>NC_087345.1:32976607-37976607 GCF_030014295.1 Loxodonta africana | reverse complement strand
AGCACAATACAAGGTCACAAAACAGAACGTCCTGATATCAACTCAAATAGGGAATTCACAAAAACAAACAAATTAAGATTAATTTAAAATAAATAAATAAATAAAATAATACACATAACAGGGAATCAGGGGAGTCAATAGGTAAAAGATCACAACAATCAAAAAGAGGGACTAAATACAGGAGGCATTGAACTGCCAGATGGAGAGCGATACAAGGCGATATAGAACGAAACAAGTTAGGTTTTTACTTAGAAAAATAGGGGTAAATAACAAGGTAACCACAAAAAGGAATATCAACTCCATAACTCAAGATAAAAGCCAAGAAAAACGTAACGACTCAACTAACATAAAGTCAAACACTATGAAAATCAGGACCTCACAATTTCCTAAGAAAAACGTCTCAGCACAAAAAAGTATGTGGAAAAATGAAATGGCCAACAACACACATGAAAAGGCATCAAAATGACAGCACTAAAAACTTATTTATCTATAATTACGCTGAATGTAAATGGACTAAATGCACCAATAAAGAGACAGAGAGTCTCGGACTGGATAAAGAAACACGATCCATCTATCTGCTGCCTACAAGAGACACACCTTAGACTTAGAGACACAAACAAACTAAAACTCAAAGGATGGAAAAAAATATATCAAGCAAACAATAAGCAAAAAAGAAGAGGAGTAGCAATATTAATTTCTGACAAAATAGACTTTAGACTTAAATCCACCACAAAGGATAAAAAAGGACACTATATAATGATAAAAGGGACAATTGATCAGGAAGACATAACCATATTAAATATTTATGCACCCAATGACAGGGCTGCAAGATACATAAATCATATTTTAACAGAATTGAAAAGTGAGATAGACACCTCCACAATTATAGTAGGAGACTTCAACACACCACTTTCGGAGAAGGACAGGACATCCAGTAAGAAGCTCAACAGAGACACGGAAGACGTACTTACATCAATCAACCAACTTGACCTCATTGACTTATACAGAACTCTCCACCCAACTGCTACAAAATATACTTTTTTTTCTAGTGCACATGGAACATTCTCTAGAATAGACCACATATTAGGTCATAAAACAAACCTTTGCAGAATCCAAAACATCGAAATATTACAAAGCATCTTCTCAGACCACAAGGCAGTGAAACTAGAAATCAATAACAGAAAAACTAGGGAAAAGAAATCAAATACTTGGAAAATGAATAATACCCTCCTGAAAAAAGACTGGGTTATAGAAGACATCAAGGAGGGAATAAGGAAATTCATAGAATGCAACGAGAATGAAAACACTTCCTATCAAAACCTCTGGGACACAGCAAAAGCAGTGCTCAGAGGCCAATTTATATCGATAAATGCACACATACAAAAAGAAGAAAGAGCCAAAATCAGAGAACTGTCCCGACAACTTGAACAATTAGAAAGTGAGTAACAAAAGAACCCATCAGGCACCAGAAGAAAACAAATAATAAAAATTAGAGCTGAACTAAATGAATTAGAGAACAGAAAAACAATTGAAAGAATTAACAAAGCCAAAAGCTGGTTCTTTGAAAAAAGTAACAAAATTGATAAACCATTGGCTAGACTGACTAAAGAAATACAGGAAAGGAAACAAATAACCCGAATAAGAAACGAGAAGGACCACATCACAACAGAACAAAATGAAATTAAAAGAATCATTTCAGATTACTACGAAAAATTGTACTCTAACAAATTTGAAAACGTAGAAGAAATGGATGAATTCTTGGAAAAACACTACCTACCTAAACTAACACATTCAGAAGTAGAACAACTAAATAGACCCATAACAAAAAAAGAGATTGAAACGGTAATCAAAAAACTTTCAACAAAAAAAAGCCCTGGCCCGAACGGCTTCACTGCAGAGTTCTACCAAACTTTCAGAGAAGACTTAACACCACTACTACTGAAGGTATTTCAAAGCATAGAAAATGACGGAATACTACCCAACTCATTCTATGAAGCTACCATCTCCCTGATACCAAAACCAGGTAAAGACATTACAAAAAAAGAAAATTACAGACCTATATCCCTCATGAACATAGATGCAAAAATCCTCAACAAAATTCTAGCCCGTAGAATCCAACAACACATCAAAAAAATAATTCACCCTGATCAAGTGGGATTTATACCAGGTATGCAAGGCTGGTTTAATACCAGAAAAACCATTAATGTAATCCATCACATAAATAAAACAAAAGATAAAAACCACATGATCTTATCAATAGATGCAGAAAAGGCATTTGACAAAGTTCAACACCCATTTATGATAAAAACTCTTACCAAAATAGGAATTGAAGGAAAATTCCTCAACATAATAAAGGGCATCTATGCAATGCCAACAGCCAATATCACTCTAAATGGAGAGAACCTGAAAGCATTTCCCTTGAGAACGGGAACCAGACAAGGATGCCCTTTATCACCGCTCTTATTCAACATTGTACTTGAAGTCCTAGCCAGGGCAATTAGGCTAGACAAAGAAATAAAGGGTATCCGGATTGGCAAGGAGGAAGTAAAGTTATCACTATTTGCAGATGACATGATCTTATACACAGAAAACTATGAGGAATCCTCCAGAAAACTACTGAAACTAATAGAAGAGTTTGGCAGAGTCTCAGGTTATAAAATAAACATACAAAAATCACTTGGATTCCTCTACATCAACAAAAAGAACACCGAAGAGGAAATAACCAAATCAATACCATTCACAGTAGCCCCCAAGAAGATAAAATACTTAGGAATAAATCTTACCAAGGATGTAAAAGACCTATACAAAGAAAACTATTAAGCTCTACTACAAGAAATTCAAAAGGACATACCTAAGTGGAAAAACATACCTTGCTCATGGATAGGAAGACTTAACATAGTAAAAATGTCTATTCTACCAAAAGCCATCTATACATTTAATGCACTTCCGATCCAAATTCCAATGTCATATTTTAAGGGGATAGAGAAACAAATCACCAATTTCATATGGAAGGGAAAGAAGCCTCGGATAAGCAAAGCATTACTGAAAAAGAAGAAGAAAGTGGGAGGCCTCACTCTACCTGATTTCAGAACCTATTATACAGCCACAGTAGTCAAAACAGCCTGGTACTGGTACAACAACAGGCACATAGACCAATGGAACAGAATTGAGAACCCAGATATAAATCCATCCACGTATGAGCAGCTGATATTTGACAAAGGCCCAGTGTCAGTTAATTGGGGAAAAGATAGTTTTTTTAACAAATGGTGCTGGCATAACTGGATATCCATTTGCAAAAAAATGAAACAGGACCCATACCTCACACCATGCACAAAAACTAACTCCAAGTGGATCAAAGACCTAAACATAAAGACTAAAACGATAAAGATCATGGAAGAAAAAATAGGGACAACCCTAGGAGCCCTAATACAGGGCATAAACAGAATACAAAACATTACCAAAAATGATGAAGAGAAACCAGATAACTGGGAACTCCTAAAAATCAAACACCTATGCTCATCTAAAGACTTCACCAAAAGAGTAAAAAGACCACCTACAGGCTGGGAAAGAATATTCAGCTATGACATCTCAGACCAGCGCCTGATCTCTAAAATCTACATGATTCTGTCAAAACTCAACCACAAAAAGACAAACAACCCAATCAAGAAGTGGGCAAAGGATATGAACACACATTTCACTAAAGAAGATATTCAGGCAGCCAACAGATACATGAGAAAATGCTCCCGATCATTAGCCATTAGAGAAATGCAAATTAAAACTACGATGAGATTCCATCTCACGCTGGCATTAATCCAAAAAACACAAAATAATAAATGTTGGAGAGGCTGCGGGGAGATTGGAACTCTTATACACTGCTGGTGGGAATGTAAAATGGTACAACCACTTTGGAAATCTATCTGGCATTATCTTAAACAGTTAGAAATAGAACTACCATACAACCCAGAAATCCCACTCCTCGGAATATACCCTAGAGATACAAGAACCTTCACACAAACAGATATATGCACACCCATGTTTATTGCAGCTCTGTTTACAATAGCAAAAAGCTGGAAGCAACCAAGGTGTCAGTCAACGGATGAATGGGTAAATAAATTGTGGTATATTCACACAATGGAATACTACGCATCGATAAAGAACAGTGACGAATCTCTGAAACATTTCATAACGTGGAGGAACCTGGAAGGCATTATGCTGAGCGAAATGAGTCAGAGGCAAAAGGACAAATATTGTGTAAGACCACTATTATAAGATCTTGAGAAATAGTAAAAACTGAGAAGAACACACACTTTTGTGGTTATGAAGGGGGGAGGGAGGGAGAGGGATTTTTATTGATTAATCAGTAGATAAGAACTGCTTTGGGTGAAGGGAAAGACAACACTCAATACATGGAAGGTCAGCTCAATTGGACTGGACTAAAAGCAAAGAAGTTTCTGGGATAAAATGAATGCTTCAAAGGTCAGCGGAGCAGGGGCGGGGGTCTGGGGAACATGGCTTGAGGGGACTTCTAAGTCAACTGGCAAAATAATTCTATTATGAAAACATTCTGCATCCCACTTTGAACTGTGGCGTCTGGGGTCTTAAATGCTAACAAGTGGCCATCTAAGATGCATCAATTGGTCTCAACCCACCTGGAGCAAGGGAAAATGAAGAACACCAAGGTCACATGACAACTAAGAGCCCAAGAGACAGAAAGGGCCACATGAACCAGAGACCTACATCATCCTGAGACCAGAAGAACTAGTTGGTGCCCGGCCACAATCGATGACTGCCCTGTCAGGGAGCACAACAGAGAACTTCTGAGGGAGCAGGAGATCAGTGGGATGCAGACCCCAAATTCTCATAAAAAGACCATACTTAATGGTCTGACTGCTACTAGAGGAATCCCGGCAGCAATGATCTCCAGACCTTCTGTTGGCTCGGGACAGGAACCATCCCCAAAGACAACTCATCAGACATGAAAGGGACTGGTCAGCGGGTGGAGAGAGATGCTGATGAGGAGTGAGCTGATGGAATCGGGTGGACACTTGAGAGTGTGTTGGTGGCCCTTGTCTGGAGGGGGGATGGGAAGATAGAGAGAGAGGGAAGCTGGCAAAATTGTCACGAAAGGAGAGACTGAAAGGGCTAACTCAATAGGGGGAGAGCAAGTGGGAGAAGGGAGTAAGATGTATGTAAACTTACATGTGACAGACTGATTGGATTTGTAAATGTTCACTTGAAGCTTAATAAAAGTTAATTAAAAAAATGTTGTTGGAATTTGGATCGGAATCGCATTAAATCTATAGATTGCTTTTGGTAGAATAGACATTTTTATAATGTCAAGTCTTCCCATCCATGAGCAAGGTATGTTTTTCCATGTACATAGATCTCTTCTGGTTTCTTGCAGAAGTGTTTTGTAGTTTTCTTTGTATGAATCTTTTACATTTCCTGTAAGATTTATTCCTAAGTATTTTATCTTCTTGGGGGTTACTGTTAATGGCATTGATTTGGTGATTTCCTCTTTGATTGTCTTTTTGTTGATGTAGGGGAATCCAACTGATTTTTGTTTGTTTATCTTGTATTCCGATACTCTGCTGAACTCTTCTATTAGTTTCAGTAGTTTTCTTGAGGATTCCTTAGGGTTTTCTGTGTATAAGATCATGTCATCTGCAAATAGAGATACATTTCCTTTTTCCTTGCCAATCTGGATATCCTTTATTTCTTTATCTAGGCTAATTTCCCTGGCTAGGATCTCCAGCACAATGTTGAATAAGAGTGGTGATAAAGGGCATCTTTGTCTGGTTCCCGATCTCAGGGGGAATGCTTTCAGACTCTCTCCATTAAGATGATGTTGGCTATTGGCTTTGTATAAATGCCCTTTATTATGTTGAGGGATTTTCCTTCTATTCCTATTTTTCTGAGAGTTTTTATCATGAGTGGGTGTTGAACTTTGTCAAATGCCTTTTCTGCATCAATTGATAAAATCATGTGATTCTTGTCTTTTGTTTCATTTATATGATGGATTACATTGTTTTTCTAATGTTGAACCATCCCTGAATAAAAAAAAAATAATAAATCCCACTTGGTCTTGGTGAATTATTTTTTTGATATGTTGTTGAATTTTATTGGCTAGAATTTTTTTTGAGGATTTTTGCATCTATGTTCATGAGGGATATAGGTCTGTAATTTTCTTTCTTTTTTTTTTTTTGTGGTATCTCTACCTGGTTTTCGTATCAGGGATATGCTGGATTCATAGAATGAGTATGAGAGTATTCCATAATTTTCTATGCTTTGAAATACCTTTAGTAGTAATGGTGTTAACTCTTCTCTGAAAGTTTGGTAGAACCCTGCAGTGAAGCCGTCTGGGCCAGGGTTTTTTTGTTGGGAGTTTTTTGATTACCTTTTCCATCTCTTCTTTTGTTATGGGTCTATCTAGTTTTTCTACTTCTGTTTGTGTTAGTTTAGGTAGGTAGTGTGTTTCTAGGAATTCATCCATTTCTTCTAGGTTTTTAAATTTGTTACAGTACAATTTTTCGTAGTAATCTGATATGATTCTTTTAATTTCAGTTGGGTCTGTTGTAATATTGCCCATCTCATTTCTTATTCAGGTTATTTGCTTCCTCTCCTGTTTTTCTTCTGTCAATTTGGCCAGTGGTTTATCAATTTTGTTGATTTTTTTCAAAGAACTAGCTTTTAGTATTGTTAATTCTTTCAATTGTTTTTCCGTTTTCTATTTCATTTAGTTCTGCTCTAATTTTTGTTATTTGTTTTCTTCTGGTGCCTGAGGGTTTCTTTTGTTGCTCTCTTTCTAGTTGTTCAAGTTGCAGGGATAATTCTTTGATTTTGGCCCTTTCTTCTTTTTGTATCTGTGCATTTATTGATATAAATTGACCTCTGAGCACTGCATTCACTGTGTCCCAAATGTTCTGATAGGACGTGTTTTCATTCTCATTGGATTCTATGAATTTCTTTATTCCCTCCTTAATGTCGTGTATAATCCAGTCTTTTTTCAGCAGGGTATTGTTCAGTTTCCAAGTGTTTGATTTCTTTTTCCTAGTTTTTCTGTTATTGATTTCCACTTTTATGGCCTTATGGTCAGCGAAGATGCTTTGTAATATTTCAATGTTTTGGATTCTGCTAAGGCTTGCTTTATGACCTAATAGACCACATATTAGGTGCACTAGAAAAGAAAGTATACTTGGCTGGTGTTGAGTGGAGTGTTCTGTATATGTCTGTGAGGTCGAGTTGGTTTATTGTGGCATTTAGATCTTCCATGTCTTTATTGAGCTTCTTTCTGGATGTCCTGTCCTTCACCAAAAGTGGTGTGTTGAAGTCTCCTACTGTTATTGTGGAGCTATCTCACTTTTTAATGCTGATAGAGCTTGTTTTGTGTATCTCGCAGACCTGCCATTGGGTGCATAAATATTTAATATGGTTATATCTTCTTGGTATATTGCCCCTTTAATCATTATACAGTGTCCTTCCTTATCCTTCCTGATGGATTTAACTTTAAAGTCTATTTTGTCAGAAATTAATATTTCCACTCCTGCTCTTTTTTGATTGTTGTTTGCTTGATATATTTTTTTTCCATCCTTTGAGTTTTAGTTTTTTTTTGTCTCTGAGTCTAAGGTGTGTCTCTTGCAGGCAGCATATAGACAGATCGTGTTTTTTAATACATTCTGCCACTCTGTCTCTCTATTGGTGCGTTTAGTGCATTTACATTCAGGGTAATTATGGCTAGGTATGAATTTAGTGCTATTATTTTGGTGTCTTTTTTGGTGTGTTGTTGACAATTTCTTTTTCCCACTTAGTTTTATGTGCTGGGTAGATTATATGTTGTTTTTTCCTCATATTCATTGTAGTTGATTTTGTTTCTGCTGAGTCTCTATTTTTTTCTTGTGTTTTATTTTGATGTGCAGGATAGTTTGTCTCCTTTGTGGTTACCCTATTATTTGCCCCTATTTTTCTAAATTTAAACTTTTCTAACTTTTATTTCTTTGTATCGCCTTGTATTCCTCTCCATATTGAAGACCTATGACTACATTGCTTCGTCCCTCTTTATCTTTTTAATGTTGTTTTCTTTTACATAGTAACATCACTGTTACCCTTTTTTGAGCATTCTTTAAATCTTTATTTATTTATTTTATTTCCCTGTGTAGGTTGACTTCTGATTGCCCTGCTCAGTGTTCTAATCTTTGGTTGATACTTGATATTATTGATTTTCTAACCAAAGAGCTCCATTTAGTATTTCTTGTAGTTTTGGTTTGGTTTTTACAAATTCCCTAAACTTCTGTTTATCTGGAAATGTCCTAATTTCACCTTCATATTTGAGAGACAGTTTTGCTGGATATAAGATTCTCGGCTGGCAATTTTTTTCCTTCAGTGTTTTATATAAGTCATCCCATTGCCTTCTTGCCTGCATGGTTTCTGCCGAGTAATCTGAGTTTATTCTTATTGACTCTCTTTTATAGGTGACTTTTTGTTTATCCCTAGCTGCTCTTAAAATTCGCTCTTTATCTTTGGTTTTGGCACGTTTGATTATAATATCTCTTGGTGGCTTTGTTTCAACATCTACCTTATGTGCAGTTCGATGGGCATCTTGGATAGATACCTTCTCATCTTTCACAATATCAGGGAAGTTTTCTGCCAAAAAATCTTCAGCAATTCTCTCCATATTTTCTATTATCCCTCCCTGTTCTGGTACTCCAATCACTTGTAGGTTATTACTCTTGACTGAGTCCCACATGATTCTTAATATTTCTTCATTTTTTAAAAATTCTTTTATCTGATTTTTCCTCAAATATTTTAGTGCCAAGTGCTTTATCTTCAGGTTCAGAAATTCTGCCTTCCTTTTGCTCAGTTCTGCTCCTCTGACTTTCTACTGAGTTGTCTACTTTTGTAATTTTATTGTTAATCTAAATTTCTGATTGCTGTCTGTGGATTTTTCCAGCTTATTGAATTTTTCATTATGTTCCTGAATAATCTTTTTAATTTCTTCAGTTGCTTTATCTGTGTGTTCCTTGGCTTGTTCTGCGTATTGCCTCATTTCCTTCCTGATGTCTTGAAAGGTTCTGTATATTAATCTTTTGTATTCTGCCTCTGGTAATTCCAGGAAGGCACTTTCATCTAGAAGATCCCTTGATTCTTTGTTTTGAGAGCTTGTTGAGCCAATCACGGTCTGTTTCTTTATGTGACTTGATACTGACTGTTGTCTCTGAGCCATCTCTAGGTTATTGTATTAGTTTATTTTATGTTTGTGTTCTATGTTGTAGCATCTTGCTTTGTTTTGTTCTGATATGCCCAAATGGGTTGCTTGAGTGAGCTGGCTTGATTATTTTTGCCTTTGGGGCTCTGACATCCTGTCCTCAGATGGCTAGAGCTGTTACAAGACATATCAATCTAGGAGTCCATTCACTTTTCTTGTATGAATTCAGCTCAGGTGTCCAAGTAGCTGGTCATCAAGTGTGTGGTACAGGCTCTGTCCTACACTCTTAGAGGGGCCTGGGTGATTGGTGTAGGTACCGGTGTCTGGTTGCAGCGGGGGGTCATGCTCTGAGCAAAGCAGGGGTCTGAGAATCACCCCCCAAGTGTCTCTGAGGAAAGCATGTCTCTGTTCCCTAAAGCATGCAGGTGGATGGGTTCTGCAGACGGACCAAGGGCACCCAATGTTTTGGGCTGTAAGGACTGGTATGTACCAGTTATCCTCGGACCCCTTTTGCAGGTGGCTGGGTGACTGAGTGGAGCCACCAGTCCTTATCCCCCTGATGTGTGTAGGTGAGTACCCTATTTAATAGGCAAAGCAATGTCAAACATCAAACACCCACCTTTCTGCCGCACAGCTGAAATGGTTGGAGTCTGCCAACAAGGGCCTATTCTCCTGAAATAGCCCCGCAGAGGTCCATGCAGAGGGGAAAGGTACTCAAATTCCACAGACCATCTGTGCCTAGACAGGAGCCGCTTCTGTCCTGAGCTCCCCTAGTTAGTGGAGCTGGCAAATTATCTTTTCCCCCAACTGCAAATTTATCCCTTCTCCACAGCCAGGAGGATGGCTCTAGGCGCTCAACAGGGCCTATTTCAGGCCCAGGGAAATCAGCTTCTGAAACTGGCTTTGGAAGGGGAAGGCACAGTAAAATTTATGCAAGTACTTAGCTTTTGCCGAGAGCACTGTTCTCTGTTTCCGGAGATATGAGTAGGTTGTGGGGCTGGCTGCTTCTCCCTGAGGAAATTGCAGCTGAACACTAGTACCAGCCCACCGCTGCCACTCCTGGGAATGGTGCCTGAGGGCTCCCCGTGATTCAGGTCCGGTAACTTCTCTCTGCTTCTGAACCACCTCTTCCTTCCCCGACCCTCAGTTCATTTTCTAAGCTTGCCTTTGATGTTCAAGGCTCCTAGCTTGTCATAAATATACTCATTTCACTTGTGTTTTCATGTCTTTGTCGTAAGAGGTCTCTCTGGAAGCGTCTGTCTATTCCACCATCTTGGCTCTGCCTCAGGATTGTTTTCTTTTAATGACTCTTTCTCTTCTTATGTCCCTTCTGGGTCTGCTCTTCTTCACACACAAAAAGAAAACAACTTACGGGGGGCGCAAGCAGTTTTTTCATTCTCCCACAGCTGCAAAAAAAAAACCCCAATAACAACCAAAAAAACAGAAGAGTCTGTCTCCTTAGCCACCTCAGCTTTGCTGACCCTGGGCATCTGTTCCCTGCCAAGCCTAAGTCTTGAAATGTTTGAGCCTTGGGCATCTGCCCTTCCATATGAAGGTGTTTCTGATGATAACTGTCATGCCCAGAGGGCAATGGTGATTCAGTGCTAGAATTTCCACCTTTTGTGCAGGATATCTGGGCTCAATTCCCAGCCAGTGTACCTCATGTGCAGCCACCGCCCATCAGTCAGTGGAGGCTTGCATGTTGCTATGTTGATGAAGAGGTTTCAGCAGAGCTTCCAGACTAAGTCGGACCAGGAAGAAAGACCTGAAGATCTACTTCTGTGGTCACCATGATTCGGAGGCCAACTTGTGGGTAGTTAACAACAACAAAACCAACAATGTCATACCCACCTCACTCTGCTGCAGAATTCAGGAGGCCTGGGGCAGGGAAGAGGTGTGATGGAGAAAGAGTCTATTTCTATTTAGATGTATCCACAGAGAGATAAACATTTCTATTGGGAGAAGAGGACCCCAGTGCCAAGTAAACAGCTGCTAAGATGCAGTGCGTCTGCTGAAAACCACTGAAAGGGCTCCCATGATCAAATCAGAAAAAGTTTTGCATGTAGTAAATAATAACAGAAACACTGTAACCCATTGAATACAACAGGAAACCATCAGTCCACATAAATAAATGAAAAAATTGAAAGCTTATTGAAGAACAGGATATTTATGTATTTTAAACAACCTCCCCACTAAATATGTGTTAATTACAAAGAGGGAGAGAGTACCTTTACTGTGCAAAATCCTGGCAGATGCCTCCTGAATCAGGAGATACTGATCATGCAAATGATCAGTAATGGGACAAGCTGAACATACACCTCCTCATAAGATGTAGTGAGAGGACCCAGCATCATGTCAATGACAATCCTGCCAAAGATATACCACCTGGACCTAGTCATGAGGAAACACAGAAAAACCCAGAACCAGTTGCTGTTGAGTCAGTTCTGGCTCATGGTGACCCCATGTGTGTCAGAGTAGAACTGTGATCCATAGGGTTTTCAATGGCTGATTTTCCGGAACTAGATTATCAGGACTTTCTTCTGAGATGCCTGTGGGTGGACCCGAAATTACAACCTTTCGGCTATCAGCTGAGTGCATTAATTGCACCACCCAGGGTCTCCTCTACAACATAACTGGCCTAATGTCTTCGAGAGTGTCACGGTTCTGAATGACAAGGAAAGACTGAGGAAGTGTTCCTGGCTGAAGGAGACAAAAGAGACATGTAGCAATATGTAAGTTGTGGTTCTGAACTGGATCCTTTTTCTGTAAAGAACATAGGTGGGACAATTGGTGTAATTTGAAAAGGGTCCGAGGGTTAGTGGTGCATTAATGTTAATTTCCTGATTTGGGCTGTTGTGTTGTGGTTATGTAGGAGAATGTTGTTGTTTTTACATTCCGAAACATTCAAGGGCCATAATGCGTCCACTTGGCAAAAAATCAAATGGTTTAGGAAAAAATAATTTGTTTAATTATCGTCCAATTTTTTTGTATGACTTTGTTTCCAAATAAAAAATGAAAAAATAAAAGAAGGAAGGGAAACAGTGCCTTGTTTCCTTGGGAGAGAGGCCATGGTCTGTGTGAATTTTTTCAGGTAGTTTCAATCAGAAGCCTGAGACTTTTATTGAACTTGAATAGCTTCTGGCAGGAAATGAAGTGGGAATATCAGATGAACAACACAACTTCATCTACAGTCTTGCTATCCAGATAAAGGTACTTCTAATGATTTGGTATATAGCCTCTGAGGGGTGTGTGCTTGTGGAAACTAATTTTTAAAAAATGTAGATCACATTTGATGTACTGTTACTTACTTAACATGTTTGGTAGGGTGTCGTTGAAAATGAGGGAAACCCTCAATGAGATGAATTGACACAATAGCCAAAACAATGGATTCAAAAATACTAACAATCACGAAGATGGCACAGGACCAATCAACATTTCATTCTGCTATACATGAGGTCACTGTCAGTAGGAGTTGACAGCAACTAACAACTTACTTGACAATACATACTCTTCTACAACATCATTTTTAAAGTTTACGTAAGAAGTATTCCTTTGATTGTGAACCATAATTTAGCTGGCGATTCAGTGGTAGAATTCTCACCTTCTATGTGGGCCTGGGTTTGATTCCTGGCCAATACTCCTTATGCACAGCCACCACCCATCTGTCAGTGTAGGCTTGGGTGTTGCTATGATGCTAAACAGGTTTCAGTGGCGTTTCCAGACTCAGATGGAGTAGGAAGAAAGGCCTGGTGATCTTTAAAACAATCAGTCAACAAAACACTGTGGATCATAATGGTCTGATCTGGAACCATCATGGAGATGGCGCAGGACAGGAACGTTTTGTTCCGTGCCGTTGTGTATGGAGTTGCCATGTGTTGGAGGCTTACTCAACGGCAGCTAACAACAGCAAACAACAACAAATCCCAGCTGGGGTTTGATTTTGACATTCCGTTCTTTATATCTCTGATTTTTGGCTGATATAATGTGAAAGCAAAAAGAAAAGACCCACCAGGTTCTTTCTGGCATCACTTGTATGGCTTGCCACTTTCCCATGAACAGAACTTGGCTATGAGGAGGAAGTTTCGAGGAGGGATTAAGATCACACCCCTTAATGGATTAGCTATACTTAACATCTCTGTGTTAGTTAACATCTGTAAAATGGTGGTAAAATGAAGACTGCCCACCTCATAGGCTTACTGAAGGATTGTTAGGTGACCAAAATGTGACATAATAGAACTGCCCCATAGGTTTTCCTAGGCCGTAGTCTTTACAGAAGTACATTGCCAGTCTTTCTCCTATGCAGCCACTGGGTGGGTTCCAACTACCAACCTTTTGGTTAGCAGCTGAGTGCTTAACCATTGCACCACCAGGCTCCTTTATTGAAGGATTAACAAACTGTAAATACCTGGTACCAAGTAAGTGTTTATTTGTGTTGGCCATTGTTGATACTACAAATAAATGTGAGGAGCAACTTTTGGAGTCTGCAGAAGGCTGGACAAGAGACCAAGAGGGGCAAGCTCCTCCCTCAGAGGGAAAACAGTCCTCTAAGTTGGTGGAGAGGAGTGATTATGATAGAAAAAAAATTTTTTCCAAGGTCTGGTGCTGACGTGTATCCTTGGTGACATTTTAATCTCTGAGTAATAGATTCTATTGCCTACAGAGCTAGGATTTTTCTGTTTATTGCTTTTCCTCTTCTCTCCCAAACCTGGATTCCTCCTCCTTGGCTCACGCCTACAACCATAGACTGTTTCTGGAAAGTCCCTATTCCCAAGCCAGATTCTTTCCTCAGATATTCAAGGAAGCCCGAGGGCCCAGCAAGATACACTGCCTTTCCTGGGGAGAGTGGAGAGGACCTGCCATGTGTGCCATCAGTCACACCAACTTTAATCCTGGCAACAGCCCTGCAGATACTGATATGATCTCCATGCTAGGATGGAGCAGAGGGATTCCACACATGGAACTTGGTGTCAGCAAACGTAGGCTCAAGTCCTTTTTGTCACTCATGCAATCACTGTGAGACTTTGGATAAGTTACTTAACTTCTCTGATGCTCAGTTTGCTCATCTCTAAAATGAAAGGCATAATAGCAATGCCGACATTTTAGGGTTGTTGGGAAGATTAAATTAAATTCTAGATGTAAAGTACATGTCATAGCACTCAGAGCACACCACATGGTCAATATGGCAAAGAATATGGACTGCCAAAAGAACAAACAAGCCTGTCTTGGAAGAGGTATTACCAGGATGCTCCTTAGAAGCAAGCATGGTGAGACTACCTCTTACATTCTTTGGACATGATGTCAGGAGAGGTCAGCCCTTGGAGAAGGACATCATGGTTGGTAAAGTACAGGGTCAACGAAGGAGAAGAAGACTCTCAATGAGATGGATTGACACAGTTGCTGCAACAATGGGCTCAAGCATAACAACGATTGTGGGCATGGTGCAGGACCAGGCAGTGTTTCGTTCTATTGTACAGGGGGTTGCTATGAGTAGGAGCTGACTCAACAGCACCTAACAATAACAACAATGACAATAAATGCTAATTACTGTTGTTATTATTTGAAGTTGAAAAAACTGAGTCTCAGAGTGGTTATAATTTTTATTATGTTTTGCAAGTGAAGAAACTCTGGTATTCTCATCTCTAAGTTTGTCCTTTTCGCACTGTACTCAGATGCTTCCCCTTCTGTAGCTAAGGTTGCCATTCTCTTAGTTTCTCTACTAATAGAAATTTTAGATGGGCATATGGCCACCCATCTATAAGAGTACATTTCCCAGCCTTCCTTGTGGCTAGACGTAGCCATGTAACTGGTTTGGCAAGTAGAATGTGAGTGGAAGGGCTACGTTTCAGTTGCCCGTTTCTCTCCTAAATTGATATGTGGACTCTCACATAAGAAGGATGTAAACTCCTATCTTGTGTAAGTCATTACGTTTTGGGTCTCTTTGTTACAGCAGCCAAACTCACATGGAGAGGGCTCACATAGGATGTGGGTTACGACCTGTGTTTCTTGACTCTGTCCCTCTTTTGGTACATGACCAAATTATTCGTTTGCTCCTTAATCTCACAACATTTACTTTGTCAGCAACTATACTAGACACTGGCAGTACAGAGGTAAATAAGACACGGCCTCAGAAATAAACTAATCCATCTGCAGTCTTGGTGATATTACCCATGTTAATCTTTGAGGAGGGTGCACTCCCTTGCAGACGACGTGGGCTGCAGCAACAGATGTAGGGCCAGGGCTCTTAAATAATTATTCCACAGGTTCCAAACCATTTATGGGTTCTAAAATGGGTTCAAAATCTGTTAAAATAATTAGCAAAATGCTTGAAACTATCAAAGCTTAAACATTTTCTGGAGTCCTTGGGTGGCCCAAGTGGTCAAGCGCTCAACTACTAACTAAAAGGTTTACGGTTCAAACCCACCCAAAGGTGCCTTGGAAGGCAGGACTGGCAATCTGCTCATGAAAGGTCACAACCTTGAAAACTCTATGGAGCAGTTCTATTCTGCACACATGGTCTTGCCATGAGTTGAAATCAATTCCACAGCAACTGACAACAACAAAGAAATCTACTAGCTACAAGTACTTGGCAAGATATTAAACCTCAGCTCCAGTTGTCAAATGGATATAATGATAGAGAAAATACATTTAAAGCGCTTAGCACTGTATCTGGCATTGGAGAGATAATATATGGTGATGATGATGATGATGATGATGATGAAGGTCTAGGCTTGATTCTCAGCTGCTCTAGAAAGTGGGTTGTGGTATAAGCTGACCAAGCAAGGTCCTGTGAAGCGAGGTCATCACCATTACTTTGCTGTCCCTATAAATGCTATGAGGGTCAAATAACTATGTTTTTTAAAACGCTTTTTCAAAAGAATGAAGTGGTAGTGAGGTGAAACCTTTGTCAACACTGAAACATGTAACACTCTACCCTCTCTACCTTGGTCCCTCAGATTGCTTTACTTGACTTTACCAAGATCTCATTTGACTACTGTTGTTGTGTTGTAGTGATTTCTTGTTCACTTTGAGGGTTTATGTTACTGCCCGGTGATCATCTACTTGGTCTCTACGTCCGTTAAGACTACCCACATACATGCACAAGTAATGAGAGAAAATCTAGGAAAAGAAAGAGTTTTATTCTAATCATTAAGTTATAAGGCATCTATATTCTACTTGAATATATAAAAGTTAGTCCATTTGCATCCTAGTATGCTGACTCTTGAGCTCAAACATAGCAACAATTGTAGGATGGTGCAGGAACAGGTAACATTTTGTTCTATTATATATAAGGTTGCTGTGAGTTGGAGTCAACTCGTTGGCACCTAACAATGCTGACTCTATGTCAAACTCGATAAAATATACATATTTCTAATCTTTAATTCTGCAGAGTTAACAATTATTGTCCTGATATCATAGATGAGGAAATCATGGTTCAGAATGGTCAAGTAACTTTCCCTGAGTACCTAGAGGCAGATCTACCAGGAAGCTAATGAAGCTTAAGCCTCAGGTCCCCTCACTAGTACAAGCCTTTTCCCAAGCCAGTGTGGATTTTGTACTCATGCTTTTGTATTCTTTTTCTTAAAAGGCCCCCCAAATTGTGAAAGTTTCAGGCCCTACAGAAACGGAATCCATTCCTGTAGGTCACACAGCTGGTAAATACTGGAGCCAGAGTTTGAATTGAAATCACTTGGGATTTGGCTTAAATTTATTGTTGCAGTTCACAGTAATTTAATAAAATGGTGCTTTTGGCACAGTTATGTCTTTTTATGGTTGGGATTAAAATCTCCCAGTGATAAACCCAAATAATATGCTTGATAAACTTATACCAATACATTTTGTAAGGTCAGTTTATTAATATAGATACTATATTACACTGTGATAATGACCATAAAACGTTGGTTTTACAGAGCAAATTCCTTCTGACATGCTTAATGACGCATCCATTTTTCTTATGGAACAGAATTATCACCTTCATTTTGTAATTGCTAATTGAGCAAACAACTTAATGGAAGAAGCAGAGTAGATGAGGGGTCATGAGTACCCATGAGACACTCTCTGGGAATTCCCAGGCATAATTCAGAGACATGCTGAAGATACAGGGGAGCCTGCCCCTAAAATGTGAGTAATTCTTACCTTGACCCCAGTATGTCCTCAGCCTGAAAAGTTCTAACTGATCTTATTTCCTTCCTGCCGTCTTCCTGCCTTGGATCACGTCATTGCTCTTCTCTGAACATCCACGCGTGTTTTAGACCTAGGATTGGACATGGCTGAGGGAAGTGGGAAAGGGGAGTTGTCAACCAAGGCTACAAGAGTGTGAGGATGGGAAATGGACACATGTGACTGCATTTAGCCTTCTGTTATGTCTCAGGTTATTGTTACTGGTTGAGCTGAATGATAATGTTGAACCAATCTAACCCCTTGGGATGGCTAGCAGAGAACTGTGTGATTCTTGTTCTCTCTCATCCACTCCTACGAGGTTTGTCCTGCCTAACAATCCCCACGCATGGCTTAAATCACCTCCAGAGTTTCACCTGGCAGAGAAAAGCAAACTCCCCTTGAAGTTTCTGATTTCTCCTAATTCAACCCCAGGAAAAGTGCTGTCTCACACCTTCTGTATCAAGATCTTTCCTTGTCTTATTAATAAAATGCCATAAAAGAACAGCGAAAACTATGACTTAAACGTCAAAATAAATCTCATGGTCATAAAGATATGAAGCTGTTATTTTTTTTATCTCTTGAGACTAGAGATAAAACTGTGGTTTTTTCTTATCTTCCAGGAAAGCAGGGTGAAGGTTGAGTAAGGAGATGGGCAGAGTACAAGCCAAAGCTTCAGATTCCTGTGCCAGCTACTCCAAACTTGGCAAGGGCACATGGAGACATGCATGAGGTAGAGCAACTCCTCAGGGGTCTCTGAAAGAGTGTTCAGAGGAGGTGATGGCTTCTGTGTGATGATCCACGTAGTCCAGCTCCCTTCTTCGAACCTGGGACAAGGAAGTTATATACTGTGCCAAGTTCCAGAACAGCTGCCAGGGGGTGATTTCTGACTATTTGGGAAGGGTTTCAAATTCTGAAACACTTCCACTTTGATATACCAACTATCCCTTTTTTTTTTTTTTACTTCTTTAACATTGAAGCAAAATTATCAATTAAAAGATACACATGAAGGAAAAAGTAATCAAGACATCGAGTTTATCAAAAAAAGAAGTAGTCTCCTGCCCTACTTCTCCCTAGCTCAATCCCTTTTTTCCAGAGTCTATTTCTCTTTTAATATTTCTAAATGCTCCAGTAGTTGACTCCATTTCGATAAATAATTTTCCGTGTTGCTCTTTCACGATTTACCAGGTTTACATTTTACGCATTGAGTTCATCTTAAGGTAAATGAAAGTTTTGCTCACTCTACCCCATCCTGTATCCTCACCCTTCAAGTACTTGTTGTTGTCGTTGTTAGGTACCTTTGAGCTTGTTCTGACTCATAGCCACACGATGTACGACAGAATGAAACACTGTCCCATCCTGCACCGTCCTCACAATCGTTATGCTTGAGCCTATTGTTGCAGCCACTGTGTTGATCTATCTCATTGAGGGTCTTCCTCTTTTCTGCTGACCCTGTACTTTACCAAATATGATGTCCTTCTCCAGAGACTGATCCCTCCTGATAGCACGTCCAAAGTATGTGAGATGTAGTCTTGCCATCCTTGCTTCTTAGAAGCATTCTGGTTGTACTTCTTCCAAGGCAGATTTGTTCATTCTTTTGGCAGAAAACAAACAAACAAAAAACCAAACCCATTGCCTTCGAGTCAATTCCGACTCATAGTGACCCTATAGGACAGAGTAGAACTGCCCCATAGAGTTTCCGAGGAGTGCCTGAGGGATTCGAACTGCTGACCCTTTGGTTAGCAGCCATAGCACTTAACCACTCCGCCATCAGGGTTTCCATTCTTTTGGCAGTCCATAATATATTCAATATTCTTTGCCAACACCACAATTCAAAGGCATCAATTCTTCAGTCTTCCTTATTCATCATCCAGCTTTTGCACGCATATGAGGCAACTGAAAACACCATGGCTTGGGTCAGGTGCACCTTAGTCTTCAAGGTGACATCTTTGCTTTTCAACACTTTAAAGAGGTCTTTTGCAGCAGATTTCCCCAATGCAATGCATCTTTTGACTTTCTGACTGCTGCTTCCATGGGTGTCGATTGTGGATCCAAGTAAAATGAAATCCTTGACAACTTCAGTATTTATTTATCATGATGTTGCTTATTGGTCCAGTTGTGAGAATTTTTGTTTTGTTTATGTTGAGGTGCAATCCACACCAAAGGCTGTGGTCTTTGATCTTCGTTAGTAAGTGCTTTAAGTCCTCTTTTTCAGCAAGCAAGGTTGTGTCATCTGCGTAACGGAGGTTGTTAATGAGTCTTCCTCCAATCCTAACGCCCTGTTCTTCTTCATATAGTCCAGCTTCTCTGATTATTTGCTCAGCATACAGATGGAATAGGTGTGATGAAAGGATACAACCCTGACACACACCTTTCCTGAATTTAACCACGCAGTATCCCTTTGTTCTGTTTGAACCACTGCCTCTTGATCAGGTGGATCCGGGGTTGTATCCTCTCCATGTCAAGTCTCATGTTGAGAACAATCCGATTGTGGAATCTCAGTACTAATTCCAGATGCCCACTATCATTGTGGTCTTCTGGCTTTGTGTTTTGGACTCTGAAGGGCCAGGCCCAGTCATGGCATAAAAAGCCCCAAAGGACAGCATGCAGTGATGGGGTTGATGCTCCTAGACCCAAGGATATTTGCTGTCAGCCACTTCCTGTGTGATTATGATCTCTTTACCCAGGAGGCTTGATGCCTTGGCTGGGTTTTTGGTTCACTAGTGACTTGAAAGATAACATCCCTTCCTAATTCACAGTGAGTTATTGTCTGTGACACCATCCTTACTTTTCCTGAGCTTTCTACCTCCTGATAATTGGTATGGTCACAGGTTCATTAATTAGATCATGGAAACTAAGGAGGAGCCCATAGCAATGACTATCAAAGAGGCAAATTCCAGATTGCAATAACCAGTCACAGAATTAAATTTTTAAAGTTTTCATTTCCAGAACATTTTGTGAAACAAATCTATACTAATAATCAATAGCTAGCATTTAGAGAATGCTTTTTATTTGCCAGTAGCTATGTAAATAAACATTTATTTACATTTTTACTTTTAGTCCTTACAACACCACGATGACATAAATACTCTTGTTATTGTCACTTAAGATGATAAGGTTGGGGGTGATAATGTAATTTGTTCAAATTGAGTCAGCTTGTAAGTGGCAGAGTCAAGATTAGAACCCAGGGCATCTGAAAATTAAGGCCTGAGCTCTAAACCACTTCACTATATCCCCTCCTTCTACAATTGGTGTTTTTGTTCTGATAATTTATCTCTATTTGATGCCCCTGGGAAAGAGTTTGAAAAAAACTTAAATTTTACTTTAGCCAAATATTGTTCAAATTATGAATTGAACTTAGTCAAATTGGTTTCATGTGGAGGCCTAATACAAAATACTGGAAGTTTCTTCTCTGATCAGTCTGACATGCAAATTGCAACATATGGCTATAAGATAGTTTGAATTTGAACACAACAAATAAAAAAAAGATGAAGTATTCTTGAAATTTAAATTGTGAATTTATCCACTCAGTTACCATCATTACAAGATAATATTTTACGATGTTCCATGATAACCCAATGGTGTTGCTAATATTTATTTGTAGATATAAATAAACCCATTGCCGTTGAGTTGATTCCGACTCATAGCGACCCTATAAGACAGAGTAGAACTGCCCCGTAGGGTTTCCAAGGAGCAGCTGGCGGATTCGAACTGCAGACCTTTTGGTTAGCAGCCGAGCTCTTAACTACTATGCCACCAGAGCTCCGAAACCAAACATATAAATAGTACTTGTCCAAATGGAATATCACAGAGATGCAGCTGGGGTT
This sequence comes from Loxodonta africana, assembly GCF_030014295.1. Lineage (NCBI taxonomy): Eukaryota > Metazoa > Chordata > Mammalia > Proboscidea > Elephantidae > Loxodonta > Loxodonta africana. The sequence goes on along the minus strand of NC_087345.1, from coordinate 37,955,424 downwards.
TGACCTTTAAAAATCTGGAAATGACCTAGATGGTTTTCTGGGTTTAAATGACAAAATCCTCTCTACTAAAACAGCACTGTGATTAGATTCATTTCTAGAACTGCATTACTAATACATGGAAATGGTATAAATTTGTTCCTAAACCATCTGCAGATGGTAGTTTTCTTTCCCGTAAACACCCAGGGGCTGTGATAGTGCTCTTTAGAACAAATGCTGTTTCATTTACCAGCCTTTTCATATTTTGCATAGCAATGCCCTGCTCATTCAACTGGGTCCCTAGTACTTGAAAACAAAGGCTGTTTAACATTAGTGATTGCTTCTTAAAAAATTGAGAGCTTGCTGCATGGTGAAAAGGAGAGATGTTTTCTACCTTGTCCCAGTCCATGAGCACAACTCTTTACCATAACTCTGTGGGGAGCACTGGTGATCCGGTGATGGAATGGTCACCTTCCACGCAGGAGACCCGTGTTTAATCCCATGCAACACACCTCATGCGCAGCCACCACCCGTCTGTCAGTGGAAGCTGGTGTGTTGCTAGGGTGCTAAAAAGGTGTCAGCAGAGCTTCCAGGCTACAACGGGTCTAGGAAGAAAGGCCTGGTGAGGTACTTCCCAAAAATCAACCAGTGAAAACCCTATGGATCTTAATGGTTGGATCTGCAACCGACTGTGGGGATGGCACAGGATTGGACAGCATTTTGCTCTCTTGAGCCTGGGATTACCATGAGTCAGGGGCTGACTCGACTGTACCTAACAACAATAGCAACAATAGACCCCTATTCCTATGTTCCCAGTCCCTGCCCTCATGGAGTTTACAGTTTAGTGGGGGAAAAGACAAGAAAGCAAGCAGTTATGGTGCACTCTGGGAGCTCCTAGGAAGGATAATTAAAACATTAAGAAGTAACTTGGAGGTGGAAGGCTGAGTGAGTGAGATCAGGGCAGACACTCCCAAGAAAGTAACATTTAAGTTAAAACCAAAAGAATGAAAGGGTGAGTTGGGAATTAGATGCAGGGAGGCAGGAGAGAGTGGCAGGCAGAGGGAGCAGCATATTCATTGACCTGGAGATGGGAGAGAGCCCAAATTGTACATACATCGTTGGGAAGGGGAAGTCTGAGAGATGTTAGCCAACCTAGACCAAGTGGTGGAAGATGAAATGCAAAGTGAGTAGTGACCAGTGACACAGAACCTACATGCCTATGGCATCAGACAGGCAATGTCCATGAACTAGAGACAAGGTGTGTAACAGTCATGGTGCAGACTGGGTAGGACTGCAGAGCACAGGCCCCGCCCATGTGGGATGTCCCTACTCAGCTCCAACCAGTTCTTTCCACGTGGGATTGTGTGTCCAGGGTTACCAAATATTCTGATTGTTAAAGAGAAGCCATAAATTTTGATCTGCATGCAAAGATTTCCAAATTATAAACATTGGCTTTGCTTGAAATTTATAAAAGCACTGTGTGAACCAAGCAAAACCCACCAGCCCACAGGCTTCCAGTTTGCAATTGCTATGAAAAGCCTTGAAAGCTATGAGAAAGAGTTCAGATTTTATCCAAAAAGCCATGGGAATCCATTGTGCTGCTTTGGAGGGTACGAGGGCAGGATTGCATTTGTATTTTTGGAAGGATGGTACTAATTGAAGACCATATAGGAAGCTCTGGTGGCAGTATTCTTGCTTGGCCTGGGAAAGTAGCTGTGAAGATGAAGGAAAATTGTTTTCATTCCAGAAATATTTAGGAGGGAAAAGCAATAGGGAGTCCCTGGGTGTTACAAAGAGTAAGCACTCAATTACTAACAAAAAGGTTGGCAGTTCAAACCCACCCAGAAGTGCCTCGGAAGAAAGGCCTGGCAAGCTACTTCTGAAATGTCATAGCTTTCAAAACCCTATGAAGCATAGTTCCACTCTGACACACATGGGGTCACTGGTTACTGGTAGAAGCAATAAAAATAAAATAAAATAAAAACCGAACCTGTTGCTGTTGAATTGATTCTGACTCCTAATGACTCTATAGGACAGAGTAGAATTGCTCCATAGGGTTTCCAAGGAGCAGCTGGTGGATTGCTTAACTACTAGGTCACCAGGACTCCCAAGTAGAAGCAATAGAATGTGGAAATGAGGGAGAAAGGAGCCAGGCACACATTCAGGTCTGACTCTTCACTTTATTGGGCAGTTACTAGAAATTTTCTTGCAAATTTTAGATATTAAAGGCAATCATGGCCCCACCCTGATAAAAACAAAAAACCAAACCCAGTGCCATTGAGTTGATTCCGACTCATAGGGCCCCATCCTGAGTTATCTAATAATTCCACATCAGATTGTGGGGTGGGAGGTGGGGGAGGAAGGAGGTGGCCAGTATTTAATGGCATGAAAAATGCTGAATCCTTTCAGTCTGAAACTTTGAAACTGGAGTGAATGTAATTTTTTTTTTTTGGTGATAAATTTACTTGCCCAGTTATAGACCTTGGAGCCTTGGTGGTGCAGTGGCTAAGAGTTACCACTGCTAACCAAAAGCCCGGCAGTTTGAATCCACCAGCCGCTCCTTGGAAACCCTGTGAGGCAGTTGTACTCTGTCCTATAGGGTCGCTATAAGTTGGAATCAACTCAGTGGCTGTGGGTTTAGTTTTATCTATTTTTTTTGTAATTATAGACCACGATTTAAGTGAATTTTCGTTTTCTTGGCCTTCACAAAGTGATACAGGGCTAGGCTACCCCAGAAGCCTGCTAGAGGCCACGGGGATACCATACTATGACTAGGAACCTGCAGGGTAGATAGTTCACATCATACGGTTAATCTAATTTCTTATCAAAGGTTGATATCAAACTGAGTGAGGGTGGGAGATTCTTCGACTCAGAAGGAACATGCTTAATTTAGCTACTTCTCTATATTACAAGGAGATGGGAATTCAAAGCAATCCCCTCCTCTTGATAAATTCCCTTAATACTATTTAGATTTTGCCCTCAGATACAAATGTTGTAAATTTTCTCAGCCTCTTTCCCAAGCAGAGGCAAGTGAGATACCAGGAGTTCTGCCTTGAGTAGCTAGGGAAAGGGCCTTAAATGAAATCCCTTTGAATTGCAAACTTCTGAACTGTGAAGGACAAAGGTCGGTTTAGCAAATACAAACGGCAAGTCCTTTGCAAAGAAGATTCTTGGAGGTTTTCTAGAAAGACCAGAATCCCAGATATCTATGGAAAGAGGGGGAATCTAAAAGATAGTCTGGAGCCCATAGGAGACCTGTTCGTAGTCAAGGGCTTAACTGTTTGAGCCACCCAAGCAAGGACTGGTGATTGGGCTGGTCAGCACACAGGAAAGGTGGCAAAATGCAAGTGAAAAATAGAGCGACATTTGCTCTAATCACAGCAGAACAAGGAAGAGAGCTTTAAGAGCGGACATTAGGAGCCCTTTGCCTGTTCTGTCTACTCGAGTCCTGTGGTCCATGCTCTTGCCCATCTAGATGCCAAGACAAAGGTGCTTTCCTGATCCCAGACCCTGCCTCTTAGAACCCAGAACAAAGGTGTTCATCCAGGAGGAAGTAAGTAGCCTTACCTCATCCATTGCCCTCCCTGTGGGGATAGAAGCAGCAAGGGAGCAAAAAGAGAAAGTCCTTGAAGGGCAATCATCTCCTGGGGAGAAATGCAATTTCTAACGTCAGTGTATGATTTATGCAACGGTCCATAGTCACGCTCCTTTTATTTCTCTGAAACAAAGGCCGGAGATACTTGCTTATCTTCTGTCCCAGAAGGGGACTCTGATCAGTGGAGGAGCCTTGATATTGCTCCAGGATCTGAAGTAGAAACCACAGCCTTGAGACAGTGCCAAGGCAGCCAATTAGGCAGGTGTTGACAACACTCTCAGGAACATTTTTCGAGATGTTTAACTTTGACTGAAAGTTTGTTGTTCTTGTAGGGCCTATCAAGTCAGTTCCAGCTCATAGTGACCCTATGTACAACAGAACAAAACACGGCCTGGTCCTGCACCATCCTCACAATTGCTAAGTTTGAGTCCATTGTATCAATCCATCTCATTGAAAGTTATTCTCTTTTTCACTAACCCTCTACTTTACCAAGCATGATGTCCTTCTCTAGGGACTGATCCCTCCTGATAAAATGTCCAGAGTCTGTGGGACTAAGTCTCGCCATCTTCCTTTCTAAGGAGCATTCTGGTTGTACTTCCTCCCAGACAGTTTTGTTTGTTCTTCTGGCAGTCCATGGTATATTCAATATTCTTCACCAACACTATAATTCAAAGGCATCAATTCTTCTTCAGTCTTCTTTATTCATTGTCCAGATTTCACATGCGTATGAGACAATTGAAAATACCATGGCTTGGGTCAGGCGCACCTTAGTACTTAAAGTGCCATCTTTGCTTTTTAACACTTTAAGGTGGTCTTTTGCAGCAGATTTGCCCAATGCAGTATGTCTTTTGATATCTTGACTGCTGCTTCCATGGGCATTGATTGTAGATCCAAGTAAAATGAAATCCTTGACAACTTCAGTCTTTTCTTCATTTATCATGATTTTGCTTATTGGTCCAGTTGTGAGGGTTTTTGTTTTCTTTATGTTAAAGTGCAGTCCATACTGAAGGCTGTAGTCTTTGATCTTAATCAGTAAGTGCTTCAAGTCCTCTTCAATTTCAACAAGCAAGGTTGTGTCATCTGCATATCACAGGTTGTTTGTGAGTCTTCATTCAATCCTGATGCCACGTTCTTCTTCATTTAGTCCAGTTTCTCGGATTATTTGTTCAGCATACAGATTGAGTAAGTATGATGAACAGACAGTTTAAGCTTCTAATGATCCCCAGAAACTTCACATTTTCCAGGAATAGTGCCTGGGCTCATAAGAACTTCCAAGAAACTCCAATTCTCAGAAGACTTTTCAGTCTTCAAGCTCACCCACCATCTAAGAGCTTTATTCGGAAGCAAGGCAATGAAACCTCGGCAATCACTCACGCAGGTGATATGTACGCAAGTTGAGTCAGATAGGAAGCCTGGCACCAATAAGGCCCCAGCATTGGCTTTAGGAAACCAGGCCTGACCACCAATAAGGCCCCAGCATTGGCTTTAGGAAACCAGGCCTGACCAGCATGACCTGACACAGCCTTTGGGTGTGACAGGTTGGCTAGTAGCAGTATTTGTCAAAACAAGTGGTTCAAATCAGCCCTGGTCTGGCCTGGCTTCCTTCATAGGGGACTTTTTCAGCGTTCTTACCGGTACCATCCAGTTGATTCCAATTCTTGGCAATCCTTACTCAGCTTCATGTCTTTGTTCAGAATTGCCACTACTGTTTTTTTTTTTCCTGGAGAGTAACTGGGCAATAGCTATTAAATTCTAAAACTTATGTACCCATTGGTCTAACAATCTCACTGGAAGCTCTGCAAGATAGGGTTTCACCTCCATCTTAAAGATGTGAAAACTAATACTCAAAGAACTTAAGGGATTCACCCAAAGTTCAGTAGCAAGTAGAGATCAGAGACAGGACTTGTGTCCTGAGCCACACTTAGGAATTCCCAAGACTAGATAAGAGCAAGGGAAGACCTTAGCCTCAGTGTCGGGGACAGTCTTGCTGCTCTAGCATTAATCCCTTAGTTACTGGATCCTGGGGAGATCTGGAAAGCGCTGGTAGAGGAACCAGGTGAAATAGAAGTAGGGACGAGGAAGCATGTGGAGGTCTTGGGGCAGTAGCTTTATACCAACGCACATAGTATTTCAATAATTCAACAAATGGTGCAGCAAATCTGGTGCATAATGGCTGAATATTAACCTTCGTCATAAATACATTAATTGAGATATAGAGCGATGGGATAAAGGTTCTTGTTGTTGTCAGTTGCGTCTAGTTGGCTCCAACTCATGGTAATCTCATGCATCGCAGAACAAAACACTGCCTGATCCTGCACCATCTTCATGATTGTTGGTATGTTTGAGTGCCTTGTTGTTGCTATTGTGTCAATCCATCTCATTGAGCATTTCTCTCATTTTTGCTGACCCTCTACTTGACCAAACATAATGTCTTTTTTTCTAGTGATTGGTCTTTCCTCACAATGTGTCCAAAATAAGCAAGTGGAAGTCTTGCCATCCTTGCTTCTAAGGAGCCTCACAGTTGTATTTCTTCTAAAAATACTGATTTGTTAGTTCTTCTGGTAGTCCACAGTGTATGTTCAATACTCCTTGGGAAGGATCAGCTCTGCTTGGATGGGAAGTAGAGGGTTTAACAAGATGGTCCATCAGACCATCAGATCAACAGAGGGGATGAGAAGGCATTTCACAGAGAAAGAAGATCACAAGAGAGGTTGGAAGCAACATGAAGCAGGGCTTACAAGTGCTCTGCCGTGGTCAGAGGGAGTGGAGGAAGGAAGAACAGTTATGAGAGATGAGACGTGGTGGGCATGCAGAGAGGCTTGTCATGAGACATCTTGACTAGGGAATTCCAGTAAAACCATTTTTATACTATGGACATGTAGACATTTACAGGTTATTTCTTGATTCTAAGAAAACAAATTATCGAACTTCCAAAAAAATTTTAAACAAGTGTTGTGTATAATAGACATTTTCATCCCACCCATGACTGCATGGCATCCTTGGTACATCAGGTACCCACTGAGCCATGGGGCCTTGCTCGTCACTTTCCATTGGCCAGACTTGTCTACAACTGCATTTCATCTTCCTTCAATTCTGCTGGAACTGGATCTCTTTTCAAAACCCTAGACTACTTAGGTGGGCCCCTGAGTCCTGACTACATATTCCCAGGCTCCACCTCTGGGGCTGGCTGGTCCTCCTTTATTGTTCTCCTCTCCCTCAGCCACGTGCTATGGAGTTGTTGTGAATGAAGTCATTGTTCAGAACTGTGCCATGGAAACCCATCTGCCTTTAATACCTCCCTTCATCTGGAAACCACTGCCTTAGCCCATCCACTCAGTTAGACCTCCACATACACCAATACCTGTGGGAAACACATCTGAGATCATGATAGGTACTGTATAATGTGCTTCCTGCCATTTTCTTCAAGGGCCAGTGCTGCAGCCAGGTCAATTTCTTCATCCCTCCATTCCTGTACCACCCAATTCACCCAAACATCCTGTCCCTCCTCACTTACCCTTGTTAATTCACATAATGCATTGTGCAAGAGTCCCATGAAGTCATAACAACAAGAATAAGCAAACCCAAGACATGCTTATTTTACAAAATGTCCAACTCTCAACGTTTAGATAGGTTTTGTCTTCATGAATTTGATTTTTAAAGAGAGGCTTCACAGTGCCCCAGACAGCTTTAAGAGCCAGGTGGAGACATGTCCTCAGTACAGGCAGGGATGTGATTTTGTTTTGCCAGGTTTTGCTCTTGCTTACCTAAGTAGTCTAGGGTTTTGAAAAGAGATCCATTCCCAGCAGAATTGAGGGGAGGTGAAATGCAGTTGTAGACAAGGCAGGCCAATGGAAAGTGCTGAGCTGGGCCCCATGCCTCAGTGAATATCTGAGACATTAAGGATGCCAACCAGTCGTGGATGAGATGAAGTTATCTATTATACACAATACTTGTTTAAAAAATTTAGAACAATTAAAAAAAAAAACAAATTTAGTAAACATCTGACAGGCATTTGCCAGGTTTTTTTTTTTTTTTTTTTTACTCATTTTTAAACCTGGTAATTTGAGTTTACAGATTTAGAGATGAAAAAAGTATAATAGGAAAACTACTTGATTGGGTGTCATGAGGCCCAAATTCTAGTACTGACTGTATATATCCTGAGGCTATGCTACTCAGCCTCAAATCTCTTTCTAGATCTTTAGTTTCCTCATCCTTAAATGGGGGATTGAGGATTTGATGTTCTTTCTAAAGTCATGGTTCTCATTCTTTTTGTGTATAAAACTCACTTTCAAATAAAAGAATGTGAAGTAGCACAATCGAAGACCTTAAAAAACTCAGAACAACACTGAAAATGTCAGCAGTCAGTAAGTATGATCCTGACACCATACAACAGTGTCTCCTATAGTGACTATAAAATCATCCACAATTATGGTTCGATACTTGCTTGTACTTTACTAATTTATGTGGAACTGTTCTACACTTTTAGTGGAACTGTTAACTGCCAGACCTTATTCTCTCATAACCTCCAGAGTCAGAATTTTTACATGTTCTGGAAGCATTTCAACCTTTTATTAGCCTTGGCTTGACATCACGCCCAAGCCACACAGAACAAATTTATTCCAAGACACACCATCCACATATCTCAATATTCCATCTGTCAGATGAATTAAAATTGTATGAGAACTCAGATAACCAGGTTTCAGCTGAGAACCCATGGTGGACAGGTTTCAGCTGAGCTTCCAGACCAAGACAGACTAGGAAGAAGGACCTGGCAGTCTACTTCTAAAAAAAATTAGCCAGTGAAAACCTTAAAAATAGCAGAGGAACATTGTCTGATATAGTACCAGAAGATGAGCCCCTCAAGTTGGAAGGCACTCAAAATACCACTGGGGAAGAGCTGCCTCCTCAAATAGAGTCGACCTTAATGATATGAATGGAGTCAAGCTGTCAGGACCTTCATTTGCTGATGTGTCACAACTCAAAATGAGAAGAAACAGCTGCAAACATCCATTAATAATAGAAACGTGGAATGGATGAAGTATGAATCTAGGAAAACTGGAAATTGTCAAAAACGAAATGGAATGCATAAACATTGATATCCTAGGCATTAGTGAGCTGAAATGCATTGGTATTGGTCGTTTTGAATAGGACAATCATATGGTCTACTATGTCAGAAATGACAAAATGAAGAGGAATGTTCATCATCAAAAAGAACGTTTTCAAGATCTATCCTAAAGGATAAAATTTTTTTTTTTTTTTTTTTATCCTAAAGCACAATGCTGTCAGCGATAGGATAATATCCATACGCCACAAGGAAGACCAGTTAACACGAAAGTTATTCCAATTTATGCACCAACCACTAAGGCCAAAGATAAAGAAACTGAAGATTTTTACCAACTTCTGCAATCTAAAATTGATCAAACATGCAATAAATATGCACCGATAGGGAGCCAACATGGTGCCGTAGACAGAAGCGCCACGCCATCCCTCCAAGCAAAGACCTGAAAGAGCAAGTAAAACAGAGACGAATGTCAATCCTGGAACTCTACGCGCCAAGCAAAGAGATAAATAACTCAACCAAGCACCGAATGGAATAAGCTCAAGAATTATTCAAAACAAAAAGATTTATAACAGGGAACCAGTCAGGTTAATTTGTAAAAGACAACAACGTCAGAACAATAAAAGAGGGAATAAATGGAATATGTATAGAACTTTCTAATGGAGAAGAAGGCAAGGCGATACCAAGTCATAAAAGACTAGTTCAAGCCTAGGAAAATAAGGGTAAATTTCAAGGTAACCACAAAGAAAATTAACAAACCTACTCATCAAAATAAAGAAAACCATAAAGTCTCAGTAAAAACAAAAGAAATGAAAAAAAAAAAAAATCTACAAATGAGGAATTCAGCACAGGAGAACAAGAGAAACAAAGAAAATGTCAGCGCCACACACACACACACACAAAACCCTACAAAATGACAGCAATAAACTCACACCTATTAATAATTACACTGAACATAAATGGCTTAAATGCACCCATAAAGAGATAGAGAGTGACAGAATGGATAAAAAAAAAACAGGATTCATCAATATTCTGATTACAAGAGACACACCTTAGAAACATAGATGTAAATTTATTAAAAATCAAAAGATGGAAAAAAGTATATCAAACAGCTACCAAAAAAGAGCAGGAGTGGCAATACTAATCTCAGATAAAATAGATTTTAAAACAAAATTCACCATAAAAGACAAAGAAGAACATTATATAATGACTAAAGAAACAATCAATCATGAGGACATAACCACAATAAATATCTACACACCCAATGACAGGGCTGCAAAATACATAAAACAAATTCTAAAAGCACTGGAGAGAAAAATTGACAGTTCCACAATAATAATAGGAGACTTCAACACATGTTTTGTTTTTTTTTTTTTTTTCAACACACGAATCTCGGTAAAGGGCAAAACATCTAGAAAGAAACTCAACAAAGATACAGAAGATCTAAAGGCCACAGTCAACCAACTTGAATTCATAGACATGTATAGAACACTCTACCCAATAGCTGCAAAGTACACATTCCTTTCCAACGCACGTGGAACGTTCTCCAGAATAGACTACATATTAGGACATAAAGCAACCCTCAACAAAATCCAAAACATTGAGATAATACAAAGTACCTTCTCTGATCAAAGTAGAAATTAACGACTGGAAGAGCAAAGAAAAAAATCAGTTACATGGAAACTGAATAACACCCTGCTTAAAAACCACTGAATAATAGAAGAAATCAAAGACGGAGTCAAAAATTCCTGGAATCAAACAAGCATGAAAACCCTACAGATCACAATGTCCAATCCACAACCAATCATGAATGACAGCATTTCTTTTCATTGTTCATGGGTCACCATGAATTTGGGCCAACTCAACAGTAGCTAACAACAACAACGTGGTTCCAAGGGTCATGCCAGCTAGAAAGTTCTATAATTCTATAAATTAAAAACAACATTTTGAGAGAAAAAAAAAATTCCTGTGGTGAAGTGTTTAATTAAGGCATTTGAATCTGTATCAGTTGCAAAAACAAGTCCCTATGGATGAGTGACCCGCCGTCAGGTTGGCCGAGCGGTCTAAGACGCTGCGTTCAGGTCGCAGTCTCCCCTGGAGGCATGGGTTGGAATCCCACTGCTGACAAAACAACCTTGGAAACCCTGGTGGCCTAGTGGTTAAGTGCTACAGCTGCTAACCGAGAGGTTGGCAGTTCGAATCCACCAGGCTTTCCTTGGAAACTCTATGGGGCAGTTCTACTCTGTCCTATAGGGTCGCTATGAGTCGGAATCAACTCAACGGCAACGGGTTTTTTTTTTTTTTTTAATGGATGAGTGTGAGCTCCAAGGACTTTGAACAGCCCCAAAGAGCTTACAGAGTCTGAGGGGCACTGGCAGAAAAATAAATGGAATGAATCGCAGAGAATGTAAATAGCAATGCAACAGAACTTGCATTCTCTCTGTTTCTAACAGATGTTTTTAGAATGGGACATTTAAAATTTTTGTTAAGAAGAGGGAAATATTTTTAGGTTCTTTAAAGTGATAGTTTTGTGAGCACTAAACTATTGGTTCTGTTGTGTCCCTGTAAATCATTATTCATTTCCTCAAGTGGCCTTTCCAAACATCTGTTTGTTTATTGTTCTGGGCACATCAAATTATAATCAGTTTAGTGACTGCTTGGTACAGATTTAAATTAGTTTGTTAGAGAAGATCAAAGCTTTTCAGAGCCAGGCGGCAAATAGATCAAAGGAAATCCTTATTTCACAACCCATTGAGTGTGACATCTTTAAATATCAGAAAATGAACATTTAGAATCATATTTTTATTATAAAAACACTTTCTTGCTTCAGATAAAACAAGTTACCCTGTCACAACTCTGCATTTGTGCCAGGAAATGGGGTGGGCCTGTGATTTTTCTTTCCCTTTAGGGAATCTCATTCATTGCATCAGCTGGTATATATTTAGTGTCTATTTTGTGTCAGACACGTGCTAAGTGCTGGGTGCCTGCCCTTATAGTATGGGCTGACTGGGAAGGCAGGCAAATGTGTAAGCAGTTACCTTAAACAGGTGAATGTTACAATGAGGAACTGGGCTGGAGGAGTTCAATTTGCTAAAACAGAGAATGCAAGATGATATTGTCAAGAAGCTGGAACAGAAAGAGGCAGCAGTCACTTCACATAGTGCCTTTTAAGCCATCTTAGAGTTTGTCCTATATTGTAGGAACAATGGGAAACCACTGGAGGATTTTAAGCAGGAGAGTAACATCATCGGATTTGTGTTCTTGAAGATTCCCAGGACAGGATTGGCGTGTGTGTGTGTGTGCGTGTGTGTGTGTGTGTGTGTTTACTGGTAAATCAGAGGACCTATCTGCAAGACCACTTCCCCTTGTCACTATCAGTCCACAAACTTGATTGTTTTTGGTTGAAACCTGAAATTGGGTTTCTTTATTTGGGTAAGATGACCAAGCAGGAACTTCTTGCTAATAATCAAGAGCTGATCTCCAGTTTGCAAGATTTTGGGACACAGTCAGAGCGGTGTGGTTATTACTAAACTGTGCCCATGCAGGTTTTGCCAACACTACCACAAAAGCATTACCAATTGGCTGCCCCTTTCCTAAAAAAAATACCTTTGAAGAAGCCTTAACCTTCCTTTCTATTCTCCCTTTTCTTCCCCTCTAGATCTGGAGATTTCACCAGCGCTAGGCAAGGGAAATTCCAAAACGATTAATTGTCCTCATGAGGAACCTGTACATAGATGAAGAGGCAGTCTTTTGAGCAGAAAAAAGGGGATACTGCGTGGCTTAAAGTGAGGAAAGGTGTGCGTCAGTGTTGTATCCTTTCACCATACTTATTCAATCTGTAGGCTGAGCAAATAATCTGAGAAGCTAGACTATGAGAAGAAGAACTTGGCATCTGGACTGAAGACCCATTAACAACCTGCTATATGCAAATGACACAACCCTGCTTACTTAACTGAAGAAGACTTGAAGCACTTACTGATGAAGATCAAAGACCACAGCCTTCAGTATGGATTACACCTCAGCATAAAGAAAACAAAAATCCTCACAACTGGACCAATAATCAACATCACGATAAATGGAGAACATACAGAAGTTTTCAAGTATTTCATTTTACTTGGATCCACAATCAACAACCACTGAAGAAATCAAACAATGCATTGTATTGGGCAAATCAGCTACAAAAGACCTCTTAAAGTGTTAAAAAGTAAAAATGTCACTTTGAGGACTAAGGTGCGCCTGACCCAAACCATGGTATTTTCAGTTGCCTCGTATGTATGTGAAAGCTGGACAATAAATAAGGAAGACCAAAGAAAAATTGACCCCTTCGAGCCCACAGACTGCCAGAAGAATGAACAAGTCATAGCACTATGAGTCTAAAAAGCACCTCTCAGGAGCACCAAACCAAAACCAAACCTGTTGCCATCTATTCTGACCAAACCTGATTGCGGCTCATAGCAATCCTATAGGACAGAGTAGAACTGCAACATGGGGTTTCTAAGAAGTGCCTAGCAGATTCAAACTGCTGACCTTTTTAGTTAGCAGCCAAACTCTTAACCCAGGGTTACCCTTAGGAACACACCCCCTCCTAAATTCCAGGACCTCAGCAGGGTAAGACCTAAACTGTGAGAAAATAAATTCCTGTTCATTAAAGCCACCCACTTGTGGTTCTTTGGTAGAGCAGCACTACAACCTAAGACATCATCATGTTATTCCAATCAGAGGAAGTAATGATATCTTATGTAGAAGCAACCAACAAATGCTTGTCTATTCCACTGGATTTGAACCTGGGAGAGTATGAATTTGGAGCTTTGAGGGGTACTGTGTGAAGCCTGAGGATAAGGTCAACACCATAAAAGGCAGAGCCCAGAGATGACATTGTTCAAGTCCCTGGAACAACTTGTAACTAGATCTAGTCCTCAATGTTATTGTCAATGACACAATAAATTTCCTTATTCTTTTCCTAAGCCAGCTTTAGTCGAGCTTTCTATCACTTGTAACTAAAAGTATAACTTATTAAAACAGCAACAACAACAAAGAAAACAATGGCTTCTTTATGCAAATTTTACTGCACTCACCGAATTATCCAAGTAAGGAACCAGCTTCCTCTTTGGATTAGGCACGCATTAATATAGTATATGAAGTGTTGACAGTTCAGTGTTAGAGTTCTCGCCTCCCATGCAGGAGACTCAGGTTCCATTCTCAGCCAATGTACCTCATGTACACTGGTGGCTTACATGTTGCTATGATGCTGAACAGACTTCAGCAGAGCTTCCAGACTAAGACAGACTGGGAAGAGAGGCCTGGAGATCTACTTTCAGTAATCAGCCAATGAAAACCATATGGATCAAAATGGAACATTGTCCGATCCACAATCGATCATGGGGATGGCACAGGATTGGGCAGCATTTCCTTCCGTTGTGCATGGGGTTGCCATGAGCTGGGGCTGATCAGAGAACAGCTAACAACACCAACAATAAGGCAGTGTAATTAAATCCACACTGGGTTTCAGCAGTTGCCATTGACTCACCTCCAAAGGGAAATGACAGGAGTACAGTTTGTAGTTCTTTCTTAGATATAGGCTCCCATACCAGGAAGAAACACCTCTCTAGCTATAATGCAACCCATTTTTACAGTTGACAATAGCAAAGAGAGAAAAATCTTCATCTGAATGAATGGGGTCCTGAGTGCTATTACTGGTGAAACAACAATGAGTTGAAGCCTGCTGTTTATTAGCTATTGTAAACAAATTATGAATTTGTGCCAGTAACCAAAGTGGAGACAACTGGATATAATAAACATTAATTGCCAAAGAAATAATCTAACAAATTACCTAAAAGATTCTTTGTGAACTGCAACATGTTAATTACACTAGATCTTATTGTATTCATTAATTAATTCAAGAATTTGTTGAGTGAATGGCAGCCTGGTGTAGTCTAGGGATGGCAAATAGTTTTTATTTATCATGGCACTTGTGGTTGTGGCTGCTCTGAGGGCTATGCTGAGAAAGATTATGAGACCAAATCTGGGATCAATAAAAATAAATGTCACAATCGATTAGAGGCGACTGCCATGGAAGTTGGGAGAAAGATGTGGCAGTCGGCTTCCATAAAGATTACAGCCTTGGAAACCCTATGGGACAGTTCTACTGGGTCCTTTTAGGTTTTTATGAGTCAGAATCAACTCTACGCCAATGGGTTTGGTTTTTTTGGGCCATGGAAGTAGAACAAAAGAGCGTCCAAGGTCTTGTCATTTTTGAAAGTGGAAAAGGGCCTAGTCCAAAGGTCAGATTTTGGGTAAGTCGCTTCCAGTCTATGTGCCTTTATTTCCTCCAATTTCTAAAACAAAAGAGTTGATCCTAATAATTTACAAGGTCCTTCCTTTCTTCCTTTCCCCATTTTGTTTATGCTTAGTAGCTATGATTAAAATGTGTCTTTCTTAGCACCTCTTAATGTTTGGGGGAGTTTCCCACTTATGAATTCAGCTTTCCCTAGTGTAGAAGCCGGAACCTTATTTTCCCAGACTCCTATGCAGCAAGAATGCTACCATGTGGTCTAGGTCCACCAATCAGACCCATCTATTCTAGATGTGTAGGGAAGCTGGTCATGCCCGTAGGCAAGCCCTGCATAGAATTTATCTGGCACGGGTGAAGGCAGAGGCATCTAGTTTGTTGAGGCAGCAGTAACATAAGGGCTGATGATAATGGCCAGTGCCCAGCTATGGTGGTTGTTCGCTCCCAGGGCTATGATGACTTCATAGGAACAGCTCTGCAGCACTGGTGGGGGCATTGGGCCTGGCTGCCAGTTTCTAATCCTGCATTCCTGGGCCTCCCACAGAGCACTTCAGCTGTTTAATTCTTCTTTTAATGAAATCCTCTTACTGCTTACATGAGTAGGTTTCTTCATCCTCCAGGAGCTCAAAAACCTATGATCAGGACTGAATGCCTTCAAACAGACCTTTTTTTTTTTTTTTCTCCTTTAAAGATGAAAAAAATCAATTTTCTTTTACAAATTATAAAGGGTGTGCTTAGCTGGTAGCTTCCAAAATGTAATTTATTACAATTATTAGCAAGATAACTGTTGCAGGTGGCTAAATATCTGTCATAAGGGAGATTATTCTCACTGTTATCTTCTTCTTTGCTCTAAGTGCACTAAAGGAAATATAATTTCTTCAGTGTGTATGGTTCACAGCTTTACACTGAGAGAAGGACTCCTCTTCTTGATCATTGCCAGTATGATTTTTAAGAGTTTGCAGAAGCACTTTAGTTATGTTTCTATAGTTTTAATAACACCTTTAGTTTTTTAATGAAGTTTAGAGCTAGGTATTTTATGAGAGTGAATGGCCACAGCAAACAAAGTCACTTGACTAATTACCTTTACGAGAATTTTAGAGGGTTTGAAACTTACTCCCCAAACTCTGTGTACATGAAAGATCACATTGCTTTATTTTCTTTAATTAATTGAAATTTCACGTCAACCTCCATCCCACCAGACTTTCAAAAGCCTTAGGGTCTTATAGCAAAGAAAAAACTTAGTGATACCAGCTCCAATTCCAACTACCAGTGAAGAACAGGTATCAGACCTGCCTTCCCACTTTAAATGGCTGTAATGCTGGATAAAATGTATGAAGAAATGGTTTGTGGCAATGGACGATCAATGTTGTTGTGGGCTGATGAATCAATTCTGATTCACAGTGACCTTATAGCAATTGAGGTGTATTCCTTGAGAGAAGGAAAACATACAAGGTGAGCTCCTCATTTATTTCTTCAAATATTCAATATGTGAAGCGAATAATCCTGCCTGGGGACATGTCCTAAATCAAGACATAGAAAAGTGAAACCTCGACAGAATGCAGTGGTCTTCTGGGCAGAGGAAAGAAATACCAGAGTTCAGGCATGCTGAAGCTGCTGGACAGAGTACTTAAGGGGAGAAAAAAAAAGGGGGGGGAGAGAGGCCCAAAATTCTGCATAAGGGGTCCTCTTGAACCCTTGGCTGGGTATAAGCTGCATATGTTCAGGGTGAGAATCCAAGAGATCTGGAAGAGAACAACTACTAGTGGGTGTGAGCTGAGTGGATTTTAGAGCTATACCAGAGGGTTAAAAAGCGAAAACAAAAACCTGTTGCTGTCGAGTTGATTCCGACTCATAATGACCCTATAGAACAGAGTAGAACCGCCCCATAGGGTTTCCAAGGAGCGGCTGGTGGATTCAAACTGCTGACCTTTTGGTTAGCGGCTGAGCTCTTAACCACTGCACCACCAGGGCTCCTTGCTAAAAATCCACAGTAATGAGTTGAGACTCCAGAATGACAAAATGTTAAGAGTAGGGTTACTGTAGCCCTAGAGTGAGAGCAACTCTAGGCTTAACATAATAAAGCTCAAAATGAAATCTTGACAGAACCAACCTAAGCTTCAAGGAAATCAGCTTCCAGCCAGGACAAAACTCAACACTTATTAAAGAAAGACTCTCAATCAAATAGTACCCAAAAAGCCCAGCACCCAACAAAAAAATTACTAGATATACAAAGAAGCAGGAAAACGTGTTACATACCAAGGAGAAAAAAGAACAATTTAAAAAACACCCAGAGTTGATGGAGATGTTGGGATAAATGGGTAAGAACTTCACAACAGCTGTTATAAATATATTCAAGGATTTAATAGAAAAGACAGACATACTTGTGAATAGAAGAGGAATTTAAACAAGAAAATGGAAACCATAAAAAGAAATGAATGTAAATTCTCAAAGTGAAAAAAATACAATATGTGAAATTAAGAAAGCACTGTATGGGTTTAACAACAGATTTGACATTGCAGAAGAAAAGTTTGGTAAATTTGAACATAAGTCAAAAGAAACTATCCAAACTGAAAAACAGATTTTTAAAAAGAATTTAAAAACGAATACACGCTCAGTGACTTGTAAGACCATATCTAACATGTGTATAATTTTAGTCCCAGAAAGAGAAAAGAGAAAGACTGGGGTAGAAAAAAATATTAGAAGAAATAGTGAAATATTTCCAAATTTGATCAAAAATAACATTCTGGCCTAAAAAATCTCCATAAACTCTAAGCATGATAAACACAGAAAACCACATGTAGGCATATTAGAGTGCAATTGTTGAGAAAAAAATTTTTTACAGGGGGCTGTGAGGGGTGGGGAGGGAAAAACACTAAATAGACAATAGGCAAGTGATAACTTTGGTGAAGGGTAAGACAGTACACAGTACTGGGAAAGTCAGCACAACCTGACCAAGGCAACATCAGAGAAGCCTCATAGACACAGCCAGACTCTGAGGGACTGAGTTACTGGGCTGAGGGCTGGGGACCATGGTCTTGGGGGACATCTAGCTCAGTTGGCATAACATAGCTTATAAAAAAAAGTTCTACATCCTACTTTGGTGAGCAGCATCTGGGGTCATGAAAGCTTGTGAGGTACATCTACTGGTCCCACCTTGTCTGGAACAAGGGAGAATGAAGAGAACCAAAGACACAAGAGAAAGATTAGTCCAAAGGACTAATGGACCACAACTATCACCGCCTCTGCCAGACTGAGCCCAAGACGACTAGGTGGTGCCTGGCTACCCCCACCGACTGCCCCGACAGGGATCACAATAGAGGGTCCCAGACAGAGCTGAAGAAAAGTATAGACAAAATTCAAACTCACAAAAAAAGACCAGACTTACTGGTCTGACAGAGACTGGAGAAACCCCAAGAGTATGGTCCCCAGACACCCTTTTAAAACCTTTTTAGCTCAGTACTGAAGTCGCTCCTGAGGTTCATCCTTCCACCGAAGATTAGACAGGCCTATAAAACAACCAACAATACACATAATTCAGCCAAGTGTACGACACTGAAGGGGGACACCAGGCCAAAGGCAGGGATGAGAAGGCAGGAGGGGACGGGGAAGCTGGAAATGGCGAAACCGAGGTCAAAAAGGGCAGAATGTTGACACATTGTGGGGTTGGCAACCAATGTCACTAAACAATACGTGTATTAACTGTTTAGTGAGAAACTTGCTCTGTAAACTTTCACCTAAAGCACAATAAAAAAAATTTTACAGGGGGGAAGTGTTACCTACAGGAGAATAATAAGAATTACGACTGGTGTCTCATCAAAATCAGTGCAAACAGGAAGACAGTGAAATAACATTTTTAAAGGGATAAAAGGGGGAAAAACACCTGTCAACCTAGAATTTTATCTTCAGTAAAAATATCCTTCAGAAAAGAAGTAAAAACAAAAGACTTCCACGTTTAGAAAGCAGTGAAAGAATTCACCACAATAGACTGCACTATTTCAGATGAAATGAAATAATACTAATCACAAAGTTGGGGCCTGGTGGTGCAGTGGTTAAGAGCTATGGCGTGCTACGGCTGCTAACCAAAATGTCAGCAGTTCAAATACAGCAGCTACTCACTGGAAACCCTATGGAGCAGTTTAGTTGCTATGAGTTAGAATGAACTCGACAGCAGTGTTTTTTTTTTTTTTTAAGAATAAGAACATCAGAAATGGAAAATACACAGGTAAATGTATAAAATACATTTCTTGTTTTTTAATTTTATTTAAAAGACAATTGACTAAAGAAAAATAATAACAATAGACTGAAGTATATTTCATACATGTAAGTGGAATAACATTAATTCACAAGTAGGCTGTGATATAGGAGCCCTGGTGGTGCAGTAGTTAAACCTTTGGCTGCTTAACCAAAATGTCGGCATTTCGAACCCACTAGTTGCTCCATGGGAGAAAGATATAGCAGTCTGCTTCCATTACACATTATAGCCTTGGAAACCCTATGCAGTGGTTCTCTGTCCTACAGGGTTGCTATGAGTCCGAATCAACTCAATGGCAATGGGTTTGGTTTTGGATTATTTTTTTTTTATGATAAATAAAGAATGTACATTATGGTTCTTCTAAAAACTTAAAATTATCAGGCATAGTTAAAAAAAAAAGTCAACAGAGGAGATAAAATAGAATGCTAAGAGATATTTATTAGCCCAAATGAAGGCAAGAAAAAAAGGAACAGATAAATAAAGGAGGAGAGCCAGAGGCCAGGATCCCTAGGTAGGAGCTGGAATCTCTTTGCATAGTCAATAAGACACAAGTAAACATCCTTCTGGTGTTCTCTGCTTTCAGCCAAGATCCATCTGATATCAGCAATGACATCCCTCATTCCATGTCCTCTTCTGAATCTGGCTTGAACTTCTGGCAGTTCCCTGTTGATGTACTACTGCAAATGGAACTGACTCAACAGCAATGAGTTTGGTTTTCGTTTTTGGTCAACAAAATTTTACTTGTGTGCGATATTAATGACATTGTTTGATAATTTCCACATTCAGTTGGATCACCTTTCTTTGTGCCCATTCGGCACAAATATGGATCTCTTCCAGTCGGTTGGCCAAGTAGCTGTCTTCCAAATTTCTTGGCATAGACAAGTGAGCACTTCCAGTGCAGCCTCTGCTTGTTGAAACATCTCAATTGGTATTCCATCAATTCCTGGAGCCTTGATCTTAGTGAAGTTGTAATCACATCTGCTAACGGTGTACATGTAGAATATGCAAGAAAGGGGCCAGAGACAACTCCAAGGTTTCCTCTTAGCAAGCGAGGTAACGCATTTGCCATCTATCAAGGTGGAGATGACTGATGATGAGTGAGTGGGTGGAGGCTAGTGTAAAAATTAGGATTTCTGTTTGGCCATGTTAAGTTTAAGATGCCTTGTTCTGATTGATTGTATCGAACCTTTCATTGTCTCTTTCCACAGACGTAGTTGATTTGATTCCTGTGTATTCCATCTTGCAAAGTTCATGTTTATAGTTGCTGTTTAAACTGTCAAAAAAAGGTATTTGCAATGAAGAGGTTGTTGGTCTTGCAAAATTCTATCATGCGATCTCTGGTGTCGTTACTATCACCAAGACTATATTTTCCAACTACAGATCTTTCTTCTTTGTTTCCAACTTTTACATTCCAATCACCAGTAATTATCAGTGCATCTTGATTGTGTGTTTGATCAATTTCAGACTGCAGAAGCTGGTAAAAATCTTCAATTTCTTCATCTTTGGCATTAGCTATTGGTGTATAGATCTGAAAAATAGTGCTATGAACTGGCCTTCCTTGTAGGTATATGGATATTATCTTATCATTGACAGCGTTGTACTTCAAGACAGGATCTTGAAATGTTCTTTTTGACAATGAACGTGACATCATTCCTCTTCAATTTGTCATTCCCGGCATAGCCGACCGTATTATTGTCTGATTAAAAATGGCCAATACTAGTCCATTTCAGGTCACTAATGCCTAGGATATTGATCTTTATGCATTCCATTTCATTTTTGACGATGTCTTAGTCATCTAGTGCTGCTGTAACAGAAATACCACAAGTGGATGGCTTTAACGAAGAGAAATTTGTTTCTTGACAGTAAAGTAGGCTAAAAGTTTAAATTCAGGGTGTCGGCTCCAGGCGAAGCCTTTCTCTCTCTGTTGGCTCTGGAGCAAGGTCCTTGTCCTCAATCTTCCCCTGGTCAAGGAGCTTCTTAGGAGCAGGGACCCCGGGTCCAAAGGATACACTTTGCTCCTGGTGCTGCTTTCTTGGTGGTATGAGGTCCCCAACTCTCTGCTTGCTTCCCTTTCCTTTTATCTCTTGAGAGATAAAAGGTGGTGCAGGCCACACCCCAGGGAAACTCCTTTTACATTGGATCAAGGATGTGACCTGTGTAAAGGTGGTGTTACAATCTTACCCTAATCCTTTTTAAAATAAAATTACAATCACAAAATGGAGGACAACTACAGAATACTGGGAACCATGGCCTAACCAAGTTGATACACACATTTTTGGGGGGACATATTCAATCCATGAGAGACGACTTTCAATTTTCCTAAATTCATACTTCGTACGTTCCCCATTCCAATCCTTAATGGATGTTTGCAGCTGTTTCTTCTCATTTTGAGTCATGCCACCTCAGCAAATAAAGGTCCCAAAAGCTTGACTCCATCCATGTCATTAAGGTTGACTCTACTCTGAGGAGGCAGCTCTTCCCCAGTTGTCTTTTGAATACCTTCTAACTTGGGGGGCTTATCTTCTGGCACTATACCAGTGTTCTGCTGCTATTCATAAAATTTTCACTGGCTAATTTTTTTTAGAAGTAGATCACCAGGTTCTTCTTCTTAGTCTGTCTTAGTCTAGAAGCTCCACTCAAACTTGTCCGCCATGGGTGGCCCTGCTGTTACTTGAAATACCAGTGGCATAGCTTCCGGCATCACAGCAACACCTACCCTGGTGGCATAGTGGTTAAGTGCTACGGCTGCTAACCAAAGGGATGGCAGTTCAAATCTGCCAGGCACTCCTTGGAAACTCTATGGGGCAGCTCTACTCTGTCCTGTAGGATCACTACGGGTCAGAATCAACTCGATGGCACTGGGTTTGGTTTTTGTTTTTTTGGTACCCTTGCAACAAAGGAGCCTGATGGCATAAACAGTTACGCACTCAGCTACTAATCAAAAGGCTGGTAGTTCAAACCCACCCAGTGGCTCCGGGAGAGAAAGACCTGGCTATCTGTTCCGGTAGAAATTACAGTCAAGAAAACCCTCTGAAGCAGTAATATTCTGAATCAACACAACAACACCTCACAACAACAACCCCACAACTATTACTGCCCTTGAGTTCCCTCTGATGTATTCTTAACATAGCAGTCAGACTGATACAGTTAAAATGTGTCAATTCATGTCACTCCTCTGCGTAAAACCCTCTAATGGCTCCTCAGATCTGTTTAAATAGCAATGTGTCCTTGCTACCTCACTGACCCCATCTTCTCCCACTCTCCTCCTTGTTCGTGCTATTCCAGTCACAGTGCCCTTATTGCTGTTCCTCAAACATGCCCAGCACATTCATCTCAAAGCCTTTGTCATTGCTTTTCCCTTTGCCTCGAAGGCTTCACCCCGGTTATACTCATACCTCATTCCCTCACCTCCTGTAGATCTCTGCTCAGCTCACAGGACACAAAATTGAAAATAGCACACTCCATTGCCCCCCTCCAACGCTGTCTATTCCCTTATTTGCCCTTTTTTTCTTCACAGAACTTCCTATGACTGCTACCTAGAACAGTGCATGGCACATAGAAAGCATTCATCAATATGTATTGAATAAATAAATTAACTAATTTATGAATGAATGTCAGAAAGCAAAACCAAAGATGTTGGCTTAATCATTCTGCTAAACTGTTACCCTGGCAGGGAATCTGCTTTAAGCAATAGCTCCTATACAGAGATCCATTATCATAGAATTTCCCTTGATGTACTAAATTACTATCCTTCACAAAATAAGCCAGAATACCATTTACTAATTTTTCTTCCCTGCCAGAATGCTGGGAATGTAGCAAAGGAAATGGGGAGTGGGAGAAAATGCTTTTTAAATATCATTATTTAAATTACTGGTATCGACTTCTTGACCCTAGCGTGCATCAATCAGTGGGACTTGCTAGATGAGTCAGCGGGGCCATGAGTCTGCCCATGGTAGGAGATAGGTAATGGAGGGTTGTCCCCTCAAATCCTCACTGAGCTTAAGGAGGTACCTTTTATATTGTACCTCTGCCTTTACAATAATAACAGCTGTTGCTTAATGAGCCTCTACTGCTTGCTGTGTGCTGTGTTCAGTGCTTTGCTTTTAACCATTTAATCCCCACCATTTAAAGAATTCTTTTAAAGCTTTAAAAAGTGAAGATGACACCTTGATGACTAAGGTGCATCTGATCGAAGCTGTGGTCTTTTCAGTCACCTCATGTACATATGAAAGTCGTCAATGAAAAAGGAAGATGGAAGAAGAATTGATGCATTCGAACTGCTGTGCTGGTGAAGAAGACAGAATACACTGTGGACTGCCAAAAGAACGAACAAATCAGCGTTCTTTGAAGAATCGAATGTGAGGTTGGTGAAACTTGTTGTGGACATGTCGTCAGAAAAGGACATCTCGTATGGCAAAACAGAGTGCCAACAAAAAGAAGAGAAATGCTCAATAAGATGGATTGACACAATAGCCACAATAGTTTCAAACATACGAGTGATCATGAAGATGGCACAGGACTGGCAACGTTTTGTTCTGTTATATGTAAGGTTACCATGAGCTGGAGTCGACTCGACAGCAACTAACAACAACAATCCTCACCATAGTCTAAGGAGTGATGGATTTTTCATGTTTTGTAAGGTAGGAGACCGAGGCTCAAAGACTTACGCCACATGTTTGGGTCACCTACTAAGGAGTATGGAGACAGGATTCCAAGGCAAACCTGTGTGAGTCCATAACCTGCAGAACTAATGCGAGTGTTTCTTTTCTAAAATGTAGGGCACTTGGTTCCTCTTATTTTAAACTTGCCTTGCTCATGGGTGCTTTGGGTCTTTGATCTCTTTTATTCTAGGTCTTTTTATTAATATTATTGAAGACTTCCCCTTTAGGACTTGTGGCCTCTCTGAAATAAGAGAAGATGGATCCAGCTTGGCTAACAGAATTTTAGAAGATTTAATCGACTCCCTAATGGCGACATTGAAGATTGTTCATTTGTGATACTTGTGATTTATGACCTAGATCATACAGCCTATGTCGTGGTCAAACCCAAAACGAAAGCCATTGCCATTGAGTCAATTCCAACTCATAGTGACCCTACAGGACAGGGTAGAACTGCCCCATAGGATTTCCAAGGCTTTAGTCTTTCCAGAAGCAGACTGCCACATCTTTCTCTTGTGGAGTGGCTGATGGGTTAACCACTGACCGTCTGGTTAGCAGCTGAGCACTTAGCCACTGCACAACCGGGGCCCCTTTATTGTATGTCGTGATAGACTAAGTGAAATCTCAAATTCAACTCCAAAGCGTAAAATCTCACAATTTTTATAGGTTAAGCCACCTCTTTGTATTTAAATATGTTTTCATAATGTTCTCTTAAATTTGGTCTTCCTTCCATTGTCTTAATAACTTACATCCCATAGTATGCAGTGAGGTCATCATCAGTAGAGATAGTCTGAGCAAATGTGATCTCTGTCCCAGTTTGGAGATGTCTGTCCATATTGAGCAGATTTTACCTGGTGATCTTATTTTCTTGTTGCCTCTTGAAACACAGAGCATCAGGCTCCATCATGACTCTGGAAAAAAGCCCCAAATGAAACTTGAGATTCCAAATGTCTTGGCTGCAAGGATGTTGTGTAGAACCTAGGTCTTCCTTGATATTGAACAAACTCTAAAAATTACATAAATCCTAAACATTTCAGCTCTATGTAACTATATTACAATCACAGCTGGAGACTACAAAACATTTTAAATGAAAGGGATTTTTGTTCCTAGAGAATGACAAAAGCACCTAAGGAAAGGTGAACATATGCCAAGTTCTGCTGATTGCATACCTCAGCCCTTTAAGCTCACTCCATTTCCATTTGAAGTGTTTTGTCCTAAAAGCCTTCACAATACTTCCTTTCTCTTTTGGTCTTTTTGTGGATTACATAGTAGATGCTTCCTCTTCCGGTAGGCTGAACAGTGAATTGGGCTATGCTTCCCTACTTGTTATGTTGTTTGTCCCTACTAGTGCTAGCCAATGATCTCTGCTAATGATTCTTAGGTTGTTGGCTCAGCTTCTTCAGTGTAGTCCTTTGGTTTTTTTTTTTTTTTTTTTTTTTAATTTTTATTAAGCTTCAAGTGAACATTTACCATTCCAATCAGTCTGTCACATGTAGGTTTACATACATCTTACTCCCTTCTCCCACTTGCTCTCCCCCTATTGAGTCAGCCCTTACAGTCTCTCGTTTCGTGCCAATTTTACCTTCTTCCCTCTCTCTCTATCTTCCCATCCCCCCTCCAGTCAAGAGTTGCCAACACACTCTCCCGTGTCCACCTGATTTAATTAGCTCACTCTTCATCAGTATCTCTCTCCCCCCCACTGACCAGTCCTTTTCATGCCTGATGATTTGTCTTCGGGGTTGGTTCCTGTCCTGTGCCATCAGAAGTTCTGGGGAGCATTGTCTCTGGGATTCCTCTAGTCGCAATCATACCATTAGGTGTGGTCTTTTAATGAGAATTTGGGGTCTGTATCCCATTGGTCTCCTGCTCCCTCAGGAGTTGTCTCTTGTGCTCCCTGACAGGGCAGACATCGATTGTGGCCGGGCACCAACTTGTTCTTCTGGTCTCCGGATATTGTAGGTCTCTGGTTCAAGTGGCCCTTTCTGTCTCTTGGGTTCTTAGTTGTCGTGTGACCTTGGTGTTAGTCCTTTGGTTTTTGATAGAAACATCCTGACAGTGAGCATCTTCCTATTTTCTGGAGGAAGTCAAGTTTGCTTGCAGTGCTGCCTGCGCCCCCCCGCCCCCACCCATATGGATTGATCTATTCTCAGCTTTGATTGCTGAACTCGAAATATCTTTCCATAATCATTTATTTAACCTCTGCAGAATTCAGAGATATTTCACTGTAGCAGCCACCAAGGATCTGGTTCATGCTTTAGTCATTCCCTGATTGTACCATTGTGAGACTCCTGGCTGCCCTCCCCATTCATCTGCAAGGAATGGCTTGCCAAAACTCTGTGGCCTATTTTAAGGATTTTTTTTTTTAAGTTATTTTTCAGTTCCTTTGTCAGTCTCATATTACCCTTCTCTTGGGTCATTTTCATTGCTTCTCTTTACCTGAGGATTATTGTTATTTTTAAATTTGCTACTTGCTGGGAGCATTCTATCTCAAGATGTCACATTGGATGTAGAAATCAAATTCTGGCTTGGTGCTCTGGTACATATTTCTAATAAATCCTTCTGTTCTATTTCCCATTCCCTCAGTGAACTCTTCAGCTGATGTCATATTTGGGCTCGTTGCCCCAAGAAATGGGAGCGGTTGGATATGATGACACTTTGCAAGCATCCCTAGGTCATGCTGAACTGTAGAATGACAGAATCTTAAGACTTGGAGGGTGCCCAGAGGCTGGCTAGTTCAACTTCCCTCCCAGTGCAAGAATTATTCTACAATATCCCCAATTCCCTTCTGTGCTTGAATCTTCCCAGGCAGGGAGAGCTCATTAGCTGGCTAGGTAAAGTGCTACATTGTCTCTAGCTCTAATGATGACCACTATTTTATTTTTTTAAGCTGAAATCTGCCTCCTGTAACTTTCTCTCATTAGTTCTAGGTCTGCCCTCTGCAGTGATATAGAATAAACAGATTCCATCTTTTATTAATGTAATAGTAATTGCTAGCATTTTTTTTTTTTTTACTGACTACTTGCATGTCTGTACTGTATGCCAGCCTATCTATCTGCATTGCACATGCAGACAGGCTGCGCCTCAAACTTCCAGGCAGTCATTAGACTGCTGGGAAAGAGGCACGTACACTCACTGGCATCAACCATTCTGTGGGTACTAAGTTCATCTGTGATTGAGACACACACACGAGACACAGTGTTGGTAAAGTGAGAGCCATTATTATTTTTTATAGAAAGCAAACAGTAAACAATAACAACAGATTCTCAAAAGAGGAAACGCTTATTACCCTTTCACCAATTACCCATGTCCATTCTTATGTCACTGGGCAGGCACACCGTGGTTCAGGTAAGATGCTGTATTCATGTCACTGCTGCCTTTGGCTCCCACCACGTTGCTCAGGGGATCTGCACAGTTCCCGAGGCTACTGCTCTGCTACTGGGTCTCACTAGGTCTTGCCTCTTTAGTGAGAAGGCCATTGCACAGGATCTCCAGAGTCTCTACTACTGGGCCTCTCTAGGCCCCTGCCCCGGCTCCCTCCCACACCCAGGCCTGAGTTGCCCAAGAGGCCACATGGCTCCTGCCACGCTGGAGGGCAGGGGGAGGCATGTAGCACCAGGCACACTCAGGCCTCTGCCTTGCATGGGCAAGTGTTACAGCTCTTTGGCAGCAGGCGAACCTCCTGCATGCAGATGCCCATTCCTGGGCCGACCATCCCACCACCCCTGTCTGTAGTGTAACAGTCGTCTCTCCTGAGTCTAGGAAGTTCTTAGCACGGGGATACTGGGTCCAAAGGACATACTTCGCTCAAGACTCTTCTCGAAGGTGGTGAGGTCCCCCGAACCTTTGTGGGATCGACCCTTATATAAGCCTATCAGGATGACAAAACCGAACAATCCTCTAGCTGAACCTAAAGGGGCTCAATCCTATTGGAGGGATTTTCAAGACACTTATTTGCATAGTAAATTGACCAATCTCTTGCAAGATTGTGGCCCAGCTATTATTCTGTGGGAGGTACAAGACCATGACTAGAAAGGCCGTATAAAAGCAATTCATTGCGCTGAATGTACTAAGTGTCTTACACACTGTATTAGTCAGGGTTCTTCATTTGTAAGCAACAGAAGCCAACTCCAGCTAACTATATTAGAAATGTTTTATTACATAATAAATTACTTAAGAACTTAGTGGCTTAAAACACACACACATTATTTCAGTTTCTGTAAGTCAGGAATTACAAGCCAGTTATCTTCATGGTTCTGGCTCAGGGTTTCACATAAGTTGCAATTAATGTTTGCTGGGGCTACATTCATCTGAATGCTTGACTGTAGCTAGAGGATCCACTTCCAACCTCCGTCACATGGCTAATGGCAGGAGGCCTTAGTTTCTCATAAGTTTTTGGCCAGAGGCCTTAGTTCCTTACCATGTAGACCATCTCTAACATTACTCCATATCCTATGTAGATTAATATTTCTGAAACATCTTTTTGCAATCATCCCAATTCAAAAGGTTTTATGGATTCCCCTAGCGTTCAAGACATCAGTTCCAGTTCTGCCTTTTTACCAATCGTGTGTCTTTGAGCAAGGTAATTAATTTCTCTGAGTCTCAGTTTTCTTATTTCTAAAGTGAAAATGATTATATCCACTCCATAGGTTGTTAAGAGGATCAGACAAGATTCTCTGTTGACCTGGACAGGCTAGATTGCGTTGCTATAAGAAATGATCTCTAAAACTCTGTGATTTCATTCTTGCTTATATTGGGTGCTTATTGCATGTCCATCATCTTCACTTCGGGGTTCAGCTTGATGGAGCAGCCTTCATCTGAAATGTTGGCAGATGTGGACCAGTGAACATGAGTGAATGTAATACAATCTCCCACAGATAATGTAGATAATATACCTGGCACAGTGCCAGACACATGGTAGGTGCTGAGTAAACGTCTTCTCTGTGGAGTATACCTTCAACTGTGAAGTGTGTTACACTGACGTCTAAATCTTTGCTTGAAGGATGTGTGGAGTTTAGAAGTCTCTTTCAGTGAGTTTGCTCTTTTGAATGGTTAAATTATTTTTCTTTATTCTCCTGGCTTCATAATCTGGGTAGGTTACTATATTAGTTTCCTGGGGCTGCCATAACAAATTACCACAAACTTGGTGACTTTAAAACAACAGAAATTTATGAAATCCAGCAGGACCACCCTCCCTCTGGAGGCTAGAGGGGAGAATCCATTCTTTGCTTCTTTCAGGATCTGGTGGCTAGTGGTATTCCTTGACTTGTGGCTGCAGCATTTCAAACTCTGCCTCTGTGATCAATGTTGCCTCATCCTCTTCTGTGAATTCCTTCTGTGTATCTCTTAGAAGGATGCTTATCTTTGGATGTAGGGCCCATCTGAATAATTCAGGATGATCTCCTCATTGCAAGATTTTTAACTTAATTACATATGCAAATATTCTTGTTCCCAATAAGGATTACATGTTCCAGGGATTAGGATGTGAACATATCTTTTTGGCAGTCACCATTCAACTCACTGCAGTTACTGTTCTGGATTAAATTGCATACCCCCCAAAAATGTGTGTCAACTTGGCTAGGCCATGATTGCCAGTATTGTGTGGTTGTCCACCATTTTGTGATTTGATGAGGTTATTCTATGGGCTGTAAATTCTAACCTCTATGATGTTAATGAGGCAGGACTCAATCTACAGGATTAGGTTGTATCTTGAGTCAACCTCTTTTGAGATATGAAAAAGAGAATTGAGCAGAGAGGAGGGAGACCTCACACCACCAAGAAAGAAGTGCCAGGAACGAAGCACAACCTTTGGACCCAAGGTCCCTGTTGGGGATTGAATTATATCCCCCCCAAAATGTGTGTGTCAGCTTGGTTGGGCCATGATTCCCAGTATTCTATGGTTGTCCTCCATTTTGTGATTGTAATTTTATGTTAAAAGGATTAGGGTAGGATTGTAACACCCTTACCAGGTCACATCCCTGATCCAATGTAAAGGGAGTTTCCCTGGGGTGTGGCCTGCACCACATTTTATCTCTCAGAAAGGGAAGCAAGCAGAGAGCTGGGGACCTCATACCACCAAGAAAGCAGCACCAAGAGCAGAGTGTGTCCTTTGGTCCTGAGGTTCCTGTGCCGAGATGCTCCCAGACCAAGGGAAGACTAATGACAAGGACCTTCCTCCAGAGCTGACAGAGAAAGACTTTCCCTGGAGCCAGTGCCCTGTATTTGGACTTCTAGCTTACTGGACTGTGAGACAATAAACTTTTCTTTGTTTAAGCCATCCACTTGTAGTATTTCTGTTATAGCACCACTAGATGACTAAGACAGTCCCTGCGCCGAGAAGCTCCTAGACCAGGGGAAGATTGATGGCAAGGACATTCCCCCAGAACCAACAGAGAAAGAAACCCTTCCCCAGGAGCTGGTGCCCTGAATGTGGACTTCTAGCCTCCTAAACTGTGAGAGAATAAACTTATTTGTTAAAGCCATTTGCTTGTGGTATTAATGTTATAGCAGCACTAGATAACTAAGACGGTTACCAAGTGAGTATTCATGAGCATTACAAACTTTATAACTTAGTTGTTTTTCATTATTTTAGAATGAGGTTAATCTTACACATGACATTTTTTTCAGTGATCAAGTGTTTTCTATAATCCCAGAACTAAGAAGTTTTGATGCTCGAAGAGAGTTCATTCCCGCCATAGTACTTTGTGTCACTGAGAAGTTGTGGCACTGACGATACTGTCATGTCAAGAAAGTAAAAATGGTAATTAGTTTAAAAACAAAAAAAAGCAGCCTTTCCTGCTTCCTCTTTTTGTTTTCTGAGATTAATGGTGTAACTCTATTTGCTGAGGTTGCTCATGCCAACTATGTTGATATCTCTAGGAGTTCTCCATGTAGAAAAAGTCAGATTTTTTGCCTTTGACTGTGGGTTGACTAAGATCTGCTGGGAAATTCTCCTGTGTAATCTCTGTACCTAAAACATTAAGTCATTATAAAAGATTCTCTATGATTAAAGAAAACCGATATAATTCCAAAAGACTTGGTCTATAGTTAATTGTATTTTAAAATGAATTGCATTTGTTTTACTGCTATTAGGAAAGATTAAACGTAATTTATATTTCTTGGGGAAAGATCAACCTCTTCATGTATGTACTTGTTTTTTCTGGTGTTTGATAATAGTTAGAGACAGTTTTTTTTTCTGTTAGCACAAGCCACTACTCTTGGTGTGAAAATGTATTGACATCCGTTGCCCCTTTCATATTATGTGTGAGGAAGTGATGAAGGAAAGGAAAAAGGGAAAATTGTAGTAATTTGTTGTCATGGAAATGAGTTAATACAAAGCTATTGATCAGAACTATGGCTTGAGATGCTTGGAAGGGAGAGGACAAAGATAACAATGTCTGTATCATTGTGAAGTCAAAATCCTTGGAGGAATTCTGGCAAATATCTGGGAAGATTTTTGTTCCCTTTTTCTGAGTATTCAGAGGCTAAGATTACACCCATAAACAAACCAGAGGAGGAAGGCTCCAAGAGCATTTGACCCCCTCTGAACATGGCATAGCCAAGTGTAGTGTTGGGTAGTTTTGACATCCAGTCTTTGCATTTCTTAGAGAAGTAGGACTCCAGTTTAGGTAAAAACATCAAACATTGAGGCAGTCTCTACATTTAGGTCAATGGTCCAACATCCACTGGGAATGACCCTAAGTCACAGAGTTTTCCCCCATGGCTATGTCTGGACTATTGACCCTGACCCCTACCTTGCCTGTCAGGTGTGACCTGACCCAGTTTGGCCAACTGTGGTAACTTCTTCTCCTGTCCATGATTGATTGGCCTAGGAATTGGCATCTGACTCAAACCAGACCAATCAGAATTGTTCCCCAGAACTTTTCCAACTGGAACTAAAAGATGAGATTTGGTTCTACTTTGGTGGTAAAGATGTGAGGTAGGAGGCCTGGCAGCTAAATAGGGCCTGCTGACTACCTCCTCAAAACAGTTCTTCTAAGGCAATGAAGTGTGCAGTGGCAGATAAGAGATGGACAGAAAGCCTACAGCAGTGCTCAAGTCCCCAGGTCAGTTATCCTCAAGGCCCAGCTATACTTATAACCTCTCCACAGTTATGAGAATCCATCTCCATAAATTCCCGTTTCTTAATCAAGTTATTTGGAGATGAGTTCCTATCCTCTGGAATCTTAACAGCTAACCTTTCCTCACCTTTTTTGGGTTGTGACTAAAAGTGATTCTCAGTCAACTCCTGTCTTAGTTACCTAGTGCTGCCTTAATACAAATGCCACAAGTGAGTAGCTTTAAAAACCAAACATTTATTTTCTCACAGTCTTGGAGACTAAAAGTCCAAATTAGGGTCTCAGCTGTGTCAATTCCTTCTTTGTCAGTATCCCTGGGTGTTGCTTGGTTCCTTGGCTTGTATACAACCATAACATGGCATTTATCTTCCCCTGTGTGTGTCTCTGTCTTTTATAACTT
The DNA here is from genome assembly GCF_030014295.1 of Loxodonta africana. Taxonomy (NCBI): domain Eukaryota; kingdom Metazoa; phylum Chordata; class Mammalia; order Proboscidea; family Elephantidae; genus Loxodonta; species Loxodonta africana. The sequence goes on along the minus strand of NC_087345.1, from coordinate 37,923,120 downwards.
AGAAGTGATTAGGTTTAGGATCCATCCTACTCTGATACAGCAAAAGGAAAACCCTGTTTCCAAACAGGATCACACCCATAAGTATAAGGGCCAAAAATAAAACGCATATTTTTTGGGGACACAATTCAACCCATGACAAGTCCTAAGCTTCTCAGGAGTTGCTAGGGGCTGGGGTGACCCAAAGTAATGAAGTCACAAAGCTCTTAAGACATTGCTGTGCTGTGTGGGGCTGGAGGGAACTCAGGGAGATAGTCAATAGGAATATTCTGTTTTGATAGCTTTGTGAAGAATGATTTTCTTGCTTCTCTGCAGGTGACTGAAGATCCTTCCTTGGGTTTAAACACAAACACTCCTCCAGGGTGCAGAAATATTTAAAAAAAGAAAAAAAGAATCTACATCAAGTACAGTCCTTGGCTTTGGCGGAGCTTTTTATATCTTCTACAACACTTTCGCATCCATTATCACATTTTACCTCTTCAGAGCCCTTGGAGGTGAGTGGAGCAAAATGTCACCATTATCATTTTACAAAAGAAGTAGCTGCATCCTGAAAGGTTTAAGTGTTTTGTTCAAGGCTGCTGAGTTAGTCAAGGACAAAAACCAATCTAAAAATTAGGTTTTCTAACTCTCAAGACTCTTTCCCTGTTATACACACATTTGACCAGAAACAAATGATTCTTGTGGCTTTCTCTTCTGGTCCTTAATTTGGTTAAGCAGACAAAAAGGGGCTGAGAAATGCCCCCCTGGTTAGCATATGGACCTTTAATAGACATACAAAGGTCATGGGGGTGGGGCAATGCTCACACAATAGAATGAGAGACTTAGATGCACATTATTAACACAGTCCAGTGAAGTAGTTTAAGGGCATTATGAGAACGGTCTGGGCAGAGGCCAAGAAGGGCAGATGGACTCGCCTCACCTCCCCAAAAAAGAGTGTGTTTCTGTCATCTGCATATGTCGCAGAAGAGGTTGGCATCGTTGCAAGTACTATTTTCCAAATCGGGGATTTTTCTTTGCCATATAAACTGGCAAGGCTCCTTAGAGGCAGAAGTTTGCCTGCAGAATTACTTGGCTCTAAAGCTGGATGTGGAGTCTCTGGGTGGTGCTAACGGTTAAGGCGCTTGGCTTCAAAGTAAAAAGTTGGAGGTTTGAGTCCACCCAGAGGTGCATCAGAAGAAAGGCCTGGTGATCTACTTTTGAAAAACAGACATTTAAAGTCCTTTGGAGCACAGTTCTACTCTGACACACACGGGGTTGCCATGAGTTGGAATTGACTTGATGGCAACTGGTTTCTAAAGCTGGATGTGGTCAACTACATTCCCCCTTCAAACAGGGGTGAAGTCACAGAAGACTAGGGTTTCCAGATGGCTCTTATGCCCTTCTCAGTCACACCTCAGGGAGAAGGAACTAATGAGACTCCATTAATGGGAAAGAAAAAAGTAGCTGGAGGCTGTCTTCAGCCAGAGATGAAAACCAGATGGCCCTAGGAATATACCCGAAGGTTCCTCTTCCCAGCTTAAGGCCCTGAAAAGAGTAGAAGCTTTGTTGATAAGATTTGATGGAAATGGGGAAATAAGGTTGACTTTTGATTGCTAAACTCTAATACCAATACATATTGAATTGGATATGAAAGGTCAATGAAAAAGGACAGGATGGCTCCCCAGGTCCTTAGGCTGGCTGGAAGTGGGGTTGTGTGTGCAAAGGGACATGATGGTTGTGATGGTCAATCATGGAAATAAAGAAAAAGGAGAGAAACAGAGACAAATATTGGTAGCACTTGTTCAAACTCTGTGCATTGGAGAAGAAACCTTAGCCAATAGACTTTAAGTATGCAATGCCATTCCTAATGGGTAGGTAAGTGTAGGTTATAATCATAATGTTTTGAGTATTCACATCCTATTGGTAAGACCATCCCTGTATGAGATCAGTGATGTACTAGGCTACCTTATCCTGATGTTATAAACCTTTGGCTTAACTAATTCCGCTTGATCTAATATCACACTCAGCAAGAACCCCCCTAATTATTATTTAGCTTCTACAAGGAAAGAATGTATTGTTCCTAGAGACTTTAAATAGTCATAGTCCTTCTAAAGGTGGTTTCGCATGAAAAATGATAACTTGACATTATGATTTTATACACCAGCCTCTTGAACATGATTAGCTTGTCAGCCCTGGGAGATGAACTGCATGGGGTGCTGAGAAAGTAAGGTTTCGAGCTTGCCGGGCTAATTACCTGACTAAATTTGTAAGGTATTAAGTGATACCCTTTAAAACCATTTGGGAGATAGCCAGCGCATCCTTCCATGGTGGGGTATTCTGGCATCGCCATTTGGCTGAAAAGGCATTTTTTCTTTCTTTCTTTCCTTCTTTGTACTTTAGAGGAAGGTTTGCAGAACAAACTAGCTTCTCATTAAACAGTTAGAACACATATTGTTTTATGACATTGATTAACAACCCCTCAACATGTCAACACTCTCCCTTCTCAACCTTGGGTTCCCTATTACCAGCTTTCCTGTCCCCTCCTGCCTTCCAGTCCTTGCCTCTGGGCTGGTATGCCCCTTTAGTCTTGTTTTATTTTATGGGCCTATCTAATCTTTGGCTGAAGGGTGAACCTCAGGAGTGACTTCATTACTGAGCTAAAAGGGTGTCCAGGGGCCATACTCTCAGGATTTCTCCAGCCTGTGTCAGGCCAATAAGTCTGATCTCTTTTGTGTGTTAGAATTTTATTCTACATTTTTCTCCAGCTCTGTCCGGGGCCTTCTATCATGATCCCTGTCAGAGCAGTTGGTGGTAGCAGGGCACCATCTAGTTGTGCTGGACTCAGTCTGGTGGAGGCTGAGGTAGTTGTGGTTCGTTAGTCCTTTGGACTAATCTTTCCCTTGTATCTTTAGTTTTTTCATTCTGCCTTGCTACCAAAGGGGTGAGACCAGTGGAGTATCTTAGATGGCTGCTCACAGGCTTTTAAAACCCCAGATGCTACTCACCAAAGTACAATGTATAACATTTTCTTTATAAACTATATTATCCCAAATGAGCTAGATGTTCCCCAAGACCATAGTTCCCACAGCCCTCAGCCCAGTAATTCAGTCCCTCAGGGAGTTGTGGTGTGTCTATGGAGCGTCCTTGATCTTGTCTTGTACAAGTTGTGCTGGCTTCCCTCCCCAGTATTTTGTACTGTTGTACCTTTCACCAAAGTTACCACTTATCTATTGTCTATTTAGTGTTTTTCCATCCCTACCCCTCCCTTCCCTCATAACCATCAAAGATTGTTTCTTTTTGTATGTAAACCTTTTCATGAGTTTTTACAGTAGTGGTCTCGTACAATATTTGTCCTTTTGTGATTGACTTATTTCACTCAGCATAATGCCCTCCAGATTCATCCATGTTATGAGATGCTTCACAGATTCATCGTTGTTCTTTAATATTGCATAACACTCCATTGTGTGTATGTACCATAGCCTGTTTATTCATTTGTCTGCTGATGGGCATCTAGCTTGTTTCCATCTTTTTGCTATTGTGAACAATGCTACAATGAACATGGCTGTGCATATGTCTATTTTGTGTGACAACTCTTATTTCTCTAGGTTATATTCCTGGGAATGGGAATTCTGGATCATATGGTATTTCTATTTTTAGCGTTCTAAGGGAGCACCATATTGCATTTTGCATTCCCACCAGCAGTACATAAGAGTTCCAATCTCCCCGCAGCCTTTTCAACATTTTTTATTTTCTGTTTTTTTGATTCATGCCGGTAATGCCAGGGTAAGATGGTATCTCATTTTAGTTTTGATTTTTATTTCTCTAATGGCTTTTTTTTTTTTTAATGGCTAGTGATCGTGAGCAGTTCCTCATGTGTCTGTTAGAGTCCTGAATGTCTTCTTTGCTGAAGTGTCTGTTCATTTCCTTAGTCCATTTTTTAAATGGATCATTTGTCTTTTTGTTGTAGAGATGTTGGATTTTCCTGTAGATTTTAGAGATTAGAATTTTGTCTGATTTGTCATAGCCAAAAATTTTCCCTAGTCTGTGGGTTTTCTTTTTACTCTTTTGGTGAAGTCTTTTTATAAGCATAAGTGTTTAATTTTTAGAATCCTAGTTATCTAGCTTATCTTCTTGTGTTTGTGTGTTGTTAGTTATGGTTCGTATCCTATTATGCCATGTATTAGGGTCTCTGGCATTGATCCTATTTTTTCTTCTATGAACTTTATAGTTTTTGGCTTTATATTTGGGTCTTAGATTCACTTTGAGTTAATTTTTGTGTATGGTGTGAGGTATGGGTCCTGTTTCATTTTTTTGCAGATGGATATCCAGTTTTGTCAGCACCATTCATTAAAAAGACTGTCTTATCCCCATTTGATAGACTTTAGGCCCTTGTCGAAGATCGGGTGACCATAGGTGGATAGATTTACATTTGGGTTCTCAATTCTGTACCATTGGCCAATGTATCTGTCATTGTACCAGTACCAGGCTGTTTTGACTACTGTAGCTGTATAGTAGGTTCTGAGGTCAGGTAGTGCTAGTCGTCCCACTTTATTCTTCTTCAGTAGTGCTTTACTTATCCGGGGCCTCTTCCCTTTCCATATAAAGTTAATGATAACTTTTTCAATTTCTTTAAAGAAAGTTATTGGTATTTGGATCGGGATTGCATTGTATTTGTAAATCGCTTTTGATAGAACTGTCATTTTCACAATATTAGGCCTATCCATAAGCATGATATGTTTTTCCATTTACGTAGATCTCTTTTTGGTTTCTTGCAGTAGTATTTTGTAGTTTTCTTTGTATAGGTATTTTACATCCCTGGTTAGATTTATTCCTAAGTATTTTATTTTTTTAAGGGTATTATAAATGGTGGTTCCCCCCCAACCCCGATTTCCTTTTCATCATTGTCTTTATTGGTGTATAGGGATCAAACTGATTTTTTAATATTTATCTTTATCCTGCTACTCTGCTGAATCTTTCTATTAGTTCCAGCAGTTTTCTCATGGAGTCTTTTGGGTTTTCTACGTATAGTATCATGTCATCTGCAATTAGGAACAGTTTTTCTTCACTTCCAATTTGGATGGCCTTTATTTATTTATTTTTCCTTGCCTTATGGCTCTAGCTAGGACTCAAGAAGGCATGTTTTGAACTTTAACACAATTCTCTTTGAGGGGGAAATGTACACTGCAAGATAGAAACAGAGTCTTGGTGGTGGAGGTAGGAGATGCACAAGCCTTAAGGTGGTGTTATAAATGTTCACAGGATGAGTGTGCTGGCCATGAGCGTGTGTCTCACAGATTTCCAACTATAGAGAGGTAGCTGTGCTCAGAAATCCATTGCCACATTTGCATAGAGGCCACTTTTCCATTGATGACTCTTAGGCAATGACTGAGTACAGCAGGACTACCAAGGCAGGTGCATTACTGGGAGCAAGGGACTCCTCTGATAGCTGACTTTAGCTTGAGAACTTCCCAACAGCCTTGGTAAACCTTCCTGAGATTGCACAGCAGTCTAGAATGCTTCCTTTCAACATTTCTTCTCATTTTTCTTCACTTGGGGTCAGACTTTTGTCATGCTCTGAAGACTCTCCTAGCCTTTTCCAGCTCTCTCCCTATTTGTTCTCTCATAGGCATTTCCCTTATATGATCTTTATACATTAAGTCGTGTCTTAGCATCTGCTTTCTGAATGCCCAAGCTAACATGAAGAATGCCATAGTCATGATCCTAGCAGGAAAGGAATGAGGTACTCAAAGTGGGACACTTTGAATAGAGTTTGATAAATGAATTACTTTCAAAGGTGTGGTCAGGGTATGGAGAAACCACAGGGAAAGTACAGTTCCTCAGGGCCAGTAAGACTCTGTTCCCAGCATTAGGGAAGTAACAGTTACTAGAATTCAGAGTCAGAGTGGGTTGTAGAGAATGGGCTGCCTTAAAGGAGCTGGAATCTATGAACAAGGGATGCAAACTGGAGGAGCTAAAGGGATAAATACTCTCACTTCATTGTCCCTCCCTCTGATCTCTTGCCAGTGATTCCACTGATCAGACCCAACTGGAAGTGGAAGGTAAAGGGAAGCTGTTGATGCAGTCCCTAGAAGCCAGCTTTCTGGGTCCTACAGCATGGAGGAGAAGAGTGCAGAGTGGGTCTGAAGAGGCAAATGGGAAATCTCCAGCAAAGGGACAGTAGAGAGCTGTGGCATGGGTGGCTCAGAGTCCCTAGGTGGCACAGATAGTTAAAGTGCTCACCTACTAACTGAAATGTTGAAAGGTCTAGTCCACTCAGATGTGCCTCAGATGAAACTCCTGGTTATCAACTTCCAAAAAATCAGTTATTGGAAATCCTATGGAGCACAATTCTACTCTGACACACATGGGTTCACCAGGCATCAGAGTTGACTCATTGACAGCTGGTACTGGCATGGGTACTGGTAGCAGAAATGGCAAAAGAGAACCCCAGCATGGCAAATTAAAGACACAGCATAGCCTGTGGGGTGAAGCCAACATGGCAGTATAGACAGAAGCACCTCACTGTCCCTTTACAACAAAAACCTGAAAAACTAAGTAAAACAGATACAAATATCAGTCCTGGAAATTTAAGCATCAAATGAAGGGGTAAGCAGCTCAACCAAGCACTGAATGGCATAAGAAACGGACAGAGAACAGAGAACAAGGAGAGTTATGGATTGGAGGTCCCCTACCAGCTAACGCTGCATGGATCTGCCATCTTGAACCTCAGCCACCAGGAACAGAGGACAGGAAGTACAGGAAGGCAGCCTCATGGAGCTCCCAACAGGAGACAGAGCACCTGGTACCAGGGATACAAGCTTTCCTGCTCTCTACCTTTCTTCCCTCTGTGCGGCCTCTTCTACTTTCCAACAGGCCATGATTGCTTGGCTAGAGAGACACCAGCTCCTTGCTGCCCGGATCCATCCCTCTCCCACTGGCTGGCTCCTTCCGTGCCATTTGTTGTTGTTTTAGCTTTTTTTCATTTATTCTCTCTCTCACTTCCTTCTTTTCCTTTCTCCTGCCCAACTAGTACCATGTACTGTCTCCACCCCTTCTTGACAGACTGTGCCACATCACCCAGATAAAGAACAACTGGCACACAGCTTCCCTGTGTCTGTGATGCCCCACCAGTAGGCTCCTGCTGTGCCATTTTTTTCTTTCAGTTTCTTCTCTCTCTCCCTTCCTTCCTATCCTTTCTCCCACCCACCTATCTGTTTGTACCATCCCTGCCCCTTCTTGATGGGCTCTGCTGCCCTTCTCAGCTAGAAGGGCAACAGAACATGGCTTCCCTGGCTCTGTGCCACCCCACTGGTAGGCTCCTACAGAGGATTTCTTGTTTCTTTTTTGTTTCCTTTCTCTCTCCCTTCCTTCCTTTCCTTTTTCCCACCCACCTAGCCCACCGCACTGCTCCTCCCTCCCACTTTTTCTAGACATGCTGTGCCACACCACTCAGCTAGAAAGCCACCAGCACGTGGCTTCCCTGGATTTGTGCCACCTTCACTGGCAGCCTCCTACAGTGCATTCCTTCCTCCCTCCCTCCCTCCCTCCCTCCCTCCCTCCCTCCCTCCCTCCCTCCCTCCCTCCCTCCCTCCCTCCCTTCCTTCCTTCCTTCCTCTCTCTCTCTCTCTTTCTCTCTCTCTCTCTCTCTCTCTTCTTTCTTTCCTTTCCTTTCTCCCACCCACCTAGCCCCATGTGCTGCCCCTCCCTTGATGGGTTGTGCTATACTTCTCGTATAGAGAGCCTTTGATACACGGCTTTCCCAGGTCTGTGCCACCCCACAAGCAGGCTCCCTCAGTGCCATATTTTTAATTTTTCTTTACCTTTCCCCTTCTCACTTTTCCTTCTCTGTCCCATCTAGGCTCTGTGCTGCCTCTGCCCCTTCTTGATGGGCTGTGCTGTGCTGCCTGACAAGAGAGACATAAGCTTGCTACCACCCCAATTCCAGCCAACCCCTAATGGCCAGGTTCCCCAGCACCATATTTATTTATTTATTGTTGTTTTTATTTTTTTTTCTTTCTTCTCTCTCTTTCCTTTCTTTTCTTTCCTTTTTCCAGCCCGCCTAGTCCTGTGTGCTGCCCACACCCATTCTTGATAGGCCGAGCCATGCCACTCAGCTAGAAAGCCACCAGCACACAGCCTTGCCAGGTCTGCCCTGCCCCACCTGCCAAATCCTACCATGCCATCATCATATTCACTTCTCTTTTTACTTATTTTTTCTTTTTTTTTTCTGTTTCTCTCTCTTCTTCTCTTCATTCTCTCACGCACTTAGCCCCACATATCACATCATCTCCATTCCCTCCCGACTATTGGCACTGTGCACTGAGTGCTGCACCCCCGATTGGCACAGACATGGACCGCCGGACCCTGTCATGCATTGCCCCCTGGCCCCACCCTGTCAGCACCAGTATGTGCTGAAAACAACCCATCCCTGCTGCTCCCTCCCGCTGGACATTCCCTGCTGCACCATAGGTGAGCACCCAGCCCTGCCCACCTAGAAAAGGTGATGAGAAGTATCATGCTCAGAGACGAGCAAGCAACAAAGCATACCCAGCCCACCTTCCCAGACGTAACCAAATAAAACAAAAAAGCAGGATGAAACAAACAAATCTACAATCAATAAATGAACAAATAATTCCTGAATGTCCTGAAGACAGCAGACAATATCAAAAATAAAAATAAAGGACAGGATGGCTCCAGAGAGTGTCCAAAATAAAAAACCAGATTACCTTCCAGTAGGAGAAAAGGCACTGGAAGTACCTGACAGGGAATTCAAAACTCTAATATTCAGGGCTCTCCAAGAGATGAAGGAGAATGCAGACAAAAATAAGGAAAAAATAGACAAAATCATGGAAAATACAGACAAAATCATGGAAAAGACAGACGAAGCAATGAAGGAATTCAGGAAAATAATACAGGAAAAAATTTCAAAATAAACAACTAGAGATCATACAAAAACAGCAATTAGAAATCCAAAAGGCAAACAACAAGATTTCAGAAATGGACAGTGCAATAGAAGGTTTTAGGAGAAATTTGAAACAATGGAAGACAGGATCAATGAAATTGAAGACAAATCCTTGGGTACCACTTTGTTTGAGGAAAAAATCAGAGAAAAAATGAAGAAATACTGAGAATGATGTGGGATGCAATGAAAAGCAAAAATTTGCATATGACTGAAATTACAGAACAGAGGGAGAAAATGGAAAACAGAATCACTGAAGATTTACTAACAGAAAATTTCCCTAATATCATGAAAGATGAAAAGCTGACTATCCAAGAAGCTCAACAAACCCCATATAGGATAGACCCCCCCCAAAAAAAAATCATCAAGGCATATCATAATCATGCTTGCTAAAACCAAAGACAAAGAAAGAATCCTGAGAGCAGCTCGAGAAAAGTCACATATGAAGAGAACACAATATGACTAAACTCTGTTTACTCAGTAGAAACCATGTAGGCAAGAAGGCAATGAGATGGTATACATAAAACCTTAAAAGAAAAAACCTGCCAACCAAGAATAATATATCCTGCAAAACTCTCCCTCAAATATGATGGCAAAATTAGAGCATTTCCAGATAAATAGAAATTAAGGAAATATGTAAAAACAAAACCAAACTTACAAGAATTATTAAAGGGAGTCCTTCATTTAGAGAACCAACAACATTGGACAACAGTCTGAATCTAGGACACAAGACAGCATCAGCCAGATACCAACCTAGGTAATGAAATCTCAAGGATAAAACAAAACTGAAAGGTTTACAACAGGGAACCAGAGAGGTCAATCTGTGAACGACAACAATGTCAGAACAATATAAGAGGGAATAAACAGTGTAGGTATAGAACTTTCAAATGGAGAGGAAGTCAAGGTGACATCAAGTAATGAAAGACTGGTTTAAACTTAGGAAGATAGGAGTAAATTTCAAGGTAACCACAAAGAAAGTTAAAAAACCTACTCATCAAAATAAAGAGGAAAAACTTAAAATCTCAGTAAACACAAAATCTACAAACGTGAAAGAATCGAAAAAAAAAATCCACAAACAAAAGGAATTCAGCACAGGAGAGTAAGAGGAACAAAGAAAACATCAGCACCACAAAAAAAGCACTACAAAATGACAGCAATAAGCTCACACCTATCAATAATCATACTGAACATAAATGGCTTAAATGCACCCGTAAAGAGACAGAGTAACAGAATGGATTAAAAAAGCAGGATCCATCAATATCCTATCTACAACAGACCTACCTTGGAAACAAAGACATAAAATATATTAAAAATCAAAGAATGGAAAAAATATATCAAGCAAACAGCAACCAAAAAGAACAGGAGTGGCAATAGTAATCTCAGATAAAATAGACTGTAAAACCAAATCCACCATAAAATACAAGGAAGGACATTACATAATGATTAAAGGGACAAAACTCCATGAGGACATAACCATGATAAATATTTATGTACTCAATGACAGGGCTCAAAAATACATAAAACAAACTCTAATAGCACTGAAAAGAGAAATTGACGGTCCCACAATAACAGTAGGAGACTTCAACTCACCACTCAAGGTAAGGTACAGAACGTCTAGAAAGAAATTCAACAAAGATACAGAAGACCTAAAGGTCACAATCAACCAACGTGACCTTGTAGACATATATAGAATGTTCCACCCAACAGCAGAAAAGTACACATTCTTTTCCAATGCACATGGAACGTTCTCCAGAATAGACCACATCTTAGGCCACAAAGCAATGCTCAACAAAATCCGAAACACTGGGGTAGTACAAAGCATCTTCTCTGATCACAATGCCATAAAAGTAGAAATTAATAACAGAAACAGCAAGGAAAAAAACTCAATTACATGGAAACTGAATAACACCTTGCTAAAAAAACCACTGGGAAATAGAAGGAATCAAAAAATTCCTAGAATCAAACAAGAAAGAAAACATACCATACCAAAACCTTTGGGACACAGCAAAGGCAGTGCTCAGAGGGTCAGTATATAGCAATAGATGCACACATCAAAAAAGAAGAAAGGGACAAAATCAAAACATTACCTACACAACTTAAACAAATAGAAAGAGAACAGCAAAAGAAGCCTACAGCCACCAGAATAAAGGAAATAATAAAGATCAGAGCTGAAATAAATGAAATAGACAATAGAAAAACAATACAAAGGATCAACAAAACCAAAAATGAGTTCTTTGAAAGGATCAACAAAATTGATAAACCATTGGCCAAACTGACAAAAGAAAAACAGGAGAGGATGCAAATAACTCAAATAAGAAATGAAATGGGGGACATTAAAGCAGACCCAACTGAAATAATAAGGATCATAATAGAGTACTATGAAAACCTATACTCCAACAAATTTGATAACCTAGAGGAAATGGACAATTTTCTAGAAACACAATACATACATAAACTAACACAAACTGAAGTTGAAAATCTTAACAGAGCCATAACAAGAAAAGATATTGAAAAGATAATTAAAACAAACAAACAAACAAACAAAAACTCCCCCCCCCCCCAAAAAAAAGTCCTGGCCCAGATGGCTTCACTGGAAAATTCTACCAAACATTCAGAGAAGAGCTTACACCAGTACTACTCAAACTATCTCAGAACACAGAGAAGGGAAGGATACTTCCAAATTCATTCTATGAAGCCAGCATAACCCTGACAGACAAAACCAGGCAAAAAAAAAAAAAAAAAAAAAACCCTTTGCTATTGAGTCAATTCTGACTCATAGTGACCCTATAGGACAGAGTAGAACTGCCCCAAAGAGTTTCCAAGGAGTGCCTGGTGGATTCAAACTGCTGACCTTTTGGTTAGCAGCCATAACACTTAACCACTACACCACCAGGGTTTCCAAAACCAGGCAAAGACACCACAAAAAAAGAAAATTACAGGCCAATATCTCTCATGAATATATATGCAAAAATTCTCAACAGAATTCTAGCCAATAGAATTCAGCAGCCAGCTTCATACCAGGTATGCAAGGATGGTTCAAAATTAGAAAATCAATCAACGTAATCCACCACATAAATAAAACAAGAGAAAAGAATCACATAATCATCTCAACTGATGCAGAAAAGGCATTTGACAAAGTCCAATACCTATTCCTGATAAAAACTCTCAATAAAATAAGTATAGAAGGGAATTTCCTCAACATAATAAAGGGCATTTACACAAAAAAACAACAACCAATATTATTCTTAATGGAGAGAGGCTGAAAACATTTCCCTTGAGCACAGGAACGAGACAAGGGTGCCCTTTATGACCACTCCTATTTAACATTGTGCTGGAAGTCCTAGCTAGAGCAGTAAGGCAAGAAAAAGAAATAAAGGGCATCCAGATTGGTAAGTGTCTTAGTCATCTAGTGCTGCCATAACAGAAATACCACAAGTGGATGGCTTTAACAGAGAGAAATTTATTTTCTCACAGCCTAGTAGGTTACATGTCCAAATTCAGGACATTGGCTCCAGACTTTCTCTCTCTGTTGGCTCTGGAGGAAGGTCCTTGTCCTCAATCTTCCCCTGGTTGAGGAGCTTCTCAGGCGCAGGGACCCTGTGTCCAAAGGATGCGCTCTGCTCTTGGTGCTGCTTTCTTGGTGGTATGAGGTCCCCCAATTCTCTGCTAGCTTCCCTTTCCTTTTGTGTCTTGAGAGATAAAAGGTGATTCAGGCCACAGCCCAGCGGAACGCCCTTTACACTGGACCAGGGCGCTGACCTGAGTAAGAGTGGTGTTACAATCCCACCCTAATCCTTTTAACCACAGGCAGAGATTATGATTTATAACACACAGGAAAATTACAAAATGGAGGACAACCACACAGGGCCTAATCAAGTTGACACATATTTTTGGGGGACACAATTCAATCCATTACAGTAAGGAAGAAGTAAAACTGTCCATATTTGCAGATGTTATGATACAATACATAGAGAACCCAAAAGACTCCACAACAAAACTACTGGAATTAATAGATTCAGCAGAGTAGCAGGATACACCCCAAAAAAGCAGGATACAAGGTAAACAAAAAAATCAGTTAGATTCCTATACACTAATAAAGAGAGCAATGAAAAGGAAATCAGGAAAGCAATGCCATTTATAATAGCCCTTAAAAAAATAAAATACTTAGGAATAAACCTAACTAGAGACGTAAAAGACCTATGCAAAGAAAACTACATAACACTATTGCAAGAAATCAAGAGGCCGACGTAAATGGAAAAACATATACTGTTCATGGATAAGTAGACTCAACATTGTGAAAAATCTCAATTCTACCCAAAGCAATCTACAGATATAATGCAATCCCAATTCAGATACCAACAGCATTCTTTAATGAAATGGAAAAACTAATCATTAACTTTATATGGAAAGGGAAGAGGCCCCAGATAAGTAAAGCACTACTGGAGAAGAAGAATGAAGTAGGAGGACCGGGCACTACCTGGTCTCAGAACCTACTATACAATTAAACGGTAGTCAAAACAGCCTGGTACTGGTACAACGACAGAGACATTGGCCAATGGAACAGAATTGAGAATCCAGATGTAAATCCATCCATTTATGGTCACCTGATCTTCAACAAAGGCCCGAAGTCCATTAAATGTGGGAAAAGACAGTCTTTTTAATAAATGGTGCTGGCAAAACTGGATGTTCGTCTGCAAAAAAAATGAAACAGTACCCATACCTCTCACCGTATACAAAAACTAATTCAAAATGGATTAAAGACCTAAATATAAAACCAAAAACTATAAAGATCATAGAAAAAAAGGTAGGGTCAATGCTAGAGGCCCTAGTACATGACATAAACAGGATACAAACCATAACCAGCAATACATAAACACCAGAAAATAAGCTGGATAACCAGGATCTTCTAAAAAGTAAACACTTAGGCTCATCAAAAACTTCACCAAAGGAGTAAAAAGAGAGCTTACAGACTGAGAAAAAAAATGTGGCTATGACAAATGCAACAAAGGTCTCATCTCTAAAATCTATAGGAAAATTCAACACCTCTACAACAAAAAGACAAATAATCCAATTATAAAATGGGCAAAGGATGTGAACAGACACTTCACCAAAGAAGACATTCAGGCATCAAACAGCTACATGAGGAAATGCTCACAATTACTAGCAATTAGAGAAATGCAAATCAAAACAACAATGAGATGCCATCTCATCTCGACATTACCAGGATGAATCAAAAAAACAGAAAATAACAAATATTGGAGAGGCTGCAGTGTGATTGGAACTCTTATTTACTGCTGGTGGGAATGCAAAATGGTACAACCATTTTGGAAAATGATATGGCAGTTCCTTGGAAAGCTAAAAACAGAAATACCATATGATCCAGCAATCTCACTCCTAGGAATATATTCTAGAGAAATAAGAGTCATCAGACAGAATAGATATATGCACACCATGTTCATTGTAGCATTGTTCACAACAGCAAAAAGATAGAAGCAACCTAGATGCCCATCAATGGATGAATGGATGAACAAACTATGGTACATACACACAATAGAGTACTATGATGATGAATCTGCAAAGCATCTTACAGCATGGATGAATCTGGAGGGCATTATGCTGAGTGAAATAAGTCAATCACAAAAGGACAAATATTGTATGAGACCACTACTATAAAAACTCAAGAAAAGGTTTACACAGAAAAAGAAGCAATCTTTAATGGTTACAAGGGAGTGGAGGGACAGGGATGGAAAAACACTAAATAGACAATAGATAAGTGGTAACTTTGGTGAGGGGAAAGACAGTACACAAAACTGAAGAATCCAGCACAACTTGACCAAGGCGAGATCAAGGAAGCTTCATAGACACATCCAAACACTCTGAGGGACTGAATTACTGGCCTGAGGCCCAGGGACCATGGTCTAGGAGGACATCTAGCTGAACTAGCACAACATAGTTTATAAAAAAAATGTTCTACTTCCTACTTTGTTCAGTAGCGTCTGCGGTCTTGAAAGCTTGTGAGTGGCCATTTAAGATACTCCACTGGTCCCACCTTGTCTGCAGCAAAGGAGAATGAAGAAAACTGAAGGCACAAGGGATAGATTAGTCCAAAGGACTAATGGAGCGCAACTATCACAGCCTCCATCAGACTGAGTCTAGCACAACTAGATGGTGCCCGGCTGCCACCACCAACTGTTCTGACAGGGATCACAATAGAGGGTCTGGCACAGAGCTGGAGAAAAATGTCGAGCAAAATTCAAACTCATGAAGAGGCCAGACTTACTGGTTTGACAGAGACTGAAGAAACCCCAAGAGTATGGCCCCTGAACACCTTTTTAACTGAGTACTGAAATGACTCCTGAGGTTCACCCTTTAGCCAAAGATTAGACAGTCCCATAAAACAAAAATGAGACTAAATGGCACACCAGCCCAGGGGCAAGGAGAAGGCAGGAGGGGACAGGAGAGCTGGTAATGGGGAGCTCAAGGTTGAGAAGGGGGGAGTATTGACATGTAGTGGGGTTGGCAACCAATGTTACAAAATAATATGTGTATTAATTATTTAATGAGAAACTAGTTTGCTCTGTAAACCTTCATCTAAAGCACAATGAAAGAAAAATTAAAGACACAGTTTTCATTGAGGGTAATGCTGGGTAAAAGAAATAACAGAGGCTGTCAAAGAAAATTTATCCCCGGTGATCTGCTTGGAACAAGAGAGGACTCAGCTGAGTGTTGTCGTTACTGCAACCAGAAGCAGAATGCGAAGGGGGACATTTGATTGTTAGGCCTTGGGAGGAGATGGTGTCTTCCCCAGGACTGACTTCAAAGCATAGTCCCAAAGGATTCAGTGGGAGGGATAATATCTTCTCAGCCAGAAGGGGTTAATAAGTAAGGCAAATTCAGAATCAAATTGCCATGACTACCCATAAACATAGAAAAGAAAAGGAATTTGATTCCCACAAAGGAAGGACAAGCTTCAGCCCTCCATTACCGGGCCCCCAGGAAGCTTTGTTCCCTCTGGCGTTACATTTTGAGTTGGAGACTCTTCTTAGAGTAAGCGGAAGCATTCCTGGAGCCTAACTTGTTATTGCATATTGGAGTGAGAAGATCTTGTACAAGAACACATCTCTGAATTTACAATGGAAGTAAACATGAAAATGCAACTGAGTGAATTCCTTAGCTCTGTTGTCTCTCATCATCCCATGCCTTCATCAAGCACTGTGCTTTGTTGATTGTCTCCTGGATCTGCCCACTTGTCTTCATCCCCAAGGTCACTGCCTTAGTTTAATTCATGGTCATATTTTGCTTGGATTGTCACAGTAGTTCCCTCACTGGTCTCAATGCCTCCAGCATGTTTCTTTTGAATCAGTTTGGATGCTGTTGACTGTGAGAAAACACTGATTAAAATTTGCTTAATATTGCACCTGACAAGTCATTTGTAAGGGTGGGCTCCAGGGCAGAAAAAGGCTCTGGCTCTACTTCCCTGTGCATCTCTTAGCCTCAAACTCCCCCATGTGGTAACTTCATCCTAGTCTGGCAACTATCAATTTCTGGTGTCATATCCAGTCCTCTACAATGTCCAGAGGTAGAAAAGGCCACTTTTCTTGTGTACTTAGGCATGAAGAAACCCTTCTAGAAGCCCCCTAGCAGACTCTGCTAATGTACATACCCACCCAGAAGAGGGGGGTTCCTGATCAAGCTGGTGGATCTTTGAAGAAGGAGGAAGAGGGCTGGGAACAGACGTGAGATAGACAAATAGCCATGTCTGCTACAGCCATTTTCTACATAGTAAACTGAGTAATCTTTCTAATGTACAAATCTGATCATATCATTCTCCTGCTTAAGATTCTTCGGTGATTCTCACCACCCTCAGTTAAAAGTCCAAACTTCTTACGTGAGCACATAAGTGCTGTGGCCCAGTCTACCTCTCCAGCCTTATTTCTCTCTCTGTCCTCTATCCTGTAGCCATACTAAACACCTTACATTTATAAAAATAAGCCATGTTCTCCATTCTGTCACATGCTTTTGGGCTTCTGTATATACTATGTCCTCTGGAGAGCCTCCTGCTTCTTCTGGCCTACTCAGTTCATCCTGTGAAGCTCCACATTGACATCACCTCTCAAGAGCCTTCGCTTCGCTCTTCTATGTGCTCCAATGGCCCTTTGTGCTTACTCCTACAGTATTCCAGCTGCACTCAGATGACCTGTTTGTGCTCACCCCTGTAGTACTCCATCTATACTCCAAAGACCTGTTTACTGCTCTGTCTCCCTCCTTGGGCTCTAGGCTCCAGGAGAGAGAAGCCTGTACCCTCTATGTGGAGCTGTCTGATGTCATAGGTAATTGTTCAAGTTCTAGCATCAGACAGCCTGGGTTTGGCACTTGGCTTCACTACTTGCTAGCTACTGACCTTGGGCATATTATTAACCCCTCTTGGCTTCTGTTTCCTTATTGGTAAGAGGGAACAATAATAGTAACTTCTTCATAGTATTATTGTGAAAGTCAAGTGTGCTAATTCATGTAAAGCTCTTAGTGTAATGGCTGGCATTGATAAATATTTCTGGAATGAATGGTGATGTGGTAAGCAGGGCTGAGTCTCTCCCATTGCTCTGGAAGCTTTACAAGGCACTCTAATATTGTGGCCCTGACAGAGGACTTCCAAGGCCGATCTTACATTTGTGGCTGAGGAGGATCCAGGAGTGTGTTGGTTTCTCAAATAATTTCCTTACTAGCCTGTCATGTTGCTTCAAATTCTGCCAATACAGATTGCTTCTTTCAGGTTAATAATGTCTATTAAGTGGAAGACATTCTGATGGAGCTGTGGAACACTCACTCACTCCATGCTGCAAAAGGCATGGTCTGTCCAATGAGTCAAGGTATAGGCACCAAGTGCTATTGGATTTCAAAGGAGAGCTCTTCATTGGACTTGGAAGCTGTTGCATTTAGACAGGTGGGTCTAGAAAGGAAGACTGAGCCAGATGATGGGAAGAACAGAGAGAAGTAGGAGCACTCAGTGCATGACTAAGAATACCATGTGAACCTTTGAATGACCCGAGGGTCCTGTAGAGAAATCCTGGGAAATAATAGTGCTCCCTTGATAAATGTGAATTCACTTGGGAGAATTGACATTTTATCACAGAATTTTAGAATCAGAAAGGAATTCTAAGATCCTCTTATTTGAAAAATCTGGAACTCAGAGAGATAAAACATCGTGTCCAAAGTCACCCAGTTAGTTGGCAAGAAAGAAAATATAAATTCAGATCCCCTGACCCTAAGTCTAGACTCTAGAGTTATTTCACCCATCACCAAACCACCTCTTGATTAGTTTAGACAGATTTATTTCCTCTTAATCTGCTTGGATAACAGAGTGAGAGAATCAGGACTTCATTGTGGGTAGCGGTTGCGGACAGGAGTGGTACTTGGGAGGGAAGGGAAGAAGAGGCCCTGGAGGAAGTGGGGAGGTGGGCAACATGTGTGTCTAATCCTTACCTTCTTTTTTGGAAATTCTTCTTCTATACAAGGAGTTTGATAAATGTATCCACCAAACCAAACCAAACCAAACCAAACCAAACCAAACCAAACCAAACCAAACCAAACCAAACCAAACCAAACCAAACCCAGTGCCATCAAGTCAATTCCAACTCATAGTGACCCTATAGAACAGAGTAGAACTGCCCCATAGGGTTTCCAAGGAGTCGCTGGTGGATTTGAACTGTCAACCTTTTTGGTTAGCAGACAAGCTCTTAGCCACTTCACCACTAGGGCTCCATCTGAGGTGTAAATGACTCAAAGCCTGTAATCTAGCGGGTCCTAGGGTAGGACTGTATGTTGCAGGGACCAGCACTTAGGAAAACTGGGTTCTAGTTGCAATCTGCCAGTTAATCATACTGTGACTTTGGGAGAAACACTCAGTGGACGGAACCACATAAAACATTCTAAAGGAGCGGTTCTTAAGATATTTGAGGACAGTTGCCATAATACAAGCCCTCACTCACGCCTTCAGTTCTTCAGGTTAAATACTGTCCATTTTTTAATTAAGTTCCTTCATTTTCAAATTACCCTTGTTGCCCTTTTGTGGATGGGTTGTAATCTGTCAACGTCTCTTAAAGTATGGCACCATGAATGAAATGTAATATTTCAGTTGTGCAGCTAGATCAATACAATTCCATTTTGCCATGTACTCTAGACCTCTATTAATGGAGTTTCAGTACTGGGCCTTTTTGGCAGTTTTGTGTCATCAGTACTTTCCTACTATGTTGATGTTGATCCTTTTAGGGACATATGAATCTTTACAGTTGGACCATCATCTACTTCAGATTCCTCTATTCTCTCCAGAAAGGAATTCAGAAAGACTTTGTTAAATGCCTTGTGGAAACTCAGATATGTCATGTGGACAAAATTACCTTGATTTACCTGTCTGCAGTCACAATCAAAACAGGAAATGGTATTTGTTCTTCATGAGCTCATGTTGGCTCCCAATGGCCACCATCTCTGTTCCAAATACACGTGATTCTTCCTGTTCTAGATTCTGGTCTCTATCAGCTCCATGCTCACCAGGCTGCCACTGTCAGCAGCCAGCTGCTGCCTCTTTAAAAATGGCTTCCCACCTTTTACTTTCTCTAGTGTTCTGGCATTTTGTCCGTTTTTCTGATTACTGAGATGATTACACATAGCCATCTCATTGAAAAATGGCTGATTACCCTGGAATGTAATTTTAAATGTATTACTTATAAATGTTACTCCTTATAGAAGTTACAATAGAGGTTCAGATGTAGTAACAGATGCCCCAAATAATAGCAAATTAGACTGGATACTCTTCCCCCGCACCCTCGCATCTCTGGTAACAGCCCACGTATAAACAGTCCTGGACTCATATGGTAATGCCAGGGACTAGGATCCTTCTGTCTTGCTTCTCCTTCATCTCTGCAGGGTTTTTCTTGCCCATGTGGTTCAAAATGGCATACCATCATCACCTCATATGCAGTCTAAACAGTGGGAAAGGGAAAAAGGGAAGGGGAAGGTGCATGTCTTAGTTACTGAGTACTGCTGTAACAAAAAATACCACAAGTTGGTGGCTTTAAAGAAGAGAAAGATAATTTCTCACAGTTTAGAATTCAGAGTGTGGCTATAGGAGTCTGAATTCA
The DNA here is from genome assembly GCF_030014295.1 of Loxodonta africana. Classification (NCBI taxonomy): domain Eukaryota; kingdom Metazoa; phylum Chordata; class Mammalia; order Proboscidea; family Elephantidae; genus Loxodonta; species Loxodonta africana. The sequence continues at coordinate 37,903,050 of NC_087345.1, read as the reverse complement.
GAACATGACTGTATGGAGAAGTTCTTTGTCTATTTCAGCTTCTGGTATCTGCTGGCAATTCTTTGAGTTCCTGGGCTTATAGATGCACAGAGATCCACATGGGGGGAAGATGCCTTGCGTGTGTGCCTTCACATGGCATCTTCCCTATGTGTATCTCTGTGTCTATTCTTCTCATTTTATAACTCTGGAGTGATCAGATTTAGGATCCACCCTACTCTGGTGTGACCTCACTGGCATAAAAAAAGAAAAATCCTACTTCCAAACAGGATCACATCCACAGGTACAGAGGTCAGGATTTTAATACGTATTTTGGGGGTTCACAATTCAATCCGTAACAGCATGTACATTTCCTTTAAAGGTACAGCCCTGAACTTGCACACATCACTTCTTTTATATTCCATTGGCGAGAACTTAGAGATTTGAGATGCTAAGGAGACTTGGAAGTAGTCTGTATATTGGACTATAATGCACCCAGCTAACGACAGTTCTAATTCTATAGAAGAAAAGAATAACAGATATTTAAGGAAATTTAGCAGGATCTGCCATACTCTCAATTCAGCTTCCTCTCTCCATCTCTTAAGGATTCATCTATTCTCCTAGTTCCAAACTATGAAGTCTTTTATGTTTTCCCATTTCTTTTATATTCACTCCCAAAATGCTATCAATTCTCTTTTACTTCTTTATATATATATATATATATATACAATTTTATCTTTCTATTTTGCATTTATCACCATTCTAATACAGATTGGCATCTGTCCCTGGCTTTTCCAGCCCAATACCAAAGGTACAAATTGATATATTGCCATCTGCTGACTGCTTGGCATGGAAGGATATAGGAGAACTCTCCTACATTAGCAGGTAGCATTGGGACATAGTTTTTGGCTGCTCTCAACACTGATGCCTATTTGGGATTGGAATGGGTAGGATAGGGAGGCAGATATTGTAACTCAGGAGGGATAAGTTATCTCTGCTTCTGCCACTGTGACCTTCGTTTCAGGTCCAGCTAATTTCCCTTGACCCTGGCTCAGCCCCAATCACTCTCAGAGCACTACCAGTTTATGTCATTTCTCTGCCCCCCTTTTGGGAGCTATGTTTTGCCACAAGAACCACTTGTTTCTCTGAATGTATACTGTCCTCGTCTAATTCAATCTCTACAGAGCCAAATTAATCTCCTTAAAACACTGATTTCATTTTTAAAAAACTCTTCTGCTTAGAAATTTCTAAATGGTGAGCCATTTCTTACAGCAGGGATAGCAAACACATGTTGCCTTGTTCAAGGTACCCTTTTCATTCGAGATACCCTTTCCTCACTCATTGATCAAGATATTCTTTCCTGCTCAGCCTAGATGAAGCGTTAGAATCCTTTCCAACAGTTTGGACACTACCAGCTGATCAGAACTGGTATGAGGGACAAATCTTATTTACTATCCCTTTAAGTCCCTGGTTGGTGCACAATGTTAACATGCTCAGTTGCTAGCCAAAAGGTTGGAGGTTCAAGTCCACCCAGAGGCTCCTCAGAAGAAAGGCTTAGTAATCTAGTTCCCCAAACTTAGCCAATGAAAACCCTATGGAGGATAGTTCTATTTTGACACATTTGGGGTCACCATGAGGCAGAGTTGACTTGACAGCAACTGGTTTGGTTTAGCTTACAAATTTTTTTCCGAAAGTTAGGCTTTAGCAGTCCTCCATCTTTGACCATTTTTGTGTACACCAAAATCCTGCTGTACAGTATATGCAAGCCCTATTTCTTCAAAAAGACCAAAAGTCCCTCATTCTTTTTTTGTTTTGTTTATTCCTTAAATGTCTGGGTTCTGTTCATAGAGTTGAGGCTGGCACTTTATGCATCTTTAGGTTGAAGAGGAGATGTTGAAGATGGTGAAGGCTAGGCTTTAAAGTTGACTGTTTACCTGCAGATAGGTAAAGGGAACAAGGCCAGAAGAAAATTCTAAACTCAAGGCAGCAAAACTTCGTAATAAGAAACCTGGTGCTAGGTGTGAGGTTCTAGGAGTGAGGCAAGGTCACAAAATGAAAAACCAGAGATCAGACACCAGAAGGATGGGAAGCAATTTGGGCTGCAGAGTACAAGCTGGGACAATGCAAATGGTTTAGACCCAAGGTTGTGGGAATTCTTTCTGTAACCATTAGACCTGCCTTTGTGCGTTAAAACAGAACTATGCTTGTAATCCACAACCCGTCTGTCACTTTGTTGTTCTGTGTGGCTTGCATGTTGCTATAATGCTGGGAGCTATGCCACCAATATTTCAAATATCAGCAGGGTCACCCGTGGTGGACAGGTTTCAGTGGAGCTTGCAGACTGAGACAGATTAGGAAGAATGGCCTGGTGATCTACTTCCAAAAATTAGCCAGTGAAAACTTTATGTCCTGTAAAGTGCTGGACATCATCGGAAAAGACCAACTGCTAGGAAAGAACATCATGTTTGGTAAACTAGAGAGTCAGCAAAAACAAGGGAAACCCTCAATGACATGGATTGACACAAATGGCTACAGCAGTGACTTCAAACATACCAGTGATCATGAAAATGGCACAGGACCAGGCAACATTTCATTGCTTTACATGAACCCATTGCTGTTGAGTAGATTCCAACTCCTAGCAACCCTATAGGACTGAGTAGAACTGCCCCATAGAGTTTCCAGGGAGCGCCTGGTGGATTTGAACTGCTGACCTTTTGATTAGCAGCCGTAGCACTTAACCACTATGCTACCAGGGTTTCCTGTTGTACATGGAATCGCCATTAATCGGAGCCGACTCAACAACAAATAACAACAGCATGCATGTAATAGGCATTAATGCATAAACAAAACAAAAATATATCCCAAAGTAATACAATCTAACCCTATATTGAAATGCCTTATTGAACAAGAAATTTCCATAGTTTACCTCACTCTGCTATACCTAGTTTTATACAAAAAGTACTTATTGACTTGGGATCCTTCCTTTAAATTACTGGTCTCTATCTAGATGTCTTTAATAAGGTATTTAAGCCAGAGCGGAAAAAATAGCGCTCAGTGCATGCACTAATAAGAAAGCATACCTTAAAAAAAAAGTGGCAGATGGAAACAAAAAGACTCCATCCAGGGACTTCTGCAGATTCGATCCTCATGAAGCCTTTGTTCCCCCTCTGCTCCTGCCAAGCCTGAGAGTCAGGCTTCTTGACGCAGCTGCCTTTGCAAAAATTAACATCTCGCTTCTGCCAAGAAAGCAGGTGATAGGCTCAGCAGCTCTCCTTCAGTTTGTTTTTCTCCAAGGCAGGAACACGTCCCCCCTGAGGAGGCATTCGTTTGTGTGATCAGTAGGACTGCAAAAGCTAAGGCTAAGAGATAAAGGTAAGTCAGGACCAAAGGGATAAAGGTGAGTCAGGACGTAGAAAGTGGCAGCTGGGAGCAGAAAGAAACAGCAGAAAAGCCAGATTATAGTAACAAGGCCAGCAGAGCATTTGCCCAAGTTAATGGAAGCAAGTTGACTCATGCAACCCTGGGAACAGCTAAGAGTGTATGTATGCGCGTGGTGAATCATCTAATGTGTAAGTGAAGCCACCAGCTATAATTAATCTTGTGCATTAAAGCAAATTTGAGTATTTTGAATATAAGCTAATGTGATTGACCTGTATGATCAGGCAGTGCTCATGGCTGAGAGGGTGCATCAAAGACAAAGGAGGAATCTAACGGTGCTCTGGGGAAGTGACTTTCTCAGTGGCCTGCATTTTCACCCACATGGTATGCAATGTGGGATATGAGTGTGGGCAGCAGACTGGGCTGGATTTGCCTGATCCATGCTGCCCTCAAGTCCTCCTTTGTTTCCAGGGCTATGACAGAGGAGGGGATGTCTTCTTGAATACAAGTTCAATTTGCAATGAACTATCATACTTTTTTTTTATCATACTGATTGTGGAATTCGGCATGCTGGGATGACCAACTGCTGGTTGTTTTTGTTCACATTGTTTCTGGACATTTGTTGGGTTTTGGCAGGCCAGCATCTATTCTACGTTCCCTGGACAATAGTGCCTGTTTTTTGAGAGGGAGTTCACCTCCCCCTATTAGAGACAATCTGGTAAGACTGTAACCAAGGTGTCCTGCTCTCCCACAGCCCAGGGGCAGGCACATGACTCATCCATTCAGGGGTTCCTTCCCCATACTTTCAGTCTTAACCAAAGAAGCTAATGGACTGAAAAATAGTAGGATTCATTTCTTCTAGCAATGTTGTTGTCATTAGTTGCTGTTGAGTCAGCTCCAGCTCATAGCGATCTTATATATAACAAACCCAAACCCTGCCTGGCTCTGCACCATTCTCACAGTCATTGGTATGTTTGAGCCCATCGTTGCATCCACCATGTCAATCCATGTCATGGAGTTTCCCTCATTTTTGCTGACTCTCCACTTTATCAAACATGATGTCCTTTTCTAGTAATTGTTTTTTCCTGATGACATGTTCAAAGTAACCAAGACGAAGTTTCTCCATCCTCACTTGTAAGGAGTATTTGTTCATTCTTCTGGCAGTCTGAAGCATATTCTTTGCTTCCAGCAATAGCCCCCAGGAAAGAAAGCTAAGTGGTTTCTGACACCATAAATATCCCTTGAGGTCTCCTGGTTCCAAGCCTGGCTCTCCAGCCATTGCCAAGTTTGGCTCTCTGCCTCTGAGTCAATTCTTTTGCTGTCCCATACCCTTCCAATAAATCCTCCCTTTTGCTTCAGTTGGCCAGAGCTGGTTTCTGCAATTTGTAACCAAATAATCCTAACTGATCCGATTCAGGTACCCAAAGTTTCTACTAGAGCTGTTCAGGGCAATGGAGGTTATTAGTAAACCCAGCAAGTTTATTACGTGGATGTTGGTTAAGAAAACAAAGTTCAGTGTTCAGTACTATGTCTCTGTTCCTTATTTTCCCTGACTCGAAGTCTCTCTTATGATTAATTTGTTGATTATTTTGAATTCCTTATCAAACATTTCCCTAAGGTACAGTAAATGGCAATGTATCATCTGCAATTTTGCTTATCCACAAATATCTTTCGCCCTGACAGGCCTTATAGGGGCAAGAGGATTCATGGTATTTTGTTTTCTTATGGGAGGTATTGGTGTTTGACTGGGAAGTGTAAAAGAAAGGTAATCACTTGTGGAATAGAAAAATGCGGTAAAACGAGCAAAAATAAAGATGATAAAAGAAAACAAGTAATGATAATTATTTTATTGAATCAAAGACATCATCAGTTGTTAGAAACACTATTATTTTATGTACCTCTAAGGGAAAAAATACTACCAGTTTATGACACAACATCCCAACTTCAGAGATGTTGCAAAAATGCCCAAAATTGCATTTTGAAGTGGTGAAATTTGGTAATTAAAATAATAACTAAATGTATGGAGCCCTAAGTACATAATAGGTCCTGTTCTAAGTATCTCACATATATTAATCCATTTAGTCTTAATAATTTGATGAGGTAGTATGCTGAGTTAATACAGCTAATATTCGTAATTAGCCAATAGATGGCTTCGGTCTAATGTAAAATCCAAGTGGGGTTATTACAGGTTTTATGTGAGCTTATCAATTAATGTTTTAATCAAAGCAACAATTAAAATGGCTTGAAGCATTGCTATGTTTTTTTTTACAAGATCAATTTCTAAAATTTTACCTTGTCCTCAAAAATTTGTTTTTGGGTTTGTTTCAATTTTTGCAATTAAAAAAAAAAAATTCCATTGTTTCTAATCTTTGTGCTATAAATCTTAAAAGGCCCTTGGGCCAAAAGCAGTAAATATTTTATGTAACTCCCGATCTATATCCCTGGTTGTATAAATTTCAAAACAGTTGTTTTTGTTGTTAGGTGTTATTGAGTTTGTTCCAACTCATAGTGGCCCTATGTACAAGAGAACGAAACACTGCCCGGTCCTGTGCCATTATTTAGAATTTCTCTGAGGATATTTTGTAGAATATTGGTGTGGAGATATTCTGTTGTAACCTGAATAAATCCCAGGACTCATGTGGCCAGTCTCAACATAGTGAGCATTCAAAGAAACACAATTCGTTAACCAAGGGTGATCACTTCACTGTCTTTCTCTTTCTTTATTTGCGTTTCTCAGGAAAATTAAAGGAAGTCAAATTCATAACTCACAGCATCAGTTCTTAAATTTTCTTTTCCTTATTCTTCTCCTCCTATAATTGTCTCATATCCCAAAGCTTCGTCAAGACCTCTTTTTTCCCATTTCTTGTATTCAGCTCCCTAAGACACCCCTTACCCATAGAGAATCTTCGCTTTTTCTCCCTCTCTCCTTTTTTCCCCGTCATTTTAAATTCCTTTCGAGAAGGTTTCAGCCCTGTCTCGTGACAGCCCCTCATTCCAGAGAATCTGGCTCCTCCTTCTCTGATTAGTTGGGTTGGTCTAGTAAGGACCAAGAGGCGAATATCAGATTGAGGGAGACAAGCTGAGTGAAAGTCAGGAAAGAGGCAGAACATTTAATTATACATTAATAATTTTTTTTAATGTCCCATGGCTATTTATAATGATACACTGTAGGTACCCCTTGAAAGTTTATAATCACATTAGCATATTAAAGGCTCTAAGAAGTCCTGCAATAAAGAATCCTATTTGTCTTTGTTTAATCTAGTATTTCTCAAACTTATTTAAAAAGGGGTCCTCTTCCTCTCTTCTCCCCTACCCCGCCTAAGTATCCATGGAGTACAATTTGGGTAAAGAGGCCTTAAAGTATAAAAGATACAGTAAAGTAATTGAAGGTGCACTTATAACACACACACAGCTTGGTAGGATGAACGTTTCAATGAGAACAGCAATAGTTTGGATGTGATCTAAACTTTTCACATAACGTGGAAAGTAGTGCCATTTTGCCTTTGTCTTACAGTTGTGACAAGAAATCTCAGCCAGAATAGCCACCAAGTGAGTCTGCCTGACCAGTATTTACGCAGATACTAGTTTTGCAACTGGCTCTGAACACCAGTTGTCCCTGAATTTGATTTTGTCAAGATGCTTTGTGTTGATACCTCCCTGGATATCTTGATTTACATCAGCCAGCACCTGGAGCTAATGTTAGATGTTAGTCCACTAGCCCATTAGCTGTTAAGTTTAATGCCACTGGTTGTAGAGAGTATGATTAGGGTTGTAGGTTGACTTGTCAATAGCTAGAGGTAATGTGTGCCTAGGTGTCTGAGCAAATTCTCATGTGTGATCATCTGAAAAAGATTGGAAAACAGCACCAGAAACCACACGTACTTTTACGCATCTAAAGCTTTAGCATCGAGTCAGCAATAGGGGCAACGGCTGATGAATAATTTGCAAACTGGTGAAGTGTTAGTTGGACCTAATAATGTTGTGACTTGCAATACAAAGATACGGAAGTTTCATTAATTACCAAAAAACAAACAGCAGATAAACAGATTGTAGGAATCTAAGAAGCATGTTTGAATATTATGATTGTATTTATTGCTACTTTACCTTGAACTATTGTTATTTGGAGCAATGTGGGAGGCCACAATTCAAACTGATATCCTTGCTTGGGGCTTATAATTTGTTTGAGATTGGCACCAAGTCAATAAAAATGACTGCATTCACTTTTCACTTGAAATACTTTGCCAGAGGTGGGGGGGAGGAGGATTGTCTTTGGACATCTTAAAGAAATATGCATCTAAAAGTTATAAAACTTATTGAAAAATTAGAAACAACTTATGTGTCAAAAAATAAGAATTAGTTTATATCGTATCCATATATGGTAGTCATTAGTGCTTTCCACCAAAAATATTTCCAATTCTCCTCCTGGGTACATGATGGGATGACATTTCTTTGCCCACTTTGTATTAAGTGAGGCCATGTGATTAGCTTTAGCCAAGGAAATGTGAAAGGAAATAATACGATTGCTTCCAGGCAGAAACTTTAGGGCCAGTGTGCAATTTTTCCATGGTCACTTTTCCTTCTGTTTGGGTTCTGGAGTGAGGACAATGTGAAACAAAGGCTAGGGAGCCATCCTGCAGTAGATACATAGAATGGACAAGAAATAAACATTTGTTGTTTCATGTCACTGAGATTTTGGGATCGTTTGTTACTTTATAGCTTAACCCAGTCTATTCTGGCTGATACACCATATAATGAAACACTAAAGGGTCCATGAAAATCACATGTTAGAAAAATATTAGATGATAAAGAAACATACAGATAGTATCTGAAGTAGAAAAAGGAAATTTTAACAAAATACTGTTGCATCGTTGCAAATATATATGTAAAATGAGGGTTCCTGGGGTAGATTGGATCTTCAGAATTTTGAAGTTGGAAAAAATTCCATTTCGAAGTGCCTTTGCAGGTGGAGACAAAAAGCTTTCTTTGGGGTTGAACTGCCTCATTGGCTTTGGTGGACTCTTTTAGATTTGCACCTGTAAAGCAGGAAAACTCTTCTTCTTCCTGGGGGCTTAGGAAACATGCCCTCTTTCTGGAGATCTACTCCAAGAAATGATAAACCCTAACAATTCCTGGTATTGGGAAATAAGCTCACCTGGACTCAGAGAGGTCAGCTGGTGACCAGATAGGAAGCCAGCCTGGACAGTGACTCTGAGACCCCATCTAAACATGTGACTCTAAGAACAGTCACTTGGTCACTTGGTCTAGGAAGACCTATCTTGTGGTTTGGAGAAAAGAGCTAGGAAAAGAGTAGGTCCTTCCCTGTTGCTGCAGTGGACATATGAGCATCAGGTGACGGCAAAGGGTGGGTGACAGAGCAACAGGGCCAACAAAAGAGAGTTCCACATTAAAGACAAAAAATGGAGGGCCCCCAGCAAGGGTCATGATTTCTTTCTTCAAAGCATTAAAATCCAGAACTCCTGAGGAAATATGGTCAGCACTCAACATCCAGCTTCAGGTGTCTATGTTCTCGGCCCTCCCGCTAGAGGACAAATCTCAGCATTCAAAGTGCCCTGAGGTATGTCATCATGATGACAAGGCAGGAGAAAGTAAATGTATAACTGGAGCTGCTCCCTATCTCACCCTTGTGTTCTCCCTGAAGACAAAAGAGGATGAGAAGTAAGAAAAACTCACCATGGGGAGCTTATCACTGAGAGTATGAGTGCCCCAACAGTGTGAAAGAGAAAATAATTACCTGGAAAGGCTGCAATTAACAGTGTCCGATTTAACCTTTGTTCCAAGACTAGACTGTCTGCACTAAGACATCACCTAAGACCTAAAAGCTTTGTCTCTAAATGTGGAAGTCGGTGCTTACTACGTTTAATGCCTGAGTCTCAGCAGCCTGTGCTTCTTCCAAAGCAGCCTGCCACCAACAGCAACATTATGCAGAGGTCTTGTGGTCTGCCATCTGGCTATTACCAAATTAGCCCTTTCTGGATTGCCTCCCAAAGAACCTATTGCTGGACTGAGATGCAAATCCTACTTCAGGTGTACACTAAGAAAGTGTGAAATAATCAGCTCAAAGTCATGGCTATGAGCAAAAATTGAAAATTACAAGTTCAAGTATGTGTCTAAAATGTTTATTTAAATGGTGAGGGTGGGGGAATACATTGATGGATGTATCTGTGTGTGCATGCATGCACACGTGTGTGTGTGTGTGTGTGCATAGCCATCCAACAGAATATTAACAGAAGCTCTAGGAACTTATATACAGGATGGGGGTGGAAATCCATATTTTAGTAATGTTTTCTTCCTTCTTGAGAGCCAAAGAACGTTTTTTCAAGCATCTATTCTGTGTCCTGGTGGTGCAGTGGTTAAGAGCTTGGCTGCTAACCAAAAGGTCAGCAGTTCAAATCCATCAGCCACTCCTCGGAAACCCTATGGGGCAGTTCTACTCTGTCTTATACGGTCGCTACTTGATGGCAACGGGTTTGGTGTTTGGCTTTTTCATTCTGTGAGCAAGAGAGGGAGGGGCATACGTCAACGTTACGTGCTCAGGAGAGGAATTATGGAGAAACACTACCTACTTACCTCATCTCACCTCTATGAAAGATTACAGGGTTTGGGCTATTTCTGGCCACATCCGAGTGTCTGTGAAAAGTGGAAGTAAACTCATTAAATAGAATGGGTGCTTATACATTTTGTAATTTGCCTTGAGTCAGACAGTCTAGACACTCCCTTGGGAAATGTAAGGAATGTGGTACATTGCTATGATCTTCAGGTCACTTTTGAAATAGGAAAGGCAAAGATTATCTGGGAGATCCTAAAGAGAACGCACCCAGTAGTCCTTGATTAAGACGGCAGAAACAAAATAAAAGCCCAATGATCTGGCATTCCTATAGATGTGAGGCTTCCCCTGACTCCAGGAGAGGCAGTCTGAGTCAACGGGGGAGAGGGGGGCTGAAGACCTCAGCTCGATCTGAGTGCCATCAATGTCTTAAGAGCAACCCAAAGACAGTAAGCTAATCTCTCTATTCCTCAGTTCCTTCATATATAAAACAGGGACAATCACAAAAACCAGAATAATATGCTAACATTTATTAAGGACTACCTAGGTGCCAGGCACAATGTTCCGCTGCTAGTCATAAGGTTTTCACCGGCTAATGCTTTCCAGAAGTAGACTGCAGGGTCCTTCTTCCAGAACACTTAATTGTACTCATGAGGAACCTTTACATAGATCAAGAGGCAGTTGTTAGGACAGAACAAGGGGGTACCGATTGGTTTAAAGTCAGGAAAGGGGTGCGTCAGGGCTGTATTCTTTCACAATACCTATTTGATCTGTATGCTGAGCAAATAATACGAGAAGCTGGACTATATGAAGAAGAACAGAGCATCAGGATTAGAGGAAGGCTCATTAACAACCTGCATTATGCAGATGACACCACCTTGCTTGCTGAAAGTGAAGAGGACTTGAAGCACTTACTAATGAAGATCAAAGACCACAGCCTTCAGTTTGGATTGCACCTCAACATAAAGAAAACAAAAATCCTCACAACTGGACCAATGAGCAATATCATGATAAACGGAGAAAAGATTGAAGCTCTCCAGGATTTCATTTTACTTGGATCCACAAGCAACAGCCATGGAAGCAGCAGTCAAGAAATCAAAGACACATTGCATTGGGTAAATCTGCTGCAAAGGACCTCTTTAAAATGTTGAAAAGCGAAGATGTCACCTTGAAGACTAAGGTGCTGCTGACCCAAGCCATGGTATTTTCCATCACAGCATATGCATGTGAAAGCTGGACAATGAATAAGGAAGACCCAAGAAGAATTGACGCCTTTGAATTATGATGTTGGTGAAGAATATTGAAAATACCATGGACTGCCAAAAGAAGCAACAAATCTGTCTTAGAAGAAGTGCAACCAGAAGGCTCCTTAGAAGCAAGGATGGGGAGACTGCGTCTTACATACTTTGGGCATGTTGTCAGGAGGGATCAGTCCCTGGACAAGGACATCATTCTTGGCAGAGTACAGGGTCAACGGAAAAGAGGAAGACCCTCAATGAGGTGGATTGACACAGCGGCTGCAACAATGATCTCAATCAAGCATAACAACGATTGTAAGGATTGCTCAGGACTGGGCAGTGTTTCTTTCCATTGTACATAGGGTGGCTATGAGTTGGAACTGACTTGACAGCACCTAACAACAACAACAGGTGCCAGGCATTGTAAAAAGCACTTAACTCATTTACTCGTCTTGGCAATCCTATGAGGTAGGTAGTATTAGTCTATTTTATTGATTTTAAGATGTTCATTTTTTTCCATATTATAATATTCTCTGTTATCAGGATGCATTAGACAATTTATAAGAAAGCATGTAAGTCATGGTTTTATTGGTAACTCGATTCTGTCTTAGTGAATTGATCATTTCTTAGATTTAATGAGGAAACTGAGGTGTAGGCAGGTTAAGCAACTTGCCCAAGATCATATAGCTAGAAAGCGGTAGGACCAGGATTTGAATCCAGGCTGTTTCTAGAGTTGACTTTTTAATAACGAGCCAAACCCCTGCTTTTGAATCCTGGTGCCTCAGTTCTTCATCTATAAAATGGTGATAATAATAATAACTGGTTCGTAGGTTTGTAGTGGAAACTAAGTTCATATGTGTAAAGCTCTTTAAAAAAATGCTTTACTACACTCAAATAAACAACTTTAAAGGAAAACAAAGAAATTGTTTTCAAGTTTTTTTTTTTTTTTTGTACTTCAGGTGAAAGTTTACAGCTCAAGTTAATCTCATACAAAAATTTATATACATACTGTTGTATGACAGTAGTTGCAATCCCTACAATGTGACAACATACTCCTCCTTTCCACCCCAGGTTTCCATCCAACCATCTCCTGTCCCTCCCTGCCTTCTCATCCTGCCTTCTGACAGGAGCCACCCATTTGGTCTGTGTACCTGCTTGAACTAAGAAGCACACTCTTCATGAGCATTATTTTATGTTTTATAGTCTAGTCTAATCCTTGTCTGAAGAGTGGTCTTCGGGAATAGTTTTAGTTCTGGGTTAACATAGCATCCGGGGGCCATGGCTTTGGGGGTTACTCCAGTCTCAGTCAGACTGGAATTTTTTATTTGATTTAAAAAATATATTTGTCTAAGCTTCAGGAAATAACAAATATAAATCTGAAAACTAGTCTTGAATCATGACCCTGATACTCTTAAAAAGTTTTCTGTATCCCAGAATACAGATGTTACTTCAAGTCCTTGAGGTATTTATTGCACACTTTCTATGTTGAAAACTGTGATATTTTGATTACAAAGATCATTGGTTTCTTCTGCCTAAAGGATCCCCTATAGATATGACATCAAAAGCACGAGAGACAAAATAGACAAATTGGACTTCAGCAAAATGATAAACTTGTGACACTATTCAGCCAGTAGGAGAAATGAAGTCTTGATACATGCTATGCTATGGATGGAGCTGGAAGACATTTGCTGGGTGACATAAGTCAGTCACAAAAGGATGAATAGTGTATGACCTCACTTCTGTAAAACGACAAGAAAAGACAAACGTATAGAGAACAAAGTGTATTAGTGGTTACTAGGGGCAGGATGGAGGGGAAACAGACGGGGTGGTTAACAGTGATGGAAACAGCACGTTGGTTAAGGTTAGGGTTGCACAGCCAGTTATTGTAATTGCTATTGATAAGTTGTACATCCGTAAAAAGTTGAATTGGCAAAAGTTGTGTGATAGATATATTTACAACAAAGACAAAAAAAAAGAAAGTAGCTGCTGAGGCTGATTATGTGCAACCAATGCTGCTTCCATGGGCATTGATTGTGGATCCAAGTGGAATGAACTCCTTGACAATTTCAGTATTTTCTCCATTTATCATGATGTTGCTCATTGGGCCAGTTGTGAGGATTTTTGTTTCCTTTATGTTGAGGCGTAATCCATGAAGGCTGTGGTCTTTGATCTTTATCATTGATTCAAGTCCTTATCACTTTCACCAAACAAGGTTGTGTCATCTACATATCTCAGGTTGTTAATGAGTCTTCCTCCAATCCTGATGCCCCATTCTTCTTCATATAGTCCAGTTTCTCAGATTACTTGCTTAGCATACAGACTGAATAAGTATGGTGAAAAGCTACAACCCTGACACACACCTGTCCTGACTTTAAACCATGTAGCATCCCCTTATTCTGTTCAAACGACTGCCTCTTGGTCAATGTATAAGTTCCTCATGAACACAAGTCTGATTCTGAATAGTTTGATTTGGCACCCAAACCTAGGCTTGAGTGGGAGTAAGTCCTAAAATGAGGACTCACTCTCAGATTGGAACCAGAAAAGGTGGCCGTGAAAGAAGAGAAATCGTCTCATTTATGCTCAAAAGTGACCCATGGTAAATATTAAGACTTATCTACCACTGAATAAATTAACATTGTTTAAAAATGTGCACATGCTGATTTCAGAATAACATGAGATTAAAATACTTGCCACAATATTATGGGGCTCTTTCACTGACAACACAGCAGAAATGTTGTTGAGAGACAAAGCCAAGTGCAAATGATAAGAAGCTACTCTCAGCAAGATGCTTGACATGGTATAAGCCATCTCCTCCCTTCCTTCCTAATCACCAGGCGATGCTATACTAATTAAGCTATGTGAACTTGTGTGTTTTCTAAAAAATTTTTTAAAAACTTTTAGGTAAAATAATAGCCAAAAATCATCAAATTATCCTTTTCCAAAAGGAAAAGCAGTGAAAGCTTATCGATATGTATAATCAGCCTACCCCTGAAAACCCAGAAAAACCCATAAAAATTCTCCTGAGATTAAAGAAAGAGCAAAACCTGGACATCAGTGAAAGTAACAAACACTTCATGTGCAAGAATTCCCATAACGAATACATTTAAAACTATTTGTAGGCTCATTTTGTCTGTAATTCAATTAGTCATCATTATCCAGTGACTTCTTTTGGGTCACTATTATTACATAATTAACTGTTTTCCCTGAACCATTTATTCTTCCTATTACCTGTTACTAAGGTAAAACATCAAAACAAATTTTTTTTTTGAAATTTTTGGAACTTACCCTTTGCTTTTTATTTTTAAGAGAAAATAGATTTTTGTGTAGTATTTTAAAATTCCTCTGCACTTACAGTAACCCAACTATTGGATTCACCACCTATCTCTCAGTTTCTCCTACTATGGTGGCTTTCATGTTGCTATGATGCTGGACGCTCTGCCACCGATATTTTAAATACCAGCAGGGTCACCATGGTTGAGAGATTTCAGCACAGCTTCCAGACTAAGACAGACTAACAAGAAACGCCCAGAGATCCACTTCTGAAAATTAGCCAACAAAGAGCCTATGGAACACAATAGGATGTTGTCTGATTTAGTGCTGGAAGATGAGCCCCCTGAGTTGGAAGGCATTCAAAATACACAGTGGCCTTAACAATGGACTTGAGCATACCAATGATCCTGAAGATTGTGCAGTACCTGACAATGTTTAGTTCTGTTGTATATGGGCTCACCATGAGTCAGAGCCTTGTGGCAACTGATAAGAACAACAATTATTGAATAAATTGATAAATGAATGTATTACCATTACGTCTTATGAGAAATCCAGGTAGAAGTTGGAAACAGACAGGACAAAAGGCTAGTTCAATCCCTGGGGCCTAAAGCAGGAAGGAAGTCATGCATAGCAAGCTGGTCCTAGCCTGAAGCTCTGTACCCGTGAGTTTAACTAGTAGGAGGCTCATGTTCCTTTGCAGACATTTCTCAAAGCATTTCTGGTACTCTGTATTTAGAAGTTCTTTTAGGGCCTGCATCACATTCTTTGGAATTTCCCTGGAGGTGGCCAACCTTCATCCTTTGACGATGGGGTTAATTTTTCGAAATGATCATAAATTAGTTGGAGCCAGATCTGGCGAATCAGGTCAGTGGGTTAAAAACAGCTATGACTTTGAAGTGGTAAGTCTGTCTTTCTCATCTAGTTCATAAGCAGACCCTGTTAGGAATGAAAGCATCAGTTCATTAAGGTGCATGGAAAGTGGTGTGTGTGTGTGTGTGTGTGTGTGTGTGTGTGTGTAGAGAGGGATAATCAAGGAAAATATTAACCTTATTGACTCATAGCCAAAATTAGGACTAATAAAGTTGACATCATCTTTTCCATGTTTTGCTATAAAGGTCAACAACAAGGAAAAATTGAAGATAAGTTGTAAATTTTATCTGTAATGAGAGCTAAATTCCAGGACAACCAAGAATTCTATGAAGAATTACTGAGAGTCAGAGAGATTTCATTAAAATATTCCCTTCTGTGGCTAATTCCCCTTACGCCTCAGGCTTGAAGAATAGACATCTCAAATAGGGGAAGGAAGATAGAAAAAGAAAGGTTAAACACTTTTTTTGTTGCATAAGTCACACATTGTATATTATAGAATAAACCAAAAAAACCAAACCCATTGCCGCTGAGCCAATTCCGACTCATAGCGACCTTATAGGACAGAGTAGAACTGCCCCATAGGGTTTCTAAGGGGTTGCTGGTGGACTTGAACTGTTAACCTCTTGGTTAGCAGTTGAGCTTTTAACTACTGTGCCACCAGGACTCCATATTATAGAATAGAAATAAGAAAATAAAAATTATGCCCCCTGTAAGCCTAGCACCAAAAGATAAATCCTGCTATATGCTGTGGTATATTTCCTTCAAAACATTTACATATAATTTGTGTGTAAAAATATATGTTTATATATATATACACACACACACACACGCACATATAGACAGACACACATAGCATGCATTTTACCCCAAAATGCTATTACTGTTGAGGCCTGTTTTATGATTTTATTTTCTGTCAACAATAAAACATGAATATTTTACATGTCAATAAATATGTATGCCCTTTACAATTTTAATACTACTTGGAAGTATTTTATGGCTGGATTATAATTTATTTAACCTAATATTGGACATGCACATTGTTTACAGGTTTTTACTGTTCTAAATAATGCTGAGGTATCCGTACATAGACATACAGTTTGAAGCATTTGTCCACAATAAAGAAAAGTTCTATTGCTTTATCCTCCTGATATAAATCGAACAAGTTTATTGCCTCTCTCACCCCACGAAAAAAAAAATCAAACAATACATTAAGGAAAAAAATAAAAGTCAGCTGAAATCCACCTTTCTGAGAGAACGATTAACATTTCATTGACCATTCTTTCATGTAATTTTTATGCATACATGTACACGTAGTTATAATTTACACAAAACACACACCACACACATACATATTGAAAGAGGATTTAAGAGGGCATATTTAATGGGTTTGGTGATATATACTTCTCTGTATCTTAATAATACATAAGGAAAATTCCCCCCAGTCAAGTAGTATAGATCATTAATTTTTTAATGTTTGCATTATGTTCCACTGCAAAGATTATACTAATTCATTCAGCTGCTCTTTTATTAATGGACTTTTAATTTTCTACCAGCTTTTTATCATTAAAAATAATGCTGCAATGATCACCCTTGAATATATATATTTATACACTGAGGCTTTTATTTCTATGGTATGGATTCCCAGGAGTGGGATTGCTGCATTGCATTGTATGTGCATTTAAATTTTTAATGAAGATCATGAATTGCTTTTCCACATTTCCAACAGTGATGTACGAGATGGCCCTTTCCCTGCCTCCCATCTCTGCTAGTAATAGGTGCTATTACACTTTTATACTTGTCACTCTGATGGGTCTCATCACAGTAATTTTAATTTCCACTTTTTTGACTGTTGGGGGAGGTTGAGTGTGTTATTATGCTTGCTCCTCTGTCAATTGCCTATTCTACGGGGTTGATTGTCTTTGTCTTATGATATTATGAAGGAGCTTTTGGCATATTACAGATACTATTTTTTTTTAAATCAACCATATGAATTGAAAATATTTTCCCTAACGATTTTGTTTTTGGCTTCTTTTGCCCTACAAATAATACACTAAAATTTTATGTGTGAATACACACACACACACATACATAATTTCTTTTATAGCTTTCCTGTCGCAGTTAAAAATATTTCTCCACTTTCTAGATGTACAGACATTACCTAATCTTTTTTCTAAAATGGCATTATTTATTTATTTTTACTCTTTAATTCATCAGGGATTTATTTTTGGAATTTATGTCAACAAGGGGCTCTAAAGAGTCCCTGGGTAGTGCAAATGGTTAACATGCTCGGCTGCTAACCAAAAGGATGGAAGCTTGGGTCCACTCAGAGGTGCATTGGGAGAAAGGCCTAGTGATCTACTTCTGAAAAATCAGCTATTCAAAGCCCTATGCCGCACAGTTTTACTCTGACACACACGGGATTGTCAAGAGTCAAGTTGACTTCAGACAACTGTTTTTTTTTTTTTTAGGGAGCCTAAATTTATTTTATCCCAGGAATATATCCAATCTTAATGACACTATTAATTAAATTTCCCCATGTTGAAATAGTTTTATCATATATTAAAACACACACACACACACACACAATGACCAAATCATGATATGTCTCTTAATACTTCTGCCCAGAAGTAACATATATTGCTTCTGTTCACATTCACTGGCCATAGCAAGTCATAAATAAGGTCAAACCTAATGCCAATGGTGTGGAAAAGAGTAATCCAAACTCAGAGGGCAGCAAATAACTGGAAACAATATCACAGTCTACCACAGTCTGCTCCTTGGTTCAAAAATATTTGCTTTCCTCTCTTTCACTTACAAAATAAACCTACTCTCTCCCAAGGAAGTTCCATCGAATTGTGCCATCAGGACCAAATTTCAAGATCTTACAGTAGTCTCTACATCAGATTTGGGTATGGCCCTGCAAGCTACAAAAAGAATCTGCCCTCTATCCTCCCAACATACAATGGTAGAAAAGGATGGGACAACCTCCATTTACACTCCCAATGAAGAGAGAATGGAAGGCACACAGCAATCACTGATCCATGTTGTTGTTGTTAGGTGCCATTGAGTCGGTTCTGACTCATAGCAATCCTTTGCACAACAGAAGGAAACACTGCCCTGTCCTACGCCATCCTCACAATCGTTATGCTTGAGCTCATTGTTGCAGCCATTGTGTCAATCCACCTCGTTGACGGTCTTCCTCTTTTCTGTTGACCCTGTACTTTGCCAAGCATGATGTCCTTCTCCAGGGACTGATCCCTCCTGACAACATGTCCAAAGTATGTAAGATGCAGCCTCACCATCATTGCTGCTAAGGTCCATTCATGATGTACTTCTTCCAAGACAGATTTGTTGCTTCTTTTGGCAGTCCATGGTATTTTTAATATTCTTTGCTAACACCACAATTCGAAGGCATCAATTCTTCGTCGGTCTTCCTTATTCATTGTCCAGCTTTCACATGCATATGATGCAATTGAAAATACCATGGCTTGGGTCAGGTGCACCTTAGTCTTCAAGGTGACATCTTTGCTCTTCAATACTTTAAAGAGGTCCTTTGCACCAGATTTACCCAATGCAATGCGTTGTTTGATTTCTTGACTGCTGCTTCCATGAGTGTTGATTGTGGATCCAAGTAAAATGAAATCCTTGACAACTTCAATCTTTTCTCCGTTTATCATGATGTTGCTCATTGGTCCAGTTGTGAGGACATTTGTTTTCTTTATGTTGAGGTGCAAGCCATACTGAAGGTTGTGGTCTTTGATCTTCATTAGTAAGTGCTTCAAGTTCTCTTCACTTTCAGCAAGCAAGGTGATCAGCAAGAACCGATCCCTTGCAATTCTGAAATTCCTCAGAGCAAATGCTGCAATTCAAATCTGGGGTGAAGAGGTATTTCTTTATTAGTACTCATCTCTGCTCCTGGGGAATAATTTTCCAGCCTATTGTTCTCCATGGAATTTGACTCTGTCCTTTCAGAAGTCTTTTTATTGCCATCGCCCCTCTTGCTCCTGTTTTTTAAAAGCATTGGAGAATATGCCCCCTTTTGGTGCTCAACATCTTGCTTTCTTATCTTATTATTCACCGATATCAGTTTGAAGACCCAAAAGCTGTTTCAAGTCTTGCATAGTCACTAACCATTCTAGGCTAAAGGCTCTTTTGACAAGTACCACTTGCTGAAAAATGTTGCCCATTTTTCTCTTAACTGTGTTGGGAATAATTTGAGCTTGTAAATGTCTGTAGGAAAGACATGAAATCAGTCCTTCTTCCCCAACAGTTCTGCATTTACATTTCTTTGGCCGGCACTGTGACATCTGGACACCCCTATCTGCAAGGAAGATGAGAGAGCAAGAAATAGGGTTTTTCCACTGAACAGCAAAGAGAGGGATGGGGAGTGGGAGTGGCTGGTGGGTTGTCCCATGACAGTGACTTCACAGATATTATTATCCCCAATTTATAGGCGAGGTTAAGGGATTTTCCCAATTTTCCATTGCTGGTAAATGGTGGATCCTGACTAGGAATTGAGTTCTGATTCCAAAGTTCATGCTGCTTTCTCTATACCAATGCAGTTTGTCCATATGCTCTCCTTAAGAGTAGAATTTCAGATATTTAGACATAATCGAGGGACATTTCCTGGTACCTGTTGGCTTCCCCCAAATCACACTACCATATGCTCTCAGAGTTGGATGGAATCACTCTAGGATATTTTAAAGATGCAGCTATGCTCCTGCCTCTTTAATGAAGCCACGTGTAAACTGTGTTCCTTTTGTAAACTGAAACATTAGGAACTATACTAAGATTGTCTGTGAAGTATAGTACTTAAAAAGAAACCACATTCAAAATGTTGAAACCCATATAGCATGCTTTATAATCTTCCTTATCACCAATTGAGAATCCTTGACAATGTAATTACTTAGTTGTGAATAAGGCTTTGAACAGAGTCATCCTAACATTTCACTTCGCATGTTGAATAGCTTTTAAATTAATAATCATAGCTGAACTTCCTCTAAGGAGCCCTGGTGGCAAAATGGTTAAAAGCATGGCTGCTAACTTAAAGGTTGGTATTTCAAACCCACCCAGCAGCTCTGCAGGAGAAAGACCTGGTCATTTGCTCCCACAAAGATTACAGCCCAGAAAAACCTATGGGTCAGTTCTACTCTGTCACATGGAGTCACTGTGAGTTGAAATCAACTGGATGGCACCTAACAACGGTAACAACAAAACTTCTTCTAACACATTGAACAAAATTTTTTAAATACTCATTTTAGGAGCAGGTTCATTTCAACACAGAATTTCTAAGGAGGGAAAATGCACATATGAAATTTTGTATCTTACGTTTCTTTGATCCTTGCTTTAATGAATGAGAATCCACAAGGCACTTTGTGCTGTATTGCTGGAATTTAAACCTTTTGTTAGTAACTGGATGATGATTGTGACATCACAATGAGAAGATTATGACTTTAGGTCAAAAGAAGTGGAGGAAGTATCAACAGTAAAAACATAAAACGTGTACGAATTCTAACCCCATTGGAAATCATTTTTCCCTGACAGTAATTTTCAGTTCTACCTGCTGAAAACCCATTTTCCATAGAAATGAAGCCACAGGCAACTTAGCAGTCAAGGTACAAAAAAAGGTCTTAGGAGCATGTAGATGGCAAATTTTTTTATGTCTCAAATCTTTTTCTTTTGAAGCAAACCAGTCTTAGTCACTAAAATGGACTAAAAAGACCCACATGCCCCATAAAAGATGAATCAAGAACATTCATGCCATTCTCTGAGTAACATTGGGCTAAAAGTTACTGTATTGTTTCCAGCCGTACTGGTAGTTTTAATGATGTCCTCATTTTTTTTTTTTTTTTTTTTCAAATTTAAGCAGTCAATTTTCCTATGATGGGGGTGTATTACTACCAGAAAAATAAAACATCTTGCGTAGAAATTTTCAGCTTTGAAACAGAGGACAGCCATTTTTCTACACTGTCTTTCTTCCCAAAAGCATTCGAATGACTTGGGGTTCTGCTGCTACATGACTTTTCAAATGAGAGAACTATTAGAGAATAGAATTAAACTAAAATAAGTGAATATATATATATCTGGAGCCCTGGTGGTGCAGTGGTTAAGAGCTCAGGCTCCTAGCCAAAAGCTTGGCAGTTCTATATAGAGCTATAGATACATCTAGATACAGATAAAAAACTGTAAATATCTATAGACACAGATACAGATTTAACATCTTAAGACCCTCTGTAATATATGACACAGAGATGAAAGAAATACAACATTACGGTAGCAAACCCTGCAGCATTCTTCAGACTTAGTTTCTACCACAACAAAGTGTTGCTACAGAAACATTAAATCCCCAACAGAATTCCTGGAAGTTAAAGATCTGCCTGCAGACTTGCTTCCAGATACTGGCTTGCTTGCTTGTTAAATAAAACTTGGCATTTACTGTATGGGAGATTTTATCTCTAAACACACTATGAGAACTACCTGGGGCATTGAGTTCAATGTTCACAATGGGTAGAAAAGTATTTATAGAGTGAGAATGACTAGCCTGGGTATTTTAGGATTTTAGGTTCAGTGTTTATCAGCCTGATAGGTTTTTCTCTTCCTGCATCAACACTCTCTATAAAGTAGTAGCTCTAAAATAAAATAAACCTTTAATGACCAGTTGATAGCAAACTGACCTGTTGATAAAATCATTCATCCATGTTAAACAGCTTAAGACTTCCTGGATACCAGAGAGAAAATCACCTTTTCCTATAGACAGCTTGGGGGTTCTCTTTAAGAGTAATTTCCCCCTAGTAATTATACAGCAGTTTGCTCTCAGAAAACAGACTGATTAATGAGGAAGCAGCTAAATGATTCCTAAAAAAAAAATGTCTAAAAATGTTCTTGCTTCTCATTTTTCTAATCTCCCTCAATCAAATTGGCAGGACTTTCTTTCTTTTTTTTTTATTTTTTAATCCTCCTTATGTTATGAATGCATAACAATTACAATGGAGCTCAAAGAACTATCTCTGGCCATAGACTAAGAATAAAATTTAAATCATAAAGAAGAAGAGTACTCTATTCATTAAAAGGCCATCTGTCAGAGGTTCCCATCCAGTGCCACCACCACCACCCCTCTACCTTCCTCTCATCTTGCTGTTTTACTTCATTTGACTGCTTTGGTCACTTTGGGAGAAAACCAGCCTATGTCCACTTGGACATTTGTCCTCAGGCTGTAAGCTCAGCCTTCCAGCCCAGACGACTTCCTGCCTGGTCAGCCACTGTTCATTAGTCACAAAATCTCCAACTGTTAATGTTGTTATTGTTGTAGTGTGCTGTCAAGTCTATTCTGACTCATAGTGATGCTATATGACAGAGTAGAACTGCCCCATAGGAATTCCTAGGCTGTAATCTGTAGAGGAGCAGATCACTAGGTCTTTTCTTCCGTGGAACAGCTGGTGGATTTGAATGGCCAGCCTTTCAGTTAGCAGCCAGCACCTAACCATTGTACCTTGTACCACCAGGGCTCCTTTCAACTGTTAATAAAAACACTAAAAATCCATTGGTGTCGAGTCTATTCCGATTTGTAGTGACCCTATTTTTTTTTTTTTTTTTTTATAGGACAGAGTAGAGCTGCCTCATAGGGTTTCCAAGGAGCAGCTGGTAGATTCAAACTGACCAACTTCTGGTTAGCAGCAGAGCTCTTAACCACTTCACCACTAGGGTTCCACCTAACTTCTCCATCTAACTGCTAATAGAAGAATATAAATAATCATGGTAGAAAGTAATGTTTCTTGTGCACTTCAAAAAAAGGAAGATCCCACTCCTTAACGGTGGGCTGCACATAGTGACTTCCCTCCAAAAGAGTACAGCATAGGATGGGGGTGGGGGTAACTATACAGTGGAGAAAACTGACAAACATTTGCTTCAGCCAAGTGATCAGGGTCAACATCAACAGTCACAAATCATGTAGACTGTATGTACCCTTGACACAATATGATGAAAATTGCATATTTACTTTGATCTTCCTCCCAAAATCTCATAATCCCATTCTAATCAAGAGAAGACCATTAGACAAATTTCAATAGTGGAGCATCCTACAATATACCTAACCAGCACTCCTCAAAACTGTCAAAGTCATTGTCTTAGTTATCCAGTGCTGCTACAACAGAAATACCAAAAGTGGATGGCTTTAACAAAGAGAAATTTATTCTCTCACAGTCTAGGAGCCTAGAAGTCTGAATTCAGGCTGTCAGTTCCAGGGGAAGGCTTTCTCTCTATATAGGCTCTGGAAGA
Source organism: Loxodonta africana (assembly GCF_030014295.1). NCBI lineage: Eukaryota > Metazoa > Chordata > Mammalia > Proboscidea > Elephantidae > Loxodonta > Loxodonta africana. The sequence continues at coordinate 37,879,479 of NC_087345.1, read as the reverse complement.
AGGTCCTTGTCATCAATCTTCCCCGGTCAAGGAGCTTCTCAGCACAGGGACCCTGAGTCCAAAGGACATGCTATTCTCCTGGCTCCAGTTTCTTGGTGGTGTGCAGTCCCCCTGTCTCTCGGCTTGCTTCTCTCTTTTATATCTCAAAAGAGATTGATTTAAGACACAGCCTAATTTTCTAGTTTGAGTCCTGCCTCATAACATAACTGCCTCTAATCCTACCTCATAAACACCATAGAAATAGGATGTACAATATGTAGGAAAATCATATCAGATGACAAAATGGTGGACAATCACACAATACTGGGAACAATGGCCTAGCCAAATTGACAGATATTTGGGGGGACACGATTCAATCCATGACAGTCATCAAAAACAAGGAATGTCTGAGAAACTGTCACAGCCAAGTGAAGCCTAAGCAGACATGACAATTAAATGTGATGTGGTATCCTGGGTGGGATCTTGTAATAGGAAAAGACTTTAGGTAAAAACTAAGGAAATACAATTGAAGTATGTTGTGTCTGTTAGTTGATTTTGACTCACAGGGACTCCATGTGACAGAGTAGAACTGCCCTACGGGGTTTTCTAGGCTGTAGTTTTTATGGGAGGTGATCGCCAGGTCTTTCTCTCATCGAACTGCTATGTGGGTTTGAACCGTCAGCCTTTTGATTAGCAGCTGAGCACTTACCCATTGAACCACCAGGGCTCCTTAATTGAAGTATAGACTCTAGTTAATAATAATGTGATGATACTGGTTCATTAATTGTAACAAATGTACCATAATAATGTAAGTGATTAATAATAGGAGAAACTGTGTGTGGGTTGAGGAGTGTACATGGCAACTCTGCTATCTGCTCAATTTTTCTGAAAAGCCGAAACTGTTACTGTTCTAAAAAATAAACTCTGTTAATTAAAAGACGGGAGGCGGGAAAGGCTGAGGAGTATGGGTGGTTAAGAAAGTCTACAAAGCTTTGTGTTTGCTACCGTTGAATTTGGGGACAGGGAAGGACTCTGGGAGGGGTTTAAGGCACCAAGCTCCACTGGGGCTGGCCTGGCTGAGGTGAACTGGCCTCAGGGGAGAACAAGAAGTGTTCTCCACGCCCAGCTCGGCATCTTCAGCATAAGCATTGACATTCATCAAGTTTTCACACTGCACTAAGCACTTTTGGATGTATTATCTCAGATAGGCATTAACTCAATTGCCCAGATGAAGAAAACTGAAGCACAGAGAAGTTAAGTAGTTTGCCCAAGAACACACAGCTAGTAAATGGCAGAGCCACGATTTGAACACACAGGCAGTTTGACTTCAGAGTACCATACTATGTTGTACTGTAAGCAGACACTCTATAAATGCTTGCAGTGGGAAATGATTTCCTGCTCTCACATGTTACATTTCAGTTATGACTCACTGGTTTTGAACATTTGACACTCCCAAACTGTTTGGCAGACCCAGCTGATCTTCAGCATTGGGAGATCTACAGTTTTGGGGTTTGGCCATATGGGAGTTACACAAAAGTTAATGGCATAAAGGCATTTCCGGTAACACTGAGGCATGAGCCAGGATCACCCTGCTGCAAGACTGGACAGTGGGATCCCATTAAATAGCAGTCAATTAGTTTGAGAACCCTCGAGTTTAACCTGTGCAGAAGCTGGGCCCTCGGGTCCTGCCCCCTTGGCTGCAGAGCATGTAGCAGCTCAGCATGCTGACAGAGGGTTACTCTTGAGTGCGAGGGCTTAAGAATGATACTAATGACCACCATATAAGATTTCTTACCTTTATGCCTGTTATGGATTGAATTGTGTCCCCCCAAAATATGTGTTGAATTCCTGGCCCTTGTACCTGTGGATGTGATCCTGTTCGGAATTGGGGTTTTCTTTTCTTGTGTAATGAAGCCATACCAGTGTAGGGTGGGTCTTAAACCTAATCAGTTCTGAGTCATAAGAAGACCAGAACAGACACAAAGACACAAACACAGGGAAGACAGACCCCATGAGATGATCGTCGACAAGCCAAAGAACTCCAAGAAACTAAGGAACGCTGACAAGGGAGGAATCGACTCAGGTGAGACATTGATTTGAACTTTTAGCCTCCAGGACTATGGGAAAACAAAAGCCATTCACTTGTGGTATTTTTGTTACAGTCACACTAGGAAACTAAGACAATGCCTAGTTGACAGTCCCCACAGTATTGACCGCATATGTCATGAAATAGATATGAGTTGTATTTGAACATATCACTAAATGCTTTCGCTGTGTTCTTAGATGCCATGGTTTACCCAATACCGTCCCAGTATATGACATTTGTCCCCACATAACTATTAACACTGCCCTCTCAAAAGTACTCCAGTTTGAATGATAGCTTAAAAAAAAAAAAGAAACACCATGTCTATAACCAGAGAGTAGTCTGCCGCTCCCAAGCTAAAATCTCTACAGCCCACGCCAACTGCTGTTCTAATATGTTGGTGACAGCTGGGCTTCCTGTTTCCAGAGCTTTGGTAGAGTGTATTCATCTGAAAAAAGAGAAAGAAATCATGATTTTCAGGAGTGTGATTATTCATTCATTCCACATGGGTAGCTGTTTTACAACTTGGAGATAAATTTCAACTACATTTCTTTGGCAATCAAAGAGTGTAGCCACTGCAAAAATACTTATTTATCAGAAAAGGAATATATTTTTTCCCATCGCCAAAACTCCAAAAATTAGATGGATGCCTTTAAGAAGTGACAGATGGCATCATCCTACGTGAGGACAGTCAGTGTAGTCACGTGAAGCTACCTTGAGTTTCAGGCTACCAGTTGCTAGCCTGTTGGAACAGGGCCTAGAAAAGGATGTGCTTTAGTTAAATCCCAGTTTCCTTGTCCTTTAAAATTTTTTGCAGTTTTTACACTTGGCAAGCATTCTAAATCTCTTTTCAGGTCTAACATTCCTTGTTTTACACTGAGTGTACAAAATTTCACCCTTTACCTATTATGCTAAAACTCTGCCATAACCCAGTGGCGTCGAGTCGATTCCGATTCCTAGTGGCCCTATAGGACAGAGTAGAACTGCCCCATAGAGTTTCCAAGGAGCACCTGGCAGATTCGAACTGCCTACCCTTTGGTTAGCAGCAGTAGCACTTAACCACTACGCCACCAGGGTTTCCAAACTCTGCCATAGCTCTTTATGTTTCTCTTCTAGCTAAGTAATTTTCTTTGGTGACTCTGTCCATTTTCTTATCATTTGCAAGGTTAACAAACTCATGGAAAAAATATGGGTTTTCATTTCTAAAACATTCTTAAGTACTTGCTATTGATCCCTATTATTTGCTTTCTCTCAAGAATTTTAAGATTTGTTACAAAATGCTCTTCTTCTGTGGAGTATTTGTTTTCTAGAACTGCTACAACAAAGTACCACAAACCGGTGGCTTATAAGAACAGAAATTTATGCTTTCATAGTTCTGGAGGCTAGCAGTCCAAATTCAGGTTATTAGCAGAGTCATGTTATCTCCGAAATTTCTAAGGGAAGATTCTTTCTTGCCTCTGTCAGCTTCTGGTAGCCCCAAGTGTTCTTTGTCCTACCTTGGCTTATAGATTCATCATCATGTGAACTTCTTCCCCAGGTGTGACTGTCTGTGTCTGTGTCTCTTTTATAAAGAAAGCACTCAGATTGGATAAGGACCTACCCTATTCTGGTAAGACCTCATGTTACCTAATAACATCTTCGATACTCTATTTCCAAATGATTACAGGACTTCAACATATCTTTTGGGGGGAACACCATTTAATCCATAACACATGGCCATCAAAGTCTACAAGCCTCCCAGAAACCCAAATGCACACTCAATTTGAACCTTAACTAAGACTGTTGATGAATTGTGGTATTCTGTGTGATAAAGACCACTGCTGCTGTCTGTGGCCAAACTAATTATAAAATATAGTACAGACCAACCAGAAAGCATTTTGGGAACAAGGAACCACAACTGTGTGTGCAGATTTATTTGAGTAGATGCCACTGAGCTTGAAAAATCAGCAAAGAATTAGAGAACAGCAGCAGTTCCTGGAAAAACATTTGCCAGTTGTTAGATGGTCTAAACATGCGATGAACTTTCATGAAGCTAGATATGGATGCTGTCTCACTCACAAAAGCAAACAAACGACTGGGTAAAGGCTGTCATGGAGCTGCAGATCTTAGGCAAAGACAAAATGGACAGATATCCTAAAGACAAAAAAAAAACTTATAAATACATTCCTTTAGTCAACAAATACTAATTGCATTCCCACTACCGTTATTTCATCAAATCCAAGACACCACGAAATGTTAAGAAATCTATATGAAATTGTTAATTTTTATGGAATTTATGGAAGTGATGTAGAGAAGAAACTGAAGTTGTCAAGGATTTCATTCTACCTGAATCAACAATCAATGCACGGAAGCAGCAGTCAAGAAATCAAATGATGTATTGCTGCAAAAGACCTCTTTAAAGTATTAAAAAGCAAGGATGTCACAGTGTGGACTAAGGTGCACCTGACCCAAGCCACGGTATTTTCGATCACCTCATATGCATGTGAAAGCTGGACAATGAAAAAGGAAGACTGAAGAAGAATTGAGACATTCAAATTGTGGAGTTGGGGAAAAATATTGAAAATACCATGGACTACCAGAAGAACAAACAAATCTGTCTTGGAGGAAGTACAGCCAGAACTTCATCCAAGAAAGCACCTTAGAAATGAGGATGATGAGACTCCATCTTGCTTATTTTGGACATTATCAAGAGGGACCAGTTGCTGGAAAAGGACATCATGTTTGGTAAAGTAGAGGATCAGTAAAAATGAACAAGACCCTCACTGAGATGGTTTGACACAGTGGCTGCAACAATGGGCTCAAACATGCCAACAATTGTGAGGATGGTGCAGGACAGGGCAACATTTCTTTCTCTTATGCATAAGGTCACTATGAGTTGGAGCCAACTCAGCAGGAACCAACAACAACAAAGTTTTTGGGAAAGGGGTGTAGCCCTTATTCTGTTACCTGTTATTTCTGCTAATGGTGGTTTGCAATATTTACAATTTTGTACTGTGAGGACAAGCTTAATTGAACTTTAACTATGGAAATCCTCTGAAGATTGGGTTGAAAGCTTTTATCTCTAGGATTTTTTTTTATCTCCCATACTAAATGCCTGGGAGTATTATAAACCAAAGGCCACTTTATATTAATTTCTTGCCTTGGAATTTCAGGACTATGCAAGTAGTATGTTATGGATTGCATTGTGTCCCCCAAAGACATGTGTTGTAAATCCTGGCCCCTACATTGGGGGTTATAATCCCATTTGGGAATAGGGTTTTCTTTGTTATGTTAATGAAGCAGTATTACTGTAGGGTGTGTCTTAAATCAATCTCTTTTGAGATATAAAAGCAATGATTAAGCAAGCAAGCAAGCAAGCAGAGATGTGGGAAGATAGATGCCAGGCCACATGAAGATTGCCAAGGAACCGAGGAACAGAAGCTGAAAAGAGACAAGGACTTTCCTCCAGAGACAACAGTGACAGAAAGACTTTCCCTAGAGCTATCACCCTATATTTGGACTTCTAGCCTCCTAACTGTGAGAAAATAAATTTCTGTTTGTTAAAGCCATGCATTTGTGGTATTTCTGTTATAGCAGCAATAGATAACTAAGATATAGTATAAATGTAAATCCAAACCCATGTACAAATAGGCCTATGATCACTAATTTTGAGGGAATGTTTCTACTCACCCAGAACATTGGCCAAGACAGACATATTTATTTCTTATCTCCCAATGTGGGACAAAGTTTTTCTAGCCCACACTTTCCCTGAGAGTGTACCTTTAAGAATCCCATCTTTGTATGGTATTCTCAGTCCTACCCTACCCCTCAGTTTTTGCAGGCTTGAGATCTTGTTTGGTCCACACCATGTCATTGAAACCATGCCTCTTGGTCATGTAATTGGTAAATACCTTCAGAAATTTCAGCTTCCTCTCTGTTACTGGCTCCCAAGAATTTCCCTTATTTTTTTTCTTTTTCACCTTTGCATTTGAGAATATGTTTATTAAGTTTTATTTAACTTATCCAAGTATGTGGTAATAGAAGGGCTTTCAAACTGTCTATTCTACCTTATTGACGAAAATGGAGGTTAATAATACTATCAGCAATGTATAGGAGTTTATTGCTGCTTTTGAGGAGCTTGCAATCTTGTTGGGCATTATTTTGGAAATATCTTTAGAACGGTATAAAGAAATATCTTTAAAAAGTCAGCTATCCCAGATACTGTTCAGTTGACCAAAAGACAAAGTCAATGAAAGTACTGCTCTTCTGTATCCCAGCATTGCAGGCACGAGCGTTCTTACCGTTACTAGGGTTAAGTGGACACAAAACACAATTGAAAAGCAAGAACTTAGTGAAGTATGTTGGAAGTTGGAGCAAGAAAACAATGGACAAGAAGAAAACAATGGAGGAGAGACTTTTAAATATTAACCAGACCAAGATAAATTAATTCCCCACCCAAAGTTGGGGAATCTTATAGAATGTTCCCATAGCTAGGGAGGGCATCTTATGAATAGTGTTTTTCACAAAGGGATTATCTGACCAATACCTTCAGAATCATCTCAAAATTTTGTTTTAAAAGGTAGATTTCTAAACGTTACTCTCAGATATTCTGACTCAGTAGTCTCATGTGGAATCTGGAAATCTGTGCTTTTAATAAGTACCCCTAATGATTCTTAAGCACACTGAAATTGGAGAAGCCTCAGTGTAGAGTATGCTTACATGTGAAAAGATTACATTTTCCTTATTTCAGGGCCCACTGATTTATGCTGCAGGAATAAAAATAGCCAAAACAGTAGAAATTCTCTTTCAGTTCTTGAGATTTGAAGAGGTTACATAAACCTTAAATGTTGAGCTATTGCAGAGAGATAAGAAGACAGAGACACAGACAAAGATAGAGGCAGAAAGAAAGGCCTCTGTAGTAGATCAGCAGCCTTGACACAAACATATGGCCAACCTGGATTTTCACAGTGGAACTTGGATCACTGTAGGATGCAAAAGTGCGTAACAAAGTTCAGATAGATTCAGAATCAGAAAGGAAGAGGAGCTCCCAGAACAAGAGCAAGACTAAACTTCACTCTAAGCCTCCCTGGCAAGAAGCTCTCCCGATTGTAATTTAGGGACGGATTGGTAATCGGAGTCCCTGGGTGGTGTAAATGGTTAACACACTCAGCTGCTAACCAGAAGATTGGAAGTTGGAATCTACCCAGAGGTGCTTCAGAAAAAAGGCCTGCCAATCTATTTCCTAAAAATTAGTCATAGAAAACCCTATGGAGCACAATTCTACTCGGGCACACGTGAGGTCACCATGAGTTGGAATCAACTCAATGGGAACTGGTTTACTGGTTTGGTAATTAGTGCCACAATCACACTGTATCTATAGCCATGCGTTTCTTACTTCTATTGCATATAGCATATTAAATTTAACTTAACTGGGAACCCTGGTGGCGTAGTGGTTAAGAGCTACAGCTGCTAACCAAAAGGTCAGCAGTTTGAATCCACCAGGTGCTCCTTGGAAACTATGGGGCAGTTCCACTCGGTCCTATAGAGTCACTATGAGTCAGAATCGACTTGATGGCAATGGGTTTGGTTTACTGCTTAACATATATATATATATATATATTTTTTTTTTTTCCATTATGTGGGTTTCATTCTTATCCTCAAGTTAATTATTTGTAAAACCCAGGTTCACAAAAATGCCTTCCGGTAAGTTCAAATGGAGGCATCTGAGTCACTGTCCTGCTGCCCAGAGCAGGTGAGGAGCACATTTACTGAACCAGTGACCAAACAGAGACCTCTGAAGCACTAGTAGGAAAAAAAGTGCTGTATAATATGGAGAGTATGTGTTTTGGTGGGGGGAGACCCACAATCAATAAGATTAGATAGAGGACTAGGCTCAGAAAAAAATTAATTGCAAGTGCAACAATCCTTTAAGAAATGCACTTAAGGTGAAATAACTTCAAGAATGCTGTTATGGATTGAATTGTGTCCCCCAAAAATGTACGTCAACTTGGCCAGGCCATGATTTCTAGTATTGTGTGGTTGTCCTCCATTTTGTGATCTGATGTAATTATGTGTTGTAAATCCTAACCTCTACGATGTTAATGAGGCAGGATTAGAAGCAGTTATGTTAATGAGGCAGGACTCAATCTACAGGATTAGGTTGTATTTTGAGTCAATCTCTTGAGATATAAAAGAGAGAACCAAGCAGATAGGAGAGGGACCTCCTACTAAAAAAAAAAAAAAGAAAAGCCATGAGTGGACAATGTCCATTAGACCTGTGGTCTGTGCACTGAGCATTCCGAGAGCCAGGAGATTAATGCTGAGACCTTCCCCCAGAGCTGACAAAGAGAGAAAGCCTTCACCTAGAGCTGAGGTCCTGAATTCAAGTTTCTAGCCTCCTAGACTGTGAGAGAATAAATTTCTGTGTGTTAAAGCCATGCACTTATGTGTGTGTTATTTCTGTTATAGCAGCACTAGATAACTAAGATAAATACCATCCATTGGAAAAACTCTGAAAAAAAAAAAATTGAAAGCACTTTCAAATGAAGAACCTTGCTGTGGGCACCATTTTTGGTTTGCAGATTATATGGCATTTTGCAGACAACTAAAGGAACTTGAGCCAACTGTATTATTCTGTTAGCCCAAGTTTTGAACAATACCATATGGTTAACATCAGTCGAGTGGTTTCTTTAGAAACAATTAAAAATCTTGCCAGACACACAAGAAGAAACCATGTGAGCATGTTTTCTGCTTGCTGGTGACATTTCATCCCCTCCCCGTCACTTTAGTCTTCAACAAATTGCCTAGCCTCGGAGTAAGATCCCTCAAAGGCTGGGAAATGACAGCCCTTGTCTGAAACATCCACTCTTATCACAACCCAAATTGGGCCTTTAGGCAAACAATAATGCAGAAAGAGATCTGTTTTGTTCCTGTGGCACCAAATGACGGCAGTAAGAAATGAAGCCAGTGTGAAAAATAGCAGCCGGTGAGGGGCTTGAAATGTTATACACCATTCAAGGCAAAAAAAAAAAAAAAAAAAAACTGACAACAAATCAATAAAACCTGGACCCATTTTTGAGGATGTCAAGTCCCTAGATGGCTCTCATGGATTGAATTGTGTCCCTCCAAAAAATATCTGTTAACTTAGTTAGGCCATGATTCTCAGTGTTGTGTGGTTGTCCTCCATTTTGTGATTGTAATTTTATATTGACAGGATTAGGATGGGATTGTAACACCACCCTTACTCAGGTCGCCTCCCTGATCCAAGGTAAAGGGAGTTTCCCTGGGATGTGGCCTGTACTACCTTTTATCTCTCAAGAGATAAAAGGAAAGGGAAACAAGCAAAGAGTTGGGGACTTCATACCAACAAGAAAGCAGCACCAGGAGCAGAGCACCTCCTTTGGACCCAGGGTCCCTGCGCCTGAGAAGCTCCTCGACCATGGGAAGATTGAGAACAAGGATCTTTCTTCAGAGCCAACAAAGAGAGAAAGCCTTTCCCTGGAGCTAACACCCTGGATTTGGACTTGTAACGTACTAGACTGAGAGAACAGATTTCTCTTTGTTAAAGCCATCCACTTGTGGCATTTCTCTTATAGCAGTACTAGATAAATAAGACAGTAGCACAAATGGTTTGTGTTTGAGTACTAAGCTAAAAGTTGGTGGTTCAAAGCCGCCCTGTGGTAGAAGAAAGGCCTTGTCCTTGTGATCTACTTCAATAAACATTGAAGCCATGAGTTGGAATCAACTCGATAGTCACTGGCCTGTTGCCCAAAGGAGGTAAGTGGCACATTTACGGAACCTCACTTTTTGTTGGTCCCAAACCTGTTGCCGTAGAGTTGATCCCAACTCATAGCGACCCTATAGGACAGAGTACAACTGTCCCCCATAGAGTTTCCAAGGAGCGCCTGGTGGATTTGAACTGCTAACCTTTTGGTTAGCAGCTATAGCACTTAACCACTATACCACCAGGGTTTCCCGTTTGGTTGGTATACTCTGCAAGATGGTCACCATGAGTCAAAATCAACATAACGGCAATGTTTTTTTGTTTGTTTATTTTACCACCCAAACCTGCTCTCCCGCCTGTATTTCTTGTTTTGTTCATGACATCCTATCAATACAGTCTCTAAGCCAGAGACGTGGGAGTCATCTTAGATTCTACCCACTCTCTCACTCTATACATATAAAAAGAGTCACTAAATCTTGTGGACTCTACTTCCTTTATATTTCAACACTCCATTGTCTCCTCACCAATCCCACTGCTTAAGGCAGGCCTTATTGTCTCTTGCCTGGACTACTTCCACGGCTCCTAGCTCCCTGCATCCAGGCTTGCTCCCCTCCAACCCATCCTCACACCTGTCACTATGTTTCTCATTGCCTCCAGGATAAACTCCACTTCTCATAGCATTTTTGTATGACACTGTAATTTGATGATATTTTGCTGCAAACTTCCTGTTACCTCTAGAACCTTCTTCCCATTCAGGCCCCAGATAGGTTGTTCTGTTTACTGCTTCAAGGAAGGGTTGTTGAAGCAAAAAGAAAATAAAATCATTAAAATCTTAGCTGTTACATTCTGAGAACTTGGGCCAAAGCCTTGAAGAACTTGGGGCATTCATTTTATGCCATAAAGTTTTTGGAGTTTATGTGATCAGCAGATTATCTGTTAAGCAAGGTAAGCATGGGCTTATTTGTGCTTGCTTACTAATCTGTAGTGAACAATTTCACAGTTTTTCACCATATCAAAGATTCTGCTTCTAGGTATGGTTGGCATCTGTCTCTCTTCCAACCTTTCTACAGAATCAAAGCTTTTTTGCAAATTTGCAATCCCTGACAGGGGCCGATGACTCAGTAAACAAGGTAACCACGGGCTTACTTGTACTTATTTACTAATCTGAGTGAATAGTTTCCCATGGGTTTTACTTTGATGTGGCGTGGTGAAGTCCATGTGAAATTGTTCACTACAGACTACAGGAAGGATGCAGGGAAAGCCTGAGACCTAATATATCTGTGTCTCCAAAAAGGGGCTCTGCTCCCTGACTCACTGCCCCCACCCCAGTCCTGTGGAGAAGAACCCCAGGTGGCTTTGGGGGATCAGAAAACCTGCACTAGCTTCCAGAGCTGGGGAGAGTGGGCAGGATGGGCAAGCCTGGGATTGTTTCCTGGCACCCAGCCTTACCCAGGAGCAGTAGAGACAGCTGAGTGAGGTGCCTAGGCAGACAGGTGGCCATCTGAGTAAACTCTTGATGAGAGGCCAGATGGAAAGGAGGGCAAGTTAGTAGATGCCAGCACGGACAGATGGGGACAAAGGACCTGCCACTTCCTCTCCTTGGCCCTCCTTCAATATCTCAGCACTTTGTAAGTCCCTCAAATTTATACACAAACGAGAGCTACAGCTGCTAACAAAAAGGTTGGAAGTTCGAATCCACCAGGCGCTTCTTGGAAACCCTATGGGGCAGTTCTACTCTGTCCGTTAGGGTCACTGTGAGTCGGAATTGACTCAACGGCAACGGGTCAGGTCAGGGTCAGGCACTGGGGGAAGACCCTCAATTGATGGAAATTTAGTGCCCAGTCCTGAGCAGAAGGACAGTTTGAAATATAGGTTTCACCGAATTTCTTTCTAAAACTCTTTTTGCTTCTCCCCCGCTTGGAAAGAGAGTATTTGAGAAACCAAGTATCATCCTAAGAGAAGAATGCTTTGGATAGGAATTCGATTCTTGGAAATTGTGGGACAAGCAGGCTCTAGAAACAAAATCACCCTCAGGGCTCAGGCCAGATGCCCCTTTCTCACTGTTTCCCAGGTTCTTATTTCCTCAGAGCTGTTTCCACCACATCCCTCCCCTGCTCCTCCTCACTTGGCCTTGACCTTTCCCCATGAATTCTATTCTTGATCTGTTGTTGATAGCTGGTGCCAAGTTGGTGGACTCACGGCAACTCCATGTACAACAGAAGGAAATGTTGCCTGATCCTTCACCGCCTTCATGATTGTTGGTATGCTGGAGCCCATTGTAGAAGCCACTGTATATTTTGAGTCCCTTTTAACCCAGGGAGGCTCATCTTCCAGCACCATATTGGGCAATATTGTGTTGTGATTCATAGGGTTTCATTGGCTAATTTTCAGATGTAGCTCATCAGGCCATTCTTCCTCGTCTGTCCTAGTCTGCAAGCTCCTCTGAAAAATGTCCACCATTGGTGACTCTACTGGTATTTAAAATATTAGAGGCATAGCAACTTGCAAGCCACCACAAGTACAACAAACTGAAAGACAAGTGTTGGTCTTGATCTGTGGATTTCTAGAGAGAATCATATCCATGAAAACCATTTAAGACAACACTCTACTTATCTCTCCTGTCTGATGTAAGCGAGGGACAGAGAGAGAAGGGGAGTTCATGGCCTCCCTCTTTTCTTCTTTTTACCCATTGTCACCAACCTCTCCACTGTCCATATTGTGACTGGCAAGTCAGATCTTCCCTTTTAAGCAACCCCCACTACTGGGCTCCCATTTGACTTTTGTAAGAATCAAGGGACTTAGGGAGCTGAAGTGGAAATTTCTAGATTTCGGGGGACATTGAAATATAGAGAACTTGTGTCTGTCCTTGGAAATCCTATGGGGCAGTTCTACTCTGTCTTCTAGGCTCGCTATGGATCAGAATCGACTTGACGGCAACAGGTTATGTCTGCTGGTGTTTGAGTGATATCGCATAACCAGAGGCAAAGGACAGAAGGGCTTATATGCTATTAGAAAATAGACAGGAAAAACAAAAGAAAGCCAGGTAATTATTCATTTGGGTGTTAATTCCTGATGCTCCTAGACAATCCACCCAGTGCAGACTGGGACCCTTTCCTTATGACAGAGTAGAACTGTCCCATAGGGTTTCCGAGGAACAGCCGGTAGATTTGAACTGCCAGCCTTTTGGTTAGCAGCCTAAGCTCTTAACCACTGAGCCACCTGGGCTCAACAGAGAGAGGAGCACAGAAACTAAGCATAGTTTCTGTGAGACATTTGATGCTTGGCTTGGGGGGGAAAGGCCTGACCCTAACAAGTATTTAGAAGTGCTTGTGTGATTATAAACCTAGGACCCCAAAGGAAACCACAGAGAACAAAAATAAAGCACAGGTTTGTTGGTGGTGGTATGTGCATGTACATGTGTGTGTTTGTATGTGTGTGTGTGTGTGTGTGTGTGTGTGCGTGTGTGTGTGTGGTCCCCCATGAACTAAGAGAACCTGATCGAGGTGTCAGCCTCAGGTACAGAGTAACTGACTGCCGTATCTGTTTCCTTTTCCTTCTGTCATGGAGCTATGGTAGCTGCACATGAGAATCCGACCAAACCAAACCCATTGCTGTCGAGTCGATTCTGACTCATAGCAACCCTATAGGGCAGAGTAGAACTGCCCCATAGAGTTTCCAAGGAGCGCCTGGTAGATTTAAACTGCTGACCTTTTAGTTAGCAGCTGTAGCATTTAACCACTACGCCACCAGGGTTTTCACACATGAGAATAGTGGAGGGAAAATTGTGGAAGACTTTGAAATGGGCCAAAGAGATTACTTTCAGTGAAATGCTGGAGTATCCAGGGATCATCTGATCCTAGGAGGGTGTGCACCTTTGTTTGTCCTTTTGACTAGGCTATTTACAACTCCGTAGAGACAGAAGTGAACTTGTAGGAAGCTGGTAGTTAGTAACGCAAACAATTCCTGTTCATAGACAAGCAAGTTGTGTCCAGGGGTATGCAGCTGATTGCCACCCCATGGATTATGACCAGCTTTCCCAGTTTCGCATCCATTTATAAATTTATTTTTTGCATTCATTATCTGTCTATAAATATAGGGTACTTTGAAGTCTCTGAACTGGTTGTAACATTTTACTGGTTCCCCCATTAATGAATGAATGAAATAAAACCTTGAACCTGTTCATTTCTTATTTATATGAGTCACAATTTTATCTTACTTAAAAACTTTTAACACTAGTTTTCCTTATAATTCACCTATGTCTTCATCCATCTTTTAGTTTTATCATCTGTACCCTTTTCATATTGGCCACACTTTGTTGGTACTGAAACACCTAAAATTTCAATACTGTCAGCATAGACTCTGGAACCAGGCTGCCTGAGCTCAAAACCCAAGTAACTTGACCTTCCTGTAACTCAGTTTCCTCACAGGTAAATTGAGAGTAACCTTATAGGGTTAAGGAGCTCTGGTGCTGCCGTGGTTAAGCACTGCTAACCTAAAGGTCGGCTCTTCAAATCCACCAGCTACTCCATGGGAGAAAGATTTAGCAGTCACTTTGGGTTTTTCATAAAGATTACTTTGGAAACCCTATGGGGCAGTTCTACTCTGTCTTATAGGGCTACTGTAAGTCGAAATCTACTCGACGGCAATGTTTGGTTTTTTGGCTTTCTTATAGCGTTTGGGATGAATAAATGGGTTATATAAGTAAAGCATTTAGAAAAGCATGTAGAACATAGAAAGAAGTCTGTACGTGCTCTTTCCTTCACGTTGCCACCAAAAAAACCAAACCCGTTGCCCTCAGGTCGATTCCAACTCGTAGCAACCCCATAGGACAGAGTAGAACTGCCCCACATGGTTTCCAAGGACCAGCTGGTGAATTTAAACTATCGGCATTTTGGTTAGCAACTAAGCTCTTGACCACTGCCGCTAGGCTCCTTCAGTTTACCAGGACAGAGGTAATTTCCCTCTCACTTTGGGACCTCCTGCTTCTTACAGCTCCTGAAGCCATATCCAGCAGTCCTATGTTATGTCTGTGAATGAAAAACCAATTTCTAATCTAGGACCCTTTTGGTGTCACTACTTTCTAACTTTCTCCTCTGTTAGGATATTATTATCAAGTAAGGATTTATATTGCAATTTTCATCTGGAAGAACTCAAAAAAATTTTTTTTTAACAGACTATCGAATCACCACACACCCTCCCAATAGCCCTTCAGATGGGGCAGATGCGTTTACTTATTCTGAACATCAAATTGGAGCAGTCTCCAGGAGACTCTACTCAAGCTGGAGGGAAGCATCAGGCAGCCCAGTAAAACTGGGAAGACAGTGCAGACTGTCTTTTAGGTATAAGAATTAGGGAGCCCAGATGACTGGTCCCTTTTCGTGAACAGGAAAAGAGAAGTTGTTTTAGCTTCTTCAATCTGTTTCTGGACCACAAAGCTCTTTCTTCAGAATTGAGCTGTTAGCTTCAAGCTTTAAAGAAGAGTTGTCCCTGGAATAGTGAGTGTTACAAGTCCCTGGTCTCAAATGCATCAGTAAAGATGGGCTTGATTTTGCTTCTGTAACAAACAACTCCCCAAATCTCAGCACCTTAAAACAAAAGTTTATTTTCATCTCATGTTCACATCCTATATGGTCTCTTCTTCATGGCATCCAGACTCTGGGACTCAGGCTGACAGATGCTCTACCATTTGGGATGTCTCCAGACTCAGGGCAGAGGAAGAAAACATGCAAAATCACAAAAACCAAACCAGTTGCCATAGGTTGATTCCAACTCATGGTGACCCCATGTGTGTCAGAGTAGAACTGCGCTCCATAGGGCTTTCAATGGCAGATTTTTCAGAATAGCCAGGTCTTTCTTACAAGGTGCCTCTGGATGGAATTAAACCACCAACCTTTCAGTTAGTAGGCAAGGGCTTAACCATTTGTACCACCTAGGGACATAGTGAAGTCACAAAGTAGCTCTTAAAGGTTGTTGCCCAAAAGCGACCAGTATCACTTCCGTTAACCTTTCATTGGCCAGAGCAAGTCTCAAATGTGGGAAGTGCGTGCCTCCTATATGCCCAGAGTGGAGAGGAACTGGATATGGGTGAACATCGTAGCGTCTACCCTACTGGTTAAGGCTCCCAAGCCTCAACTGCTTTACTGCCTTTGTTCTGATTTATCAGCTTCCCTGTCAGCCTTTGGAACAGGATGTAACTCTGTCTCATTTGGCCTCACTTCTAACTTGACAACATCCCCAATATTATCTGAAATCTGTGGGTGGAAACTAAGCTCCTCAACAGTACAAATTTGCTCCCTCAAACTTAAAAGCTTTTTTAAAGAGGTGCCTTTGGTGTTGTCAAGAGTAAGCTTGTTTTTCCTCCTCAGTTCTGCCTCACCCAGCCTGTACCTGAGTGTAATTGTAAAATGCATCTGCATGTTTTAAAAGCTCATTATGTAAATATATCAGAGTCCATATCCATCAACAGATAATTAAGAAGTCTATATACATATTTATGAGTTTGCTTAATATCGCTTTAATGAGGAGGTTTACTAGAAATACCAAATCAAGGAGACAAGAAGAAAACAACCATAACAAAGATGTGCCCAAAAAGTTTTCATCTGTTCTCAGTAGTTCTGAGAGCTGTCAGAATGCTCAAAGAGCATCTCACATTTATGAGCCTACCATAAATGGTAAGAAATTAGGGAAATATGCCGACAATGTCACTCAGCACTTCTTTGAAAACAAGGCTGTATTTTCTTGTTTCAAGGAGACACGAGATATTCCGGACCCAAAGTCTACATTCTCCAATGTCTGTAAAAATAGGGTCACCAAGGGGACATGGTCAAAAGCCTGGCATGGCAGCCTCAGCTGATGTCAAAGCCATTCAGAATAATACATGTGAGGAGTGTGCTTCCCAGTTCAGTCAGATACACAAGACCAAATGGGCATCTCCTGTCCGGGGGCAGGATGAGAAGGCAGGAAAGGAGAGGAACTGATTGAATGGACACAAGGAACCCGGGGTGGAAAGGGGGAGTGTGATGTCACAATATGGGAATTGCAACTAATGTCAAAAAACAATGTGTGTATAAATTTTTGTATGAGAAATTAACTTGAGCTGTACCTTTCACCTAAAGGACAATAAAAAAAAAAATTTTTTTTTAAACCATTCAGAGACAGGCACCACTCCAGCCTATTTAGCTCCTTTGTGAAAACTAGAGAAGAAGGAAAATCCCATGTAATAAGGCCCAAGTTGTCCATACCGTTGGTTCCGCAATCCTATCTGGCGGTTCCACCATTCAGAACCTGTTCCTCCCAGAAATCTGTTCAGTGGGAAGGTCCCAATAGTGTCTAAGGTTGTGCTGTTCAATACAGTAGCCACTAGCCATGTGTGGCAGTGCTGTTTTAAATTAGGTAAAATTACATAAAATTAGTCACATTAGCCACATTTCAAGTACTCAGTAGCTACATTTGGCTAGTGGCTACCATACTGGAGAGTATGGTTTTATCATAGAACACTTTCATCACCCTAGAAAGTTCTGCTAGACAGCACTGGCCTGAGATGTCTTTCTTGCTGGCTTTCCCCCTCCCCCTTGTCTCAGCATTTTTATCCAGCCTTGGGGCAGGGAAGCAAAGCCTTGCTCTTAAGCGATCTTACAATCTTCCAAACATCCTGCCTCATGTCTAAACCTAGGTTTTTGAAACTCAAAAGTCAAGAATCAACTTCTTTTCCTTATGTTCTACTATGTCATCTCTTTTCTGAGGCACTGACGATGGGACACCTTTGTTACTATTAGGGTGACCAACTCCTCCAGCTTGCCAAGACTGAGGGAGTTCCTGGGATATGGGACTTTCAGTTTCAAAAACCAATAAAGTCCCAAGCAACCCAGGAGAAATTGGCCACCCTACTTAAAACGAACCACAGGTTACCAAGAATGATGGGGAAAATATCCATTTTTATGTTGCAAAATCCATCTCAAATCTGTAGCTAATATAATTTGATGATTGCATTCTACCCTCAAAAGTTAGATTTGGAGATTATATTTTTCTTCTCTTTCTAGATGTTTTCGTGATCCTCCCTCTCATACCCTCTCCCTTCCTAGTCCTGTGACTTCCATGGTTTTCAGTAGGTTCCACCTTGTATTTAATTGGTGTATGTCTTCGGATCACCTTTCCCTTTTCCCACCTCAGTTTAAGTGTCTGATATTTCAGTCTTCTTTCAGGGGAAACTACTGATCTTTAGGTCAGATGAAGAGACAGGATGAAGAGTGACCCCAGAAAAGGAGTCTGCAGGGCAAACATTGAGGTTCATCACCAAAAAACCCCTTTGGGTATTAAGCTAAAACCTTCAATGGATTGTTAATAGTTACCTTTTGGCCCATTTCTAACTCTCCTAGTGACAGTTTCAGACACAAAAGCTATCGTAGAGCTCAGCTATAAGAGAAAGGGACTGCAGGAGCTGCTGTCACACGCCTGCCGACTGCTGTCTGCCCCCTTCCATCCTCTTCCTGACACATTCTGCCTCGGCTTATTAATCTGTGCAAACTGGCTAAAAATACCTTGGCAGCAGCAACTCAGAGGGTTAAAGAAAGATACGGGGCCATTCAGGAACAAGAGAACTGCTCTTCTTTCACCCAATTCCTTCCTTCAATGAGATTCAAACCTGAGGAGACAGCAGCGCAAGTTCTGCCAGAGACTTTGACTCATGAATATGATGCATTCTGTTCTCTTCTCCTGGAAAGCCCCTCTCCTCACTCTCCCTCCATTAACCTTAATCCTTGAAGTCCAAATGTAAGCACAACCTCTTCCAAGAAGCCAGTCATGATTTATCCTGGCCAGATCATTTGTCTGAACTGCCAGGATGACAGAAGATTGTTGTTGTTAGCTGCTTTTGAGTCAGCCCCGGATTCATGGCAGCCCCATGCACAATGGAGCAAAATGCTACCCGGTCTTGTGCCAGCCCCACGGTCAGCTGCAGATCAGATCATTGTGACCCAGAGAGTTTTCATTGGCTGATATTTGGAAGTGGATCACCAGGTCTTTCTTCCCAGTCCATTTACTTAAACCTGCTCAGTATCAGAGCATCACACATGCGCTTAACGTGCGTTGGCCTGGAATCAAACCCGGGTCTCCTTCATGGAAGGCAAGAATTCTAGTACTGAACCACAAAAGATTAGAGAAAGGAAAAAAAAAGACATATTATGTAACTCCACCCAGTCTTAACTTCAACTGAGGTCTTGGGAGGAGGATACTGAAAATGTGCATTTTTAACAAAGATACCAGGTACTACTTTTTTTTAAGTTGGATTGCAGTATAAATCACATACCATACAATTCACCCATTTGAAATGTACAATTCAATTGCTTTAGCCTATTCACAGGGTTGTACAAACATCATCACAATTAGTTTTAGAGCATTTTCATCACCCCAAAAAGAAACCCCATACCTCTTAGCCATCATCCCTCAAAATCCCCATTCCCTTCACCACTCACCAGAACCCGCTGCTGTTGAGTCGACTCCGACTCTAGTGACCCTTCATCACTCAGCCCCTGGCAATTATTACTTCACATTTCTATGGATTTGCCTATTCTGGACATTTCATATAAATGGAATCACACAATATGTGGCCTTTTGTGACTAGCTTCTTTCACTTAGCATAATGTCATCAAGGCTGACCCATGTTGTAGCAGGTACCATTATGTCAGTTCTTTTTACGGATAGATAATATTTCATTGTGTGGTTATACCACATTTTATTTAGCCATTAATCAGTTGATGGACATTTTAGTTGTTCCAACTTTTTGGCTATAATGAGTAATGCTGCTGTAAACATTTATGTAAAAGGTTTTGTGTGGACACATGCTTTCATTTCACTTATATACCTAGAAGGGGAATTACTGGATCATATGATCATATGGGTCATATATATATATATATTTTTTTTTTATGGTAACTCTATGTTTAACCTTTTTAGGAACTGCCAGACCGTTTTCCACAGTGGTTGCACCATGTTACATTGCCACCAGCAGTATATAAGGGTTTTAATTTTTCCGCATCCTCACCAACACTTGTTATTACCTGTCTTTTTTATTGTAACCATCCTAGTACTGGGGTCCTGGTGGTACAGTGGTTAAGAGCTACGGCTGCTAACCAAAAGCATGGCAGTTCTAATTTACCAGCTGCTCCTTGAAAACCCTATGTGGCAGTTCTACTTTGTCCTATGCGATCACTATGAGTCAGAATTGACTAGACTTGGCAAAGGGTTTAGTGGGTGTGAAGTGGCATTTCATTGTGTTTTTAGTTTGCATTTCTCTGATGGCTAATGTAGGTGCTTATTATACACACTAAATTTGAGAACCTTTGATATACTGCCCTATAGTGTAGTGATAAGGAGCCCTGGTGGCATAACAGTTAAGTGCTCGTTGCTAACCAAAAGGTCAGTGGTTTGAACCCACCCAGCAGCTCTGAGGGAGAAAGAGCTGGTGATCTGCTTCTGTAAAGATTACAGCCAGGAAAACCCTATGAGGCAGTTCTATTCTGTCACATGGGGTCACTATGAGTCAGAATTGACTCAACGGCACCTAACAGCAACAACAATAGTGTAATGATAGAGTACCCTGTTAAACTCAAGCTCCCGGAAGGTGTACAGTACATAACATGATTCCTTATATCCCCCTCAATGATTGTCCAGTGCCTGGCACATAGTACATGCTCCATAAATAAGCGCTAACATGATTGAGGGCTTGCAGTGTATCAGGCACAGGTTACACAGATTAGCTCATTTAATCATCCCAATAATCTCATGAGACTGGGACTATCATTACCAATATTTTACATATAAAGAAACTGAGGCCAGAAAAGTCAAGTAACTTGCCCAGGATTACTCAGATAGCAAGTGGTAGAGCCAGTATTTGAACTCAGGTTCTATGATGCCTGATTGGGCTGCCACCTGCAATAAATATCAACTGAATAAATGAATGAATTCAAAACTCTGTAAAAAGAAGGAGGAGACCACAGACTACAAAGGCAGAGATCACTCCACTATCAATTAGATGAACAGCCATCTTTCGGCAAGAATAGCACTAGGTGTTTGAGCTGCCTTGTTCCTGTGAGTGACACCCCAATTCCTGATGAAGGGCACAGGAAATTTCACAGACTTGGACTTTTTTTTTTAACCAGATAGACACTAATCTGAGATTCCAAGTTCATCAGAAAGTATTTATTCTTTTATCCATTGTTGGTGGGAATGCAAAATGGTACAACCATTGTGGAAATCAGTGTGGTTGTTCCTCAAAAAACTAAAAATAGAAATACCATATGACCCAGCAATCCCACTCTTAGGTATATAGCCAAAAGGCTTCAACGCAGAGACTCAAAAAGAGACTTGTACACCAGTGTTCATTGCAGCACTATTCATAATTGCCAAAATGTGGAAATAACCTAAATGCCCATCCACAGATAAATGGATAAACAAAATGTGGTACATACATACAATGGAATACTACTCAGTCTGTAGGAGAAATGAAGTCTTGGTACATGTTATGATATGAATGGAGCTTGACGACATTATGCTGAGTCAGTCAACCACAAAAGGACCTATGTTGTATGACCTCACTTATATAAAAAGACAAGAAAAAGCAAATGTACAGAGACCAAAGTTTATGAGTGGTTACTAGAGGTGGGAGGGAGAGGGAAAAGGGGGACTAACAGTGACGGAAAAATCTCATTGATTAAAGGTAGGATTGCACAGCCAATTATTGTAATTGCTACCAATAAGTTGTACACCTGTAAAGAGTTGAATTGGCAAAAGTTGTGCCAAAGATGTATTCACCACAACAACAAAGGAGTAGCTGCTGAAGCTGCTTATGTACAACCAAACACTTCATGGCATTTGGTTCCTTGGTTTGGAGGTTTAGGGTTGTGGTTTCATGGTACATTTCAGTTTAATTGGCCTAGTAACGTGTTTAGTGCTTCTGTTCTATCTCCTAGCTCATTGCATAGTTCCTGGGGTCTTAAAAGCTTGCAAGCAGCCAACCAAGACACTACAATTGGTCTCTATTTACCTAGAGCAACAGAGGAAAAAGGAGAGTCAGGAATAGGAACAGGATATGGAATGCGTGGTTAATTGCCTCCATGAACAACCACCTCCTTTGCCATGAGACCAGAAGAACTGGATGGTACTCTGCCATAATTACTGGACATTTTGATCGAAGATTCTGTAGAAGAATCCTGACCAAAAGAAGAAAAATGCAGAACAGAATTTCAGATTTTCATGGACTCTAGACTTTCTGAAGCCATGGAAGGTGGATGAATTCCTGAAACTATTGCCCTGTGATAATATTTAAACCTTAAAGCAAAAATGTCCCCTGAAGTCTTCTTAAAACCAAATAATAGTTTAGCTTAACCAGTCAAAAAAAAAAAAAAAGTCTGCCTTGACCATTATGCTCTTTTAAGAACTATCTGTGTGGGATCAAATTGACAACAGAAACTCAAAAGATTAGGGGGCAGCACATTTATGGTCATAAGGGATGAACAACTCAGAAAAGGAGGGTGAGAATGGTTGCACAACTTGAAGAATGTAATCAGTGTCACTAAATTGTAACATAGAAACTGTTGGTGTGTGTTTTGCTGTGCATATTTTCAACAACAAAATAAATAAAATTTAGGGGGAAGAGAAGCATTTATGATGGAGAATGGAAATAGAGACTCAGTCTGGTGCAGACCTAAATAAATTCACATTTTCTGGGCATTTCAAGGATACGCTGGCAGTGAGGTTGAGATGTAGAAAGAGGTCTTCATAGCTCTGGATTGACTTATTTCATATCAGAAGTCTCCTCTGAAAGTAAGCATGGCAAGTATCATCTTTAATCATCAACATAATTTTCTACCTACTGGACAGGGTAAACCATTCAACACATTCTACCAACCAGGGCTGTTCTACATCACATCATGACTTTGTGAAGATTAGAAAAAAGTGCTCCTGAGTGAGCCAAGCATGGACTGAATTTCAGCTCATACCAGCCCACCTGTGAAGTGCCCAACATGAACAACCATCTATGGTAGCACTGCTACAAAACACCCTGCATTCCAGATAGTGGGCAACTCTCTGGGTAGTCAGGATGAGACAGTCTTAATCCTTGGTGGATATAGAAATCTTGGCAATTGAGGAGCCAGTTGCCATAAATCAAATAATAGATGGTTAAAACCTCATATTTCTTTATAATCCAGAAGAAAGAAACAACTATAGGAGCCAGAAACAAATGAGTGATAAGCCTTTGTCTGACATAATGGGATACAGAAGCCATCTGGAGCCTGGCATATACAAGCCAAGCCAAAGCCACCATCCAAAGCCAAGCTCGTTGAACTTGACTTCAGTGCCTGACCTGGAAAACCAGGATACACTTGGAAATCTGAAAGATAGAATATGATCCAATAAAGAACTGAAGGTTTACAACTCATGACTGTAGGCAACCTGTTTACCATGAAGCCAGACCAACTCCCAGCAACATGAGCCTATAGCACATGTTGTTGTTGTTAGGTGCTGTCGAGTCTGTTCCGATTCATAGCAACCCTATGCACAACAGAATGAAACCCTGCCCCATCCTGCACCATCCTCAGAGTTGTTGCAGCCACTGTGTCAGTCCTTCTCACTGAGGGTCTTCCTCTTTTTTGCTGACCCTCTAGTTTACCAAGCATGATGTCTTTCTCCAGGGACTGATCCTTCCTGATAACAGGTCCAAGGTATGTGAGACATAGTCTCGCCATCCTTGCTTCTAAGGAGGATTCTGGTTGTACTTCTTCCAAGACAGATTTGTTCATTCTTCTGGCAGTCCATGGTATATTCAATATTCTTCTCCAACACCACAATTCAAAGGCATCAATTCTTCTTTGGTCTTCCTTATTCCTTGTCCAGCTTTCACACGCATACGAGACAATTGAAAACACCAAGTCTTGTGTCAGGCTCACCTTAGTCTTTAAGGTGACATTATTGCTTTTCGACACTTTAAAGAGATCTTTTGGAGCTGATTTGGTCTTTTGATTTAACTGCTGTTTCCATGGGTATTGATAGTGGATCCAAGTAAAATGAAATCCTTGACAACCTCAATCTCCTCTCTGTTTATTGTGATGTTGCTTATTGGCCCAGTTGTGGGGATTTTTGTTTTATGTTGAGGTGTAATTCATACTGAAGACTGTGGTCTTCAATCTTCATCAGTAAGTGCTTCAAATCCTCCACTTTCAGCAAGCAAGGTTGTGTCACCTCCATAATGCAGGTTGTTAATGAGTCTTCCTCCAACCCTGACACCCCGTTCTTCTTCATATAGTCCAGCTTCTCGGATTATTTGTACAGCATACAGATTGAATAGGTATAGTGAAAGGATACAACTCTGACGCACACCTTTCCTGACTTTAAGCCATGCAGATTCCCCTTGTTCTGTTTGAACGACTGCCCCTTGGTCCATGTACAGATTTCTCATGAGCACAATTAAGCATTCTGGAATTTCCATTCTCTGCAATGTTATCCACAATTTGGTATGATCCACACAGTCAAATGCCTTTGCACAGTCAATAAAACAAAGGTAAAAATCTTTCTGGTATTCTCCTTTCAGGCAGGATCTAACATCAGCAATCATGTTCCTTGTTCCAAGTCCTCTTCTAAATCCAGCTTGAACTTCTGGCAGTTCCCTGTTCATACACTGCTGCAGCCACTTTTTAATGATCTTTAGCAAAATTTTGCTTGCATGTGATATTAATGATAAAAACAAAACCAAACCCAGTGCTGTCGAGTCTATTCTGACTCATAGCAACCCTATAGGACACAGTAGAACTGCCCCATAGGGTTTTGAAGGAGCACCTGGCAGATTCAAACTGCCGACTCTTTGGTTAGTAGCTGTAGCACTTAACCACTATGCCACCAGGGTTTCCAGTATTAATGATATTGTTCGATAATTTCCACATTTGGTTGGACCACCTTTTTTGGAAATAAGCATAAATATGGATCTCTTCCAGTCAGTTGGCCAGGTAGCTGTCTTCCAAATTTCTTGGCATGGACAAGTGGGCACTTCCAGTGCTGCATCCATTTGTTGAAACATCTTGATTGGTATTCAATCAATTCCTGGAGCCTTGTTTTTCACCAATGCCTTCAGAGCAGCTTGGACTTCTTCCTTCAGTACTATTGGTTCCTGATCATATGCTATCTCCTGCAATGGTTGAACATCAAGCAATTCTTTTTGGTATAGTGACTCTGTGTATTCCTTCCATCTTCTTTTGATTCTTCCTGTGTCATTTAATATTTTCCCCATAGAATCCTTTGGTATTACAACTTGAGGCTTGCATTTTTTTCTTCAGTTTTTTTCAGCTTGAGAAATGCTGAGTGTGTTCTTCCCTTTTGGCTTTCTATCTCCAGGTCTCTGCACATGTCATCATAATACTTCACTTTGTCTTCTCGAGCTGCCCTTTGAAATCTACTGTTCAGCTCTTTTACTCCAACATTTTTTCCTTTTGCTTTAGCTACTCAATGTTCAAGAGCAAGTTTCGGAGTCTCTTCTAAGATCCATTTATGTCTTTTCTTTCTCTCTTGTCTTTTTAATGACCTCTTGGTTTCTTCATGTGTGATGTCCCTGACGTCATTCCACAACTCATCTGGCCTTTATTCATTAGTGTTCAGTGCTTCAAATCTATTCTTGAGATGGTCTCTAAATTCAGGTGGGATATACTCAAGGTCATACTTTGGCTTTCATGGACTTGTTCTAATTTTCTTCAGTTTCAAATTGAATTTGCATATGAGTAATTGATGGTCTGATCCACAGTCTGCCCTAGCCTTGTTTTGACTGATGATATTGAGATTTTCCATTGTCTCTTTCCACAGACGTAGTTGATTTGATTCCCGTGTATTTCACCTGGCAAGGCCCATGTGTATGGTTCCCATTTATGTTGGTGAAAAAAGGTATTTGCAATGAAGAAGTCCTTGGTCTCGCAAAATCCAATCATGCAATCTCAGGCATCGTTTCTATCACCAAGGCTGTATTTTCCAACTACCAATCCTTCTTCTTTGTTTCCAACTTTCGAATTCCAATCACCGGTGGATTCCAATTATCGGTGCATTCTGATTCCATGTTTGATCAATTTCATATTGCAGAAGTTGGTAAAAATCTTCAATTTCTTCATCTTCAGCCTAAGTGGTTGGTGCGTAAATTTGAATAATAGTTGTATTAACTGATCTTCCTTGTAAGCATATGGATAACCTATCACTGACAGCAATGTACTTCAGGATAGATCTTGTACTTCAGGACAGATCTTGAAACGTTCTTTTTGACAATGAATGCAATGCCATTCCTCTTCAAGTTGTCATTCCTGGCATAGTGGACCATATGATTGTCCGATGACCAACACCATTTAATTTCAGCTCACTAATGCCTAGGATATCAATGTTTAGGCATTCCATTTCATTTTTGACAATTTCCAATTTTCCTAGATTCATGCTTCGTACATTCTATGTTCTGATTATTAATGGATATTTGCAGCTGTTTCCTCTCATTTTGAGTCATGTCATATCAGCAAATGAAGGTCCCAAAGCTTGATTCCATCCACGTCATTAAGGTTGACTATACTTTGAGGGGGCAGCTCTTCCCCAGTCATATTTTGAGTGCTGTCCAATGTGAGCAGCTCATCTTCTGGCACTATATCAGACAATATTCTCCTGCTATTCATAAGATTTTCACTGGCTAATTCTTTTCAGAAGTAGATCTGCTGGGTCCTTCTTTCTAGGGTGTCTTAGTCTGGAAGCTCGCTGAAATCTGTCTGCCGTGAGTGACTCTGCTGGTATTTGAATACCAGTGGCATAGCTCCCAGCATCACAGCAACACACAAGCTCCCACAGTATGACAAACTGACAGACCCATGGGGACAACAATCCCAACAGGTGGATATTCTTAGCATTCACTGCTTTTTGGTGAGTATACTGAAGCACAGAGGGGCTAACTAACTTGCCCAAGGTCTACAGTTTATAAGTATTGGATCCTGGATCTGGAGCCCTTAGTCTGACTCCAAAACCCATGATGTTAAACACAGCCCTACTTTTCTTCTCAAAGGACTATTTATGGGTTTACATGAGGTATAGAAATGGTTTGGTGTCACCTATGGATTTACGACCAAAGAAGAATTGATACCTTTGAATTATGGTATTGGTGAAGAATACCAAATATACCATGGACTGTAAGAACAAACAAATCTATCCTGGAAGAAGTACAGCCAGAATGTTCCTTAGAAGTGAGAATGGTGAGACCTTGTCTCACCTACCTTGGACATATTATCAGGAGGGACCAGTCCCTGTAGAAGCACATCATGCTTGGTAAAGTAGAGGGTCAGTGAAAAAGAAGAAGACCCTCAACGGGATGTATTGGCACAGTGGCTGCAATGATGGGCTCAAACATAGGGATTGTGGGGATGGCACAGGACTGGACACTGTTTGACTCTATTGTACATAGGGTCACTATAAGTCGGAATCAATGTGATGGCACCTAACAACAACAAGATGGGTCTATGAAGCCGCGATGGTCTTTAAAGCCACAGTTATATGCATTGAGCATGTTGTCCATTCGTTCATCTATCCTTCCATCAATCCGTGGATCCATCCATAACACATATATTTAGTCAAGAAATATTTACTGTGCTCCACTTTTTATAAACATTGTTGCATTTAATATTCCCAGTAACTCTAAGAGTTTAGGAATACAATAGCAATAAAACATGGTCCCTGCCTATTGGCAGGTTGTCAGATTGTTTACCAAAATGACCACAAAACACATCTTTTATCTTCATGTGTTTTGCAATGAGATTTTGTCATTCCTCTCATGGAGCACTGGGGTCTCTTTATCCTCACCTTGAATCTGGGCTGTGTGGCTTGCTTTGACAAGTAGAATACAGTGGAAGAGGTATTTTGGGACTTCGAAGCTGAAGGTTTAAGAGAACTGGCAGCTTTCACTTTTCTTTTGGAAACCAGCTGCCATGTAAAAAGCCTGACTACCCTGAGACTACCATGCTGTGAGGAAGCCCACTTTAGCCACGTGAAGAGAGAGTAGCCACATGCAGGAGCACCAAGGCATAAGAATGTAGGTAAAGTCTTCTTGGACTTTTCAACCACCAGAGTAATGCAGTCCAGTGATCCCTGCTGACACCATGCAGAACAGAAAAACCACTCAGCTCAGCCCTGCCAAATACCTGACTCACAGAATTATGGGGAATAATAAATTATTGGCTTCAAGCCGCTTGGTTTTTGGGTTATTATACAGCAATGTTGTTGTTGCTGTTGTGTGCCAACAAGTTGACTTCAACTCATAGTGGCTCCATGTGACAGAGTAGAACTGCCCCATAGGGTTTTCTTGGCTGTAATCTTTACAGAAGCAGATAGACAGGTCTTCCTTCCACGGATCTACTGGGTGGGTTCAAACCACCAGTTAGCAGCCAAGCAATTGAGTCACCAGGGCTCCTTGTTATAAGGCAACTGAAAACTAACCTAATGGAACTTACAATTTAGTAACCTTAATAATCAAGTAAATAAATACATATATGTATAGCTACATTTTTGGCACATATTAACAAGGAAAAAACAGAATTACCCCTTTATCGTGTTTATTGAACACCTACTAGGTAAAATGTCCATGCTAGTGTCAGACAGTATTCTAGTGACAAGATCTTTTGTTCGGGCTCAAAGCATTTGGATCCTTACCCAGACTCTACATCTAATTTGCAGTGGTAACTGCAAAATCACGGACCGTTTCTGGACCTTGGCTTCTCCATCTGTGAAACAGGTATGATAGCATGCATCCTCTCTACCTCAGAGACTCTTGTGAAATAAAGTAAGGGGAGAAACAAAAATGCTATGAGAGCTGAAAGGTCCTCTGCAAGTTGCCTCATAACCAATAAATGTTCCCTTGTGCTAAAAATGCAAGACTGCTTCACAATTTATTGCTGAAATGAAAACATCTGGCCAAGAAAACTTGAAGGAAGAAGCAACCATTCTGACTAAATCAATATCTGGTCTCTGGAGCCTCCTCCTTCAACTCTGATTTGCCTACTGCTGAGAGTTTTACTTTGAAATATGTCAGCCTTGCTTTTTCTGCATCTCCGCTTTTTCAATTTTTACCTCTGGCCAGGATAGAAAAAGGAAAATCTTAAAAATGGTAAGTTATCTTTTGTTGGCCATTCCGGCTAGAATATAGAAATCTCCCTGAGTTTATACGTCTTTTAATTGCAGAGCAAACTGGAGTGAACCAGGATTGTGTAGGAATTTTACAAGCAACCTCAAAAAAAAAATAATAATAAAATAAAAATAAAACCCAAACCCATTACCGCCGAGTTGATTCTGACTCACAGCGACCCTACAGGACAGACTAGAACTGCTCCCATAGGGTTTCCAAGGAGCAACTGGTGGATTCAGACTGCCATCCTTTCGGTTTGCAGCCAAGTGCTTAACCACTATGCCACCAGGGCCCCATAAGCAACCTCAGCAGGCTGCAATTAGTCCACAGGTGAATGAAATTCCCATCTAGGTTACAAGATAGTATCCAAATATGCCATGTTCCTGTTTAAAAACTTAGTGACTCCCCAGTGCTGTCTGTATAAAGTCCAAGTTCCTTGGCATAGCACTAAGGTCCTCCATGATCTGGTCATTGCTTGCCTCTCCAGGCCTGCCTCTCACTACTTACCTTCTTGGGCTTCATGACCTGGATTGATTTAGTCCTCATCTCTGCTTTTGCATAAGCTATTCCCTCTAGCTGGTGCACCACCTCCCGTCCACCTTTGCTTAGCTAACTCCCTTACCCTTCATGTCTGGCTTTAGATAACCTCTCTGAAAAATCTTCCCTAAACCCCAAGGCTGGGTTTGGTGTCCCTCATCTGTGACCCTTTAACACCCTGGACCTGCCTCTAATGCCTTGTCATATAATTTCCAAAAAGTTAAAGGCATGACTTTGTACAAATAAATCATGGGGTCTATGTCAGAGATTTATTTAACTCATTAATGAGGAACCAGCAGGATGATAAAACTGGATCGAAGGAGCGTATGAGAAAGTAAGTATACACAGTCAATAGAAGAAAGAATGCTGAAGCAAGGTTGCTAACGTAGATAGAAAACTGGGTGATGACCCATGAGCAACAAAATCATAACCCTTCAGAGTTGTCTCTTCCCCTGGACAGAAATCATTCACATCACTGCCAGACAAAAACCACGTGCAACTTAATCAGTTGCCTACAACTTAACATCTCACTTTTCTGAGCCTAGGCCCTAACAAGCAGTAATAGTAAGTGAAATCACATGTCAGATGACCTTGGGCTGGCCTATTAGACAGTGCTTTAGTATGACATTGAAAGGCCCCACAGTCTTCTCTCTGGATAATTTTTCTTACCAACAGCATTAATGCTCTGTATTATCACTACTTGTTATCTTGTCTGAAATTCCCAGTAAACTGAAAGCTTCTTAGGGACAAGGATTGTGTTTTGTTCATTCTTGTAGCTAGTAACCCTAATATACAAGCCAACCAATTGCCATCGGGTTGACTCACTGCCACTCCATGTGTGTCGGAGTAGAACTGTGCTCCATAAGGTTTTCAATGGCTGATTTTTCCAAAGTAGAT
The DNA here is from genome assembly GCF_030014295.1 of Loxodonta africana. Lineage (NCBI taxonomy): Eukaryota > Metazoa > Chordata > Mammalia > Proboscidea > Elephantidae > Loxodonta > Loxodonta africana. The sequence continues at coordinate 37,849,107 of NC_087345.1, read as the reverse complement.
TGTCAGGCCCATCTTCCAAGCTGCCTCTGGGTGGACTCGAACATCCAACCTTTCGGTTAGCAGCCAAGTGCGTTAATTGTTTGCATCACCCAGAGACAACCCTAGTATGTTCTTGTTGTGTGCTGTTGAGTCGATTCTGACTTATATGACCCTACATGACAGAGTAGAACTGCCCCATAGGGTTTCCTAGGCTGTAATCTTTAGCATATAGTAGTAGCCACTCAGAAACTCCTTGCTGAATGAATTAAAAAGCTTTCTCTTTGAGGATTCATTTACCTCCTCCAAGGAACCTATCAGTGTCCCACAGATCCTACTCACAACGATGAGAAACCAGAGCCGTGATTACTTCTCCAAACCCAGCCAAGTGTACCCTGGAACCCCAGCCTCTCAAGCATTTCTCCTGCTTCCTACTGCTGAACAAGTGCTAACAGACCTCTTGATGATCAGACATGGAAGAGGAAATAAGCGAGTCTCCTGTATAATGTCTCCAAATAAGAAATGGGATGAACAAAGAGCCCTCTGCTGCCAAGGCCTCCTGCCCATCTCTCCAGTCCCAGCAGGTAAGTGAAAAGGCAGCCCTCCCTGGCTGGCTCCCGAGGCCTTTGTGCTGCTGCTGGCGGCCAAGGCTCACTCTATTCCTAGATTCAACTCCCCAGAGACAGCTATTGGGGCTGCAGACACGAAGCTCATCATTCTAATAGGCTTATGGGGGAGCAACACTTTTCTCTGGATAATGAGTCTGTATAATTTAAATCAAGGCTAATTTATGCACTTGAAAAACTTGTTGCCAAGCATGGATAAACTGCCCTATTTGTAACTTGTTTTTGTTAGTGCAAGAGACAGGCAAAACATCATTAAGTGATTGGGTGGCAGGCGAACCTAATTTTCAGTTATTTGCGGTCAGGGCACACTCCAAACACCTTCAAGTTTTAAGGGTTCTGGAAAGGTCTAGAAAAAATGGAATTAAAATAGCATGGGTGAAAATAACTTTATCATTTTATATAACACCATTGTCAATCTTGCAGGCACCTTGGAAGAACTTCAGGAAAATAGTGAGTTGTTTGGACCAGAAGGGAAAAAAAAGAGGTTAAGACTTCTTTGCTAAATGATAGGCTCCAATAACCCCAGGATCCCTGAAAGATGGTGGATTGGGACCGTGTGAAAGAAGAGAAAGCAGAGAAAGATGGATAGAAACCAGCATAAAGACTTTGAGCATTCTTGGATGCAGAGTGGGTCACTGGCAAACCTAGAAAGTGGGCGAAGTTTGCCTTTAGCGCTCCCAGTCTATTTCTAGGCCTTCTCCCTCCTCTAGGGAACTTCTTCTCCCCATGTGCATCTCCCCCAGTTCTCCTCCATCCTCCCCGCCCCCCCCCCCCAAAATCCTGGAGTTAGTCATTTACCCGTTTACTGTGAATTCAAAGTTGTGAGTTCTCTCTCTACCGGTGGCATTCACACTTAAGCTGTTTATCTTTGAGAAAGGAGCAAATAGGATGGCCATATAATTCATCATCTGTCCTGGAACATTTTTGATAGTAAAAGGGGACACCCTTAATAAGTACACCAGCACAAAAGGAATAAACCAGAACAATCCCAGCTAAATCAGAAGAGTCCTGGGCAAACTGGACCTAAGGTCCATCCTAAAAATGAAAGGCCTTGTCTCCTGTTTAAAGAATTGTGGGCATCATTGAGCAGATGGAGACAGGAGTCTGATTCTTTCCAAGGGGGAGGATAATGGGAGAGGGTGGAAGCGAATAGGAATGTATCAATTAGAATGCTTTCAACTGCACGTATCAGACTATCCAGCTATAATGAGCTTAAATTGAAGGGATTATTTGTCTCACATAGCATGTGGTCCAAAGGAAGGCCGATTTCACGGAAATTTAGTGGCTCAATGATGTCAGGACTCCTCTGAGAATCTCTTGGCATCACCCTCATTATTTCAAAATAGCTGCCAAGGCTCAGCATATCACACCCTGACAAAAAGACATTCAAAGGCAGGAAGAAGGGGGTGCAGCTCTTCCTCTTATCTTTTTCTCTTATCACGTAGGTTCAATCTTACCCAGAAGCCCCCCAGTAGAGTTCCTCTCAGGTTTGTTGTTGTTATTTTTAGCTGCCATCTAATTGGCTCTGACTCGTGGTGACCCCATGTACAACAAGACAAAACATCGTTTGTCCTGAACCATCTTGACAGTCGTTGGTGTGCTCAAGTCCATTGTTTCAGCCAGTGTGCCTTCCAACCTAGAGGGCTTATCTTCTAACACTATATGGGACAATATTCTGCCCCTCAAGTTTAGTTGGCCAATATTGCACTGCATGACTATTGCCAAGCTGCAAGTGAGGCCATGAAATCAAGAACACCTTATCTGCCTCTACGATAAGAAATGAGTTCTTCACCTAGAGGAAGGGTGAGAACATGGCTGCTGGGTGGGCAACCAACAGTGTCTACCACAAACAACCTCCCCCCAGGCCTTGTCCTGCCTACAGTATAATCTTAAATTGGGCTCCTGATGAGAGGCATAGAGTATTCCGGTCTGAGACATTAGGTATAAAAAAAAAAAAAGTTTTTTTTTTTTTTTCATATGTACCCGCTGACTGCCACGATCCTCTTAGAGATGCTCTCTCTTCATTTCGGTTGATTTTCTGCTGTTCTTGGTTCCTAAGGCTTTGTTGTTGTTGTTGTTAGGTGTCATCAAGTTGGTTCCGGCTCATAGCAGCCCTACGTACAACAGAACAAAACACTGTTCAGTCCTGTGCCACCCTCACAATCATTATTTATGTTTGAACCCATTGTTGCTGCCACTGTGTCAATCCATCTTGTTGAGGGTCTTACTCTTTTTCGCTGACCCCTTACTGTACCAAGCATGATATTCTTCTCCAGGGACTGGTCCCTCCTGACAACATGTCCAAAGTACATGAGATGAAGCCTTGCGATCCTCACTTCCAAAGAGCATTCTGGCTGTACTTCCTCCAAGACAGATTTGTTTGTTCTTCTGGCAGTCCATGGTATGTTCAATACTCTTCACCAACACCATAATTCAAAGGCATCAATTCTTCTTCAGTCTTCTTTATTCGTTGTTCAGCATTTGCATGCTTGAGACAATTGATAATACCATGTCTTGGATCAGGCACACCTTAGTCTTCAAAGTGACATCTTTGCTTGTCAACACTTTATAGAGGTCTTTTGCAGCAGATTTTCCCAATGCAATGTGTCATTTGATTTCTTGACTACTGCTTCCATGGGCATTGATTGTGGATAGAGTTGGGTGGTGCCTTGAAGACCATCTGCCAGGGGTCTCAAACATTTTTTAGTTGCCAAGACCTTCCTTAAAATAAAACCCACTATACAAAACAAATCCTCTTGAAAAAGCTCGGTTTGAATCAGGAGGTGGGACTCAGAGCCCTGTCACTGCCTTCCACCCACCTCTGGGGAGAGAGAAGTTGCCAGTGTTCCCAGGGGGCTAACTCTGAGCCAAACTGGGAGCCCAGCTCTCACTTTTGTTATTGTTGCTGTTAAGTACCGTGGAGTCGGTTCCAACTATAGAGAACCTACGTACAGCAGAATGAAGCACTGGCACTTAATCCTTAATCTCAATCAATCTTTAATCAGTCGTCAAACAATCCTTAATCAGTCGTCAAACAATCCTTAATCTCACTTAATCCTCCCAATGTCTCTATGACATGGATACTATTGTTACCACCATTTAACAGATGATGAAACTGAGTTCTAGCAAGATTCAGTAATTTGCTCAAGGCCACTGTTTTAGTTTCATAGGGCTGCCAAAACGAATTACCACAGGCTGGTGGCTTTAAAAAAACAGTTGCTGTTGAGTTCATTCCAACTCGTGGAGACCCCGTGTGTGTCAGAGCAGAACTGTGCTCCACAGATATTCAATGGTTGACTTTTCAGAAGTAGATCACCAGGTCTTTCTTTTAAGGAACCTGTGGGTGGACGTGAACTTCCAAACTTTTGGTTAGCAGTTGAGCGTTCCAGAATAAAAAAAAACACAGAAAAGATGTTATGACTTCTTTGCTGAATGGTGGGCTCTAATAATCCCAGGACCCCTGATAGATGGTGGATTGGGACTGTGTGAAAGAAGAGAAAGAAGAATAGAAACCAACATAAAGCCTTTAAGTGTTCTTAGATGCAGAGTGGGTCACTGGCAAACCTGGGAAGTTGAATAAGGTTGGTAATTTATACCAATTTATACTGTAAGTGAAAGAATGGGAAACAGAGGTACAGGTCTCAAAGGCAGCTAATTTTGCCTTCTCTGCTTGTCCTTTTTCATTTTGCAACCAAGAAGGCAGGCAAGCTCCAGCCTGTGCTCAGCCTTTATGCCCAACCTTGCTTTAGGACAACCTCAGGCTACAGAGTTAGAACCTTTATCTTTCACAGAAACCAAGCTCTTCCATTTCACCTTACATAAATGGAGCATGAGAACACCCTACAGCCTGTATTTGCTGCATGTTTCTACAGGTGCCAGCAAAACACACCTTCTAGTAATGGGGTCAGTAACCGAGGAAGAGAACTGAAAGACAAGTCTGAATTTAGCACCATCTGTCATGTTCCAGTGAACAATGAAAGCATAGTAATGAGAAATGTTGTGTTCTTACATGTTCATGACAGTCCAGCTCTGCTAGGTACTATTATTAGTAGGAATATTAGTAAATGCTTCTGACATGTGGTAAAGGTTCAGAGTGCTGGAGAGTTACAACGTGTGCCAAGCACTTACATCAACTGCCCCCAGTGGCTCCCAGGCATGAAGGATACAAGACGAGGCCCAGGCTGGCTGGGAAGAGGTTATTGCAGGTGAGGTGGGGAGATATTTCAGGTCTGTGCTGGAGATGAGCGTGACATGGCTTGGCACCCACTGCCTGGCAGTTGATCCCATCAGGAGAGCTATTCTGGGGAAATCATTGGAGAGACGCTAGAAGACAAGTGACAGTCCACTGCAAATGTCACCTCTACCATCTTGGAGCCTTGAGGGAAAAGCTAAAGATCTGTCCAGCTTTACAGCTAAGGTTAAGCTGAGGCCAAGACTGCTAATTTTTCCCCGGAGGTTATTCTCTTCTCTTTACTTTTAGAAACACGACTTTCTAAGTTAGTAGAGAACTCTTTGAAACAGAACTCCTAAATTAGAGCTGGAGACAATATATCCCAGACTCCGTGGCTGTGGATGTGGGCATGTGGCTGAACTCTGGCCAACAGGTTGAGAGCAGAAGTGATGTGTTCGACTTCCAAATCATGTTTTTCATAAGGAAGCTACATGCCCTCCATTATTTTCCCCCTCCCGCTGTCCGGGAAACGGCAACAACTGGAGCAGCCACCTTGGTCCCAGAGAAGAAAGCCACCTTGGTCCCAGAGAAGAAAGCCACTGTAGCCCAGAGGATGGTGAATCTGTTCTTCCAGCCTCCATCCCCACCTACTCTAGACCTCTCATCTTCCTCTGTTCTGTTATATTGAAGAGAAAGAAACTTCTGTCATCCTCGTCTTAGTTTCCTGGGGCTGCCGTAACTAAATACTCAAAGTGTATGGTTTTAAAGAACTGAAATTCATTATCTGATAGCTTGGGAGGCCTGAAGTTCAAATCAATGTAATGGCCATGTTGATTCTATCTGAGGGATCTGAGAGAGGAACTGTTCTAAGCCTCTCTCCCAGTTTCTGTGGCTCCCAACAATCCTTGGCATTCCTTGGCTTGCAAATGCATCTTCATATGGCATCTTCTCCCTGTCATCACGTGGTTGTTCTTCTTGTCTGTCTCTGTTTCTATTCTCCTATTTTATAAGACACCACTTGGTTGGGACAGTAGCGATAATGTCATAGTAGTCTATAGGCAATATATGACTTGTGATGGTTCTTAGGCATTTACATGTTTTGTTTGTGACATTGAATTGCAATTTTATAAATATATATTATACATCCCATTAATTAATCCATGTTATGAAAGAATAGTCAAAAGCACATATCCAGAAGATGCAGGATGGGATCGAGTGGCATTAAGGGAAGCATTCTTTTGGAGTTAAGATCTTAACTATGCAAAGTTGTTAGCCTGATCCAAGTCTGGTCTCAAATATTCTGGATAAGTGACCTATTGTAGCTCTGACCACAAACCTCAAAATAGAACTATAACAAGCTGAAATAGACCATATATGTGCCTAAGCTATGTCAGCCCGAGTGACTGTGAATAAAGAATAGGTGACACAATGGTTGCCAACATTCTTTACCCTTCCTTTCCCAACAGCATCCTGATTTTGTTCAGGTATCCACCTTTCTGTACATGACCATATGTTTTAGGAAAGGCTAACCTACTCCTGGACAGTGAGTCAGGAAGACCAAAGTAGAATTGACACCTCTGAATTATTGTGTTGGCAAAGAATAATAGATATACCATGGACCACCAGAAGAGTGAACAAATTTATCTTGGAAGAAGTATGGCACAAATGCTCCTTGGAAGCAAGGATGGCGAGACTTTGTCTCAAGTTCTTTGGACATGTTATCAGGAGGGACCAATCCCTGGAGAAGGATGGCATGCTTGGCAAAGTCGAGGGTCAGTGAAAAAGGGGAAGACCATCCACAGTATGGATTGACACAGTGGCTGCAACCACAGGCTCAAGCATAACAATGATTGTGAGGCTGGAATAGGACCGGGCAGTGTTTTACTCTGTTGTACACAAGGTCGCTATGAGTTGGAACCATCTGGATCGCACCTAACAAGAACAACAACAGAACCAAGGGCTGTTCCTGATTGAGCTAAGTAATCACGCTGGTCTCATTGCCCTTGTCAGTGATAGTTTGGTAATGAACCTGTGACACAGTTCTGGCCAATGACACAGTGTCTGTTAGAGAACCCCTACAATGAGTTTCCTTATTCTTAAGATGAGACTTCTGTTGAGTAATTGTCATGTCTGGAGTGATGCCCAAACTTTGTCAGCCATCTTGTGACTGTGAGAGAAGCCAGCCTGAGGACATAGTTGACACTCTGAGGAACACAAAGAAAGAATACAGGCTCTGAATAGTGTGGTTGGGCTGTTAAATAACCAGCCCCGAAGTCTCTCTATCTTTGTTCTTTATGTGATGGGATACTGCATTTATTTATTGTTGTACAACTACCCACTCCAAAACTTACATCCTAACAGCGTTTGGTTTGCTCTTGGATCTGTAATTTGAGTAGGGTTTGGCAAGCTGAGCTCATCTCTGCTCCACTTGGTGTCAGCTGGGGCAGCTCAAAGGCTGGGGGATACGATCTTCTGAAGACTCGCTCACTCACATATGTGGCAGTTGATGATGTTAGCTGAGGCCTTAGCTGTAGCTATCCATGGGAACACTTGCATGTGGTCTCTACATGTGGCCAGGGCTTTTTCCCAACATGGTAGATGGGCTCTAAGGGTGAGAATTCCAGGAGAGAGGGAGCCAGGTGGGAGCCATATTGCCTCAGAAATCATGTAGCATCCCTTGCTTCCTCACTTCTTCCAGGTCTCTGCCCAAATGTGGCCTTGTCAGTGATGCCTACCCTGACCATCCTGTTCCCCTCAGCCTGCCTTCTGGTTCTCCAGCGCACTTATCACCATCTTGTTTATTTTTTTTGCAATCCTATTTATTTATTGTCTTTATCCCCTCTCTAGAACATGAATTCTATTCACCTCCTGCAGAGAAGGTACTCATTAATTTTTATTGAATGAATCAAAATATAAATGTTCGTTATTTTTATTACCATCAACATCATTATCAACTAGAAATTTTTAATGGCATTTCTATACATCTGTAGGATACTGGAGGAGCCCTGGTGACGTGCTGGTTAAGTGCTTGGTTGCTAATCAAAAGTTCAGTGGTTCGAACCCATCAGCTGCTCTACAGGAGAAAGATGTGGCAGTCTGCTTCCATAAAGATTACAGGCTTGGGAACCCTATGGGGTAGTTCTACTTAGTCTGATAGGGTTGCTGCAAGTCTTAATTGACTCGATGGCAATGGATTATAGGACACTGAAAACTGATATTAATAATGATTTCCTGGAATTACAGAAAGATCCCAAAATGCCATTTGAATAACTGGACAAGAATTATACTAGGTTCAGTATAATTTTAATGTTGACTGAATTTTATCACATGCTACTAATATAAAACTTGGACATTCACAAGGTTTATAATAGGGCTTATAATAATCACCAAATTTCTAAAGTGTTTGTTTTTTACTCTAGTCTAAAAGAACTTGAGGTTTAAACAACATACCAAAAAAAGGGCTTCAACAAAACAAGAATAAAAACAGATAAAACCGGATTAAGCAAAGAAAAGCAAATGTGCTGACCATCTGAGTCACTATAATCATTCTACCAAAACATAAATTTATATTCAAAATTTTGGGCAACACAGCAGCAGATAAAAACAATACCTGAGAGGCAGATTTATTATAGCAGTTCTTCAGGAAATAGAAGATTTTCACCTTCTATAAAATTCAAAGAAAGTTCCACATGAGGCAATCTATGGGGTATAATTGTCCTTTACATCGTTCAGTATCTTCCACAACAGTTGTACTGAGGATTCAGAAGAGGAATTCATGAGGCTATTTCTTCTAGACAGTGTTTTGAAAGTCAAATGAAGGCAACGGCACTAAAACATAATTTAGTGAAGGTAGATTTTAAGGTGTGTGGTGCAAATATAAAACCTTCCTCCCAAGAATCAAAACCAAAACCAAACCCACTGCTGTCAAGTCAATTCCGACTCATAGCGTCCCTATAGGACAGGGGTAGAACTGCCCCATAGAGTTTCCAAGGAGCACCTGGTGGATTCAAACTGCCAACCTTTTGGTTAGCAACCATAGCACCTCCCAAGAATGGCACTCAGAATATCTAGAAGGTTGCACGGATATGACATCCCTTAAATTCTCTCCTGTCAATATGATTTCCATTTGACTGGGCTCTTTGCAGAACAGGCTCTAGCACAGTGGCTAAGGGAGTCAGACATCTGCACCTGAATTCAGATGTGGGCTCCACCACTTCCGAGGTGTGTGACTTTTGGTAGGTTAGTTAACTTATCTATAAAATGGGGATAACTTTAACGTGGGTTTTTTTTTGCAGGTTTGTAATAAGGATTAAATTAAATAATGTATATAAAGTACTTTATACAAGACCTGGTACATGGTAAGCACTCAGTAACGTTAGAAATACAACCAGGATGCTCCTTAGAAGCAAGGATGGTGAGACTTTGGCTCACTTACTTTGGACACATCATCAGAAAGACTAATCACTAGAGGGTCAGTGGAAATGAGGGAGACTCTTGATGAGATGGATTAACACAGCAATCACAACAATGGGCTCAAATATACCAATGGTTATGAGTATGGCACTGGAACAGGCAATGTTTCATTCTGTTATACGTAAGATCGCCATGAGTCAGAGCTGACTCGACAGCAGTTAACAACAATGTTAGAGATTATTAGCTTATCCTAATTAATACTGCTGTGGATTGAATCGTCTCCCAGAGGATATGTTGAAACCCTAACCCCTGCACCTGTGAACATGAACTTGTTTGGAAATAGAGTTTTTCCTTATTAGGGAAGTTAAACAAAAGTCATACCTGAGTAGGGTGGGTCCTAAGCCTAATCCCTTTTGAGTGGTGTCTTAGAAAAGGGGAGAACAGGCATGAACAAGAAGTCACACACAGGGGGAAGACAGCATGTGGGGGGGGGGGTCCATGTACAAGCAGCAAAGGAACACAAGGATTGCAGGTACCCACCAGAAACTAGGAGAGAGGCATGGAGCAACTCTTAGAGCCCTCAGAAGGAATGAAGAGACATGGCTGATGCTCTGAATTCAGACTTCTACCCTCCAAAACCATGATAAATAAATTTCTGTTCTTGGAAGGCACCCACTTTGTGGCATTTTGTTATGGCATTTCTAGGAAATGGAGGCAAACACCAAGTCTGATATCTGTGTACACGTGCTGTCTCCTGGTACCACCAGTCCTTGAGATTACAGAACAGTGCTGGTTCTTTGCAGAAGTGGGGAAACGGTGGTCTCCCCAACTCTATGTCACAGTTGGGTCTTGAATTGCTCTGGTTGTCCCCAGAGTCTTCAAAACAAACACACTGACTTGTCCAGCTGTTGACCCACCCAACTCTAGTAAGACCAAGGGGATAGGTAGGGGAGAAAACCATGCCACAAGCCACCTCCCACTCTTTCTTTGGGACTCCTGTCCCAGTAAAACTGTTCCTTCCTTCTCCAAATGTAAAACAAAATCCCTGTAATGCAATGGATGATAGATGTTCAGGGAAAGGAGAAGATGACAACAGGGTAGGAACCATGAGTTCTAACTATGTGCCAACTCATCGCCCAACAGGTCATAAGTCCCTGAAACATACAAAAAACAAAAACCCATTGCTAATTAGGACAGAGTAGAGCTGCTCCATAGGGTTTCCAAGGAGCTGTTCATGGATCCGAACTGCTGACCTTTTGGTGGACAGCTGAGCTCTTAACCACTGTACCACCAGGGCCCCCCTGAAACATACCTCTATTTATTATTTACAGCTATGGTGTAAAAACTTCCTAACATTGTTTTTGATAGATGAGTAGAAATTTATACATATGCTTTCCTTAACTGGTATAATTAGCAAACGGGTTATTTTCCATACAAGAAATTTTAAGAATAACTGAAGCTTAACTGAAAAATGCAAATACATTTTTATTTTTAACTTTGCCATCTTATCATAGAGTATAGAAAACATGAGTTAATCGTCTGTTTTTATGCCCAGTGTTCATGGAGGCCCATCAGTTATTTTATGGGATCCAGCCCTTGGATGCCGCTGGGATGTGTGGGAGCCTTGGCCCCACCTGCACGGCCTTACACTGCTGTCCTAGGAAGCCTGTCCTTGTGTTCCTCTGGTATTGCTGCCTGTTCCCTCTGCTGTCTGCTGTCAGTTCTCACTGCTGCTAATCTTCTCCCTAACGAGCAATAGCTGCTTAGATCAAGGTCCAAGAATGTGTCCTTGTCCCTCCTTCAAGTAAAGTACAACTATGCCCCTAGAGGCCCTTTCCTTTGACTTCAAAGTTAAGTTCTGTGTGCTGAGTGGTTGGTATTCTTAGAAATATGATCCTGGTGAAGCAGGGTATTATTGAAATGCCTGCCTGCTGATCTGTTTAGCAAAAACATGATGCTCAAGTCACAAGGCTAATTGTACAAATTGTCAGCAATTAGACTTCCAGAAATCTCCGGCACCTGAAAATTTTCCATGAATGCAGGCCAATGAGAACCAGCAAGGGCATGGAAGTCCCCTCAAGGCTGTCTGGAGAAAGTCCATCACTGCTTCAGACATGTGTTTTCAACAGCCTCAAAGTGTGATCGAATCTGATGGACATGATTAGGATTAGAGATCTGAGGGTCAGAAGGTGTCAAGGAAGGCGAAACAGGAGATGTTTACAGGGTGACTCTCCCTTCCTGATAAAAGATGGGTAGTTGACAGACAAATTGTTTTCTGTAAAGGCCAGATAGTAAATATTTTAGACTTTGCAGGCCACATATGATCTTTGTTGCACATTGTTTTTTGGGTTTTCTTTCTGTTATTGTGTGTGTGTGTGTGTATGCATGTATGTTTACCGCTCTGTACAACTGTAAAAACTATTTTAGCTCACAGGCTGTACAAAACAGGCCAGATTTGGCCGACATGCTGTGGTTTTCTGAGGAATCCTGGCTCCACCACTACTAGCTCTAAGATCTAAGCTTTCTAAGCCCCAATTTCATTATCTCTAAAATGCAAGTACAATCAATCACCTGTATCAGAGGATGGCTAATGGGGCACTTTATCACAGTCTGTGGCTCATAGCAGCATTCAGTACATGGTTGGTGGCTGGCATTGCTATTTCATGAATTGTCATTGAATCTCTGTTTTGAGGTGGCTGCTTTCACTTTGAGTTCCAGGTGGTACAAACAATTAACAGGATTAGTTGCTAACTGAAATGGTGGAGGTTCAAGCTCACCCAGAGGCACCTTGGAAGAACGGCCTGGTGATCTACTTCCAAAAAAATCAGCCATTGAAAACCCTATGGAGCACAGTTCTACTCTGATATACACAGGGGTCACCATGAGTCACAATCAACTCGACAGCAACTGGTTTAACTTTCTCTTTATTTCTTCTTTCTCAGAAAGGGTCACTCACTATGTTGGCATCTCCTGCCTGAAGGCGAGATGAGAGGGTAGAGGGGGTTAGAAGCTGGTGAAATGGACACGAAAAGAGAGAGTGGAGGGAGGGAGCAGGCAGTCTCATTAGGGGGAGAGTAATTGGGAGTATGTAGCAAGGTGTATATAAGTTTTTGTGTGAGAGACTGACTTGATTTATAAACTTTCACTTAAAGCACAATAAAAATTAAAAAAAAAAAAAAAAAAGAAAGCATCCTTCATATGTTAGGGTTCAAGGTGAGGGTTAGATGTATCCACAGGAAGGCCTGGAAGAATAAGACAGATTTAAGGGTAGCTCTCCTTCCTGCCAACCTGACAAAGGTTTGAATTGTTACTATGAGAATTACTCTTCTGTAACTCAGTACTGTGTCTCCAGAGGCTCCGTTATAGTTCCTGAAGGAGACATGGCCATCTGGTCAACCCCACTGATACTACAGCAGAAGCTTGCTTACCAAATTAGCTAATCTTTGAGAACAGAGCCTAAGAGAAATGTCCAAAACACAGACTATAGCAGCCAGAAGACAGATTGTGGAGGAGCTGGGCAAAGGGTTTGTGAGAGATGAGGGCTGGACGAGAGGAGAAGAGGCTGGAGGGGACACTGGGGGTGGCGAGGGGAGATGAGATGGACAAAGTTTGCTATCTACTGCCCTGTAGTTTTTGCTGTGCGAAGCCCTCTCTCTCCCCAGCTTCTGACTACAGCTCCCTGGATGGTTGGTGCTTGAAATTTGGTTTGCCCCTCCGTACCCAAGTCAAGTTAGCCACATCCTGCCTCCAGAACTTTCCCAAAATTCATTCTCTTTGCCAACAGGGCAGCTTGTACTTCCAGGAAGTGTGACATCCTTGAAGTGAAAGTGGATTTATTTTCCACTTTTTATTCTTGTGATTGTGAAACATAAAGTATGTAAAACATAAACCTACAGAAAAGAAACACCATTGAAGCCCCCAGCCACATAAGCACCCCCATGCCCTTCCCAGTCATAACGCCCCCTTCACCCTGGTTATACCCACTGTCCTGACCATCATGGGCTTCATTTCCTTGCTTAATTTATTTATTTTAGTATCTTACTACCTATTTCTGCATACCTGGACAACTCTAAATGTCTATTTTTTTAATCATGAAATTGGAATTTTTGTAATATTTTTTCTTTTTGGCAAACATGCAGCCATTCACAATTGCTGCATGAACAGTTCCATAACACTGGTTACATACTTCTCACTATCTCTACCCACATTGTTTCATTAATTCAGGCTCTCTGCCCCTTAACGTTCTCGCCTAAGCTTTAGATTAACTGTTGTCAGATTAAACTCATATAGATAATTCTTTGTAAGAGTTCTATGCTCAAGGCAAATGTTTTTATTAATTGGGCTAAACTATTGTTCAGATGGCTCTATGGGATAGGTTCTGTTCAAGATGTAAAGATCCTTTGTGGGCATCGGTTTCAGGGGTTCCCCAGTCTCAATGGATCCAGAAGTCTGGAATCATGTAGTGCGTATTTTACCTGCCTGGCTTCTCTTGTTCAGTATCACATCTTTAAGAAGCTTACCCCTGGTGCCGTGAAGCAGTCCTTGTTTATTTTGTTTGCTATATAGAATTCTACTGTTTGAACACACCCCAGTTGTTTACCCAGTCTACCACTGAGAGACAGCTGGGTCGTTTCCGCGTTGGGACAACTGTTAACAACGCTGTTATGAACATTTTTATGTATGTATCCTGGTGCCATGAGCACGCATTTCTGATGAAGCTTAAGAGTGAAGTTGTGGTCACAGTGTATGTGAATCTTCTGTTTTACTAAGTATTGCCAAATTTTTTTTTAATATAGTTTTTTCTTTCCTGTACTTTTCTTCCACTGGCTATTTCTACTCATTTAGTAAAGAATGAAGAAAGCGTCTTTTTGTTGTTGTTGTTGTATTCTTAATCATCTTTAATGTGTATATCACATCACAGTGTTTTCACTCTTTCATTCAACAAACATTTAGTAATTAGTCCCTGGGTGGTGCAAAATGATTGGTGCCTCAGAAGAAAGGTCTGGCAATCTAGTTCTGAAAGATCACAGCCATTGAAAACCCTATGGAGCACAGTTCAACTCTGAAACACATGGGGCCACTGTGAGTCAGAACTGGCTCAATGGCAATTGGTGTGGTTTTGATGTGCAAAAAAAAAAAGATTTTTCTTTTTTGCTGGGGTTATAGCAGTGAACGGAACAAGTAAGTATCTCCAACCTTATATAGCTGAGCATGCCAGTGGGGAGACAATAACAAATAAATACTACCTTTTAAAAATACATATACCAGATATAGAAAAGTAAAACAGGGAAAGGGAGTGCTGTGGGGCACAGTTTGAAATAGGGTGACTGAAGTAGTCCTCACTGAGAAGGAGACGTTGGAGCAAAGACCTGAAGAAGGAAACGAGGGAGCTCCGCGGATTTGGTGGACAGGAGGGTGTAATGACTAGTGGAAATAGCAAATGTAAAGGCCCTGAGGTAGAAGTATGCCTGGGGGTCTGAGGAAGAGCCAGGGAGCCAGTGGGGTGGAGCAGAGAGAGTAAGGGAAAGATGAGAACAGGGAAGGGAGGGGAACAGGAGGGACATTTGCACTGGATTTTATAGGCTACCCAAGTACCTGACTTTTATTCTCAGTGAAATGGTGAGCTATTGCTGAGTGTTGAGCAAAGGAATGACGAGAGCTAACCTAGAACAGAATCTCTCCACCACTGTGTTGAGAATAGACCATGGGGGCCAAAGGTGGAGGCTGAGGGACCAGATGGGAAGTTACAGTCATTCTCCAAGCCAGGGATGAAGGAGGAGTGGACGAGGGTAACAGGTGGAGAATTGGTTGGATTGGGGCTATAATTTGAAGGTAGAGTCAACAGGGTTTTCTGAAGAATTGGATGTGCAGAGAACAGAGAAGTCAAAGATTTCTCCAAGGTTTGGGGCCTAGGCTAAAATCTCCCTGGTTGACATGACACATTCATGTTAGTTATTTCATTTCAAGCTAACAGTCAAGGCCCCTCAGAGGGAGGTTGCAAGGCCTCTGGCTCAGGTTTGGGAGGTGCCAGGCCTGGTTTGAGTCTTGTTTCTATTATTCACTAGTGCAGTGGCCTAGGCCAAGTCCTTTAACCTCTCTCATCCTCAGTTCCCTGACTGTAAAATGGAGACACCGATGGGATGTTCTACAGCCCTTAGTCTCCCCTGGCTTTATGGATTGGACTGAACTGATCAGACCTTTTTATATATACAGTATACAAGCATACTTTATTTTGACTGCATTAAATTTAGAGACATTTAAGCAGCAAAGAATATTACAAACAACATTAAAAAATATGAAAAAGGAAAAAGAAACTAAATATGAAATAAATGCTTGTCAATATCAACTCCCCAAGATTAATCTATGAGTTTAGGAATAAACTGATAAAAATATGAGCTGGGAGAGTGTTGTCATTGATTAGGTTTTTTCCTTTTTATTTTTTAGCTAATCAACATCTATTGAGGTAAATATGGGGTAACTTGTACAGTTTCTTATCACACCTCCCAACACATAGAAAAGGTCTTTAATGTTTCAATGCCTCTACCTGTGACCAGACGTTTTGGCATTTATCAAGCACTGCCTCACCCTGGCCCAAAAGAATTTGTTCTAAACCAATAGAATAAAGAAGTTCCCTTCTTCCATAATTTAGTATATAGGCAAGGATACAGGAAGAAATGTTGACACCATCACACAATGGACCATGTGGGGCTTGAAGGAGAGGCAGTAGGGCCTAGCAGAAAGAGCACTGGACTAGGAGTCTGTCATAAATAACTGATCTGAGCTTCAGAGTCCTTACCATAAAATAAGAATAACAATATCTGCCCTGTAACACATGGAGTTATTAAAACCAAAAGCCAAACCCGTTGCCACTGAGTCATTTCTGACTCATAGCGACTCTGTAGGACAGAGCAGAACTGCCCTATAGAGTTTCTGAAGAGCGGCTGGCAAATTCACACTGCCGACATTTTGGTTAGCAGCCTGAGCTTTTAACTAGTGCACCAGCAGGGCTCCATGGAGTTATTAGGAGGATCAAATTAGAATAACTAAGTGAATATAGAAGTCCCTGGGTGGTGGAAAGAGTTTGGTTGCTAACCAGAAGTTTGCAGGTTCAAGTCCAGCCAGAGGTACCCTAGAAGGAATTCTGACTGATCAAATTCCAAAATATCAGCCATTGAAATCCCTACGAAGCACAGTTCTACTCTGACAAACATGGCGTCACCATGAGTCAGAATTCATGCAATAGCAACTGGATATGAACGTAAGGTAGGCCATGACTACCTAAGTAGAATTATAATATTTCTTAGGTATCAAATGCTTAAGCCATAATCCCAACTACCCTCCACTGTGGAGCATAGTAGGTGGACCTCCTGCACTAGGTCACTTGGGCTTGCTTAATAAAATGCTCAATTCTGGCCCCCAGCCCTCCGGTTAATTCTTAAGCACAATAAAGTTTGGAGCCACTGGTCCAGGAACTAACTTCGATGGAATAGAAGAAGAGAAAAAAGGATAATGATTACATAGATTCCTGGCATTCAGATAGGTGCTAACCTATAAGAAATGAAGGACTCTATTCATCATGTTTGAAAATCCCCAGTGGGTGGATACTTAGGGTTCCACTAAAAATAGTGGGATAATGCCGTTTGTCAGAAGTTTAAATAGGCAATGTGAATTATTACACACATCCTTTCTGAGGGGACATTTTAAATGTAGAGTCTTTTGTCTAAAGATGAATTTCCATTATCCTTTCCATGTGCTTCCTATGCCCTGAGAACACTCAGCTTTGGGTTTCCTTGGTCCTTTGCTAAGAGCCACAAAGTTGATGCACAGCTTTTATGCGTTTCAGAACTGGGCTCCTCTCCCACTGCCGTTCCATTGCAACGGCCAAATTAGCCATCGCACCTGCAATATTGATCTGGGCAAGTGCCCTGAGAACAGCCCGTCCTGGGTGAGCACGTGATCAAGTTCCTGCTGCACACTGACTCAGCAGGACCCGGAGGCTTTCAAAAGCCAGATGGGCACTGGTTGTTTCTAAATGGGTAACAGGCCCACCAGCTTGGAGCCCAATCCCAGTTTCTGGCTAGGCATTTCTCGATTCACTCAGGAGGCAATAAGCATTGTGGACACACAGGTACTCTAGGATTCATTTGGAATAAGTTGAATGTGTGGTAGAGAAAGGCAGGAGGGGGGTTTCCGAGAATGACTGGCAGCACTTGGGGGTTTGTTCTGTATATGGTAGACATAGCTCCTTCTCTGATCCTGTGGTCCAATGTGAAATGGCCGGGGACTTCTTCCCAAAGACAGCCCCGCCCCCGCCCCACACACACTTGGCCTCATGCTGTAGATGCAGAGGCAGGGCTGGTCCGCCCTGGTCATTGGTCATTTCAGGCCAACCTCTCACCTTCCATTCCTAGGATACAGCCAGGGTCACTCTGGCTCATGGGACAAAGGTGGCTGCAGAGTGTTACTCCACCCCCACAGCTATCACCGCTGCAAACAATGTCAGGGAGGAGTGCAGCCCATGTGAGCGCAGGTGGTGAGCTTACAACATTGCTAGAGGGTCGGAGGCTGTGGCCAGATGATAATTCCCAGAGAGAAATTTCCAAGCATCTGATGACAAATTGAGGGTGAAAAAGCAGCCCAGGGCTAGAAAGTCATTCAAGCTCAAGTCCTTCAATGTAGGAACTTTAAGATTGTGATAAAGATTGCCTGACATAATGTTTAAAGTTCTTAGCACAGTGCCCAGTACCTAGTAAGCGCTTGATGAATGGGAACTATTGTTAGTATTAGGGCGGTAGTTCAGAGGTATGATTCTTGACTTCCATTCAGGAGACCCTGGTTCGATTCCCAGCCAATGTGCCTCAAGCACAGCCACCAACTATTCCCCAGTGGGGGCTTACACACTGCTGTGACCCTGAACATTTTCATCAGAGCTTCCAAACTAAGACAGACTAGGAAGAAAGGCCTGGAAATCTACTTCCAAAAAATCATCCCATGAAAACCCCATGGATGGAGTTGCTATGAGTCAGGGACTGACTCGCCAGTAGCTAACAACCACAAGTTATTACTATGTGAATCTTCTTGATGTTTCCAGGGGCCCACCCATGACTATTGTTCTGTGCCACCAGGGCTCCTTCTACCCAGCACAGTGGTTGCTAAACCACTAGCATGTCTAAAGGAAGATGATAAACACAAAGTCGTGCAGATCTGAGGGCTCCTTCAGCATGGGTGCCATCCCTCCCATCTAAACCCACAGAGCAAAGGCTGCCCATTAATTCAGTCACTCATCCATTTAGTAAATATTTAGTGACCACGTAGGTATGTTAAACACTCTTCTAGGCACTTGGGCTAAAGTTGTGAACAAGACATGGGTGTTTCTTACACTCACTGCGCTTATATTCCAATGGGAAAAGACAGACAAACAAAAATTAAGCAAGGGACTGTCGGGTAGTCTCTGGCTTGTGAAGCAAAAATGTAGGGTTTTGTGATGGACAGTGACTGGGCTGGCCGCTCTGAGGAGTGGCACCCAAGACACAACGTAAACGATGAGAGCCACCAGAGGAGTAGAGAAGAGTGTTCCAGACAGAGGGGACAGTGAGAGTGTAAGGCCCTGGAGCAGGAACACGTTTGAAAAACAGAAGTCAGGTATGTGTGGCTGCAGCATAGAAAGCAAGCATCAGGGGCAGGGGGAGGCAGGGCCAGGACCTAGGAGGAGTTTGGATTCATCCTAAGTCATGGGAAGCTGATCAAAAGGTTAAGGAGAGAAACAACATGAGCATGTTCAATGCCATAGAGGTGGCCACATAGCCTGGCTGTCACCAGACTCTCCCCTCGAAGTGTGGTGAAACTGAGATACTTATGCCAAAACCTGAGCCCTGAGCCTAGGGTGACCTAAGGAAGGTAACACCCATCACCCAGGAGGCACAGAAACCTCAGGAAAAGCACAAAACTTGTCGTGTGCTGAGCTTATCTAGATATCTGGGAGTCAGAAGATCCCAGAGGACAGTTGGCTTACGTTATGATTTTTGCGGTCGTTATTTTTGTTTTCATAATTGCCCTGGACCCACTGAGCCCCAGCCCCTGTTGTTTTCCCATCTGGAATGCCCTTTCTCTTCTTAAGTCCTACCCATCCTCATGGCTCACCTCCTCCGTGCTGTCTTCCCAGACTACCTGAGCCCTCACTGACCTCCTGAGCTCTGAGAGCTTGTAATGATCATCTACCTTGTATTACTCCCTGTGTGTGACTCGTACATTCCCAACTAGGTCACTTGGCCTAGGCGACCTTCATTATTGCACCTCACCACTTAGGATGGTGTTGGGCCACAGTGGATGGCACCATGCCTGGGTGCAGTGGTTAATAGCTACAGCTGCGAACCAAAAGGTCACAGTTTGAATCCACCAGCCGCTCCTTGGAAACACTATAGTGTTGCTATGAGTTGGAATCAACTCCACGGCAATGGATTTGGTTTTTTTGGTTTATCCAGCAACCAAACCTAAACCACACCCACTGCCATCAAGTTGATCCTGACTCAGCATCCCCACAGAAGAGAGTAGAACTGCCCCATAGGGTTTCCAAGTCTGTAAATCTTTAGGGAAACAGACAGCCACATCTTTCCCGCTTGGAGCGGCTGGTGGCCTGGTGGATTCGAATCGCTGACTTCTTGGTTAACAGCCGAGCGTTTTAACTACTCTGCCACCAGGGCTCCTTCTACCCAGCACAGTGCTTGCTAAATGCCTGTTGACTAATTAGGATGCCCTTTAGCTGGGACTTGGGAATAAACTCTAAAAACTGAATTGGATAATACAATAAAAAAAAAAAATACAATAGACTTGTGAAAATTAGATACCGCCTGAATGAGTGACGAGAAACAAACCGTGGCAAAACAAGCACAATAGGATTATTTCATCATTCACCACCTAAAAAACAAAGGTCCCTGGTGACATCAGCTTTGGCAGTCCCTAGTGGAAAGTGACCTGCCAGAGCCCTGCTGCCTTGTTCCATCCGGGAACGCTTTCCATTAACGCTATTAACCTGGCGCAATGGTCAGAGGCAGAGCTGCCAGCCTGGCCAAATATGCTTGACTCCAATTGCTGAATCATCTCCATTTCCCTTGTCCTTCCTAATACCTTCAAGAATTAGAAAAAGCAAAGGAGGAGGAAAATGCACCAAACACTATCAACTGTAGCAAATCTGTAATAGGAAGCAACTTGGCCAGTTTCTTCCACTTCCTGCCATCCCTATGCTTTTCATTAAAAACATTTCTCTACCACATTGAGACTTCTCATTTTTCTTTGAACCAAGGGAAAATTCTAAGCTCCCGGGCCACATACCATAAGTGGTTTCCAAGGGAGAAAAATCCACTCTTTTCCATTTACATCTTGACCTTCTAAAAGCTGGCTGGAAGGACAGTGGCCTTTGCTGCCATCCCCTTGATTCAATGTAATCAAAAGCTGCCAGAAGACCCCGGGACTATAGATGTGAAGAAAACACCCAGAAGTAAGTAAAAGTCAAACATAACCAATAAGTAGGTTGATTGAATCCTCGGTGAGCTGTAAAATTACAGCCAAGGGAATTCTATGATTGGAGAGGCTCGGCAACCATTTTTCTCAGGCTGGGTAGTGGTGGGTTGCAAAGAAGGCTACACTGCCCTCTATTGGAGGCCTATAAGCACTCAGCTAAGAGCTTTCCCCATCACCCACCTGTCTGTCAGTTTGTTATACTGTGGTGGCTTTCATGTTGCTATGATGCCGGAAGCTATGCCACCAGTATTTCAAATACCAGCAGGGTCACACATAGTGGAAAAGTTTCAGCAGAGACTAGGAAGAAAGGCCTGGCCATCTACTTCCAAAAATTAGCCAGTGAAAACACCTATGGATCACAACAGTATATTGTTCCATATAGCACATATACACAGTGGCCACAACAGTGTACTCCAGCATACCAATGATCGTGATGATGGAGCAGGACAACTTTTCGTTCTGTTGTACCTGGTGTCACTGTGAGTCGGAGCTGACTTGATGGCAGTTAACAACAACAAAAGGGCTTTTCATTCATGATCTCAATTAGTCATTGCCACAACCCTTGACAGCTATTATTATCTGAGAAAAATGAGACCAGAGACATCAAATAACTTGCCAGAGGTCGGGCAAGTAGGTAACCACAGAAGCAAGGATGCTAATCCAGGGATGAATGACTTCAGTGTCCATTTTCTTGCTTTCGTCTTCATAGTTAATCTTTCCTTCTTGGACACCAGTAACTGTAGGTAACTGAGTCGTGCTCCGTGGAGTTGCCAGCAGTTCTCTCTAGCATGGTTGTTCTCAGGGTGAGCTGCATGTTAGAATCATCTGGAGACATTTTCTCAGCCACTGAAGTCCCACCTCTCGAGACTCTGATTTTAGTTGATCTGAGGTAGAGTCCTGGCTTCAGTAGGCTTTAAAAGTCTCCCAGGTGATTCTAGTATGTAAACAGTATTAAGAATTCCTGCTTTAGCTGCAGAAAAGATGGAGGCAGAGACAGGTGATCCCCCAAACCTGGGACTCAGTATTTAATAGAAAGTAAGTTTGGAGGCCACGACAGAAGTCACTTTTGAAGGATGCAGGCTTAATCATGGAACGCTGCGGTTATAATCTGTGATGTTGTGGTAGGCGGAATAATGCCCCCCCAAAAGAAGTCCACATCCGAATCCCTCAGAACCTATAACTATGTTACCTTACAAACAAATTGACTTTGATTAAGTTAAGGGTCTTAACAAACCACAATCCAAACCCATTGTTGTCGAGTCGATTCTGACTCTTGGCGACCTGACGTGTTACAGAGTAGAACTGCTCCATTGGGTTTTCTTGGCTGTAATCTTTACCGGGGCAGTTCATGAAGGGCTTTATTCTGTGGAGTCACTGGGTGGGTTCGAACGACCAACCTTTAGGTCAGCAGCCTATTGCTAACCACTTGCACCAGATTAGCCTGGGTTATCCAGGTGGGTGTAATGTAAGCATGAGGGTCCTTATCAGTGAAAGCAGGTGGCAGGAGCATCAGGGCCTCTAGTAGCTGAAAAAGACAAAGGAATTCTCCCCTAGAGTCCCCAAAAGGATCCAGACCTGCCAATGCCTTGACTTTAGCCCTGTGAGGATGATTCTAGATTTTTGACCCCCAAGAACTGTAAGATAATAAATTTGTGTTAAGTCACTACGTTTGTGATATTTTGTTACAACAAAAATAGGAAACTAATATAGATGTTTACAACTGACTTCACTTTTCTGAGACTTGGTTTCCTCATTTCTGAAATGGGATGATCATACCCACTTCAGCAGGGTTGTTTGAGAGGACTAAACACAATAATCATAAACTAAACGCTTGGTAGAGTGGCTAGTATGCAGCAAGTGCCCAATAAATGCTGCCTACTATTGTAATCACTGGTAGGATAGAGATCTCAGAAGACCACAGCCTCAGTGTGGTAGCTCTGGATCAGAACAGCTGGGGCAGAAAGTGGAATAACACAAGAAGATGTTAGGTGAGAGATACTTCCAGCTATGGCCAAATACAGTTTTACAGGGCAGGGGCAGATTAACCAATAAACAAGGTATGCACAGGCTTAATTGTGTTTACTTACTAATCTGTAGTGCACAATTTCCAATGAATTTCACCACATCTTTGTGGTGAAACAGGCAGCAGTGGCCCGCTCAAAGATGGCGGCCCACCTCACTGCTTTGAATGTGTGTCGTTCTCCACAGTCCTGCCAATAGTTCAGTTTCCCCGTGGAGTGTGGGTTAAAATCTGATGTGCAAGAGAGTTGGTTGCTATGCAACACTTACACTGCCCTTGTTTTCTCGCCATAACTGAACCATTTAGAACTGGTTCAAAGCCCTGCCTTGTTTCCGTCGGCCATGACCGAACTTTTTCAAACATATTTGAGGTCCGGATTAAAATGCATCTTAAATTAGAAAGGCAAGTCATAATTTATTTGGTAATGTTTTTCTTTTCTTTTTGTTAGCAGCCATCGAGTTGGCATCTGACTTGTGGCAACTCTGTGCACAACTCAATGAAACACTGTCTGGTCCTTCACCATCCCCATGATTGATTGTAGATGGGACTATTGTGATCCATAGGGTTTTCATTGACTGATTTTCAGAAGCAGATCACCAGGCCTTTCTTCCTAGCCTGTCTTAGTCTGCAAGCTCCACTGAAACCTGTTCAGTATCATATACTGACAGATGAGGTGAATTGACCAGGAATCAAACCCTCTCCTAAAATAATGGTCTATCTATTATTAGTGATGTCTTAGATCCAAAGAAATATGGTATTTAAAATTTTGACTATATTTTTCTAGCCCTACTATTAAAAAAAATAATAACTATTTGAAGACCATCTCCACATTCCTGCAAAACTATTATTAAACATGTATTTTATGGTTTAATTCCACTAAAAGAAGACTGCTACCATAAATCTCACAGAGTTCTGTGCTGAGGAAAATATGTCTCTCCTGTTGAACTACCATGCCTCCTTACTGGATAGCCATAGTAATGGATCCTTGTAACGTTCCTTTTTAACTAAGGCAGCCAAGAAGTTCAGACCTAACTTTTGTGCTACCTTACATTGCGGTAACCTTCCTCAACCTAGGTTCTCCCCTCTGAGCTTCCATGCACCTGTCTTTACCCTTGTCTTAATGCTGGTGAAGAAGGTGCTGTTTGTGGCACAATTAAACAATTCGATATGTGTGTTATCTAAAATACGCCAGCTATGGGTGAAACTCCCCTCCTAGATGTGATTTTCAACCTTGTTTTCTACCTTCAAGCACCATCCTGACAATACCGTCTCATGTTGTTGTTATTGTGCCATCAAGTTGACTCTGACTCATAGTGACCGTATATGACAGAGTATAGCCACCCCACAGGTTTTTCTAGGCTGTAATCTTTTTGTTTCTTTTAGTTTTTTTTTTTTTTAATTTTATTGTGTTTTAGGTGAAACTTTACACAGCAAATTAAGTTCCCGTTTAACAATTTTTATATAAATTGTTTCACAATATTGGTTGCATTTTTGCAGTGTGTCAGCATTCTTATTATTTCCATTCTGTTTGTTCTACTTTCCATTATCTAGCATCCCTGCCCCTCCTTGCCTTCTCATCTTTGCATTTGGGTAAATGTTGACCATTCGTTTTCATATAGCTGATTGTTTAATGGAGCACATTCCTCACAGACCAGGCTGTAATCTTTATGGAAGCAGATTGCCAGGTCTTTTTCTCCCTTGATGCCACTGGATAGGTTTGAACTGCTGGTCTTTCAGTTAGCAGCCAAGTGCTTAACCATTGCTCCACCAGGATCCTTACCATCTCATTACCCTCAGTAACTCAGGGTGCGGGTGGAGGGATGATGAAATATAGCACATCTGCTTAGAAGAGAACATCAGAAATACCTCAGGGCTATACCACGAGCCTTGGTGAGTCTAGCCTACATCCATCACTGCTTCTAGCCATCTCTTTATGCCCAAGATGGTGACTTGCACACAGTAATGGCTCATCAAATTGTTCCTGAAAATAATACAAAATTAAGAATACAAAATTAGACATAAACATTTGGTAGGGGACCCTAGTAGGTAGACAGCTCTGAGGTTTAAACTTCAGTAGCTTATAGGTTTGACCATGTGTCTGGCCAGTGAGATGTGAACAGTGTCAAGTGATGCTTCGCAGAAGTCTCCTTGAAGGGAGCAGGCCTCTCTTCTTACCTTCCTCTGCCCTGCTACCTGGAACTCACTTATGATGGCTAGGGCTCCAGCAGCCATCTTGGACAAGGAGGCGAAGAGTTATAGTCCAGGTAGTGGGACAGAAAGTTGAAGGATCCTGGGTCACGTCTCTAATGATTTTGGGAAGCTGCCTACCAAACCCAGGCTGCCTATTCCCTATTTCTTGTGAAATATTATTTCCATTAGCCTTGGGAACTCGAATCACCATCTTGGATATCTCTCTTACTATCAGCCAGTTCCTGCCTGATATGGCTTCATAAAATGATCCATACAAAAAGAGCATAGATCATGTCAGGACCAAGACCATGAAAAGAGCCCAGACCTGGAGGTCAGACACCCTCTTTCGTGTCTTTGCTTTGCAAGTTATGCCAGTAGCTTGCTCCATGAACTTAAGTAACCCACTTAACCTCTATTTAATTAAGTTTCCTCAAAAGAAAAAAGGAACTTCCTCCCACAAAGTATGATGGTTAAATGACATAAAAATGCGGAAGTACTTTGAGAGAATAAAACCTTTCATCTTTGTTACCATTAGTTGTGAATTACTGTGAAATAATCCTTCTGTTATCCCACTCCTCCTAAATGAGTTCAATGCTAGACTCTCATGTCTTTGGTAGTGGTGTTGAGGTTAAAATTAAACCATGAACATTGGCTAGTGAAGCTAGAATTGTTCAGCTGGCAGATTGAAGGTGGGAAAGAAGCAGGTATTACAAAAGTCTTCAAATTATTATGTCTTTGCAAAAAGTGATCAGTTGTTTGTTTCCTTTCTCCTCTAAGGATACCAAACCCATAGCCATTAAGTCAATTCCAACTCATAGCGACCCTGTAGGACAGAGTAGAACTGCCCCATAGGGTTTCCAAGGCTGTAATCTTCATGGAAACAGATTACTACATTTTTCTCCCGTGGAACTGCTGGTGAGTTCAAACTGCTGACCTTTGGGTTCGCAGCCAAGCACTTAACTGCTGTGCCACCAGGGCTCCTTCCTCTAAGGATAGAGGACTGCAGTTAGCGGAATAAGAATTTCCTAATTAGGTACTGTCCTAGAGTCATTTCCATTAGAGCAGAGCCTGTGAGATAGATATTCTTATGCAAGAGTTTTCAATAGAAAGATATAAGGGAAAGAGGAAAGCAGGTTAGAACAAGAGAAAAAGATGGATAAAGATATGGGTCTCTGCCTGATCCCATAGGGAGCTTCAGAGCATGACCACCACCAAGGAATTGTCCCACCAGCCCTGATAGGGTGAGTGAAGTGTAACCACCTCCCAGGCATTGCTGGGTGAGGAGGCTCCCCTTGGCTAAAGACAGTTCTGCAGAAAGGGTGCAGCTGAGATTCAATAGCCCAACACTCACAGCAGCTGTGGGATGGACAAACTGACCTACTGACTGGCGCCTGGGTGACACACCCCCAGTGTCTACCATAGGACCAGAACACTGAAGCACTAGAGTAGCTTATGGAGGAAGCTTCTACTTCCTCTGTAGGGACTTCCTTTAGAGAATAGTTCCCTAGACAGTCTTAAAAATAGAACCAACTCATCTGTCTGCCAGAGTCAGAAAAATGGGCTCGTCACAAAAAGGTGGGTGGATAAGACACCTTGAAAACCGGTTGCCATCGAGTCAACTTTGATTCATGGCAGCCCCAAGAGTCAAGCAGAACTATGTTCCATAGGGTTTTCAATGGCTGGTTTTTCAGAAGATCATCAGGCCTTTCTTCTGAGGCACCCATGGGTGGACTGGGACCACCAACCTTTCAGTTAGCCGTCAAACACATGAACCGTTTGCACCACCAAGGGACTCCAAGACACCTTTACAACAGACTACAGAGCTGTGCAGTTCTCAGTTTTTCTGCATCTTGGGAATTAAACTGGAAAACTGGCACAAATGAGAATGAATGACACCCAAGAGGTCATCCTGAGAGTACCAACAAATAGAGGAAATGGGTGAGCAAGGGAAACCTTTTCTCTTTATTCCTGGCTTATTCTTCTTTCCCCCATAGTCCGTGGCCACTATTAAGAGGCAGTTTGGATTAAGCATTAAGAATACAAGATCTGTAATCAACTCCTTGCTGGTTCTGCCTTTGAACTAGTCACTTAAGCTCCCTAAGCCTCACCTTCTCCAGCCATAAGTAAGGCTAACTCTTGTGGCAGAGACAGTGGCTGACCACCTGCCCACAGTGTAGGGTTGTGGCTCCCTGGTCAGGGCCTACATTTTCCAGCCCCCTTGCAGCTCCAGTAACTTATTCTCACCAATGGAATGTGAGTGGAAGTGATCATTTCTGATACAAAATGGTTAAGAAGTGGGTATAACTCCAACATCTCTTTCGCCAAGCTGAAACAAAAGACGGGGCCTGGACCACCGCGTAACAGTGTAGGGAGAGGCCAAAGAACCACCCCCTCCTGAAAAACAGAGGGAGAGTTGTCTTCTCCAGAGAAGATTGGACCTGACTTAAGTCTACCAGGGCTTTCCAGTTCCAATTATTCATTCTTTTTAAGCCTTCCCAACCTGCTATCCTGCAACACTTTTGTTTTTGTCAATGACTAGTGTGCTGTCAATGATAAATTCTGAGCTTGTTCTTTAGTATCAACTCAAGGCAAGTGAAACATGGGAAGTGTTATTGACACTTAGAGTTGGCATTTCACCTCATGGATTTCTCCACAGCATTGAGGATTATAGCATGTTAATTAATCACATCCCTTCTTTCCTCTGGGTTCTGAACCAAGGGAGAAATAATACATGAGAATCAAAGATCACACTAATGGCATTATTGCCAGAGGCTGGTTTGAAGACTTGGCTTGAATCCAAGGTCAAAAGATGAGTCTTCGCCTTCCCCCTGAATTGAAGTCATGGCCAGTCATGGGTTGGGCAGTGCGAGGACACGTCCAGGCCTCCCGTCTGAGCTTATTACTTGGAGGGAAGGAGAATGGTACTGCCTGTGGTCAGGCAGAAAATGCTGAGAGAGGCGGGCTCCGTGCCCTCTCCCCCCTCTTCCCTAAGGGAAACAAGCGAGATGGGCTTGAACTGTTTCTCCAGCAATCCTCCTAGGCAAGGATGCATGGGGGGAGAAGTGTTCCCTCTTCTGCAGGGATCATGTGAAGTGGGGCAAATTATCTTCTCTCTCAACAGACTGCTAAAGCCAAAGTGAAACCAGTTGTCATGGATTCAACTCCGACCCATGGTGACCCCATGTGTGTCAGTAGAACTGCTTCATAGAGTTTTCAGAGGCTGATTTTTCAGAAGCAGATCACCAGGTTTTTCTTCTGAGATGCCTCTGAGTGGCCCTGAACCTCTTACGCTTAGCATTTGATTACGTTAACTGTTAATACCGCCCAAAGACTCCAGAAACAATTCAGAGGTGGGTTACAAGCCTAGTAGACACTCTGAGAAAGAAAAGCCAACCTGGGCTCTTGAATCAGTCACACAAGTGCCATCTTTCAACCGCCCCAGGTCTTGTCTTTTGTACCAAGAAGCTGACTAACATTGTAATTCTTGGCTGCATAGTTCAAACATATCAGCTTCTATTGATCCACACACATGACCTCTGTCTTCTCCATCCAGCACTGATGGCTGCTTTTCTCTGGCCCCTCTCCTGCAAGCATTATGCAGCATTAAGGACAAGTTGATGCTTGAAGCATTGCTTTTCCTGAATTTGCTACACTCTCTGTTGTTGGAGGTAATGGATTGCCTGCTCTGTTTTCCTTCACTGCAGTCACAGGTCTGTTGTCACCATAGCCCCAGAATATATTAGCAGATTAGGCAGGGTGAAAATGACAGTGTCCTGGGTGTCACATGCTTTCCTGCTCGAAGTGGCGTTTTCCAATTTGCTAGCATTTCATAAACAAAACATTGTTTTAATTGTTTTTGGCTATGTTGATGGGTCAGGTTTTTCTCTGCCTTTTCCTCCTTAGCTCCAAACGTCTGTGCATTGTCATTGCGGTGTCTCCTGTAAGAACACACTTCCAGTTATAAGGAGCACCATGGGAGGCCAGTGGAAAAGCCCCACTGTTACCTTGCCTTCTCCCAGGACAGTGGAGCCTCAGGAAGCTGGTCTTTGCTTAATGCCACGCTATTGGGCTTGTCTGGCTGATATCAAGAATAACTCCCAGGTTTGATTAACCTGATCTTCTAACCACTGTAAATGACCTCTTACTTAAAATAGTTGGGCATTTTAAGCTGCCTGGTTGCCCAAGCAGGGTGAAATGTTCCAGAAGAAGTCACGTAAGGGCAGAGGTTTAACACAGCGGGTTCTGGTTGTGCAACGGCTCCTTCCCTGACAGGCAAGGCTGCTGCCGGGAGGAGTCAAGGGCAGGCAGATCCCACAAGAGCCAACAAGAATGTAGGCAAATATCCTGAGGCTGAATGATCACGATGGTATCTTGAATTTGTCTCACTTCCAAAGAACTCCAAGGAACAAAGGTGTATTTGACACATATGTGATCTCAGTTTTTTTTTAATGAGAATATGTATTTTAAAGGGTCTCTAAACCACTCCTCAGCCCACCCAAGTTGAGGCCTTCACTGTATCTCACCTAAATTGGCCTTTGGTCATTCTCCTTTGTTCTTGATCCCAGCCACCACCACACTCCCCACCCCCACCTCCAGCTGCCAGCTTCAATTTCCAGTGCCCTGTTTTAATCATGTGTTTGTCTCCTGGTTAATACCTGTTGGAGCCTTGCCTTACTGACTTGAGTACAAGTGTCTCAGTCTTGGGCCAAGGTCTGCCATGAAGTAGTTGCTGACTTCCCTCTCTAAGCATTGCATGCTGTCCAGCACCTCAGCCTAATTAGACTGTCTGCTGTTCCCTGAACATGCCTTTTCCCTAGGGCTGCCATAACAAAGTACCACAAATTGGGTGATTTATGAGAACAGAAGTGTGTACCTCCATAAACTACTACCCCATTTACCATGAGGCTAGAAGAAATGGATGGTGCCTGGTTACCATTACTGATTGATCAAGGACCCAATAGGTGAATCCTGACCAAAAGGAGGAAAAGTGTGGAACAGAGCTTCAAGTTCATATAGAAACCAGACTTACTGGGTCCATTGAGGCCGGGAAGAACTGCTGAATCTAATGCCTGGAAATCATCTTTAAACCTTGAACCAAAATTATCCCATGAAGCCATCCTTAATAGTTTAGCCTAATTACTAAAGAGTGTTTGCCTTGAGCATAGCACTCTTATAAGGAATTATCTATATGAGCGTGAACTGTCCACAATTAATCTACAGCACAGATAAGAACTTTAAGGATCAGACAGTCTAAATTAATGATGAGGAAACAATACTGGGTAGAGATAGAATGGTGACACAATGTGAAGTATGCAACCAATGTTCCTGTAGAAATTGTGAATGGATGTGTTTGATTGTCTATACTGACACCAAAAATAAAAATATTAAATCTAAAAAATTAAGAAAGAACAGAAATTTACTATATCACAATCTTGGAGGCTAGAAGTCTAGAATCAGAGTGTCAGCCATGTTGATTCCTTTTGAGGCTCTGAGGGAGAATCTGTTCCATGCCTCTCTCCTAGCTTCTGATGAGGGCTGCAATCCTCGGTGTTCCTTGTCTTGCAGCTCTAGTCTCTGCCTCTGTCATCACATGGCTGGCTTCCCTCTGTGTGTCTCTCTCTGTATCTCTTCTCTTATACAACGACACTAGTCATATTGGATTAGGAGCCACCCTACTCCATATGGCCTCATGTTAACCTAACTGATAACATCCTTGAAGATCCTATTTCCAAACAAGATCATGTTCACAGATTCCGGACGTTAAGACTTCAATGTATCTTTTGGAGGGAACACAATTCAATCCATAACAGTGTCCCGTGCCACCTCTCCTCTGCTTCTCCATGAACGGCCCCTGTACCCCTTCTCCCATCAGAATCCTGCCCATCCTTCAAGACTATCCCTAAATGCCATCATCTTTGGGAACTATACCATGATCATTCCAGGCAAAATTACTCTCTTTGGATATCTGTTCTGTTCTCCATCCATTTGTATACTTGTTTCACCCTTCTCTTTGAGGGCAGTTTATCTGTTCATCTTGTCTCTCCTGCCACACATAGCACAGTACCTTACACTTAGTAGATGCTCAATAAATAGCATTTGAATTGATTTGGGGTCACAGTAGGTACTTGTGTTATCATGCATGCTGAATACTATTCTGCTGAATATTTGCTATATTTTTTTCAGAAAGTATAATAGCCGTTTCCAAAACTGTGCTATTCAATTTTGAACAGTTTGTGCTCTTATTGTTCTATTTTAGGAAGCAGTGGGTGGCAAGGGGAAGGGGCAGAGCCTAGCAATTTAGCGAAAATCTCAAGGGCTTTGGAGTTAGGTTTGAGTCTCTGTTCCATCGCTGACTACTTGTATGTCCTTGAGCAAGTTTTTTAATCTCTCTGAACTCCAGGTTCTCATCTCTAAAATGGAGACAAAATAACCTATTTTACATATCGATCATGAGAATTAAATTAAAAAATTTCTATTAAGCACCTAACTCTGTACCTAGTACACAGCAGTGTCTAATAAATGAACATTTCCATCATCATCCTTATCCTCTCCATAGTTTATGTCAGAATTAAATGCTAAACTTTTTAATGAGTACATCAACTATTCCCCCGGCGTGCTACTGACTGTGGTAGGTGCAAATATTGACTATGTCAAGGCCCCAGCACACAAGATAATGATCTGACTGAATGGACAATGTTAACACACAGGAGCATTTATTAAACTATGCTACAGACAGATGTTCAAATGCATTTTAAAAATAAAAAGGATTTACTTAAATCAAAGGGTAAAAAAAAAAAAAAATTTTTTTTTTTATATAAATGTGGCAATTAGAAGCCTCAGCAAAGCCTGCAAGCCATATCGCACAGGGCCCACCTCTCCCAATGCCGTCAACGGACTGAACCACGTATTTATGTTACCTGCCTGGCCACTACAGGCAGGGCCAGCTTCAGGCCCCCCACACTTAGAAGGACTCATGCTTGGTTTAATGCTTTGCTTCACTACCTTGAAATTCTTAATAGTTTATGAGCAACAGGCCTGGCATTTTCATTTTGCATTGGGTCCCACAAATAATGTAGCCAGTTCTGCTTATAGGCATTGGAGTTTGCAAGCCCTGCGTGAGTGCCAACTCTTTGGAAAAAGGGATTATACTGAATTCTTTCTTTTGGTCCCATTGCCTGACACATTGTGTGCTCAGAAATATTTCTGGAATGAATGAGTCAATTTCACGTCCACGATCACGTGGGTGATAAATGGTTGTACGCTTACTTTACCTAGACTTTTACACTTAAAACTTACAGAGCGAGGTGTACTTGAACCTTAGACTTGGGACTTTTTAAACAAAATACAGCATGCGCCATGTTCTACAAAACCTGCATGCAGAAGAAATAAAGCAAGCAAGCAGCTGGATGACTTACTCATCTTAGCTGTTATTGCTCTTCTTCTCCTCTTCCTCCTTCCTCTTTTTCTTTTTTTGTTAATACCAGATACTTGATTGTAGATGAGAGGCAAAGACGTTAAGAATAATCATTAAAAAGGAACTGAGAAATGACACATTCAAACTGTGTGCTTTTTTGCTGCCACCTGTAAATTGTGGCTAGTGCCAACATTTTAAGTACTAAAATACTTAATGGGATGGTCCATTTTCACATAATTTCATGACTATATCCTCCCCTTAGGTGCCTGGTGGTGCAGTGGTTAGAGTGCTCTGCCACTAACAGAAAGGTTGGTGGTTCGAACTCACCAGCCGCTTCATGGAATAAAGATGTGGCAGTTGGCTTCCATAAAGATTTACAGCCTTGGAAACCCTATGGGGCAATTCTCCTCCGCCCTATAATTCTGCTGTGAATTGGAATCAACTCAATGGCAATGGGTTGTTTTTTGTTTTCTTTTTTAATTTGATTGTGCTTAAGGGGAAAGTTTAAAGCTTAATTTCTCATTCAAACATGTATACATATATTGCTATGTGACATTGGTTACGATGGGTTTGGTTTTGATTTGGGGTATCCTCATCTTAATTTTTAAAACAAGTGACCATCAATTTCAGTTTCAGTCATTATTTTTTGTTTTTATCAATTCCATAATGACCTGTGGAATATTGCATTTTCAAGAGACATCTTAGGGTTTTCAAGTTTTTTTGTAAACCAGAATCAATGAGAACTCAAAACTGCTTGAAAATGACATCTGTCTTTACAAGGGCCTGGAAATAGATCCAACTGTTAATAGAAAGGTCCCTGGGTGCCCAACACGGTTTGTGTCAGACTACTAACCCAAAGGTTGGCAGTACAAACCCTCCCAGTGGCAGCACAGAAGAAAGGCCTGGTGGTCTACTTTTGTAAAGATCACAGTGAATAAAACCCTCTGGAACAGTTCTCCTCCGTAACATGTGGGGTCACCATGAGTTGAAATCAACTCCACAGCAATAGGTTTGGTTTTGGTTTTTATCAATAGAAAGAAGATGCTCTGGTGTTGCCCTTCTATATTATCACCAAAATCTAAAACTGGAAAAGGGTTATTAGGATAGTTTCCCTCAAATATACTCTGGCACACCCTGCCTTCTCCTGGCAAAGGAGCCACCCAGAAGTTTGCAAATCTCTATTTATTGAGGGAGAACGCTCTTGTGCTTTGCCCTGTCTCCACGATGCAATCCGATTTGTCTGTGACGTTGACAGATTTGGTATAGATTAGCTTCCTCACATTGTCATACAGTCCAGTGGCCAGCACAGCTTTAAGGGGGGCAATCTCTTGTAAGGAGAGGCTTTGCGAAGCTCTGTGTCCTTCACAGCTGTTAGCGGCTGTAGATGATGAAAACCCTGCCACTTTGACCAATCTACCTCAGTTCTTAGCACCTCAGTTTTACATGTTCTTTTTTATGTACATGATTATAACCCTAGATTCCACTGCACCCCCAATATACGTACATACACACGTGCATACACACATTTTCCTGACATTGTTTTGATATCAAGTGTGCACTCTCAAGTCAATGAATGTATAACATACATCTGAATAGCAATTCGAAAACTGATGGAGCCACAGTAGACAAGTAAAAGATACAATTGAAAAGAGATTCAGATAAATTTTGAAGGAAAGAGTCACATTATTCCCTTTAAGCTTTTCAATTTTAGAATAATATAACGTCGTTTTGAAGACGGGGGCTAATTTCTCTCGTCACCAGGGAGCCAGCCAGCCCCTCTCTCCCACACAGCCTCAGAGGTCTTCTGTGATCACCAAGAAAACGTTGCCAGGAAGAAAGAAGATGACACCTCTAGAGATAAATCTTTTGCCAAACCTGGGTTTATTCATCAGTGTCTCAGAAATGTACTTTCAATGCCCAAACGGCCAGCAGGAATGCTGGCCTTATGAAAAAGACACAGACCATAAAGGCCTTGTGTATAAGGCCTCATGTATAAAACTATTCCCAGAGATTGTTTCCAGGTTAACCCGTATGAGCCCCAAATCACGCTTCAGGCTTACAACGAAGCTCATCAGGAGGGTGAGATGTTGAACCTCTCTCTGAGCAAGGAAAGAAGCTTATTCGTATTAGAGCTTATGGTGTGTGGAGAGTAGAGGGGAGGAGAAGAGCAGCTGAGTTGCGAGAGTTGATATAAATACCTGGATCTATATCTTATCTGTTGTAGAACCTGCCGACCTTATTATCATATTAGAGTTATCCAAGTTCATGAAAAGCCACAATAAACCAAAAGCAATCAAAATATTGAACAGCATCTATGATGGTGCTTGAATGATATTTCTCCTTCCTCGTTCAGTCCATTTATCACATATTTGTACAGCGCCTACTATCCATGTTCCAGGCACTCTTCCAGTCACTGGGGCTGCAGAAGTGAGCAAGGTAGACAAAGGCCCTTCAGAGAAAGAGGTTATACTCTTAGGAGTGATTTTTGGGGCGGGGGAAGAGGGACAATGAGACAAACAGTAAACAAGCAAATAAATAAATAAGATCACTTCAGATTGTGGTAAGAAGTCCTATGAAGGACAGAATCAGGGAGATGCCATGTTGTTAGGTTGTTGTTAGGTGCCATCAAGTCAGTTCCGATGTATAGCGACACTATGTACAACAGAACAAAACACTGCCCGCTCCTGCACCATCCTCGCAATCGTTGTTATGCTTGAGCCCATTGATGCAGCCACCGCGTCAATCCAGCTTGTAGAGGGTCTTCTTTTTCGCTGACCCTCTGCTTTACCAAGCATGATGTCTTTCTCCAGGGACTAATCCCTTCTTGCAATATGTCCAAAGTATATGAGACAGAGTCTTGCCATCCTTGCTTCTAAGGAGCATTCTGGTTGTACTCCTTCCAAGACAGATTTATTCATTCTTTTGGCACTCCATGGCACATTCAATATTCTTCACCAACACCGCAATTCGAAGGTGTCAATCCTTCGGTCTTCCTTACTCATTGTCCAGCTTTCCATGCATATGAGGTGATTGAAAACACCATGACTTGGTCAGGCTCACCTTAGTCTTCAAGGTGACATCATTGTTTCTTTTGTTTGTTTGTTTGTTTAACACTTTAAAGAAGTCTTTTGCAGCAGATTTGGGGTGTGGGGGAAATGCCAAAGTGGTGGTAATGGAGAAGAGGTGAGAGCAAGCCCCTGCCCACCAGGGCATCAGGGAAGGGTGTGCTAAGGAGGTGATACTTGAGCTAAGGTCTGAAGCTGAGATGAGCAAGCCATGTAAGGAGCTACAGAAGGGCAATTCAAGCAGAGTAACCAGTAAATGCAATGGCCCAGATTTATAAAGAGCTTGGGTGTTCAAGGAGAAAAGGCAGGCAGCTATGGCCAGATCAAAATGAACAAGGAACAGGTGGTAGAATAGGCAGGATCATGTGGGTGTGTGTAAAAATTGCCTGGAGGCAGTGTCTGACCTCCTCTAACTTCACAATGGAAAAGGGTAATACAAGATCAATGGCCCAATGCTGATTCCTATGAGGCAGAGGTCAGACATACCTCTCTCTGCTATCTTTACCAATTCTGACACTAACTGTTCCTCCCATGGTTCTCTCTACTTCTCCATTGGGTTCAATAACTCATTGCAATGGCCACACAGAACTCACAGACAATACTCACAGTTATGGGGTTTATTAGAGAAGTAACAGTTACAATTCAGGTTCAGGAACGCTCAGGATACACTTCTTCCATCAGGGCAGCCTCTTCCCAGCTGTGCTGCAGGCATGCCTCTCTCTGGTCCCTCAGCCTCTGCCTGCTCAGGCAAGTGCTACAAAGCTCTTTTAATTCCACCGACAAGTGCCCAGAGGCACCCCACTCCACCAGCAAGTCTCCTGCCCAAAGGCACTTAGCTTTCTGGCTGGAAAGCCAACCACACCATCTCCTGCCAGTCTTCCCTGCTATAGTTTCTCTGCTACTGCTTCTCGCTGTCTTCAGTGTTACAGCCCTCTCTCGGTCTCCTGTTTCCAGGAGTTTCTCAGTACAGGGACCCCAAGTCCAAAGGACAGTCTCCACTCTTGGCCCTTCTTCCTTGGTAGTGGTGAGATTCTCTCTTTCCTGCCTCTGAGATGGCTCATTTCAAGTCCAGCAGGATAACAAAACTGACCAATCCCCTTGGTGGGCCACAACTACACTATTTGCACAGTCGCACCCAGTCACTTGGGTGGGAGTTACAGTACCATGGCAAGAAAGGCCACACAGAATTGATCCATTGCACTGCAGTGTGGGATTTTGACATTTATGGGAAGTCACAGGAAGGTAATAAGCAGGATAATGGTCTGGCTTACATATTTAGAAGAGTACTCTAGCTGCAGGGTAGAAAATGGATTGTGTGAATTAGAAAAATTTTTAAAAATATATTGTAACACTCTAAAAGGGGCAAGGTGGGCAAACCTCACCTTTATTATAAACTACATGGCAAGGATCAGCATGAACCCAATTCCCAACAGGAAGCGGATCCAGGCTTCACCTTCACACATCTCCATTCCTCATCACCAGCCACTTCTATGGCACTTTCTCTCTCACCCTAACCATCCAGAGTTAGGGCAGACTTCCTTCTCTGCCACTCTGAGCCAGGTCAAAACATCCCTGGCGACCCAACGCCAGGTCATTGGCTCAGGAGTCTGCACACTTCCCTGTACTTCAGACTAGCTAGCTTCTCTCTCTCCCTCACCCTTGGGGCTAGGTCACAAGCTAGAAGAACTCTGCCCTTCTTCATCAACTTCTCATGCAGCCTTTCTCTGTCCCCCAGCCATCCAAAGCTCATTCTTCATGAGTTAGGGCTCTGTCTTTACAACTGCCTATGCAGCCCTTCTCTGAATTAGCTACGCTGAGCTAAACCCAAATCTCATTGCCCCTTGTGGGTCCCTTAATTCTCTATAATGGTTCACAGAATTCATGAAGGCTATTATTTATACTTAAAAACCCCCGATGGCACAGTGGTTAAATGCTTGGCTATTAACCAGAAGGTCAGAGGTTTGACTGCACCAGCTGCTCCTCAGGACAAAAGACCTGGTGATCTGCTCCCGTGAAGATTTCAGCTTAGGATACCCTATGGGGGCAGTTCTACTTTGTCCCATAGAGTCGCTATGAGCCGGAATTGACTCAATAGCACACAACAACAACATCACCCACCCTTTAGGAGTCCCTAGGTGGCAAAAACGGTTAAGCACTCAACTATCAATTGAAAGGTTGGTGGCTTGAGTGTACGCAGAGGTGCCCTGGAGGAAAGGGCTGATGACTGATTTGCTTCCAAAAGGTCATAGCCATGAAAACCCTGTGTAGCACACTACTACTCTGCAACATATGGGATTGCCATGAGTCAGGATCAACTCAATGGCAACTGGTTTGGTTTTGCCCTTCTTCCCCGCCCCCCGCCTTCTTTTTTTAATTTTCCTCCTTCCTGCTGGATATGATAACTGGAATTGGAGCAACCATCTTGGACCTTGAGATGAACATGACCTTAGGAATGGAGGTCAGGCACAGCAGGGAAACAAGACAGAGGGAGCTGTGTCCGTGGGGACTTCTTGTAGCAGAGCCTCCATGTCGACTCAGGAGTGCCTACCTCCAGACTTTCATGATAGAGCTTCTATTTTCTATCTTGTTTAAACCACTGTCATTTTGGATCTCTTACCTAATTAGCAGGACCTAGTTATTAAATGGAGCCCTTGTGGTGCAGTGGTTAAGTGATATTGTTGCTAACCAAAAGGTCGACTGTTCAGATTTACCAGTCGCTCCTTGGGAAAGCTCTCACTTTTAGCTGTTCATAAAATTCCAAACTCTGGAAACCATTACTCTGTACTACCCCTTTGGCCTTTAGCTTATTCCCCTGTGTCTCTAATGTATTTTTGCATCCTTGGCACTGAGCATGCAACCCCATAACTAGTAAGTGCTCAATAAACTTTGAGGAGGATGCAGCACCCAGAATTGTCTTGTTATTTTCATAATCAGTAATCATCATACCTCAGACGAAATTTGTAATATGAATTGCATCCTGCAAAATAACTAATGCCTTGCCCAGTGGCACTCAGTCCAGGAGTATGAAGGAATAGGTAGGCGTCTCCAGCAGAATTCTGACCCTGGTTACCTCACCTGGGGACATGCAGCCTTGAATGCACTGACTCACCAGCTCCTAAGGGCCATGATTTTTTAAATTTTTTTCTTATCACTTTGCAGCAGCAGGCCAAGGGAAGACAGCATCACGATGAATATGGAGGAAAGTTGTGCCTGAGATTCAGGTGAAAGCTTCAGACAGTTCTCTGTTGCACCCTCTCCCAATAACCACTGTTTTCCCTTCGTAGCATTTATCTTATTTATAAACAGGTAATGTTTTCTCCAATTACTTGTTCAATATGTCTCTGTTACTAGACCACTAAAAACCAGTTGCTGCCCAGTTGCCTCTGACTATGGCAACTCTACATGTGACCCATGTGTGTCAGAGCAGAACTGTGCTCATAGAGTTTTCAGTGGCAGATTTTTGGGGGGGACTAGATCACCGAGCCTTTCTTCTGAGGCACCTCTGGGTGGCCTCAAACCTCCAACCTTTCGGCTACCATATGAGCACATTAACTACTTATGCCTCCCAGGGATCCCCTAATGAGACCACTATGTACCATATCCATTGCTGTCAAATAGATTCCGACTCATAGTGACTCCATAGGACAGAGTAGAACTGCCCCATAGGGTTTAGAAGGCTGTAATCTTTATGGAAGCAGACTGCCCCATCTTTGTCCCATGGAACTGCTGGTGGGTTCAAAGCACCCACATTTCAGTAAGCAGCCCAGACCCTAACCACTGCATGACTAGGACTCCTTGCACTAGACCATTAAAACCCATTGCCATCAAGCCGATTCTGACTCATAATGACCCTACGGGACAGAGTAGAACTACCCCATAGAGTTTCCAAGGAGTGGCTGTTGGATTCAAACTGCCAACCTTTTGATTAGCAGCCAAACGCTTAATCACTGAGCCACTAGGGCTCCACTAGACCATTAACTCCACCAACATCAGCAACCAAGTTTGCCTTCTTTACCCTGGTTCCCGGCACATAGAAGCAGCTCAATAAAATACTTGTTGAAAAATAAATGGATAAATTGACTTTTTCATGCAAAGAGGAAAGAGATTAACAAATAAAGTCAAGTCAAGCTTTACATGGGATAACCCTTTTGCAAATTTTAAATGAA
Source organism: Loxodonta africana (assembly GCF_030014295.1). Taxonomy (NCBI): domain Eukaryota; kingdom Metazoa; phylum Chordata; class Mammalia; order Proboscidea; family Elephantidae; genus Loxodonta; species Loxodonta africana. The sequence continues at coordinate 37,809,549 of NC_087345.1, read as the reverse complement.
ATTCTTCTATTGATTGATAAGATTACGCGCTTGTGTATAAGCCCTGGCAAAAGTCTCAGTCCTGAGCTAGCTTCCTTAGCCAGATTCTCATACTCCCAGGTAACCTCTCCCTGTTAGCCCAGCTCCAGGAAATACAAATGATTTCAACATCCACTTAAGAAAAAAAAAAAAATGAGTGGTAAGTAGATTGGGGGCAGAGGACAGGTCATTCAAAGGCCATGCCCCAGGTCAAACAGAAGTGACTTTTAAATTATTCCCAGTATAGAACTGCAGGCACCTGTGGCTGAGGCCCAGGCTGAGAGAGCCTGGCCCAGGGCTGGGCTAGCAGGGGTTTACCCGGCGGGGAGATGTCACGGGAGAAGGGCGCCCTCTTCCGGGGGTGAAAGAAAAATGCGTCCGCACGTGCATCCTTAGTCCAGTTGGTCCTGAACCTCAGGCTTCTTCAAGGGATAAACAAACAAACAAACAAAAAACCAAACCCGCTGCCGTCGAGTCGATTCCGACTCATAAAGACCCTATAAGACAGGGTAGACCGCCTCATAGCGTTTCCAAGCAGGGCCTGGTGGATGCCAAATGCCCACCTTTTGGTTAGCAGCTGTAGCTCTTAACCACTATGCCACCAGGGTTTCCTCGAGGGCTAAAGGTGGAGGAAAGGAAAAACTGACGCAGACTTCCGCCCAGGATGTTTTCGTCCCAAGCATTTTCCAACTCTCTCCCCTTCAGCTCCGAACTTCTCCCTTGGACAAGGGAAGGACGCGGTTTGCAGATGCCCATGGCCCTAATCTGGGAAAACGAGAGTGGTCCTCCAACTCCCCACCCCGAAATCCACGGGGAAAGAGATTACTTGAGGCGATCATAAGTGGTAGGTCCTAAGGGACCCACATGACCCTCTTTTGAGCATGTCACCTTCCCCTTCCTGGGTTCTGGAGCGCACAACGCGGGGTGCCCTTGGGCTCCAACTCCGCGGAGAGGAGGCTGAGAGCAGTTAGGGCACCTGGAGCGGGTCCTGGAGGAGGGGAGGACACCCCGCCTTGCACCCCCCAGAACAGGCCAGAACATCTTCTAGGCCGAGAGACAGGACCCACCCGCGCCTCCCTGCGGCTACTAGAGGGTAGGGAGAGGCGCACGGACCCGGTAGGTGTTGAGCTGGGCTCTGCTCCCGCCCTTCGCAAGCCCCCAACTCCGGTTGCTCATCTACAAAATCCAGAGTCTGAATTAGGCCGTCGGGTAGCCCACAAACCTAGTAACTCCTGATTCTGTTGTCCTTTTTCAGACCCAGATTCTGTCAGTGGAGGATATGAAGAACAGCAGACGGTTCGGAGTGTGAACAAGCCGTCAAACCAGCCCCTTCACAAGGAAGGAGGAGAGGCTTCCTAGGACCCAGGTCTCTCGTTCTTGAATCGGGAGTGACACCTAGTGGCTCATCTGCCACACCATCACGACGGTGCTGGGTTTCAGTGGGGTTTTCAGGGGTCGCACCAACCTGCCCTCCAATAAAAAAAAAAAAAAATTTATACAACTCTCTGTTAAAAAGACTTGGGAGTACCGATGGCATTTCCTGGGATTCCCAGGAAGCGTTTTCTGTCACATAGCAACAGCCCTTCACATGCTTGTAGGCAACTCTTTAATGAAAATGCTCTTCTTGTCAGGAGAACTTTCTTGGACACATCACTCTCTGTCAGGCAGCAAATACTTACTAAGCCAGGTGATGTTTTAGGTTCTGGGGATACAAAGATGAACAAGGCCTGGTTCCTGCATTCATGAAAGTCACAGCCCAACTAGAGGGAAATGGGCCAGTAAAAAAAGTTATAATACCTTGGACAAATGTTATATTAAGAGTATTATTGGATGTTGTGGGGACAACAGGATGTTGTGGGGGCAACATGGATGGATCTAACTCTTTCTAGAGGCATCAAGGAAGACAATAACCCTTGAGCGGGGTTTTGAAGATTAGAGGGTATAGTAGGCAGAATTCTAAGATGGCCCCCAAGATTCCCAGCCCCTGGTGTATACACCCTTTCCCAGTTATTCAATCAAATACTAATTTAGGTGCTGTTGTGAAGAGATTTTGGAAATGCAATTAAGGTCCCAAATCAGCTGACCTTAGCACAGAGAAATTATCTTCGGTGGGTCTGACCTAATCAGGTGAGCCTTTAAAGGGAACTGGGCTCTCCTGGTAAAAGAAATTCAAAGCATAAGAAGAATTTGACAAAGGATTCTCTTTTGCTGTCTTTAGAAATGAAGGGGGTCACGTGGTAGGGAATACAGGCAGCCTTTAGGAGCTGAGAGTGCCCCAGCTGAGACACAGCAAAGCAACAGTGACTTTGTTTCTCTGTCCTAAATCCACAAGAAACTGAATTCTTCCAACAACCAGTGAGCTTAGAAGAGGATTTTGATCTCCATATGAGAGGATAGCCCTAGCTGACACCTTGATTTTAGCTTTGAGGAAACTTGAGCAGAGAACCCAGCCACACTGTCCAGACTTTCAACCCACAGAGCTATAAGCTAATAAATGGGTATTGTTTTAAGCTGATAACTTGGTAGTAACTTGTTACACAGCTATGGGAGCTAATACAGATGGTAATTTGAAAGAAAGGAACAGCATGGGCAAAGGCTCAGAGGCATAAAGTAGCAAGGTGCATTTGGGGAACTGAAGTCATTCAGTGTAGCTGGACCATAGGAGACAAAAGAGGTGGCAAAATGTAATAGTTGAGAACTTGGCTTTGAATGAGAGAGATTGTGCCATGGGCTAGTTAACTTAGCTCTCTGTGCCTCAGTTTTCTCAAAGGTAAAATTAGGCTAATAATAGTAGTTAAAGCAAAAAGTTGTTGTGTTAATGGGACACAATACATAAAGATGGTTTAATACAGTCTTGGAATATGTTAAGTGTTCAAAAAATGTTAGGTAGCGATGTTCTTGTTAATTGCCATTGAGTTGGCCCCTGACTCAGGACCACCCTTGACTCACGATGACCTCATGCACAATGGAACAAAATGCTGCCTGGCCCTGCACCATCCCTGTTATTGTTTGCAGATAAAACCATTGTGATCCATAGGGCTTTCATTGGCTAATTCTCAGAAATAGATTTCCAGGCCTTTCTTCCCAGTCTATCTTAATCTGCAAGCTCCCCTGAAGCCTGTTCAGCATCATAGTTGTAGTAATTAATCATATGAGGAATGGATTTGAATAAGGAGTTGCTAAGTAATGTGGTCTGAGGACCACCTTCACTGGAATCTCTTGGGGACCTTATTAAAAATGCAGATGGCTGGACCCTACCTTGGGAGTACTGAATCTGACTCTCTGGGGGTGAGGCCTGAGAATCTGCACTTGGAAGAAGCTTCCCAGGTGATCTTTATGAGAACCACTAAGCAACTTGTAGCTAGGTCATTTGAATAGACTCAGGCAAGAGTGACTGACAGATCTACCTGGGCAGTGAGAATGGGGAGGGGCAGGTAGAATATATAACACCACATAACTGATCATTCAGGGATGGTGAAAAAGAGGGAGGACAGAGGATGACCTAGGAGCATTTTGAGAAGGTTGGGGTGGGTATGATGACTCAACTTGGATCTTGCAATCCCAGGAATCTGTGGGACATCCAGGTGAAAAGCCACATAGACAACTGGATGGACTAAAATTGAGGAGCTAAGCTGGGGCTGGAAATAAAATGTTGAATGTACGTGAGAGAGCTGAAGTCATGGGATGATATCTGCAGAATGAGAAGGTAGTCAAGAGCAGAGCTTTAAAATGTACCAATGTTGGGGCATTGTGCCTAGGAGTCTGAGAATGTCAGAAAGATTGGTGGGGTGCTGTGTGGAGTGCAGTCCAAGAAGGCAACCTCACCAATGTCCTAGGCTGTGGAGCAGTCAGAAGAAGAAAGTCTGAATGCATCTCTGAGCTCTGCCTACCAGCAGATCAGTGAGTGGTGGCATTTCACTGAGGTCCATTCCAGTCTGGTGAGGAATATACATATATATATATAATATTTGATTATATATAATAAATATAATATTTGGTTAAATATGATATTTGGTTATATATAATAAATATGATATTTGGTTATATATATTATATTTATATCTGTATCTCATCCCTGATCAGGAATGGTGATCACTCCTGAAAGGATCAGTTATCTGGTTTTATATATTCTACCTGCCCCTGCCCTTCCCATTCTCACTGCCCCGGTTGATCTGTCAGCCACTCTTGCCTGAGTCTATTAAAATTAGCTGTTTAAAAATACATATTTATATATATAAAATATTTGGCTCTGCAGAGTGGTACCCAGGCAGCCACAGGGAGGGCGCCTGGCATCATGACGTAAGAACAATGAAGTGTCTGAGATTTTACTCTGTTTGCAAGCTAACAAGTGAGTCTGCCACCATTTCATAGATGCTGGTAGATGACACGAGACTCCTGGTCAGAGACAAAGGATTTATTGCTCACAACAATAGAAGTAGCCAGAATATCGGCATTTGTGTTGGTTCCCTGAGCTCAATTCCCACAGGGTGTTGCAAAGATAACTGCATAGAGTGGGCTGAATTACAGGAGAGAAACCCTAATTTTAGGGAAGCTAAATCTTTTGTAATAGGCAGTAAAGATGCCTGTCCTTTCCTCCAGAAGGGAACACTATCTCTTTCTTCTAAAGCTGCTCATTATGCAAATATCTCTGAAAAAATCATCTAGAACAGAGGCAGTCAATGTCTCCACTCACAAGATGTACAGAAATGCATGAGGTGTGTGGAGAATTGTCTCCCATCGGCATGTGGTAGGAGTGATTATTATTAACACTATGAAAAAATGCGCTCATACTGCATAACTTTATTTCCTTTGATTACTCTGAAATTGACAGGAATTATAACGGAGCAAACGGGGACGTGGACTAAAGCGAAGTTACAAAGACTAATGGCAAGTCACGGAATTTGAATTAATGTTTGATGACAAGACTACCAAATGTGTTTCACAAATAAGATTCTGAAAATACTGCTATCAGCAATTGATTATGATATCGAGCAAATGAATTTGCAATTTCATGATGAATGATCTACACTCCCTATCTCAGAAACTCAGGCACTCGATCTTTTCTGACAAGCAGCATATACATTCTATTGCCAGAAAGGAAGGCACTCGTCAAATTCCTGATTTTTCTCTTTGAAAAATTAACGTTTAACTCAAATGTAAGATCTAGAAGAACACGTAAGACTTTAATTACAAAGCGCAATCCAAGATTTGCACTAATTAATAAGATGATAAAAAATTCATTGAAACTCAGAGAAGAACCAAAGGGGAGAATTGGCTAGTGACAGCACTGAGCTCTATAAAATGCTTAAGTCTATCCAAATAGGCAGCTACTCCATCATAATTGTAATTTAATCATTCAAATGATTATTTCATTTGAAAGACATTAGTTTCATATCAAAACTATGTGGAGAGAAAATTTCTTTAAACTTTGCAATTCCTAACAGTTATATACCAGCATGATAGAGAGTTTTGAAGAAGTTTGGTTATCCAAAATACATTGTTTTCTTTTTTTTTTTTAAATGTGAGAGTTATCCATTTGAATCTGGCTTTGCTATTCCCTAGCTGTGACCTCCAGCAAGTTGTTTAAGCTCATAAGCCAGTTTCCTCATCTACTAAATGGGGATAATAATAACTCATGAGGCTGTTGTGAAGACGAATGGCTATTATTGTGAATTAACCACACTCCTCTGCCCTGCCAGGCTCTTAACCAGGAACCAGTTGAGAACTGAAATATAGTAACTGGTCTATTATTGGTACAGCTGAATTGGTGAATAAGATTATAAAAAAATCAGTTGCTGTCGAGATTCTGACTCATGGAGATTTCAGGAGTGTCAGAGCAGAACTGTGCTCCATAGGGTTTTCAATAGCTGATTTTTCAGAAGTAGATCACCAGGTTTGTCTTCCAAGGCACCTCTGGGTGGACTCAAACCTCCAACCTTTTGGTTAGCAGCATAACGCGTTAACCATTTGCACTACCCAGGAACTTCAAGTAAGATTATACCCAGGGTGAAATCAAGTTTCCTGCCTCCATCTTTCCCGCACAGCCAGCAACCCCCATCCAGTCCTGTGACCCAGCTGCGGGTGAGCTGGTTCTGCAGAGGGGTACCCAGGCAGCCACAGAGAGGGTGCCACGCTGCCTTACCTCCTGTGGGGAGCAGGAAAGAGCAGCTAATAAGAGGGTGAGCTGGGCCTGCTGGGTCCCTGGAACCAGGAGCAGAGAGAGAACTTGGGCCTCAGGTAGCAGCTGTGAAGGTAGGCCGCAGGGCTTTCTCCATGAGACCAGAGCTCTTCCTGGGAGGCTGGGGGTGGGGCAGAGTGTGCCTTTTGCCCCAATCCCACCAATCAGGCCAGCACCTCCACTCAACAGAAGGAGGTCAGCAGGACAGATGCCCCTTCTGCCTCATAAATGGTTTCCATTTCCTGAGCAATAGAGAGAGAAAAAATATCCTCCCCCCTGCCAACCCCCACCCCCATCATCCACCCTATTCAAGCCAGCCTCCACACTACCGTCATCTTTCCAGAGCAGAAATCTAATCAACATCCCATAGGGTACAGTATACCAGATACACCAAGGATTTTGCCACACGGGCTGGGTCCTGCCTTATTTCTCATATAACGTTCCCCTTGCCATCCTATCATGTCACCTCCCTTCCTACGTCCCCAAACACACAATGCTACTTAGTACTTGTAGTCCAGTGGATTATTTAATATGGCCCTTCTGGCCATAGTTTTTGTAACTCCCATCAAATGACTGGGTAGGACTATACAGATGAGGGGCTTGTGGCCCACCAAGGGGTTTGGATAGCTTGCTAGTAATGTAAACAAGGTGCTTGACACCCTTGTGTGGGTGGGATCATGCAAATAAAGTGTATGGAACCCTAACTAGGGGATTGGTCAGTTTTGCCATCCCACTAGGCTTAAAATGAGCCATTCCAGAGGCGGAAAGGAAGAACCTCACTACCAACAAGAAAGAAGAGTCAGGAGTGGAGCATGTCCTTTGAACCCAGGATCCTTGTGCTGAGAACCTCCTAGATTCAGAAGAGAGAGAGAGCTGTAACTCCAGGCAGAGGTGGGCGAGAGACCGAAAGAAGCAGTAGCAGAGAAACAGCGGCAGCAGAGGCAGGAGATTGGCAAGAGATAGTACAGGGGACATCCCCACCCTCAGAGTGAGAAAACTAAGTACCTTCAGGCAGGATGCTTCCTGGTGAAGTGGGATGCCTCCAGGCACTTGGTGGTGAAGCTAGGCTCACCAACTCACAGAGTAAGATATCCGAATGCCTTTGTGTCAAGGCTTACAGGCAGAGTAGAGTACCTGCAGGCATGTATCAACAGATCTAAAAGAGCTTTGTGACACTTGCCTGAGCAGAGCAGAGGCTGAAGGGCCAGAGAGAGATGCGCCTGCAGACACAGCTGAGAAGAGGCTGTCCTGATGGAAAAATTGTATCCTGAGTGTTACTGAACCTGAATTATGACCTTCTACTTCCCTAATAAACCACATAATCGTGACTATTGTCTGTGAGTTCTGTATGGCCATTGCAATAGATTATGGAACACAAAAGAGAAGTAGAGAGTGCTGTGGGAGGGATGGTTGGTGTCGGAATTTGTAAAAAGATTGGAGGGTGGAGGCATGTCTGATCTCTGCCTCATAGGAATGAGCCTTGAGCTGTTGATTTTGATTCTCTTTCCCCTTTGTGAAGTTAGAGATCAGACTCCTCCACGACGCCATTTTTATGGTACTCCATCCCTCTGTTTGAAATGTCCTGGCCCCCTTGTTCATTTGGTGAGCACCCACTCATCATCTAGGACCTACTTTGAACAATAGCTCTGCTGTGAAGGCTTCTCTGACTCTTACCTCCCTTACACGTTTGTGCCTCCTCTCCCCATGGTGCCTCAGTGATTCCAAACCGTAGTCCTTCCGAGTGTGCATACTGAAGCCAGCTGCCTGGATTCAAATCCAGTACTTGCGTGGTTTCTGCAAAAGACCTCTTTAAAGTTTTAAAAAGCAAAGATGTCACTTTGATGACTAAGGTGCACCTGACCCAAGCCATAGTCTTTTCAAAATCACCTTATATACGTGGGAAAGCTGGACAGTGAAAAAGGAGGGCAGAAGAAGAATTGATGCAATCAAGTTGTGGTGTTGGCAAAGAATATTGAATATACCATGGACTGCCAGAAGAACAAACAAATCTGTCTTAGAAGAAATACAACTGGAATGCTCCTTAGCATCTATGATGATGAGACTTCAGCTCGATTACTTTGGACACATCATCAGGAAAGACCAATTGCTAGGAAAGGACATCATGTTTAGTAAAGGAAAGGGTCAGTGAAAAAGAGGGAGACCCTCAACGAGATCGACGGCCGCAATAGCCACAACAATGGACTCAAACACACCAGTGATCCTAAAGGCAGTGCGGGACCAGGCAACAGTTCGTTCTGCTGTATAAGGACCCCACGAGTCAGAGCTGACTTGACAGCAACAAAACAACAACAACAACCTGTGTGACCTCAAACAAATTACTTAAGCACTCTGGTCTCAGTTTCTTTATTGGTAAGATACATATAACAAGAATACTTAATGGTGGTTGTAAAGATTATACAAAATAATGTATTTGTAAAAGCACTTACAAAAAGTACCTAGCCCAGCAAGGACAAGAAGGCAGGAGGGGACAAGAAAGCTGGTAATGGAGAACTCAAGTTCCAGAAGGGAAGAGTGTTGACATATTGTGGCGTTGGCAACCAGTGTCACAAAACACTGCGTGTATTAATTGTTCAATGAGAAACTAATTTGCTCTTGAAACTCATCTAAACTAAAAAAAAGTACCTAGCTTATACTAAGCACACTACAAAGTGGTTATTATTTTTTATTATTACCATTATCATTATTTACCAGCTTTGTGATTTTGCCACATCCCAATCCTTCTTGGTCTATTATGTACTTAATATATAAATATTTTAAATCAATTTCACCAGTCTCCTAACCAGTATCTGGGAAATTATGGGTTTGAAAAGCTCGTTATATTGATATAATACGTGATAAAACAAACAAAAAAATACTAAAGGCATAATTATTTAAAGAAAATCTGATCATATGAGGAGCCCCACAATCTTTTCCTCTTCCAACTCCCCCAGAGAAATGCTGTTTTATCTCAGTGTTTGGACCAGACATCCATCTGCCAACACTAGATTATCAGCTACATGAGGGCAAGGACCAGGCCTAGCTCATGTTGAATCCTCAGTAGTTTGCAAGTAGGGACAGTGGTGGTTCAGTGGTAGAATTCTCACTTTTCATTCAGGAGACCTGGGTTCAATTTCCAGCTCATGCTTGTGTGTTGCTGTGATGCTGAACAGGCTTCAGCAGAGTTTCCAAACTAAGACAGACTAGGAAGAAAGGTCTGGCAATCCACTTATGAAAATCAGCCAGTGAAAACCCCACTGTGCTTGGAGCATGGGGTTGCTATGAGTTAGGGCTGACTCAATGGCAGCTAACAACAACAACAGCTTGCAAGTACCCTTGGCAAGTCATACACCCTCAGCAATTGTTTGTGGAATGAATGAATGAATTTAATGGAATGAATCAACTTATGTTTAAGAAGTCAGAACATTCTACATGAAGGTCAGAAAATAACAGGCCAATTTTCTGAGCTGCCTGCTCCCACTCCCACGACTACTCCTGCTCCCCCAGCTTTTCCCCTTCCCTTTCCACAAATTAACCTCCTTGCTTATTTGACAGCATGTCAGAGGAGGTTTCAGGGTGGAATGAATCTTGCAGTTGTAATGAATCAGAAATGGGACAAAAAATCAGATGTCAGCAGCAGCAGAATACTTTCCTCTCACCATTTAAAAAGCACTGGTCCCTTAGGCTTGAAGAGATTAGACACTAATAATTTATACTGAAATCCAGTGAAGCCCTCCACAAAGTCTGATTGCTTGTTCCTGCCTTTTGACTGACAGGTATGAAAATAGAGACCGATTTGAAAACCTAGGGCTATTTAACTAGAGCGACATTAATTCCTCCATTAGAAACTAAAAAATGAGAGGGTGGGGCGGGTCCAGACGTCACAAAGAAACAGATGTTGCTGGTATCAGGCCACTCCTTTTTCCAAATGTGCAACTCACACCCACTCTACAAGCTCAAATTTGCTTTCTAAGCCTCCTAAACCTCAAATTGGCAAAAATAATTTTTTCCATGCTACTTAAAATGCCCTCAAGCTACAGTCATTAGATTTGCTGGACGCAGCAGCATTCTGATGTTATCGGCGCTGTCTTCCTGTTGTCATGAATAATGTATAAGAAGAAGCTATTAGAAATGGATCCTTCCATGGCTGACAGAATCGCCACCAGACAAGTCCCTGAGTTCTCAGGCATTTCATCTGTAGCTCTCACAGATCTCCCTGCTCACCTCCTGACTGCCTCCTGGCTTCCTGCCAGGCATGGAGATGCTGCCCAAGAAGCTTCCTTCTGCTTCCCCCAGAAAGTAAGGAAGTTGGGGGACGAGAAGAGGTACCCACTACCTTCCTTCCTTTTCCTTGTTGGTGCATGCCAGAGGAACAGCGCTGGAGCTACTGATGCCAATTTCATGGGTTTGATTCTTGGCCCTGTCCCATATGGGCCAGCTGGGATTGTTCTGTTCCCAAACTCCTGTCCAGAAAATGCTCGTCCTTGGCACAGGTGAGGCTGGAGGAGAAGCGTGCTAAGACTCTTCTACTCTTGTCAGGGTACCCGTCTTCTTCTGTATCTCTATATGCTGAACGATCTATTGTGTTTTTACCACCCCCCCCCAAAAAAACCTTTCAGTCCCACACCTTCATTCACTCATTCATTGAACATGTTTTCACTATCTACGAGTCTTCCAGGGAAGGAGCATACAGCAATCAAGGATTACAGAAAGAAATACAACATATTTACAAGGAGCATGGATTGTGAGGCTGAATAATAGAAGGAAGTAGCTGAGTCAGTAAAGGGGATGTGAAGATTGAGCTATAAGCTGAAAGACAAGGGACCTTAAAGTAGTGTTTAGAGGTCCAGGCAGAGGGAACAGCATGTGCAAAGTCCCTGTGGCAGGAGGGGCAGGGTCCACATTGGAGGATAGGAAAGAATGCCCGAGAGGCCAGAGCACAATTTGCAAACAGGGACCAGAGCGTCTCTCCTCCCCTGACACTTGCCCACTCTCTTGTCTCTTGGATCCTCCCTCGGAGTCCAAGAACTGCTCAGTCTTGGTTTTCCTGCCACCTCTTGACGGTTCCTACTCTGGAAGGGGGGGATATACCATCCTCCCAGGCTCCTCTGCTATTGCCCCTAACTGTGGATGTGAACTCAGAGCTTTCCTCTCTCTCTGTGCCCCAGCATCAGGAGCAGTACCTGCCCCCTAGAAGGAATACGATGAAAGCAATGTGCTTATTGTTCTGAGTCCAAATTGCCAACTTGAAAACATCACAAATGCCCAATGTAACCAACCACTAGCCAACAAGTCAACTTCAACTCATGGGGACTCCATCTGTGTCAAGAGTAGAACTATGCTCCATAGGGTTTTCAATGGCTGATTTTTTGGAAGTAGATCAAACAGGCCTTTCTTCCAAGTCGCCTCTGGGTGGACGTGAACTTCAAGCTTTCAGTTAGCAGCCAAATGCTTAATCATTTGCAGATCCAGGGACTCTATGACCAATGCAGAAGTAAATAAACTACAGGGAATCCCCGACTTACAATGTGTTCGAGTTACAACGAACCATACTTACGACCATCTGTTTTTTGTCTATGTGTGTACATCTTGGGAACCCTGGTGGCACAGCGGTTAAGAGCTATGGCTGTTAACCAAGAGCCCGGCAGTTCGAATCCACCAGGCGCTCCTTGGAAGCTCTACGGGGCAGTTCTAATCTCGTCCTATAGGGTCACTATGAGTTGGAATCGACTCAATGGCAGTGGGTTTGTGTATGTCTTACGGTTAGTAAAATGATAAAAATAGACTATATACAGTATAGCAGCATGTAACTTGCTGATGTTATCATTCTCAGATGTTTACCTGTAGATGTTCAAAGATCAGATTTATAAAGATACTGATAATAAAAACAATAATGAAAACAAAAAAAGAGGTATCCAATTTACAATGGAGTCATTGGAATGGAACCCCATCATAAGTCAGGGACTACCTGTGTTTTACACCCACATATTGGAATGCCACACACTCATTAAAAAAAATTATGTTTTTGAAGACTATCCAAAGCCTCTCATGATATAACATTAATTATTGAAAAGCACAATTCAAAATTCTTCATAAAGCATGATCTCAACTTTGTGTGGAAAAATGCATATGCAAAGAAAAAGACTAGAAGCAACTTCACCAAGATATTAAGACTGGCCATCTCTGTTGGCAGAATTATTAGTGTTTTTATTTCCTTTTCCATACTGTTGAATTTGCCTGCAAATGTATTAACACATCTAATTAATAAATAATTTAAATTGGTTAATTTAAATAGCTAATACTAGAGGACATCTGTTGGGCACATATTACATGCCAGGCACCACTGTAGCGACTGAACGATGCACAGAATGCAAACGTGGTCACTATCCTGAAGAATTGCTTTTATGATTCAAAAAACATAAATTTAACAATAAAAAAGGGGAAAAAAAACCATGTTAAATTTAAAAACAAGATGGAAGAAAAGAGCCACCATCACTCCTGGAAAACAACTCAAAATGCCTGTGTCAGTAGGCAAGTTCCCTCCATCAGCATCTTGTTTCCAAAAAAAGGTGCCAGGGATTGGGCCTTGGTGAATGTCCATTTGTCATTTCTGCGCAAGGCAAGATGCTCAGAACAAGGACTTTTTCCTGTCAGCTACACTAAACCCCCAGCTTCTATGAATCTGGAGTGGAAAGTTCTTTGAACCATTCACTTTATACAGTTTCCTTCCACCTCTCTGAAAATGTACAGTCCTCTCCAGCTCTCCTGTGGGTACAGGTCCCAGAGTTTCTTCCCTGGGAATCAGCCCTTAAGGATTCAACATGACAATGCCACATCCCCAGGCGTCTGCATTCTGGCTCCCCTACTGCTGGTACCCAAAGCAGGGGCCCTGATTAAGCCACAAACCATCAGCCTGAATGAGTGAGAAAACAGCAGGAGCCCAAGAACTCCTGTGAAGTAAGAATCTGATTGTTTTTATGCAAATTGTTTTTAGTAGTAGGCAGATAACAGGCAAATGAAATATGGGTGATAAGCAGAGATTTTTCTAAACCAATGGAGGGGGCAGGGGAGTTCTTTAGTAAAACCATAGCATGCCTTTAACAGTTTAACTATAAAGTTCCCATATTTCTTATCAAGTGGAATAGAATGTCTCTATATTGTGGCTCCTCCTCCCTCCTCTCCCAGCCCAGCACAATGGATCTCTTTCTCTGTTTCTCTAATGTTCCATCCGCCCTATCTGAAACAGTTTGTTTCAGAAGGGCAATGCTTCCTAATTATAAATGTATTGCCAGAGGATAATTTTTAAGTGGTGGACAGAATGAGCAATATTAATTCTACTAGTTGTCTAATTATTTTAATTTGCTTAAGGAGAACTGGAAACCCTGGTGGTGTAGTGGTTAAGAGCTACAGCTGCTAACCGAAAGGTTGGCAGTTCGAATCCACCAGCTCCTTGGAAACCCTATGGGGCAGTTCTACTCTGTTCTATAGGGTCGCTATGAGTCAGAATTGACTTGACGGTAATGGTTTGGTTTTTTTTTTTTTTTTTTGGTAGGCAGAACTGTGTCTAGCACATCAAACCCATTATTTTATTATGGGCTATGCCAACCTAGGAATTCGGGAGTGATTCAAATGGTTAAGCACTTGGCTGCTGATTGAAAGGTTGGAGGTTCAAGTCCACACAAAGGTGCCTTGGAAAAAAAGGCCTGGTAATCTACTTCTGAAAAATTAACCTTTGAAAACGTTATGGGGCACAATTCTACTCTGAACACACACGGGGGTCACCATGAGTTGGAGTCAGCTTGATGGCGACTGGTTATGGCTGCCTATGTTTTAAAAAGTTAGTTAAGACAGAGCAGATAAAGAAAATAAGTGAATCATGGTACATGTGGTTGCAAACATGGTAAAAACTGAATGGTGCCTACATGTCTGATATTTGAAAAATATGACTGGGAATTCTACACCAGATCCAACTTGGCTCCTGGGGAAGGGCCAGACAAATCAGCTGGGTCATGGCAGTAACTTAGATGTAGACGTTTGCGTTTGACTCTGGATCATCAGTAAGTCTTCCTAGTTCTGAATTCTGGAACCTCCTGAAGTCTAAGATCCAAGTTTTCAAGCTAGAGGGTAGCCTTTGTCTCCAGCGGGGAGAGATGTTTTGTTTTTTAAAAATCAGGAAATTTCACATTAAATGCATGTCTCTTAATCTCTTTAAAAATGGGAAGATCTAGCACATGGGTCTACCTACCTGCATGGCAATAACTGGGTCATCACAGGCCCCAGAATCCCCTACCCTCCAACACAAGGCTCATTCTGGCACTTCTGTGCCTGGCCCTGTAGATGTTATGTTGGGTGCCCTGGCTTATAGCTTCTACAGTGACTGAGACTGCACTGGGGACAAAGGGTGAAAAGAGGGCTCCTCTTCTCCAAAGACCTCTTGCCTCTCCACCTTCTTTTTTCCTCTTCCCTACCAATCCCTCTACACCCCAACTATACACATACACACACACACACACACACACACACAAATGTATAAATGCCTCTCGGAGGTAAATAGAAGAGTAAAACTTCCATCTTTCCCCACTGATTTCTTTGGCCATACTTGCCTGAATAGTGGCCCAAATTCATTGATACTTCCTAGGTAATGTTGATTGCCTTTTAGCCATTGACTCACAAATGAAATTTGAAATCACCTACTACATTCTTTTTGAGCAGGGTGTGAGGTTGGGGTCAAGATTCAATTTTCTTCCTTCTTACTACATTTTTTTACTACATTATTAGGACCAGTATAATGTAGAGGGGAAGAGTACACATTTTGGAGCTAGAGTGTCTGAGTTCAAATCCTGGTTCTCTCATCTTCTGACTATATGATCTTGGCAAGTTATTTAACTTCTCTGTGCTTCGTTTTCCTCGTCTATCAAATGGGGATAACACTATCTATAGCGTAGAACTGTAAAGATTAAATGAGTGAATATACATCTATACCTATTTGGATTTGATAGATATAACACTATGCCTTAGTAGAGAAGCCAGCACATAGTAAGGATTGTGTCTTAGTCATGTAGTGCTGCTATAACAGAAATACCACAAGTGGATGGCTTTAACAAACAAATTTATTTTCTCACAGATTAGGAAGCTAGAAATTCAAATTCAGAGCAGCAGCTCAAGGGGAAGGCTTTCTCCCTCTGTCGGCTCTGAGGAAGGTCCTTGTTCTTTACCTTCTACTTCCTGGTTCCTTGTTGATTCCCATGTGTCTTGGCATCTGTCTTCCCCATCTCTTCTTGCTAGCTTGCTTTTAAGTTCTTTTATGTAGATTGACTCAAGATACACCCTGCACTAATCCTATCTCATTAACATAACAAAGACAACCCATTCCCAAGTGGAATTATAACCACAGGCATAGAGGTTAGGATTTACAACACACATGTTTGGGGGACACAGTTTAATTCATAACAGGTTGTAAAAATGTTACCTACTATGTAAGTAATATTTTTCCATTCTGTGATGGAATAAATCTCAACTCTGTACCCTGATATGATAAAATTGGTCATATTCTTTGTTATGCTGCAATCATTTATTATGCCATCAGATAAGTGCCAGGCACCGCACTTGGCACTGAGAATACAAAAACTAACAAAATGCCTGCAGAGACCTATTTTGGCCATTCTGATAGTATTTCATTCTCCCGCATATTGTAGAAGCTTGAACAAGTTAGGGGAATTTAGGCAATGGTTAAAGCGATCGACTGCTAACCAAAAGGTCAACGGTTTGAAACCACCAGTGACACTGTGGGATAAAGATGTGGCAGTCTGCTTCTGTAGAGATTTACAGCTTTGGAAACCCTATGGGGTCGCTATGAGTCGGAATCAACTCAATGGCAGTGGGTTTTTTTTGGTATCTGCCTTCCAGAGTCTTTAATGGGCCATCCTGATCCTTCTTATGTGTTCTGAGGGATCTTATTAATGGCACTCTTCTGCCCTTTGCACAACTCTGTTGTTGTTGTTGTTAGGTGCCATTGAGTCAGTTCTGACTCATAGCGACCCTATGCACAACAGAACGAAACACTGCCCAGTCCTGCGTCATCCTTAGAATCTTTATGCTTGAGCTTATTGTTGCAGCCACTATGTCAATCCACCTTGTTGAGGGTCTTCCTCTTTTCCACTGACCCTGTACTCTAGCAAGCATGATGTCCTTCTCCAGGGACTGATCCCTCCTGACAACATGTCCAAAGTATGTAAGACGCAGTCTCGCCATCCTTGCCTCTAAGGAGCATTCTGGCCACACTTCTTCCAAGACAGATTTGTTCATTCTTTTGGCAGTCCATGGTGTATTCAATATTCTTTGCCAACAGCACAATTCAAAGGCGTCAATTCTTCTTCGGTCTTCCTTATTCGTTGTCCAGCTTTCACACGCGTATGATGTGATTGAAAATACCATGGCTTGGGTCAGGCGCACCTTAGTCTTCAGGGTGACATCTTTGCTCTTCAACACTTTGAAGTGGTCCTTTGCAGTAGACTTGCCCAATGCAATTTGTCTTTTGATTTCTTGACTGCTGCTTCCATGGCTGTTGATTGTGGATCCAAGTAAAATGAAATCCTTGACAACTTCAATCTTTTCTCTGTTTATTATGATGTTGCTCATTGGTCCACTTGTGAGGATTTTTGGCACGACTCAAAATGAGAAGAAACAGCAGCAAACATCCATTAATAATCGGAACCTGGAATGTACGAAGTATGAATCTAGGAAAATTGGAAATCGTCAAAAATGAAATGGAACACATAAACATTGATATCCTAGGCATTAGTGAGCTGAAATGGACTGGCATTGGCCATTTTGAATTGGACAATCATATAGTCTACTATGCTGGGAATGACAACCCAAAGAGGAATGGGGTTGCATTCATCGTCAAAAAGAACATTTCAAGATCTATCCTGAAGTACAACCCTGTCAGGGATAGGATAATATCCATACGCCTACAAGGAAGAACAGTTAATATGACTATTCTTCAAATTTACACACCAACCACTAGGGCCAAAGATGAAGAAATAGAAGATTTTTATCAGCTGCTGCAGTCTGAAATTGACTGAACATGCAATCAAGATGCATCGATAATTACTGGTGATTGGAATGCCAAAGTTGGAAACAAAGAAGAAGGATCAGTAGTTGGAAAATACGGCCTTGGTGTTAGAAACAATGCTGGAGATCGAATGATAGAATTTTGCAAGACCAATGACTTCTTCATTGCAAATACCTTCTTTCACCAACATAAATGGCGACAATACACATGGACCTCGCCAGATGGAACACACAGAAATCAAATTGACTACATCTGTGGAAAGAGACGATGGAAAAGCTCAATATCATCAGTCAGAACAAGGCCAGGGGCCGACTGTGGAACCGACCCTCAATTGCTCATATGCAAGTTCAAGCTGAAACTGAAGAAAATCAGAGCAAGTCCACGAAAGCCAAAATATGACCATGATTATATCCCACCTGAATTTAGAGACCATCTGAAGAATAGATTTGATGCGTTGAGCACTAGTGACCGAAGACCAGACGAGTTGTGGAATGACATCAAGGACATCATCCATGAAGAAAGCAGAGGTCATTGAAAAGACAGGAAAGAAAGAAAAGACCAAGATGGAAGTCAGAGGAGACTCTGAAACTTGCTCTTGAACTTGCACAACTCTAGAGGGCCCCATATGGGTCATATGCAGTGGAGAAGTATTATTCTAACAGATTCATTTCTGTCTTGAACAAACCAGGTTTTTCTTCTCATGCTTCAATGAAATTTGTTTTCATATTATTTTTTCTGGGTTCTCAGGTTAAGTATGTTAGGCCAGCGGTTCTCAATCCTAGCTACTTATCTGAATTTGTGGCACTTAAAAAAAAATGCATTTCAGGTCCATCCCTAGAGAAGCTGGGGTTGGCTATGAGTTTCTGCATTTTTTCAAAGTTCCCCAGGGATTCCAGTGCAGGTGGCTGAGACACAGTATAGTTGGAGCCTTAAATTCTGGATCCTGACATTCCCATGCACTGAGCCAGTTCCCATTCTGTGAATTGAAGACATGTATTTGGAAACCCTGGTGGCGTAGTAGTTAAGTGCTATGGCTGTTAACCAAAAGGTCAGAAGTTCAAATCCACCAGGCGCTCCTTGGAAACTCTATGGGGCAATTCTACTCTGCCCTATAGGGTCGCTATGAGTCGGAATTGACTCGACGGCAGTGGGTTTTTTGGGTTTATGCCTGCTCTACTTGTTTGAGTTTCAAGCATGAGTGTTTGTGTGAAAGAATTTTGAAAAGTAGCATATGGATTTACAGTAGGAAGTTGCTGGTGGCCAGAGTTCAGGCCCCACCTGCAAACAGGCCGGGGGTGCAATCCTTTGGTGACATGTGCACATGTGTTCTCCAGGCCTGCCTCCAGCACGCCACACTAAAAATGGGAAGAGAGTGGGTGGAGCTCAAAATACTTTAACTCAAGTGTAACCATGTGGCAGCTTCTACTTGATCTAGGTAATGCTGGACAAACGGAAGCCGGCCTGCGAGTAGCTATATTTATTTCCAAAACAGCTGGTGAATGCCCCCCAGGAATTTGAGAGATTAGATTCAGTTTTATCGGTTTTGAAGCCTTTAGGCTATGCGATTAGAATTCCCCAGGCATGAATCAGGAGACGGAAGTACATATCTTGTTTACTCCTAACCTTCAAGCTGATACTCAGGGTAAGCCCACAGCCATTTGATATGGAAACATTTTAATTTGGGAAGTGAAATGCAGGGAGGATACTGTTCCCTAATTTTCATTTCAAACATAACATACACACACATGCACACACTCACACACATGAGTTAAATGCCCAGAATTAGGCCACTATTGAACCCTGGCTGTATACAAATTACACGAATAGTCGAAGATGAACAAACTGATGTGTTTCATATTTGTTAGTTAAATTTTGTGCATTAACCATAGCGGGAAAGGAAATGCATTAAGGATCATGCCTTTGCAAAGGGCTGGTAAGGATACTGGGGAGAAGATGGTAAGCTTTCCATGGCCCTGATGCAACTATTTCAAACTTCTTATGGAGCAAATTAAACTTTCTTCCCCTAAGACAGACATTCTCAAACTCCCCTTCCTACCAAAATTACTCCCAGAAATAGATGTCAGGACCCAATCTGAGATCTAGAGAACCAGAAACAACTGGGTGGGGCTGGGGCATCTCCATTTTCTTACATGTGTTAACACACCCAGCCAAGCAGTGGCCAGAGCACTGTCCTAGGAGATGAGCACCTGCGGAGAACTGATCAGAGTGAGACATCACAATCCCCACCGTGGGCTCCACTGTGCTAAGAGACTGCTGGGCTGAAGGAGATCATGTCTTTGTCTTCCTGATAAATCACAGGTTGGGTACCATTGAAGCACATTAACCCATTGTCATCGAGTCGATTCCAACCAACAGCTACCCTATAGGGCAGAGTAGAACTGCCCCATCGGGTTTCCAAGGAGCGGCTGGTGGATTCCAACTGCCAACCTTTTGGCTAGCAGCTATGTCACTTTGGATTTCTAACAGGACGGCCCAATTCATTTGCATAGGTTGAGCACTGCACAAGAGCATCCCATCTAAAGAGCTGTCGTTTACAATAACACTGTCAACTTGTGTATTTATTACTTCAATTTTCTGGCGGATGGCAGTAATACATCTTATTCTAACAAGTCTGACCATGACGACAATTTTCCAACAGATGGAAGTAAACTGCCTTGAAGAAGGGGTGAGAGTGCCCTTTTGTAATTCGCACAGAGGTGGGTATCTTCCCTGGTCATCCCTGGCCTGGGGGAAAAAGCCTCAGGGCCAGGACCGCTGCTCCTGCCTATAGGGGGTGGTGATTGAGGAGCAGGCGGACTTTCCCAACCCTAGGAGCCTCTCCACCCCTCCAGGGCAGGGCTCCAATCACATCACTGGAAAGTTGGCAGTCTGGCATCCTAGTGGTCAGTTTATAAGTGGGGCCATTTATTTTCTACTTTATCCTGCAAGAAGAGACACCCTCATCTCCTCTTCCTCTTTTGCCTTCCCTCTGTAAACTCAGTTTGTCGTGACTCTATTAATCCCAGGAGATCTGCTCTAGGATTCTTTTCCATGTTCTCTTCTTCTCCGTATCTAGCTTTTAATTTAAAGACTTCCAAGACATTCCTATATTTTACTCTATGTGTTGTAGAGTACTGTTGATTTCCCAAAACTTTGAGGTTTGGGTAAACACCAAGACATTCCTATATTTTACTCTATGTGTTGTAGAGTACTGTTGATTTCCCAAAACTTTGAGGTTTGGGTATGTAGTAATATATATATAAATTTGATACTGCCTCCCCAGGAAGTATCAAAAAGGCAGTGTTTCTTGGTAGAAGGGTAGTAACCTGTTACTGTTGAGTCAATTCTGACTCATAGTGACCCCACAGGACAGAGTAGAACTGCCCCATAGGGTTTCCAAGGCTGTAAATCTTCACAGAAGCATATTGCCTCATCTTTCTCCGAGGGAGCAACTAGAGGGTTCGAAACAGCGAACTTTTGGTTAGCCTAGCACTTAACCACTGCACCATCAGGGCTCCTTAGAAGGGTAGTAGACCCTCAAATTCTGTCTTGCTCCCTCTACTTTCACATTCCAGGTGCTCTCCGGGTAACCTCCCCCTTCACAGTCGCCCCTGCCTCTGTGAGCCTGTTCAAAATGAGGAAGCGTATTGTCGTGGTATCGGGGTGGTTTAAACTTCTCTGGAGGTGGAATGCTCAAACCCTTGGATCTAGGAAGAAGTTGTGAGAGGATTAAAAAAGTTTCAATTACAATCTGGGGGCAGGCGGTGCATTATCTAAGTGCTGGTGTGCTTTTGAGAAGCAAGTGTCGTGAAGACCAGGGAGATGACATGCTGGCTGAGGGTGACCTTGTTTACAGCAGAAACCCTGATATATTCCTTCAGTCCTTTTGTTACAATAGGCACATGGATACAATATATTCCTTCAGTCCTTTTGTTATAATAGGCACATGAATACGTCGTTCATTGAGCACCTGGTGTGTGCCAGGCACTTTGCTAGGAGTTGAGGCTTCTCCATAAATTCAACCATTTCCTGCCTTCAGGGAGTGAATACTCCAGCAGTGGAGGCGGACAATAGATAGATAAACAAATAATTACACACATCATTGCAAATGGTATTAAATCCTCTAAAGGGAAGACATGCTTAAGCAGGACTTTTCAGCTGAGACCTGAAGGGTGAGAGGGAACCAGCCATAAGAAGATTTGGGGAAGCTTGTTCCAGGCAGCAGATGCAATAATACAAAGAAAATCGTGAACTGAAAACTCTAGGATACAAGTTTCTATCCCCTTCTCGTTTTTCCCAAGCCCTGAGGTTTTTCTTCATCCTAGCTCGTTTATTGTTTTCACTATGAGATGAAAAGCACGGAGCACCATGCTGGGCTTATGTGATAAAACAAAACAAACAAAAAAACATTGCCATGGAGCTGATCCTGACACATAATAATTGCATGTGTTATAGAGCGGAACTGCTCCGTGGGGTTTTCGTGGCTGTAAACTTCATGGAAGCAGATCGCCAGGCCTTTCTTCTGTGGTGCTACTAGGTGGGTTCAACCACCAACTTTTAGGTTGGTAGACAAGGGCAAACCATTTGTGTCACCCAGGGAGCCTGGCATATATGATAACTAAGACTTATTACGTGCCAGCTGCTATTCTAAGCCTGCTATATACATTGACTCATTTAGTCCTCATAACGGCCCAGTGGTATAGGTTGAATTCCTGTCTCCATTTTACAGATGAAGAGGCTACACAAGTCAGCAAGCAATAACAGTCGTTTTTATTATTAAAATTAGCAAAGTATTCAACAACCACACATTGAGCATTTTCAGGTTGCTGGCAATTTAATGTTGTTCATTTCTAGCCTCTTCTCTGATGTGTCCACTGCCAATTTAGAGCCTCCTTACTAAACCCTGGTGGTGTAGTGGTTAAGAGCTACGGCTGCTAACCAAAAGGTCAGCAGTTCGAATCCACCAGCAGCTCCTTGGAAACCCTATGGGGCAGTTCTACTCTGACCTATAGGGTCACTATGAATCAGAATCGACTTGAAGGCGATGGGTTTTTTTTTTTAACTAGACTCGGTGGTTAAGAGATTGGCTGCTAACCAAAACGTCAGCAGTTTGAATCTACCAGAAGCTCCTTGGAAACCCTATGAGGCAGTTCTACTCTGTCCTATAGGGTTGCTATGAGTCGGAATTGACACCACAGCAATGAATTTTGGTTTTACTAGACTCTCTTCCTTTCAAATTTTAAAGTTGTTTTTTGAATTCACTGTTCATGTTATTGGTAGGAAAGAAAAAAAAAAAAACTTTTGACATTGCTGATCAGGCTTATAGAAAAATCATTTGCCACACCCTCCCTAGTCAGTAACACCTCTTTGAATTCCATTCAATTGAGCAAATCTTTGTTGGGAACCTACTAATTGCCTAGCATGGCCCTGGAAATGTTCGTGTTCCAAACGTTCAAAATCCAGGAAAGAAACACACATGTAGATGGTTGTAATATAATAGGGTATATACGCTCTGCTTGTCTTACAATCGCAATACAAATGAAGGAGTGATTCATTCTGTGGCCGCTGATTGGGACAACTATAACCTATAGCCCAGCAGGCACCACCCAGTAGGTATGTTCTTAACCTTAGTCTACTGTTTTTAAAATAATAAGTGTGTAACTGATCAAAAGCCTTTTCAATATGAAAGAGTAACAAATCCATATTTTGGAGTTCATTGTCCTCATAAATCTGACTTGTCTGAGAATTGTTTTTCCAAACATCCAGATTTTTTTTCCTAATTAGATACACAGGTTTTCCTACTGTCACACAGATTTTTACCTTTGTTGTCATGGTTGAAATTTACAGGTCTGGAAACTAATCTTTGAGGATGTTCTTAATAAATGAAACGGTAATTATTGAAAAAGAATTGGTGCCTAGCATGTTATTTCTAAGATGAAAAGGAACTAAATTTTTGCAACAATCCAGTAGTGACCTGCCCTTCCTTGGGACACTCTCCCTTGTCCTCCTTCCTCCCCTTCTCATTTAGCTCAGTCCTGAAATAAACAGGAAAGGAAAACTGGCCATCACACTGTGAGCAACGGGCCCAATCAATTAGGATTAGAGCTTTGTATTTGTGAAAAGATAGATGAAAAATTATAGAAGTTCCTTATTTGTGTCACAATAGGCACAAAATGCCCCTTCCAGAAGGGTCTGGCTTTATCCATTTTCAAAGAGCAACTTCATGCAATGAACAGACATCCTGCTTCTCTAGACACAGAGTTTGGATTTCCTCTTCCTGCCTCATTTCTTATAACTGAAATGCCCATATCTTAGGAGTCAAGAACACCACAAGAGGACGTAGAGGATCCAGCAGCTACTAAGTCAGCAGGGAACATAATAACACCAGTGTTAGAGAACCGTGCGCCAAGCAGAGTTAATGGGAATGAATTCAATAAAGGTCTATTCTGACCAGCAGCCTGAGAGGGCCCTTTTTCTCCTCCTGCTGCCGAACCCATCTAATGATCTATTATTTTTTTAAGGAACAGAACAGGTGGGAAATTACATCCTAGGTTTGTGTTCATTCTATTCATTTTTCAGGGAGGCCTTAACAAAGTACCACAAATTGGGTGGATGGTGCAAACAGTTAAAGGGCTCAGCTGCTAACCAAAAGGTTGAAGGTTTGAGTCCACCCAGAGGCACCTCAAAAGAAAGCCCTCGTGATCTACTTCTGAAAAATCAGCCATTGAAAACCCTATGGAGCACAGTTCTACTGCGATACAAATGGGGTGGCCATGGTTTATAAGAACAGAGATTTATTGTCTCACAGTTCTGGAGTCCAAATTCAGGGTATTAGCAGGGCCATGTTCTTACCAAAGGTCCTAAGGAAAGATTGATTCTTTCTTCTCTCTCAGCTTCTTGTAGCCCTGGGCATTCCTTGACTTGCAGCTGCAACAGAACTCTGTAGTCACATGGCTGTCTTTCCTCAGTCTCTCTCTCTCTTCCCTTTTGTAGGACACCACTCAAATTGGATTAAGACTCAGCCTACTCCTGTATGACCTCGTGTTAACTGATAACGTCTTTGAAGACCCTATTTCCAAACAGAGTCATGTTCACAGGTACAAGGGTTTAGGACTTCAATGTAAATTTGTGGGGAACACCATTCAATTCACAAAACCAATCAATGGTAAAAAAAAATATATGCCAACCCTAGTTCTTAAGTTGAGTCCTCTGAACCTGAGATAGAAGAGCCTCAGAACAAGGGTTCTTAATCTGGATCTGTGAACTTGGATGATAACACAAAATTGCAACTTTACTTTCTCTACCCTCTAACAGGAAACCCTGGTGGCGTCGTGGTTAAGTGCTATGGCTGCTAACCAAAAGGTCGGCAGTTCGAATCCACCACGCGCTCCTTGGAAACTCCACGGGGCAGTTCTACTCTGTCCTATAGGGTCACAGTGGGTTGGAAACAACTCAACAGCAACAGATAAGGCAAGTACCCTCTTACTAAAATGTACCATTTCTTTCAATTACTAATGTAGACAACAGACTAGGGCTGTTTTTGCAGCACCTGTGACTTTGTTACTACCGAGAGAAATTATAGATACTTTCAAATCACGTGATAGTTGTTTCAGATACTATACCGATCGCTACTTCAGATCATGATTAAGTAATAGAGGTGCTCCTGGATCTTGTTATTTACAATGTTACTGAAGATGCACGTATGTTTCCATGTCCTAATTATTTTGTGACTGCGTTTCAACTGCTCCATGGGGTTTTCAAGGCTGTGACCTTTCAGAAGCAGATCGCCAGGCCTGTCTTCCTAGGTACCTCTGGATGGATTTGAACCACTAACCTTTTGGTTAGTAGTCAGAGCATTAACTGCTCCACCCAGGGATTTATTTTACACATTTAAAAACATTCTGAGAAGAGCACATAGACTTTACCAGGCTCTCTCAAAGGAGTCCAGGACGCCCCCAAAAAGGTTAAGAACCCCTTTAGCAAACTCTCAGTATTGTCCCCATTGCTTTATAAGATTTTCAGTATTGCTCTGTTGCAAAAACGCTGCTTCCAACCTCTTATCCACTAGGATGGGTATTATCAGAAAAACAGAAACTAACACCTGTTGGTGAGGATGTGGAGAAATTGGAAACTTTGTGCATTGCTGGTGGGAATGTAAAATGGTGCAACCAATACAGAAAACAATTTGGCAGTTCCTCAAAAAGTTAAGCATAGAATTACCATATGTCCCAGCAATTCCACTCCTAGGTAAATACCCAAGAGACTGGAAAACAGGGACTCAAACAGATACTTGTATACCAGTGTCCGTTGTAGCATTACTCCCAATAACCAAAAGGCGGAAATGAGCCAAATGGCAATTAACAGATGAATGGATAAACAAAAGTGGTATATCCATGTAGTGGAATATTATTCAGCCATGAAGAGACGTGAAATTCCGATACATGCTATGACAGGGATGAACTTTGAAAATATTACGCTAAGTGAAAATAAGTTAGACAAAAGGACTTACATGAAAGTGATTGATCCCACTTTTATGAAATATCAACAAGAGGCAAGTGCACAGAGACAAAAATTCATTAGAGGTTACCAGGGATAGGTGGTGGGGAAAGAGGAGCTATTGCTTAAGGGGTATTGAGCTGCCACTTGGGGTGATGTAAAACATAGAAATGGATAGTGGTAATGGTAATACAACATGGCAAAAGTAATTAATGCCACTGAATTGTACACTTAAAAAATGGTTAAAGTGGCAAACATTTTGTTATATATATATGTAATATAATAAAAAATTATGTATATATATAACCACAAGAAATTTTTAAAAGTTAAAAAAAAAAAAAGCTTCCATTCAGCAAAGAGCCTATTAAATGACCCATTTAGTGCATTTTACTGGGCCTTTCACAGTAAAATGAGATACCTCTATTCCAATAATGCACCTTAGCAATATCCTCAAATGCAGTACAATCATGAAAATATGGAATCATTTGATCTTCAAATCGCTGGCTAAAACTGCATCAGCTTTCAGCTATTCAAGAGCTGACTCTCTCAGCTGTGAATTTCCAAGGTCCCCTTTCCTCCTGGTTTCCTCCTTAGCTGTTTGCCATGTGTTTTTTTTTCTCACTACTGGGTCACAGGTGCACTGACAGATAGGCAGGGCACCCAGAGGAAATGGCATTCAAATCTGACAATTTTCCTACATTACTAAGAAGTCAGGGATGGGTGGGTTACCTGTGGGTTTTAATTGCCGTGCTCTCCCTGTCCCAATCTCTTCCTCTTCCCTGCCACTGCACTCCTGTAGCTCCCATGAGCCACTGATCAGATGCTATTTTGTATTGTTTGTTATCTTTCCGGTGCATATGTTCTTTGAGTTCACAGAATCTTGTGTTATCCTTCTCTTGTGTTGCCCATGGTGCTTGGCAGACAATAGACCCGTCATAAATATGTGTGGCTGAATTGAATAGCTGTCTAGTGTGCATACTTAGTGGGACTGCATGCTGGAAGATGCCAGTGCTAACATGATTATTTTCTATTTTGGATTTGTTTATGCAACAGCTATTTCCCAAATATTAAACACTTACTATGTGCTAGGCATTATGCCAAGCAGTAGAAAGATGAATATGATGTAACTACTTCTCCCAGGCCATAGGGACGAATAGACAAATAAATATTGCAATACAGAGTAATGAGAGCAAAATGCAGGGGGATGTGCCAGATATGGTGATGGGACCAAGGAGTGATGGGTCAATTGTGGAGAATTAGTGTCAGAGACAATGCTACAGTGAGAGCCTGAGGGTCGAGTGGGACTTAGACAATGGGAAGAGGGAGGTGGAGACCTTCCAGGAGTGGAGAACTACAGAGATTTCAGTATTGAAGTGGTAGACTGCATTCTTTACTGTCTTAGGCTGGGTTCTCTAGAGTGGCAAAAGCAGTGAAGTGGATACATAAATATATAAAGAGATTTATTCCAAGGAAATGGATCATGCAATCGTGGAGGCTGGCAAGTCCCAAATCTGTGGGTCAGGGGCAAACTGGAGGCTTCTCCTGACTCATGTGGTAGCAGGAGCTGATGAACCCAAAATCTGCAGCAGGCTGCTGGCTCATGTCCCAAGAACTGGGAGGATGACAAGGTGAATGCAGGATGGAGAGAGAGCAAGCTTTGCCAGAACATTCATATATACTGGATGTGGGCCACACTCCCAAGGAAACTCCCCTTTCAACTGATTGCCTACTCACATCAGATCACAAAATATAGGATGATTACATGTTTGCCAAGCCACTCAGAATCATGGCCTAGCCAAGTGGACACTTAACCTTAACCATGATGTTTACCTACTCAGTAACTACGTCCTCTCTTGCCTTCTTTCTCTCCTTCCCAACTAAGAGCACCCTAGATTGTATATGGAGTGATCTCAAGGAAGATAAGCTCCTCCCCAAGGCTCATGACCCAATTATGAGCCAGTCATGGCCGTTCCTTTCTCTTTGCCAGTGGTTAATTTAACATGGGCAGGTGACTGGGTTCTGGACAATGAGATGTAAGGGGAAGTTGGCCGAGAGGACTTACTTTTGGAGACAAAAAGACAGAGCCTTGCTAGGAGAAACTCTTATCCCCTTCACCTTCTTGCCTTGAAAACTGATATGATGTTTGCAGCTGTGGCTGCCATCTTGTGACAGCAGAAAAAGAGCCTGGAGGATTCTTTGATGTAACATCTGTATTTAAAGAAATACAGTGAGGACAAGGAGCCACTGAAAGAGACAGAAAATTGACCTGTCGGAGTACATTATCAGCTTTTCAGAGGTCAAGAACTGTGTCTTACTCATAACTGTTTTCTTTCTTCTCTCACCTTCTGGTACCCTGACCTGTGTTTGTAATCAACAAATGTGTATGGAATGAATTCATAAACACCACTCATAAGAAGTGGTGGGGATTTGTCAAAAGACCTGACAAAGACTGACATCCAGAAATCTGATTTGGATGATATGGGGGGCGGGGGGGTATTTTTAGTAGCTGGCCACCAGGACATAGATATTAATAGATTCTC
This sequence comes from Loxodonta africana, assembly GCF_030014295.1. Classification (NCBI taxonomy): domain Eukaryota; kingdom Metazoa; phylum Chordata; class Mammalia; order Proboscidea; family Elephantidae; genus Loxodonta; species Loxodonta africana. The sequence goes on along the minus strand of NC_087345.1, from coordinate 37,781,246 downwards.
TGAAAAGAGCCAGTCTTTTTCCTGATTTGGATGAAGGCACCATGTCAGTTCGGAGCAGATAGTCACAGATGCTAATTTGATTTGGGGGAATGTCTCATGGAAATCAGGTGGTGTTGTCTGAAGGCGTATTCATCCTACTGCTCTGATCGAGGGCTAACTGTAATTTCATGCTGCATTTGCAAGCCTGCAGGCAGACACCTTAATTACTACGGATACCAGCAAGGAAGAGAGTGCTAATCAAACTTGTATTAATCGGTGACATACTTCCAACTTTCAGGAACAGATGCTAGAGGGGAATAAAGGCTTGTAAACCACAATACCTACCAGCTCCCATCAGGTAGTATATGTGTTGTTTTTTCCCTCTCAAGTACCTTTTCTATCCACTAGGGGGCATCTTAGTGTATGTCAAAGCTTGGTCTTTTCTATGCGTAGTAGACTGATACACTCAAGAAAACTTGGTTCTCCATTGATGGGTGAATCCTCCACTCGGACAGGACTCAGAGCGCTAGCATTTTGTCCTATTTTTCAAACAGATACAAGGATACCATTCGAAGTATGTTAAAGAGAACCATTGCTTAAATTCTCAGTGGATTGTGAAGGGATCCACTAACCATCTTAGATGAAAGCTCTTACTGTAAACAGAAGTTTCTCCGTGCAAAGAAGAATATTTATTTTTTAAAATCTTTGCTGATTAAAAATAGAAAATGCTGAATCTGTGCCCTTTCCATTTTGAAGAGCTTAAATTTAAATACCTGTTGGGCACTAGTGTGATCTTTATGCTCAGTGGAGTTCTTAAAGTATTATTGGCACTCAGTTGATAATTATTATAATTATTATAAGCTTGTCTAACATAATTACAGTATCAGACTCTTCCCTTTTCCACACAAAGCCATTTTCAAAGTCTGAAAGGTGCTGTAAATTAACAAATAATGCAAATGCAATGCTCAGACTTGCAGTTGGTGGTTGCTCCTCCATATTGTTAATAATATTTTCTGAGACTGAGTGTTGTTTTTCTCCTTTCATATTTTCTGTCTGTGCAGAGATAATTAATTCACTAATTAATAAATATGAGGGCAGTGGTGGCTCAGTGGTAGAATTCTTGCCTTCCATGCGGGAGACCTGGGTTCGACCCTCAGCCAATTCACCTTAATCTCAGCCACCACTTGTCTGTCAGTGAAGGCTTGCGTGTTCCTATGATGCTGAACAGGTTTCAGTGAAGAGTCCAGGCAAAGATAGGCTAGGAAGAAAGCCGTGATGATCTACTTATGAAAATCAGTCAATGAAAACCTAGGGATCACAACAGCCTGATCTCGTTGTACATGGGGTCGCCATGAGTCAGGGGCTGACTTGATGGCTGCTAACAACAACAACATTGTGCATACACCAGGGTAAGTCTTTGTATTGGGGGTTGTGGGTAACTCAAGGAATGACCTCTGCCCTTAAGGAGTTTTCAGTCTTTAAGGTTGAGTTCAATTAATGTTCATTGAGCACTGACACTGTTCAAGGTCAAGAAAGCTGCACAAGGATGGACCGTCAGTCTTGCTCACTGTCACATCCTCAGCCCTCAACCCATACTTGGCACATGGTAGGTTCTCAGGAAGTATTTATTAATAGAATAAGTGAGTAAATGAACAAAAAGCTTGAGGCATAAAGGAAGTTACAGAGATAAACTGAAAAAGATGACATCCATAACCTCAAGGCAATTAAAACTGAGTGGAAAAGCTATATGCACTACTAATGTGTAACGTACAATGTAAACCACAAGGTTTAAATGCTAGCATAGACTTACAAGTAGAGTGCTATTCAAGGAGAGAGAATCCATAACCAAGTGGAAGGATCAGTTCAGATAAACAAATTCAACAGGTCAGTATTGAGTACACTGCTAGAATGGAGTCTGGCACTTAAGAGACACTCAGTACCATAAATGAATAAATACTTGTTATTCATCAGGCCTTGTGTTAGTTCCTAGGGACACAGAGAGGAATTAGAACTCAGTTTTAGAACCCTTGACCTATTTTTTTTTTTAAGGAGCTCATAGTCTCGTATAGAGCTTCAAGTAGACTGTCAAGAAAGACTCCCAAAAGAAAGTAGCTTTTGAACTGGGTCTTGAAGGATGAATAGGAATTAGCAAATCAAAGAAGAGGTGAAAAGTATATAGCATATGCAAATGTATGAAGGTATGAAAGGGCCTGGCTTGTTTGAAGAAATGTAAACATTCCATTGCTAAAAATGGAAGACAGTACCAAGCATATCCCTAGCTCTGGGAATAAACCAGTCACTCACCACTGAGTTGATTACAACTCATAGTGACCTCATTGTGTATCAGAATAAAACTGCCCCCTAGGATTTTGAATCGCTGAGTTTTTGGAAGTAGATTGCCAGGCCTTTCTTCTGAGGCAACTCTGGGTGGATTTGAACCACCAACTTTTCAGCTAGTAGCCTGGCATTTAGCCAGAGACTAGGTCTTACCATAAGGCCATACATACGGACGTCCTTTAAAACTACTTGTTGGTTTTGACACTCATGGTGGTAAGAAGCAAAATACAAGCATAAGTTTTAGGTACTGGACAACTTTTAAGCTGGCAGAGTTATCCGGGTTAAAATCTGCTCATTGGGTCAGTTTATAGTCAGCAACTTCGGGCTTTGTGTGATAAGGCTATAGAACTCTCCATACCAGCTGGAGGGGCCTTTAGTACCAATCTGTTGCTGTGGGAAACACAGTCTATATAATGATAAGTGGACCAGGAAGGTGTTCTGCTTAGCGCCACAAGCAGCAGTGTAGCTCCTATTCCCCGGAGACACCTATTGCCATGCTTTCATGCTAACTGCACACGTCTAACGGGTGTTTGAGCTGTCACCCCTTGAGTCCCTCCTGAACCAGGTAAAATGAGGTTTCATAAGTTAGGTCTTGTGCTTTTGGTTTGATCAGTCTCATTCACATACAACCAACCATGTGTTTTGAATATCCTTCCTGTCTTGGTTATGTAGTACTGCTATTACAGAAATACCAAAAGGGATGGCTTTAACAAGGAGAAGTTTATTTTCTCACAGTCTAGTAGGCTGGAAGTCCAAATTCAGGGTGTCAACTGTAGGGGAAGACTTCCTATGTCGGCTTGGGAGGAAGGTCTTCATCATTGATCTTCCCCTGGACTAGAAGCTTCTCTGTGCATGAGCCCCAGGTCCAAAGGACTCGCTCTGCTCCTGGTACTGCTTCCTTGGTGGTACGAGGTCCCCCTATCTCTCTGCTCACTTCTCTCTTTTATGTCTCAAAAGAGACTGGCTTAAGGCACTGTCTAAATCTTGTAGATCTCATCAATACAAACTGCTGCTAATCCATCTTATCTGCTTACATCATAGTGATAGGATTTAAAACACCGAGGGAAATCACGTCAGATGAGGAAATGGTAGACAACCCTACAATACTAGGAATCATGACCTAGCCAAGTTGACAGATATTTTGGGGGGACACAATTCAGTCCATGACACTTCCATTCTGAATTAAGTACAAGCATTCCCCTGATTACAAACGAGTTCCGTTCCTAAATCTGTCTTTAAGTTGAATTTGTACTTAAGAAGGAACAGTTAGGTACGCTTTGTATCTAACATTAGTCAAATGTTTGCCTTAGTATATAATATACAATGAACATTTCTCTGCATAAAAAACATTAAAGAAACTCAGATACACTAAAACATCTTTCATATAATAATACGGTAATGACAATAACGTTTTGAGGCATATTGTGAAATAGCGCCCATTTGTTATTACAAAGCATTGTATGAACCTCAAATAATAGGCTTTATGGGGGTTGGCCCAAAGCTACGGGTTGTATGCAAGTTGACTGTTCATAACTCAGGACTGCCTGTAATCTCAGCTTCCTAATATCATCAATAACTCAGATGCCCTTCTTTGAGAGGCTGAAAGTCTATCTACCTGAAAAGACAGGACTTGCATCTAAAAAAATAAATACCATTGCCATTTATATTCTTTGCTTTGCACTATAGCTATGGCCCTTCATCTAGTCTCTCTCTCTCTAACACACACACACACACACATACACTTTCAGCCGCAGTACCCCTGGAGTACACATCTGATGAACCACAATAGTGCTTTGATAATGAGAATGCTTAACCCCCAACACATCTATTCCAAAGTCTGACTTTTTCTATCTTCACTTTTCTTAAAGCATTGTACCCCACCTTTTAATTTTTCCAAAACAGAGATTCATCCCTTGCATAGAAGGAATATTCCCAAGCACAGTTACATCATCACCATCTGCCTTCCTGCTTCCTACCTTCCATTTGCTTCTGATATTTAAACCTCTGTGTTTTAAATCATATTCTCATCTCTTTTGAAGCATTTGCCCTGTGTCTACTGCTGTCCCTGCACGCACACCATCTCCCCAAAGCCCTTCCACCCTTCTCCCTGTTGTTACTTTTCTGCCCTGTGTCTTGTGCCATTTGGAAATCCCATATCCATTATAGATGCACAACTCGACTCGGCTCTGACCAGCTTATCCGCCAAGAACAGACGTGGATTTAAATGCAGTTCCGACAGATCCTGATAGATCCGGCAGCTCACCTGTTCTGGCTGGTTTTGATGTCTCCACCAGCCACTAATATACCCACTCTTAATGTCTGGGAGCATTTTTCTCATGAAACTCAGTCTGGTAGAGGCAACCAGTCCAGCCTGCAGTCGAGTCCGTTTCTACTCATGGCAAACCCCTGCGTGTCAGAGTAGAGGTGTGCTCCATAGGGTTTTCGATGGCTGATTTTTTGGAAGTAGACTGCTTGGCCTTTCTTCTGAGGGGTCTCTGGGTGGACTCACACCTCCAACCTTTTGGTTAGCAGCTCAGCAAGTTAACTGCACCACCCAGGGACTCCCAGGTAGAGGCAGGAGGCAGGTAAATAAATAGTTAACATACAGGGGGATAGTGAAATAGGTGAAGTGTGAACAGGCAAGGACACCCAGAGAGAAGGAAGCAGTGGGAAGTCAGGAAGAACTTGGTGGAGGAAGAGAGTCTCAGGACAGAGTCCCAGCTCTACTTTAACAAAACAACCAGGGAAGGTAACAGATGAACTGTTATTAGCCGCTAACACCATACTGTGGGAGCTTCCATCAGCAAAATCTAATGGAGAAGCCATGGACTTGGAAAGAAGATGGAGTTCAAAGCCCAGCTAGGACTCGCCATGCTGTATGACCTTGGCAAGTCATTAAGCTCTCTGCACTTCAGTTTGCTCACCTGCAGAATGAGGTACTAATACTTGACAAGGTTATTCCAAAAAATAAATGAAGAATCCCAAGGAAGTGTGCTCAGTACTAGGCAGAAACATGTACCTAAGAAATGATGAGTTAAAATTCTTTCCTAATGATAGAATTGGAGATCCTTGGCATCTAATAATGGTAAGAGTAATATTATCATTATTATTATTTATTGAGCAATTACTGTGTGTCATTTTGCTAAATGATTATACATGTCAACTCATTGAATATGCATGAGAGCCCCATAAGGTAGATATTATTTCTAGTCTCTACAAGGAGGATGCTGACACTCAGAGAGCCCAAGGCCACAAGGTCTAAGTGGTGAGGCTTGGACTTGAACCCAGGCTTGTCTAGAGCCATTGCTAGCCTGCACAGCCTTTCTACAAAGAAAATGGTGCCGCTTCCTTTGGGCACACCTAGCCCCATGCCAGGGTGCAGGGCTTGGTGAACAGAGGACAGACTGGATTTCAGCCCTGCTTGCCCTCTTACTGGGTGCCCTTGTGCAGAGCTAGCCCTTTAAGATGACCCATTCTGGAGCCCAAGCTCTTAACCATTGTCTTGAACTCCCCAATGGGATAAGATGGCTAGGAATAACACTACCAAGGAAATAAAGAGATTCTGAGAGCTGGGAGTACATAACTCACCTACTTCGCAGTTGGGAATGAGACAGGTGGAAGCCCAGACTGGTAAGTTCTAGGTCCCGGGTGGGTGGGCTTCCGGGGGTACTATAGAATATCCACTAGGGGGCCTTGAGTCCACCTAATTCTAATTGGCCTCAGAACAACCCTGGCTATTTCCAGTCTTCGTTCAGCAGGAAATCCAGTTTTCTGGCATCATACCCCTAGGATCACAGTCCTGTTCTTTCACCCCCTTCCCTGCCCAGCTGGAGCCAAATCAAAGAGACTGAGAAATAAATCTTTGTCTATTTGACTATGAACATAAGTGTGCCCTTCCTCACAATTAAAGCTCCTGAATGTTCCAAATTTGCAGCTTTCATGGTGGAAAAAGAAAAAAAAAAAAAAGCCTCTGACGGTGTAAATATTTAATCACTGTTAAGAATGTCCAATAAATGAGGGGAGTCAGGTTTCAAATTGGCTGGTTCAGATGATTAAAGAGCAGGAGTCATAGCAGGGTAAAAATAAAGTACCCTCTAAAAAAGTAACATCTTTAGAACTCAAGGTGGTTTCTATTTCTACTACACAGGTATTCCTTGAGCAATGAGGGAGCCTAGAATATCCAATTTACCTTTTAAATATTAGTGGGGGGTGGATGGGGTGAGGTCTGGAGATGAGGAAGTAATGGCAACCTCTTGATAGTCCTGTTTCGGTAATAATGAATAAAAATGGAATTTCTAGACTCTATTGAAGGGCCTGCTGGAGCACAGACTTAAGGAGAGATTTCTAAAAAGGAAAAAACCAGTATGTTCAGTTTTGTCTTTTATTTGAAAATATACTTCAAATGTTCAGCAGTATTTTAGAGATCATAACCACCACTGCCCCCTGCCACCTTCTGAACCCTTAGCCCCCAAGAGTTTCTGGCTTATTTTTAAGATTCTTTTGGTTTTATTATTTAGCTGGGGGGAAAAATAATCCTACCCAGTCAGGTTTCCATGTGTCTCTATTACTGGCTTGAACTCGATGTAGGAAAGTCTGTGCAAAGGGAATAAAAATATAGCTTTGTCTGTTGCCAGATTTTGGGGTACTAAACATTTGGAGACAAAGATTAGGAGTTCCATTGTGTCTAGCTGTCTTTCATGCTTTCTGTCAATGGATAAACAAAATGTAAGGGTCTAAGAACCAATTTAAGTCAGTTCTGGATTCAGGTTGAAGTCCCTGGGTGGTGCAAATGGTTAATGAGTTCTGCTGCTAACGCTACCTGGAAATACCTTGGAGGAAAAGTCTGGTGATCTATTTCTGAAAAATTAGCCATTGAAAACCCTATGTAGCACAATTCTATTCTGATACATGTGGGGTCTCTGTAAGAATCCACTCAATGGCAACTAGTTTTTCTGTTTGGTTTTGGATCCATGTTTGGAGGTGGGTTGGTTTATTAATCATGGTTCTGGCAAGAAAAAAGCAGGTGGCACTCAAATGGATAAACTGATACAGGGACTAGGACAGAGGTGTGGGCAGGACAAAGGGAGACCAGCAACAACTATTAACAGCAAGAGTCACTGACTTTCCTAAGCCTGAAGGAGGAGGGTGAGGACATGGTTATTGAACCCAGAGAAAGCTGTGGCTATAACTGTAGCTGTGCAAGAGGACTGTCCATAGAGACGGTCCCTTTGAGAGGGATGCAGACACTGCCATCCTGAAGATCAGTGAGGAGAGAGCTGAGGGAATAAATATCTAGATTTTACCCCACCCATCCACTCCTGGTTCTTCTGTTGGGGCCACCCACTGGCTGAATCCAACCAGAAGGCAAAAATCAAGGGAGAAATCCATAAATGTCAAAATTCTGGGCATAGAGCAGGGTGGAGAAGAATGGCAAAAGGACCGTAGGAGAAAATGGAGAATACCCAGCATAGATGGGGAAGGAGAAATAAATAGGGAGGAGTAGGGAACAGGCAGAAAGGTGAGGTCACTGTTCAGTCTTCCATGGGACTCTGCTTTTGGGATTCAATGCATGACGCTGAGGATGCCAAGGGGCTGTTGGGACCCTGATGTTCTCAGTGTCTTCCCCAATGGGGGTGACAAGTGAGGTTATTCTCACCCTGGGGACCACCTGCCCAGCTTCCTGATAATAACAGCCCATGCTCAGAGTTGATGCTAGTTGCTTCTTACCCATCATGTTAGAGCTGTTTTCTAGAGAATGACAAGGGCATAAGAATGAGAAGGGGTGCCAGCTCAGTGGAGAGCAGCAGACCCCTCACCACAAAGTCCAGCAATTTTATTGTCAGCTCGGAGCATCTCCTGTCCGAATCTAAAGGAAACGGAAGTACAAGTGACTGAAGTCATCTGTGTGTTTATCTTATCTTCTGCTATTCACTTCAAGAGTTTGAGCTATTATTAATATAAGGGCCCAGTTTCTAGAAGCTCTTCTCTTTGAATGGGTTTATGCCAAGCTGTCAGTTATCAGAGGAATTGGGTCTGGGATTACGCTGACAGGGAGCCTCCAAGCTGGGATGAGAGAGCAGAGACATGGGAAATGATATTGTATCAAAGAGCAGTCCGCATTTTGTGTCTAGTCCTTGATGCCCTTTGACTCCTTATCCCAAAAGAACAGCAAGGAAAATACTAGCAGGGACAGTCTCGAATCTTGTGAAAATCAGAGAAAAGCTGCTCAGTTGAGTTACAGAGATCCCCAAATCTGAAGAAGTAGTTACAGATGATTTTGTGGACTTCATGCAGGGTGAGCTCCAGCTGGTGGGGAAAAACACAATGGCTGATAAATTGCCATATTTTGCATTCAACTGGTAATGGTCTCAGACCTTTAACGTCTGGTTTGGTTTTGGTGAGCGCTTTGGAGAAAGGCCTCAAGAGAAACTTTGTGAGTATACTATCTGAAGAGTTGGGTATTCAGGGGCCAATGTGGTGTCTTAGATACCACAATCTCCTAAAAACACCTGACATTTGACATTCTTTGCACAGGCAATAGCTCATCCATCCCTAAAGCTGAGTGAAGACCCTTATTTAGCTTAAAGAAAGTCACTAAACCTTGATGTTATTGATTAAATTGTGCCTCCCCTCAAAAAAAAATCTATTGGAATTCTAACCCCTATACCTGTGGGTCTAATCCTGTTTGGAAGTAGAGTTTTCTTTGTTATGTTAATTAGATCATTCCTGAGTAGGGCAGGTTCTAAATCTAATCACTTCTGAGTTATAAAAAAAAAAAAAAAAATTAGACATGGAGACACACACACACCAAGGAAGACAGATGCCATATGAGGATCGCCAAAGAATCAAGGAATGCCCAGGGCTATCAATAAGGAGTGTCCCTGGGTGGCAAAAATGACTAAGCACCTGACTACCAACCTAACGGTTGGCAGTTCGAACCCACCCGGAGGCTCCTCAGAAGGCAGGCCTTGTGATCTGCTCCCAAAAGGTCACAGCCTTGGAAATCCTATCGAGCAGTTCCACTCTGCACACATGAAGTCACCATGAGTTGGAACTGACTTGACAGCAACTAACAACAACAGCTACCAAAGAAGGAATCAACATGGTTGGAATTGACTTGACAGCAACTAACAACAACAGCAAGCAAAGAAGGAATGGACAAGGCTCAGACCTTGAATTTGGACTCCCAGCCTTCTGAACTGTGAGAATATAAACTTCTGTTCTTTAAAGCCAACCACTTGTAGTATTTCGATTACTGCAGCACTAAGTAACTAAGACACTTGAGTAAAGAACTGTTTCCTTGTATTTCCATCTACAGCTGTAGCTGAGCTCATGAATAACCGGGAGCCGTTAAGCCATGATGTGGGAAAAGGCAAAAACTGAGAAACCCCGGAGGCATAGCGGTTAAACGTTGGGTTGCTAACCAAAACGTCAGTAGTTCAAAGCTACCAGGTGCTCTTTAGAAACCCTATGGGGCAGTTCTACTCTGCCTTATAAGGTCACCGTGAGTTGGAATCAACTTGGTGGCAATGGGGTTTGGTCTGGTAATTTTAAGAGTGAACTCAAGTTCCACCTACTGAAGGAACATCGCTGAGCCGTCATCACTCTCACCAAAGGCACCAGGGCACCATCACCAAACGTAATAATGCTCAAGTATGGCTAAGGTCCATGCTGGTGGGCAGAGAGAACACGGCACTAAGTTCCTCAGCCATATCTTAACTGTGCTCCATTTGATTGACTTCATGTTGACTGAACTACATTCAACTGGTCTCTCAGCATCAGTTCAAGCTTATTAAACAGCTCTTCATCTTATCTACTTTCAACCATCTACTCAACAGCAGACTAGAAGGGAGGTTGGCTCATTTTTCTTTTCTTGTCAGTTACGAAAGGTGGCTAGGAACTTTGATTAGGGCCTCGATGTGGAAGATCACATAGATTTGAGCAAAGTTGTGGAGAAGGAAGTGGCCTGTCTGAAGTCCTAGAAAGATAATATTTGAATCAGTGAGTGGTGTTTCCAAATACTGCCCAGGGGGTTGTAGCTACGTAGACAAGTAGAGAGAATAAGTTGATTATCAGAGCTAATATTCTTGGTTCTTGCAATCTCGTCCAGTCTAGTCATTTCTACAGACCTCTGACAGATATTTAAAAAAAAAAAAAAAAATCAGAAAGAAAACTGAAGCTCCAATGATAGCCATCTTGTGACTGTGACCAATTGCATACTGAACAGTTCTTAATGTCCTGAGCCTCAGCAGGAAACCACTGCATCTATAAAGTCCAGTCCAGTAGAAATGAGTCTGATTGTGGATGGTCTGGTTAACCCAGATTGCCTTCAGTGCCTGAGGGAGTTGATATTTTTTCATTATAAAGACTTTCCCATCTAGAGAATGCTGCAAATAAAACTGCTCAGAATCAGACCCAACTGCCTGTTTCCGTGGTAGCAGTCCTGTGTCTGGAGGATAAATCTGCACCATCTTCTTTTTTTTTTGGGTGTCAGCCAGTTGTGTTACAGGGAGTTCCAAAATGTGCTGTAAGTGACACCCAACAAGATGGGTTGGGTTAGTTGGAGAGGGAAGCTTTGTCCCTGGTGGGCTGTGCATCCTTGCACCACACGGCAGTGCCCAAGAGAAAAAGATCAGAGATACGGAGCCCACATGCCTGAATGTTTTTTTGGTTGTTCATGTTTCCCACACTTTGCAAATGTGAACTTGTGTCCTGAAGGTGGAGCTTTAGTACACAAGAAAATTGGGAAGGGGCAACCGTGTTTGTACAAAATGGGGTAGGAACGGGCAAGGAATATTTATATGCTTTCTAGTCTCCTCCATTCTGACTTTTTGCCAAAAAGTAGGCACAGATTCTGATTTTTTTTTTCAATAGGAGTCTGCGCATAATTAAATAGGGGGTTGGGGAGAGGAAGCCTGCTCTCCAGACTGGGACTTAGAGTTCCAATAGAGTGGCAAGGCACTGTAGCCACCAAAACCATTTATACTTCTTGCTGGTAGTATTTTTAAGATGATGTTTCTTTTTCAAAACGAGGCAGCAATGAATTGCGTAGTGATCAAAATGGCGCACCGTAGAGTGTGTTTAATCCAAATAGCTCCCAAGATGGTCTGCTACGGACGGTGACAACGCTACAGGACTTAGAGAAATTACTTGGTTACCAGTGAAGTAAAACTATCTCCGGAAGGGAATTGAACGGTTGCTTCTCAGCACATCACAACAACATTGCCACAGCCGACTCCTGACAGCAGTGAAGTTCATTGTATTCTTCATCATTCATGGGGAAAACTGCAAAATACCAGCACACAAATCCCCTACTATGCTGCAAAAGGTTCTGAGCTTTGGTAGATATTTTTTAGATACTATTTTTTTCAGTTTCCAGCAGAGTAATCATTCTTAAAATATTCCAGGCAGACGGGAATTGGGGAGTGAGGCCTGATTATTTTGAAGCCTATAAAGCATCTGATTTGCTTCACCTAAGATCTCCTGATTAATGTCAGGCCTTTCCCCTTCTCCGTCCATTCTCTCCACTGACACTCCAACTACCACCACCACAACAGAAAGGGTGGCCTTATTTCTGCTGGGAAAGCATATGCTGCCTACTGGCAGGCAAAGATCAGGCTATTCAGTTTCCAATGAGGAGGTTATGAGTGGAAAGATGGCCACCCTTAGTTCAGATAGGACAGCCACTGCTGGGAGGATATGATCCTTTAACTGCGCATGGGGGGGGGGGGCAGGAACTCCTGTTTCTCCGCCCCTTTCTCACCTCACCCTTCTTTCCTTATCTTCTGCCTTATCTTTCAGCATTGGGGAGAACTTGAATCACTGTTGCAGAAGTTTAAAGCCTGCAACAGTTGCTCCTTCAGGGGGACTCACCATTTGGAGTAAGCCCACTCACCCCACCCCTTCTCAAAACATTCTATCCAGAGCTGGAGAAGCGGAGGGAAAGGAAAAAAGGGCAGCAAGCAATTGCCCTCCCTGGGGTCTCTGGCCTGGAAATCACCTAGGAAGGGACAGAGATTATTTCCCAGGGATGCATGGGAGTCCTTTGGACCCTCCTAGTGCACCCCTGTTACTTCTGCCAGACTTTGAGGGTGCCAGTGGATGCTACCGGCTGGCTGCCTCAGGTCCCCGGGGGGCACCTGTGCCTCCTCTGGAAGGCCCCCTTCTGAGAAATCTGGAAGGCCCCCTTCTGAGAAATCTGGAACGGATTTTCTGGTGTGCCATAATTTGCTGTGCCCCGGAAATTTTGGGGGACTTTGGAATAATCCAGCTGATATTCGCCCCCTGGGTGAGGTGGTGGTGCCTCAGGGGTTCTAAAAGGAAAGGAGACAGAAGAAAAGCCTGTGGAGAAATAAAGCTATCTGGCTCTAAGATCAGAAGATTGGGCTGGGGAGTGTGAAGCATACTGGAGCATTTAACTTGGGGAGGGGGTTCAATCCAGCCTCGAAGAATGACCAATGGGGATTACTGTAATGGCCACAGGTGTCACTTGGCTTGAGCAGCGTAGGTAAGCGGTCGCGCGCCAGATTCGGATTCAAATTCGGCTCTGCTGTTTACCAGCAGGAGGATTCCAGTAAGTTCCATAACCTCTCCACAGTCATTTTTCACGACTACTAAATGGGCATGACAGTAACAGTCAGTAATGAAAAGAATTGCTATGAGCATTAAACGAGGTTTAATCCACGTAGTGAATTTAGAACAGCGTCAGGGACTCAGTAAGTGCTCAATAAACGTTAGCCATGATCATTAAAGCGAGATGGTGAGCAGAACTTTCTAAGCGCTAGATTTGAGAGCCTGGGACCCCGTTGCCAAGGGAGATTAGAGAACCTTTTCAAATATGAAAGCTCCGGCTCCAGGGATTGTCCAGAAGGAGAGTCTTGGCGCCCATCCTTCTCCCACCTCACTTCCCCGGCCCGTGGAAACCCACTGCTTGCCACAGCGGCGCCTTAATCCCCTGATCCTGGGGCTCGGCCACATCTCCCGCGCTCCTCCCTCCCGCCGTTCCACACCTGTCAGCCGCCCTCGCAGCCTCCCAATGGCCTGAGCCCCGGCCCTCCTCTCCAACCCCCTGGTGCCCTGGGTTTCCGCTCCTTGCGCCTCCGAGTGCCCCCGCTGCTCACGTAAACAAAACCCGGGCGTTGGGGCAGCCCCGCGGGCGGACGAGCGCGGGAGCCCGCTCCAAGCGCCGTTAGCGAGCCCCGGGAGCCCCGGGCAAGCCAAGGGGCGATGGTGGCGGCCGCGGTGGCAGCGGCAGGCGGCTCAGCTTTGTTATGAATAGATGAAAGAGGCCACCTACACAGTAACCCAAATTACGAGACTTCCCTCCTCCCTATCTCACCGAATCAAGAGGGGAGGGGAGATGGGCGTGGAGGGAGGGCGGGCGGGCGGACAGGAGGAGGAGGGCGGAGGAGGAAGAAGATGAGGAAGGGGGCCAGTTGCATTCCACTTTCACAATGGGAAAGTGAAACGCACAAGCGCACCCAACCTCTCCAGCCCTCCCCGCCCGCCACACTCCTCTCCTCCTGTCCCCTCCCTTCCCCTCCGCGTCTCCCCGCGAGCTCCAGTGCTGCACAGAGGAACTCTCGGGCGAGGAGGGCGAGAAGGAAGCGGCACTAGAGCGCGCAGGATTTGCCACCGCCGCCGCTGCACAGGCTGCCGGAGAGAGCCCGCCGCGCGCCGCCCTCCCAGCTCTCCTTCCCCGGCGAGCCGCCGGGATGGGGCGGCCGCTGGAGCCCGAGCGCGCGCAGGAGCCACCGCCGCCCGCGTCTCCGTCGCCGCGCGCCTGAGCCGCCGTCGCCGCGCGCCCTGCCCGGGGGCGGCCCCCCTAGCCCCATGGAGGTCTCTCGGAAGAAGGCGCCGCCGCGCCCCCCGCTCCCTGTCGCGCCGCTGCCCCTGCTCGCCTATCTGCTGGCGCTGGCAGCGCCTGGCTGCGGAGCGGACGAGCCTGTGTGGCGGTCGGAGCAAGCCATCGGAGCTATAGCGGCGAGCCGGGAGCACGGCGTGTTCGTGGCAAGCGGCAGCTGCCTGGACCAGCTGGACTACAGCCTGCAGCGCCGGCTCTCGCGCCTGTACCGGGACCAAGCGGGCAACTGCACAGAGCCGGTCTCGCTGGCGCCCCCCGCGCGGCCCCGGCCGGGCAGCAGCTTCAGCAAGCTGCTGCTGCCCTACCGCGAGGGGGCGACCGGCGTCGAGGGGCTGCTGCTCACCGGCTGGACCTTCGACCGGGGCGCCTGCGAGGTGCGGCCCCTGGACAACCTGAACCGCAGCTCTCTGCGCAACGGCACAGAGGTGGTGTCGTGCCACCCGCAGGGCTCGACGGCTGGCGTGGTGTACCGGGCCGGCGACAGGAACCGCTGGTACCTGGCTGTGGCTGCCACCTACGTGCTGCCCGAGCCCGAGACAGCGAGCCGCTGCAATCCAGCAGCGTCCGACCGTGCCACGGCCATCGCGCTCAAGGACACGGAGGGGCGCAGCCTGCCCACAGAGGAGCTGGGCCGCCTCAAGCTGAGCCAGAGCGCGGGCAGCCTGCACTTCGTGGACGCCTTTCTCTGGAACGGCAGCGTCTACTTCCCATACTATCCCTACAACTACAGCAGAGGTGCCGCCACCGGCTGGCCCAGCATGGTGCGCATCGCGCAGAAAGCCGAGGTGCAGTTCCAGGGCCAGGCAGCCCTCGACTGCGGCCACGGCCACCCAGACGGCCGCCGTCTGCTCCTCTCCTCCAGCCTGGTGGAGGCCCTGGACGTCTGGGCGGGAGTGTTCAGCGCGGCCACCGGGGAGGACCAGGAGAGGCGCTCCCCTGCCACCACAGCGCTCTGCCTCTTCAGGATGAGTGAGATCCAGGCTCGCGCCAGTAACTGCCCCTCGGACTTTGAGACATCAGAACAAAACTGCGTAAGTCCTGCCTCCAGGACCCGGTGGGGAGCGCGCCGGTTGGGGAGCCGCGGCTGCGGAGGCAGAGCGGGAGGGAGACGGGGGTTGATATTTACCAGGTCCCGGGTACACACAGCCCTGGCTGCCGCCGGAAGGCCGTTCGCAGACGGTGTTCGAGACCTCTGGCATGTCCTAAGGTCTCCAGTGGGAGAATATAAAAGGCAGAGGGAGGGTAGGAGTTAGGCTCAAAACTCTAGTGAGTGCACCCTGGTGCAGCCCTTCTCGGTCCAAATGTGGACGCTTGTTTGGCGCTGAGCCTTCCCACGCAGCCCCTGTACCCTCATCGCGTCCCCAGGCTCATCCCCTGCCCCTTCTGTGTAGTCTCAGGAGGTATGTGGGTTTGATCCTTTTGGTCCATGCAGTTACCAAACACTGTGCGCTCCGCAGAGAGGCCTTTGAACCTAAAGGGCTTACTGCCACACCCCACTCTTTGTGCCCCACCCCCTACATACAGTAACACATGTGATAAGGTCTGAAGAGTTTACCATGCTGCACATGGATAAATGCCAGCTTAGGAAAAAGGCTCAAGCTTGGTGGAACAGAACCCTCAGCATGAAACAGTGCAAGGGGGCGGGGCTGTAGCTCTGCAGAGGGTGTGTTGTGATCTCCAGCTGGGGGGAAAGGATGGGGAGGCTGAGGTGGCTTTGTGGGTGAAAGCCTCACCCTGGAGGGGAGAGCAAGGGAAAGTGCTGGAGGTGCTACAGGCAGTTCCTGAGCTGCAGCTTGGTGGACTAGATCCCGCAGCCCAGAGGAATTGTGCCTGAAGCCGGCGAACAGGCTTCCCCTGAGCTCCCAGGGCAGCCACAGCTTGAATCTTGAGATTGGCAGTTCTTTGACCAGAAAAGAAAGCTGCGGTTCAAGAGGGTCCAGTTGATGAGGATTATGGAGCTATTGTGCACTTCTCAGGAGGCTGTTTCCCTTCCAAGGCTGCTGGCACATCAACTCCACATATGGCTCCTGAGAGGGGAGCCTGCTGAGAGCCTCCTTTATAACTGGACAGAAATCACAGAGCAGAAATTAATGGCTACAGGTGTTGCCATTGTTTTGGTTTAAAATGAGTCCAGGAGGAAGGGGAGAAGTCTCTACTTGGAAAATGGGTTGTATTGGTACATTTATTGTAACCACACACAGGAGGTTTGGCTGTAAGATATATTAATATGTGTATAGAAAGACACCCCCCCACACCCTTTTCTCTGCAAAGCACATTTTAGCAAATATTAGTCCTATTTTCCAGTCAGAAAAAAAAAAAAAAAACAAACTGGGAGGGCTTTTGCATAGAATGGTTACTTGCTTCTTAACTGTGTGCTGGGACAGATGACACCTTCATTTAGTTACCGATAATCATTTAAAAATATATACAAATAACATGTATTGCCCCCTAAACTGACTTAGCCTTGTTATACTCATATAATTTGACATTTGATGTCTGTCTGTTTTAGATCTTTATAATCTAATGGCTCAAGTTTGGCAAAATCGCCATCTCCTTCTCTCTTGAAAGACTAAATTTTGTGTCAAGATTTAGGCACCCTTGGTCTCCAGGGCTAATTACAAGACAAACAACTCAAAGCCCCACAGCAGGTAATAACTTGGGAAGTCCAAGCTTTGCCATCTGACAGCTGTGTAGATATATGAAGCCAAAACCTCTCTCTTGACTGCCTCTCTCTCTACCCTTTGAGTCTTTGAGGACTTAGTTCCCTTCCAAACCCAGCTGGTGTCCTGAGTGCATTCAGAAGCCACCTCTTGGCTTGATCAGGTGTTCCTACTTGCGCCGGGATAGGGAGGGGAAGGGGAAGTGACAGAACTGTTTATCCATCTTCATGGGAGCCTTGGAAATCAAGCAAGGGGCACATGCATGCTGCCAGAAAGCTGGAATTGGAAAAATAAATAATGAAAACAGTCCCCTCCACAGCATTTCTTGCTGCTGTTATTTATCGAGCGCTCCCAGCGTGCTAGGAGCTGTGTAGTCTGAAAGACAGGGTTGCTACCCCCCAGCTTGTCATCCAAGTTAAATAATGTACTCTGGTTCAAACAATAGCAGGCTGTGACTGCACAGGTGGGAGCTTGGAGTTTTGCTTTTTTTTTGAATTTAAGTAAATTCCTTGCTGCTAATGTGCGTTAAAAAGACTTGATGAAATTGCATTTCAAGAAGGGTTTGAATGAAAAAAAAAAAGGTGGTAGTTTTGGTGAAAAAGCTGACAATTTTCTAACCTATTGAACAGGAGATAAGGTACTTAATTCAACAAATATTTGTTTCATGCCTGCTACTACGTGTAAGCAGTGTTCTATGCTAGGTGCCACCAATTTTGTCACCGAAAGGACAATAGCAGGTTGCAACCCTGTTTCTTGGGGTCATGGGATTGGTATGCCCCCAGTTGTCACTCAGAAGAATGATGTCATTGGATTGCATTTGTTCTGCATATTATTTTCAGGTCTCAAATGTGTTTTGGAAAAGGGTTGCTGAATTATAGGTGCCTAAAAAAAAAAAAAAAAAAAATTTTTTTTTTTTAAAAGAGGAGACATACTTGGAAGACTCTAGAGGGAGCTTCCAGAGATTCCCCCAGCAGTTCCTTCAGTGCAGACATGGGCGTTTTAACAGTATTCCACAGGCAGTGAGGCACAAGCAGCTAGATTTGCTTGCCTTTCTCCCTCTCCCACTAGATGAGTCTCTCTTATTTTCCATCTTCAATCAGCCGTGGGTCGGGAATTGACAGGACTGACTGGGTTGTTTTGGTTTTCTTCTTATCTCACTTTGGCGGGTTCTCCACCCCTTCAGCTTCTCTGCTAAGGATTAATTTACAAGATGCTTGTGCAGGGACGCTGGACTGTTATTTTTCTGCCTTGCCACCAACTTTGAGTACATTTTCAGAACTATAGCAGATTAACTTCAGCCCCCAAATGCCAAGCAGCTGATTTCTGTGGACCATCTCACGAATAATCCTAATGAGAATTTGTGGAGGACTTCCCTAGATATTATTTCTTTTAAGCCCCTCATCTCATCTGAGGTGGATTCTGTGAGGCACCTTCTCATTTACCAGATAAGGAAGTTCAAGACCAGTTAAGTGAATTGCTCAAGATAATAAAACAAGCTTCAGAGCCCTCCAGCTTGAACCTACATCTTCTGAAGTCTACTTCTGCATTCTTTCCCCTATCCTGGTTTCTCAAACTTTCCCTTAAAGTTCCCCTAACCAAACCAAACCCACTGCTATCAAGTTGATTCCAACTCATAATGACCCTGTAGGACAGAGCAGAACTGCCCCGTAGGGTTTCCAAGGCTGCAATCTTTACGGAAGCAGGCTGCCTTGTCTTTCTTCTGAAGAGCTGCTGGTGGGTCCAAACTACCGACCTTCTGGTTCCCAGCCGAGTGCTTTAACCACTGTGCCACTAGGGCTTCTTTCCCCCAACTAAAGAGATAGCGGATAACCACGCCCCACCACACACACTGCAGAATATGGGGTTGAGGCTAGAGGGTGCCCCCTGAAAGTACTAGTGCCCCATCCTAGGGTATGTTTTAAAACTTCATGTGATTTTTTTTCGTACTACTCCATGATGTATCTGTGCTTGTGTTATTATAAAAAATGAATGTTTTGAATTATGTACAAGTTAATTAATTTAACATCCTATGTCTGTAAACTCCCAGTACCCCAGGTACATCAATGCTATGCCTAGAAAAGTGTTTGTACTCAATTTCGTGAAGTAGGATTGATCCAGATTTGTTTGGTTGCCGTAGTTGGGTCCTGGGTGTCACTGGGGTATAAACAAGGCTGCCCCCCACCTTGCAGAAGCTGAGGGTGGCATGTTTCCCTGTGGTGTTGGCAGACAGCACTGACTTCTCTAGTTCTTTCTGCCCCTTGTGAGGAGACACACCCCCTTCTTGCACACTCACAGTCTAAACCTTGATATAATTTAGCTGTCATGCAGACAACCACAAAATGCTCACATGCGCCCCAGCAGACAGCCTCCTAAGGCACATCTAGCTATTGTGTGCAGAAGTAACATCCCAGGACCACTGGGCAGTGCGGCCTGTTGACCTCAAAATCCACAATTTTCCTGTGACGTTTATTCTTCCTCTAGTTTGTGTTATAGGAGCCCTGCTGGTGCAGTGCTTAGAGCGCTTGATTGGTAGCCAAAAGGTTGGCCCTTCGAACCCACCAGCAGCTCTTCGGGAGAAAGATGAGGTTGTCTGCTTCTGTAAAGATTTACAGCCTTGGAAACCCTATGGGGCAGTTCTATTCTGTCCTACAGGGTCACTATGAGTCAGAATCGGCTTGATGGCAGTGGCTTTTTGGTTTTAGTTTCTGTTATAGTCCTGTCAAGCCATTTTACTTTGTTGTTAGTTACTGATTACGACTCGTGGCGATCCCGTGTGTGCAGAGTAGAACTGCTCCACAGTGTTTTCAAGGCTGTGACCTTTCAAAAGCAGATCATCAGGCCTGTCTTCCGAGGCCCCTCTGGGTGGATTCGAACTGGCAACTTTTCAGCTAATAGTTGAATTAGTAGTCAAGCGCTTAACCATTTGCTCCACAAAAAAAAAAAAAAAAAAAAAGACAATGGTGGCTTTTATCCCCATAAACATTTGATATGCAAGGGTGCATTCAAACAGAGCAATGGCAACGATAGCACCTACTTAGAAAGAGGGAAAACCAACAAGAGGTCCTGTCCACTGAATAGTCACTATGTGCCAGGCTCTGTACTAGCACTATAAATGCTTTATTTTCATTTGATTGTCATAGGCACCCTATGGTGCAAGGACTGTGATTGTTACGATTTTATAGATGTGAGGCCCAAAGAGTTCAATAAGTTTCTAAACAACAACAACAAAAAAACCTGTTCCTGTTCCTGTCAAGTCAATTCCGACTCATAGTGACCCTACAGGACAGAGCAGAACTGCCCCATAGGGTTTCCAAAGGGCAGCTGGTGGATTCAAGCTGCTGACCTTTTGGTTAACAGCTGAGGCACTAGGGCTTCTATCAATAAGGGTCTACAACTGGCAAATGACAGAAGATTTAGAATTTGAGTGGTCTGGCTCTAAGGCCTGAACTCTTAACCACAACCATGGACAGTCCAGCACCATGGACACTGGGTTCGGATTCCAACCCTATCCTGCAAGGAACAAGTTAGACCACCTGCAAGCTGGGCCCCGGATGAGAAGAGCTGCTTGTGGACAGTAAGACATACTATAGGACTGAGTATCCTTGGTTGTGAAGTAATTTCCTGGTTCTGCTTACTTGACCACTTGAAGTTCTGACTGTGGAAGAGTTATAGTTCTCCAGGCATCAATTTCTAGACAATGTTGGTATTCTTTGTATTCAGGCCTATAAACCTCAGAGAGTGGTCAGGGCTACAGGGCCTCTGGGGGCTGCTTCCTAGTTTTTGTTCATGGAGATAACCTAGCTCATAAACTAAATTCAGAGATCTCAGACTGTCAAATCAGGATTACAGACTGTCTTATGTGATTAACAGGCACAATTAAAATGTAAGCGCCAGAAGGTAAGGAATCTTGTAAAGTTTTGTTCTGAGTTGAACCCGGTACCTAGCATAGTGTCTGGTATGTTGTAGGGGCTTTAGAAATATTTGTTGAATGAATAAACAAAGAGTTTTGGTATATCACGTTGGGAAAGTTGTCTGTACTTGGTAGCAACACTTGCTTTAGTCAAGGCCCTTCATACTCTCTTAACCATTGTCCTTCTCTGATGTGTGAGAACCCTGATAGGAAACAGAGCACCAGGATAGGGCAGAAAGACCCCTTTCTTCCCTAGCTCTAGGCTGTCTGGCAACCTCCACTCCTCCCACTCTTCCCTTATATCTCCATTCATTGGAATAGACTTCTGGTCATGCTGACCTGGGAATTGACCTTGACCATGGAAACACAGGAACTTTGATGTTATAATTTAATAGTGTGCATGACCATGCCTTTTAACTACCAGAGAAAAGGGCTTTATGCCATAGAACAATGATTCTCAACGTGTGGTTTCTGGACCAGCAGCATCAGCATCATCTAGGAACTTGCTGGAAATGCAAATTCTTGAATCTCACCTCAGATTTACTAAATCAGAAACTCTGATTGGGTGAGACTGGCAATCTGTGTTTTAACAAGCCCTCTAGGTTCTAAATGAATAAATGCATGCTCAAGTTTGAGAACCACTGCTGTAAAGTAACAATGCCCCTGATTTTCCTTGTGATTCCAGCTGTGGCACCTGGGATAGAAATCTGTCCCACTTTTTCATTGCATTTTACTTATGACCATAGAAAGCAACCAACTCATTCTACTGCTCTTATATTTCTTATACTTTTTTAAATGCTCGACACCTGGAAAATACAGACTTAGCATTTTTGGCTTGTAGTCTGATTCCCGAGAAACTCCAGGTCTTTGTTTAATTGGCAACATTACATTTAAAAAATATATATATATTTTATTGTGTTTTAGGTGAAAGTTTACAGAGCAAACTAGTTTCCTATTCAACAAATTGTACACAAAGTGTTCCATGACATTGGTTGCAATCCCCACACTGTGTCAACCTTGTCCCCATTTCCTCCCGGGGTTCTGTGTTTCCTTTCATATGGTTTTCCTACCCCTTCCTGACTTCTAATCTATGCTTTTGGGCAAACATTGCTCTTTTTGTCTCGTATAATTGTTTGTCTATGGAGCATGTTCTTTTCAGGTGGTACTGTTTATTTTCTTAGGCCTATCTATTGCTTGGCTGGAAGGTAGTTTCCAGGAATGGCTGCAGTTCCAAGTCAGAGGGGTGTCATAGGGCTATAGTGTTGGGGGTTCCTCTAGTTGCAGTCAGACCAGTAAGCCTGGTCTTTTTTTCATGAGTTTGATTTTTGATCTATATTTTTCATCTGCTCTGGCCTGGACCTTCTATTCTGATCCTGGTCAGAGAGGTCAGTAGTAGTAGCTGGGCACCATCTAGTTCTTCTGGTCTCAGAGTCGTATAGGCTGTGGTGCATGTAGTCCTTTAGTCCTTTGGACCAATTGAACCCTTGAGTCTTTTGTTTTCCTCACTCTCCTTTACTCTGGATAGGAAGAGACCACTAGGTGTACCTTAGATGACCTCTCACAAGCTTTTAAGACCCCAGATGCTACCACCGAGGTAGGATGTAGAACATTGATTTTATGCACTATGTTATGACAATTGGCATAGATGTCTCCTGAATCTATGGTCCTTAGCCTTCAAGCCTGGTATCTTCATCCCAGGATGTGTTTGGTTGTACATAAGAAGTTTCCATGACAATGCCCCTTGTGTGTTCTATTGTCTATGTTAGTATACATGCAACATCTGTAAATAGGTATGTAGAGATAGCCACAACCTAACCTGTATCTGTAGGTGGGTGTGCTCCCTTGCATTCTCCCATGCCTCTTTAACATACCTATCTACCTGTATATCCCTTTGTAGATTATCGTTTGTTAATATTGTTGTTGTAGGATTGTCTGTTACAGTAATTGCCGTAGTTGCCCTTTGTTCTTATGTTCATCTCAATGTCTTCCTTTGCCATTGACAGAGGAAGTATATAGAGTGTATTACCTTTCCCTTCACCAGTATTACCACATGTCCTCTACCTATTTAGTAATTACCCTCCCTCCCTTTCCCTTCCCTGGTAACCATCAAAGAATGCTTTCTTCTGTGTGTAAACCTTTTCTTGTTTTTTTTACAATAGTAGTCTCATACAGTATTTGTCCTTTTGTGATTGGCTTGTTTCATTCAACATAATTCATCCATATTGTGAGCTGTTTCATGAATTTGTCATTATTCTTTATCATTGGGTGGTGTTCTGTTGTATGGATGTACCACAGTTTGTTTATCCATTAATCCGTTGCTGGACACTTAGGTTGTTTCCATCTTTTTGCTATTGTTAATAATGCTGCAATGAACATGGGTGTACATATGTCTATTTGTGTCACGGCTCTTATTTCTCTAGGTTATACACATAGGATTGTTGGAGTGTAAGGTATTTCTCTTTCTAGCTTTTGAAGGAAGCACCGTATCGTTTTCCATGGTGGCTGCACCATTTTACATTCCCACCGGCAGTGTGTAAAAGTTCTGTCTCCCTGCAACCTTGCCAGCATTTGTTGTTTCCTGGTTTTTTTTTGACTAGTGCCATTGATGTCAGGGTAAGATGGTATCTGATTGTAGTTTTAATTTGCATCTCTCTAATGGCAAGTGATCACGAGCATTTCTTCATGTGTTTGTTAGCTGCCTGAATGTCTTCTTGGAGAAGTGTCTGTTCGTGTCCTTCATCCATTTTTCAACGGATTGTTTGTCTTTTTGTTGTTGAGGTACTAAAGTTTTCCGTATATTTTAGAGATCAACCTGTTATCAAATATGTTGTAGCGGAATTTTTTTTCCCTGTCTGTAGGTTCACTTTCTACTGTTTTGGAGAAGTTCTTTTGATGAGCTTAAGTGTTTAATTTTTAGCAGGTCCCATTTTTCTACTTTTTCTTCTGCTGTTTGTGCATTTTTAGTTATGGTGGTATTCTATTTATGCCATGTATTAGTGCCCCTGGTGTCCCTGTTTTTTCTTCCATGCTCTTTATAGTTGTAGGTTTTATATTAAGTCTTTGTTCCATTTTGAGTCAGTTTTTGTGTGTGGTGTAAGGTATGGGTCCTGTTTCATTTTTCTACAGATAGATATCCTGTTTCGCCACCAGCATTTCTTAAGGAGACTGTTTCTTCCCCATTTAATGAACTTTGCTCCTTTGTTGAGGATCAGCTATCTTGCAGGTGGATGGATTTACTTCTGGGTTCTCAGTTCTATTTCATTGGTCTATGTGTCTGTTGTTGTACCAGTACCAGGCTGTTTTGACTACTGTGGCTATAGAGTAGATTCTGAGATCAGGAAGTGTGAGGCTTTCTACTTTGTTGTTCTTCTTCAATAATGCTTTACTTATTTGTGGCCTCCTTCCTTTCCACATAAAGTTTGTGATTACTTTTCCCATCTTGTTAAAGAATGCTGTTGGAATTTGGATTGAATTGCATTATATCTATAGATCGCTTTGGGTAGTATTGACATTTTCACAGTGGTAAATCAGTCTTCTTATCCATGAGCATAGGCTCCTTTATTCTTACATACAACTGACTATTTATGTTTCATTCCAGAATGTGGGAGGATTCCCAGAGTCTTCTACTCTGCTGCACACCAAAACCAATTCCACACACCGCCATTCTCTCCCAGGGTCTCTTCTGTACAACATCACCCCTGATACCAGTTTCTATCCTTGTCAGGCTCAGCTGGTTGCATGGAACAAAGATTTACTTAAGGAAGCACAAATAAGGGAGGTAGGGTTGAGTGGACAGAAACACGGGGAATCACATGGAAATCTAGGAATAGGAGCAGTGCTGTGTAAGTGGTTACACTCATAAACTCTGGAGCCAGATCACATGGGACCAGAGCTGCCACTTATCAGCTGTATGACTTTGGGCACATTATTGAACCTTTCTGTGTCTCAGTTTCTTCATCTATAAATGATGATAATAAACGTGCCTGCTTCATAGGATTATTGCCCAGATTAATGAGCTAATATGCATAGATTTCTTGGAATACTGCTTGACCCATAGTAAATCCTACGTAAGTGTTTACTATCATCACCTTCATGATTATTAATAGTAATGGGATGGGGCTCCTTGATAAAGAGTTGGAGAGTGGCTCTGGGTTCAGGGCAGCTTGTGAAGGGGCTCAGCAACAGGAAGTGATGGATGCTCAGTCTAAGATCTCACTGTTAACATGACTTAGCACTACTGCTTCCCTCTTCCTGCTCCCAAATGGCCTTCTCTGTCTCCTCAATCACCTGCCCCTCACCCCCTCCACCTGACTGCCTGAGCCTGCCTTGACCCCACTCTACCTCTCAATCACCTTTCATCTTCTGCCTCAGCTACTGACTGGCAATGGTTTTCTATGTTCTTTAGTACAAATTACAAGGAGAAAGAGAGAATCAGGTCCAGTGCATCTTTTCATACCAGATTATGAGTCCTAGTGTAGGAATTTGATGCCCTTAGGGCAGGTCCTGATCCCTGGTCCAATTAGAAGAAGGGATCAAATGTGGCTGAGGGCCCCCAGCAGGCACTGTGAGTGGGTTCCCTTAGAATAGAATGGTGGAAAAGCCACATTCTGATCAACATCTTGACCACAATAGCATGGTACCATCTCTGCCTCCCCTGAGGCTTGATGACCACTGTCATCCCTGAATGTACACTGGCACTTGCTGGGAATATTTAGATGGTGAAGACTGAGGTCTGCTCTGAGAAATCCCAAAGTCTCCAGGGGGGAGGGGAGAGGGTGGTTTGTAGGCCTCCTGAGTCTAACATGTTTGTAGGAGCAGGGCCATGGCAGTGGTAGGTTTCTTTATGAAAAGTGCTCATAGTTTTCCTTTGCTTTAATACTCTATCTTGATGAAAATGCTAACTTTTATGCTGTCACAAAACAAACAGAACTATGACTGGTGTTTCAGAGTTTCTATCATTGATTTTCATATAGGTTTGACTTTTCTATTCAATAGTTACACATATTGTTTTCCTTGGAGAAGTTATGAGGGGGATTTGACCCCAGCAATCCCCAACCACCCGCCTGGCCAGTGCTGTTATGCAGGGGTCAGTAAATGTTTTCCGTAAAGGGTCAGACAGTCAATATCTTTGCAGGCTTTGCAGACCACATACGGTCTCTGTGGCAGTTACTCACCTCTGCTGCTATAGCACAAAAGCAACCATAGATGGTACATAAGTGCGCAAGGCTGTGTTTCAATAAAACTAATTTGTGGACACTAAAATTTGAATTTCATATAATTTCACTTATCACAAAACATTATTCTTTGGATTTTTTTCCAACCATTTAAAAAAGGTTAGTTTGTGGGCTATACAAATTTGGCCCACAGGTAGTAGCTTGCCAACCCCTGCTGTTATGGAAAGACTGAGCATAAAACAGCAGTACAATACAGTATGGTACCAGTTGTAATACAGATTTAACAAAAAGGATTCTGTCGAAGCCCCAAGGAATGCCGTCAGACTCAGCCTGTGAGTTTCTAGGAGGCTTTAAAGAGGGGACGCTTGAGCTGTGCCTTGACGAACATGTACACATCAGCCAAGTGGAGAAGGCAGGGAAGAAAGTTCTGGAGAGAAACAACAGCTTGTGCACACATGGGAAGTTGAGTAAGCTTGTGAGCTGTAAGTCGCTCACTCTGGCTGGAGGGTGTCCAGAAATGAGCGTGCAGGACCAGATGGTAAAGAGCTTAATGGGAAAGGCAAAGGTCTTTGGATTTTATTCTGATGGTCAGTCATTTTCAGACTTTCCAAACCCTGACTTTAAAATAAATCTTAACCAGATGTTCCATTTGGGAAAAAGGTTAGCAAGTCATCATTGGCCTGCTACTCTGGATGAGACCACTGCCAAGTGCTGGGGATAGAGGAGTCATAGGGTTTGGGATGTCCCCAGAACCCTACAACTTGTGCCTTCCTGTGCCTGTCTCAGAGACATCTCAAAGGAACTGCTAGGATCTGCTGAGCATGAGTGTGAAAGTCATGGCTATTGTTGATGGGGACAACGTCAGGGTTATAAACAGACATGAAAGATTATTCAGAAGATGGATTGGAGAGGCAAGACTAGAGGCAAAGTAACTGATTAGGACAATCATTAACTCAAACGAATACACTTTTTGAGCTCCTATTCTGTGCCAAGTATTGTGTGAAAATGTTTTTATCAGTGGTAATTAGAGTAGGCAATAACTTTTACTGTCTTAGTTATCTAGTGCTTCTATAACAGAAATACTACAAGTGGATGGCTTTAACAAAGAAGTTTCTTCTCTTACAGTCTAGTAGGCTAGAAGTCCGAATTCAGGGCATCAGCTCCAGGGGAGGGCTTTCTCTCTCTGTCCGCTCTGGATGAAGGTCCTTGACATTGATCTTCCCCTGGTCAAGGAGCTTTTCAGCACAGGAACCTGAGGTCCAAAGAATACGCTATGCTCCTGGTGCTCCTTTCTAAGTGATATGAGGTCCCCATGTCTCTGCTCACTTCTCTCTTTTATATCTCAAAAGAGATTGGCTTAAGATACAATCTAGTCTTGTAGATCTCATCCACATAATTGCCACTAAGCCATCTCATTAACATCAAAGTGATAGGATTTACAACACATAGGAAAATCACATCCGGTGACAAAAAGGTGGACAGTTACACAATACTGGGAATCATGGCTTAGCCAAATTGATACACATAATTTTTGGGGTTACAATTCATAGCAAACACATAGCAAATAATTAAAGACGCTATTTTTATATTAAAAAATGATAGCTATCCAACAGCCTTTTTTGTAGAAATGGAAGAGCTGATCCTCCAGTTCAAATGGAATTACAAGGAGCCCCAAACAGCCAAAACAATCTTGAAAAGGAAAAAGAAAGCAGGAGGACTCACACTTCCCCATACAAAATGTATTACAAAGCTACAGCAATCAAAACCGTGTGCTGCTGGTATAAGAACAGATATATAGATCAATGAAAAGAACTGAGCATCCAGAAATAAACCCATACATCTATTACCAATTGATTTTTGACAAGGGTGCAAGGTCCGTTCAATGGCGAACAACAGTCTCTTTAACAAATGATCCCGGGACAACTGGATATCCATATGTGAAAGAATGAAGTTGGACTCATACCTCAATACACATATGAAAATTAACTCCAAATGGATCAGCGACCTAAATATAAGAACTAAAACTCTTAAAAAAATATATAGAGTGTCTTACGCTGGGTTCTCTAGAGAAGCAAAACCAGTAAAGCATATAAATATATATAGAAAAGAGATTTATATCAAAGAAACAGCTCACATGATTGTAGAGGCTGGAAATGTCCCAAGTCCGTGGATTAAGATAGAGGCTTCTCCCAACTCACACAGATGCAGGGGCTGGCGAACCCAAGATTGGCAGGTTGGAAAGCAGGGCTCTTGCTCACAGGCTGTGAATATGACGAATCCCAAGATTGGCAGGCAAGACTGCAAGGCTTCTCCTGAATCATGTAGCTGCAGGGGCTGGCGAATCCAAGATTGGTAGGTCGAAGAGCAGGGCTCCGCTCACAGGCTGTGAAGATTGATGAATCCTGAGATCAGCAGATAAGCTGATAGCTCAAGTCCCAAGAACCAGAGTTGGCCGCAGGATCCAGACGAGCAAAAACCCAGAACATCTGCTTATATTCGGATGCAGGCCATACCCCCAAGGAAACACCCTTTCAACTAATTGGCTACTCACTGCAAATCCCATTATGTGAGTGATCACATATAAACACTGAGAATCATGGCCCAGGCAAGTTGACACACAATCTTAACCATCACATAGTGGTAAAGTTTTAAGATCTTGTTTTTGATAGTGGATTCTTAGATATGATACCAAAAACTTAAGCAACAAAAGAAAAAAAAATAGGTAAAGTGGGCTTCATCAAGATTTTGTGCATCAAAGGATTTTATCAAGAAAGTGAAGAGAACCCACAGAATGGGAGAATATATTTTGTAACCACATATCTGATAAGAGTTTAATATAGAGAATGTATAAATTGCTCCTCTAATGCAACAGCAAAAAGACAAACAACCCAATTAAAAAAAATCAAAGGACTTGAATAGACATTTCTCCAAAGAATATGTACAAATGGCCAATAAGCGCATGAGAATATGCTCAACAACATTAGTCGTTGTTGTTGTTATTGTTAGTTGCTGTAGAGTTGACTCCAGCAGTGACCTTGTGTGTAACAAATGAAACGTTGGCTGGCCCTGTGCCATCTTCATGGTTATTGGTATGTTTAAGTCCATTCATTAGTCTCTAAAACCCATTGCCATCTAGTTGATTCCAACTTATAGTGACCCTATAGGACAGAGTAGAGCTGACCTATAGGGTTTCTAAGGAGTGGCTGTTGGATTGGAACTGCTGGCCTTTTGGTTAACAGCTGAACTCTTAACCACTACACCACCAGGGCTCCATTAGGGAAATGCAAATCAAAACCACAATGTGATACCACTTCACATCCAGCAGGGTGGCTATTATCAGTAAAATAACAAGTGATGGTGAGGATATGGAGAAATTGGAATCCTGGTGCATCCCTGGTGGGAATTAAAATGGTGCAGTCACTGTGGAAAACAGTTTGGTATTTCCTCAAAAGGTTAAATATAGAATAGCCATATGACCCAGCAATTCCACTCTTAGATATATACCCAGAAGAATTGAAAGCAGGGACTGAAACAGATACTTGTATGTGAATGTTCATTTTAACATTATTCACAATAGCCAAAAGGTGGAAACAATCCAAATGTCCATCAACAGATGAATGGATAAACAAAATGTGTTATACACTTATAACGGAGTATTATTCAGCCATGAAGAGAAATGAAGTTCTGATACGTGCTATGACATGGATGAACCTTGAGAACACTAACTAGTTAACCAGTTGCTGTTGAGTCAACTCTGACTCATGGCAACCCCATGTGTGTCAGAGTAGAACTGTGTGCCATAGGATTTTCAACGGCTGAGCTTTCAGAAGTAGATCAGTAGGCCTTTCTTCCAAGGTGCCTCTGGGTGGATACTTGAACTTCCAGCCTTTTAATTAATAGCCAAGCACGTTAACCATTTGTGCTACCCAGAGAGATACTGTTTGAAAACATTATGCCAAGTGAAATAAGTCAGACACAAAAGAATAAATATTGTATGATCTCACTTACGTGAGATACCTAGAATAGGCTGATACATAGAGACAAAAGTAGATTAGTGGTTACCAGAGGCTGGGAGAAGGGGGAGTGGGGAGTTATTGATTTAGGGGTACAGAGTTACTGTTTGGAGTGATGAAAAACTTTTAGAAATAGATAGTGGTTATGGGTGCACAACATGATGAAAGTAATTAATGCCACTGAATTGTACACTAAAAAATGGTTAACATGGCAAACTTCTGTTATATATATTTTACCACAATAAATTTTTTACAAAGAATGAGAAAATATGATAAGTAATGATAGATAACACTTATGCAGTGCCTACTGAGTACCAGGTATTATACTAAGGGCTTTACCAACATTAACGCATTTAATCTGTACCACAGTCTTACAAAGGGGGTAATATTGTTACTTCCATTTTACACATAAGGAAACTCAGATTGAGACTGGGGCTTTAAGGGAACAAAACAGGTACTATGACAAGGTGAGGCCATTTCAGGTAGGGCCCTGGGGAAAGTTTTCTTCAAGAAGGTGATATTGATGAGGATGAGAAAAGGTGGTGGTAGGTGTTCCCACAGAGAGCTGGGGACAGAGCACTCCAAGTAGACTGGAGAGCAAGTACAAAGGATCAAAGGGGAGAAGGGATTGGTTGGCTTGAAGAACAAAGGGTTAGTGTGGTTGAGTATAAGGAGATAGTGAGAAAGAGTATTTTTGAGAGGAGGTTGGGGAAGGAAGCGGGGACTCGATCCTACTGGCCTTGTAGGCTGTAGGAAGGAGTTTGAATTTTATTCTCAAAGCATAAGGGAGCCTTTGAAGGGAAGTGAAATGATTGGATTTGGATTCCTAAATAATGGCTGCCTGTGGGAAATGGGTGAGAAATTGGGCACAGTGGAAGCAGAGAGACTTGCAGGAGGCTACTGTAGTAGTCCAGGCAAGAAATAATGTTGGTTTGGTCTACAGTGGTGGTGACAAATGTGGAGAGAAACAGATGGGCTCTGTTGATTATAATTATCCAACTGAAGGATATTGAAGACTTGAACTGATGTTGTGACAGTGAGGGTGGAGAGAGGGATTAAATGAAACAGCTTTTTAAGATGTAGAATTCAGAGGTGTTGGTGATCAATTAGAAGATGAATATAATTTTTGTTGATTTTTAGATGCCTTTGGGGCATTGTTATGGATTGCATTATGTCCCTCCAAGATATGTGTTGAATTCCTTTAGGCCGTCTATAGACTGAGATGGTGAGAGATTCAGAAACTGTCTCTTACAGATTGGATGTGATCTTGTTTGGAAATAGGATTTTTCTTTTGTTATGTTAATGAGACCATGCTGATGTAGGGTGGATCCTAAACCTAATCACTTCTGAGTTATAAAAAGAGCAGAATAAACACAGAGACACACATACAAGAGCAGATGCCATGTGAGGAGCATCTACAAGCCAAGGAACCAAGGAATGTCTGGGGCTACTGAACAAGGAAAGAATTGACACATCCAAGACGTTGATTTGAACTTGTAGCCTCAGAACTGTGAGAAAATAAATTTTTGTCCTTTAAACCCATCCAATTGTATTTCTGTTACAACAACGCTAGGTAACTAAGACAGACATCCAGGAAGAGCCACAAAGTAGGTAGTTGGAAAGCGAGTTAGGAATCCACCTTTCCTAATACAGAGTGATGACTTTGTGCCAGACTCAGTGTTGGGGCCAACACAGTCCTCTTTGGGCTATATGTGCCTTAAGGGGAGTGGCCAGGTCTGACTGGTCTTTGTTTCCCAGGCATCTATAATGTGTCCAACATATAATAATTTGTTTGTTGAACTGGAAAGAAGGTGTGTTCCTCCACTTAGTGGAGAAGACAGATGGGAAGATTGATGATTATAGTACAGTAAGATAAGAGGTATAATGGGCTGGGTATATGTGTTTCCAAAGGAGTCAATACTTGAGCTATAGGAAGAGTAAAAGCCAAGTAGCCATGAGAGAAGAGTGTTTTCCTGTCAGTCCATGACCAGTGAGGCAAGATCCTCTGCCATTCTTCCATCTCCCCCACAACCTGGTCTTGGAAGAGTCCTCTTGAGAAGTTTGTTATCTAACATACCAGCTGTTACTGATTACTGCTCATTGACATTCTCCTGAGGCT
Source organism: Loxodonta africana (assembly GCF_030014295.1). Lineage (NCBI taxonomy): Eukaryota > Metazoa > Chordata > Mammalia > Proboscidea > Elephantidae > Loxodonta > Loxodonta africana. The sequence goes on along the minus strand of NC_087345.1, from coordinate 37,749,191 downwards.
CCTTTCTCCCTCTCTGTGACCACTTAAAAAAAAAAATCGATTCCAAATGCAGACCCTTGCTTCTCTGAGGCAGTAGGAGAGGGCTAGCCTAGAGCAGTAGGTAGTTGAGGTGTCACTGAGTATCAGCCTCCTCTGCTTAGCAATATCTCTATGTACTCTAACCCAGAGCTCCTGAGCTTGTGGAGCTCTTGTGCTATGGACTTTTGTTGAAGCCAGTAGATCTTTTCTTAGAATAATGTATTTAAATATATAAAATAAAAACATTGGATCGCAAATTAAGCCACTATATTAATATACAGATACATAATAATACTTTAAAAAATTTGAGATATGGTAATATATCCTAACACATTAAATAGCAAGATCTAGCAGCAGAAAGTACCATAATTTCAAAGTAGAAAGGGGCATAAACGATAGTTTGAGATATCTACAGTGATTAGCACCACTCATCTGTCAGTTTGGTATACTGTGGTGGCTTGCATGTTGCTGTGATGCTGGAAGCTATGCCACCCGTATTTCAAATACCACCAGGGTCACCCATGATGGACAAGTTTCAGCAGAGCGTCTAGTCTGAGACAGTCTAGGAAGAAGGACCTGGCTGTCTACCTCTGAAAAAATTAGCCAGTGAAAACATTATGAATAGCAGCATAACATTGTCTGATATAGTGCTGGAAGATGAGCCCTAAGGTTGGAAGGCACTCAAAATATGACTGGGGAAGAGCTGCCTCCTCAAAGTAGAGTGTACCTTAATGATGTGGATGGAATCAAACTTTCGGGACCTACGTTTGCTGATGTGGCACAACTCAAAATGAGAAGAAATAGCTGCAAACATCCATTTATAATAGGAATGTGGAATGTGGAATGTATGAAGTATGAATCTAGGAAAATTGGAAGTTGTCAAAAACAAAATGGAACGCATAAAGCTCAGTATCCTAGGCATTAGTGAGCTGAAATGGACTGGTATCGGCCATTTTGAATCAGGCAATAATATGGTCTACTATACCTTAATGGTATGGATGGATTCAGGTTTTCAGGGCCTTCATTTGCTGAGGCAGCATGACTCAAAATGAGGAGAAACAGCTGCAAACATCCATTAATAATTGGAACATGAAATGTAGAAAGTATGAATCTAAGAAAACTGGAAATCATCAAAAATGAGATGGAACCCATAAAGATTGATATCCTAGGTATTAGTGAGCTGAAATAGACTGGTGTTGGCCATTTTGAATTGGACAATCAGGTGGTCTACTATGACAGGAATGACAAATTGAAGAGGAGTGACATCACATTCGTCTTCAAAAGAACATTTCAAGATCTATCCTGAAGTACGGTGCTTTCAGTGATGGGATAATATCCATACACCTACAAGGAAGACCAGTTGATAGGACTATTATTCAAATTCAAGCACCAACCACTAAGTCCAAAGATGAAGAAATTTAAAACTTTTACCAATTTCTGCAGTCTGAAATTTGATCAAACATGCAATCAAGATGCATTGATAATTACTGGTGATTGGAATTAAAAAGTTGGATAAAAAGAAGAAGGATCAATAGTTGGAAAATATGGCCTTGGTGTTAGAAATGACACTGCAGATCACATGATAGAATTTTGCAAGATCTATGACTTCTTCATTGCAAATATCTTTTTTCAGCAACATAAACGGCAACTATACAGGTGGACCTTGCCAGATGGAATACACAGGAATCAAATCACCTACACCTGTGGCAAGAGATGATGGAGAAACTCAATATCATTTAATCAGAACAAGGCCAAGGATTAACTGTGGAACAAACTATCAATTGCTCATATGCAAATAAAGTTGAAGCTGAAGAAAATTAAAACAAGTCCACTAGGTCCAAAATACAACCTTGTGTATATTCCAACTGAATATAGAGATCATCTCAAGAATAGATTTGATGCATTGAACACTAATGACCAAAGACCAGACGGGCTGTGGGAATGACATCAAGGATATCATACATGAAGAAAGCAAAAGGTCATTAAAAAGACAGGAAAGAAAGAAAAAGATCAAAATGGATGTCAGAAGAGACTCTAAAATTTGCTCTTGAACATCGAGTAGTTTGTGAAAGAAGAAATGATGAAGTAAAAGAGTTGAGCAGAAGGTTTCAAAGGGCGGCTTGAGAAGACAAAGTATTATAATGGCATGTGCAAAGACCTGGAGGTAGAACACCAAAAGGAAAGATCACGCTTGTCATTTCTCAAACTAAAAGACAAAAATGTGTGTGAACTTGGCTAGGCCATAATTCCCAGTATTGTGGGACTATCCACTATTTTGTCATCTGATGTGATTTTCCTACATGTTGTAAACCCTATTTCTATGATGTTAATGAGGTTGGATTAGTGGCAGAACTAAATTTATAAGATTAGGCTGTGTTTTAAACCAATCTATTTTGAGATATAAAAAAGAGAAGCAAGCAGAGAGACATGGGGACTTCCTACCATCAAGAAACAAGAGCCAGGAGAATAGTGTGCCATTTGGACCCAGGGTCCCTGTGCTGAGAAGCTCCTTGACCAGGGAAGATTGATGACAAGGACCTTCCCCCAGAGCCAACAGAGAGAAAGCCTTACCTTGGAGATGGCACCCTGAATTCGGACTTCTAGCCTCCAAGACTGTGAGAGAATAAGTTCCTCTTTGTTGTAGCTGTCTACTTGTAGTATTTCTGTTATGGCTGCACTAGATAACTAAGACAATGCCCATGGAAACAGCAGTCAAGAAATCAAATGACGTATTGCACTGGGTCAAATCTGCTGCAAGAGATCTTTTTAAAGTGTTCTAAAGTAAAGATGTCACTTTGAGGACTAAGGTGTGCCTAACGCAAGGCAATTTTCAATTGCCTTATATGCATGGAAAAGCTGGACAATGAATAAGGAAGACTGTGGAAGCATTGATTTGTTTGAATTATGGTGTTGGTGAAGAATATTGAATACTGCCAGAAGAACGAACAAATCTGTCTTGGAAGATGTGCAACCAGAATGCTCCTAGGAAGCCTGGATGGTGAGACTTCACCTCACATACTTTGGACATGTTATCAGGAGGGACCAGTCCCTGGAGAGGGATAGCATGCTTGGTAAATTAGAGGGTCAGTGAAAGAGAGGAAGACCCTCGATGGGATGGATTAACACAGTGATTGCAATGATAGGCCCAAGCATAACAACAATTGTGAGGATGGCACAGGACGGGGCAGCGTTTTACTCTGTTGTACATAGGGATGCTATGAGTTGGAACCAATTTGAAGGCACCTAAAAACAACTACAACAGCAATGTAACCGGGTTGCCTGATGAGATATTGACTTAAAGTATTCAAACACTGATCCAGGTATTTATTCTTTCAATAAATGTTTGTTGACAGCCTACTGCATGCCGAACACTGAGGTTCATGCTGGATTCAAAGTGTAGAATAACTCTTCTAGAGTTTATACTCTACCGGCAGACAGACAATAAATTAGTTTTAGAAAAGCAATAATCATAAGAAGTAGTTTGAAGGAAACAAATGGGATGCCATATACAGAACAGCAGCTGGTGTAGGGATGGGAGAACTATGGTCATGTGTTCATGAGGAGGTGACATTTAACTTGAGACCTGAAAGATTAAAAGGAGCCAGCCTCCTTGTGAACTAGAAGAAGTAGCATGTGTAAAGGCCCTTAGGCCAAAATATGGTAATATTTCAATAATCTGAAAGAAAGTCAGTCCAGGAGATGAAGTAGAGTGAACAAGAAGAGTAGCAAGGGATGCATTTGAAGTAGGCAGGTACCAGCTCAGGTAGGACCTGGGAGGCATTTGGACTTGATTCTAAGTGTGATGGGAATCCATTGAAGAGTTACAGGCAGGGAGTCACATAGCCTATTTTCTGTTTTAAAGGATCGCTCTGGTTCCTGGACAGAGAACAGATTGTAGCATGAAATGGAGAGACTGAGATCAGCAGATCAGGAGCTAGATAATAGATGCTCCTTGTTAATGGGTGGAGATTGTGGAGACTGAGAAGATGGATTTGAGATAGGTTTTTTTTGAAACTGCTGGGATTTTCATGAATTAGACTTGAGGAATAATGAAAAGAGAGGAGTCGGGGTGGTTCTAGTGGCATTTATCACGATGGGGAAACTGTATGAGCCCCAGACACCCTTTTAGCTCAGTAATGAAGTCACTCCCTTCATCCAAAAATTGGACAGGCCCATGAAACAAAATGAGACTAAAGGGGCACACCAGCCCAGGGGCAAGGACTAGAAGACAGGAGGGGATAGGAAAGCTGGTAATAGGAAAACCCAAGTTCAAGAAGGGAGAGTGTTGACATGTGGGGTTGTTAACCATATCATAAAACAATATATGTACTGTTTAATGAGAAACCAGGTTGCTCTGTAAACCTTGTCTCTGTAAAGAACAAACAAACAAACAAAAAAACCCGTGCAGCACAGTTCTTCTCTGACACACATGAGGTCGCCATGAGTTGGGCTGGACTTGAGGGCAAATGGTTTTTGTAGGGGGAGGCTTTTTTTGCAGTAATCAAAATGATGGTGGGCATTACTGGTATTTTGTGGACAGGAGTCAGGGATGCTGAAATTCTTGGATCATGCAGAACAACCCCTCCACCCGAAATGAAGAAATATCCCACCCAGAATTCTAGTACCTCCCCTGTGGAAAAACATTGGTGGATTGAGTCTTCCAACTCTACAAATATAGCAAAGCGCAGTTTTTACACTGTCACCATTCATATCTTTTTTGGGAATTATTTTAGTAGTCACTGAGTGGTACAAATGGAACCCAAATGTTGGTGGTTCAAACCCACACAAAGATGATTCAGAAGAAAGGCCTGGTGATGTGCTTCTGAAAGTCACAGCCTTAAAAACCCTATGGAGCACAGTTCTACTCTGTGCACATGGGATTGCCATGAGTCAGAATTGATTAAGTGGCAACTAGTTTGTTTTTTTGGTTTTTCTCTTTTTATAAATCATTGACTGAAATTAGCCATAGAGAGGGGGTGGGGGGATAAACCGGGATGGGGCCATTTGGATTGATGGGTAAAGCAGAAGAAAGAAGTATACATTTCGGAGAGTGGGACTTTGGCAGTGGGTAGGCTTAGGGGTGCAGTGGTTAAGCACTTGGCTGCTAACCAAAAGGTCAGTGGCTTGAAACTTTCTGCAGGAGAAAGACCTGGTGATCTGCTTCCATAAAGATTATAGCCTACTCCATCCTATAGGGTCGCTGTGAGTGGGGATCGTCTCAACAGCCCACAACAACAACAGCTTTGGGAGGCTGGTGGGCACTGAGAAGGTCCAAGAGGAGGAGGCAGGATGTTAAATACACACTTCACCACTTTGCATATTTCCTGCTGCGCATTGCCTGGTGCAGAGGCCACCCAGCCATGGCCTTAAACTTCCCTTCTCTGCTCCTCTTGCACACTTTGAGTTTTTCCTTTTGATCACTTGCATCCCCAATGTAAATTCTTCCTTCAGATGATCAGAGAGATACCATAAACTTAGAACCCGATCTATGCCCTATACTCTAGAAGAATAAAGAAAAGCAACAGGACCCTTAATGGCTAATAAAATCACCATCTAACTTGGGTGAATAATGATTCCTCTCATTTCCCTAGTTTGACGAAGATAGTTTTGTAATTATTTTCACACAGGTTATTTCATTTGAGCCTCACAGCAGCATTGAGAGCTAGGTAGGGCATGTAGTATTATTGCCTCCATTTTTCAGATACACTAATTGAGGCTCATGGACTTAATTTGCCAAAATCAAGCAGCCTGTGAGGGTCAGAATGGGAACCAGAATTCAGGCACAGGGCTCCTTCTGTCTGCTAACCACAAATGGGCCCCTGCGTAAAGTAATAGGAAATGATGAAGAAACTGCTTCAAGATAAGTTTATCCCAAAGAGGAACCAAAATGCAGAATTAAAATGCTTCCAAAAGAGACGCATTTCATCAATGTGGAAGAAATCAGTAGGCATCTGGTGGGTGTTTGCCCTCGCCTCAAGGAAAAATAAAATAAGGGAGTCCTCTTAGTGCCTTAGAGTCCCTGGATGGTGCAAAAATTTAACTTGTTTGGCTGTTAACCTAAAGGTTGGAGATTCGAGCCCACTCAGTGGCACCGCAGAAGAAAAGCCTGGTGATCTACTTCCAGAAAAACAAGCCATTGAAAATCCTATGGAGCACATTTCTACTCTGGCACACGTAGGGTCACCATGAGATGGCATCAACTGAAAGGCAACTGGCTTCTGGTTTTCAGTACCTCGGAAGTAAAATACTCGACTCTTGCTTGGTCCTCAACACTTGATGCCCCACTTTTATGTACGTTTCCTCATGCTATTGCCATAGCAGCTGCAGCATGGACGTGCACACGCTGCCAGAACCTCCATGAGTCTGGGTAAACCTATGGCAGGGCCACCGTTCACATGGTAGGGGCAGGGTACTATGTTGCTCAACTCTGGAAGGTGCCTTTCATACCCTAGAATATGTGGCTGGCGCCCCCTGGAGTCATGCGTGCACAACTAAAAAGCCTGTTGCCCTCGTGTTGATTCCGACTCATAGGACCCTATAGGACCCTATGAGTAGAACTGCCTCATAGGGTTTCCAATGAGTGGCTGGTGGATTTGAACTGACGACCTTTTGGCTAGCTGCTGATCCCTTTATTGTCAATGAAAAATACTGTGGAGAAGCATCAAGATTAAGCTCTTTCCCTTGTGATATGCTCACTACCCCCCTAAACACACACGTGCGCACACACACACACACACCAGCACTCACCCCTCCTCAGTAGCCTTCGCCCCAACTTGGTATGCTGGGGCTCAGTTCTCTCTTTTTTCAGCCCAAACATTCTTTGAGACAAGGTAGCTTTTTCCTCAACTGAAAAAAAGTTTCCCTCTCACAGCTGGCTAACGTGTAGGTGTGATGTTGTGGTTAGACATGGCAGGCAGGAGAAGGAGAATGACAGCTCTGAGGGAACCAAGAAAGCCCAAAGGGGAGACAAGGTTTAGAGCTAAATCAAGATTGGATTTTGTCATGAAAGGCAGAACTGGCAAAAGCATCATTACAAGGCATTAACCTTGTTACACACAGATGAACAAGCAGAGGCTGGGATTCAGAAATAAATTACACATAATAAACTAGACAGAATAGGTGAGAGCAACATTAGCAATTATGCCCTAAGGGGAGAGAAGGGCAAGATAGAAAATAAGCCAAAAAAAAGAGAGTAAGAATAATATCTGGACACAGGGTCGGCTGCACTATTTCCCCCTTTTTCTGCATGGTTCCCTAGGTATTAACTCTACTTTTGTGAGGAGGTTTCTGGGGAGCCTGTCTTTCTTTTGTTTTCATTTGCTGAAATGAGCCTAAGAAAGCCATTCAGAGGACTTATTTTTCCATTCAAGAGGACCTGTCCCTTTCTGTGTGTTTACACACAAAAGAATCCATTTCTATTCAGCTGGAGCAGGCCCTAGAGTTTGCATGAGGTCCAAGCCTCCTTTTTCCTACTTTCTTCCAGGCCCACTTTTGTAATTGGCTATAAAATCCTGCCTGTGGCCAGGGTGGTCCAGAGTGGTGAGAGGAGCAAGCCCGTACCCAGTTGTTGAGGAAAAGTCAGGGACTAATTCTCAGTTCAATGAGTCGTGACTCATTTTTTATACTAAGTGACTTGCTTTTAGCTGCAAGAAACAGAAAACAACAGTGGCTTAAACCATGACACTTATTGTTAACTTAATAAAAAGTTTACAGGTTGGAGCTTCTGTGGCTCAGTGTTGTCCTCAAGAACCTAGGTTATTTCCATCTTTCCTCTGCACCAGTCTTAGCTGTTGATTTTCACCCTCCGGCTTCATTCTCATGGAAGCAAAATGGCTGCCACCATTCCCTCCCTTTTGGCTTCATACACTGTACTCGAAGGGAGGAAGTGAAGGAAGAGGGCAAAGAGGCTATCCTAAAGAGCCTCCTCTTATCAAGGAGAAAGCTGCTTCCCAGAAGCCCCTCCAGCCATTTCCATTTCTTACATCTCACTGGACAAAACTGGGCCACACAGCCACCCCGAGTTCCACCACCACCACTACCAGTTGTTGCTGTGTCAGCTCTGACTCATTGTGACCCCATGTGTGTCAGAATAGAGCTGTGCTCTATAGGGCTTTCAATGGCTGATCCTTCAGAAGTACATCTCCAGGCCTTTCTTCCAAGGTGCCTCTGCCTGGACTCTTTCAGTTTAGTAGCCAAACATATTAACTGTTTGCACCACCCAGATCTACGGGATGGAAAAACAAGTATCTGACAATGGGGAATGAGATTACCATTTGGCTTGGACCAAACATGGTTTCCCTCAGGCCTGAAACTCATTGCTACCTGAACGAAGTTAAATTTCTTTTGGCAAAGAAGAAGGCATAAATAACTGTCATGAGTGCGGCAGCAACTGTTTGTGTTTCTAATAAGGTAATGATAACAAACATGAATTGAGTGCTGCTAGGTGCCAGACGATGTTCTCAGCTTTACATGTGTTCTAATTCATTCAGTCCTCAGAACAGGTCCTTGGGAGTGATGCTGTTATCATCACTTCCATTTCATAGATGAGGAAACTCAGTTACAGAAATAATAAATAATGGGCACAAGATTACTCATCTAGTAAGTGACAGACCTGGGATTCAAACCCAGGCAGCCTGGCTCACTACCCCTATACTGCCTGTATTAGGTAAGATGGTGAAATACTCCAGGTAGCACAGTAAGCTCTCAGTGCATGTTAGCTGGTATTCTACTACTGCTGCTATCATTGTAATTTTCATCTCTTCTTCTTAACAACTGTACCAATCAAGCATCATTGTCTTGCCCCCCTTAACAGGATTAAATAAATTGCCCAGGCCACCCACTGGGTGAGAACCAAGCTTGAATGCAAACCTAACCACTCTGCCTCCTAGTCCCAGATAGTTTGTACCCTACCAGCGGCCTTTCAAGTTTGGAAATAATGACTTAATGTCTGTACTACTTACCTAAGCGATTGATCTAGGACTTAATTTAGAAAGCTACAGTTACAAAGGACAGTCATAAGTCAGGGAAGGGTGCAAGAAAGTGTGAGGTGGTAAATTAGAGCCAATGTCCTCCTTGTTCCCTTTCGGCTTTTGAGCTGCCTCTGTTTTTTGGAGCCAGTTTTTCACAAACAGCATATCTCATCACACCTCAGCAAAGGCCACCTATGGCATCATAATTCTTGGCTGACCAGAAGAGCTGCAGTTACTAAGCACCTACCATATATCAGACTTGTAAACCCTGTAGTGCAGTGGTTAAGAGCTACGGCTACTAACTGAAAGATTGGCAGTTTGAATCCACCAGATACTCCTTGGAAGGTCTATGGGGCAGTTCTAATCTGTTCTACAGGCTTATTATGAGTTGGAATCGACTTGACGGCAATGGGTTTTTTTATGGTATATCAGACCTGGGAGTACACTGTCCCATTTGGTCCTCGTGGGTGATCCATAATCCATGGACATTACTCTTTCTGTGTCATGGGATGAGCGGAGAATGGAGTCCTCCAACCAAAGATGGTGGACGTAGAACATTTCTGTTGCCCAGACAGAGATTATGCCCAATTCTTTAAGTTGGCCTCTCTGGGATGTTCAAATATTTAATAAAAACGATGAGCATGGTCAGCCGATCTTAAGTCTGAACAATCCTTGTTTTATTTTAAAGCAAAATGTGTGCTGTGGTTTTTTCTACTTTTTTTCAGTCTAAAGGTCACTCGATTTTTCTTTTTCTGCTCATAGTCATGAGGTTTCCTTATCTAAACAGTGATCTATTGTTCTTTCCGATCCTTAGACCCATGGAGATTTTTTTTTTTAACTTTGATTTTAACAGGACAGCTCCTCATCTTTCCCAATTGCATGAAAAGTTATCTTTTAACTGGGAGAAAAATACCTTTAATGGGCTTTCCAAAAATCTTTTTAAACTGGGTTTGCTATAGAATATTTTATGCAAGTAAGTCACTTTTTCTTAGTTATGACATCATTTCCTTGAAAAGTGATCATGGCATTGGAGGAATCCTTGCTAGCTTATCTTTTCCTCAAAGTGCAACTTCCACAAAGAAATACAGATGACGCTTTAAAGGCTTCAGAAATCAATTTAGTTCATGAATCCGTTTAGTTTAGGTGTTAATGAAACTTGGTGGGTTTTAAAATAACGAATATTTAATAAGACATAAATTGAAAGACATAAACACTTTTGGCAATAATATAATGAAGTTAATAAGCCTCATTCTCCCCCCATGCCCACCTCCCCTCTCCAAAAACAAGGCGATTTTAGGAGTTGTTTACTGAAGTTTGCTGGTTCTCCCATTGGCTTAAACTTAAATGTGCCTTTGAAAACCTTAATACAGTTGGGAACTGAGCTCTGGCAGATAAAGTATGCTATCACACTGTGTTCAGTAGCTACAGACGGCAACGGCTCTTTCTAGCTCCATATCTTTTAGAGATTTGTGTTACAAACTCAGTTTCCTGTCGTTGAAGGCAGGAAGCAGCATGAAGCACTTCATTCCTTTAAACAAGAAAGAAAAAGACATTTTGGTCGACACTCTCCCTGCTCTGGGTTTAAAGAGGGGCTTTATTTAATGATCAGGAACAAGCATGTGATTATCTGTGCTCAAAGCCTCAGACAATTTAAATGTCTTGGGGTTGAGAGTTACGCTTTTCATTTCCTGGTCAAGAGCATCAGCATCAGGTTCAGACCTTTTGCTTGGTTCCTCTTTAGCTCTGTGGCTCTGTCTTACACACCACCCATGACCATATTTTCCCCTCTGAATTAATTACCCTGTCTTTGGGCTTCACCTTGGACTCCTCTTGTCTAACCAGGGTCCCTCCTCTCTGCCATCACACCCATTAGGATTATCTGTCTCACATCTTGGGAAATGACTTGTGTTTAACCTCACAGAAACCAAAACCGAACTCAAATGAATTGCAGCAGGAACCTGCAAACAGCCAAGAACAAGACTGTCTCCCTCCCAATTCAGCAGTGGACTCTCTCCTAGCAATAAAGTGGAAATCAGCTTCGTATCATATGAAGTGTTAAATGGATGGCTAGCTCACCGCTGGCAGTCAATACATGTTAATACATAGTAAACAAATGGCTTCCCATGGGTTGGGCAACAATGGTGACTTTGCAGATAGCGGCATTGAAAGGTTGCTCTTGGGGATCTTGTTTAAGAAAATACATTTGGTGCTCAGGAATGGGATCCATCCTAGGAAGAGATGAGTGACATTTGATCATTATAATGAGAATTATTGCTGTTAAAAATTATCTCTTTTTTTTTTGTGTGTGTGTGTACGTTTGTGTGCATGTTCAGAAAGACGGGAATCAACCCGAAAGAGTACAACCGATCGCATCATCTACATTGATCCATTCCGACCTGACATCGGTTTATGGCACCGTGGTCATGAACAGGACTGTTTTATTCTTGGGGACTGGAGATGGCCAGTTACTTAAGGTTGGTTTCCTGTGCCTTCTTCAATATCTATTTTAATAATGATTCTTTTTTTTTTTTTTTTTTTTTTGCTTTTTTCTCTTTGTTTATTGCTTCTGGATTATACACAAGACTATACGAATTGCATTGTGAATTCCTCTGAGACCCCAGAAATGCCCTGAAAGAAATTCTGGAAATGTGTACTTAATAACCACCCTAGCCATGGAATGAAACACCAGCTACTTAGTGTTCTGCAAGAGTGCCAAGATATTTTGCCTTCTTTACTCATACGCTCCCTGGGTGAAGTAAATGGGGGTCTGGTCCCTACCCCATCCCTGACTCACCGTCCTAAGACATTTAACCTTTCGGTTCTATCTTCTTTATAATGGAATGTGCAAAGCACCTGATTTCTCACAACTTCAAAGAAATGAGAGATTATAGGGCTTGAAACGAAGACAAAACAGGTGTTCCTTCCCTCCAGCCCGCTTGCCACCCACAGAAGGGGTTTGTTTTCTGCCCTTTGTACCCACACACACCACGGAGAGGTTAGAGATCTGAAACCCTTTGAGACTTCACTTGACTTTTATCTCCGAGGACTGTTTTTTTCCCACTGTATGCATAGGCTCTTACCAAGTCAAGATTTTTATTCCTTGACAGGAGAACGGGGAAGAAAATAAAATCAGAGATACCAAATAACTTGTCCAAAATTATGTAGTGGTCATTGTGTTATTTACCAACGATCATGATGATGACACAGGCATGGACGGCATTTTGTCCTGCTATACATTAGGCTGCCATGAGTCAGGTGCGACTTGATGGCAACTAACAACATTTTATCATTATCATCAGCATGCATCTGTTGTGGTCTTCACCAGTGGTCATGGTTGGGAACCACACAAATTCTGTCTTGCTAGACTGATAACTGCTTTGTCGTTCCGTAGCCAGTCAATTTACTATCAGCTCAGATTCTTAACTGAATACTGATAAATCTGTTTCCAAACTGATCTGCCACTGATAACTAGCTGTGTGACTTTAGGTGCATCACTTAACCTCTCTGGGCCTCCATTTCCTCATCCATGAAATGAGATTGTACTAGACAGCCTAGAAAGCCCCCTTCTACTCTGATAGTCTCTAGTTCCATCCCCCATCCTAGCCAAACCTATTTACTTGCTGTTCTCCAAATGTGCGTTGCGTGGCCCTGCTTCTGTATCTTTGCTCTTACTGTACCCCCTGCCTGGAATGCTTACTTTCTGTCTGCTTCACTGACTCCTATCTAACTCTCCACAGCCCATCTGTCAGTTTGCTGTACTGTGGTAACTTGTGTGTTGCTGTGATGCTGGAAGCTATGCCACTGGTATTTCAAATAGCAGCAGGGTCACTGTGGTGGACAAATTTCAGTGGAGTTTCCAGATTAAGACAGGCTAGGAAAAAAGGCCTGGTAATCTACTTCCAAAAATTCGCCACTGAAAACTTCATGGGTCTCAACAGAATACTGTCCGATACGGTGCTAGACGATGAGCTCCCTAGGTTGAAAGGCACTCAAAATGCACAGTGGGTGCAACAGTGGACTCAAGCATACCGACAATCTTGAAGATGGTGCAGGCCCAGACAACGTTTTGTTCTGTTATACATGGGTCGCCATGAGTCAGAACCAACTTGATGGCAACTAACAACCACCACCTATCTATGCTTTGATTCTGCTCAAATGTCACCTCTTCTTTGAGGGCTTCTAAACCTTAAATGATCTTGTTTTCCCCTCCTTTCCTACAATACTCGTTATCTGTATCATTCTTTTGGCTCATTACAAATGCCTTGCTTTGGTACCTCACCCTCTCACTTGTATTTGACTTGCCTTCCCAACTGAATTTTAAGTGTCTTGAGAAGAGGCCACGAATTCCCATAGCCTGATATGGTGCTGAGTGCCTGGTAGGCATTTGATTTAATCTGTTTTCTTTGGAGGAAACCCAGTAACATATGGGAGGGTGTTTGTATACATATTCTTTTAAAATATACATTGATCATCTTTCCTGTTGCGTTGGCTTTATTTCCTGGGGATAGGTAAATACCCATCAGTCATCCTATACAAGCTGCTCAGTGCCACAAGGAAACATCTGTAGCTTCACCAACCTGGTCAGGCTGACTGGACCCACAGACCTGGCAGAAGTCTCCACCAATCCTAACTGGGCCTCCTCACCAATTATCTTTTCAGATTTGGGATATTTTTGACAAGTGTTTTGACAAGAACACTGTTTCCCCAAAGCCAAGCCAACCAAACTGTTACATGGTGAGTTGGAGGTGCAGGAACACCCAGCTATAAATAGTCCCCTGTGGGAAGGCCTGGTTTCGCCTGTCCTGTTTGTTCAGCCCAGCAGTTTGTGTGCAGCTGGCCAGCGTTTAGTGATGTTGTGGCACGAGAGGAACAGGGATGCGCTACAGCCTTATGCTGCTAGGAGGAGGGGGCTGACTATGGTCTTGCTTTCCTCAGGATCTGTATGGGCTACCCCTTCAAAGGCCACAGCAAATAACAAGGGCAGGTTGTTTTGTTTGTTGTTGTTTGTTCTGTTACTGCTAACAGTCACTCTATGTGTTTTAATCTTCATTTAATCCTCTCCATAACCCCTTGTTGTTGTTATTGTTAGCTGCCATTGAGTTGCCCCTGACTTGTGTTGACCCCATGCACAATGAAACAAAACACTGTCCAGTCCTCTGCTATCCCCATGATGGTTGAATTTTGGACTGTTGTGATCCATAGGGTTTTCATTGGCTGATTTTCAAAAGCAGATTACCAGGTCTTTCTTTCTAGTCTGTCTTAGTCTGGAAGCGCCACTAAAACCAGTTAAGTATCCTAGCAACACACAAGCTTCCATTGACAGAGGAGTGGTGGGTGTGCGCGAGGTGCATTGGCTGGAAGTCGGACCGCCGTGTCCCGCGTGGAAGGTGAGAATTCTATCACTGAACCACCACAGTCCTCGAGGTAGGTGTACTACTCCCATTTTACAAATGAGGAAACCGAGGTCCAGAGAAGTTGCATAACTTGCCCAAGGTCACACAGTGTCAGAGCAGGGATTTGAACCTGGAGCAACTTCATGGACTGCGCTATTAACCCTCATGCTATGCTGACTTTGTAACCTCTGCCCCAAGCACAGTCACTCCCTGAGAGGTGGGCGTAGGCATGCTGATTGGGGTCTGTGGTGAGTAGCTGATGCTCCTGGGGTGGGTTAAGGAGTCTAGAGGCTCAGAGAAGGATCCCAGCTGTGGAAGGAGAAGGTTGACCATCTGACTGAGGGAATACATGGTGGTATTCTTGGGAATTAATTCCTCCTCTCAGAGATTCAGAAACCCTGGTAGCGTAGTGGTTAAGAACTATGGCTGCTAACCAAAAGGTTTGCAGTTTGAGTCCACCAGGCAGTCTTTGGAAATCCTATGGGACAGTTCTACTCTGTCCGAGTCGGCCGACTGGACAGCAGTGGATTTGGTTTTCTTTGTTTTTTGTTTGTTTCTCAGAGATTCCCTCAGGAAAATTCCCTCCTGCAGGAGGAGGTTGTGAGGGATGAATCTGAGCTGAGTTGGCCCCACCAGGCTCCCTAGAACAGCCCATAATTCCCGAGAGTCCCTCATTTATCCTGTCTGCAGATTCTTGGATGCAGCCCTGAAATTACTCAGAGTACTGAAGCCCAGGGATTGTACAGATGATATGGGAGACACAGATAATCCCAAATCCTTTTATTCAAAAGCTTCAAGGTTCTTCCTTGCCACCTTGTCACCAGAACTGTTAGAAAAGACAAGCATTGATAGACACAAGTTTGGCTTCCTAAGCCGCAGAGGTACTAATGAGCGGCGCAAAACAAAACCAAACCCAAAGCAGACGCTGGGAGGAAGAGAAGAAAGAAAGAGGGCTTGGATCTCCCACAGCCTGACTCATCAGTTTCCGAGTGATCAAGAGTTGATGGCATTTTGACATATGCTGGGCACCGTAGTATATGCCTGGTTGGATGAGAGGCAGATAACAACAATTGGGGGCCAACAACAATAACAGAAAAATTGACCTCTTAAATCTCTGAAAGCCTCATGGAGTTTTCATATAATTTGGTGCAGCTTTAAACATCATTTTATTAAATTTTTTTTTTCTTGCTGTAAAAGTAATGTATGCTCACATAGAGAGTTGTAAACTAGCAGGGCTGGGGAAGGCAAAGAAAAAAATACCCCTAATTCCATCACGTAGAGGCAACTGCTGTCTACACTTTGGTGTGTTTTTGTTTTATTTATTTTTTTTTACATAATTGAGGTCAGACTCTATGTACAATTTTTTATCCTTTCATTAAAAGGAAATGCTTATATTAAAATATTTTTGCAAATTCTTTGTAACAGCATTTTTATTCGCTGTTGTAAGGCACCCTAGTGGTGCAGTGGTTAAAGTGATCGACTGCTGATTGAGACATTAGTGGTTTGAAACCACCAACGGCTCTGCTGGAGAAAGATGTGGCCGTCTGCTTCCGTAGAGATTTACAGTCTTTGAAACTGTAGTGGGTCACTATAAGTTGGATTTAACTTGATGGCACTGGGTTTGGTTTTTAGGTTTTGTTGTTGGTTGCTACAGATTCGGTTCCGACTCACGGAGACCCCATGTGTGCAGAATAGAATTGCTCCATAGGGTTTTCAAGGCTGTGATATTTCTGAAGCAGACTGCCAGGCCTGTCTTCTGAGACGTCTCTGGGAGGCTTCAAACCGCCAACCTTTTAGCTACTACCTGTGGAAAGATTATGTGTTGAATTTAAGCTGAGACATTGAATCACTTTTAACGTGTTGTTAAAGACATGCATGTCTTCCAAGGTAAGGTTTTAATGACAATCTGTGAAAACACTGAAGACTTGATAGTATGTTAATACCTTAGCTGCTCTCCTTCTCCTGCCTCTACTCCTAAATCCTTTTGTAAGGTTTTAGAGAAATTGAAGGAATTTAGAGCTGAACGGGCCCTTTGAGAGCACCTAATCTGCCTCCTTATTTCATCGACGTGTGGTTCTAATGGCCATCAAACAAGTTATGTCGACTTTTTTCCCCAGTTATTTCCCCATTTTACTTCCTTTCTGAACATGATTGCAAGCTATAATTTTTCAGTTGTCAGCGTCTCCTCCGAGATCAGCTGAAAAAATATGGTCACTCTGAACTCAGCATTTGGGAATTCACGGTGCACGTGGTGTCCAGCAAGCACATTGCCAAGTGTGTGCATGCCTATGAACACACAGCACGTCTTTCTCCAGATCCCACAGCAGCCTAGCCTGTGGCTTGGATCCCTTTGAGCTGACTCTGATGTGTAGAGAAAATTGTCCTCATTTCAAGGGTGGAATTGAGTATTTTGAGCTTTTCCAGGTGGTAAAATAAGTAATAAGAGAATATGCATGAAATTTGAAATCTCTAACTTTATGCATGCCCATTAACCGTTCTTGTAAGCATAAAAGATAAGAAGACAGAGGGTGAGGAATTATAATAGCTAGCATTTCTGAGCTCTTACTATATGCCAGGCATTAGAACCAACGTTTTCATGGGTTAACTCATTTAATCCTTACAGATAGATACGGTTACCACCTCACTTTATAAATGATAAAACCTGAGGCTTAGGAAGGCTAGAGAACTTCCTCAAGGTGATTTGAACAGAAGCAATCTGTCCTCAGAGTCCAAACTTTTAACCCCCAACATCCTGGGTGGCACAGTTAACATTCTCAGCTGCTAACTGAAAGATTAGAGGTTCAGATCCACCGAGAGACACCTTGGAAGAAAGGCCTGGAGATCTACTTCCAAAAAACCAGCCATTGAAAACCTTACGGAGCACAGTTCTACTCTGACACACATGGGGGTCAGCATGAGTGGGAATTAACTTGAAGGCAACAGTTTTCAAGCTGCACTAACAATTAAAATGTAAAAGGAGCCCTGGTGGCACAGTGGTCAAGTGCCACTCCGAGGGAGAAAAGACCAGGCCATCTGCTCCCATAAAGTCTAGGAAACCGCATGGGGCAGTTCTACTCTGTTATATAGGGTTGCGTGAGTCAAAATCGACTTAATGGCACACAACAACAAAAACGCAATTAAAATGTAGTCTATAGAGCTTGAGAGAGTTTGTGGAATTGGTTTTTTTTTTTTTTTTTTTTTCTTATTTTCTGTTTAATATTTGGGGTGTTTGAGTAGATACCAAGATGCAACTGTTGGGAGTTTCATGAGAAGGCCTTATGGCTTCTGTAGTTTCGGGAAAAGCCTCTTGGCAACCTAATTGAGTGCAGACTTCTGTATTAGAAGAAGGAAGAGCCTTCTCCTCTGGGAGCTTCAAGTATCACTTGGAGCCTTTGAAGCCCTATTGAGATTCCAGCTTTTCCTCACTGGGCTTCTTTGGAGCAAAGGTAGGTGTTCTGTGTCCAAGGTTTTTGAGTGGCTCCTGATAGATAGGAGGCCAATGTTGGGTTTCCCCAACATCCTGGGACTAAAGTAGGGTTCAGGAAAAAAAAAGAAGAAAAGCAAACCCACTGCCATCAAGTCGATTCCGACTCATAGTGACCCTATAGGACAGTGTAGAACTGCCCCATAGAGTTTCCAAGTAGTGCCTGGTGGATTCGAACTGCCAACCTCTTGGTTAGCAGCCATAGCACTTAACCACTACACCACCAGGGTTTCCAGGGCTCAGGGTACAGGAATCTAAATCGTGTTCCTTTCCCATACCCAGCAAATAGGCACTTCTCATTTGCTTATAGTTAGGGCTTCCTACCTATGTGGCCCTCAAAATTCAATCCCCACAAAAAGCTTTCATTTATCCAAATCATGGAGTGAAATTAAACCCAGTTCCAGAAAGTTCTTCCTGCATTCAAACAGAATGATACCCAAAGGATCTGTCTTGACTCTGCTTATTAAAGTTTTCAAGTGAAGGTAAGAGAAAAAAACAACAAAAAATTAAATCTTTATAAGGACAGGCTCTATTTATACTCCCACAGAAGGTTCCAATAAGGAAAAGGAGGCCTTGAAGAACCCAGGACAGGACCTGAGGCCAGATGTGGGGTGCGGTGAGGGTGGGGGACACTGAGCTAAGGTAATGAACTAAAAAGTAAAAGCAGCAGGAAGTGTCACAACTTGGAAACGGGCTCATGTTTAGCTGTTTAGAATGTCATATGAAGCCTGTTTCAAGGTTCACCCCCACCTCATTCCTTCCAGTTTGTGGGTTTGCAGGGACTCCCCAGTTTAGAACGATTACTCCCACGTAATCCACAAATTGAGTACCTTTGGCTCAGGCTGTATGCATCTCTTATTACTTACATTGAAATGAGTAGATTGGAAACGAGAGAGGAATTTGCCTTAATTTTTGTATTTCATCTTTATTACTCCTAACTACTGAAGCATATTAAGCACTACTGGATGTTCACCTTGCTTTCTTTTGTATGTGTGACTGTCTGTCGGGGGGGCTTACATCTCAATGTTTCTTTTATTTATTTATTTATTTTAGTGTTTCTTATAAATTGTTTATAGAAAAAAAATGAGAAGGGTTGATTTGTTTACCTTTCAACTAGTTAGCCCCATAGAATAAGGCATATTGTTGTATGCTGTCAAGTTGATTCCCACTCATAGCAACCCTATAAGACAGAGTAGAACTGTCCCATAGGGTTTCCATGGCTGTAATCTTTACAGAGCTCGACTGGCACATCTTTCTCCCACAGAGCAGCTGACGGGTTCGAACAACCGACCTTTTGGATAGCAGCTGAGTGCTTAAGCACTGCACTACTAGGGCTCTTGAATAAGGCATAAGAAAATTAATTTGGTGTAGAATCTTGTAGCTTTTTGAGTACCCATCGCTCTCCAATTTCATAGTGAGAGTAAAGGAAAAAAAAAAATGGACTTTTGTTTAATTCTTCTCCATCGTCCCACTCCCCCCCCACCCCTGTTTCCTTCACTGTGGTGTCCTGTCTGTGGATGGTACTGAACTTGTAATGCAAGGGTCTGGTGTGAAAGTCTGTACTTGGTTACTTTCAGGACTGTAGCTGGGGAGGGTTTTTTGTATGCAGCAAAAATCCCAAGGCTAGTTAATCAGCTACCATAAAACTTCAGGAAGATGTCAACAGAAGCAATATGTTGACATGTGCTGAAATCCTCCGTCAGGGAAAATTTGTTTTCTACACAGCCTTCAGAAAGAAATATCTAAAGAGCCCTATGAAATGGTGAATGCTAATACAGTCATTTGTTTTCTTTTAATAAATATTTACCGGGCACCTTTTATGTGCCAAGCACTGTTCTAGGTGCTGAGAATATAAAAGTGAACAAAACAGGCAAGGCCCCTGCTCCCACGGTGGGGAAAGAGACTGAAAACAAATAAATGGAGAAATCAATGATAAAGTCATTTCAGATAGTGATAAGTGCTATGAAGAACACAGAGTGATGGAATAGAGTAACCACAGGGTGTGGTAGACAGGCAATCAGGGAGGGCTTCTTAGAGGAGGTGACATTTAAGACCCAAAGGATGAAGGGGTATATAAGAATATACAATGGCTATACAGTCATACATGGAGGTGGCTCAGGTTGACTTCAGAATAACCTATATTCAAGTCATACCCTGGAAGCAATAGATAAAAATCCACATCATGCCCAAGGGTGGGGGTGGGGGGCGGTGTGTGAA
This sequence comes from Loxodonta africana, assembly GCF_030014295.1. Classification (NCBI taxonomy): domain Eukaryota; kingdom Metazoa; phylum Chordata; class Mammalia; order Proboscidea; family Elephantidae; genus Loxodonta; species Loxodonta africana. The sequence continues at coordinate 37,729,110 of NC_087345.1, read as the reverse complement.
TTGGATGAGGTTTCTTTTATGCAAAATTCAATCAATTTCGGGGCTCTGTGATTCACTCTTAATACTTGCATTGTCTTACTGATCACGCTCCTTCTCCGAGGCTGCCTGGCTAAACCCAGCTGAGGAAGAAACGTTTCCCTTGCTCCAGTCGTGCTGGCTTCCTCTGCTGTACTGATGTTGTCAAGAATTTTGCAGTTAGGAGGTCCAAGTGCTCTATTGGTGCCCCTGAGCTGGGGCTGGGCTGGGGGTGGATGAGGAAGAGGTGATATTAATAGGAACCTGGAGGAGGAGGAGAGGAACCATCTCTTTCCTGTCCCGTAGTCATCTGAGAGAGATAGACTCTAAGGATTACAGAAGCAGGGATCCCTAACCGCTCCTTCTAGCACATATGGGTCCCTTATAATAAAACATTTAAACTCCCTTCTTGTTCTGTCCTCAGGGTTATGATGATCATTCGCTGCATGAGCTAGCAAAAAGAAAAAACAATTCTCCCATTCATCCTCAAACATGGTAAAAAATTAAATTGTATGTATTTTATGATAATTGCATTGACATAGTTCAAAACTCAAAAGAACTCAGTATAGTATATGGTGAGAGTCACCCATTCCTGACTTCTGAGGCAAACAATGAGATTGGTTTCTTGGGTATCCTTCCAGAATTATATATATACGCATACACACATAAGCAATGGAGCGCTGGTGCTAACCAAAAGGTCAGCAGTTCAGATCCACCAGCTGCTCCTTGGAAACCCTATGGGGCAGTTCTACTCTGTCCTGTAAGGTTGCTATGAGTCAGAATCGACTCAACAGCAATGGGCAAGGGGCTCTACAAGCAAAAACCGTAACCACCAGTTACTGTCAAGTTGATTCTGACTCATGGCAGTCTTGCATGTGTTAGAGTAGAACTGTGCTCCATAGGGTTTTCAGTAGCTGATTTTTTGGAAGTAGATTGCCAGGCCTTTCTTTCAAGGAGCCTCTGGGTGGACTTCAACCTCCAGCCTTTTGATTAGCAGCCAAAAACATTAACAGTTTGTACCACCCAGGGACTTCCTACAAGCAAAAGGGGAAGATATTCTTTCTCTCTCGTATTAAATAAATGTTGTTGTTGTTAGCTACCATTGAGTCAGTTTTGACTCATGGTGACCTTCTGTATAACAGAATGAAACATTGCCTAGTCCTAAGCCGATGTTCATGATCACTGGTATGTTAGCATACTACATATGTTGTTTTTGCTTTTTTCATATGAGATAATATCTTAGCATTTATAACATATCAATATGTGAAGAGTTTTCTGATTATTTTTTATGGCTAAATAGTATTACATTATTTAACCAGTCCCCTATTGTTGAATACTGAGATTGTTTTCAATCTTTTGTTGTAACACATGATGCTGTAATGAATATTCATATACATATATCATTTCACACATATACAAGAGGCTATGGGACCCAAGATTATGTGCTTTATAATTTTGATAGGTAATTCTGAATTGCCTTACAGGGAAGTCCCATTCCCACCGTCAATGAAACTTAACAATTTACACCCAGGATCAATAGTTGTCAGGACAAGCTTCAGTGTAGGCCACTCTAGGTAGCTTGATCTGGAAACTGGTGGGTAAACTTTGGCACACAGTATACTTTGGTAATTACAAAAAGGAATGAAGAAAGAAAGGAGGGAGGGAGGAAGAAAAGCTACCCTGCCATAAATCAGAGTTCTAGAGTGACTACTGATGCCTCATCTCCAAGGTGTCAAATAAATGCATCAGCACTACACAAACTTTCCAGCTCCCACCTGTCTGCATCAACCACACTCTAAGAGCAAATGAAATAAGCCCCCAATAAAAATTGCACTGCAGTTTTAATTCATTTAAAATGTTCTATGCGGCAGTGTTTTGTGAATTGTTTTTAGTTGGTTGTTTTTGTGTAACCATCACCATTATTTATTTCCAAAACTTTTCATCACCCCAAACAGAAATTCTGTACCCACTAAGCAATAATTCCCCAGGCCCCTCTTCCCCTAGCCCCTGGTGGCCACTAATCTACTTTCATCTGTATGTATTTGCCTATCCTAGGTATTTCATATAACTGGGGTCATAAAATATCTACTTTTGTATTTTAAAGCAAATCCCAAATACTATGTCATTTCACCCTACATATTTCACTATGCATCTCTAAAAAAACTATGGCCATTTTCTGACATTACCATAATGCCCATTATCACACCTAATGAAATTACCGGTAATTTCCTAGAATTATCTAATATCCAGCCCTTATAATTAAATTTCCCTGATTGACTCAAAAATGCCTTTTTTTGCAATTGTTTTGTTCAAATGGGTGCCCAAACAAGGTCCTCAAATCACATGTGGTTGTTCTGTCTCTGTTAATTTACAGCAACCCTCTTCCTTCATTTAATTCCCTGCCATTGACATATTAAAAAAATGAGATTCTTTGTTCTATAGAATGTCTCACATGGTGGGTTTGGCTGTTTGTTTTCTTGTGGTGTCACTTAGCTTGTTCCTCTATCCCTTCTGTTTTCTAATGCTAAATGGAGCTAGGAGCCCTGGTGGCTCAGTGGTTAAGGCTCTCAGATTCTAACTAAAAGGTAGGTAGTTCAAATCCACCAGCTGCTCCGTGAGAAAGATGTAGCAGTCTGCTTCGATAAAGATTTATAGCCTTGGAGACCCTATGGGGCAGTTCTACTCTGTCCTTTATAGGGTTGCTATGAGTCAAAATCGACTTGATGGCAGTGGGTTTGGTTCTTTTTGTAAATGGAAGTTAGCACTAAAGGATTGATGAGATCCGGGCTCAGCTTCATTGGCAAGAATACTTCATAGGTGGTGCTGCCAAGTGATGCTTTTGACGTGATGATTTGCTCAAGAGATACCGGGGCAGCAGGCTTTCTTCTCTGGAGCCTCACTTGAGAATATTTTTCTTTAAACTAGCTTCCTGTTTCTCCTCTTCTATACAACCAGGAACAGGATCAGCTGTTTGAATATTAGCTGATTAATAAAGCTGATGAATCAGAGATGGAAAGACAAGAACCTGGCAAGCCCACAACTCAGTCAGTGATTGCCTGATGGCTCCCTTCACTCATAGTTTTCTATAGGATTGTGCTGTCCAGTAGAATTTCCATGATGATGGAGATGTTCTCTATCTGGATTCTCCAATATAGTAGCCACTAGTGACATGTCGGAAACCCTGGTGGCATAGTGGTTAAGTGTTATGGCTGCTAACCAAAGGGTCGGCAGTTCGAATCCGCCAGGTGCTCCTTGGAAACTCTATGGGGCAGTTCTACTCTGTCCTGTAGGGTCGCTGTGAGTCAGAATCGACTCGACGGCACTGGGTTTAGTCATATGTAGCCAGTGAGGACTTGAAATGTGGCTAGTGTGACCCAGGAACTGAAATTTTAATTCAACATACATTTAGATAGCCACATGTTACAAGTAGCTACCATATTGGACAGTGAGGTTCTAGAGTCATTTTTAAGTTACTTGAGGCACAGATTTTCCCACCTTCCTTAAGACCAAACTACTTCTGTTTTTGTTTTTAAGTCGTATTTAACATATTTGGCTAGTGAAATTGACTTTTGCAGAGCTGCTACTAAATTTGGTAGCAGTTTGGGGGCTCCAAATGAGCCGCTAGTTGCACCAGATACACTTAGACTTGACTCAAAGTTGATAATAGAAGGGAGTCACTGACTGCAGGGCAAATCCAGACTCAGGCCCAGGTCCTGAGAGCGAGGGTGAGTGCAGAGAGATTGCCTGTGTGCCAAAGTGATAAGGAGCCTCTAATTAAAGAGCGAATTTCTAATTGTCATCAGGATATGCAAGTAACAGTCATATTACTGATCAATAGATAGATGAAAGTAGACTTTGTCTGCAAAGAATCTCACATGCCAATTTTTTCTTTTCAAACCGTGTGCCAAAGTAATTGATGTCCACAGAGGTAAAGATGTGTGTACAGATATTATATCTGATGTGTTCAAACTGACAATGTTGGGCACCTTTAAGGTATTATATTGGGCAAAGTGATAGGTGGAAAGATGACTAAGATGACTAAGGCATGGTCCCTACCCACAAGGAGTTTGCAATCTAGTAATAGATTATTATCTATTGAGTGTTGATTATGTGCTGAGCATCTTTCAAAATTCTCATTTGATCCTTACAATGACTTTACATAAAAAAATAAATAAATAAATAAGGAAGGCATTATTAGCCCCATTACAGAGATGAGGAAATTGAGACCTGAGAAGGTTAATCAAGTTACTAGTTCAAAGTAGCACAGCTACTTAAATGGTAGAATCAAGATGCAAACCAAGCCCAAGCCACCATTATATCTTTCCTGGGTTATTGTAATAGTCTCCTGACTCGTCTTCATACGTATGCCTCAAACCCGGTTCTATCACAGCAGCCAGAGTGGTCCTTTTGATTCATAACTCTGATCTGTCAGATCAATGTCATTCCTCTGCTCAAAGCTCTGCATGGCTCCCTCTCTCTCACTTAGAGTAAAAGGCAAAGTCTGCACACAGGCCTACAAGACCCTATGTTATCAGCCCTTCTTACCTCTTTGACTTTGATGTTCACTCCTCTCTACTTCACTGGCTCACCTTAAGCCACGCTGGCCTCCTCCCATTTCAGGGCCATTGTACTGGTGGTTCCCTCTTTTAATAACATGCTTCCTCCAGATATCTGAATGGTCGCTCTGTCACCTCCTGCAAGTCTCTGAATAAATGCCACCTTTTTTTTTTCTCAATGAGACCTGCCCTGAACATGTGTTCCCCACACCCTCACCCCTCTTTGTCTTGTCCCATATCACTTATTACCTTCTAGTATATTTTATCCACCACCCATCTGTCAGTTTGTTGTGCTTCAGTGGCTTACGTGTTGCTGTGATGCTGGAAGCTATGCCACCGGTATTTCAGATACCAGCAGAGTCACCTACAATAGACAGATTTCAGTGGAGCCTCCAGACTAAGACAGACTAGGAAGAAAGGCCTGGTGATCTACTTCTGAAAATCAGCCCATGAAAATCCAATAGATCACAACAGATATGGTGCTGGACCGGGTAGCATTTTATTCTATTGTGCATAGGGTTGTCATGTGTCAGAGCCAACATGACAGCAACTAGCAAAACAATGGTGTATTGTATAATTTACTTATTTTTTAAACAAATTCATTAAGCTGTTAATAATTTTATTGTTAATAACTATTTTTTTTTTTAACTATTACACCCCCCCACAAGAATGTAAATTTTATATGGGCAAGAAATTTTTTTTCTTTTTCCATTTTCATCACTTCCATTTTTCAAACACCCAGAACAGTGCCTGATACATAGTGGGTGTTCAGTAGATGTTTGTTGACTCAAGAAATTGAAACTCAGGTATGTCCAGTTTCGCAGTCACTGAGTCACACTTGTTTACACTTTATATGTAAAAACATACCTATCTATCTATACCTGTTAAGTTGTCCTGGATACTTTAAAATGCGTGACCATGTAGAATCATGTAGGAAAATCAGAGTAACACATGCCTATATATTCTGAGCCTACTTCCTTTAGTTTTAAGGTCACTCTTGGCTTTGTGTTAATGAAACTGTCATCTGTGGCTTCTGATAGGGCCAGATGTGGTCTGTAATTGTGGACAGTGAGCTTCCACAGGTGAGACTACTGCCCCAGCATTTGAAGAGTGGCTTTTGTGTGTGTGTGTGACATTGTCCCCTACCAAAGCAGAATTACTGTGCTTGTTATTACCAGCCTTGTTGCAACCAAGGCACAAGAGGATGAATGAGAAACATGGTACCTTAGCCAATAATATCTAGTGAGTAAGAAAGGGTGTGGTTTTAGAATCAAGCTATGAATTTTGCCATCTGTCAGCTATTCAAAGTATTTAATAGAAATCTTATTTCTCTTTTTGAAAAAACAACCAAAAAACAGGTTATTCTTGCTGAGAATTTGACTTCAAATTGTCCAGAGGTTATCTACGAAATTAAAGAAGAAACACCTGTTTTCTACAAACTTGTTCCTGACCCAGTGAATAATAGCTACATCTATCTAACAGCTGGGAAAGAGGTATGTGGAAATAGTAGTTATTGCTTCTGACTGATGAATAAAAATGGTTTAATTGATGTCATTAACCAGTAGTGAAGCTTTTCCTTTGAGCTACCGAGTTTGGGCCTGCCGCAGGCTTGGAGGAGACCCATAGCGGTGCACAGGCATGGAACTAAAACCGTATGTCAGTAAGTAAGCAAAAAATATTGCCTATTTAGACGATTTTATTATTGGCTCTATTTCCAGTGCCAAGTTTTTCAGAAGTGGGTGCGCTTGCAAATGGGCGCGTAATCAGCAAGGTAACTGAATTTCCACATTTGTCGTGTGGGCACTGAATGGTTAGATGGATTTATGAATATACCCGGTGAGACTGGGCTTGGAATTTGGGGTTAATATCAGGCCACCATCTCATACACATTCATGAGCCAGGAAATATATGGCCCTTGCCCTCCCTCTCTTAATTTATCTGGCTGTTTTAGTTTTTTTTCTTGCTTCTGCTTCCTGAAATAAAAAATAATACCTTTTTACATTTTATTCATCTATATAAAGTTCTTTTACCAAGGGAAGGGGAGAGGAAACTAATTTTACTGAGTCCCTACTGACTATGTACTAGTGACTGTTCTAAGCATGGTCTCTTTCGAGATATATAATGTCTGAATATATGTGTATATATATATATATATATATGTACACACACACACGTACATAATAAACAGCGTTAATGAAATATATTAATAATTTAATGAGATGAAGTTACTCTTGTTTTATAGATGAAGATTCTAGGACTTGGAGAGATTAAATAACTTACTCAAGGACATACAGTCAGTTCTCATTATTTGCAGATAGTATTTGCAAATTTGCCTGCTCACTAAAATTTATTTGTAACCCCAAAATATCAATACTCGAGAGGCTTTTGCAGTCATTTGGCAGCATGCATACGTCCAGAGCAGCCAGAAATTTAAGTTGCCAATGCACACATTCACAGCTAAGGTCGAACAGGGCAGCACTCTCCCTTCTTGTTTCAGCTCTCTTACTGTTAACAAGTGTCCTTTTTGTGGTCTATTTAAGCACCATGTTTTTCCCGTTTTTATGCTTTTCACTGGTGACTGCACTGCTTAAAGTGGCCCCCAAGCCATAGTGCTGAAGTGCTGTCTAGTGTTCCTGTGCACAAGAAGACCGTGATATGTTTTTATGCCTTACAGAAAAAGTGCATGTGATAGGCAAACTTCATTCAGGCATGAGTTACAGTGCTATTGGTAGTGAGTTCAATGTTTGTGAATCAACAATGTATATTGAATAAGGTGCCTTTAAACAGAAACACATACAAAACAAGGTTATGTATTGATCGGTTTATGAAAGTGTTGTGACCAGAGGCTCACAGAGACCTCCCCTGTATTTCCCCAAGAGTAATGGTTTGGTATTTGCTAATTCAGTGTTCGAGGAGACTTTGTAGAGCATAACTACTATAAATAATGAGAACTGACTGTACCTAAGTTAGGCCTTGTCAGAATTAGAACTTAAACTCTGCCTTGATGCTAGAGCCTATGCTAAATGAGATCAAATCTCGAATTTGTGAAAACAGGCCATTCCGGCATGGTGGTTTTGACGCAGGACTGTTCGAACATCCACAGTGCAAGGAATATAACCGAGACTTATATAATGGATGCAACCAAGGTCCTCAGCCCGATTTTCTATTCTTTTTCTCTCAATCATTTGATGGAGAATATGATAACATCAGTCTACGTCATGTGTTTTTTAGAGCCACAAGTAGGTGTGCAAACATTTTGTAGCCTCTGGTATTCCTTAAATGGCCGTATTATATCCTTTGCCCTTTGTCCATTGAACAATGAACACGCTGAGATGGCTACATCTGAATGTTACGTACCTTGGTAAACCCGCTCCTCCCCACACGGAATCTTCTTGGCCACCTTGGCCACCTTACTTCGCTATTTTAAACACTTTTTTTTATGTTTGTTTCCCAGGAATCCCATATTTGAAAGGTTTGTGTCTACTCAACACATTGTATGTATCAAGTAATGATTCCCATTCCCAGGCTTTACTTATGAAAGCACATCTCAGAACTGCCAGTCAGGGTACAGACGGTGCTACCCCACAGAGCTGATAAAATTCCAGCCAAAAGCAAAGAAACTTGAAGTCTTGCTTATCTGTGCATGTTTTCCATTTGGCTTTTTGAAATATTGCAAATAACTCGTAAGTCCTCATTACTACTTTTATGGGCCCCCAGCCCAGGACCTTAGACTGGAAATCAATGTGAGAGCCACCAGTGTCAGCAAGTCCTCATTTATTGGAAGGTAAAAAGTTCTGGGCTCTGATCATTCAAAGCCTGAAGTCCTAAGGAGAGCATTTAGGATTCAGCGAATCCTGCATTTAGGATTACTGCGAAACCCCATTAGTAAGACTCTTGTTGTCCCTGAATTCATACCCAGTGTAACCTCTAGAGAGACAAGACCCAAAGAACATCCTTTCCTAAACTCTTGGGGATAGACTGACAGTCAAACTAACCCATAGAACATCCTTAGAATGTTACAATATGTAGCCTTTAAAAATAACAACATGGAGATATGTCAGCCGATGTGGAATAATCACTGTGGTGTGTTAGTAAATAGAGAAGCAGGCCTAACGCACTATTTATTATGTCCTCTCTTTTACATAACATGACGTGTTTGTATGTTTAAATGCACTGAGTAGTAGTCATCAAAGAATGTTCTGGAGACTCATATTCCACTAGATGTCCTGAGCAAAAGTGGTCCTAGGACCAGATGTTACTTACTATAACCCTCCCTGGAGTGTCACGGTGTTCAACATATTCCAACGGTCTCAGAGCCTTGTGCTAAGGAAACTTCTTTAGCTTTTCAGTCTATGGTTTCATACGTTTATTGGACCACAGTACACTTTTTTCACATAATAATAATAGCCAAATATTTAAGGATTTAGTATGTACCAGACAATGTTTGTATATCCCAGTGAAGTCAGCACTGCCATCACCATTTTATAGATTAGGAAACAAGTTTAGAGAGATTATGTGACGCTTATTAAAATTGCCCAGAATTTAAAAAGACGATTTGTGATCTGCAAGGAAGTATCCACATTCTGGTTAATTCTGGCTCAGGTTCATTGCCTACCCAGTATGTCTGTCAGAGCATCAAGAGCTGTGAAATGGAAGGGCATGGTCATCCTCTCTGTAGTCAGCTTAGAATTGAAGGATATACCTCATTTTCCTCATAAACCCCTTCTAGAGCTGTACATTTCCCTAACCTTTTTAAGAAGTTACTTATACTTTCTAATGTGTACAACTTCTTGGCGTAATGAGTTCCACAAGTGTCCTTACTACCCGCTGTGTGACTTTGCCTGCAGAAAAGGTGCCCTGCCATGCTCAGGCCCCTCTCACCACCCTGCTCTGAGGCTCTGACTCAGTGACCAAATGCCTCAGATGCCTGAGTCTGCCCAGCGTGGGTGCCAGCTCTGTGGGCTGCTGTTTCCAGACAACTGGAAGAGGCAATTCTAGGGGCAGGGAAGTGATTTAGTACTCCCCTGTTTCTTTTATTCTCAGTTTCAGTGGAGGGAGTGTGATCAAGCAAGCCAGGAGCTGAGGTGACGGAGCCACCCCTGACAGAGGTGTAAAAACAAAAAACCTGTTGCTGTTGAGTCCATTCCAACTCATAGTGACCCTATAGCACAGAGAAGAACTGCCTTCCTGCCTCTTCCCGTTTCCACATCTGGTGCTAGCTTCATGCTAACGCTCCTGGGGCAGAACCTCTTGTATCCCCAGATACTTACTCCCAAGGTACCACTAACCACACGTTGACAGTTTCTATATGCAAACCGGGTGACCTGATTCTCTGATCCCTATAGAAATTATTAGCAGATTGGAAACCTGATTGCACATCAGACTCACCTGAGAGAGCTCTTGAAAATACAGATTCCTAGGCCCCACCCCCAGGCTTCCTAAGTCAGAGTGGCAGAGGGTCGGGAAACATGTACAGATCATTCTGATACATCTGCTTCAAACCTTAGAACTTGAGAACCACTGCCCAATGTAATTATGGAGGCATTAAGAGTTTGAGTTGGTAAATATGCCCTTTTTGGCTCTTCATCTGATAAGGTGTTGTAGTTTTTTTGGGTGTTGCTTATAATTCTGTCTGAACCACTACCATCTTTACTTTTAGGTTAGGAGAATTCGTGTTGCAAACTGCAGTAAACATAAATCCTGTACGGAGTGTTTAACGGCAGCAGACCCACACTGCGGTTGGTGTCACTTGCTACAAAGGTATTTCCTGAACCCGTTTCTCACTAGCTCACATTTTCCAAAAAGTCTCAGACAGGGAACACTTGTTGCCCTACTTAACAATCCATTTCAGTGACCTGAGGGAACTGATCTCCTCGCTGACTAAAATATCATTGTGTAATCCTAACTAATTCTCGAAGATATTCCAGGCCATGTCATTTCTACTAAATTGTTGGACCTGGGCCACACAGAGTTTAGCAATCTGGGGGATGGGGAGGGTGGGGGGAGGTAGAAGAGGGGACATGTGGCATTAAGAGGGTCCGTTTTGCTTTTACTTTCTAGAGTTCCCCAAGACTCAAGAGAGAGGCAAAAGGTTCTCCCTCAGAGAAGAGAAAAGAATAGGGATGTGTGAAAATTTTCAAATGAATTCTTATAATGTCATGTATTCTATTGATTCTGTGGAAGCCTGATTATTGATGGTGTTGTCTCCGAATAGGCGGTATGGCCCTGGGCCTGATGTACAACCTTGGTCAACTGGCAGAATATGCCCAAACTGGTCTTGAATTACAATGTTCATGACCCATCTAGGCTCGGGGGCGACTTGTATTGGCTTCCTTGTCATAGCAGCTCCTAGCAGCTCCTAGTGTAGCTGGGGCCTGGTTGGATTCGCTGTTGCCATGGCAACCCAGTACACCGGCTCTTGCTATAGAAGCGAGGAGGAGAGAGCCTTAGCTGCAGCTCAGGCAGGAAAAGAAAAAAAAAAAAAAAAACCTAACAGTGTCTGTCAGTTTGGTGCTTTCAGTTTTTAAAGGTGAAAAGGATAAGAAAGAGCAGATCAGGTGTAGAGAAGCTGAAGGCTGAACAAGGGGCAGTTTGGGGATAGAAAAGAGGACTGGAGAGAGAATTGGGGAGCGTGGCAAGGGGAGGAAGCCAAGTGCAATGAAGGGAGAGGAAGAAATACAATATAATATAATCAAGAGGTTCAGAAAACAAACTGAAAATATGGGGATGGAATTAAGTAAGAGTTCATGGAGGAAGTCAAAATCCAAGAGGCAGCAAGACGCATAATTGCCCTTGCCTTTTGCTGCGCTTCCTTATGGGCTGTTTGCATCAGAGTCACTGGCAGACAAAAGAAGCAGGGCCAGGAAAATTCTCATGAATAATTGTAATTGGGTAGGAACGTTTTCTTCTTGTCACTTGCTGAAGACCAGAGTTTGAGAAATTAACTGATCCTGAAAAGCGCTTTATCGTTCCACGCCCACTAAGTGGTTTGCCATAATCTTTCAGATCCAGTCCATTCATGTAGGTTCTTTATTTATGGTGCTACATGCAGGACAGGAGACCCTCGTGGCGTAGTGGTTAAGTCCTATGGCTGCTAACCAAAGGGTGGGCAGTTCAAATCCACCAGGTGCTCCTTGGAAACTCTACAGGGCAGTTCTACTCTGCCCTATAGGGTCGCTATGAGTCGGAATTGACTCAACAGCGCTGGGTTTTTGGTTTGGACATGCAGGAGTTAATTCAGCAACAGTTGTAGTGATGATGATGGTGGTGATGATGAGGGTGGCAGTGGTGATAATGGTGATGGTGATGGTAATGGTGCTGATGGTGGTGGTGGTGGTGATAGTGGTTGTTGTTGTTGTGTGCCATCGAGTCGATTCCAACTCATAGGACCCTATTGGACAGAGTGGAATTGGTCCGTAGGATTTTCTAAACTGTAATCTTTATGGGAGCAGATTGCCAGGGTTTTTTTCTCCTGCAAAGCAGCTGGTAGGTTCAAACCACTGACCTTTCCGTTAGTAGCCAAACTTAATTAACCACTATACCACCAGGGCTCCTTGGCGATAGTACCAGTTGCCGTTCAGTTGATTCCAACAGTGGTGATTAAATAGCCATGTGTAGGTAATAGCTACTGAATTGGTCAGTGCAGGTCTGGGGTTCACGGGTAATGTCCAGGCTGGTGATATGAATTGGGATTTGGTAGTGTTTGTTGTTGTTGTTGTTGTTAGTTCCCATCAAGTCAGTTCTGACTCATGGCAACTCCGTGTACAACATAATGAAAAGTTAATCAGTCCTGTATCACCTTCATGATCATTGGCATATTTCAGTCCATTGTTAATTCCATTGTATAGTGCCTTCTAACCTGGGGGCTCATCTTCTAGCACTATATTGGAAAATAGAGTTTTCATTGACTAATTTTCATAACTAGATCACCAGGCCATTATTCCTAGTCTGTCTTAGTCTGGAAGCTCTGCCGAAACCTATCCAACATGGGTGACATGGTAGTGTTTAGATGGTACTTAAAGAAGTCTTAAGACTAGACAAGGGAATGAGTGTAGATTGAGAAGAGAAGAAGTTTGAGAACTGAGCTTTGAAGTGCTGCAATGTTCAGGGGTCAGGGAGATAAAGAGGAAGTAGAAAAAGAAATGAGGAGGCAGGAGTTAGAAAGGGAAGAGAAAAAACTGGAGAGAGTAGTTTCCTGGAAGCCAAGGAGCAGGGAACGATCCACTGTGCCAGATGCTGCTAGGAGGTCAAGAAAGAGAAGGGAATTGATTATTGGACTTAGCAGGTGGTCATTGGTGACTGTGACAAAGGCAGTTGTGTGGAGTGGTGCTGAAGCCACAAGAGGAAATGGGAAGAGAAGAAGACAGTGAGCAGAGACAACTCATTAGAGGAGTTTTCCTGAGAAAGACAGCAGAAACATGGAGCAGATGCTGGAGGAGAAAGTGAAGTCCCGAGAGTTTTGATTTTTCAAGATGCATGAAATGACAGTGTGTTTTTGTGCTGTTGGGAAGTTTCCAGTAGAGCGGGAGAAACTGATGATACAGGGGAGAGAAGAGAGAGTTGTGGAGTGTTGTCTTTCAGCAGGGAAAGAAAATATGACCTACTGTGCCAGTGGAGAGGGCAGCCTCAGACAGGAGCATGGGCAGTTCATTCTTAGTAATGAGGACAAGGTGAAGAACATGGGCCAGGACCAAGTAGGTGGTGAAAGGATGTGCAATGCCTTTTCATATTGTTTATGACTTTCTCAGTGACTTGAGACACAGACTTGAGGAGGAAGAATTGGAAGTTTAAGAGAGAGGAGAGAAGTGTGAAATAGGAGAGTGGGAGAGAGAATCGATTAGAGAAGTAAAGAATGAGTGCCAGGCTGCAGTGGGCCCACTTAGGTTCGTGGTCTTGCCTTTGAATTGAGTAATAAGCATGATTTTGCTTTTCTTAAGCCATGTTCAGCTCTGTTAGTTTAGGCATAGAATAGGGGAGAGTTGGATTTAACCACAGTTGGGACTTTGCTAGGGCCCTTGGGTCGTGCAAAGAATTAACACACTCAACTACTAACCAAAAGGTTGGAAGTTTGAGTCTACCCAGAGGTACCTCGGAAGAAAAGCCTAGAAACCTAGTTTCAAGAAATTAGCCATTGAAAACCCTATGGAGCACAGTTCTCCTCTGACACACATGTGTTTGCCATGAGTTGGAGTCAACTCGATGGTAATTGGTTTTTTTTTGGAGCTTCGCAAGGAAATATATCAGGAGGGGAAAGAAGGACAAAGGAGCTGAGATGTATGCCAAGACTGACTTTAATGATCATTTTAATAGTGGACCCTGGACTCTAGGCTGGTTGAGGAAGGAAGTGGGGACACAAAGGAAGTGAGGATGCAAAGAGATGGTAGAATCAATGCATTGGAGTTGGCAGTTAGGTTTAAGAATTGTTAGAGCTGGGGAACTGGAAAGGCGGGAGGTAGTGGGGACTTGAAATTGAGATCATGGGCGGAGTGGAGTTATTGGTAATGACAAGGTCTAGGGTTTGATTGTGTCTCAGAATTAGGATGGAGGACAAGATCATTGGCAGAAAGAAGGTCAAGGGACTGAGGTGTCAGAGGATTAGATTGATTAATCATCTCTGTGGAGATTGAAGTCACCAAGAACAATGATAAGAGCAGTGTTGGAGAGAGTGAGGAGGTCAATAGTCAAGATGAGGGTAAGTGATCAGGACGTCTGGAGATGATGACAACAAGGAGGATTGCTGGGTAGTGTAATCTAGCGGCATGAACTTCAAAGCTGGGGGGCTTTGAAAAGAGAGAAGAAGAATCATCCAGAAGAAGCAGTAAGACACAAGCAGGACATCTGTGATGGGGAGAGGAAGCAGTCAGCCCTTGAAAGGGAAGCTGCGTCCTCAGGGGAGAGGACTGTTGTAGTTGTTGTTAGGTGCCATCGGGTCAGCTCCGACTCATAGCAACACTGGGTGCAAAAGAACGAAACACTGCCTGGTCCTGCACCATCCTCACAATCTTTGCTGTGCTTTAGCCCATAAAAAGCCACTGTGTCAGTCCATCTCGTTGAGGGTCTTCCTCTTTCTCTCTGACCTTCTACTTTACCAAGCATGATGTCCTTCTCCAAAGTATGTGAGACGTAGTCTTGCCATCCTTGCTTCTAAGGAGCGTTCTGGCTGTACTTCTTCCAAGACAGATTTGTTCTTTTGGCAGTCCATGGTATATTCAATATTCTTGGCCAGCACCATAATTCAAAGGCATCAATTCTTCTTCTGTCTTCCTTATTCATCGTCCAGCTTTCACATGCATATGAGGCAATTGAAAACGCCATGACTTGGGTCAGGAGCACCTTTGTCTTCAAGGTGACATCTTTGTTTTTTAACGCTTTAAAGAGTCCTTTGTAGCAGATTTGCCCAGTGTAGTGCGTTGTTTGATTTCTTGACTGCTGCTTCCATGGGTGTTGATTGTGGAGCCAAGTAAAATGAAATCCTTGATAACTTCAATCTTTTCTTCATTTATAATGACATTGTTTATTCGTCCAGTTGTGAAGATTTTTGTTTTCTTTATGTTGAGGCATAATCCATACTGTAGTCTGTGGTCTTTGATCTTCATCAGTAAGTGCTTCAAGTCCCCTTCACTTTCAGCAAGCTAGGTTGTGTCATTTGCATAACACGGATTGTTAATGAGTCTTCCTCCAATCCTGATGCCCCATTCTTCTTCATATGGTCCAGCTTCTCAAATTAATTGCTCAGCATACAGATTGAAGAGGTATGATTAAAGGATACAACCCTGGTGCACACCTTTCCTGACTTTAAACCACACAGTACCCCCTTGTTCTGTTCAAAAGACTGCCTCTTGATCTATGCATAGGTTCCTCATGAGCACAATTAAGTGTTCTGGGATTCCTATTCTTTGAAATGTTATTAATAACTTGTTATGATCCACAAAGGGAGAGGACTAGGTTTCAGTAAAAGCAAGAAGAGGAAACGACAACCAGAGAAGAGGTTGAGAACACTGGGGTTTTTATAGATGACTGGCTGTGAGTTCCGGAGGGTATAGTGAGGCCTTTTACAAACACCTATTAACTGTCTCCCCAGATTCTGCTCTTGCTTCCTCACCCCTGCCCCACCTGGATCCAAAAAGAGTGATCCTTTACAAATCTAAATCAGATCAAGTCACTCCTCAGCTTAAAAACTTCCAGTGGCCTTCCATTTGTCGGGACATACAAAGTTTTATACAATCTAGCCCTTCACTACTTCTGTGATCCCATTTCATGACACTCTGTCCCTCGTTCACTCTACTCCAGCCACACTGGTGTTCTTTCTGACTTAAGAATATGCCAAGCTTTTTCCTGCCTCAGGGCCTTTGTTCTTGTTGTTCCCTCAGTCTAGAATATTCTTCCGTGGGTCTTTTCATGGCTGGCTCTCTCTTGTCCATCAGGTCCTAGCACACACGTCTCCACCTGACTACCCATTTTCAAGTAGTTCCCACCTCACTCACAATGATATCATTGATTTATTTTCTTCATGGCCCCATCACTATCTGAAATAATCTTATTTCTCTGCCTCCCCCTTTAGTAAAATGTAAGTTCCACGAGAAGAGGGACTTTGTCTGTCTTGTTCATTACTGTATTCCCAGAGTCTAGAACAGTCCCTGGCACATAGATAGTGTTTAAAAAGCATACGTTAAATGCATGGAGTAGATTGAGTAGGAAACTCTACCAGTGGCTGGTTGAGACTTGTGCCTTAAGTATGATAGAACATTCCAGAGTTGTGGACTGATGGCCCTTCATAGCCATGTCAGATCACTTGGTTTGAAACTGGCTTGATTCTGGCCTAAGATGAAATGAAACTAAGCCTCAGATCTGTGAGTCCTGTTAAGCTCCAAGTACCATTCAAAATTAGGGATTCTAAAGGGGGACGTTTTCTTATAACTGTAGAGCATCCCACTGTGTTTATTCTAAATGTCACAGATTTATTTAGAAAAATAATTTATTTTCTCTGTTGAGAAGGTTGAGCTTCCTTGCATACATTTCTAGAAAGTGGATGGGGTGGGGGGAGGCAAGAAAATTATCTGAACTTCCTTTTTATCGGGCGTTAAGAATAAGCATCTAGTATAAGCAGATAAAAAGCAATTAGATAAACAATGAGCTCTAAAAAGTCTAGTATTTTATTGTAGGAACCTCAGATCCAACCTGTGCTGAATTTGTCTGTGTGGGTGGAAAGTGAATTTTTGCAGGCTGAATATCTTGGGTTTGGAAGGAGTTTCTCAGTTTTTCCTGTATTGCGAAGCATAGCACATGTGTTCAGTTATGGATTTCCACAAAACTGGCAATCCTGAACCAATGAACGGGTGAGGTTCCAAAAGTTCATTTGCAATTTTGTTTGGCACCCAGAGTGCATTTTCCCATAGAAACAGTGTCATAAATTAAGGATCGATTCACAAGCCAGCCCACAAAATTGAATTAAATAAATTTCAACAAATATTTATTGAGTGCTTACCAAGAGCCCAATGTGGGAAGCGAGATAGCCAGGTGCTGTTGAGAAAAATCAGATGCCATTCTTGGCCTGAAGGAATTGTCATGCTAACTAGGGAGGCAGACCCGTCAACGGCCAACATTAATTCATTCTGTATAAATCCAATCAACAAACATTTACTGAGCACTTAACCAGTTGCTGTAGAATTGATTCCGACTCATTGCTACCCTATGTGTGTCAGAGTGCAACTGTTCTCCATAGAGCTTTCAATGGCTGGTTTTTTCAAAAGTAGATTGCCAGGTGTTTCTTCCAAGGCACATCTGGGTGGACTCGAACCTCCAACCTTTCAGTTAGCAGCTGAATACATTAACAGTTTGCACTTCCCAAGGACTCCATTGAACACCTACAATGTGCTAAGCCCTAGGCAAGGTGCTAGGGATACAGTAATTTCTTGCCTACGTGAAGCTTGTAATCTAGTGAAGGATATAGGCCAGCATATCAGTCAGGTTTCTGTTCCTGTGATATTGTATAACAAACAACCTCCAAATTTTTATGGCTTACAAGAATGGGTGTTTACTTATATTTATTTTTTTGCTCATGGGTCTACCTGTCAGCTGGGGAGTCTCTGTGTGAAGCTGCATGTTGAGCTCAGGTTGGCTTCACATCCTGCACATCCTTTTCTCAAGGAAGAGCAGAAGCACGAGAGACCAAGCTAAACTATGGAACACATTCAAAGCCTCTGTTCACACTACGTTTGCTGGTATTTCATTGGCAAAGCAAGCCACATAGCCAAGCCAACCAACAGTGGGGTGGGGAAACATGTTTCACCTGCTCTGGTGGGAGGCACTATAAAGTGACATGGCAAAGGGTGTGAATGTAATTCTAGGACTGAAGCAATGAAGAACTGGGAACGATAATTCAATCTACTAGTAAGTAAAGAAGTGAGTGAAATAGAGTGTAATAAGGGCTACCAGGGGAGCAGTGGTAGTTCAGAGATAGAATTCTCGCCTTCCATGCGGGAGACTTGGGTTCAATTCCTGGCCAGTGCACCTCAAGCACAGTCATTTCCCATCTGTCAGTGGAGGCTTGCATGTTCCTGTGATGCTAAACAGATTTCAGTGGCCCTTCCAGACTAAGACGGACTGGGAAGAAAGATGTGGGATCTACTTCCAAAAATCAGCTTAAAAATTCCTATGGATCACAAAGATTCAATCCTGTTGTGCATGGGGTCACCATGAGCCAGGGGGAGACACGACAGCAGCTAACAACAACAAAGGCTAGCTCAGAGGAAGTATTGAATTCCATGGGGACACATGAAAAAACACTTAATCCAAACTTCAAAGGTCATGGAAGGCTTGGTAAAGAGGAGGCAGAAGAAGCTGAGCAAATAACTATAGGAGACCATGGCCCAACACTCAGCATGGATGGAGTGATGGCATGTACAGTGCAGCAGAAGAGTGTTGGGGGAGACGGGTGGCTTGGTAGCAGGGGCAGATGAGGAAGGGTCTTATGAGCCATGCTAAAGAATGTAGACTTTGTAGGGAGGCTATTGGAAAGCTGTTGCAGGGCTTTTGTTAGGATAGTGAGCAGATCAGATGTGTGTTTTAGAACAAGCCCTCTGGGATGCAGAATGAAGTGCAGGGGACCCCACTGGAAGCCGGCAGATTAGTTAGAAGGTGGTTGTAAACCAGCAAGAGGCTGGGGACCGAATTAGAGTAACAGTAGTGGAGATGGAAAGAAGTGGGTGGATTTAAGAGCTGTTTGGAAGATAGAATTGGTGAGACTTGGTGATTAATTAAATTCTTCCTTGAGGCTGACCCACTAAAAATAGGGCCATAAAATGAAAAATAAAATATCAAGGTGGCCGCTGTTTTTCTGGAAGATGTATTCTTTCTCCCTTGATCTCAGGCCTCACAAAGAAAATAAAGACGTGGTAGCCAAACATATGCTGGATTCTTACTGTATCCTAGGCTCTAGGGCCAGGCACTAGGTTGGAGCCTTCAGGATGAGGACCTAAATGTGATGGCGAAGGGCTCCGAAAGATGCCACAGCTGAGTCTCAGAGAGTGCAGAGAGGTGAGTGGTTGCTCTTTTACCAGGAATGAGGTGACTTTGGTGTTGAGATTATACGGGAAGGAGCCCAGGCATCTGGCTTGCATGACCAGGTGGACAGAGACATCGTTTACTGAACAGGAATGTTGGAGGGGTAGCTTGTTTGGGATGTATTAGCAGGTGGACTTCCACCTTGGCGGCATGAGCAATCTGTCACAAGAAGAGAGAGCTTGGGTTCTGGAGGCAGCTTGCTTGGGATCAAATCCAGACTTTTGTGTGACCTGCAAGAGTCTCATCTTCTCTGTGCCAAATCTACTCTTCTCTAAAGCAGGGTTAATAAAAGTGCGAAATTGGGTTGTGGAGAGGATTCAATGAGATAATGCATGTAAAGTCTTAGACACAGTGCTTGGCTCCTAATAAACACTAAAGTAATGTTAGCGATTATTATGGTGGGAACCCAGAGGAGCGAGCCATTAGTTGTCTCTGGAATTGGGAAAGGCTTACAGAGGAGATGGCATTCAAATTAGACCTTGGAGCCTGAGAGGAATTATACCAAGGGAAGAAGAGCAGATAGGAGCCCAGTGGACAAGGCATTTCAAGGTGAAGAATCAGCGGAGGTCTGTTTAGGGAGGGCCAGACTGAATTATATCATAGAGCACTGGCTCTAGAAGGAGGGAAATAGATGGGTAGAACCAGAATGTGAAGGGCTTTGACTTTGGACTTTATTTGGTGGGTGCTGGGAGCTCTGGAAGCCCTGGTGGCTCACTGGGTAAGCGCTTGGCTGTTAACTGAAAGATTGGTGGTTCAGACCCACCAGCCACTCTGCAGGAGACTGCTTCCATAAAGATTAAAAAAAAAAAAAAAAAAAAAAGCCCGTAGTACAAGAGTCAGTTCTGACTAATAGCAACCCTATAGGACAGAGTAGAACTTCCCCGTAGGGCTTCCAAGGAGCACCTGGTGGATTTGAAGAGTCAGTTCTGACTAATAGCAACCCTATAGGACAGAGTAGAACTTCCCCGTAGGGCTTCCAAGGAGCACCTGGTGGATTTGAACTGCCAGTCTTTCGGTTAATAGCCATAGCTCTTAATCACTACGCCACCAGGATTTCCCCGTAAAGATAACAGCCTTGGAAGCCCTACAGGAAGGTTCTACTCTGTTCTGTAGAGTTACTGTGTGTCAGAATTGATTTGACGGCAATGGGTTTGATTTTGCTGGGGACCCATGAAAAGTTTTATGTAGGGGACTGACGTGATCATATTTGTTTGGAAAAGATGATCCTGATGGCAGTGTAAAGATGAGCTGCTTTAATCCAAGCATAGTTGTACCCTACCCCCTACTCCCACTCCTTCCCAAGGTCACTCTCCTCTGGGATATTTTGGGAAAGAGTGAGTTTATCTCACATCTCTTCCTGAGTCATCTACTTGGCAGCTATTTCTCCAAATTTTGTGCGCCTATAGCCACCTCTGCCAACCAGGGCTGGGCCTTCCTTAGGAAACGGGCCATGCCATGTAGGAAAGGCCATACTTGTCTTTATTGACCTGCCCCTTAATGATCCACCCTGCACATGGTAGGAACAAAGTCCTTATGAATGCTAATGCTACATGTATAACCCATCAATTATTTGCATAAATTTAACATTTCTTCGTCCCCATATTCTGCATATTTCTTCCACATTGATGGTTGGAAGACCTTAAAGCAGCTGCTTATAGGTCTTCATGTTGCTATTAGGCTGTTCTGCACATGAGATTATGAAAGAGATCATTTTTCAATTTGGTCTGACAATAGGGCTCTGCAGCTGGACTTTCTATTGGACTTTCCTAAAGAGTTAGGAGTAAGAGAAGGGAATTTTTAACATGGAAGAGAAAAACTGAAATCTGAGCCCTAAACATGATTGTCTCCAATGCCCCAGAGTAACAAACAAACAAAAAGAGTTAAATGATATGCTTGTGGGTACATCCCATTTCCTTGCCTTGAGGCCTCCTTTCCCCCTCTCCTCCAAGAGAGACTCCAACCTCAATCCTCCTTAAGGCCAATGTTTAAACCCTAAGGAGACCGAGGACTGTGATTGCCCTAAAACTTGACTAAGACAAATCCATGGTGCACAGTAACCTGTAGCCATATTTTTCCAAATCCTGAGTTGCTCAGTCTCGTCTGCCCTGTGAGAGGAGGACAAAATGCAATAGAGAAGGCCACTGAGGGTTTTCAATAGAGAAGCCTAGCAGGGTGTGACCACTTGTCCTTCAGAACACAGTTCCAATGTCTCTTCCACAGGAAGCCTGCCTTGACTCCAGGCCAGGCCAGGAGACAGGGTCTTCGTGGATGGATAAGAATATGCTTGTCATGCTCCAAGCACCCACCCATTGCCGTCGTTTTGATTCGGACTCATAGTGACCCTATAGGACAGAGTAGATCTGCCCCACAGAGTTTCCAAGGAGCAGCTGGTGGATTGAACTGATGACCTTTTTTTTTTTCAGTTGTACTTTAGATGATGGTTTACAGAGCAAACTTGCTTCTCATTAAATAGTACACATATGGTTTTATGACATTGGTTAACAACCCCATGACATGTCAACATTCTCCCTTCTTGACTTTGGGTTCCCTATTACCAGCTTTTCTGTCCCCTCCAGGCTTCTAGTCCTTGTGCCTGGGCTGGTGTGCCCCTTTAGTCTCGTTTTGTTTTATGGGCCTGTCTAATCTTTGGATGAAGGGTGGACATCAGGAGTGACTTCATTACTTAGCTAAAAGAGTATCCAGGGGCAATACTCTTAGGATTTCTCCAGTCTCTGTCAGGGCAGTAAGCCTGGTCTTTTTTTGTGAGTTAGAATTTTGTTCTAAATTTTCTCCAGCTCTCGCCGGGACCCTCTATTGTGATCGCTATCAGAGCAGTCAGTGGTGGTAGCCAGGCACCATCTAGTTGTACTGGCCTCAGTCTGGTGAAGGCCATGGTAGATGTGGTCCATAGGTGCTTTGGACTAATCTTTCCCTTGTGTCTTTAGTTTTTGTCAGTTTTCCTTGCTTCTGAAGGGGTGAGACCAGTGGAGTATCTTAGATGGCCACTCACAGGCTTTTAAGACCCCAAATGCTACTCACCAAAGTAGAATGTAGAATATTTTCTTTATAAACTATGTTATGCCAATTGAGCTAGATGTTCCCCGAGACCACGGTAGAACTGCCGACCTTTTGGTTAGTAGCCGAACTCTTAACTATTGAGCCACCAGGGCCCCACTCCAAGCACAGTGTCCTGCGTATTCTATGCCATGTTCCATTTAGTCCTCCTGGTATCCTATCAAACATACCAGCTGCTCTTTGGAAACACCACAGGACAGTTCTACTCTGTCCTATAGGATCACTATGAGTCACAATCGACTCAATGGCAACCGGCTTGGTTGTTTTAGTTGGTACCCTACAAAGTTAGTACTATAACAATCTCCACTTTATAGACAAGAAAACAGGCTTAGTTTCTTTATTAGTTTCCTGTTGCTGCTATAACAAATTCCCCCAGGATTAGTGGCTTAAAGCAACATAAATTTATTATCTTACAATTCTGGGAGTCACAAGTCAGAAATGGGTTTCACTAGATTAAAATCAAAATGTTAGCAGGACTGTGTTTTTCTGAAGGCTTCATGGCAGATTCTATTCCCTTGCCTTTTCCAGCTTCTAGAGGCTGTCTATATTCCTTGGCTAATGACCCCTTTCTCCATCTTCAAAGCCAGCAGTGTAGCATCTTCAAATCTCATTGACTCTTGACTCCAGCTTCCATTGTCACATCTCCTTCCCTGGCGCTGACTCTGTCTCCTCCTTCACTCAAAGGACCCTTGTAATTACATTGAGTCTTTCTGGATAATCCAGGATAATCTCCCTATCCCAAGATCTTTAATTTAATCAAATCTGCAAAATCCCATTTGCCATGTAATATAACACATTCAAAGGTCCTGGGGATTAAGATGTGGACATCTTTGGGGTACCATTATTCTGTCTATCATAGGTTGCACAAGTAGTTGAACCAGGATTCAAGTCTAGGCTTAGTTCTAATTCCCAAGCCAGTATATTTCCCTACCACTGAGCCTCCTTTCTAGTGAAAGGGAAGAGAAACAAGAAGAAAACATTATCTCTTATGGCAGTGGGAGGAGAGGAGAGAGCCTGGAACAAATGGCCCTTTGTGCATGACTGATATGCAGAAAAAGGTGATAGAACTCAGGCTGACCTTAGTTATAGAAACTGCCACCTTGAAAGCTTAAGTACTGACTCATTCATTTAGCAGATATTTACTGACCGTCTCATATATGTTAGGAGGGGTCATTGTAGTTTAGTAGTAGAAATTCTGCCTTCCGTGAGGGAGACTTGGGTTTAATTTCCAGCCAATGCACTTCATGTGCAGCCATCACCTGTGTGTCAGTGGAGGCTTGCATGTTGCTATGATGCTGAGCTGGTTTCAGTGGAGCTCCCAGATTAAGACTAGGAAGAAAGGCCTGGTGATCTACTTCTGAAAATTATCCAGTGAAAGCCCTATGCATCACAACAGTCCAATCCACAACAGATCATGGCACAGGATAGGGCAGCATTTCATTCTATTGTGCATGGGGTCACCATGAGTCAGGGTTTGACTCCACAGCAGCTAACCACAACAACAACAATATGTGTCAGACACAGTTCTAAGCACTAGCAGTGAACTAAAATAAGCAACAACAACAAAAAAAACTGTTTCCATCGAGTTCATTCTGACTCATAGGGACCCATAGGACAGAGTAGAACTGCCCCGTAGGTTTTCCAAGGAGCAGCTGGTAGACTCGTACTGCCAGCTACTTGGTTAGCAAGCAAGCTCTTAACCATTGTGTCACCAGGGCTCCAGCACTGAACTACACAAACCCAAATCCTTGCCCACATGGAGGTCATTCTATTGAGGAAAGATCGACAATGCAAAAATGAATAAGGAAATGGAGGGCATATCAGAAGCGGTCAATGTTATAAAGAAAAATAAAACAAAGAAGCGGTAGGGGAGTGCTGGTTGAAGGCAGGGGAGGTTACAATTTTAAATAGTGTGGTCACGGAAGGCCTTAGTGAGAAGATGATGTCCAAGACATGACATCTGAGACCTGAAGGGACATGTCCAGCTTTGGAGCTGTCCTCCTTTACAGATTGTGAGTGGTTGAGAAGGCAGTTTGGGACCGAAGTTCTAACTCTGCACTCGTCCATTCTTTCCTCCTAACCCATGATTTGTCCTTGTGCAGGTCTCAAGCTTGAAGGCTGTGCAGTGACACTCTTTTATGGTCCAGTGCGGCTCTAATGACAGCAGTAATGATACTAATGGGATTTGGGGGTGACCCCTCCTTCTTGTGCGAGGATCCCATTGTGCCAACTAATTTTGTAGAAGCAAGTAGGACAACTGTCTGTGGGGTGGAAGCAGTGGGAAGCAAAGAGGAATATGTTATTTGGGCCTCAGGGCATGACCGAGTTACCCAGACAAAGGCTGAGACCGAGTGTCTGGGTTACCGAGGATGCTGGAAGGGGTTTGGAAGCCTTTTCACATTGGAGGAGTCTTGGGTGAACCCTGCTGGTTCTTCATCCCTTTATCAGCTGTTTGGGGAGCTGCAAATAAATCCCACTCTTTTTTAAAGCAGAAAGTGGAGAAGGGATAAGAATATTAAGAGGTACAGCTCCACCCTTGGCGTCCCAGACATTTGACGATGGTCCAAGCAAGGAGAATGGCCACCTTGCTCAGAAGCCAGTTTTTGTTTGGTGGAGTCAGGAGCTGAGGTCCTCAGACCTCAGCATCCAAAGTACTTATCTGCACCATCTCTTTAATTGATGTTCTCTGACTTGGAACAAGTACCCTTAGGAACACCCCTTTAGGTAAATGTAAGTTTTAATGGAATAGATTTTTTTTTTTTTGGAATGACCTTATCTCAGCCAGAGTGCACTTTCATAAGTATGTATTGATTGGCTTTTATAAAATTCCTCAAATGTTTTCACTTGTCTTTGTGACCTAGTATTCGTCCTGTTCCCAATAACTCCTCCACATTCAAACACAGTGTTCAGATCTTCATTCCAAGCCTTCCTTCTAGTCTTTCCTTATTGCTTTTGTAATGTTCAACTCTGAATGCTATTATTCTGTTGTATCGAGAGTGCACCATTTCTGCCATGCCAAGTGTGGGATTTAATATTGCTCTTGGGAAGATGGGGTTTTCGTATTATTGCCGCCTGTTTACTGGTGGGGTACTGAGACTCAGGGAGGCTAAGGAACCTGCCCTCAGTTACACAGGGAATACGTGGGATTATCCTCGCTCAAGAGGCATCATTTTCCTATTTTCATTTCCACGCCACCTGGGTTTAAAAAAAAAAAATGCCTCCCCTAAGTTCTTCAGTTCATGTTTTACATTTGGAAATAAAAACACCAACTTTTAGTACAGTCATCACCCACAAAAGAACCACATGGGGTGAAGGCCACAAATCCCTTTTGTGTGAGTGTTTCAATCTGCAAATGTGTTTTATATGTGTGTTAAATAGCTCAAAGTTTCAAGACAAAGGCTAGTTTTCCACCATGCTGGTTAATAAGCCAACCCAGTGAACAAAAATTAATGAAACAACTTAGACGCTGGTATCATAGAGACATAGACAAGAATTTAGTCACTTTAAAATTTAATTCCTAATCCAATTCAGCTAGCTTTTGTTGAATCCCATCCATGGGCCAGGCCCCGTACTAGGCCCTGGGGAAACAAAGATGAATGAGCTCTGCCCGGAGAAGCTTGCAGGTTCGTGTGGGAAGCAGGCACTGAAAGAATAATTTCAATACACCATGGGAAGTCACCTAATAGCTGGTGTTCAAGGCATAGAGAGACCTCAAAGAACCCTGTAGTCTTGGGGGAAAGGAGGGTTGTATTTAAGAATCTTCAAAGAAGCTATGTCTATCACCTTAGATAGAAAAGGCACACTGGATGTTGACCTGGTGTGTGTGAGCAATGCAAATGGGAAATCTGGTTAACTTTATTGCCCTAATTGTTTGGCTTATGTCATTCAAGTTATTGCCTAAATTCTCTGTTTCACTTGCCCATGCAATGATGATAACAATAACAACAACATCAACTAATATTTATTGGGGCATTATTGTAAATACTTTAAATAGAATTATTTTTGTAACAGCTTCATGAGGTGGAAGCTGTTAATTTCTGCAGTTATTCAGGTGGAGAACTGAGACACAGAGAGGGTACATAGGTTGCCCAAGGTCACCAGCTTGTAAGTGGCAGGCGCACTCTTCCCTTTTTTCACTAAGTCAAACCATGCTGGTCTTCAGTCAGTTCCTTACAAAAATGAAGCTTTAAGTTCTTTGCACGTGCTGTTCCCTCTGCCTGGAATGTTCTTCCCCCTACTCTTGACATAGCTAGATTTTTCTCATTCTTGAGCTCCGAGATGAAATGTTGCCTTTCTTGACCAGCCTTGTGTAAAGTAAATCTCTCGGTCCTATGCCTTTGGTTTCTGCAGAAGGCTTACCTCAATTTAGAATTATTTTGAATAATTGTCTGCTTATTTGGTTTTTGTCTATGCCTCCTTGGAATGTAAGTTTATTAAGAGAGGAGCCTTAACTGGCTTGTACATCAATGTCTCCCCAGGGCCCCAGTGCAGTGTTTGGCGCACGGTGGGCTCTCAGCACATATTTGTAGAATGAATACTAGGTACGGTCCTAGGCCCTGGAGGTACCAAGGTGAATGAGATGGGCCTTTCCCTCGTGGGACTTACAGCTTAGTCAGAGAGGTAGGCAATTGGCAACTAAGGCAGTGTGCTGAATATACTAGGGGTGTATGTTAGGTGCCATGGGTGCCCCAAAGAGGGAGTGACCACCTTTGCCTGGAGGCTGTGCAGACATCATGGAGGAGGTTACACTGAACCAGCCCTTGAAGAAGGAATACAATTTCATCAAGAGTTGAAGGTCCTAGGGCATTCCAGGCAGTGGTAGCAGCAAGTGGGAGGGAGAGCCTAGCATGTGAGCATTGTAAGAGTTTATGAAATGCCTGTCCTCTACTAGGCTCTGTGTAGACATCCAGGATGTATGATGTTAGGAGCTTGCAGTCTAGCCAGTGAGATGGACTCATCATCCCACAATTAATTAAGGATAAGTTTGGAGAGGAATCCAGGAGCTAGATCATAAAGTATCAGGGTAAAGAGATGAGTGTGAAAACGTATTGTAGGTTCCAGGTCATGAAAAGACCTACTTGTAGGCAGAGGAGTTTGGTGTAGATGAAAAAGAGCTGTTAAGATTCTGAAGGAGGGGAGTGACACGATAGCTCTGTGCTTGAGAATGACCTAGATGTCAGCATGGAGGTTGACTGAAGGAACTGGCGATGGAAAGGAGGAAGACCAGCTGGGAGGCTGTGGCAGTAGCCTGGGTGAGAGGTGATGGACAAAGATGGAATGCAGAGCGTAGCTTAGAGCTATGCTTAGAATTAATAGGTCATAATCAGTTGAGTGTGAGCATTGAGAACAAGAGCCAAAAAGGCCCAAAGTTTTCTAACTCAATCTGCCACGTGGACTTTCATTCATTAACCAAGACAAAGCAGTATTTTTCGATGTGTGTGACTAGAACTTCTAATCTCTCAGAACATCCTTAAAAAAAAAAGTTGGAAGACATTGTGTCATTTGTTCTTATCTTGGCAAGTCACAAAGCACATCATCAGCATGATGTCCTGCAACAGAGAAACTTGTTTAATTTTACTTAATTTGTGTTTTCCAAACTTCTTGGCACAAGAACCCTACTTTAATACCGACACCCAAAACAACCCAAGGAACACACTTTGAGAAGTTCTTAGAAATAGAATAAACTATATTTTCCTATGTGGCCTGTGCTGTGGGGGACCTATTTGTCGTTATCTAGGCATTGAAGATACCGCTATCCTAGAAAGCTTTGAAAATTGTGGGCAACTGGCCATAGTCATAAGGGTAGAGATGCTAGGGCCAGACTGCTGGGATTTAACATCCTGCTATTTAACTTCTCTGTACCTCAGTTGGAAACCCTGGTGGCGTAGTGGTTAAGTGCTACGGCTGCTAACCAAAGGGTGGGCAGTTCGAATCTGCCAGGTGCTCCTTGGAAACTCTATGGGGCAGTTCTACTCTGTCCTATAGGGTCGCTATGAATCACAGTCGACTCAACGGCACTGGGTTTGGTTCTCTTTTTTATACCTCAGTTTGAGGAGCCCTGGTGGCACAGTGGTTAAGTGCTTGGCTGCTTAACCCACCAACCTCTCCACAGTAGAAAGATATGGCACTCTGTTTCCATAAAGATTTCAGCCTTGGAAACCCTATGATGTAGTTCTACTCTGTTCTGTAGGGTTGCTCTGAGTCAAAGTTGATTCGGTGGCAATGGGTTTGGTTTTGGTTTGGTTTATATCTCAGTTTCCCCATCTCTAAAGTGAGGATGGTAACAATAGTACCTACTTCATGAGGTGGTTGTGAGGATTAATGAGTTAGGATATGGAAAGCATGTTAGGACGGGGTACAGTGCCTGGCCCATGGGAAAAGCTCAGTAAATGTTACCTCTTGTCAGCGGCAGTCTAAGGTAGTAGATAAGACCGTGGATTTTTAAAGCTAGACTTCCTGGTTTTGTATCTCATCTCCTGTAGTTACTAACTCTGTGACCTAGGGAACACAAGAGGAGCCTTCTATGTCTCTGTTTCCCCCATTTGTGGGGTTTGAACCATTCTTGTACCTATTTCACAGCCTTGTTGTGAAGAGTAAATGAAATAAATCATGTGAAAGAACACTGCCTGGCACGTTAGATGTTTTAGCTGTTAAAAAAAAATATCTTCTAAATTGTCTGTTATTAGCATAATTTCATCCAGTTGATTGACTTTCAGTTCCACTGATGAAGATCCAGGTTTTCAGCTTTCCCAGCATCTTGTTTTGGTCTTGTGTTTTGGCATTCCCCTCTCCTGACTCTGGAGGCCTTTAGTTTAGAGTTTAGTTTGTCACCGTGATTTCCCATTCTCGTCTACTCAGTAGAGTTCGTTTTCTTTATCTCGTGGGCTGACAATTGTTATGAAAGTCCCGTGATTCTGGAGACCACCTGGCCCCTCCTTTGGGCTCTGTTTCTTTCCTAAAAATGCAGACATCTGTCTCAAGTCACTTAGCAAAAGACCTTGGTATGCTCTTACAGCAAAACCCTTCCTCAGCTTGTAGGCGGTCTTCTGCCCCCCACGAGAGAGGCGGGATTGTTTCCCTGTTAAAAGTTTTGTGATATCAGTGTAAGATCTTTAGAATAGGTCACACTAACCCCCTCGTTGAAGCCAATTACCTGATATTTAGTTATCAGATTCCTTCAGGGTCTGTCTGTTCTTCGTGAGCAATTGGATTAGGGATCTGTGACCTTAGGAGCTTGCCATCTAGATGGTGAGATGGACTCATCAACCCACAATTAATTAAGGATGAGTTTGGAGAGGATGATGAAATTCAAGTGGCAGGAAGTAGACGCTCCATTTCTGAGTTCTGAGTTTCTATTTCAAGGTTGAATAAGTGGTAAATTTTTGCTTCGAGATTCTAGCCTCATAGTGTCAGATTCTCAAGGTCTCCAGCCCAGCCCAGCCCATTGGCATTTATTTCACCTGCCTGAAAACTTCAGCTACTTTTCAGAGGTCGGTCTCCCTGTTCTTTATGTTGGCATGAAAACAATTAATAATTTAAACCGTGCCCATTAAAAAAAAAAGAAGAATAGTATATAAATACAATACTGTAATAATAAATTTAAAAGTCGATCCAACTGGGCACTGTTCCCAGACTACCAGCTGAACAGAAACACAAATAAGTAGAGAAGAAGAAAAACTGCTCTAATGCAAATGGCTGCAATCTCATTGTTTCTGCTGTCCTTTTATTGCAAATATATGGTATCGAAGTTACATTATGGATAAGCAGATTTTATGGGCTAACCTGGAAACATAATCACCTTTTATAACATTATTTCTGTGGGGAAAAATGTCTTCCATATTACAAACAGATGGTTTGCAAGCAAAGACACAATAGATTTATAAGTCGGGGATTGGAAAGGAGGCTCCTGGAATCTTAACCTCCAGTTGGATAGTTGTTTTCAGGACTAGTGATAGATAAATATTGGAGGCCTCTCAGAATCCTCATCGCTGTTTCATTTCCAAATCCTTGCTACCTTCTTCATCCTAGAGAATGTCTTACCTTCTCTCGTCCCTGCTCCTAGGGTCCCCATCCCTCCCTCCTCAGCCTAGCCCAGCCCCACCCTCCAGCCTCTGTTGAGGCCCCAGAAGACAGGAGGAACACTGAATGCCTTTGTCCTGGTGACCTCATTAAATGTCGGTTAGAGTTCCTAAGGAGCCATTCAGCCCAGTGGTCAAGCACATGGCTGTGAAGCCAGACTTCTGCCACTTACCAACTGTATGACCTTGCCTCA
This sequence comes from Loxodonta africana, assembly GCF_030014295.1. Lineage (NCBI taxonomy): Eukaryota > Metazoa > Chordata > Mammalia > Proboscidea > Elephantidae > Loxodonta > Loxodonta africana. The sequence goes on along the minus strand of NC_087345.1, from coordinate 37,698,630 downwards.
GTTTTATCCTCCATAGAATGGGGATAATTGTAGTTCCTGCCTTCCCGGGTTGTTGTGGGAACTGATAGGCACGGACATACTGTAAACAGTAAGACAGTACCTGGCACTGAGCCAAGGGCCCATGCATGCGAGCACGTGGCAAACTAGTTATTCAGGGATATTACGGGTTACATAGGTTTCTATGAACTAGTTGAGGAATCAAACCTACTGGGTGAAAATATTTTCTGAATTTTAAATAGCCAACTTAGAAACAGGTGTTTGAAACCTCCCTGTTGATGACCTGTGACCTAGGTAGGCTTGGAACATCTTTTTGTGTGTGTCTATGTATGTGTGTGTGTGTGTATGTGTGAATTGTGGGGTACGTGGGATGGGGTGACAGGAGGTAGCCCACCTACTTATGTAGTTGAATGGCAACATTGAATTCTATTATTATTATGAATAAATTAGCTGTATAGGAAATTTTAGAGCAAACTAATAAATTTTAGAGCAAACTAATAAGAACAAACCAAAAAAACAAATTCTATTGCCGTCTAGTCGATTCTGACTCACGGCGGCCCTATAGGACAGGGTAGAACTGCCTCATAGGATTTCCAAGGAGCGGCTGGTGGATTTGAACTGCTGACCTTCTGCTTAGCAGCTGAACTCTTAACCACTGTGTGAGCCACCAGGACAAGCCTTCTTAAATTGTTTCATTTACCTAATTGTTTCCACGTTCAGTATTTTTCACCTAAGGAAAGCTTTTTTTTTTTTCTTTAATTAACTCTTTGATTTTTTTTCTTGTTGCTGTTTCTTTCTTCAGGTAAACTTTTCATTGCATTTGAGTAGGTTCTATTTTCTAATTTCAAATAGGCTGGTGTCAACATATTGGCCTTATCATGTAGGTATGAGATCTAACTGGAAATAAGAACTAAAAAAATAAAATACTGCATGGGAGCCTTAGGACTTTTGGATAGACTCTCAATAGAGGGTGAGGCAAAAGAAACGGTGTGAGATAAGGAAAGCAAACGTATCTCTGCCATTTTCTCCAGAATGCTCTTATTCTAATCTGAATTCAATTTTCCTCTTATCCATGACCTTAAGAAATTAGAATGAAGCCCGTTAAAAAATCATCCTGAAAATGCCTCACTGAGGATTCAACGTCACTAAGAGTCACATCCAACAATGAAATCTTACTTTTACTTGGGCAATAGCTTCAGTGTTTTTGTACTTGACCATTGCTTTTCTTGATCTCTAAGATAAGCTTTTTTTTTTTTTTTTTTTTAAGATAAGAGTGATAGCTTTCAAAGGAATTATTTCAAACTAACTGGATTTGTTTACTAAAATATTGGTGCTATAAAATATTCTCCTCATCCTTAAGAAATTAGACTGTGTGGGTAGAGTGCTGTCATGAAGATTTTATAATCTGCAATATTTGAGAAGTAGTAAGATACTGTTGTTGGTTGACCATCTGGTTACACATACTTGGTGTCACGGTTTGTGGGTTTTTTTTTTTTTTTTTTTTCTAACTAGTGAGAGGCAAGGAATAGGAGTTGAGAATATCAGAGGTGTTTTATAAAACAAGGAATTCATATTTAGTTCCCAAATGTGATTAGATTTCATTTTGACCTTACGCAAAATAGGAAAGGAAAGATTCATTATGTATTTTCTTTTCTCTCTTTTTTTTCCAAAAGATAAACTGAAAGCCTCAGCTTCTAACTTGATCCTTCTCTGGGCTCAGATTCCAATTTTTAGATTATGTTAAAAAATAGTCCCTTTACTATAAAGGGGTAGCTGTTAGTTGCTGTTGAGTCAATTCCAACTCACGGTGACACCCGCCCCCGCCTCCCTCCCCCCCACACCCCTGCAGAGTAGAACTGCTCCGTGGGGTTTTCAAGCCTGTGACCTTCTGGAAGCAGATTGCCAGGCCTGTCTTTCAAGGTGCCTCCGGGTGGGATTGAACAGTCAACCTTTCAGCTAGTAGTTGAGTGCTTAACCATTCGTGCCCCGCAGGGACTCCGTACTATAAGGTGGAATGGAACATAAATCATAATGAAACTCTAGAAAGAAAAATCACCAAAAAAAGGACCTATAGAGATTTCATATTTCATCCATTCATTCAAAAATGTTTACTGAAACCCTAGTATTTGCATATCATGCTGCCAGACACTGAGGGATTTGCTAAAGAAGTATTAAAGACATTCTCCCCTCCTTTGAGGAGCTTAGAGCTTACTCGGGGAGAAATGACACATATGAAACAGTTAAGTTGTAATTCAAGGCAGCATATGATTAAATACCAAAATGTGTGGTTCCGACAAGAAATGCTATAGATCAGAAAAGGGAGTGATAACTCAGTGGCACTACTGTTTTCTGCCTACAAATTGGCGAATTGTAATTTGTGTGAAAGGTTTTACGCTTGTTTTTTTGGCAGTCTTAGGCCTTGACTCCCAGGCAGTATTAAGAGCCTACAAAAATATTTGTACTCCAGTCTCTCTTGAACTGTTTTTTCCCCCCCTTTATAGGCAGAGGAAGTGTCTATACCAAACCACAGTGCCCGTGAGAGGCAGGTAGTATTTTGACAGAGTCATAATCTGTTTCAGATACAAAACAAGGAACCAGCCTCGTCACTCTGTTTTTCCATCCAGCCGTCCTTGTCCCTCCATCGCAAACCCTTCCTGACATTGAGAGGCAGTTTAATTTGAACTTAATGTCCGTGACGGACGAGCTAGCCATCAAGGGTCAGATGAATTTATGGCTTTGGAGAATGATGAAAACCCTCATGGTTATGATGTTGGAGAAGGAACAGACACAGATGTAGGGCAGTTTGGACATACGTGTACTTGCTGTGAACAGAGTTCCCCAAAATGTCAGAATATGATGACATGCTGAAGTATTTTGGAAGGGGTGATGTTTAATGAAACTCTCTGGCTTCCTGTTCTATTTTTGCCATATTGAAATTAGCACAGAGCTCAAAGACAAATGGGGCCTAAATTCTTAAGACTTTGAAAAAAAAAAAGTGAGCGAGAGATAAGAGAGGAAGAAGAAATAAAACCCCTCTGAAGGTGTGAAGTCAAATACATGGTTTGGGCCCACAGCCCATTCCACTCAGATCTCCTCAGGGACTCCGCACATCTGTATGTGGTCATCATTTGGTTGTTTTTCAATTTCATGATTCGTGTATTTTCAGTTTCCTTTAAAAATCTGGTTGCCCCCCCCAACCCCTTCATTGTAACTTGAGGCTTTGAGGAGGCATAGATACCAGAGATGTTTTGTTTTTTTCTTGATACTACTCAACACAATGTCTACAGAGACCCAACACCATTTGAAAATAATGTGGCACTTAGCATTCGTACTTCTTGTTGGGTTGGACGACCCATCTGGTGAGGCGAGGGTTCCCATGTTAGCGTGACCTAGACTGACCCAGACACCAAGCAAGTCAGCCATCTCACCACTCTGCTTGTGATCATCTGTCTTAACAAAGTAGTTGGCCCTGGTCACAGTTTGAGACTTATTTGGGGGCATCCTCTCAGCTTACTGACTTGGGAATGTGGCCCTGAAAGTGTTTCACCCATATTTGTTGATACAGTTTGGTGTCTGTCTAAATAAATGTTATGCAGCAGATGGTCACAGAATGTCTTATCAAATTCTTGGGCTGACTGTGCCCTTGAAATATTTTTATTTAATTACCATACTGAAAGCACAAAATAGTAGCTTTTTTAATTAAAAAAAATTGAACAATAGGTTGATATCCTGGGAATGAATTGCAAACCTAAAATTTCTACAGTATATAAACCTTTCCTAGTTCTTTGCTAGATTTTTCTAGAAGGGAGCTCTTTATTTCAGAATCTATAAGAGGATGTGATTTGGATGTATTTGGCTGTGTCATCTTGAGAGATGGCTCGGGAATCTAAGTTCAACATGTTGTCTACATTTGTTCTCTGCTCCTGGACATGATGGAAAAAATGCTCTGCTGTTTTCCTGTTGCTTTTCATGATTTTAGCATCATGTTCCTATTCTCACTCAAAATCAATAATCCACTCTACCGAGCCTGGCAATTCGTACTGAAGCCAAGTATGAGAAAGTTTTAACTAACGCATGTTCAGGGTTGCTGTTCTGTTGTATTTTTTTTTTTTTTTTAAGGTGCACTTTTCAAGGAGATTGTGTGCCTCCAGAGAACTCAGGAGACTGGCTGGATATTTCATCTGGAGCTGAACAGTGCCCTAAAATTCAGATGATTCGAAACATTACAGTTGAGGTAAGGGGGAAGATTTTGTTAGTCTCAATTGTATTGTCTCGTTTTGACCAACTGATGCTGACCTCCTTCTGGGTGTAAAATTTACGATCAAATAAGCTTAGTTAGAGGAGTCCATTCATTTAGCCAGTGACTATGTCATGCCTACCAGGTGCCATGCATTCTGCAAGGTGCTGGGGATATTGCAATGAACAAGGCATATTGTGGGCCTGCCCTCCTAAAGCTTGTCGTTCTGTTGGAGCTAAAGATGACCATCAATATTTGGATTTAAAGAAAAGATGAACTTTTAATGTAAGAGAAAAATATTTTGACAAATATATAAAGAAAAGACATGCAGACTCCTGGTCAACAAGATTCCTTAAATATGGCTTAACTGTATAATTTTGCTTTGTTTTATGGCTCCTTTTCCTAAAGTGGGAGTCCCTAAGTGGTACAAATGGTTAATGCCCTCAGCTGCTAACTGAAAGGTTGGAGGTTCAAGTCCACTCAGAGGTGCCTCAGAAGAAAAGTCTGGTGACCTACTTCCAAAAAATCAGCCACTGAAAACTCTGTGGAGTTTATGGACACACATGGGGTCACCATGAGTCAGAATCGACTTAATGATATTTTTTTTGTCTCCTAATGTGTCATGGAAACCCTAGTGGCATAGTGGTTAAGTGCTACAGCTGCTAACCAAAAAGTGGGCAGTTCGAATCCACCAGGTGCTCCTTGGAAATTCTACAGGGCTGTTCTACTCTGTCCTATAGGGTCGTTGTGAGTCAGAATCGACTCGATGGCAGTGGTTTTTTTTGTTTTTTTTTTTAATGTGTCGTAGTGGTTAAGAGCTATGGCTGCCAATGAAAAGGTTGGCAGTTCAAATTCACTAGCTGCTCCTTGGGAAACCCTATGGGGGCAGTTCCACTCTGTCCTGTAGGGTCACTATGTGTCAGAACTGACTCAACAGTAATGGTTTTTTTTTTTAATGTGTTCAAGCATCTTCTTTCTAACAACTATACTATAAACATGGCTTCAAGTAATATTGGTAGAAATGGAGAGAAAAGCCATGGGGGCAATGGATATTGTACTTGGGGTCCCTTGGAAAGCCAGTGCAGTGCCTGCATTGACATTGGCAGCACCACTGGCAGCGCATCAGCCTTGTCATTGGATGAGAGAAAGGAGCAGGAAGCATAGTTGAGCATTTTCTGATACACTGATCAACCACGCCCTACAGGAAAATGGAACTCCTGCTTAGGAAACTCAGTGACACTGTAAGGGGAGATTTTCTCCCTAATCATGGCTCTTGTGTTATGAATACTTGAACACAGTCCCCATGAGCGACCAGTTGACCTGCCTGTTGAGCTGGTTTTGCTTTATTTGAAATGCCACATTAACAAGGAAATGGGCCACCTTCTCTTTTCCCTTACGCTTTGCCATTTCAGTAGCAAGAACCATACCACTCAGGATGATTTAACATTTAATAAAGGGGAGCCAGAGCACTGAATGAGTGATAAGTAACAAAAGAATCAAACTTTCAAGACATAACTGATCAGAACTCACCTTTTTTAAGTTATTTGGCTGTTGCCACTTTTTGTGGACTTCCTGGGGGGTGGGGGAGAGAGAGAATCTCTAAATCCCTCACCCAAAACCTTCACCAGCTGTGAATCAAAGTGAATAGAGTCTGTCGAAAAGATACTTAGGCATCCAAGCATAGGTATGGCCAAGTTTTTATTTCTCTTATCAGTCTGAAAAATAGCTGACTTTAGTGCTAATAGAGAGTGGTTGAAAATTCCATGATCCTCAAATATACCCAGGACTGTGCTAAGTGGTTGAGATTATACAAGTTTTGTTTTTTTCTTCTTTTACCATTTTAAGATTTTAAGAATAATTCTTCAGCTAAATATAGTGGGGGAAAGTAACTTGTTCATTAAATAGAAAGTGCTACTTACATGATTTGCTTACCCATCTGTGGGTTCGCTGTTGTTGATGTTAAAAAAATCCATTGCCTTCGAGTCAATTCTGACACATAGCGACCTTATAGGACAGAGTGGAACTGCCCCATAGGGTTTCCAAGGAGCACCTAGTGGATTTGAACTGCCAAACTTTTGGTTAGTAGCCAGAAGCTGCCATCAAATTGGCCCCCAACTCAGGCGCAATGGAACAAAACTCTGACTGGTGCATGTTTGGTTGAGGATTGGACCATTATGATCCATAGGGTTTTTACTGGCTGATTATCAGAAGTAGACTCCCAGGACTAGTAATCCATCTTAGTCTGGAAGCTCCGCTGAAAACTGTCCAGCCTCATAGCAACATGCAGGCCTCCACTGACAGACGGATGGTAGCTGCACGTAAGGTGCATTGGCTGGAAATTCATCCTGGGTGTCTCACATGGCAGGCAAGAATTCTACCCCTGAATCACCACCGCCCCCATGAGTTTGAATAAATTAATTACCATTTATATCTATTCTGGAACCTTACAAAAAATGTTTACCACTTAAAAAAACACTAATGATTCCTTCACCACCCTGTGCCCCACTATTTAGCCTAACCCCCTAGAGTCTTTCCCAAACAACCCATCACGTTGCCCTCTCTAGCTCACCATCACTCTCAAGGTAAAGGAGATACAAAGTTAATAATTTGATTAAAGCTGTTCTTTGAAACCACCTTCAGACTGATTATTTCAATAGTGTTGATGCGACATCTGACTCCATCTCTTGATCTTATGATTTTATAATAATTCTACCCCTATGGACATATTTGACTTACATGAAAGTTTCAGGTCTTTGTGTAAATAATACCTGACCTTGACCTACGGAGGTGGCAGTCTATAGTATTCCCCCAACTCCATCTATTAATTCAGTTCAAAGAAAATTTACTGTCCATCATATGTCTAGTATCATTCAAGTAATTTTCTAATGAGTTGACATGAAGTCAACTTTGACTCATGGCGACCCCATGTGTGTCAGAGTAGAACTCTGCTCCACAGGGTTTTCAATGACTGGTTTTTCAGAAGTAGATTGCCAGGGCCTTCTTCCAAGGCATCTATCTCTCAGTGAACTTGAAGCCTCCAATAGAAACATTCAAATCAGAATTAAAATAAGGAATTCCACCGTCTTTGATAATATTGACATTTTTAAAGTTCTGTCCAGTGTAGCAGCACAAGAAATAAGCAATAGGAGTAATTATTGGAGCGGGATATACAAAAAAAAATCATCATTTGCTTATCTTCAGTGGTTGTGTATCTGAAAAAGATAAAAGTATTCTCTTTAAAAGCTGTTCAAATTAATAAAAAGGTAAATGAAGAGCTAAATGCTCAAAAAGTATTCAGATATCAATAATATTGCTACATGTCAGGTAAAACAGTTACTGTCAGTTATAAAAGATCCCAGTTGATAGATACAACAAAAATACTCAGGCATACACTTAAATAGTGAGATATATAACCTGTATCTTAAAAGCATTTTTACTAAGAGATGCAGGCTGGAGACAGCTACCAAAAAGAATGATTTTGGCTTTGCAACAGCTGTCTCAAGCCATTCTTTCTACAGTAGTTAGATAGCAGGGCAGTGATCTATTAAGGCCATTTATAATTCATGATAATGAAATCTTATGAATTAAAAATATATCAAATTCAAAAATATATATATATTAAATTCACATTTTACATTAAATGTAAAAATAAAATTTAGGCCAATTAAAGAATTACATCTAAAAATCTAACTCAGAGAAAAACAGAAAATAGAATTGAACATCCAATAATTTGGAAGAATAATTTTCTTAGCTCTGAAGTAGTATATGTAATAAGAGAAAAATATCCATATACTGAGTTTTCCAAAAAAAATACATACAACAAAGAAAACTAAACATACACTTCAGGAAAATATTTTCAACAGACAAAATATTAATGACAAGCAAGATAATTAAGCTAGGAGAAGTTAAAAAGAAAAAGACCAAGACACCAAAAAATAAGTGGGCAAAAGCATGTATTCTTACAAGAAGAGGTTTAGAGAGTAGACATAAATATGGAAATATGTTCAAGTTCACTAGTTATCAAATAAATACAAATTAAAGCAATAATATGCTATGCTAACTAACACCCAGTGTTGTTGATGTCAATTAGCACAACGTTTTTGGGAAGCAATTTGGCAATATGTTTCAAAAGCCATGAATATATTCATTCTGCTTAAAGCACTAATTCCAGGCTTGAAAATATATTTTGAGGAAAGTAACTTGAAAGAAAAAAATCCATAAGCATGAAGATGCTCTTGCAATAGCTTTTATAGAATTGTGTTGTTGTTGCCATCGAGTTGATTCTGACTCATGGTGATCTTTGTATGTAACAAAACAAAACATTGCCTGGGCCTGCATCATCTTCATGATCGTTGGTATAGCTGAGTCCATTAAAAAAAAAAAAAAAAACAACAACCGTATCTGTTGCCGTTGAGTCGATTCTGATTCACAACAACCCTATAGGACAGAGTAGAACTGTCCCATAGAGTTTCCAAGAGGCTCCTGGTGGATTCAAACTGCTGACCTTTTTTGGTTAGCCATAGCACTTAACCACTATGCCACCAGGGTTTCCATTAGAAACCTGGAAATAACCAAGCTGTTTGATGATAAGGGGGATGGTCGAGTAAAATAAGGTATAACAAAGTGATAAAATGCTGTATAGCAAATTCTTTGGCCCCATGGACATTGCCAGCTAATTGACACTCAAACTTTCTTTTTATCCCATTCGAGCCTTTGTGTCTTCACTCCCTCTTTATCCAGCTTAATTCAAGAAAGGGCTATCAGTCTAGTAAAGATTCCCATGTTGGGTTTACAAAGCTGAAGCGGAAGCTTTGTAACCATACTCCCTGGGAACCCAAAGACTCTTGCAAACTCCCTGGCTACCCTCTCCTTCCACTGCACCTGACAAAACTTATGGTCGTCTAATTTCAGATTAACTCCAACCTGACTCCTGCCCCACTGTTCCCCTGAGGTGTTCTTGCTAAGGTCACTAGTGAACTCCATGTAGCCAACCTAGTAGACACTGTAAAGTCCTCTTCTTACTTGGCTGATTGACAGCATTCTTGAAACCCACTCTTCCATTACCTTCCCTGACACATCTTCTCCATGCGCTCCTTCTCTCTGGCCACTTCTCATCATCCCTTGCTGACTCCTCCTTTCCCGGAATCTAAATATTGGAGTTATTTAAGGCCCAGTTTGGGCTCTTTCTCTCTTCTCACTCTGTAATTTGTCCATAGACAATTTTATCTACTTTCTTGGCTTTCTGTATCATCTATATGTTCATGTCTCCTTTTATCTCCAGCCTAGACTCCTCCTTGGAGTTCCAGGCCCATGTCCAATTTGACATATCCTCTAGATTATCATGAAGGTATATTGAATTAACATATCCGAAATTTAAAATCTTGAATTTTCCACCCAAAATCTGCCCTTTTCCTCAGTGTGTCCCATCTCAGTGTATGGTACCTGAATCTATGCATTTGCTCACCAAAATTCTCCATCTTCACATTCCCCACTTCCAAACCCCTCATGCTACCTCTACAGAATACCTAAAATCTGCCCAATTATTTCCATTTCCATTGTACTATCTAAGCCCAGGCTTCCATCATCTCTTGCTAAACTACTGGCTGGTCTTCTGGTTTTAGTCTAGTGGAATTTTCTGTACTTCCACTAGACTATAAGCTCTTTGAGGTTCAAGGACTGTAGCTGTTTGGCTCATTTATGTATTCAGTACCTTGTGTGGCACCTGGTGCATGTTAGGAGCTCAATAAACATTAATGGAATAAATAAATGTAAGAATTATAGCTATGTAAAAATTAGTATATGTGATAACTGGAAGGAAATGTGGAAAATTTAAAACAGTTGGTGGAAACAGAATTTTAAAAAATATTTCTGATGCTTTTGTTATAATATTTGAGCAATGAATTAAATTTAGGATCTATAAATATAAGCTATATAGGTATACATGATAATATGTGATGTAATCATGTACTAAGATGTGTGGTGTAGATATAAATGCTGGGAAGAAGAAGTCAACATAGATGAGAGCTTAGCCATATGTTGAAGATGAGTTAGTGGGAATGGTTTGGGGTTCATTATCATGCTCAAATTCCCTAGGGATGGCTGGATTACAGTCTAGTTCAATTTGGGCTTGAAAGAATTTGCCTTCTTCCAGCATGATTCTACAGCCCAGAAGAAGAATTTACAAAATGGAAAGTTGGGGGTGACCTCCAGGGACTAGAATAGACTTATCAGGCTTGTTAGAAGACCAGGGAGAAAGCAGAATTGTGGGTGACAGGATAGGAAGTTTGCCAGAAGCCAGAGAATGACAGAAGATAGACACCTCCCAGATTGTCTGGGGCCATAGTTCTTCATAGTTGGTGGTAAAGTTGCCTCTTGCTCCAACTACCCAATACATAGCCCACCTTCCAACCAGATCAATCCCTTTCATGTGCCTGATACAAAAAGGCTCCACCATTGACATATTAATTCCTTTAAGTTTTCCTTTTCATCAGGAGAACTAACTGCCTAGTTCTTTAGGGTAAGTCATCTGGGAAAAGCTCGCTTTGGGAATATGCCAAGATTTTCTTCTTTTATCCTCCTGAGTAGCATGTGTGTATGTGTGTATGTGTGTGTGTGTGTGTATACACACACATAACATCTCCCCCCCCCCAAGGTTATATGTTTGACCACAAAAAAACCTTAACTAATTTTAAAATTTTAACTAATTTTAGAGAATTTCACAGACTACCTTCTTTAACCATGATGTAATAACAGAAATAAAAAAGAAAGAGATGACAAATGTATCATAACAACTGGGGAATTCAGGAACACCCTCTTAACTAAACTGTGGATCAAAGAAAAAAATTCACAAAATCATGTCTTTGGATGGGAAGACTTAATGTCGTAAATATATACATTCTCCTAAATTATACATTTGGTACAATTCCAATTAGACTCATAGTCTCCTTTGGATAAAATTATCTTAAAGTTCATATGGAAGACTAAAAGTCTGCTGAGAAAATTATGAAAAAATACATAAGCAGAAATTTCCCTTATCAGGTGTTAAATATACTTAAAGTCATAACAGTCAAAGCTGATGACATCGGAATAGTAGATCAATAGATAATTGGAACAGAGCAGAGTCCAGCTATATGGTAATTTAATATATGGCAAAAGAGGTATTTCAGTATAATGGAGCTTTTTTTTTTTTTTTTAAAGTAAATGGTTATAATAGCTGATTAACCATCTGGATAAAAATAAAGTTAGACCCATATCTCCAACTATGTATAAAAATAAAATCCAGATGGATGAAAGATATATGTTTAAAAAATAAAACAGAAAAGGTGGCAGGACAATTTTATATTTGTCTATAAGCTAGAGTTTGGGGAAAACTTTGTAACCAAGATAGGAAACCCAGTATTTGATTACATAAAAACACATTTTGTAGGGTAAAAGATACCACAAACAAAAGTTATAAGTAGGTTAGGAGAAAATATGTGTCACGCACACAACAGATAAGGATTAATATCTACACTATACAGAGAGCTCTTAAACATTGATAAGAAAAATACACAAAGCAGAAAAATGGTCAAAGAAAATGAATGTGATTCACAGAAGAGCAAACCAAATTGCCAATATGCTCTCTTTTCTTTCTGATGGCAGGTCAGAGGGGTGAGTTCACCAAAGGCTTATGATGAACGAAAATGATGAAAAAACAATGGTTTGTTTTCTGTATCTCTTTCCCTGCACAGACTGCTGTGACTGTGGTTGGAAGCTTCTCTCCGAGACATTCAGTGTGCGTGATGAATAATGCTGACACCAAGAAGGATCTCTGCAGGAGTAAAAGTCGGGCAAACCAGACCTGCGTCTGTCACATCCCAACCAGAGCAACCTACAAAGGCATGTGTATACTTTTCTATTTTGTTGTTGTTGTTATTAAATGAAGAAGGCAAGGGTACCTCCTGAGGTCAGATTGTCCAGGAAATACATTAAATAACAGGGAATCTGAATAGTTCCACCCTGTGTTAGTCAGGGTTCTCTGGGGAAACAGAACCGGTGAGATACCTGTATCTGTACCTAGAAAGAGATTGATTTACTTTAAGAAACTGGCTCATGCAGTTGTCAGGGGTGCTGGCGAGTTCAAAATTTGTAGGTCAGGTGATGGGAAGAGTGAAGAGTGAGTTCTACAAAATATTTATTTATAGTCTGGAGGCAGAACACATCCTAGGGAAACCCCCTTTTAGCTCTTAAAATTTTCAACTGATTGATTAAGGCCCACCCACGTTATGAAAGATAATCTGCTTTAAGACCAACTGGTTTAATCATACATAACTATTCCATAACAGCAACCAAACTAGTGTTTGCCTAAACAACCGGACACCATAGTCTAGCCATGTTGACATGTAAAATTAACCACCACATACCCTATAGTCTCACTCTCTCCCTACATAGCTTCTGGTGATGGCCGATGGTCCTTGTCATTCCTTGCCTTGCAGCTTCAGTGTCTGCCCTCGCTTTTACATGGCCATCTTCCCTCTGTGTGTCTCTGTGTCTCTTCTCCTCTTTTGTAAGGATACTAGTCATGTTGTATTAGGACCCATCCTACTCCACTATGACCTCATGTTAACTGATAACATCTTCAAAGACTCTGTTTCCAAACAAAGTCATGTTCACAGGTACCAGGGGTAGAATTTCAACATATTTTTGGGGGATTCAATACAGTCTACAACAATTGCACATCTACTATGTGCTCTGGTGGCTCAGAGGTAAGAGCTACGGCTGCTAACCAAAAGGTCGGCAGTTCAAATCCACCAGCCACTCCTTGGAACCCTATGGGACAGTTCTGCTTTTGAAGGGTTTGAGGTCGCCCTATAAAACTAGTTGGTTGCTGTCTTAGTTACCTAGTGTTGCCATAACAGAAATATCAAAAGTGGGTGGCTTTAAATAACAGAAATTTATTTTCTCACAGTTCTAAGTGGCTGAAAGTCCAAGGTCTCGGCCTTGTCACTTCTTTCTCTGGGCTTCTTTCCTAGTTTCTGGTGACTGCTGGTGTTCCTTTGCTTATAGACAGTCCTCATGTGGCATCTGTCATCCCCCTACACGTGTGTCTTTTTTTCATTCTGCTCTTTTTATAAGTAAGTCAGAAGTAATTAGATTTCGAACCACCATATTCGCGTATGACTTAATTAACATAACAAAGAAAAACCCCATTTTCGAACAGGGACAGACTTATAGGTGGGTTAGGATTTTGACACATATATTAGGGGAACACAGTTCAACGTGTAACAGTTGCTTTTGGAGCTTCTATCAGTTGCATCCAAATCTTTGCCTGCCTTTTTCTGAATACCTTCCATATCCCAAGCAGGCAAACAAATTCACTCGCCACCTCTTGTACTCAGCCCACCAACAGCCATTGTCAAACCTTTGTCCATGGCCTTCCTCAGGTCTAGAGCGGCCCCACCCCCTTTCACTAAATCCTGTTGCCCTTCTGCTTTGAAACATTGGGAGAAAGTCAGCTCTTCCATGCAGTCTTGCCAGATTCTGCTCTAATAGTCCCAGTCATTCTAGCACCTCCTTGGTCCCTCGCAGACACCCCCATCTTGGTACCCTGGTACTCCGTGGAGCTCAAACCACTTATTTAGTGTTTTCTTAACTGCAATGTCATTATGTTTTTCACCTTAGTTATTTTATCTCTCCCACATAATTGGAAATGCAAGATCATGAGCGTTCATTTCCTTGCGATGTTTCCAAATCTTGTTTTGTGTACAGATGATGATCAGAAAGTATGACTCTTGTTAGTCTCCACCACTGGACACTTGCAGATCCCACTGAAGTGTATTTCCATTGGGAGTACCTCAGAACTTACTGTCTGTATGTTCATTCTACTAACATTTATCAAGTGTCTGTTTAAATGCTCTTGCTAAGAGGTCATGTCAAACCTTCTAAACCTCCTTGTCTTTTGAACAGAGGATTATCATTTCACATATATCCACTTTATGTGAGCAGAATTTTTTGTGGCATTCTGGCTTCCAGAGTGAATTTTATCACTGTAGAGCAGCCCCTTAAAGTAGGGGTTCTCAGACTTTGAAACCACACACTAATTAATTTATAGTAAGAAAATTAGGGGTGCCAATAAAGTCTGGCCAGCTTCTTATTTTATCAAATAAAGACTTTAAAGATAGTACCATCTACTATCCCCATTCATTCATGAAAAGAAGAAGATTTTAACACCAAAATGGATGACAGTGAAAATTGTCGCAGATTACACAGGTCCCTGGACGGAATAGGGATTGGAAGGCGATGCTCCAGGCTGTGGCACCCACACCTGGCGATTATACATTCATCATCTGGGGAGCTTTACAAACCACATTCCCAGGTCTACCCCAGGCCTGTTAAATCAGAGTCTCTAAGAACATGGTCCTGGGATCTGTATTTTCGTAATTTTTCTCACTTAATTCTAATAGATAACTGGATTGGGGAATCACTGCCTTGGGTAAAGCATAGAAGTTAAAGGAGATACAGAAGATATTGCATCTCTCTAATGCTGATTTAACACAGATTTTATCCTTTTTACTTTATTCTTTTGGGGTTTTCTAACCAGTGGGTAGGTTTTCAAAAGCAAATAAGAAAACATTCATCATAGATTTGGCAAGAGTTGACTCAAAGAAGATTATGGATCCCAGCCCATGGGAAACACACCTTTTAGAGTTTGTTAGGTAAATATTTGTAGTGCAGATTTTTCTGAAGGTGCAGGGTTTCCTTCCTAGCATTCTGGTTATCATGTTCTAGGCACTTCTTGCTCGGTGACTTGTTTTATTCTTATGCCGTGGCCAATTGCAAGCTGAGATAGTGATCCCGGAGAGAGTATGAGATGTAAATGGGCTGTAAAATGGCTTTTTCCTAGTGATTATCCATGGGAGACTTGGAACACAAGTTGGGTTCGGGTCTGTTTGGAGGCTTGTGCTGTGCACTTTGGCTGCCTGGCGTGAATGGCCCGTGGGGAAGGAACCACATACTGATTGAAATGTTAGAGAACAGCTGGTGCACCCCCCGCCCTCCATGCACAGGAGGCAAAAATATTTATTTTTTGCATTTACAGCTATGCTTGACTGTAGCAGGAATCCACCATAAATGACTTTTTTTTCCCCTTGCCTCCAGATGTTTTAGTTGTCAACGTGATGTTCTCCTTTGGAGCTTGGAATTTATCAGAGAGATTCAACTTCACCAACTGCTCATCATTAAGAGAGTAAGATTTTATTTGAAATTTAAATATTCTCTCACAGTTTTTAATTATTTATTTGTTTTGCTCCTCAACTTCCTAACGAACACTTTTGTTGAGTAGAATTTTCCAAAGTGCCTTTTGGAGCATGGCCTAAGTGGAGACAGGAGAGCCGCTGAGTTAATAAGCTCACTGAGCTTATTCGTGCTCTAACAAGTGAGATGGCGCAGCCAAGGGGTGAATGACTATGTTTAAGTGCTCATACCAACAGCTAAATATATTTTCCTCGAGACCAAGAGACAACCTTAAAGTACAGTAGAAGGGGTGCTTCTAGGTTCTCGCCTGATCAGAAAGGCTTCGGGCGTTTAGGTAGAGGGAAAAGGAGTGAGCGTGAGGTAAGGGGAAGTCATACTCAAGGAGAAAGACAAGATGAAATCTCTTTCACCAAAAGAATATGTTCGTTCTCCTTGCCTCTTTGCATCTTTGGGCTCCTTAGGGCTATGTACCCACTGAGTTAGAGTCCCACTTCACTCCTTGTCTTCTAAAGCACAGAAAAGACAAAGGAAATATGATTCCCAGATTCCTGATTTCCCAGTTGGAAGTTGGGATGGAGGTCTCCGTAGAACAATGGGAAGCTGTACTTATTATTAGAGACTTTACAGTTCAGTGGTATGACTGACTCACTAAATAGATACCAAATGTGGGCTTCTTTTGGCCTGGCCTGGGAGCGACTGGAGTCCCTGGGTGTTGCAAACAGTTAACACACTTGTCTGGTAATGGAAAGGTTGGCGGTTCGAGTCACCCAGAGGCAGGCACCTTGGAAGAAACACCTGGTGACCTAATTTTGAAAAACCAACCCTTGAAAACCCTATGGACTGAAGTTCTACTCTGACACACATGGGTCATTATGAGTTAGAATTGACTCAATGGCAACTGGTTTGGTTTGGCTGAGGACCATTGTTTCTCTGGGGAAAATGAATTCAAACCCTAAACTGGATTGGTAGACTACTCCGCAAGTATTAGCACGGGAACCCCTGGAACTCATCCTTTCCATTGAGGCACTTTGAAAGTGGAATGATTCAAAGCTGAGTTCAGTTATTTCTAATAAATAGAATGAATTTAGGGAGGGAAATACATAAGTTGGTACAGAAAGCCACAGAAGTCTATGAAAATAGAAAAAAAAAAGTGGGTCATCAAATAGAATTTATAGTTCAACGAGAATGTAAAGATAATGTAGCTTACTTAACCCCTGGTTTTAGAGTCTACAGGGAAGAAGTGACTTGCCCTGGGTCCTTCAGCTAGGTTATTAAGAACCAAAACCCAGACCCTGAGAGGGTGAGTGCTTTTTCAGTTACGTAACTGCTTCCTGTTAGCAAAGCACTTAGTATTGTAATGACACCTGAGGGGCAGCTCACAAACCTGCATGGAGCTCACCAAAGTAGACGGATAAACACAGAGCGAATCCCTGTTTTCTCCTTAGGTCAAAATTGCCGTTTCTGTATGTCAGAACCTCTGAAAGCTTCAGCACATCTTGGAGAATACGTAAAACACAAACCATGTTCTCTCTCCCTGCACTAGACCGTTGCCACGCTGTTCCTAGGCGAGGCCTCCCCGGCCTTTTTCTGTGTTTCCAGACCAATCTTGCTTTCCATTTGTATCATTCCTTCTTTAACTCCAATTATTTTGAATAAGTGCTTTTCAAGTCCTCCACAGTTATCCATGCATGATAGATTATTTGATTAGTAGACATAGTTCTTCCCTAATTTGATTAAAAGCAAACACTGGCCCCCGTTCCCACTGCTTGCCAGGTACCACTTGTTGTCTCATATCTTCCAGGCGTTTGGTAGTGTGGTTGGTAGTGTTACTGCTCCAAAAAGAGGGCGTGCAGATCTGGGAGGGGAGGGAGGGAAGGATGGGAAGGAGGCAGATCGATCCAGGTAGAAACTTACCTGAGGGTAGACAAATAGCAGAATGATTCAGAAACAGGTTCAATGGGTTCCTGTTATCTACTGACGCAGCAGGTGACCCTAGCTTCAGGTTCCCATGGCAACACTCCTGCAGGTGCCATTACAGTCCGTGCACCCTGAGGGCTGCCGGAGCAGAGCACAAAGTCAGCGGTTTGTCCTCAGCCTCAAAGGACTGTCTTTTCTCCCCTTTAGTTTATCACAGTCTGTCCAGGGATTTTCTTGTCTTAATTGCTGGTGTGCCATGTCCACAAAGGGAAAATTCTAGGATATGAGCATTTTCCTAAAAACACAGGAATTAAATTGGTTTTCCCTGTTGCCAGATGCCCAGTATGTATTGGAACTGGCTGTGCTTGGTGTAAACGTGAGAGAAAGTGCATCCACCCCTTCACAGCCTGTGACCCTCGGGATTATGCCAGCAACCAGGTAGAGTGACATTTCTGGTATTACAAGGTTTAACCAAAAATAAATGTTTGTCATCGCCCAGCCCCAGCCTGTCTTTTGTGTTTATTTCAACTTTGAAATTCCCACTCATTTCTGGATGTTGAAGGGTGATTTTCATTTCAGAATTTGTGTCCAGTTGCTGTTGAGAAACGGCCACCATCCACGATATCAGGAGGAGGAAGATTCGAGGGGAATAAGACTAGCAGAACCAACCAGGGCTTACAGGTCGGACCCCATGTTTGTTTTGATGATGGGAAAATCTCCCTTTTAAATGACACTAACAACTTCTACTACTTGGGTTCCTTAAAAAAATTCCTGATTTTACTTTCTACTAAAATTCCCTTTTTTATCTTTGGTTTTTAACCAAGTTTCAGTTAATTGGCTCAATACATCAAAGACTGCACACTCACAATAAGAGAAATTAAACCTGTGTAATTATGAAAAATGATGTCGTTCTGGTAGAAGTAAAATTTTAAAGGTGACTTTGTGGCTGGCTTCAGGAGAGGTAGAAGGAAGTGTAGCACACAGCCCTGAGGGGATTTCAGTTCAAACCACATGTTATGATTACATTTGTGGGAGCTGTGTATGTTGGAGAGTATCTATGCAAAGTGTGAAGAGTAACCTCTATTTGAGTTTTTTCTTTACTTTGTAGGGACGACCTAACCAGTAGTTGAGAGCTCTAAAACAAAGTTGTCATAGGCTATATACTTCTCTCTCCTTCTCAAAAATGGTTATTGCCTCATGAAATTTTTTTTTAAATTCCTCTTATTTTCTTCATAGTAAATCACCACACTCAACTGACACATGTTTGAGAAGATAGGGGCATGACAATGTAGATATCTGAACAGAATGTAAGTGGCTCTGCGTAGACAGCACGTAAGTGATGGCTTCGCTCAGTGACAGGAATTCATTGAGCATCTACTATGTAATGAAAAAATAACAACAAATGGACAAGTTCTTGTTCTCATTAACCTTGGGGTCTAGTGTGAGCAGACAAACTAAAAACAATAGCCTATTAAAAAATAACCTCCATTTTCTATTTCATGACTAACCTGTGGCCTTGATTTATCCATTTACTGCTATTTAAAGGTCAAGTGCCAATAAGTGGCACATTTTTAACAATTACCAAAAAGTTGACAGTCACTTTAAGTGAATTAAGTAAAAGGTGGAGTGCAGATGAATCAAAATGAATTATGAAGTTAATTAAAGGCATTAGGAAAGCTTGGTGTGCAGCTATCTCTGGACATTAAAAGTCTTCGAGGTTTTATGAAGTGATGGGCAACTTTTCTCTTCCCATTGGTTTATAAAACTAAGACACAGTGACAGGGACTTGGATCAAGGAGAAAAAAGCTTTTTTTTTTTTTTTTTAAATTAATTATTGTACTTTTTATTTTGAGAGAATTGTAGGTTTGCACGCGGTTGTAAAAAGTAATACAAAGAGTTTCCCCCAATGGTAACGTCTTGTAAAACTAGAGAACAATATCACAGCCTGGATATTGACGATGACACAGTCAAGATGGAGAACATTCCCCTCAACACAAGGATTCCTCAAGCTGCCATTTTGTAGTCGAACCTACTTGCCTCCTGCCCCTACCTCCTCCTTAACCCCTAAAAAACCCCTGGCAACCGCTAAATCTCTTCTCCTTTTTCTGTAACTTTATCGTTTCAAGATTTTTATATAAATGGATTCAGACAATATGTACCCTTTTGGGATTGTTTCTTTTTTTCACTTGACATAATTTCAGGAGATTCATCCAGGTTGTGTGTATCAATAGTTTGTTCTTTTATATTGCTCACTAGTGTTCCAGGCATTTGCCTTTTAAACTTCTTTTATTTTAAAGAAAAAGAAAATTATACAGTCACAGTACCCTGGGTTTCCTGTGCTATGCCTTCCTGCACCTTTTGAACTCTGACACTTTTGTGGGTTAAAAGAACTGGGGTCATCAAGAGAGCAGGAGGAGGCTGGAAATAAACAAAAGCCCAGATCTGTCTTTGGTGCTTCTCTGTGGATTACCCTCCTTCATTTGGAGAAAGGCATTTTGTTGATACTGGGATTTTTTTTTTTTTTAAATATATGACTCATCAGAACGAAATCTCAATTTTGGTTGATAGAGAATAGGGCGTTTTTTGTCACCGCAGGGATGTCCTGTGTTCTGTAAAACACTACTGTCTTTCATTATCACGTAGAATGTGTAACATTCGGGCTTCTAGTTTTGGTCCTCCTGCTGGCCTTGAACAAAGTGCCCAACCTCTTTGTGACTCTTTTCCTAGAAGAGAAGCTATGGGAAGCTTTGCTGTAATGTCTGAGTATTGTGTGCTTCCTATGGCTAGGCACTGGGGACGGGAGATGTGAATGGTGCAGACGTAGTCCTAGACGGCAACGATGCTGGCCTTGGGTTTGTTCTTCCTAGAGGCATTTGTAGAGCACCTACTTACTAAATGCTGTTACACTGAGCTGGATGCCATGAAAAGGTTGCCTGAATGGATCAGGCATATCTCTTACCATCAGTCTCAATAATCTTATGTACAAGTACGTAAGTAACAAGATAAAAAATGTTAGCATAGGAAAAGTACCATGAAGTATAAAAACCCAGAGAGCCTCTCTGTGCCCCAGGCCTTCTTTTAGTCATCCCTGTATGTCTGAGCCCACTGCTTAGCAATTAAAAACACTTCATCAGTGTGATTGGTTAAGTCTTTGATTGATGGATGGATTGATTGATGGAGATGGCATTTCAGCCAAACCTTGAGGAACAAGAAGCATCCAGACGTGTGGAGATGGAGGAGGAAGTATTCTAAGCGGAGAGGCTAGCGTAACCAAAAGTGTAATGGGTGGGTGGGGAAGAGGCCAGAAATTCCAGAGCACACATTACAGGAAACCCCCAGTAATACAATTTATCTGGAGCAGAGGGTACAGGGAACTATGGGGCACAACATTGACATGACCTTGGAGCACACATACATAGGGCCTTACCTGCCAGCCTTAGGAGTTCTGAAGTTATTATTCAGTGGCAATGGAATGTCATCTAAGACATTTATTATTATTTTTAATATATGAACTTGCTCACCCTAGGCCATGATACTGATGAGGGAGGGTTCCTGGTTCAACCCAAGTTTGGGCCAGTTATCCTATAGTTTCATGATTGTACAGTCCATTCCTGTACCCTGACTCAAAAATGTGTGCTGTCATTTGTTAGAGGGGCTGCATTAAGAAAAATTATCACCAAAATAGGGAAACTAAAAAAATCAATGTTTGACCTTTGGATGAGAAGTATTTCAGCTATAAAGGCCAGTCTCTCTCTCCCCTCCACTCCTCTGCCCTCTCTTACCCCCCCTTCAGGAAGTCCACATATTTTGTAGGTGAAACCATGTTGAGAACCGTTGACCCTGCTTTCCAGCCCTAACCACTTTTCCTTCCTTTTCTTAACAATCTTATATCTGGTGCCTTCACCTGATGAGAGCAGACGTGGCTGCCCTCTCTTTCCTGCTCTCCAGGAAAGGTTGTGAAGATCTATGATATGATGTTGTTCTAATATTTGTTCTTTGTTATTCTTCACAATATGCTTATCGCTATAGGGCAGTAATAAAATATATAAAGACATATCTCCTGGTTTTGAGGAATTTATAGTCAAACCTTTCTTTCTCTCCCTTGTACTTTCTCGTCTCTCCCTCTATCACTTTTTAAATGGCATTTTAATTTCTCATAGGTAATCCAAATGGACTCTTTCAAGGATCTTGCTATCAAAAGTGAAATTAAATAAACTATAATCTTTTTTTGAGTACCTTCTATGTGTTAGGTGCTGTGGCGTTCACTTCCAATTGTTCATTCAGTCATTCATTTAAAAAGTATTTCTTGGGCATCTGCTATGTACTAGACAGGCAAAATGTGTGCCCTGTGGAGCTTACATTGTAGAACTAGAATATTTTGGAGGAAGTAATATTCGTTTTCATGCAGCAGTTAAATGTACCCAAAAGAAAAAGTAACAAGAAAGAATACCACAATGTACTAAATTGAACACTGGTAACTAATACCTCTTGAGCATATGATATGCCCTAAGCTCAGAGTATCAGTCACTATACGTAAGCCTCATAACACCTCTCTTTTCTCCACTTATGAACAAGGAAATTTTGGCTTAGAGAGAGTGAGTAGGTAATGGTAGACAAGAGATTTGAACCCAGGCAGTCTGACTCCAATGCCCAAAGTTTTAACCGCTACTCTACATTATATAAGAGTCCTGGTTGTGAAATGGTTAAGCACTTGCTGCCAACTGAAAGGTTGGAGGTTCGAACCCACAAAGCGGCTCCATGGAAGCAAGACCTGGCAGCCTGCTCCCATAAAGATTACAGCCTAGAAAATCATATGAGGCAGTTCTACTCTGTCACATGGGGTCACTGTGAGTCAAAATCAACTCAACGGCACTTAACAACAGCAACTACATTATACAGATTAAATTGAATATAACCAAACCAAAACAAACCAAACCCATGACTGTTGAGTCAATTTCGACTCATAGCGACACTACAGGACAAAGTAGATCTGCCCTCTAGGGTTTCCAAAGCTGTAAATCTTTATGGAAGCAGGCTGTCACACCTTTTCTCCCTTGAAGTATCTTGTGGGTTCAAATTGCTGACCTTTTGGTTAGCAACCAATCAATTAACCACTGTGCCACCAAGACTCCTCAGATTGAATATAAACAAGTGTTAACCAGGTAATGATGATGTAAGTCAGTCTGGAAGAGAGGAGACTAATACTATATTGGCTTCTCTTGGCATTAAGATGTCAAAGCGTGCCCCATCTGAGCCAGAAGTGAGGGGTGTGATCAGGAATCAGGACCTCCAGCCTGGTCAGGCTGTAGGGGGAGTGCATTACCGTTGAAGACTCTGGAGGAGAGGGATGGTTGGGTGTGGTCAAAGTGAAGGAGTTGGGCCCAGGCAAGACTGGGCATCTTCTCCAAGATGAGGAGCGTGGAGGAGAACTGAGATAGGAACTGAGGCTCTTAGGAAATTGGAGCAATGAGAATCTCATGTCTAAGTTGAAACAGAGTAAGTAGATTTTGGGTGGTTTGGTTTAAGTTGGAATCAAGATCTTGTACTGGAGGGGAAATGTTGCCATCCTTGGTCATGGAATCCTGGTCATGCAGTCCACTCTGAGGAGCCATACTCAGTAGTTATGGGGTGGACTTGGCAGCTCCACCTTGGCCATGTCAGCTTTGCCCTAGAGTCTCTAGGTCAGGTAAGTGAACCTTCATCTCTTAGCCCAGGACCTTGTTCTGTTATTTTCTCCCAGGATGTCCCCAGGTCTTTTGAGGAGGCATTGCTAACTTGTGAGAATTCCTGAGACCCATTGCAAGTTATGTCCCAAGTTCCCTGGGATCTGTACCATGGTCCCACATGAAGGGGCATTTGCCCAGGGGCTAAGCATCCGATGGATAACCTTTAGTTCCATTTAACTCTCTAATTTACCTTCAATACGATTGTGCTTTACTATTTTCTTTCCATATCTCATCTGCTTTTATACTTTCCCATCTCCAATTCTAGTTACCATTCTTCTCAATTTGTGTTGTTGTTGTTAGCTGCCATTGAGTTGCCCCAAACTCAGGGCAACCTTATGCACAGTGGAATCAGACTGTTGTGATCAATACAGTTTTTATTGGCTGAGTTTTCAGAAGTAGATCACCAGGCCTTTTTTCCTAGTCTGTCTTAGTGTGTAAACTTTGATGAAACCTGCTCAGCATCATGCAATACAGTGGTAGCTGTGCATGAGGTGCATTGGCCAGGAATCGAACCTCGGTCTCCTGCCTGGCAGGTAAGAGTCCTACCACTGAACCACCATCAGCCCCTTTTCAACTTACACATTTCATTAATCTATTACTTCCATCTCAGTCATTAATAAAGATGTTAAATAATTCTGAACCAAATGCTCACCCCTGGAGGCCCCTACAGGACACTTTCCTTTAATTATCTGAGCTACCTTTCATCTCTCTAATGTCTTTTGGTTTTGGATTTCCAGCTGGTTTTGAATCCATGTGACTTTTTATCCAGTCCCGTTTGAACTAATTTCATGAGTAAAAATCTGAAAGACGTTTTACTTAGTGTTGATTCAGGTCCAGGCCTACAGAAAGCTTTGCTATATTCAGATTTTTTTTAACAGATAATAGAGTACAATTTGGTCTTAATAAACTGAGCCGTGCTAATGCACCTCCTTCTAACATTCTTTTCAATCATACCGGTATTTTCTCCATTAATGTCATGGTAATTTGAATTGTGTTGACGTCAGATTTCACAAAATGTACTCTTACTGTCAGGAGTAATCCTCTTAGACCTTTTCAAAGATAGCTATTTCTTAGTTGTGTGCTATTTCCAGTATCTTCTAATGACTTAGTTTTAAAAAAAATAAAAATAGTTGGGTATTTTGCAAAATCACCTGATTAACCAGTTTGTAATGTGCTTCCTTACACAAAACAGGGAATGTTTTAAACTCATTCATGAGAGACCACAGAGCTCATAGTATTTTATTAAATAAATTCAAAATTGGATAACCATTTAAAAATAACTCTTTTAAGTCTTTAAAATACAGTTGACAGGAAGTAGACTATTCTAAGGTTAATTGCCGGACAACATAGAGCTGTGATGGTTGCAACTCAATGGTATTTTGATTTGATGCATGGAAGTCCTTGGACATAGGATAAGAAAGAAATGTCACTGAAGGACTACAAGAGACTGGCTCTTTGTGTCAAGCAAGATTAAGCTTTTAAATTAACCCCTCTGTGTGTCAGCTTGTGGGCCCCACTACCTTATGTGAGGTCATGAGTTCAATCTTGATTAAAATACAAAAATAGATCTAAAAAATTGTGTTGTAGAACATTTGTAGGGAGGTTGTTCTTTGATTTTTGTCTGTACTAGCTTTTTTTTTTTTTAATCTTTATCAGCAAGAATAGAAAATGTTATATTCTAAGGATGGCTGTAGTCATGTAGCTCAGCCCTATCTTTTTTTTTTTTTTTTTCCACATTTTCTTGAATACCTGTACTGTTTATTTAATGGAATCCTCTTGGTAGCTCCTTAACCTATTTATTAAGATTAGAAGAGTTTCTCCCAGCAAACTGAGGATAACTAATCTCATTCTTTTTGAGAGCAGACTAGAAGCATCTACTTTTCACGACACAGGTCAGGCTGGATCCCATCCTAGATGGCTGATGAAACTGTCTCTAAACAGTAAGGTTTTTAGATGAAATCCTCTTAAAGTAGCCGTCCATCTTGCCTCCCTGAGGCCCTGGGTGGTGCAAATGGTTAAGTGCTCAGCTACTAACTGAAAGTTTGGAGGCTTGAGTCCACCTAGAAGTGCCTCAGAAGAAAGGCCTGGAGATCTACCTCCAAAATAGCAGCCATTGAAAACCCAAGGGAGCATAGTTCTACTCTAACACACATGGGGTCACCATGAGTGGGCTCAACTTGAAGGCAACTGGTTTGGGAGTTTTGTTGTTGTTTTTTTTAGTTATCTTGTGTCCGTAAAAAGACAGTGGACTCTTCTACTACAGAGGTTGGCAAACTTTTCCTATAAAGAGCCAGTCAATATTTCAGGCTTTGTGTGCCCCAAGTGTCTGTTGCAGCTACTTGACTCTGCCATTGTAGTGTGAAAGAAACAACATGTAAATGAATGGGTGTGGCTGTCTTCCAATAAAACTTTATTTTAGGACACTGAAATTTGATTTTCATATATCATGAAATATTCTTCTCTTTTTGATATTTTTCTATTATTTAAAAATGTAAAAACATTCTTTGCTCAGGAGCCATACAAAAACTGGTGGCAGGCTAGATTTGGACAATGGGCTGTAGTTTGCCAGCAGCTGATCTGGGGCACACCTAGAACAGGCGTCCCACAACACTTTGTGTTGTCCTAGGGACCCTGTAGGTGCTCAATAAATGCTTGATCACTTACATCCCAACGTAAGAGCAAAGGAGTAAGCCTTTTCTGTACAACACACACTTGACATTTGCAAGGGATTTATCTTGAAGTCTTTGCTAATCCCTCATTCCAAGTACCACTCTAGTAGATAATTTCCCCCATAAAAGGCAATCACGTGTAAGGCAATAATTAAAGTGACCCTTCCAGGCCCTTAGTGATTCTATAAATGCAGGGCTAAAGTCGTTTACAAAGTGATTAAAATAAATTCTGCCACCAAAATCAATTCTCTGTCACATTACATCATTGCTGTGATGACATTAACGATAAATTTACCTCAATCTGCAAAACCGATCCATGGTGATAATGAGTGATGGTTATTGCTCTACCACCTAGCACCTGTGTTTGCCAAGGAGCAGAATGATAAAACGTCCGTTTCAGCAGGATGGGCAGCCTCAGCAGCCGAGCAAAGCTGTCTTGATGAGTGTTACACACACAAAGGATCAGGGAATACATGGTCACTTGGAGCAGGTGTTAGGCAGGTGTTAGATTTCACTGAAGTTCTCCCAGTGGCTAAGTGTCTGCCTCCTGGACTTTGTCCTCCAAGTGGGTACACTCAGCACATGTGGTTTAGCCAAACTTCACATGAATACGCATTTCTGGACGCTGGAGTTGCTTTCAAATATCAAGAGTGTGAGTATGAAATTCACTCATGCTAAAGGTCTGCTGTACTTTATCTTGGCCACAACCTTAGAATATTATGTCCTGTTTTGGTCACCATATTGTGAACAAAATACAGACTTGCTGGAAATTGTCTACAAAAGAACAACAAAATGACCAAAGAGATAGAAGATAGCAACCCCCAAAGGAGAAAAGCAAAAGAAGTCAGGGTTGTTTTGTCTTGATAAGAGATAGTGGTTCTCACTAGCAAATAAAGGGCTTTTTTTTTTTTTTTAAAAAAAAAAGGGGAATTTGACTAGACATTGCAAATGGAGAAGTAAAGGTGGTATGTTGTTTTTTGTTGCCTTCAAGTAGATTCTGACTCATGGAAGCTTCATAGGTGCAGAGTAGAACTGCTCCATAGGATTTTGAAGGCTGTGACTTTTCAGAAGCAGATTGCCAGGCCTGTCTTCCAGGTGCCTCTGGGTATGTTCTAACCTCCAACCTCTCAGCTAGTAGTCAACCACTTAACTGTTTCCACTACCCAGCCACCTTAAAGGTTGATGGTTCGAACCGTCCCAGCAGCTCCTTGGGAGAAAAGCTTGGTGATCTGCTTCCGTAAAGATTACAGCCAAGAAAACCCTATGGAGCACTTCTACTCTGTAGCACAAGGGGTCGCCATGAGCTAAAATCGACTCAACAGCATCGGGAAAGGTGGCATAAGCCTACATGATGTGGCCAGGTATCACGTAACTCAAAGGGAATTTTACTTGACCACAGACCTGATAAAACTGGCAATGTGTAGTAGCAAGGAGACGATTGTGGTATCTGCAAACAATGCAGAAGAAACAGTTGGCCACAGTTGGTTTGGGCATCCAACTACTTGATATTAGGTGACGGAATGGGTTGATTTCTCAAGGGTTTTTTCCCCTGCAGTATACTCCTTGATGCAAGTAGCCTAACTGAAACAAACAAAAATAAGAACTGCTTTCTTGGGAATTAAATTTATCTGAAATGACATTTATTTCAACTTAATGATGAGTCTGTTGTTGGCCTACGGTCAATGGACTCCTTTGTTTTTCCTTCATTTTGTCTATATTGTGAGCCTCTGGAGACTGTAAGGCAGCAAGCATTTTTGAGACTCGGTTGATATCTTATTCTTCAGATAGAATGTCAGACTCTTCAACAGTATTTTCAACTGTCTTGTGAGACAAAGACTAATTGGTTTGACCTCATGCTGTCGCATGTTGAGAGACATGAATCTTCAGCACTTTTCCCTGAATTCATTGATTTCATTAAACACTGTCTGCTTGTGTTTGCAAAATGCTGAAATTTCGCAGTGATTTCTTCGAACGGCAGCACATAAACAGAGTTTTTGGAATGATGCCATTTCTTAGCTTTGATCTTATGTTTTCATCTTTTATTTCCAATAGGTCTTCTACGTTAAGTCCATTGAGCCACAGAAAATATCGACCTTAGGGAAAAGTAACGTGATAGTTACGGGAGCAAATTTTACCCAGGCATCTAACATCACCATGATCCTGAAAGGAACCAGTACTTGTGATAAGGATGTGTGAGTTGCAAATCTAGTAATTTATTCTCGGTACCGTAGTGAAAAGCTAAAATCTCTGCCAATGGACTATCACAGTGATTATACTCTTTACACAGTCAAATTATTTCCATGTGGCAGAGTGGGCCAATTATTCTGAACATTTGATATAACACAATCCCAATGAGTAAAATAATTTAAACATCACATTTGAAGTTCCTTGTGAGAAAATCTGTCTTGTTTTACCCCCAAAAATCTCAACACACAATAATTTCAGCATGCTGCTTGGTTTTGGTCTTGATTTGTTTTTATTAGCAAAATCAAACATGGAGAGTAGCAAACATCATCTTTAAGATGGCCTCCTTGAAAAATAGTTGAGTACCTTTGAATTTTATGGAGAATATGGCAACTCTTTCAAGAATTGGGGCGGGGGGAACCTTGTTGATCCATTTTATGTGAAAATTTCATTCTGTGTAGCCTTCTCTTTATTGGTTTGGTTTCTGGCTCAAATAATAATTAAATATAACGTACATGAGCAGTAGAAAAAGAACAAGACTCCAACACAAATACCTGGTCAATGTACCATTTGAATGGCATTATGTCTATGATTTCTTTTCTCATAACTCATCCTTTTGATGAAACTTCAAGAAAAGAAAAATCCGTTTCTCCCTGATGTCTTCATGCATATATTACTCTTCCCCCAGAAAGAGATCTAATAATAATAATGCAACAGACAATTTGAGTTTTCTGCTTGTTAGCTTTTATAAGTTTGGGCTAATATGAAGTAAAAGATATTGCAGTCTACATGAAGAATCATACAAAGCTTGTTCTTATCATAGAAATGTGTATAAGACGATCTGCTGAAGCGTGGTGCTTTGGTTTTTAAGTCCTAAAACAGATTTGTACAGCATTGTAATCTGCCATGCTTATTTACTGAATTTTCCGTTTGCACTCATTTGCTGCCTATAACTGCCATCCCATGCCCCTCATGGCAGTAAATCTGGGATTGCTGTGATCTTGATGAAAAAAGCTACTCATCGGTGACTTTCCTCGGTTCTGCTGTTTACTGGAATTATCAAGCACACGTTAGTGGCTGTATTTATGCGAGATAGGTATTTTCGGGCCGTTTATTCTGGCTAAATACCTGACTGCAAAAATCTTTCATTTTGTGTAGTGACATCTGTGAAGTTCGACACCTGTGCGTTCACTGAAAGGCAGTAGGCTTCACTGGAAAAGAAGTCGTTTTTCAGAGCCTTACCCTGTTTCTGAGCCTTTATGCTCTCATTTCAATTCTGAATATGTCTTGAGATACCGCAGTTATTAAATTAAATGACTAAGCGGCCTCTCTGCATGTAGCATTTTAGGAACCACATCTGTGTGGTGAACCCTACTCACAAGCAGTAAACATAACAGTTAATCCAATACCTGAGTTCCTACTGGAATCCTAAACTCTTTTAACCCCCCCTTTTTTTTTAATGAACGATTATTCTGAAGAGACAAATACAAGAATAGCAGTGGAATGACTCACATTTCCATCCCTCCTCTTCTCAAATTTATAAACAAGCTTGAATTTTTATGATCAACCATTTTATGATGAATTTCCTAGCACTTTGTTTTGATTATAAACCTTAACATGTAAATCTGTGGTTGTATAAATACAAACGGGTTCAAATGTTTCTGGAATTTGCTTTATTATAAGGTTTAGGAATAGTATTAAAGTTAATAATTATGCATATATCCTTTAAATAGCAATAATAGATTCTCATATAGCATAATTATACCAACGTTATTCAGGTACAACCCAGTCTTAATGATTTGTGCTCTCAAGGGTCATTGTAGACGTGGCGCTCAGAGGCAGCTGCAGGTTACACACGGAGTGCTGTAGGAAGCTTTACCTTGACTTCTGAAAGCTGTCAAAGGCAATCCCTGTGGATGTCGAGCACCCAGGACAGCCTTAGCTAATTTCTGGTCTGGAGGTTCCCTGGGAGGTGGCTCAGCTTTGACACCGGTTGATTCTAAGATTCCTGGGCTGTTGGCATGAGCTCTCTGCTATTTCAATGGCGAAATTCCCATCCCTGCCTGACAGTGGGTTCTGTCCTCCCAGTTCTTTGGGACTTATCTTTTTTTAATTATGGAAATTATCAAACACACACAAAGGTAGAGAGGAGAATGTAATGAGCTGCTCTGTACCCACCACCCAGTTTCAAAACTTATCAACATTTTGCCAATCTTGTTCCATCTATATTTTCAACTTTTTTGGGGGGGCGGGGAGTGGGAGAGGGAGCTGGAATTTCTCAAAAGCATAACCCAAATATTATATTCTTTCACCCAAAAATTCTTTGGTATGTATCTCTAACAGATAAACATGGTGCCATTATCACAGTTAACAAAATTAACAGTAATTCCTTAATCTCATTTAATACCCAGTCCATGTTCTACTTTCTACTAAAGTTTCTTAAAAGCAATGGTTATAGCCCCTTCCTTCCCTATTTCTAAAGGGAATGCAAATAACAAGATAAAATGCATAAAAGAAAGAGGACACAGGATTGGTTTACTAGGTCAAAAGGCTTGGGTCCATAGTCTTAAGGGACAGCTTAGTCAACTGGCATAACATTGTTCATAAAGATAATGTTCTATGTTCAAATTTGGTGAGTAGCGCCTGGGGTCTTAAAAGCTTGTGAGCAGTCATCTAAGATACAACTGTTAGATACATCTGAGATGCAACTATTGAAGGATATCAAAGGCTCAAAGAAAAAACTAGTTCATGGAACTTGTAGCCCACAGAAACCACAACCTCCTCAAGCGTGAGACCAGGAAAGCTAGGTGGTGCCTGGCTACCACTACCAGCCATTCTGATCAGGGACACAATAAAATGTCCCAGATAGAATGGGAGAAAAATGTAGAACAAAACTCAAATTCCTAAAAAAGGCCAGACTGACTGGACTGATTGATAGAGACTAAAGGAACCCCCAACTGTCACTCTAAGATACCCTTTGAACTTGGAATTGAGACCATTTCTGCAGGTCACCTTTCAGCCAAAAAATAGATCAGCTTGTAAAATAAATAATATCACTCTCGAGTAATGGTGCTCCTTTAAACAATGAACATATGAGACCAAATGGGCAACATTTACCCAAAAGCAAAGATGAGAAGGCAAGGAGGGAAGGGAAGCTAGATCAATGGAAACAGAATGGAAATGATGAGAATGCTGACACATTGTAAAAATTCTACCCAAAGGTACAGAACAATTTGTATAAAAAACGTTAAAGGGGAACCCAGTTTGCTTTGCAAATTTTCACCTAAAACACAGTAAAATATTACTAAAAAAAAAAAAAAAGAGGAACCCAGCCACAGATAATGCCCACATGAGATAAGTAGTTCTGATTAATCAGCAGTTACCTGCAGCTGTTTTCTTGATAATTCCTCAACTGTTGTGATTCAAGTGCAATTCATATGCTGTTGCGTTGAGTAACTGACGGTGCTAAGTGTTCCATGTCAGAGTTCTCTTTCTACCCCTTTCTAGGATACAGGTTACCCATGTGCTAAATGACACCCATATGAAATTCTCTCTTCCATCAAGCCGAAAAGAAATGAAGGATGTGTGTATCGAGTTCGATGGTGGTAGCTGTTCTTACGTGGGATCGCTATCATACATTGCTCTGCCACACTGTTCCCTTATATTTCCTGCTACCACCTGGATCAGGTACTTTCTAGATTCATAGTAGTTTTCTCTCGATGTGGTTAAAAGGGTCATATGAATTAAGATCATGGATTTCACTCAAATGTGTATAGAGATAGCACCAATAGCAGTTGCCGTCTAGTCAATTCTGACTCATGGCAAGTTCCTGGGTAGTGCAAACAGTTAACATGTTCGGTTGCTAACCAAAAGCTTGGAGGTTCGAGTCCACCAAGAGGTCTCTCAGAAGAAAGGCCTGATGATCTACTCCTGAAAAATCGTTGAAAACCCTATGGAGCACAGATCTACTCTGACACAAATGGGGTCACCAGAGATATAGTAGTCATATCTAAATTCTTCTCACAAAGTTCCTCTTAGGATTTATTTCTAGAAAAGTCCATACCAGCCAACCAAGTGGGTTGCTTCCCGTTGTCACAGTCAACACTATGAGCATATCCTGTTTTTGTCTTGCCATGGCTGTCAGGAAACTCAGAGCTAAAATGTTTGTTCAATTGCAGGAGCTATTCTTAGCCTAGGTTTCTGGTACAAATATGCAATCCTCTTCCTAAATGAAAAGCAGCGTCTACATTTAAATGATGCTCCCGACGTGAGAGATAGAAATTCCAAAATAAACTCTTCCAGATGAATCCAATATATTAAGGAAAAAAAAAAAAAATCTCTCCCTAGTTGAATTTAAACCATTCAGATTTTGGAATGTAACCCTAAACATATTTTCTTCACCTAACAGAAAATGAGGAAACCTTGGTGGTGTAGTGGTTAACAGCTACGGCTGCTAACCAAAATCGGCAGTTTGAACCCACCAGGCGCTCCTTGGAAACTCTATGGAAACTCTGTAGACTCTGTCCTATAGGGTCGCTATGAGTCAGAATCGACTTGACTGCAACAGGTGTGGTTTTTTGGTTTAACAGCAAACGGATGGCTAAACAAAATGTGATATAAATATACAATGGAATATTATTATTCAGCCATAAAGAGAAATGAAATTTTGATCTATACTACCACATGGATGAATCTTGAAAACACTAAGCCACACACAAAAGGACAAGTCTTGTATAACCCCACTTATATGAAATATCTAAAATAGGCAAATGCATAGAGACCAAAGTTTACTAGTGGTTACCAGGGCCTGCAGGGAGGAGAGAATGGAGAGTTATTGGAATAAAAAGAAAGTATTAAGGGAGAAGTGCCATAAGGAAAATGGGATTTCAAAATCAAGGCTCTCTAGTATGACACTCTCTCCTATCTCGCTTCACTTCCTGTGAATAAATTCCTTCCTACAAATAAAAGCAAATACTGATGCAGGACTTGCCCCATGTCAGATGTGTTACACCAATTAACTTGGTCAGCCCTGACAACAAGCGGAGGAAGCCCCTTTTGCAGATGAAGGAACTGACGACAGGAGCGGTAAAAAAAAAAACTTGCCTTAGGCTTCCAGGCAGTCTGGCTCAGAGTCTGTGCTTTTAGCCATGACAGTGTCTGCTTCACCATAAAATAAGAGGCTCCTTAATGAACCAAGGAGCCCTGGTGTCGAAGTGGTTAAAAGCTCAGCTGCTAACCAAAAGGTCAACAGTTGGAATCCACCAGGTGCTATTTGGAAACCCTATGGGGCAGTTTTACTCTGTCCTATAGGGGCGCTATGAGTTGGAATCAACTCGAGGGCAATGGGTTTTTGGTAGTGAATTGTTACTTGTGACATTCTGAGCCTGTGTCTCGGTTACCCCTGGTACTTTGAATGCGAATGTGTCTCTGCGGTCTGGCCATCAGCAGAGTATGCTTGGCTTGGTTTTCTAGTAATGATGACAAGCTGGCTTGAGGCCATCCCAGCCCTTCCCTCTGTGGCTGGAGGTACATGTCTGCCAGGCTGCAGGACTCAGGGTCTTCCCTCTGCCCTACACAATGGACCTGCTCACACCTACCTCCTGGTCTTGTCATCAGGGGCTCAGCCAGCTGACATATTCAGGCTCCTGTCCCCTGGAATGAGTGTCTGGTGACCTACATGAATGGAGGCGTGAGGGTAGCCAGAGCTATGGACAGCTGTTTGTTTCATATTTAATGACCACTTTGCTTATACATGATTATGCACCAAGAATATGTGAAATCATTTGGCTTGGTTTAGGAGAGATAGGATATAGCAGTTACTTGTATGGTTTACTAAATAGGAATTTGTACTTTTAATGTCATTTGCAATTTTAGTTTGTCCAAAGTATTCCCTGTCTCTCTAAATAAAATATAATTAGTAGGTTGGAAGTTTGATTTTGAAAATTGTTAGATTGAAGACTCTTCATATAGGTTAAATAACAACCAAACAAAATTTCTGTTCAGTGAAACCTTTTCAAGGTAGAGCTGATGATCTGATTATATATAGTGGCAATATGAAACAACAAAATTAAAATTCTATTAAAGAATTTGGGCATTTTCCTAGAATTAAGATAGGCTCTGACTTGAATTTTTATATTTATGTTCCTTGAAAGCCATGAATTCGTAGCCAGTATCTTTAAAAGACTTCTAAAATTATCCTGCATTTGAAATTAAAATTACTTATTTTGCTCTCAAGTGTAATTGAGCCTAATATTAAATGTGAATAAATTGATAGCTTTGTTCATACATGCAAAATGCCCGTGTGTTTACTATGAAATGCCTATTGTTGCCTTTTTCCTTGCAGTGGTGGTCAAAATATAACCATAATGGGCAGAAACTTTGATGTAATTGACAACTTAATCATTTCACAGGAATTAAAAGGAAACAGCAATGTAAGTCTTCAGCTACTTTATAATAATAGTTATTCTCAAGGATGATTTGGTTTTTATCACACTAAAATATGTAGGGAAATAGCTTTATTTATATGTCTTTGCTGTAAACTTTTACCTGTTTTATTTTGCCTACCATCTGTGCTCTAATGGAAATAATAAGACCGTCTACTTGTAGTTGGGTACTGAGTGTTGTGGCATTGAGGAAAGAGAAATGAACTTGCTATGACAAGACCTGCCGTTTTCTCCTCGTGTGAGGTGTGGCAAGTCACTTTAATGAGCGATGTTTATCAACATGTATGAAATTACCTTGTGATTGCTAAAGGCACGAGGTAAAGAAGAATAACATTTCTGTGAAGAGTAGGGGGTGGTCCCATTTCACAGAGAGAGCTGACGATCAGAGACTGACTTGCCGAAAGTCCCAGAAATCATTTCCTACCCTTCTCCTTCTCTTGCCATTGTCTCTATAGCCCTACTTGACCCCTTCTGATCTCTTCCCTCTGCCTTTCATCTCCTTCCCAAAGTGGGAATCGTAGGAGGGGTCTGGTCCCCATCCCTTACCTCGTCCTCATACCAACACAGTCACAATCGTGCCTCTTCACTGTGGCGTGATATATCACTTTTGTGTGTGGCCTTCCTAGCCATGGTCTCCCACCCAAGTGGTTGGGCGGAACTGTGTGATAGGGTAATTGTGACCCACCAAAGGGATTGGTCAGTTTTGCCATCCTGCTGGGCTTGAAATGAGCCACCCCAGAGACAGGAAAGAGAAGATACCACCACCACTAAGGAAGAGGAGCCAGCGAGTCCCTTAGACCCAGGATCCCTGCAGTGAAATGTTCCTGGAACCAGGAGACAGAGAACTGTAACACCAAAGGCAGCGAGACCAGGTGTGTGGAAATTTAGCTTGAAGCTTCTGCAGTAGGAGCTTGAGGGGAGATGAAGGAATTCAGATACAGGTTGGGCCCCCAAACATGCTACTAAACTCTTTCTGACTGCTCATCACCATTCTGTCTTCCCCTTTCTCCCCTTTCCTGATGAAAAATGAGAAGACAGGCTCTCTGGGGCCCAGCCTGACCACTTCCCACCAAGAACAGCTGAAGACCTGGCCCCTGCTGGGGCCAGTCTGGACCCAAGGTCTAGAAACAGGAAGCCTCCCAACATGCCATCCATGCAGGCTGTCCTATTACACACCTGTCTACCGATACACTTCAGAGCCATGTCCAGGCCTCCCAGTGTATCTGATTACAGTCGTGTCTGCACAGTGTGAACACATCCAGTTAAGTGATTCGTACAGATTGACTCTAACCAGAGACATTGACTGAGTTTGTTGGTGGATTGCTCTCCCTCTTCAGTGCTGTTCCTAAATCAATACCATTGAGTAGAATTTATTGAACACCTACTATGGGCAAAACATTTTGCTGGGTGCTGAGACCAAAGATAAATAAAAGAGTCACTGCCTTCATGGAAGGAGATGACAAATCTACACTGGGATTGATAGTTGAGGGCACAGTATGCCATCACAGGGGTGCCATCAAGTTCAGGTGCTCTGGTTGCCTTCCAGCTCAGATATCTGTGAGTCCAAGAAAGCACTATGGGTTCCCACATGAAAGAGAATTAAATATGGATGGAAGGCGGGCGACTGGGTTTGATTCCCAGCCAATGTACCACATGCACAGCTACCACCAGCCTGTCAGTGGAGGCTTGTTGTTGCTATGACGCTGAACAGGTTTCAGCAGAGGCTCCAGACTAAGACACACTAGGAAGAAGCCGTGGTGATCTACTTCCAAATATCACCCAATGAAAACCTATGGATCACAATGGTCCAATCCCATTGTGCATGAGATCGACATGAGTTGGGGGCTGACTGGATGGCCCCTAACAACAACAGCAGAGGTGGGGCAAAATGGGTAGGATTTAGATAGGTAGAAGGAGGGAGGTGATTTCAGGTACAGAGGACAGGATACTCAGGCTGTGCTGGGAACATCCGTCAGTCTCGTTCAGCTGGAACTTAGAGGGCAGGTCAGGAAAAGAACAGGAAGGATGGCTGGACAGCTGCACTGGGACCATGTAAGAGAGTATCAGACTGAAAACTCTGCCCTTCATTCTGTAGGCAATGGGGAGCCATTGAAGGTCTTTGAGCAGAGAGTGACCTGAATCTAAGTACACTTCATGATTGTTATTCTGACAGTAGTGCTTAGGAGGGTTTGGAGAGGCAGTAACTACAAGAGGCTGGGAGACCAATTAGGATGCTAATGCAGATGACCAGCAGGGCATCTGGGCTGAGCTGTCCGCCAGGCAGTTCGTTGGTGGTGGAGGTCTAGAGTGCTGGCTGAGAAGATGGCAAGGCTGGAGATGACTGCGTTATCATTGTAGGTGTTATCATTGAAGGGAGAGTGGGTACGACATCGTGGGAGTGAGAGCACAAAGAAAGATGAAAAGAGTGCCGAGGATGGAATCTTACAGAACCGCTTTCTTTTAAAGGGTGAAAGAAAATAGGATGGCCAGTGAAGGTGGCTGAGAAGTTGCTCGGAAACTTTAGAAAAAGAGCCTTTCAGATGGTGGGAGTTGGTCACTAATGTGCAAAGTTTCAGACTGGAGGATAATGAGGTTGGGGTGATCCTGTCACTGGCAATCTTTCTAGAAGGCAGTTTCAGTTAGAAGCCAGCCTGCCAGGGGTTCAAGACTGAGAGGGTAAAAGCAGTGGGCACGGTGGTTTTCATCATATTGACAGAAATATGGGCTAGAAATTCAGGGAGTCCTTGGGTGGTACAAATGGTTAATGTGCTTGACTGCTAAACAAAAGATTGGAGGTTCGAGTCCACCCCCAGGTGCCTCAGATGAAAGACCTGGTGATCTACATACTTCCGAAAAACCAGCCATCGCAAACCCTATGGAGCACAGATCTACTCTGAGACGCGTGGTTTGCGGTCAACTCTATGGTGGCTGGTGGAGAGCAGGTCTTGTTTGCCTCAATCTCAGCTCTTCGCACCAGATTTTTCCGCCTTTTCCTACCATTTTTTTTTTTTTAACTCCAGTACTGAGGAGAAAAAAAAGAGGAAAAGTTCTCCCAGCTAGACAAGTTTCTTTTCACGAATTTTAGTTGTAGTCGCACTTCTCTTTTTTTTATCAACCTCCTCTACCCACCAGCTCTCTCCGTACACCCTCAAATGGCAGTGTGTATGTCGGTTGGCGTGTTTCTTTAAATAAACCTGTAAAGCGGACCACACTTTGTGTGTTATTTCCAGTGTTTATTCTCTTTGCTTCAGCCAGGGGGGTCGCGTTGTCACTTTCACTGTTGTTTTCTCCCTTTTTCTGTTACCCTGCAAAGCCTTTACCTCCTTGTGGTTAGTGACTTCTGCTAAAGCTCTGCAGGAGGTTCCCAACAAAGAGTGACTCAGCCAGCAACACTGGCCTTTGCTGAGTGTCATCTCCTTCCTTCTAGTAGTTTCCCTGGACTCAGCCTTGCTGGCTTGAAGGATACATAGGCCCTATTGCCCAGTCTCCCCCACTCTCTAGCCTACCTTTTCCCGCATCACCTCTTTTCCCATTGCACAGTATTCTGGCTGTTTCCATTATCACTTTCTAAGCACTTTTGCATGTATAATCTTCTTAAATTTAGCACTCACAACCCTGGGAGGTAGGTAGTATTTCTGTGCCCATTTTACAAATGAGAAAACCAATGTACAGAGAAGTTAAATTACCCAGGTCACTTAGCTTTTAAATACCAGAGCTGGGGTTCTTTCACGAAGTTATTAAAATGCCCTTTTTTTTTTTTCCTCCCCAGGTGTCTGAATGTTGTATGGAGACTTACTGCAGGTTTTTAGCCCCCAGTTTAAAGAGCCCAAAAGTGCGTACAAATGTCTCTGTGAAGCTAAGGGTACAGGACACCTACTTGGATTGTGGGACCTTGCAGTATCTTGAAGACCCTAGGTTTACCGGGTATCGGGTAGAATCGGAGGTGGACACAGAACTGGAAGTAAAAATTCAAGTATGTTTCCTTTTCCCGGGTGGAATGTGCCCTCCCTTGGCTGGAAAGGTGTGCTTATGGTTGTGAGTCTCCATGTGTGCCCTGATTTCTTCATCCTTGTTTTGTTCTTCACAGAAAGAAAATGATAACTTCAACATTTCCAAGAGAGACATTGAAATTACTCTCTTCCATAAAGAAAATGAGCAATTAAATTGCAACTTTGAAAATATTACCAGAAATCAAGATCTCACCACCATCCTTTGCAAAATTAAAGGCATTACTGCTGCAAACAGCATTGCCACCTCTTCCAGGAAAGTCCGTGTAAGTCACCTGACAGTCCCACCTGTTATTTTTAGCTGATGATCTATAATTCCTTGGCTAAACAAGAAGTCAGAATGGAATCCTTCATGGACCTTTGGATCTTCGCTTTAAATAGAAGATAAACAAAACTGGCACTGCAAACCCAAGCATAATTCCTCCAGAATCTCTGGCAGAATCCATTCATGTGCCTGTTAGAATGTCAAAGCTTTGAACACACTATTGTCTATAATACTAATGAGTCTTGATAGCTTTTATTCTACCCTTACATTTAGACTCTAGCATCTGCAAGCAGAATCTCAGGACCCATTGACGAATGAGCTGTCATTCTTTTCCCGAATGTGGAGGTGACACGTCTTAGTAGAAATCCAAGATGGAGGCCTCTTTGGCATACTCACAGTAGCGTTAGACTTTGTTGGAGACCAAATAAACTATGGGTCATGGGCTGCTTCCTTTACCACGAAGTCCTACTTGCTACGATTAATGTTTTTCCAGACACATTTGAGGGACCCATCATGATTATATTTACGTCCCACAATGAAGATGTAAGACCGTAGGGAAAGGAAACTTATTAGAAGTCACCCTTTATAGTGCTCGGGCCATATGAGGCTCCACACAGTCTATACCAAAAAATGCTTTATGATCTATAGTCATAAATAATTGGATAAAGGACAAGGAAAAACAACGACAACAACAAAAGAGCTGTGTTCATGTCCAAGCTGCACCAGTTAATAGCCGTGTGGCCTTAGATAAGTCTTTATTCTTGCCAAGCCTCCCTTTCTCCATCTGTATGGTAAAGGGGGCAATGATAATTATAAAATCAATAGCAACAATTAAAACTAAAAAGTACTACTACCTTTCAAGTTAATTGAGAAGACCCTTTTCGTCATTCATAGAATAGTTCCTGAACACTTAACCCTCTGATGAGCACGTGGCAGAGAAGAAACAGACAAAAATATCTGCCTTTATGGAGCTTACCTAAAGAGACATACACTAAAGAAAATAAATAAAAAAGATGTTTTTGTTGCTGTTGGTTGCCACAAAGCCTGCTTTGATTCACCGCATTGCCATGTACAATAGAACAAAATGTTGCCCGGTCCTGTACCGTATTCACGATTTTTGGTATGCTTGAGTCCGTTGCTGTGACCACTCTGTATTTTGAGTATCTTCCAACCTAGGGGGCTCATCTTCCAGCAGTATATCTGACACATGCCTGATAGCCTTGCCCTTGTGTTTTCTTCTAAGGATTTTATGGTTTTAGCGTTCACCTTTAGGTTCTTAATCCATTTTGAATTTGTTTTTGTGTATGGAATGAGACATGAATCCTGTTTCATTTTTCTGCTGGTTGGATTTGAACCACCACCTTTTCCGTTGGCAACCGACCACTTAACTGTTGCATAACCAGGACTCCTAATGAGCTAACTTTAGTTAAGTATAGAAAAGCAAAGATGTCACCTTGAGGACTAGCATGTGCCTGACCCAAGCCATGATGTTTTCGATCACCTTATATGTGTGCAAAAGCAGGGCAATGAATAATTAAGACCAAAGAAGAATTGATGCCTTTGAATTGTGGTGCTGATGAAGAATATTGAATATA
The DNA here is from genome assembly GCF_030014295.1 of Loxodonta africana. NCBI lineage: Eukaryota > Metazoa > Chordata > Mammalia > Proboscidea > Elephantidae > Loxodonta > Loxodonta africana. Next base: position 37,658,358 of record NC_087345.1, on the reverse strand, counting down.
CAATGGACTGCCAAAAGAACGAACAAACCTGTTTTGGACCAAGTACAGCCAGAATGCTCCTTAGCAGCAAGGATGGCGAGACTATGTCTCACATACTTTGGACATGTTGTCAGGAGGGATCAGTCCCTGGAGAAGGATATCATGCTTGGTAAAGTACAGGGTCAGCAAAAAGGAGGAAGACCCTCAAGGAGATGGTTTGACACAGTGGCTGCAACAGTGGGCTCAAGCATAGCAACAATCATGAGGATGGCGCAGGGCCGGGCAGTGTTTCATTCTGTTGTGCATGGGGTCACTTTGAGTAGGAACCGACTCAAACGACACCTGACAATGACAACAACAACAACAACAGTTAAGTGAGATAATGCATTTCATATTCACGACAGCCCTGTGAAGCAGGCACTTTCAGTATCCCATTGTAGAACTGAGGAAAGTGAGGACTGGAGGGCTGAGTAACTTCTCAAGATCCTACAGCGGTAAGGAGAGTACAGGGCAAAGCTGGAAGTTAGAACGTGGGCTGCCTGGGTCCCGATCTGTCTTCCAGGCACCGTGCTCACATGTCTCCATAGGGGCAGTCACCACTACAAGGACCGAAATGCATCTTAATACTTGTATGGATGTCAGTGAAAAATAAGGCTTGATGGAGAGGTTTTCTCTTTAGAAGTTTTATGCAATTTTTATAACCAAAAAATGCTAAAACTGGAAAAGACCCTTAGGGATCAGCTACTCAGCATTGCCAAACTGGTTTTCACTACAGAATGCTTTATTCAAAATAGGCCTTCCAAGGAAGCCTGAGACGTGGAAGAGGCAAAAGTTCAGTTGTGTGCTTAGAATAAGGGTGGGGGCTTCCAACTAACAGGTGAACCAGTAACCAGTTGCCATCAAGTTGACTCTGACTCATGGGTGTCAGAGTAGAACTATGTTCCATAGAGTTTTCAATGGCTGGCTTTTTTTCCAGAAATAGATCACTAGGCTTTTCTTCTGAGATGCCTTGAATTACCAACCTCTTGGTTAGCAGCCAAGCGTGTTAACCATTTTCACCACCTAGGGACTCAACCAACAGGTTACCATCTCTCTATTGCCCCTGCTCCTGCAATTTAATACCCCCAAGGCAAAGAGGGCCAAAGTTTAAACTCTATGGGTCTAGTCCAACACACCTCAACTTACATATTAGGAAACTGAGGCCCTGTGAGTATTCTTGATTTGCGCAAGGTCGCATAGCTAATCTGCCCCAGGGCAAGGACTTGAACTCAGCGGAAACCATTTGGGGAAAAAAAGTAATGTGCATATATATGGTATCCAGCTCCACTGGATCTAATGTCACTCTATCCCATTAGGTCAAACTGGGAAATTTGGAGCTCTTTGTTGAGCAGGAATCAGTTCCCTCCACTTGGTACTTTCTGATTGTGCTTCCTGTCTTGCTAGTGATTGTCATTTTTGGTAAGTGCCCTGTTTAATTTTGTCAGAAAAATTATCCTCTGGAGCCTCTCCTCAGGCAGGCAGATTTTCCACTTTCAGGAGCTGTTTGCTTCAATTAAGTATTAATGGATGAAATCCAAAATCAAAACTTGGGGAATGGAATAATGAGGACATGTTGGGAGCTTTCTAAACCTTTTTTTAAAGGATGCCTTATTAGTAAAAGGCTGGATTAGAAAGATGGTGTCTTGGTGTTTGAGAAGTATAAACCATTTTGCTTGTGCTTTGATATGCCATGATAAATATCCTGTTTACACTATTCCCTCAGGACTCCTTTGGGAGTTTAGACTCACAGGACTTAGTTATCTCATCCTGCCTTCCTACCCTGCTAAACAACCCATCCCAGCCCTGCTTTTCCTGGCAGAAATATGCTTTAGAAATATGACCTGTCCCTCTACAGCAATGTTTCCAGGCTCATTCTAGCACAGTGATCCCACTGTGGTTGCCCACGGACTCAATCTGGCCCACTGGTGTGTTCTGTTTGGCCCACATAGCATTATTTAAAACTTTGAAGTAATTGACAACATTTAAAAACTGGGTGACTTCACATTTTTTAAATCTGAAAAATGGAAAGGTCTGGTAACATTGGATCCAGTTTTTTCCATAGCATCAGTTTGCTGAACTGAGTAGCAGCTTCCCCGTTGAGATAAGTCATGTGTTCACTAGGTTTTCACCAGTCTCCACCACTCCCTATTGTCTCCGTCCAGGATGCTTAACTCCTATATGTACCTGGTCCCTGTAGTCATTTAGTTTGTGACCTCTATTCCTAAGCTTCTTTTGGTTTTAAGTCTGTTTCTATCCTTCTTAGAAAAAAAGGGCCTTTTCTCCACCAACTAATGTAGCATTTCATATTCCTTGATGTAACACAGACATTGCCTTTCTAGCATTTTAGGCTATCAAGGGAGTTGCTAATGTCTCGTTTGAGACATTCACTCCCTCCCTCATTCATTCATCCATCCACGTTATGTTTACTGAGCACCTGTTATGTTGTTAGTAACTCTGTAAGCCTCTGGAGCCAGAAGAGGCGAGTTAAAGCCTGCTTCTTTCCCTTGGGTGGTTCACAGTCTAGTAAGGGTAAGATTTATGTATATGATTAACTTGCCTAATGAAATGGGTTCATTTTGCAAAGGCCCTATTTTACTGTGTTGATTATTATTTCAGGTGTTTTGTCATGCTCTCCCCAAGTTGTCCATTCCTCTGTTTGGAATCCATAATTGGGCTTGATAATTTAATGAAGTTCTGGCTGATGTTGGCTTTGAGTAAGAAGATTATCTGTAAATTCTAAATGCTGGAATCTGTTTTGAGAATCCCCTGCTGTTAACCAGCCTTACATATAACAGCCTCGCCTTGGACTCAGGTCCACTTTGTAACTTACTAGAAACTTCTGATCTTTTCCTGACCTGTGTGTGACTCTCCATGTCTTTCCCCTCACTTTGTTTGTAGAGGTTGTTTATGCTGTTTAAGGTGAAGTGAGATAAATTTGACACCTTGTTTTTGGCTTCGTTTGGATCTGCAAAGCCCATTAAAATTCTCATCCCCTTCTTACAGTGATGCCAGGGCCCCAAGTGTCAATGTCAATTTGAGTAGGTGTGCTCTTTAGTTCGTCAATCACATCATTAGTGAAAACACCAAACACACCTGGTCTAGTCTGCCACCTGGGAAACATGCCCTCCGTGGCCTCCCCTGTAGACTGTAGCCATGAAAAGCTCACTGCTTTAAGATTGTGGCTGGTTAGCTCCCTTTGCTTGCAGTAAGCCACTGTTGCTCAAAGTGAAGCCTGAGGAACAATTGTCCCAATGGATGCTCCTGAAAAAAGGGGTTCCATGCTCATTGAAGTTTGGGAATCACTGCATATTCTACCGTTTTACCGAGATGCACAAATGCATGTTATGATTAGGATTGTTGACTTTGTGAAGTGGTCCAGTAAAGAAACCTAACCAATTGCTGTCAAGTCAATTCTGACTCATGGCGACCCCCTGTGTGTCAGAGTAGAACAGTACTCCATAGGGTTTTCAATGGCTGATTTTTCAGAAGTAGAGCACCAGGCCTTTCTTCCGAGGCATCTTTGGGTGAACTTGAATCTCCAACCTTTTGGTTAGCAGTCAGGTGCGATTTGCACCATCCAGGGACTTCACCAGTGAAGAAAGGTATTTAATTTTGTTTCTTCTAGCATCATTCACAAAGGAGCCCTGATGACACAATGGGTAAGTGCTCGACTGCTAACCAGAAAGTCGGTGGTTGGAACCCACCAGCTGCTCTGTGGAAGAAAGACGTGGCAGTCTACTTCTGTAAAGATTTACAGCCTTGGAAACCATAGGGAGGAGTTCTACTCTGTTCTATGACAGGGTTTTGATGGCAATGGTTATTATTATTATTATTATTTTGGTTTGGTTTAGTAGCAGAGCCCTTTTATCAGGTAATTCCTATTAAAATTCCCAGGAGAAATTTCCTAGAATAATAACAATAGTTGACAATCTTTAAGTACTTATTCTTTTAAAAACACTATTTTAAATGCTTTCTGCAGGTTACTTCTTATAATCCTCTTACCACTGCAGTGAGGTAGGCATTCTTACAGAGAAGGCAGTCAAGGCACAGAGAACCTACGAAACTTACCCGTGGTCACACAGCTAGTAAATGGCAGAGCAGGGATATGAACCCGAGCACCCAGCCCCTTCCATGTACTGCCTCCACAGCACAGTTGAAAGCAAGATGAAGTGGAGAAAGAAGCAGAATCCAGCTATGGGTTCATTATGGACCACCCATCATGCCAACCTAGTAGATCTGTGCAAGTTTGGCTTATATAACTTACCCTAGATCTGTGATTTCTTTCTGCCATTTGTTGCTCAACTTTATTTCTCCAGGGATGTTTAGAAACATTAAAAAAAAAAGAATGGAGCAATGTAAGTGGCCTGTGGCTGTAGAGAAACTTGGCTGTTTCATTACTTTTCAGCCAACTGGGATCTTTGGTTACAAGTGAAGGTTATTTGATTTAGTTTTCCACTTTTAAGAGGAGTGGATTTTTTTTCCTGTTACATTTTAGTATCTCCCTCTTTAGAGTGATCCCTCACTGGGAATTTTCCTTTTTATAAAATCCACCTCTTAAATGCTGTTTTCAGGGAGGGGGGTGGCTCTCATTTTTTTTTTTTTTTTCCTCCCTTTCTTATTTTTTCGCGTTGTCATCTTTATCTCTTTTTTTTCTCTAAAATAGATAGCACTAAATTTGCCAATTCAACATTTTTCACGTATACAGTTCAGTGAGATCAATGACATCAATCATGTTTCAAAAACATCACAAGGTCCTTTGCCAGATTTTCTATTCCCGTAAACAAAAACTCAGGGCTTCTCAAACAGTAACTCCCATTTTCCCGCTCCTTCTAACCCCTGGTAAAAAAAAAAAAAAACACCCTTAAATTCTGATCTCAATATATCTGCCTGCTCTAGGTCCTTCCTATTTGTGAGATCATACAATATTTGCCCTCTTGTGATTGACTTATTTCACTCAGCATAATGTTTTCAAGGTTCATTTCTTTTTTAAAGAAACTGTGAAGGTTGGCCTTTGGGTTTGCTTTTCACGTTTGCTTTTGAAGTTAAACATGTCAGTCTGTTGCTGATTCTCTGTTTCCTCAGCTGCCGTGGGGGTGACCAGGTACAAATCGAAGGAGCTGAGTCGAAAACAGAGTCAGCAGCTGGAGCTTCTGGAGAGTGAACTCCGGAAAGAGATACGTGATGGTAGGCTCCAAAATTTTATCTGTAGGAAAACAAGTCTTTTTTTTTGTTAGTTTTAAATGGCCACAGTAATGAGAAATGTTTGTGTAATAGAAGACAACTGAACAGCAGGGTCTGGACCTGGCTTTGTTTTATTTCACCTCTTCTCTGTCGCCAACCAAGTAATTATCTATTGTTTCTTCTTTAATGAAAACCAAGGTCATACTCCGTGTTAGACAAAACAGCAGAAGATCTTCTCCACTGTTTGTTGAGTTAAAATATTGCTCTTGGGATTCTGTTTTGCAGGCTTTGCTGAGCTGCAGATGGATAAATTGGATGTGGTTGATAGTTTTGGAACTGTTCCCTTCCTTGACTACAAACATTTTGCTCTGAGAACTTTCTTCCCTGAGGTAAAAGAGCATTGATCAATTCCTAAGGTTGGGTCTTGAATAGTAATGAAGGCGGTGTTGGCTATTGTCAAAACGGTGGCTTTGCTTCTGAGGCAGCTGTAGATAATCGGCTTGGTTCAGAATAATGGCTCAAGTTTGAGCAGAGCAGGGAGGAGGATAATAATTAATTACATTGATTAGGGTATAAAGCAGTGATGGGTCACTGGCAATTACTCTGTGTCCAGTAACAAAAACCTAGGAGGGACAGAAGTTCAGAGTGATGATTTTTGCTTTATTTTACTACCAGTTTAGAACTGAATTTGTAGCTGGGAAGTGAGCTAGTTTATTTAAAAATCAATAAATTGTGGGCTGGGCAATTTCTTGTGTTTATCTGCATGACTTACATTGCGGGTGCTAGATTATTCCCTATTCTCAGTTGGAAATGAAAAGTACTAGCAGCCTAAAGGGAGAAGAGTAGATAAGGCTAGAATGTGAGCTGCTAATAGGCCTTTATAGCAGTGTAGAGTGTTTCTCTAGTCCCTGGAGAAGGACATCATGCTTGGTAAAGTAGAGGGTCAGCGAAAGACAGGAAGACCCTCAATGAGATGGATTGACACAGAGGCTGCAACAGTGGGCTCGGGCATGGCAACAGTTGTGAGGTTGGCACAGAACAGGGCAGTGTTTTGTTCTGTTGTACATGGGGTCGCTGTGAGTTGGAACTGAGTCAACAGCACAGAACAGTAACAGAAAAGTGTTTATGGTTCTCTTCAGCAGTTATTCTCTAACTAATCATCCTCATTTAGTAGAAATAGCTGCATGAAATTATTGATTAATTTGTTCTAGGTCTCCATGGAGTATCTATTCAACCCTTGAGTTTTCAGTCTCATCTATGTTCTAACACCTCCATTTTCTCACTCACTCATTCAGCCTTCTTCATTTACCCTCCCAAGTCTTTGGTGAGGTACACTCATCCTCCACATCATTACCTCCACATCCCAATTCCCCAGCTCCGCCATATTGCCCTGTTTGTCCAGAACTGGTGACTACTGAAGGCCCAACCTCTGGAACACATCAACATCAGTTATCATATTTATATCTAGACTTCTAAGCAAAGCTCAAAATCTCTCCAGGCCAAAAGAGAGCTGGTATTGCCTTACCAGAAGCTTCTTTGCTGCACTTGGCCAGAAGCCTAGAATTCAGAAACCCAGACACAAGCAGTAAGCAATTTCCAGCTTCTCTGTAATTCTGGAAGTGGACACCACGATATGTAATGCTGTGTCTGGAGGTTGGGATACCTCCATAAAACACCCATCAATTTTTTTTTTTTTTTGTCCAACCCTTAGTATTGCAAATCAAGAAAGCTATAAATAAGACGTCAGCCTTTTGCATTTGTGGAGTTTTTTTCTTTTTTTTTTTTTAACTTGTCCTCTAAGAGTACTGGGCCATTTGCCTCCTCATCCATTTCTGTGGCAGAGCACTGCCTAGGGAGGGAAGTTGAGTTCCCTGAATCAGGATGACTGTGCAAAGGTTGCATCACGAGTCCTATTTCCCGGCTATCTGAGATCCCCATTAAGAATTTAATAGCAATAAAATAATAGAGATTTCTACCATCAACGTGAGTACTGTGTGGGCTTTTACAGTTAATGATTGCCCTTGAGTGCTGAATAGAATAATCTGTGGCCTGAAAAAGAAATTTTCCTATCTTCTAAATTCAGTAATCAAGAGCAAGATAAAGTGATGAATGTAAAGGAACACTGTTGCAAGTTGAATGTTTAAAAAAAAAAAAAAAATCCACAGGAACAATGCTGTGTTATTTTAGAAGAGAGAGTTGCAAGAAGTCAAACTGATTTAACTCAATGTTATGTGTAATCTTCAAAAGCAACTGGGAAAGGCATAAAACTTGAAGTCAGAAGGGATCATTAAAGGAGAGGACCCAGAAAAGCAAGCATAAATTTGTTAGAACTTTATCAAGAAGACCTAAGTAAAAAATGAATTTATAATAATTAAGAAAAGATGTAGAGAACAGTTGAAATGCATTCTCGGCTGCAGATAAGTCCTTGTATTAATTAGGCCCTTTACTGATTGATTGGAGTCCCTGGGTGGTACAGTTAATGAGCTTGGCTGCTGACCAAAAGATTGGAGGTTCAAGTCCACCCAGAGGTGCCTTGGAAGAAAGGCCTAGGAACCTACTTCCGAAAAATCAGCTATTGGAAACCCTGTGGAATGCAGTTCTACTCTGATACACATGGGGTTGCCACAAGTTGAAATCAACTCCATGGCAACTGGTTCATTACCGATTGATTGGGACCCAAATCCTCTAGGCCTGGAGCTTGGGTGGCGAGGGAGATGGGGGACCTGTGTGATCAATACTTACCAGATAACGATAGGTAAATCCAGAGGGAACTGTTGATTCACAAAGGCCAAAGGAATCACCAGTCCCCTGATTCTTGGCCCTGTTGGTTTTGACTTTTAAAGCCTTGCTTTTCATTATATTGATTTTCTTTGTTCTACATAAAATAGGAGAAGAAATAGGGTAAGCAGATGATCTAACTTCCTGGAAGAGGGAAATTTGAATGAAAGGAAGAAAAAGCCTTAGAACACAGGGAGTCAGGTGAATTTCCTTATTTAAGGTCAAGAATCATTCCCTTTAAACTGTCTATGTACATAAAGTTGGTTCAGCAGAAAAATATTAGGAACTAGAAAATGCAAAACCAGGGCCTGTGTTTCTGTTTATTATTAGGACCGTGTATGACCAAAATAGTTTGAGGTCTTCTGCTTGTGGTAACAAATTTGAAACTATGAAGCAAAAAATTATCTTCAGGAGAAACTTACTTTAATAAATATAAAAGTGGCCAAAATTTCAATTATTACCAAAAAGAGAAAAATATGAATGTGTGAGTTCATATTTTTACTCGGTTGATTCATGTAAAGTGTTATTCAACACACTTTTTAAATTTTAATTATGTAATTCCAATAAGGCTTATGATACATTAAAAAAAGTAAAATCAAATTGGAAGTTTCTATTCAAAAGCTACATAGCACAGTGCATAAAAATATTTTTAGAAACCAGTGGAACAATAACATTGTGGTCTAGTTTGCCGTAATTTAGAGATAAAAACAGTAATGATAGCTAACAGAGAACACTTACTATGTACTCATTGAATTTTCACACTGAGCCCATGAGGTGGGAACCATTACTGTCCCCATTCTACAAATGAGGAAAGTCGGGGAGGTTAAATAACTTGTTCAAAGTCATGTGACCGGTATATGATATAACCAGGACTAGAACCCAAGTAGTTTGGCCCAGGATTCAACCCTTCTAACTGCCCCCACCCTACCACCTCTCGTGTATTGAGACAATCTATGCTACTAAGCTAAGACTCTTGTGACAATTTACCAACCATAATTTAGTATTTATTCTTACAAAGTAGATTGCTTGAGGAGTGGTCTAAACATTTGCATAATCTTCTTTAATGACCATTTCTTTAACATTTGAGTCCTTTCTTTCACTTTGAGTCAGTTCTTTTAAAGTGTGAGATTCCTTCACCCACCAAAAATGGGATGGATCAATGATAATTATTCTTAGAGCTTTCACAACTCGTTGGTTTCTTGAGAGCAGAATAATGATTTATTATGTATTATAGGCTATGCAGCAACCCTAAACCCCGGGGCTCTTCAGATTAGCAAACAGTGTCTCTACTTTATTAAAACGGACATGGATATTATAACAAAAATACACTATTCATTTCCTCTGGATGTTATGAATAATGAAAGTGTCTCCTTCCTCTCAGTCAGGTGGCTTCACTCACATCTTCACTGAAGATATGCATGTAAGTCTATAAGTTTTCATTTTTAGCCCAGTGACTGCCTGATTTTCATAGTGTTATCATCATCATCATCATCTCCATTATTATCACTTTGAATTTTTATTGTGTATTTTTTGGGGATCATGATTTCAAAATTAAATAATTCATTGTCTTGGAAAACCCATTGTGGGTCTACTTTTTAAATTCCAATTGTTTATATTATATTGTAATATATACTTTTTTTTTTTTTTTTTCCAGAACAGAGATGCCAATGACAAGAATGAAAGTCTCACAGCTTTGGATGCCCTAATTTGTAATAAAAGTTTCCTTGTTACCCTCATTCACACCCTTGAAAAGCAGAAGAACTTTTCAGTGAAGGACAGGTATTAGTCAATTCTTTTGTGTTTTGAAAGCATTCAAGTAGAGAAAACAAAAGCTGAACCACTTATTTTACTTCCAAATCACTAGCCTAAGTTTGTCTTCTGAGAATGCACACTTATCCAGAGGCTGGTTGACAGGGTGGTTCTCTGGCGATACTATTTCAATTTTAGATCACACCATCACAACACAAATCCTATTTTGAAGACACACACGTACAACCCTGAAAAACCCCAGCATCAAGAAAAAAAAATAAGTCCTTAATCAAAAATGCGGAAGTGTTATTTTCTATTTTTCAAAACACCCTTGAAATTAGGGAAAGATATTAACTTCCTGTTAACGCTCTATCTTAAATGCTGAAAACACACAAAATATCCTCAAGTTAGCATTGGTGTGTGGTTTTTATGGCTTGAGGACATTAAAAAAAAAAAAAAAATCTCAGGAATAAATAGGCGGAGCATAGGGTATTTTTAGGGCAATGGAACTATTCTGTAGGATACTGTAATGATGGATACATGACATGATGTATTTGGCAAACCCATAGGGCTGTACAACACAAAAAATGACCCCTAATGTAAACCAGGGACTTCATAATAATCTGTCAATATTGGTTCATCAATTATTAACAAATGTACCACATAAATGCAAAATGTTGATAATAGGAGAAACTGTGTGCAGAGGGGCGAGGGGGGATATGAGAACACTCTGGACTTCCTGCACAAAATTTCTGTAAGCTTAAACCTGCTCTATAAAAATAATATAGTCTATTAAAAACAAAGACGCTCAACAGGACAAGTACCCCCTTGCCCAGCAAAGTCCCATGACAACTATCATCAGCAACAAGCCAAGCCTACAACTGATAGTTAACCAAGGCTCTGTTTTTAAACAGGTGTCTGTTTGCCTCCTTTTTGACCATTGCACTGCAAACCAAGCTGGTCTACCTGACCAGCATCCTGGAGGTGCTGACCAGAGACTTGATGGAACAGTCCAGTAACATGCAGCCTAAACTCATGCTAAGGCGCACAGAGTCTGTGGTCGAAAAACTCCTCACCAATTGGATGTCTGTCTGCCTTTCTGGTTTCCTTCGGGTAAGTGTAGCATCCCTTGGCAGTGTCAGAGGTAAGACAATAGGTAGTCATTTTTAGCAGATGCTGATTTCTTTGTGGGGATAAGTTCGGAGTACTCCATGGTGTCACCATTTAACCTCTATTAGTCTTGGTCCTGAGCCCTGGTGGCACAGTGGTTAAGAGCTTGGCTGCTAACCAAAAGGTTGGCAGTTCAAATCTACCAGCTGCCCCTTGGAAACTCTATTAAGCAGTTCTACTCTGTCCTATAGGGTCACTGGAAACCCTGGTGGCATAGTGGTTAAGAGCCATGGCTGCTACCCAAAAGGTTGACAGTTCAAGTCCACCAAGTATTCCTTGGAAACTGCATGGGGCAGGCCTACACTGTCCTATAATGTCGCGGCTATGAGTTGGAACCGACTCAACGGCAATGAGTTTTATAGAATCACTATGAGTTGGAATCTACTCGACGGCAACGGGTCCTTCCGAGGAGCTGATAGAGGGAAATATAAAAATTGTTTTTCTTACAACCGGCTTATCTTTGTTTGCCATCGAGTCGATTCCAATTCACAGAGGACCCATGTATGAAGAGTTGAACTGCGCTCCATAGGGTTTTCAAGGCTGTGACCTTTTGGAAGCAGATCGTCAGGGCTTCCTTCAGAGATGCTGCTGGGTGAGCTTGAACTGCCAACCTACCTTTGAAATTAGGGAAAGATATTAACTTCTTGTTACCGTTCTGGCTTTGGTGCTGACGACACAGAAAATGTCCTGAAGTTAACATTGGTGTGTAGTTTTTATGGCTTGAGGACAGTAGTGGACAGAACCTGGGACATTAAAAAAAAAAAGGCAGCACAGGATTGAGGGAAATTAGCAGTCCAAAACTTAGACCTTTTTGACACTCAAGGAGTCCTGTAACTGACTTAGGTCAATGTCATTCATTGAGAATTTATCCAGATAAGACTTTTCACGGGAGCCCTCCCTTTCATCATTAACATTAATTAACACCCATAGGCCAACAGGCCCATTTAAGAAAATGTCCTGAGTAGAGGGAATATTTCAATTCCTGAAGAACAAACTATTTTCAGGTCCTCAGAAACATTTGAGAAAGATCCATTTACCTACCAGTATGTTGTAAGCTAATTACAATCAATTCGAACAAGTCATTCTGCATTGAAGCGACTCCCCAAAGGAACCACCTCCCCTTAAGTTCACTTTGTTGGAGTTACCATATGAACATGGTTGTAATCTAACTAAATCTTAAAATTGTTTTGAACGTAGTCTTTCTGCATAATCCAGTGGTTAAGAGCTGTGGGCCACACTGCTTGCTTCAAACCTGGGTTTCTCTACTTACTAGAGTCCTTGGCAGATTTCTGGACCTGTCTGAGCCTTGGTTTTATAACCTGAAGGATTAGAAAAAGAACATTGCAAGACCGTTTTGAAGTGCAGATAAGAAAATGTATGCCGTTGCTTAGCGCAGAGTAAGCACTCCCTCAATGCTGGCCATCATTATTATAAGATATTAATATCAAAATAAAGGTGAACCCAATCATCATTCTGTCCTCCGAGGCCCCTGGTACAGAAGGTTCTTATCCTTCTTTAATTTTACCAGCCATCCAGATTCCAGGGGAATTGCATAATTGTGTATTTGTAGCTAGTTCTAAAATCTAATTAAACTTTGAATAAGATATACTGCTATACCACAGGTTTTAACAGCGCTACTTAAGTTCCAATCCAAAACCAGCACTTCAAATAGACTGTGCGTAGTTTAATGTTTAATGCAATCTTACAAGTGGGTGTACTTTTTTTTTTTTAACCAACCCCTTCCTCTCCCAAGGCAATACCCATTTATTAAGATTAATGAAATCTGCCTTCTTTTCTGTTTACTTGGTATAAATCACCCGCTTTGGGGAGGCGTTGAGTGGTTATTTCCGGGTTGAATATGTTTTGCTTCCCACCATCGTTGCTTCAGCCACAACTGCTTCTAAGCAGAGGCAGTGGGACCCTAACCCAGTTCCTTGGCCTCTGGGTCTTAAAAGGCTGACTCATATTCCACCACAGTCCCGCAGAATCAGTAGCTCTGTGGGTGGTACCCAATAACCCTCATTTTTAAGAAACTCATCCAAGTAATTCTCAGGTGCCCTACATTTGAGAACTCCAGGGTAATAGAAAGAGCACTGGGCTAGGAGTCTTGGTTAGAACTACCAGGTTGCGGTTCTAAAATCCTTGCTGTTTTAGCTAGCTGTGTGTCTCTGGGCTTGGCACTTTCCGTCTGGGCATCCACTTTCTATCTACTAAATGAGGGGTGTAGTCGTTTGTTTTAAATTCCTTTCTGGCTCTTTTTACCGGGATCTCGTGATTCTTACTCTATACTCTCAACAGTTGATCTTCCCATCTCTCTTGCTGCTCTTGGACACTAAATGGGTGAGGCGTTCTGTTAATCTGGGCTCCAAGCCCAAATGGCTCCCTTGAGCAAAGGATTCTGGGTTGGGCTTTAGCAGTACTGATTTGAGTCTCTCGAGCAATCCAGTAGTGATGGGGCAGCAGAGCTGACAGGGGAGGCGGCGGGGGAGGACGCTAAACTAGTCAGAGACGCTTTCGCTTTCAGTGGAATAATTCCCTCTGGTGAGGAGGGCCTGGCTTCCCTCAGCCCGGTGCCCAAGGGGTGTGGGGCTCTGACAGCCCTAGTCTTCCTGCCCTACCCCCTACAAATGTTTGAATGGGGGGCACTCACACTTGACCTCCAGGTAACTTTCCTTTCTAAGCCTCCAAGGCTTTGTGGTAAAATAATAACGACAACAAACCCTCCCCCGACCACCCCCCCAAAAAAAGCAAACCAGTTGCCTTTGAGTCTGTTCTGACTCATGATGACCCCACGTGTTTCAGGGCAGAACTGCTTGCTCCACAGGATTTTCGGTGACTGTAAACTTACAGAGGAGCCCTGGTGGCGCAGTGGTTAAGGGCTCGGGCTGCTAACCAAAAGGTTGGCAATTTGAATCTACCAGCCACCCCTCGAAACCCTGTGGGGCAGTTCTACTCTATCCTATAGGGTTGCTATGAGTCGGAATTGATAGCAAGGGGTAAATCTTATGGAAAGGTCCTTAAGTGGTGCAAACGGTTTACATTCGACTGCTAACCTGAAGGTTGGTGGTTTGAACCTACCCGTTGGTACCTCGGAAGAAAGGCCTGGCTATCTGCTTCTGTTAAGATTATAGCCAAGAAAACCCTATGGAACAGTTCTCCTCTGTAGCACATGGGGTCACAATATGTTGGAATTTATTCCACAGCAACTAACAACAATTTTATGGAAGTATATCACCAGGCCTTTCCTCTGTGGCACCACTGGGTGGATTGAACTGTCAATCTTTCAGTTAACAATTGAGTACAAACCATTTGCACCATCCCGGGACAACTACTGCCATTTATTGACTGTGCCAGATGTTATGCTAAGAGCTTTGCTTACCGTTTCTCACGTAACCCTCTTAACAGCTGTGTGGAGTAAGTACCTTATGACCGTTTTGCCTATGGGGGGTTTGGGTCACACAGAATAGACTGTGACTTTCCCCTGATCCCACAGCTAGCGTGCGACAGCGCCAGGGTTTGAGTACTCTTAGCCACTCTGCTTACTGCTTCCCCAGCAAGGAGGGTTCCTACAGACAGGTTCAGGAGAGAATTGGGGAATGGAGAGAGATCACGGGCACCAAAGTGTCCAGCTCAGTCAGGGCCAGAGGTCTGGTTGTGGGGGAAGGATGGTGAAGGGTGAAGTGTAGTTCCAATCACAGGAAGAGAAGGGCGGGAATAGATCAGTGAGGTGGGCTCTGCCAAGGCCAGCTCCCTGGGGAGCTGTGTGCTGAGAAGATGGAGTCTGCTCTGGTCACATAGATGGTTGATCCTGACCCAGGTCGGGGAGGGACCCTCCTGTCCCCAGCAGGTGTGACTAACCTAGAAATTGTGTTCAGTGGTGACAAAGAAACTTTTTGGCCCTGTGGATCCTTAAGCTGGCCACACATCGGGATTTCTTAGGAAGTTTTTAAAACTACAGATGCCCAAGCCTCATTTCCAGGGATTCTGGTTCTGTAGGTCCAAAGTAGGGCCCAGGTATCTGAATGTTTTTCACGAGAGCCCCAAAGCATTCTGGAGATGCTTAGCCTGGGTTGGGACCGTGAATGTGGGCAGCAGTGTAAGAGGTTGCTGCTGTCGGATGGTGTCAAGAGTAGAACTGCCCCATAGGGTTTTCTAGGCTGTAATCTTTACAGGAGCAGATCACCAGGTCTTTCTCCCGAGGAGCTGCTGGGTGGGTTTGAACCGCCAGCCGTTCTGTTATTAGCCAGGCACTTAACTGTTGTCCCACCAGGGCTCCTGGGTATAAAAGATGTTATTAATTTCAGACTCACTCTACCCTGGAGAATTCTTGACCACAGGGCCATTGAGCCAGTAGCTGCCCAGGAGAGCCTATCTGGCCCCCCACCTTCAACCTTGTGGGCACATCCAGCCACTCACAACAGCTGTCACCCTCGTCTCTGATCTGTGTTGGAGAAGAGAGAAGTAGGGGCTCTAGTTTTATGGTTAGGATATTGCCTAAGGGGTGGAGGGAAAGAGAAGAGAGCAGTAAGGTTGTGAACCACTAAATAAAGGAAGTTTCTCATGAGAAATAAATGTCATGTACCAGACCCTCTCTCTCCATTTTGGAAAATTTTTGAACATCCCGCCACTGAGAAGAGACTCAAGGAAGTGGTAAAGGGAGCCCAGCAGCCCGCATGTGTGAGTGTAGGATGGGGCTAGGGGCAAGAGGAAGCCAGGATTGGAGATTGCAGATGTTCTTGCAGTCTGCGTAAAGGATGGGGGTGGGGCAGGAGGAAAATCCCAATAGATTTAAAAGAGATCCATCACCTGCCCAAGGGAATGCGGGTGAGAAACGAAGTAGACTCTGCCTTTCAAAGTCAGAACTGTTGGCTATAAAGCTTTGTAAACTGGTGCTTTGAACACTACCTGGCTTGACTTCCTAGCCATGGCCCCCGCTCGTTCTCCCCGAACTATTCGCCTTAAGGTCTGTTGGTCATTGTTGTTAATTGCTGTTGAGTGAGCTCCAGCTCTTGGCAACCCCATGGGTGCAGAGTAGAACTGCTCTACAGGATTTTCGAGGCCGTGACCTTTCAGAAGCAGATCGCCAGGACTTCCTTCCGAAGTACTCCTGGGTGAGTTTAAACAGCCAACCTTTGGGTTAGCAGTTGAGTACAAACCATTTCCACCAGCACGCAGGGATTCCTCTGTTGACCATTAGAAGGTTGTTTCTTTAACAAATACTGTATTGCCCACCCAGGGTGACATGCCTTAGGAGGACGCTGCAGAAGCCTCCACTTGAGCTGCTCAGCGTCCATTTGAGCACACTGTTGTTGGCTACAGTTGAGCTGGCTCCCAACTCATGGAGACCCCATGCACAATGCACAACGGAACGAACCACTGCCTAGTCCTCTGTCATTCCCATGACTGGTTGCAGAGTGGACTGTTGTGATCTATAGGGTTTTCTTTGGCTGGTTTTCAGAAGTAAATCACCAGGCCTTGCTTCCTAGTCCATCTTAGTCTGGAAGCTCCACTGATATCTGTTTGGCATTGTAGCAACACTCAAGCCTTCGCTGACAGACTGGTGGTAGCTGTACTTGAGGTTCACTGGCCAAAAATCAAACCCTGGTCTTCTGCATGAAAGGCAGAAATTCTACCACTGAACCAAATTTAAGGCATTTAAATAACAACAGCCCCTGGTCCAGGAAAGAGTATACACAGCAGAAATTTGAAGAGAGAAACCATCAGGACGGACCTGAGTGCATGGGGACAGTGTTAGAAGAAATGGCATTGGCTCTGGTCCAGGGAAAGGAGGTGGCATGCGTTTGTGGACCAGCACCAGCAAAGGTGCAGAGGTGGGACTGCAGGATGTGTCTGGGAACCGAACGGGGACTGGTCTGGCACACACCAAAGAATAGAGCTGCAAATTGCTTAACCGAACAACCACATCCTTCATTAAAAGCTGTAAACACCAAGAAGCATCATTCCTGGCAAATGTATAAAATTTTCTAACATTTATTCTTGTTACCAAGGCTAATCGTTGTACATTTTTTTAAATGCTGTTTATTTCGGTTTGCTAAAAAAAAAAAAAAAAAAGGCAAATAAATAGGAGTGGAAGGAAAGGTTAAGCCTCTGCCTCTGCAACTGTTTGTTCGTAGGCCTTAGCCAAGTGATAAACATTAGCCTACCATACATAAGCTTAGCACAAGTAATTATAGACTACCGTGTGTACTTCCTGTTGGTATTGACTGTGAACATAGTGAAGGTGTGTGTGCATGTGCGTATGTGCGTGTGCGTGCATGCACATGCCAGTGTGTTGGGGAGAAGAGGCAGTTTCCTGTGCATCCGAGTTTTGCTCCAAACCCTAAGTAGAGCAATATGTATTTTCTTGGGAGTTTCCTGTTGACTATTAGAGAACACCACCTCCTGTCTCCTGTCCTCCTGCCATAGACTGCAACTTTTGTTCTTTGGGAAGTGCAGAGGATTCAGCAGAATGCTAACTGTCGTTTTTGCATCTTTTCCAAGGAGACTGTAGGAGAGCCATTCTATTTGCTGGTGACGACCTTGAACCAGAAAATAAACAAGGGTCCCGTCGACGTCATCACTTGCAAAGCCCTATACACCCTTAATGAAGACTGGCTGCTATGGCAGGTTCCAGAATTCAGCACGGTGGTATGTTTGTGATAAAACTTTCCATCTAGACTTGGAAATATGTCTGGCTGGGAATTAGAGGGTGGGGGTGGGGTCACTTGGAATGAGATCATTCCTGCTTCGGGAGGGCTCATAAGTTTAGTTCATTTAAAACAGTAGTTGATAAAATACTAACACGTGTTCACATAATAGATTTTAATTACTTGGATGGGGGAGTAGTATTGTAATGATGCCTGGGGTACTCATCAATTTCCAAAGATTTTAATATCAGGATTGCCTATAGCTTTCAGTATCGTCAAAGGAAATGCAAAGTACTCCCTATTCAGCGCTTATAATTGCAATCAGAATTTCTCAAATGGCTCTGCTCTGGAAGACAATGTGTGAAGATATATTTCAACCAAATTGAGGCCGTCTTATTTTAGAACGATACCACAAGACAAATTCAACTGCGTTCCCCGTGCAACGTGGCGCCCTTACTTTATTTCCGTGGGTTAGTTACAAATGTTTGGTGTCGCGCACTTAATGTACTGTGATCTCGTAGATATTTTTAGAGGAACACTGTAAATCACTACAGCAGCGTGATTGTCTAGCTCCTGGAGGGTTTTATCCATTTGAGAATTTCCTCTCAGCTTACCCCCGCCCCACCCGCCCACTACTCTTCCTAAAGCAAGGCAGACCAATTTATAGCACATTCTGGAACTTGAGAGAGGGAGCCACGCATGGAACATAGCTCCAAAATTACTTAGAAATTTCCTATGCTTTTCTGTTAATATAGACTTGGCGAAGAGTTGGTTGTGTTCTGGTTGAAAATTAACAAGATACTTCCAGCTGCAAAATCTTTAGCTTTACAGACTCTGGCTTCTTCACCATCTCGCTAGTGGAGAAGGAGGGGAAATGACAGTGAGGTTTTGGTATTGCCCATTAAAGGAGCCGAGTCTCCTGTGGCTTCGCTCTGGTTGGTGAGTGCCATGGTGTCATCTGGGAAGAATTCATCCCCTAATTGGAGAAGGCACCACTTTGCTGTGGACCGTACTATGGTTATGTCCTCGGGTGGGAGAATACTCCGTACATCAGCTACTTTGAGTTCTCAGGCACTGCCATGTGTAGCTCATCCCTCCACTGAAGATGGCTCCATGCTCAACAGCCATCTGAGAGATGGGAAGCTGAGCCGAAAGTCAACATTTCCCAGTACTCTGAATTCTGTCTATACCCCCATCTGCATCTGAGAGGCAGCGTAGCGGGTGCCAAAAATAAAACAAAAACCCAAACTCATTGCCCTTGAGTTGATTCCGACTCATAGTGACCCTATAGGACAGAGCAAAACTGCCCCATGGAGTTTCCAAGGCTGTAATCTTTACGGGAGCAGACTGCCACATCTTTCTCCCAAAAAGTGACCAGTGGGTTTGAACTGCCGACTTTTCAGTTAGCGGCTGAACACTTAACCACTGCACCACCAGGGCTGCCTGTGTACTGTGTGCAGTGGTTCTCAAACCTGAGCTTGGACCGGCATCACCTGGAGAGCTTGTTAAGTGCTGACTGCTAGCCAGCATCCTCAGAATTTCTAACTGAGTGGATCTGCATCTGGCCTCTTCCCTAAACCCAGCAGAGCCCTGGTGGCACGGTGGTTAAGAACTAAGCCTGTTAACCAACAGGTCGGCCGTCCTAATCCACTGGCCACTCCTTGGAAGCCTTATAGGGCAGTTCTGCTCTGTCCTGTAGGTCTCTATGAGTCGGAATCGACTGGACGGTTTTTCTGTTTGGCATTGTGGCCTGAGAATTTATATTTCTGACAAGATCGCTGATGATGCTGATATTGCTGGTCCAGGGGCCACACTTTGGATATAGTGCTTAAAAACTTGAACTCTGGAGCCAAGGCAGGTTTGAATCCTGTCTCTGCCACTTGCTAGCTTTGTGACATTGGGCAAGTTTCTAAACCTCTCTTTGCCTTAGTGTCCTCACCTGTAAATGGACAGGATGATGACAATGGTGCCTGCCTAATGGGTGTGGCAAGGAATTAAAAGTTTTTTTTATATTATATTGATTACTTCGAACTTGGCCTGGCACATGAGTGCTATGTAAAGCTTTGTTACATTTAATTCACATCTCCTTGGCTACTTGTTAAACAAGCAGACCCAGGCATTCTAAGGCCTGGGCCTCCTTTTGGGCTGATTAAATCAGAATCTTTGGGGATGGAACCCGGGCATGGTTACATTTTTTAAACTCTCCAGGTAATTTTAAAGTGTGTCCACTGTAGAGAACACCACTGGGTATCTTGGAGAAAAAAAGACAAAATTTGGGCTAGGACATTTTGACTTTCCTTTCTCGGACCTTGGATTTGTCTTAAAAACAAGGCCTTGGTTCTAACATAGAAGGCCATGCATTTACTTTGAAATATTTTATAAGCACCAGGGAGCGATATTTCCAAGAAATATAAGTTGGTGGAATCCAGTAGTATTTCAGTTTTACGAAAATACTGACCCCAGAGAGCAAAAGGTGGGGTTGGGCGGGGAACCAGCCAACCCACCACTGTTGAGTTGATTCTGACTCATAGCGAGCCTACAGGACAGAGTAGAACTGCCCCACAGGGTTCTCAAGGCTTTAAATCTTTACAGAAGCAGACTCCCACATTGTTCTCCCACAGGGCAGCTGGCGCGTTTGAACCACCGACCTTTTAGTTCGCGGCCAAGCGCTTAACCACTGTCCCATCAGGGCTCTGTTGGGTGTAGGGAAGAGGCTAAATGTCTGATCAGGGAAGCAACTTTTGAGGTTTGAGTTCTTTTGAATGCTTTACATCTGAAATGCTTTCTTCCCCCTTTTCATTTTGAAACATTATTTATTTCACAGTCAATAAAACCATGTGTTTCTGATTTGTTAACACTCAACTCATCATCAAAATGTTGATGTTGAAGAAATTCATGTCGACTCTTGAGGGTTTTTTTGTTTTGTTTTGTTTGTTTCCTTAATAGCCCCCTGGGGGAACAGGCTAATGGAAAATTATGATTTCAGGAAAATTCACATAAATGACCCTTTTCAGATTTGCCAGTAAATAAAGACTGGAAAAGTTGTGAGCCACGTGTTTCTAGGGGCCTTGCCTTTAAAATGATATTTAATGCCTTTCATTGTCCCTGTCCCAACATCCCTTTCATGGTGATGATTATACTGGAAGCTCTAGATGAGGCATATGATCCGGCCTGTGCTTGTGTGACAAAATGTTAGCAGAAGGTCAATATAAAATATTTAAGGTTTCCATTTCCCAGCTGGCAAGTTCCCCCAGCTTTAACTATCATATTCCTAATTTCCTTCCTTCCTCCCTTCTCCCTTCATCCCTCTTTCTTACTCCACTTTCCTCCCTCCCGGGGGCATGTACACCCAGTGGTTTTAAGTCTTGATTTTCTAAATTTGCCTGAGGTAGTTTATGTAACTGAAAACCAAAGGTGTGGTGAACAAACTTGATTCTGTGTGTGTGTGTGTGTGTGTGTGTGTGTGTGTGTGTATAGGAGAGAGAGAAGGAAATCCTTTCAAGGAAAGGAAAGTCAGAGAAAAACCAAGAGCAGTCACCTGAGCAGTTTGAAATGACAGAACCAGGTGCCATGGCAGGGGAAAGTTTGAAAAAAATAAAATGGCCCCAAACTCCTATTTGGCGCTCAGAAGCTCAGCACCTCGTTTAACAACCTAAAAGTTAGGTTTCACAACTCTAAGATTAGGATATGTTCTCCCTGAGGTGTGGAGTGTTTTCTAGAACATAAAGACATACTTCCTGCCAATTTCTAATATATGAAATCATTATACTAACAAATGGGCCCTGGAAAGTAATTCTTTGTTCTTTGAATCCTGGGAGGAAGATTCTTTTGTCTTTCCTCAAGTTTAAGCAAAGCCACATAGAGTCACGCTTCCCCTGGTACAGTAAGAAACCTTCCTTCTCTATCAAGGCATCCAGGCTGGTGTTCAATGAGGCAACAATGAGGCAAAAAGCCTTCCATTAGCATCCGTCCTAGCGTTAGCATCAGGGGAGGGTTTGCACACACAGGGCTCTAGTCTTCTTGTAACATCCAGGAATTTACATTTGACAGGTAGAAGAGAAACAAAACCTATTTGCTGGGCTGTTTTTCCCCCTTTGAAGGACTTTTAGCATGTTCGATTTTGTTCATGGAAAACCGCATGCCCTCACTCAGCTTGTGCTGTGTCAAAAGGATGATTTCAGAACATATCACCTAAAACTTTTGAGGAGCCAGTGAACACTTGAGAATTTCAGTTCCAGGAAAGCGAACCACACGGGAGAAAGGACATTTGCTTTTCTTTCAGGAGGAGATGAGAAAACCCAATAACTCGTAGCAAGCACGCTGAATTAGCAAGAGACATTTGACTTGTAATCAAAGTTAAGCGGGAAATGGTTTTTTGAACTCTTAAACCCAGGAAATGAGCCTGCCAATCTGATGTAGCTGAGAGATAACATCTTGGCATCCTGGGAAACAGTGTTCCAACAAACATATTATTGCCCCATTCTCATATCTGTAAGCAACTCTTTAAGATTATTAGAAATTCTTGAAAAAGCACAGATACACGCCTGCAGACATTTTAATGTCTCCACTGTGATTTATTAAAAGTTGATACCAGCCCACACCGGTTTGCCTTTTTCCCGCGTAGTTACCATTTGGGGACAATCACGTTTAATAGAATAGTTCATATATAAAAGAGTCCATCTCTAGCAAGAGTTTCTCGTCTATATGTTTCCTTTAACATGGTCTTTTCCTTATTACTCCCCAGCTCCTTCTGTTCCATTTAGTTTGTCCTTTCACAAGATCCATTATCTCCATAATTAAACAACCCACTGTCCCGATTAAGTCATTCTCTGTTACTTCAATTACATCCCATTGTTCATTAAATCCTGATGTTTGTACTTCAGCAATCTTGTTTTTTAATACTGCTAGCATTTGTGGAGAAACAGTGAAGTTAATTAACAATTCTTGCACTTTTTTTTTCTTTTTGCTTTTTCTCTCTACTATGGTACAAATCATTTCCATTATGACTTGCAATAATACTGAAACTATTTACTAACTTCAGAGTTACTGTTCTAAACTTCCTGATCAAAGCAGTGAAACCGTGTTTTATAATCATGTTAGGTAAGTCATTCTCTGGTTGATGGCAAATAGTGGAAAATGAAAAATTAATACTAAATGGGTGCTTTAAATGACTTTCCTCTTTATACCCTGTCTTCTCAGGCCCATAATCTGGGAATAAGAAAATAATTTAGTATCCTAAATACAAAAGTATTTAATTTTCCTCTTTATGGCTCAACTGTGGCTCTATGATTTCATTGCTGAGGATCCTTATTTATACTCAGGACTGGCAACTATTAAAGCAGATTATGGTAGAGATAAAAAGTGTTTTCTAGATTAATCTTTTCTGGCATTGTCTAAATAAGCATTCCTTTTGAAGTTACTGCTATCTGGGGCAAAGGTTAGCAAACAATGGCCCATGGGCCAAATCTGGTCTGCTACCTATTTTTTATAAATAAAGTTTTATTGGAACACAGGAATGCACATTCATTTACATATTATCTGTGGCTGTTTTCCTGTTCAGCAGCAGTGTTAAGTATTTGTAACAGAGACACTTGGGCCACAAAGCCTGAAATATTTATTAACTGGCCCTGTATTAAAAAAAAAAAACAACCAAACCCACTGCCGCTGAGTCAATTCCAACTCACAGCGACCCTATAGGACAAAGTAGAACTGCTCCCACAGAGTTTCCAAGGCCCTTTATAGAAAGTTTAAAAACAGACAAAAAAACGAAAGCCGTTGCTGTTGAGTTGATTCCAACTCAGTGACTCCGTAGAACAGGGTAGAACTGCCCCATAAGGTGTCCAAGGATGTGAGTCTTTATGGGAAACCCTGGTGGTATAGTGGTTAAGAGCTACAGCTGCTAACCAAAAAGTCAGCAGTTCAACATTCTTTTGTGGTTACGAGGGGGGGAGGGAGGGAGGGGGGGGAGGGGTATTTACTAATTAGATAGTAGATAAGAACTACTTTAGGTGAAGGGAAAGACAACACTCAGGGGAGGTCAGCACAACTGGACTAGACCAAAAGCAAAGAAGTTTCCTGAATAAACTGAATGCTTCGAAGGCCAGTGTAGCAGGGACAGGGGTTTGGGGATCATGGTTTCAGGGGACATCTAAGTCAATTGGCATAATAAAATCTATTAAGAAACCATTCTGCATCCTACTTTGAAGAGTGGTGTCTGGAGTCTTAAACGCTACCCAGTGGCCATCTAAGATGCATCAATGAGTCTCAACCCACTTGGATCAGGGGAGAATGAAGAACACCAAGGACGCAAGGTAATTACCAGCCCAAGAGACAGAAAGGGCCACATGAACCAGAGATTACATCATCCTGAGACCAGAAGAACTAGATGGTGCCCTGAGACCAGAAGAACTAGATGGTGCCTGGCCACAACCGATGACTGCCTTGACAGGGAACACAACAGAGAACCCCTGAGGGAGCAGTAGAACAGTGGAATGCGGACCCCAAATTCTCATAAAAAGACCAGATTTAATGGTCGCCTAAGACTAGAAGAACCCCGGTGGTCATGGCCCCCAGACCTTCTGTTGCCCCAGGACAGTAACGCTTCCCAAAGCCAACTCTTCAGACATGGATTGGACTGGACAATGGGTTGGAGAGGGATGCTGGTGAGAAGGAAGCTTCTTGGATCAGGTGGACACTTGAGACTATGTTGGCATCTCCTACCTGGAGGGGAGATGAGAAGGTAGAGGGGGTTAAAAGCTGGCAAAATGGATACGAAAAGAGAGAGTGGAGGGAGGGAGCGGGCTGTCTCATTGGGGGAAGAGTAATTGGGAGTATGTAGCAAGGTGTGTATAAGTTTTTGTGTGAGAGACGGACTTGATTTGTAAACTTTCACTTAAAGCACAATAAAAGAAAAAAAAAAAACAGTTCAAATCCACCAGGCGCTCCTTGGAAACCATATAGGGCAGTTCTACTCTGCCTTATAGGGTCACTATGAGTCGGAATCACGGCAATGGGTTTGGTTTTTTTAGTTTTTTAAGTCTTTACGGAAGCAGAATGTCACATCTTTCTCCCGTGGATGGGGTAGTGGCTTTCAGATAGCAGCTGACTGTAAATCTAGAGCTTGACAGAATATAGAAGAAAAAGCTAGGATCCTCCTCCCCAGCAACCCCAAAGCCTTGACCTCTTTCCTCTCCTTCTTGGGGGTACAGCAATGGAAATGCCTTGTCACTAGTCACAAATATGAAACTTATGGGGCTCTTTCCCAAACACACACACACAAACCGTGAAATACTCAAACCTACAATACTGAAATTGATCATTTTGGGTTTAATCAGACAGCCCTTCCTACTTGATTCTAAGGTGGATAAATGGTGACAAATGGCAGCAAATGTTACTAAGTATGGAAAAATTTGTGAGAGAGACTTAAATTTGAGAAAATTCTCTCCATTAAGTTTTTCTTTAAAATGGAAAAAACTCACTCTCCTGCCCCCTCTCCCCTGCCGGGCCCAGTGTTCTGGGGAGCAGAATATCTTGGTCCAGGAAGCTCTGAACTCTTGGTCTTTGATGGGAAAAGGAAAAGGAGGGTAAAGCCGGGAGGTTGGGCAGGAAAGCACAGCGTTGGAGGGGAGGCCTGGTAGATGGCCCAAGGCTGCTGACTCCAGCCTAAGACAAACCTCAGGTAGAAGCTTTTCAGAGACCACCCCTTCTAACTCTGGGCTCCTGCTGCTTTTGCTGAACTTCTAGAAGTTTCCCTTTTCTTTTTTTTCTCTCTTTCTCCCCCTCTTTTTGTTTGTTATGAGAGCCAGACTTTCCTCTTGACCTTTACTTGTCTGTAGAATGAAATTAGAAATGTATCCTATTGGTTTTGTTTAATGAAAGCAATTATTGGTCTAAGACCTTTTATGGTAAAGTTGCTGGTTTGTAATAAATAGGTTCTTTTACAATTACTTTTCTAGGTTTTATAAGGTATTACAGAAAGGACGCAGCAGCATGCCAGCCCTTATTAGCCAGGAATATGATTGAGAAGTGAATGAGGAGCACCCTCCCACAGTGTGGGGAATGCCTCTTCTCTGTCCCTTGATTCATCTTCCCAGCCTCCTGCAGCCTTATCTTCTCTGTCCGCTCTATACCTGAAACTGCCTGATTATGTGAGGGACAACAGGAAAAGGAATGGGGCTTTATGTTCATGTGCTGTGTAGCTTAGAGCAGAAGCCCGACGATCTTGGTTTTGAATCTGGGTTTAGCCATTTTCTTGAGTAGCCATGTGACCTTGAGTAAATCACTCTACTTTCTTAAACCTCAGTTTCCTCATTTATAAATAGACAATTTATAAATAACAAACTAACCTTGTAGATTTGTTATGTGGTCAGAAAATAATATCTGTGAGATGTCTACCCATCATGCCTGGCACAGAGCGGGGGTCATTAGTCAACTATATAAGATCTACTAAGCAGAGAGTATCCCCTCACTGTCGTTTTTGGTTGGTTATTTATTGCTGATGGGTGATATGTGGGAGTTGGTTAGCTGATTCTTTCATCTTTAAAAGCATTCCTTAAATGTTGTTAGTTGCTGAGTCGGCTCCAACTTGTGGTGAATCCATGTACAACAGAACAAAATGTTGCCTGGCGCTGCACCATCTTCACAATCGTTGGCATGCTTGAGTCCATTGTTGCAGCCACTGTGTATTTGGAGTACCTTCCAACCTAGCGGGCTCTTCTGGCACCAGAAAACAACAGCAACAACAAAAAAAAACCATTGCCATCAAGTCAATTCCAACTCATAGTGACCCTATAGGACAGAGTAGAACTCCATCACAGGGTTTCCAAGGAGCAGCTAATGGATTCGAACTGCTGACATTTTCGTTAGCAGCTGAGTTCTTAACTGCTGTGCCACGAGGGCTCCTCCAGCACCATATCTGACAGCATTCTGCTGTAATCCATTGGATTTTCACTGGCTAATTTCTGGAAGTAGATTGCCAGGCCTTCCTTCCTAGTCTACCTTAGTCTGGAAGCTCTGCTGAAACCTGTCCATCATGGGAGACCTTGCCAATATATGAAATACCAGTGACATATCTCCCAGCATCACAGCAACATGCAAGCCACAACAGTACCACAGACTGACGGATGAGTGATGGAGTCCTTAAATGCCTCTGTGCTTATGTGACCTGTAACCCCTGTACCTGGGAGGTTACGCCCTATGACAGATGGCATCCTGCTGGATAGATGTTAAAAAAAAAAAGACACTCATGATAAACCCCAAGACAGCCTAAAAGAGTCTGGTTTGTGACATGCTACGAAAGGATCAGGTCATTCCAGAAGGTTCTTTATCTGTGCATCCTGGGCTATGCCTTTTCCAAATAGCCTTGTCCTTCTAATAACCTGCTTTGGTAAGAGGCATAGTTCCTGAATCCGTTAGGCTACAATTCAGCTACAAGAAACAGAGACCCAAGTTAACTGTGGCTTAAGTAAGAGAGAAGTTTATTTCTCTCCACATGAAGTTCTGAGATGGGCATTCCAGGCCTACTGGGGCACACTGCTCTGGGAGGTCTTCACAGGACCCAGGCTCCTTCCCTTTTGCTGTCCTCAGGTCACCTCATGGCTTAAGGTGTCTGCCCACCTGCAGCCATCCTTCCCCATTCCAGCCAGCAGAAAATAAGTGGGGCTGACAAAAAGGGGACAGATTTGTCACCAGCCGTCTTTCAAGGAAGTTTCCTAGAGGAAGCCACATAACCAAAAAAAAAAAAACAAAAAAACCATTGCTGTTCAGTTGATCCTGACTCATGGTAACCCCATTTGTTACAGAGTAGAACTGTGCTCCATAGGGTTTTTCTTGGCTGTAATTTTTACAGAAGCAGATCTCCAGGCCTTTCTTCCATGGCACCGCTGGGTGAGTTCAAACTGCCAACCTTTTGGTTAGTTGCCTAGAGCAGACCATTTACATCACCCAGAGACCTCTTCCCACATAATGCAGCTGCTTTATTTCATTGGTTAGAACTTAGTCACTTGGCCGCACCCAGCAGCAACAGAGGCTGGGAAATGTCATTGATATTCTGGGTGAATATGTGCTCTGTACAAATGTCCATGGGTGGTACCTGAGCCACAGGGTTCTCCAATTCAGTGGGGACCGTGGGACTCAATGCCAAGCCAAGCTAAGGAGGTAGAACCTCCTCTACCAGGTTGTCTGTGTCCCACCTGGGTCCTCAGATAGCATTTATTGAGAACCTCGGGCAGACTGGGCCTGCCCTTTGGCTTAGCAGTTAACGGTTGTGGACTCATACCCCAGTTATGACCCTCGGCAGCTGTGCAATCTCGGACCCGTTTCTGAAGCTCACTGCGTCTCAATTTCTTCATTTGTTAAATGAGGCTGATAATAACACCCACTTCACGGAGTAGCCGTGAGGATTAAATGGTTAGAAAAGCACCTAAAACACTTCCTGGTGCATGGCAAGCGTTCTGTATGGGTTGGCTATTAAATGAGTTAGGAAAGCACTTATTAGAAACCTAAAATAGCCGTCTCTTCTTCACCTTTTTCTCTTTATTACTAGTCCTGGGCTTCTCTCTCACATGGTTTCTTTACCCTCCCTTCTACCCAAAGGAAGTGTGATTCTTTATCTAGACTTCCTGACGTGGTAGCCTGAGTAAAAATTTGAAGTTTGCTTCTCACCAATCGAGTTAGGGACTGGAAGCCAAGTGTCTCTGTGGGTACAGAGACCTCCCTCCTGTGCTGGTGCACATGCAGCTCCTTTCCAGACTCAATTCAAATGCCCTCTCCTCCGTACAGCCCTCCCTGATTTCTCTCCCTTTGAAACCCTCCTCCAAGCTAGAAGTGATCTTTCCCTCTGGGTACCTGAAGCACTACATCTATAAAAAAAAAAAAAAAAAAATTTTTTTTTTTTTTTATACCAACCATTACAATTGGTTGGGTGTATCCCACACTTTTTCTATTAGACTACAAGTACTTCCCAGGCTGGAATACTGTCAGGCTCAACTTTGTATTACCTACAGTGCTGTGCACACAGTAAGTGCAGAGTAAATGGGCCAATGAATTAATTAATCTACCCCAGCATCAACAAAGCCAGTTTTGGGTGCCTTCAGCTACTCTAAGTAAGAGAAAATCTGACTAATAGTGCCTGAAATTGTAAGAGGATTGAACTGCATTTTAGAGCAGAAAGTCTGGAGGTAAGCAGCCCCAAGGCTGGCCTATCTGCTCAGCTGGTCAGGGCTCTGGGTCACCACCTCTGTGCAGCTCTTGGCCCTGCCCTCCTCATCACAAGATGGCTGCCACAGCTCCAAGCACTGCTGTCCATTTGGTTAGGGTAGAAAGCCTTTTCTTTTATGTCTCATTGGCCAGAACTGGGTCATATGACCAGTCCCTGCAAAGGAGAAGGGGGTTGTCACCAATCATGCTTCCTACCCTGGGCTGGGCCCACTGCTGTCGATACCTGACTTCTGTCAGCAGAGAAGGAGGAGGGGTAGCTGTTGGTTGGACAACCAACCAGGTGGCGTCACTAAGAAGGTGCAGATCACACTGGATGACACTGTCAAGAGGGGGTGACAACAAACAACTGTCTATAAAGTTTTTGTGCAGTGTTTCAGCAGAAATTATTTTTTATAAAAATGTTCCTGTAGTTAGTTATAACAACAATGACCATTCTTTGACTAAGAACTTGATCTCAGTGTCTAAGTGCCTTCCTGCATATCCCTGCAAAGTGGATCAGCTCTTCTGTGCACCTCCAGCTCTCACTGGCATTTTCAGGGGAGCTAATTTACCAAATGATTCCACAAAAAAAGTTTGTTTAAAATCTTATACAAGTGATAGGTTATTCTCAAAAAGAGGAATTAAGCCCTAATACAGCTCAATGTGTTTCAATATGTTCAGTTTCAGTACCGTCAGAAAATAAGTCTGGACGTGCTACATCTAAGTGAGTTGCACAAAACAGGAGCTAGAATCAGCTAATGGGATGCATGCTTCCTGCACAGGGAAATGACTGTTCTGGCTGCTTTCCTTTCATTAGAGCATGCTTACTGCAGCCTGAAGAACAGATTCAAAATTATATCAGCCCACCTGAAGGTTTGGTGATCGTGAACTCATTGAAGTTCTTAGGCGTTTACATAAGAAAAGTCCTTATGAGTTTACAAAATTTTCACTTGTTCTCCCTATTCCTCACTGGCTTAATGAAAAAAATCCTCAAAACAGACAGCCAACGAGTGTTAACTGGGTTCTCAAGAAGCCCAACAATACTCCTGTAGAATTTATTATCAAGGTCTATTAAAATTCTATCTTACCAATCCCACTCCTAGGAATGTATCCCAGAGAGATAAGAGCCGTGACACAAGTAGACATATGCACACCCATGTTCACTGCAGCATTATTCACAATAGCAAAAAGATGGAAACAACCCAAGTGCCCATCAACAGATGAGTGGATAAACAATTTACGGTAAATTATTTAATTTACACACAATGGAATACTACCCAACGATAAAGAACAACGATGAATCCATGAAACATCTGACAACATGGATGAATGTGAAAGGCATTATGCTGAGTGAAAAAAGTCGATCACAAAAGGACAAGTATTGTATGAGGCCACTATTATAAAAACCCAAGAAAAGGGTTACACACAGAAAAAACAATCTTTGATGGTTACAAGAGAATGGAGGAGTGGGGAGGGGAAATCACTAATTAGATAGTAGACAAGAGTTAACTTTGGTGAGGGGAAAGACAACATACAATATAGGGGAAGTCAGCAAAACTTGACCAAGGCAAAGCCATAAAAGCCTTCCTAGACACATCTAAACACCTTGAGGGACCAAGTTACTAGGGCCGAGAGTTGGGGACCATAGTCTTAGGGGACATCTAGGTCAATTGGCATAACATAGTTCATAAAGAGAATGTACTACATCTTACCTTGGTAAGTATCGTCTGGAGTCTTAAAAGCTTGTTGTTGGCCATCTAAGATACATCTCTCAGTACCATCCTGTCCAGAGCAAAAGAGAATGAAGAAAACCAAAGACAAAAGTCCTTTTTTACCACATGAACCATAGCCTCCAGCAGCCTGAGCCCAGAAGAACTAGATGGTGCCCAGCTATCACAACCGAGCACTCTGACAGGCTCACATTAGAGGGTCCTGGACAGAGTAGGAGAAAAATGTAAAGCAAAATTCAAATTCACAAAAAAAGACCAGACTTACTGGCCTGAGACTGGAGGAACCCCTGAAATTATGCCCCCAGGCACCCTGCTAACTCAGAACTGAAGCCACTCCCAAAGTCCATCTTTCAGCCAAAGATTAGACAGGCCTATAAAACAAAACAAACAATAGTACATGTGAGGAATGTGCTTCTTAGTTCAATCAAATATAAGAGACCAAATGGGCCACACCTGCCCGAAAGCAAAGACGAGAAGGCAGGAAGGGACAGGAAAACTGGATGAATGAACATGGAGAACCCAGGGTGGACAGGGAAAAGGAGAGAGTGCTGACATATTGCGGGGATTACAAGCAATGTCACAAAACAATGTATGTGTAGGTTTTTTGTTTTTTTTTTTTAATAGAAAACTAATTTGCGTTGTAAACTTTTACCTAAAACACAATAAAATTAAAAAAAAAAAAATTTTTTTTTTTAAGCCTAAGTTCCAAGTATCAATATACCTACAAAGCGAAAACTCTGTGCTAATTTACTTTTTGAACCTTCCAATGTGCTCTGGTCCCAGCTGTCATTATTACTCAGCTACAGTGACACTTCGAATCACATGGTTTTGTCTGCACCACGCTACAAGCATGTGCGTTTGTTTTCATTGCTGCTGGTCTTTTTTATAGTCGTTGATTTTGTCAAAATTTCTGGTGTTTTAGCTACAATATTGTGATAATTGGCATAAGGGAGTAGCGTCATGAGTTACTGCACTGGGCGATGCCAACCCTAGTGATGCCACTGAACTAACCGTATCTGTTACCTCAACTTTGCTGACACTTTCATGTCAAGGAAATAAGGTGACCCAGAGCAGTCCCTCTTAGCAGAGGGGCAGATTTCTGGGGAAGAGACTGGTCAACATTTTACAGCACTTTGCCCTTTAGTGGGTATTGCAAATTTATCACCATCCCATAGATTTGTACCCTGCTTGATGTAGAAAACATTGTTTTCATATTTTGAAAGGCAGAATTGCTAAGTGTATAAAAATAGAGTTAGATTGCATGATTCTACCATTTACTTGTGTGATTAACCCCTTGGTGCCTCAGTTTTAAGATGGGAATAATACTAGAATCTGCCTTATAGGTTGTTTCTGATGCTAATTCATATGTGCTAATACACACATGGAATCCCTGGGTGGTGCAAACAGTCAATGCACTTGGCTGCTAACCGAAATATTGGAGATTCAAGTCCACCCAGAGGCACCTTGGAAGAAAGGCTTGGCAATCTACTTCAAAAAAATCAGGCATTGGAAATACCATGAAGCACAGTTCTACTGTGACACACATGGGGTCTTTGTGAGCTGGGATTGCCTTGATGGCAACTGGTAATACACAGACATATAAATTTGGAACAGTCTTTGGCACCTATGAAGCACTCCTTCATTTGCTGTTATTACATTGCGTTACTTAGTGATCCTGTCCGCTCGTGAAGATGGGAACCGTGGGAATTTTTAGGCTCAGAGAAGTCAGATGACTTGCCCACACTCCTAGGGCTGGTAAGTGGCAGGGGAAGACGTGATGCAAGCTTTCTGATGTCGCCTGGTGCTCGGGCCACTCGGCGCTCCGTCCTCTCTACTTAGAACTTTCTGTAAACACTTCCTGAGGGTGACAGCTGCACCTGGCAGTGAATATAGTTTCACAGGTGATGCTTTTGTCTCCCGATTGTATTGTGAATTATCTGAGGGCAAAGGTCTCTCCCACCCTTGGCCCCTAGCACCAAGCAGAGCATAGAGAAGACTCTGGTTAAGTGGACTGTGATGGGGGCTGGAGAGATGGCACTTCCACTGGGGGATCTTCATCGATGGGGACAGTGGCAGAAGGCAGACCTCTCTCTTAGGTGGCCCTGGTGGGGGGGTGGGGCGCCTAAGAGGCAAAGCAGACGCTGAGAGCATTGACTACACTTAACGCTTTAGGAAACTGCTGTTTGAGCACTAAGTGTTAGCAGCATAAAAAATGAACACAAATCAGTTTATGTCTGAATTTACTCAGAATTCCCTGTGGACTCTGTAAAATGCTATTTTACCTTTTTCCACCCATTTTTTAGCTGTGGAGCAGTGGCAGGTTTATATTATTTTACATCCTGTTAAGAGTTGTTTTTTTTTCTCTATCTCTATTGCATATGTTTTTAAGAAGAACATTTATTGCCTATAAAGAGGTATTTTTGTTAAAGACAATAGCACCCTTTGGGTAGTAACGGAATGTTATTTCACAAATACCTATAAAACTATTAAACAAGCTGGGATCACTGGCGCTCTGATTAAACGGTGCAAACCCCTGTGAAATAGCTTATCCACCATTCCTCCCCACAGAGAGGAACTGGCAAGACAGGCAAGTCTACTCAGGGAATAGGTGATAAGGCTGGAGTTTACTTCCCAGATTTCCCTTATGTTGGGAATCTAGCTTAGGACGTCAGTTTACAGCCTGATCTAAGGCATGTGTTCTGGGTGGTCAGGAGAGTTCCTGGGCTGTAGGTGGGACCAGGAGGAGAGGGGCTGGTCAGCAAGCTGGGAGAGCCAGGTGGTAGGCAGAGGGCACTATAACGGAGTGGCTCACCTATCAATGCTGGCTTCAAATCCTGGCCCTGCCACTTATTAGCTGTGGCCTTTCGGCAAGTTACTTAACCCCTCTGTGCCTCAGTTTGCTCACCGTAAAGGAGCCCTGGTGGCACAGTAGTTAAGCACTCAGCTGCTAACCAAAAGGTCAGTGGATCGAATCCACCAGCCACTCTGCGGGAGAAAGACGTAGAAAATGGGGGATAATAGAACCTCCTTCACCAGGCCACTGGGTGGATTAAACATTGTCTTATAATGCCTCTGGCAGAGTGACTGACCCCAGAAAACCAGAGATCTCAATAAATGTGACTAACAAAGGAGGTGAGCAAGAGGGCTCTGGCATGAGGCTGTGCCATGTTGGGTACTTCTAGATAGTTGTCACCCTCCCCCAGTTTTTCCCATTTGTTATTTGAAGGTCTGTGAGCAGAGAGGCATTCTGTACCCCTTCCTAGTGATGGGGGTATTGGTGGTCCATCTGAGAGACCTGGGTTCAATTCCTGGCCAATGCACCTCATGGGCAGCTACCATCTATCTGTCAGTAGGGCTTAGTGTTGCTATGATGCCATCAGTTTCAGCCAAGACGTACCAAAGAAAAACCTGGTGATCTGCTTCCAAAAATCATCCACTGAAAACCTTATGGATCACAGTGGTCTGATCATTGCGTGTGTGTCGGGGGCCAACTCAATTGCAGCTAACAATAACAACAACAATTCTAGTGTGTGACTGCCCAGAACACAGATGTTGTCTGCGGGCAGACAAGAGAGCAGGTGCCTGTTCCAGGAAGAAGGAAACACACGCAGGCCAGACTGAGATGACAGGTTAACCTCAGTGTTCAGCTTCTACTGATTTGGAGTTTGATCATTTGGTGCAGGACTGGACCACAGTTGCATAATTATAAGCAAGATTGCAGGCGTAAGATTTAAAGACAGTAAAGACAAGACATGCCCCTAAGAACCTTCCAGAGTTTTAGAAGCCCCATTCCATGTCAATGATCCATAAATCATATGTCCCAAGAACTCATGTACTATTCTAATCCAGACGCTATTCTAAGTGCCACTTGGTTAATTCATTTCATGGTCATAGGAACCCATGAGGCAGTTACTGTTATTATTCCCATTTTGCAGGTAAGAAAGCTGAGATACAGAGAGGTTACTCAGCTGGTTAGTGGTGGGCTGGACTGAACCCAGGAGTCTGACCCCAGGGCCTATACTCTGCGCCATTACACTCACCAGCATCCTCCATGCTCAGACAGAGACATTGAGTGCAAGGTCAGAGTCTTTGCCATTCAGTAAGGGCTGAGTCTCTGTTTCCAAATGAAGGTGCCATCATCATCATCAACAAGTTCTTTCCAGCAGCCTGGCCCTGTGATAAGCCTTTGACATGCATTATCTCATTTAGTTTTCATAACAGCGCTAGCAGGCAGGTATTTTATTATACCACAGTCCCTGGGTGATGCAAATGGTTAACCTGCTCAGCTGCTAACCAAAAGGTTGGCAGTTCGAGTCCACCCAGAGGTGCCTCAGAAGAAAGGCCTGGCAATCTACTTCCAAAAAACCAGCCATTGAAAACCCTATGGAGTACAATTCTACCCTGATGCACGTGAGGCTGCTATGAGTCCGAATTGACTCAGGAGCCAACTGTTTATTATTATTATACCCATTTAAGTTGAGAGTATAATCCATGTCCTCTGAGTTGTTTGTGTTTTCACAAATGTTTCCCCTTTGTTGATCATTTTACATTCCCTCGTTATGGCCAGGCTCATAAACAATAAGTATTTGTGCATTTCACACTGTACCCAAGTCCCTCTGACTTAAGTGCTCAGGATTACCAAGGTGCCTTAGAATCTACAACTGTATGTTATGCTAATTGCAAAATACTCAGAGCTGTTCGCTGAATCGGTTCCCCTGAGAATCTGCACTAGGTAAACCTTTGTGGTTTTGGGTCTGTTTGTTTGTCCTTAAAGGACTCCTGCAATTTCTTTTAAATTCCTTTTGAAATGTTCACTAGTTTTGTGTTTTCACACGTTCACAAAGGCCTTACTTCTCCCATTCGTCTGATTCAGAGGCTTTGCTGCCCTGGGAGAATGTTAACTGACAAAACGTTCAGTAATGGCACTGAAATGTAAAGTAATTAATGCAAGAATAATAGTACAGGATGGAGAGCTCAGTGTTTTAATGAGGGCTCAGGAAGCTGTCTGCCTGACGATGTAGAACGTGGAGGGGTAGATGAGTGTTCCCATAATTAATGCCACATATAAAAAAGTGACCTCTTGGCTGTGATCAATACGGGGACCTCGTAACCTTTCCTGTCACCTGGAACTTCACTTCTGGGACTCTGTGGTCCTGTAAATAAAAAAGATCATCACCAGTCTGCCCTCGCCTACTGCGGAACCTTCCCAATTTTTAGGTTTTTTGGATTTTTTGAGGATGAAATCAGAAATCATCGTTTTTAGAATATTTATGTGTATTTATCTTTTATTTCCAGATATATTTATTCAAGGCTTGCTCTGTGATGAGAGTTTTACCGTTTTGTTTTCCTTCCCATTATCCTTGAAAAGAATGGATTATGGAAAAAAGATTAAAGTAGTGCCATGCGATAGGGTGTTTGCTAATACACTGTCAGAGGTATTAGTAGGAATCGCCAAGGTTTGTGTCTTTTATGAGTGCTTTTCAGATTGCAGTTATCTAATCGACTCGGAAACCTGTCTGTATTCTTGCAGGCGTTAAACATCATCTTTGAAAAAATCCCAGAAAACGAGAGTGCAGATGTCTGTCGGAACATTTCAGTCAATGTTCTTGATTGTGATACCATCGGCCAAGCCAAAGAGAAGATTTTCCAGGCGTTCTTGAGCAAAAATGGCTCTCCTTATGGACTTCAGCTCAATGAAATTGGACTTGGTAAGGTGATGCAGAGCCTATTCTGCCCCAGTCCCCTGGTCAGCATCCCTCTTGCCTTCCCTCACTCCCTGACCCCAGGACCTTCGTTTGGTGAAGCGTATAGGGCCCGGGTTGTTGCCTGGAGGTCATGTCTAGGGGCTGAGAGACTGTGTTGCTCACCTAAGAGCATCATGATTCTTCCTAGGGAGCAGAAACTGTTTTTTAAAATATTATAGTTGTAATCAGATGCATGAGAACACTGACCCTGAGCCTGAGTGGATTCACCCTGCACCGCGAAGTACAGAAAGGTGTAAAGCCAGTGCCCGCAGTCTATGTTGTGTTTCACACTGGCATTTGATTTGTTTGTTGTGATACGGAATGTGTCATTAGTGGGTGTCTCTGACTCTAGGTGTTAACTCCAGCGTGCTGGCAAGGTCGTCATCCTCTGTGCTAATCGCATCCTGCATTAAGTATCTTCTCCGCCTTCCCCCAGTGTGAAACAGCATCTGCTATGCATTCATTTTCAGGCTCTATTGGTAGACTGCAAAGCAGAGCATATGCGTGAGCAAGCGAACAAGGCTCCACTTCACTCAAATGTTCGCCAACATTTTAAAGTTGTGTTCCATGCAGCCCGTCCGGGAGACCGCCATGGGATTTTACAGCTGATTATGGGGCAGGAAAGCAGAGTGGAATCTCGGCAGTGACAGACAGCATATCGAGTTTCACCTTCCCTCAGTGGAGAGTTGTAGGCCTTGCCTAACCAGGCAATTAAAATCCTCCCACCCAGCACTCCAAGTCAAACTTCCTGCTAAAAGACCATTTAGAGAAGCCTGAAGCAGGGCCTGCGAGGCTTGAGCGAAACTTGGAAAATGTGTAGTGACTCACATTGGCCTATCTTCAGAGAAGCTGGGCAGCTAAGGCATGTCTCCTGGGCCTCCGTCGCCACTGAGTCAATTCCAACTCATAGCGACCCTATAGGACAGAGTAGAACTGCCCCGTAGGGTTTCCCAGGAGTGGCTGGTGGATTCGAACTGCTGACCTTTTGGTTAGCAGCCAAACACTTAATCATTGCACCACCAGGGCTTAACAACTATTTTAGCTCAACTGATTAGATCTAGGGTGAAAGGGGCGGCCCTAGCCAGGAAACCAACACCTGGCCCTAGACCATCCACTTCCATGACCTGAGCACACATCTCGCAGATATATGGTTGTGATTGCAAAGGAAGGAGACACACCCAGCTGGACAACCACAGGGGAAACAGCTCGACTGCCTCAGTCCTGCCACAGAAAAGTCAGTTGTAGCATCTTGGTGACATTTCTGGGTTTGCACCCACCAGGTATGCCTCGTCCTCTAATGTAGGAAGGCAGGGAGCAAAGCAAGGAAGTGCTGTCCAGTTGTGGGCTGGTGGTAAGTGGTGACAGCTGTCTGGTGACCTTGCAAACCGCCTTCAAGGCCGACCTCAGAAAAGCCAAAAGCAAATCCTTAAAAACCAGCCATAAATTATACCAAAATCCAATACCAGAAGCAACTACACTCTCACCTTTCACAGCAGAGGCTCACAAACTCAGATGATCAGAGGGGAGGAAATATCATAAATAAAGGGTGTCAGCCCCCACCTTAGGACACTAGGAGATAGTGGGCTCCCACTTGAATGGGAAAGGACCGGCCAGTTTGGGTGCGGTGCCACTTAGCTTCAGTGCATTGCAGCCATATGGGCCTGCAGGCTCAGTGTTACCAGATCTTCCAATTTTTTTTGGGGGGGGGTGATTTTTTAACTAGACTTTATTTTTTTTAGAGCAGTTTTAGGTTTAAAGAGAAATGGTGTAGAAAATACAGAGAGTATTTTCTTTCCCCCTGCGCAGATTCCCCCCCTTATTCATATCCTTCATTCATGGTATATCTGGTACAATTGGTGAACCAGTATTGATAGATTATTATAGACTACAATCCCTAGTCTGCGCTAAGATTCAATCTGTGTTGTACATTTCTATGGGTTCTGACAAATGCATAATGTCATGTGTCCCCATTACAGTATATCATACAGAATAATTTCATTGCCCTAAAAATGCCCACACCTGTGTGTCACCCACACACAAACCTACAGAAGATCATTCAGTATTGACCTGTGTGTGTGAATATGTGCACACACGTGTGTGCAAGAGAGAGAAATAGTATGCATGTGTGCTTTGGCATCTTTAAAAGAGCTTAATCCCTCTGAGGCGTAGTATTTTGTCTTCAGTAGTTTTGCTTCCAGCCTTAGCCTCAGAGTAAAAGCTTCAGGGAAAAGTGGTGTTAAAAATTAGAGTCCTGAATATCAAACAAAACAAAATTCAGGCAACCAGCCTGGCTGATATAGCGCCACACCTTTCAAACAAATATTTACCACCTTATTTAAGTTTTATTTACTTGTAAATAATGTTTGTGAAATGTGATAGGGTAGCATTTAAACTTCCTCACTACGATTTTAAAAGGGATCAAAATGCCTTTTGGTTTTTCAGAACTTCAAGTGGGCACACGACAAAAAGAACTTTTGGATATTGACAGCTCCTCCGTAATTCTTGAAGATGGAATAACCAAGCTAAATACCATTGGCCACTATGAGGTAAGACCAAGACTCACCTTTAAGTTTTCGTCCGTATCCCCCAATCCTGAATGGATTGGATAATTGCCCAAAACCAAACCAGTTACCGTTGAGTCAGTTCCAATGCATGGTGACCTCATGTCAGAGTAGAACTGTGCCCCGTAGGGTTTTCAGTGGTTGATTTTTTGGAAATATATCACCAGGCCTTTCTTCTGAGGCACCTCTGGGTGAGCTCAAACTGCCAGTCTTTTGGTTAGCAGCCAAGCACTTGCACCATCCAGGGACTCCCAACCCAAACCCAACCCCAAACCAAACCCATTGCCGTTGAGTCAATTCTGACTCATAGTGACCCTGCAGGACAGAGTAGAACTGCCCCATAGGGTTTCCCAAGAGTGCCCCTGGTGGGTTTGAACTGCCAGTACCATGTAAATTCTTTTTTTCTTTAAAAAAAAAAATAAAAAAGGGCCACGCCTACTTCCTGGAGTAGTTTGCAGGATGCATGTTTGTGGGGCAGTTTCCTTCAGATGCCAGTTCAGAAGAACCAATGATGACTGCCTGTCATGGTGCGCTTGTTATATGTCCCAGTCTTGGAGGGCTTTGATTTCTCATCACCTGATTACCCTCCATCCTCTAGTTTAGGCCAGAAGCATCTCTTTTATGAGATCCTCTGGCGTGGTGAAGTATGCTGCCCAGCAAAACTACATAAAAGTTACATAGCTCGACTGCTGAGTGCCAAGTGTGATGCTTTTACAAAAGCCCCTAAGCTTCACCACTCTCCATGCCAATGGCCCCGACCATGTTCACCATGCACCTCCGTCACCTTTTGTGTAGAGTACTTTTTTGAAGAAGCTCTAAGTTTCCTGTTTGTTTGCACTATTCAGAGGTACCTCCTTTGGCTCCTTGACCCACATTCTCAGTAAAGGCCAAGACTGGTGAGGGGCACACATGACTTCTCAGAGGCAGTCTAAGTGCCAGAGAAGCTGGCACATGACAAGGGAGAGGAAGCAGGGAAGACTCCTAAACACAATGGGATGCTGGGATCCAGTCAGCAGCGTTATCCAAACTGCTGTTGAAAATCCAGTCTGTACTAAGAGCTGGGAATGCAAGTGAGAAGAAAAGGCATCAGGTCCTTACCCTCACAGAGCCTACAAGCTGGGTGGGTGGTGGGAAGGGAGAGAAAAGTAAAGAGGCAGTATTTTATGGTGTGATGAGTATTGTGGTTTGGAGCATCCGAGAAGACTTCCTGGAGGAAGCTGTGACTAAGCTGAAACCTGAAGAATGAGAAGAACTTCGCCAGGTGGGGGCAGGGTGGCAGCTCGTGGAAAGTCTCCAGCAGGATAGGGAGGGCATGCATGTTCTTCAGCAGATAGACTGTTACCAAACCAAACCAAACCAAACCCAGTGCCATCGAGTCAATTCCGAACTCATAGCGACCCTACAGAACAGAGTAGAACTGCCCCATAGAGTTTCCAAGGAGCACCTGGCGGATTCAAACTGCTGACCCTTTGGTTAGCAGGTGTACCACTTAACCACTGCGCCACCAGGGTTTCCAATAGACTGTTAGACTGGCTAAAATCTGAGGCGTCAGGGTGGAGGTGAGAGCCAATAGTAGCCAACAGTTATGGAGCACTTAGGAGCCCCTGGGTGGTGCAGATAACATGCTTGGCTGCTAACCGAAAAGTTGGCAGTTCTAGTCCGCCCAGAGGCACCTCAAAAGAAGGCCCGGCAGCCTACTTCCAAACAATCAGCTATTGAAAACTCTATGGAGCACAGTTCTGCTGTGACACTCATGGGGTCACCATGAGTCGGAGTCGACTAGATGGCAACTGGCTTGTGTTTTGCCTGTGGAGCACTAACTCTGTGCCAGGTGCTGTCCTCAGCGTTTCCCTCCATTTTGGATCATTTCATCCTATAGCAGTCCTGTGAGGCAAAACCGTACCTGTTGCTGTTGAGTCAACTCCAACTTATAGCAATTCAACAGGATAGAGTAAAACTGCTCCCAGAGGGCTTCCAAGGCTGTAATCTTTATGGAAGCTTACTGCCACATCTTTCTCTTGCGGAGCGACTGGTGGATTCAAACCGCTGGCCTTTTTGGTTAACAGTCGAGTGCTTAACAACTGTGCCACCAGGGCTCTGCATCCTATGAGGAAGATACTATTATTCCAAAAACCAAACTCATTGCCCTTGAGTCAATTCCAACTCATAGTGACCCTACAGGACAGAGTAGAACTGCCCTATAGGGTTTCCAAGGCTGTAATCCTTATGGACGCAGACTGTCGTACCATTCTCCTGCAAGGTACTATTATTAACCTATTTTTTTTTTATAAATAAGTGGGCAAACTGAGGCGCAGGGAGGTTTAGTAATAGTCAATGGCAGAGCCAAGATTTGGACCCAGATAGCTGAGTTCCAGAACCCATGGTTACACACACACACACACCCCCACATACACACACACCACATACATACCCAGACATACATACCACACACACTGCACACATACCACCACACACACATATATACCACACACACTGCACACATACCGCCACCCACACATACATACCACACACACACCAGACACACACACCAGACACACACACACCACACACACATATACACACACCACACACACTGCACACATATATACACACACGCCACATACACACACCACACGCACACATACACCCCACAAACACACACCACACACACATACACACACATACCCCACAAACACACAGACCACGCACACATACACACACCACACACAGACACCACACACACAGCCACACACACTGACACATATACACACACACCACACACACACCACACACACACCACACACACAACCACACACACTGACACATATACACACACACCACACACACAAACACACAGACACCACACACAGACACCACACACAACCACACACTGCACACATACACACACACATAGACACCACAAACACACACACACACACATACACACTACACACTCATATACACACACACACCACAAACAACACACATGCACAAGGGAGGCCAGAGAAGGGAGGAGCAGGTCATGCAGGGCTTTGACAGCTGTTTAAGGAGGTTGACTTTTATACCAAGAATCGTGGGAAGGCATTGGAGATCTGTGAGCAGGGGAGATTAGTGTTTCAGAAAATGATTGTGGCTGAGCATGGATTTAAGGGGTGAAGCCTGGAAATAGGGAGACCCGCGAGAAACTGTCAGAATATCAGGTGAGGGATGAAACTCTCCAGAAATAACTCAGTGGCTTTGGAGATAGGAACGAGTGGATGGATTCAAGTGATGTTCAGGAGGTGGAGGCCATGAGCAATGAGAATCAGAGAGGGTGTCAAGGATGACACTGGGGGGAAGATGCACCTGGAGGTGGAGAAGACAGGAAGAGGAGCAGCTTCCCGAGACACTCGGACAGTAGGGGGTTGTAGGGCTACCTAGAGCCAAGGAGACATGTCTGTACCAGAATGCCTTTGACCCTGCCAGACTCTGAAAGTTGCTGAAACTGTTCCTCCAGCAGAGCTCTCTGGACAGCAGCCAGGAGCAGAGGACACCCTGTTTGTGGGCAGTGGTTGAGTGGGTCTCAGACCCATTTTGGAAATAGTTGCTTTGGGTGATGCCTGAGTGAGCTCTGCCCCCCCAGCCTTGGATGGAGGGGACCTAGGCAAGGGGCCCTGGGTACCATCTGCTACCTGATGCTCACCCTCCTATACTTGGACTTTCCAACCTCAGAATCATGTTGCCAGGAGCAGCAGTTCTTAGCTATTGGAGTTTGTAAAAACCCCTAGGGAACTTTCTAAAAGTGCATATTCCTGGACTCAGGAATGCAGGGGGAGAAACACTGCTGCATAGAATTTGATTGACCAGAAGGAGCTTAGAGATGGCGATGCTGTCAGGTAGGAGCGCTTGGAGAGGGCCGTTTGATGGCATCAGCTTGAAGTTCAGGGCTCCGGATCCACAGGCTCCCTCTCCCTGTGTTTGGGGAGCAAGCCTGTCTGAGCAAGTTTCAGGAGGGATGCCAGCCACCAACGCACTCCTTTGGTGCTCTTGACTAATGTCCTTGACTAGCTCAGCTGTGCAGGGGGGGAGACAGGCTTCTCAGCAGCCTACCACAACCGTGTGGCATGCGCCCCAAAGGAAGGGGTGTGGCCCCTGATTGTCCTTAATAGGGAAAGGCAGAACAAGTCCCTGAAGCAGGGGAAACCAAGAACCAGCACAGCTGTCTGCAAGGCAAGGAGAGGGCTGTCAAGAGGGATAGAACATCAGTCTTCGCTGGAGACATCGGCCATGCTAGACACCTATCTGCTTAAGGATGATAATGAAATTAATCCAGCCTGTAGCCACTTCCCGTCCAAATGATTTATTGGCCTCATACCCCAGCCTTGCCACATGGTGGTAATAAATGACAAGACGAGGACATGATGGCTTAAAGGATTCTCCTTATGTTTAAAAAGCTAAGCTGTAAGGCAAATCAAGGCATAGAGCTTGAAGGAAACCTGGGAGGTCATTGAGCCCAATGCTCTCTATGCCTGGACCATCTCAGATGCCCTTTTGGAAAAAAATTGCACAAAGAAAAGCATTCACCACCACCCTCGGCCACCTAAATCCATATTTGATTTAGCTGAGCCCCCGCAGATTCAAAACTCGCACTCATTTGACAGGGCCGGGCTGAGGTTTACTTTTACCGTTTCATTAAAGAAAAATTTTCCCCTCAAGCACTTGCATTTGCCTCCAAATAGACAAGATGCTAA
The DNA here is from genome assembly GCF_030014295.1 of Loxodonta africana. Classification (NCBI taxonomy): domain Eukaryota; kingdom Metazoa; phylum Chordata; class Mammalia; order Proboscidea; family Elephantidae; genus Loxodonta; species Loxodonta africana. Next base: position 37,614,854 of record NC_087345.1, on the reverse strand, counting down.
TTATCACTCTTATTCACTTACTAAAGCGCCCTAGTTTGAGTCACTGTGTGTGCTTGAAAGCAAAAACTGTATTTCATTTAAAAATAGGGTCTAATTCAGAGTTTTCAGTGATTCAGACTCACCTCCCTCCAATTAGCCCAAATTAGTTAGGTTTTAAAGTTAATCTTTAGTGACGGCCAGTTCCTCCTACTGTCTAAACGAAGTCCCTGCTGCTGGAGTATAAGCCTTTTTCTTCTCGCCTTGTTCTGGCCTTAAAACCTGGTGATGTAGTGGTTAAGAGCTATGGCTCCTAACCAAAAGGTCAGCAGTTCGAATCCACCAGGTGCTCCTTGGAAACCCTATGGGGCAGTTCTACTCTGTGATATAGGGTCACTATGAGTCAGAATTGACTTGACGGCAACGGGTTTGGTTTTTTGCTGCTGTTGTTGTTCTGGCCTTAGGGGAAATAGAGTGTAGCTGGTCTCCCCAGAATCACTTACCGTCTGTATGTTTGAGGACCGGGTTCTAGAGCATTGCACAGACTAGATACAGCCCCCAGAGTCCCAAATTGCCAGCAATGCCCTGGCACCTGTTGGATGGCATCCTCGCCAACCCCGGGCTTCATAGTGATTGCTTTGCACAATGATAACAATAGCAGCCAGCGCTGGGCCCTGTTCCCATGCATTAACTCATTTAACATTCACAACAACCCCACTAGGTAGGAGCTTTTATGATCCTCATTTTCAGTCAGACAAATCAGAAGAGGACAAATTTCTGCTCAAGTCTCATTCTGTCCCGGGCAGAGAAGGGGTTAAGCACGCCACTGTCTTTACAAACACATTAAACCAGAGGCATATTTCTCCCCTATAATTAAATCCGCTCCAAGTGCTTCCTTAACTGGCTGTTGCTCTGTGTGCGTTTACTATGAAGGGACAGCCTTGTGTTCTGGAGCTGAGGAGATCAGTTGTGTGTATGTGCGTGTGTGTGTTGGCGGGGGGTCTCCAATGTGGCCGCGGCGGATGGCTTCTCTGGGGTTCAGGCTTTCCTGCCCTCAACTGCACTCCTGTGTCACCTTTTGCTGGACCGTGATATCACGCTCACACTCTGCCATGGAGTGGCATCCTGTGTGCAGAACAGACGTTTTGTCAGATTGGAAATTCTCGCCACAGATCACACCTCTCATTCTGAGCTGCAAGGTTCTGGGAGATGGAAGATGCCTTTAACCACCGCGTCATTGAAGCGTGCTCCCCAACACAGAAGTGGTCACTGCTAACGCCGAATGTGCCGTTCAAATGGCATTTAAAGCTCATAGTAATATCCCAAAGGGCCTGTTGGGTGAGGCTGGTGGTCCTTCCAGTCAACTGTGTTATCTCTGATAGTAAAATAAAGAGACTGGACTTTCTCTGAAGTTCTCTTAGAGCGCAAACGTCTTCAGAGACTCATTTATTTAACAAACACACATGGTTTGTGTGTGCAGTGTGGTTAAGAGCCCGGCTGATAACCAAAAGGTCGGCAGCTTTGAATCCACCAGCTGCTCCTTGAAAACCCTATTGGGCAGTTTTACCCTGTCCTGGAGGGTCTCTATGAGGTGGAATCCACTTGACAGCAACGGGTTTGGTTTTTTTGGTTAGCCCTCTTAGGAGCACCTGAGAGGTACAAACAAAGCTCAGCTACTAACTAAAAGACGGTTCAAATCTACCAAGAAGCAACTCAGAAGAAACGCCTGGCAATCTACTTACAAAAAATCAGTCATTGAAAACCCTGTGCAGTGTTCTAGTCTGAAACACATGGCATCACCATAAGTCAGAATTGACTTGATGGCAACTGATTTTAGTCCTCTGAACAGCTCGATGAGATTGGTACTGCCATTATTCCCATGCAGAGGCACAGAGAGGTTAAAGAACTTACCCAAGGCCACACAGGTCTCCTTTCTGATGCTCAAGGCTGGAAGCAGATGAAAAAGGAATCACACTAGAGACTGCTGCTCTTCTTGGGGCCAAAGGGATAACCTTGCTCAGAGCCAGGCTTTCAGTCCAGGCCTCCTCAACGCCCAAGCAGCCTGGCTTTCTGCTCGGCCAATTTATGAGAAATCTTTGTAGTTGCCCTTTTTGGTGTCAAGTTCAAAAGGTAACTTCTCTTACCATTTTATGATGAATCTAGCATCTGTGAGTTTATCAAAATGGTTTCTTATTTCTAATCCTACTTTAACATCCTTCGTGACCAACATTCCTTGAAGTAGACAACATTTACCTTCATCAGAAGGGTAGTCTCTCCAAGCATCCAAGAGCCGACAAGTCCAGCCCAATCAGTGCACAGGGTGTGCTTAGGTTTCCAATTCATACACATCCTTGGAGACCAGGGAGTTCCTGATGGTGCAGACAGTTAAAACGCTCAGCTGCTAACCGGAAACTTGGTGGTTCAGGTCCACCCAGAGCTGCCTTGAGCATTGTGCTCTTTTGGAGAACTGTCTGAATGGGATCAAATTGACAACAGCATCTCAAAAGGTCAGAGAGGAAACTTAGGCAGCAGTGAGTTCATGTTAACGGGGGAGGAACAATTCAGAAAAGGAGGCCGAGGATTGTTGCACAACTTGAAGAATGTAATCAAAGTCACTGAATTGTATATGTAGAAATTCTTGAATTGGTGTCTGTTTTGCTGTGTGTACTTTCAACAACAATAATAAAAAAAGAATGGGAAACAAAAAAAAAAAGAAGAAGAAGAAGAAGAAAGGCCTAGCAATGTACTTCTGGGAAATCAGCCATTGAAAACCCTATAGAGCACAGTTCTACTCTGACACCATGAGTCAGAGTCAACTTGACGGCAACTGGGTTTCTTGGAGACTAGGCTCCCTCCCAGTGGGCTCTCCTAGGACCCTCTCTAGCAGTCCTCTGAGGAATTTTGCTACGAGTCCAAGAGTTCATTTTAAGTAAACGAGAGGGAAGCAGGAGCCCTGCGAGCATGTCACTCATTTCAAGGATCCTGTAGAGCTCTGTTGTGGGTGTCAGGAATCGCAAGTGTAGGATTTGATGAGCCAGTTGAGAATGTCCTGACAGACCCGTCCAGATGCTCTGATGAGCTGGAGCCTTCACGGAAGGACTGAGCAAGGTCAGGCCTCTGGCCCTGAGAAAAAGATTCCTTTTTCATCTGCTTCCAGCCTTGGGGCACCAGTGAGAAGAGCCAAGGGGGAAGACAACAGAGCAGTATTGACGAGTGGCTGCTGGGACAGCACTAGTTGAAAAAAATTTTGTTTTCACATAAAACAGAAAAAGGTGGTGTCAGGAATGAGATACCAGTACAGGTCTGCAGGTGGTGATTTGTATTGACTATTGTTTCAGATTTTTTTTTTTTTTTTTAAAATAAGGAAAAAGTATAGCCATAGCTTAGACAGAAGAATTTCCTGTGAAATTCTTCGATTAAAATTTCAGTTTTTCTGTTAGGATAAGCAACATGAAATTGCCAATATTTGACCTTTTTTCTTTTGTCCTACAAAAATGGTAGTTTCACTTGCAAGTGGTTTGGAGGGTGTATAACCAGTTGCCATTGAGTTGGCTCTGACTCTCGCAACCCCATATGTGTCAGGGCAGAACTGTGTTTTTCACAGGGTTTTCAACGGCTGATTTCCCAGCAGTAGATTGCCAGGCCTTTCTTCCTTGGTGCCTCTGGGTGAACTCGAACCTCCAACCTTTTGGTTAGCAGCTGGGAGCATTAACTGCTTGTACCACCCAGGGACTGCAGAGAATGTGTAACTACTGTTTATTTCAAGAGTGACTTTAAATTGTTGGTGTGGGTCCATTTCTCCCTGCTTGGTCACAGCTCCTAATTTTGATGATGGAAAAGTCTCCAGTCACCCCTGCCACATTCCCACATGGGCCGGCTGTCACTGAAGGGGCGTCACCTTGTTGTTACATGGAATCCTGGAGCTCCGAGAAGCTGGGAAGAATTCAGTTTGAAGTTACCGTGTGTACCAGCTCCGCTCTGGGCTGCAGAAACATCCCCGCCGCAGGTCCATCTAGTGACATTAATCTTGCTTTAATTTCATTTGGTTTTCATCCCTAAAGCAGGGGCCCAGAGGACGCTCCCAGTCTCACAGGAGTGAGGGACGATTAATGAGCCACTCTTAGGAAAGCATTTGGAGCTCCTCCTAGGGAACAGGCAGCGTCATATTTTTAACACTTCGGATTCTGTGGCACTTTCTATCTTCAACTTGGCAGCAGCTGGCTTGTGGGAAATAGAAAACGGAAACCTTCCCCTCCACAAACATCTGTAAATAAACAACTTTTCTGTCTTTAGCATGGTGTGAAAGTGTCACATGGGGGAGGGGACCGTCCCAGCCCTAGAACAGCTGTGGAAGTTAGAAATATGCTCAAACGCACACACGCGAGCAACTCATCCGCTAATAAAATGCTTTTACACTTGCTCCCGGGAGATAATTTCAGAGGAAAGTCTCCTTGGTGCACGCTGCATTTATGCTATCTTAATGCTCGAGCACAGCGCCAGCAGTGAGTTGCTGCCAGCTCTTGAAAAGACATTTGAACTTCTGGCAACACTCCCCATCGGAAGGCCCATCCGTGGTGTTTGTGATTATAGAGTAAGGGTGCTCGCTTTTGGCAAAACAAAGCGTCTGACAGGAGCTGAGTATTGGCTCAACACTCAACGGGATCCATTTGGGATTCATTCTTTGACAATTACCCAGAATGAATCACCAGCTTCCTTTTATAAAAAGATATTTATTGGCTTAGAAACTGGGTATAGGCAGCTCTTCATGGGGAGGAATTCTGTAACCATGTTCAAATATTCTCATAAACTCAGTGTCTGAGTATTGCTAAGGGGGTATCTGCACAGAGCGCTTGCTTTAATTGCATCAAGTATGGAGGAGAACTGAAACGGCAGCCAGGAAACAATGAATGTCTCAAGGGGAAGGGAGAGGACATTTGGACATAAGAGCAAAGTCGAAGAGCTCAGTAAGAGTTAAGAATCCCCACTTTGCAGAGGCCTGATGGCCCCAGCTAGCTCCTGCCTGGACCCCCGCCCTCCCCAGATGGAGGCCTCTGGCTGAAACTTAGTGGTTGGATGGGCACAGCTGGCTGGACAGCTGTGCTTGGGGACCTGTCAAGGCTGCCTCTTGCTCTGTGTTTTTTCCTCTGTGGGTGCCACCTGAAGGAGATTAGACTTTAATCCTTTGGTGCTTGCTAGGCAGGCGTGTACATTCTGATAACCAACGTGCACAGGTTATAAGAGAAATTCTAGGTTTCTTTTTTTTCCAAATTTTAACCAGTTGCCATTGAGTTGATTCTGACTCATAACGACTCTATGTGTGTTGGAGTAGAACTGTGCTCCCATAGGGTTTTCAGTGGCTGATATTTCAGAAGTAGATTGCCAGGCCTTTCTTCCAAGGTGCCTCTGGATGGACTCCAACATCCAATCTTTTGGTTAGCAGCTGAGTGTGTTAACTGTTTGCACCACCCAGGGACTCCCTTTTCCAAACTAGGGAAGGCCAATTCCAAGTTAGTATGAGAATTCAAGATGGCCTTGGAGCTTTACAGTGGAGGGAAAAATCTTGTAGTGGAGGGAAAAATAATGTTCCAAAAAAGGACAGGGTTTATCTCCAGCCACATCCCAGAATGAAAGAGGAGATTCATGTATTCCCGACCTACCTCCTCTTCTCGTGGACCAGCTCTGAGAACAATCTACGCTTCCAGAAGAATGAGGCCTGCTCTGTGTATTTTAGCAACTACAACAGCATTTTCTTCACCCAGTTATTTCCCAGGGCCCATCAGGGCGTGAGAGTTCCTGGATGGTAAAGAATGGTTAAGACACTTGGCTGCTAACTGAAAGGTCAGAAGTTCAAGTCCACCCAGAGGTGCTTCAGAAGAAAGGCCTGGTGACCTAATTCCAAAATATCAGCCTTTGAAAACCCTCTGGAGAACAGTTTTACTCTGACACACATGGGGTCACCATGAGTCAAATCAACTCAATAACAACTGGTCTTATCAGGGTGTGGAAAGAGGGTACTGGACTGCCATTTGGCCCTGGGCTCCATATTCCTGAAAGGCCTCAGGTGAGAGCACTTAACCCTATTGGTCAAGTGTGTCCATTTCAAATCTATGGCAATTTTTAAACACCTTTTGGTTATTGGGATATAGTTTATATACCATTAGGTTCACTTGTTTGAAGAGTACAATTCAATTTAAAAAAAAACAACCCAAACCCATTGCCATGGAGTCGATTCCAACTCATAGCGACCCTATAGGACAGAGTAGAACTGCCCCATAGAGTTTCCAAGGAGCGCCTGGTGGATTTGAACTGCTGACCTTTTTTTTGGTTACGTGACCAAGTGACCACTATGCCACCAGGGTTTCTGTACAATTCAATAGTTTTCGGTAAATTCGGAGTTGTGGAACCATCACCACTGTCCAATGTTAGAACGTTCTCATCATCCCCAAAAGAAACCTTGTGCTCATTAGCAGTTGCTCTACGTTCCCCCAACCCGTGTTTTAGGCAACAGGTAATCTACTTTCTGTCTGGATAAATTGGCCTATTCTGGACATTTCATATTAATGGGATCGTATGGTATTTTTTTTTTTTTTTTTATGGTATGTGGTCTTTTGTGACTGGCTTCTTTCACTTAGTGTGATGTTTTTGAGGCTCATCCATGTGTAGCATGTATTAATACTTTATTCCTTTTATTATATGGTGCCTCTGGGTAGACTCAAATCTCCAACCTTTGGATTAGCAGCTGAGTGTGTTAAACGTTTGCACCACCCAGGGACTCCCCTAATATAGTAGGAACCTCAAAAAATGAAATGGGCCCAGGCCTCTCTTGACCTCTGAGAGACTGGGGTATGTCCTAACACAGCTGAGTCCTCCCGTCATCCAGGGGTGGCTGGCTGCCCATTGGTCCCATGACATCAGGGCTACCACCTTCTCAGTGCTCACCTCCCTCCCTCTCCTGGCCTTGGCTTTCTCCTTCCCTGGACCATGAGCCCCTTGAGGGCAGAGACAGTGTCTCATCGTTACAGCCCAGCCTCCACGTCATTCTGATAAATATTTGATTCAATCAGTGAGAGAATGTGCAATCCATCCAGCCATCTAAGTCCTGGGAGCAGTTGAGAAAGACATTAAAATTTGAAAACTCATGTATTTTTTATCTTTGCTTTCAGATATCAAATGGATCCACTATAAAAGTCTTTAAGAAGATAGCAAATTTTACTTCAGGTAACCCATATAATATTGTTAACCTTTTGTTCTCTCAGCTTTGTAAATTACCGTTTTTGCCTTTCTCAGATGGATTGCCACAAAGGTGAGTTGAGTTGTTGCTATGTAATTCTCTGAAAGTGGAGAAGAGCCATTTGGATCTGTTTCTGGTGCTAAGACTGTGAGCCCTGCAAGAAGAAGGAAAGGAAAATGTAAACAACGGTTGGTCGGGACCGCTCAGCACTGAGGAAGCTGCTCCCTCTTAGCAATCCTCAACTCAGGGCAGAATCGCAGCCCTTGTAACTATCTCCTCCAGCTCCTCAGTAGAATGGGGGCTGACAGAGGGGATCCTCTTGGCAAACTGAGAGGGAAGCGTACAGATAATCACACAGCCCCGCAAGCACTGAACAAACAAGAAAACCCACTTAGGAAGCCACGCGACTGCCACGTCTGCAGCAATAGCACTCGCAGACTTCCCAGAATGTGGAGAGAGATAATCTAACACCAGAAAACCAGTTGCTGGGGAGTCGGCTCAGACTCATGGCGATTCCAGGTGTGTCAGAGTAGAGCTGTGCTCCATAGGGTTTTCAATGGCTGATTTTTTCGGGGGTAAATTGCCAGGTCTTTCCTCTGAGGCGTCTCTGGGTGGACTCATTCCTCCAACCTTTTGGTTAATAGCTGAGCTCGTTAACTTTTGTGGCACCTAATGTCCCAGACAAATTAAAGAGGGAGTTTTATGGGAAAGTCAAGAAGCCCGGTCTCTAAACTCATCTACCACCCTGATAGCCTTGGGGACAGGAAAGTAGCCTGTGACAGTGCCTTAAGAAAGTCCCGAGGTCCTGTTCCAGGTTGGTCTCCAGGGAAATGAAACCCCAGCCAAGACAATCAGTGCTCAGCTGTCTGCAGGGTTCTGGCCCTCTCATCCACAGGCTCTTTGTCACACAGCCCGAGTTGAGGCTTCCTGATTCAGTGCTAAAAGCAGCTTGGTGGATCCGAGCACCTGGCCACTGCAAACAGGAAATGCAGGGCTTCTGATTAAATAGAGGATAATTTGGTAGGTTGTAGGACATGCCTTTGGAGATGCCACCTTTCCATCACCACATCAGGCTATAATGAAGGAGCAGCCATCTTGCAGAGAGCGGCTTGTCATTCTGGGATAAGGCAGAAGGTGTCCCTGTGTTGTAAAAAGTGCAAGAGCTGTGTTTTCAGGTTTCAAAGATTGAGCCTTCAAAGGTTGGGCCTTTTGAAGAGTTTGATGGTTGGGGACCCAGTAGTAGAATTGTGGGCTTGGATCTCTTCATGGGACTTCCAGTCAGCCAATGCCTCTGCTTCCTCCCTGTCCAGTGACTCTCCCTGTCTTCCCTGCCCTCTAATCCAGCTGAGAGCCATCATTTTGATCACTATTCTGCCAACACTCCCAGTCCTGTGCCCCTCTGTCCTTTCATCATCCTCTCTGTTAAAACCCCAGCCCTGGATGAACCCAACTATTGGCCTGTCCTGGACCTGCAGCCAAGCAGCCACAGCACCACACAACAGGGCAGTTGGGGCACCACAGGTTGATGGTGCTCGCCTTGACCTAGTCCCTCAACACAGCCCAGTCCTAGTGAGTTTCTCTAAGCAGCTCACGCTGTGTTCTCCACAGTGTCTCCTTCCTTTCCTCAAAGGTCTGACCCGCACAGCTTCCCTGACTTTCAGTAGACGACTTCACCCTCCACTTCACACGGAAAAGAAAAAAAGAAATCAGAACTCCCTCAACCTCCATCGCTAACCTTCCAACCTGTCTGCATTTGCCCCATTTCATCCTCTTTGCTTCCCCTGACATTCTCAAAACTGTCCTTCCTTCCATCCAGAGCTAGTCTCCCTGCCTATGCTCTGAATCCCACAGTCCTTCTGATCTGCTGAGCATTCTTCTTGTTAGCTGCCGTGGAGTCGACCCTCGACTCATGGTGACCCCATGCACAATGGAAGGAAATACAGCCTGGTCCTGCATCATCCTTGTGATCAGTTGTGGATCAGACCCTCCGAGCGTTCTTACATCATCAGTAATCTCTTCTCCCACCTGTACTTTCTTTCCCTCCTCTCTACTGCATCATTCCCATTGGTGTTCCAGAATAGTCTAGTCTCTCTTATCTTCTCTCTTATCCCTCCGTTTACCCTTAACAGTCAATTTTCTTCCAAGAGTTTCCTCACCTTGTGCCACTTTCACATTCACCCCGAGAGCTCTACCTCCTCACATTTCTTTCAGATCTTAAAAGGGGTTGTGATCCTTCCCACCTTAAGACCTTTGCACTTCTTATTTCCCTTCCTCCCTGTGCCTAACTCTATCCATTCATTTCGGTCAGCTCAAAAATGCCTTCCTGAAACATCCCAGACTAGGTCAGATCCTAGGTATTCTCTTAGCGTATAATTCTCCTTCATGGTCCTGATCCCAGTTTCAATGAAATAATTAATTGTGTAATTTGTAGTTTGATGTCTCTCATTCGCTAGAATGTAAATTCCATCAGGGCAGGAACTGTGGTAGTTGTTATTGTTTGCTGTTGTGGCATCGGCCTCCACGGCACAACGGAACAAAACGCTGCCTGGTCCTGTGCCATCCCTATGATCGGTTGCAGGTCAGACCACCCTGATCCACAGTTTTCCTTGACTGATTTTTCAGAAGTAGATCACCAGGCCTTTCTTGCTAGTCTGTCTTAGTCTGGAAGCTTTGCTGAGACCTGTTCAGCATCACATGACACACAAGCCTCCCCTGACAGACGGGTGGCAGCTGAACATGAAGTGCACTGGTCAGGAATCAAACCTGAATCTCCTGCATGGAAGGCAAGAATTTTACCGCTGAACCACCACTGCCCCCAGAAAGACAAGACCTAGGTCTTTTTTAATTCATTTTTTTTTTTTTTTATATGCCTGGTAGCCATTGGCACATAGCAGGTGCTCCATAAATATTTGTTAAGTCAATGAGACTTGAATCTCTTCGACCCCATCCTCACCAAGTTTTAGCCTCTTTTTCAACACTTCCAAGGACAGGGAACGTGCTTCCCACTTCAATCTCTGGCTCATACTGTCTCCATTTAGTTCTTCAGATCTTAAGATACAGCAGGGGGTGAAAAAAAAATGTAGCTATAAAGAGCTTAGGTAACCTCTTCGGTTTATAGTACAAATGGGGCATTTTATGAGATAGCCAATTAGCCCGTGGTTGTTTTTCTAATGGACTGTTTTCTCTCCCTGTCTCTCTGGCATTCAGACGTGGAATACTCGGAGGAGCACTGCCATTTGGTGAGTTCAGGTTTTCTTGTGCTCGCTGGCTGCTGAATGGCAGGCCTTCTGTAGCGTGAACCGTCTCCTTGAGTAACGCTTCTACTCCCTGTCTTCCCTTTAGATTTTACCAGACTCAGAAGCGTTCCAAGATGTACAAGGAAAGAGACATCGAGGGAAGCACAAGTTCAAAGTCAAAGAAATGTATCTGACAAAGCTGCTGTCGACCAAGGTACACTTACTGTTCTGGGGGCACTCTTACGGCTACCTTGGGGGTGTATGATGTGTTTGACTTCATTTCCGCTGAAGTGTGAAAATGTTACAAATCCCTTGTGCCTTCTAGCAAAGCAAAATGAAAGTTTAAATTGTTAACACTTCCTACCCGCTTTCTTTTATATATATATATATATATATATATATATATATATATATATATATATATATAAAAACCAGTGCCGTCAAGTCGATTCCGACTCTCTCTATATATAAACGGCAAAGATAACAGCACTTTACAAATTTCTGCTATAGCGTCTTCAGTCAGGGGCTTAATATTGTTCCCAGTCCCTTTACCCACCGTTTCCCTATTGTTATTTTTTAGGTTGATGGCGTAATTATTCCTTTTTGTTTACTTGTTATTATCGATGAGCAATAAAACTTTCTGAATTGCAAATAAAAGGAAGGGGGGGTCAGTGACTATAAATCTAGTAAATCTTACTGTTTTTTTTTTTTTTCATTTTAAAATTAAGAATTCTGTTCACATATAAAAAAGTCAGATGTGAAAGCCAGTGGAATACCAAGTCAGGAGCCAATTTTTTGTTATCTGGCTTTTGGGAGGATTAACAGAAATCTGTGGTGGTCCTTTTTTTTTTCCTGAAACGACTAGCAATATAAATGCTATTATCTTCACCTGGCCCCGGTAACCTGCTGGGCATACTTCTTCAGATTACAGGAGGGAATCCGCTTAGAGCTTAGTAGATCTGTTTAGTGAGCAGAGGACAGACAGCGCCTCTTGGTTTTCTCAGCTGTCCCATGGAGCTCTGCCTATTTGGTTTTTGTAAACACTCAAATGCTTTGGAAAGGCCACCTTAAACCCAGTCATGGAAATATGTGCAACAGGAAAAATTCTGGGAAGAGAACAACATCACGTGAGTTTTTCCAAGCTGAACATAACTAATAAAAGCCAAACATCCATGGCTCCTTGGTGTCGGTATACAGCCCTACAACTGACATTTCAACTGCTGGAGATTTCTAAGATACCCTCCCTGTTGACCAAACAATCTTGTTATCAGCAAGAAGCTTATGAAACAAATTTATAATTTTGGCCATGGATTTCCAGGACCTTTGTCCCATACTGTGAGTGTTGGCCTCGTTTGACAATTTTAGTTATTTTCTCTTCAGCTTTTCTCTGTTTTGCACGTCAGAGTCTCAAAACTTGGATTTCATTTTCTATCATGTTTTCAAAACTGCTACGATACACATGCACATATATGCACATATATACAAATTAATCTCATGAATCCACTGTTTTCTCTCTTTCAGGTGGCAATTCATTCTGTGCTTGAAAAACTTTTTAGAAGCATTTGGAGTTTGCCCAACAGCAGAGCTCCATTTGCTATAAAATACTTTTTTGACTTTTTGGATGCCCAGGCTGAAAACAAGAAAATCACAGACCCTGATGTTGTACATATTTGGAAAACAAACAGGTGGGAATGTAGGCGATTACTGACTGTTTTCAAGAATCTAGGACAGAATCTTAACTAAAATTGAGGTCAAAGAGAGTTAGGAGGATTCTTTTATCCCTGTCTCAGAATCTTTGTGCTTGGTGAACTATCATGTCAAAATAGTTTCTTGCTCTGTTACTATTTTTTTTTCCTCTTTGTTCTTTACTTCACCGAAGTTGATCCTTGTCTACTGTCTAGTTATTGATTTCCCTTCCCCTCCCTCCCCATTTGTTACTATTTTTAAACAATAAATAAAACCACTTCTATGCTGTGAATTCTATTCTTTAGGTTTAAATAAACAAAATCTAGTGTCCTTAATGTATGAAAAAGACTGTCTAAACTGTTAACACAAGTTTAGCTTGACCAGAAGGATGAGAAATTAATATTTTGTGGGATTCCTCATACAATGTTTTCCTTAGAGAAGGCTCTTTTATTTGTCCGTGAAAGAATCAGTCACTTTGCCATTTCCAAACTGTCTTCTTAGTGCATGCTCAAGCCCAACCAGGCCTATCTCCAATCTTCGCTTGGGTTCACTCCCTTCCTTTCAGGAGCTCTGTTTGGCTACATTCTGAATCTGTGTAGAAATGTCTGCTTCAGCCTTATCAAATACAGTACTCAAATGCCAGGAGAACTAACCAAAGGTTTGCTTTGTTTTATTAACATTTTACCTCAAGCAGAGCTAAGGAATCTAGATTTATTCGAAATGTTTCCGCAATAAAGAAATATAGCTCATTACCTTTATTTAACATACTTTGTGCATGAGCTGAGTAAGACTCAGAGTTATGATGAACAACTTCTCAGTCCCAGCTCAAGCCTTCTAAGCACTGAAGTTAGCCAGACCATTTTAAGCAAGTACTAAAAACTGAAGTTCCAGAATCTAGGTCTGAGCTTCTCCCATTTAATCCGGATCTAGCCGGCCTCTCTGCTCCACTCCCTTCCTGTGTTCTAGCCTTTTATCCTCCTGCCGTGCTACGCCCACATCAAGCTTGGGTGCTACAGCCCACCACTGCACCATGGAGACGTGGCATCTGAGCAGGGGCAGCAGCCAGGACAGTAGAGCTGAAAGTGCCTTTAGGCTATTTATTGGGAGACCCAGCAGCCATATGGTAGAGGCCAGAGTTAGACTTTGAACAGTTCTCAAGTTTCTATTCAAATATTTATTCAAGCACGTACTGTGTGTCAAGCACTGTTATAGGTGCTAGAGATAAAAACTAGTTTCTGTCCAGTCAATTTCAACTCATGGTGACCTAAAGGTGTCAGAGTAGAACCGTGCTCCGTAGGGTTTTCAATGGCTGATTTTTCAAAAGTAGATTACCAGGCCTTTCTTCCAAGGTACCTCCAGGTGGGCTTTAACTTCTGACCTTTCAGTTAGCAGCTGAGTGTGTTAACCATTTGCTTCACTCAGGGACTGTGCTGGAGATAGAGTAGTGAATAAAACAGGCAAAAATTCATGTCCTCATGGAGTTTACATTCTAATGGTGAAGACAAGACAATAAATAAAACAGGTGTAGTATATGAGAGGGTTATCAGTGCAATGGAGAAAGTGGGAAAGGAGAATAAAGAGGGTCAGGATAGATTGGATAGAGAAGGCTTCACTGAGATGATGCCATTTGAGCCAGGTTTTGAAAGAGGTGACAGGTGAGGGTGCAAACTGTGAGACCATCTCAGGCAAGAGAGTTTCAGGAAGAGAGGCAACAAGAGAAAAGTCCTGAGTCAGGAGCTTGCCTGGCGTTCTTGAAGAACAGTGAGGAGGCCACTTTAGTTGGAATGAGTGAGATGGAAAGTAGTAGGAGATGGATGCACTGGGCCAGACCATGTAGTGTTTTTACCTGCAAGGAGATGGAAACGTATAGGATTTGGAGCAGAGGAGAGACGTGATCTGATTCGTTGTTAAAAGATCACTGGTAGTTGTGTAGAGAATAAACTGTCAGGAGCTGGGGATTATAATCTGGGTAAGAGACGGTTATAGCTTAGATCAGGATGTAGCACTTAGGAGCCCTGGTGGCGCAGTGGTTAAAGCAATCAGCTGCTAACTGAAAGGTTGGTGGTTTGAAACCACAAGGGGCTCCATGGGGAAAAGATGTGGCAGTCTGCTTCTGTAGAGATTTACAGCGTTGGAAACCCTGTGGGGTCACTATGAGTCTGAATCAACTGGAAGGCAGTAGGTGGGTAGCACTTAGAGGGGGTGAGTAGAGGTCTAATTCTAGAGCTCTGAGTATGAGATGTTCTCATTGGTAACCATCGTCTGATATTATCAAGAACTATCTGGAGAAAATTCTCATCCCCTTTCAGACTTATCCTCCTCTAGTCCTTCCTCTCAGTAGCCCTGTCAGTTTAACCCTTTCTTGTTCTTTCTCAGTCATGCTGCCCTCTGTTGCTTGATACGTGTGCCAAAGCAGACTTGTATACTTCGATTACAAGGACAAAAATGCCCGTTTACAAACTGTGATACACAGAACATTGGCCTCATATGAATGGCCCTATTTGAAAGAGATTTCTCTCCTTTTGAACAGCCTTCCTCTTCGCTTCTGGGTAAACATCCTGAAGAACCCTCAGTTTGTCTTTGACATTAAGAAGACGCCACACATAGACGGCTGTTTGTCAGTGATTGCCCAGGCGTTCATGGATGCGTTTTCTCTCACGGAGCAGCAACTAGGGAAGGTAGGGCTCCGCTGTAGTATTTCTTGAATGTCCTCCTGTGAATTTGAAGCACTCTCTGTTTCTTGTAAATCAACTCTGTCAAAAATAATAAACGATTGGCTTAAACCACACCGGCTGAAAATAGCCAATGATAGTCACTGTACATTCACTTTGCTCCAAAATCTGTCTCCTTTATTTCTGTTTGTAATCTAGTATCTTTTTTAAGGGAAAGCTGAAATATTAGATTAGCTCCAGCCTATTGCAGAACTCTGCTGTGACACTGATAAAACATTAGCCCAAAGTGTAAAACTATTGAAATTTGCCTAAATTAGTTCCATCTGAATATACATAAAAGAGTCTCTATTTGAATATGACAAATTGCTTACGGGGAAGAAAATCTTGCCTGAGATTTGTATCGCTATTGGTTTGTCAGTTTATAATCAAAACATGCATATTGTTTTCCTAGCTGATCAAAAGCCCCAAGAAAACAAACAAACAAAAAAAGAAAACAAAGCAGGATAAAAATACAGAGCAAACTTTGAAAGCGGTGTTTTGGTCTTATGTGAAGTACTCCGAAATACATTAAACGGAATAATATCTGTACCTAGTGCATTTCAGAAAATCTTTTAACGCTGAACTGTGGCTCTTTGGTAGAGGATTTTAAGAGTGCCTGGGATGAACAGTGATTGATGTTTTATAAGCACCCCAGACTCCTAGCCTAAATCTAAACTCTATCACCACTATTCCTACAGAATAAACCTGTTTTTACTTTTGTCTTCTAGAGGATTGCCTAGTCTCTCAAGGTAGAATCCTTGGCCTTCGACTCCTTCTTCTTCATCTCTTCCCCCAGCCTTTCCCCCAGTCTGTTGGTTACCACTCACTTCTGTCTCCAGAATGTCTCTGTTCTTTCCTTTTATTCCGTCTGCCTCATCCTGCCATCCCTTCTCCACTGGGGTAATAATCACTTCCTGACCGCTGTCCTTGCCCCTGCTGTCTACCCCACCCCCCAGCCTTTTCCTTTTCACTGTATATAGGGTCGCTATGAGTCAGAATTGACTCAACAGCAACCGGTAACGGGTATCTCAGGTGATCTAGAACATAAACCTGATCTTGTCAGTTTCCTGCTGAAAAAATTTTAAATACTTCCCATTACCTACCAGATAACAATCTTCGCAGTACCACCTGGCCCTTCTTGATTGGCCTTCGGGTCTCTTTTCCAACTTCCTAATTTTCTGGCACACTTCACATGCTCTCTATGCTACAGTTTACTTTTCCCAAACACACTATGAACTTGTTTTCACACCCCTTTGCTAATCCCCTCTTGTCTCACAACTACTCTGTCTAGTAAATACTACTCATTCATTCATCCAACAAACATGATTTCCAAATGGGTACCAGAAACTGGTACGAGGCTCAGATCAGCTTAAATACACATGCTTTGAACCTTCCCCTGATCTATTTCCCACAATACTTTAGTCATTTGACTAACAAAGTTCTTAGCACCCACACAGTGAAAGACACTTAAATGTTTATTTTTTCATAGTAAAAATGGTTGTTTATTAATTACTTCCTGTGTTCTTGGTATATTTCAATTAATCTTCACAAGAACCATATAAGGTAAGTTATATACCTTATATATAACCATATAAGGTACACCGAAAAACCAAAACCAAACCCGTTGCTGTTGAGTCGATTGGGACTCATAGCAACCCTATAGGACAGAGTAGAACTGCCCCATAGTTTCCAAGGAACACCTGGCGGATTTGAACTGCCGACCTTTAGGTTAGCAGCCGTAGCACTTAACCACTATGCCATGGGGTTAAGGAAGTTGATGTTCTGAGAGATGACCAAATCCACTGCCATCGGTGTTACAAATCTTGCCTAAAATCACACAATGTAGCAGACTTGATTCACCTCTACAGTCTTTACTCTGCACCCTCCCTCCTACTTACTAATCACTTATACTAACCCGTTGTTGCTGAGTCAATTCCGACTCATAGCAACCCTATAGGACAGGGTAGAACGCCCCATAAAGTTTCCAAGGAGCACCTGGTAGATTCAAACTGCTGGTTAGCAGCCGTAGCACTTAACCGCTACGCCACCAGGGTTTCCCCACTTGTACTAAGCTGTGTGTAAGTTTGTCTTCCCAACTAGATTATAATCTTCTTAAGGTCAGGTACTGGTCTCTTTCATCTTTATATACCCAATGCCAACCATAGTGCCTGGCTGAATGTTTACTGAATGAATGATCCCATGATCTGTGGGTTCTACTTAAACTTGACAAGTAAAAATATTTCAGTAATATCTCAGTCTAGGCATCATTTGGAACGATGCATCAAATTACTGGTTCAGCTTCAGATATTCTTTGAAATGTAGTAGGACATCAGCCATATCATCATGTCACCCATCTTTCCTGAGTAGAATTTTTTTAATTGTGTGACAAATAATGATTATTTAAATTTTCACTTATTTTATTATTTTTTAATATTATCATTGTTATAGTTACATAAAAAACATTCAAACTGCGCAGGGACCTATGCAAAATCAGACACCAGAGCCACCAACACTAATGACCATGTGTTTCCTTGAGGTAACTGGAAGATCTTTATAATCTAATGAAACAAAAGGCACGAGCAGAAAAATCTGCCACTGCCAATTAGTTGCCAGTTTCGTGGTTATATAAAGGGCTCGATCAGATCTACAATCAAGTCTTTTGTAAATGCCAAAATTCACTGGTGGGCGAGGATGAGAGAAAAATGTTTTAATTCAGGCTTTTTACAACCATTAGTAATGAACTATGATTGAAATAAGTTCCATTGTTACAGTAACTCAAAATCATGCAAAAATAATAATTTCAGTTCTTTTATGAGAGGAAGGCAGAATATATTAGCATTTAATCTGCCTGAAAGTAACAGTGAGTCACCAGAACTCTATAGATGGCAGTCAGTCATTCAGTCAACAACATTGATTAAGGCCTACTGCACGAAGCCAGGAGATAATACTGGTGGTGGAGGTTCAGACACATTGTACTGTTATAAATTCCCTTGGTTTTTTCACTCTTTCTGCCATGGTTGCTTTTTTCCAGGAAGCACCAACTAATAAACTTCTCTATGCCAAGGATATCCCAACCTATAAAGAGGAAGTAAAATCTTACTACAAAGCAATCAGGGATTTGCCTCCATTGTCATCTTCAGAAATGGAAGAATTCTTAACTCAGGAATCTAAGGTATCATTAGAAGACAGATGTTAACTTCCATTTGGTTACTTCTTTAAAAAAAAAAAAAAATTCAGAATTTCTCACCAAGCCTTTTTTTTATTTAAGAAACATGAGAATGAATTTAATGAAGAAGTGGCCTTGACAGAAATCTACAAATACATCGTCAAGTATTTTGATGAGGTAAGATTTTAAATTAAAACAATTTTTTTTTTTTAACTTATGTATCAGTGACAAAGATTTGGGTATAGCACTCTATGGGTCTCAGGACAGTTCTGGCATCCCAAATGGCCAGAAAAGGAGGCCAGGAAGCCTGTCCGAGATGGGGGATCCTGGCACCAAGCCAGACCCTGCACCTGGCTGCCCCTCCGAGTTTCATCGTGCTGCCTACTTTTGGACTAGCCTGAATCTACATTTGAGTTCATGTGGCCTACAGCCACACTGACTCCAAATAACTTGATGAGTAAGCAGTGGTCCTATTAAATGGGGCCAGCTTATGCTGGATTGTAATTTGCTAAAAAGAAAGCTAAGCTTGTGAAACCACCTAGATTCTGTATTCAATAGCTATATGAACAACTATGCCATATTTCTGACTTAAGAAACTATTTCAATAAACCATTCTCCTTTATGATTAATTCTCCTAAATCTGGATTTTTTTCTTTGGGAATTCACACAGACACATTCATCAGATGCGCTGTTTCCAAATATATGTTAATCCCCCCCTTCCCTGATTCCCCCCACTCAGTCATGCTGGGACAGGCTATCCATGTCAATGGTGAGAATAGCTCACCCATTCCATTTGCTACTTGAAGATCAAGTGAAGCGCTAAGGTAGGGTAGAGGCAATGAGTTCCTTCAACATGATAAGCATCCCTCTTTCCAGGGGTTAGGGGTGAGAAGGGAAGCACTGGGGAGGGTAGGGGAGAGGAGGGACGACACTGCACAGGATGGGCGGGAGGAGGGGAGGAGGGGAGGGAAGTATTCATCTCTTACCAGGATGCCCCTGCCTGCTGCATTGAAGACTACTTGCCTGCATGCTGGCTGCCCAGAAATGCTTGCTGTGCTTGGAATGGCTATGACATAATGCATAAAGCAGGGCCTTGAAGTCTGGCCCCATATTTGTTTAAGCAGATAGTTGGTATTTCTTGTGAGCTTCTATTTTAAGCCAAAGTGTTGTTGATCCTGTGATAATGACTTAGCAAAACAACTTGCAAAGTGAGTATGTAAATGATTGGAGAAAATGCTGGCATCTGTTTCATACAGATTTTACCACTCACAGCATCAGGAGTGCAAAAAAATAAATAAAAAAAAAATAAGAAAACATAAAGAAACAAACCCGTTTAATGCTAAAACCGCAATATCTAAAATAACTGTTCTAATTGTCAACAGATTCTAAATAAACTAGAAAGAGAACGAGGGCTGGAAGAAGCTCAGAAACAACTCTTGCATGTAAAAGTCTTATTTGATGAAAAGAAGAAATGCAAGTGGATGTAAGCACTCTGGGGCCTGGCTTAATCTGGCAGAGTTCATCAGACGACTTGGGAGCAAAATGGCTGCTTGAGCTACTCTGTCTCGTTAATTTTTTAAGTTTGCACATAAGTTCCACTTTGAGCACGGTCTTTGTGTAACAGACCCAGGTACACGCACAGCTTTCAGAAAGCAGACCAAACATTGTGCCTGAGGGAACCCTTCTGTAAATAGAGTTGAAGTGGTTGTTGCAAACAGTCTCCTTGTTTACAGAGAACACAGGGCCAGTAAGCAAGCGTCAGTATTATAACTACAGCCTCCACTTAAGCACAATAATATGTAAGTGGTTTTGTTTGAAAACTACAGCTAAGTAGCACTTGTGACTACACTGCACCTCTGCAGAAAAGGGACACTGCCAGTGCTCAACACAAAATGTGAAATGAGTCATTTGGAAACAAGTGGGGGTGTGAGGGCAACCTCGAGGATTTGCAGCATTGAAACTTTCCCCGGTAGTTCTTGGAAAAGCTGACCGCAGAATTTGGTAGTGTGTACACTTAGCATTCGTGAGTGTGTGTGTGTGTTTTTAAACCAAAAACTAACAGTGTTGCAACATTGTTGAAAGGGCTCGTGTTTTTCAGTGGTCACCAACTGCACTCCATCAAACTCACCTGCATTTCACCAAGGAGCTCTAAAGCAAGGAGAGTGTGTAGCTTTCTTTAAATGCAATCGCATTTTAGCCACTCTGTTCTAACTTATATTCCTTTTTTTCTTTTTCTATTTTATTTTTTCATACAGCATGTATTTGACAGTGGGCCTACTAGGTATTGTTTAAAGGAAAAAACTCATTAGTAGATTACGTATACTGTTTAAAAACTTCTGATCAGAGCCGCCTGTAGAAGAGTGCTCACTCTCCCAATCAGACATTTCTAGGCTCGTGCCTCCTTGCTTTAGATTTCAAGTGAACCCTGTGGTTATAAATACTTGTGTGTGATTTAAAAAAAAAAAAGATACATTTTACATTTCATGAAATTGCTGTTCACACTGGAGTATTATATATAAATATATATAAGGCCCAAGGCCTGAAAATATTAGTATACAACTTGGTATCTTAGTCTTACTATGTACTTTTTGAAAGTATTCCTCACAGGAGAAAGGATTAAAAATATCCATTTTATTCATGCCTTTCTTTTTAAAGAATTCCCTCTCCAGTTATACTGTAGTCTTTTTATTGCTGATTTTTTATTCCTGAATTTTTGCTGCTCATGACCAATTTTAATACCACTGTGTTTTCCTTCTATTAAACCAGAAGGAGTAACAAGCGTAATTGGCAACTCTCTCAAGCTTTTCTTATGGCACCTTTTACCCTTGGTGCTCCAAATTCCCAATCTAGGAAATACATTTTTTTAAATAGCAAGCAAAACATTGACCACACATTCCTTAAAATCATTGACCAACACTGTATGTAACGTCAGGATTTAAACACAAAGTTTATCTGAGATAAATGAAATTCTTTTTGCTCCTCGATATCTGGTAAATAAAGAGTGAGAGAGGTGACACCTTAACCAACTGATCAGAAATGAAGCAGTTACTGCCCTGATAGGCACCTTCCTAACCCCATCACTTTTGACCATTGTCTGTCCAATGGACACACCTCAAAAATACTACCAAATAAGTTCCTTGTAAGTATTACAGAGTGAGGTCTGGCCCCGTCTAAGGCTGCTACACAGTCTTGAAAGATGTGAAGGAGTTCATAAGTGAACACCAGTAGGAGAGTTGAGAGCCAAGGGTAGGAGAGTTGCCCAAAAGACTTCCCCTTCTTTAGGGTACAGAAATGCTCAGAAAACTCAAAGGATCAGCTACAGCTTTATCTCAGTATTTACTAAATGCTACAGATGAGGGTGTCCCTGTCCAGCCCTCTGGCACGCAGGTCCCGTGTGGAGAATTATCTGCTCTTCCAGGAACTGTGCTGTTTGGAACTTTGGGCAAGTCACTTACCTCTTTGTGCCTCGATTTCTGTATAATATTTCTAACCTACCTCACTGAGGTGGCGTGAAGATTCACTAATGTATGTAGCGTGTTTGTCAATCCTCCAGTGAAAAGCACTGTCTAGATCCACACTTTGGATTACATTAGCCAAACGCAGAAAATGGCCAAATCAGATGTGTGCTGAAGACAATCAGTCACTGGGTCCATATTAAACAGCAACCAGAGAAACAAATGGCAAACAATATCTATTTTCAAGTTTCTTTGCTTATTTTTTTGGTGCAAAACGATTCATTTATAAACTTTTTTTTCTAACACTAGTGTCTACAGCAGCAATTAAAAATTTATTCGGTTACCTTTTCCGTACTAGGATTTAAAGTCTATTTCTTATTGTATACCTGATTGAAGCTGTTCTTGGAGATGAATGTTTTAAATGTCTATATCCAAAAATAAACATTTTGATGTAACCGTGGACTCTTTTTGTCTTTTTTTCATTTTTCCAGCTATAGTAGCTTTTTTATTCTAAGTGGCTACATGTAAATTAATAGTTTTTCAGGAACAAGATGTCACTGTATACTCTCTGTGAATAAGCAGCTATATTAGATAGTAAGTCTGAACCTAGTTTCTTGTTAACTGATGCTAAGGGCTGCTCAGTTACATTCCTGGTCTCCAATATCAACTTGGATTTTGATTATGAAGACTTCTGGTTAATGAAAATTCCACTTAGTTTGGCAGGCTTGAGCTGTGCCTTGTTGACATGAAATTATTCCAGCAGAATTCCTCTAAAAGATGTTACATAAAAAGCTGCTGGGTGCACAGTGGAAAAAAAAGTAAACGATGGCATACTTAAGGATGTGCAGAAATAAAACGTTTATAATTATTTGGTTAGATTCAAAATAGTGGAAAGCAAAATTAAATACCAACAATACTTCTACAGGAAACACGCTGGGTTCAAGTTTTACAACTGATGGCCCCCTTTTTATACAGCCACAGGATTTAATTATTTGTACTTTGTTATTTTCTATTAATTCCAACTCAACAAAGCCAAACTCAGTGAGAGCCACATTGGTAAATACCCCCAAAAACCCAAACCCGTTGCTGAGGAGACAGTTCCAACTCATAGTGACAGTATAGGACAGAGCAGAACTGCCTTATAGGGTTTCCAAGCAGTGGCTGGTAGATTTGAACAGCCAACCTTTTGGTTAGCAGCTAAGCTCTTAATCACTGCACCACCAGGGCTCCTACTGCTCAATACATATGGTCAAAGTGAAATTAAACACAAGACAATATAGATAGAAAAATATTTATTAAGCTCTGTAATAAATTATGTGCACACAGGTTTTAGAAAACGTAGCCTTTGTAATGAATATATAGATAACTTTAAGTTTTATTTTTTATGCTGATTTTTAAATTGTCATGTTTTTTTAAGAACTAGAGGTTTATAACTCATATACAGTAAACCAGAAGGTATTTGCAGACCCTGTTATTGCCAAGCCTCTTGGAGATAAGGAAGAGGGAATTCAGCATGGGCATATTTCACGCAAAATGCCAGAAAGTTCAACAAAATAAAATAATTTTAAAACTTGATTCCCTAACTCTTTTTTTTAATATTCTCAAAGGATTGTCAATAGATGATCTAAGTATCTCTGAAATGGCTTCTTTTAATGCTTCGTTGGTCGTTGGTATCCTAAAATCCCAGACCTCATGAAATACAGTATGCAGCTGGTACCTTTCCTTGAGGTACATTCAGGTGTTTTGGCAAACGGTAATAAAGTATCTAAATGCCACATATGTTAAAACTTCAAGCTTTATTGAGTCACTGATTTTGCCCCTTTTGTTCTGCCTTTTCTCCAAGAACATCATTCTCCAGGAGATCCAAGTTCCTCTAGTTGTTTTCTTTGTGTTGTTTCTAGTTCTTCTAGTCTTTTACGCAGTAAAGAGAGTTCCCTTTGATGCTGTTCCTCCTTAAATGTTGCAGAGAAAGCAGAGCAAAAGTGACTGTTAGAAAAACTATGGAAAAGTAACTGCTAAGCAGCAGCCTCAGTCGGCCTCTTTCGCACAAGCCGGCAACATCTGGCAAGGAAACAATGACCGTTTTAGGAGTTTAAGAACAGAGCAGCATGGGCTAGACTACTAACGCGTCCTCACTTCTTTTCTGCCTCAGGCTCTAGCCTTAAGCAAAACCCAGTCTGTTTTTTTCTGGCTGTACAATCCAGCAGGGAGTGAATCAGAAAATACTAATGCAGGCCCTGGTATACCTGTGTGGTAGCTGTTCTAACAGGACTGGAGTCTAACAGCAGTGTATCGTCAACAAAGCACTCGGTGACTAAAATCTCCAGGGCTCACTTATTAATAGTCTATCTTCTGAAAATCAGACAATCAGTTTGATTCCTTCAATATTTTAGTGTACTGATATAGTAGAAAAGAGACCAGGTTTTAGTATCACACAGATTTAAGTTTGAAACTTAACTCTGTCACGTACTAGCTATGTTGTTGTTGTTGGGTGCCGTCAAGGTGATTTCAACTCATAGTGGCCCACGTGACAGAGAAGAACCGCTCCATAGGGATTTCTAGGCTACAATCTTTACAGAGCAAATCACCAGGTCTTCCTTCTGCAGAGCCACTGGGTAGATTTGAACCACCAACCTTTCAGTTAGCAGAGAGGCTTAACCGTTGCACCACCAGGGCTGCATTACTAGGTACGACCTTAGGCAAGCCTCTCTCCGTTTCCTTATCTATAAATTGATAATAATAATACCTGCCTCAAAGCACTTCTCATTAGGACTAAATAAAACACTGTCTAGAAAATTCATATTACAGTGCATGGCACATAGTAAACATGCAATATGAGTGGGCTACGAAGTAGGTTATTCAAGAACCAATCAATCAAGTTTCTTCTTTTCTACTGCCTGACAGGAGATTTTGCTCCTAGAATCATCATTAAAGGATAGTCAGAGTAGATTCAAATCTACTTTGCTTCTCAGGAAATTTCTCTGATAAATGAAAGGGAAAAGTTAAAACTGACCTGGCTTAAATGGAGTATGTCATTTTTATAGCTAATTCTGAGTACTGATCATATTCACAATTTGAGGTTTGAACTTTTTATTTAAACAGGTAAAAACCTACAGAAATTTTTGCCTGACCTTTTTTCCCCTAAAATAAATGCCCTTACCTGAAGATGAGGAGGGAAGGACAGTTCCATGCCTGGACCCATGTTTGATGACTGAAAGCTAACAGGGTTGATGGATGCTGTGGGAGGCATGTTAGGAACCAAAATCAAACTTCGAAATTCATTATGTCTTCTCTGTATATCCTTCAGTCTTTTCTGAATCCTTGTATATTCTTCAAACGGAACATTTTGTCTTAAAAGGAAAAAAAAATCATATTACTGCTCTTCGATGCAGTTATACTCTATAGAAGAATAGTATGTTTCACAGAATATAATTTTAAATTAGAAGAAACAAGTTTCTAAATTAGAAAATTTATCTACATGCAATATATAGGTAAAATGCTATTTATCGGAAAAGATAAAGAGAAACATGACATTGCATCTTAATCACACGTGAACATTACCAGCATTGCCAGTTAGCAACTTAAAGTTTTATTTGCCCTCTCCCTACTCATGAATCTTGAAACTAAGACACCTTTAAACCAAAGGGGTTCTTTATCTTACAGAAGGAATCAAATGGAAACGCAGAAACTACTAGGTTGAACCTTGTGAAAGTGTCATTTTTGTAGATGAAATATAGTCAAATATAAGCAAGTTCATACTGTTCAACCTAATTAAAAAAGTGTAGCTAATCACCAAGGGGAAGCTACCCAATTTCAGGAGAATCAGCTGGAGAAACAAGCTGACCTGTACGGCCTGCACACATCATCTTCTTATTGGTCCGACCATGACTCTCCTGACCACCAACCACAGGGATAATCAAATATGGCTATAAAACTACCCCAAGTTGTATATAATCTGTGCCACAACTTCCCAATCTTGAATTGATATTTCAGTATTAATTGGAATTAAGGGAAGAGGTAGTAAGTTAATTTTGTTTTAGAATGAATTTGGTGATTTCCTGGTTTGCAACAGAGTATTGTAGAGTTGGCATTAATTCCACAGTCTAAAAGCTTCTTGGGTGTTCTAAAAACCAACTGTTGGAATTTGGGTAACAAGTATATCCAAGAACAACAGAGCACATCATAAAACATCATTCCTTGACATGATAGGCAATTTCTGTAACAGGCAAGTCCAGGACTTGAATAGCTGGAGTGCTGAAGCTACCACTAATTAGCTGAATTTGAAAAGATTTTATTAAACTGAATCAAATATGTTAGAAATGCTACTACTGATTTTCTCAGTCCCTTTTAAAAAATATGTAACTTGAAAAGATTCAGCTGAATATGGTAAGTCTTCTCTGCTTAAAAGAAGGCTAACAACGTTGATTATCTGCTGTGCTTGATATGACTCCAAAGCCAGAAGCTATAGCCCAATATTTTCCATACTGGGCAACCAAAACTTGACCTTTGATTCAAATCTGCAGCTCCAATTTTAAAAACCATGAAATAGCTACAACGGTTTTGTTGTCTCAGCAGCAAGGACTCACACCACTTATGGCTACCAAAGTGAGCTCCTGAAGCAGACTGAGCTTTCAGTACCAACCACAGCACAAACACATGGCACATAGAGAAATCTTTTGGTTTGATGGAACATTTATTTAGAAGGAAAAAAAAACAGATAATGGATTAGGGGTTACCAAATGGTTTTAGAATTTTTAAAAATATATAGTTTTAAAGAAAAAAAAAAAATAAAGCGATTAAATAAACAAAGCACATTATACCCAGAAACAAAGTTCTGTACCATCAAAATAACCACGTGGTGTATGTACATATAAAACATTACCTATTTAACACCTGGTTTTCTGTTTCCAATTCTTCTCTCTTTGCCTCCAAAACTTCTATTTTCTCCTGCAGTCTCTTCAATTTGTTTTCATGAAGAGATTTCCTCTAGAAAAAGAGAAACAATTACTATGAGCACGTATGTTAACACATAATCTCCTATTTGAACAAGATAGTGAATATTTAACTCACTCCCAAATTTTTATTTAGAAATTAGTATTTTCAGTGAATATCAGGAGCAAAGATTAGTAGATATTCCTCTTTTTGAAAATTGCAAAGATAATAAACCACATATCTATCTCGTATCTTCAACGTGACACACAGGACTATTATGAATGCCAAACCAGATATTGGTATCAATAACTAAATTGCTGCAAGTAATAAATCTAAAAAGGGAAGGAGTCACATTTTACTAATGAGTCTGTCTGCCACCTGATTAGGAATCATGAGCTCTTCATTCTCCCAGAAGATATCATGTGTTTAAAAGAACTGAAACAAAATTCAAAATTAAAAGCACGTTTGCATTAATGAATTGCTACCAAAGCAGCAAATTAAAGGACCAGAAAGCGAAGGTAGATTTTGGATACATCTCAGTTTCTAAATATCAAAAAGAAAAAGAAATTTTACAGGTACATAAAAGGGAAAATTTTCTACAAACATGGTATGGTTTCATTAAATAATATGGGAAAATCTATGTATAATGCAAAAGGAGCATGTGGAAAAAAAGTAATTTTTTTCAGTTTTAAAACAGGTTTTTGTTTTTTTTCCCCCTCAAAAACAGACCTATAATGTTGGAACTTATTTAGTAGGTATAAAACTTTTAGGTATTAGTTTTCTAACTTTTTTACTGAAGTATAACTCAGTCGAAAACCACAAGGCAAATGCTGGTGTTAATTACCTCGCAGGTCAAGTACACTGCCATGCCTGAATTGCCCCCACCCTTCCCCTCTTCCAATCAGCCCCTCTGTCTGAAAAGGTAATCAAGTAATTAACTTCTGATGCTATAGTTTACTTTTGCCTATTTTTGAACTTTGTATCAATGGAATCATAGTATATACTTTTATGAATGGCTTTTTTCTTTCACTCAACATTATGTTTGTGAGATTTACTCCTGTTATGCTCACAGGTATATTTCATTCATTGCCACATATTGTAGTCCACTTATGAATATTACATAATTTAGTGTATCAACCCAGTCCACTGTTAAGGGTCATTTGGGTTATTTCCAGTTGGTATTATTAAAAATAATGCTGGTATGGGCATTCCTTCTCATGCTTCCCATTGCTCCACCTCCTCCAGTACCCTGGAAGGCTCCCTTGTGCTTCCTCCCATCTACCTTGTAAAGAAACCACTCTTCTGACCTTTATCACCACAAGTATATATTTACATATTTATGGGTAATTAAAAACAAACCACTCGCAGACAAATCGATTCAGACTCATAGGGACCCCACAGGACAGAGAAGCATTGCACCATAGGGTTTCCGGGTCTGTATATCTTTGTGGAAGCAGACTACCAGATCTTTCTCCTACAGAGCAGCTGGTAAGTTGGAACCACTGACCTTTCTATTAGCAACCAAGCACTTAACCACTAAGCCACCAGGGCTCCTTTTAGGATTCTATATAACCATCTATTCATCCATATAAAAGAAATCACACAGTATTACTCTTTGAAATCTGGATTTTTTTCTCAAAATTATATCTAAATGACTAATTCATGTTATTGCTGTCACCAAAAAAAAAAAAAAAAACTGCTGTCAAGTTGATTCTGAATTATAGCGACTCTACAGAACAGAGTAGAACTACCCCATAAGGTTTCCAAGGAGCAGCTGGTGGATTTGAACTGCCGACCTTTTGGTTAGCAGCCAAACGCTTAACCTCTGCACCACCAGGGCCCCACTGCTGTCACAGTAGTCCTTTTTCATTACTATGTCATCACTCATTGTATGAATATACCACAATTTATGTTCTTCTGTTGATAAAATTTTAATTGTTACCAGTTAGGGGCTATTATGAATAAAGTTTCCTGAACATGTCTTTTGGTGGATATAACTACTCACTTCCCTTGAGTATACTCCCAGAAGTGGGTCATAGGGTATACATATTATGATGGTTAAGACTGTATGTCAACTTGGCTGGGCCATGATTCTCACATTTTATATGTGATCACTCCCATGATGGGATCTGCTGTGAGTAGCCAATCAGTTGAAAGGGAGTTTCCTTGGAGGTGTGGCCTGCATCCAAATATACAAGCAGACGTTCTAGCTTTTTGCTCACTCTGGATCCTGCAGCTGCCTCCTGTTCATCTGACCTCCGGTTCTCGGGACTTGAGCTATCAGCTTATCTGCTGCTCTTGGGATTCACCAATCTTCACAGCCTGTGAGGGGAGCCCTGCTCTCTCTAACCTGCTGATCTTGGGCTTGCCAGCCTCTGCAACTATGTAAATCAGGAGAAGCCTTACCGTCTTGCCTGCCAGTCTTGGGATTCATCAGTATTCAGAGCCTGTGAGCAAGAGCCCTTCTTTCTGACCCACTGATCTTGGGTTTGCCAGCACCTATGGCTACGTGAATTGGGAGAAGCCTCTATCCTAATCCACAGACTTGGGACATTTCAGCCTCTACAATCGTGTGAGCCGTTTCTTTGATATAAATCTCTCTATATATTTATATAATTTACTGGTTTTGCTTCTCTAGAGAACCCAGCCTGAGACACTTATGTTTTAGCTGTAGTGGATGCTGCCAGGTTTCTAAAGTGGTTCTACCAATTACCAATTACACACCCACCAGCAATATGTGAGTTGCAGTTGATAAACAGAAGTTCTTAATTTTAATAAAATCCGAAGTATCAATCATATTTTATGGTTAATGCTTTTTGTGTACTGTTTAAGAAATCTTTATCTCAAGATCCTATGATATTCTTCTAGAAGCTTTATTTAACCTTTTCATACTTAGGTCTGTGATTCATTTTTATGTACGCTGTGAGGTTGGATTGAGGATAGCCAATTGACTAAGTACCATTTATATAAAGGATCATTCTTTCTTGATGAAATGCAATGGTCTCTTTGTGGTAAATCAGGTGAACACATATTTGTGGGTCTATTTCTGGATTCTTTTCTGTTCCATTTGTCTGTCTATCCTTATACCAATACCATACTGTTTTAATTACTGTAGCTTATAATAAGTTTCGGTATCTAGTAGTGCGAGTCCTTCAGCTTTGTTCTTCAAGATTGCCTTGGTTACTCTAGGTCCTTTGTATTTTCCTACAAATTTTAGAATCTACTTTCCAATTTCCACAAAGAAGCATGTTGAGGCTTTGATTAGGGTTGTATTCAATCTACAGTACAATTTGAGAACTGACATCTACCAAATTATAAACATGGTATAGTTTTCCCTTCATCCAGGTTTTTTTTAGATTTTTTCTTGACAGCATTTATAGTTTCCAATGTAGATGTCTTACCCATCTTTCATCAGATGTATTCCTAGGTGTTTTTGTTTTTTCATACTATTGTAAATGGTATTTAAATTTTTCATTTTCTAATTAATTGTGAGCAAAAGAAAGATAACTGATAGTTATTACTTGTCTTATAGCCAGCAATTTTAAAAATTCACGTATTAATATATTTGTTTGTATTTTATGCATACATAATCATGTCATCTGTGAATAATGACAATTTTACTTCTTTCTGTCCAATCTTTCTACCTTTTATTTCTTTTCTTCCCTTACTATACTAGCTAGGGCTTCCAATAAAATGCTGAAAAAAATGTTGATAGTAGACATACTTGCCTTGTTCCTAAACTTGGGTGGGTGGGGGTAAGCGTTCAATATTTTACCAAGAAGTCTGATGTTAGCTGTCGGATTTTTGTAGATACCATTTATCATATATCATATTGGAAATTCCCTTCTATTCCTAGAGTTTTTATCATGTAAGCATTATTGGATTTTATCAAATTATTTTTCTGCATAGGTTAAGATAATCACAATGGTTTTTCTTCTTTGTTCAGTTAGGGTGTTGAATTATACGGATTGATTCTGAATGTTAAACCACCTTGCATTCCTAGAATAAACCCAACGTTGTCATGATATACTTTTTTACATATCACTGGGTTCACTTGGCTAATATTTCATTTAAGAATTGCATCTATGTGCATGATGTAGTTTCCTTTTCTTATAATGATCATATTAGTTCCTAACCTCATAAAAATAAGTGGGGTATTTTTTCCTCTCTTTCTATTATCTAGAGAACTTATGTTAAGATCAGTATTACTTCTTCCATAAGTATTTGGAAGAATTCACCAGAGAAGCCAAATGAGTCAGGCATTTTCTTTGTGGAAGGTTTTTAATTAAGAATTCCATTTCTTTAATAGATACAGGAC
Organism: Loxodonta africana; assembly: GCF_030014295.1. NCBI lineage: Eukaryota > Metazoa > Chordata > Mammalia > Proboscidea > Elephantidae > Loxodonta > Loxodonta africana. The sequence goes on along the minus strand of NC_087345.1, from coordinate 37,584,143 downwards.
TGTTCGTATTTTCTAATTCTTTTATTAGTTTCATTAAGCAGTACTTCAAGGAATTTATCTAAATTGTATCTTTTTTGGCATAAAGCTGTTTTTAAAATATCCCTTTTTTGTTTTAGTACCTGTAAGATATGTAGTGATGTCCCTTTTTTCATTCATGATATTGTTCATTTGTATTATCTATCTATCCCCCATTCATCTTTGGGGAGGAATAAGGGGAATCAGTCTTGCTAAGGCTTTGCCAATTTTGTCAATCTTTTCAAAAAACCAACTCCTGTCATTTTCAATTTTCTATATTGTACATTTGCTGTTTTGTTTATTTCTGCTCATTCCTTGATTATTATTATAATTATTATTTTATTTCTACCTCCCTTGGGTTTAATTTGCTGTCCTTCAGCTAGCTTCTTTAGATGGAAGCTTATATCATTAAACTTTTCTTCTATTATATGCCTTTAGAGCTATAAATTATCCTGTAGCACTGCTTTAGCTATATCACACAAGTGTTAATGTATCATACTTTTATTTAGTTCAAAATATTTTCCAATTTCCATTGTCATTTCTTCTTTCACTGATGGATTATTTACAAGTGTACTGCTTAATTCCAAACACTGGGGGGTTCTTAATTTAGCTCTCTGGTATAGATTTCTAGTTTAATTCCACTGCCAGAAAACAAACTTTATATTACTTCAATTCTTTAAAAATACATGGTGACTTACTTTATGGGCTAGCACATGGTCTACTGTGACAAATGTTCCATGTATATGTGAAATGAATGTGTATCCTTCAATTGCTGGGAATAATGTTCTATATGGAATTAGTTCAAGTTGTTTAATCACATTGTTCAAATCTTCTACACCCTTACTGATTTTTTTTGCATGTTTATTCTGTTATTTACTTTATAAAGTTTCTCATTTATTTGTCTGAAAATGTCTTCATCTCACCTTAATTTTTAAAGGACATTTTCTTTGGATATAGAATTCCAGGTTGGAAGCTTTTCTTTTAATATTCTACAGATGTCAATCTATTGTCTCTGGCTTCCATAATTTCTGCTGAAAGTCATTAAACTGCCTTATTGTTCTTCCCTTAAAGGTAGCCTACTTTTTTTGTTCTGCTTCTTTTCAAGATTTTCTGTCTTCAGTTTTGAGCAATCTGACTAGGCTATGCCAGGTATGGTTTTCTTTGTATTTCACCAGCTTAGAGTTCACACTAAGCTTTTTGAATCCATACATTAAAGTCTTGCATTAGTTTTGGAAAATTATTGACTGTTACATGTTCAAATACTGTGTCCATTCCATTCTCTCCTCTCCCTCAGGGACCCCCAAAAAATGTACAACAGAACTTTCAACTGTGTCTCACATGTGTCTAATGATGTGTTCTATTTTTTCTATTATTTATTCTCTCTTTATGTCAGTTTGGATATTTTCTGTTGACTCTTCTTATAGTTTATGAATTCTACTTTCTGCTATAATGGAAACACTGAAAATAAACTTCGGAATTTCTCAAAGCCCAGTTCTCAGAGCTCTTTTCTTCTCAATTTTCCTTTACTTCCTAAGTGGCCTCATCTAATCCCATGGCTTCAAATACCATCTATATGCTGATGGCTACCAAATCTTTATCTGCCCTGAACTCCAGATTGATGTATCCAACTGACTACTTAGCATCTCCACTTGAAGTCTACTGGGGATCTCAAACTTAACATGTCCAAAAGAGGCATCTTTATTTTACCCCTGAACTTGTTCCTTCCATAGTCTTCCCTGTGTCAGTAACGGCAACTCTATTTTACCAATCGCTGAAGCCCAAAATCTTAGTCATCTTTGATTTATCTTTCATACTCCATATCCACTGTCAGCTCTATCTCTAAAATATATACAGAATCTACCACCATTCCTCCACTAGTTCTCTAAGTCTCTATCATCTTTCACTTGGACTACTGAAGCTGACCCTAAGTGATCTCCCTGAGTCCTCTTTTGCCCTCTACACAACTGCCACAGATTCTTCTAAAATATAATTCAGATTATATCATCTCTCAATTCAAAACTCTCCAATGCATCCCTATCTCACTCAGAATAAAGGCCAAAGTCCCCATATCATCGGGCCTACTATCTTTCTCTCCATTCCAGCCATCTCAGCCTCCTTATGCTCCTTCTAACATGCCAAGCAGACCCCTGCCTCTCTCTTGCACTTGCTATTTCTGCTGTATGGAACACTAATCCCCTACATCTAGCAACATGTCATCCTCCATGCTTATCTTTCCATATGGCTTCCCTAACACCACAATATAACTCTACCTCTAGGACCATTCCTTCATTGTACCTAGATTCTCTTTCCAAGTCAACTTAGTCATTAGTCCTCATATTCTTCAATCATCTCCAAAATTTCATGTTTCTAATTATATATCTCTAATCTGAATTACTCATCCCCACGCTTTGCGTTCCATTATTTCTAATTATCTATATAATATATTCCCTTAGAATCTAGGACGTGTCTACTTGGACCTACTGCCATCACTTCGTATCATATGTGTGTGTGTAGTCAGAATTATCTTCTCTTTCTACCCCTAAACTGACACATATTCTTCATTCCATTATAAAGCTCGACTTATAGCCCTTCACAGCTACAATACTTCATATTTTACTCTATCTTCTTATTTACTACCATATTGTACACTTTTTTTCCTTCAAAATACCTCTACAAATCACCCTTCATCTTTATTCCTACACCTCAAGTCCCAATTCCAGACTTCTCATCTCATTTTTAGTTTACTGTAAGAGTTTCCTAACTGGTCTCCTTGTTTTCAGGCTTTCTTTTCTCTAGTATGGTGGTTCTCAAACTTTAGCGTCCATAATAATCACCTGAAAGTGACTGATAGTATTCTTTAGGTATTTCTTGCTTCCTATCTTATTTCTCTAGTGGTTGGTGCGTAAATTTGAATAACAGCCGTATTAACTGGTCTTCCTTGTAGCCGTATGGATATTATCCTATCACTGACAGCGTTGTACTTCAGGATAGATCTTGAAACGTTCTTTTTGACGATGAATGCATCACCATTCCTCTTCGAGTTGTCATTCCCAGCATAGTAGACTACATGATTGTCCAATTCAAAATGGCCAATACCAGTCCACTTCAGCTCACTGATGCCCAGGATATCAATGTTTATGCATTCCATTTCATTTTTGACGATTTCCAATTTTCCTAGATTCATACTTCATACATTCCAGGTTCTGATTATTAATGGATGTTTGCAGCTGTTTCTTCTCATTTTGAGTTGTGCCACATCAGCAAATGAAGGTCCCAAAAGCTTTACTCCACCCACGTCATTAAGGTCGACACAACTTTGAGGAGGCAGCTCTTCCCCAGTCATATTTTGAGTGCCTTCCAACCTGGGGGGCTCATCTTCCAGCACTATATCAGACAATGTTCCGCTGCTACTCATAAGGTTTTCACGGGCTAATGCTTTTCAGAAGTAGACTGCTGGGTCCTTCTTCCTAGTCTGTCTTAGTCTGGAAGCTCAGCTGAAACCTGTCCTCCGTGGGTGACCCTACTGGTATCTGAATACTGGTGGCATAGCTTCCAGCATCACAGCAACATGCAAGCCCCCACAGTACAACAAACTGACAGACACATGGGGGACAAATAATACGAGAAGCTGGACTATATGAAGAACAGGGCATCAGGATTGGAGGCAGACTCATTAACAACCTGCGTTATGAAGATGACACAGCCTTGCTTACTGAAAGTGAAGAGGACTTAAAGCACTTACTAATGAAGATCAAAGACCACAGCCTTCAGTATGGATTACACCTCAACATAAAGAAAACAAAAATCCTCACAAGTGGACCAATGAGCAACATCATGATAAACAGAGAAAAGATTGAAGTTGTCAAGGATTTCATTTTACCTGGATCCACAATCAACAGCCATGGAAGCAGGAGTCAAGAAATCAAAAGATGCATTGCATTGGGTAAATCTGCTGCAAAGGACCTCTTCAAAGTGTTGAAAAACAAAGATGTCACCCTGAAAACTAAGGTGCGCCTGACCCAAGCCATGGTATTTTCAATCGCATCATATGCATGTGAAAGCTGGACAATGAATAAGGAAGACGAACAAGAATTGACGCCTTTGAATTGTGGTGTTGGTGAAGAATACTGAATACACCATGGACTGCCAAAAGAATGAACAAATCTGTCTTGGAAGAAGTACAACCGGAATACTCTTTAGAATCAAGGATGGCAAGACTGCGTCTTACATACTTTGGACATGTTGTCAGGAGGGATCAGTCCCTGGAGAAGGACATCATGCTTGGCAGGGTACAGGGTCAGTGGAAAAGAGGAAGATCCTCAACGAGTTGGATTGACACAGTGGCTGCAACAATGAGCTCAAGCATAACGACTGTAAGGATGGCGCGGGACTGGGCAGTGTTCCGTTCTGTTGTGCATAGGGTGGCTATGAGTCTGAACCGACTCAACGGCACCTAACAACAACAACATCTTATTTCTCTAACTAGATTATAAAGTCATCAAAGGCAGAGATTAATTGTGGCTTCTATTTTCCCCTCAGGGTATAGAATAATTCTAGGCACACAACATATTCAGTAGATATTTTACAATTTCAACATACAGTTCATTCCTTTTCTGAAAGCGTTCATTATGGGATCTATCTTACCAAGAATTACTTCACAGAGATATACCTTAGAATAAAAGTAACAATTTGTCACTTCAAGTGTCTCAAAAAGAATAAAAAAGCACAACACATTGTGCTTACTCCATGAGATCTCCCTTGATATTCACACTTCCAAATGTAGGGAGGGGGGAAGGGATACATACAGAGAAGTCATCTATCACAGAAGGGTACTGCAACTCAAGATCCCTGCTCAAGTTTTTCCAAACAAATTAACACAGCAAAGTATCATTTATACTAAAGAAAAATACTTACCAGAAATGACATAAGCTTCGTGCTTAGGGGCTTAGAGTTGTAAATAAGCAAACTCAGACAGCAGTGAGTCATCTTATCCAGTTTGGGGGAAAAATAAAGTTGCTCCTCCCCAGTTATAAGAAACTCTCACAGGAAAGTAACTCTAAAGGATTACAATTTCTACCTTAGAGTTCATATTTTGTGACTTAAGTCTTAACAGCATAAGAAAGTTATAATTTTTGTCATTTAAGTAATCTAAAAAGTCTGTTGCACTCTTAAGAATTACAATCTATCTTCATTATTTGTGAATTCTGTAGTGAATCTGCCTACTGGCTAAAATTTATTTGTAATCCCCAAACCAGTATCTGTGGCACTTTCGTGGACATACACAGGGCCAGAGCGTCAAAAAACTCAAGTCACCCCATGTGCATGTTCTCAGCTGAGGGCCACCATGGCTGGTTAGGTATTTGCTAATTCAGTGTTCACAGTGACTGTAGAGAACATAACTAATGAATATTTATGCAATCTTATAGCCAAAATTTTCATACAGAGACTTTATCTTTCACTTGAATGGGAAAAGAGTATGAGTTACAGAAATTAATTTTATAGTGATTATTTTGCCACAGGAGATACGACTCGTATGTATCATGGCTATAATAAAGAGAAAAGCAGTGGAGCATCTGGAATCAAAGTGGGAAATTAAAGAGTACCAGTGCCATGAAAAGAGCACTGGACTGAGAACTGAATGATGTCAGTTCTGGTCATGGTTTTGTTACTTACTAGTTAAGTGGCCTGGTACCTACCATTTTAGTTTCCTAATCTATTAAAAAGAGGGGAATGGGCTAGCTATCTGAATACTAAGATCTCCTCCAGCCCCCAAATTATATATACTTGTGTATTTTTTAATAGTATTTTTATGTCATATCCACTTTAACTGATATAAAATCATAAACTCCTGGAGCATTGTCCCACATGGTGCATGGTACAGCTCTGGGTCACAGCTATCCATCGAATTGAGCTTAACAATCTCCTATGACGTAAATCACAATTAATATATCATATTTTAAAAAGTAAAATGAATATTTACTGTGTCTACACCCATCATTTGGCAGGTATTTCGTTAGGAAAAAAAAATTCATCCTAGGTCACAATACTGATGAAATATTAGTTTGCAGGTTTCTTAATACATCACCTTCCTCCCCTCTTTCTGGCATACCTGTGATTAGCTGATAATCTCTCCCACCACTGGATGTCACTTTTGCTCCTAAACAAGTCAACCCAGACTAACCTCAATAATTAGAATTTGATCTCTAAGATAATTATCTCTAAAACCTTGACATAAAAGTTCCTCCATGAAAGATAAAATCAGCCCTCACAATTGCTTGTGATTTGTAACTAAAATCTGGTTTCAGATGCTTCTAGGCTTCAAACAGTACAAAGAAAGATAAGTAGGATTTCTGAGATGACAGGCCATCAGTACCCGTTCACTGTTCATATACTTAATACAGACAGAAAGAAAGAGAAGTGGCATGCACCAGGGGAAAAAATCAAGTTATTTATATTTGGGTATAACATTTAGATTCCCATGTAGTGAATGTTATTTCTCTAATCTCAATGCCATACCTTTTCTAGCATTATGGGCAGAGAAAAATATTATTGAAAGAAACCAAGAAAAGTAGGAAAGTAATGACTTCTAGACTACTCATGTTGTGACTCCAGCTATCAAGAGACATTTGTCAGTTATATCCAATAATGTACATAGATAGCTAGGGGCTGTATCCTTGTTTTCCAAATTCAGAATATGCGAATGATTTAAAGTTGTCTTCTTTTATGCAAATGTGAACAGGTAGCTTTTCCAGTAAACATAGGGACTATTAGGATACTGTTGTCCATGCCTAGAAGCACCTTCTTCTCAACTCAGATTCTCTTACCTTCACACAACCAGTGCCACTATTAAGGGAATTCATCAAATGGGGACAGATCAAAATCATCCGTGGGGGGAGGAGTTTATATTACCATGACTCTCCCCACACTCAAATCCTGCTGAAAATAACTGCTGAGCCACTACCACAGTGAATAATGGTTACTGATGGGACCATGCTACGCTCCTTGGGTTTGCTAAAGTAGAAAAACAGTTGTAAACCACTAGCTTAGATGAATCATCTAGCTACATTATTTCCATGATGCCCTAGACTGTTTCCAAAAAAAAACATTTTAGATTCTGGGGAACGGATGCCTGCAAAGGTGAAACTTCAAAAGGATCACGCTGTGGGAACTATCATGGCTGTTTCAGAACCAAGCGGAGTCCCAGTTCTTCCTGCTGGGCAAAGAGATACTTGTTCCTATATTCCTGAGTTACAAACAACCAAGTATTTAAGTCATAACAGCAATGTCACAGATACTAGTTAGGTACAGTTGAAACAGACTAACCACACTATAATTTAGGTGTAGAATGACTGAAATATGGCTTGTATGGCCTGGCCTGGAATCTTTATCACTCTGAAAAACACCAACTCTTTGGAAAAATGCACACCAGCTCTGAACAACTGACTCATAAATAAAATTGAGAAATAAACCCGTTGGGCAGTTTGGATTTCCCCAATTTACCTCTGCAAGGTTGACAGCAAAATATCGGGTTTAAATATTAAATTAAACAGGTGACTAAAATCTCGATTTTAATTCTACTTTTTATTCTCCTAAATGGTTAATTACATTTTACTCTGTAGAAATCACTTTAAAAACAACCACTTGCCTTTTTCTGGGCAACTGCAGCTCGCTGCAGTTTCTCTCTAGCTTGATTATACTTTTCTTCTCTGTCTGTGATACGCTCATGAAGTTTATGCTTTTCTTCTAACCACTGCAACTGTTTCTCTTCCAATGTCCTGTCAGAAGAATGTATGTAAACATGGAAGTTAACGTAAACCCTTAGCATTAAATAGACATTATCACAAGTATAAGCAAACTCACTACCTGTCTGAGCACGTTCATTAATTATTCAACCCCAGGCGGTCTTGCGTAGTCACTTATTTGCTAGTACTACCATTACTGAGCATTTCTGACGAGCCAGTGTTGTACTTAGAAAGGCATGTGTACTGCTTTGTTTATTCTTCACAATAACCTTTGAGTTAGGTACTTCTATCTTCTCTGTTTTATCTATGAGGAAACTAAGGCTTAGACAATTAACTAACTTGCTTAAAGACTCACACCTAGTTAATGGCAAGGCAGATACCTGGTAACCAGGTTTGAACTATGATAAATACCAAGCTACAAAAATTAGGCCTATTAAAGCTGGCTGAAAAATCAACCTTTGTATCAAATTTTAATGCAGTATATTTTTCTGAGTAAAATTCACATAAATGATATTTTAAGGTAATATCATAACAACTTATATTTGTTAAAGTTCTTTGGCATAACTTATATGATATTTAATATCCTTATTGTAGACAGTAAAAATCAGAATAACAAACCCTGAGAAGTCAGATTACTTGCCTAACGTCACACAGATCTTAAGTGTCTTAAAAAAAAAAAAAAAAAGTGTCTTAGCTGGGACTAAAATCACATTCTACTGATCTACAGTCCAGTTATCTTCTATACAATCCTATGACTAACACTCAGAAACCAATAAGTTATTTATATCATATTTTATAGCTACTTTAGAATTCTTAAGCACATTTCAATCAAACACTTGAGGATTCCAGCATACAAACTTCTATTTTTTGCAAAATAAAAGCAAAATAAGTTGGATCCTGTAGAATGTCACATTATGGACAAATATCTTGCCTACTTCCTTTTCTCAAAATTTAATCCCATGTACGAAGCTATGGACAAGTCTTAAAATATGAAATAACGTAAGAACTGAAGGAAAAAATTTTATGTCCCAAAGTAGTCTTCAGAAAAACATATTTAAAAAGAAAAATACTTGTAGATTATAAAGACAAAGCAAATACAAAATAGTATAGTTTTTCTACCAGAACCAGACAAATTTTTCCGGAGAATATAAGACCTTGACTATCACCAAAATCATCCGTTGTTGTCAGGTGCCATCAAGTCAGTTCTGACTCACGGCAACCCTATGCACAACAGAACGAAACACTGCCTGGGCCTGTGCTATCCTCACAATCCTTGTTATGCTTGAACCCTTCGCTGCAGCCACTGTGTCAACCCATCTCATTGAGGGTCTTCCTCTTTTTCGCTGACCCTGTACTTTACCAAGCGTGATGTCCTTCTCTAGGGAAAATCATCTACTCTCTATCAATTTACTATACTGTCTACTACTAACAAATTTCAAGACAAAAAATTAATAAATGAGTTTTTTAAAGGGAACAATCCAAGAGACTATAGTTCCAAATCTAGGAAGTGAATCTACCCATCAGAAAAAAAAAAAAAAAAATCATGTTCTCTGGCATTCAGAACAATAAGTTAAATATTTGAAGAAATGTGTTGGTTTACTCAATGAATGAAAAAGTTTTTCTTTGAGGGTTTTCAAAATGCTGTGGTCAGACAGAACTTTAAAAGGCCTTCTTCCCTAGATCTTACTTTTTTTTTTTAAACAATTCAAGAGCCCATAAAGATCACTCTGTTGGAATAGAAAGTACATTACCTAAGACCCTTGTACACTCTCAAAGGGTATTTGTGATCAGTTCCCAAAACACATTTAACATTGGAATCATCCCTAAAGAACCATATACAATAATAGCAGAAAGAAGAAATAGTTTGTACATAAAAGACAGCACACTCTACTTTTCAACTTCTAGTCGTGCTTTTTCAGCTTGGCTTCTTAAATTTCGGCATTCCTGTTTTAACCTCTCCACCATTTCCTTCAGCATTTGGTTTGAATTCAGCAAATCATTCTCTGACTGTGCAAGTGAGGTCACTTGGATCTGCAAGCTACTGATTTGCTTTAAAAAGAAAAAAGAAAAGAAACATAAGGCTCATAAACAAATGCAGTAAGGCATGAGAAGGGGCACAGCATACTTAGCATCTTGTCTCACAAATGTTCCACCCAATTGGTGTGCCCTTGAAGATAACCTTAAGTGAAATTATAAACAGCAGCAGCTACGGTTATATCTCAATATAACCAGTTGTTGTCAAGAACCACATCCCTCAGTCAGCTGCTGATTCCTCTCTCTTCTTCCCCAAATAAGCAAGCCAGAAGAGGTAGTATTGGTAGTAGGGGGAAGGGTTAGTAGGAGGAGAACAGGGAGGTGAGAAAAGAGTCCAACCATGAGAGAGACTTCCCCTAGCCTCCTAGGAAAGAACAGACTTTAACAGCAGGTCAGATGGGAAAGCTGCTAAGGAAATCTGTTCTCCCACTCTCACGATAGCCTGTGATCAGCAACACCTCCAAGAGTTCTGCTCTCTGAGCAGTCAGGGATCGTCATGAGTACAGGAAGGATCACTGTCTCATGGTTTTTAAGATGTTTCCAAGCATTCTATACGGCCACTGTTGTGCAGAAGATGCTCTGAGAAACCTACTGAATGCCAGGGAGTCCCTGGCCTTTGGTATCCTTTATCAAAACACGTAATGTCACTCAGGCTTTTTCCCCATTCCAATTTATCTTTATCTGGGAGTACTTTTTCTCATGAAAGGTAGTAGCTAATTATCACTTGATTATGCTGCAATTTTACTGATTTTAAATTCAGGATTTAAAAGAAAAGTATCTAGTATAAGATACCAAACTGTATTCTGTAATGTATTTTATGAGCTTTTCATCCCTGAGATGAATGAACACTCACACAATTGTGTCCTCTTGAAAAGGAATAATATATCCTCAGCCAGAGCCTAGTTAAAGAACAACAAGCTAGAAAAATTCACACTGCTTTCAAGTTATATCCAAATAACCTTCACTTGGTACAGTTTGACCTACTTCCCCCCACAAACCATTTTACCAATTAATAAGCAATAAAAATTCCCATTTTTCATTAACTTTCTTTTCTTTCTTAACCACTTTCTGAGAGAACTTTGGGAACAAAGAGCATCAAGAGACCCCGGAATCAAAAGAACCCATCATGAGACTCAAGGGTCAAAAGAAACCAGAGTCTTTATGCAATCAAGTAAATAAGTGGGAAATAATTCCATTACTTCCTGATGGTAAAAAAAACCCAGTGCCGTTGAGTCAATTCCGACTCATAGCGACCCTACAGGACAGAGAACTGCCCTTGATGGTAGCAAAGTCAAATAAGACTGTGTATGTATGTCCAAAGAACAACTGTCAGCAGAATAAAGTAAAATGGGATGTCTCAGATTGCTAATTTAGAATGAGCTTCTCCATGTAGAACTATTCATTATTTTTAATAAAAAAAAAAAATTTTTTTTTAATAGGAGTTGTAAATATTAAATCTGTATTATAGCTGACTGAACAAACAACCTTCAAAGACCTTAATACCTCTCCATATACACAGGATGACAGAAAGTTCAACGCCAACATTACCAGGTAACTTCTCTCAGAGCATCAAACATTGCACTCCCCTAGTGAAGACTTAGAAACCATAAAACTGCGTATGTGAAGTAGTACTAGCTCGCATGTAAGCATACACCCTAAAAATGGAATATTATTTCATAATTTAAAGGTAAAATTAATTTTTTAAAGACAATAGAATTCAGAAAAGAATGCTTTTCCATGTTTCGCCCAACTTTAGAAAAATCTTTCCTGAACCCAAATGACTTTAACAAAAACAAATTTTCTTCAAAAACTATATATAACTCTCTGATTTCATAGAGATATTGTAAGGAATATCTCATGGAATAAGAAATGTAAGGTTATGAATCACACAAGTAACTTAAAACCTGAATGATTTTACCAATCTATTTTCTAAACTCAGAATATTGAAATACTATCCTTTAAACTCTAACTTAAAAAAAAAAAAACAACACTTTGTGGGCCACAGCACACAGCATATAAATATCTTAAGAAAAACAACAGGTGGCAAAAGAAACTTATTAAACTAATGCTTAAAGAGGTTTTAAACATTTTATCTCAACATATCAACTTCATCAATACATTATCAATTGTGATTAGATTTTCAGAACACTGATATGCAAAATTCAAATAAGGATGCAAAACAAAGGTCTTCAAAGAAGGACTTTTAAAAGGTAAATGCAAAATGTTTGCTGAAATCATACCTGTTTTAGGTCAGAATTTTCATTTTTTTCTTTCTCTGCATTTTCAATATTCACAAATTGCTGCTGAAGTTTTAACCTAAAAATTATAACACACAAAAGGCATTATTAAGAATCCATAGTTCATTAAATTCACTGAATCAGGCAACCATTCTACTGTATACCTACTTGACACCAGGCACTGTACTGTGCAGAGTGGCAGATACAATAAAGATTCAGACTTCTAGCAGCTAGGTTGTACTCACATATAGCTAAAATGTAACATGAATTACTGCTTTTGCTGTAAGAAAATATAGAAACTATGGGCATCTAGAAAATGAGAAATCAAGGATATCTAAAGGGACAATACTACATGGACATAAAAATCTGATGGGCAGGATTTTGATAAACATAGGGAACAACCTGAACTTTTGGTTAAAAAAGTACAGAATGTGTTGCTAAGGTATCAGAAAGTAGCCTGATTCAGGAGAAGCCATCCATATAGTATTCCACAGTTTACAAAGTGCTTTCACACACACTCTCCTTCACCTTCATTCTGCTAGGCTATGAGACTTCTTAATGGTACGGATCACGCTCATCTTTGTGTCCTGAGCCTACCAGGACGCTTATAGTATAAAAGGTATTTAATTAGTGTTGACCAATTTGAATTGTATGAGTTCCTCATAATAATTCCATGAAAACAAGCAGAGTAATCTTTATTATTCCAAGTTTACAGATAAGGATCACATAACCACCAAGCAGCCACATCAAGATAAGACCCAGGTCTTCTAACACCCAAATAAGTGTATCCCTGCCCCACTTGATTATGCTGCCATTTTAGTGATTTTAAATTCAGAATTTAAAAGTATCTAATATAAGACACCAAACTGTACTCTGTAATATATTTTATGAGCTTTTCATCCCTGAGATGAATGAACACTCATACAATTGTATCCTCTTGGAAGGGAATAATATATTTTTTTTCAGAGCCTTAAAATGCAGAGCATCTCTGGAGACCAAATGGCTAAGCTCATGAGGAAGACTTTGTACTAATCAGGTTTGGCAGGAATCGCTCCTCAAACTCCCCCTTTTTAAAATTCTTCAAACACTTAAGTCAAATATGATTCATTTGGCACCCATTATTTACAGTTTGGTATTATTAGTATGTCTTATCTGCCCAATTAGAATGTATTTATTGGAATAAAAACACTCTCAACACCTAGAGCTTTTCAATACAATAAGAATGTTCGTTGATGAATTGAATGAACCAAAGCAAATCCTGGATTAGACATTTAAATGTGTAAGATGATTGCACAGCATAATATGAAAGAAAACAGGAATATGACACCATTGCTTCCTGAGATATCTACATACGAATACCAGAAACTGTGGATCTAAGAGGGCCAGTTCTGCTCCTCCTTTTGCTTCATTGTCAGTACCAGTCACACTCTTATTTCATAATTCTAGCTATATTTTGATTCTCTCCAACTTTCTGTGCATTTCTTCCGTTAAATGCTTATGGATATTAACTTGGTGCTTTTAGGTTACTGAGTTAATAAAGATTTCTTTCTACAAAATCACAAAGATGATAATAGAGAATATTGTGGGTTCTAGCTCAGGTCGACAGTTAGAAAAGTTAGGCCACAAGTATAGCCTGCTTCAGGTTCAGAATCTAGAAACACTTGGTAAATCAGAAGAAATAAGACTCAGTTAAAAAAGCATTCATGACCTGAATGTTTTCTAAATAAATTATGTAGATATAAAGAGAAACAATACTGCCCTACATACAAATATGAAGCCAAAGAAACCAATGATAAAGAATGTTTGGCTATTATTAAAATATGAAAGGAATAGGAACACCACCATGGTAGACTATAAAAAAAAAAAAATAGGAGACAATATATTTTTCAAAAGCAGTGTTGGGTCAGAATCCACAACTGATGAAGGAGATTTTTTTAGGAGAAAATCAGTCCATGATCATTACAGTTTAGATTCCAATGGATGATGGAATTTAACATACATAAAATTAATTTTAATAGAACTTAGATTATCAGGGTTAGAAAGAAGTCCAACATTCTTAAATTCCAATAACAAATGAATTCAAAAAAGGTAGATATTATTTCAAAAGACAGTACTGCAGATTTAAGAACAGTTATCTCTTTTGAAGGCTTTTGAATATTCAAGGCATGTCACACCAAACCAAAAGAAAATAAGCCTTAAAACAGAAGTACAGTAAGAATTCAAGAAACAGTTTAAACACAGACGAAAACATCCTTTGATGGTTACGAGAGAGGGGTATTCACTAATCAGACAGTAGACAAGAATTATTTTAGGTGAAGGGAAAAACACACAATACAGCAAAGGTCAGCACAAGTGAACTAAACCAAAAGCAAAGAAGTTTCTTGAAGACAATCAAACTCTTCGAAGGCCAGAATAGCAAGGATGGGGGTCTGGGGACCATGGTTTCTGGGGACATCTAGGTCAACTGGCATAACAAAATGTATTAAGAAAATGTTCTGCATTCCACTTTGGTGAAGGGCGTTTGGGGTCTTCAACACTAGCAAGCGGCCATCTAAGATGCATCAATTGGTCTCAACCCGTAGCAAAGGAAAATGAAGAATACCAAAGACACAAGGTAAACATGAGCCCGAGAGACAGAAAGGGCCACATAAACCAGACACTACACCAGCCTGAGACCAGAAGAACTAGATGGTGCCCGGCTACAGTCGGTGACTGCCCTGACAGGGAACACAACAGAGAATCCCCGATGGAGCAGGAGAGCGTGGGATGCAGACCTATAATTCTCATCAAAAGACCAGACTTAATGGTCTGGCTGAGACTAGAGGAACTCCAGAGGTCATGGTCCCCAGACCTTCTGTTAGCCCAAGACTGGAACCATTCCCAAAGCCAACTCTTGAGACGGGGATTGGACTGGACTATAAGAAAATGATACTGGTGAGGAGTGAGCTTCTTGGCTCAAGCAGACACATGAGACTATGTGGGCAGCTGGTTGAATGGAAACGGGGAATACAGGGTGGAGACGGGGAGTGTGCTGTCTCATTAGAGGGAGAACAGCTAGGAGTACACAGCAAAGTGTATATAAGTTTTTGTACAAGAGACTGACTTGATTTGTAAACTTTCACTTAAAGCACAATAAATAAATAAATAAAAACAGAAGTACAAAAAAGAAAGTGCAAGTAATTTTCATTAGGGGATCGATAAAAGCTACAGGAGAGAGATGTAATTTGAGCTAGACCTAGAAGGCAAAATAAGAGTCTGAGGTAGAGAAATTAAGATACAGATGAAGAAGTTAACTGGCGAAGCAAGATCCTAGAGGAAACAATGGGGGCAGGATTAAGATCACTGTTCACTATGAAAGTGAAGGGAAGAGTGTCTTTTCAGTAAGATAGAAAGGAATGAAAGAATGTGTGAAAATACAGAAATTCTAAGATACATAGAAGTTGAATGAATTCATATCCAGTAGCCTTTGTTCAAGTACAAGTGCCTTTAGTGGACAAATAGTCTCCAAGCTGTATAGGAGGCAAGGGAGCCAGCTTAATAGATTGGAAGAAAAAGAGGAGTCCAAGGACTACCAGTTTCAATAGATTCAGTGCAAGTGGAGTGGGTAAAAGAAATGTTTGTCTTTGAAGTGACTGGTTCTAGGGGATGACGAGGTCCAAGAAACGGTTAGGTGCATAGGCTACTGAAGTGGAATAAAGATAAAGAATGCCAGAGTAAAGATAAAAGAAACATGTCTAAGGTACTGAATGGGTCAACAATATGAACGTTATGGTCAAAGAATGACGGAAGGGATAGAAAACAAAGAAAAATTGAGCCAGATGTTCAAGTGCTCAGTGACCACTGGAGAACAGCCTGTAGGTCAGTAATTGACAAGGGAAAAGATAGGGATAAGGTGGATGCAATTAATATCAAAGGAAAAGCCATTTCAACTGAAGTTAGTCAAACAGTGGCCCAGAAGCAAGAATGAGGTTCACAAATGTCAATTACCTCTCTTGGTTCTTATTTGTAGTAATGAGGAAGGAAGACTAATCTCCAATTAAAAGGGTTGCTAGGGTATATGCAACAAGGAGAAAGTCAGGTTTCAGTGAGTGTATTTAAAAAATAGAAGTTGAGATTACAAAAAAAAATTTTTTTTTAATTTTAAATGCTAATATTTTTCCCCTAAATTTTATTTGTTGTTGAGAACATACATAGCAAAACATCACCAATTCAAGTTTCTACATGTACAATTTAGTTGCATTGATTATATTCTTTGAGTTGTGCAACCATTCTCATCCTCCTTTTCTGAGTTGTTCCTCTCTTACTAACATAAGCTCACTACCCCCTAAGGGTCATAGTTGACATGTCATTTTGACACCATATAGATAGTTCTTAAAAGAGCATAATCTTCACGGCAGACCTTTTTTACTACAGTAGTTAAGCTAAACTGGTCACTATGAGTTGGAATCCACTCCACGGCAAGAGGTTTGGTTTTTTTGGTTTTTTTGTTTGTTTTGGTATTGTTGGGTGTTAAGAAGACTTCAGGGGATACTTTTGGTTTAAGGTTTAAAGATTATTTAAGGGGTTCATCCAGCCTCTACAGCTCCAGAAAGTCTGGAGTCCATGATAATTTGAAGTTCTGTTCTGCACTGTCCCCCTTTAGATCAGGATTCTTCTACGGAATCTTTGGTCAAAATGTTCAGTAATGGTAGTCAGGCAGCATCCAGTTCTTCTGGTCTCATGGCAAAGGTGGCAGCTGTTCATGGAGGCAATTTATTGGTAATGAACAGGGATTCCAGAGGCTACAATGCAAGTTGTTAAAGGAGAACTTTAATGGGTAAATGGTGGGGAGAAATCGGAAGTGAAGGATGAGTAAGTTGAAAGACGAGAAACTATGAGATCAAGTATTTTATAATTTAAAAGTAATTATGGAAATAATGGAAGTAGAAATGGTAGGTAGACTAAAAGGCAAAGGCACAATAGAAAATGCAGCTATGCAAAAGTTTAAATGGAAACTTCGGAGTAACACTAAGATGGGACTGTTCCAAGTTCCCTTCAAAGTACAGGGTAGCCAACTGTGATGATTATGGTTTAGGTTTTCTGTGGTAAGCAGCTGATGTGTGTCATTTCAACATTCAACAAATATTTAAAGAGTGCCTACAAATGCTGAGCCCAGTTCTAAGTGTTATGGATACATCAGAGAATAACAAAGACACCCTTCCATTAAGGAGCTTACAGTACAGCAGCACTACCCAATAGAACTTTCTTGATGATAAAAATATTCTATAACCATTTATAGATTCAGTTAAGATAGCCAATAGTTACACGTGCCTGTTGAGCATTTGAAATGTGGCTAGTGTGGCGAGGAGCTGAATTTTTACTTTAAAAAATTTTTAATTTAAATAACCATATATGCATAATTATACCACATTGGGCAGCACAGGCTCTAGTGTAACCTCTTGGCTCCTTATTCAATGCTAGCCTACATTACCAAGGGAAAAGCAGTAGACAGGACAAGTATGGCAAGTTATATTTTTGATTTCTCTATTGTTAAGGATTCCTAGAACATGTCTCCTGAGAATGACAGTAGCCTCTTCATATCAACCTGCTGAAAGCAAGGTTGTGCGCACTGGAGATTCACTCTGGCCAGTATTAGCAAAAAGGGACTTGCCTGGAAGGATATGAGTCTCATTAAATCAGCAGGAAACTGAAGAACCAGAACCAGACTGGAATAACTGACAGAAACAATGGGAAGGACATACCACAGAACTCTCCGGTCCTTTAAATTCTGCCACATATCCTTCCATCAGTTACTTCACAGTTCAAATTCTGGGAGAGAACTTGTCGAATTGGCCAAGTACTGAATTTCCTGCTCCCTATCAAGATGACATGCAACAGATAACTCCTATCAAGACGAGGTGTAAATAGAAGGGAAGATACATTAAATGGTAGTTTTTTTAAAAAGCACATAAGCACTAAAAAAAAAAAAAGCAGCTGCCGTTTAGTTGATTCTGACTCATGGCAAGCCCAGGTGCTGCACAGTAGAACTGCACTCCATAGGATTTTCATGGCTGTGACCTTTTGTAAGCAGATTGGAGGTATTTCTTCCAAGGTGTTTCTGGGTTGGTTTCAACCGTCACCCATTTAGTCGAGTGCTTAACTGTCTGTACCACCTGGGACTCCAAATATCCATTACATGTAAAAAAAAAAATCCATATTTACTCAATCAAATGTATACCAAAAGCTTAAGAAAAACAAGGAAAGCTTCAAATGGAAAAAAAAAAAACCCATTGTCTTCTATTTGATTACAACTCATAGCAATCCTATACGACAAAGTAGAGCTGTCCCATAGGGTTTCCAAGGCTGATATGCATACTTGCCCCATCTGCCACATCATTCTCCCATGGAACAGCCGGTGGGTTCGAACCTCTGACCTTTTGGATAGTAGCTGAGCTCTGAACCACTGAGCCACCAAGGCTCCTTGTATTCACTATAACCCACTGCCATCGAGTTCTTTCAACTCATAGCGACCCTGTAGGGCAGAGGAGAACTGCCCCATAGGGTTTCCAAGGCTGTCACGGAAGCAGGCTGCCACATCTTTCTCCCTTGGAGAGGACGGTGGGCTGGTGGTAACAGTGATGGGTCCAGGGATGGGCATGTGAGACAGGCTTAAAGCTTTCTCTAGATTTTTCTAATTTGACTTGACAAGTAAGAACTTTGTCTTCTGGGGTCACAACATAGAGTCTCAACCCCACAGAGAAATCTGTATGAGAGAAGCAGACACAGGAGGCAGAAAGGGAGAAAAAAAAAGGAGGCAGCAGAAAAAAGGCAGGAAGCCACACTCATCTGACCGCATCTGAGTTCCTACATCTAGGTGACCACGAAAACAACACTACCCCTGTCTTTTCCACAATTTATGTCAGCCAATAGGGTGCCTTTTTTTTTTTTTGCTTGACCAAGCATGTTGGCTTACTGTCATAACCAAAAAGTACCAACTACCTACATTATTACATTTCAGCTTGTATTATTTTTATATCTTGAACACAGAGTAGCTAAAGCAAAAGGAAGAAGTGATGAAGTAAAAGAGCTGAACAGAAAATTTCAAAGGGTGGCTCGAGAAGACAAAGTAAAGTATTACAATGAAATGTGCAAACATGTGGAGACAGAAAACCAAAAGGGAAGAACACATTTGCTCGGCATTTCTCACGCTAAAAGAACTGAAGAAAAAATTCAAGCCTCCCCAGTTGCAGTACTAAAGGATTCTATGCACAAGATACTGAATGATGCAGGAAGCATCAAAAGTAGATGGAAAGAATACACAGTCACCGTACCAAAAAGGAAAACGCTGGTGGTATAGTGGTTAGATGCTACTGCTTCTAACCAAAGGTCGGCAGTTCGAATCCACCAGAGCTCCTTGGAGACTCTGTTGGGCAGCTCTACCCTGTCCTACAGGGTTGCTATGAGTCAAACAGCAAAAGGTTTGGATTTTTTTTTCTTTTTGGTACCAAAAAGAATTGGTCCACGTTCAACCATTTCAGGAGGTAGCATATGACCAAAAACCAATGGTACTGAAGCAAGAGGTCCAAGCTACACTGAAGGCACTGGCAAAAAACAGGGCTCCAGGAATTGACGGAATACCAGCTAAAATGTTTCAATGAATGGATACACCACTGGAAGTGTCCACTCATCTACACCAAGAAATCTGGAAGATAGCTACCCAGCCAACCGACTGGAAGAGATCTATATGCCTATTTCAAAGACAGGTGATCAAAGAGAATGTAGAAATTATTGAACAATATCATTAATATCACACGACAGTAAAATTTTTCTACAGATATTTCAAAAAGGCTAGCAAGCGGCCATCTAAGATGCATCAATTGGTCTCAACCCACCTGAAGCAAAGAAGAATGAAGAACACCAAGGATACAAGGTAATTACGAGCCCAAGAGACAGAAACGGACACATAAACCAGAGACTACATTAGTCTGAGACCGGAAGAACTAGATGGTGCCCGGCTACAACCGATGACTGCCCTGACAGGGAACACATTAGATAATCCGGGAGGGAGCAGGAGAGCAGTGGGATGCAGACCCCAAATTCTCATAAAAAGACCAGACTTAATGGGCTGACTGAGACTAGAAGAGCCCCAGTGGTCGTTGCCCCCAGACCTTCTGTTGGCCCAGGACAGGAACCATTCCCAAAGCCAACTCTTCAGACAGGGATTGGACTGGACAATGGGATGGAGAGGGATGCTGGTGAGAAGTGAGTTTCTTGGATCAGGCGGACACTTGAGACCACGTTGGCATCTCCTGTCTGGAGGGGAGATGAGAGGGTAGAGGGGGTTAGAAGCTGGCAGAATGGACATGAAAAGAGAGAGTGGAGGGAGGGAGCGGGCTCTCATTAGGGGGAGAGCAATTGGGAGCATGTAGCAAGGCGTATATAAATTTTTGTGTGAGAGACTGAGTTAATTTGCAAGCTTTCACTTAAAGCACAAGAAAAATTAAAAAAAAATTAGATATTTCAAAAAGCATTTGCAGCAGTATATCAACAGGGAACTGCCAGAAATTCAAGCTGGATTCAGAAGAGGATGTGAAATGAGGAATATCACTGCTGATGTCATATGGATCATGGCTGAAAGCAGAGAATACCAGAAAGATGTTTACCTGTGTTTTATTGATTATACAAAGGAATCGGACTATGTGGATCATAACAAATTATGGATAGCACTGTTAAGAACAGGAATTTCAGAACACTTAATCGTGCTCATGAAGAACCTGTACATAGACCAAGACGCAATCATTTGAATGGAACAAGGGAATCCTGCATGGTTTAAAGTCAAGAAAAGTGTATGTCAGGGTCGTATCCTTTCACCATATTTATTCAATCTGTATACTGAGCAAATAATTTGAGAAGCTAAACTATGTGAAGAACACGGCATCAGGATTGGAAGAAGACTCATTAACAACCTGCAATATGTAGATGACACATCCTTGCTTGCTAAAAATAAAGATCACTTACTGATAAAAATCAAAGATTACATCCTTCAGTATGGATTACACCTCAACATAAAGAAAACAAAAATCCTCACAACTGGACCAACAGACAATATCATGATAAATGGAGAAAAACTTAAAGTTGTCAAGGATTTCACTTTACTTGGATTCACAATCAATGCCCACGGAAGCAGCAGTAAAGAAATCACACTACACATTGCACTGGGCAAATCTGCTGCAAAAGACCTCTTTAAAGCAAAGATGTCATTTTGAGGACTAAGGTGTGCCTGACCCAAGCCATAGTGTTTTCAATCGCCTCATATGCATATGAAAGCTGGACAATGAATAACGAAGGCTGGAGAAGAACTGACGCCTTTGAATTATGGTATTGGTGAAGAATACTAAATATACCCTGAACTGCCAAAAGAATGTACAAATCTATCTCAGAAGAAGTACAACTAGAATGCTCATTAGAAGCAAGAATGGCAAGACTTCGTCTCACATATTTTGGACCTGTTATCAAAAGGGACCAGTCTCTGGAGAAGGACATCATGCTTGGTAAAATGGAGGGTCAGTGAAAAAGAGGAAGACCCTCAACAAGATGGATTGACACAGTGGCTGTAGCAATGGGCTCAAGCATAACAATGATTGTGAGGATGGCGTAGGACTGGGCAGTGTTTTGTTCTGTTGTACACAGGGCCACTGTGAATCAAAACTGACTTGACGGCACCTAACAACAACAATTTTTATATGTTTTAAATTTATAGATAACTTGACAAACTATTTAGTCTAAATGTGAGATAGGGCAGCCTTTATGAACTACAGAATAGATTCTGAAGAATAATTTAATTACTCTTTTTTTAATTCGCACACTCAATCAAAAAACACTTATCGAGAGTATATGCCAGATACACAGCCCTGTGCGAGGCCCCTGAATCAAATGCTATGTTTTCTGCTTCCCTTTACACACAATGTACATTTAACATATGTTTTTTTTTGTTTGTTTTAGGTTCTCTTTAACAATTTTTATACAAATTGTTCCTTGCAATTTTTTTGTGTCATTGGGTACAATTTCTATATTGTGTCAACATTCTCATTTCTTCTGTTCTGTTTGTTCTGTTTCCATTGCTCTAGCTTTCCTTCCTCTCCTTGCCTTCTCATCTTTACTAATTGGGAATTTAATTACTCTTGGCACTATGATAGGCAAGTAGTGAAAAAAAACACATTAGTGAAGACAAAAGACTGATATGTAATTAAAAATTGAAAGCAACTTCCAAAGCAGTGATTAAATCTACTTATTTATCACAAATATTTGTTTGTACATAAATGGATACTTCTACTTTATATAATTTATGATTTTCTTAGCAAGCCCTTTCTCCCCACAGGTAATCTCTTTCTGACATACCACAAATTCTAAATAAGCTAAGCTGCAATTATGATTATTTTACTGAATGATCAAAATAGGCCTGGTTGATGTAGAAGGACTTATAAATCAGAAAACCAGAACTGCCATGGAAAAAACGCCACAACTGCAGACTATTAAAAAAAAAAACAAGTCATGTAAATCTTGGGAATTATTTCTTCTACTGTATTTTATATTGGTAACTGGACCATTACTTTAAAATAAGTTGGGGTCATCATATATTATAAATGATCTGGAGAAACTGAAGAGAAATAAAAAAAATTATCAAAGAGAATAATGAAATAGAAAATTAAAATTAAAGACAAGTTCTATATACAAGAAACATTTAAAAAACAAAGTGATTTTAAAAAAAGCTAAAGGGATAAACAAAGGTTTACCAGGCCTATGGAAACAATAAGAAAAGAAAGGGTAGTGATGATATCCCATATCAGACAATGCAAAATTCAAGCAAAAAAAAAAAAAAATGTTGTTCAAAAAAAGGAAACCCTGGTGGCGTAGTGGTTAAGTGCTACGGCTGCTAACCTAAAGGTCGGCAGTTCAAATCTGCCAGGCGCTCCTGTTAGGTGCTATCAAATCAGTTCCAACTCACAGCAACGCTTGTACAACAGAACAAAATACTGCCCAGTTCTGCGCCATGCCCACATTACCACCCTTTTTGCAGACACTGTGTCAACCCATCTCATTGAGGGTCTTCTTTTTTGCCAACCTTCTATTTTACCAAGCATGATGTCCTTCTCCAGGCACTGGTCTCTCCTGATAACATGTCCAAAGTACATGTGATAAAGTCTCATCATCCTCTCTTCCAAGGAGTACTTTGGCTGTATTTCCTCCAAGACAGACTTGTTTGTTCTTCTGGTAGTCCGTGGTATATTCAATGTTCTTTGCCAACACCATTAATTCAAAGGCATCAATTCTTTTTTGATCTTCCTTATTCATTTTCCAGCTTTCACATGTATATGAGGCGACTGAAAACACCATGAATTGGGTCGGGCACCTTAGTCCTCCAAGTGACATCTTTGTTTCACAACAATTTAAAGAGGTCTTTTGCAGCACATCTGCCCAATGCAATGTGTCGTGTGATTTCTTGACTGCTGCTTCCATGGACGTTGATTGTGGATCCAAGTAAAGTGAAATCCTTGACAACTTCAATCTTTTCTCCATTTATCATGATGTTGCTTACTGGTCCAGTTGTAAGGATTTTTATTTTCTCTATGTTGAGGTGTAATCCATATTGAAGGCAGAAGTCTTTGATCTTCATCAGTAAGTGCTTCAAGCCCTCTTTGCTTTCAGCAAGCAAGATTTTATAATTTGCATAGCACAGGTTGTTAATGAGTCTTCCTCCAACCCTGATGCCAAGTTCTTCTTTTATATAGTCTAGCTGCTCAGATTATTTGCTCAGCATACAGACTGAAAGAAGTACGGTGAAAAGATACAACCCTGACATGTACCTTTCTTGATTTTAAACCACACAATACCCCCTTGATCTGTTCGAATGACTGCCTCTTGGTCTATGTATAAGTTTCTCATGGGCACAATTAAGTGTTCTAGAATTCCCATTCTTTGCAATGTTATCTATATTTGCAACATATATGAAAGATAAAGGGCTAGTATTTCTACTATATGAAGGACTCTTAAAGAACAAGGGAAAAGGGCCAAAGAAATCATTAGAAAAAAGGAGAAAGATATGAATAGACAATTCGCAAAAAGATACAAAAATGGCCCTTAAATGTATGAAAAGTCGTTCAACCTTATTCATAATAAAAGAAATTTCTCACCTATCCAAATGGCAAAAATTAAACAGTGTTCCAATATATTCTGTTGGCAAGGCTGTGGAAAAACATGCACTCTCATACATTACTACTGGGAAGGCAAAATGATACAATTCTCTTGAATGGAAATTTGGGAAAATCTAACAAAACTGCATATGCATTTTCCTTTTGACCCTGAAAATATACCTTCAACAAGATGAAGATATATACATGTACAAGATTATTCATTGCAGCATTGTTTGCAATTGCAAAACATTGGAAACAAACTAAATACTGGAACACAGGAGAGTGGCTGAATAAACTACAGTACACAGAACAATGGAGCACTATGCAGCTGTAAAAAAGAATGAGGAAGATCTCTATGAACTAATACGGAGAGATTTTCAGGATACACTGATACATTGGAAAGAAAGGGATATAAAATTTGCATGTATCTGCTCATTTGTGGAAATATAAAACAGGAAGGATAAATCAGAAATTAATGAGATTGGTTATGGAGGGTGGATAAGAAAAGATGGGGGCATGGGAACAGGGCAGAATGGATGAGGACAGTGGCACTTTTTGAGTATATTATTTTACATAGTTCTGTCCTTTAGAACCATGTTAATGTTTCACATAGTCAAATATATTAATAAATAATATCCAAAAGGATGAGGTGAGGACTCAAAATAGGATAAAACAGAAAGAAATTATCCTATTTTATAAATAAATAACATAACCACAGTGAAAGGGGTTTGGGGAGAATAGACCTAAACTTAGTAACTTTGGAAAACAATATTTTGACTATATGTTCTAAGGCTAAAGACAAAAAAAGAATTATACACTAGTTAATAAGTTCGCCTTTCACAGTTATTAATTAGAAATTCCCAGACTACTTTATATGTAGTCTAGGATTATGGAAATAAGCAAACCTGTAAAACCCTATGGGGAAGTTCTACTCTGTCTTATAGGGTTGCTACGAGTTGGAATCGACTCAAAAGCAATGGGTTTGGTTTTGGTTTTATTATGCGTAAGAGCCAGGTCTCTCACTCCTGTCAAAGGGGTTATAAATAAGGATAGGGGAAAGCTAGAATGAACTCCATGGTGCTGGCCTGCCACTAGATATATCAACATGAACTTGATATTCAAAATATCATAGCTTAAAACTCAAGATATCATATATATTATTTATATATGCATATAATGAAACACAGAAATAGCTCATTCTACTGAGAGTACCTAGAAGCAATGACACCCTAGTACTAATAAGCCTATCTACACCTGAGATTCTGCTTTCTAAATGCCACTCTCCAATATACGGAACCATAGCATCTTAGGAAAACAGCGATTCCAAGGCTGGGGCAGGGAAAGTACAAGATATAAGTACAAGTATTAGAACATCTTATAGTGCCAGAAAATAAAAAATAAGCTTAAGAAATGATGAGGACATGTCAAAAAGACACAGGAATCAACATGAAAGAGCTCCCAATGGCCAAATCTGAGATAATTTGAGCATCAAAATATAATAAAAGATTGTAACTCATGGAATAAAATAAGAATCCTTGAGTCTATACTGATATAAATAAATATTTTAAGGAGGAAGAAAAGCTCCTCCTTTCAGAAGAACTCCAATTAATAAATTAGAAGAAATGATGGAAATAGAAAATCACCACTGAGCAAACACTGCAGTAATAATTGTTTCAGGCAGAATTATCAACGAGTGCTAAAGTTTCTGAAGAACATTATGATGAGAAAATAAGAGAATATTTTTACATAGTTTCAAAGTATCTTCCCATAAGATAATGATATATTACAAAGGAAAAAAAATAGTAATTTTATGTGGAAAAAAGTGGCAAACACCACCTTAACCAAGTAATCAAAATTAACATCACCAGTAAGAGGAGAAATCATGTATCTCCTGATATGAAGCACCGAGGAGGACACAAAACAGCCTCTAAATTGTTTTTGGTAAAAATGCATACCAAACCAAAAACCCACTGCCTTTGAGTTGATTCTGACTCATACTAACCCTACAGGACAGAGCAGAACTGCCCCACAGGGCTTCCAAGGCTCTAAATCTTTACGGAAACAGAACGCCACATCTTTCTCCCAAAGGGTGGCTGGTGGGTTCGAACCACAAAACTTTCAGTTAGCATCCAAGTGCTTTAACCACTGCGCCACCAGGATTCCCAAAAATGCATAACCTAAATTTAATCACGGGGAATGTAAGAGAAGCCCAAATGAGCGACATATTATAAAACAACTGGCCAGCAGTATTCAAAAAGTATTGAAATCACTATAGACAAAGACGAGGATATTTTCCAGATTAAAGGAGACTAAACAAAGGCAATGTGTGATCCCAGATTGGATCCTGGACCAGAAAAAGGACATCAGTGGGACAATCGATAAAATTTTAATAAAGCCTACAGGTTCAATGATAATATTTATTTAATTTCCTGATAATGTTAATTTCTTGGTTTTGATTATTGTACTATGATTATGTAAGATGTTAATATGTGGCCAATCTGGGTGAAGGGAATATGGAAATTCTATATTACTTTTACAATGTTTTGGAAACTCTGAAATTATTTCAAAATAAAATGTTTAAACTATATATACATATATAAAGATATGTATATATATATATATATATTTTTTTTTTTTTTTTTAAAGATATATACACATATATAACCTAATACTCTGAAGTTCCCTCCTGGCCGACTCTTCTGCCATCTGTGAAGCCCGCAATTTCTCTTCGCACTGATCCTTTTCAGATTGCCTCCAGACATCATGTTCCACTTTCATTTTTTCTAGATCTGCTAATCTGTTCTCAAGTTCTAGCCTAAAACAACAGATGATAATTATGTTACAAAAACTACAAACAGGACTGTATGACAGCAAAATGTTCTCATCTGCAATGAGATTTAACATAAAATAAGGTGATTTAGTACTCACTTTTCATCTTGCAATGCCACAAGTTTTTGATAACCTTCCTCCTTGGCAGCTTGTACTTTACGTATTAATTCACGATCCTTTTCTACTAAGAGCACTTTGTGGTGTTCAACAGCTGATTTGAGAATTTCATTGTCTGACTGTAATCCTAGTATATTTTTAAGGAGAAAAATGTACTATATTTAATATTATCATCCAGATGAAAAATCACAACTAAGGGTAAGCATTCATAAGATGGTAAGGTATTTAAAAGAGTGCAGAAAATAAGTCTCTCTGGATATATATTCTCAAAGATCTTTACATTATTGATAAAGTAAGCACCAAATGTAAAACTCAGTTAATTTTTCTGTCATTACCTTATTTAGCATACACACAAAAACACTTTAATAAAAGGTTATATACATTTACTCATTTGAAGCGTAAGAGCTGGGGAGATCAACTTGGGTTCTATGACACACATATACCATAGACAACATCATAACAAAGCTAGCTGAAAAAGGGTTAACAAAATCACAGTACCTTTTAAAATCTGATTCTGGCAGAACAAAATATAAATAACATGGAAATTTCAAGTTTTTGCTTCCTTATAAGGAGATGGCAAGTATTTTGCAGGCATAATAACTAAAACAAATTCATTCTAACTCAGAAATTAAAATAGAATGCAGAACTGGATCTCAAACTCTCTAAGGTCGTAAGAAACATAGTCCCTAACTGTACTCATATCCATGAGTTAACATCAAGTAGAAATCGATAATAAAAACAATCATTCATCATAAGTGCTGTCTAAAACTACAGAGGACAGTTACAGGCCAGAGGCAGCTTATTTAAGTACTTAAGAAAGTTAGAAACAATATAATTACTGAGGAATACTGCTGAGATGGGCTTTCTAAGACTAAACTGAAACTTAAAAACAAACGTAAACTGAACTAGGCTCCAATAACTGGCCTTGGGTACACATAAAAAAAAATTTTTAGGCCTGGATCTTACCTATCTTCCTTATATACTTTAGACTTAAAATGGCCTAGAACTAATAACTCCACATATGGAATTCCATTTTTAAAGTTTTCGTTAATTTATGTACTAATCTTATAACTATGACATAAACATCAGATTGACTTTAAAAAAAAAAAACTTAGATCACAGAGTTAACAAAACATTTAACATACAAACAAAATAAAAATATTCTATATGTGCTCTAAGATTAAAATTCAATTAAGTAAAAAAATCTGGAAATAAAAATTCAAGTTGATCTATTTTAATAATTTTACTTTGTGTTAATATCGAAAGTTAATAGAAAAAGCATGGGAAATCATATATTACCATCCAGTTCACTTTGAATCTTATTCCTTTCTCTTTCTAGCTCACTCTTAGCTCTTGCTGCCTCCAGTTTGATGTCTGTTATTTCCAGTTTGTTTGAATGTTTAAGTTCTTTTACCTGTTAATTAAAAATTGAAATTACTGTTGGTAATGGAACAGACCATCAGTTGCTTGTATGCAAGTTCAAGTTGATGCTCAAAAAAGTTAGAACAAGTTCATGAGAGCAGAAGTAGACCTTGAGTATATCCCACTTGAATTTAGAGACTATCTCAAGAAGAGATTTGACACATCAAACGCTACTGATCAAAGACCAGATGATTATGGGATGACATCGAGGATATCACACATGAAGAAAGCAAGAGGTCATTAAAAAGACAGCAAAGAAAGAAAAGACCCAAATGGATGTCAGAAGAGACTCTGAAACTTGCCCTTGAACGTCGAGTAGCTAAGGCAAACAGAAGAAATGATGAAGTCGAGCTGAACAGAAGATTTCAAAGGATAGCTCAAGAAGACAAAGTATTATAATGATATGTGTTCACCTGGCATTTCTCAAGCTGAAAAAACTGAAGAAAAATTCAAGCCTTGAGTTGCAATACTGAAAGATTCTGTGGGAAAAATATTAATGACACAGAAAGCCATCAAAAGCAGATGGAAGGAATACAGAGTCACTATACCAAAAAGAATTGGTCAATGTTCAACTATTTCAGGAGGTAGCATATGATCAGGAACAAATGGTACTGAAGGAGGAGGTCCAAGCCACACTGAAGGCACTGGTGAAAATCAAGGTTCCAGGAATTGATGGAATGCCACATGAGATGTTTCAACAAATGGATGCACCACTGGAAGTGTTCAATCATCTATGCCAAGAAATTCGGAAGACAGCTACCTGGCCAACCAACTGGAAGAGATCCATATTTACGCCTATGCCCAAGAAAGGTGATCCAACCAAATGCGGAAATTATCAAACAATGACATTAATATTTCACTCAAGTAAAATTTTGCTGAAGATCATTCAAAATCAACAGGGAACTGCCAGAAATTCAATCTGGATTCAGAAGAGGATGCGGAACCAGAGATACCATTCCTGATGTCAGATGGATCCTGGCTGAAAGCAGAGATTACCAGAAAGATGTTTGTCTGTATTTTGGTCCAAGTAAAATGGAAAAAAAATAGAAGTTGTCAAAAATTTCATTTTACTTAGATCCATAATCAATACCCATGGAAGCAGCAGTCAAGAAATCAAAGGACACATTGCACTGGGTACATCTGCTGCAAGAGACCTCTTTAAAGTGTTAAAAAGCAAGATGTCACCTTTGAAGACCAAGGTGCACCTGACCCAAGCCATGGTGTTTTCAATCGCCTCATGTGCATTCAAAAGCTGGACAATGAATAAGGAAGGCCGAAGAAGAATTGATGCCTTTGAATTATGGTGTTGGCGAAGAATCTCGGACGTGCCATGGACTGTTCCTGCCAGAAGAATGAACAAATCTATCTTGGAAGAAGTACAGCCAGAATGCTCCTTAGACAGGAGGATGGCGAGACTATGTCTCACATACTTTGGACATGTTGTCAGGAGGGATCAGTCCTGGAGAAGGACATCATGCTTGGTAAAGTAGAGGGTCAGCGAAAAAAGAGGAATCCTCAACGAGATGAATTGACACAGTGGCTGCAACAATGGGCTCAAGCATAGCAACAATTGTGAGGATGGCACAGGCCCAGGCAGTGTTTCGTTCTGTTGTCCGTGGGGTTGCTATGAGTTGGAAGCAACTCAATGGCACCTAACAACAACATTGGTCATTTTCTTGCCATTAAGTGCTTACCCAAAAGCATATGTAGAAATGACAGTACAGAGTATAAACATCTTCCAGGGAGGAAGGGACTTCAGTGTTTGCAACAGTACTTGAAACCAGAAGACACCAACAAAACAGCCTCTTCCTAATGAAATTCAGTCACTTCTATGCACATAACTGAGTGAGATCTTCTGGCTTAATTTTGCCTGGAAAAACCATCTCACTAACTAAAGTTGCTAAATCCAGTAGTTAATGATCTTCAGGGAAATAAAATAAAATCCTCCTTTTAAAAAAGGGCCAGGGACAGAAAGGGCATTCTAGAAAAAGGGAATAACATATCAAATGTTACAGAGGTATAACAAACATCACATGGTCAGCTCTGGAAACAGTGAAGGATGTGTTATAGGTAGAGCAGAGGGAGTGACGTGCCATACAAAAGAATTTTATCCTGGTACTTATGTCACATGGGGTCTCTATGAGTCAAAAATTGACGCCCAGGCACCTAACATCAGCACAATCAACTTTATTTCAGAAAGTTAACTCTAACTGCAAATATGCTGGATTAAAAAACTGAAGATAAAGAAACCAAGTAAGAGGCAAGGGATTAATAAAAAGGGGCAAGAAAGAAGAATCAATTGAATTTGGTTCAGAATTGAATACATTATATATGTACATACATGTGGGTGGGTGTGTGTGTTTGCGGGGGGGAGGGAATATAAATCTAACTTAAATCTTTACTGCCAATACCTGATTCTTTTTAAGCCCCCCTCCCTTTCTACCATCTTTTTTTTTTTTTTCTTCCAGTTGCCGTTGATTCCGATCCTGGAGGCCCCATGTGTATAAGTGTAGACCTGTGGTCCACAGGGTTTTCGATGGCTGATTTTTGGCAAGTAAATCACCAGGGCTTTCTTCTAAGGCACCTCCGGGTAGACTCAAACCTGCAATCTTTCAGTTAGCAGCTGAGCGCATTAACCGTTTGTACCACTCAGGGACTTCTTTTAAGACCCAAGTGAATGTGAATAATCAATTGCCAAAATTTCCCACATGATTCACCCATCACATACCATTTTTCAATCTTCTTTGGGACATTCCTTTTGCAGGCTGAATAAGTCTATTTCACAAGTAGTATTCATTCATTCATTCAACAAATATTTACTGAGCACCTATTGTGTGCTAGGCACTGTTTTAAAAGCTTTTTTACAGTTACTCTCTGATGTTTTCCATATCCTTCCCCTTTGGTAGGAGCCCTGGTGGTGCAGTGGTTATGTGTTTGGCTGCTAACCAAAAGGTCACAGTTCAAGCTGTTCCATAGAAACTCCACAAGGCGGTTCTGTCCTATAGGGTTGCTATGAGTCGGAATCAACCTGATGGTCTCTTTGGTAAAGCGGTTCTAAAATTAGGTATATTACTATAATAAGGATTTTATAAATTTAAATACAAAGGTTACATAAATGTGCATTCTGACATATTAATGTATAAAACTATGGAATCAGAGTAGAGAACCACAAATACAAGTCAAATGTGTAAAGTGTGAGATGATGGGTACAGGAGAGTTAAGGATACAAAGCCCAATAAAATCCTATCACAAGTGGGAGTTGGGAGTCAAAAAGAAATCAGGAAAAGGTCTCAGAACCAAAGAGGGTGAGGACAAGAAATAGAAGTAAGTGCTTTACTAGAACAGACTCCATCTCTGAAAGGTCCTGACAGCTTTACAAGGAATGGTTTAACGCAAGACACTCACATAAAGGAAACCAACAGGAAAGTGAGTACTGCACTGCTGTTATACTGCTAACCACAAAAGACGTATCCCTCCAAGTTAACTTGTAGATTAAAATGACACTACATAAAATGGCTAACTTGTGCTGACATAAGTTTTGCATTTCTGAATCTCCTTTGTACAGCAATTTTCTGTGAAAGCCAAGTCTCATAAAACAATGTTTAACTACATGAAAGCAGCTAAGAAATATTTTAATATTCAAACTTTCTGTAGAATGGTTTTTACTACATTATAATTTCATGGACGGACAGAATTTAAACCATAAATACTTTAAAAATGTGAAGAAATACAACTACAATGAAAATCCAATCTCTATGGCAAATGTGCTATAGAGCCCGACGGCAGTGGGATAGTGGGTATGGCAAATGTAATTATAACCTGCTATTATAGACTAACTGTAAAAGGTTAAGAATGACACAGCAGATCATTAACAAACCACACTATAGTTGTTTTAAATATGAGGTGGAAAATTAGAACCATCTTATTTTGTAGAAAGTTGATTCATTTCATGATAATTTCCAAGAATAGCTATGAAATAAAAACCTATTTATTATTCATTTCACTGTGAGATTTACTGAAATGAGAAAACATTTTCAACTAAACTATAATTATTAAAATTGAAAGAACACTGGACAGGAAGTCAGAAGACAAGTGAGGTCTGACTTCTGAGCCTGCTTTTGCTATCAAACAACTGGTAAATGCTTATTAAGCAAGTTACTTGTCCTCTCTGCATTCAAATTACTCATGTATGGATCTAAACAGTTTTTCTTTAGTTCCACATTTTTACAACCCTAAAAAATGAATACACCTACACTAATAGTAATTGTTAACTTCTTAAATATACATTAAAAGAAACTGTTTTATTTATTAAAGATGAAAACTTACACGAAAATTACCCAGAAATAACAAAATAGTGTTTTTCTATGAATAATCTGGTATAAATCCCAAAGAGTCATGATAAAATTTCTTTCTGCCTCTAGATCCCTAGTTCTTAATCTTCTTTGGGATCAGGTCTCTTGAAAATCACAGGAAGCCTAAGGACATTTTCCTAAATAAAATACAGAATATTAAAATGTTGCATATAATTTCAAGAGATTCACAGTCTTCTGAAACTCCTCTGGGACAAGCCACCCTGCTTTTTACAAAATGTTTTCCATGAAAAGTCTGGCCTTTACATTTTACATGTACTTTATGTTTTTGAAAAAACAGCAGTGAGTACTCAGAGATTACTACCTAGTAGTTTTTAACAAAACATTAACAAACATTAAAAATCATGATACTATGTATTTTATAGGGGTTCAGAATTTGTTAGATTACACACCCACAAGAAAACAATATATATAAGCAGACAACAGAAACATAACTGAAAAAAATATCATCCAAGAAATTCTGGATACAAATTCCAATGAAAAGGTACATAAATTCTGGTCTTTTTCAAAGGTCTGACATGCATTAACTCATCTAGCTGATAAGGATACGTCTGTGGGATGGCTTCCTTAAAACTACCTTTTACTGGAGTTCTCAAAATCAAAAACCTTATGAGGTGACTAGAAGAATTTTACCTCACTGAAGGAAAAAAAAAGTCTTTAAGGCCATCATTTTCAGGCCATCTTTGATAATGCCTTTTAATCCAGGACATTGATAATAACACTGGCATAGCTTTGTTCTAAAACCTAACAAACATTTGCAAATTTGAATAACTTAAACAAATACACCCCAGGTGTTCTTTTACATTGCAAACAACCACTTGCTAGAATTATAAAATGTTGACAAAAAATTTCAAGTTGCAAACAAAACTGTGACAGTCATTTTTGAAATATTATTTTAAAATCTATCATTCCAAAGGAATCTTCTTACATGTAAGATTTCAAATGAAAATTTGGTTTGTCTAAAATTGAAGCGTGATTTTCAATACTCTATTTATATGCAAAATAACACAAGTGTGCCTTTAAAAAGACAGGCAACTCTTAGCAATGTGTGTGAACAAATAAATACAGAGAAATAAATACTACTACACTAAGTTGCTCTTCTTCCTTCAGCAGAGTATGGGGTAGGGGAAATCTCTACGCTCTAACCCTAAAAAGAAACGGCAACAGAGAAAAATATGTACGGAAAAAGAAGAGAAATCAGGGTTAGGACACAGGTGGGCCAGAAAAAGCTCAGGTAAGGCGTGCTATAGGAAAAGTACTTGGTGGCCCCCAAGAAGAGCCAAAAGCCATGTGCAGAAGCCCAGCACACCCAACGTTCTGCTGCCTCATCTACGGTTCGGGTTATTCCAAGCAGTTTAGTCTAGCTACTCAGGTCCAGGACAGTGTTTTCCAAGTACTGGGTACTCAATGCTTTTTTTTTTTTTTTTAATAAAATTGAAAATAATTCATACTGGAATTGGAAGAAAAGCATGAGAAAACTTCCTGTATCCTGAATTTACTTTGTGTTTTATATTTCTTTGAATACTCTGTAACTATAGGTGTGCAATACATATCTGCAGGCTGAAAGAGTTTTTAGGGATGCTAGAACAATGCCTAATATGGCCTATGAGGAAACTGGATCCCAACGCAATTAAGTTAACTTGCCTAAGGTTGCATGTACAATTATTGATACAGGAGGAACAGAACTAGTGAATGGGCTCAAATCCTGTATTCCTTATGTTACATTATTTTCTCATTTAAAGACATCACTTGTGTATTACCATCACCATCATCAGTTTTATCACCAGCTACTATTTGTGCTCAGTACTATCTTTAATCTTCACAAAAATCCTATAAGAGATAGGTAGCTGGTGAGTGAGGTGGATGGGTCAGGATTTAAAGATAAATTCATCTGATTCAAAGCTCATGAACTTTTCCACTGTACTTCATTGCTTTTACCCAAATAATACAGTTTTTAATATTTAGATATATCTGAATTTCAACTTATAAACTAGAAAGACTATACTTAACAGTTAAAAATGTTTTTTGCCTAATTTTCACTTTTTCTTCCTACTGTCAGCCATGTCTATTTAATTAGATGAGATATCGGCTATGAAACCACTTTGTAAATTCTAAAGTATAGTAATTCAAACAAAAATTAAAATCATCACTAGACACATCCTGACAAATGCAAAAGAGTATATGTTTGTCATGGAAAAAACTGGTTAGAATATCTTCCAGGGGTGGCATCTAATACTTGGTAAATACATTATGGTTTTGGCCTTGTGGGTACAGAAACCAGATTTTATCGCCACACTTAAAGATCTCAAGGTTAGACTAACATTAATACAGCTTACAAAGAATGATCTATAAAATCAAAATGTCAATTTATTAGTTATGAGAAAAAATTATAATGGGGACTAGAATACTCTAAAGGATACTTACACTAAGGTACCAGTGCATTCTCTCCCTACAGACAGAGCTAAATGGGAAGCCAAATAACAGGAGGTTGCTTGCTGAGCATAGAATCAAAACAAAGGGAATGAGGTTGATTGTTTAATATCCAAAGATCAAAAAAGAATGGTGTATTCATCTCACAATAAAAATGCTCTTTTACATGGGACCAGTATACTTAAATTCTGCTGACAGAAAACTTCCTCACCCTTTGAGGTAAACATACCTCTAACTCTTCTCAAATAATTTCTAAGCCAACTTTATGATGAACACATTATTTCTTTAGATAAATTCATGTATTTCTACCATGTTACAGGTAAATTCATTCTGGTTTGGGAGCCATTCTGTTTTTTAAGGTGATACTTTGTTTTTAAAGTGATTTTATATTAACCTTTAGGGTCAATATGAATTGCAATCAACTCAAATGCAATGGGTTTGGTTTGGGTTTGATTATATTACCTGCTCTGAGACAGAAAGCAATGACCCAGGAATCAGTCTTAGTTTTAATTTCTTGGAGATACTCAAAGTACTAATACACTGTATTATAGCAAATGTAATCCTTACCACAACTCTATATGGTATAGATTTACCCCATTTTATACGGGAAGACACTAAAGTTTTCAAAGAGAAAGTCAATTGCACAAGGTCACACAGCTAGAAAGGCGAAAAGTCAGAATTTGAATCTGGTTTGCCTAACTCCAAAGCTGATATTCTTATTCACTACCCAGTAATCTACAAAATACTCTTATCATTGCTATCCTATTTCTCCACCATTCATCTGTCAGTTTATTGTACTATGGTGGCTTGTGTATTGCTACAAAGCTAGAAGCTATGCCACTGATATTTCAAATACTAGCAGGGTCACCCATGGTGGACAGATTTCAGTTCTTTTTTTTTTTTCAGACTAAGCTAGACTACGAAGAAAGGCCTGGTGATCTACTTCTGAAAATTAGCCAATGAAAACTTTATGGATCATATCAGAACACTGTCTGACTCACCTGTTTGGACATGTTTTCAGAAGGAATCAATCACGGGAGGAGGACATCGTTGTTGTTGTATACCAGTTAAGTTGATTCTGACTCACAGTGACCCTATAGGACAGAGTAGAATTGCTCCATAGAGTTTTCAAGGCTGTAATCTTTATGGAAGCAGACTGCCACATCTTTCTCCCATGGAGCAGCTGGTAGGTTCGAACCTTTTGGTTAGCAGCCAAGAGCTTAACTACTGTACTACCAGGGCTTCTTTGGAGGAGAACATCATGTTTAAAGAATTAGAAGGCCACTGAGGGTGAGGGAGACCTTCGGTGAGATAGACTGGTACAACAGCCACAGTGATGGACTTGAGCATGCCAGTGATCATGAGGGTAACACTAGACGGGGCAACATTTCATTCTGCTATACATAAAGTTGCCCTGAGTTGAAGTCAACTCAACAACAGCTATCTATCGATTGACTGATCTATCTACCTATCCTATTTCTGGTTACCAGATTTCTCACATATATTGCATTTGAGAGGAAAAAAATCCTACAAGTTCCTGAAAAAAGCTCTGTATACAAAGGATGTTTCTGGAATATTCAAATTATTACATTATTTTAAAATTTTAAAGAATAACATAAATGCAGATTATGCTGCTGATATTTATTCATTTAACAAATAAATCTGTTTTGGAAGAAGTACAATCAGAATGCTCCTTAGATGCAAAGATAGCAAGACTACATCTCATTGGCTTTGGACATATATCAAGAGGGATCAGTCCCTGGAGGGTGACATAGTGCTTGGTGAAGTAGAAGGTCAGCAAAGAAGAGGAAGGCCCTCAACAAGATGGACTGACACAGCAGCTGGAACAATGGGCTCAAACATAACAATTGTGAGGATGGCGCAGGATCAGACAGTGTTTCATTCTGTTGTACACAGTGTCACTATGAGTTGGAATGGACTTGATGGTTGCTGTTAGGTGCCGTCGAGTCGGTTCTGGCTCACAGCGACCCTATGCACAACAGAACAAACACTGCCCAGTCCTGCACCACCCCCACAATCGTTGCTATGCTTGAGCTCATCGCTGCAGCCACTGTTCAGTCCACCTCATTGAGGGTCTTCCTCTTTTCCACTGACCCTGTACTTTACCACACACGATTTCCTTCTCCAGGGACTGATCCCTCCTGACAACATGTCCAAAGTATGTAAGATGCAGTCTTGCCATCCTTGCTTCTAAGGAGCATTCTGGTTGTACTTCTTCTAAGACAGATTTGTTCGCTCTTTTGGCAGTCCATGGTATACTCAATATTCTTCACCAATACCACAATTCAAAGGCGCCAATTCTTCTTCGGTCTCCCTTATTCATTGTCCAGCTTTCACATGCATACGACGCAACTGAAAGTATCATGGCTTGGGTCAGGCGCACCTTAGTCTTCAAGGTGACATCTTTGCTCTTCAACACTTGAAAGAGGTCCTTTGCAGCAGATTTACCCAATGCAAAGCGTCTTTTGATTTCTTGACTGCTACTTCCATGGCTGTTGATTGTGGATCCAAGTAAGATGAAATCCTCGACAACTTCAATCTTTTCTCCATTTATCATGATGTTGCTCACTGGTCCAGTTGTAAGGATTTTTATTTTCTTTATGTTGAGGTACAATCCATGCTGAAGGCTGTGGTCTTTGATCTTCATTAGTAAGTGCTTCAAGTCCTCTTCACTTTCAGCAAGTAAGGTTGTGCCATCTGCATAACGCAGGTTGCTAACAGTCTTCCTCCAATCCTGATGCCCTGTTATTCTTCATATAGTCCAGCTTCTCGGATTATTTGCTCAGCATACAGGTTGAATAGGTATGGTGAAAGGATACAACCCTGACGTACACCTGTCCTGACTTTAAACCAATCAGTATCCCCTTGTTCCGTCCGGACAACTGCCTCTTGATCTATGTAAAGGTTCCTCATGAGCACAATTAAATGTTCTGGAATTCCCCTTCTTCGCAATGTTATCTGTAATTTCTGATGATCCACACAGTCGAATGCCTTTGCACAGTCAATAAAACAGGTAAACATCCTGCTGGTATTCTCTCCTTTCAAAACTTGATGGTACCTAACAATAACAACATATGCCAGCCCTGTTCTAGAAGATACGGCAGTTACGAAAGCAGTATCCCTGCTCTCTTGGTGCTTACATTTGGTGAAGAAGCAAGGGTGGGAAAGGGAGAGACAAAATAAATATATAAGACTTAATGGTCTGACTAAGACTAGAAGGACCCCAGAGGTCATGGTCCCCAGACCTTCTGTTAGCCCCAGACAGGAACCATTCCCAAAGCCAACTCTTCAGACAGGGATTGGACTGGACTATAGGATTGAAAATGATACAGGTGAAGAATGAACTTCTTGAATCAAGTGGACACATGAGACTATGTTGACATCTTCTGTCTGCAGCAGAGATGAGAGAGCAGAGGGGGTCAGAAGCTGTTCAAATGGACACAAAAATAGAGAGTAGAGGGAAGGAGTGTGCTCTCTCATTAGGGGGAGAACAATTAGGAGTATACAGCAAGGTGTATATAAGTTTTTGTATGAGAGTCTGACTCAATTTGTAAACTTTCACTTAAAACACAATAAAAATAAATAAATAAACATAAATACATCAGATGGTGTTAGTAGCTTTGAAGAAAAGTACAGCAGGTAAGGGTGATAGAGAGTGGGGCAGAGGGAGAAGGAAGATGCTGTTTTACAAAACGAAGACAAGTAAGACTTCTCTGATAAAGTAACATTTGAAGGGGGCAAGGAAGCGAGCTATGCCATTATCTGTGGGAAGACCATGCCAGACACACAGGTGCAAAGGCCCTGAGGTGAAAGTGAGATTGCTCAAAGTGCGCAGACCCGTGAGGCAGGAGCAAAGTGAACAGGAGGGGAAATGGACAGTGATGGCCTTAGAAAGGTTGCAGGGGCCAGATCTCACAGAGTACTGAATGGTAAGAACTTTTGTTTTTACTCTGAATAACATGAGAACTCTTTAGAGAGGTTTGAAGAGAAGAATGACATGATCTGACAATGATTTTAAAAGAATCCCTTTTATTACTCTATAGAGAAAAGTCTCTGTGGGAGGAAAGGCAGAGAGTGGAAAAACCAGTTAGGAAGCTATTATTAAAACTGAGCCTAGAGACATCATGGATTGGGTTAGAGTGGTCACAGTGGAGGTGGTAAGAGTTTGTCAGATTCTGCATGTATTTGGAAAATAGGACGATATGATAAAAACAATTCCAACGTACAGAACAAAATTTAACACAAAATTTCTCTGTCATTCTATAGTATCAAGTTTTCCAAAGAATGAAATAGAAAGATAACTTACTTTACTGGTCAATGTATTTACTTCTCGTTCGGCTTTATGCAATTTACTGATTAAAAGAGTATTTTGTTCATTGCTTGATTGAAGCTCTTTTTCCAAACGTTCAGATTGTAGTTTAGCAGACTGTTTTTCAGCCTTTTATTAAAAAATATATTAAAAAAAATTTTTTTACAATTATATAAAATAAGCATGATTTAAAAATACACATATAATCATACGACCAAAAATTATTCAAAACCTCAACAATATTAACACCTACCAAAGTAATATGAATATTCTCAAACTACTTTGGTCAAATTCAAATAAAAGATACTTATTCCATCAAATTAAAGAAATTATAATTTAGACACAAAAAATAAGGTTTCATTATCAAACCACAATAGTACTGTATTTATCATAGAACTTCTCTACCTGGTAGTCTCCCTTGCCAGAGGATTTTAGAGAACCAGAAAATATGCAAAAACAGTATCTGGGCAAACAACATTATCAACATCCACCAACACAACAGAAGTCATGCACTTCTCTCATAGGAGTATACCTGAGGCACTTCCTTTATACCTAGTTACTCTTATTGTTGCTGAAATTCAAACAAGCATTTTTTTGGGGTTTCAAGTCTACAATAGATATGAAAAAGCATATCAGAAGATGGAAGAGAGGACTCCTTGATAGTAGTAAGAAGTGAGAGCTTAAAGTCTAATAGAAAGGAACTTAAAAAAAAAATACTCGAGAAATACAAGAATTCAAAAACGTTAGCTAATCTGGAGTCTTTTGAAGTATGGGCAAAAGCTCTTAGCCTCAAGACATAACTAAGATTCTTAATGAAGCCTGTTAAGTTGTCGAGAAAATTTCTGGTTGGTAATATTCATAGTACTCTTTAATTAGGGAGGGAAAACTAAATGTTCTTTAAAAATATCCGCACTCAAAATATTTAAAATGAAAAACTATCTCGCATTTAAAGGATAAGCTTCAATTTTTTAACATCTCATTTCCTATATATCTTAACCATGATAACAAATATGAACAAATCATTTAGGGGGGAAAAAAAACTATTTTCTTCAAATATAAAACAACACTCTCTGGGCACAATGTTAGCAGACAAAGTCAAAGAGAAAAATGCTTAATGTGATGTGCTCATTTTCATTTAATCTGATAAAATTAAATCTAGGCTCTTTTGAAAATGTCATGGATGAGCCCTCCATCTCGTGTCATCATTCAACTTACTGTGAAAGTAATCACTTTAAATGGCCTCAATAAAAAGTTTCACATTGGGACCATACGCACTATATTTCACTGCAACCATCTCACTTATCCTGTCACTGTATAAAACACGTCAAGGATGGGAAGATGGTGACATAAACAATCTTAGTGTGAACTGCTTTATGTTTAAAGTCCAATGATACTGCCAACTTTAGTTCAGGATACCAGCAAATACTATTAGAAGCTCCACCTAAGAAATAAGAAGGTAGCTTCCACTCTTCAAAATATATCAATATACTCCTTGTCCAGTTTGCTGGATGGAAAAAAAAAAAAATCAACATTCTGGATTTGGATATTGGATTTTAATTACAAACAAGGCACCCGCTAATCTTCCTCCAACCTGAATCATTTCACAACTATTCTGCCAGAATTGAAAAGCACTCTGGACTGATCAAAATAAATCAAAACAATTAAATGGGCATATTTGCTACATGTGAAGCACTAAGAACTAGGAGAAGTAAACATATCTGATTAAGATGAAAACCAAGAATTTTTATAAGTAAATAATATTCCTCAGAGGATGAACCTGGCTTTGCCAACCCTTATCTTTCTCCAATGAACTCAGGGAAATAATTCAGTAAAGGCTGGTATGCATTAGTAGCCAAGCTGACTTTTATTACTCTGGCAAGAAGCTGTCATAAGATATATAAGTACAGCATTTCTATTCAAACAGGATTTATGATTTTAAGATCTTGAATCCCAGTATAAGGAAATCACCATCTAGGAAGAAACTACTCTCTCTCTGGTTTGAGATTACTTCAGTCTTCAGAGACTCAGATAAATTTTTTTGGATTTTGCTTTTTCTATTCTGTGGCATTATAAGAGTTAAATTATGTCAGATAGGTGATCTGGCTTTCAAAGTATAAATAATGCCATTGTAAATGGGTAGCATAGCTATGGCTTATGAATCAATAGCTTTCTGCTTTTGAATATATACACTTGGGATTCCACAAATGCGTCAGCATTAAATTGGTAAGCATACACTTATGCTCTAAAAATCAAAGGCTTGTCAATTGCACTTTAAAAAAAGTATCCCATATTCTACCGGGAAGCAATTAAAACCTTACCTCTAGGGATCTAACTGTAGCCTGCATCTCAGCCAACTGCCGCACCTGTATTCTTTGGACACTTTCTACCTGAACACCAGAATTCTCTTTTTCAGCCCTTAATTCTGCTACTTCAGCCTCCAAACCTTTTAATTTCTGACATAAATGGACTTTTTCTCGAACAAGTTGCTCCACTCGTTTGCTGTCTCTTGTGGGATCAACACTAAGCAGCTGGTTATGTAGTTCTTCTTTATCTTTCTCCAGTCTTGCAATCTAATAAGAATTTGAAAGAAAAGCATACTACCTTAAATTACTGAATTTTTAGTTAGGAACATGGTTTACAAGTCAGTAAATTAAAATTAAAAATTGCACAATATGAAAGCTCAGGTGGTGAAACGGAGCACAAAGGAAAAAAACTCTAAAATGTCATTTTTTCATGCTGTACCCAGCTTGACTACAGTGTGAGGGCAAGGACCCTGTCCTAATTTCCCCCTGTCTCCCTATGGTGTCTAACATAGTACTTAATCAGTTGCTGACTAAAATTCAAAATTATAAATAATACTACAAAAATAATTATTAAAAATATATTAAGTATTTAAAAATCATCAGAATGTTATAGGGGTTTATGCAAGATCAATCCACTAACTAGTGCTAATCTTTTCCTCATGTGACAGTAATTCTTGGCCTATGTCTATACTAATAAAATTATCCATTTCAAGGCAACTTAATTCACCCAAAAGCTGCATGTCTGTGTAAATAAATACAAATGTGATTGATGGGAGTTTTTAAATGATAGTTGAGAGTTTATTAAAGTCCTAGTTGTAATGATGGCCTAGTTCTTAGTTCTTAAGTTCAGTAAAGAACTAAAAATCATTACTCCAGGGCATTAGAAAAAGTCACTGGGTAACATAGAGCCAGCACACCCGTGGTCTTGTCATTCATGACAACTATCACTGTGGGACCCTATGCATCTCCTAATCAGGGAGTTTCAAACTGCTCCCAAGCCTGTGAGGCACTTCAGAGGTCCCACACCTCCACCTGCAGGGATGAGTGGGCCAAGGAATCAGGGTAGAACTCATTCTTTCCCTTTCTTGATCTCCCCAACTATGTACCCCCTACCACTACCAACAAATCTTTGTTGTTAACCAGAAAAGCTCCTTTTTATATACTGGGTTTCTTCAACTTAAGATTTGATTCACTTAAGGATTCAGCTGTTAATAACAAAAACAAACTCTACTCTAAACAGCAGGGGTTGTTTGTAGTCAAGATAAGCTTAGGAGGTCCACTCTAAGACAAAAGTACCCTAAAGCAATGCTCTGCACCCTAGGGAGAAGTGACCCAAGAGATAACTGATCACTTACAGAGCTATCAGTGAATATAAGACATATGAGACCTCCACCCCGGGGCAAAATCTGTTCTCTTCATCTGTAAAACGAGAGGTTGGACTGATGACCTCTTTCCAGTTTTGACATGTAGTGATTCCAATTTGGTTTTGGACATACTGAATTAAAAACACCAATGGGAAATATAAGTAGAGCTATCTGGCAGGCAAATTAATATTTTTTCCAGAAAATAAAATTTATCCTAGAAGGCAGCTGTAGCATTCAAAGTTGGGAACTCAAAAGCCCAACTGATTAGTGTTTCTCTTATTTCTCTTCCCACCCTTTACATATAAACATTGCTGCAGGCTTTGGTCTCTAACTTTTTTTCTCCACATTCTTCAGCCAGTTGTGTGACTCTGTACACAGCTGGCCTCAGTTAAAATGAAGGGCTTGGGCTGGAGGATCTTTAAGATACCATTTAGCTTTCTCATGAGGTACAGTTTTGATGTGTTGTATTAGAGGTGCTGGTGGCTCATAATGGACCCTAGTGGTACAGTGGTTAAACATTTGGCTGCTAACCAAACGGTCAGCAGTTTGAAGCCACCAGCCTTGCCTCAGAAATCCTATAGAGCAGTTCTACTCTGTCCTATAGGGTTGCTATGACTCAGAATCAACTTGACAGCAACAAGTTTGGTTTTTGGTTTGGTGGCTTACAAAGAGGTGCTGGAGTCAATGTGTAACTCAGGTCCAGACAACAGCACCCTTTACTGAGTATTTACATGAATCAAGGGCTGCGTTTTACATGCAAAATCACGTTTAATAGCAATATTTTCTCTTCCATCCCCATTTTACATATGGGATCACAAGCTAATGTTTTTGACCAGCATGTTTTCTGTATTACTGCTTTCTCCAGTAGTTCTGAAAGGCATCCGTGTGATAGGTGAAGCGATAGCCAAAGCTATGGGATTAGATGGCAGCTAGTTAAATGCAAAGTCAGGGTTGGATCCCACGTTTATAAGTCCTAAACCAGGGCTCACTACCAAATCATTGCTACCAAAACTAGTGATGGCTCCCTTCTCCTTATTTCTTGTTCATTTATTTATGCGACAGATATTGAGTACTTCCTTTGTACTCAGCAGTGTTTC
Organism: Loxodonta africana; assembly: GCF_030014295.1. NCBI lineage: Eukaryota > Metazoa > Chordata > Mammalia > Proboscidea > Elephantidae > Loxodonta > Loxodonta africana. The sequence goes on along the minus strand of NC_087345.1, from coordinate 37,539,683 downwards.
TAGACAGTGAGGATGCAGTAGAGAACCTAGTAGACAAGGAAACAAACACAAAATCTCTGCTCTCAAGGAGCTTACATTCAATCACTGCCATTACACCACTTTTGTCCCAATCATCTGGGCACAGACCCTGGACACATTCTCAGCTCTTCACTCTTCCTCCGCTCTCAATCAGATTCACAGGTCATCTTCCTTGGTGTCTTTAACTTGTTATACTCTCAATCCTTCTGCTACATTTCCAAGGGGCTTTGTTTCAATTTCTCTTTTATGACATTTATCCAAGTCTGCCTTGTATGACAAGAAAGATGATGCATTAATCAATTTTATTTTTTAAAAAATGTTGAAGTAAAGGAAACTGAATAGAAACTGATCAGGGATTAGGAACAATAGTGGATCTAGGATGACAGTGCCTCTCTAAATCCCCAGGGTATGCAAAAGAAAAAAGCAGTGTATCTAATTGCTTCATTCATCTTTATTTTTATTACCTTTATGATGCAGCATGATACCCTGCTGGTGTAGTGGTTAAGAGCTACAGTTGCTAACCAAAAGGCCGGCAGTTCAAATCCACCAGGCACTCCTTGGAAACTCTGGGGGCAGTTCTACTCTGTCCTATAGGGTCACTATGAGTCGGAATCGACTCAACCACAATGGGTTTGGTTTTGGTTTTGGTAAGCACTTATAAGGAATAATACAAAGAGATCCTGTGTACCCTTTACCCAGTTTTCCCTAATGGTAATATTACTTCCCGTTGTATTTTCTAGAAGAGATTATGTGGAGTTGGGCTTAAATCTTCTTTAAACACTTGGAAGAATTCTCCAGTGAAACCATTCTTTTTGTTAGTTTTAAAATTATGAATCGATTTCCTTAACAGTTATGCTGTTGTTCTTGTTGTTAGGCGCTGTGAAGTAGATTTTGACTCACAGGGACCCCATGTGAGAACAGACCTGCCCCATGGGGTTTTCTAGGCTGTAATCTTTACTGGAGCAGATTGCCAGGTTTCTCCCAAAGAGCCACTGGTGGGTTCGAACCACCAACCTTTTGGTTAGCAGTCAAGCACTTAACTGTTGTGCCACCAGGGCTCCTCTCCTTAACAGTTATAAGTTATCACGTATTGGATGAGTTGTGGTAGTTTGTGCCTTTCAAGGAATTGATCCATTTTATCTAAGTTGTCAAATTCATGTGTGTAGCATTGTTCAAATGTTCTTTTATTATCCTTCTGATGCTGCAGGGTCTGTAGTGATAGCCTTGTTTCATTCTGATACATGTAATTTACACCTTCTCCTTTTTTTGTCAGTCTTGATAGAGGTTTGTCAGTTTTACTGATCTTTTCAAAGAACCTACTGTTTCTTTGATTTTTCCATTGTTTTTCTGTTTTCAATTTCAATGATTTCTGCTCTTATCTCCTTCGTTTGCTTGCTTTAGATTTACTTTGTTCTTCTTTTTCTGAGGTGGGTTCCTGAGGTGTGCTGAGGTTATTGATTTGAGACTTTGCCTCTTTTTTTTTTTTTACCTGTTTCTTTGTATTTTTTTAAATAATTTTTATCGTGCTTTAAGTGAAAGTTTACAAATCAAGTCAGTCTCTCACACAAAAACTTACATACACCTTGCTACATACTCCCGTTTACTCTCCCCCTAATGAGTCAGCCCGCTCCCTCCTTCCCGTCTCTCCTTTCGTGACCATTTTGCCAGTTTCTAACCCCCTCTACCCTCCCATCTCCCCTTCAGACAGGAGATGCCAACATAGTCTCAAGTGTCCACCTGATGCAAGTAGCTCACTCTTCATCAGCATCTCTCTCCAACCCATTGTCCAGTCCAATCCATGTCTGAAGAGCTGGCTTCAGGAATGGTTCCTGTCCCGGACCAACAAAAGGTCTGGGGATCATGACCGCTGGGGTCCTTCTAGTCTCAGTCAGACCATTAAGTCTGGTCTTTTTATGAGAATTTGGGGTCTGCATCCCACTGTTCTCCTGCTCCCTCAGGGGTTCTCTGTTGAGTTCCCTGTCAGGGCAGTCATTGGTTGTGGCCGGGCACCATCTAGTTCTTCTGGTCTCAGGATGATGTAGTCTCTAGTCCACGTGGCTCTTTCTGTCTCTTGGGCTCATAATTACCTTGTGACCTTGGTGTTCTTCATTCTCCTTTGATCCAGGTGGATTGAGACTCACTGACGCATTTTAGATGGCCACTTGCTAGTGTTTAAGACCCCAGGCACCTTCGCCTCTTTTTTAACGTATGTATTTACTGCTGTACTAAATTTCCCTTTCAATACTGCTTTAGCTGTGTCCCGAACATTTTGATATCGTACATTTCATTTAGTTTTACGTATTATTTCCCTGAAACTTCCTCTTTAACCCATGAATTATTTAGAAGTATGTCATTTTGTTTCCAGGTGTTAAGATTTTCCTGCTATCCTTCTGTTATTGACTACTTGTTTGATTCTGTTATGGTTGGAGAACCACACTCTATGTCTTCAGATTCTCTGGAGAAGCAGAAACAGTGAGATACATACACAGATGTGGATTAAAAGAAAAAAAAAAAAAAACTCATTGCCACAAGTTGATTCTAACTCAGAACTGCTCCATAGGTTTTCTTGGCTTAATCTTTATGGAAACAGATCACTAGGCCTTTCTTTCGCAGCACTGCTGGGTGGATTCAAACCACCAAACTTTAGGTTAGTACCAAAAAAAAAAAAAAAAAAAACCCCGTTGCCGTCAAGATGAGTCTAACTCATAGCAACCCTACAGGACAGGGCAGAAATGCTCTACAGGGATTCCAAGAAGCATGTGGTAGATTTAAACTGCCGACCTTTTGGTTAGCAGCCAAACTCTTAACTACTACACCACCAAGGCTCCAAAACCAAACCAAACCTGTTGCTGTCAAGTCACTTCGACTCACAGTGACCCTAAAGGACAGAGTAAAACTGCCCCATAGGGTTTTCAAGGCCATAATCTTTATGCAAGCAGACCACCACATCTTTCTCCTACAAAGCAGCTGCTGGGTTTGAACTGCCGATTTCCCTTGCACCACCAATAGCTACCATTTATTGAATGCTCACTATGTGCTGGGCACTTGTCTAAGTACTTTACATTTTAATTTATTAAATCCTCACAATACTCCATGAAATATGTACTATTATTAATACCATCTCACAGATTAGGATATCTGTGCAGTTCTGATACACACAGAAGTTTAGGCAGTTCCAAAAGTCACACTAAATAAACACATAAACATTTTAAAATATTGATTTTAGATACAGAAAGTCTGCAGGAGCCCTGATGTCACAGTGGTTAAGCGCTCTGCTGCTAAACTACATTTTGGCATAAAAAACTTTAATAATATTTAATAAAGAAAGAAAATGAATAAAGAAATTAAACATTTCACAAAGCCCTTCTAAAAGGCTGCCAAAATCAATCCCAGAGAATCCCAGGTGTGAGGAAATTAAATTTTAATTTGGGAGATTTTGCCTCTTGTGATGTGACTCATGGTTATCTCAGAAGAGTGCTGGCTAGAGAACTTGGAATACCTTAGATAAAGGAACCATCTAGACCTGAAGGAGCACTCCAGATTAGAACTTCCCAGGACCAAAAGGAATTGTTTTGAGAGGTTTCATAATGTCTGCTAGCATGTGTATGAGGATAAAAATCAAATCCAGAGGTACATTATCAGCTGTGGTGCTATCAGCACTGTAAGAAAAAAAACAGCATGTGGTAACAGGGACCCAGAAAAGTTCTCCTTTATGCCATGGGAACTTTGGTTTCTTGCCTGCCCACATTAACACACCACAAAAGCCAAGGAAAAACTCAGTCAGTTTGAAGAGCATGATGGAAGGATCTCAGTGACTTGTCATTACATATTGTTACTTTGATGGTTTTTCATATGATGCAGTGCTCTGTGCCTTTCTCCTGAGATCTTAATACCTCCCCACTGAATTACCCTTGCTTCTTTCACTCAGTCTACCAGTATAATTACCTATACCTAAAACTCTGTGTTGTTTTTCATTACTCTTTTCAAAATAATATAAAATTAAAGTTCTAATAACAAAGAAAATACAACAGTATCACTTTTGAATAATGTGTGTATCTAACTTCAGAATTTGATCTGTATAAAGCTTAATAACATCCTTAGAGAAAATGCATTCAGAAGTAATGGCATTATCTTTTTCATAAAATAAAGATATATTCTTTCATATATTGTTTTTATTCAGAATATCATGACAGAGATGTGAATTCCTGGAGTGCTTCTCAGGAAGACACTAACAAAGTCTTCCTAAAGTATTTCGCTAAAAACTAAAACACTAAAGGATATTCAGTTATTTCTTTAATCTGTAGAAGTAAAAATGCACAAGCATTGCATGAGTCCTTAATTAGTGCAAGAAATTCCAAGTGTTTTTATTACAACAAATTAATACATTTCATAACAGTTTAAACTGTAGAATCAGAAGATGGCGAGAGGTGGCTTCTACCCTGACATTTTTCTGCTGTGCCCTGATCCACAACCACTTCTTACATTTTACTGTTACTGTGTATAGAAACTAGAGTATAAAGACAAGTGATGAAACTAAAGCAAATACCCAATTATCCACAATTAATAATGCTTCTGCATAATAGTAGGATTGCTATGAGTCAGAATCGACTCGAAGGCACTGGTTTCACTGGGTTCTGCATAATCAATTGGGAAGCAGAAGGAAAAGAACTTCAATCTTATCAGAAAGCTTTACTTCTCTGGCTTCTACTAATTATGACTTCTTAACTAGCAGTTTCCTTCAGATTCCTAAGAATGTCATAAGAGATTCCAATTTATGAAAATTAATGATGCTACTGACCCTTTAAAAGTTTTAATGAATATCATTTGGTCTTTCATGGGTGAAAAAACAGATTAGTCATCAGATTTAAGATGCAGGCTTCCTTCTTTAAGAAAACAAAACTAAGAAACCAGAGAATACCCATAACTGCTACCAGATAAACATCATCATTCGATGTTAAAAGCAAAGTAAAAAATAAAGCACCACCTTATTTATAGCAACTTCCTCAGTAAATAAAAAAAAAAAACTGCCATCGAGTTATAGTGACCCTATACGACAGAGCAGAACTGCCCCATAGGGCTTCCAAGGGGCAGCTGGTGGATTCAAACTGCCGACCTTTTGGTTAGCAGCCCAACCCTTAACCACGATGATCTTCATTTTAGGCCAGAGATCTTTATCATTCCTTTTTTTCATAAGAAAATGTCTTACATGCAGTTCCTTTGAGTCACATTAGTATAGATCAACGGACCTCTTGACAAAATTATAGTTGTTGGATGGCCCCTAATTAGAGAGATGACTTCAAATTACTGGTAATTTCAAACTTAAAACTCTGGGTTAGGAGTTGGGATGTCTGAGTTACCATTAACTTGGCTGCTGGCTTTCTATAAGTCTTTGTGCAACTCACTTATCCTACACCTCAGTTTCATCATCTAAAAATGGAGAAAATAAATACAGTCCTGTCCATTTCACTACTGTAATAGAAGTGAGATAATATATACAGCATTTAAAACTGTAAATAATTTAAAAAATGAAAAAGACTATTACAAATATTTATAGTTTACTGGTACTATATTGTTAATTGGAAACCCTGGTGGCATAGTGGTTAAGAGCTACGGCTGCTAACCAAAAGGTCGCTACGAGTCAGAATCGACTAGACGGAAATGGGTTATGTTGTTAATAGAAGCCCTGGGGCCCAGTGGTTAATGTGCAATATTTACAGTTTACTGGTACTATATTGTTAATAGAAGCCCTGGTGACTCAGTGGTTAAAGCACTGGGCTGCTAACTGAAAGGTCAGCAGTTTGAACTCACCAGCCACTCTGCGGGAGAAAGGTGTGGCAGTCTGTGTCTGTAAAGATCACAGCTTTGGAAACCCTATGGGGCAGTTCTACTCCGTCTTACAGGGTCTCTATGAGTCGGAGTTGACTCAACGGCAACAGGATTGTTTGTTTTTGGTTTACATCAACAGACTCAAAAGATCCGAAGTTCATATAGCTTCTTACATATCAATCATGGAATAGTTTACTCAGTGATGAGAATAAATCAGTTTGATTCAAATAACACAGTTGTCATTTTTATTAGATGCCTAGAACACTATAAGTATTTAGTAATTGATAAAGGAAGGTAAATATATTTTAAGTCTTAATTTCAAATAAAGATAATGCAATAAATAAATAATACGGGTATATCTGTATACAGAATACATCACATAGTTAGATACAGAGCTATTTTTTAAAAATTTAAACAAGAATTAGATTTCTGATTTGAATATGGAAGGATAAAATTGGTATTTCTCTCTTTCCATTCTGAAAAATCATCTAAAAGCAACATGAAAAACAAAAAACGAAAAAATAAGCTCTGTTGCTGGCAAAACTAGGAGACAAACCACAAAATAAGTAGAAGGGCTGCCAAAAGCAATGGAGATAAAGTAGGAGTGAATGAAGCAGGCCACAGATAAAGAATGCTGCAGTCACAGGTTTCAAAAAGAACAAAGTACACTTATGAAGGTGATAGGCATACCCTAAGGTATAAACTCCTTGTTTATATCAGTGGAAAGAAGGTACATGGGCTGGCAGCTAGAGCTCTCCTGGATGCTGTTTGGTTCCAAGAAGCAGAGGGGGAACTGCTAAATAAAGAATCACACAGACAAACTATATTTGCAAAGAGAAAGAAGTCTGTCGCTGTGGCTATGGCAGAAAAGAGATTTTGCATAAAGGAAATCCCCACAGTTGCCTATCTCCATTGGCTAGGGCAAAAAAAAGGAAGAAAGAAACAGAAAAATCTAACAGCCAAAACAGAACATTCACAAGAACAATGTTGCCATAGAGCAGATGAAATTTGTGACAAATACTTCACAATTAATTAATACAACTTGATTATGCAATCAACTTTAATTTGGGACTTAAAAAATACATAATCATGAAATTTTACTGACTAGAATGATAACGATTGGGCTAGTATAATCAATCACTCACCTCTGATTCATTTTTTATTTTTTCTTCTTCTAAAATACGTCCAAATTCTTCTTTCTGGTGTTCGAATTCTGATTTGAGAAATGTATGTTCATAACGAAGCTTATTATATTCAGCTCTATACTTTTCTACTTCCTAAATTAAACAGAGATAGCAGTTTTTCACAAATTTATAAATGAAATCTGTACTCACTGCAAAAAGTCATTTTTGCAAACATAATTTTAAATTACATTATGCCAAGAGCCACTCTAAATAAATAGCTAAATAAATTTCACAGGAACATAAATAAACCTTGGAAAAGTTCTCATGACAAGTATCCTACATACAGAATTAGTACATTCCTGAGAAGGCACCAATACAACAAATTACTATTCAATTAACCTTATGCCTTCACTGAATGTCGTTAAATAAAAATGTATAGTATGCCAAAAGTTTTGACCTTTGGGCTAAATAAAATAATACTTACAAATGCAGTATGCCTTTCAAAATAATACAGTCAGTTGGAAAAAATAATTTTATAATAAAGTATGAAATACTCCCCTAAAAGTTGGACCAGGTTAATTCAAAGTAGATAAAAGATTATTTTAATATTTAGTACAGTAACTTAAGATTCAATTAAATATTACAGTGACAGTTGAACTCAACACACCAGCCTGAATAACATATGTAGCACCAACTCTCCTGACTAACAAGGATCACATATAATCCCTGGGGTGCTCAAATCCTCCTTCCTAACACTCTACAAAAGTTGCTGACATTCTGACTACTCAATAAGACCTGGGGAATACAGCAAAAAGACGTAGAAGACTATTTTCAGTATGCATCAGAAATTAGGTAATGAGGAATGCACGCCTCCTGAAATACTCAGGTCCCTGTAATTTTCAGTTCAAAGATTTATCTTTGGGTCCAGTTTACAAACCAGGTAAATGGGTTTCACGGTTTCATTAGAGCCCTACTTTGTTTTGACTTTCTTTTTTTTTTCAGCTTGATCATCTACCTTAGCTATGAGTGATTTTATTTCCAAAAATAAACTCTACTCCAAAGCGTAATGCTTTGCCACAACAAAGGATATTCAAAAGATGTTACCAACCCAGTAAGCCACTATAAAAGAGGTATTCCACGATTGATTGGTACAATGGCAACATCACTAGACAACAGCTTCCCAAAGGACTTCATGCTGAAAAGGACAATACTTATTTGTATGGACAAGGCCTGGTATATTTGTTAAATAAGGTAACATATAAAATGTCTAGCATATAAAATATCTAGCATAGTACCTAATATATTTAATATCTAAAACCTTTTCCTGGACCCATTGCTAAACGTTTAGTCACATTATGCCAACATTTCTTATTAGGAGACTGGTTTCAATCTGAAGTAAAACCGTAACACATTTTTACTTTTCTAAGGTCGCATAAAATTCTTTCTTTCATTCAACAAATATTAACTGAGAAACTACTATATGCCAGGAACTGCTCTAGGAACTTTGGATGTAACAACGAACAAAACAGATAAAGGTTCCAGCTCTCACAGAGCTTACTTTCTAAAGGGAATGAAAGAGAAAATAATAAATAAGTAAACTGTAGCATATGAAAAAAAAAAATTTTTTTTATGAGATGACAATAAATACTAGAGGAAAGATAAAAAATTAGAGCAAGGTTTAAGGGAGAATCCAGAGATCTGGCAGTGAAAGAAAAGACAGCTTGCAATATTACACTGGGGCAGAGGGGAAGGCCAAAGGCAGCCTCAATGAGAAAGTGACATATTATTTTCTTTTCTGGTACTTTAATGAAGGTTTACAGAACAAACTAGCTTCTCATTAAACAATTAGTACATATATTGTTTTGTGACATTGGTTAACAACCTCACGACATGTCAACACTCTTCCTTCTCAACCTTGAGTTTCCTATTACCCACTTTCCTGTCCCCTCCTGCCTTCTAGTCCTTGCCCCTGGGCTGGTGTGCCCCTTCAGTCTTGTTTGGTTTTATGGGCCTGTCTAGTTTTGGGCTGAAGGGTGACCCTCAGGAGTGACTTCATTACTGAGCTAAAGGGGTGTCCCAGGGGCCATACTCTCAAGAGTTTCTCCAGTCTCTGTCAGGCCTGTAAGTCTGGTCTTTTTTTGTGAAAATTTTGTTCTACATTTTTCTCCACTCTGTCTGGGAGCCTCTACTGTGATCCCTGTCAGAGCAGTCAGTGGCAGCAGCCAGGCACCATCCAGTTGTGCCGGACTCAGTCTGATGAGGCTGCAGCAGTTGTGGAGAAGGTGACATTTTAGCAAAGACTTAAAAGAGATGAGGAAGTTAGCCAAGCAGCATATGAAGGAACAGTGTTTAAGGCAGAAGTAGCAGTTGAAGCGAGAAGTCTTAAATTGCCCCGTTACTAACAAATCAAAGAAACACCAAGGAGTCCAATGTGGGTGGAGGCAAGGTCAGAAAAGTGATGGGACCCAATCATGGGGAGCCTCTGAGGCCACTATTAGGACTGAGTAAGAACGGGAGATATTGCAGGGTGTTTGAGTAGGAGAATGATGCTTTTTATAAAACCTTATAGTCACATGAAAATAAATGCACAGTTTTTCCAAACGAATTACTTACTTCATCTAGATTCCGAAAACGCTCTCTCATTGGAGTTTCTAATTCTTGTTGTATTTCGGCTCTTAACAATTCCAGTTTTTGTGGAGTTAATACCTAATATGTAGAGAAATAGAAACAATCCTAAATATAAAATTATAAATATTAAAATCAAGAATTTGCCAAATTTTAAAGCCTCCCTAATTATAAAAACGGAATTCAATTCATAGATGTTTTCTCAAAATAGCTAATTTTATATTAGTCACTATATAAACAGAGCTTTAATTTGAACCAATACTTGAAGAACCTTACTTTGGGTTAGGCACTTGGCTGCTAACGGAAAGGTTGGCAGTTTGAATCTGCCAGCTCCTCCATGGGAGAAAGATGTGGAAGTCTGCTTCTGTAAAGATTTCAGCCTTGGAAGCCCTATGGGGCAGTTCTACTCTGTCCTATAGGGTTGCTATGAGTTGGAATCAACTCGACAGCAACAGGCTTGGTTTTCTGGTCTCAGTGAGTGGGGTATCAAAAGGTTGCAGCCATCTCTAATCTACCACAGATACACAAGAGGCTGGGGCAAGGGTGGGGCGAAGACCAAGCATCTGGGTAGGAAGGCTACTTTCATCCTGTTGGCATGTTTTCCCGTGTGCATGTATTACTTGAAAAAAAAAAAAAATGCAAGGAGCATGGGGGAGGAAAGGAAGGCCAATGTCAATAAGCTACATCATCTTCTGTGATAGTGAGTCAACAGAAAATGTCTTAAATTAATAAATCAAGAAACAGCTGCACAAGCATCTTATTTAGAGTTACAGAGATAAACACCAGAAGAACTAAAAACGGAAACAATATTTCAAACAGTTGCCTCTGGGAAATGCGACTTGGGGAGAAAAGGAAGGAGAGAAGGGGCCAGGGCGGTGCTTTCATTAGAAGCCCTTTTGTACCTTTTACTGTGTGTGTGCACATATTACTTTAATGAAAAATTTTGAAGGCAAAAAAATAAAGGAAAAATGATACTGTTTTTTTTTTTTTTTCCTTAAAAAAAAAAAAAAAGAACCTTACTTTAGGGCTCTAAGAGATGCCAAAAAGTTCACTGATATGAAGTAAAGACAGTCACTGATTATTGTTATTGTTAGGAATAACAATGTTGGAAGCCAAAGCATTCATGCTGAATATGACGACTGATATTCTAGTTATTTTCCAAAGCAAGCAAAATAAAGATGTAATAATTTGGTTTACCAAAGAGAATTCTTCAGACTTATTCTCAAACAGGAAAAGCTAATTTAATATATGCTAATATAGGCGCATTCCCATTATACTCTTTTACAGAACTTATATTTCAATTAGTAACCAAATATTTATGTAAACTCCTTATGAGCAGACATAATTTTTATTCACCATTGTATCCCCAACACTTGGCACCAGTGTCTAGCACATAGGAAACACTCAATTATTATTTCTTAAAGGAATGAGTGAATAGATGAAAAAAATGAATGAACAAATACTGGTTGTAGATAATTCTTCTGCCATGAGATGCCATGAGACCAGAAGAATCCTGATGAAAAAAGAGAAAAGTATGGACCAAATTACAAATTCTCAATGGAATCTAGACTTTCTGGAATGAATGAGGCTGGATACCCCACAAATACCGCCTGAAATAATATTTAAACTTTAAACCTTAAACCAAAACTATTCCTTGAAGTCCTCATTAAACAAACAAACAAAAAAAAAAGTTTATCTTAACTAGTAAAGTACATCTGCTCTGAGTTTGTGCTGTTTTAAAGAATTATCTATATGAGAACAAATTGAGGAAGGCAACTCAAAAGGTTAGATGGTGTAATGGGTTGAATTGTGTCCCCTCAAAATATGTGTCAATTTGGTTAGGCCATGTGTGGTTGTCCTCCATTTTGTGATTTTCCTATGTGTTATAAATCATAATCTCTGCCTGTGGTTAAAGAGGATTAGGGTGGGATATAACACCCTTGCTCAGGTCACATCCCTGACCCAATGTAAAAGGATTTTCCCTGGGATGTGACCTGCTCCACCTTAGGAAAGAGAAGCAAGCAGAGAGTTGGGGACCTTATACCACCAGGAAAGCAGCACTAGGAGCAGGGCGCGTCCTTTGGACCCTGGGTCCCTCTACCTGAGAAGCTCCTTGACCATGGTAAGACTGAGGACAAGGACCTTCTTCCGGAGCCGACAGAGAAAGAAAGCCTTCCCCTGGAGCTGATGCCTTGAATTTGGACTTTTAGCCTACTTTACTGAGAGGAAATAAATTTCTCTTTGTTAAAGCCATCCACTTGTGGTATTTCCATTATAGCAGCTCTAGATGACTAAGACAGATGGAAAGCTCAGGAGGCAGTAAGTTTAAAATAATGGTGGTTGAATATATGGAAAAGGAAAATGAGAATGATAGCACATCTTGGAGCATGTATACAATGCCACTGAATTGTACATGTAGAAACTGTTAAAACCGTATGTTTGTGACTATGTATACTTTCACCAAAAATAAATCAGTCAACACTGAATGTAGAAAAGTCTACACTTTATATTAATCTCTAAGAAAACTGAAAAAATGTAGTTTAATTCATTCATTCATCAATATTCCAAATATCTTACTGAATACTTACAATATATAAAGCACTGTACAATGTACTATAATGTACATAACACACTGTTCTAGGAGGGTTATATACACTAACCTATTTAAACCCCACAACATTCCTACAATATAGTTACATTATCATCTACTTTACATGAAAGCTGAGATACAAAAAAAGATTAACTTATGAAAGATCACAAAAATATAAAAGTACATCTCTCCCCACAAGAACTTCAAACTCTGAGAGGACAAATAACTCTTACACACAAATAATTATAAAAACGAGCAAATGTAAAAATAAAATACTTTTAAGAATAAACAAATAATTTTTTTTTTTTTTTAATTTTATTTAAAAGCCCACCTCTCGTCTGTCAGTTTCTCATACTCTGGTGGCTTGGGTGTTGCTGTTATGCTGGAAGCTATGCCACCAGTATTTCAAATATTAGCAGGGTCACCCATGGTGGACAGGTTTCAGCACAGCTTCCAGACTAAAACAGACTAGGAAGAAGGACCTGGTGATCTACTTCTAAAAAGAAACTGATCAGTGAAAACGTTGTGAACAGCGGTGAAACATTACCTGATATAAAGCCAGAAAATGAGCCCCACAGGATGGAAGGCACTCAAAATATGACTAGGGAAGAGAGGCCTCCTTAAAATAGAGTTGATGTTAATGACACGGATGGAGTCAAGCTTTTGGGACCTTCATTTGCTGATGTGGAATGACTCAAAATGAGAAGAAACAGCTGTAAACTTACATTAATAATCAGAATGTGGAACACATGAAGTATGAATCTATGAAAATTGAAGTTGACAAAAATGAAATGCATAAACGTCAGTATCCTAGGCATTAGTGAGTTGAACTAGACTGGTACTGGTGATTTTGAATTGGACAATCATATGGTCTACTGTGCCAGGAGTGACAAGTTGGAGAGCGATGGCGTCACATTCATCATAAACAAGAACATTTTGAGATCTATCCTGGAGTACAATGCTGTCAGTGCTAGCATTAATATCCATATGCCTACAAGGAAGACGAGTTAATGTAACTATTATTCAAATTTAATCATCAGCCACTAATGTCAAAGATGAAGAAATTGAAGATTTTTACCAACTTCTGCAGTCTGAATTTGATCAAACATGCTATCAAGATGCATAATTACTGGTAATTGGAATGCAAAAGGTGGAAATAAAGAGGAAGGATCAGTAGTTGGAAAATATTGCCTTGATGATAGAAATGATACTGGAGAGCGTGTGATAGAATTTTGCAAGACCATTGACTTATTAATTGAAAATACCTTTTTTCAACAACATAAACAGGGACTATACACATGGACTTGGTCAGATGGAAGACACAGGAATTGAATCGACTACATATGGGAAAGAGACTATAGAGAAGCTCAACATCATCAGTCAGAACAAGGCCAGGGGCTGACTACAGAACAGACCATCATTTCTCCTATGCAAGCTCCAGTCGAAGCAGAATAAAATTTTAAGAAGTCCACCCGAGCCAAAGAATCACCTTCAGTATATGCCACCTGAATTTAGAGACCATCTCAAGAATAGATTTTATGCACTGAACACTAATGAATGAAGACTAGACAAGTTGTGGGATGACATCAAAGACACCATACATGAAGAAAGCAAAAGGTCACTAAAAAGACAGGAAAGAAAGGAAAGACCAAAATGGATATCAGAAGAGACTCTGAAACTTGCACTTGAAGGTAGAGTAGCTAAAGCAAATGGAAGAAATAATGAAGTAAAAGAGCTGCACAGAGATTTCCAACAGCAGCTTGAGAAATAAAGTAAAGTATTATAACGAATTGCACAAAGACCTGGAGTTAGAAAGGGAAGAACATCACTGGCATTTCTTGGGCCAGAAGAACTGAAGAAAAAATTGAAGACTTGAGTTGCAATTACTGAAGAATTCAGCGGGCAAATGACTGAATGATGCAGTAAGCATCAAAAGAAGATGGAAGGAATACACAGAATCACTGTACCAAAAAGAACTGGTTGCACTCAACCATTTCAGGAGGTTACATATAATCAGGAACTAATGGCGCTGAAGGAAGAAGCCCAAGCTGCACTGAAGCATTGTCAAAACACAAGGCTTCAGGAATTGACAGAATACCAATTAAGATGTTTCAGTAAACAAATGCAACACTGGAAGTGCTCACTCATCTATGCCAAGAAATTGGGAAGACAGCTACCTGGACAGTCAACTGGTAACAATCCATATCTGTGCCCATTCCAAAGAAAGGCGATTCAACAGAATGTGGAAATTATCAAATAATAACAATAGAATCACACACAAGTAAAATTTTGCTGAAAATAACTCAAAAGCAGTCGCAGCAGTACATCGACAGGGAACTGTCAGAAATTCAAGCTGGATTTAGAAGAAGACACGCAACGAGGGGTATTATTGCTGATGTCAGATCGATCCTGGCTGAATGCAGAGAATACCAGAAAGATGTTTACTTGTGTTTTACTGACTATGCAAAGGTATTCAACTGTGTGGATCATAAGTTATGGATAACATTGCAAAGAATGGAAATTCCAGAATACTTAATTGTGCTCACACGGAACCTGTACATACACCAAGAGGCAGTTGTTCGAACAGAACACAGGGATACTCTGTGATTTAAAATCAAGATAGGTGTATGTCAGGTTTGTATCCATTCACCATACTTTTTCAATCTCTATGCTGAGGAAACAATCCAAGAAGCTGGACTATATGAGAAAGAATACGGCACCAGGGTTGGAGGAAGACTTATTAACAACCTGTGTTGTGCAAATGACACAACCTTGCTTGCTCAATGTGAAGAGGACTTGAAGCACTTACTGATGAAGATCAAAGACCACAGCCTTCAGCATGGATTATACCTCAACATAAAGAAAACAAAAATCCTCACAACTGGACCAATAAGCAATATCATGATAAACAGAGAAAAGATTGAAGTTGTCAAGGATTTCATTTTATTTGGATCCTCAATCAATGCACATGGAACAGCAGTCAAGAAATCAAACGATGTATTGCATTGGGCAAATCTGCTGCAAAAGACCTCTTTAAAGTGTTAAAAATCAAAGATGTCACTTTAAGGACTAAGGTGTGCCTGACCCAAGCACACCTTAAATTGTGTCCCCAAAAGTTATGTGTCATGATTGGCTAGGACATGATTCCCAGTATTGTGTGGTTGTCCTCCATTTTGTGATCTGATGTAATTTTCCTATGTGTTGTAAATCCTCATCTCCGCCTGTGGTTAATGAAGCAAGATTAGATTATGTTAAAGAGGATTAGGGTAGGATGCAACACCCTTACTTGTGTCTCAGCCCTGATCAGTTGTAAAGGTAGTTTCCCTGAGGTGTGGCCTGCATCATCTTTTATTTTACAGGAGAGAAAATTGAGCAGAGAAATAGGCACCTCATACCACCAACAAAGAAGTGCCAGGAGCAGAGCATTTCCTTCAGATCTGGGGTCTCTGCACTGAAAAGCTCCTAAACCAGGGGAGATTGATGTTAAGGACCATTCCTCAGAACCTACAGAGACAGAAAGCCTTCCTCTGGAGCCGGCACCCTGAATTGAGACTTCTAGCCTCTGAAACTGTGAAAGACTAAATTTCTATCTGCCAAAACCATGTACTTATGGTATTTCTGTTACAGCAGCGCTAACACTGTAGCATTTTCAATCACTCCATATTCATGCAAAGCTGGACAATAAATATGGAAGCACGAAGAAGAATTGATGCTTTTGAATGATGGTGTTGGCGAAGAATACTGAATACACTATGGACTGCCAGAAGAACGAACAAATCTCTCTTGGAAGAAGTACAGCCAGAATGCTCCTTAAAAGCAAGGATGGCAAGACTTCGTTTCACGTACTTTGGATATGTTATCAGGGGGAAAAAGTCCCTGGAGAAGGGCATCATGCTTGGTAAAGTAGAGGGTAAGCAAAAAGAGTAAGACCCTCAACCAGATGGACTGACGCAGTAGCTACAACAATGTACTTAAACATAGCAACGATTGTAGGATGGCGGGGGACCAGGCAGTGCTTCATTCTGTTGTAGACAGGGTCAATATGAGTAGGAGCTGACTTGATGGCATCTAACAACAATTTAAAAGCATGGTTAAAGTTTTAGATTGTCTGGGATGGCAGAGAACGTATGGCAGAAAAACGATTCTCAAAGGTAAGCTAAGGACGTTTTGGATGGAACACACTAAGCACTACAGAAAATTTAGAATCCTGGGTCCCTGTGTATTAATGATGATAGCAGTCCCCGAATACTATGACAACCAAGACTATGCTGACACATTTCCAAATAAAAGGGAAAGATAGGTTGGAGCCAAATAATGGAAGGTTCACCAACACCAGGTTCGGGCTTTTATACTCAGTATTCAACAAGAAGCCACTATGTATTTACTTTAAAAATAATTGTTTCACTGAAAATGAACAGAAACAATTCAGTACATAAAATAATTCAAACAAAATGAAATATTTAAAGTCTTCTTGTCACTTAAGTCATCCAGTTTCCCTCCATAAAGGCAAATATTATTGATAATTTCTTATGCATCTTCCCTGAAATAATCTATAGCTATACAAGCATATATACCCATCTTTTGTTTTTACAAAAGAGAATCACACTAAGCACATTTTTCCATCCTTTGCTTATTCATTGAAGACTTCTAAGCTTGGGAATGACATCACCATATCTATATTTTAGAAACAACTAAGATGGATCAAAAGTGTGGCTACGGGGTAGATGGTAGCTATGGGAAAAAGTCAGTGAATGGGGCTAGAGTAACAAGATAGAAAGCTCTTATAATAATCTGAATTATGGTATCAAGAGAATGGATTAATACTACATATCAAGAGTACAAAAGAACAAAGAGTGATAAATAAAAAGAAGAAATTAATAGGTAAACATTATTTGGATCCTGACTCAAACAAACCAACTTTAAAAATAAATAAATAAAACTATGGGAAAATTGAACAAATCTGAATAAAGATGTGATATTAAAAGGTATTAAGGAAAAAGGTTATTAAGGGATAAATATTTTTAGGAATAATAACTGTATTATAGTTACGCTTTTAAAAGACGCATTGTCTTGGTATGTAACAGAGATATATAATGTTTACATTCGAAACATGATTTGCCTCAAAATAATCAGAGAACATCGATTGAGAAATCAGACAAACTTATATCGCACATCCTATAATGCAATTCTCTGCTTTTAGCCAGGATTCATCTGACATTAGCAACGATATCCCTCGTTATCAAAACGATGTTTACCCGTGCTTTTTTGACTATGCAAAGGCATGTGGCTGTGTGGATAATAACAAACTATGGATAACATTGTGAAGAACGGAAATTCCAAAACACTCAAATCATTCTCCTGTGGAACCTGCTCATAGATCAAGAGGCAGTTGTTCCAACAGAACAAGTGGATACTGTGTGGTTTAAAATCAGGAAAGGTGTGTGTCAGGGCTGCATTCTTTCACCATACTTCCCCAATCTGTATGTTGAGCAAATAATCCGAGAAGCGGGACTATGTGAAGAAGAGCGAGGCATCAGGACTGGAGGAAGACTCAGTTAACAACCTGCATTATGCAGATAATACAATCTTGCTTCCTGACCTAAAAGTGAAGAGGACTGGAAGCACTTACTAATCAAGATCAAAGACCGTAGTCTTCAGTATGGATTACACTTCAACATAAAGAAAACAAAAATCCTCACAACTGGACCAGTAAGCAACATCATGATAAACAGAGAAAAGACTGAAGTTGTCAAGGATTTTGTTTTACTTGGATCCATAATCAGCACCTATGGAAGCAGCAGTTAAGAAATCAAAAGATGCATTGCACTGGGCAAATTTTCCGCAAAAAAATCTCTTTAAAATGTTAGAAAGCAAAGATGTCATTTTAAGGACTAAGGTGCACCTGACCCAAGACATGGTGTTTTCAATCACTTCATATGCATGTGAAAGCTGGACAACGAATAAGGAAGGCCAAAGAAGAGCTGACACCTTTGAATTGTGGTGTTGGTGAAGAATATTGAATAAACCACTGACTGCCAAAAGAACAAACAAATCTGTCTTAGAGGAAGTATAGCCAGAATGCTCCTTAGAGGTAAGGATGACAAGATTTCGTCCCACATACTTTGGGCGTGTTATCAGGAGGGACCAATCCCTGGAGAAGGACATCATGCTTGGTAAAGTAGAGGATCAGTGAAAAAGAGGAAGATCCTCAAACAAGATGACTGACACAGTGGTTGCAATAATGGGTTCAAGCATAACAACGATCATGAAGATGTCACAGGACTGCGCAGTATTTCGTTCTACTGTACGTGGGTTGCAATGAGTCTTGACTCGATGGCACCTAGCAACAACAACATAATGCTATTTATTTATTGTATGGCAAGTTACATAATCTCAATAAGGCTCATTTTCTCATCTGTGATAGGAAAAAAAAATGCCAATTCACAGGCTTATTATAGAGATTAATTTAAATAATATATGTATAAAACAATAATCCGAGGGGTTGAGAAAGAGAGTAGCCTGGCTCAGACAGAGATGATAATTACTGATGCATGGTGATGGTTACATGGGGATTAATTATACCACTCTCTACACCATTGAACATGATTAAGATTTCCACAAAAAAAGTTAATTAAGATAAGAATCAAAGAACTTTCACTTCTGGCCAAGATGGAGTAATGGAGACCAGATTTACTCTCTCACCTGAAACAAATTAGAAAACAGACAAAACTTAAGCAAGTTTTCAAGACACTGGACATAATGAAGCAAAAGACAAGGATTCCTGAGACATGGAAAATGAAATGAGCTTTAGGATAGTTTCCTGATCATGACACAAGAAAGAGTGCCCAGGCAGAGTCCAACGGACTCCCTGACTTGAGTAGACAGAACTGAGAATACAGGAAACCAGGGTGGTTAGACTCACACAACAGAGTAACATAAAGGAGGGTGGCACAGAAAGAGAACTACGAAGATCTGCAAATGGTCTCTCTTGAGTGTTCAGCAGAATACTGATCAGCACATGTATGTTAGGAAACTACCTGAAGCCAGAAAAAGAACCACCTGAAAAGATTAGAGGAAAGAATATTCAACACTTACATTTTTATTGCTGTTATGTGCTGTGAGACAATTTTAACTCACAGTGACTGTATGTGACAAAGTAGAAATCCATAGGGATTTCTGGGCTCTAACCTTTATTTTTTATTTTTTTTTAACCTTTATAGGAGCAGATCACCAGGTATTTCTCCTGTGGAGCCACTAGGTGGATTCAAACCGCCAACCTTTAGGTTAGCAGCTGAGCACTTAACTGTTGCGTCAGCAGGGCTACTTCAGCACTTACGCAGGGCTATGAATAGTTTCTGTTTCCGAAAGTCAGATTAAAAAGCTTCATAATTCTCTAGAGAAATGGGTACTCAGAATGGTTTTGCTTCAGCAGTGGAATGTAATTAGTGCTACATTAAACACGCTCAGCTGCTAACTGAGAGGTTGGCAGTTTGAACACACCCAGCAGTTTCGTAGGAGAAAGAACTGGAAGTCTGCTTCCATAAAGATTACAGCCAAGAAAACCCTATAGGGCAGTTCTACATTGTCAAATGGGGTCACTATGATTCAAAATCAACTCAATGGCACATACCAACAATAACAACAACACTAAACACTACTCTGGTCCCACTTAACAAATCTTAAAAGCAAGACGCATAAAGATGAAAGTGTCCCAAGTAACTTAATTGTGTCGCAGAAGAAAGTTCAAAAATATTTATTGAATTACATACCTATTCAGCAGTCAACAAAATAAAAGTCATACTGTCTAGTATTTAATCAAAAAGTGTCAGACATGAAAAGTAGAAAAATACTATGCATAATGTATAGAAAACACACAAAAGTGACACAGATGTTCGAATTCGCAAAGACAAAACAATCGCTATAGCTAAATTCTATATGTTCAAATAACTACGGAAAAAATGAAACCCTGGTGGTATAGTGGTTAAGTGCTACGGCTGCTAACCAAAGGGCAGCAGTTCGAATCCGCCGGGTGCTCCTTGGAAACTCTATGAGGACAGTTCTATTCTGTCCTGTAGGGTCGCTATAAGTCAGAACCGACTCGACGGCACTGGACTGGGTAAAGAACAGACAAAGACACGAATTTAACCTCTAGCGATAAAAGTTACAATTTCTGAGATGCTAGAACACTATATGGAATTAATAGCAGATTAGAAATTGCAGAAGAAAATATTAGTGAACTTGAAAACATGGTAACAGAAACTAACAAAAATACAGGTATGTTGTTGCTGTTAGGTGCCGTCAAGTTGGTTCAGACTCGGAGGTGAGGCCAAGATGGCAGAATAGTCAGATGCTTCTGGCCATCCCTCTTACAACAAAGACCCAAAAAATCAAGTGAAACAATTATATTTACGCCAGCTCCACTAATGTGGGGAGCTCAGGACAGAAGTGCATCCTGTCCAGGCATAAACAGTACACGGACTTTGAATACCTTTCCCCTCTGCATGGACCTGTGTGGGCCTATTCCAGGAGAAGAGGCCCTTGCTGGAAGACTGCGACTGTTTAAGCTGTGCGGTGGAGAGACGGGGGTTTGATATATGACATGGCTTTGCCTATTAAACAGGGTCCTCGTCTACCCACATGAGGGGCCTAAGGACTAGTATCTCCACTCAGATCACTCAGCCACCCGTGACAGGTGTCCAGGGGTAACTGATACCTCCCAGTCCTTACAACCAAAAGCACCGGGTGCCCATGGTCCATCTGCAGAACGCACCCTCCTCTATGCTCTAGGGAACAGGGATGTGCTCTCCTCAGAGACACTCGAGGGATGATTCTCAGCCCCCTCCCCTGTTGACAGCCTGACTCCCTACTGCAACCAGATACCTGGACCTACACCAATAAACCCTGCCCCTCTAAGACTGTACGGCAGAGCCAGTACCACACACTTGATGACCAGCTACCTGGACACCTAAGCTGAATCCATACAAGAAAAGTAAGTGCACTTAAAAGCTCATATACATGAGAACAGCTCTAGCCATCTCGTGACAGGACATTAGAGCCCCAAAGGGAAAAATGATCAAGCTAGCTCACTCAAGCATCCCATTTGGGCTTATCAAAACAAAACAAACAAAACCAAACATAAAATGAACTAATAACTTATAGATGGCTTGGAGCCAACAGTCAATACCAAACTACATAAAGAAACAGACCATGATCACTTCAACAAGCTCTCAAAACAGAGAATCACAGGATCTTCTAGATGAAGGTGACTTCCTAGAATTACCAGATGCAGAATTCAAAATATTAATACACAGAACTCTTCAAGACATAAGTAAAGGAGATCAGGCAATATGCAGAACAAGCCAAGAAACGAACAGATAAAACAGTTAAAGAAATTAAAAAGATTCTTCAAGAACATAATGAAAAATTTAATAAGCTGCAAGAGTCCTTAGAGAGACAGAAATTAGAAATTCAGAAAATTAACAATAAAATTACAGAATTAGACAACTCAAAAGAAAGTCAGAGTAGCAGAATTGAGCAGATGGAAAGCAGAATTGGTGAGGTTGAAGATAAAGCACTTGGCACCAATATCTTTAAAGAAAAATCAGATAAAAGAATTTTAAAAAATGAAGAAACCTTAAGAATCATGTAGGACTCTATCGAGACAAATCACCTACGAGTGATTGGAGTACCAGAACAAGGAGGGATAACAGAAAATACAGAGAGAATGCTGAGGAGTTGTTGGCAGAAAACTTCCCTGATATCATCAAAGATGAGAAGAAATCAATCCAAGATGCTCATCAAACTCCACATAAGGTAGATTTGAAAAGAAAGTTACCAGGACATATTATAATCAAACTTGCCAAAACCAAAGATAAAGAGAGAATTTTAAGAGCAGCTAGGATAAAAGAAAAATCGCCTACAAAGGACAGTCAAAAACAATAAACTCGTACTACTTGCCAGAAACCATGCAGGCAAGAAGGCAATGAGATGACTTATATAAGGCACTGAAGAAAAAAACTGCCAGCCAAGACTCATATTTCCAGCAAAACTGTATCTCAAATATGAAGGTGAAATTAGGACATTTCCAGATAAACAGAAGTTTAGGGATTTCGTAAAAACCAAACCAAAACTACAAGAAATACTGCAGGGAATTCTTTGGTTAGACAACCAATAATGTCAGGTATCAACCCAAGACTAGAACAGTGAATGGAGCAGTCAGATGTCAATCCAGACAGGGAAATCACAACAATAAATCAAGATTAAAAAAAGCTCAAAACTGGAAACAATGATGCCATTATGTAAAAGAAGACCACGTTAAAATAATAAAGAGAGACAAAGAAATGCAGTCAAAGATCTTTCATATGGAGAGGGAAACAATGTCATATAAAGAAATAAAAGTTAGGTTTAAACTTAGAAAAATAGGGATAAATATTAAGGTAACCGCAAAGGAGACTAACTATCCTACTCATAAAATAAATCACAAGAAAAAAATAGAGACTCAGCAGAAAGAATATCAACAACAAATAAGAGGAAAAGACAATATATAAACTTCTCTGCACTAAAAATTAAGTGGAAAAAAGAAACTGTCAACAACACACAAAAAAAGACATCAAAATGACAGCACTAAACTCATGCCTGTCCATAATTATGTGGAATGTTAACGGACTAAATGCACCAATAAAGGACAGAGAGTGGCACAATGGATAAACAAACACGATCCGTCCATATGCTGCCTACAAAAGACACACCTTAGGCTTAGAGACACAAACTAAAACTCAAAGGATGGAAATAAATATATCAAGCAAACAACAATTAAAAAAGAGTAGGAGTGGCAATATTAATTTCTGACAAAATAGACTTTAAAGTTAAATCCACCACAGAGGATAAGGAAGGGCACTATATAATGATTAAAGGGACAATATACCAGGAGGATACCACCATATTAAATATTTATGCATCCAATGAGAGGGATGCAAGACACATAGAACAAACTCTAACAGCATTGAAAAGTGAGATAGACAGCTCCACAATTATACTAGAAGACTTCAACGCACCACTTTCAGAGAAGGACAGGACATCCACAAAGAAGATCAAGAAAGACACAGAAGACCTAAATGCCAAAATCAACCAACTCGACCTTATAGACATACACAGAACACTCCGCCCAACAGCAGCCAAGTATACTTTCTTTCCTAGGGCACATGGAACATTCTCTAGAATAGACCACATATTAGGTCATACAGCAAGCCTTAGCAGAATCCAAAACATTGAAATATTACAAAGCATCTCCTCTGACCACAAGGCCATAAAAGTAGAGATCAATTACAGAAAAAGCAGGGAAAAGAAATCAAACATTTGGAAACTAAACAATACCCTATTCAAAAAAGACTGGGCTACAGAAGACAATAAGGATGGAATAAAGAAATTCATAGAATCCAGTGAGAATGAAAACACTTCCTATCAGAACGTTTGGAACACAGAGAAAGCAGTGCTCAGAGGTCAATCTATATCAATAAATGCATACATAGAAAAAGAAGAAAGGGACAAAATCAAAGAATTATCCCTACAACTTGAACAAATAGAAAGCAACAAAAGAAACCTTCAGGCACTAGAAGGAAGTATCTCTATTTGCAGCTGACATAATCTTATACACAGAAAACCCTAAAGAATCCTCAAGAAAACTACTGGAAGTAATAGAAGAGTTTAGCAGAGTATTAGGGTACAAGATAAGCATACAAAAATCAGTTGGATTCCTCTACACCAAAAAAAAGAACATCGAAGAGGAAATCACCAAATCAATACCATTTACAGTAGCCCCCAAGAAGATAAAATACTTAGGAATAAATCTTACCAGAGATGTAAAAGACTTATACAAAGAAAACTATAGTACACTTCTGCAAGAAACCAAAAGAGACTTATATAAGTGGAAGAACATACCCTGCTCGTGAATAGGAAGACTTAACATTATAAAAATGTCTATTCTACCAAAAGCGATCTGAACATTTAATGCAATTCCAATCCAAATTCCAACGACATTCTTTAATGAGATGGAGAAACAAATCACCAACTTCATATGGAAGCGAAAGAGGCCCTGGATAAGTAAAGCATTACTAAAAAAGAAGAACAAAGTGGGAGGCCTCACTCTACCTGATTTTAGAACCTATCATGCTGCCACAGTAGTTAAAACAGCCTGGTACTGGTACAACAATAGGTACATAGACTAACGGAATAGAATTGAGAATCCAGACATAAGTCCATCCACATACGAGCAGCTAATATTTGACAAAGGCCCAAAGTTAGTTAAAAGGGGAAAAGACGGTCTTCTTAACAAATGGTGCTGGCATAACTGGATATCCATCTGCAAAAAAAAAATGAAACAGGACCCACACCTCACTCCATACACGAAAACAAACTCAAAATCGATCAAAGGCCTAAATATAAAATCTAAAATGATAAAGATCATGGAAGAAAAATAGAGATAACGCTAAGAGCCCTAATACATGGCAATAAACAGTAAACAAAACATTACTAACAACGCAGAGGAGAAACTAGACAACTGGAAGCTTCTAAAAGTTAAACACCTGTGCTCATCCAAAAACTTCATCGAGAGAGTAAAAAGATTACCTACAAACTGGGAAAAGCTTTTTACCTATGACATTTCCGATCAGCGTCTGATCTCTAAAATCTACGTGATTCTGCAAAAACTTAACAACAAAAAGACAACCCAATTAAAAAATGGGCTAAAGATATGAACAGACACGTCACTAAAGAAGATAATCAGGTGGCTAAGAGATACATGAGGAAATGCTCACAATCATTAGCCATTAGAGAAATGCAAATCAAAACTACAATGCAATTCCCTCTCACCCCAACAAGGCTGGCAGTATTCCAAAAAACATAAAATAATAAACGTTGGAGAGGTGGTGGAGAGACTGGAACACTTACACACTGCTGGTGGGAACGTAAAACGGTGCAACCACTTTGGAAATCGATATGGTGCTTCCTTAAAAAGCTAGAAATAGAACTACCATACGATCCAGCAATCCTACTTCTGGAATACATCCTAGAGAAATAAGAGCCTTTACATGAATACATATATACACACCCATGTTCTTTGCAGCACTGTTTATAATAGCAAAAAGATGGAAGCAACCAAGGAGCCCATCAACAGACGAATGGAAAAATAAATTACAGTGTATTCACACAATGGAATACCAGGCATCGATAAAGAACAATGATGAATCCGTGAAACATTTCATAGCATGGAGGAATCTGGAAGGCATTATGCTGAGTGAAATTAGTCAGTTGCAAAAGGAAACATATTGTATAAGACCACTATTGTAAGAACTCAGGAAATAGTTTAAACACAGAAGAAAATATTCTTTGATGGTTACGAGGGTGTGGAGGGAGGGAGAGGGGGATTCACTAATTAGATAGTAGACAAGAACTAATTAAGGTGAAGGGAAAGACAACACACAATACAGGCGAGATCAGCACAACCTGACTAAACCAAAAGCAAAGAAATTCCCGGAATAAACTGAATGCTTCGAAGCCCAGCTTATCAGGGCCAGGGGTTTGGCCATGATGGTTTCAGGGGACATCTAAGTCAATTGGCATAACGAAATCTATTTAGAAAACATTCTGCATCCCACTTTGGAGGGTGGTGTCTGGGGTCTTAAACGCTAGCAAACGGCCATCTAAGATGCATCAATTGGTCTCAACCTACCTGGAGCAAAGGAGAATGAAGAACGCCAAAGACACATGGTAATTATGAGCCCAAGAGACAGAAAGGGCCACAGAAACCAGAGACTACATCAGCCCGAGACCAGAAGAACTAGATGGTGCCTGGCTACAACCAATGACTGGCCTGACAGGGAACACAACAAAGAAACCCTGAGGGAACAGGAGAGCGTGGGATAAAAAAAAAAGACCCCAAATTCTCGTAAAAAGACCAGACTCAATGGTCTGACTGAGACTAGAATGACCCCAGGGGTCATGGTCCCCAGACGCTCTGTTAGCCCAAGACAGGAACCACTCCTAAAGGTAACTCTTCAGACAGGGATTGGACTGGACTATGGGACAAACAATGATACTAGTGAAGAATGAACCTCTTGCATCAAGCAGGCACATGAGAGTATGGTGGCATCTCCTTTCTGAAGGGGAGACGAGAGGGTAGAGAAGGTCAGAAGCTGGCCGAATGGACACGAAAAGAGAGAGTGGAGGGAAGGAGTATGCTGCCTCATTGTTGTTGTTGTTGTTGTTAGGTGCCGTCAAGTCCATTCCAACTCACAGTGACCCTATGCTATACAGAATGAAATGCTGCCCGGTCCTGAGCCATCCTTACAATCATTGTTATGCTTGAGCTCATTGTTGCAGCCACTGTGTCAATCCACCTCGTTGAGGGTCATCTTCTTTTCCACTCACTCTGTACTCTGCAAAGCATGATGCCCTTCTCCAGAGACTGATCCTTCCTGACAACATGTCCAAAGTACGTAAGATGCAGTCTCGCCATCCTTGCTTCTAAAGAGTATTCCAGTTGTACTTCTTCCAAGACAGATTTGTTCATTCTTTTGGCAGTCCATGGTATATTCAATATTCTTCGCCAACACCACAATTCAAAGGCATCAATTCTTCTTCAGCCTTCCTTATTCATTGTCCAGCTTTCACATGCATATGATGTGATTGAAAATACCATGGCTTGGGTCAGGCACACCTTAGTCTTCAAGATGACATCTTTGCTTTTGAACACTTTCAAGAGGTCTTCTGCAGTAGGCTTGCCCAACGTAATGCATCTTTTGATTTCTTGACTGCTGCTTCCGTGGGTGTTGATTGTGGATCCAAGTAAAATGAAATCCTTGACAACCTCAGTCTTTTCTCCGTTTATCATGATATTGCTCATTGGTCCAGTTGTGAGGATTTTTTTTTTTTTTTAATGTTGAGGTGCAATCCATACTGAAGGCTGTGGTCTCTGATCTTTATTAGTAAGTGCATTAAGTCTTCTTCACTTTCAGCAAGCAAGGCTGTGTCATCTGCATAACACAGGTTGTTAATAAGTCTTCCTCCAATCCTGATGCCCCGTTCTTCTTCATATAGTCCAGCTTCTCAGATTATTTGTTCAGCAAATCCTTTTGGTTTTCTAACTCCAGGTCTTTGCACATTTCATTATAATATTTTACTTTGTCTTCTCAAGCAACCCTTTGAAATCTCTGCTCAGCTCTTTTACTTCATCATTTCTTCCTTTCAGTTTAGCTACTCTGTGTTCAAGAGCAACTTTCAGAGTCTCCCATCTATAGCCTTACGAAACGTATTTTTTAAATAATAAGACTTGAAAGTCAAAAGTACTCCTTGCTGCATGGGCTTCAGAATGGATCTTGTGTTAGCAGACATGAAAACAACATTAATCTCCTTGTACATTTCTATTGCATCTCTGGTGACCAAGTGCATTGCCAATGAGCAGTAATATTTTTTTTCTCATTCAAAAATTTATACACAGATTGTTTTGGTACACTGGTTGCAATCCCTGCAACGTGTCAGTACTTTTCCTCTTTACCTTTACATCCTGGGTTCCCCACATCCATTTGTCCAGGTTTTCTGTCCTTTCCTGCTTTCTTGTCTTTGCTTTGGGCAGGTGTTGCCCATTAGGTCTACTATACTTGAGTCAACTAAGAAGCACATTCCTCACATGTGTTATTGTTTGTTTTATAGACCTGCCTAATCTTTGGCTGAAAGTGGACTTCAAGAGTAGCTCCAGTTCTGAGTTAGCAGGGTTTCCAGGGGCCTTAGTCTTGGGGATCCCTGCATTCTCTGTCAGATCAGTAAGTCTGTTCTGTAAGTTTTAATTTTGTTCTATATTTTTCTCCTGCTCTGTCTGGAACCCTCTATTGTGATCCCTCTCAGAGCAACTGGTGGTGGTAGCCAGGCACCATCTAGTTCTTCTGGACTCAGGCTGGTGGAGGCTGTGGTTCATGTGGTCGATTAGTCCTTTGGACTGAATGAGCAATAATATTTTGAAAGGAATTTTTTTTTTTTTTGGTAAGTACTGGGTCTCAAAAACTCAGCAATCCATTTTGTAAACAGGTGTGCTCTCTTCCAGGCTAAATGTTGTTCCATTTATAAAGCACAGGTAGAGCAGACTTAGCACAATTCTTATGGGCCCAAAGATTTTCAGAATTGTAAATAAGCATCGGCTTCAAAAAAAATTTTTTTTTTTTCGACTTAAGTTCACCAGCTGCATTATGCCCTATCAAGAAAGTTATAGCTTTGAAGCCAGGCATTGACTTCTCCTCTCTAGCTATATGCTTCCAATATAAGGCTGTTTCATCTACATTGAAAATCTGTTGTTTAGCTAGCAAGTGGCGATCTAAGATGCATCAGTTGGTCTCAACCCACCTGGAGCAAAGGAGAATGAACAACATCAAAAACAGAATGTAAGTATGAGCCCAAGAGACAAAAAGAGCCACATAAACCAGAGACTCCATCAGCCTGAGACTAGAAGAACTAGATGGTACCTGGCTACCATCAATGACTGCCCTGACAGGGAACACAACAGAGAATCCCTGATGGAGCAAGAGAACAGTGGGATGCAGACTTCAAATTCTCATAAAAAAAACCAGACTTCCAGTCCAAAGGACTAATGGACCACATCTAACACAGCCTCCACCAGACTGAGTCCAGAACAATGAGATGGTACCTGGCTATCACCACTGAGTGTTCTGACAGGGATCACAATAGAGGGTCCCAGACAGAGCTGGAGAAAAATGTAGAACAAAATTCTAACTGGAAAAGAAAGACCAGACTTGCTGGCCTGACAGAGACCGAAGAAACCCCGAGAGTATGGCCCCTGGACACCCTTTCAGCTCAGAAATGACATCATTCCTGAGGTTTACCTTCAGCCAAAGATTAAACAGGCCCATGGAACAAAGCAAGACTGAAGGGGTGTACCAGCCCTGGGGCAGGGACTGGAAGGCAGGAGGGAACAGGAAAGCTGGTAATGGGGAGCTCAGGGTTGAAAGGGTAGAGTGTTGCCATGTCATGGGGTTGTTAACCAATGTCATAGAACAATGTGTGTACAGTTTAATGAGAAATTAGTTTGTTCTGTAAACCTTCATCTAAAGTACAATAACAACAACAAAAAAAGAAACAGACATAATGGTCCGGCTGAGACTATAGGGACCCCAGAGGTCATGGCCCCTGGACCCTCTGTTAGTGAGCCCAAGACTCAAACCATTCTCAAAGCCAATTCTTCAGACAGGGATTGGACTGGACTATAAGACAGAAATTGATACTGGTGAGTGAGCTTCTTGGCTCACATAGACATATGAGACTATGTGAGCAGCTCCTGCCTAGAGGTGAGATGAGAAAGCAGAAGGGGACCGGAGCTGGTTGAATGGACACGGGGAATACAGGGTGGAGAGGAGGAGTGTGCTGTCACATTAAGGGGAGAGCAGCTAGGTTTACATAGCAAGGTGTGTATAAGTTTTTGTATGAGAGACTGACTTGAATTGTAAACTTCTACTTAAAACAATATAAACTTTTTTTTTTTTAAGTTTAAGGAAAATCTGTTGTTTAGTGTAGCCACCTTCATCAATTATCTTAGCCAGATTTTCTGGATAACTTGCTGCAATTACATTAGCACTTACTGCTTCACCTTGCACTTTTATGGGAACGGCTTCTTTCCTTAAACCTCATAAACAAACCTCTGCTAGCTTCAAACTTTCCTTCTGTACCTTCCTCACATCTCTCAGCCTTCACAGAATTGAAGAGTGTTAAGGCCTTGCTTTGGATCAGGCTTTGGCTTAAGGGAATGTTGTGGCTGGTTTGATCTTCTATCCAGACCACTAAAACCTCCTCCATATCAGCAATAAGTCTGTTTTACTTTCTTATTATTCCTGTGTTCACTGGAGTAGCACTTTTAATTTCCTTCAAGAACTTTTCCTTTGCGTTCACAATTTGTCTAACTGGTGCAAGAGGCTTAGCTTTCAGTCTATCTCAGCCTTCAACATGCTTTCCTCACTAAGCTTAATCACTTCTAGCTTTTGATTTAAAGTGAAAGATGTGCAACTCTTTCTTTCACTTGAACACTTAGAGGCCATTGTAGGGTTATTAACTGGCCTAATTTCAATACTGTCGTGTCTCAGGGAATAGGGAGGCCCATGGAAAGGGAAAGAGATAGGGGAAGGGCCGGTCAATGGAGCAGTCAGATCATACACAACATTTATCGATTAGCTTCACCATCATACACCCCAAAACAATTACAGTAGTAACAACAAAGATCACTGATCATACCATAACAGATAAAATAATAATGAAAAAGACTGAAGTACTGCAATAATTACTAAAATGTGACAGAGACACTAAATGAGCACATGCTGTTGGAAAAATGGCACCAACAGACTTGCTCTACACAGAGTTGCCACAAACCTTCAATTTGTAAAAAATGCAATATCTGTGAAGCACAATACAGTGAAGCACAATAAAATGAGGTATGCCTGAACAGAGAAAAAAAGAAACACTAAAAATAAATAAATAAACAGAACATCAGCGAGCTATGGGAGAACTTTAAGTGGCCTAATATATGTAAAACTGAAGTCCCCAAAGGAGAGAAAGGAGGCAGAAAAATATCTTGAGAAGAAATGTCCCAAATCTTTCTAAATTTGATGAAAACTATAAACCCACAGACCCAAGAAGTCAATAAACCCCAAGAAGCAGAAACATGAAGAAAATTACAAAGCCATGTTAATCAAATTGCTCAAAACCAGCCATAGAGAAAATAGTTAGCACAGCCAAGGGGAAAAAAGATATACTGCATACACAGAACAGATGACAGCAGACTTTCTATGTGAAACAATGTAAGTGAGAAGACAGTGGATGAAGAGCATCTAAAAAGTACTGGGGGAGGGGAGAAACTGTGAACCTAGGATTCAATACTCAGCGAAAATAACTTTAAAAAAAAAACACAAACCTTTTTCAGGCCTACAAAAGCTAAAAAAAAAAAAAAAAAAAAATTTTTTTTTTAATCCTTAAGACAGAAGAAAAATGGAAATGATAGCAGATGGAACATGGACCTATGCAAAGGAATGAAGAACACTGAAAGTGGTAACTACATGGATAAGTGTTTAAGATTTCTTTCAAGTCTCTTTAAGAGATAACTGACACTTTAAGCAAAAATAATCAAAATCTAGTGTGGAATTTATGGCACAGTTGGGTAGAGAAAAGTTATATTCTATAAATTGTAAAGGTAAACATGTACGCTATAAATACTAAAGGAATGTTTAAAATAACAGAGTTATAGATAATAAACCAACAAAGGGGATAAATTAGAATCATCAAAAATAGTCTAAAAGAAGGTTTTAAAAACGATAGAAAGAAAAACAAAGAACAGATGGGACTAATAGAAAACAAAAACAAAGGTAGTAGGCTTAAGTCTAACTATATTCATAATCACACTAAGTGTAAAAGGTCTAAATGGCCCAATTAAAAGGTAGAGACTGTTAGAATAAAGTACAAAGGAATATACAGTATATTCTTTAAAGAACATATAAATAAACATGTATTGAGTATCTACCAGCTGATTAATAAATCATATAAATTTTAGGCCCTGTAAATTTTAATGAAATCTGCAAATAAAATAAAAATCTATAAAGAACAATGTCATACTTACACCTAACTATTAAACTCAAATATTCAGATCATCGAAAATGTAACTACTGATACTGAACAATTCATGTAGAAATTATCAGTTAGGAACTTAATCTGCTATGTAAACTTTCACTGAAAACACAAGAAAATATCATTAAAATTTATATATATATATTCAAATCATTAAAACCATTAATAATTCAGATACACTAAATAACTTTTTATTATCTCTAGTTTTTTGGCAGGGGGATGGGGTGGGGGGAAACTACCTATTGGGAACATCCTGGGTTAAAGATGCACTACAATCATTTGCCTCCTCTACATCTACAATTGTGTACGCTGAAAATGTTCTACTCTGTCCTATAGGGTCACTATGAGTTGGAAATGGCTCAACAGCAATGGGTTTGGTTTGGTTTGGTTTTTACAAGTGTTATCCCTATTTTGCACATTAAAAAATCAATATTTACTTCTAAGAGGGGAAAAAAAATTTGAGGGAGCTTACTGTCAAGGGCTGTTTTGTCAAGATGATTAATCTCCTGAAAACTCTGTTACAAATAATAAGCAGAAGGCACAGGGCTAAGCAAACAGAAATTTGCTGACCTATGCTCACTACCCACCCCGCCTGAAGAGCTGAAGCAGCTGTGCAATAGCCACACAGCTCCTAATATTATGTTATGTTACACCACAGATGTATCTTGGAAACAAAAGTGCTCTAAATCCTATAATGATATACTTCTCACCACTGGCCAGGGTCTTCGAACAGCAGGCAAGGATTTAGGAACCTCTGATTGATGACGTCTCTGACAGGGTCTCTAACTATAGGATTTTTTTCTTTATCTCCTAAAAGTCTTCTTAAAAAAAAGCACATATAAAACATCTATTTTCTCCTCTCTGCCTGTCCGTCTTTCTGTCAAAGTACATGTACACTAATGGCAGAATTAGAGGATTTTTCCCGTTCCATTTTAGGAGAAATTATGTCCTTGTCTTAGACTTCTAATAAAATATTGCCACTACTTGTATGGAGAGAAAATTACAAGAATCTTTATTCATGCAATAATCTATGTGCAATTACCTATTCAATCTACAAAAATAAATTTTAACACCACAATATTTTCCATATTAATAATATAAAATACGATAATCTTTCATTTTTTTAATTCGAGAGAAAACACTGCTGTAGGAAAAATTCTTAATAAATTAATGACTGCAACAAGCCTTCTCTGAGCTTCCTGGGAGACAAAGTAAGATGGGAAATATATAGGTTATATAGTTTTCACTGTCTCCAAAAAAGGGCACATAAAATTTTTGATAAGATAACATTTTTAAATTTCTATCAGAAATATATCAAATGATTTCCCATATTTAAAAAAAAAACTTTTTGTTAACAAAGTTCATAAAAAATAAAAATGTAATAACAATAGCTAATAAGTACTGACTACTTACTACATCAAAGCACTGTACTAGCAATTTTTATGCACTGTATCATTTCATCTTCAAAATCATCCTAGAAGATAGGTATTATTAATATTCCCATTCATTGTAACTGCACAAGTGATACAGAAATATTCTTTAAATGAATGTCTTTTATATCTTTTATCTATAAAACCCAAAGGGATGACATTAAAATTTTTTAATAATATTTTATTGTGTTTTAAGTGAAAGTTTATACTGTAAATTAGGTTTCCACTTAATAATTTCTATACAAACTGTCACATGCCCTTGGTTACAATTTTACAATGTGTCAGCATTCTCATTATTTCCATTCCATTTGTTCCGTTTCCATTGATCTAGCTTCCCTTCCCCACCTTACAGTCTCATCTTTGCTTTTGGGTAAATGTTGACCATTTGGTCTCATATAGTTAATTGGTTAAGGGTGAACATCACTCATGGTTGATACAGTTTATTTTATAAGATAATCTATTATTTGGCTGAAAAGTGACCTGCAGAAATAGCTTCAAATCCAAGTTTGAAGGTTATCTTAGGGCGACAGTCTCAGGGGCTTCTCTAGTCTCTACTGGTCCAGCAGGCCTGGTCTTTGTTAGGTATTTGAGCTTGTTCTATATTTTTTTCCCCTTCTATCTGGGACCTTCTACTGTGTCCCTGGTCAGAACGATTAGTAGTGGTAGCTGGACACCCATCTAGTTCTTCTACCCCCAGGTTACAGGAGGCTGTGGTTTAAGTTTTAACTCAGAAAAGGCATTTTTCAGGTAGACAGATAATATAATACATGTGTATTTTAAAAAATAACCATCTTGTGGGCAGAGCCAAGACGGCGGACTAGGCAGATGCCGCCTCGGATCCCTCTTACAACAAAGACACGGAAAAACAAGTGAATCGATCACATACATAACAATCTACGAACCCTGAACAACAAACACAGATTTAGAGACGGAGAACGAACTAATACGGGGAAGCAGCGATTGTTTCCAGAGCCTGGAGCCAGCGTACCAGTCAGGTACGGCACAAGCACAGAGAGCTGCTCCACCCCCCTGAAGAACCCGGGAGGGGGAGCACCAGTTCCACGGGCGGCATGGGACGCAGCCGGTAGGAGAAGTCCCCGGGAGGCAGTGACTGGTCTTGGAGCAGAAAGAGCAGCGTCCGAGCCGGGGAACTGTCCCGCAGGGATTTGGACTGGACGCAGGTACGGCATAAACACGGAGAGTTGCTCCACCCCCCTGAACTAACCCCGGGAAGGGGACCAGCCAGGTCGTGCAGGTGGCGTGGGACGCAGCCGGTAGGAGAAGTCCCCGGGAGGCAGCGACTGGTATTGGAGCGGGGAGAACAGCGTCCCAGCCGGGACACTCGGTCACGGCACAAGCACGGGGAGCTGCTCCACCCATCTGAACTAACCCCGGGAGGAGGCCCAACTGGTTCTCGGAGGCGGCACGGCCACGCGGCTGGAGGGACAAGAAGTCCCCGGGAGGCAGCGACTGATTTTGGAGTCGAGAGTGCACCGTCCCAGTAAGGGAGCCTTGACGCTGGGCGTGGGGCTGGAAGCGGAGGATCTGACCGTGACTCCAGCGGGCCAGACCCCCCGGGGGCAATCTCCACACAGCCAGCACACATAGGCGACGCGCCCCACGGGAATCTCAGATATAATAGTCATTCCAAGCAAGACAAGCAACTCTGGCTATATTCTGAGGTGCTACTCTCCTATCTCTCTGTTCCCTCCCCCACCCTCCCCAGGCGGCTTCATTGACATCTGAATAGCCTGAGCCAGAGGGAGAACTCTGATAGGGATCTGACTGCATTTTTTTTAGCGGATTTTCTGGAAAAACTAGTTTCCCAGTGATGGCGTGGAGACAACAATCCATATCAAACCACTTAAAGAAGCAGACCGTGACAGCTTCTCCAACCCCCCAAACAAAAGAATCAAAATCTTTCCCAAATGAAGATACAATCTTGGAATTATCAGATACAGAATATAAAAAACTAATTTACAGAATGCTTAATGATATCACAAATGAAATTAGGATAACTGCAGAAAAAGCCAAGGAACACACTGATAAAACTGTTGAAGAACTCAAAAAGATTATTCAAGAACATACTGGAAAAATTAATAAGTTGCAAGAATCCATAGAGAGACAACATGTAGAAATCCAAAAGATTAACAATAAAATTACAGAATTAGACAACGCACTAGGAAGTCAGAGGAGCAGACTCGAGCAATTAGAATGCAGACTGGGACATCTGGAGGACCAGGGAATCAACACCAACATAGCTGAAAAAAAATCAGATAAAAGAATTAAAAAAAATGAAGAAACCCTAAGAATCATGTGGGACTCTATCAAGAAGGATAACTTGCGGGTGATTGGAGTCCCAGAACAGGGAGGGGGGACAGAAAACACAGAGAAAATAGTTGAAGAACTCCTGACAGAAAACTTCCCTGACATCATGAAAGACGAAAGGATATCTATCCAAGATGCTCATCGAACCCCATTTAAGATTGATCCAAAAAGAAAAACACCAAGACATATTATCACCAAACTCACCAAAACCAAAGATAAACAGAAAATTTTAAAAGCAGCCAGGGAGAAAAGAAAGGTTTCCTTCAAGGGAGAATCAATAAGAATATGTTCTGACTACTCAGCAGAAACCATGCAGGCAAGAAGGGAATGGGACGACATATACAGAACACTGAAGGAGAAAAACTGCCAGCCAAGGATCATATATCCACCAAAACTCTCTCTGAAATATGAAGGCGAAATTAAGATATTTACACACAAACACAAGTTTAGAGAATTTGCAAAAACCAAACCAAAGCTACAAGAAATACTAAAGGATATTGTTTGGTGAGAGAACCAATAATATCAGATATCAGCACAACACAAGGTCACAAAACAGAACGTCCTGATATCAACTCAAATAGGGAAATCACAAAAACAAACAAATTAAGATTAATTAAAAAAAAAAATACACATAACAGGGAATCATGGAAGTCAATAGGTAAAAGATCACAATAATCAAAAAGAGGGACTAAATACAGGAGGCATTGAACTGCCATATGGAGAGTGATACGAGGCGATATAGAACAATACAAGTTAGGTTTTTACTTAGAAAAATAGGGGTAAATAATAAGGTAACCACAAAAAGGTATAACAACTCTATAACTCAAGAAAAAAAACAACAAAAACGTAACGACTCAACTAACATAAAGTCACGCACTATGAAAATGAGGATCTCACAATCTACTAAGAAAAACGCCTCAGCACAAAAAAGTATGTGGAAAAATGAAATTGTCAACACACATAAAAAGGCATCAAAATGACAGCACTAAAAACTTATTTATCTATAATTACCCTGAATGTAAATGGACTAAATGCACCAATAAAGAGACAGAGAGTCACAGACTGGATAAAGAAACACGATCCATCTATATGCTGCCTACAAGAGACACACCTTAGACTTAGAGACACAAACAAACTAAAACTCAAAGGATGGAAAAAAGTATATCAAGCAAACAATAAGCAAAAAAGAAGAGGAGTAGCAATATTAATTTCTGACAAAATAGACTTTAGACTTAAATCCACCACAAAGGATAAAGAAGGACACTATATAATGATAAAAGGGACAATTGATCAGGAAGACATAACCATATTAAATATTTATGCACCCAATGACAGGGCTGCAAGATACATAAATCAAATTTTAACAGAATTGAAAAGCGAGCTAGATACCTCCACAATTATAGTAGGAGACTTCAACACACCACTTTCGGAGAAGGACAGGACATCCAGTAAGAAGCTCAACAGAGACACGGAAGATCTAATTACAACAATCAACCAACTTGACCTCATTGACTTATACAGAACTCTCCACCCAACTGCTGCAAAATATACTTTTTTTTCTAGTGCACATGGAACGTTCTCTAGAATAGACCACATATTAGGTCATAAAACAAACCTTTGCAGAGTCCAAAACATCGAAATATTACAAAGCATCTTCTCAGACCACAAGGCAATAAAACTAGAGATCAATAACAGAAAAACTAGGGAAAAGAAATCAAATACTTGGAAAATGAACAATACCCTCCTGAAAAAAGACTGGGTTATAGAAGACATCAAGGAGGGAATAAGGAAATTCTTAGAAAGCAACGAGAATGAAAATACTTCCTATCAAAACCTCTGGGACACAGCAAAAGCAGTGCTCAGAGGCCAATTTATATCAATAAATGCACACATACAAAAAGAAGAAAGAGCCAAAATCAGAGAACTGTCCCTACAACTTGAACAAATAGAAACTGAGCAACAAAAGAATCCATCAGGCACCAGAAGAAAACAAATAATAAAAATTAGAGCTGAACTAAATGAATTAGAGAACAGAAAAACAATTGAAAGAATTAACAAAGCCAAAAGCTGGTTCTTTGAAAAAATTAACAAAATTGATAAACCATTGGCTAGACTGACTAAAGAAATACAGGAAAGGAAACAAATAACCCGAATAAGAAACGAGAAGGACCACATCACAACAGAACCAAATGAAATTAAAAGAATCATTTCAGATTATTATGAAAAATTGTACTCTAACAAATTTGAAAACCTAGAAGAAATGGATGAATTCCTGGAAAAACACTACCTACCTAAACTAACACATTCAGAAGTAGAACAACTAAATAGACCCATAACAAAAAAAGAGATTGAAACGGTAATCAAAAAACTCCCAACAAAAAAAAGCCCTGGCCCGGACGGCTTCACTGCAGAGTTCTACCAAACTTTCAGAGAAGAGTTAACACCACTACTACTAAAGGTATTCCAAAGCATAGAAAATGACGGAATACTACCCAACTCATTCTATGAAGCCACCATCTCCCTGATACCAAAACCAGGTAAAGACATTACAAAAAAAGAAAATTATAGACCTATATCCCTCATGAACATTGATGCAAAAATCCTCAACAAAATTCTAGCCAATAGAATCCAACAACACATCAAAAAAATAATTCACCCTGATCAAGTGGGATTTATACCAGGTATGCAAGGCTGGTTTAATATCAGAAAAACCATTAATGTAATCCATCACATAAATAAAACAAAAGACAAAAACCACATGATCTTATCAATTGATGCAGAAAAGGCATTTGACAAAGTCCAACACCCATTCATGATAAAAACTCTTACCAAAATAGGAATTGAAGGAAAATTCCTCAACATAATAAAGGGCATCTATGCAAAGCCAACAGCCAATATCACTCTAAATGGAGAGAACCTGAAAGCATTTTCCTTGAGAACGGGAACCAGACAAGGATGCCCTTTATCACCGCTCTTATTCAACACCGTGTTGGAAGTCTTAGCCAGGGCAATTAGGCTAGACAAAGAAATAAAAGGTATCTGGATTGGCAAGGAAGAAGTAAAGTTATCACTATTTGCAGATGACATGATTATATACACAGAAAACCCTAAGGAATCCTCCAGAAAACTACTGAAACTAATAGAAGAGTTTGGCAGAGTCGCAGGTTATAAAATAAACATACAAAAATCACTTGGATTCCTCTACATCAACAAAAAGAACACCGAAGAGGAAATAACCAAATCAATACCATTCACAGTAGCCCCCAAGAAGATAAGATACTTAGGAATAAATCTTACCAAGGATGTAAAAGACCTATACAAAGAAAACTACAAAGCTCTACTACAAGAAATTCAAAAGGACATACTTAAGTGGAAAAACATACCTTGCTCATGGATAGGAAGACTTAACCTAGTAAAAATGTCTATTCTACCAAAAGCCATCTATACATTTAACGCACTTCCGATCCAAATTCCAATGTCATATTTTAAGGGGATAGAGAAACAAATCACCAATTTCATATGGAAGGGAAAGAAGCCCCGGATAAGCAAAACACTACTGAAAAAGAAGAAGAAAGTGGGAGGCCTCACCTTACCTGACTTCAGAGCCTATTATACAGCCACAGTAGTCAAAACAGCCTGGTATTGGTACAACAACAGACACATAGACCAATGGAACAGAATTGAGAACCCAGACATAGATCCATCCACGTATGAGCAGCTGATATTTGACAAAGGACCAGTGTCAATTAACTGGGGAAAAGATAGCCTTTTTAACAAATGGTGCTGGCATAACTGGATATCCATTTGCAAAAAAATGAAACAGGACCCATACCTCACACCATGCACAAAAACTAACTCCAAGTGGATCAAAGACCTAAACATAAAGACTAAAACGATAAAGATCATGGAAGAAAAAATTGGGACAACCCTAGGAGCCCTAATACAAGGTATAAACAGAATACAAAACATTACCAAAAATGATGAAGAGAAACCCGATAACTGGGAGCTCCTAAAAATCAAACACCTATGCTCATCTAGAGACTTCTCCAAAAGAATAAAAAGACCACCTACAGATTGGGAAAGAATTTTCAGCTATGACATCTCCGACCAGCGCCTGATCTCTAAAATCTACATGATTCCGTCAAAACTCAACCACAAAAAGACAAACAACCCAATCAAGAAGTGGGCAAAGGATATGAACACACATTTCACTAAAGAAGATATTCAGGCAGCCAACAGATACATGAGAAAATGCTCTCAATCATTAGCCATTAGAGAAATGCAAATTAAAACTACGATGAGATTCCATCTCACACCAGCAAGGCTGGCATTAATCCAAAAAACACAAAATAATAAATGTTGGAGAGGCTGCGGAGAGATTGGAACTCTCATACACTGCTGGTGGGAATGTAAAATGGTACAACCACTTTGGAAATCTATCTGGCGTTATCTTAAACAGTTAGAAATAGAA
Organism: Loxodonta africana; assembly: GCF_030014295.1. NCBI lineage: Eukaryota > Metazoa > Chordata > Mammalia > Proboscidea > Elephantidae > Loxodonta > Loxodonta africana. The sequence continues at coordinate 37,499,603 of NC_087345.1, read as the reverse complement.
CTACCATACAACCCAGAAATCCCACTCCTAGGAATATACCCTAGAGATACAAGAGCCTTCACACAAACAGATATATGCACACCCATGTTTATTGCAGCTCTGTTTACAATAGCAAAAAGCTGGAAGCAACCAAGGTGTCCATCAGCGGATGAATGGGTAAATAAATTGTGGTATATTCACACAATGGAATACTACGCATCGATAAAGAACAGTGACGAATCTCTGAAACATTTCATAACATGGAGGAACCTGGAAGGCATTATGCTGAGCGAAATTAGTCAGAGGCAAAAGGACAAATATTGTATAAGACCACTATTATAAGATCTTGAGAAACAGTAAACCTGAGAAGAACACATACTTTTGTGGTTACGAGGCGGGGAGGGAGAGAGGGTGGGAGAGGGTTTTTTATTGATTAATCAGTAGATAAGAACTGCTTTAGGTGAAGGGAAAGACAACACTCAATACATGGAAGGTCAGCTCAATTGGACTAGACCAAAAGCAAAGAAGTTTCCGGGATAAAATGAATGCTTCAAAGGTCAGGGGAGCAAGTGCGGGGGTCTGGGGAACATGGTTTGCCGGGACTTCTAAGTCAATTGGCAAAATAATTCTATTATGAAATCATTATGCATCCCACTTTGAAATGTGGCGTCTGGGGTCTTAAATGCTAACAAGCGGCCATCTAAGATGCAGCAATTGGTCTCAACCCACCTGGAGCAAAGGAAAATGAAGAACACCAAGGCCACACGACAACTAAGAGCCCAAGAGACAGAAAGGGCCACATGAACCAGAGACCTACATCATCCTGAGACCAGAAGAACTAGTTGGTGCCCGGCCACAATCGATGACTGCCCTGACAGGGAGCACAGCAGAGGACCCCTGAGGGAGCAGGAGATCAGTGGGATACAGACCCCAAACTCTCATAAAAAGACCAAACTTAATGGTCTGACTGAGACTGGAGGAATCCCGGCGGCCATGCTCCCCAGACCTTCTGTTGACACAGGACAGGAACCATCCCCGAAGACAACTCATCAGAAATGAAAGGGACTGGTCAGCAGGTGGGAGAGAGACGCTGATGAAGAGTGAGCTAATTATATCAGGTGGACACTTGAGATTGTGTTGGCAACTCTTGTCTGGAGGGAGGATGGGAGGATAGAGAGAGAGGGAAGCCGGCAAAATTGTCAAGAAAGGAGAGACTGAAAGGGCTGACTCAAGAGGGGGAGAGCAAGTGGGAGCAGGGAGTGAGATGTATGTAAACTTACATGTGACAGACTGATTGGATTTGTAAACGTTCACTTGAAGCTTAATAAAAGTTATTAAAAAAAAAAAAAAAAACCAAGACCAAAAGTCCTAACTGTCCACTGCAAAAATAAATAAATAAATAAATAAATAAAATAACCATCTTTTATAACCTCTCAATGAACTATTTCTTACTGATCTTGCTTTGCTGAATTTATTCAACTCACAATTCATACAAACCACAAGCATCTATTAAAGCAAATAGCTAAATTGTTTCAATACATGTGTATATATATGTATATATGATATATTTCTTTATTTTTGCCAAATAAAATATCACATCAAGGCAAGTTTATCTTGGGGAAAGAAAAGAAACTTTACTATATAAATTATAATTGTCAGCAAACATTTGGAAAGTTTTCACATGGTAGAGAACCCAAAACTACTTTGTGTAGCTCCAAGGAACAGTACCAGAACCAGCAGCGGGGTTGAAGGGAAGATGATTTCATTTCAACATGTCCTGGATTGTAATTGTGTCCCCCCCAAATATGTGTTAACTTGTTTAGGCCATGATTCCCAGTATTGTGTGGCTGTCCTCCATTTTGTGATTGTAAAAGGTATTGTGTGGTTGTCCTCCACTTTGTGATTGTAAAAGGATTAGGGTGGGATTATCACACCTTTACCAGGGTCACATCCCTGATCCAACGTAAAGGGAGTTTCCCGGGGGTATGGCCTGCACTACCTTTTTCTCTCAAGAGATAAAAAGTAAAGGGAAGCAAGCAGAGAGGGGGGGACCTCATACCACCAAGGAAGCAGTACTGGGAGCAGAGCAAGTCCTTTGGACCCACAGTCCCTGTGTGGAGAAGCTCCTAGTCCAGGGGAAGATTGATGAGAAGGCCGACAGAGAGGGAAAACCTTCCCCTGGAGCTGACGCCCTGCATTTGGACTTTAGCCTACTTTACTGTGAGGATATAAACTTCTCTTTGTTAAAGCTATTCACTTGTTGTATTTCTGTTATAGCAGCACTACATGACTAAGACACAGTATCAGAGAGAAATGTTTAACATACTCCAATCCATAAATAGAAGTGATCACTTTAAAAAGTTCTCTAGGTTTTCTAGCACTGAAAGCACTGGGCAGAGAATGAAGAGCCCTGTGTCACAGATATTCTAAAAAGGAATTCTCCTTTGAATTAGAGGGAGAATTACTGTATTTTTTCATAAATAACGCACCCACATAAATAACGTGCCCACACATATAACACACATACTGCATCTTGGAAAATAATGAGCAGGGGGGGTGCACAGATGGCAAAAAAAAATGTATAGCCCCTCAACGGATGAATGGATAAATAAATTATGGTATATTCACACAATGGAATACCACGCATCAATAAAGAACAGTGATGAATCTGTGAAACATTTCATAACATGGAGGAATCTGGAAGGCATTATGCTGAGTGAAATTAGTCAGTTGCAAAAGGACAAATATTGTATAAGACCACTATTATAAGAACTTGAGAAACAGTTTAAATAGAGAAGAAAATATTCTTTGATGGTTACGATGTGGGGAGGGAGGGAGGGTGGGAGAGGAATATTCACTAATTAGATAGTAGGTAAGAACTACTTTAGGTGATGAGAAAGACAACACACAATACAGGGGAGGTCAGCACAGCTGGACTAAACGAAAAGCAAAGAAGCTTCTGGAATAAACTGAATGCTTCGAAGGCCAGCGTAGCAGGGGCGGGGGTTTGGGGACCGTGGTTTCAGGGGACATCTAAGTCAATTGGCATAATAAAATCTATTAAGAAAACATTCTGCATCCCACCTTGGAGAGCACCTTCTGGGGTCTTAAACGCTAGCAAGCGGCCCTCTAAGATGCATCAACTGGTCTCAACCCACCTGGATCAGAGGAGAATGAAGAACACTAAGGACACAAGGTAATTACGAGCCCAAGAGACAGAAAGGGCCACATAAACCAGAGACAACATCAACCTGAGACCTGGCTACAATGAATTACTGCCCCGATAGAGAACGCAACAGAGAACCCCTGAGGGAGCAGAACAGCGGGATGCAAACCCCAAATTCTTGTAAAAAGACCAGACTTAATGGTCTGACTGAGACTAGAAGGACCCCAGTGGTCATGGCCCTCAGACCTTCTGTTGGCCCAGGACAGGAACCATACCCAAAGCCAACTCTGCAGACATGGACTGGACTGGACAATGGGTTGGAAAGGGATACTGGTATGGAGTGAGCTTCTTGGATCAGGTGGACACTTGAGACTATGTTGGCATCTCCTCCCTGGAGGGGAGATGAGAGGGTAGAGGGGGTTAGGAGCTGGCAAAATGGACACGAAAAGATGAGAGTGGAGGGAGGGAGCGGGCTGTGTCATTTGGGGGAGAGCAATTGGGAGTATGTAGCAAGGTATATATAAGTTTTTGTGTGAGAGACTGGCTTGATTTGTAAACTTTCACTTAAAGCACAATAAAAAAAATTTTTTTAAATGTCTAATGTGCACGTTATTTGCATAAAAATACAGTAGATAATTATTAACTCTTAAGATGCTGTGACTCTAGGTATGTAAGAGTCAGAAAGTCCAATATTATACTAGATATGAACAGGAAAATAATCCCAATTCATTCATTTATTCATGTCATTCATTCCAAAAATACGTTATCTGCCAGGTACTACTCTAAGCACTGTGGACACACTGTGAGAAAAAAAAAAAAAAAAAAAACTTGTTTGACAAAAGTTTCTGTCCTCATGGAGCCAGCCTACAAATAGAATAAAAGTGCCACCATTTGTCGCTATGTGTCAGAATTCCACTCAACAGCAATGGGTTTAGGTTCTGGACTATGTGCCAGAGGACCTATAGTGGTGCAATTGTTAAGCACTCAACTGCTAACTGAAAGGTTGGCAGTTCGAACCCACCCTACGGCTCTATGGGAGAAAAATCTAGCACTCTGCTTCTGTGAAGATTACAGCCTAGAAAACCCTATGGGACAGTTCTACTCTGTCACATGTGAATGATAAAAATTGACTCAACAGCACCTACCAATGACAATACTATGTGCCAGTGCCAGGCCCTATATTGAAAATTTTCTTTAGTCTTCACAACAACCTCTGTTAGGTAGACTTTTATTCCCTTTACCAAATGAGGAAACTAAGGCACAAAGACATAATTATTTGCTGAAGGTGACAGAGCTAGTTAAATATCGGAACAGGAAGTGGAAGCTAGGTCTGTTTTTACAACAAAGCCTATGCTTTACACTATGGTGCCTTATTCCTCTTCCTGTAAAGTATCCGTCCTTTAAGGTTAAGTTTGGCTATCTCCTCTTCTATGAAACTTTTTCTAATTCCTCCAGTGAAGTGTGATCTGACCATTCTCTGAAGCCCATATCCTCTTATATCCTTATGTTTCTATGATCTTGTATTTTTCTCTGCATCTAAGTTTCTTCACTATCATGAGTTTTCCCACACCCACCCTCTTACACTGCAGTATCTCCTTAAAGTCAAAAGCTATGTGTTATTCATTCTTTCATTACCTGCTGTCGTCAAGTCGATTCTGACTCACAGTGGCTGCAATGGACAAACTATAACTGTCCCATAGGGTTTCCAAGGCTATAAATCTTTACAGAAGCAGACTGCCACATTGTTCTTTTGCAGAGCAGCTAGTGGGTTTGAACTACTGACCTTTTGGTTATCAGCTGGGCACTTAACCATTGCATCATCAGAGCTCCTTATTCTTTTATTAAAAAAATAAAATAAAACTCATTGCTGTCGAGTCAATTCCAACTCAGAGACTCTCCCCGCAAAAACTACCAGCGTTCTTCCACGTAGTAGACAGTCAGAAAAGAAATCTGAATTTAATTCAGTGAAATTTGTTACTTTCAATATTATTTATGAAGACCAAATACGATTACAACAAAAAATGTGTAAATAAAAATATTTCAAAGTCGTGACCAAAGTCTACTACTCTTAAGCAAATTTTGTATCTGACCCAAAACAAAGAATTTGCTTAGCTCCTTAAACTGTCATAGTATAATCTGACCCATCTGAAAAAACACAGTCCACCTTATTATACAAACTTCATATATAGTACTAAAAAATCACCAAGTTCAACAATTCAAATAAAACTATAATTTATCGTCTAACTGAATTTAAAACAAAAAGCAATATTCTTTAAACACCCATCAGATTATTACCACCAATGCATTCAGAAAATACACATGAGGGTTCTGCTTTCAGAATGAAGGAATAAAGTTCTTATAAACCATTCTTCCCAGTGGTAGATAACAACTGGTAGGGGGAAAAAAATCTACCTGAGGGCTTTGGAGTATAGGGGAGGAAAACAGGCAGACTTGAGAGAAGACAAAACTTGTAGGAAGCTCCCAGCCTGGGGTGGATTGCCTATTTCTGAAGTTTTGTCCTGAGGGTGGATGTAGCCAAAGTACTTGGCAGGAGGCCAAAATTATGATAGAAAGTCCACCATTTTTCTGGCCAGAGAAAGTGAAACAGCCTGGGGCAACCAGGGCTTCTGGAAAATGACAGTGAAGTTCCAGAAAGAAGAGAGCTAGAGAAGAATTCTCTATTCTGTATATAAACTCTTCCCAAGTGCCTGGCTGGCCCCTGAACCAGGCACACATGAGACAGACTAGTAAAAGCAGTTTGAACTGAGATGTATACTGCTGCACACTCCAGGGGAGCAGAGTATGCAGTTTAATCTTACCTAAGAATAACATAGCAGAACCAAGAATCTCCATAAGATAACATTCACAATGTTTATGATAAAATCCATAGTACCTCATCATACCAAGAGCCAGGAAAAGGTGACTCATTCTCTAGGGAAAAGATAATCAACTGAGGCCAACCTTGAAAAGACCAGATATTGGAATTACTGGACAAGGACTTTAAAACATCCCCCTTATTTATATTCAAAGAGTTAAATAAGCAGAGACACAAGAAGTTTTAAAAATAACTACACAGAAACATTAGAACTAAAAACTAAATTCATCTGTAATCGAAAAACTCCACTGAACAGGCTTAACAACAATAGAAACGACAAGAAAAGAGTTAATGAACCTGAAGGCAAATGAACAGAAATTATCCAATCAAGAAAGGAAAGAGGAAAATGCCACAAAAAAACAAACAAGAAAAGAGCTTCATAGATCTGTGGAACAATATAAAACATAACATAACACGTAATTAGAATCCCAGAAGAGACTGAAAAAATGTGGCAGAAAATAAAAATATCTGAAGGAATAAGGGTCAAAACCTTCCCAAATTGGTTGAAAGACACAAACGTCTACATAAAGAAGCTCAGTGAATCCCAAACAGGATAAATTTGAAGAAAACCACATGTAGGCACAACATAGTCAAGCTGCTGAAAACCAAAGATTAAGAGAAAATATTGAAAACAGCCAGAGAAAAATGACACATTACACACAGGTAAATAATGACACGAATGTCCATGGACTTCACATTAGAAACCACGGAGGTCAGAATATAGTAGAACAATATCCTTAAAGTGCTGAAAGAAAAGAAAAAAAAAACTGCCAACCAAAAATGTCATATCCAGAGAAATCATCCTTCAAGAATGAAGGCGAAATAAGGGCATTACCATATGCACAAAAATGAAGAGAAGTCATCATCACCAGACCCCCAACTACACGAAATACAAAAGGAAACTCTAAACCTGAAAAGAAATGATACAAGACGCATACTAGGGTCATCAGGAAAGAACGAAGAAAACTGTAAATAGTAAATATCTGAATCAATATAAAGACTTTTTTCCTCTCTTAATTGCCTTAATATACACCTGATCTTTCAAAATAAAATGTTAACATTGTCCTGAGGGTTTTATAATTTATGTAAATATGATACATATGACAACTAAATACATGTCTGTCAGTTTGTTGTACCGTGGGGGCTTGCATGTTGCTGTGATGCTAGAAACTAGGCCAAGGGTATTCAGATACCAGCAGGGTCACCCATGGTGTACAGATTTCAGCTGAGCTTCCACACTAAGAGAGACTAGAAAGAAGGAGCTGGCAGTCTACCTCTGAAAAGAACTAACCAGTAAAAACCTTACGAATAGCACTGGAACAATGTCTGATATAGTACCAGAAGATGAGCGCCCAGAATGCAAGGCACTCAAAAGACTACTGGGGAAGAGCTGCCTCCTCAAAGTAGAGTCAACCATAACGATGCAGATGGAGTAAAGCTTTCTGGGACCTACATTTGCTGACGTGGCATGACTCAAAATGAGAAGAAACAGCTGCAAATATCAATTAATAATTGGAATGTGGAATGTATGAAGTATGAATCTAGGAAAATTGGAAATCGTCAAAAATGAAATGGAATGCATAAAGATTGATATCCTAGGCATTACTGAGCCGAAATGGACTGGTACTGACCATTTTGAATCAGGCAATCATATGGTCTATTATGCCGAGAATGACAAATTGAAGAGGAATGGCTTCGCGTTCATCATCAAAATGAACATTTCAAGATCTATCCTGGAGTACAATGCTATCAGTGATAGAATAACATCCACACGCCTACAAGGAAAACCAGTTAATACAACTATTATTCAAATTTATGCACCAACCACTAAAGCCAAAGCTGAAGACATTTAAGATTTTTACCTGCTTCTGCAGTATGAAATTGACTGAACATGCAGTCAGGATGCATTGATAATTACTAGTGATTGGAATTCTAAAGTTGGAAACAAAGAAGAAAGATTGGTAGTTGGTGACCTTGGTGACAGAAACAATGTCGAAGAATACACAACAGAATATTGCAAGACCAATGCATTCTTCATTGAAATATACCTTTTTGCACCAACATAAACCGCAACTATAAACCTGTAATCTCGCCGGATGGGACAGACGGGAATCAAACTGACTAAATCTGTAGAGAGACTATGGAAAAGCTCGATATCATCAGTTACAACAAGGCCAGAGGCCACCTGCAGAACACACCATCAATTACTCATACGCAAGTCCAAGTTGAAACTAAAGAAAATTAGAACAAGAGCCAAAGTATGACCTTGAGTATACCCTACCTAAACTTAGAGACCATGTCAAGAACAGATTTGACGTGTCGAACACTAGTGACGGAAGACCAGATGAGTTGTGTAAGGACATCATACACGAAGAAAGCAAGAGGTCATTAAAAAGCCAGGGAAAAAAGAAAAGAATAAAATGGATGTCAGAAGAGACTCTGAAACTTGCTCTTGAACGTCGAGCAGCTAAAGCAAAAGGAAAAAATGATGAACTAAAAGAACGGAAGAGAAGATTCCAAGGGGCACCTCAAGAAGAGAAAGTAAAGTATTATAATGACATGTGCAAAGACCTGGAGATAGAAAACCAAAAGGGAAGAACAAGCTTGGCATTTCTCAAGCTGAAAAAACTGAAGAAAAAATTCAAGCCTCGAGTTGCAAACTGAAGGATTCTATGGGGAAAATATTATGGTATATTCACACAATGGAAAACTACGCATCGATAAAGAACAGTGATGAATCTATGAAATATTTCATGATATGGAGGAATCTGGAAGGCATTATGCTGAGTGAAATTAGTCACTTGGAAAAGGACAAACATTGTATAAGACCACAAGAAATAGTTTAAACAGAGAAGAAAATATTCTTTGATGCTTACGAGATGGGGGAGGAAAGAAGGGTGGGAGAGGAGTATTCACTAATTAGGTAGTAGATAAGAACTACTGTAGGTAATGGGAAAGACAACACACAATACAGGCGAGGTCAGCACAATTGGACTAAACCAAAAGCAAAGAAGTGTCTTGAATAAACTGAATGCTTCAAAGGCCAGGGTAGCAGGAGCGGGGGTTTGGGGACCATGGTTTCAGGGGACATCTAAGTCAATTGGCACGATAAAATCTATTAAGAAAACATTCTGCATCCCGCCTTAGAGAGCGCCTTCTGGGGTCTTAAATGCTAGCAAGCGGCCATTTAAGATGCATCAATTGGCCTCAACCCACCTGGACCAAAGGAGAATGAAGAACACCAAGGACACAAGGTAATTACGAGCCAAACAGACAGAAACGGCCACATAAACCAGACACTACATCAGCCTAGACGAGAAGAACTGGATGGTGCCTGGCTACAACCAACGACTGCCCGGACAGGGAACACAACAGAGAACCCCTGAGGGAGCAGGAGAGCGTTGAGATGCAGACTCCAAATTCTCATAAAAAGACCAGACTTAATAGTCTGACTGAGACTAGAAGGACCCCAGTGGTCATGGCCCCCAGACCTTTTTTTGGCCCAGGACAGGAACCATTCCCAAAGCCAACTCTGCAGACATGGACTGGACTGGACAATGGGTTGGAAATGGATGCTGGTATGGAGTGAGCTTCTTGGATCAGGTGGACACAGATGTTGGCATCTCCTCCCTGGAGGGGAGATGAGAGGGTAGAGGGGGTTAGGAGCATCCCTCTCCAACCCATTGTCTGGTCCAATCCACAATTATAGTAGGAGACTTCAACACACCACTTACGGTAAAGGACAGAACATCCAGAAAGAAGCTCAGTAAAAACACGGACGATCTAAATGCCATAATCAATCAACTTGACCTCATAGACACATACAGAACACACCACCCAATAGCAGCCAAGTATACTTCCTTTTCTAGTGCACATGGAACATTCTCTAGAACAGACCACATATTAGGTCATAAAGCAAGCCTTAGCAGAACCCAAAACATCGAAATATTACAGAGCATCTTCTCTGACCATAAGGCCATTAAAATAGAAATCAATAACAGAAAAAGCAGGGAAAAGAAAGTAAACACTTGGAAACTGAACAATACCCTGCTCAAAAAAGACTAGGTTATAGAAGACATTAAGGATGGAATAAAGAAATTCATAGAATCCAATGAGAATGAAAACACTTCCTAGCAGAACTTTTGGACCCAGCGAAAGCAGTGTTCAGAGGTCAATTTATATCAATAAATGCACAATACAAAATCAAAGAATTATCCCTACAACTTGAACTAATAGGAAAAAAACAACAACAACAACAAAAGAAACTGAGGCACCAGAAGAAAGCAAATAAAAAAATGAGAGCAGAATTAAACGAAATAGAGAACAGAAAAACAATTGAAAGAGTTAACAAGGCCAAAAGCTGGTTCTTTGAAAAAATTAATAAAATTGATAAACCATTTGCCAAACTGACAAAAGAAAAACAGGAGATGAAGCAAATAACCTGAATAAGAAATGACACAGGCGATATCACAACAGACCCATCCGAAATTAAAATAATCATATCAGACTACTACAAAAAATTGTACTCAAACAAATTTGAAAAAACCTAGAAGAAATGGATGATTTCCTGGAAACACACTACCTACCTAAACTAACACAAACAGAGGTGAAACAACTAAATAGGTCCATAACAAAAGAAGAGATTCAAAAGGTAAAAAACTCCCAACCAAAAAAAAAAAAGCCCTGGCCCTGAGGGCTTCAATGCAGAGTTCTACCAAACACTCAAAGAGTTAACACCACTACTACTAAAGGTATTTCAGAGCATAGAAAACGAGGGAATGCTCCCAAACTCTTTCTATGAAGCCAGCATATCCCTGATACCAAAGCCAGGTAAGGATACCACAAAAAAAGAATATTACAGACCTATATCACTCATGCACTTAGATGCAAAAATCCTCAACAAAATTCTAGCCAACAGAATCCAACAACATATCAAAAAAATAATTCACCAAGACCAAGTGGGATTTATACCAGGTATGCAGGGATGGTTCAACATTAGAAAAACAATGAAATCCATCATATAAATAAAACAAAAGACAAGAATGACATGATCTTATCAATTGATGCAGAAAAGGCATTTGACAAAGTTGAACACTCATTCATGAAAAAAACTCTCAGCAAAGTAGAAATAGAAGGAAAGTTCCTCAGCATAATAAAGGGCATTTATACAAAGCCAACAGCCAAAATCACCCTAAATGGAGAGAGTCTGAAAGCATTCCCCTTGAGATCTGGAACCAGACAAGGATACCCTTTATCACTACTCTTATTCAACATTGTGCTGGAGGTCCTACCCACAGCAATTAGGCTAAATACAGTAATAAAGGGCATCCAGATTTGTAAGGAAGAAGTATCTCTATTTGTAGATGACATGATCTTATACACAGAAAACCCTAATTAATCCTCAAGAAAACTACTGAAACTAATAGAAGAGTTCAGCAGAATATCAGATACAAGATAAACATAGAAAAATCAGTTGGATTCCCCCACATCAACAAAGAGATGGTCCAAGAGGACATCACTAAATCAATACCATGTGTAGTAGCTCCCCAAAAGATAAAATACTTACGAGTAAATCTAACCAGAGATATAAAAGACCTATACAAAGAAAACTACAAGACACTACTGCAAGAAACCAAAAGAGACCTACGTAAGTTGAAAAACATACCTTGCTCATGGATAGGAAGACTCAACATTGAAAAAAGGTGTGTTCTACCAAAAACGATCTATAGATGCAATGCAATGCCAATTCAAATTCCAGTGATATTTTTTAATGAGATGGAAAAACAAATCACCAGCGTCATATGGAAGGGAAAGAGGCCCTGGATAAGTAAAGCATTATGGATCTAGAAGAACAAAGTGGGAGGCCTCACACTACCTGATTTTAGAACCTATTATACCGTCACAGTAGTCAAAACAGCCTGGTACTGGTACAACAACAGATACATAGACCGACAGAACAGAACTGAGAATCCAGACATAAATCCATCCACATATGAGCGGCTGATATTTGACAAAGGCCCAAAGTCAGTTAAATGGGGAAAAGGCAATCTCTTTAACAAACGGTGTTGGCATAACTGGATATCCATCTGCAAAAAAATGAAACAAGACCCATACCTCGCACCATGCACAAAAACGTACTCAAAGTGTATCAAAGACCTAAATATAAAAACTAAAACGATAAAGATCATGGAAGAAAAAATAGGGAACAATGCTAGAAGCCCTAATACGTGGCACAAACAGTATACAAAACAAAACTAACAATGTATAAACACCAGAAGAGAAACTAGATAACTGGGAGCTTGTAAAAATCAAACACCTATGCTCATCCAAAGACTTCACCAAAAGAGTAAAAAGATAACCTACAGACCTGGAAAACTTCTTAGCTCTGACATTTCCGATCAGCATCTGATCTCTAAAATCTATATGATACTGCAAAAACTCAACTACAAAAAGACAAATAACCCAGTTAAAAAATGGGCAAAGGATATGAACAGACACTTCACTAAGAAGACATTCAGGTAGCTAACAGATACATGAGGAAATGCTCATGATCACTAGCCATTAAAAAAAAAAAAAAGCCATTACAGATATGCAAATCAAAACTACAATGCAATTCCATATCACTCCAACAAGGCTTGCGGTAATCCAAAAAACATAAAATAATAAATGTTGGAGAGGTTGTGGAGAGTCTGGAACACTTATACACTGCTGGTGGGAATGGAAAATGGTACAACCACTTTGGAAATCGATTTGGCACTTCTTTAAAAAGCTAGAAATAGAACTACCATACAATCCAGCTATCCCACTCCTGGAATACATCCTAGAGAAGTAAGAGCCTTTACACAAATACATATATAAACACCCATGTTCTTTGCAGCACTGTTTACAATAGCAAAAAGAGAGAAGCAACCAAGGTGCCCATCAACGGATGAACGGATAAACACATTATGGTATATTCACACAATGGAATACCACGCATCGATAAAGAGCAATGATGAAACTGTGAAACATTTCATAACATGGTGGGATCTGGAAGGCATTATGCTGAGTGAAATTTTAGTCCAGTGCAAAAGGGCACATATTGTATGAGTCCACTATTATAAGAACTCGAGAAACAGTTTAAGCAGAGAAGAAAATATTCTTTGATGGTTATAAGGGGGCGGGGAGATGGGGATTCACTAATTAGGTAGTAGACAAGAACTAATTTAGGTGAAGGGAAAGACAACACACAATACAGGAGAGGTCAGCACAACTGGACTAAACCAAAAGCAAAGAAGTTCCCTGAATAAACCAAATGCTTCGAAGGCCAGTGTAGTAGGGGTGGGGGTTTGGAGACCATGGTTTCAGGGGACATCTAGGTCAACTGGGATAATAAAATCCATTAAGAAAACATTCTGCACCCCACTTTGGACAGTGGTGTCTGGGGTCTTAAACGCTAGCAAGTGGCCATCTAAGATGCATCAATTGGTCTCGACCCACCTGGAGCAAAGGAGAATGAAGAAAACCAAAGACACAAGGTAATTATGAGCCTAAGACACATAAACGGCCAAATAAACCCAAGACTACATCAGCTTGAGACCAGAAGAACTAGATGCTGCCCAACTACAACTGATGACTGCCCTGAACAGGGAGCACAACAGAGAACCCCTGAGGGAGCAGGAGAGCAGTGGGATACAGACCTCAAATTCTCAGAAAAAGACCAGACTTAATGGTCTGACTGAGACTGGAAGGGCCCTGGAGGTCATGGTTCCCAGACCTTCTATTTGCCCAAGACAGGAACTATTCCCAAAGCCAAGTCTTCAGACAGGGACTGGACTAGACTATACGACAGAAAATGATACTGGTGAGGAGCGAGCTCGCATGAAACTATGTGGGCAGCTCCTGTCTGGAGGGGAGATGAGAAGGCAGAGGGGGACAGAAGCTGGCAGAATGGACAAAAAAATAGAGGGTGAAGTGTGCTGTCTCACTAGGGGGAGAGCAACTAAGAGTATATAGCAAAGTGTATATAAATTTTTGTATGAGACTGACTTGATTTGTAAACTTTCACTTAAAACACAATAAAAAAATTTTTTTAAAAAAGGTGATCCAACCGAAAGCATCAATTATCGAACAGTATAATTAATATCACACACAAGCAAAATTTTGCTGAAGATCCCATACTGCAGCAGTATATCTACAGGAAACTGTCAGAAATTCTAGCCAGATTCAGAAAAGGACATGGAACCAGAGATATCATTGTTGATGTCAGATGGATCCTGGCTGAAAGCAGAGAATACCAGAAAGTCCTGGGAATCTGCTTCTGCAAAACATCAGCCATTGAAAATCCTATGGAGTACAGTTCTATTCTGACATACTGTATTTTATGCAAATAATGCGTGCCTTCTATGTTGGTTTGCCATTCACTCCCTCCTGCTGTGAGGTATTTTCATAAGTACACTACACTGATTTTTTACAGCAATATGTAAAATAAATTTATATAGTAGCTGTGATGTATTGAATTATGTTCCCCCAAAAATGTGTGTATCAATTTGGTTGGGCCATGATCCCCAGTATTGTATGGTTGTCCTCCATTTTGTGATTGTAATTTTACGTTAAGGAGGATTAGGGGTGGGATTGTAACACCCTTACTAAGGTCACATCCCTGATCCAATGTAAAGCGAGTTTCCTTGGGGTGTGGCCTGCACCACCTTTTATCTTACAAGAGATAAAAAGAAAGGGAAGCAAGCAGAGGGTGGAGAACTTCATACAACCAAGAAAACAGTGCCAAGAGTAGATGGCATCCTTTGGACCTAAGGTCCCTGAACGGAGAAACTCCTAGTCTGGGGGAAGACTGATGAGAAGGCCAACAGAGAGAGAGAGGAAAGCTTTCCCTGGAGTTGATGCACTGAATTTGGACTTTAGGCTACTTTAGAAAAGACCTAAACCCACTGCCGTGGAGCTGATTCTGAGCCTACTTTAAAAAAAAAAAAAAAAGCCTACTTTACTGTGAGGAAATAAACTTCTCTTTGTTAAAGCCATCTACTTGTGGTATCTCTGTTATAGCAGCACTAGATGACTAAGACAGCAGCACTTAAGAAAATACCTCTCGGGTGGAGGTGACTAGCAAACAAACATAGAAGGCACACATTATTTGCATAAAAATGCTGTCCATGGGGTCTCCATGAATCAGAATCGACTCAAAAGCAACTAGTTTTTACTGGTTTTGGTATCAGGATTCAGCCTAACCTTTCAGCACCTTAGCCAAAAACCTAGCATCAGAGTCAATTCAATTCAGAATCCTCACACATGGAAGACTGGAGGTCAAAACCAACTCACCTTCAATGCCCTCCAAAACAATAAGGTAAGCCTGAGCCTGGGTGAGATCATATTTAGACAAGGGTTGCTGCTGATGGCTCTAACACCGTTATGCATCCCAACAGCAGTCTGAATGTAAAGAATACAAGCCAGAAATGTCCAAAGAGCAAGAAAGTATAAAAGTTAGATTGACTTTCTGTGTCCTCTAAGGTAGAGCACCAAGGGGAAAAAAAACTTGTCATATTAGATTTTTACAGTTTTTGTACTAGCCTCCTGTACATCCCCAAAAATGTTATTATACAAAGAATTATATCCTTATTACAAAATTATGGACACTGTCAAAAGGAAAAATTATTATTAAATACAGAGAAACTTGTATCAGAAATTCATAGTACTACATTTTAAAAAGTAAGCATACATAGAAATGCCAAAACACGGAACAAAAGGGTTTATTAAAGCAAAAGTTATCTTTATAAAAATTTAACAAAAATTAACAAAGATATTCCAGCCTGGCATAAATATCAGTCTTTTTTAGTTCAGTGTCAGTTACAATCCAAACAAACCCCACTGCCATCAAGTCAATTCCAACT
Source organism: Loxodonta africana (assembly GCF_030014295.1). NCBI lineage: Eukaryota > Metazoa > Chordata > Mammalia > Proboscidea > Elephantidae > Loxodonta > Loxodonta africana. The sequence continues at coordinate 37,483,699 of NC_087345.1, read as the reverse complement.
CATAGCGACCCTTATAGGACAGAGCAGAACTGCCCCAACAGGGTTTCTAAGGCTGTAAATCATTACAGAAGCAGACTACCACATCTTTCTCCTGTGCAGCGGCTGGTAGGTTCAAACCACTAATCTTTTGGTTGGCAGCCGAGCACTTTATCCACTGTGCCACCAGGGCATGATTTCAGTTATAACACTTATTGGAAAATTAGTAAAATTTTCTTTAAAAATATAATGTTTAACTCTGAATTTTCATCAATTCAAACTAGCCCTTCTCCCATTTTTCTAGTTAAATATTATTTAAATTGAAATAGGTAATATAATATCAATTTACATAAAATAATATTTTCATGTCTACCCCTACATGGTAGCTAACGTTAAAGAAGTTACATTATACCACCTGGAGATCTGGACATGTAACAAAATAATTACTAAGAATTTAGAGAAAATTTATCAAATTTACTCTAACTACTTACTTTCACTAAACATCCAACTACTTTGATACTAACTCAAGTATGTTTTCTTACCTGCAGCTTCATTTCCTCTAAGTCTTTAGTTTTTTCTACTAATTCCTCTCTTAGCTCTTGAAGCAGCAGCTGAAATTTTTCCTGGTGAGTTTGCTTTTCATTTAATAGTCGCTTGAGTTCATTTTGTGACTTTATATACTCATCCTGCAACCTGATTTAAAAAAAAAAAATTACTCAATGTAAAGTGTACCCTTTGTTTTCTAAGTGCATTATCCACCCACTGCCGTCGAGTCAATTCCAACAACTCATAGCGACCCCACAGGCCAGAGTAGAACTGCCCCATAGAGTTTCCAAGGAGTGCCTGGCAGATGTGAACTGCCGGCCTCGTGGTTAGCAGTTGCAGCATTTAACCACTATGCCACCAGGGTTTCCTTCTAAGTAGATTACTTATGTAAAGTCAACCAACACTACAGAAGAACAAGACCAATAAACATTCGATTAAACTGCCAAATATCTTTACTGAGTTTCATTTAATTATTAACACTAAAGTTTTTGAATGCAATTTTATTTTGAGGGGGGAAAAATACACATTTAACTCATCTAGAAACATTTAATCAGATATGTCTTGTTACTTTCAAAATAAGAATTTTATAAAATTCATACCCACTTAATTATCAGGATCAGTTTTATACCAAATAATTTTAAAGCAAAAATTTTACTGTACTAAAAAAGTCTTAAATGCAAAGTAACAAAATTATACTATATCCTCCAGAGTAAACAGCCAAAACTCTCCCAATAACTTTATTATTTTTATCAACCCCCCAACTTCTAAATTTAAATAATTTACCTTGTATGTTCAGCTTTCAGAGTCTGATAATTTGTTTTATGATGTTCACATCGTAACCTTTCATCAATTAACATTTTTTGGAACTCAGATTGAGAACTAGTCAGTCCGCTGTCTCCAGCAGGAGGAAAAATGTTGGGAAAGGTGTCCATATTGGTATGTGAGCTGACAACCATGTAAGAATAAATTCTGGCTTCCCTAAAATTTCAGTTTTTCTTCCAAGAGGATTTCCCACTGACTTCTTGCTAAGGCAGAATCTCAGGAAGCCAAATTATACCTGCATAGAGAAATATGCTCAATTAGTGATCAATAAACTTAAACTTCCTTCAGTATTATATATTTTTATCACTTATACTCTACTTATCATCTCTGTAACAAAACCTATTTTTCAGATTCTCGATTAACAAATAAATAAAACAAAATTCAAGAATAAAGTTGAATCATACCTCAAGGAAACTGTTTACACACAAAAGTTCCAGAGGCCATCCCAGTCACATCTGCCAAGTCTTAAATCTAAGTAGAAGTACCAGCTTTTCCAATTCCAGTACTCTCAGATTTACAAACCATGGAGTCGTATTTCCCCAAGCTACTGGGACAAATTTTAAGGGTGGATCTTGGTACAACACCCATACTCTCAAATCAAGGGAAAAGCCGTTTGAAACCTGGTAAGTAGCTGGGGGAAATCCAAGACTTCACAAAGACTCAGCGGTGATCAACACTTCAAAAGGTCTCTCATTTGACATTAGGCAAACTGCACTCAAGCTGCAGATTCAGATGTGAAAAATGTCAACACATAAATATTGATCACCTCCTATGTGCTATGCACTGTGCTAAGAAAACTAAATCACCTCAGTTATCTCCCAAAGCACTGACCCAGTATTATATATTTGTTGTATCTAGAAGTAAAAAGTGATGACAAAGTGTTCTTATTATAAAAAAATTAAGAACAAATTTTAATTAGAACAGTTCTGTCCCATTAACTTCATTAATCTTTCTCTAGACCATTTTATATTCTTCCCTGATGGCATTCTCCCTTAGTCATGAGTTATCATGAACTGCATTTTCTTGCTCAAAGAAAAGATCTTTAGCCTATGCAACCCAACTACTAAATTACTCAGTCTTACCTGAAATACACCATTTCTGATAAATTAGGGCGATTTCTGCATATTACATGTTGTTGTTGGGTGCCATCGAGTCAATTCCAACTCATAGCAACTGTATGTTACAGAGTAGAACTGGCCCATAGGGTTTTCTATGCTGTCATCTTTATGAGAGCAGAGCGCCAGGTCTTTTCTCCCTCAGATCCGTTGAGTGGATTGGAACCACCAACCTTTCAGTTAGCAGCTGAGAACTTAACTACCTGCACCAACTGGGCTTCTTGAATATTACATCAGACTTTTAAACTATAATTGAGGCTGCTTTGGTGTCCTGTCAAATTATATTTTAATGTTGTTCTTAGGTACCCTTAAGTCAGTTTCAAGTCAGCAACCCTAAGTACAACAGAATAAAACACTGCCAGGTCCTGCACCATCTTCACAATTGTTATGTTTGAGCCCACTGTTGCAGCCACTGTGTCAATTTATCTCATTAAGGGTCTTCCTCTTTTTCACTGACCCTCTACTTTACTAAGCATGATGTCCTTCTCTAAGAACTGATTCGAAGTGTGTAAGGTTAAGTCTTCTATCCTTGCTTCTAAAGAGCATTGTGGCTATATGTCTTCCAGGACAGATTTGTTTGTTCTTCTGGTAGTTCATGGTATTTCCAATATTCTTTGCCAACACCATAATTCAAAGCTATCAATTCTTCTTTGGGCTTCCTTATTCATTGTCCAGCTTTCACATGCATATGAGGTGACTGAAAATATCATGGCTTGGGTCAGGTGCACCTTAGTCCTCAAAGTGACATCTTTGTTTTTTAACACTTTAAAGAGGTCTTTTGCAGCAGATTTGCCCAATGCAATATGTTGTTTGATTTCCTGATGGCTGCTTCCATGGGCATTGATTGTAAATCCAAGTAAAATGGCATCCTTGACAACTTCAATCTTTTCTCCATTTATCATGATGTTGCTTACTGGTCCAGTTGTGAGAATTTTTGTTTTATATCGAGATGTAATCCACACTGAAGGCTGTTTTCATCATTAAGTACTTGTGCTTCAAGTCCTCTTCACTTTCAGCAAGCAAGGTTGTGTCATCTGCACACTGCAGGTTGTTAATGCATCTTCCTCCAATCCTGATGCCACATTCTTCTTCATATAGTTCAGTTTCTTGGATTATTTGCTCAGCATACAGACTGAATAGGTATGGTGAAAGAATACAACCCTGACACCCATCTTTTGTAACTTTAAACCTATGCACCATGGGTGACCCTGGTGGTATTTGAAATAGCTTCCAGCATCAAAGCAACAAGCCACCACAATAAAACAAATGGACAGATGGGTGGGGAGCTTCTGGCATAACAGTAGTATTGTTTACTATTCATCCACACTTACAACCCTGAAGCCTTCTCTGCTTTCTCTCTTAACTTCCCATACATAAACAACAAACACTCTTCCTTTAAAAAATGCTTATTTTATCCATCCCATTCTCTTCATTCCTGCTTAACACAGGAGGTTAAGCCCTTTTCATCTCATAACTAGACTATCATAAGAACTTTTTGTTATGCCTTCTTACGATATCTTTTCTCTTTGGTCCACTTCACAAAGCACTACCAGATTAGTATTTAAAATTTTTGTTTTGACTTCTAACCCCAAAGCTCCTATATATGAAACAAAATCAAAACAATCTAGTGTTAAGGCCCTACACAATCAGCCCCTAGTGTTTAATTTCACTTCTTACCATCTGCCAAGAACGTTCTACTCTAGCTCAAATGGTCTACTCACTCCCCCTGAACAAATACCGTAAGTGCATCAAGGTTTCGCTCATGCAGCTTTTGTCTTGGTTTATGAACCCTACGCTAATGAAAACAGACCACAGTAGTAACCATCATCACTAACTGTTCTCTATCTCTGTGATGACTGAATATGAATAGGCTTAAATGTAGTAGGCACATTTTAGATTAGATATCAGAAAGAATTTCCTGACTCAAACTTCAAGTTATGACCCCCCGGGTTTTATTTGCCAATATTCTTTTACAGAACTTTCTCCTCAAGGGGTGTTAAGAATATCTCTGCCTAAAATTACTAATGGGATGTGTATAATTATTTTCAAGGTCAGAATGAATTTTATACCTGTTCTTACATGAATGATAAATATAACATATTTAATTATCCAGTTTTAGTATTAATAAATCAATCAGTGATAATCTTGGAAAATATAATTATGGCAGTCCTCAAAAACAGTGTCATAGATAAAAAGGGCTCATAAACATAATTCTCTCTCTGACCTTTAAATGTGATTCTACCATTCAATATGCAGTATTACAGAAAAAAAAAACTTCCACTTATTATATTTACTGTATGAAAGAAGCTTTCAGGTGAAAACAGAAAACCCTAACTCAACTGTTTTAAACGTTTTGGAAAATATATCACCACTCTCTCAGAACAAGAATATGGAGAAAGTCTTCTACTTCCGGTAATGGAGGATTAGGAAATTCAGATAAAGACCCCCATTGTGGGTAACTAGAAAAGCTGGATACATATTTTAAAGATCTGCTCAAAGGCATCTAAAAACTAGCACAGGAATAAATATTTACTGATGTGGGATCAGGGGAGGATGGTGATACAGAAACTGTCATTTGGGACCACTTTTATCCTGGGGGTATTTGCCAATTCCAGAGCATGTAGCTGGGAGACTGAGTGCCTTCTCATAGCATTCAAATTCAAAGAAAGAGAGACAGGACCAGCAAGAAGTAAGAAGGTCCTAGTAAACTCTCTTCACTTTGAATAGGACTGCCTCTTAGGAATAAGGGTACCGTTTTTACCCAAATAACACTCACCTTCTACGCTTGTTTGCCAACTGTGCCCTTCCCCTGCAAGTGCTTATGAAAATACCTCATGGGGGGAGGGCACAGTTGGCAATCAAATGTAGAAGGTGTGTGCTATTTGTGCGAAAATACAGTAATTTAGGAAAAAGATATCAACCTAGGCCTCAAATTGTTTTTATAAAAAATTGCAAATAAATGTGTGACACATAACAAATAACCAGACTTACAAGAAGATAAGACAACAAGATTAAAGCCACAAAAAACAACAGGGAATAGACAGACACACAAAGGCCTCAATTAGAGTTATCAGACATAGATTCTAAAATATATAATAATAATTATTGGGCTGAAAGGGATAAAAAACAAGATCGAGAATTTGGGCAGAGAATTAGAAACCATAAAAAGAAACCAATTAAAACTATAAAAATGAAAAAATGCAATAACCAATATCAAGAGCTTTATGTGTGGGTATAATTGTTGTTTCTAGCTGCCATCAAGTCAGCTCCAACTGATGGCAGCCTTATGTATAATAGAATGAAATGTTGTCCAGTCCTGTGCCATCTTCATAACTGTTGGTATGTTTGGGCACACTGTTGTGGCTATTGAGTCAATCCAACACATAGAAGGTTTCCCTCATTTTTGCTGACCTTCTACTTTACCAAACATGACGTCCTTTTCTAGAGACTGGTCTTTCCTTATGACATGTCCAAAGTAAACAGTCAAAGTCTCACCATGCAGCTTAGAAGGAATTTATGAGTTTGAAAATAGGTTAAAAGAATATACGCAAGATATAGCAGAAAGAGATCAAGGATGGAAAACAGAAAAAAGGAAACAGATACAGAGAATAAAGTAAACACGTCATTCCAAGGGGCATGAAATTGGAGTCCCAAAAGGAAAGGAGAGAAATAACAGGGCAGAAAGTATAGCTACAAAAACAATGGTTGATAAATTCCCCAAATTAATGAAAGAGACCAAATCTCAGATTTTAAAATGCTCTACAAACCCCAAACACATGAATAAACAGAAATCTACATAGAGGCATATCACATTAAGATGACTAAATTCAAAATAAAACAGTCTTAAAATCAGCCCGAAAGAGAAACAAATTGCCTTCAAATAAGCAAAAAAAAAAAGAGTAAGAATGGACTTCAACAACAAAGCCAGAACACAATGTAATAACACAATGTAAGTGATGAAAGAAAAATACATATAATACAGAAAAAAATATCTTTCAGGAATTATGGTAGAATAAAGATATTTTTATATAAACAAAAACTAAGAGAATTCATCCTAGCATATGCACACTAAAAGAGACAGTAATGGATTTCTTTATACATAAGCAAAATTATCTCAGATACGAGCTCAAAAATGTGGAAACAAAAAATGAGAAACGGAAATTATAAATATGCATGTAATTCTAACTGAATACTGACTATACAAATAATACCTTGTGGAATTTTAACACATAGGATTAAAATACATGGGATATATTTGGAAACCCTGGTGGTGTCGTGGTTAAGTGCTACAGCTGCTAAATAAAAGGCTGGCAGTTCTACTCCACCAGGCACTCCTTGGAAACTCTATGGGGCAGTTCTACTCTGTCCTGTAGGGTCGCTGTGAGTGGGAATCGACTCGACAGCAGTGGGTGGGTTTGTCACTGGTATATAATTTAAGAGAAGTAGAATTAAAGTTATATACCAGTGATTGATCTCATATATTTTGATAAAGTTAGTAAAGTAGAAGGTCAGTGAAAAAAAGGAAGACTCTCAAAGATGGATTGACACAATGTCTGCAACAATAGGCTCAAACATAGCAACAACTGTAAGGATGGTGCAGGACTGGGCAATGTTTTGTTCTGTTGTACACAGGGTGGCTATGAGTCAGAATCAACCTGAGGGCATTTAATAACAACAACAGAATTACACTTTGATAAGCCAAGGAAGAGTTGGCAAACTACATCCTGAGGGCCAAATGTGGCCTGCAGCCTTTTATATCCAGCTACCAAGCTGGGAATAATTTTTATATTTTTAAAGAGTCGTAAAAAAAAAAAAAAGAAGAAGAAGAAGAAATATGTAACAGAAACCATACCTGGCCTGAGAAGCCTAAAATGAAGAGAAACATTCATAATAACAAAAGCTAACTACAGCAGGAAGATGGGGTGATTTTATATATATTTATATACACTTACTATGGTCCCTAAATACATAAGGCAGAAGTCAGAACTATAAGAAAAAATTAGCCAAATTCACAATCACATTGGGAGAAGTTAACCACTATTCTTGTTAACTGACAGAACAGCAGCCAAAAAATAATCAGTAAGAACACAATTTGAGCAATGAAACAAATTAACCAAACTTACATACCTATATTTTTTCATACATATATATATACACATATTATATATATACACACATACATATATATACACACACAAAACTGTAGCCAGTAAATACAGATAATACATTTCTTATGAGCATATGCAGAACATTTATAATCATCACATGCTAGGTCTCAGGAAAACAGATCTCATTTCTTTTTATCACTGAAGAATACTCTTAAGTGCCCAGCTGCTAACCAAAAAAGTCAGCAGTTAGAACCCACCTGCCGCTCAGCAGGAGAAAGATGTGGCAGTCTGCTTCCGTAAATATTACAGCCATAGAAACCCTATGGGGCAGTTCTACTCTATCCTATAGGGTTGCTATAGTTGGAATTGACCTGACAGCAATGGGTTTTTTTGTTTGTTTGTTTTTTTCTTTCTTGTATGGATGTACCACAGTTTGATTACCCATTCCCTACTGAAGAACACCTTGGTTGCTTCCAATTTTTGGCAACTGTGAATAAAGATGCTATAAACATCTACGTGCAGAATTTTTTGTGGACATACGTTTTCAACTGATTTGAGTAAATACTTAGAAATGTAATTGCTGGATCACTTGGTAAGCCCATGTTTAACTTTGTAAGAAACGTACAGACTATCTTGCAGAGTGGCTGTACCATTTTGTATTCCCACCAGCAATGACATGGGGGAAACGAAAATGTACACTGCTAAGCAAAGAAAGTCGGTCTGAAAATGGTACATACTATATAATTCCAACTGTATGACATTCCTGGAAAAGGCGAAACTATAGAAACAGTATAAAGATCAATGGTCGCAGGGTTGCAAGGATGAATAGGTAGCACACAAGGCATTTTTAGGGCAGCGAAACTATAAGATATTGTAACGGTAGACACACGAAACTATGCATTTGTCAAAACCCACAAACATATGCAACACAAAGGATGAACTCTAATGTAAACTGAGGACTTTGGTCAATAGTAATGTATCACTATTGGTTCATCAATTGTAACAAATGTACCACACAAATGTAAGATGCTAATGATAGGAGAAACAGTGTGCAGGAGCAAGAGGAAGTATACGGGAACTCTCTGTACTTTCTGCACAATTTTTCTGTAAACCTAAAACTGCTCTAAAAAGTAAAGTCTGGTTTTTAAAAATCTCACAAACTTGAAAAGACCAAAATTATAAAGAAAATGCTCTATATAATATCTCGTAGGATTTTAACATAGTTAAATTCTAACCACAATGCAATTAAACTAATAGTCAATACATAAAGATAACTAGAAAAGTCCCATATGCTTAGAAAGTAAAAAGTACATTTCTAAATAATTCATGAATAAAAGATCGTAACAGAAATTTGAAAATATTTAGAAATAAATGAAAACTGATATTACATACTAAAACTTGTGAGATAAAGACTGCCACTTCCAGAAAAGTAGCATAGACATACTTTCCAGTACTCCTCCCATTACGGAAGTACTCAAAGAAATAATGACTGAAAAACTCTCGAATTTGGTAAAGACATAAACATATAAATTCAACAAGCTGAGCAAACTCCAAACAAACAAAACAAAGGAATCCACATTAAGACACATCATAGTCAAATCTCTGAAAATGAAAACAAAGAAAAAATCTTGAAGCAGCAACTGCAGTGACGGTTAGCAACCTTTCATCCCCAAAACCAAACCGTTTTGCCGTCAAGTTGATCCTGACTCACAGAGACCCTCTTTTGCTCCCAAAATGTTAATGGAGACCACACGGGAAACCTGGACTTTCACCCCACCAGCAGTTACAAGGAGAACCTTCCTTGTGCCATTGAGGTGCTGTTAGAAAAGGTCTTATGGACAATCGGGGCAGGTGCCAGGACTCAGTGTTAATGAGGTCACCACCTCCAAGGTGTCACTGGAGACCACATAGGGAACCAGAACTCCTAGTCCTGCCCAGCAATACTGAGGTTTATCCCCAACCTTGGATGTCAACAGAGGCCAATCGGGAAACCTGGATTTCTACCCTACTCAGCAATAATTAGGTAGTGACTCCCCTTTTCCTAGCCAAAGGAGTTTCAAAAAAAGCCAGCTAAAACTGAGGGTTTAAATAAGATCCAAAGTCCCATAATGTAACAGCCAAAATGTCCTAGTTTCAGTTGAAAATCACTAGTCATACCAAGAACTAAGAAGATTTCAAAGTTAATGAAAACAGAAAATCAATAGATGCCAACACTAAGATTACAGAGATATTAGAATTATTTGACAAAGATTTTAAAGTAGCCATGATAAGAATGATTCAATGAGCAATTACAAACAAGTTGGAAATAAATGAAAAAAGACAAAGCTGCAGTAAAGAAATACACATCACCAACGAAATACTATCTACTCATTGTCAGCGAGTCGACTCTGACTCATAGCGACCCTATAGGACAAAGTAGAACTGCCTCACAGGGTTACAAGGAGTGGCTGGTGGTTTCAAACTGCTGACATCTTGGTTAGCAGCCAAGCTCTTAAAAACCACTGTGCCACCAGGGCTCCAGTTAGGTTAGTAGTAGAGAGAAAACTGTTTGCACCACCAATAAACCAAACCCACTACTGTCGAGTCGATTCAACTCATAGTGACCCTAAAGGACAGTAAAACTGTCCCATAGGGTTTCCAAGGCTGTAATCTTTATGTAAGCAGACTGCCACATCTTTTTCCTGCAGAGCGGCTGGTGGGTTTTAACTGCTGACCTTTGGGTTAACAGCCGAGCGCTTAACCACTGCACACTAGGGCTCCCAGTAACGAAATAGGAGATAAAAAGAACCAAGAGGAAATTTTAGAATGACTGTAGTAAAAATTTCAGTGGATGAGTTGAACATCACAAATGGAGGGGAGTGAGAAAAGAATTAATGAACTGGAAGACAGAACAACTGAAATTACCCAACTGAAAGAATACATGGGGCGGGGGGGAGCAACAACAGATGCTCAGGGACCAGTGAGACTAAAATAAAAGATCTGTCATTCATATCATCCGAGTCCAAGAAGAAGAGAAAGAGGGAGGCGCTGAAAAGTACTTGAAGAAATAAATGGCCAAAAACCTTCCAAATTTGGTAAAGATACAAATATACAAATTCAACAAGCTGAGAAAGCATGGAACAAACAAAGGAATCCATATTATAGTTAAACCTTTCAAAACAAAGAAAATATCTTGAAGCAGGGACTGTGGTGATGGTTCCACAACTTTGTGAACATACTAAAAACCACTGAGCTGCATACTTTAAGCAGGTAAATTGTATAGTGTGTGAAATATCTATCAATAAAACTGTTTTAAAAAAACACATTAAACTGAATAAAAATGAAAATACAAAATATCAAATGTGTTTCACACAGGAAAAGCAGTGCTGAGAGAGGAATTTATAGAGCTAAATGTACACATATGAAAAGACGAAAACTATCAAATCAATAATCTAAGCTCCCACCTCAAAAACCGAGAAAAAGATGACCAAAATATACCCAACACAAGCAGAAGGAAAGGAATAATAAAGAGCAGAAATCAATGAAATTGGTAACAAAAGATAATATAGAGAAAATCAATTAGATAAAGAGCTGATTAATTAAGTTCAATAAAACTGACAAACCTCTAGAAAAACTGACAGGAAAAAAAAAAGAGAAGACACAAATTATATACATCAGGAATGAAATACTACAGACCCTGTGGAGAACAAAAGATATTAAGAGAATATTACCAACAACTTTATATACATACATTTGACAACAAAATATATTTGACCACATATATTTGGTCCTCAAAGATGAAATGGACCAATTCATCAAAAGGTACAAATTACCACAACTCAGCAACTATGACAATCATAATCTAATGCTCTATATCTACCAAGGAAGTTAAATTCGTAAATCACAAACTCACCAATAAAATGGCTTCATCGGAGAATTTTACCAAATGTTTGAAGAATTAGACCAAGTCTATACAATTTCATCAATGAAACAGAAGAGGAAGGAATAATTCCCAATTCATGTTATAAAGCTAACGCTATTCTAATACTAAAACCAGACAAGGACGGTACAAAAAAACAAAACATATAGACCAACATCCTTCATGAATGTAACTGCACAAATCCTTAACAAAAATTACCAAATACAATTCAGCAACATACAAATAAAATTATACACCATGACTAAGTGACGTTTATTCTAGGAATGTAAGGCTGACTCAATATTCGAACATCAATCAATGTAGCCCACCATACTAACAGCCTAAAGAAGACAAATCACATAATCACAGCAACTGAAGAAAAAAATTGATATAATTCAATATTCATTTGTTATAAAAACTCTCAGTAAAATAGAAATAGAGAACTTGCTCAACTTGATAAAGATCATCTACAGGACATAAATGACCTACCAAAAGCAAACCAAACCCGTTGTTGTTGAGCTGATTCCAACTCACAGTGACCCTATACGAAGAGAACTGCCCCATAGTTTCCAAGAGGTGGCTGATGGATTCGAAGTGGCGACTTCTTGGTTAGCAGCCTGAGCTCTTAACCACTCTACAGTTATCATTATTTGTTGTTGTTGCTGGTTGCCCTTGAGTAGATTTCGATTCATGGCAACCCCAAGTGTACTTAATGGCAAAAGACTGAATGCTTCCCTTAAGATCTGAATCAAGGCAAGGATGTCTGCCTGGCTACTCTTATTTAACATAGTTCTAGAAGTTGTAGCCAGTACAATAGGCAAAATAAATAAAAGACAGATAAATCAGAAAAAAAGAAAGAAAACTGTCACTGATTGCAGACAACATGACTGTCTAATCAGGAAATCCCAATGAATCAATTTAAAAAAATGCCTATAACTAATAATGAAATTCAGCAAGGTGAGAGGATACAAGACGAAGATGAATATTCAAAAATCAACTGCATTTTGATATATGGAAGTGAGGATGGTGAGACTTCATCTCACGTACTTTGGACATGTTCTCAGGAGGGATTAGTCCCCCGAGAAGGACATCATACTTGGTAAAGTAGAGGGTAAGCAAAAAACAGGAAGACCCCCAACAAGATGGACTGACACAGTGGCTGCAACAATGGGTTGAAACACAGCAACATTTGTGAGGATGGTGCAGGACTGGGCAATATTTCACTCTGTTGTACATAGGGCCGCTGTGAGTCGGAACTGACTCAACAGCACCTAACAACAGGAGGAGCACCAATGAACACATGAACATCAAAATTTTAAATGCAATACCATTTACCTATAAAAAAATTAGCTTAAAATGTATCACAGGCTTAGAGGTAAAACTGTAAAACTTTTGGGAAACAAAATAAAATCTTCAAGATCTAGAGCTAGATAAAGAGTTCTTAAGCTTGATCAAAAAGGATAATCTGTAAAAAAAACTTATAAATTGGATTTCTTCCAAATCAAGACTTTTTCTTCTGCAAAAGACTCTGTAAAGAGCATAAAAAGAGAGACCACCCCTTGGAAGAAAATATGTGCAAACCATATATCTAACAAAGGACTAGTATATAGAATATATTAAAACTTCTCAAAACCCAAATAAAAAACGACCTGAGAAAACAGGCAAAAGATGAGAGACATTTCACGAAAGAGAAGATACAGATGGCAAACAAGCACATGAAAAGATGCCTAACATCATTAGGCACTAGGGAAATGAAAATTAAAACAATAGAAAAATATTAATACACCTATCAGAATGGCTAAAATACAAAAAAGTGACACCACCAAATACTGGAGAGAAAGTAGAGAAAATGGATTACTCATAAATTCCTCGTGAGAATGTAAAATGGTAGCCACTCTAGAAATCAATTTGACAGTTTCTTTACAAACTAAACATTTATCTATCATGTTGTTGCTCGGTGCCATCAAGTCAGCTCCAACTTGTAGCAACCCTATAACAAAACAGAACAAACCACTATCCAGTCCTGGGCCATTCTCATGTAGCTGCCTATTGTTGCAGCTACTATGTTGATCCATTTCGCTGAGGGTGTCCCTTTTTTTCGCTGACCCTCTACTTTAACAAGCATAATGTCCTTCTACAGGGACTGATCCCTCCTGATAACATGTCCAAAATATGTGAGATGAAATCTTGCCATCCTTGCTTATAACAAGCATTCTGGCTGTATTTGTTCTGAGACAGATTTGTACATTCTTTTGGCAGTCCATGGTATATTCAATATTCTTCACTGACACCATAATTCAAAGAAATCAATTCTTCTTCAGTCTCCCTTATTCATTGTCCAGTTTTCACACGCATATTAGGAGACTGAAAACAACATGTCTTGGGTCAGGCACACCTACTCTTCAAAGTGACATCTTTGGTTTTTAACACTTAAAGAGGTCTTTTGCAGCAGAGTTTGGCCAATGCAATACGCCATTTGATTTCTTGACTGCTGCTTCCATGGGTGTTGATTGTGAATTCAAGTAAAATAAAATCCTTGAAAACTTCAATCCTTTCTCCATTTATCATGGTGTTGCTTATCGGTCCAGTTGTGAGGATTTCTGTTTTCTTTATGTTGAGGCATAACCCATACTGAAGGCTGTGGTCTTTGATCTTCATCAATAACTGCTTCAAGTCCTCTTCCCTTGCAGCAACCAAGGTTGTGTAATCTGTATAACACAGGCTGTTAATGAGTCTTCCTCCAATCCTAATGCCACATTATTCTTAATATAGTCCAGCTTCTCAGATTACTTGCTTATAGTATACAGGTTGAATAGGTATGGTGAAAGGACAAAACCCTGACACACACCCTTTCTGACTTTAAACCATGCGGTATTCCCTTGTTCTGTTCGAACAACTGCCTCTTGATCTATGTAAAGGCTTCTCATAAGCACAATTAAGTGTTCTGGAATTTCCATTCTTCTCAATGTTATCCATAATTTGTTATGATCCACACAGTTAAATGCCTTTGCATAGTCAATAAAACACAAGTAAAACAACATTCTGGTATTCTCTGCTTTCAGCCAGGATCCATCTGACATCAGCAATCATATCTCTGGTTCCACGTCCTCCTTTAAATCTGGTCTGAATTTGTCAGTTCCCTGTCAATATACTCCTGGGGACACTTTTGAATTATCTTCAGCAAAATTTTACTTGCGTGTGATACTAACGATATTTTTCAATAATTTCTGCATTCGGTTGGATCACCTTTCTTGGAATAGGCAGAAATATGGATCTCTTCCACTTGGTTGGCCAGGTAGCCATCTTCCAAATTTCTTGACATAGACGAGTGAGCACTTCCAGTGCTGCATCTGTTGGTTGAAACACCTCAATTGGTACTCTGTCAAATCGTAGAGCCTTGTTTTTTGCCAGTGCCTTCAGTGCAGCTTCGATCTCTTCCTTCAGTACTGTTGGTTCCTGATCATATGCTACCTCCTAAAACAGTTGAATGTCGACCAATTCTTTTCGGTATAGTGACTCTATGTATTCCTTCCATTTTATTTTGATGCTTCCTGTGTTGTTTAATATTTTCCACTTAGAATCCTTCAATTTTGCAACTCGAGGCTTGTATCTTTTCTTCAGTTTTTTCAGCTTGAGAAATGCCAAGCGTGTTCCCTTTGGTTTTCTAACTCTAGGTCTCTGCATGTGCTGTTACAATACTTTGTCTTCTCGAGCTGCCCTTTGAATTATTCTGTTCAGCATTTTTACTTCATCATTTCTTCTATTTCCTTTAGCTACTTGACATTCAAGAGCAACTTTCAAAGTCTCTGCTGATATACATTTTGGTCTTTCCTTTCTTTCCTGTCTTTTTAATGACTTCTTGCTTTCTTCACATATAATGTCCATGATGACATTCCACAACTTGTCTGGTCTTCTGTCATTAGTGCTCAACGCATCAAATCTATTCTTGAGATGGTCTCTAAATTCAGGTGGGATATACTCAAGGTCATACTTTGGCTTTCATGGACTTGTTCTAATTTTCTTCAGCTTCAACTTGAACTTGCATACGATCAACTGATGGTCTCTTTGGCAGTTGCCCCCTGACCTTGTTCTGACTGATGACATTGAGCTTCTCCATCACCTCTTTCCAAAGATGTAGTCAATTTGACTCCTACGTATTCCATCTGGTGAGGTCCATGTGTATAGTCACTGTTTATGTTGGTGAAAAAGGTATTTGCAATGAAGTCACTGTCTTGCAAAATTCTATCATGTGATCTCTGGCATCATTTCTATCACCAAGGCCATGTTTTCCAACTACTGATCCTTCCTCTTTGTTTCCAACTCCCACATTCCAATCACCAGTAATTATCAATGCATCCTGACTGCATCTTCGATGAATTTCAAACTGCAGAAGTTGGTAAAAAGTCTTCAACTTCTTCATCTTTGGCTTTAGTGGTTGGTGTGTAAATTTGAACAATAGTCGTATTAACTGGTCTTCATTGCAGGCGTATGGATATTACCCTATCACCGACAGTGTTGTACTTCAGGATAGATAAAAACGTTCTTTTTGACGATGAATGTAACGTCATTCATCTTCAAGTTGTCATTCCCTGCATAGTAGACAATATGACTGCCCAATTCAAAATGGCCAATACCAGTCATTTCAGCTCGCTAATGCCTAAGATATCAATCTTTTTGCATTCCATTTCATGTTTGATGATGTCCAACTTTCCTAGCCTCATATTTCGCACGTTCCACATTCCGATTACTAATGGATGTTTACATCTGTTTCTTCTCATTTTGAGTCCTGCCACATCAGCAAATGAAGATCTCGAAAGCTTAACACCATTCATGTCATTAAGGTCGACTCCACTTTGAGGAGGCAGTTCTTTCCCAGTTGTCTTTTGAGTGCCTTCCAATATGAGGGGCCCATAGTCCCGCCAATATAAAGACAATGTTCTGCTACTATTCATAAGGTTTTCACTGGCTAATTTCTTCAGAAGTAGACCACTGAGTCCTTCTTACTAGTCTGTCTTAGTCTGGAAGCTCAGCTGAAACCTGTCAACCATGGGTAACCTTGCTGGTACTTGAATACGAATGGCATAACTTCCAGCATCACAGTAACACACAAGCCCCCGCAGTACAACAAACTGGCGGACGTGTGGGGGGCATCTATCATACAAGTCAGCAATTATACTGAGTATTTATCCCAGAAAAATAAAAACTCCAGATCACACAAAAACCTGGACACAAATGTTTACAGGTGATAACTAGGTCAATGTAATTAAAAAAAAAAAAAAGGGAAAATAAATGTTGGTGAGGACATGGAGAAACTAGAACTCTCATACATTGTTGGTGGGAATATAAAATGGTACAGCTGCTCTGGATAACATTCTGGTAGTTCATCAAAAAATTAAACCCAATAATTCCACTCCTAAGGATATGCTTAAAAGGATTGAAAACAGGTACTCAAACAAGTGGGAGTCTTAGATGTTGCAAACGTTTAAGCCCTTCACTACCAGCCAAAAGGTTAGTGGTTCAAACCCACCCAGAGACACCTCAGAAGACAGTCCTGGCAATCCACTTCCAAAAGGTCACAGCCTTGAAAATCTTATGAAGCAGTTCTACTCTGCACACGTGATTGACAGAAGTCAGAACTAACTGGATGGCAAACAAACAACAACAGCAAAAACTCAAACAAATACTTGTACATGAATGCTCATAGCAACACTTTCACAATAGCTAAAAAGGTAGAAACAACACAAATGGCCATCAAAGGATGAATAAAGAAAATGGAGTATATGCGCACAATGGAATATTACTCAGCCACATAAAGGAATGAAGCACTAATACACACTATAAGGATACATGCTACTAGGTGTTGTTAGGTGCCATCAAGTCAATTCCAACTCATAAAGGCCTCATGTGACAGAGGAGAACTGCCCCATAGGGTTTTCTTGGCTGTAATCTTTACAGAAACAGATCACTAGGTCTTTTGCCAGTGTAGCTGCTGCGTGGGTTGGAACTGCTCTCTGATCATATTAAGTCTAATGAAAGAAACCAGACACAAAAGGTCATGTATTGCATGATTCCATTTATATAAAATATCCAGAATAGCTAAATCCATACAGACAGAAAGCAGATTGGCAGTTGACAGGCCTGAGAGGGGGGAATAATAGGGACTGACTACTTGATGAGTGCAAGGCTTCTCCTTTTGGGGCAATGAAAATGTTTTGAAACTAGATAGAGGTGGTAGTTGTACAACACTGTGAATATATAAATGCCATGGATAGGTACACTTTACGATGGTTAATTTTATGTCACCTCAATTTTTTTTTAAAAGGCAAAAAAATTACAAAAATGGAAACTGAAAGGCACATGAATCAAATAAGAGATATATATAAAATGAGTACAGTAAATACCATACTTGATTTTAAGATCTTGAATGCCTTTCTTTGAGAACAAGATCATGACAAGGATGTCCATTATTACCCCTTTTATTCAACTTTGTATTGAAGGATCATGAATAACACAATGGAATAAAACATACAAGGAAAGGAAAAATGAAACTTTCTCTATTCACAGATATTCTGGTTGTACATGCAGAAAATCCCAAAGAATCTACAGAGAAATAGAAGAAGCAAGTTAGTAAGGTTGCTAGATAGATCAATATATAAAAATTAATTTTGTTCCCTATGCCAACAACAGAAGAATATATTTTTCAAAGACATTCATAACAACTGCATTGAAAAATATCAAATACCCAGCCAAAAAGATATACCAAACATCATATGAAAAACTATAGGTAATTATTGAGAGAAACTAAAAAAGACCTAAGTAAATAAAGCACACCTACTCCTCACAGTTCTACTCTGTCCTATAGGGAAGTTCTACTCTGTCCTATAGGGTCGCTATGAGTCGCAATTGTCTCGACGGCACTGGGTTGGGTACTCCTCATAAAAAAAAAAAAAAAAAAGACGAGTAAAATTTTACTGAAGATCATTCAAAAGCGGTTGTAGCAGTACATCCACAGGGAACCGCCAGAAATTCAAGCCAGATTCAGAAGAGGACATGGAACTGGGGAGATCATTGCTGATGTCAGATGGACCTTGGCTGAAAGCAGAGGATACCAGAAGGATGTTTACCTGTGTTTTATTGGCTATGCAAAGGCATTCAACTGTGTGGATCATTAACAAATTATGGATAACACTGCAAAAAATGGGAATTCCAGAACACTTAATTGTGCTTCTACTTCCAATAGAACAAACAGTGGGTCAAAGGGTATACTGGATGTTTTCATGGTTCTCTGTAAGTATCGCCAAATTGCCTATCAGTTTTACACATCAATTACCAGCACTGGGTATTATCGTGGTTTTATATTTTTGCCAATTTCACATTCAAAAACAAGCTACCTGTTCTTTTAATATGAAAGTTTTGGGTTATTCAAGTGGTTAATTATTTTCCATATGTTTGCTTATTAATGGATGGGAGCAAAAGGTAGAGAAATCAGTAGAGGTAGCTGGGCACCATGTAGTTCCTCTGGTCTCAACAGACTGTGGCTCATGTGGTCCATAAGTCCTCTGGACTGCTTCCTTGAGTCTTTGATTTTCTTCACTCTGCTTTGCTCTGAACGGGAAGAGACCAATAGTGGTATCTTAGATGGCCGCCCACTACTCACCAAAGTAAGATGCAGAATTCTGTCTTTATGAACTATGTATGCCAATCAATGTAGATATCCCCCGAGTCTACGGTCCTTCACCTTCGAGCCAGGAGCTTCGTCCCGCAAGGCATTTGGTTATGTCTAAGAAGCTGCCCTGACTGTGGCCCTTCTCTGCTCTACTGTCTATATTAATATATAAGCAGCATCTAGTTACATATGTAGAAATATCCATTACCAAACCTATATCTGCAGGAGGGTGTGTTCCCTTACATCATCCCACATTGCTTAGCATATCTATCTACCTACGTATCCATTTGTAAACTCGTGTTTGTTAACGCTGCTGTTGGAAGCTCTGGTGGCATAGTGGTTAAGTGCTATGGCTGCTAACCAAAGGGTTGGCAGTTCAAAACCACCAGGCACTCCTTGGAAACTCTATGGGGCAGTTCTACTCTGTCCTATGGGGTCGACATGAGTCGGAATAGACTCGACGGCAACAGGTTTGGTTTTTTTGGTTTAATGCTACTCTTACAGGCTTGTCTGTATTTTAGTAATTATTGTTGCTCCCCTTTGTTCTTGCATTTCTCTGTGTCCTCTCATACCTTGGTCATGTTTTGCTGACTTCCCTCATGTTGTGTGTTGCCATTCCCTTCACCAATATTTACACCTGTCTTTTATCTGGTTAGTAATTTTCCCTCTCTCCCCTTCCTATCCCTGGTAACCATCAAAGTTTTTTTTTTTCCGTGTGTAAACCTTTTGTTTTTGTATAACAGTGGTCTAACAGGATATTTGTCTTTTTGTGATTGACTTATTTCACTCACCACAATGTCCTCCAAATTCATCCATGCTGTGAGATGTTTCATCATTATTCTTTATCATTGCATAGTATTGCATTCTGTGCATGTACCACAGTTTGCTAATCCATTCATCTGTTATGGGCACTTAGGTTGTTTCCATCTTTTTCCTACTGTGAATAATGCTGCGATGAACGTGGGTGTGCGTATGTCTAGTCGTGTCACGGCTCTTATTTCTTTAGGGTATATACTTAGGGGTGGGGCACCATACCATTTTCCATAGTGGTTGTACCATTGTACATTCCCACCAGTAGTGAATAAGAGTTCCAGTCTCCCCACAATCTCACCAGCATTTGTCGTTTTATATATACGTATTTTTTTTGTTGTTATTGCCATCAATATACTGGTGAGATGGTATCTCATTGTTATTTTAATCTGCATCTCTCTAATGGCTAATGATCAAGAGTATTTCATGTGTTTGTTAGCTGTCTAAGTGTCTTCTTGGTGCAGTGTCTAGTCATATCCTTTGCCCATTTTTTAATTGGATTGCCTTTTGGTTGTTGAGGTGTTGAAGTTTTCTATAAATTTAAAAAATTAGGCCCTTGTTGGCTATGTCACTTTTTCCCAGTCTGTAGGTTCTCTTTTTACTCTTTTGGAAAAATCTTTTGAAAAAGCATAAGTATTTAATTTTTAGGAGATCCCATGTATCTAGTTCATCTTCTGCTGTTTGTGCATTCTTAGCTATGTTTGGAATTCTACTTATGTCATATTTTAGGGCCTCTGGCACTGTGTCTCTTTGTTTCACGATTTTTATACTTTTAAGTTTTATATGTAGGTCTTTGATCCGTTTTGGGCTTATTTTTGTGTATGGTGTGAGATATGGGTCCTGTTTCATTTTTTTCACAAATGGACATACAGTTTTGCCAGCACCATTTGTTAAAGAGACTGTCTTTTCCTCATTTAATGGATTTTGGCCCTTTGTCAAAGATCACTTGTCCATAGGTGAATGGATTTATGTCTGGGTTCTCAATTCTATTCCATTGGTTTATGTGTCTGTTGTTATAGCAGTAGCAGGCTGTTTTGACTACGGTGGCTGTATAATAGGTTCTGAGATCAGGTAGGGTAAGGCCTCCTACTTTGTTCTTCAATAATGCTCTACTTCTCTGGGACTTACTTCCCTTACATATAAAGTTGGTGGTTAGTTTTTCCAACTCATTAAAGAATGCTGTTGGGATCTGGATTGGGACTACATTATAACTGTAGATTGCTTTGGAAAGTATCAACATTTTCACAAGGTTGAGTCTTCTTATTCATGAGCATGGTATGTTTTTCCATTTATGTAGGTCTCTCTTGGTTTCTTGCAGTAGTGTTTTGTAGTTTTCTTTGTACAGATCTTTAATGTTCCTGGTCAGATTTATTCCTAAGTATTTTATCTTTTGGGGGGTTACCATAAATGGTATTGTTTACCTGATTTCCTTTTTGAAGTTATCTTCGTTGATGTAGAGGTATTCAACTGATTTTTGTATGTTGATCTTGTATCTTCCTACTTTGTCAAATTCTTCTATTAGTTCCAGTAGCTTTCTTGTGGAACCTTTGGTGTTTTCTATGTATAAGATCATATTATCTATGAATAGGGATAGTTTTACTTTTTCGTTGCCAATCTGGATGTGCTTTATTTCTTTTTCTGGTCTTACTGCTACTGCTCTACCAAAGACTTCCAGCACAATGCTGAATAAGACTGGTAATAAAGGGCATCCTTCTCTGCTTCCCATTCTCAAGGGGAATGCTTTCAGTCTCTCTCCACTGAAAATAAGACTGGCTGCTGGTTTTGTATAAATGCCCTTTATTATGTTGAGAAATTTCCCTTCTGTTCCTATTTTGCCGAGAGTTTTTATTAGGAATGGATGTTGGACTTTATCAAATGCCTTTCAGCATTGCTCATGTGATTCTTTTATTTATGTGCTGGATTGAGTTGATTTTCTGATACTGAACCATCCTTGCATACCTGATATGAATCCCACTTGGTCATGATGTCTTTTTTTGTTTCTTTTTGATATGCTATTGAATTCTACTGGCTAGAATTTTGTTGAGAATTTTTGCATCTGTATTCGTGAGGGACATTTGTGATTTTCTTTTATTGTGGTATCTTTGCCTGGTTTTGGTATCAGGGTATGTGGGCTTCATAGAATGAATTCAGGAGTACTCCTTCTTTTTCTACATTCTAAAATAGTTTGAGTAGTATGGATGTGAGATTTTCATTGAATATCTGGTAGAAATCATCCAGGCAAAGGCTTTTTTTGTTGGGAGTTTTTTTTATTACCTTTTCAATTTCTTCTTTTGCTATGGGCCTGTTCAGTTTTTCTACCTCAATTTGTTAGTTTAGGTAGGTAGTATGTTTCTAGAAATTTTTCCACTTTCTGTAGGTTTTCAAATTTGTTGAAGTACATGATCCTTTTTATTTCAGTTGGTTCTGTTGTAAAGTTACCCACCTCATTTCTTATTTACGTTATTCGCTCCCTCCCCTGCTTTTGTCAATTTGGCCAGTGGTTTGTCAATTTTGTTGATCCTTTCAAAGAACCAACTTTTGGTTTTGTTGATTCTATTTTTTTTCTGTTCTCCATTTCTGCTTTAACCTTTATTATTTCCTTCCTACTAGTGACTATGGGCTTCTTTTGCTGCTCTCTTTTTATTTGTTCAAGTTGTAAGGTTAATGTTCTGATTTGAGCCCTTTCTTCTTTTTTCAGTGTGCCTTTATTGCTATAAATTGACCTCTTAAGTACTGCTTTTGCTGTGTCTTAAAGGTACTGGTAAGAAGTGTTTTCATTCTCCTTGATTCTGGGAAAATTTTTACTACAAATTTGATTTCTCCTATTACCCAGTGGTTTTTAAGCAAGGTGTTATTCAATTGCCATGTATTTGATTTTTTTTTTTCCCTTGTTATTCCTGTTATTGATGTCTACTTTCACGTTGTTGTGATCAGAAAAAAACGCTTTGTGTTATTTAAAAAATTTTGTTAAGGCTTGCTTTGTGGCCTAAAATGTAGTTTATTATGGAAGATGTTCCACATGCATTGGAAAAGAATGTGTATTTTGTTGTTGTTGGGTGAAGTGTTCTGTATATGTCTATGAGTCGAGCTGGTTGACCTTGCCATTTAGATTTTAATCTTGGCTGAGTTTCTGTGTTCTGCCCTTCACTGACAGTGGTGTCTTGAAGTCTTCTACTATTACTGTGGAACTATTTCTTTTTCAATGC
Organism: Loxodonta africana; assembly: GCF_030014295.1. Lineage (NCBI taxonomy): Eukaryota > Metazoa > Chordata > Mammalia > Proboscidea > Elephantidae > Loxodonta > Loxodonta africana. Next base: position 37,460,552 of record NC_087345.1, on the reverse strand, counting down.
TGTTAGAGTTTGCTTTATGTATTTTTGAGCCCCATGATTGAGTGCATATGTATTTATTATGATTTTCATTTTTTTATTTGGTTTATTTTTATTATAGTTATGTCTTCTTAGTAGATTCACCCTTTAATCATTATATAAAGTCCTTCCTTATCTTTTATGTTGGATCTTGCCTAAAGTCTGTTTTATTAGAAATTAATTACGAAATAATTTATCAGAAATAAATTAAGCACTATCTTACTGAAGCTTAAGAAATACAAATACCGTAATTTGGCAGTTCCACTCCTAAGCATATACCCAACTGAAATGTCAGTGTAAGTGCACCAAGAGATTTGTACGAGACCATTCATAGCAGTATTATTCCTAATAACTGAAATCTAGAAACAAACCAAAGTTGTTTTTTGGTTGTTTGCTTGATACATATTTTTTCCATCCTTTGAGTTTTAGTATGTGTAGGTCTTTGTTTCTAAGGTATGTCTCCTATAGACAGCATCTAGATGGATCATGCTTTTTAGTCCATTCTGCCACTCTTTATTGATGTATTTAAGCCATTTACATTCAGTGTGATTATCAACAGATATGAGTTTACTGCTATCATTTTTTTGCACTTTTTTCTGTGGTTTTGATGGTTTCTTTTTCTGCTTAATTTTCTGTGCTAAGTTCTGTTTGTGGATTTTCTTTTCATTTCTTTCATTGTTGTAGATTTTGTGTTTACTGAGTTATGTTTTTCTTCTTTTATTTTGATGAGTAGGTTTGTTAACTTTCTTTGTGGTTACCTTGAAATTTATCTTTATCTTCCTAAGTTTAAATGAATCTTTTATTTCTTGATATCGCCTTAACTTCCTCTCCATATGAAAGTTCTATAGCTCATTATTTATCGCCTCTTTGTTTTGACATTGTTACCATTTACAGATTAACGTCTCTGGTTCCCTGATTTCATTTTTTTAGCTTTATTTTTGAGAATTCTTTATCTGGGTTTGTACCTGGCTGATGCTGTCCTGTGTTCTAATCTCAGGTTGTTGTCTCTCTCATGTTGTTGGTTATCTATCCAAAGGACTCCCTTTAATATCTCTTATAACTTTAGTCTTGTTTTTTACAAATTCCCTTAATTTCTGTTTATCTGGAAATACCTAATTTCACCATTATACCTGAGAGACAATTTTGTTGTACACGTAATTCTTGGGGAAGGTTATGCAGCCAGTCCTGGGGCCCCTGGCACAGGTAGTTGTATGGAATAGGAGGCACCAACAGTCTTGGCATGTGTGGCTGGAGGGGTTAGGAGGCACTGCTGGCCCTCAGGCCCTCGGTGTGGGCGGCCGGATGGAGTGGGAGGTACCGCCAGCCCTCAGACCCCTGGCGTGGGTGGCCAGGGGAAGTAGGAGGCACTGTTAGATCTCAGATTCCTGGAGTGGGTAGCGGGAGGGAGTAGGCGGCACTGCAGGTCCACGGGCCCCTGGCACGAGTGGCTATAACAAAGAGGTGGGCGCCTCCAGTCCGTGGGCTCCCAGCTTAGGCAGCAGGGTGGTTGAGCATGTCACCAGAATACAATCATATAGGGGGATGGCAGACGAGGAGAGTAGCCCACTGGCCCATGGGCCTCCAGCTAGGGGGCTGGGGTGGGCTCAGTGAGTGGGGTGTGTGCACTTAACTTTCACAGGGCAGGAAGCATCCTGCCTGGCTCTGGACATGAGTGTAGAGTTGCTCATGCTTAGCTGCACCAGGTGATGGGGGTTTCAGCTGGGAACGCTGCTTGCTTTGTCCCAATATGGCTGTGCTGTGCAGGTTGGCTAGCAGGGCATCGGCGATCTGTACTTCTCTATGTCCGCTCTTTTCAGACTATCTCTCCTTCCACTTGGCGCTCAGTCCAATTCTTCAGCCTTGTCTTTGATGCTCAGGGTTCCAAAGTTGTCATCTATACCTAATTCACTTGTTTTCTCAGGTCTTTGTTGTGAGAGGGACATTATGAAGTGTCTGACTACTCCATCATCCTGAACCACTTGACATTATTCACTTTGGATAAAATTAGCACTATCTATCTACTGAAGCTTAAGAAATACAAATACTGTAATTTGGCAGTTCCACTCCGAAGCATATATCCAACCGAAACGTCAGTGTAAGTGCACCAAGAGATTTGTAAGAGACCATTCATAGCAGCATTATTCCTAATAACTGAAACCTAGAAACAAACCAAAAGTTTGTCAACAACTAAAGAAACAAATTGTGGTACAATGGAAAAAGACATATCATTGAAAATAAACTAGGAGTAAACACTATGACTATCATTTAAATACTGTATAAAAAAGCTAGGCACAAAAGAATACATACTAAGGATATAAAGTTTAAAAAAAAAGATAAAAAAAAACTATAGAATTTAGGGAATACATGCTTAGGTATGCTAAGGATGCAAAACCAGAAAGAAAGGAAGTGAGTAACATAAAAGTCAGGAAAGTGTTGCCTGAGGAAGGGAGGGAGCACTAGAAAGACTAGCAATCAATGTTCTACTTCTTGATCTTTGTTGTGGTTACACAGAGGTTTGAATTGTAATAAATCACTCAGTTGTACAGTTTTTGTATACTTTTCCATAGTATATTGTAATTCACAATGTAAAAGATAAAACAAAAAAGGATTCAGAAGGGAGAATAATTCAAAAATTGGGTCCAGCATCATCAAGGACCCTGGTCTTTTCCACTGTTCTGCTTAAACACAATGCTGGCTTAATTCTCATGGTTGAGAGACTATCAGAGTATCAAACATCACATGGATATAAAATAACATCCAGAAAAAGAACCATTTCTTCTGCCAATTCTCTTTTGCTTGTTTACAGTTCTTCTGTTTCTTAGGTAAAATTTGCATACAACAAAACGCAGGTTTAAAGTATGCAATTCAATGAGTTCACAAAGGAAGCCTCAACCTTATCAAGATATAGAACTTTCCAACATCCCAGGTTTCTTCACACCCCTCCCAGCCAATTTAACCACCCACTACAGACACTGTTTTCACCATAGTTTTTACCTGATCTAGACCATTATTAAAATGCAGTCATACAGTATGCACTCTTGTATATTGCTTTGTTTTATCTAGCATGTCTGTAGATTCAATCATATTTTTATGTGTACCAATACTTTATTCTCTTGTAATACTGAGTAGTATTCTACTGGGAGTCCTGGTGATGCAGTGGTTAAGGTGCTTGGCTGCTAACCAGTAGGTCAGCAGCTCGAATCCACCAGCCCCTTCTTTGGAGAAGGATGTGGCATTTTGCTTCTATAACAACTTACAGCCTTGGAAACCCTATGGGGCGGTTCTACTCTGTCCTATAGGGTTGGTATGAGTCAGAATTGACTCAACAGCAGTGGGTTCGGGTTTTGTTTTGTTTTTTGGTTTTAGTGTTCTACCATTTGAACACAGTACATGTTGTTTCATTCTCCTGGTGATGTATATTTGAATTGTTCCTAGTTTGGGTTATAATGAATAAAGCTGCTATGAGCATTCTTGTACAAAACTTTCCGGGGACATTTTAACGGGGACATGTTTTCATTTGGGGGATACACTTTGACAGTAAAAGTGCTAGGTCATAGAATGGATATATGTTTAACTTTATAACAAACTGTCCAAACTTTTACCAAAGTAGTTTTACCATTTTCCATTCTAACCAACAACATACAAGAGTTCTGTTCATTATACATTTTTGCTAACATTTGGTTTTTCAGTCTTTTTCATTTTAGCCACTCTAGCGGGTATAGGAAGAAAGGCCTGGTGATTTACTTCCAAAAGCCAGCCAATCAAAGCCCTGTGGATCACAACAGTATGATCCGCAACCGATCACGGGGACAGCGCAGGACTGGACAGCACTTAGTTCTATTGTGCATGGGGTGACCACGATTAGGAAGCTGATGGCCCTTAACAACAGTGAGTGTAAAGTGGTATTACATGGTGGTTTTAGTTTGCATTTTCCTGATAACTAACAAGGTTAAGCACTTTTTATTGGCCTTTCATAGATCTCCTTAATCTATGAAAAGATATTTCCTTAAAGAACTATCACAGCAAATGATGTCTTACTTTGTAATTGCTAAACTGGGAAATATCTATTTGTATATTAGAAATTAAAACATTTTAAAATTACCTCAGTAAACTACCAGTAGCTTCTTGAACACACATTGCTGTTTCCTACCACCATATTTTTGCGAATACTAATTTCCTTGCACAGAAGTCCTTCCCATCCCTCTGCACAATAATCTAAACCCAAAACTAAACCCGTTGCCATCAAGTCGATTCCGACTCATAGCAATCCCATAGGACAGAGCAGAACTGCCCTACAGGGTTTCCAACGAGCGCCAGGTGGATTTAAACTGCCAACCTTTTGGTTAGCAGCCAAATTCTTAACCACTGCGCCACCAACTGAACTGCTATTCCACCTTCAAAACCCTGCTCAGGAATGCATTATTTCCTCCACAAAGTACTTCATAATCCTCCAAATATACATAGCTAATATTCTGTCTTCTAGCATTTTATGTTACGCTTAAAATGTAACTTCCTCCAAGGCAAGAACCATGTCTTACTCATCTTTGTATCCCCTGCATCTAAAACAACTACCGTCACATATTAAAAAACAAAAAAACAAACCCATTGCCCCGAGTCAATTCTGACACGTAGTGGCCCTATAGGATATAGTAGAACTGCCCCATAGGATTTCCAAGAGTGTAATCTTTACGAAGCAGACTGCCACATCTTTCTCCCACAGAGCGGCTGATGGGTTCAAATCACCATCTTTCAGTTAGCAGCCGGGCAATTAACCACTGCGCCCCACCAGGGTTCCTTGGTCACATACTAAAACCAAAACCAAACCCTTTGCCATCAAGTCGATTCAAACTCATGGTGATCCTATAGGACAGAGTAGAAATGCCCCATGGGGTTTCCAAGGAGCTGCTGGTGGATTTGAACTGCCCACCTTATAGTAAGCTGCTATAGCTCACTGTAACCCTCAACCACTGTACCACCAGGGCTCCTCATCATATATTAAAAAAAAATATATTAGGAGCTCAAAAATATCAAGTAAACAAATAATACGATCACCATTCTAATGCTACTTTAGCCTTGATTCACCTTCTCTTCCATAATGAGAAACTGAGGCTCCCAGGCTGTATTGAGCTGAATGCTGGCCCCCAAAAAGATATGTAACATCCTAATCCCTGGAACCTGTGAATACTGATTTACATGGCAAAAGAGTGAATATTATCTTATACAGGAAAAGATGTGAAGAGGAGATGCTTATTCTTGCTTATCTGGGTGTGCCCTAAATGCAATCACGTGTCTTCTTATAAGACAGAGGCAGAAGGAGATTTGAGGCAGAAGAGGAGGTGGCAATGTGACCGCATATGCAGAGGCTGGAGTGATGCAGCGGCCACAAGCCAAGGAATGCCGGGAGCCACCGGAAGCTGGAAGAGGCAAGGAAAGGACTCCCCCCTAGAGCCTTAAAAGAAAGCGTGGCCTTGCCAACTCTCTGATTTTGGACTTCTGGCCTCCAGAACTGTAAGATAATAATTTTCTGTTGTTTTAAGTCACCAAGTTTGTGGCAATTGGTTACAGCAGCCACAGGTAACTAATATACAAGCTTTCTCTTCAATCTATTCATAATGGATTTTACCCAAATTCCAAGTTTCTACTACAATTTTAAATTCCTACTAGGGTCAGGTCTCACTGATTTCAATCAGACAACATAGTTATCAATTTCCTCAAAGAATGCCTAAACTTGTCTTAGGCACTTGGTGTGTGTGTGTGTGTGTGTGTGTGTATAAAATATAAAGAATAATTTTTATAGTGTAGTTTATGAAATAAAGAAACTCATAACAAATTTTTAAAAAGTTAAGTACATAATTAAAGCTGTATTAAGAAAAGTAAAACGGATTATCTTGAATCAGCCTGTTAATCCATGAACACTTATTATATGGGCGAGTCTTTGTGAGAGGGAGCCCTGGTGGCACAGTGGTTAAGTGCTCAGCTGCTAACCAAAAGGTCAGCAGTTTGAGCCCGTTAGCCGCTCCGCAGAAGAAAGATGTGGCAGTCTGCTTCCATAAAGGTTACACCCTTGGAAACCCTACGGGGCAGTTCTACTCTGTCCTGTAGGGTTGCTATGAGTTGGAATTGACTCGGCCGCAACGGGTTTGGCCTTTGTGAAAGGCGATTTTATAAAGGCTCAAATTCTTCATCTTCTATTACCATCACATAACCATACTCACATTTCTTCCTATCACTTCTTTTGGACAGTCCCAGCTCTACTGGAACCTACCTATGGCATTTTCTTCTGTACAGGAGCTGTATTTCTTAAGCAGTGGTACAATGTCTGCTCAAAAGTATGGTAATTCAAAATGTTCTGAAAGCACAGCCACTCATGCTGATAGAAAGCTTCCAAAACACATTCCATTAAAAAGCACGTGCTACGTCTTCGAACATTTCAAAACAATGCTTTAAATACTAAATGCCCCCAAAGTAACTGTTATTTCTTAAAAACAACATTAAAAGTCTGGGGGAGAATGAGCATCATGTATTACTTCACTTATAAACAAAACATTAGAAATAAATTTCTTTAAAATCCAGAGAGAATCCTACACTAGTTACCCATATGGCCTTTGGATGGCCATCCCAGGGTGTCTTGTATACAAAAAAAAAAAGTCACAACTTGACACCCTGCCAAAACCTGAAGTGCAGCTGGGAGCAGACCCTTCAAAGCCCTGGTAAGGTGCCAGGCCCCATAATTGTGATTTAGAAAGAAACAGGGGAGGGCAACAAAAGAAGAAGAGAAGAAGATATATATTAGAGTGGTTAGCAATCAACCAGCAAGCACTCTGAATTAAAATGTTATTCTCTTCTTATAATTGCACTGTCTGCCTCCGTACGAATTAATTCACACAAAAGAATTCTAGAAAATTGGATATAGTAACCAGTCAACCTCAAATGCTTAGAAATACATTACAAATGTCTCTGAAACGCTGAGATCTGAAAGACAAAGATGACTCTTGCCCAAACCACACTTCAAATTTATTTTAATACTTCTTAGTGTAGACTCTATTACACATAACATGGGGACTTTCCAAAAGATTATAAGCACTTAGTACCTTTGTGTGAGTTCTGGATTATTCTCTGTTCACAGTCCTACCTTTCTCCAGAAATAGAAAAGGCTGTCATGTGATTTCTAACACACAATAAAGAGCGTATACTGTCCCAACAACACATCCTGGAAGCTACTTTTTTAAACACATCCTGATTTAATTTCATTTCCATAAGATTTACACCTTGGTCTGAAAAGTTACATAAAAGAAAAAAAAGAAAGTTAAGAGTTTAAATCATATTTTTTACTGTAACTGACACACGCATTCTCTTGTTCATCTTTGAGAATCTTATCAGAAAAAAGCTGTAAAATTTTCCAGAGCAAGAAAAGGGAGATAAATAAAAGTCAGCCTCAAGACATACAGGTTAATTTTAAAGTCTTTTACCTTTTTCGAGTGATTAAACTGTCAGTAGTTATTGAGTAGCTACTATACCATATTTACTAAGTAGTCTACTTATACTAAGAGGATTTTTAGGGATATAAAGAAATACGCCTAACATCAAATTAAGCAGATGTCTAATGTACAAGGAAGAGCCTGCCCATATACCGAGTACTATGAACATTTTCTAAGTGTTCATTATATGCCAGATATTTTGTTGGGTAAAATACAGAAATAAATAAAAGAAAATCCTTGCCCACAAGGACTTCACAGTGGTCAGTGAAACGTACATGTTTCCTAACAATTGCTGACTGAACAAGGATGAGAGAAAATTTACTATTTATTAAATGCATTTGTACTTTTTTTTTTTACCATGTACATATATTACCTCCTGAAAAATGGTAAATAAACTCAGGAAGTTTTTAAACGATAAGACATGTAATGTATTTCTAGGTAATATAGCTGCTCTGAGGTGAGAGGCCTAATTCTAGAAATGCTGCCAGAGAAGAATTCACAAAGAAGGTAACCGTGAGCTAAAATTAAGAAGATGGGGGAAAAAAACGTCGAGTGCAAAGGCATGAAGATAGAAGAGAAAAACATGATTCTTCTACTGAGGGGGCAGGGGGTGGGGTGAGGAGTTGGTGCAGGCAGTGCAGATCAGCCCTGAAAGGCAGCTCAGGGCCAAACCTAGAAGGCCTTGAAGGCCATGTACAGCAGAATGGAGCTTATCCTTGTGCCTGGGGGAGCCAATAAAAGGCTTAAGGGTAGGTGGGGAGACAGTATAGGGTGGGATTAGATTGGCACTTCAGAAAAAATAACTAGTTTATCCAAGGTGTGGAGAATAGATTTGGGGCAGGGTAGGGAGAAAGAAAGAGCAAAAGAGATCAGAAGTCCAGACAAGCGATCATGAACCCCTGAACTAAAGGCAGCGGCAGACGTAGTCAAGTGGAAACAGTCTTGAAAATGAAACAGAAGCAACAGAGTTTATAGTTTTATCTTGATCCCTCCCCACTCACTCTCCATAAAACATATTTTTTTTTTTTACTTAAAAGAGCAACCAGGAAACCAGGACAGTAAAAAACAACAAAAATTTTTTTTTCAAAAGGTAAAATTGAATCAATTTAAAGTGAAAGAAAGGGTATTTCAAAGATTACAATTACTTCAAACACTAATCCTCCATAAGAACCAAGAATCAAGCATAGGACCTTTGCAAGAACATCTTAATAAATTGCAAATACCATCACAATAAACACCTTGAATATCCACCTTTCTTCCACAGGGATTTCAGAAGCAGAAGGGTAAACTCTAAAGCTGGATCTGTCAGGAACAAAGACACAGAGTAAGTATTTTGTTCCTTAAATGTCCACCTGCTGCTACTCCTCCTCATTCTTTCCTTCAAACAATCATCTCTATAGCAACACACTCTAAAGAAATTTGTGGGTGGAAAGCATATGTCTTGCAAAAATGTAAGAACTCAAGAACATGAGTTACTTTGTTTTTCCCTTTAATACAAGAGATACATAATACACCTTAAGAGACAAGTGGAAAATATGAAACAGAAAAAATATACTTTAAAACAAAAACACAAGAAAATGTAAAAATTCTACAATTGACGTTGCACATTTTTACATGGAAATTCTTTTTATAGGTTACAATGACACCTTGTGGTAAGACTTTTTAAATTATATAAATTATCTCGGAAAATACTTTTACAGCATAAAGAGAAAAGCATAGATATAAGAAAACTACTTTAGAAAATAGAAAACAAAGGGAGAGTGTTGACATGTCATGGGGTTGTTAACCAATGTCATAAAACAATATGTACACTAACTTAAACGAGAAGCTAGTTTGTTCAGTAAACCTTCACCTGAAGTACAATTTAAAGAAAAAAAAAATAGGAAAGACCAAAACCACACTGTGGAGGTGAAATGAACATGTAGAACAATGCACTTGGAAAATCAAGGGGAAAAAAACAAACTTTTTAAAAATGTCATTATATTATATATGGAAAAGCACCTTACAAACTATAAATGTAAGGTATTATACTATTCCCTTTGTTTGAACTAAAATTATTACTGTAAGACTTTTAAACGATGCAAAAACAAACTACTTTTGTAATGTGGAGCAAAACTTACTATAACACTAGCAATCTCTGTACATGAAAACAGTGACATGTGGTTTATAAACTATCAAAATAAAGGCACAGTGGTTAAGAACTCGATGGTTAACCAAAAGGTCAGCAGTTCAAATCCACTAGCCACTCCTTGGAAACCAAACGGGGCAGTTCTACTCTGTACTAAAGGGTCACTATAAGTTGGAATTGACTTTCTGGCTATGGGTCTGGTTTTGGGGTTTTTTGTTTTTGTTTTGTCATTACTCCTTTCTTAGCACTTAAAAGCAATAGATACTAAGTCAATTGGCAAAATAATTCTATTATGAAAACATTCTGCATCCCACTTTGAAATGTGGCATCTGGGGTCTTAAATGCTAACAAGTGGCCGTCTAAGATGCATCAATTGGTCTCAACCCACCTGGATCAAAGGAGAATGAAGAACACCAAGGTCACGATAACTATGAGCCCAAGAGACAGAAAGGGCCACATGAACCAAAGACTTACATCGTCCTGAGACCAGAAGAACTAGATGGTGCCTGGCCACAACCGATGACTGCCCTGATAGGGAGCACAACAGAGAACTCCTGAGGGAGCAGGAGATCAGTGGGATGCAGACCCCAAATTCTCACAAAAAGACCAGACTTAATGGTCTGACTGAGACTAGAGGAATCCCGGCGGTCGTGGTCCCCAAACCTGTTGGCCCAGGACAAGAACCATTCCTGAAGATAACTCATCAGACATGGAAGGGACTGGACAATGGGCTGGAGAGAGATGCTGACAAAGAGTGAGCTACTTGTATCAGGTGGACACTTGAGACTGTGTTGGCATCTCCTGCCTGGAGGGGAGATAGGAGGGTAGAGAGGGTTAGAAACTGGCAAAATTGTCACGAAAGGAGAGACTGGAAGGAGGGAGCGGACTGACTTATTAGGGGGAGAGTAAGTGAAAGTATGGAGTAAGGTGTATATAAGCTTATATGTGACAGACTGACTTGATTTGTAAAATTTCACTTAAAGCACAATAAAAATTATTAAAAAAAAAAGCAATAGATAGTAACCATATTAAAACTTTTACTCTTGATTAATAATTAAGATAATAACTTATAATTATCTTTCATCAAGAGGTTACTATGTTTACTAGCCAATGCTAAACAGTAGGAAACACAAAGAAAAGTTGATGCTGCAGCTTGCACACAATTCCCCTTATGAATCTCTCAGAAACCTTCTTCCTTAGCATCTACAACACCATGACCATCTCCTCTCTCTGCCTCTTCTCACTCTCTTATTTGCTCCCTTTCTGTCACTCCCCATGGGAAATCTCTAGTCTGTCGTTCTGCCTCTAAAAGTCAAGTTACCACTCTCACAGCTTCAATTATTACTTCTAGTCTGAATGACAGTCAAATTTACATCCTACTTCCTAACCTCTCTACTAACTCAGAACTTCCCACTCCACACACATCTCATCTACAATAGCAACTCAACATAAGAAGAACTCATTTACTTCAAATTTTCTACCTGCCTTCTTGGGGGGGAGGGGGGGAAGACCTATTGTTATCATTATCCTTTCCTTATTTCTTAGGCACAACTCACTCCCCACAATCCACAAATTACAAATTATTAATCTTGCTGATTCTTTCTTGTTCTGTTGGTCTTAACCATTCTTCATTTCCAGAGTCATTACCCTTTGGTGTAAAATCTCAAATATTTTATACTTAGTTTATTTTAACAGAAGCTACCTGGTCAGTGTTCTAGATTTTAGTTTTTCCTTATTCTTACAAAGCCTACAAATATCCACCAGGGCAATCTTTCTCATACAGTTTTCACCATTATAATTACTATTACAGCCCTTCCTATGGTTTCCTGGATAAAATCTAAATGTCTCAGCCACAAAATCAAAGCCCTGCATTAACCAGCTCCCTACATAAAATGCAAACATTTTATTTTGCTGCCCCACATGGCTCCTTTGCTAGAGCCAATTAAGTTCACTTTACAGTCCCTCACATACTTCTTCTTGCCTTCAGAACTTTGCTCATACAGTTATGCCAAACTAAAATACTTTCTTAAATCCTTTCAATTAATCACAGATCAAGATCAGAGTCAAACTAAAATTCCAGCAGTCTGAAGAATCTTGGAACTATTTTCACAGTTTGTAGTCACTCTAAAAGTCAAGGTCAAGAATCGCTTTTGTCCTTCTGCTCCATAGGTCTTTACCCTCTTTGTGCTTGCCTTAGGGTATCTATCACATCTGTACTTTTCCTCTCTAGCTGCTTTACAACTATGCCAACTATCTTTCAAATAACAACTATGAATTCTTCAAAGGAAAAACTACAATTCTCTACTTTTTTGGTCATCTCCATAGCTGTCAATTTTAGTAAACCTGGTTAAAAACAAGGAGGTAATCTAGAAATTTACTGATGTGAATCCTACTTTCCCATAAGCTTACAATGTAGTTTGACGGAAAGCTTGGGGAAGGATATCACCAAGAGCATTGTTTGCTAACCAATTATGCATACTTTATGATAGCTAGTCACCAAAAAATTTCTGCCTCAAAAATAAAAAATTTGGGGGGACACTTTGGTAAATCAAAAACCTTATAAACGAACATATCCTTTGACCTAGGATCCCACATGTAGGAAAGAATCCTAAGAAACTAATCAGAGAGGTACCCAAGTATTTATGTTCAGGGATCTTCTTCATTTATCAATCAATAAATATTTACTGAGTACCTGTTAAGTGCCAGGTAACAGTGGGAAACAGAATTAGGTCCCTGCCCTCATGCTGCTTACATCAAAATGCTTTTTATAATGGAAAAAGAGGCTATTAAAATGTATGTCATGTAGTAGTCAAAACAGCCTGGTACTGGTACCACAACACATACATAGAGCAGTGGAACAGAATTGAGAATCCAGACATAAATCTATCCACATATGAGCAGCTGATATTTGACAAAGGCCCAAAGTCTGTTAAATGGGGAAAAGACAGTTTCTTTAACAAATGGTACTGGCATAATTGGATCCATCAGCCAAAAAAATGAAACAAGACACATACCTCATACCACATACAAAAACTAACTCGAAATGGATCAAAGCCTAAATATAAAATCTAAAATGACAAAGATCATGGAAGAAAAAAATAGGGACAATGCTAGGAGCCCTAATACACAGCATAAGCAGTATACAAAACATAACTAACAATGCACAAACACCAGAAGAGAAATTAGATACAAGGGAGCTCCTAAAAATCAAACACTTATGCTCATCCAAAGACTTCTCCAAAAGAGTAAAAAGATTATCTACAGACTGGGAAAAAATTTTTTTGGCTACGATAAATCCAATCAGCGTCTCATCACTAAAATCTATAAGATACTGCAAAAACTCAATAACAAAAAGACAAATAACCCACTAAAAAAATGGGCAAAGGATATGAACATGCACTTCACCAAAGAAGACATTCAGGCAGCTAACAGATACATGAGGAAAAGCTCTCGATCACTGGCCATCAGAGAAATGCAAATCAAAACTACAATGAGACACCATCTCACTCCAACAAGGCTGGCATTAATCCAAAAACAAAAGAGTAAATGTTGGAGAGGCTGCAGGGAGACTAGAACACTTATACACTGCTGGTAGGAATATAAAATTGTACAACCACTTGGAAAATCAATTTGGCACTTCCTTAAAATGCTAGAAATAGAACAACCATTCGATGAAGCAATCCCACTCCTTGGAATATATCCTAGAAAAATAAGAGCCTTCACACGAACTGATATATACACTCACGATCACTGCAGCACTGTTTACAATAGCAAAAAAATGGAAGCAACCATGATGCCCATCAACGGATGAATGGATAAATAAATTATGGTATATTCACACAATACTACGAAAAGATTGAGAAAAATGAATCGTGAAACATAACGTGGAGGCATCTGGAAGGCATTATGCTGAGTGAAATCAGTCAGTTGGAAAAGAACAAATGTTGTAAGAGACCACCGTTATAAGAAACAGTTTGAACACAGAAGAAAATATTCTTTGATGATTACAAGGGTGGGGAAGGAGGGAGAAGGCTACTCACTAATCAGACAGTAGACAAGAACTATTCTAGGTGAAGGGAAAGACAACACACAATACAAGAGAGGTCAGCACAACCGGACTAAGCCAAAAGCAAAGAAGTTTCGGAATGAACTGAAGGCTTTGAACGCCAGTGTGTGTGTGTGTGTGTGTGTGTGTGTGTGTGTGTGTGTGTGTGTGGCAGGGGGGTTGGTTAGGGACCATGGTTTCAAGGGACATCTAGGTCAATTGGGATAATAAAATCTATTAAAAAACTTTCTGCATCCCACTTTGGGGAGTGGGTCTGGGGTCTTAAACACTAGCGAGTGGCCATCTAAGATGCATCAATTGGACTCAACCCACCTGGATCAAAGGAGAATGAAGAACGTTAAAGACACAAGGTAATTATGAGCCCAAGAGACAGAAAGGGCCACATAAACCAGAGACTACATCAGCCTGAGACCAGAAGAACTAGATGGTGCCTGACTAAAATCGATGACTGCCCTGACAGGGAACACAACAAAGAACCCCTGAGGGAGCAGGAGAGCAGTGGGATGTAGACCTCAAACTCTCATAAAAAGACCAGACTTAACCGTCTGACTGAGACTAGAAGGACCCTGGAGGTCAGGCTCCCCAGACCTCCTGTTAGCCCAAGACAGGAACCATTCCCAAAGCCAACTCTTCAGACAGGGATTGGACTGGACCATGGGATAGAAAATGATACTGGTGAAGAGTGAGCTTCTTGGATCAAGTAGACACATGAGACTATGTGAGCAGCTATTGTCTGGAGGGGAGATGAGAGGGCAGAGGGGGTCAGAAGCTGGCTCAATAGACCCGAAAATAGAGAGTGGAAGGAAGGAGTGTGCTGTCTCATTACGGGGAGAGTAGCTAGGAGTACATAGCAAGGTGTATGTAAGTTTTTGTATGAGACGGGCTTGGTTCGTAAACTTTCACTTAAAGCACAATAAAAGGAAAGAAATGCGTGTTATGATAAAGATATATACCAACTAGTCATGAATCAGAAAACTCAATATTGCTAAGATGTTAATGTGTCACAAATTCAATGTCATGTCATTCAAAATCACAGCAGCCTTTTCTACAGAAATTAACAAGGTGATTCTAAAATTCATTTAGTTAAAAGAAAGGATCTACAGTTCTGCTAGCTCAGTGGTTAAACATCTAGCTGCTAACCAAAAGGTCAACAGCTCAAATCCACCAGCCACTCCTCAGAAACCCTATGGGGCCGTTCTACTCTGTCCTACAGGGTCACTGTAGGTCGGAATCGACTCGATGGCAACAGGTTAGGTTCTTTTTTTTTTTAATAGCCAAAACAACTTTGAGAAAGAAGAACAAAGTTAGAGGACTTGCACTACTTGACTTCATGACTTATTAAAATGCTACAGAAATCAAAACTGTGTGGCATTAGTGTCAACACAGACATATAGATCAACCAAACAAGACAGAGTTCAGAAATAGACTCACACATATATGGTCAATTCAGTTTTCACCAAAATGGAAAGTCAAGGCAGTGAAGAACGGATATCTTTCCAATAAATTGTCCTGGACAAGTGGCTATCCATATGCAAAGAAGTGAGCTTCAAGTTATACCTTGTACCATACACAAAAATTGACTCAAAATGAATCACAGTCCTAAATGCAAACTATAAAACTACTAGAAGAAAATCACTGTGATCTTCGACTAGGTAAAGATTTCTTAAATAGACACCAAAAGCACAACACATAAAAGAAAAAAGTGACAAATTGGACCTCATCAAAATTAAGAACTTCGGCCCTTCAAAAGACACTGTTAAGCAAATATAACCTTGCTTGGTGAAAGCGATGAGTACTTAAAGCACTTACTGATGAAGATCAAAGGCTATACAGCCTTCAGTACGGATTATACCTCAATATAACGAAAAAATTCTCACAACTTGACCAATAAGCAACATCATGATAAACACAGAAAAGACTGAAATTGCCAAGAATTTCATTTTACTTGGATCCACAATCAACACCCACAGAAGCAGCAGTCAAGATATCAAAGAATGCATTGCACTTGGCAAATCTGCTGCAAAAGACCTCCTTAAAGTGTTTAAAAGCATAGATGTCACTTTAAGGACTAAGGTGTGCCTGACCTAAGCTGTGGTAATTTCAATCACCTCCTATGCATGCAAAAGCTGGACAATGAATAAGGAAGACCAAAGAAGAATTCATCCCTTGGAATTATGGTGTTAGTGAAGAATATCAAACACATCATGGACAGCCAGAAGAATAAACAAATCTGTCTTGGAAGAAGTACAGCCAGGACGCTCCTTAGACACAAAGATGGCAAGACTACATCTCACATATTTTGGACATGTTATCAAAATGGATCAGTCCCTGGAAAAGGGCATCATGCTTGGTAAAGTAGAGGGTCAGTCAAAAAGAGTAAGGCCCTCAACAAGATGGAAAGACACAGTGGCTGCAACAATGGGGTCAAGCACAACAGCGACTGTGAGATGGAGCAGGACCAGGCAGTATTTCGTTCTGTTGTACACAGTGTGGCTATGAGTCCGAACTGACTCGATGGCACCTAACAACAACAACATATACAGGGCAACAACAATATGACTAACAGGTGGCTTCTTATCAAAAAAAAAAAAAATGAGGCCAGACACTACAATGAAGAAAAACCTGTCAACTAAGATGTCCTGACATTTTTCAGAGTCAAATGGGTCCTATTTGAGTATAAGGATAATCCAGTAGTTTGAAGAAAAAAAATCTACAGTTAATGGGAATGATGATTACAATAACAATAATGCCAGATAACTGTTATTATCTTCATTTTACTGATGAGGAAGCTGAAGCCCATAGGTTGAATAACTCTCCCAAGGTCACAGTCAGTAAACTGCAGAACCAGTATTCAAATATACAAGTCTGACATAAGAATTCGTATGCTCACAACTACACTATTTTTTCTCTACAGACCATACTAAGGAAAGCAAAGCTTAAAAGAAAGTTCATTTACTGTATTAAGGGAAACTCTCAAGCCATTGCCAAAATGGAAACGCTAATAAATAAGTATAAACTAAGCTTTGTGACTAAGATCTGTAGGTTAGTTATGTCCAAATATTTCAAGTTTTAGCAGGATTCACTTTAACAGCTCTGCATCTTTGTTCATATTGTTCTTTTATCCTGGGATACCATCTCACTCAGATAACCAAAACCCTGCTCCTCTTGTAAGCCTAATCCAATTACTATTCTTTTGAGAAACATTCACTAATACACTCAATTATAATTAATCACTTCCTCCACTCTTCTTCTTTAGCATATTGAGATAACGTGTAACACGTCTGGGACACTTAAAGGTTCCATATATGCTAGCTATCACACATGCACTTATTCAATTATGCCTTTTATCAACTTCATAAAGGCAATATTTATTCTTTAACAAATTTATTGAGCATTCACTGTATGCCAATATCTTTTCTGTATATGCTTAGCATACTTCAAATATAAAAAACCAAACCAAATCAAACCCAGTGCCGTTGAGTCGATTCTGACTCATAGAGACTCTATAGGACAGAGTAGAACTGCCCCATAGAGTTTCCAAGGAGTGCCTGGTGGATTCAAACTGCCCACCCTTTGGTTGGCAGCCGTATCACTTAACCACTACGCCACCAGCGTTTCCACGGTGCCAAAATGTTTGATCAATAAATAATGAAAATACAGAAAATTAAAAGCTCCCTGCAAATGACTGAATTTAAACACAGAATTGCTGCAGATGCGCAAAAGTAGCACTTCAACCCATCACAATTTTAAACTTAATCATCATAGGTGTTTGCATAGTCCTGATACTGATATTACAACCAAATTCTTCTCCAAATGACTACTGATGTCAAAACAGTTGATTAAAGAGAATTCTGATTTTACAATTTTTACAAGCCCAAATCCCAATTCTTTAGTAGGTAGACAAGACCAAGAATGACCTGGGATCTAAGCCTTCCCTCATACTTTCACTCCAGCCATGCCCAATTTTATGCTATCCCCCACACAACGCACAACTCTATCCCTCTGCTTCCATTGCTCATCCTTCAGAGAATGACCCTGCTGAACTATGGGTCAACAGCTACTCATTCCCAAAACTAAACTCAAAGTTCACCTCTTCTATAGCCTTCCCAAATGGCATCAGCTACATACCTCCCCATCATAATCCCTGCTTTGCACTTTCACTGCACCCAACTCGTACCTTCTGACAGAGCTTTGTAGTGCTTCGTGGTGCTTTTTCATGTCTGTCTCCCTCTGTTGGATCACAAATCCTTCAAAGTCCAGGGTTTATTAGGACTAGCCCTAGTACTTAAAAATTTATTAAGCGCCTATCACAGAGGAGGCACTTAAAGGTTTGTTGAATTAATGCCTTCTCTCATTGTTTCCCTTCAGGGCAACATCTTCTATCTCATTTTTTTTTCACCTTCCATTTACTCCTCAATCCAAGGTAACCTGCTTTCTAACTCATTCCTAACTCAAATTGCTCTTGCCAAAGTCAACAGCAACCTCCTTGTTATGAAGTCCACTGGACATTTCTCAACCCTTACCTTACTTGACCTCTCCACAGCATTTGATATTGCTGACCTCTTCATCCCTCCTTGAAGCACTCCCTTCCCAGGGCAACCCACTCTGTTTTCCTTCTGTCTCTTTGAGCTTGCTGAGCTCTCCACAGTTTCCTCCAAGATTTCATTTTAACTAATACATTCTTTCAATTCTAGTCCTCCTTTGGGCTCTGTCCACTGATTCTCTTCTACATCTTCCTCTTATGGGATCATTTCCATTTCCATGACATCAATTGCCATCTCTTGACTATTCCCCTAAGGAGTGCGTGTGTGTGCGTGTGTGTGTGTGTGTGGAGGGGGAATGAGGGGAGTCCTTGGGGTGCTGCAAATGGTTAAGTGGAAGACTACTAGCTGAAAGACTGGCAGTTCAAACCCACCCAGAGGTGCCTTGGAAGGCTGGACTGGTGATCTACTTCTGAAAGTTTACAACCTTGAAAACCCTATGGCGCAGTTCTACTCTGCACACATGGGGTCGTCATGAGTCGGGATCGACTCCACGGCAACTAATAACAGCAACCCCAGTCTAAAAAATAAATAAAATATTTTTACCCTATATCCTTAAGGGGGGGGGGCAATATGGGTGAAGCATAGTGAATAAAGGTGAGAATGGAGGCAATGAGGTTAAATATAAACATAACATGCAGAGTCTTGAAGACATGGTAAGAAGTTTGAATTTCATTTTGTCTTCTTTGGAAAGCCAATGAAAGCAGACAAGTGACATTCCTCAGTTCTACAGTTCAGAAAGGTAACTCTGGCTCTGGGGGATTACAGGGAGTGAGGGAGCAGGGAGACCGATTAGGAGGCTGCTGCAGTAGTACAAGAGAGCAATTACTTAAAGACAGGAGCGATGGCAGTGGTTAAGAGAATTCAGAATATGCTATGGCAGTATGGACAACAGGACTAACTGATGGTGACTTAGAACTGGGGTATAAGAAAAGGAAAGACAACTCGAAGGTTTGTAGCCAGAGCAACAGAGAAGCAAGTCAGTGACACTTACTGAAATGCTGAAAATACTTTCAGAGATTTAGTACAGAGAGGAATAGTGTCTGTTCATGAAACCTATTGAACAGTCAAGCAAAGATATATAGAATAAGCAGGATATCCGAGTGGCTCACTCCCTTACTTCTTTTAGGTCTCTGCTCAAACACCATCTCTTCAGTTCCACTTGGATGGTACTGAAGGAAGAAGTCCAAGCTGCACTGATAATAAAAAAACAAGGCTCCAGGAATTGAATAAATACCAATTCAACAAACGGATGCAGCACTGGAGGTGCACACTTGTCTACGCCAAGAAATGTGAAGACAGCTACCTGGCCAACCGATTGGAAGAGATCCATATTTGTACCCATTCCGAAGAAAGGTGACCCAACAAATTTAGGAAATTATCGAACAAATCATTTATATCCCACAAAAGTAAAATTTTGCTGAAGATCATTCGAAAGCAGTTGCAGCAGTACATCGACAGAGAACTGCCAGAAATTCAAGCTAGGTTCAGAAAAGGACGTAGAACAAAAGGATACCATTGCTGATATCAGATGGATACTGGCTGAAAGCAAAGAACACCAGAAAGATTTTTATCTGCGTTTGATTGACTATGCAAAGGCATTTAACTTTGTGGAGCATAAGAAATTATGGATAACATTGGGATGAATGGGAATCCAAGAACATGTAATTGTGCTCATGAGGAACCTGTACTTAGACCAAGAGGCAGTAGTTCAAACAGAACAAGGGGATATCGCATGGTTTGAAGTCAGGAAAGGTGTGTGTCAGATCTGTATCCTTTCACCATACTTATTTAATCTGTATGCCGAGCAAATAATCCGAGAAACTGGGCTATATGAAGAACAACACGGCATTAGGATTGGAGGAAGATGCATTAACAACCTGCAATATGCAGATGACACAACCTTGCTTGCTGAAAGTGAAGAGGACTTGAAGCACTTACTGATGAAGATCACAGACCACAGCCTTCAGTATGGATTATACCTTAACATGAAAACAAAAATGCTCACAACTGGACCAATAAGCAACATCATGATAAATGGAGAAAATACTGAAGTTGTAAAGGATTTCTACTTGAATCCACAATCAACACCCATGGAAGCAGCAGTCAAGAAATCAAAGAATGCATGGCACTTAGCAAATCTGCTGCAAAAGCATAACAACTGTGAGGATGATGCAGGACCAGGCAGTGTTTCACTCTGTTGTACACAGGATCACTATGACTGACAACTGACTAGATGGCACCTAACAACACAATAATATCCCCAACACCTAGGACAGCATCTGACACACAGTAATTTGAGCATGCTCAGCATAGAGATGAATGCTATGCAAGAGAAATATAACATGCGAGCCCCATACGTAAGTTTAAATTTTCTAGCAGAGACATTTAAAAAAAAACTATAAAAAGGTGGAATTTCAATAAATTTAACTCAATATATCCAAAATATTATTTAAAAATTTAATGAATATAAAGATTATTAGAGATATTTTATATTAGTTTTCCACACTACATCTTTGAAATACGGTATGTACCTTACTCTCAAAACATCTTAAATCATCTCAAAACATCTTAAATCAGTAGCTAATAGCTACTCGTAGCTAGTGGCTACCATTAGCACAAGTATAGATGATACACAGGCCATGGGTAGAACCAAATAAGATCACTTAGGGAGAGAATGTAAATAGAGAACTGAACCCTGAGACATACTCAGAAGTCAGGTAGAGGAGAAGCCACTTATAAGAGACTAAAAAGGAGCAATCAGAGAAAGAGAGAAAAAAACAAGAGAATATGACCTAGTGTTACAGTGGTTAAGAGCTACAGCTGCTAACCAAAAGGTCAGCAGTTCAAATCCACCAGCTGCTCCTTGGAAACTCTGTGGGGCAGTTCTACTCTGCCCTATAGGGTCACTATGAGTCAGAATCGACTTGACAGCAACAGGGTTTGCTTTGTTTTGGTTAAACTTTATGGAAGCAGACTGCCACATATTTCTCCCATGGAGCAGCTGGTGGGTTCAACCCACCGACCTCTTGGTTAGCAGCTGAGCTCTTAACCACTGCGTCACCAGGGCTATCTTAGGGATCCTGAAAAGAACTTTTTCAGAGAAGTGGTAGAAATAAACGCTTGATCAGAATGTAATGAAGAGAGAATGGCAGGTGTAATACGGGAAACGGCAACTCTTTCACGGAGCTGGGTTGCGAAAAGAGGCAGAGAAAGGAGTTGGTATCTAGAGAGGAATATGGGGTGAAGAGAGGTTTTTGTTTTTATTTAGATGAGTTATATTAAGGAGTGTTTATATGCCAACTGAAAAGGATACAACAGAGAGGAAAAAAATTAAAGGTGTAGAGAAAAAGGATCAAAGTTCTAGGGAGAAAAGAAACCAAGGACCCAGAACAAAAGTAGAGCAGCAGGCTTTAGAACAGAACAACTTCCACATTGTAACATCAAGGGAAGACAGAATATGTGGGTACAAATGCAGGTGGATTCTCTTATTAGGTGAGTCATCAACTGAGAAATACTGGAAAGAATACTGAAGATCTGGGGAGAAAATATGAAATGGTTGTCCTGACAGTGTGAAATTTAAGACTCCAGAAATGCTGGGTGACCATTTGAGATTGCTGACCATAAATTTGAAGTGAGTCTGGTTGGCATGATTAAAAATGATTTGTTCAACAATGTTCAGCTCCTTAGGGTCCAGATACGGAGCAGGAGGATAAATGTGTTTTGCCAGGACTGGGGTTCTACAGGGAAGGATGGGTAAGGGAGTTAAGAGATTTTGCTAGGGAGTAGTTATAGTGCTAGAATAAGGAACCTAAGCTGGGTAAAGAGAGAAGTAGAGACTTAATAAGGGGTAACACTGAAAATGTGGTAAGGTCAAAACCTTGTTGAGATCAGAGAATTGCTGCAATGGGAATACTAGAGTAAATGGGCTAAAAAGTTAAGTGGCTAGAGACTGTGATGTTTGAAATTGAGGTTTCAGAGGTGGTGCTATTATACCAATATTAAAGTTTAGGACTTGACTACATGAGTTGTTTAGTTAGGGCACAGAAAAAGATCATCTTGGTGCTATAAAACAACAAAGATGCCAGAATGTTGGATAGATCATATACATGAAGGGTTGACAAACTTTTTCTATAAACGGCCAGACAGTAAATATTTTTGGCTTTGCAGACTATACAGTTCCTGGCACAATTACTTACTTCAGCCATTGTAAAACAAAAGCCACCAAACACAGTAAATGAATGAGCATGGGTGTGTTCCAATAAAACTTTATTTACAAAAATAGGCGGTAGAAGGAACAGATTTGGTTCATGGGCTATAATTTACCAACCTCTGATCTATATTAATAAGAGTGATGACAGAAGTAACAGTGGAGAGGAAGACAATGAGCTGGGTGATAGGCTTCATTGAATGAGAGGAATTGACTGGAAAGCTGGTAGATCACAGAAACAAGGAATAATATAGTTAAGTCTGATGAAACAATTTTCAAAGGAGCTGAGGTTCATAAAGATCCCTCATTCAGGCCCTAGGGTATCTGGGATGAGGAAAAAAAACTCTTCACTTGTGATGGCTACAAGGAAAGCAGTGTCCCCAAGGATAACCAGGATTCAGTTACAGCAAGAAGGTGAAGCAAATATTTACAGAGGAGTTGAGTTAAAATATGTAGGAGATTGAGCTGATTCCCCACTTCAGCATAAGCCCCAATATGGCAAGTCCAAGTCTGTCTAAGAGCTGATCCCAGGGCCTACCCTAGTGCCTGGCAAACAGTAAAGGTTCAGATATATGATGATATGATGGACAAACGAATGTCTTCGTATTCATTTTAAGGACTAATGTCCAAATTCCTCAAAAAGGTATACAACTCCCCCACCTCCTTCCCTCCATGATCTGATCCTGGCTTATTCTCCAATCTCATCGGTGTTCTGAATATACTTTACTACTTGTAGTTCCATAAACCCACAGGTCCCTACCCTTCTCACTTCACTGATTCTTACATACTTCATGACTCAGCCTATATATTACTTTCTCCACTAAGAGAGCCTTTCCTGATGCAGCAGAGTTCTAGGTCAGGTGTTCCTCCTACATGCCCCCATAAACACTCTTATTTATCCTTACAGCACTTACCATGTTGTATTAAAAATAACTACTTTATCCCATTTCTCTCACCAGATAATAAGCTACTCAAGACTTAACATTATGTCTCATTTACTATCTCCTCAGTGCCTAGTATAGTGCAAGACACATAACAGGCACTCAAACACTGACTACCAATGAACAGGAGAAATAAAAATTGCTTTAAACTGGAAGCACGCAATTCCTGAAACGAACATTTGGAGATATTTTTTTTTCCCCAATGACAAAACAGGCCAAGAAAGGTTCAGTGACTCACCCAGTCAAGTCTTGGTCTCCTGAGTCACAATTCTCTTCCCACAAAATCACAGTACCGATTAAATCAAGCTTACTGATCTAAGCTTTCCATGAACCTCCAGAAATAATACAAAAATGTTATTAAGAACCATTTCAGCTTCATCCACCCCAGCTCCGGTTGACTATATCAGTTGCAGAGAACTCTGATGTTAATTATTACTTAATAGCTTTTTTGCCCAGAATAGGCCAGTCTTTAACTGAACCAGTCTTTTGCATGTCCTTCTCACACACTAAAATTCAATACATATTTATTGTGCATCTCTACGTGAAAACCATGTGCAGAAAGTTATAATTTGTCATCACCCTAGAAAATATATTTAAGAGTTTAATAATATCTCAAATGTCTGCCAAACACCAAAACATGAATCGGTTGAGAGACTGAATGTGAACATTAGAGATAGGCATTGCACCTTCATCAGGAAAATCCCTATAGTCCAATGCTTCTGTTTTCAATGGTTGCTATGTTATACTGCAATTGTGTTACTGAGCAACAACTCAGAAGCTAGTATGGCAAGCTCACTAAGAAACAACTGAATCAAGTCAAGATTTATAAAAGTACTCTGAGACTCAACATCACTTTTTTATACCTTCAACTGAAGTAACTCTTTTTTATAAGCATCAGATACAGGATTTACAGCAAGACTATAAAATTTACCTAGAATTTTTAAAGACATATCTTCAGAATGACACATGCTTTCCAAAAGAGAATAGTCAGTTTTAGTGTCCCCCTTCAAAACAATCTGAAGTCACAATTTATAGAAAAATTAATAACTGGGCATTTCCTGACTTTAATTTCTTTCATCTTGGATTATAGCTCAGTTAAACTCAAAGAGTACTAGACTTGACAGTCAGTGATCTCTTCATGACCCAGCAAGGGCAGACCTGGTGGAAAATATATATATATACTTAAAAGAATTGCTAATTTATGAGGGTTAGATAAAATTACTGACATTAATTTCATAAATTAAGTTTCGATCAGGTCAAAAATTAAGATGGAAAGGGGTAAGATGAGGAACTGGGAAGACAGGGATGGGAGAAGAGAGGTAGGGGAAGGGGAGGGAAAAAAGGAGAAAGAGAAAGGAGTGGAGGGAGGAAGGGAGAGAAATATTGACTAAGGTGTTTAAAACTAAGATTCTACTAAGGAAGAACCAGGAAACTGACCAAACTCCCCAAACCCACTTGGGAGTAGCGTAAGCATTCCTGAGGGAGACCTTACTGCTGATATTGTCATGGGAAATTCTCAAACATTCACTTTCTAGGAACAGAACCTTTCCTTCTGATTCCAGTGAATCCCTTGTCTTTAATCCCTCTTCTTATGGTCTACAGTTGCCCTTCATTTACTCTCTTCTCTCAACAATCTTCTTTTACTTCTACTGCATTATGGAAGGGGGAAAAGAAGTAGAAATGCACATTTGTCATCTTTAAGAAACATTTATTTGACAACTTCTATGTGGAAGAGTCTAAGGAAACATACAACTCATTGAGATCTGGTATTCTGCCCTTAAGGAGCTTACAATCTAGTTTGGAAGACAAGACAAACGAAAAACAGAACAATACGATATAAAGTATAGTATCAAATAAGTGTGACCGACAAATATATAGGATTTCAGAGGTCCTTGTGAAGTTGAACTTTTAAGAAAGAGTACAATTTAGATTTTAAGAAAGAAGAGAAAAAAATGGGCCAGGTACGCAGAATGACATAAAGAGCGGTATGGGAGGGAGAAAGCATATAGCAAGCTTAGAGGATAGTGAAGAGAGCAGTGTGGCCAGAGCTCAGCTTTTCCATAAAGAACATAAGGTTGATAATACATGGTGAGAAGAGATTTTGAAAAGTTCAGATTAAGAAATTTGAACTTTAATCAGTAGGAAAGAGTACTTCCAATTATTTTTTCTTTACATAGATACACATATACAGTCCCTAAAAGTACACATAAATTACTCACGAATCTATTATGTATGACAAAGTTAAAATAAAACTCATTTACTTGAAGCAAACAGATGATACTTAGAAAATACAAAAACAAAAAGAGAAAGAGCGAGGAATTCTGACAATTCACTAATCTTTCCATTAAGATTTCATTCTTCTAAGCTCCTTGAATTAAAACTTCCTATGTTTTTATGACATAAGTGCTGACTTCAGGTTACTAAGGATTTTTATCACACGAGTCATTCTTCATTTTTCTTCTCTACTAGTCTCGCCCAACTATGGAATATTTCATAACTTCAACATCAGTATATGGGAAAGGAAAAGGGAGAGGGGACTAAAATGAAGTCTACTTTAATGCTTTTAGCAATACAGTAAGGGTATGACACAAAGAACACTAAACTTCAACTTCCAATTACTAATAGCTAAATTTCAAAGAAGTCATTCAGTTTCACTGTCTCCAATTGTCTCACCTACTTTCTTACTTGAAAGTTACTGTGTTCAAAAGATCATGAAAAAGTGCTCTGAAAGCTGACCTACAAATTACATGATTAAGGGTTCAATGAGTGGACAAGGAGTGAGGTTATTGCTTAAGTCAAGACTTAAAAACTACCTGTCAATAATCAGTGCTTCAATTTCCCTAAACTCTAAATTGATATAATTTGAGAAAATTTTTGAATATAGCCTACATACTTCAACTGGTTAGAAAATACTCAAAATAAGGGGAATATCCAGGATAAAAAATACTCTATCCTAAATAACCAAACCAAAAACCCAAACCAAACTCAGTGCTGTCGAGTCAATTCCGACTCATAGTGACCCTATAGGACAGAGCAGAACTGCCCCATAGAGCTTCCAAGGAGCACCTAGTGGACTTGAACTGCTGACCCTTTGGTTAGCAGCCATAGCACTTAGCCACTACACCACCAGGGCTTCCAAATAACCAAAGGGTAACTCAAATCCATTTGCAACTCTCAGGACAGGCCTGTATGACTCTGAAATTTAAAGCAGTCTAATAATTCTAAACAAAATGCATTTCGAGTCAAATCTCAATACGAAACAAAGGTACTGATACGAATTTAGAGAATTCTGAATCCAGATAATTGTAGGATAAAAAAACCAGTGATACATTTAATTACATTCTAACTGAATATCAGACTTGTTTATGGTGATGTTGCTTGGCAACAGAAGCACTGCCTTAACAACCTACTCAGTTCTACAACTATTCAAGTATTTTGTGCTAATAGCCTGAACATATTATGAACCACATCATATGTAAAAAAAATTCAGCACAAGTCTCTTCTTATACTAGACTTCTGTGAGATTTTATGGTAATAGCTTCATCACTCCAGCTAATGTGAAACAAAGGCTTTTAAAATAATTGGCAGTGGGCATTTTTAAGAGCAAAGAACCCATTTAATACGGTCAAAATCTGGACACTAAGCGTTTACCGAAGTGCCCATTTAAACCTGTTACACGCTTACATATTTTAGACCTTATCTCAGGAATGACAGTCAACACCACTGTTAAAATTGTTTTCAAGGCCAAGGAAAATGGAAGCATGGCTTTCTCATCACAAATTAAACTGGAGCTATTATATGTTTTAGTGAATTATTAAATTGGCCACACAATCACCACGAAGATGTGCATCAAAAAGGGCCATAGTTTCACGTGTACTTAACTGGCTATAAACACTCGTGGTACAGCCTACTTTTCTAAGGCGCGCTCCAATCACTTTAAAATAAATAAATAAATAACAAGAAAGGATTTGGAACGAAAAAAAAAAAAAAAGGCGTTTTCCCAAATAAGGAAAAGATACCATCCCGAGAAAGAAAGGCTACGTACCAGACTCACACACGGTGTGCAACGAGCGCACATAAAACTTAACAGGGACCGGTGTTCTGGCCGCACTCGCCACCGGGGGACACCTCCACAGCTCCAACCACGGGTACACACTCAACCCTTCTCGCGGAGGCATTGGGGCTAAGGGCGACGGTCCTACAGCTGGGATGTTGGCCCGGTCCACCACGCCGGGCGAAGTCCGGGGGGCCGCTCGCGGCGCAGGCTGACGACGAGGAACAGGAGCAGGAGGGCTGAGTCGGGCCCTCGGGCTCCTGACTCGGGAAATCTCAGAGGTAACCCAGCAGAAATCCAAGGACGGGGAAGCGGCGGCGGAGAAAAGCGCAGACTTCTTTCCCGCGGATTGGCCTCCTCAAAGCTACGAGGCCAAGACGAAGCCCTCAGCCGGCTGCCCGCCGCCGGCCGCCTCCCATGCCCCGCGGAGCAGGCTCTGTCCCGAAACCCGGGGCCGCGCGAAGCAGGAAGTCCCGCCCACACGCCGACGTCACCGACGCCCCCTACGCCGGCCGTGGTTTGAAGCCGTTAGAGGGAGGAGGCAAGCGAGCTGAGGTGGCCGCG
The DNA here is from genome assembly GCF_030014295.1 of Loxodonta africana. Classification (NCBI taxonomy): domain Eukaryota; kingdom Metazoa; phylum Chordata; class Mammalia; order Proboscidea; family Elephantidae; genus Loxodonta; species Loxodonta africana. The sequence continues at coordinate 37,432,555 of NC_087345.1, read as the reverse complement.
GGCTGTGGCGGCGGGAAACGAGCTGAGGTGGCCGCGGGCTGTGGCGGCGGGAACGCGGATGCTCGGACGTTCCTCCCGGAGGGCACTGGAGAGACTCAGAGGCAACCCTCGCCCCCAAGCTGGAGGAAACGGAAAATCCAGGCCTGGGCCCTGGCCTCCAGGGGCCGGAGTGACGCGAGGGTTAGGGGAGGAAACCGGTGTCCCTCACCGGCGCCCAACCCAGCGTCTCTGGGGTTTTTTCAAGCCCTTCCGCGCCTCTCCTTCCCTCTTCGCGCAGTGCCCCCCACTCTGCCTTCTCTGAGGGCTCCAGTGGCTCTCCTGCCGCCACCCCCCGTCCTGCTACCTTTCCTCCTTCCTGCTTGCCGCCGTGCCCGTGGGCGGTGCAAGGGGTGCTGAAGTGGCCTGCGGTCAAGCTTTGGGGCATTAGCCCAGAAGTGGCGAGTCTGCTCAGCTGGCCCCTGGGGAACTCCCAGGTCAGGACCCAGGAGAGAATCCCTCCCTGCCTCCGCGCTTCCTGCTCCAAATCTCAGTCACGTAGTTCAAGACCTGCTCTGGCTAACACTGTGAACTACCTATCTTCAGGTTGTAAGCTAGAGTTAAAAACGTCAATTAATGTTCCGAGGGCTGAAATAAGGTAGGCGGTCAGCCTTTGAAAATAGGTGGAGAGAAAATAGACATTCCCCTCGCCTCATATTTAGTACCTTGCTTTTTATTCTCACAACAATGTCTGGCACAGCTTATTTTTATCCTCCGAGCTAACGTTTTCGGGCTCCAGTTATGATTGGAAGCAAATGAGATAACGACTTTTTGAATGAAATGAAAGAAAAGGAACCATTAGAAAACACTGAGTTGGCAATGGAATGTTACTGGGTTTTAAAGATATGAGATGTGGTAAAATACATCAATGGAATAGAATAGAGAATTCAGAAATTCCCATATATGTAAGTGCTTAATATAATAAACCAAAAAAAAAAAAAAAAAAGCCCGTTGCCATCCAGTCGATTCTGACTCATAACAACCCTGTAGGACAGAGTAGAACTGCCCCATAGAGTTTCCAAGGAGCACCTGGTGGATTTGAACTGCCAGCCTTTTGGTTAGCAGCCATAGGTCTTAACCACTATGCTGCCAGGGTTTCCACTTAATGTAATAGTAATACTCTTTAAAGAAACCAGTTGCTCTGGTGCAGATTCTGACTCACTGACCCCGTGTGTTTCAGAGTGGAACTGTACTCCATAGGATTTTCAGTGGCTGATTTTTTGTATATAGATCACCAGGCCTTTCTTCCAAGGTGCTGCTCTGTGGACTCGAACCTCCAATCTTTGGGTTAGCAGCTATGCGTTAACCATTTAGACCACCCACGGACTCCAGTATAATAATAATAGCTCACATTTACTGCGGACTTATGTGTCAGATGCTGGAGTACTTTTTCAGGTTATATTATTTAATCTTCATAGCTCTGTAAGATAGGTGTAATTATTATCCCAATTTTCCAAAGTTAGGCAGAGTTACTAGTGGTTAGTGTTTGAGCCAGGCTAACTCCAAAAATCTCAGTGATAACTTGTAAAATATACAAATTAAGTGGGGAAAAGATTAAGAAATGGCTAGGCAAGGGGGCATAGGAGTCCCTGGGTGGTGCAAACAATTGACATACTCAGCTGCTAACTGAAAGGTTGGAGGTTTGAGTGCACCAAGAAGTGCCTTGGAAGGAAGGCCTTGCACAATCTACTTCTAAAAAATCAACCACTGAAAACTCCATGGCGCATATGGGGTTGCCATGAGTTGGAATCGACTTGACACAACTGGTTTTAGTGGTTAAACCACAAAAAACAAATGTCCAATTAACAGATGAAAAAATATTCAACTTCCAAAGGTATATTTTTCATCTGTCAGCATTGATAGGGAGTGGGGTTACAATGACTGTCATGCACTATTGGTGTTAAGTTTAAATTGGTACAACCTTATTTACCAAAATTATGCATTAGTGTTTGTCCCAACAATTCCATTTCCTGGGGGTTAACTCTAAGGAAAATAACAAAGAGTGAGGAGAGATCCACAAGAATGTCCCTGGCTCCCTTTTTTATAATAGATGCTAGTAGAAACAACATAATGCCCATCACTACTAGAATACTAATTAAATAAATTTTGGTGCATGCATACAATGTAATACACTTGAGCCCTTAAAATTGATGATGTAAATCTCTTTAATATGTTCATAGCATATAGGCTGGTATTTTTTTTCCCACAAAATGTGTGTAGATATATATATCTATGGGTATGTGTATATGCATACAGATACTTGAAGGAGCCCTGGTGGCATAGTGGTTAAGCACTGGGCTGCTAACCAAAAGGTCAGCAATTTGAACTCACCAGCTGCTCCACGAGAGAAAAATGTGGCAGTTTGCTTCTGTAAAGATTACAGCCTAGGAAACCCTATGGAGCAGTTCTACTTCGTCCTATAGGGTTGCTATGAGTTGGAATCAACTCTACGGCTTTGGGGGGTTTTATATAAATACAGGTAGTTCCTGACTTATGACATATTCAAGTTACAATGAACCACACTTAGTCCGTTTTTGGGTTTTTTGGTTTTTTTTTTTTTTTTTTGCTTACATAAGTGCATATAACTGGAGAAGCAGGAAGTGCCTATGTTGAAGCCACTGAAAAATTCAAGGATGAGCTGGACAAAATAATACAAGATGATGAATATGAAAGCAGATTTTCAGTGTGGATGAAACAGGCTTGTTTTGGAAAAAGATGCCAGAACAGACCTATATTCACAAGTAAGAGAAGTCAGTGCCTGATTTCAAGACATTTAAAGACATTATCACACCACTGCTTGGAGGAAATGCTCCAGGATTTAAATTAAAACCTTATTTACCATTCTGAAAACCCCTAAGCGTTCAAAAACATTGACAAAAATAGCTGCCAGTCTACTACTGGAGTAATTCCAAGGCCTGGATGATGTCTTATTCAAAGACTTGTTTTTAAATTGCTTCATCCCAGAAGTGTGCGCCTACTGCTTTGAAAAGAGCATCCCTTTCAAGATTCTGCTGCTACTTGATAATGCCCCCATATCCTCCTCACGTGGAATATCTAAATCAGGATGTGAAAGTGGTGTATCTACCTCCCTGTGCAACAGCTGTAATTCAGCCTATGGATCAAGGTGCAGTTGCCACTTCCAAGGCATACTACCTATGGACTACGTTTGCCCAGGCAATAGCTGCAGCAGATGGAGGTACAGTAACATTATGTGAATTCTGGAAGAATATAATATTTTTCAGTGTATCTGGAACATTGCATCCTCCTGGGAAGAAGTTATGGGAAAATACATGCAGGGGATTTGGAAAATATTGCTGCTCTATGTGAACACGCTCCAAGTATTTGATCAGGATAATACGATGGAAGAAATGGGTGGGAAAAATAGTCATATGGCAAGAACACTGAATTTAGAACTTTGTACCACTGATGTGGAACAGCTCATAGATCATGAAGGAAAATTGACAGATCAGGACTTAATGAATTTTGAAGAGAAAGAAATGCTGAAGAAGAGAGAAATAATGAGGAAAAGGAAGGAGAGAAGTTATCAAAAAATTTTACAGTGAATTTTTTCCTAAACTAAATCAGGGGCTTCAGTTGCTTGAAAACATGAACCCAAATGATGATCACTGCTAAAGTCGATAGGCAGATTCAAGAAGCAGGAGATGTTACCATGAAATATATGAAGAGGAAAAAAAAACATAGACAACTCTCAAACTAATTTTCTGACTAGAAATGCTATCCGTACTCTCAGGGATAATACAGATGATCCAGAACCTTCCACAAATGGAATTACTACCACAACTGCCAAAATGACAGCATTGTTCAACTCATCATTGGAGCAAGTTTTTATAATTTGTGTATTTTTTATGTATTTATGAAAATATATCTAAGTTTATATGTAATATTTCCAACCCCCAAAAACAAAGATCAGATTTATAAACACACTGATAATAAAAGGCAATAATAATGAAAACTACAAAAAAAAAGTATTAAACTTATGTCAGAACAGACTTAAAACAACAGAGTTGTTGGAACAGATCCCATCATAAGTTGGGGACAACTTGTATGTGTGTGTGGGCACACATATAGATACACAAACACGCACATTTTCTGCCATATGTTAACAAATATATTTTCCTCTGTCATTAATTTTAGTGTGCAGTTTTAATTTTAATGTAGTCAAAGTTCTAATAGAATTGTCAAGAAATTAATGGGATAATGAATAATTTTGAGCAACTTTATGCCAATAAATTCAACCACTTAGGTGAAATTGACAAATTCTTGAAAAATGCAAATTGCCACAACTGATACAAGAAGGAAAAAAATTTTAATGGTCCAATATCAAATTAAATTTGTAATCTAAAACCTTTCCACAAAACTTCAGGATCAGATGGCTTCAGAGGTGAATTTTATCAAAAATTTAAGGAAGATAAAATACCCATACTACACTCTTTCAGAAAATAAAGAATTAACACTTCCAAACTTGGTTTATGAGGCTGATATGATCCTAATACCAAAACGTGACAAGGATATTGCGAGAAACTACAGAACAATATCATGAAAATAGGTACAAAAATTCTTAAAATATTAGCAAATCAAACCTTGCAATATAGAGGATAAGATAACCATGGCCACAAAAAGTGAGATTTAACATTGAAATATCAATGTAATTCACCACATTAACAGAATAAAATAGAAAAACAAAGTGTTGCAGTAGATACAGAAAAGGCATTTAACAAAATTTAACAACCATTTATGTTAAAAATTTTCAGCAAGCTAGGAACAGAAAGGAACTTCATATTGATTCACCTGTGAAAAATGTAATGGTAAATACTACATCCTTTTCATCTAAGATCAGGAGCAAGGTAAGGCAAGAATGTCTGCCCTCATCATCTATCCAGGATTATATCGGAGGTCCTAATCTTTGCAATGGAGGCCTAGTGGCACACTGGTTAAGAGTTCTGCTACTAAGCAAAAGGTTGGAAGTTCAAACCCACCAGCTGCTCTTGTAAACTCTATGGAGCAGTTCTACTGTGTCCTATAGGTTCGCTATGAGTCAGAACTGACTCAATGGCACCTAACAACAACAGTCTATGCAATAAGGCAAGAATAAGAAAGAGCATAAAGGTTGGAAAGACTCACACTTCTTGATTTCAAAACTTAGCAAATGGCTACAGTAATCAATACAGTGTTATACTGGCATAAGGATAGACATATAGATCAAATGGAATATCACTGAAAGCCCAAAAATAAGCCCTTATTTTTATGGTTAACTGATTTTCAACAAGGGTACCAAAATAACGCAATGGGAAAAAGAACAGTCTTTTCAACAAACGGTGCTGGGACAACTGGATATCCACATACAAAAAAAATGAAGTTGGAACCCTATCTCATACCGTATACAAACATTAAAATGGATCAAAAACCCAAATGTGAAAGCGAAAACTATTAAAGCTCTTAGAAGAAAACTTAGGCATAATTCTCTGTGACCTTGAATTAGGCAATGGTTTCTTTGATAAGACAACAAAAAAAAAGATTGATTACATTTCATCAAAAATTTAAAAACATTTGTGCTTCAAAGAACATCAGTAGAATGAAAGATAACCCACAGAATGGGAGAAAATATTTGCAAATCATATACCTGATAAACATCTATCCCAAAGATATGAAGAACTCTTACAACTCAGCAATAAAAAGACATAACCCAGTAAAAAATGCTCAAAAGATTTAAAAAGACATTTCTCCAAAGAAGACATAAGAATGACCAATAAGCACATGAAAAGACGCTGAACATCATTAGTTACTGAAACCAAAAAAACCAAACCTGTTGCTGTCAAGTCGATTCTGACTAAATCAAAACCACGATGAGTACAGTGAGATACACTTCACACCAACTAGGATGGTTGTAAGTTTTAAAAAAAAGGAAAGAAAGATAAGGGTTAATATGTGCAGAAATTGAAACCCTCATGCATTGCTGGTGGAATTATGAAGTGGTGCAGCCACTTTGGAAAAGTCTGGCAGCTACTCAGAAGGCTAAACACAGAGTTACCATATGACCAAACAATTCCACTCCTAGGTATACACCCAAGAGAAATGAAAAGAGGCCCACACAAAAACTTGTACATGGCTGTTTACAGCAGCATTGTTCATAATACCCAAAAGGTAGAAACAACCCAAATGTCCCTCGACTGAGGAATGGATAAACAAAATATGGCATACTTATGCAATGGAATACATACACAGACCTGAAAAGGAATGAACTATTAATCCATGCCACAACTTACATGAACCTTGAAAGCATGCTAAGTGAAAGTCACTTATTTTATGATTCTATTTATATGAAATGTTCAGAATAGGCAAATTCATAGGGACAGAAAGTAAATTAATGGTTGCCAGGGACTAGCATGATGGCACTAGTTTTTTTTTTTTTTTTTTTGGGACTAGCATGCAGGGACAGTGGGGTGGGGGAGAGAAGTGATTGTTAATGAGTACGGGGTTCCTTTTTGAGGTAATACAAGTGTTCTCCAATTAGATAGTGGTAATGGTTGGACAAATTTGTGAGTTACAGTTGATTCTCATTATTTGCAGAAGTTACGTTGCTGCAAACACTGAATTAGCAAGTACTGAACCAGTCTTGTTCAACTTCAGCTGAGAACATGTGCTTCAGGTGAAAAAGTTTTTCACCGTTCTGCTCAATGCACATGTCCATGAATGACTGGAAGTACCACAAGTATTGACTGTAGGGTTACAAATAAGTTTTACAAATACAAGATTCACAAATACAGAATCTGAGAATAATGAGGATCGACTGTATATACTTTTAAAAGGTAAATTTTATGGTATGTGAATTGTATCTCAATTTTTTAAAAGATAAAAAGAAGTAAAACCATATTCACAGGCGGCATGACTGTATATATAAAAAAGCCCATGGAATATACAAAAAAAGCTACTAGAACAAATAAACTAATTTAACGAGGTCACAGGATGCAGGGTTAATATAGAAAAATCAATTCTATATACCAGCAACAAACAATTAGAATATGAAATTAAAAACAACAGCATTTATAATGTATTCAGAAAGCTAGGAATAAGTTTAACAAAAGACGTGAAAGACCTGTGCATTGAAAACCACAAAACATAACTGAAGGAAGTTAAAGAAGACCATTCTTCCTATACTTATTTGAAGACTCAATTAAATCCCTTTCAGAATTCCAGCAGACCTTTTTTTATTTTTTGCTGGCTTTTTACTTTTTTTCTTTTCATAATTTTTATCGTGCTTTAAGTGAAAGAAAACTTTTGTGATATAGTGGTTAAGTGCTACAACTGCTAACCAAAAGGTCAGCAGTTCAAATCCACCAGGCACTCCTTGGAAACTTAATGGGGCCAGTTACACTCTGTCCTGTAGGGTCACTATGAGTTGGAATTGACTTGATGGCAATGGGCTTGGTTTTGGTTTTCTGGTTTTAAGTGAAAGTTTACAAATCAATTCAGTCTTTTCATACAAAAATTTATATACACCTTGCTATATACCCCTAGTTGCTCTTCCACTAATGACACAGCACAGTCCTTCCCTCCACTCTCTATTTTCGTGTCCATCCTGCCAGCCTCTGACCCCCTCTGCCCTCTCCCCTCCCCTCCAGACAGGAGCTGTCCACATAGTCTCATGTGTCTACTTCATCCAAGAAGCTCACTCTTCACCAGTATCATTTTCTATCCCATACTCCAGTCCAATCCCTGTCCGAAGAGTTGTCTTTGGGAATCATTCCTGTCTTAGGCTAACAAAAGGTCTGGGGACCATGAGCTCTGGGGTCATCCTAGTCTCAGTCAGACGGTTAAGTCTGGTCTTTTTATGAGAATTTGAGGTCTGCACCCCAGTGTGCTCCCGCTCCCTCAGGGGTTCTCTGTTGTGTTCCCTGTCAGGCCAGTCATCGGTTATAGCCAGGCACCAAGTAGTTCTTCTGGTCTCAGGCTGATGTAGTCTCCAGTTTATGTGGACCTTTCTGTCTCTTGGGTTCATAATTACCCTGTGTCTTTGGTGTTCTTCATTCTCTTTTGCTTGAGGTGGGTCGAGACCAACTGAGGCATCTTAGATGGCCGCATGCTAGTGTTTAAGACCCCAGAAGCCACTCTCCAAAGTGAGATGCAGAATGCTTTCTTAATAGATTTTATTATGCCGGTTGACCTAGATGTCCCCTGAAACCATGGTCCCCAAGCCCCCACCCCTGCTACGCTGACCTTCAAAGCATTCAGTTTATTCAGGAAATTTCTTTGCTTTTGGTTTAGTCTGGTTGTGCTGACCTCTCCTGTATTGTGTGTTGTCTTTCCTTTCACCTAAAATCCATCTTACCTACTATCTAAGTAGTAAAAACCCCTCTTCCTCCCTCCCTCCCCACTCTTGTAACCATCGAAGACTATTTTCACCTCTGTTTAAACTGTTTTTCCAGTTCTTGTAATAGTGGTCTTGTACAATATTTGTCCTCTTGCAACTAACCAATTTCACTCAGCATAATGTCTTCCAGATTCCTCCATGTTATAAAATGTTTCACAGATTCATCATTGTTCTTTATCAATGTGTAATATTCCATTGTGTGAATGTACCATAATTTATTTATGCATTCATTCATTGATGGGCACCTTGGTAGCTTCCGCCTTTCTGCTATTGTAAACAGTGCTGCAGTGAACATGGGTATGCATATATGTGTTTGTGTAAAGGCTCTTATTTCTCTAGGATATATTCCACGGAGCGGGATTGCTGGATTGTACGGTAGTTCTATTTCTAGCTTTTTAAAGAAGCGCCAAATTGATTTCCAAAGTGGTCATATCATTTTACGTTCCCACCAGCAGTGTATAAGTGTTTCAGACACTCCACAACCTCTCCAACATTTATTATTTTGTGTTTTTTGGGTTAATGGTAGCCTTGTTGGAGTGAGATGGAATCTCATTGTAATTTTGATTTGCATTTCTCCACAGGCTAATGATCGTGAGCATTTCCTCGTGAATCTGTTAGCTACCTGAATGTCTTCTTTAGTGAAGTGCCTGTTCATAAACTTTGCCCATTTTTTAATTGGGTTATTTGTCTGTCTGTAGTTGAGTTCTTGCAGTATCATGTAGATTTTAGAGATCAGGCTTTGATTGGAAATGTCATAGCTAAAAACTTTTCCCCAGTCTGTAGATAATCTTTACTATTTTGGTGAAGTCTTTGGATGAACATACGTGTTTGATTTTTAGGAGCTCCCAGTTATCTAGTTTCTCCTCTGCATTGTTAGTAATGTTTTATATACTGTTTATGCCATGTATTAGGGCTCCTAGCATTGTCCCTATTTTTTCTTCCATGATCTTTATTGTTTTAGATTTTATATTCAGATCTTCGATCCATTTTGAGTTAGTTTTTGTGCATGGTGTGAGGTATGGGTCTTGTTTCACTTTTTTGCAGATGGATATCCAGTTATGCCAACACCGTTTGTTAAAGAGATTGCCTTTTCCCCATTTAACTGACTTTGGGCCTTTGTCAAATATCCACTGCTCATATGTGGATGGATTTATATCTGGGTTCTCAGTTCTGTTCCATGGGTCTATGTATCTGTTGTTGTACCAGTACCAGGCTGTTTTGACTACTGTGGTGGTATAATAGGTTCTAAATTCAGGTAGAGTGAGGCCTCCCACTTTGTTCTTCTTTTCCAGTAATGCTTTACTTATCCGGGGCCTCTTTCCCTTCCATACGAAGTTGGTGATTTGTTTCTCCATCTCATTAAAAAATGTTGTTGGAATTTGAATCGGCATTGCATTGTATCCATAGATCGCTCTTGGGAGAATTGATATTTTTACAATGTTACATCTTCCTATCCATGAGCAAGGCATGTTTTTCCACTTATGTAGGTCTCTTTTGGTTTCTTGCAGTAGTGTCTTCTAGTTTTCTTTGTATAGGTCTTTTACACCTCTGGTAGGATTTATTCCTAAGTTTTTATCTTCTTGGGGGCTGTTATAAATGGTATTGATTTGGTGATTTCCTTTTCGATGTTCTTTTTGTTGGTGTGGAGGAATCCAACTGATTTTTGTGTGTTTATCCCGTATCCTGATATTCTGCTGAACTCGTCTATTAGTTTCAGTAGTTTTCTTGAGGATTCCTTAGGGTTTTCTGTGTATAAGATCATGTCATCTAGAAATAGAGATATTTTTACTTCCTTCCCAATCTGGATGCCCTTTATTTCTTTATATAGCCTAATTGCTCTGGCTAGGACCTCCAGCGCAATGTTGAATAAGAGTGGTGATAAAGGGCATCCTTGTCTGGTTCCAGATCTCAAGGGGAATGCTTTCAGACTCTCCGTTGAGGATGATGTTGACTGTTGGCTTTGTATAAATGCCCTTTATTATGTTGAGGAATTTTCCTTCTGTTCCTATTTTGCTGAGAATTTTTATCATGAATAGGTGTTGAACTTTGTCATATGCCTTTTCTGTATCATTTGATAAGATCATGTGGCTGTTATCTTTTGTTTTAGTTATATGATGGATTACATTAATTGTTTTTCTAATGTTGAACCATCCCTGCATACCTGGTACGAATCCCACTTGGTCATGGTGAATTATTTTTTTGGTATGTTGTTGAATACTATTGGCTAGAATTTTGTTAAGGATTTTTGCATCAAAGTTCATGAGGGATATAGGTTTGTAATTTTCTTTTTTTGTGGTGTCTTTACCTGGTTTTGGTGTCAGGGATATGCTGGCTTCATAGAATGAGTTTGGGAGTATTCCGTCCTTTTCTGTGCTCTGAAATACCTTTAGTAGTAGTGGCATTAACTCTTCTCTGAAAGTTTGGTAGAACTCTGCAGAGAAGCCATCCAGGCCAGGGCATTTTGCGGGGGGAGAGTTTTCATTACCTTTTCAATCTCTTCTTTTGTTATGGGTTTATTTAGTTATTCTACCTTTGCTTGTGTTAGTTTAGGTAGGTAGTGTGTTTCTAGAAATTCATCCATTTCTTCTAGGTTTTAAAGTTTGTTAGAGTACAATTTTTCGTAATAATCCGATATGATTCCTTTAATTTCAGTTGGGTCCGTTGTGATATTGCCCGCCTCATTTCTTACTCAGGTTATTTGCTTTGTCTCCTGTTTTTCTTTTGTCAGTTTGGCCAGTGGTTTATCAATTTTGTTAATTTTTTCGAAGAACCAGCTTTTGGTCTTGTTAACTCTTTCAATTGTTTTTCTGTTCTCTATTTCATTTAATTCTACTCTAATTTTTATTATTTTCTTTCTTCTGGTCCCTGAGAGTTTCTTTTGTTGCTCTCTTTCTATTTGTTCGAGCTGTAGGGATAATTCTTTGATTTAGGCCCATTTTCTTTTTGTATGTGTGCAGTTATTGATATAAATTGACCTCTGAGTGCCGCTTTCACGGTGTCCCAAAGGTTCTGATAGGAAGTGTTTTCATTCTTACTGGATTCTATGAATTTCTTTGTTCCATCCTTAAAGTCTTCTATAACCCAGTCGTTTTTGAGCAGGGTATTGTTCAGCTTCCAAGTGTTTGATTTATTTTCCCTGCTTTTTCTGTTATTGATTTCTATTTTAACGGCCTTATGGTCAGAGAAGATGCTCTGTAATATTTCGATGTTTTGGGTTCTGCCAAGGCTTGCTTTATGACCTAATATGTGGTCTGTTCTAGAGAATGTTCCATGTGCACTAGAAAAGGAAGTATACTTGGCTGCTGTTGGGTGGTGTGTTCTGTATGTGTCTATGAGGTCAAGTTGATTGATTATGGCATTTGAATCTTCCGTGTTTTTACTGAGCTTCTTTCTAGATGTTCTGTCCTTCACCGTAAGTGGTGTGTTGAAGTCTCCTACTATAATTGTGGAGCTGTCTATCTCACTTTTCAATGCTGATAGAGTTTGTTTTATGTATCTTACAGCCCTGTCATTGGATGCATAGATATTTAATATGGTGATATCCTCCTGGTATATTGTCCCTTTAATCATTATATAGTGTCCTTCCTTATCCTTTGTGTTGGATTTAACTTTAAAGTCTATTTTGTCAGAAACTAATACTGCCACTCCTGCTCCTTTTTGATTGTTGTTTGCTTGGTATATCTTTTTCCATCCTTTGAGTTTCAGTTTGTTTGTGTCTTTAAGTCTAAGGTTTGTTGTAGGCAGCATATAGACGGATCGTGTTTTTTATATCCGTTCTGCCACTCTCTGTCTGTTTATTGGTGCATTTAGTCCATTTACGTTCAGTGTTATTATGGATAGGTATGAATTTAGTACTGTCATTTTGATGTCTTTTTGTGTGTGTGTGTGTTATTGACAGTTTCTTTTTCCCACTTAATTTTTTACTGCTGAGAAGTTTATCTTTATATATTATCTTTTCCTCTTCTTTGTTGTGGTTGATTTTGTTTTTGCTGAGCCTCTGTTTTTTTCTCGTATTTAATTTTGATGAGTAGGATTGTTAGTCTCCTTTGTGGTTACCTTAATATTTACCCCTACTTTTCTAAGTTTCAACCTAACTTTTATTTCTTTATATCGCCTTGTCGTCCTCTCCATCGAAAGATCTATGACTACATTTCTTAGTCCCTCTGTATTGTTTTAATGTTGTCTTCTTTTACATAATAACATCACTGTTTCCCTGTTTTGAGCGTTTTCTTATCTCGCTTTATTTTTGTGATTTCCTTATCTGGATTGACATCTGATTGCTCTGTCCGGTGTCCTAGTCTTGGGTTGATATCTGATATTACTGATTTTCTAACCAGAGAACTCCCTTTAGTATTTCTTGTAGTTTTGGTTTGGTTTTTACAAATTCCTTAAATTTCTGTTTATCTGGAAATGTCCTAGTTTCACCTTCATATATGAAAGACAGCGTTGTTGGATATATGATTCTTGGCTGGCATTTTTTTCCTTCAGTGCTGTATATATGTCATCCCATTGCCTTCCTGCCTGCATGGTTTCTGCCAAATCTTCTACACTTATTCTTATTGACTCTCCTTTGTAGGTGACTTTTCATTTATGCCTAGCTGTTCTTAAAATTCTCTCTTTATCTTTTGTTTTGGCAAGTTTGATTTTAATATGTCTTGGTGACTTTCTTTTAAGATCTACCTTATGTCGAGTTCAGTGAGCATCTTGGATAGATATCTTCTCATCTTTCATGATATCAGGGAAGTTTTCAGCCAACCAATCTTGAACAATTCTCTCTGTGTTTTCTGTGATCCCTCCCTGTTCTGATACTCCAATCACTTGTAGGTTATTTCTCTTGATAGAGTCCCACGTGATTCTTAGGGTTTCTTCATATTTTCTAATTCTTTTATCTGATTTTTCTTCAAATATATTTGTGCCAAGTGCTTTATCTTCAATCTCACCAATTTCCAGCAGGCCTTTTTTAAGGAAATAGATAAGAAATTCTAAAGTTTATATGGACAGGTGAAGTATCTAAAATAGCCAAAAATATCTTGAGAAGAATAAATTTGGAGGACTTACACTACCTGATTTCAAGACTTCTGTAGTTACAGGAATCCAGACTGTTTGGTATTAAGGATAGCCTGATAAGCAGAACAGATAACAGAGTCTAGGCATAGACCTACATGTGTACAGTAATATAATTAATTAATTTTTTTAATCAAGGCACCAAAACAATTCAATGGGAAAGGAATGTTTTGTCTTTCAACTAATGTTGCTGAAACAACTGGATATCTGTTTCTAAAAGAAATTAACTTCAACCCCTATTTCACTCTATACACAAAACTAATTCAAGATGGCTCATACTCATGCCATTATCTTCACAACCTTGGAGTAGGCAAATATTTCTTGCACAGTACACAAGGAGCACTAGCCATAAAATACAAAATTTGACAAATTGTACTTCATCAAAATTTTTATTTCTGCCTTTCAAATGACACCATTAAGATACAGACTGGGAAATATTCACCACATATCTGGCAAAGGACTTGTATCAAGAATATAAAGAACTCTTAAAAATTAATGATAAAAATTAAGCTATTAACAATAATCCAGTTAATATAATATCAAAAGACATGAACAGACCCTTTACAAAAGATTTGTGAATGTCTAATAAACATGAAAAGGAGGTCAGTATCTTTAGTCATTAAAAAAGCAAAAAAAAAAAAAGACCCAAACCTACCGCTGTTAAGACAATTCAGACTCATAGCAACCCTATAAGACAGAGCAGAACTGCCCCATAGGGTTTCCAAGGAGCTCCTGGTGGATTCAAACTACCAACCTTTTGGTTAGCAGCCGTAACTCTTTACCAGTACTCCACCAGGATTTCCCTTTAGTCAGTAGGGGAATGCAAATTAAAACCACACTGAGATTCCATTTCATACCTGCTAAAGAAGCTGAAATCAAAAGATTTAATAACCCAAATATTAGTGAGGATGTGAAGTAGCTGGAACTTATACATTGCTGATGTGAGAATAAAATGGTACGCTCACTTTGGAGAATGTTTCTTCATGTTTTATTGACTATGCCAAGGCATTCAACTGTGTGGGTCATAACAAAGTATAGATAACATTGAGATGAATGAGAATTCCAGAACACTTAGTTGTGTTTATGAGGAACCTGTACATAGATCAAGAGGCAGTTGTTCAAACACAGCAAGGGGATTACACCTCAACATAAAAGAAACAAAAACTCTAACAACTGGACTGATAAGCAGCAACACAATAAATGGACAAAAGATTGAAGTTGTCAAGGATTTCATTTTGCTTGGATCCACAATCAACACCCATGGAAGCAGCAGTCAAGAAATCAAACAACACATTGCATTGGGAAAATCTCCTGCAAAAGACCTCTTCAAATTGTTGAAAAGCAAAAACGCCACCTTGAAAACTAAGGTGTGCCTGATCCAAGCCATGGTGTTATCAATTGCCTCATAAGCATGCAAAAGCTGGACAATGAATAAGGAAGAACAAAGAAGAATTGACACCTTTGAATTGTGATGTTGGTAAAGAACATTGAATATACTACGGGCTACAAAAAGAATGAACAAATCTGTCTCGGAAGAAGTACAACTAGAATGTTCCTTAGAAGCAAGGATAGCAAGACTACGTCTCACATACTTTGGACATGTTATCAGGAGGATCAGTTCCTGGAGAAGGACAACACGCTTGGGAAAGTAGAGGGTCAACGAAAAGAGGAAGACCCTCAACAAAACGGACTGACACAGTGGCTGCAAGAATGGGCTCAAGCATAACAACAATTGTGAGGATGGTACAGGACCTGGCAGTGTTTCATTCTGTTGTACATAAGGTTGCTATGTGTCAGAACCAATTCAATGGCATCTAACAACAACAACAACAACACTGGGATATATTGAACAGAACTGAAGAAAAAATTCAAGCCTTGTATTGCAATGGTGAAGGATTCTATGGGGCAAATATTAAACGATGCAGGGAGCATCAAAAAAAGATGGAAGGGGTACAGTCATTATATCAAAAAGAATTGGTCAATGTTCAACCATTTCAGGAGGTAGCATATGATCAGGAACCGATGGTACTGAAGGAAGAAGTCCAAGCTGCACTGAAGGCATTGGTGAAAAACAAGGCTCCAGGAATTGATGGTATATCAACTGAGATGCTTCAATAAATGGGTGCAGCACTTGGAAGTGCTCACTCATCTAAGCCAAGAAATTTGGAAGACAGCTACCTGGCCAACCTGGAAGAGATCCATATTTATGCTTATTCTCAGGAAAGGTGATCCAACTGAATGCGGAAATTATTGAACAATATCATTAATTCCACAAGCAAGTAAAATTTTGCTGAAGATCATTCCAAAGCGGCTGCAGCAGTATAGCGGCAGGGAACTGCCAGAAATTCAAGCCGGATTCAGAAGAGGATGTGAAATTGAGGGAAATCATTGCTGACGTCAGATGGATCATGGCTGAAAGCAGAGAATACCAGAAAGATGTTTACCTGTGTTTTATTGACTATGCAAAGACATGTGACTGTGTGAATAATAACAAATTATGGATAATATTGAGAAGAATGGGAATTCCAGAACACTTAATTGTGTTCATGAGGAACCTGCACACAGATCAAAAGGCAGTCCTTCGAACAGAACAAGGGGATAATGCATGGTTTAAAGTCAGGAAAGGTGTGTGTCAAGGTTGTATCTTTTCACCATACCTATTCAATCTGTATGCTGGACAAATAATCCAAGAAGCTGGACTCTATGGAAAAGAACAGGGCATCAAGATTGGAGGAAGATGCATTAACAACCTGCGTTATGCAGATGACACAACCTTGCTTACTGAAACTGAAGAGGACTTCAAGCACTTACTGATGAAGATCAAAGACATGAACAAGTATGGATTGCACCTCAACATAAAGGAAACAAAAATTCTCACAACTGGACCAATAAGCAACATCATGACAAACAAAGAAAAGATAGAAGTTGCCAAGGATTTCATTTTACTTGGATCCACAATCAACACCCATGAAAGCGCAGTCAAGAAATCAAACAACACATTGCTTTGGGCAAATCTGCTGCAAAAAACCTCTTTAAAGTGTTAAAAAGCAAAGATGTCACCTTGAAGACTAAGATGCGCCTGACCCAAGCCATGGTGTTTTCAATTGCCTCATATGCATGCAAAAGCTGGACAATGAATAATGAAGACTGAAGAAGAATTCATGCCTTTGAATTGTGGTGTTGGTGAAGAATATTGAATATACCAGGGACTGCCAAAAGAACAAACAAATCTTTCCTGAAAGAAGTACAACCAGAGTGCTCCTTAGAATCAAGGATGGTGTGATTATGTCTCACATACTTTGGACATGTTATCAGGAGGGATCAGTCCCTGGAGAAGGATATCATGCTTGGTAGAGTAGAGGTTCAGTGAAAACGAGGAAGACCCTCCACAAGATGAGTTGACACAGTGGCTCCAGCAATGGGCATAACAAGGATTGTCAGGATGGTGCAAGACCAGGCAGTGTTTCCTTCTGTTGCACATAGGGTCACTATGGGTCAGAACCCACTTGAGGGCACCTAACAAAAACCACAACAAGAGGTGTGCATTTTATTCTGTCAATTATACCACAATAAAAGTGCTAGTACAGATTATACCTTTCCATTAACTGAAATACTCATGTGTGCTAGTGACGTCATTCTCTATCAAAATACTCGAGAAATCTAGCTATAAATCAGAAAGTAAAGGAGCCCTGACAGTGCAATGGCTAAAGGCTCAGCTGCTAACTGAAAGGTTGGCAATTCAAACCCACTCAGTGGGTCTGCAGGAGAAAGACCTGGTGATCTGCTCCTGTAAATATTACAGCTTGAAAAACCCCAAGGGGTCTCTATAAGTTGGAATTGACTCGACGGCACTTAACGATAACAATCACAAAGTTGCTTTTTTATTAGTTGTAGCAAAGGAGAGTATATGGTTCCGAGCGATAAATCTAAACTGTAAAAAACCTCGATGAGCCATCGGAGAATAACAAATGAGTTTGTCTACTGTGGCAGATAAATGAAATAATTGCTGCAAAATCGAAGGCTTCAATATTGTAATGCTAAAAAAAAAGAGAAGTCATATTACAACTAAGTAGAAAAATAGGATCCTTAGGACTGGTGGCGTAGTGGTTAAGAATAAGGCTGCTAACCAAAAGGTTGGCAGTTTGAATCCAGCATGCACTCCTTGGAAATCCTATGGGGCAGTTCTACTCTGTCCCGTACGGTCGCTATGCGTCAGCATCGACTGGACAGCGATGGGTTTGGGTTTTGTCTTAGGAACTAAATAGGAAATTTTGGGGTTTGGGTTTTGTTTTAGGAACTAATTAGGAAATTTTTTTAAATTTAAGTTTTAAATGAAAAGTGAGTACATTGAGGTACTTGAGGAAGAAATAGGATGCTTCAGGATATGTGAATTATTTTAATAAAGAGCTGGCATTTTGGTATTGCTTTTCACATTTAATACTTTGTTGCCAGAGCCAGACATAATGTAAAAGAAATAAGCTTGTATTTCAGAATGTCAGGAAAAAAAGTTGTATATCATATGGCACAGTGGTAGACAAAACTATTTTTGTCTTAAAATTTCACGTACCTTCTTTTCTCATCTCTTCTCCTTTCCGATTTATCTTTCATCGTTCTACTTTTCTCTCCTGTTCTTGTTCTCTCTTTCTCTTTACTTTTTCTCTCTTCTTTCTCCTTTAGACAAGGTTTCTCAAACTTTTTTTTTTCATTATTGATCTCCTAGAGAGCCTTTTGAGATACTTTTTTCCCCTTAACCTCTCCCCCTTTCCCATGAAATTTTAGTACTATGGATGAACAGTTTATCTGTTTATGTACTGTGGCTCTTTGGAGGCCCACAAACCGTTGTACTATCTAAGGAGTTTTTTTTGCCCCCAAAGCACATTTTCACCCTTTTGGAGTTGATATCACCTTCAATGAGAATGCATGCTTCAGATTATAAGTTTTTTGAGGGGAAGGACCATGTCCCGTTTATCACCATATTTTCAGAGCTTAATATAATGCTTAGCACATAGTAAGGCAATCAATAAACAGGTGTTAGATGAATATTGAATTAAAAATGAAAAAGTGATCTGCTACAAACTAATCAAGTGACTGCAATTCATGATTTTTGTTTGCTTGTTTTTTTTTTTTTTTCTGGGTGTTTTGTTTCATTTCTTTTGGACAGTGTTATCGACTACTGATATTCTTACTCCACAATACCTCCGTATTCCAAGAATGCCTTCCTGAGAATACATCCTTGGGACTTGATAGGAAATTGGAAAACACCCTCAACACAAAAGTAACACATAGCCGATTCCAAGGGTACGTTACTTATATAGATGGCTAAGTTCGTCTACCATATACTGATTTTCTTTTTTTCTAGCTTCTACTTTGGAGGGTGATCACTTCTTAAACCTGTGTGCTAATTCTGAAGGTACACAGCCTATTTGGTACTTTTAACTTACTAAATCATTAAACTTTTCCTTAATTTGTTTATCTATAAGATCTCTTCTAGCTCTAAAATTCTATGATCTTGAGGATTATACTCTTAAATGAGTGGTTCTCAATAAAAGCATTTTGGAAATCTGTGGAGGGGTCATTAGTTACTTCATAATTGGCTGAACAGTTCTAACAGTTCTGGCAGTATTTGTGGAAGAGGCCAGGGATACTAGACATCTTGTAACACATGGGACTGTACTCAATTCAGGTCCTCAGAGAAGCAATCACAGAGTCAGAATTAGACATGCAAGAGACTTATTGGAGGAAATGACTGTGAAGAACTGAGAAGAGAGGAAGCAGTAGACAGGGAGAATCTTCAGAGTGCAATGCAGATCTGACACAAGTGAAAGGAGAGAGAGGATGAGGAATTAGGTAGGAAGAGCCTCAGGCTGCAGTACAGCTCTGAGAAAGTCTTGGCCAGGCCAGTAGGGAGCCCCAGTGTAAAGACTGACCATTTGAGGCGTTCCAATTTAGGCAGACATGGTCTAGTTCTAGTACCCCTGCTATGCTCAGGCATTGTTGGGGAGCAGTTCAAGGGGGGTGAAGGCATCGCATAAATGCTGTGATGGATCCACAAGATACAGCAGTAGGAGGCTGTCAGCTAACTACAATCCTTACATGCAGTGGGTTCTCTCTCATTCTCTCTTTTTTAAGGAAAACAAAAAAGACACTTAGAAACCTTTGCCTGTAAAGCAATAGAATAAGGTGATGTAAACAAGAACGTCTTCCGAGACATGTCAAGGTGACTATTTTCATGTTTTCTTCCCCCCTGCCCCTTTTGTCATTTTCTTTGCCAGGTTGAAGTTGGATACAGATTAAGAAGTTTTGGGAGAAGAGAGCTGCTCATTGAGCTTCAATATAGAAAACAAGATGAATTAACCTCCCAGGAAACAGGAGCATTCACATTTCTGGTTGAATTGCAACAGGTTTGTTTTTTGTTTTGTCCTCAGAAGCCGTTTGGAGACTTTGGTGAAACTTCATGGTATCCTTTAACTTTTGTTTGTGGTTGTCATGAGGGATAGCATCAGAATTTAACAGAGGTGGCTCCACTTGGCCCACAATATCAATGATCTTATCACAGATCTGCCCTGTTGCTTCCCATCAAACTCTATGAGGATCTCACTGCATCATCAGCTTTCTGAGAATTCATGGTTTTAACGATGGTCTTTTTGCCTGAGTCGTTGGCAGAGAGTCTTTCACATTTTTCTGTTTGAAAATTTTTGTATCACCATTAACAAATGCTTTACTGGTCTCTTTATTTACTTGCCCACCAGTTGCTTCTAGATAGGTCAATTTCAGTGGCATTTTCTTGGCATTATTTTTAGTTTGCATTTTGATTTTTGGAGGCGAATCAATGCCATTTATAATTAGTGCTGGAAGGGTTTCATCAAAGGTGTCCTTTTTGGTTTGTCTCATCTTCATGACTGGTTCATCTTCTTCATAAATGTCATCTCTTAGTATTTCTGTAGCTCTAGAAGCATTTGCATCTTTCTTGTCCTTTTCATGATTTCTTCAATCCTTTTTCCTTTCCAGGCTTTCTGACATGTTCTCTCATGGGAGAATCTGAACAGTGTGTTCCATGGTCACCATTAAACATCCCTGGCTCCGTATCGATCCACTTCTCCACCTATGTTCTAGGAGCAGATCCTCTATGATTACTCTAGACCTCTATTCCAGAGGGAAACTTAGAAGAGGGAGGTTACTGGAACAAATTACAGTCCCCTCACGCATTAGTCTCAGGGCTGCAACTACTACTCATCTTCCTCTTCCTCCACTATCCATTTCTAATTCTACTCTCCTTCAGCTGTCACTTCCTCAGTCCTTAGTGGCTTAGCTGGTGGTGTGACCCAAATCCATAATTCCTAATGAGAATTGTATATGTATTGGTAATTACATACTTCTCAGGCTGGGATTGCTGCACATGTCCTTTCTCAGTTACAGTTGGGTGGAGTATGAAGAAACTTCAAGTGGATCGCGTATGTTTTTCTCTCCCACCTTGGCTGGCCATATGTTATCTACTGTGTGGACAGCACACCCTGAGGGAAGGGTGCTGGTGCAACCATGGTGGGTGATGTGGGGATCTGAGCTACTACTTATGCAGTTTACTCATGCGTTCAGTCCTATTGGGGTTTGATTCTGGATGTGTCATTTCCATGTTACATTGACCTGCTGCTGGGCCCATTGATTTTTTGACTTGGCGATTCTGACAGAACTCAGTTCATAATGGGCACTTCTGGACACGTGGACACTTGGTGGCTCTCTGTCTCCACGAGGCCCAGTACCACGCCCTGTTGCTTGAATGGAATAAAATTCTCCACTGTGGATGACATGGCCTTGCTCCAGATCTCCACAGACCTATCTTGTGATGTCCTACTGGGACTTGCTATAACTCCACACTGACTGCTGCAGAATACTTTGCTGCTCTGGGCTCCACTCAGAACTTGCAGCCTTCCATACCGTCCAGTATATGAGCCAGAACAGTATTCCTACATGTGCAGTGTG
This sequence comes from Loxodonta africana, assembly GCF_030014295.1. NCBI lineage: Eukaryota > Metazoa > Chordata > Mammalia > Proboscidea > Elephantidae > Loxodonta > Loxodonta africana. The sequence continues at coordinate 37,411,089 of NC_087345.1, read as the reverse complement.
TTGCCTCCAGAACCCAAAGAGGCCCAACGGGCATTGTGCTTCCTTCATTATAGTGTGGTAATTATAGTAAAAAAAAAAATTATAGTAGGAGATGCAAAATAGAGAAATTTGTCTTTCACCCTGGAGGGGATGTCTGTACATGCCCCTGACTGCTGGACCCTAAAAACTTTACAGAAGTGGCAGATCCTTGAGTCTTCCCTAGGGTTTTTCTCCTGCCCTTTGGATTCATGTGTCTTACCAAGTCCTCTCATACAAACCACTTCTTGCTTGTCCTGCCCAATCAGTATATTATCAACATAATATATCAATGTGATGTTCTGCAGAATGTCCAGACAGTCCAAATCGCTTCAGAATATATTGCAGTCGGGGTTGTGAGAGGTAGCATAGTCCTTGGAAAAAACTGTACATAAATGCGACCCATTCCTTATGAATGAGAACTACTTCTGATACTCTTTTCTGATTGGAATATAATAGAATACATTCACCAGATCAGTGGCCTCATATCATGTGCCTGAAGCCTTATTAATCTGCCCCTAGCAATGACACCATGTCTACCACAGCTTCAATTGAAACTACTACTTGATTAAGTGGTAGTCTGCATTCATTCTGTAGAATCCAGAGCGACACTAATCACCACCATCTTTTCCCTGGCACACAATATTGTTTTTCATTTTTATCTTGCCAGTGGTGGGGGACAGTATCAAGGTTTTCAGTTGGCCTTCTTCACTATGATAGCTCTTATCTAACAGCCCAAGAATCCAATGCTTCAACTGTGAAATACAACTATAGCAATTATATACTCAGAAGCCAGGGAAATGACCACCAGTTAGGTGTGCAAACCCAGTGAATTCGCTGTAAACCAGACATTAGCTAATACTCCTGCTTCCGTCAGCCTCCTTTCTAACAAGGGAGGCATGATAACTCTTTGTGTCTCCAGGTATCAGTGTCTTCTTAGAACCTAGGTCCAAAGCTACTTGAAATGACTAGGTTTTCTCCTTTCCCAGCATAAATGCCCTATCCAAGTAAATGCCGCAGGTCCCCTTTAGGCAATGCCTGGAGGAATCATTGCTATAAATAGTTGCCACAAGGATGTAGGGTTCTCTCCTGGGAACCCAGCCACCTCGTCAGTAAATGAGTTCCAGATCTGAAAATTGGCTCAAATTCAAGAACTGAGTTAAGATTGTAACTTTTTATTAAGGTGACTGCCCTTAGCTTCCTAGCCCTCCATTCTTGCCTTTTTTTGATTATAGATGTTAAAGGGCACCCTCATTGGCTGCCTATCTGTTTTGCCCTTAAGGTAGGGCGACCAACTTGCCCCAGTTTTTTGAAAGCTCCCAGAGAGACCCTCAGGCTTCCACACTTAGGCTGTAAATGTTTGTAAACAGCCCTTATCAATACAATTTAGTAATAGCCAGGCAACTCCACTGTCCTTATAAGCATTGCTCTCTCCCAGGCCACTACCAGTGAAATCTTCAGCAATTGAGCAACCATCTGTGTCAGGTACTGTCTGTGCCCCACATTCAGGATGAGGTCCTCCTTCCCGAGTGGGTGGCAAGTGATCTGGTCCTGAAGTTCCATCTTACCATCTGCTTTCTCAGGTCACTCCCAATACCAGTTGTCAGTTTGTGTCTCCCGTGATGCAGATATCAAGACGGATTTAGATTTGCAAGAGACTTATTGAGGCGTGGCGGGGAGGAGGGTGGGATATTTGTGAAAGACAAAAGAGGGGGGAAGAAGGAGTAGGCAGGAAGAACCTTCAGACTGACACATGTAAAAGGAGAAAAGGGAAGGAAGGAAGGAAGAATAGGTAGGAAAAGACTGAGGCTGCAGTGCAACTCTGTGAAAGTCTCAACCAGGCATATGGGCAATCCTCAGAGTAAAGCTTGTCTATTGGCAGAGTCCCACATCAGGCAGGAATGGCCTGGCTCTATTACCCTCACCATACTCAGTCACTGGCGGAAAGCAGCATAGGAAGGGTGTGTCCTTGGCATGAATGCTACAGTGATTCTCGAAGGTATGGCAGTAGGAGGCTGTCAGCTAACTACAACACTCGTAGCAGGTTTTCTCTTGTTACATGGAGATCTGAGTGATACATGTCTGTATAACAAAGAATTGTTTTTTACCTCTCATGATTTTCATATGTACAGGGAAACATTTATATATGTAAAAACAACCTTTTAAACAACCTTTATCTGTGTCTAGAATTCAATCTGGTTTTTATGTACAAACAAGAAATGATTTTGTATTAGTAGATAAGAACTGCTTTGGGTGAAGGGAAAGACAACGCTCAATATAAGGAAGGTCAGTCTAATTGGACTGGACTAAAAGCAAAGAGGTTTCCGGGATAAAATGAAAGCTTCAAAGGTCAGCGGAGCAGGGGCTGGGGTCTGGGGGACATGGTTTGAGGGGACTTCTAAGTCAATGGGCAAAACAATTCTATTATGAAAACATTCTGCATCCCACTTTGAAATGTGGCATCTGGGGTCCTAAATGCCAACAAGCGGCCATCTAAGATACATCAATTAGTCTCAACCCACCTGGAGCAAAGGCAAAGGAAGAACACCAAGGTCACACGACAACTAAGAACCCAAGAGACAGAAAGGGCCACATGAACCAGAGACCTACATTATCCTGAGACCAGAAGAACTAGTTAGTGCCCGGCCACAATCGATGTCTGCCCTGTCAGGGAGCACAACACACAATTCCTGAGGCAGCAGGAGACCAATGGGATACAGACCCCAAATTCTCATAAAAAGACCATACTTAATGGTATGACTGCGACTAGAGGAATCCCGGTGGCAATGCTCCCCAGACCTTCTGATGGCACAGGACAGGAACCATCCCCGAAGACAACTCATCAGGCATGAAAAGGACTGGTCAGCGGGGGGGGGGGGGGGGAGATGCTGATGAAGAGTGAGCTAATTAAATCAGGTGGACACTGGAGAGTATGTTGGCAACTCTTGACTGGAGGGGGGATGGGAAGATAGAGAGAGGGAAGATGGCAAAATTGGCACGAAACGAGAGACTGAAAGGGCTGACTCAATAGGGGGAGAGCAAGTGGGAGAAGGGAGTAAGATGTATGTAAACTTACATGTGACAGACTGATTGGAATGGTAAATGTTCACTTGAAGCTTAATAAAAATTAATTAAAAAAAAAGAAATGATTTTGTACAGTTTAAATATATATTGAATTTTTCAGAAATGCAAATGCCATGTAAATTGAAAGAAAATTGTAATTTGTTTTGTTTGAACTTTGCCAACTGTTGTCAGCCATTTTGAAAAATTACTGCCCTGATATTTGAATCATTAGTACAGTATACCTCTGTATTTGTGCCTATCTTTTATACAGTTATTCAATGCATGTCTATGAAAATATCTCTTTAACCCTTATTTCCAAATGTAAATATGAAGAAAAATGCCAACAATATTCCTTTGAATATTGTTTTCTCTAAAATCCAAACTTACTAATTTTTGGTGGGACTGTAAGACATTATAATCACTATAATTAAAAGTTCATTTACTTTTGATCCCCAATCCTAGGAATCTATCTCAAAGACAATATGAGAAAAATATCAAATGATGAATATGCAGGTATATTCATTATGGCACTATTTGTAATAGTATAAGACTGCTTTTAGTCCAAATGTTCATCAGTGAGGGATTGATTTGAATATATTGTACTACACTCACAGAATGGAATACTATGCAGCAATAAAAAGAACTGAGTAATAGATCTATATATTGCTATGGAATGGTCCTAGGATATATTGTTAAAAAAAAATTAAAAGCAATGTACAGAACAGTATATATAGAATGTTACTTCTATGTAAGGAAAGAATAAAAACACATACATACACATACACACACACACTTACGTGCTCTAAAAAAAATTATGGAAGTATAAACAAAAGCCTAATGAAAATAGTTGGCTATGGGGGAAGGAAGAAACAGAAGGAAAGGGATAGGAATGGAAGCAAGCCTTTCCTTAAAGTATCTTGCTTAACAGTTTTGTTTCTGAATCTCATAGAAGTTTTGCAACATTATAAACAAATTAAAAATTCTTAAAAACCGCCCCAAGAAAAAAGGAACAAGAGAACTTAACTAAATATCAAGGTAGTGATTTAACTACACATAAAAATTATTTTAAGTAACTTTAAAACACAGTAACTTCACTGTATCTTCCTGGTTGATTGAGCATAGCCTAAGGACAAAGCCCTGGTGGCACATTGGTTAAGTGTTTGGCTGCTAACCAAAAGGTTGGCAGTTTGAATCCACTAGCTGTTCCTTGGAAACCCTATGGGGCATTTCTACTCTGCCTTGTAGGGTTGCTATGAGTCAGAATTGACTCAACAGCAATGGGTTTTTTAAGGACAAAAAAAAGAACGCCAAAGAAATTTTAAACTTTATTCAGTTCTCATTATTAGTAATTCTGACATTATTTTGAAAAACATATGAACAAAGCAAGTAAATGATTATGCTAGTATCATTAAAGAACCAGTAATTTTGGTGTAAGAGGAAATATATACACATATATGATTTTATATGTGTATAAGAAGTTATGTAAAAACCCTGTAATCTTATACTTAAATTGGAAGTATTAGTATACTCCCAAGATATAATTTTCTCTTTTAAAACATGTATTTCTCAGATCTTCCCACTGAAAAGTTCTAGGAGCAATGATCAGTCCTATAACAATGAGCACCACTACAACCCAGGTTATGGTATCTACAAACCATTTCCCACTAAAAGGAACAAAGCTCCTTAGAGAAATGGTTGGCTCCAAGGCTGGGGTAGGAAATGTATAAGATGAGCCTCAAATATCTTTCCACACCTGAAAGCAAGGAGGCATCAATGACTGTGTTAGAAAAACTCAGGAGCCAACTTGAAGAGGCTCCAATTGAGCAAAGATAATTTAAGCATCATAAAGAAGATGACTGAAATGAATTAAATATCAAATATATTAAAATCCATAAATACAATCATTATACTCAAAAGTAAAAATTTGGAGGATGCTAGAGTACAAATTCATTACTTGAAAACTAGTTTAAAAAGTAAAAGAAGTAAATTTATGTTTCCTTTATAGACTGCATTTCTTGTGCAAATACTTGAAGAGAAAAAGTTCTTTATGTTTCAGGTGGTATTGCAGAGACAATGATAAAAGTTAGAATATCACCATTTTGCATCTCTTAATGAAATAATGAACCTAGGTAGTGACCATCAGTGGCTGCTAAACCATTAGGTGAAAGGCTGATGGCTGATGGCTGACAACACTTGAACCTACTAATCAACATTAATGTCGGAAAAAGTCAACTATTTAACAAAGGCCCAAAGTCCATTAAATGGGGAAAAGACAGTTTTTTTTTTTTAACAAATGGTGCTGGCAAAACTGGATGTCCATCTGCAAAAAAATGAAACAGGACCCATACCTCACACCATACACAAAAACTAATTCAAATGGATCAAAGACCTAAATATAAAACCAAAAACTATAAAAGATCAAGAAAGAAAAAATAGAGTCAGTGCTAGAGGCCCTAATACAAGGCATAAATAGCATACAAACCATAACTAACAATACACAGACAGCAGAAGATAAGCTAGATAACTGGGATCTTCCAAAAATTAAACACTAACGCTCATCAAAAGACTTCACCAAAGGAGTAAAAAGAGAACCCATAGACTGGGAAACAAAAATTGGCTATGGCATATGCAACAAAGGTCAAATCTCTAAAATCTATAGGAAAATACAACACCTCTTCAAAAAAAGACAAATAATCCAATTAAAAAATGGGCAAAAGATATGAACAGACACTTCACCGAAGAAGACATTCAGGCAGCTAACACACACATGAGAAAATGCTTGTGATCACTAGCCATTGAAGAAATGCAAATCAAAACTACGATGAGACACCGTCTTACCCCAACACTACTGGCATGAATCAAAAAAACAGAAGATAACAAATATTGGAGAAGTTGAGGGAAGATTGGAACTCTTAGGCACTGCTGGTGGGAATGTAAAATGGTACAACCACTAGGGAAAATGATATGGCACCTACCTAAAAAGCTAGAAATAGAAATACCATCTGATTCAGCAATCCTACTCCTAGAAATAATGAATACACATATGTACACCCATGTTCATTACAGCATTATTTACAATAGCATAAAGATAGAAACAACATAAGTGCCCATCAACAGATGAATACATAAACTATGGTACATATACACAATGGAGTACTATGATACAAAAAACAATGATGAATCTGTGAAACATTATGCTGAGTGAAATAATTCAGTCACAAAAGGACAAATAATGTGAGACCACCATTATAAAAACTCATGAAAAGGTTTACATGCAGAAACAATCTTTGATGGTTACAAGGGTGGGGAGGGGTGGGGAGAGAAAACCACTGAATAAACAATAAATAAGTGGTAAATCTGTTAAAGGGTAAGACAGTACATAATACTGAGGAAGTCAGCACAACTTGACCAAGGCAAGGTCATGGGAGCTTCATAAACACACTCAAACTCTCTGAGGGACCAAATTACTGGGCTGAGGGCTGGGGGCCATGGTTTCGTGGGACGTCTAGCTCAATAGGCATAACATAATTTATAAAGAAAATGTTCTACATCCTACTTTGGTGATTAGTGTCTGGTGTCTTAAAAGCTTATGAGCAGCTATCTAAGATACTCCACTGATCCCATCCCATCTGGAGCAAGGGAGAATGAAGAAAACCAAACACACAAGGGAAAGATCAGTCCAAAGGACTAATGGATCACAACTGCCACTGCCTCCACCAGACTGAGTCCAGCACAACAACATGGTGCCTGGCTACCACTACCTACTGCTCTGACAGGGGTCACAATAGAGGGTCCTGGACAGAGCTGGAGAAAAATGTAGAACAAAATTCAAAATCATGAAAAAAGACCAGAATTACTGGTCTGACAGAGACTGGAGAAACCCTGAGAGTATGGCCCCCAGATACCCTTTTAACTCAGTGCTAAAGCCACTCCTGAGGTCCACCCTTTAACCAAAGATTAGAAAGGCCCATAAAACAAACAGTAATACACGTAGCTCAAACATGTATACAAGACTAAATGGGCACACCAGCCCAGGGGCAAGGGCAAGAAGGCAGGAGGGGACAGGAAAGCTGGACGAATGTAAATAAGGAACCCAAAGTCAAGAAGGCGAGAGCATTGACAGATTGTGGGATTGGCAACCAATGTCACAAAACAACATGTGTATTAATTATTTAATGAGAAACAAATTTACTCTATAAACCTTCATCTAAAACAAAATATAAATAAATAAAAAAAAAGAAAAAGTCATATTTATGTGCTCTCTGCCATGATTCAATAAGAAGGGCATAGTACCTCCTGTGAAACACTCTTGCCAAAAAAATCAAATCTGAATATAATGAAGCTGATAAATCTAAAAGCCAGATTATACTAAATATAGAGGTCAGAGGAACAAGTTAATGCAACACCAGAGGGACATAATCAGCAAAAACCTGAATGTAGGAAACCCAAAAATCTACTGCCATCGAGTCAATTCTGATGCATAGCGACCCTATAGGACAAAGTAGAACTGCCCAATAGAGTTTCCAAGGAGCGCCTGGTGGATTTGAACTGCTGACCTCTTGTTTAGCAGCCACAGCACTTAACCACTACGCCACCAGGGTTTCCATAGTACAGTTAGGGCATTACATTTATTTTTAATGATATATGTAGGCATGGCACATTATATATTTATTTCATTTCAGGACTGTACAAAACCAAAACCAAACTCACTGCCATCGAGTTGATTCCAACTCATAGCAACCCTATAGCACAAAGTAGATCTGTCCCATAAGGTTTCCAAGGCTGTAAATCTTTACAGAAGCAGACTGCCACTTCTTTCTCCCATGGAGTGGCTGATGGGTTTGAACTGCCAAACTTTTTTTTAATTAGCAGCATAGGACTTCTAACCATTGTACTGCTAGGTTCTCCTTCAGGATGGTAAAGAGCAGGGTGGATTATCCAATAGGCAAGGTAAGCACGGTGCTTACCTTGCTTACCAGATCGTCTGTAGTGAATAATTTCACATTTTTTTCACCACATCAGAGATTCTGCTTCTAGGTACATGTCTCTCTTCCAGTCCCACATTGCCTTCCTACAGAATCAATGCTTCTTTTCAAATTCACAGTCCCTGACAGGGGTGGAGTCCTGATGATGCAGTGGTTAAAAGCTCAGCTGCTAACCAAAACGTTGGCAGTTAGAATCCACCAGCCACTCCTTGGAAACTCTATGGGGCAGTTCTACTCTGTCCTATAGGGTTGTTATGAGTTGGAATCAACTCAATGGCAACAGGTTTGTTTGTTTTTTCTTTTGGTTTTGACAGGGGCAGATGATACAGTAAGCAAGGTAAGCACAGATTTACTACAGTTTCACTACAGATGATCTGGTAAACAAGGTAAGCACTGGGCTTATCGTGTCTATTGGATAATCTGCCCCTGGTAAAAGGATGTTAAAAGACTTATTGTAAAATGGGAATATTGAGTCTGATAAAGGTGATAATTGGTGGTCTAAGACAGCCTGTGCAGCGATGAAGGCTATGGAGAAAAGCAAGTTCTGATGGCTGTAGAGGGGACTTCAGTGGTTATCAAAGCAGGGGCTTCCCAAATCCTCCAGGATACCCAGTTTCCTAAAAGAGAGGTTTAACTAATCTGAAGTATTCTTGAGTCTTCTGGACTTTTTGTGTTCAACGTTTGGGATTTCCTAACTATCGAAGATGGGAAAACAATTCTGAAAGCACATAGATTTTTCTCCAGCCAGCAGCAGGCTGGTTATTAGCACTCCAGGAACTTGTCAGGGATAGGCTGCTGTCCAGCACTGAAAAGAGCAGAGCTGAGATCTGTTAGAGATAGCCTAAGGCAGTGTCTGCACTTTGGAATTACCAGGGGAGCTTTGAAAAAATACTGATGTCTGGATTCTACCCTGAGAGATTCTGGTTTAATTGATCAGGAGTAACTAGGCATTGGGAATTTGAAGGCCTGCAGGTGATTCTAACGTGCAACCAGGGCAAAAAGCCATCGCTCTAAGTGTGAAGCAGTAGTTCTCAAACTTTGGATGGAATCACAATCACCTGGACAAGTGTATAAACACCTATCATGGGAACTCACTTGGAGAGTTTCTGATTCAGTAAGTCTGGAGTGGGATCCAATAATTTGTATTTCTGTCAAGTTCCCAGGTGATATTGATGCTGTTGGTCAGGAGACCACACTTCGAGAACATAAAACATGGCTGCTGCGTACTGGCTGCTACGTACCCGAAGTACAATGATTATTGCAATTTTTGGAGTTGCTGAACTAATCACTTTTTAAATGGAACACCAATTTTACTTGAAAAAAATGCTGACAAACTATGGTTATTCAAACGTGAGTATTTGGGACACATTTCCTCAAAAATAAACGAAGTGAACCAGTCACTCCAAGGGGAAAAAAACTGAAAATATTTGCTGCCAATGACAAAATCTGTGCTTTCAAGTGAAAATCAGAGTTTTGGGAAACTTGTATACACCATTATGCACTTGATCAGATAGATACCAATATTGAAGACTTTTGTGGTGAGATTGGTAGTGATGTTAACAAATGTGATTTTTTTTTAATATTATGTAATGAAATGTGTCAACATTTTGAAAGATCTGTATAAGTCAGTGAACTAATATTTCCCAGATGAACAGTGCATAATGATACAGTCATTCAAAGGGCAAGTTGGATCAATTGATTATAATGCAATAGGATGATATGGTTTCCAATTCCACATTGCAACTAAACTTTAAAAACTACCACTTGTGGAGTTCTGCCGTAGTGCAAAGAATATCCACGATTTTCTGAAAATTCCTTTAAAATAATCCTCCTTATGTATCTGTTGAGGCCATATTTTCTTCATATACTTCAACCGAAACAACATATTGCAGCAGACTAAATGCAGAAAATGTGGGAATCCTGCTGTCTTCTATTAAGCTAGACATTAAAGAGATTTGAGAAAAAAGTAAAACAATGTTACTCTTTTCACTAATTTTTTTTTTGTTTTGGCAAATACAGTAAATTTTCATAAAGTATTTTAATGTTATAACTTTATTGTTATTTTAACATGCATTAATAAACATTTTTGTTAATTCTCTGTTTTAATTTCTAGTAATGTAAATATTGGTAGATACAGGCCACATAAACCAAGCTCATTAGGGTCTTCGATAATTTTTAAAGGCACAAGGAAATCCTGAGACCAAAAATGTCTTGACTTTGAAGTGATTACATGAAATTAGCTTTACAGTCATTTGTTAAAAGGTATGAGTTTTATGTACCACTATGATTGCTATATTTCACAATATAACTGCATATATGGTGGTGGGTTTATGTATATATACTACCAAATTAGAGATCTATTACGGTAGAAGCTTCATGGTTCAAGTTTTATATGTGTTAACATGTGTGGTTTGGGGAAGAAAAAAGGAATAGTTGTAATACCACCTTCTATAATGCACGTAAATGCTTTATAAACTGTAAACCCATTGAAGTCAAGTAGATTCCAACTCATAGCAACCCTATTGGACTGAGTAGAACTGTCACATAGGGTTTCCAAGGAGCAGATGGTGGATTCGAACTTCTAACCCTTTGGTTAGCAGCTGAATGCTTAACCACTGTGCCACCAGGGCTCCTTATAAACTGTAAAGCGATATGCAGATGTTAGCCACTATTATCGTTGCAGAGTGACAACTTATATATTAGTTCAAAAGTTTCCCGGTCTTAATGAACCTTTTACTAATGACTTTTTAACCGATTCTTGAGAATTCCTTAAACCATCATGCTTTCCTTTTTTATTTGACTCCCAAAGTACTTGAAGTTAAATTTGTTGCACAGTGTTAATGTGGGTTTGTTATGCATAATATTGTTATGTATTGCTTCTACTCCAAATAGTATTTTTTTATTAACTTTTATTGAGCTTCAAGTGAACGTTTACAAATCAAGTCAGACTGTCACATATAAGTTTATATACACCTTACTCCGTACTCCCACTTGCTCTCCCTCCCCCTAATGAATCAGCCCTTCCAGTCTCTCCTTTCGTGACAATTTTGCCAGCTTCCAACTCTCTCTATCCTCCCATCCCCCCTCCAGACAGGAGATGCCAACACAGTCTCAAGTGTCCACCTGATATAATTAGCTCACTCTTCATCAGCATCTCTCTCCTACCCACTGTCCAGTCCCTTTCATGTCTGATGAGTTGTCTTCGGGAATGGTTCCTGTCCTGGGCCAACAGAAGGTTTGGGGACCATGACCGCCGGGATTCCTCTAGTCTCAGTCAGACCATTAAGTATGGTCTTTTTGTGAGAATTTGGGGTCTGCATCCCACTGATCTCCTGCTCCCTCAGGGGTTCTTAGTTGTGCTCCCTATCAGGGCACTCATCGATTGTGGCCGGGCACCAACTAGTTCTGGTCTCAGGATGATGTAGGTCTCTGGTTCATGTGGCCCTTTCTGTCTCTTGGGCTCTTAGTTATCGTGTGACCTTGGTGTTCTTCATTCTCCTTTGATCCAGGTGGGTTGAGACGAATTGATGCATCTTAGATGGCTGCTTGTTAGCATTTAAGACCCCAGACGCCACATTTCAAAGTGGGATGCAGAATGTTTTCTTAATAGAATTATTTTGCCAGTTGACTTAGAAGTCCCCTTAAACCATGGACCCCAAACCCCCGACCTTGCTCCGCTGACCTTTGAAGCATTCAGTTTATCCCGGAAACTTCTTTGCTTTCCAAATAGTATTTAATCTTCTCATATATCTTCCTTAAACTGCTTCAGCTTATATGTATTTTAACAACATTGTTAACGACCTCACATGCTTCCTGGAAAAAGAGGAAGGGGGAAATTATAAATAATAAAGAATATGAACAGAATGGGAGAAAAATGGCCCTTAATTGTCTTCATTCTAAAGGCTCTAAGACAACATTTGTGGCAATCACATTTCCATCTTTCTGCAGCACATCACCCTCAGATAAATAAATAAAGCAGAGGACTCTCATTTCTAGTCAGTTGTCATAGCAACTTTTGACGATCTAGAGAAGAAAGAATTCTCCTATCTTAAGCCCTGACTCCAGAAGAGCTAAAAAGATACAAAGACTAAAAAGGACCTTAAGGGATGATTTGGAAGATTTGATGTAACTGGATATGATATTCAGAACTTTTCCCCTAAATGTAGGCATTTTTCCCCTGACACGTATTTTTATTTTCCCTTTAACATACAGATTTCTGAACTCAACAGTAATAAACTAGTCTACCATTTATCTATCACTTATGACATGCCAGACACATAGAATATTACATACTTTATCTTTTTTTGCAGTATTTCCAACAACACTAAGTGTGGTACTATTTCTTGCCCACATTTTAAAGATGAGGAAAGTGAAGTTTAGATAGTTTTAAGCAATTTAGCCAAAGTCACAGGATAAGTAAGCGCCCAATCTCTCAGTCTTCAACACAGGTGAGCACTTCTTAAAACATTCTCCACTCTTCTGGGTTTCCTCTTGCTTTATCGACCAAACACTTTGCTGGCTCCTTTGCTTCTGTGTGATCTGTAAATGTTGAAATGCCCAGAACTTGGACCTGAACGTCCTTCTCTATCCAGATAATCTCTTCCCTTTGAGTTCTGTGACTTTAGATGCCTCAATGATTCCCAAATGTATATCTCCAGCCCAGGTATCTCATGTGTATTTCAGACTGACATATGCAACTACTTGCTCAACACTTAGATATCTAATAGGTATTTCAAAGGTAATATTTTAGGCTGTGTTCTCTAGAGAAGCAAAAACAGTGATATGTGTCTAGAGAGGCAGAGAGAGATTTATCTACCTCAAGGAAATGGTTCATGTGGTTGTAGAGCCTGGAAAGTCCCAATCCATGAGTCAGACATTAGGCTGGAAGCTTCTCCTGACTCATGTAGCTGCAGGGGCTGATGAACCCAAGATCAGCAGGTAAGGCAGCTGGCCACTGGCTCACAGGCTTTGGGGTCCGATGAATCCCAAGATCAGCAGGCCGCTGGCTCAAGTCCCAAGAACAGGAGGTCACATGATGACGAGCCAGATGCAGGATCCAGAGCAAGCAAGTAATGTTTGCCATAACATTAAGCATCACACATCATAAATCTAAGACAAAGTGCCTATCCTTTCAACCTTCCCCATCTCAGTAAGTGAAAGCACTGCCTAACCAGATGCTCAATCCAAAATCCCTAAGAGTCATCCTTGATGTCTCCTTTACCCTCACCTTCGCGTTGCTAATTTAGAAACAAATATCAGATTTATCCACAGAATCTATCTTAAATCTCTCTACTTTTCTCCTCCATTGCTACCACTCTAGCGAAAGCTACCATCTTTTTTTCCCTGCCCTGCTGATCAGTAATTTTCTAACTGAGCATCCTGCTTCCACCCTTCAAAGAATAGCCCGAATGAGCTTTGGAAAACTGTAAACCTCAGCTCATGCTAGCTTTAAAGCCTTCAATGGCCTCCCGTTGCTCTTAGAATAATGTCTGAACTTACTACGGCCTGGAAGACCCTATATGGCTCAGGCATCTGCTTCATGCTCCAGACTCATCCCTACCATTCTCCCCCTCCACCTTCCTGCTTTTGCCACAATGTCCCCCTTTCCTTCCCTCAAACACATCAAGCTCTTTTTTACCTCTGCGATTTTGCAGTTTAAACAGTAGAAACTGTCTCAGGCTTCCCTCAGCTCATCTTCCTGGGAAGAGAAGGAGGTAGGAAAGGGGAAGGAGAAGGGAGGGAAAGAGGAAGGAGAAAGAGAAAAAAGGGAAAAGTGACAATGCCAGGATCCTATCCCAGGGTTATTTTACTCCAAAACTATGTTCTTAACTATCTCCCTATATTTAGCTCTTCAAGATGTTTTCTAGCTATGTTATTTTGCTCTTTGTTTTAGACTGATGCCTGAATTCTCCGAGACCCTGAGTTTGAGATAGGGGTGAGAGGAGATGGGCTGTGATAGAATGGAAGGGCGAACATACCTTGTTGTCGTTAGGTGCTGTCCAGTCGGTTCCCACTCATAGTGACTCTATGTACAACAGAATGAAACACTGCCTGGTCCTGCACCGTCCTCATAATTGTTGCTACGCTTGAGCTCATTGTTGTAGCCACTGTGTCAATCCATCTCATCTAGGTTCTTCCTCTTTTTTGCTGACTCTCTACCTTACCAAGCAGGACATACCTTATGATTCTGTAAATCTTTTTGGCTTTGGGTGGGTAAGGACAAAAAAAAGCAGTTTTTACTCCTGCACAAATAAGGGTTAAATTCCTTGAAAGAAGAACCCAACGTATCCCCATCACATCCTTCCTCATCAAATTCCCAAGGCCCTTATGTAGTTGTTTTCAAGCAAAGAACATCGTTGTAAAATGTTTACTTTGGGGGTAGAATCCACACCAATACCAGCTCTCATCCTCACTCTTCAATCATTGGTGAAAACCTCAGTCAACACCCTCCCCATCTCCCTTCTTTGTCTTGCTAATCATGAGCTTGTTTTGAGCAACATTTTTCAGGAAGTTGTAGCAGGTAGTGGCTCCATCCACTGAAATGGCCCAAGCTAGCCTTGAAGGATGCACGATTAAAGAGATCATGTCCTTCAACCAACCCCCGGACTGGCTGTCGCCGGGAAGAGCGATATTTCCCAGCCCATGATTTCACCTGATTCCATTTGAAAAGCGAGGGGTCCCACTACACGGACATCCGACGGAAGATGATTTAATATCGCGACCTCCAAATATGGGCATGGGAGGGCTAAGGACAGAGAGTTTCGGGCACCAAACCCAACCCCCAAGGCCACTGGAAACAAAAAGCTCCCCAGCCCCCTCAGACAGCACGTGGCCTTATGGTCGCTAGACCCAGCATTGCTTCTTGTCTGTGCAGACAGTACATTTCCACTTTCTGTTTCCCTTGCAACTGGTGGTGTGATGTTCCATATATCAATCAGCTAATAGGACAGGGCAAGAACCCTTGTTCAGTTACAGATTTTGCCAACTCTGGCCAGGACTTACTGACTCTGAAACTTGAGTGGTGAGTATCCGGACCCCTGCAACCCCTTAAGGCTTGCCTTGACCTGTTTTGGTCGGTAAGGAGTTTTGGGGGGCCACCGTGATCCCCGCTCCAGGACAAGGTCCTCCGGCTCCCCACCTCAGCTGGGAAACACAAACTGGAAGCTGGGTGGGTAAGCGCGTGGGACAAGGTTGTTCCACTGGTCTTCTGAGAGAGGTTAAAATTCCCCTTGAGGGGGGTTACAGTACCCCCGGGGAGCTAGGCAAAGAAGAGAGTGGCAACAGCGCAGTCCTAAGACCTGATCCCAAGGGCTGTAAAATGAGGGAAATGGGGGTCGTGGCCCCTGGAACCCATCCTCAGCCTAGCTGGGGTCCCTCGCCCCATCTGAAACCAAGGGTCACTCTGCCATTGGCGACAATCTTTGTCCATCTGTGATCACCCAAGGTTAATCGGTAGTTGATAGAGGGTATTTAAGTCCCTCACAGGTTGCCCTGCCAACACAACGATCTTTCTTTCAGAACACTCTTTTCCTCTTTCCCTTTCTATCTCTGCTCTCCAGCAGCAGAAAACGGGTAATTTAATTTATGATCATTGATTTTGGTTAAGTCCTGGTTTTGGTGTGGGTTCAGGTTTTGGTTTTTGGTTTAGAGGACGTCCTTTTTGCATTGTTATTCTTTGTCTGTCTGGTGGGCGCTCCTCTAGGTTGGAGGGGCTTCCTTCTGTCTAAATGCATTTAAAACTTGTGTTCTTTGTGTGTCTTCGTGTGAGTGTGTAGGTATAAAAAAAAAAAAATAGGAACAGGAAAAATCCTAAAAACATTCCAAAGTGTTCACCCTTAAGGTGTACTTCAGAGAATTGACATAAATTCAGTTGTGATCATGGGAAAAAGAGAAAGTCCACCTTGCTGTCGACAGGGTCAGCGATGAACAACCCTTACAACTCCAGCAGCGTGCAAGGCTGGATCTGTGCCAGGTGGGGGGTGAGGGGAGGGTGGAGAATTAACCAGGGAAGGCAGTTCAAATGTCCTGGGAATTTTCCCTTGCCACTGCCTCATATGAGGGGAGGGGGGATACCCTATGGAGGGATAAATGTGGTCCTGGGTGCTGCAAAGCCAGAACAGAGCCACCAGAGAGGGCTAGCCCCCGGCCAGTATTCCCTCCACCAAGCAACTCCAGTGCTGAATAGGGAGGGGCCAGGTTCCCTTTAGTTCAGCGGACCTGATTAACTGGAAGAATAGCACCTCAGGATGTCGAGAGAAACCAAAGAAATTGTATGAACTGTTTACTGCAAGCTTTATCTCTTTTGATTCCACCTGGGCAGGCTGTCGATCTCTCTTAAGTACCTTCCTCCCCCCGGAAGAGAAAAAGATGGTCCTAGACAAGGCCGGAGAAGAAGCCCAGAGGTGACATGATGCTTGATGGACCAGAAATGTGGTCGATGACATCTTCCACCTTCAAGACCCCACTGGGACCACAATCACACAGTGGAATATGGTAGGCTTACCTGATATCAGGACTGTCTTTTAGTGGGCCTTAGATGTAGTGTCTAAGCTCTTAGACTGGAACAAAGCACATGAAATTAACCAGTGTAAAGATGAGGACGCTGCAACCTTCCTCGAAAGAGTTATGGAGCCTTTAGACAACAGACTGATCAAGATCCAAAGGACCCAACAAATGTTCACATGGTTAGTAATATTTTTATAAGACATTGTGCCCCAGACACTAGAAACCAACTTCGCAAGACAGAGGGAAGAGTAACAGCAGCAACAGTACAGAAATGGTATAGGCCGCCTAGGAGGAAAAGACCTGCAGACCCTCGTGAGGCCCGGCCCTGACCCCTGCTGTGAGAGAACTAGTGTGCGTATTGTGAGCAGAAGGGTCACTGGTAAAGAGAGTGTCCCGAGAGAGTGTGTACCGAGTAACTCAATACCAGACCTCTCTAGTCAGTAATCCCAGAGCATCGGTCCAATCTGTTGCCGCTCCAGATTCAGCCACCCGTCTTCCCACTCTGTCCTTGAGAGACTCTGTCCACCGTGACTGTGTCTGGACGGTGGGCCTGGTCCATGCCAGCTGTCCAGACCCACGAAATCAACCTCTAAGAGACACCGGTTTAGAGATCTTCAGAGGTGGGAGTAGCTTCATCGAGGGTGGCCAGAGGAGAGTGGGCAACGCAGTTGTCAGCTACAATGAGGTCCTCCAGGCAAACGCTCTCCCAAATGGAACCTCAGCCCAAAAAGCTGAGCTGGTTGTGGTGATCCAGCCCTTGTGGCTGGCCAAGTCCAAGACAGTGACCATTTATATAGATTTGGAGTACGTGTTGTCAGTTTTGCACGTATATGGGACTTTGTGGAAGCAAAGAGAGCTTTTAAATTGGGTCAGTAAAGAAATCAAACATGGCCAACAGATTTTACAACTCCTTGAGGCGGTGTCACTCTCCACCGCTCCAGCTGTGGTGCACTGCAAAAGACATCAACAAGAAGGTACAGTAGTAGCCCAAGGCCACCAAAGGGCTGACTTAGAAGCCAAGCGAGCAGTGAGAACTGTGACCCCAATAGTAGTAACTGATTCTAGCTTGCCGTAAGCTACAGAAGGCCTTTATAGTTGCAAAAATAGACGCTGGACAGGGAAGAAACAACTGATGTGGCTTAGAGGAGTAAAAGGGTAGAGAGTAAGAAGAATGAAGAGAACACAAAAAGGTGAGAAGGCAGTAGAAAGGTAGAGAAGACAGGGAGGGATGACTCCAGACTGGACTGTCCTGGGTTTCCAGGAAAAACCTAAATGTAAATATATTGATTTATTCTGCTAGTAGATCAGGTTTTAGAGTTTTGTAAGCAGCTGGCTCTGCACCACATGTCACTCTGTATGGCCCCTCTCAATATTAAAGCCCACTACTTATCAAAAAAAAAAAAAAAAGAGAGAGAGAGACAACAAGATCTTCTTGGCAGCGTAAGAGAAGACTAAGCACCAGGAATACGTTCTGGGAAAAGATTGCAAGAAAAAGGTAAACTGGACTATTGAAGCCCTCCAGGCCAAACCTTGCAAGGAGACCTAATTAGCATGGGCTAAGAACCTTCCCTTGGCTTTGTTCAGGACTGGGGTTGCACCTTAAACCAAACTTAAGCCTTTTTGAGCTTATGTATGGGTGTCCGCTCCTCCGTAACTTGTGGGAGGGCTTCATTTCTCTGGGTCCTGAAGATACCTCGGAGGCTAGAGAAACGCACAAAGCTAGCTCGCTGTTAAACAATATATGTATTCTGTGGCAGGGATGCTTGACTGTCTTTACAGGTACACGATGTGACAGACTCTTGCACAACCTGAAGTCTCGCTCTCCATGTCAAGACCTGGAGCAGTACAGACCCGGCAAGAGAACAAACCCCCGACACCGCAACCAAGATCGCCAAAAAGGGAGCGTGGATCCATAACTCTCGCATCAAGCCAGCTCCTGCTCACGACCAAAAGCCCTGCAGAACAGTAAGAATTGGCAAGACAGTAATAATTGAAAAAAATCAGCTTTCAGAAGATTTAAAGTGATAGATAATTGTGCCAGTTGATTGTCATCCCCTGGCAATTGTGCAGGTTGTTATTCATGACTCTGTTCAAGTTTACCACCTATATGCGGCCTTATATCTTGCTTGTTTATTTTCTGTTTCTCTAGAAGAAAAACAGGGCCCCCAGAATGGCAAGACAATTATCTCGTAAACACCTCAAACACTCTCCACTTAAAAGATCACTGGGCCTGCTCCCCACCCCCCGCCACCAGAACTGAAGACAATGTAGAGGCAGTCCCACTCCAGGTGCCCCCACCTACTAAAAACACCACTAGATTCCCCCTGTGATGGGTCTCCCCCTGGGCCCATCTTTCATTAACTACAATAGAGATTTGTCCAACAGACTATCCAGGGTCTCACTGACTCCATTGCTAAAACCCCAGACAATTAGAATGAGACGACTTAACTCCAGACTAATCTGACCGACCAAGTCCATTACATGGGGATGTCTACTGAGAGAAGATATCTAAGAATTTCCCAAGAGCTTTTTTTTTAATAATTGTTATTGTTCTTTAAGTGAAAGTTTACAAATCAAGTCAGTCTCTCACACAAAAACCCATATACACCTTGCTACACACTCCCAATTACTCCCCCTCTAATGAGACAGCCTGCTTTCTCCCTTTTCGTGTCCTTTTCGCCAGCTTCTAACCGCCTCCACCCTCTCGTCTCCCCTCCAGGCAGGAGATGCCAACATAGTCTCAAGTGTCCACCTGATCCAAGAAGCTCACTCCTCACCAGCATCCCTCCCCAACCCATTGTCCAGTCCAATCCATGTCTGAAAAGTTGGCTTTGGGAATGGTTCCTGTTCTGGGGTCTGGGGGCCATGACCACCGGGGTCCTTCTAGTCTCAGTCAGACCATTATGTCTGGTTTTATGAGAATTTGGGGTCTGCATCCCACTGTTCCTCTACTCCCTCAGGGCTTCTTTGTTGTGTTCCCTGTCAGGGTTCCCAAGAACTTTTTATTTGCTCTTTGACTATTGCTTGCACAACCGCATGGGGCCTACAGCCCAGGGCACACTCATTTACCTCTGAAACACATTTACAACGCCATAAGAAAAAAATAGCAAAGCCCTGAGAGCCGCGTGTGCCGACCCGGGCTTTGTGGTCCCCTGGCCTCAAACTTGTAGAGCGGCATTTGGCTCGAACGAGCTGGTGCCACCCTTGGTGGCTGTGCCATCACTGAATCTTTGCGTGCCCCTGGTAAATGTTTCTGAGTGTGGTTTCTGGCTCATGCCTAGATGACCGCAGCCCGGCTTGTCGTTGTCCTGGCTGTGGCTAGACAGCTCCTTACATCGGCCCTGTCATAACCACAGGTCAATGTTCCCTAGGATTTTTGTTTCTCTCAGGCACCAGTGTCTACATGTATTGGGCCTCCAGGCAAGCCTCAGGTTGTAGACTAAAGAGGGCACTGGGTTTAATCCTAACTGGGACAGGTGCAGTAATAGGGCTCCTGGCCCCTCGTTGAAGACTTGAGTCCTTCCATAATAAATGGCTGCACAAGTTCAACCAAGGCCCAACTTCACAAGATATCTGAGATATAGTAAAGGCAGCAATCCTGAACTTAACACAGTGTTTTCCCTTTCTAAGATCTTTGGCCACGGTCATCCTGCTGCTTGTATTCAGGCCTTGTTTGTTTGACCTTTTAGTAAAGTTTGTGTCTTCCAGCCTTCAAAAGTTCCACCTTCAGATGATGCTGCGACATGAATATCACCCCATCTCCCCCAAACAGGTTTCAGCTAGAGCCGAGTTATGTGCCAGCGCCCCTAGCTAGCAGGAAGAAGCTACAGAAGATGAAACCTCCACCCCAATCCCCTTTTAAAGATTAAAAGGAACCTATTAGAGGAGGGATCGAAAACCCCAATCAATACTTTCCCCCCCACTTCTTTGTCTTGCTAACCATGAGCTTGTTTTGAGCAACATTTTCCAGGAAGTCGCAGCCAGTAGTGACTCCATCCATTGAATTGGCCCAAGCTACGCCTTGAAGCACGTGCAGATTGAAGAGACCATGTCCTTCAACCGACCCCAGACCCAATTGTCATCGGAAAGAACTATGTTTCCCAGCCCATGATTTCACCTGATTCCATTTGAAAAGCGAGGGGTCCCCTTACACGGACTTCCAACAGAAGATGATTTAATATCGGGACCTCCAAATACGGGCATGGGAGGGCTAAGGACACAGAGTTCCGAGTACCAAACCCAACCACCGAGGCCACTGGGAACAAAAAGATCCCCAGCCCCCTCAGATGGCTAGCACGGGGCCTTATGGTCACTAGACCCTGCATTGCTCCTTGTCTGTGCAGACAGTACATTTCCACTTTCTGTTTCCCTTGCAACTGGTGGTATGGCGTCCGTCTTATTTCGACTGGCTGACAGGACGGGGCAAGAACCCTCATTCGGTTATATTGGCACTGAAATTGGATCTAAACACCTTATGAGGAAGGAGGGCACAGGATACCACAACTTGAAGCATTAGGGGGCAAAGAGTAGCGTGAGGAAATGAGTGGATACCTCTCACAGCTGCTTCTTCATGCCAGCCCAAAACTGGCTGGGGAGTCCAGGCAATTGCTGGGAGAAGGAATAGGAAAGAGATGATGCAAGGATTTTTTTCCACGTGGAATACAGTTCTGATTTATATACATTTCCAAAAGGCTTGAATCTCAAATATCTCACTCTACTTCTGGCACCAAAAAATAGCATGCTAAGGCCTGAGAGAAATAAATTGTTATAGTTTGCATGTTAGCTGGCTTCAGTAGGCTTGGCTCCTGAGCGTTTTAAATGTCAAGGATTTTAGCATTAAAACACTTAGCTTTCAACACTTTGGAAACTCGCGTGCTAATGTTTTTGTTTTGTAATTTAACAATTCTTTGGCTGCAGTCTTTCCTCTTTGAAACACTTAAAATCCTAATAAGTGAAAAACTCACAGGGGGTGTGGAGAGTTTGGGCCATAATGAGGGACTGAAAGTGGCAATTTTACTCTTGACCTTGGGGTTGACTTGCTGTGACCTTGTGAAGATCACTTATCTTCCTGCGGTTTCAGATTTTTTTTTTTTATAAAACAAAATATAATACGGATATTACTTCTGACATTGTTGGAGAAAATGGGCAAGCCTAGTGTGGTTATTTGCAGACATATTCACATCATATCCTATTATGTAAATGCTTTTTTTTAATTTTTAAACATCTTTCTAATTCTGTACGGTATGATTTCTAAGTTTTATACAGTGAACACAAAATTTAATTTGATAGTTTATCAAAATCTAATATATCTCTGGTTTCCTTTATGTTATTAGAGTGAAAGAGCCTTGGTAAACTCAGAATAATAAAATCTCCAGACTTAATTTTGTCTTTTCTTCTTATGCACAGAACCATACCTCATGACTCTGAAAAGTTCTCATCTGATTGGTTCACTTTCATGCCTCTGACTTTGAATCTACAAATACCACACTTCTATGTGAAAAGGAATTTTATGTAAGAAGAAATACAGGCAGCAAAAGCATAAAAAAATATATACTCTTTCTGGTAAACGTAGAATGCAAAGTAAATTTAGACCATTTTTCCACCTAGCCATTTGGCAAAATATTAAAATTTGCAAATATTAAAAAAATTAAGCTGTCAGTGTTAGCTATGATGTAAAGAAACACATTTATGTACTACTAACCAAAAAGAAAAAAGAAATTAAACCTATTGCTATTGAGTCAATTCCAACTGGTGGCAATCCCATGAGAGTTGAACTGCTTCGTAGAGCTTTCTTGGCCGTAATCTTTACAGAAGCAGATCACCAGGTCTTTCTTTCGTGTGGCAACTGGGTGAGTTTGAACTGCCAACCCTTAGGTTAGTAGATGATTGCAAACCATTTGCACTACCCAGGAAAATAGCTGCTTTATGATAGTTCCATGAAACCTCCAAGACGAAGTTGATCAAAGCCATGTGTGTAGGTAGATAGGGCTGGAAAGGGCAAACAATCTGCCTGTGATCCTGCCTTGGTGAGTCGGCTTGTGGGATTACACCACCTAGCAAGTGGTGTAGTGGTTAAGAGCTATGGCTGCTAACCAAAAGGTCAGCAGTTCAAATCCACCAGGTGATCCTTGGAAACTGTACTGGGCAGTTCTACTCTGTCCTTTAGGGTCGCTATGAATAAGAATAGACCCGACAGAAATGGGCAATGGGTTTGCAAGGCAAGTCTGAAGCTGCCTCATGAATTGGTCTCTGTAATCATTCACTTTTAGGAGTATGTGCTATGTGTATATACATGACTCTGTGAGAGATGAAACAGATATGGATCCTGTCCTAATTAGAGTCCAATAGCAGAGATTGTTTTTAAATGTACACAATATTCATCCAAAATCTTATGAGTCCTGTGTGTGTGAATGGCACTCTCTTCTTTTGAGAAAATTTCCCCCTCCTACTCTAACCATGTGGTTCCAGCCACAGCTACCAAGTTCTTCACGATCCAAAGCCCCTGCCCTTATCCAATTAGTCCTGGGTGGGCACCTGACCTAAGCTGTGCCTATACTGGAAACCCTGGTGGTGTAGTGGTTAAGTGCTATGGCTGCTAACCAAAGGATCGGCAGTTCGAATCCACCAGGTGCTCCTTGGAAACTCTGGAAACCCTATAGGGTCGCTATGAGTTGGAATTGACTTGATGGCGCTGGGTTTGGTTTTGGTTTTTTTTATCATGGTACTCCTACCTCACCAGACACAGTTGAAGAATGGATCAGTAAAAGTTCTACTCTAGAATTTTTTTAACTGAAGGTAGAAAAAAGAGTTGCTTCCTACAGTTTGAAACTGAGAACTTACCAATGGTAGTAAAGTTAAGGAAACAAGTTGGTAGTGAGAGAAAATAATGCCAATATTCAAAAAGAGATATAGTGAAGGTAATTATAGACTCATGGCCCTGTTTGAGACTGGATCCAACTATTCCTGAGACCCAGCTGTATTTCCTCCCTTTGCCAATTTGGTTGTACAACCCTTCCTTCAATTATCTGATCTATACCGGTATCTTTTCTAATACATTGCCCCTTTGCGTTAGCTTTTTGAGTTAGTGTTGTTACTTGCAATTAAGAATCTTATTAATTGGCCAAGTCAGAAACCTGCTATTATCTTTGACTTCTTTCTCTCACCTCTCACTGACAATCAGTCACCAAGTTTAGTTTATACTCCCTCAGTACCTCTTCAGTCCAGCCACTTCAGCCACCTCTCTCCATCTTCACTGTTGTTACCTTAGTTCAGGTCACCCCTCCCCCCTTTTTATAACAGCCTCTAAATGTCTCCTCATTCATTCATGCATTGATTTAGTCAATAAACAAGTATTGAGTGCTCAGTATATGCCAAGCACATTTTCAGGTACTGGAGAGATAAGCAGTTGTCCTGGCATGGACCAGTAACTTGAAATTTGCCTCTAAAATTGCAGGATGCTGAGAGACCAAAGAAAGAGGCAGGCAACTCCAATGTGGTGGCAAAAGAGTTTATTAGGGAGGCTTACATATGAAGCGAAGTCCTGGGCAGCCACAGAACAAAAGTGGGAGGGCAGAGAGAAGGCAGAGGCTTCATAGTGGTGGTGGACAATACTGGCTACAAGCCAGTGGTTTACGTAAGAATGATTCAGCAAACGGTAGTGAACTAGTGGACCACATGAGAGCACTCATGTTTGGCCTTGTAAAGCCTGTTTCCCCTTCAGCAGTGAACAAAACCAAGCCCCTGCCCTCACTGGGACGCTATTCCTGTGGAAGGATACCATTAACATACACATGTTGTTGTTCACGGGTGCTGTCAAGTTGGTTTTGACTCAGAGCACATGTGACAGAGTAGAACTGCCCCACAGGGTTTTCTAGGCTGTAATATTTACAGGAGCAGGTTGCCAGGCCTTTCTCCAGTGGAGCTGCTGGGTGGGTTTGTAACTAAGTGCTTAACCATTGTGCCACCAATGCATAACATAATGTCTAGTAGTGCTAAGTACCATGAAGTATCTGTGGTTGAATGTTACAGCAATGGTCCCCAAAGAATCATGCCTCCTTGTATCCACATTCTTGGGTAGTCCCCTCCTACACTGACTCTGGCTCAACTATATGACATGCTTTAGCCAATGTGCTATTACCAAATGTTGTATAAGCAGGAGCTTGAACAGTGCTTGTCCATAAGAATTGTTTTCTCTTGCCTCTGGGAACCCTAGGACTCCCACCATGTGAACAAACCCCTGATTGTCCCACCCATTTCAGCTGTCCCATCTAAAATCCCACACATATGAGATCTAGACCATCCAGGCACATCCAAGCCAGCCCAGGTCAGAAGGACTGCCCAGCCAACCCACGGAATGGTAAAAAATAATAAATGTTGTTTTAAGCCACTAGGTTTGGGGATGTTTTGTTACATAGCAGAAGCTAACAGAGCATTATAACGAAAGAGTGTAATGAGGAGTTGCTACTTAAGTGGGGGTAATCAGAAAAGCCCTCTCTGAGGAGATGACATCTCAGCAGAGAACTGAATGAAAAGAGGGCTGATCCATTGCCTATATGAGGAAACAACATTTCAGATGGAGGCAAGAGCATTCCAGGCAGAGTGAACAGCAGGTACAGTAGCTTTGACTCTGCTTTGGCATGACTGAACAATAGTAAGTTGGTCACAATGGCTTGGGTTTACTGTTCAAGGAGGGAAAGAGTGTTAAGAAATGAGGCCAAAGAGGCAGTGGGATCAGTCATAGGCTGCCATAGCAAACAATGCTGAAATTAATAACTTTCTACAGATACAATTTTGTGTGTGACGTTATAGCTATAGGGTAACTTCATAGAAATTACATGGCTATGTCAAAACGTTTGTGCTTTTGGTGTTCAGATAGGTATTGTCAGATTGCCTTCAGTCAAGGTTGTGGCAAGTTACCATCCCGCTGGCAATGTCTTACTTGTAATTATCAAATAGTGTCTCATCAAATTCTTTGGTCTTTCCAATCTGATATGTGAAAAAATGGTTTTAATATACATGTCTCTTATTATGAATGAAGTTGAGCAATTATTCATGTTTCAGAGTCATTGGTATTTCCTTTCTGTGAGTTGCCTATTTATCTTCTTTGCCTATTTTTCTACAGGGTTGTCAGCCTTTTTATAGTTCTTTATATACAAGAGAAATTAGGCTTTGTCTGTGATTGAGTCACATTTTGAAAGAATCACCCTTGCTGTTGTCTGGAATATACTGAAGAGGGTAAGAGTGGCAGTAGGGGGACCCACTAGGAGGCTAGTGTAGTATTCCAGATGAAAAAAAGATGGTGGCTGGAGCTATGGTCATCAAGGGAGAAATGGTCTGATTGAGTATAGTATGATAATAATATCTAATATTTATTGAAGGTTACTCTGCATTAGGCACTGCAATAATGGTTTTACAGGCATTTTCTTATTCTACATTTCCAATAGTTCTATGAAAAAAAATAAAAAAAATTTTTTTTTTTTGAGGGAGGTGCTATTTTCTCCCATTTATAAAAGCAGGTTAAGTGGGCTTGACTCCAAAGTCCAGGCATTTATCCATGATACTACACTCTCTACAGCTATAGTCCCACAATCCATTCTCCTCTATGTAACTAAAGTGACCTTTCTACAATGCAACCTATTCTTATCACTCCCTGGCTTGAACACTCTTGAGTGGTTCCCCAAACCTTAGTCATTCAGAGCATGCACAGCTTTCAAGATCTGGCCCTGGTTTACCGTTGCCAGTCTTCCTTCCAGCAGTCACGGGACTGCTCACGTTTGGGAACCCACAGAGTTCCACCCCACCTTCAGATCCAGGCAGTGACCTCTGACCAGAACATCCTTCCCACTTCCCTCTTCCTTCCACAGACTAAGTCCCACTGGCCTTTCTGTATCAGCTTAGACATTAGCTTCTCTGGGAAGCTTTACACGGGATCCACCTCCTCCAAGAAAAAAAACCAATACTGGCTAAGGTGGCCTTTCTATGTTCTCCCAAAGCAGCCTGCACTCTCCCCATCACAGTCCTCATCATGCTGCAGTGTGGTTACTTATTTTCTTGTCTGACTCCACTAGCTCCCCTACAATCCCTCCCAGCTGAACCATAAGACCATTTTATAGACAGAAGCAATGTTTGTTTTTTCTTATGTATTTTTATACAGTGATATAAATGGGTAAAGAGATTTATATTGCTGACATATCACAGTATAAAAAGGTATACTCTGAAAAGCCTCTCTCCTCTCCCCACCCACCACCATTCCCCACTCACTTAGTTTTCATTCTCTGCAAGTAGATGTTGTATTTTCTGCTTATCCTTCTGAAAAATGTTTATGCATATTAAAGGCTATATTTCAACATTTCACACACATGGAGCATAATATACACACTTTTCTGTACCTTTTTTCACTTAGTATATATTGGAGATCTTTCCATATCAAAGCAGAAAGAGTTTTGTGTGTATGTGTGTTGTGCATGTGTGTGCGTGAATCATCTTTTGTTCCTGATTATGTTCCGCATTGCCTCAGCACAGGGTCTGGCACATGGTAAGGGTTTAAGAAGACTGTTGAATTAACTTACAACACAGGAGATAGATAATAAGTGCCAAGGATAGCCAAATAACTAATAAGCATACACTCAGCATCATTATTCAGCTGTCATATGCAAATTAAAATTCCGGTGAGATTTTACTACCCACCCACCAGAATGGCTAAAATAAACAAAATGAAACCTTTGGCAATACCAATTGTTAGAAAGAGTGTGAAGCAACTGGACCTCTCATGCATTGTTGGCGAGAATGTAGATTGATACAGCCACTTTGGAAAACTCTTTGATAATATTTACTAAAGCTGAACATACACATAACCTATGACATTTCAAGGAAACCCTGGTGGCGTAGTGGTTAAGTGCTACAGTTTCTAACCAAAAGGTCGGCAGTTAGAATCCACCAGGCGCTCCTTGGAAACTCTATGGGGCAGTTCTACTCTGTCCTATAGGGTCTCCATGCGTAGGAATCAACTTAATAGCAATGGGTTTTTTTTTTTTTTTTTATGCCAGCAACAGAGTAGTTCCAGGAAAAGATCCAACAGAAAGGCTACATATGTCCACAAAAAGACACATGCAAGTATGCAGTGAAGGCTTAACCTTGCCCAAAGAAAGAGACACAGAGAATTACATGGAGTTTCTGGGTGCTGCAAATGGTTAATGTGCTTGACTGCTAACTGAAACATTAAAAGATTGAGTTTACCCAAAGACACTTAAGAATAAAGGCCTGGCTATCTACTTCTGAAAAATCAGCCACTGAAAACCCTATAGAGCACAGTCCCACTCTGATACACATGGAGTCGCTATGAGTCAGAATCAACTCGTCAGCAACTGGTTTACGGACATGTTCCATAACTTGATTGTGGTGGTAGTTACACAACTGAATGTGTTCGTTAAAACTCAGAACAGTACACTAAAAAAGGTGAATTTTACTGTATACAAATAACCCTCAATATACCTGACTAAGAATATATTTACAAATCTTTACAGTTTACTTAAAAATGATGATAAGTGCCACAGGAGGTGTAATGAGGAAGCACAGAATATGGAAATTTCATATTTAAGCTGAGCCTGGAATATGAACACTATCTGGGCAGTTACACTTGAAGAACTAATTTCCAAACCCAGAAGCATGGGAGAAAGTATCAGAAAGAACACTGTTTCTGCACTTTTGCCAAAGCACCTCCCTCAGAGCCATAAACCAGCTAGAATCTAAGAGTAGCTCAGCCAAGCTGTCAGGGCACAACACTCTTGGCAGAGAGGCACACTGCCTCTACTTAAGACAAACTTCCATTCCCAGGACACACAGGGCTTAGAGAATAAGAATCGTCAGATCTTCTGGGGGTTTCAAAACCTCCTGCACAATGTTTGTCTATTCGGAGTATGAAGGCATGACCCACTAATAATAAAAGCTAGCATTTGTATCCATCGACTGGAGTGTGACTTAAAACAATAGGCCCTGTTCTAAATTATATGTGTATACATTTTGTTGCTCTCTATATACGTATATCATTTATTATACATGATTGTGATTTAGATGAAAGTTTACAGCCCAAGTTAGTTTCTTATTCAAAAATTTATAGAGAAATTGTTTTGTGATATTGGTTGTAATCCTTGCAATGTGACATTATTCTCCTTTCCACCCCAGGTTCCCTGTGTCCATTCATCCAGTTTTCCTGTCCCTTCCTGTCTTCTTATCTTGCTTTTGGGCAGAAGTTGCTCATTTGGTCTAGTATATTTGACTGAACTAAGAAATTCGTCCCACACATATGTCAGTGTTTGTTTTGTAGGCCTGTCTAATCTTTGGCTGAAAAATGGGCTTCAGGAATGGCTTTAGTTATGAGTTAGCAGGATGTCTGGAGGCCACAGTCTCAGGGGTTCCTCCAGTTTCTGTCAGACCAGTAAGTCTGGTCTTTTTTTCATGAATTTTAATTTTGTTCTACATTTTTCTGCCACTCTGTCTGGAACCTTCTGTTGTGATCCCTGCTGGGCACCATCTAGTTCTTCTGGGCTCAGGCTGGTAGAGACTATGCTTCTTGTGGTCCTTCAGTCCTTTGGGCTACTATTTTCCTTGTGTCTTTAGTTTTCTTCATTCTCCTTTGCTCTAAACATAATGAGACCAATAGATGTATTTTAAATGGGTGCTTGCAAGCTTTTAAGACTCCAGGCGCTACTCACTAAAGTAGAATGTAGAACATTTCCTTTATGAACTATGTTATGGCAATTGTGCTAGATGTCCCCAGAGGCTTTGGTTCCCAGCTCTCAGCCCCAGCAGCTTGGTCCCTCAAGGTGTTTGAATGTGTCTAGGATGCTTCTATGACTTTGCGTTGGTCAAGTTGTGTTGACTTCCACTGTATTGTGTGTTGTTTTTCCCTTCACCAAAGTTGACACTTGTCTACTATCTAGTTAGTGGTTTCTCCTCCCCATCCCTCCCCTCCTTTGTAACCATCAAAGATTATTTTTTTCTGTATGAAAACCTTTTCTTGAGTTTTTATAATAGTGGTCTCATACAATGTTTGTACTTTTGTGATCAACTTATTTCACTCAGCATAATGCCCTCCAGATTCATCCATGTTGTGAGATGTTTTGCAGATTCGTCATTGTTCTTTATCGTTGCATAGTGTTCCATTGTGTGTATGTACAATAGTTTGTTTATCCATTCATCTGTTGATAGGCACTTAGATTCTTTCCATATTTTTGCTATTGTGAATAATGTTGCAGTGAACATGGGTGTGCATATATCTATTCATGTGACAGCTCTTATTTCTCTAGGATATATTCCTAGAAGTAAGATTGCTGGATCATATGGTATTTCTATTTCTATCTCTTTAAGGAGGCACCATATCATTTCCCATAGTGGTTGTACCGTTTTACATTCCTACGAGCAGTGCATAAAAGTTACAATCTCCCCACAACGTCTCCAACATTTATTATTTTTTATTTTTTTGATTAGTGCCATATTGTCAGGGTGAGGTGATATCTCATTGTATTTTTGATTTACATTTCTCCAGTGCTAATGATCATGAGCATTTCTTCATGTCCCAGTCTGTAGGTTCTCTGTTTATCATGATGTTACTTATTGGTCCAGTTGTGAGGATTTTTATTTTCTTTATCTTGGAGTATAATTCATACTGAAGGCTGTTATTTTTGATCTTCATCAGTAAGTGCTTCAAGTCCTCTTCATTTAAAGCAAGCAAGGTTGTGTCACATGCATATTACAGGTTGCTAATGAGCCTTCCTTCAATGCTGATGCCCCGTTCTTCTTCATATAGTTCAGCTTCTCAGATTAATTGCTCAGCATACAGGTTGAAAAGTATGGTGAAAGGATACAAACCTGAAGCACACCCTTCCTGATTTTAAACCACGTAGTAAATTTTTTTTTTTTTTAGTAAACCCTAGTGGCGTAATGGGTAAGTGCTATGGCTGCTAACCAAAAGGTCGGCAGTTCGAATTTGCCAGGTGCTCCTTGGAAACTCTATGGGGCAGTTCTACTCTGTCTTACAGGGTCGCTGTGCGTTGGGATCGACTCGACGGCAGTTTTTTTTTTTTTTTAGTATCCCATTGTTCTTTTTTTTTATTATTGTTCTGTTCGAATGACTGTCTCTTGGTCTATGTACGCGTTCCACATGAGCAAAATAAAGTGCTCTGGAATTCTCATTCTTCCCAATGTTATCCATAATTTGTTATGAGCCACACAGTTGAATACCTTTGCATAATCAATAAAATACAGGTAAGCATCATTCTGGTATTCTCTGCTTTTAGCCAAGATACATCTTACGTAAGCAATCATAGCCTTCATTCTATGTCCTCTAGTGAATCTGGTTTGAATTTCTGGCAGTATGTGTGTGTGTGTGTGTGTGTGTGTATTTATGAAAACCCTGGTGGCATGGTGGTTAAGTGCTACAGCTGCTGACCAAGAGGTCGGCAGTTCAGATCCGCCAGGTGCTCCTTGGAAACTCTATCAGGCAGTTCCACTCTGTCCTATAGGGCTGCTATGAGTAGGAATTGACTTGACAGCAGTGGGTATATATACATACATGCATATATATATATAATCCGTAATCCTCACAAGACAGAATCTTACGAGGTAGGCAATTTTATTATCAATCCCATTTTACAGGCAGGTAACTAAAGCACAGAGAGGTTAAGAAACTCGTTTAAGAGCACACAATTAATAAGCGATAGAGCCAGAATTCAAACCTGAGCAGTCTGGCTCCAGAGTTCATGATCCTAACCACTATGTTTTATTCCCTCTCCATGTACAGTTGGGGAGTGTCTAGTATGCCCTAATGACTTTCAAAGCATAGATTGCATCTCATTAGTGAATAAGGAGAACAGTTGTATGGGTTGTGACCAGCATTTAGAAAATGGAATAGTATGGAATGGAATGGAATGCAGTGGAAAATATGACAGTGCATTCTATATAGGTGGGATAAATATTATTTTGTGAAACTTTTTCAGTGTGTGTATATGTGTGTGAATGTGTTGTGTTACATTTATAAGTACTAGGTCACTATAGTTTCCAGGCTAAGACAGACTAGGAGGAAGGACCCAGAAGTCTACTTCTGAAAAGCATTGGCCAGTGAAAACCTTCTGAATAGCCGTGGAGCACTGTCTGATACAGTGCCAGAAGATGAGACCCCCAGGTTTGAAGGCACTCAAAAGAAGACTGATGAAGAGCTGCCTCCTCAAAGTACAGTCGACCTTAATGATGCAGGTGGAGTAAAGCTTTCGGGACCTTCATTCGCTGATGTGGCATGACTCAAAATGAGAAGAAACAGCTACAAACATCCATTAATAATCGGAACCTGGAATGTACAAAGTATGAATCTAGGAAAATTGGAAATCATAAAAAATGAAATGGAATGCACAAACATCAATATCCTAGGCATTAGTGAACTGAAATGGACTCGTATTGGCCATTTTTAGTCAGACAATCATATAGTCTACTACGCCAGGAATGAGAACTTGAAGAGGAATGGTGTTGCATTCGTCGTCAAAAAGAACATTTCAACATCTATTCTGAAGTACAACGCTGTCAGTGATAGGATAATATCCACACGCCTACGAGGAAGACCAATTAATAAGACTATTATTCCAATTTACGCACCAACCACTAAGGCCAAAGATAAAGAAATTGAAGGTTTTTATCAGCTTCTGCAGTCTGAAATTGATCGAACATATAATCTGGATGCATTGATAATTACTGGTGATTGGAATGCAAAAGTTGGAAACAAAGAAGAAGGATTGGTAGTCAGAAAATATGGCCTTGGTGATAGAAATAATGCCAGAGATCAAATGGTAGAATTTTGTAAGACCAATGACTTCTTCATTGCAAATAATTTTTTTCACCAACATAAAGGGGGACTATACACATGGACCTCACCAGATGGAACACACAGGAATCAAATTGACTACATCTATGGAAAGAAATGATGGAAAAGACAATATCATCAGTCAGAATAAGACCAGGGGCCGACTGTGGAGCAGACCATCAATTGTTTATATGCAAGTTCAAACTGAAACTGAAGAAAATCAGAGCAAGTCCACGAGACCCAAAATATGACTTGAGTATGTCCCACCTAAATTTAGAGACCATTTCAAGAATAGATTTGACACGCTGAACACTAATGATCAAAGACCAGATGAGTTGTGGAATGACATCAAGGACATCGCCCATGAAGAAAGCAAGAGGTCACTGAAAAGGCAGGAAAGAAAGAAGAGACCAAAGTGGATGTCAGAAGAGACTCTGAAACCTGCTCTTGAACGTCGAGCAGCTAAAGGAAAAGGAAGAAATAATGACGTAAAAGAACTGAACAAAAGATTTCAAAGAGGGCTCGAGAAGACAAAGTATTACAATGAAACATGCAAAGGGCTGGAGATGGAAAACCAAAAGGGAAGAACACGCTAAGCATTTCTCAAGCTGAAAGAACTGAAGAAAAAACTCAAGCCTTGAGTTGCAATAGTGAAGGATTCTATGGGGCAGATATTAAACAATTCAGGAAGCATCAAAAGAAGATGGAAGGAATACACAGAGTCATAATACCAAAAAGAATTAGTCATTGTTCAACCATTTCAAAAGGTAGCATAGGATCAGGAACCGATGGTACTGAAGGAAGAAGTCCATGCTGCCCTGAAGGCACTGGCAAAAAACAAGGCTCCAGAAACTGACAGAATACCAATTGATATGTTCAAACAAAAGGATGCAGCCCTGGAAGTGCTCACTCGTCTATGTCAAGAAATATGGAAGACAACTTCCTGGCCAACTGACTGCAAGAGATCCATATTTATGCCTATTCCCGAGAAAGGTAATCCGAGTGCAGAAATTATCTAAGAATATCATTAATATCACGCACAAGCAAAATTTTGCTGAAGATCATTCAAAAGTGGCTGCAGCAGTATATCAACAGGGAGCTGCCAGAAATTCAGGCCAGATTCAGAAAAGGATGTGGAACCAAGGATATCATTGCTGATTTCAGATGGATCCTGGCTGAGGAGCAGAGAGTACCAAAATGATGTTTACCTATGTTTTACTGACTATGCAAAGGCATTTGACTATGTGGATCATAACAAATTATGGATAACATTGGGAAGAATGGGAATTCCAGAACACTTAACTGTGCTGATGAGGAACCTGTACATAGATCAGGAGGCAGTTGTTCAGGCAGAACAAGGGTACACTGCATGGTTTAAAGTCAAGAAAGGTGTGTATCAGGGTTGCATCCTTTCACCATACCTATTCAATCTGTATGCTGAGCAAATAATCCAAGAAGCTGGACTATATGAAGAAGAACGGGGCACCAGGATTGGAGGAAGACTCATTCACAACCTGCTTTATGCAAATGACACAGTCTTGCTTGCTGAAAGTGAAGAAGACTTGAAGCACTTACTAATGAAGATCAAAGACCACAGCCTTCAGTATGGATTACACCTCAACATAAAGAAAACAAAAATCCTCACAACTGGATCAATGAGCAACATCATGATAAATGAAGATCGAGGTTGTCAAGGATTTCATTTTACTTGAATCCACAATCAACACCCGTGGAAGCAGCAATCAGGAAATCAAAAGACGCATCGCACTGGGCAAATCTGCTGCAAAGGACCTCTTTAAAGTGTTGAAGAGCAAAGATGTCACCTTGAAGACTAAGGTGCGCCTGACCCAAGCCATGGTATTTTCAATAGCATCATATGCATGTGCAAGCTGGACAATGAATAAGGAAGCCCCGAGAAGAATTGATGCCTTTGAATTGTGGTGTTGGCAAAGAATATTGAATATACCATGGACTGCCAAAAGAAGCAACAAATCTGTCTTGGAAGAAGTACAACCAGAATGCTCCTTAGAAGCAAGGATGGCAAGACTGCGTCTTACATACTTTGGACGTGTTGTCAGGAGGGATCAGTCCCTGGAGAAGGACATGATGCTTGGCATAGTACAGGGTCAGCGGGAAAGAGGAAGATCCTCAATAAGGTGGATTGACACAGAGGCTGCAACAATGGGCTCAAGCATAACAATGACTGTAGTAAGGATGGGACAGGACCAGGCAGTGTTTCGTTCTGTTGTACTTAGGGTCGCTGTGAGTCAGAACCAACTGTACAGCACCTAACCACAATAACATACTTAACCATACTCTACACTTATAATCAGCACACTTTATGCTCTTTACCGTACATGTTATACCTAATAAAATAGAAAAAATGTCTATTAAAAAAAAAGTTCTCTGCCCTGTTCCACCTCCAAAGTTCCACTGGCCCGCTTTTAAGGAGACTACTAGAGACTTGGGTGGTGACAGGCAAATGGTTTCCCTCCCTCCCACTGACATGGGTTCATCAGGTGCACATAAGTAACTCTCAAGGTTCTAGAAAGCTCTATAGAAATGAACAGACCCAACATGTTCTCAAAGAGAACAAGTTGTAGCTGGAAAGAAGTGTGACACAGTAGAAAGAACTTGGACCCGGAAGTCAGCCTGCTGTGTTCAAATTCCAGATCTGCCACTTTCTAGCTACAAGATCCTTTCCGAGCTCCCGTTTCCTCCTTTGCAAAATCACTCTTACAAGGTTGAAGTAAGAATTAAATGAAGTAATTCTGCCTCAAACCCTCTTTGGGAGGAGGTGAGGTATAAATAACAATGTAAACAAATCTATGTTTAAGTGAGAGCCCTAGCTGGTGCCTGGTGTGGAAGAAGGAGGTGTTTGCTTTCCCACCTGCCTATTCATAGCCATAAGCAAGGAGGGCAAAGTGGTTAAGAGATGCTTGTTTCTCTGTGAAGATGTCAGCTGCCCCCAAGGACCAGGGATTTCTTTGTCAAGTGGCAAGCAAGCCTACATCACCAAGTCGGAAGCAGTTTAGCAGTGTGGCTCACCAGTGCTAACCAGAGTCAGACAGCCTTCATTTACACCCCGGCTTTCCCTCGAGCAAGTGACTTAACCTCTCTGTGCTTCAGCTTCTTTATCTGTGACATAAGAAAAAGAAAAATAAGATTACCTATGGAGTGAGATGAAGCCTGGTGGCACAGTGGTTAAGAGCTATGACTACTAGCCAAAAGGCTGGCAATTCGAATCCACCAGCTGCTCGTTGGAAACCCTATGAGGCAGTTCTACTCTGTCCTATAGGGTTGCTATGAGTCAGAAGTGACTTAATGGTAATAGGTTTAGTTTTTTGGGGGGGTGACATAATATACGTAAAGAACTTAGAATGACGCCAGACTCAGAGTTAGTGCCCCACAAATATTATCATTAAAAGTCTGCTTCTTCACTATTTACAACAGCCAAGAGGCAGAAACAACCCAGCATCCATCAACAGATGAATGGATAAATAAAATGTGGTCTATATATATATAATGGAATATTATTCAGCCATAAAAGAGGAGCAAAGTTCTAATATATGCTATAACATTGATGAACCTTGAAAACATTATGCTAACTGAAGTAAGCCAGACACAAAATGAACTGCCCCATAGGGTTTCCAAGGAGCCGCTGGTGGATTCGAACTGCTGACCTTTTGGTTAGCAGCTGAAGCTCTTAACCATATGTTCCACTTATATGAAATATTTGTTGTTGTTGTTGTGTGCTGTTAATTCCAACTCATAGCGACTCATAGGACAGAGTAGAACCTCCCCATTGGGGTTCCTAGGCTGTAATCTTTACAGGAGCAGATCGCTGGGTCTTTTCTCCTGTCGATCAACTGGTGGGTTTGAACCACTCATCTTTTGGTTAGCAGTCAGGCTCTTAACCATTTCGCCACCAGGGCTCCTTATATGAAATACCTAGAACAGGCAAATTCATAGAGGCAGAAGGTAGATTAGGGGTTACAGGGGACTGGGGTAGCAGGAAATGAGGAGGTATTGTTTAGTGGGTACAGAGTTTCTCTTAGAGGTGATGAAAAAGTTTTAGAAACAGTTGTGATGATCATACAACATTGTACTACATTGTAAATGTAATCAATGCCACTGAATTTTATACTTAAAAATGGTTAAAATGGCAACTTTTATGTTATATATATTCTACCAAACCCACAAAATCATCTGCTGGTCTTTGCAAACATTTCCCCTCTGGTTCTGACGTTACTAAGGTCACTCTTGACCTGTTGGCTCTGGTCTCTCCCTTCCCTCTCTGTTTCACAACCCTTTTCCTCTCCTGCCATTCCATCCATGTTGGCTTCTCCACAGCCTAAGCTGTACCAGCAGTTTTCCTGGTTTCTTCTTCCTGCCTGCACTGTTGCCTTTTCTTGCTATTATCCCATTCTTCTTCATTTCATAAATACGGCATTAAAAAACATTGGCTCCCTTTTCTTTCCCACCTTCCACAGCTGCGATGTGGCCCCAAGGAACAGGAGCCTAGTTCCAACTGCTTGGCTCGGCTAAGGAATAGGAAGACGGATGCTTTTGTTGGAACATTTTACTTGCTGCAGTTTATGGGAGGGCAAGGCTGCAGACTGCTGGCCAGCAACCTGCTGCTTCCTGCTTCCTGCACATCAGGGATCACATCAGGGCTGTGATTTCAGGTCTTTTAAGGCCGCAAATAGACCTGACCCATCTGACAAATCTCAAAGCCAGCCTTCCTCTATTGCCCCACTTCTTTAAACTGGAGTTATTTAAATTCAATCTTCTCCCTGATCTGGAGGAGAACAAATTTCACAGTGTTGCTTTAAGTATTTAAACTAAGGCTCTAATGCAGATGATGAGAAGAAGGCAAACAGTAGGGCCTGGGGGGAGGAGGCCTATTTTCTCCAAGGTCGTTTGTGCAATGTCTAATGCACTGAAGAAGCAATTTGGAGGAACCCTTTGAACCAAAAGACTGATCCCAAGCTAAGTTCATATTTTTAAAAACTCTGTGCCGCCTCTCCATATTTAAAATTTCACTTCACTCTGTGAGGCAGACGGAATCTTTCAGCCATCCCCACACCTTCCCTTTTCTTCCTTGCTATCAAAATCAAACTCCTAAATATTCGCTTTCTCAGCCACTCTTTGCAGCCCAGCATGGGAATGCGACTTAATTCCAGGCAATGGCATGTGTGGAAATCTGATAGGGAGGTTGTAAGAGAGGTTTCTTCCTTAATTTAAAAAAAAAAAAAAAAAGTGGAATTGCTGGGTCATCCAGTAACTCCAGGTCCCTGGGTAGCACAAATGGTTAAGCCCCCAGCTACTAAGTGAAAAGTTGGCAATTCAGTTCTACGCAGAGGTGCCTCGGAAGAAAGTCCTGGTGATCTGCTTCTAAAAGGTCACAGCCTTGGAAACCCTGTGGAGGGTTTTCTCTGCACACATGGGGCCATCATGAGTTGACATCAAATCGACAGAAGCTCACAATAACAAACTCCTTGTTTAACTTTTTTTTTAATTAACTTTTATTGAGCTTCAAGTGAACGTTTACAAATCAAGTCAGACTGTCACATATAAGTTTACATACATCTTACTCTGTACTCCCACTTGCTCTCCCCCTAATGAGTCAGCCCTTCCAGTCTCTCCTTTCGTCACAATTTTGCCAGCTTCCAACTCTCTCTATCCTCCCATCTCCCCTCCAGACAGGAGATGCCAACACAGTCTCAAGTGTCCACCTGATATAATTAGCTCACTCTCCATCAGCATCTCTCTCCTACACATTGTCCAGTCCCTTTCATGTCTGATGAGTTGTCTTCGGGAATGGTTCCTGTCCTGGGCCAACAGAAGGTTTGGGGACCATGACTGCCGGGATTCCTCTAGTCTCAGTCAGACCATTAAGTATGGTCTTTTTGTGAGAATTTGGGATCTGCATCCCACTGATCTCCTGCTCCCTCAGGGGTTCTCTGTTGTGCTCCCTGTCAGGGCAGTCATCGGTTGTGGCTGGGCACCATCTAGTTCTTCTGGTCTCAGGATGATGTAGGTCTCTGGTTCATGTGGCCCTTTCTGTCTCTTGGGTTCTTAGTTATCGTGTGACCTTGGTGTTCTTCATTCTCCTTTGATCCAGTTGGGTTGAGACCAATTGATGCATCTTAGATGGCTGCTTGTTAGCATTTAAGACCCCAGACACCACATTTCAAAGTGGAATGCAGAATGTTTTCATAATAGTATTATTTTGCCAATTGACTTAGAAGTCCCCTTAAACCATGGTCCCCACACCCCCGCCCTTGCTCCGCTGACCTTTGAAGCATTCAGTTTATCCCGGAAACTTCTTTGCTTTTGGTCCAGTCCAGTTGAGCTGACCTTCCATGTATTGAGTATTGTCCTTCCCTTCACCTAAAGTAGTTCTTATCTACTAACTAATCAATCAGTAAAAAACCCGCTCCCACCCTCTCTTCCTCCCCTCCTCATAACCACAAAAGTATGTGTTCTTCTCAGTTTATACTATTTCTCAAGACCTTATAATAGTGGTCTTATACAGTATTTGTCCTTTTGCCTCTGACTAGTTTCGCTCAGCATAATGCCTTCCAGGTTCCTCCATGTTATGAAATGTTTCACAGATTCGTCACTGTTCTTTATCGATGCGTACTTGTTTAACTTTTGAGGAACTGCCAAAATGTTTCATAGTGGTTGCACCATTTTACATTCCTACCAGAAATCTATGAGGGCTCCAATTTCTCCACATCCTTGATAACACTTGTTATTGATTATTGTCATCCTAGCAGACGTGATTTTATTCTGTTGTGCAAGGATAACCATGAGTTGGGGACCAACTCCATGGCAACTAACAAAAACACAATTGTGATATGAAGTGGTGTCTCATTGTGGTTTTGATCTGCATTTCCCTAATGACTAGTTTGGAAACCCTGGTGGCGTAGTGGTTAAGTGCTACAGCTGTTAACCGAAAGGTCAGCAGTTTGAGTCCACCAGGCACTACTTGATACTCTATGGGGCAGTTTTACTCTGTCCTATAGGGTCACTATGAGTTGGAATCAACTCGATGGCAATGGGTTTTTTTTTGGTTTAATGACTAGTTACCAAAAGATACTAAAAGGGAAAAACACACTAGACATTTCTTCAGCTGAAAGAACTGAAGAAAAAATTGAAGCCTCGGGTTACAATATTGAAGGATTCTATGGGTGAAATATTGAACGATGCATGAAGCATTAAAAGAAGATGAAAGGAATACACAGTCACTGTGCAAACCATTTCAGGAGGTGGCATGTAATCAAGAACCGATGGTATTGATGGAAGAATTCCAAGTTGCACTGAAGGCATTGGTGAAAAACAAGGTTCCAGGAATTGATGGAATAGCAATAGAGATGTTTGTTGAGACAAATGTTGGAAGCACTCACTCATCTATGCCAAGATATTTGGAATACAGCTACCTGGCCCTCCGACTAAAAGAGATCCATGTTTGTGCCCATTCCAAAGAACAGTGATCCAACAGAATGTAGAAATTATTGAACAGTATCGTTAACGTCACACACAAGTAAAATCTGGATGAAGATAATTAAAAAATGGTTGGAGTAGTACAGTACCTCACCAGGGAACTGCCAGAAATTCAAGCCGAATTCAGAATAGGACTTGGAACAAGGGATGTCATTGCTGACGTCAGATGGATCCTGGCTGAAAGCAGAGAATATCAAAAACATGTTTACTTGTGTTTTATTGACTATGCAAAGGTATTTGACTATGTGTATCACAAGAAATTATGAATAACATTGTGAAGAGTGGGGATTCCGGAACACATAATTGTGCTCATGAGGAAACTGTTCATAGACCAATAGGCAGTTGTTCGAATAGAAAAACGGGATACCATATGGTTTAAAATTAGGAAAGGTGTGCATCAGGGCTGTATCCTTTCATCACACTTATGCAATCTGTATGCTGAGCAAATAATTCAAGAACATGGACTATATCAAGAAGAATGTGGCATCAGGATTGAGGGAGACTCATTAACAACCTGCGATATACAAATGACACAACCTTGCTTGCTGAAAACAAAGGGGACTTGAAGCACTTACTGATGAAGATCAAAGACTACAGCCTTCAATATGGATTACACCTCAACATAAAGAAAACAAAAATCCTCTACAACTGGACCAATAAGCAGCATCATGATAAATGGAGAAAAGATTGAGGTTGTCAAGGATTTCATTTTACTTGGATTTATAGTCAACGTCCATGGAAGCAATAGTCAAGAAATTGCATTGGGCAAATCTGCTGCTTTGTTAAAAAGAAAAAATGTCACTTCAAGGACTAAGGTGCGCTGACCAAAGCCATGGTATTTTCAATCGCCACATATGCATGTGAAAGCTGACAATGAATAAAGAAGGCTAAAGAAGAAAGACACCTTTGAATTATCGTGTTGATGAAGAATATTGAATGTACCATGACTGCCAGAAGAACGAACAAATCTGTCTTGGAAGAAGTACAGCCAGAATGCTCCTTAGAAGCAAGGACAGTGAGACCTTGTCTCCCGTAATTTAGACATGTAATCAGGAGGGACCAGTTCCTGGAGAAGGACATCAAGCTTGGTAGAGGGTCAGCAGAAAAGAGGAAGATCCTCTACGAGATGTACTGAATTTTGTTCTGTTGTATATGGGGTCTCTATGAGTTGAAACCAACTAGACAGTACCTAACAATAACAACAGTACCTCCAGTACAAGGTTGAATAGCAGTGATGAGAGTCCTTGTCTTACTTCTCATCTCAAGGGAAAAGCTTTCAGTCTTTCACCATTAACTATGCTATTAAAAAAAGCTGTGTGTTTTTCATAGGTGTCCTTTATCAGACTGAGGACATTCCCTTGTATTCCTAGTGATCTGAACATTATTATCATGAAAGGCTGTTGGATTTGGTCAAATGCTTTATCTGTATCAATTGAGGTGATCATATGGTTTTGCACCTTATTCTATTAAGATGGTTTATTATATCGATTCATTTTCATATGTTGAGCCAACTTTGCATTCCTAGGGTAAATATCACTTGGTCATGTTGTACAGTCCTTTTTACAGGTTGCTGAATTCATTATGCTAGTATTTTGTTGAGGATTTTTGTGCCTTTAGTCACAAAGGATGCATTTTCTACGGACGTATCTTTGATTTTGGCATCAGGGCAACACTGGCCTTATAGAATGAGTTGGGAAGCATTCCTTCTTCAATTTTTTGGAAATTACAACTTTATATATTGTATGCCCTTCAACATTGATTTGTAATTATTGATTTAGGCAGTTGTCTTTTAAATAAGAGGAAAAAAGAATTACAAACAAAAATACGTTTATACTGTCTTATATTTATCTATGTATTTATTTACCTTTACCAGCACTCCTTATTTCTTCATGTGGATTTGAGTTATTGTTTAGGAAGCTTTAATTTCAGCTTGAAGGACTCCCTTTAGTATCTCTTACAGGACAGATTTGTTAACAATGAGTTATCTCGGTTTTGTGTGTGTGTGTGTGTGTGTCGGAATGCCTTAATTTCTCCATTTCTGAAAGATATTTTTGCTGGATACGCAATTCTTAGTTAGTGGTCTTTTTCTTTCAGTATATTGAATATGCCATCCTACTGCCTTTTGGTCTCCATGGTTTCTGGGAGGAGTCACTGTTAATCTTACTGAGGATCTCTTATATGTGACAAGTCACCTCTTTTTTGCTGCTTTTTAAAATTCTCTCTTTGTCATTAGGTGTTGGAAGTCTGGCTATGATGCATCTAGGTGTGGATCTCTGAGTTTTATCCTCTTTGGATTTTGTCTTGGACGTGCTGATAAGTGTTTTTCATCAAACTTGCAGAATTTTCAGCCTTTACTTTTTCCAATTTTTTTTTTCTGCCCGTTTTTCTTCTCTGGGAATCCCATTATGTATATGTCAATATGTTTGATAGCTATCCCACAGATCTCTAGGGTCTGTTCATGTTTCTTCATTATGTTTTTCAGACTGGGTAATCTTATCTGATCTGTCTTCAAATTTGCTAATTTTCTCTTCTATCTGCTCAAATCTGCTCTTGAGTTCCTCTAACGTATTTTCATTTCAGATGTACTTTTCAAAAAATATCACAATGATTGCATTATATTATATTACATTATGGAAGGTAATCTGCCGTATCCAATGTCAATTGATTTAATCACATGTAAGTATTACTCCTTTATAGCAACCAGACTAGCATTTGGCCAAACCACTGGGAACCATATCCTA
This sequence comes from Loxodonta africana, assembly GCF_030014295.1. Classification (NCBI taxonomy): domain Eukaryota; kingdom Metazoa; phylum Chordata; class Mammalia; order Proboscidea; family Elephantidae; genus Loxodonta; species Loxodonta africana. Next base: position 37,368,421 of record NC_087345.1, on the reverse strand, counting down.
GCCAAGTTTACACACAGAATTAACCATCACAATCCACCCTTTGTCAACTTGACATCCATCCACCTCTCCTTAAATGGTATCCTCAGAGAAAAGGCTTGTCCTGAAAAGGAGCCCTAGCTGATGAATTTCAAAGTTCATGGGGGCTAGACTGATCTAGACCCTTCAGACCTTATTGCAGGCATTTGTTAATTGGAGTAGGCAAAAATAGTTTTAGCTGGTGTTCTAAAATTAGCCTGCTGAGCTTTCTAGTGAAAACCTGTGGGTTATTTTGAAGGGTCCCTACTCTCAAGTTTGTTAGACGCTCTGTTGCTTTTCTCTGCTTTCTTCCGCACAGGCACTAATACCGTATAGATCTTGTGACTGTCGATGGTTTATCCTCACCTGCTTATACTTCAGAGTTTACCTGGTTTCATTGGAAATGATCGTGGATTTTTCATTTTGTTATTATTTGTTATGTCTGTTTTTATGTGGGGATTAGGCAAGCTCCAAACACTGTGCTTCTACCAACATTGCCATCTTCCCAAAATCCATGTGTTCACTCTGGGCCTCAGGCAGAAGGGAGAAGACTATTCAGGGGAATCTCTTCTTGTGGTAGTTGGAGAAATACAGCAGAACAAGCTAGGACACAAAGGCATGCTTAAAGACTTTGCTTGCAGCACACATTTGTTCATTTCCATTGGCCAAAAATAGCCACAAGGCCAAAGACAGCAGCAATATGCAAGAAAATATACTCTGTGTCTAGGGGGAGGAACTACAAAATCACATAGCAGAGAGCATGGATACAGGGAGCAATAAGAAATTGGGAACAATGATAAATATTCCACACCAACCCACCGCATCTGTTTCAAAGGCATTTTCTAAATCTTGCTAAATTGCTTTCCAGAAATGGTTTGTTAATTATACTTCCATCCATAAGATACGAAAGTGCCCATCACACTACTACACTCATCTTTACTGAATATTTTTAAATCACTGCTAATAGGCAAGAAATATCTGTGTGGTTTAATGCTCAGATACACTTATTTTTGTAAGGTTTAATGCTTTTCATTAGTTTATTAATCAGTTGTCTTTCTTCCTTAACAACTTGTCTGCTCATGTCCTTTATCCATTTCTCTGTGGCAGATGGTGTTTTTCTTATTGATTTATTACATATTAAATTAAATAAGACCTTATTGCATATTAAAGATTTTAATCTTTATCTTTCATATTTCTTGTACATATTTGTTCCAATTTGTCATTTCCCTTTGTATCAGTTATATAATTCTGCATAACAAATCACCTTATAACTTAGCCTACGAAACAAAACAAAAACACATTTATTATTACTTACAAGTCTGTGAAACAGCTAGACCTATCTGATGATCTGGACCAGGCTTGGCTGATCTCAACTGCGTTCATTCATGCATCTGCAGTCAGCTGGTGGCACAGCTCGGGAAGGAAGGCATATCATGGTCTCACTCACCTCGTGGCTGTTGGCTTGCTGACAGTAAGAACAATAGGTGGGCCATGTAATCTACTGAACTTTTTTTTTTTTTTGTGGAGAAATATATATAACCAAACATTTGCCATGTCTATCATTTTTACATGTGCCATTCAGGACATGAATTATATTTACCATGTGCAACTCTCACCCTATCTCTTTCTAGATTTTTCCATCACCTTTAACAGGACTCTATTTCTCCTTTTGATTATTATTTATATATTTTTTTGGTATCAATTTAATATTTTTCTATATTCAAATTTACTGTTTTTTCCCATGTAATTGGTTTCTTTTAGGCTTATAAAGTTATTTCTCTGTCCTAAGGTATTCACTTACATTTTCTTCTATATTTTTATTCTTCACTACCTCTGACTCTTTTACTTTATTGCAGATGAGATAGATGGACGAAAAGTGGGGATTTAAATGTTTGTTTTTCTACAAGTAGCTAACCAATAACACAGGTACTATTTATGCAATATTTCTTCTTTTTTCCATGGATTGGTGATATCATCTGTTGTGAGTTGATTGTGTCCTCCAAAAAGATTTGCTCAAGTTCTAACCCTTGTTACCTGTGAATTTGACCTTATTTTGAAATAGCATCTTCGCAGATGTAATTAGCTAAATTAATACGAACACATACTGGAGTAGGGTGGGCCCTAATCCACTATGACTGATGGCCTTATAAGAAGAGGAGAAGAGAGACATGGAGGCAAGATGGCCATGTGAAGATGGAGGCAGAAACTGGCATTATGCAGCCTCAAGCCAAGGAACACCAGAGACTACCATAAGCTGGAAGAGATAAGGTAGGATCTTCCCCTAGAGTCTTTAGAAAGAGCGTGGCTGTGCCAACACACTGAATTTGGATGTCTAGCTTCCTGAACTGTGAGAGATGAAATCTCTCTTGTTTTCAGCCACCCAGTTTGTGGTACCTTATTACAAATGAAATACAGTGGCCCTAGGAAACTAACATATCATCTTTATCACAAAGTAGATTATGATACAGCCCTTGAGCCTATTTCTGAACGCTCAACTTTGTTTCATTGGCATGTCTGTCTGTGGGTTCTTGACCTGTCAAGGGGTGGAAGGAGCTCCGGTGTGTGTTGAGATTATCATAATGTCTGCAAATGAAGTTCATACCATACAGCCCTTCTGAAGCCTGAGGCTCAAGCTGAGGTATGAAAGTTGAGGAGGGAGATATGGGGGGTCAACCCAGACTTCTCAGAGGGCAGAAGTCTCTGAGCAAAGGAAGAACACCCAAGAAGATGAGCATCCTAACCTAGTATTTGATAAGAAGAGGAACTCTTGGCTTTTTCCACCATTATGTGAGGCTCCCAAGGCAATCCTGTAAGACCCTGAGGGCCATGTGCTCTTTCTACATGCACAGGAGCTGACATGCTCAGTGTGAAATGACAGGCTGCCATCTTTCACCTGTGGCAGAATATATAGTATTTATTGATTTTTCCTTTGAGTAACAGGTTTAGTGAAGATTGTCAATTCTTTGGGGGGAGTAAACATAAAACGGGCTTTTTTTTCCTCAGTAAAATCCATCAATTATGCTCTGTGGAACCTCCTTTTTCCCCTGGATAACAGGCTCTGTTAGCTACATTCCATTTTGATTCTATACCTTTTCATCATTTTGGTTATCAAAACAGTTCCTCTCCAGTTATTAAGATTCAGCTCTGTTCAATTTACAATGTCAATCTCGTATTTGATTTAAAGCTTTCCTCCTTGCCCTAATGCAGACTACCCTAGTGACTTTAGAGTATTTGGGGGTGGGGAAAGCGGGACATGGTCTACTCTCTCCCACCCCTCTCCTTCCCTAGGCTTATCCCTCTGGCCTTGGGGGAAAAGGGAGAAAAGGGAAAGTTGAATATGCCGCTTTGTGATTATCTGTGGGTGGATCGTTGGTTCCCAGGACTGACTAAGTAGCCTCTGGGGCCTGAGCTGGGATTTGGTGTCAAGCGGCCCACCCATGGATCCTTGACAAAAGTGCATTTTCCTCTAGTTGATCCCCAGCTGATGGCCTGGTGCAGCATTTCCTTAATGCATGTCTCTCTGCCCAACATGTGACAGTCCCCTAGAAAGCCTGCAGGCCCAAGCTTCAGTGCTTGCAAGCAGGAAAAAGGTCTATCCTCTGTATCTTTCAGGAACTTGAGGGGACAATCCCACTCAACACCTCACTCTACCCTGGTACATTCCCAATATATAAAAACTTCCTCTGACCCCAGTGCCAGATTTCTACAGATCTCAGTGCTGGTGATAGTCTCCTAATGCTGTGCATCCATCTGGGCCCTTGGTGCCCACATGTCCCTAATATAGGGTTTATATTATATTTACTTTGGCAGTTGAGTTATTAAGTGTTTGCCTCATTATAAGATCTAAGATTCAACAGAAAGGTGAAGTCCCTTTTCTGAGATCACCCTCCAAATCAGCACCATGCTCAGATTAGAATGTTAAGCATCAGAATCTATGAGCCAGGTTCTTCTGTTGGGTAGGATTGCTTGGACTAGGAGGAAGGCAGGAGCTAAGTGCCCACGCTTTGGTTTCAGACAGACCTGAGTCAGGCCTGGCTCTTCTACTTCCTAGCTAGATAAACCTGGGACAATTTACTTCACCTCTCTTAGTTTCAGTTTCCTCAACTGTAAAATAAGGATAATAATAACAGTATTTCTATTACAGTGTTGTTAATATTGCTTGACCACTACCTGTCTGTCAGTTTATCCTCCTGTGGTGGCTTGCATGTTCTATGATGCTGGAAGCTATGCCACCAACACTTCAAATACCAGCAGGGCCACCTACGGTGGATAGGTTTTAGTGAAGCGTCCAGACTAGGAAGAAAGGACTGGCAATCTACTTCCAAAAACTGACCAATAAAAACCCTATGGATCACAACAGTGTATTATCTGATATAGTGCTGGAAGATGATCCCCCGACCCCGGCCCCTAGTTGGAGGCACTCTAGATATATAGTGGCAGCAAGAATGGACCCAACCATACCAATGGTCATCAAGATGGCACAGGATCAAGCAACATTATGTTCTGTTGTACATGGGGCACCATGAGTCAGAGTGAACCAACAACTAACAACAAAATATTGCTTAAAGGAGATCATGCTGGAAAGCCCTGTGCCTGGTGCCAAATGAATTTTCATTAATGGTAGTTATTATTATTGTAAACAGGAAAGTATTCTCAGGCCACTGCTAAATTTGAATCTGTCCAGACGTCACTGCCTTGTGGATGGTTGAACCATGTCTTACGGGTGTTAATTCCTAAGCAAGGGATTTGGTGTGCTATGCAGTCTCTCCACCTCTGTGGTAACTGTTCCATGTAGGTGGTGAGACTGCGTGGGAGTTAATATGAGGGAAGGCATCAATGAGTTGATATGTGTGCACACAATCATATTACAAGTATTCCTCTTTCCAAAAGCTCGCTTTATGCCACTCTGCATTTACGAAACACCTATGTTAGTACCTATGCTCGCTAACCGGAAGAAATCCAAAGACAATTTTCACTTTTACAAAAAAAGGTGAAAAGCAGAAATAACATTCAGCGTTTGTTTTGCAGCGAGCTGCTAAAGAGGCAGCGTGTACCCTGAGCAGAGACAGTGGCTTCACCAAGCTCCTTCCCAGGGAACTGCACTCAGCGTCTCAGAGTCAGGCAGCCATAGCTTTGAACTGTATCTGTGAGCATCTGTGTTTTATCTCAATTTATTTTGTGCATTGTTAGCAAGATACGTCCTAAGGGCAAGATACGTCCTAAGGTATCAGAAAAGCCTAAGAGAGCTCGTAAGGGTTTTAAGTGTCATCTGGTATGATTTGGTAGGTTTTTCGAATCTGGAACCAAGTCAAAAAATTTTCCCATGTAAATGAATGGTCATTTCTACTTTACGCCATTTTGGTGTATGGCAGGTTTCATAGGAACACTGTACTTTCAAATGCGGGGGGAAACGTAATTAAAAAAAAAGTCTATTGTTTGTTTTTATGTTTTCTAGCTTCGGAGACTAATTATTAGAAAACTCTACAAATATTATTTGATGTTTCTCGGTAGTTAAACCTACTGCTTTATGACAAATCGTCAAGTACTGGTCAGGAGTCAATTCATATTAAAGGAGAACAAAGATTATGAGACAACTGACCCTTAAAAAATCATTCACGGGATGTTCGTTATTCACATTGCATTTGCTTTCGTCCTACTCTCTGGGTTTCTTACTCCACACTTATTTCCAGATTAATAGCCCAATTAGAAATATATCGACTAAGGTTGAACTAAGGGCAATGATCCTTCACACCTCAAGCTCACTGTTTTAAAATCACCCTTAAAACCAAAGAGGAGTAGCATTTGCATTCTCATTCTTGGGCAAATTCCGCCCCCTAGTGTTTATTCACGCACTTGCGCGTCAGCAATTGAAAATCTCTTTGTTATTAATTTTTCCTCCTAAGACATGAACAGAAAAGGCTTGTCACTCTCACACCCTGTCTTTTCCAGCCCTAACTCACATCATCCTGTTCTGCATGGTTAACCGACTAAAAGACTCAGAGGTTCTTTCTGTCCCATGTATTTGAAACTCATTTAGCACACTCACCTCATTCTATGTTAAAAATCAGCAGGTTGGTAAGGATAAAATCTCCATGCAGGAAAATGAATAAGGTGCTCTGATTATTCCTGGACCTTCTGAGCGAGGGCATTAAGCCTAAAGCCAGGAAGTGGGACCTTGGCTGGTCGCTTGACCAAGCTGGGCCTTGGCTTCCTCATCTCTAAGATGAGGGGAAGAAAACCTGGTAGCATAGTGGTCAAGTGCAATGGCTGCTAACTGAAAGGTTAGCAGTTTGAATCTACCCGGTGCTCCTTAGCAGCCCATTGGGGCAGTTCAGCTCTGTTCTGTAGGGTCGCTGTGAGTCAGAATTGACTTGATGGCAATGGGTTTGGTTTTGGGGTTTGGTTTTAAGATGGGGGGAACAGACTCCACCATGCTAGTGTTTACTGAGTAGGGGAAAACAGTGGCGATTGCCATGTAGCAGCCACAACACTGGACATGAAGACAGGGGCTGTGGGTTTAAATCCCAGCTCTAGAAGTGGGACCTTGGACTTTCTCAGCCTCAGATTCCTCATCTTGTAAAATGGAAGTAATGACCTCGCCTACTAATCACATCATTCTATTGTGAAGAGGCAGGCAGTGTGGTGCTGTTTCCCCAAATGCAGTCCAGGAGCCACCTGCTTTGTAATTAGATGGAAAGTTGTCTAAAATGCAGATTCCTGGGCTCTACCCCAGAAGACCGAATCAGAATCTTGGTGGAGGGTGGGGTGGTAGGCAGAACAATGGCCCTCCAGATATGACCCCTCCTATACCTGGAGTCTGTGAATATGTCACCTTACATGGCAAAAGGGACTTCACAGATGTGAATAAGTTAAGGATCATGAGATGGGGAGATTTTCCTGGATTATCCAGGTGGGCCCAATATAATCATAAGGGTCCTTATAATGAAAAGAGGGAAGCAGAAGGGTCAGAGAAGGAGATGTGACAACGGAAGTAAAGATTGGAGAGCTATAGCCACGAGCCAAGGAATGCAGGAAGCCTCTGAAAGCTGAAAACGGCAAAGAACAGATTCTCCCCAGGTTCTCCAGAAGGAACTCAGCCCTGCTGACATCTCGCTTTTAGCCTGTAAGATCCATTTTTGATCTTCTGACTTCCAGAGGTGTAAAATAATAAATTCGTGTTGTTTTAAGCCATTAAATTTGTGATGATTTGTTCCAGTAGCCATAGAAAACTGTGGGGAACAGGGAGCATTTTCTATAGACCCCTGATGGGATTCTTATGCACACTAAATTCTGAGAATAGACGTGAAGCGGAAAGAGACAGGGGCTGGGGGCTGGAGTCCAGACTAGCTCTGATGTCATCAGCTGTCCGACCTGGGCAAAGCCACGCCCCTCTTTACCTCTTACAGATTGTTTCCCTACCTGTAAAAAGAGACAGTTGGGAGGGCCGTCTCTAAGAACCCATCCAGCCACGGCATTCTGAGAATCCAAGAGAAAATAGCGAAGCTCTTGAAAAAGGTAAAGCCTGCCCAGTGTAGGCCTTACTACTCGAACCCCCTAGAAGAAGGAGATTTTGTTCCTTACATTAACAGCTAATTTTTACACTACGGGCCTTGTGCCAGTTCTTTGTCTAAGCACCTCATTTATATGAACTGGTATCTGTGGGATTATTTGGTACAACTATCAGCCCAATATGCAATTAATAATTACATGCTTTTGTGGGGGGGGGGATTACTTCTAATCAGGAGTCTGATCAATAAGCCAGTAAGGGGAGGGGGGGCTCCAAGTTCAGCTAATGAAGGGACGATTCCTTGTCTCGGAAGTGAAAAGAAAAATGTCATCAAACATTACATGCAGCCTGAGGGGTATGGATAGAAGGGGGAAGGGGCCACTGTTGCCAGGCAACAAGCTCCTCTTCCCTAATCATGTGCATAAAAGCCTTGGGGCTTCGTTTTCAGCACAGCTGGCAGACTTCCCTCTTTCTCCCACCTCCTGTTCCCTACCAATGGCCTTTGGGCTCCAGTTCCAGGCACTTGGACCCTGAAACAGGGCCAAGTCCCCCTCAGCATTTCAGGGTTGGCTCTGCTGCTAGGAAGCAAAACGAGTGAGGAAAATCTTTGTGGCCATCCCACATGAAGGGAGGCCTGCCACTGATATTGTGGGGCCCTCTTTCCTACACTACGGCCTTTTGAGTGAGCCATCACCCCAGAGGCTTACTGAGATTTGAGGAAAATCCCTTTCTGACCCCTCCACTCCAGGGAGGCTCTTGCTATTTGCCATGTGGATGCTGAGCAAACATGTGGGTCCCTGGGCTGGCTTTCAATGTGCTCTGCAAACACTTCTTTTGGATACAGCCAAGTACCCAATTATGCAAGATTCAACCCCTTCCGCCAGGGATCTGTTGTCTTCAAGAGCGAGGACCCAGTGTGACAGCAGAGTTTACATAGCACATGTCATACACAGGAAACGTGCCCACTGTGGAAGCTGTGGTCCCATGGGGCCCAGGCATCATTTGGAAGAGAAGCACAGAAGGCTTACTTCTGGAATGCACAGGCTCAGAAATTGCCAATACTAGAATAGGTGCTTGCACGTTTCCTTCCAAGACACGTAGGCTCTTTAATAGAACAGAGGGCCGTTTCTGTGCTGCTGGGACAAATACTGTGCTTATTATGTGGTACTAGAATTACCAAAGGGCTGCCTTGGTCCCCAAAGTCTATTTCAGAGGGAAGTCCTTACGAGCATTGGCTAAAAAGACAGACATTATCCAAGAACGTTGGATGTGCCAAACCATTTACCTCTCACAGTTCTGAGACTGGTGTTATCTTGTGCTGGTCAAAGTTCTGGAGTCTGGATTGTTCTTTCTTGGGATTCTTTGATGTCCTGGTGCCACCCACAGCAGGCCCAGGCAGGCTGTACTGCTCCTGGAGAATGGTGGGGGCAGGAACACATTCCAGCCTCCTACCATAGTCCCCTCCCCACTTTCTGCTTGAGACATACTGGCCTCCTTCAAACCGTTGCTGTCGAGTTGATTCTAACTCATAGCGATCATATAGGACAGAGTAGAGCTGCCCCATACAGTTTTCAAGGAGCACCTGGTGGAATCGAATAGCCAACTTTTTGGTTAGCAGCCTTAGCTCTTAACCACTACGCCATACTGGCCTCCTTATTGTTCCTCAAAAACACCAAGCAAGACCCACTTCAGGTCTTTGCACTTGTCCCTGGTTGCTCCTGCCTCAGATAGCTGGATGACATGAGACCTTCCCTGACTGCCACTCTGTCTAAAATCATACCTCCTCCACTCCCATGTATTCTGTCTCCACTGCCCTTCTTGTTGTTGTTGTTAGGGGCCATAGAGTCGGTTCCGACTCTTAGTGACCCTGGGCACAACAAAACGAAACACTGGTCCTGCACCATCCTTACAATCGTTGTATGCTTGAGCTCATTGTTGCAGCCACTGTGTCAATCCACCTCGTTGAGGGTCTTCCTCTTTTCCGCTGACCCTGTACTCTGCCAAGCATCATGTCCTTCTCCAGGAACTGATCTCTCCTGACAACATGTCCAAAGTATGTAAGATGCAGTCTCGCCATCCTTGCTTCTAAGGAGCATTCTGGTTGTACTTCTTCCAAGACAGATTTGTTCATTCTTTTGGCAGTCCATGGTATATTCAATATTCTTTGCCAACACCACAATTCAAAGGTGTCAATTCTTCTTTGGTCTTCCTTATTCATTGTCCAGCTTTCACATGCATATAGTGCTTAATAATGAAGATCAAAGACCACAGCCTTCAGTATGGATTGCACCTCAACATAAAGAAAACAAAAATCCTCACAACTGGACCAATGAGCAACATCACGATAAATGGAGAAAAGATTGAAGTTGTCAAGGATCTCATTTTACTTGGATCCACAATCAACACCCATGGAAGCAGCAGTCAAGAAATCAACCAACACATTGCACTGGGTAAATCTGCTGCAAAGGACCTCTTTAAAGTGTTGAAAAGCAGCGATGTCACCTTGAAGACTAAGGTGCACCCGACCCAAGCCATGGTATTTTCATATGCCCTTCTTAATTTTCTTCAAAGTACTTAACACCTACCCCCACATCTTTTTGTCCCTGACTGCCTATCTGTCCATCCATAGAGTCTATTTGTTTATTGACTGTTTCATTCATTAGGATGTAAGCTCCATGAGGGCAGGACACTTGTCAGTTTGTTAACTGCTGCATCTCCAGCTCCAGCCACAGTGCCTACTATAAGGCAAAAAAAAAAAAAAAAAAAAAAAAAATCAGCCCTCAATTAATATTTGCTGATTACTATTACTGTGATTACACTCCATACCAGGCAGGCACCAGGAGGCCCTTTACTTATATCCTCATCCCCCAGCCACTCAGCTCTATCCATTGCCCCTGGAGGCAACTGATGTAATGAGCTTTTGGTATATCCTTACAGAAATTTTATGCTTATTCAAACAAATACAGCTACATTCCTCACACCATCCTTTAAAAAAAAAAAAAAAAAACAGTTAATAGTTAATAGTAGAGTGCTTCATATTTCTTCTACACCCTACTCTTTTCACATTTGCTATGAATTGAATTGTGTCCCCCACAAAAATGTGTGTCCACTTGGCTAGGCCATGATTCCCAGTATTGTGTGGTTGTCCACCTTTTTGTGATCTGGTGTGATTATCTTATGTGTTGTAAATCCTAACCTCTATGATGTTAATGAGGCAGGACACAATCTATAGGATTAGGTTGTATCTTTGGTCAATCTCCTTTGAGATATAAAACAGAAAAGTGTGCAGAGAGAGGAGGGGCCTCATTAACACCAAGCAAGAAGAGCCAGGAGCAGAGCGCATCCTTTGGACCCAGGGCCCTGTGCTGAGAAGTTCCTAGACCAGGGGAAGATTGATCACAAGGATCCTCTCCCAGAGCAGGCAGAGAAAGCCTTTCCCTGGGGCTGGCACCCTGTATACCAACTTCTAGCCTACCAAACTTTGACAGAATAAATTTCTGTTTGTTAAAGCCATCCACTTGTGGTATTTCTGTTATAGCAGAACTAGATAACTAAGACAACTTTGTACATCTTTGTATATCTTGAAGATAATTTCACATCATTTTTTTCTCCAGCTGAGTAATATTCAAGTGTGTGGATGTATATGTTGTTGCTGTTACGTGTCATCGAGTCAGTTCCAACTGATAGCAACCCCATGTACAACAGAAGGAAACACTGCCTGGTCCTGCGCCATCCTTACAATCGTTGTTATGTTTGAGCCCATTTTTGCAGCCACTGTGTCAATCCGTCTCGTCAAAGGTCTTTTTTCAGATCTTTTTCACTGACCCTCTACTAAGCATGATGTCCTTCTCCAGGGACTGGTCCTTCCTGATAACATGTCCAAAGTATGAGAGACGAAGTCTCACCATCCTCTATTCCAAGGAGCATTCTGACTGTGTTTCTTGCAAGACACATTTATTCATTATTCTGGTAGTCCATGGTATATTCAATATTCTTCACCAACACCATAATTCAAAGATGTCAATTCTTCTTTTGTCTTCATTATTCATTGTCCAGCTTTTGCATGTATATGAGGTGATTGAAAACACCATGGCTTGGGTCAGGCACACCTTAGTCCTTAAAGTGACATCTTTGCTTTTAAACACTTTAAAGGGGACTTTTGTAGCAGATTTGCCCAATGCAATGTGTCCTTTGAGTTCTTGACTACTGCTTCCATGGGCATTGATTATGAATTCAAATAAAATGAAATCCTTGGCAACTTCAATCTTTTATCCATTTATCATGATGTTGCTTATTGGTCCAGTTGTGAAGACTTTTGTTTTCTTTATGTTGAGATGTAATCCATACTGAAGGCTGTAGTCTTCGATCTTCATCAGTAAGTGCTTCAAGTCCTCTTCGCTTTCAGCAAGTAGGGTTGTGTCATTTGTATATTGCAGGTTGTTACTGAGTCTCCCTCAATCCTGATACCACGTTCTTCTTGTTATAGTCCATGTTCTTGAATTATTTGCACAGCATACAGATTGCACAAGTATGGTGAAAGGATACAACCCTGAAACACACCTTTCTTGATTTTAAACCATGCAGTATGCCCTTGCTGTTTGAATGACTGCCTCTAGGTCTGTATACAGGTTCTGCAGGAGCATAATTAAGTGTTCTGCAATTCCTGTTCTTTACAATGTTAGTCATAATTTGCTATGATCCGCACAGTCAAATACTTTTGCATAGTCAATAAAACATAGGTAAACATCTTTCTGGTATTCTCTGCTTTCAGCTAGGATCCATCTGACGTCAGCGATGATATCCCTGGTTCCACATCCTCTTCTGAATCCAGCTTGAATTTCTGGAAGTTCCCTGTCCATGTACTGCTGCAACTGCTTTTGAATGATCTTCAACACAATTTTACTTCCCTGTGATACTAATGATATTGTTCAATAATTTCCATATTCTTTTGGATCACCTTTCTCTGGAATGGGCACACATATGGATCTTTTCCAGTTGGTTGGCCAGGTGGCTGTCTTTCAAATTCCTTTGCATAGACAAGTGAGCACCTCCAGTGTTACATCCATTTGTTGTTGCATCTCAATTGTGTTCCATCAATTTCTGGAGTCTTGTTTTCCGCCAATGCCATCAATGCAGCTTGGACTTTTTCCCTCAATACCATCGGTTCTTGATCATATGCTACCTCCTGAAATGGTTGGACATGACCAGTTCTTTTTAGTACAGTGATCTGTGTATTCTTCCCATTTTCTTTTGATGCTTCCTGCGTCATTCAATATTTTGCCCATAGAGTCCTTCGAAATTGCAATGCGAGGCTTGAATGCTTTCTTGAGTTCTTTCATCTTGTGAAATGCTGAGTGTGTTCTTCCGTTTTGGTTTTCTAACTCCAGGCCTTTGCACATTTTATTATAATACTTTGTCTTCTTGAGCCGCCCTTTAAAAGCTTCTCTTCAACTCTTTTACATCATCACTTCTTCCTTTTGCTTTAGCTACTCTATGTTCAAGAGCAACTTTCAGAGTCTCTTCTCAAAGTCCCACCCATTTTGGTCTTTTCTTTCTTTCCTGTCTTTTTAATGACCTTTGGCTTTCTTCATGTATGATGTCTTTGATGTCATTCCACAACTCACCTTGTCCTTGGTCATTAGCATTTAATATATCAAATCTGTTCTTGAGATAGTCTCTAAAATCAAGTGGGATGTGCTCAAGGTCATATTTTGGCTCTCATGGGTTTGTTTTAATTTTCTTCACCTTCAACTTGAACTTGCATGTGAGCAGTTGATGGTCTGTTCCGAAGTCAGCCCCTGGCCTTGTTCTGACAGATGATATTGAGGTTTTCCATTGTCTCTTCCCACAGATGTAGCTGATTTGATTCCTGTGTTTTCCATTTGGCGAAGTTCATGTGTATAGTCACCGTTTAGGTTGTTCAAAAAAGGTATTTGCAATGAAGACGTCGTTGGCCTTGCAAAATTCTGTCATGTGATCTCTGGCGTCATTTTTATAAACAAGGCCATATTTTCCAACTACTAACTCTTCTTCTTTTCCAACTTTCAAATTCCAATTACCAGTGATTATCAATGCATCTTGATTGCATGTTCGGTCAATTTCAGACTGCAGAAGTTGGTAAAAATCTTCAATTTCTTCATCTTTGGCCCTAGCGGTTGGTGCCTAAATTTGAATAATAGTTGTATTAACTGGTCTTCCTTGTGGGCTTATGGATATTATCCTATCACTGACAGCACTGTACTTCAGGATAGATCTTGAAATGTTCTTCTGACGATAAATACGATGCCATTCTTCAATTTGTCATTCCCAGCATAGTAGACCATATGATTGTTAGATTCAAAATGGCATTACCAGTCCATTTCAGCTCACTAATGCCTAGGATACTGATGTTTATGTGTTCCAATTCATTTCTGATGACATTCAAAATTCCTAGATTCATACATCGTACATTCTACATTCTGATTATTAATGGGTTTTGCAGCTGTTTCTTCTCAGTATGTGATGTATACACAATAATTTACTTACTTGAGTCCCTCAAGATGGACATGTAAGGAGTTCTGGTGGTACAGTGGTTAAGCACTCAGCTGCTAAAGGAAACTTGGTGATTTGAACCTACCAGCTGTTCTGTGGAAGGAAGGCGTGGCAATCTGCTCCAGTAAAAGCTTAAAGCCTTGGAAACCCTATGGGGCAGTTCTACTCTGTCCTATAGGATTGCTATGAGTTGGAATCAACTTGACGACAATGGATTTGGTTTTTGGCGTAGACAGATATACAGGTTGTCTCCCATTTTTTCTTTTATAAACCCAGAACCAAACCCATTGCCATTGAGTCTATTCCGACTCATAGTGACCCTGTAGGACACAGTAGAACTGCCCCCATAAAGTTTCCCAGGAATGCCTGGTGGATTCAAACTGCCGACCTTTTTGTTGGCAGCCATAGCATTTGACCACTAGCTACCAGGGTTTCCATTTATAGAGTGTTGCAAATAATCTTGTATATTCATACATATGTGACTATATCTATAGGATAAATTCTTAGAAGCCAAATTACTGAGTCAAGGGGTATAAGCACTCGTAACTTGGGCTCAAATCCAAACCTGTTGCCATCAAGTCGATTCCAACTCATGGTGATCACGTGTGTTACAGAGTAGAACTGCTCAATGTGACTCTTCTTGACTGTAATCTTTATGGAAGCAGATTGTCAGGACTTTCTTCCAAAGCACTGCTGGGTGGGTTTGAACCACCAACCTTTAGGTTAGCAGTTAAGTACAAACTATTTGTGTCACCTTGCTCTTCACAGAAATTTTATCTTCATTTCCATCAACAATGTGTGAGAGAGCTTGTTTTCCCACACTTTTTGTTTTTTTAACCAAACTTTCTATTATCTCTGCCAATCTAGTAGTTGAAAACTGATATTGTAATTTTATTTTCCATTTTCTTATTGTGAAAGAGGTTTAGTATCTTTCCATATGTCTAAGATGCAATTACAGTGAACTGCCTACTCATATCCTTTGCCCATTTAAAAAAAAAAATTAGATTGTTGGTCTTTTCAAAAATTGATTGTATGAGCATTGATAGATTAGGAAAATGAGTCTTCAGCTATGAAATGAGCTACTGATATTTTTCTCTATATGCCATTTGTCTTTGGATAAAACAGTTTATGTTTTTTTCCTTATAGAATATTTTTAGTCTAACTTATTCATCTGTGTACGTATATACACGAGGTTGCCACCTTTTAATTTGGTTTTTAAATACTTTATCATATATCATTATCTGCCTATCTGTACTCTTGGAAATCACTTTTTTTTTTATTAGCTACATTTAAATTGGTGCTTCCCTGATGGGGTTTCAGGATATATTCTCAACTCTTTATGAAATTGAGGGGGCTACCTTACTCCTTGTGGACTGCTGGGGTATTTGGGAAGCACCCAAAGTGTGATAACCCTCATTCATTTGATGCTGGTGCTTATAAATCTCAGTTTCAGGGAATGACATAATTTTGACTTTCTTTCAGGATTCCGAAACATACCACCTGTCTTGGTCTTTAATCATCTCTCCATTCATTGCAGGTGCAGGTTGGAGCAGCTGAAAACATCTGTTCCCAGACAAAAGAAACTCACTTCTCTCACGTTACTGTCCTTGACAGGAGCCCACTGTGCAGCCACTGTCAACCTCAAGGAGCCTACCCTCTGCCCCTGGGTTTCCATGTTCTCCATCTTCAGTACCTCCCACCCCTTCCCTACTCTACCTATCTGCCAGGATTCCTTGGTTCTCCGCCACCGTGTAGTCAGGCTGCCATTCCCACCTCTTCATTGCAGCCTATGCATTTGGGCTGATCCATGTCTCCTGAGGCCTGAATGGAGCACTTTCAAAGAAAATAAATGCAAAATTCAAACAAAAACAAACCCATTGCTGTTGAGTCCGACTCATAGTGGCCCTATAGGACAGAGTAGAACTGCCCCGCTGGGTTTCTGAGGAGTCCCTGGAGGATTTGAACTGCCAGCCTGTTGGGTAGCAGCTGAATGCTTAACCACCGTGCCACCAGGGCTCCAAAACAAAATTACGAATATGAAAATGAATATTTATTTAGAATGAGAAAGAAATAATAACAAATCACACATTTTTAAAAAGCTGGCAAATACAAGAAAATGCCAAAAAGTAACATTAGTTTTTGTTAATTAATTGTCTGAACACACTTCCATAATAATTTTTCCACCTTCTTTTGGCTGCTTTGTTTTTGATTGCCTCTTCAAATGAGTTTGAAATACTACTATCATTATCCATAGAGGGGATAGAAAGAGACTTCAGGCTTTTTTCTAGCATGTTGATAGTTGAGGAAAGTTCATTTTAGCTTCACAAGCTGTTATTGGTAATGAGCTAAGACATATTCCAATACATTAGGATGGATGAATCATGCAACTTCATACACGATGTCCTCACTATTTGCTTTAATCGTATAGACTTGTTTCTCACAAACACAGGAATGCTGGTAAATTCAATTTTGCACAATTCCTATCAAAGAGAGGAAAACATAGAATATAAACATATATACCTTTATTGGGTGTATTCCCAATAGGAAAGAATTTTTTTTTGGACCACAAGTCCAGAATCTAATCCCCCATTTTACAGTTTTATATATCTGACAATTGGAAGAATTTTTCAACATGCCAGCCTCTAGCTCTGTATATCTCAAATGTGTTTCTTCTCCACACTGGCACCTACATGCTTCTGGTGCTGAGCACTGTGGGACACATTCACATCGTTCTACAACATCAAGCCCTGCACCTTCTTATCACGAGGCCAGTGAGTCAGCACAGCAGGAGTAGTCCTAAAAACCATTCTGACCCCCATCCAGCTAGCAACAATTTAACGTAATGATTGGAAACCATGTAAATACATCCCTTTGTGATGGTTAAGGTTATATGTGATCAGCATAGTGAAACCATCTCAGAATATCTAGTGGCTGAGATTCACCACAGTTTAATGCAAGGATCACAAACCCAAATGCCTACCGGGGCTATGAAGACAACTTACATGAGGGAAGAGGTTGAGTATAAGAAGCACAGTGTTTGCAAATTGAAAATATGAGATGAACACTATCATGAAGGAACGAACATGCTTGCTCCTAATCTTCCTGAAGCACGCTGCTGTGTGTGTTTTTAGTTTTCCCATCTTTAAACAAGCCGGATACAAAAAGCATTCCTCTCTCTTCCTGCCAGTACCATGGGGAAAAGCGACAGTGCTAGAGAGGGAGGCACGTGCCCTTGTCCTCAGGGTCCAGGAGCCCATGGGGAGTGGTGGGGATGTGAGATGGAGTGGGCAGGGTCTGCACTATCCAAAGGAAATGGCTGCTCGGCTCCAGCCCTGTATCTCCAGGGGGCAAGTACAGGCCCAGGGCTGCCGGTTTTCCAATTTTTCAAAAAGAAGCTGGAAATCTAAAATTTATATGATATGAAATCTACTTCTTAAATATTGGCAACTAATTAAAAAAATTTTTAAACAGTGTGCTGGCTAAAATTGTTAATGTCAAACAAGGCATATCTAAAGGCTAGATCCGGCCTACAGGCCACGAGCCTGCAACCTGCGGTTAAACTCTTCGTTGTTTTCTAGTTGTTTCACTTGCTCATGTTTGCTTACCCAGCTGGAAGGCGAAGCTCTATGAAGAAAGGAACCATATCTTAAATTCCTCAGCATCCTTCAGAGCAGGAGCTCAGGGCTCTGCACCGCTGCACCGCACGCCAGGGGCACTGGCGAATACTGGTCGATCCACACACACTCACAACTAATTATTAGAAATGTATGCAGTGCGTAGCAGCGTGACCAGAGGGAACTGTGCTGCAAAAGCTCAGGAGTAAAACGAGAGAAGAAATTAATCCTGACTTGAATGCAGAGAGGGCGTGTGAGGAGAGACAAGGCCGAGATGAGCAGGGCAGTCGGGAAAGTGGGCCATGTAAGCCATGTGAAGGAGAATCACCTTCATCTCAAAGGTAACGGGAAATTGCTGAAGGCTCTTAAGCAGAGATTGACAAGGTTGGATTTGATTTGGGGATAGATTATAAAACCTAGAGCCTGGAGCTCCCTGGGCTGACAGACTCAGGGAAGAGCTAAATGCCCCACAGCTACAGATCTTCAGGGCCTCACAGGCTGGTGTTGGGGGAATGAGGAGGTAGGGACCTGGGGAAGACCTGGGGGGATTCAGGGGGCTCCAACGAGAAGGCTAACGACTTGAATGTGTACCCTATTCAGAGCAAGTTGCTGGGCATGTGTGTGCACACACACATTGTATGTGTGTGGTATGTGTGTGTATGCACACAGATAGCTGGAGTAAATCTTAGGTGTGACTGGACAGGTCAACTGCCACAGGTCCAACCTGTTCCTTCCTTTACACCTCCTGGTACCAGTTCCACCCGGGCCGTGATAGTTTAGTGGTGGAATTCTCGCCTTCCGGGAGGGAGGCCGGGTTTGATTCCCATCCGGTGCACCTCACGGGCAGTCACCACCCATCCGCCGGTGGAGGCTTGCGTGTTGCTGTGATGCCGAACAGTTTCCAGTGGACCATCCAGACTAAAATGGATTAGGAGGAAAGTCCTGGTGACCTTCTTCCGAAAAGCAACCAACGAAAACCCTGTGGATCGCAGCGGTCCGACCCGCTACCAGTCGTGGGCACAGGCCGGGTAGCGTTTCCTCCCATCGTGCGTGGAGTTGCCATGGGTAGAGGCAGACTCGGCCGCTCACCGACAGGCAACAACACCCCGTTCTAGGGCGTGGTCAGCAGCCAGGTTGGGTGTGGTGGGGAATGAAGGGTGGAAGCGGCCCTGAGCCCCAGCCATCAGACCATCGTTGCTCCCCAGGGACACCTGGAGGAAGGATTGAGCGCTCCAGCTTTAAACTGATCCAAGACACGGTACCGAGCACTCAGTAACCCGTGGAAACCCCTAGAGGCTGCTATAACCTCAGCAATGAGGAGGACGACACCCGGTGAATTGGCTGGTTCCCCAGACGCAGAAATGGCCGCACCTTGGTGCTCTCAGGAAGTGACAAGGAACAGTCTGTTCCTTCACAAAATTCCCGTGCTGACCTGTGGAGAGGAAAATGCCTGCTCCTCTAACACCCCTCTCTGAGGAAAAAAGCCATATTAGAAGAAATGAAAAGAACAAAAGAGGCTTTTTCTCCAGGGACCAATAGTGAAGGAACGTTTATTAAGTGTATTTCTCTGAGTATGCTCCAGGGCAGTGTTTCAGCACTAGAACTTGAAACTATTTCTTCAAAAATATCTAGCCAGCCACAATTATGAGTAAAGCCTCACAAAGCCTGGGAAATATGTGGTTAAAGAGCCATGTGAAGGGGCCTTTTGGGGAGGGGTGGGGTGTGCAGATGAGGGCCATTATCCTGGGAGCCTAGTTATTAAGAACAGGGTAATTGCTGGACTGCTGGTTTTGTAGTTGGTGACGGAGGCTGAATTCTTCACCTTCTATCTTGAGCACCGGTCAAGAGGCCACGATGATACATGATCGCCATCAGCCCGTACTCAAATCAGTCTGCACTTCTGAACTTGAACGAGGAGGCTCCCAAGGGGCTCAGAGCTCTGTGTGGTCCCTGTTAGCCTCTGGGCCTGCTCTGGGTCTCATCTTTATACCTCCCCTGCTGTGGCATGATAGGGGTTTGGTGCTTCCCCTAAACAACCAACAGAAGCCACTAGGAACTCATATCTCTTCAAGACAAATCCTCTAACCCTTGCTTCCAACCCAACTGCCATTCCTATACCCCAAGCTGCACTTTAGACCCCAGCAGCAGGACATGACCAGGATACCTGTATGACACTTGGGCAGTTATGTAATGGGTTTGGCACAGGTGAAAGCAGTTCACCTAGAGGCTGAGTAAAGTGGAGGCCAAGAATGTTCCAGTTAAATGGGTACCCCCCCTGTTTGGCTTGACCCCATATTACCCCTGATCCCCAGTGTTTACTGCACCCTCCAGGCAAACTGGATTACTTGCTGTATCCTTACCTTCTCTGCATATTCCTGCCTCCACGTGCCTTTATTCAAAATGAACATTTGGTGGAGGCCTGTTTGATGTGGCCATTTTGAAACACTCTCCACAAAATTACTCAAAACATTGCTTTATATTAAAAACAAAAAATTGTGCCAAATGTGAGGCAACCAGCAAGGATTAGGGTAAAGGTTCATATAGACAGATGGGTGTGATATCTATTGAACACAATACTCAGCAACAAGGATAATGAAAAACAAAATATTTAATAATTTGGATTCTTTTCAGCTACCTAACAATGTCTTTCACCCTGAAATCACAATGTCAATACGCTACAAGTTTGCTTGTACTGTTTCTTCCATCTTTCCACTGCCCACGTCCACCTCCTAGCTCTCTGGTGCAAGAAACAGAAGACAAATGGCCACTAACTAGGGCCTAAGCAGGACAGAAATTTATGCTCTCACATCACAAGAAGTCTGGAGGCAGGTGATTCCTGGTATTGATTCAGCAGCTCTGCAGCGCTGACAGGGATCCAGCCTCTTTCCACCTTTCTGCTGCCATCCTTAGCATGTTGGCTATTAGTCCTCACTCTTGTCACCTCATGTTTGCAAGATGGCTGCTACGGCTCCAGGTATCACATCCTCATACAAGGCAGGAAGACAGGGAAAGGGGCAGTAGTTAAGAGACTGTTGCAACTATTCTGGAAAAATCGATGATACCTAGGGCCAAGGTAGTGGTATTTGAGAAGGAGAGAAAATAGCAATTTTGAAATGTATTTAGAAGGTAGAAGTGACATGACAGAGGAGGGTGGCTCTGAGAATTCTAGCTTGGAAGACTAGGAAGGTGGTAATGGTACCTTTAATGGAAGTACAGAGTACAGAAAGATTTGGTGTCAGGGAAAACAAAGAGCCTCATTTTGTAGTTTGAGAAGCCCTCAGGACACCCAGGTACTTGCATTAAAAAAAAAAAATCAAACCCATTGCCGTCGACTCATAGTGACTCGGTGGGGTTTCCAAGGAGTGCCTGGTGGATTCGAAGTGCTGAGCTTTTGGTTAGCAGCCGTAGCTCTTAACAACTATGCCACCAGGGTTTCCATGTACTTGCATAGGATATTAAAGATATGGCTTTGTAGCTCAGAAAAGATGTGTTACCTATATCTTTACGGTAGAGTTTGTCACACAGGCGGCAGCTGAAACTAAGAAAAGTGTGTAGAAAGGTAGTAGATTGGAGATAATGGAGCCACAGAATGCTGAAGAGTCAAAGGGCAGAAGGAAGACCAGGAGAGCAGTGTTAAGGAAACACCCTAGGGGAGCAGGAAGTTTTGAAGACCAGGGCGTGGTTTACAGTGTCAACTGGTCTCGAAATCCAGTAAGACCAGGCTGTGAAACACATGCACTGGGTTTGGCAACTAGGTAACTGATGATCTCATGGAAAGCAGTTCACAGGAGTTGGGTGCTGGTTCCTGTTTGTAGTGGGTTGAGAACTCTTAGGAAATAAGGAAGTGGAGACTATTCCTTCAAGAAATGCAGTGTGAGAGTTAGGCACGTGACCTAATCTTGGCAAAAGTGTCATGAGAGTAGTCTTGTTGAGAGCCTTCTAGAAAAGATTTTCCTCTCTGTATGGGGAGCAAGTAAGAAGAGCCTCTAATTCCCCCCTTGTTCTTCTGTGTGAGAGTGTGATGTCTGGATCTGAGGCCAGGAGGGGAGATATCATTGATGCACTGAGGGCTGCGTAACTGCAGCTAGAGGCTGGGCCCCTCCCTATGACTTTTAGCCCATCCTATTTTGAGATTTTTTGGTTTATTTTGAGATAGGAAACCCCTGGTGGCATAGTGGTTAAGTGCTACAGCTGCTGACCAAAAGCTTGGCAGTTTAAATCCACCAGGCACTCCTTGGAAACTCCATGGGGTAGTTCTTTTCTGTCCTGCGGGTTATTATGAGTTGGAATTGAATTGATGGCAATGGGTTTGGTTTTTGGTTTGGCTTTATTCTGAGATAATGATTTCCAAACATCTGAGAATATTCAGAATTAAGAAATTTACAATCCAATATCCTGTCCCACTGTCCTCAGAAATCATTGGAACCTCAGAAATTCTATTATTTCAGGATCCCGAGGACTGCCTCATGCCCCTGGAAGTAGCCTGATGGTTTGGAATCAGACAGGTGAGTTCCAGCCCCACAATTTCTGTGCCTCAGTGACTTCAAGTGTAAAATCCGAAGAGGACAGCAGCTTCTTCCTGGGGATGTTGTGGAGATTAACTGAGATAATATGTAAAGCCCCTCAACTCTGTGCCTGGCAAATAACATGTTCAATCAACAGGAACTATTTTCTTTTTTTATTTAAAAGTTCCTTGTAGGTCATGTTTTCTGATTTTTATTCTGGAAATGAGGTCACCATTTTGATAAAACTGAAAAGTATCTAAAGCCAGTCTGGGGCTAACCTCTGAGGTATGCTCTATTTTTACCCAGTGTGGACTTTGGACTCACTGGCAAGATCTTTTTATGAGATCAGCTTTATGGCCTCAGAGTTCCTTTTAGTATGGGATGAGGGAATAATGGGAAGGGTAGGGTGAGGCTGGTATTAGGGAACAAGGGATTGAAGGGAAGCTTTCTAGAAGTTGCACTATTGTGGTTAGATATCTTTGGGAGGAGTTTCTGGTATCTGGTTTGAGTTAATCTGATTGAAATCCAATCATATTTACTGAGCACCACTGTCTAGATATGGCAGATAAAGAGGAAGGAGACTTGGTTCCAGCCAACCAAGTGCTCACAATCTAGTGAGGCCTGGAAAGCTGCCCCACTGAGGTTTCATTTTCACAGTATAAGGCTTGTTTGCTCATTGCTTATCTTGAACGCCACCCACGGGCCTGATACTCTGCCAAGTCTTGTGGGAGAACCAGATGAGTAAGATGACTCTGACCACAAGGAGCTCAGTCTCTAGGACAGGAGACAGACGTACAACAAACGCCTCCCAATCACTAGGATCAAGGTGTTATGACAGAGCATTCCTTCACAGAATACAGACGGTGGATGGGAAGAACAGGAGGGCTTCACAGAGCTGACACTTGAGGGGGTCTTCAAGAATCACAAGAAGGAGAAGACAAGTGATTGCA
The DNA here is from genome assembly GCF_030014295.1 of Loxodonta africana. Classification (NCBI taxonomy): domain Eukaryota; kingdom Metazoa; phylum Chordata; class Mammalia; order Proboscidea; family Elephantidae; genus Loxodonta; species Loxodonta africana. Next base: position 37,345,299 of record NC_087345.1, on the reverse strand, counting down.
GGCAGAAGAAAGCATTTGCACATCACCTGAGGGCAGGAAACAGCAAGGTGGGCTGAGGGGTGGGCGGAACATCACATACAGGGCCTGGGAGATGAGGCTGGAGAGTTGGGTTGGCTCCAGGACACTGAGGACCTTGTGGGTTTTGCTCAGAAAGGGTTTAAGCAGCAGGACAAGGCGATCCGATTTCCATCTTAGAAGGATCACTCTGGCAGTCACATGGAGGATGAATGGGGTTGGGACAAAACCAGAGACCAGAGTTATCATTTAGGAGGCTGTTAAGTGTTCTGTGGAGAAACAGTGGCGACCTGAACAAAGGCAGTGGCAGGTGGGTTAGAGTGAGGTGGGACATTTGGGGATTTATCTAGAAAGTAGAATTAGCATGACTTGATGATGGTGAGAAAACCCTGGTGGTGTAGTGGTTAACAGCTACAGCTGCTAACCAAAAGATCAGCAGTTCAGATCTACCAGGTGCTCCTTGGAAACCCTACTGGGCAGTTCTACTCTGTCCTATAGGGTCACTATGAGTTGGAATCAACTCGAAGGCAATGGGGTTTGTTTTTTTGATGATAGTGCTGGTGAGGAAGAGAAAAAGAAAGGGGGAGATGGCCTTGAGGTGGATGGCGGTAGGGCCTTTAGTGAAATTAAGTAGTATAGGTAGTACAGAATGAGCTAATTTTATGAAAAGGAAAACAATGAACTTGGGTTTAGATTCTGAGGTACTGTAAAGGATGTCTACAGCACCTGGTGGACTAGAACTGCTGACATTTTGCTTAGCAGCCGAGCTCTTTTTTTCTAAATTGTACTTTAGATGAAGGTTTACAGAGCAAACTAGTTCCTCACTATGCCATTAGTACACATATTGTTCTATGACATTGGTTAACAACCCCACAACATGTCAACACTCTCCCTTCTTGACCTTGAGTTCCCTATTACTAGCTTTCCTGTCCCCTTCTAGCAGCCAAACTCTTAACCACCACACCACCAGGGTTTCAGAGATGAGGGATTGTTGTCGTTGTTAGGTGCCATCAAGCCAATTTTGACTCACAGTGATCCTGTGCACAACGGAACAAAACACTGCCCGGTCCTGAGCCATCCTCACAATTGTTGCTATGCTTGAATTCATTGTTGCAGACACTGTGTCAATCCATCTTGTTGAGGGTCTTCCTCTTTTTTGCTGACCCTCTACTTTACCAAGCATGATGTCCTTCTTCAGTGGCTGATCTCTCCTGATAACATGCCCAAATTATGTGAGATGTAGTCTCGCCATCCTTGCTTCTAAGGAGCATTCTGGTTGTACTTCTTCCAAGACGAAGGGTAGATAATTGGAAATATGGGTCTGCAGTTCAAAAGAAAAAAAAGGCAGGCACTCACTACATAAAGATGGTGCAATCAGCTGGTAGTGGAAATCATGGAGAGTGTGTACAAAGGGGTGAAATGGAGTTACTGCAGCCAAAGAAGCTTGGAGCATGGTCAGGAGGTAGCCAGCCAGCCAGTGGTATTGTGGAAGTACCCAACGGGAGGAAAATGGAGTCCTAATGGCAAGTGAGGTAGAAGTTAAGATACAGGTAGAGAGCTATGCACCAATTTGCAAATGGGTCACTGATGACCCCACTGACAAAAGTTTTAGGGGACCATTGGGTTCTGATACTAGTTTTTAGTGGATAAAGAAGTCCTGGGAGAAGGGAGTGGAGAATAGTCCTTTAAGAACTCTGGTGGTGAAGGAAAAGAGAAGGGATAGTGAGTAAAAGCAGGGTCCAAAAAAGTGGGTTTAGGATAGCAGCAGTGTGAACATTTGTGCAGGCTAAAACTCATGGACAAACAGGCACTGACGGTGTAGGAGGAGATGGTGGAAGAGCACATTCTCATAAGAAGCATGGGGAGAAGCTCACGTGGGTGGGAGAGTCAGTCCTGGACAGGTGGATTGAGAAGGGTAAAAAAGGAGAATGGGACAAGCCATTGAGAGAGTTCAGGCCTGATGTAGTAGGTGTCCCCGCCCTCTGTGGAGGGAGAGCTACTAAAAAAGGGGGCTCCAGGAGGAGGGAGTGGTCCCCCGGAACACGCTGAGGGAAGAAGAATACCAAGGACCCAGGAAGTGCAGAGGCTTCTAGGTAAAGCCATTTCCATCAGCTGAGCCCATGGGCTGGGGCCTGGATGGTGACTAGGCAGGGTGACACAGGCCAGAGTCAGGGAGCAGAAGCTGCTGGTGAGAGATCCTTAGCTTGCAAAGGAGCCAGCAGGGGAGGCCATGTGCTCAGGGCTTGGCCTCCCACAGAGGGGGTAACTCACTGCTGACTCAAACCCAGGAGCTCATTTGCATGTTATTCACTTCAAGCCCAAACGGGCAGGAATGCTAGAAGCATCTCATCCCGTTTCCAAACAGAACCATCTCAGATGCTGAGTGATCCTGCTGTTGTGCTGAGCCTCTCTGACCTAGAAATACTTCCACTTTGTAGAACTCTGCTCAGCCATGCCCATGCGGCTGTCTGGGAGATGAAGTTGGGAAGAAAAACAAACAAAAATTCCCAAAAAACACTTAGGAATTTTTTTTTCTCTGTAAGAAGATTAAAAACCAAACCAAAACCAAACCCAGTGCCGTCGAGTCGATTCTGACTCATAGCGACCCTATAGGACAGAGTAGAACTGCCCTATAGAGTTTCCAAGGAGCACCTGGCGGATTTGAACTGCCGACCCCTTGGTTAGCAGCCATGACACTTAACTACTACGCCACCAGGGTTTCCCGTAAGAAGATTAAGTTTTAATTTTAGGTTAAGGTGCTCAGAACATGGCCCTTATCCCCCCTGAATGTATATTATATCTTTATCATGTGTCTCCTACCACCAGAATATCACCGCCATGAAGACAGGAATATTGTTTGTATCCCTGTACCTAGAACAGTGTCTGGCACATAGTAGGCACTCAATAAATACATTAAATGACTGAAGGCCCTGTTCCAAGCACTTTATCTCATTTAAACCTTATAATCCTAGGCAGTTAACAGTGTAGGACAGGGACTTTCTGAGAGGTTAAAAAATGTTTCCCCAGGTAATCAGATTGTAGGGGTTAGTTGATTTGTATTCCCCCAAAAGGTATTTGTGAATGTGACCTTATTTGGAAACAGGGTCTTTCTCGATGTAATCAGTTAAGATGAGGGCATTAGGGTGGGCATTAATCTAATGTGACTGGTGACCATATGAGGAGAAGAGACACAGAGATGCACAGGGAGAATGCCCTGTGGCAAAGGAGGCAAGATTGGAGCGGTGCGCCTACAAGCCAAGGAACGCCAAGGATTCCTGGCAATACCAGTAGGTAAAAGAGAGGCATGGAACAGATTCTCCCCCAGAACTTTTAGAGAGACCATGTCCCTGTTGATGCCTTGATTTCAAACTTCTAGCTTCCAGAACTGTAAGAAAATTAATGTCTATTGCTTTAAGCCAGCCAGCTTGTGGCACTGTTACAATGGCCCTAAGAAACTAATACAGTAGGTATCATGGATTGAATTGTGCCACCCAAAATATCTGTCAACTTGGCTGGGCCATGATTCTCAGTATTGTGTGACTGTCCCCCATTTTATGTGATTGTCCACCATTTTATGTAATTTTCTTATATGTTGTAAATCCTATCACTATGATGTAATAAGATGGATTAGCAGCAATTATATTGATGAGGTCTACAAGATTAGGTAGTGTCTTAAGCCAGTCTCTTCTGAGATACAAAAGAGAGACACGAGCAGAGAGACATGGGGACCTCATACCACCAAGAAAGCAGTGCCAGGAGCAGAGCACGTCCTTTGGACCTGAGGTTCCTGTGCTGAGATGCTCCCAGAACAACGGAAGACTGATGCATCACAAGGACCTTCCTCTAGAGCCGACAGACAAGCCTTCCCCTGAAGCTGGTGCCCTGAATTCAGACTTCTAGCCTACTGGACTGTGACAGAATAAACTGTTGAAACCATCCACTTGTGCTATTTCTGTTATAGCAGCACTAGATGACTAAGACAGTGGTAAGGGGAAAAACCCCCACGGTGTCAAACTGGGCTTCCCTATGTGTCATGCAATAGTTCAGAAATTAGTTTATTAGTTTACCAAAGGAAACCACTCCTGTGAAACTGATTCATACTAACCCAACTCTGAAAGGAAAATTCCTGACAAGAAAAAGCACATTACTGATTTACATTAATATATGCAAGCAGTCCCTGGGTTATGAACATCAAACTTATGTACAACCCGTAGTTACAAACCAACTCCTGTAAAGCCTATTATATTAAAAATATGAAGTACATACAATGGTTCATGATAAACGGGCGCTATTTTGTGATGCGCATCAAAATATTATTATTAATGTATTATGATGTTATAATAATAATTATGATCAATATTGTATTATTACGTCCCCTATGCATCTGTCAGTTTGTCATACTGTGATGGCTTGAGTGTTGCTGTGATGCTGGAAGCTATGCCACTGGTATTTCAAATACTAGTAGGGCCACCCATGGTGGACAGGTTTCAGCTGAGCTTCCAGACTAAGACAGACTAGGAAGAAGGACCTCGTGGTCTACTTCTGAAAAAATTAGCCAGTGAAAACCTTATGAATAACAGCGGAACATTGTCTGATATAGGGCCGGAAGATGAGCTCCTCAGGTTCGAAGGCACTCAAAAGATGACTAGGGAAGAGCTGCCTCCTCAAAGTAGAGTCACCCTTAACGACATGGATGGAATCAAGCTTCCAGGACCTTCACTTGCTGATGTGGTGTAACTGAAAATGAGAAGAAACAGTTGCAAACATCCATTAATAATCGGAATGTGGAATGTACCAAATATGAAGCTAGGAAAATTGGAAATCGTCAAAAATGAAACGGAATGCATAAAGATCTATATCCTAGGCCTTAGTGTGCTGAAATGGACTGGTATTGGTCATTTTGAATTAGACAGTCATATGGTCTACTATGCTGGGAATGACAAGTTGAAGAGGAATGGCGTTGCATTCATCGTCAAAAAGAACATTTCAAGATCTATCCTGAAGTACAATGCTGTCAGTGACAAGATAATAACCATATGCCTGCAACGAATATCCAGAATCCAGCCAGGATCCATCTGACATCAGCAATGATATCACTGGTTCCACATCCTCTTCTGAAACCAGCCTGAATTTTTGGCAGTTCCCTGTCGATATACTGCTGCAGCCACTTTTGAATGATCTTCAGCAAAATTTTGCTTGCGTGTGATATTAATGATATTGTTCTACAATTTCTGCATTCAGTTGGATCACCTTTTTTGGGAAGAGGCATAAATATGGATCTCTTCCAGTCAGTTGGCCAGGAAGCTGTCTTCCATATTTCTTGGCATAGATGAATGAGTACCTCCAGCATTGCATCCATTTGTTGAATCACCTCAATTGATATTCCGTCAATTCCTGGAGCCTTGTTTTTCACCAATGCCTTCAGAGCAGCTTGGGCTTCTTCCTTCAGTACCATCAGTTCCTGATCATATGGTACCTCTTGAAATGGTTGAACATGAACTAATTCTTCTTGGTACAATGCCTCTGTGTACTCCTTCCATCTTCTTTTGATGTTTCCTGTGTCATTTAATAGCTTCCCCATAGAATCCTTCACTATTGCAACTCAAGGCTTGAATTTTTTCTTCAGTTCTTTTGGCTTGAGAAATGCCATGCGTGTTCTTCCCTTTTGGTTTTCCATCTCCAGCTCTTTGCACATGTCATTACAATACTTTACTTTGTCTTCTTGAACCGCCCTTTGAAATCTTCTGTTCAGTTCTTTTCCTTCATTATTTCTTCCTTTTGCTTTAGCTGCTCAACGTTTGTGAGAAAAGTTTCAGAGTCTCCACTGACATCCATCTTGGTATCTTCTTTCTTTCCTATCTTTTCAGTGGATCCTGACTGAAAGCAGAGAATATCAGAAGGATGCTTATCTGTGTTTTATTGGCTATGCAAAGGCATTTGACTGTGTGGATCATAATAAGTTGTGGACAACATTGCGAAGAATGGGAATTCCAGAACACTTAATTGTGCTCATGAGGAACTTTTACACAGATCAAGAGGCAGTTGTTTGGACAGAACAAGGGGATACTGAGTAGTTTAAAGTCAGGAAAGGTGTGTATCAGGGTTGTATCCTTTCACAATACCTATTCAATCTGTATGCTGAGCAAATAATCTGGGAAGCTGGACTATATGAAGAAGAATGGGGCATCAGGATTGGAGGAAGACGCATTAATAACCTACATTATGCAGACGACACAACCTTGCTTGCTGAAAGTGAAAAGGACTTGAAGCACTTACTAATGAAGATCAAAGACCACAGCCTTCAGTATGGATTGCACCTCAACATAAAGAAAACAAAAATCCTCACAAGCGGACCAATGAGCAACATCATGATAAACGGAGAAAAGATTGAAGTTGTCAAGAATTTCATTTTACTTGGATCCACAATCAACAGCCATGGAAGGAGCAGTCAAGAAATCAAAAGACGCATTGCTTTGGGTAAATCTGCTGCAAAGGACCTCTTTAAAGTGCTGAAAAGCAGGGATGTCACCTTGAAGACTAAGGCGTGCCTGACCCAAGCCATGGTATTTTTCAATCACATCATATGCATGTGAAAGCTGTACAATGAATAAGGAAGACCGAAGAAGAATCGATGCCTTTGAATTGTGGTGTTGGTGAAGAATATTGAATATACCATGGACTGCCAAATGAACGAACAAATCTGTCTCGGAAGAAGTACAACGAGAATGCTCCTTAGAAGCAGGAATGGTGAGGCTGCGTCTTACATACTTTGGACATGTTGTCAGAAGGGATCAGTCCCTGGAGAAGGGCATCATGCTTGGCAAAGTACAGGATCAGCGGAAAAAGAGGAAGACCCTCAACGAGGTGGACTGACACAGTGGCTGCAACAATGAGCTCAAGCATAGCAAAGTCTGTAAGGATGGTGCAGGATTGGGCAGTGTTTCGTTCTGTTGTGCACAGGGTCACTATGAGTCAGAACTGACTAGAGTGCACCTAACAACAACAACAAGGAATATCAGTTAATCCACTCTTATTCAAATTTAGACACCAAACACTAAGGCCAAACATGAAGAAATTGAAGATTTTTGCCAACTTCTACAGTCTGAAATTGATCAAACATGCAATCAAGATGCATGAATAATTACTGGTGATTGGAATGTGAAAGTTGGGAACAAACAAGAAAGAAGAGTAGTTGGAAAATATGGCCTTGGTAATAGAAACGATGCTGGAGACAGCATGATAGAATTTTGCAAGACCAATGAGTTCTTCATTGCAAATACCTTTTTTCAACATAAACAGTGACTATACATGTGGACCTCGGGAAAGAATACATAGGAATCAAATCGACTAGATCTGTGGAAAGAAATGATGGAAAAGCTCAATATCATCAGTCAGAACAAGGCCAGGGGCCAACTGCGGAACACACCATCAAGTGCTCATGTGCAAATGCAAGTTGAAGCTGAAGAAAATTAGAGCAAGCCAAAGTACAACCTTAAGCATATCCCATCTGAATTTAGAGATCATCTCAAGAATAGATTTGACACATTAAACGCTAATGACCAAAGACCAGACAAGTTGTGGAATGACATCAAGGACATCAGATATGAAAAATGCAAGAGGTCATTAAAAAGCCAGGAAAGAAAGGAAAGACCAAAATGGATGTCAGAAGAGGCTCTGAAGTTTGCTCTTGAATGTAGAATAGCTAAAGTAAAAGGAAGAATCGATGAAGTAAAAGAGCTGAATAGAAGATTCCAAAGGGCGGCTCAAGAAGACCAAGTAAAGTATTATAATGAAATGTGCAAAAGACCTGGAGATAGAGTACCAAAAGGGAAGAACATGCTCAGCATTTCTTAAGCTAAAAGAACTGAAGAAAAAATTCAAGCCTCGAGTTGCAATATTAAAGGATTCTATGGGCAAAATATTAAATGACGTTGGAAGCATGAAAAGAAGATGGAAGAAATACACAGAGTCATTGTACCAAAAAGAATTGGTTGATGTTCAACCATTTCAGGAGGTAGCATATGATCAAGAACCAATGATATTGAAGGAAGAAGTCCAAGCTGCACTGAAGGCATCGGTGAAAAACAAGGCTCCAGGAATTGATGGAATACTATTTGAGATGTTTCAACAAATGGATGCAACACTGGAAGTGCTCACTCGTCTATGCCAAGAAATCTGGATGACAGTTACCTGGCCAACCAACTGGAAGAGATCCGTATTTGTACCCAATCCAAAAAAAGGTGACCTATTGTGGAAATTATTGAACAGTATCATTAATATCACACGCAAGTAAAATTTTGCTGGAAGTTATTCAAAAGTGGTTGCAGCAGTACATCAACAGAGACCTGCCAGAAATTCTAGCCAGATTAGGAGTTCGTGGAATGAGGAATATCATTGCTGATATCAGGTGGATCTTGGCTGAAAGCAGAGAATACCAGAAATATGTTTACCTGTGTTTTACTGACTATGCAACCGCATTTGACTCTGTGGATCATAACGAATTATAGATAACACTGCAAAGAATGGGAATTCCAGAACACTTAATTGTGCTCATGAGGAACCTTTACATAGATCAAGAGGCAGCTGTTTGGACAGAACAAGGGGATACTGCGTGGTTTAAAGTCAGGAAAGTGTGCATCAGGGTTCTACCCTTTCACCATAATTATTCAATCTGTATGGTGAGCAAATAATCCAAATAGCTGGACTGTATGAAGAATGCAGCATCAGGATTGGAGGAAGACTCACTAACAACCTGCAATATGCAGATGACACAACCTTGCTTGCTGAAAGTGAAGAGGACTTTAAGCACTTACTGACGAAGATCAAAGATCACAGCCTTAGTACGGATTACACCTCGACATAAAGAAAACAAAAGTCCTCACAACTGGACCAATGAGCAACATCATGATAAATGGAGAAAAGATTGAAGTGGTCTAGTATTTCATTTTACTTGGATCCACAATCAATGCCCATGGAAGCAGAAGTCAAGAAATCAAATGACGCATTCATTGCACTGGGCAAATCTGCGGCAAGAGATCTCTTTGAAGTGTTAAAAAGCAAAGATATCAGTTTAAGGACTAAGGTGTGTCTGACCCAAGCTATGATGTTTTCAGTCTTTCAGTCACCTTATATGCATGGGAAAGCTGGACAATGAATAAGGAAGCCCAAAGAAGAATGGATGTCTTTCAATTATGGTGTTGGCAAAGAATATTGAATATATCATGGACTGCCAGATGAACAACCAAATCTGTCTTGAAGAAGTACAGCCAGAATTCTCCTTAGAAGCGAGGATGGTGAGACTTCATCTCAGGTACTTTGGGTGTTATTAGGAGGGACCAGTCCCTGGTAAAGGATATCATGCTTGGTAAAGTAGCGTGTCAGCAAAAAAGAAGAAGACGCTCAATGAGATGGGTTGACACAGTGGCTGCAACAATGGGCTCAAAGATAGCAATGACTGTGGGGATGGCAGAGGACTGACAGTGTCTTGTTCTATTGTACATAGGGTCACTATGAGTTCAAACCGAGTGGATAGCACCAAGTCAATGGCACCTAACAACAACAATTATTATGTTAAAGAGGTTTTAATGTACCTGGAAGTATCTCTTTAATGTTTTTTATGCATTGAAAAGTACACTGTATACTATATACTAATACAAATGTTTGACTAACTGGTGTTAGGTAAGAACCATACCCAAATATTCTTATGTACAAATTCGACTCAAAGACAGACTTAGGAAAGGAAATTGTAATCCAGTGACTGCCTGTAGCTACCAAGGAGCTGAAATGCTCTGACCAGCTAGGTACCTGAGTCTGTCCCTAGTAGGTACAGTCTACTGAGGAAGCCAATCAAACATCCCCAATTTGGCTAGGAGTTTGAGTGGAGTTAGGTACTCTACCGGGAGCCCAGGAACAAGCTCTGTGAAGCGGATACCCGGAAGACGCATCGCAGCTGGTCAGTCAGGACCTCTCACTCCAACAGGGCAAGCACACACTGCTATCCAGACTCTAGTTTGCCAAGAAAGCCAACCACCAGCCATCAGCCTCATTGTGTCCTTCCAGATTTTTCTTTGAGGATAAAAAGTTGAAAGGTTGAATGGGCCTCTTACATTCCAACTTCATACATTGCTTTCATTGTTTCTTAGGTGATGGCTTTTTATTGACGGGGAAAACTTACACATAACAACAGGAAGGCATCTTGAAACATTCTGGCCACATCTCTGTGAGTCCATGCCTGTGTTTGAGTCTCTGCTAGCTTGAACCACTGTCTGTGAGGCTATATATGTCCTACCAGTAGACTAAATTTGGGGGTCTGTCTTGTTGCTATTGTTAGCTGCTGTGGAGTCAACTCCAGGCTCATGACAACCCCATGCACAACAGACTGAAACATTGTCCTGTGCCATGACCATGACTGGTTGCAGATCAGACCACTGTGATCCATGGGGTTTTCACTGGCCTATTTTCAGAAATAGATCACCAGGCCTTTCTTCTTAGTCCTAATCCTACTAATTCTACTTAATTTGGAAGCTCTGCTGATACTTTTTCTGCATTATAGCAACTTGCAGGCCTCCAGTGACAGACAGGCGGGGGCTGTGGATGAGGTGCCTTGGCTGGGAATCAAACCTGATGTCTCACATGAAGGTGAGAGAATTCTACCACTGAACCACCACTGCCCCTTTGGTATCTGTCTTACAGCTCACTATTTCATGGAACCATAGAGCCTGGGCTTCAAACCATAAGGGAAGTATGATGAGAGAGTAGCAGTCAAAATACATGGGGAACAAACGCCTAGCGGAAGGCTTGAATGGCACCATTACTTGTAATGTGGACAGTTCAAAAGTCAGAGAAGAATCCAGGCCTCTGAGAATTTCTTTGGCAAGTGGAGACCCTAAATGCTAGTACAGATCAATGAATGGCTTGCTTTCTTTTTACTACTCAGTAGCTTATTTTTAAGTGGAACAGAAGAAAAAAAAAAAAAGAAGGAAAATCCAATTCCCCAAGCCTGAGCCAGGGCAGAGTAACCACCAACAAAACAGCTGCTAACGTGGCTGACGATCACTCCTGTTAACTGCTTCGTCAAATTGAAGGCTTGGCAGGGGAGACATTTTGGCTGGCTTAGCAAGGAGAGAAATTTCATAGGTAGCCACCACAGATGGTAAAAAAAAAATGGTAGCAGATGTCATATAGCATAGAGCAGAAGCCCCCAAAGACTACACCATCCCAGAGCTAAGCAAGAAAACTGATACTCCGCCAAGCCAACTGCCAATTATACACCCAAGAATCTCAGGAAGCCAGGCAGGGTATAAAAGTTTTTTTTAATTAATTGCTTCCCATTTCTCTTCATCCATAAATCCACCAGCCCATGGCTCTTCAAAGATTTAGAATGTTGGCTTCAGGTATCTCTGCCCTCATCATAGCATGGCCAATGGTGTGAAAGTATAAACCTTGGCTGTGCCATTTACAACCACAGTATTGCAATCCAATTTTAGGATTAAAAGCGTTCATCTTTGATTCCAGAAGACATTCATCTACCTTGCAGGTGCTGGGGAGCTGCTGAATGACTAGAAGCCAATGGCTCAATTCCTTGTTACAGCGCAGGGTAGTGGTTAGTAGTGTAGTCTCCAGAGTCACACAAACTTGATGTGAAAAATATAGCTCCACTATTACCTGCAGTGTGTTGTTGCTAGTTATTCAATCACTCAGAACCTCAGTTTCCTCATCTGTTTATCAGGGGTAATAGTGCCTGTCTTATTTGGTTGTTGGGATGATTACTTTTGATAATGTGTGTAAAGCACTTGGCACTGTGCCTGGCATACAGTAAATGGTCAAAGAGATGTTAACTGCCATCCCATATATCTGAATGCCCAGAAACGTGCTGTTTGGTATCACCATGGTCCTTGTGTGTCCTATAAATTTCTACGTCTCACAGTCATACCTACTAGAAAGTCACTCCATGTGTGAGTGGGCATATAATCTGCAACCTTATGACTGCAAACTAAGTAACCCAGTGCCCTCGAGTCGATTCCAACTTATAGCGAAGCTGTTATAAAACACAATTAACTTTAACCCACTTTCTCAAGTTGTGACTATCAACATTCTCATGTGTTCAAAATAATTTCTTTCTTTCTCTTGTATTAGGGGCCCATACATTATTCGGAATTGGAATGCATTGCTTTATTCTATAGCAATATCTTCATTATTAGCTAAAACCCAAGTAATCAAGCTTTGTCTCTTTTTTTTCAGGGAAAGATAACACTCAGTAAGGTGTTTTCCCAAGAGCAACATTTGGAATATGCTGGGCTGGACACATACTTAACTCAATCACTTCCATATTTACCCCTCCAGAGCATCAAATGACAAGCATGCAAAATAAGTCAAGACCTACAAGATTTCCAAAGATTCAAATATGCTCTGTTTTCCAGAGCAGGAAAAGGGCTTTTGTCTCTAAGAATTTTTCTATCATCGAAGCACTGTTGTTATTTTGTTCATACAGGCTGGGTGCTGGAGGACCAATGGAGAAAATTGCTCAAGACACCAAGTCGACTGGAAGCAGAGGGCTAAAAAGGCTGGATCACGAAAAGGAAAGACAAAGAGATAGTCCTGAATTCCTCCTTCACTGGTTATGGCCTTCAGAAAAGGTCATGTGTCTGAGCTTTGATTTCATCCATATCATGGAGATGATGGCACCCATATCATAAGACATTCAGATGAATTAACACACTATGACATAAAGTGCTATGTAAACCCCAAAACACCATACAATTGAGAGAAATCCCATTAAAGAGTCCGCTTAAGTCAGAGGTGTCTCTTACTTTCAACTACCTACCTGGGCGTGTACACATCAGTTTCAGTATTGCCCTATTTGTCCTTGTCTTTTTGATTCTCCAGCCGATGATGACTCTTCCTTTTTCCTCAACATCCTACCATACTTCCCCTGGGAGGGACCATACATTGCCAACTTTCTATGACATAGAAGACTTAAATTAGTTTAAAAAATTGATTAAACACGCATACCTACTACTGAGATACACTCTGACAAACGTGAAAATTTAAGAAATCTAACTCTTTATTTAACACCAAAGCTAACATCAAGTGTTTATTTAAAAAAATAATGGCACCTGCTTTGAATTCATCGGTAACACCACAATCGGGTGAAGATCAACAGGGAATTTACAACATTAGGCTGACATGAAATTATATAGTGTGCCACAAAATGGGAATTCTGCAATAGACTTCACAGACATCACAATGAACATTTCCAGTGTCTACTCAGAGTCGCTCTAACTACTGCCTAAACATATTCTTAAACACAGAGCCCATTTCGTTGAAACATTTCTCTTAGGACAAACACAGCAGACACGCTTTAAATAAATTAAAATTGCAACACATAATCATTCCTGAAACAATCAAGGTACGTTACTTTCGAGCTTCTTATAACAGAGAGAATTGTACTGACTTAAAACAAAAACTGTAGTGTTGATTTTATATCTTATGGGTTACCAAGCTCTTGTGAACTGCGACTTTTTTTTTTAAGCTTCTTCACAGGTTCGGATGTATTTTTTTCAAAGTGATTTATCTTTGGACCAATTCCTTCCTTAGCACGTGTGCTAAACTCCTACTGGAAACACCTCTTTCTAGATAAAGCCTTGAATTTTAAATAATGTCATTTCTTCCTACTGCTAGCTCAGCTCCCTGAAATGACAGATACATGCAAAATAGTTGTTCAATCACACATGTTCATCTTAATAAGTATGTTTAAATGTTTTTCCAAACCAACTATATTTGGATTCAATTTAAAAAAAAAAAAAAGTCCCCATTCAATGCAAAATAATTTGGTTTTTTAAACCAAGTCAAAAAGGACAAAAGTAATTCTTTGCCCAAGGGAAGCTAGTTCTAGTTACTGTTATCGAACCAATAATTAAAGTTGACATGCTGGAGAAATGGCAGGGCAGTAAACAAGGTAGTTGAGGGCAATATTTAAGTGAAAACCAAAGTGACAAAGCAGGAGACGAGACGGGCTAAAATCACATGAATGCCGACAGAGTGGGACAATAGAATCCTGGGCTGAAATGAAGAGAGGAGCATTTCAGATTACAGCCTTTCAATAGGTCTCGGCGATCAAGTATGCAAAACCACCAAAGTTCCAGGTCAGGATCTTGAAACTCTACTTTCACTGTTCAAAATCAGCAATAAAGTGCTTGAGTTACTACTTCATTGTGGGTTTTTCTGGGGGGGGGGGGATTGTTTTGTGCTGGCTTAATCATACTCAAAATACAAGTTGAAATAACCAATTCAAAACCCACAGGAGAGTATTTTTAGGTTTTTGTTTTATCCTCAGGAACTATCATTATCCTGCTGATCACGAAAATAATATGTCACCAAAAAACCTAGTACAGGAATTCAACGACCAACATCTTAAATCCCTCTGTAATGTTCACTGAGTGACCAGGTGCTAACCTGTTATGGGTTGAACTGTGTCCCTGGTACCTGTGGATGTGACCTTACTTGGAAGAAGCGTCTGTGGACACGTAATTCCTTAACACGACGTCATACTGGAGTAGGGTGAGCCCCAAACCAGTATAACTGGTGTCTTCATAAGAACAGGAGACACAGACGTAGAGATACAGAGGGAAAACAACCACGTGAAGAAGGCAGAGATTAGAGTTACATTTTTTTCCACAAGCCAAGAATGCCTGGGGCAACCAGAAGCTGGAAGAGACAAGAGCTCTCCCCTAGAGCTTTCTGAGAGAGCATGGCCTTGCTGACACCTTGATTTTGGACTTCTAGGCTCTTGGAGATGTTATCAGGTGGGACCAGTCCCTGGTGAAGGACATCATGCTTCATAAAGTAGAGGGTCGGCGAAAAAAGAGGAAGACCCTCAGAATGACATGGATTGACACTGTGACTGCAACAATGGGCTCAAACATAACGACTGTGAGGATGGCACAGGACCGGGTAGCATTTTGTTCTGTTGTACACTGGCTTGCTGTGAGTTAGAATCAACTTGATGGCACCTAACGACAATAGCTTCTAGAAACATTAGACAATAAATTTCTGCTTTCAGCCACCTGGTTAGTGATATTTTGTTATGGCAGCCCTAGGAAACTCATACAACTAGTTTTCACCTTTAGGAATGCACTAATGTTTAGTACAAATGAAAGGGTGGGACAAGATTAGTTGATTTAAATATAAATATCCAGTTTCAGAATATGTCACAGCTATACCATTATTTTTAAATTGCAGCTTTTATTTAATCTCCTGAAGAGAATAAACTGTGACGAATAAAAGATATAGCTACCTTAGAGAATATATCATCTCATTAAAAAGCTTCATGTACTTTCAGTAATACTCTAATAAAAGAAATATGCTGTGTAGGTTGAGCACACCCAAACGAAAATATGGTTATTTGACATCTAATGAGAGTCACCGAAAATAAGAAGTTTTAAAAAGGAGTCCACGATTAAGTGGGATGCCTTAGACCTTATAGTATTTCAGGTTAAAACAGAGCCAATTTCTACCAGATTCTGTTAACAGCTCCAGATTGGGGAGGGCATCGTGTGCTGCTTTCCATCTCTTCTCTACTTCTCTCAGTGGAGAGAAGACACACTGATCACAGACCTGAGAAGTGCCAATACAAGCACTTGCTAGACTGAGCGACCGGGTGGAGTGTGGTGACATGAGAATGAAGCCCACGTCCTTTTGGATTCTCACAGAGCCTCACTCACTCTTTCTAAACTAACAGCAGACTCTACACCCACACCCAACCCTGGCATGTCTAAAGTGTCTCTCAGAAAGATTTGCAGATATTAAAAGGAGCCCACCCAGGATCCAGCTTGATTAAGTTACACCCAGTCCTGAGTCCACATGGAGACTGATGTCCCCAGGTGAAGGGGGACACTGGCCAATGGAAGCATACCTTTCTTCTCTTTCCCTATCAGTGTGCAGGTGTGATGGGTCACAGCATGCCTATAGCCAAACTGGGTGGCTAAGCAGGCGTTCTGACAAGGAAAGGGGTCACAGCCATGAGATGGTGGTGGGACTACTAACTCTCTCTTCCCTGAAGCAAAAGTAATTTATAACCAAAGATTTCATGGAAATTACGTTTACTGTTTTAAAAAGCTTGAATGGGGAATGAAATAGTGGTGATAGGTGCACAAGTTTGTGAATATATTAAAAACCACTAGATTGTACACTTAAAAAAAAGAAAGCTTGAGCTGTAGGAATCTCAGGCATACCCAGTTTGTATTAATTGCTAAGCCCGTCTATTCTCTCAAATTAGGGCACACTCTGTCACAGTTTTTTCAGGAGATTTCCTTAAGAGCAGCCGTTGGTAAAATATTGCACTTAACTTAAATCTGGGTAACTTGATGTTTTCTGGAAGAAAACGTACTCTAACGTGCCTCTGTATGCCTTCAGAGAACAGAGGAGTGGTAAGAGGAGGGACTGAACAGCGCAGCTTCCACTGAATCTTCTATATCTTCCCTTTTTTTGTTGTTTGTTATGGACGCAGAGAAACATATTTAAAGGAAAGTGTCTTCCGAGATGAAGACAGTGACTGGCATTCCCAAAAGAGGCCAAAGATGTTAACTTTTGGATGCCTTCACCTCAGCACAAGTGTGGCCATCCTATTACCTCAGAACTTATTTTCAGTCAGATCCTACGAGACAGAGGGCAGCCTTGGCTCAAACACTAGGTTTAGTTTATTCTTGCTGGTCTTTCACTTTCCTAAGAGGGTCCTCTCTACCTTCCTCCAGGTGAATGACTCCCACTAATCTAGCCACCATCCAATTGGGCCAGAAGTCATATCTTCCTCATGCTTCCAGTATTGACTACCTCAGTGCACTTTAAGCTTTATGAACTATGATTTTGATGTTCTTGTCGAAAAACAAAACAACACAAACCAGGGACATCATTTGCTTTCACTTACTGGAGTAAGTTTTGCAATTCCTCACAGACCTGTGAATAAGTGAATCACACAGAGTGAATCACATCCTCAAGGGGGATTTATCGCAATTAAGGTTTTCCAAAACACAAACCTCTGGAGTAGTGTTTACAGAACTCAAAATTAATGTTAAAGCCATGGTTTTAGGAGGGATTTAGCAGCATTTTGGCATGCTTCGGAGGTGGGACATTCACTAGCCAGTTACGATAAAGTCAGGTGTGCGGTTTCCTGGGTATAGAAAGGGGGGAGCTCCATTCATAAATTCCTGTGTCTTGCCATTTTAAGCAGCAGAAGCCCAGTTGGATAAACAGGTGTGTTGTAAGATTTCCATGTTATAAAGAGTCACACACAATTGACCACTGTGGACACTGGGTAGATAATAGGATCTACAGTCATCTGTGGACAAGTGGGATGGATTATACAGGGATTTACTGTACTTTAATAGGCCACAAGTGTTCAACATTGCCAACTCCTGTGTTTCTTCATTTTCCCAAGTCATGCCACGTGCTTGCTGTTTACAGGACTCAGGGAAAATACATTGATTAGCAATAGTGAAGTTAAATTTTGGCAGAGATTTGAGAGAGAGATTTAAAATCTCTTTTCTTCTGTGTCACTAATTGTGCCAATTGCTCAGGAACAGAGGTTTACCATGCTAGGCTAGTCAGGTAAGCAGGAAATCTGGTCTGATTAAGGCAGTGAGCAATGTGGAGAGAACTCAGGAACAGATTCACATTAACCAAGTACAGGAAATGAACTGGCAGCTGCTACTGAGTTAGATAATAATAGTTATATACACCACACAGCCCCAGTACTTCTTGTAATCTTCAGTCGGCACAACCGTTTATTTTAAAATTTGGTAGTATGCACAAAGTTTTCTCTAAAATAAAAACTTGAAAGAACTTGGAGACAAGACCCAGTGGCTTCATCTTGGTATTATTATCCTTTCTATGGCACACAAAATAGGGTCCCAGTTTTTACAAAATATTGCAAGAAGAGTCACAGCAAAGAAGGTGCCAAGAATGTGGAAGCGGCTCTTCATCATGGGTGAGACAAACTTTGCGATGGTCGACACACACACTAAGATAACAGTCATGAAGGCCAGGATCACATTTATGCACTTCCCCAGGAGAACTTTGGCATTCACGGTGTCTGTCTGCAGGGCCTGCTGCTCCTGCTGGTGGAGCTCCAGCTTGGAAATGCGAGTCTGGCAGGATTCCAAGGCTTCCTGTGGGCAAGAGAGAGAGTGAGGATCAAAAGCTGTTGAGATGATGGGTGGAACGCGGTGCAGGCTCAGATGTGCACAAAAGGCCCTGAGCTCTAAATGCCTGATGCCTAAGCAGCTTCAAATCCTCCAGCTCATGATGATGATGGTGACGGTGATGATGATGATGATAGGCAAAGATGTGATACAAGAACCCAAGGTTCATTTCACCCTATTATTCACAGAGAATGAACATGTGTAGATGACCATAAAAGAACATAAATGAAGAATTATGGTTATTACCAGTTTTAAAAAATATCAGCAGCTACTGGTACCATGGAGGGGGAGGCCCAAACCCAAGAAAGGATGCAGCTTTGTTTTGTGACAGCTGAGTACTCTACCTTCAGCCATGGAGGGGGTGGTGTTTTCAATTGCTAGTCCTTATTTTTACTGCCCAAGTTCCTGGGTGGTGCAAACAGTTTGCACTCATCTATTAACCTAAAGGTTGGTGGTTCAAATCCACTGTGGAAGAAAGGCCTGGTGATCTGCTTCCATGAATGTTACAGCTGAGAAAATCCTATGGAACAGTTCTACTCTGTTGCACACAGGGTCACCTTGAGTCGGAATCAACTCAACAGCAATGGTTTTTTTTTTTAATTTTCACTACTCAAAGTTTATATGTGTCCATTTACAGAGTAGTGGAGAATGGTGAGAGGGGAGAAGGGAGAAGGGAGGAGACAGAGATGAACAAGGTGGGGGCAACTGCACTTTTGCCAGCTCTTTGATACCACCCTAGTTACGGTACACACTCTCTATAGATCTTATTCACTTCAAGGTTTCAATTACTAAGAGATGACTCCTGAGTGTCTCCCTAGCCTGGCTGTCTCTTCTGAAATCAACTCATAAATCCACACCTCCTTGACATCTCCATTTGAGCTTCTTAAAGGCACCTCACCTGCGGACACCCTTTTAGCTCAGGAACAAAACAAGACTAAAGGGGCACACTAGCCCAGGGGCAAGGACTAGAAGGCAGGAGGGGACAGGAAATCTGGTAATAGGGTACCCAAGGTCGAGAAGGGAGTGTGTTGACACGTCGTGGAGTTGTTAACCAATGTCATAAAACAATATGTGTACCGTTTAACGAGAAGCTAGCTTGTTTTGTAAACCTTCATCTAAAGTACAATAAAAATAAATATTTTTAATAAAAAAAAAAGCACCTCAAATTGAACATGGTCATGTATGGATTTATGTATCACACTCCCCCCAGACTCCAGCCAATCAATCATGTTTCCCCTCTGCTGTTCCTTTCTCAGAAAACATCACCATGATCCACCAAGTTCCTCACACCAGAAGACTGTGAGACATTCCCTGATAACCCCTTCATCTAATCTATCACCCAGCCCTGTTGATCTCACATCCATTATCTATCCCAGTTAGCTCACTTCTCTCTCCTCCCACGGCCACCACCCAGTCTAAGTCACCACTTGCCTGCAATAACCTTACACTATTTTCTCTACACATCCTTTTGTTCCCCAACTCCATGAATCCATTTGCCACAAAGCAGTCCAAGTGCTCTTTTAAAGATGCATATTTGATGTCACTCTTTTTCTTAAGAACTTTCCAGTCCATAACATGGCTCTTCGAGGCCTGGCATAGTCCAGACCTAGTCAATCTCTCTAGCCTCATTTAATGCCAGCCCCCTTGTCACCATGCTGACCATACTGGCCTTTTTCCATTTCTGAAAAGGAGCATCTACCTGCCTCAGGGCCTGAATGTCCATACAGTATGCTCTGCCTGAAATGTTCCTCTTCCTACTCCCTCCCCTCTTTAGCAGTGGATCTCCTAGTCATCTTTTCCATCACACCACAGTTGTTGCTTCCTGGGCGAAGCCTTCTGTGACCCATCAGACTAAGCCAAGTCTCCCTCTGGCCTTCTTTCCCCAACACCAGGCCATAAGCTGTGTGAGGGCAGGGACTAGGCCCATCTTGCTGTGCTGCTGTTGCCTCTGCAAAGAGCCTACTGCCAGGCACACAGCAGGTACCACACATCTGTTGAATACTAAAGAGACTGGGTGCCAGTATTAGGATGTGAAATTGAGAGCAAAAAACGTCTATCCCCTTTGGGAGAAAAATACCTGACCAGAGGCAATACAATGTGCCTCTTTAGTTCGCTACTCTATTATCTAACTCATTTACCAATATGCATTTGTTCAATTAAAATGCAGTCATCTTTTCAAAGTTTTAAACAAGCATAATGGCTTCAACATTGACTTGCTTTTCTTCTGCTGAATATACTCTACGGGCCAAAGAAAAGGGCTCTCTGTTGCTATAGTAACTTTCATTACACTAGGCTACCAACAAGAAAAGGTAAAACTTGTGCAGATCCTTACATCCTAAAACGTGCTTGCTTTCTTGGGTACATTATAAACCTACTATAGTAACAGGCATATGCCGCAGAGATCATGCATTCTTTTCAACCACTTGGGGTGAAGGCTTCCTCCATTTTAGGCATGAAATGGAAAAGGCAATAGAGCAAAACAAAAAATGAATTAGCAATGAATTATTCAAATTCATTAACCTACTATTAAACCAAACCAAACCCACTGCTATCGAGTCGATTCCAACACATAGTGACCTCAGAGGACAGAGCAGAACTGCCCCATGGGGTTTCCAAGGAGCAGCCAATAGATTAGAACAGCTGACCTTTTGGTTAATAGCCGATCTCTTAACCACTGAGCCACCAGGGCTCCAATCTACTGCTGGGTATATGAATTACATGTACAGATGACTGATATCAGAACTGCCTTGGAACTGTCATTAAATTTTTTTGCTACAAGGTAAAACCCAAGAAGATTAAGCAGTCAACTGCAAGGAGTTTTAGTCATGGCATTAAGAGATATTCAGTCCCACAATTTTCAGTGCCTCTTCAGGCCTAGTATTTAATATACTACTGGGAGTAAGGATAGATGGAGTATCTTTAAACATTTTTAATTAGGAGTTCAGGATTAAAACAGAAACCAAAACTCAATTGCTTAAAAAAATAAAATTCCTGCATCCTTGTAGAAAACAGCCACCTTCACTCACACTAGCCCATCCCCTTGGTACAACCTCACCTGTAAGAGCAAAAGAAACAAGAAATAAGATGAAGTTGAACTGGCCCAACTGCCAGAAGCCCTGAGGAATACGGCTACACGACAGTATAATAAAAAGATTAGCCAACATTTATTGACTGCTTGTTATGTGTGAGGCAAAGATTTTCATACTTTACATGTATTATCCCATCTAACCCTCTCAACAACCTTTTGAGGGAGAGCTTATTAATATTTCCATTTTATAGATGAGGAGACTGAGGCACAGGGAGCTTACTTGTCCACAGTCATGCAAAGAATAAGTGGTAGAGCCAGGATTCTAGCCATCACGATAAGAAAGACCTCTCCAGTCACTTACACAGATGTCATCCTTGTACTTCTGAGCTAGAATGGAACTAGAAAATGTTGAAATGAACTCTTGAACTTTTACATTCCCTTTATGAAGTCCATTTATCTGACCTCTTCACCCCTAACATGTTTCTTAAAAAGGGAGGAACTATCCCTCCCAAATAAGAAAACCAGTCTTGAGCCACACATTCAGACATGACCTGGTGATATCTCAGATATGTTCTAAAATAGAATAGCCTAAGACACTGTCTGTACTGGTCACCTAACAACACTTCACAGATAAATGGATTCTAGTTTTTCAAACTCATCAGTGGTTTGCTAAGTCTCCTAGCCCAGAGCAGGGTCAAAAATCTCTGAAGCGTCTTCTATTCCAAAGGAAGGTCAGTGGTCTCTGAAAGCAAACATCTCTTAGCATCTCTGATGCTTTGGTTCCCAGAATTGTCCCATCTGGGTTTAGCAAAAGGCCAGGCTGTGACACAGAGTGGAATAAAACAGGGGCAGTTGGGACTCCGGTTCACACATTGTAGGAGAAATCTGCACCTTTATGTTTCAACTTTCTCCCTTCTAAAGCGGGGTCTGAATAGCCAACAGCCTTTACAGAGCTGGACAAATACCTACTACCTAAAAAGAAAATTTTAAAACTGAAGCTAAGCATTACTTGAAGATTACATTCTTTTGCTAAAAAAAAAAATAATAATAAACGAAGTTGACCAAGAAGCCCAGGGTTGTTTCATTACGGCACTAGTATCAATTAGGAAATATTGGAACGTGCCTTTATTTATACTGATCCAGGTATAATCTACCCACTTGGGTCCTACTTATCCCTTCAAGTACCACGTTATCCAGGACGTTCATTCACATGCATTATTCAAGGACTTTTTCTGAGACCTTGTTCAAGTCACTCAACCTTTCTGTGCATCAGCCTCCACATCTGAGATATGGGGATAAAATTTATTTTATCCCCATTTTATGTAATAGGAACTCCCTTGTAGAGATATTGTGAGGAGTATACGAGGGAAAAAGGGTAAAGTGCTTTGTGAGTGCCTGACACACAGTATGCACTCAATGCTTGAAATTCTTATGAAACTTAGAATATGAAAGCTACTATTTTATAGATGAGCAAATCGACTCGAGGCTTGCTCAAGACCCCACAGCTAGTAAATGGCAGATCTGGGACTGGACTCCAACGTTTGGCCGCTAAGTGACTGGCTGCCTCACCACTGTAAAGCTTGTTGGGCACTGCAGGTCTGAATTTCTGTGGCTTTCAGAGTCTGTGCCATGTAATTTGGCATTTGTTTATGCTGTCTTGAGCGGCTTGACCTAACTCCTGACTCCCTCTAGGCAGCAAACTTAATGAAGGTGGGTTTGTCTCACACGCTTAAATTTTTTAAAAAATTTAGTGGTGGTGGGGAGGGCAGTTTAAGCGATGGGCTTGGGATAGATAATAAATTCTTATTAACTGATTTAGGTGGAAAGTGCACAGAGTATAGCTTACTTACATAATGTTTATAACATGAGCTAATGGCGGATGAGAAATGTTTGTGCACAGAAAACACCTTGCCCACTGTTCTGGAAAGTCTTTAGGGTTTAAGGGTGATTTACTTAGTTCGTTCAATGAATTCAAGCCTGGAAAGAGCCAGTGTGAATGCCTAATCATGAGAGAAACGGCACCTGGATGTCCCTCGACCGTTCGTAGGCTTGATAGGCCACCTTCTCCTCGATGCTGGCCAGCTCCTGTTTCAGGTTGGCTGTCTCGTGTTGATGCAGCTCCGTTAGGTCATGGAGCTGGTCTTCCAGTCGTTCGTACCTTTACAAAGACAGGAGCCGATTCTAAGCGTGACATTTCAGAGATCTTCAAACAGCACATCCTAGAACTGATATCCTTTTTATCTTACTGCTGCCAGTAACCCTTGGCTTGTTTTTAGCCCCTGGCAGAGTGTTCCCCCTGACCTCTAAAAGAATAAGTCTAGCTGCAGGAAATGCTTTTTTGGATTACCCTGAATCAAGGTCTGTGAAGGACTTACAGTCTCAACTGTCTGTCCTGACTGCTGAGTTTCATGCCAACAAATATGGTTTTTCCACTCATATCAGACCAAAACCTTACCTGGCTGCGGTGAAGGCAGGATAGACCTTGTCAGCTAATGCATTCAGCAGGGCCAGAGACAGGGCTGTCCAGGGTCCTGCTCAAGGCAAGGACCCACTGGA
This sequence comes from Loxodonta africana, assembly GCF_030014295.1. Classification (NCBI taxonomy): domain Eukaryota; kingdom Metazoa; phylum Chordata; class Mammalia; order Proboscidea; family Elephantidae; genus Loxodonta; species Loxodonta africana. The sequence goes on along the minus strand of NC_087345.1, from coordinate 37,321,503 downwards.
ATCTGTGGTAACTTCCCCCTCTTCCATCCCCCACAGTGCCTAGGGGTTCATGGCCAAGGTTCTTGCACACCAGAGAGCCCATGATGGGAAAGCCATACTTTTAGTACCAACTTCTACTGGAGCCTATTCCTCTGTTTTCCAATGCCCACACTCATACTGAATACATTTTTCAGCTCTTGGAACTAAAGTGACAGTAAAAAAAATATGCTTATTACTAACTAAAGATGGCTTATCAGGTGGCATTTCTAAAAGTTCAAACCTAAAGTAACAGAAATACAAAGGTTCCCATTCCCACCCCTAACTTTCCCTCCTTCACAGAGGAGAGGGATTTGTCTTATATTTGAAATGTCACAATGTCTACTTTGAAAAGGAAGTGCTGTTTGGGGAAGATGCATTAGCCTGCAATGGCCTCCCTGAATGCTAGTTTTAGATGCTTATATAGGTCATCTGATGGAATCGTTGGAAAAGGGGGGGAGGGGGCAAAAGAATTTAATTCAGATTTAATGATTATTCTCAGTTATGATCTCATAGGTGTCAAATGGTGGTGGTGCTGTAAATAAGCCTTTTAAAGGTCTCTTAAGTAAGCAAAACAGTAGATGGCTGTATCATGGGAATCACAAATATAACTACAGGAGAAATGAAAGCAAAAACAGTCCTAAGTTTATGTAAATGCATACCTGTGACTTGGTATAAAATTTGCCTCCAAAAAATGCCATATCCCAAACTACTCTGGTGTGATTAAAGTTGACACACCCTGGAAAATCTACGACTCAGAAAATAGTTCTTATGTGACAAAGACACTGAAGCCAAAGTTGCATGGGGAAAGTCAAAGACAACCGGTTCATAAAACAGGTGAGTTGGGAAAAGACACATTTCTAAATTAATACAAAGTCACACCAGATAAAAAACAATCTGCAAGCTAAATTTGAAAGTTAAATGTTATAATATGTAATAGGCATTTCGTTATTTACAATTTTAGAAGTTAACATTCATTTTGACCAAAAAATTTGGAGGGATGCTTCTATTGAGAAAATGGAGGAAAATCACCTCATACTGGGGGCACGGACACGAAAAAAAAAAAAAAAAGCTATAAACACATAAAAGCCAGCCTTCAAAATAACTGACTTTTAAAATTAGCTAATATAACCCACAGGATTTTAATTTATACTTTAATCTTAAGATTACTTTTGAAAGCACGTCATTTAGGGTGAAAAGTTTGATGAGAAAAATAAAATATGTAAAAAAAAATGCAGTATGGCAGTATATGAACACTTCGAGATTGATGGACCAAATAAAATCTACCTTGTTGAACAATGAATTAGTCTTTTACCTGACTCAGTAATGGAATCAAAAATAGACCTATGAATTAGTATAGTGAGTCTTTAGAGTTCTACTGAATCAGGACCCTCAGATGCATACGCATCATAGACTATATAGTGTATTCTAACAGACTCACACATATAATGGCTTTTCTAAATAGTTAGCTATAAGTCACAAATTATAAAACTTAGAGAGTCATGAAGTATGAAAAGGACTGTTGATTCCTAAATGCCTTTTGACCCATGTCCATATTCATGGAAAACACAGCCATTAACATATCACTTTCAAGCAGAAGGTATCTCTGTAGTTAGTAACTTATGGTTCTAATACCAGTAGAATAATTAGAAATACCTGTATCTCTCCTCTTGCAGGGTCTGGGAAATAAAACCGTATTCTCTCTTAAACTGCACCTTCAGTGCCTCGATGTCCTCGGCCAGCTGTGCCTGGGTGTCCTTGATCTCCCTCAGTTCCTCCAGGATCATGGTGAGTTTCCCCTGGCTGTCCAGCATGCTGGCCCCGCCAGCCCCAAAGGACTGGTTCCCATTACTGTCAGCAGAGCCTGACGTGCCGCTTGAACACTCGTCATCGCTGCCATATTTGGGTTTGTTCACAATGGTGGCGCTGCCCCCGTAGGCCCTTGCACTTGCCTCGGGCCTAAACTCCTCTAAGGAGTTTTTCAAGTGAGCGATGTTGTCAGCGCTGCCAAACTTATTCCGGATCAAGTTGGCAAACTCTCTGGATTTATTGAAAACAAACACAGGTGGAGTGAGGGATACCCCTGGCATGCCCGACTTACTACTCTCCATGCTGTGGGGAGCAGTTCGAGATTTCATGTGGGCATCTTTCAGAGAGGGCTGCATGTCCTTCAGGTTGTCTTTGGAAATGTCCTTTGAGCTTCTGGAGGCTCCATTTTGTTCGATCTCCCTGAGCTTTCTGTGATATTGCTCTAACTTCTTCTGCAGCTGGGCAATGGAGTGTGCTGATTTCTGATTCTTCTTCTCAAAAACCTGTTTGATACGTCCAGCCTGCTGCTTGTCTGCACTGTTAACTAGTTTCAGATACTCTGCAACATTCCCATCGCGAGAGGTTTGCTCGATTTTTATCTGCTCTGTTACCTTTAAAATTTTTTGCTTCAGGCTGTCTGCAGCGAGTTTGACCTTGTGAAAGTCCAGGATGCCATCTGGTACGTCAAAGTTGAGGTTGGTGTCTGAACCCCCTCGGCGTATGTTCAGGGGCAGGCTTAGGGTATTCATGTCATGACGTTCTACCTGAAAAAGGCAGGAAAGAGATATTTTAAATTTTCAAATCAGAGAGACTTACTGTGATAATACGTGCGTACACATATACTTTAAGTCCTAGATTTCCAAACTGCCAAGTGTTCACAGGATAAAAACTTCCCACTATCCTCTCAAGTTCAATGCTGGACAGCCCAATTCTTTTCTACATCCGTGAACACTGACTGTGAGATTCAGATCTCCCCAAAAAAAAAAAACCAAACCCACTGCCATCAAGTCGATTCCGACTCATAATGACCCTATAGGGCAGAGTAGAACTGCCCCATAGAGTTTCCGAGGAGTGCCTGGCGGATTCCAACTGCTGACATTTTGGTTAGCAGCTGAAGCATTTAACCACTACGCCACGAGGGTTTCCTCAGGTCTCCCAGGGTACCCAATTTTCTGTCTAATTAGATGATAACTCTTGGTTCCCAGGGTAGAAAATGCGGAATACAAGGAGGTCACCAGTAAGTCACTGTTTTCCAAAGTGCCCAGGTAACCAGGATGCCTGCCATAGCCCATTCACTGAGTTTCACCAACCTGGGAAAGGCATCCAATTCAGAATTCAATTGTTTAACAGAGGGAGAATGGGGGCAAAAAGAAAAAGGAAAAAAGAAAAGTGAAGTTCCTGCAGGTGCATACATCAACACTAGAAAATTATTTCCTTAACAGAATCATTAAACAGACATGATTGAATAAAAGGTGCAGGATTAATTTTAATGATTAATACAACCATAATATTTAGAAATGAAAACAACTCCAAACCACAATCACAGTAATTCTTTCTGTTAAATAACGATAATATTAAGACCATGTGAAAAAGCTGTCTCATTCATGGGCCACTTAGGGAAAAGAACTGCAAAGTGACAATGTATGTCCTGGGAAGGGGGTGGCTGGCTTATGCTTTAAGGGGGGAAGGCACTCTGTGTGTCAGGCCCTACTGAGGCTTCATGTAGGTCATCTTGTTTGACCTTCACTACCATGCCAGAGCCCTTGGTGGCATGATGGTTAAGCACTTGGCTGCTACCCAAAAGGTTGGTAGTCAAAACCACTAGCCACTCTGTAGGGAGAAAAGACCCAGCAATCTGCTCTCATAAAGATTACAGCCTAGGAAACCCTATGAGGTAGTTCTACTCTGTCCTATAGTGTTGCTGAGTCGGAGTTGACTCAATGGCACTCACCACCACCACACCAGGCAAAGGATGTGATATGTCCATGTAACGTGTAGAAACTAGGTGTAAAGAGCCAGGATTTGAATCTAAGTCACCCTAACTCTGGGCCCTTTCCACATCAGGACCTCTACTATTAGTGCTCTCAGAAGACTAGAAACAGGTCTTTGGAGAATCTGAAAACAATCTCCAAACAAAGATTCATGAAGTCTACACTGAAGCACAATATTCGGCACAAGTTACCTTTGTTTTTAGGCACTAGTAGGCTGACACAGTAAAAAGTTAGTAAGATATTAAAACGCCTCACACTTAATGAGTGAGCCAAACTTGAATGTGGACCAACAATAAGTGAAAAATCCCACCGGTACAGTAGGATACAACCCCAGGTCGGTGGGTCAGGTCTCCTTCACAACTTCAAGTTTGTTACCATTGTCTTGGCCTTCTCTTTCCACACATAATTGTGCTGTGAATAAGAGACTGTTTCATCTGGCAGAAGACCACTGCGATGAAAAGTCTGGAAAAAGAAAAAATGTCCAACCACTATACAACCAGAAAATAGGATGTATGAAAAAAGGATAAGGGAAATGGCAACTTCACCTGGTCATGAGGGAAGAACAGGTGCAGGGAATAAAGAAGATGCCCAGTGATCACCCTCAGGTGCTAGAAGAATCACCGCAGGAAACTCAAGGTAGCTATATACTGATGGCTCACTAGGAGACCCAAATAGAAATGGGGTCAAATTACAGCCACAAAGAATGTACCACACCTAGAAAACGTTAATTCTGCACAGGGGGGAAAAAAAAAAGCCTTGCTAGTTGCCGTTGAGCCCATTCTGACTCATGGCAATCCCATGTGCTTCAGAGTAAAACTGTGGGCTCCATAAGGTTTTCACAAACGTGATCTTTTAGAAGCAGGTCACCAGGCCTTTCTTCTGAGGTACCTGTGGATGGGTTTAAATTGCCAACCTTTCGATGAGTAGCTGAGCACTCAACCATCTATGCCACCCAAAGATTCCTCTGTTTTGAGGAGACAGGGTGCCTAACCACTGTGGCTAGAAATTTGATTTCACTGAGGATATCAGATCTGATCGTGTTTCTCTACTTTTCAGAAACTTTCTTTGGTTCCTTAATGCCTCTCAAATTATGTAATATTCCCAACCTGGCCACTGTAAGGCCTTAGCTTAGCTTTCAGGCCTCATTTTATACCGGAAAGATACCATGCATCTTAAGTGAACCTTTTAACCCAAAGTGTCCGTAAAGCATGTGAGTCTTCTATGGATTTTCTCATACGTTAAGATATTCACATTGCCTTCACCCATTCATCTCTGCTTATCAAAATTCTCTTGTTGAGACAGAAAGGGCCACATAAATCAGAGACTACATCAGCCTGAGACCAGAAGAACTGATGGTCCCTGGATACAACCGACGACTGCCCTGACAGGAAACACAACAGAGAACCTCTGAGGGAGCAGGAGAGCAATGGGATGCAGATCCCAAATTCTCATAAAAAGACCAGATTTAATGGTCTGACTGAGACTAGAAGGACCCTGGAGGTTATGGTCCCCAGATCTTCTGTTAGCCCAAGACGGGAACCATTCCCAAAGCCAACTCTTCAGACAGGGATTGGACTGGACTATAAGATAAAAAATGATACTGGTGAGGAGTGAGCTTCTTGGATCAAGTAGACACATGACACCATGTGGGCAGCTCCTGTCTGGAGGGGAGATGAGAAGGCAGAGAGGGACAGAAGCTGGCTGAATGGACACGGAAATGGAGGGTGGAGAGAAGGAGTGTGCTGTCTCGTTAGGGCGAGAGCAACTAGGAGTATACAGCCAAGGTGTATATAAATTTTTATATGAGAGACTGACTTGATTAGTAAACCTTCACTTAAAGCACAGTAAAAATTAAAAAAAAAAAAATTCTCTTGTTGTTGTTAGGTGCCGTCGAGTCAGTTCCAACTCATAGTGACCCTATGTTCAAAAGAACAAAACACTGCCCAGTCCTGACTCATCCTCTCAATCATTGCTATGCTTAAGCCCACTGTTGCAGCCCCTGTGTGAACCCATCTTGTTGAAGGTCTACATATTCTTTAAGATCCATTTCAAATGCTACTTTCTCCAAGAAGCTTTTCTTTTCTGTGACCCTCCATGGTGCTCTGTATTTTTCTTGTGGCACTACTGTTACCTCCTTTCATCATACTCATCCATGTACACTGCAAGCTCCTTCAGGGGACAGATGGTGGCATATTCGTCCTTATACTCAGCCTGCAGTGCTAGCACTGTCCCTTACTCACAGGAGGTTGTCAATAAATGTTTGCTGAGCTATAAGTGACAGAATTCTTTATTCCAGGACAGTCTACACTGAATCCTTTCAAGATACATTTTAATAGAATCAAAAAATGACCCTGGAAGTTTTGCCCATATAGACTTGACACTTCCAGTAGAGGTGCTTTCCCAATATCTAAATAATTCCACATCATCTTAACTGACTCAACTAAATGAAGATTTTCTGGGTATCAGTGTGCCACAAGATACACAATGAATGAAGACCTTAAAACTTTAATTGAAGTATAAATATTTACACAGAGAAAAGTAAGTATAAAGTTCAATGAATTTTCACAAACTGAACACAGCGTGTAACCAGCATCCAGTAAAAGAAATACAACAAAAGATCCCCACTGACATCCCTCCAGTCACAACTACATCGTCCTGCCTCCAAGGGTAACTATGATCATGACATCTAATATAACATACATTAGTTTTTCCTCTTACATAAATGCACTCTTCTGTGCTTTTTGCTTGACGTTGTGAAATTCCTAAGAACTGTTCTCATCTTCCTGGAGCTCATAGATAAGAACAGATTCAGTTATAAAAACCTGCTTGACAGTCTCTATGGAGAAGTCCATCAGAACTTCTGAAGATACAAAGGTTTTCATACCTTACCTTACCAAACTCAGCAATAAGTCACCACCTGTCCTTCTTCCTTTAATGCTCAACCCCATCCCAGCTGGCCATCCAGCTCTGTAGTCTCCCTATAACGAGCTTTGCTCTCTTACTGCTCGGTCAGGACAGCCTTGCACATACAAGAATGATGATGCACAGATGGCCAGCTGACTTCTGGCTCGCTTTAAAGTGTTATAACAATGCTTGGCATGTCCCCTGGAGTCCAGGTTGGGGGAAGCAACGGAATTTACACTTCAAATCAATCACTCTTGCTGCCCATCAGCAAATCTCAGTTAAAAATGTTTGAGGAGGGCATAATGTTGTTGGGCTGCACCTTTTATGATTCTATTGTTGCATGGATAATCAAGAGCTGGCTATACATATCATCATTATATGCCCATAAATTCCCTGAACACAAACCGATACGTGTATGCGTTAGGAAGAAAGGAGTCCTGGGGCTCAGTGGTTAAGCCCTTGGCTGCTAACCAAAAGGTTGGTGGTTCGAACCCATCAGCAACTCCATGAAGAAAGATGTGGCAGTCTGCATATGTAAAAGATTTATGGCCTTGGAAACCCTATGAAACAGTTCTACTTGGTCCTATAGGGCTGCTATGAGTCAGAATCGACTTGACAAGCAATGGGTTTGATTAGGAATAAAGTTATGAGAGTCCTCAATCCTTCATTTAATCTGGATGTGGCACTGAGGGTAGGTCCCTGGGTGATGCAAATGTTTTGCCACTGACTACTAACCTAAAGGTTGGTGGTTCAAACCTACCTGGCAGCACCACGGAAGGCCTGGCAATCTGCTTTGGTAAAGCTTACAGGCAAGAAAACCCTATGGAACAGTTCTACTCTGTAACACACGGGGTTGCTGTAAGTCAGAATCGGCCTGACGGCAATGGGTTTGGTTTGGTTTTGGCACTGAGAGGAGCTATATAGTGCAGCTTTGTTTCACAGGAGGACATGAGGGAGGAGGACAAAGTTTCACGGATCACCTCTAGTCAACAACATGTATGTGGACTCTGAATCAGGAGACATGTGTTCTAGTTTTGAGGCCAACACTGAATAGCTGTGTGTTCTTGGGTAAATCAAGTCACACCTGTGGGCTTCGACTTCCTAATCTATAAAACGAGGAGAACCAGATGATTCAGAGGTTTGTTGATGTTGTTAGGTGCTGTCGAGTTCATTCCAACTCATAGGGACCCTGTGTACATCAGAACGAAACACTACCCGGTCCTGTGCCATCCTCATGATCGTTGTTCTGCTTGTGCCCATTATTGCAGCCACTGTGTCAATCCATCTTGTGAAGGGCCTTCCTCTTTTCCACTGACGCTCTACTTCTCCAAGCATGATGTCCTTCTCTAGGGACTGATCCCTCCTGACAAGATGTCCAAAGTATAGGAGATGAAGTCTCACCTTCTTGCCTCTAAGGAACACTCTGGCTGTACTTTTTCCAAGACAGATTTGTTCGTCCTTCCCGCAGTCCATGGTGTATTTAATATTCTTTGCCAACGCCCTAACTCAAAGGCGTCAATTCTTCTTCTGTCTTCCTTATTCATTGCCCAGCTTTCGCATGCATATGAGGCGAGTGAAAACACCATGGCTTGGGTTAGGCACATCTTAGTCTTTTAAAGTGATGTCTTTGCTTTTTAATGCTTTAAAGAGGTCTTTTGCAGCAGATTTGCCCAATGCAATGCACTGTTTGATTTCTTGATTGATTCAGAGCTAACACTGTGTAATTCCATGAACTGTAACCCACGCTATCTTTGCTATGAGACAGTATCAGGTCATAGTCAAGACCATGGGCTCTAGAGAATGACTGCTTTGGTTTCCATCCTGGCACCACTCTTATGAGCTGTGTGACCTTGCACAAATGACATCCTTTGTGGCCTCAGTTTCCTCTTCTGTAAAATGGAGATACTAATTCTTCAAAGAGCTGCAAACAGAATTAAGTGAGACAGTTCATATAATATGCTTCAAGAGCTCCTGACACATAGTGTGGGTTCAATAAATGTTTGCCATTGTGACTGTCCCAATTTCATTTTTAAAAATGTACCTGTATATAAAAACCTGAAAGGAAAACAAACTCCAAAGTGTTAACAATGGTTATCTTTGCACCCTCAGGTTATAAGAATTCTTTTTATTTTTTAATTATGCTTTCATATTTCCTGATTTAAAAAAAAAAAATGAACACGTGTTACTGTTTTGGCAGAAAACAAGCTGTTTTTAGAATTGTCCCCCTAGTCTTTTTCAGTTCTCCTAGAATTACTCGGCTATTATGACCTGACAGGAAAGGCAGATCACCAGCATTAATGAAATGCTTTTCCACTGTTTCTGATAGCATTTTCCTTCCAGCAGAGAGGCATTTCCACTGTCACTTCAATGCTCTGGAACAAAGGCTAAGGAAAAGCCTGAGCCCTGGACAGACGTCACACACGGGCACTGAGTCATCTCTGCAATGAACCAAACCTCCAGCACAACGCCCCATATTAGCTCACCTTACACACTGGGATGGCCAGGCACAACCCAACCATATCAGTGCTGCTCAGAACACACTGGTCAGCCCTCAAGAAAGGGCTGTCTCCTGTGTCAAGTTCAGATTCACTACCTAAAGCTCCAGGAAATGAACAAAAAGAAGACAACCTGTGCTGAGGCACACCACCTAAACCCTTACCCAACAGAACTGGAAAGGAGAATGTGGGGGGTGGGGGGGAACTCCACAAGGAACATGCAGGGGAATAGAGAGGCCAGAACGACAGGTCTGATAACAACTGCTTACTTACTCTCCATGGCCTGATACAATGAGCCTTTGCTTAGAAAAAGCTGCCTGAGCTCAGATATACAAGGAGAGAGTCAGGCCCTTCAAACTGGCTGCCATTTCCAAGGCAACAGATATTTCATAGTACATGTGAGTGCAGTTTTACAGGCAGGCCCAAAAAGAGCCACCACGTTCAGTATCCAAAAGTTTTCCCAAATCTTTGTGGCCTAGGTGTCCAAATCAATAAAGCCGACATCCTGTAGGATTATTCATTTTAGCTGCTAGCGTGGTCCCTAAAGGAGGTGTCTTTATATCTTCTACCAGAAGAACATGAACTTTATACCCCTTTTCTATGAGTAGTATATATGATACCATTAAACCACCTTCCTTCTTGCTATGTTGTGGTCACTTGACCTGCACTTGCAAAATGTCTTGTTAGGGATGCTAACCAAACCATTGGACTCTAGCATCAAACACTTGGTGTTCTTGCTAACTGACTGAACCTGTAGTGGAAAAAAAATCACTCAGAAGGCTTGATAAGCATCCTTGTCATCTGTTTAGACAGACATGTTAATACATTCATATGGATACCTGTACAGAATATGCATTACCTATATTCTCTAGAACAAGAAAGCCACATTTTCTCCCACTACCTGCTAGAAATGAAATATCTTAAAGATCTTCACAAAGTACCCAAAAGGATATTAGTCAAGTGTCTTAGCAAAATATTTGTTCTCATTTGCTTAGACAAAGAACGTTTCCTTTCAGAGTTCAAGTCTGACAATGGTACACTTTGAACTGAAGTAAGTTCACCATGTACAGAACAGGAACTGAGTCACAAGGTTTATCATAAATGGTTTATTCCCCCCCCCTTTTCTTCTCTTAGCATGACTGACACAAGAAACTTTACAGCATCAAAACCCCTATTTCTTGACTGCAGGTAAAGTAAAACTTCATGACTTTTGAATTAAGGAGCATCTAGGACAGGGGCTGAAATGCAGGGTGCCTTTGACAGCCCAATTCTTTCTCTACAGACACTGCAAATTACCAGTGCCAAGGAGATTAGACAAAGTGTTTAAGGTTCTCAAAAACAAATTCTTCAAGCATCTTCAAGCGCTTACAAATACTTGATACTGTAATCAGAAATAATTATCCTCTCATTAGCTTTGTACCAAACAACAGTGGTAGCCTACTTGAGTTACCTGCACTTACAAAATACATACTTCTTCAAACTAGCTTAAAACTCACACTTTCAATTAATACAAACTAATCCCTTACAAAATTAGTCTTACTTTGTAAAGATTTATTACATATTAAGCCTATCGGCGGCACTGGGTCTGGGAAGAATAAACTTAAACAGAACAACCAGAACGCCATTACTAATGAAAGTCTTGACACCTTGTGAAAATGTAACTAATGTTACTGAACAACTTGTTCTGAAATTGTCCAATGGGAAACTAATTTGCTGTTTAAACTTTCATCAAAAACACATTAAAAAAAAATATTAGCTTAAAGACAAAAAGAAGCCAGATCAAAAAAGACCGTATTGTGAAGGGCAGAAGGGTACGGCTGTGGCAATGGAAATCAAACTAACGTTCGCTGAGTTACAAATGCAGGTGAAAGACAGTCACTGTCTCTTCAGGAGGGAACTGTAATATATTGTGAGGCAATATGCAAAGAAGGCAATTTCTAAGACGACGAGGGAGTCCCTGAGGATCCTGTGCATCTTAGAAATGAGCAAGTTTGGGAAAGAAGGCTGAGCACCTAATGCCTGCCCTTCCCCTCTGGAGGCCTGGGCACAAGGAATCCGGCCTTCTTGGAAGGAAGGAGCTCTCCTCTGGGGAGATGGGGGATAGTGCGTTTTGAAGAGAGGAGAAGGAGGGAGCCACGATTTTAATACTAAACAAACAACAAATCTCCTTGATTGAGGCTTTTAGTTGTTATATTCAGGAGAGAAAGAAGAGACGGGCGAATGAGATCCCTTGGACACTAACAACTTTTGGGGGACTCTGGAACTTTCTCCACCCATGTTTGTTATTTCCCAGGGTCTAAAAAAAAAAAAATTTTTTTTTTATTAGTAAAGTCTTTCCAGGTAAAGGGCCTGTGCACTTGTCTTCAGGGCAGCCAGGAAGGGGGAGGTGGGAAGATGATCTACTCAGGAAGAACCACTCCCAGGAATTGAGGATTGGAGGCAGCTTTAAAGGAGGAGGAAAAATGAGTCTCCAAAAGGGCCGTTGGCCAGTGAGCAGAGAATGACCATGTCTGGCCTGAGTGGCAGTCTAGGGGCTGATGGACTGCCTACTTCCCAGGACTGGCTAGTCTTTATTTTCAGCATTTATTTACCACCTCTCTTACCACATAAACTTGCAGGGTGGGGACCCCCAGCAAGATATGCACTTAATCTAAGCTTCTGAATGATCGCTACGAATCCAGCACCAGTCCTGCAGTCTTTTAGCATCTCTAATTTGAATGTAGAGGGTCAGCAAAAAAGAGGAAGACCCTCGAAGACATGGATTGACACAGTGGCTGCAACAACGGGCTCAAGGCATAACATTGTGAGGATGGTACAGGACTGGGCAGTGTTTTTGTTCTGTAGTACACAGAGTCACTGTGGGTTGGAACTGACTCAATGGCACCTAACAACAAGAACAATCTGAATGCAGATCCTTGAGGGGTTCCTGAGAGAAGACAGTCTTAGCACCCTCTCCCACACACACGATGACCACGTCCTGAGAAGGGCCAGGGTTAAAAAGAAACGGACTGAAACAAATGCTCGGGATAAGGGGCACTAATCCGCAACAAAAGTGATGTTCAGAGCTGAGAGCAACCTTAGAGATCTCACTTGGCTCAATCTCCATTTTTATAAGAAGCAACTTGAATATGAACTCAAGTAACTTTCCGTTTTAGCCCATGTTCTGTTTATTGGGTAGGTCATAGGGTTAACGCAAGTCCACTCAGAGGTGCCTTGGAAGAAAGGCCTGGCGATCCACTTCTGAAAAATCAGCCACTGAAAACCTTATGGGGCACAGTTCTACTCTGACACACACGGGGCTGTCATGAGATGGAGTCAACCAGATGGCAACTAGTGGTGGCAACAGGGGCTCTAAACGAAAGGGAAAGTAAATGGCATATCAGAATTGACAGGTTTATCAGGTTTATCTTCCAAGGTTATAGTTTCTTGGAGCCACTTATCTATGTAATTGACTTACTTGACCTGAGTAATAACAAATAGAGTGAATTAAAAAAAAAAACAAAAAACCCATTGCCGTCGAGTTGATTCTGACTCATAGCAACCCTACAGGACAGAGTAGAACTGCCCCCACTGAGGTTTCAAGGAGCGCCTCGTGGATTTGAACTGCCGACCTCTTGCTTAGCAGCCATGGCACTTAACCACTATGCCACCAGGGTTTCCAAAGTGAATATAATAGGGGTGCCTAATCATGTTTCCCGTTTTGCCTTGGATGGTAGGAAATTCAGAATCAAACTTAATATTCGTTACAGTAACTGCTAGGCCTGGTGATTAGCCTACTTGCCTTCTCCTCCTTTTCTGACTTTCGGGTTTTACTGATACTCTATTTTCCATGTGCTGTATCACAGCTTGGCTCTTAATGGAAAGTATGTGTACTTTAATCTACAGATGCTGGGTATGTTGTCCTGCCTGGAGATGAACACTATAACCTTACCTCCATATGTCATAGGAGGAATGTGGTCAAACCTAACCAGCTCATGAGCTGGTACAGCTACTTTCCCAGCCTCATCCCCAAAGCATCTGCCCATGACCCAGAAAAAAGCCACAGGAGCATCATAACTTGGTCCATGTTTTTAAAAAAATTACTGTGTAAGACTGAGGCAGGAAATAGTACTTTGGTGCTCAGGTCCAAAAGTACATTCCCAAAGCAAACCTAAGCCTCATAATTAAGTTATTCCCTGAAGGTCAGGGTTTAATTTGTTTTTTTGTACTGTAACAAATGTTGGGGGCAAAAATATTTGTACTGGATGATTTGTAGTACCAAATTTTGTTATAGATGGATCTGAACACTATTAGCCATCAGACAAGACTTCGAAATAACATGGTGGTTTTGAAGGGGCAAAAGGAAAAGTGACCTGTGTTAGTTTTTTTTCCTCTTTGCAATGCTGAAGCTAATTCTGTTGAATAGTTTTATTTTTTCTAATACAAGCCATCAGTATTATCACCCAATGGCAACTATAAACAAAAAGCTGCCTTTAATTGTACAAAATAAAATAAAGCATTATATTTAAGGGGAAAAAAATTAATATCCATCAACAGCGCACTCAGTCAACGTTTTATTATTTGTTTCTAGTATGGAAAAACAGCTGACTGTGAAGTTGTGCTGGGCCTTCAAATAAAGCCATCAACACAAAACTCTTGATTTCTCTAGGCTAGATAAAATTACCTTTTTAAGGGATAAGTCAGAACATTTGTATTACTTCTCAAAAAACTTTAAAATTCCCTAAAGTGTGAAATCCTTAGCAAAGAATTTAAGGCCCTCTTGATTAGGGCTCTATCATAGTCATATTCCAGTAGGTCCCTCCATAATGACACTTTGAGCACATACTAGGTACAAGGCACTACAGTAGGCTGAAACTTCATACACGCTTTCATTTAACACACACAAGTTCCTTCCATGAGGTAGGTATCATTAGCTCTGCTTTATAGATCTGGAATGGAGAGGTATCAAATAAGCTGTGGCTACAGTTAATGAGAGGGCATTGGTGGGTCAGTAGTAAAATTCTTGCCTTCCATGCAACAGACTCAGTTTCCATTTCCAGCCAGTGCACCTCAAATGCAGCCACCACCCGTCTGTCGGTGGAGGCTTTCTGGTTATAATGCTGAACAGGTTTAAGCAGAGCTTTCAGACTAAGATGAACTGGAAAGAAAGGCCTGGAGAGCTACTTCCGAAAATCAGCCAGTGAAAACCTATGGCTCACAACCATTGGATCCACAACTGATGATGACGATGGCGCAGGACCAGGCAGAGGCCATTTCGTTATGCATGGGGTCACCATGAGTCAGGGGCCAACCTGGCAGCAGTTAACAATAACAGCAACAACAGTTAATAAGACACAGAGTCAGGGTTTGTATCAAGGTCTAGCCTCTACCCCTCCTCTTGCTCCGATGGCTGCCGCTCCTGAATGCTTCACATACTTTCCTGTGTCTGTGCACTAGGTGCATGCTTGTTCCTCACTCCAGCAAGGCCTCCCATGTCTCCTATCTGATTTATTTTCAAGGCGCAATTCAACTATTGTCTCTCCCACAAAGTTTTCCCACCCCCTCGTTCACAGCTCTGCCCCCACTGGACCCATCGATTTCTTTGTGCTCTCCCCCAAATTTTTTTAAATAGAATTTTTTTGTGGTACAATACATGTAACAAGAAGTTTGCCATTTTAACTAATTCTAAGTGCACAATCCAATGACCTTAATGATGTTCCACATGTACAACCTTCACCACTATCCATTTCCAGAAGTTTTTCATCACCCAAAACTCTCCCCACAAACCTCCCACTTACCCCTTTACAGTGGTTATTTTGCTAGGTCTAGTAAATATTCATATAACATTTGTTCCTTCACTATCTTGAAGCCTCCTTGAGGGGAGGGACTGTCTAATAAACCACCTGTATCCTGTCCCACACTCCTTCATTAGTAGGACCTCAGTGTCTGTTGAATTAATCAGTAGTTGACAAACAGCCAGGTAGGGCAGCTGGTTGTCCCTCATGTTTACATTCTCTCAGCTGTTTGCAGTGAGATCAAGAAGGATCTGCAGCTGAGTTTGTGCTGGACTGTTTTCAAGACAGACTGGACTGTTAGCCATTCATGGCTTCGGAATCATGCAAGAGGTCAAATATTTAGGAAACCGATGTGTCTCATGGCTCTTTGTTGCTCCACTCAGAATATAGGTGATCAATCACCAATGATAAATATTAAGATCCATAAGGTATAGAATATGCAGGTATTATTCCTTTCTCCCTAAGTGCCATTTTCCCTGAGGGTATCATTCCCTCTTTAGGCTTTTGCCCTGTTGTATATGAGGTTGCTGTAAGTCAGGGCCAACTCCATAGCAACTCACAACAACTGTGTACCCCAAAAGTACCCCAGAACCTTTATTATACATGCACATGTTTCATACAACTCGTGAATTTTACTTAGTGTGCTTAAATCATAAGCTCTGGTGGCACAGTGGTTCAGAGCTCTGGTGGCACAGTGGTTCAGAGCTCTGGTGGCACAGTGGTTCAGAGCTCTGGTGGCACAGTGGTTCAGAGCTTGGCTGCTAACCAGCTGCTCCTTGGAAACCCTATGGGGCAGTTCTACTCTGTCCTACAGGGCTGCTATGAGTCATAACTAACTCGACAGCAATGGGTTTTTGGTTTTAGTGCTTAAATGAAAGGTGAAAAGTATATGTGGTAGAGAATCCAGAAGAGGAATACCAACAAACTGCTTTAGACATTCCTTGGAGGCCATGAGGAAATTACTGAAGATGCTGCCAAATAACATTAATATGTAAGAGAAGAAATTAGCCAAAATCCCAAGATGTCTTGCATAATAAGTATAGTTTGCTTCTGTTTTAACCACTGACAATGATTCTCAACACCAGTGAAATATGCCAGGTGCACAAACACTCCTTCTCTGGCTAAAGTCCTGGCAGATTCTATAATCATTAAAGGCTCTGCTACCAAGATGCAGATTAGAGGGGGCTCCCTTCTCCCACTGCCACAGCAGTTAAAAGCACCAGATTTTTCATGTTTCCGGCAGAGAACAGTCCTCTAGGAACATATTTTCTAACCTGGGAGAAAGGAAACCACAAAGAAACTGAGTGCGGCCTGTGATAAACACTATGGAGTGACCTTTCTTAGAACCCAAGCCTGTATTTGTGTTGACTATATTTCCAAAACAGAGAGAACACTCTTCCAGGGCCCACTCCATAACACTGGCAGGAATCACCCAGCTCAGATATCATAGGAAAGCTGATCCCAAAGCCATGTGTCCTAAACAGAGGTTAACGGTGCCATGGTTGGAGCAGAAGATAGTGGTTAAAAGCATAGATTTTAAAGCCAGACTGCGTAGGCTCAAATTCCAGCTCTGCCCCATTAATTGTATCATCTTGGGCAAATTACTTAATCTCTTCATGCCTCAACTTCCTCATCTGTAAAATGGGGACAACACTATCTACTTTACTGGGTGGCTGTGAGGATTACATGAAATAATATTTTTTAAGTGCTTGCTTGAAACGGGGCTGTGTACAGAGTTTTTACTGTTGTTATGTGCTATTGAGTTGATTTCTGACTCATAGGGACCCCATGTGACACAGCAGAACTGCCCCATTGAGTTTTCTATAATGTATTTTTTATGAGAGCAGATTGCCAGGAATTTCTCCCGCAGAGCTGCTGGAGGGTTTGAACTGCCAAACTTTTGGCTAGCAGCTGAGCACTTAACCACTGCACCACCAGGGCTCCTTTCTTATACAGAGTAAGTGCTATATAAGTACTGCCAATAATTATTAAATGGGGTCTTTGGGTTGTGTAAATGGTTAACACACTCAACTGCTAAGCAAAAGGTTGGTAATTTGAGTTCACCCAGAGGCACCTCAGAAGAAAGGCCTGGTGATCTGCTTCCAAAAATCAGTCACTGAAAGATTAGTCCAAAGAACTAATGGACCACATCGACCATGGCCTCTACCAGACTGAGACCAGTACAACTAGATGGTACCTGGCTACCAGCACTGACTGTTCTGACACGGATCACAACAGAGAGTCCCAGAGCTGGAGAAAAATGTAGAACAAAATTCTAACTTGAAAAGAAAGACCAGACTTGCTGGCCTGAAAGGGACTGGAGAAACCCTGAGAATATGGCCCCCAGACACCTTTTCAGCTAAGTAATGCAGTCACTCCTAAGGTTCACTCTTCAGCAAAAGATTGGATAGGCCCATAAAACAAAACGAGACTAAAGGGGCATACCAGCCCAGGAGCAAGGACTAGGAGGCAGGAGGGGACAGGAAAGCTGGTAATAGGGATCCCAAGGTTGAGAAGGGAGACTGTTGACATGTCATGGGGTTGTTAACCAATGTCATAAAACAATATATGTACTAGCTGTTTAATGAGAAACTAGTTTGTTCTGTAAACCTTCATCTAAAGCACAATTAAAAAAAAAAAAACTATTAAAAAGAAAATCAGTCACTGAAAACCCTATGGAGCCCAGTTGTACTCTGACACACACGGGGTCATCACGAAGTCAAAATCAACTTGACAGCAACTGGTATCATTATTACACTCAACACAATCCGAGGTGGAAACTCCAGAAAAGTCCAGAGCTAAGAACAATGATGCTTCTGTCACCAAGATTAAGCTATTTCACCCGAAGTGGAAACTTCCCCTGCCGCACCCCTCACACCCAACATTCATGGAACCTGCTTGTGTGTACATCTTGCTGCAAGGACGTGAGAGGAAAAAAGGCACACAGGGTCTCAAACTCATACCAGGAAGTCCCTTAAAGATCAAGTTTCAGTGAACCCAAACAGTACAGAAAATACTTTCTAAAAGATGCTCACACACCCAAAAGCCTAAGACATTGCTTTAAAGTGTCTTACCTAGTATTTGAGTGATCTAATTTGACTTTGTACAGTATCTCAAATGACTAAAATTAAAAACCCTAGTATCTGCTCCTTAATTCTTTAAATAAATGTTATTAGTCTTCTATGTTGCTATTTTCGGTAAAACTAGGCCTCTAAATTAAGACTTTAAAGACAGGTGTCTAGTATCTCCCATCTCCAAGTCTTTAAGCAAAACAAGGAAAAATTGTATCAGAAAAGCTTATCTAGTAATTATAACTTGCTACTTCTCTAAAAAGCATCCTTAATACTTTTTCAGAGTACTATGGCATGGAAACTTGTTTCTATAACTTACGGCTTTTTTGTTTTTTGGACCAGGTTATACCCAATTCCATGACCTTATCTATCAACGCCATCATTCTCCTATTTATCCAGGTTCTCTCTTGCTCTTCATCCCTTATTCAAACTGTCACCAAATTTTGTTATTTCTTTGTACAGTAATTTTCTCTCCATATTGGCCCTTCTTGCTATCCTTTGTCCAAACTATTTTCCTAGACCCTTATTTCCTATACAGAGGAAAACAGTTTAACTAGGTTTCATTGCTTTCAACATTTTACTCCTTCAATCCCGTCTATATAAGGTCACTATACTAACCTTTTGAGCTTCACATTATTACAACACTGCTCAAGATGTACAATGCTTCTTCCTTTAAGAAAGGAACTGGGTTCCTCTTCCTGCTGATAACGACACATTGATTAACTTTTCTTATTCCAGCTATCCAACGTCTGTCTTCCTCCTCCTTTCACTACCCACCAGACAGATCTCAGCACTATACTACACTGAACACATTTCTGTATTTTTTAAAAATAATATTTTATTGTGTTTTGGGGGAAGGTTCACACAGCAGTTTAGGGTCCCATTCAACCATTTCTACACAAGTTGTTCATTCAGTGACACTGGTTACATTCTTCACAGCACGTGAATATTCTATTTCCATCCCGTTTGTTCTTCACTTTTTTTTTTTTTAAACCTTAATATTTATATCATTCCCTTCTGGACATACCATTTCCAAGCCTCTGTCTTATCCAAATCCTACCATTCCTTCTATATCTCTCCCATGGGGCCTCTCCAAAGGACTCCTACCCATGTTACCCTCTCCTCTCCCTGATCCACCTGTACTAGGCATGTGCGCTCGTATTTACACAGTTGAGCAGGTCCCTACTTACTTGTTTTATCTTTTTTGTTGGATTTTTAGGTTACTAGAGGCTTTTTTTTTTTTTTTAGAGGCGCTTGTTTTTTTAGGTATGCCATAAACACTCAGCACAGAACTAGCAGTAGCAAATATTTTTGCGACCAATTTCCCTATAGGACAGTATATTTCAAATTCTGAATGAGACCTACAGTTAGAAATACGTATTTGTCAATACATGTCTGTGCGTGTGTGCATACATATACACACACACATACACATATATATGTAACTGCAACACAAGTTTTGTGAAATAACTTTTACCTTTACTACATGCAATGCAACTATATTTTTAAAAACACAGTTAGTTTTTGGACTTTATATTAGTTTTATTACTTATTTATGACCCCCTTGTTTTCCCACCCCCAGCCCCATCCCACACCACAAAGGGCCTCTCATACACGTGTGGACACTCAGTTCACATGTGCAAGCTTTATTCACAACCTCCAGCAAGCAGCTGTCTCTTGGCCACCTCTTGGGCCTAGGGGTGTGCACACACACAGCATAGTCCATTTTTGGGTGGTTGAACTCAGGTGAGAGGTCCACGTAGGTCCTGGAAGCAAACAGGGACATTTGGGCAGGAGATTCTGAAGTCCTAGTACTCAAAGGAGTCCCTGGGTGCCACAAATCGTTAAGCGCTGGACTACTAACTGCAAGTTTGGCAGCTCGAACCTACCCAGAGGCACCTCCAAAGTAAAGCCTGGCCATCTGTTTCTGAAAGATCACAGTGTTGAAAACCCTACAGAATGCAGTTCTACTCTGCACACACGGGGTCACTACGAGTCGGAATTTATAGTTATACTGTAAAATAAAAAAACAAAAAAAACTTGTTGTTAGTTGTTGTTGAGTCAGTTCCAACTCATGGTGACCCCACATGTACAGAGTAGAATTGCTCCATAGGGTTTTAAGCCTGTGACCTCTTGGAGGAAGATCACCAGGCCTTCCTCCTGAGGCACCTCTGGGTGGGTTTGAACTGCCAACTTTTCAGCTAGTAGTCAAGTACTTAACCCTCCATCCCCTAAAACACCAAAAACACAAAAAACTTATACAATGGCAATACAGGAGCTGTCAAAAAATGCTATCTTCACAGTGCTTTTAACTTACAGATGCTTAATAAATGACTGTTGATTAACATACAGAATTGCTCAATTCTTGCAGGGGAAAAAAAAAACCTTTGATTTCATTAACTCATCAATTTGTACTGCATTTTTGCCAGCTCTTTAACATTTTTTAAAGTTTCCAGAAACTTTCCTGACACTTCCTAATATGTATTTATTTTTAGTACCAGAATGTAAAAGTGCAAACATACAAAGTACAGAAATGGGGAGGAAATCCTAACGGCACAGTAGGAAGGCACTAATATCTATAAATGCATCACATTTAGATGTAGAATTATTTGATCTTAAATTCTGCAAAATGCAGCAAATTCCTAAATACCATGTTGATGCAGATTGCTATTACCTTGGTTTGTTACATAATATTTTTAAAAGCCAATGTTTCTCTTAGTTTATAAAGAGAATGTTGTACATTCTTTGGTGAGTAGCTTCTGGGGTCTTTAAAGCTTGTGAGCAGCCATCTAAGATACTCCCCTGGTCTCACCCCTTAAGGAGCAAGAACGAATGAAGAAAACCAAAGACACAAGAGAAAGGTTAGTCCAAAGAACTAATGGACCACAACTACCACAGCCTCCACCAGACTGAGTCCGGCACAGCTAGATGGTGCCTGGCTTACCACCACTGACTGCTCTGACGGGGATCACAATAGAGGGTCTTGGACAGAGCTGGAGAAAAAATGTACAACAAAATTCTGACTCACACACACACAAGACCAGAGTTACTGGCCTGACAGAGACTGGAGAAACCCTGAGAGTATGGGCCCCAGACACCTTTCAGCTCAGTAACGAAGTCACCCCTGAGGTTCACCCTTCAGTCAAAGATTAGACAGGCTCCTAAAACAAAACAAGACTAAAGGGGCACACCAGCCCAGGGGCAAGGACTAGAAGGCAGGAGGGGACAGGAAAGCTGGTGATTGGGAACCCAAGGTCGAGAAGGGAGAGTGTTGATATGTTGTGGGGTTGGTAACCAATGCCACAATTGTTTAATGAGAAGCTAGTTTGTTCTGTAAACCTTCATCTGAAGTACAATTAAAAAAAAAAAGAAAAGCCAATGTTTCTTAAAGAGGATGAATTTAACTAAAAGCACAGAATGTACAAATGGCTTACTGATTTAGCTAAAAATTGTTTTCATGATAGTTAATGGACTTGATTAATTTAGATTCCACACCAGCCTGATGAAACTGCCTCAGAAAGCAGAATTTCTGCTTGACAAATGTTTCCTGGGCATCTTCTGCAACCCAGGCAGTATGCTAAAATCATGAGAGTCAGAAAGATGCACATGATAAACTCTGCCTTAGGAGTTTACTGCTTGGGCAGAGAGGCCTACAGAACCACGTGGTTACTGTTGTTACCATGAGGTGCTGTTGAGTCCGTTCCAACTCAAAGCGACTCTATGTACAACAGAATGAAACACTGCCCAGTCCTGCCCTATCCTGACAATCGTTGTTATGCTTGAGACCATTGTTGCAGCCACTGTGTCAATCCAAGTCGAGGGTCTTCCTCTTTATCACTGGCCCTCTACTTTACCAAGCATGACGTCCTTCTCTAGGGACTGATCCTTCCTGACAACATGTCCAAAGTATGTGAGACATAGTCTCACCATCCTTGCTTCCAAGGAGCATTCTGGCTGTACTTCCAAGACAAATCTATTCATTCTTTTAGCATTCCACAGTATAGTCAATATTCTTTGCCAACACCACAATTCAAAGGCATTTCTTCTTCGGTCTTCCTTATTCATTGTCCAGCTTTCACATGCGTATGAGGCAACTGAAAACATCATGGCTTGGGTCAGGTACACCCTAGTCTTCAAGGTGACATCTTTGCTTTTCAATACTTTAAAGAGGTATTTTGCAATAGATTTACCCAATGTAATGCATCTTTTGATTTCTTGACTGTTCCTTCCATGGGTGTTGATCGTGGATCTAAGTAAAATAAAATCCTTGACAATTTTCAATCTTTTCTCCATTTATCAGGACGTTGCTTAGTGGTCCACCCGTGAGGATTTTTGTTTTCTTTAGGTTGAGGTGTAATCCATGCTGAAGGCTGTAGTCTCTGATCTCCATTAGTAAGTGCTTCAAGTCCTCTTCACTTTCAGCAAGCAAGGTTGTGTCATCTGCATAACACAAACTGGTAATGAGTCTTCTTCCAATCCTGAAGCCCCATTCTTCTTCATATAGTCCAGCTTCTCGGATTATTTGCTCAGCATATTGAATAAGAGAAAAAAAAAGACTTTTTCCCCCCCTGTTCTGTTTGAACGGCTGCCTCTTGATCACATGGTTATAGTAAAATGTAATAAGTACTATAGGGAACAAAGAAGAGAAAATAACTAGAAGGCTTCAGTCAGCCAGCTTCTAAGAAGGTGATATTTGACTTGGATGTGGACAGAAAACCCAGTGTCGACTCTGACTCATAGCAATCCTATAAAACCAAAAAACCAAACCCCGTGCCGTCGAGTCGATTCTGATTTATAGCTTTTTTACAGGACAGAGTAGAACTGCCCCACAGAGTTTCCAAGGAGCACCTGGTAGCTTCGAACTGCCGACCTTTTGGTTAGCAGCCATGGCACTTAACCACTACGCCACCAGGGTTTCCTTTAGAGGTAGTTAAAAAATCAGCCAAGAGTGTGTAGCAAGGTGCACAGAGTGCTTACAGAGGTAAAAAGCAGAATGTTCAAGAAACTAAAAGTTGTTTGGCATGTCTAGAAGTTAGCACGACTAAATGGGTCATTCTAAATCAGGGTGTGGAAACCCTGATGATGTAGTAGTTAAGAGCTATGGCTGCTAACCAAAAGGTCAGAAGTTCGAATCCACCAGGCACTCCTTGGAAACCCTACGGGGCAGCTCTACTCTGTCCTATAGGATCACTGTAAGTTGGAATCGACTTGATAGCAATGGGAAATCAGGGTGTGATTGAGGGCTGGGACAAGAGAGAGGTGCAGGGCAGGTGCTCTGGAGAGCAGTCAGCCTGCAGCAGGCTCTGTAAACCACACTGGACTTGATGCTCATGTGTGGGCAAAGAGAAGCCAGTGTTTTTAAAATAGATGTGGATTTTTTTTTTTTAAATCATAAACATGAAATATTGAGAAATAGAGAAACTGGAATATAGAAAAGAGGATGAAAGGAAAAAACACCTACAAAACCCTATCTTATTGGCAGAATAATTTGGAAACGGGTAGTAGTGATAGTTGCACACCATGATAAACATAAACGATCTCACTGAATTGCACATGTAAAAAATGTCCAACTGGCAAATGTTGTTATATTTATTTTTACCCCAAGAGAACAATTTAAAAAAATTGAGTTGCAGAAAAAAAAGAATCCATTTTAAATACACTGTTTAGATTCCTGTGTAGTTTCTAAAAATGCAGGGCTGTGACCGTACTGTACACAGGGATCTCAGCTTTGATCCACGTGCTGTGCACAGACACAGAACGATTCATTGACGAATCTGTAAGATTTCGTCAAAGTAGCTATATAAAAACCTCTTGCCGTTGAGTCGATTCTGACTCATAGTGACCCGCTATATTGCATACCAACACTAAGTGGGCCTTTGTCTGTGATGCAAGGATCATGCGACCGTACCTACTGTTTTGTTTTTTTTTTTAAATCCTTTGAAGGTAAGGACGGCTAAGTTCTCACCGAAAAGAATGTTGTTCATCACATGAAAAGCAAAACAAACAAAAAAAAGGACATTTTGCCTCATGAATACATGATCAGTAATTTATTCCATCTCCACTCATTCCTTCCAGGGACCTGAAATGGTAAATAAACTCCAATTATCATCACAGCCCTGGTGATTTTCATCAGGGGGTTCTACAGATTGCAACAAGGAAAAATTTTCAAGAAGATGAAAGAAAAGGCAGGAGTTAAAGATGACTTCCCCCCAAAAGTGCAATTTCTTCAGTCTTTTATTCATGGATTGAAGAAAGAAATCTCTCAGTGTAGGCTGCAAATCATATTTTCACTCTAAACCACAGAATAGACCAAACCAATTACTGTTGAGTTGATTCCGACTTGCGGTAACCCACGTGTGTTAGAGTAGAACTGTGCTCCACAGCATTGTTAATGGCTGGGTTTGGGAAGTAAGCCACAGTTAGGGAAAACTTCCCAGATTCTTCAAGCTGTGGAAGAGTACCATGGTACTCCTATTGACATGGTCTAACTCGGCGTTATGACTCAAATTCTGTCTGAAAAAGAAAAAATCCAAATTAGTAAAAGGTTGGAAAAAAGAAAAAAAAAAAAAAAAAGCGTGGCAGTATCTCTGGCAATTGCTTTTTTCCTCTTCGCTGAGCACCGCAATAACCCGAATCCTGGGCAATGTACCAGGCTCAGTGCCCTGACTTCCTAACGAGACTGTGAGCTCTCAGACAGGGACACCTGCTCTGAGCCTATGAGAGAACTACCTATGTGCAGAATTCCTGTGTGAAAACATTAATTTTATGTCCAAAAGGTGCAATGCCTTTGTTAGAGGTTTCTTTTCTCATGCCTGTTCCCTAAGACAGATGAAGGATGAGGTTTTCTTTTTGCCTTATACTGACTAGGAAAGCTCATGAACTTAAAGAAGGCTTCAATGGTTGTTAACTACATAATAGTATCTCCAATGTGGCACACTTTATTAATTCAACTGAGTCCACCTACTTAATTCAGCATTTCAAAATGCTAAAGGACCATCTGTTCAAGATTCACCAACTAGAACATTCTGAAACCCCATTCAGCCCAGTATTACCCTGAATTTGATGAACTGAAATTTCTTTGATTTCTATACTTCATGATGCCTCTGATGTCATTTAGTCATTGATTACTTTAGATGTTGTCACGATTGAAGCTTTGTTAATAGGCCATTGTAAATATATGTGTAAGAATCACAATCCCTGTGTCAGAGAAACACTTGGCTTGATTACCTTTAACCCAGGTAAACATGTAGTCGGCAACTAGTGAGTATATACTTCATGTCACAGGACTGACTCAAAGTGTTTAATCATATCTAACTAGAGGCAAGGGCATGTTTATCTTTATTATGGGGCACATCCTTCAAGGGAATCAAACTTTATATATAAACAGAAGGAAAGCGGCAAGTGTAATTACACAAGAATTAAATGACAAACAGATTTGGCAGCATCATTTATTTTTCACGTAAGTAGTATCACTCATCAGAAGTTTCGATAAATCTTCCAAACTGTTCTTGTTCCTACCTGGGATACGATTATCTGGAAGTGTTACAAGTCTGTTTTGAATTTCGTACTCAATGGCTGGCAGGCATTCAGAATCATCGCTGAGTCTTCCCTCTCCCTTTGCCTCTCACATCACTCTTTTTATATTTTCTGTAACACTTGACCCTTCCTTTCTCTCCTTGGTCTAGGTCTTCTATGCCGCACAACTAGACCATTTCAGTGGTCTCCTAACTTGTCTCAATCTCTCCAGCTACCCCTCTCAACAGTCACCACATAGGGGCTCTGCAGGATAAGGGCTGAATTCCTTAAGTTTGGATTCAAGGTCCTCCATTCTTGACCCAAACCTGTCTCTCCAGATTTTGTACTCACAACTCTCTTACCTAGACCAAGGGGCATGATCCAGGTGAACTCTGTCCAGATAAAGAATGACACACCAAGATCATTTTTACTAGCTTACCTCATCACTGCTCATGGTGTTCCCTCCCTGCTGCCACGCACAGTCATGGCACAGTCACCCTTTCTACCTCCACCATCTACTCATGCCTGCTAGGTGTCAGTCACTGTGACAGATGTTTAACCTATTTTGTCTCTAATCCTCATCCAAATTCTATAAGTTGTGTCTAGCGTATCTTGATGAGGATCAGGGAGATCAAGTAACTTGACAAGGTCACAAAATAGTGAGGGATGAGCCAGGATTCTAACCCAGGTGAGATTCCATAGCCTGTTTCTTTCTACAACCTCAGGATTCCTGGAATGTAATCCCCAGCTCCCTAACTTACTGAAGTCTTGGGTTCCTTCAGGGTCTACCCTCTTCCACACTAAGTTGTTCCTTATCACCTCCTATCTAGTAACAGTGCTTACTCTGAGCTCCTGTGACCTTACTATGAGTCTCTCCCATTGCACTAAATCTCTTCCTTCCTCATAGTATTAGTTACCTTGCACTCAACTGTTGGGTAAATGAGTCATTTAACTACTTTAATAGTATTTCCTACCAGTAAAGCTCTATATCAGATAGGATAATTTCAGTAACTATCCAAACAAAAGGAAATTTCAATAATAAAGGCACTTATCTCATAAACTAAGATCATCAGAGGGTTGGTTTGGAAGCTTAAAAATATCATCAAGGACCTAAGTTCTTACCATCTTTTCACTCCACTATCCTTAGAACAAGGAGCCCTGGGGCACAGTGGTTAAGTGCTTGGCTGCTAACTGAAAGGTCAGCAGTCTGCAGCCACCGTTGCTCCGCAGGAGAAAGATGTGGCAGCCTGCTTCTGTAAAGATTTACAGCCTTGGAAACCCTATGGGGGCAGTTCGACGCTGTTCTATAGGGTCGCTTTGAGAAGGAATCAACTCGACAGCACGGGTCTCCTTAGA
This sequence comes from Loxodonta africana, assembly GCF_030014295.1. Lineage (NCBI taxonomy): Eukaryota > Metazoa > Chordata > Mammalia > Proboscidea > Elephantidae > Loxodonta > Loxodonta africana. Next base: position 37,294,573 of record NC_087345.1, on the reverse strand, counting down.
ACAAGGAACCCTAGTGGCGCAATGGTTAAGCACTTGGCTGCTAACCAAAATGTTGGCAGTTCAAATCCACCAGCTGCTCCGTGGGAGAAAAGACCTGGAGGTCTGTTCCCGTAAAGATTATAGCCTAGGAAACCTTATAGGTCAGCTCTACTCTGTCCTATAGGGTTACTGTGAGTTGGCACACAACAACAATATCCTTAGCACACTGGCTTGTTTCTTCATGTACAGCAAGGGAGCTACTGCATAACACATGTAGACAATTTCTGGTAACAGAAGATACTTCTCTTCCCTCATATTTTATTAGGGAGGAAAACATTTTCCGGAAACTCATCATCAAATTTCCCCACAGATCCCCTCTGACCAGGATTGAGTCATATTCTCTGCCCTAGCTGCAAGGGAAGCTGGGAAAGCAGTGCCTAACATTTTCAGTCTCTATGGTGGGAGCAGGCTCTGCTAGCCAGGTAAAAAGGAAAGGAAAATGGTGTTTGGATAGGCAACCAACAGTGTTTGCAAAAAACACCATTAGAGAAATACTAATGCAGTGATAAGCTCTGTGTAGCAAATGTCCTCCCATGTCCAAATAGATGATTATAAAAAACTTTGCTAATCAGCTCATAACAAAGCAGAGGTAGGACAGAAGACAGTTGGAACCTCTCAATTCTTTAGCCACCAAGTTGTAAATACATTCCCCTTCCTCACATCCTTAAATATCATAACCCCTTTCTCCACCATCGAGATGATGAGAAGCACCAGGGAAAGGAAGAAAAACCCTAAGCCCTTTTGAACTTACATGTAGTCCTTCAAATACTTTAAAACAGGCATAAAGAAAGAAAGGAAGAACAGAAATGAAGATTAAAGTATTTTCATATTCTTCTTTGCACTTCTAACACTATAGCCTGCCTTGTGTCACCACCAACAGCACTATCACCACCATCATCGCGTGCAATTATCCTAACAGCCTACTAAACTCTGAGCATCTAGAGGGCATTTCCCCACAGAGCCTGCAGAATACAGCAGGTGTGTGACAGATAATTGTCCATCAACTTCTATTCTTTTCACTTATTCATTTATAACGTGGGAAGTGCTACTTAATCTCTAATCCCTACTGACCTAGGAACGAGTTTTCTAGTAAAATCCTAGTCATAACAGAAGAGGAAATGAAAATATGAAGATATTCTACGGAGATCAGTATAAGGAATTTTTTTTCTCATACATTCAACTATAGTATATCTATGTATCCAAAAAAAAAAAATAGTTTTGAAAGAATAAAGACAGCAATATAGACTAAACACAGACTGAAAAGAATAAATAACCTGTCTTCTAAAAGTTGTCGAATTCTGAAGGTTTACAGTTTTTATTTACCTTAAGTCACACTAATACCCATTTCTCCCACAATTTATATTAGTAGCAATCAAGAATCAAGATAAGAAAGCCAGATTATGACAGTAATACCTATCACCACAGGATTTTTAACTTCTCCAGTTGTATCACAACATCACAATTCTTAGTTTATTTTCCATATCTATGTTTTTAGATATTATTACCATCATTTTATGGAGGAAGAAAGTAAGACCTAAAGGTTAAAAATTTTCCTGTCTACGGCCAAGCCACAGTGCTATCTTGCAACAAAACCCAAGTCAGAACTTGGCTCTCCAGACATTCAACACTGTTACTGTCCCTGGATTTTCCCCATAGCTGCTACTGATAAAACTTAGTCATCTAGGAGAAAAGTCCCTTCTCAAAAAACACAGTCCATTCTAGTTTATCAGGTATAAATATTCTATTCTTCATCACATCTATCTTTGCAAAATCACTAGGCTTTAAGATAAACTCTAAGGAGAAATTCCAATGAGTCTTCTATGTGATGACTTGGTTAATTCAAGTTATAAATGATAAAATAAGCAATAGCTTTATAAAATATTTTAAAGATCCCATTAATAATAAAAATTCAGGAAAGAACACAGGCATCCATCAATACAGAACCACTTTAAAAAAACTGCATTACAATGGAAAACAATGTAGCCGCTAAAACAGAAGTGGATCTCAATGGGCTACCATGAAAAGTTAACCAATCTAAATTGTTAAGGCGCAAAAGCAAGATGCAGCGCTACGCCTATACTACACTACATGCTCTTTTGTGCTTTAAAAGAGAATTGTTCTTGCTGTTGTGTGCTGTCCTGTCGATCCCAACTCCTAATGACCGCATAGGACAGAGGAGAACTGCCCCATAGGGCTTTCTAGGCTGTAATCTTTATGACAGCAGATCGCCAGGTCTTCTCCTATGGAGCGGATGGTGGGTTCGAATCGCCAACTTTTTGGCCAGCAGCCGAGTGCTTAGCCATTGCACCACCAGGGCTCCTTTTAAAAGAGAATACCCATTGTGGCTGAGTCAATTCCAACTCATAGTGACCCTACAGGACAGAGAACTGTCCCACAGGGTTTACAAGGCTGTAATCTTTATGGAAGCAGATTGCCACATCTTTCTTCTGAGGAGTGGCTGGTGGATTTGAACTGCCGACCTTTGGGTTACCAGCCAAGCACTTAACTGTGTCACCAGGGCTCTTTTAAAACGAAACCTGTTGCTGTTGAGTCGATTCTGACTCACAGCAACCCTACAGGACAGAGTAGAACTGCCCCATAGAGTTTCTAAGGAGCGCCTGGTAGATTCAAACTGCTGATCTTTTGGTTAGCAGCTGTAGCTCTTAACCACTATGCCACCAAGGTTTCCTTAAAAGAGAACAGGAGGATTTATATAGAATACACACGTGTACGACCTATTGGGGAAATTTCTAAAAGAATATTGTCATGGATTGAATTGTATCCCCCAAAAATATGTGCATTGATTTGGCTTGGCCATGATTCCCAGTACTGTGTGATTGTCTACCATTTTGCCATCTGACATGATTTTCCTGTGTGTTGTAAATTCTACCTCTATGATGTTAATTAGGTGGGACAGGTGGCAGTTATGTTAACGAGGCAGGACTTAATCTACAGGACTGTATTGTGTCTTGAGCCAATCTTTTCTGAGATATAAGAGAAGGGAGCAGAGAAACAGGAGGACCTCATACTACCAAGAAAGCAGCACCAGGAGCAGAGTACATCCTTTGAACCCAAGGTTCGTGCGCAGAGAAGCTCCTAGACCATGGGAAGACTGATGACAAGGACCTTCCTCCAGAGTCGACAGAGACAGCCTTCCCCTGGAGCTGGCACCCTGAATTTGGACTTCTAGCCTACTAGACTATGTGAGAATAAACGTCTGTTAAAGCCATCCACTTATGGTATTTCTGTTATAGCAGCACTAGATGACCAAGACAGATATCTTGGAAATTATTGATGGTAGTTACCTCTGGGGAGTACAACTGGGAATCTGGGGACAAACAGAATCATTTTTTGTTTAATAGTTTCTTTTTGGTATAGTTTATTTTTTAAATTCACCTTGTTATGTTCATATTTTTTAAAAAGTTCCCAGTGTCTGCATTCTCAAAGTGAGACTAATATGCAAATATTTGTAAAATTCATTAGCACATTCAAGATACTTTCTTGTGTTCTCTATGGATCTATGATTTTGCTAATACAGCAAGATGACTGGCCTCAATGTCCAGGATAGTAAGCATTTTTGTAACTCAAACCAGCTTGATGATTTAGCTTTTGTGGATATTTTTTAGAAAAGTAATTTCCTACTGAAAAGCGGGTTTTTAAATTCAATTTCCCAAGGAAGTAAAACCATATGTTAAAAGGTAACTCTAAAACAAAATTTATAGAATTAATCTGAAATTGCCAAGTCATAAATATGTTTTCAAATGAAAATCTCAGAAAGGAAATATTGTATACTAATGTTATATCCCTTTTTTATGTAACTTCACAAAACATCTTCCCAAGGAACAACACTACTGAGAGCACTGTAACATTTCTATTGAGAAACTGGTTTCCCAAGGATCACAGCTTTGATCTGTAATACATGACCATGATGTTTCTCATACAAGCTCTTCACTCAGAATATCCACAGAAGCAGATGATAACAGCTGTGATAGACTCTATTCACAGTGCCTGAAGAGAATCACAGAGTTCATATAATGACTGTTTGCATGTAGCTCGTGGGACTCCTGCAGGCTAGAATACTTTATTTACTGTTTTCAAGTGTGGTTTTTGCCCTTCAACAATGGTTTTTGTAACTATAACAATAAAGCTATCTTCTTAAACAAGTTTATTAGTGTTCTCTTTAAGGGTGAAGTTTCTCAGAAGCCAAGATATGGCAGGGTTACTTATGTGCAGCACAGGGTCACAGGGACAGGAGGCAAAAACTTTGCAAGTGGGTCACTCGGGCCAACAGCGAGTGGTGCCACTCCCATTTCCACCCCTTGATTCCTGGACCTATGATCCTGGCTATGGGAGAAACAGCACCGTATACTGGATGCTGATTTAGAGCATATACAGCCTCCTGGAGAACACTGTCCCAAACCTGGAAGGTATTACCACCTAGTTGGCACTGCAATTGTGTCTTTAGAAGGCCATCCCAACATTCTATCAAGCCAGCTGCTTCAGGATGATGCAGAACATGGTAAGACCAGTGAATTCCATGAGCATGGGGCCACTGCCACACTTCATTTGCTGTGAAGTGAGTCTCTGGATTTGAGGGAATACTGTGTGGGATACCACAATGGTGGATGAACATTCTGTAAGTTCACAGACGGTGGTTTTGGCAGAAGCACTGCATGCAGGAAAGGTAAATTTGTATCCAGAGTGTCTATTCCAGTAAGAACAAAATACTGTCCTTTCCATGATCGAAGAGGTCCAATGTAATCAACCTGCCACCAGGTTGCTGGCTGATCACCTTGAGGACTGGTGCCAAACTGGGGACTCAGTGTTGGTCTCTTAGGCTGGCAGATTGGGCTCTCAACAATGGCTGTAGCCAAGCCAGCTTTGGTAGAAGTCCATGTTGCTGAGCCCATGCATAACCTCCATCCCTGCCACCATGGTTACTTTGTTCATTAGCCCACTGGGCAATGACAGGAGTGGGTGGGGAAAGATGATGACTGGTTTCTACAGAAAGTATTATCCTATCCACTTGATTGTTAAAATCCTCCTCTGCTGAGGTCACCCTTCGGTGAGAACTGACATGAGACACAAATATCTTCACTTCATTGGCCCATTTAGAGAGGTCTATCCAATTTTTTTATCCACATACCTGTTCACCATACCTCCTTGCCTCCAATTTTCCAATCATGTTCCTTCCAAATCCCTGACCATCCAGCCAAACCACTGGCCACAGCCTATGAATCAGTATACAAACATGCATCTGGTCATTTCTCCTCCAAGCAAAGTGAACAACCAGGTGCACTGCTCAAAGTTCTGCCCTTTGGGAGGATTTCCCTTCACCACTATCCTTTGGGGAGGTCCCAGAAGGGGCTATAGTGCTGCTGATGTCCATTTTCAAGTGGTACCTGCATATTTACAGTGTCATCTGTAAATCAGGCATGAGTCTTCTCTTCCTTAGTCAACTGATCATAAGGAACTCCCCATGAGGCCATAGGTGCAGACTGGGAGATGGAAGATAATGTGACAGGAGTAGAGACCATGGGCATTTGGGCCACTTTCTCATGCAACTTACTTGTGCCTTCAGGTCCTGCTGAGGTTCAATCTCGTATTTACTGCTTCCATTTAATGATGGAGTGCTGCTGTGCATGTCCAACTTTATGGCTCTGCGGGTCAGATAACACTCAGTTCAGGCTATGTGGTGACTTGGTGGCCAGTGGTTAAGTGTTCAGTCTCTATTAAGGCCCAGTAACAAGCCAAAAGTTGTTTCTCGAAAGGAACGTGGTTATTTGCAGAGGATGGCAGGGCTTTTCTCTAAAATCCTAAGGGTCTGTGCTGTAATTCAGGAATAGGGGCCTGCCAAAAACTCCAAACAGCATCTCTATCTGCCACTGACACTTGAAGCAACGTTGGATCAGCTAGGTCAAATGGCCCAAGTGGCAGAGCAGCTTGCACAGCAGCCTGAACCTGTTCTAGAACCTTCTCTTGTTCTAGGCCTCACTTAAAACTAACAGCTTTTGAGTCATAGGCTGGAGTAGCACACCTAAATGAGGGATATGTTGCCTCTAAAATCCAAAGGGGTCCACCAGATGTTGTACCTCCTTTTTAATCATGGGAGGGGCCAGATGCAATAACTTACCCTTCACCTTAGAAGGAATATCTCGACATGCCCCAGCCATAGGACGGGTGTGCAGGATGTAGTCAGGCGGGACTCCTTATTTCCCCCAGACCACAGGTCCAGCCCTTGACAGCCTGAAAACCATCCATTCCCCTTTAATCTGCTGGAGGAAAGGAACAAGGGGAAGGAGGAGCCTGGAGGAACCAGCGGGCATTAATAGGCTTCTCCAGAACAGCCTGTCAACCAGGGGCTGGCGAGATGACACCCGTTCCTGTGTCCTTTTGAACAGGCTTACACAAAAGGCAGCTGTAGTTCTTTCACAAGCAATGTTCTAGCAGGTTGTGAGTGGCAATTTTCCCTTTCCTTCCAACTGAAATTTTGCACGTCAATCTCTGTCTACTGTTGCACTCACAATTCTATGAGGCTACAAGATGCTTTGAACTATATTGGAACTGACTTCTCTCTCTCTTTTTTCATGATAGAAGTGAAACCTTCAAGATGTAAAGGATCAAACAGTAAGCAAGAAACTCCTCCAGCTTTCTACTCCCTACCCGCAATTTCGTTAGTTTCTGAAGGCTGGGGATGGCTATCAACGACAAACTCTCCTTTGTGACATTCTGTACAAACTTTTAATACAGAACTATTTAGAAAAAAAATATGAATGAATACATATGTTCAAATATTTTAAGGTCCAGGAAATGAAAGGAGGATCATACTTATTTTGAAGTAATATATGGAAGTCTTCCATGACACAGACACACAAAGCCACAAATTGAATACAGATTTCCCATGAGATCAAGCAGCTCAGGAGCAGAGTTTAGGGGCCCTGCATCCTTCAGCATGGGTACCTGAGTATGGCCGGAGAAGCCCTGATTCTTCACAGACGTATACTATACTTCCCCTACTGCTCCTTCCTCCCCTAACCTCTGAGGCACTGACAGTATCTTTCTTTCATGTGGTGGGTGGATAGTGGCTGACACTTTCACGCAAAGTCAATTTTATGGAGGGAAGGGAGGACTCAGACATGTTCACTTGTCGAAAGACTGAATGTTAAAGTACAAAGTTAGATTCCAACTCAGCCTAGTTAAATCCGGGATGACTTTCAAACTCACAGGGAAGTGGAACTTGGGAGAACTGGCTCTTTTCCAAGCAGTAGCCAGCAGACAAACCCATATATTCATCCATGTCTTAAATCTCAGACATCAGGCTTACCAAACGATCAGGTGTTTGGCGATTTACTAGGAGTTTAACCAGTTTAAATACCTAGCTCTGCACTGAGAGATTAGAGAAGGATTTGGGCAAACACAAAGATAACTACCCAGAGCACAAAAAAATCTGCATTTCTCTAAGGCGTTTTACAAGAGTTTGGCTGCTAACCTAAAGCTCAGCAGTTCAAACCCACCAACTGCTCCAGGGCAGCCTGCTTCCATAAAGATTATAGCCTTGAAAACCCTATGGGGCAGTTCTACTCCGTCCTATAGGGTCACTATGAGTCAGAATCAACTTGACCACAGTGGGCTTGGTTTTGGTTTAAGGCACCTTATGGGATATTAATTATCACAAAGTTCCACAATATTTACACACTGACTGAAATTAGAGGGCAGTGCAGAGACTTACCAAATGCCACACCACAAATCAGAGAGCAGACCAGGATCAGCAACCACCCCGACCTCCTGCCCGAGAGGCCTGTGAACGAGTCTGGAAGGAAGCCTGGCTAGATATTCCAATAGCACCTACCAGATGACTCACCCTGGACTTTGGAGATATTGCCCACATTATCTCTGGGTATTCCTGTGTTTGTCTCGGAGAAACTCCACGCCCCGTTACTGTAACCAGTCCAATTGCCAGCAATAATACACTGTATTCAACATTACTGCTGCACAAATGTGCTCTTTGTGTCGCTAACAGAAAAGATACTCATTCTATATTTTTGCAGGGGGCAGACTAGAATGGAGTCCTGTTATCACACAACTCTGGGATGGCAAGAGAACCTTAGGACATTAAGTCTGGCAGTCCCCATTTACCAATGAGGAAACAGGCTTAATTCTGGTTGCGGGGAGCACAGGAAACACAAACATGAATGAAGACAGTGAACAGCAAGTGGCCAGGCAGAGCGCCTAGAGAAAGGAACTGGCAATGCCGTCAGCAGAGTCGGGCAGGAGACTCTTTCCTCTGTTCATTCTTCATCCCATAGAGGCTCGCTGGGTGCCTCTGTGTGTCAGGCACAGGGAGTCAGGCATGCTAGACTTGAAAGGAGCCAGCCCCCTCCTAGTCTAGTGGTGAGGGAGACAGGAACAATGACAGTCACTGATGCAAGTGTCAGAGACGCAGTACATGGCACTGAGGAAGTACTTGGGTGGGTAGCTAAGGGGGAACTGACAAAGTAGCACACGGCAGAAAGACTTGTCTGGTGAAGAGAGTTAGCCAGATGACAGGTAAGGATTTGGAGCACATGGTTAGAGGTGAATAAGGAAGACGAACTGGGATGTCAGACAGGAATCAAACCTTGAGGGACCCAGTTAAATCACACTGAGGTGTTTGGATTTCATCCAGTAGTCTGCGTGGCAGCCACTAAAGAATGCTATGTAGGGGATTAGGCCGATCGAATCCCCGTTCCAGGCCTGTCCTTCTGGGAAAGCCGGGTGGAGGATACATTCTGACAGAGCAGACTGGAGCCTGCTGTAGCAATCTAAGGCAAGAGCTGGTGAATGTGTATGTCGGGTGCTAGGAGGAAAGGAGAGAATAGTGTTCGAGGAACACAAAGGAGGTAGAATCAAAAGTACTTGACACCAACTAGATGTGGGGGCCAAGGGAGAGGAAGAAGTCACAGAAAACCCTGACTTTGTTTCATTCCTTCTGGTGGCTAATAAGCTCACTCACAAGGTGAGGAGAAGCAGGGGGAGCTGTGGAGTAGGAGAGGCATTCAGCTTTCGTATGATGGCTTTGAGGCTCCTGTGGGACAATTAATCACAGGTGTCCAGACCTGTTGAGTATACAGGTCAAAGCTGAGAGAGAGAAAGGAGCTCCAGAAACAGAATCAGGGCCCGTCAGGGACAGTAAGCTGCCCTGAAGCACCTTACTGAGAGGATATACATGCACTTTAGGTTAGGCAAAAACCAAGCCAGTTGCTGTGGCGTTGATTCTGACTCATGGTGACCTCATGTGTGTCAGAGTAGACCTGCACCCCATAAGGTTTTCAACACTGTGACCTTCCAGTAGCAGATCGTCAGGCTTTTCTTCTGAGATGCCTCTGGGGGGGGTTTGAACTGCCAACTTCTCAGTTCATAGTTGGATGCTTAACCATCTGTGCCACTCAGGGACTCCTAGGACTAGGCAGACCTGATCAAACCCCAGCTTTGCCACTGAGCAGGTATACGGCCTTGGGGAGGTAAATTAACCTTTCTGAGACTCATTTTCATCTAAGGAAATTCCTCCTAGAATTTAACAAGATCAGAAAAGAGCTTGATGTTATACCTGACACAGAAGACATTCAATACTTTTCTCTTGCCCTTTCTTAATCATATATGTATGCTTTGTATTATAACAACTTGAGTATTAGCTCCTCGAACAGATTATAAGCTTTCTTGCTGTCAGTCATTCATCTTTAAATAAATCCCTTTTGACCCGTGTATGCACAGTTTCTCAAATATTTGATTGGCATAAGTCATATGAAAAACTCAGGCCAGAATTGTCCAGGGGACCAAGGGTTTCCTGCCTTTAAATGGTAGTGCAAAGATCTCAAAATTGTTATTTGATTTAAGCAGTATTGATTTAACTCCGTGTTGGGGGTGGGATGAGAGGAAAGAAAGGCAACGGGTTTGGAAAGAGAGAATTTTGTCACTCTAATAAAGCCTAGTCAAAGTACCAGAACTCTACTCTGTGCAAAACTAAACTGTAATATTTAAGAGTGTCTACTGAAGTTAATATTGCATAGCCTTTCTCCCCTGGCACAGTGCAAGTAAAGGTCTTAAATGTTACATAATAAATTCTAGCAAACGGATATTGCCTTAAACCGAATGTTACGTCAGTACTACGTTTTGTATATAAAAATACATATACTTTCTTTACCAGGCTCATTTTGTTTATTTTGTTTAAAACTTTTAAAATGAACATTTTAAAACTACAACAAGATTTAAAAATCAGACTGACTGACTAAGGCATACAAAATTCAATTCCACATAGCTAAGCTTGTTCATTTTTCTTTTGCTGTTACCTTCAAATTTGGCTCCAATCTGTCTTGCCTACTTTTGTGTCTCCCTAGACTGAAATTATCTTGGCAACTGGATTATTTTGTTTTATCTCCAACTTACTTGCCAAAACACATTCACAATCACTTCTTCCTTCCTTCCTGATCCTCCCCTGGTGGCTTCATGTACTCCCATTCTTTCCCTTACAGCCCAGTTCAGCATTTCCATTTCACGTTCAGTGTCTCAGTCATAAATATCTCACCACCAACAAAAATTCCACCACAGCTTCTAATACAAAATGATTTTACAATTGCCTCAAGGCTCTCTGCTAGCTTGGCTCATTTAAGTCTTTTGATTAAACATACAAAATGATTCAATTCAGTGCTAATGGTCTTCACAACCTACAGCTGGCTGTCTGCAACCTGGCCACACCCAGCATGACTTAAGCATGACTAGTTTGAGAGGGCATGTTGGTCTCTAAGTGCTGAAGAAGATGCCTCTCCCCTCACATGCTTAGCCCTAACCTGCAGTTCTTGCTGCTCCCACGTTTATTGGACTCTGAATATCTCCCTTTAAACTCACAATACACCTGCCCATGCCTCTTAGATTTTGACTCCTCATTGACACATAGGCCCAAGATACTTCCCAATTCTTTCTTGTCTCAGTTGATCTTCCGAGACTTGAATGTTGTTGTCAGCTGCTGTTGAGATGGTCCCTTACTCATTGTGACCCCATGTACAACAGAATGAAATGTTCCCCATAATCAGTTGTGGATCCAACTGTCATGATCCATAGGGTTTTCATTGGCTGATCTTGGGAAGTAGATCACCAGGTCTTTCTCCCTACTCTGTCTTAGTCTGGAAGTTCCACTGAAACCTGTTCAGCATCATAGCAACATCACAAGTCTCCACTGACAGATAAGTGGGCTGCACATGAAGTGCACTGTCTGGGAACCAAACCTAGGTCTCTGCACAGAAGGTGAGAATTCTATCACTGAACCACCACTATTCAGATTTGAATAGACTTGACCAATTTTTTGTGTGTCTATAATATCCTCTATTTGGCTGTTAAAAAAAAAGCTGTTAGCAGGGGGCAAACAAAAAAAGGTAGATAGATAGTCATTCAATTAACTGTACCTGCTACTACGTCAGCAACATCCCCATGCCACCTGGCTGCGGGTCTGCATTATCTCTCAGACACTGAGGAGGCGAGGACAGTGTGAAAGAATACTGAGACATAATTCTTCTGATTAAATATTACTTTAAAATACACATCACACACACCAGTCTAACTACAAGATGACTCATATTAGAATGAAGAGCTTCTCATCATCATAATGCTTCCCCACAACTGTCCCAGGGCATCTGCAAAAGGAGCAGGTCCTATCAAGAAAATAATTTACCATAATCTATAGCATTATTTTTTCACTAACACATTATGCTCAAGGGTTGTCTTACTTTCTTTAGAACTCAGTTCAGGTTCTGTGACCTCATATGACTCAAAGCACTCTCCTTGCAAATTCAGGGTTAGCTACTTGCTCTACTAAGCCATTCTCTATTCTCTTTTTCCTCTGAACAGCTTAACTACTGTTATAGATTGAATTATGTTCCCCCAAAATATGTGCTGTGAATCCTAACCTCTATGTCATTTGGGAATGAGTTGTCTTTGTTATGTTAATGAGGCAGGATTAGTGTAGAATGTATCTTGAGTTACAGAAAGAGATTAAACAAGAGATGATAGAGATGGGTAAGACAGATGAACACACATGGAGATCTCCAAGGAACCAGGAAGCAGAAGCTGACAAGAACTTTCCTCCAGAGCTGACAGAGAGAGAAAGGCTTCACCTGGAACTGACAGTCTGAATTCAGACTTCTAACCAAAGGGTCGGCAGTTTGAATCCGCCAGGCGCTTCTTGGAAGGGGCAGTTCTACTCCGTCCTATAGTGTCGCTATGAGTTTGGAATCGACTCGAGGGCACTGGGTTTTTTGGGTAGCCTCCTTTTGGGTCCTAGACTGTGAGATAATAAATTTCTGTTTGTTAAAGCCATGCACTTTTGCTATTTCTGTTATAGCAGCATTTTACATAACTAAGACAGTTACTTTTTAAATTCTTCTCTTTCTCCCAAGATACCTCATAATTCTTTCAACCAGGGATCTTCAAGTGGGTCTTTGTTTTTAAGTAGAAAAGCATAGTTAGCTGCTTGCCTAGGGGGGGCACTAGTAGCTCAGTGGTAGAATTCTCACCTTCTAAATGGAAGAACTGGGAGACCTCGTGTCTCAGGCATCTAGTGCTGCCGTAACAGAAATACCACAAGTGGATGACTTTAACAAAGAGAAATTTATTTCCTCACAGTAAAGTAGGCTAAAAGTCCAAATTCAGGGAGTCAGCTCCAGGGGAAGGTTTTCTCTCTGTCAGCTCTGGAGGAAGGTCCTTGTCCTCAATCTTCCCATGGTCGAGGAGCTCCTCAGGCTCAGGGACCCCAAGGTCCAAAGGACGCGCTCTACTCCCAGTTTTCCTTTCTTGGCGGTATGAGGTCCCCAGCTCTCTGCTTGCTTCCCTTTCCTTTCATCTTTTGAGAGTTAAAGGTGGTGCAAGCTATACCCCAGGGGAATTCCCTTTACCTTGGACCTGGGAGGTGTCCTGAATAAGGGTAGTGTTATAATCCCACCCTAATCCTCTCAACATAAAACTACAGTCACAAAATAGAGGATAACCACACAATACTGGGAATCACGGCCTAACCAAGTTGATACACACATTTTTGGGGGGACATAATTCAATCCATGACACCTGGGTTCGATTCCCAACCAATGTACCTAATGTACAGCTACCACCCGTATGTCAGTGGAGGCTTGTGTGTTGCTATAATGCCGAACAAGCTCAGGGGGGCAATTTGTTCATATCTATCTTTATTTAAAATAATACACATACCCCTTGACCTAACAATTTTGCTTTTAGAAATTTGTCCATATATATACAAAGATACCCAATACAGTATTACAAAGCAAAAAAACATGGGGAAAAAACCCACCCTGGAAGGAACCTAAATTGTATACCAATAGGAGACTGGTTAAATAAATATGGATATATATATTGTGCAGAGAATATTTCTCTAAAGATACATAAGAAACTTAACAGTGTTTATCTCTGGGGAAAAGGAGCCCTTGTGGTACAGTGGTTAAAGCGCTTGGCTGCATTTTTCACCTTATGTCCTTTAGCACTATGGGATTTTTTTTTTCTATGAACTTGCACATATTAAATTAAGCTAGTTAATATGAAAAAAAAAACCTTCATAATTTAGGCTTATGCAAATGATCTACTAAACATTTCATTTAACAATGTTATTTCATTTTTGTTAGAACAGGGATGGAAAAACAAGGCACAAATAAGTAATTCTATACAGGAGGTATATACTACAATGTTTGTTTTTATAGCTCATGATTTATTTCATCTTTAAACTTTACGAATCCCTGCCTTAGAGCCTCAGAAGCTTAGGGTTTTGTTTGTATTTTTTCCCCCTCTATAAAGGTACCTGGAGCCCTGGTGGCACAGTGGTCAAGAGCTATAGCTGCTAATCAAAAGGTCAGATGTTAGAATCTACCAGCCGCCCTTCAGAAGCCCTATGGAGCAGTTCTACTCTGTCCTACAGGGTCACTATGAGTCGGAATCGACCTGACGGCAATAGGTTTGATTTTTTTTTTTTTTTCGTTAAAGGTAACTGCTGTATGTCTTATAGATTCTTTCACAATTTAGGTTGCTCTGTTTAACCATCTTCCTCATGCTGAACATTTGTGTTTATGCTTAAAGTTAGTTTTACTCTGGAAAGTGGGATGGACTAGGGCTGTGGAGGAAGGACACTACAGCCCGTGTCAAAAGCTTAAAAAGAAAGAAAAAAACAATCCACAAAACCCCTCAGGTCAAATAAAAGACTGATGCCCAGGTCCTGTGTAGGGCTTCCTGAATCTCTGGGTCTGACTCTCTGGAGTCCAATCTATATATATATGTATTTTTACAAGCTCTGCAGGTAATTCCTATGTTGCTGGTACTGCCTCGTGTACACCAGAAGTAACTATGCCTAGCAAGCATCGTGTCTTATGTATAGGAAACAATACAGCATAGAGTAGAAAATTCCAGGAGCAAAAGTGTTCACTATTGTGTTATTTTAAGCTTTTAAAACAAATAGCTTTTCAGACACTGATCTGGGGTTTGGTGTTAGCATTGGGTGTAAGCAGAACCCATCACGCCCTCCCATCAGTGAAACTCTCCTGGCTCATTTGAGGAGGTGAGGGGTAGGATGGGGAAGAGCCATCTCTGAGGCTGGAAGGTGGCTGGAAGGCAGCTAGGGTAGTGCAGACCAGTGTTCCTCAAGTTTGGGCTGCAATCACCCAAATTGAAGGCTCCGCCTAGGCCGAAGTGAATTTCTGGGTATCTCCATTTGACAAATTCTTTTCTCCTGGCATCCACCCCATTTTTATGCCCCAATAAAGTCTGACAACCACCAGATAGACTGCACTTACATCAAATTATAAGATCACCTGGGGCCCCTGATATCCTTGACCCACTCAGACCTACTGATCAGAAGGAGAGTCAGGGTTCTAAACAAGTGCCCCAGGTTATTCTTATAAACAGGAAGGTTTGGGAAACACTGATGCAGGTCAAATTCCTTATTTTAAGATAAGGAAACCAAGGCCCACAAAGTTAAATAATTTGTCCAAAGACTTACACCTGATAAATGATTGGGCGACCCGAAACCAATGAGCTCTTTCCTCTTATACCAATACTGCTTATTATTATTAAGTTTAATCATGACGGCACCAGTATCTGGGGAGTTTCTGATTCACCGTAATCAAGCCATAAGTAAGTGACTAATGAAGTCTGAACCCACCAGACATGTCTGAACGAGTCGGTGGTTTAAAGGGTAACTGACACTGTAAAGCTGTCCAACAACATCAACTTGCTCCTCTGAGTTGGTTCACTTTCAGTATCAGTATGAGGAGAAATATGAAGCAGCATATTTGACAGAAAAATAAACACAGCCCCACACAATTACAACCAGGTGAAACAGGAACACAGAGGATGACTCAATGTCCTCAGATCTCACCATTTCTTGAACTTTTAGCAAAAGAACTGTGATAATCACAGACCTTCATTCAGTTAGAAGAATAGCCTGCACCTTGCTGCTGCAAGAGAAAGGACAGAGACTCCACACTCCTGGCCTGGGACCAGTATCTCTGAACTCATCAACGAGAAACATTGGTGGGAAACAAACTCCCATCTTGGAACGCACACAGCAAGCTTTAATTCAGGGAGAGTTCAATCGAGTTAAAATTGGCCCTTGCACGGTCTCACAATTTACACCTGTAAGCAGTTCCACAAGGACTGTACTACATCTCTTTTCTACCTTCGAAATCAGAATCATTTCTGGTTACGTTTTTATCATTACTGTTTTGAAATTTTTAAAAAATATACCAAGATGCAAAAAAAGATGAATGAATGAATAAAAGCAAAGATGCAGATTTTGGAAATAAGCACTGATCCCTAAGACCTAATGATAACTCAGCGGGGTTCAAATCTGTAGTGGAGCCTGATGCTGACCCCAGAAACATTTCCACTTCAAGATGCAGGGTCCACAGCACACATTCATCCGGTCGGGCATTTTCCATACTCTGATTTTTATCTTTCTTGGCATGCTCGACGCTCTTCTAATAAAGTCACAACCCTTTGTTGCCATGGAACCCAATCAGATACCAAGCCTGTTACTATGACTTCCTGGCTGGTTTAAAAAAAGATCTAGTGACCAAATACCAGCTCTTTCTTTAAAAATAATTTCCAAGGCAAAGAGGCTCCAGAAAGAACCCCACCCTTTTACATCCACTGATGTTTTAGGCTTCATACAGGCTAACTTGAACTCGAGTCAAAGCTAGCCAACGTTTTATAAAAATTTCTCAGCTGGGACTTTCTAAAGGACTTTAGAAATAAATACCTGGGTAAAAATGTTCTTAGGATTTCTTTCATTTTTTTCTTCTAACGCAAGCTTCCTGAAATATGAGTAGCTGTTTTGCAAACATGTGTCAATCAGCAGCTACCAAATTGCAGTATTCATTTCCATGAATACTTAATTTTTGCCAAGGGTTCATTATTCCTCTGTAAAGAAAAGATATTCTAAATAATACAATCAACCTTGTGTTCTGTCATTCTTGGTACTGGACTAAACCTGTAGAGAAGAAATATCTGAGACTGACAGCAGAGCCACTTAAAGAAGAACTAACATTTGTTGAGAGCCTACTATGAACCAGGTACTTTTACATCATCATGAGAACCCTGCAACGGAGGCATTTCCATCTCTATTTTGCAGATACAGGACTACAGTCAGAGAGGTTAAGGAACTTGCTCAAGCTGTTACGCTAGAATGGTGTCTGGCTCCCAAAGCCAGAGCTGTTCATTCATCCAACCAACATTTATTTCTGGACCCACAGATGCTGTGCATTTTGTTAGCCTTCTTGTTCTTTACAGTAGAACCCACAGCTTGCAAACCTTGTCAGTAAAGATGATATGGATTCTGTCTTTACTGGCATAAGGGGCTAGTTCTACTGTAACCACTTCTAACAACTACTGCATCTGCACAACAGCAGCTTCCCCTTTTGGAGAATCATGAGTAAATGCCCTGGCCATTTGCCTAAGATGGCACAGGCACAGGCACCCCCTACATCCCTCAAGAATCAGGTCAATGTTCAAGGCCTTCCAATCCTGGACTCTGGGACAAAGGGTGGTGGGAAGGAGGGTAGGACCATGGAGTTCTAGGTGCCTGTTCTTGTGCATTTCAGCAACAATGTAAAAGCCAAGCCACCACAACAGCTACCCCAGCCCTGGTTTCTGATACCCAGCTTCAAAAAATGACCAGTAAGTCCGGCAAAAGCATGTAAGTTAATTTTGAAGTTATATTATTAATCATACCAACTCCTCAGCCAAGGATAAAACCTAGCTAAGGATATTTTACCTATTTACTCATCTAATGAATACAACAAATCTCATTAAAATAAATTTCAAAAACCAACACAAAACCACAATGGGATACCACCACTTCACATCCACTAGGATGGCTGTAATAAAAAATGAGATAGTAATAAGTGATAGTGAGGATGTGGGGAAACTGGGACCCTCATACACTGGTAGTCAGGAAGTAAAATGGTGCAGTCACTTTGGAAAACAGTCTGGCAGTTCCTCAAAAAGTTAAGCATAGAGTCATTGTACAATCCAATAATTTCACTCCTAGGTATATACTTGAGAGAAATGAAAACTTATGTCCACACAAAATCTTGTGCATAAATGTTCATAGTAGCATTATTCATAATAGCCAAAAAGTAGATAAAACCCAAATGTCCATCAATTGATGAATGGATAAATAAAACATAATATACCCATATGACAGAATATTATTCAGTAATAAAAAGAAAGTACTGATACATGCTACAACATGACCCTTGAAAATATTATGCTAAGTGAAAGAAACCAGTCACAAAAGGCCACGTACTGTATGATTCCATTTATATGAAATGTCTAGAACAGGCAAATCTAGAGACAGAAAGTAGATTAGTGGTTGCCTAGGGCTTGGGATTCCAACTCAGAGTGACCCTATAGGACAGACTAGAACTGCCCCGTAGAGTTTCCAAGGAGCACCTGGTGGATTTGAACTGCTGACCTCTTGGTTAGCAGCCGCAGCACTTAACCACCGCCACCAGGGTCGCTATGAGTCGGAATGGACTCAATGGCAGTGGGGTTTTTGATTTGGTTTAGGGCTTGGGAGTATTGGGGGAAAATGGGAACAAGATGTTTTGCTAATGGGTACATGGCTTCTGTTTGTGGTGATAAAAATGTTCTAAAATTGATTGTGGTGATGGTAGCACAAGTATGTGAATATAATAAAAATCACTGTATACTTTAAGTGCGTGGACTGTATGGCATGTGAATTATATCTCAATAAAACTGTTATTTAAAAAAAAAAAAAAGGGAAGAGCCAACAAAATCATTATTTGATTGTCCTCTTAAACAAACTTAAAAAAACAGCCCCAGCGACAAGACTGCCTGACCTTGGACAAGTTACTTTGTTTCTCAGGGTCTTCATGCTTTGTTGAAGACACAAGACTTGTATTTAAAACCAGATGTTCTCTTCCTTCAGGGCCCAGTTGGGCAAAGAAATTTGTGACTTTATATCTGAGGGAGAAAATCATTTGGGTGAAAACTTCTCAGGGGAAGTTTAAACAGGACAGTCAAACTCGCTCTGCCTGCAGGATCTATTGCCCTTTACCAAATCATTTCATGCTCCCTCATTTGGTTCTTCCTCTTTCACCTGAGTTTCTGTGCTGCAAAGAGTAGTTCACAGATACCAATTCCTTAATACCTGCTGTGTATAAGTCACAATGCTAGGTACTTTTCATTATCTCTAATTCTCACAACAATCCACAGATGGGGCAGTGTTGCTCCCACACCATTGTTGTTAATTGCTGTCAAATCGATTCTGACTCGAGGCAACCCCATGTGTAAAGAGTAGAACTGCTCCAGAGGGTTTTCAAGACTGTGTCCTTTCGGAAGCAGATCACCAGGTCCGTCTTCTGAGAAGCCTCTGGGTGTGTTTGAATTGTCCACTGTCTATCGCCCACCTTTTTGCTAGTCAAGCTCTTAACCATTTGCACCACTATGTTGCCACTCTACAGGTATACAAACAGACTCAGAAAGATTATGCAAGGTGACCATAGCCACAGAGCTGGAAAGTGGCAGAGCGAGGATTTGAACTCAGATCCAAAGTCTGAACTGCTTCTCCTATTCCTACACCCATGTTTTCCAACTGAGTCCATGGATATATTCTTGAGTTTGCTACAAATAATTTACAATACTGTGTTTATGTAGATGGTAAAAAAAAAAAAAAAAAAAAAGTTAATATAACTGCATTTGGGGAATCACAGGGATACGCATCTGCTAACCAAGTATTGCCCTGGAATTTCAGGGCCGCTTGTATTTCTACTCATGCTGGGGCTGGATATTAGTCTTTCTTTGTTGTGGGCCAATAAGCAAACACCCTGGCTGACTTTATACATAAATAATACAGCGATTACAGATGAAGGCCAAATGGTCTCACTGTGAACAAAGGCGTCACACACAGAACTTTCCTAACAGAGGGAAGTTCTGCTAGAATTAAGCCTTCCCATACCATTTTGGTTTTTGGTTTATACCATATAGTAGGCTAGACACATGTCAAATTTAAAAGGAACACTGCCCTGTAGTAGTCACTATTGTACCGACATCATGAGGGATGATTTTCATCATCAGTGCATTAAGTTAATACTAAGTTGTATTACTTTTGTATTTTGAATGTATTTAATTTGTTTGAAAATTTGCACAATAAAATGTCAGGGAAAATTTTTTCCAGAGTTATTTCTGACTAAATTTGCTAATAAAATCTTTATTCTTAAAGAGCACCTAAGTAAACTCATCAATTAACATCTTTGAACATTTTTCTACAAGCCAAGAGCAGAGAGAAGATAAACTTTAAAATATGGAAATAAAACTACACGTCTTCCCTAATTAGACTTATTTTAATAAAACATGTAGCCAAGGCCTTAACGAATCATGCAGTGTACTCAAACACTGAACTCTGAGAAGAAAAAGTCCTGTTGTCTGTTGGAGTGTGTGAGCTCAAATATTGTACCTATGCATGAAACACTTAATTTTTCCCTTCTTTCCTTCCTCCCACTTGTCCATCCATGCAAACATTTACTTTGTATTATATGTCTAGCACTGGAGACACAATCTCTGTCCATATCCCAGTGAGAAGAGAGACAAGTGAACCACACATTACAAGGATACGAGGGCTCACGATAGATATGGGCACAGGTTGGGTGGGAGCAATTAGGCCAGTACTGAGGAGGGACAGTGAGTCAGGAGGACCTTTTCTGTACATTACCTTAAAAAAGTCCCTAACATCCTTATAAGGAAAGAATTACACTTTTTTTTTTTTTTTTAAACCTGAGGAAGCTGAAGCACAAACGGGTTGAGCAAATTGTCTAAGGTGACTTCACACGGCTTATAAGTGGCAGAGCCAGGATTTAATAACCAGGCCAGTTGTCCCCAGAACCCTGGCACCATGTTGTCTCCGCACTGCACTGTGCAAGGCTCCTGGGACATCAGAGGCAGGCTTTAAATTGGACTGCATTTAGAAGATCTAACCACTTCTTATCAATTCCATCTCTATTACCTAATCCAAGCCACTATCATTGCTCACCTGGATAATTATTAGAGCCTCCCCAAATGTCTCCCTGCCCCAGTCCATGCCCACCTACAATCTATTTTCAATCCAGCAGCCAAGGTGATTCCTGTAAAACAAGGATTGGCCATGAACTAGCCTCCTCACTACCTCTTTGACCTCACCTCCTACTACTTGACTCCTTGTTCATCCTCTGTACTTGCTGTTTCCTCTCCCTGGAATGTTATTACCCTAGACGGTTGCATAGATAGCTTCCTCAGGTCTTCCCTCAACATCATCTCTGAGGAGAGCTTTCCTTGACTCTCCTACCTAAAATGGTTTCCTTCTAACCCCACATTGCTTCGCTGCTTTATTTTTCAACATTGCACTCAGCACCATTTTACATGCTGTATATTTTACCTGCGGGTCAGATTTGTCCCCACAAGAATATAAGCTTGATGAAGGCAGATTTTTGTTTTGTTAACTGGGATGCCTGGCATGTAGTAGGTGCTGCTCAGCACATACTGGAATGAATTTGTTGAATGAGACCAAAAGCAGAATCATTATAAGCACAATTCATACCTGAGCTGCTCATAAATTGATCCAGCCTGACACCTCCCATGTACCACGCTCCTGACCTGATAGAAGGGTGGGCAATGCAGGAACAACTGGGAGGTGTGGGGTGGGAAGAAGCCAACGCAAAGGGCTAAGGGGAGACCATCCTTAAATCCAGTGCCATGAGCAGGTGCCTATGACACCTCCGCCATGTCCTATGGAGATACAGGCATCACCAGTCTTGATGCTAGTGTTCAAGGACCCACACACTTTCTACTCCGCCATTAGAGCCAATGGTCCCAGAGCTCTCAATCTCAAGGTAAGGTCCTGGGTGAATGAGATTTAGACTCCTCAGGCCAAGAAACATCTTTTCCAGCCTTTGGTAAAGAGCAGTATATTTCTGCCTTTTTCTTTGAAAGTCCTAATTCACAGAAAGCTGGGCTAAGGTGTTAAAAGGGCTCTTTATTTTCCCAATTTAAGTCCCACCTGTTCACAAAAGGGCTGTTCTCTGACACTGGCCTTTCTCACCCCCGATCTATTAAACCTCTTTTTTTTTTTTTTTTAGGGCAATGGAAGGAAAACCACAAGGGCTCCATTCTTCAGGAGTTCTCAGGCAGCAAAGGGTGGACTTTGAACTTGCCTACAGTGACTGGCAGGCGTGAAGTATTCTAAGCATCTCGCATCCGCTGAAGCTGAAGAGTGATGGATGGTGAGGAAATAAGCACAATAAGGTCAGACAAGGTCAAACAGCAAAAAGGATTTGGCTTAAAAGCTGGGAGATGGAATACTTCTCCCTAAGGAGGAGTCTGTGCCAGAGAACGTATAACGTTAGCCAAACTCCAAACTCATCCTCATTCTAAATCCCTTGTAAAAATCCTGGCCACATGGATTAGAAAGGAGGGGAGGTGACACATAACAATAATGAGAAAGCCATAAGCACCTGATTTTTGGTAAAATTCTAGGGCCTTTCAGTTCTGATATTCTAAGGAACTAAAATCACTGCAAGGTTGCTTCCAAAAAACAAATAAAATCCCACTGAGAGATGTTACTGTAATTTCTTTAGTTTGCGTCAGTCTGTTTTCTGTAGTTAGAAAAAAAAAGGTGACTGGTTTGGGTTCCACTATAAAAACCTGCTGGTTGCCATGACAATTAACGTATCTGTTCCTCCCTTTTCTGCAGCATCCTTCTTGCATCTGAGTCAAATCAAAGAATCTATAAGCAACACCCATGATTTAGTATTTCCTGTGGCATGAGGATATGAAAATGTATGTACACACACATAACCACATATCCAAAATACGTATCCAAGGGCTAATCAGAGGTCAGAACCACAACCTCTAAAATTGTTACCACTGCCCTCCTCTCCCAACAATGTCCCATAAACAACTTACAAGAGAGACTCCTGCAAGAGGGTAGCAAGTACAAAGGGAGAATGAGGGAGGAAAGCTTAACACCTACTCCCTTCCAGTCTAGAGTGTCTCAAGATGGCCTCTGGGCCAGTTCTTTCCAGAGGGTGCTCCGCAGCCTGGACTCCTTGAGGACAGTGCCTGTAACTGACTGCTCTTTGTGTGCTCAGAGACCACTTGCATAGCACTGGGCGCACAATGAACCATTTGAGGCAATGAATGGAGCTCTTAGATAAGACAGCCACTCAATTTCCTACTAAAATCTCCAAGTTTGGGCCTAGCTTGCTTCGAATCGGCCCTGCCTGAAAAGAAAGCCAAGGAAGAATTCTAGCTCTACACTCTAAGGCGTGCAGCCTGGGAAATCAACGACTGAGTACTATGGTCAAGTCTTGACCAAGGATCCTTCCCTAGATGCATAGCAAAAGGAAGAGCTAATCAGAAAGTTACAGCATTAATGTGATTTATCTTCTTCTCTCAACCAAGGCTGCTCATTAAAATTTATAGTTGGGAGCAAATGGAGATGTTCCTATTTAGCTATCATTATTTTTCGGTTTAAAGTTCTTTTAAAAAGTTACACATGTCCATTTAACTACATTTAATTGCAAAACCTGCTTGTTTTAGAAAAGCTATGAAAATAAAGCTGGAAGCAAATAAAGCATCCATCATTCTACCATCCACAGGTAACCAGTGCCTACACCTGGGTTTCTATATCACTATCCTTTCAGATGTTTAGGCCACTCAGTCTAATGGTGCGGTGCAAAGGCTCTGGAATCAGATTGATCCGGGTTCAAGCTCTAGACTTTTCACTTCTTAGAGACATGATCTTGGGGCAGGTAATTTAACCCTGTTTAAGCCTCAGTTCTTCAGCCATAAAATGAAGATAATTGTATCTACTTCTTGGTACAGTTTTGAGAATTGTTTTAATCTATAACAACTCAGCTATGTTAGGTTTATTAAAATTCTATATGTATGTACCACTTTTTAAATAAAAATGGTATCTTCTGCACATATTTTGTAAACTTTCTCAAGAAACATAAAAGCATGACCTCTTGATACTCCAATAAATTCACTTCTATAAACATCGTACTTTCTAAATGTGGACATACTATTTATAATGGTACAGTAATGACACAAGAAAAACTGAGATAAATTCAGCCCCAGGTGAGGCACAGGATTTAAGTCATTCATCACCTGTGCCCATACACGCACAGTTCAGTGCTCTTAAACATATACTCAGTACTAATCATCGGTAAGAAGGAATGAACTAATATATTCAACGACATGGAGGAATCTCAAAAGCATTATGCTAAGTGAAAGAAGCCACTCAAATGATTTTATCTATATTGCATTCTGGAAAGGACAAAACTACAGGGACAGAAATCAGACAAATGGTTGCCAGGGGCTGGGGAGAGTGGAGAGAGTACTAACTACAAAGGCTTAAGAGGGAACTTCTGGGGACGTGTAAATATTCTATATCTTGGTTGAGAGATGATTACAAGGCTGTGTTTGACATAGTTCATTGAACAGTACACCTAAGAAAGGTGGAATTTATAGTATAAATTATATCGCAATTAAAAAAAAAACTTGACACATCAGCTTTTGTAGACATTAACAAGATTACAAACAAACAAACAAAAAAAAACCAAATCCATTGCTGTCGAGTCAATTCTGACTCATGGCAACCCTACAGGACAGAGTAGAACTGCCCCATAGAGTTTCCGAGGAGCGCCTGGAGATGCTAAATTCTTGTTCAGGTCCCAACACTGCCTACGAACAAATTCAGAATAACTTTCTATTTTCTTTCAGGCAAAATTAAAATGCACGCAAACTTTAAACAAATGCGACTCAATACCTACACACACAAAATCCAGCATTACTACCAAAAAATTTGATAACAGATACTAAAATGTGGCTTTAAATATTACTATTGTAAGTACAACTACTTTAGAACACTATCTGGAAATAGATTGTGCCGTTGGAGATCTTCTTTTCCCTGTGCCCCAGCAATTTTACTTCTAGGCATCTTCCCTAGAGAAACTGTCCCACGAGTACACACAAGATTTCACGGAATCAACCAACCTGTCTACCAATAGGAGAATGGTTGCAAGCATACTCTGGTTTAGTCACACACTGAAGTAATGGAAGTAAACTAGGTCTACAAGTATTGACACATGTATAAATTTTACAAATACCAGGTTGAAGAAAATAGCAAGTGACAAAAGAATAAATAACAGGTATTATTTATGTAAAAACATAATACAAGAAACAATAGTATATCCAGTTTACGGATACACCAAATGTATGAAAAAATGCAAGGGAATGATACACAACAACCTCAGGTTATGGTGACTTCTAAGAAGGTAAGTAAGAAGGCAGAACGTACCCAGATAGCGGCATCTGGAATCATTTATTTCTTGAAAACTAGTGACAAAATTTGATGCAAACATAAAAAGATGTTGTTGGTGGGTGCAAATTGCCAGATCTTTGTCCTGCAGAGCCACTAGGTGGGTTCGAACTGCTAACCTTCTGGTTCACAGCCAAGCACTTAACCACTGTGCAACCAAGGCTCCTAGAGCAAGATGTGAACATCTGTTAAATCTAGGAGGTGAGTGTGTAGGAATCACGTTTTTAAAAATGTTCTTTCCTAGACAACACTCAATAAATGGAAGGTCAGCTCAATTGGACTGGACCAAAAGCAAAGAAGTTTCCGGGATAAAATGAATGCTTCAAAGCTCAGCGGAGCAAGCGCGGGGGTCTGGGGAACATGGTTTGCGGGGACTTCTAAGTCAATTGGCAAAATAATTCTATTATGAAATCATTCTGCATCCCACTTTGAAATGTGGCGTCTGGGGTCTTAAATGCTAACAAGCGGCCATCTAAGATGCAGCAATTGGTCTCAACCCACCTGGAGCAAAGGAAAATGAAGAACACTAAGGCCACACGACATCTAAGAGCCCAAGAGACAGAAAGGGCCACATGAACCAGAGACCTACATCATCCTGAGACCAGAAGAACTAGTTGGTGCCCGGCCACAATCGATGGCTGCCCTGACAGGGAGCACAGCAGAGGACCCCTGAGGGAGCAGGAGATCAGTGGGATGCAGACCCCAAATTCTCATAAAAAGACCAAACTTAATGGTCTGACTGAGACTGGAGGAATCCCGGCGGCCATGCTCCCCAGACCTTCTGTTGACACAGGACAGGAACCATCCCCGAAGACAACTCATCAGAAATGAAAGGGACTGGTCAGCGGGTGGGAGAGAGACGCTGATGAAGAGTGAGCTAATTATATCAGGTGGACACTTGAGATTGTGTTGGCAACTCTTGTCTGGAGGGGGGATGGGAGGATAGAGAGAGAGGGAAGCAGGCAAAATTGTCAAGAAAGAAGAGACTGAAAGGGCTGACTCAAGAGGGGGAGAGTAAGTGGGAGTAGGGAGTGAGATGTATGTAAACTTATATGTGACAGACTGATTGGATTTGTAAACGTTCACTTGAAGCTTAATAAAAGTTATTTAAAAAAAAAATGTTCTGTCCTTACACGAACAGATATATGCACGCCCATGTTTATTGCAGCACTGTTTACAATAGCAAAAACATGGAAGCAACCAAGGTGCCTACCAACGGATGAATGGATAAATAAATTATGGTATATTCACACAATGGAATACTGTGCATCGATAATGAACAGTGAGGAATCTGTGAAACATTTCATAACATGGAATGTTTGAGGAACCTGGAAGGCATTACGCTGAGTGAAATCAGTCAGTGGCAAAAGGACAAATATTGTATAAGACCACTATTATAAGAACTTGAGAAATAGTTTAAACTGAGAAGAAAACATTCTTTTGTGATTACGAGAGGGGGGAGGGAGGGAGGGTGGGAAAGGGGCACTCACTAATTAGGTAGTAGATAAGAACTACTTCAGGTGAAGGGAAAGACAGCACACAATACAGGGGAGGTCAGCACAACTGGACTAAACCAAAAGTAAGGAAGTTTCCTGAATAAACTGAATGCTTCAAAGGCCAGCGTAGCAGGGGCAAGGGTCTGGGGACCATGGTTTCAGGGGACATCCAAGTCAACTGGCATAATAAAATCTATTAAGAAAACATTCTGCATCCCACTTTGAAGAGTGGCGTCTGGGGTCTTAAACGCTAGCAAGCAGCCATCTAAGATGCATCAATTGGTCTCAACCCACCTGGATCAAAGGAGAATGAAGAACACCAAAGACACAAGGCGATTACCAGCCCAAGAGACAGAATGGGCCACATGAACCAGAGACTACATCATCCTGAGACCAGAAGAACTAGATGGTGCCCAGCTACAACCCATGACTGCCCTAACAGGGAACACAACAGAGAACCCCTGAGGGAGCAGGAGAGCAGTGGGATGCAGACCCCAAATCCTCATGAAAAGACCAGACTTAATAGTCTGACTGAGACTAGAAGGACCCCAGTGGTCATGGCCCCCAGACCTTCTGTTGGCCCAGGACAGGAGCCATTCCCAAAGCCAACTCTTCAGACATGGATCAGACTGGACAATGGGTTGGAGAGGGATGCTGGTGAGGAGTGAGCTTCTTGGATCAGGTGGACACTTGAGACTATGTTGGCATCTCCTGCCTGGAGGGGAGATGAGAGGGTGGAGGGGGTTAGAAGCTGGCGAAATGGACACGGGAAGAGAGAGTGGAGGGAGAGAGTGGGCTGCCTCACTAGGGGTAGAGTAATTGGGAGTGTGTAGCAAGGCGTATATGGGTTTTTGTGTGAGAGGCTGACTTGATTTGTAAACTTTCACTTAAAGCACAATAAAAATTATAAAAAAAAATAAAGAAAAAAAGTTTTTTCCATGTTTGAAGTATTTGGTAATTAAAAACAAAATCAATGTGTCTACTTTTTAACCAGAACCATTTGGTTCATGACTTAACATGGGCTTTCATTCTCCCCTCTGTTAATCTGTAGTTTATTTTTTAAATATAGTCTGAGTTGCTGCTTCTGATGGGCTATTTCATTACCTAATAATTTTAGAATCTGATGCCACTGCATTTATACAGGACATTAGCTTCAACCTTAAATTAAATGCAACAATCAAAGCAAGCATCAACTTAAGAAAATTAAAATCCACTGAGAGTTTAATAAGCTGACTGCCCTAGAAAAACATCCCAGGCTCATCTAAGGCTATTGTGTAAATAAACTAAAAATAAACTAAGGAGCAATTATTTTAAAGAATTATTTACTAGCTAAATAACTGTGATTTCTGAAGTGTCCAAAGTATCAGAAAACATAAAAAAACTTTGTATTCAGAGTTTAATTTTTTTTTTTATTCAGAGTTAGTGTTTCTTTATCTTTCACCAATATATTTATTATTCTTGTTTAGTGAGTCTGTTACCACGAAGATTAACCCAAACAGTCAACAAAATTTTTTTCAAAAACAGAGGGCAGAAACACTTAAAGAAAATCACAAGACTACAGGACTGTTTTATTCATTTCCCATTTGCCCACTAAAAACCCCACAGAGTGCAGTTCTACCCTGAAGCATGTGGGATAGCAACAGGTTTGGTTTAGTTTAGTTTTTTTTTTTTTTGCTTAAAGATATAAAAGTTCTCAAAAAATGTCTGTTGGAAAGGTGGGCTCTATTTGCAAAATGTCCTTAAGTAGCAACAAGGCACAAGAGCTCAATTTTAAAAGTCTTTCTTTAAAAACGAGAGTTTACTTTGGGCCCTGAGTACTTTGAAAACTTTTTTGCCATTAGAACATTTTAAATTGCCAGAGTGCTAGTCAAATTTCCCAGTAGTAAAATTTAATATGCTCCACTTGCCCAAACAGTATTTTTGGGTGATAGAAGTAGGTAATAATTTTATGTAAATAAGAGACCCCAGTGCTCAGTGGGTGGTAAAGAGAACATAAACGAGCCCCCCTGAATGAAAGAGAACTCTCATACTTTAATTTTGGTACCCACATGCCTAACAGCCTCAGTAGATGCCAGTTCAGTGAGTGCCTTTAAATCACATGAAGTAAACTTTGGCAGGCTTTATACAACAGATATTACTTGATAATTTGCTTATGTCAGGAGGTTTTACAAGCAAGGTGCCTTTGCCAAATGAAAGCACATGTAATAAAAGCATGTTCATTTCATCATTAATATGCTCTTTTGTCAGGTTATGAAATGTTACGTGTTCAGTTCTGGGCACAGCCAACAGTTTTAACCAGGGCTTCAAACAGGTTAGTCCTTCGAACCCCTATTGAGAATTTGCATTTCTAACAAGTTCCCAGGCGATGCTAAGGCTGCTGGTTAGGGACCAATTCTGAGAACCACTACTAGAGCAGTGGCTCTCAAAATGTATCATATACAAGAAACACCCGGGGATCTTGTTAAAGTGTAGATTCTGATTCAGTATATCTGGTGTGGACATGCAAATTCTCAGCAGGTGTTTGATCCAGAGTGTTTGAAGCCCTGGTTTTAATCTCCCTCAGCATCAGACAGAGGGACTACAAAGCAGGTGGACCTCTTTGAATAACTAACATAGGTGCATATGACAGCCACTAAATGCTGAACAATCTTTAGTAAGGCACAAGGGTAACTTACACATAAGGATAATTAAGCTAACTAAGAAACAGGTTATTATTCACAAATGTGAAAGCTTGTTTATATTCATTATCTTAACATGAGAGACAAAGCTACTTAAATCTCCCAGTACAGAGTCCAGCACAAGGATGCTGAATATGTTTACTAAGTGAGAAGAATGCATGTTTTTTTAAAGGTGGCCTGGGGTTGACAAAGCAGCTCATGCTGGGTCCTGCAGAAAAAGGTAATCACTGAATTGGTATCTGCTGAGGCTACTGGGTGTGTGGGCACCAAAAATAAAGTGAAAGACTCTTCTTTCATTGATATGGATTGTTGTTGTTGTTAGCTGTCGTTGAGTTGGCCCCTGACGCATGCTGATCCCATGCACAAAGGAACAAAAAGCCTGCACCATCCCCATGATCACTTGAAGATCAGACCGTTGTGATCCATATGGTTTTCAATGACTGATTTTGGGGAGTAGATTGCCAAGCCTTTCTTCTTAGTCTGTCTCAGCCTGGAAGCTCTGCTGAAACCTGTTCAGCATCACAGCAACACGCAAGCCTCCAGTGACAGACGGGTGGTGTCTGCTCATGAGGTGCACTGGCCGGGACTCAAACCTCGGTCTCCTGTATGGAAGGCGAGAGTTCTACCACTGAGCTACTAGTGCTTCTGATATGAAGCATAGAATATGCTTTCCGGTTTCTCAAGTCTCATAACACAGTTTCACAGAATACCCACATTCACTCATTCAGCCAGTATTTACAGTGCCCCTGCTATATACCGGAGCCCTGGCGGCGAGTTCAGCTGCTAACCAAAAGGTCGGCAGTTCAATTCCACCAGCCGCTCCTTTGAAATCCTATAGGGCAGTTCTACTCAGTCCTGTAGGGTCACTATGAGTCAGAATCAACTTGACCACAATGCGTTTGGTTTTTTTGGTCTGGTTATATACCAGGCTCTATGCCTGGATAAAAAGATCACCACTATTCCCATGAGAAAGAATGGAGCAGGTGCCCAAGGCATAGGGGTGAGATGTGGATGTCCACAGAGGAAGGAGGCCGGAGCTCAAGGGCTGAGACTGGGTGAAAGACAAAGGTCAGATGAGAGGCTTTGGTTGTTACACTAAGGAGCTGGAATTCTGTCCTGCTGAAGGATTTAAAGCAAGATATTGACATTATACAAGGCATATATTTAATATAAAAATAAAAGAATGTACCAAGTTGGAGAAGTCCATTATCTGGGGACCATCTCCGAGGTCATCAGAGGTGTCTTAAGGTATTTCAACTTGAGCACTTACAGTAAACTAAGTCACCCAGGACATATCCCTTACCTATGCCTGAGGACGTGCTAATACTTACAAAAACACAAGGACAGCATGAACTGTTCTTAAATCATGTCATCTTATGGGGTGGATTCAAAGGATATACTTAATGACATTTTCCTCATCTGGGGAAAGATTTACAAGTACCCTTCTCAAGCATCTAGACATGCTGCACTCAACCCTATTCTTTTACTAGCTCCACATGCAGCATTTTGGAATCAAAGAGAGGCAGCAAATATTAACTGACTCCTATGTTTCTTTGATTTTTCTCTTAGTCTTCTGTGATTTTAAACCGAGGCTTTCAAGTACTTTGCCTGATGCTAACACACAGCATGAATAGCTCTTACTGAATGGGCTTCAGATTGTCATATAAATGAAAATTTATGCCAACTAGTGATTCAGGCTCAAATAGGGGCCACCTGTTCCAATTAGTGAGATTAAAATAGTCTACCACTGACTGACGACTGACGTTGGGTTCCAGGCCTTCCGGATGATGACAACATCTTTACAAAGAGGGAGAGGGGGACCTTGACCCCAACATAGAGTCGCACAGCCTGGAGTAAATATATTTAGGTGCTGAAGGATAGTTTTCACTAAGAGCATACTTTATTTTTGGAGAAGTACTTATATCTGAATTTCTGTGAAAGGCTGCCTTTCCCTGTATATTACAACAAGCCTACATAAAAAAAAAAAAAAAAAGCCTACATAGCACATCTTAATTAGGTTCAACTTTCCTTCAGAAAAACAGAGCTTACATTCATTCTCCACCCACTATTTGTCCATGCCTGAAATTCTCAAAGAATCCATATCTTGCTGGGTATTCCACCCTATATATAGCCTAAGGCCTTCCACTGCCTCGGTTTCTCTCAGGTCATCAGGAGACTAAAGACAAGGATGCACAGAGACTCAGCCTGCAGCAAGCACAGCCCTCGTTTTTCCAGTCTCTTCAAGTATTCCTGGAGTCCTGGTGGCACAGTGGTTTAAGCACTTGGCTGCTGACCAAAGGGCTGGCAGGTCAAATGCACTTTGGAAACCCTGTGGGGCAGCTCTACTTTGTCCTGTAGAGTTGCTATGAGTTGGAATCAACTTGACGACAGTGGGTTTCAGGTTTTTCAAGTATTCCTTCCCAGACAAGACCATCTTCAACTTATCAGAGTGGACGTTTGTTCATTCTGAATAACAAATAACAATTATTTATATTAAGTTAAATAAATTGATCTGCACCTCATTTGGTACACAAAGGATTTAAGTAAGATTGCAAGAAGCGCATGTATATGTAAATGTGTACATACTTTAAAATCAGGCCAGGGAAAACAAATCAGAAAAGGGAGTCAAAATTAAGAGATAAAAATACAGAAAAAAACAAAAATTTTGCTCAGCTCAGCTAAACTTGGACCCGAGTTTCCTGCTGGCCAAAACAAAAGGTGAAACATTTAATTACCCAAATTTTCACGATCCATGGGAAAAAATGCTTCTAAGAATCTTCTAGGCCATGGGTCTATAAGGAGTATTTCATAAAGGAATGGGGAGAGTTGAGATATTAAAAAAAGTGTTTTCCAAAATGATCCTGAGTTACTTTAGGCAGTACAGGACAAAGCATTATACCCAGAATCGTACAGTGAGAGAATTATTCCCCTTTTAATCCTCAGTCCAACCCAGCTGATTCAGTCCAGGAGAAGGATCAGATTAGTGCTAAAAGACCTCTACAACCTCCAACATTTGCTGATCTCCTTTTTGATCTGGCACTGCAGGCCACGGGCTCAAACAGTATCTACCTAGAACAGTAACACTGATACTTGAAAAAGAAATTTAAGTTTTAAACAGTAAATTAATTTAGATAGAAATATTAAGTAAACAATAGTACAGGTGGTATGAAGCTATGTGTAGGAGGAGTGGGAATGACTGAAGTAGGAGAAACTTTGTGGTAGAAAACAAATGACTCAACGTCAGAACAACAAATGCTGTAATAAATGGGTTTCTTAACACCACTTCTCACGGCTGCTCGCACAGCTGGAAGTGGAGGAGTAGACATTCCAATGTGATTCCAGACTCCATAACCTTAACCACTTCACTACTCTTCAAAAGCCAGAGATGAGCTCAAACAGTGGTGCTGGGTAGAGCAGTAAACCATTGATGTGGCAGGTAAGGTTGTTGATGAGGTAGTGTCCTACTGGTTTTATGGTGAAAGTAGTAACCAGGTATGGGAGGGTGGATTGAGAGAATGGATTAAGTCTTAGATATATCGACCTTGAGATGCCTTGGAACACACAGAAGGAAACATCTCGTATTATGCAGTAAAGTCACACACGGTTGAGCTCTCAAGTCAGCGTGTAGGGCAGGAGCCATGGAGAATTTCCCTGAGGAAGGCACTCAACCGGGGATTGGCATTGGACATGCCTTCTCTCAATAGGCCAACTTCCCCCCAGTGTTGGAGCAGAGAATTATTTCTTTGGTCAAGACCAAATGAATTTTTGCCTTGTGTTTAGGGGCTGTGTTTATGAAAATTACATATGGCAGAAACAGTTGGTCCTGGAAGATGCTCTCAATGACAGAGAGGAGGAGAGAGCTTCAGAGCCAATAAAGACTAAGGTAGAATTGTCCTAAATTAACTGCATGTATGATGTACTCCATGGCTTATGGAGTATATATATTTTTATGTGTGTGTATGTATGTATACATATGTATATGTATATATGTATACATATATATTCCCCTCCCCAATAACCTGTCCCAAACAGCAGAAGGTCAAGACAAGGATGAACTCTTCACCAAATTTTATTTTGAAAGAAATGAGGACACTAGAAGGGACCTCAGAAAATATTATTAAAAAATGGCACCAGATCTGCACAGCTAAGTAATTTGACGCACGATTTGTCACACCTCTCCATCCCCTAAGAAAAAAATGGAAATAAATTCAGAAGGATAATGGCCTACTGCTAAATCACTCAAATTCAGGTTTTTTTCACCCGGAAAATTCACAAACTTTTAAATCTCTTTATCAATTAATTCTCTATTGAAAAATATTTTAAACTCTAATTCTACCTAGTTTACTACAGAGATGTGTACCCTGTAAGCATTATTATTCTAAAAACTCACTGATTACCATGGTATTTGAAATATTTAAAGCAATAAAGGAATTCATTTTAAGACAAAAAAAGTTGTAACGGTCAGTTCCAATTGGTCTATATTAGTTACGTAATTTCACTGGTTAATGATCTTGCTGGACGTCACTTTTTACTTCTGAAAAATGAATGGTCTGGAGTTAATATCTAAATTTCCTTCCAGTTCTAACATGGTTAAACCTTTGAGTCTAACTTTCCAACTCTCGGCCTTTAGTATGAGAAGCACGTGCCTTCAGTCCAGTCAAGCTACAGTCCCACAGGGAGTTCCGGTGTGGCCACCAGGTTACTGTTTTCCCAGTTGCTTTAAACTGCCCTTTGAAATGCTTTTAGTTGGCACAGGCTCCTCACATGCCCTCAGACATGAGGCAGATACCAGTTTATAATCAGTCATTTAATATGTGGCTTCCTGAGGAGAACTACAATAAATGGGATGCATCTCAGAAAGCAATCCTTAAAAAGATCTGGGCTCTGGAGAAAATGCAAAGTGTTGGAAATCACACCTGCTGTCTCCACTCAACTCAGCTCCTCCAATGGCCAGACAGCTATATTGCCGTTTTGAATTTTTGTTATTATCCTTCCCCCATCTTAACATAATTGAGTGCTTAGCATGTGCAGGCCCTAAGCGGTGCCTTATACATACTATGTCATCAGTCCTCGCAACAGTCCTCAAAGGGGCTTATTATGATGCCCGTGTTACAAGGTTGGTAACTTGCCTGCGAGAACACCATGGAGAGTCAGCTGAGGCTGACAACTCCACAACAGGCACTCTTAACCACTCCAGCTTACTCCCCCATTGTGTCATGTGCTAAGGGGGAAGACAAAGGAGTGATTTTCTATCATGAGGGACTTCACAGAAAGATCACCAGGTGACTGGTCAAGTGGCCCATGAGAACAGAATATGTATACAAACAGGCCAGTCATGAGGTCTACTGAGGAGAAACATGCCTGCAGGACATCTCAAACTCTATGGTCACAAGGAAGAACCACCCTCATCATGCTTGCCAACTGCTCATCTTCCGGGCACCAAATACCAGGTAGAAAATAGTTCTTTAATGATGTTCTTAAATCATGAGCTTGTTTAACAGCCTTTGAGACCTCCCAAACTACTGGAAAATTTCTTATATCTCAAGCAGCAGAAAAAGTTCTTAAAATCACTCTACATCGTTTGCTCATCAGCTGTTCACTGGGTATATACGGCTATGTGCAAAGGACGGGCAAAGTGCTGTGTCATCAGAATCTAGAGCACACAGTTCCGGTAGGTGACCTGCAGAAGCTGTATACATTGATCCCCAAGCCTTCAACAGGTTTAGTAAGACTACAGCTCTCCAGTATTCACTGAGGAGATGGAGAAGTGGTTCAGAACGCAAGCTCTGGAGTGGACAGATCCGGGTTCAAATCCTAGCTATACCATTTATTCACTGACAACCACAAGACCTTAAACAGATTACTTAACCTGTTGGCCTCAGCTGCATCTGTAAATGAAACCATAAACAGGATACTATGAGGATTAAGAATACAGTGTATTTGAAGCGCTTCATATTGTAACTTGTGTATGGTAAGGGAAATCAGTACACACTGGCTGTTATCATTGTTACTACATTCTTCTTTTCATTTATGTTCTTTTTGCCTCCTAACAGTGGAATAACAAACAAATATACCATGTTTTTCCTCAAGCAGCATCCCCCCTAAATCGATGGAGTTGCTGGATTATGCACAGATAATATACCCTGATGTTCCTTTTATAGGGAATGAAAAGTTCTCATTCTGATTCACAGTGCAGTGATTCATGGTTCTCTTCCTTCTCTTCTCACCAACCCTCCTCCACTCAAAACACAAAAACACAATTAAGAAACAGCAGGACTGAAAGCTGCAGCCTCCTCTAAGTCAAGATGTTGGCAATTTTCATCTAGCAGGATCAGGTTGATTTCTGACCTAAAGAGCAGTCCTGGAAATTTCAGACAGTGAGTCTCAAGCAAAACGCATCCTGCAATCCAAGTTGGTGGCAGCTGTCTTGGTGTTCTACAGTGGATGTGACAAGCGGCTGTGCTGCTGTGGCTGGCAATTTGTTCTCCTCTTAAGGGAGAAGTGGTGAGCCTGTAGCAAAGCATAGCTCAAAAACACACCACATCAACCCATCTATCCTGAATTTAAGAAAAATCTGGCTTGAGACACACTCCCCATTGTTCACAGTCCCTTTAATTAACTCTTTAGAACAAAATAAATCACTGATTAAAAGTGTACTCGCAAACTCCTCAGTTTATTGCATCACTGTCAGTGTCTGGCACCATGGAAGTCCGTTTCCACTCAGCCTAGTTCCTGCTTTGGGAGTAAGCATGTCACCATCATTTTATTACATCACTGCCCGGCCAGATCCACTGTGAGAAGGGCCGCAACATCACATCCGTGAATGGCTTCGGTCATTATTCATTACCCAATTTGGAATCTATTTCCAACTCACGGAACACTTAATGAGCACTACAGGTGGCATTCAGACCTGACACAAGTTTTTTTTTTTTTTTTTCCCTACTTGTTATCTTCATTTCCTTCTGTAAAAACGAAGGGTCTTGCCTGACCACAAGCATAAATGAGAAACACTCACTGGATATTAAGCTTCTAGAGAGACCACACTGTATGTTTCATTCACCATTGTATTTCTGAAGCCCAGAATTGCAGATGGCACATAGAAGGTGCTCAGTAAGTATTTGTTGAATGAATGAAGCATCTTGTCCTCCAAGTGCAAGCATCAATAGTTTATAACAGACAGGTAAACAATGTGATGAGGAACATATGGAGCTAGGTACAAAGCGCTAGAAAATGCTCTATACTTTTCACAAAATTAGCGGTCTTTCCATTTTTAAGCTTATGAATCCTTCTTAGGTACAGAAATAAACGCGAATGGCTACCATCTATTAAGTTCTTACTATGCCGCTGGCATTGAGTTAAGCATTTTATAGACATTACTGTATTTATTCCTCACAACACCCCTATGATGTAGAAGAGGAAACTGAGGCTTAGAATGGTTATAGGGTCCAAGGTCACACCAGTAATAAGCAGCACTAGTGAAAGATCTGTTTTCTAGGGCAGTCTAATGAAAGTTGTTCCGTAGGCAGAATAATCTGGTCCTTGGAGGCAGGATGGAATAGAAGGTGAAATCACAGAACAATGAGGAGCTAGTGTAGCAGTTATTGCCTGGTGAGGTCTCAAGTGGCTAAGCTAAGGTGGGAGATTCATGAACCTCCTCACAGGAGGAATGAACCAATTCCAGAGAAAAATAAAAAAAAGACCCAATGGCATTGCTGATAGATTACAGAGGTGGGAGCATGGTAGGCACTCAAGATGACTAAAAACCCACTGAAAAACCCACTGCCGTCGAGTCAACTCTGACTCATAGTGACCCTATAAAAAAAAAAATAATTTTTTTTTTTTTTTTTACCCTATAGGACATAGTAAAACTGCCTCTTTCAAAGGAAAGCTTGGTGGATTCGGACTGCTGATCTTTTGGTTAGCAGACGTAACTCTTAACCACTATGCCACCAGAGTTTCTGCAAAATGACTAGCAGGTCTAATTAGTGGTGCCGCCAACAGAAAGAAAGTACTCACTTTACATGTGGGTAAAAACTCTTAATGGCACATGCGACCATTTTTTTTTTTCAACCATGTTCTCTTATTTAAGACCCACAATCACTCCCAGGAAGTATGGACTATTATCATCTCCTTTACAGATGGGAAACGGAGGCTCAAAAAGGTTAGGACCTTGCCCTAGTGGTCACCTAGTTGGGAAATGCAAACAGCCAGGATACAATTCAGGTCAGTCTGACTCCAGAGCTCCAGCCATTCACCTCTACACCCAACTGGCCTAGGGTGGCATTCCAAAACATTTAAAATTAGAACCAACTAACAAAAATTTTATTCACACAAAAGCGATTAATAAAAACCACTGTATAGAAAGCAGACTGCCTGTATTCTTAAAAAGATGATAGGCATTAACTATCTAGGGCAAGAAAAAAAAGTAGGATTCTAATTATGTATACTCATTCTTTTGAAGTAGAGGGATATTATGTGCATCATGGTAACAGGCAAAATTTCTGAGTTTTACAAGTTTAAGGTTAAAAACGTAAATGATCTTGCCTTGTCAGCTTAGTGAGTTACACTTCATTTTCATGGGGGGAGAGGGGGTGGAATCTAGGTTAGTCCACCTGGCTGTAAAAATAGGCTTCTGCAATCTTAAAATAGTACACTGCCTCATTATTATTTCAGTCTCAAAGGCTTAAACAATCCCAGCAAGAGAGACGCGTATGTTCCCTGTTATCTCAACAAGGTATCAATTTTGAACTCAGAAAATGACCATTCAGTAACCAAGAACTCAAACTCAAGAGTCTAGGCTTCTTCCTTCATATCCCTGAAAAGTAGATCAATTCTTTCATGCATTTTCAAGGGAGCTAATTTACCAAATGATTCCACCAAAAAAAAAGTTCATTTAAAATCTTACACTAGTGATAGTTTATTCCCCAAAAGAGAGTGACATCAAGGAATTAAGTCCTAACACAGCTCAATGTATTTCAGTATGTTCAGAAAATAAGTCTGGACGTGCTACATCTAAGTGAGTTCCACAAAACAGGAGCTAGAATCAACTAATGGGATGCATGCTTCCTGCACAGGGAAATGACTGTTGTGGCTGCTTTCCTTTCATTACAGCATGCTTACTGCAGCCTGAAGAACAGATTCAGAATTACATCAGCCCACCTGATGGTTTGATGATTGTGAGCTCATTAAAGTTCTTAGGAGTTTACATAAGAAAAGTTCTTATGTAAATCCACCAAGGAAAGCTTGGTGGATTCGGACTGCTGTTCTTTTGGTTAGCAGAAAGGAAAGTTCTTATGAGTTTACAAAATTTTCACTTGTTCTCCCTATTCCTCACTGGCTCAATGATAAAAATCCTCACAACAGACAGCCAACAAGTCTTAACTGGGATCTCAAGGAGTCCAACAACACTCCTGTAGAATTTATGATCATGGTCTATTAAAATTCTAGCTTTCCTTAGTCTGATTTCTTTTAGTCCTCACTAGATTTCATTTGCCCAATAAGTTAATCTAGAATAATCAATACACATAATGTCTAACAGGAGCCCTGGTGGAGTAGTGGTTAAAGCACTCAGCTCCCAACTGAACAGTCGGCAGGTCAAACCACGAGCTGCTCCGAGGGAGATAAAGAGGTGGCAGTCTGCTTCCGTGAAGATTTACAGCCTTAGAAACCCTACAGGGGCAGTTCTACTCTGTCCTATAGGGTCACTATGAGTCGGAATTGACTCTATGGCAATTTTTTTTTTAATAATGTCTAACTCAGTTTTAATACACAGGCTATTGAAAAAATGGGGTCTTTCCAAGCTAGTAAGGCAATGTGGTATGTGTAACATCCGTAAGAATTTTAATGAATTAAAGAAACCCCTTTCACATAAGGTTGTGGTACTTTAACAACAATGACAGGCTCAGAAACGGAACAATGGCATTGACAAACTAAGTCTGCAGTTCTGTTACAAGACTGCTTTGTCACTTTCCATCTACGTAGTTGTGGTACAAACTTTATCACCACCATTTTATAGGTTAGAAGAGTGAGTTTTGGCAAGTTTCATGAGTTTTGCCAGATTACTGAAAAGAGCTCTCAGTGAGCCATCGAGGATTTCTAACCCTGTTATTTACACAAGAATCAGCACAGTTGTGACAGGAGAATCCCAGCTTCCACACTCTTCTCAAGTCTGAAATTTCTTCTGTCAACTTCAATATTACCCCGCCCTCAATTACAAATGCATTAAAAAAAGATCTTCACTTTTGATGCATAGTTAACTGCGTTAACTACCAGTCATCCTTCTAGAAACTTGTAACTGTAGGTAACCTAAGATCTTTTATCGATGTTTTGCTATGACACTTGTTTTTAAAGCACAGAAACAAAAGCCTTGCTTTAGAGGGTGGAAGAGTAGGGTGGGTGCAATCAAATATAACAAAACTTTTAAACTATAAAATTTTACGTTATTCTATTACATTGATTAATAGATGCTAAAAAGAAAAGCAGGCAAATATATACCCGGAACCAGTTACTTTACTTTGGGCAAGCGATTACTTCTTGAAAATATTATTGACTACCCAAGTCCTGCACAAGGGGCCATGCCACGTTTCTGACACCACTGCTACTACTGTATCCCTCCGGTGGGGCTTTCGATCTCGGAGGTGACAGGCCGGAATCTGAGCACCGCTCTACCTTTGTGGACTTTATACAGGGAAGCTGACACCCAAACATCGAGATCTTGGACAAGCGAGCGGATTGCGGAGCAAAAAAAACAATATATATATATATATATATTTTATCTCTTGGGAGAAAAGATGTCAGAGTGGAGGAGGTGCTGTTTTAAACGGCACTCAATCAGCCAAGGGAGGAACGGAGTACCCAATCTCGCGTCCAGGCTTGACGATGAAACAGCCCAGGAGGGCAAAGGTATTCCCCAAGAAAGGCGGAGGCTTCCACTCCCCGGAGAAACAAGCGCTCAGCTTGCGGCCTCCGCTGTTATTTGGAAGCAATAGATGGCTCGTCTCTGCGGCAAGCACAGAAGAGCTATTTTCACCCACAGCCAAAATCAGCAACAGCAAATTACACTGCAAACAATGAAGAGTGCGCCTGTTTTGCACGGTTAGAAACTCCGGAGAGGCAGCGCGAAGACTGACTTTGCACTTGGGCAGAGCCAGGAGCAGCCGCCTTGGGAGATGAGGAAGCCGATCCAGCCGCGCCCCTCTGCGTTCCGGCCGCGCACAGAGCGCGGGCTGGGGCCACGTACCCCGAGCCCGAAAACGGGGTCGGGAGGTCGTGACTTGGAGGGATCCCCACAAGTCCAGGCGCCGCGCGGAGGGCTCTCCTTGGCATAGGGGGCGACCGAGCGCAGCACAGGGCGCGGACCGTCGGGGAGACCCGGGCGTCCCCGACAGGCGCTCGTGGACAGGGGAACGGTGGGCGCAGGAGGGGCAGTCCGGACTTTATACTCCATCCCGGCGGCAGACCTGAGGTCTCCATCCTGGCCGCAAGCGGGGGTCCGACGTCCCCTTCCCAACCCTCCAGAGTGCGGAAGCGAAAAACCCAGGAGGCAGATGAGCGAGGCAGGCAGGGCAATGCGGCCATCGAGAGTAAACGCCGGAGCCAAAGCACCGCCCGGCCTGGCTCCCAGCGCGCGCTGCCCGAGGGGCTCGGCGCCCCCACCACACGCCTCCCCGCGGCTCTCACCCGGCTCTTGCAGCGGAGGTGCCTGCCTGGGTCCGAGTAGGTCCTGTCCACGGTGAGCGCCGTGTCGCTGCCCGGCATCGCGGCGCTGAGCTGGAACTTTCCCGTCTCCCGGGGACACCGTGCCGCGAACCGCCGGCCGTGCTCGGACTCGCCCCGGGAGCCGCGGCCGAGGGGCGGCGCGGGCTGCTGCAGCTGTTGCTGCCACCCGCGCGGCCGCCCTGCGCCGCCGCCGCCACCGACGCCTCGGGGTGGTGGAAAGGGCGGGGCAGGAATGCAAGAGTCTCCGCCCTCTTCCCCTCTTCCCGCCTCTCCCTTGCCAAGACCCTTCTCCAGGTGTAATTTCTCTGCCTCTGGCTGAAACTTGATTCTTCTCCCTCCTACAATGCCCTCTTTTTCTTCAAAAGATGAGAGACACCTACAGTATATATTATTTGTATGTTTATAATAAAAAATGGCTTTAATCGCAAGATTTCGAGGCTTGTCTTAAATGCCTCCTTTTATGTTATTTTTTATTCAACATGCACTTACTGAGGATCTACCAGGTGCCAGGCCCTAAGCTAGGGATCAGAGACTTAAAATATATATATATATATATATATATACACACACACACACCAAAAACCCTTACACACACGCACACACACATATCCCATTTTACATTTCCTTGTAAATTACATATATATATATGTACACACACGCACACACACATATCCCATTTTACATTTCCTTGTAAATTACATATATATATATGTACACACACACACCAAAAACCCTTAAACGCACACACACACACATATATCCCATTTTACATTTCCTTGTAAATTACTTCAAAGTAACGACCATATCTTTTCGTTTGGAGTCTAGATGACAAAGGTGTGATTAGAGAACAATTAGATATAAGTTGCCTAAACCAGAATTCAGAACACCTCGTCTTGCTATGTCGGGTGTGCTAGTGGGTGACTGAGTTGAAATATTTAAAGCACAGCTGTTCCAGCCAGAAGCTAGAGTGAGTTGTGACAAGCCTAGAGGGAGGGAGGAATTTGCTCCTCCTCTTCAAAGGGTTGGAGGAGGGTAGTGCAGGTTGAAGAAAAACATTGAGCATAAAAACAGAGTAGTAGTCAGTTTAGTGAGTGTCTTTGGGAACAGAAGGACACGAGGAACAGAAGGACATGACTGAAAAAGTGGGTGAAGAGCATGTGGTGCAGGGCTCTACTTTCAGGGCTATTGGTATCGGGCCGTTGCTGGAAGTTTTTGAGCAAGGAAAAGACAACATCAGAACGGAAATTTAGGCAGAGGGTTTATCTGACAGTAGTATGAAGCACTGATTGATTGAAGATGGGTGAGGGACACTCATTAGGGGGCTATTGCTAAGATTGGGAACAACCTAAATGTCTTTCAGAAAGAGGCTGGTTAAATAAACTACGGTACATCATCCAATGGAATATTAGACAACTTTAACAGAATGGAATGCTCTGGGTGGTACAAATGGTTAATGTGCTTGGCTGCTAACCAAAAGGTTAGAGGTTTGAGTCTACCCAGAGGCACCTCAGAAGAAAGGCCAGGCGATCTATTTCCAAAAATCAGCCATCGGAAACCTGACTGAGCACAGTTCTACTCTGGCACACACGGGGTCACCATGAGTTGGAGTTGACTCATCGGCAATTGGTTGCTGGTAATGGAATGACGCAGCTTTCTATGTATGGCTATGGAAATATCTCTAATACGTGGCTACGTGAAAAAAGAAATGTGCAGAATAATGTATATGGTATTTCACCATTTATGTAAAAACAATTTATGTACATGCTTATATGTGCACAGTATATTTCTGGATGATAAACAAGAAACTAAGAAGATAGAGAAGAAACTGGTGCCAGGGGAGGGGAAGTAGGTAGCTAGAAGGCAAGGGTGAGAGATTTATTTTCCACATTTTAAACTTTTGAATGTTTCTATTGTAAAATACACATTAAGTATCCAAAAGGTAAAATTAAAAAAAAAATTCTGGGGGGGGGGATCTTTCTTCTTTTTAAATAAAATAACAAGGCCAAACTTAAAGAAGAAGTACAAAGATCTGTGTAGTTCTAAAACCACCAAAGAAATTGAATCAATAGTTTAAAAATAACACACCCCCAATGCACACGCAACTACCACCAGACCCAGACAGTTTTTCAGTAAGTTTTTCCAAAGCAGAGAAGAGATATATCAAATGTTGGGGTGTGTGTGTAAGATTTTAGACAGGATGGCCAGAGAAAGCCTCTCTTACAGGTGACATCTGATCACAGACCTGAGAAGCGAGGGAGCTAGACATGCAGATACCCGAAAATTTCAAACAGAAGGAACATCAAATGGGAGTGTCCAAGGAAAAGTGAGGAGGCCAGTGTTTGCTGCAAGGACAGTAGAAGATGTGGTCAGAGAAGTGTCAAGGCCAGATCATACAGGGTGTCTTAGGCATCTAGTGCTGCTGTAACAGAAATACCACAAGTGGATGGCTTTAACAAAGAGAAATTTATTTTTTCACAGTAAAGTAGGCTAAAAGTCCAAATTCAGTGCGTCAGCTCCAGGGGCAGGCTGTCTCTAGAGGAAGGTCTTTGTTCTCAATCTCCCACTGGTGGAGGAGCTTCTCAGGTGCAGGGACCCCAGGTTCAAAACACACACTCTGCTCCTGGTGCTGCTTTCTTTGCGGTACGAAGCCACCTGTCTCTCTGCATGTTCCTGTCTTTTATATCTCAAGAGATTGCCTCAAGACGCAATCCAATCCTGTAGCTTGAGTCCTGCCTCACTAACACAACTGCTGTCCATTCTCCCTCATTAACATCACTGAAGCAGGGTTTACAACATATAGGAAAATCACACAATACCGGAATCATGGTGCAGCCCAACAGATACACACTTTTTTG
The DNA here is from genome assembly GCF_030014295.1 of Loxodonta africana. NCBI lineage: Eukaryota > Metazoa > Chordata > Mammalia > Proboscidea > Elephantidae > Loxodonta > Loxodonta africana. The sequence goes on along the minus strand of NC_087345.1, from coordinate 37,250,886 downwards.
GGGGGGACATAATTCAACCCATGACACAGGGCTTTTAGGCCATTTTAAATACTTCCTGAGGAAGATGGAAAGACTGGGAGAATTTGAGCAAAGCAATGACATGATCTGTTTTTCAATATGGGGAAAAAAAACTAAATCCTTATCTCATGGCATATGTTAAAATCAATACTGGACAGATTAAAGATCAAGGAGAAAAAAGGCACCACTTAAAATGTCAGAAGAAAATGAGAGAATATCATTATGACTGCACATCATAAAAAGCAGATCACAAAAAGCATAAACCATAAAACATTAAAATTTTAAAACTTCTACTCATGAAAAGAAACAATAATAAAGTGAAAAGATAAGTCACAGAGTGAACTAGAGATAAAAAAGAAATCAATATGGATAAATTTTACAAACAATATTGAGAAACAAAAACAAAGCAAGCCACAGAAAATTACATTTGGCATAATTTTATTCATTCATGCAAAATTTTAAAAAATGCGAAAAGGAAAAAGCCCAACTTTTTAAAAAAGATATATACAAAGATATATACTAAAACTGTTTAAGAAAAACAAGAGCATGATAACACAAATTCCAGGAGTGTTTATCTCTGGTAGGGGGATAAAGAAGAATTCAATAGGAGAGAGGTCCAGAGGGCTTCATCATAAATACTGCTCTGTTTAAGAAAGCTAACTCTTGGTACACTGGATATGTATTTATTCATACACATGCACATGCACACACACACAATTTCATAATACTTTAAAAGTTTAAAGGCAACAAAGGCTCAAGGGATAGACGTGATGATGGTGTCCTTAATACTGAAATTTAAGTCACCAGTAGGAGGGCCTTCTCAAATAAATACACATAGTAGCACTTTTATAAGTATAATGCTTGATATAAATGCAAGATAGCCTTTTATTATTAATTTAAAACATTGTGTCTCCCAGCCGACACGGCACCATGAACACAAGCTCTACGCCGAACCTCTACAGCAGACCCGAAAAACTAAGTAAAAAGAGAGACAAACATCATTCCTGGAACCTGAAGTGTCAAATGAAGAGATAAAGAGCTCAGCCAAGCACCAGGATGGAATAAGAAGCTGACAGAGGACAGAGAGTGAGGAAAGATAGGAAAGATTGTACCAGCCAGATACCAACTTAGGAAATGAATTTTCAAGGACTATTCAAAACCAAAACAATTACAACAGGGAACCAGAGAGATTAATCTGTAAATGACAACAACATCAGGACAATAAAAGAGGGAATAAATGGTATAGGTATACAACTTTCTAATGGAGAGGAAGGCAAGGTGATACCAAGTAATCATAGACTAGTTCAAACCTAGGAAAATAAGGGTAAATTTCAATGTAACCACAAAGAAAGTTAACAAACCTACTCATCAAAATAAAGAAGAAAAACATAAAGTCTCAATAAAAACAAAAGAAATCCACAAACAAAAGAAACTCAGTACAGGAGAGTAAGAGGAACAAAGAAAATGTTAGCACCACACAAAAAAAAAAGCATTACAAAATGACAGCAATAAACTCACACTGATCAATAATTACACTGAATGTAAATGGTCTAAACGCACCCATAAAGAGACACAGAGTGACCGAATGGATAAAAAAACAGGATTCATCAATATGCTGTCTACAAGAGACACACCTTAGAAACACAGATGTAAATTTATTAAAACAATGGAAAAAATATATCAAGCAAATAACCATCAAAAAAGAGCAGGAGTGGCAATACTAATCTCAGATAAGATAGGCTTTAAAACAAAATCCACCATAAAAGACAAAGAAGGGCACTATATAATGATTAAAGGGATGATCTCTCATGAAGACTTAACCATAATAAACATCTACGCACCCAATGAGAAGGCTCCAAAATATATAAAACAAACTCTAGCAGCACCGAAAACAGAAATCGACAGTTCCACAATAACAGTAGGAGATTTCAACATACCACTCTCAATAAAGGACAGAACATCGAGAAAGAAACTCAGCAAAGAAACAGATGAGCTAAAGAGCACTATCAGGCAGCTTGACCTCATAGACATATATAGAACACTCCATCCAACAGCTGCAAAGTACACATTCTTTTCTAAAGCACATGGAACGTTCTCCAGAATAGACCACATCTTAAGCCACAGGGCAATCCTCAAAAAAATCCAAAACATTGAGATAATACAAAGGATCTTCTCTGACCACAATGCCATCAAAGTAGAAATTAACAACAGGAAGAGCAAGGAAAAAAAATAATTACATGGCAACTGAATAACACCCTGGTTAAAAACCACTGGATAATAGAAGAAATCAAAGATGGAATCAAAAAGTTCCTAGAATCAAATGAAAATGAAAACACATCATACCTAAACCTTTGGGACACAGCAAAGGAAGCTCTCAGAGGTCAATTAATAGCATTAGATGCACACATCAAAAAAGAAGAAAGGGACAAAATCAAAACATTAGTTACACAACTCAAATAAATGGGAAGAGAACAGCAAAAGAAGCCCATAGCCATGAGAAAAAAGGAAATAACTAAAGACCAGAGCAGAAATAAATTAAATAGAGAACCGAAAAACGATAGAAAGGATTGGCAAAACCAAAAGTTGGTTCTTTGAAAGGATCAACGAAATCAACAAACCACTGGCCAAATTGACAAAACAGGAGAGAACACAAATAACCCAAATAAGAAATGAAATGGGAGACATTACAACAGACCTAAGTGAAATAAAAAAGGACCATAACAGAGTATTATAAAAACTATCCTCCAACAAATTTGAAAACCTAGAGGAAATGGACAAATTTCTAGAAACACACTACCTACCCAAACTAACACAAAATGACGTTGAAAATCTGAACAGACCCATAACAAGAGAAGAGACTGAAAAGGTCATTAAAAAAAAAAAAAAAAACAAAAAAACAAACTCCCAACCAAAAAAAGCCCTGGCCTAGATGGCTTCACTAGAGAATTCTACCAAACATTCAGAGAAGAGCTTACACCAGTACTACTCAAACTATTTCAGAACACAGAAAAGGAAGTGATACTTCTGAATTCATTCTATGAAGCCAGCATAAGCCTGATACGAAAATCAGGCAAAGACACCACAAAAAAAGAAAATTTCAGACCAATATCTCTCATGAATATAGATGTAAAAATTACCAACAAAATCCTAGCCAATAGAATTCAGCATCATATAAAAAAAAAATAATAATACACCATGACCAAGTAAGATTTCATACCAGGTATGCAAGGATGGTATGCAAGGATGGTTCAACATTAGAAAATCAATCAATGTAATCCACCACATAAATAAAAGCAAAGCAAAGAATCACGTGATCATCTCAAGTGATGCAGAAAAGGCATTCAACAAAGTCCAACACCGATTCCTGATAAAAACACTCAATAAAACATGTATAGAAGGGAAATTTCTCAAAATTAAAGGGCATCTATGCAAAACCAATGGCCAACATCATTCTCAATGGATAGCAGCTGAAAACATTCCCCCTGAGAACAGGAATGAGACAAGGATGCCCTTTATCACCATTCCTATTTAGCATTGTTCTGGAAGTCCTAGATAGAGCAATAAGGCAAGAAAAATAAATAAAGGGCATCCAAATTCGTAATGAAGAAGTTACACTGTCCCTATTTGCAGATGATATGATCGTATACTTAGAAAATCCAAAAGACTCCACCAGAAAACTACTGGAACTAATAGAAAAGATTCAGCAGAGTAACAGGGTATAAGATCAACATACAAAAATCAGTGGGATTCCTATACACCAATAAAGAGAAAGATGAAAAGGAAATCGAGAAAACAATACCATTTATAATAGTCCCTAAAAAAATAAAATACGTGGGAATAAATCTAACCAGGGATGTAAACGGCCTATACAAAGAAAACTACAAAACACTACTACGAGAGATCTACATAAATGGAAAAACATACTATGCTCATGGATAGGTAGATTCAACATTGTGAAAATGACAATTCTGCCCAAAACGTTTTACAAATACAATGCAATACCGATCCAAATACCAACAACATTCTTTAAAGAGATGGAAAAACTTATCATTAACTTTATATGGAAAGGGAAGAGGCCCCAGATAAGTAAAGCACTACTGAAAAAGAATAAAGTAAGAGGACTTGCACTACCTGATCTCAGAACCTACTATACAGCTACGGTAGTCAAAACAACCTGGCACTGGTACAACGACAGATATATTGACCGATGGAACAGAATTGAGAACCCAGATGTAAATCCATAAGTTAACAGAAGAAAAAACAGGATCAATGCTAGAGTCCCTAATAAATGGCATTAAAAAAACAAAAAACCCAGTGCTGTTCAGTCGATTCTGACTCATAGTGACCCTGTAGGACAGAGTAGAACTGTCCCATAGAGTTTCCAAGGAGCGTCATTAACAGGATACAAATCACAACCAACAACACAAAAGCTCCAGATCATAAGCTAGATAACTGGGATCTTCTAAAAATTAAACACTTATGCTCATCAAAAGACTTCACCAAAGGAGTAAAAACAGAAGCTACAGACTGAGGGAAAATTTTTGGCTATTACAAATTAGACAAAGGTCTAATTTCTAAAACCTACAAGAAAATCCAACACCTCTACAACAAAAAGACAAATAATCCAATTAAAAAATGGGCAAAGGAAATGAACAGACACTTCACCAAAGAAGACTTTCAAGTGGCTAACAGACACATGAGGAAACACTCACAATCTCTAGCCATCAGAGAAATGCAAATCAAAACCACAATGAGATACCATCTCACCCCTACATTACTGGCACAAATCAATAAAATGGAAAATAACAAATGTCGGGAGAGGCTGCAGGGAGATCAGAACTCTTATGCACTGCTGGTGGGAACGCAAAATGATACAACCATTTTGGAAAATGATATGGCGCTTCCTTAGAAAGCTAGAAATAGAAATATCATATAATCCAGCAATCCCACTCCTAGGGATATGTCCTAGAAAAATAAGAGTTGTCACGTGAATAGATATATCTACACTCATGTTCACTGCAGCATTGTTCACCATAACAAAAAGATGGAAACAACCTAGATGCCCATCAACAGATGAATGGATAAACAAACTGTGGTACATACACACAATGGAGTATTATGCAATGCTAAAGAACAATGATGAATCTGTGAAGCATCTCATAACATGGATGCATCTGGGGGACATTATGCTGAGTGAAATAAGTCAATCACAAAAGGACAAATATTGTATGAGACCACTACTGTAAAAACTCACGAAAAGGTTTACATACAAAAAGAAACAATCTTTGATGGTTACAAAGGTGGGGAGGGGTGGGGATGGAAAAACCTTTAATAGACAATAGATAAGCGGTAACTTTGGTGAAGGGTAAGACAGTACACAATACTGGGAAAGCCAGCATAGCCTGTGAAAGGCAGGGCCATGGTAGCTCCACAGACACACCCAAACTCCCTCAGGGACTAAATTGCTGGGCTGAGGGCTGTGGGGACCATGGTCTCAGGGAACATCTAGCTCAACTGGCATAACAGAGTTTATAAAGAAAATGTTCCACATTCTACTTTGGTGTAGCAGCCTCCTAGGATACTCCACTGGTCCTGGTCTCACCCCTTCGGGAGCAAGGAATAATGAAGAAAACTAAGGACACAAGGGAAAGATTAGTCCAAAGGACTAATGGACCACATCTACATGGCCTCCACCAGACTGAGTCCAGTACAACGAGATGGTACCCGGCCGCCACCACTGACTGCTGTGATAGGGATCACAATAGAGGGTCCCGGACAGAGCTGCAGAAAAATGTAGAACAAAATTCTAACTCAAAATGAAAGACCAGACTTGCTGGTCTGACAGAGACTGGAGAAACCCTGAGAGTATGGTCCCTACTCTTTCAGCTCAGTAATGAAGCTACTCTTGAGGTTCACCCTTCAGCCAAAGATTGAACAGGCCCATGGAACAAAACAAGACTAAAGGGGTGCACCAGCCCTGGGGTGGGGACTGGAAAGTAGGAGGGAACAGGAAAGCTGGTAATAGGGAACCCAGGGTTAAGAAGGGAGAGTGTTGACATGTCATGGGGTTGTTAACCAATGTCATACAACAATGTGTGTACTGTTTGATGAGAAACTAGTTTGTTCTGTAAATTCTCATCTAAAGCTCAATAAAAAATAATAATAAAAAAAGAAGATGGAAGGAAAAAGAAAAACATTGTGTCAACCTTTCAAAGTTCAATTCTGAAAACCTCTGAGACTCCATCTCTTAGTCTTCCCCCTAGTTGACCTGATACTCAATTATTTTTATGAGTCACTTCAAAAAACAAAAAACAAAACCCACTGCCATCAAGTCAATTCTGACTCACAGAGTAAAACTGCCCCACAGAGTTTCCAATGAGCCTCTGTTAGATTCCAACTGCCATAGGACTTAACCACTATGCCACCATGGTTTCCATGAGCTACTCAGGGAGCTATAAAAGATACTACTCAAGTGTGTGTGTGTATGCACATCCATAACTTTGTTGTTGTTAGGTGCTGTCGAGATAGCGACCCCGTGCACAAAAAAGCGAAACACTGCCAGGTCCTGCGTCATCCTCACAATTGTTGCTATGCTTGAGTCCACTGCTGCAGCCACTGCGTCAATCCATCTCCTTGAGGGTCGTCCTCTTTTTCAGTGCCCCTCCACTTTACCAAGCATGTTTTCCTTCTCCAGGGACTAATCTCTCCCGATAACATGTACAAAGTATGTGAGACGTAGTCTCGTTGCTCTTGCTTCTAAGGAGCATTCCGGCTGTACTTCTTCCTAGACAGATTTGTTCGTTCTTTTGGCAGATTATGGTATATTCAATATTCTTTGTCAACACCACAATTCAAAGGCATCAATTCTTCAGTCTTCCTTATTCATCATCCAGCTTTTGCATACATATGAGGCGAATGAAAACACCATGGCTTCGGTCAGGCGCACCTTAGTCCTCAAGGTGACATCTTTGCTTTTCAATACTTTAAAGAGGTCTTTTGCAGCTGATTTGCCTATTGCAAGGTGTCTTTTGATTTCTTGACTCCTGATTCCATGGATGTTGATTGTGGATCCAAGTAAAATGAAATTCTTGACAACCTCAATCTTTTCTCTGTTTTATTATGATGTCGCTTATGGGTCCAGCTGTGAGGACTAATTTTCTTCAGTTTAAATTTGAACTTGGATATGAGTAATTGATGGTCTGATCTGCAGTCTGCCCCTGGCCTTGTTCTGACTGATGATATTGAGCTTTTCCATCGTCTACTTCCACAGATGTATTTGATTTGATTCCTGTGTATTCCATATGGCGAGGTCCATGTGTACAGTTGCTATTTATGTTGGTGAAAAAAGGTATTTGCAATGAAGAAGTCACTGGTCTTCCAAAATTCTATCAATTGCTCTCCGGCACTGTTTCTGTCACCAAGGCCGTATTTTCCAACTATTGATCCTTCTTTGTTTTCAAATTTCGCATTTCAATCACCAGTAGTTACCAGTGCATCTTGATGGCACGTTCGATCAATTTCAGACTGCAGAAGTTGATAAAGACCTTCAATTTCTTCATCTTCGGCCTGGTTGGTACGTAAATTTGAATAATAGTAGCAGTTACTGGTTTTCCTTGTAGGTGTATGGATATTATTCTATCACTGACAGTGTTCTACTTCAGGATAGATCTTGCAATGTTCTTTTTAACGGTGAATGCAACGCCATTCGTCTTCAAATTGTTGTTCCCAGCATAGTAGATGATATGAATATCTGATTCAAAATGACCAGGACCAGTCCATGTCAGGTCACTAATGCCCAAGATATCAATCTTTATGCATTCCATTTCATTTTTGACTATTTCTAATTTTCCTACATTCATACTTTGTACATTCCTGGTTCCGATTATTCATGGGTGTTTGCAGCTGTTTCTTCTCATTTTGAGTCATGCCACATCAGCAAATGAAGGTACTGAAAGCTTGACTCCATCCATGTCTTTAAGGTCAATTGTACTTTGAGGAGGCAGCTCTCCCCCGGACATATTTTGAGTGCCTTCCAACCTGAAGGGCTCATCTCCCAGCACTATATCAGATAATGTTCCGCTGCTGTTCATAAGGCTTTCACTGGCTAATTCTTTTCAGGAGTAGATTACCGGGTCCTTCTTCCTAGTCTATCTTAATCTGGAAGCTCAGCTGAAACCTGTCTATCATGGGTGATCCTGCTGGTATTTGAATACTGGTGGCATAGCTTCCAGCATCACAGCAACACACAAGCCCCCACAGTACGACAAACTGACAGATGCATGGGGTGCATAACTTTAGAGGGGACAAATTTGCTACCAAATCTAAGTGAACAAAAAACCCGAATCAAACCCATTGCCGCCAAGTCAATTCCGACTCATGGCGACCCTATAGGACAGAGTAGGGCAGTTTCCAAGGAGCACCTGGTGGATTCAAATTGCTGACCTTTTGGTCAGCAGCTGTAGCATTTAACCACTGAGCTACCGAGATTTCCATAAAGCTAAGTAAGACCCCTGAAAAACCAAGGCTGGCCTTTGGTCGGTGTATCAGCGGATACCTACTTCCCATTTCTATTGCTGTCTTGGTGTTCCTTAGAGCTCCGTCCTGGAAATGCTGACCCCGAGTGAGAAGGATGAATTAAAATTTTATTAGGCTTGCTTAAATTCCAATTAACAGAGGATGCTCTTTTTTAGATCATTTAGATTTAGTTTATAAGCTACTTGCCTAAAAGCTGTTCTGCTGGGAACTCATACAAAATATTTTTTTACAGAAATTAAATAGCACAAAAGCAGGAGCAAGTTCCCCAGAAAAGAAAGAAAACAAGCAGCACTCATGACCATTTGGAGCTCCTTTTGGGAAGTAGCACTCAAGGGGAAAACAGACCATGTCCCTTCCTTTAGAGGCAACCCCTAGGGTTTTATCAGTCCTCGAGAGAAAGAGAGTGAGTTTCTCCTGTCAAGGTAAGAATTTTCTCTGCCTCTTATGACACCCCCAAAAGCCTCTCTCTGCAAAAAAAAGTAACAAATGCAGTTGGAACAACAAAGAACACACAGGTAAAAAACCTAGGCGTGAAATAAGAATCTACTTTGAAAGTGTAAGAAGCACAGCAAGGTAGCAAATGGTAAGCATTAAAGAAGTGGAACAGATTATTTGAACTGTAATAGTTTAAGGTTTAGAATGATGAAAAAGCTTTCAGAAAAGAGGTAGGATTACACTGAACTTTTGTGGTCCATATTTGGTGTTTTTGCTGGTCCAGCATCCAGCCCCTTATGCTGGAAATAGTGCCTGATTTTTTCTTTGTGGACCCAACCTATCCCCACTCTCAACACAGGTGGTTTAGGCAAGGTTGACCACTCACCACCCCTCTATCCAAAGAGACGCATGTGATATTGCCTTGGCCATCAGAGTCATTGTGACTCATGCAGAGATAAGCTCACGACCCAGTTAAACCCAGAGTCATCCCTGAGACTTTTGCTGGAAAGAACTGTGCCCTTTCAGTGGGCATTGCTAAGTTGATAGATTATAAGACTCCTGCTGTGATGGAAATCCTTGTCACCATACAAAGAGAGCCTCCCTGAGTGCGGTGCAGTGAATTACTTAATATAGCCCTTCTAGCCATAGTTTTTTGTAATTTCCACCCAATGAGTGGGTGGGACTATGCACATGAGGTGCTTGTGGACCATCAAAGGGATTGGATAGCTTGCTAATAATGTAAATAAGGTACACGGCACCCTTGTGGGGGTGGGACCATGCAAATAAGGTATATGGAACAGTAATGAGGGAACTGGTCAGTTCTGTCATCCTGTTAGGCTTAAAGGGAAACAGAGAGAGGAGCTGTAACTCATAAGACAGAAAGAGGCAGCAGAGGCAGCAGAACCAGGAGAGAGGAGAAGAGCTGTAACACCAGAGGCAGCGAGAAGCAGCAGCAGAGACAGCAGAACCAGGAGACTGGCAGGAGATAGCGTGGTAGGTATGCTGACCTATGGAGCAAGAGAGCCGACAGCCTTCAGGCTGAGGCTTCCTGGTGGAGTGGGGTACCCCCAGACACATACTGGCAGAGCTAAAGAACTTTGTAACACTTGCCCAAGCAGGGCAGAGACCAGGCGGAGGGGTTGAGGGCCAGAGAGAGGCCTGCGTGCGAGCGTGGCTGAGAAGAGGCTGTCCTAATTGAAGAACTATATCCTATTTCCTGATCCTGAATTGTAACCTGTTACATTTCCCTAGTAAACCCCATAATCCTGAGTATGGTCTGTGAGTCCTCTGTGGCCACTGCAACAAATCTTGGCAACTAACCAAAAGGTCTGCAGTTCGAATCCACCAGCTGCTTCTTGGGAATGCTATGGAGCAGTTCTATTCTGTCCTATAAGGTTGCTATGAGTCGTAATCGACTTAACAGCAATGACAATGGGTAACAGAGAAGAAGAGAGTGCCATGGGAGGGGCAGACAGTGGCAGAATTGGTAAAAATGCTGGAACGTGGAGGCATGTCTGACCTCATGAAATCAGCCTTGGGCTGCTGATACTGATCTTGATTCTCCTTTCCCCTTGCGAAGTTAGAGGAGGTCAGAGGACACCTCTGCCTCACCATTTTTATAGTTGGTGTCAGAAGCAGGGATTGTTTCAATAGTTCCAGACTCTTGGAAACCTGGGACTTCGGAGGAGAAAGAACCAAGGGGTGTGGGAAGTGAAACTTTTGATTCCTAGGTGGTTACTTTGCTTATTGTTACTTGTAATGACTGAAAGGAAAGTAAGAGATGTTATGCTACAGCTGAGGGGAGAAAGGCTGCATCTGGGATGGCCTGGGGGGCAAAAACCAGGCCAAATAAAGGAGATGATTGATAGGGGGCCAGGGTCTACTGGCTCAACCCAACCAGAGGCCCAAGGCCATATGCATATGAATAGGAAGATAGCCAAGGTGTGGAGAAGATGAAATTAGAATGTTTAAAAAGGTTTAACTGCTTTTCTGAAATGTACTATGAATATTGAATGTTTCTGCTACCTAGTGTTATAAAACAGATCTAAATGTATGACAGAAATGAATATTGGGTATTACAGATAATAGAGCATGTAAACTCCGCCTTCAGCCAATACTTAATTGGATTCTGACTCATAGTGACCCTCTAGGTCAGAGTAGAGCTGCCCCATAGTTTCCAAGGAGCAGCTGGTGGATTTAAATTGCTGACCTTTTGGTTTGCAGCCAAATGCTTAACCACTCCCCACCAGGGATCCAAGTATGGAGTGGAAGCTTAGGTAAAAGACTTGAGCCCCACCTGGAATTTGCATGTAAAGAAAGAGCTTGCAGAAAAAAATAAATGACTGTTTTGGTTTTGAATTTTGAACAGATAGTTTGCCTTTGAGTGCTGTGAGGCAGGAAAGGTCAGTGCCTGTCAGAAAAATCCCCTTCTAGGACTGAAGCCCTGGTGGCATAGTGTTTAAGAGTTTTGGCTGCTAACGAAAAGGCTGGCAGTTTGAATCTACCAGCTGCTCGTCGGAAACCCTATGAGGCAGTTCTACTCTGTCCTGTAGGGTCACTATAAGTTGGACTGAACGGCAACAGGTTTGGTTTTGGTCTTAGGACTGGAAGTTAAAGGCAGTCAGTCGGTGACTAGACAGCCTGGTATGCTTGCTTGTGGTGACCACCTGGATCCACTCGAGTAGAAGTAGGGGAGATGCAGCAATGAAAAGACGGACTGAGTCTGGACATGCTCCACTGGCACTCACTGACCTGTGCCATGGAGGCTTGGAATAAGAGAGGGAGAGAGAACACTGGCTGGCATGAAGTGCAGGGAGTCGTATGGACTCTTGTGCCTATGGGTGGTGCTTGTTGACCTAATCTGCAGGGGCTAGGGATAAGCTGACCAGAACTTGACCAACTGAAGAGAAAGATGTTTGACATTGTGAGCTGGTGTAGGATGTTGCAATTTGAGGGCTTCCTCTGGACTGGACTTTGCTTAAGGATACAGATGCTCAAAGTTTCAAGTGGAACAGACTCTGCACCAATGAATATGCTTGTCTCTTTAGAGTACTGGTTTGATAGCGACGGGCAATTTAAACACTGGCTATCGAAAACAGGGGAAGATAAAGGCATGAAGTGGCTGGCTTACACGCTTTTGTGGGTATCCTTAGACTCAAAATGAGGGGGACAAGGGAAGATTCTCACTGAATAGATTCCTCTTTTTCTGATAGGTCGGGGCAAGAGAGTGTGGGTTAAGATGTTGACAGCATATGATTCAGCTGTGAGTGTTGACTGTTAACAGGGTTAATTGTGATGGTAAAAACTCTAACTGTAGAAGCTATAAGTGTGAAAGAGTGGACTGAGGGAAGGCACTGCTGGCATGGAGTACAGTGGCTGAACCCAAAGACCCTTAAAGGTTTTACTATGCTGATACCTTGTGAGGCACAGAGCATGGGAACTATCTCAGTTAAATTTTATCAGAGGTCATCAAGGGTGAAGAAGAGATGAACTTTTGGAGATCCTGACCAGATTAGATAGATACCTGCAGGAGACCTGAATGGTTGGTACCTGAGTAACCTCACCCATAGGACTCTTTGTCTTACTGAATGACTAATTGCTAATGCCTGTTTTGGAATGGAAAAACGATTGGGAGGGGGAAGTTAATCCTTTAAGTTTGAAAGGGCCACTGGCTGGAAATGCCAGGGGGTGGCCTGAGGTGCACTGAATTACTTAAAATGGCCCTTTGAATATACCATGGACTGCCAAAAGAAGGAACAAATCTGTCTTGAAAGAAGTACAGCTGGAATGCTCCTTGGAAGTGAGGATGGTGAGACATACTTTGGACATGTTATCAGGAGGGACCAGTCCCTGGAGAAGGATACCATGTTTGGTAGAGGGTCAGGAAAAAAGAGGAAGACACTCAATGAGATAAACTGACACAGTGGCTGCCACAATGGGCTCAAACAGCAATGATTGTGAGGATGGCACAGGACCAGGGAGTGTTTTGTTCTGTTATACACAGGGTTGCTATGAGTCAGAACCAACTCGACAGCACCTAACAACAGCCATAGCCTTTGTAACTCCTACCAAATGACTGGGTGGTACTGTGCAAATGAGGTACAAATGAGGTGCTTGTGGACCACCAAGGGGATTGGATAGCTTGCTAATATTGCAAATAAGGTGCATAGCACCCTTGTGGGGGTGGGACCATACAAATAAGGTGTATGGAACCCTAATGAAAGAATTGGTCACTTCTGCCATCCTACTAGGCTTAAAAGGAGACATTGAGAGAGAGAGATAAAAAGGAGCTCTAACTCAGAAGGCAGAGACAGGTAGCAGAAGCATCAGAACCAGGACAGAGAGGGAGAGTTATAACACCAGAGACAGCAAGAAGCAGTAGCAGAGAAATAGCGGCAGTATAGGCAGCAGAACCAGGAAACCAGCAGGAGATGGCGAGATGTGTGTGTTGACTCACAAACCAAGAGAGGTGAGTTCCTTCAGGTGGAAGCTTCCTGGTGGAGTGGGGTGCCCCCGGGCACGTACTGGCAGAGCTAAAGAGCTTTGTAACACTTGCCCAAGGAGGACAGAGGCCAGGCCAAGGGGCCAAGGGCCAGAGAGAGACCTCCCTAAGAGCATGGCTGAGAAGCGGCTGTCCTAACTGAAGAGCTATATTCTGAATATTTCCTGACCCTGAATTATAACCTATTACTTTCCTAATAAGCCCCATGATCCTTACTATGGTCTGTGAGTTCTCTGTGGCCACTGCAACAAATTATAGAACCTAGCAGAGGAGAGTGCTGTGGGAGGGACAGATGGTGGAGGGTGGAGGCATATCTGACCTCTGCCTCACGGGAATGAGACTTGGGCTGTTGTTGATCTTGATTCTCCTTCTCCCTTGTGAGATAGATGAGGTCAGAGGCCACCTCCACCATGCCATTTTTAAATTGAGGAAAGCAGAGCCATTAAATGGAGAAAGACTTGTAACTGAATTATTAGAGCACCTGTTGTTGCTGTTGTTAGGTGCCATTTGGTCAGTTCCGACTCATAGCAACTCTATGCACAGCACAGCAAAACACTGCCCGGTCCTGCACCATCCTTTCAGTTGTTGCTATGCTTGAGCTTATTGTTGCAGTCAGTGTGTCAATATACCTCGTTTTGGGTCTTCCTCTTTTCCATTGACCCTGTACTTTGCCAAGCATGATGTCCTCCTTCAGGGACTGATCCCTCCTGACAACATGTCCAAAGTATGTAAGACGCAGTCTCGCCATCCTTGCTTCTAAGGAGCATTCTGGTTGTACTTCTTCTAAGACAGATTTGTTCATTCTTTTGGCAGTCCATAGTATATTCAATATTCTTCACCAACAGGACAATTCAAAGGCGTCAGTTCTTCCTCGGTCTTCCATATTCACTGTCCAGCTTTCACAAGCATATGATGCAATTGAAAATACCGCGGCTTGGGTCAGGCGCACCTTAGTCTTCAAGGTGACATCTTTGCTCTTCAACACTTTAAAGAGGTCCTGTGCAGCAGGTTTACCCAATGCAGTGCATCTTTTGATTTCTGGACTGCCGCTTCCATGGGTGTTGATTGTGGATCCAAGTAAAATGAAATCCTTGACAACTTCAATCTTTTCTCCATTTATCACGTTGCTCATTGGTCCAGTTGTGAGGATGTTTGTTTTCTTTATGTTGAGGCGTAATCCATACCGAAGGCTGTGGTCTTTGATCTTCATTAGTAAGTGCTTCAAGTCCTCTTCACTTTCAGCAAGCAAGGTTGTGTCATCTGCATAATGCAGGTGTTAATGAGTCTTCCTCCAATCTTGATGCCCCGTTCTTCTTCATATCGTCCAGGTTCTCAGATTACTTGCTCAGCATACAGATTGAATAGGTATGGTGAAAGAATACAACCTTGGTGCACACCTTTCCTGACTTTAAACCAATCAGTATCTCCTTGTTCTGTCCGAACAACTGCCTCTTGATCTATGTAAAGGTTCCTCATGAGCACAATTAAGTGTTCTGGAATTCTCATTCTTTGCAATGTTATCCATAATTTGTTACAATCCGTAAAGTTGAATGCCTTTGCGTAGTCAATAAAACACAGGTAAACATCCTCTGGTATTCTCTGCTTTCAGCCAGGATCCATCTGACATCAGCAATGGTATCCCTGGTTCCATGTCCTCTTCTGAAACCTGCCTGAATTTCTGGCAGTTCCCTGTCAATACACTGCTGCAGCCACTTTTGAATGATCTTCAGAAAAGTTTTGCTTGCATGTGATATTAATAATATTGTTCTATAATTTCCACATTCAGTTGCGCCACCTTTCTTGGGAATAGGCATAAATATGGATCTCTTTCAGTCAGTCAGTTGGCCAGGAAGCTGTTTTCCATATTTCTTGGCATAGATGAGTGAGCACCTCCCGCGCTGCATCTGTTTGTTGAAACATCTCAGTTAATATTCCATCAATTCCTGGAGCCTTGTTTTTCACCAATGCCTTCAGAGCAACTTGGGCTTCTTCCTTCAGTACCATCGGTTCCTGATCATATGGTACCTCTTGAAATGGTTGAACATCGACTAATTCTTTTTGGTATAATGACTCTGTGTATTCCTTCTGTCTTCTTTTGCTGCTTCCTATATTGTTTAATATTTTTCCTCATAGAATCCTTCACTATTGCAACTCAAGGCCTGAATTTTTTCTTCAGTTCTTTCAGCTTGAGAAATGCTGAGCATGTTCTTCCCTTTTGGTTTTCCATCTCCAGCTCTTTGCACATGTCATTACAATACTTTACTTTGTCTTCTTGAGCTGCCCTTTGAAATCTTCAATTCTTTTACTTCATCAATTCTTCCTTTTGCTTTAGCTGCTCGACAGTAGAGAGCAAGTTGCAGAGTCTCCTCTGACATCCATCTTGGTCTTTTCTTTCTTTCCTATCTTTTCAATGACCTCTTGCTTTTTTCATGGATGATGTCCTTCCACAACATCCATTAATAATCGGAACCTGGAATGTACGAAGTATGAATCTAGGAAAATTGGAAATCATCAAAAATGAAATGGAACGAATAAACATTGATATCGTAGAGCTGAAATGGACTGGTATTAGCCATTCTGAATCAGACAATCATATAGTCTACTATGCTGGGAATGACAATTTGAAAAGGAACAGTGTTGCATGCATCATCAAAAAGAACATTTCAAGATCTATCCCGAAGTACAGCGCTGTCAGTGATAGGATAATATCCATACGCCTATAAGGAAGACCAGTTAATACGACTATTCTTCAAATTTACACACCAACCACTACAGTCAAAGATGAAGAAATAGAAGATTTTTATCAGCTGCTGCAGTCTGAAATTGATTGAACATGCGATCAAGATGCATTGATAATTACTGGTGATTGGAATGCGAAAGTTGGAAACGAAGGATCAGTAGTTGGAAAATATGGTCTTTGTGATAGAAACAATGCCAGAGATCGAATAATAGAATTTTGCAAGACCAATGACTTCTTCATTGCAAATACCTTCTTTCACCAACATAGACGGTGACTATACACATGAACCTTGCCAGATGGAACACACAGAAATCAAATTGACTACATCTTTGGAGACGATGGAAAAGCTCATTATCATCAGTCAGAACAAGGCCAGGGGCTGACTGTAGAACGTACCATCAGTTGCTCATATGCAGTTCAAACTGAAACCAAAGAAAATCAGAGCAAGTCCACGAGAGCCAAAATATGACCTTGAGTATATTAGATCACGTAGATCCAGCTTTTTCCATTACTTCTGTTACATGACAAAATACCCTAAAACTTACTGGTTTACGACAGGAACTACCATTCATTTGCTCATGGTTTTGCAGTTTGGGCAGGCCTCTGAGTGGGGTGGCTTGTCTCTGCTCCATGTGATATTGGCTGGGACTGGAGGATCCAAGATGGCTTTACTCATATGCAGCAACAAAATTGGGGTGGCTGGAATGGCTGGGGGAAGCCAGGCCTACTTCTATGTTTTTTTTAGTCTTCCATCTTCCCTTCCCTCCGTAGTTGTACTTCTTTACATGATAGCTGACTTCCAAGAGAACAAAAACGAAAGCTGCCAGGCCTCTTAAGGCCTGGGCCTGGAACTGACAGAGTATCTCTGTGTAGTAAAGGATTAACCTTGCTCGAGAAAAGGTTTGGTCCTTGACCAGCTCCTGGAAGGTAAGCTCTAAGTCTTTGGGATGTTATGCCTGATAAGAGTGTCTCTATTTACCTGGGGCCATGCCTGATTGGTATCAGCTTGACCTCTGGAGGAGCTGGAGACTAAGGTCAATCACGTGAGTGGTCAGCCTGTCTATGTGACTGACTTCCAATAAAAACCTGGACACCAAGGCTCGGGTGAGCTTCACTGCTTAGCAATACTTCATGCATGTTGCCACACATCATTGTTTAGTGAAGTAAGCACTGTTTGCATGATTCCACTGGGAGAGGACAACAGGAAACTCATGACTGGAATCTTCTAGACCCTTTCCTGTTGCTGATTTTAATCTGTATCCTTTTGCTATAATAAACCATAACCATGAGTATAATAGCTTTGCTAAGTTCTGTGGGCCCTTCTAGTAAATTACTGAACCTGAGAGCAGTCTTGGGGTCCTCTTGAACTGTAATCACTTCTGTCACAATCTAGTGGTCAAAGTGATTCAAAGGGCCAGCACACATTCAAGGGGAGGAGAAATAATATCCATGTCTTAATGAAAGGAGTAGTGTGCATATACAGGGATAGGAGAAGTTGCTGGCAGCCATCTTATCAATTGATTCACCATGCAGCCATGCCTAGACCCTTTTATCAGTTACTATATGAACCAATTCATTCCTCTTTTTGCTTAAGCCAGTTAGAGATGGGTTTCTGACTTCTGCAGCCCAAAGAATCCTGACTATCACAACATTCAATGCTGAGTATGGACAGAAGGAAGGCAAAGAGAAGGGCAGCATTTCAAGAGATGGCAAGAAGTATGGACGGCATCTATGGCAGGGGTTGGGGGGCCGAGCAGAGAACTCTAGTGGGCACACAAAGTTTCCTCAGGCCACTAGCTATAAGAGCCTTCCTTAGTCAATTCATGCCAGAGGACCATTTATAAGCTGTCAAGCTAATTATAATCTGTACTATTCATTCTAACACAATTAAAAGTTTCAGTATCTCATAATGTTATTAAATATTTCATGTGATCATTTCTGTGACCCATTCCACCTTCAACTAGATTGCAGGTTACCTGAGAGAAAGGACTTTGCCTTCCAGGGAAGTGTGTATGCCCCTGACAGTTCCTAACACAATATCATGCACTCAATATATACTCCCAAATAAACTAATGAACAAATGAATGAATTCAACATTTATTAAATGTGTTCTTATTTTCCAGGCACTGGGGATTGAAAAATGAGAAAGACATAGATAGCCGTTATCCTCAAGAGGTTGGAATGAATAATATATAAGGATGAAAATTTGCTAAGTGATGAATGTTACCAGTTTTCAGATACTGAGTAGGTATTGAAGTATGTGAATTCTCTATTTATTGAGCACCTTTGGTGTAATGGACTTTTTTCTTGCTGCTGGAACATAAAAATGAGTAAGACATAGCCCAATCCTAAAGGGACTTCCTATTCAAAAAGGGAGACAGACACAAAGAGACATACGGAGACAAAGACACACACACACAAACAAAATTGCTACAGATGCAAATGCAGTTATGTCCTTGGTATCATCGAAGGACAAAGGAAGGACATGACTGTCTCAGGAACCTAACTCATCTCCTTAGGTGTTTCAGTCTTACCATGTCATCACAGCAGGCAGAAGGAAATAGATATAAAGGAAAGTCTAATTTTAAAGATGAAAATGCAAACCTTTTATAAGATAAAGGAAAATGTGTTTCTTTTCATATTCCATTTTTGATTTAATAGTACTGGAAAGTGTTCCCTCTGAGGGGGAAGATTTATAAGACAAAAAGTACAGTAAGCTTTTTTTTTTCTCCCCAAGAATTTAAGAATAGAGAGAGAGAAAAGAAGAATAAGCCATATTTAAAAAATTTTCTCAGCTAGCTTGAGATGAAGGCATGCTTATCAGATATATATAAAATGTTTACATTAGGGTTCAGAAGCTGCCCAGCTTGATGCAAATATAAACCTCTAATTTTAACCACCTGATTTAAAAACACCTCGAAATCATCACTGTTAACATTTACACTTAAGTTCTAAAATACTGTGTTCTATATGAACGTAGGAAACCCTGATGGCATAGTGGCTAAGAGCTATGGCTGCTAACCAAAAGGTCCGCAGTTCAAATCCACCAGGTGCTCCTTGGAAACTCTATGGGGCAGTCCTACTTTGTCCTACAGGGTCTATATGCATCAGAATCGACTCTACGGCAATGAGTTTGGCTTTGGGTTTTTTTATATGACTGTAAGAAAATACTCACTACTCTTTATTTAGCATCAACAATTATTTCGTACAGAGTCTCAACACTTTACCTGGTAAGAGTTTGATCAAAAACACGGAAGTAGAAAGACTCAACTCAAATTCTGTAGGCTTCTAAGACTCTTTAGCAAATGCAACAATTCCACGCTATTGGTATCTCAAGAACAATGATTCCTAAAGAGGATTCTACAGGCACCTTTCAAATGTTCGGGGAACTGGTCTCCAACATATGTATTTCCTATAGACTTGAGGCTACATTAAGAAATACAACAATGCATTTTACTTCATCAAATTAAAAAAAAAAAAGACAAAATCTTTGTTCTGCGTTAGACTCTGTGAAGAAGGTGAAAAGATAAGCTACAGGCTGGGAAAGAATATTTGTAAATTACATATCCAACAAAGGACTAGTATCCAGAATATATAAAGAACTCTCAAAACTCAACAGTAAAAAAAGAAAAGAAAAAATCCAATTTTAAAAAAGGTAAAAAAAACACAACCCCCACTTGTTTGTCAGTTTGTCATCTGTGGGGACTCCAGTGTTGCTGTGATGCTGGAAGCTATGCCACCGGTATTCAAATATCAGCAGGGTCACCCATGGTGGACAGGTTTCAGCTGAGCTTCCAGACTAAGGCAGACTAGGAAGAAGGACCTGGCGATCAACTTCTGAAAAGAATTAGCCAGTGAAAACCTCATGAAAAGCAGCAGAATATTGTCTAATACAGTGCCAAAAGATGAGCCCTTCAGGTTGGAAGGCGCTTGAGATACGACTGGGGAAGAGCTGTCTCCTCAAAGTAGAGTCAACCTTAATGACGTGGATGGAGTCAAGCTTTCAGGACCTTCATTTGCTGATGTGGCAGGACTCAAAATAAGAAACAGCTGCAAATATCCATTAAATAATCAGAATGTGGAATGTACGAAGTATGAATCTAGGAAAATTGGAAATCGTCAAAAATGAAATAGAACACATAAACATCCATATCCTAGGGATTAGTGAGATGAAATGGACTGTATTGGCTACTTTGAATCAGACAATCAGATGGTTAACTATGCCAGAAACAACAAATTGAAGAAAATCCCGTTGCATTCATTGTTGAAAAAAGCATCTATCCTGAAGTACAATGCTGTTAGTGATAGGATAATATCCATATGCCTACAAGGAAGACCAGTTAATACGACTATTATTCAAATTTACGCATCAACCACTAAGGGCAAAATAAAGAAATGGAAGATTTTTACCAACTTCTGCAGTTTGAAATTGATCAAACAAGTAATCAGGATGTGTTGATAATTACTGGTGACTGGAATGTGGAAGTTGGAGACAAAGGAAAAGGACTGGTAGTTGGAAAATATGGCCTTGGTAACAGAAATGATGCTGGAGATGGCATGACAGAATTTTGCAAGACCAATGACTTCTTCATTGCAGATAACTTTTTTCACCAACATAAATGGCAAATATAAACATGGACTTCTCTAGATGAAAGACACAGAAATCAAATCAACAACATCTGTGGAAAAAGAACATGGAAAAGCTCAATGTCATCAGTCAGAAGAAGGCCAGGAGCTGACTGGGAAACAGACCATCAGTTGCTCCTACGCAAGTTCAAGTTTAAGCTGAAGAAAATTAGAACAAGTCCACGAGAACCAAAGTACGACCTTGAGCATGTCCCACCTGAATTCAGAAACCGTCTCAAGAACTGATTTGACTTGTTGAACACTAATGACCAAAGACCAGACAAGTTGTGGAATGACATCAGACATCATAAATCCTACATCAAAACAAGAGGTCATTAAAAAGACAGGAAAGACAGAAAAGACCAAAATGGGTGTCAGAAGAGACTCTAAAAGTTGCCCTTGAACATACAGTAGCTAAGTGAAAGGAAGAAATGATGAAGTGAAAGAGCTGAGTAGATTTCAAAGGGTGGCTCAAGAAGACCATGTAAAGTATTACAGTGGCATGTGCAAAGACCTGGAGGTAGAAAACCAAAACGGAAGAACACACTCAGCATTTTTCAAGCTGAAAGAACTGAATAAAAAATTCAAGTCTTGAGTCACAACACTGAAGGATTCTACAGAGAAAATATTAAATGACGCAGGAAACATTAAAAGAAGACGGAAGCAATACACAGAGCCAATATACCAGGAAGAACTGGTCAGGAGGTAGCATATGATCAGGAACTGATGGTAGCAAAGGAAGAAGTCCAAGCTGCATTGAAGGCATTGGCAAAAAACAAGGCTCCAGGAATTGACGGAAAACTAATTGAGATGTTTCAACAAACGGATGCAGAACTGGAAGTGCTCACTCGTCTATGCCAAGAAATTTAGAAGATAGCTACCTGGCCAACTAACTGGAAGAGATCCATATTTATGTCTATTCCAAGAAAGGTGATCTAACCAAATTTGGAAATTATTGAACAATATCATTAATAATAATAACAACAAATTATGGATAACATTGCAAAGAATGGGAATTCCAGAACACTTAATTGTGCTCATGAGGAATCTTTACATAGATCAAGAGGCAGTTGTTCAGACAGAACAAGAGGATACCGATTGGTTTAAAGTCAGTAAAGGTATGCACCAGGTCTGTATTCTTTCACCATACCTATTCAATCTGTATGCCGAGCAAATAATCCGAGAAGCTGGACTGTATGAAGAAGAACGGGGCATCAGGATTGGAGGAAGACTCATTAAAAACCTGCGATATGCAGATGACACAACCTTGCTTGCTGAAAGTGAAAAGGACTTGAAGCACTTACTGATGAAGGTCAAAGACCACAGCCTTCAGTATGGATTGCACCTCAACATAAAGAAAACGAACATCCTCACAAGTGGACCAATGAGCAAGGTGATAAATGGAGATAAGATTGAAGTTGTAAAGGATTTCATTTTACTTGGATCCACAATCAACATCCGTGGAAGCAGCAGTCAAGAAATCAAAAGACGCACTGCACTGGGTAAATCTGCTGCAAAGGGCCTCTTTAAAGTGTTGAAGAGCAAAGACGTCACCTTGAAGACTAAGGTGTGCCTGACCCAAGCCATGGTATTTTTGATTGCATCATATGCATGTGAAAGCTGGACAGTGAATAAGGAAGACCGAAGGAGAATTGACGCCTTTGAATTGTCCTGTTGGCGAAGAATATTGAATATACCATGGACTGCCAAAAGAACGAACAAATCTGTCTTAGAAGAAGTACAACCAGAATGCTCCTTAGAAGCAAGGATGGCGAGACTGCGTCTTACATACTTTGGACATGTTGTCAGGAGGGATCAGTCCCTGGAGAAGGACATCATGCTTGGCAGGGTACAGGGTCAGCAGAAAAGAGGAAGACCCTCAACGAGGTGGATTGACACAGTGGCTGCAACAATGAGTTCGAGCTTAACACTGATTGTAAGGACGGTGCAGGACTGGGCAGTGTATAGTGTTACGCATAGGGTCGCTATGAGTCGGAACTGACTCCTCGGCACCTAACAACAACAACATCATTAATATCACACATGCAAATAAAATTTGCACAGTAAAATAAAATTTTACTGAAGATCATTCAAAAGTGGCTACAGTAGTATATTGACAGGGAACTGCCAGGAATGCAAGCCGGATTCAGAAGGGAACGTGGAACGAGGGGTATCGTTGCTGATGTCAGATGGATCCTGGCTGAAAATGGGCAATACTGGAAAGACGTTTACCTGCATTTTATTAACTATGAAAGGCATTTAACTATGTGAATCTTAACAAATTATGGATAACACTGCCAAGAGTGCGAATCCCAGAATACCTAATTGTGCACAAGAGGAACCTGTACATAGATCAAGAGGCAGTTATTCAAACAGAACAAGGGGATACTACATGGTTTAAAGTCAGGAAAGGGTTGTATCCTTTCACCATACTTGTTCAATCTGTATGCTGAACAAGTACTCTCAGAAGCTCAACTATATGAAGAAGAACAGGGCATCAGGACTGGAGGAAGTCTCACTAACAACCTGTGTTATACAGATGACACAACCTTGCCTACTGGAAGTGAAGAGGACTTCAAGTACTTACAGATATCAAAGACCACAGCCTTTGATATGGGTTACACCTCCACAGAAAGAAAACAAAGATTCTCACAACTGGACTAATAAGCAACATCATGATAAGCAGAGAAGAGACTAAAGTTGTCAAGGATTCCATTTTACTTGGATCCACAATCAACACCCATGGAAGCAGCAGTAAAGAGCTCAAATGACGGATTGCATTGGCAAACCTGGGCAAAGGATCTTTTGAAAGTGTTAAAAAGAAAAGATGTCACCTTGAAGACTAAAGTGCACCTGATCTAAGCCATGGTGTTTTCAATTGCCTCATATGCATGTGAAAGCTTGACGATGAATAAGGAACACTGGGGAGGAATTGATGCCTTTGAACTATGGTGTTGGCAAAGAATGGACTGCCAAAAGAATGAACCTATCTGTCTTTGAGGAAGTACAGCCAGAATGGTCCTTAGAAGCAAGGATGGGGAGACTATGTCTTGTGTGCTTTGGACATGTTATCAGGAGGAATCAGTCACTGGAGAAGGACATCACGCTTGAGAAAACAGAGGGTCAGTGAAAAAGAGGAAGACCATGAACAAGATGAACTAAGACAGTGGCTACAACAATGGAATCAAGCATAACACTGATAGTGAGGATGGTTCAGGGCCTGGCAGTGTTTTGTTCTGTTGTTCACAGGGTCGCTATGAGTCAGAACTGACTCGAGAGCACCTAACAACAACAATAACAAAAAACATGAGCAGACATTTCGTTGAAGAGGATATATGGATGGAGATAAATACATGAAAAGAATTTCAGCAACATTAGCCACTTGGGAAATGCAAATTAAAACTACAAGAAGCTATCACTACACACCTATCAGAATGGCTAAAATAAAAAATAGTGATAATACTAAATGTCGGTAAGGACGTGGAAAAACTGCATCATTCATACGTTGTTGGTAGGGGTGTAAAATGGTACATCCACCTTGGAAAAGGTTGGCAGTTTCTTACAAAGCCAAACATGCTATTGGCCATATAACCCAGCTACTGAAATGTCATTTATCACATAAGAAAAAAAAAAAGAAAATGTCTCTTTACACAAAAATCTGTGCATGAATTTCATTGCAGCTCTATTCACAATACACAAAAGCTAGAAACAGCCCAGGTGTCCTTTAACAAGTGAATGCTTCCACAAAACATCCATACCCTGGACTATTACTCAGCAGTAAAGAGGAATGAACTACTGATATGCAACAACTTTGATGAATCTCCAGGGAATTATGCTGAATGAAAAAAAAGCCAATCTCCAAAGATTATATACTGTACGATTCTACTTACACAGCATTCTCAAAATGACAAAATTATAGAAATGGGAAGAGATTAATTGTTGTCAGGTGTTAGGAACAGGGGAGTAGGGGCCAAGGAGTTTGCAGGAGTGAGGTGAGTATGGTCATAAAAGGCAACATGAGGGATCCTTTTGGCGATGGCACTATCTTGATTGTGTGGTGTGATAAAACCACAGAGAACTAAGCAGACACATACTCATGCACGCACAAATAAGGGTCAATCTGAGTCAGAATCTACTCAACTGTCGCCACCAATAACAACAAAAAAACTGGGAAAAGCTGAATAAGATTGGTGGATCGTATCAATGTTAATACGATATTGTAATATAGTTTCCCATTGGGGAAACAAGGTGAACAGTACACAGGATTTCTCTGTAGTAGTCTTTACAACTGCATGCGAATCTATAAAAACCTCAAAAATTTTAATTATAAATACACATAATAAAAATTTATTTTAAATTTAGGCACAATTACCGTAATTTTCACAGGAAAAACTGGGTTTTGGGGAGTTAGTAGCACAGTAAGTGCAAGTGAGTGGTGTAGAGGAGAAATTGTCCATACAAGAAAGTTCTTCCAGGTTCTGGTCCCTTGTTACCACCAAAGAAGGAGACTTAGCTCCAGGACCTGGGGACAAAGAAAAGGCTGTGGACAGTTTCTATTAATGTGACCACAAATGTGTGTACGTGGCTGTAACGTACCCTGTGTCTGGGGTTCAAGTCAACTATGAACAGCTTGAGGGCCAAAAGTAGGTTCCCTTTATCCTTGGACCAGTAGTTCTTAGCATAGCACCTGGCATAAAGCAGTGATTCTGTAAGAGTTTGTTGAGTAAAGGAGTGACTGATAGTTAAGTCCTGATTTACTTGAAAGAATAAAGTTCACAGGTTTGTTTCAGGCTGAAAATGACTCGGTAGGTTTAGTCAAAATTTACATTGTAAGGTTTAGTAGAGAATTCCTCAAATTTGTGTGCTTTGTTCTGTTCTGGGGTTCCCATGTTGGTCTG
The DNA here is from genome assembly GCF_030014295.1 of Loxodonta africana. NCBI lineage: Eukaryota > Metazoa > Chordata > Mammalia > Proboscidea > Elephantidae > Loxodonta > Loxodonta africana. The sequence goes on along the minus strand of NC_087345.1, from coordinate 37,225,133 downwards.
GGTCTTTGCTTTATATCATATACTCACCAACTACAACATGAATGCTTTGTTATTTCTAATGTCTTGATCCTACCACTTACAAGAAAATAGTTTCACTGTCTGACACCATGCATAACTCTTGACTGTCCTTTAATGCTGTTTCCCAGAAGTCTGCAACAATGACAGAAAACAAACATAGATGAAAACGCCCTACTGTGCGCTAGGCCCAGAACGTTCCATTCAGTTACGTCGGTGACTGGAGTTGTGATGCTGTGCGCTCCTACTTCACTAGACCACAGAGAAAGCAGTTCTCTGCAGCTCTCTAGCTGACTCCATTGTATGCATAGTCAACCCAGGAAAATTCTTTTTCATTAAGCACATACTCAATCTGAAGGACAAGCTAGCTAAACTCCTCGAATTCACTTTGCATTTTATCAAGATAAGGATGGTGGAAGATGAAACTGCCAAAGAAATCTGATGTGATATCTAAAAGCAGTCCAAGTCACAGTCCTATAAAAAGAGTAAATGCTGCTTGCTGAAGCCTTCCTTTTCCACTTCAGTCCACACTCATCTCTTTGTCATTCTGACAGTATCTGTTGCTTCTGTCACTCACATGGTAATTATGTATGATCTTATACTGTTACAGGCTGGCATACTGGAGACCAACTGCTTGGATTCAAATCTTGGCACTGCGACTTACTGACTATAAAGCCTGGGTTCTCTCATTTGTAAGCTAAGGATGATGATAATACCTACCTCATTCTGTTGTTGAGGATTAAATGAGATATTATACGTAAAGCGCTTAGCACAGTGCCTTGCACAAAATAAGAGCTTAAAAAAATGCTGCAAATAAAACAAAACCTAAAATTTGTCTTCATGTGAAAACTTTTTCTCCTTACTGATAAGACTTTAAGGATTTAAGCTGTTATCTTGGACAGTGTTACATTAAGGAAGAAAATGCATTCCAGTGATATACCTCATCACCTCAAATGTTGTTACTAGGACTAGGAAGACAGTAGGAGCCTCTGGTTAGGCTCTGGACTCCAGCTTGCCCAACCTGGCCTCTGCGGATCCTGTCGCTCCCACCTCAGAATCTGCAAGCCAGGAGAAGTGAGAAGGGCAAGCTTCCTCCTTTTACACTAATCTTCAATTCCCTTCATTCCCAAGGCACCCGCTCCCACATATAATATGGAGTTTCTTTTTGCTTGTATACTTGGATCCAATAATTCCACTTCTAGGAATCTATCCTAAAGAAATAATATAATACAGGAAAAGTTTTACACACAAAGACTGCCCATCATCATGGTTTATCATTCTGAAAAATTTGAAATAATCTAAAAGATTGTTTATGAAAAAAACTGCTTATTGTTTATAAAAATAAAGGACTGAGTATATAAATTATGGTATGTTCATACCAAGAAATATTGGACACCTACTACAAACTATGCTTAGGAAGAATTCGTAATTATATGTACATAGATCATATCCACAGAAACAGGAAATGTTTATGTAATGATGTAATGGGGGGGGCGGGGACCAGGATAACCCTACCAGATTGACAAAATTAAAAAGTATAATAATTAGTACTGACAGTCATCTGGAGCAGCAGAAACACTCAGACTTGGAGGTGGGCACGTGATAGTGTAACCCTTCTGAAAAACTGGCACTATATTGTTAAGCTGACCCTATGACCTAGCCACTCCACTCCTCAGTAAATACCCTAAAGGAGCACTCACAAATGTGGCCCAGGGCACACCTACGAGAATATTCAAAGAGGTAATACTGCCCATCTGGAAACATCCCAATTGTCATCAACAATAGAATGGGTAAATAAATTGTAATAGGTTTTTCCCAAGCAACATCAGTCATCAGTTGTTGAAAATGAAATGTCTGCATAAAAATGCTAAGTGGAAGGTTATTTCTCATTATGAGAACTGATACTGACTGATCCAGAGCCTAATAAAATGTCTGGCACAAAGTATTACAAGTGGTGATATGTCCTGGTCCATCCCACCCTACAAATGTTCAGGCAAAATGGTCAATAATCCAATAAATACTACTTAAGAGTGAGAAAAATATCCTCTGTTCTGTGTGTGTGTGTGTGTGTGTCTTCCTACGGAATCTCTACAGTATTTTATAGAGAGCCAACAAATGACAATAGTTATCTACTTAGCTAACTTCATCTGTGCCAGATACTTCAAATCCACAACTCTGAGTTATTTCTTCAATTCTGTCATGGTAGATGCTATTATTTTCCCAGAGTCAAAACCAAGGCTTCTGAGTAGATTAAGTGATTTGACCAAGGGTGCTCACCTAATAAATGGCAAAACAAAACAAAAACCCAAACCAAAGCAAATCTACTGCCCTTAAGTTGATTATGATAAATGGCAAAAGTGGACCTCAAATTCCAGGTCTATCTGACTCCAAAGCTCATTTACTAGGTGTATATCCTTGAACAATTTATTTAACCTTTATAGGCCTCAATTTTCTCACCTGTAGAATGGGGATAATAATATCCATTAAACAATAACTGTCTCTTGACCAAAGATCTACACTAGCACTACTGAGAATGGGGAAGAACCTCAGTGCTTTTGGAAACTCCACCGTTGGCATGCCCCCTCACATAACATTTAATTCATATGAACTTAACTAACCCAAACCCCACTCCCTGCCAACATTTCCTTGCTGTTCCCAAACAATTTAGTGAGCGTTCAGCATTCCTAATAACCTCATGAAGATGATTTTTATATTCTAAGCCTCTTGTTTCCTGTTCTTTCCCTGAAAAAAAGAAGACAAAAAGGACTGCTTAAATTCAAAATTATGCCATTATGACTTTTCCTATATCTGAAGGCTCTTTGTATATCTTTTCCATCATCTCCAAACACTTCTGGATGATCAGTTTTGCATTTTCAGTTTCACAAAATGAAAATTTAACTCTCATATCACTTTGGAAGTGAAGATTAAATTTTCTGTAAGTACTTAGAAGTACTCTGTGTTCTAGCTGACATTTCTGAAAGGTATTCTATAGTTCTGTTATTTCTCATTGTTTCTTCCCAGACAGCTGTGGCTGATGTACTCCCAGTTAATATTTCTGACATCCCATTGATTTTCCTTTCTAACTTAGAAGACTGTCTTTCACAAAAAGAGAAAAATGCTATGCCAGCTACAAAATTTAAAGTAATTAATATAATATCATGGTACATACAGGATACCCAGCAGGCAAGCACGAATGCTCATGCATGTACACATACTTACACGCACACAGACAGGAAAAATCAGAAGTTATAAAAAAGGCAATGTGTAGGTTTTTCAGAACATCAGCAGGGTTTGGTCATTTGGCATTTAACAAACAATAGGTATTTCTTTCAACTGCTAAAAAGGGCCCTTAGAGGTAATAAGAAAAAAAAACAAATAAAAGGTCCAAGAAGAGATCAAACAGTTCATAAAGCTCAATTTTGAATTTCTGCTTCATGCAAAGAGGCAGGAAATCCATAAATTTCATCATAGCTTCCCATCACTTGAATTTGCAAACTACTCTCTGGACAATGCTCTACTGATATGAGGATTTTCCCATTCTTAATTGTCTCCATCTGATTCCTTTTATAGCTGCATTCTCTTCAATACAAAAATATTGTAATGATTTGATATAATCAATTAGAATATAAAATGTCAATTAAACTGTAGATTATTCATAAAAATCCATTCTAGAAACACCTATTTAAACTATTGTGCTTTAATGTGTTCCCTCATTTTGACGTCAAAATAAATTTATAATAAATATCATCTGAAGCTGTGTGTTCAATACCATAGGCATTTAGCTACATGCAGCCATTGCCATTTGAAATGTGCCTACTATGACTGAGGAATGGAATTTAAAATTTTATTTAATTTACATTATGAAGACTTAGAACAAAGAATGTAAAATATCGCAATAACCATTTTTTATATTGACTACACATTGAAATGGTAGTATTGTAGATATATTGTATTAAAATATATTATTAAAATTAATTTCATTTTATATTTTTTAATATGGCTACTATAAAATTTTTAATTGTATATGTGGCCCACATCATATTTCTATTGGATGGTGCTAGTCTAAACTTTGCTCTTAATTAAAGGAAAACTCCATGAATAAAAACCAAGAATCTTAACCGCAACAAAACCACTTTTACTTACTTATCAAAATATGAAAACACAGAAGTTTACAAATATTCTCTACATCTTGTTATATAAAATATGAGTAATATAAGTTTATATTAATATAAATTATATAGTTTTATATGGTAATATAAAATCATATACAGTAATCTTACAATAGTAATATAAAGCTTGTATTACTATATAAATTTTGTACTATGTATAACTCCCCAAGTGATCACTCAGGTCAAAATTAATCTTCCTCTCTGGTAGCATGTTATATCTAACTTGAGCATAGTACTTATATCACAGTATATTTTATGTTAAATTAATTATGTGTATGTTTTGTTTTGTTACACGTAAGGTTGCCATGAGTTGAAGCTGACTCAGTGGCAACTAACTACCACTGTACACACTTCTCTCCACTAGTCTGTGATCTTGCTCATTTAAAAACCCTATCAGTGTCCAGTAAAATCTCTGCAATGAAAATCTCACCATAAATGTTTGGGCATTTGAATATAGCATATGTTGACTTTTTAAAATTAATTTTTCTATAAAAGAAGACCGGAATAAATAATGAGGTATTCCGTGTTCATGGAGAGGAAGATAACTTATCAAACAGATGCCCATTTTCCCTAAATCAATTGATAAATGACACATAACCTAGTTTAAAAAAAAAAAAAGTTTTCCCTAAAACTTGACAAGCATTGGACAGCAAAGATAACTTTGGAGAGTAAAGCTTTGAAAAACAAAGAAAAAAATATGGCAAGTGGTGGTAGGCAGGATGAGTTCTCCTTATCAGATATTAAGACATTTTATAAGCAACAGTAATTAAGTTAACATGACTAGGAATAGGCATATAGACCAATGAGATGAGAGAGAGCTCAGAAATAGACCCATTCACATACGGAAACATAATCTATAATGGAAGTGACATTATAAATCAATGAGAAAAGATGGATCATTCCTTTCCAATAAAACAATTGGTTTTTCACTAATAGACAATAGATAAGTGTTAACTTTGGTGAAGGGTAAGACAGTACACAATACTGGGGAAGCCAGCACAATCTGTACAAGGCAAGGTCATGGAAGCTCCATAGACACATCCAAACTCTCTGAGGGACAAAATTGCTAAGCTGAGAGCTGTGGGTACAATGGTCTCAGGGAACATCTCACTCAAGTGGCATAACATAGTTTATAAAGAAAATGTTCTAGTTCTACTTTTGTGAGTAGCATCTTGGGTCTTAAAAAGCCTGTGAGCATCCATCTAGGATGCTCCACTGGTCTCACCCCCTTGGGAGCAAGGAAGAATGAAGAAAACTAAAGCTATAAGGGGAAGATTAGTCCAAAGGACTAACAGACCACAGCTACCACAGCATCCACCAGACTGAGTTTAGTACAACTAGATGGTGCCTGTCTACCACCACTGACTGCTCTGACAGGGATTACAGTAGAGGGTCCCTGATAGAGCTGGAGAAAAATGTAGAACAAAATTCTAACTCAGAAAGAAAGACCAGAATTGTTGGCCTGACAGAGACTGGGGAAACCCTGAGACACCCTTTCAGCTCAGTACTGAAGTCACTCCTGAGGTTCACCCTTCAGCCAAAGACTGAACAGGCCCATAAAACAAAACGAGACTAAAGGGGCACACCAGCCTTGGGACAAGGACTAGAAGGCAGGATGGGACAGGAAAGCCGGTTATGGGGAACCCAAGGTTGAGAAGGGAGAGTGTTGACATGTCATGGGGTTGTTAACCAATGTCATAAAACAGTATGTGTATTAACTGTTTAATGAGAAACTAGTTTGTTCTGTAAACCTTCATCTAAAGTACAAAAACAAAATTTTCTAAAAATAAAAACAATGGGTTTTTCATATGGAAAAAAATAAAATTGCAGTAAATTCCTATCACACACACACGCACACAAAACCAGGTAATCTGCTTCATCTCTGAAAATTATATTCATATTTTCTATTTTTGATAACTCACTGAAAATTCTGAACATACATAAGTATACATTGTTATGCACTGTTCCTACACAATGAGCATAACCAATAGAAACAAAAAGGAACAGAATTGACGGCTTTTAAGGTCTTATCGCGAAGATGCCCACCCAGACAGACAATAGGGTACTTAAAACACATTTTTTCTTCTTTAAGGTATTGAATCAACCCAGAAGTCACTTGTGGCTTTACAAAGGTCAAAATTTTAGAACTGAGGCAGAGGCCATCAAACACATGGAGCGACTCAGCTAGTGAGCAAAATACTTCTAAAGACTTCTTTGAAGCTAACTCCATAAAGCTGAAACCAAAAATCCAACTGAACAAAAAAAATCCAGTGCTATTAAACAGCACCTCTCGACTCACCTCCACCTGGGCTGTTACTGTATCCTCACACTCACCTACATCTAAGCCAGCTCCTCTCAGCCTAACGCCATGTGTCGGTCACTTCAGAGTGTTAGCTTGGGCAGAGCTCTCTCTGGGGGCTAGAGGGTCTGTTTCACTTCTGTGCCTGAGCCGGCGCTGAAGTCTCTTCCCTGACTTCAAGGAAGGCCCAAGCCCCAAAACTAGGGTATGACATAAAAAAGGATGTTTTCAAACATGTTACAAATCAAATATGTTCTACATCACCTCTCAAGCGAGTTTACTTCCTGCTTGAGAGTTGTTTGCCCCTGTTTTCTAAATCTCTTATCTTTTATACCATTAAAACAGAGAGTTGGCTCTTGGCTTCTTCAGTTTGAACTTCCAGGGATCTCATAACGCAGACACGATATTGCTATGACCGTGTATGTGATAATTAATCTGGCAAACACGTGTAAGAGCCATGCCGTGAGACAAGGGGCAGCAGCAGCTGGGAAGTGAAAGAGAAAGCCTCTCTGAATCTAGAGAGAATCTCCAAGAGCCTGGGAAAATAAAACCTTGATTTCTTTTGTTGAAAACTGCTCATTTTGATTAGGTACTCTTACACTCCTACTTTAATCTCACATAGAGATAGTTACATAAAAAAGCTCATCAAAAGAAATAACTAGAGAAATAATGACCCATTAAATGCCTTTAATAGTTCCTCCAAAATACCCAGTCTTTTCTTCTTCAGAGCAGCCACAGTTTCTAATATGCCATCCCTCTGTGGAAAGCATGTGTGTGGAGCCTAGTGACACACTGATAGAAAGTGAGAGTGCGGGGAACAGGAACAGAAGAGACTGGGGAAATGGGAAAACAGTGAATTGAGATTTTAAAGAAAGACATTCTATATAAACATACTACTGAGAGGTAAGAACATGCTGTAATCGTGTTTCTCTGGCTGAGGTGCTAGAGCAGGGCTGACCAAGTAAAGTTCTGGTGTGAAAAAGAGATACAGGAAGGAAAAAGAAGTGTAACATTTTTATAAGACAGTAGTTTTTTTTTTTTTAATGAGCCTTTTATAGAAACTCAATTTTAGGAAGTTATGTAAAAAAACAAACAAAAATAAACAACAAACAAAAGCTGAGTGATTCATTTTTGAAATCAGACAGTCTGCTTAAAAGCAGTTGCGAGATAAGGGAGAGCATGATGTTATCAGTGGGGACAATGTCATCATCATTGCAGCTGGGGAAGATGCAGAACATTCTGACAATGACTGCAAGCCTGGGTCAAATGAGGAGTGGGAATTTTCAGGTCAAATAAACAGCATCCCCAAATAAATGGACCTGAGGCTAGCAAAGGACTCTGGGGTCCCAGACTCTGGTGACAAAAGTCTATACATGCCTAAATAATTTCAAGAGTTGTAGCCAAAAATGGGACTTTATAATTACATATTGATTTATGTTTGATTTCTTGTCTGCTGCAGTTTGGGATCTCTCCAGAATTACTTCCCTGCCAATTTCTCAGTAGCTTATAGCAATTTCAAAGTACCTCCAAATATATATTTTCAACAGATGGGATTATTAAACACTTAGTGCAAACAATGATCCATAGATGTGTTACCACCCACCAGTAAACAAAGCAAAACTTCTCTCTGCCCCATTCTCATTCCAATTTTTACATCCTTCCATTTACTCATTTCAAGACTGCAGGGTATGGGATTTCACTGCTCACTTAACGTGAATGGCAGAAATCATTGGTGCTTTCTTGATTTTGCAATTAACTTGCTTTCAGAAGAACTCAGAGCCTAAAAAACAGACACAGTTCATAGTCTTCAGATATTTTAATTTACATATCAACCATGCTTCTAAATATGGTACCAATATTATTTTTTTAAGTAGGAACATTTTTATTAGTATTTATATCTTTAAAGTCTAGAATTGCAAAACTTTAGAACTGTAGAGAAGCTTCAAGAGTGGATGGTCTAGCCTTCTTTTTTTAGATGAGAAACTGAGAAACAGGCATGTGAAATGATTTGCTAATGAGTGGCAGAGCTGGAGGAAGATGTACAAGAGAGACTTTGGAGAGACTCTGCAGTGTTTGTGGGCACCTGCTGGGTGGTCAGTTCCGTGTCTGTACGCTTTTCACACACGTATCTCACCACATCCATGCAGTCATAGGACAGTGGGGCTGAACCTGAGAGATGTCAAGAAATTTGCCCACTGTCACTCAGAGTAACTGATTTAAATCCAAGTCTGCCTGATACCTGAGACCAACTCTTTCCCATTGCCCTGTGCCTTCTAATAAACAGAACGAAGTTACTTTATTAAATTCAAAACTGATATTTATAATGGCATTATACAAAATTAGATTTGACAGTTTCTCAAAACCTTGGCTTTATTTCCTAGTATTCAATTCCTGGATTGTTACTGGGTTCTATTTTGGCAGCATAACTGACATTTACTTAAGTATGAATTAACACAAATTGATGGGTAAATAAAGTGAAATTTTGGCTATTTGACCTTAATTAATAAGTAATGAAAAATTTCAAGATTTTTGGACTCTTTTTATTTTCAATGTAAATAATGAATTGCCCTGAAAATGCAATGCAGTGCTATTTAGCACTTCTTAACTGAGTAAGGAAAGGAAATTTACCAATACAATTCAAACAAATATTTACTGAGCTATGTCTTATGTGCCCAACACCTCATATTCATGGTGAGAGGCAGAAAAAGGTACAGAAATCAGCTACTAACTGATTCAAACTCAAGCCTACCTGACACCAGAAAGTAACCCTTTTTATTATATAACATTTCCCAAGTGGAAGAAGACATACAGATAAGGAAGTACAGAATGCATGGTTAAAACATGTCACGCATATTTAGATGTGAAAGCTTCTTAGAACCTTGTATTTGTTTCACAAAACTTATAGTCTATTTGTAAAGTATTTCATCAAATTGAGCACTGGTGCTCAATTTCTGGAATTCCATTAATCAGAGATATTTTTATTTGGCAGGGGGAATAATTAATTTATATTTATTTGATGTAGACTGGTAACTACTTGTCCACAACTAAACTCAAGCACTGTTGGACCACAGAGCTAATGAGACCTAATGCTTCACACCTATCGACCCAAAGTGCTCTGAACACAAAGGTCATCCTTAACTCCTCATATGGAAAATTGAAACTGCAGGAGAAATTAGGCATCCCATCCATAAAAAATAGCTCAAAGGGCAGGTACTATTACTGCTCATAGGTGTACAGTGGCATAATGTTAGTTTTCAACAGGTAGCAGGTAACATTTGTTGGTAGACTTTTGTGTTTTGTTGCTAACATTAATGCAGATTTTTAGAGTCTAAGGTGAAAGCCTGGTGGTGTAGTGGTTAAGTGCTACGGCTCCTAACCAAGAGGTCAGCAGTTCGAATCCGCCAGGTGCTCCTTGGGAACTCTATGGGGCAGTTCTACTCTGTCCTATAGGGTCGCTATGGGTGGGTTTAAGGTGAAAGCTGTTTTGCTTTAATAATCCTCAATTTTCTTTTGGATCACTGAGAAAATTTAAGTCTGCCCTGGGGCAATCATCAAGAGGGTGAAAACCGGGAAGGAAATGAGCCTCTTTTGTTTCTCTGTAGTCAAGTCCATAATTAGGCAGTGTGTTTAAAGGGAAGAACAACAAAAAGTTCCAGGCATAATAACTTTGTTGCAGTTTTGCAATTCAAGGTGATACACTGGCAAACCTGATGATGATTATTTTTTAAATCTCAGATAGCTTTCTCTCAATTGCCAAGGGTATAATTAGTAAATCAAGTCTACTTCCTTCAGTATTTGAAGTCCTATTTGTATCCCGGTAGAAACACACACTTCCTAAAGAAAAGGAGCCATGTCTTTCAAAAAGGAAATCAAAGTATTTAAGTGTGAGATAAGTATTTTCAAAGGAGGGAAGAGAAACTTTTGGCAGGACTTGAGTGCATTCTATACCAACAGAACTTGGTTAAAATCTTTTATTTCATGGACATTACTAAACAAATTATAAAACATACTGGTACCACAGCAACCAATGTCACATAATGTATTTGCAGCTTCAGGTATCAACCTTGTTAGAGAGGAAGGGTAAAAGAAACTTCATTTTGGATTTGGGGGCTTGTGAAGATACTTTTTATCTTCACCATCCTGACTCCCCTTGCCCCTCAATTCAGGGAGAGCATATTATGAGTATACTCTGAGGCCTAAAACTGTGAGCAACCCTATTTTGCTGGATTAGGCTTATGAAACCATTATAGTCTATGAAACTGGACCAAATGAAATGAAGCTCATAAAAAGGCTGATAGAGAGTCACATCAGTATTTCTGCATTCCTGCCCTTATTTTACCACCCTCCTTTGAAACTCTATTTCAGTTTTTTAAAAGGTATAGTTCATACAACTACTCTACCTTTCTCCTGTTAAGGGATCACCAAATTAATGGGAGTAGCCATTTCAACCTTCACTAGGAAAACATGTTGTTTTATCAAATACATTGACATTAATACCAAAACCCAAGCAAGCCTGCCAGTAGATACTTGTTTTTTTTAAAAATAATATTTTATTGTATTTTTGGTGAAACTTTACAAGGCAAGTTAAGTTCCCCTTTGACAATTTCCACACAAACTGATCACTGACATTAGTTACATTTTTTACATTGTGTCAACATTCTTGTTAACTGTGTCCTGGTTGCTCCATTTCTAGTACTCTAGTTTCTCTGCCCCCTTCTCATCTTTGCTCTGGATTAAATGTTGGCCTTTTGGACTCATACAGATTTTTTTTTTTTTAGTACAGTATCAATCTAATGGTTAATATCCTTTATTTTGTGTGTCATTTAGCTTTTCTGTTAAAAGTAGGTATCAGGGAATTGTTTTGGTTCAGGGTTTAAACAGCATCTCAAGGTGATAATCTCAGGAAGTCCTCTGGCCTCAGTGGTCCAGTTAGTCTGGAGATTTTTAAGAATTTGAGTTTTATTCTTCATTTTTCTCCCATTCTAACCAGGGTCATCTATTGTGGGCCCAGTTGGACCGGCCAGTGGTGGTAGCTGGGCACCATCTAGTTCTTCTGGTCTCAGGGTAGTTGAGGTCATGGCTCATGTAGGCCATCAGCCTTATGGACTTGTTTCTTCTCTGTGATTTTGATTACCTCCTTATTCTTTTGCTCCTGATGAGTAAAGACCAATAGTTGTACCTTATATGGCCATCTGCAAGCTTTTAAGACCACAGACACTACTCACGTCACTCGGATATAGAACATGAACTTTGTGAGCTATATTATGCAAGTTTACTGACCTGTCCCATGAGACTATGGTCCTAAGCTTTCAAACCTAGAAAATCAATCTCAGAAGGTGTTTGGCTATGTCTGAGGAGTAACTGTAGTAGTATCTTCAATGAATATATGTGCCTGCCCTCACGTATCTGTATTTACATACATATAGATACTTCTGTTTTCACATATGTGTATACCTGTACCTACCTGTGTATGTATGTGCCTATACCCATCCTCGTGAAAGAAAGATGTGGTAGTCTGCTTCTGTAAAGATTTACAGCCTCAGAAATTCTACGGTGCAGTTCTACTCTGTTCTACAGAGTCACTACGAATCAGAGTAGACTTGACAGCAATAGGTTTGGTTTTGGTTATACCCACCCTTATGCAATCCTAGACTAGCCTTTTGTTCTTTATTGGATTTGTTGTCCTCTAATATATGTCAAATTCTTTGGTACAAGCATACTTTTCTCATGAGTGCTTCTCACTGGCACCGTTTATTTAGTCATGCTGTGCTCACTACACCCACATTTGGTGCCACTTTTCACATCACCAAAAATAATAAGTATTTACGATCTAGAGCTTGCTTTACCCTTCCTCTCCTTCTCCCCTTGGTAACCACCACTGAATGCTGGTCTCTCTATATATGTTTATTCTTGTCTTTTTATAAAAGAAGAATCATACAATATTTGTCCTTATGTGCTTGATCTACTTCACTTAGCATTATGCCCTCCAGGTCCATCCATGTTAAGTTTTGCGAACTCATCGTTGTTCTTTATGGTTATGTAGTATTCCATTGTACGTTATGTGCCATATTTTGCTTATCCATTCATCCACTGATGGTCACGTTGGTTGTCTCAATTTTTTTACTATTGTGAAAAAAGCTGCAATGAACATAGAAGTGCATATATCTGTTTATGTCACTACTCTGAGGTCTCTAGGGTATATCCCTAGGAGTGGGATTGCTGGATCATAGAGTAGTTCCTGGAGAAGAACATCATACTTGGTAAAGTAGAGTGTCAGTGAAAAAGAGGAAGACCATCAACGAGATAGATTGATGCAGTGGCTGCAACAATGAGCTCAAACATTGCAATGATTGTGAGGATGGAGCAGGCCTGGGCAGTGTTTCGTTCTGTTATACACAGGGTGGTTATGAGTCAGAGATGACTCGCCAGCACCCAACAACAACTACAAGAGAGTAGTTCTATTTCTAGTTTTCTGAGAAAGCATCATATTATTTTCCACAGTGGTTGTACCATTTTACATTCCCACGAGCAATGGATAAGGGAACCTATCTTCCCCCATCCTTGCCAACATTTGTTATCCTTTTTTTTTTTTTTAAATCAGCGCCATTTTAGCTGTGGTGATATGGAATCTCATTGTAGTTTTGATTTGCATCTTTTTTTTTAAATAATTTTTATTGTGCTTTAAGTGAAAGTTTACAAATCAAGTCAGTCTCTCACATATCAGCTTATATACACCTTACTACATACTCCCATTTACTCTCCCCCTAATGAGTCAGCCCGCTCCCTCCTTCCAGTCTCTCTTTTCATGACCATTTTGCCAGTTTCTAACCCTCTCTACCCTCCCATTTCCCCTCCAGACAGGAGATGCCAACACAGTCTCAAGTGTCCACCTGACACAAGTAGCTCACTCTTCATCAGCATCTCTCTCCAACCCATTGTCCAATCCTTTCCATGTCTGATGAGTTGTCTTCAGGAATGGTTCCTGTCCTGGGCCAACAGAAGGTTTGGGGACCATGACTGCCGGGATTCTTCTAGTCTCAGTCAGACCATTAAGTCTGGTCTTTTTATGAGAATTTGGGGTCTGCATCCCACTGTTCTCCTGCTCCCTCAGAGGTTCTCTGTTGTGTTCCCTGTCAGGGCAGTCATTGGTTGTGGCCAGGTCCCATCTAGTTCTTCTCATCTCAGGATGATGTAAGTCTCTAGTTCATGGGGCCCGTTCTGTCTCTTGGGCTCATAGTTATCGTGTGACCTTGGTGTTCTTCATTCTCCTTTGATCCAGGTGGGTTGAGACCAACTGATGCATCTTAGATGGCCGCTTGTTAGCATTTAAGACCCCAGACGCCACACCTCAAAGTGGGATGCAGAATGTTTTCATAATAGAATTTATTAAGATTTGCATCTTTCTAATGGCTAATGATTGCGAGCTAGTAGATACTTCTTGAGGGCCTACTGTGTCAGGCTCAAGCCAGGTTGCAGGGAGACAGCAGGTGACTGAGGCCACTAAGAGAACCTGGCTGAATGGAACATAGCACTGATCAGAGAAGACAGACATTAAACAAGTTGGTACAGTGTGATTGAGCTCTGAGGAAGAAATAGGGGTGTGAAGGGAGCATATGGCAAAGAGAGCTAAGCAGGTTTAGGGTTGGGAAGAAATCCCTGATAAAGAGACATTTATGTTGATACCTAAAGGAAAAATAATTTTTAGCTGGGTACAGAAGGGATAGAAAATGAGAGCTGAGGAGAAAGTGCTATAAACTTGAGAGTGGAAATAAATCTAGTGCCGCTGGAAAGACAAGTAGTGAGAGATGAGGCTGAAGACAGGGCAAGTGCCAGATCATATAGGGCCTGGTGGGCCGGATGAGGGAATCTAGAATTTACTGCCAGGGCAATTAGGAGCTGTAGATCAGTTCTAAAAAGTCACATGATTCAATTGCTATAAATTATTTATTGTTGTTTTAGATCCTACTCTTGCTGCATTTATGGTGGAACTGGATAACCTGGTATGTTACCTAAATTCTTTCCTGTAAAACTAAATAAAGAAGTAAACATGTATATGTGCCCCACCCACTCCCTGTCTTTTTTTTTTTTTTAATTAAAAAATTACCTAATTATGTAGTGGGGTCCTCTGAGTAGTAGGATGTAGATACAAAACTATTATTAAAAAACGGACAGAAATAGACTTCCTGCAGCTAAGGGAAGATATGGAAATTTGTATTTGGGGCAAAAAAATTTTGTGTTCTGGGAAGAAGCCCTCTGGCCATGCAAATGTTAGTGGGCTGCCTAGAGTCCTTAGGTCCCAATCAAGTTCTGTGATGCAATCCACAAACAAATGCTTCAGATATTACTAAGTGTTCTCTTACTCACTTGAAAAGCTGTCCCTCTGTGGAAAAGGTACACCTTTACAGAATAATTCTGTTCACCAGAGAATCTGACATTTTTGTGAGAAATACCACTTGACAACTCTATGTCCAGTCAAAAGGGACAGAATAGACACAGAATAAGCAGAGTAACCACCTAGGGATAGGCTACTGCTCTGGTTTAGGCTAGAAGTGATGGAGGCTTGGACTACAGTGGTGGCAGAGTACATTTGAGAGAGCTCAGTGGGATGGAAACAGCAGGACTTGGTGATTTTATAAATATGAGGTGCTAAAGAGAGAGAGGTACCAAGGAGGACTCCCAAGTTTCACACGTGAGCCACTGGTTACAAAGTTGGCGGACCTGGGAGGAGAAGGAAGGCACTTGGAGGATCATGGGTACACTTGGACACACTGAGTGGCCACCCAAGTACAGACGTAAGTAGATAAGTAAGGCCGGAGGTCAGAAGAGAGATAGGAGCAAGAGACCTATGTTTGGAAGTTGTAGGCATGTAGATGCTATTTGAAGCCAGGTGTGGTCCAAGAGCAGAGGGCAGGATGGGAAGGAGAGGGTCTGGGACAGAGCACAGAAAAACACTGAACTATTTTAATAGCTGCCTAACCACCCTCCTGCATCTATCCTTGTCCCTCTATAATCTATTTTCCACATAGCAGGCAGGGTTGATTATTTTAAAACTCATGCCATTCTTCTACTCTAAACACTTCAGTGGCTTCTAATTCCGAAACTCATAATAAAGCGAAGCCCTTATTCTGCCTGCAGAAGACCACATGGTCTGCCCTGCCCCTCTCCTAACCCTAGGCCACTTCTCTGACCTTGTCTCCACCACAACCACTCTCCCTGCCTGCTTCTCAGCCATACTAGCTTAGTCAAACATGCCAAGTACTCTCTCACCTCAAGGCCTTTGGACTTGGTGTTTCCTTTGTCTGCAGTGGTCTTCTTCTAGATATTCCCCATGCATCACTCCCTAACTTCCTTCGGTCTCTAGCTAAATGTTAGCCAATCAGTGAAGGCATCTCTGAGCATCCTATTCTAAATTGCGACTTATCCATCCCCCTTCCCTGCTTTCTAAAACTCATTAACATCTGATATGATATACATCCATCTGACATATATTGTATATTATTCCCATTGCCACTGAGTCGATTCCAACTCATAAACTACCTATAGGACAGAGTAGAATTGCCTCATAGGATTTTTAAAGCTGTGAACTTTACAGAAGCAGGCTACCACATCTTTATCCCATGGAGTGCCTGATGGGTTCGAATCACTGACCTCAGTTGGCAGCTGCAGGCTTAACCACTGTGCTACCAGGGCTCCTTACATATTATTATATAATACATACTATTACATATTAAGGAGCCCTGGTGCTGCAGTGGTTAAGAGCTACATCTGTTAAGCAAAAGGTTGGCAGTTCAAATACACCAACCACTCCTTGGAACCCTATGGGGCAGTTCCACTCTATCCTATAGGGCTACTATGTAAAACCTGGAATTAACTCAATGGCAATGGGTTTGGGTTTTATTATATATTAATAATATGGTGTACAATACTATTTTATATATATACTATTATATTTTTATTATATGGAAACCCTGGTGGACTAGTGGTTAAGTACTATGGCTGTTAACCAAAAGGTCGGCAGTTCAAATCCATCAGGGGCTCCTTGGAAACCCTATGGGGCAGTTCTACTCTGTCCTATAGAGTCACTATGAGTCAGAATTGACTCAACAGCAAAGGGTTGTATTTTTTTTTTATTATCATAAAATAATATGGCATATTATATTTTATACGTTAAATTTTCAAAAATCTCCTACCCCCAGATGTAACTCCATGAAACCGGCAACTTACTTTGGTTCACTGCTATATCTCTAGAGCCAGGAAAATGTTCTGGCACAAAATATGTGCTTGATAAATATTTGTGGAATGAATAAATTCCAACATTTCATGATATCATAGAGGAGTGGAAGGGGCAAAAGGTGTAGGAGGGAAACAAGGAAATACAGTGGCACTGAAACCAAAGGAAGAGTGTGTTGATAAAAACAATGGTTAATGTTTACATCAGCTGCTTATCACGGCAGCAGACATTGTGCTCAACACTTCCCACCAACTATCTCATCTGGATCTCACTAAAATCCTATGAGAAATGTGCTACCCCCATTTTACAAATAATTTAGAGACATTATGTAACTTTTCCAAGGTCACAATGTGTACTGATTCTGCTAGGAGGAGTAAACTGAGTACCACTGAATTGGTTCACAAGGAAACCACAGTGACCTTCACAAAAACCTGGGCTCCGTCCAGGTCTAGACTGGAGTAGAGTGGGAAAAGAGAGGGAGGTGAGGGAACGGGAACAAGAAGTCAGCCAGCTCTCTCCAAAGCTGGCCTGTGAAGAGAAGGAGGTGGAGCAGAGAGACAGGGTTGTAGTTAAAAAAGGGGAGTGGGGGGAGGGAACAAGGAGGTTTTTATTTTAGGAGACAGCAAAATAATCTGAATTTCTAAAATCCAACCCTTTTTTAGAGCCTTGGTTAGCATGTCTATGTAGGCAATCACTATAGCAAAGGTATTTGTTTTCCCTGTTTCTTGCTAAAAAAAAGACTTAGATTTCACTTATAAATTTGGTTTAAAAAAATCCTTGGCTAATTGTAAAATTCACTTCCCACATCCTAGAAGATGGAGAAATCCATAGAAGAGAAGGTATAACTGGATTAACATAATGAAGAAACAAAAAGACGACCTACTCCAGTTCCCTTGGGGAAGCTGAAAATTCAGAGCTTTAGAAAACCAATCAAGTCACACTATTCCCTGGCCATGTGGAGAGGCCACACCACTGAACCTGGAGGCAGAAGACCTAGCTGGCTGCTACTGCTGGGCTGGCCACTGTTGAGCTTTGTCACCTTGTGCAAGTCGTGTAACTTCAGCGTCAGCATCCTTTGCAGCTCAAAGGGATACTATTTGTTATGCCTCTGTTGGTTCTGGGCAGAATCTGATGATGTGGGGCCAGTAAAAGTGTTTTATATAAATTCTATAGAAAAATCCTAATTAAAAGGGAGAAAATGCAGAACAGAATTTCAAATTCCCATGGAATCTAGATTTCTGGGCCCATGGAGGCTGGGTGAACCCCTGAAACTATTGCTCTGAGGTAAACTTTAAACCTTAAACCAAAAATATCCCCTAAAGTCTTCTTAGAACCAAACAGTAGTTTAGCTTAACTAATAAAGAACGTCTGCCTTGACTATGGTGCTCTTTTAAGGTCTATCTATATGGGATCAAAATGACAATAGCAACTCAAATGATTAGATAGGAAATTTAGGGGGCAGTGTTTTTAATGTTAACGGGGGAGGAACAATTCAGAAAAGGAGGGTGAGAATGGCTGCACAACTTGAAGAAGTTAAGCAATGTCATTGAACTGTACATGCAGAAACTGCTGAATTGGTGGTATATGTCCTGCTGTGTATATTGTCAATACCAACAACAAAAAATAAAATACAGTCATGCACCCTATAACGTCTGTTTGGGCAATGTCCCGCCACAAATACGTCCATGGTCCCACAAGGTTATAATCCAGTTCAGAAATCCGGATCCGAGAATAGCACATAGCAGACATAACCGGACATAGTGAACACAACAGCTACCCGTAAGCAATGCATGTTACGCCATGTCTCTCGTATATAAAGTGATCGTGCTGCCAGGCATATTAAAAAAAAAAACCCAAACCCGTTGCCATCCAGTTGATTCTGACTCACAGTGACCCGAAAGGACGGAGTAGAACTGCCCCACGGGGTTTCCAAGGAGCAGCTGGTGGATTCGAACTGCCGACCTTTTGGTTAGCAGCGTAGCTCTTAAGCACTGCTCCACCAGGGCTTCAGGTATATACTAACTTTTAATACTTATGTCTTGATAGTCATAAAAAATGCCTATGTTACTGGCTTACGTATATACTGGACTGTACTTCCTACCATTATTTTAATGTGAACTTTGCCTACTTTCAAATAAAAGGTTTACCGTATAACAGTGTATGTTTTGACTCGACAGCAGCATCCAATCTCGTATATCACACTTCTCTTCAGTGATGTAGTGTTATCTCTCTAATTTTCTTTCAGAAATATTACCATGAAGCACATCATGGCTTCCAAACACAGCACAACCAGTGCCGATGATAGCAGCAGCAGGAGGCAAAGGAGAAGTGTGGATTTGGAAGCGAAACCAAAGGTTATTAAACAATAGGAGAGTGGAAAAAGTGAATGCTATTGTTCGTGATTTAGGCATGTCACACTCAACAATCACGATGATCCTCAAAAACAAAGAAAAATTTCTCTAGGCTATTAAAGGATTGTCTCCACTGAAAGCCACAAGACTAAGGAAAATGCTAGAGGGACTACATCAGATATGGAGAAATCACTAATGACATGGATTGAGGACCAAACACAAAAGCCAATCCCTCTCAGCACACTGACGATCACAAAGAAAAAGCAGGACCAGACGATCATAATCGAGTTTTTTGCTGAATAATGTGAATATGAGTGGTGAGTCTGTGAGTGCTGATGTGAAGGCAGCAGGACAATTTGTTGAAACCTTAGATAAACTAATTGTAAACAAATAAAAAACTCATTGCTGTCCAGTCGATTCCAACTCATTGCGGCCCTACAGAACAGAGTAGAACTGCTCCATAGGGTTTCCAAGGAGCTGCTGGTGGATTCAAACTGTCAACCTTTTGGTTAGCAGCCGAGCTTTTAATCGCTGCACCACCAGGGCTCCAAACTAACTGCAGAGGGAGGTTATTTGCTCCAGCAATTTTGTTATATGGATGACACCTCCTTATTCTGGAAGGAAATGCCTGAAAGGACTTTCACTCACAAGAAGGCCAAGTCAATGCCAGGCTTTAAGATTTTTTAAAGACAGAATGACAGTGTTGTTAGGAAGCAATGTTGCTGTCTACAAGTTAAAGCCATCTGTTATTCGGCATAGTGAAAACCCTGGGGCTTTCAAGAACATTAACAGAGACACTTTACCCGTTTATTATGGGTTCAGTAAAAAGTCCTGGATGACACAAATGCTCTTTCAGGACGCCCTTTTCAATTGCTATGCCAGTGAAATGGAGTACTGCTTGGAAAAGGCACACCTTTCAAGATTTTGCTAACTGTAGATAATGCTCCAGGACATATGTTTTGCATCGGTGACTTCCACCCCAATATCAAACAGGTATTCCTCCAACCAAACACTACCTCTTTAATCCAGCCAGTGGACCAAGGGGTTATTGCAGCATTCAAGGTCTACCACCTGAAGAGGACCTTTGCTCAGGCTATTGCTGCAACTGATGATGCTGGCAAGACACTGACGCAACATTTAACACCACGTGAAGAACAACATTTAACACCACGTGAAGAACCTTGCTTGGGCCTGGCATGAAGTGACCAAAGAATGAACGATTAGCATATGGAAAAAAATACTGAAGTAGTATGTGCGTGACTTTAAGGGATTTGAAAAGGATGATGAGAATGCAAGGCTTAATAGAGCTGTTGCCAACATAGTAAACAACCTTAACCGAGATGCAGATGATGAGGGCCTTGAAGAATTCCTAGAGGCGGTTCCTAAGGAAGTAACAACTGAAGAGCTGCTGGAGCTAGAGGAAGAGCAAATAACTGAAGAAGAGGCAAAGGAAAGGCAAACTGCAGAAGGAGAAGAACAACAGGCGCAGAAGACGTTCACTGTTAACGGGTTAGCCAAATTCTCCACCAACCAGACCTTAAAAGCTTGCGAAAGAGATGGACCCAAACACTGAATACTTCTCAATGACAGAGAAGAGTGTAAGGTGTTTGCTGCATATAAAAAAATTTATGAACAAAAGAAAAAGCAAACTAGGCAAACAACACTGGACATATTCCTAAGGAAGCCAACACCTCCCCAAGAAGAGCCTCAACCAGGTCCTTTAGGCGATATAGGAGATATTATCATTGTTGGTGACAGTTCATCAGTCGATGGAGGTTATTCAGCCTGAAACTTTCCCAGTGGACACTATGAGGAAGTTGAGAACAGTGCCTCTTTGTTAAATTGTGTGTGATCAGGTTAAGAAGGTGCTTACACAAAAGTTTAAAAAGTGAAAAAACAAAAAGTTTAAAATGAAATTAAAAAGCTTACAAAGTAGCCTAAGGTTAGTTTATAGAAATCAAGTAAGAAAAGTATTTATTGTACCTACAGCTGTACAGTATATTATAATGTACATACAGTACTTTAGCATAAATTCACTACCTTATCCAGTACAGGGCTGTACCAGCAACAGCCTCCAGGCTCACCCAACACTACATTAGCCCAGCAGGCTTCGGTTGTGGTTAGTACAGATTACATATAAGCCCATGTATATTATATTAGGTATATAGTATTGCACAGTAATAATCTACTTAACTATATACTACCTTGCCAGATACATTAGCTAAAATACAGTACTGTATGTGTATAGTATCTCAGGTATTTAGTCAACAGAAGTACACTACAGTATCCCATATAGCTCTGCTAAGTGAAACAAACGGTTATTAAACAACATGAAGGTGGAAAATCAGTGAATGCTATTGTTGGTGACTTACGCATGTTTGTACGACATTCAAATCACGTAACACCCTATTTCATAGAACGTATCATGGATGTTAAGCAACACATGACTGTAAATTACATTTTAAAAAAGTGCTTTTATAAATGTAAGGTATTCCTAGTATTTATTATGATTGAAAGTAAGCATTAAAAGATACCTATTGTAACATAACACAGCCTAGAAGCAACCTGTTTGAAAATCTGTAAACATCCACCAACTGATTCGAGGCCCCCCAAAAATTCAGTGATTGCTTAACAATGCCAAATATCATATGTTTAGAAACACCTGCATGTTTATTTTTTTATTCTTACAACTGGTAACTGATGAAGCACAGATTTACCGTGAGTCAGAGGCAGTGGTAGAATTGTCGCCTTCCATGCGGGACACCCAGGTTCAATTCCCGGCTGAGGTACCTCATGCGCAGCTGCCACCTGTCTGTCAGTAGAGGCTTTTGTGTTGCTGTGATACTGAACAGTTTTCAGTGGAGCTTCCAGATTAAGACAGACTAAGAAGAAAGTCCTGGCAACCTACTTCCAAAAAATCAGCCCATGAAAACCCCATGGATTACAACGGTCCAATCTCTTTGTGCGTGGGGTCACCATGAGTTAGGGCTGACTTGACTGCAGAACAACAAGCTGAAGCTTGCGGTCATGCCTATCCTCTGCAAATGCTCAAAACGTGAGCATATGTTAAGGCATACTTTCTGTTTCCTCTGCATCTGACAATGCACCAATTCTATACCCGAGAGGTATTTCTGGCCTGTGCATTTATGAACCCAAGAAAAACCAGTTCGGCCAGTCTAATCATAGACCAGCCAAGCTACAAGCCTCTCCCTTAAAATACGTCCAAAATCAGGCCTCATTCACGTAGGACAGGATCATACATGACTCCAGCCTTGTACCTATCCCCTACCTGTCAGTTTCTTATGGAGACATGGAGATGGCTTTCTCCAATTAGAGGTACAAAGACCGAAGAGAACCATTCAGGCTCTACGTTTCTTCCTCTTTTAACTTAAAAACATTCAAGTCCTGCCCTTTAGATATCACTGTACAGTATGAATATTGAAAATGGTGCACGGGGGTGGAGGTGGTGGATTACTGTTACAGAGACCAAATGTATCAGGCTTTTCACTGATGTAATAATTCTAGGCTCCAAGAACCTCTGAGTGGGAGTGAATCAATCCCACATCCAAGTAGACAACAGCTAAAATCACCCTCTCAGCCATATCCGTTTGAGCAACCTTTTGTATCTCTGCAAAATAAAATTGTTTTTCTTTCCTCCCCCTGTCCCCCAGGACCTGCACAATGACAGTAACGCCCAAATGGCACTCACTTCTGGGCTACTTGGGTCTCTGTGGCTATGGCCAGGAATGGCCTGTGTGGGGCTGAGAGGATCTTGGAACTTTGATAAGGTGTTCATAGTTTATGAAGAAAAAAACTCTGCTGATAAGTCGAGCAGAACTGCCCCATAGGGTTTCCAAGGAGCAGCTGGTGGATTTGAACTGCTCACCTTTTGGTTAGCAGCTGACCTCTTAATGACTGCTCCACCAGAACTCCAGCTTATGAACAGCTGTGGCCAATGGCGTTAGCGGCTATCCATGCAGCATCCTAAGACTGCCAGGGAGTTCTTCTTGCCACCAAATTAGCCCTGGCTAGGATCATGAATATTATACAAGCAAAAACGAAAAACAGTACAATTCTTCTTCTTTACTGGGTATTCTGTATTAAGAGAAATTAACTTAATGATGATTGCCACTTAAGACGTTCCCCAAACTACCTCCATTTCTACAGCTCCCTCACCATCCTCTCTGTACTTCAGCCATTCTGGGTTACTTACCATTCCCTTCCCTCTTCATCTCTGTTTGCAGGTTATATTCTCAATGGACAGAATAATCTTCCCCTCCCTCCTTAAATTTCTCCCTTCTTGGCCCAGCTCAAATGTTCCTCCTCAAGGAAGTCTTTCCCAATTACTAGAAACAATATCTCCATCCTCTTGCCACAAACAATGTTCTTGTTGTTGTTAGGTGCCATCAAGTCGGTTCTGACTCATAACGACCCTATGCACAACAGAACGAAACATTGCCCGGTCCTGCGCCATCTTTACAATCATTGTTATGCTTGAGCTCATTGTTGCAGCCACTGTGTCAATCCACCTCGTTGAGGGCCTTCCTCTTTTCTGCTGACCCTGTACTCTGCCAAGCATGATGTCCTTCTCCAGGGACTGATCTCTCCTGACAACATGTCCAAAGTATGTAAGACGCAGTCTCGCCATCCTTGCTTCTAAGGAGTATTCTGGTTGTACTTCTTCTAAGACAGATTTGTTCGTTCTTTTGGCAGTCCATGGTATATTCAATATTCTTCGCCAACACCACAATTCAAAGGGGTGAATTCTTCTTCGGTCTTCCTTATTAACTGCCCAGCTTTCACATGCATATGATGCAATGGAAAATACCATGGCTTGGGTCAGGCGCACCTTAGTCTTCAAGGTGACATCTTTGCTCTTCAACACTTGAAAGAGGTCCTTTGCAGCAGATTACCCAATGCAATGCACCCTTTGATTTCTCGACTGCTGCTTCCATGGCTGTTGATTGTGGATACAAGTAAAATTAAATCCTTGACAACTTCAATCTTTTCTCCACTTATCATGATGGTGCTCATTGGTCCAGTGGTGAGGATTTTTGTTTTCTTTATGTTGAGGCGTAATCCATACTGAAGGCTGTGGTCTTTGACCATCATCAGTAAGTGCTTCAAGTCCTCTTCACTTTCAGCAAGCAAGGTTGTGTCATCTGCATAACGCAGGTTGTTAATGAGTCTTGCTCCAATCTTGATGCCCCGTTCTTCTTCATATAGTCCAGCTTCTCGTATTATTTGTTCAGCATACAGATTAAATAGGTATGGTGAAAGAATACAGCCCTGACGCACACCTTTCCTGACTTTAAAACAATCAATATCCCCTTGTTCTGTCCGAACAACTGCCTCTTAATCTATGTAAAGGTTCCTCATGAGCACAATTACGTGTTCTGGAATTCCCATGCTTCGCAGTGTTATCCATAGTTTGTTATGATCCACACAGTCGAATGCCTTTGCATAGTCAATAAAACACAGGTAAACATCCTTCTGGTATTCTCTGCTTTCAGCCAGGATCCATCTGACATCAGCCGTGATATCCCTGGTTCCACGTCCTCTTCTGAAACCAGCCTAAATTTCTGGCCTTTCCCTGTCGATATACTGCTGCAGCCGTTTTTGAATGATCTTCAGCAAAATTTTGCTTGCGTGTGATATTAATGATATTGTTCTATAATTCCACATTCGGTTGGATCACCTTTCTTGGGAATAGGCATAAATATGGATCTCTTCCAATCAGTTGGCCAGGAAGCTGTCTTCCATATTTCTTGGCATAGATGAGTGAGCACCTCCAGCGCTGCATCTGTTTGTTGAAACCTCTCAATTGATATTCCATCGATTCCTGAAGCCTTGTTTTTTGCCAATGCCTTCAGAGCAGCTTGGACTTCTTCCTTCAGCACCAACAGTTCCTGATCATATGCCACCTCTTGAAATGGTTGAATATTGACTAATTCTTTTTGGTATAATGACTGTGTATTCCTTCCATCTTCTTCTGATGCTTCCTGCATCATTTAATATCTTCCCCATGGAATCCTTTACTATTGCAACTTGAGGCTTGAATTTTTTCTTCAATTCTTTCAGCTTGAAAAATGCCGAACGTGTTCTTCCCTTTTGGTTTTCCATCTCCAGCCCTTTGCACATGTCATTATAATACTTTATTTTGTCTTCTCGAGAGGCCCTTTGAAATCTGTTCAGTTCTTTTAGTTCATCAATTCTTCCTTTTGCTTTAGGTGCTCGACGCTCAAGAGCAAGTTTCAGAGTCTCCTCTGACATCCACCTTGGTCTATTCTTTCTTTCCTGTCTTTTCAGTTATCTCTTGCTTTCTTCATGGATGATGTCCTTGATGTCATTCCACAATTTGTCTGGTGTTCAATGCGTCAAATCTATTCTTGAGATGGTCTCTAAATTCAGGTGGGATATATTCAAGGTCATATTTTGGCCATCATGGACTTGCTCTGATTTTCTTCAGTTTCAGCTTGAACTTGCATATGAGCAATTGATGGTCTGTTCCACAGTCAGCCCCTGGCCTTGTTCTGACTGATGATATTGAGCTTTTCCATCAACTCTTTCCACAGATGTAGCCAATTTGATTTCTGTGTGTTCTATCTGGCGAGGTCCATGTGTATAGTCGCCGTTTATGTTGGTGAAAGAAAGTGTTTGCAGTGAAGAAGTCGTTGGTCTTGCAAAATTCTATCATTCGATCTCCAGCATTGTTTCTATCACCAAGGCCATATTTTGCAACTACTGATCCTTCTTCTTTGTTTCCAACTTTCGTGTTCCAATTGCCAGTAATTATCAATGCATCCTGATTGCATGTTCAATCAATTTCAGACTGTAGCAGCTGATAAAAATCTTCTATTTCTTCATGTTTGGCCCTGGTGGTTGGTGTGTAAATTTGAATAACAGTCGTATTAACTGGTCTTCCTTGTAGGCGTATGGATATTATCCTATCACTGACAGCGTTGTACTTCAGGATAGACCTTGAAACGTTCTTTTTGACGATGAATGCAACACCATTTCTCTTCGAGTTGTCATTCCCAGCATAGTAGACTATATGATTGTCCAATTCAAAATGGCCAATACCAGTCCATTTCAGCTCACTAATGCCTAGGATATCGATGTTTGTGCATTCCATTCCATTTTTGACAGTTTCCAATTTTCCTAGATTCATACTTCATACATTCCAGGTTCTGATTATTAATGGATGTTTGCAGCTGTTCTCATTTTGAGTCATGCCACATCAGCAAATGAAGGTACCAAAAGCTTTACTCCATCCATGTCATTAAGGTTGACTCAACTTTGAGGGGGCAGCTCTTCCCCAGTCATTTTTTGAGTGCCTTCCAACCTGGGGGGCTCATCCTCCAGAACTATATCAGACAATGTTCTGCTGCTATTCATAAGGTTTTCACTGGCTAATGCTGGGAAGTAGACTGCTGGGTCCTTCTTCCTAGTCTGTCTTAGTCTGGAAGCTCAGCTGAAACCTGTCCTCCATGGGCGACCCTGCTGGTATCTGAATACCGGTGGCATAGCTTCTAGCATCACAGCAACACACAAGCCCCACAGTACGACAAAATGACAGGCACATGGGGGGGGGCCACAAACAACACGTTTAAAACAATAATAAGAGCTAACACCTACTGAGCACTTAGTATGGGACAACAATCATGTGAATCACTTTATACAATTTATTCCATTTAATCCTCTCAATGACCTCCATTCAAACATGCCATTACTATTCCCTTTTATAAATGAGAAAACTGAGGCCAAGAAAGATTATGTATTTTTAAAGGGCAATGGGGGTGCTGGACTTGAGCCAGGCAGTTTGAACCCAGAGCTCGCATACACATGCACATCAGAGGTACCATCTAACAATTAAAGCTGCATGAAATACAGTGGCCTTCTGAGATTGTGAGCCTCCCACTTTCCCTGTCCAACAGAATTTGTCTTGCATGGATGTTGACTTTGCTTCAGTTCAAGACCCCTGAGGTCTTATATCTTCTAAGATCCTGGCCAATTTTTCCCAACCACTTACAGTAATGATTCTCAAACTTTAGAACACAAAAGAATCACTCAGGTTGTTTAACAAACGCAAACTCCTTGCCCTACATCAAGGATTTGTGATTTAATAAACCTGGCTGCTCAACGGTTAAGCAATCAACTGCTAACCGAAAGGTTGGCAGTTCAAACTCACCCAGGGCTCTTCAGAAGAAAGATCTGACGATCTGTTCCCATAAAGATTATGTCTAGAAGATCCTGTGGGGCAGCTCTACACTGTCACATGGGGTCACTACGAGTCGGAACTGACTTGACGGCACACAACAACAACAAAGGCTATCCCAGGTAATTCTGATACCAGTGGTCCTGTGAACCACACTCTGAAAAACATTAGCAGTAATTGACACCTTAGAGATATTGGAGCACACCTAAGTTTTTTCCTGCATCAAAAGAGACTGAAAACTTACTTTAATTCTCCAAATCTGTGTTTTTGATTGTGCTCTTTGAAAGAACCATATTTTTACACAAATAACGCATGTCTTCTACGTCTGTCTGCCAACCATGTCCACTCCCCACAAGGCATTTTCATAAGCACTGCTATGCCATTTTTTTAAACATGTTGCTGTAGAAAATTAGCATAGTACACTTATGAAAATACCTCACGGAGGGAGGGTGTGGTTGGTAAACAAACATAGAAAGCACACATTATTTGCATAAAAATATGGTAATGTTCATTTTAAGCCAAATCCTTGGATTCCACAGTAATGGATGTGTGTCCATTGGCTATGATTTATTCTAGCGAGTAGTTTTTATCATCTCCTTTAATTTCTTGTTGGTGATGAAGGGCTAAACAGTTACTTGACTGTTCCTTCCCATAGCTGTAAAGCCACTTGCCACTGAGCTGAAACTGACTGACTCATGGTGACTCCATGTGTGTCACAGAACTATGCTTCAAAAGGTTTTCTTTCTTAATAATATTTTACTGAGTTTTTGGTGAAAGTTTACAGAGCAAGTTGGTTCCCATTTCACATTTTCCACACAAATCATTCAATGACATTAGTTACATTTCTCACAATCTGTCAAGTTCTTCCTTCTTTTTGAAGTTTCTATGTATACAATTTAGTGACACTAACTACATTCTTTGAGTTGTACAACCATTCTCACCCTCCTTTTCTAAGTTATTCTTCCCTCCTTAATATAAACTCACTGCCCCCTAAGGTCCCTATCTAATCTTCTGAGTTGCTCTTATCAGTTTGATTCCATATAGTTAGTTTTTAAAAGAGCAAATGCACAAGGCAAGCCTTTTTTTACTAATTAAGCTAATTTTTTTTTTTTTATTGTTTGGTTTTAAGAAGGCTTCAGGGGATATTTCTGCTGTAAGGTTTAAAGATTATCTCAGGGCAATAGTTCCAGGGGTTCATCCACTCTTTATGGTCCCTGAAAGTCTGTGGAGTCCATGAAAATTTGAAATTCTATTACGCATTTCCCCCATTTTGATCAGGATTCTTCTATGGAATCTTTGATCAAAATGTTCAGTAATGGTTGCTGGGCACCATCTAGTTCTTCTGGTCTCATGGCAAAGAAGGCAGTTGTTCATGGAGACAGTTAGCCACACATTCCATATCCTCCTCCTGTTACTGACTGCCCTCTTCTTCTGTTGCTCCAGGTGAATATAGACCAATTGCTGTGCCTTGAATGGCCGCTTGCAGCTTTTAAGACCCCAGGTACTACACAATGAACAAGGAGGTAGAACAGAAATACTGAACATGTTAGTAGGCCAATTAACTGGGATGTCCCATGAAACCCTAAAACCTCCAAACCAAGGAACCAAATCCCATGAGTTGTTTGGTTGTACATAAGCAGCCTCAGCAGCTACTCCTTTTGTTGTTGTTGTTGTAAATATATCTATCATACAACTTTTTACGAGTGTAAACTTACCGACAGCAATTACAATAACAGGCTGTGCAACCCTACTCTTAATCAATGTGATTTTTCCATCACCATTAATCCCCGCTTCCCCTCTCCCTTCCACTCCTGGTAAGCATTAATAAATACTGGTCTCTACATATTTGTCTTTTCTTGTCTTTTTATGTAAGTAATATCATACAATATTTGTCCTTTTGTGATTTGCTTACTTTGCTCAGCATAATGCCTTCAAGCGCCATCCATACTACAGCATATATCAAGACTTCATCTCTCCGTACATACACACATAGATGAGTAGTATTCTATTGTATGTATGTACCACATTTTGTTTATTCATTCATCTGTTGGTGGGCATTTAGGTTGTTTCCACCTTTTTGCGAATGTGAATAGTGCTGCAATGAACGCTGCTGTATAAGTCTTTGGGTGTCTGCTTTCAAGTCTATATACCTAGAAGTGGAATTGCTGGGTCATGTGGTAGTTCTATTTTTAGTTTTTTGAGGAACCATCACACTGTTTTCTGCAACAGTTGTACCGTTTTGCATTTCCACCAGCAATGGTAAGGGTTCCAACTTCCCCACACACTCGTCAACACTCATTACTTTCTGTTTTGTTTTCATCTTAACCATCCTACTGGGAGTGAAATGGTTTCCTATTGTGGTTTTGGTTTCCATTCTTCTGATGGCTAATGATCACTGAGCATCTTTTCATGTGTTTGGTGGTCATTTGAATGTCCTCTTTGGTTAAGTGTCTATTCAAGTCCTTTGCCCATGTTATGATTGGGCTATGTGTCTTTTTGTTAAGTTGTTGAAGTTTATACATATTTTGATTATTAGATTCTTGTTTTTGTCAGACATATGGTTTCTTAAGATATTCTCCCAGTTTGCAGCTTATCTTTTCACTTTTTGGTAAAGACTTTTGCTGAACAGAAAATTTAAATTTTTATGAGGTCTGATTTATTTACTTTGTCTTTTGCTGTCTGTGCTTTTGTTATTATATTAAATGATCCACTGTTGAAGGCTAGGCCTGACAGTGTTGTCCTTGCTTGTACTTCTAAGAACTTTATGGTTTTAGTTTGTACATTTAGGTCCTTAATCCATTTTCAATTTGTTTTTTTATATGGTGTGAGGCATGGATATTGTTTCACTTTTCTGCATGTGGAAATTCAATTTTTCCAACACCATTTATTGAAGAGACTTTTCTTTCTCATTGAATGGACTTGCCTCCCTTGTCAAAAACCAGTTGACTACAGATGTGTGGGTTTATTTCTGGACTCTCAATTCTATTTCATAGGTCTATGTGTCTACTGTTATACAAGTACCAGGCTGTTTTGATTACTGTAGCTGTATAGTATATTTTAAAATAAGGAAGTGTAAGTCTTTCTACTTTGTTCTTCTCTTTCAACACTGTTTTAGCTATTAGAGGCCTCTTGTCCTTCCATATAAAGTTGAGGATTTGACTCCTATTCAACACTGTGCTGGAAGTCCTACCTAGAACAACAAGGCAAGAAAAAGAAATAAAGGGCATCCAAACGGGTAAAGAAGTAAAACTATCCCTATTTGTGGATGACATGACACTATACAGAGAAAACCCAAAAGACTCCACCAGAAAACTACTGGAACTAATAGAGTCATCAGAGTAGCAGGATAGAAGATAAACATACAAGAATCAGTCGGATTCCTATATACCAATGAAGAGAACAATGAAAAGGGAATCAGAAAAACAGCCCCATGTAGAATAGCCTCTAAAAAATAAAATACTTAGGATTAAATCTAACCAGGAATGTAAAAGACCTATACAAAGAAAACTACAAAACACTTTTGCAAGAAAACAAAAGAGACCTACATAAACCGAAAAACACACTATGCTCATGGAAGGTAGCTTTAACATTGTGAAAATGTCAATTCTATCCAAAGTGATCTACAAATACAATGCAATTCCAAACTAAATACGAACGGCATTCTTTAACAAGATGGAAAAACTAATCATTTAACTTTATATAGAAAGGGAAGAGGCCCCGAATAAGTAAAGCAGTACTGAAGAAGTAGAATAAAGTAGGAGGACTCACACTACCTGACCTTAGAACCTACTATGCAGCTACAGTTGTCAACAGTCTGGTACTTATACAATGACGGATACATTGACCAAGGGAACAGAATTGAGAACCCAGATGTAAATCCATCCACCTATGGTCACCTGATCTTCGACAAAGACCCAAAGTCCATCAAATGGGGGAAAAGACAGTCTTTTTAACAAACAGTGCTGGCAAAACTGGATGTCCATCTGCAAAAAAATGAAACTGGACCCATACCTCATGCCATATACAAAAACTAATTCAAAATGGATCAAAGACCTAAATATAAAACCAAAAACAATAAAGATCATGGAAGAAAAAGTAGGGTCAATGCTAGAGGCCCTAGTACATGGCATTAACAGAATATAAACCATAACTAAGAACACACAAACACCAGAAGATAAGCCAGATAACTGGGATCTTCTAAAAATTAAACACTTATGCTTATCAAAAGGCTTCACCAAAAAAAGTAAAAAGAGAACCCACAGGCTGGGAAAAACCTTTTGGCTAAGACAAATCCAATAAAGGTTCAGTTTCTAAAATCTACAGAGAAATCCAACACCTCTACAACAAAAAGAAAAACAATCAAATTAAAAAATGGACAAAGGATATGAACAGACACTTCACCAAAGAAGACATTCAAGTGGCTAACAGACACACGAGGAAATGCTCGAGATCACTAGCCATTAGAGAAATGCAAATCAAAACCACAATGAGATACCATTTCGCCCCAACATTACAGGCAGGAATCAAAAAAACTGGAACTCTTACGCACTGCTAGTGGAAATGCAAAATGATATAAACACTTTGGAAAATGATACAGTGCTTCCTTAAAAAGCTAGAAATAGAAATACTATATGATCCAGCAATCCCACTTCTAGGAATATATCCCAGAGAAATAAGAGCCGTCACATGAAGAGATGTATGCACTCCCATGTTCACTGCAGCATTGTTCACGATAACAAAAAATGGAAACAACCTAGGTATCCATCAACAGATGAATGGATAAACAAACTATGGTACATATGCACAATGGCAGCAATGAAGAACAATGAGGAATCTGTGAAGCATCTCACAACATGAATGAATCTGGAGGGCACTATGCTGAGTGAGATAAGTCAATCACAAAAGGGCAAATATTGTAAAACACCACTACTATAAAAACTCCTGAAAAGATTTACACACGAAAAGAAACAATCTTTGATGGTTACGAGGGAGGGGAGGGGTGAGGCGGGAAAAATATTAGATAGACAATAGATAAGTGGTAACTTTGGTGAAGGGTAAGACAGTACACAGTACTGCAGAAACCAGCACAACTTGTACAAGGCAAACCCATGGAAGCTCTACAGACATATCCAAACTTCCGGAAAGACCGAATTGCTGGGCTGAGGGCTGTGGGGACCATGGTCTCAGGGAACATCTGGCTCAACTGGCATAACATAGTTTATAAAGAAAACATTCTACATTCTACTTTGGTGAGTAGCGTCTGGGGTCTTAAAAGCCTGTGAGTGTCCATCTAAGATACTCCACAGGTCTCACCCCATCAGGAACAAGGGAGAATGAAGAAAACTAAAGATACAAGGGAAAGATTAGTCCAAATGACTAATGGACCACACCTACCATGGCCTCCACCAGACTGAGTCCAGTACAACTAGATGGTGCCTGGATACCACCACTGACTGTTCTGACAGGGATCACAATAGAGAGCACTGAACAGAGCTGGAGAAAAACGTAAAACAAAATTCTAACTAAAAAAAAAAAAAAAAGACCAGGCTTACTTGACTGACAGAGACTGGAGAAACCCAACAGCATGGCCCCCGAACACCCTTTTAGCTCAGTAATGAAGTCACTGCCGAGGGTCACCCTTCAGTCAAAGATTAGGCAGGCCCATAAAACAAAATGAGACTAAATGGGCACACCAGCCCAGCCGCAAGGACAAGAAGGCAGGAGGGGACAGGAAAGCTGGTAATGGGGAACCTAAGGTTGAGAGATAGAGGCTTTTGACATGTTGTGGGGTTGGCAACTGATGTCATAAAGCAATATGTATATTAATTGTTTGATGAGAAGCTAGTTTGTTCTGTAAACCTTCATCTAAAGTACAATAAAAAAATAAGGTTGAGGATTTGTTTTTCTATTTCTGTAAAGACGCTGTTGGAATTTTGATCGAGATTGTGTTGAATCTAGATGAGTTGTGGAACAACATAAAGGATAGTATACATGAAGAAAGCAAAAGATCATTAAAAAAGCAGGAAAGAAAGAAAAGACCAGAACGGATGTCAGAAGAGACTCTGAAACTTTCTCTTAGACGCAGAGCAGCTAAAGTGAATGGAAGAAATGATGAATAAAAGAACTGAACAGAAGATTTCAAAGGACGGCTTGGGAAGACAAACTAAAGTATTATAATCAAATATGCAAAGATCTGGAGTCGGAAAACCAAAAGGGAAGAACACACCATTTCACAAGCTGAAAGAACTGAAGAAAAAATTCAAGCCTCAAGTTGTGATTTTAAAGGATTCTGTGATGAAAATACTTGGTGATGCAGGAAGCATCAAAAGAAGATGGAAGAAATACACAGTCACTGTACCAAAAAGAATTGGTTGATGTTCAACCATTTCAGGAGGTAGGCAGCGTATGATCAAAAACCGATGGTACTGAAGGAAGAAGTACAAGCTGCACTGAAGGCACTGGCAAAATACAAGGCTCTAGGAACTGACAGAATACCAATTGAGATGTTTCAACAAATGGATGCAGTGCTGGAGGTGCTCACTAGTCTATGCCAAGAAATATGGGTGACAGCTAGCTGGCCAAGAGACTGGAGGAGATTCATACTTGTGCCCATTCCAAAGAAAGGTGATCCAACAGAATGCGAAAATTATCGAACAATATCATTAATATCATACGTAAATAAAACTTGGCTGAAGATCATTCAAAAGTGGTTACAGCAATACATTGACAGGGAACTGCCAGAAATTCAAGCTGGATTCAGAAAAGGACGTGGAAGGAGAGATATTATTGCTAATATCAGATGATCTTGGCTGAAAGCAGAGAATACCTGAAAGATTGTTTACCTGTGTTTTATTGACTATGCAAAGGCATTTGACTGTGTTAATCATAAAAAGTTTTGGACAATCTGGAAGGCATTACGCTGAGTGAAATTAGTCAGCTGCAAAAGGACAAATATTGTATGAGACCGCTATTATAAGAACTTGAAAAACAGTTTAAACAGAGAAGAAAATATTCTTTGATGATTACGAGAGCAGGGACGGAGAAAGGGAGGGGTTTTCACTAAATAGATAGTAGATAAGAACTATTTTAGGTGAAGGGAAAGACAACATACAGTACAGGAGAGGTCAGCACAACTGGACTAAACCAAAAGCAAAGAAGTTTCCTGAATAAACTGAACGCTTTGAAGGCCAGTGTAGCAGGGGTGGGGGTTTGGGAACCATGGTTTCAGGGGACATCTAAGTCAATTGGCATAATAAAATCTATTAAGAAAACATTCTGCATCCCACTTTGGTAAGTGGTGTCTGGGGTCTTAAACGCTAGCAAGCGGCCATCTAAGATGCATCAATAGGTCTCAACCCACCTGGAGCAAAGGAGAATGAAGAACACCAAAGATACAAGGTAATTATGAGCCCAAGAGACAGAAAGGGCCACATAAATCAGAGACTACATCAGCCTGAGACCAGAAGAACTGATGGTCCCTGGATACAACCGATGACTGCCCTGACAGGAAACACAACAGAGAACCTCTGAGGGAGCAGGAGAGCAATGGGATGCAGATCCCAAATTCTCATTAAAAGATCAGATTTAATGGTCTGACTGAGACTAGAAGGACCCCAGAGGTCATGGTCCCCAGACTTTCTGTTAGCCCAAGACAGGAACCAGTCCGAAAGCCAACTCTTCAGATAGGGATTGGACTGGACTACAGGATAGAAAGTGATACTGATGAAGACTGAGCATCTTGGATCAAGTAGACACATGAGACTATGTGGGTAGCTCCTGTCTGGAGGAGAGATGAGAGGGCAGAGGGCATCAGAAGATGGCCGAATGGACACGAAAACAGAGTGGAGGGAAGGAGTGTGCTGTGACATTAGAGGGAGGGCAACTAGGAGTATACAGCAAGGCGTATATAAGTTTTTATATAAGAGACTGACTTGGTTTGTAAATTTGCTCTTAAAGCACAACTAAAAAAAAAAAGTTTTGGACAATATTGGGTAGAATGGGAACTCCAGAACACATAATTGTGCTCATGCAGAACCTGTACAGAGGCAGTCATTCAAACAGAACAAAGGGATACTGCATGGTTTAAAGTAAAAAAAGGTGTGTGTTGGGGTTGTATCCTTTCATCATACTTATTTAATCTGTATGCTGAGTAAATAATCCAAGAAGCTAGACTACATAAAGGAGAATGAAGCATCAGGATTGGGTAACACTCATTAACAACCTTTAATATGCAGATGATACAATCTTGCTTGCTGAAAGCGAAGAGGACTTGACACTTACTGATGAAGGTCAAAGGCCACAGCCTTCAACATAAAGAAAACAAAAATCCTCACAACTGGACCAATAAGCAATATCATGATAAATGGAGAAAAGACTGAAGTTGTGAAGGATTTCATTTTACTTGGCTCCATAATCAGTGCCCATGAAAGCAGCGGTCATGAAATCAAATGACATAATGCATTGGGCAAATCTTCTGCAAAAGATCTCTTTAATGTTGAAAAGCAAAGATGTCACTTCGAGGACCGAGGTACGCTGACTCAAGCCATGGTATTTTTTATTGTGTCATATGTATTCGAGAGCTGGACAATGAATAAGGAAGACAGAAGAACTAATGCTTTTAAACTATGGTGTTGGCAAAGAATATGGAATATATCATGGAACACCAGAAGAACGAACAAATCTCTCTTGGAAGAAGTACAGCCAGAATGCTCCTTAGAAGTGAGTATGGGGAGACTTCTTCTGATATACTTTGGAAATGTTATCAGGAGGGACCAGTCCCTGGAGAAGGATATCAAGCTTGGTAAAGTAGGAGGTCAGCAAAAAGAGGAACATCTTCAGTGAGATGGACTGACGCAGTGTCTGTGATCATGGGTTTAAGCAAAACAATAATTGTGAGGATGGTGCAGGACCAGGCAGTGTTTTGTTCTGTTGTACACAGGGTCACTATGAGTTGGAACTGACTTGATGCAACCCAACAACAGCAAACGGGCATATAAAACACTTAAAAACACTTTCAAACGACACAGTGTTTTCATTAGTGTCACAAAGTAGTACATGAGTTGGTTATTATGAACCATTTTAATTAACTCAAATTTTTAACATAACAGGCTTTAAGGCAGTCAGTTCTGAAGTAGGAGTTGTCCATAAACCAGACATTCATAACTCAAGGACTGCCTGTATAGCTTAGTTTTTGCATTGTTAGATTCAAGCAGTTCTTACTTTTTTTTTTTTAACAGAATTTTGTACTCAAGTCCCAGGTCAGTCTCTTGAAATGCTTGGAGGTTTGAAGGGTTTTTATAACACTAATCAAATATTCATTCATTCAAGAAACAGAGTGTGATTAACAGTATTCATTATATTTCTGCTCAATTCCAATGCCTGTCTGATTAGATAAGACAGTGTTCTGCCTAAAACTTGGGGGAAAATCAACATATTTTTCCTAAAGCATGACAGGGAATTTCAGAAATATTCTACTATGTTTAGTGGGTTAGGTAGTGTCATGGATTGAACTGTGTCTCCCCAAAATATGTGTCAACTTAGGCCATGATTCTAAGCATTGCGTGGTTGTCCTCCATTTTGTCATTATAATTTTACGTTAAAGAGGGTTAGGGTCGGATTGTAACAACCTTACTAAGGTCATATTCCTGATTCAATGTAAAGGGAGCGTCCCTGGAGTGTGGCCTGCACCATCTTTTATCTTACAAGAGATGAAAGGAAAGCAAGCAGAGAGTGGGGGCCTCATACCACCAAGAAAGAAGCACTGGGAGCAGAGCGTGTTCTTTGGACCTGGGGTTCCTGAGTGGAGAAGCTTCTAGTCCAAGGGAAGACTAACAAGAAGGACCTTCCTCCAGAGCCCACACAGAGAGAAAGCCTTCCCCTGGAGCTCATGCCCTGAATTTGGACTTCTAGCCTACTAGACTGTGAGAAAATAAATTTCTATTTGTTAAAGCCATCCATTTGTGGTATTTCTGTTACAGCAGCACTAGATGGCCAAGACAGGTAGATAATAGATAAGTAAGTTTCTATAAATGTATGTGCAATAATCTTGTTTTAGAGAACCAGGAAGTTCAATTACAAAGATAGGATGCTGGGGGATAAGGCTGGATGGTAGTAAAGGAATAACTATGCTCTTCATCTAATAAAAGTAAAGAGACTTGATAACCAAACTGAAAACTTAGAATAATTTGACTTCCAATAGCCTTTGAGGTTTCAGAGGACTTAGCAAACACATATGAAGAATAAACCCTTTAGTGTTTACTAATTACAAGTCTGTGTATCGGGGCATAGAAAACCTCTATATACAGGCTTTGGAAACTTTTAGAAACACACTTCCGGGAAGAACCAGAAGAGGTTTGGATCTGGCCAATAAAATGTAATACAATCTGTGGCAGGATGCATTGTACTCAGGTGTTCAAGGACAGAAAGACATTGGCTTTACCTGGGATATCCTGTGAAAACACATTAAGAACCCTCAGGGAAATGTCATCAGCAGGGATATTATTTGTGGTCATCGTTGTTTTCAATGTGTGTTTTTTCCTTAGTGAATTCTAGCCAAAATAATTTGAACCCTGCTTAAAAAAACGTACTGGATGATTTGTTTAAACAACAAGAGGTACTGGAGGTCCTTAATGGAATTCAAGGGGAACACAGTGAACAAAAAAAAAAAGAGAAAAGCTGTCCATAATTCTACCACCCTGCCACGACTACCAAGGAGTTTGATTTATTTTAATTTATTTTTCTCTTAAGTATTCTTTACTTAAGGGACAAGACAAAATTCCTAAGAGCTCCTGGCAAGACATACCTCCATTATACCATTAACATTCTGCCCCTGTTCAACACACACACATTCTTAGCCTCATATCCACAATCTGCCTTTAAAATCAACCCCATTGTACACAACGAATCCTTCCACAGATTGTATTTCATTTTGTTGGCCAGATCCTAACCTCTTCAGGTTCTTTCAGGAAGTGTGTTTCTAAACATTTCCAAAGCCTGTATAGAGAGTTCTTATGTGCCCTAAATCCCTGCTAAGGCTGGTCACTACAAGTCCAGAATCTCCCAGGATACAGGCAAATAAACATCATCACCAGACTCCCAAGCCCATACAGTTCTAAACACCCCCAATGCTCAAAACTCTTCTATTCTGTCTCTGGAAACTATGGTCATCAGCAAAGTCCTCTCTATGCTCAAACTTTGTACTTGAAACTTTGAAAGTGTTCTTCATTTACTTTCCTGGGTATTCGCTGAGGACACTGCTTCCTCTGATGTTTTTTCTCTCCCCACCTTTGTGTCATGGGTCCAGAAGTACCATAGTCAGCCACTTTGCTCCTCGGGGTAAACAATCTTCACTTTCCTCTTTACTCTCCAACTTTGAAGAGCTGCTGTCATTAGACTACACCACTGGCTACCCCTCTTTGTTGCAGTTAGCAATACAACACCTCCCTACCCCCAGGCACATACCCCTCATTCCTTAAAGACTTTAACTTCTGGCTTACTGTTACCCTTGCCAACATTATTCATCTCCTAAAATACACGGTGATTTCAAAATCTACACCTCTGTTCCTTGACAACTTTTCCATTGAATATCTTGTCCTCCAGTCTACCTCAGATACTCCCAAGGTCATACTCTAGATTGTGTCATTACCAATAACTGCACTGCCTTCACTATCAATTTTAAGCTCCCCAACTACCATCACCTTGATTTCCAGCTCTCTCCCTCCCTTTTGTTGCTAGGTGTCATCCAGTCAGCTCCAACTCATCACGAACCCAAGGAAAACAGAATGAAATGTTGCCTGGTCCTGCACCATCTTCATCATTGTTAGTATGCTCGAGTCCCTCCCTTAAAAAAATACCAAAACCAAACCGGTTGCCATTGAGTCAATTTCGACTCATAGTGACCCTATAGGACAATGTAGAACTCCCCCATACGATTTCCAGGGAGTGCCTGGTGGATTTGGACTGACGACCTTTTGGTTAGCACCTGTAGCTCTTAACCATTACACCACTAAATCCAAGGAAACCTATAATGTATTGACCCCAGCCATCTTTTCACTATGATTAATATCCTTCATGTTCTCACCTACCTTCTTAAGCAGCTCATCATTCATTTACCTACAACCCCAACTCCCTTTCCTCTCCTTCTCTTCATACTATTCATCTGACAAAACTCGACCTTTGTTAAATCTGACTCTCCATTTACTCTGTGCCTGCACCTGTACAGCCAAACATGGCTGGAGAAAAACATACTCCCACATGTTGGTCTCATTTTAAATTAATTTTAGATTGCAACTTGTAATCATACCACATTTCCCTGGTCCATTTACTTTCCCAGTTTCCTATATGGTTAATTCATACTTCTCCTTTCTCATCAAACCTTCAACACCACCTTCTACCCCTATCCTCACTCTTGGTTCATGCCTTTTTCTCTACTTCTCTAAAAAAAATTGAAGAGAATTTCCATGAGTTCTCCCCAGCTAGTTGCATCTTTCCATACATACTCTGTCTTTTCTCTTATTGCTGTAGATGAAATGTCTATGATCCTAACTGAGGGCAATCGCCTCCTTGTTCTCTAAATTCCAACCCTTCTTCCTTACTCAAGGGCATCACACTAGCAATGCTCCCCTTTCTTTCCTGCATCATCATTTTTCTCTCTCTCTGTTGGTCATTTCCAACAGCATGCAGACATACTGTTATTTTCCCCATCCTTAAAAATTCCTCTTTTGACTCCATTTCTCCCTCCCAGCTACCATCCATTTATTCTCCTTTCCTTTACAGCAAAACTCTCTGGGTTGTCTATACTCACTCTCTCCAATCTCTTCCTTCTTGTTCCCTTTTGTACCCACTCCATTAAAACTCTAACCTCCACTGCTCTACTGAAATCACTCCTTTCAAAGTCATCAGTGACCTCTACATTTCTAAATCCAACTGTCTGTTCTTAGTCCTCTCCCTTAAAACACTTTCTTCTCTTGGCTTCCAAAGCACCACACTTTCTTGGCTCTCCTCCTAATTCTCTGGCTGCTCTCTCAGTCTCGTTGGCTAGTTTCTCCTCATTTCTCCATCTCATAACATTGGAGTGCTCCAAGGCCCAGTCCTTGTTCTTCTTCTCTTTTCTGTCTTTGCTCTCTTCCAGGTGACCTCTTCCAGTCTTATGACTGATAACTCCCAACCTTCTGTCTCCAGGCCTGGCCTCTCCCTGAACTCCAGACTCATTTATTGAACTGCCCACTGGATGTCTGATAGGCTCCCTTATGGAACAGCTAGAGTGGTCCTCTTAAAACTCAGTCAAATCTTGTCATTCCCTGCTCAAAACCTCCAATGGCTCCCATCTCACTCAGAGAAAAAACAATATCCTACAAGCATCTACACAGTCAGACATCACCTCTACTACTATACCGCTTGAGCTCCTAGAATGCACACCAGGCATGCTCCATTCTCAAGGTCTTTGTACTTATTGTTCCCTTGGGCAAAATATGCTCCTTCAAGATATCTGAATGCTCACTCTTTCAGTCTCTTCATATCTTTACTCAATGTCATCTCAGTAAGGCTTTCTTCAGCTTCCCTATATAAAATTGCAACCATACCTCCTGATAGGTACTCTCCAACTCTCTTCCCTGCTTTATTTTTCTTCTTAACATTTACCACTTTTTAACATACCACGTAATATACTTACCTGTTATGTTTATTGACTATTTCCCCCCATTAAAATATAAACTTCATGACGGTAAGAATTTTTTCATTTGCTTTGTTCATTGCTGAATATATCTCTAGCACTGCAGTGTTTGGCACATAGCAGAAGCTCGATAAATTAGTTCAATGAATAAATTAGTAAAATTAAAGATACAGACATATTCTATAATTTTAAAGTTTTCACAATCATGCTTGTTCTTGACTTTTCCACAGTCTCTATATTAGACTTTGCTGAATCAAACATGTAGACCTTCATTCATTTCTACTGTAAACATGTTTTTGTCTTTCAAATGGAATTTGCCTTTGGAATGAGAAAAGTCAAGAACCTGGAGTCCTAAGCTTCGTTTGGAGGGAAGATGCCTCTGTGTCTACCTTGGGGAGGAGGCAGAGAAGATCTTAGGGGACCTTCACAAAGAATATTTGGCAATAGAATGGATCATTCAGAGCTTGCACATGAAACTCATGTTTCAGAGGTTTGGGAAAAATATAGGAGCTGGAAAAAAAAGATGTAATCAGTTACACTACCTAAAAATATAGTTCTTGGCTCAGAGGACATTGTGGCTCAAAGCTGCCTCCAAGGATCAAAGGAAAAGTGGCATTCCACAACAAAATAAAGAGTTTAGCCACGATTAAACACAAAAATTAAAACAAAACCACAGTAGGATAGAGATTCCAAAACAATAAGGAGACATGTGCTTTGGAGTGAGAAAGACCTCGATTTGAGGTTGGCTTCACTACTTCCCAGCAATGAGACAGAGTTCTCAGGGTTGCTGAGAATTTCAGCACAAAACCTCAAGCCCTACTGGCAAATGGTAGCCGGTCAGAGGTGTATACACTGCCCTCCACCCCAACCTCCACTGTAAATCCCAAAGCCCAGCACCACGTAAGGCACCGAGCGAGCGCTCAACAAATATTGCTTTGATAAAGGAATGAGTTAACTCAGGAGAAGTAACTTCTCAAATCAAGCTGCCTTTACCTTCACGTCCAACTTCACAGGATTTGTTTACTTTTTCTCATTCTACTATGCACCCTTAATCTCTGCTTACCTTACTCTAGAATCATCCTCACGTTTGTTGTGTCCCCACTCCAAGATGGAGCCAGTGTCTGCTACATCAGTTCCTGAGCTGCCAAACGTTAATTAAAACATAGTGTTTTAGCATAGGAACATGAAACTGACAGGCTCCAGCCTCCATTTATTACACCAGGCTGACAGATTTTTTAGCAGGTTCTTGTTTTTCTCCTCTGGAGGAAAGCTTGTTTCCATAGAAGGATTTCCCTCCTTTGTGTTCATTCTTCATTCACAGCTTTAGTGTTTACTTTTGTGTTTTATCTTTACGTAAATCTTGCTGTTTCGAATCTGAAGAGACTCAGGACTGGAATCCTCCCCATCCCCTGAAAATACCTCTGTTCATGCCAGTAACGGCTGACACATTTTTCTAGTTTTCCTTTCACATCTTTAAAACCAATCATGCTGGTAAATCAGGTGGACAAGCTTCAGATAACCTGGAATTTGTTTATGGAACGTTTTTCAAGTCTTTCAGCCAAGATTTTGTGCAACAGTAAGTCAGTCTTAATGGAGTTCATGGAGAGAGAGTTCCAGATCAATAATGGGCTACAGAACCACTGACCTATTTAGAAGTCCAGTGCGGCAGAGAAGGTGAAGGTCATCTGTGCTTAGAAGACAGGGAAGCCCACTGCTCAGAGAACAGCTATACCCACTGAAGAAAGCAACTGACCTCCAGGACTAACACCCAAAAGCAACAGGGAACGAGGCTTGAGAATTGTTTGGTAAACACTGGGGCAGCAGAGGAAGTGACACCATGAGGGCACCACCACCAGACTATAATCTCTGTGAGTGAAGGCAGGCACTTCTTGTTTTGTTCAATATGTCTCTAGCACTTGGCTCTGTGCATAGCTTATAATTGGTGTCCAGTATATATTTGGGAAATGAATGAATGAATGCATTAAGAAGGCAGGGCACCACAGAATCTAAATGAACAGAAAGGAGAACACTGGAAGGGGTTAGACCTGCCGTTGTCATGTTTAATTTTAATAGAAAATATTTAATTATGATTCTACTGAAACCCTAGCTAGTTCGGT
Organism: Loxodonta africana; assembly: GCF_030014295.1. Taxonomy (NCBI): domain Eukaryota; kingdom Metazoa; phylum Chordata; class Mammalia; order Proboscidea; family Elephantidae; genus Loxodonta; species Loxodonta africana. The sequence continues at coordinate 37,182,064 of NC_087345.1, read as the reverse complement.
ATAGCCTAGGGGGAAAAAATGAGTCACTAAAACTTTCTTTGCCACATCTGACAAACTAATAAAGGGAACTTCAAGCAAAAACAATAGTGCCTAGTGTGTACCAAGTATGGTGCTAGGTTGTTGTTGTTGTTAGGTGCCTTCGAGTCGGTTCCAACTCATAGCGACCCCACGTACAACAGAACGAAACACTGCCTGGTCCTGAGCCGTCCTTACAATCATTGCTATGCTTGAACTCATTGTTTTAGCCACTGTGTCAATCCACCTCATTGAGGGTCTTCCTCTTTTCCGCTGACCCTGTACTCTGCCAAGCATGATGTCCTTCTCCAGGGACTGATCCCTCCTGACAACATGTCCAAAGTATGTAAGATGCAGTCTCGCCATCCTTGCTTCTAAGGAGCATTCTGGTTGTACTTCTTCTAAGACAGATTTGTTTGTTTGTTTGGCAGTCCATGGTATATTCAATATTCTTTGTCAACACCACAATTCAAAGGCCTCAATTCTTCTTCAGCCTTCCCTATTCATTGTCCAGATTTCACATGCATATGATGCAATTAAAAATACCATGGCTTGGGTCAGGAGCACCTTAGTCTTCAAGGTGACATCTTTGCTCTTCAACACTTTAAAGAGGTCCTTTGCAGCAGGTTACCCAATGCAACGCATCTTTTGATTTCTTGACTGTTGCTTCCATGGCTGTTGATTGTGGATACAAGTAGAACGAAATCCTTGACAACTTCAAACATTTCTTGTTTATCATGATGGTGCTCGTGGTCCAGTTGTGAGGATTTTTGTTTTCTTTATGGTGAGGTGTAATCCATACTGAAGGCTGTGGTCTTTGATCTTCATCAGTAAGTGCTTCAAGTCCTCTTCACTTTCAGCAAGCAAGGTTGTGTCATCTGCATAACGCAGGTTGTTAATGAGTCTTCCACCAATCCTGATGCCACGTTCTTCTTCATATAGTCCAGCTTCTCGGATCATTTGCTCAACATACAGATTAAATACGTATGGTGAAAGAATACAACCCTGACGCACACCTTTCCTGACTTTAAACCAGTCAGTAACCCCTTGTTCTGTCTGAACAAGTGCCTCTTGATCTATGTAAAGGTTCCTCATGAGCACAATTAAGTGTTCTGGAATTCCCATGCTTCACAACGTTATCCATAGTTTGTTATGATCCACACAGTCGAATGCCTTTGCAGAGTCAATAAAACACAGGTAAACATCCTCCTGGTATTCTCTGCTTTCAGTCAGGATCCATCTGACATCAGCAATGATATGCCCGGTTCCAAATCCTCTTCTGAAACCAGCATGCATTTCTGGCAGCTCCCTGTTGATATACTGCTGTAGCTGTTTCTGAATGATCTTCAGCAAAATTTTGCTTGCGTGTGATATTAATGATATTGTTCTATAATCCCACATTCGGTTGGATCACCTTTCTTGGGAATAGGCATAAATATGGATCTCTTCCAGTCAGTTGGCCAGGAAGCTGTCTTCCATATTTCTTGCCATAGACAAGTGAGCACCTCCAGGGCTGCATCTGTTTGTTGAAACATCTCAATTGATATTCCATCGATTCCTGGAGCCTTATTTTTCGCCAATGCCTTCAGAGCAACTTGGACTTCTTCCTTCAGTACCATCGGTTCCTGATCATATGCCACCTCTTGAAATGGCTAAACATCGAATAATTCTTTTTGGTATAATGACTGTATGTATTCTTTCCATCTTATTTTGATGTTTCCTGCATCATTTAATATTTTCCCCATGGAATCTTTCACTATTACAACTCGAGGCTTGAATTTTTTCTTTAGTTCTTTCAGCTTGAGAAATGCCGAGCATGTTCTTCCCTTTTGGTTTTCCATCTCCAGCTCTTTGCACATGTAATTATAATACTTTACTTTGTCTTCTCGAGAGGCCCTTTGAAATCTTCTGTTCAGTTCTTTTACTTCATCAATTCTTCCTTTTGCTTTAGCTGCTCGACATTCTAGAGCAAGTTTCAGAGTCTCCTCTGACATCCTTCATTTGCTGATGTGGTGTGACTCGAAGTGAGAAGAAACAGCTGCAAACATCCATTAATAATCGGAACCTGGAAAGCATGAAACATGAATCTAGGAAAATTGGAAATCGTCAAAAATGAAATGGAACCCATAAACATTGATATCCTAGGCATTAGTGAGCTGAAGTGGATTGGTATTGGCCATTTTGAATTGGACAATCATGAAGTCTACTATGCTGGAAATGACAACTTGAAGAGGAATGGTGTTGCATTCATTGTCAAGAAGAACGTTTCAAGATCTATCCTGAAGTACAACGCTGTCAGTGATAGGATAATATCCATACGCCTACAAGGAAGACCAGTTAATACGACTATTATTCAAATTTACACACCAATCACCAGGGCCAAACATGAAGAAATAGAAGATTTTTATCAGCTGCTACAGTCTGAAATTGATCGAACATGCAATCAGGATGCATTGATAATTACTGGCGATTGGAATGCGAAAGTTGGAAACAAAGAAGAAGGATCAGTAGTTGCAAAATATGGCCTTGGTGATAGAAACAATGCTGGAGATCGAATGATAGAATTTTGCAAGACCAACGACTTCTTCACTGCAAACACTTTCTTTCACCAACATAAACGGTGACTTATACACATTTTTTTTTTTTTATACACATAGACCTCGCCAGATGGAACACACAGAAATCAAATTGACTACATCTGTGGAAAGAGACGATGGAAAAGCGCAATATCATTAGTTAGAACAGAGCCAGGGACCGACTGTGGAACAGACTATCAATTGCTCATATGCAAGTTCAAGCTGAAACTGAAGAAAATCAGAGCAAATCCACAAGAGCCAAAATATGAGCTTGAGTACATCCCACCTGAATTTAGAGACCTTTTGAAGAATAGATTTGATGCACTGAACACTAGTGACCGAAGACCAGACGAGTTGTGGAATGACATCAAGGACATCATACATAAAAAAAAAGCAAGAGGTCATTGAAAAGACAGGAAAGAAAGAAAAGACCAAGATGGTGCTAGGTAGGAGGTGAGAAACTAAGATAAATAGTGACTCCTGTATATAGTGCTATGTCTGTGTGAATTATTGTGTGTTGTGTGTACAGATATATACAGTGTTGCAATTTATTGAGAAACTGTCACATGTCAGACTCTATTTAATTCTTCCAGTAACTCTAAGATGTCGTAGCATCTTTTTTCCCATTTTACAGATGGAGTAATTGAAGCTCTGACAATTTTTTTTCTAATGGCTGAATATAAGGCAACATTGAAAATAAGATGATTGCCATTTTCCAAATAAGAAAATCATCCTCTCCCGAAGATTTTTCGCTAGCTGGAACAGAAAAGCTTTTTGAAATGATAGTACAAGATCTCTTATATATACTATTCAAAATAAGGAATCTACCAGAGCCATTGAGGTATTAATTTTTCCTCTGGCCAAAAAGAAAAAAGACAGAAATATATTTTGAGGATGCTCTCTTGATCAAATAATCAGAACTTTATATATTTTTTAGGAGTTACGTATAACAATTTGGATAATGTTGCCTCCTGACAATTAATTAGCAAGTAATGCTATTTCCATGGGAGATAATATTACATTTTAGAATGTCCAGGTATCTCCAAGTGGGCTTCTCAGAGACAACTCTAAAATGTCACTTTAATAACGATGACCAAATACAGAGTGGAGTTTTTCTGTGGGAATGTTTCCAGCCTTCAACTCTATCCCACAGCTTTCTCTCAAATGGCTTTTACTCTTTAGCACTGAGTCTCTGTACCTACATCAACAGCCTCTTTCAGCAACTGCTAAAAAAGGAAAACCGAACTCTCAGGGCCACAGACAAGATTTAATTTGTTGAGTCTGAATCAGATATACAAGTCCTAAACAAATCTAAGCCTAAACCAAAGTCTATGAGAATAAATAGATTTTCAGGGAAGGTACGTGAGACCTTTAATACTTTTCTCTCAGGGATGTGAATCATGTGATATCACATATCTACTAATATTTGTTAATTTGATTTCATCTGTATATTTAAAATGTCTTAATCATCTGTGGAGCCACTTTTTGAGTCAACTAACACAGTTCTGAAATCTTTGCTATGTCTATCTTGTTTATACATTGGCAACATACATGAATGCAAACACAGACTTCTACCTTTTTTAAATAACTGCATATTATTCCAGAATTTATTTACCAATTCTCTAAATTGAACACTGGGAGATTTCAAATGCTCAGTATTACACAGGGCATTGAATAAACATCCTTACTGTTAAAGGATGCTTCCTTAATGTATCCTTAATGATTTCTATAGGGTATTTCTAGGTCGAAAGGTCTGCATATCCCTAAGGTTTTTTCACACACATTACCGAATTCTCCAGAAAGGTTCTATCTACGTATACTCTGTAGCAAAGTAAATGTTTCAATGTTCCCCAAGTACTATCATTGCTGCATTTGCCAAGGTTTGGCTGAAACAGTCAATCACCTTTTTTTTTTTTTTAATAAAATTTAAAAAAATGTTTTCCTTAAAGTATAGTGTTTTTATGAGGTAAGGCATACAATCTTAAGTATACAGTCTGATGAATTTTTATGTAGGATTATCTTTGCAGCACCACCCATATCAAAATATATAAAATTCCTAACACCCTGGAAGGTCTCATTATGCCCCTTCGGAACAAATATCCTCTTCCTATACAAGGTGTAACCATTTCTTTCTTTCTTCCTTTTTTTCACTTCTATCACTAACAATTAGCTTTACCTGTCTTTAACTTCATACAGGTACTCTTTTCGTGTCTGGTTTCTTACACCCTGCATAGTATCTTTGAGATTTACCCATGTTTTCACATGCTTCATTAGTTGATTATCTTTTATTTCTGTGAAATATTTCATTGCGTGAAAGCACCACAATTTATTCATCCATTCGCCTGTTGATCTCCATTTGAGTTATTTCCAGTTTGGGGCTATCAGAAATAAGACAGCTAAAAACACCCTTGTGCATGTCTTTTGGAGGACATACACACTCATTACTCTTGGGTACACACTGAAGAGTAGAGCTGCTGGTATCTGGATAGTTATATGCTTTGCTTTAGCGGAAACTAAAGTTTTAAAAATTGGTTGAACCAATTTACAATTCCACCAGCAACGTGTGAGAATCTCAGTTATTCTACATCATCGCCAATAAACTGACTAAACCTTAAGGTACTTAGTAGAGACATGACATGAAGGAGTCTTCTTTGATATTCAAACTTTATTTCAGTAATTATATTCTGGGTTTCACCAACTATACAGACTATAGTAATGGAAGAGGGTCTAGAGAAGCAGTTGATTGAAGTGGTTGATTCTTGGCAGGAGCTGTCCCAACTATTAATCTGGTCAGCATATCTAAAGCTATCTAACACGTAAAACGGTCAGAGAAAAACTCCTGTACTCTTTCAAGTCAAGCTATTCACCTCCACTATGAACCTCTAAGATGTGATAGTCCATAATCCACAGAACTAACAATCTAAAGTCAAGGTACTTGTATCTTAATTTCAACCTGAGATAACATGTCTAATTACTAATACATATGAAAGTCAGCATAATAAGACTTGTCATTTCATGCACCTTTAATCTGAGAAATCTCAAAAACATATGGACTTTAACCAGTTGAACCCTCATATGTTCCAGAGGAGAATGTATTACTATGTTCATTTCATAAAGAAGTAAACTGAGGTTTTTAAAAGGTAGAGCTAATCAAAATATTGAATCAGTCTCAAAGGCTACATGAAGCCTAGAAGTTTCAACCCCAATTCTTTGTCCTCCAACTAAACCACTGAGAGAGACTGTTTCCAATTTACATGCGTATAAAAAAGCAATTTATAACTGTCTACCTGGTGGTTCCAGCATCTGTCAAACAGCTGGAGCCAAGAAGGTTTGAATCTGCACAAATACCAAAACGTGTGAGAAATGGTGAAACTGCAATCCACCTTGCCACTTCCCAGTCAGGCCCAGGGTTGGTAGTTGTGCTGAATATCTTCCACCTGCCTCTCAGGATAACTCTCTACCTTCTAGTTGGGTTCTCTCCTGGGGGGCACTGGCAGGAGGTGGGGGGAGGCTGGGGGACTCATTCTCCCAGGTCCCTTCTCTGCGGGTCACTGTGGGCTGGCTGGGCTGTCACAGTGGCAGGGGTTACTGGGCAAACTCCAGGTTCTGTAACCACTCCCTTTCCTTTTCAGGTCTAGAGCTGGTATCAGCCCCTCTCTTATTAGGGTTAGAATACTGTGCTATCTCTGTTTTCCCTCCACCTTTGTAAAGAGTTCCTTTATTAATTCTTTTCAAGTTACCCAATGTCATCTATTTCATTTGGGCTCTACATCAAACTGCAGTCTTGTCAAATGCTCAAGCTGAGCTGAAGCTTTTGTTTATTTACTCCTTCATGAAAAGAAATATTCCATGGGACCTATCTAGTTTCAGGAGGCCTGGATGAGAAAAAAGTAAACTGTTTTCCCTACCGACCCATAAACAACCTACCCACAAACAGCTAGAAGTCTCCGCAACACCTGCTGCTACGCAGCAAAGGGCAGAGGTGGGGGCAGGCGGAGGCAAAGGAACATGTAATGATCACCTACGATGAACCAGGCACAGTGCCAGGCACTTGCCCATACACCGTGTCATCATTTATCAGCTGTGTAACCTTGAGCAGATTCATAATCTTGCTAAGTTTGCTTTCTCATCTGTAAAACGGGAATAATAGAACCTTATAGAATTATTGAGAGGATTAAATGAGACAATACATGTCATGCCTTTTAAGACAGCACATACATGTTCAATAAGTGTTAGCTATTTTTTTTATTAATAATAATAATGTTGTTAATGATGGTAGTAGTAATAAGACAGAATAAATAACCTTTATAACAATCTTATGAAGTAGATATCACTACCCCATTTTAAGGATGAAGAAACTGAGGCTCTATGAGCTGTCACAAAGAAGAGGCAGAAGAGAAATTACTCTGAATCCTGTCTACATGTATCTACTCCACCATCATCACATCACACCCCCTTTTAGTCACCTGTGTGTGCCGTGATTCACAGTCTATAGAAGGGATGGCAGATATGTGACCCATGTATCATCACTCTCTTCTCTTGATGAGTCACAGTCTAGGATCCTCTTTCTAGTTTTGACTCTCAGAATTCCTCCCAATTAATCAGAGTTGACTTGTGAGGTGAAACTAGTTTACGATCCCTGAAGGAAAACATCAATTCAGATGAACAGGACAAAATCAGAGTAGATTCAACAATGACTGTGTGCTCCATGAGATCAGCAACTTTGCTTTGTTCACTGCAGTATCCCCAGGGCCTAGAACAATGCCTGCTACCAAACCAAACCAGTTGCTGTTGAGTCCATTCTGACTCACAGCAACCTACAGGACAGCGTAGAACTGCCCCATACGGTTTCCAAGGAGCAGTTGGTGGATTCGAACTGCTGACCTTTTGGTTAGCAGTCAGAGCTCTTAACAACTGTGCCATCAGGGCTCTGGTACATAGGAAGCACTCAATAAATATTTGTTGAATGAATGAGTAAAAGCTCTGAAACACCGTGCTTTCAGGGAATTTACAGAGCAGAAGATGGACAAAAGAAGAACATAAGCTATAATGCAAATTAGTCTAAGATAGACACCATAAAAGAGTAACAATTTGTGAAGTAAAATGAGAGAAGAGAGTAGCATGAATTAGTCTGAGTAACACAGTATTTAAAAAGAAATACGGTATTGAATTCAAGCATCTTCATCTAGGATCACAGTCTTCTTAGGCAGATATTCTAATGGGGCTGCTTGAATAAGCAGATGAAAACAATTTATGATTAGTAACACCATTTGTCTTAAACTGTTTACCAACTTAAATAAATGAAATCCCTTCCTTTTAGAGAGAGCAAACAGGACCTTTGACCCACATTCTGAATGGGTGAGCTTGAATGAATGAGATCTTGGATTATTTGAACATGAGTCCCAAGGGACTTACCATTTTCCCACTGAAACCTAATAGAGCCCTTGTACAGAGACTTTCTTTCTTTTTTTTTTTTTTTCCTTTTGACCTTAACATGGAAATATTTTTTATTTAAATTATAAAAGTAGTATATGTTTATCCAAAATAGTTTTAAAAGTACAAAATTTGTAGAAAGTAGAAAATAGAAGGTAAGCCACCTCCTGTCTTCCAAATCATCTAACTACCCCCCAACCAAATAATAACAGAGGTTGGCAAGCTATGCATGGCCCATGGGCCAAATATAGCCTGCAGCCTGTGAACTAAGAATGCTTTTTACATTATTAAATAATTGGCACGCAGCTACACTCATTTGCTTATACATTGTCTATGGCTGCTTTTGCACTAGAACGGCAGAGTTGAGTAATTGAGACAGAGACTGTCTGGTCTGCAAAGCCTAAAATACTTGCTATCTGGCCCTTTACAGAAAAAGCTTTTCAATAGCTGATCCAACAGAATACATCCTTCAACCCTTTTTTTAAAAACACCTCTCTTTCTAACTCACTCTTATCCATCCATGTATATACCAAACAAATTGCTTCATGTAATACCTCTGTCAAACTGCTTTTTTTTCACTCGACTATATACTATGGCCATCTTTCCTTATATTTTAATAGACCTACCAACTTTTTGAGCTGCACTGGTGGTTCAGTGGTAGAGTTCTTGACTTACATGCAGGAGACTTGGGTTCAATTCCCACCCAATGCATCTCACACACAGCCACAGCCCTTCTGTCAGTGAAAGCTTGCCTGTTGCTATGATGCTGAACAGGTTTCAGTGGAGCTTCAGACTAAGACAGACTAGGAAGAAAGGCCTAGGAATTTACTTTAGAAAATCAGCCAATGAAAACCCTATGGATCACGATGATCTGATCTTCAACCATTCATGGGGATGGTGCAGGACTGGGCAGCATTTCATCCTGTTGTACATGGGGACAACAATCAACTTTCACCAGCAACCATAGCTATCAAGTTCCCCATAAGCATCTCACCATCAGCCATGTATTCAAGTGCGCTTCTTCCCCTCCTCACTTTTCTTGCAGGCAGTACTGAGCACAGGAAGTACAGATGGAAAAGGGCTCAGAGGAATGGGAGCAATAACCCTGTGATGGTAAACACATCACTCTGGTAATCAATCACTCTCCAACTCAGCTAGTTGTGTGTGGCGGAACACACCCTATGTAATTGTGTCGTCTGGTTGGGAAAATATTTGCCAATCAAATGTCTTGGGTGAGGCGGGTGCTCCAAACAAAAATGTTAGATTTTAGACTTCTGTTCTTTTAGCTAATGTGAGGAGCTGACTTTATACTGTGTAGTCCTCTACCTAATTTCCAGCAATTCACAGATTCGCCTAGAGTCTGATTTTACATCTATTTAGTTCCTGCAATTATTTTGATGGCACTTTGTTGACATCCTACTAGCAAATGTATTTTTCCTTAGATGCTTCCAATTTAGTCACTAAATTTGTGCTAATGTAGGTAAAATCTTTGATAATTGCTTTAGCGAAGATAGAGAAAAACATTTTAACTATGCAAAAATAATTTCTGGGATGATTTTCCGGGATGATTTGAATTAAGAGTTGTTTTTGCTAGAAGAGACTTCCTGTAATACCACTAATATTAAACAAAATGAATTTTTTTTTTCTTACCACACTTTGATTATCATTTATCTTGGTTAATCAAAGTTGACAGGTACTCCAGTTACCTACTGCTATATAACATACCATTCTAAAGCTTAGTGGCTTAAAATAATGATAGTCATTTATTTTGGTCACCAAATCTGCAATTTGGACAGTGCTAGTGTGGACAGTTCATCTCTGCTCCATGTTTAATTAACTGGGATCACTCAACTGAGGCTGCAGGATCTACTTCCAAAATGGCTCACTCCCATGGCTTGCAAGTTGGTGCTGGCTGTAGGCTGAGAGCTTAGCTGGGACTGTCAGTCAGGGGACTTAATTCCTTCCCATGTGAGCCTCTTCATGGGGTTCCTTGGGCTTCCTCAGCATGGCAACTGGGTTTTAAGGGTAAGTGTTCAAAGAAGCCCAGGCAGAGGCTGCAAGTCTTATGTTCTAGCTTTTAAGTCATGCAATATGATCTCCACTGCATTCTACCAGATAAGCAAGTCGCTGAGGCCAGCTAAAATTCAAAGGAAGGAAATTAGATCCCACCTCTCAATACGAGGTGTTGCAAATAATTTGTGGCCACCTTTAAAGGCTCGCTATGAGTTGGAATCGGCTCAATGGCACTGGGTTTGGTTTTCGGTTTGGTTTTCGGTTTAATCTACTACAGCATATAAAAGAAAAAATATAAATGTGCTTCTGAAAGTCATGCTTTGGATATGAAAGTGATAGTAAAGAGAAGCCAAAAATAGAGTATCTCAGGGTTAGACCAGCTTTCCTGGAGGAGGTAGAGCATAGAGGTGAAGAGCACAGGTGTGAGTCCTAGCTCTGTCATGTACAGCCTCATCTACAAAGTGGGGAAAATAATAATGTCTCCTGCATAGTGTTTGTCTGGAAATCAAGATTCTGCCTTTTTTTTTTTTTTTTAGTACATTAAATCACTTTTAAAAACATGTATAATATACGCATAGGAAAATATAAAATAATAAGTGCTCCAAATGGACTAAGCCAAAAGCAAAGAAGTTTCCTGAATACAACCAAACACTTCGAAGGCCAGAGTAGCAGGGATGGGGGGCGTGGTTTGGGGACCCTGGTTTCCAGGGATATGTATGTCAACTGGCATAACAAAATGTATTAAGAAAATGTTCTGCATTCCACTTTGGTGAGGGGTGTCTGGGGTCTTAAAAGCTAGCAAGCGACCATCTAAGATGCATCAATTGGTCTCAACCCACCTGGAGCAAAGGAGAATGAAGAACACTACACACAGAAGGTAAATATGAGCCCAGGAGACAGAAAGGGCCACATAAACCAGAGACTACATCAGCCTGAGACAGGAAGAACTAGATGGTGCCCGGCTACCACCGATGACTGCCCTGACAGGGAACACAACAGAGAATCCCTGATGGAGCAGAAGAACAGTGGGACGCAGACCTCAAGTTCTCCTAAAAAGGCCAGACTTAATAGTCTGACTGAGACCAGAGGGACCCTGGAGGTCATGGACCCCAGACCTTTTGTTAACCCAAGATTGGAAGGAACCATTCCTGAAGCTAACTCTTTAGACAGGGATTGGGCTGGATGACAAGACAGAAAATGTTACTGGTGAGGAGTTAGCTTCTTGGCTCAAATAGACACATAAAACTATGTGGGCAACTCCTGTCTAGAAGAGAGATAAGAAGGCAGAGGGGGATAGGAGCTGGTTAAATGGACACAGAGAATACAGGGTAGAGAGGATGAGTGAGCTGTCTCATTAGGGGAAGAGGAGCTAGGAGTACATATCAAGGTGTGTATAAGTTTTTGTATGAGAGACTGATTTGATTTATAAACTTTCATTTAAAGCACAATAAACAAAAAGTAAGTGCTCTGGGAATTTTCACATACTGAACACACTTATCTGATCACCCTCCAGACCAAGAAATGAAATACTACCAGTATTGGGGCAACAATAGGGAATGGTAGAGACTCTGGCAAACTGGAGGGCATGGCATGTGCCCCCGCTAACAGAGACAGCAGATTCTCAGCTCTAGCTAGTGGTTGCCATGCAGGGATAAAGGTGGAGTGTGAAGGAGGAGCCCAGTCTGCTTCTGTAAAGATTACAGCCTTGGAAACTCTATGGGGCAGTTCTACTCTGTTGTACAGGATTGCTATGGGTCAAGATCAACTTGATGGCAACGGGTATGGGTGAAGGCTGAACAACTCATGGCAGGGGAACAGACTTAGTCCACAGGCCTGTTTGGGACTCTGTGAACAGGAGGCAGTAGCAGAGCAGATGAATTGAGGAGAGTGGGGAGGGTTCGGAATGGACGTAAGAAAATAGGAAGTTGGAAGGGGGCAGAAGAACAAATAAGGGGATGTCGGCATAGCAAAGGCTGATATTTTAGGTGTAGCTGAGCATGGCAAGGATAATGGGCATGGAATTAACTACGCCCAAGGTTCTGGAAAGAACTTTGCCTTGAAGCTGTCCTAACATAGGAAGCAGCTTTGTGGAGCTGGAGAAGGCTCAGAGACAAACCTCCTGCCACAAAGTCCAGTGATCGCCCTTCCTATGTACTGCATATTTTGATCGCTAAAGCACCTTAAGGAGCTCCACTTCCATGTACAGCTGCCCTAAATCTTCCTCCTCCACTCCTTTTGCTCCATCCCACATAGACTAAGACTTTTCCTTTCCTATATTGTCTTGCTTTTTTATATGTTGCCCTTCTGTGTGCAGTTCTTAAGGTGTCTCCCTCTTATATAAACCCTCACAGCACGCATACCATTAAGATTTTGGTACTTCAAAGCTTTTGGAAAAAGGCAGCTATAAATTAATAAAATGAAAGTGACATCCTGTTCATAACTCTACCTATGAAATCCAAGGCATCTGGTAGATCTCTTTGAATAATCCCAAGCCCTCCTTAACCTAGCTATGGTGGGCGGTTTAAGCAGTAGGTAATGGAATACCGAATAATGGTGGGAGGAGGGGAAATCTGGGATCTTTAGCAGCTTACTGGCAGATTTAGGGAATGGCTGCCCACGGGATGCAGCTGGTTAAGAGCAATATCAGGAAGAGAACTGATTTATTCAGAAATATTTAGATCAAATTACCATCTGAACATTATAATATGCCTGGAGCTTGCTAAATGAGACAGCACACAATATGCATTTAAGCTCAGTGCACGGCAAAGAGCAGGTGACCTACAAACCTTTTCCCCTCTCCCTACCCGCTTGCTTCTCCTAGTACTCTATCATGCTGTGTATGGCTATGTGAAGCTTTCTTTACTTAAGGATCCTGCTGGGCACAGTCAACTCTTCTTCTCAAGCTCTACTCCCTACTTGATCTGGACCACATGACCACACTGGTTTTCTCCTGACTTGGGAAGAAAGATGATTTTGAATCATTTCACACATACGTCAAAGGTGAAGTCTCTAGTTTAGTGATTTTGAGTGTCTTTTTTTTTGGAAAGAAAGCATATTCTGTCTTTTGTAAATCGTTATTACCTTGGAGATAATATCATGGTACAGCTGGTTTGTTCATTACTATTCAGCACACATTCAACTGAAAGACCTAGGTATTTTAAACACTCTCTGGGAAGACGCAAAATATAAATTAATGAAACTAGAGTGAAGAAATAGACTTTTCCCCCTGAAGTCTCATTTTTGCACCTTGTGTTCTTAAGTACAGTGCTTTCTACTAAGCACTGTCTTGGGTATTACAGCATAAAATAAAACTAAGAAATGATAACTATTTATTTGCTTTCTCTTTGGTGAAGACAGCACTAGGGTCTTCACACTGTGAATGAAAATCCTTACTCAACAATTCAGGATGATCTATAACTTTTATTTAAGAAATTCAGAATTATTTTGGAGAGGGAGAATATGGGTGGTGATGGGAACATGTTTTCGGCTCTACAAATTATACTTAAAAGACAAGGAGAGTTTATACCACTCAGAATTCAGCACAGAGAATCTACATTTTAAAACATCTTTATTTGCTTCTACAGTTTAAATTTTTGGTGTATGTTCTTCTAGAAGCACACATGTACACATAAATTTTATATAAACCAGATTCTATGAGTTCAGTTTGAAATTGTTAAAAAGCTTAATAGTGCGAGTCTTTCTATTATAATAGCTACATCTACAAGGTAGAAGTTAACAAATGTCCTCTTGTTGGAGAATATCTCTAATATTTAACTATTTTAAACAATCCCTCAATGATTATCATTTAGATACGTCTTTACAAACCTGTTCCCTTATTTCCTTAGGATAGTCTCCTAGAAGTGAGTTACTGGCATAAAGAATATATACATTTTAAAACTTGGAATGCATATTATCAAACTGCCTTCCAAAAAAGATGGTATTAGTTTACTTTCTCACCAGAATGTTCTTGCCCATGCCTTTGTCAGCACTGGAACTATATTTCTTTATCCTCTTTGCCAATCTTGTAGGCATACGCTTGATTATGTATCTTTGATTATCTGTAGTTCGACTTTTGTATATTTTTATTACCATTTGTATTTCTTCTTCATGAACTGCCTGTTGACAACATATGCTGGTGTGGGGGTCTTAACTGTAGTTTTATTATACACACACTTGATGCACAGGAGACAACACAGGCCTCTGATGAAATGCTGTGCCCATTTTTAAAGCAATTCAGGGTGTGAAATATAAATAGGGGGAGATAAAAAAAGGAATGACTCAAGCAAAGCTCTTACTTTTTGTTTGAAGTAAACAAAACATTCTCTTCCTTGTGGTTTGGGTCAACACAACTAGTACTTCCAGCTAAAGAAAAAGGGCTGGCTGAGTCACTTAGAGCAAATAATGCCCCGCTTGGCAACACGACTTTAAATCCTCCTGCAGATAAAGAGGGGCTCACAGCTACTAAAAGCTCCAAGCAATCAAGAATAAATATATCCACGTAGAAACAGACACATGAGCAAGAGTCCAGCTATTTATACAAAGTTCAGTAATCACTGGACTATTTTATTATTTAACGTTCTTTTAAAAAAGTATGTATTTACTCTTCCTTTCTTAAATTTAGATTTAAATGTCAAATACGGCACAGCTGGACATCATTTTAAATAAAACACCTGAAAGACAGAAGCCCTCTCTAAGTATTTTATCCCGTTAAGTATTAGAAGATAAATCATATTCATGGGTGTCTCTCTGGTATCCCAAGTTCATTACTTCCTATTCAATCCTGACTTATCCCCTATATTCATTATTTCTGTTCTCTGGCACTGTTACCTTCCAGGTACTCAGGTTTAAGACTTTGACATAATCTTCATTTCTCCTTCTCCCTTGTCCTCCACATCTATGATAATTAGGTACCAAGTCCTAGAGATTTTTCTTAGGGTTTTTTTTTTTTAATTTAAATAAAATTTTTCTTTCAGAATAGTTTTAGATTTATAGAAAAGTTGCAAAGATAGTTCATAGTTCCCATATTCTCTTCATTCAACTTCCCCTAATGCTAACATCTTATGTTACCATGGTACATTTGTCACAGCTAAGGAACCAACATTGATACATTATTATTAACTAAACTTCACACTGCAAAGATGTCACTTTAAGGACTAAGGTGTGCCTGACTCAAGCCACGGTGTTTTCAATTGCCTCATATGCATGTGAGAACTGGAGGATGAATAAGGAAGATGCTTTTGAACTGTGGTGTTGGCAAAGAATATTGAATATACCATGGACTGCCACAAGAACAAACAAATCTGTCTTGGAAGAAGCATACAGCTAGAATGCTCATTAGGAGCAACAGTGGTGAGATTTCATCTCACATACTTTGGACATGTTATCAGGAGGGACCAGTCCCTGGAGAAGGACATCATGCTTGGTAAAGTAGGGGGTCAGTGAAAAAGAGGAAGACCCTCAATGAGATGGGCTGACACAGCAGATACAATAATGGGTTCAAGCATAACAACAATTGTGAGGATGGCACAGGACTGAACAGTGTTTCATTCTATTGCACACAGGGTCTCTACGAGTCGGAACCAACTTGACGCACCTAACAACAACAAACTTCACACTTTATTTAATTTCACTAGTGTCCCTTTTCTGTCCCAGGATCCCATCTAGGACACCACATTACATTTAGTTGTCAAGTCTGTTTAGTCTCCTCGGGTCTGTGACAGTTTCTCAGATTTTCTATGTTTTCGATTAACACAACAGTTTTGAGGAGTACTGGTTATGTATTTTGTAGAATGTCCCTCAACTTGGGTTTGTCTAATATTTTTCTCATGGTTAGACTGGAGTTATTGTTTTTCTTTTTTGGAGATTGATCACAGAGGTGAAGTCCCATTCTCATCACATCATATCAAGGAACATGCTATCAACATGACCTATCACTGATGATACTACCCTTGATCACCTGACAGAGGTAGAGTTTGTTAGGTTTCTCAACTGTGAAGTTACTTTTTCCTCCCTTTCCATACTCTATTTTTTGGAAGCAAGACATTAAGAGCAATCCACACTCAAAGGGTAGGGAGTTAAGTTCTAACTCCTTGAGGGGGAAGTATCTACATAAAGTATTTGGAATTCTTTTGCACAGGAGAATTGTTTCTCCCCTATTTATTTACCCAATTATTTACTTATACCAGTATGGACTCATGGATACTTACTTCCACGTTGAATTTCTTTCATCTAAACTGTACTATGAATTTGCTTTTGTACTTTTAATGGAAGTGGAAAATGGCAAACATTTATAGGAAATACCAGGAATAGAGGAGCAAGCTAAATGACACAATGAGGAAGCAATTACACAAATCAAGGCGGTGGGACATCCTGCAGGGCCAGCCTGGTTTATTCACTTAAAAAGGGACTATGATAGGGATTTAAGGGACACAGAAGCAGGATGCGGCCCTGGATTGGGAATTGGTTTGGACAAACCACCTGTAAAGGGATATTTAAATACAGGCTGGATATTAGAGGACATGAAAATTTACTAGGAAATGAAATGGAAAGGTAGAGACTGTTGGCTAAAAGAAGCAGATTACAAAATAATATGAAAAACTGAAATACTGGGGAGGGGCACATGAAAGATTGGCAATGCCGATAATTGCTATAGCTGGAAGATGGGTACATGCAGCTTCATTAGACCATTCCCTTTACATTTACATATGTTTGAAATTTTTCATAATAAAAAGTAAAAAAAAAAATTAATGACAACAAAAATACATACTATACATGCTCCAAAAGAAAAAAAAAAGTCTGGAATAATTTTATTTTTTAAAAAAGCTAATGTCAATAAGATTTAATATAAGCATATCAAATATTGATCAAATCTATTTGGATAGTTAAAATATTCATAAAAGACATTAAATAAGTCCAACTAGAATAACTTCCCAGTGACAAATGAGATATATTTAGGAACCAAAAGTACAATTTTATTATGAATAAAATAAAATTTTCTTATTTTTAAAAGAAGGCAAACATTAGAGGGACAAAGGAACGGAAAAGTTTTTAGACAAGAAGGGAAAAAACAAAGACTTTTAGATAAAAACTGAAAACAGATGCAAAGCTAAAGGGAAAAGACTTAGAGCTGTTTCAGAAAGGAAATACTATCAGAAAAGGATTCTTGTAAACACATAATCATTACAGTGCAAGTCCACAAACCCATGTCTCATATCCTTGCAGGTAGATATGAACTGGGATTGAGAATTTTCCTGGTGTTTGGAAAGGTAATACAGCTGATATGTCATATACTTAAGTCAAATGTTGGGGCAGCACCCTATAAGCAAACATATTAATGTTTCTGCAAGGAAAAGTTTGAATATTCACACTAAATAAGACAAACAAAGGCCCCAAAGAGCTCAGGCCATTTCAGGCCAAGTTTTAACACAAATGAACTGGCTGCAAACTTAGGGGAAAATGTACAATTTTCAAAGCATTTTAAATTTCAGAATTGGAGACTATGGATTCTGGACATGTACTGAGGATGATGAGGATGAAGTCACTGCCTCATTAATATGCTGCTTTATAATTTTTTAGCCTTCCCATACACTCTCGGGGCAGATTAACCAGTAAGCAAAGTATATGAGCTGACTTGTGTTTACTTACTAATCTGTAGCGCACAATTTCACCGGCTTTTCACCACATCAACTGTGTGACGCAAGCCATGTGAAATTATGCACTACAGATTAGTAAGTGAGCCCGTGCATGCCTTGCTTACTGGGTAACCTGCCCCTGCAGTCTCATTCAATCCTTACAGTGACTCTAAAGGGCTAACAGAGAGTTATTTTCCTAGTTTGCAGATGGAGACACCAGGGTTAAAACCAAAACCAAACCTGTTGTCATCAAGTCGATTCCAACTCATAGTGACCCTATAGGACAGAGGCGAACTGGCCTAAGGGGTTTCCAAAGCTGTAAATCTTTATGGAAACAGACTGCTGCATCCTTCTCCCATGGAGCAGTTGGTGGGTTCAAACTGCCGACGTTTCAGTTAGCAGCCAATTCCTTTAAGCACTGCATCAACCAGGGCTCCCTCGAAACCAAGGTTAGGAGAAGTTAAATGACTTTGTCAAGGCTAAAAAGTGATAGAACTGAAAGAAACTTAAATGCAAGACTTCTCAAATTTACAATGTTTGAAAATATCAAAAGAAGAATAATATTTTGTGACATGTTAAAAAATTATATGAAATCTAAATGTTAGTGTCCATAAATGAATTTTTTTTAACACAGCCATGATCATTTGTTTACTTATTGTCTATAGCTCTCCTTTTACAACAGCAGAATCGAGTCTTTGCAACAGAGACCTTATGGCCTGCAAAGCCTAACCTATTTAATATCTGGTCCTTTACAGAAAAAGGTTACCAACCACAGCACTATAACCACGATGCTAAGTACCTGCAAGCAGCCTCTTTTACTGTCAGGGAATGGAGAAAAGAAGGTGCCCTTAATCCCTTAAGAAGATCAGATGTTTGTGCAATTTACAAAGTGTAAAAAAAAAAGACCCTCTAAAACAGTACATTAGGGGTCCAGATGTGGAGTTTTCAGCATCAAGTACATCAGATGGGAGAGGTAGGGAGTAGGAGAGAAACAGAGATGCAGAGATAGGGCACAATGCAGAGACAGACAGAGGAACATAGATAACCCTGCATGTTAGAGCTAGAGGTGGGAGGGGACTCCCCAATTAACAGATGATACATAAAATTTGAATTTAGAGATCAACTGAATAATAGATTTGACGCATTGAACACTAATGATCAAAGACCAGATGAGTTGTGGAATGATATCAAGGACATTATACATGAAGAAGGCAAGAGATCATTAAAAAGAAAAGACCAAAATGGATGTCAGAGGAGAGTCTGAAACTTGCTCTTGAACATCAAGCAGCTAAACCAAAAGGAGGAAATGATGAAGTAAAAGAACTGAACAGAAGATTTCAAAGGGTGGCTCGAGAAGACAAAGTAAAGTATTATAATGACATGTGCAAAGAACTGGAGATTGAAAACCAAAAGGGAAGAACATGCTTGGCATTTCTCAAGCTGAAAGAGCTAAAGAAAAAATTCAAGCCTCGAGTTGTGATAGTGAAGGATTCTATGGGGAAAATATTAAACGATGCAGGAAGCATCAAAAGAAGATGGAAGAAATACACAGAGTCATTATACCAAAAAGAATTGATCTACATTCAACCA
This sequence comes from Loxodonta africana, assembly GCF_030014295.1. Taxonomy (NCBI): domain Eukaryota; kingdom Metazoa; phylum Chordata; class Mammalia; order Proboscidea; family Elephantidae; genus Loxodonta; species Loxodonta africana. The sequence goes on along the minus strand of NC_087345.1, from coordinate 37,162,806 downwards.
TTTCAAGAGGTAGCATATGATCAGGAACTGATGGTACTGAAGGAAAAAGTCCAAGCTGCACTGAAGGCACTTACAAAAAACAAGGCTCCAGGAACTGAAGGAATACCAATTAAGATGTTTCAACAAACAGATACAGCACTGGAAGTGCTCACTCATCTATGCCAAGAAATCTGGAAGACAGCTACCTGGCCAACTGACCGGAAGGGATCCATATTTACGTCTATTCCCAAGTAAGGTGATCCAACTGAATGTGGAAATTATTGAACAATATCATTAATATCACACACAAGCAAAATTTTGCCGAAGATCATTCAAAAGCAGCTGCAGCAGTATATTGACAGGGAACTGCCAGAAATTCAGGCCAGTTTCAGAAGAGGACGTGGAACCAGGGATATCATTGCTGATGTCAGATGGATCCTGGCTGAAAGCAGAGAATACCAGAAGGATGTTTACCTGTGTTCTATTGACTATGCAAAGGCATTTGACTGTGTGGATCATAACAAATTATGCACAACATTGTGAAGAATGAGAATTCCAGAACACTTAATTGTGCTCATGAGGAACCTGTACATAGATCTAAAGGCAGTTGTTCAGACAGAACAAGGGGATACTGATTGGTTTAAAGACAGGAAAAGTGTGCGTCAGAGTTGTATCCTTTCACCATACCTATTCAATCTGTATGCTAAGCAAATAATCTGAGAAGCTGGACTATATGAAGAAGAACATGGCATCAGGATTGGAGGAACACTCATTAACAACCTGCGATATGCAGATGACACAGCCTTGCTTGTTGAAAGTGAAGAGGACTTGAAGCACTTACTGATGAAGATCAAAGACCACAGCCTTCCATAGGAATTACACCTCAACACTAAGGAAAAAAAAAAATCCTCACAACTGGACCAATAAGCAACATCATGATAAATGGGGCATGGCGGAGTGTTTCATTCTATGGTATATAGGGTTGCTATGAGTAAGAACTGACTTAACAGCACCTAACAACAAACAATAACACAGAAAATTTGTGCAATAAGCCAAAAAAAAGTAATCTGGGCAACTGTGTGTCAGGCACCATAACTTCAGTTGAAATAAATCTAGGGGCCTTTTAAAATGCAAGCATTGAGACTCCTCCTATGGACACAGTCAAGAAATTCTTAGAGATCTTCCCTGCATGTTTCCAAGTCTCAGCTGCTCCAGCACAAGTCCAGAGAAGGCCAGAGCGTGACCCTCATCATTCCTATCCACAAACAACAGGGCTGGCTGCTTGCCCAACTCCAAAATTGTTTCCTATTTATTGTGAACTCTAGGAAATGACAGAGATGTCTCAGGATAATTGTATTCTTGGTGTTATTTTAACCCTTTGCTGACCCAATTATTTTCTGCTTTGAATTTTTTTGTTGATACCATCTGTTTTCGTCAATGGAAGCATGCTGAATCATTGAGTGTATCTGACCTTTTGGTAGGTAATAGGGATTTTTTTTTTCTTGCCCCTGCCACAAGCCTACCCTAAGTGTTTAGTAGTACAATGAAGTATACCACTAATTACACCTCAGAGTCTTCATTGGGGTCTATTGGTACATATGTGTAACAAACAAAAATTTTCGAAGTTTCTATTTTTCCTACCAAAAAATCAGACACCTCAGACAATACCTTGTAGAAACAGTAATTTGCAGCATACACCCATTTCTTCAGTTTCAAACAGTCATAAAGGCCCCTGCCTTGGGGCAGCACACACAGTCAAAAGTACACCAGCTTCCCAATAAACCCCAAAGGCTGAAAAAGTTCATGGTTGCTATATGTACTGTCGGGCACAAGAGGGTTAACTGTCTGATCTTTTTGTATACAGCACAGAAAATAACTTTTGATTTTTTTCCTCAGTATCTTTTATGAATAGTCATTTTTCTCTTTCTAAGCTCACGTCAAAAGCCTGTGAAAATTTTTGGCTAGGGAGGCCCTCCTTTAGGAGAGTATTTTATGAAATAGATGAGAAGATGACATTGTTCAACAATCAGGAGACTGGGATCATCTTTGGAGAGGAAATGGCGACTGTCACAAAAAGACAAAGGGCAAAGGGAAGACCACTTAAGGATAACTTTATGAAAGCAGACAATAAATAAAACAGCTGATCTTAGAAAATTCAAGGCCCAGGACTTTGCTAAGGCTGTGTAACTATGTTGACTCTAGACAACTCCACACTTGTTTTAACACTTTATACTTTCATTAATGTTCCTGATCATCACAGAACCCTTGCGAGGTTAGGAATTAACCCTATTTTTCAAATAAAGCCCAGAGAAAAATTAATGATTTGTGAAAGTTACTTCCATGATGTCAGGGTTCAGTATGTTGTATTCATCACTGTATACCCAGAGCCTACTACAATGCCTTGGAACATAGCAGGTGCTCAATAAACAGCTGCTGGGAAAATGTCATTTGGCCAACTGAAAAATCCCCAATTCTCCTGTCTCCTGCTATTTATATTGCTAACGGACAGGGATGACCCCTGCTGCAATAAATTATCTTCTCCCATCTATTCTACCTTCAAGGTATAATTTGTTGATCTGTGACTTGCCAGTTTGAGCATCACACAAGGGTAACTCTGTCACTCAGTGAGTCAATTGTTGCTACACAGAGAGCCAGAAGCAGGACTCAGCATTCCATTTATTAAGCATTTTAATTCCAATTTAGGGGACGAATTATATTCATCTCAAAAGGTAAATGCAGGCACTATAGTATTTACAGTGCATCAATGTTACAGAGATTTTGCCTTTTAATAATTAAGTCTTAAAGCTGCTTTCCAAGCTTACAGATGGGACTGGCTTTACTTAACAGTTTAGCGATAAGAAAATGAAGTGCAAGATGAGAACGCTGCAGAATTCTCTATACTAGCCTTCGGATGGAAGCCAAATCTGTAAAACAGAAGGGTATGAGGAGACACAAAAAAAGCAGAAGAAAATCCAGCTGCACTTTTGTTATTTTCTCATAAAAACAGCCAAACTCTCAAACACAGTGCACTTTGTACAATTGATTCATTAACACCTATTTACATAATGACGCAAGTGTTTGAGGCTGCAATTTTCCTTGTAGGAGACATGGTTTAAAAGCAAGTATCTTCACAATGGCACACGTGGCATGAAGATACCAAGTGGACAATGGAATGGGCTCGCTTAGCCCTTTTTATTTTTTCCTGCTTTCAGTCTCTGAACTGAATAGGGGCTTTCTGGTAATGTCATCTAACCTTGCATTTTAGAGACATATTGGGGATACAAGGGCATGGAAGTGCTTTGCAAAGTAAATCATTTTTCTGATTCAGTAAATGGTGTTGGGGGGGGCATTCAATACTTGATCTGAATTAAGAGTAAAGGAAATCTCTAATGCTCTTCAAGTTCATTTTAAACTGAAATACTGGTTCCGAGAGAGGATGAGAAAAGAATTTATTTAAAAAGAAAACCCAAGAGACAGTCACAAGAGAGAGACTGATTTGTTATTACTAAGAAACCAGTATATTGTCCCAGTATTTGCCCTCAGGCCACCCAGCTAAGATAGGATAACTAAATACATAAAGCCTATTGTCTGCCCAGGGCAAACTGCTCCTCAGGCCATGCACTAGTAAGTCACTAGCTTGATGGTGGAAGCAGCAGAAGTCATATTTTACACTAACAGAGAGCTTAGAGTCCCCAGAAGGAAAAGTCACTTTTTTACCAACATTGGTCAAAAGTACAATTCTTTTGGAAATAATTCAGCAACAGCTTCCTCCATCCCCCTGCCCAAAGGTAGGAAATAGAATTGTATTTCTAAAGTGAATGAATGTTTTAATAATGCTTATATGTCTTATTAATGGAATCATAAAGGTGATTTCTCTTTGCTTTGTGAAATGTAGATGAATTGGAATTGATCACCTGTGGAGTGGAGATTTTGTTTGTTTCATACTCTTCTGTATATGCTGTGAAATCTCAAAATTATTAGACTAGAAGGAACTTGGAAAGGTCACTGAGTCCATAGCACATCTTCTTGCTTCAAAGTGTGGTCCTTGGACCAGCAGCATCAGCATCATCTGAGAGCTTGTTAGAAATGCAGAATCTCAGGCCCTACCTCTGATCTAATGAAATTAAGAGTCTGCTTTATTACAAGATCCCCAGGTGATTTGTAGGCTCGTTTATATCTCTTCTTATTAGATAATCAAGGTACTATTATCAAAATAACAGGAAAAGAATGATGGGCAGGCAAAACAAATTAGGTTCCTAGAAGTGACTCATTCTGAGAAATGAGCACCTGACGAAGCCAGGCTAGTGAGGATCGATTGTAGGACTTTCACTGTATCTACAGAGAAGAGGAGGCTCTTGGTTCTGAGGCTGAAAAGTTGATAGGTAAGCCTAGAGCTACCATGGTTACCACTTTAGAGAAGGCCTACCTGCAAGTAAGCAAACCCCAAGAAAACAAGGCTGAGAAATGGAGAGAGAGAAAATCTCAATGATCTCATTTGTGCCCCCTGAACACAGGGCCACTAACTTTAACGGGCATCATTCACACTGTTTTCTAATACAATGAGAATGTAACCCCTGGAGTTGTGCAACATGGCAGCTTTACCTGGATCTAGCTAGGCCTGAAGCACATTTTCAACTCTGGACTTTCATTATATGTGCCAATAAATGTCTCTCTCTCTTTTTTTTTTAACGTTTGGCTTAAGCCAGTTAGAGGTAGATTTTCTGTGACTTGCAGCTGAAAGACTGGTAACAACGCCCATGAGGTGATTTTTCAAAACACTCATGCTCATCCCAGGACCCAAACCTTCTCCTTTACAACATTCAGGCTCTGATACGGTGGGGATGGGGCTGGAGGTATGGGAAATGAGATAGGAATATGCATTCTTATACACTAGTGGGAAGGTGTAAATGAATAAATCCTCTATAGGAAGATACTTTGGCAGCACCTGTTAATATTATAAAGTGTGTATCATTTGGCCTAGTACTTCTACTTCTACAAACTGATTCTACAGATTAATTAGCACATGTTTCCAAAGATGTATGTTCAAGGGTATTCAATTAAGTATCGTTTAGGATGGCAAAAGATTATACAGCTAAAATGTCCAACATTAAAGGCTGGTGGAGTAAATGATGTTCCATCCACACAACACAACATTCTGTAGCCATTAAGAAAGAATGTGGCAACTCTACAGGTGCTATCATGGAAAAAACCCAAGATAAGTGAAAAAAATGAGGTATGGAATAATGTGTATAGGATGCTACCATTGGTATAACTAAAAAGGATAAGTAAATACGTATGTAAAATGTGCATATAAGCTTATATTTGGATAGACTACCTCTAAAGAAACAGACAAGAAACTCAACAGTGGCTGTCTCTGTATATTTTACATACAAGACCTACTTTGCATGTTTTAAATTTTGTAACTACTGTATGCACCCATTACAAAGTTAACGCTGACTTGACAGATGAGGTATTTTTCTCTCCTTCCTTGTCTAGAACTACTGGCCTAGAAGAGGCTGCATGTCCCAGGCAAGAGGTCTGGAGACTGAGTGATCAGCAGCGCCTTCTCTCAGCAGGCCAGGAGCTGAGCACACTACAGCCACAAAACAGTTCTTGAAAAATCACTGAATGAACCGATTTGTAACCAGCTAGAGTGGAGCTGCAGGAATGGGAGCCGGAGTTGTTTTCTCCTGACAGAAAAGTACACGAAGCTTCAGCGCTAGGAATATCTGCCCTGCTGTGAGCAGACTGCAGGGCAGGTGAGGTTCCCTACTACCCCTCTTACTGGCACACTCTTTCTCTCACGTCACCTAAATTCCCAGTGGCCTCAGGCCTGCTATACTGGCCATTGAGAATTACTGGGCCCTTCTTTCCCCTTCTAGAATGTGCACAGCTGGAAAGATGCAAAGCTTCAAGTACAGTTTAAAAGAAGAGTGCAAGTAAGGTTGTACATTGATCCTTAAGCCCCAACTCTTCTGGCTACCTAGAGTTGAGATGGCCTCTGCCGTGAGTCCTCGGTGATCTGCAGCATGTGCTGCTCGTTGATAGCGAAACAGCACCGACAGGAACTCATCAGGGTGACACTCAAAGCCAAGTCCACCCACACAGTGATAGCTGTTGTTAGGGGAATCTCATGAACTGGCATTTGAGTCCACTATCACTTTACTGTGTTAAAGTGAACAACCCAAGCATAACGATGTTGTTTCCATCAAGCCACAATTCACCTACAAATTAACCTCTGCTGCATTGATTCAGCTAAATGTTTTAGAAGAAGTTATTGGATTGGAAACTCAGTCTCCTCCTCCTTTACCCCAGTAATCCTCCCTCCCCTGCATTCCATATCTTACTAGTTATAAAAGTAATTGCTGGTAGCCTTCTAATACTGATGCGTTCATGTATACGTGTGGGGATGGGCAAGAGTGTGCGGGGAAGGAGGAATGTGTTTGTTATCAAAGAACAGAAACTGATTTTCATACCTACTATACAGCCATGGTAGTCAAAACAGCCTGGTACTGGTACAACGAAAGACACATAGACCAGATGTAAATCCATCCACCTACAGTCAGCTGATCTTTGACAAAGGACCAAAGTTTCTTAAATTGGGAAAAGATAGTCTTTTTAACAAATGGTGCTAGCAGAACTGGATGTTCATCTGTAAAAAAATGAAACAGGACCCATACCTCATACCATACACAAAAACTAGCTCAAAATGAATCAAAGACCTAAATAAAAAACCTAAAACAATAAAGATGATGGAAGAAAAAATAGAAACAACACTAGGAATGTCAATACATGGCATAAATAGAATACAGACCCTAACTAACAATGAACAAATACCAAAAGAAAAATTGGATAACTGGGAGCTCCTAAAAATTAAGCACTTAAGCTCATCAAAAGATTTTCCCCAAAGAGTACAAGAGACTCTACAGACTGGGAAAAATTTTTCAGCTACAACAGATCCAACAAGGTTCTAATCTCTAAAATCTATAGAATACATCAACACCTCAAAAAACAAAAAGACAAATAATGCAATTAAAAAATGGGCAAAAGATACAAACAGACATTTCACCAAAGAAGACATTCATGCGGCTAACAGACACATGAAGAAATGCTCTCCATCATTAGCCATTAAAAACAAGAAACCCCATTGCCATTGAGTAGATTCGGACTCATAATGACTGTAGAGGACAGAGTAGAACTGTCCCATAGGGTTCTCAAGGAGTGGCTAGTAGATTTGAACTGCTGGCCTTTTGGTTAGCAGCCATAGGTCTTAACCACTGTGCCACCAGGGTTCCAGGGCCCCATTAGAAAAATACAAATCAAAACTACAATGAGATACTCTGTCACCCCAACATTACTGACACTAACCAAAAAAAGAGAAAATAACAAATAAACTAAAACTCAAAGAATGGAAAAAATATATCAAGCAAACAACAATCAAAAAAAGAGCAGGAATGGCAATATTAATTTTCGACAAAATACACTTCAAAGTTAAATTCACGACAAAGGATGAGGAAGGACACTATATAATGACTCAAGGGACAATAAACCAGGAGGATATAACCATATTAAATATTTATGCACCCAGTGATAGGGCTGCAAGATACATAGAACAAACTCTAATGGCATTAAACAGGGAGATAGACAGCTCCACAATTATAGTAGGAGACTTCAACACACCACCTTCGGTGAAGGACAGGACATCCAGAAAGAAGCTCAATAAAGACACGGAAGATCAAAATGCCACAATCAACCATCTTGACCTCACAGACATAAACAGAACATTACACCCAACAGCAGTCAAGTATACTTTCTTTTCCAGTGCACATGGAACATTTCCTAGGATAGACCACATATTAGGTCATAAAGCAAGCCTTAGCAGAATCCAAAACACTGAAATACTAAAAAGCATCTTCTCTGACCATAAGACCTTAAAAGCAGAAATCAATAACAGGAAAGGCAGGGAAAAAAAATCAAACATTTCGAAACTGAACAATACCTTGCTCAAAAATGACTGCATTATAGAAGACATTAAAGACGGAATAAAGAAATACATTGAATCCAATAAGAATGAAAACACTTCCTATCAGGACCTTTGGGACACAGCAAAAGCAGTGCTCAGAGGTCAATTTATATCAATAAATACACACCCACAAAAAGAAGAAAGGGCCAAAATCAAAGAATTATCCCTACAACTTGAACAAATCAAAAGAGAGCAACAACAGAAACCCTCAGGCACCAGAAGAAAGCAAATAATAAAAATTAGACCAGAATTGAATGAAATAGAGAACAGAAAAACAGTTGAAAGAGTTAACAAGACCAAAAGCTGGTTCTTTGAAAAAATTAACAAAATTGACAAACCATTGGCCAAACTGACAAAAGAAAAACAGGAGAGGAAGCAAATAACCTGAATAAGAAACGGGATGGGTGATATTACAACAGACCCAACTGAAATTAAAAGAATCGTATCAGATTACTATGAAAACCTAGAAGAAATGGACAAATGTCTAGAAACACCCCAAAAAAAACCAAACCTACTGCCATCGAGTCGATTCTGACTCATAGTGACCCTATAAGACAGAGCAGAACTACCCAATAGAGTTTCCAAGGAGCACCTGGAGGATTCAAACTGCCAACCTCTTGGTTAGCAGCTGTAGCACTTAACTGCTACGCCACCAGGGTTTCCTCTAGAAACACACTACCTACCTAAACTAACACAAACAGAGGTAGAACAACTAAATAAACCCATAACAAAAGAAGAGATCGAAAAGGCAATTAAAAAACTCCCCCCACCCTCCACCCCCAAAAAGGCCTGGCCCAGACAGCTTCACTGCAGAGTTCTACCAAACTTTCAGAGAGGAGTTAACACCACTACTACTAAAGGTATTTCAGAGCACAGAAAAGGATGGAATACTCCCAAACGCATTCTATGAAGCCACCATATCCCTGATAGCAAAACCAGGTAAAGACATCACAAAAAAAGAAAATTACAGACCTATATCCCTTATGAACTTAGATGCAAAAACAGCCAACAAAATTCTAGCCAATAGAATTCCACAACATATGAAAAAAATAATTCACTATGACCAAGTGGGATTCATACCTGGGATGCAGGGATGGTTCAACATTAGAAAAACAATTAATGTAATCCATCAAATAAACAAAGAAAAGACAAGAACCACATGATCTTATCAATTGATGAGGAAAAGGCATTTGACAAAGTCCAACACCAATTCATGATAAAAACTCTCAGCAAAATAGGAATAGAAGGAAAGTTCCTCAACATAATAAAGGGCATTTATACAAAGCCAACAGCCAAAATCATCCTAAATGGAGATAGTCTGAAAGCATTCCACTTGAGAACAGGAACCAGACAAGGATGTCCTTTATCACCACTCTTATTCAACGTTGTGCTGGAGGTCCTAGCCGTAGCAAGTAGGCCAGAGAAAGAAATAAAGGGCATCCAGGTTGGTAAGAAAGAAGTAAAAGTATCTCTATTTATAGATGACATGATCTTATACACAGAAAACCCTAAGGAATCCTCAAGAAAACTACTGAAACTAATAGAAGAATTCAGCAGAGAATCAGGATACAAGATTAACATACAAAAATCAGCTGGATCCTCTATACCAACAAAAAGAACATCGAAGAGGAAATCACCAAATCAATACCATTAACAGTAGCCCCCAAGAAGATAAATACTTAGGAATAAATCTTACCAGAGATGTAAAAGACCTATACAGAGAAAACTACAAGACACTACTGCAAGAAACCAAAAGAGACCTATGTAAGTGGAAAAACATACCTTGCTCATGGATAGGAAGATTTAACATTGTAAAAATGTCTATTCTACCAAAAAGCCATCTATAGATACGATGCAATTCCAATGCAAATTCCAGTGACATTTTTTAATGAGATGGAGAAACAAATCACCAACTTCATATGGAAGAGAAAGAGGCCCTGGATAAGCATTACTAAAAAACAAGAACAAAGTGGGAGGCCTCACACTACCTGATTTTAAAACCTATTATACCACCACAGTAGTCAAAACATCTTGTTACTGGTACAACAACAGATACATAGACCAAAGGAACAGAATTGAGAATCCAGACATAAATCCATCCACATACAACCAGCTGATATTTGACAAAGGCCCAAAGTCAGTTAAACTGGGAAAAGACAGTCTGTTTAACAAATGGTGCTGGCATAACTGGATATCCATCTGCAAAAAAAAAAATGAAACAAGACCCATATCTCACACCATGCAAAAAAAAGTAACACGAAATGGATCAAAGGCCTAAATATAAAATCTAAAACGATAAAGACCATGGAAGAAAAAACAGGGACAACACTAGGAGCCCTAACACACAGCATAAACAGTATACAAGACATTACTAACAATGCACAAACACCAGAAGAGAAAGTAGATAACTGGGAGATCCTAAAAATCAAACACCTATGCTCATCCAAAGACTTCATCAAAAGAGTAAAAAGATTACCTACAGACTGGGAAAAACTTTTTAGCTCTGACATTTCCGATCAGCATCTGATCTCTAAAATTTACATGATACTGTAAAAACTCAACAACAAAAAGACAAATAACCCAATTAAAAAATGGGTAAAGGATATGAACAGACACTTCACCAAAGAAGACATTTAGGTAGCTAACAGATACATGAGGAAATGCTCACCATCATTAGCCATTAGAGAAACGCAAATGAAAACTACAATGAGATTCCATCTCACTCCAACAAGGCTGGCATTAATCCAAAAAACACAAAATAATAAATGTTGGAGAGGTTGTGGAGAGACTGGAACACTTATACACTGCTGGTGGGAATGTAAAATGGTACAACCACTTTGGAAATGGATTTGGTGCTTCCTTAAAAAGCCAGAAGTAGAACTACCATAAGATCCAGCAATCCCACTCCTTGGAATATACCCTAGAGAAATAAGAGACTTTACACAAACAGATATATGCACACCCATGTTCATTGCAGCACTGTTTACAATAGCAAAAAGATGGAAGCAACCAAGGTGCCCTTCTACTGATGAATGGATAAATAAATTATGGTAATACGCACACAGTGGAATACTACGTATTGATAAAGAACAATGATGAATCTGTGAAACATTTCATATCATGGAGGAATCTGGAAGGCATTATGCTGAGTGAAATTAGTCAGTTGCAAAAGGACAAATATTGTATGAGACCACTGTTATAAGAACTTGAGAAATAGTTTAAACAGAGAAGAAAATATTCTTTGATGGTTAAGAGAGTGGGGAGGGATGGAGGGAGAGGGGTAGTCACTAATTCAATGGTAGACAAGAACTAATTTAGGTGAAGGGAAAGACAGCAAACAATACAGGAGAAGTCAGCACAACTGGACTAAACCAAAAGCAAAGAAGTTTCTTGAAAACACCGAACACTTTGAAGGCCAGCTTAGCATGGGCTGGGGTTTGGGGACCATGGTTTCAGGGGACATCTAGGTCAATTGGCATAATAAAATCTATTAAGAAAACATTCTGCATCCCACTTTGGTGAGTGGCATCTGGGGTTTTAAACACTAGCAAGCAGCCATCTAAGATGCATCAATTGGTCTCAAACCACCTGGAGCAAAGGAGAATGAAGAACACCAAAGACACAAGGTAATTATGAGCCCAAGAGACAGGAAGGGCCACAAAAATCAGAGACTACATCAGCCTGAGACCAAAGAACTAGACAGTGCCCGAATACAACCAGTGACTGCCCTGACAGGGAACACAACAGAGAATCCCTGAAGGAGCAGGAGCGCAGTGGGATTCAGACCTCATATTCTCGTAAAAAGACCAGACGTAATGGTCTGACTGAGACTAGAAGGACCCTGGAGGTCATGGTCCCCAGACCTTCTGTTAGGCCAAGACAGGAACCATTCCCAAAGCTAACTCTTCAGACAGGGATTGGACTGGACTACAAGACAAAATGATACTGGTAAGACGTGAACTTCTTGGATCAAGTAGACACATGAGACTATGTGGGTAGCTCCTGTCTGGATGGGAGATGAGAAGGCAGAGGGGGTCAGAAGCTGGCTGAATGGACACAAATACAGGACAGACAGAAGGAGTGTGCTGTCTCATTGAGGGGGAGCAACTAGGAGTATATAAAACCAAAAACCAAATCCAGTGCCGTCGAGTCGATTCCAACTCATAGCGACCCTATAGGACAGAGTAGAGCTGCCCCATAGAGTTTCCAAGGAGCACCTGGAGGATCTGAACTGCTGACCCTTTGGTTAGCAGCTGTAGCACTTGACCACTATGCCACCAGGGTTTCCAGGGAGTATATAGGAAGGTGTACATAAATTTTTGTATGAGACACAGACTTGATTTGTAAATTTTCACCTAAACCAGAATAAAATTTTTTTTTTAATTCCAAGGTATATACAGTGGTTTGTAATAACAAACTGATGCTACTTTGTGATGTACATGAAAACATTATTATTATTATTATGTTACAGATGTTTCAGAGTACCTGGAAGTGTTTCCTTAATGCTTTTTTTTTAATCTATAGAATGGTACACTGCATACTAAGGCAAACATTTGACTAACCGATGTTAGATATGAACCGTAGGTAACTGCTCTAATTTACATACAAATTCGACTTAAAGACTTAGGAACGGAACTCATTTGTGATACAGGGACTGCCGAAATTTAAGGGTCACCTTTCCTTTGGGTCTTCGACTGTAACAACTTATAGCTATTTTAATATATTTAAAATATGGCTTCCCCTGGTAATCTCTTTGAAGAATAATATCACATCCCACACCTCTTGAGCGTAACTGTGGCTGCTGTACTTGATCTCCAACATCCATAAATCCCAGATAATTGGTCTAAGCCAGAGATCAGTATTTTCTCTGTCACAACTATTTCACTCTTCAGCTGTGGTGCAAAAGCAGCCAAAGACAATGTGTACATGAATGGGTACGGCTGTGTGCCAGTAAAACTTTACTTACAAAAACAGGTGGCAAGCAGTAGTGTGCCAACCCCTGGTCTAAGCCAATGATGGCAACTCCATTTCCTCAGCCAGTGACTGGTTCAGAAATGGACATGTGACCCAATCCTGGTGAACAGGATGTGAAGAAAAGTCTTCTGTGGAACTTCTCAGAAAGATTATCTCATATTTGAGACATATAAGAAGAGACAGCTCTTAATTTTCCTTTGGACATTATCAAATCTGAATATAATGCCTGGAACTGTGACAGCCATCTTATTCCTGATGTAAAGATGAAGATATCAAACATGCAAGGATAGAGCCACAACCCACAGAGAAGAGAGCAGAAGTCTGACATACTGTGCCTGGAGGCTGCCCTGCTTCTTGCTATGTGAGACAATAAACTTCCTTATTGTGTAAGCCAATCTAAGTTGGCCAGAAAGCATCCTAATAACTGCAGTACCTCCTTCAGTGCTTCGCAAAGTACCTCACAGAGAGTGGATGTTCAGTGAACAACATTTCGTGGGTCTGGCTCACAATCTGAACCAAAAAATGTACACAAATCAGAATTCTTTCCATTATAAATAATAACCTAGCCCCTCTTATAATCGAGTTTACTTTTCCCCAAAACAACAGCACCAATCAAGGGAAATCATAAAAAATAATAGTACACCAATATTTAAGAGGAACAGAAAACAAAAAGATTTGATAATTTTTCATTTTTTCCAAGAATATATGTGGTTCAGATAATCCACTCCTTGCAGTTTTCCTCCTCATACTTTAAGCTTTTCTCTCCTTGGCTGTACCTTGGAAGGCATGTGTATAGAAAGGCGTGTATACTCATCAGTCTTATTAGGCGCTGTCCCAACCAGCCACCCCACATGAACACAATTAAAAGTTAAACATCATTAAAATTCATGATACCCACTTAGCTCTCTGAAAAAGCATTAAATAACTGTACACATTTGGGGCAATAATTAATCTAAATTGTTTCTTCTATCACTCTTCAGTTATCAGACACACTGGGCCTCATTTAGACTCTGTTAATTGCTCATTCAACCCACACGAAATAAGCAATGAAAAATGAGTCCAGGACAAGACAGAACCTAAAAATTAAACGCTACACTGAATCAAGTCTAGTCAGCCAGGTAGTCTGCTAGTAACAGTGGCACTAAAGAAACTCTCTGGGAGGACAAGCTTCATCCAGTGGAGAGGGGACATGTGGATAAGCTCTCTTCAGAGAGCTCTGCTGGTATATTTCTCTCCTTACTCAACATACACACTTGGATGTCCAACAGGCGTTTCAAATTTTAACACGACCAAAACAGAACACATATTTCCTGCCCTAAATCTATTCATTTTCCAATCTTCAGTCCATTTCAGTAAATGGCCCCCAACTGCTTAAGCCCAAATTCAGCATCATCCTTGATTTTTCTTCCATATCCTCACAGCCAGGCCATCAGAAATTCCTGCTGGCTCTGTACCCAAAATCTGTTCACTTCTCTCTATCTCACTGTAACACCTTAATCCAAGCCTTCGGCATCCGAGATTACTAAAACTACTACCACAGCCTACTAGCTGGCCTCCTTGCTGCTCCTCATGCCGCCTGACAATCCGTTGTTTTAAAAACTAAATAGGATTCCATCAATCTCCTGCTTAAAACCCTCCAATAGCTTTCCATTGCATTTTAGAATTAAAAACCTGTATTAATTTTCCATTGCAGCTGTAACAAACTACTACCAATTTAGTGTTTTAAAACAACACAAATTTATTCTTTTAACAGTTCTGGAAGTCTGAAACCAAGGTGTTAGCAGGACTGTGTTTTTTCTGGAGAATTCCTTTCCTTGCCTTTTTCAACTTCTAGAGGCTGTCTGCATTCCTCAGCTTGTGGCCTCTCGCTGGCATCACTCCAGCCTATTGCTTCTGTAGTCATACATCCTACTACTGTGATATTCCCACCTCCCTCTGATAAGAACTCTTGTGATTACATTTGGACCCACCAACATAAGCCAAGATAATTTCTCCATCTCAAGATGTTTAACCTTATCGTGTCTACAATGTCTCTTTTATCATGTAAAAGGTAACACGGTCTCAAGCTTCAGGAGTACGACAAGGACATCCTTGGAGGACCGTTATTTAAAAAAAAAGTAAAATTTTTTTAGCCTACTACAAAATCAAAACCAAAACAACAAACAAAAAACCCACCTCCTCATTTTGCTTACTAGCCCTGTACAACTGGGCCTTGCCTATCTCTTTCACCTATGTCTCCTAGAACCTTCTCTTCTCATTTATATTTTCCCTCCACATGAGTCGTCGTCTGTTCCTTCAACATACCAATGTTGCTCTCACATTAGGGACTTTACCCTTGCTGTCCCCTCCATCTAAAGCGTTCTTCCCCCAGAGCTTCACACGGCTGGTTCATTCTTTTTTTATATAATTTTTATTGTGCTTTAAGTGAAAGTTTACAAATCAAGTCACTCACACAAAAACCCATACATACCTTGCTACACACTCCCAATTATTCTCCCCCTAATGAGACAGTCCGCTCTCTCCCTCCACTCTCTCTTTTCATGTCCATTTCGCCAGCTTCTCACCCCCTCCACCCTCTCATCTCCCCTCCAGGCAGGAGATGCCAACATAGTCTCAAGTGTCCACCTGACCCAAGGAGCTCACTCCTCACTCAGCTGGTTCATTCTTGAGAGCTCAAATGTCATTTCCTTACTTATCCTCATCCAAGATCATTGCCTTACTTATATTATCCCTGTCAGTAAGTTAACTCAGAGAGAAGACTACTTGTCTGCCCTGGTGTACTACCTAGAACAATAATTAGTGCATATAGCAACTTAATATTTGTTGAAAGAATGAATTATCTGACTTCAAAATGCTAGTAACTTCTCTGTAACACCCCTTCATAATCCATTCTGGTTTTATAATCTATTTATTTATGTAAATTTTTTTAACTTATCAACATTTTTGTCCTAGGCCAGTTTTCAGGCTAAGCCTAAGCAGATGAAATGTACTAAAAACTATAAAGCCTACAAAACAATGAGGTGGGAGAGGAGACAGGGCTGGGACAAATATGAATAATATGTGAAGACGACTTAGAGGGATTTTTTTTTAATTTATTTATTGTCCTTTAGGTGAAAGTTTACAAATCAAGTCAGTCTCTCATACAAAAAGCCATACACACCCAACCATGCACTCCCAGGTGCTCTCCCCTCAATGAGACAGCACATTCCTCCTCTCCACTCTGTATTCCTGGTGCCCATTCAACCAGCTCCTGTCCCCCTCTTTCTTCTCATCTCACCATCAGGCAGGAGTCACCCACATAGTCTCATGTGTCTACTTGAGCCACAAAGTTCACTCCTCACCGGCATCATTGTCTATCTTGTAGTCCAGGCCAATCCCAGGCCAATCCATGATCATCAGAGTCCCTCCAATCTCAGTCAACCATTAAGCCTAGTCTTTTTATGAGAATTTAAGATCTGGAGGGATTAATTTTAATTGACTCTAAACTCAATACGGCTTGTCATATGATGTGGCTACCAAAAACATGATCTTCGGTGTACTGTAGGCTTTCAAACAAAAAGAGGAAAACTACTGAGACACTTTATTAACAAAACAGCTAGCATTACTGAAGCTATGAGTTAGACAAACAGTAAGAGCTTTTCATGAAATACCTCATTTAATCCTCAAAATTCTGTCATGGAGGGGGAATTATTACCTCTCACTACACAGATGAGAGAACCACAGTTCAAAAACATTGGGTAACTTGCCCAAGTTTACAGGACTAGAATGTGTTAGAATCAAGACTCCTGATTCCAAAGTCTGGCTTTAATCCCAATGCTCTACTGTACCAGCTTTTATTGACACTGCTGGATGAAATTAAAGATTGATAAGAAACACTAACCTGTTCTTGAGAAGCTATGCAGTTTAGAGTCTGAACACCCCTGTGCTGCCTGGTGAAGTTTATGACCCATGAGAATATCAGTGTGTAAGTTAGCCTCCAAAACACTACCGTCTCCCAGTAATTCAGGCTTCACATTTCAAAATCATCTCTGACTCTTTCTCCTGCTTCTTTCTGTATCTCCAATGAGTCATAAAGTCCTGCCACCAATTCCTTTAATATTTCTTTGTATAATTACTTTATTTTAAAAATAATATATTCATGGTAAGACATTCTAACATCAAAAAAAGATATATAATAAAAAATAAGTTTCTCTCCCATTCTAGACAGACCCTGAGTACTGTTTTCCAGAGGCAACCACTGTTGAAAACACACACACTTAAAAAGGAAAGGGAGTGACAAGATCAGATATGGGTCACCCTGCATACAGTGCAGGGTGGATTAGTGTTGATAAGGCTAAATGCCAGGAGACCAACATGAAAGGTACTGCAATGGTGAATCATCATGATAGCCTAAGATAATACCATGCAACATGAAGTTGCAAAATATTTAGTGGGACAGGTCAATTATATATAGCCAGTGCTTGCATGTTGGGGGTGAAAGAGTGAAGAGTTTGGACTGACTCTTACATGCTTGGCTTGGGCGCCTAGTTTGATAATGGAGCCATTTCACTGAGATAGGAAAAGAAGAACCAGTGTATACGTTCACCTTTGGATCCCTTCATGGTATTCAGAAGACACAGTGGCCAGCTAGAAATGTGGATCTAGAGCTCAAGAGAGAGGCTAGGCTGCAGAAAAAGGGGCTGTCGAAGCTGTGACCAAGACGAGTTCATTCAGGGAGACCTTGTCACATGAGAGGAGTAAGAGCTTCACTACCTGAAGAGGAAGTACCATCTCAGGTGCCAAGACCACTGGATGGACAACAGAGGATATGCACTTTTCTGATCTGCAGAAACCTATTTTTATCTGGAGACATATTTTGGCACTTGCTCATATTTGTTCCTGTTTTGCTCTTCTATTATTTCATATGAATACATCTGCTGCCCTGTAACATCTACTATCCTTTCAGAGGTTGAGATCTGGCAGGTTTCACACAAAAAGGGTGTAGCTTTTTTGCATTTTAATCACATTTTTTTCTTAAAATAGGCTTTGCAGCCACTTGCAGTCAGGGAGGCTGTTTTCAAGCAATAAAACAAGCAGAGCACAGAAATGTGTGCGTACTGATCGCTTTGCTGCCTGTGCTTCTACCATCACCAAGAGAAGAACTATCCTGGGGGCCAATGCCCTCCAGTGTGGGCCCCAGAATAGACACACTAATGGAAGCAGAGCCATCCCAACTGACTCACGGATGTGCAAGTGAGAAATAAATGCGTATTATATATCATATGCCGCGAGGTTTGGTAGAAATCTCTGATTTTAAGGAGAATGAAATCTTCAGATTTTAAGTAGACCTGAAGCAGTTTTGACAAATGCATATTCTTTTGTAACCCACACTCCTATCAAGACAGAACATTACCATAATCCCAGGAAGCTACCTGTTGGTCCTTCTGAGTCAATCCTTATCCCCACTCCCAGAAGCAAACACTGATTGATTTTGATCATGATAGCTTAGTTTTTATGCAGCATGTTTTGTTGTAGTAGTTGACTAAGACCAGAAATTAGCCAAATGCAGTACACTGTCTGTTTTTGTATGACCTATGTGCTGAGGAAACACTGGTTAAGAATCACAGTTAAGAGCTATGGCTGCTAATCAAAAGCTCAGCAGTTCAAATCCACCAGGTACTCCTTGGAAACTCGATGCGGCAGTTCTACCCTGTCCTATAGGGTCAGTATGGTCAGAATCAACTCAAGGGCAAGGGGTTTGGTTTTTTTTAATGAGCTAAGAATGGTTTTTATATTTTAAAATGGTTGAAAACTCAAAAAAGGCATATTTTGTGACGTGAAAATTACACAAAATTCACATTTTTGTGTCCATAAATGAAGTTTTATTGGCACACAGCCATGCCCATTTGCTTATATGTTGTCTATGAAGATTAAAGACTATAGACAATGGAAAAGTTCAATATCATCAGTCAGAACAAGGCCACGGGCCAACTGCAGAACAGATCATCAATTGCTCATATGCAAGTTCAAGTCAAAGCTGAAGAAAATTAGAACAAGTCCATGAAAGCCGAAGTACGACCTTAAGTATATTCCACCTGAATCTAGAGACGACCTCAAGAATAGATTCGATGCATTGAACACTAAATGACCGAAGACCAGAGGAGTTGTGGAATGAGAGACATCAAGGACATCATACATGAAGAAAGCAAGAGGTCACTGAAAAGACAGGAAAAAAAGAAAAGACCAAAATGGATGTCAGAGGAGAGTCTGAAACTTGCTCTTGAACATCAAATAGCTAAAGCGAAAGGAAAAAATGATAAAGTAAAAGAGCTAAAAAGAAGATTTCAAAGGGTGACTTGAGAAGACAAGGTAAAGTATTATAATGACATATGCAAAGACCTGGAGTTAGAAAACCAAAAGGAAAGAATGCACTCAGATTTTTCAAGCTGAAAGGACTGGAGAAAAAATTCAAGCCTCGAGTTGTAATACTGAATAATTCTATGGCGAAAATATTAAATGACACAGGAAGCATCAAAAGAAGATGGAAGGAATACACAGAGTCGCTTAAACCAAAAAGAATTGGTTGACGTTCAACCATTTCAGGAAGTAGCATAATGATCAGAACTGATGGTACTGAAGGAGGAGGTCCAAGCTGCATTGAAGGCATTGGCAAAAAACAAGTCTCCAGGAATTGACAGAATACCAACTGAGATATTTCAACAAACGGATGCAGCGCTGGAAGTGCTCACTCCTTTATGTCAAGAAATTTGGAAGACAGCTATCTGGCCAACCAACTGGAAGAGATCCATATTTATGCCTATTCCAAAGAAAGATGATCCCACCCAATGCAGAATTATTGAATATCATTAATATCACACACAAACAAAATTTTGCTGAAGATTATTCAAAAGCACCTGCAGCAGTATACTGACAAGGAACTACCAGAAATTCAGGCTGGATTCAGAAGAGGACATGGAACCAGCGATATCATTGCTGATGTCAGATAGATCCTGGCTGAAAGCAAGGAATAGCAGAAAGATGTCTACCTGTGTTTTATTGACTATGTGGAGGCATTCGACTGTGTGGATCATAACAAACTATTGGTAACACTGCAAAGAGTGGGAATCCCAGAACACCTAATTGTGCTCATAAGGAACCTGTACATAGATCGAGAGGCAGTTGTTTGAACAGAACAAGGGGATACTGCGTGGTTTAAAGTTAGGAAAGGTGCTCCTCAGAGTTCTTTCCTTTCACCATACCTATGCAATCTGTATGCTGAGTAAATAATCCGAGAAATTAGACTATATGAAGAACAGAGCATCAGGATTGGAGGAAAACTCATTAACAACCTGTGTTATGCAGAGGACACAACCTTGCTTGCTGAAAGTGAAGAGGACTGATGAAGATCAAAGACCACAGCCTTCAGTATGGATTATACCTCAACATAAAGAAAGCAAAAATTCTCACAACCGGACCAATAATCAACATCATGATGAATGGGGAAAACATTTCATTTTACTTGGATCCACAATGAACACCCATGGAAGCAGCAGTCAAGAAATCAAACAATGCATCGCACTGGGCAAATCTGCTGCAAAAGACCTTTTTAAAGTGTTAAAAAGCAAAGATGTCACCTTGAAAAATAAGGTGCATCTGACCCAAGCCATGGTGTTTTCAACTGCCTCATATGCATGGGAAAGCTGGACAATGAGTAAGGAAGACGGAAAAAGAAATGACGTCTTTGCATTATGGTGTTGGCAAAAAATATTGAATATATCATGGACTGCCAAAAGAACAAACAAATCTGTCTTGGAACAAGTACAGCCAGAATGTTCCTTAGAAGCAAGGATGGTGAGACTATGTCTCACATACTTTGGACATATTATCAGAAGGGATCAGTCCCTGAAGAAGGACATCATGGTTGGTAAAGTGCAGCGTCACTGAAAAAGAGGAAGACCCTCGATGAGATGGATTGACACAGTGGCTGCAACAATGGTCTCAAGCCTAACAAAGATTGTGAAGATGGTGCAGTACCAGGCAGCATTTCGTTCTGTTATACACAGGGTCTCCATGAGTCAGAACTGACTCGACACTACCTAACAACAACAGTTATACTATTTATATTAAGTTATCTGGAGTCATCCTTGACAAGCATAGCTTTTGGTCAATAAATCCACTCCAAAAGCTGGCTCCTTCAAGCTCTGCCTAATGACCTCAGCCTTCTTTAGTAGAAATACTTCCTTTTTTTCACTGAATGATTTCTCTTCTAATTAAAAAACATTTCAATACTGCAGATGGGATGGGGTAGTGGTAGATCTGGATAGCTGCAGGCCTTTTGTTATTCTAACTGACAAAGTTGGGGTCAGAGTTAAATTTCTTAGGACAACATGAAAGAGCTGAGTGTCATCTTCTCCCCATTTCCATTCCTTTAAAAACACGTTGTACAAGTATTAAAGACTATCACTTTTTTAAAATAATTTTTATTGTGCTTTAAGTGAAAGTTTACAATTCAAGTCAGTCTTGCACATAAAACCTTATATACACCTTACTGCATACTCCCAATTACTCTCCCCCCAATGAGTCAGGCTGCTCCCTCCTTCCTAAAGACTATCACTTTCAAGACTGTCAAATTATTAGCCAGCTGTGGATGCCCACATGTCTCAGGTTTTGTGTGTGTTTATGTGAGGATCTCATGAAAGCTATGGATCCTTTCCCCAGAAAAATACACACATGCACATCCCACCCTCCTACCCACCCTCACCCCCAACACACACAAATTCATGGTATTCTCAAACTCCTGGTACATGGCGAGGAGCCCCAAGTTAAGAAACACATTGGGTGAATGAACCTTGAGGACTATTGTAGAGACACTCTGAAATGGCTCGTGAGCAACTAAGTGGCTTTTCCCCCCTGGTTCTAGGTTCACCACACATGTTCTCATTATCTACCTGTGGACTTTGTCCTAGATGGAATATGCACCGGATGGCAGGTGATTTTTTTTTTTTCCCAATATAATATGAATAAACAGGCTTTCAATTTTAACACGGCTTGTCTTTGGGGGAAAGAATGCAAGTATTTGGTTTGAGACTAAATTAATAAGTTTGCATTCTAACATGGTGTGCATGTGTGTGAATGTATATGTGTGTTGGTGTGCATGTGTCCATGTGAGTCTGCCCCTGAGAGATGAACTTAGCCTTTCTCTCTGGGTCAGCCATTTCCTGGTCAACCAGGCTGAGATGAATTCATCCAGGTAAGAGGCAACTTGTAGGTTCCCAGGCAGCCTGCCCTTGGTAAGCTCAGTTAACTTCCTCCCATCTACAAATGCACCATATTCAGGGGTACCATCATGTTGAAGACACCGGCCTACACTCAGCCTTTTCAGTAGCTGTGAAAATTCCAATTCCTCCTTATCATGGAGGACTAAGCTGCTTCTTATCGCTAAGCTCCCTTAAACTGCATCCCACTGTGAGACCTAAAGGGGATTACCAGCTGTCATGTAGCTTTTTATCTTTCCACCTACCCAATAGCAGACAGGAGAGCTCAAAATGTGACAAAAATAAGCACTAAGAGTAAAGGAATTCCCAAAGGGGTGAATCTGTGTCTCTCTGAGGCACGGAAAACATCCCACACAAACTGTAAAACATGAATCTCGGGTTTTCCTGAATTCTTCTCTGTCTTTTCTTGGCTGAAAGCATGAAACTAATAAATAAGCATCTGCCAACTTCTAACTCTAACCAGCAAAGAAAATCAAATTGGGAAAGAAAATCAAATCAAGAAAAGGCAGATGGGAATGGACGTGCACATGCACGCACACAGGCACATACACACCCCCTCCAGACGAGGGGAGAAAGGAAAGAAAAGGCTACCACCCTTCCTGAATTTTCAGAAACAGACCTGTAATTGTTTCTGAGGGTAGTCCAGACAACAAAGGAACTCCTGAGAGTTAACTAAGGAAAGGGAACATTTCCATTTCACAGGCTCATCAGACACTGATTCTATTTCTATGTGCATGTATACATAAAAAGACTCGCAAATTATTTTGCTGTTTTATGGCAGCAAAGGTCACCCTACTGATGAGCACTCTACTTTGTTTTTCCAGGTCTGGTATTTACTCCAGTAGCCCTTGAGACCAATAGAATGATTGGCAGAGTAAGACAAAACATCTTTTTATTATGCAAAGCCAAGTGGCCCAAATCACCCCAAAAAACACTTTCGAATGTGCTTTGTTTAGAATCTTTTAGTGGTTTCCCATTGCCCTAAGGATAAACTCTCAGTCCCCTAATTTGGCCTACAAATTGTTGTTGTGTGTCACCTAGTTGATTCCAACTCATAGCGACCCCATGTAACAGAATAGCACTGTCCTATAGGGTTTTTTTTTTTTTTTATATATATAGGGTTTTCTTGGCTGTCATCTTTACAAGAGCAGATCACCAGGTCTTTCTCCCATACAGCTACAGGTGGGTTCAAACCACCAACCTTTCAGTTAGCAGCTGAGCGCTTAACTGTTGCACCACGAGGGCTCCTTGGCCTATAAGTAGAGTGGACTATATAATTCAGTCATCTAAACACGGACAATTTTGAGAATGAAAGGCAATGCTCTTATTAATAATGCCAGGACACCAGTCACAAACCTGGACGGTCTACACTAAGAAACAGGACTTATGGTTACCCCACCCTAAAGTAATCTGACTTAGCCCTGTGATTCACCCTCTTCTTTCACCATCCTTCTACTCATTCTCTCCTCTAGCCATATTAACCTCTCAGTTTTCTGAAATGGGAAAGCACTCTCCAGCCTCCTAACCTTTGATCATGCACTTTCCTGTACCTGTTCAACTCCTTTGCCTCTTAGTCACCTGCTTCACTCGTACTCATCCCTTCCTTCAGGTCTCAGCTAGACATAATTCGACAGGGAGGCCTCCCTTGACCCTCAAGATAAGGTTAGCCCCCCTCTTAGGACCTCCCACAGCATCCAGAACATCCCTCAACCCATTTGCAAGTACTTATTTAGTGGCTGCAGCCTTCTGCTATGTTCCATCTCTGGGGAGGGACAATGCTTGGTTTATTCACTGCCGAATTCTCAGTTTCTTGCATAGTGCCTGACACACACACACAAAAAGGAGCTCCTTAATTCTTCAGGTCTCATCTCAGGCATCCTTTCTGAGATGCTTTCCTTAACTCCCACTGCTTTTGCCCATACCAGTGTGAGTTAGGGGCTGCCCTGAGTGCACCTGAGGCTCAGGCTGCCTCTGATCTAGCCTGCCACACTTAGCTAACACTGATCCACTCAGTGCTCTGGGAGCTCCTTGGAACCAGAGTCTATGATTACTTATCTAGGCGCAGTGTTGGTGATGAGGATAATGCTGGTAAATGATATCACAGGGCAATGGCCCCTCATCTGAAACCTTGGGCACAGATGCGTTTTGGAATTCAAAATTTCTTATTTGAAAATGTCAGTGTTATATAATATTGGCAGTGGGATCTGGGGCAGCACCCTGTGACCTACCAAAATGATGTTTCTGCAGCTAAATGTGTGAATATTCACACTAAGTGGCAAAATAAAGCTGCAGAATATTGTCACATCTCTTCAGGTCAGATTTTGCAACTCATTTTGTTCAGATCAGGTCAGCTTTTTCTGCCAAATTTATGAAGCAACTTTGGTTTTCCAGAGTTTCGGATTTTAGAATTGTGGAAAGGGGCTCTGGACTTTTAACAGCTGATACTTCATTAATACTTATATGTCAGGCACTGTTCCAAGTTTATATTATCATATGCACACAAACACATATATGTAAATTATATAACATATATGATATTATATGTATAGTATATACATATATATGTTGAACATCGACTAATTCTTTTTCATATAATGACTCTGTGTATTCCTTCCATCTTCTTTTGATGCTTCCTGCATCGTTTAATATCTTCCCCATGGAATCCTTCACTATTGCAACTCGAGGCTTGCATTTTTTCTTCAGTTTTTTCAGCTTGAGAAATGCCAAGCATGTTCTTCCCTTTTGGTTTTCCATGTCCAGCTCTGTGCACATGTCATTATAACACTTTACTTTGTCTTCTTGAGGTGCCCTTTGAAATCTTCTGTTCAGTTCTTTTACTTCATCAGTTCTTCCTTTTGCTTTAGCTGCTCAACATTCGAGAACAAGTTTCAGAGTCTGACATCCATCTTGGTCTTTTCTTTCTTTCCTGTCTTTTCAATGACCTCTTGCTGTCTTCACGGATGATGTCCTTGATGTCATTCCACAACTCGTCTGGTCTGCGGTCACTAGTGTTCAATGCATCAAATCTATTCTTCAGATGGTCTGTAAATGCAGGTGGGATATACTCAAGGTCGTATTTTGGGTCTCGTGGACTTGCTCTGATTTTCTTCAGTTTCAGCCTAACCTTGCACATGAGCAATTGATGGTCTGTTCCACAGTTGGCTCCTGGCCTTGTTCTGACTGATGATATTGAGCTTCTCCATTGTCTCTTTCCAGAGATGTAGAAAATCTGATTTCTACGTGTTCCATCTGGTGAGGTCCATGTGTATAGTTGCCATTTATGCTGGTGAAAGAAGTGCCAGGCACTGTTCCAAGTCATTGGTCTTGCAAAATTCTATCCTTTGATCTCCAGCATTGTTTCTATCACCAAGGCCATATTTTCCAACTACTGATCCTTCTTCTTTGTTTCCAACTTTCACATTCCAATCTCCAGTAATTATCAGTGCATCCTGATTGCATGTTCAATCAATTTCAGACTGCAGCAGCTGATAAAAATCTTCTATTTCTTCATCTTTGGCCCTAGTAGCTGGGGCATAAATTTGAATAATAGTCAGGAACTGATGGTACCGAAGGAAGAAGTCCAAGCTGCTCTGAAGGCACTGGCGAAAAACAAGGCTCCAGGAATTGATGGAATATCAACTGAAATGTTTCAACAAAGAGATGCAACGCTGAAGGTGCTCACACGTCTATACCGAGAAATATGGAAGACAGCTTCCTGCCCAACTGATTGGAAGAGATCCATATTTATGCCTATTCCCAAGAAAGGTGATCCAATCGAATGTGGAAATTATAGAACAATATCATTAATATCGCACGCAAGCAAAATTTTGCTGAAATAATTCAAAAACAGCTGCTACAGTATATCAACAGGGAACTGCCAGAAATTCTGGCTGGTTTCAGAAGAGAATGTGGAACCAGGGATATCATTGCTCATGTCAGATGGATCCTGGCTGAAAGCAGAGAATACCAGAAGCATATTTACCTGTGTTTTACTATGCAAAGGCATTCGACTGTGTGGATCATGATGAATTATGGATAACATTGTGAAGCACGTGAATTCCAGAACACTTAATCGTGCTCATGAGGAACCTTTACATAGATCAAGAGGCAGTTGTTCAGACAGAACAAGGGGATACTGATTGGTTTAAAGTCAGGAAAGGTGTGCGTCAGGGTTGTATTCTTTCACCATACCTATTCAATCTGTATGCTGAGCAAATAATACAAGAAGCTGGACTATATGAAGAAGAACAGGGCATCAGGATTGGTGGAAGACTCATCAACAACCTGCGTTATGCAGATGACACAACCTTGCTTGCTGAAAGTGAAGAGGACTTGAAGCACTTACTGATGAAGATCAAAGACCACAGCCTTCAGTATGGATTACACCTCACCATAAAGAAAACAAAAATCCTCACAACTGGACCAATGAGCAACATCATGATAAATGGAGAAAAGATTCAAGTTGTCAAGGATTTCATTTTACTTGGATCCATAATCAACAGCCATGGAAACAGCAGTCAAGAAATCAAAAGACGCATTGCATTGGGTAAATCTGCTGCAAAGGACCTCTTTAAAATGTTGAACGGCAAAGACGTCACCTTGAAGACTAAGGTGCGCCTGACCCAAGCCATGGTATTTTCAATTGCATCATATGCATGTGAAAGCTGGACAATGAATAAGGAAGACCGAAGAAGAATTGACGCTTTTGAACTGTGGTGTTGGCGAAGAATATCAAATATACCATGGACTGCCAAAAGAACGAACAAACCTGTCTTAGAAGAAGTACAACCAGAATGCTCCTTAGAAGCAAGGATGGCGAGACTGCGTCTTACATACTTTGGACATGTTGCCATGAGGGATCAGTCCCTGGAGACGGACATTATGCTTGGCAGAGTACAGGGTCAGCGGAAAAGAGGAAGACCCTCAATGAGGTGGATTGACACAGTGGCTGCAACAATGAGCACAAGCATAACAACGATTGTAAGGATGGCTCAGGACTGGGCAGTATTTCATTCTGTTGTGCATAAGGTCGCTATGAGTCGGAACTGACTCGACGGCATCCAACAACAACATATACATATAAAATTTCATTTAATCCTCACAGCAAATATTATAAGTATTATCACTTTTCTTATTTTTTTAGATAAGGGAACGGAGGCATAGAAAGTACAAGTAACACGGAGAGAGTAAGTAGTTGAACACAAAACCAGGCATGTGTTTGGGGGATTGTTGAGTAAATTCATGAATGAAACATGAGTATGCATGTATTACACACAGAGTGGTAGGCTTGGAACAGTTACCAGTAAAACTGCTGAGGTGGCCTTGTCTGTTCCTTGGGATTGTCTGCCCCAGACACTTTTTCTAGGCACTACTTTTACCCCAACTTAAATGTTTATAGAAAGATCATTACAATGGCAGCCACCCTCCTGGACACAAACAACTGGTGCAACGATAGGCTCCTGACCCAAGTTAGGGCAAAAATAACAATTCTCTGGGACTTGGGAACTTGAACCACAAAATCTTTCTCTTTCTGGGTGCCTGAAATATAAATCATTAAGTTATTTCGGAGGAAAACAGGCACAACCATAATAAAAAGAAAAAAAAAATTTTTTTTTTTCCAGAGCTTAAATATCCAATACAGCCTGGCATATTCCGGTACATAGCCTATGCTTTCTATTTTCTCTTTTAAATAAAACATTGGCTAGCACACAGGAATTAGTAGGCAAGTTGAAATTGCCTCTGCTGCTGATGTGTAACTAACTATTGTCAGGAGTCATTTGAGAATTAAATTATTCAACTGATGTTTACTGAGTACCTACTATATGCCAGGCAGTCAGCTAAGCAGGTGGTAAACGAGATGGATGTGGTTCATGTCTTCACAGACCATACAACTGGAGTGGAAAGAAAAATAGCAGTGTGAGTTTATGAACCAGGGAATATAGGAGAACAGGAAGAATACGCAGTGGTAGGTTTAAATCAATTAGTAATTGGAACCGAAGTGGAACAAAAATTAATTACACTATTTTTGAGCTGTTCAAGTTTAATTCCAATACTTTATATCATAAAACTGAACGATTGTGAAGAATTACTGACATA
The DNA here is from genome assembly GCF_030014295.1 of Loxodonta africana. Classification (NCBI taxonomy): domain Eukaryota; kingdom Metazoa; phylum Chordata; class Mammalia; order Proboscidea; family Elephantidae; genus Loxodonta; species Loxodonta africana. The sequence continues at coordinate 37,134,480 of NC_087345.1, read as the reverse complement.
AGGAGTAAGGATACAAATAAAGCCTCCATGAGCACATTGAGTCACTCTAATACTCATGTATCAGGTATGGACTCTCCAGACTCACTATTGTTATTAACAGACAATCAACCAGACTTGCATACACATTATGACTGTGTAATTAAATGGCTTGATAGTGGAAAAACTAATGCAATTTAGGAGCATGAGTTCCAGGAAACGCAGCCCCCTTTAAAACCAGGGTTATCAAACCTAAAAATGCATTTTGTAGAAAGCACTTTGCAAAAGTAATAATAGAATATATTTAAATTTTAAGACATAAAAGAGAAAAACTAAAGGAATTTCCACAATAGGAAACAGGAAAAGAGTAGCTACAGCAATAGAAATATATTTGATAAAATATAGGACATATTGTTACCTGTCAATGTACTAACTCTTCCTCCATTCTTCTTTGTTAACATAACCTCAGTTTTGTTCAGGACATTAATATCCTCTCCTAAGTAAACCCTTTCTTTCCCCAGCTTCCCTTGAGGTTACAGACAGCTATGTATCATGGCTTTGCTGAATGAAACATAAGTGAAAGTCTGCTTTCCTAATAAAAGGAGACAGAGTTAGCAGGAGGAACCCCTTCCCACTTGCCCCACTTCTTCCCTTGAATGAAGACATGATGCATGGAGCTCTAGCCACCATATTGTGACCATGAGGATGAAAGCACACTTGCAGAGTAACTCTGATGAGCAGCTGAACCAGGGCCAGCAATGGCCTACCTGTAGATGTCATCATATGTGAAAAAAATAAACCCATTTGTTTAAGCCATTGTTGGTTGGTTTTTCTGTTATATGCAACCAAACATATTCCTAATAGATAGAGGATAACATGGCAGAAGATTTTACTCAAAAGTTTGAACCTTGGGCAACTGTAGCTATAAAGGCTGAGAATTCTCTGCAAACAGTGACTTAGTGCTGATAATGAGAAGCAACCAGTTGTGGACCAGCATAAAATATTGATCATCATGGAACACCAAATCAGGATTGTGGCAGAGGATTTTGGTTGTTCACTCAACATACATTCTCCATCTTCTTTCTCACCAACAGAATCCCAAATTTGTTCCCATGGTGTACACCCACATGCTTCACAAGCCCTTTCCCAGCACTAGGGAAAGTTCAATTTCAGTCACCTGAGCAATTGAAGATAAAAAAGTTGGTCAGTCCAAGAGCACCCAGTAACCAGTGACACATGCTTTCCTGCCCCTCATTCCTTTCCCCCTGCTCTGCCTCTGAGCTTCCTGGCTGGCTGTGGTGGCTTGGTCAGGTGGGAAGTGCAGCGTTCGTGCCACTTGGATTCGCCCTACCTACATTGGAGATCAGCGAGCAGGGAGTACAGGAAAGCAGCTTCACAAAGTTCCCAGCAGGAGACAGAGCACTGGGTAACGAGCAATATACTCTTTCCTAGTTCCCCCTCTTTTCCCTCCCCCCACCCCCTTTGGCCTCCTCTGCTTCCCACCAGCCACAGTCTCTTGGCCAGGAGGCAACTGGTCTGGCCTCAAGTGGCTTAGATTTGCCCTGCCTACACTGGCCAGGCCCCTAAGCTGGTGTTGGTTCTTTCCATCTTTTTTGGTTTCTTCTGTGCCTCCTACCACCTCCCCCTCCTTTCTCTGGAACACTTGGCTCCGTGTGCCATATTTGCTGCTTCTTGAAAGGCTGTGAAGCCATGCTGGACTGGAGAACCACTTTCTTACCCCATGACACCATGCTGGTGGGATCTCTGGGGCTTTTTTCCCCTTATTTTGCTTTGTTCTGTTTTGTTTTATTTTGTTTAGGAGAGCCCCTCCTAGCCAGGCTGCTCTGCACAGCTTAGGAGCCAGTGCCCTAATCTACACAGCCACATAGGTGGGATCCCTGGGGGCATTCCTTTTTTTCTTTTTTCTCTCTCTTTTTCCCTTTCTGTCTTCATTTCTCAGTTCTCGTCTCTCTACGCTTATCTTCTTTTCCTGTCTCCTGAATACCTGGTGCTGTGTGACATCTATACCCCCTCTAGCCAGGCTATACTGTGCAGCCTGGGAGCCACTTCCCCAGTCTTAGCAGCCCCACCAGTGGGACTCCAGGACTACTGGGGGCTTTTCTTCTCTTTTTTTCTTTTCTAAATTTTTATCTAGTTATTTTTTTCTTTCTTTTTCCCTTTTTTCTTTTCGTTTTTCTCCATTTCTCGATTTCTCATCTCTCCATTCCAACAGCAAGCTCCCTTAGCATTCCTTTTTTTTTTCTCTCTTTGTTTGCATGTTTGTTTTTGGCTCCTCTTTTTCTCTCCTCTCGCTCCTCTTTCCCACACCCCTATTAGTAGCTCCACACATCACAACCTCCCCCCTCTTTCCCGCCTACCTGCACTGTGCACTGAACATCACACCCCCGAGCAGTACAGGCATGGCCTACTGGAACCTGCCCAGCACTGATTCCTGGCCTGCCCTGTCAGCCCTAGTACGTGCCACAAACAACCCATCCCAGCCCCTCCCCTTCAGGTGGACCTGTCCTGTTGCATCATTGCTGAATGACTGGTCCTGCCCATTGGACAAGCAGGTGAAAAATATCATGACTACACACTAGCAAACAACAAAGAACGCACAGCCCACCTGCTGAGACATAACCAAATAAAACAAAAAAGCATGACAAAACAAATCTACAATCAAGAAACGAAGAAAATAACCACTGAATGTACCGAAGACAGCAGACAATATAAAAACATAAAAAAAAAAAAAAGACAGGATGGGTCCACTAAAAAGGTGTCCAAAATAAAACACCAGATGACTTTCTAGTAGAAGAAAAGGCACTAGAACTACCTGACAGGGAATTCAAATCTCTAATCTTCAGAGCTACATAAGAGTTGAAGCAAAAAGCAGACAAAAATCAGGAAAAAATAGACAAATTTTTGGAAAAGGCAGACAAATTCATGGAAAATACAGACAAAAAAATGAGCAATTCAGGAAAGTAATGCAGAAACAAAATGCCAAAATAAATTCACGACTAGAAATCATACAAAAACAACAATTAGAAATCCAAAAGATAAACAATGAGATTTCAGAAATGGACAGTGTCATGGAAGGGCTGAGCAGCAAGTTTGAAATGATGGAAGACAGAATCAGTGAAATTGAAAATGAACACTTAGCTACAACTCCAAGGAAAAATCACACAAAAAAAAAAAAAGAATGAAGAAAAATGAAGAAACTCTGAGAATTATGTGAGACTCAATCAAAAGCAAAAATCTGCAAGTGATCAGAGTTCCAGAACAGGGAGAGAAAATGGAAAACACAGAAAGCATCACTGAAGAATTGCTGACAGAAAACTTCCCTAATATCATGAATGATGAAAAGCTAACCATCCAAGAAGCTCAACAAACCCCATATAGGATAGACCCCAAAAGAAAAACACCAAGGCATATTATAATCACACTCACTAAAACCAAAGATAAAGAAAAAGTCCTGCAAGCATCTCGAGAAAAACAAAAAGTCACATACAGAGGAGAAACAATAAGACTAAGTTCTGATTGTTTGGCAGAAACCACACAGGCAAGAAGGCAATGGGATGACATATATAAAACCTTCAAAGAAAAAAAACTGCCATCCAAGAATAATATATCCTGCAAAACTTTCATTCAAATATGATGGTGAAATTATGACATTTCCAGATAAACAGAAATTAAGGGACTATGTAAAAACCAAACCAAACTTACAAGAATTATTAAAGGGAGTCCTTTGGTCTGAGAACAAACAACATCAGACCACAGCCTGAATCTAGGATGCAAGATTGTACCAGCCAGATACCAACCTGGGAAATTAACACTCAAGGACTATCCAAAACCAAAATTATTGCAACAGGGAACGAGAAAGGTTAATCTGTAAAAGCAAACAACATCAGAACGATAAAAGAGGGAATATATGGTAGAGGTATAAAACTCTCTAACGGAGAGGAAGGCAAGGCGATACCAAGTAATAATAGACTGGTTCAGACCTAGGAAGATAAAGGTAAATTTCAAGGTAACCACAAAGAAAGTTTACAAACCTACTCATCAAAATAAAGAAAAAAAAATAAAGTCTCAATAAAAACAAAATCTACAAAGGAAAAAGAAATCCACAAACAAAAAGAACTCAGCACAGGATATTATGCTACGTGAAATAAGTCAATCACAAAAGGACAAATATTGTATGAGACCACTACTGTAAAAACTCATGAAAAGGTTTACATATAACAAGAAACAATATTTGATGGTTACGAGCGAGAGGAGGGGTGGGGATGGAAAAACACTTAGTAGACAAAAGATAAGTGGTAACTTTGGTGAAGGGTAAGACAGTATACATTACTGGGGAAGCCAGCACAACCTGTACAAGGCAATGCCATGGTAGCTCCACAGACACATCCAAACTCCCTGAGGGACTGAATTGCTGGGCTGAGGGCTGTGGGGACCATGGTCTCAGGGAACATCGACCTCGACTGGCATAACAGAGTTTATAAAGAAAATGTTTTACATTCTACTTTGGTGAGTAGCGTCTGGGGTCTTAAAAGTTGTGAACAGCCATCTAGGATACTCCACTGGTCTCAACCCTTCGGGAGCAAGGAAGAATGAAGAAAACTAAAGACATAAGGGAAAGATTGATCCAAAGGACTAACAGACTACATCTATCACAGCCTCCACCACACTGAGTCCAGTACAACTAGATGGTGCCTGGCTACCACCACTGACTGCTCTGATGGGGATCACGATAGAGGATCCGGACAGGGCTGGAGAAAAATGTAGAACAAAATTCTAACTCAAAAAGAAAGGCCAGACTTGTTGGCCTGACAGAGACTGGAGAAATCCTGAAAATATGGTCCCCTGATACCCTTTCAGCTCAATAAGGAGGCCACTCCTGAGGTTTACCCTTCAAAGACTGAAAAGGCCTGTGGAAAAAAAACAAGACTAAAAGGGTACACCAGCCCTGGGTCAGGGACTGTAAGGCAGGAGGGAACAGGAAGGCTGGTAATAGGGAACCCAGGGTTGAGAAGGGAGAGTGCAGAAATGTCATGGAGGCATTAACCGATATCATACAACAATGTATGTACTAATTGTTTGATGAGAAGCTAGTTTGTTCTGTAAACATTCATCTAAAGTTCAATTAAAAAAAAAAAGATTGGTCAGTCCAGGGCACGTGACTGTTCTGAGCCAACTGTATAGACAGTTAAGCCTCTTCAAACTTTCTCCTTAGATAAAGCAATTTCCATATGCAATACACACCTACCACGTGGTTTACTACAGGGCAGGTTCCATCATATTGTCAGCACCTTCAGCCTTTTTCTGCTTTTTCGTAGAAGATTTCTAAGTGTCTGGTGTGTCTGATACAGGGTTGTTACTATCTTGGACTCAACCGCAACTTTCATAGCAAACCTCTGTTTTAAACAGACACCACAGAGATGGAAATATTTCCTCTAAACCTAATGATCTCTCTTTTCCTCCTCTGGCAATTTGGGATGTGGTCTATACTCTTTTGCTCACTCTTATGTTAATCCTTCATTTGTAAATAAGAAGACCTTATTTGTTGTTTTTTTTTTTTTAAAAGGGGGGGCAGAGCAGGGCATATTCAGAATCTACATGTTTCACAATGGCTGAAGCGGAAGCAAGAGATGATGTTGCACAGGCAGGCAGACAACGGAGAGTTCTGTATCTCACACAACAAAGCATGAATTTTATTCCAAATGCAATGAGGAGCCACTGGATGATTTTAAACAGGGAGTGATATAATCAGATTTTTTATTTAGGAAGATCACACAGGCTGCAAAATGGAAGTCAAATTGGAAGGTGGCACACAGAAGCCAGTTAGAAGATAGCAAGAAATGATGAAGGCATTAACTAAGGCCATGGCAGTGAACAGATTTCAGAGGAAGTAAAATGGAAAGACTTTGGTGACAGTTGGATTTATGGGATAAAGTAAAGGTAGAAGTTTAAGGAGACCCCCAGGTTTTGGCAGGAGGTAGTTGGTGATACCATATACAGAGACAGAAATCCTGGAGAGTCTGGTGAACAGTGGTGCCAGGGAAGGGTGACAGGCAGATGGTATGCGCAATTTTATGCACTGTGGGACACCTCATGGAGATGACCACTAGGCAACTGAATGTCTGTGTCTGGCACTCAGATCTGGGCAGTAACCATTTATAATGTGAATGTAAATAGATGGCAATCCATGTCACGGAATTTAATGAGATCAGCTAGAGAAAAAACACAAAATGAGAAGACACATAAATGAAATCACAGAGAACACTAAATCAGGGACAGATAAAAGAACAGGCATCTACAAAGGAGAAAATGAAAGAAGAATGGCTAGACAGGCAGGAAGAAAACCACAGGTGGCTGAGGGGAACCCAGGGAAGAGAGCTGTAAGAACTGAATGGTTCGCAGTGACCAACTCTACAGAGTTCAGCTCACACCGACCTCCTTAAGGGCTCCTTCCCCACCAGGCATGTGTACATGTGGCCCTGCTCCCCTGGCTACAGTTAATTGGTCAAGGGGTGATCACTGAGCCAAGCAGGAAAGAAATGATCCCGGGCAGGACTCCTGAATGAATGGTGGAGGCGTAAACTGAAGCCATGTGTGCTATCAGCCCTGCCATGTGGACTGGGATGTAGGCAGAGAGGGTAACAGGAGCACAGAGAGCTGGGAACTGTCTTGGTCTAAACAAGACACCCCGTATTCTGATAATAAATGACTCTTTCATGCTAAGGCTGATTCCAGTTGGTTTCTGTTACTTGGAACCACCAAAATCCCAGTACACATCCAATATGGGAAGCAGAAATATAAACAGCTGCATTACCTGGCAGAATGAAATAAGAGTTGAATGGAGATATAAGAGGTGAACGTCGAGCTCAGGAGGAAGGGAGATTAATCGTGGCTGGGTTGAGGCAATGCTTCCAGAAGGGAGGTTACATCTCAGCTAGCAATTTAAGGATTAGGAGGACTTCATGGGGAAAGAAGGGAAAGAGTGCACTCTAGCTGAGGGAATAGCACTAGAAAATGCAGAAAAGCATAAAAGTAAATGAACCATTAAGGGATGTGTAGGCTGTGGTCATGCCTTTGCTCAGTCTCTTGGTCTGGTTAACTCCACAAGTCCTGCGGGACCCTACCAAGCATTTCCTGATCCCCACAGCACCCTGGCCACCCCATCACAGCCCTTCCCACAATACAAAATGTTCCAGTTATGGATCTGCATCCCTCGCCAGCTGTGAGGCCCTGAGGGCAGACCTCAATGTCCTCTTACCTTTGTATTTCCTACACCTGGCACAGAAACTTGGCAGAGTAGAGGCTCAGTACAGAGTGTATGATCTCAAGCAACCTCTTCTCATACGGTGTATTTAGAGAAAGGGGGCCAAGAAAGACTGAGGAGGAGCTAGGGTCCCATTCTAAAGACCAGGAGGTTTGGGAAGGCTGATATTCAAGGTTAGCACTGTGACGACTCACACATACGGGAACAGTTAAAACAACTTACATTTATTTGTGCTTTAAACTGTAAACATTTGCTGAATGTTATCACTTCATCCCCTGTGAGGTAGACAGGGCAGGAATTATTGGTCTGGTTTTGGTGGCTGTGAAAGTTGTGGTTCAGGAAAACTAAATGATTTGTCCAAATCTTGCACCTCCAGAGATCACAAAAGCCCTATGCCACATGAGACACCTGGCTTAGTGGATCCTCTCCCACATTCCATTACCCCAACCCACACTCCACACCAGGTGGCCTTCCAGTACCAAAAGGCAGATGGTTTAACCACGTCACTATGGACTAGCAATTGGAACAGGAAATAGCCAATGCAGTAGGATGGAGACAAACAAGGATTCACCCTTTGGGAAGCTCACCTAGATGTCAGGGTCTGTCTCCCATATTAACTTCCTATGGCTGGATGCAGAGATGGCTGGCAGTGAGACCTCAGCTTCTAATTACTCTCAACCTGTGGCAATGATGGAATCAGGAAAACAGCTCAGAGAGGTCAAAGCCATTGCCAGCACGAATTATTGATCTGCACACTTGTTTGGAGTCCACTGGAATAGGCAGCACAGTAGGGTCACAGCAGAAGGTGCTAAACGATTAATTCTCCTCCTGTATGAGGACCAAGCTCTCGGGTGAGATCTCTCTGTACTGAATATCAGGAGAAAGATGTTGTTTCCCACACTCAGGTGATAAGGTCTGCTCACTTTTGCTTTCTGCACAGTAATGGTTGACATTACTGACCTATCTGCAAACTGCTAAGAGACTGTAGAGCTTCTTTAGGTTGGTTTGTTTGTTTCTTCAGGTTGGTTGGTTTGTTTTGAGGAATTAGAAATGGTTTAAACTGTGCATTATCTTCTAAATCAATGTACCCTTGAAAGCTCTTAGAGGCCCCTGGAGAAAGTGAGTGTTGTACATGCTGTTGTCAGTAACACCTACTAAAACAACTTATTAGGTGTTTATATATACAGGGGGAACCCTGGTGGCATAATGGTTAAGAGCTATGGCTACTAACCAAAAGGTTGGCAGTTTGAATCCACCAGGCACTCCTCGGAAACTCTATGGGGCAGTTCTATTCTGTCCTATAGGGTCACTATGAGTCGCAATTGACTGAATGGCAATGGGTTTCTTTGGTATATATAAGATTGAATGTTAGACACCAGAGACATTAAACAATTGTTTAAACACGCTCATGCTTTTTCTCTCTCTACCTCTAAACTTAGCTGCAGGATAGAACCAAAAGCTAACTAGTTTGACCCCATGACGCTCAGCTGTGCTTAAACCCTAAGATTATTACTTAGAATTTAAGAGTTCCCTTTGGACTGGTTTATAGATATACGTCCTGTCTCACCTCAAGACTCTGTAGGTAAACTGGCAGCAGCTGGCGGACAGGTATAGAAGAGGAATCAAGGAGCTATAAAGAAGTGAAGGGAGCCTGGGAGCTAGAGCACGATGACCCAGATTCCCAATCTGCCCCCAGCAGTTATTACACTGTGCTCTTGGGCAGGTCACTTAACCTGAGCCTCTTACTTAACCTGGGGAGAGGCCAGATCATAAAGGGCTCGGGTCCCCAGTTTTCATCAAAGGCCTTGGACTTTGTTCCATAGACAAAGGGGACCTAGTGAAGGCTTAAATTATTACCAAACACCAGGTTGACACATGTGTTGTAACACTGCAAACTCAACTGTTTTAGGAGATAGATATGTCACCAAACTGAGGCTTAGAGAGGTTAAGTAAAATTTCTTAAATGACAAGCCAGGATTCCAACCCTGACTGACTCCATATATCCTGCTTTTTTCCATCTGTGGAAACCTACTTTGGAAGTAAGGGGAGGAAAACAAGCTAAAGCTGCACATGGCAGTGGGAACTGGGAGGAGCAGGAATACCACATGGAAGACAAAAGGCTAGAATTCTAGCAAGTCCAGGTGAGCAGGATCCAGACATTTCCTGGCATTCCTGCTTCTCTTCTTTGAGGTGCTAATTACTCAACTGAACATCCTCAGATAGCATGGCTGGTTCGCTCAGGTGGAACAAAAGTACTTCCGCCAGCCCACATTTAAAAAGATGCAACCATCTCTAATTTTTCTGGATTCTCCTAGCAATATATTTCAAACCCAGGTGTATAATGCCCTTATGCTGAGTTTCAACAACTCCCTACTGGCCTTGTAGATGGGTTTAAAAATATCCCCAGGATTGCTAAAAAATTTTATCAAACCCGTATTTACTAAATTAAAAAAAAAAAATTTACCCTCTTATCCTTCACGCCTCATTTCTTCTCATCATTCCTTCCACAATGAACCCGAGACAACACTGAGAGTCAGCTTCTAGAAAATGTCCTCAAAACTCATCCTCAGCCCACTCCAAACTTAAAATATGCTTTAAGAGTGTGATAAAAGGTAATAATGAGGCAGAGGAGAGCTTGCAATATCCTAAAAATTTGAAAAAAATATGAATTAGCCTATAACATTGTCACACAATTCAATGATTCCATTTCCATGCTATGAAATGACACTCAGTAGAATAACTAAACTACAGCCCCAAGAGCACTAAAGAAAAGCAGTCTGGTAACAGGATGTGAGGAAAAAAAGATCTAAAGAAAGTATGGGGCATGTGAAAACCTGTTAAACTTTCTTAACCTTATTTAACCATAATGCCCTTAATCTGGGAAAATATCCTGAAGCCCTCAGACATGCTTTGGGAAATGTAATTGTCTTCCTTTGCCTGGAAAGCTCCCCACCTCATCTTTCTGCACCTCTTTTCCTGGCTGTTGATTAGGTGCCATCAAATTGGTTCTGACTCCTAGCAATTCTATATACAACGGAATAAAACACTGCCCGTTCTGCACCATTCTTAAAATTGTTGCTGTATTTGAGCCCATTGTTGGAGCCACTGTGTCAGTCCATCTCGTTGAGGATCTTCCTCTCTTTCACTGACCCTCTACTTTATCAAGCATAATGTCCTTCTCCAAGGACTGGTTTCTCCTGATAACATGTCCAAAATATGTAAGACGAAGTCTCGCCAACCTCGCTTCTAAGGAGTGTTCTGGTTGTACTTCTTCCAAAACAGACTTGTTCATTCTTCTGGAAGACCATGGTATATTCAATATTCTTCACCAACACCACAATTCAAAGGCATCAGTTCTTCTTCGGTCTTCCTTATTCATTGTCCAGCTTTCACATGCGTATGAGGTGACTGAAAATACCATAGCTTGGGTCAGGTGCACCTTAGTCCTCAAAGTGACATCCTTGCTTTTTAACACTTTAAAGAGGTCTTTTGCAGCAGATTTGCCCAATGCAATGTGTTGTTTGATTTCTCTACTGCTCTTTCCATGGGCATTGATTACGGATACAAGAAAAATGAAATCCTTGAAAATTTCAATATTTTCTCTGCTTATCATGACGTTGCTTATTGGTCCAGTTGTGAGGATTTTTGTTTTCTTTATGTTGAGGTGCAACCCATACTGAAGGTTTTAGTCTTCGATCTTCATGAGTAAGTACTTCAAGTCCTCTTCACTTTCAGCAAGCAAGGTTGTGTTATCTGTATATCGCAGGTTGTTAATAAGTCTTCCTCCAAACCTGATGCTGTGTTCTTCACACAGTCCAGCTTCTCAGATTATTTGCCCAGCATACAGACTGAATTAGCATGGTGAAAGGATATAACCATGATGCACATCTTTCCTGATTTTTAAGCCACACAGTATCCCATTGTTCTGTTCAAACAGCTGCCTCTTGGTCTACGTACAGGTTCCGCATGAACACAATTATGTATTCTGGAATTGCCATTCTTCGCAATGTTATCCATAATTTGTTATGATCCACACAGTCAAATGCCTTTGCACAGTCTTCCTGGTTAGGCCCTATTTATTTATTTTTCAGATCTCTGCTTGGAGTGAGCTCCTTATGCAAACCTTCCTTAAAATACTCTACCTGCATCCACCTAACCCCTTGGGCCCAAGTTAGTGGCGCTCTTAAGTTTCCAGACTTACCCTTATCATGGTAGGGATCCTTCTGCATTGTAACTGCTGGCTTACTTGCAGTCTGTGTAAACTTCTGAGTCTGCCTCCTGAGTCTATGTAAACCATGTCTTGTTTACCATTTTCCTGGTGCCTAGCACAGTGTCTGCAGTTCCTGAGTGGTGTAAATGGTTAAACGCTCCAAGTACTAATCGAAAGTGTGTCAATTCGAACCCACCCAGAGGCTCCTTAGAAGAAAGGCCTGACGACCTGCTTCTAAAAGGTCACAGCCTTGATAACCCTATGGAGTGCAGTACAGTGTCTGACAAGAGATATTTGTTCAACAACCAACTGACAAGTAACTGACTGACCATGCAATGACTTATGTGCAAACTTGGGTATCAACAGTTTGAATGGGGAAAGACACTTCTCATCTGTCAGGGAACACCAGAATACAGAAGGAAGAAGAGGAAGTTAGACAGTGGTTGGTTAGGATGAGAATTTACAAGTTCATGCTCAGTTTAAAAACAGTCCCAAAGTAAAGCAATGATATTTAAAAAAGAAAAAAAAGGCACAGTAGAAATTCTTGAACCATGGGTTCAGGACACCTGGGACCTGACCAAGCTCTGCTTTTAACTGGATTTGGGACTAGGCACAAACTCCTTATCACCTACCTCTCTGAGTTTCACTGTCTTGTGTGTAAAATGAGCAGGTCAACAAAATAAAAAGTTTATCTTTTTGTATGCCTTGATATAGAATTTAGTGAAACCTTCTTTCATACCTTTTTAATAAAAGTGATATATGTTCTTTACAGGAAAAAATTTTTTTAAAGAGTAGAGGGAAAACATTATTCACAATCCCATTACTCAAAGCTTCAGAACTTTTAAGATGGCTGATAGCACAGAGTTAAAAAAGAGACATTTTAACTTCACATTGTAGAAAACTTTGAAAATATAAAACAATGAAATAGATCAACTAAGAATAAAATTTTGGAGTATTTCCTTCTGGCTTTAAAAAATTAATGTATTCATCCATTTTATTGTACACATATTTAATGGGACCATGTTACAAATGTTGTTCTACAAACTATATTTTTCATTTAATAGTATACAGAGAGTCGCTATGAGTCGGAATCGACTCGACGGCACTGGTTTTTTTTTAGAAGACCTTGTGGATTGGCTGACTCAACACTCATTCTCACTTTCATCTCCCCTGTCTGCTTGTACTCTACAGCTTTGAGAAGCTAAATACTTCTTTATTAGCATCTCTTTCAACCAGAGGTGGCCATGAGACATGGTTTTGGGCAAGAAGATATAAACAGACATCAGTGAGGGGGCTTCTGGGAAAGCTTTTCCTTTCCTGATGAAAGGTAAAGAAGTTGCAGCAGCCCTCTTGTGACCATGAGATGTCAAGCATTAGAAAGGTCATGGGAACTGCAGAGATGCCAGTCCTGAAGCTCCTGAAACACTGACAGTATGTGTCTATATCCAGTCTTCTTGTTATGTGAGAAAAATAAATTCCTATTTGTTTCACCACTGTAAATAGTTGTTTCTTTTTATTAGTTGCAACCAAATCCATTCTTGACATAAAATGTAACATAAACAGATTTCCATGCCATTACATTTACTTTTCTACAATATCATTTGAAATGGTCACATGCTGTTCTATCAAAGCACCACAATTCATTTAGCCAGTTTTTCTATTGTTCAACATTTAGATAATTTCTCATTTAACTGTTACAGACATTATAATGAAAATTTTGGTAGACAATTCACATACATCTATGATTTTCTTTTTTTTTAATAAGCTTCCAGGGATAGAATTTCTTGGTCACAGGGCATAAACGTTTTTAAGGCTAATACCAATTTTTACTTAATCAGCAGTATATAAGAGTGTTCATCTCCTCATTCCCTCATTATTGAGAATTTTTAAAAATTAAACTTCAGATAGACCAAAACAATACCTCATTACTACATTACAACTAAACACCTCTGATTTCTCTGATTCTAGAAGTCCATATTCAGAAAGAAAAATCAACTTGTGAAAAATAGGAATTTTTTTTTTATTGTGCTTTAGATGAAGGTTCACAGAGCAAATTAGTTTATCATTAAACAATTAATATACATCATTTTGTGACACTGGTTGCCAACTCCACAAAATGTCAACACTCTCCCCCCCTTCTCCACCTTGGATCCCCCATTTCCATTCATCTAGCTTTCCTGTCCCCTCCCGCCTTCTCTTCCCTGCCCCTAGGCTGGTGTGTCCATTTAGTCTCATATACTTTTTTTTTTTTTTTACATGGTTGAGCTATGTGTATTATTGTTTTGTTTTATGGGCCTGTCTAATCTTTGGCTAAAGGGTGAGTCTCAGGAGTGACTTCAGTAATGAGTTAAAAGGGTGTCCAGGGGCCATACTCTAGAGGTTTCTCCAGTCTCTGTCAGACCAGTAGGTCTCGTCTTTTTTTTTGAGTTTGAATTTTGTTCTACAAAAAATGTGATATTTGGATGTAGGTTTTAAAAGACTGACGGCTGAATTCAAGACTTGCAATTCATTTACAAAGCAATGAAAACATTCCTGGCAATACTTTAAACTCTAATCCATAGAAATTTTCACATTACTGCGAGCCTGGTATAGTTCAGCAGTATAGGTCTCCCCAACCAAAAGCTGACATGGAACATCTGTGGGGCTCAGAGATGGGCCTCAAATGACTGGAAAATGGAACCCAAAGAGATACACATTTTAAAAGGAATAAGGAGAAAAGGAAGACAGTAAAAAAAGGAAGAAAGTCAGAAAAGACATGGCCCACACTCAACATGTGTAGCTCACATTCTGCTTTCTATCATGCCAAGGTTGCTTTCCATCTTAGGACTCCACAGTTCCTTTGCTTAGGAAGCTGTTCCCCTTTGATCAGAAAAGGAGCCCTGGTTGTGCAGTGGTTACAGCGCTTGGCTGCTAACTGAAAGGTTGGTGGTTATAACCCATCAGCTGCTCTGTGGGACAAAGATGTAGCAATCTGCTTCTGTAAAGATTACAGCCTTGGAAACCCTATGGGGCAGATCTACTCTGTCCGAAAGAGTCACTATGAGTTGGAATTGACTCAACAGTAATTTTTTTTTTCCCTCAGAAAGCTTGTTTTTTCTCATCATTCAGGCTCAAATACCACCTCCTCAGAGAAGCCTTGTTTAACCATCAACCTAAGTAGTTCTCACATTTTCCCCGACCTTCATATTGTCCTGTGTGATTTTCTTCATCGCACTTACCACTACCTGAAATGGTCTTGTTTATTTACGTATCTAAGTGTTTACTGTCAGTCTCCCTCCTCAACAGAATGTATCTTCAACCTGAGCAGAAACCTCATACTATATTCACGGCATCTAGAAGTATTCAATCAATATTTGCTGAATGAATGAGGGAGTGAACAAACTGACAATTTTCTAACCTCTAACCAAACACAGAGAGATCAACATTAAAAGCAATGAATGAAGTAATTACTCTGGGCAGCTGATGAGTGTGTAGCTCTTGAAAAAGCACTTTAGAGAGCTATGGGGAGTCCAATGTCCACAACAGCTGCCACTTCTGGGGACCTCTGCTTCCCCAGTCAGCAGCTCCCACTCCACTGAACTCTAGGATCCAAGGAAGACCATGGCATCTGGAGTTGGCTGTTGCCAGAGGAATCGGGGGAGGGGAGGGTACTGTCATATGGAGCTTTTCACATTTGTTTCTGTATTTTGTTCTTGTCAGTCTTTTAAATACTATTTGAAATGTTTTTCTTATGAAAATTTTCAAACATGAATGAGGTAAAAGGAATAGTATGATGAATTCCATACCCATCACCATTCTTGTTTGATATCTACTCACTGTGTGTGTACAGGTGTGTATGTGTCAGAGCATTTTAAAGCAAACACCGGACATCTTATCTTAAATGTGGTTTTAAACAGTCCCTGTGTCCTGAGGCTGCCTTCAGAAGGGACAGACCTTAGAAGTGCCCAGACCATATATGAAGTGTGCCGACAGGTAAAGATTGCTTGTTGGTGCCCAATCGAATAGCAGCATGCTGCTTTTTTCTCACTGACCTGCATGAAAGGGAAGGTTTCCAACTAACTGCTTAAAAACTCAGAGGAAACAAAGCCTTTGATCCCTGCAGGAAGCTTAGAAGGAGCCAGGCAATTTTCCAAAAGCACCAGATTCCAAACAGTAATAAGTCAGGGCAAATGGACATCTCTGCCTGACACCCAGTTATTTCGGTTGTCACCTCTCTTGTTACTTAATTTCCCTGCTTCGTTCCTTCGAGATCCTGGAAGCAGCCTTGCTCGCTAACTGGTATTACCTTTTCTTTTTTCCTCAGATGAATAAAAGGAGAGTGTTAATTCTTTATACTTAGAGGTATTTCTCAGAATAAGTGAGACAGCAAGTGTTTTTATCTGTGCATGGATTCAGGGGGTCTTTCGGGCTTTTTGCGGGGCAGGGTAGAGGGGCTGAGCTCTCTGAGAGATGAGCCAGTTCTGAGTCAGGGATGGACACAAAGAATACTTGCTCAAGCATAGTGCCTGGAACGAGGTAAGCATGAAATATAATAAGGAATCAATGAATCTGAACTAAAAAGGCTGGAGGCCCAGTTGAAAGCTTGAGCCCTGACCACTCAGGCAATATACTGTAAACAACAATTAAAACAAAACTTACAGAAAATACATTAAAGTAAGTTTTAAACTCTATCACCTTAACATGAGTTATTTGCCTTCTTGTACTTAACTTTTAAATCTGTCCTCTTGTAGACTCATTTTCATGCAGCTGAAAACATGATATACAGGCAACTTTTACATACATTCTACCTTACTTAACACAGCAAACACATTTCCATGTTGTTCGTCTTCCTTGGAATTATTTTAAATTGCTGCATAGTTTTTAGGTATGCCAACAAATCCTAACTCAACCTCTCTGCTCTTTGCTTTTTCTTCCCACAGTCATCTCCTTTTTTGGGGGGGTCCAGAGAACTCTCCTTTTGCCTTAGGTCTATGCTCATCTTCCAGCCCCTCTTATCAAGAGGCACCTGACCCCTGAGGTCTCCCTGACTTTAGGCATTAGCATATGCTGATCCCTCCACCTGTAACACTCTTGCAGCTCACTTTTTGCTTGGTCTATTCCTACCTATGATCAGGTCTCGGATTAAATATCACTTATTCCAGGAAGCCTGATCCTCCAAGACTGTCTAGGCATCTTGTACTTCAAGGGTCAGGGTACTCGTTACATTCTGTATTGTAACTGCTTGTCTTATGACCTACTTGTCCACCAGACTGTGAGAAAGATCAATTTTTCTGATTCTTATTAGCTGTGTGACCTTGGTCTTCCTTGAGCCTCAGTTTTCTCACCTGTGAAAAGGGAGCGTAATATACTCTCTCTTACCTACCAGAAGGGCTGCCATGAAGATCACATGAGGCAGTACTGAAAAGATTCTTTGTACAGTATAAATGGCTACAAGAATGTTGATAATTATTTCTAATTATTTACCTGCTACCTAATTCTGAGGAACAAAAGGCAGTCACATCATCTTAACCTTTTGAGGCTCACAGACTCAAACAAATAACGACAGCTAATATTTACTGAATGTTTATGCATTTTCTCATTGTATCCTCATTACAAATGAGTGGGGTAAGATTTAAAATTATTCTCATTTTCCCAAGGCTTGGAATATTGAGTAGCTTTCCCAAGGCTATACTGCTTTAGAAGATGATGCCAAAAATCCAGTGCGAGCTTCTCCCCATAAAAAATGCCCATATACCCACCCACACAAAACGGTGCACACAATTTCGGAAGTTCATGGACCCCTGAAGCCCATCTTCTTTGAAATCCCTATATGGAGAAAATGAATTCTGCAGAAAAGCTCAGAGATTTACACACCCCACATACCCATCTCTTTGTACAAGGTCTATGCACTTCTGGGTCCCTTCTGAAGTCAGCCTCGGGGCGCAGATACAATTAAAAACCATGGTTAAGAGATGATGTCTGGTATTTGCTTTAAAATGCTCTCTCTCTCTCTCTCTCACACACACACAAACACACACACTGTGAGAGGACATGAAATTAGAATGGTGAGGGTTATGTGGGGTTCATTACATAGGAGGTAATGGGAGTAAACTGTGCCAGGAAGAATTCTGGGGAAAACTCATGCCCGGGAACAGGCTATAAATTCTGAAATCTCACCAGACCCTGTTTCCTTGGCAATTTAATCATCAAGCTGATTTAAGACTCTTGGCCCAACTAAGAGCCACATGGCATAAATACTGCACTCTAATGAATCAGGTGCTGTGAGAAGATGATGGTACCGACTGTCAAACTCCAGCCACTAGTAAAAATGAGCAGACACTTAATAGTATAGTTTCTGAAGACATTCGCTGCTTGACATACTCCACAGACTGGAAAAGCAATAGCTAAATGGAACATAAGAGGCTTGAAGGAACCGTGTGGGAGCAGGAACAACTGTTTGTCAAACCATCTGGCTTTGGCCTGCCCCAATCTCCGAATGGCTTTGGAAACAGTGAGGCTTCATGGTGGGCATAACAAGAGAGTGTGTCTCTACACTAATCAGAGTGAGGGACAACAGCCTGGTCACCAGACACAGTGAAACTCACCTCTCTGCAGAAAAATCCTGGGGATCGTGCCACAAGCCAGAATAAGCAATTAAAGTATGAAAAACCAACCTGCGAGTCAGGCTGCATTTTTCATTGTGTCACTGTGTGGGCAAAGCCTCAGAGACCACCTGGGAATGGGATGAGATGGGCCAAAATGGTTTCCATGGAAAATGCTCCCAAAACCAAGGAACAAAGGCTTAGGGTGTGTGCAGCATCCAGAAAAGCCTGCCGAGCAGTGTGAGGTGTGACAGGTTCTCACACAGAGGATGAAGGAAACTAGCTGTTCTCTAGATTCACTTAGGAGTACACAAACAGAATGTGGCTGAAGGAACTGGTTGGAGTGGGGGTCAGGGAGGGTATCTCAAGAGAATTCCTCATTCCTGAGACCTGTCAGGAAACCCTGGTGGCGTAGTGGTTAAGAGCTATAGCGTCAGCAGTTCGACTCCACCAGGCCCTCCTTGGAAACTCTGTGGGACAGTTCTACTCTGTCCTATAGGGTCACTACGAGTCGGAATTGACAGCAATGGGTATGGTGACCTGTCAACCTTAGAACTAAGCCACCAAAGGGACGCACCCAGAAACAATACCCAAGCAGCCCCGAAATGGCAGCGAGGCAGGCTCCCTGCATGAAAACACAGTTGATTTTGCTTTTAACAAGGGGCAAGAGGGTCCTTTCTCAAACTTGTTTCTGGTTGTCCAAAATGTAAACTTCTATCAGTGCAACAAAGGAGAATATTTTAGGTCCACGATCCTTTGTTTGCAATACTGAAACAAAAACAAGTTATGAAAAACAAGTTTTTTCCTAAGTATGTGCAAATCACTCAATAGAAAAACCTGACCTGAAATGACATGAAGAGGTGACAGTCTTTACTTACGTCGTGCATGAAACAGTGCCCTCCCAAAAAATACGTTTATCTGCAACCTGTAAATGTGACCGCATTTGGAAAAAGGGTCTCTGCAGATGGAATTAAGTTAAGGATCTCAAGATAGGACCATTCTGGATTAGGGTGGGCCCTAAATCCAATGACAAGTCCCTATAAAAGAAGAGAGGGGGAGAAGACACAGATACAACAGAAAAGAAGGCTAGGTGAAGATGGACGCAGATATTGGAGTCATACAGTCACAAGCCAAGAAAAAACCTGGAGCCACCAGAAGCTGGAAGAGACAAGGAAGGATTCTCCCCTAGAGCCTTCAGAGAGAGCTCGGTCCTGCCAACATCTTAATTTTGGGTGCCTTGACCTCCAGAACTGTGAGAGAATAAATTCGTATTGTTTTAAGTCACTAAGTTTGTAATAATTTGTTATGGCAAGCCTAAGAAAATAATATACTCACCTACCTGGTATGAAGAACCGTATGTTTTATAGCAGATATATTAATATCTCTGATTACAGGATGCTACTCCAAGCTCCACTACAGATATATGTAACATAAGATGTGATAAGCACAGAATTTCCTGAAAATTTTCAAATAAGGGGTTTTGTACCCATCTATATACTGACCCTTTTATACAGGTCAGTAAAAATGAGAGAAAAGAGCCCTGGTGGTGTAAAGGTAAGCGTTTAGCTGTTATCTGAAGGCTGGCAGCTCAAACCCACCCAGCAGCTCTGTGGGTGAAACACCTGGTAATCTGTTCCATAAGGATTACAGCTTAGAAAACCCTTTGGTATAGTTCTACTCTTTCACATGGAGTCACTATGAGTCGTAATCAACTCGAAGACACTTAAAAACAACAAAAATGAAAGAAATGTTTGACCATTTGGGATGGGGCAAATATAATAAAAAAAGAAGTCTGCAGGATCATGTTTAGCCTCCTGGCAGGAAGATGTTTTGGGGACATTCTGTGATGTGAGTGTCCTCATGGAGTCCATGGGCCAATCTACTCTTCTGTTTCTGCTTCTAGTTTATCATTTATCTATGATGCTTAATTCTATTAAAATTTAGCTCTATACATATACAAATCCAAAGCAACACCAGATTTCTCATTCCAGTGAAATCCAGAAGTCCTTCCACTGCAATGGTGAGAATGAGTAATCTACCGTAGTCCCAGGGTCTCCTGCTCCTCCCCCAGAAGCATGTGAACTGGTGAACTTGATCTCTTTCATCTCCAGGGCTCTATGGTTTGAGGAGGGAAGAACAAAGTTAAACAACAAATGAGGCATTTTTCTTGAGGATTCACACAGTTTCAACGGACAAGAGAAGAGACTTCAAGCTTTTCTATCGGATTATCTACTTGTCCTGTTCCACAGCAGAAAGGATCGTTTTGGGGGCTAGAGGACACAGAAGGGGGATCAAAAAAAGGGAACATGAATGACTTCTAATCAGAAAGATCTAGATTCAAAGGCAGACTCTACCACTTAATAGCTGTGTGACTTTGGGAATTTTACTTCCCTGGGCCTGAACATCGTCAGGAACCCAGAGAACAATACTTTCCTCTTAGGGTTTTTATGAGGATTAAATGACACGTAAAACATCTAATACGTAATAGACACTCAATATACAGCAGCTATTATAGTTGCTTCCATTAGATTGAGTCAAGTCGGAATCGACTCGACAGCAGCGGGTGTGGGTGGGTTCCATAAGATTGTGGAATGTGAATAGTGCCTGGCTTTACTTCTGATTTCACCAAAGTGTCCGGCTCAGCAAAATGCAGGGGATATTGACTTCATGAGCACGGAGCCGGTGTGTAATAAACACACACAGCAACAAATCATCTTGGTAAACCAATCTACCTCACCTAATAGCTGCTTCTCAGGCTCCTGCATTTGCTTTGTTAGAGGAACTGAATATGTCCTAAAGGCTATGAAACCAAATCATCTGGAAGAGGGTAAATTTCATCAGGATTGGAGTTTCTGCTGAGGGCCTGATACTGTGGGAGAGGCCTGCAAAG
Source organism: Loxodonta africana (assembly GCF_030014295.1). Classification (NCBI taxonomy): domain Eukaryota; kingdom Metazoa; phylum Chordata; class Mammalia; order Proboscidea; family Elephantidae; genus Loxodonta; species Loxodonta africana. The sequence goes on along the minus strand of NC_087345.1, from coordinate 37,113,541 downwards.
TCATCTCTTCTAAAGGAGGCTAAGCAAAAAAACTATCGCATAGTCACACCAGTCTCTATTACAGATACTTGAGTAACCTGGCGTGTTTTCCAAGGTATGCCTTACTTTCCATGCATTCAGGTGACAAACATTTACTGAACATGCACTATGTACCAGGTACCATATTAGGTGCTGAGGCCACAAAGATGAAAAGACAAGGTCCCTTCCAAGAACTCATGCTTGTGGGTGAGACAGATGTGTGTATGTCAGTTATTATATAAGTGCTAGTGAGAGCGGTACGTACAGAGGAGCACAGAGAAGGAATACCTAAAATAGACAAAGTTCTTTCATGTTTCCCTAATATTGGAATCTTATATAACGAATGTGTATTACCTTTGGAATCAGAAAAAAAATTTTAAAGGAAAAAAAAGAGCCCCAAGCCTAGTGGTACAGATTATTTAACAAATATTAAAATAATGGGATAAGTACCAAAACACAGGAATGTCACAGTATCCCCACTCACTGCCATCAAGTCAATTCTGACTCACAGTGACCTTACAGGTCAGAGTAGAAGTGCCTCATAGAGTTTCCAAGGCTGTAAATCTTTTATGAAGCAGACTGTCACATCTTTCTCCCACAGGAGCTGGTGGCTTCGAACTCTTGACCTTTTGATTAGTAGCTGAGCTCTTTAACCACTGATGGCACCTCCAAGTCTCCTCTAATGTCAGAATACTTTGATGAAACACTTTAGAAAAAAAAAAAAAGGGCATTCATTAATGCCTAGTGGTAAGGATGACAAGTCCGGTTTCCCTAGGAAGGTAAAATTTAAGCTAAGACTTGCAGACTGAACAATGGTTTTCAGATGGCAGGGTAAATTCGTACAGTCTCTTTGGAGAGCAGTGTGGCAATACTGATTATCAACATTTGATGTGCATAACCCTTGCCCCAGATATTCCTCTTCTAGTATTTGAGCTGAGCAGAATGCCAGGAAATGTACACAATGGTCTATGAAAAACGATGTTTATTGTGGCACTGCATGTAACAATAAAAAACTGAAAACAAACTAAATATTCATCAAAAGAGGATTGTTTAAATAAATTCTGATGTAGTCATACAGAAGAACAATGTAGCCACGAAAAACAGTGAATAAAATTTATATGTAGCGCTCCATAGACACATCCAAATTTCCTGAGGGACCGAAACGCTGGGCTGAGGGCTGTGGGGACCATGATCTCAGAGAAGTTCTAGCTTAATTGGCATAACAAAGTTTATAAACGAAATGTTCTACATTCTACTTTGGTGAGTAGCATCTCGGGTCTTAAAAGCTGTGAGCAGCCATCTAGGATACTCCACTGGTCTCACTCCTTTGGGAGCAAGGAAGAATGAAGAAAACTAAAGACACAAAGGAAAGATTAGTCCAAAGAACTAATGGACCACATCTACCATGGCCTCCACCAGACTGAGTCCAGTACAACTAGATGGTGCCTGGCTACCACCATTGACTGCTCTGACAGGTATCACAATCGAGGGTCCCAGACCGAGCTGGAGAAAAATGTAGAATAAAATTCTAACTCAAAAAGAAAGACCAGATTTGCTGACCTGACAGAGACTGGGGAAACCCTGAGAGTATGCCCCGGACACCCTTTCAGCTCAGTAAGGAGGCTACTCTTGAGGTTCACCCTTCAGCCAAAGATTGAACAGGCCCATGGGAAAAAAAAAAAAAAAAGACTAAAGGGGTGCATCAGCCCCGGGGCAGGGACTGGAAGGTAAGAGGGAACGGGAAAGCTGGTAATAGGGAACCCAGGGTTGAGAAGGGAGAGTGCTGACGTGTCATGGGGTTGCTAACCAATGTCATATGACAATGTGTGTACTAACTGATGAGAAACTAGTTTGTTCTGTAAACCTTCATCTAAAGTTCAATTAAAAAAAAGAAAAAAAAATTATATGTAGCATATTAAATTTTAAAAGGCAAATTATAAAATAGTGTGCATAAAAAAATTTTTTTGTACATAGTATCTTATTTTTATAGAAATAATCTTATAAATGTTATGCATAAAATGTATATGAATAGGCAAAAAGTCTGAAAAAATATACAACATTTAACATAGGGGCATATTAAAGCTGGCAGAGTAGGTGTGAATAGAAGGAATTCCATTTTTTCATTTACCCTGTATTTAAATTTTTCACTGTGAAAATATATTTCTTTTAAGTTGGGGAAAAAAGACTTTTTTTAAGAGTTTACTCACTGGACAGCTGTGCGTAGAAACGGACAGAGATTTTAGAGGAAGTATGTGTTCAGAGACAGTTTAGTATTACTGAAATACAGGAAGCATGAGTCCAGGGGAAGGATTGAAGGAGGGCTTGAAGAAAAAGACAACCCTGGTGGCTCAGTAGTTAAAGCGATCGACTGCTAACCAAAAGGTCAGTAGTTTGAAACCACCAGTGGCTCCAAGGGAGAAAGATGTGGCAGTCTGCTTCCGTAGAGATTTATGGCCTTGGAAACCCTATGGGGTCGCTATGAGTTGGAATCGACTTGATGGCAGTGGGTTAGGTTTTCGGTTGAAGAAACAGAAATAAGGGGTTTTAGCTTGGATAATGTGAGAAGAGCAACAGCAGGGACACACTGAGTGTGAGGAACAGCATGAGTAAACAGTGAAAGTAGAAGAACTGAATGGACACTCATCCAACAGACAAGAGCACTGCAGAGAAATGGGGATCAGGGATTTTCAAGAGCGGAAAGTGGTTAAAGAGCAGGCATATGTTCTTTTTTGAAGGAGAACATCTATTAAAGAATAAAAAAATAAAATTTCCATAAAAACCTACTATAACTTCAGTAACTTTGACCAGAGAGAGAGAGAGAGACAAAAGCAGAGAGAAAATTCTTCTAAGCAACAGCACACAAGGGAACTGGAGACTATTTTATTAAAAAACAAGCCAGATGAAGCCATTAAAATGTTAATATACACACAAATTGTTCCCTTACAAATAACAGTGAAATAATGGGAAAAGACCCTGAAAAGCAAACCTTTCATTCAAGGTGAATTTTAGACCAAACTGTGTTGTTCTGCACCTCTGGCTTCTCCTTCGTGGTTCTTCTTTCTTCTTAGTATCACTCACTTCATCCCCTCTTTGGAGCCCAATCTTCCTCTTGGAAAGATCTAACATAAATTATTTGCATTTCAGTGTGAATTTAAAGTAATTCTTACCTTTCAAAATATTTTAATTTTAGGCCCTAGCCCTAAATAAAGCGCTAATGTCCATCCTCCTTAAAGCAATTCTGAGTATCAGACAACGGGTGGAAGTGAACTGTAGCCATGGGGTACAAGGTTACCTACATTTAGAAGCCAGTTCCCTTTTCATATCTCTAAACAATTTAGGGAGTCCTTGGGAGATGCAAAGGGTTAACACACTTGGCTGCTAACCAAAAGGCTGGTGGTTTTAAGTCCACCCAGCCGCATCTCAAGGAAAGGTCTGGAGGTCTGCTTCCAAAAAATCTGCCACTGAAAACTCAACGGAGCACAGTTCTGCTCTGACATACATAGGGGTCACCCTAAGTCAGAATCAACTTGACAGTAACTGGCAAACAACTTAGAAACGTCTCTTTCAGAACTCTTATTCTGGCCTAGGATCACCTAGGATACATATGTCGAATTCTAAAAGATTGATGGGGTAGAGGGAGGAAAAAAAATTTTATTCTCTCATACCTCTTCCTACCCTACATGCCTGTTGCTTTGTCCTACTGTGGTAGCTTGCTTGTTGCTGTGATGCTGGAAGCTATGCCATCAGTATTTCAAATACCAGCAGAGTCACCCATGGTGGACAGGTTTTAGCAAAGCTCCAGAATAAGACAGATTCGGAAGAAGGACCTGGAGGCTCACTTCTGAAAAAAATTAGCCAGTGAAAACCTTTTGAATTGCCCAGAACCTTGTCTGGTATAGTGCCAGAAGATGAGCCCCTCAGGTTGGAAGGCACTCCAAATACAACTGGGGAGGAGCTACCTCCTCAAAGTAGAGTCAGCCTTAATGATGTGAATAGAGTCAAGCTTTCAGAACCTTCATTTGCTGAAGTGGCATGACTCAAAATGAGAAGAAATAGCTGCAAACATCCATTAATAATTGGAATGTGGAATTATGAAGTATGAATCCAGGAAAATTGGCAATCATCAAAAATGAAATGGAACACATAAACATCAATATCCTACACATTAGTAAGCTGAAATTGACTGGTATTGGTCATTATGAATCAGACAATCATATGGTCTACTATGCTGGGAATGACAAATGGAAGAGGAATGGCATCGCATTCGTCATCAAAAACAACATTTCTCAAGATTCTATACTGAAGTACAATGCTGTGAGTGATAGGATAATATCCATATGCCTACAAGGAAAACCAGTTAATACAATTATTACTCAAATTTATGTACCAACCACTAATGCCAAAGATAAAGAAACTGAAGATTTTTACTAACTTCTGCAATCTGAAATTGATCAAACATGCAGTCAAGATGCATTGATAATTACTGGTGATTAGAATGCAAATGTTGGAAATGAAGAAGAAGGGTTGGTAGTTGGAAAATAAGGCTTTGGTGACAGAAATGACACCAGAAATTGCATGATAGAATTTTGCAAGGCCAACAACTTCTTCATCGCAAATACCTTTTTCAACAACATAAATGGTGACTATACATATGAACCTCACCAGATGGAAAACACAGAATCAAATCAACTACATCTGTGGAAAGAGATGATGGAAAAGCTCAATATCATCAGGGAGAACAAGGCCAGGAGTCGACTGTGGAAGAGATGATCAATTGCTCATATGCAAATTCAAGTTGAAGCTGAAGAAAATTAAAATAAGTCCATGAGAGCCAAAATATGATCCTGAGCATATCCCACCTGAATTTAGAGACCATCTCAAGAGTAGATTTGATGCACTGAACACTAGTGACTGAAGAACAGAGAAGTTGTGGAATGACATCAAGGACATCATACATGAAGAAAACAAGAGGCCATTAAAAAAAAAAACAGGAAAGAAAGGACCAAAATGGATGTCAGAAGAGACTCTGAAACTTAATCTTGACCATCGAGTAGCTAAGGAAAAAGAAAGAAATGATGGAGTAAAAGAGCTGAACAGAAAATTTCAAAGGGCGGCTCAAGAAGACAAAGTATTATAATGAAATGTGCAAACACCTGGCGTTAGAAAACCAAAAGGGAAGAACACATTCAGCACTTCTCAAGCCAAAAGAACCAAAGAAAAAATTCAAGCCTCAAGTTGCAATACTGAACGATTCTATAGGAGAAAATATTGAACGATGCAGGAAGCATCAAAAGAAGATGGAAGGGATACACAGAGTCACTGTACCAAAAAGAACTGGTCAACATTCAACCATTTCAGGAGGTAGCATATGATCAAGAACCAATGGTACTCAAGAAAGACGTCCAAGCTGCACTGAAGACATTGGTGAAAAACAAGGCTCCAGGAATTGAAGGAACACCAATTAAGATGTTTCAACAAACAGATGCAGAGCTGGACGTGCTCACTCTTCTATGTCAAGAGATTTGGAAGACAGCTTGCAGGCCAACCAACTGGAAAAGGCCCATATTTGTGCCTATTCCAAAGAAACATGATCCAACAAATTGCAGAAATTATTGAACAATATCATTAACATCACACACAAGTAAAATTTTGCTGAAGATCATGCAAAAACAGTTGCAGCAGTACATTGACAGGGGACTGCCAGAAGTTCAAGCCAGATTCAGAAAAGAACATGGAACGAGGGATATCATAGCTGTCAGATGGATCTTGGCTGAAAGCAGAGAATACCAGAAAGATGTTTACCTGTGTTTTACTGACTATGCGAAAGCACTTGACTCTGTCTGTCATGAAAAATTATGGATAACATTATGAAGAATGGAAATTCCAGAACACTTAATTGTGCTCATGAGGAACCTGTACACAGAGCAGGAGGCAGTCATTCAAACAGAACAGGAGAATATTACATGGTTTAAAGTCAGGAAAGGTGTGTGTCAGGGTTGTATTCTTTCACCATACTTATTCAATCTGTATCCTCCGCAAAACAATCTGAGAAGCTGGACTATATGAAGAAGAATGGGGCATCAGGATGGAGGTACACTCATAAACAACCTGTGATATGCAGATGATACAACCTGCTTACAGAAAGTAGAGGATTTGAAGCACTTACTGATGAAAATCAGACTACAGCCTTCAGTATGGCTTGCACCTCAACACAAAGAAAACAAAAATTCTCACAACTGGACCAATGAGCAACATCATGATAAACAGAGAAAAGATTGAAGTTGTCAAGGATTTCATTTTACTTGGATCCACAATCAACACCCATGGGAGCAGAGGTCAGGAAACCAAATAACGTGTTGCATTGAGAAAATTCTGCTGCAAAAGACCTCTTCAAATTGCTGAAAAGCAAAGATGTCACTTTGAGGACTAAGGTGTGCCTGCCCCAAGTCATGATATTTTCAAACACCTCATACGCATGCAAAAGCTGGACGATGAATAAGAAAGGCCAAAAAAGAATTGATGCCTTTGAATTATGGTGTTGGTGAAGAATTTTGAATGTAACATGGACTGCCAGAAGAACAAAAAATATGTCTTGGAAGAAGTACAGCCAGAACGCTCCTTAGAAGCAAGGATAGCAAAACTTCATCTCAAGACCTTTGGGCATGCTATCCAGAAGGACCAGTCCCTGGAGAAGGACAACATATTTGATAAAGTAGAGGGTCAGTGAAAAAGAGGAAGACCCTCAACAGTATGGACTGTCCCAGTTGTTGCAACAATGGGCTCAAACATAATAATGATTGTGAGGATGGCAGAGGACCAGGCAGCATTTCGCTCTGTCGTACAGATTGCTGTGAGTCAGAACCGATTCAACAGCACCTAACACCACCACCGGCACCACCACCACTACCTCAAAACACATCAGGAAATGAACTGAAGATATAACAATTTTCTGGTTAATCTACTCAACTGTAGACATGAAAAACTAGATAATTCTGCTGAAAAAGAACACCTCTGGCGGTTAAATTATCTCTTTGGATGTCTACATTCATCAAATTAGTTTAATAAAGCTAAACTCTCCATTTCACATTGTACCGTATAAACATGATTTTGGCAGGTTTAAGATTCCTAGTCCCCTGCACACTAATGCTGAGGGAAAAAGCACTGCACAATTCTCTCTGAATAGTCTGGCAGCTAAACAACACCTTTATCTCTTTCTAAACCAAAACCAAATCCGTTGCCTTGAGTTAATTGCGATTCATGGCGACCCCACGTGTCACAGAGTAGAACTGCTCCATAGGGTTTTCTTAGTTGTAATCTTTATGGAAGGGGATCACCAGGTCTTTCTTCTGCACTGTTGCTGGTTGGGTTTGAACCACCAACCTTAAGGTTAGCAACCAAGCGCAAACCGTTTGTACTACCCAGAGACCTTCTATCCCTTCCTAACCCACCCAAAACAAACTTATTGCCGTCGAGTCGATTCCAGCTCACAGCAACCCTACTGAACAGAGTAGAACTGCCCCATAGGGTTTCCAAGCAGCGGCTGGTGGATTTGAACCGCCAACCTTTTTGGTTAGCAGCCATGCAATAAACCACTATGCCCCAGGACTCCATCCCTTCCTAAAGGAGGGTCTATCTAAAACCATTGCCCAGCTGATCCTAGTGGAGGGTACCAGAAATGGGCTGGGGTTTGAATTAGGAAATGTGATGGTTTAAAATGCTTTAACTTGACTTTATATTTTCCAATCTAAACCTTAAATAATTTTAAGGCATCTGGTAACTGATAAGGACAGTAAATGTGTGGAGGATTAATTTTCCTTTACTGTCAGTACATGAAACAATTATTAAAGGAGAAATACAATGGGCAGCAAACATTTAAAAATAAAAAAAAGTCCAGCCTCACTAATAAGATTAAGATGAGTTACCATTTTTCACTTATCAGATGGACAAATATTTTTTTCAAAAACTCTTTCCAGTGTGGGAGAGCATTTAAGAAAACAGGTGCTGGTGGGAATATGAATTGCTATATTCTTTCAAAGAGCAATTTGAAATTTTGTTTTTATTATTTTTTTTAACATGCCTACTTTATGATTCAGCAATTCCTCTTTTAGGAATTTATCCCAATAAAATAATTAAACAAATATTTATAGTGATGCCTATAATAACAAAAAATTGTAAAACTACAATGTCCATTAATAGTGAGCTTCTAAAATGAAATACTATGCAGTCATTAAAACTGATAATGCAAAGGTATATTTATTGATTTGGAAAAATAATTAATGGAAAAGGGAAGTTACACAACCATGTAGGACATGTGATTTCACTTTTGTTAACACACACACATAATACATGAAAATTAAAGTGTTAAGAATTTCTACGTACACATACATTATATATAAATTGAAAAAAATATCTCTAAATCGCTTCAAAAGATTCCAGCATAAACAGTGTGATATGATACATCCAAAAACCAAACTCATTGCCATTGAGTCAATTCCGACTCATAGTGACTCTATTGGACATAGTAGAACTGCCCATAGGGTTTCCAAGGAGCAGCTGGTGGATTTGAACTGCCCACCTTTTGGTTAGTAGCCGAATTCTCAATGACTGTGCCACCAGTTGTGTAAAATTTAATTTATACCCTAACCCCAAACCCACTGCCATCAAGTTGATTCTGACTCATAGCGACTGTATAGGACAGAGTAGAACTGCCACATAGGGTTTCCAAGGTTGTAAATCTTTATGGAAGCTGAGTGCCATATCTTTCTCCTGTGGAGCAGCTGGTGAGTTCAAACCGCCGATATTTTGGTTAGCAGCCAAGCGCTTCAACCACTGCGCCACCAGGCCCCTCAATTTATGCTCTAGGGGCAATTGTTTAGCATTCCAAAGACTCTCATCAAAAGCTGACATGCCAAAAGTAGTTATTAGAAAGCTTCAACTACCTTTATCTTTTACCAATATCAAACCAAAAAAACCAAACCCATTGCTGTTGAGTGGATTCTGACTCATGACCACCCCACATTAAGCAAGCCCAGCAGCCTATGTCGCTCCACCCCTGTGCTGTGGCCTGAGCAGTTAGCTGAATCTTACCTGCTACAGTACCTAGGCTGCATGTGCCACAAGAGTCTTTCATACAAGGTGCTTGTCTGAGTGTCTAGAAGAGCTGCCTGCAGCCTCCCCAGCACAGGCCGCGTGACTTGCATGGTGGTGCCTGCTTGTTGATATATGTTCGTCCTTGTAGTAGGATTTGGTCTGAAAATTTCTTTGACTTTATCATTCCAACACTAAGGGAGGTTGCAGCAGTAGAGACCCATGGCCCTCACCTGCAACAATCTGTCATCACTGGAGGCTACTGATACCCACTGAAAATAACCTATTAATTGTGGACTACTGAACTGGCCTCAGTCAGTTTGCAACAAAGGGTGTAATATGCTAGAATTTTAGCAGTGATTAGCTACGGATGGTGAGATGATGTAATTCCTACTCACCCATCCCTCTGTGCTTACCCTTATTTTCCAAAACTTCCTACTCAACATGTATTGTGTGCTTTTTAAATAATAAGTAAATAAAAGCAATTTTTTAAATAAACTGCGCAGACAGCACTGCCACCACCTGCTGGCAAGTACTGAAAAGACCATTGCAGTTTACTGTAAACTCATTTACAGTAGAAACAGCGGCTTTGTGGTTCTGCTAATTGGTTTCAAGTTGCTTCTAACTCCAAATGTAGCATCTGGAATTTTTTTTTTTTTTTTTTGGAAAAAGATCAGCTCTTGCAATGGAAAATGTAAAGTAGGGAGCTTTCTTTAAGCATGTTACATTAAAAGAATTCTGACTTTCAAAAGCAAAGGACTGTTCTTTTGACTGTGGTTTAAGTATTAGAGAAAATCCTATTCCCTGTTGCATGTAACATTATTCATTCGGTCATTTGTCAAACAGTTTGTATGTTCTTAAACTTTCTCCCCACCCCCAAATATCAATATATAAAGCAAAGTATATATCTACCAGACATTTTATTAACCGATGACCATAACTTAGGTCTGAATTTGTCTGTTAGTTGTCAATCTGCAATGCCTCTTGGCTTTTGCCCACTGTCCTGTGGCATTCATGGTGCTTTCAACAGTACCATCTATGGCTACTACTGCACAGCAGTCCCTGAGTACAAAGGGTAAAAAATATTATCCACGTACTTGTGGGATAATCTTAGGGGTTTACTTCACAATGCACCATTTCCCAAACAAAATCTTTTCCCACGTCTTTACTCATGCTTTTGTAACCTCAGACTGCCACATCCTTATCCCCCTCACCCCTGTCCCACTACCCCAAGTCATCTTCTTGGGGCACAGATCAAATGACTCTTCAATAAGGTCTTCTTTAATTTCTCCACCTAGAATTCAGTCTTTCTGCCTCCGTGGTCCTTGAGTATTTTATTGATCCCTTTCTTACAGCACTTGTTTTACTTTAAATTACCATGATAGTGTTATAAACATGAGTTGTATGCATGAAGAGACATGAACACATACCATTCATATAGCAACTCCCTCCATGATAGCTGACAAATAACAGGTGCTCCACAAAAATCCATTGAGTATGTGTTCAGCTGAAAGTGTTTATCTTTGATGACATGGCTCAGACTTGAACATCAACAGGTGCCACTGACCTAGATATGTGTGTGTACACATACATGTAACATGCACACATATACCATGGATAGCCAATTCAGATGGTGACAGATGGTACAGACCATGGTAATGATGTCCCCAAAAGCAGCAGCTTCAAATGCAAATCCAAAAGACTGGCCATGGGTTACACCCAGTTTAAGTCACTTTAAGGGTCCAGTTCTTTGGATGTTCTTAATCAGACAGGTGACAAAACCTATGCATACAGGCCATAATCTCTTCGGCTTTTAGTATCTCTCCCAAATTTCTAATAGGAATCTAAAAGTCTTAGCCCCTGAGTTTGGGTTCTCTAAGCAGGGAAAATTTCAGCACAGACACAAATGGCAGGAAAAGGCAGCAGTTACAACAAGGCTGCAATAGGCTAACTTCTTTATGAGTTGATGTCTGGGTGATACAGGCCTCTTCCTGCCGAGCTGCACTTGCCTTTGGCATCCTTCCACAGATGACCTGCCTATCTCTCCTCCTTGCCCAGTCCCTGACATCACCACTCTCAGGAAACAGGGAGGCTGCTGTCCTCAGAACATTCATCTGCCATCCAGGAGCCACCACCTGGGGGCTGCTCCCATCCCTTTCCTCTCTCCAATGGAGGAAGTTGTTACAATAACCCCCCAGCCCACAACCATCTATTTCTCCTATTATATCCCACATATACCTTGTCCATTTCTATAAATTATTTACACATCCTTCTGCATTATAAATATGGTACTTGAAATCCCTATTTGAAATAAATAAGAAAATAGAGATTTATGTGTTGTCAAATACACGAAGCCCCTTAACAGAAAAGGTGGTATATAGTACATCTGCATTTCCTGTGAGGACCAGGATACACATGCAAACTGCAGGACTTCCTGCTCCAATCACTATTCATATAGGAGGCAAACAAGATTTTCAGCTCCAGTTCTATTAAATCCACTTTCCACTCTGGAGTGACCACAGTTTCTTTAATAGCAGTGGGCCCCAAACTTCTGGACTCCAAGGCAGGTGAAATTGTCTCCCCAACACTACCATCCCTGTATAATGAAAAGGGAAGGAACAACATGAGGCTGCCAACACTTTATTTTGCCAAATTGAAAACAGTTTAGTCTATTTTGGAAAAGGATAATTTTAATATCAACATAGGACATGCTACCAAAATGGCATTGAATAAATGCGGCTTTCTGAAAAAACTATTTCATTGCATTTACTTTGTCATGAACCTGCACTCGTTTGGGAATGGACTTTTGGGGACCAGAAACCTTCTAGGTGGTTCCAAAATTTTAGCCATTCCATAGCCAAAATTTCAGTTACTCAAGTCATATCATATCTGTACTGTTATTTCCTTAATATTTTTCATTATGTAAACTCTCATTTTTACTCATATAATTTTATTTTAAAAGGAAACTTTCTATCACTTCTATAAAGAAAAAAAAATCATTTACCACAAATAAAAGGTGACCTACAAATAAATACAATAAAAACAAAGCACGTTATTAAATTCCAGCTGCATAGTGTTGCTTGCTGAAACCTGATCTCTCTCTGTGTTGGCAAGGGAGATTGGCAAGTATTAGAGAGGTGATTAAAGATTCTCACAAAACTGAGCTTTTCTCTTTGACAAAATCAGAGAGACAGAAAGTAAACTGAAAAGAAATTACTTTCACACAAGGTGATGCCACACTGTTTAATACTTTACCCAGACTCCATTTAAGGTTATCTCTGGTGATTCATATCCCCCTCTTGGAGTAACACTAATCCAGACTCTTGGATGCTTGAATCTCATTAATTCATTATCCGTCTAACACACTGATTGAGCACCTACTATGTTTCACGCACTATACACAACAAAGTAGAGGAATGAACCAAGCAAACATGACCCCTCTTGCAGAGTTTACTTTCTAGTGGGAAAACATACATTAAACACATGATTACACAAATTATACTTGTGCTGTCTGTACATGTATACACACATATATGTGAAATGTATATGATATACACGTGATATATGTGTGTGTGTATGTACTAACACATACATATGTATATACACAAATTGTGGTAAGTATGAAAGTAAAAACACAAAGTGTTAATGGAACAGATTAGGAGTAGAACTTTCTTTAGATCAGGAAAGACCTATATGAGGATGTAACAATTAAGCTGACACCTAAAGGAAAAGCAAGATTTAATGGGTTGAAAGTGTGGCTGGAGGCAAAGGGGCATTCCTGGCAGAGGTAACAACAGTGTGGAAAAGAGCTTGGCTCCTTTGGGGAATTGAAACAAAGGAGTGTGGTTGGAATATAGCAAGCAAGAGGGAGAGTGGAATCAGAGGGCCAAATGACCAGAAACTTCCTACCTCTCTTGCAAAGAATCCAAAAACCTGGAGCCCACTGCTATCAGAGGACCTCTCTCTCTCTCTCTCTTTGGGAGTCCCTGGATAGCACAACTGTTAAGTGCTGGGCTACTAACTGAAAACTTGGCTGTTCAAAACCACCCAGAAGCACCTCAGAAGAAAGTCCTGGCAATCTGCTTCCAAAAGGTCACGGCTATTAAAACTCTATGGTGCAGAGTTCTATTCTGACATACATGGGGTCCCCATGAGCCAGAATTGACTCAAAGGCAACTGGTTTGGTTTTGGTTTACCTCTCTCTGTATCACTCCCTAGAAATGCTTCCTTCTGTCTCCCTACAGTTTTCACACATTAATATTTCAGTTCAACTGTTTGGCATCATGCACAGAAAAAGCTTAACCCATTCTCCACATGACAATCCTTTACATATCTATAGATAGCTATCATGTTACTTCAGATATTCTCACCATCTTGGCTGGTTCTGTCTTGCCCCACATTGTCCGTGTCCCTCTGAAAAGGGAGGTAGATTTTCCAAGGCCCATTTCTGTTACATAATTTGAATTTCCTTCACATCTAATCCAAAACCGATTTGCAGCCTTGGACTTTTCATATTCCCCTGTTCCTAAACTGCCTTTCTGGACGACACCCAGATAAGTTAAGATCAGGCCTGAATTCCTTGAAAACTAGGAATCTAAAATGCATACAATCAATAACATTTATTTCTTCTTTCCTGTTTCTTTCCTGATTTATGGGGCATGAGCTAAAGATCTTTTTTAAATAATGGAATGGCAGTGAACATTTACCTAAATTAAATTTAAAGAAATCATACCCCAAATTTGTAATAGACAAAATAAAAACAGTATTTAGTATTCACTATTCAAGCTAATCTTCCACTTATTTTGTAGGATACAAGAGAACTGCTCTTGACTGCTTCAGCTACAGACCCAAATTCCCCTGAAACTAGGGCGAGGTTATAGGACTAATGTTGTATAAGCCAGGCATTCTGCCAAACAGGGGATCACTTCTATCCTCTCCAAAATGAGTGGAAAAAAACACACAAGAGAGGAAATGCATGAATAAATGTAGCAGCCCTAATATGCTGAAAAAAAGTTAAATAGCCTTGATTAACATTTTCTCCAAATAAACCAAAGTCTCAATATCCTTTCTCCCTCTCCTACCTGCTCTCTTCCCCCAGAGCTCCCTGATCACATTAGGCCAGATTTCTAGGATTTCTCCCTGCCTCCTGTTGCGAGGTGAGTTGCCCAGTACCCAAGGGAAGAGGGTTAGGTTTCCAGGTTATCTATGACTCCTGAAGTTATCTCGTCCTCTATCAGCTTCCCCGCTCTGTGCCTGTGGTATTGCTCATTATCCCTTCATCAGAGGGGACAGTGTGTGGCGTGAGGAGGAGCAGGTGATACGCAAAGCAGACACTTGCTTCTCTGCATCAGTTCTGATATATTTAGGTATGTAGTCAAAGAAACTGAATATCATAGAAAAAGTTGGTTTACTTGTCTGCTTGTCAGTCTTCCCTATAGAGTAAAAAACACCATGACAGTTAGTTCCTCATCTGTGGAGGTAAGACTTCTGTACCTCCAGCCCCCAGCACAGAGCTTGGAAATGGCAAATGTCCAACAGGTAGCTGTTGAATAAATTAGTGCATGCGTGCAAACATGGGTATCTCTTGAATGAATTGATGCACACATGCAAACATGAGAAAAAGAACAGCCTGTTTCAGCTGAGCACCATTTCAGTGCTCCCAAAGCACTTGGCCATGGCCTTTAGCCAAGCTACACTTTTCATTATTGGTTAATGGCTTTATATAACTATAAAGGTAATACATGTTCACTATAGAAAACTTGGGAAGTCACAAAGAACGCAATTGTGAAGATTAAAGTCACCTAGAGGTAGCCACTGCCAATGTTTGGGGGTTTTAAACTTATGTAATCTGTATGCTGAGCAAATAATCTGGGAATCTGGACTACATGAAGAACGGAGCATCAGGATTGGAGGACGACTCATTAGCAACCTGTGCTATGCAGATGACACAACCTTGCTTGCTGAAAGTGAAGAGGACCTGAAACACTGATGAAGATCAAAGACCACAGCCTTCATTATGGGTTACAACTCAACATAAAGAAACAAAAATCCTCACAACTGGACCAATAAGCAACATCATGACAAATGGAGAAAAGATTGACATTGTCAAGGATTTAATTTTATTTGGATCCACAATCAACACTCATGGAAGCAGCAGTCAATAAATCAGATCTCTTTAAAGTGTTACAAATCAGACCTGTTTAAAGTGTTGAAAAGCAAAGATGTCACCTTGAAGACTAAAGGTGCCCCTGACGTAAACCATGGTGTTTTCAATCACCTCATATGCTTGCGAAAGCTGGACGGTGAATAAGAAAGACTGAAGAAGAACAGATGTCTTTGAATTGTGGTGCTGGCGAAGAATATTAAATATACCATGGACTGCCAAAAGAACAAACGAATCTGTCCTGGAAGAAATACAACTAGAATGCTCCTTAGAAGCAAAGATGACGAGACTACGTCTCACATACTTTGGACATGTTACCAGGAGGGATCAGTCCCTGGAGAAGGACATCATGCTTGGTAAAGTAGAGGGCCAGTGAAAAAGAGGAAGACCCTCAATAAGATGGACTGACACAGTGGCTGCAACAATGGGCTCAAGCATAACAATGATTGTGAAGATGGTACAGGACTGGGCAATTTTTCTTTCTGCTGTACACAGCGTCGCTATGAGTTGTTACTGACTCGATGGCACCTAACAACAACATGCACATATTTATTGTACCAAGTTGGAATCATACTATTATTGTTTTGTGACCCAATCTTTTCATTTAGCAATATGGCATTAATATTTCATGGCTCACTTAATCCTCTTATGAAACTCACTGTTTCAGTGTTGCACTGTTTTCCACTGTATGGCTGGACAAGGTTGTAACTAATTAATCCCCTACTGCTGAATATGTCGTTTGTTTCCTTTTTTTTTTTTTTCTATTACAACAAACAACAATAAATATTCTTACATTTGTATGCACATTCCCGATATTATATCAGATAGATTCCTGTAAGTAGAATCGCTGGACAAATAGAAATGTAAATTAGAACATTTGTAAATAATGCTAAATTGCCTCCAGAACAACTGTATCAATACTCTCAGCGGCAGTGTTTAAGAATGCTCATCTCCTTCTTCCATTCCCAACAATAGGTGTCAATATTTTTTAAATCTTTAATCCCATGTTGTAACTGCCTGTTAATTTATCTATCTGTTCCATTAGAGCACAGAAGCCTTGAGAGTAAGGGCTATGTTTTTACTTCTGTATCACTTCTGGCATGCAGCAGGCACTTACTGTGGAGATGTATGGACTGGGTGGATGAATTTTGTCAGAGGGCCAGGAAGGATACTATGTCACATGAACAAGTTGTCTTTTTCCAGTTTCTAGGACTCTGCTGACTAGCCTACGTGGTTACCGTGGGTACAGTCCCTGCTCCCTGGTTAAATTCCTCTGAGCATTCCTTTGTTTTTGGTTCTGGAGCACTAGGCTCACATTCCACCAGATCTGGCTCTTCGTCATGTTTGGCTTCAGCTGAAGAAGTATTAAAATTACTAATTTTGGCTTACATGATATTTACTGCCTCAAGTACAACTAATTAATGTTTTAACAACAGAATAACAAGTTCCAGATTTCCCTTAGCAAAGCAAAACTGAAAGGAAACACCACACTGGACTGCTGCTCCCCAGTGTCCAAACCTACCAACTGGAAAGATGCAATCACCAGGGGCTGAATCTGACCTAGCATTTGTGCTAAGAGAAGTTTAACCCAACAATGCCATGCTGGAGAGCTGCCTGGTACTGACTTGTCCCACGTGTAGACACCAACCTGCTAGCCCTCGGGAATCCCTAAGAGGTAGGACTGGTATTGTCAATATAATACCTGTGTTCTGCAGTGCTGGGCATTTGGTAGATACCTATTAAATATTTGGTGGATAAGCAGACACTGAAGAGAGAGAATATGAAATGAAACAATTCACGCAAACCCGGCTGGGGTGAGATGGGGTAAGGAGGATTCTCTGACGTTCTTCATTGTCACCAAATTGGGTGGGACAAATGGACACTCGGGGAGGGAACAGCTGGGACCACAGCTAGGCAGCTACATAGGATATAAATTCTGAAGCCCAGATCTGAACCTAGGTCAGAAGTCACCTCATTCTCTATTCTGTGCGTCTTTCCAACATTAGAGAAAATTGTTTAATGCCTTCTATCTGAGAATTTGTGTTCCAATAAATAATTTGAATCCTAGTCTCAAAATTGAAATGACCCAAAATTGAAATATTCCAACTATTGTGAAGAGCTTCCCATAGCAACATTCCCCCTAACTTCCAAATGACCCCTGTGTGCTAAATGATATGGACATGAAAATTATTATCTACTCAAAACCAATCAGCAGTAAAATCATAGGTTCCTTGGACTGGAAAGGCAAAGAGCAAAATGAACAATAGATATTCCAATTTGCTTACCTTTTTTTTTTTTTTAATACATCTACCTCCTTTGGCTGGTGTCATAGATTGAATTGTATCCCCCCAAAATATCTGTCAACTTGTTTAGGCCATGATTCTCAGTATTGTGTCATTGTCCTCCATTTTGTGATTTTTCCTATGTGTTATAAATCATAATCTCTGTCTGCGGTTAAAGAGGATTAGGACAGGATGCAACACCCTTGCTCAGGTCACATCCCAGATCCAATGCAAAGGAAGTTTCCCTGGGATGTGGCCTGTACCACCTTTTATCTTACAAGAGATAAAAGGAAAGGGAAGCAAGCAGAGAGTAGGGACCTCATACCACCAAGAAAGCAGTGCCGGGAGCAGAGCGTGTCCTTTGGACCCGGGTTCCTGTGTGGAGAAGCTCCTAGTCCAGCGGAAGGTTAATGACAAGGACCTTCCTCCAGAGCCAACTGAGAAAGTATTCCCCTGGGCTGACCCCCTGAATTTGGATTTCTAGCCTACTAGACGGTGAGAAAATAAATTTCTCTTTGTTAAAGTCACCTGCTTGTGGTATTTCTGTTATAGCAGCACTAGATGACTAAGGTGGCTGGAGACAGGAGTTACTCATTTTTAACGATGTTATGTGCCAATGACAGCTTACACACAAGATTGATCTAGCCACACACTAACACAGAGGAATCTGTATAACTCATTCATTCACTTATTTGGTGTAGGGATTATGGAAACAAAGATAGACATGTTCATCCCTATCCTCATGAAGCTTATTATCAAATCAGGGGAGATGCATAAATAATCTATCATAGTGCTACATGGTAAGAGCTAAAAGAAACCTATGTGCGTGATGTTACGGGAACTTCAAGCCAGATTCCTCAAGGAGGTGAGAAGTTGAAGCAGTAAGAGAAAAGGATGGTTTGAGAGACGTGAGAGGAGCCAAGAATTATGTTAGTTGAGAATATATTAGGAATACTAGCAATTACCCATTTATTAAGTGTGCTACTATGACCAGGTACTCATAACAACTCATTAAGGTAGAATCTATTAGAATCTTCATTTTACAGAGGAAGAAACTGAGGCTCAGAGAGCTCAAGTAATTTACCCAGCTAGTAAGTTCCTAAACAAAAGGAGAACAATCTGGAAGTTAAGAGGTAAAAACTAGTGACAGTCATTGTCCCAAATATTACTTGAAATTTAGGAACACACCTGTATTGATTGCCTATAGTTACATAACAAATTGGCCCTAAAATTTAGTGGCATAAAACAACATTTCTTACCTCACAGTTTCTATGGGTCAAGAATTAGGGAGCAGCTTAGCTGGGTTGTACTGGCTCAGGGTCTCAAGAGTTTGCAGTCAAGATGCTGATCTAGACTGCCTTTCTCTGAGGGATGGGGCTGAAAGATCTGCTTCCAAGATGGCTCACACATGGCTGTTGGCAGGAAACCTCAGTTCCTTGCCATCTGGGCATCTCCATACAGTTGTTTAAGTGTCCTCATGATATGGCATCAGCTTTCCCCTGAGACAGTCATCCAAGAGAGAACAAGGCGGAAGCCACAATGCCTTTTATGACCCAGTCTTTCAAGTCTAACACCATCGCTTCCACGACAGTCTATTAATTACAAGTGAGTCACCAACTATAGCCCACATCAAGGGGAAGAAAATTATTCTCTACCTTTTAAAGTGAGGAGGATTTGTGGACATATTTTAAAACCATCATTATACTTCAGACTGGAAATTAGAATTAGTAGGGGCACCCGATCTAGAGAGAAATGTTTGCATTTGAAAAAAGGGGGGAGGGGGCTAATAAACTAGTTCTCAGGTGTTGGGAAAATAAGATGGTACCTATAGGCCAGGTAAAGAGCTGAGAAGTTGCTCCCACCTACTAAAAGTCTAATTCTTTTTTTTTTAGATGGGGAAGGGCTGGAGGTTCAATAAAGTTCCTAATTTTAGGAACAAAAAAATGCAGTTAAGGAACAGTTAACTTCTGTTAATATTTTCTCTTGGTTTCCCCTGCCTTTGACAAAAAGTTATTCAGAAATGTTAATTTAGTCCTTAGATATACCTCAAGAAGGGGGCTTGGGCTAGAGAGAAAGGGGAAAATTAGGATGTCTGGTGGGCCAGAGAAGGAGAGTGGCAGCAGAAATCAAGAGTGGCCACTGGAATCAAAGGGAGGGAGACCAGGAGGGGAGAGAAGGAAGAGCAGGGTCCCCTCTGTAAGCTGCTTCCACCAGAGATTCTCCTTCAGGGACTTCAAACAGTTCAGTCAAAAGTGGAAGGCTCCTCCCTTTCAAAGCACTAAAAAACTGGATGGAAATGAATTTCCTTAACATAGAAAGTTGAATGTTAAAAAATTCAATTTACAGCCCTTGACTAATGCAAAATACAGACCAAGAAATGGTCTTAAGATACTGGAGGCAGCATTTGCATGGTAAACCCATTGCCGTCGAGTGGGTTCCGCCACAGCAACCCTATAGGACAGAGTAAAACTGCCCCATAGAGTTTCCAAGGAACATCTGGTGGATTCGAACTGCTGACCTCTTGGTTACCACCTGTTGCACCTAACCACTACACCAAGTGGAGTTATAGCAAATGATAGGAGGCAAAGCTGAGACACAGCCTAGAGTCATGCCTAAATGCAAAACTTGGCAGTTGGACCTGGGTTCAAATTCTGGCACCAACTCATACTAGCTGTGACACTATGGGAAATTACTTCCCGAGACATCCTCAGTCTGTTTCCTTTTTGTAAGATGGTGTCTTAGTTACTTAATGTTGCTATAAAAGAAATACCACACATGGATGGCTTTAACAAATAGAAATTATTCTCTCACAATTTAGGAGGCTAGAAGTTCGAATTCAGGGCACCAGCTCCAGGGGAAGGCTTTCTCTCTCTATTGGCTCTGGAGGAAGATCCTTGTCATCAATCTTCCCCAGCCTAGTATCTTCTCAGCACAGGGACCCCAGGTCCAAAGGACACGCTTGCTCCTAGCTCTTCTTTCTTGTTCCCTTCTCTCTTTTATATCTCAAAAGAAATTGACTCAAGATACAACCTAATTCTGTAGATTGAGTCCTGTCTCATTAACATAACTGCCTCTAATCATGCCTCATTAACATCACAGAGGAGATGACAAAATGGTGGACAACCACACAATACCGGAAATCATGGCCTAGACAAGTTGACACACATTTTTGGGGGATGCAAAACAATTCATAACAGATGGAATATTACTAATTTCCTCAAAGGGTTGTGAGGGTTTAATGAGAAATTCAAGTCCTCAATAAATGTCAGCTATTATTAACAAACGACAGGGACTAAGACAGGAAATTGGCCCTTGGGAATAAAAACAGAACATTTGTTCATTTTCTGCATTACAATCTATGGCTTATGAGAAATGTTCTCCAGCATTCTCTGGAGAACAGATTGTAAGCTCACTGTACCTCCCCTCCCTCCCTCAACCTTCCTAGCCCCATTCCTTCACTCTTCCGGACAAGGAGAGGGCCCCATTACTTTAGGCTGACATGAAAAAGCACAGAGTTGCTGTCACCTGCACACCTGCAGTGTTTCCAGTCCTGGGGAGGAGCTGTGGCAGTGGCTTCCCATGGTTCCTTAATTCTCATCTTTCTAAGACCACTTTTTTTGGGCACAGCAAAAGCCCTATTCAACAGGTTTTCTGAGTTCCAGGAAAATCAGGTACAGGGGTGTCACTGTGGGCCTCCTAGGAATTCCAGGGAAAGGAACCCTGGGACAGGTGTAAAGGCTGGTAAGAGTCTTATCCAAAGCAAAGAGTAGAGGAATGATCTCCAAAGGGTGTTTATCACCTAAGCCTGATTTTGCAAGCCACAGAGCAATGTAAGCTCATGACTAGCAGCGCCATCGGCTTGTTTTCAGCAGCATAGTTCCAAAGCCTTTATGAAGAAGAAAACAATTAAGTAGGGATTATAAGGTACATAAAAAGAAGTTTATGAAAGAATAATCACAATCACCAGTCCCCATATTACATGACCAAATGCCACTGGGTTAGATTACCATCACCATCCCTCATTCTCATTTTCCTGTGAGGAAGGGCACAAGCTATTTATTGCCCAAGGTTGGTGAGAACCCAGAGGTCAGAAAAAGGCTGACGCTTTCTTTCCAGATTTAGTCTCTGTACTTTCCCCATCCCATCAGGAAAACACTCCTTGATATTCCTAAATTCCTTGCCAGCCGAATGGGTACTTTTAGGCCCACATGGACTAACCTAGTTAATAACTAAAGTACTTTTCTAAAAGCCAGCAAGCTCAAGTTCATTATGGGTTCAACCTGCAGATATAAAACCTTCATAAACTATTCATGCCTCTCTAAGGCTTAACTGGGATTTCCAGAGTACAGTGTGAGGAACTTAACACTTAGTTACAAACCCTGCCTAGGAAATCAATTTACTCTGGATTCTTGGGGGAAGAATAGACTGTATTGCTATTTACTTTTAAGAAACTTTTAAGAAAGTCTTAGTCAAAGGAAATTGCTATTGTTATTACAGGCAAGGCCTGGCTCTAAAGTCTGCCTACACTGGATGTACCACAGATACACAGGCATGATGGAACCTTAGACAGACCCACAAGAAATTAGGAAAGACACTACCACACACTCATGAGAATTCTGTGCCTCATTCTAGGACACCTGCTTCTCATCCTTGCCAAGCAGTAGGAATTTCTGAGGTTCTCTGTACAACACTTCCCTCAGCCTCTGTAACAATAACAACAACCAGCACTTATTGAGCCCTTAAGGACCTGGCGACCTGCTTCCATAAAGACTATAGCCAAGAAAACCCTATGGGGTAGTTCTACTCTGTCACATGGGATCTCTGTGAGTCAAAATTGACTATGTGCCATGCTCTATTCTAAGTGTTTATAGATAGTATCTCATTTATTTTCACAGCAACCCTAAGGAGTATGTTCTATGATTTCCCTCATAGTTTAGAGATGCAAAAGATGGACACAAAGAGAAGACAGATAAGGAAGCTGCCCAAAGTTCTAAGGCTGAAAACGCTGTACAACTGGGCTCCAAACCCACAGTCTGCTGCCCCAGAGACTAGAGTCTTGCCACCATGCTATTTAAACGTGCTTGCTGCATTCTATATGGTTTTTTTTTTTTTGACATTTGGGGATGAGGACCTTCTTCCCTTCTTTGGTGTCCTAGGAAAACACTAGTTCATCATTAGATGGTGACCATTTAAAGCATATTGCTCATTGTCCACACCTCGGCTGCCTCTCCAGTACAGCGGACTGTGGCTTCATGATTATTTTTTGTTATTTAACATGGACTCTTCCAGATTTCTTACCCAAATGTATTTTCTAATGATGATCAAAACTTCATTTCTCTTATGAGGCAGATTAAAATAGTGGAACATGGGTTTTGAAGACAGATAGGTCTAACTGCCTTCTATTGTTTCTAGATGAGTGACCTTAGGCAAATTAACTTAACCTCTATGAGACTTAAATTCCTTGCCTATAAAACTCCATTAATTGTATTTCTTGTTGTTGTTATATACCATCGAGTCAATTTCAACTCATAATGACCCCATGTGACAAAGCAGAACTGCCTCATAGGGTTTTCTAGGCTGTAATCTTCACAGAAGCAGATCACCAAGCACTTCTCCCATAGGCTGAGTAGGCTCAAAACGCCAACCTTTGGGTTAGCAGCCAAGCGTTTAACCACTGTGTCACCAGGGGTCCTCAATGTACTTACCCTTTAGGGTTATTATGAGAAAAAAAAAGATATAAAGTACATAAAGCACCTATTACAGGAAATGGAGCCCTGGTGGCACAGTGGTTAAGAGCTCAGCTGCTAATCAAAATGTTGGCAGTTTGAATCCACCAGCTGCTCCTTGGAAATCCTGTGGGGCAGTTCTACTCTGTCCTACAGGGTCACTGTTAGTTGGAATCAACTTGACAGTAATGGGGTTTTTTTTTGTTTGTTTGTTTTTTGTTTATTACATAAAATAAAGAGTAATTCCCTAAGATTCTTCCCTGTTCTAAAAGTCTGTAAGTACTTAACAATATCACTTCAGTGGTCATATGTCCTCAAGGAAGAAAAGGTCTGCGTTTGCTGGCTTGTTTCAATCGAATGTATGTCTCTTGGGTTTAGAAAATGAACAATTATTGAGTACCTACCAGTTGCTCAGCCATGTGCTAAAAGTCTGGGGTCCCTCCATTTCAGGAAGCAATAAAATACACATGCATGGAAAGACAACCAACCGTTCCAAGGAGAAAATGACTGAAAAGGACATGAACAGAAGGAGAAGACACTTCACACTAGGGTAGGAGGTTAAAGGAGGGAAGTTTTTAGGAAAAAGGCAGATTGGGGCAGGCAGAGAAGATGGAAAAAAAAAAAAATCCAAGAACGGCTTAGAGAGAGAGCAGTGCAGGCTGGGATGTACAGCTGGAACATAGCGATATATTCATTCAACAGTGAGTAAGACAATCAGGCTGGGCAGGAGAATTTCTGTCAGAACGTCACGATTAAATAAATAACGGTGGGCACATAATTGCTGCATTTTACTTTACTATTTACCAAACGCTTTACATACATGATCCCACTTAATCCTTACAAGGGCTATGTTAAACTGGTATTATCCCCATTTTGCAGTTGAGGACACACACTCAGAGACTCAAATTCACATTATTTCCACACTTGGCCCTTAATATAAATCTCAGAGATGGGTAGGGCTGGCATTATCTCTATTTGGAAAAAGGTAAATTAAAAAAAATTATCTCTATTCAGAAAAAGGTAAATTATGACTCAGAAAATCAAAGTGATATCCCTAAGTAGTTCTCAATCCCAAAGACCCATCACTCCTTTTTTGTAAGTAATATTTATAACACCATCTTCATTATTATGAAATGAAATAAAATTCATAAAAAATGTAACATCCCATAATTGTCACAACCAAAACTGTCCCAACAAATATACAAAATACCCCCAAGAGGACAGGATGTCTCAGGCTAAAACCCATCCAAAGACAGAGGTAGAGAGCCAGGTCTCAAACTGGGGTCTCCTGACTTTCGGAGCAAGGTTCTTCTTCTTCTTTGAAAAGGCAGGATGCAGCCAGACAGCAGAGAGACGCAGACACAGGGCTCTGACTGGGAAGCCAGAATATCAGCTCAGTCAGGCTTTCCCCCTCCTGTACCTCTAACCGTGGCCATCAATGTTTACTTCAAACTCACTCACATTCTCAATTCTTTAGTCTCTAAAACTAATCTTGCTGAAATGGAAATAAGCTTTCATCTTCCACTCTGTCACAGTAAATGGTCCACATTCCAGTTCTAACAAAAAAAACTGTAGGAACTTGAAAAGAATCACTCACATACCTCAGAGCCAACTCAAGTGAAATTACAGTACAAAACAAGACATTAAGAAACAAGATTTTTATTTTTAAAAGTCTGTACATGGCTCCAGATTAGATTTATCTTCCTCTTGGTCTAGCACCTGACAGGACTAATGGCTCTAATCAACCCGGCCAACAAAAACGAAAACAACATCCAGAGCTCACAGACCAGAGGCAGCTTTTAGAGATTCTAGGCTGACAGATTTTACGCAAGGATTCTCTGGAAGAAAAGCCTAATGTTATTTTCATTCTTGAGGTTTAATTCTTGTGCTTTAACGCCATGTTAGCACGCTTGTAAACTTTCCACATGACCAAATCAAACAGTAGGCAGGATGCATTTCTCTCAGCTGATTGTGCAGCATTCTTTTAGCAGACAGTAGATGATAAAACAAAGCTATCCCATAAAAACTGTTTTTCTCTGGTTCATGTCCTTAAATTTTATCCACCCAGAATCATTCATTCCACAAATGCTTACTAGGCATCAACACAGCCCAAGGCACTGTGTGAAACACTATGGGAAATATAAAGCTTTCCAAGACAGCCCTGGCCTTATGGAGACTCTAAATACGGTGAAGAAAATGACCAAGGTACCCAGACACAAGGCCCTATGAAAGGTCAGAAGAAAGTCCAACCAGTATTTGGCTATGTGGTAACCAAAGCCAGGAAGAATATAGATAAGTAAAATCTACAAGATTAAATTAATTTAACCAGTAAAACCTTTTCAAAAGATTAATAGACAAATCTCTCTCAAGTAACTTTGAGAGTAACTCTGGGGGGAGCAAATGCTTAAATATGCTCAGCTGCTAACCGAAAGGTTAACGATTTGTGTCTACCCAGAGATGGCTCAGACGAAAGGCCTGATTATCTACTTCTGGGAAAATCAGCCGTTAAAAATCCCATGGAACACAGCTCTACTCCAATACATATGGCGTCACCATGAATCAGAACAATTCAACAGCAACTGTGTGTGTGTGTGTGTGTGTGTGTGTGGTTGTTTTTTTGACTGGTTTACTAATAAGCCTAAAACTAACTTACTGGCCAGGGGGAAGAGGCACTACTGATTTCTCAAAAGGCAGCTGAACAGCAGTGACATACCAATTGAAGACAAGAGCCATGCACAAAAAGGAAATGACTTTAGGTGGGGAAACCAGAGACATAATGACACGGGGGTGCACACTGCCTTCCCTACAAAGTCAGGGAAAGACTAAGATGCCAAGGGAAAGAAAGACCAAAAAAATCTTGAAGGTTTGTTAAGGTTCTCTGACACAAAGCTAAATTTCATTAATTCTGTCCTTACGTGTAAAACAGAAACATGCTACATTTTTAGGAAACTGATAAACATTGCTAAAATTTGTTTTACTTCTTACAAGCTTGGAAAACAAAATATTTCAGTTTTCCTTTTTCCCTTTATTTTCAATGGCATGAACTGTCTGACATATTCCCTTAAAAGGGTATGCCATTCTATTTTAGGGAGGGTAGAAGAAGCCTGCTTTCATGATATGACATCCTCATCTTGTGGAATGCTAGGATATTGCTCCTAAAGTTTGTTTTTAAAAAAACAGCTTTATTGAGATATAATTTACATACCATAATGTTCACCCATTTAAAGTGTCGATTTAATGGTTCTTAGTTCATTGCAACCATCATCATAATCTAATTTAAAACATTTTCACCATCCCCAAAGGAAACCTTATATCCATTAGCATTCACTCTCCAGTCTCCCCACCCCCACACCTGCCCCTCCACTACCTTCCAAAAACAAAAACCAAACCCAGTGCCATCGAGTCGATTCTGACTCATAGCGACCCTATAGGACAGAGTAGAACTGCCCCATAGAGTTTCCAAGGAGCACCTGGTGGACTTGAACTGCCAACCCTTTGGTTAGCAGCCATAGCACTTAACCACTACGCCGCTACCTTCAGCAACCACTAATCTACTTTCTGCCTCTGCAGACTTGCCTACTCCGGACATTTCATATCAATGGAATCATACAATATGTGGCCTTTTGTGACTGGCTTCTTTCACTTAGCATAATGTTTTTTAGTTCATCCATCTTACTGAATTTACTAGTACTTCATTCTTTTTTTACTACCAAATAGTATTTCATTATATGGATATCCCACATTTTGTTTATCTATTTATCAGTTGAAGGAAATTTCAGTTGTTTCCACCTTTTGCTATTGTGAATAATGCTGCCATACGTACAAGTTTTTCTGTAGACATACGTTTTCATTTCTCCTATATACAACTAGGAGTGGACTTTCTGGGTCATACGGTAACTCTATGTTTACTATTTTCAGAAAGTACCAAAATGATTTCCAAAGTGGTTGTGTGATTTTATATTCCCATCAGTAACGTATAAGGGTACCAATTTCTCCACATCCTTGCCAACATTTGATATCGTTGGTCTTTTTCGTTATAGTTATCCTAGTGGGTATAAAGTGGTATCTCATTGTGATTTTTATTTGCACAGCCAGAGCTACAGTTACTAACTAAAAGGTTGGCAGTTCAAATCCACCAGCTGCTCCCTGGAAACCCTGTGGAGCAGTTTTATTCTTTCCTATAGGGTCGCTATGAGTTGGAATTGACTTGATGGCAATTGTGCCTCCTTTTTTGATGGCTGGTGGTTTTTGAGCATCTTTTCATGCGCTTATTGGCCATTTGTATATCTCCTTTGGATAAATGTATATTCAGATCCTTCAACCATTTGTTAAATTGGGTTATTTGTTTTTTTATTGTTGAGTTATAAAAGTTCTTTAGATACTCTGAATACAAGTACCTTATCAGATATATGACTTGCAAATATTTTCTGTCTTTCACTTTCTTGAAGGTATCCTTCGAAGCCCAAGTTTTTCATTCTGATTACGATAAAGAAGTTTGGTTTCTGTGTCTTGGTGCATATCATACAGGGGAGGTGAAATAAAGATGAGGGCAGTGTTCCCTGTCCTTAGATTTTGGTGTCATCCCTTTGTCCTTTCCTACCAACTTCTATGCCAGTAAGCAAGATGGACCAAAAGCACAAAAAGTAAAAAGTTCAAACAATCCAAGAACAAGTAGTCATTTGAGTTAAATGAATCAGAAAAATGTGAAAATAAATTCCTTCTGCCAATTCCTACATTTGTAGAGAGTCTATACTGTGTGGGGTACTGTGCTGAGTGCTAGGGATACAAAGACGCCTAAGATGAGGAGCATGTGCCTGGAGGAAATTTCAGAGTAGGAACATGATATTTTCAGTATCATGAATGGCCTTCTAATTCAAGCTGTACATTTCCTGAATGGGAATTCTGTAAAGATTGGACTGAACAACACTGCAATCCAGGCTCTGTTACAGTCAGAGAAGTTCTAGTTTCTTGTCCTTCTTCCCTTCTCTGACACAATAGCATAGCTTTTAACTCTACGAAAGTTCAAAGCCTCTTATTCATCTGTTAAATATGAAAAGAGGATGATTATGCAATTTGGGATTCGAGCAGTCATTTTCCTTTATCAATTTGAGCATATGCTGATTTACAACTATCTCACTTTTTCTCTACTGAATATAAAAGATCACTGCAGCGTAATAGTATGCAAGTCTACTCATACTGTGAAATCATTCATAGCAGAGCTAGACTGCTAAGAACTAAGAGGAAATGCCACATATAACCAAAGACTAAATTATCTACCAAATCAAGTGTTTGGAAATTATGGACACATTTTACAATGGCACAAGAATATACCAGAATAAGAAAAAGGTTTAGCCGGGGGATTAGTTAGAATAATCTAACAGTCAGAGCTTTAAAAGTAGCAGAAACATCTTTTGGACAGACACAGGGGTTCACTCAATAGCTCAAAAAACATTAGGCACCTACTATGTGCCAAGCACCAGGCTACGTCTTAGGAATAAAATGAAGAATAAGGCACCATCCCCTCACTCCACCCAGGACCTCAGTGTCTACTACCATGGGAGGCAAATCAGGTGTGAGAAATGCTGTCACAGAAGATACACAAGGTTCTATGAGGGCAACAGGATTATGAGATGGCTTGAAGGAATCAAAGAAGCAGCTAGGCAAAGAAGACAGAGAGAGGATCAGTGTTCCTGGGAGAGGGAACAACATATGCAAGGGGACAGCTCACCTATACAAGTAAGACATTGGGCTCTGGAGTCAGGAAGACTCAGGAAAGAGTCCCACTCTACCACTTGTTAATCAATCTTTTCCAGCCTCAATTTCCTCATCTGTAAAATGGGGATAGCAATTGTACCTCCTTGTAGGGGATTAAATGAGAGAAGCACATAGGAAGAGCTCAACAAACATAGGAACATCAAGATGTTTTTTAAGTAGAAAGAAGAGTATAGTAAGAAAAGAATTGAGAGAAGCACTTGATTCTTCTAATTTGCTTTTACTTTGGTCTCAACTTTCAACCTATAACCCTGTCCGATACATTATAATGTCTTGTTGTTTTTGTTGTTGTTGTTGTTAGGTGCCTTTGAGTCAGTTCCAACTCATAGCGACCCTATGCACAACAGAACGAAACACTGCCCGGTCCTGCGCCATCCTTACAGTCGTTGTTATGCTTGAGCTCATTGTTGCGGCCACTGTGTCAACCCACCTTGTTGAGGGTCTTCCTCTTTTCCGCTGACCCTGTACTCTGCCAAGCATGATGTCCTTCTCCAGGGACTCATCCCTCCTGACAACATGTCCAAAGTATGTAAGACGTAGTCTCGCCATCCTTGCCTCTAAGGAGCATTCTGGCCGCACTTCTTCCAAGACAGATTTGTTCGTTCTTTTGGCAGTCCATGGTATACTCAATATTCTTCACCAACACCACAATTCAAAGGCGTCAACTCTTCTTCGGTCTTCCTTATTCATTGTCCAGCTTTCAAATGCATATGATGCGACTGAAAATACCATGGCTTGGGTCAGGCGTACCTTAGTCTTCAAGGTGACATCTTTGCTCTTCAACACTTTAAAGAGGTCCTTTGCAGTAGGTTTACCCAATGCAATGCATCTTTTGATTTCCTGACTACTGCTTCCATGGCTGTTGATTGTGGATCTAAGTAAAATGAAATCCTTGACAACTTCAATGTTTTCTCCGTTTATCATGATGTTGCTCATTTAAAGTAAGAGCATTTAAATTCCCATATGTGGCTTGTGCTATATTTCCATGGGACAGCTCTGCTCTACACCAGAAGCTTCCTGAGGACCGAGTCCTTGTAGTTTATCTTTGTGTTGCCAGGGCCTAGCACAGAGCTTACTTTACACGAATGTCTGATGTCTACGAGCAAACAAATGAATGGATGCCCTTCTACCATTTCATGTTTCGAGCAGAATTTAACCAATTAGATGTGTGGGTTGGGGCTTTTAAAGAAAAACTTAGCACATGATGAACAAATACATTCAAAAGTCCCATTTTACTTTATTTGTGTTGAATATAAAATTGAGTTCTTTAACCATTAAAATTTGAATGAACTAGGGTCATTCACCAATCCAGACTTTGAAACCCTGCCCCGCCATTTGCGAGGCTACATCCTATATAAGTCACTTAAGTTCTCTAGGCCTATTTATTCATCAGCAATGAATAAACTATACACAACTGTGTAGCATAAATGAGATAATAATGCCAGAGTTTAGCAGAGAATTTCAAAAAGCAATTTCTCAATGTCCGAGGTGCTGTTATTGTGACAATCGGTAACAACATCCGGGAAAAGCCAAAGGTAAACATATGTGAAGTACGTAGGGGTTTTCCCTTTAATGTTTGTTTGTTTAGCATTTTCCCTGACCACGTGGGATTATATTTAATTTCTCCTTTCTTTCTTCCCTTTCCTTCCCTGGAAATCTCACTGAGCTGCTGCTCTGTCTGTTTCTTGGAAGATAGCTACCTGTCTTCCAAGGTGTTGTTTGTTTTTTTTTTTTTTTTACCAGGCCTGGGCTGGACAATTTAGGACTCATGGCACAATCTCCTGTCCCTACTCAGGAAACTTGACTCTGGCAGAGAGACAACTGCAATAGTGCTAGGACTGTGCTGAGGGAGGATTTTCTTTCCCTTTGCAGATAGATGGACAGTGGTTCCAAAGCCAGACTGGTCATCAGAAAAACCAAGGGGGCTTAAAGGCAAAACCAACAAACAACACATAAAGGCCATGTACCTGGGGCCCACCATTTAAGAATCTAATCTAGTCAGTGTAGGGAGGGATTTGGCAGTATGGATTTTTCGAAAGTTCCCCCAAGTGATTCTGAAGCTCTCCCAAGGCTTGGGAATTATGGGAAATTTTTTCTTCCAATTTTATGATTCTAGGATTCTATGATCATCCTCCTGGGTTAATATCTACTTACTCCCAGATCAAACACAGAACTATTTCCACTTCATAACACTAACTGGTTAGAAGTCCAATCCCTGTCTCAGTGCAAAAATAGATGGACTTTATATGAAGTCATGGGAATTTTTTTAAACATGTACAATTCTCTATTCTGTGGTCTCAGGTAATGAAGATTTTTTCTTAATGAACAGATGGTGAAACCTAGTTATACTGTCATATCATATATGAATTTAACTAGAATTGTAATCGGTTGCAGAACTGACTATTCTGAATCTACCTTCTTTCCCTTCTATTTCCTGATGGAACTAATAAGGAGTAGATTATTGATAATGTGAAGAATATGAGGAAAAGGAGCAACTAGAACAATAGAAGAAATAACAGAGGAAAGAAGCAAACTGAATGATTAAAATTGAATCATCAGCTCCAGAATAGTAAAGATTTAAAACTGCACTCTTTTAGAAAAGCCTTGCTTCTCCTAAGAAATTAGCATGCTCTCTCCTTTCCAAAAGTGTGAATTATATAACTTATTACGTTTCCCTTTTTGCCATGGCTGCTAGGAAGCTCTGTATAAAATCAAACAAAAGGTCTATTTTAACACTTATGAATAGTATTTAGGTGTCTTCTTCTTTTCCTTGGTCCTTCTTTTAAATTTCTAGATCCATTTTACTAGCATCATTACTGCACTTCTGTTGAAAGTAATTTTATTTTCTAAAGGAGCAGGGTAAAACAAGCAAACTCCTTGGAGTCTTTCTATTCCAGCAATAATAGCATATAGTCTAACTCCTCCTAAGAAAGCTCATCAGAACTGTCTGCTGCTCAAAGCCCTTATGACATGCACTTCTTTTACTGGGGTTAATTTGGTATTCAAAGACCATAGCAAAAATTACATTCATTATAGAACATACACTGCTTGACTCTGCCACGTCAGCAGACACACCTTCACGATCTCTTCAAGGAGACGTAACGCCTTAACAACACAAACACCATGTTTCATCCTGATACCGGGCCTGTGGTTAGAAAGCGATTGTGATCATTTTCTATTCATGTTTTCTTATCAGAAAAAGGTATGTTCTAGTATAATTCCCCATCACAGATATTCCAAACCATCTAACTGTATACCCCTTTAAAACAGTGAACTAGCTGCCTATTTAAAAACTATTGATTTTTATCCTGCATAAATTATTTTACAAGATAGAATATAAACAGAAAAATACCAGGAGATTCAATAGCTCTCTCCCGTTTTATTTAAAAGAAAAACAATTCTCTTCCATTTATAAGAATATATTGTTTTTCTTTTCCTGAAGACGCCATTGTTTCATGTTTTGAAAATCACATAACAATACAAAACCCAGCAAAACACAAGAAGGCTCTCATGAAAATTAATTCTTATTTTAGCACATAGAGAGGACTTCTAATACATTGTTTGGTGGCACATTCATTAATTAATTCAATAAATATTTATTGAGCATCTACTATATCCCAGGCACTAGGTAAGGCACAGACTCTGCCTGACCTTTTTATATGCAATGTCACTTTGGGAGGCACAAAGGAGTTTAGTCAGACTTGCTTTCCCATTAATATACTATAATATCATTGTGCCAGGCCTTCAATTTTTTAATTATTCTTGTACTCCAAGCCTCTCAGTGTCCCCTGCCAACTAGTCCCTTCTCTGGGACCTCAGATGTGCTCCACGAATCCATGCATGGCTCAACACAGGCTCTGGGTGCTGCTCCAATACTTGGCCTGAAGCAGCTCTGATTGGGTGGTGCTGTTTGTTTTGTTGTTGTGTGCAGTTGAGTCCATTCTGACTCAGAGCGATCCTATAGGACAGAATAAAACTGCCCCATAGGGTTTTCTAGGCTGAAATCTTTACAGAAGCAGATCACCAGGTCTTTGCTCCTGCGGAGTGTTTGGTAGGTTCTGGTTAGTAGCTGAGCACTTAACCGTTGTGCCACCAGGGCTCCTATTTGTTTTATACCCGTTAAAATAAAAACATTTTTTAAATTTTATTGTGTTTTAGGTGAAAGTTTACAGTGCACATTAGTTTCTCATTCAAATTTATACGCAAATTGTTTTGTGACCTTGGTTGCAATCCCCACAATGTGTCAGCACTCTCTCCCTTTCCCTTCCTAACCTGGGTTCCCCGTTTCCATTCATCCAGGTTTCCTGTCCTTCCTGCCTTCTCATCTTTGTTTTTGGGCAGGTGTTACCCATTTGGTCTCAAATACTTGAGCTAGCTAAAAAGTATGTTTCTCCTCACATGTGCTATTGTTTGGTTTATAGGCCTGTCTAATCTTTGGCTAAAACATGGACTTTGGGGGGTGGCTTCAATTCTGAGTTAGCATGGTGTATGGTTGGCAGTTCAAATCCACCAGGCGCTCCTTGGAAACTCTATGGGGCAGTTCTACTCTGTCCTATAGGGTTGCTACGAGTCAGAATCTACTCGACGGCACTGGGTTTTTGGGATGGGGGCCATAGTCTCGGGGGTTTCTCCAGTCTGTGTCAGACCAGCAAGTCCGATCTTTTTTTTATGAATTTGAATTTTATTCTACATTTTTCTCCCACTCAGCCCGGGACCCCCTGTTGTGATCCCTGTCAGAGCAGTCAGTGGTGGGAGCTGGGCACTGTCTAGTTCTTCTGGGTGCAGGCTGGTGGAGGCTATGGTTCCTGTGGTCCATTAGTCCTTTGGACTGATATTTTCCTTGTGTCTTTGGTTTTCTTCATTCTCCTTTGCTCTGAATGTGATGGGACCAATGAATGTATTTTAGATGACAGCTCACAAGTTTTTAAGACTCTAGATGCTACTCACCAAAGTAGGATGTAGAACATTCTCTTTATGAACTATGTTATGCCAACTGACCTAGGTATCCCCTGAGACTATGGTCCCCAGCTCTCAGCCCCAATCAAATTTCACCCAAAGTGTTCAGGTCTGTTGTCCCCTCACCCACCCATTTACAAGAAATAAATCCAAACTGTCTGGTCAAGAGCACCCAGAGGTGTTGGTGAAAACCTGCTCTGTGGCAACAGCAACTCCCTAATCAACCCGAACCAGGGGCTGCAAACTCACTCTTACCAGGGTCGCTAGGGGTGCAGCATCCTGTTGATAGAACCACAGGGAGTCGCTGGCAATTGAGGCATGGGGCAAGCATACTCAGAAACATGAAGGGCAAAAGCCTTTTGTAAAGCTATGAAAATGCCAGGCATTTGCCTCCACTTCTTTTTTTTTTTTTTCTAGTCTCCTGGGATAAGACCGGATTGAGCACTTCTCTGTAATAAGCTCTGGGAGGCAGCGTCGTAGAATCAGACAGCGAAGGTTTCCCAATTCAGACACTTACTGATGGTGTAAATGCCTTAACCGCTCTGTGCTTCATTGTCCTTAACTATAAAATAAGATGACAATGGAATCTATCTCACAGCATTTTTTTTTAGAACTAAAAGACATAATACACGTTAAGGGATTAGCAAATGTTTGCTCAGTGAACCTCAGTGCGTTAGCAGTAGGAGGAGAAGTTGTACTGGCAGGAGAAACAAGACCAAATGGTTGCCTGTAATGACCAGGATTTCAAAGATTTAAACGTACTATCAAATCGCCTCTCACCTCTGCCCAAAGCTTGAAAATCTGGCTACCTTCTCCCTAAACTCACTCAACAATCAATCGTCACCCAAAACAACAAACACAAGAAGAGTATAAAATTCAATTACCATGCAACGTCTTGTTTTTTTAATTCTGGGTATATGCTTTGTCTTGTGTATTTATGCTTTAATTTTTTATCGTGAAATATTCCAAGGGATTGAAAGAATGGACGTAACATGCAGGTACATTTTAAATAAAAGAAAAATAATCAAAATCCCATGTACTCATTCCACAGTTTAAGAAGGAAAATAAAACTAGTATCTTTGAAGCCCTGTATGTCCCTCTATGATTCCAGGACCTTCCACCCCAGCACAGACAACCATCAGTCTAAATTTAGAGTTAATCATTCCTTTGCTTTTCTTCATAGTTTTGCCACACACATATGTATCTCTAAGCAATAAATCATTTAATTTTGCTTTATTGAACTTTATGTAAATGAAATCATATAGTAGTATTCTTCTGCAACTTCTTTTCATTCAATATTTATCTTTTGAGATTTACCCACGTTTACACACATAATTACATATCATTTGCCTCCACTGCTATATAGTAACATGCCATCGCAGAAATATGTCACAATTCATTTATCTATTCTCCTGTTTATGGATATTTGCCTTGCTTCTAATCTAAGGCTCCTGAGAATGGGCTCATACAGATGGCAAATATTTAGGGTGACCACATAATTTCCCATTCAAACTGAAATATTTTTGAGAGTGAAAAGGAATGTTATTAATAAGGACACCAAGACAATAAGCATAAACCAGTATGTATGGGTTTATCCTACAAATACAGAATATTACCTCAGGATTTCTCAATCACTCAACCCCCTACCATACAGACTGAAGCATCCAAATCCAACTCTGCTTAACTGGGGGTCAGTTCACATTTCAACTGCTATTAGCTTCTGCATCCAGACTCTATCCCTGAAGGAAAGCCCAAACAATTACTCCCTCTATCCTGGATAGAAGAAAAGCAAATTCTTCAAGAGGTAATATTAAGAAAATGCACAGCCTTTCAGCTTCTGCTATCTCAAACCGTCACAGTTTATCACCATTGAAGAAAATTCCAATCATGATAATAACAGCAGCAAGGATAAAACTTAAAAGGCCTTCAATTCCCAAGTCCTTTTCCTGAGCCAGGACATGGCTATGGGCATAGCATCCACTGTCTCATCTCATCTTTACTACAGCCTGTGCAGCAGGTGCGGAAACTGAAGCTCAGAGAGGTGAAGTAGCTTGTCTACGGTCACAACGCACACAAGCGGCAGAGCCTCAAACCTTGTTGTGCCTAAGAGGGTGACCACGTAACTTATTGCCAGGACCCTTCTGGCAGTGAAAGGAGGTGCTATTAACAACTGCATCAGGAAAGCTGGTATAAACCAGGAACGTGCCAGACACACCAGGACACGTGATCATCCTAGTTCTATCTAACTCCAAAGACAATGCTTTACCATACGCTTTTGTAATGTTCCGAGTTCAGATATAAATGATATGGGGCACTCGTTTAATTTTGGAACCAAATCTCTGGTGTTCACACTCTTCTTGGGTGGAGATGTACCTGTCCACACAGAGGTCACAGATGTCCACAATCCCTCCCCTTCTTCTTCAGTATACCTGAAAGACCTGCTAGACATCCCAGTAGCATCATTCCATCCAGCACAGCAGGTTGGAGAGGATCATGATTTGCTTCCCTGAAATTCGTAATTAAATCAGAGCAACATCCTTCCTCCCAAAGCAGCTCCTGTCAGGAGCTGCCAACAGCAGAGTTAATCCCCATTCACCAGAGCAATCATCCCTTGGAGAGGCTGAAATTGCATTTTCCAACATGGAGATCTGCAGCCCTTTCCTTCAATAGGGTCCCCTGAGATCCCTCATCTCTCTCGCTCCTTTCTGCATATCTGTGTGTGTGCATGTAGTCTCTCTCACTCTCACACAAACACACATGCACCAGAATTTTTTCTCTCTCTCTTTTTTTTTTTTTAATGTTCCAGGCATAGAAAAACAAAGAATCCCATGATAGTATCCCCTGGGCCTGAGGTATATGTGTGTCTTTTTCAGTACAAGAATGTTCACAACCATACTATTCATAGAAGCTCCAAACCAGAAAACACACTAATGTCCATCAACAGTAAAATGATAAATTGTGGTATAGTCATACATTAGGGATGCTCTTCAGTAATGAAAATGCACAAATTACTGCTACACACAATAAATTAATCTCACAATCAAAATACTGAAAACCCAAAACTAACCCACTGCCTGTCAAGTCGATTCTGACTCATAGCAACCCTATATGACAGAGTAGAACTTCCCCACAGGGTTTCCAAGAGCAGCTGGTGGATTTGAACTGCTGACCTTTTGGCTAGCAGCTGAGCTCTTAACTACTGTGTCGCCAGGGTTCCCAAAACATTGAGGGAAAGAAAAGAATATGTATGCCACGATTACATTTATTTAAAAGTTTAAAACAGGCAAGACTAACTTATAATGTTAGAAACGAAGACTATGGTTATTTTGTGGAGGTGGTAGGGGACACTGATGGGGCGAGGAGGGCTGCAACATTTGCTTCTAGGATGTTGACAATGTTCCATTCTTTGATCTGGATGGTGGTTACAGAGGTAATAACTATGGTAATTCATCAAGATGTGTATACTTTTCTGCATATATGTTACGCCTGAAGAAAAAGCATGTACTAAAAAAAAAACTAGAATTAAAATCATCTTAAGTCAAATATTCTGTTACTTGCATTCAAAATTATATTCATTAAACTATTTGTGTGACCATGGACAAGTCACTTAACTCTTCTGTGTCTATTCCTTCATCTGTAATAGCACCTGATGTGTAGAGCTGAAGTAAGAAGTACTTGATATAAATATATGGCACATACTTAGCAAGTGCTCGGCACACAATAAACACTAAAAAATGTTAGCCATTTCAATTAGTGGTATCCAACTACACCTGCTCTCCTCATATTTAGGACTTACATCTCCACTTATTATATCCTTCTGTACTGGACAAAAGCACACTGAAATGGACATGCACACTTATCCCTGTTGGGGGGTAGGGGCTCTGGGGGACCATCTGGTCATATGTACCAAAAGCCCAGAAAATGCTGGCCCCCAGTAATTCCATTCTAGGAATCTATTCTCAGGAGATAAGTTATGCAACAAAGATTTATGTGTAATGTTTTTTATTTATGGGCAACTGCATTTAATTAGGAGCCCTTGTGGTGCTATGGTTAAGAGCTACGGCTGCTAACCAAAAGATCAGCAGTTTGAATCCACCAGCCACTCCTTGGAAACCCTATGGGGCAGTACTATGCTGTCCTATAGGGTTGCCATGAGTCAGAATTGACTCAACAGCAACAGGTTTGTTTTATTTTTATTTTTTGCAATTTATTTATAAAACAAAAAAACTGGGAACAATTTGTTACATCTGGAAATAGTTAAATAAAATGTTAGTGTTAAGAACTTTCAACGTGAAAAGGTTGAACATAAAAGCAAGAGGACTATCCGTACCGATTTAAATACCCATAATAATAAATATGCATAGAAAGGAAACCCTGGTGGTATAGTGGTTAAGTGCTGTGGCTGCTAACCAAAAGGTCAGCAGTTCAAATCCTCCTTGGAAACTCTATGTGGCGGTTCTACTCTGTTCTCTAGGGTCACTATGAGTTGTAATCAATCAATGGCAATGGGTTTTTTGGGGTATGCATAGAAAAGACTAGAAAAAATTAAGCTAATTATCTCTGGGTGCTAGTATTACAGGAATTTAACGTTATCATCCTTATACTTTTCTGTATTTTCCAATATTCTTCTATGAGCATACATTAATTTTATAACCAGAAAGATAAAGTTAAACAAAGAATGTATGTCTTTTTCTCCTAAGGCCTTCATCTCTGTTGTCAAGGTGACAGTTGGCAGCAATCTATCACATTTTAGGAAGGACACTGACACAATGGAATATGTCTAAAAGAAGGTGACTGACAGTTGGCAAAGGGTTTCAAAACAAGCCCCATGAGGAATGGCTGAAGGAACGGGGATGTATACCTTAAGGAAGATTTGGTAATAGGACAGCTGTCTTGGAACATCTGTCATGTGGAAGAGGGATTATACTTGCTCTACCTGCTCTACGTCCAAACTAAGAGCAATGAATCAAAGTTACAAGGAGAAGAGAAGGGGAGGATATAGATCATAGTTCAAGAAACAAAAAAGCTGTATGCTCACACTGTAAACTCCAGGGTTTCCTTCCTACCCAACGGTAAAGAGCAGCTCTGGAAACGTCCAAAGTTATTTTGTTAGCATTTGGACAGCTACATGGCACCATCCAGAGGCCAGTCTCTACTAGCCTCTCAGGTAGCCTGCTTGGTGAACAACCACACAAGTCAGGAACTCTGATGTTCATAACCAAACACCTACTTTGCCATAAGCACCTGGCTTTCTTTTTAATCTCTCTCCCTCACTGTTTATCAAGTTTTTCAAATTTTATACAAATTGGTCCACTTCTCTCCGTTTTCTCCACTTGGCCACCTTAGTCCAAGCAGTCATAACCTCTCTTTTCCCTGAATCACTACATCAACTGGTATCTCTCTTCTTCTCTTGCCACTCTTGTCCTCTATCCACTCACCACATAGTAGCTAAAATAATAGTTTTCTCAGATAAAGTAAAAAAAATCATTAACATGACTACAAAACTCAAGGTGATTTACTCCTACCTTCATCTCCAGCCTTAACTAAGGTCCCTTTCTCCCTGCTCCCTGTACTTCATCCATGCTGGCCTTCTTTTAGATTCTTCATTCAGGCTCAACTCTTTCCCATATCAGGACATTTGTACATGCTAAAACACTCCCTGTCCCCATGTCTCCACCTTCTGCAGCTCAAATCTTAGATGCCATTCTCTAATTTTAATCCTAGAATCCTAGATTGGCATCCCACTGCCCTAAGGCTCCTTTATGTGGTTTACACAACTTTTTGTGACCTAGACAATGGACCAGTCTGCACCCACTGCCTCTAGTCTTCAACAAAGCAGAAGAATGCCTCCCAGTTCCTCAAATGTACCAGTATTCCCTATTATCCTTGGATCTTTACAACTACTGTTTTCTCCACCTAGAAAAATATTCTTGTGGCTAATTCTTATCACCTTAAGAGATCAGTCCAAATGTTACTTCCTTAGGAAGCCTTCCCCTACCTCCATATACCGGATTAGGTGGTTCTCCTATATAGCCCTACAGCACCGTTAATTATCCCATTATAGGATTTAGATTTTATTGTATTTCCTGCTATTTGATAAACACCATGGTGGCAGGGTCACATCTATATTGCCCATAACATGCCTTCAGATCTGTTGAGTAAATGGATTTATTAAAAAAATCACTTTCCCTATGAAGAAGCAAATTTAAGTCAAAAACAGGAAAATAACATATCTCAATAGGAAATGTTACAAGAAGTGGTATTTTCTTCCTGGAATAATTAAGCAAATCTAGACTTCACTCAATTCCCTTGTCCTAGGCATAGGTTCATAGAAACCCTGGTGGCGTAGTGGTTAAGAGCTATGGCTGCTAAACAAAAAGTCAGCAGTTGGAATCCACCAGGAGCTCCTTGGAAACCATATGGGGCCGTTTTACTCTGACCTATAGGGTCACTATGAGTCAGAATCAACTCAATGGCAACGGGTTTTTTGTTGTTGTTGTTGTTTAGACATAGATTCAGATATTATCATTTTTATTACTAGCCAGAATAGTAATTATTCTTTGCCAACATTTAAACACCCTGGGGTCAATCTTTAGTATACACACAAAAAAGGATCGATAGGTACTAAATAGGTTAAAGAGATGTATAACATTGAATTCATAAAATGGCAGGATATAAAAGGAATGTGAATCAGGAAAAATATTGGAGGACATAAGACTAATAAGCAAAACAACAAACCTTCCATAGTATAAACAGTTCCTGTTAATTTGATAAAATTGCTTCATATGAAAGACCATCAGAATCCCATAGCGAGAGCACTGGTCCAGGCCTCCATGTGGATTCAGGATAGAACTACAATGAACAGAGGCTTATGAGACAATGGCCTATAACCAGTGCCTACTCTGCCTTTAGTCAGCTGGAGGCCTTGGGCAAGTCACACATCTCTGCATTCCACTTTATCTAAAGGCATTAGACCAGTTGATGTGGTAGAAAACTGCTAATTGTCCCTCAATATCCAGTCTCTCCTTCTTTCTTGGTAAAAGAATCCTGATTTTTACCTGGGTACATTAATTCCAACTAAAACCTTACATTTCCCAGCCTACCTTTGTAGCTAACTATAATAAGATGTAAGAAGACCTGTTGGGTGGGTCTTCTGGAAAGTGTTAAAAAGAAAAGGGCACACCATTCTCTTTCCTGCTGCCTGGCACAAACATGTGATGGCTGGAGTTCCAGACCTCCTTTTGGGTGACTGATAAGGGTCCATGGAGAGGAGATGTGGAAGGAACCTTGGTACTTGATGACTTTATGGAACCACCATAACTAACTCTGGACTGCCTATCTCCAAACTTCTTTACATAAGAGAGAAATACACATCTTGTTTAAGTTATTGTCAAGTTGGGAATTTCTGTTATATGTCACTGGAT
Source organism: Loxodonta africana (assembly GCF_030014295.1). Taxonomy (NCBI): domain Eukaryota; kingdom Metazoa; phylum Chordata; class Mammalia; order Proboscidea; family Elephantidae; genus Loxodonta; species Loxodonta africana. Next base: position 37,072,113 of record NC_087345.1, on the reverse strand, counting down.
CTAATCCTAACTAATACAGCTGATGATACTTTTTGTACTTAAAGTCCCAGTGATTTTATGACTTACAGGGACTTTTTGGAAGTTTCATTATGGACAGCTTTATAAGAAATGTTTTCCTTTGTATTTGGCCCAAATCAGCCTAATTCGATGTACTGCTCCTGGGTCTGTCCTCTGGAGCAAAACATTCTGGTTAACTCCCCTTGTTCCATACCACCCTCACCCTCCCACCCCCCACCCAGGTCATTTTTACATGTCAGCACTGCAAATGTCTAGAAACACCATGGAATTTAATGTAAGAAAAGCTTAGTTTTCATTTGATTTGGGGCAAGTTACTCGAGTGCTCTGAGGCTCGTTCTTTATCTTTAAAAACAAAGATTCCTTCTTTCCCTCTATCATTCCCTAGAAATGTTGTTTAGAGGAAAGAGCATACATAGTTTTTGAATTAGATATGGGTTCAAATCTTAGCTCTGCCAATTACTGGCTTTGTGATCTTAGGCAAGCTACTTTAACCTCTTTGAGCCTCAGTTTCTCATCTTTAAACTATCTTACTTCACAGGGCACTCTAAGGATTAGATGAGATAACACATATCAAGCGCTTGGTATCGTGATTGACATTTGTGAGCCACTGGCATAATACAAAACAGCAGCTACTACCATCTCTCTTTCCATTTTTGTGGTGCTATGAGCAATGAGGAAACCCTAGTGGCATAGTGGCTAACTGCTATGGCTGTTAACCAAAAGGGCAGCAGTTCGAATCCACCAGGCACTCCTTGGAAACTCTATGGGGCAGTTCTACTGTGTCCTATAGGGTCGCTATAAGTTGGAATTGACTAGATGGCAACTGGTTTTTTTTTTTTTTTTTTGTTAAATGAGCAATGATAACAACAACAGCTAACAATTATTGAGAGCTTACTATATGCCAGGTACTTTCATACTCTTTTTTTTAATTTCTATTGTGCTTTAAATGAAAGTTTTCAAATTAAGTCAGTCTCTCATACAAAAATTTATATACACCATGCTATATACTCCTAATCGCTCTCCCCCTAATGAGACAGCACACTCCTTCCCTCCACCCTCTCTTTTCGTGTCCATTCTGCCAGCTTCTGACCCCTCTGCCCTCTCATCTCCCCTCCAGACAGGAGATGCCAACATAGTCTCAAGTGTCTACTTGATCCAAGAAGCTTATTCTTCGCCAGCATCTTTTTCTATCCCTTTGTCCAGTCCAATCCCTGTCTGAAGAGTTGGCTTTGGGAATGGTCGCTGTCTTGGGCTAACAGAAGGTCTGGGGGCCATGACCACCAGGGTCCTTCTAGTGTCAGTCAGACCACTAAGTCCAGTCTTTTTATGAGAATTTGGGGTCTGCATCCCATTGCTCTCCTGCTCCCTCAGGGGTTCTCTGTTGTGTTCCCTGTCAGGGCAGTCATCAGTTGTAGCCAGGCACCATCTAGTTCTTCTGGTCTCAGGCTGATGTAGTCTCTGGTTTATGTGGCGCTGTCTCTTGGGCTTATAATTACCTTGTGTCTTTGGTGTTCTTCATTCTCCTTTGGTCCAGGTGGGTTGAGGCCAACTGATGCATCTTAGATGGCTGCTTGCTAGCATTTAAGACCCCAGACACCACTCTCCAAAGTGGGATGCAGAGTATTTTCTTAACAGATTTTACTATGCCAATTGACTTAGACGTCCCCTGCATACACTTTTTCATGTATTAAGTTATTTAATTTTCATAACATTGAGGTAAGTACTATTTTTGTTCTCATTTCTCAAATGAGGAAACTGAGGCACAAAAATGCCAAGTACCTTGCCATGGTCACACAGCTACAGCCTCAAGCCCAGGCAGTCTGACTCCAGAGCCTTTGCTATTTATTGCTGGGATAAACCATACTACTTCCTGTCTGTGGGTGGTGTCACATCTGCGAAAACAATTATAGGCTTCCTCAGGGCACAGCCTGCATCATATACATCTCAGTGTTCTAAATGGCAAGCTAGTAGGGTATCTAACTCAGCATGGGCCCTCGAAGCATTGTGCTGGCTGACTGGCAAATGAGTAATAACTGAGTTGTTTTCCAAAACACCTATACTGTCAGATGACCCTGAAGTAGACCATTTGTCTCTGAACCAAGATGTGCCTGGTGAAACATAAAGGTCTCTGCTACGGGGAGTGGAAGATCCTATAGCCCAAAGTGTATCTCTTGAGTCTACAGAATGAGATCCCTAAACGCTTGATAAACTCTGAAACAATTCTGACAGATGTTTACATGCCTCTAGAGTCTCAAAGGAAACCCTGGTGGTGTACCAGTTAAGAGCTATGGCTGCTAATCAAAACGTTGGGAGTTCAAATCCACCAGGCGCTCCTTGGAAACTCTATGGGCAGTTCTACTCTGTCCTATAGGGTAGCACTCTGTCCCACAGCGTCGCTATGAATTGGAGTCAACTCGATGGCAATGGGTAGAGTCTCAAATGTCTGATTTTAAGGCCTCTGTTCTTCATTCAAATTAAAATACCTGTCAGAACGAAATGTACTAGTTTGTTGGACCATAGAGAGCTACCATTTTCCCCTCCCCTCGGTGCTGACAGACAACAGCCTACCAGCTCTTCTAAAACAGAACCATTCCTGTCATCATCATAAGGGGCACTCACTGAGTACCTCACTGTGCAGATTAGGTGTTAAGGACGTAGATGCTAGGACACAAACCTCACTAACACAGACTCCATTAGTTTGAAATGTGTGATAATTCTTAGTGCTGGATTTTTTCATGATCTCTAATTTTTTAATGAAAAACAATACTCAAAATAAATGAATAAACAAGATTAACTCATCTGTTCTACTAATATTTACTGCAAATCGATTGTGTACCATCACTCGGGTAGTAGACATATGCATTATTTTGTGTAATTCACATTAAAAAAAGAACTCTGTAGTGCAGGAAGTATTGTCTCCATTTTAAAACAATTTAGAAGTCTGGAAAATTAAAGTATTATACATCCATACAAGGGAATGCCATGCAACTGTAATGAAACCAGTGGGGTACCATATTAACAAGAATAACTGCCGAATGAAAAAAAAAAAAGCAAAGGTGGAACCCTTATTGAAAGTATTCCATTTGTATGGAAAAAAAATAACAAGAAGAAAATAATGATGATGACATATACATACGTCAGTGGCTATGCAGTAAGATTTTCAGGAAGGACAGCCAAAAAATAACTGATGGTCCAGGTCACTGTACTTTTGTAACATGGCATTCTTTACCATTTCTATGTTACTTTCATGATACTAAAGCTAACCAAAAGGGTTAGCATTATCATTTATTGGCCACGCCTAGCACAGTGTCTGGCACATAATTGGAATACCAGTATTTATTGCATGAATGTAAATAAATGATGCTATTAATTACCATTTAAACACATTTATCCTTTCTACTCACTATGTCAAGTCCCACACAAACACTACATACAAAAACACTCTGGGGTGAATTCAAGTTCCTACATGTAATTAAAGTAATACAACTGCAACCATCTTGATAAATATTCTATAATCCACACTTTTCCTTTATGCTCCCTGCCATTTTCTGTCTCAAGCTCTGCTCTACTCACACAAACACACAGTATTGTCAGGAAAGCAGTTCTGACAAAAAAAAAAAAAAAGATTGGAATTAAGAAATGCTTTGCTGCTGTTATTAAAAGTATGGGTTGGTCAATAATTTCTTTAAACAGATGCTGATTTGAAGAAGACAAGTCTATAACCACTACACATTGCCACTTAATTGGCACTACCAATTAATTTTCCAAATATATTCTGAAAAGAATGGGTGCAGATGTATTTGAAAAAAAAAAATCTGTATTATTCCTAACAGTAACCACGAAGATGTTCTAAATAGTCAGAATAACCCTTAAGCACCTTGAAGGCATATCAGTACTCTAAACTCCCAGATAAAAAGCTCTTAGGTAGACCTCACACGTCCAGTTGCTGCCTCCTACTGCTATCTCCCTGCACGAGCAATGACAACCCAGAGAATTGGAAACTGACGGTATTGTTTTTTCAGTGCTTGACTTATTTGCTCTGAGTGTGCAGTGTGCCGTTTTAAATTGTTTTGTTGGAGTTTTTCCCCCAGTAGCAGCAGACAGGGGGAAAAAAAAAAAAACAAATCTATTGCCGTCAAGTCAATTTGACTCATAGCAACCCTGCAGGACAGACTAGAACTGCCCCATAGTGTTTCCAACGTACACCTGGTAGATTAGAACTGCCGTCCTCTTGCTCTTAACCACTAGGCCACCAGGGTTTCCACCAGGCGAAAGGGGGTGGAAAAAAGACATCTGGTAACTTCTTTAGGAAAAATCTTAACAGCTCTGTGGGTATAACTATCCATACAACTCCAGGTGATGACATCAATTAAAAATCTTTCCAAAGAAGGTTTTAACAAGAGCACTAACCTGAAAACCTGTAATAATATTCTAAAAATCCTAACAGACACCAAACACAGTACACTCATTATGTATTACCACTGTGCAAAGCACTTTACAGGCAAGAGGTAGTTTAATTCTCACAATTCCATGGGTAACTGCCATTATTACCCCCATTTTGCAGAAGGCTCAGGGAGATGAAACCTGCCTAAAGTCATCCAGCTAGGGCATGGAAGAATTGAGATTCCAGCCCTTTTGAAGAACTCCAAAGCATTCTAAAGCATAAAAAATATGCTCAACAAGCCCACTGGAAGAGAAAGCAGTAGGAACTGGAGGGACCAGAACGGAGCCACTCTCCCTATGCTCCAGAATTTACCTCTGACTTTCAGCACTTTGAAACACAGCAAGCCAGGTGTGACAGCCAAAACAGGCCTGGCATTCGGAAGCCCTGAGCTGTTGTTCTGGTTCTACCATGAGCAAGTCTATTTGCATCACTTAACCTGCCCAAGCCTTGCTCTCCTCAGCTGTAAGACAAGGTAACTGGACTACAATATCTCTCAGCTCTAAAACTGCACATCTATGATGAGCCAAAAAAAAACCAAACCCATTGCCGTCGAGTGGATTCTGACTCATAGCGACCCTATAGGACAGGGTAGAACTGCCTCACAGAGTTTCCAAGGAGCACCTGATGGATTTGAACTGCTGACCTTTAAGGTCAGCAGCTGTAGCACTTGACCACTACACCACCAGGGTTTCCATCTATGATGACAGGTGTGTAGAAACTTAGTTTTGCTGGGATGGTAAAAAAAAAAAAAAAGAAATGGTTGAATCTAAGCTTCAGAGTGGAGAATTGAGTGCAAAATATCCACTTTGCAGAGGAAACTCCAACAGACAGCATTAATCAATCAATGGTCAGCTTTCATTGTAAGTACACCAACGACCTCCAGTGGCCATTGCTAAATCCAGTGGTCAACTTTTGGTCTTTATCTGAATTTCAGAATTGACACACTCTCCTCTTTGGACTATTTTCTTCACTTGGCTTCTAAGAAACTACTCTCTTCTAGCTTACCCTCTCCCTCATTGGCTGCTCCTTCAGCATCTCCTTTGCTACTTCCTCATCTCCTCAACGCTTAGAGTGTCCTCAGGTTTATTCCCAGACCCCTTTGTGTACACTAACTCTCTTGGTGCTGGCATTCAACCTCACGGATTTAAATGCAATCCACATGTTATTGACTCCCAAACGTGTATCTCTAGTCCTGAACACCAGACTTTTATATCCAGTTGCCTATTTAACATCTCTACTAGGATGTCTAATGGGCTTCCAAACTTAGCATGCCCAGACTGAGCTCGTGTATTCCCCCAACTCTGCCCTCAGTAAAGGATCATTTCAGTAAGTGGCACTCTGTCCTTCCAGGTGCTTGGCCAAGAGGATCTTTGACTTTTCACCTTAACAAGGGTTAAAGCTGAAGTCCTCACAATAGCTTACAGTTCTTCCAAGATCTGTGCCCCTACCCATTCTCTCTCTGACCTCCTCTCCTATTACTCTTCTCCAGCCCCATCTGCCTCCAGCCACTCTGGCCTCCGCTGAGCTTATGCACTTACTATTCCCTCTATTTGGAACACTTTCCCCAGGTACCCGCAACGCTCACTCCCTCACCAACCTCGGGTATGTGTTCAAATATCACCATTTCATTCAGTGAGGCCTTTCCCTGATCATTCGATTTTAAATTGAAAACCGCCCCACAAACCACTCTCTTTTCTGATTTATTTTCTCCATAAAATTTCACCATCTGACATATTTTACATCATACTCATGTATTTCTTTACTTTTTATATTCCCCAAATAGAATGTAAGCTCCAAAGAGGGGAGGGGGGTGTATGTCTTGTTGAATGATGTATCTCCAGCACCTAAAACACGCCTGTCCACACACTGCCTGGGTAGACCAGAGCATGCACAGTTGCTGTTTCTCCATGAGAGAGGAAAATGATGAAATGTCTGGTTCAGACACTAGTTTCTTCTTCTGTCTTCTAAAAACAGCTGGTCATTTTTTGATTGAAGGGGAAGTGTACATTGTGGCGCCCCATTTAGACTTCACAATCCCAAATAACAAAGGTGAAATATGGTGATGTCTTAAGATAACTTTTAAAATGGATAATGGTTTATGGCTGTACAAACACAATGAATGCCACTGATACTTACACACAAAGAATGTTAAAATGGCAAATGTTTTGTTACATATATATTTACCCCAATAAAAAAGAATCTGAATTAATATCAATGTGTTGTTTTCATTATGTAGATTAATTATTAACATATATATGATATATTAAGGAGCTCTGGTAGCATAGTGATTAAGCACCCAACTGTTAACTCAAAGGTCAGCAGTTCAAACTCACAAGCTGCTTTGCAGGAGAAAGATGTGGCAGTCTGTTTCCATAAAGAGTACAACCTTGGAAACCCTACGGGGCAATTCTACTCTGTCCTATGTGTCACTATGAGTTGGAATCGACTCGATGGCAACAGGTTTGGTTTTTCTGGGCATATCTGTGTGAATATATATATATATATGTTGCTATTAGGTGCTATTGAGTTAGTTCCAACTCATAGTGACCCCATGTACAACAGAACAAAACACTGTGCCATCCTCACAATTGTTGTTATGCCTTATGCTGAGTGCCTTCCAACCTTAGGGGCTCATCTCTGGCGCTATATCAGACAGTGTTCCACCGCTATTCGTAAGGTTTTCACTGGCTAATTTTTTCATAAGTAGACCGCCAGGTCCTTATTTCTAGTCTGTCTTAGTCTGGAAGCTCAGCTGAAACCTGTCCACCATGGGTGACCTGGTTGGTATCTGAAATACCGGCGGCATAGCTGCCAGTATCACAACAACATGCAAGCCATCAAAGTATGACAAACTGACAGACACGTGGGGGTATATGTATACATATTGTTTAAAGTAAAGCTGGAGGACTAATCATGCCAGGATTCCTGTGATAATCTTGAAACTGTCTCCACATAAAATTTTTTGTTTATTCGTAGTAGGTTATACTGATTTTTCATTTTTGTTGCTGTTTTGATTTTTCGAATTCAAAATTTGTCTTTCACTCCTCATGATCCTATAACGGCAAATGATGGTCATTAACTAACGGTCAAAGCACAGGCACTGGCGTCACAGAGCCTGGGTTTAAGTCACAGAGTCACCACTGATACCTACAAGAACTGTGCCAAGTTATTTACTTACCTTCTCTGCTCCTTGATTTGCTCACCTGTAAAATGGATGCGTTAGCCATCAAGTAAACTTTCTATGAGGATCAAAGAGATAATCCATATAATAAAACTTAGCCTAGTGTCTGGCAAGCAATAAGCACTCAATACATATTAACTATTGCTATTATTACAAGTCCTGGTGGTGCACCGGTTAAGTGGTTGGCTCCTAAAGGTTGATGGTTCGAACCCACCACTCCCTCAAAAGATGTGGCAGTCTATGTCCGTAAAGATTTACTGCCTTGGAAATCCTATGGGGAAGCTTTACTCTGTCCTATAAGGTCCCTATGAGTTGGAATTGACTTGGCGGCAACAGGTTTGGTTTTAGTTTGACTGCTATTATTACTAATCTTCAGTTCTCATTTGAAGGCTTTGGCTCTCCAAATTCAGAGTCTTATAGATCCCAAACTCAAGTCCTGCCAGTGGCAGTAGAATGTTCCTTTCTTCAGTTTATGCCTAATGAAAATATACCTTAAATGTCCTAATAATATTTGTGAATGTGGATTTTAAAGACAAAATTCTTGAGGTGTTAGAGCTGGCTTGTGGGTAAATGAAGTAGGTATTTATATCTGAAATAACATGGTGGAAGGTTGAGAACAGGAAGGAAAGAGAAATTATATGAAAAAGAAACCAGAAAAAGGGTGAACCTGAAAAGATTACTCATGTTTAGCAAACCATAGTGAGCATCTAGAACACTGTCAACTTTATTTCCTTTTTTAAATAGGGTTGCTGAAAAGATGAGTCAGATAAAAAGTAACACACAGATAGCACTTAAGATGTGCCAGAGACTATTCTTAGGGCTTTATATGTATTGGCCCATTTCATCCTTAAACACCCTCTGAGTGAATACTATGGTTATTCCCTTTACAAATGAAGAAACGGGGAGCAGAGCGTAATCTGTCCAAGGTCGAACAACTGGCAAGTGACAGAGCAGGATTCGAACTCAGGCAATCTAAGCTCCAGAGCCCGTGCTCATAACCACTACAGCACACTCTCCCTGAAGTGTTCAATTAGTTGCATGAATGAACAGATGCATTAAATGAATATCACTTGCCCACTGACAAGCATAATGCCAGGGGTGCCATAAGATATAAATAAAAATAAAGCAGGGTAAGGGGATAGAGAGGGATGTGCCATTTTGAATAGGGTGGTCAGGGCAGGCTTCTGAGGAGCTGACACTGAAGCAGACAAGAGCGGTTTCAGTAGGGGAATGAGGCTGACAGACTGGTGTGAGGTCCAGACGTGAACAGGAGGCAAGGAAGTGGTGACAACAAGTAAATGTGCCATAAAGGGAAGGTGAAAGTGGGGGTTTCTGCATTCACTACCCTTTGTCTAGACCCTTACAGTTGACAAAGTACTTTCACAGACCTTACAAAATAAAGTTTTCTCTTATTCGTGAAGTTTTTACAGCCGCCCCAAAGCCCTCCCTCTTCTGACTCCTGGGCATTGTGTTCTTCTTTCTACTACAGCATTTCCAGAAGCATTTCTGTGGCATTTTAAGTTTTCTGTTTTATCAGCTTTCAATCAGCTTGAGAGCAGGGACCCAGAAATGCCCAATAAATACGGAGGGAAAGGAAATTCTGGCTGATGCTTCTCCCTGTGAGTGCCCCTTTTGCTGCAAAGGTCAAATTTCTCCCCTTCAGAAACAAGGCTTTCAGGTGACATCTTCAGTACAGGGCTCTACTTACAGGAGCTTAGCTGGGGTTCTCTGGACAAACTGATATAAAGTCAGTCATCCAGAATCCTACCTCCTACAGGGCTTAGAGATTATCCCTTAGGATAGGACAAGTCCCAGACCATTCCGAGTGATTTGAGTTATGGCTCAAAACTATCCCACTGAGGCAGTGGTCCAGGGCAGGCCCTAGGTAACATGGTAAGCCAACAGGTTGGCCTTCCTCCTCCTTATATCCTTTCTCACCACTTCTCTTCACTTCAGCAGGCACTGGCACACTCACTCCTTCCCAACTGCAAGTCTCTCTCCCACACCAGTGCTGTTCTTCCCACCCAGGCAGAACCCATTTATTTTTCTTACCCCATTTTATAGACTGAGCTGAAACAGAACTTAAAGGCCATCTACTGGGATGCTCTCATTTTACGGATGATGAAAAGTGATTTGCTCAAGACCACCCCACCAATTTGTGCAGAACTGGGTCCAGGACACAGAGAATTTCTCACCCGACTCCTTACTCCTCCCAGTGAATCACCAGCCTGCTGAGTCCTGTCCTCGGATAGCATCATCCTTGCCAGGGCCTGAATGGCTACTAATAAGGTGGTTGAAGATTCAATAATTCATATTTGTGTTTTCCTGGAGTATCCTAGAGACTGCATGCTAAGCCTGGGCTATGTTTCTAATAGAAGGAATTTCAGGAATCACAGCATACTTGAAAAGAAGCATTTAGGGTACGTGGGCCTTTCTATGGCCCCCAAAATATATTGAGTAGGAAAATGCCTACTCAGGGTGTCCTTGTACTAGATCTCAGCAGAGAACGCATTTCCTATTGCACTATGGATTGCAGTCAATGTCAGAAAGCCACTGTGCTATGACGAAGAAAGCACAATAGGAGGACAGGAAGGTGCATCTATTCCTGCCTAGGGAAGCCAGGGAAAGCTTCATCTGAGGAGGTGATTTCTAAACTGGGTCTAGGAAGAATTTGCAAAGTAGGAAAGACAGGCCTAGCAAATGGCAAGAAACACAGTAAGGTCTCAGAATGACAAATGGTTCCGGGAGATTGGAGCATACAAACACAGGTGGACTGGAGTCAGGAGGGAGAAAGAGAGAACAGGGGAGACAACAGCATCTGGGCAACAGACACATCAAGTCTGCCTGGGCAGCCAAAGCTGAGTGCCAGAGCCCAGTCCAGCACATCAGTCTGTTAGAAGTCAGGGCTTACAGCTTTTATCAGGGCAACTCTTAAGGGGCAAGATCACATTTTCCAAACCACAGCAGTACAAGGACCTATTGGTTGCAATTTCTAAGGACAAGTAACAAACTAGGTCTTAGTGTACTAGTCTCAGATCTGTTTCAAGAAATGAGAAAAGCTTGCTTTTTTTAAGAGGCAGCAACAAAGGTGGAGTCTGCATTCCTCCTGGGATTCCAAATGTAAACACAAGGTGCTCTCAGCTTGGTTAGAGTTTGGAGTTCTAACTGATGTACTGTTGGGCTAATCAAGTTAGTCTATTCAGACCATTCCTGCTCTTCCTTACTCTTATCCAAGAGTAAAGGAGGAGTTTCCCTTTTTGTTTTGTTTATATTTCTAGCCAATAGTCATTTTTTTACATGTTTAGCCATGGTAAGGATCTTACACTTCCTGTTTGATTTCCAACCCAATGCACTGATGTCCCACTATGCCACACCAATGGATGGATGGATTGATGGATGAATGCGTAGTCAGGCATTCATCTACTCGTTTCCTCAACTAACGCTTACTAATAGGTTCCTATGCACTAGGCCCTAAGGTAAAAAAAAAAAAGGCCCTAAGGTAGTCAGGATATAAAGATTAATAAGGCAGGGTGGCTTCCCTTGGAAGGCTTAAAAACCTAACATGGGGGATAAGCAATTAAGTGTGATTATGTTGGAGACATCAGGCCAGAAGCCTGTCAGGGTTCAGTGAGGGCTAGAGAAAAAAATGGTCAGTTCCACGATGTAGAGTGTATAAGTAACCCCTTGGGCTGAGTTTTTGTTTTTTTTTTCTCTCTCAATTTGAAACACTAATTTTAAAATAAATTATATAAGAAATATGGTGTCATTATAGAAAAAGTAGAAAATCAAATAAGAAAATCCACTGAAATCACCTCAAATCCTGCTACTGTTAATATTTAAGTGTAAGTCTCCTCAGGTTTATGCTGGTTGAGTAGAAAAAAATTTTTCATATTTTTTTTATTATTGTTTTTAATGTATTTAGATGAAGGTTTATGAACATACTAGTTTCTCATTAAACAGTTAGTACACATATTGTTTTATGACACTGGTTAACCACCCCATGACATGTCAACTGAGTAGAAAAAAATTTTTTTAATGACTATATCTTTTCCAGAAGAGCCAGAGCACACAGGGGGAAATTTCAGACAAAGGGAATAGAATGAGAAAAGAGGAGCAGCAGAAAAAAAATTTTTTTTTCTTTTTCCCTCAAAGAGATAGGCCCTCCTTTGCTTAACAAGATTTTTCAGACTACTTTGTAACATCAAAGGCAGTAAAGTATAATAGTTAAGAACACAGGCTCTGTGACCAGCCTACCCACATTTGAATATGGCTCTGCCACCAACTAGTTATTTGGCTTTGGACAATCGCTCTATGCCTCAGTTTTCTCATCTGTAAAATGGGCATAATAATAATACTTCATGAAGTTCTATGAGGAGTAAATTTTAATACATGTAAAGCACTTAGAATAATTCCTGGAATACAGTAAAAGCTCAATAAATGTTAGCTCTTATTCTAATCATACAATCATTTAAAAACACCCTGAGAGGCACAATTCAGGTTCTAGTGAGGTCTATGGCTATAGCAATAAATAAAATTCAAAATTCTTTACCTTATTTCACAGTCTAATCAATTGACCCATTTCCTATCAGATACAGATAGATACAGGTAATTCCTCGGATCAGGACAAGCGTGAAAGCTAAGCAATCGTTTGATATTTCTTAAAAAAAAAAAAAAAAAAAAAAGTCTTCCATCTGAGTAATAATGCAGTTAGTTCTAAAAGCTTTCTTCTAAACCAGAATTGGAGAGCCTATGTCCTTCTGTCATAGCTGTTGCCGTTACATGCCACAAGATATAAACTACCATGTTATAACCTATAAAGTCAAAATATTTAGCCAAATGAAATTTATCCACTCATTTAATTCATTTGTTCAACAAATACTGAGTACTTTTTATGTGCCAGGCACTAGGGATACAGGAGTACACAAAACAGACAAAAATCCAAAGTTTATATCCTGATAGGAAATCACAGATTGGGAGTACAGTGGTTCACTGAAGCGTGTGAAGAGGACAGAGGCAGGAATGGGGTTATTATTCTCAGCTTGAGTCACTCCAGGCCCCTCTGATTTGGTGCTCTGTTATTATGTCACATTTTATTCATGTTGAGTCTCCTGACCTAGTAGTAAAAACCACGCAAGTTAATTCTTTAGGTCCCTGATTTGCTTCTCACCACTACCACCACAGCCCAATCACCCAGGCCAGAACCCTGGGGGCCAAAAATGACTCAAGTCTCTTGGTCATGCTAAGACGAACGATCACTTAACAGCTGTAGTAATAAAAAAAAAAAAAGGTAATATTTTTGTTTCTTGGTTTAATTAGAGGTGTGTACCTAGATAATTTTTTAGTAAAGATCCCCATGTTCCTGGGATTATTTAACTAGATTCCTGCCCAAAGCAGACACCAAACCACTGCCCTCCAAAACTAGATTTCGCAACTGGAGTCTTGGCTTGGAGAAGTCACTCAGCCTCTCTAAGCATCTGTATCCTCATCTGTAAAGTCGGCATAGTAACACACACTTCACAGGGCTGTGGTGAGAGTTAAATGACCTAAGAACATAAAAAGTGCTTAGAACAACGCCCTACATACATGAAGCACTCAGCAAATGTTACTGAAAAGAAAAAAAAAAAAACCTCCAAGGTTCCTTTTGGCCAATCATTCTATCTACAGATTATCATCTATGAAATCATTCAACCTAACAGACCAATGAGTATCATTACAGCACACAAAGCAGCAAGTGGGACGTTATGCAAAGGGAATCAGCTTTGGTTTGGGGGGCACTTCCAGGTTACAGAAAGGGCCTGAGTTGGCTGCTGGGTTCAGCTTCTCCAAGAGCTCAGAGCCCTGCCAAACCAACTTAAATTGGGTCTCTGTGTACTTTCCCAGGGAGATTCTTCCTCCTCACAGCCTGACCTGTTTTGCCTTAAAGCTGACTCAAGCAAGAAAGCAGGGGCTTTGTGGCCAGGGCCTAACATAGGTAAGCATGGGACATGGCCCAACGCTCATCATGCATCAGTAATAACCACAATCCTCAGTGTCAAATGAGTTCCATCCCTACCAAGCACACTGCCAGCCTTTCTCATTTTTCATCACCAGAGAGCTCTTTTTGTAGGCTCCAGCTTTCATCTCTGAGAAAAGTACATCTGACTCTGCCCTGGAGAGGGCATTTAAGGAGATCATCAAAGGGGCCTGCCATTTTCCTTTCACAGCTTACAATTCTCTTGCCCTGATGATCACCCTTCCCCCACTCCAATAACTTTGGCCTCCAAGCAATTAGAAGCCCACATTCAGGGACAGCATTATCATATGACCTGCAGGCTGGCTGCTCTAGGTGACATCAAGCCACCCAGACAGCAGAACATCTCAAAAGTCACCAGAGAGCTGTGGCTTCTCCCTGGCTTCCTGAACCACTGCAGTCTTCTGGTTTTTTCTCTTTGCCTCTTTTTAATAAGATACAAGAAACCACTTTCCCTGCCACACCTTAAAAAATGGTAACTGGGGGATTACACCTCTTCTCCATCTGATGACATCTCCACAAGCACAGGGACTAAGGCTCAATCATCTTTCCACCCCTGGCATCAAACAAAGAAACCAACCCAAGAAAAGAGAGTTGAATAAATAGGTAAATAAATTATATTTTTACAGCATCTACTGATACCCATAAATTCAAAATAAGCAAGTTCTAAGACGTATAATTAGTATCTTGAGAAGAACAAATTAATTGTAAAATCGATTATGTCCTACATACAACCTAGGATTTTATGAGAGTTATTTAGTACTACCCCAAAATTAAAGAAAATATACTATAAAATCTACTTTGTTATTCATTGGTACTTGACAAACACAGACTCAATTTCAATAATTAATCCTAAGCCTCACTATTATAGAATGCCTACAGTATGTTTCCATTTATAAGGTAGGAGTAAACACAACAGCGACCTCACTGCATTTTTATGACGATTAAATCAGTTAACACATGTACAGTATTTAGAATAGTGCCTGTCACATAGTGAGCGTTTAGCTATTATTATTGTTGTTGTTGTTACCAGGCACTGTCCTATTAAGCACAGTTAAGCAGAAGTTCACTTAATCTGCAGAGAAAGATATTTCTGATAAAAACAAGATGCACATATAATCCGTACCCTTGACAACAAAATTTTTCCCCAGAGCTTTGGATGTTTTCTAAAAACCATTAATGGATCCTGAACATGCAAGAATTGCCTTAAAAATGTTTATTTTATAGAATGTGATTGTATCTTGAAGCAGAAATACATAAAAAGTGAAGATGTTACTTGGAGGACTAAGGTACACCTGACCAAAGCCACAGTGTTTTCAATCGCTTCATATGAATGGGAACACTGGACAATGAATAAGGAAGACCGAAGAAGAATTGACACCTTTGAATTATGGTGTTGGCCAAGAATACTGAATATACTATGGACTGCCTGAAGAACGAACAAATCCGTCTTGGAAGAAGTACAGCAGGAATGCTCCTTGGAAACAAGGATGGTGAGATTTTTCACATATTTGGGCATGTTATCAGGCGGGACCAGTCCCTCGAGGAGGACACCAAGCTAAAAGTGGGAAGACCCTCAACAAGATGGATTGACACAGTGGCTGCAATAATCAGGTCAAGGATAACAATGATTATGAGGATGGCACAGGACTGGGCAGTGTTTCGTTCTGTTGTACACAGGGTCACTACAAGTCAGAATCAATCTGACAGTACCTAACAACAACAAATGCACTCTAGAAAGAACTGAATTAGCACCCTGACTGAAGAGTTTCTTCAAAAAATATCGAAGCAATTTTTACCTTCTCTTCAGGCCAGTGATGTTCCTAATCCCGAAAGGTTTTGGGCTCTTTTATCTGGTAAGAGCCTATGAGCTTATTGAGAGCTTCAAATGACTATTGCTTGGGTTAAAAATAATCACTGAGGAACAAAAAAACAGAAATATTTACAAAATTGTTCAGCTGGCACTCTCTCACAGTGGGTGTTTTGCTTTCTCAGAATACCATCCTGTAGTCCAGCAATTCCCAAGTGGGTGTCCTGCAGGCTGATGGTCCCCAAAATGTTCTGCCATAAAGGCTGCTGTGGACAAATAAATACAGGAAATACATACTATACCCCCCTTGTGGAAAGCCATAATGCCCATTAACATATTAAAGGCCCTGAGCCCCTTCCAAGAAATATGTTTAGTTGTGCTTTATCCATTGATTAGAAACTACCCAAAGAATCCATCTGAGATGTGTACCACATCCAAGGAAGGCATTCATAAATTTATGTCCAGTCCCTTCCATGTGCTATGAGTTGTCTTCGGGAATGGCTCCTGTCCTGGGCCAACAGAAGGTTTGGGGACCATGACCTCCAGGATTCTTCTAGTCTCAGTCATATCATTAAGTCTGGTCTTCTTATGAGAATTTGGGTCTGCATCCCACTGCTCTCCTGCTCCCTCAGGGGTTCCCTGTTGTGCTCCCCGTCAGGGCAGTCATCGGTTGTGGCCAGGCACCATCTAGTTCTTCTGGTCTCAGGATGATGTAAGTCTCTAGTTCATGTGGCCCTTTCTGTCTCTTGGGCTCATAATTATCTTGTGACCTTGGTGTTCTTCATTCTCCTTTGATCCAGGTGGGTTGAGACCAATTGATGCATCTTAGATGGCCGCTTGTTAGCATTTAAGACCCCAGACGCCACACTTCAAAGTGGGATGCAGAATGTTTTCTTAATAGAATTTATTTTGCCAAATGACTTAGATGTCCCCTGAAGCTGTAGTCCCCAAACCCCCGCCCCTGCTCTGCTGACCTTCGAAGCATTCAGCTTATCCAGGAAACTGCTTTTGGTCCAGTCCAGTTGAGCTGACCTTCCCTGTATTGAGTATTGTCCTTCCCTTCACCTAAAGTAGTTCTTATCTACTATTTAATCAGTAAATAACCCTCTCCCACCCTCCCTCCCTCCCTCCCCACTCTTGTAACCACAAAAGAATGTGTTCTTCTCAGTTTAAACTATTAGGAGCATTCTTTTAATTAACTTTTATTTCCCAAAGTCTAGCATATGAATACTCTAAAAAAGCCAAACACTGCTAAAAGGCTTTTACAAAATCAACAGTCTCTGGCTACTAGTCTCCACCCGTTTTCTACAAAAACAAAACGAAAAACCTGATGAGATTTTTCTTGGGATTTTATTGAATCCAAAGATCAATTTACAAAGACTTCGCATCTTACCAATATTTAAACACCCAATCTGTGAACACGGTATATCTCTCTAATAACTTAGATCTTTAATATCTGTCATCTAAGCATTATAGTTAGCCATTACCTTTACTCCTAGGTATTTGATGTTTTGATACTGTTGTACATACGATTATTTAAATTATATTTTCCAAATGTTTGTCTCTAGTTTATCAAAACACAATCAGTTTTTGTGTATTCACTTGCGTACTGTGGCTCTGCTAAATTAATTCCTTGTTTTTAGTAGTTGTAGATTCTTCTGGATTTTTTATGCACACACTCATGTTGTTTGCAAATAAAAATAGTAATACTTCATCCTTTGTAATCTTTATGAATTTTATTTCTTTTTCTTAATTTATTGAGTTAGGCAGGACCTCTAGTAGAATGAAGAAAAGAAGTATCGGCATTAGATAGACATCTTTGTTTTGTTCCCAACTTTGCGGGTAAACTTTTTAGTAGCTCATCAATATATATGATGAGGTTAGCTCTAGGTTTTTGGTAGATACTCTTTAACAGATTGAAGAATTTTAATTATATTCCTAAATTGTAATATTTTTACCTTGTTAAATTTAATAAAATGATTTTTTACGCACCTGTTCATAAGATCATGTTTTTTGTCTCCTTTACTCTGTTAAACTGCTGAATTAAATTGATCGACTTTGGAATACTTAAAAAAAAAAAAAAAAAAAGGTTAAACATACACCTACCATATGTCCCAGCAATGTCACTTCTAGTTATCTACCCAAGAGAAATAAAACATTTGTCTACTGAAAGACGTGCATGCAAATAATCATAGAAACATTATTTATAGTAGCCAAAAAAAACTGGGAACAACTCAAATGTCCACCAACTAGTAAACAGATAAACAAAATGTGGTATACCCATATAATGAAATGTTATTCAGCAATAAAAAGGAATGAACTACTGATACATGTTACAACATTGATAAATCTCAAAAACATCATGCTAAGAGAAAAAAGCCAGACTCAAAAAACTATGTATTATATGATTCCATTTACACGAAATTTCCAGAAAGGGCAAATCTACAGAGACAGAAAGTAGATTAATGGTGGCCTATAAAAAAAAAAAAAAAAAAATTTCTTTTATAGGGTCTCTATGAGTCGGAATCGACTCAACGGCACTAGGTTTGGTTTTTTTTGGAAGGCTGGCAGTGGGAACATGGAATGACTGAAAATAGGAACAAGGGAATTTTCTGGAGTAATGTCCTAAATTTAGATTATGGTGATGGTTACACAACTTATAAATTCACTAACGATCATTGGTCTGTACATTTAAAAAGATGAATTTTATAATATCTACATCATATCTTAATAAAGTTCTCTTGGAGCTCTGGTGGCACAGTGGTTAAGAGTTACAGCTGCTAACCAAAAGGTCTGCAGTTTGAATCCACCAGCTGCTTCCTGGAAATCCTGTGGGGCATTTCTACTCCGTCCCATAAGGTAACTATGAGTCAGAGTCTACTTAATGGCAATGAGTGAGTGAAGTGAAAGCTCTCTTTAAAAAACAAAATATATATATATATATATATATATAGCCCAGAGACAAATGGAACAGTGGGCTGGGGCCAGAGGGCAGGTCTTTTAGGCAACTTAAGTCACATTCAGTCCAACAATAGAAACATAGTGGAGAAGAAGAGCATATCTTCTTTCTCTTCTAATTTATCAAAACCAATTTCTTTAGGTATTTTGAAATTTAAGGCTATAAACGCCTAGCTTTTTTTAATAATGTGATGCTGGAGGCAATTTGCCTAGAGGTTAAGGGTTCAGGCTGTGAACTCGACGTGTTTCCAAAATCCAGCAATCCTACCTGGTAACTGACCTTAGCACATTACTTAATCTCTCTGAGCCTCGGTTTCTAGAAAACAAAATTAATAGACACCATAGAGTTGTTTAGACTTTCACACTATCCAGCACACAGTAAGTGCTTGACAAATGCTGATGTTATTATTTTACTGTCACACCGTCATCGTTACCACCACCATGACCCTATCCCCTTATACGTATCACACTCTGGAGGCTTAGAAACTTGACTGAAAAACGTTACATTCTCAATGCGTAGTTAGTGCTTCATTACAGCTGTAATCAATTTAATTCAGACTTCCATTGCCCAAGCATAACTGGGGCCCCTTGTAACCCTCATGCATTATCTTAGGGACATATACTTTGAAATAAAGTCTCCAAATCATTTCACTGAATAGTACAAAAATGGTAACACCCTCTGGCTAAAGCAAGATATTTGCCAAGTCAACAATAGAATTAAAAATTTAAGCAGATACATTTTTGTTGTTTGTTTCTAGGAGAACTGGACAAAGAAGAAAATGTCAGCATCTCCTCAGAGATGCCTGGCAAACAGGGAAAAACAACACTAGAAAAATAAAGCCATCTGCCAGAGGAGCTGGCACAGTAACAAAATCACCAGGCCCTGTACCACAGAATCACCATCACCCACAGAGAAAATCAAGGGGCCATGGTACAGTGCTGACTGCCTCCTGGATAAACAGCTGAAACTCAGCCAAGTTCAAAAGTCCCCCCACCTTTTTTTTTTCTTTTTTAAGTCCATGTGAAAAAGGAAGGGAAACTATGGGGGTGAACTCTCTGTTCTGCAGACCAAGCGTCTTCTGGTTCTCCTTTTCTTTCTGCTGGGCAGGGGGTAGGGGGATAGGAACCTGGGAAAATACCTGACGCCAGGCAGAACACATGTCTTATTATATACATCAGAAAAGTAAGTACCGTGATCACCTCGGGCTTGTCCAGCCCACCTGCTAGCCCACCAGCATACACTATGGCTAAAGAACTCAACTCTTTCAGCACATCCTTCAAGCCGCACACCTCAGAGAATATCTGGGAAGAGAAATCAACAATGTGGTAAGGGGTCCATGCCTGCACCAGGGAGGGGGACATGGTATGCAGGTCTGCACCCTTGCTGGTCTGCCCCAAAAGCCCCATGACCTCAGTAACACTCAAGGGGAAATGTCATAGAATTTACCTGTCATGAGGACTTTTCTCTAACTTAGCATCCAAGAAAACCTCGTGGTCTTTGTGGGGATTTCCGCTGAGTACCACCTAGTTCCTACATCAGTAAAATGGGGAGAGAAACGGCTTCCTCACAGGCATGTCTATTAGGACCAAATATAAATGCCCCTGAAATCTGAGTAGATAATAATGTTCCTGTCATTCTAGGTCTGTGCTTGAATGCTGACTCCGTTCTCATTTTTTCCACTACACAATCATATAACTTTAGAGCTAAGAAGGTCCCAGGGGGCCCTGAGAAGTGAAATAACTTACTAAAGGTTACAGAACATGGAAGCAGCCAAACCAAGACTAACACCCAGCTTTATCCACAAAAATAGGTAAACGCTGTTGTTCTGGATTACCACCCATTCTCTCCATTAAAAAGCCTACTCTTGCCTAGAAAGAAAGTGCTCATAAGCAGAGTACCGAAGGAGTTAGGAATATGGATCCTGGGCCAATGTCAAGGGTCAAATCCAGTTCTTTCTCTCACCAGGGTGTGTGACTTTAGACAAGTTCCTTAAACTTAGTTTCCTCATCCACCATAACGGGCTAATAACAGCTCTCACCTTATAATCTACTTACCACCTGTCTGTCAGTTTGTTGTACTGTAGTAGTTTGCACGATGCTATAATGTTGGAAGCTATACCACCAGTATTCCAAATATTATCAGGGTCACCCATGGTGTACAGGTCTTAGTAGAGCTTCTAGACTAAGACAGACTAGGAAAAAGGTCTGGAGATCTACTTACAAAAATTAATACCCACTGCTGTTGAGTCAATTCCAACTCATACTGACCCTTTAATGACCTTATAAAAAAAAAAACCCCACTGCCGTCAAAATGACCCTATAGGATAGAGAAAAACTGCCCCATAGGGTTCCCAAGGCTGTAATCTTTACAGAAGCAGACTGCCACATGTTTCTCTTGTGGAGCGGGTGGTGGGTTCAAACCACCAACATTTCAGCTAGCAGCCGAGTGCTTAACCACTGCACCAATGGAAATTAGCCAATGAAAACATTATGGATCACAACAGAACACTGTCTGACTTGCTTTCTTTGGACACATCATTAAGAGGACTCACTTACTGGAGAAGAACATCACATTTTGTGAAGTGGAGGGCTTGGTGAGATAGATTGGCACAGTAGGCACAATGATGGACTTAAACATGCTTGCCACTGTGAAGTTCTGTTGTACATAAGGTCACCATGAGTTGTAGTCTATACAACAGCAGCTATTTACCTAGCTATCTAAATGTATTAATATAGAAAGTTTCTAGAATAGTTTCAGATATAAGTACTATATAAATCACCATCATCATCATCCTAAATCAGGGGGTAATGAGTGGGAAAGTTGGAGATTATATTAAAGAAAAAAAAAAAGTGGGCATGTACTCAATATTTAAGTAGAGCATTATTTAACTCCAAAAAATGTGAACACATGGCAGGGGTCACATTAACAATGTTTAGTAGGAAAACAAAAGCAAAACATTAGGTACTATATGATTCCATTTATTTTAAATAATCACACATGCACACACATACATACCTCAAAAAGGGAAAAAGAGAAAACACACAAAATGTTAACATTCTCAGGGCAGCGAGATTATGATTGACTTTCGTTGTTTTCTTTATTACTTTTCTCTATTTCTCAAATACTATGCAGCAAACATGCATTACTTTAAAAATCAAAATAAATGTAGATTTTAAAGGCTGTTTTTAAAGAAGAGACTTGACACCAGGCCAGGTCTCAAATGGCCGAAAAACAATTACAGAGCAGCCACATCATGATGGGTGGAACCCCAAGAAGCAGGGCCTGTGTTTGCTCAGACAGCCCAGGGCAGAAGGCCTGTGTTTGGGAGAGGAGACCAAGAGCTGGGGTGTGGAGACAGGGACTCAAACCCTGAAGCAAACATGAAAGATGATGTCTGAGAGTATCAGGTCAGGAGGGGACGGACCTGTGAAATAGGAATGAATTTCAAAAAGAAAAGAAAATGGAGGTGACAACTTCGGCAGTTCCTAGTTTAAATGAGAGGGATTATAAAGCCTGAGAAAAAAAAGAAAAAAGAGAATACTGGAGAAAACGAATCAGCAGTACACTTCTTTTCCTAGCTGAGACAGAGGACCAGCCACCAAAGCTAAAAAGCAAATGTCAAAATAGCTGAAAAAAGGGGGCACAGGCCCCTACTGGGGGCAGGTCTGGGACAGGCCATCTGAGGGCTTGGCATTCCCAGTTATCCTCCAAGTCTAAGATCATCCCCTGATCCCAGCGAGGACCAGGAATTTCCTTCTTTTCAGCACCCAGCTGGGAGAAATAGCTCTGTTGACTCTGGGACCACTGACAGACACAAACCAGAGCCAAGAAAAAACTCCCCATAGGGTTCCGGAAAACTGAGTTAACCCAGGCATCTTTCTCTGCAAATCTTCCTGGCTTGTCTTTGCTCCTGACCTCTTCCAGCTCACATTCCTGGATCTTTTACAGAGATTACTGGTAGTTCAGATGAAGGGGCAGACAGAGAAAAGCAGAACAAAAGATGCAGAGCAGAAAACACAGCAGCATCAGGGGCTCCTGTTCAGGGCCCCCCTCTCCTCTAGTAAGACTTCTACTCTGTGATCAGCTGAACAAGTGCCCTTCCCTCACCCACAGCACCTCTGCACTGGCTGCCCTTCCTCAGCAGTAACCTAGGCTCACAGGATGGTAAGGTTCACCCAGGTCATCCATCCGGTTCCCCTATTTGACAGATGAGCAAAACAAGGCAAAAAAGAAAACTCTTATCCATGCCTATTAAAGCAGATGAGATAAGGCACTATCCAAAGACCAACGGAATTAGGGCCTTCCTCAAGGTCACAAATCTTTGTAGTGACAGAGCCAGGAGAAAAAAGGAGTTCTCCTAATAGCTGTCTTTCTTTGGGCACTCATTGGTGCCTGCGAATTGGACTGCACTCTCTACTGTTCACTGTAAAAGTTCCAATCTGATCCCCAGGCTCCTCCTGGGCACATGTACACATACAAAAGACCCAGAAGACTAAGTCATATTAAGGTGTCAGTGGAAAAGGATGACTCTTCATTTCTTCTAAGGGAAAATTGTAACAGGAAATCTCAACCAAAAATGTGAACCTTCAATGGTAGATTGTCAGGACCTATGAAGAGCCAGTGGGGATGACATCTTTTTAACTTGGGGCCGATGCTGCCTCCTGCAGTTCCCAGTGTGTACTGTATTCAAATATTTACTCAGGTTAGCAAGTATCTGGAGCCACCATGGTTCAAAGTCTGGCTCCACCACTTACTCCTGCTGAGACCTTTGGCCAGTGTCTTAAGTTTCTGTGTTTCAGTTTCTTCACCCGAAAGGTGAGCACTGTATAAGTGTCTCCATCTAAGAGGTTCCTAAGTCATCTGCAACCTAGTTCAGGTTTGAGCTTGACCTCAGGGATGACAGGTCCCTCCCTCAGCCTCAGGAGATGAATCACAACTCGGTTTAACCAAGCATGGTTTTCTCCTTCCTTTTGGCTAGTGACTGGTTAAAGGCAGGTACATGACTCAATTCTGACTAATGAGAAGTACAGGGAAGTCAGCTAGGAAGGGCTTTTTCTCCAAATAGACGAAAGTTTTTGCAAAAGATTTTTGCCTCTTCTGCTGTCTTAAGCACTGCAAATTTAATGACTAGTGCTATAGCAACCATCTTGCAACCATAGGGAAAGGTCCAGGAGACATCATACCTGAGCCCTAACACTGTCTTGGTCTACTGTGCCAATGCCAGCCTCTACCTATCCAAGCACAATTGTGTGAGAAAAACAGACCCTTGCTTGTTTACATTACTGTGGGCCAAGTGTTCTTTCACTTGCAGCCAAATAAAACTCTAACAGATAAAACTATCCACCCTTGTTTTCACTTAAAAATGTTTAAAATCATTTTCTAAACAAATGATCAAGTAAAAGTGATGTTCCAATATCACTATGAACTCGTGCTTATGTATTTTATGTATGGATAGGTAAAGACAGAGAATTAAAGATAGATGTGTGTACATATATACACACATATATGTGTGTGTTTATTTTCTAGCTTTGTCCATCAAAAAGCCCTTGAAGCAGTGATATCCCACAGCAACAAACATAGCTAGTGTTCAGATCTTGGTTTTTAAATACCATCCTCCAATTAAATAAAACAAAGCAAAACAGCGTTCCTTGAAGAAATGGCTGGCTCAAGAGCTGGGGAAAGGGAAACACAAAATGAGCCTGGAACACCTTGGAATCCCAGAAAGTAAGGATGTACTGAAGGAGGAGAAGGAGGATGGGGCATATCAAACGAACACAGGAGCCAACCTGAAAGAGCTCCCAACAGCCAAAGCTGGAACAATCTGAGCACAAAATAAGTAACAACCAAGAGATTACTAAAACATAAAGTAAATACCCATGAGCCTATCTGATATAAATATGTGGTTAAATAAGTAAACAGAGGCAGAGAAACAGATCTTCCTCCCTATTAATAAACAGAAGAAGTGAGGAGGGAAACAGAAAATCACCATTAGAACACCACAGCAATAACTGCTGCAGGAAGGTCCACTGATGAATGGTAAAATTAGTGGGTGAAACTTTAAGGAGAAACAGCATATCGCATAGCCCCAAAGGATCTTCCCCCCCCAAAAAAAAGAATAAATATTAAGAAAAATATTATTTTTACTGTGGTGATTTTAAGATATATCCACAAATTCTTTGATACTCCTTCCTCCAGGAGATGGAGCTAATTCCATACACACCCCTCACCCCCAAGAATGTGGGCTTAACTTAGTGATTTCCTTTTAATGAACAGAGTATGGGAAAGGAAAACTAGTAACTTTTCAGCAGCAAAACCTGGCATATATCCAAGTGATCAAGGTTGACATCACCAGTGATAAGTTATGTTGATATCATGTACTTCCTGAAATGAGGCAAGGAGAAGGGCTCAACATCCTTCTTCCCCCAAATACATAACTCCAGTCTAGTCATTATAAAACACCAGACAAACTGAGGGACATTCCACAAAATGCCTGATCACTACTCTTCAGAAGATCATGTAAGACAAAGGTAGAAAAAACTAATACAATGAGAGAGTCTACGCAGACATGATGACTAAATGGAATATGGATTGGATTCTGGAACAGAAAAGAACATTAAAAATTGGAGAAATCTGAATAAAGTATGTAGTTCTGTAAACAGTACTGTACTGATATAAATTAGTTTTGATAAATGTAGTATGGTTATATAAGATGTCAACATTAGCGGAAGCTGAGTGAAGGATATGCAAGAACTCTCTATACTATGTAACTCTTTTGTAAATCTAAAATCACTTCAAAATAAAAAATAAGTTTAAAAACTAAACCCAAAACAAATAAAATTGATGCTCCAGGAAGATGCACCATGCTTATCCTAAGGCTTCAAACCAAAAAAAAAAAAAAAAACTGTTGCCATCAAGTCATTCCAACCCTATAGGACAGAGTAGGACTACCCCCATAGTTTCCAAGGAGCGGCTGGTGGATTCAAATTGCCGACCTTTTGGTTAGCACCAAATGCTTAACCACTGTACCACCAGGGCCCCCCTAAGGCTTCAGGTCCCCAGAAATCTGCTAAGCGTAGCCAGTTATCCCCAATTTGAGGCACATAAAAGTATCTCTCAAATATCAACTATTGGCTGACACCATAGCCACGATGACTACATATCAAGAAGGAACAACACGTACCATCTTACTTTTTCATCTGAGTCTTTACAACAAGGATCTTTCCTAAATTTCAGTTCTGTGGGAAACTAGATGAAAACAGTGATAAGTACGTGTGCACGGCAAGGTTCCAGCCTGTTGCTTCTGGCTGTGGTCCCATCACTCAGCACTTTGCAAACACCTACACAGGATCAGTCACCAACACACCCAAAGGACAAATTCTGAGTGTGCATCAATATTAATTCATTTACCCAAATGTTTTTGCTCTCCCCGTCTCCTTCTAAAACAGTTTGATTTAGATGCTTAGTGCTACCTCAAGAGATAAGCTGTCATTAAACTCTCAATCAGCCAGGAGTGAAAAGAAAAGATAAAATCTTCCCAATAACCTTGAAGGAAAGGAAAACATTTAGAAGTTCTCATCATCTAAACAAATGTCTTTTTACCTCATAGTTTATTTCTGTAATCTTTAGACAAGGCTTTTTGTCTGTTTTTTTTTTTTTCATTATTTTTAAGATACACTGATAGATTGCTTAGAAAAATGCCCCAAATCCTCTGCCCCTCTCTGTATCCACATTCTTTATTTAACATTACAAGAGGTGGGGGGAGGGAGGTTATTTCCTCATCCTTGAATCTGGGTTGGTCTTGTAACTTGCTTTGGCCAATAGATTGTGGCAGAAGTGACAGTGAGCCAGTTCTGCGCCTAGGCCCAAGAGACCTTGCTCAATTCTGCTCGCTTTCTTGGAACCCTGCTCCACAGCCATGAAAAGAAGCCAGGACTAGCCTGCTGCAGGAAGATAGATTAAGTGACATAAAGATGAGTCATCCCAGCTAAGGTCACCCAACCAGCAGCCAGCCAACCCTGCAGGTAACTCAGATACGTGAGCAATTCCAGCCATGATCAGAATAACTGCCCACCTGAGTCCAGGCCAAACTGATGACCTACAGAAACATGAGCTAAGTAGTCATTTAAGTCACTACATTTTGGGATAGTTTGTTACACAGCAAAATCTAACCAATACAACTGAAGTCTGTAATTTTAATGTTGTTAATTTTTCTGATGTTAAATGCATTACATAATTATTGGAGAAAGTTCAGCGAATACAGTAAAGATGAAAATCACCTGTAATCTGTGACTAGAAGAGAACCAATATGTTTATATCTTCCTAATCTTTAGTGTATGACTGTAAGTGAAAATAGAATCTGTTCAGTTATAATTCTGTATCTTTTTTCCCCACTTAACATCTATATAGAGTTTATGCCATTAGTCTATGAAAACATGATTTTAATGGTTTTATAATATTCTATTTATAATACTCTAAATAGTGCCTCATTTTGTTTTCTGCCTCAATAACTACATAATGAAGTTATTTTTTCATTATTGTAATACTGTGAATTCGAGCATGCAAAGCTTTGTCCACTTCTATGATCTTTTCTTTAGAATAAATTTCCAGAACTGAAATTCTTGGTTCATAGAGTACTCAAAGCCAGTCCCCTACACACAGGCGCATGTGCACAGGCATGTCTCCTTTGCAGGCAGGGCGCCATTTTTTTTTCAGTTTTTCACCCTACTATGATGCTGTACAGGTTTCAGCAGAGCTTTTAGACTAAAAAGTAAGACCTAGTAACCTAGTTTCTGAAAAACTCAGCCAGTGAAAACGCTATGGATTAAAACTGTCCAATCCCATTGTGCCTGGGGTAACCACCAGTCAGGGGACCAACTCCAGGCACCTAAAAACGACAACACCTCTACTGTGTGCTCAGAGGTGGGGCCTCTCCCAAGCAAAGTGGAGATCAGAGGATCTTGATCAGTTTAAGCTGCTACCTGCAGGCCAAATCCAGCCCACCACCTGTGTTTGTCCAGCCCATTTAATGCAATTCTGGCCAGTGAGACATGAGAAGTCTTTTGAGAAGCTTTTGGGAAAGGTTTTCCTTATAAAAAGATACCCATGCAGGAAGGAATGGTCCCTTTTCTCAACTCCAGACATCAGTGTGTGAGGATATGATGCCTGGAAGTGACACGGCCATTTTATGACTATCAGGAGCCAACCAAGCCTGAGGAAAAAAGCCAATACACTGAGGAGAGCAGAGCAGGAAAAGAGAAAGAACTGTGTCCTCTGCAATGTTGTTGAGCCACTGAATTCTCTGGAAACACTCCACCTCTGAACTTTGAGATAATAAACATAAACCTCTTGCTGTTTAAACCATTTTTAGTGAGGTTTCTAATTCCTTACAGCCAAAAGGACAGAGACTCTTTCAAAGCTTTCCTCACACATTACTGAGTTGACTGCCCAGAAAAATTGTAGTAATGAGTCTCTTTGCCAGCATTATATGAGCTTAAATAAAACCTATAAAATGATTTGGAGAAAAACAACAAATTTAAAATATTCAGTATTCTAACATCCAGAAACCTGATGCAGTTTTCATTTGTTCAAACCTTAAAAAAAAATCACCTGGTAAGTGTCTTTGTTTGCTTAAGCCCAGCAATGTGTTGTGAGAGTTTTTCTATGGATTTTATGCTTTTTGCTGCTATGGTGAATGGGAGTTTTTTTCCCATTATACCTAAGAGACTGTTGCTGGTATATAATAAAGCTAAAATTCCTTATGTACGTATTCAAAAGTTACCAAGCTCTCAAAGAGTTAAGTGCTCGACTACTAGCCAAAAGGTTGGTGATTCAAACCTACCCAGAGGCACCTAGGAAGACAGGCATGGCAACCTGCTTGCAAAAGGTCACAGAATTGAAAACCCTATGGAGCAATTCTACGCTGCACACGTGGGATTGCCATGAGTTAGAATCGACTTGATGGCAACCAACAACCACAACAACATTAATTCTGGGAGTGTTATCATACATTTGCTTATTTTTATTGGCAAGTAATCATGTTTTTTGAAAAAAACTAATTTTTTTCCTACTATAAGCTGTACTTTAAATATATATTTCATGCTTTATTTCACTGACAAGCAATTCCAAAACAATAATAACTATCATCTTGTTTTTATTTTAATCAGAATTTTCATTGTTTCACTATTACATATGATGTTAGATATTGATTCAAGATACATGGATATGTATGTGGTACACACACAGTTTTGTGCTTTTTTATTATACACTTAATCATGTTAAAGAAATATTCTATTTTTCTAAGGATTTTCTTTTTAAATTTAATAATGGGTACTGAATTATCAAATGCCTTTTAGGAATCTATTGAGAGCATCATATGGTTTATTTTACTGGAACAATCACTTTGTATTCCTGGGATAAAATTTTATGTCAACATCCGAAAGATTACTTTATTAAACCCACTCACTGTATTAGATTTTTTTTTTCCAGAATTTTTCATGTGCTTTATTACTTTTTTTTTAATCACATGACTACGTAACTCTTCAGCTTGAGCGCGACAGCAATTATATTCCATGGGAATTGTCTGCTATTTGGAAATTTAAATAAACTAATTAGTAAAAATGCAATAGCAACCCCTGGCCCCATGGTAGGAGAGAAAAATCCCAATAGATTTATGGGAAACAGTTTAGAGTTAAACAGTTTAGAGAGGGAAGGTAGGACATTCCTTTGAAATACCAGTATTGCATTATACTGACATTTCTACAACTTTTGCTAGATGTAGTCCTTACCTAAGGGTTCATTTTTCCTTTGCAGCATTTTGCTAACTACGCAATGCTTTCCTGATGCTGGTTCTTAGCCCCCCACAACTATTAGCATCGGAAGGAACTTTAAAGGTTAAATAAGGGATTTTTATATACCATTAAACCAAAAACCAAACCCAGTGCCTCCAAGTCGATTCCGACTCATAGGCACTCTATAGGACAGAGTAGAACTGCCCCATAGAGTTTCCAAGGAGTGCCTGGCAGATTCGAACTGCCGACGCTTTGGTTAGCAGCCGTAGCACTTAACCACTACGCCACCAGGGTTTCCTATATACCGTTATGTTTTCAAAAAGGATTTAACACTGTTGCCAACTTATAATTTTGCCAAGTCATTAAAAATTCTTTTAAAAAATCCAACTACCATCTACTTTCACCGTCACTTCCTAAAAATGGAATTTAAAATAAAAAAGTAGGGCATACCCAGCCTTAGAATAAAGGGGAGTTCATTAAATTGAGTACACTTAGCTTTATGAAAAGCCAACCACACAGTCCTTTTCTTTCAATTTTCTTTCATACTGAGAAAAATTCTATCTCAAACCCATGTTTGGAAACCTACTTCAGTGTTTTCTGAACAATCTAAACTGCCACATCTAAATGACATGCTCAAAATTTTAGTGGCAGACCCAAGACTAGAACCCAGGACTTCTGCCTCTCAGTCCCATGATCTTTCCCCTAAACCACAATTCCTCACATGATCAGAATCACAAACAAACAGCACAACCGGTCTGACCAACACCCTAGCCCACTCTCTACCTTCCCCATCTCACTGCCCTCATTCAGCATCTACTTATCTGTCATCTAAGAAGTGGTGGGGAGAAGTAACAACAAAATAGAAAAACCTCCTCTCTTCTGATTAGCTGGAGAGTTCTAAATTCATGCAGACCCAAACAACAATTATCCATCCGTTCTAAATGTGTCTTTGTCAATTCTTATAAATAACCTCTACCTCGCTCTCTTCCTTTATGCTGCCAGAGCCTGGTCTTTTCTTAGTGCCTTTGGGGTCGGGGTAGGAGGCCTGGAAATACATGCATGAGTTTTCTGAAGGCGCTTAGGACTTAATCACCTTCCCCTGAATTTCAGAGCCAAGGAAACTTAAGTGGCCTTAGACACTGTCATGGATTGAATTGTGTCCCCAAAAATACTTGTATCAATTTGGCTAGGCCATGATTCCCAGTATTGTGTAATTGTCCACCATTCTGTCATCTGATATGATTTTCCTATGTGTTGTAAATGCTACCTCTATGATGTTAATGAGGTGGGATAGGCGGCAATTATGTTAGTGAGGCAGGACTGGATTATATTGTGTCTTAAGCCAAACTCTTTTGGGATATAAGAGAAGAGAGCAGAGAGACAGGGGGACATCATACCACCAAGAAAGCAGTGCTGGGAGCAGAGCACATTCCTTGGACCCAGGGTTCTTGCATGGAGAAGCTCCTAGTCCAGGGGAAGATTGATAACAAGGGCCTTCCTTCAGAGTCAACAGAGAAAGCCTTCCTCTGGAGCTGACACCCTGAATTTGGACTTCTGGTCTACTACTTTGAGAGAATGAATAAACTTCTGTTTGTTAAAGCCATCTATTTGTAGTATTTCTGTTAGAGCAGCACTAGATGACTAAGACAGATATGGAGCTAGAAAACAGTCTACCGGTATCAAAACCAAGGAACCCTCATGGTGCAACTGGTTAAACACTTGGCTGCTAACCAAAAGGCTGGCGGTTCCAATCCACAGGTGAAAGACCTGGCAATCTGTTTCCATAAAGATTACAGCAAGAAAATTCTATGGGGCAGTTCTATTCCATCACATGGGGTCGCTTTGAGTCAGAATCCACTCAATGGCACCTAACAACAACAACAACATTTCAGAACCAAGCCCTCTCCTCCTTCTGACCTCCCTGGTCCTCTTTCACCAAATATTCAGCTTTCTTCTGTATGCCAAGCACTGTTTGCCGGCACAACACTCTTTCTGGCACAGCTACCTCTGCCTCTGCCACTTAGACACCTAGACCCCTGGTTTATGCCTGCTGGGCACGGTGGTTTCCAGCTAGCACTGTAGCTAAGACTAAACGATGCCCTGGACTGCAGTTTCCTGCAGTCTTTCCAGCATCATAAAGAGGATGTATGAGAGCAGTGACCACTGATAATAGCTTTAATAACACAGTATCGGCTCAATCTGTTCTATTTTCAATTAAGATTTTAGCTCTCACATAGCAGGGGTTTAACAGAAGTCCTAAGCACAGGAGTAGGTCACTGAGAATTTATAACACCTTTTTTAATGAACCAAATACCAGGACTTTTGTTGTCATTCCAGGTTGATTTTGTTGTTGTTTTACACATTTCTCTGTCTCCCATCATTCCAAATCACAGCTGAAGGTAATTTTTTTTCTCTCCAAGATATTCCCTCCCCTCCATTAATTATGACCTTAGCTTGTTATTCTCTCATAAAGCTTTTTAGTAGGACTGGTAATCCAAGACAGCAACTAAGTAGTAGGTGAAATTTTTTGTTCTTTGTAATAGGCTACAGATGCCCTGGTGGCACAATGGTTAAGCTGCTAACTGAAAGGCTGGTAACTGGAGCCCACAAGCTGCTCCGTGGGATAAAAGACCTGGTGATCTGCTCCCATAAGGATTACCAAAACCAAGCCAAAATTACTGCCGTTGAGTCAATTCCTACTATGGAAGCAGAATGCTGTATCTTTCTCCCACAGAGCAGCTGGTGGGTTTGAATCGCTGACCTTTCGAATAGCAGCCAAGCATTTAACCACCGTGCCACCAGGGTTTCGTCTGTAAGGATTATTGCCTAGGAAACTCTATGGGGCAATTCTGCTCTGTCCTACAGTGTCGTTATGAGTCAGAATCAACCCAATGGCACACAATAATAGGCTGTAGTCAAAAACATGCAAATTTTCACCAAGGACACTCAACAGAGGGAAAGGGGAGATGTGATCTCTCTCTGCCAATTTCCCGGGAGTCTCCCATTAAAGAGATGAGCAGAACATGGCATGGTTCAAACAGGCCCTCAGAGTCATGAAATGGTAGAGGCAGAGAAGACTGCTGAGGTTATGAAGAAAAGCAGTGACTTAAATGGGCACGTCAATAGAATGGTGAATAAAATAGAACAGATACATATGCATAAATGCAGTAAATTCCCAACTGTCCAGATCTGCGATACGGTTAGTGCCTTTTCTCAAAGTTTCATTCATTCATGTATTCACTCATTCAACAA
Organism: Loxodonta africana; assembly: GCF_030014295.1. Classification (NCBI taxonomy): domain Eukaryota; kingdom Metazoa; phylum Chordata; class Mammalia; order Proboscidea; family Elephantidae; genus Loxodonta; species Loxodonta africana. The sequence goes on along the minus strand of NC_087345.1, from coordinate 37,039,652 downwards.
ATAGTTATTGAGTGTTTACTGGGTGTCAGGTGTTAGTGCTAAGCACTGGGGATATGAGGATGAACGAGACATCTCATGTAACCTACAGTCTAGGGTTTAAAAAAAAAAAGGGTTTACAGCTTAGTTAATAAACAATATTAGAACTGCTGCCCATTAAAAACACATAACAAGTAGTTGCAGAAGGGTGGTTTAATACATTAATGGATATTCTGGACAATTGAAAGTTAACATATATACCATAAATGGATTCTCAGTTTACGAACAAGTATACTTGCTTGTAAGTAGTCCACTTGTAAATTAGCAAACCAAAATAACAATTCGATTAATTCAGAAAATGATATTCAAGAATCACCTATGTGCTAGTCACTGTGAAGGGCTGGGTTACAAAAATGACAACATTCCTGCCCTTAATGAGCTCACAATCTGAGTGAAAAGACGAATAAATCAACAAAGACTTCAAAACAGGGTGACAAAGACTTTAAAGGGGATGGAAAAAATTCTGAGCAAATAAGGTGAGGCAGACATTAAGGGGTAGAAAAACGGCAGCACTTGAGACTTTGATGTGAGTCTTGAAGGATGAATAAGGTGATGCAAGGCAAGCAAGAAGCTGAAGTGTCATTTCAGATGGAGGGAGCGGCTTGTGCATTCACAACTGAAAACAGTGCCTTAAAGGTGAGCAGAGAGCGCATCTGGGCAGCAGACAAAGATGACCCTAAAAAGGGAAAGAGAAGCCACATCTTGAAAGGGCTTTGTATGCCCTGGCAATGTGGCTGGACTTTACTTGCAGGCGATGGAAGCCGCTGCTAGGTTTTGAGCAGAAGTGATTAGGTTTCCACATTGGAAATATTACTCTGGCTGAAGTGGCTAAGGGTGTAAAGACTGGAAGAAGGGAGAATGGCCCAGGTAAGTAATAACAGCACAGTGGCAGAAGGATAATGATTTTCATTTGTTCTTTCTACGTGATTCCAAATCAAAGAGAATTTAATTGAAAGTGAAAGAAACAGATCTAAATAGAGGCCTTCCATTACAACTTGGTCAGGTCTCTTCATAAAAGAAAACAAAGCAAAAAACACAAATGAAAAAGTATTACAAGAGGAATAAAAGTGGTTGTGTCCTTTGACCTAGTAATTTCTTTTAGGGATTCCCAAGAAAAGAATCTGCATGAGAGAAAAATAAATTTGTTCAAAGATGTTCTCAACTATACTTACTCAAAAGAAACAACAAGTAGTCCAAATGTCTAAAAATAAGGTATGGTTGAGCCAAATGTCATCTATCAACTTGCCTAAATACCACAAAAACATTAAAATAACTATAACTAAACATGGGAATGTATATGGGAGGAAAAAAGCAGACCCCAGAACAATATACATATAATGATTGCAACCATAAGCACCTACTATATGTCAGACACAATGTTTGATTCTAGAAACACAAAAATAAGCCTGACATGGTTCCTAATCTTACAGAGCTCACAGTGTACCGGGCAAGCCAGACTCACACAATTATAACAATGTGAGGAGTTACAGAACAAAGCTTAGCACTTTGAGAGTCTGGCAGAGGACTCACCCAACTTAGAGCCAACACATAAACATAACACAAATGTGGACATAAAAATCTGTGGCAGAACTGAGTTATGAAGCTTGATGACCCCAAACATTGTCTGTTAATCCTGGACATGAAAATAGAAACTGTAAAATTTATGATGAAGAACACTCAAAGCCCCAAGAATATTTGCATGGAGCAAATATTAAGAGTCCTAGACCCTGGTTTGAGAAACAAAGATCTAAAAGTAGGAGAATGGCAGCAAAAAGTCAAAAAACTGTTGTAAGAAGCATTTCCAAAGACACATCCAACAATATTTAGTTCCTGATTAGAGCTGAAAGAAAGTAAAGAATGAGAGATAGTGACAAAGTTTCAAGACTACACCTGAGAGAATGGTAACAGAGTTCCCTGAGATAATAAACCCAAGAAGAGGATCAGATTTGAGTGTAAAAAAATAAATTCCACTTCTGACACATTGAGCTTGAGGTAAATTTGAGAGTAAATAGGTGGTGATATCCAGGACTTTGCTAGAAATGTATCATGGCAGTCTGGAGACATTAGTGTAGAAACGGCATCCCAAGCCACCTTTCAGAGATAGCTGAACCTTGAAATGGATGCTGAGTAAACATAAATAGGTACGAATGTACCTAACATTACTAAATGTAGACAATATACATCTTCTAATCACTCAAATATCTGTTAAGCATTTACTTACTTTCAAAAGAGTATCTCCATCAAATTAATAAAAAACAGAGAAATCATACAATGGACCAGGCTACACACATTAAATAGATACATAAATCTCACATTTTTCCATGGGAAAAATCCTCTACTTTTACAGAAAATATCATTTAGAAATCTAATTTTATTAAAATAAATCAGTATGACAATTAACTTCTTCTGCAGTGATTTATTTGATGGCCTTCTTTTCACCAGCCTGTGAACTTCTGGATAAGAATTGTGAGATAATGTCTTATTTAAATTTCTAAACAAGATATCTGGAAAATACTAGATAATTAATATTTTGGAAGAAATTTTGCAAAATGTGGAATATCTTGTACGGCATCCAAACATTAGGAAGTTGCAGAGTATTGTATGAGAACATTTCATGTGTATGTACATACTACTGATTTCTACTGTTGAAAACAATCTGGGCTGCCAGTGTGGAGGTGGATGCTTTCACTCATTCGAAATCCACAATTACTCATATGTAAATTAGTGGCAATGCAGAAAATGTGAGAAATTCAGAATCAATTTATCTTTCTAGCACTACTGAGATTCTTTTTGTGTTTGTGATCTGTATGTGCCAACATTACAATTGTGTTATTTCCAGAAATAATAAGAAAAAACATTTTCAATGATGAGTTGTGAGTAGCAAAACTGGGAAGGATATTATCAATCTGTTGTACATTTATAACGTGTAGACTATCACGCTCTTTCCTTTGCAAACATGCTTCACTGCACAGGAGAAGGTGAAAACAAAGCTGTAAATCTCGGAGCTGCAGAGGGAAAACTGAAGGAAGAGAAACATGATTGGGGTTCCTACGCTGGGTTGGACATCAGAATATCAGCTCTCTCTATATATTTCCACTTACTGAAACAGACACCTCCCAGAAGATAAAGTGAAGATAATTCTTGTTCCTCCTGATCTTCTCTCTTCCAGTTCCCTTATTGTCTATGAATACAAACTCGCTAATAAACTGTGTGAACTTTTAAGGGGAAAGTCCAAGCTAAAATTAAGGGGGAAGCATTTGATTTACTTAAATCCACCAGCTGAGGCTCATGAACACATCAGTATTATCTGGGGAACCTGTTAAAAATACAGACTTCTAGGTCCTTCCAGAGAAATTTTGATTCATTAAGTCTGAAGTGAGCCTAGAAATCTGCATTTCCTTAAAGCCCCCTCCTACCCTTTCCCACCAGTGATTCTAATGACCAGCTAGGTTTGTGAACCACGAACAAGAGAATTCCCTCAGTCTTAGCAAACAACAGTAGTGGCTTTCAGATGCACAGCATATGCACTTCAGAGTTTCTAAAAAGCTCTTTCACATGAACTATTTCACTTGATCCTGACAAGCCAAGTGCTTGTCAGTCATCCCTGTTTTACAGATGAGAAAAGTGAGGGTCAGAGTTGGCCAAGGTCACAAGGCTCTGTCAGACTTCTGTTCAGATATCATGACCCTGGTGCTATGCTGTCTCCACACCATTATTTGAGCACCTGATTTCTGAGTACTCATGAACCTGATCTTGGGTCTTGTCTCACAGAATTTCCATAGAACTAACCAACTAATAATCCAGGTGCACCTGGAAAATTCTTGTGCCTGTCCATAGTTCACAGAGACCCTCTGCATATCAATTAACTACTTTCCACTATATAAACGTTAAAAAACAGCCACTCAAGCAGAACTTTAATAAATTTGTAGCAGAATACACAGCTTGTAACATTCTAATTTATTTTATGGAAGTAAACATTTTATGACTTGTAATGAGATGATCCCAGTTACAGCCCATGGAGAAGGACATCATGCTTGGTAGAGGGTCAGCAAAAAAGAGGAAGACCCTCAACGAGATAGATTGACTCGGTGGCTATAACAATGGGCTCAAACATAGCAACAACAGTGAGGATGGCACAGGACTGGGCAGTGTTTCTTTCTGCTGTACATAGGGTCACTATGAGTCAGAATCGATTGGATGGCACCTAACAATAAAACACACAGAACAATGAGAATTTATCTGATGACGATAAAACAATTGTACTTTGTCGAACACTTCTGCATGAAAGCAATGCCCCTCCTCTCATTACTAATTTCTGTAACATTCTGCTGAACACTTTTGTTTTTACCTCAATGCATAATTCTAAATTTCTGGTTAATATAACTTACCAGGATCCCAAAGAACAGAAACAAGATCCTTGAAAGGGAGCCATGAGCATCAAATAGGAGTGTGTGTGTTTCTTTTTTCCTCTAAATTTTATTTATTTTGGTGCTGCTGAGAATATACACAGGAAAACATACTCCAACAATTTCTACATGTACAATTTAGGGGCACTGATTATATTCTTCGAGTTGTGCAACCATTCTCACACACCTTTTTTGAGTTGTTCCTCCCTCATTAACATAAACTCACTGCCCCCTAAGGTTCCTATCTAATCTTTCGAGATGCTGTTGTCACTTTGATCCCATATAGATAGTTCTTAAGAGAGCATAATGCTCCAGGCAAACATTTTTTACTAGTTAAGCTAAGCTATTGTTCAGTTTTAAAAGACTTCAGGGGATATTTTTGGTTTAAGGTTTAAAGATTACATCAAACCAACAGTTTCAGGAGTTCTTCCAATCTTCCAGAAAGTCTGTATGTAGTCCAGGAGAATTTGAAATTGTGTTCTGCATTTTCCTTCTCTTTCATCAGGATTCTTCTAATGCAATCTTTGATCAAAATGTTCCATAATGGTAGCCAGGCACCATCCAGGTCTGGTCTCATGGCAAAGGAGGCAGTTGTTCAGAGAGGCAATTAGCCACACATCCCATAACTACCTCCTATTCCTGACTCTCCTTCTTCCTCTGTTGTTCCAGGTGAACAGAAACCAATCGTTGTGACTTGGGTCCCGGCTTGCAAGCTTTTAAGACCTCAGGCACTGTGCAATGAACTAGAAGGTAGGACGGAAGCCCTAAACACATTATCAGGCCAGTTAACTGGGTTGTTCCATGAAACCATGACCCTAAACCTCCAAACCAAGGAACCAAATCTCATGAGGTGTTTGGTTGTACACAAGCAGCCTCAGCACCTACTGTTTTTTGTTGTTTTTGTTTTTGTCATTGTTGAAAATATATCTATTATACAACTTTCGCCAATCCAACTTTTTACAGGTGTACAACTTTACAGAAATCACAATAATCATTTGTGCGATCCTACCCTTAATCAATGTGATTTTTCCATCACCATTAACCTCCCTTCCCCTCTCCGTCCTGCCCCTAACCAAAACCAAACCCACTGCCAGTCGAGCCAATTCCAATTCATAGCGACCCTACAGGTCAGAGTAGAATTGCCACATAGGGTTTCCAAGGAGCGCCTGGTGCATGTGAACTGCCGACCTTATGTCCCTGGTAACCACTAATAAACTCCGATCTCTACACATTTGCCTTTTCTTCTCGTTTTATATAACTGAGGTCATACAATAATTGTCCTTTTGTGATCAGCTTATCTTGCTCAGCATAATGTCTTCAAGCTCCATCCATACTGTAGCATGTATCAAGACTTCATTTCTCCTACTGGCTGAGTAGTGTTCCATTGTATGTATGTACCATACTTTGTTTATCCATTTATCTGTTGATGGGCATTTAGGCTATTTGCACCTTTTGGCGATTGCAAATAGCGCTGCAAAGAACACTGGTGTACAAGTCTCTTTTTTGAGTCTCTGCTTTCAAGTCTTTTGGGTATATACTAGAAGTAGAATTGCTGGGTCATATGGTAGTTCTACTTTTAGTTTTTTGAGGAAGTGCCACACTGTCTTCCACAACAACTGTACTGTTCTGCATTCCCACCAGCAATGGATAAGGGTTCCAATTTCCCCACATCCTTGCCAACATTTGTTATTTTCTGGGTGTTTTGTTTTGTTTTTTGATTTAGCCATCCTAGTGGGACTGAAATGGTATCTCACTGTAGTTTTGATTTGCATCTCTCTGAAGGCTAATGACACTGAGCATATTTTCATGTGTTTGGGTGGCCATCTGAATGTCCTCTTTGATGAAACGTTTATTCACGTCCTTTGCCCATTTTATGACTGGGTTGTCTTTTTGTTGTATTTTGGTTATTAGACTCTTGTTGGATAAGTATGTGTGTGTTTCTGAGGAGGCAGTTCATGAGGTGGGCAGGGGACTGAAATCCCTTGATATAGGATAGGTGTCTGATTTTCTGCCAGTGTAGCTCTGTATAACCCACTGAATTTGGTATAAGGGTAAGGATGGGCTGCAGCAGGAATGGATGGCTAACATAAAAAACATACTGGAAAACAAATTGCAGACATACCTGGAACACAGTGAACTATCTTAGTATTTCAGGGCAAGAGTTGGCAAATTACAGTCCACAAACCAAATTCAGCCCAGAGCTTGGTTTTTTTTGTACAATCAATCCACAAGGTAAGAATTGTTTCACATTTTTAAATGATTAGAAAAAAATCACAAGAATAATAATATTTCATGACATGAAAATTACATGAAATCCTGATTTCAGTGTCCATAAATAAATTTTTTTTGGAACACAGCCACATAATCATTTATGTATTGTCTATGGCTGCTTTCACATTACAGTGGCAGAGTTAAGTAGTTGTGACTGAGACCATATGGCCCACTAAGCTTAAAATATTTACAATCCGGCCCTTTACTAACTGACAAACAGAAAAGTTTGCCAATGCCTGTTTTAGGGTAAAGGGGAGTTGTTACATTGCTTCCTGAAAACTGGCTCTGATCTAGCCTTCATTTGCTGAACATGAAATAAAAAACTGAATATGAACTCAGAATCATCCAAAATACATTTTCTTTAGTATTGATCTAAAAAGTGTACTATGGTTTAATCATCTCTGGCTGAGTGTCCCAATACTGAATTAAGACTATTGTAGTTTCCCAATCCAAAAACAGGAGCATGGAAGGGCTTCTGCACATTCAATTCCATTATCAGAATGATGGATGCATAAAAGAAAGGCAACTGAGCATACTAACCCAGCACGGCCCTCTGCAGGGGCTGTGCTTGAACTTCCTTTTATTGAGGAATGGCTAGCTTTACCCTGTCAACAAATATCTCAAGCCCTGTTGCCATTTTTCCCAGCATTAATATTCAAAAATCAGAAATGCAGAGTCTAAAGCATAATTCAAGGAAGAATGGCAGGAGCTTTGTCCTCACTTCCACTGATGGCAGGAGGGAGGCCTGTCAGAGTCCAGACAGTTCTAGTCCATTATTAGCAGCCAATTTCTGCCCTATCGGGAAGGCAACATGAGTTATAAAGTGTTTGGTATTGTTGCACCAGCCAGCTAATTCAATTGTCTGAACATTTCAACCCCACAATTTGGACCAGGAGGGGGTTCTCGCTCCTTTGAACTGCCTGTTAGACAATTTCATGTCACAGTTTGCCTGGGGGTGAGAGTAAGAAAATATTCCCCATTAGGGAATTAATGTTTGTATTTGCTCGGTAAAGGCAAATGATAAACTCAACAGTTTTAGAATGAAAGTAACCAGAATGGTTTATTATTAACGTACCAAAAACATATTTTAATTTGTGGCTTTATCACACACATTGATTGTTCAAATCTTACAGTATTTTACTCATACTTCAAACTACATATAATCCAACCTTCTTTCCCAGTGTTTTTATCTAAGCCCTCTGGGAACGACAGTTTCCAGTTTTATAACATACCCAGTCTGTAGATTCCAAGGTAATAAAGAAGGTTCCCTTATGCTGAAGAACTCCGCGAGCGTATTTCCCTGTTGAAAATCTGCATATCCTTGAACAAGCCCCTACACTAGTTCGAATTCCAGCTCTGTCAGTGACCCACGGATGTGCGTGGATATTACACTTCATTTCCCTGGGCCCCAGTTTTTACCTGTCAAATGGGATTAATATCTTAACCTAGTTTAAATGATGGTTATGAGTTGGTAATTTTTCTAAAAATCATTGAATTTTACACTAAAAATGAGTGAATTTTACTATGTAAATAATTCCTCAATGAAGTTGTTAAAAATTAAAGGACTGTAGAGAAGTCATGGACAAAAAATCATTGATAAGCAAAACAAAACAGGACTGTTTGAAGAATTAAGAGTACAATTGTGAGATACAGAAAGAGGTACTATTTGCATCCTGAGAAAGGGAAACCAAGAAAAATTCAGAGTAACCAAATCAAGGGACAGGACTTCAAGGATGTGCTCAGGGGTCAGGTCTTGTCTAAAACCATTTTCCTGGCTTCCCCAGACCCCACAAACCCTTCTCCCTACCTCACAAAGTTGATTACGTTCTTCTCTAGGCTAATACTGTATTTTGGATGTTTTTTTTTTGTTAATGCAATCATCACAGTGCATGATAACTTTTATTTAACAGTCGCCTTCCCACTAAACTGAGTTCCCAGAGTTCAGGGGCTGTGTATTTTGGCAGCCTTGGTCCTTAACTCAGCTTAAGAGCTCAAGAATCTTAGAAGAATGAAAGAATGAATTAATACTGTTTAATGCAAAAGGGACGGGAGGGAGAGAGATGGTTTTGAAGAGTCAATGGAATATATAAATATACATAAAGTGCTTATAAATGAGCCCTGGTGACACAGTGGTTAAGTGCTTGGCTGCTAACCAAAAGGCTGGCAGTTCGAACCCACCAGCTGTTCCATGAGAGAAAGATGTGGCATCTGCTTCCATAAAGATTACAGCCTTGGAAACCTTATGGGGCAGTTCTACACTGTCCTGTACGGTCACTATAAGTCGGAACCAACTCAATGACAACAGGTTTGATTTTTTTTAATTAAAGTGCTTATTGCAATGCCCTGAACACAGTGAGCATTAAGTAAATGGTGATTTCTTGTTATTATTATTAACAAAACATGCTAAGAACTATGCTAGAGAAAGAAGTCTATTTTGAAGGAACACTAGCCTACAAAACAAAGATGTTCAAATGCATGGAAAATAAGCAAAGACCTAAATTCAGACAGACTTCTTACCCTATTTCTAAGACTTCAGATCATACTTCAAAAGACCTCTCAGAGATGCCCACAATTGTGATCAGAATACTCCAGATTCACAATTAACTGCAGTCTCATTGTCACTGAACCTTGTGCTTGCAGGCTCGTACACATACTGAGCAGTAGTTGTTTGGCTTACTGAGGATTCGATTCTTCAAGATTCTGCCCTGAATGAGAAGGGACAAAAGGCAAAAAAGAGCAAGGGAGACTGGGAACAAGAGACAGTGCTTCCTGGTCACCTCCCCTTCCTCTTCTCAGAGGTAAAATATTTATTTAGCTAGTCTCAAATGAGATCTGTTGATTTATTTAACAGATATTTATTGAGCCACTACTATGATGAGCCTGCCATTGTTTCGAGCACTGGAGATACATCAGTGAACCAAACAACATTTAAACATGCTCAAGAACAACAAGGTGGGGTGACTCTACCTACCTGATGTCAAGACTTATTGTAAATAAATAACAACTAAGAACAGAAGAAAGAGCCCACAGACTCATCCATATGAATAATCTTGATATATAACAAAGGCGTCACTGCACATTGGTAGGGAAAGGGTGGGTGTTCAGTAAGTGTGGCTGAAGTAACTGATTATATAGATGGGAAAACATAGATACTTACCTCACATAATATATTAAACTTAATTCCAAGTGGATTAATCACCTAAATGTTAAAAGCAAAACTTAAAACTTTTATATAGCAACCTTATAGGACAGAGTAGAATTGCCTCATAGGGTTTCCAAGGAGCATCTGGTGGATTTGAACTGCTGACATTTTGGTCAGCAGCCGAACTTTTACCCACTAGGCCACCAGGGTTTTCATTAGAAAACACAGGTGGATATATTTTGTCTCCAGGCATGAAAGGATTGTTTATGAAATGAAAAGTATAAACCACAAAGGGATAAATTTATAATCTCAATGACATTAAAATTCATCAAAATATGACATCAAAAAAAAAAAAGACACAAACTGGGGAAAGATATTTCCAACTCAGTAAAAGACAACCCAAAAGCGAAATGGGTGCAAAATGTGAACCAGTAACTTACAGAACAGGAAACCTGAATGGCCAATGGATATATGAAAATATGTTCAGTCATACTAGTAATCAGGGAACCACAAATTAAAACCACATGAGATAATATTTCATACCCATCAGATCTGCAAAAAATTTAAAGTCTGACAGTAACAAGTGTTTTGTGAAAATGTACACCATTCATATATTCCTCGTAAATCTCTTCGGAGAATGGTATGGGAATATCTAGCAGAGCTGACAGTATGCTTCTCATACAACACGGCTACTCCACCCCTATATGCCCTAGTACTCACTACAAGTAGATATAGAAAATCATAGCAGCACTGTTTGAAACAACCCAAATATCTACCAACAACAGAAAAGATAATTATATAATATTCTATTACACGAATATAGATAGCTCTAAAATGCATGATCAGCTACTGTTATCAAATGGATTAATCACTCATAATACTGAGCAAACTACAAAAGAATGTGTGTGTTGACATATAAAAAAGTTTAAGACCTGCAAAGTAATAATATATAGTGCTCACAAATATATGTATATGTAGCTCCCTTAAATCATCAAGCATATGAGACCAAACAGTCAACATTTACCCTAAAGCAAAGATGAGAAGGTAAGGAGGGGCAAGAAAGCTAGATTAATAGCAAGAGAACAAACAGAATGGAAATGAGAAAGCTGACACATTGTGAAAAACGTAACCAATGCCATGGAACATTCTGTATAGAAATTGTTAAATGGGAACTTATTTTGCTGTGTAAACTTTCACTTAAAACACAATATTATTTTTTAAAAGAATATATGCACAGATAATAAAAGTATTAAAGTGCGTAACAAAAACCAAACCAAACCCATCATCAAGTCGATTCAGAATTATTAAAAAAAAAAAAAAACCTGTTGCCATTGAGTTGATTCCGGCTCATGGTGACCCTACAGAACAGAGTAAAACTGCCCCATTGGGTTTCCAAGGAGCACCTGGTAGATTTAAACTGCTCACCTTTAGGTTGGCAGCCATACCTCTTAACCACCGTGCCACATATAGCGACCCTATATAGGACAGAGTAGAACTGCTCCATATGGTTTCCAAGGCTGTAAATCTTTATGGAAGCAGACTGCCACATCTTTCTCCTGCAAAGCAGCTGGTGGGTTCAAACTGCCCATCTTTTGGTTAGCCACCAAGCACTGTAACCCCTGTGCCAAGAGAGCTCCTCATTAAAGTGCACAGAAATGTTAAATTCAGGATAGTGGCTGCCTCTGGTGGGAGGGAAAGGTACTCAGCTCAATCTCTATCGGCAATTTCATTTTTGTATTAGAGTCTTTTTGAGTAAAATTTACACAGGATTGCACAGATCTTAAGTGCACAGTTCGGTGAGTTTTGGTCAATGTACACACTCATCAAAGAGAAAAAACACACTTGGCATTTCTCAAGCTGAAAGGACTGAAGAAAAAATTCAAGCCTCAAGTTGCAAAACTGAAAGATTCTCAGGAGAAATACTGAATGACACAGGAAGCATCAAAAGAAGATGGGAGGAATACACAGTCACTGTACCAAAAAGAACTGGTCGACGTTCAATCATTTCAGTAGGCAGCACATGGTCAAAAACCAAGGGTACTTGTGTTTGTCATCTAGTGCTGCAGTAACAGAAATACCACACGTGGATGGCTTTAACAAAGAGAAATTTATTCTCTCACAGTCTAGTAGGCTAGAAGTCCAAATTCAGGGAGACAGCTCCAGGGGAAGGCTTTCTCTGTCAGCTCTGGAGGAAAGTCCTTCTCATCAATCTTCCCCTGGACTAGGAGCTTCTCTGCACAGGAACCCCGGGTCCAAAGGACACACTCTGCTCCCAGTGCTTCTTTTTTTGTAGTATGAGGTCCCCACTCTCTGCTTGCTTTCCTTTCATCTCTTGTAAGATAAAAGGTGTACAGGCCACACCCCAGGGAAACTCACTTTACATTGGATCAAGGATGTGACCTGAGCAAGGGTGTTACATCCCACCCTAATCCTCTTTAACTATAGGCAGAGATTATGGTTTATAATATACAGGAAAATCACAAAATGGAGGACAACCACACAATACTGGGAAACATGGCCTAACCAAGTTGACATACATTTTGGGGGGACAAAATTCAATCCATGACATTATACCCTTTGGCCCCCCAAAATTCATGTCCTTGCCACATGTAAAACATTCATCACACCATATCATAGCAAAGTCTTAACTCTAAGTCCAAAATCCAAAAATTCCTCTTCATTCGTGAAATCTAGAATACAAGTTACCTGTTTCCAAAGTACAATGGTATTTAACAGGCAGGCACAAGCTAGATATTTTTATTATACATGGGGGAAATTGGAGGGAAAGGAGGAATAACAGGCACCAAGCAAGTCGGCAGAACACATTGCATTAGCCCTTAATGTTGTGAAAATAATCCTCTGTTTTCTGAGACCATTTACACCATGGCACTGCCCTCCATACTCTAGGTATCATCCACACTCTCCAGGTTCAGAGTGGAGGCCCCTCGGCCCTGGGCTTCAGCTCTACCTTCTAGGCCCAAATGGACAGCAACTCTGCTCCCTCGGCTTTAGGCACACCATTCTCCTTAGTCTGAGTGGCAACTCCACCCTTAGAAACACCAGAGCCCATGGCTCCAACCTTTGAAACCCCAGAGGTCACAGCCATACCTTTTGAGGCTGAGGCAGCTCGGCTTCCCGTGTTCCTTGTCTCTTCAGCTTCTGCCTCCTGGTTCCTTGGCCTCTTAGCCTTCAGGCCTCATGCCTGTATCTGCCCTGCTGTGGCAAGTATTCCAAAGCTCAGTAGCTCCACCGATAAGTGCCTGGAGGCACCCCAACTCCTTCAGGAAACCTCCTACTCACAGGCACTCAACTCTTGCTCTGTGGGTCAGCTCAAGTGCTGTCTGGTGCTAGCCTCCTGGTTCTGCTGCTGCCAGTCCTCTGTTGCTGTTTCTCACCATCTGAGCCTTCTCCAGTGTTAAAAGTTTTCCTCACTTCCTTCTTTGTCTTCTATCCATTCACAATTTCAAAACCACTTCCACATTTTAGGTATCTGTTAGAGCAGCACCCCACTCTCTCAGTACCAAATTCTTTGTCATCTAGTGCTGCTATAACAGAAATACCACAGAGGATGGCTTTAACAAAGAGAAATTAATACTCTCACAGTCAAGTAGGTTAGAAGTCCAAATACAGAGCATTAGCTCCAGAGGAAGCCTCTGGAGGAAGGTCCTTCTCATCAATCTTTCCCTGGATTAGGAGCTTCTCTGCACAGGAATCCCGGGTCCAAAGGACATACTCTGCTCCCGGTGCTTCTTTCTTGGTGGTAGGAGGTCCCCAACTCTCTGCTTGCTTCCCTTTCCTTCTATCTGTAGTAAGATGAAAGGTGGTGCAGGACACACCACTGTGAAACTTCCTTTACATTGGATCCGGGATGTGACCTGAGCAAGAGTGTTACATCCCACCCTAATCCTCTTTAACCATGGGGAAAGATTATGATTTATAACACAGAGAAAAATTACAAAATAGAGGCCACACAATAGTGGGACTCATGGCCTAACCAAGTTGACACATGCTTTGGGGGGCCACAATTCAATCCATGACAGTACTGAAGGAAGAGATCCAAGCTGCACTGAAGACACTGGTGAAAAAGAAGGCTACGGAAATTCACAGGATACCAATTGAGATGTTTCAACAATGGATGCAACGCTGGAGGTGCTCATTCCTTTACACCAAGAAATTTAGAAGACAGCTACGTGGCCAACTGACTGGAAGAGATCCATATTTGTGCCTATTCCAAAGAAAGTGATGCAACAGAATGTGGAAATTATCAAACAATATCATTAATATCACACACAAACAAAATTTTGCTAAAGATCATTCAAAAGCAGTTGCAGCAGTACATTGACAGGAAACTGCCAGAAATTCAAGATGGATCCAGAAAAGGACATAGAACAAGGGATATCATTGCTGATGTCAGATGGATCCTAGCAGAAAGCAGAGAATACCAGAAAGATGTTTACCTGTGTTTTATCGACTGTGCAAAGGCATTTGACTGTGTGGATCATAACAAATTACCGATAACATTGAGAAGAATGGGCATTCCATTAACAATTAATTGTGCTCATGAGGAACCTGTACATAGACCAAGAGACAGTTGTTTGGATAGAACAAGGGGATGCTGCATGGTTTAAATTCAAGGAAGGTGTGCATCAGGGCTGTATCCTTTAACCATACTTATTCAGTCTGCATGCTGAGCATATAATCCAAGTAGCTGGAATATATGAAGAAGAACGGGACATGAAGATTGAAGGAAGACTCATTAACAACCTGCATCATGGAGATAACAAAACCTTGCTTGCTGAAAGTGAAAAGGACTTAAAGCACTTAAAGAAGATCAAGGACTACATCTTTCAGTAAGAATTACACCTCAACATAAAGAAAACAAAAATTATCACAACTTGACCAAATGGGCAACATCATGATAAACAGAGAAAATATACTGAAGTTGTCATGGGTTTCATTTTGCTTGGATCCATAATCAATGCCCACGGAAGCAGCAGCCAAGAAATCAAATGACGTATTGCATTGGGAAAAACCTCCTGCAGAAGACCTCTTTAAGGTGTTAAAAAGCAAAGATGTCACTTTGAAAACTAAGATGCACCTGACCCAAGCCGTGGTGTTTTCAATCATGTCACATGCATGTGAAAGCTGGAAAATGAATAAGGAAGACTGAAAAAGAATTGAGGCCTTCGAATTATGGTGTTGGTGAAGAATATTTAATACACCACGGACTGCCAGAAGAACAAACAAATCTGTCTTAGAAAAAGTACAGCCAGAATGCTCCTTAGGGGCAAGGATGGTGAGACTTAGTTTCACATACTTTCTGCATGTTATCAGGAGGGAACAGTCCCTCGAGGAGGACATGATGTTTGGTAAAGTAGAGGGACCGCAAAAAAGAGGAAGACCCTCAACGAGAAGGATTGACACAGTGGCTGCAACAATGTGTTCAGGCATAACAATTATGAGGAAAGCAGAGGACTGGGCAGGGTTTTGTTCTGTTGTACATAGGGTCGCTATGAGTCGGAATCCACTCGAAGGCACCTAACAACAACGTATACCCACTTAACCCACATCCCTAGCCAGAAGTTGTTTTTGTTGTTGTTGTTAGGTGCCGTTGAGTCAGTTGCAACTTATAGAGACCCTATGCACAACAGAACGAAACACTGCCCGGTCCTGAGCCATCCTAACAATCGTTAGGCTTGAGCTCGCTGTTGCAGCCACTGTGTCAATCCACCTCGTTGAGGGTCTTCCTCTTTTCCGCTGACCCTGTACTTTGCCAAGCATGATGTCCCTCTCTAGGGACTGACTCCTCCTTATAACATGTCCAAAGTATGTGAGATGCAGTCTCGCCATCCTTGCTTCTAAGGAGCATTCTGGCTGTACTTCTTCTAAGACAGATTTGTTCGTTCTTTTGGCAGTCCATGGTATATTCAATATTCTTCACCAACACCACAATACAAAAGTGTCAATTCTTCTTCGGTCTTCTGTATTCATTGTCCAGCTTTCACATGCATATGATGCGATTGAAAATACCATGGCTTGGGTCAGGCGTACCTTAGTCTTCAAGGTGACGTCTTTGCTCTTCAACACTTTAAAGAGGTCCTTTGCAGCAGATTTACCCAATGCAATGCATCTTTTGCTTTCTTGACTACTGCTTCCATGGCTGTTGATTGTGGATCTAAGTAAAATGAAATCCTTAAAACTTCAGTGTTTTCTCCGTTTATCATGATGTTGCTCATTTAAAGTAGAGCATTTAAATCACCCCAGAAAGTTTCCTCATGCCCCTTCCCAGTCAATCTCCTCCCCCGGGCAACTGCTGTTTTGATTTGTATCACCACAGATTCACTTTGCCTGTTCTAGAACTTTATATAAATGGAATAATACATTATCTACTCTTTGGTTCTAGATTCTTCCATTCAGCATAATGTTTTTGAGATTCATCCACATTTGTGCATGTATGACAGTGTGTTCCTTTTTTGTCGCTGAATAGTATTCTATTTTATCTTAGTAATTTTTTAAGTTGTGATGGATACATGTGTGTCACTGTATTACTCTTTATACCTTTCTGTATATTAAAGGACAGGCCACAAAGTGCTACAGATTCCGCATACTGTCATCTGCACTAGATATTGCAGATTCTAGTTTCTGACCAGACCTAATGAATTATCAGTTTTAGAGGTATTGCCCCGGAATCTGCATTTTTAACCAGTTCCCCCAAGTGATTCTCATGCACAACACATGTTAGGAACCACTGCTTCTCTGTGTAGTATTCTATAGCTCCAATAGCTTCAGTTCCTAACATCTATATGCCAATAACTCCTAAACTTATCTCTCTAAATAATATGCTCTGCTTATAGATATCTCTACTCTAATGGTTCACGGGTACTTCAAACTCAACTGTACAAAGCAGAAGCAATCTTCCCAAGCTCCACCCCCTTCGTTTTCCCTCCAGCATTTTGTGTCTCAGTTTATGACACCACAATCTGCCTAGTTTCACCAAGCCAGAAACTTGGTAGTCAGTCAATCTTAACTCCTCTCCTCCTTTACCCTCCACATCTAATCAGTCACTAAGTCTTGTTGATTCTATCACCAAAATACCTCTTGAATAGAATGTGTCTCTCCATCCTCTTTACCATACCCTAGTCCAAACCAGCTAGATTACTGTAACAGTGTCCTAACTGGTCTTCCTATGTCCAGTCTTGTCTCCTCCAGTCCATTCTCTAACACGTGGCCAAAGAAATCTTCTGAAACACATATCTGATTTTCAAAAATCTGCTTAGGACCTCTCAAGGGCTTTCACTGCCCTGAGGACACTTTTTCAACATGACTTATACAGCCTTTCATGACCTGGCCTCTCCCTACCTCTCCAATCTCAACTCTTGAAATTGCCCCCTCATATCTACCTATCTAGCCACTGTGAATGCTTCTCACTTCCGTAAATGTGCCATTCCTCGCTCCACTTTTGCACACGCTATTTATTCTACCTGGAATACAGACCTAATCCTCCTCCTCTTTCCTGGCTGCCTTTGCTCATCTTTCAAGTCTCAGCTGAACAGTCACCTTGTCATAGAAGGCTTTTCTGCACCACCCCCTAGACTAGGTTAGGAACTCCCACAATGATCCTGTAGCACCGTGTTCTTCCTTTGCAGTAGCATATTCCACAATTCACGTACTGTTTAACTGTCTTCTCAGATAGACAGCAAACTCCACGAGATCTAGGCCATGTACAGCTTGCTCCCTCACAATGGACTCCTAGCTCATAGAAAGAGGTAGATTTTAAATATTTGTTTGATGACTGTTACCGTATTACATTTAGTCTACATACAAGCAAAGCCTATGAAAGTTTCAGTTGTTTCCTTCACCTTGAAGATACGCACAATTCTAAACTCAGAAATTTATATATTAACTGCAGTGTTTACATTTTATTTTTCTGTTGCTTTGGCAAACATTGTCTCTGTCACCAGAGAAGCAGTCCATCAAAAGGAACAAGAAATAGCAAGCCAACTTGATTTTAAAACCTTTTAAAAAAGAAGCAGCTCCATGTATTTTTCAACAGTCTTTCACTCGGTTACAGGGAGGCACAATCCTTGAAATCTTATTAGGATTACAATGACTGAAGTGGAAAGGCTTTTGGCAAAAGGACTGAAAATTGACATTGTGTGTGTGTGCTTGTGCGCGTGTGTGCGCGTGCTAGGATTTTCAGTCTAAGTCACAGCTGGGTGTACTGTGCCACTACCAAGGATGGAGGCTGCATGTGAGTTCACCAGCAGTTTACCTAGATCAGAAGCTCTCAATTTTAAACCCCCAACCTTCCATTCCATTTTATTTTTAAGCATAAACATTAAGAGCACAGACTCTGGAGCCAGAATGCCTGATTGAAAATCCCTGCTACATCATTTATTAGCTGTGGTACACTAGGCAAATTACTTAACTATTCAGTGCCTGACTTCCTCAATTGAAAATAGGAATTAAAATAGCACCTATTTCATAGGTTTGTTTTGAGAACTAAATGAGTTGATGACATGTGAGACACTTAGAATAAGGGTTCAGTACACATTTTTGCTGTGTGCCATCAAGTTGATTCTGACTCAGAGTGACCCTACAGGACAGAGTAGAACTGTCCGATAGAATTTCCAAGGCTATAATCTTTACAGGAGCAGATTGCCAGGTCTTTTCTTCTGCAGAGCGTCTGGTAAGTTCAAACTGCTGACTATTCGGTCACCAGCTGGGTGCTTAACTTCCGCACCACCAGGGCTTCTTCAGCAAACTTTAGATATTCTTATTATTAGGCATATCCAGGAGCATAGGAATAGGTTTGGAGAAGAGATGTGAAACAGAAGAGAGACGACAGACGCAAAAGTGCTCTGCTATGTAATAATAATAATTAAACACTTTCCACAGGTTATCATTCAGATCTCAGGAAAACCTATTAACTCAGGCTAACCAATCCAAGTCACATAGCTAGTAAAGAACTGAGCCAGATTTAAACTCAGGCAATCTGTATCTGGAGATCAAGTCCTTAACCACTAATCTATCCTGTCTTCTATCTCCACATCTTCTCCTTCAGGGAACGGCATTCCTAGGTTGTAAGGGAGAGAGTGAAGCAAAAGGATATGCAGTATAGAAAGAAAGAACAAGCAAAATAAGGCCACACTGTTCTGTTTTCTCTATTAAAATAGATAAAGTGCCAGGATGCCAGGTGTCCCTTTATCATCCCTTCACAGGTATAATGGAGCCCACTGTCTTTTTGGGTACCTTACTCTGAATTCACTTGGCCAGGCTGAAATGAAATCACTGTTAAAAGACTTCAACAGATTGGCAGATCTTTCACAATCCAGTAAGATCCAATTGTGAGATGGAAATAAGGGATGTGAAATGAGAAGAATGGGCAGGAGAGCAGCAGATGGAGGCTTTGGGAACACAGGAATCTTACCACTGTCTAGAGTCAGATCAGCAAAGGTTGAAGTCCTCGTTTGCCTCTGTGACATGGGAAAAACTACTTACCCTCTATGAACATTACTTTTTTTTTTTCCATCTGTAAAATGGGGACAAGAGTATCTGCCTCTCCATGGATAAATCCTTTTGATAACTCACAGTGCTGGGAAGAAACAGGGAGACAGACACTCTTCATACATTGCTGGTGGAACTGTAAATCTCTATGGAGGACAATTTAGATCTTCTTTTAACAATTTATATAGCACTTAAAATGTGCCAGGCAGTATGCTGAGGGCTTTACAAATATTAACTTACTCAATTCCTGGGGTAGATTGTTTGCAAAAATGACAGCAATGATTCCCCCTGCTGTATCTGCATCCTCGGAGAATTCCCTCCCACACAGGCTCTGAGCTTAACCACGGGACTTGTTCTGGTCAACAGGATAAGAGCAAATGTGACACAAGCAAAGACTGGAAAAGATCTTGTGTTTCTGAGGTTTGCCCTCTGTTGCCGCTCTCTGAAACCCAGAAACCACCAAATGAAGAAGCCTGAGCTAGTCTACTGGAGTAAGAGAGTTCACACGCCATCCCAGATGAGGTTCTCCCAGACCAATTTACCTGTCAACCACCAGACATGTAAGCCCATCCTAGACCATCCAGTCACCAGCTGACCACAGAAGCTTGAGACAACCCAGCACCGATCAGTTGCACTGGTCCAGACCAGAAGAGCAGCCAGGCCAATCAAGAGACTCCTGAGCTAAACAAAATAGTTATTGTCTTAAGCCACTAAGATTTGGAGTGACTTGTCAAGCAACACAAACTAACTGATACAATCCTCACTGCAATCCTATTAGGTAGGTACTATTGTTATTCCTAGTGTACAAAATGAAGTATCTGAGGCACAGAAAGGTTAAGTGATAGCAATGGCACAAGCAGTAAATGGCAGAGTCAAGATTCAACCCCAGGTAATCCAGCTCCAAGTCTGTACTTAACCTACCAAAAGTAAAAGTGTTCATATCAGTTGACCCAGAAATTCCACTATAATTTACCTTACAGATATACATGGACACATGCAAAATTATGTATGTATAAGATTATTTACTGCAGCACTGCAGATAAGAGCAAAAGACTAGAAATAACCAGTTCTAATATATCCATATAAAGGTATCTCATAAAAAACAAAAACCAGGTAGATCTATATAGATATATACTGATGTGGCTGTACAAGAGAAACAAGGAAGGTACAGAAGAATGTGTATTATATGTTACCATTGGTGTTTAAAAAAAGGAAAAAATATATGTACCCATTGCCGTCAAGTCAATTCCAACTCATGATGACCCTATAGGACAGAGTAGAACTGCTCCACAGGGTTTCCAAGGAGTGGCTGGTGGATTCGAACTGCAACATATATATATATGGCCATTTTGAATCAGACAATCATATAGTCTACTATGCCAGGAATGACAAATTGAAGAGCAATGGCATTGCATTCATCGTCAAAAAGAACATTTCAAGATCTATCCTTAAGTACAATGCTGTCAGTGATAGGATAATATTCATATGTCTACAAGATAGACCACTTAATATGACCACTACTCAAATTTACACACCAACCACTAATGGCAAAGATGAAGAAAAAGAAGATTTTTGTCCAACTTCTGCCACCTAAAATTGATCAAACACGCAATCAAGATGCATTGATAATTACTGGTGATCAGGATGCAAAAGTTGGAAACAAAGAAAAAGCATCAGTAGTTGGTGACTCGTCTTGGTGACAGAAATGACATGGGGGATAGCATGATAGAATTTTGCTAGACCAAAAACTTACTCATTGCAAATACCTTTTTTCAACAACATAAATGGCATCTATACGCATTGACCTCACCAGATGAAATACACAGGAATCAAATTTACTACTTCTGTGAAAAGAGACAATGGAGAAGCTCAATACCATCAGTCAGAGCAAGGCCATAGGTCAACTGCAGAACAGACCATCAATTGTTCATATGCCAGTTGAAGGTGAAGAAAATTAAAACAAGTCCATGAGAGCCAAAGTACGACCTTAAGTATATCCCACCTGAATTTAGAGACCATGTCAAGAATAGATTTGATGCACTGAACACTAATGAGCAAAGATCATGACATTAAGGATATCAGACATGAAGAAACCAAAAGATCATTAAAAACACAGGAAAGAAAGAAAAGACCAAATGGATGTCAGAAGAAATATAGAATAGCAAAAGCAAAAGGAAAAAATGTCACATAAAAGAGCTGAACAGAAGATTTCAAAGGGTGGCTCAAGAAGACAAAGTAAGGTATGATAATGAAATGTGCAAAGACCTGGCGTTAGAAAACCAAAATGGAAGAACGCCCTTGGCATTTCTCAAGCTGAAAGAACTGAAGAAAAAATTCAAGCCTCGAGTTGCAATTTAGAAGGATACTTATGGGCAAAATATTGAATGGCGCAGGAAGCATCAAAGGAAGACAGAAGGAATACAGTCACTCCAGCAAAAAGATCTGGTTGATGTTCAGCCACTTCAGGAGGTAGCATATGATCAAGACCTGATGGTAGTAAAGGAAGAAGTCCAAGCTGTACTGAAGGCACGGGTGAAAAACAAGGCTCCAGGAACTGATGGAATACCAACTGAGATGCTTCAACAAACAGATGCAGCACTGGAGGTGCTCAGTCATCTATGCCAGGAAATTTGGAAAACAACTACCTGGCCAACTGACTGGAAGAAACCCATAGTTGTGTCGGTTCCAATGAAAGGTGATCCAACCAAATGCAGAAATTATCAAACTATATCATTAATCTCACATGCAAGTAAAAGACGCTGAAGATAATTCAAAAGTGGTTGCAGCAGTACATTGACAGTGAACTGCCAGAAATTCAAGCTGGATTCAGAAGAGCACGTGGAACAAGGGATACCACTGCTGATGTCAGATGGATCTTGGTTGAAAGCAGACAATACCAGAAAGATATTTACCTGTGTTTTATTAACTATGCAAAGGCATTCAACTGCGTGGATCATAACAAATTATGGATAACGTTACAAAGAATGGGAATTCCAGAACACTTAATTGTGCTCATGAGGAACCTGTACATAGACCAAGAGGTGGTTGTACGAACAGACTGAGGGAATATTACATGGTTTAAAATCAAGAAAGGTGTGCATCAGGGTTGTGCCTTTTCACCATATTTATTCAATCTCTATCCTGAGCAAATAATCCAAGAAGCTAGACTATATGAAGAAGAATATGGCATGAGGATTGGAGAAAGACTTGTTAACAATCTACAATATACAAATGACACAACCTTGTTTGCTAAAAGTGAAGAGGACCCAAAGCACTTACTGCTGAAGATCAAAGTCTACAGCCTTCAGTATGGATTATACCTCAACTTAAAGACAATGAAAATCCTTACAACTGGACCAATGAGCAACATCATGATAAATTAAGAAAAGTATGAAGTTGTCTGGGATTTCATTTTACTTGGCTCCACGATCAAAGCCCGTGGAAGCAGCAGCCAAGAATCAAATGATGCATTGCACTGGGAAAAATCTTCTGCAAAAGACCTCTTTAGAGTGTTAAAAAAAAAAAAAAAAAAGCAAAGATATCACCTTCGCGACTAAGTGTGCCTGACCTAAGCCATGGTGTTTTCAACTGCCTCATATGCATGCAAAAGTTGGACAATGAAGAAGGAAGACTGAAGAATAATTGATGCCTTTGAATTATGGTGTTGGCAAAGAACACTGAATACAACATGGACTGCCAGAAGAACTAACAAATCTGTCTTGGAACAAGTACGGCGAGAATACTCCTTAGAAGCAAGGGTGGTAGACTTTGTCTCTCATACTTTGGAAATGTTATCAGGAGGGACCAGTCCCTAGAGAAGGACATCATGCTTGGTAAGTACAGAACCAGCGAAAAAGAGGAAGACCCTCAAGGAGATGGACTGACACAAGAGGCTGCAACAATGAGCTCAAGCATAGCAACAACTGTGAAGATGGCGGAGGACTGGAGAGTGTTTCGTTGTTGTACACAGGGTCATTACAAGTCAGAACCAACTCAATGGCACCTAACAACAACAATATATATATATACTTGCATATACCTAGACTATTTCTGGAGGGACACACGAAATGGATTTAATATCAATTGCTTCTGAGGAAAAGAACCAGCTGGCTGAGCAACAGAATAGGAGGGACAATTTTTACTGCAAATCTTTTCACATCTTTTATATTCTGTAAATGTATCACCTACCAATTTTTAACTTAAAATGTTGTAATGAAAATTGAGACAACAGATTCCTGGTACAAAAAAAGCAATAAATAGTTGTTACCATTATACCATTATAATTATTTTTCCACAATAGACTTCTCTTTGCAATATAAATAATTTTTTTTTTAAGTAACCAATGCTCTAAAATCCCTGCCTCTTCATGGGAAAGAGCTCATTTGGATTCAAAAAATAAATAGCAAAATGTTAATATTTTGTTAATTTGCTATGTGAAGAGGTTAAAAAAAAAAAAAAATTCTGAATGTTGCTTCTCCAGTGCTCATGACAGGAGGTCCAAAGTACTGGGCAGAAAAAGTAACATACCATTTTAGCCTATCTTCAGAGAAACCCACTTACTGAGCATTTTCTGTGCTCTGAATTCCCTATGCATCTTCTCTTTCATTCAAGAACACCAAATGAACTTAATCGCTCTCAATTCTAATAGCATGCCTGTTGTCCCTTCTACAGTAAATGATCTAAAACAGTTGAAGGGTTGCAACATGCATCTGCCAAAATGCTAAATTATCTGCTTCCTCAGAACCAAAAATGGTCTGGGACAGGAGCAGGCAGCACAGTGTAATGGCAAGAACTAGGACTTTGGCATCAGACAAACCTGGTACAAATCCCAGCTCCAACATTTAGCGGAGTGGCCTTGAATAACATACTCAACCTTTCTGAGTTCCTGATCTCATCTGTAAAATGGTGACAGCAGTTACTATTTCAAAGAGCTCTTGTGCTGGTTAAATGAGATTACGCATAATGCATATACCACAGTACCATGTATACAGTAAATGTTCACTTTCACTTAATGTTAGATGTTTTCATTGTTACTGGGGCATTCCAACTGAAGTCTAAGCATCTTTTCTTCATCCATCTCTCTCTCTCTCTGTCACATACACACACACACACACACACACACAAATAATGATTAGCAATCTTAGGTATACTTAAGATTTCCATCTTTCCCTTCCTCCCACATCAGCAAGTTCAGTTGACTCTTGTCCAGAATACATCCCCCTTCTCTCCACATCTCTCCATCTCCCCTGTACACAGAGGTGATCTCCCTGGTCCATTACCATCTGCATCCCACAATCCATTCCACACAGCAGCCAAGGTAACCTTCAAAAAAAGTAATAAACCAGACCACATTACTCTATTCCTCTGCTTAAAATTCTGTAATAGGTCCTTTTGCATTTAGGCTAAAATGTGAATTTCTTACCATGACCCACAAGGCCCTATAGGACTTGTGCCCTACCTCTCTCTCCAATCTCTCCTCATTCCACTCTCCCCACCCCCTACACAGGCCACTATGCTCCAGCCCTGCGGTCTTTTTTCTGTTTCTCACACAGGCCAAGCCTGTTCTGCCTCAGGGCCTCTACATCTGATATGTCTCTGTCTGAAGCACTCTTGCCCCAGTCTTCACATAAACGACTTCATTTCATCATGTAGTTCACAGCTAAACGTCAACTGCTTGGAAATGTCTCCCCAGATCGCCCAAACTAAAAAGGCTTTTCATTCCTACTCGCTCCCCACTACATTAACCTGCAGTATTTTCTTCATAGCACTAATCACTACCTAAAATTATCTTATTTGTACACTTATTTCTTTACTTATTTACTGTCTAACTTTTCAACTGGAATGTGGCCTCCAAGAGAACAAGGCTCTTCTTGGCTGTCATGCTGTCATGCTGCCCACTGTATTCCTACTTAGGCCTACAGATCCCATCCCAGCTACTTTCTTTAATTACCCTGGTGGCACTGAAGGTAAATGGAGGTTGTTGACCTCTGAATTTGAAGTTCAAACAAGTAACCCCATCAGAGTCAGCTTCTATTTCTGTTTCTCCACCAACACTAAGCACGCGGAACTATCTGACCAGCCTGACTGGAATCCTCAGAAACACCTGAACAGGTTTGGACTAGCTCCAAAAGGCAAACCAGGTAAATTTCCATGTCAGCTCACTAACAGACTGCTCAGAGGCACCTGGGGCTAATTTTCAAACTCTCTCTATGCACCACCACCCCCCTCCCCAAGAAAAAGATCCCCCCAACACACACAGACATACACACAACCTTAATTCAGGCATCACCTACAAAAAAACTGACCAAATTCCCTTTGAAGCAACCCAGCAGCTGAGAGGCAGAAATCTGCGAAACAGCCACTCAAACAACCAAAACAATAGGTATGTGCATACCTTACAAAAAGGCAATCCCAAACTTCTACCCTGAGAAACGCATGGGCTTTGGTGGCAAAGAGTCTTACTCTATTTTTCCACTGCTCGGCCTTATTTTTTCAGAAAACACCCACCCACCCTTTTCTTAGCACCTCCTCAGGGATGGCCTTAGAACATCTGGGAAAATGTGAAGGGTACCTAGTGATATTATAATCATATTGGAGCCCTGGTGACACAGTGGTTAAGAGCTCAGCTGCCAAAAGGTTGGCAGTTTGAATCCACCAGCCACTCCTTGGAAACCCTATGGGGCAGTTCTACTCTGTCCTATAGGGTCTTTATGAGTTGGAATCAACTTGATGGCAATGTGTTTTTTGGAATGGGGCCCAGTCACTTTAACCTCAGGTTTTCTCTACCTGGCTTCTACACGATAGGGACAGAGATCATTTGATTAAAGCTGAGTCTATCCCAAAGGCAAAAATCCAAACGGCATATTGAAGCTTGTTAACTTATTAAGTCACCAATACCTCCAAGTAACTTAGCCCACTGGGGTCTCCCCCAGACAGGCAAGGTCCAGCTGGCTAGGGCCTGTGTGCTGTCCGGGCTGTCACTAAGCAGCACCAACCTCGCAGGCTGTCCTTTGAAGTGGAATAAGCCCTGCAGTTCAGCCTGTTTATTTTAGTTTTTCCACTGAGAGCTCTGACTGCAAGGGCTGGGGGTGAGGCGGACACCACAAAACACAGAACAGGGGCCCCTCACACCTGCAGGTAAGGCGGCCTCGCACTAAGGGCGCCACTCCAGGAGCCTTGTGTTGGGAGCCAACTGGGAACTTCGTGAGCAGGTGAGGCTCAGAGGTTTACAAATCTCTCCCGTCTCCCAAACGCAGGAAAAGAGGGCATTTCTGAAGGCGAGGAGTGAGGACCACCTTCCCCCGGGCCTGTCACCCAGAGGAGTGCCCAAAGCCGGCCTGAACCGGACATGGGCTTGCCCCTTCCCTTCTGCCCCTCTTTGGGGTATGCGCCGAGGGAGCCCCACAGACCGCGTGGCCCAATCGATGACCGGCAAAGTTTGAGGCTCCTGAGGAAAGAGCCAGGTGCTGAGCAGCTTATAACGCAGCCACGAAACGAGCCGAAGCAGCGCGAAAGGCGCCCAGGAAGGGGCTCCCCTAAAAGCCGGAGGCAAGGGGCGCTGGGATTAGCCCACCTCGCTCCCGAGGGGCTGGGAGCGCGCGGTCTGGGACCCTCAGGCGGGGAGACCTCACAGTGCCCCTTCCCCTCCCGCGTCGTCCGAGGGGCGCCCCCTCCTGGTCCATGCCAGGACGGCCCGCCCCAGCCGCCCCGCGACCCCGCCGGAGCGCGCCTCGCCCTCAGCCCTTCTCGTGGAGCCGCTGCCCGCGGCTTCCCGTGCGAGGCTCCCCGCTGGGGACCTCCCCCGAGAGGCAGCAGCAGGGAACGAGGAGACAGCGACGCGCTCACCCGCTCGCGGGCACATTCGCCATCTGCCCCGTCGCCCTCCGGGTCCGCAATTCACTCACCCTCCGCATGCTGCCGGGACTGTCCGGGCCGGGCTCGGTGGCGCGGGAGCGAAACTGACAGAGCCGCCGGCGTTCGGCCACCGGGGGCGCCGCGCTGCCCACGCCCGCACACGCGTGCGCCGCGGCCACGGGGGGCGGGGCGGGGGGCGCGCCGGCCGCGGGGGTCCTCCCGGCTGCGGCGGCGGCTGAGGCCCTGCCCCGGGCGAGCTGAGCTAGGGACCTCCCGTCGCCGCTTGTCTGCACTCTCGGCCGCTTCGCCCCTCTTCTCGCGTTCCAGCCTACCCAGTGCCTGCCCTCGGTCCCCCAGCGCTGAGCCGGAGAAGGTTAGAGCTGAACCCTGGGACCCATTCTGGCGGGGAGCCAAGTTTGAGGAGCACGAGGACAGTAGCGGAGAGCTGAAATGGGCATTCTCATCACCTTAAAAGTACTTTTGCTCTCCCTATTGGATACGAGATGGTCCGCTAATGTCCCTTCTTACTTTTTAGATTCTACTACGTAGTCTTTAGTAAGGAGCCCTGGTGGCGCAAATGTTTAAGATCTCAATTGCTAACCGGTCTTTCTGTGGAAGAAAGACCTGGCGATTTGTCTCTGTAAAGATTACAGCCAAGAAAACCCTATGAGGCAGTCCTGTTCTGTCACATGGGGTCGCTATGAGTCGGAATCTACTCCAGGGCACCTAAGGACAAATTTGTCTTTCGTAGTTCGCTGAGTGGTGCAAACTGTTAAGCGCTGGATTACTAGCTGAAATGTGGGTGGTTCAAACCCACCCAGAGGATGCTCGGAAAACAGGCCTGGTGATCTGGTTCCAAAACTCAGTGGAGCAATTCTACTCTGCACACGTGGGGTTGCCATGAGTCAAATCCACTTAATGGCACCTGAGAACAAAAACATTGTCTTTTGTAAGCACTGAGCATTGATAAACGTTTTTGGGGTATGGTTGGGGTTTACAAGTGGGAAACAAGAGATAACCCAGGGCTGGAGTAAAGACAACCCCATGAGGTAGGGATGGCCTGGTCTCATCTGAACCATGCAAAGGAGCTCAGCAGGTGAAGAGGTGCAAACTACAGAATCCCTTGGACATTAGCGGACTACCTTCCATCATCACTACAGAACTCACACGTCTACCCTGGCAAAGCCCTTGACATAAAGCTTTCACTTTGCAAAGGGCCTCCCCACCCCACCTCCTCAACTTCTTCAAACCACATGGGAACCTCATCCGCAAATACTAATGCTTCTGAGAAAACGATGAAGAGGGGGCATATTCCTCCTTAGCATGAAAACACTGAACAGCCCGAGCCAGGGGAGTGCAGGGTACAAATCCGCAAAAACAGAGAGAGGATGGCAGGATGCGTGAGAGTTTTCCAGGAAGAAACCTGGCCTTTATTCTGCTTCTACAGTTGAGTTGAATAAAGTAAATCAAATAGGACAAGTTTCAAAGCAGCCTGAATTCAGTGTAGAAAATGTCCTTTGTTTGCCAAAGGATCCTTTGAAGAGTATACAAGGACGCTTGCATTTTTAAAGTGGGCTGTGACAGATATGCAGGCAGAGAGCAGCGGAAATGCAAAGGCTTGTGCTGCGTAAACACTTATGAGGAATGTTTCAGCTTTTGCATTGCGTGGCTGCCAGTTATTCTGGCAGATCACCACTTATCACTGCTGTCAAAGAAATGCCCCTGTAATTTTCTAACGTTGCTAAGAGTGTCAGCAGCACTACGGAGGTCATAATACTAAAGACTAACTACATTTATAGTCCAATGAAAAAAACATTTTGTCTGGATTTCTCTTTGGTGCCTATCAGCACAGATGAGGGGAGAAGGAGGGGCTGATGTATTGGGGGAAATTTAAGGAAATTAAACCACTGCCCTTCCTTTTTACTTTATTTGTGATCTGCATATAGTGGGGGTTTCCCCACTTACTATGAATCTCTCTTTAGATTGGTCTTTGATGTTTTGCCTTTTGGGAAATAAAATTTTAGTAAATATATTTGCTTATGAAGAGTCCCTGGGTGGCACAGTTAAGTACTCCACTTCGAGCCAAAAGTCTGGCAATTCGAACTCACCAAGAGGTACCTCAGAAGACAGGCCTGGCGATCTGCTTCCAAAGGTCACAGCCTTGAAAACCCTATGGAGCAGATCTACTCTGCACACATGGGGTCACCATGAATCAGAATCAACTCAACTGCAACTATCAACTTA
The DNA here is from genome assembly GCF_030014295.1 of Loxodonta africana. Taxonomy (NCBI): domain Eukaryota; kingdom Metazoa; phylum Chordata; class Mammalia; order Proboscidea; family Elephantidae; genus Loxodonta; species Loxodonta africana. Next base: position 37,010,192 of record NC_087345.1, on the reverse strand, counting down.
CTTATGAGCTATGTGCTTTACCTATATTATAACTTTCCATTAACACAATCCTATGAGGTAAGTACTATGACTTTACCGTTTTGCAGAGGGAGATACTGAGACTCAGAGAGGGTAGATAATTTGCCCAAGATCACACAGCTTGTTAGTAGCACAGCCAGAATTTGAACTCAGGCAGTCTGACTCTCCAGGGCCCTCCTGCTTAATCTATACTATCCTCAAGGAGCCCTGGTGGTGCAATGGTTAATCACTCAGCTGCTAATCAAAAGGTTGGAAGTTCAAAACCACCAGCCACTCTATGGGAGAAAAGATGTGGCAGCCTACTTCCATAAAGACTGCAGCCTTGGAAACCCTATGGGGCAGCTCTACTCTGTCCTGTAGGGTTGGTATGAGTCAGAATTGACTCTACAGCAACGAGTTTGGTTTGCTTTTTTGGTTTATGCTTCTTCCTACAACACCACTTTCTCCTCCTTCTAATTAGCATTCTTTACTTTGTGAATACAATATTTAACCCAATTAATGTTCATTTTTTACTGAACTTAAATAAGACCACTGGTGTATCGGGGGGGGGGCGGCAGTTTTAGTTGTGTTAGGGTTATCTTCGAGCATTAGTTAGCCTGAATAATCTTTAAACTCTCTTCACAAACCAACACAAATATTTTACCGTACCCCATAAATGGCAAAACATCAGATGCTAACAGTCACGCTGCCTGTCTACAAAACCCCCACGTTTCCAATGCTATCATTAACTAACTTGAAGAACTCTTTAAAAGTGAAATTAGATTGAGTCACACTTTCCTCTCCTTATAGGGTATGGGGAGGAGGGTTTTTTTTTTTTCTTTCATATGTTGAAAGGATCCTCAAAGTGTTTAATGATATAGTTGACTCTCTACATATTTTGTGTTATCATAACTTCGTTAGCCTTCTGTATTTGTTTACTAAAACTGACAAAATACCACGAAGTAGGTCGCTTCAACAACAGAAATCTATTGTCTCAGTTCTGGAGGCTCAGAGTCCCAGGTCAAGGGGTCATCCTGATTCCTTCTGAGGCTTTGAGGGAGAATCTGTTCCATGCCTCTCCCCTAGCTTCCGGTAGCTCCAGGTGTTCCTTGGCTTTAAGCTGCAGTGTCATGTGGCATCCTTCCTCTGTCTCTCTCTGTGTTGGTTCTCTTTTATAAGAATAGCACTCACCCTACTCTGGTATGAACTCATAATAATGGATAACATCATCAAAGACCCTGTTTCCAAACAAGGCAACATTCACAGGTACCACGTACATATCTTTTTGGGGGGATGCCATTCAATCCATACCAAAAACCCATTGCTGTCGAGTGGACAGAGTAGAACTTCCCCATACGGTTTCCAAGGAGCGCCTATGGATTTGAACTGCTGACCTTTAACTACTACGCCACCAGGGCTTCCAATCTAAATTCAAACACATTATTATTTGTTTCCTTGAAAACTACCTAATACTTGAGAACATAGTTTTTTTCTTCACTATGTAACAGCCTATCCACTGATCACAACAGTAATATTTAGCCCTCTTAATCTTCAGGCTGATTTCATAGGTCTCCATGCTAGCAGAAAGTGTACTAGCATCAGGGAGGTCAGCAGGCAGAAGTGCCCACTGTGACAAATAACGAAAACCTAACTTACTTTGTTACTAATATAGATAGGCATTTGATGTAAAATTGAGTAAAAATTGAACAGTTTACAATTTCACATAGAAACAGTAAAAGAGAAATCAATAATTTGGTATGCCTCTTGTAGATAAGAAATGTTACCAATAACATAATTTCTTACCATCCTTAAGTTAGAAATGCATCAGTAATGAAATACTGTTTTTCCTTGCCATGTTCTTAAATTAGAACACTTCAGAAAGTGAGTATTAAATATCTACAATGGGGGACATATGTTTGTCTTAGTCATCTAGTGCTGCTATAACAGAGATACCACAAGTGGATGGCTTTAACAAACAGAAATTTATTTTCTCACAGTCTACTAGGTTACAAGACCAAATTCAGGGCATTGGCTCCAGGGGAAGGCTTTCTCTACGGGCTCTGGAGGAAGATCTTTGTCCTCCATCCTCCCCTGGTCAAGGAGCTTCTCAGGTGCAGGGGCCTCGTGTCCAAAGGACGTGCTCTGCTCCTGGTGCTGCTTTCTTGGTGGTATGAGGTCTCCAACTCTGCTTGCTTCCCTTTCCTTTAATCTCATGAGAGAGAAAAGGTAGTACAGGCCACACCCCAGGGAAACTCTCCTTACATTGGATCAGAGAGGTGACCTGAGTAAAGGTGCTGTTTTAATTCTACCCTAATCATTTTAACATAAAATAACAATCACAGAGTGGAGGACAACCACTCAATACTGGGAAGCATGGCCTAACCGAGTTGATACACACATTTGGGGGAGGGTATATAATTCAATCCATGACATTCCACCCTTCGGCCCCCAAAAAATCATAACTTTGCAACATGCAAAACATATTCACCCCATCATATCATAGCAAAAGTCTTAACTCCAAGTCCAAAATCCAAAAATTCCTCTTCATCTGTGAAATCTAGAATACAAGTTATCTGCTTCCACAGGTACAATGGCAGAACAGGCACAAGCTGGACATTTCTATTACAAATGGGAGAAATTGAAGGAAAGAGGGCATAAAAGGCACCAAGCAAATCAGCAGAACACATTACATTAGCCCTCAAAGCTTTGAAAATAATTCTCTGTTCTCTGAGACCGTTTACACGATAGTCCTGCCCTCCAGACTCTAGTTATTAACCACAATCTCTAGATTCTGAGTGGAGGCCCCTTGGCCCTGGGCTTCAGCTCTGCCTTCAAGGCCCACTGGGACAGCAACTCTACTCCCTTGGCTTTAGGTGCACCATTCTCCTAGTCCATCTGAGTGGCAGCTCCACCCTTAGAAACACCAGAGGCTATGAAACCCCTGAGGTAATGGCCATATCTTTTGAGACTGAGGCAGCTCGGCTTCTTGTGTCCATCGTCTCTTCAGCTTCTGTTTCCTGGTTTCTTGGCCTTTTGGCTCCTAGGGCTTCACACCCACATCTGCCCTGCTAGGACAAGAGTTCCAAAGCTCAGTAGCTCCACTGATAAGTGCCTGGAAGCACTCCACTCCGCCAGGAGGCCTCCTGCGCACAGGTACTCAGCTCTCTCACTCCGTGGGTCGGCTCCAGCGCCATCTCGCACTGGTCTCCTGGTTCTGCTGTTGCTGCTTCTCTGCCACTACATGTTCTCTGTTGTGCTGGTCCTCTGCCACTGTCACAACTCTATCCATTCACAGTTTCAAAACTGCTTCCACATTTTAGGTATCTGTTAGAGCAACACACTACTCTAGGTACCAAATTCTGTCTTAGTAATCTAGTGCTGCCATAACAGAGATACCACAAGTGGATGGCTTTAACAAAGAGAAATTTATTTTCTCACAATCTACTAGGTTACAAGACCAAAGTCAGGGTGTCGGCTCCAGGGGAAGGCTTTCTCTCTTTATTGGCTCTGGAGGAAGATCCTTGTCCTCCATCTTCCCCTGGTCAAGGAGCTTCTCAGGTCCAGGGACCCAGTGTCCAAAGGACACGCTCTGCTCCTGGTGCTGCTTTATTGGTGGTTTAAGGTCCCCAACTCTGCTTGCTTCCCTTTCCCTTGAAAGAGAAAAGGCAGTGCAGGCCACACCCCAGGGAAACTCTCTTTACATTGGATCAGGGAGTTGACCTGAGGAAGGGTGGTGTTACAATCCTACCCTAATCCTTTTAACATAAAATTATAATCACAAGTGGAGGACAACCACTCAATACTGGGAAGCATGACCTAACTGAGTCGATACACACATTTTGGGGGGGGACATAATTCAATCCACAACAACGTTATTGGTTGAATCATTCCATATATCCCTGAAATAGGTAGAGAATAGTTTCAAGACAACATAATGATCCCGACTACATGGATTGAGCACTTATGTGTGCCAGGTACTGTGACAATCCATTTTACATGCATAAATCTGTTTAACCCTTATAAAACCCTATAAGATAGCTGTAATTATCTCCATTTGATAGATTAGGAAACTAAGACTTGGCGATACTAAACAACTTGCCAAAGGTTGCACAGGTAATAAATGGCTCAGGCAGGATTCTGACCCAGATCTGTCTGACACTAGAACTCAGGAAATTAACCGATGACAAGTGGATGTTAATGTACCACAGTCTCTCACTTCTTCAGAGTAGTGGAATTACTAGAATAGAATGGAGTTAGTTAAGAAAGCGTTCTTGAACAGAATTTCAAATTCTCATGGAATCCAGACTTTCTACAACCATGAAGGCTAAATGAAACCTTGAAACTTTTGCTCTGAGATAATCATTAAACCTTAAACCAAAAATATCCCCTGAAATTTTCTTAAAACCAAACAATAGTTTAGCTTCACTGGTAAAGAATGTCTGCTTTGAGCATTATGCTCTCTTAGGAACTGTCTGCATGGGATCTGTCAAAAACAAACAACTCAGAACACCATTAACAGATTGCTATGTGGATTTAAAAGACAACTTTGAAGTTGGGCAGCACATCAATACCAAGTAAATCAGTGCTCCAATTAATTAAGATTTTCGGGTTACTTAGATATAATTTTATCAGAAACTTTGAGCAAAAAATTTTTTGATTTGTTGATGATTATGTCAGATTTCATAAATCTTATAAGAGAGCACTACAGTGCAGTGAATTACTTAATATGACCCTTTATAGCCATAGTCTTTGGAAGTCCCACCAAATGACCAGGAGGGACTATGCAAATGAGGTGCTCGTGGCCCACCAAGGGGATTGGATAGCTTGCTAATAATGTAAATAAGATGCAAGGCACCTTTGTGGGAGTGGGACCATGCAATAAGGTATATGGAACCCTAATGAGGGGATTGGTGAGTTTTACCATCCATCTAGGCTTAAAAGAGAGCCAATCCCAGAACTATCAAAGCTTAAATAGAAACCTTACTAACATAATCACAAGATCAGTGAGCCATGGTCGTAAGACCTCTGGAGTCTTAGACACAGGACATAGTCATTAATCTTTGATTGTTTTCTGAAAAAGTACGTTTCAGTGTTTCAGTGAGCCTGATCACCTAAATACAATTATGTGAAACTACACGACCAAAGCAAACCGGTTGCTGTCAAGTTGATTCTGACTCATAACAACCCTATAAGGCAGAGTAGAACTGCCCCGATCAGGTTTCCAGGGCTGTAAATCCTTATGGAAGCAGACTGCCACATCTTTCTCCCACAGAGCACCTGGTGGGTTCGAACAGTCAACCTTTCAGTAAGCAGCTTAACGACTGTGCCACCAGGGCTCCTTGAAATACTCATTAGGGCACCATTATATATTCCCTTCAAATTTTTTAATTGCAGTATCACAGCTAATCACGTATGTTCTGGGTCATTTGTTTTACTTTAGGTCTGGATGGTTGCCATGCCATTTCTTATTGCCCTTGTCAGAGCCTTTTTTTAACTTCTCTGAGCCACAATCTTGAGGCTAGGTATTCCATTAATCCTTTTTTTTTTTTTTTTTTTTGTGGTCTGAACATTTAAGGATGGGATGAGGAAGAGCTTACCTGGGCTATGTGTAGCCTTTGTCAGAGAAATTTGTTTCTTCTCTCTTCTCTGAGGTTCTGTGCCAAGGTTCATTCCCTAGTGGATATTTAATAAGACAAAATTCACCCACATTCTCACCCCAATATTAATTACATATTTCCATACTCCTTCCTTTTGTTGTTTCCTGCTGTCAAGTTGGCACTGACTCATGGTGACCCCTTGCGTAATGGAATGAAAGGCTGCCCAGTCCTGTGCCATCCCTGTGACTGGTTCCAGATCAGACCATTGTGATTCATAAGGTTTTCATTAGTGGATTTTCAGAAGTAGATTGCCAGGCCTTCCTAGTCCATCTTATTCTGGAAGCTCCAATGAAACCTATTTGGCATCATAGCAATGCAAGCCTGCACTGTCAGACAGGTGGTGGCTGTGCATGAGATGCATCAGCCAGGAATCAAACCCAGGTCTCCTTCATAGAAGGTGAGAATTCTGCCACTGGACTACCACTTCTCCCACTCCTTTCTAGTCTTTGTTCAAATGCATGTTACAATCTGTTTACATGGCTGTCACTCCTGCTAGACTCTGAGCTCCTTTAAAGAAGGAACTGTCTTAATTTTTACATCTCTAGGGCCTATCACAGAAGAGGTGTTCAATAAATGTTTAATAAATGAGTGGATGATATTAAAATCATATTTTAGCCTGCTATTTCCCCTCATCAAGTGGTTTTCTATTTTTTACATAGTCTTAATACTTACCTGTATTGGTTGTTTGATATATGCTTCTCAATATATTATTGTTTAACTATCTCCACCTATTGCCATTTGAGTTGTTCCCACTCTTTCAAAATTATTTTGTGAGTTAATAAGTAGGGCCATGACCTGATATAAAGTAATACTCGGGGGAAGACAATGTGAAGGTGGTAGGCTAAATGGTCCTAAGCTGGAAGAGCCCAGAGTCAGCGAGACCAGTTAGAAGGCTGACCTCAGTCACACAAATTGGAGCTGATGAAGTGATCAAAGCCAGGACTAGGACAGTAGCTGTGGAGATGAAAGAGGATAAATAGTTTCTACATCCACACCAAAGCTGGAAAGATGTAATCATAGATTTACCCCATATGAAGCTTAATGTATCACATTGTTCTGTGATGGGAAGCATCATCCTAGCACCATGGACAGCTCCTGGGTTGTCAGTTTGGGGCTCTGAGTCATATGGCCCCATTACTGCTCTCATTGACTGCTCCTTTTAATAAAAATAATAAGTAACATTAATTGAGCATGTACTCAGTAAAGCTTTACATGCATTAACTAATTCTAATAACCCTACAAGCTACTAGTATTATCTCAATTATGCAGATAAAGAAACAGGCACAGAAAGATTACATAGTATTCCCTCAAATTATACAGATAGCAATGGCAAAGCCAAGTTCTGAACTCAGATAGTCTGGCTCCAAAGCCCATTACATCATACCGTAAAAAGACAATCATGATTTTTGGTATGATAAATACTATGACAGAAAAGCACAAAAGAGGAGTATCTGAAGCACATGATGGAGGAGAAGGACAGGACGAGTATCCTGAGAAAGCATTCCAGAGAACAGAACACTGAAACTGAGTTTTGAAGGATGAATAGGACTTAACTAGAATCTAGATGGCCAATAGGCTGCTTGAAGTCCTGTGTCGAAAAGGATTACAAGGCCAGATCCAGGCTCACTGAAAAGCCTCCTGTGATCATTTGGCAAATGAGGTAGAGAATGATAGGAGACCTAGGGGTAAAGAAGTAGGTGGGCCTAATAGTGAAGAGTCTTGAATGTAAGGTAAGAAGTTTAGACATTTTTCCTAAAAGTTATGAGAAACCACCGAAGAGTTTTAAGCAAGATGTGACAGGATAAAATTTGCATTTTAGAAAGATCGTCTTAAGATTTTAGGGTAAAGATAGCAGAGAGAAGCAGGACTGAAGATTCTCCTTTACAGTGCTTAATGAGCAAAAACTTTAGTTCAAAGAAAGGACAACAAGCTAGTCCCAGATAAGGTGAGAAGGGGGGCCAAGGAGACTTTATCACACTGTATCACAGTGGTTCAGAGCTTGGCTGCTAACCAAAAGATTGGCAGTTTGAATCCACCAGCTGCTCCTTGAAAACCCTATGGGACAGTTCTACTCTGTCCTATAGGGTCGCTATGAGTCAGAATCTACTTGATGGCAATGGGTTTGGGTTTTATCACAGTTACAAAAGATCTGGTTGGGGCTGCCTCTTTAAACAAGGATGAGATGAAAAGAATTTATGTGGGAACCATGTAAATGTGTTACAGTCAGAAAAGGGATGGAATGGGCAAGAAGCAAGACAATGTATAAATATGAAAAAACCAGTCTGGAAAAAAGTGTAACCCCAAGAAACATGAGATCCCCAGGGAGTGCTTTTCACGATAAAGACCTTAACAAGACTATGAACCCAAGAAAATAAGACCTCAAAATTGAGATGATAAAATGATAGAAGGAGAGTGAAAAAGAGATTTCAGAGTTAAGGAAATGAATCAGGAACTGAAACAACACCATTATAGATCTAATACATAAATTAGAAACGCCAAAGAACAGGAAAGACATGATTGAAAATTGAATTAATGGCATGGATAAAAGGCTTGAGATAATCATGGCAAATACAAAGGGGAAACACAGAAGGAGTAAAGCAATTAGAGAGAAGCTAATAAGGCGATAGTAAGAAAACCAAAAAATAACCAAACATAAGGATAATTGGTGTCCCTAATTGGTGTAGAGAATCCAATAAATGCAACAAAATACTCATTTAGAAATACAACACTGAAACATTTTCCCTAAAATGAAAGAATAACTGGATCTGCAGAGGAAAATATATACTGTATGCCAGGAAAAAACTACTTTGAACGAATCTGGTTAGGTTATTGATTGTCAAAGGAAATAATTATTTAGACATCCAAGCAGAACAGGGAGATCATCCAGGGAGGTGGGAGTGAGTGGATGTAGAATTAAGTTGGATACAAACATTTCGAAACAACACTCAATGCCAGAAGACAACAAAGCAACATCTACAGAGCTTGAAGAGAGGGGGATAAAAAAAGTATGACCTAAGAAAAAAAAAAAAAAAAATTTTTTTTTTTTTTTTTTTAAGAATATTACGTCTAGCCACAGATATTCTCAAGCAGAAAAGAACTCAGGGAGTATAACACCCATAAGTCCCACCTGAAAAAAATCCAGCGAGCCAGGATCAGGACATGAGTGAAAAAAAAAAAAAAATCAGGAATGGAAGACACCAAGATAAGATGTAAAAGTACTGATACATGCACTTAAGCTGTTTAAATACAGAGCTAAGGACCAAGCAACTGGAATTCTAGCTGTGGAATAAAATGCAAATGTTACAAACCCTGACAAAGTAATAGACTTTAAAAATCAGGAGGTAAGAAAAGGAGAGTTGGAGAAAGTATGAGTGTTGCTGGGTGAAAATCCCAGGTCAGCGTGACTTGTTACAGCCAATAAACAAGCAGCCAAGGTGGGAGATCAGAAAGATGCCTTTATTTCATTATACAAGGAAAGGAGCAATCAGGGCTGCTGCCTGCCAGACTGCTGCAAGCAGCTCAGGGAGGTGGGCTTTTACAGAGAGCAGACAAGGAAATGCAAATTCATCATGAATATTCAGGTTCGATTTTTTTATTATTCAGGATTGACCTTCACGCAGGCACTCAGAGCTTGGGGATAACTATGCATTTTTTTTTTAGACAAGGGTTTAATCCCCCAGGATGGAAGAAGTGGTTGATTTTCTTTCATTAGGAGGTTAAGTCTCCACCCAGAGGTGGGTTGAGGCCATCTATGTCCTGTTCTGTAGCTAGCTTGTCAAGGACAATTTCACAAGAAATGGCAGCTTATTCTGCTCCGTGTAGGAGGTTAAGCCAGAGCAGGTGTCTCTTAGAAGGGTTGAGCTCTGAGGCTGCCTGCCTCACAAGTGCTAATGGCCTCATATTTTACCTGTAAGGGCTCAGTTGGGGTAATCTAAAATGGAAACAAAAAAAAATCAAAAGAAACATCATAACCTGAACTTAATGATTTCCTAATTTTTTTCTTAGCCTCAGGAATGTCTTAGGAAATAATTCTCCCACGGTGAAAAAAAGAAGTTATCTGAAATAGAATTTTACTTTTTTTTTTCTTCTGTGAAAATAAAGAAAACCAAAATTAAATTCAGCACTTTACATTTAAAGTAACCTAAGAAATAATTTTATGAGATTAAAATTTTTTTTAATCTCATAAAATTATTTCTGTATGTTTCTCTCCCCTGCCCGTTCCTTCTCTCTTTTGATCTCTCTTATCTTCTTCTTTTATATATAATAAACTTCTTGAATTATGTTAACACTGATTATTTCTGGGTGGTGAGATTAGGAGAATATACTGCTTTTCTTCTTTGTACTTCTCTGTATTGCTTGGCTATTTTGGAAATGAACAAATATTTTTATGTAAAAATAACTATTCTTTATCATAAATGAATGAGCCTGCTCTTCATGAGTTGACATGGAAAGATGTCCATGATCACTACTGAGTGAAAAGGAGGGTTTCAAAATTGTACCTGTAGGAGGCGGAGCCAAGATGGCAGAATAGACAGATGCTTCCATCAAACCATCTTTACAACAAAGACCGGAAAAAAACAAGTGAAACGAGTATATTTGTGACAAGCTGGGAGCCCTGACCATCAAAGGCAAGCTTAGACAACGAACTGAGGGGCAGGGGGAGGAAGAGGCCATTCAGAAGTAGAGAGGAGTCACTGGATCTGAACCGCGGGGAGCCCTCAGGCACCATTCCCGGAGCGGCTGCAGCGGCGGCGGGCTGGTCCTAGCGTTCGGCCACAGTTTTCTCACAGAGAAGCATCCAGCCATTCAGCCCACTCACACCTCCAGAACCTGAGGAGAATGGCACTCTTGGCAAAAGCTAAGTACTTGCGTATATTTTACACGCCCCCCTCCCCCCACTCCCAAGCCGGCTTCAGCGGCTGAATCCCTAGGCCTGAGATAGACCCTGGTGAGCACCTGGAGCCGTCCTCCCAGCCTTGGGGAAGGAAAAAATTTGCAACTGAGGGGAAAAGATAATTTGCTAGCTCCGTTAACTGGGGGAGCTCAGGAAAGAAGTGGCTTCTATCCAGGCATAAACTGTCCGTGGACCTTCAGCACCTTTCCCTTTTGCATGGACCTTTGTGGGCCTATTTTGGGAGAATAGGCTCTTGTTGGCAAACTCCAACCATTTCAGCAGTGCAGTAGAGAAGTGGGTGTTTGACATTTGACATTGCCTATTAAACAAGGTCCTCACCTACCTACATCAGGGACCTAAGGACTGGTAGCTCCACTCAGGTCACCCAGCCACCCACGACAGGGGTCTAAACAAAACTGGTACCTCCCAGTCCTCACAACCAAAAACTTTGGGTGCCCATGGTCCCTCTGCAGAACCTACCCACCAGCACCCTATAGGGAACAGAGACACATTTTCCTCAGAGACACTTGGGGGTTGGTTCCCAGCCCCCTGCCTTGTTCAGAGCGTGACCCCCTGCTGCAGTCAGATACCGGTATATAAGCCAATCACCCCTGCCCCTCTAAGACTGTAGGACAAAGCCTGTACCACACACTTGATATCAGCTACCTGGAAACCTGAGCTGAATTCATACAAAAAAACTGAATGGACTCCTAGACTGATATACCTGATAACAGCTCTAGCCAGCTGGGGACAGGACACCAGAGCTCCAAAGGCAAAAATAATCAAGCTAGCTCACTCAAGGAACCCATAGGGGTATACCAAAATGAAACAAAGCAAGCAGCTATGACACAGTAAGCAAGCATAAACTAAATACAATAACTTGTAGATGGCTCAGAGACAACAGTCAATATCAAGTCACATAAAGAAACAGACCATGATCACCTCAACAGGCTCTCAAAACAAAGAATCCAGGGATCTTCTAGATGAAAGTGCATTCCTGGAATTACCAGATGCAGAATACAAAAGTTTAATATACAGAACCCTTCAAGACATCAGGAAGGAAATGAGGCAATACGTAGAACAAGCCAAGGAACACACAGATAAAGCAACTGAAGAAATTAGAAAGATTATTCAGGAACATAATGAAAAGTTTAATAAGTTGGAAAAATCCATAGACAGACAGCAATCAGAAATTCAGAAGAGTAACAATAAACTTACGGAATTAGATAACTCAGTAGAAAGTCAGAGGAGCAGAATTGAGCAAGTAGAAGCTAGAATTTCTGAACTCGAAGATAAATCACTTGGCACTAATATATTTGAAGAAAAATCAGATAAAAGAATTTAAAAAAATGAAGAAACTTTAAGAATCATGTGGGACTCTATCAAGAGAAATAACCTACACGTGATTGGAGTACCAGAACAGGGAGGGATAACAGAGAAAATTGTTGAAGATTTGTTGGCAGAAAATTCCCTGATATTGTGAAAGATGAGAAGATATCTATCCAAGATGCTCATCGAACTCCACATAAGGTAGATCTTAAAAGAAAGTCACCAAGACATATTATAATCAAGCTTGCCAAAACCAAAGATAAAGTGAGAATTATAAGAGCAGCGAGGGATAAACAGGAGAGCCAATAAGAATAAGCTCAGACTACTTGGCAGAAACCATGTAGGCAAGAAGGCAATGGGATAACATATTTAAAAAATTGAAGGAAAAAAATTGCCTGCCAAGAATCATATATCCATCAAAACTGTCTCTTAAATACAAAGGTGAAATTAAGACATTTCCAGATAAACACAAGTTGAGGGAATTCATAAAAACCAAACCAAAACTACAAGAAATACTAAAGGGAGTTCTTTGGTTAGAAAATCAATAATATCAGGTATCAACCCAAGACTAGAACACTAGGCAGAGCAACCAGGAGTCAAACCAGACAGGGAATTCCAAAAAAACAAAGCAAGATTATTAAAAAAAAAAAAAAAAAGCCCAAAACAGGATAACAGCTATGTTATTATATAAAAGAAGACAACATTAAAATAATAAAGAGGGACTAAGAAATATAATCATATACCTTCCATATGGACAGGAAGATATGGCTATACAAAGAAATAAAAGTTAGTTTTAAATTTAGAAAAATAGGAGTAAATAATAAGGTAACCACAAAGGAGACAAACTATCCTACTCATCAAAATAAAATACAAAGGAAAAATACAGACTCAGCAGAAACAAAATCAACAACAACAAATATGAGGAAAGGACAATATGTAAAGTAAATCTATTCAGCACATAAAATCAAGTGGGAAAAAGAAACTGTCAACACACAAAAAAAGACATCAAAATGATAGCACTAAATTCATACCTATCCATAGTTACCCTGAATGTAAATGGACTAAATGCACCAATAAAGAGACAGGGAGTGGCAGAATGGATTAAAAACAAGATCCGTCTATATGCTGCATACAAGAGACACACCTTAGACTTAGAGACACAAACAAACTAAAACTCAAAGGATGGACAAAAATATATCAACCAAACAACAATCAAAAAAGAGCAGGAGTGGCAATATTAATTTCTGACAAAATAGACTTTAAATCCATCAGAAAGGATAAGGAAGGACACTATATAATGATTAAAGGGACAATACACTAAGAAGATATAACCATATTAAAATATTTATGCACCCAATGACAGGGCTGCAAGATACATAAAACAAACTCCATCAGCATTGAAAAGTGAGATAGACAGCTCCACAATAATAGTAGGAGACTTCAACACACCACTTTCGGTGAAGGACAGGACATCCAGAAAGAAGCTCAATAAAGACACGGAAGAGCTAAATGCCACAATCAACCATCTTGACCTCATAGACATATACAGAACAGTCCACCCAACAGCAACCAAGTATACTTTCTTTTCTAGTGCACACGGAACATTCTCTAGAATAGACCACATATTAGGTCATAAAGCAAGCCTTAGCAGAATCCAAAACATCAAAATATTACAAAGCATCTTCTCTGACCATAAGGCCATAAAAGTGGAAATCAATAACAGGAAAAGCAGGGAAAAGAAATCGAACACTTGGAAACTGAACAATACCCTGCTCAAAAAAGACTGGATTATAGAAGACATTAAGGATGTAATAAAGAAATTCATAGAATCCAATGAGAACGAAAACACGTCCTGTCAGAACCTTTGGGACACAGCAAAAGCGGTGCTAAGAGGCCAATTTATATCAATAAATGCACACATCCAGAAAGAAGAAAGGGCCAAAATTAAAGAATTATCCCTACAACTTGAACAAATAGAGAGCAACAAAAGAAACCCACAGGCACCAGAAGAAAACAAATAATAAAAGTTAGAGTTGAACTAAATGAAATAGAAAACAGAAAAACAATTGAAAGAATTAACAAGACCAAAAGCTGGTTTTTTGAAAAACTCAACAAAATTGATAAACCACTGGCCAAACTGACAAAAGAAAAACAGAAGAGGAAGCAAATAACCTGAATAAGAAATGAGAGGGGCGATATTACAACAGACCCAACTGAAATTAAAACAATCATATCAGATTACTATGAAAAACTATACTCAGACAAATTTGAAAACCTATAAGAAGTGGATTAATTCCTAGAAACACACTACCTACCTAAACTAACACAAACAGAGGTGGAACAACTAAATAGACCCATAACAAAGGAAGAGATTGAAAAGGTAATCAAAAAACTCCCAAAAAAAAAAAACGCCTGGTCCAGACGGCTTCACTGCAGAGTTCTACCAAACTTTCAGAGAAGAGTTAACACCACTGCTACTAAAGGTATCTCAGAGCATAGAAAAGGACAGAATACTCCTAAACTCATTCTATGAAGCCAGCATATCCCTGATACCAAAACCAGGTAAAGACACCACAAAAAAAGAAAACTACAGACCTATATCCCTCATGAACTTTGATGCAAAAATCCTCAACAAAATTCTAGCCATAGAATGCAACAACATATCAAAAACATAATTCACCATGGCCAACTGGGATTCGTACCAGGTATGCAGGGATGGTTCAACATTAGAAAAACAGTTAATGTAATCCACCACGTAAATAAAAGATAAGAACCACATGATCTCATCAATTGATGCAGAAAAGGCATTTGACAAAGTTCAATATCCATTCATGATAAAAACTCTCAGCAAAATAGGAATTGAAGGAAAATTCCTCAACATAATAAAGGGCATTTATACAAAGCCAACAGCCAACATCATCCTAAATGGAGAGAGTCTGAAAGCATTCTCCTTGAGATCGCAAACCAGACAAGGATGCCCTTTATCACCACTCTTTTCAACATTGTGCTAGAGGTCCTAGCCAGAGCAATTAGGCTAGATAAGTAAAGGGCATCCAGATTGGTAAGAAAGAAGTAAAAGTATCTCTACTTCCAGATGACATGATCTTATACACAGAAAACTCTAAAGAATCCTCAAGAAAACTACTGAAACTAATAGAAGAGTTCAGCAGAGTATCAGGATACAAGATAAACATATAAAAATCAGTTGGATTTCTCTACAACAAAAAGAACATCGAAGAGGAAATCACCAAATCAATGCCATTTATAGTAGCCCCCAAGAAGATAAAATACTTAGGATTAAATCTTACCAGAGATGTAAAACACTTACACAAAGAAAACTACAGTATACTTCTGCAAGAAACCAAAAGAGACTTACATAAGTAGAAGAACATATCTTGCTTGTGAATACGAAGACTTAACATTATAAAAATGTCTATTCTACCAAAAGCAATCTATACATTTAGTGCAGTTCCAATCCAAATCCCAATGACATTTTTTAATGAGGTGGAGAAACAAATCACCAACTTCATATGGAAGGGAAAGAGGCCCTGGATAAATAAGGCATTACCGAAAAAAAAGAACAAAGTGGGAGGCCTTACTTTACCTGATTTTAGAACCTATTATACTGCCACAGTAGTCAAAACAGCCTGGTACTGGTACAACAACAGATACATGGACCAATGGAACAGAATTGAGAATCCAGATATAAATCCATCCACATATGAGCAGTTGATATTTGACAAAGGCCCCAAAACAGTTAAATGGGAAAAAGACAGTCTTTTTAACAAATGGTGCTGGCATAACCGGATATCCATCTGCAAAAAAAATGAAACAAGACCCATACCTCACTCCATGCACAAAAACTAACTCGAAATGGATCAAAGACCTAAATATAAAATCTAAAACGATAAAGATCATGGAAGAAAAAATAGGGACAACGTTAGGAGCCCTAACACATAGCATAAACAGTATACAAAACATTATAAAGAATGTAGAAGAAAAACTAGATAACTGGGAGCTCCTAAAAATCAAACACCTGTGTTTATCCAAAGACTTCACCAAAAGAGTAAAAAGACTACCTACAGACTGGGAAAAAGTTTTTACCTATGACATTTCTGATCAGCACCTGATCTCTAAAATCTACATGATACTGCAAAAACTCAACTGCATAAAAGACAAATAACCCAATTGAAAAATAGGCAAAAGATATGAATAGACACTTCACTAAAGAAGACATTCAGGTAGCTAACAGATATATGAGGAAATGTTCATGATCATTAGCCATTAGAGAAATGCGGATCAAAACTACAATGAGATTTCATCTCACTCCAGCAAGACTGGCATTAATCCAAAAAACACAAAATAATAAATGTTGGAGAGGCTGTGGAGAGATTGGAACACTTATACACTGCTGGTGGGAATGTCGAATGATACAACCACTTTGGAAATCGATTTGGCGTTTCCTTAAAAAGCTAGAAATAGAACTACCATATAATCCAGCAATCCCACTCCTTGGAATATATCCTAGAGAAATAAGAGCCTTTACATGAACAGATACATGCACACCCATGTTTATTGCAGCACTGTTTGCAATAGCAAAAAGCTGGAAGCAACCAAGGTGCCCATCAATGGATGAATGGATAAATAAATTATGGTATATTCACACAATGGAATACTACGCATCTATAAAGAACAGTGAGGAATCTGTGAAACATTTCATAACATGGAGGAGCCTGGAAGGCATTTTGCTGAATGAAATTAGTCAGTTGCAAAAGGACAAATATTGTATAAGACCACTATTATAAGAACTTGAGAAATAGTTTAAACTGAGAAGAACACATTCTTTTGTGTTATGGGGGCGGAGGGAGGGAGGGGGAAGAGGGGCATTCACTAATTAGATAGTAGATAAGAACTACTTTAGGTGAAGGGAAAGACAGCACACAATACAGGGGAGGTCAGCACAACTGGACTAAACCAAAAGCAAAGAAGTTTCCTGAATAAACTGAATGCTTCGAAGGCCAGCGTAGCAGGGGCAGGGGTTTGGGGGCCATGGTTTCAGGGGACATCTAAGTCAATTGGCATAATAAAATCTATTAAGAAAACATTCTGCATCCCACTTTGAAGAGTGGCGTCTGGGGTCTTAAACGCTAGCAAGCAGCTATCTAAGATGCATCAATTGGTCTCAACCCACTGGATCAAAGGAGAATGAAGAACACCAAGGACACAAGGCGATTACGAGCCCAAGAGACAGAAAGGGCCACATGAACCAGAGACTACATCATCCTGAGACAAGAAGAACTAGATGGTGCCTGGCTACAACCCATGACTGCCCTGACAGGGAACACAACAGGGAACCCCTGAGGGAGCAGGAGAGCAGTGGGATGCAGACCCCAAATTCTCATAAGACCAGACTTAATGGTCTGACTCAGACTGGAAGGACCCCAGTGGTCATGGCCCCCAGACCTTCTGTTGGCCCAGGACAGGAACCATTCCTGAAGCCAGCTCTTCAGACATGGATTGGACTGGACAATGGATTGGAGAGAGATGCTGGTGAGGAGTGAGTTTCTTGGATCAGATGGACACTTGAGACTATGTTGCCATCTCCTGCCTGGAGGGGAGATGAGAAGGTGGAGGGGGTTAGAAGCTGGTGAAAAGGACACGAAAAGAGAGAGTGGAGGGAGAGAGCAGGCTGTCTCATTAGGGGGAGAGTAATTGGGAGTGTGTAGCAAGGTGTATATATGGGTTTTTGTGTGAGAGACTGACTTGTAAACTTTCACTTAAAGCACAATAAAAATTATATTAAAAAATTGTATCTGTAGCTTAATCTCATTTAGGTAAAACATACATATGTTGTTGATGTTAGCTACTGTCAAGTCAGCTCTGACACATGGTGACCTCGTGTATAACAGAACAAAACTTTGCCCAGTCCTGCACCATTTTCATGATCGCTGGTATGAGTCCATCATTTTGGCTATATTCATGCATGTGTATATACACATTAGAAAGTCTGGAAGATAAACACCAAAATGTTAACAATATTTCTCTGAGGTTGGAGGAGAGAATTAAAGGGAGGTCTATTAATTTCTCAGTACGATTTTTAAACCTTTTTATCTTAAAATAAAATACACGAAAAACAAATTTATAACTTAATGAGTTATTGAGGTGAACACCCTTGCAACCACCACCCAACTCTATAAACACAACCTTGCCAGATAACTCAGAAGCCCTTCTTGTGCCCCACCCCAATCTCAACCCCTCTACTCCCTGCAAAAGTAACAATTATCCTGACTTTTATAGTAGTAATTTCCTTGCATTTCTTTATAGTTTTATCACTCAAGTATGCATTTGTAGACACTATAGTTTAGCCTTGCCCATTCAAAAATAAGTTGTCTCTTTTAATCTACAAATTCCACCTCCATTCCTTTCTTTCCCCACAATTTATCTGTTGAAAAACCCTGGCCTTATGTCCGGTAGTTGCCCATAGTCTGGATATTTTGCTGATTCCACAACCATGGTATAGTTCAATATGTTCCTTTATCCTACACTTTTTTTCTGCAAAATGGCAGCTGGATCCAGAAGCTTGAGCCAATTCAGATTAAATCTATTTGGCAAGACCATAAGTGGTGCTGTGTTCTTTTATCAAGAGGCACATCATATGTGGTTGTCCCTCTTCTGGTGCTGTTGATGATCAATACTTCTAATTCTACATTTATTTTTCATTTGTTAATTGGAATGTTTTTATAAAGAGATGCTTCCCCTCTTGGTTACCTACTGATGCAGTTTATACAAAAAAAGCAATATAAATGCCTGATTCTGTGCCTTCCTTAATCAGTTTTTAAGATAATGAACTGATTTCCTATCATCATCTGAAGGTGACCAATTTTTTTTTATATCTGTATGAATTCATGAATTTAAACGTAGTGGATTTCAGTCACTTGCAATTATCATCCTTTCTGAAAGCTCAAATTATTTTGTCTTTGTCCAGTGGAAGCCTCTTCGAATCACCATCTAAGTTTTTTTTTTACCATGTCCTTAGAAGCCTTTGATACTTTCCTTTCTATCAGGTATGACAAAATGTTCAAGACTTATCTTGTACATTGCCTGTCCAAGATAGGAATCAGTCATTTCTCTGAGACGCATCCATTTCTAAAAAAGCCTTGATTTCTTCTAGGGTAAATGATATTCTCAAGTAGAGAAGGTAGAATCCAGTCCTTAAATGAATCTCTTGATGGTCAGTTTCAAGGATTCACAGGGGCTAGATTGTTACAGTTCTTTCAGCTTTTACTCCAAACCCTTTTCATTCTCTTGCTATTAGAGACCTCTTCCCAGTTATAGCTGCTGTTCTCAGATTGGCCTGCCATGCTTTCCAGCGAAAACCTGTTAGCTGTTTTGGGATTCTCCTGTTTTCAGATCCATCAGATGCCCCTCTGCTTTCTCCTGCACAGATGCTGATGCCAGGCAGGTCTTTATGTATCTTGGGATTTGTGGGGATAGCTTGTCATCCAGTTTTGTTGTAATGTGTTCATGGGTTTTCAGACTTGCCATCTAGCTGCTCTGTCTGCTTTTATATGGGGATTCAGCAAAATTTAAAAACCACACTGCAGCTATCATCTTCCCAGCTCATTTTATTTTATTTTTACAACAACCATGTTTATCTGGGGCGGGAGCGGGGAGTGGGGGGAGGGAATAACACTGATTCCCGTTTACAAAAAAAAAAAAGATAAATCTGGCTGCATTATACTGAATGCCTTTGAGAGAATTAAACAGATACAGTCAACTGGCATACACTACTAGCACAGCTGTACCATCGTTGAAATATTTAAATACTTTCATAACAGGTAGTAAGTAGCCACTGTTCCAAATCCAGGTGCCATTCCCCTTCCCTTGGGCCCCCTGGATGAAACAGGAACTAAAGAGTTAATATCTCTCACAGGAGGATCCTTCAGGATACTGCTCTAGCTCAATGGCTGATTACAGAGCGGATTATCCAATAGGCAAGGTAGCACGGTGCTTAACTTGCTTAGCAGATCATCTTCAATGAACAATTTCACGTGGGTTTCACCACATCTTTGTTCACTACAGATTAGTAAGTGAGCACAAGTAAGCCTGTGCTTACCTTGCTTACTGGGTCATCTACCCCTGTCGACGATTGTAAATTTGAAATGAGGCTTTGATAACTGTAGGAAGGTGCTATGGGATTGGGAGAGAGACAGATGCCAGCCATACCTAGAAGCAGAATCTTCGATGTGGTGAAAAAATGTGACATTGTTCAATGATCTACTAAGCAAGGTAAGCATCGTGGCTACCTTGTCTACTGGATAATACACCCCTGTTGGTTGGTCAGTGCCTACACTGTCCTGGTGGTTAAACATCTTGAATATTACCTCTGGATAGACTCCGTAGTATTTGGAGACTGATAATGTGTGGGAGGTGAGAGAGAGGTAGGTATCTTCTGAATGGGCCTCAGCTGATATAGCTCAACCAACATTTCCTAAATACTTCCTGTGTGCTAGGCACTATGGTATCCTTTCACCATACTTATTCAATCTGTATGCTGAGCAAATAATCCGAGAAGCTGGACTATATGAAGAAGAACGGGGCATCAGGATTGGAGGAAGACTCACTAACAACCTGCGATATGTAGATGGCATAATCTTGCTTGCTGAAAGTGAAGAGGACTTGCAGCACTTACTGATGAAGATCAAAGACCACAGCCTTCAGTAAGGATTACACCTCAATGTAAAGAAAACAAAAATCCTCACAACTGGACCAAAAATCAACATCGTGATAAATGGAGAAAAGATTGAAATTGTCAATAATATCATTTTACTTGGATCCACAACCAACACCCATGGAAGCAGCAGTCAAGAAATCAAAAGACCCGTTGCATTGGTCAAATCTGCTGCAAAAGACTTCTTTAAAGTATTAAAAAGCAAAGATGTCACTTGGAGGACTAAGTGCACCTGACAGAAGCCACGGTGTTTCCAATTGCCTCGTATGCATGTGAAAGCTGGACAATGAACACGAAGATCGAAGAAGAATTGATGCCTTTGAATTATGGTGTTGGCAAAGGATATTGAATATACCATGGACTGCCAAAAGAACAAATCTGTCTTGGAAGTTTAGCCAGAATGCTCTTTAGAAGCAAGGATGGTGAGACTTCATCTCACATATTTTGGACATATTACCAGAAGGGACCAGTCCTTGGAGGAGGACATCATGCTTGGTAAAGTAGAGGGTCAGAGAAAGAGAGGAAGACCCTCAGCGAGATGGATTGACACAGTGGCTGCAACAATGGGCTCAAGCAGAACAATGATTGTGGAGATGGCACAGGACCAGGCAATGTTTCCTTCTCTTGTACATGGGGTTGCTATGCATCGGGACTGACTTGATGGCCCATAACAACAGCAACAACGAGGCACTATGGTAGACCTGGAGGGTACAAAGACAATGAGACAAAATTCTTGCCATTGTGGAGCCTACAATCTAGTGCCTGTCTCAGGGGCCACTTATCAGCTGACAGGATTCCAATTTTTTCCACATGGGGCTGCAGAGATCAGTCCCTGTGGAGAAAGAAGAGGAGGAGGGAAATTTCAGGCCTAGTGACACAGTTCTTACTTAAGCCATGACCTTAATAAGCTCGAATCTTACTATCTTTAGAACAGTGACTGCAATGAGAGGTCTGGCAGCTAATTAAAACACATGGTAAGTAAACCAAGCAAGGAACGCTCTGTCCTTTTACACAATGCATCAAGCCATCTCCTTAGACACAAAAGTCTGTGTCCTTACCTAAAGAGCAAATGAATTATTTAACAATTCATGTTCTGCGTCCTAACTGGACTGGCAACACTTTCCTTGAATGTGGAAGAAAAAAAAATCTGGAAGAAAAGTAGGCTGAAAACATGGTCTTTGTCTAAGTAAGAACAACAGTTTTTCTTATGAAGGATTTTTATACTCAGGATGCAATTGAGGAGATCCTCTGATTTTTGTTTGCCCAGTTATTAAGTAGTTACTCATTGTCAGAGCCCAAAAAGCACCTTAGGGAAAATAAATTGCTTTGACATGCTTATCCCCCAAAGTCAATGAATCCCGAGTAATCACATTTATTCAGCAGGTAGGTCTTAAGTGCCTAACAAGAACTCAACTGCTAATCAAAAGATTAGCAGTTTGAATCCACCAGCTGCTCCTTGGAAACCCTATGGGGCAATTCTACTCTGTCCTATAGGGTCGCTATGAGTTGGAATTGACTCGACACCAGTGGGTTTGTTCAGTCTGGTATGTGCTGTATGCAGTCCCTACTATTACCAAATTCCACTTTACCCATCAGGGAAATTAACATGCAGAAATCATTGGTATAAAGCTCAGCCTTGCCTCTGTCTATAAGAGAAGTCTAACAATTCAGTGGTTCCCACAGCAGAAGGAATGCTTAAACAGGAACCAGCCACATATTGTGAGCAGGACATTATTGCTTATGCCCTCAGATGCTACTTCCTTGAGAAGGAACATAGTCATAGCAGCTTGATTAGTCTATAGGAGTTAACGGGGCATTTGGGAGCCTCCTACCTCAGAGCCTGTTTCTGAAGCAGGGGAACCGGGCCCTATAAATTACCATCTGAGAAAATGAGAATGCTACATTGGCAGCTGCTACCATTAACATCCAGTAACACAGTGACTCTCAACATGGGAAGAGGACATATCAAAAATCCTGGTAGGAAAATGGGAGAAGTAAAGGGAGCATTTTCAAATTACACATCCCATCTTAATCAGAGATTTTGATATGGTAGTGGCTAAGAACACAAACTTCGGAGTCAGATCTCCTAAATTCAAATCTAATACTAGTTGTGTGATTCTGGATAAACCATGTAGCAACTATATGCCTCAGTTTTCTCATTTGTAAAATGGAAATGAAGACATTAATGTTATCTCTTCATACAGCTGTTTCAAGGATTAAACAATTTAATATGTATAAAGCACTTAGAAAAGTGTCTCCTTCCCAGGTTCCATCCTGCTACTGCCTCTGGTTGACCCATGTTGATTGTCCTAGAGATTGACCCACGTCTCTGACTATGATAGAGCCAAGAAGGGGAAGGAATCTTGGAGGTCATTTGCCCCTATCCATTCTGAAATCCTGTCTCGGAAATCTTGGCCAAGTCATCTGGTCCCTACCTGAACAAACCCTAGTAACGGGCACTGCCTCTCCCCTGAAACACCTGTTCCATCCATGGACATTTGAAAGGTCTTCCTTGCATTGAGCTGGCCTCTATTTCCCTGTTAGATTTGCCTGTTGCTCAGCCTGTTGAAGTCATAAATAACAAGGCTATTCACAGCCCTTTAAGTGACAGAGGACAGCTAATGGTATACGGTTATGAGTTCTAGGGGCAGATTGCCTTGGTTGAATCTCAGCTTAACCATTTATTGGCTGTGTGATCTTCAGCAACTTAATCTTTCCATGCCTCAGATTCCTCATTTGCAAAATGTGTATACTAATACTACTGGGGCTCATTAGTTGTTATGAGGATCAAAAGAGCCTGATACTTAAGGCTCAATCATATTACCAATGATGATGATGATCATGCTGCTGACATCCCTCTTGGTTATTTGCTTCTTCAGGGTAAACATCCCTATTTCCTTCACTCATTCCTCATACAATTTCCAAGGCCCCTCATCCTTCTCCTCTGAGTGAGTTCCAGCTGCTAGTGTTCCTTTTTAACTATATCCTTACAACTGAGCCCAAGACTCTGGTTCTGGCCCACAAAGACCAGGATTAGACATCCTCTTCCTTGTTTGATTGTTCATTCTTTGATTGTTCACGAACGATTATTAAGGATCTATATTTTGCTAATGGAACCTAAGAGAGAAGTGGCCTTTTTTTTTTTTTTTTTTTTTGGTGCACGCATCACACTCTTGACTCACACTGACGTTGCAATGGAATAAAACAGGGATCAGCAAACTTTTCTACAAAAGACCAGTTAGTATATATATTAAGCTTTGCAGTCCGTATGGTCTCTTTTGCAACTACTATGTGTTGTAGCACAAAAGCAGCTATAGACCAAATTGTGAACTTTATTTACAAAAACAGGGGACTGCTTGGGGGACACCTAGCTCAATTGGTATAGCTCATAAAGAAAATGTTCTACATCCTACTTTGGTGAGTACTGTCTGGGGTCTTAAAAGATTGTGAGCCGCCATCTAAGATACTCCACTGGTCTCACCCCTTCGGGAGCAAGGGAGAATGAAGAAAACCAAAGACACAAGGGAAAGATTAGCCCAAAGGACTATTGGTCCACAACTACCACAGCCTCCACCAGACTTGAGTCCAGCACAACTAGATGGTGCCTGGCTACCACCACCAACTGTTCTGAAAGGGATTACAACTGGGGATCCTGGACAGAGCTGGAGAAAAATATAGAACAAAATTCTAAGTCGCAAAAAAAAAGGCCAGACTTACTGGTCTGACAGAGACAGGAGAAACCCCAAGAGCATGGCCTCTGACACCCTTTTAACTCAGTACTGAAGTCATTCCTGAGGTTCACTCTTCAGCCAAAGATTAGATAGGCCCATAAAACAACGAGACTAAATGGGCACACCAGCCCAGGGGCAAGGACAAGAAGGCACGAGGGGACAGGAAAGTTGGTAATGGGAAGCCCAAGGTTGAGAAGGCGAGAGTGTTGACATGTCGTGGGGTTGGCAACCAATGTCACAAAACAATGTGTGTATTCATTGTTTAATGAGAAGTTAATTTGCTTTGTAAACCTTCATCTTAAGTACAATAAAAAAAGGAAATAATAATCACATAAATAATTGTGAAATAAATAAATTTGCAAATTGGTAGGTATTGTTTTTATTAATAGAAAATTATTGCTAAAAATTGAAAATAGAATAATATTAGTTTTATACAATATATATTACATGTAAAAGTATATGAATTAGCTATGTATTTGCACAGAAGAAAGACAAAAAGGAAAAACATAAAAATGTTAACAGAAATTACCTCTAGATGGTGAAGTTATGGGTTATTTTTTTTTATTCTGCATTCCTTTTCTGAAGGCTCCAACTCCTCAGTGACAAAAGTGCATTCATTTTATAACGAAAATTTATTTTTAATATGTGGCATTAAAAAAAAAAAACAGGTGGCTGGCTAAACTTGGCTCTTGGGTTCGTGGTTTATCAACCTTTGGACTAAAACGATATAAATAAGTCTCAATTGTCCGCTCCCAACCTCTGCCCAGCTTGTGCAGTTGGTTAGGTTTTTTTTTGTAGTTATTTTGTTTTTTTAACACAAGCGTGAAGTCTTTCATTTATCTCTTCAGCTTCATCTTGTTGGACTTTGCCCATTCCTCTACCCTTCCAAGATCTTTCTGAGCCCTGATTCTGCCACTGTCCAAAATAATTCCCATCTCTCTCAACTTTGTGTAATCTCTGCATGATAAATGTGCCTTTTATATATTCATCCAAATAACTGAGTAAAATTTTGAACTGAAAAAGTCTGGGGATAGAGCCCTGAAGCACAGCACAAGCTGTCTTTCTACTGTTAACTCTGCTGTACCCTTTAGGATTCGGTTCAATGTCACTTCTTCCAGGAAGCTATCCTTACAACTCCTCTCCCTTCCCAAGCTGTCCTGCCCAGTCTGAGGAGGATGTCCTTTGAATGCACACACCTCTGTCATTGCACTAGCACTTCTCTGTAATTGTGTCTCCTCCACTAGACTACATGCTCCATGTGGAACCAGTCCCACGTCATGGTACCAAGTTGTTGTTGTTAGCTGCCATCAAGTCCGCCCTGACTCGTGGCTGACACAGAATGAAACACTTCCCGGTCCTGCACTATCCCCATGATCAGCTGCAGATCAGTTCATTGTGATCTATTTGGAAGTGATCTATTTGCCAGGCCTTTCTTCCTAGTCTGTCTTAGTTTGGAAGCTCCTGAAACCTGTTCAGCATCAGAGCAACATGCAAGCCTCCACTGACAGACAGGTGGTAGCTGCACATGAGGTGCACTGGCCAGGAGTCAAACCTGGGTCTCCCACATGGAAGGCAAGAATTCTACCACTGAACCACTACTGTCCCCTGGCACAGATTAGGTGCTCAGTAAATGTTGGCAGAATGAATGAGTGAATGAATTGTGGCTTTGCATATGTGTCCTCCTTAACCTCTTCCCTCCATCAAAAATTATTTCTCCCTTGTTGCCTTCCTTTGAAGATTGGCTAGGTTACTGGAATACGATAAACTAACTGGAGATGAGGTGTGAGGGATGGTTCAATGTACCATCTCTTCCCAGATTACCTGAGAAGTTATATTTTAAGAAGATTATCTAATGTCCTTATGGCAAAGGTCTGGGTAATATGGCAATGTCAGGACCCATGGGAGAGAGATTTTGGGAAAAGGATGGAATACTTTATTATCTTCCCCAAATCATACCATGTTGTCTTCTCTTTATTAGATTTTTGCATAAGAGAAACCTGAATGCAAGTTCCCTGAAGAAAACACATTAGTTTTCATAGATTACAAATAATATTAATAAATATCATCTGTGGCTAATAGAGTCTTTTCAGGCTTGTCCCCAGAGACCCTCTAACAAAGCAACTCATATTCCCAGCTTTAAAACAAATATCATGCTGTTCAATTACCAGAAAAAATGCCTTTCTCAAAATCCAGTCTCATCCTGAGAATAAACAACAATAAATATAGAGCTGCAATTATATTGTTGTCATTGTTTATAAATTATTGAATATCTCATTTGAGCTGGTTATGGGACAGTACTTAGAGTGATCTGACTCCTCTTTGGTTAGAATTTTAGTAGGGCACTCTGCTTTGTCACTAGTAGTTGGAAACTGAGGGTTAAGGCCTGGTATTTATTTCTCAAATATAGCTAATTCAGATCCTTAAAAAACATTCAATTTTAAATAAGAAGGTAGCAAACTAGTCACTCCAGGGACAAATCCAGCTAGCATATCTGAACAATGTTCGTTTTCCTTCCTCTCTCCGTCTTTCCCTCCCTTCCGGACCCTTTCTTCCTTCCTTCCCTTTATTTTTCCATTCTTTCTCTCCTCCCTCCCTCTCTTCCTCCTTCCTTGTCTCCAATCCTCTCTTCCTTGTCCCTTTTTTCTGTCCTTTCCTTTATTTGTTCATTCTTTCTCTCTTGCCTCCCTCCCTTCCTTTCTTTCTGTTAAGAAATTTGAGTTCAACTTTCTTTTAGCAGTCATTCATTCCATTTCATCATAGTTTCCTCTGCTCCCATTTACCCTACACCAGATAGCTTTACAAATTTAAATTACATTCCTAGACCCGGAATTCCCATTCTTCACAATGTTATCCATAATTTGTTATGATCCACACAGTCAAATGCCTTTACATAGTCAGTAAAACACAGGTAAACATCTTTCTGGTATTCTCTGCTTTCAGCCAGGATCCATCTGACATCAGCCATGACATCCCTGGTTCCACGTCCTTTTCTGAATCCAACTCGAATTTCTAGCAGTTCCCTGTCAATATACCGATGCAGCCACTTTTGAATGATCTTCAGCAAAATTTTACTTGCATGTGATATTAATGATATAGTTCAATAATTTCCGCATTTGGTTGGATCACCTTTTTTTTCAAATAGGCATAAATATGGATCTCTTCCAGATGGTTGGTGTCACGGATTGAGTTGTGTCCCCCCGAAATATCTGTCAATTTGGCTAGGTCATGATTTCCAGTACTGTATGATTTTTTTTTTTTTTTGTCATCTGATACGATTTCCCTATGTGTTGTAAATTCTATCACTATGAAGTTAATGAGATGAATTAGAGGCAGTTATAGTGATGAGCTCTACAAGATTAGATAGTGTCTTAAGCCAATCTCTTCTGAGATGTAAAAGAGAGAAGCAAGCAGAGAGACGGGGTACCTTATACCACCAAGAAAGCAACACCAGGAGCAGAGCTCATCCTTTGGACCCAGGGTTCCTGCACAGAGAAGCTCCCAGACCAAAGGAAGATAAATGACAAGGACCTTGCTCCAGAGCCAACAGAGAGAGAAAGCCTTTCCCTGGAGCTGGTGCCCTGAATTCGGATTTCTACCCTTCTAGATTTTTTTAGACTGAGAGAATAAATTTCTCTTTGCTAAAACCATCCACTTGTGGTATTTCTGTTACAGCAGCACTAGCTAACCAAGACAGTTGGCCAGGCACCTGTCTTCCAAATTTCTTGTCATAGACCAATGACCACTTCCAGTCCTGCATCCTTTTGTTGAAACATCTCAATTTGTATTCTGTCAATTCCCAGAGCCTTGTTTTTGCCAGTGCCTTCAGTGCAGCTTGGACTTACTCCTTCAGTACCAGCAGTTCCTGATCATATGTCACCTCCCAAAATGGTTGAATGTCAACCAATTCTTTTTGGTAGAGTGACTCTATATTCCTTCCATCTTTTGATTCTTCCTACGTCATTTAAGATTTTCCGCATAGAATATTGCAACTCGAGGCTTGAATTTTTCCTTCATTCTTTCAGGTTGAGAAATGCTGAGCGTGTTCTTCCCTTTTGGTTTTCTACCGCCAGGTCTTTGCACATGTCATCGTAATACTTTACTTTGTCTTCTTGAGCCATCCTTTTGAAATATTCTGTTCAGTTCTTTTACTTCATCATTTTTTCGTTTTGCTTTAGCTACTCAACGTTTAAGAGCAAGTTTCAGAGTCTCTTCTGACATCCATTTAGGTCTTTTCTTTCTCTCTTGTCTTTTTAATGATCTTTTGCTTTCTTCGTGTATAATGTACTTGGTGTCATTCCACAACTCGTCTGGTCTTCGGTCATTAGTGTTCAACATGTCACATCTATTCTTGAGTTGGTCTCTAATTCAGGTGGGATATACTCAAGGTCATACTTTGGCACTCATGGACTTGTTCTAATTTTCTTTAGTTTCAACTTGAACTTTCAAATGACTAACTGATGGTCTGATTCACAGTCAGCCCCTGGCCTTCTTCTGACTGATAATATTGAGATTTTCCATCATCTCTTTCCACAGACGTAGTCAATTTGATTCCTGTGTGCTCCATCTGGTGAGGTCCATGTGTACAGTCACCATTTATGTTGGTGAAAAAAGGTATTTGCAGTGAAGAAGTCTTTGGTCTTGCAAAATTCAATCATGTAATCGCTGGCACCATTTCTATCACCAAGGCCATATTTCCCAACTACAGAGCCTTCTTCTTTGTTTCCAACTTTTGCATTCCAATCACCAGTAGTTATCAGTGCATCTTGATTGCATGTTCTATCAATTTCAGACTGCAGAAGTTGGTAAAAATCTTCAGTTTCTTCATCTTTGGCTTTAGTGCGTAAATTTGAATAATAGTATTAACCGGTCTTCCTTGTAGCGTATGGGTATTATCCTATCACTGACAGCATTTTACTTCAGGATAATACCAGGTAGGTACTATCATTATTCCTCATTTTGCAGATGAAGCTACAAGAAACTGACTAGCCCAGAACCACAAAGCTGGTAAATAGTGGAGGCCGGATTGGTACCCAGGTATTGCTTCTTCAGACTAAGCCACCCTCTATAACATGAACATTCCTGTTACTCTGAAGCAGTCAGAATATTCTTTATTCTTACATACTTAAGGAAATAATCATACAGGCTTTAACTTAGCAGGCAAACTATCACTGAATCTGAAATATAAAGTACAGAAAGGAGAATAAACAGACAAGCCCAGAATGAAACTGTAAAAACTGCCCTAGATGGAGAAAATCCTAAAAAACATGAGAATGAGAGTTTTTCTGAGGCCATTTCTTAACTGATCACACGTGCATGTGTGTGTGTATATATATATATATATACACATATATATATATGCTGTATTTTATTTTATTTTATTTAAAAATGCTTTTATTTTCCAAGCAGGAAATTTTATTTCTCTGAGGACAGTGCAAACACCAGGGTTGGTAATTACCAGCTCTCGTCCTCAGAACCAGAACTAGAAAGGGAAAGGAGCTACACCAAACTGGCTGCCTCTTAAGAATGCCAGGCTAGAGCAGTTCTACTTGTCCTACAGGGTTATTATGCATTGGAATCAACTTGAGGGCAGTGAGTTTGGTTTTTTTGGTTGGAGAGTCTTATCCCAATTACTGTCAGAAACTTTCTCACCCATCTTTGGCCCATAGCACCGCAGCCCACAGGCCAAGGCCACCTCCTGCCTCTCCCACCTCTGGCTCCTGCTGCCTCAGATTACCTTTTCCAAGGTCCTGCTGCTTTTACTGATAATGTTGTGTGGGAGGATTAGGTATCTCGGCCAGCAAATACCTGCTGCTCCTTATCTTAAGCTCCCTCTGAGAAGCCTGAATGAAGCTTGAAAACCTACCTCCCACCTGAGGCTAGTAATAAAACCAAACAGCTACTGTTCAGGCTGGCCTTCCTCCCCTGAGATCTTTTGGAGGGAGCTGAGGGGAAAAGATGCCTTTCCAGGCCAAGCCTGGCCTCTGTGGATGGATCTAGATTCCCGTGGCAATGGAACCAATCACCGTCTCTGTGTCGTGGGACTGTTGTTCTTCTCTGGTTATTAGGGCCTATAATAGTCAAAATAGTTACAGCTGGTAAGTTACCAGTGAAGTCCTTGGGTGGTGCAAGCAGTTCATGCACTAGGCCACTAATGAAGAAGTTGAAGGTTTGAGTCCATGCAAAGGTGCCTTGAAGAAAGGCCTAGCAATCTACTTCTGAAAAATAAGCCATTGAAAACCCTATGGAGCCTAGTTTGACTCTGACACGTGGGCTTGCCGTGAGTGGGAATCAACTCAATGGCAACTGGTTAGTTAAGTTACCAGCGCTAACCACTCAGAGTGGGCACTAACTCTAAATAACTAGTGTGTTCTGCCATACTAGTGAGGACCACCTGATGTTTGATTTGCTAATCCTTCATATTTCATGGTTCTGGTTTTTTGGACTCCCCATCCCCACCCACCACCTTCTTTTTAAGCATCTTTTGAAATATATAGTAGCTGAGTGCATTCTCAAAAAGGATTTGTGCATACATAAATGTATAAAATAAAACTTGGTCACTCATCTTCCCACTTACATCTTACTCGCTAGGAGTAACCACTGTGAACAGTTTGGTGTGCATCCTTTCAATCTTTTCTCTTCTGTGCATTTACACACACAATTTGTGTTTATGTCTTTCATAGCGGCATCCTACAGTTTGGATATATATTATTTAATCTCGCCACCAGCGATGGTTTTTTGCCCTTAACAATGTTAAAATAAATTTTAATATCCTTGAGCACCACCCACCAAAAAAAAGAATTCCAGGCTAGTTAACATGAAGAGGCAACAGGGTCCCTGTTAGTCTCCCTTGTTATGTTCCTCAAAAAGAAGAAGAAAAAAAATCTTTTCCTTCGAGTTGGCTCCAACTCACGGCAACACATATGTGTCAGAGTAGATCTGCAAGCCATAGGGTTTTCAATGGCTTATTTTTCAAAAGTAGGTTGCCAGGCCTTTCTTCTGAGGTACCTCTGGGTGGACTTGAACCTCCAAGCTTTTGGTTTCAGCTGAGTGTGTTAACAGTTTGAACCACCTGGGGGCTCTGTTGTGTGCCTGTTGTGTGTCATCGAGTCATTTTGACTCATAGAGACCCTCCAGGACAGAGCAGAACTGCCCCATAGGGTTTCCAAGGCTATAATCTTTATGGAAGCAGACTACCACATCTTTCTCCTACGGAGCAGCTTGTGGGTTTGAACTGCCAACATTTTGGTTTGCAGCTGAGCACTTAACCACTGTACCACCATGGCTTCTATGTTGTTTTCCTAGCAGGAATCAAATGAAAGAGATAATAATGGTTCCACAAACTACTGATCTTGTTATGTCTTCAGGAAGGGCCACCTTTTCTCAGTTCATACCTTCCATAAATGTTTATCAGGGTCTGCCACTGTGCTCTACACTGAAGTACAGCAGTGAACAAGCAGACACAGTCCCTGTCCTCATGGAGCTTAGAATCTAGAGACAATGCAAATTCTTTCCTTTCGACTCCCACTTATCCAGGATTGGAGCCCTGGTGGCACAGAGATTAAGAGATCAGCTGCTAACCAAAAAGATCAGCAGTTCGAGTCCACCAGCCACTCCTTGGAAACCCTGTGGGGCAGTTTTAATCTGTCCTATGGTGTCTCTATGAGTTGGAATCGACTCAATGGCAATGGGTTTGGTTTTTTGTTTTTTTTTAGTCCAGGGTTATTTCTGACAATAATTTCCAAGTGTGAAAGACTTCTGTGTAACAGGTGGGCTGTATCATGTAGAAATATATAGATCCCAGGGAAACTTCAGGATTATGATATACTGATGAAAGTCAAGCTTACTTCAGGGGGGTATTGGAGAAAGTATACCTCCCTGAGTATGAGGTAAGAGGCCTCTAATCTTTACTCTTGTCTTCTGAATTTGCCAAGTGTATCTGGATTTGAACAGGAAGACCATGGAAGCAGAATTTAGAAGAGAAAGATAATCCATTATACTTTTTTCCCATAACTTAGATCCTAATCACAGCTAAGCAGGAGTAACCCTCTGAGGGTTAATAACAAATAACTAAGCAGGTAGTCTTCCCTAGTTATAGAGTATGTATAAGAGGAAAACAGGGAGTCACGTATATAATTATCCTGCATGTGAAGTTCTATATTATAAAGGCCCAAGACAATGAAAGGTTGAATTAGAGTTATGTAAGATCGAAGAGAAACTGCATTTATTTATGTATACTTGCCATTCCTGTCTTAAAATCTCAATTGGTGAAGGGAATCCAATATTCACAATGTTCCTGAAAAATCTCTTACCACCAAAATCAAATGGGAGCCAGAGCCAACATGGCACTATAGACAGAAGCACCACGCCATCCCTCTGCGGCAAAGACCCAAAAAACTAAGTAAAACAGATACAAACATCAATCCTGGGAGCCTAAGTATCAAATGAAGGAATAAAGAACTCAGTCAAGCACCGAATGCAATAAGAAACTGACAGAGCACAAAAAACCAGGAGAGCTATGGAGTGGAGGTCCCTTACCAACTAATAAGGCACGAATTCACCATCTTGGACTACAGCCACCAAGGAACTCAGACAGGGAGTACAAGGAGGCAACTTCACAGAGCTCCCACCAATAGGCAAAATACCTTGTCACCAAGAATACATGCATTGCCACCCACCCCCACCCTTCTTCCCTCTATGTGGCCTCCACCGCTTTCCAACAGGTCTCTGTCATTTGGCCAGAGAAACAGTAGCTCACTGCTGCCCAGGTCTGCACCACCCCCACTGGCCAACTCCTTTAATGCCATTTTTTCGTCTTTCATTTGTTTTGTCTTTACTTTTTTTTGTTGCTTTTCTTTCTCTCCCTTCCTTTCACTTCTCCTGTCCAGCTAGCCCCATGTTCCATCCCCTCCCCTTCTTGACAGGCTGTGATTTTTTTTTGGTCCATTTACTTGATTCTTTTTTTCTTTTTGTTTTCTGTTTCTTCTCTCTCCTTTCCTTCTTTTCCTTTCTCTGCCCCGGCCCCTTCTCAAGGGGCTGTGTTGCACCACTTGACTGGAGAGTCAGTCTGCATGGCCTCCCCAGGTCTGCACTACCATCACCAACTGGCTCCCTCAACACCGTTTTATTTATTTATATTTTGCCTGTTTGTTTGTTTTAGCTTTTATTTTCTTTATTTTTTGTTGTCTGTTTCCTCTTTCTCCCTTCCTTTCTTCCACCCACCTAGCCAAATGTGCTGCACCCCCCTCTTGGTAGGCTGTGCCGTACCACTTGGCTGAAGAGCCTCTGGCACATGGCCTCCCTGGGTCTGTGCCATACCCACAGGCTGGTTCTCTCAGCATCATATTTTTTATGTTTATCTTTCCCCTTCTCCCTTTTTCTTTCTGCCTCCCACTGAGGCCCTGTGCTGCCTGTGCCCCTTCCTGACAGGCCATCCTGCCGCTCAGCTAAAGAGCCACCAGCACGTAGCCTCGCCAAGTCTGTGCTGCCCCCACCTGCCAAATCTTACCGTTCCATTTTATTTTCTTTTTTCACTAATTTTTTTCTTTTTTCTTTTGTTCCTCTGTCTATTTCACTCACCCACTTAGCTCCACACATCACGTCCTCTCCTTTCCCTCCTGTCTATCTGCACCATGAGCCAAGTCCCATGCCCCCAAGTGGCACTGACGAGGTCCCCCAGACCCCACCCTGCACTACCCCCCAGCCCCACCGAGTTCATGCCACAAAGTACTCATCCCCACCCCTCCACACCCTCTGGACCCACTCTGCTACACCATAGCTGAGTGACTGGCCCTGCCACCCTGGACAAAGGAGTGAGAAGTATCATGCCCACAGGCAAACAAGCAACAAAACATGCCAAGCCGTCTGCCCAGACATAACCAAATAAAACAAAACAAAGCAAAAAACTGGTCAAAACAAACAAATATACAATCAGTAAATGAAGAAAATAATTCCTGAATGGAGACAGCAGACAATATCAAAACATATTTGAAAAACAGGATTGGATGGCCCAAGAAAGTGACTAAAATAAAACACCAGATGACCTTCTGGTAGAAGAAAAGGCACTGGAACTGCCTGAGAAGGAATTCAAAACTCTAATATTCAGGGTTCTCCAAGAGATGAAGGAAAATGCACACAAATATAAGGAAAAAATAGACAAAATCATGGCAAATACAGATAAAAAGCAATGGAAGAATTCAGAAAAATAATACAGGAAAAAATATCAAAATAAATAAAAAACTAGAAATCATAAAAAAAATAGTAATTAGAAATTCAAAAGATAAATAAGAAGATTTCAGAAATGGACAGTGCATTAGAAGGTTTAAAGAGCAAATTTGAAACAATGGAAGACAGGGTCAGCAAAATTGAAGACCAGACCTTGGATACTACTTTGTTTGAGGAAAAACCAGAAAAAAGATCTAAGAAAAATGAAGAAACCCTGAGAACAATGGGAGATACAATCAAAAAGCAAAAATTTGCATGTGATCAGATTTCCAGAACAGGAGAGAAAACAGAAAACACAGAGAGGATCACTGAAGATTTGCTGAAAGAAAACTTCCCTAATATCATGAAAGATAAGAAGCAGGCCATTCAAGAAGCTCAACAAACCTCATATAGGATAGGCCCCAAAAGAAAATAACCAAGACTTATAATCATAGTCACTTAAACCCAAGACAGAAGAACTCCTGAGAGCAGCTCTAGAAAAATGAAAACTCACATACAAAAGGGAAATGATAAGGCTAAGCTCTGATTACTCAGCAGAAACCACGCAGGCAAGAAGGCAGTGGATAACATACATAAAATCTTGAATGAAAAAACTGACAACCAAGAGTAATATATTCTGCAAAACTCTTCCTCAAATATCATGGCAAAATTAGGACATTTCCAGATAAACAGAAATTAAGGGAATATATAAAAACCAAACCAAACTTACAAGATTATTAAAGGGAATCCTTCAGTTAGAGAATCAATGACATCACACAACAACCTGAATCTAGGACACAAGACAGCATCAGCCAGATACCAAACTAGATAATGAATTCTCAAGGATGTAATAAAACTGAAAGATTTACAACAGGGAACCAGAGAGGTCAGCCTGTAAATAACAACATCAGAACAATAAAAGAAGGAATAAACAGTGTAGGTATGAAACTTTCCAATGGAGAGGAAGTCAAGGCAATATCAAGTAATAAAAGACTGGTTTAAACTTAGGAAGATGGGGTAAATTTCAAGTAACCACAAAGAAACTTAACAAACCTACACATTAAAATAAAGAAGAAAAACATAAGGTCTTAAAAAAAAAAAAAATAGTACACAGCAAATCTACAAAAATGAAAGAAATGAAAAAAAATCCACAAACAAAAAAAATTCAGCACTGAAAACAGAAATTGACAGCTCCACAATAATAGTAGAAGACTTCAACACACCACTCTTGGTAAAGGACAGAACATCTAGAAAGAAACTTAAAGATACAGAAGATCTAAAGGCCACGATCAACAATCTTGACCTCATAGACATATATGGAACACTCCACCCAACAGCAGCGAAGTACACATTCTTTTCCAATGCACATGGAACATTCTCCAGAACAGAACGCATCTTAGGACACAAAGCAACCCTCAACAAAATCCAAAACACAAGATAATACAGAGCAGCTTCTCTGATCACAACACCATAACAGAGAGAGGCTGAAAACATTCCCTCTGAGAAGAGGAACAAGACAAGGATGCCCTTTATCACCATTCCTATTTAACATTGTGCTGGATATCCTAGCTAGAGCAATAAGGCAAGAAAGAGAAATAAAGGGCACCCAAATTGGTAAGGAAGAAATAAAACTATCCCTATTTGCAGATGATATGATGCTATAGAGAACTCATAGACTTCACAAGAAAACTACTGGAACTAATAG
Organism: Loxodonta africana; assembly: GCF_030014295.1. NCBI lineage: Eukaryota > Metazoa > Chordata > Mammalia > Proboscidea > Elephantidae > Loxodonta > Loxodonta africana. The sequence goes on along the minus strand of NC_087345.1, from coordinate 36,973,948 downwards.
AAAGATTCAGCGGTATAGCAGGATACAAGACAAACATATAAAAATCACTTGAATTCCTACACACCAATAAAGAGAACTACAAAAAGGAAATCAGGAAAGCAATAACATTTATAATAGACCCTAAAAAAATAAAATACTTAGGAATAAATCTAACCAGGGATGTTACTCCTGTAAGAGATCAAACGAGACCTACATAATTAGAAAAACATACCATGTTCATGGATAGGTAGACTCAACATTGTCAAAATGTCAATTCTACGCAAAGTAATCTACAAATGCACTGAAACCCCAATACAAATACTAACAGGATTCTTTAATGAGGTAGAAAAACTAATTATTAACTTTATATGGAAAGGAAAGAGGCCCTGAATAAGTAAAGCACTGTTGAAGAATAGGAATAACGTAGGAGGACTCGCACTACCTGACCTCAGAACCTCCTGTACAGCTATGATAGTCAAAACAGCCTGGTACTGGTACAATGACAGACATATTGACCAACAGAAGAGAATTGAGAACCCAGATGTAAATTCATCCACCTACTGACATTTGATCTTTGACAAAGGCCCAAAGTCCATTAAATGGGGAAAAGACAGTCTTTTTAACACATACTGCTGGCAAAATTGGTTGTACATCTGTAAAAAAAAAAAAAAGAAACAGGACTCATACCTCACACCATACACAAAAACTAATTCAAAGTGGATCAAAGATCTAAATATAAAACCCAAAACTATAAAGATCATAAAAGAAAAAATAGGGTCAACACTAGAGGCCCTAATACATGATATAAATAGAATACAAACCATAACTAACAATAGACAAACACCAGAAGATAAGCTAGATAACTGGGATCTTCTAAAAATTAAACACTTATGCTCATCAAAAGATTTTCCAAGAGAGTAAAAAGAGAACCTACAGACTGGGAAAAAAACTTTTGGCTATGATAAATCTGACAAAGTTCTAATCTCTAAAATCTACAGGAAAATCCAACACCTGTACAGCAAAAAGACAAATAATCCAATTAAAAAATGGGCAAAAAATATGAACAGGCACTTTACCAAAGAAGACATTCAAGTGGCTAACAGCCACGTGAGGAAAGGCTTGCAATCACTAGCCATTAGAGAAAAGCAAATCGAAACTACAATGAGATACCATCTGACTCCAACATTACTGGCAAGAATCAAAAAAACAGAATGTAACAAATGCTGGAGAGGCAGTGGGGAGTTTTCAAGTCTTATGCACTGCTGGTGGTAATACAAAATGTTACAACCATTTTGAAAAATGATATGGCACTTCCTAAAAAAGCTATAAAGCTAGAACTAGAAATACCATACTATCCAGTAATCCCACTCCTAGGAATATTTCCCAGAGAAATAAGAGCTGTCACATGAATAGACATATGCACACCCATGTTCATTGCAGTATTATTCACAACAGCAAAAAGATGGAAACAACCTGAGTACCTATCTTAGTCATCTAGTGCTGCTATAACAGAAATATCACAAGTGGATGGCTTTACCAAAGGTAATTTTATTCTCTCACAGTCTAGGAGGCTAGAAGTCTGAATTCAGGGCACCAGCTCCAGGGGAAGGCTTTCTCTCTCTGTCTGCTCTGGGGGAGGTCCTGTCCTCAATCTTCCTGGGTCACGGAGCTTCTCAGCACAGAGATCGACGTGCTCTGCTCCTGGTGCTGCTTTCTTGGTGATGTGAAGTCCCCTTGTCTCTCTGCTTGCTTCTCTCTTCTATATCTCAAAAGAGATTGGCTCTAGACAAAACCTAATCTTGTGGATTGAGTCCTGCATCACTAACATAACTGCCGCTAATCCCACCTCATTAACATTATACAGAGAGGATTTACAGCACATAGGAAAATCACATTGGATGACAAAATGGTATACAATCACACAATACTGGGAATCATGGACTAGCAAAGTTGACACATTTTTAGGGGACACAATTCAATCCATGACAGTGCCCATCAATAGATGAATGGATAAACAAACTGTGGTACATACACACAATGGAATACTATGCAACAACAAAAAACAATGATGAATCTTCAAAACATCTCACAACATGGATGAATCTAGAAGGCATTATCCTAAGTGAAATAAGTCAATCACAAAAGGATAAATACTGTACGAGACCACTACTATAAAAATTCATGGAAAGGTTTGCATACAGAAAAAAACAATCTTTGATGGTTACTAGGGAGGAGAGAGGTGAGGAGATAAAAACACTAACTAGACAGTAGGTAAGTGGTAACTTTGGTAAGGGGTAAGACAGTACACAATACTGGGGAAGCCAGCACAACTTGTACAAGGCAAGGTCATGGTAGCTTCATAGACACATCCAAACTTCCTGAAGGACCAAATTACTGGGCTGAGGGCTGGGGACAATGGTCTCGGGGGACATCTAGCTCAACTGGCATGCCATAACTTATAAAGAAAACGTTCTATATCCTACTTTGATGAGTAGCACCTAGGGTCTTAAAACATTGTGAGCGCCATCTAAGATACTTCACTGGTCCCATCCCGTCTGGAGCAAGGGAGAATGAAGAAAACCAAAGACATAAGGGAAAGGTTAATCCAAAGGACTAATGGATCACATCTACCACAGCCTCCACCAGACTGAGTCCAGCACAACTAGATGGTGCCTGGCTACCACCACTGACCGCTCCGACAAGGATCACAATAGAGGGTCCCAGACAGAGCCGGAGAAAAATGTACAACAAAATTCTAAGTCACAAAAAAATATCGGACTTACTGGTCTGACACAGGCTGGAGAAACCTCGAGAGTATGACCCCCAGACACCCTTTTAACTCAGTACTGAAGTTAATCCTGAGGTTCACCCTTCAGCCAAAGATTAGACAGGGCCATAAAACAGAACAAGACTAAATGGGCACACCAGCCAGGGGCAAGGACGAGAAGGACAGGAAAGTTGGTAATTGGAAACCAAGGTTGAGAAGGGGAGAGTGTTGACATGTTGTGGGGTTGGCAACCAGTGTCACAAAACAATATGTGTATTAATTGTCTAATGAGAAGCTAGTTTGCTCTATAAATCTTCATAAAAAGTACAATAAAAAAAAGGAAAAAGAAAAAAAATTAAATCACATGCCCTTTGAACCCAGCAACTCCACTTTTAGGAATTTATCTTACAGATGTATTCACAAATGCACGAAATGTTCAAGGATATTCATTACTACATTGTTCGAAAAAACAAAGACTTGGAAACAACTCAACTCTCTGTTTCTAAGGGACTTGTGAAATAAATTGTTACATTCATACAATGGACTACTGTTCAGCTATTAAAAAGAGTGAGGCAGATCTGCATATGATAATATGGAATGAGCTTCAAGACATAGTGTCAGGTGATTAAATCAAGGCACAGAAAGGTGAGAATGATATGCTACCATTTTCAGACAACATGTACTTATACAACGTGATAGGCAAAACAGATATTCAGCAAATGAATTTAATAATAATCACTTAAGTACAGTTGTGATAAGTGCTGTAGGAGGCTCTGAGAGTAAGGAATAGAGGACTCACCTGCACCTGAAGGACCTGAGATAGCTTCCCTGCATGAAAGACTTTTAGCCTGAAAAATGAAAGAGTTAGCCAGGTGAAGACTGTTGGAAATATTCCAGCAGAGGGAATATCACATGAGGACACTCTGTGGTAAGAAATAGCCAGACATAGTTGAAGGCATGAAAAAAGAAAACGAACCAACGTAAAAACAAAACTGCATGTCTGGAGCATGGTGAGTGTTGCAGATTAAACTGTGCCCCTCACCCCTTGGTGACATAGTGGTTAAGAGCTATGGCTGCTATGGCAGTTCGAATCTACCAGGCACTCCTTGGAAACTCTATAGGGCAGTTCTACTCTGTTCTATAGGGTTGCTAGGAATCAGAATTGACTCAACGGCAGTGGGGTTTATGTTTTTTTGTTGTTGTTGTTTTACCCCCTAAGAAGGCCCCTATACCTGTAAATATGACCTTGTTTGAAAATAGGGTTTTCTTTGTTATATTAATTAGGTCATACCTGAGTAAGGTGGATTCTAAATCTAATCACTTGTGAGTTATAAGAAAGAGCAGATTAGACACAGAGACACATATACAAGGGAAAGACAGATGCCATGTGAGAATTGTCTACAAGCCAAGGAATTCCAAGGAACCAAGGAATGCCTGGGCCTACAGACAAGGAAGAAATCAACAAGGTCAAGAACCTGAGTTGGACTTTCAACTTCCAGAACTGTGAGAAAATAAATTTCTGTCCTTTAAAACCAAAAAAAGCGTAAATCTTTCTACTATTAATAGGATTATCAATGGGATGTATGGGCCCGTAGGATTGTGAAGCATAGAACCCTGCATCTAATAATTTCTCAGTAAATATTAGTTATAACAATGGGTGCATTCACTTCACTCTCAAAGCTGTCCTTGACCAATGCCATCAAGGTCATTATTCAGTTTGGAATTTAGAAATCAAATCCCATGGGTTCAACCCTGGATCTTTTCATCAATAGAAGGGGTTTCCTAGAGGTTTCAGGATCCTGCTGATATGACCTTTCATTGCTGTCAACTCCCACTAACCTTTCTGAACACATCTCCAGAGAACTTTTGTGCTGAGGATTATTAAAAAGAAACTTCTCTTCCCTGTGACATCTCTCTTCCAACTGGGAATCAAGCAGCAGCACCCTGTTAAGCAGATGAGCTGCCTCAGGCCCTGAGGACATTGCTGGAAGGGATTGTGCTCCCTGTAAACAGACATGCCTTCTCCAGGACCTCGTGCATGGCTGGAGCCTGAGCCAACTGCTCTACCCCAGAAAAGAGCTTTTTTGCACCTTTCTGAATGTGACCTTATTCAAAAATAGGGTCTTTGCAAATGTAAATAGTTAAGGATAGAGGTGAGATAATACTCATTTATGGTGGGCCCTAAATCCAATGAGAGGTATCTTTATAAGAGGAGAAAAACGCAGAGAGAAACAGAGAAGGCAGCTAGACGAAGATGCAGAGGCAGAGACTGGGTTTATGCAGGCACAGCCAAAGAAAAAGAGCTACCAGAAGTTGGAAGAGACAAGGAAGAATTCTCCCCTAGAACTTTCAGATTTATAGCCTCCAGAACAATGAGAGAATAAATTTCTATTACAAGCCACTCAGTTTGTGGTAGGTTGTTATGGCAGCCATAGGAAACTAATATACCCTCTGACCCAGAAAACCTACTGCTAGAAATTTATCCCAAAGGAAAAAAGAAATAAAAGGATTAGAATCTCACCACTAGGTAATCTCTAATGAAATGGAGGATCTAGGCAACGATCCTCAATGGCTGATAGCATTACAAGAAGAGAGACATGTGCTTTCTGATGGGAATTAACACCTTCCATGACATATTCTTGCCAAAAAATTGAACGTGTGTTTGATTAGGCTTCTACATTTAACTAGGAAATATAGGGGACAGAGGAACATGTTAAATGACACTATAATGGATACAATCAGCAAAATCCAAACTGTAGGGAGCTATACAGAATAAATAATCTGGTTCCTTCAAAAGAAAGAAATCCACATTTACACTCATTTTATTGAAAAAGGTATACATGGAAAACAAGGAGATTTTAAAAGCAGCCAGAGAGAAAAACATTATCTACAAAGGAATGGCAACTATACTGAGAGTAGATTGCTGAACAGCAACAATGGAAGCCAGGAGACAATGAAATAATACTTTATGAAGCTGAAAGAAAATAATTGTTGGCCAGGAACTCTATACTTTGCTAAACCATCGATCAAGGGCAAACATAAAGTACTTTCAGAAAAATAGAAATTGAGAGCTTTTACACCCAACTGACTCTAAAGGAAGAGAATTCTAAAGGGTTTACTTCAGAAAGAACAAAAATGATTCCAGATGCAATAATACATCGCTGGTAAAGAATTTGTGAACACCTAGGTAAATCTAAATAAACATAATAATATTAGTAATTATAAATAAAATAAGGTCTTACTTAGGAGTAAACCAAACCCATTGCCATCAAGTCGATTCCAACTCATAGTGACCCTATAGGACAGAGTAGAACTGTCCCATAGGGCTTCCAAGACTGTGATCTTTACGGAATCAGACTGCCACATCTTTCTTCTGAGGAGCGGCTGGTGGGTTCAAACCACTGACCTTTTGGTTAGTGGCCAAGCCCTTAACCACTGTTCCACCAGGGCTTCTAGGCTGCAGAGAATATAAATAGTTGCTGTGTTAAGATCAAGAGGTTAATGGCATATGCATATTGTTGTGGTTATTGAAGATATAAAACTACTTTAATAATAAATTTCAAATTTAAAAATTAGTACTATGTAGAAAGCATCTAGGGAAATGATGTGTGTAGGAAGATTGACCTAATCTTTCTAAGCAGAAGTTCTCCTTTTCCCAGAACTCTTCTGTGGAAATAGAGCTGTAATGATGTAATTCTCTGTTGACTTAACACCATGACTTTTAATATGAAAAGATTCCTCACACTGACCATGTTCATTAAAACCACCACCCATCTGTCAGGTTGTTGTACTGTGGTGGCTTGTGCATTGCTATGATGCTCGAAGTTATGCCTTCAGTGTTTTAAATACCAGCAGGGTCATCCAGAGTGGTGACTGTAGAGCTTTCGGACTATGACAGACTAGGAAGAAAGGCCTGGTGACCTACTTCCAAAAATTAGTGAGTGGAAACCCTGTGGATCACAGAATATTGTCCAAGACTTCAACTCATTTACTTTGGACTCATCATCATGAGGGATTGATCCCTAGAGGAGGACATCCTGTTTGGTAAAGTGGAGGGTGAGTGAAGGTGAAGGAAACCCTCGATGAGATGGATTCACACAATAGCCACAACAATGGACTCAGACATACCAACGATCATGAAGGTAGTTCAGGACTGGGCAATGTTTTCTTCTGTTATACATGGGGTCTCCATGAGTCAGAGTAGGCTCTACGGCAACTAACAACAACTATCCTTAAGATCATTCTTCAGTAATCTAAAGCTGGAGGGGAATAAGACAATTCACTCCTTCAAAAGCAAAATTGTACAATTCATGCTGAATCACAAATCAAGCCTGGAAACAGGGGTGCTGAGTAGTATTTGAGGAAGATCACCAGACCTGAGGGCAGAAGGTCTGTCCCTACACAGGGCCCGTTTTGGCAAGTGATGTGGCCTCTGTGAGCTTCAGTTTCCTATCTGTATAACCCTGCTGACTCCCAGCTCCATAGCATTGTGGTAAGGAGTCCATGAGATGACGAATGTGAAAATGCTTTGTAAACCATAATGTAGTATATGTAGTATTGTCAGGTTTAGAGTAGTTGTTGTTGTTAGGTGCCATTGAGGCAGTTCCAACTCATTGTGACCCCATGTATAAAAGAACGAAACATTGCCCAGTCCTTTGTGATCCTCACAATAGTAGGTATGTTTGTGCCCATTGTTGCAGCTTCTGTAATTAGAGTAATTGTAGGGTACAAAAAGATCAGTATTAAAATGGTCTCACTCAGATCCCTCTCCTCAGTTCAGGGGATTAATGGGCATCTGTTGTTTTGTCTGTTCTGCTTCCTGACTTCCTTTGGGGAGCTCCTTCTTCCCCATTCCATATGGTTTTTGTGTAGATGTCAGTCACAATTTCCTGCCCTACCCTGGCCATGGGCTTGCTTATCGTAGTACCTCTTCACCCTGGCAACAGTGATTATAATTGGTACAGGAGTTAGCACACTACTCAAACAGGAATTGTCAGGGTCCTTCCCTACATTTGTATTCAATATGTTATTGTTAGCTGCCCTTGAGTCTACTCCAACTCATGGCAACCTTATGTACAACAGAATGAAACGTTGCCCAGTCCTGCATCATTCTCACAACTGGCAGCATGTTTGAGTCCATCATTGCGGTTACTGTGCCAATCCCTATCACCAATGGTCTCCCTCACCTTTGATGGCCCTTTACTTTACGAAAAATGATGTCCTGCTCTAGCAATGGATCCCTCCTGATGATGTGTCCAAGGCAAGCAAGTCAGACAGTGTTCTGTTGTGATCCATAAGGTTTTCGTTGGCTAATATTTGGAAGTAGATCACCATGCTTTTCTTCCTCATCTGTCTTAGTTTGGAATTCTGTCGAAACCTGTCTACCATGGGTGACCCTATTTGAGATACTGATGGCAAAGCTTCCAGTGTCACAGCAACATGTAAGTCACCACAGTATGACAAACCGACAGATGGTGGCCTGACCAGAAACATATAAGTAAATGGTAAATCTCTAAGGGCAGAGGCCTCCTCCTTTTCCTTACCCAAAGGCCACTTAGTAACTTGACATACCCCATGCTGTTTCACATTCTATACAAATAGTACTGTCATGGGTTGAATTATGTCTCCCCAAAAATGTATGTATCCACTTGGTTAGGCCATGATTCCTAGTTTTTGTTGGTGGTCCTCCATTTTGATTGTAATTTTATATTAAAAGGATTAGGGTGGGTGGGATTGTAACACCCTTACCAGGTCACATCCCCAATCCAATGTAAGGGAGTTTCCCTGGGGTGTGGACTGTACCACCTTTTATCTCTCAAGCCCAAGACTTTGACTCATTTACTTTGGACTCATCATCATGAGGGATTGATCCCTAGAGAAGGACATCATGTTTGGTAAAGTGGAGGGCAAGTGAAGGTGAAGGAAACCCTCAGTGAGATGAATTGACACAATAGCCACAAAAATGGACTCAGACATACCAACAACCATCATGAAGACAGTTCAGGACTGGGCGATGTTTTATTCTGTTATACATGGGGTCTCCGTGAGTCAGAGTGGCCTCTACGGCACCTAAGTCTCTCAAGAGATAAAAGGAAAGGGAAGCAAGCAGAGAGTTGGGGGACCTCATACTACCGAGACAGCAGCACCAGGAGCAGAGCATATCCTTTGGACCCAGGGTCCCTGTGCCTGAGAAGCTCCTTGACCATGGGAAGATTGAGGACAAGGACCTTCCTCCAGAGCCGACAGAGACAGCCTTCCCCTGGAGCTGACACCCTGAATTTGGACTTTTAGCCTTCTTTACTGTGAGGAAATAAATTCCTCTTTGTTAAAGCCATCCACTTGTGGTACTTCTATTATAGCAGCACTAGACAATCAAAACAGGTACCCAAGTGCACATTTTGCAAGGTGCTTCTTGAGAAACCCATGGTTTATATGGTTTTGAAAAGTTTTCGAACAACCATCACTTGAGCTTCCATTTGGCAGTTGGAGGATAGAAAGTCAAGGTGATATTTGTCATCCTGTGACTACTGCATTTATTTCAGAAGTTCCAGAAATGGCAGCAGGATGGGCATAAATGATTGAGGATTTGCTTCTTAATTGATTTAAAGCTGTTGCTCACCTCCTGTCCATTTTCATTTATCAGTAACTGAAGACAGCCAGCTATAAGGAATTTTTTATGGCGTTTTAATGCCATTTTTTTGCCTAAAATGTCAGTTGGACAGTCAAGGAAATATCCCCCCTTGAGTCTTTGGAGGTTGATTTGAGCTGAAATAACTACCACCGTGGTCGACTGAGCACTAAATGAAAAATAGCGTGGTGTGTTAAATCTTTAGGGAAGAAAATGTGCAAACCCACACTAGCGTGTCTGCTGGCGCATTAGCCACAAAGCCACACAATCATGACTGAAAGGCCTGAATCACACGTGGCCATCAGTTAAGGAGCTGATATCCGAGAGAGAGGAAAAGAATAACAGTGAATAGGTCTCTATTCATCAAATGGGGTGGACTACGGGGGTGAGGGGAGGCAGGAGTGATGACGTTTTAAAATGGATTCATCTTGCGAGATGACTGCTAGGTGAGAAGCAGTGGATGGGGACTTATTAGAAACAATAGCTGAAGGCTTAAGAAAAAATAAAATACTGCAGAAGGACGATGATGGCAGAAATGTTCATATTATAGCTAACTTGACAAAAGCTATAAAATCAAATGTACAATATTATCCAGTTATTAAAAACTATGTGACAGAGAGCACATGTGGAAGGGAGTGCCAGGGTCCTTAAGCTTAGCTGTGCATTAGAATGTCCTGGAATTTTTTTTTTTTAATACAGTTCCCTTGGCCCTACCCCTAGAGGTTCTGATCATTAGACCTGAATTGGGGCCCAGGCATCTGTATTTTTAAAACCTTCCTGGGGGGTTCTGATGCACTGCCAGTATTGAGAATTACTAGAACACAACAGAGGAAAAAAGACCGGAGGTAGCTTTATAGGGTATTTCTAATTTGGGGGGCACTTTTGGTTCAGTGGTAGAATTCTCACCTTCCATGCAGGAGACCTGGGTTTGATTCCCAATCTGTCAGTGAACGCTTACGTGTTGTTGTGATGCTGAACAGGTTTCAGCAGAGCTTCCAGACAAAGATGGACTAGAAAGAAAGGCCTGGCAATTTACTTCCAAAAACCCACCAATGAAAACCCTATGGATCAAAATGGTTCGATCTGCAACTGATCATGCAGGACCCGGCAGCGTCTCATTCTGTTATACGTGGAATCACCATGAGTTAGGGACCAACTCAACAGCAGCTAACATTTCTGATTTAAAAATTTTCCTGTGACTTTTTTCTATATTTTTACATATTTTTCTGTGAACATGCATTACATCTACCATCAGAAAAGGTTATTAATAAAAAATGTAACTGAACTTGTTAGGAAAAATAGTCCCAGAGAAAGATAATAATAATGATGATAATAATGACTAATATTTATTGTTTCCTGAGTACCATATAGTTTCATTAATGCTGTCATTTAATCCTTACAATAGCTCTGTGACACGTTGTTATTAGGTGCCATCAAGTCTGTTCCAACTCATAGCGACCCTCTGTACAACAGAATGAAACACTGCCCAGTCCTGCACCATGCTCACAATCATTGCTATGTTTGAGCCCATCGTTGCAGCCACTGTGTCAATCCATCTCTTCAAGGGTCTTCCTCTTTTTCACTGACTCTCGACCTTACCAAGCATAATGTCCTTCTCTAGGGACTAGTTCCTCCTGATAATATGTCCAAAGTATATGAGACAAAGTCTCAGCCTCCTCACTTCCAAGGAGCACTCTGGCTGTATTTCTTTCAAAACAGACTTGTTCGTTCTTCTGGCAGTCCATGGCATATTCAATATTCTTTGCCAACATCATAATTCAAAGGCATCAATTCTTTAGTCTTCTTTATGACATAGACATTAATAGCTCAGTCATTTTACAGATGAAGAAACCAGTGGCCAATGAGATTCTAGCTCAAACAACTAGAGACTGAAGGACACTGTGTGAACTCAGGTACTGTTACTTGAGAGCAGTTACAGCTGCCATCAAATAGACTCTGATATAAGTCAATCACAAAAGAACAAATATTGTATGCGACCACTGCTATAAAAGCCCATGAAAAGGTTTACACACAAAAAGAAACAATCTTTGATGGTTACGAGGGGGTGAGGGGTGAGAGGGAAAACACTAAACAGACAATAGACAAGTGGTAACTTTGGTGAAGGGTAAGACAGTACATGATACTGGAGAAACAAGGGCAAATTGTCCAAGGCAAGGTCATGGAAGCTCCATAGACACATTCAGACTCCCTGAGGGACCAAATTACTGGGCTGAGGGCTGGGGACCATGGTCTCAGGGAACATCTAGGTCAATTGTTATAATATAGTTTATAAAGAAAGTGTTCTACATTCTACTTTTGTGAGCAGCATCTGGTGTCTTAAAAGTTTGTAAGCGGCCATCTGAGACACTCCACTGGCCTGATCCCATCTGGAGCAGGGGAGAATGAAGAAAAGCAAAGACACAAGGGGAAGATTAATCCAAAGGACTAATGGACCACATCTACCACAGCCTCCACCAGACTGAGTCCAGCACAACTAGATGGCGCCTGGCTACCACCATCGACTGCTCTGACAGGGATCACAATAGAGGGTCCCAGACAGAGCTGGAGAAAAATGTACAACAAAATTCTAAGTCACAAAAAAATACCAGACTTACTGGTCTAACACAGACTGGAGACACCTTGAGAGTATGGCCCCCAGACACCCTTTAACTCAGTACTGAAGTTAATCCTGAGGTTCACCCTTCAGCCAAAGATTAGACAGGGCCATAAAACAGAACAAGACTAAATGGGCACACCAACCCAGGCACAAGAACAGGAAGGCGGTGGGGTGCGGGGGACAGGAAAGTTGGTAATGGGGAACCCAAGGTTCAGAAGGGAAGAACATGGACATGTCAGGGGGTTGGCAACCAATGTCACAAAACAATATGTGTATTAATTGTTAAATGAGAAACTAGTTTGCTCTGTAAGCCTTCACCTAAAGTGCAATAAAATAAATGAATGAATAAATAAAATAGACTCTGACTCATGGCAATCCCAGGTATGCCAGAGTAGGACTGTACTCCATAGGGTTTTCAATGACTGCTCACCAGGCCTTTCTTCTGAGGTGCCTTTGGGTGGAATTGAACCACCAACATTTTGGTTAACAGCAGAGCTTGGTAACCATTTGCTACACCAAGGGACTCGTTACTTCAGAGCCCTAGGGTTAGCCCCCACTTTCTACTTTGTTCTAGTGAAATGGAAGAGAAAGGTACTTCCTACTAGAAGAAGTCTTGTGTGATCCAGACACCCAGGAAACTGAGCTCCTCCCCAGTCACGTCATCAGAAGCCCTCCAAATCCTGGGCCTCATCTGTGTCTGCTTCGGGCTTGCCAAGGGTCATGGGTTGTTTGTCCTCTGCCTTCCTCTCAGGGCCCTGTTCCTCCCAGACACCTCCCGGAATTTGCTATTGGGCAGAAAGGAAGAATTCTGCCATGGTGCAAGCTAGAGAGAATGAAAGGAAATGAAGAAATTGAACACCACAGGATACTGGCTGGCTATTAAGGCGTGTCATAAGCAATCCTTTAAAAAAAATATCTTAATTGCTTTTTCATTGAAGTGGAGAATGAAGTTCCATGAAGTGCCCAGGCCATTATACATGAGGATATGGATGTGAAATTCTACAGGATTTTCCCCTGGGGAGAAGACAGAGTGTTCATCGAGATTATGTCCTATTTCACAGATAGTGGTGCCAAGTCATTAAGGGACTTCCTGAAAGTGAAAAGAACGAGTTGACGCCCCAGCCAGAGCCAGAAGTCTTTGCCAGTCCAAAAGTGGTCTGTGGATTTAATGCTTTAACAAAATCAGCAGGTATTTAAAACCATTCCCTTTCATGGTAGGGTTGCCAGATAAAATAAATGATGCCCAGTTAAATTTTAATTTTGGGTAAATAATTTTTTGGTGTAAGTGTACCCCAAATATTGCATGAAACATACTTTTACTAAAAAATTATTCATTGTTTATCTGAAATTCAAATTTCACTGGGCGTCTTGTACTTTTATTTGCTAAATCTGGCAGCCCTATTTCATGGGAAACATGATTTTATTTTCTCCTTGGAAACTGTTTTCCTTTCTCAGTGCCACCAGCTCCATGATCTGAAGAAGCATAAACCAGAAAATTAATCCCAGCCCATTCTTTTGTGCCAGACACCCACAGGGCCAGCTTCTTTGGTAGTCAGTTAGTACTGCATACTCGAAAGACACACACGTTTGCACACGCCACACACATGCATGCACACACTCGTACTTACCTTTAAACGCATGCGTGCACACACACTTACGCATCTTTACACAAATGCACACGTGCAGAGTGCAAATGGATGTCATTTTCTCCTAACATGCTGAAATTCAAACTCCTTTGTTCAGATTTTCCAAAAACATAATTTTCCTCCTGGTCAGTTCCTGTCTATTCAGGGAGAAAGCCGTATCTCCAGCTTGCTTTATATGCCCAGCTACGCTGACACAGCTTCCCACAGAGAAGGTTGGCAATAAGACCATATCTCTTATATTTCAGAAAATTTGAATTTTTCTTTTCTTGTCATTGCATAAAACTGCCTGCTTTCACATAAAAAGAGATGAGAGTTGTCTTAGGGTCAATGTGACTTAAAAACAAAGAAAAATACAAAACCGTGAATTTAAAATGTGAGCAAGATGATAAAAACACTTGAAAATGAGAGAGAAGGGGAAAATTTTACAACATTCTCAAGAAGCAGTATAGTAATTAAATGAATAATTCCTATAGCCAGGCAACTTGAATTACTAGCTGGGCAAGTTACTTAAACTTATCTGTAAAGTGGAATAGTGCCTACCTCATAGGGTTTTTGTGCTAATTAAATAAGGAAATACATAGAGGATGTATAAAAGTGTCTAACACATAGTCAGTGTTATTAAAATTACCTCTTATTTGCCAGACATAGCGGTAGCCTCTTCAAACATATTGTCCCATTCGATCGTCAAAACAAGCCTGTGCGATTGTGGATATAAGGAAACTGAGGCTCAGAAAGGTTAAGAGAATTGTCCAAGGTCATGCAGCAAAGTAAAGATTCAAGTACCAATCTCAGTATAAAACCACCATTCCCTCAATTATCCTATGTCGAGATAATAAAAGATGGAAGGCACACAGGTGGCAGGGTGGTAGCTCTTAAGGGAAAGGATAGCATTCCCTCCAGGCTCTTTGCTTTGGTGGCGGTGGGGGTTCGGAGGGCAGGAGAGGTTTGGACCAGTGTATTCGGTGGACAATACAGGATACTTTGTTCTAGTTATAGACCTCACCCAAACATCTGCCAACCAGACTAGGACGTTACTTTCTTGTGACCTCTCCAAGCAAATACCCAGGAGATGGAAAGCCCGGATCTGGACTCTGCCTAACTCGCCACCATTAAGGAAATATAAGGCAGGCTCACTCACCAGCATCGAGCATGTTCTAGGAGCAGCCCCAGGACCCTATCCTCCACTCTCTTTTCTATTTATACAATTGCCGTAGATAATTTCTTTCAGTCCCTTTAATATCGTCTATAGAGTGGAAACCCCGGTGGCATAGTGCTTAAGTGCTACGGCTGCTAACCAAGAGGTCAGCAGTTCGAATCCTTGGAAACTCTATGGGGCAGTTCTACTCTGTCCTATAGGGTCGCTATGAGTTGGAATCAACTTGATGGCAACGGGTTTGGTTTTTTTTTATATATATACATATAGCGTGATGAACCCCATATTTATGTCTCTAGCCCAGACCACTCCCCTGAACTCAGACTCACAGTTTCCTACCCAGCATCTCCCCTTGTACATCTAATAAATATCTCAGACTTAACACAGCCAACAAGATTTTACCCTAAAAATCTACTTCACCTCCAGTTTCCCCTACTCCAAAATAATAATGACTCCATTCTTCCAGTTGTGCAAACCTAAAGACTTGGAGTCACTCTTCACTCCTCTCTTTCTCATAACTCTCCTACATCCAATCTATTAGCTCATCCTATTGCCTGTTCCTTCAAAATACTTCCAGAGTCAGACCATCTCCCATCACCTCCGCCCCTCCCATCCTAGTCCTGCCATCTTGCCTCACCCGGACCATGGCAGAAGCTCCTAACCAGTCTCCCTGCTTCTGCCCTTGAGTCCTGCATTGTCTATTCTTCACATGGCAGTCAGAGCACTCCTGTTAAAACATAATTCAGATCACATCAGTCCTGCTATAACAGAAATACCACAAGTGGATGGTTTTAACAAAGAGAAATTTATTTCTTCACAGTAAAGTAGCCTAAAAGTCCAAATTGAGGGCATCAGCTCCAGGGGAAGGCTTTCTCTCTCTGTTGGCCTTCTTTTCATTTTTCCCCCAGACTAGAAGCTTCTCTGCACAGGGACCACAGGCCCAAACAATGCACTCTTCTCCCAGCACTGCTCTCTTTGTGGTATGAGGTACCCTCTTCTCTGCTCACTTCCCTTTTATCTCTTGAGAGATAAAAGGTGGTGCAGGCAACACCCCAGAGAAACTCCCTTTACATTGGATCAGGGATATGACCTGGGTAAGGGTGTTATAGTCCCGCCCTAATCCTCTTGAACATAAAATTGCAATCACAAAATGGATGACAACCACACAATACTGGGAATCATGGCCTAACCAAGTTGACACATATTTTGGGGGAGGGGGCACAATTCAATCCATGACACCCTCCAAAGGCTGGAAAAGCTTTCTGTGATCTAGAGACCTCCCTCCTGCTCTGAACCTCCCCTCCCACCACTCTCCCAGCTCCAGCTGCTCCAGCCATAAAGGCCTCTATACCAGTCCTTGGATGTGCTGAGGGAACTCCCTTTGCACCTGGGCCTTGGCACCTGCTCTTCTTTTTACTGGACATACTCCACCACAATGTCCTTGTGGTTTACTCCTTAAGGTCCCTCAACCTCTTCTCAAATGTCACCTTATCAGAGAGGACTTCCCTTTCCACCTGCATAAAACAGCAACACACCACCTTCCAATGGATACTCCCTCCCCTATAACCTGCCTGATTTTCTCCACAGCATTTATCACTTATCACTATCCGATGTTATCTATTCATTTGTTTACTGTCTCACTCTCTAGAAGTGAAGGTCTATGTGGATAGAGATTTTGTGTTTTATTGACTGCTGTATGGTCAGTGTCTGCAGACAGTAGGTACTCAGTAAATATTTGGGAAATGAGTGAACAGATACACCCTTCTAAACATTCGTGTGCCCCCTGCTTACTGCTTCAGTTTCCCTAACCTAAAATCAAGCTTTCTGGAAACTTCTCCATTCTGTGCTCCTTCTCCACCTTAGGAATCAAAACTCCAGGATGATCCTAAACACAAAGGCACATGCAAGTTTCTCTGTGTTGTCTCTGGCCCCCCATGCGCTCCTGAAACATGTTGGGGATATTATTCCAAAGGCTGCAAACCAACTAATAAGTGATGAAAACTTCATTGCTCAAGTAGAGAAGAAAACAAATTTATCCATCCTGATGCCCACTTCCATGGAAACTCCAAATGAGGTTCAAAAGGCCACCACTGGCTATGCTTTCAGCTTTTATTCTCTTTTTCAGGGGGTTGTGTTCGCAAGCACACACTGAGGAGAAGAGGCCTTTTGAATTACATGTTTTCCAAAGTCCAGATTAATTATCTTAGCAGCATTTAAACAGTGATTTTGCCGTTTAGACCCTTTGCCACATCCATTTGGGGCCCTCAACCCAGGCCAAATACTCAGTCTTTCTCCTGGAAAAATCCCTTCGCTCCTAAAATAAGCAAGGCTATTAGAGAAAAACCAGTTGCCATCCAGTCGACCCTGACTCATGGAGGCTCTGGGTGGTGCAAATTGTTAACACACTCGGCTGCTAAACAAAAGGTTGGAGGTTCAAGTCCACCCAAGGTGCCTTGGAAGAAAGCCCTGGCAATCTACATCCAAAAAAATCAGCCGTTGAAAACCCTATGGAGCAAAGATCTACTGACACACACGGGGTCACCATGAGTCAGAATTGACTCAACAGCAACCAGTTTGGTTTTACTAGAGAAAGGCCTTGCTAACCCAGGTGGGAGACATCCACTGATCCTCTGGCTTCTGTAGCATCTCCTAACAGCTGAAGTGTTGCCTACAGAACCCTGTTGTTATTAGGTGAGGTCGAGTCGATTCCAGCTCATAGCGACCCTATGTACAACAGAACGAAACACTGCCCTGTCCTGTACCATCCTCACAACCGTTGTTATGCCCGAGCCCATTGTTGCAGTCACTGTGTCAACCCATCACATTGACGGTCTTCCTCTTTTTTGCTGACTCTCCGTTTTACCAAGCATGATGTCCTTCTCCAAAGTGTGTGAGACGCAGTCCCACCACCCTCTCTCCTAAGCAGCATTCTGGTTGTACTTCTTCCAAGACAGATGTGTTCTTTCTTACAGAACCTTAGAATGAACATTAATCATTCCAAGTGGTGAACACTACAACACGTGGCAAGATCCAGCTATATCCAGACATACCAAAAGATTGAGATGTATCCAGTCAGCAGTTGTGTTAATTAATGTTCTTCTCCAGAAATATTATTAGCAACCTGGTGGTGCAGTGGTTAAGAGCTTAGCTGCTAACCAAAAGATCAGCAGTTCAAATCCATCAGCAACTCCTTGGAAACCTTTTGAGGCAGTACTACTCTGTCCTATAGGGTTGCTATGAGTCGGACTTGACTTGACAGCATTGAGTTTGTCTGTTTGTTTGTTTTGGTCAGTAAGGTCAAAGTGTCTATTAATGGGTTCCAGGTTCAAGGATGCATGTTCCAGCCACAGAAACAGGGCGATGCCTCAGTGGCGGTGCTTGAGCTCTGTGTTTTTTCTAACACTCAGATCAGTCCTGACTTCTTTAGTGTTGCTGAATATTTCTGAATATTCAACCAATGCAAATTTCTAGTTCATAATACATACACACACACACACATCTCTATCCCTGGTGGTGCAGTGGTTAAGTACTTGGCTGCTAACTGAAAGGACGGTAGTTTGAACCCACCAGCGGCTCTGTGGGAGAAAAGACCTGGAGATCTGCTTCTGCAAATATTACAGCCTAAGAAGCCCTATGGGGCAGTGCTGCTCTGTCATACAGGGTTGCTATGAGCAGAATCAACTTGACGGCATACAGCAACAACAACAATATATACACCATCTGTTACTTAATTTGTCATCAATTTTTAAGACACACTGTTATTTTATGTAAAACTAAGAAAGAAAATGATGGTATCAATTAAATTAGAACAAGTCACTGACTGTAAGATGTGTCCTGATCAGAGATATTCATTGTAAGAAAGTATGTATCTTAGAAACGTGTGTGAGTGTGTGTGTGTCTGTATAAGAAGAAAGAGAAAGATGTAATTTTAAAAAATTCACGTAAGTGGTTTGGAAGTGTTTTAATATTTAATATTTTTCCATTTCTAAGACTAAGGAAAATAACTTATAAAAAATCTAGGGAATTTTAAAACCATTTTTTAAATTATCAGCTGGATGAGGTTATTTCTGTTTTTGACTCTAGTGAGCGTACACTGATTTCTCATATGTGACAATGAAGTATGTAATTGCCCTTCCTGCTTGCACTTCTTGCAAAGGGCCACACTAGTGTTGGCATTGCTGCCTCAGCTGAGTGCACATGATCAAGTAATGTGGAAAATGGCTTTCATTCTAAGACCTCTCATTCACTTGTGTACTCATTAACTCTCTCATAACCTCCTTCAAACTTCTCCACTGGCAGCAGTAATTTTTTGGGTTTATCACTAATTTCTCATCTGTGAAACAAGAGAGCAGAGCTAGGCTGATTTCTAAGAACGCTTCCTACTTTAACACTCAACTTTATACATATTCCAATTTGACTTAAAAGGAAGAAAAGCAGCAATCAGCTAGCAAATATTTATTGAGCACCTTGTAATAAAATAGCTAACTTTTACTGAGCACTTACTATATGCAAGGTAGTGTGCTAATTGCTTGCCACTCAGTATTCCATTTAATCCTTGAAGTAGCTCTGTGAGGCAGAGACTTTTATTTTCAATTTACAGATACAGAAGCTGCAAATAAGTGGCCAAGCAGGGTCTTTTTTTATTTTTTGGTAACAGCTTTCTTGAGATATAATTCACATACTGTACAGTTGTGGAATGGCATCAAGGACATCATACATGAAGAAAGCAAGAGGTCATTAAAAAGACAGGAAAGAAAGAAAAGACCAAAATGGATGTCAGAAGAGACTCTGAAAGTTGCTCTTGAACATAGAGTAGCTAAAGAGAACGGAAGAAATGATAAAGTAAAAGAGCTGAACAAAAGATTTCAAAGGGTGGCTCCAGAAGACAAAGTAAAGTATTCTAATGAAAAGCGTAAAGGCATGAAGTTAGAAAACCTAAAAAGAACACACTCAGCATTTCTCAGGTGAAAGAACTGAAGAAAAAATTCAAGCCTCAAGTTGCAATATTGAAGGATTCTACAGCGAAAATAATAAATGATGCAAGAAGCATCAAAAGAAGATGGAAGGAATACCAGAGTCACTGTACCAAAAAAAAATTGGTCAGCATTCAACCATTTCATGAGGTAGCCTATGATCAATAACCAATGGAACTAAAGGAAGGAGTCCAAGCTGCCCTGAAAGCACTGGTGAAAAACAAGGCTCCAGGGATTAACAGAAAATCAAGCAAGATGTTTCAACAAACGGATGCAGCGCTGGAAGTCCATATTTGTACCCATTCCAAAGAAAGGTGATCCAACAGAATGTGGAAAGTATCAACCAATATCATTAATATCACACTCAAGTAAAATTTTGCTGGAGATCACTCAAAAGTGGCTGCAGCAGTATATCGACAGGCAACTGCCAGAAATTCAGGCTGGATTCAGAAGAGAATGTGGAACCAGGGATATCATGGCTGATGTCAGATGGATCCTGGCTGAAAGCAGAGAATACCAGAAGGATGTTTACCTGTGTTTCATTGACTATGCAAAGGCATTTGACTGTGTGGATCATAACAAATTATGGATAACATTGCGAAGAATGAGAATTCCAGAACAGTTAATTGTGCTTATGAGGAACCCATACTTAGACCAAGAGGAAATCGTTCCACTAGAACAAGGGGATACTGCGTGGTTTAATGTCAGGAAAGGTGTGCATCAGGGTTGTATCCTTTCACTATACTTATTTAATCCGTTTGCTGAGCAAATAATCCAGGAAGCTAGACTATATGAAGAAGAATGGGGCATCAGGATTGGAGGAAGACTCATTAACAACCTGTGTTACGCAAATGACACAACCTTGCTTGCTGAAAGTGAGGAGGACTTGAAGCACTCACTGATGAAGATCAAAGACCACAGCTTTCAGTATGGATTGTACCTCAATGCAAAGAAAACAAAAGTCCTCACAACTGGACCAATAAGCAACAACATGATAAACGGAGAAAAAATTGAAGTGGTCAGGGATTTCATATTACTTGAATCCATAATCAATGCCCATGGAAGCAGCTGTCAAGAGGTCAAAGGTCGCATTGCATTGGGCAAATCTGCTGTAAAAGACCTCTTTAAAGTGTTAAGAAGCAAAGATGTCACTTTAAAGACTAAGGTGCCCCCACCCAAGCCATGGTGTTCTCAATCACCTCATATGCATGGGAAAACTAGACAATGAATAAGGATAACCAAGAAGAATTGATGCCTTTGAATTATGGTATTCACAAAGAATATTGAATGTACCATGGACTGTCAGAAGAACAAACAAATTTGTCTTGGAAGAAGTACTGCTGGAATGCTCATTAGAAGTGAAGATGGCAAGACTTCATCTCACATATTTGGACATGTTATAAGGAGGGACCAGTCCCTGGAGAAGGACATCATGCTTGGTAGAGTAGAAGGTCAGCAAAAAAGAGGAAGATACTCAACAAGATGGACTGACAGCATGGCTGCAACAATGGGCACAAGCATAATAACGATTGTGAGGATGGTGCAGGACCAGGCAGTGTTTCATTCTGTTGTACGTAGGGCCACCACAAGTTGGAACTGACTTGACTGCACCTGACAACAATAGTTTATCCATTTAAAGTATAAAACTCAGTGGTTTTTAGGGTATTCACAGAGTTGTGCAACCTTCACCACAATATTAGGACATTTTCATCATCTCAAAATGAAACTGTACCCATTAGTAGTCATTCCCCATTGCTTCCCAAATGTAGGAAACCACTAATTTATTTTCTGTGTCTATAGATTTGCCTATTCTGGATATTTCATGTAAATAGGCACATTTATAGAGAATTACCATATGACCTAGAAATTCTACTCCTAGGTATGTAGCCAAAAGAACTGAAAGCACAGGCTCAGGCAGATGCTTGTACACCAACGTTCATTACAGCATCATTCACGATAGCCAAAATGTGGAAAAAATCCAAGTGTCCACCAGCAGATAAATGGTTAAATGAAATATGCTATACACATACAATGGAATAATACTCAGCCGTAAAGAGAAACTAAGTCCTGAGACATGCTACGACATAGACGAACCTTGAAAATATACTGAGTGAAACAAACACAAAAGGACAATGTGGTGAAATGAACTCCTTTATGTGGCTTTTGCCTTTGTTCTTTGGAAATACAGCTTGAGAGATTTTTACCCTAAGCCCTGAGGAGTTACCTTTGCTCTAGTTTTCTACCCTAGAGGATTTATTATTTTTTTCCAGGTTGATTGACCTTTCCTAGGCAAGCTATAAACACCTTGACTTTCTGTCCGGCCCTAGGTTGCAGCCTGCCCTGTGCTTGGTGTGTACCTTGCCAGGGTTGGTTAATGGACTATACAAATACAGCATCTGTAGCCTACTACGCAAATGAAGTCTCTGTGGCCTACCAAGAGGGGATTGGTCAGTTTGTGGCCCTGCTGGGAGGGACCATGCCTTGAAATTGACAAGAAGCTT
The DNA here is from genome assembly GCF_030014295.1 of Loxodonta africana. Taxonomy (NCBI): domain Eukaryota; kingdom Metazoa; phylum Chordata; class Mammalia; order Proboscidea; family Elephantidae; genus Loxodonta; species Loxodonta africana. Next base: position 36,951,684 of record NC_087345.1, on the reverse strand, counting down.
GTGTGTGTGTGTTTGTGTGTGTGTGTGTGTATACATATTATAGATATATATATAGAACATATGCAGCCAGCCCCACAGAAGTTTTCCAGACAGAAAGGAGGAAGAGAGGCAGAATGAAGAAGCAGAAGGAAGAAAGAAGAAGCAGAGAGAGACAGGAGGCAAGGAAGCTCCTAAAAGAGCTGTAACACAGGTCAAGGGCTGTAATGTTGAAGGCAGTAACAGGCCCAGAAGGGGCCCAGTGGCAGAATCAGTGGTGACAGATGGCAGGGCCCAGAGGAGCCTGTGATGAGGGGACCAAGAGGAGCCTATCCTGAGGTGGCTGAGAGGAGCTATCCTATGGGGGTCTAGAGGAGGCCTGTCCAGCCCAGAGAAGCTGAGAGAGCTGTCCTGCAGTGAAGAAGGGAGATTTTTGCCTACATGCTTCCTGATCCTAATCCTGAGTTGTAGTCTGTTGATTGTGAGCGTGAGTTGTACCGCACTGCTATCTTAATAAGCCACTTTGCTGTAAGTACAGGTTCTGAGGTCTGTGTGGCCATTGTAACAGATTATCAAATCCAGAAGAAAGAGTAGAGAGTGCTGTGGGAGGGATGACTGGTGTCAGAATTGGTAAAACAGCTGGAGAGTGTAAGTATGTTTGATCTTCACTTCACAGGCATCCAGCCTTGGCCTGATTCTGGCCTTTAACACCCTTTGAAGTTAGGTTCTGACAATGCTACTACTACTACCACTCTCACCCTTTTACAGACAAATGTCGTATGACCCCACTTATATGGAATTATCTAGAAAAGCAAATGCATAGAAACCAAGGTTTATTAGTGGTTACCAGGGGACATACAGCCAGGATGCTGCTTAGAAGCAAGGGTGGCAAGACTTTGTCTTACATACTTTGGATGTGTTACCAGGAGAGGCCAATCCCTGCAGAAGGACATCATGCTTGGTAAAGTAGAGGGTCAGTGAAAAATAGGAAGACCCTTAATGAGATGGATTGACACAGTGGCTGCAACAATGGGCTCAAACATAGCAATGATCGTAACGATGGCACAGGACCAGGCAGTGTTTTGTTCTGTTGTACATAGGGCCACTATAAGTTGGAATTGACTTGACAGCACCTAATAACACAACAACAGGGGCAGGTGGGAAGGGGAAAGGGACTCTGAGTTTCTGTTAAGGGTGATAAAAAATTTGGAAACGAATAATGGTGATGTTTGCACAATATGATAAGCATAATCATTGTCACTGAATTGTACACGTAAAAATAGTTGAAATAAAAGTTTTGTTATACATATTCTATTACAATTAAAAAAAAAAGTTCAAGAAGACCAATCTCCCAATTCCCAGTTTTGCTCAGGCCTAACCTGCTCTTCTCTGCCTATGTGTGAACCCTAGAAGCTATGCACAAAGGTATTTATATTCTGGGCAGCCACATACTCACTCCTTTTTTTGTGTGTGTGCTTTAAATGAAAGTTTACAGAGCAAATTAGTTAGTTTATCATTCAAAAATTTATACAAGAATTGTTTCATGACATTTGTTGCAATCTCCTCAATGTATTCAGCACTCTTCCCCCTTTCCACCCCAGGTTCCTAGTTTCCATTTGTCCAGTTATCCTGTCCCTTCCTGCCTTCTCTTTGCTTTTGGGGCGGTGATGCCCATTTGGTCTCATATGCTTGACTGATCTAAGAAGCATGTTTCTCTTGTGTTACTGTTTGTGTATACGCCTGTCTAATATTTGACCAACTCAGAACAACCCTACAGGACAGAGTAGAAATGCTTCCAAGGAGCAGCTGGTGGATTCAAACAGCCGAACTTTTGGTTAGCAGCCAAGCATTTAACCATTGTGCCACCAGGGTCCTATGAGTCAGGATCAACTCTACGCCAATGAGGAATCTTTGGCTGAAAGGTGGACTTCAGTTCTGAGTTATCAGGGTGTCTAGGGGCCATAGTCTCAGGAGTTCTTCCAGTCTCTGTCATACTAGTAAGTCTGGTCTTTTTCATCAATCTGAATTCTGTTCTACATTTTTCTCCCACTCTGCCTGGGACCCTCTATTGTGATCCCTGTCACAGTGGTTGGTGGTAGCAGCTGGGCACCATCTAGTTCTTCTGTGCTCAGGTTGGTGGAGGCTGTGGTTCATGTGGTCCATTAATCATTTGGACTAATATTTTCCTTGTGCATTTAGTTTTCTTCATTCTCCTTTGCTCTGGACAGGATGGGACCAATAGATGTGTCTTAGATGGCCGCTTGCAAGCTTTTAAGACCCCAGACACTATTCACCAAAGTAGGATGTAGAACATTTTCTTTATGATCTATGTTATGCCATTTGACTTAGATTTCCCCTGGAGCCATGGTATCCAGCCCTTAGCCCCAGTAACTCAGTCCCTGAAGGTGTTTGGATATATCTAGGAAGCTTCCATGACTTTGACTTGGTCAAGCTGTGCTAACTTCCTCTGCTTTGTGTGTTGTCTTTCCTTTCACCAAAGTTAATACTCGTCTCTTATCTCTCATCCTTCCCTTGTGACCATCAAAGACTGTTTTTTCTCTGTGTAAACCTTTTCCTGGGTTTTTATAATAGTGGTCTCATATAATATTTGTCCTGTTGTGAATGACTTATTTCATTCAGCATAACACCCTCCAGATTCATCCATGTTGTGAGATGTTTCTTGTCTTCATCATTGTTCTTTATCATTGTATAGTATTCCATTGTGTGTATATACCAAAATTTATTCATTCACCTGTTGATGGACATCTAGGTTGTTTCCACCTTTTTGCTATTGTGAATAATGCTGCCATGAACATGGGTGTGCATATATCTATTCGTGTGATGGCTCTTATTTCTTGTCTTAGGTATCTAGTGCTGCCATAACAGAAATACCACAAGTGGATAGCTTTAACAAACAGAAATTTATTCTCTCACAGTCTAGTAGGCTAGAAGTTCAAATTCAGGGCACTGCCTCCTGGGGAAGGCTTTCTTTCTCTGTCAGCTCTGGAGGGAGGCCTTTGTCATCAATCTTCCCCTGGTCTAGGAGCTTCTCAGCACAGGGATCCTGGGTCCAAAAGACGTGCTCCCCTCCTGGTTCTTGCTTAGTGGTAATGAGGCCCCCCTGTCTCTCTGCTGGCTTCTCTCTTTTACATCTCAAAAGACATTGACTCAAGATACAACTTAATCTTGTAGATTGAGTCCTGCCTCATTAACATAACTGCCTCTAATCCTGCCTCATTAACATCATAGAAGTAGGATTTACAATACATAGGGAAGGCACATCAGTTGTCAAAATGGTGGACAATCACACAATACTGGGAACTATGGCCTAGCCAGTTGATACACACTTTGGGGGGGACACGATTCAATTTATGACATTTCTGTAAGGTAAATTCCTAGAAGTGGGATTGCTGGATCATGTGATATTTCTATTTCTAGCTTTTTAAGGAAGCTCCATATCGTTTTCCATAGTAGTTATACCATTTTACATTCCTACCAGCAGTGTATGAGAGTTCCAATCTCCCCAAAACTTCACCAGCATTTATTGTTTTCTGAATTTTTGTTCAGTGCCATTCTCACAGGATTGAGATAGTATCTCATCGTGGTTTTGATTTGCATTTCTTTAATGGCTAATGATCAAGAGCATCTTTTCATGTATTTGTTGCCTGCGTGAATGTCCTCTTTGGTGAAGTGTCTCTTCATGTCCTTTGCCTGTTTTGTAAGTTTCTTTCTAGTTATTCTGTCCATTGTTGAAAATGCTGTGTTGAAGTCTTCTACTAATTACTGTAGAACCGTCTCTGTTTTCATTTCTGTCAGGGTTTGTTTTATGCGTTTTGTCATTGGGTGCATGGATATTTATCATGGTTATGTCTCCTTGGTGGATTAATCCCTTAATCATTATAAATGTCCTTCTTTGTCTCTTATGATGGAGTTTGACTTGAAGTCTATTGTATCAGAGATTAATATTGCCACTCATGCTCTTTTTTGGTTACCATTTGCTTGATATATATTTTTTCCATGTTTTGGTTTTTAACCTCTTTATGTCTTTGTGTCTAAGATGTGTCTCTTGTAGGCAACATGTTGATGGGTCATTTTTTTTTTTTAATCCATCCTGCCACTCTGTCTATTGACTGGTGCATTTTGACCCATTTACATTCAGTGTGATTATCGATAGATATGAATTTCCTGCTGTTATTTTGTTATGCTTTTGTGTGTGTGTGTGTGGTGTTAACAGTTTCTTTGTTCCACTAATTTTCTGTGCTAAGTTCTTTTTGTTCATGTTTTGTCTTTTTTTCTTTGTTTTTGTCGAGTTTGTGTTTACTGAATCTTTTTGATTTTCTTCTTTATTTTGCTGGGTAGATTTGTTAACTTTATTTATGGTTGCTATGAGGTTTACCTGTATAATCCTATGTTTAAAACCATCTGTTATTTTTAGATATTGCCTTGACTTCCTCTCCATATGGAAGTTCTATAACTACACCATTCATTGCCTCTTTTTGTTTCAAAGTTGTAGCTGATGGCAGATTGACATCTCTGGTTCCCTGTCTTCAGTTCTGTAGCTTTATTTTACTTTGGAGATTTCTCTATCTGGGTTGGCATCTTGGTGATTTCATCATGTGGCTTGCTGTCAGGATGTTGTCTGCTGTCATTGGTTCTCTATCCATAGGACTCTCTTTAATATTTCTTGTAAGCACGGTCTGGTTTTTACAAATTCCCTTAACTTCTGTTTATCTGGGAATGTCCTAATTTTGCAATCATATTTGAGAGACAATTTTGCTGGGTAGATGATTCTTGGTTGGCAATTCTTTTTTTTCAGGGTTTTATATGTGTCATCTCATTGCCTCTTACTGGCATGGTCTTCTCCAGGTAATCAGAGCTTAGTCTTATTGGAGTCCCTTTGTAAGTGATATTTCATTTCTCCCAAGCTGCTTTCAGAATTCTTTATCTTTGGACTTGGAAAGTTTGATTTTGATATGTCTTAGTGATTTTCTTCTGGGGTTTATCCTATATGGGGTTTGTTGAACTTCATGGATGGAAATCTTCTTGTCTTTTGTGACATTGGGGAAGTTTTCTTCCAGCAAATCTTCAAAAATTCTTTCTGTGCATTTTTTTTTTTTTTTCTTTTTGGTCTCTTCCTGTTCTGGGGTTCCCATCATGTTTAAATTATTCTTCTTCATAGTGCCCCACATAACACTTAGGCTTTCTTCTTTTTTTTTTTTTTCCATTCTTTTTTCTGTTTGTTCCTCAAATTGGTATCAAGGGGTTTTTCTTCTATTTTGCTAATTCTTTCTTCCATTGTTTCAATTCTACTTCTCTGTCCTTCCATTGAGTTATCTATTTCTGATATTTTATTGTTAATCTTCTGGATTTCTTGTTGCTGTTTTTGTATGATTCCTAATTGTCTATTTAATTTGTAATTTTGTTATCTTTTCCCCTGAATTCTTGTAGGGTTTTGTCTGTGTTTTCCTTGATCTCTTTGAGGACCCTACATACAAGCCTTTTGAATTGCTTATCAGGCAGTTCCATTACCATCTCTTCCTCAAGAAGATTTTCTGCCCTTTTATTTTGGTAATTTTGTTGAGTCATCTTGTTTTGTTTCTTTATATGATTTGAATTATCTGCTCTCTTTCTGAGGGATTAAAGCATTGTTTTATTTTATTTATGATTTGTTTTGATTTATCAGTGCAGGTGGCTTGAACATGCTTCGGTGATCACTCATCTGGTAGCACAGGGGCATTCACTTCCTGTCCCCAGTTGGATGGGACAATGGCAGGTAGGGCAAGCCCTCGTTGCTCTTCCCTGTACATGTGTGATGGCTGAGGGCATACTAGGTGGACGCTATCCAGCAGGTAGAGAGAGAAAACAAAAGAAAGTTTTCATCTATTGCTCTGTGATCACCAACTGCCCTACCGGTCTGGTACTGTTGTGGTGAGTTGCCTTGTCCCTGGGTCCTGGCTCCCTTCCTGCTCTGTGTATGCTGGGATCCCTGAAGCTCTCATCCTCCTTCCTGTAGTTTCCCTCCTTAGCTCCAGTTCATGTCCTGCTCACCTTGCTTCACTTGGGTGTGTAGACACACTGCCTCTGTCTCCTCGGAGTTCTGTGATGTTATCTTCTTGTGCTCCTCACACATGGTCACTGCTGGCTTTGATTCAAAATGGCCCTGCTGTGCTGGGCTGTCTGTCAAGGCACCCATACTCCATATCTTTCCCTGTTCGCTGCTGTCATTCAGTTCCTTTTTCCAATTGCTGTTTGATCTTATTCTATATCCTTTCATCTGATGCTCAGGATTCCAAGGTTGTCATCTTTATCTGTTTCACTTCGTTTCCCAGATCTTTGCTGTAGAGGGACAGTATGGTGCATATGACTAGGCTGCCATCTTAAATTTCTCCCACTCACTCACTCCTGCACACTGTCTGCTGAGAGTTTGTAGCTCTCTCAGCAGGTGTAAAACAGTATAAAGAGAAAAAAACAGAAAATTTCCCTTGCCTGCTCTGCCAAAGAGGAAGCATGCTGTGGTCTTATTTCTTTCTGCACCAAGTCGTGAGCTGATAGAGCATTCTTCAATCATCTCCAAGCCATTGCTGGGCTGCCCTCCCCTCCTGTCCTTGCTGGAAGTTTCAGTCTCTCTATTTTCCTTAACCTACTACAAATCTTCTTAGCACAGGGCCAGCCACCTTTCCCTGCTACGTGGAAAAATCATGGGCTTGGCACACCTGTACATCCTATCCACTGCTCTGCTCTACCTGCTCTGGGCCCCCAATGCCTGACCTCTAGGGCTGTATCACCCAGGCTCCCTGATGAGTTAGACTGATGGGAGGTGTCTGTAAAAGATAGGAGGATGAGGAAATAGAAAGGTTGGGGTACTTAATGCCCAGCTCCTCTTTCTTCCTTTGGTCCTTGGGTGGGTAGAAGCTTCCTGCTGCTGCCAGTTTCTGGATGTCTTACCATCCCCAGTGGACTCAAACATACTAATAATCATGAAGATGGTACAAGATTAGGCAACATTTCATCCAGTTATATACAGAATCACCGTGAGTGGGAGCTGACTTGATGGCAACTAACAACACCACTATCACTTTATGGTTCTCTTAATCTTGACCAAACCTTTGAAAATAATCTGTCCATTAAATTATTTTCAGTTAAATACTTTTGAATGTGACATCTGTTACCTGCTAGGACCCTGACAGCTAAAAGGGCCTTTAAAGACTTATGTCAAAAGGTGATAGGGCAGAGATTGCTACCTGCTTGACCCCAATATCTATTCTCCCTTTATTCCTTAATAAAGAAACCCTAATTCTTAGAAGGGCACATGGCCACTCTTAATAATGACCTATATTCTCAGCTTCTTTTGCAATTAGCTGTAGCTGTGTGACTTACTTCTGGCCAATAAGATGTAAGCAGAATTAAAAGGTAGCAGCCCTAGAAAAACATAAGATTTAGATAGTTCACGTCATTTTTCCCTTTTCTTCTGTGTTCCTTCCTTCACCCTACTTCTTGGAACATGACTGTGATGGTTGGAGCTCTGGTAGCTATCTTTACCATGAGAACGAAAGCTACACTTTAGGGATGGTGGGACGAAAGCTTGAAGGAGTTCGGGCCCCTGCCTTTATAGAGCCTCCATGCCAGCTTGAACTGCCTGCTTCTGATTCTTTTTTACAAGCCACTGACGTGTCTGTAATATGCAGCTGAATTCAGTCCTAACTAAACCTTGTGGGTCAGATTAGAGGGATTGTATAGCAGAAAGCACCCCAGACCTTGCAGCAGAAGTGCTGGTTCAAGTTGTGGCTGTTTCACTCACAATTCTGGAAACTTGAGCAAATCCCTTGATCTCCCTGAGACTAAGTTCCCTATCTGTTCAGTTAGAAAAATAGTATCCATCTCACATAATAGAGAAAATTAAATAAGATAACAGATATCTGCTTCAGTATCCAGCACACAGTAAGCAAATGGTTAAATGTATGGCTCTGAAGTTATAAAAAAAAAAAAAGTAAATTTTTTTTTTTTTTTGAAGTTATACTCGGTGTTAAAATCCTGCCTTACTAGCTGTGTGCCTTTGGGAAAGTCATTTAACCTCTTTGAACCTTTGTTCTCTCATTTTTAAAGGTAGATGATAACAGTACATGATTCAAAGGACTTGAAGATAGATAATGCTTTTATTTTATTACCTAGTACTTAGTAAGCACTCAAAAAATGAATAACTACTGCATTATTATTGTTATTATTATTACTCTCTAATCATTACCAGTCATTTTGTACTTTTATATTATCTTGTGACAATTGTTTTCATTTTAAGTCTTGGGATCTCATATTCCCATGACAAGGGTAATGCTTATGTATCATTATAGTCTTCACAGTCCCTAGCTCTGTGCCAGACCCAGAAGCACTTGATTAAATGGCTGGCAAATAATCTTGGGCACTTTAGCCAAAGAGTTCCATGTCTGGAATGTATCTCTTTCTTCCTGCTCTTAGGGGGAGGGAGGGTAGAGGGTTGGAAATCTGGCAAGAGTTTGGAATTAGAAGGGGATTATGCAGGTCAGGACAACAAAATCCAGTCTGTCTGATCTTAGCAGAAAGAAATACATGAAAGAAGCTAAAGCTCTTACAGAATCTTTGGGAGGGCCAGAGAACCAGGCTTGAATGCTACTCAGCCAGGAAAAATGCCCTACTACTGCATGGGATGGGATGGGCTCAAACATACCAATGATCATGAAGATGGCATAGGACCAGGCAACATCTTGTTCTATTATACATGAGGTCATCATGAGTTGGACACAACTGAATAGCAACTAACAACAACAATAGCATGGAATTGTTTTGGTGGATGCCCCAGAAGGACCAACTGCTTCTACCCACCAAGCTTAGCAGAGGATTTGTTCTCTCTGCACTCAGCTGCCATCTTGCATCTATGCCTTACAAGTTGGTAGAAACTATGTCACAAGTCTGAATCCAGCTGCAAAGGAGTCTAAGAATGTAGTCCTTAGCTTTCTAATAGAAAGAGGTTAGAATACATATTGAGTGAACCAATTTATAATATCTGCCACAAGAAAGGGCTTTCTATTTGCCTGTAGCTTTATTAATATGACCTGCATCAGAAAGACCATGAGGTATAGGGAAAAGAGTATGGGCCATGGAGTTAAACAGTTGTGGGTTCTTTCTCTACCTTGAACACATCAGATTTTTTCCTATTTTAGGGTTGTTGCAAATTTTTACCTTTTGTCTGGAACTTTCTGGAGCTATATCTTCTCATGATTCACTCCTATTTGTCATTCAGGTTCCAGCTTAAATGTCACTTCCTCAGAAAGGCCTTCCCTGACCACCCCATCTAACATGTCCCATCTCACTTTCAGCCTTCCGTCATATCATGCTTTTTATTTTCTTTATAGCAGTAATCTGCTATTTTATTGGTTTTTGCTATTGTTGTTTGTTTATTTTCTTTATGGTCTGGACTCCTTCTAACCCCAAATAGAATGTAAATTCCATAACAGCAGGGGCTTTGTCTTGTTCACAGGTATATCCCTAGAGCCTAGAACAGTGGCTGATATAAGACAATAATAGTCTTTACTATATAATTACCATGTCACTAGATTGTCATGGACTGAGTTGTATCCCCCAAAAATATCTGTCAACTTGGCTAGGCCATGATTTCCAGTATTGTGTGTTTGTCCACAATTTTGTCATCTGATGTGATTTTCCTATATGTTGTAAATCCTAATGCTGTGATGTTAATGAGGCAGGATTAGAGGTAGTTATGTTAATGAGGAAAGAGTCAATCTATAAGATTAGGTTGTGTCTTAAGTCAATCTCTTTTGAGGTATAAAAGAGAGTGAGCAGAGAGACAGAGGGACCGCATACCACCAAGAATGTAGTGCCAGGAGTGTGCATCCTTTGGACCAAGGGCTCTGCACTGAAAAGCTCCTAGACAAGGTGAAGACTGATGCAAGGACCTTCCCCCAGAGCCAGCAGAGATAGAAAGCCTTCTCCTGGAGCTGGCACCCTGAATTTGGACTTCTCGCCCACCAGAGTGTGAAAGAATAAATTTCTCTTTGTTAAAGCTATCCACTTGTGGTATTTCTCTTATAGCAGTACTAGATAACTAAGGCACAGATGCAGTTTAATCCTCGTGCCACTCTTATAAAGTACTTTATTATCATTGCCATTTTGCAGATATGGAAATAGAAGCCCAAAGAGGGTAATGACTTGCCCAGGGTCATACACTAAGTAAATTGTGAAACTGTGATTTAAACCTAGGCAGTCTGGTTCTAGAGCTGACCTCTTAACTGCTACAGCATGCTGAACAAAATAGGTGCTCCATAAATATTTTGTGGATAAACTAGTGAATGGACACTTTTCAGTCAGCTCATTGACGCTCTCTATTGTATTTAACACTGCTGATGATCTCTTTCTCCATCTCCTTCATGGGTTTCTCCTCCTCTATCTTCTCTTCCTGTTCTCTGTAAACACCTGTATTCTCCAGGTTTCCATACTTTCTTACTACGTGCTCTCCTTGGGTGATATTATTTAGTATCATAGTTGAAACATTATATGCTGACAAGTCCAAGATCTACCATAAATCTCTAGTGGTAACTCTCCCAGAGCAACAGAATTAAATGTTTATGGGCTCTTAGACATCCCTACTTGAGCATCCTCCAGCTATCTCAAATTCAACAATCACCAGGTTGATATTATCATCTTCTCCAAAACAAAATCTGCTCCTTCTCCCATATCGTGCATCTCAGTCAATATGACCATCATTTGCCCAGTCTCCAAGGAGAACAACTTGGCAGTCATTTTAGAGTTTTCCTATCTCTCCCCATAGCCAATCTATGACCAAGTCCTGTAGATTTTACCTTTTAAAAAGTTCTCCAGTCCATCTCTTTCTCTCTATTCCTGCTCCCAGCAGGATTTCTGGATTTCTTTCCAAGACTGTATATTGCAGCAGTGCCCTAACTGCTTTACCCATCTCTAGTCTTACTCCCTCAAATACACTCTCTGAACACCACCAGAAGATCTAAATATGATATAAATCTGTGTCTCTCCTTTGCTCTTTACTCTTCAGTCATTCCACCATTCATTGATTTCAGGATAAAATTCCAGATTTTTAAAGTCGACCTTGACCTGGCCCCTGACTACATCTCCAAAGTCAACATCAAGCCCCTTGCCCACTTCCTATGTCCACCATCACCTTATTCTTCAGAAATAACTAGTTTATTGCATTTCGTTAGCAAAGCCCATACAGAGCCATGTTTTCCACCTTGTGGAATAAGGATCAGGGAAACCAGTTTTCTTAGTCATCTAGTGCTGCTATAACAAATGCTACAGGTGGATGGCTTTAACAAAGAGAAATTTATTTCTTCACAGTCAAGTAGGCTAAAAGCCCAAATTCAGGGCTTCAGCTCCAGGGGAAGACTTTCTCTCTCTGTCAGCCTTCTCATCAATCTTGCCCCAGACAAGGAGCTTCTCTGCACAGGGGCCCCAGGTCCAAAGAATGTGCTCTACTCCTGGCACTGCTTTCTTGGTGGTATGAGGTCCTCCAGCTCTCTGCTCGCTTCTCTCTTTTATACCTCAAGAGATTGCCTCAAGACACAATCCAGTCTTGTAGATTGAGTCCTGCCTCATCCACATCATCCACAACTGCTGCTCATCCTCCCTCATTAACATCACAGAGTCAGGATTTACAACATATAGAAAAATCATATAATACTGGAAATCATGGCCCAGCCAAATTTATACACACATTTTTGGGGGGACATAATTCAATCCATGACACCAGTCAACAAGAGAGGAGAGAGAACATCATGATAGCTTTTTAATCCTTTATTTTAATTTTTCCTTGATGCCCAGCTGCATTTCTGCCTTTTGGTTTCATCAAACACTCCAAGAACTTAATAATTCAGTCCTTTCATTTGCTTCTGCTGGCTCAAGTTGAGTTAATGTCTGTTACTTGTAACTAAAACCGTTCCAACAGATATACTGACAAACTGAAAGAAAAGGGATCTATTTACATGAAATGATTTGCAAAAGAGGAAGAAGCCTTTTCAGAAGAAGAGGGAGATGGGACTGGGGAGTATGGCCCAACCAGGGCCGAGGATTCATGTCTGAGCAGTGCAGCAAGGGAAGCTGCAAACAGACTATGAAACTTCTATTTCACGAAGGGTCCCTCTTAAAGAAGCATAGCTTGTGTGCCCAAGTGACAAAGTGCCACACAGAGCAGGGCCTTCTCCCCCTTCTGTAAGGGATGCAGCCTGGCTTTGGAACATGGAACTTCTATGGCATCTCAAGGGCTGTCCAGGGAACATGGAACTTCTATGGCATCTCAAGGGCTGTCTTTTTGGGGATCAGTGAAAGATAGACACTTGACATAGTCCTTGATATTATCGCTGGGAGCTCTAGGGTAGAAATGCAGCAACTTCAAATGGCTCACTGAGTACAGATATCAATGGGGTGGAGGGGTCGGAGCAGGGGAAGAACATTGTGAATGCCACATGGTAACTTTATTGGACAGACTTGTTTGTGATACACCTTCTGGAGACTCCCAAAAATAATTGAGTGAGATTCAAATGGGAGACTCAGGGTTCTGAAACTTGAAGTTGTAAGATAGATTCAGTAAAATGTAGGTTATCACCACTGATGTGCTTCATTTCAACCCAGAGGCCAGGAAAACCTGAAGGAATTCAGGTTTGTAGCATTAGGTTTACTTTAAAAAAAGATTAAAAGTGAAGGAATAAAGTAACTTAGGAAAACTGAAAACAGATTACAGGTAGAACATTTACTCTTCCCTCAAATCTTTCTTTACAACTCACTTGACATTTATGAAATGGCACCTACTAAAAGATGGAAGGAAATATCAAAAGAAGATGGAAAGAATACACAAAGTCACTATACCAAAAAGAAGTGGTCGACATTCAACCATTTCAGGAGGTAGCATATGAATAAGTACTGATGGTACTGAAGGAAGAAGTCCAAGCTGTACTGAAGGTACTGACGAAAAACAAGGCTCCAGGAATTGACAGAATATCAATTGAGATGTTTCAACAAACAGATGCAGCACTGAAAGTGCTCAATCATCTTTGCTAAGAAATTTGGAAGACAGCTACCTGCCCAATTGACTGGAAGAGATCCATATTTATGCCTATTCCCAAGAAAGGTCATCCAAAAGAATGAGGAAATTATCAAACAATATTGTTAATATCACACACAAATAAAATTTTGTTGAAGATCATTCAAAAGTGGCTGCAGCAGTATACCAACAGGGAACTGCCAGAAATTCAAGCTGGATTCAGAAGAGGATGTGGAACCAGGGATATCACTGCTGATGTTAGATGGATCTTGACTAAAATCTGAGAATATCAGAAAGATGTTTACCTGTGTTTTAGTGATTCTGCAAAGGCATTTGACTGTGTGGATCATAACAAATTATGAATAACATTATGAAGAATAGGAATTCCAGAACACTTATAATTGTGCTCATGAGGAACCTGTACATATATCAAGAGGCAGTCATTCCAACAGAACAAGGGGATACTGTGTGATTTAAAGGCAGTAAAGATGTGTATCAGAGTTGTATCTTTTCACCATACCTATTCAGATTGTATGCTGAGCAAATAATCCAACAAAGTGGACTGTAAGAAGAACGAAGCATCAGGATTGAAGGAAGACTAATTAACAACCGGTGTTATGCAGATGACACAACCTTGCTTGCTGAAAGTGAAGAAGACTTGAAGCCCTTACTGATGAAGATCAAAGACCACAGACTTCAGTATGGATTACACCACAACATAAAGAAAACAAAAATCCTCACAACTGGACAAATAAGCAGCACCACGATAAAGGGAGAAAAGACTGAAGTTGTCAAGGATTTCATTTTACTTGGATCCACAATCAACATCCATGGATACAGCAGTCAAGAAATCAAATGACACATCGTATTGGGCAAATCTACTGCAAAAGAACCCTTTAAAGTGTTGAAAAGCAAAGCTGTCACCTTGAAGACTAAGGTGCAGCTGACCCAAGGCATGCTGTTTTTAATCACCTCATATACATATGAAAGCTGGAGAATGAATAAGGAAGACTGAAGAAGAATTGATGCCTTTGAATTGCAATGTTAGAGAAGACTGTTGAATATACCATGGACTGCAGAAAGAACAAACAAATCTGTTTTGGAAGAAGTATGACCAGAATGCTCCTTAGAACCGAGGATGGCGAGGATATGTCTCACATACTTTGGACATGTTATCAGGAGGGATCAGTCCCTGGAGAAGGACATCATGCTTGGTAAAGTAGAGGATCAGCGAAAAAGAGGAAGACCCTCAATAAGATGAATTGCAACAGTGGCTGCAGCAATGGGCTCAAACATAACAACGATTGTGAGGATGGAGCAGGACGGGGCAGTGTTTCGTTCTGTCATACACAAGGTAGCTATGAGTCGGAACCAACTCGATGGCACCTGACAACAACAACAAAATAAATACTTTATAATTTAGCTGACTTTTTTTTTTTTTTTTAATTCATCAAAGTAGAATGAAACAACAGAAAGCTTATATTCCCAGGTTAGGTTTGAAAGTCACCTTTATAAAATCATGGGATCTCAGAATGGTTAGCTACGGAAATCTTGCCAATTTTCCTTGAGCTCAGTTGCGAAAGGAAAAGAAAGACATTTGTATAAGCTTACTTTTAGTCCCAAATTTCACATGGAGTTCATGACCCAATTGTGAAATGACACATTTTCCACAGTCTGGCTGGGATTAACCCAACCAGACAAATAGAATAGATGTCAACCTAGTCTTAAAGAGAAACTTGCAAAGAAAACTTTGAACTAAATTTAACTTGACACTCACACACATTTCATGCTCATCCAATTCTATTTCTTTCTTATTAGCGACGATATACTGAGTTTTAAATCAAAGCTGATTAGTTGTAAAAGTTTTCTTTTTAAACATCTCAACTATGTTTACAGATGTTCTTATGACACCCTGGGGACACAGAATGCAGGATCATGGTTCACTGGGAGATAAAGACTTGGGGGATTAAAATGTTTTTCAAACATAAACTTCAAGTAAATTAAACCTGTGATGTTGACAAATAATATTGAATATGTCATAGACTGCCAGAAGAACAAACAAATCAGTCTTAGAAGAAATACAACTTAGAAGCAAGAATGAAGAGACTTCATCTGCTTACTTTGGACATGTCATCAGGAAGACCAATCGTTAGAGAAGGATATCATGTTTGGCAAAGTAGAGGGTCACCAAAAATGAGGAAAACCCTCAATGAGATAGGTTGACACAACAGTCTCAACAATGGCTGAAACACATCAAAGATCATGGAGATGGTGCAGGACTGGGCAACATTTCATTCTGTTATACCTATGGTCGCCACGACTTCGGGGTGATTCAATGGCAACTAACAACAATAACATATGGTAGGAACACCACCTATTTGTCAGTTTGTTGTACTGTGGTGGCTTATGTGTTGCTATGATGCTGGAAGCCCTGCCTCTGGTATTTCAAATACCATTAGGGTCACCAACAGCAGACAGGTTTCAGCAGAGCTTCCAGACCTAAGACAGACAAGAAAAAGGCCTGAGGATCTACTTCTGAAAATCAGCCACTGAAAATCTTATGTATAACAACAGAACATTCTTGGATATAGTGCTGGAAGATGGGATGGATTGACACAACAGCCACAACAATGGACTCAAATATACAAACCGTAATGAAGATGGCATAGGACTGGGTGACATTTTGTTCTGCTGTACATAAGGTCACATGAGTAGGAGCTGACTCGATGGCAACTAAAAACAACACCAGTATGATAGGAATTGTGCAAAGCAATTCATAAAACCTTATGGGATAGATACTGCTGTTATCCCTATTTCACAGATAAAAAATTGAACCTTGGAGAGGTTAAAGAAATTGCCTAAGATCCCACAGCTAGTAAGTAGCAGGGCAGGGATTTAAGGCAAACTGACCACAGAGCCCACATGTGATAACGGGATATATACAGCCTCCCAGTTCTTACTACCCCCTTTTGGTAGATTGTGTGCATGTATTTGGGTTGCTTTGGTACCACCTCTGATACCATCTGTATGTGATCTCTTCTTTCAAGTACCCAACATCTTGTCTAGAAAGTCTAAGTGGCTTAGCTTGGATTAGTGTCCACGCATTTAAGTTGTGGGGACATGGGCTGGAAGTTCCCTCAAATGCACCCAACTACATCTCAAAGAGTTCTTTATAGTCAATAAGGCAATAATATTAGGCAGAAAAGAAGTGGTAGAAAAACTAACAAGACTTGATTACCATGTACCAAGCACTATGCTAAGTATTTTAAACACATTATCTCATTTGTCTTTATAACAACACAGGGACTGAATGAGACCAAAGATTATTACAGGGTCAATAAAAACAACTGCCACAGTTAAGGAACAATGACAACTCAAGATATTAGAAGACCCCAACAGCCTAAGGAAGAGCCTTGAGAAAGCAAATTTAAATTTTTCTTAATTTATATTTTGAATAGATACTACATACAATGGTAAAAGAATTTGAAAGATATATAAGATTTTTTTTTTGTGTTACGTAGTCAAAATAGTTTGATTGGGACTAAAAACTTTTTTTCATAAGAGTCCATGAATGAACAGTTATCGTCTCTGTCTGCCCCAAATCTTTTTTTTTTTTTTGGTGGTTCTTTTATGTTGCAAATCCTCTTTTCCATATGTGGAAACAAACAAACAAAACAAAAAACTCCTGTATTTCCCAAGACCCTTTATTGCTAGGATATACACACTTGAGTAGCCTCCAACAAATCCCAAGCCTAAGCAAGACTTGGAATATAGAAGAAAGGTTGTAGGTACACTATTCTCCTAGGAAGTGTGGTCATGGGGCATTTGGTTTTCTGCAGCAGCTGTAATTAAGGTTCTGATGGTTAGCCCTGGGTTTATAGATGTCAAGCATCAGACGGCAGGCACAGCAGGATTTCTGCTAGAGCAGCTTTGTGATATTGTTGGACATTTCTCCTGGCTGCTTCACTTCTGGCTGTGTGACATTCAGTCTTTGTTGCATGACCCTCCCAGAAATTATTAATAATACCATGTAATAAACTTCTAGTGAAACTAGCTGGAGTGCATTCTTTTTCCAAAAGAGTGCCTCAAGGTATTGGAAATTCGATTGAGTATGTGACCTGGTTGGATTTGAAAGTAGGAAGGATGGGATACAGGTAAAACATAGCTCCAGTGGCCAAGAAGTCACTAAAACTATTGTAATACAAGCTAGGATAGTACTACTGCTGCCTCTACTTTGAAAGAGGCATCAAGAGATTAAATATTGAGAGGCAGGGCCAAGATGGTGGAGTAGTCAGATGCTTCCAGTGATCCCTCTTACGACAAAGACCCAAAAAAACCTGAAATGATTATATTTATGACAAGCTAGGAGCCCTGAACATCAAAGGCAAAGTTAGAAAATGGACTGAGCAGCAAGGGGACGGAAAGATGGTTCAGAAGCAGAGAGGAGTTGACAGAACTGAATCACTGAAAACCCTCAAGCACCATTCCCAGGAGTGACTGTGGCGGGCTGGTGGTAGCATTCGGCCACAGTTTCCTTAGGGAAAAACAGCCAGCAGCACAGCCTACTCCAGAACCAGGGAAGAATGGCATTCTCAGCAAAAGCTAAGCACTTGCATATGTTTTACCGTGACCCCCATCCCCTAGCTAGCTTCAGTGGCTGTTGATTTCCCTGGGCCTGAGACAGGTTCTGCTGAGCACCCTGAGCCATTCTCCCAGCCTTGGAGAAGGAATAAATTCACAACTGGAGGAAAAGGTAATCTGCCTGCTCCACTAACCTGGGGAGCTCAGGACAGAAGCAGCTCCTGTGCAGGCATAAACAGTCTGTGGAGTTTGAATACCTTTCCCTGCTTCATGGACATGTGTGGGCCTATTTCAGGAGAATAGGCCCTTATTGGCAGACTACAGCTGTTTCAGCTGTGTGGTGGAGAGGTGGGTGCTCGATGTTTGACACCACTTTGCCTATTAAACAGGGTCCTCATCTACCCACATCAGGGACCTCAGGACTGGTGGCTCCACTCATGTCACCCAGCCACCTGCGAGGGGGGTCCAAGGATAACTGGTACCTCCCAATCCTTACAACCAAAAGCACTGGGTGCCCATGGTCCATCTGCAGAACCTACCCACGTGTGCACTCTAGGGAACAGGAACATGCTTTCCTCACAGACTCTCGAGGGATGGTTGTTAGCCCCTGCCTTATTCAGGGCATGACCCCCTGCTGCAACCAGATATCAGTACCTACACCAGTCACCCCTGCCCCTCTAAGACTCTAGGACAGAGCCTGTACCACACACTTGATGACCAACTACCTGGACACCTGAGCTGAATCCATACAAGAAAAGTGAATGGACTCCTAGGCTCATATACCTGATAACACCTCTAGCCATCTGGTGACAGGACATTAGAGCTTTAAAGGTGAAAATCAAGCTAGCTCACTCAAGCAACCTATTTAGGGCATATCAAAACAAAACAAAGCAAGAAGCTAGGATACAGTAAAAAAAAAAACATAAAATAAACTAATACAATAACTTATAGGTGGCTCAGAGACAACAGTCAATATCAAATCACATCAAGAAACAGACCATGATCTCTTCAACAAGCTCTCAAAACAAAGAATCAAAGTATCTTCTGGATGAAGGTGCGTTCCTGGAATTACTGCATGCAGAATACAAAAGATTAATATACAGAACTCTTCAAGACATCAGGAAGGCGATCAGGCAACACACAGAACAAGCCAAGAAACACACAGATAAAGCACTTGAAGAAATTAAAAGTATTCAAGAACATAATGAAAAATTTAATAAGCTGCAAAAATCCATAGAGAGACAGCAATCAGATATTCAGAAGACTAACAATAAAATTACAGAATTAGACAACCCAATGGAAAGTCAGAGGAGCAGAATTGAGGAAGTGGAAGCCAGAATTAGTGAGACTTAAGACAAACACTTGGCAACAATATATTTGAAGAAAAATCAGATAAAAGAATTTTAAAAAATGAAGAAAACTTAAGAATCATGTGGGAGTCTATCGAGAGAAATAACCTACCAGTGATTGGCGTACCAGAACAGGGAGGGATAACAGAAAATACAGAAAGAATTGTTGAAGATTTCTTGGCAGAAAACTTTCCTGATATCATGAAAGATAAGAAGATATCTACCCAAGATGCTCATCAAACTCCACATAAGGTAGATCTTAAAAGAAAGTCACCAAGACATATTATAATCAAACTTGCCAAAACCAAAGGTAAAGAGAGAATTATAAGAGCAGTGAGGGATAAACGAAAAGTCACCTACAAAGGAGAGCCAATAAGAATAAGCTCGGACTACTTGGCAGAAACCATGCAGGCAAGAAGGCAATGGGATGACTTATATAAAGCATTGAAGGAAAAAAATTGCCAGGCAAGAATCATATATCCAGCAAAACTGTCTCTCAAATATGAAGGAGAATTTAGGACATTTCCAGATAAACAGAAGTTTAGGGAATTCATAAAAACCAAACAAACACTACAAGAAATACTAAAAGGAATTCTCTGGTTAGAAAATCAATAATATCAGATATCATCTGAAGACTAGAACACAGGGCACAGCAACCAGATGTCAACCCAGTTAGGGAAAACATAAAAATAAGTCAAGATTAAAAAAACGCTCAAAACAGGGAAACGGTGATGTCATTATATAAAAGAAGACAACGTTAAAACAATAAAGAAAAAAAAAACAGACTAAACCCATTGCAGTCGAGTAAATTCTGACTCAAAATGACCCTACAAGACAGGGTAGAACTGCACCATGGAGTTTCCAAGGAGTGCCTGGTGGACTTGAACTGCCAACCTTTTGGTTAGCAGCCACAGCACTTAACCACTCTAACACCAGGGTTTCCAAAACAATAAAGAGGGACTAAGAAATGTACCAAAAAAAAAAAAAAATGAGTTTTTTAAGAAATGTAGTCATAGACCTTTCATGTGGAGAGGAAGATGAGGTGGCATAAAGAAATAAAACTCAGGTTTAAATTTAGAATAATGGCAGTAAACATTAAGGTAACCACCAAGGAGACTAACAATCCTACTCACCAAAATAAAATACAAGGAAAAAAATAGAGACTCAGCAGAAACAAAATCAACAACAACAACTAAGAGGAAAAGACAAAATATAAACTCAGCACAAAAAATTAAGTGGGAAAAAGAAACTGTCAACAACACACAAAAAAAGACATCCAAATGACAGCACTAAACTCATATCTATAGGGTCGCTACGAGTCGGAATCAACCTGATGGCACTGGGTTTGGCTTGGTTTCAAACTCATATCTATCCATAATTACCCTGAATGTAAATGGACTAAATGCACCAATAAAGAGACAGAAAGTAGTAGAATGGACAAAAAAACACAATCCGTCTCTATGCTTTCTACAGGAGACACACTTTAGACTTAGAGACACAAACAAACTAAAAGTCAAAGGATGGAAAAAAATAAATCAAGCAAACAACAAACAAAAAAGAGCAGAAGTGGCAATATTAATTTCTGACAGAATAGACTTTAAAGTTCAATCCACCATGAAGGATAAGGAAGGACATTATATAATGATTAAAGGGACAATATACCTGGATGATATAACCATATTAAATATTATGCACCCAATGACACAGCTGCAAGATACATAAAACAAATTCTAACAGCATTGAAAAGCAAGATAGCTCCATAATTACAGTAGGAGACTTCAACACACAACTTTTGGTGACGGACAGAACATCCAGAAAGAAGCTCAATAAAGACACGGGAGATCTAAATGCCATGATCAACCAACTTGACCTCATAGAGATATACAGAACACTCCACCCAACAGCAGCCAAGTATACTTTCTTTTCTAGTGCACATGGAACATTCTCTAGAGTAGATCACATATTAGATCATAAACCAAACCTTAGCAGAATCCAAAACATCAAAATATTACAAAGCATCTTCTTTGACCATAGGCCATAAAACTAGAAATCAATAACAGAAAAAGCAGGGAAAAGAAATCAAACATTTGGAAACTGAACAAGACCCTGCTCAAAAAAGACTGGGTTATAGAAGACATTAAGGATGGAATAAAGAAATTCAGAGAATCCAATGAGAATGAAAACACTTCCTATCAGAACTTTTGGACATAGCTAAAGCAGTGCTCAGAGGTCAATTTATATCAATGAGTGCACACATACAAAAAGAAAAAGGGCCAAAATCAAAGAGTTATCCCAACAACTTCAATAAATAGAAAGAAAGCAACAAAAGAAACCCACAGGCACCAGAAGAAAGCGAATAATAAAAACTAAACCAGAATTAAATGAAATACAGAACAGAAAAACAATTGAAAGAGTTAACAAGACCAAAAGCTGGTTCTTTGAAAAAAATTAACAGAATTGATAAACCATTGGCCAAACTGACAAAAGAAAAACAGAAGAAGCAAATAACCCAAATAAGAAATGAGATGGGCGATATCACAACAGACCCAACTGAAATTAAAACAATCATATCAGATTACTATAAAAAATTGTACTTTAACAAATTTGAAAAACTAGAAGAAATGAGTGAATTTCTAGAAACACACTACCTGCCTAAACTAACACAAACAGAGGTAGAACAACTAAGTAGACCCATAACAAAGGAAGAGACTAAAAAGGCAATCAAAAAACTCCCAACAACAAAAAAAGCCCTGGTCCGGACGGCTTCACTGCAGAGTTCTACCAAACTTTCAGAGAAGAGTTAACACCACTACTACTAAAGGTATCTCAGAGCATAGAAAAGGACAGAATACTCCTAAACTCACTCTATGAAGCCAG
Organism: Loxodonta africana; assembly: GCF_030014295.1. NCBI lineage: Eukaryota > Metazoa > Chordata > Mammalia > Proboscidea > Elephantidae > Loxodonta > Loxodonta africana. The sequence goes on along the minus strand of NC_087345.1, from coordinate 36,929,844 downwards.
CATATCCCTGATACCAAAACCAGGTAAAGACACCACAAAAAAAGAAAACTACAGACCTATAACCCTCATGAACTTTGATGCAAAAATCCTCAACAAAATTCTAGCCATAGAATGCAACAACATATCAAAAAAAATAATTCACCATGGCCAACTGGGATTAGTACCAGGTATGCAGGGATGGTTCAACATTAGAAAAACAATTAATGTAATCCACCACGTAAATAAAACAAAAGACAAGAACCACATGATCTCATCAATTGATGCAGAAAGGGCATTTGACAAAGTTCAACATCCACTCATGATAAAAACTCTCAGCAAAATAGGAATAGAAGGAAAATCCCTCAACATAATAAAGGCCATTTATACAAAGCCAACAGCCAACATCATCCTAAATGGAGAGAGTCTGAAAGCATCCCACTTGAGATCACAAACCAGACAAGGATGCCCTTTATCACCACTCTTTTCAACATTGTGCTAGAGGTCCTAGCCAGAGCAGTTAGGCTAGATAAAGAAATAAAGGGATCCAGAAAGAAGTAAAAGTATCTCTACATTCAGATGACATGATCTTATACACAGAAAACTCTAAAGAATCCTCAAGAAAACTACTGAAACTACTAATAGAAGAGTTCAGCAGAGTATCAGGATACAAGATAAACATATAAAAATCAGTTGGATTTCTCTACAACAACAAGAACATTGAAGAGGAAATCACCAAATCAATACCATTTACAGTAGCTCCCAAGAAGATAAAATACTTAGAAATAAATCTTACCAGAGACGTAAAAGACCTATACAAAGAAAACTACAAGACACTACTGTAAGAAACCAAGTGACCTATGTAAATGGAAAAACATACCTTGCTCATGGATAGGAAGACTTAACATTGTAAAAATATCTATTCTACCAAAAGCCATCTATAGATACAATGCAATTCTGATTCAAATTCCAAAGACATTTTTTAATGAGATGGAGAAACAAATCAACTTCATAGGGAAGGGAAAGAGGCCCCAGATAAGTAAAGCATTACTGAAATAGAAGAACAAAGTGGGACGTTTCACTCTACCTGATTTTAGAATCTATTATACCGCCACAGTAGTCAAAACAGCCTGGTACTGGTACAACAACAAGTACATAGACCAATGGAATAGAATTGAGAATCCAGACATAAATCCACACACATATGAGCAGCTGATATTTGACAAAGGCCCAAAGTCAGTTAAATGGGGAAAAGACAGTCTTTTCAACAAATGGTGCTGGCATAACTGGATATCCATCTGCAAAAAAAAAATGAAAAAAGACCCATACCTCACTCCATGCCCAAAAACAAACTCAAAGTGGATCAAAGATCTAAATATAAAATCTAAAATGAAAAAGATTATGGAAGAAAAAATAGGGACAACACTAGGAGCCCTAATTCATGGCATAAACAGTATACAAAACATTACTAACAATGCAGAAGAAAAACTAGATAACTGGGAGCTCCTAAAAATCAAACACCTATGCTCATCCAAAGACTTCACCAAAAGAGTAAAAAGACTACCTACAGACTGGGAAAAAATTTTAGCTATGACATTTCCAATCAGCATCTGATCTCTAAAATCTACATGATACTACAAAACTCAACTATAAAAAGACAAATAACTGAATTAAAAAATGGGCAAAGGATATGAACAGACACTTCACTAAAGAAGACATTCTGGTAGCTAACAGATACATGAGGAAATGTTCACGATCATTAGCCATTAGAGACATGCAAATCAAAACTACAATGAGATTCCATCTCACTCCAACAAGGCTGGCATTAATCCAAAAAATACAAAATAATAAATGTTGGAGAGGTTGTCAACAGAGTGGGACACTTACACACTGCTGGTGGGAATGTAAAATGGTAAAACCACTTTGGAAATCGATTTGGCAGTTCCTTAAAAAGCTAGAAATAGAACTACCATAGGATCCAGCAATCCCACTCCTCAGAATATATCCTAGAGAAATAAGAGCCTTTACACGAACAGATACATGCACATCCATGTTCATTGCAGCACTGTTTGCAATAGCAAAAAGATGGAAGCAACCAAGGTGCCCATCAACAGATGAATGGATAAATAAATTATGGTATATTCACACAATGGAATACTACGCATAGATAAGGAACAACGATGAATCTGTGAAACATTTCATAACATGGAGGAATCTGGAAAGCATTATGCTGAGTGAAATTTGTCACTTGTAAAAGGACAAATATTGTATGAGACCACTATTATAAGAACTCGAGAAATAGTTTAAACAAAGAAAATATTCTTTGGTGGTTAGGAGAGTGGGAAGGGAGGGAGGGAGAGAGGTATTCACTAATTAGATAGTAGACAAGAACTAATTTAGGTGAAGGGAAAGATAACACACAATACAGGAGAGGTCAGCACAACTGGACTAAACCAAAAGCAGTTTCCTGAATAAACTGAATGCTTTGAAGGCCAGCGTAGCAGGGGCGGGGATTTGAGGACCAAGGTTTCAGGGGACATCTAGGTCAATTGGCATAATAAAATCTATTAAAAAAACACTCTGCATTCCACTTTGGAGAGTGGTGTCTGGGGTCTTAAATGCTAGCATGTGGCCATCTGAGAGACATCAGTTGGTCTCAACCCACTTGGAGCAAAGGATAATGAAGAACACCAAAGACACAAGGTAATTATGAGCCCAAGAGACAGAAAGGGCCACATGAACCAGAGACTACATCAGCCCGCGACCAGAAGAACTAGATGGTGCTCAGCTACAACAGATGACTGCCCTGACAGGAAACACAAGAGAGAACCCCTGAGGGAGCAGGAGAGCAGTAAGACGCAGACCTCAAACTCTCGTTAAAAGATCAGACTTAATGGTCTAACTGAGACTAGAAGGACCCCCATGGTCATGGTCTCCAGACCTTCTGTTAGCCCAAGACAGGAACCATTCCCAAAGCCAGCTTTTCAGATAGGGATTGGACTGGACTATGGGATAGAAAATGATACTGGTGAGGCGTGAGCTTGCTGGTCAGGTAGACGCGTGAGACTACGTGGGCAGCTCCTGTCTGGATGGGAAATGAGAGGGCAGAGGGGTTCAGAAGGTGTCCGAATGGACATGAAAATAGAGAGTGGAAAGGAATGTGCTGTCTCATTAGGGGCAGAGCAACTAGGAGTATATAGCAAGGCGTATATAAATTTTTGTATGAGAGACTGACTTGATGTGTTAACTTTTACTTAAAGCACAATAAAAATTTTTTTTTTAAAAAAGAGAGATTAAATATCAGGATACCAAACCTAGAGTGAGAGAAACCCCTCAACCTCACCCCTGCCACATGCAGGATTTGTAATGGGAACAAAGAAGAATCTGTTCCACGTCTTCTGGGGCTTTCAGTGAAATCAAAGATATAAAAAGGAGTCAAAGAGAGGATTTGGGGAAGATAGTTGAGGATTTTTTTTTTTTTTGAAGAGGCTGCTGCTTTGCTGTGAGTCCTTCTCATTCGGAGGAGTGACATGGATGCTATCTCCTAACTCCAAGCCTAGTGAGAGGACTTTCAGTAGGCCACTGGAAGATCTTTGAAATGTGTCCCCTGCAGTTGGGAGACACAGAAGGCTGGGGCCTGACTAATGACCAAGAAACTAAAGCAGACTGTGGACTGCAGTGCAGTTCCACCAAGGAAACACAGAATGCTAAGGGCTGGCTAAGTTCTTTGAAAATGGAGGAGCCAGGAGGGCTGCTGCAATGAGATCAGAAGACATTCTGAGAGTTTTTTCCGGCAAGGGATGAAGGTTTCCTGTGACCATATGTGGGTTACAGAAGAAAGCCTTGGATCCTGTCCAACAGGTCCTCTTCAACTGGATGAGGCGATTTCAACTGAAAGAAGCTCAGCATATAAAGCTGGATATTCGAGGGCTAAAAAAAGAGTTGAAAGAGACCACCTGGAATAGAGATACATCTACCTGAGTTAAGGAAACTGCAGGAGAGGGGCCCTGCAGGGAACCCATGAAAATCTTATGCAAGGGCCATGAGAGAAAGAATCTGCTTGAACTAGCTTACAGCACTCCCCCTACTCCCCGGGGTCACCACCTTTCATCATCACCCAGGCCCAGAGAGAACGAAGTCATCTGAATAAGTAAGAACTCATTTACCCCCTCGTTCTTATCTGTACCCCACCTTCAACACTGGTGGGGAAGAGAATGACAGCTATCAGGCAGAGATGAAAGAACGCAGAGAGAGAAGAAGAAGCCATGGAACCTGTCAGAATTTTTATCCAGGGCCAGAGAAGACTGTCTTCTCTTCCTCCAAAACCTGAGTAAAGTTTAAAGGGTTGGTGGGAGACAAAAAGAAGTTGTATTTTGATTACATTATGGGTTGTGCTCACAGTAGTCTTTGGCACCCGGAGGCAAAACTGCAAAAAAAATGATCACCTATGATCACCTATGGAAACCCTGGTGGTATAGTAGTTAAGAGCTACGGCTGCTAACCGAAAGCACCAGGTGCTCCTTGGAAACTATGGGGCTGTTCTACTCTGTCCTATAGGGTCGCTATGAGTTGCAATCGACTCGACGGCAACGGGTTTGGTAGTTTTTTTTTATGGTCACACAGAACAAAGACCTTTTGAAAGCAAGGCTGTGGTAGACTGAAGCAGGAAGAATAGAAAGACTATGAGGTGGGCAGTTCCATCTAACTGCACAGTAAAGTTGAAAGAAAAATTGATAGGCTGAGGGATTTAAATTCTTGCTTCAAAATATAGTCAGTAAGTGAGGAAGTTTCTTTTATCTCAAGTAAGCACAGAGCTGATGAAGCTGAAAATCAGATGTAGGGATGGATTCTAAAAACTGATGAATTACAAAATAGATTGAATCCACAGTTACAGCAGTTTCTTTAGGGTACTGATGGAGAAAAAACATAGTACCCCTGAGTATTGGGATGGAGATATTTGGAGATGTCAGATAACCTAAAAAACCTAAAACTCCAGACTTCAGAGAAGCTCCTGTGCCAACAAAAGCAGTCTTCCTCCCATTCTGATGAGACTGGCCCTGTCTTGTCCAAAGACCCTGCAGCAACTTCACTGATTGGTCACCTTGCAAGAGGATGCCAAGCCTACCCATAGCTATTCCTACCTCTACTCATCAGTTGCAGACCCTTAACTATAGTAAGATTCCAGCCTGCCTTGAAATAGAAATCAAACCTGGGAAGGAAAAGTTTACACACCAAAAGAATCACAAGATTATGGGAAAGTATTCGGGGGCATTAGAAAGAGAAGAGCATGATTTTAGATTGGGCCACATTCGCCTTGTGGGTGCCCGCACTGAAAATTCTGGATTCAACGTGCTAGATTAAACAATCAGAAGAGGTTTAAACTACTTGCTCGGTTGTCTAAAACCGATTCTTAGCGGTGATCTGTGCACGTGAAGCTCAGATGCCATACATTCCCGGAAACAGTGGAGAGGAAGGATTCCAAAGACTTAATGAGACAGGAATATTGGCGTGGATTTATAAGATGTGAACTACTCACCCACTCCAGAACAAATGCATTGGTGAGAGGAGTATTAGCATCCTTGAGAAGTAGATGCCCTCAGTAGGCCAGGGAAGACAGTGGGAGATGCTTCCATTGAAAAAGATTTCCTGGAGGGACGGAGCTTTATCCTTCAGAGGCAAATGGGTCCTGATTCGTGAAATAAGCAGAAGGATTTTGACTCTTAGGAATATTTGAGGGTGTCTAGCAGATCCTATGGCCTTTAAGGCTGAAATACATGGGCAACCCAATAAAATGTTACTTAATCTGTATAGCAACAACAACAAAAATCAAAATCTGGCAACAGAGGACTGACTTGAGTTATGATGATGGAGAGTCATTGTCCTTCACCCAAATCCCAAACTTGACCAGACCCAGAGGCCCTTAAATAAAGGGCAGACCAGATGCTCTTGAGGAAGGACCAACCCTGTGATGCCGCCAGAAGGGTCTACTGACATTTTCCTGCTAGCCTTTAATAAAGGCATTTGGAACCAATTACTAAGTCAAATGGACCCTGAGCAAAAGGAATTATACAGACCTTTCAGAATTATTATTATCTCCTAGCAAGTCCCTGGGGCCCCAAGTGTCATCTGTGGTTCTCTGGTAGGTGTATGGAAATTTATGGGAATCAGGTGATAGTGGGACTCACTCACTCTCATCCTATAGTTATTTCCTTGAGTTCTTGAGTGTTTAGTTGCAACTGAAGTACTGGCAGAATACTCACACTGGCTCCCTGATCTATGGTGTGTATGTTATACATGGCAGACAGGGTTGAGTGGGAGCCTCTGGCACTGTCCCTCCACAGCTAAATAATAAAACTGCTATGGATATATCAACTCATTTAATCTCTGCAACAACCCTAAGATATAGTAACTATTACCATCCCCATTTTACAGATGAGAAAACTGAGGCACAGAGCAGTTAAGCAATTTGCCCAAGTTTTCATAGCTAGTGAGAATATATTCAAACATAGTCTGGCTCCATTTAGCTGAGATGCTTCCTACACGCAAAAGGAATATGAAACGAGTGGTAGAGGAATGATGTTGTAAACACCAGTTGTGCCCTGTGGCAAGGACTATAGTAGTTAACATATTGAGAAGTAAATAAAGTGTTCATGTGCACAGAATTTGAAGTCAGACTTCCTGGGTTCAAATCCCAGATTTACTGCTGAAGAGTTTGAGCAAGTTTCTTAACTTCTGTCTGGCCCAATTTCCCCATTAGTGAAAGAGTGGTGATAATGAGTGGTAGTTCTCACTTAGTAGAGTTATTATAAAGATCAAATGAGTTAATATATATGCGAAGTGCCCAGAAGGTAGTGTTTGCTGTTATTATCTTCCGTGCTGTATCAAGAATACATTTTATGCAATTGCACTAAACAAGGGGTAAAGTGAGTAAATCCTACCTTTGTCATTAATTGTGTCATGAAAGGATCAGTATGAATCTAATCCCCAAGGTATGGAGATGGATCCAGTCCTCACCTTCCCCGTTCGCCATCTTTGTTGCCAGCCGTCCAAGTGACACACTCTCTCTCCAACCCTAGCCACCCAGAGCTGGGCCAGAACTCACAAGTTAGACAAACATTGTCTTTCTGACTGCCAAATAGGCAAACCCCAGCCCCTGCTGGTTCTCACTGCTCCTGTGGGTTCGTTAATTCGCTGTAACGGCTCACAGAATTCATGGAGAGTATGCCATATTTATGGCTACGGATTTGTTACAACCAAAAAGGATATAAATGAAGAGACACGTAAAGTGAGGCTCAGGGTTCAGGGCTCTTATCAGCCTTACCATGTGGCCATGATACATTACATCATGCCTCCTGAGGCTTAGTTAGCATTGGACTTCCACGTAGTCTCTCTTGGTCTGGTCAACCCCCACTCATGAGCTTCAGGTGTGGCCTGGTTCTCAGGAACCAAAAGCCAAATTCCTTTCTGCAAAGTGACTGCATACCTCATAGCAGTTAACTAATATTCTATCTTATTTCCTTTTATTTTTCTCCTACTATTTTATAGAGTGAATGTTAATGGTAGTTAACCTTACAACTTAGCCCAGAGGCTATAGAATAGCAAGATGGGCTTGTTGCTGAAATTAAGGAGGAAAGACCATCACGCATAAATCCTGGACTTGGAGCCAGATTCAGGAACCACTCAAACATTAGGTCTCTCCTTTTGGGGAGGGTACACATGTTCTCACCTAAGATGGTGAACATGTTCTCATTTTGACAAGGGACAGAGGCATTATCTCAGGCTGCGTTGCTTGAAGGTAGATTTTCCATGGGTACTTTGACAAAAAAATATTGACTATAATTATCTAGTCAGTTATGATATTGGCCTTACTAACTCTCATGGTGGTATTAAAGTTCAGAGTCCATGTATTAATAATTTGTTTAATGTTATCCATTGCATTAGAACGTAAGCTCCAGGAAAGGCAGGATCTTTTCTGTCTTGTTTACCATGGTATCCAGAGCTAATGCAATGTCCTGCACATGGGATTCTCTTATTGAATATTAGAACAAATGACCCATTGATTTTTAATACGATAATTGTATTAGTTATCTATGGCTACATAACAAATTACTACACACTTAACTGCTTGGAACAACACACGTTTATTGTCCAACAGTTTCTGTGGGTCAGAAGTCCAGGCATAGCTTTGCTAGGTCCTCTGCTTCAGGGTCTCATCTGAAAGCTGTAACCAAGCTTTTAGCCAGGGCTGTTGTCTCACCTCAAGGCTCAAATGGGGAAGGATCCACTTCTAAGCTCACGTGATTGTTAGCAGAATTCAGTTCCTCATGGGTTGTTGGACTGAGAGTCTCAGTGTATTGCTGGCTGTCAGTTGGAGGTTACCCTCAGTTTCTGCCACATGGATCTCTCCATACGGAAGCTCACAACCTAGCAACTTCCTTCATTAAAGTGAGCAAGGAAAAAAGTCTGTTAGCAAAACAGATGTTCCAGTTTTATGTAAAGTACTCACACACATGAAATCGTATACATCCCATTGGTTAGAAGCAAGTCACAGATCCTACCCACACTCATGGGAAGGAGATTACACAAGAACATGAATACCAGGAGACAAAGATAATTGGGAGCCATCTTAGACTCTTTCTGCCCCAGTAATTCACCAAACACCCTCATTAAATCAGCCAAGCCGTGGTCATTCTCTAAGGAAGGCAGGACAGTTAATTTCTGTGAAATGCCAGAGGGTCCTGGTTAGCTGAGCATTCGTTTTGCAAGTCTGTACTGTTGACAGGTTGCTCAGAGAAGCAAAGGTCAAAGTAAAGATGAAAATATTCACTAACATTATCAAATCAGTTCCCACTCAAATAAACATTTCTCCTCTAAACGCTAGTGTATGTCCTTGTACATCTCATTTTGTCAGAGTGGCCACTTGCTAATTGTGTGAGTCTACGATGCAAATACGTTCAAACCAATTGCACAGGCACTTCAAAAGGAAATTATTTGAATATCAGAGAAGCCCTTGGGAAAACTGATGAAGCTCTTGAATAATTTTGCAAAATGATCCTTATTCTGATCATGTTGAGAAAATCAAGTATGACAGATTATGTACTATCAGATCATTTTTAGAAAAATATTATGGAAAAATCTCAGCAAAATATTTTCTTTTTTCATTCTAAGAAAATTAAAAACCAGTTGCCATAGAGTTAATTCTGACTCATGGCAACCCCATGTGTTTCAGAGTAGAACAGCACTTCATAGGGTTTTCAATGGCCATGATTTTTTTGGAAGTAGATTGCCAGACCCTTCTTCTAAGGCTCCTGTGGGTGGATTCAAACCACCAAACATTTTATTAGTAGCCAAGTGCTAAACTGTTTGTGCCACTGAAGGATTCCCTAAGAAAATTACCCAGATACAAAGTAAACCTGCATGTTGTTAAATATAAGAAAAAATAACTTAGTTCCAAATTTTTATGTTATTTTTACTATTCACTATAAATCTTGGTCTCTATTTTAGGTGGATTCACATTAGGTGGGCTTTTTCCAAAACTAGTTAGCCTCACTTAAGGAGGCTATCCTAAACTTGTAGGTACCCTTGACCTTGGCGAAGGTGTTGTTGTTGTTGTTAGGTGCCATCGAGTTGGTTCAAGATCATTGTGACCCTATGTACCATGGAATGAAACACTGCCTGGTCCTATGCCATTCTCACAATTGTTGCTATGCTTGAACCCGCTGTTGCAGCCACTGTGTCAATCCGTCTCGTTGAGGGTCTTAATCTTTTTCACTGACGCTCTACTTTGCCAAGCGCAATGTCCTTCTCCAGGTACTGATCCCTCCTGTTAACACATCCAAAGTATGTGAGATATAGTCTCACCATCCTTGCTTCTAAGGAGCATTCTGGTTGCACTTCTTCTAAGACAGATTTTTCATTCTTTTGGCAGTCCATGGTATATCCAGTATTCTTTACCAGCACAACAATTCAAAGGCGCCAATTCTTCTTCAGTCTTCCTTATACATTGTCAAGTTTTCACATGTATATGAGGTGATTGAAAACATCATGGCTTGGGTCAGGAACACCTTAGTCCTCAAGGTGACATCTTTACTTTTGAACACTTTAAAGAGACCTCTTGCAGCCCATTTGCCCAATGCAAGGCGTCTTTTGATTTCTTGACTGCTGCTTCCATGGGTATTGATTGTGGGTCCAAGTAAAATGAAATCCTTGATGACGTCAATCTTTTCTCTGTTTATCATGGTGTTGCTTATTGGTCCAATTGTGAGGATATTTGTGTCTCTTTATGTTCAGGTGGAATCCATACTGAAGGCTATAGACTTTGATCTTCATTAGTAAGTGCTTCAGATCCTCTTCACTTTCAGTAAGCAAGGAGGGTGGTGTTTCCTAATTATTAAGCAACCCTGGTTTATGCTGTCCATTTTGGAGGCCAAACAGAACATCTTGTCACCTTACCCAAACCACAAGTTGCTCTGTCAAAGTATCTGCCCCAAAACTGGCCTCTCAGGGTTGTTGTGAAGATCAAATGGAAGTAAGAGGTATTGGAGGTATTATTAATAACAGCATCAGCACTTTGCAGACATACAGATCGAGGCACAGCAAAGTTAAATAACTTATCCAAGATTACACAGCTAGTACTTGACATGGCTAGGATTTGAACTCAGGCAGTCTAGCTCCAAATGATATACTGTACTACTCATACAATATAAGAGAGTATACATAACTTCTTAAGGCCAATACATAGGAAATGGTAGATTCAAAGCCAGGTCCAACTAACTCCAAAGCATAATTTGATGCTTTTTCTCATATACTTCTCTTTGCATAGTCCTGTGGTTGGAGGATAGGGAGCAGGGAGGGGAGTCCTAGGCTCAAAGAAATGCAAGAGCACTTGGAAAGTAAGAGGTCAGATCAGAGCTCAAAAAATCAATAGCCTTGCTTTCCCCCTCTCTTTCCTCTTCCTCGATTAACTCTTTCATTCCTTAACTCTCCCCTGTCCCCAACCCCACCTCCCGTGTTCCTCCGGGGTGCTGCTTAAGAATGTTTTTGAATAGTATCCTTCAGCTCCAAGGGAAAGAGAAAAAAATGTAAATCAAGAAAGCAAATAAATCAATATTGGACCATCTTCCAGCCTTCTATTTGAATAGAAAGGAACCCAAAGCAAGGCCCCCAGGAGTGTTAAGGTTCATTTTCAAAACACACTGCATACAGTGTTCATTGCTAATAAACCAGTGGAGCTAGACAGAATTTAGGGGGACTGAGGGGAGGGTCACTGCCTGACAGATCAATGGCACAAACATAAATGGCTGATTCTGCACACATGCAAACACAGAAGATCGAGGTGCTGCTTGGGGCTAGGAAGGATCAACAATAACCTTGGAACTTGGAATTCTGAGCATGAAACTCAGCCCTCCCTCTTTTAGCAAGTCACAGCATCTCTGCTGCTTCAGAGCTGAAGCAGAGAATAACCAAAATCCTTAGGGGCCAAGCTTGGAATGGAAAAGAAAATTAAATGCTGGCATCCAAATTCTGGTTTCCAGTTATTATTGGAAAAATAATTATGGGAGAAGGGAATTGTTATTCTATAGTTGGTGTTGGGTACAATCTGAAGAATAAAATCAATTCATACCTCCATGGAAATATTTTGATTCAGCTTTTCCCGAAATTAAAAAGGAACTGTAGGTACAATGATATTTAATAGGATGTCTTGAGAGAGGATAATCTTGTTGACAAAGGAACGCAGAGAATTCAAAATCCTGGGGTTGTATTACTCTTCTCAGTCAAATGAGGAAAGGGGATTAGAGAATATTCATATCTCATAACCTCAGAAAAACAAGCAACAATAGATATTATTAAGGTGGGTCAAAGATCTTAAATTCAAATTTGCATTTATTATCTCTCATAGTCTTAAATAATACTTTCAAGATTTAAGGATAAAAAACTCTTCTGACAGGAGTCCCTGCATGGGACAAACGGTTAATGCACTCCATTGCTAACAGAAAGTTGGAGGTTCATGTCCACCCAGAGCCATCTTGGAGGAAAGACCTGGAGATCTACTTCTGAAAAATCAGCCATTGAAAAACAAAAACAAAAACTCTCTGATATAGTTAATGGTTTACTACACATTTGTTTAAACTCTCAAAAATATAACTTGTAACTCTGAGGCTCCCCCGTGCATCTGTCAGTTTTTCTTACTATGAGGGCTTGTGTGTTGCTGTGATGCTGGAAGCTATGGCACCAGTATTCCAGGCAGTCTGGTTTCAGTTGAGCTTCCAAACTAAGACAGACTAGGGAGAAAGAGCTGGTGGTCTACTTCTGAAAAGAATTAGCCAGGGAAACCTTATGAAGAGCAGCAGGACATTGTCTGATATAGTGCCGGAAGATGAGCCCCTCAGGTTGGAAGGCACTCAGAAGGCGACTGGGGGATAGCTGCCTGCTCAAGGTAGAGTCGACCTTAGTGACGTGGATGCAGTCAAGCTTTCAGGAACTTCATTTGTTGATGTGGCATGACTCCAAATGACAAGAAACAACTGTAAACATCTATTAATACTCTGAACATGGGATGTACGAAGTATGAATCCAGGAAAATTGGAAATTGTCAAAAATGAAATGGAATGCATAAACATCAATATCCTAGGCATTAGTCAGCTGAAATGCACTGTTATTGGCCATTTTGAATCATACAGTCATATGGTCTACTATGCCAGGAATGACAAATTGAAGAGGCTTGCCAGGAGAGGAGGCCACTGTTTAAACTGATTGCTTGGAAACAGCACAAGATGAAAGCACTCAGGGGATATTGCATGGTCCACAAGGACTGCTCAGCTGGGGCTGGCTGGTGGACAGATTTTCAGTCGTCATTTTCGTCTGAAACCTTCTCAAATTGCCTCTATGGATGACGGGAATTTCAGCTCAAAATTCGTTTAATTCAGAAACAATTGCCAAGCACCAGGCGTATCCAGCCTGTGACTTTGGATAGGAGTGAGTGACGTGCTTCCTCTGATTTATGTCCATCCCTCTGAGAAAGCCCTTATTGCTAAGGGATGTTAACCTCTCGTATCATCCTCTATTTTTAGCCTCCAAGTGAGTGATGAATCAGGTCATAATGTGACAGGATGCTTAAAGACATATTAAAAAAAAAAAAAAAAGACTTATTAGATCATATTAAATTACGGTGCTTCAGACATCGCCTACATTTCTAAAGAACAGAACTCGAATGCATCATCCCTGCCCAGTTTCAGTCCACACCAATTACAAGCTAAGTTTTTAAAAAAAAAAAAAAAAGGACCCATCATATATCATAAGGCTGAACAAGACTCTAACTAAGTTTCCTCCAATTTTAATTAAGCTCCATGTATCCAGGCAGCTCACTCCAAAAGCCAGAGGTAGAAGTGATTTCTCTTGAATATGTAACTCTCAATAACTCAAATATATATGGAGCACCTACTATGTAACAGGCACTGCCTTGGGCACAGGGGAGACAATGGTGAACAAAAACAAGATAATTCTTACCCTTGTGGAGCTACTTTAGTGGGGAGATAGATGTTAATCAAATAAGTAAATGGCTAGGTTCTAGTGCTGAAATTACGTTATTAGGTCTCTTTGTTTCTGCCTCTCTCTCCATTCATCCCTTAGCTCTGCTGTCTTCTGTTTGACTTCCTTTTCTAGCAGACTGTCTGTGTGACTATGACTACTTGCAGTTTCTGACTATTGTGATATTGAATGAACGATGACCCCAGTGGAAGACAGGGCACTGCCCCTAGACCTCCTACAAAGTCCCATGGAGGGTGGCGATTGGCCTGGTTCAGATCATATCCCAGTTCCTATACCTGTCATGGACACCTGGGAAAAGAATCACCTGATTGGCCAGCCTAGGTCACATGTGTACTCTTAGGGTGAGAGAAGGAGGGGGGGTGCTGTTAGTCTCCCTGGCACCATATGGCCAAGCAGGATTCATATGGCTTGGGAGAGAGTGGTTTCCCAGATGAAAGAATGATGGGGCAGGGAATGTTTGTCCAAAGTGTCAGAGGGTTGATGTCTAAGTTGGTCAAGTAAAAGAAGAAAAGAATTTGTGTGTGGGAAGCCCTGCCTTCTTCTAGATGTGGGCTCAAGTCCTGCCTCCATCACTTTTAGTGGCTATGTGACCTTGGGCAAGACATCTAACCCTCTCTAAGACAGTTTCCTCACTGATAGCATGGGAATAATAATTCCACCCTCGTAGGATTATTGGGAGATTAAATGATATACGCTAAACAAAGAAGTACAGTGCCAGGAGCATTGGAGGTGCTAGGTGGATGATGGGAATTTTGAAATCTCCCTGAAGTGCCTTGTAAAACAAACATTATAGACAGGCTCTTAACTTGTGGTGGGGGTGGGGTGAGTGATATTTGGAGACAAGAGGAAGAAACAGAGTATAAACAAATAAATAATAAAGCATACTTTAATATTCTGATAAGTGCTTTTACAGAAATAAAAAAGGTGACATGATACAGAGGAATGAGGGTGGGGGCTTCCTTTAGATAGACCAGGAAGTCCTCTTTGCAAAGGTGACATGTGAACTGAGACCTGAAAGATGAGAAAGCAGTCACCATGCAAAGAGTATGGGGAAGAGCATTCCAGACAAGAGGAACAGCAAGTGCAAAGACTCTGAATCGGGAAAGGGATGAGTATGTTCAAGGAACAGAGACAGGGCTGTGGCTGGAAGGTTGAGGTTGAGGTAGGAGGTAGACAGATCACAGAAGGCCTTCCAGGCCATAGTAAAAAGCTCAGGTTCCATGATGAATGATATATCTGATCAAAATTCTAATAAGATAATTAAGGCTGTTGGGTGGAGAATGGATTGGATAAGGGCATGTGCAGGAGCAGGGGGACCACTTACGAGACCTTTGCAATCATCTAGGTGACAGAAGAGAGCATTGGTTGTTTGGTGTTGGAATTCTCACATTCCACGCAGGGGACCTGGATCCGATTCCTGACCAGTGTACATCACATGTAGCCACTACCCATCTGTCAGTGGAGGCTTGTGTATTGCTCTGATGCTGAACAGATTTCAGTGGAGCTGCCAGACTAACTAGGAAGAGAAGCCTGGCAATCTGCTTCTGAAAATCAGCCAATGAAAATTCTATGGATCACAACAGTCTGATCTGCAACTTATCATGGTGATGGTGCAGGACTGGGTAGTGTTTCATTCTGTTGTGCATGGGGTTGCCATGGGTCGGTGTTGAATCAATGGCAGCTAACAATAACAGGAGATAGACAATGGAAGTCTAGCATTAGGTGGTGGTAGAGGAGAAGAGAAATGGATAGACATAGTTTGATAATAGAACAAGGTGTATCCAGTGATAGATTTGTATGTGGGAGGGGAGGGAAAGAAAGGAATCAAAGATAAATCTGGGCTCTGGAGTTTGAGCAACTACCTGAATGAACGTGGGATCATTTACAGAGATGGGGAAGTCATTTAAGATACAGAGTTTGGGGAGACTAGAGAGTCTGAGGTGGCAGCATGGATTGGGCAGCTAGATGTGCAAATCTGAGTCTCTGCTTCTTACTAAGGCTCCCCATCTCAGTAAATGACCCCACGTCCACTCAGGTAGTTGCTCAAACCTCAGAGCCAGGCTCTATCTTTGATTCCTTTCTTTCCCTCCCCTCCCACATACAAATCCAAAGGACAGACCAGTGCTAGGGTACAAATATGAAGCCAGGGGACTGGATGAGATCATCAGGGATGGAGTGAAGATTAAAAAAAAAGAAGAGAGAAGGTCCTAGCCTTGAGGCTCTCCCACATGAGCCTTGAGACTCATAGAGGAAGAGCTCGTAAAGGAAGAAAGAGAAGACATGAACTAGGAGAGAAACCAAGAGAGCCGGGGTAATAGAGACCAAGAGAGGAAGATATTTCACATAGAAGGAGGTGGTCAACTGTAGTGAAAGCTGTTGAGAGATTGGTAAAATGAAGACAAGGAAATGACCTTTAAGTTTGGAAAAAATCCATCCTTTACAACAGTGATCTTTCTAAAACTAATCTGATAATGTTGCTCCCTTGATTAAAAAATTCAGTGGCTCACAACCAACTCCTCAGCAGGGCATATTGAAATCTTCCCAGTTTGGCCCCCTTCTGCTCTTGTTCCAGTCTCCACTCTGCTCCCTCTGCTTCCTATGAGCAGTGGCCACAGACTCCTCTGCCTCACTTAGCAGCCCCTGCTCTCCAGGAGAGTGCGCTTCGACTTGGACTGCCCTTCCCTTGTTGCTGGTGCATGCCGCACCCCTGACCCAGCTCAGATGTAATTTCCTAGGTGAAGCCTTCTATGATTCCAACCCCAGACAGTGCTATTTAAGCCATTCTCCAGGATCCCACAATCCCCTGCTTGGATCTCAAATATAGCTCTTTTCAGATTGTATTACAATTATTTATTTCCAGATCATTTCACCCACTAGATGACAAGCACCTTTACAGTTGGGACTGTATTTTGTTCATTTTTAGAGCTCAGTATGGTAGCTAACCCATGTTGTTAGCTCTTATTGCAAGGGTTCCGGACTCATGCTCAATGAAACAAAACGCTGCCCAGTCCTGGGCCATCCCCATTATCCATAGTGGATCCAACCGATGTGATCCATAGAGTTTTCACTGGCTGATTTTTGAAAGTAGATTGCCAAGCCTTAGCTCTGCCGAAACCTGTTCAGTGTCACAACAACACACAGGCCTCCACTGACAGATAGGTGGTGGCTGTGCATGAGGTGCATTGGCTGGGAATCAAACTCTTGTCTCCTGCATAGAAGGCAAGGATTCTACCACTGAACCACCACTGCCCCACCTAATCCATGTTGTTGTTGTAATTAGGTGCCAGCCAGTCGATTTTCCACTCCTAGTGATACCATATAACAGAGTAGAACTAACCCATAGGGTTTTCTAGGCTGTAATCTCAAGGGGAGCAGATCATCAGGTATTTTTCCTGTGAAGCCAATGGGTGGGTTCAAACTGCCAACGTTTCAGTTAGCACCTGAGTTCTTAATCGTTGCACCGTCAGGACTCCTTCACTTAACCCACTAAACCAAATAAAAAACCAAAGCCGTTGCTGTCAAGTCAATGCCAACTCATAGAGACCCTATAGGACAAAGTAGAACTGCTCCATAGGGTTTCCAAGGAGCTCCTGGTGGATTTGAAATGCCAACCTTTTGGTTAGCAGCCTTAGCTCTTAACCATCCCACCACCAGGTTTTCACTTAATCCACAGTAGGTGCTAAATAGGTATTTGCTGGACAAATGCCCGAAAGCCCATTCTTTTAAACAGAATTTCTAAATATTTTAAGGGAAAAACAAAGTTCAAATATATCTTTTGAACTTGGATACATACAAGGTCCTCTCACTCAAAACACCATCCTAAAAGGTACAAAAACACTAACATTCCTCAACACAGAGGAAGCCCAAAATACATTTTCTTTGCTTTGTCACTTTGGCATGCCATCAATTTAACTCCTTATGATGAAGAATGAAAAAAAAAAAAAAAAATACAGGAAAATCCAAATAATACTCTACTTAATTTTAGTTAATAGGTAATTAAGAAGACTCTCAAAAGACCTCACTTTAGTCAAGTTTATATGATGTACATTTTATATTTATAATGATATTGAGTTAACTGAGTGCATTTTTGCAGTAATAGTCTATTCTGAAGGGTGGAAATTGAATTGTATTAATTTGAGTGCTCTATTTTTATTTAGTTAAAGAAAGTTATGTATTTTCCTCTGCTCATTTTATAACCCTGGATGAGCCTTATTATAAAAGTCTATTATTTCAGAAGTACTCTATGAAAATTATAAAGACCTGGACTGAAATCAGTGAGGTGGAGGGTGGAGAATTTCCAGAATTCGTGGGGGAAGTGCTAGAGAAATTATCATTGACTGGTGTTTGTAGAGAAGAAAGGGAAAAAGCTGCTACTCTGAGGAGGTGTTAGTCTAGCCAGGAAAACAGAAACCACTTCAAGTGTTTAAACAGAGGGGACTCAGTACAGAGACTTGGTTACACATAATAAAGAGCTAAGGGACAATGAGGCAAACCTTTACACTAGAGATGGATTTCTCAACCCATCTCAGCACTATTGTTATTTTCTTGGAGGAGGGGTGGGGGAAGCTGTCCTGTGTAACATATGATGTTTATCCACATCCCCGGTGTGTATCTACTAGATGCCAATAGCATCCTCACCCCAGTTGTAACAGCCAAAAATGTCTCCAGGCGTTGCTAAATATCCCCTGGGGTGGAAGGACAGAATTGTCCCCAGTCGGAAACCACTGGTGTAAAGAGAGAAAAGAAGAATATAATATTACTGGCTGTTCCCTGTCAACGTACGGCTTTTGAATAATCTTCAGCAAAGTTTTACTTGTGTGTGACATTAATGATATTGTTCGATAATTTCCACATTCTGTTGGATCTCCTTTCTTTGGAATGGGTACAAATATGGATCTCTTCCAGTCTGTTGGCCAGGTAGCTGTCTTCCAAATTTCGTGGCGTAGATGAGTGAGCACTTCCAGTGCTGCATTCGTTTGTTGAAACATCTCAGTTGGTATTCTGTCAGTTCCTGGATCTTTGTTTTTCGCCAATGCCTTCAGTGTAGCTTTGACCTCTCCCTTCAGTACCATCAGTTCCTGATCATATGCTACCTCTTGAAATGGTTGAACATTGACCAATTCTTTTTGGTACAGTGACTCTGTGTATTCCTTCCATCTTCTTTTGATGCCTCCTGTGTCATTTAGTATTTTCCCTATAGAATCCTTCAATATTGCAACTTGAGGCTTGAATTTTTTCTTCAGTTCTTTCAGCTTGAGAAATGCTGAGCGTGTTCTTCCCTTTTAGTTTTCTATCTCCAGATCTTTGCACATGTCATTATAATGTTGTCTTCTGGAGCTGCCATTTGAAATATTCTTTTTTTTTTTTAATTGTACTTTAGATGAAGGTTTACAGAACAAACTGGTTCCTCATTAGACAGTTAAGTACACGTATTGTTTTATGACATTGGTTAACAACCCCACAATATGTCAACAGTCTCCCTTCTCAACCTTGGGTTCCCTATTACCAGCTTTCCTGTTCCCTCCTGCCTTCTAGTCCTTGCCCCTGGGCTGTTATGCCCCTTTAGTCTCGTTTTATTTTATGGGCCTGTCCAATCTTTGGCTGAAGGGTGAACCTTAGGAGTGACTTCATTACTGAACTGAAAGGGTGTCCGGGGGCCATATCCTCAGGGTTTCTCCAGTCTCTGTCAGGCTGGCAAGTCTGGTCTTTCATTCTGAGTTGGAATTTTGTTCTACATTTTTCTCCAGCTCTGTCCAGTCCCCTCTATTGTGACCCTTGTCAGAGCAGTCAGTGGTGATCGCTGGGCACCATCTAGCTATACTGGACTCAGCCTGGTAGAGGCCGTGGTAGATGTAGTCCATTAGTCCCTCAGACTAATCTTTCCCTTGTATCTTTAGTTTTCTTCATTCTTCCTTGCTCTCACTCTCAAAGAGGTGAGACCATTAGACTATCCTAGATGGACGCTCACGGGCTTTCGAGACCCCAGACACTACTTACCAAAGTAGAACGTAGAACATTTTCTTTATAAACCATGTTATTCCAATTGAGCTAGATGTTCCCTGAGACCATCGTCCCCACAGCCTTCAGCCCACCAATTCGGTCCCTCAGGGAGTTTCGATGTGTCTATGGAGCGTCTATGACCTCGCCTTATACAAGTTGTGCTGGCTTCCCCAGTATTGTGTATTGTCTTACCCTTCGCCAAAGTTACCACTTATGTATTGTCTATTTAGTACTTTTCCATCCCCACCCCACTCCCGTAACTATGACAGATTATTTCTTTTTGTGAGTTTTTACACTAAAGGTCTCATACAACATTTGTCCTCTTGTGATTGACTTATTTCACTCAGCATAATGTCCTCCAGATTCATCCATGTTATGAGATGCTTCACAGATTCTTCATTGTTCTTTATCCTTGCATAATATTCCATTGTGGGTATGTACCACAGTTTGATTATCCATTCTTCTGTTAATGGGCATCTAGGTTGTTTCCATCTTTTTGCTAGTGTGAACAATGCTGCAATGAACATGGTGAGCATATGTCTATTCCTGTGTTGGCTCTTATTTCTCTAGGATATATTCCTAGGAGTGGGATTGCTGGATCATATGGTATTTCTACTTCTAGCTTTCTAAGGAAGTGCCATATTGTTTTCCAAAATGGTATCATTTTGCATTCCCACCTGCAGTGCATAAGAGTTCCAATCTTCCCACAGCCTCTCCAACATTTGTTATTTCTTGTTTTTTGATTCATATCAGTAATGCTGGGGTGAGATGGTATCTCATTGTGGTTTTGATTTGCATTTATTTCTCTGATGGCTAGTGATCACAAGCATTTTCTCATGTGTCTGTTGGCTTCTTGGATGTCGTCTTTAGTGAAGTGTCTGTTCATTTCCTTTGTCCATTTTTTAATTGGATTATTGGTCTTTTTGTTGGATTTTCTTATAGATTTTAGAGATTAGACTTTGTCTGATTTGTAATAGCCAAAAAATTTTTCCCAGTCTGTAGGTTCTCTTTTTACTCTTTCAGTGAAGTCTTTTGATGAGCATAAGTGTTTAATTTTTAGAAGATCCCAGTGTTCTAGTTTATCTTCTGGAGTTTGTGTACTGTTGGTAGTGGTTTGTACCCTATTAATGCTGTGTAGTAGGGTCTGTAGCGTTGATCCTATCTTTTCTTCTATGAGCTTCATAGTTTTAGGCTTTATATTTTGGTCTTTGATCTATTTTGAGTTAGTTTTTGTATATGGTGTGAGGCAACGGTACTGTTTAATTTTTTTGCAGATGGACATCCAGTTTTGCCAGCAACATGTGTTAAAAAGACTGTTCCCCATTTGATGGACTTTGGGCCTCTGTTGAAGATCAGGTGACCATAGGTGGATGGATTTACATCTGAGTTCTCAATTCTGTTCCTTTGGTCAATGTTTCTGTCGTTGCACCAATACCAGGCTGTTTTGACTACCATAGCTGTATAGTAGGTTCTGAGGTCAGGTAGCATGAATCCTCCAACTTTATTATTCTTCTTCAATAGTGCTTTACTTATCCAGGGCTTCTTTCCTTTCCGTATAAAATTAATGATTAGTTTTTCCATCTCTTTAAAAAACGTTGTTGGTATTTGGATCGAGATTGCATTGTATTTGTAAATCACTAAAAGTGTCATTTTTCACAATGTTGAGTCTATCTATCCATGAGCATGGTATGTTTTTCCATTTATGTAGATCTCTTTTGGTTTCTTGCAGTAGTGTTTTCTAGTTCTCTTTGTATAGATCCTTTACACCGCTGCGTACATTTATTCCTATTTTATTTTTTTAGGGGCTATTATAAATGGTATTGTTTTCCTGATTTCCTTTTCATCATTCTGTTTATTGGTGTATAGGAATCGAACTGATTTTTGTGTGTTTATCTTATATCCTGGTATTCTGCTGAAACTTTCTATTAGATCCAGTAGTTTTCTTGCGGAGTCTTTGGGGTTTTTAACATATACTATCATATCATCTGCAAATAGGGACAGTTTAACTTCTTCATTACCAATTTGGATGCCCTTTATTTCTTTACCTTGTCTTATTGCTCTAACATCATGTTAAAAGTGGCGATAAAGGGTATCCTTTTCTTGTTCCTGTTCTCAAGGGAAATGTTTTCAGCCTCTCTCCATTAAGAATGATGCTGGCCATTGGTTTTGCATAGATGTCCTTTATTATGTTGATAAATTTCCATTCTATACCTATTTTATTGAGAGTTATCAGGTATGAATGAATGTTGGACTTTGTTGAATGCCTTTTCTGCATTGATTGAGATGATCATGTGATTCTTTTCTTTTGTTTATGTGGTGGAATACATTGACTGATTTTCTAATGTTGAGCTATCCTTGCATCCCAACCACCCAGTGCCATCCAGTCGATTCTGACTCATAGCGACCCTATAGGACATACCTGGTATGGATCCTACTTGGTCATGGTTTATTTATTTATTTTGATATGATGCTGAATTCTATCAGCTAGAATTTTGTTGAGAATTTCTGCATCTATATTCATGAGAGCTATTGGTCTGAAATTTTCTTTTTCTTTTTTTTGTGGTGTCCTCACCTGCTTTTGGTATCAGGGTTATGCTGACTTCATAGAATGAATTTGGAAGTATTGCTTCCTTTTCTATGTTCTGAAATAGTTTGAGTAGTACTGGTGTAAGCTCTTCTCTGAATGTTTGGTAGAATTCTCCAGTGAAGCCATCTGGGCCAGGGCTTTTTTTCTGTTGAAAGTTTGTTTTTTTTTTTTTTTTTTACCCTTTCAATCCCTTCTTTTGTTACGGGCCTGTTCAGATTTTCAACATCATTTTGTGTTAGTTTGGGTAGATAGTGTGTTTCTAGAAATTTGTCCATTTCCTCTAGGTTTTCAAATTTTTTGGAGTATAACCAGTTGCCATTGAGTTGATTCCGACTCATAGTGACCCTATAGGACAGAGTAGAACTGCCCCATACAGTTTCCAAGGAGCACCTGGTGGATTTGAACTGCTGACCTTTTGGTTAGCAGATGTAGCACTTAACCACTATGCCACCAGGGTTTCAATACCCTGTTATGATCTTTTTTACTTCAGTTGGGTCTGTCGTAATGTCCCCATTTCATTTCTTATTTGGGTTATTTGCGTCCTCTCCTGTTTTTCTTTTGTCAGTTTGGCCAGCGGTTTGTTGATTTTGTTGATCCTTTCAAAGAACCAACTTTTGGTTTTGTTGATTCTTTCTACTGTTTTTCTATTCTCTATTTTATTTATTTCTACTCTCTTCTTTATTATTTCCTTTCTTCTAGTGGCTCTGGGCTTCTTTCGCTGTTCTCTTTCCATTTGTTCAAGTGTGTAGCTAATGTTTTAAATTTTGCCCCTTTCTTCTTTTTTTGATGTGTGCATCTATTGCTACAAATTGACCCCTGAGCACTGATTTCGCTGTGTCCTAAAGGTTTTGTAATGATGTGTTTTCATTCTCATTTGATTCTAGAAAATTTTGGATTCCATCTCTGATTTCTTCTATTACCCAGTGGTTTTTAAGTAGGGTGCTATTCAGTTTCCATGTAATTGATTTTTTTTCCTTGCTCTTCCTGTTGTTAATTTCTACTTTGATGGCATTGTGGTCAAAGAAGATACTTTGTATTATCTCAGTGTTGTGGATTTAGTTGACGATTACTATGTGGTCTACTCTGGAGAACGTTCCATGTGCGTTGGAAAAGAATGTGTACTTTGCAGCTGT
The DNA here is from genome assembly GCF_030014295.1 of Loxodonta africana. Taxonomy (NCBI): domain Eukaryota; kingdom Metazoa; phylum Chordata; class Mammalia; order Proboscidea; family Elephantidae; genus Loxodonta; species Loxodonta africana. Next base: position 36,906,600 of record NC_087345.1, on the reverse strand, counting down.
TGGGTGGAGTGTTCTGTATATGTCTACAAGGTCAAGTTGGCTGATTGTGCCCTTTAGCTTTTCTGTATCTTTGCTGATTTTCTTTCTAGGTGTACTGTCCTTTACTGAGAGTGGTGTGTTGAAGTCTCCTAGTATTACTGTGGAACTGTCAGTTTCTGTTTTCAGTGCTGTTAGAGTTTGTTTCATGTATTTTGGAGCCCTGTCATTGGGTACATAGATGTTTATTATGGTTATGTCTTCATGAGGGATCATCCCTTTAATCATTATATAGTGCCCTTCTTTGTCTTTTATGGTGGGTTTTGTTTCAACATCTATTTTATCTGAGATTAGTATTGCCACTCCTGCTCCTTTATGGAAGTTATTTGCTTGATATATTTTTTTCCACCTTTTGATTTTTAATACATTCACATTTTTGTTTCTAAGGTGTATCTCTTGAAGACAGCACACTGATGGATCCTATTTTTTTAATCCATCCTGTTACTCACTGTCTCTTTATGGGTACATTTAGGCCATTTACATTCAGTGTGATTATTGATAGATGTGAGCTTATTGCTGTCATTTTGTAGTGCTTTTTTGTGTGTGTGTAGTGCTGATATTTTCTTTGTTCCTTTTACTCTCCTGTGCTGAATTCCTTTTGTTTGTGAATTTCTTTTTCATTTCTTTTGATTTTGTTTTTATTGAGACTTTATATTTTTCTTTATTTTGATGAGTAGGTTTGTTAACTTTCTTTGTGGTCACTGTGAAATTTACCCTTATCTTCCTACGTTTGAAACAGTCTATTATTACTTGGTATCACCTTGCCTTCCTCTCCATTAGACAGTTCTGTACCTACACCACTTATTTCCTTTTTTATTGTTCTGATGTTGTTGTCATTTAAAGATTAACCTCTCTGGTTCCCTGTTGTAATTCTTTTGGTTTTGTATAGTCCTTGAGAGTTCATTTCCTAGGTGGGTATCTGGCTGGTACAACCTTTCGTCCTAGATTCAGGCTATGGTCTGATGTTGTTTGTTCTCAGACCAAAGGAGAATAACTCTTGTAAGTTTGGTTTGGTTTTTACATATTCCCTTAATTTCTGTTTATCTGGAAATATCCTCATTTCACCATCATATTTGAATGAGAGTTTTACAGGATATGTTATTCTTGGTTAGCATTTTTTTTTTCTTTCAAGATTTTATACATGTCATACCATTGCCTTCTTCCTTGCATGGTTCCTGCCAGATAATCAGAGCTTAGTCTTATTGTTTCTCCTCTGTATGTGACTTTTAGTTTTCTCGAGCTGCCCTCAGGGTTTTTTCTTTGTCTTTGGTTTTAGGAGTGTGATTATGACATGCCTTGGTGATTTTCTTTTGGGGTCTATCCTATATGGGGTTTGTTGAGCTTCATGGATTGTCACCTTTTCATCATTCATGATATTAGGGAAGTTTCTGTCAGCAATTCTTCAATGATCCTCTCCATGTTTTCCATTTTCTTGCCCTGTTCTGGAACTCCGATCACTTGCAAATCTTTGCTTTTGATTGTGTCTCACATAATTCTCAGAGTTTCTTCATTTTTCTTGGTTCTTTTTCCTGATTTTTCCTCAGAGTTGTATCTAAGCATTTGTCTTCAATTTCATAGATTCTGTCTTCCATCATTTCATACCTGCTCCTCAGCCCTTCTATGACACTATTTCTGCAATCTTATTTTCTATCTTTTGGATTTCTAATCGTTGTTTTTGTATGATTTCTAGTTGTGAATTTACTTTGGCATTTTGTTCCTGTATTATTTTTCTGAATTCTTTCATTTTTTGTCTGTGTTTTCCATGAATTTGTCTTCTTTTTCCATGAATTTGTCTATTTTTTCCCCATTTTTGTCTGCCGTTGCTTCAACTCTTGGATAGCTCTGAATATCAAAGATTTGAATTCTCTATCAGATGGTTCTAGTGCTTTTTCTTCTACTGGAAAGTCATCTGGTGTTTTATTTTGGATTCTTAACGGAACCATCCTATCCTTTTTTTAAATGTTTTGATATTTTCTGCTATCTTTGGACATTCAGTAGTTATTGACCTTCATTTACTGATTGTAGATCTGTTTGTTTCGTCCTGCTTTTTTGTTTTATTTGGCTATGTCTGAGCAGATGGGCTGTGCATTCTTTGGTGTTTACTCGTCTGTGGTCACGATACTTTTCATCTCTTTGTGCAATGGGCAGGGCCAGCCACTCAGCTATGGTGCAGCAGAGCAGGTTCAGCAGAAGGGGAGGGGCTGGGATGGGTTGTTTGTAGCACAACAGGATGGACCAAAAATTAGTGCTGGATGGGTTCCAGTAGGCTGTGCCTGTGCTTCTCAGGGGGGTGTGATGTTCAGCACACAGTACAGGTAGGCAGGAAGGAGGGGGGGAGGTTGTGATGTGTGGAGCTGATATGGGTATGGGAAAGTGGAGAGGCAAGAGAGGTAAACAGGAGCCAAAAACAAACACACAAAAAAGGAGTGCTAAGGGCATTTGCTGTGGGAGTGGAGAGATGAGAAACTGAGAAATGGAGAAAAACAAAAAGGAAAAAAAATGACTAAATAAAAATTTGGAAGAAAAAAAAAGGAAAAGAAAAGCCCCCAGGGTCCCACCAGTGCAGCTGCAAAAACCAGGGAAGTGGCTCCCAGGCTGCATAATATAGCCTGGCTAGATGGGATATAGATGTCACACAGCACCAGGTATTCAGGAGACAGGAAAGAAAGTAAGAATAGAGAGATGAGAATTGAGAAATGAAGAAAGACAGAAATGGAAAAAGAGGGAAAAAAAAGAAATGCCCCCAGGGATCCTACCTACATGGCTGTGCAGATTGGGGGAGTGCCTCCTAAGCCATGCAGTGCAGTCTGGCTAGAAGGGGCTCCCAAACTGTGGAAAGAAAAAGAAAACAAATAAACAGAACAAAGCAAAACAAAGAAAAAAAAGCCCTGGGGATCCCACCAGCATGATATCACAGGCCGAGGGAGTGGTTTCCCAGTCAAGCAGCACTTCACAGTCTTTCAAGAGGAAGCAAAGATGGTACACAGAGCCAGGTATTTGAGAGAAAGGAGGGGGAATTTGTGGGAGGCATGGAAGAAAACAAAAGAAACAGAAAAAAGCAACACTTGCAACAGACAAATGGCACTCAGGGTGCCGGCCAGTGTGGACCAGGTGAATCCAAGCAGCCTGGGGCTGAAGAAATTGCCTCTTGGCCAAGAGACTGAGGCTGGTGGGAAGCAGAGGAGGCGGGAGGGGGAGAAAAGTGGGGGCTAGGAAAGCACATATCATTGGTTACCAGGTGCTCTGTCTCCTGCTGGAAACTTCTAGAAGCTGCTTTCCTGTACACCCTGCCTGCCAATCTCCAATGTAGGTGGAGCAAATCCAAGTGGCATGGGTGTTGCACTTCCTGGCCGGCCAAGCCACCACTGCCAGCCAGGAAGAATGGAGGTAGAGCAGGAGGGAGAGGTGGGAAAGTGTGTATCACTGGTTACCAGGTGCTTTGTCTCCTGCTGGGGCACCATGAAGCTGCTTTCCCATGCTCCCTGTCTGCTGATCTCCGACAGGAGTCCAAGATGGTGAATCCATGCTGCTTTAGCTGATAGGGAACCTCCTCACATATCTATGCTCGCTCTCTGTTCTCTGTCAGTTTTTTATTCCACTCTGTGCTTGGCTGAGTTTTTTATCTCTTCATTTGACACTTCAGGTTCCAGGACTCATGTTTGTCTTTTTTTGCTTATTTTTTCAGGTCTTTGCTGTGGAGGGGCAGTGTGGTACTTCTGTCTATAGCGCAATGTTGGCCAGAAGTCCCTCTGAAATCTTCTGTTTAGCACTTACTTCATCATTTCTTCCTTTCACTGTAACCTACTTTACATTCAAGAGACATTTTCAGAGTCTCTTTAGTTGGATTCAGAAAAGGATTCATGAAACAAGGGTTATCATTGCTGATGTCACATGGATTCTAGCTGAAAGCAGAGAATACCAGACAAATGTTTACCTGCGTTTTATTGACTATGCAAAGGCATTTGACTGTGTGGATCATAACAAATTATGGATAACATTGTGAAGAATGGGAACTTCAGAATACTTAATTGTGCTCATGAGGAACCTATACTTAGACCAAGAGGCAATTGTTCAAACAGAACAAGGGGATACTGTGTGGTTTAAAGTCAGGAAAGGTGTGTGTCAGGGTTGTATCCTTTCACCTTACTTATTCAATCTGTATGCTGAGCAAATAATCTGAGGAGCTGGACTATATGAAGAAGAACAGGGCACCAGCATTGGAGGAAGACTCATTAACAACCTGCATTATGCAGATGATACAACCTTCCTTGCTGAAAGTGAAGAGGACTTGAAGCACTTACTGATGAAAACCAAAGACCACAGCCTTCAGTATGGATTACACCTCAACATAAAGAAAACAAAAATCCTCACAACTGGACCAATAAGGAACATTGTGATAAATGGAGAAAGACTGAAGTTGTCAAGGATTTCATTTTACTTGGATCCACAATCAATGCCCGTGGAAGCAGCAGTTAAAAAATCAAGAGACACATTGTATTGGGCAAATCTGCTGCAAAAGGCCTCTTTAAAGTGTTAAAAAGCAAAGATGTCACCTTGAAGACTAAGGTACACCTGAATCAAGCCATGGTGTTTAATTGCCTCATATGTATGTGAAAGCTGGACAATGAATAAGGAAGGCTGAAGAAGAGTTGATGCCTTTGAATTATGGTGTTGGGGAAGAACATTGAATATACTATGGACTGCCAGAAGAACAAACAAATCTGTCTTGGAAGAAGTATGGCCAGAATGCTCCTTAGAAGCAAGGATGGCGAGACTTTGTCTCACATACTTTGGACATATTATCAGGAGGGATAACTCGGGGAGAAGGACATCATACTTGGTAAAGTAGAGGGTCATCCTCAATGAGATGGATTAATACAGTGGCTGCAACAATGGGCTCAAACATAACAAAGATTGTGAGGTTGGTGCAGGACTGGGCAGTGTTTCGGTCTGTTGTGCATGGAGTCGCCATGAGTTGGAATCAACTCAACGGCACCTAACAACAACAACAACAGTATTTTTGGAACCCAGGACCAGGGTCACCCAGGAAAAGCTGGAACCATGGGGCAGAAGGCCTGTGCAATGAGAGCTAGAGCCATGGAGCGGAAGCCTCAAGCAGAATGAGAATGGGAGAAATACCGTGGCTTCTTCCACATCCCTCCAATCTCCTGGAGGCAGGTCCTGGCCTTCTGCCATACAAAGCAGAAGAAGGGGAAAGTGAGAAATGGATCTGAGAATGCAGGCTCAGGATCAGCAAAGGAGTGTCCTTAAAACTTTCATTCTGAATGAGGATGAAAATTGAACTCTGAGGTCCAACTTTGAAATGGCACTCATACAATATGCCAGATCACCAGAGGATTGCTACACTGTATAGAGACAGACTTTCTGTGAAGCCAAAGATGCTTAAAACTCCTCCTTTCCAAGGTGGTGAGAGGGTCCTACTAATGTGTTCACCATGGTCTCATGTTTTAGTTAGTTTGCATCACACTTTCCTCTCAGGTTCGGTGGAACTGGAGTAGGCATGGGCATTTTGGTCACCTGGTTAAAGGAAAGTTGAGTTGGGTGTCAGCACTGCTGATGGATTTGAGCAACAGGGTCTCCTGCTCTGGGTCTCACACTTTAGAGGCCCTCACTCTGGCTCTCCTCCTGCTGCACCCCTTGCCTCAAAGTGAGAAGTCCACACCAAGGGGATGTGTCTAGCAGAATGTACACCCCACACACACTTAATTGCCTATACGTTTATTACCTAAGCTGTTGTCATCGATTCCAACTCATGTCAACCCCATGTGTGTCAGAGTAAAATTGTGTTCCATAGAGTTTTCAATGCCTGATTTTTCAGAAGTAGCTCACCAGGCTTTTCTTCTGAGACATCTCTGGGTGGACTGGAACCTCCAGCCTCTCAGCATCTGAGCTCATTAACCATTGGTACTACCCAGGACCTTCTACATTTAATACCTAGGACTCCAGAATTCCCTACCCAAATGGTCCTGCTTGCTTCCAGAGCCTACATGCGCCTCTCATCTAAGTCCAACCTCCCAAAAGTGGACCACACTGAAAGGGTAGATACCCTTAAGTCCAAGGGGTGGCCAAGAGACAGCTGCTTCCTGGAGGTTTTGGATAAAGCTTGGACATGTGAACAAGGGTGTCCACACACATGTATGAGAGGCCCCTCATGGTATAGAATGGAACTGAGGGTGGGAAGAGAACAGCGGTGATAAATGAGCAATAAAATTAACACAAATTATTCTGACATTGAGAAGTAAATAGTAAGGGAAAAAAATTAAATTACACTCAAAACAAAACAATAATTCATTAAAAGGAAGAGATGAGTTTTGAATAGAAGTAAAGAATAGGCTTTTATATTGTTTGGTAATCTATTTCTTCTTGATTTAACATGAAATACTGACATTATAATCCACCAGTGCAACAGGGTTATCAATGGCCAGCTAGTTAATGAGAGTCATCAATTCAAAGAGTATTTAAGATTAGTCCCTATGCAAGAAAATTTGAAGTGTCCATGAAATCTTAGAGCTCACATATGAAAGAAACTTGACATAAAAAGACATAGGGTTTCCCAAATTTGACAATGATTTAAAAAATTTACATGACTTACCAATAATCAGTTCTGAGGTTGAAAAACTCTTCTAATATGCCGATAATAAAAAAAGAAATTTTTTCAACCATGATAGAGGAAAGACTGAATTATTTTTCTATAGAAGATGATATTATAAAATCATAGTCATGTGAAGAAGGGTTCAAGAGGTATGAAGCCAAAATAATAAAGAATGAGATAAATAGTATTGAAGAGATGTGTCAAGCAGTCAAATTATAAAAATATTGTTTTTCTGGATTTTTGTAGTATTTGTTAACTTTTTAAATTTTGCAATTTGTTATCATTTCTTTTCCCATTTTAAATAAATATTATAATTTGATACCTAATTTTGTAATCATCATTTTGCATTCTTTTTCTAGGGAAGGATCCCTCCCGCACAACTACGTAAGCTTTAAAACTCTTACCAGTTGCCGTCAAGTCAGTTCTGACCCATAGCGACCCTATAGAACAGAGTAGAACTGCCCCCATAGGATTTCCAAGGAGGAGCTGGTGGATTCAAACTGTGAACCTTTTGGTTAGCAGCCAACCTATTAACCACTGTGCCACCAGGGCTCCACAAAAGCTGGACTTTTCCCTGGCAACATAATTTATTATGTGAGTTTGGGTGTGGAGTGGTGAAGTAGGAGGTGACTAGGGGCTATGTCTGGGGAAATTTATAGAAAATAGGATTATCTGAAGAGGTAGATCCTCCTAATCTCCAAGATGTCAAGATGTGTTAATTCAAGGTAAATGGGTCAGCAGCCAGCATTTCCTGAATGCCATTTTCAGATGACTGAATTATGTCCGCATTTCTCCTTGTTTTTGTTCTGTAGTCATGGTGGCAGCTGATAGTAAGAGTGATAAGTAGCAGATAACTGTTTAGTTGTGACTTCACAGCCTGCCACACCTTAGAGAGGGGAGAAAGATAATGGTAAAACAAAACAGAACATACACACAAATCCCAGCAGCCCACCAGAACGTTTGTCAGTCCTGAGAACAACCCGGTATCCATTTGTGAGCCCCAAGGACAGAGCTCAGAAGCAGAAAAGGCAAGGACCTGCTCAGGCCCGGTGGGAGGCAAATCACGTTGTTCTCCTTTGCAACACTACAGGCTGGACAACCATGACCATTACCCTTGAACAGAGCCCAGGGATTAACTCTTAGGATGTCATTTACTATTTCTTTTCAAATGAAGACATTTCCCCCTGAAATATATTAGGTGTTCACCTATCCTCAAAAACAGATCCTGGGGTTTTGGGATTTAATTTCTACATAAGTTGGCATAGTTTAGGGACTTATACAAGATGGGTTACCCAAGGCAATGCTGTCTGTCCATTTTCTAGCAAAGCTTCTTTGAGTCCTTAAAAATTATATGGTTAAATCGAGTGGGTTGAATATAGGCTTTTATCACTTCTCCCTTCTGAAATCTCAACAACATGACTGTAAAGGAGTAAAATAAGTTTAAATCCACAAGAACAAAAGGAACATGAGAAAATGTGGCAATGGACTAGAAATTCAACAATATTTTGCATGATGTAATACTAAAAGTGGGCAAAGAAAATTGAATCAGAAAATTCACCCCACCCCTATCATTTTTAGGCCAGAACGGAAGAGTCTTCACAAAATAATTTTGAATTTCTATATTATGTGATTATTATCTTTTATAACATAGATTACTTAAGGTTATAAAACGAATAGTTTTCATTTACTAAATTACTAGTTGCTGTCGAGTCAATTTCAACTCCTGGTGACCCCATATGTGTCCCAGTAGAACTGTGCTCCCCACAGGGTTTTCAGTGGCTGATTTTTCAGAAGTAGGTCACCAGGCCTTTCCTCTGAGACATCTCTCGTGGACTCAAACCTCTATCTATACTTTTGTTTAGCAGCTGTGTGTGTGAGCCATTTGTACCACTCAGGGGCCAAATAAACCAAAACCTGTTGTTACTGAGTCAGTTTTGAACCGTGGCAAGCACACAGTTGGCGGAGTAGAACTGCTCTCCGTAGTGTTTTCAATGGCTGTAATCTTATGGAAGCAAATCACCAGGACTTCCTCCCAAAGTGCCACTGGGTGGATTCAAACAGTCAACCTTTTGGTTAGTAACTGAGCACAAACCATTTGCACTACTCAGGGACTTGGAGATTAAATAAACTAACCAAACCAAACCTGTCGCATTGAGTCAGCTCCAACTCAACGTGACGCCATGTGCTGCAGAGTAGAACTGCTCTGTAGAGCTGTTTTGGCCGTAATCTTTATGGAAGCAGATCCACAGGCTTTTCTTCCACAGTGCCGCTGGCTGGGTTCAAACTGCCAACCTTTAGGTTGGTGGTCGAAGGCAAAGGGACTAAATAGGGGGGAGTTACTCAGGAGCAAGTGGGCTGTTACCATAGATCCATTCTCCAACCCTGGTCAAGAAGTTCTCTTTCTGAAGAGATTGGGCCAGCAAATTTTTGACTCGGGAAGACTAAGATGAGATGCCATACTGCAAACAGAGGGGTTAAGTAGAGTCTGCATCCTAAAAGGAAACCCTGGTGGTGTAGTGGTTAAGTGCTACGGCTGCTAACCAAAGAGTCAGCAGTTTGAATCTGCCAGGTGCTCCTTGGAAGCTCTATGGGGCAGTTCTACTCTGTCCTATAGGGTCGCTATGAGTTGGAATCGACTCAACGGCACTGGGTTTGGTTTTTGTTTGGGTTTACATCCTAAAAGGGAAGCCCCTCAGCCCCTTTCCCTAGCTCAGCTCCCTAACAGCCAGCAGCCAGATTATACCCTCCTGGCAGGTGGGCTTCTGTCTGGGGAATTGACCAACCCAAGAAAAATGGCCCACACATATTGGCATTTGGGTTCACCCCATTGAAGGAACTGCCCCTCTCACCCTATCAACCTCAGGAGAAATTCCACTGAGCACACAGAGCTTCCAGTCAGCCTTCCAGAGCCTCACACTTAGACAACCAAGAATCACCAGACACTTGTAGAAATCCTGCAATTTAAAAGTGAGAGGAAACATTTCATCAGAAAAAAAAAAAGCAACTTGAATAATATAGGGGCACTGCAAGGAACATACAAAAACAAAAACAAACAAATGAGCAAAACTATATTGATATACTCAGAGAGACAGGGAGAAAAAACTGACTGTTTTACAAATAAAATAAGATTGGATGCCATTAAAATAAAGATCAGTCAGATAATAATAAAGATCTCTTTGAAATTTTAAAAAATATATTAAAAATATCCCTCCTTGTGGTAGCCCAGCTATTCCTTGGCATTCGGTGGCTTGTAGACAGTTCCTCACGTGGTCTGTGTGTGTGTGTGTGTGTGTGTGTGTGTGCGCACTTGTCTGTCTCTATGTGTCTGTACTTCCGTTTATAAAACACCACTCAGAAGGGATTAGGTTTAGGACCCACCCTACCCTGTTGTGGCTTATTAATATAACAAAAAGAAACCCATATTTCCATACAGGGTCACAGATACTGGTTAGGACTTCAACATATATTTTGGGAGGACACAATTCAATCCATGACAACAACCTATTTGCCTGAAACTGAAAGACAAAAGAAAGGTGATATGAGATACCTGCACTCCTGATAATACCCTTTTGACATCTGGATCCAGCCATGCTGAAAACTAAAAAATCTGCACTTTTTGCTTAAGCGAGTTTCAGCTGGCTCTCTGCCACTTATATCCAAATACAGTTTCTTTGAATGCATTTCTACTCTGCTGCAGAACAACCGCTGACTAAGATAACCTATATGAAAAGTGATCAAATGCATCTGCTCTAATATTACCCAGGTCTCTTTGGACCTTCTCAGATACAATTCAGTAACTTTTCAATAGTTCTTATGAAAAAGTAATGAGAACTAAAGCTTAATCTACCTCTAGTTTGCATCTGTAAGCTAATAATTCATGTATGTTTCTAAGCCATTCTTAGTTCTCGCCTACTGGCCCAATTATTATTTCCTTGGTTATTAAGGTCATTCTTAGACTCAGTCCGAGATCACAGATGTCATATAATAAGCATCTGGCTGTTGGCAGGCCAATGGTCTAAGAGGCTGTTTGAGGAGTAATCACTGTTATTGCTTGTGTATGCTAGGTAGTTCCAGTGTTATCACAGAATACATCAGAAAGCATTACCCTTTTGAACGTTTAATTTTTTTTTATCTTTACTTCAATTTTTTTTTTTACTTCAAAGCAAAAGAAGACCATTTTACCTAATGCCTCTTTATTTGAAAAGTAAATCTCAGTTTTATATACACCTATTGGCAAAGGCCAAAATGATTGAAGGCAAGGACTTGTATATGTGGTCCCGACTTGAACCACCCATTTACCCTAGAGCAGCCTTGTTTCTCCATACCCTAGAATATTTAACGTTGTGTCAAGGCTCATAGTTTTCATTCTTTCTTCTTTTGGTGAAAATAATGAATTATATCAATCAGAACTTTTTTGGTTCCAGGCAGATGCACGCCAAATTTGAGTGATCTATGCAAACAGTTTTCATGAAGAGTCCAGGAGTAGATTTTTGCCTTCAGGTGCAGCTTGACCCAGGAAATCAAAAGATGTTATTGAAGCCCCATCTCCCTCCCTCCATTTCTAAGATCAACTTCTTTCTGTGTGGGCTTGACTCTCACCAAGCTTCGTCCATGTGGTGACCACAGCAGTTCTAGGCCAACGTCTACCCAACTGTGCTTTCTTCCTCAAATCCAGCAAAAAGGGAAGGAAAGTGCATATTGCTCCCTTAATGTTGTGGTTCAAGTCAGTTCTGACTCTTAGAGATGCTAAGTACAACAGCACGAAACACTGCCTAGTCCTGCACCATCCTCACAATTGTTGCCATGCTCGAGCCTATCATTGCAGCCACTGAGTCAATCCATCTTGTTGAGGGTCTTCCTCTCTTTTGTTGACCCTCTACCAAGTACGATGTCCTTCTCCAGGGACTGGTCCCTCCTGACAATGTGTTCAAAGTACTCAAGACAAAATCTTGCCATCCTTACTTAGCATTCCAGCTATACATCTTCCAAGACAAGTCTGTTCATTCTTCTGGCAGTCCATGGTATATTCAATATTCTTTGCCAACACCATAATTTGAAGGTATCAATTCTTCTTTGGTCTTCCCCACTTATTGTCCAGTTTTCTCAAGCATATGAGGCAATTGAGTAGACCCAGCTTTCTTAATAGACCCAGCAAAAATCTAAAATAATTATGCCTTTACCTCCCTGAACTACTTTCTCTCCAGAGCACCTGGTACCGGAGAAGCCCATCAAAGCTAAGCTCTAAAGGGGTTCCGTAACCCTCATGGGAGACTTGGGGCCCCTTCTCACTTCCGCAGCTCCAGACCAGAGCTAGAAACCCCTGTGTAAAAACCACACTGGGGGGAGGCGGAGCCAAGATGGCGGACTAGGCAGACGCTACCTTGGATCCCTCTTACAACAAAGACACGGAAAAACAAGTGAATCGATTACATACATAACAATCTACGAACCCTGAACAACAAACACAGATTTAGAGACGGAGAACGAACTAATACGGGGAAGCAGCGATTGTTTTCAGAGCCTGGAGCCAGCGTACGAGTCAGGTACAGTACAAGCACAGAGAGCTGCTCCACCCCCCTGAACTAACCCCGGGAGGGGGACCAGCCGGTTCTGTGGGCAGCGTGGGACACAGCCGGTAGGAGAAGTCCCCGGGAGGCAGTGACTGGTCTTGGAACTGGGAGAGCAGCGTCCCAGCCAGGGAACCATCCTGCCGGGATTTGGACTGGACGCAGGTACGGCATAAACACGGAGAGCTGCTCCACCCCCCTGAACTAACCCCGGGAGGGGGCCCAGTTGGGTCGCGCAGGCGGCGTGGGACGCAGCCGGTAGGAGAAGTCCCCGGGAGGCAGCGACTGGTATTGGAGCGGGGAGCATAGCGTCCCAGCCGGGACACTGGGTCACGGCACAAGCACGGGGAGCTGCTCCACCCACCTGAATTAACCCCGGGAGGCAGCCCAACTGGTTCGCGGGGGTGGCAAGGCAACACGGCTGGAGGGACGAGAAGTCCCCGGGAGGCAGCGACTGATTTTGGAGTCGAGAGTGCACCGTCCCAGTAGGGGAGCCTTGACGCTGGGCGTGGGGCTGGAAGCGGAGGATCTGACCTTGACTCCAGCGGGCCAGACCCCCCGGGGGCAATCTCCACACAGCCAGCACACAAAGGCGACGTGCCCCGCGGGAATCTCAGATATAATAGTCATTCCAAGCAAGACAAGCAACTCTGGCTATATTCTGAGGTGCTACACTCCCAGCTCTCTGATCCCTCCCCTACCCTTCCCAGGCGGCTCCATTAACATCCGAATAGCCTGAGCCAGAGGGAGAACTCTGATAGGGATCTGACTGCATTTTTTTTTTTTAGCAGATTTTCTGGAAAAACTAGTTTGCCAGTGATGGCTCGGAGACAACAATCCATATCAAACCACATAAAGAAGCAGACCATGACAGCTTCTCCAAGCCCCCAAACAAAAGAATCAAAATCTTTCCCAAATGAAGATACAATCCTGGAATTATCAGATACAGAATATAAAAAACTAATTTACAGAATGCTTCAAGACATCACAAATGAAATAAGGCAAACTGCAGAAAAAGCCAAGGAACACACTGATAAAACTGTTGAAGAACTCAAAAAGATTATTCAAGAACATAGTGGAAAAATTAATAAGTTGCAAGAATCCATAGAGAGACAGCATGTAGAAATCCAAAAGATTAACAATAAAATTACAGAATTAGACAACGCAATAGGAAGTCAGAGGAGCAGACTCGAGCAATTAGAATGCAGACTGGGACATCTGGAGGACCAGGGAATCAACACCAACATAGCTGAAAAAAAATCAGATAAAAGAATTAAAAAAAATGAAGAAAGCCTAAGAATCATGTGGGACTCTATCAAGAAGGATAACCTGCGGGTGATTGGAGTCCCAGAACAGGGAGGGGGGACAGAAAACACAGAGAAAATAGTTGAAGAACTCCTGACACAAAACTTCCCTGACATCATGAAAGACAAAAGGATATCTATCCAAGATGCTCATCGAACCCCATTTAAGATTGATCCAAAAAGAAAAACACCAAGACGTATTATCATCAAACTCGCCAAAACCAAAGATAAACAGAAAATTTTAAAAGCAGCCAGGGAGAAAAGAAAGGTCTCCTTCAAGGGAGAATCAATAAGAATAAGTTCAGACTACTCAGCAGAAACCATGCAGGCAAGAAGGGAATGGGACGACATATACAGAATACTGAAGGAGAAAAACTGCCAGCCAAGGATCATATATCCAGCAAAACTCTCTCTGAAATATGAAGGTGAAATTAATATATTTACATATAAACACAAGTTTAGAGAATTTGCAAAAACCAAACCAAAGCTACAAGAAATACTAAAGGATATTGTTTGGTCAGAGAACCAATAATATCAGATATCAGCACAACACAAGGTCACAAAACAGAATGTCCTGATATCAACTCAAATAGGGAAATCACAAAAACAAACAAATTAAGATTAATTAAAAAAAAAATACACATAACAGGGAATCATGGAAGTCAATAGGTAAAAGATCACAATAATCAAAAAGAGGGACTAAATACAGGAGGCATTGAACTGCCAGATGGAGAGTGATACAAGGCGATATAGAACAATACAAGTTAGGTTTTTACTTAGAAAAATAGGGGTAAATAATAAGGTAACCACAAAAAGGTATAACAACTCTATAACTCAAGATAATAGCCAAGAAAAACGTAACAACTCAACTAACATAAAGTCAAACACTATGAAAATGAGGATCTCACAATTTACTAAGAAAAACGCCTCAGCACAAAAAAGTATGTGGAAAAATGAAATTGTCAACAACACACATAAAAAGGCATCAAAATGACAGCACTAAAAACTTATTTATCTATAATTACGCTGAATGTAAATGGACTAAATGCACCAATAAAGAGACAGAGAGTCACAGACTGGATAAAGAAACACGATCCATCTATATGGTCCCTACAAGAGACACACCTTAGACTTAGAGACACAAACAAACTAAAACTCAAAGGATGGAAAAAAATATATCAAGCAAACAATAAGCAAAAAAGAAGAGGAGTAGCAATATTAATTTCTGACAAAATAGACTTTAGACTTAAATCCACCACAAAGGATAAAGAAGGACACTATATAATGATAAAAGGGACAATTGATCAGGAAGACATAACCATATTAAATATTTATGCACCCAATGTCAGGGCTGCAAGATACATAAATCAAATTTTAACAGAATTGAAAAGTGAGATACATACCTCTACAATTATAGTAGGAGACTTCAACACGCCACTTTCGGAGAAGGACAGGACATCCAGTAAGAACCTCAATAGAGACACGGAAGATCTAATTACAACAATCAACCAACTTGACCTCATTGACTTATACAGAACTCTCCACCCAACTGCTGCAAAATATACTTTTTTTTCTAGCGCACATGGAACATTCTCTAGAATAGACCACATATTAGGTCATAAAACAAACCTTTGCAGAGTCCAAAACATCAAAATATTACAAAGCATCTTCTCAGACCACAAGGCAATAAAACTAGAGATCAATAACAGAAAAACTAGGGAAAAGAAATCAAATACTTGGAAAATGAACAATACCCTCCTGAAAAAAGACTGGGTTATAGAAGACATCAAGGAGGGAATAAGGAAATTCTTAGAAAGCAACGAGAATGAAAATACTTCCTATCAAAACCTCTGGGACACAGCAAAAGCAGTGCTCAGAGGCCAATTTATATCGATGAATGCACACATACAAAAAGAAGAAAGAGCCAAAATCAGAGAACTGTCCCTACAACTTGAACAAATAGAAACTGAGCAACAAAAGAATCTATCAGGCACCAGAAGAAAACAAATAATAAAAATTAGAGCTGAACTAAATGAATTAGAGAACAGAAAAACAATTGAAAGAATTAACAAAGCCAAAAGCTGGTTCTTTGAAAAAATTAACAAAATTGATAAACCATCGGCTAGACTGACTAAAGAAATACAGGAAAGGAAACAAATAACCCGAATAAGAAACGAGAAGGACCACATCACAACAGAACCAAATGAAATTAAAAGAATCATTTCAGACTATTATGAAAAATTGTACTCTAACAAATTTGAAAACCTAGAAGAAATGGATGAATTCCTGGAAAAACACTACCTACCTAAACTAACACATTCAGAAGTAGAACAACTAAATAGACCCATAACAAAAAAAGAGATTGAAACGGTAATCAAAAAACTCCCAACAAAAAAAAGCCCTGGCCTGGACGGCTTCACTGCAGAGTTCTACTAAACTTTCAGAGAAGAGTTAACACCACTACTTCTGAAGGTATTCCAAAGCATAGAAAATGACGGAATACTACCCAACTCATTCTATGAAACCACCATCTCCCTGATACCAAAGCCAGGTAAAGACATTACAAAAAAAGAAAATTATAGACCTATATCCCTCATGAACATAGATGCAAAAATCCCAACAAAATTCTAGCCAATAGAATCCAACAACACATCAAAAAAATAATTCACCCTGATCAAGTGGGATTTATACCAGGTATGCAAGGCTGGTTTAATATCAGAAAAACCATTAATGTAATCCATCACATAAATAAAACAAAAGACAAAAACCACATGATCTTATCAATTGATGCAGAAAAGGCATTTGACAAAGTCCAACACCCATTTATGATAAAAACTCTTACCAAAATAGGAATTGAAGGAAAATTCCTCAACATAATAAAGGGCATCTATGCAAAGCCAACAGCCAATATCACTCTAAATGGAGAGAACCTGAAAGCATTTCCCTTGAGAACGGAAACCAGACAAGGATGCCCTTTATCATCGCTCTTATTCAACATCGTGTTGAAAGTCCTAGCCAGGGCAATTAGGCTAGACAAAGAAATAAAAGGTATCCGGATTGGCAAGGAGGAAGTAAAGTTATCACTCTTTGCAGATGACATGATTATATACACAGAAAACCCTAAGGAATCCTCCAGAAAACTACTGAAACTAATAGAAGACTTTGGCAGAGTCTCAGGTTATAAAATAAACATACGAAAATCACTTGGATTCTTCTACATCAACAAAAGAACACCGAAGAGGAAATAACCAAATCAATACCATTCACAGTAGCCCCCAAGAAGATAAGATACTTAGGAATAAATCTTACCAAGGATGTAAAAGACCTATACAAAGAAAACTACAAAGCTCTACTGCAAGAAATTCAAAAGGATATACTTAAGTGGAAAAACATACCTTGCTCATGGATAGGAAGACTTAACATAGTAAAAATGTCTATTCTACCCAAAGCCATCTATACATTTAACTCACTTCTGATCCAAATTCCAATGTCATATTTTAAGGGGATAGAGAAACAAATCACCAATTTCATATGGAAGGGAAAGAAGCCCCGGATAAGCAAAGCACTACTGAAAAAGAAGAAGAAAGTGGGAGGCCTCACTTTACCTGATTTCAGAACCTATTATACAGCCACAGTAGTCAAAACAGCCTGGTACTGGTACAACAACAGGCACATAGACCAATGGAACAGAATTGAGAACCCAGACATAGATCCATCCACGTATGAGCAGCTGATATTTGACAAAGGACCAGTGTCAATTAATTGGGGAAAAGATAGCCTTTTTAACAAATGGTGCTGGCATAACTGGATATTCATTTGCAAAAAAATGAAACAGGACCCATACCTTACACCATGCACAAAAACTAACTCCAAGTGGATCAAAGACCTAAACATAAAGACTAAAACGATAAAGATCATGGAAGAAAAAATTGGGACAACCCTAGGAGCTCTAATACAAGGCATAAACAGAATACAAAACATTACCAAAAATGATGAAGAGAAACCCGATAATTGGGAGCTCCTAAAAATCAAACACCTATGCTCATCTAAAGACTTCACCAAAAGAGTAAAAAGACCACCTACAGACTGGGAAAGAATTTTCAGCTATGACATCTCCGACCAGCGTCTGATCTCTAAAATCTACATGATTCGGTCAAAACTCAACCACAAAAAGACAAACAACCCAATCAAAAAGTGGGCAAAGGATATGAACACACATTTCACTAAAGATGATATTCAGGCAGCCAACAGATACATGAGAAAGTGCTCCCGATCATTAGCCATTAGAGAAATGCAAATTAAAACTACGATGAGATTCCATCTCACACCAGCAAGGCTGGCATTAATCCAGAAAACACAAAATAATAAATGTTGGAGAGGCTGCGGAGAGATTGGAACTCTTATACACTGCTGGTGGGAATGTAAAATGGTACAACCACTTTGGAAATCTATCTGGCGTTATCTTAAACAGTTAGAAATAGAACTACCATACAACCCAGAAATCCCACTCCTCGGAATATACCCTAGAGATACAAGAGCCTTCATACAAACAGATATATGCACACCCATGTTTATTGCAGCTCTGTTTACAATAGCAAAAAGCTGGAAGCAACCACGGTGTCCATCAACGGGTGAATGGGTAAATAAATTGTGGTATATTCACACAATGGAATACTACGCATCCATAAAGAACAGTGACGAATCTCTGAAACATTTCATAACATGGAGGAACCTGGAAGGCATTATGCTGAGCGAAATTAGTCAGAGGCAAAAGGACAAATATTGTATAAGACCACTATTATAAGATCTTGAGTAATAGTAAACCTGAGAAGAACACATACTTTTGTGGTTACGAGGGGGGGAGGGAGGGAGGGTGGGAGAGGGCTTTTTATTGATTAATCAGTAGATAAGAACTGCTTTAGGTGAAGGGAAAGACAACACTCAATACATGGAAGGTCAGCTCAATTGGACTGGACCAAAAGCAAAGAAGTTTCTGGGATAAAATGAAGGCTTCAAAGGTCAGCGGAGCAAGGGCGGGGGTCTGGGGAACATGGTTTGCGGGGACTTCTAAGTCAATTGGCAAAATAATTCTATTATGAAATCATTCTGCATCCCACTTAGAAATGTGGCGTCTGGGGTCTTAAATGCTAACAAGCGGCCATCTAAGATGCATCAATTGGTCTCAACCCACCTGGAGCAAAGGAAAATGAAGAACACCAAGGCCACACGACAACTAAGAGCCCAAGAGACAGAAAGGGCCACATGAACCAGAGACCTACATCATCCTGAGACCAGAAGAACTAGTTGGTGCCCAGCCACAACCGATGACTGCCCTGACAGGGAGCACAACAGAGGACCCCTGAGGGAGCAGGAGATCAGTGGGATACAGAGCCCAAATTCTCATAAAAAGACCAAACTTAATGGTCTGACTGAGACTAGAGGAATCCCGGCGGCCATGCTCCCCAGACCTTCTGTTGGCACAGGACAGGAACCATCCCCGAAGACAACTCATCAGGCATGAAAGGGACTGGTCAGCGGGTGGGAGAGAGACGCTGATGAAGAGTGAACTAATTATATCAGGTGGACACTGGAGATTGTGTTGGCAACTCTTGTCTGGATGGGGGATGGGAGGATAGAGAGAGAGAGAAGCCGGCAAAATTGTCACGAAAGGAGAGACTGAAAGGGCTGACTCAAGAGGGGGAGAGCAAGTGGGAGTAGGGAGTGAGATGTATGTAAACTTATATGTGACAGACTGATTGGATTTGTAAACGTTCACTTGAAGCTTAATAAAAGTTAATAAAATAAAAAAATAAAAAAGTTAAAAAAAAAAAAAAAAACCACACTGGGCCCACAGCACTATCCAATCGCTGGTAAGAACCTGGGGGCAAAGGTGAATGGGATCTCAGACAAATCTGTCTCCAAGCTGGGATATTAACTGTAAATTGGCAGTGATTACACATTACATCATATACCCATATAAGAAATTGTTTATAATCACAGAATAAAAAGTTGTGCCACTAAAAACAAGGGAAGTAAATGAAGATATTTGCAGAATTCGAACACCAATACAAATAGATTTCATCCAGGAATCAAAATTATAGAGTGCCAAAGGCTTTGCTGTGATTTTGAGGAAAGAATCATGAATAAAGCCTGGCTCAGCTATGTCTATAAAAAGGATGAAACTTTTATTAGTCATGGATGGCAGGGCTGGGAGGGGTGGGGAAGGGAAGGACAGTGTGTGATCTACAGTCCTGCTCTCTCGGTGGAAATCATATATATTTGTGTTTAAGCTAATTTTATATTGTAAATCCATAATTCTAAAATGACATTTATAGCTGGAGGAAGGAGGGAGGAACCCCACTGCGACATATGAATGAGCCACCAGGGACTTGAGCAGTTAAGAGGAGGAGCAAATAATATAAGCCAGCAAGGACTCCAGGCAAGTCGTTGGTCCTAGGGTATGGCAATCATTTCAGGTCTGCAAGAGGACTGAAAGCTCAATGTGTTCCTCAGACAAGGAGCAGAAGTTTACTGGGTGCACTTATGACAGTCATGAACCAGGAAAAGACACACTCAGCCAGGAGCTACAGGAACAGTAGGCAGATACCTAGGAGGCCATATGGCTGCTTTAGCGGCTAGGCTCAGACCTTGACTTAGAACAGAGATGTCAAAAACATGAGGCACATAGCTAATCTCCATCAAGTGCCCATGGCAGACATTACTAAGTGATCACTGAACACTTTCTTGCTGAAGCCAGAGGAAGCACAGAGCTCCAGAGACCTATTTATTCTTTATCAGAGTTGCCCACATGATAAAGCCTGTTTGCTATCCCTGGCTTACTACAAGAGATAAAGGAGCCAAACTTTAGTTTTTTCTAACCACCACCAACCCACTGTAGAGTCTGCATTGACGTCTGCCTTGGGAAAGCACTGGGGGCACTTTGCAAAGAACAGAGAGAAGGGAAGGCGGCTTCCAGAGCTGAAGCCAAGGAAGCTCTCAGGAGATTGCAGGAGGTGACACTAGCCAGACTCAAGTCTGGACAAAGACTTCAGCAAATGTTTCCTCCTATCTCATTGTCTTTAACCATGCCCATCCTGAACCATTCACTGTAGTCAGAAGTGTGGTTTTTGCAGATTGGCTTATGTTAGTCAGAGCCCTCATGTGGAGCTAAGGGCATTCCCACCTAAACCACATGACTAAGAATAGGGGAAAAGTGGCTCCCCAGAAGGAATTGGAGGGTTTTTTTTTTTTTTTTTTTTACCATGAAGGAAGAGATTTAATGCTGAGGCATGAGCAATATGTTTTTAAGCTAGGGTAGGATCTTCAAGGACCAGAGTCAGAAAGCTCTCCTACAGGGGCAGAGAAGCTATCTGTAAGTAGGTACAGAGTGGCTCCAAGTCTGAGGAAAGAATCTCTGGGGACCAGGAAGGAAGTGCTTTCCTCCTCTGAGGACTCATACCTACTGCAAAAATGAGGAAGCAAATTTAGGTTGCAACTCAAAATGCCCCCAAAACCTAACGAGGATGCCAGCTTGAATTTATCTTGGGTTAGGAAGTTTAGGCCAACATTCTACCACCACACCATGGACATTTTGGGACCACCCAGCAAGGAAACAAGTCCTACAGTCCAAAGACGAGAACAGCAAATGATTTCTGGAAGCTGCGCAAACACCCCTGACCCGTAAGTTTTGGTTCCCTGAATATTTCCCCACAATGGTTAGCAAAAACTACTGAACTCAGAAAGATCCTAAGTGCTTGTCTTCTAGAAAAGGAAAGAAAAAGGAAGCTGGGGAATTTTGTCCCATTTATGTGTCACTCCTGGAGACAGAAAAACTCCCAGTGACAGGTAGGAACGTGATAGCTTTAAGAAGAGGGAAGCTGGACACTTGGTACCTTTGGAAAACAATAAAGGTGCATAAAGAGAGTGACTGAGAAGCAGCTGTGTGGGCTTAATAGTCAGGAAACCCATGCGTTAAGGAGGAAGAAGAATCTGTAAATAAAAATGCAGTCATCAAAGGAAAGAAAGATGGAAAGCTGCCACAGTTTCTTCGCAAGTGGCACCAGTTAGAGATCTTTCAGTTGTAAGCATTGGAAAATCTTCCCCAACTGGCTTAAACAGAAAAAAGAATTTATTGCCTCACAGATTTGAAAAGGACAGATGTAGAATGGACTTGCAGCAACTCAGAAGGTTACATTTCTTCTCATTTATACTCTCTTTCTTAATCCTAAGGTTAGCTCTCCTCATAATTGCAAGATGTCTACCAACAACTCCTGGGAGGATATGCGTCCTCATTAATATCAGATAGAAGAGAGGGAGGTTTGTGTCTCAGCTTTCTTATCAAAAGAACTCCAGTTGGACTAGCTTAAGTCTTCTGCCTATCTTTGAACTAATCACTGTGTCTAAAAACAAAACAAAACTCGTTGCCTTAGAGTCAATTCCAATTTACAGCAATCCTGTAGGACAGAGTAGAACTTCCCCAAAGGGTTTCCAAGGAGTGGCTGATGAATTTGAACTGCTGACCTTTGGTTAACCTCCGAGCTCTTAACCTTTATGCTACCAGGGATCCTAATCACTGTGTCTACCCAACATATACCCATTGCTGTCAAGTAGATTCCGACTCACAGTGACCCTATAGGACAGAGTAGAACTGCCCCATAGAGTTTCCAAGGAGTGACTGGTGGATTCAAGCTGCTGACTTTTGGTTAGCAGCAGTAGCACTTAACCACTATGCCACCAGAGTTTCCTCTCTGTTTCTAGGGGGAGGGAAATCAGGCAGTAACCAGGAGCTGGCTGGGAGTCAATCAGATAAACTTGCATGGCTGAGAATGGTGAGGGAAATGACTTCCCAGAGGAAACAACATTATTATGAAGGCTACTCTGGTGGGGTAAACGGTTAAACACTTAGCCACTAACCAAAATTTTGGTGGTTTGAACTCATCCAGAGGCACTTTGAAAGAAGGGCTTGGAAATCTACTTTGGAAAAGTGATAACCTCGAAAACTCTATGGAGCACAGTTCTACTCTGCAACACATGGGGTCACCATTGAGTTGAGTCAGAATCATCTCATTGGCAACTGGTTTGGTTTTTTAGTGGATTTTGAAGAAAGGGGAACAGAGGCTGGAAAGCCGACAGCAAGTCTACTAGTATCAGATGTATCGGGGAAAGGTGGACTGTATGTGATATCTGATCTAAATCAAAGGTAAAGGCAAATAGCAAAAGTCTCTCTCCTGGAAGTAACTTTTGTTTAGAAACAAAAGTCGATGACTGGAAGAGAAGGCCATCATGGTGTGATCATAGCCATTCTCAGCTGGCTGATAGTTGAGCAGCCAGATGAAATGAGACACACGACAACCCACTCAGATGAATAATTTCTGAAGCTGGGTCTTGGCATGTATACTTTACTCAACATTCTTGGAAGAACTCATGGGGCATGCCTCAAAGAGTGAGTTAATGTTCTGTTAAGCTCTTGCTTTATTTATTCACAAGGATGGCTTCCTCCTGAAGCCCAGCGCTATATTAACATTCTGCATGTCACTGTGGTTCAAGTAAGCCATAGGAAGATGGATCACTATTCACGCACTGAAGAATTTCCCAAGTTAAAGAAGAGATGTAAATTAATAATGTTAGAGTAGCCCAGCTGGAAGCTCTAGCAAGTTAGTATATAACATGAAAGGTAAAGAATAATGAGAACAGTGAGAATAATGAGCACAGTCATTCTTTTGTGCTTAGAAGAGAACAGTAAAATAGATTTGGTAGCATGACAATTGTTCAGTAGGGTTTTCTTTTTTTTTTTCCTCTTTGATTCATGCAAGGGCTACATGAGGCTAAATATCTGAAATAGAATTCTCCAGCCAGTAGATCAGAATATATCTGTAGATTTCAAAGTCTTGCCTGGTAATGAGGTGATTGTTTAAATAAATTACAATATATCCCTACAACGGCATTCTACCCAGTGATTTAAAATGACGCTGTAGATGAAAATGTATTTACTTTGCATACATATTTTACGATATATTGTTGAGTAAAGAAAGCGGGTTACAAAAAAACATGGAAGTTATAATCCCACTTTTATAAAATACAAAAATATTCACATTTTTGCATAGAAAAAAAAGACTTCAAAGTGTTAACAGTGGTTTTCTTCAGTGGTAGAACCATGAATATTCTTTTAAAATCTTTTTTTTCTTGTTTCTATTTTCCAATTTTTCTACATTGTACATTTTATGATTTTGTAATAAGAAAACTACAGTAGAGATATTTTTAATTAAAAGACTATACTTTCTATATCTGCAAATCTTTCATTGTACTTACGGTTTACTCTTTAAAAATCTTCATACTCTTCCTCTAAGCCGCCTCAAGTCCTTTGTGGAATGAGGTAGGGGAAAAATGCATATATGCAAGTATAAATGAGTGAATGAATAAACACAGCACGAATGAGAACAGTAAAGAAAACTCTGGGGATATCCAAAGCAGATCCTCCTTTCCCTCTCTTCCATTTACTTTAACATCTAAATAAAGTCCAACTCCAGGAAAGCAGTCCCTTCTCAGCTACCAGCTGTGACAGACCCATTTGCACGAGGCATTTTAATGCTTCTTTTTTTTTTTATTTTTTATTTTTTTTTTAGAGATGGAGTTTTCTTACTCTCCAGAGAAGGGCAGTATCCCGAGTCTAGATCCTCAAACCCTAGTAAGGGGTCAGTCACCACTCCCATGACCCCATGTGGAATTTTTCTTCTCTCCATCTCTAGATCCCTCCAGTCTCCTCATGTGGGCCGAAGCCTGGTCTGAGAGGGGAGTCTATCATTGTGAACCTCAGGGATTCCTCAACTTTCACACATATGCCAAGGTTTAAGGTGATATCCATTCTTTCAGCTCCCTTCTCCAATATTGCCACCCCCATCATTAGTGGCCACTATCACTGTTGCCACCATGCTCCCAGAGTTGTTAGAGACCAGTCCTCTCCTTAGTCCTGAGCAGAGAAACAAACTCCCTCTTGAGAGCCTCTAGGGCCTAGAAATACAAAGGTCCTATCACGGGGCTTTGAACTTCCCCGGTAGGGAAGAAGTTGGACAACAAGCTTCCATGTCAGCAACAATGTCCCAGAGCATCCTTCCCTCTTCCTACTAGATTGGAGCACAAGGTGACAAAGGCAGAGGTAAAACAAACTCAAAAGCCTGAGAGGGCCGGGGAGGTAACATAAATGAGTTATACACTAGTTGCTGAGCTGAAGCAGGCTGTCGCCAAGGATAATACAGGCCCAGTGTCGCCAGGTTTTTTATTTTTCAATATAAATCAGAAGTCTAGATTGTTACATGTAATCTCTAAACTTTTAGGCATTGATAACTAATTCTATTTTTTAAAATCCCAATATAGGTCTGTATCAGTTAGGAATGCTGTTCAGCTGCTAGTAACCAAGATGAGAAATCATATGGTTTAAGATAAAGATTTATTTCTCTTTCACCTAAGAGAAGTCCAAAGGCTCAAGTTCAAGGCTGTGTACAACTCCGTGAGGTTGTCATAACTGAATTGCCCGTCTTGGGTTTCTTTCCAATAGTTGCTAGAATGCACTGGAACTTGAATTCCAGAATGATGAGCTGAGAGTCCCTGGGCACAGCCATTTATTTTTCTATGCCTGTTTCCTCCATTGTTATACAAATAACAGTGCCTGCCTCACAGGGTGGTTGTGAGGCTTAAATGAGATCATACATAAAAGCACTTAGGCCAGAGCCTGGAGCACAGTGAGCAAGATAACTGGCGTAAGTGACAAAACAAACCCCATTTCCACTCTTTGATAAGCTCAGATAGAAAACTTAACGGAGAGATGAGAGCTGAATTGTTCTGCTTAAAAATGAGATGAATTCATTCTCCTATTATTTCTTTTTCCTCTCATGAACAGGAAATAACAGGAAAGAGAAGTGGGGGAGAGAAAAAGAGAGCGAAGCAACACCTTAAGAGTGTGTTGTTGGGAGCTGATGAGTTGATTCCAACTCATGGCACCCCCTTGTGACAGAGTAGAACTGCCCCATAGGGTTTTCTTGGCTGTAACTTATGGGAGCAGGTCTTTTTCCCATAAAGGCTTTGGGTTTGTTCAAATAGCCAGTCTCTCAGTTAGCAGCCCAGTGCTTAACCATTGGGCCACCAGGCCTCTTTAAGTATAAAAACCAGACCAACTTATAGTGACCCTATAGGACAGAGTAGAACAACCCCCATAGGGTTTCCAAGGCTATAAATCTTTACGGAAGCAGACTGCCACATCTGTCTCCCACTGAGCAGGTGGTGGGTTCCAACTGCTGATCTTTTTGTTAGCAGCAGAGCACTTTAACCACTGTATCACCAGAGTGCCTAAGAATAAGTATACCTGACATTAATTTAGAAGTTGATAAGATTTTGAAAATATAAGTCCCTCTGTTACTCCAAATATTCAGTTTAAAATCTCCTCGGCACACAGATATCTGTTGTAATTTTTAAGGGAAATTATGTATGCAGAGGGGCTGAGTTCTGCATCTGGGTTGCTGTAGAGCAGAAATAGACAGCATATATGGGATAGTGAACAATCTATAAATTGGACTAATTCAACAAAAAAGGGAGCCTGGAGCCAGACTTTCTCCCCACCCCCGACACACCAAAATCACTGGATAGATTTCAAATGTGAAATGGGCAGTTGAGCCAATTTAATCTAAATCTAAAGGAGCAGGAAGACCACAACAGACATCTGAGTTGCATAACCAGTATTTACCCTCCCCCATTTTTTTTGTTTTTTTTTTTATCCCAACCATACTTTCAGTGGTGCTTTGCAAAAATGAATAGGAAGCTTCTGACATTGTCTCAGCTTTTGCAGTACTGAGAAGTCAGGAAGAGCTTGAGTTGGCTGTAATTCTAAAGGATGAATGGATTCTGATGGTGTATCCTAGCAACAGCTAAAAGAAATCAAAGTCAAGTGACACAAGCCTGAGGAGTAGAAGTCAGAAGTAATGTGGCCTAGGTACTAACTGCCAGACCAAAATGTGGAATTAATTGTAAGTTGTCCTTGCCGTTAGGATGCTGTCCAAGACAGGGCAAGAGCAAAAGCCTGAGTTAGGTTGAAGGAGGCGTCATAAATATGACCCACAGACCATCTTATGAGAATATGGGTTCTCCAAAATGAGCAAAGCTGCCTCAACCAAAGGGAACAAAATGCTCAGTGAAAACCTGGGTTTAGAGCTACAGATGTAGCCACGGAAAACCACTTCATCTGTAGATAACCGAAGGTCATAGAAGGCTGTCAAATAAATACATTAAATCTAATTACAAATGACATTTTTTCCTTTAAAGCCACAGAGTATTAAGATATTAATAACCAGATTCATAAGAATGAAAATGACTTCCTTCCATTATCCTCTTCATTGTTATTGTTAGCCAAGCACCAGCTAAAGAATAGCCAGTTGCTGTTGAGTGGATTCCTACTCACAGCAATCCCATGTGAGTCAGGGTACAATTGTGCTCCATAGGGTTTTCAATGGCTGGTTTTTCAGAAGCAAATCGTCAGAGGACTTTCTTCCAAGGCAGCTCTGGGTTCACTCAAACCTTTTGGTTGGTAGACAAATGCTTTAATAGTTTACACCACCCAAGGATTCCAAATGAAAAATACCAATGAACTATGCATTTGTCAATGCTGTTTTTATTGCCATTGAAAAAAATTTCAGCTTGAACTTAGGCGAAAAAAAAAAAAAAAGGGCAGGAAAGAGGAGGGTGTGGTTTGGAAGAAGTAGATCATAGAATCAAAGAGACATCCAGGAATCAGGGCCATTCTGAGAACCTCAGGAACTAGAAACTAGGCACTGAACACATCTGGGCCTCTTTCTCCCTGGTTTTATTTCCTCGGGCTTCTCTTTGAGTCTGGAAAGATGGCCACCAGCAATCCTGGAGTTGTACACAGTTTTGTGGCCCTGGGAGGAAAGAGTACTTTCCCTACTAGCTCCAGTTAGAAAAAATCCCAGGAAAGCGTTTGATTGGTCTGATCTGGGCTACATGTGTATTCCTGGGCCACTTATTGGGGTCAGGAGGATGGGTGCTAGGATTGGCCAGTCCTGGGTCGCATGCTCACCCCCATGGTAAAGGCAGGATGTGGAGTACTCAGGTTAGCAGGGTTGGCATGTGAAGTAGAAGTTCTCCAAAGGAAAGGGTGCTATTTTCAAAAAGGGAGAAAACTAGTGTGGAGCAGACAAATAACATATGTCCATCACATTTATTGAATCAATGATGAAAGTGAATTTCATAACCTGCTATTATCATTAGCTTGTCTAAGCTGTCTTTGCAAAGGTAAAACATTACAGAATTCACAGCTGTCTGGAATGTACTGTGGATTTGATCTGATCTTCCAGAATCATTAGTAATTAGCCACCATAGGAGGCAGAACATTAGGTATGCATCTCTGAAAATACCAAATCCCATTTTCCCCATAAATAAAAGAAGGGTAATATAAAGGTAAAAGCTAATACTGTAGCTACATTTTTTACCTTTCTTTCCAAATATAACAGTTAAATTTAAGAATGTTTTAATCAGTGTAATAATTCAAAATGGAGTTTCTATAAAAACTTACAGTAATATTGCCTAAAATAACTTTTAAAAATATCTCTAGGAGGTGCGATCAAGATGGCAGAGTAGTCAGATGCTTCCTGTGGTTCCTGTTACAACAGAGACCCCCCCCAAAAAGTGAATCGATTATATATGACAATCTAAGAGCCCTGAATATCAAAGGCAATCAGAATCAGACCGAGCAGCAGGGGGAGGGAGAGACGATTCAGAAGTAGCGAGGAGTTGCCAGATGTGACTGGCAGGAACTGGCACACAGGCTAGATCAGACATGATTTCCACATTGGGAGAGACCAAGTGGTGGAGAGTCTAGCAAAGCCTCCAGAACCAGTGAAAAGCAGTGCTCAATCAGCAAAAGATAAGTACATTCGTCTAACCTACCGCACAGATCAAAAAACACCCCCTTTGGGAAAAACCTCTCTTCTATTTACCTGCCCCCTTTCCACTCTGCATTGGGTCCCAGGCTGGCTTAGGCAATTGCTGTGCCCCCTGGGCTGGAAGTAGGACATGTCTCATGCCCTGAGCCATTTTCTCAGCTTTGGAGAGGGAACAAATTAACACCCAGGGGAAAAAATAAGCTGCCAGCTCTTCGAAGCTGGGAACTCATGGCAGCCACAGCCCCTTTGCCTAGGCATAGGCATAAGGGTTCCACAGACTTTGAAGGCCTTTCATCCCTGCATAGACCTGTGTGGGCCCATTTCAACAACATAGACCCTCATTAGCACAGTACAGCACAACAGGGTGTATACCTGAAGCCTATTTTCAACTGTATCAGCTATAAGGTGGAGTGGCAGATTCGTGATGTTTGACACTGCTCTGCCCACTAAGCAGGGTCCTCACCTACCCACATCAGGGGCCTGAGGACTGGTGGCTCCACCAACGCCACCTAGCCACCAGCAACAGAGGTCCAAGAGTAAGTGGTGCTTCCCAGTCCTTATAGCCAACAGTATTGGGTGCCCATAATACAGCTGCAAAATCCAACCACGTACATGCTCCAGGGAACAGGGACACACTTTCCTCCCAGACATTCAGGGGCAGTTGTCAGCCCCCTGGCTTGCTCAAGACTTGACTGCTACTGCAGCCAGACACCTGTGCCTACTCCAATCACCCCATTCATCTACGACTGTAGGTGACAGCCTGCATCACACACTTGGGGACTGACTACCTGGACACCTGAGCTGAATCCTTACAAGAAAAGTAAACGTACTTCTGGGATCACACACCTAGTAATAGCTGTAGCCACCTGGAGACAGGATGTGAGAGCTTCAAATGTGCCAATAATCACACTAGCTCACATGACCAGCCTATGTGGGCATATGAAAACAAAACAAGAAGCTAGGACACAGTAAGAAAACATAAAATAAATATTGACAAGAGTCAATATCAAATCACATAAAAAGGCAGACCATGATGGCTTCAGCAAACACCCAAAACAAAGAATCAAGAAACCTTCTGAAGGAAGATAATTTCTTGGAATTACTGGAGGTAGAATTCAAAAGCTGAATATATACAGCTCTTCAAGGGATCAGGAAGGAGACCAGGCAAAACACAGAACAAGCCAAGGAACACCCAGACAAAGCAATGGAGGAACTTAAGAAGGTTATACAAGAGCGTAATGACAAATTTAATAGTCTGCAAGAATCCACAGAGAGACAGCAAACAGAAATCCAAAACATTAACAATAAAATTTCAGAGTTAGACAACTCAGTATAAAGTAATAGGAGCAGAATTGAGGAAAAGAAAGTCAGAATTACTGACTGAAGATAAAGCACTCACACAACTTACTTTAGGAAAATTCAGATAAAAGAATTAAAAAAATGGAGAAACCCTAAGAATTATGTAGGACTCTATCAAGAGGAATAACCTGTGAGTGAGTAGAGTTCCAGAACAGGAAGGGATGACAGAAAATACAGAGAGAATTGTTGAAGACCTGTTGGCAGAAATTGTCCCTGATATTGTGACACAGGAGAAGGTATATCCAAGAAGATCACTGAAGCCCACATAAGGTAGACCCCAAAAGAAAGTCACCAAGACATATTATAAGCAAACTTGCCAAAACCGAGATAAAGACAGAATTTTAAGAGCAGCTAGGGATAAACAAAAAGTCACCTACAAAGGAGAGTCGATAAGACTAAGCTTGGACTACGAGGCAGAAACCATGCAGGCAAGAAGGCAATGGGATGACATACATAAAGCCTTGAAGGAAAAAAACTGCCAACCAAAAATTATATATCCAGCAAAACCATCTCTCAAATATGATGGCAAAATTAGGGCATTTCCAGATAAACAGAAGTTTAGGGAATTTGTACAAACCAAACCAAAATTACAAGAAACACTAAGGAAGTCCTCTGGTTGGAAAATCAATATATCAGATAACAACCCAAGACTAGAACACAGGACAGACCAACCAGATATCAACCCAGATAGGGAAGTCACAAATAAATCAAAGCTAAAACACTGAAGATAGGGAAACAGAGATGTCAATATGTAAAAGATGACAACATTATAACAAAAAAGAGAGACTAAATAATGTAGTCATAGATCTTTCATATGGAGAGGAAGTCAAGACAATACAAAGAAATAAAAGATTGGCTTAAACATAGAAAAATCGAGATAAATATTAAGGTAACCACAAAGGAAACTAACAATCCTACATGTCAAAATAAAAAACAAGAACAAAATAAAGACTCAGCAAATACAAAATCAACGACATTGAAAAGGATGAAAAAAAAAATACATAATGAAAAATGACTCCGCACAGAAAACTAAGCAAAACAAAGAAAATGTCAACAACACAAAAAACAATACATCAAAATGACAGCACTAAACTCATACTATCCATAATTACACTGAATGTAAACGGACTAAATGCACTGATAAACAGAGAGTGGCAGAATGGATTTAAAAAAAAAAAATGACCCGTTTATATGCTGCCTACAGCAGACACACTTAGACTTCAAGACACAAGCAAACTAAAACTCAAAGGATGGAAAAAAAATCTATCAAGCAAATAACAATCAAAAAAGAGCAGAAGTGGCAATATTAATCTCTGACAAAATAGACTTCAAAGTAAAATCCACCACAAAGAATAAGGACAGACACTGTAAAATGATTAAAGGGTCAGTACACCAGGAGGACATAACCATAATAAATAATTACACACCAAATGACAGGGCTCCAAAATACATAAAACAAACTCTAACAGCATTAAAAAGAGAAATAGACAGCTGCTCTACAATAATAGTAGGAGAGTTCAACACACCACGTTCGGTGAAGGACAGAACGCCCAGAAAGAAGCTCAGTAAAGATACAGAATATCTAAATGTCACAATCAACCACCTTGATCTCATAGACATATACAGAACACTTCACCCAACAGCAGCCAAGTACACTTTCTTTTCCAACACACATGGAACATTCTCCAAAACAGACCACATTTTAGGCCACAAAGCAAGCCTTAACGAAATCAAAAACATCAAATATTACAAAGCATCTTTTCTTACCATAAAGCCATAAAAGTAGAAACCAATACCAGAAAAAGCAAGGGAAAAAAAAAAAAAAAAAAGCAATACATGGAAATTGAACAACACCTTGCTCAAAAACTACTGGGTTATAGAAAAAATTAAGCAAAGAATAAAGAAATTCACAGAATCAAATGAGAATGGAAACACATCCTACCAGAACCTTTGGGACAAAGCAAAAGCAGTGCTCAGAGGTCAGTTTATAGCAATAAATGCACACATCAAAAAAGAAAAAAAGGGCCAAAATCAAAACATTAACCCTACAACCCAAACAAATACATAGAGAGCAGCAAAAAAGTCCTCAGGTGCCAGAAGAAAGCAAATAATAAAAATTAGAGCAGAATTAAATGAAATAGAGAATAGAAAACCAATTGAAAGAGTTAACAAGATCAAAAGCTGGTTCTTTGAAAGGATCAAAAAAATCAACAAGCCACTGGCCAAATAGACAAAAGAAAGACAGGAAAGGAAGCAAACAACCCCAATAAGAAATGAGATGGGAGATATCATAACAGACCCAACTGAAATTAAAAGAATCATAACAGAATACTATGAAAAATTGTACTCTAACAAATTTGAAAACCTAGAAGAAATGGATAAATTTCTAGAAACACACTACAACACAAACAGAGGTAGAACAACTAAATAAACCTATAAAAAACTCCCATAAAAAAAAAAAAAGCCCTGGCCCTAACGGCTTCACTGGAGAATTCTACCAAACTTTCAGAGAAGAGTTAACACCACTACTACTAAAGGTATTTCAGAGCACAGAAGAAGATGGAATACTCCTGAACTCATTCTATGAAGTCAGGATAACACTGATACCAAAACCAGGTAGAGATGACACAAAAAAAGAAAATTACAGACCAATATCCCTTATGAACATAGACGCAAAAATCCTGAACAAAATTCTATCCAATAGAATTCAACAACATATCAAAAAAAGAATTCACCATCACCAAGTGAGATTCATACCAGATATGCAAGGATGGTTCAACATTAGAAAAACAATCAATGTAATCCATCACAAAAATAAAATAAAAGACAAGAACCACATGATCTTATCAATTGATGCAGAAAAGCCATTTGACAAAGTTCAGCATGCATTTGCTGAGAGTTTCTCTCAGCAAAATATGAATAGAAGGGAAATTCCTCAACATAATAAACAGCATTTATACAAAGCCAACAGCCAACATCATCCGAAATGGAGAGTCTGAAAGCATGCCCTTTGAGAACAGGAACCAGACAAGGATGTCCTTTATCACCACGCTTATTCAACATTGTGCTGGAGGTCCTAGGAGAGCAATCAGGCTAGATAAAGAAATAAAGTGCATCCAAGTTGGTAAGGAAGAAGTAAAAGTATCTGTATTTGCAGGTGATATGATCTTATACACAGAAAACCCCAAAGAATCCACAAGAAAAGTACTGGAACTCATAAAAGATTTCAGCAGAGTATGAGGATACAAGATAAACACACAAAAATCAGTTGGATTCCTCTATACCAACAAAGAGAACTTCGAAGAGGAAATCACCAAATTAATATCATTTACAAAAGCCCCCAAGAAGATAAAACACCTAGGAATAAATCTAACCAGAGATGTAAAAGATATATACAAAGAAAAGTATAAGACAGTACTGCAAGAAACCAAAAGAGATCTACATAAATGGAAAAACATACCTTGCTCATGGATAGGAAGACTCAGCATTGTGAAAATGTCTGTTCTACCCAAAGCAATCTACAGATACAATGCAATCCCAATCCAAATTCCAATGGCATTTTTTGAGGCAATGGAGAAACAAACCACCAACTTCATATGGAAAACAAAGAGGCCCTGGATAAGTAAAGCATTACTCAAAAAGAACAAAGTGGGAGGCCTTACTCTACCTGATTTTAGAACCTGTTATACCACCATGGTAGTCAAAACAGTCTGGTACTGGGGCAACAACAGATACATAGACCAAAGGAGCAAAATTGAGAACGCAGATGTAAATTCATCCACCTATGAGCAGCTGATATTTGACAAAGGCCCAAAGCCTGTTAAATGGGGAAAAGACAGTCTCTTTAAGAAATGTTCAATACAGGAGAGGTCAGCAAAACTGGACTAAACGAAAAGTAAAGAAGTTTCCTGAATAAACTGAATGCTTCGAAGGCCAGAGTAGCAGGGGCAGTGGTATGGGGACCATGGTTTCAGGGGACACCTAGATCAATTGGCATAATAAAATCTATTAAGAAAAGCCTGCATCCCATTTTGGTGAGTGGCATCTGATTCCTAAATGCTAGCAAGCAGCCATTTAAGATGTATCAAGTGGTCTCAACCCACCTGGAGCAAAGGAGAAGGAAGAACACCAAAGACACAAGGTAATTAAGAGCCCAAGAGACAGAAAGGACCACATAAACTAGAGACTACATCAGCCTGAGACAAAAAGAACTAGATACTGCCCGGCTACAACCAATGACTGTCCTGACGGGGAACACAACAGAGAATTCCTAATGGAGCAGAAGAGCAGTGGGATGCAGACCTCAAATTCTCGTAAAAAGACCAGACCTAAGGGTCTGACTGAGACTAGAAGAACCCCAGAGGTCATGGTCCTCAGACCTTCAGTTAGCCCAAGACTGGAACCGTTCCCAAAGCCAACTCTTCAGACAAGAATTGGACTGGACTATAAGATAGAAAATGATACTGGTGAGGAGTGAGCTTCCTGGCTCAGGTAGACACATGAGACTATGTGGGCAGCTCCTGTCTGCAGGGGAGATGAGAAGGCAGAGGGGGACAGAAGCTGGCTGAATGGACACAGGAGTACACAGTGGAGAGGAGTATGCTGTCTCATTAGGGGGAGAGCAACTAGGACTATATAGCAAGGTGTATATAACTTTTTGTATGAGAGACTGACTTGATTTGTAAACTTTCACTTACAGCACAATTAAAAAAAAAAGAAATGGTGCTGGCATAACTGGATATCCATCTGGATATACCTCACACCATGCATAAAAACTAACTCAGAATGGATCAAAGACCTAAATACAAAATCTAAAACGATAAAGATCATGGAAGTGAAAATAGGGACAATGCTAGGGGCTCTAACACATGGCAAAAACAGAATACAAAACGTTACTAACAATGCACAAACACCGGACAAGAAACTAGATAACTGGGCGCTCCTAAAAATCAAACACTTATGCTCAACCAAAGATCTCACCAAAAGAGTAAAAAGACAATTTACAGACCGGGAAAAAAAAATCTTGGCTATAACATATCAGATCAAGGTCTAATCTCTAAAATCTACATGATACTGTAAAAACTCAACTACAAAAAGACAAATAACCCAATTAAAAAATGGGCAAAGGATATGAACAGGCACCTCACCAAAGAAGACATTCAGGCAGCCAACAAATACATGTGGAAATGCTCATCATCATTAGCCATTAGAGAAATGCAAATCAAAACTACAATGAGATTCCATCTCACCCCAACAAGGCTAGCATTAATCCAAAAACCACAAAATGATATATGTTGGAGAGGTTGTGGAGAGGCTGGAACACTTACACACTGCTGGTGGGAATGTAAAACAGTACTACTTTAGAAATCAATTTGGCGCTTCCTTAAAAAGCTGGAAATAGAAGTACCATACGATCCAGCAAACCCGCTCCTTGGAATATACCCTAGAGAAATAAGAGCCATCACACGAATAGATATATGCACACCCATGTTCATTGCACCACTGTGCACAATAGCAAAAAGATGGAAACAACCTAGATGTCCATTAACAAATGGATGAACAAATTATGGTATATTTGCACAATGGAATACTATGCAATGATAAACAACAACGATGAATTCGGGAACCATTTCATAACATGGATGAATCTGGAAGGTATTATGCTGAGTGAAATTAGTCACTCACAAAAGGACAAATATTGTATGAGACTATTATTATAAGAACTCAAGAAAAGGTTTAAACATGAAAGAAAACATTATTTGATGGCTATAAGGGTGGGGAGGGAGGGAGAGGTGTATTCACTAAAAACTAGATAGTAGACAAGAATTATCTTAGGTGAAGGGAATGACAACACACAATACAGGGGAAGTCAGCACAACTAGACTAAACCAAAAGGTAAGAAATTTCCTGATTACAACCAAACACTTTGAGGAAGAGGGCAGCAGGGGCAGGGGCCTGGGGACTATGTTTTCAGGGGACATCTAGGTCAATTGGTATAACAAAGTTTATTAAGAAAATGTTCTGCATCCCACTTTGGTGACTGGTGTCTGGGGTCTTAAAAGCTAGGAAGTGGCCATCTAAGATGCATCAATTGGTTCCAACCCACGTGGAACAAAGAAGAATGAAGAACACCAAAGATGCAAGGAAAATATTAGCCCAAGAGAGAGAAAGGGCCACATTAACCAGAGACTCCATCAGCCTGAGACCCGAAGAATTAGACTGTGCCTGATTTATCATTTTGGCTACTACTGACTGCCCTGACAGGGAGCACAACAGAGGGTTCTTGACAGAGCAGGAGAAAAGTGGGGTGCAAAGTCAAACTCTAGTAAAAAGGCCAGACTTTATGGTCTGACTGAGACTGGAGGAACCTCAGAAGGTATGGACCCCAGACTCTCTGTTAACCCAGCACTAAAACCATTCCGAAGCCAACTCTTCAGACAAAGATTAGACAGAAGATTTCAAAGGGCGGCTCGAGAAGACAAAGTATTATAATGACATGTGCAATGAGCTGGAGATAGAAAACCAAAAGGGAGGAACTCGCTTGGTGTTTCTCAAGCTGAAAGAACTGAGGAAAAAGTTCAAGCCTCAAGTTGCAATAGTGAAAGATTCTATGGGGAAAATATTAAACGATGCAGGAAGCATCAAAAGAAGATGGAAGGAATACACAGAGTCATTATACCAAAAAGAATTAGTCGATGTTCAACCATTTCAAGAGGTATTATATGATTAGGAACCGATGGTACTCAAGGAAGAAGTCCAAGATGCACTGAAGGCATTGGCAAAAATCAAGCCTCCAGTAACTGATGCAATATCAATTGAGACGTTTCAACAAAGGAATGCAGTGCTGGAGGTGCTCACTTTTCTATGCCAAAAAATTTGAAAGTCAGTTTCCTGCCAACTGACTGGAAGAGATGCATATTTATGCCTATTCCCAAGAAAGGTGATCCAACTGAATGTGGAAATTATAGAACAATATCATTAATATCATATGCAAGCAAAATTTTGCTGGAGATCATTCAAAAGTGGCTGCAGCAGTATATTGACAGGGAACTGCCAGAAATTCAGGCTGGATTCGGATGAGGACATGGAACCAGGGATATCATGGATAATGTAAGATGGATCCTGGGTGAAAGCAGAGAATACCAGAAGGATGTTTACCTGTGTTTTATTGATTATGCAAAGGCATTTGACTGTGTGGATCGTAACAAATTGTGGATAACATTGCGAAGAATGAGAATTCCAGAACACTTAATTGTGCTCGAGGAACCTTTACATAGATCAAGAGGCAGTTGTTCAGACAGAACAAGGGGCTACTGACTGGTTTAAAGTCAGGAAAGGTGTTCATCAGGGTTGTATCCTTTCACCATACCTATTCAATCTGTATGCTGAGCAAATAATCTGAGAAGCTGGACTGTATGAAGAACATGATATCAGGATTGGTGGAAGACACATTAACAACCTGTATTATGCAGATGACACAGCCTTGCTTGCTGCAAGTGAAGAGGACTTGAAGCACTTACTAATGAAGATCAAAGACCACAACATGGGTTATACCTCAACATAAGGACAACAAAAATCCTCAAAACTGGACCAATGAGCAACATCATGATAAATGGAGAAGAGATTGAAGTTGTCAAAGATTTTATTTTACTTGGATCCACAATCAACACCTATAGAAGCAGCAGTCAAGAAATCAAACGACACATTGCATTGGGTAAATCTGCTGCAGAGGACCTCTTTAAAGTGTCGAAAAGCAAAGATGTCACCTTGAAGACTAAGGTGCGCCTGACCCAAGCCATGGTATTTTCAATCGCATCATTTGCATGTGAAAGCTGGACAATGAATAAGGAAGACCGAAGAAGAACTGACACCTTTTAATTGCGGTGTTGGTGAAGAATATTGAATATACCATAGACTGCCAAAAGAACAACAAATCTGTCTCAGAAGAAGTACAGCCAAAACGCTCCTTAGAAGCAAGGATGGCGAGACTGCGCCTTACATACTTTGGACATGTTATAAGGAGGGGTCAGTCCCTGGAGAGGGACATCATGCTTGGCAAAGTACAGGGTCAGCAGATAAAAGGAAGACCCTCAGTGAGGTGAATTGACACGGTAGCTACAACAATGAGCTCAAGCATAGCAACGATTGTGGGATGGCGCAGGACTGGGCAGTGTTTCGTTCTGTTGTGCATAGAGTTGCTATGAGTCGGAACTGACCCAATGGCACCTAACAACATAAGATATAAAATACTTGTGAAGAGTAGATACATGAGACTAAGTGGGCAGCTCCTGTCCAGAGGTGAAATGAGAAGGCAGAAAGGCTAAGAGCTGGTTGAATGCACGTGGGAAACCCGGGGTGGAAAGGAGAGTGCTGTCACATGATAGAGAGAGCAAGTAGGGTCACATAACAATGTGTGTATAAACAATGTGTGTAAAATAAAAATATCTTCTATAATGACTTATATTGACATTTGGTGTAAGGCTTAGTTGTACTAGTTAGTATTTATAATAAGCAATAGTAAAAAAGCCTAAAATGATTCATACTTTTAGGAACTGTAAGTCAATAAATGAAATGTATCACTATTTTTAAAAAATTTATTTTGGATCTTTTGCCTATGAGTCTACCAAGATAATTAAGGTATGACAATAATATTATTGGCTACCATATGCCAGACACTTTCTCTGACAACAACTCTGTGGGAATAGTTTAATCACCCTGTTTTACAGATGATAAAACTGAGTTGATAGGAGTTAAGCTAGTTGTTCATGGTTACATGGCTAATAATCTCTAGTGTGGGCCTAAATCAGTCCAATGCCAGAGCCAATTCTCTTTCCAATCTGCCCCTTTGCTTTTCTGACTCAACAATGGTGGCAAGAAGAACCAAACTATGTGGGATATTTGTTAGTGAAACAGGAGTCTAACAATTGAGTGTTCTAACAGGATTAAAGTCGATTTCTACTCACAGTGACCCTACAGGACAGAGTAGAACTGCTCCATATGGTTTCCAAGGCTGTAATCTTTTCTGGAAGCAGACTGCCACAT
This sequence comes from Loxodonta africana, assembly GCF_030014295.1. NCBI lineage: Eukaryota > Metazoa > Chordata > Mammalia > Proboscidea > Elephantidae > Loxodonta > Loxodonta africana. Next base: position 36,867,734 of record NC_087345.1, on the reverse strand, counting down.
CTTTCTTCCATGGAGTAGCTGGTGGGTTCGAACTGCCAACCCTTCTGTTACCAGCCAACACCTAACTACTGAGCCACTAGGGCTCCTCTGTAAAAGGATTACTGAATCATAAATTATATAAATGTGCCACATAGTTGGGCAAACAACCTCTTAAATTTTAAAATGTTCTCCAAAACCAGGGTAGACACACTTGCAGTGTGTAAAATGAGACAATTACTAATTCTAGGACTCTAAAAGAAATCTCAACATCAAACTCAAAGAGCAAATGCAGATAAACGAGAAATGAGGGCAAGGCAGCTATTACTCAGCGAAAAATAAGGGACCAACAGCACTCTAATTGACCATGAGGGAAAACTTGAGAATAAAATCTTATATTTTCTTCAGTGGAAAATTAGTTAAGAATTATAAATTAGGGTTGTGGGTGACAGGAGTGTAGAAGCACTAAGGGAACTGGGGGCCAGCACAGTTATATGACAAATATTAATGGCCACCTCAATTCTCAACCTGAAAAATTCAGTTAGCCTATAGGGCAAGATGCCTCCAAATGCAACAGCCTTCTTGAGATTCTCTGGCAAGGCCTACTTCAGCAAGGGAGGTCATCTGAGGTCACACAGTAATACATAATTCAAAACAAGGAAGGGTTCGTCAAAAGATTTCTACATTTTTGGAAGAAGTCCCAATAAGATGGTGTGTTTTTCTAGTGGACAAGGTGACATTTCTCCACTGGGGGATACTAATCATGCCACCAAGCTCAGATTATGATTCCCTGTCATCGATACCATGAATGCTGCCCAAGAGTCATTCCCTCAGCCTTTGCTAACAGAAGCTTAATTTTGTTCCCCCTCCGCATCTTACAGATGAGGCTGAGTCGTTCTCCAGCCTCTGGAGTCTCAAAGTCCTTGTCAAACGATTGGTTTAGGTATGGGCATGAGATGCAATTCTGGCAATGAAACATGAGAGGAAGTCTGATGAAGGTTGCTAGGAAATTATCTGTGCTCTCAAAAAGGCATATGACAGCGGCATCTGCTTATTTTTGCCTTTGGATTTTGTCTTCTGTATATGATGCCTGGAACTACGGCAGCCATTTTATACTGTGAAATGAGTCAAACTAAGATAACAAACCTAAAGAGAATTAAAAAAAAAGAGAGAGAGACTAAAACTAGAGTCCTAGCTTATTGATTCAAAGTTGGAAAAGGTGTGTGGCAGGGTTGTATCCTCTCACCATACTTAGTCAATCTGTATGCTGAACAAATAATTCAAGAAGCTGGAGAATATGAAGAATGCAGCATCAGGATTACAGGAAGATTTATTAACAATCTGATGACATAAACTCATGTTCCAAAAATGAAGACAACTTGAAGCACTTTAGTAGCGAAGGTAAAAGACTACAGCCTTCAGTATGGATTACACCTGAATGTAAAGAAAATAAAAATCCTCACAACTGCACAACTGGACCAATAAGCAACATCATGATAAATGGAAAAAAAGTGAAGCTGTCAAGGATTTCATTCTACTTGGATCAATAATCAATGCCCATGGAAGCAGCAATCAAGAAATCAAATGATGTATTGCATCGGGTAAATTTACTACAAAAGACCTCTTTAACGTTCTGAAAAGCAGAAATGTCACTTTGATGACTAAGGTGCACCTGACCCAAGCTATGTTCAATTGCCTCATATGCATGTGAAAGCTAAGCAATGAAAAAAAGAATCTATGCATTTGCATTGTGGTGTTGGCAAAGAATATTGAATATACCATGGACTGCCAGAAAAATAAGGAACCTGGTGGCACAGTGGTTAAGCACTCAGCTGCTAACTAAAAGGTTGGCAATTCAAACCCACCAGCCGCTCCTTGGGAGAAAGATGTAGAAGTCTGCTTCCATATTGTTGTTGCTGTTGTTAGGTGCTGTCAAGTCAGTTCCAACTCGTAGCAACCCTATGTACAACAGAATGCTGCCAAGTCATGCGCCACCCTCACAGTTGTTGCTATATTTGAGCCCATTGTTGCAGCCACTGTGTCATCCACTTTTTTGAAGGTCTTCCTCTTTTTTGTTGACTCTACTTTACCAAGCATGATATCCTTCTCCAGGGACTGTAACTGGAATCATTGAGTAGAATCACCATACACAGGAATTTTCAAGATTTGTACATATCCTCAAATGCCCATGCAGAGGCTTAATGCGATGTACGCATATACATCAACATAAGCTTTATATTTTTAAAGTAAAGCTATTTCTTAGTTTATAGCAATAATCCTGGCAAACCCTACTGGCCCCATAATAAGTCTTTATGAATCAGAAAGTTCATAACCAGGGCTACATCAAATAAGACAGTGTATACCAATGACAAATTTCATTACTAGAGAAGTACTAAAGCCGTACCTCGGTAAGGACATTCAGTTTCAAGTGAAAGAAACCCAAGTCGATCTAGATCCAAGAAAAAAAGAATTAGGGAAATTTACTGGTTCACATAACTGAAAAGTCTGAGTGAAGTCCAGTTTCAGACACCCCTGGAGCCAGGTCCACCAACACTATAATCAGGAATCTGTCTTCTTCCTTCTCTTGACTCCTTTCCTTTGCATAGACTTTCTTTTCAGGCAGCCTTCCCTGGTGTGGTGCTTCCCAAGCATATCAGGCTCTATCCTCCAAGCTTCAAGTCCTATAGAATGAGGACTTTATTTTCCAGTATTTCCAACTCTAGTCCTGGACATGGGTTTGACTGGCATGTTCAAACATATACTTCCCAGAAACTGGAGTCTTTCTCTCACACATCCTGGTGGATAACCCAGATGAACATGTTATACACTCCAGAAGGCACAGTTCACATTTTATTCTACACGAAATGTGCAACACAGGGGCCATGGTGTATCTCCTCTTCTCTGGGACAGGAAGGCTGTGTCAACGCATCTGCCTCGGAAACAAACTTTCTAAGACGAGCAGGCCTGAAAAATGCAGGCCCTCTACCAACACTGACTTTCACGAGAACAGGTCTGTTTCTAAAAAGAAAAAATTTTCTTTCTTTTTTTTTTTAAGAGCCTGTAAATGAGGCCAACCTTTATTAGAAAAGTCCTTACCTTAGTGATAAAGACTAGAACTTCTTTCCAATCCCTTGCAACACTACTCGTTTTGTTAAGACATTTCTGTCCCAATGGATTTGTTAAACAAACTACCACCACATGTCCATTCTTGTAGCTTCATTATGTCCATATGTAAAAGGGATATTCACAGACATTACCTTTCTAGAACTAGGGCTGACAAATGTGGCTTGATTACTGTGCACTTACAATGCAACTGCACTTCATAATCATGGACACTTGGCATCAATGTATGAGTTAACTTGTATTTGAAGAGACTGCTATAATTAGGATTTTTCCACATGTAGGAGCATGATTTCAAGCAATGATGTAGGCTTAGAGCTGATCACACGAGTGATTACAAACACTTGGAATGACCACCAAGCTTTTTGGAAACATAGCACAACATAATGGTGAACGTTGCAGAAGTTTACATCTTAGAAGAAATACAACCAGGACGCTCCTTAGAAGTGAGGATAACAAGTCTTTGGCTCACTTCCTTTGGACACGTCATTAGGAAAGTCAACTGTTAGAAAAGGACATCACGATTGGTAAAGTAGGGGGTCAGTGAAAGTGAACGAAACCCTCAACAAGATGGACTGACATGACAGCCAAAACAATGGACTCAAACATACCAACGATCATGAAGACAGCACAGGACTAGGCCACATTGCATTCTGTTATACACAATGCGGCTCTGAGTCAAAGCCAACTCAATGGCATCTAATAACAAGTTAGCTTAAAGAAATTAAAACATATCGGAATAGATCCTGGGATAGTTTACAGATTCAAATAAATTGCTAAATAATCAAAACTCAGGAAATAGTAACACTCTCCTTGGAAAGCTACCGTAAAAGCCATCAGTTCTGATGACTCTCAGCCTCTCCAAGTTTGAAATCCCTGTGAGAAAAGCTGTTTGGCTCAGCTTGTATTTCTTGCATTTAGGCCTTCCCTTTTATCAATCAGCTATGGCAGTGAGGCAGAGTCACAAAGCAGACACTGTTCTCAGAAAAGGGGGAACTGTAAATCTGGCAGCCACTCTAATCAAAGTCTACCTCAATTACCCATGTTGGTAAGCTTTTACTTTGCAGTGGATGAATAACAAAGTCAAGGGCAAAAAGGTACAAAAGACACTGTTTAGTCAAACAATTTTAATCAAGTTAATAGCAAGAATCAAAGCGGAATTACATGAAAAGCCTATTTTTTACACATTTAAATTGTTCTTAATTGTCTCTACTTGTAAGGTGTTGAAGGTGGGACCCACTCCTGAATCTTCTTTCTAGTGGTGGAATAAGGTACATACTGTCCTGGAGTGCCGCTCATGTTGAATTTATGGTTCGTCCAAATGAATTTACGAGGAGTAGGTGGTTTTGTTGTTGGAGGATCATCAGTCATACTGTGAAGCCAACGATGCCTTAAAGAAAGAAAAAAAAAAAAAAAAACAATTATGAAGAGGCAGTATAGCACAGTGGAAGGGGAGGGTTAGAAGGCAGCTCTGGAGCTGTTCTGTTGCTTGGGTTTGAATCTCAGCTCCCTCACTTAATAGCTGAACTTTTCTGTGCCTTACTGTTTTCATCTGTACATCCCTACTTCCTAGGGATGGTGTAAGGATTAAATGAAATAATACACATAAAGCACTTAGAAAAATTCCTGCACATAGTAGGTACTCAACAAATGTTAGCTACTGCTATTATCATTACTGTCTTTCATCAAATCTACGACACTATAAATTTTAAAATACAGTTGTCCTTCAGTATCCGTGGAGGACTGGTTCCAGGATACCCCCTCCCCCCAGATACCAAAATGCAATGATGCTCAAGGGCCTTATATAAGATGGCGTATTTGCATATAACCTATGCACATCCTTCCGTATACTTTAAATCATCTCTAGATTACTTACAATACCTAATGTAATGTAAATGCTGTTTAAATAGTTGTTCTACTGTATTGTTTAGGGAATAATGACAAGAAAAAAGTCTGTACACATTCAGTACACATGCAGCCAGCATAGGCCTAACTATATAGTACATGTCAGCAACAATGTAACTTTTTTCCTGAATATTTTTGATCCGAGGTTGGATAGATCCGCGGATGCATGAATCCTCGAATTTGGAACCTGCGGATATGGAGGGCCAACTGTACACCATTATTTTATGTACCTTGGGAAGAAAGAAAAAATGCTGCCAATTAAATTATGACACACTACTGACTGTAATACACATTCTGATTTCAGGTGTAAAAACACATTTTAGAATTGATGGAATACACCATTAATATTAAATTTGAGAGGCTGATCCTAGATTTTCAGCGTGCTCACGTCCAGTACGCTCAGGCTGTGGCGCATGAAGCTCTACTTTGAAACCAATGAGGCTACTGCTGGAGAGGGTCTCTGCATGCACATTAAATTCAAGCTGACATCTGAGCACTGCAGAGCGTACAATTTGTTACATTAAAAATATTAAATCACAACCCAAAGTTCACCAGTATTGCAGTGATAAGGGTTTAACAATTTAATTTCAAAGGATATTTGATAGGAGGTACCTGCAATGTGGCCTAAAGAAGGGGGAAGCGTACACAGAGTGATGATCCCACCAGTCAGAGAACAGAGGAAACAAATCTGAGGGACAAAGAGTAGAATCAGGCATGAAGCCAAGCTGAGGAGTTTACATGGGAAAGGAAGGGAAGAGATTTACATCAGCTCCCTCAAGGCCCAAAGCCGACAAGACAGAGATGATCCCTACGGAGAAGAGAATGAGGAGACAGGCAAAAAAAAAAAAATTGCAGCTCTAAGGAAAAAAGACATTATCCAGCTGCAGAGAAAAGGGCAAGAAGAGGAGGTTTCAGTAGAATAACAAAGACTAAATATAATGAGAAAAATTTATGGTGCTATGTAAGCTTAAGAATATCTGTTAGCAGTAACTGATATAGTTAATTAGCTATAAATGATTGTTGGTGTCCTGTGCTGCAGAGTCAATCCTGACTCACAGCGACCCTATAGGACAGAACTGCCCTGTAGGATTTCCTAGGCTGTGATCTATACAGGAGCAGATTGCCAGGTCTTTTCTCCCGTGAAGCAGTTCAAACTGTCGACCTTTCGGTCAGCACCTGAGCACTTAACCATTGTGCCACCAGGGCTCCTTAAAATATGATTAAAAAAATAAATAAAATATGATTATCAAGTATCCAAATATTAAGTTACACAGCTCCCAAACTTCCAATTGATATGGAAAAAATATGGACAATATGATTACTGCCACTATATTTATGTCTAAATATAATTGTATCATAATTAGGTTAACACAAGGATTCAAGAAGACCATATACACTGAGTTGGTTGGTGCCTCTCTTATACCTTTTATAGGAGCTGGGGATTAGTGAAAGTGACCTGGGCCAATAAACAACAACTATTAACGAGAGCTCTAAAACCCTTGTGATGATGAGACAGGCTTCTCTAGCCACTCAAAGGACGGGTTAGCTGTCAAAATCAAGGCTGTCACTGATCAAGGGACTTTATGTGAACTTAAGGCACAGCAGAAGTATTTAACTTTTACCTTGTTGAGTCAGCTTAAGTGACTAAAGAAAAATTTCATTCACAGAATTGCTGTCAAGACTTCTGAAGGTTATTTAAGGAACCACAGTCCAATGCTCATATATGCCCACTCAGTTACTTAAGTGAGGGACTGATGAGCTCATGGAGAAACAGAAAACTCTCAAGAAAACTAAAAGAGAACGTTCACTGAAAAAAAAAAAAATTTTTTTTCACTACAATAGATAAAATCTAAAAATGTTTATCCTAGTGAGGCTAAAGGCAGGAGTCAGGGAATGGGTAAAAGGTAATTCATATTCATTATGACACCATAAAGAACTATAAGAAACAAAAAATGTCTAAAGCCTTTTAGGCTAATATGATCCTTCTGTTATTATGATTAAGTAAAGGTGGGGTTCAGTGATAGAATTCCTGCCTGCTATGTGGGAAACCCAGGTTCTACGCTCAGCAATACACCTCGTGTGCAGCCACCACTAGTCTGTCAGTGAAGACCTACGTGTTGTTAAGATGCTGAAAGGTTTCAACAGAGGTTTGAAATTAAGATGGGCTAGGAAGAAAGGCTTGGCCACCTACTGCCAAAAATCAGCCAGTGAATACCCTATGGATCACCAGAGTCCGATCTACAACTGATGGTGGGGACGGTGCAGAATTGGGCAGCATTTTGTTCCATTATCCACGGGGTCGCTGTAAGTCAGGGCTGACTCAATGGTAGTTAACAGCAACAACACAGATACCATACATTTTAGATTTCCACACCTGAATTTATTGGCAAAACATCTGTTTCAGCTGGGTTATTTTCATTCCAACTAACTAAAGATGCTAATGTACTGACAGCATTGTCTAGAAAAACTGTTTTGCAGTTGGCATTAGAATCACTTCAATATTACATCACTGCTATTATCTTAAAGAGCAAAACATAAAATTACTTAAAGTTGATAAAGTCAGTGAGACTGCAAACAGATTGGCGGAGAGGGGAAAATACAAAATAGAAAAGTATTTACGATGAAAATATATTTTGGGAAAAATTCAGTACTCAAATATACTGAAGTTGTATCAAAATAACTGGAAACAAAGATATATCACTGTAATTCACCACCCCCCAACGAATTATTTCTACTTGTCGGGGAAGCCTAAATTTGCAACATAACTCAAAGAAAAATAAATCCCATAATGGGTTAATCCTATTTTCAGCTGCATAAGAGGGAAAAATATTCCAGGAAATGAGGAAGGGAGATTTTCCCCTTCTTTGAAACTATGGTGCTACCCTTAAGAGGCCTCTCAGAGTTTGAGGATGTCAGCCATTCAAAGTGAAGAACAGAGGGATTTATTTCAGAAGAAAGATTAAAACAGCCTAACAGAAAATTTAAGAAATAAAAAATATATACCGTATACAATAAATTTTAAAAAATCATTGCAAATGAAAACAGTCTTTAAGATTGGTATTAATAGCAAAGGTAAGAAAGTTTAATTTTCCCTTTCAGAAAATTCCCAGTAATTAAATGATTATCAATCAACAATAATAACAAAAAATACAGACAACTTTGAATCTTCTCTTTGGATAATATACATTAACAATCTCGAGAAACTGTCTTCTGATCATATTGTTCACATTTTGAGATGTTTTCACATAATATCAGTTAGCCTAGAAATGACAAGCATTTTTCAATTTTTCAAAAACTAAATATGAGACTAAGACAGAGCTGAGGCTTGAACAAGAAGAGCACCTCTTGATCAAAAATTTAAATTCTCATCAATAGATAAAACTGAGTTAGGATTACTAGAATATTTCCTATGCCATTTCTACATGGGAACGTGAAAAAACAAATATGAGATCCAACACTCTGTTTCCCATTTTTTTTTTAATGATGGCATTTGAATATCCACAAAAAGCCTGAGATCCATCTAATCCCAGGATGGGTCTCATAAATTTAACAAATTCAAAAAACAAAATAGTTCATTACAAGATGGTCAAATTAAACCTTGTTGGTTCAGTGTTATTTTTAATTAAATACACAATGTATTCAAAAGAATATACGGTCCATAGTCTCATGAGACAACTCAGTCAGCTGGCATAACAATTCATAAAAGTAATGTTCTACACCCTAGTTTGGTGAGTAGTGTTGGGGGTTTTAAAAGCTTGCGAGCAGCCATCTAAGATACAACTATTGGTCTCTACTTGTCTGGAACAAAAGAGAATGAAGGAAACCAAAGACTCAAAGAAACCAGTCCATAGGATTAACAGTTCACATGAACTACAGCCTCATTTCGTGTGAAGCCAGAAGAACTAGACGGTGCCCAGCTACGACTACCGACCGTTCTTGACCAGGGACACAACAGAAGGTCCGAGATAGAAAGAAGAAATAAGTAGAACAAAATTGAAATTCCTAAAGAAGAGACTGGACTTACCGGACTGATAGAGACTAGAGGAAATCCCTGAGACTATCGCCCTAAGATACCCTTTGAACTTACAACTAAAGCCATTCTCAGTGGTTACCTTTCATACAAATAAGATTGGCTTATAAAATAAACAATATTCCTTAGTACTGTGCTCCCTTAAATAAACAACCACTGTGAGATCAAATGGTCAACATTTACCCTAAAACAAAGATGAGAACATAAGGAGGGGCAGGGAAGCTAGATAAAGGGAATAGAATAAACAGAATGGAAATGAAAACGTTGACACATTGTGAAAAAGGTAACCAGTATTATGGAACAATTTGTATAAAAATTGTTAAATGGAAATCAGATTTGCTGTGTAAACTTTTACCTAAAACACAATAAAATAAATAAATAAAGAATATATGGTCCTTGGGCAAGCCATAAATTCTGAACCTCAGTTTCCTTGTCTGTAAAACAGGATAGTACTAGTTCCCACCTCACTGATGTTAGTACTGTCATTATTTCCATTTTACAGATGAAACAACTGCTTAAGTAATTTGTTGAAGGTCACAAAGCTTGGGAATGGCAGAGGGGGCAGTAAATCCAGGCAGTTTGAACCTTGGGCTCCAAAACAAAAGCATCTCACTTCCACACAAACTTTGAAACATCAATGATTCTAAATGTATAATAATTATGTTTGAGAATTAATTTGACAATATTTAATGGTTGGCTTAAAGTAACCAGGTAGTTCAAGATTTCCCTGAAAACTCCCCTCAGAAATACAAAAACATCATCTGACATATTTCTCGATTATTTTGCTAAGAGTACAGTGTTTTTCCATAGGTGGCCTTGTTATCCAAAAGCTTTGTATCTCTGCTAGCTGAACTACACAAAAGTGTGCTAAAATGCACATGCATATGTAATCAATGGGTACACAATCTGAGGAACAGTTCCAGTGGCTGGATGTTCAGAAGATTAGAGGACAAAGAGACTGGATTTGAGATTAAAACACAGACTGTAATAATAATCCAGACTTGAACAAGTTATTCATGTGCCACCATTTAAAACCTGGTGTTCTGTGTCCTGATTTCATGCTATAGTTTCTGAAGAAGAGAGAACCGCTCCAATTGTAATACTTTTAGGAAGACAATCAGGTTTCTGAAAGGAAAAAGGAATCTTGCAGTTATGATATTTCTTAAGAATCAGAAATGAAATTGAGAGATTCAAACGCTACAGGTAAGAGTCTCCATTTAGGTAACTTATTAAAAGTAATTTAGGAAACGCAAATTAAAACACACAAAAAATTAAAAAAAAATTTTTTTGTGTGTGTTTTTGGTGAAAGTTTACATAGGAAATTGGGTTCTCATTTAGCAATTTCTACACATATTGTTCGGAAACCCTGGTGGCGCAGTGGTTAAGAGCTACGGCTGCTAACCAAAAGGTCGGTCAGCGGTTTGAATTCACCAGGCGCTCCTTGGGAACTCTATGGGGCACTTCTACTCTGTCCTATACGGTCGCTATGAGTCAGAATCGACTCGACGGCAACAGGATTGGTTTTTGGTGTATACGTATTGTTCAGTGCCACTAGTTACATTCTTCACGATAAATCAGCATTCTCATTATTTCCATTTTGCTTGTTCTATTTCCATTCATCTAGCTTCCTTGTCTCTTTTTGCCTTCTCATTTTTGTTGTTACATATACTTAAGTTGGTTCCGGCTCATAGCGACCCTATGTACAACAGAAACACTGCCCGGTCCTATGCCATCCTCACGATCCTTGTTAGGCTTGAACCTACTGTTGCACCCACTGTGTCGATTCATCTCGCTGAGGGTCTTCCTTTTTTTTTTGCTGACACTCTACTCTATTAAGCATGATGTCCTGCTCCAGTGACTGATCCCTCCTGCTACCATGCCTGAAGTATGTGAGACGTAGTCTTCCCATCCTTGCTTCTAAGGAGCATTCTGGCTGTACTTCTTCCAAGACAGATTCGTTCATTCTTTTGGCAGCATATGGTACAGCCAGGTGTTCCTTGGAAACTCTATGGGGCAGTTCTACTCTGTCCTATAGGGTCGCTATGAGTCGGAATCGACTCAACGGCACTGGGCTTGGTTTTTTTTTTTTTTGGTACAGTCAATATTCTTCGTGGACAACACAACTCAAAGGCATCAATTCTTCTTTGGTCTTCCTTATTCATCATCCAGCTTTTGCATGCATATGAGGTGACTGAAAACTCTGTGGCTTGGGTCAGGTGCAGCTTAGTCTTCAAGGTGACATCTTTGCTTTTCAACACTTTAAGGAGGTCTTTTGCAGCAGATCTGCCCAATGCAATGTGTCTTTTGATTTCCTGACTGCTGCTTCCATAGGTATTTATTGTGGATCCGAGTAAAATGAAATCCTTGACAACTTCAACCTTTTCTCCATTTATCATGATGTCACTTATTGGTCCAGTTGTGAGGACTTTTGTTTTCTTTATATTGATGTGTAATCCACACTGAAAATCTAGGTTATCTTTGTTCTGGGGTAAATATTAACCATTTGGTATCATCTAGATGATTATTTTGAGAAACACAGTGCTCACGGATGATATTATTTATTTTACGGGCCAATCTGCCATTTGGCTGAGAGGTGACCTCTGGGAGTGGTTTGAGTTTCAAGCTTAAAGAGAATTTCAGGGCTACAGTCTTGCGGTTCATCTAGTTTCTACCGGTCCAGTAAGTCTGGCCTTTTTTTCCCTCGGAATTTCAGTTTTGTCCTACATTTTTCTCCCATTCTATCCAGGACCATCTACTGAGTCCTTGGTTGGAACAGTTGGTAGTGGTAGCCAGGTACCATCTAGTTCTTCTGGTCTCAAGATAGGCAACAAAACACAAAACTTTTATCTGTTGTCTATTAGGTACCTCAAACTTAACAGGGCCAGAACAATGCTTTTGATTTCCCCTCTGAACCTGTTCCTCCCCTAATAGAAGTCAGCTTAAATTAAGTTCAAGCCAAAAATGTAAGAATTCCTGATTCCTCTTTCCTTAATTTTCTCTCAGTGTAGTTTCTTTTTTTTTATAGTTACTAGTTCGTATCTCAAAACTATTCCAAATCCATGACTTCTATCTCTATGGCTATCACCTTAATCTAAGTCATGAGCATCTCTCACCTAGAGAGCTGATAAGAGTCACCCGGAAATGGACAATGTCTTGCTAATTTCATTGTTGCCTCTGCCCCTTTATAATCCAGTCTCCACCCAGCAGTCAAAACAATCTATTTAAAACCTAATCGGATATGCTACATCTCTGCTTAAAACCCTCTAATGGTCCCAGTACACTTAGATTAAAACTCAAATTTAAAATCCAAACTCCTGAACAAGGCTCTACGTAAACTAGTATAGCGGAAGTGTTTGGTGCCCCATATCATAAAATTTCATTTACAATGGAAACCAAAATACAAAATTCCTAAAATTTAATTTGACAGGAGATGTGCAGGATGGCTACAATAAAATCAAACTTTTCTATGATTCATTAGAAATTTATATAGTAAATGTAATCTGAATCAAAATCCCAATGGGATTCTTCTTAGAATTTGAAAGTATTATTCTAGGATCAGTGGGAAATATACTTAAGGAAATTTGAAAGTTCAGAATAATCTGGTAGGCTGGCATTACTAGACATTCATTTAAAGCCTCAAACATTAAAATGGTAAAAAGTAAAACAAAAAAAAATCTCAAAAACAAACCAAAGTATGTACAAGAATTTCATGTACAATAAAGTTGGCATTCTAAATCACTGGGGAAAGTAAAAATTTCTCAACAAATTATGCTAGGATAATTAATTTTGTTGAAAAAAAAAATCAAGTTAGATTCACCAAGTCATATACCAAAACAGATTCCAGAAAGATTAATAAATTTACTCAGGTACAATATGGGTGAATATTTATACTCATAAAATATATTTATAATTCATAGAATATAGAGGGCCATTGCTAAACTTAATAATAAAAGGTCCACAAAGCCATAAATGGAGGGGCGGGGGAGGAGGTAGGTGGGAGATAGACTTTACTACATAAAAATGAAAACTTCTATGTTCTAAAACACTGTAAAAGATTAAAGGGTAAAAGGAACCGAGGGAACTATTTTTAATATACAGAAAAGGGGTTCATCTATAATTACAAATCAGAAAGAAAACGTCAACATTCCAGAGAAAAATGAAGGAAAAAAAAAAAACTTAAAAGTTTTAAGTAGCATTCCCCTTGAGATCAGGAACCAGACAAGGATGCCCTTTATCACCACTCTTATTCAACATTGTGTTGGAGGTCCTAGCCAGAGCAGTTAGGCTAGATAAAGAAATAAAGGACATCCAGATTGGCAAGCAAAAAGTAAAAGTATTTGCAGATGACATGATCTTATACACAGAAAACCCTAAGGAATCCTCAAGAAAGCTACTGAAACTAATAGAAGAGTTCAGCAGAGTATCAGAATATGATAAACATAAAAAAATCAGTTGGATTTCTCTACACCAACTAAAAGAACATCAAAGAGGAAATCACCAAAACAATGCCATTTACAATAGCCCCCAATAAGATAAAATACTTAAGAATAAATCTTACCAGAGACGTAAAAGACGTATACAAAGAAAACTACAAAACACTTCTGCAAGAAACCAAAAGAGAACTACGCAAGTGGAAAAACATACCTTGCTCATGGATAGGAAGACTTAACGTTGTAAAAATGTCTATTCTACCAAAAGCGATTTATGGATTTCATGCAATGCCAATCCAAATTCCTATGACTTTTTTTAATGAGATGGAGAAACAAATCACCAACTTCATATGAAGAGAAAGAAGCCCCAAATAAGTAAAGCATTACTGAAAAAGAAGAACAAAGCCAGAGGCCTCGCTCTACCTGATTTTAGAACCTATTATACTGCCACAGTAGTCAAAACAGCCTGGTACTGGTACAACAACAGATACACAGACCAATGGAACAGAACCGAGAATCCAGACATAAGTCCATCCACGTATGAGCAGTTGATATTTGACAAAGGTCCCAAATCAGTTAAATGGGAAAAGACAGTCTCTTTAACAAATAGTGTTGGCATAACTGGATATTCATCTGCAAAAAAAAATGAAACAAGACCCATACCTCACGCCATGCACAAAAAGAAACTCAAAATGGATAAAGATCTAAATATAAAATCTAAAACGATACAGATCATGGAAGAAAAAATAAGGACAATGTTAGGAGCCTTAATCCATGGCATAAACAGTATACAAAACATTACTAACAATGCAGAAGAAAAACTAGATAACTAGGAGCTCCAAAAAATCAAACACCTATGCTCATCCAAAGACTTCACTTAGAGTAAAAAGGTTACTACAGACTAGGAAAAAGTTTTTAGCTCTGACATTTCTGATCAGTGCCTCATCTCTAAAATCTACATGATACTGCAAAAACTCAACTACAAAAAGACAAATAACCCAATTAAAAAATGGGCGAAAGATATGAACAGACACTTCACTAAAGAAGACATTCAGGTAGCTAACAGATACATGAGGAAATGCTCACGATCATTAGCATTAGAGAAATACAAATCAAAACTACAACGAGATTCCATCTCACTCCAACAAGGTTGGCATTAATTCAAAAAACACAAAATAATAAATGTTGGAGAGGTTGTGGAGAGACTGCAACACTTATACTCTGCTGGTGGAAATGTAAAATTTTCACTTAGGAAATCGATTTGGTGCTTCCTTAAAAAGCTAGAAATAGAACTACCATATGATCCAGCAATCCCACTCCTTGGAATATAACTAGAAGAAACAAGAGCCCTTACATGAACAGGTATATGCACACCCACGTTCACTGAAGCACTGTTTACAATAGCAAAAAGATGGAAGCAACCAAGGTGCCCATTAACAGATAAATGGATAAATAAATTATGGTATATTCACACAATGGAATACTACGCATCAATAAAGAACAACGATGAATCTGTGAAACATTTCATAACATGGAGGAACTGGAAGGCATTATGATGAGTGAAATTTGTCACCTGCAAAAGGACAAATATTGTATGAGGCCACTATTATAAGAACTCAAGAAATAGTTTAAACAAAGAAAATATACTTTGGTGGTTACGAGAGTGGGAAGGGAGGGAGGGAGAGAGGTATCCACTAATTAGATAGTAGACAAGAACTAATTTAGGTGAAGGGAAAGACAACACACAATACAGGAGAGGTCAGCACAACTGGACTAAACCAAAAGCAGTTTCCTGAATAAGCTGAATGCTTTGAAGGCCAGTGTAGCAGGGGTGGGGATTTGAGGACCATGGTTTCAGGGGACATCTATGTCAATCGGCATAATAAAATCTATTAAGAAAACCCTCTGGATCCCACTTTGGAGAGTAGTGTCTGGGGTCTTAAATGCTAGCATGCAGCCATCTGAGAGGCATCAGTTGGTCTCAACCCACCTAGACCAAAGGAGAATGAAGAACACCAAAGACCCAAGGTAATTATGAGTCCAAGAAACAGAAAGGGCCACATAAACCAGAGACTACATCAGCCTGAGACCAGAAGAACTAGATGGTGCTTGGCTACACCAGAGGACTGCCCTGACAGGAAACACAAGAGAGAACCCCTGAGGGAGCAGGAGAGCAGTGAGACACAGACCTCAAATTCTCGTACAAAGGCCAGACTTAATGGTCTGACTGAGACCAGAAGGACGCCGGTGGTCATAGCCCCCAGATCTTCTGTCAGCCCAGGACAGGAACCATTCCCAAATCCAACTCTTCAGACACGAATTGGACTGGACATTGGGATAGAAAAAGATGCTGGTGAAGTATGAGCTTCTTGGATCAAGAAGACACTTGAGACTATGTTGGCACTCCTATCTGGAGAGGAGATGAGAGGCCAGAGGGTGTTAGAACCTGGCAGAATGGACACAAAAAGACAGAGTGGAGGGAAGGAGCTGGCTGTCTCATTGGGGGAGAACAATTACGAGTATACAGCAAGGTGTATATAAATTTTTGTATGAGAGACTGACGACTTGTAAACTTTCACTTAAAGCACAATAAAAAATTTTTTTTTAAAGTTGTAAAGGAAACAAATTAATACATGAAAAAAGTTTAATCAAGGAAACACAAGATACCTCTTTTTAACCACTAAACTGGCAAAGATTTCTTTATAAACAATAATATCCAATATTGGTGAGGTTATAGAGAAATCAACATTCATGTATTTACTCTGAGATAGCAAATGCGTACAGCTTTGTTGGCAATATGTGTTTTGATGTTGATTAAATGTACTCTTGGATACAACAGTTTTACTTGTAGGAGTTTGCCTACAGGAAATAAGGATGCCGTGGGCATATGTACAAGGATGTTGATCTCGGCTTTACTTATAATAGTGAAAAAAATGAAAAGAACAAAACCAAGAGCAATAAAGTAACTCATAGCATATGTATATGACAGAAGACTAAAGCATCATTTAAAATTATGTTATACAGAATATTTTATGACTTGGAAAAACGTTCACATAAAAGACAACAACAAAAAGGATATATATATACATAAAAAAGAAGAGATCAAAAAAATGTAATATCAAAATGTTAACAGAGGTTGTCTTTGTGTGGTGGGATAATAGGTTATTTTTATCTGCTTCGTTATTTTCTATAATGAACATGTACTACTTAATTAGAAGGAACTAAGTTATTAAAAAGAAAAATGCTTCTTCTAATTTAAACCAATTCTAGAGACAGTTTTTAAATCCTGCCCATGCCACCTGTCATTTATTTTGAAGCTGTAAGTGGGTTCTTCTGTGGCACAGTGGGTAAGAGCTCAGCTGCTAACCAAAAGGTCAGCAGTTTGAATCCACCAGTTGCTCCCCAGAAACCCTATGGGGCAGTTCTACTCTGTCCTACAGGGTCGCTGTGAGTTGAAATTGACTCCTCAGGCAAGTTTTTTACTTCTAACCCCAATTCATCCCACTTAAACCACCATAAAAAGAAAAAGAAATCAAACCAAGCCAAACCAACCAACAAACACACACTTTAAACTACTCAAATGTTTTAGAGGCACATAGCCTAGTTCTCTTGGTCTACCTTAAGGGAAATTTTTGCTAAATCAATTCCATAGTGCAACGTGATTCACTAGCTAGATAGAAAAGGTTCAAACTGTCTTTTTATCTAGAAACCTCAAAAATTTCCAAATATGCCTGATAACTTGTGAGCACAATAAAGTTTTATTCTGGAAGTTGGAATCAAGAGCAGTTCCTCATTCACCACGAGTAACCAAGTAGTTTTTTCTACAGCCCAGATACGGACTTTTCTAACAAATCATCTTTGTAAAATATTAGAATCTATCTTAGTAGATTCTAAGTAGCAAGTGAAATGTATCAAAGCTGAATTACAAAATCAAAATAATCTTCTGTTTATAGTTAATATATTTTAATACAGAAAGGCTACAAAGAAAAGTAACATTCTGTAACAAAGAAAAATCTACCTAAACATGCCGTTTGTAGTTTCTCAGAACATAGTCTCTTAATACTCTCATTTGGGGGCGGTGGGAGGGCAGAAAATAAACGTTATGAAGGATCTATTTTGAAAAGAATCGTGCAAATAAACCATTGACTTGAGCAACACTCATTTCAATTCAGTTCAGGGAATATTTCACACAACAGCTACTACATGAAAAAGGCTAAATAAGTAGATACACTAAGAGAAAGAACACAATATTCTCTGTCATTCACAGCCAGCAGTTATTTTTAGGGGAAACACTGTACAAATGATTCAGTGGGGTTTACAATAAATAAGACACTAAAAAGGACAGCTTGTTGTCCAAACGGAATTTAGAGGTAAATCTAGCTTCAGATTCATATAAAAGCTATAAAAGGAATGACAAATGCCATTTAGACCAGCTAGATAAATTAAACTGATGATGGTATACAAAAGCCAAAACCACACGCATTGCTGTTAAGTCAATTCCAACTCACAGAGATTACTGTATACAGGTAGCAAAATAATGTTCTTTTCAAGGAAAAAAAAAACCATCATCATTTATTCATTCACAATTACTTATTGAGCAACTACTATGTGCTAGGCACTGTTCTAGGTATTAGCAACATGGCAGTGAATGAAACCAAGTTCTTGCCATCAAGAAGCAAGGCAGCTGGGGAAACAAGCAATAAATAATATATAATATAATGTCAGGCTAAGTGCTATGAAGAAAATACTAAAGTAGGGAAAGGGAACAGAGTATGAGGAAGGAATAGGGCTCCCATTTAGTTAGGGTAGTTTGAGGAGCGGGCACTTTACTAAAGTTAAAGCATGAGCTGTGCAAAGCCTAGGGGAGATCATTCTAGGAAGAGAAACAGTGCAAAGAGCCTGAGATGGGCGCATGCTCCGTGGAAAAGTAAGAAGGCCAGTGTGGTGAAGTCAGATCATGTAAGGCCTCACAGGTCATGGTAAGGAGTGGAATTTTTTTTCTCTGGTGAGAATAAAAATTTTGTCTTGCTATGATGAGAAGTTACTGGATAGTTCTGTGATCTGATTTACATTTTAATATAGTCACTCTAATCAGAGTCGTGGTTCAGTAGTAGAACTCCCACCTTCCATGTGGGAGACTCAGGTTCTATTCCTGGCCAATGCACCTCATGTGCAGCCATAACCTGCCCCTCAGTGGAGGCTATGATGCTGAACAGGTCTCAATGGAACTTGATGAACTAGGAAGAAAGGCTTGGCAACCAACTTCCAAAAACCAGTCCATGAAAATCCTATCGACAGCAACAATCTGATTGTTTCATTCTGTTGTGCATGAGGTTGCCATGAGTGAGGGACCAATTTGATGGCAGCTAAACAACAACAATAATCACTTAGTATGTGGAGAATACTAGTGTGTTTCAAGAGAGCAATCAGACCAGTTAGGAGGCTGGCAAACACAACCTTAATCAATTGATTACAGTTAATATGACCAACAAAAAGACAATCTAAATTTGTGAGCCACATGATAGGACACAGTGACAGTACAGCATTCTTTTGTGACATGCCTATAAAAAATGCATAATCTGAATCCAATTGTGGAAACCCTAGTGGCGTAGTGGTTAAGAGCTACGGCTGCTAACCAAGAGGTCGGCAGTTCGAATCTGCCAGGCACTCCTTGGAAACTCTATGGGGCAATTCTACTCTGTCCTATAGGGTCACTATGAGTCGGAATCGACTCGAAGGCAGTGGGTTTTTTGGGTTTTGGAATCCAATTGTGGGGAAAGATCAGATATTCTACAAAATAACTAGCCTATAATTCTTCAAAAACATCTTAGGCATGAAAGTAAAATAAAAATTGAAGACCTCTTCCAGGCTGAAGAGAACTAAAGACATGACAGCAAAATGCAATGCATGATTCTGGATTGGTGAAATAGACAAAGTCTGTGAATTAGACGGTAATAACCTAGCAATGATAATTTCCTGATTTTGATCACTGTATTGGTTATATTTAATAGTATGCATGCACATATGTGTATATGTGTGAATGTGGAAGAGTGTTCTTGTTTATAGAAAATAATGCACTGAAGTATTTAGGGTAATGGAGTGTGATGCCTACACACTTGTAAATGATCAGAAACAAAGGTGTACATGTCAAATAAACACACTTACATATAAAGAATATCATAAAGCAGATGTAATGAAATGTCAATGTACAAATGGCGTGGGGGCATCTGACCCCTTCATCTAACTTCACAAGGAGGAGAGAGAATCATTATCAGCGTCAACAGCCTAAAGCTGATTCCTAGGAGGTGGCGGTCAGACATGCCTCCTCTGGCCAGCCCTTTTTACCAATTCTGACACTATCTGTCCCTTCCAGGACACTGTTTCTCTGCTGAGTTCGATAATTCTTTGCAATGCCAACACAGAACTCAGAAAATACAATTATGGGGTTTATTAGGGAAGTAACAGGATGCAATTCAGGATCAGGACTGATTCAGGATACAGTTCTTCAGTCAGGACAGCTTCTCAGCCATACCTGCAGGCAGGCCTCTCCCTTGGCCTCTTGGCCCCTCAGCCTCTTGGGCCGGCCCAGCCTCTGCCCTGCTCAGGCAAGTTTTACAGAGGTCTTTAGCTCAGTTAATAAGTGCCTGGGGACACCCCACTCTGCCAGTAAGTATCAGCCAGTAGGTGCTCAGCTCTCTCGCTCCATGAGTCAGCAAGCCTAGCTCCACCAACAAGTGCCCAGAGGCACCCCATTCCACCAGGAGGCCTCCTGTCCAAAGGCACTCGACTTTATCACTCCACAAGTCCACACATCCACTCTAACTGCCTTGCTCCATGGGCCGGGAAGCCCAAGTGCTGTCTTGCATCAGTTTCCTGGTTCTGCTGCTGCCATCTCTCTGCCACTGCTTCCCACTGTCTTGTGCCATCTCCAGTGTTAGAGCTCTGTCTCCTGGGTCTAGGAGGTTCTCAGCACAGAGACCCCAGGTCCAAATGACACACTCTGCTCCCACCTCTTGTTCTTGGCACTAGTGAAATCCCCTCTTTCTGCCTCTGAGATGGCTTATTTTAAGCCTAATGGGATGGCAAAACTGACCAATCCCTTCATTAGGGTTCCATATACCTTATTTGCATGATTCCGTCCCATTATTAGCAAGCTGTCCACTTCCCTTGATGGGCTGCAAGCACCTTATTTGCATAGTCCCACTCAATCATTTGGTGGAAGTTACAAGACCATGGCAAGAAAGGCCATATAAAAGTGATCCATCACCGCAGTCAACAACTGGGGAATCTCAGTGAAGGTTAGTTGGCAGTTCTTTGTACTTTCAACATCTCCGTAAGTAAAATTATTTCAAAATAAAAATTAAAAATAGCTACCTAGTCACTCTCTAGTATATCTCTATTTTAATTTTTTGCACATACTCGAGCTCACACTTTACTTATTTGTTCATTATCTATCTCCTACCAAGAGAATGTAAGTTCCATATGTGTAGAAACTTTGCCTACCTTGTTTACCACTTGCTTAAATAGTACTTAATACATGGTGAGTCCTCAAATATTTATTCAATCAATGAATGAAAAGTTAACAGTATTTATCTCTGGGCCAAGAAATTACACATTACTTTTGTTTCTATCTCTTATTTTTCTGAATTTTCCAAGTTTTCTACAGTGATCATACATTTTTATAATAAACTTACTATATCCAAAAAGAGGCTTCCCGTTCCAATCCTCCACCCCTACAACTACCCTTCTCTTAGTCTTCCCATCTCAATGAATGGTACCACCATCCATTCAACTGCTCAAGCCCAAAAATCTATGAATCATTCTTGATCCCTCTCTATCATCTCCATGCAATGCCCCCTCACCTGCCACCCTACAAAGCCTTTTGGAACACACCACGCCAGCTGAAAAAAGCTGACTAGGATGATGTTAAATATCCTAAATAAAGTTAAGCTTAGAAGAGCAAAAACATTTGCTAACTTCATCTTGGCCCTAGAAAATAAAGACATGTTATTTTGAGATGAACTGAAGGTGCCACCAAGTGGAGAAAAAGTATATATATGATAGGGAAAAATCTAGGCATATCACGCTTTTTTTAAGCTTGGCTTAAAGTATTATAGGTTTCCAATACTTCCAACAACACGAAGTATATTCTCCTGATATAAGCAAAAACAATAATTTATATTATCATGCATTAAATAGCACAAAGCTTCTGCCTTTCTATCCTCAACAATTTTTTACCTTGTCAAGTTTCATGTAGATACAAACTATTTATTTGGTTTATATACCACTAAGTAGAGGCCCCAGGTGGTGCAGACAGTTAAAGCACTCAACTACTAGCTGAAAGGGTGAGGTTCAAATTAACCCAGAGGTGCCCTGGAAGAAAGTCCGAGTGATCTACTTCTGAAAGGTCACAGCTTTGAAAACCCTATGAAGCAGTTCTACTCGGCACGCGTGGGGTTATCACTAATTGCAATTGACTCGACAGTAACTAACAACAACAATAATTCTATGTGAAAGCTACCTACCATAAGAATGAAAATAAAGACTTTTGTGTATTACCATATTGATGCTGGCAGTTCGCCAACTTAAATGAGGATAAAATTGAGGGTATCAAAAGTGGTACAAGACTGTAGTTGCTATCTGCTGAAATACTTTCAGAGCATCCTACTCAATTAAACTACTAAATTCCTGAAGAAATTAAAATCTCTTCACTGATCTGATAAGAGAATAAAACTTAGATAAGAAAATGAAGGTACTAAGAAAAATATAATAGATTATATAAAAAAAAAAGATTACAGTACAGTATTATTCTACCAGCTAGTATTTATTAAAAGTGACTATAAACACCAAGTGAGCAAGGTCATCTATAATTCACTCACCACTGTGAATATATAAACCCATCTGTGCCTGGGACATAGCATAGTGGGGTACTCAGTAACTACTTTTTGAATGAAAGAACCATTTGTAAGCAGACAATGTGCAATTCTAGGCAATAACTTTTCTTATTTTTGAGGTACTTGTAGTTCCCCCGCATGTTCGAAATGTTTGCTTCACCAAGCATACCTATTGTTTATCTATTGGTAGACCTAGCAGTCTTACTGGCTGCTAACAGATTCAAAGAAATGATGCACTGAGGAGAGACAGATAAAATGAACTAATTTTCTTACAAGATTTCTAACGTTTCCCACAAGATCAAGGAATATTACGTGACCATGTAAGTTCACTACGTAGGTTCACAGAAGTGAACCAGGAAGTTCCTGGATTCTATGAAAAACAAATCTTTTCCTGGTGAGATTATTTATGCAGCTACTGAACAGACTCACAAGACATATCATAGGCCACACCTGGCACCGGGTTACACGAAAAGATAACAGGATAGTAAAAGGAATCATAGCTTGAAGCTGGGCAGCATCAGGTGTTCCTCTCACTGGGAGCCTTGCAGTAATTCATACAGGTGATAAGATCACTCAGATATCCACGAGCTGCCTGAGAGCTCTCTTCTTTGACTCTCTAGGTGACACAGCACAGGGAAATGAGAGCTACATCAGACAGGTGCTGCCTTGGTCAGGGAACCCCAAACAGGGCACAACGATCAGGTATTTATAACTCCTCTCAAACAAGATGCACTTTACCAATCAGGGGGCAATTTATCTAGCAATACAGTTAATAAATTCTATCTTACTGGTTTCCAGGGTAACAAAAGGTCAGATACTGTTAACCCTTTTACCCATAAATTTATGAAGTTGAAGTGTATATTAGGTAAATCACACTGAAATCCCACTGCTAGCAACAACCTCTACCCTGACTTCCAGACTAGTATTTTTAGCTGTCTAACCAACATCCCGACTTGGTGGTCTAACATGCATCTCATACTTAACAAAGACGAAGTAGAACACTTAATTACCCCTTCTAAACCTGCTGCCCCACACTACCCTGCCTTCCCCATCTCAGTAAGTGTACCACCAGAATGCAGGCCAAAAATTCTGAAGTCATCCTTGACTCCTTTTTCTCAAAACCCAAACTATTAGCAAATCTTGTTGGCTCCCTCTTACCTCAAAATATGTCCCCATAGTCGGTAGCCTCTAAGATGGCCTCCAATGATCCCTGCCTCCTGGTATTCACATTCCTGTGTAATCCTCTCCCCTTGAGTGTGGGCTGGACTTATTGACTCACTTCTAATAAACAGAATACAGAAGCAGAAGTATGGGATGTCACTTCCAAGATTAGATTTAAAAAGACTGTGGCTTCCATCTTGGATGTTCTCTCGATCTCCTCTCAATTGCTTGTGCCGGGGGAAGCCAGCTGCCATGTCATGAGGCAGCTCTGTGGAGAGGCCCACGTGAGTGCACTTGGAAGCAAACCCTCTGAGGCCTGTGTACAGCTACATGAGTTTGGAAGCAGATCTTCCTCAAGTCAAGTCTTTCGATAACTGCAACCCCAGGCAACACCCTGACAGCAGCTTCGGGAAAGACCCTGAGCTAGAGGCACCCAGCTAAGCTACCCTTGAATTCCTGACCCAGAGAAATTGTGAGATAAATGTTTATTGTTCTAAGTCCCTAAATTTGGGGTAATCTGTTGCACAGCAGTAGATAAATACAATCCCAAATCACACCACTTTATCACCAGCACCCTAATCCAAGCCTCCTTCATCTCCTGCCCAGTCAACCACATACCTTCTGCCTAACTGATCTGCCTGCTTCCACACTGGCTCCTTTCCTCTATTCTTCACACAGCAACCACACAGGTGCTTTAAAAATGTAAATTAAGTGATAGAAGTTATCATAAGTAATGGGACAGATCAAAAATCAGGTGGTTCTCAATAAAATGGAGCCCTGGTGGGGCACCAGTTAATGGCTTGGCTACTAACCAAAAGGTCGGCAGTTGGAATCCACCAGCCACTCCCTGGACACCCTATGAGGCAGTTCTACTCTGTCTTATAGGGTTGCTATAAGTCAGAATTGACTCGACAACAATGGGTTTGATTTTTTGGGGGTACTTAATAAAATGCAATGAGGAGAACATGGTATCATTTCTGTGACATTCCCGGAAAGATGCGTAGCCTGACTCTAGTCATGAGGAAACAGCCAACAACGACATACTGAGAGATATTCTACAACACAACTGACTTATGATTTTCAAAGTCAAGGTCACGAAAATCAAGGAAAAGCTGAAGAACTGGTCCAGTATGAGGATGACTACAGAGACATGAGGACTACAGACAATGCGTACTTACAGCCTCTTGTTAGTGATCTACCACTGTTAATTTCCTGATTTTGATGGTTGTATTTTTTTATTATGGTTATTTCCATGACTGCTAACCCAAAGGTCAGCAGTCTTAAACCACTAGCAGCTCTGTAGGCAAAAGATGTGCCAATCTGCTTCCGTAGAGATTTATAGTGTTGGAAACTCTATGAGGTTGTTACGAGTCGGAACCGGCTCGATGGCAGTGGGTTTGGTTTTATTAATTGTGGTCATATAGGAGAAAATTCTTATTTCTAGGAATTATACACTGAAGTATTCTGGAGTGATGGGGCATCATTTTGGCAACTTATTTTCAAATGATTCAGGTACTTATAACTTTTCTATAAGTCTGGGCTTGTTTCAAATTTTTAAAAATGTGACTCAGATCATCCTAGCTTACCTTATAGTGACTTTCCAAGAATACAGAAAAAAAACTCAAAGTACTTACAAGATCTACATGGCCTGGGCCCTAGCTCTTTTTCCTACCACATTTCTTAACATCTTCCCCTCACTCACTCCATTCCAGCCAAACTGGCCTTTCTGCTGTTTTTCAAACACAGCGAGCAATACATCTCAAACATACACGGCTTCTGCACTTGTGGTTCCTTCGGCCTGGAGTTCTTTCTCTCCTTCCACCTTCTCTTCTCCCCTTTTCTAGGTCTCTCCTCAAATGTCACTTCCTCAAAGAAGCCTTCCCTAAACCCTGCATAAAACAGCCTCCTCTCCAACCCCACCCATTGATCTCTATTCTCTTATGAATTCTAGCTTCGTATTATCTTCCTCCCATTTATTGTTACCTAAAATATGTATCAGAGCCCCTAGGTGGTGTAGTTACTCAACTCAGCTGCTAATGGAAAGGCTGCAAGTTAGTCTACCAGAGGCACCTCAGAAGAAAGGCCTGGTGATCTACCTCTGAAAAAATAGCCATTGAAAACCTTACCCCAAAAAAAAGACCAAACCCAGTGCCATCAGTCGATTCCGACTCATGGTGACCCTAGAGGACAGAGTAGAGCTGCCCCACAGAGTTTCCAAGGAGCACCTGGCAGATCTGAACTGCCAGCCCTTTGGTTAGCAGCCGTAGCACTGAACCACTACGCCACCAGGGCTTCCACTGAAAACCTCTGGGAACGTAATTCTACTCTGACACATATGGGGCCACCATGAGGCAGAATCGACTTGACAGCAACTGGAAAAAAAAATACATATATGCACACACACAAGCACACGCGTACACACACACGCGCACCCACACACGCACCCGCACACACAGAGCATATTTGTTTTTCTGTCTCCCACTTAAGGACAAGGACTTTGTTTTATTCACTGTTGTATCGCCAGTGCCTACAATAATGCTTGGTATCTGGTAGGTAATCGATAAAATTATTTGAATGAATAAAGAGAAGAATTTGTATTTGTTATTCATGACCATACATACCTAGCTCTCTAATTAAAGATAAATCAACACAACTTCACATTTATTTATGGATCAAATGAAAGGTTGGAGTTCACAGATTTAGAATTCCACAATGTATTACACTCAGCAAGGAGTGTTTGAGAAACAAACAGCTGAGCTTATCCAACACCACTTCTTCCCTCAAAGATTCACAAGCCTTTAAGCTTCTCTTACAATAAGGAGCATCAAAGGCACTCTGCGCTCAGGAGTCTCCTCTCCACAAAGAAATCAAGCTTTGTATCCTCAACTGCCCTCAGGCACCTGCTAGAGCGACCTTATCTTCTACAGCTCTCAGCTTCTTTTTCATGTGATCTCAGATCATGTAAAGGACTTGCATGCCTGAACAGTACATTTATCTTTTCAGAATTTTTACTATTTTATCATTTTAAGTGTGTTTCATCTCACATAATTTCAACTGATATTCCCCATCCCCAAAATATGGACTCTGATGTTAGATGAGTGTTTTGAAGGAGACAGACCTCAAACTGAACAAGATAGCCCACATGCCTTCCATATCCTTCCAGGATCAACACCATTCAACAAACAAACAATCAAAAAATAGGAGGACACCTCAGCTCCTAAAGCTTATGTTCCACTTTGAGACTTTGGTCTCCAATAATCCCCTGACACATAGAAAGCCGGCTTAGAGAAAAGTGATAGCTCTAAATGTAAAATCGCAGCTCCACAGATCTTAAAAGAACAATGGAGTATTATTTCCTGTTAAAAAGAGCACAAAACCCAGCAGCCCCAAATGCAGCATGAGGAAGCTCCTGATCAGTGCTGCTTTCCCCTGCTCAGAACCAATGAGCTCTACAGAAAGACATTACCCAATGCCACGGTCAAACTGTATCACTGACATGGTTCAGTACTCCCAATGAGTTCAAGTAGTAGACCAGAGGTTGAAAACTGGCAGTTTGTGGGTGATATAAACATGTTTTGCTTAGCCTGTATGGTATTTTTAAAAACTGCTCTGTCCAATAGGGTAGCCTATTGAATTTAAATAAAATTTTAAATTCACTTCCTCATTCACACCGCTAACATTTCAAATGCTCAGGGTCACAAGTGCCAGCAGGAGGTACGGAATATTTCCATTATCTCATAAAGTTCTATAGGGTATGGTGTATTTAAATTGTCAAATTATTAACATTTAAAAGACAAGAAATCTCACGAAGACATCCAAACTTCCAGCTTCTCTTAAAAAACTTACCTAGAAACTCCAGGCTGAATTCTTACCTGATAGAACTGGGATGAACTAACCAGGGCTATGTTATGGATTGTCCCCCAAAAACATGTGTTGTAAATCCTAACACCTATAACTGTACTTACGATCCCATTTGGGAATGGTTTTCTTTGTTATGTTAATGAGGCAGTAGTATAGGGTGTGTCTTAAATCAATCTCTTTTGAGATATAAAAAGGCAGATTAAGTAAGCAAGCAAGCAGAGGGGGAGATACACGCCACATGATTGCCAAAGATCCTAGGAATACAAGCTGAAAAGAGACAAGGACCTTCCTCCAGAGTAAAGAGAGACTGCCTGCGCCCTGAATGTGGACTTCCAGCCTCCTAAATTGTGAGAAAGTAAATTTCTGTCTGTTAAAGCCACCCACTTGTGGTATTTCTGTTATAGCAACACCAGATAACTAAGACAGGCTACTATCCTTTTTGAAAGAGAATGTGCTCTCTTCGTCATTGTAGTCCTCACTACTCCCTATTGTCTTACAACTGCACTTCACTCACTTTTGATACATGCCTGGATTTCCAATCGAGTCTTTATGCAGGTAGCAAATACTCTGGGATTATCCCAGTTTCTACTCAGTAGAGTAGAACTATTTCTGATTATCAAGTTCAACTAAAATAAAATGTCATAGCCAATCCATCTATACTTATTTCTAGTTTTTTGGTGAAATTTTCTAGAGCAACAGAAAACGACCTCCAGAATTTAATTGTATATCTCCCATAAGGTATTATTTCAGCAACCTACTAAGGAGATAAAAGTACTTTGCTTTGAAATATTTTGTACAAAATTTGGTAGTTTAAGTAAGAACATCTAGAATTTTATTTCAAAATATGTATATTACAAAATAAAAATTTTTATACTTAAGGTATTTTAAAGGAGCCCTAGCGGAACAAAGGGTAAGTGCTCAGCTGCTAACTGAAGGGCTGGCAATTTGAATCCATCCAGTGGCTCCACGGGAGAAAGATTTGCTCCCGTCAAGATTACAGCCAAGAAAACCCTGATGGTTGCTATGAGTTGGAAATCGACAAGATAGCACCTAACAAGAACAAAAGTATTTTAGAGTTCTCATTTTACAGATGGGGAAACTAAGCCCCAGAGAGGCTAAAGAACTTGCTTCAAGTCAAACTGTCAAATAAGATCAGAGCCAGAGTTCTTCTGGCTACACTGCCACGGCCTTCCCTTCTGTAGTCAGGTGATACTGTGGCATACTATTTTTTCCCAAAGACAGGCACACCACTATAAATTCCAATATATAATATGATGATGACACACATCCATCAAGATGGGAGGTCTATGTTCCCTTTAACTGAACTTGGGCAGAACTTTGTAACTGCCTCAACCACTGGAATCTGGGAGAAGTGATACTGGATGATCTCTGAAACTAAGTCAGAAAAGAGAAGGTGGCCTCTGCCTGACTCACCCTCTCCGTACACCTGCCTGAGGAAGCCCTGGCCACATGAGGGTATTCCAACCCACAGCCCCAACTATCACCCCAGCTGACAGCAAGCATCAACTGCCAGACACTGAATGAACAAGTCTTCGTATGATTCCAGTATCCAGCCTTTGGGTCTTCCAGCTGAGGTCTCGTACATCATGGATCAGAGACAAACCATCCCCGTTGTCTTATCTGAACTCCTGACCCACAAGAATCATGATAGATGATTGTTGTGTTAATCCACTAAATTTCAAAGCAACTTGCTACACAGTCATCAAAACTGGAACACGTTTTCAGAAGAATATCACTGACTGCCTTACACAGAGACATTAAACAAGTATTTGTGTAATGAAACAAATATTGACTAGTTAAAAAAAACAAAGTTGACTTAGCTTACCATTCAGGGGGTACCATGCTTCCATCTACATCCCAAAATGTGTTTTTGCCATTCATTTCAGTAGTATATGTAACCCATCGGTGACGACCTACGTTGAAAGGGCAGCATTTAGAAAGATGTGAGAAATAAGGGCAACTTTTCCTAAAAACCATAATTGCAGGCTTTTAAAAGAAACAAAACTTTTTTTATTAAGAAAAGAGTTCTTAGCACTCTTACATAAGGGAAATGTTAGAGGACTAATATCCTGGGTGTGTTAACGAAGACAAGTTCCAGGAACTATGTGGAAAACTTATCAACAGTTGGGACACCACTATAGCAGAGTCTGTCACCAGGGACTGAAACAACTCACTGCTGTGGGTGGGGCTGCAGCCTTTCCCACAGAGGTGAACTGTTGCTTCTTACCTAGCTCCTGCCAAAGGAGCAGCAGAGGAGAAGGAAATGTGTTCCCAGCAGCTCAATGTATTCAGAGAAAAAAATGCTCCTCCTGAGACCTTGGCAGGAGAAATGTATTCACAGCAATCAAACCTGAATTATATGTTTCCAGAGAAATGTTTTTAAATGATCACCTCAGATCCTTTTGGAAACTGGTGAATTATACATAATAAGCCAACATGAAAAATGATAGTTCAATAAGTAGGATAGCTTATGTCATCAAAATAGCATGGCTGCATTCTTTATTTAACAGTTTTCTATGGGATAGTTGGAGGCATACTCACTATTTACAAAACTGCTTCTACTGGGGGGAAAAATGCACTGAGTTCCACATAACTAATTTGCCCTTCAATTGGCAAAGACCTAGGTTTCCATCAAGGCTTTGTCACTTGGTATCAGTAGATATTAGGCAAATTGTATGAGCCTCAGATTCGTTATCTATCATAAGCAAATGATTATGTCTACGTCTTAAAGATGCTGTGAAATGTGAAAACTAAATAAAAATGTTATTTAGCTCCGTATCTGGCATATAAGTTCACAATACATGTTAATTCCGTCTCTCCCTTCCTTACTGTCTTCTAAACCCCTAAATGGGGAATACTGAACTAGTGTCTATAATAGATTTTAAACTTTTAAGCAAAAGGTGATCTGCGTTTACTTTTAAATGTTTCCTAAGTAAATATATACTCAACAAATTGGCTAATTTTATTAAGGAGAACTCAAACTTGAGGATAGACAGCTAAAAGTACCCCCACAATGGGGCAGGGAAATGGGAAGGGCAGATGGAGGAGAGCTAGAGAAAGGTTTCAGAGAGTTAAGCCATGACAGCAGAGCTGCGCCTTGACAATCTTGCAACATACATCAAAATTTAAAATGTGGATTCTCACACTTAGCAATTCCAATTCCAGGAACTAAGAATATGTGTTTAACAGTAAAAATCTGAAGGCAATCTAGATGTCAATAGAGAAGTGATTAAAAATAATGGTCCATCCATAAAGTAGAATATTGTGTAGCAATTAAAAAGAATGCTGTGAAAAAAATTTAAATAAGAAAACACAATCAACCAAACAAAAAAGAATGCTATAGATCCAACTTACTAATATTGAAAACTGATCCATAATTTTTAAGTAGAAATATTTGTACTTATGAACAATATGAATGGTATAATTCCATGATTAAAAAAGAAAAAAAAGTAGGTCTGAATATTCATTAAACAATTAAAAAAAAAACTGTTAAAAGAATGTAAAACTACAAGGGAAAATTTTCATTTTTTACTTCATATATACTAATTTCAATGGTTTACAATGGCATTTATCATTTTTAAAATTAGTAATAATAAAGATATTTACATTCTGAGGAAGGAAGGAAGAGATGAAAGGAAAAATAATTTTACAGTTGTAACAACAAAGTGGTGAGGTGGAAAGAATATACTGGCCT
Organism: Loxodonta africana; assembly: GCF_030014295.1. Lineage (NCBI taxonomy): Eukaryota > Metazoa > Chordata > Mammalia > Proboscidea > Elephantidae > Loxodonta > Loxodonta africana. Next base: position 36,836,642 of record NC_087345.1, on the reverse strand, counting down.
GAGGCTCTGCCACTAATGAGCTGTGCTGTTTGATTAACCCCTTTTGGTTAAAACATTTCCTTGAGCCTCAGTTTCTTCAACTACAAAACAATCATTTTTAGATAATCTCTTAAAATTGTTCCGGGCCTAAAATTTTATGAGTTGTATAAGTATTAAAAATATAATGGTTAATAGAAAACTTAAGGCTTGCTGTTTACCTCTAGTAGGCCAACTTGTAACCCATCCAACCACACATGGGTCATACATTCCCATAAGAAATTCCTAACTTAATGACTCAGTTTCTCCATTTGTAAAATGGAGAAAGTTAAAACACCAACCTCACAGAGATGTTGAAGATTAAAGTAGATAATATGCGTTATGTCCTAGCACAGAATCTAGCACAGGGTAAGCACTCAAATGCTAAATGCTAGGGGAAGGAGATCAATTTCTCCCTCTTGATTCTTTTCATCTCAATCAAAAGGGAATTTCTGTAGTATTATAAAAGCAACAAATGTACCTGATTTAAAAAAATTCAACAGTTCAAGAAAGTAATAATTATATATATACATATATACAGGTATATATATATATGTGTGTGTGTATATATACATATATATATATATGAGTTCTTGTTATATATCACGGAAGCAGCAGTCAAGAAATCAAATGACATATTGCATTGGGCAAAGCTGCTGCAAAAGACCTCTTTAAAGTGTTAAAAAGCTAAGATGTCACTCTGAAGACTAAAGTGTGCCTGACCTAAACCATCGTATTTTCAATTGCCTCATATGCATATGAAAAGCTGGACAATGAATAAGGAAGACCAAAGAAGAATTGATGCCTCTGAATTAAGGTGCTGGCAAAGAATACTGAATATACCATGGACTGCCAGAACAAACAAATCTGTGTTGGAAGAAGTATAACCAGAATGCTCCTCAGAAGCAAAGATGGCAAGACTTTGTCTCACATACTTTGGACATGTTATCAGGAGGGAAGACTCTCTTGAGAACTCATGCTGGGTAAAGTAGAGAGTCAACAAAAGAGGAAGTACGCTTGGTGACATGGATTGACCCAGTGGCTGCAACAATGGGCTCACGCATAACAAGGACTGTGAGGATGGCACAAGGCCTGGCAGGGTTTCCTTCTGTCATACATAGGGTAGCCGTGAGTGAGAACTGACTAGATGACACCTAACAACAACAACAATATGTACCAAGCGTTAGGCCAATGGTTCTAAATTGGGGTAATTTTTGCCTCCAAGGGGATATCTGGCAATGTCTGGAGGCATTTTTGGTTGTCACAACTGGGGTGGGTGTTGCTTCACATCTAGTGGATAGATGTCAAGGATGCTGCTAAACATCCTACAATGCATAGGACAGCCACAGCAACAAAGAATTATCTGGTCCAAAATGTGAATAATGCCTAGGCTAAGAAACCTTGCATTAGGTTAAGCTTTTTCCATTCATTTCTTTTTCTTTTTTTTTTTTTTAAAAAAAAAAAAAAACCTTATGAGGAAAGTATTACTGTTGTTTCTACTTGATAGACGAGGAAACTGAGATTTAGAGAAGTTAATTAAGTTGCAGTTCACAAAGCTATAAAGTAGATGGTAGAATGTCAAATCTATACTATCTGTACCACTGTTATGTTTCTTGTGTATGGTCATGAACTGAATTGTGTCCCTCCAAAATATCTGTCAATGTGGCTAGGTCATGATTCCCAGTATTGTAAGACTGTCCACCATTTTGTCAACTGATGTGACTTCCTCATGTGTTGTAAATTCTATCCGTATGATGTTGATGAGATGGATTAGCAGCACTTACACCAATGAGGTCTATAAGATTAGAGTGTGTCTTAAGCCAATCTCTTTTGAGATATAAAAGAGAGAATTGAGCATACCACCTCATACCACCAAGAAAGCAGTACCAGGAGCAGAGTGCGTCCTTTGGACTTGTTCTTGCGCTGAGAAGCTCCTGGACCAAGGGAAGACTGATGACAAGGACCTTTCTCCAGAGCCGACAAAGAGGGAAAACCTCCCCTTAGAGCTGGTGCTCTGAATTTGGACTTCTAGACTCCCAGACAGTGAGAGAATAAATTTCTCTTTGTTAAAGCCACCTACTTGTGCTATTTCTGTTACAGCAGCATTAGGTGACTAAGACACGTATCATTCAAAAAATTTTATGTGCACAAAGAAGCATATTTATTTCCTCCCTCCAGAGGATTACAAACATTGTTCTGCAACTGGGTTTTGTTTTTGTTATACATATCTTCAACCTCTTTCTAGGTAAAATTCATGTATCATTCTTAAAAACAAAGTATTCTAAAAAATGAAGCCCAATTCATTAGTATCCAACTGATACACAGTAACATTGCATTTAGAATTTACTGCTGAAACAACGCTGCAATGGGGGGATCTTTGTAAACTTGTTCTTGTGTACTTTTGCAAGAATATTTATTTGTAGCATGAATTATTTTAGAAGTAGGAGTGATGAGATAAAGGTATGTGGAATGTAAATTCTGACAGATATTACCAAACTGTCTTCCAAAAAGAATGCACTGAAATATTTATTCCTATGGCCTTTCCCCACATTAAGATTTATCAGACTGACAGATATTTCAAAATCTGAAATGTGAGAAAAAGGTAACAATGTTTTTAAAGTTGTATTTCTTTAATTACAAGTGAGGATGATTATCTTTTCATGTATTTATTGGTTGTTTATATTTCTTTTTCTGTGAATTAACTTTTCCTGTTTTCCTACTGAATTTTTCATCCTTTTCCAAATACTTTGTAAAAGTTCTTTGTCTATTATAGAAAACAGACTTAATTCCCATCTCTGCCCCCCATTACTCATACAAAAAAATACTATACTCACCAAAAAACTGCTTCTTGTCTTCATAGTATTTGTTTCCGTATTTGTCCTCACCTACTAAGGTACCAACCTTTGCATCATTTGTCCTGTTAATGCCCAAAAGAAAATACTTTAGAATGAGTGACACTTTCTTCAAGTCACAAACAGAAATAAGATGAGTATACCAACTTTCAGACACAAAGGCTGCTGTGCCAACTAGAAAAATGAGGAGATGCTGAAGATGGTCACTGGCTGTACACTTTTCGCCTTCATCTCCCGGCTCACACCACCCAATGTTGAAGAATCAGCTTTCTGGTAAGAGTGCTGGAATTTCAGTTCATGTTCCCCCAGTGTCATGCAGACAGCAGGATGGGAAAGGATGAACAGATCCAACTGATGTGATAAACTACACTAACTATACGGAAGCACTATCTTCAAATTACATAACTACTTTTATCTACCATTCCTGTGCCACGAGACACTGGAGTTAAAAAACCTTCAGGAAATCAGGACGCCAACATACTTCATCTTCTTAAAACGATTTATCTCTCGCCTCCTTCCTTCGACCCTAGGACTCCAACTCAGTTTCCGCGGACGATGCTGCTCGTCGGACTGAATGAATGTCAGGGCTAGTAGGGACCGTTCAACCTCTCACTGGACAGAGAAGGAAACTGAAGGCCAGTCAAGGGAAGAAATTTTCCCAAGGTCACACAGCGAGTGTCTGGCAAAGCCCATCACTCTCCATGCAGTACGAGGGGCAGAGAGGCACGCCAAATCCCGTCGCCCGCATGTCACAGTTCGTCTCTAGAGCTGGCTTCCGTCCTGCCCTGGTGAGATCCCTGGAAAGACTTCGTTCCCGGCCCTGGAGCCCCGGGGAAAGCAAAGATTGGGTCGGTTGTCCTTGACAGGAGCCACAGGTTCCCCAAGGAGACCCAAACCCGGCCCCTTTCCAAGAAACCTGCCACCTCAAGTCCAGCCCCAGAGGCCTAGAGCCTGGCTCTAGACGCCTACCTGAAGAAAACTCGTAAATAGCCACGGAGGCCGCCGTGGCCGGTGACCTGCTCCAGCCCCCGTTTCAGGACCTGCAGGTACTCCATCTTGTCCCGCAGGCCCAGCCTCTCCGCTGCTCCGGGCAAAATCCACCGGCCGGAAGCGGACACTCCGCGGCCGGGAGCCGGGGAGCAGAGGGTTCCCACGCGCACGCGCGTATTCTGTGGAGGTAGCGCTGCGCATGCGCGAGAGCTGCTCTAGTCTGCGGGGTCTCCTTTCGGTTTCCAGGGAAAGAGCCGTGGTTTTCCCCGGAAAAAAAGGAAATCGGTCTAGAAGGCGGCGGAAAGCTCACCTAGCCCAGGGCTCAGTTTTCTTACCTAAAATGCTTTTTTTTTTTTTTTTTGTAGAATATATTCTTTAGACTTTTTTCTATCATGAGGTTACGTAGGAGATAAATCTTTCTTCTTGATTATTTATCTGGACATAGAATTATAGGTTCAAAATAATTTTCCCACAGAACTTTGAAGCCATTGCTCCATCAGCCTCTAATATATAGTTGATAAGAATCTTGATGCCAATCAGATTCCTGTTCCTTTGCAAAAAAACTTGTAACTTCTTTGAAGTTTTTCAGATTTTTTTTTTTTTGCCGCGAAATCTTAATGAGTATTTATTTAGGGATTTTTGTTGTTATCCTTATTGGAATTCAGCATGATTATTCAGTTTAGAGATGTGTGATTATTAATTAAGGAACTTTTCTTCTAATAATTACCCCCCTCCATTTTTCTCTTTCTTCTTTCTGAAATCTGATCATTAGGTGAACATTATACCTTCTGAAAAGAGCCCTTAGTGGTGAAGTGGTTAAGAGTTTAGCTACTAACCGTAAAGGTGGGCAGTTTGGATCCACCAACTACTCTTTGGAAACCTCTGTGGCTACTCTGTCCCATAGGGTTGCTATGAGTTGGAATCCAGGGGTTTGGGTTTTTTGGGTACCTTCTGAATTGATCCTCTGTATCTTTTTTTTTTTATTTAATCTTGTAGCTTTATCTGCGTATTTTCCATTTCTTTGTGCTCTACATTCTGAGCCGTTTTTTTCAACTTTATTAATTTATTCCTTGTCTGAATCCATTCTATTTAATCTTGACATTATTTTCGTTTCAACCCTGGTATTTTTAATTTTAAGGACTCTTTCTTGATCTCGGATTACTCTTTAGCATCTTGTTCTAACTTTTGCCATTAGGTTGATATTAGTATTGTTATATAGAGTCAAAGAAAACTAAAGAGGTATGCAGAATTCATTTAGATGTTGCCTTGCCCATATCAACAAAAATATTAAAAGAAGGTACATTCTTTTAGCCAGTAAAGAAACTAGTAAATAGTACAGTGATCTTGGCAGAGATGTGAGACTCTTTGTTCCAGAATGTAAGTTTCCTGAGGGTAAGGACATTGTTTTGTTCACTGCTCTGTCCCTAACAATGACCCCTGGTAGCACAGTGGTCAAGAGATTGGCTCCTAACTTAAGGATGGGCAGTTTGAACCCCCCTGCCTCTTTGACAGAGAAAGATGTGGCAGTCTGCTTCCATAAAGATTACAGCCTTGGAAATCCTATGGGGCAGTTCTACACTATCCTGTAGGGCCACTGTAAGTTAGAATCAACTTGATGGCAATGGATTTAGTTTTTCTGGTATGTCCATAACACCCAGAAGAGGATGGCACATGGTGGACTCCCCATTTGTATTTATTGAATAAATGATTGGCATCAATGTGTCTTTAGGGCCAGATGGGATAATTCTAAAATGCTCTAAGAAAGCCAAAGAAATGAAAAGTCTACCCAAGCAGTAAAAAAAGTAACAAGTTAACTGTTTCAGTGGTGATCATAGACCTCGCAGAGTACAAGAATTAGGTAATCATGAACCTAGGGATATGAGCCATGGCACCAACTCATCTAAGGAATATGGGGACTCTGATGTATCTGTAGTGACTGCAAGGGAGATCTCAAATTTGTCAGCCAGTTTAAGAAAAAGATTGTCCTGGATGTCTGAAGCCTAATTGTCATGTTGTTGTTGTTAGTAGGTGCTTCAGAGTCAGTTCTGACTCATAGTGACCCTAAGCAGAACAGAATGAAACAGTGCCTGGTCCTGAGCCAACCTCACAATCATTGTTATGCTTGAGCCCATTGTTGTAGCCACTGTGTCAATCCATCTCATTGAGGGTCTTCCTCTTTTCCGCTGACCCTGTACTTCACCAAGCATGATGTCCTTCTCCAGGGACTGATCCCTGCTGACAGTCTCGCCATCCTTGCTTCTAAGGAGCATTCTGGTTGTACTTCTTCCAAGAAGTAGGGTTGCTCTGAGTTGGAATCAATTTGACAGTAACAGGTTTTCCAGTTAATACCTCTGGCTGCTAAGCAACTTCAGCCCACCAAAAGTGGTAAATTCCAATTTTGGAGGTATGATGAAATTGTTTCCTTAGCCTGGCCACCCTGAGCCAGACGCCAATGTCACCAAGCATGCAGACCGTGGGACCAGAGTGCCACACTAAAGCCTAGTATGGATGGGACACCCCCCTTGCTGGACTGCCATGACCCAATGGCATCCTCAAGCCCGGGTCACTTTCAAGCCTGGGCAATGCTGGTTCAACGGACCTCCAAACCCATCAACCACAGACTTATCAGTGCCACAGCAGCTTTCTCACAGTCTGTGCAAACTGAGCCCATTGTGACATAGAGACTCCTACCAACCGTTACCTGACAGCGAGGGCAGTGACGGTGCTTAACTGCCACCATTCCCTGGACCATCATGGACAAGAACCACAGGGACAGAAGCAGTTTGGGTGGGTTACCAGAAAAAGACCTACAAACAGAGCTCAAAAGAGAAGCCGGTAAAAAAGACTGGACCAGTCTGTCCAAGTCCTCTGTCTTAGTTACCTAGTGCTGCTATGACAGAAATACTGCAAGTGGATAGCATTAACAAACAGAAGTTTATTCTTTCACAGTCTAGTCGAAGTCCAAATTCAGGGTGTCGGCTCTGGGGGAAGATCCTTGTCATCAATCTTCTCCTGGTCTAGGAGATTCCCAGTGCAGGGACCCCAGGTCCAAATGACACGCTATGCTCCCAAGGCTGCTTTCTTGGTGGTATATATGAGGTCCCCCGTGTCTCCCTGCTCCATTCTCTTTTATATCTCAAAAGAAATTGGTTTAAGACACAACCTAGTCTTGTAGATTGGGTCAGCCTCATTAATACCATAGAGGTAGGATTTACAACACATAGGACAATCACATCAGATGACAAAATGGTGGACGATCACACAATACTGGGGATCATGGCCTAGCCAAGTTAAATACATTTTTGGGGGACACAATTCAATCCATGACATCCTCATTGTGAAAGATGACCATTCCTTTGGATTGATGAAACCCATTGCCATGAAGTGGATTCTGACTCATAGCAACCCTATATAACAGGGTAGAACTGCCCCATAGAACTGCCCTATAGGGTTTCCAAGGCTGTAATCTTTACAGAAGCAGACTGCCACATCTGCCTCCTGCAGTGGCTGGTGGGTGTTAACTGCAGACCTTTTGGTTAACCACTGTGACACCAGGGGCTCTTTATTTGAATTAGATGGAACCACAATACCTCAGCTTTTTCTTTTGGAGGCTATCAGGGACAAGGAAGTCATTACCATGCCCATTGATACAGCATTTAGAAAAGGAAACTCATTTCAATGGACTTCATGTTGAGATACATGTACAACAAGGAATCAGTTGATTGGGCTGGAGATCATAATAAACCATTTACCATTTTTTCTTGGAAAAGTGGGTGTGAACAAAAGACCACAGGTATCCAGATGTGGAGAAAAGTCTCTCATGAATAAAACTGATGGTAAAAAGGTTGCAGTGGTATCCATGGATACTCAGGAAACCTTTGATAGTCAACTTCGAGAGAGTCAGCCAAGTATTTGTCCTTAGCACAATGATCAGCTCAATACAGTTATGTAACTTAACCCAAAGTGTCCAAGATGGTGATCTTCAGCACCTCCAGCCTTTCACTGAGTATGGTAGACTGGCAATGGAGGAAACCAGGGCCTTGAACCGATTTGTACCAGTCATGCTGACAAAGTGACACCAGAATAGACCCAAATTTTTACAGTTTGGGTGATCTGGCACGATAACTGGAATGGGAAAAATTACAGGTCAAAGCCCTGGAATGGGAGACACAGAAAGAGGCATAGTGAGCCCTTCCAGGAGCCCGATGCGTGAGACTGGATCACTGGCAGGACTGTGGAGAGCAACACACATTCAAAGCAATGCAGTAGGCTACCATCATTGAACAAGGCACCATTGCTTCCAACTCTGCTCAAAATTTGATGGGCAAGAGATTTGGTTGCTATGCAACACATAGCTGCCCTTGTTTTCTAAGAGGGAGATTAGATTTCTAGCAGGTCTTCCACCTGCATTTTCTCCCATTCCGGTTCACCAAAATTTTGAAAATTCAGGTCTGTCCCAGTTTTGCTTCCTTGGCCATGACTGAACCAGGAAAAACTGGTTTGAAGCCCGTGCTGGAAACATTCCTGAAGCCATTTCAAATTGAGCATGTTTACTTTTGTAATAAGAAAAGCCAACAAAAACAATAAAAGGAAGTAAGAAGAGGAAGAAGAAGGAACAACAAGAAAAAACAGCTTTCAAGAACAGAACAGTCTAGACTAGGGGCAGCAGGTGGCGAGCCACCTACATCTACTGATTGCCCTTAAAGTGGGTGTAACAGTCACTAAAAGGGTCATCTAATAATCTAGAGTTGAGGCAGACCACATGAGAAGTGGAGACTCTATCACTGGATGAACACTGATTGATGATGTAATATATTATGGGAAAGGTGAAGAAGGCAAAACCATGCTATGCCATTTTTACATTCTACAATCTAACAAAGAGATTGCTGGAAGTAAAGCAGAACATGGAGGAAGGAGGAAGAAAAGTTCCAGATAGGAATTCAGACAGCCTGTGACCTATAGAAATTTGCTGTGAGATATACTCTTGACTCCTAAAAACAGCAGGGAGAAATATGCACACACACACACACACACAAAATCTTGTAAAAGAATATTAGAAATAGCAAATAAGCATAGAATTTCAAACTGTCCTCTTCTTTGCCCAAATTAATTTTGTACAAATAATTACACTCACTCAAAATAAGGTTGAGTAATAATTGGAAATGAGCTATGTAGAAAACCACAAAATAAAAAGGAAAAAGTAACATTAGAAAAAAGGAGATGAAGCGTATACACTGTTAGAGGAATTACTTTTGAAAAAAAAAAAAAAAAGAACCAAGATTTCAAATAGGTGGTTTAAAAACAACTGAAAATATATGATAAAGCTTGAGCCCGTTGTTGCGGCCACTGTGTAAATCCATCTCATTGAGGGTCTTCCTCTTTTTCATTGACCCTGTACTTTACCAAGCATGATGTCCTTCTCCAGGGACTGATCTCTCCTGACAACATGTCCGAAGTATATAAGATATTCCATAATTAGAGTAGAGGATAAAAATTTGATTGGGTGATCAAGAAATGGAAGAGAAAAATTAACGTTGCAGAGATCAAAGACATAATATATATTGTTTTTAGGTGTCATCAAGTAGGCTCTGACTCATAACAACCCAATGTACAACAGAACGAAACACTGCTTGGTCCTGCACCATCCTTACAATTGTTGCTATGGTTGGCATCCATTGTTGCAAAACACTGTCAATCCATCTCACTGAGGATCTCTCTTTCTTGCTGACACTCTACTTAACCGAACATGATATCCTTCTCCAGTGACTGGTTCCTCCTGATGATGTGTCCAAAGTAAGCAAGACAAAGTCTCACCATCTTTGCTTCTAAGGAGCATTCTGGCTGTATTTCCTCCAAGACCGATCTGTTAAAAGTTCTTCTGGCAGTCCATAGTATATTCAATATTCTTTGGCAATGCCACAGTTCGAATGGATTAATTCTTCTTTGGTCTTCCTTCTTCATTATCCAACTTTCACATGCATATGAGGCAAGTGAAAATACCACGGCTTGGGTCAGGCGCACCTTAGTCATCAAAGTGACATCGGTGCTTTTTAACACTTTAAAAAGTCTTTGCAGATTTTCCCAATGCATTGATTTCTTAACTGCTGCATCCATGAGCACTGGTTGATCCAAGTAGAATGAAATTCAATGTTCATTTAGATTTACCCAAATATTTATCATTTTTCCTAATTATTATTTTCTTCACTGAGGAAGACCAACAAGATGGATTGACACAGTGGCTGCAACAATGGGCTCAAGCATAACAATGATTGTTGAGGATGGCGCAGGACTCGGCAGTGTTTCGTTCTGTTGCACATAGTGTCGCTATGAGTCGGAACTGACTCGATGGCACCTAAGAACAACAGCCGGGATTATTCTCCTTCTGCTCTACGTTCCTCCTTTAGAATTATTTTAAATATTTTCTTGGAGCAATTGCTCAGGTTATCTTTCTTGAAAAATATTTTCACTGGCTGTAACATTCCTCTTGGTTCTGGCTTCTATTGTTGCTTTTGAGAAGTCAGCTGACAATTTATCACTCGTTTAAATGTAATATGTCAATTACCCTCTTTGTTCCCCCCCCTTTGATCGTTGCTGTTCTCTATTTTCACTAGCACACGTCTAGCTTTTAAAAAATTTACCCTGTAATTGAACTGATGAATCGCTATCTTTCACTGGTTCAACAATTGTCAGCCATTGCTCTTCAATTGTTTTCTCTGACACTCGTTCTTTCTTTCCCACTTCTACACTCCATTTAAATCTTCTCACTGTAGCGACTGTATCTTAACCATGGCTTCATATATTTTTCATCTCCTTTTCCCTGTGTACTGCATTCTGAGTAATTTCTTCCAGCCTACTCTTCAGCACACAAATACGCTCTTAAGCTGTATCTAATTTGCTGTTAAATCCATCAAGTTGTACATTTCAATTTTATTTTCCATTTCTGGAAGTTCTTTTTGGTTATATTTTCAAATTTATTCACTTCTTATAATTTCCTGTTCTCTGCAACTATTTTTAATCCCGTCTTTTAGTTCTTTAAACATGGTAAACTTAAGTGTTTTATAATCAGTGTGATTTCAGTATCTAGTTTTACAGGACTGTGTTCTGCCATCTGTTGCGTCTATCAGTTCTTGCTCATGGTGCCTTGTTTCCTTGTGTGTTTCGTTATTTTTACTGGTTGGCTATTCTTGGAAAATTATATACTGGGGATTAAATCATACTATTTATATATTTCTGGTCTTGTTTTTTTATGCAACATTTTTGAGATTCAATCATGTTGATGTTTTGTTACTTTCAGCTGCTGCATACTATTCCATTGGATCATCACACCACAATTTACTTATCCATTTTCTTGTCAATGGATATTTTGACTGTTTCTAATTTTTTTTCACTATTACAATGCTTACACGGACATTTTTGTATGTTTCCTGGTACACATCTAAGAATTTCTCTAGGATAAATAATCAGGAGTATGTGCACGTTCAACTTTACTAAAAACCAAAAAACCTGTTGCCGTCAAGTAAATTTCAACTCATAGTGACCCTGTAGGACAGAGTAGAACTGTCCCATAGAGCTTCCAAGGAGTGCCTGGTGGATTCAAACTGCCAATCTTTTGGTTAGTAGCTGTAGCTCTTAACTACTACACAACCAGGGTTTCCCAGCTTTACTAATACAAAATTACTTTCCATATGGTGGTTTTACCAATGGATACTCCCACCTCAACATGCATCCTGTTGTTCCATATACTTCTTACAACTTGGTATTTTGTCAGACTTTAAAATTTTATCATTCTAGTGGGTGTATCTGATTCCTAAACAGACTTTCAACAAATCTTGTCATCTTCCTTTCCAGAGGAGATGCTGAAATACCAGAACGTTTTGGAGGTGCTGCAATGCAGATCAGGTTGCTTCTCGGCTTTTCCCACTGTAGCATTAGAAGCTAGCCTTCTCAGGTCTGCTAGGATAACTACCACAAACCTTCATGCTTTTCAGCTTTCAAAATTTTGTGGCTATCATTTATTTCTCGTAATTTTTGTCTTTGTGAGATAATGCCTTACAAAAAAAGTCCTTTGGCTGTGTTTTAATGCTGTTTCAGGAGGCAGAGTTAAATGTGGTATTCAAGGCATAATCTTTCATTATGCGTTGATTTTTTAATTTCAACTAGTTTTTTTTTAAATTTCTAGATGCCTTTTGGGTATTTTTCAAATGTATTTGGTCATTTTTGCTGCTCCTGTTTCTTGCTCAACTTTTGATTCCACTTTTTCTTTCTTTAAACGTATCATAGACACAGTTACATTATGCATGTGACAATTTTAACATCTAATGTTACTATAAAATACACTGGTTTCTTTCTCATTGCCTTTTATGGGCACTCAATCTAGTTCCTTGGTTCTGGCTCTGCTAAGTTAGTCTTTCTCCATCTGTTTTTTTGCCCCTCCCAAAATTATTGAACTCTCTTATTCTTTGGTTTCTTCCCTCTATCTCTCTTTTTTGTCTTTGTGTTGTTATACTTTACTGTCATTTTACTTTGATTTCAGGATGGAAAAAATTATATAATGGTCAATATGTAATATTTAGCTGAAGTCTTCAAACTAAAATATGTAACATGGAAACGTTTACCACGTTTTTCTCTTGCTGGAAGTATTTTAAGTAAAATCATCTCATCCAAGAGCATGCGTGCACGCGCACACACACACACACACACACACAAGAGGTAAATCCTGTAGAAATCTGCCAACACATCTCTTGGGTCAGCATCTAGACATAACTGTTGTAGAAGGTGGTGAAACGGGTTCGATAGTAGAATGCAAGAAAGTACTTTATAGGATAAAATGAAAGCTTACTCCATCCATTCTAAATCAAGAAAGATGAAATTTTAAGCACTTGAATTTAAAAGGAACCTATTACTTTATATCAGTAATAATACTTACTAAAGCTTTCTTAACATAGTAGGCATATACTTTAGGATGAAAACACAATGGAACAAAAAAATGGATAATCAAAATTGAATACAACACTTAAATCATATATACTAGGAGGATACAGATTTGTAATGCAAGTCACATTTTAATATAGTTTTTTAAAAATGCTTCCAAATATAACTACAAACTTAATCGGGAAAAATACCTGAAAGAAAATACCTGAAAGAAACATGTATCTTAATCATTAGTATATTGTTTTAAAGAACTATTTTCCTCAGTCTTTGGCTTATTACATTAGGTTTATAGAGGTATAAACCTATTGATTTTTCATTTGCATATTTTACAAAATTCTTATTTTTAATAGGGAAAAAAGTCTCCTTTAATAAGTTGGTAAAGAATGTAAGTTGATAAACCTTTAAACTTTTAAACATTTGATTTACTATAAAGTAGCAATTAATAAAGACCACACTCTCCCAAAAATCCAGCTTCTCTTCTATTGTAAAAATTTTTATAAAAAATGTACTTTAAGTATAATAAAATCTCCATATTTGTTTAAAAAAAAAAATCAACAGTAATACCAGAATAATTAAGAAGCCAGAGCAAAAAAACATTTAACAGTACCAGGCTTGCTAAGGAAAACATCAACATGGAAGACATCAAAGGAGAGTCTAAAATGCTTTTGTTGTGGCAATAAGAAGGCGATCTTTATACTGTAGTTAAAGTATCTACTTCTCCACTTTTTATAGTGAAAAATCGGTGTATATTCCTTTGTATATTATAGAAATTGTTATATTTTTTAAATTATCAATTTGATTTAAAATAATTATCTAACTCACCATGAAAACATGGATTAAAAGCTATGATAAATCAATTATTTAAAAAATTGGGTGAATTTTTCTAATGACCTAAAAGTAACTGGCTAAATCCCATGGCAGGGTCAGGAAGCTATAATAAAGTCAGAAGAGAAGAAGAGAGGTCAGAATACTTTTTATGGAATGGAAGAACAACAATTTTAATTATCTATTTCAAAATACTGGAACATTCAGGGCTCAGTCTCTACTACTTTTAACAGCAGTAAACCAAACATATTAAAACATGAACCCCATATTATCATCAAAAACAATTTTCTGCTGCATAAATAAAAAGTGCTTGTAACTAAGAACATACACTAAAAATGTCAATTCTTAAGAGCACATATGGTCTATGTCTCACTGCCAGCAATGAGAGTAGTATATACTAAAGGACACCATGATATTTACAAAAGGCAAAAAATATATATTCAATTGTCTCCTATAGTTCTGTTATCATTATACCATTGAGCATAAAATAATCTTCTTTTGACATGGTAATTAAAACAAAACAGAATTATATTATGGAAGAATAAAATCCAGAAAATCCTCCTTAAGGATTTCTGACCATTATGTGATTGTACTGGTTTATAATGAAGTTAAATATGAATAGAACACAATTCTGAAAAATAGGACTAATTTATTTGTTTTATAAAATAAAATAGAATGAGATCTTAGTTTAGATAGTCAAGAGGTGACAGCTTTAGGTGTCATCTTCACCAAGAACAGATTCATAGCATTCCTCCTTATATGACAGGAAGGGAAATTCTAATTCCTACTACCTGGCCCAATCACTTTAAAAATTCTTCTTAAGGACGTTAAAATAACAACATCTTGGATTTTGGTTACTCTTTAAAGTCAAAATTTCCAGATACTCTGGAAGCAATGAGTTCAATTTGGTGTCTTCTTGTGTTCTGGCACAGAACAGGTTCACAGCACTGAGATTCCGGCTTTCAAATGCCGTGACCAATTATTTGAGAGTTATAATCGGCAGGCTCCATTTTTAAAATATGAGGGATGACACTGTCGATTCGTACATTGCCAATGAGACCTTTGAAAAACAATTCTTCAGTGATTGTAGCATTCATCAATCTCAAAGCTGGCAATCTGAGTAGTAGTCTGGACAGCCTAAAAAAAAAAGTGGGGGAGTAGGGTGTTAAGGTTGTACATTAGAAAAAAAATTCAGTATAAAAATGAGTAATTCCTGTATGTATACTGATTGTGGCCTAATTTAATGAAGATCTCATTTTCAAAAGTTAAAATCAAAGCTTTTGTATTCTCAAGCCTTAGAGTGTATCACAGTTACCTAGATATAAACGCAGCCCCGAGAGGCTCCACAGCAAAGCTCTGCTCTTAACTGCCACGCTATGCAGCCTGTGCTACTTGCCCAGGGTTTTATAAAGCTAGGAAGTGGCGGCATTGGGATTCAAACCGAGGTAGTCTGGCTTTGATGTCATGTGTTTAACTACTCTGCTACACTACTTTTCTTCAAAACTGAGCTAATCTTATAAAAGACATTTTTTTGTTTTTTCAAAAAACATTGGCAAGGAATAGAAATATCACAAGCCCTGTTTCAAAACTAATTATAAAATATTGTCTAATAGTGCTTTTTCATTCATTAAAATATTTTTCCCACTTTTACTATTAAAATTCAGTATTTCATCTGAAGAAAACAAAGAGTTTGGACTCCAGAGTCAAACTGCCTGCATTCACAGTCAGGCTCTGCCATTTACTGCGTTATACTAAGTTATTTAATCTCCCCTGTGCTGAAAACTCTTCTTATACAAAATGTGAGAACTAGATGAAATACTGCATGTAGAATGCTTATAATGCACTGTTGCTATTAAAGGCATTCACTATTTCAAAGGTCAAGGTTAATTACCCTTGGAATGGAAAATAATGAAATAATAGATTTTAAAAAGTTTTAAAAATGAATTTAGTTATTTAACTTTCACATACCTGTAGGTGTCATCTGGGTATGTTTTGGTTATGTAATCTTGGAATTCCACATAAGCCTTTTCCTGAAATTTTTCAATCTGTTCCATGTTTTCTAGGCCTGGATGATCTGAAATATTAAAGTATGTATTATTATCCTAGTTCTAAATGCTCATTTAATAAAGCACTAGGAGTGGAGATGAAAAGGGGTGTCAAAATAGTTCAGTTAAAAAAAAAAACCCTTCATAGAACGCATCTCCATTCCACAAATATTTATTAAGCCCACCTACTATATATCAGGTACTGTATCTTAATCACTTACAACAATGTAATCTCATATACACTCTAACATCTAATAAAAAATGAGACAAATGGGTTCTACCAGAATAGCTTTCTCCTCATTCCAAAAAGGAAAGGAAGGATTTTGATCACTTTGCTTTCAATAGGAAACAAAAATGAGATGACTCAGTTTTGTTAGAAAATCTTTAATCTCATGAAATATTTGCAGATTATACTATATTGTATTTTTAATAAAGAAAAAACTTAAAAGGAGTATGAAATTATGATAGTAGAACATCATCTCTATCAGAAAAAAATTGATATACACATGAAATTATATAAACATTTCAATGGTCATTATGGCATTCCACAAAAATGATAATATTTAAAGAATTTCATAAAAATTATGCTTCATGTAAGATACGCTTTTCTAAAAAATCAAGAAAAGCTCTGTCCTGATTAAAAAGAATAAAACGTGGTAAAAATCTGGAAATATTTAATCAAATAAAATGACCTTGTAATTCTAACTCCAAATCTATGTTCTTCCAATTTTAAGTAAAACAAAAGTGGCAAATTATAATAAAAATGGAGATATATTTTATTAACTCTTGTGAAACTTTAGAATAAACAGTACAAAAAAAGCTTTAATTATCTTGTTGGTTCCAATGAGGATAAGAGGCAAAGTTCCTCAGATAACTTTATTTTCTTTTACAGGAAAAGAAATACATTTCCAGAATAAAAAATACAGAACCTAAAAATTCTGTTATTCAGAAACTGACTATTGAAGTTACTGTCATTTTATGTGAAAACTCTAAAACTGACAGACAAATAAAAGGCCCATTTTTCTATTTGTTATTACCTCTAATAAGGTGTTTGGGAATTTAATCCATTAATACAGTAATACTCATCTCTCACTTTGCCTTTAATAATGCCTAAACAAAACATACTTAAGGATTCAAATGCTGATGTGACAAAGTAAAGGTTTACCATGTCATATAATTGGTTTCTTCAATGTTCCTTATATAGCCAGATAAATTTCTAATGTTAGATACTGGTTCACACTGGGCAAAGAAGCCTTAATATGTACAAATAATAGAATAGTCTCTGTACATTCAGTGTAATCAAAGTTTAAAATCTGTGAGCTACAACAAAGGAAGGAAAAATGTAGTAGTAAGACTTTCAGTTTACCAAACCAGCAAAGAACACTATTTTTCTTTTATTGAGATCCAACTGACATGCCATAAAACTCAATGTTTTAAAATGTACAAAACAGTTTTAAGCATACTCAAAGAGTTCACCACAATCTAATTTTAGTCACACCAAAAATAAACCTCCTACCATGAGCAGTCATTCCCCATTTTCTCCTCTTCCTAGCTCCTGGCAACCACTAATTTATTTTCTGCCTCTGTAGATTTGTCTATTCTAGACATTTCAGATAAATGGAATTATACAATATATGGTCCTTTGTGACTGTCTGTTTTCACTTAGCATAATGGTTTTAAGGTTCATCCATGTTGTAGCCTATACCAGTATTTCATTCCTTTTTATTGCCGAAAAATATTCCATTGTATAGATATTACCACTATTTCTTTACTCATTGATCAGGTGATGTACATTTGGATTGTTTCTACTTTTTTGCTATTTTGAATAATACTTCTTTAAACATTCACATACAATTTTTTTTTTATTGTGCTTTAAGTGAAAATTTACAATTCACCAGTTTCTCACACAAAAACTTATACACACATTGTTATATGACCCTAGTTGCTCTCCCTACAGAGTGACAGCACACTCCTTCTCACTACCCTGTATCTTCTGTGTCCATTCAATCCACTCCTATCCCCCTCTGCCTTCTCATCTCGCCTCCAGACAGGAGCTGCCCACACAGTCTCATGTGTCTACTGGTGCTAAGAAGCACACTCCTCACCAGTATCATTTTATGTCTTATAGTTGAGTCTAATCCTTGTCTGAAGAGTTGGCTTTGGGGATGGTTTTAGTTTTGGGCTAACAGAGTCTGGGGGCCATGACCTCTGGGGTCCCTCCAGTCTCAGTCAGACCATTAAGTCTGGTCTACTAGAATTTGAGGTCTGCATCCCACTTTTCTCCTGCACCATCAGGGATTCTCTGTTGTGTTGCCTGTCAGGGCAGTCATTGGTGGTAGCTGGGCACCATCTAGTTCTGGTTTCAGGCTGATACAGTCTCTGGTTTATGCGCCCTTTCTTTCTCTTGGGCTCATATTTTCCTTGTGTCTTTGGTGTTCTTCATTCTCCTTTGCTCTAGGTGGGTAGAGACCAACTGTCATGTTCAAATTTTTGTGTGGTCATATATCTTCATGTCTTGGGCCTCTATCTAGGTGTGGAACTGTTGAGTCATATGGTAACTCTACGTTTAACATTTTGAGGAACTTCCTGTTTCCCAAAGCAACCACACCATTTTACGTTCCTTCCAGCAAGGTATTAGGGTTCTGACTTCTTCACATTCTCAAATTTTGCATTTTAAATAAGAAGTAAATGTTTATATACCTGGACTGAAGAGTACTATTGCCTTCAGGTAGGCATATTCATACCCATCAATGCAGAGTTTAACCATGCTGTTACAAAACTCCTGTAGTTTGAAGATGTGATCCATTAATAGTTTTCTTCTTTCTGTTGACATTTTATCTTTAATTTAAAACAAACAAAAAACAAGTTTCCAGTTTTTGTTTAAAATGCATGACTATTTTCATAGAATATATTTCCTTCTCACTAATTTCTAGGTTCCAATATAACCAATCTATAAAAGGTTAAAATTTTGTGTGAATTATATATGAAACTCATCATCTTCGGACACTCTTCATTCCAAAAAACGAAAGTTGTTCAGCATGAAAAACCCTAAATGTAGTGCTTCCTCTCAAATGCACCTTTGCAAATATCAGTCATAAAGACAACCACTTGAAAACTGGCCAACGAAAGTACAAAGGACTCAAATTCAAGTACTGAGATTTTATTTAAGCTTATATTGGTTGAAAATATTAGAAAAGCCATCTAGATTTTGAAAAATTACCAATACTCTATAATAAAGGCAAACACTTAGCAAAAACACTGCCAAGACCAAAGAAAAATTGAGTAAAATTAACTGTTACAATAAATATTTGAATCTACCTCGGAGGAAGATGATTAACGCACATCTGATTCGTCAACCACAGCTCTACTGAAGGGAACCAGTGTCACACACTACAGTTAGATGAGAAACCAATCAGGGCTAGGAGTCCATAAATGAGATGAGAATGTGGTGTTACCTTCTAGTAGAGATCTACTGCTGATAAGATTACGGTCATTCCTCTGCCTTTAAATATCAGGAGGAAGCAGATGATTTAAAAATAATGTAAAAATATGAGGAACTGAAATATGGTAAGGAAAGGAAAAGTAATTTCCAAGTAAACGTAGTTCAAAACCTGGTGGGATTGTCTGATCACTACTACATAAGCTAACCCTGGATTCTTTGTTACCTCTCAAAGTGTAACAATTTCAACAATTCATAGGGCCTGGTCAGATATAGCCTGCCAGATTTAAATACACTTGTTTCAATTTTGTTGTGCTCTCATTTAAAAATATTTTCAGATGGATTTATCAAAATATAAAAATTATCTAAAGTAAAAACGAATGTTATTTAAAGGGTTATTAATATAATCATCAGATATGTAACTTTAATCATAACATTTTATAAAACTGATTCCTCCTCCTATATCCCAGAAAAGAAATTCAATAGGTGCCTTTTACCTTGTTGGAGACTACTGTGAAGACAATTGACAAATGTTGCTAATATAGTTGCCACATTCATCACTTGCCAGCACTGGGCAAGACCAAGAGTAAAAAGTTCATTCCAGTAAGCTTTCACCAATGATATGCTGTTTTCTTGCCTACGTAGAAACAAAAACAAAAAAAAAGTCACACAGTATTAAATTTTATAAACTTTACAACTCATATATTTAAGAATAAAATATTACTTAACTAAAAATACTCTACAAAGTCCAACTGTGTATGAACTTGATCAATTCTGTTTTGTACAGTTGATAGAAACTGATGAAGAATTGCTTAGAAATATAAATATTAGCTAGCTTATTAACCATTCAGCCTGTATATAAGAATAGTTGCAAATCATATTTCAAACTAAAAAGGTTGGGCTTTAATCTCACATTTCACGGAGAAAGATGGAATACTGTTTTTTTTTAAAAAGCAAAAGTACATATTTAGAACACCTTTCCCAAGTTTCTTTTGCCATCAATGTATGTAAATACATTTTTTAAAAAGGGTAATTAGAATTATTTGATGGCAGGAAAGCAACCAATCTCCTAGAGCAATGATTTATTCTGTAAGCAGTTTTCAGAGGAGACCTTGGTATCCCTATTTATGAGATATACATGGATTTTACTTGGAGTAGCTAGAGATAACCAAAACCTCAAACCAAACCCATAGCCACTGAGTCGATTCTGACTCATAGCAACTCTACAGGACAAATTAGAACTGTCCCATGGGGTTTCCAAGAAGCAGCTGGTGGATTCGAACTGCCAACCTTTTGGTTAGTAGTGGCATTCTTAATCACGGTGCCACCAGGGCTCCAGCAAGAGACAAGAAAGGTCAAAAGCCCTTTCCTGAATGTCTAAATTAGAAACCTCAGCAGCATGACCGAGTAGAAGATGCATTAGAATAAGAGTTAAGGCACCAGAATTCTAAACCTACATCACCTACTTATTATTCAATTACAATCAGGCAAATAAGCTTCCCAAATCTGAGGGTGTTTAACTCTATAAAATAAAGACACCATATGTTCTATATCTTGCTCCAAGTTATCATGAGACCCAAATATAAGAATTATGTGAATAAGCCATGGCATAAAGTATACGCGAGGCACTGTTCTAGGCACTGGAGAAATAGCAATTAAAGTTTGCCTTCATGCAACTGAGAAAAATACAATAAACGAGCAAACATATAATTTAAAATTTTTTATATATTCTATATAAATATGATACATACACACTTATAACTAATTTTAGGTAAAAAATGCTACATTATTAAAAAATAGTATGATACATTAGAAAACGGGGGGAGATTCAGGTAAGGTCATTTTAAAAAGCCTGTCTTTTTTGAGTAGAGAAAGATGGGAGAGAACTTTTAAAAAGGAAGATGGGGGGTGAGGGGTGGGTAGTATTCCAGGAAGAAGAACAAGGGCAAACTTGCTGAGGTGAAAATGAACAGGTAGTAGGTGTTCAATAAAAACTGTTAAGTGAATTACTAAATGCTGTTCTCCCTTCTTGGAATGTCCTTTTCCCACACTGTTTTCTTGGTTAATTCCTTATTCATCCCTTAAAATTTTGCTCAGAGCTCACTGTCTTGAAGAAACTTTCTCTTATTACACTCCTCTATCAAGACAGTTAATCATTTCCCCTTAGATTCCATCTATACACTTCTACTTATTTTACCATATTCTAATTTACTAGTTTACAGGTCTGACTCCTTCACTAGATTAAAACCTCAATGAAGGCAGAGACTCTCGTATTCATTTCTGTATCTCAGTGAACGGCAAACACGGCACACAGAAGGAATTCAGCAGATGATACCTGATTCTTAAGGGAGACAGAAGAGGCAGAAGTGAGAACTTAGAAAAAGGCAGAGCTGGAAATGTTGCCGGCATGGGCTCTTTTACAATTAAATACTCTGTAAACCAAAAACTATATACTTCATTAAAAATAATGAAATTATAACATTTCATTTCTCTAAAGAGATTTAAGTTGGTGGGAACATCCTAACAGGAAATATATATGCTGATGAAAAGTGTTTACATTCTTCTCTTCTTAATACATTATTAAGAACCATAACCTTTGTACTAAATTACATTTTATTTAAGAGTTGAATATACTTGAAAGCATATTAACTCAAGAGTTATAGAAATTAATTTTTCTCACTGGGAATTATTCAGATGAAATTTGAAGTCCTGGCTGATTCCCCTTCTCCATCATCTGAGAAGGACTACTTGCCATTCAAAAAAAAAATGATTAAAAGTAAACTTAGATTTATTTAAAAAAATAAAAAAAGATACTATTTTCACTTATCAGAAAAGACGGATAAAATCCAGAATTGAAGTGAAATATAAGCATTTTTATACACTGCTGATGGACATTAAAGCTGGCTCAACACCTTTTCTGAAGGACAATTTGATAGTACCTATCAAAAATTAGGGTCCCTGGGTGGTGCTCGGCTTGTAATCTGTAAGTTGGAGGTTCAAGTCTACCAAGATGAGCCTTAGAAGAAAGTCCTGACAATCTACTTCCAAAAAATCAGCCACTGAAAATTCTGTGGAGCATAGTTCTTCTCTGATACACATGGTGTTGTCATGAGTTAGAACCAACCTGATGCCAACTGGTGGTGGAGGCATAAAAAATTAAAACGTACACCCTCTTAGACTCAATAATTCTACTTCTAGAAATCCATTTTGTAGAAAGAGTAACACAAGTAGGCAAAGATACGCAACCATATTATTGTAGCACAGTATATAATAACAAAGAAAACAAGCAACAACCTAAATGTCTACTGATAAAGGTTGAGTAAGTAAATCATAATAAATCCATAAACTGGAATACTAGGCAGTTATTAAGAACACGGCAAATCTAAAACTGCTGACATAGAAAGAAGTCTATAATACAAGTGTAAAATGCAAGTCAAAGAAAAGAATCTGTAAATTGTTTTTGATTATTTAAATATGGGATGGAAAAGATCTGGAAGGCACCAAACTTTTAACAGTTGGGTAGTTACCACTGGAGAATGAGGTTTTAACTTCTTCTTTTTTTTTTTTTTAGTTATATACATCAGTATAATTTTAAAATGTTACAAAAATGAAAAACAAACATGAAGAAAAGGTTCAAACAATTCGGTTTTCACCTTAAGCTCTGATTCTTAAGCTATAAAGAGGGAACAGCTAAGCAAGGTAAATAGTAAACACAGGAAAGGAAAAAGAACGGAGGCAATTGAAAAAAAATCATAGCTCTTACTGGCCTGTGTGCTACATCTAACAGCAAGAAAGCGCCTTGAAATTGTTGGGGTTAGACTCAGACAAGAGATTAAGGACTATCAGTGCAGAGAATGAGGGAATATCAGAATTATTACATGTACCCCTAAGGGAAAAAAGATGAAAAGCAGCAACTAAGGAATAAACTAGTGGATTATTTTGTTTCCACTGTGAGCCCAAGGAGCTATAAAGTTGGTTAAGGAAAAGTCAAAAAGCTAAATGAAAGCAAAAAATATCTATTTATAATTTTACCCTGCCCCCCCAAAAAGAGGAAGAAGTCACATCCTAGTATAGTTACCTAAATTGTTCAAATGCTTTTTTTAAAGGGTCATTAGAAAAGAAAAACAGCAAGCCCCCTTTAAGACAGAGGTTCCCGAGAAAATGAGGGAAAATTACCATTTATTATCTACTTTATAGCAGGCAGTGGGTTAGATAAGTTTACATTCATTATCTCACCTAAGTGTCACAGCCCACAGGGAAGTATTTTTCCTCCTAATTCACAGATGTGGACATTGAGCCTCAGTGAGGTTAAATAACTTGGTCCAAAGATATGAAGTTAGCAGGTGGACAGAACCAGAATTTGAACCCAGTATCGGAAGTCTGATGTTGTTGTTAGGTGCTGTCTAGTCAGTTCCGACTCATAGTAACCCTATGTACAAAAGAACGAAATGCTGCCTGGTACTGTGCCACTCTCACAACTGTTGTTATGCTTCAGCATATCGTTGCAGCCACGGTGTCAATCCATCTCATTGAGGGTCTTCCTCTTTTTCACTGACCCTCTACTTTACCAAGCATGATGTCCTTCTCCAGAAACTGGTCCTTCCTAATAACATGCCCAAAGTACGGGAGATGTAGTCTCGCCATCCTTGCTTCTAAAGAGCATTCTGGCTGTACTTCTTCCAAGACAGATTTGTTGGCTCTCCTGGCAGTCCACGGTATATTCTTCTCTTTGCCAACACCACAATTCAAAGGCATCAATTCTTCTTCAGTCTTTTTATTTGTTGTCCAGCTTTCACATGCATATGAGGTGACTGAAAACACCATGGCTTGGGTCAGGGGCACCTTAGTCCTTAAAGTGACATCTTTGCTTTTTAACACTTTTAAAGAGGTCTTTTGCAGCAGATTTGCCCAATGCGATGCATCACTTGATTTCTTGACTTCTGCTTCCACGGGCATTGACTGTGGATCCAAGTAAAACGAAATCCTTGACAACTTCAGTATTTTCTCCATTTATCGTGATGTTGCTTACTGGTCCAGTTATGAGGACTTTTGTTTTATGTTGAGGTGTAATCCATACTAAAGACTGTAGTCTTTGATCTTCATGAGTAAACGCTTCAAGTCCTCTTCACGTGCAGCAAGCAAGGTCAGGTCATCTGTATAATGCAGACTGTTAATGAGTCCTCCTCCAATTCCGATGCCCCATACTTCTTCATATGGCCCAGCTTCTCGGACACACTCTACGCTCTTGTATAAATTATTTCAGGGAAATTAAGCAAGTAAAATGCTAAAGTCAAATTTCTCAGTAGAGACTTCCTATTTAAAGCTGATATTTTGTGATTTTTTTTTTCCTATTAGGAAAACAAAACAAATGACTATCATAGTCACACTATATTATCTATTTGCAAAATATTTTTCCCTTGGTAAGTAAAAGGAGCTGAGGAGAGAGGGTAATTAAGGTATCAGTCAAGATCCCAATTTTTTTTTTAAGCATTAAGTTGCATAATAGTAAATGTACCATCTTTTTTAAATATCTCACAGTATTTCTCTTTAACTACTGCATTATATTGTTCACATCCGTTAAAATATGTATGCAATACTCACAATTAGCAAGGAGATCACTGTTTATACTATTTATTTTGATAAAGGAGTATGACTTTTGAGTCATCTATATGGAAACCCTGGTGGTGTAGTGGTTAAGTGCTACAGCTGCTAACCAAAAGGTTGGCAGTTCAAATCTGCCAGGCGCTCCTTGGAAACTCTACTGGGCAGTTCTACCCTGTCCTATAAGGTCGCTATGAGTCAGAATTGACTTGATGGCAATAGGTTTGGTTTTTATATCTGGGGATAACCTAACCATTTTGCATCTGCATGAATAAACCCAAAGCCTTTTTCTTCCCTTAGTGGCATCTGCTTGAACTGAGGGCATGGTACTTAGGGGAAAATAAGCAGTGATAACGGCAGCAGAGCTGATTTCAAACCCACCAAGTTACAGGAAACATTACTTTGTTTCAGCGATATTTTTAAAGTTTTAACATTTAAGCTTAGCATTTAGTGGAAGGTTTCCTACTTACCCAATAAATAAAGTCTCTTATGACAAAGGATGGTGGCTTGGAATTGTCAGTTATGTTGTAAGAATCTAGGCAGACAGAATTGCTGCATACTTACTCTAGGCAAACCATGCCAGGTGCTCCCAAACTGAGTTTAGTACTAGCTCATAGTTGGTTACCATCGAATTACGCAGGAAGGACTTAAAAGCAACAACTGAGTTTCTTTAAATACTAAAAATATAAACCTTACACACAAAAGCAACACCTTTGTAAAATAGAGAAACCAAATACAAATGATATTAACCATGCACTGTTCAAGATTCTTTAAGCTACTGTTCCCCTCCATTAAGATAAGTGATCAAAACAATCTTGACTTTTAGAAAATGATTAATGTTGTTCATCTACTTCTCCCTATAAAATTGGTATCTAGAAATAAAAATGTAACCAGTATCAGTTTCTAGGAGATTTAGAATAGTTTTTAGTACCACGTAACAGATTTTTTTCTGTCATTAGCATTTACTCCTTATCCGTCTGATTAAGCCAACACATAAATAAGCCTATAAATCACAGAGACAAGGATAAGAAATAGGAGTTTATGGAGCAATCAATGGCCTTGAATGCTAAATCAATAGGTATTCTAATTGCAAAGAATACTGTTATTCTTATGTTAAAACGGATTTTCCACAGAGATCACAGGGAAATGTAGCTGTCACTATAAAATTAATTATAACTGGACACCTCACACTTTATATTTCATCTCTTCAGTATTTAGGTTATTTCCAAGGATAATTACGCCCAGTTTAACACGAGTACTTAAGATCCATAGTATTATGAATAATTCAATGAGTTCAAATTACTTTCTTGAAAATTCCTTTCTTTTGTTGTTTATTATAGTATTTTATGCAAACAATGTACTTATCATTTTTTTTTGTAAACAGCGCAATGCCCCTCATGTTATTTTCATAAGTGTGCTATACCAATCTTTTTTACATGTTGCTGACTTCGATTTCAATTTTTCTCCCTGTCCAACAAATTTAATGTCACCAGAATAAAACTGATCTCATAGAAATTTCATTTAAGGTAGGTATTTTCCTAAAACCTACTGTGGTGAAGTCGATTTCAACTCATAGTGACCATATAGGACACAGCAGAGTAAGAAAGATGAATAAGGAAGACTGAAGAAGAATTGATGCCTTTGAATTGTGGTTTGGAAAAGAATATTAAATATATCACAGACTGCCAAAAGAACAAACAAATCTGCCTTGGAGGAAATACAACCACAACGCTCCTTGGAAGCAAGGATGGCAAGACTATGTCTCACATGCTTCGGACATGTTGTCAAGAGGGATCAGTCCCTGGAGAAGGACATCATGCTTTTTAAAGTAGAGAGTCAGTGAAAAGAGGACAATCCTCAACGAGATGGACACAGTGGCTGCAACAACTGGCTCAAGCATAACAACTGTGAGGATGGCGCAGGACCAGGCAATGTTTCATTCTGTTGTACACAGGGTCACTATGAGCCAGAACTGACTAGACAGCACCTAACAACAACATTTTCCTAAACCAAGTACAACCAATGATGAACTGAACTGGCTCGTGATGGAAATGGGATGCCATGTTGATACCAAAGAGTATGAATACATGAAAAGCTAGAAATTAATAAGTAATAATCCTAGGTCTAAAACTACAGGAAGATGTTGTTTATATTTTATTACTTTCATAAATTTTAAACTGCCACTTCATTTTTCTATAATCAGTGTCTTCGAAATCAACAAATAAAAGTCACCAAAAGAAATTGTGCTTTCACCTTAAAATAGGCCATTTTAGTTTATTCATTCATCATAGTCATTTAACTTCCGGAACCCTTCAAAGTCCAATCTCTCATCACTATCATCATTGAGATATCTAATAGCTTCCTACAGATGCTCTTTCGTGACTTCTGAAATGATTTAATCATCATCGCTACCTTCAGCGTCTTCATCTTCATATCAGTACTCTGCTGATACACAATCCCAGCCTTTCTGAGGCTGTTGTGGAGGGTTTCTGGAGTTATTTTCCCTCAAGCAGAAGTTACCCACTTGCAGACTTCTGCAAACATCGCCTGCTTCAGTGGTCCTGATGGTGTGAACTCATGAATCCCAGATTGCATCCATTCATTCCACTATCTTCTCACAAAAGCCTTGAATGGGTGGTTAACCACTATACCTAGCAGCTACAGCTTGCAGGTAAGGCCACCAGGTATGACTGCTATATGGGCGCCAGTTAATATCATTTTGGACTTTTTTTTGTGAGCAGCCATGGCACCGAAAATTAATAAAGACTTCAAAAACAGTCCCTGCTGCATGGCCCTGTAACATTTATCTACTCATACTTTTATAACATCAGAATCCATCCTTCCCTACTTATTACAATGAACCACACCAGGGGGCAGTTTTTCATGGGGCAGGGTAACTCTCTTGTAAATCACCATTGGCTTTAAGTTCACTCCACTCACAGTGCAAACAAGGACTACAGTGAAGCAAGCCCTCTTGTGCCCAGGGGTTGTTCCATACCTGAAGCAGCTACAGTCCTGGTGGCTGGAATATCAAAAGACATCAGAACCTTGTCCATGTTACTGCATTTTTATGCAAATAACACGCGCCTTCTACGTTTGCCTGCACTGCGCTCCCCCCGCCAAGAGGTATTTTCATAAGCACCACTATGTCAATTTTTTTTACATGTTGCTGTAAAAAGAAATTAGCATAGCATGTTTATGCAAATACTTGCAGGGGTGCTGTTGGTAAACAAACATACAAGGCACACATTATTTGTGTTAACATACAGTAATTATGCCCACTGCAGAGATAATGAATTCAGAGATTTCTTTGGGGACGAATTTGCAGAAGTTGACCATTTTTTACTCCAAGTCATCTGGAAGCTGCTGGCTACAGTGGATCTCATTCTCACAGAAAGGCCACTCCTTTTCATGAATTTAGAAATCCTGGCAAACCTGCCTTAAAATCTAGGATTCCTCTTTCATTTGCCAGAAGCTTTGATTTGATTTGAATTATGACAGTAGAGGCAACTTGATTTGCTCCCTTTTAGAAATAATCTGTTTCTTTCAAGTCATTCTCCAACTCAGGCCATTTTGCTTTGGGTCCGTGACATGTGCGTTTTCGTGGATTCATTTTCTCTAGCTCCTTTTTCTCCTCTCTCCATTAGCAAATGGATGATTCTCCAATCTCGACCTCTCTCGCTAGCAAATGGATGATTCTTCAATCTCGAACTCTCTCGCTGTCACTCTGTTGCTTGCTTCTTCCACCCTCATGGTGACTTTCAGTTTGAAGTTGATGGTATAGGACTTGTGTTTAATTCCTGCTGTGATCCTAAAGGGTTCTAAGATTTAGACTTATAAACTGAAAAAAAATTGTACAATATAATTGATAACTGGCTGGTTCTAGTAAAGAGATTGGAAAATTCAAATGTGAGGTGTACAAGAAGTAAGCGTATGACCAAGGTGACTTATGATCATTGATCAAAGACACTGGCTATAATAAGACAGAATTAACCAAAACCAAACCAAACCCAGTGCCGTTGAGTCGATTCCAACTCACAGCGACCCTATAGGACAGAGTAGAACTGCCCCATAGAGTTTCCAAGGAGCGCTTGGCAGATTCAAACTGCTGGCCCTTTGATTAGCGGCCGTAGCACTTAACCACTACACCACCACGATTTCAAAGACAGAATTAGACCATGAAATAGGCAGACCTAATACAGCTTAATGGTTTCACTTAAGATGATCTGATAAGGTTTTCTCATTCAACTGCTGATACGGTGTATCAGTTTTGCTTTATTTACTCCTCCAATTAACAGCCAGAGTTGGAAGATGACTCTGATAATTATGTCAACGCAGGCTGAATCAAGATTCCTATTGACTGCTACCTGACACCATTTATGCCAGAGTAGGCTTTGCTTTGTTTACACTTCCAACTGATAGCACATGATTTATGGACATGCTTCAGTAGGTTCAAGATTCAGATTAATGACTCAAAAGGGACTGGGATATAATCATCAACTTAAATTAATATAAACAAACCCACAGTTTCAATTATTTATTTTCTGATTACCAGGTACTACCAAACTCGATCCATGACTTCTTGATCATGGCTTATACCTTTATTACACAAATATATCAAAAGTAACATCTCGGGACTATTGAATGAGGGTGAATGAGGCTGAAATTCACTTCTGGAAATGTTATGAGGCACTTGCAGCATATGCGTGGGCATGCTATGCCAGACCGTTTTTTCATAATTTTGTCATTTCTGTGCATTATATGTGTGTACATGTTATTTACATGGGTGCGCTATTTGTAAAAAAATACTGTAATTGATAGCCTATTATTAAAAATATCACCAGGTTACTCTTCAAGGCCTAAGCATGCCAGTTTAAAGCTTATTAGGAAACTACACTTTTTGCTTTAGAGTTTACTAATTGCTAACATGTAAATTTATATTATATTTTAATTTTTTCTTAAAAAAAAAAAACTGGAAAAATTCTGAAGGTTAAATGTTATTTTAACAGAAAGGGTTAACAACTGTTTTAAAGGCTAACACTATAAAATCAGGCTTTTAGTCTATGTAATTGTATTATTTAAGCATATGATTTAATAATGTGTGCTATCCAACAGTGCTTAATAAATCAAATTACAGTAGAGTTCTCGGTATGCCTTTTACAGTCGTGATTCAGTTACGTTTCTCAGTCACAGTCAAAATATTCTCTAAGGATGAGAGATGGGCAGTTATTATTCCCATTTGACAAACAGGAAAAGAGGCATACATGGTATTGAAGTGAATTGTTAGCTAAATAATATTGATGAGTAGAGAGGTTCTGTGACTGGATTAACAATTTCCTGACTGTGGGCTCAACTTTTTTCACTGTCTCTAAGTATCAGTTATTATAAAGCGTTCTAAATAAATATGACGCATTTTAGGTAGAGACTGGTTTTCTTATAGTAGTTCATTTTCTATACCATCGGATTACTTCAGAACAGAATAAAGATGCGCTCTTTTATGACAGGGCCAAACCTATAGATCACTGTAGTGGTACTGTAGTTTAGGGTTTGCTTTTTCTTTCCTTTTGTTTTTTTTTTTTAAACCACAATATTGGAAAACAATTATATCTATTTGAACATATTCATTGTAAGCAGGTTTCAGCTCCTTAGTTAACAAGCCTGGGATGAATATTCAAACAGTAGATGGGAAGTGGAGGTGGGAGGAAAACAATGACCCTAGACTAAGACAGATTATAAAGAAAGGACTAGTGATCTCCTTCCAAAAATCAGCCAGTGAAAATCCTATGGATCACATTGGTCCGATTTGCAACTGATCATCGGGATGGCGCAGGACCAGACAGCATTTCATTCCACTGTGCATGGGGTCACCATGAATTGAGGGCAACTTTGAATGCTAAATAAATAACAACTGCTTATCTTTACAGCCTATCACGAACGCTAACCATGATTTATCAGCTCCTCTGCATATATTCCATCTAAATTGTTAACTCAGTTATATTATGAAGTATGAATTACTCTTCCACATAAAAAGAATATACAGAAAATATTGGTTAGCTACCATAGTTTGTCATATAAATGACAAAATTTAAGTTACAATGTTGTACCATTTTTTTCCTACTCCACAAATCCTCCCAAAAGTTTTTTTTCACTGTACATTTGTACTACAAAATCACATTTATATTCAAGGACTTCAAAACACTCACCCTAGAGCTTGGAAGGAAGGAATCGAAAGTGCCCAGTGCATTGATAAGAACAGCAGCCTGGAGGCAGACTCCCCAATGTAGTGCACATTCAGGTACTCAGGCATAGGAGAAGGCATGGTGAGCTAGTATGAACAGGGATTTTGGTAAATTATCTTACAACTGAAATTTCAGAATTATCGTTTCTTCGAAAAAGTTAAATGTAAACGTAACACATCAAATATGAGCTTTTTTAATATATTCGGCAAAAAAAAAGCAAATCTGGAAATATTCCAAGTCACTGGATTTTACAGTAAGGCTCAGAATAAACTAACAGACCACAGTTTCTAACAAAGCATTAGTCAGATAAGCAGAGTCCCACTTAATACATACCAACCATGATACTCTCTGGTTGTATTTTAATAAGTTATTTTCTGCCTTGCTCTAACAATGTGGTTTTCTCCTTCCTTCCTAACCTCCCTTCTTTTATTATAATGATTAATGTTGCTTTCACTTGAGCTACAGGGTTCACAAATCGAATGCTTACAGAGTCAGGACAGTAATAAGGGAGGCAGGTGCCAACTAAGGAGAGTACGTTCCCAGCTAACGGGGACAGCTGTGAATTGAATTCGGCACATCGAAAACATGAGAATTTGGGCTGCTCAGTGCTGCCAGCTCTTTCAATTTTTCAAAGAGCTAGTTCTGTGTAAAACCTTCGTATCTAAAAACACTGGTACTGATTTATAAAATAGTTTTTAAAACAATCTATAGATAGAAACATGTCTGTAGCCACACCACTCTGAAGCCGTCAGTTTGTACTGCTGATCTTAGGTAGTTATTTTAAATGTGTGACCACTGTTGAAAATATTTTATACCAAAATCCTTCTAAAAATATTTTTAAAAATCTGTTGTTGTAAATAAAATATAATGTCACACAAAAGAAACATTTTTTCCTATTTTAAAATTATTGAAGCAATTGATAATATGAAGTGTAGATGAGGATACAGAAAAAAGAGTGCTGACATACTGCTGAGGGCGAGTAAACTGGAGTGTAGTTTGGCAGTATCTATCAAAATTTCAAACATGACTATATTCTATGGCTTAATAAAGCCATCTCTAAATACTTATTTAGAAAAATGCACACATGCACAATAGGGCATGGATAAGATATTCATTGTTGCACTACTTTTAACTGTGAGATTAAATACTGGCAACAACCCAAATTTCCATCACTAGGGAAAAGAATAATCCATACTACAGAATAGAATATCTTGTAGGCATTGAAACTGATAAAATAAATTGAGGTGTAATGGCATGCAAAAAATATCTTACAGACATCTAACTAAAAAAAATTGACAAAATGAGACTAAAGTGGCAACCAGCCCAGGGGTAAGGACTAGAAGGCAGGAGGGGACAGGAAAGCTGGTAATAGGTTGAGAAGGGAGTGTGTTGTCATGTTGTAGGGTTGTTAACCAATGTCATAAAACAGTATATGTACTAATTGTTTAATGAGAAGCTAGTTTGTTCTATATATAAACCTTCATCTAAAGTACAATTAAAAAAAAAGAAAAAATTTCAGGATAATATGAGGATGATCCAATTTATGTTAAAAAGGATAGAAGGAGGCACACCACACAGCTAAACAGTGGCCACCTGTGAGGTGGGATAGGTAGAGTTTTCATATTTCCGTCTATATATTTATGCATTGCTTGAATCTTTGTCACTAAAGAATATTTTCATATACTACTTGTGTATAGGACTAACAATAATCTTTAAAGAATGGTAAAGAAGTCAGAAAGGCCTATATTAACCATTCTTTTAAATAATGGATTTTTCAACTATAATATATATTGGATTTTTTTTTTTTCAACTAGGAAAAAAAATTCTATCAGAAAAAAAAAATCATTAAAACACTTGTGAAATGGAGACAAGAGTCGGTGTGACCAAAAAAAAAGAGCAAACCCAATGCTATTAAGTGGATTCCTACTCATAGTGACACTACAGGACAGAGTAGAACTGCCCCATAAGGTTTCCAAGGCTGTATGTAATCTTTATGGGAGCAGACTGCCGCATCTTTCTCCCATGGAGCAGCTGGTGGGTTTGAACCGCCAACCTCTCAGTTAGCAGCTGAGCTCTTAACCATTGCACTCCTAACTACCCACTATACAGTCATTATTAACAACTGTTGGTACAGTCCTTTCCTTTCAGTCTTTTTCTTTTTATAGGCACTGAATATCTGTAAACAGCTCTTTTAGAAAAGGGAGCGATATTAATACATTAATTTGATTTCATTCTGCTATTTCTTGGTAACAAATATTTACTATGAAAACTTAGAAGGATATAATTGGATGGCTGAAGGTTCTATTTACATGTCGATAATACTTTTATTCAGGAGTCATATTTGTGAACTGCTAAAAAAAAAAAAATTAAAGTTTGAAAACCACATAGCTTTTCTGATACCCTATCCCATCTAGCTTTTCGAAGGGGATTCTACCTGTATATTTAAAAATACATGATGAATGAAGGTTCTTATAATGACACTCTTGATTTTAGTAACACTGACCAAAGCAGTTTAGTTCATATAGAGCAGATAAATTCTATGAAATTAAAAATATTTTATGTGGATGTGCCTATGTATTTTTCTGGGAAATAACTGAACAGCGTTCATCAGATTCTCAAAGGTGTCCGTAATACAAATGGATTAAAAGATTTTCATCAAAATGATATAAAATTTCTTCAGGATTATTAGATAAAAGGGCAAAAAATATTAATTGCTTTTGTTCAATATTATCCACAAATGGTTTACCTATTTATAAATGATGCCAATAATAAAAGAACAGGGCAATTAACATCTGAAATTTCACATATGGGAAGAGAAAATTCAAATGTCTGAGAAATTTAAGGGTGGAACAGTAAATTAAAATACAGTTATTTAAGACAATTCTTAACAGAACTGTAGGCAAGCAAATACTAAGCATCTTATACATAATTATTAGGATGCAACTGTTTCTACACATAAGTACATGAAAAACAGACTGGGAGCTATCCTACCTTTTCAGAATTGCCCAAGGTGAGTGGGGAAAAGAGCCTGAAAAATTAGGGGAAGCACCAAAGATTACTAGTTTTAAGGGGAGGGTAAGTAGGATGACAAAACAACAAAGACTATCCTTTACTAGTTTTAAATTATCTTTAAACAAATAAAATACTTGTAATATGTAAAAATTAGACATAAGGGCTAAAAGATACAGATGTACCTTGATTTATACAACAACGGTGGTAACTTGAAAACTTTCTGTTTCTCTATCATAAAACTGAAATCCTTTGCAACATTAACTACAGGAATTCATTATTAAAAAAAAAACTGCTGTGTTGTGTTATTTCATAAAGAGAGGATATGTCCTGTAATTCATCTGCTTTACATACTTAGTTTTCTTAAAGCAAGGATGCTGACTGAATATACAATACAGCATTCAGTCTTTTAGACTGAAAAGACAAAGACCGATTCTTGTATATAGACAAAAATGTTAAAAGCTCCC
This sequence comes from Loxodonta africana, assembly GCF_030014295.1. Lineage (NCBI taxonomy): Eukaryota > Metazoa > Chordata > Mammalia > Proboscidea > Elephantidae > Loxodonta > Loxodonta africana. The sequence goes on along the minus strand of NC_087345.1, from coordinate 36,802,229 downwards.
TAAGAAATGCCTGTATACCTTCTGCTTTATAAATTATATATATTTTTTTCAAATAAAATTTTTAACATGTTGAGGTGTTTTTTTAAGAGTGTTGACAAGAACTAAGCCTGACTCTGATTTTAGAAGTTATTACTTGTTTCTGCAATTACCTTTCTGGCACAGAGTTTCCATATATAATTCTGATAAGAGGCTGCATGATACAGGTTTTAAAAATCATTTAACTTGAGTTAGGAGATCTGGATTCTACTGTCGACTTGTTACTTGTATGGCCCTGGGCTAGTCATTTATACAGTAACCACTTACTGAGATTTCACCATGAGTCACACGAGGCTAAGTGGTGTCTGAAAAGTGATGGGCAGTTGAATCGGAATGTGGAAGGCCCTTAAAGGTCATGCTACGGAGACTGAACTTGATCCCATATAAGCAATGGGAAGCTACTGAAGGCTTTCACGTAGCAGAGTGACATAATCAGATTAATTTTTAACAAATACTACTCTGGTACCAGTGTGGGAGATAAGATGAAGAAAAGAGACTGGAAGCAAAGATATTATTAAAAGCGTTTAAATGAGAAATAAAAAAGGTCTGAAACCTAGTACTGGAAATGGAGAGGAAGGGAAAAATGCAAGTGACAGAAGGGCTAGGATTCAATTATAGAACTGAGGGGAGTGACGTGCAGAGAAATTGAGAATGACTCCCATATTGCCAACATGGCTGACTAGAAAGACTGTGATTCCAATTCTGAGATAATAAACATAAGAGAAAAACACCCTACTTTTGTCTTATATACACATTCCTAAAATGTGAATACTATCTACCTTGATTATTTCTATAAGGCAATGTGATTATTCTTATAAGGCAATTATAAGAATCAAGAGAGATAAGATACATGAAATTACACCAAAAAGCCTAAAGTTGAATAAAAATGTTAAATATTACTATTGTCCTAGATTCTTTGGAGTCAAAATGCAAGCTTCATTATTAGACTATCTAACCTTACTACCTGGATTATTTTGAACAAGATACTGAAAACCTCTAAGTCTCTTTCCTTATCCACAAAATGAGAATAAAAAGCCTTACCTCCTCAACAGACTGTGGTGAGGCTCAAATGAAAGCATGTATCAGAAAGTATACTGCAAACTACACTGTACCATAAAAATGAAAGAGAGGAATAAAATGCTATTTAGCTCAGTAATTAAGAGAGAATTATCTGATTACAGATGTTTTATCTTGGAATTCATGACCAGAATTTTCAATGAGAGAACTAACCATGAAAGTACCAGGCCCTAGGAGCTCAGTAGGGAAATCACTAGAAAGTGAAATCTTGGCTTCACAGAGCTTGTAAACTAGAATCAGAGAAAGAAGGAGCCGTCCTTTTCAGAAAAGCAAGAAACTTTATAGTGCTGATTATGAAGATAAAGAGTAGGGTAGGTCAAAGATGAAATGGAAAAAAAGCCAATTCCAGAAAAAAAAAAAAGTTTTAATCCACCTTTCCAAAATACATACTTGAAAGAATCAACGATTTTGAGGATCGCAACAACAGTGAAAAAAGGTGGACCACTACTACTTTCTATAGAAGTACTCTGTCCTTTTTCCTTGCAATGGGCCCTTCTTCTGTATCTATCCATTCTATAACACATCCTTTCCCCCCGTTTAAATCCAAAGGCAGAAAATAAAACTGGGAAAACAAAAGAAAATTATTTAGAGTAAGAAAGAGCAATGGGAAAAGTCAGTTTTGCCTTGCTCCACCCTTGTCCATAGTTTGTACCATAATTTTTTAGGATGACATTAATTATTCTCATTATCTTTTCTAATATGGCTTATTAAACTTTTTCTTATATGGTATAAACAAAACATTTCTAATCCTTTCCTTATGAGTTATCTTTGGTAAAGTTTTATATAAAGATTGGTTTCATTGATATATTTTATTAACTATACCAAATGACGGCAATTATTATTTAAGTCATTGTGTATTTTCTCTGTGGCTATTTTTACCAAATAAAATTTTGCAAATGTAAATTTTGCCATATGCAGTTTTGTCCAATGTTAGATTTACTTCGTGCTTGTCATTTCTACCAGTGAGATAAATTTGCATCTGATGCTGTCTGTAATTACAAAATATCCAGGGGAATTTATAATCTATAGTAAAATTATGAGCAATAATACTCAGATATTCCAGAACTGCTTTGTATTGTTAATTGAAAACTCCTATGTACCTTCAATCACTTTGCATACAATTTGCTAACAGTACTTATAGCTGACAGAGCAAAGATAGAATGGTTAAGCTGAGGGATCAATATGGCAAGGTCTTAATGTAGCCCCTCAACGTCAGCACACCTACAGCTGTGATCCCAAAGTTATTTGGATGACAAATCAACCACTCTCTAGTATCCAATACGTATTGTTCCCATCAGAGATGAACGCATCTAGAGGATGAAAAAAAATTACAAACATACCTTCTTCTCCAAAATGGTTAAAAAGTACAAAAAGTTAAAAACGAAAAGTTAAAATGTATTAAGTTCTACCTTCTTATAATAATGCTGAGAGCTAACTAATTACAGTGATATATAATAAATGAGGCTTTTTGTAGTTTACCGTAATAAGAGCAAAATAGCTTCATCTTAGACGTTGGTTTACTGCAAAGAAGTAGCTAGGCATTGAACAAAAGCAGTGCATTCATCATGAATGCCAAAACATAAAGTACAAATAAATAAAAATCTATGTTTAAATGTCTTAAAAATTAACTTTTATGAACTTAAAACTATTACTTGCTATTATAATTGCAAAGAAATGCTTTACTGAAGCATTATTTTATACAGCAAGATATATATAGTTTAGCTGCTGTCTTGAAATTCTATCAGGGTTATTTCTGACTTTAAAAGCACAAGAATATACTTTCACTTTTTAAAGAAAGGCTAAAATCGCCTGGATGATGATACAACATAAAAATTAAAAATATACACAGGAAATACCCGGAAAGCTACATGTGAATCACTGAGCAGTGGCCCCTCCTTTTCGATGTAATTTATGCTTGCATCTCCAGCAATCAGGTGTACGCTTCCTTCCATGCTCTCTGAGCTCTGACAGGCTGTGCTCTCTCCAGGAGTCAACGCTTTTGCAAGAGTGTCAAATGCCCTATAAGGTGAAATCAGAAGCTGTGGGCTTGGCCAATCTCCACAATAAAATGAAAATTATACACAAAATTCTGAAATTAAGATTTAAGCCTAAAAAAAGTTTAGAAAATAAAACCTTGGTTTATCGTTGAGTACTCCATTTCAGTGGTATCTCTGACCCTCTCCAACAAATTTAAACTTCATATGCATAGTATGAAAATCTATAAAATCGTACGAATGTATTGTCAAGGAATTGAAGTCTCTTTTTACAATCTTACATAGTTAAGGGGTAGAAAGCATGAAAATTATACTTTGGTATGAAAACATACGTTATAAAAAGTTATACATTTGGTACTACAGGATATCAGTCCATTTATTTTACAGAAGTTATTTAGAAGTACAAGGGTAAGAACTTATGTTGACTTTACTGTATGCTACACAATACAGAGTTAGATTCTAGTTTTATTTAAAAATTCAAAGGATATTTTAAAATGTGTGGTTACAGAACTACAGCTAAACTATAAAAATTTAAAATTAGGATGCCTAAAAAAAGTTAGCCAATAATTTTTCAAAATAGTTCCCTGTATTTTTCAGAGATGTCTTCTAGAGTTTCTTAAAATCTTGGGTTCAACAAAGTACTTACTTACTGAGACTCTTAAATACAGTTCCTGCAACATTTTAAATGATAAGCAAAAGCGCTGAAAAAGCCAAAAGAAATCTGGCTTCTGTATCCTAAGTACTAATATTGAGAGAATGAAAAACAGAATTCTGACACTATGTTCCTGAAAAGTAACTTAAAATTGTAGTTGGTTCAACTGAATATTTTAAATTTATTTTTACTATTAGAAATTGGGAGAGAGGAGCAATCAAGACGACTGCCTAGTAAGACAAATACTTCATTCTACATTCACAGAAGTTAAAATCTGGCTACCAAAATATTTGAAATGTCAGATCCAAATCATCATCCTCAGAGAGAAAAAAAACTTCCTGAATTTTAAGACTGTATTCCTAACATGCACAATATTCACTTACTGTCCTTGTTATTTAGAATGTAACTTGTCAAACAACATTTTTACACTGAATGTAGTTTTTCCAGTTAAAACTTACTAGGCCTTAAATTTTCTAAATGCTAATAGAAATAGTTGCTTTCTGAAACACAGATGTTTTAAGAAATGCTAAAGGATACTTAAGCCAAAGGACACTTCAGACCAAAATAGACATTACCTTGAAACATCACCATTTGTTTGTATTTCTTGATGAAACTCACACAGGGAGGCATCACCGTTGTTTAAGCTTTCTATCATAGGCACTTCATTACTGTTCTGAGAAAGGTCTTTAGTTTTTCCAAGGTTCGCTAATGATGTAACCACACTGGCCAACGTACTCAAATCTCCCTGACATGATTCAGCCTTAAAAAAAAAAAAAAATTAAAGTTCTACAAATTGATATGAGTAAACTTTTAACTCTGAAATATCCAATTCTAAATTATGGAATTCCAAAAGAAGAGTACTCCAATTAAGATATATGAAATCAAGAAAGTAAAATCAAAGAGCTCTGAACTTTTAGAAACTATTTTGAAGAACATACATGTTTAAAATCATCAGGTACATTTCTTAAGAAATGTTTATGCAAAAGTTACTTTAAACGAAAAACTACCCTTACCAGCTAATCTATGCACGTCATATCCCCTTCCTCTGTAAAAGGATATTAAATTAGATGTTCTTTTGAGTTCTCTTTAGCATTGAATTCTGATATTCTTATGATAATTTCCAAAACTTATACAAATTAGAAAGTCATATAAGCTAAAATAAAACTAATGCTAGTGAAAAGGGGATGAAAAATATGCCAGCTTTTACCAGGCACTGTGTTAAATGCTGCGGATACAAAAACAAAAAATGTATTAGTTGCCCATTTTTCTCTTCATTCTTTTTCTGATTTGAAAAATCTCTTTATATAAGTAAAAAATTGTTCTTTTGTTACACATTGCATTATTTCCATTTGTCTTCAGTTTTTATTCTTGTTAATGACATGTATATTTTTTCCCTGCCACCCGTCTGTCAGTTTGTCATACTGTGGTGGTTTGCATGTTGCTGTGATGCTAGAAGCTATGCCACTGGTATCTCAATCAAATTCCAGCAGGGTCACCCATGGTGAATAGGTTTCAGTGGAGCTTCAAGACTAATTCAGACTAAAAAGAAAGTCCTGATGATCTAGTTCTGAAAATTGGCCAATGAAAACCTTATGGATCACAAAAGAATACTGCTCTGCTTGCTTGCTTTGGACATGTCATCACGAGGATCAACTGCTGGAGGAAAACATCACGTTTGGGGAAGCAAAGGGCCAGCAAGGGTGAGAAAGACCCTGGGTGCAACAGACTGGCACTACAGCTGAAACAAGGGACTTGGAACATGCTGGCAATTGTGAGGATGATGCAGGGCTGGACATTTCATTTGTTGTACATAAGGTCACCAGGAGTTGGAGTTGACTCTACGGTAGCTATCTTTATCTATCTTCTTTCTTTCTATATTAATTAGCTATAATTCTTTTATAAAAAAGAACTTCCTCTCAACTCTTTGACAACCCAGAAATACAGTCTGTACAGGAAAGGTAGAGATAACTGTTTCATTTTTCTTCCATTTATTTACCAGTTTTCAGAGCTATGAGATATTACCCTAGCAACTTCTAATGGTGACAAATGATTTTCTGAGAACCATTTTAAATTTAGATTTTTATATACTGGATGTGTTTCAACCCATTAAAGTCATTCTGTATTTTTTTTTAATGATCAAATTATCCCATCCTACCTATTCAATCTGTATGCTGAGCAAATAACTGGAGAAGCTAAGCTATATGAAGAAAATGGAGAAAGACTCATTAATAACCTGTGTTATACAGATGACACAACCTTGCTTGCTGAAAGTGAATAGGACGTGAAGCCCTTACTAACGAAGATCAAAGACCACAGCCCTCAGTATGGATTGTACTTCAACATAAAGAAAATGAAAATCCTCACAACTGGACCAATAAGCCACATCATGATAAATGGAGAAAATGGAGAAAAGATGGAAGTTGTCAAGGATTTCATTTTACTTGAATCCACAATCAACAGCCATGGATGCTGTAGTCAAGAAATCAAAAAATGCACTGCATTGGGCAAATGTGCTGCAAAGGACCTTTTTGAAGTGTTGAAATGCAAAGACGTCACCTTGAAGACTAAGGTGCACTTGACCCAAGCCATGGTATTTTTAATCACATCATATGCATGTGAAAGCTGGACAGCGAATAAGGAAAACCAAAGAACTGATGCCTTTGAATTGTGGTGTTAGAGAAGACTACTGAATATACCATGGACTGCCAAAAGAACGAACAAATCTGTCTTGGAGGAAGTACAACCAGAGTGCTCCTTAGAAGCAAGGATGGAGAGACTGCATCTTACACACTTTGGACGTGTTGTCACAAGGGATAAGTCCCTGGAGAAGGACATCATGTTTGGCAAAGTACAGGGTCAGTGGAAAACAGGAAGACCCTCAATGAGGTGGACTGACACAGTGGCTACAACAATGAGCTCAAGCATAATGATTGTGAGGATGGTGCAGGACTGGGCAGTGTTTTGTTCTGTTGTGCACAGGGTCACTATGAGTCGGAAGTGACTTGACGGCACCTAACAACAACAACTCTAGTAAGAAGCCCTTCAAGTTGGCTTCCGTGGGCTGTTGCCAGGATCCCTTAATGGCATTTTCTTCTACTATTACTTCCCTTTATGCATTTTTAGTGTTCTTAATCCTAATACATACATTTCCTTGATGTTTCATTCGTTATACCAATTCTTTATGTGAAATTGAATTTGGTGAATGATGAGAAGAACGAAACTATTTCTGTGCCCTACTCAAATTAATGAGGAGCCCTGGCTGTGCCATGGTTAAGTGCTCAGCTGTTAAATGAAAGGTCAGCAGTTCAAACCCACTAGCTGCTCTGGGGGGAGAAAGATGTAGTCTGCTTCTGAAAAGATCAAAGTCTTGGAAACCCTATGGGGAAGTTATACTTTGTCCTATAGGGTCGCTATGAGTCAGAACTGACTCGACAGCAATGGGTTTGGTTTGGCTTCTGGTACTCAAATTAATCAATCATCCCAGAATCATTTACTGAATAACTCCATCAGTTACTGAGTGCTTACATAATCACTATTTATGTATGCATTTAATTTAATCCTCACAACAACCTTGTGATGTATGAATCATTATGCTCATATCATGAACAAGGAGAATTATCCATGGTCACTCAGGTAGTAAACAGTGGAGCCAGAATGGGAAGTAAGGTCTGTCTGACTCTAAAGCCCATGCTATTAACCACTGTTTCAAACAGCCTTCTCATACATAAGTAAAAATAGTGAGTGCATATATACATATACATATATAAATATATATAATGGTAAATACATATGTAACAAAAACTTTACCATTTCAACATTTTTTATATGGATAATTCTAAGAAATAGAATTTTTTAAATAATTTATTTTATTTTTGTTGTTATAATTGAGAATACATGGCAGAACTACACCAATCAACAGTTTCTACACATACAATTCAGTGACATTGCATTCTCACCCTCCTTTTCTGAGTTGTTCCTCCTCCATTAACATAAATCCAATGCCCTCTAAGGTTCCTATCTTTCAAGTTGCTGTTGTCAATTTGATCCCATATAGATAGATCTTAAAAGGGCACCATATGCAAGGCAGACATTCTTTATTAGTTAAGCTAAACTGTTTGTTTTTAAGAAGACTTCAGGGGATTGTTTTAGTTTAAGGTTTAAAGATTATCTCAGGGCAATAGCTTCTGGTGTTCATCCAACCTCTGTTACTCCAAAAATGCTAGATTCCTGAAGAATTTGAAATTCTTTCTGTATTTTCCCCCTTTTGATCAGGATTCTCTTTAGAATCTTTGATCAAAATGTTCAGTAATGGTAGCTGGGCACCATCCAGTTCTTCTGGTCTCATGGCACTTCCTCCTACTCCTAACTGTCCTTCCTTTGTTGCTCCAGGCGAATAGAAGCAATTGTTATAAGCTGGATGGCCGCTTACAAGCTTTTAACATCCCAGGCAATACGCAATGAACTAGGAAACAGAACAGAACCACTAAACACGATATGAGGCCAATTAACTGGGATGTCCCATTGAACTGTGATCCTAAACCTCCAAACCAAGGAACCAAATCCCATGAGGTGTCTGGTTATACATAAGCGGCCTCAGCAGCTACTCTCTTTTTTTGGTGTCATTGTGAATATATCTATCACACAACTCCTGCCAATTCAACTTTTTACAGGTATACAACTTATCGACGGCAGTTATAATAAGCGGCTGTGCAAGCCTACCCTAATCAATGTGATTTTTCCATCACCGTGCAAACTGAAATTCTGTGCTCCATAAGCAATAATCTCCACTTTTCCCTTCCCTCTCATCCCTGATAGCCACTAATCAACTTTCCATCTCTATACATTTGTCTGTTCTTGTCTTTTTATATAAGTGAGATCACACAATATTTGCTCTTTTGCGGCTGAATTATTTCACTCAGCATAATGTCTTCAAGCTGTGTCCACACTGTAGCACATATTAAGGCTTCACTTTTCTTCCTGGCTGAGTAGTGTTCCAGTGCATCTATGTACTGCATTTTGTTTATCCACTCATCCATCAATGGCATTTAGGTTGTTTCTACCTTTTGGATACTGTGAATAGTGCTGCAATGAACACTGATATAAAAGGCTCTCCTTGAACCTCTGCTTTCAAGTCTTTTGGGTATATACCTAACAGTGAAATTGCTGGGTCATATGGCAGTTCCATTTTTAGTTTTTTGAGGAAGCACCACACTGTTTTCCACTACGGCTATACCATTTTGCATTCCCACCAGCAGTGGATAAGGGTTCTAATTTCCCCACATCCTCGGTAAAGTGTTCTCAGGGTTTTCTATTTCAGTCATCCTAGCGGGAGAGAAATGGTATCTCACTGTGGTTTTGATTTGCATCTGATGACTAATGACATTGTGCTCTTTGGTGAAATGTCTACTCAAGTCCTTTGCCCTTTTTTTGACTGGGTTATTTTGTTGAGTTGTAGAAGTTTTTTCTACATTTTAGTTATTAGATTGTTATCGGATATATGGTTTCCAAAGATATTCTTCCAGTTGGCAGCTTGTCTTTTCATTTTTTCTGTATTTTGATTAAAAGAAGTTTTTAATCTTTATGAAGTTCCAATGATTTGTCTTTTCCTCTATGTGCTTTTGTTATTAGATAATCCATCGTTAAAAGCTAGGCCTGACACTCTTGTCCCTGTATTTTCTTCTAAGAATTTTACTGTTTTTGTTTTCACATTCAGGTCTTTAATCCATTTCAAGAGGTGGCATATGATCAGGAACCGATGGTTGGTACTGAAGGAAGAAGTCCAAGCTGCTCTGAAGGCACTGGCGAAAAACAAGGCTCCAGGAATTGATGGAATATCAATTGAGATGCTTCAACAAACAGATGAAGCGCTGGAGTTGCTCACTCGTCTCTGTCAAGAAATATGCGAGACAGCTTCCTGGCCAACTCACTGGAACAGATCCATATTTATGTCTATTCCCAAGAAAGGTGATCCAACCAAGTGTGGAAATTATAGAACAAGATCATTAATACCACATGCAAGCAAAATTTTGCTGAAGATCATTCAAAAACGGCTGTAGCAGTATATCGACAGGGAACTCCCAGAAATTCAGGCCAGTTTCAGAAGAGGACGTGGAACCAGGGATATCAATGCTGATGTCAGATGGATCCTGGCTCAAAGCAGAGAATACCAGAAGGATGTTTACCTGTGTTTTATTGACTATGCAAAGGCATTCGACTGTGTGGATCATAACAAACTATGGATAACACTGCGAGGAATGGGAATTCCAGAACACTTGTTTGTGCTCATGAGGAACCTTTGCATAGATCAAGAGGCAGTTGTTCATACAGAACAAGGAGAGGATACTGATTGGTTTAAAGTCAGGAAAGGTGTGCTTCAGGGTTGTATTCTTTCACTATACCTATTTAATCTGTATGCTGAACAAATAATACAAGAAGGTGGACTATATGAAGAAGAACGTGACATCAGGATTGGAGGAAGACTCATTAACAACCTGCGTTATGCAGATGACACAACCTTGCTTGCTGAAAGTGAAGAGGACTTGAAGCACTTACTAATGTAGATCAAAGACCACGGCTTTAAGTATGGATTACACCTCAACATAAAGAAAACAAAAGTCCTCACAAGTGGACCAATGAGCAACATCATGATACACGGAGAAAAGATTGAAATTGTCAAGGATTTCATTTTACTTGGATCCACAATCAATAGCCATGGAAGCAGTAGTCAATAAATCAAAAGACGTGTTGCATTGGGCAAATTTGCCGCAAAGGATCTCTTCAAAGTATTGAAGAGCAAAGATGTCACCCTGAAGACGCCTGACTCAAGCCATGGTATTTTCGATCACATCATATGCATGTGAAAGCTGGACAATGAATAAGGAAGACCGAAGAAGAGTTGACGCCTTTGAATTGTGGTGTTGGCGAAGAATATTGAATATACCATGGACTGCCAAAAGAACGAACAAATCTGTCTTGGAGGAAGTGCAGCCAGAATGCTCCTTAGAGGAAAGGATGGCGAGACTGCGTCTTACATACTTTGGACATGTTGTCAGGAGGGATCAGTCCCTGGAGAAGGACATCATGCTTGGCAGAGCACAGGGTCAGTGGAAAAGAGGAAGACCCTCAACGAGGTGGACTGACACAGTGGCTGCAACAATGAGCTCAAGCATAACAACGATTGTAAGGATGGCGTAGGACCGGACAGTGTTTCTTTCTGTTGTGCATAGGGTCACTATGAGTCAGAACTGACTCGACTGCACCTAACAACACAACAAACAACAACAAATGGTGTGAGGCATGGATGTTGATTCATTCTTTCTGCATGTAGAAATTCAATTCTCCCCACACCATTTACTGAACAGACTTTTCTTTTCCCATCAAATGGACTTAACAGTCTTGTCAAAAATCAGTTGACAAAAGAAGTGTGGGTTTATTTCCGGGCTCTCAACTCTACTGCATTGGTGTACGTGTCTACTGTTTTGATTACTGTACTTATATGTTTTAAAATCAGGAAGTGTGAGTCTTCCTACTTTGTTCTTCTCTTTAAACGTTGCTTTAGCCATTTGGGGCCTCTTTCTATCCCATATAAAGTCGAGGATTTGTTCTTCCATTTCTGTAAGGAAGGCTGTTGGAATTTTGATAGGAATTACTTTGAATCTGTAGATTGCTTTGGGTAATATTGACATCTTAACAATATTAAGTCTTTCAATCCATGAACACTGACCTTATTTCCATTTATTTCAGTCTTCTTTAATCTTTTTCAGCAGTTTTATAATTTTCATTGTATAAGTGTTTCACATCCCTAATTTATTCCCACATAGTTCATTCTCTTAGATGCTATCGTAAAGAAACAGAATTTTCAAGTGTTTTAATTTTCAACTAAAACTTTAAAGCTTATATATTTTAGAGGTAATATCTAGACCTAAATTTTGAAAGAAAAAAACATTTTAACTGCTATTGGACACTGGTATTCAGGGGAAAATGTTCATTTATATGAATCACAGACTATTCTTCTCCATCTAGTAATATATCCACCTAACAAGATTTTCAAGTTTTTGCCACTAAAGACTGGGGCAAAGCAGTAGAGTGGAAGGATTTCATCTTGTGACTTGACAATTCTGGGACCATTTGTCAAAGAAACTTATCACACAAGGTTGTTAAAACAACTTAGTAAAGACATATTTAAGAGTAAGTAACTAGGAAAATAGTAGTTTCTAAAAAAAACTTAGTTCTTTAAATTAAATCTTGTTAATTCCCAACTGTATAATAAGAGGCCAAAATCTCCTCACTTCATAACTACATGGTAAGCCCAAATTGTTAGGCAGACACTCTTCCTATTCCTATTTTAAAAATGAAGAAACTAACGTAATGAAAGATCAAATAACTTGGCCAAGGTTATGCACCTAGTACGAGGCAGAAAAATTTGATACCAGAGCCCAAGTATTTAGAATGCCTTAAAGTATCAAGCAACAAGTACATAACAAATTTAACAATAAATAGGATGAATAACTTTATAGGTTCTATAAAACCAGATGTCATTACAAGCTGAGAAGAACCCTGGTTACAAGCTCCCTAAAATGTGCTTATGAATATGAGATTTCATGAGAATTTTTGTTTCTTGCTTTTTAAGACAGTTTCTGAAAACTACAGAAATATTACATCTAAATAAACTTTTTTTTTTTAGTGCCTTGCTCAATAAAATAAAGAGCTGATCTAGTCTTTAACACAACCCAGATGACTTGGATATATGAGAGTTCTTGCAATTCTATTCCTACTCTTGACAAGTTGATGTTTTGACTGAGGTAAGCTAAGAATTTCTCTTTACCTGTAGAAGAATAAAAGGAATACAAGAATTTTGCAATTATTATATTTCTTTTTCTGAGGACTTTTATTTCAAAATCTGGAAGACTTTTAAATGGCTGTCACTTTCATGTGGAAGCTATGATTGTCCTAGTGGAATAATGAACATGTCTACCAAAGAAGTCTAATTTATGTTTTTTAAAAAAAAGGCAACCTGTAACGCGGACTTTTTAAGACCAAGTCAAAAGACCAGATTGACATAGAAGACAAAAATGCAAAAATTTTAAAGTTTTAAATTAACTGAACTAAATTCACCTTATCTGGTGTCATCAGCATAGCTGACTCCGTTTTCATTCCAGACTGATGAACGTTCACAAACATTCCTGAATCTAACAGTCCTGCTGACCTGTAACAAATAAATGCAATTTTAGCCTTAGTTTCCTTGGGAAGAAAAACAAATGACCAGCTACTTAATGTATGTTGTTTTTTTACTATACCTTGAAGTTTCACTATCTGTTACAAAAGTTGGAGTTGCAGCTAATGGGCTTCGAAGATCTTTTCGGATATAGATTTTTTCTGTTGAAGCAGCACAGTTGGAAGATTTTTCTCTTGATACTTCAATGGGTTTTCTTTCACACTGAACAGCTACAAAAATGTATTAAGCTATTATATCATAACGTGAATTTATAGGCATTTATAAACTCTAGGTTCACAACAGGAGACATGCTTACCATAACCGAATTGCCAAGACAATGATCAATCTTTAGAAATTATTTGCAGATTCAGCAAAGTTGCTTCAGAATAGTGAAACTGGCCAATCTGCATCTTTCTTTTCTCTCCAGGAGCACTGGTGGCACAGTGGTTAAGAGCTACGACTGCTAACCAAAAAGATTGGCAGTTCACATCCACTAGTTGTTCCTTGGAAACCCTACGGGGCAGTTCTATTCTATCCTATAGGATCACTATGAGTCAGAATTGACTTGACAGCAGTGGGTTTGGTTTTTTGGGTGTTTTCTCTCCCTGCCCCCATAGGGTAAAAATGTAGAGGAACTCTTACTTTTTTAAAAGCTCAGTGTCCAGACGGATGGAGTTAGGAGTCCTTTAGACACACACACATATAAAATCTTAAAAAATGATTTGAAATTTAATCAACTAAAAATAATTCTAATAACCCAGTAATAATTCTAAAAGCAATAAATAATTCTAATAGCAAGCCATAAAAAAACTAAAGATAGGTCTTTTTTTTTTTTAGCTAAGGGCATGGAGATTTTTGAAAAATAATTCAATTGCTTGGCCTTCATTTATAAAATATAGGTAATATATTTCATTTACTTTATAGGAATTTTATTTCAAGGTACTTGTTGGGAGATAGTATAGTGTAGTTGTTAAACATGCATGTTCTGGGGAAAAAAAAGAAAAAATTGCCAGGATTAAAATCCAAGTTCTGTCACTTATTAGTTGTGTGACCTTGGACAAGTTACTCTCTCTCTTTACTCAAAAGTAAAACGAGTAACAGTAACTACTGTGTAGAATTGCTGTGTGGATAAATAAGTTAATATATAGGCTTAACAATGTTAAGCATACTAGTAATAGATCACTTAAACTGGTATTTAGTTACACTTTGTTTTTGTCATGTTCAAACTACAATTATACACTTGGCACATATGTATTTAATAAATACTTGTTGAAAGAATGAAAAATACATATTCTATATATCTAATTGGAAAACCATAAATTAAAGAGTGTACATATTTGACATATTATAATGTGTTAATGTTAACACACTTCTAGCTTGCCTGAATCTCTAAAAGTGTTTTCTCCATTAAAGTAATACATACAGTCTTGTTTCATTCCAAACGCAATGCATCTCTGTAACCTGCAGTACTGACAGCGGTTTCGATGGTGTTTATTGATAATACAGTCCTTTGATCCTCTACATGAATAAACTAAATTTTTTCGGATGCTTCTTTTAAAGAATCCTTTGCAACCTTCACACGTTACTGCTCCATAATGACGTCCTAGAGACAAAATGTTTAAGAAAATACAAAAGTCACATATCTTAAGACAGAAATGAAATACACCCATTACTTCTTTTTAAACAACAAATACATGAGATGAAAACTGTGAGCTTTTTGAGTTTATGGCAAACTTTTTTTAGGAGTCAATAAATACAGAATGAAACAACCATATTCTCTGACACATTAAACAATATGAGTTCTTTAATTTCACAAAGTGGTCTTAACAAAGGCATGGGAAATTTGTGAGCAAGGACAAAAGAACCTACACTTCCATTACTTAACATAAAAACCATTTTCGCCTCTATTATCAATTAGAAATCACAGTTTTGCAATATATTGTAGGGCAGGTATTGTATTCTGAAAACAAAACTCCAGAAAAAAGCATAAAATTTCAACTAGTATTTCAAAAGTAGTAATTCCTCCTGACTTTGAGTTCCACTTTTGAAATTTCTGAAGAAACCTGTTACACTTTGGTCATTTCACAACCATTTCTTTTGTGCACTTACTAACAAGTGGAACATACTCTCAGAAAAGCTCTAGGGGAGTCTTTGTAAGAAGCTTGGAAAAGATAAAAGATTAGAGAAGATAAACTGTGTCCTTAAACTACATCCCACTGCCACTCATGAACAGGAGATACAAACACACACACTCACACACAAGGGGACATGGGCATGCACTTCTGATATGAAGTGACTAAAATGACATAACCCTGACTGCTAGTAATAGGCTTTGAGAATATCTGCTCAGTCAGCTATGTAGAGCATTAAATAAGGCTAACCAGAATTTTTTTCAACCTCAATAATTCAAGTTACTATGTATTCCTAGAATAAGAACAGGGTTTAATGTTAAATATTATCAAGAATCCCAACTCATTTTTAAAGGATTCCTTTAACTTCTAGTTTTCACATTCAAAGTATTTTCCACGTTTACTTTTAAAAAGCTAAACTAATTTTCTCAATTCTTTGAAATATGTACTTTGTGTCATTACAAAATCCAATTAAATTGCATTAAAGTGAGGAAGTATCTTTAGGTGAATAAAAAGTTTTGGGGAAAATCCATCAAATTTCATAGGCTACAAATATAAATACATTCACCATAAAAATGACACACTCCTTTGTTTTTCTTTTCAGTTGTAGGAGAAACATGGTAGTGAGGTAGTCATTTTAACAACACAAAAGGAGGCTATTTTTAATGTTACCTGAGGCTTTGTCTCCACATACTACGCAAAGATCAAAAACCTTATTGGGCCCCTGGTCTGGGGAAGAATTATCTGTTAAGAGCTAAAAAAAAAAAATTCTTGTTACTCATTAACACTGTTCTTCTGCCAAAAAATTAAAAGAACATTCACTCTTGCTTTTTACTGCATTTTTTAATGTTATTCTTAAACTTTTAACTATGATTATGCACATTTTATAAACTAAACCTTTCTTGATTTTTCAGATAACAGTCTCATTAACATAATCAGACTGTTCAACACACAAATACATGAGGTATTTTTCAATGCGTCCCACCCATTAAACGTTAAATAGTATTCATATGGAACAGATTAAATTACTCCAGCAGTTTTCAGTCCTATTATGACATTTGTCTTGGAAGGGCTCAGAATCTGTCCACATGGAATGACATGACTAAATGAAACTGTAACAGCATTTAAAGATAACCCTGAATTTTTTACATAGAAAAGGAGTTATAAAGAAAAAGGTTTTACTGGCATAATTAATTGTAATAATGCAAATATGATTACTCTTCAAAGGTTGAAATTTTTCATGAATGAGTTGTCTAAGATTTGGGTTAGATGCAGTGGTTGGGAGCACAGCTGCAGTCTATGAAGGGTAGCATAGCAAGTCAGTCACCAAAATTGGGACAAAGTTGGGCAGTCCTGAGCAAATTACTAAGCCTCTTTAAATCATATAAAGAGCTCATCACTAAACCTAGCTAGTATGATCCTGGCAAAGGTATGCTAGTTTCTTCTTTAGGCTATACTTCAACCTTCTCATCATTTTCTTTCAATCTTTGGAAACACGAACAAAACATCAACTGAATCCAAAAAAATATGACATAGCAGTTAGCAAACATCTTCCCCTCTGCTGTAAAACAAATAAAGTGAAATCCTCTACTTTGACTCTGTCTTCACTTAGTGGCGTGAATGCATTCAGGAGTAATTCCAATTTTAAATACTTTAAATAGTCCTTAAAATGACTATCCCTTAGTAGGTTATATGTAGCATCATTTCTTTTAAATCACCACAAAAATCAGTCTTTAATATATACTGGGGGGAAGAAAAACTTCTAGTATTAGATGTCCTCTGAAAGCATCTATAAGCATCTCGCCTTTCCTTAACAGCATACCTACTGCAAATGATGCTAAGCTTTTCCCCTTGTTATAAAGGGTAGAAGAGATTTTGAGAGATTAAGGGACCTGCCCACATCTCATTTTAGTTCATCAAACGAGAAATCAAATCATCTGATTCCTGACCCAGAGGGATTCCATGCTACATGTTCCTCTTTTCTTCCCATACAGGTGATATATAAAGCAGGCCAAGTATCAGTATTATCTTTATTATAAAAAGGGAAATTTATTTAAAAAGAACAGCTTTACAATGAAGAAACCTGACAAAAACTACTTTAGCTAAACGATCAAAGTCAACTTCAGCAGTTATAATTCATGTTTATCACATGTACACTCAATATGATGGGACAGAATGGCATTTTACCTCTGTGATTTTCTTCCCCAAAATGTATAACCCTTGTCTAACCATAGCAAAACATCAAATGCCCATAATGGAGTATCCTACAATAAACTTGATCAGTACTCCTCAGAACTGTCAAGGTCATCAAAAACAAGGAAAGTCTGAGAAACTGTCACAGCCAAGTGAAGCCTAAGGAGACATGGCAACTAAATGCAATGTGGTATGCTAAATGGGGTCCTGGAACAAAAAAAGAACATTATGGAAAAATAAGGAAAGCTGAAAAACACTATAGACTTTAGTTAATGATAATGTTGTTGCGTACTGTCAAGCTGATTCCAACTCATAGCACCCTATAGGACAGAGTGGGACTGCCTCATAGGGTTTCCTAGGCTAGAGTCTTTACAGGTTAGCAGCTAACCACTTAACCATTGCGTTGCTACAGCTCCTTTTTAGTTAATAATAATGTAGCAATATTGGTTCATGAATTGTAACAAATGTACCATATTAATGTAAAGTGTTAATAATAGGGAAACTGTAAGAGCTCAGCTGATACCCAAAAGGTCTGCAGTTCAAATCCACCAGCCGCTCCTTGGAAATCCTATGCTGGTAGTTCTACTCTGTCCTGTGAGGTCGCCATGAGTCGGAATCAGGTTTTGGTATGGGTAATATGGGAACTCTGTACTACTTGTTCAATTCTTCTGTAAATCTAAAACTTTTCTAAAAAATGAAGTCTATTAATTAAAAAAAAACAGGAATTATGATATCATAAATACTTTTTTGGTGACTTCTGTCATGATGATAAGACAACTTCTTACAAATTTATAACTATGGCTTATCTATTTTCTACCTTAGCAGTGTCTAAAAACAATACAAATGGTATCATTGGAAGAATAGAATCTATTGGGATACATAGGCAAAATTTCATATTTTATGAGTATTTTAGGAATTAGAAGTTTCTGAATCCTAAAAGAAACTTTTTTTGATCAGTTTTTCATCACAAATCATGACACAATTTTAGGTGGGCACTCCACTACAAAAGTCTCTGAAGGCCAAGTTAAGGGTGCATTGTACTTGTACTCAAGCACAGCAACCAGCAATGAAAATAGCTTCACATAACCATAGGTATCGGTGTGTAAAAGCTGTAACTGGCTCTTTGAAGAATAAGGTATAAATAGCAAAAATTAAAATTATGTGAATTGAATCTATACTACTAAGTTCGAGTGTAAAGTCTGAGGAAGACACTGCAGGCCATGGAGTAGACTCTTTTCTACATCACTGACAACATGGGTGACAACAGAGGAGGCACAGCACTGAAGCTATAGCACTGGCTTTTTGATTTGGCAACTTCCTGTTTGTGCCACAGGCAGGCAGGTACTGGGAAGTGCAGCTACAGACAATGCTCCTGTTTTGGCAGTTCCCCAATTGTGCAGAAGCAGCAGGTCTCTTAGAAGCCAATTCTACAACATGCTCCAGTAGTTATTCTTGGAAGCCTAGCCTTGGGCTTTTTCCTCAATCTTCCCAACAATTCTGTGAGCTACCTACACACCTAATTGTATCCTTTCCTGTCCAAACTAGGCACAGTGGATCTTACTATCTGCAACTAACAACTCCCCGAAATATGGGTGTAATGTTGTGTGAAAACTTGTGGCCCATAGGAACAGGGCCATCACCACCACAGATACTCTACAGAGCATACAATTTTAAGCAGGTTTTTTTTTTTCTACTGAATATGCATATATGTATGGTCTTAATAGCAAGACATATACTTATGATATGCTTTTAAATCTTTTTTAAATTATAAGACAAAAATATTTCTGCAGTTATTTACCTGGAGGTGTTGTGCAGACAGATCAGGAGTAGTAAAAAATAACTGGTTGACCCCTGTTGCATCTGGAGCTGTGAGAAAAACTTTTCCTGGAGTGGAATCTTGTCTGGCCAGTATGACTTTGCTTGGAATGAACTGTTTGCCTTGCGGATTATGATCAAGTCCTGTCACTATCTGGATTTTCTGGCCGGTTTGCTGCTCTGTAACAATCTGACACAATCATATCTAGTTAGTAAGCAACTAAATTCAATTTTTTCCCCCTTAATAACACAATTTTCTAAATTCTTCCAAGCTAGATAAGCACACCATTACATATATATTCAATATAACACCACACACACATCTTCTGAACTAGCAACTGTACTTTCACAAAATTCTACCCTACAGAAACAAATATGCAAACAAAAGGACAACAAGAAGAACATTCTGACATCACTGTTTTGATTCCTTTTTCCCCCTCTCTCTCCCTCTTTCCATTTTGGAAGAAAGGCCTTAGATCAACATACATTAGGCATATTCTATTTATCAAGCACTGTTCTGGGTCCTAGGGTATAGCAGTGAGCAAAAACAAAAATCATTCTCATGAAGCTTTCATTTTAGTGAGGAAAGACAGACAATAAACAAATAAGCAAACAGTATTATCAGGTGGTATTAACTGTTAGAAGAAAAATAAAGCACGGTAAGGTGTATATGTGAGAGAGAGATGGAATGAGGCTGAAGAGGGAAGCTCTCTCTGAGCAGATGACATCTTGGACAGACTTGAATTTTGTACAGACTGGGGTTTAGGACTACCAGAGAAAGGGCATTCCAGTCAGAGGAAACAGAACATAGAAGAGGGCTCTGGGGCACAAGGGAATATATTTGGCATATCTGAGGCATGAGGCACAGCAAGAGAGCTGTGTGACTGAAACAGAGTGGAAGAGTCTAGTGGACGAAGGGATCTGAGTGACAGCTGCAGGCCAGGTCATATAGAACTTCGTCAACCATGCAAAAGTCTGGCTTTCCTACTGTGTGAAATGGAAAGGACCAACTAGAGGATTCGGAGCAAGGATTGACAGGATCTTTTAAAAAGATCATTCTAGATTTAGTGTGAAGAAGGACTTGTCAAGGTTCAAAACTATTATCAGGGGAGACCAGAAAGGATGCTTTGCAGAAGTACTGGCAAGGAATGATAGAGACTGGGAACAGGGTAGTAGCCATGCCAGGAATGAAATGCAACTGGATTTCTGATTTTTTGAAGGTAGAGGAGACGGGACGTGCTGATAAACTGGAGGTGGACTATGAAGGGAGAAAAGTCACGGACAACGACAAAATTTTGGCCTGAGCAACTGAGAAAACAAACGCCATGTACTGAGATTGGGTAGACGGGGGGAAGAGCAAGTTCACCAATATACAGAACTATCCCAGCATTGAGGGTTTTTGTTGTTGCTGAACAAAGATTTTCCAGAGTAAATTTACTCTGCCAGTTTAATCCCATGATTAACTTTCAAAATGGCAAAGCTGACTTGTTTCCAACTTTTTGCCATTTTCATTCTCCTGAAATTATTTTTCATCAATATTCTTTTCCATGCAAAATCTAAAAGAAAGTTCTGATTCACTAATCAGTTTTGTCTAGAGCAAACTGTACTGATTGTAGCATCTGACAATCTGAGTTTTCTTTAGTGGCCATTATTTCTACCATGTCCTATTTTTCTGCCTGCAATTTTAACTATCGTCAATTTTATCTTACATAGGTTACTTTTATCAAATTCAGCTTCCACCACCCTGACAATTTTTGCAATTTTCAATGTTACTTACAAGATGTGACTTTGAATCAGTTCATCTATAACAAATTTTACCGTGTACAGTTTAAGCTGTTGTCAGTTTTATTTTGGATTATTTCTATCACTAATACTCATTGTGAATGAAAGACTAAAGGGTCACTTAGTTCTTAGAGAAAAGAGTTATTAGGAGCATGCAGGGTACAAATGTCACTGGGTTGAAACACTTTGCTTAGATGAGCAAATGAATGTTCACTGTGGCATAATAATTGAGAATGAGATCATCTAAATGGTCTTCAATAGAGAAGAACAGAAAAGCAGATTGGAAGCAGATCTCAGGACCCCTTTAAATTAGAAAAATTTAGTGAAGTCCCCAAATGGTTTTTGTTTATGTGGGTCATACCTACTCATAGTTACCACTACCAAATTCAACCTGAGAAATTTAAACATTCATTTAAAAGTAACGATAAACTTACAATATCATAATAAAATTTTATGTAAAATAAGTATATCTTATATACTTCTATACTTGTAGTGGGGAAAGTGTCATTGTTTTACATTTTTGCTAATCTCTTTAATGTCTGGCTTTATAGAAGACAGCTGGCTTCTTATATCTGTCTCTGCATTTAATCTGTTACAACATGTTGTTTTGTTAAGGTATATGAAGAAAATCCAGCCTCACATATAACCTTTTCAGATAACTGTGAAAATTGCTCTTTGATACCACACCAAAATTCACCAAGTGATGTTTTAAAGGTTAGTTGCAATGTGGAACCCAAAGCCATACTAAAATCCATTAGCCTCTCCTGAACTTTGAACAGATCCGTTAGTCATACATTATTTCGTAACACCATACATTGGTCATTTGGAAAGTAACAGTTCACTGAATTAGCAGGACCTTTTATATGCTGACACATTTTATCACATAATATCATCAGATGATACTGACAGCCTCTGGAAAAGTCCACTGTACGCTTGGGAAAGGATGGGAATGAAAACGCAAATAACATTGTAATATTATCAGAAAAATATTTTTGCCGTTGCTGACTCTCAAAACAGTCCCTAGATCATGCTTTCAGAACCTCTGGATTGTGACACCTCTTGCTAAGAAATAAGGGGCCCTACTGGTGCAGTAAGAGCCCTGGTGGTGCAGTGGCTAAAGTGCTCAGCTGCTAACTGAAAGGTCAGCAGTTCAAACCCAGCAGCTGCTTCACAGGAGAAAGATGTGGCAGTCTGCTTCTATAAAGATTTTAGCCTTGGAAACCCTCTGGGGCAATTCTACTTTGTCCTATAGAGTCACTATGAGTTGGAATCAACTCAACGTCAGGGGGTTTAGTTTTCGGTTTGGAATGGCATGGCTGTTAAGGCATTCAGCTACTAACTGACGGGTTGGCAGTTCAAACCCACCAGCTGCTCCATGGTAGAAAGATGTGGCAGCCTCCTCCCATAAAGATTATAGCCTTGGAAACTGTATGGGGCAGTTCTACTCTGTCCTGTAAGGTCACTATGAGTCAGATTCGACTCAACGACAACAGGTTTTACCAAGAAACAGCACATGGCCATTTAAAAAATGAAGATCTGTTTCTGTTAATGTAGATTAACTCCTACTGGTCCCTCAACATGACCTCAGATTTTACGCTCTCCAAAAAACATGCACTGACCAGGTTCCCCACATCACTCCCCACCCATTCCTATGACTCTTTATTAGCTGTGTTTCTTCTGTGCCATTACAACATCCTATATAATTATCTATCACAGCACTTATCATACTCTACCATGACTATTTGATTATTCAACTATTCCTCCAGAGATCAAAAAGCTGCCTGAAAGCACGGATATCTTTAATCTCTGTATCTCCAGAACACAGCAAATACATTTAGTGTAAGCAATAAAAACTTGGTGAGTCAGTGAATGAGATGTAAAATAGGCATACCTCTCCCATCTGTTGTTCAATAATTTGATGTGCAATTTCTTCTATGGTTGCCATGATCTAGATGCCAAAATGCCCTGCCAAAAATAAAGTGATGATTTTTCACAATTATACCCATAAAAATATACTTCTTAATTAATTTACAAATAAAATTATCTGATTTGCTTCAAAATAATCCAGATGGAACAACTAGGGGTGGGAAGACATAGATAAAATAATATTTGGCTATGTGTTGACAATTGTTGAAACAGATAAAGCTTATGAAGGGGTTCATCAAACTATTCTCTCTAGCTTTGTATATTTTCAAAATTTCTATTAAAAAATTATTAAAGATCCAACAATTTCACCTTTCAAAGATATTACAGCCTAAATAGGAGAACTCTGATACAGACTGGCAGTAGTAGTTTAAATAAAGGGCAACTGTAATTACAAACAAACTCATCACTGCAGTCATTTAACATACCCTTTTATCAGTATTTTGTGAAAACTGACAAAATAATTGCATTCATTCAGAAGTACAGAAAAATTCTCTAGAATTTTATGATTGTTCTTCATTAGTGGTAGTTTCTTATGCATTAAGGTTAACTTGAATTTAATGCATTATTACCTTCACATGGATCTGAGAGCCTGTAAAGTATACTGGATTACCCTTGGCTTTTGCTTTTTCTCCATATCATATAATCAAAAATACTGAAACTGCATGTGACTTTATTATATTTCACTAATATTTTAGTAGTTATAATTAATATTAATTGCCAAATGATCTGAACTGTTTCTTTCTTTTGATTAAAAATTTTAAAATGTTTCAGTTAATTGTACTAAAAGCAATATTTAATCCTCAGTATGCATTTATATCAGATTATGCTAAATAAATGAAAATCTTACCATTTAAAGAGTATAAAATATAATGGCTTTAATAATATTTTTTCCATTTAGAATGAGAAAGCAACAGAATGAAACACTCTTTCACATGTCCTTTCTTCATCACTAAGGATAATTTCTGGTAGACCCTTATAGTTCCTATAGCAGCTATTGTTAGTTGCCATGGAGATGATGTTGACTGAGAGAGACCCCATGTGACAGAGGAGAACTGCCCCATAAGGCTTTCTAAGCTGTAATCTTTATGAAAGCAGATTGCCAAGTCTTTCTTCCACAAAGCTGCTGGGTGGTAGGTTCAGACTGCAAACCTTTCAGTTAGCACTTGAGTACTTAACCTTTGTGCTACCAGGCCTCCTTTCCTTTAGCAGCTAAAAAAAATAAACAAACCCCTGCCATCGAGTTGATTCTGACTCACAGCGACATTACAGGACAGAAAAGAACTGCCCCATAGGGTTTTCAAGTAGCGGCTGGTGCATTAGAACTGCCAGACATTTGGTTAGCAGCCGAGCTCTTAACCACTGTGCCACCAGGGCTCCTCCTCTAGCATCTAAAAAATTAGTGGATACTAATTACTATGCAAGGGTAAGTAGAGATTGACAAGGTATTACAACTGAAGTGAAAAAAAAAAAATGTGCCTACTGTCCCCCCAAAAATGAATAATTTAAGTATATTTTCTCTATCTTCAGTCAGTTTGATTTCATCAGTTTTGTGAAGTTTGTATCTCACTTTCAACACTTGGCTCTATTACCTGGAACAAATCATTTAACACTGAGTCTCAGATTCCTTAATGGCCTAATAATCCCAGAGTGTGTGACAGTAGCTAAATAATGTATGTATAAATGCTTTCTAAACTGTCAAGCACTACATGAAATACGAGTCATCTCTATTTGTTGTTAGATGCCATCAAGTCGCCTCTGACTCATAGCAACCCTTATGTACAAGAGAATGAAACACTGCCCAGTCCTGCACCATCCTCACAAATGTTGCCATGTTTGAGCTCATTGTTGCAGCCACTGTTGTCAATCCATCTCGTTGAGGGTCTTCCTCTTTTTTGCTGACCCTCTGCCTTACAAGCATGATGTCCTTCTCCAGAGACTGGCCCCTCCTAATAACATGTCCAAAGTACGTGAGATGAAGTCTCACCATCCTTGCTTCTAAGGAGCATTCTAGTTGTACTTCTTCCGAGAGAGACTTTTTCGTTCTTCTGGCAGTCCATGATATATTCAATACTCTTCATCAACACCATAATTCAAAGGCACCAATTCACCTTCGGTCTTCCTTATTCATTGCCTAGCTTTTGCATGCATATAAGGTGATTGAAAACACCACGGCTCGTGTCATTTTTTTTTTAAATCACTTACAATATTTAGAAAGAAATAAGATATCCAATTTTTCAAACAGGGATAAAGGTTTAGAATTCTAATCATTCTTAAAAATATCTTGCTGGAGGCGTGGCCAAGATGACAGAGTAGTCAGACGCTTCCTGTGGTCCCTCTTACAATAAAGACTCAAAAAAACAAGTGCATCGATTATGTATGACAATCTACAATTTGAAAATCAAAGGCAAAGTTGAGGAACTGGACTGAGCGGCAGCAGAAGGGAGACATGGTTCAGAAGCAGCAAGGAGTTGCCGGACTTGACCCAGTGGGAAATGGCACAGTGCAGGTGAGATCAGCTGGCATGCACAGTGAGGCAAGCAGTGGTGCTTGGGATGCTCCTCCCACAGTGGGAGAGACCAAGTGGCACAGAGTCTGCTCAATCCTCCAGAATCAGCGAGAAGCGGTGCTCAATTGGCAAAACATAAGCACATGCATCTAACCTTACGCGTGAAGCAAAAAACACCCCCTTTGGGAAGAACCTCTCTCCTATTTACCTGCACCCTCCCAGCTCTGCACCAGGTCAGGCTGGCCTCAGTGACTATTGCATCCCCTGGGTTGGAAGTGGGACCCGTCGCGCGCCCTGAGCCATTCTTCTGGCTTTGGAGAAGGAACAAATTAACAAACAGGAAAAAAAAATCTGCCAGCTCCTCTAAGCTGGAAACTCAGGCAAGGCACAGCCCCTTTGCCTAAGCACAGGCTTAAGTGGTCCATGGACTCTGAATGCCTTTCACCCCTGCATAGACCTATGTGGGCCCATTTCAACAGTGTAGGCCCTCATTAGCCAAGTACAATAGGGTATATACCTGAAGCCTATTTTCAACTGTATCAGCTCTAAGGTGGAATGACAAATTCGTGACATCTGACACTGTCCTACCCATTAAACAGGGTCTTCACCTACCCACATCAGGGGCTGGAGGACTGGTGGCTCCACCAACACCACCTAGCCACCACTGACAACATTTTAAGAAAAAGTGGTGCCTCCCAACCTTTACAGCCAACAGCACTGGGTGCCCATGGTCGGGCTGCAAAACCCACCCACCTATGCACCCTAGGGAACAGGGATGTGTTTTCCTCCCAGACACTCAGGGGCAGCCATCAGCCCCCAGCATTGCTGTGCCTACTCCAACCACCCCTGCCTGCCTCAGACTGTAGGTGAGAGCCTGTACCACACACTTGGTGATCTACTACCTGGACACCTGAGCTGAATCTATACAAGAAAACTAAATGGACACCTGGGCTTACATACCTAGTAACAGCTCTAAACACCTGGAGGCAAGATGTGAAAGCTTCAAAGGTGCCAATAACCATACGAGCTCACACAACCAGCCTACTTGGGCATACCAAAACAAAAAACAAGAAGCTAGGACACAGTAAGCAAACATAAAATAAATATAATAACTTACTGATTGCTCAGAAACAACAGTCAATATCAATTCACATAAAGGGGCAGATCATGATGGCTTCAGCAAGCGCCCAAAACAAAGATTCAAGAAATTTTCTGGAGGAAGAGAACTTCTTGGAATTACAAGAGGTAGAATTCAAAAGAGTAATATACAGAACTCTTCAAGATATCATGAAGGAGATCAGGCAAAAAGCAGAATAAACCAAGGAACACACAGACAAAGCACTAGAGGAACGTAAGAAGGTTATGCAAGCGCATAATGACAAATTTAACAGGCTACAAGAATCCAGAGATAGGAAACAGAAAGCCAAAAGATTAACAATAAAATTTCAGAATTAGATAACTCAATAGAAAGCCACAGGAGCAGAATTGAAGCAATGGAAATCAGAATTAGTGAGACTGAAGATAAAGCACTTGCCACCAATTTATTTGGGGAAAAAAATTTTTTTTTAATGAAAAAACTCTAAAAATTACATGGGACTCTATCACGAGTGATTGGCATACCAAAACAGGGGGGATAACAGAATATACAGAGAGAATTGTTGCAGATTTGTTGGCAGAAAACTTCTCTAATGTTGTGAAAGATGAGAGGATATCTATCCAAGAAGCTCATCGAATCCCACACAGGATAGATCCCAAAAGAAACTTACTAAAACATATTATAATCAAACTTGCCAAAACCTAAGATAAAGAAAGAATTTTAAGAGTGGCTAGGGATAAACGAAAAGTCATCTACAAAGGAAGGTCAATAAGACCCAGCTTTGAATACTCAGCAGAAACGATGCAGGCAAGAAGGCAATGGGATGACACATATAAAGCCTTGAAGAAAAAAAACTGCCAGCCAAGAATTACATATTCAGCAAAACTGTCCCTCAAATATGATGGCAAAATTAGGGCGCTTCCAGATAAACAGAAGTTAAGGGAATTTGCAGAAACCAATCCAAAACTCCAAGAAATACTAACGGGGGTCTCTGGTTAGAAAATCAATAGCATCAGATAACAACCCAAGACTAGAACACAGGACAGAACAATTAGATATCAACCCAATAGGGAAGTCACAAAAATAAATCAAAGTTATAACACTGAAAACAGGAAACAGATGTCAATATGTAAAAGATAATAACATTAGAACAAAGAAGAGGGACTAAGTAATGTAGCCATAGAACTTTCATATGGAGAGGAAGACAAGACGATATCAAGAAATAAAAGACTGATTTAAGCTTAGAAAAACAGAGGTAAATATTAAGGTAGACCACAAAGGAAACTAACAATCCTACACATCAACATAAAAAACAAGAAAAACATAAAGACTCAGCAAATACAAAATCAACAATGAAAAAGGTGAAAAGAAAATGCATAAAGAAAAAAAACTCGGCACAGAAAATTAAGTGGAACAAAGAAACTGTCAACAACAGACAAAAAAATACATCAAAATGACAGCACTAAAAACTCATACCTATCAATAATTACGCTGAAAGTTAAGTGGACTAAATGCACCAAAAAACATGATCTGTCTATATGCTTCCTACAAGAGATACCCCTTAGACTCAAAGACACAAACTAAAACTCAAAGGATGGAAAAAAAAATCAAACAAACAACAATGAAAAAAGAGCACGAGTGGCAATATTAATCTCTGAAAAAACAGACTTTAAAGCAAAACCCACCACACAAAGAATATGGAAGGACACGATACAAAAATTTAAGGGTCAGTACACCAGGAGGACATAACCATAATAAATATTTATGCACTCAACAACAGGGCTCCAAAATACATAAAACAAACTCTAACAGCATTAAAAAGAGAAATAGCCAGCTCCACAATAATAGTAGGAGACTTCAACACAGCACTTTCAGTGAAGGACAGAGTATCTAGAAAGGAGCTTAATAAAGACATGGAAGATCTAAATGCCACAATCAAATAACTTTATCTCACAGATATATACAGAACACTCTACCCAACAGCAGCCAACTATACTTCCTTTTCCAATGCACATGGAACATTCTCCAGAAGAGACCACGTTATTAGGCCACAAAGCCTAACAGAATCTAAAACATCAAAGTATTACAAAGCACCTTTTCGGACCATAAACCCATGAAAGTAAAAATCAATAACAGGAAAAGCAAGGGAAAAAAATCAAATGCATGGAAACTTAACAACACCTTGCAGAAAAACTACTGGGCTATAGAAGAAATCAAAGACAGAATAAAGAAATCAACAGAATCAAATGAGAATGAAAACACATCCTACCAGAACTTTTGGGATATAGCAAAAGCAGTGCCCAGAGGTCAATTTATAGCGATAAAGGCACACATCCATAAAGAAAAAAGGGTCAAAATCAAAACATTAACCCTACAACTTGAACCAATAGAAAGAGTGCAGCAAAAGAAGCCCAGGGGACTAGAAGAAATAATAAAAATTAGAGCAGAAATAAACGAAATAGAGAATAGAAAAACAACTGAGTTATCAAGACCAAAACTTGGTTCTATGAAGATCAACAAAATTGATAAACCACTGGTCAAACTGACAAAAGAAAAACAGGAGAGGAAGCAAATATCCCAAATAAAAAATGAGGTGGGTGATATCACAACAGAGCCAAAGGAAATTAAAAGAATCGTAACAGACTACTATGAAAAAATGTACTCCAACGAATTTGAAAACCCAGAGGAAATGAACAAATTTCTAGAAACTACCTACCTTAACTAACACAAAAGGAGGTAGAACAACTACATAAACCTATAACAAGAGAAGAGGTTGAAGCGGTAATTAAGAAAACTCCCAACAACAAAAAAGTCCTGGCCCTGATGGCTTCACTGGAGAATTCTACCAAACTCTCAGAGTCAACATCACTACTACTAAAGGTATTTCAGAGCATAGGAGAGTATGGATTACTCCCAAATTCATTCTATGAAGCCAGCATAATCCTGATACCACAGCCAGGTAAAGACACCACAAAAAAAGAAAATTACAGACCAATATCCCTCATGAACACAGACGCAAAAATCCTCAACAAAATTCTAGCTAACAGAATTCAAAAACATATCAAAAAAATAATTCACCATGACCAAGTGGGATTCATACCAGGTATGCAGAGATAGTTCAACATTAGAAAAACAATGTAATCTATCACATAAATAAAATAAAAGACAAGAACCACATGATTCTATCAACTGATGCAGAAAAGGCATTTGAGAAAGTCCAACACACATTCATGATACAAACCCTCAGCAAAACAGGAATAGAAGGGAAATTCCTCAACATAATAAAGGGCATTTATACAAAGCCAAAGGCCAACATCATCCTAAGTGGAAAGAGTCTGAAAGCATTCCCTTTGAGAATGGGAACCAGACAAGGATGTCCTTTATCACCACTCTTATTCAACACTGCGCTGCAGTTCCTAGCCAGAGCCGTTAGGCTAGATAAAGAAATAAAGTGCATGCAAATTGGTAAGAAGAAGTAAAAGTATCTCTATTTGTAGACGATATGATCTTATACAAAAAGAGCCCCAAAGAAAACCACTGGAACTAATAGAAGATTTTAGCAAAGTATCAGGATATAAGATAAACACACAAAAGTCAGTTGGATTCCTCTACACCAACAAAGAGAACACCCTAGAGGAAATCACCAAATCAATACCGTGTACAATAGCCCCAAAGAAGATAAAATACTTAGGAATAAATCTAACCAGAGACATAAAAGGCCTATACAAAGAAAACTACAAGACACTACTGCAAGAAGCCAAAAGAGACCTACATAAGTGGAAAAACACACCTTGCTCATGGATAGGAAGACTCAACACTGCGAAAATATCAATTATACCCAAAGCAATCTACAGATACAATGCAATCCCGACCCAAATTGCAATGTCATTTTTAACCAGATAGAGAAACAAATCACCAACTTTATATGGAAAGGGGAGAAGCCCCAGATAAGTAAAGCATTACTGAAAAAGAAGAACAAAGTGGGAGGCCTCACACTACCCGATTTTCGAACATATTATACTGCCATGGTACCTGGTACTGGTATAACAACAGATACATAGACCAATGGAACAGAATTAAGAATCCAGATGTAAATTCATCTACCTATGAGCAGCTGACATTTGACAAAGGCCCAAAGTCTATTAAATGGGGAAAAGGCAGTCTTTTTAACAAATAGTGCTGGCATAACTGGATAACCATCTGCAAAAAAAATGAAACAAGACCCATACCTCACACCATGCACAAAAACTAACTCAAAGTGGATCAAAGACCTAAATATAAAATCTAAAAAGATAAAGATCACGGAAGAAAGAATCGGGGCAATGGCAGGAGTCCTAATACATGGCATAAACAAAATACAAACCATAACTAACAATGCATAAGCACCAGAAGAAAAACCGGATAACTGTGATCTCCTAAAAATCAAACACCTATGCTCATCCAAAGACTTCATCAAAAGAGTAAAAAAATTACCTACAGACTGGGAAAAACTTTTCAGCTATAACATTTCCGATCAGCACCTCATCTCTAAAATCTACATGATACTGCAAAAACTCTACTACAAAAAGACAAATAACCCAATTAAAAAATGGGTAAAGGATATGAACGGGCACTTCACTGAAGAAGACATTCAGGTGGCGAACAGATACATGAGGAAATGCTCACCATCATTAGCCATTAGAGAAATGCAAATCAAAACTACAATGAGATTCCATCTCACTCCAACAAGGCTGGCATCAATCCAAAAAACACAAAATAATAAATGTTGAAGAGGTTGCGGAGTGGCTGGAACACACACACTGTTGGCGGGAATGTAAAACGGTACAACCACTTTGGAAATTGATTTGGTGCTTCCTTAAAAAGCTAGAAGTACCATAGCATCCAGCAATCCCACTCCTTGGAATATATCCTAGAGAAATAAAAGCCATCCACAAATAGATACATGCACACCCATGTTCACAGCAGCACTGTTCATGACAGCGAAAAGATGGAAACAACCTAGGTGCCCATCAGCAGACGAATGGATGAACAAATTATGGTATATTCACATGATGACATACTACACAATGATAAAGAACAACAATGAATCTGTGAAACATCTCACAACATGGATGAACCTGGAAGGCATTATGCTGAGTGAAATTAGTCAACCGCAAAAGGACAAGTACTGTATGAGGCTACTATTACAAGAACTCAAGAAAAGGTTTAAACACAGAAGAAAACATTCTTTGGTGCTTCTGAGGACAGGAAGGGAGGAAGAGGGGAATTCCCTAACTAGATAATAGACAAGAATGATCTCAATATCTCCTCTCTTTATCATAATGTTGCGTATTGGTCCAGTTGTGAGGCTATTTGTTTTCTTTATATGGAGGTGTAATCCACACAGAAGGCTTAGTCTTTGATCTTCATCAGTAAGTACCTCAAGTCCTCTTCACTTTTAGCAAGCAAGGTTATGTCATCTGCATATCACAGGCTGCGAACGAGTCTTCCTCCAATCCTGATGCCCTGTTCTTCTTCATATAGTCTAGCTTCTCTGATATTGTGCTCAGCATACAAAGTACGGTGAAAGGATATAGCCCTGATGCACACCTTTCCTGATTTTAAACTGTGCAGGATTCCCTTGTTTTGTTCCAACAATTGCCTCACAGTCTATGTAAAGGTTCCTCATGAGAACAATTAAGCGTTTTGAAATTTCCATTCTTCGTAGTGTTATCCATCTTTATTATGATTCACACAGTTGAATGCCTTTACATAGTCAATAAAACACAGATAAACATCTTTCTGGTATGCTCTGCTTTCAGCCAAGATCCATCTGACATCAGCAATGATACCCCTCCTTCCAAATTCTCTTCTGAATCTGGCCTGAATTTCTGGCAGTTCCCAGTCAATGTAGTGCTCCAACCCCCATAAAGGTTACAGCCTTGGAAACTCTATGTGGCAGTTCTACCCTGCGCTATAAGGTTACTATGAAAAGGAATTGAACCTATGGTGACAGGTTTGGTTTGGTTTGGTTAAAGGTACAACCATATGCTGAATATGGTCTTTTAACCAAAACTCAGTTTCTTCATAAATAGATTCAATAAAACCTACTTCAAAAGGCTGCTGTACAGATTACATACATGTGAAAACATACCAGCTGCTAACATGTAAGAAGCATTCCATGAAAGTTACCTGAATGAATGAAATGCTCAATCAACAAACAGGGGGAGTTCAGAAGAGCAACCACACTGGAGGAGTGTCCGTGAAAATCTTACAAAAGAGACATTTGAGTTAGGCATTGAAGGATAAGTATTTTCACCACTGCAAGGGGCAGAGCAAAAAGCATGAGGATGCTGCCTTTTTTACCCTAGAAGTAACTGACACATAGAGGGCACCCAGGCTCACATTTCTAGCCCTGGCTTTTTTTTTTTTTTTTTACATTTACCTTGATCTCATCTCCGCATCTTCCTCGCAGAAGTGGATGGCAAAAAATGTATATTTTGTTGATAGTACCATCCTTCTCCCACTCAGGTTAAAATTTTTAAATATTCCTTTTTGATCATTCTGTTTACATCAGATACATCAAAGTAGATGCTCATTTTCTTTTCCCAATACCCCCCCCCACCTCCATTCTTTCCCATGTAGTCACACTCCCATCGACTCTATCTAGGATGCTGTCACTCATAGCAGTATTTTGCAAACTGCGTGATAAGAGCCACTGATGGGTGGGAAAATTAATTTAGTAGGTAATGACCAGAATTTTCTTAAAAAAAGAAAACAATAGAAAATATCAGCTCATTAGGTATAGAAAGGGTATGAATAGTTTCATGAAATCTTTATTTCCATTTTATATGTGTGTGTGTGCTGAATAATAGTACAAACTATATTTCTTTCTGTAGGGCATAGTCAAAAAAGTTTGAAAGCACAGTATACAACAATGGTTTTTTGGAAAGAATGGGGTGAGTCAAACATCCTTTTGGGAATCTAAGGTTTCCCTCAGAAAAACATAAGTAGGTACATATACACACAAGTACATTCACACTGCAAACAACAGCATATGTTAAATACTAAGGGGTTCATAAAACCTCCTCGTCCAAGAATCCCAACTTAACACATGGAGTAAAATTTCAGCTACTGCCAGAACTGAGCTTCCTGAATGTGTATTTAACATATACAACTCTATGCATATTAAAAGCCACTAGAAGGTAAGAAAGGAGCCCTGGTGGTACAATGGTTAAGTGCTTGGCTGCTAACCAAAAGGTTAGGCTGTTGGAACTGACCAGCTGCTCCTCTGCGGGAGAAAAGACTTGGAGATCTGCTAGGGTGAACACTTTGCTGTCCAACTGATTCCTAATAAGGTTTCCAAGGCTGTAATTTTTATGGGAGTAGACCTACATAACTTTTTCACATGGAGCAGCTCGTCAGTTTGAGCTGCTGCCCTTTCAGGTAGCAGCCAAGTGTTTAACTTTTGCACAACCAAGACTCCTCCGTAAAGATTACAGCTTAGAAAATCCTATGGGGCAGTTCTACTCTGCCCTACAGGGTCGATATGAGCAGGAATCGCTGGCACACAATAGAAAACAAGAACCATCTTTGTATCAGTACCTGGTAGAGTGCTTTGGCAAGTAGGTTCTCAGCATGTTTGCGGAACTGAATTACATCCTTATTTTCCTGCTTTGGAACCATCGGTGTCTTTTTAATGGCCAAAGAATAAGTCCTAACTCCTTGCCTTGGTATTCTTTCAGTATTTATTAAGCAACCACTACATGCCTGGCCCTGAGAAAACTATGGCGAACTCCTTTATAATTTGATTTCCTCATCTTCTCTCCTATCATTCCCAAGAGACGCCACCTATTCAGGTTAAAGTAAAAAAAAAAAAAAAAGATGTTACTTATTCCTCAATATATCGTTCCAATCTCCTACACTCCCTTCCCCACCCCAGCTCAGTTCAAATAGTTTTTACCCACTCTTGCCAGACTGGTCTAGTATTTACTGTGTACAGTAAGGTTGTTAACTAGGATTCATGAATAAACTCCTTTTTTTCTATTGTATGCAAAACTGTATGTGCACGTGCATTTTTCTAAGGAGGAGTCCACGGCTTTCAAAAAAAGATTTTTAAAGGTTGCCGAAGGATTTTGTGATTTGGAGTCCTGGTGGTATAGTGGTTAAGAGCTCATCTGCTAAACAAAAATAGGCCAACAGTTTGAATCCACCAGACACTCCTTGGAAACACTAAGGGGCAGTTCTACTCTGTCCTATGGGGTCGCTATGAGTCGAAATCGACTCCACAGCAATGTGTATGGAAAGAAAGTAAGGAATTGTATTTCTAATATTTATTAATTATCGTATGCTACTTCTTTTGTCTTTTTTTATATCCCAAAGGTAGGAATTAGGCTCTGCGGCAGACACACAGAAGTAGGTATTTCAGGAATTTTTGCTGCCGTTGGTTTGTGTCTTCCTTAAAAGCCCAAACTTACTGGAAACTGGAGGAACCCCCAAAACTATGGCCTCCTGACACACTGTTAACCCAGAACTGAAACCATTCCCGAAGCCCACTTTTCGGACAAAGATCTGACAGGACTATAAAACAAAAAATAATACGCGTGAGGAATGTGCTTCTTTTCTTAGTTCATTCAGATACATAAGACCAAATGGGCGGCTCCTGTCCAAACACAGGATGGAAAGTCATAAGAACTAGCCGAATGGACACGGGGCGGTGGGGGGGGGGGGGTCCTCACATTGGGAGGATTGCAACTAACGTCATAAAACAATATGTGTACAAATTTTTGTACGAAAAATTAACCTGAGC
Organism: Loxodonta africana; assembly: GCF_030014295.1. NCBI lineage: Eukaryota > Metazoa > Chordata > Mammalia > Proboscidea > Elephantidae > Loxodonta > Loxodonta africana. The sequence continues at coordinate 36,767,021 of NC_087345.1, read as the reverse complement.
TGTAAACTTTCACCTAAAGCACAATAAAAAACAAAATACCTCAATTCCTATAAAATTGAAATGCCTCCACAAGGAATGATGAAATTAGCAACATTTCGTGAAACCCCCCCCTTTTTTTAAGAATACAATATATTTTTCATAAGAATAAAATCTAAGTATCTTTTAGATCTACCAATCGGACATACAAAGTTGAAATACAATCTTCCTGTAACAACCAAGCACACAGCAAACACCGTTCAAAAACTTCAAGGTCAACAGCCTATTTACAACTTTCAGAGACGCAAAAACCCTAAAGGCTTTACTTTCAAGTCTTTTTTTTTTTTCCTTTTCCTTTCCAATTGTTTTATTACAGACTGACCTACTTACTGCAGGTTACAGGGCAATTCAGCAACATTTGTAATTCATGGAACGATATCTGTGCGAGCTGAAGACAGGGTTTATTAACAAAAGCTACTGGGTGCTCGGACATGCAAAAGACACAGGTCCAAAGGCAGCGGCGACACTCTCCCCCTTCAAAATAAAATAAAAGTGAAAGTTGCGGGCGTTGTTCCGTCAGTCACTTGTATGCACCAAAATCTGAGAGTCCCTAGGTGACAAGGGTTCAGGCCTCTGCCAGCGGCCACTCGAAGAAAGGGTCAGCCTCTCCCACGTCGGACCGCTCCCCGCGCCTCTAAGTCCCGCCAGCCGCCACGCGCCCTACAGGCCCGGCCACGGCGCGCGGCCCCCTGGGGAGGGGGAAGCGGCAGCAGCGCCGAGACGGAAGCTTTTCCTGTAGGTGAAAGGTCAGAGGCGCCGCAGGAGGCGCGGCGGGAGAGGCGGCCGTGCGCACCGAGCAGCTCGCTGACTACCTCCCGCGCCCCGCTGTGCCGCCCTCACGAGGACCCGCGTCCCCGCGCCGGTCACTCTTGGAGCCCCGCACACTCGGCCCCGCCGTTCCGGCCACTCTCCGTTCTTCCTCCCAACCCCACCTGAGCAGCCCACCGCGGCAGTGCCAGACGGGCCGGCCCTGCCGGCCGGAGCCTGCAGGCTGCGGGGGCGTCCTGCGGGTGCGTCCGTTGGCAGTTGGGTTAAAGGGACACTCTCGACCCCCACCCCTGGTGCGGCCGCTTTTCTCCCCACCGGCGCTTCTTACCCGCGGTTCTCCGCCGCGCTCGGTCCTGCTCCGGGCGTAGACCCGACAGCCCCGCTGCGGCGGATGCTGGGGAGTTCCGGGAGGAGACAGGTTGGAGAAAGGTGGGGAGTAAGAGGACCCAGGGAGCGGGAGGAGGGAGCTTTGAGTTTGTGTATTTCGGGGGGGGGTCAGAGTTCGTGACCCCTCCCTCGGCTCCTTGGTGCGCGCTCCCGCCCGCGCCTGCGCATTAACGGTGTGGAGGAGCCGCGAGAGGGGGGCGTGACGTTCTCTGTTGGGAGGGTGGGGAGGAGGGATGAGAGGAACCCAGCCGCGGTTTTGAAAGTCGCCTGCCCCCTGTCGGCTCGGAGGGACAATGGCCGAGAGCTGTGTGTCCCCATCAGGTACTTTTAGGAGTATGGTGTTTGTCAAAAGGAAGTTTTGAGTCAACGTCTCAGATTTGAATAATAAAAATAAAACATAACCCAATTGTTTTTAGGCAATTCGGTTTCTAATTTGTGCCAAACAACTCTAGGGTTTATTAGAGGATTAACAAGATCCCAGTCAAGTATTTAAAATTTCCTTATTTAAATATAAACGAGCCGAGGCAGAATGATATATCGTAAGGCAAGGTTTTTATTTACCAATTATTGTGAGTAAATAATGGAGATGTGATTAAATGGAGCAAGAATATAATCACTAGAATGTAAGCTCCCTGAAGGCTGGTTTTTACCTGCTTTGTCAGTGGTGTATCCTCATGCACTAGGACAATGCCTGATGGTAAATAAAGATGTTAAAGGGCACTGACAGAACATCACTTTCTGATGGTGGCCACCTGAGACAGCAAAGTGTGTGGTAGGAGCAGTTGCCCTGTATGCAAAGTACTGTGTGGTTTAGACTTTTAAGAGAAGGGATCCTCAGAATTTCCATTGTGTGGTGCGTAGGTCGTTGTTGTTGTCATCAAGTCGGTACTGACTCAGCGTCCCTGTGCACAACAGAACCAAACACTGCCCGGTCCTGCAACATTCTCACAGTTGTTGCTATGCTTGAGCCCATTATTACAGCCACAGTGTCAGTCCATCTTACTGAGGGTCAGCACTGTAGAAAAGCAGCTGCCGATTCAAGGCAGAAGCCCAAGTCAGGAAAAACAAATGTGCGTTTGGGAACCAGAACATCTCCTAGGTCATTTCCCTCTAGAACTATGCAACTGAACACATGGAAAAAGGACATGTGGCAAGTGGAAATATAATTCATGACTCATTCTCTGTAAAAGTCCACCTCTTACTTTTACCATCATTTGTTGTGTGTTTGATGGTTTTAAGGCAAAGTACTGCCTCAATCCTGCAATCTTTAAACTGGTCCCAAAGGAGAAAGCTAAGTACACTGTAGGTCAAATGGAAAAGTAATCTGAGACCTTTTCTCTATTCTCAGGGCACAGTATGCATATCTGTAGTGATGCGCAAGATTACCCCTTATCATCTAATTAATTCGCTTAAGTCACAGTAAGTTAACTTATTAAAACTTGGATGTAGAAGCCAATTTCGGAACATCATTTATGGGTGAAGGAGAGTTTTCCCTTCAGAAAAACCAAGAGGTCAGTGAGGTTCATCTTTAAATCTGTGACTCTAAAAGTTTTGGTTTAAAAGACATCACACAAGAAATAGATATTAAATTTATTTAATATAAATATACTTATTAACATTATTTACAATGCTAATTATTTATAAAGGATCTATTTCTATATGGACAATAAGAAACAGACTTACCACTTTAAAAAATGTTTCTAGAAATACATCATAAATCATTTAAAGAAACAACAGTATTTCAAGATTGTGTTCTTTCATGCCATAGGAACCCATATAAAAAACTGCCCCCCTTCATCTCTTCCCCTGTACCCAAAAAAGGAGCTTTTTGAAAATTTCTTACCTTAAAAAAAAATCCTACTAGAAAGTATTTGTCTCTTTTCTTAAAAGGGGAAAAGTCACAGATAAGATTTTTTGTTTAGAAAATGACTAAAAGTATCATAAGCTCCAGGATAATGTTTGTGTATTGCAGGCACTTTTTTCTTGAAAATCAGAAGCAACTGTATTGAGCAAATATAAGTGTCCACTTCATGCAAGGCACTCTGCCCTGGGCTGTAGAGGAATCTCCAATGAACAAGATACAGTTTCGGTTCTCAAGGGCAGAATGTGACAAGCACCATAAGAAAGTGTTTATGAACGAAGAGCCACGGGAGCACTGAGGAAGGAGACACTGGATCTACTCTGGAGGAACAGGGGAGAGAAGGCTAGGATCAACTGTCACAGAGGAGGCTTTCAAGTTGGGCACTCTTGGGAAAAGTGAGAATAAAGAAAACACTGTGAACAGAGAAGGGATGGATTAGGGTTGGCTGCAGGGTATGATACCTGAGGAAAAGTAATATATAAAGGTGAGACATGGTTTGGGGCAAACTGTAATAGAATTTGCATTCCATGCCAAGCCACCTGGAAGCCACTGAAGGTTGTAATAAAAAAAATATATAATAATAGCAGGAGATAAAACTAGATTATAGCTATGCTGTAGAAAGATAGCTCTGGCAGTGCTGAAAATGGGACCACATAAAGAAGGTATTGAGGTAAGAAGAAAAGTTACTGTAATCATTGGGAAGTAGTAACAGGGACTTGAGTCAGGGCCTATGCAGTAACAATAAAAGGGCAAAAAGATAAAAGGGCAAGGAGGATGGAAAGGATACAAGGATAACTGCAAAGAGCCTTGTTGAGACTTGGAGACAGATCCCAGAGCCCAGAATGATGCCTTTCCATTATGGGTGAAAATAAAAGAAGGAGATTTGAATGGGAAGGTGAGTTGAGATTTAGTCCTATAAAATTTAAAATGCTTGAGAAGGACTCGTGTAGCTATCCAACCCACCTGTTGCCGTCGAGTCAATTCCGACTCATAGTGACACTATAGGACAGAATAGAACAGCCCCATAGAGTTTCCCAGGAGAGCCTGGTAGATTCAAACTGTCAACCTTTTGGTTAGCAGCCATAGCACTTAACCACTACGCCACCAGGGTTTCCAGCTATCTAACAGGTAGTTGCAAATGTGGCCTTGTAGGATGGTGAAGAGTATAGGTTTAAGATCTAAGTAATAATGAGGGCATTTTGGGGCTGTTTGAGTTTTAATGACAAGACTTCTGTCCTCACTTTCTTCTACTTAAAGTGGGGGGAAGTGAGAATAAAGAAGAAAACAGTAAGAACAGAAAAGGATGGGTGAGGATTAGCTGGAGGGTATGATACCTGAGGAAAAGGGTTAAGATACCTGAGGAAATACTTAATATTTTCTCTTAAAAAGCACAGGGTAGTTACTATGAAAGAAACTGCTACATTAAATACAGTATCTGCTTTCAATTCTCTGGAAATCTCAGTAATTATATTTCACTACAATGGATCTGAAACTTTCCAAAAATTTAGCACAATGAAAGTATGCATTCAAGACATATCATATACTGATATTTACATTTTAACTAAATTACCAAATAGCAGGCTTTCCCCGTTTCCAGATATATTCTACCACCCATATAAACTTGGCTAACAAAATTATACTTTAAAGCTGTCATGCTCACTGTTATGGATTGAATTGTCCCCCCCTCCCCCGGCCAAAAAAAAGTGTATCAGTTTGACTTGATCATGATTCCCAGTATTGTGTGACTGTCTACCATTTTGTCATCTGATGTGATTTTCCTGTGTTGTAAATCCTACCTGTATGATTTTAGTGAGGCAGGATTAGAAGCAGTGATGTTAATGAGGCAGGACTCAATCTACAAGATTAGGTGGTGTTTTAAGTCAGTCTCTTTTGAGATACAAAAGGGGCGGGGGGGGACACCTCATACCAACAAGAAACAAGAGCCAGGAAAATAGCGTTGTTCTTTGGACCCAATGCCCCTGCATGGAGAAGGTCTGAGACCAGGGGAAGATTGATGACAAGGACCTTCCTCCAGAGCTAACAGAGAGGAATGCCTTCCCCTGGAGCTGGCACCCTGAATTCGAACTTCTAGCCTCCTTCACTGTGACAGAATAAATTTTTCTTTGTTAAGGCCAACCACTTGTATGTCTGTTATGGTATCACTAGATAACTAAGACGCTCACTTAGTTGTTATATTACAGCGTTATATGAGTTAAGGGTTGGTCTGATGGTCTCATTTAAAGAAATGCTTCTAAATACTTAATCAAGATTTTGACTGAAGAAGAGAGAATGAGCAATGGTGGTTCCTCTATCTTGGGCAGCCAGAAGACAATAGCAGGATACTGGGTATATTAGGGAACACAGGCGAAGAGGACAGAGAGAGGTTCAGAAATGTGCGATGATGCCGAAGAGAACCTTTCTCATTTTTCCTAGGACTCTGGTGGGTCTTCTACAGCTGCTACAGCTAAAAAAGGAGCGCTGGTTGGGGATAAGCACAAAAAAATGCCAGCCTTAATCTAGTTCAACCTGGTGTTCCTTGTGTAGGTTACTCTAAGCATCCATTTCAGCTTAGCTTTATAACTGCTCTCTCTTATGAGTAAAAGGGGATACTTGTAAAAGAATTTGATGGAAGCACATCGATTAATGTACTAAATACAGTATTCCTAGGATTAAGGTACTGGTTATACTTTCCATTTACAGAATGCAGCACATATTTTTTTTTCTCTGAAGTGTTAACTATCAAGAGATTGATCAGTTTTAGTAAGTTATAAATGATTGATAAGGGGAGAAGTGTAATAATATTCCACATTTAAAACCTCTTTATTGGAGAAGAGGGCTATATGTTATAATTCTCAAAACCCTCCCAAGGGGCTAAGCTAAGAGCTAGTACAATCACATATGTGTTTCATATATAATTAAAGAGAATTACTAGAGGTTTCTTCTCTCTCAGTTTAAATTTAGAACTGGTTCTTGATTCAGCCAGTTGTTAGAAGATGAAATAGCCTGAATATTTTTTGAAAGTCTGAGGTTTAAGTCAAACCTTAGTCAGAAAGTAGAGAGCTCAAGGGGATGGGGAAGAATCCCAAATAACTTGTTGTGCCGAATGCTAGACCCACTGAATCAGAAAGAAATCATTTATGAGGTGTAACCTTAGTCTCCAAAAAGGAATCATTAAAAATTGCAGGGATGTTACCCCTGCATAAATAAGGATGGAAGCTTTATTTATGCTATCTTGAATAAGTCAGCTGCAAAGATATTTGTTTACCTACTTTAACAAAAGACTTAGGGGACAGCAGGTGACATTGTGTGTGATGTTGGAACAGGTGATTCCATGGCAAGAAACAGCCAGAAAAACTACAGCAGCAAACTCTAGATCTAGTAGGCACTCTGGTGCTACAGCAAACAGCATTCAAAAGGTTTCTGAAAGGCACTCAAGAATTCCCCTGGCCATCATAGGTATCACACTGATTTAGAAAACCTTTTATATAGAACTGTAAAGGAAAATTCTTGTACCCCTTAGTGAAATACTGAATGGGTAACCTTGCCTTTTTAGTTTATATTTAGTTTAAACTCGTTCAATAATAGTATAAACATCAGGAATGACTTTAATCATAGTGTTCATTCATTTTTCTTCTGCCAACCAATAATTTTATGTTTAAAAGATAGTTCATCTGTTAAACAATAAGTGCACCAGAACTATGAATATAAATCTTTCCTAATGAGGTACACTGTAAGCTGATTAAAGTATTACAGAATTTTTTTTTAATTACCAGGGAGGACATATCACAAAATGGTATAAAAATATTTTAAGAAATGAATACTATACAATTTCAGTTAATACTGGCAAAGAATTTGTGCTTTTCTGATATAGTAATTCCAGTTCATTTTTAAAATCACAATCCATTATAGGAAGTGTAACATTTTTTTAAGGTACAAATACCACCATTGACCTGGGCTCAGAACTCTTACTCACAATTGCAGGGAACATTGTTGACATAATGCTTGCCATATATATTTTTTTAAATAATACATTTATGTTTGTGTTGAGCTTGGTGGCTTTAAAAGCCCATATTGTTGTTTCTGTTGTTATGTGTCATTGAGTTGATTTTGTGACAAAGTACCACTGCCTCATACAGTTTTCTAGGCTGTAATCTTTACAGGAGCAGGTAGCCAGGTCTTTCTCCCACAGAGCCTTTTGGTTAGCAGCCGAATGCTTAACCGTTACTACCAGGGCTCTTTTTTTTAAAAGCCCACAGAGTTCTTTTTGTTCCTCTGCACATGAAAACATCCTCATTCCTACTCACAATACAGTTAAAAATACATTCAGTTTCTAGCCCTTTGCTATAATTCCTTGATGATACAACATTAACTCTGGCCAAGAGAGGTACATAAAAGTAGAAAAACTTCAGATAATTTACTGGAATTTCATTTCACAGTCACTGAGGTAGAAGATGGTCATGCATTTTTCCATTAAAAGATACAAAAATTCATCTAGTTTACTGTACTGATTCAAAGACATGCATTTTTTTCATCAATAGTTTCATAATATTCATCATTTTTGAACCAAGCACTGCATGGAAATTTGCCCTGTGATATGTGCTTTTTACTTACAAAGATTTACCACTGGTGAGAATGTTACAATGTAAGGTAGAAAAAACAGTGTGTACTGTGTCACAAATAGTTAATACAGTATACGATATGAAAATAAGTTTTCTGGTATCCAAAGAAAAAGTACTTTAGAATTCAGTGTGAGTCTCAGAAATAATTCTGACCATTAAGTAAACATCAAAATTTTAATAAATAACATAGATGGAACAATAAACATTTTAAAAAATTACCTTATACCTAACAAAATAATTTCTTATACTGGACAGTTTGGCTGGATTTATCTTGGCAATGTTTCATTTTATAAAATTTTTGTACTGCATTTACTCCATTCTGATGAAATTCCACCTATTGGAATCACAGAAGAGATGAAACTGATACTGCTACAATATTGTGCCTTCCTGGAATGCTTCTATCCACCTATTGATAAGAGAAATGGGTTAGATTTGTAAAATCCAATTGCTGAATATATATGAAGACAAAAGAGATAATAGCTGGGCCTGTGGTTACAGTTACCCTAACAGCATATTTAAGATCCTTCCTACAACAAACTAGAATTCTGTAGGTAATTTGGTCCACCACCACATGAAAGTATGTCTTTTATTTCTGTGAGGAATAAGAAAGGGGCTATTTCATGTAAAAACTCTATGAAGTCCTGATGCTCCCATTTAATTGGTTTTTGGAAGTGGATATATAGGAACATTAGCTTCGGTTCTTGTCTCCTCCTCTTAACTCTATCCACTAGAGTATACTACTAGGGCATCCCTAGTTCAGACCTATTCCAATATTTTCAAATAAAGGCAATTTGGCATCTAGTCCACTCCCAGTTGATCAAACATTTTGCATGCAATAAAAAAGCTTCTCAAAGTTTCATAGAAGCCTTTTCAAAATTCTTTCTTCTCAAAATAAAGTTTTATCCAACAATATGTTGTTGTTGTCAGGTGCCGCCAAGTCGATTCTGACTCATAGCCACCCTATGTACTACGGAATAAAACAGAAGTCCCTAGTAATATTATTGATTCCTTTTGAAATTTAACTTTCATATTTTTATATTCTAAAAGTAATATATGTTCACTGCTGAAAATTTATAAAATGTTAACATTTTGATATATATTCTTCTAGGATTTACCACCTCATATTCTCCTACTCCCCAGGTGTGTACATTTTTTTTAAAAAACAGCATCAACTGAACTAATTTTTTTCTTTTCTTACTGAAATATAATTTCTTACAATAATATTTTATATAAAGAAAAGAGTCCTAGAGACTATGAATATTTGAAATCACTCAGTTAATTAGCAATATCAGCTTATAACAGATTCAGCTCAAATTTCAGCCTAAATTTCAAGGGTAGAATTTTCAAAAAGTTTAATTTTAAATACAAATGTTATGTAAGTTGTACCATTAAAAAAAAAAAAAAAAATTTAAAAAAGCCCAGTGACTGAAAATATTCAGAAATCATATATTTGGAGTGAAAATATTTGGAAATCATGATAAAGGTTTTAATATCCAGAATATATAAAGAATCCTACAAGTCAACAACAGAGAGACGAAGTACCCAATTAAAAAATGGGCAAAGAACTTGAATGGACATTTCTCCAAAAGAGATATAGAATGGCCAATAAGTACATGAAAAGATGCTCGACATCATTAGTGATTCATGAATTGCAAATCAAAACCACAATGAGATACTACTTCACACCCATTAGGGTGATTATCATCAGAAGAATGGAAAATAACAAGTGTTGGTGAGGATATGGAAAAATTGGAACCCTCAAACATTGCTGGTGGATATTTAAGATGGTGCAGCCACTGTGGAAACAGTTTGGCAGTTCCTCAAAAAGTTACACACAGTAATATCATATAACCTAGCAATTCCACTCCTAGGTATAGACACTGAGGAACAGAGTTTTTAATTCTCAAGGAATCCAGATTTCTGGATTTCGTGGAGGTTGAGGTGACCACCCAAGCTATTGTTCTGAAATGATCTTTGAACCCCAAGATTTGAGAAAACTGGTCTGAAAGTCACTTTTAAGTCAAATAATAAAACCCATTGCTGTTGAGTCAATTCCAACTCATAGTGACCCTACAGGACAGAGTAGAAGTGTCCCATAGAATTTCCAAGGAGCAGCTGGTGGATTCAAACTGCTGACCGTTTATTGTTAGCAGCTTGAGCTCTTAACCAGTGTGCCACCAGGGGTCCAAGTCAAACAACAGTCCAGCTTAATTAATAAAAGAACATTTTGCTTTGGACAGTGTGCTCATTTACAGAATTACCCATGTGCAGTTTCAATAACAGAAACTCAAAAGGTCAGACTAGAGCTATGTTTTAGGGTAAATCAGCAATTATTTGAAGTGTTCTTCAAGGAAATACTGCATGTCCAGGATTATGTAAACACCATTATGGCCCTGTTTCCATGGCAATGTGTAACTACTAGCAATAAGCTAGAGTATAAAAACTCAAAACCAAACCCATTGCCATGGAGTCAATTCTGACTCATAGCGACTCTACAGGACACAGTAGAACAGCCCCACAGGGTTTCCAAGGAGCAGGTGGTGGATTCGAACTGCTGACCTTTTAGTTAGCAGCCAAGCTCTTAACCACTGCACCACCAAGGCTGGAGTATAAGAACCTGTAAAAGATTTTTCTTCTTTGGAACATTTTTGACATGCTAGTCAGAAATGTTGCCCCAATTTGCAAATTGTATATTAAATAAACTTCAGCCAATTTCTAATATTGGCTTAATATGATTTTTGTTTTAACAACCTGAAAGACTTGAAAGCAGGAATGCAAACATAGACTTGTACACCAATGTTCATTGCAGCATTATCCACAATATCTGAAAGGTGGAAACAACCTAATCATCTACCAAAAGTTAAATGGATGAACAAAATGTGGTATAGCCATACGATGGAATATTATTCAGTCATAGAAAGGAATGAAGTTCTAACACATGTTACAACATGAATGAAGTCTGAAAACATTGTTAAGTGAAATGAGCCAGACGAAAAAGGAGAAATATTGATCCCACTTATATGAAATATCTAGGACAAATATATACAAAGTAGATTAGTGGTTACCAGGGATGGGTGGTAGAGGGGAATGGGAAATTATTGATTAATGGGTGTTAAGTTCCTGCTTGGGATGATGAAAAATTTTTGGAGGCAAATAGTGGTGATGGTTGCATAATATTGTGAATATAGTTAATGTCACTGAATAGTACACTTAAAAATGGTTGATTCCGTTAAGGCTGATGGAAAAGAACATATCACTGAACTGTACATGTGAAGATTATTGAAATGGTAAATGTTTTGTTAGCTTTATAATTACCACAATTAAAAAAGAATGGTTGAAAAGGCAAATTGTATGTTATATGTGTATTTTACCACAGTAAAAAAAAGGTGAGGGTTCATTGACAATATGGATCATATGGACTTAGCCAGAAACCATAAAGACGTTTCACTGTGTCTTATGTCTAACTTTTTAATTTAGCTATCGTTTAGTAGTTTCATTAAATAAACGATTTGCTATACAGGTTAAAAGAAGAAAAGTCCCCAAATTGCTATATTTGCACATTTTAATAGCATCATGTGTTAAAAAAAAAAAAAAAGCAACTGCCTGATATTAATAATCTCAAAGAGCAATTTATAGATAAATTCCAAATTATAAGTAAGCTGATTTCCTTTATCCAACTACATTCATTTCTATTTTAAAGGCATTTCTGACTTGTCAACTTAATGACATAAGCTAAAGATGATGTATTTTGAAAAGCAACAATTTTATCAGTTTGATGATGAATATAATACAGATGAAAATTAAGAGAAAGATAACATCTGCCAGAATCTTAGGTCAATTATTATTTTGTCCAAGTAATTTTTACAGAAAAAGTTAAGTGACATAACTGAAAAGTATTCTTCAGTACCTCCAGAGTATTTATTTGGAGGAGCAACTATATTCTGCTGAATATTCTAACACACACTTAAAAAAAAAAAACCTTACAGAGTATAATATTGTACCTGGTTGATATTCAGGAATATAGGCAATTCTGATGTGTTAATTCTAACTGCCTTAAGAAACTGCAAACTTATTTACAGCAGTCCTTTTTATCTACATGCAAAATAACAAATTTTTCTACATTTTAACTCCATTGAGAAAACATGTACAGCTCTTGCTGAAACAAAAATGCCTATTTTGTAAGGCCAAAATAGAAATCAAATGAAAAAGAATGAATGGAACTGTTTTGTTCAGAAAGGACATCGACCCCCACAGAGATATGCACCTCTATGTTAAGCAATCCCATGACGTCTAAATAAATATTCTTGGAATTTTGAAGAGACCACTCAGCCTTTACCATCTAAAATGACATCCATTTCCTTCTGCTCAGGCAGCAACATGGGAGCCTCTTAATATGTTTGACCTTTTTGCCAAAGAAGTAAGTTAGCAAGCAGCTGTTTAAGCTCCTGCTGTTCCATGGCACAATTGAATCATTGGACTGCCAAAGTCCTGGAATGTTTCAAGGGAAGATCCTTACCCTCATTGAAGAAGGTCAAATACCTCAGTTCTCCTTCCTTTCAGCAGAGCGGTATCATGCTGCTTCCTCTGAGGTTATGCGTAGACAAACTCCTGGAAAAGACTGCCTGTTTTCTTTTCCCCTCTGCCTCCTGAAGATATTCCAGACACCCTTGCCTTGTTTTTAAAACAAATCTTCTCAAGAGTTTGAATAATATGTTAAATCTTTCTATATTGGAATTCTGATTTAAATTCTGAGTTGCCCCCATACCTTAACATAGGTCATTTTTAAATCAACCATGTAAAGGAATAGCTTGAAATCTCATGTATAGAAGAAAATATTTCTAAGTTACTTACTTCTGAGCTGAGTGAGCATCTTCTGCTTTGAATACATAAAATAACATGTTTTTGTGCAGTAACTGAAACACTTTAGACTCTGAATTCTCATCTTTGACTTGAGTGACAGTGAATCCTAATAAAGGTTGACTTTCCAAAGCTGCCACATCCTGATGTAAAAATACACAAAATGAAGATGGGTTTTTAGATTGGGACAAAAGTCAGATTTGAGAATGCTTGATCTATGCAGGTATGTAGCTCTAATTTCATAAAAAAAAAAATTCATATACATGCATATAAAATAATAAAAAACAATATTAATTTTTCATTTATTCAGCAATATTTATTGAGCCTCCCCCGCCCCCATCTACCCATGTGTCAGGCACTGTGCTAGATGGTTTGCAATGTGTTCACACTCACTGAATTTCTTATTTTTCACTATAACCCTGAGAGGCAGGTACTATATCACCTCCATTTCATGGATAGAGAAAATACAGCTCAAAAAGTAAGTAATTTACCCCAGGTTGTATAAAGAAAAAGCTTGGACCTGAGAGCAGTGGCTTTCACAGGATGCTGGAACACAGGGGGATGGGATAGCAGAAGTGGGTAGAATTACAGCAAACAGCCAGAAATTGTTTATAACCCAAACAGTGCCTATCTTATCTGTGCTTACGCCTGATCAATAGAATCTGGGGATCAAGGGAGTGCCACCCAAGAGAGCTTGATAAGAGAAAACCTTTGAGTTTTAATGAAGTAGTAAGTAATCACATAACAGCAAAAGTAGTAAAGTAGTTAGTAGTCACATAACAGCAAAAATACTTGCATTTTAATACTATGTAATATTAATACAGTTGAATAAGAGATCTCCAGGTACGAAGCAAGTCCACATGAAAAATAACAGCAGCAACAGCTCCCCCCTTCAAAAGCAAAGCAAAACAAAATATACACAAAACCAATGCATTTAAAAAATTGTCCTCTGATACTTTAAATTATTTCCAGTTGTCAGTACGAAACGAGATCCCAAAATCTTTAGATCTCAGGCCTTACCTCACTTGCAGCGTATGTATACAGCACTTTATTTTTTATGACAAACCACAAGTGTTTCCAAGGTTTTTTATTGCCCTTTGATCTGTACAAGTAGCCACTCATAGAAGAATCCTCTGTGTTTGCTGATACCTAGATAAGCAAGCCCAATACATAGCTTAGTGGTTTTCAGAAAAACAAGTTAAAATTAAAACATTTTTCATCATTAGGTACTGAAAGTAACAACCATAACAATAATGTAACGTTTCAGAATGAAATTTTATATTTTCAAAGTTGGCTACTATATAAACTGATGGTGCTATTATTTTTTATTATTAGTATGAACATAATAAACCCATCTGCTTAAGAGCAATCTTAGAATTTTACCTGGTTTAGCTGTGCTCGCATGTATGAGGTTGTGTATGTGTTTCTCTGTGGGTTTTTGTTTGTGTTTTCTGGGTTGCCAGGCGAAGAAAATGAAAGAATTCCAAAGGCCCAAACAAAGGTTTTTTGTTTTTTTTTTTTTTTTAAAGCTATATATTTGGGGACTGTACATATTGTCCATTGCTCTACTTATTGGAGGGTGTTAGGGAAAATCATCTAAACCTTTATTCCTGAGAAAGCTTTTCAGACTTAAAAAAATCGTATCAATAGAATAGGTCATCAAACATTCTATTATTAATACATGTGATTTTAAGGATCAGCCTTTGATTGCTAAATTTTGATCTGAAAGAAAAGAAGTGTAAGCGCTTGACTGCTAACTGAAAGGCTGGCAGTTCGAATCCACCAGCTGCTCTGCAGGAGAAAGATGTGGCTTGCATAAAGATCACACAGCCTTGGAAACACTAAGGGGCAGTACTTCTCTGTCCTATAGGGTCCTTATGAGTAGGAATCGACAGCAACAGGTTTTGTGTTTTGTTACATAAAAGGTTAAAAAAAATTGTCACTACACAAAAACATAGTATGTTTCTAATGATTATGACCTGGTAATTGAAAAAAAAATTTTTTTTAATGTAGGGTACATACGTAGATAGAAAACAAACTTACTTTGACCCTTATAGCACTTAGCTAGATATTATAATTCTAAAATGTTTACTTAAAACTAATCAGTTTAATGCTTTAGAATAACACTTAGACTATGTCTCCAAACTGGGCTGCCCCCATACTGGAGAAATAGGGAAGGAAACATTTGTTAAGAATCTGCTATTAAAAAAAAAAAAGAGCAGACTTACTGGTCTGACAGAGAATGAAGAAACCCAGAGAGTATGGCCCCCGGACACTCTCATAGCTCAGTAATGAAGTCACTCCTGAGGTTCACCCTTCAGCCAAAAATGAGACAGGCCCATAAAACAAAATGAGACTAAATGGGCACACCAGCCCAGGGGCAAGGACAAGAAGGCAGGAGGGGACACGAAAGCTGGTAATGGGGAACCCAGGTCGAGAAGGAGAGGGTGTTGATGTGTTGCCTTAGTAATTTGACAGACAGACTCTTCTAGTCACACTTTTGTATAATCCCTTCCTCTTAAGTGTGATCAGGACCTGTGACTTCCTTCTAGCCAACGGAATACGGTAAAGGTAATGGAATGTCACTCCCATGATTGTGTTGTTAGTTTCCATCGAGAAATCTCTGAGTCATGGCGACCCTTTGTTATATTAGATAAGACTCCACCTTGTTGCAGAATGGCTCTAGAGACTCTCTCCTTTGCTGGCTTTGAAGAAGTAAAGAGCCATGTTGAGAAGCCATGTGCAAGGAGCTGTGTGCAGCCTCTAGGAGCTGAGGATGACTACTGCTAACCACCAGCAAGAAGCCAGCGTCCTCAGTCTTACAATTGAAAGGAAATTAATTCTACCAACACAAATGAGCTTGGAAGTAGACCCTTCCTCAGTCAAGCCTCCAGATGACAACTCAACACTAGCTGACACCTGGATTCCATCCCAGCAGAGGACCCAGCTAAGTCATCCCTCAATTTCTGATCAACACAAACTATGATACTAAATTTGTGTTGTTTTAAGATGCTAAGTTTGTGGTAATTTGTTATACAGAAAAGAAAACTAATACAAGTGGGCTCAATGGATTATAAAAGTATATGTTTAATCATTAATGTGTGGACTGTATTAATTTCTTATAAATTTCATAAAAAGGATTATATATTGTTTAATGGAAGCCTTAAGATCTGGCATTAAACTGGAAAGAAAAACTAAGTGCAAGTAGATTTGGATAAAGACATACATCCTTGTGTTTAAGACTATCAAGTAATTTTTAACAAAACAACTAGAATATTTACATTTAAATGAGATTTTGCTTAAAATATAGCTACCTTGGGATACTACAGATTTACATGTTACTTCCATCGATCAAAATGTTTTGTATATTCCTCTCTGGGAATATTTTAGAGAGTTTATTAGCCATACAAGATCAATCAGGAGACTGAGAGTCATGGATGGTCCTGTTATCTTTTTAAGAATAAAATTGGTGTTAACCAGCCTAATCACCTGATTCACAAAATTTTTGTTCCATGATTTCACTAAAACAAATCAAATCAAAATCAAAACACACAATCTGCTATTACTGAAAGTAATACTGAGAGTACTGAGGCTCTGGATATAATTCTAAAAGAGAGGAGTTTCTAAAAATGTTTTGAACATTACCAGAATAAAAACATAGCTTCCCAAGGAAAATACTTTGACCCTTATAGCACTTAGCTAGATATTATAATTCTAAAATGTTTACTTAAAACTAATCAGTTTAATGCTTTAGAATAACACTTAGACTATGTCTCCAAACTGGGCTGCCCCGATACCGGAGAAATCAGGAAGGAAACATTTGTTAAGAATCTGCGATTAAAAAAAAAAAAAGAGCAGACTTACTGGTCTGACAGAGAATGAAGAAACCCCGAGAGTATGGCCCCCGGACACTCTCATAGCTCAGTAATGAAGTCACTCCTGAGATTCACCCTTCAGCCAAAAATGAGACAGGCCCATAAAACAAAATGAGACTAAATGGGCACACCAGCCCAGGGGCAAGGACAAGAAGGCAGGAAGGGACAGGAAAGCTGGTAATGGGGAACCCAAGTCGAGAAGGGGAGAGTGTTGACATGTTGTAGGGTTGGCAACCAATGTCACAAAACACTGTGTGTACTAATTGTTTAATGAGAAACTAGTTTGCTCTGTAAACCTTCATCTAAAGTACAATTAAAAAAAAAAAATTAAACAAGAACAACAAAAATCTGCTATAAGTTCAATCTGCCACTCTGTCACACTGTGGTGGCTTGCATGTTGCTGTGATGCTGGAAGTGAGCAGGGTCACCCATGGTGGACAGGTTTGAGCAGAGTTTCCAGACTAAGACAGACTATGAAGAGGGGCCTGGTGTCCTACTTCTAAAGAACAACCATAAGCTCAATATTTTCACATACAAAAAATTAGGCTCTGCCATACAAATTCCTGTCCCCTCCCCTCCCTCCTTCCCACTGTAGCCAGACTGATCTTTAAAAATGCAAATGTGAACGGGTCACTCTATTGTTAAAAACCCTCAATGGCTTCACAGCATCTTTAACAGGGTCTTCAGGAACCTATGTAAATCTGGTTCCTTCTACTTCTCAAAATACTGGTCGCCATTGAGTCTATTCTGACTCATGGTGACCCCATTCACATCTGTCAGAGTAGAATGTGCTCCATAGCGTTTTCAATGGGTAATTTTTCAGATGTACAATGCCAGACCTTTCTCAGGAGACGACTCTGGGTGGACTTGTACCTTCAACCTTTTGGTTAGCAGCTAAGTGCGTTAACAGTTTCCACTACCCAGGGACTACTACTTCTCGGTCCTGTAACAACACTGTATTCCTAAGGCTGCTTAAACAAATTACCACTAACTTGATGGGTAAAACAACACACATTTGTTGTCTTATAGTCAATACATCAGAAGTCCAACATGGGTCTCACTAGACTAAAATCAAGGTGTTGGAAGGGTACATTCCTTTCTGGAGGCTCTAGTAGAGAACCCATTTCCTTACTTTTTCCAGCTTCTAGAGTCCACCTGCTTTCCTCGACTCTTGACCCCCTCCTTCATTTTCAAAGCCAGCAATGTCATGCGAAGTCCTTCTCACGCTGCCATCTCTCTAGTTCTCACTTCCCATTCCTTCTTCCACTTCTAAGGACCTTTATGGTTGCCTTGGGTCCACTCATGTTATCTAGGATAATCTCCCTATTTTAAGGTCAGCTGATTAACAACCTTAATTCTCCTTTGCCATGTAACCTCACATATTCACAGGATTCAGGGACACAGACATTACTGGGGGGCCAATATTCTGCCTAAGACACCTAACATCTATTAAATATTTATTCTCAGTTGGGAAGTATATTCAACACTTACATGGATTATCTCATTTTTCCTACACAAGAACCCTCTGAAGCAGACACTGTTGTTACCCGCATTTTACAGATAAAGAAACTAAGCTAGACACAAAATGGCCAAGTGACTTGTTTATGGTTACAGACTCCCGGCAGTCTGACTGTAGAGGTGGGGCTCCTCATTCCCGCCCTGTCCTGATCTTCCTCCCCACGATTTGGCCTTCATTCACCTCCTGCCCATCTCAGTGCCTTTAAAAAAAACTACCTCCTCTGCTTGATCATCCTTCCCCACTGTTACCTCCTACTCATCCTCAACTCAAACATTACTTACTTCCTCAGGGAAATTTTCCCTGACCCCTCAAGACTAGATCAAATCCCTGTTCTTTCTCTTATTGCATTCATCATGATTTATAAGTAGTTTACTCATTTGTGAGTTAATTCTAATTCCCCAGTCTCTAAGCTCCAAGTGGACATATCTTTTTGCTCACTGTGGTGTCTTCAGTGTCCAGCACAGTACATGCATGGCATGCAGAGGTCACATAGTGATAGCTGAATGACATTCGCATTATCTCATCTTCCCAATGTAACTGAAAAGGTGTAAAGCAATGACTCTCAAAATTTAGCACCCACCAGAATCACTTGTTAAAAGTTTCTGATTCTGCAGACCTTGAGTGGGACCTGAGAATGTGCATTCCTAATAAGTTCCCAGGTGGTGCTCATGCTGCTACTCTGGGGTCATGCTTTGGGAACTAGTGCAGGAAAGGAAGAAATGGCTACAGTCAGGAAGTAGAGGTCCAAAAGCTGAAGGCCTGTTTGTGTGGTTGGGGAAGGTGTATGAAATGGGATTAGAGTTAGGATGAGTCTAGTCTAGACTGCAAAGAGTTCTATAACCAGTGCTGTGGGGTGTAGACTAAAGAGGGGAACAAATGGTGAGAATTATACTTAGAAACTCTGACATCACTGTGGAGAGGCAAAAAGTTACAGAGACCTGAGAATTAATTAATTGATTAAGAACCTCAAGTTCTGGATGTAGATTTAAATTCAGGAACTGAGCGATGGCAGGGATAATTCAAGGGTGCTCACTAAACTGGCTCAATTAGTTTCATAGGAAACTTGGCAAATAGAATTTTAAGTCCTATTCTTACTATTTCATAAAATTGGTTTTAAGTCACATCACACTATTTCAATTGCCATGATGGAATACACTCTGACTTTACATAAGAAATATGATGTTGGCCAGAATTATAGGTATTTGCTTCCACTTTCTGTGATAGAACACCTCCAACAGTAAACCAAAGAACCAAAATTAAAAACCCTATTTGGCTGGCCACTAACCTAGTACAGGTTAGCACATGTCAGTAAATACTTAAAAAGACTAATCAGAAAGGGAGTGGCCAGAAAGGCAGTGAGTGCAGTCTGCTCTCTGACAATTGCTGACCGGACACTTAGATGTGAGGAATTGGATAGGATATCAATGGTGTCTGTGGATTACGCCATTGACAGGGCTAACCGTGTAGGCTGTTACCACTTTTTAAATTTTCCCTTCAGTTTTAATGGGAAGACAAGCTACTATCAGTGATTTCACGCCTATATAACCAACTAATGCCTAACAAACCATGCAGATCAGTAAACGCTACCAAAATGTCCAAGATATTCTATAAAGTTCTTCCTTCTGATAAGGGGCCTCCTCAAAGTCATTTTTAAAAATTCACATCTGTACAAGTTAACTTTACTTCCCATTATTGCTATAAGATGTTCTCCAAACCTTCAGACTGCCATTTTCTAAATGACTCAGGTCATAAGGGAGACCAGGCAAGACTGTGAGGCATCAGCCACATCCAGCACCAGTATTAAAATTCATGCTTAATAGTGGTAGGAAATGACAGCTTCCTTTATAAATGAAAAACAATGTATTAGGAGTATGAATAATTCAGCCTCTATGAGGTTGCAAGCTTAACAGAAACACTTACTTCTTTGAGAGCAGCTGGGATTTTTTTCTGTTTTCTCCCTGATGGAATACTATGTAAGACTGATGATAAGGCACTTGAAGGAGATTTGTGATTTCCTGGAGATCCAATTTTAGGGGAGTGCTGGTGATCTAAAACAAATCAGGCACACTTATGTAGCCATTGGTAAGCATCCTGCAATTTGATTTAATGCAAATCAATAAACATTGTTGCATAATATATCCATGGAGGAATACTCAAGATACTGACAACTCTAATGGCCTCCAGTCAAGGAAAATGGATGGCTTGGAGGTGAGTGGGAGGAAGACCTCACTATCTATGGTTTTATGCTTTTCGACCTTTAAACCACATGATGAGATTTTGCATCTTTAGAATTCTGAAACGTGAATGAATGTACTAACTCAAAAAAATATGTTAAAAAGAAAACTTCCTTATTGATTTGGTTTTAAAAACCTAACAACAGTGCTTAGTGTCTAGATAGTAAAAAAAAAAAAAAAAAAAAAAATGTTACAATGAAAAAAGTGCTAGAAAAGGAGACGGGGACTCAGATGAGGAAGTAATTCTGACTGCAGAGGTTCAGGAAAAGCTGGGAAGAGAAGGTGATGTTTTAGTTGGTTATTAAGGTATAAGTAAGAGTTTGCCAGGCAAAAAGGAGAAAGAACATTCCAGGCAGAGAGCTTAATATGAGTAATGGCAGATGTGAAGTTATTTATTTGGCAAATGGGTAAATGTGCTGCAAAAGACCTCTTTAAAGTATTAAAAGGCAAAAATATCACTTTGAGGACTAAGGTGCACCTGGATCCAAGCCACGGTATCTTCAGTTGCCTCATACGCATGTGAAAGCTGGATGATGAATAAGGAAGACCAAAGAAGAATTAATTAATGCCTTTGAATTATGGTGTCAGCAAAGAATATTGAATATACCATGGACTGCCAAAAGAAAGAGCAAATCTGTTTTGGAAGAAGTACAGCCAGAATGCTCCTTAGAAGCAAGGATGGTAAGACTTGGTGTCACATACTTTGGACATGTTATCAGGAGGGATCAGTCCCTGGAGAAGGACATCATGCTTGGTAAGGTAGAGGGTCAGCGAAAAAGAGGAAGACCCTCAATGAGAGGGACTAACACAGTGGCTGCAACAATGGACTCAAACATAACAATTGTGAGGATGGTGCAGGACCAGGCAGTGTTTTATTCTGCTGTACATAGGGTTGCTTAAGTTGGAACCGACATGATTGCACATAACAATGGCATCTGCAGAATAATAAGGCTGGAAAAAAAGGCCAGATCTAAAAAACCTTAACTGTTGTTTAAAAATTAGGCAGTGGGAAACCAAAAGCTTTTGAAGCAGGGGAGTGTCTTAAACAGACTGAAGATTTAGAAAAATAAATCTGGCAATACCCAGGAGGAGTGATTTACAGCAGGAAAACCACTCAGT
Organism: Loxodonta africana; assembly: GCF_030014295.1. Lineage (NCBI taxonomy): Eukaryota > Metazoa > Chordata > Mammalia > Proboscidea > Elephantidae > Loxodonta > Loxodonta africana. The sequence continues at coordinate 36,745,746 of NC_087345.1, read as the reverse complement.
AAACTATAATAGTCCAGGCCAGAGATAATGAAAGTCTTCATCAGGGCTGAGATGGGGCAATCAAGACAAAGTCAGACCTTCAAAGATAAATTTGTCAAGATTCACTGATCAATTGGGTGTGTGTGAAGAGGGAGGGAGACTCAAAGATGAATTCTGCATGTTTGCAGCTTATACTGTATACCAGAGAGCAAAGGGAGGAACATAAAGCTGGCTAAGAAATAGATACATGGGTGTGTCTTCCAAGCAAATGTATACTTAGCAATCTATTAATCTATAAATGTATGGGTTCTGAAAGAGCATGCTGTCTAGTTTTATTCACTCAGACATTGCCACTTCCTATTGAAAAACTACTCTTCATAGAAATGGAGCATAATCATTTTAAAATCAGGTCCTATAGCCTTCAGGAATTTAATTATAGATCCTTTCCCAAAATATAGACCTGTACAGACAGTCCTGCTAGCTGCATCCACTTTAGAGATAGACTGGGGGCCCACAAATCATGAGTAAATGTACATGATACGTCATTTTGTATTTGGTTAAAGAGTTGCGCTAGAATTAGGCTAACAAATTGCCACCTAGTATATTTCCATAGAGAACTGATTTACGGACAGTTCCCTTTCAAATATCTTAAGCATTTCATCCTGTAATGGCATGTCTACAATTAATTTTCTTAACAAAACCTTATTTCACAGAGTAAAAATAAACTTCATTCCAATTTCTCTTGGGATTAAGAGTTAAGAAAGCTTTGTACTCATTTTGAGGCCGATAAAAAAAAAAACTTTTTTTTTTTTTTTTAACACCAATCATATTGCCAACATGCAGTGATACTTCTAAAAGGTTGTTTTGAAAGCATCTGGGGAATAAAGGAATTTTTGTTAAATCTTTTGCTTATTTATTACCTAATTTCTGCAGTTCTTGGAAACAATGTTCACATACTCTTGCTGGTTGATTTTTCAGGTAATCTAAACCATACTTATTCGATGAACAAGCTTGACATACAATCTGAAACACACATTAGAATTATTTCAATTAGAATATCCTTTGTGTCCAAACCATAAGAAATGATGCAATTTATCATGCTGTCTACTTTTTGAAATGTTTTCACAGTCATTCAATCTCAATCTTCCTAACAACTCTAGGGAGCTCAGGCATGTAGTGACCTAACACACAGTACTGCCTTTGAAAGACGAGGAGACCACAGATTATTACTGAGTACTTACTAAATGAAATTGAATACTACATGAGTTACTGTATGTAAAATGTTTAGAATAGTGTCAGCCTGAGTAAGGCCTGTGTTAGCTGTACTCAGCAGCAGCACTGTCACCATCATTATCCCTGCTGCAACCACCACCTCTGCTGCTCCTTTACCAAGTGTCCTCCTCTGTATTAGATGCTCTTTATATAGGACCTCGTTTCCTCTTTACAGGACTCTCTGATGTAGCTGTTACTATGCTTATTTTAACTAATGCAGTCAGAAGGCTTAGAAACGTTACTGATAACTTCCACACTGAAAGTTCCCCCTACTAAATACTTGGTCACCTAGAAAAATGCAGTTTTAGTATACTGCAGCACGTGAGAACCGAAGCCAATGAGACCGCCTCATTTTCCCAGGTTTCACAAGTTTTCCGCCTTTGACAGGGTGTAGTCTTACCACTTTTCTATCGCTTGTTTTAGTGGGAAATATTTGAGTTTTCCTTCTCTGACAGGTTTCTGCCTTACACAGGTTCTGGCTTTCACAGGTTTGGCTGTAATTAGCTGTGCAGAAATGTGAGGGTCTATTTAACTGTAGATTCGTTAGTATTTTTTAATGAAAGTTTCTATTACTGACATTCTAAAGTAACCTTTAGATGGGAGGGGGTGAGTTCCCCAAAAGATTTTTCCCCCTAAGTATGTAGGGAAAACACTATCCATGATTCAGATCCGTATTCTTCTTTCCTTCCTTCCTTTTCCTCTCCCCCACCCCCTCTCTCTTCCATTCTGGCAATGGTGGATGAGGGGAATATGCTAGCTCACTATGTACAGCCTGGAAATATTAAAAATCACAAGGGAGATGGGTGTTATCCTCCCCAACCTTTCCGCAGGCCCGGCAATGGTGTCGTCTCCAGGTCAGAGTGAATTCACTTGTGCAGATCATACACATTGTGACTCTGGTATCAGGAATCCAGATGGGAGCCTTTGATCCAAGGGGACTAACTTCCTCTTTATTTTCTGAGTCAGCCTGAGGAAGGAGAATGACACAGTCTGATTATCTCCATGCACATTGCCTGCTATAGAATCAGGCCTTTTTATTCGACAATGGAGTGTCACAGTGCTGCTGGTATCATGAAGGATGTGGGATGAAGTATGGGCTGTGATTTTTTTCATGTTGTCAGGAAATTAAGATTAGCCACATTCTAAAAATCCTCTAATATAAAATTAACTTAAGAAGATGTCTGTGGTCATGGGATGACAACTGATTATTGTCTTTTTTAAACTATTTTGTATTTTCAAAATTTTCTACGACGAGGTTTTATGACTTGAAGAAAACATCCATATGCTATCTGCTATCAGAGGCTTGCGGTTAGAAATTAATAGCAGGATAAATATTTAATTCTGAAATTACATACACGCCTCCAATCCGTCTGTAAACTTATGTTGATTTTTAACACCCCACTGGGGGGAAAAAAACTTTTTTAAAGTAAAAACTGTTTAAAATGCACTGGAAGAAAAAAGACAGCAAAGATAATACCTCATCAAGACTCCTACTAGGACAGAATGTGATTCTTTTCTTGGCATACTCTTCTATGGACTTGGAAATTGCTTCTAGCCATTCATCCCTTTCTGTGGCAGAGCTGTTGGGGGCAAAAGAAGGTTCCATCAACCAGATGTCAGCTTTTGTTCTTTGCCTTCTTCTTATTTCTTTTCTTTCTCCCACGGCAACAGATTCTACCACCCTCCAATGACACTGTCACAGGCAGTAACTCTGAAGTTTGTTTATATGCACAAATAATCATATGGGCATTATAACCCTTGACATTTTAGCAAATAAAACGCATTATTTTTCCTTCCAAAAGTATTGCTTTCTAGTAAATGGCTTTTGAAGTTACTGCTAAATTTAAAAAACATTTTATAGTTCAGTTTAAGGGATAGTCATACAATGAATAGCCATGATTATTATAAAATCAAGGCGTTTCCTAAGACATCATCATAGAATTAAAAAATACTCCAAGACATCAAGTTTCATATCCTAATTTACAGCACAGAATACTAAATATTTTTACATTACCAAATATTACTAAGAATTTCCAGAAAGGACAGCGAGGAAAGGGGAACATATTTTTGCTATCATAAAGTACATGTCAAATGAGTGGTTAATAAGGGAAACAGCCTCTGTTGTTGTTAGGATTCTTCTACCTATTCAGCCCACCAAGCTTTCTGTCCTTACCCCCAGTACATCTCATCTGTGATTCAAATCTAGAGGAGAACAGGCCAAATAGAGGGAAAGGCTATTTAGAACAGGGCATTCCTGTTCGGCCTTTTTCTACAACCACACCCCCCCCCCAAAAAAAACTCTGGTAACCCTGAATCCTCACTGGTATCAGCACATTCATAAAGCCGTTATTTAATTTTTGTTTTGCATAAGCAAAACTTAGAGGCACATTTTAGGATATTATAAATGATGGATTAATGATGAATGGACAGTGAGTTTAGTAATGAATTTAAAACTCTAACATAATAAAATAAAATTGATCATAATGAACAGAACTGTGACTGTGTGAGAAAATGTCTAGGATTTTTAGAGAGGCACACTGAAGTATGCAGGAGTGAAACGACTTGCTTAACAGCAACTTGTTTTAAAATCCTTTAGACGAGAAAACAGGAAAAGCTGGAAAATCCTGATAATTCTTGAGTGTGGGTGACTGAATATGCAGTTTCACTGTATTATTCACTCTAATTTTAAGTATATTTGAACTTTTAAAAAATATTTTTATTGTTAAATATGCAATTTTATTTTTATATATGAAAAATATTTTTAAAATCCATCATAAGTAATGGTAAATACAGGCATATTTAGATGTATTTTGAAGAACCTGGAGCAGGTCAAAGAGATACTAAGAAAACCACTCACCTTTCCCTCAGTAATCATTCTTAGAAACATACTTACCTATAAAATGGCTTAGGTGCCATTTAGAATACGCACTCACATGGATATAAAGAGACAGATATCCAGTTTACATGCAAAATTTAAAAACTAGTATATTTCTCAAATTTTCATTATATGTGAAAGTAAAAATAAAACAGAAACAACCCCTCTCTAACAACAAAAAAAAAACACTGCTACAACTCTGTTTTTGTCGTTAGTTGCCACTGAGTTGGCTCCAATTCACGGAGACCTCATGTATAACAGAACTAAACATTGCCCAGTCCTGGACCTTCTTCACGATTATTGGTGTGTTTGAGTTCATTATTTGACTACTGTCTAGTGCCTTAGAACCCAGAAGCTTATCTTCTAGCACTATATTGAACAATATCCTCTGATGATCCATACAGTTTTCACTGGCTAATTTTCAGAAGTAGATCACAGGCCTTCCTCTTCAGTCTTTCTTAGTCTGGAAGCTCCATTGAAGCCCATCCACCATGGGTGACCCTGCTGGTATCTGAAATACTAGTGGCACAGTTTCCAACATCATAGCAACAAGCAAGCCACCACAATAGAGCAAACTGATGACAGGTGGTGGACTGTCACAACTAGCTACTGCATAACATTACCACATAACATGTAAGAGTTACTACACGTTAGCCAATTGTGCTAAATGCTTTGCAAATGTCATTGCATCTCATTCTCAGAGCTCGCCTATGGAATATATGTTGCATCTTACCACTCACCATCACCATTTACAGATGAGGATTTGCAATGTTAGATATTGGTTTTAGACATCAGGCTACCAAGTGTGAAGCTGGTATCAGAGCCAAGTGTGGTTAAGGACTGAACCCTTCACCGCGAGGTCATCTCTGGCCTTTGTTCATGTTCTTTGAAGAATTACACAATGAGAACAAATACTTAGGCTTTCAAGCAAACATTCACAAAACATTACACTCCTTCCCTCCCTCCCCCACTTTTTACTGGAAGAGGTGACAGAAAGCAGAGAGGCAGATGGCTAATTTAAGAACTACTGTCTGATTTTCCTGGAGCCCTGGGAGACATCGTATGTGATTCAACTGTGTAGATCATGTCACATATGCTGTTCTTTCATTTAATCATTCCTGGATCTCTCTTGTGTGGGATTCTGCCAAAACAATGTTGACTAGCTCTTGAGAACACATTTCTCATGGACCACACACATTTGCCAGTAGCACAGAATGGATACATTGTAGCTCTCCTTTTGTAGCTTGGTGGCAGAAGAATTAGCATCTTAGATCAAAAAACAGTTAAACTAAGTATTCTTTTCTACAGAATGTGTACATTACTAGAAAGCATATTTGTAACTAATGAGTCCCATTTTCTCATTGGCTGGGATGAATTTCCAAGGGGAAAATTCCTCTGATTGAAGGTATTTCTGGTGTGTTATACCCCACCACAGCACTCACTACTTGTGCTAACTTGTTGGGTGTTACCCTCAGGTTCAAAGTCCACATCACTTCAGTTCATTTCAGTGACATTCACTGGGTATCTAATAATGACCAGGAACTAAGCCTAGAACTGGGCATACAAAATACACCTTACTTGTAAGTGCTCACAATTCAGGTGAGACCTAGAACAAGTAATTAACATATGAGATCATAAATGTAAGGAAGATAAATAATATAGTAGTAAATTACCTTGCTGAGGATGAGGATCAAAGTAGCAGGGAAGGCTCTGCAGAGGTGATGGCTTAGAATTACATGAGTTTGACAGAGAACTCTGCAGCCTCTCTGTGCACTCCCATTCAGTCTCCTAGCTCTGGTTATCATCTCTAAGCTGATGATTCCCATATATATGCCTTGTCTTAGTCATCTAGCACTGGTATAACAGAAATACCACAAGTGGATGGTTTTAACAAAGAGAAGTTTATTCTCTCACAGTCCAGTAGGCTAGAAGTCCAAATTCAGGGTGCTAGCTCCAGGAGAAGGCCTTCTCTCTCTGTTGGCTCTGGAAGAAGGTTCTTGTGAGGCATCAGTCCTCCCTTGGCCTGAGAGTATTTCAGCACAGGAACCTCAGGTCCAAAGCACACGCTCTGCTCCCGGCACTGGTTTCTTGGTGGTATGAGGTCTCCTTGACTCTCTGCTCGCTTCTCTCTTTTATATCTCAAAAGAGATTGGTTTAAGACACTACCTAATCTTGGAGACCTCATCAATATAACTGCCGCTAATCCATCTTATTATATCAGAGTGACAGGATTTACAACACATAGGGAAATCACACCAGAAGATAAAATGGTAGGCAATCATACAGATATTTTTGTGGGACACAATTCAATCTATGACATGCCTCTAGTCCAGGTTTCCTTCTGAGATCTGAATACTTATATAAACTGACTTCTTGATGGTTCTGTTTTGATGTTTCATAGACACTTCAAATTCAACGTGCATGTCTAAAACTAAACTTCAGATTTCTCCCTGAAACTTGTCCTGTCCCACTGTTCTCTATCACAGTGAATGGCAACACCCACCAACCTTCACACACTGTACAAGCTGGAGACTCACTCTTAATTCCTTGATCCTTCTCATCCCCTATGTCCAATTAATCACCCCCATTAATCTCCCCCCCAATCCATTTTCCATACAGCAGCCAGATAATATTTTTAAAATGCTAAGGTGATCACATCATTCCCTAGTATAAACCTTTCAGTGGCTTCCCATGGTTCTGCATGATCTATCTCACCTTCCCTTCCAGCCCTATCTTAGGTCACTCTGCCTCTTGTTCTCTGTGCTCAGGCAGCACTGGCCTTTCAGTTCTTCGAATATGCCATGCCTCTTTCTACCTCAGGGCCTTTGTACACACTGTTCCTAGTGACCAGGAGCCTCTTTCTTTCTTCCCTGCCTAGCTTTCCAACTCCTACTTACCCTTCTGATGTCAATATACATAGAAGGTCTTTAGGACAGTGAGTCAGCTATTCCTGCTCACCCCTCTCCCCCAAATCTAGCTCAAGGTCCCTTGTTTTACAGTATCTAGTACTTTTCCTGTATACTACTTAATCACAATGGTAATTAATTGTTAATATTTGCTAAGTATATGTCTTCCCTAAGTAAATGTGAACTCAGTGAAGGAAACCAAAACCGAACCCATTGCTATTGAGTTGATTCTGACTCATAGTGACCCTGTAGGACAGAATAGAACTGCCCCATAGGGTTTCCAAGGAGCAGCTGGTGAATTCGAACTGCAGCAGCAGTTAGCAGTCAAGCTCTTAATCGCTATGCCACCAGTGTTTCAGTGAAGGAAAGGTTTTTTTAATTCTCCACTGGATCCTGGTGTCTAGTACAATGTCTGGCTTGGGGTAGAGGCTCCATGTTACTTAATAAATGAAGGGACGAATTCAAGGCAGCAAGAGCAGCCTGTGTCTTAAGGTGGAAGGACAGTAGGCTGGTGTGTGTGGAAAAGCACAAGCAGATCCGCGCTGATGGAAGATGCAATGCTTTGCGAGGTGGATGCAGAGAGTGAATGGACGTCAGGTTGGTAAGGCAGACAGGAATCTATATAAACACCCAAACCACCACTGCCATGGAGTCAATTCCAACTCATAGCGACCCTACAAGACAGAGCAGAACTGCCCCATAGAGTTTTCAAGGAGCGCCTAGTGGATCCAAACTGCCAGCCTCTTGGTTAGCAGCCGTAGCACTTAACCACTGTGCCACCAGGGTTTCCGAACCTGTATACAGGGTGGGGGAACTCAAAAGAAGAGGAGCATAACACACTGGTGGCATTCAGTGTGTGTTAGCTCCCCTCCCACAACGCCAGCTAAACTCATTCTTCGAAATTTATTTTTCCTTTACAGAGAGTTTTCCGGTTTTATGATTTCTCCTGTATATCCCATATTCAATCCATCGGTAATCCTTTTGTCTTTACCTGATTCTTACCACTTCTTACCACCCTAATCCACAACATCATCAACTATAGCCTATAGACTCCTATAGTACCCCAATATTCCAACTTTCAAACAGCAACCAGAGTGGTCTTTAAAAAATATAAATTGGACCATATTGCCTCTCAGCTTAAAACCCTCCAATGGTTTTCCATCACATTTAAAAATCCAGTGGCCTCACAAAGGTCTATAAGGCCCCACATGACCCAGCCCCTACCTACCCCGATCGCTCTTCTCAGGTTTAACATTCCCTGAAGCCCTAGGCTTCATCTATACAGGACTTCTGGTTCTCCCTGTAACATACTAAACTCTGTCCTGCCCACTTTGTATTTATTTTGTACCTGTTGTTTCCTTCACCTGGAATTTACTTCTCTGCTACTCTTGGAAGGATCTTTTCTGATTCCCCTATTAAAATAGTCCTGTTCCATCAAAATCTATCCACTCATCTTACTTTATTCTTCTTCATAATATCTGATATCTCAAATTATATATATATTTTTTCACCAGACGACTGTGTATCTGAAGTCCCTGGGTACTGTAAATGGTTAACGCACTCGACTGCTAACTGAAAGGTTGAAAGTTTGAGTCTACCCAGAGGCAACTCAAAAGAAAGGAACGGTGATCTACTTCCAAAAAATCGGCCATTAAAAACCCCAGTTCTACACTGAAACACATGGGGTCGCCATGAGTCAGGCTTGACTCAATGACAACCAGTTATTGTGTAGAGCCCCCTTTAGAATGTAAGCTCCACAAGGGCAGGAATTTTGCATCCCCAGTTCCTGAAACAGTGCCTGGCACAGGAAAGGCGGTCAATAGATATCTGTTGAATGGATGATGACATTAGACTCCCTCCTTCCCTGACGGCTTTCCTAGATGCCATTCTCCAAGCAGTCAATCTCTCCTATTTCTAAAGTTACTCATACTTAGCAAGGGTTACTGTCAGTAAGCTCTGCACATTATTGAGGGCCAGTGCCAGAAAGTACTAACAAAAAGAAAAACAGAAGAAGGGTTCCGTATTTTATATTAAAAAAAATATTTTATATATGACCTTCCTCCCCTTAAAATAAAAATAACATTCATATACAACTATCTTTTGAAAAAGTGTTTTCTGTGAAAAGAAGTGTTTTCTAGAAGGTAATCCTACACTTCTGTTATTGCATAAGCCTCATTTATAAAAGGTATACTTTCTGCTGTTCTAGTGTCTTCTCAGTAAGACTGATTTTTTTCATCCTGTACCGACCATGCCTCTTAGCTCAAGTAGATACATAAGATTATACGGGCTACTCCTGTTCTGAGGCAAGATGCGAAGGCAGAAAGGGACAAGAGCTCATTGAATGGACACGGGAAATACAGGATGGAAAGGAGGAGCGTGCTGTCACATTATAGGGAGAGCAACTAAGATCACATAACAATGTGTGTATAAATTTTTGTATGAGAAACTAACTTGAACTGTAAACTTTCACTTAAAGAACACACACACAAAAAAGGTTTAAAAAAAAAAAAAAAGAATGTGTGGGATTCCGACCAAAAGGGGAAATAACAAACCCAGAGAAAGCAAATTGCATTTAAGGATAAATGAATGAGGATAATAAAGACTAAGTCATAATTAATTAGGACTTCTTTGAAGTTACACAAATATCATATAAACCTGTACCAGAATTGTTCATTAAACCTGTCAGGTATTAATCTGGAAAAACGTGAGAATCTGCATATCTACCTGATAGGCAACCAAAGAAAGGAAGATTTACTATAATTTTCTGAATTACTTAATTTTAATAAAACAGAATTTTGTTTTTACTAACACTCATTTTAGTTAAGAAACTTAAGTTCAATTGAAAACTTGACTTTTCTATAGGCATTCCCTCTTGGATCTTTGAATATAACTTATTTTTGTGTGTGTGATAAAAATATATTTAAAAAAACATTCGCCTTTTCAACATTTTTTTACATGTACAATCAGTGACATTAATTACGTTCATCTATACAACCATCTATACAACTCTGGTGGCACAGTGGTTAAGAGCTCAGCTGTTAACCAAAAGGTCAGCAGTTCCAATCTACCAGCCACTCCTTGGAAACCGTATGGGGCAGTTCAACTCTCTTACAGGGTCACTGGAGGTAGGAATCGACTCCATGGCAATGGGTTTTGTTTTTTTAAATACAATCATCTCCATTATCAGTTTCCAAATATTTCCATCACCTTTAACAGAAACTCAGTGGCCCCTAAGCAATGACTCCCCTTTTCTCCCTCCCTCCTGCCCCGGTAACCACTAACAGACTTTGGGCTCTATACATTTGCCTATTCTAGAAAATTCATATAAATGTGATCATACAATATTTGTCCTTTTGTGACTGTCTTATTTCAGTCAGAACAATGTTTTCAAGGTTTGTCCATTGTGTAGCATGTGACAGGACTCTATTTCTCTTTATACCTGCGTAATATCCCATTGTATGTGTATATCACATTTTGTTTATCCACTCATATCTTGAACATTTAGGTTGTTTCCACATTTTGGCTACTGTGAATAGTCCTACAAAAAATACTGGTGTACAAGTATCTGCTTACACTCCTGCTTTCAATTCTTTTGGATATATGCCTATGAGTAGAACTGCTGGGTCATATGGTAATTCTATATTTAACTTTTTGAGGAACCATCAAACTGTTTTCCACAGTGGAAAATACTTTTAAGAACAAAGTTCAAGTACTGCCAGGAGCCTGCTGTACAGGGACTTGATGCTCTTTGTACTTTTTGGTCAAACTCCAAAAAAAAAAAAAAAATTATAGTGTCAGGTGATCAAGAGTTACTTTCACTCTACAAATACGGATCTGGGGGATGCTTCAGGTACCCCCCAAAAACTTTGCTTGCTCTGGCAGGTAGCTGGGAAGCATTTGACAAACACTGAACAAAGGTGTTTGTCTTCCTTTGTTATCTGGTATCAGGCAGCAGTGGCCATTCTGCATCACAGGAGAGACAGGATCTGGGGAACTGCTCTTGCAGTTCTCCAATTGGGGGACGTCAGACATCTGGTCTGAGTCCTTGACATGGACATAGGCAGCACTATAATGGCTAAAGCAGGGATTTTAGTCTCAGATACACCTACCTAGGTTGAAATTACAGCTCCACTACTTACTAGTTGTATTATCTTGGACATTTTATTTACTCTCTCTGAGCCTCCATTTTTCTCACCTAGAAAGCCAAGATGATACCTATACCTCAAGTTATTATGGGAATTAAAAGAAAAGTATAAAACATTTAGCACTGTGCCTGATGCAGAGTAATAAATGGTTTCAGGTGCTAAGATCCTAGCTGATTTTAGTGGTACAGACATAGCTAGAGGCAGACTGGCTGGATTCCAACACTGGCTCTGCTACTGAGTAGCTGGGTAGCTTTTCTCTTCACTGTTTTTGTCATTAGTTGCCGTGCAGTCAGCTCCAACTCATGGCAACACCATGTACAACAGAACAAAATGTCCAGCTTCTCACCATACAATGGGTATAACGGCAGTAACTTACCTCAAAGGGTTGTTGTGAAGATTCAATGAGTTAATACATGTAAAGTGCTTACAATAGTGCCTGGCACAAAGTAGGCTCTACCTAAGCGCTTGCTACTATTTTCATTACATCAAAGGTCGGGTCTGAGAAGAGAGCCACATAGATTCTCTACTCAGATCCTACAGTGGAGCAAGCTATGGCCGTTGCTCCATCTCCTCCCCAGTCAAACCTGCCAAACATCCACTTTTGCTGCTCTGCCAATAACTCAATAATTCATGTGTACCCCACTTTGATATGAGTCATACAGCTCCACATTTCCTAAGAGCTTGATTTCATATTATGCCAAGATATTCTGATTTACAAATAAGTCACTGCAGGTTCCTTTTTGAGGCAATGCGGTGCCATATAAATGATAACGGTTTTAAAAGCATTTATAGCCTCACTTTGCCAGCTCTGCATCCTTAAGTCAGCAACTCAATTCTCCTATGACTTAGTTTCTTTATTTTTATTATGTGATGACATTTACCTTACAGGTTTGCTATGGCCTTTAAATGATATGTGAAAATTTCCCAGTAAACTATAAAGCACTAGATGTTTTTTAAAAAATACTATGTGCCACTGTGAAAAGATTTGAAATGCTCAACTTTAAAAGTATGATCAGCAAATCACTTTTCAGCATTATTATTCTATTCAGAGGAATGTTTTTATTTTCTTGCTTCTAGTACATTACCTCATCAACTCTCAGCCATTTTCCTGCATGGTAAATCAAGAGTAAATTGCATGGTATTGGGGAAGAGAGAGAGAGAGAGAAAAAAAAAAGTAAGTCTAATAGTTAACCTAAATACAAAAAACACTGGAGATAGCTGAACCTGTAAAACTAACAAAAATTCATCTATACATTTTTTTAAAAAAAAAATTTTACCTGGCTGAGAGAATGAAGGAACGTTCTACACTTTCAATCTTTAGTTCATTCTGATATGCTTCTTGGGTGGGTTTTCTGACCTGGAAGAAAGCACAAAAAATTTAAGTAAACCCATCGCCTCCTGAAAATCCCAACTTGGAAGCGTTGTGCAAATTTCCCAATGCCCCTGCTTGCTGTCCTCTAAAACCAACCTTCCTAGCCAGCTTTATCTACAGCTACTCTTGGCCATTTACTCTGTGCTTCAGATGAATTAAAGTACCCCCACACAGGCCCAACATCATCACCTCCAAGCCTTTGCTCATGCTATTCCTCTACCTGGAATGCCTTTCCCCAGCCTCTCGAAATGGCTCCATGTGAACTATCCTTCAAGGCTCATTGCTTCTTCCTTGAAAAAGACTTCTGTCTTCCCTCTTTCCTAGCTGCTACCAATACCTCCATCATGCCCCACCAAAGGCTGCACATTTTTTCATTTTCTGAACTCCCAAATACTTTAACTGTACCTTTAAAATCATATTTATCACTGTCTACAGAAATTTTTATGGGTAGTATATTATCTTCTCAACTAGTTGCTAAGCTCTGGGACGGAGGGAGCACAAAAAAAATTATGCTTCAAATCATCTTTGTATTTTCCACCAAACTTATTACATGTTTGTTCATAGTAGTTCTCAGTAATGATTCTACAAATGAATTAATGCATAAGTGAACAAATAAATGCATAAATGAACAAACAAATGCTTGAATAGTAACATGGAGAAAGAAAAGTTAAGGATGTGAGAAAGACGATTACCTTAGGGCATTCTCTCTTTTTGGGTAAAAAAAAAAAAAATGGTATTCTACCAGACTCACAAACCCACCTTCATTCCAGCCAATGAGAGCATGTTGTTTAGTTTAAACATCCCAGACTGCACAGGCGTTGTATACAACAGGGCATCATTAAACTAAAAATAGAATTATTTCACAGGAAAAATAAACAAATTTCAGCTATAGAGATATAGATAAGGCACAGGCGTGAAGAAAAAACACTGTCTCTTTGCTAACAGCTCTCTGAATAAAATACTTGTGTTTTGTTTATATTAACTGGAACCACCTAGAGTGTTTTAGTAGAGTATTATTAAAAAAGTAATTTTCTGGAAAATATGCTTCTTTTCCAAGTCCTGTAGCAGATTGTTTTCTGAATTCTAAATCCCACTAAGGTATTACAATCTGCCTAAATAAATAACTAATAAAAACAATTCTTTCATATTAGAAATGAAGTAAACTAAATCCTAAGAGGGAATAATGCTCTGGGTAGGCATCGTAACAGATTTTATTTCCCTATACTTGAAATGCAAATATGCAATCCAGCCAGTCAAAAAAAAAAAAAGATCCCATTAAAACCATTATTAGAATGTACTAAGCTTGCCTGTCTTATACAAATGTCTTCTTCTATTAAACAATTACCCCTGCCTTGGACACAATAGAACCACACATGGCTTCTTACCAGGAAAAACATTCGGGGCTGCATGACTTTCCGGGATAGCTTCATCAAAGTTCCTTCTTTCAGAAAGACCTGATCCATCCAAAGAAACATCCATTTAATCTACCATTGTAACATAACTACAATACCTACATACATACATATACGTGTGTGTGTATCACCATTATTAAAGGAAAGCACTATTTTCATATAGAGATTCCCACCATTTAATCCTACCATCATAATATGATTACAATACATATATATTATTCGTATGTATGGGTAAATACACATACACACATATACATACACAAATGTGTATGTGTGTGTATATGTGTGTGTATATAAAAACGTGTGTATGTATACATAAATGTGTCTGTGTGTATTGTGTGTGTGTGTGTGTATATAAAAACCCACTGCCATCGAGTCAATTCCGACTCATAGTAATCTTATAGGATGAAGTAGTACTGCCCCACAGGGTTTCTAAGGCTGTAAATCTTTACAGAAGCAGACTGTCACATCTTTCTACTGCAGAGCGTCTGGTGGGTTCGAACTGCTGACCTTTTGGTTAGCAGCCATGCACTTAACCACCACTATGCAACCAGGCGTCTTATATCTATGTGTACAGAAATAAAACAAAACAAAAACACCTGCTGCTGTGGAGTTGATTCCCAATCATAGTGACCCTACAAGACAGAGCAGAACTGCCCCATGGGGTTTCCAAGGAGCAACTGGTGGTTTCAAACTTCTGGCCTTATGGTTAGCAGCCAAGCTTTTAACCACTGTGCCACCAGGGCTCTATGTGTATATATGTATATACCTAAATAGCTTCTTCCTCCAGTATTGTTTCTTTTTGCGGGGGAAGGGGGCTAGTTTCCCTGTGACTTTTTACAGTCATGGTTTCCTTTAAAACCCTATAAGTCATTTAGGAATGAGACAAGCTAGCAGAGTTCCAAAAATCCAGTACTGGCCACAGGGGTACTACGTGGTCTGTGATGTAATTGACTGAATGTGTACTTGATCCTGAGGCAGATCATATCCTGATAACTGCATCTGTAATTGCCTCAAACACATTCCCTAGGCCTCCTTTGTGCTCTATGAGGAGCATCAAAATACCAATTTTCTCCCTCCCTAGGTCTTCTTTTTTAAAATATGTCTATTTGGAAATGAAAGACTGTAAATGAAATTGTCTTTTAAAGCTGTGTGAGGTCAGTTGGTATTACACATAAAATGATCCCATTTAATCAGAGACTCTGTGGGGTCCTTTGCTATTCTCTAAATTGAATTGGACTTCTTGTCACAGTGACTTAAATCATGAATGTTTTTAATGGATAGAATGAATATAGCTGATCCAGATTAAGTCAATGAAGAGTAACAATAATACCTATTTTCATAACTATATGAAAATTATCTACAAATGGCACCTAAATGCATAGTATTAAATTTGCAAAAGGTGGTTTGAAACACTTACCCGTCCAGGCTGCACTATTTCGTGGTGTCCATTTAAGCTGTACTGAATTTGCATAAGTTTCTGAAAGTTGTCCTACAGAAAGAGAAAGCCAAGTGTATGAAGGCTCAGGCTCCCAGGTTCAATTATACACTAGCTGCTGAAATCAAGATACTTACTCCTTGCTTCATAGTATCATTGGCATGGTTGGCTACCTCTATAACAACAGCAAGGGCATCTAAAATACATAGGAACAGAAGGGGCATTTGGTCATTACCAATGAAATGAACGATTTGCAACATTAAGCAATTCCAGTCAGCAAGACAGCTAGTTAATAGCAATCAATCTCTGGAGAAGTCTACTTGACTATGAGTAAGTACAAATATAGATGATGTGGTTCAACAAGGGCAAAACCAAGGAAATTAATTCAGGCAAAAACAATACTTATGGAAAAATTGAGCCAAAGAAAAACAATGAAGATACATACTAGACCACATGCACCATTGGTATCAAGGTCAGGGTTGTTTGTGCTGAGATTTGATATTCCAGTTAAGATTACAAGGATGAGAACAGGATCTCACCTAGAAGCCATAGATCATCCCAGTATAAACTGCCTTGGAAGAAAATGATATTGGGGAAAAGGATCCAGGATAGGAAAACAGAACCGTGAGGAGCAACTATTTAAGAGAGCCGGAGCTCAGCCTTCTGCTCTTTATCTGGTGCCAAGAGGCAAGAGTCAGAAATGGAAGTTAGAAATGTCACATGGGACTTTACTTGACCTTACAAAACTGCAAGCATTATCCTGTGAGCCAGATTATTTGACTTTATGGGACTGTCTCTGTTTTATTATTTTTTCTTAATCCCTTGTCTTTAGCAAGGAGCCCTTGGGTGGTGGTTAAGTGCTAAGCTAACCAAAAGACTGGTGATGGGAACACACCCAGCGGCACCTTGGAAGAAAGGCCAGACGATCTGCTTCTGAAAGATCACAGCCTTATGAAACCTGTGGAGTGCAGTTCTACCCTGCAACACATGGGGTTGCCATGAGTAGGAATCGACTTGATGGCAACTGCCTTTTGTTTGATTTTTGCCTTTAGCAAAGTGTTTTTGAATGCTCCAGCCTTGTCATCTTTGTTGCTAGATATAAAGGAAAAAATTTGTTTAGTCTGCTTTTGAGTACAATTGTTAACAACCCAAGGCAGTATTGCTCTCCTCAGGGACATGTGTGAACAATGCTTGGTAGTCACAATGACTGGAAAAGTCTACAGGCATTTAGCAGGTAGGAGTCAGGGATGCTAAACACCCTGCAGCACTCGGTAGAGTTCTACCCAAAATAGAATTTAAAAAGAGGCTTCAAGTCATCTTATGAATACAACAGAGTATACTGCATTGGTTTTGTTATTGATATATTTTTACTTTCTAGGTCTTAATAAACATATAAAAATTCTGCAACATAGGAGACCACAAAAATTATTTACCTTGAGTGTCTCTGTAATCTCCAGAGTCTTCTAAGAGATTCTTCAAATAATCTAGGGGGGGAAAAAATATATATATATAGAGAGAGAGAGAGAGAGACATATATATATTCCCCACGTGTCTGTCAGTTTGTCAGACTGTGGGGGCTTGCGTGTTGCTGTGATGCTGGAAGCTATGCCACCAGTATTCAGATACCAACAGGGTCACCCATGGAGGACAGATTTCAGCTGAGCTTCCAGAATAAGACAGACTAGGAAAAAGGATCCAGCAGTCTACTTCTGAAAAGCATTAGCCAGTGAAAACCTTACGAATAGCAGCAAAACATTGTCTGATACAGTGCCAGAAGATAAGCCTCCCAGGTTGGAAGGCACTCAAAAGACAACTGGGAAAGACCTGCCTCCTCAAAGTAGAGTCAACCTTAATGATGTGGATGGAGTAAAGCTTTCAGGACCTTCATTTGCTGATGTGGCGCGACTCAAAATGAGAAGCAACAGCTGCAAACATCCATTAATAATCAGAACCTGGAAAGTATGAAACATGAATCTAGGAAAATTGGAAATCATCAAAAATGAAATGGAACACATAAACATCGATATCCTAGGCGTTAGTGAGCTGAAATGGACTGGTATTGGCCATTTTGAATTGGACAATCATATAGTCTACTATGCCTGGAATGACAACTTGAAGAGGAATGGTGTTGCATTCATTGTCAAAAAGGATGTTCCAAGATCTATCCTGAAGTACAGCACTGTCAGTGATAGGATAATATCCATACGCCTACAAGGACGACCAGTTAATATGACTATTATTCAAATTTACACACCAAACACTAAGGCCAAAGATGAAGAAATTAAAGATTTTTATCAGCTTCTGCAGTCTGAAATTGATCGAAAATGCAGTCAGGATGCATTGATAATTACTGGTGATTGGAATTCGAAAGCTGGAAACAAAGAAAAAGGATAAGTAGTTGGAAAATGTGGCCTTGGTGATAGAAACAATGCCAGAGATCGGATGATACAATTTTGCAAGACCAACGACTTCTTCATTGCAAACACTTTCTTTCACCAACATAAATAGCGACTATACACATGCACCTCGCCAGAGAGAACACACAGGAATCAAATTCACTCATCTGTGGAAAGAGACAATGGAAAAGCTAAGTATCATCAGTCAGAGGGCCATGCGCCAACTGTGGAACAGACCATCAATTGCTCATATCCAAGTTCAAGCTGAAACTGAAAAAATCAGAGCGAGTCCACGAGAGCCAAAATATGATTGAGTATATTCCACCTGAATTTAGAGACCATCTCAAGAACAGATTTGATGCAGTGAACACGAGTGACTGAAGACCAGACGAGTTGTACAAGGACATCATATATGAAGAAAGCAAGAGGTCACTGAAAAGACAGGAAAGAAAGAAAAGACCAAGATGGATATCAGAGGAGACTCTGAAACTTGCTTTCGAATGTCGAGTAGCTAAAGCAAAAGGAAGAATTGATGAAGGAAAAGAACTGAAGATTTCAAAGGGCAGCTAGAGAAGACCAAGTAAAGTATTATAATGACATGTTCAAAGAGCTGGAGATAGAAAATCAAAAGGGAAGAACACGCTCGGCATTTCTCAAGCTGAAAGAACTGAAGAAAAAATTCAAGCCTCGAGTTGCAATAGTGAAGGATTCCATGGCGAAAATATTAAACGATGCACGAAGCATCAAAAGAAGACGGAAGGAATACACAGAGTCATTATACCAAAAAGAATTCGTTGATATTCAACGCTTTCAAGAGGTGGCATATGATCAGGAACCGATGGTTGGTACTGAAGGAAGAAGTCCAAGCTGCTCTGAAGGCATTGGCGAAAAACAAGGCTTCAGGAATTGATGGAATATCAATTGAGATGTTTCAATAAACAGATGCAGCGCTGGAGGTGCTCACTCGCCTATGCCAAGAAATATGGAAGACAGCTTCCTGGCCAACTGACTGGAAGAGATTCGTGTTTTTGCCTATTCCCAAAAAAGGTGATCCAACCAAATGTGGAAATTATAGAACAATATCATTAATACCACACACAAGCAAGATTTTGCTGAAGATCATTTAAAAATGGCTGCAGCAGTATATTGACAGGGAACTGCCAGAAATTCAGGCCGGTTTCAGAAGAGGACATGATGTCAGATGGATCCTGGCTGAAAGCAGAGAATACCAGAAGGATGTTTACCTGTGTTTTATTGACTATGCAAAGGCATTCGACTGTGTGGATCGTAACAAATTATGGATAATATTGCAAAGCATGGGAATTCCAGAACACTTAATTGTGCTCATGAGGAACCTGTACATAGATCAGGAGGCAGCTGTTTGGACAGAACAAGGGGAAACGGAATGGTTTAAAGTCAGGAAAGGTGTGCATTAGGGCTGTATCCTTTTATCATACCTATTCAATCTGCATGCTAAGCAAATAATACGAGAAGCTAGACTATATAAAGAACAGGGCGTCAGGACCGGAGGAAGACTCATTAACAACCTGCGTTATGCAGATGATACAACCTTGCTTGCTGAAAGTGAAAAGGACTTGAAGCACTTACTAATGAAGATCAAAGACCACAGCCTTAAGTATGGATTGCACCTCAACATAAAGAAAACAAAAATCCTCACAACTGGACCAATGAGCAACATCATGATAAATGGAGAAAAGATGGAAGTTGTTGAGGATTTCATTTTACTTGTATCTACAATCAACACCCACGGAAGCAGGAGTCAAGAAATCAAAAGACAGATTGCATTGGGTAAATCTGCTGCAAAGGACCTCTTTAAAAGTGTTGAAAAGCAGGGATGTCACCTTGAAGACTAAGGTGTGCCTGACCCAAGCCATGGTATTTTCAATCGCATCATATGCATGTGAAAGCTGGACAATGAATAAGGAAGATCGAAGAAGAACTGACGCCTTTGAATTGTGGTGTTGGTGAAGAATATTGAACATACCATGGACTGCCAAAAGAACGAACAAATCTGTCTTAGAAGAAGTACAACCAGAATGCTCTTTAGAAGCAAGGATGGCAAGGCTGCGTTTTACATAGTTTGGACATGTTGTCACAAAAGATCAGTCCCTGGAGATGGATATCATGCTTGGCAGAGCACAGGATCAGTGGAAAAGAGGAAGATCCTCAACAAGGTAGACTGACACAGCGGCTGCAACAATGAGCTCAAGCATAGCAACGATTGCAAAGATACAGCAGGACCCAACAGTGTGTTCCTCTGTTGTACATGGTGTCATTATGAGTCAGAACCGACTACACAGCACCTAACAACTATATATATGTATATACATATATATACACAGACAGTACTTAGTACAATAAAGCTGTCTGACTGACTGGAAGAGATCCATATTTGTGCCCATTTCAAAGAAAGGTGACCCAACAGAATGCAGAAATTATCAAACCATATCATTAATATTGCAAGCAAGTAAAATTTTGCTGAAGATAATTTTAAATGGTTGCAGCAGTACAGCAACAAGGAACTGCCAGAAATTCAGGCCAGATTCAGAAGAGGAATCAGAACGAGGGATATCACTGCTGATGTCAGATGGAACTTGGCTGAAAGCAAATACCAGAATACCAGAAAGATGTTTACCTGTGTTTTATTAACTATGTAAAGGCATTTGACTAAGTGGATCTTGACAAATTACAAATAACACTGTGAAGAATGGGAATTCCAGAACATTTAATTGTGCTCATAAGGAACCTGTATATAGAGCAAGAGGCAGTCATTCAAACAGAACAAGGGGATACTGTGTGGCATAAAATCAGGAAAGGTGTGTGTCAGGGTTGTATCCCTTCATCATACTTATTCAATCTGTATGCTGAGCAAATAATCCAAGAAGCTGAACTGTATGAAGAATTAGGCATCAAGATTTGAGGAAGACTTATTAACAATCTGCAATATGCAGATGACAAAATCTTGCTTGTTGTAAGTGAAGAAGAATTGAAGAATTTACTGACGAAGATCAAAGACTACAGCTGTTAGTATGGATTACACTTCAATATAAACAAAAATTCTCATAACTGGACCAATAAACAACATCATGATAAACAGAGCAAAGACTGAAGTTATCAAGGATTTCATTTTACTTGGATCCACAATAATACCCACGGAAGCACCAGTCAAGAAATCAAACAACAACTAGATGGTACCTGGCTACCACCACCAACTGTTCTGACAGGGATCACAACAGAGGGTCCCGGACAGAGCTGGAGAAAAATGTAGAACAAAATTGAAACTCACAAAAAAAAAAAAAGACCAGACTTACTGGTCTGACAGAGCCTGGAGAAACTCCAAAACTATGGCCCCCGGACACTCTTTTAACTCAGTACTAAAGTCACTCCTGAAATTTCCCCTTCAGCCAAAGATTAGACAGGAAACCCTGGTGATGTACTGGTTAAGAGCTACAGCAGCTAACCAAAAGGTCAGCAGTTTAAATCCACCAGGCGTTCCTTGGACATTCTATGGGGCAGTTTTACTGTGTCCTATAGGTTCACTATGAGTTGGAATCACAACTCGATGACAATGGGTTATAAACCAAACAATAACATACGTAATTCAACCATGTATATGAGACTAAATGGGCACACCACCCCGGGGGCAAGGACAAGAAGGCAGGAAGGGACAGGAAAGCTGGACAAATGGAAGTGGGGAACCCAAGGTCAAGAATAAGAGAGTGTTAACATGTCGTGGGGTTGGTAACCAAAGTCACAAAAAGTATGTGTATTAATTGTTTAATGAGAAACTAATTTGCTGTATAAACTTTCACCTAAAGCACAATTTTAAAAAAAGGAAAGAAAAGAAATCAAACGTCATATTGCATTAGGCAAATCTGCTGCAAGAGACCTCTTTAAAGTGTTAAAAAGCAAAGATGTCACTTTGAGGGCTAAGGTGCGCCTGGCCCAAGTCATGGTATTTTCAATTGCCTCATATACATCATATACATGTGCAAGCTGGACAATGAATAAGGAAGACTGAAGAAGAACTGATGCCTTTGAATTATGGTATTGTTGAAGAATACTGGATATACCATGGACTGCCAGAAGAAAGAACAAATCTGTCTTGGAAGAAGTACAGCCAGAATGCTCCTTAGAAGTGAGGATGGTTAAGACTTTGTCTCATGTACCTTGGACATGTTATCAGAAGGGATCAGTCCCTGAAGAAGGACATCATGCTTGATAAAGGAGACGGTCAGAGAATGAGAGGAAGACCCTCAGCAAAATGGACTGACACATTGGCTGCAACAATGGGCTCAAGCATAACAACAATTGTGAGGATGGCGCAGGATCAGGCAGCGTTTCGTTCTGTTGTACATAGGGTCACTATGAGTCAGAACCGACTTAATATCACCTAACAACAACAACAAGAATTGAATTTTGCCCCCCAAAAAGATACGTTGAAGTCCTGTCTGCCAATACCTATGAATATAACCAATTTAAAATAGGTTCTTTGCAGATATAATCAAGTTAAGATAGTGTCATTAGGGTGAGCCCTAATCCAATATAACTGATGTCTTTATAAGAAGCATAGAGGCATAGGCACAAACACACAAGGAGAATGCCATGTGACAACGGAGGCAGAGATTGAAGTGACTTGTCTATAAATCAAGAAACACTAAGGATTGCCAGCAACATCAGAAGCTAAGAGAAAGGCACAGAACAGATTCTCCAATACCTTGATTTTGGACTCCTAGCCTCCAGAACTATGAGAGAATAAATTTCTGTTAAGTCACACAGTTTTTGGTACTTTGTTATGGCAGCTGTAGGAAACTATTAAAAGCATTGGGCCAAAAACATTTATCTTTCTTTTTCAATACTTTAGTCAGTCTTGTTAGTTTATAGAGGCTAGTTCAATGTGTGCTAACTTTCTAAAGATGCAAGAGAATAAAGCCCTGCAATCAATGTGAAATCAGGACACAGAATCAGAGCTGGAAAAAGCCTTAGCAGTCACAGCAGTCATTTTAGAGAGGAGGAATCAGATTACTGGTCTCATCCAAGTTATACAACCTCTTTGTGGTGGAGCCAGGACGGGAATCCACATCTCCTGATGCCCAGTCCAGCTGCTTTGCGCCAACACATGTGAAACACCTTCATCCTGAGATCAGGCATAGGCCTGGTACAAAATTCTAAGGCATTAGTAGATGGGATGCGTAAAGAGACTCTTAGATTTGCTATCGCTAACAATGCCCAGAGTACCAGAGGAACTCAATACATGTATCTAGACCAGTAACCCTCAAAAGGGTATGAATTTGTCTCTCAGGGGACATTTGGCAGCTGGAGCTCTGTTGGTGCAGTGGTTAACAGCTTGGCTGCTAACCGAAAGGTCGGTAGTTCAAATCCACCAGCTGCTCCTTGGAAACCCTATGGGGCAGTTCTACTGCATCCTATAGAATTGCTATGAGTTGGAATTGACTTGATGGTAAAGGATTTGGTTGGTTTTGGGAGACATTTTGGTTGTTACAACTAGGGGTAAGGGGTGCTACTGGCACCAGTGGTTAGAGGCCAGGGATGCTGCCAAACGTCCTACAGTGCCCAGGGAAGCCCTGACAAGGAATTATCTGACCTAAAATGTCAACAGAACTGAGGTTGAGAAACACTGGTCTAGATGAAGGTGGCCTGTAAATAAACAATGTAGTATATAGTGCTGCTTGCAATATGAAAAACAAACCCTGAGATACTAGGCTATATTTAATGAATCTTTAACACCAAGGAATGTCATGATTTCAAGGCAAAACTTCCTTCTCTGTTGAGAAATGCTGGATGGCTTCCCATTGCTTACCAAATTAATAAAATCCCCTACCCTGGCATTTAAAGCTTCCCACTACATGGTCCCTATCTACTTCTGATTTTCTCTCTTAGTGCTGCCTAACACACACGCTTCTTACTAAAGTCGATTCTACACAGTTCCTTCAAAACTTCCTATGTGCTTCCTGGCTGAATATCTTTTGCCCCAAATATTCCTTTCTTCTGAAATCCCTTTCTCTGTCTCTGCATATAAGAATTCTACTCATATTCTCCAAGGCTCATCTCCAATTCCTTCTCTCCTACAAAATTTTCCATATAAAAGGTACATTTTCTCCCACTACATTATCATTATCTTCCATGAATAACACATTACACGGCAGTTACTCATTTTATGCCTTCTATCATTTTCTTTAATGAGCCCTGGTGGTGCAGTGATCACAGCCCTCGGCTAACATCTGAAAGGTCAGTGGTTTGAACCGACCAACCATTCCATGAGAAAAAGATGCAGCAGTCTAATTCCATAAAGAGTACAGCCTTGGAAACACTGTGGGGCAGTTCTACCCTGTCCTATAGGTTCACTATGCGTAGGAATCAACTCGACAGCAACAGGTACCATTTTCTTTATCAGACTCAAAGCTCCCTGCGGGAAAGACCCATGCTTGATTCACCTTTTTGTCTCACATAGAACTTAGCAAGGGGCTTAAAACACAAAGGGATATAAATATTTAATAACTAAAAAAAAAAATTATTTTTGGACACAAGTGTGCCTTACCAAAACAAAAAACCAAACCCAGTGCCATTGAGTTGATTCCAACTCATAGCAACTCTATAAAAAAATAGGACAGAGTAAAACTGGCCCACAGAGTTTCCAAGGAGCACCTGGTAGATTCGAACTGTTGACCCTTTGGTTAGCAGCCGTAGCACTTAACCACTACGCCACCAGGGTTTCCTTAGTTTAGGTAAAAGACAGTAAATGCTTAAATCGACCATAATGTCTGGGAGGATGAGAAAACCAGAGGATGAAAGGCATGCTAAGAGACTGAGTGCATTTTCATCAGACCCAGTGCCCTTTTAGCAGTATCATGGAACAGGTATAACTTCATCCCCTGGATTTAAGGAGTCACGCTCAAAGGCACAAAGGGAAACTTGGATGTTGGTGCAAACTTTTCAAACTTAATAGACGACATACACGCATAACTGCTGAAACTTCTTACATCTTTCAGACAGTCAACCAAGAACCCGTGTGAGTCTAGACATGCACCTTATAAACATCATGCACTGGCACCAAGCCATGGTAAGATATTGGGTATGACCACATTAAGCTTCCCTGAACCATAGCATAGTTTTATCTTGCCAGAGCCGTCCCTATAATTTAGATCTTAACGTAATCTGAATTCATAAACTGAACAGCACACTTTTAATCAAATAGGTAAGAAAAAAAAAATGCATTTACCTAACCAAGAGATGAAGAATTTCCTTAAACTCACTCTGATCCCAATCAGAATACACTGCATATATAGGCCATGTTCGGTGAGTTCAAATATTTAAACTTTCTATGGCTGGGAGTGATAGGGTTGGGGAGAAACACTTACTTATCACATTAGATTACCTGCTCTCAGTGCCTCAACTATCTCATTAATCAAAAGTAATTTTTCATATGCCTTTAGTCAGCTGAAGAGTGTAGAAAGGAAAGTATATCTACCTAAATATCATATTTATGGTAAGTTCCTCTTCTGTCTTCAATCCTTGTTCTTAGTGGAGAAGTAAATCCATGCAAACTGACATTTCTCTAAACCAAGAGCTCATCTAAGATGTCTGTATCAGGAGATCCTGACTTCAGACTCATTATGCTGAGCCTGATGAGCTTCTGGGTCGCATTTTCTTTGTTTGTACTCAAGCTCAGCCGCAGACCTGCCAAGCTGAACTTTCAAGAACAGACTGAAAATATCGGCTGAGTAGAAAACTCACCACTGTGATGTCCCAAAATAATGCTATTAGTCAAGAAGGTAGTAGAGTTAGGTTTACCCAACCTTTAAAACATCTATTGATCTTTAAAATGCAACTTCCCAGTCTATTTATCTATCTATCTTGTTTTTACAGCATCTTGTTACAATACAGGTAGTCCCCGACTTATGACATATTCAACTTACAATGAACCGTACTTGCGACCAACCTTTTTTTTTTTTAATATCTTATTGTTGGTGATATGTACTACATACAATACTGCGGCATATAATGTTATCATTCTCATGCCAACCCCCGAAGACAAATAAAAAGCTTATAAAGATACTGATAATAAAAGGCAATAAACATGAAAACTAAAAAAAAAAAAAAAAAAGGTATTCAACTTATGTCAGAACCACCTTAAGACAGAGCCATGAGGAAGGAACCTCATCTTATACATCCTACACATCCTTTGGAGTTTACCTTTTCCGAAAAGAACAAGCCATGATCCCCTCAAGGAGCTAAGATATCACCCAGACTCTGACAGCAGTGTGATAAAAAGAGTGACTAATCACCCTGAGTCAGATGGGAAAAGCACGGAAACCACTAGCTGCCCCAGTGACTGTTTAACCAAGGTGAAACGCAGGAAAGCAGACCAGACAGACATGTTCACGCTGGTCACAGAGGATTACTATGTGTGCCAATCCCATCTGGGACCCAGTATTCTGAGGAGCTTTCGTAATACCCGTGAGAGGAGAGCAGTCATTTCAGTTTGCCATATTAGGCTGTAGTCTTCTACGGCTTTCCTGCTTTTGCCAAACCAAATGAAGTGTTTTTCAAAACCTCACCAGTAAAAATGCCTCAGATACTACTGAAGTTATTTATAACAAAGAAAAAAACCAAGGTTGGTGCAGTGTGAATGGGCACCACAAAATGTACTCTCTAGCCACCAGGTGGCATCATTGATTAATAAGTTAATTAACCAGACTGTGCTCAACATCTCCCACCTTCATCACTACCATTGCCCAACAGTAACTGAACAAAACTAACCGAAAGCACCACGTACAACCTCTAGGGACAGGCAGGTTACCTTTCATCTCATATGTGAGGACCAGGATAAAGGATGATGGCCCAACAAGAGTCACTGTGGCAACGCTGCACTATTTGCATTCAACATCCAGTCAGATTCCTGGACTATGGGCTGAGAAAAGGTTGGCCGCCAACCATAGAAGAAGTGAGCATGTAGAAGGAATAACACTGCAAAGCCAAGTGTTTTGAATTTGAGGACATGTCTTCCTTTGCATTATCCAGGTTTCTTCTTTCCTCCATAAATATGTAATGAGATCAACAACATATACAGAATTATGGGCTCCAGAGAAAACTATGCCTAGTCAATAAGACTGTTTTCTAAAGTTCGAGATTTTGAAGGAAGCAACTCCAAATTATTCGCACTTCTGAAATAAACTATGGATCATTTTTAAATACCAAAACCAAAGATCATGTTTCAAGTTCCAAGACAGACTGACACTGTCAAGGCAGTCTGGTGAACTGGTCAAGGGCCCTTGGCTGGAAGTCAAGAGGATAGAGATTCTCAGGCTGCCTGGCCCAACCATGTCTAGCAGAGGCAGGTGACCTTGCCATGCCCTGGTGGCATTCTGTTTGTCAACACTGACTTCAGACATGCCCTATGGCATTTCTAAGGAGCCCTAGCAATGCAGTGGTTAAGTGCTCAGCTGCTAACTGAAAGGCCGATGGTTCAAACCCATCAGTCGCTCCGTAGGAAAAATACATGGCCAGTCTGCTTCTGTAAAGATTTACAGCCTTGGAAACCCTATGGGGCAATTCTACTCTGTCCGATGACAGGGTGACTATGAGTTGGAACTGACTTGATGGCTACAGATTTATAGCATTTCTGTGTGTCATTATCCTCATACGTAAAATAAATAGATTAAAAACTGCAGTGATATTTGTCCTACAACATCATGAAACATATTCATATTTTTTAAATCCTAAAATTATAGGAAATCTGGAAAATTAAGTAATGAAGAACACTCAAATAAACCATGAACAACACTGGTCTAAAATAACTATTACATTTTTAAAGTATTTTTTTAGGCTTTCACAAATGTTTAAATTTACTTTTAATAATATATAAGTTTTAGGCCTCGTCTAAAACATTTCAGTACAACCAGAATGCTCCTTAGATGCAAGGACGGTGAGACTGCATCTTACATACTTTGGACATGTTGTCAGGAGAGATCAATTCTTGGAGAAGGACATCATGCTTGGTAAAGTACAGGGTCAGCGGAAAACGGGAAGACCCTCAACGAGATGGACTGACGTTGGCTGCAACAACAGACTCAACCATAACAACCACTGTGAGCATGGTGAAGGACCGAAGAGTGTTTCCTTCTGTGAAACATAGGGTTGTTATCAAACCAACAAGACAGCACCTAACAACAACAACAAAACATTCCAGTAGTGGCTGCATAATATTTCATCATAAGGATATATTATATGATACTTAAATATTCTACTATTAGACTTTTAAGTCACTTCTAGTTTTGTTGAGTTTTATGTTGTTGTTGTTGGGTGTCATTGAGTTGATTCTGACTCATAGTGACCCTGTGTACAACTGAATGAAACACTGCCCCGATCCTGCACCATCCTCACAATCGTTGCTATGTTTGAGCTCACTATTGCAGCCACTGCGTCAATCCATCTCGTTGAGGGTCTTCTTCTTTTTTGCTGACTCTCTATTTCACCAAGCATGCTGTCCTTTTCCAGGGTCTAGTCCCTCCTGATAGCATGTCCAAAATATGTGAGTGAGATGAAGCCTTGTCATATTTGCTTCTAATGAGCATTCTGGCTCTACTTCTTCCAAATAAGATTTGTTTGTTCTTCTGGTAGTCCACAGTATATTCAAGATTTTTCACCAACACCATAATTCAAAGGCATCAATTCTTCTTTGGTCTTCCTTATTCATTGTCCAGTTTTCACATGCATATGAGGCGAATGGAACACACCATGGCTTGGGTCAAGGGCATTTTCGTCCTTAAAGTGACATATTTGCTTTTTAATACTTTAAAGAGGTCTTTTGCAGCAGATTTACACAACGTAATATTTTCTCCTTTTATCGTGATCTTGCTTACTGGTCCAGTTATGATGATTTTTGTTTTCTTTATGTTGAGGTGTAATCCATACTGAAGGCTGTGGTCTTTGATCTTCATTAGTAAGTGCTTCAAGTCCTCTTCACTTTCAGCAAGCAAGGTTTTGTCATCGGCACACTGCAGGTTGTTAATGAGTCTTCCTCCAATCCTGATGCCTTATTCTTCTTCATATAGTCCAGTTTCTTGGATTATTTGCTCAGCATACAGATTGAGTAAGTATGTGAAAGAATACAACCCTGACGCACACCTTTCCTGACTTTAAACCATGCAGTATCCCACTGTTCTGTTCAAACAACTGCCTCTTGGTCGAAGTACAGGTTCGTCATGAGCACAATTAAGTGTTCTGGAACTCCCATTCTTTGAAATGTCACTCAAATTTGTTATGATCCACACAGTCAAATGCCTTGGCGTAGTCAATAAAACACAGGTAAACATACTTCTGGTATTTTATGCTTTTTTTTTTTTTTTTTTTTAGTCAGGAACCATCTAACACCAGCAATGATATCCCTCATTCCATATCCTCTTCTCAATCTGGCTTGAATTTCTGGCAGTTTCCTGTTGATGTACTGCTATAGTCGCTTTTGAATTATCTTCAACAAATTATTATTTGCATATAATATTAATGATATTGTTCATTCTGCTGCATCTCCTTCATTTGGAATGGGTATAAATATGGATCTCTTCCTGTTGTTTGGCCAGCTAGCTGTCTTACAAATTTCTTGGCATAGACGAGTTAGCACTTCCAGCACTGCATTCCTTTGCTGAAACTTCTCAATTGTTATTCTGTAATTCCTGAAGCCTTGTTTTTCACCAATGCTTCCAGTGCAGCTTGGACCTCTGCCTTCAGTACCATCAATTCTTGATCATATGCTACCTCTTGAAATGGTTGAACATCGACCAATTCTTTTTGTACAGTGTCTGTATTCCTTCCATCTTCTTTTGATGCTTTCTGCATCGTTTATATTTTCCTGGTAGAAACCTGAATTTTTTCTTCAGTTCTTTCAGCTTGAGAAATGCCAAGCGTGTTCTTCCCTTTTGGTTTTCTATCTCCAGATCTTTGCACATTTAATTATAATACCTTACTTTGTCTTCTCGAGCTGCCCTTTGAAATCTTCTGTTCAGCTCTTTTACTTCATCATTTCTTCCTTTTAGTTTAGCTACTCTAAGTTCAAGAGCAACTTTCACAGTCTTTTCTGCCATCCATTTTGGTCTTTTCTTTCTTTCCTGTCTTTTTAATGACCTCTTGCTTTCTTCATTTATGTTGTCCTTTGTCATGGATTGAATTATGTACCCCCCAAAATGTGTGTATCAATTTGGCTGGGCCATGATTCCCAGTATTGTGTGGTTGTCGTCCATTTTGTGATTGTAATTTTACGTTAAAGAGGATTAGGGTGGGATTGTAACACCCTTACCCAGGTCACATCCCTGATGCAATATACAGGGAGTTTTTATTTATTTATTTTTTTCCCTAGGGTGTTGCCTGTACCACCTTTTCTCTCTCAAGAGATAAAAAGGAAAGGGAAGGAAGCAAGCAGGGGGACCTTATACCACCAAGAAAGCAATGCCAGGAGCAGAATGTGTCCTTTGGACCAGAGGTTCCTGAACAGAGAAGCTCCTCAACCAGGGGAAGATTGAGGACAAGAACTTTCCTCCAGAGTCGACAGAGAGAGAAAGCCTTCCCCTTGAGCTGATGCCCTGAATTGTTAAAGCCATCTGCCTGTGCTATTTCTGTTATAGTAGCACTAGATAACTAAAACATCCTTGATGTCATTCCACAACTCATCTGTTCTTTGGTCATTACTGCTCAAATCTATTCTTGAGATGTTCTCTAAATCAGGTGGGATATACTCAAGTTCATACTTTTGCTTTTGTGGACTTGTTCTAACTCCAACTTCAACTTGCTTATGAGCAACTGATGGTCTGTTTCACAGTTGGCACTGGCCTTGTTCTGACTGATGATATTGAGCTTTTCCATTGTCCCTTTCCATAGATGCAGTCGATTTGATTCTTGTGTATTCCATCTGGTAAGCTCCATGTGTACAGTCGCCATTTAGGTTGCTGAAAAAAGATACTTACAATGAAGTCGCTGGTCTTGCGAAATTCTATCATGCGATCTCCAGAGTCGCTTCTTTCACCAAGGCCGTATTTCCCAACTACCAATCCTTCTTGTTTCCAACTTTCACGTTCCAATCACCGGTAATTATCAATGGATCTTGACTGCATATTTGATCAATTTCAGACTGCAGAAGTTGGTAAAAATCTTTAATTTCTTCATCTTTGGCTTTACTGGTTAGTGTGTAAATTTGAATAACAGTCATATTAAGTGGTCTTCCTTGTAGGCGTATGGATATTATCCTATCACTGACAGTGTTGTACTTCAGGATAGATCTTGAAATGTTCTTTTTGATGGTGAATGCAACACCATTCCTCTTCAATTTGTCATTCCCGGCATAGCAGACCATATGATTGACTGATTCAAAATGGCCAATACCAGTCCATTTCAGCTAATGCCTAGGATAATGATCTTTATGTATTCCAATTCATTTTTTATGACTTCCAACTTTCCTAGATTCATATTTCTTACATTCCACATTCTGATTATTAATGGGTGTTTGCAGCTGTTTTTCCTCATTTTGGGTTGTGCCATATCAGCCAATGAAGGTCCCAAAAGCTTGACTCCATCCCCATCTTTAAGATCAACACCACTTTGAGGAGGCAGCTCTTCCCCAGTCATATTTTGCGTGCCTTCCAACCTGAGGGGCTCATCTTCCATCACTGTATCAGACAATGTTCTGATGTCATTCATAATGCTTTCACTGTCCAATTTTTTCAGGTCCTTCTTCTTAGTCTGTATTAGTCTGGTAGCGTAGCTCAAACCTGTCCACCCAGGGTGACCGTACTGGTATTTGAAGTACCAGTGACAAAGCTTCCAGTATCACAGGAACATGCAAGCCACCACAGTACAGCAAACTGTGGTTGTTAAGGCTATCATGTATAGGCTGGCCATACGTCCTAGTTTGCCCATGATGGTCCTGGTGTATACCTGCTGTTTAGTCATAATTATTAATAGCACCCTCTTTCACCCATAAAAGATTTAGATGATAAATTGTATGGTCATTTAAATTACAAGTAACATTTAACAGTATCTTGATATATATGTCTTTTTCCATATTTCAGATTATTTCCTTGGGATCAATGTGAATAACACTTTCTTTTTAGGTTCTTAATACATATGAGAAACTTTTCCTAGAGGGATACAGTAACTTAAAGTACTATAAACAGATGAGAATAATAGTTTCACTAAATTATTGCCAGTTTTGTGTATTGTGGTTTTTATTGCTAATTTAGCAGGTGAAGCTGATAACTTGTTTTCATTGACATTTATGATTCACAGGACATCAGATTCACCATGGTATATTTATTATGTTCACGTTTGTTTCTGTGTGAACTGTTTGTTCATATTTTCAGTGTGGATATCAGCTGGCATTTTAATATTCTTATTGAAAAAGTAATCTTTTTTCATATTTGCTAGACATATAACTTCTGAGGCGCTGTTTGCCTTTTTAATTTGAGTATATTTTAAACTTTTACAATGTTTTTATTATTGAGAACAGTTAAAAGGTGTCAATAGTTTCCTTTATAATTTCTTTGGTTATTATCTCGGTTTAGAAAATCATTTATCTTCCTCTCCTTACCCTTAAAGTTTTAATAAGTAACCAACTTTTTTTCCTGATTTTCTATAGTTCAATGCTAAATATTTAGTTTTGATTTTATTTTTAATTGTACGCTTTTGATGTACGAATCTTGATTTTCAAATTGTTAACAGGTTATTCAATAGATAATCTTTTCTTTTTCTACTGTCGTGTGCTTGCTTCCTACTTTGACATACATTAGATTCTCATAAACAACAGGATTTATTTCAAGTTACCTCCCTATTTCAATGATAGAATGATTCTTTTTTTTAATCAATAGGACTATTATTGCAATGGCATCTCATATCTTTAGTATTGCTGCTTTAGAATATCTATTAACACTGGTGTTCTCCTACCAGAATATTCTTTGATAATGTGTTCTATTTATCCCTATATGCAAAATCATTTTGATACATATTGATAAAATTCCAAAATTCTAAGTTAACTGTAATGAGTACATGGATGGCAGGATCATAGGTAACACTTCAAAAGTTAAGCTAATAGATAAGGTTTCATTTTATCTATAGCTCCTCTACTAAAACTGTGGGCTTCATGAGGACCAGAAGCCTGAATAAATTATCTTTATATCCTCAGTATCTAGAAGGTCTGGTGCATAGTCAAGAAATGTTTGCTAAATTTATGATGGACTGAATTTATAATAACACTCCATTTAGGGTTACTACTTCTTGCTTCAGATATTACTAAGCAGTTAATATTTGGTGGGTCTCACTGCCTAATTAAACAGTACTCTGGCCCCTGGCTCCAATTCTCCTGCTCCTCAAATGTTAGTTTAATTCTAGTCCCTGAATATCTGACCCAAGGCTGCCTCTTCTTCATATGGTACTTGTCTTTATTAGAAAAGGAAACTTTCCTGGGCCCCCGGACTGGCAGGTTCATGGTTTCAAAAGCCTTTCTGTGAATTAGAAGAATCCCCCCTCCTGGGCTGAGGCAGCCCCTCACCTAGGCACAAAATATGGGGGCCAGAGTGCAGGCTGACTTAGACTTTCACTGGGTGCTCTTACTCAGGGCATAGCCATATGAGGCAGCCCTGGTCTACCCTAGACTGTTGACAACCCTGGTCCTGAGGTGACATCCCCAAAGGACTCACAAACCAAACCTGACCCCAGGCTCATCCTATGATGAAATATTTGTGCAGATGTCACAATTAACAGAATCTTCCTTGGGTCGCCTTTTTAGTGGAATACATTGGCTAGGTATATCTAGGATGCCCTTAGCGGTCAAATCTGTAGGAAGTCTCTCAACCCAAGTAAACTTCCATTATTTTGACACAGCTGACATTGCTTTTCTTTGTAGATACATTTTCTAGTGTTAAGGCTGCCAGTTTATCAAGTGAGAATCTCAAAAGTACAGAAACAACCTTGGCACAGTCAAGCCGCTGTATCTTTGGTCTCCACCATCCTGACCATAATCAAAGAGGACACTTAGGTTTAGGGAAATAAACATATTCTAGTATCCAAAGAATAGCCAAGTGAAGGATAAAGCAAGTCCCAAAGTGAGTTAAAATTTA
The DNA here is from genome assembly GCF_030014295.1 of Loxodonta africana. NCBI lineage: Eukaryota > Metazoa > Chordata > Mammalia > Proboscidea > Elephantidae > Loxodonta > Loxodonta africana. Next base: position 36,711,809 of record NC_087345.1, on the reverse strand, counting down.
ACCAAATTTCAGTGTTTTCTCAGAAAACATGTGTGTCCATGATTCTGACAAATACTATGAAGGAAACCCTTTAGCAGCAGATTGTGCTTGCTAGATCTTTGCCAAGACAAGTCCCAGCAATAGAGGCATTTGGCTACTTGGAGGGAAACTGGGTCAAATCTGCAATTAGAATTGGAAAAAGAGCGGCATTATAGTAGCACCCATGGATAGAATTCAAGGGATCTACAACCTGGGACGGAAAAAAAAATTACATTTTTACTAATTTTCTTCCAACATGAATGTAGGCAACAAATGAGAGTAGGATCAGCAATACCCGTGTGACTATGTCACCATAGGAATCACAACTATTTTTATATCAGATTACAATTTTTGTAGGCATTTAAAAATATTGTTTACTTTCACCACTACTTCAAAATCGTGGTAGTTATTAGATTTGCCACTTGATTTTATTTAATGCATCACTAAAAAAACACATATATTACTATATTGCTTAAAAATATTTTTATAACTGTATTTTAATATATTTGGTTTCTCTTTCAATCTTGTGTATTTTGTAACTTAAAAAAAATATCCTGAGAAGGGGTCCATCGGCTTCATCAGACTGAAAAAGAGATCTGAGAACCCCTGTTCCAGAGATTACAATGAAAGGTTCAGTAATAGAACAGGCAGATAAAATATGCTTTACTTATTATAACCTAAAGCCTTTCCAGAGTATTAAAAGTATTTCACGTATGTAATTTTTTCAGCATCACCTCTCAAAATACCTTGTTTACAACTACAATAAAAATGAATTGCAACAGAACAAGAACTGAGCTAATTACAACAGGAATTCTCAATAATACTATCCTCCCATTTCACATGGATTGGAACTGCCTTATGTCAGGCAGGGCCTTTGGGTTTGTCAGAAACTAAATTCCTTGGCTGAGGTCCAAGGCAGCCCCACCTTTCATCAAGTTCTGCTTCAGAGAAACTGTTAGAATGACTTTCTATGTACATAAGTAGCCCTGGGTATTAACACAAACACTTGCTAAGCACAGGTTTTATTTTTCAAGTTAAGGTTTTTTAGTCATCAATTCATTTGATTCTGATTTTTTGTTGTTGTTGTTATTTGCTTATTATTAGCCTGTTCATAGCTCAAATTTATAGCTTCAGAATATTATAACAGATGTTTTTAATATTCCATTTTCTACCAACATAGGAAATCCTGGATTTCTAAAACCCAGAGAGGGTTAATACCATCCCAGACTAAAGGCAAAGAGTAGAGGAAAAAGTAATATAACATGCTGTTAAAGCAACTTTTAATTTAACATAAATATTTTGACGAAGATCAAAGAAACTACCTGATCCACATTTAATCAAAGGGCTGTTTTTTTTGTTTTTTTCTACATACAGGCATGGAAAAAATTTTTCAGAGGAATTTAATTTGTTTCGATACCAAAATAACAACTTTCCACAGATGAAAGTCTTCTTACTGACACAAAGTATACAACATACAGCACAGATACTAAAAAATCTAAAGAGGTATATGCTGATCACCTCTGGGTGGTAGAAGATGAAGGATTTTGTTTTTGTTTTATATCACTTACGTATTTTTTTTTAATAAATGCAAAAGCTACCTTCAAAGGTAAAAAGGGATCCTTACAAAAATTTAAAAATTACCAGCATAGACTCCCTCACAATAAATGAATAGCTGTTGTGACTGCTACTTATGTTAAAGTTGGCTTGTACCTTTAACGGGTTTACAACCTAGTTAAGACATGACATAGATTGGTGGAGTATGTAAACAACAAATAATAAGATCAATACAATTTTTAGGAACTGAGAAGAGGAAGAGGTTTGAGGGAGTTGTGTGGTTGGGCATGACCCCAAGGACTCTTAAGTTCCATCAAAACAGGGGCCACCACTGTGTTGTTTTGCCAATGTCTATTAATGTTTTTTTTTTTTATAGGCGCCCAGTCCAGGGCCAGCCCTATAAATATTTGTTGACAGACTAGGTGGTTAATGGAGGACAGAACGTGGCTTTGAAGCACAAGTTTCAAGAAATAATACGAAACCCACTGCAGATAGAGCAGAGAAAAATAAACAAGTAAATCAACAGCTGCTAAGCTGATTGCAACTCATGGTGATCTCATGTGTGTCAGAGAAGAAGTATGACCCTGGTAAGGTTGATACAATTCTGGCTTATAAACAATGGCCTTTACACTGTGGGTAAGATAAGTTTTTCAATTTTTCTAATAAGCAGAACAAATGTGTGTTCTCAGAAGAGAAATTTAGCAATATAAACTACAGGAGGGAATGCTGGCGGGTAGCATGACCAGTAGGAAGATATTGTCAAAATTTGGCATGAGTTTAGGAAGGCCTGGCCTGGAGCACGGTGGTAGAAATGGAAAGGGCAGGAATTCAGAGACAAAGGAAAACTCGTTGGTAGATCCAGAACTTGAAGCCTGGGTGAGGGGAGGGGAAAGAAAGAAGAGGAAAGGAAGTACTTCAGAGTCCTTTCCATAATTTGGTTCCTCGGTGACGGTGACAGGAAGAGTATTTTTACTCTTAAAAGCAATTTATGTATCCACCCATCTATTCACTGGCATTCACTGCATAAGGATTCTCAATTTTCTTGTAATGGGAGCAACTTTCACCTCCCTGAGCCTTTTAGTTTGATGCAAAAGCTCTTTACTAAGTTCCTGCTATGTACCAGAATCTACGCCAGCACTTGGGAGAGGATGATAAGGCAGTCCTTGCCCTGAAGAGAGATGACGAGGAAGGAAATACACACTGGTAATAAACTAATGCTGCTCCACTAGCAGTCTCTGTTTTCTTGTGTTGCTTCCTCACTGCTGCCTTAAGATTCCCATTTCTCCTAACTCCAAACAGGCTCTGGGCCCTACATTGATCCGAGTACCCATACAAACGTAAAATTTATCATCTTTTTGGCTTAAATGAAGTATATCATTCCCTTTATTTTTTTTACAATTCGAATCTTAAAAGATTTCATGACACAACAGATATAGTTTCTGTGATCCCATTTTGAGTTGAGCACTAAAAACAAATGAACAAAAAAAAAGCTGCCAAGAATTTAGCTGGAAGTTTTTTTACTACAATGAAGGAAGAGATAGCGTATGCAGAATACCCTACAGAAACCCAAATTGTGTCCACAAGAAAACATTGCAAGACAATGGGCAAGGGTGTTTGAACAGTAGGGGCAGGATTGCTTTATCTGGGGGACCACTCACTTTTCTCTAAAAGTATTCCAAAAGAAACCATTCTATCTTATCAGTCCTTCATCTATGCATTTCACAATCTTCCCCTCCCAAGGAGCCTGGGCAGGCACCCATCTGCCTACAGGGAGTCAGACAGGAATCCTTTACCTTCACTGCTGGAAACTCATCAATAAATCAAAGCTGTTGGCAGTTGCCTCCAGTAAGAGTCTCACTCCCTCCTCTCTGCTCCTGTATATTCTGTGCATTTGGAATTACTCCAAATTCTAAACTGGAAATAACAGTACTCTGCTCACAAGTTTATTGTGCTTCTTTATCCAAAGGCAGCGACTCAGTTAAGTAATATGTTTGCAAAGATGCATACTGACAGCAATAGGAGAAATATCTGGCAAAGTTGGGTACAATTAGAACATCTTAAAAATGAGTGTCAGAAAAATCAGAATTTTAAATAAAAATATAAAAGAAGCCCTTAGTATCAATCCCCATTAAGTCCTTACGATTATACAACCATAGGTACTTCAACTGAACTAATTGTGTAGCATTGGGCAGGATATTTCTCCTCTCTGGTTGTATCTTCCTTTTACAGGAAGACATCAACTCCAACATCCCTTATGTATCCGAGATTCTATGTCTCTGTTGTTCTTTGGGCTAAAATATAGCTTTACATATAGCTTAAAAGCAAAATTATCTCCTGAATATCCTCAAGGTATCCAAAACTAAGATACTGTGGGAGGCACTAAATTATTGGTATAAGACTCATTCCCTGACCTCAGGGAGTTTATAATCAAATTAAGGAACAAATATTCAAATTACAAAACTACTGGCAAATTAAAAAAAACAAACCAAACCCGTAGCCATTGAGTTGATTCCTACTCCTAGCAACCCTACAGGACAGAGTAGAACTGCCTCATAGGGTTTCCAAAGAGCAGCTGGTAGATTCGAACCACCAACTTTTTGGTTGGCAGCTGAGCTCTTAACCACTGCGCCATTGGGGACCCAGCAAATTCACAAGGCAGCGCATAAATATTTGCCAAGTCACCTGGCAAATTCTAAAGGTCAAGAAGAACTGGAATAATCAGAACAGGTTGAATGGAGGATTTCAGGTCCAAATTTCAAATCCAAAAGAATTTGAATCAACAGAAGAAAAAGCACAGGACAAAGAAAACAAAGTGTATCGTCTTTCTTTAACTTCAGTTTTGGCTTTGTGACCTCAAACAAGCCATAAATCACCCTTGTCCCTCAGTGAATCCACAATTATTGACAGTCTTCTATATAAAAGGTATTGTGAATCACTTAAATAATAAAGATTTTCCAATTTAAGACAGAGACGCAACAGCTTTAAGATTAAACAAAAGGCAGCTCAAAACTAAAAACAACCTCATCTCCTATTATACTGGTATTACAAAACAAATGAAATCTGTTCCTTAAAGGAAATTTTTAAAACCTGCTTTTGCTGCTTCAACAATTCTTAATCAAAAACAAACTCAGCATGAATTAAACATATGTATATTTTTTACTACTTACATCAGTCATAATGTGATAAAAAATATTTTTACATTAAATTTTCATAATCTTGCTCCATCTTTCTTATATTTGAAACCATTCTTGATTTTTGCTACTAAAAACAGTATTTCATTTGACAGCTGTGGAAACAGCCTATGCCATTCATAGCTGTTTATGACAGAGCATTGAATTTGTCTAGCAAATACACAACATGTACATCAGTACTTCCTTTTGTCCTGTGTATTCTAAGTCTCTGCCAAAAGCAGAGGAAAGAAAGTACAGATGGACAGGACATCCTCAGATTATCTGGCTTGCCTTATGTCATCCCAGAAAAAAATCAAGTGCCTGATTCAGTTAGAAATTCAATTTAAGCACTTGCCATATTAGGGCTGAAAGGTTGGCCTTCCCCATCAGCAGGTTGTCTTTCACTAGGCAAGCCTCGAAGGCCTAAAGCCTTTGCATAAACGGGAAGTTGGGAAATCCTGGCTTTCCAGGATTCACCTGCTACCTTCAATACAGCTCTTGGCTTAGGAGAAAGTGATTAAGGATAGAAGTGTACACACACCATTTCGTAAGACCACTACTAGGGTTAAGTACTTCAAAATCTGCTCAGGTAAAACTACAACAGATTAAATTTAGAACTGTGGTAGCATTTCAATGTTTTTGTCCATTTCAATAGAATTTTTATCACCTATAATATATGTATATGAAGTGACTGCATATTCAATACACTTCAGTAAATACTCCAGAAGACCTAATAGTATGTATTGGACCTATGCTAGGTACTGAGACTACCAATACTTTAGCTTTTTTGTGATGCCAAACCGCTAAACCAAAGTACGCCTGTTATCTCATTTGTGAAAATAATGTGATATTTGCTTGGCTATGGTTAGAATTTCAAAAACCAGTGACTATAAAGCCGTGAGTACAGTGTGTGGGCCTCACTCCAACGGTAGCTGATACCACTGCTTTTGTTTTTGTTTTTTTTTTTTAGTATTATGGTAGTGAGCTAGACAGACACAATCCTGCCCTCTTGCAGCTTATAGTCTAAGAAGAAGACAGTCAAACAATGATCACGACAACAAAGTAATAATGATAATAATGAGGACGAGGAAGAGACTACTACTACTAATAGGAGCTACCACTTATTTAGAATTTACTATGCTCAAAGCATTATTCTAAGCACTGTCCATGTTCAGCTCATTAATCCTTACAACAAACCTTTGAGATAAGTGATGAGGGCCACGACAGTGATATCCCTTTCATGACCACCGGGACACATTAAGTGTCACTTACATTTTTGCCTGTCTGGTTTCTTGGAATGCTAGTGTCCCACTTATCGTATGTGCTGCTGTCTGGTGGGGACGTGTATAACTGGGTGAAACAAGAAACATTTGTTGGTGCCAAATCACTGTGTACAATGGAATACTATGCAACGATAAATAACAATGATGAAGTCTGTGAAACATCTCACAATATCAATGAATCTGGAGGGCATTAGGTTGAGTGATATAAGTCAATCACAAAAGGACAAATACTATATGAGGCCAATATTATAAAAACACATGAAGAATCAATAACTTCAGACTACTCAGCAGAAACCATGCAGGCAAGAAGGCAATGGGATGACATATACAGAGCACTGAAGGAGAAAAACTGCCAGCCAAGGATCATATATCCAGCAAAACTCTCTCTGAAATATGAAGGCAAAATTAAGATATTTACAGAAAAACACAAGCTTAGAGAATTTGCAAAAACCAAACCAAACCTACAAGAAATATTAAAGGAAATTGTTTGGTCAGAAAAACAATAATATCAGATACCAGCACAACACAAGGTCACAGAACAGAACATCCTGATACCAACTCTAATAGGGAAATCACAAAAACATATTAAGATTAACTAAAAAAAAAGCTCAAAACAGGGAATCATTGAAGTCAATATGTAAAAGATCACAATAATCAAAAAGAGGGACTAAATACAGGTGGCATAGAACTGCCATATGGAGAGGGATACAAGGCGATATAGGACAACACAAGTTAGGTTTTTACTTAGAAAAATAAGGGTAAATATTAAGGTAACCACAAAGAGGTATAACAACTCCATAACTCAAAATAAAAACCAAGAAAAACGTAACGACTCAGCAAACATAAAGTCAAATCCTATGAAAATGAGGATCTCACAATTTACAAAGAAAAACGTCTCAGCACAAAAAAGTAAGTGGAAAAATGAAATTGTCAACAACACACAAAAAAAGGCATCAAAATGACAACACTAAACACTTACTTATCTATAATTACGCTGAATGTAAATGGACTAAATGCACCAATAAAGAGACAGAGAGTCTCAGACTGGATAAAGAAACATGATCCGTCTATATGCTGCCTACAAAAGACACACCTTAGACCTAGAGACACAAACAAACTAAAACTCAAAGGATGGAAAAAAATATATCAAGCAAACAATAAGCAAAAAAGAAGATGAGTAGAAATACTAATTTCTGACAAAATAGACTTCAAGCTTAAATCCACCACAAAGGATAAAGAAGGACACTACATAATGATAAAAGGGTCAGTCGACCAGGAAGATATAACCATATTAAATATTTATGCACCCAATGACAGGGCTGCAAGATACATAAATCAAATTTTAACAGAACTGAAAAGTGAGATAGACACCTCCACAATTATAGTAGGAGACTTCAACACACCACTTTTGGAGAAGGACAGGACATCCAGTAAGAACCTCAATAGAGACACGGAAGACCTAATTACAACAATCAACCAACTTGACCTCATTGACTTATACAGAACTCTCCACCCAACTGCTGCAAAGTATACTTTTTTTTCTAGCGCACATGGAACATTCTCTAGAATAGACCACATATTAGGTCATAAAACAAACCTTTGCAGAATCCAAAACATCGAAATATTACAAAGCATCTTCTCAGACCACAAGGCCATAAAAGTGCAAATCAATAACAGAAAAATTAGGGAAAAGAAATCAAATACTTGGAAACTGAACAACACCCTCCTGAAAAAAGACTGGGTTATAGAAGACATTAAGGAGGGAATAAGGAAATTCATAGAATGCAATGAGAATGAAAATACTTCCTATCAAAACCTCTGGGACACAGCAAAAGCAGTGCTTAGGGGCCAATTTATATCGATAAACGCACACATACAAAAAGAAGAAAGAGCCAAAATCAGAGAACTGTCCCTACAACTTGAACAAATAGAAACTGAGCAACAAACGAATCCATCAGGCACCAGAAGAAAACAAATAATAAAAATTAGAGCTGAACTAAATGAATTAGAGAACAGAAAAACAATTGAAAGAATTAACAAAGCCAAAAGCCGGTTCTTCAAAAAAATTAACAAAATTGATAAACCGTTGGCTAGACTGACTAAAGAAATACAGGAAAGGAAACAAATAACCCGAATAAGAAACGAGATGGGCCACATCACAACAGACCCAACTGATATTAAAAGAATCATATCAGATTATTACGAAAAATTGTACTCTAACAAATTTGCAAACCTAGAATAAAGGGATGAATTCCTGGAAAAACACTACCTACCTAAACTAACACAATCAGAAGTACAACAACTAAATAGACCCATAACAAAAAAAGAGATTGAAACGGTAATCAAAAAACTCCCAACAAAAAAAGCCCTGGCCTGGTTGGCTATACTGCAGAGTTCTACCAAACTTTCAGAGAAGAGTTAACACCACTACTACTAAAAGTATTTCAAAGCATAGAAAATGACGGAATACTACCTAACTCATTCTATGAAGCCACCATCTCCCTGATACCAAAACCAGGTAAAGACATCACAAAAAAAGAAAATTACAGACCTATATCCCTCATGAACATAGATGTAAAAATCCTCAACAAAATTCTAGCCAATAGAATTCAACAACATATCAAAAAAATAATTCACCATGACCAAGTGGAATTTATTTTTTTTTTATGCAAGGCTGGTTTAATATCAGAAAAACCATTAATGTAATCCACCATATAAATAAAACGAAAGACAAAAACCACATGATCTTATCAATTGATGCAGAAAAGGCATTTGACAAAGTCCAACACCCATTTATGATAAAAACTCTTACCAAAATAGGAATTGAAGGAAAATTCCTCAACATAATAAAGGGCATCTATACAAAGCCAACAGCCAACATCACTCTAAATGGAGAGAGCCTGAAAGCATTTCCCTTGAGAACGGGAACAAGACAAGGATGCCCTTTATCACCGCTCTTATTCAACATTGTGCTAGAAGTCCTAGCCAGAACAATTAGGCTAGACAAAGAAATAAAGGGCATCCGGATTGGCAAGGAGGAAGTAAAATTATCTCTATTTGCAGATGACATGATCTTATACACAGAAAACCCTAAGGAATCCTCCAGAAAACTACTGAAACTCATAGAAGAGTTTGGCAGAGTCTCAGGTTATAAGATAAACATACAAAAATCACTTGGATTCCTCTACATCAACAAAAAGAACATCGAAGAGGAAATAACCAAATCAATACCATTCACAGTAGCCCCGAAGAAGATAAAATACTTAGGAATAAATCTTACCAAAGATGTAAAAGACCTATACAAAGAAAACTACAAAGCACTACTACAAGAAATTAAAAAGGATATACTTAAGTGGAAAAACATACCTTGCTCATGGGTAGGAAGACTTAACAGTAAAAACGTCTACTCTACCCAAAGCCATCTATACATACAATGCACTTCTGATCCAAATTCCAATGTCATTTTTTAATGTGATAGAGAAACAAATCACCAATTTCATATGGAACGGAAAGAAGCCTCGGATAAGCAAAGCATTACTGAAAAAGAAGAAGAAAGTGGGAGGCCTCACTCTACCTGATTTCAGAACCTATTATACAGCCACAGTAGTCAAAACAGCCTGGTACTGGTACAACAGGTACATAGACCAGTGGAACAGAATTGAGAACCCAGATATAAATCCATCCACATAGGAGCAGCTGATATTTGAGAAAGGCCCAGTGGCAGTTAATTGGGGAAAAGATAGTCTTTTTAACAAACGGTGCTGGCATAACTGGATATCCATTTGCAAAAAAATGAAACAGGACCCATACCTCACACCATGCACAAAAACTAACTCCAAGTGGATCAAAAACCTAAACATAAAGACTAAAACGGTAAAGGTCATGGAAGAAAAAATAGGGACAACCTTAGGAGCCCTAATACAAGGCATAAACAGAATACAAGACATTACCAAAAATGACGAAGAGAAACCAGATAACTGGGAGCTCTGAAAATCAAACACTTATGCTCATCTAAAGACTTCACCAAAAGAGTAAAAAGACCACCTACAGACTGGGAAAGAATTTTCAGCTATGACATCTCCGACCAGCGCCTGATCTCTAAAATCTATATGATTCTGTCAAAACTCAACCACAAAAAGACAAACAACCCAATCAAGAAGTGGGCAAAGGATATGAACATACACTTCACTAAAGAAGATATTCAGGCAGCTACAGATACATGAGAAAATGCTCTCGATCATTAGCCATTAGAGAAATGCAAATTAAAACTACGATGAGATTCCATCTCACTCCAACAAGGCTGGTATTAATCCAAAAAACACAAAATAATAAATGTTGGAGAGGCTGCATAGAGATTGGAACTCTTATACACTGCTGGTGGGAATGTAAAATGGTACAACCACTTTGGAAATCTATCTGGTGTTATCTTAAACAGTTAGAAATAGAACTACCATACAACACAGAAATCCCACTCCTCGGAATATACCCTGGAGAAATAAGAGCCTTCACACAAACAGATATATGCACACCCATGTTTATTGCAGCTCTGTTTAAAAAAAAAAAAAAAATTTTTTTTTTTTTTTTTTTAACAAGAGCAAAAAGCTGAAAGTAACCAAGGTGTCCATCAACTGATGAATGGGTAAATAAATTGTGGTATATTCGCACAATGGAATACTACACATCCATAAAGAACAGTGACAAATCTATGAAACATTTCATAACATGGAGGAACCTGGAACGCATTATGCTGAGCAAAATTAGTCAGAGGCAAAAGGACAAATATTGTATGAGACCACTATTATAAGATCTTGAGAAATAGTATAAACTGAGAAGAACACATACTTTTGTGGTTACGAGGCGGGGAGGGAGGGAGGGTGGGAGAGGGTTTTTTACTGATTAATCAGTAGATAAGAACTGCTTTAGGTGAAGGGAAGGACAATACTCAAGACATGGAAGGTCAGCTCAACTGGACTGGACCAAAAGCAAAGAAGTTTCCGGGATAAACTGAATGCTTCAAAGGTCAGTGGAGCAAGGGCGGGGGTGTGGGGACCGTGGTTTAAGGGGACTTCGAAGTCAATTGGCAAAATAATTCTATTATGAAAACATTCTGCATCCCACTTTGAAATGTGGCGTCTGGGGTCTTAAATGCTAACAAACAGCCATCTAAGATGCATCAATTGGTCTCAACCCACCTGGATCAAAGGAGAATGAAGAACACCAAGGTCACACGATAACTAAGGGTCACACGAGACAGAAAGGGCCACGTGAACCAGAGACCTACATCATCCTGAGACCAGAAAAACTAGTTGGTGCCCGGCCACAATCGATGACTGCCCTGACAGGGAGCACAATAGAGAACCCCTGAGGGAGCAGGAGATCAGTGGGATGCAGACCCCAAATTCTCACAAAAAGACCATACTTAATGGTCTGACTGAGACTAGAGGAATCCCGGCGGTCATGGTCCCCAAACCTTCTGTTGGCCCAGGACAGGAACCATTCCCAAAGACAATTCATCAGACATGGAAGGGACTGGACAGTGGGTAGGAGAGAGATGCTGATGAAGAGTGAGCTAATTATATCAGGTGGACACTTGAGACTGTGTTGGCATCTCCTGTCTGGAGGGGGGATGGGAGGATAGAGAGAGTTGGAAGCTGGCAAAATTGTCACAAAAGGAGAAACTGAAGGGCTGACTCATTAGGGGGAGAGCAAGTGGGAGTACGGAGTAAGGTGTATATAAACTTATATGTGACAGTCTGACTTGATTTGTAAACGTTCACTTGAAGCTCAATAAAAGTTAAAAAAAAAACACATGAAGATGTTTCCATACAGAAAGAAACAATCTGTGATGGTTACCTGGGGAGGGGAGGGGTGAGGAGGAAAAACACTAACTTGATAGTAGATAAGCGGTAACTTTGGTGAAGGGTAAGACAATACACAATACTGCGGAAGCCAGTACAACTTGACCAGGGCAAACTCATGGTAGCTTCACAGACACATCCAAATGCCCTGAGAGACCTCGCTACTGGGTGGGGGCTAGAGACCATGGTCTCAGGGGACATCTAGCTTCACTGGCATAACATAGTCTATAAAGAAAATGTTCTACATCCAACTGTGGTAAGTAGCAACTGGAGTCTTAAAACCCTGCAAGTGGCCCTCTAAGACACATGTACTGGTCTCATCCTGGCTACAGTAAAGGAGAATGAAGAATACCAAAGACACAAGGGAAAGATTAGTCCAAAGGAGCAATGGACCATAATTACTACAACCTCCACCAGACTGAGTCCAGAACAACTAGATGGTGCTCAGTTACCACTACCAACTGCTCTGGCAGGGATCACAATAGAGGTCCCCAACAGAGCGGAACAAAAATGAACAAAATTCAAATTAGCAAAAAAAAAAAAAAAGACCAGGCTTGCTGGTCTGACAGAGACCGGAGAAACCCCAAGAGTACAGCCCCCAGACACCCTTCTACCTCAGTACTGAAGTCACTCTGAGGGTCACCCTTCAGTCAAATATTAGGTCTATAGGCCCAACAATAACACATGTGAGGGTCATGCTTCATAGTTCAATCATGTATACAAGACTAATGGGCACGACAGTCCCAAAGCGAAGATGAGAAGGCAGGAAGGGACAGGAAAACTGGCAGAATGGAAACAGGGAACCTGGAGTGGAGAAGGGGAGAGTGTTGATACATCATGGGGCTGGCAATCAAGGTCACAAAACAATTTGTGTATTAACTGTTTAATGAGAAACTAATTTGCTCTGTAAACTTTCACCTAAATCACACACACACAAAAAGAAGCAAATCGCTGTGTGTAGGCTATTGTACGAGGTGCTGTATCCTGGAGGTACATCCTGGACGCCCGATTGTGTAAAAAAAAACTTGTGTCTCTTTTGGCTTTGGTACAGAGAGATAAGCCTTGTAAGTATATTTACGGTTTCCTGTGTGTTATTTGCCAGCTGTGTTTTTTGTGATGATTTCATTTTCAAGTGAGTAACTTATTTTCAGGTGCAATACATTATGAGCACATGTCATAGAGTACTTGACATACTGTGTGTACATTTATCGCAATCGTTGAGGACTTCTCTTTAGGTTTACGAGCTGTGAGTAGTCCATTTGCGATAAAAATGAATTCTTTGTAGTATTGCTTTTCCCATGACACCAATTCCTTTTGGTGCTTTTATTTTTACAGGAGGCTGAAATTATGCAATCTCTGCCCTTGTGTGTTCTCAGTTTGGTTTGGAGATATGGTATCGGTATTATCCTGGTTTTGCTGAACCTGGAATTACTTTGTTCTGAAAAATTCCTTTTTTTCAGAAATGGGCTCTTTGAAGGATGAAGAAACTCTACGTTATTTCTTTTCTCTACCTGAGAAAGATTCTGAGGAGGAGTGTGATGAAGAAGTCTAGGAGGAGCTTACCTGTCTTGTAGAATCTAAAGCTCATTTTGATGGTAACAGCAATGACACTGACATAGTATTAGAGGATGATGAAGCAGTGATGCTGCAGAAGAAAAGGGTGAGCCAGATGGTGGTGCCCGTGATGAAAGGGAAGAAAATGAAGGTGAATGGTGTGACGATGTCTCCTACTTTGAAAATATAATGAACTCGCTTCAGCAATGTGCCAAAATTTTACCGAACTTGACCCATGAAGATACATAAGTAGCTTAGTTTTTGTCTGTATTTACAGAAGTGATATTGGAAATTATAAAGGGCCAAATGAATCTTTATCTGACCTAAGAGTGCACAGGATGACAGAGGACAAGAGATTCGAATGCCAAGTAAAAACCGGCAGCCTACAACCACAGAGGAAATAAAGACGATCACTGCTGTGCCTATTCTGATAGGTATACAAGTCTTGCCAGAGCTCAGACATTAGTTGTCCAGTGATCCCCTCTTGGGTGTTACTTCAGTGACAGGCCGTATGACTGAAACAAGATTCAAGAAACTGACCGAGAACATACACGGCAATGACAATTCAAAAGCAGCTCACAAAGGAGAACCTGGCTACGACTGGCTTCACAAACTTTGCCCAATTATCAATGCTCTCAATGGCTGTCTGAAAGAAGTGTATGCGCCACTAAGTGTCATGACAGTTGATGGTGCCATTCAAGGTCCACGGATCAATAATACATGCCAATGAAGCCTGTCAAGCATGGGTACAAAGTTTGGTACTTGGTTGACTCACAGACTGGCTTTGTAAGTCACTTTGATATCTATTCTGGAACAAAAGGCATAGACCATGACTCATTTCTCTCTCTCGGTGAGAGTGTTATACTTGGACTGTGTCATTCATGCAACTACTCTCACAGGCTCACTGTCTCTGACAATTTCTTTTCATCCTATCACTTGATGAAAAGCATGAATGAAAGGGAGCTGTACGCTGTAGACATAGTGTGAGCAAACAGAAACGGGCTACCAGAAATGATGAAGAGGAAAGCTAAATTACAGTGGGGAGAGTTTCTGTTTCCTATGAAAAGATGTATGTCAGTCGTAAAATGGCAGGACAATAAACCTGTCACATCCCACAATCCAAAAGACATCACTACTGTTAAAAGAAAGAACAAAGAAGGTCCCTTCTCAGTAAGCCTTTGCCCAAGAGCAGCTGCAGATCATAAAGCAGTTATGGGTGGAGTGGACCTCTTCGACCAGAGGTGCAAAAGGTAAACAATTGGAAGGCGCTCTCTCAAATGGAGGCATTCACTGCTGTATTTCCTTATTGACCTTGGCATTGTAAAGTTTTACAATATGGAACTATAACAACAGGGACAGATGTGACCAACTTTCCTTCAGGCTCGTTCTCATGAAGCAGCTTACTGTGGGCTAGGAAATCAAAAGACCCTCCTTTCTTGTGAGAAACAAGCCAGGAGCAAGCAGGGTGCCAAATGACACATGGCTCCGACAGGCTGGGAAGCATTTGCCTGTCAAGGGATCTAGAAAGTGATGTGGACATTGCAGCACTAAGAAGAAGGAGACTAGCACCACAACTATGTGCAGCCACTGCAGGGTGCTCTTATGTATTACCCCATGTTTTCAAAAAGTTTCACACAATAAAATAAAATTGCTAAGATAAAACATTTTTTTTCATACCTCACCCCACCTATCCTATCACCAGAGTCCAGTGGGACCTGTGTGTCCCACATAATATTTATCAAAATCCACCTTGCCTAACAAAAATTTAAAAAGACACAATGATTTAACATGCATTCCATTACTGAAAAAATACATCATCAAAAACTTACTATCAAAAAATAATTTAGTCATGAACGGGCCATAGAAATATGTGGCAGTGACCCTCTAAGCCCCATCTTGAGTGATCAAGAAAGTACCTTCTTGGGATTAATAACATTAAAAAAAAAAAAAAAATTACTCAGGTAAAATGAAGGATTGATAAGGGGTTTGGATGGTGAAAGGTGTTCTGAGCAAAAGGAATTCCACATATGAATGCCCAGAGCTGAGAATGTTTACGGTAGGATCTTAGAACTGAAAGAAGTGAAGTTCAGGCAACGTATCTGAGTGGTGTAGAAAGGATGTATAAATCCAATTATTAGGCAAAGCAGTAACTGGACTGATAAAAAAAGAGGGGCATTCTTGAAAGGCAGAATTTTGTAAGTGCAACATGAGGGCAGCAGGTTGGTTGATAAACTGCTGGAAAAGCCCACCTGTCAGCAGCAGCCTGTACTGGGGGATCCTCTGAACAGGCTTGAGCAGGTAGTGCTTGAGGGCCAGATTAGCACAGCGTGGGCTCATCTGAAAGGAAAAGGCATCCAAAGTAAACACAAGCATTTTGAAAGGACTGGCAAAATACTTCCAAAAAAATCAGCTATTGAAAACCCTATGGGGGTCAGTTCTACTCTGATGCACACAACCAACAGCAACTGATTTGGTTTAAGGGACCCAGATGCAAGTGCCCAGAAAACTAAGCCTTAAACAGCCAGCAACTTGGGAAGGGGGTCATCTCAAAGCACCCTTTTATTTTAAGCATAGTTGTTAGGCTAAGAGAGTGGAATTGTAGTGAGATTCACCACTTAGCTCATCCTCTTTTAGGCAGGTCTCTGAAATCACTGACTCATAGGAGAAACTTGTTCACATTCCTCTCACAGAGCAGGGCTGCCACAGTCTGAATTCTAAGCCAGTTGGAGCCCACCTTAAACAGCAGCTCCCATTTAGAGGAGCATATTCATAAATACAAACAAACCCCAATGAACCAAGGAGAAAATGCACTGCCCCCAAAATACGGTGGCGGAAATAATACTGGGAATTGGATTCAAATAATGAGAACTTTGTGGTGAATACGTTCATGATAATAATGGAGTGGATGGAGAGAACTGTAGAAATGACAGATAGCCCCAAAAGCAGCCTTACCAAACATCCCTCCTCTAACAAGCCTGAAGGATATAAAAATCTTTTTTAGATGAATGGCCATAAATGACAACCCTCAACATTACAGTGGATATAGGGATGGACATTCTGGAATCATTTTTACTTGACCACAAGGACATTTGGACCCTGCCTTGAAAACTCTTTTTCTTAATATGTATAATAGACACCTCTGTATCCCTGCTCCTTACACAGCTCAGGTGGGTATATAAGACTTTTTTCAGATATGCTCAGACTTTTATTTTTTCCTAAATATGTATCTCCAATGTCTGATACACAGAATATGAAATTATGATGATAATGCATATTAAGACAGCATCCTTCATGCAAGCACATTAACCAAGAGAGCTAACTCTCCCTGTCTTATGTATTCTTTTGTTGTCAATGCAACGGAACAACTCACTGGACACTGACCAAAACCTGAATCAATTATCAGTTGCCATGGCTATGTAACACTTCATTTTTTAATAGCATAAAGAAACCAGAGGAAAGAAAAAAAGAAGTCTACTATGATTTTTAAAATAAGTTCAATTATTTGCCCACCATACAAATTAGGAGTCCTGGTGCTGCACTGGTTAAGAGCTCAGGCTGCTAAATAAAAGGTTGGCAGTTCAAATCCACCAGCTCCTCCTTGGAAACTCTATGGGGCAGTTCTATTCTATCCTATAGAATCAACTCTATGGAAATGAGTGTTTTGTACAAATTAGAAATCAGCAGTTCTTGATATAGATAGTCCCTGACTTACAACGTATTCCAGTTACAACCAACTGCACTTACAACTGTTTTTTCTTTTTTGGTATATCTTATCTTTAGTAATATGTACTACATACAATCTTGCAGCATGTAATCTGCTGATCTTATCATTCTCAGATGTTCACTCCCAGATGTTTATATGTAAGTTTCCAACCCCAAACTCAAATAAAGATCAGATTTATAAAGATACTGCTATTAAAAGGCAATAATAAAGAAAATCAAAAAAAAAAAAAAGAAGAGGTATTCAGCTTACAACAGAACTAATGATGGAGTCGTCAGAATGGAACCCCGTCTTAAGTTGGGGACTACCTGAAAATTTTCATTTCTATATTTTTTTTTTAGTAACTCAAATTTTACCCAAAAACTGGGAGAGGGGACTTAAATAACATTCTATGGCAACCAGCTAAAAACTAATTTAAAAAATATTACATCACTTTATCTCTAATCAAATCAGACTAGCACCTCATAGTTTTAAGTCAAAACACCAAGCTTTGGGTGACACATGCTATAGATGATTGATTTTTCTTAACTTTAACACTAAAATTATGCTATTTATTTATTGAAAGGGTAACAATCTCTTTTTCTCATCCATCATTGCAGGTGGGTTGTTAGAAGAATAAAATGAAAGATTGAGTTGAAAAATAAGAAATGTTCAACATTAGATGATAGTGAATACCTCAAAGTCTCTAACAACAGCAGCAAAACTTGGGTTTTTCTTGCATTGCTCATCCAGCAAAGCTATGTTCTTATCAAATTCTTTGATATATGTGGAATACATTTTTAAATATGGACCCTTCTTTACAAAGATATCAGCAATTCTTTGTTGTTCAGTCCTAAGAGTGGAGAAAAGATACACAAAAATACAAAAAGAAAGTCACTGATTTATCCAAAAAATATCCAATGATGAGCAAAGATCTGTAGCCACAGGCATTATCTTTTTTTCTCTCTTCTTCTAAAACATATACCCAAATGCCTACTTTTCACCATTTCCATACCCCCTGTGTCTAGTTCAAGCCACTGTCATCTCTTGCCTGGACTATTGCCCCCTATACTTCATTCTTCAGTACAGCCAGAGTCTTAAAAATGTATATCATTTCATGGGACAACCAATGGCCGGCCTCATATTGCACTTAGCATAAAAAACAAAACAAAAAACTCTCCTTATCTTAGCTTATAAAGCCCCATGGGTCCAACTGTTGCCTATCTTTCTGTCCCATCTCATACTTCTCTCCTCCTTTCTCCAACCACCCTGGCCTTCTTTATATATTTCTTTAACATCCACAATTCATTTTCTCTTGGCAGACTTTTAATAATGGCTCCATGTGTCTATAGATACAGAACCCTGGCTAACTCTTTCTTTTCATTCAGATGTCAGTTTAAACATTCTGCCTTTTTTGGGGGGCCTTCCCTGTCCATTCAATCTTCACTCACTATTACCTCATCCCATTTTAATTCTCTGCAGGTCAGAGACTGCTTCCATCTGTTATTTTTCTTGTTGATTTGAACGGTTCTTTACCCCATACAAAATGTCCACTTAACGAGGACAAGAGCCTTGTCTGTCTTCTACACTGCTATATTCCTAGCATACACTGACTAGCACACAGGAGACATTCAAAACCTCACTGAATGGAAAAATGAAATACTTCATCAATTGTTATTAAAAGCTAATGGAAAAATGTGATTTCAGAAAGTCTGGTAAAACCAACAATTGTGAAGATGGCACAATTGTTGGACCCGACAGTGTTTCATTCTGTTGTTCATAGGATTGCTATGAGTCGGAACTGACTTGAAAGCACCTAACAACAACAGCCGTAAAAAGACTACGTTTTCATTCAAAGGTCCCTGAAAGAAAAATATTTTGATAAACAGAAAATATCTAAGAATTACAAAAATTTTTCAGTAGTAAGTAGAGCTTTTTCCATAATTATAGGTTTGATTTTGCCTTTCATTGATTTAGTCTGTTTCCAAGGAAAGCTTAATATTTAACACAGAACATACACAGATTTATTTATAATAAAGCAAACACTTGGTAAAAGCAATATATTTAAGCCTCTTCCCAGTACTTGCTTGCATAAATGTGCATGTCTATTAGGCCAATTCAGGTTAATTTTTATAAGAAAATGACTAAGTATGTGATAATAAAACTTCTTATCAATCTTCAGGCCTTAACTCTGTGTTACTTTATACTTAGGATGCAGCTAAGTATTCACTGCTTATCTAGCTTATATTCCCAACATGCAGAGGCATGACATCTTTAAAACAGAAGTATTTTCTCAACTACATATAAAAAAAAGTCTAAATGGAAATTTTGATCATTTAAGTACATTATAATACTATTTTATTAATCATTTTGGGTTCCCTTTTATGACTTCAACAATAAATCTAATTCTCTTGGACCAAACTTTCTACATTTTCACTAACATCACCAAAACCAAACCTGTTGCCACCAAGTTGATTCTGACTCACAGTGACCCTATAGGACAGAGTAGAACTGCCCCATAGGGTTTCCAAGGAGTGCCTGATGGATTCGAGCTGCTGACCTTTTGGTTACCAGCAGAGCTCTGAACCACTGTGCCACCAGAGCTCCAATGTCACCAAACCAAAACCAAAACCAGTGCTGTCAAGTCGATTCCGACTCATAGTGACCCTATCGGACAGAGTAGAACTGCACCGTAGAGTTTCCAAGGAGCACCTGGCGGATTTGAAATGCCGACCCTTTGGTTAGCAGCTGTAGCACTTAACCACTAGGCCACCAAGGTTTCCAATGTCACCAAAGCATCTGCTTATTTTCTACAGGCCAATAAAAATAGCTTGTAATAACCTCTTTGGCTTTCTTTTCCCGTTTCTGAAATCTACAGCTTCTACAATGGCATACATACGTAAATTTGCCTTTCCAAAGCAAGCAAACAAACCAACCCTCCTACTTCTCAGTGAACAGCCCCTTTTAAGAAAAGCGAAGAACTTCAATGGCCTGAAGCTCCACAAAACATAGATAAAACATTTTAAAACTTTTCCAGTTGGAATGCATCGACCATCCTCTCTCAATCTCATAAATCTTGATTACCAAAGGTCATATACCAAAAAGTTAAACTGATTGAATATGGTCCTTTTTACTTCTGAGGCAGCACTACCAAGAAATTTTAAAATCTATGATACTGAGCTTAGTGCACCAAGGCTGCTAATTCTGGACATCAAAATAATCAATCTATAGGTAACTGCCAAGAAAATTCAATACATTGTAACAACTCAATGTAAGGAACAACACTTCTCTGCCACACCCAGGGTTCTCATAGTGTCATCTAAAAATGGAAACTCCGGGAAAGCGTTAAGTTCATTTTTACCAGTTCAACATTCTTTCCTCCATTTCCTTTAGGAGATCCCGGTTCAGTTCATACAGCTGAGGCAGGTAGTACAGGATCTGATTCAGGATTCGGTCCTCAATCACTGGTTTTCCAAGTTGCCTGGAAGCATGGGCTACCGCATCCCGGAAATCCTATTATAGTCCAGAGAATGAAAAACAATACACACACACCTATAACTTGATAAAAAGTAGTTTTTCCTAATTGCTGTCTTCCCTAAAACAACATAAATTGCCAAGCTGTATTTCCCATGTAGAATTACAAATTGAATGTGCCAGCTTCCTCCTTTTCTGGTTGCCTACACAGGCAGTCCTCAGGTTATTAACGTCTGACTTGCTTAAAACTTAAAACCCGTAGTTACGAACCAAACCCAAAAAGCCTACTTATAATAAAAATTCGAGGTACATACAATGGTTTGTAATAACAAATGGGCACTACTTTGAGACCTATATCAAAACATTATAATTATTATTACTGTATTACTACGTTAAAGATGTTTTAGTTTATCTGGAAGTGTTTCTGTAATTTTTTATACATAGAAAGGCACAGTACATACCATATACTAAGACAAACACCTGACTTGTTAGATACGAGCCCTACCTGACTGTTCCAACTTAAAGAGAGATTTAGGAATGGAATTCATTTGTAATCCCGGTACTGCTTGTAAGAAAAAAATTTTAATAAAAATCACACAGTGACTGGGGTGGATATTTGGTACTAAAAGAGATCGTGCAGTATTTCTCTCAAACCCTTTGGTTTGATCGCCAGCTTAAGCAGTTACACTGACAGAAACTGTATTACAACACGAGGAGTCTTAAAATTTATCCCAATGCCAGCATAAGAACACAATCCATTTATTTTAAAAGCCCCGGGAGATCTTAACTAATTTTATTCTGGATTTGAGAGTTCCACTTTAAAGAGTCATTTCCCAATAACTAAAGTTAATGTTAGCTGAAGTTAGTGGAGGGTGCCATATACTTAGTGACCAGATTCCCGAATCCAGACCTTACTCCTCACTTACTGTCTGTGTTTCCCTGGGCTACCTTCATTTTCCTCATCTGTTAAACAGGTACAATAATAATTCTTATATGGTTGTTGTGAGATTTAAATTAGGTATTTCACAAAAAGCTTTTTTCAAAGGGTTCCATACACAGAATAAAATATTTTAACTTGCTGCTTAAACTCTCTCCACCCTCTACCCACCTTCCCAATAAATTCACCAGGATTTTACACTTTTGTCAAATAAAAAAGTTTTTCTTCATGTATTCTTCCTTTTCATCTACTATTCCCTATATATCTCATTTAAAAACAGGACTTGGAAATGGTGGGAAGGGAGAATTTGGAAAAGGAGGGGAAGGAGATCACTATTTGTGTTTATTTCACCATCCACTGAGGGTGGGCCTAAAGATACAAGTAAAACAATAGTGGGATCTGTCCCACAGGATTGAAAACCGAACACTTGTTTGCTCTTTCTTAGAAATGGTAGCTTCAATTAAAATCTGAAGGAAAAGGTTTGATAAGCAAGACTCTCTACTAGACTTCATCTAAAAAAAAAAAAAAAAAAGACTTTATCTACCCTTATCTTTATTTCCACATTTCCACAAATGTCCATCCCCTGTACATGGGGTTCCCAACAGTTAGGCTGCTAAGCCCAATAACAATCCCTATTTCAAGATGCTTCTCCTTCAGAGATTCATTGGGAAAATCAAATAAAAAGATACTGAATTCTCCCCTGATGCTTTAACAGTTGCCCCCCACATATATATATTAACCAAGATTTAGTTCTTATGCTTCTTTCTGCTGCCTGAAGTATAAAAATTTCATATACACATATGATTCAAAAATATATGAAAGCATTTCTTTCCCGAAGTATGTCTACTTAAAAAAAAAAACAAAAACCAAACCCGCTGCTGTCTAGTTGACTACGACTCATAGCGACCCTACTGGACAGAGAACTGTCCCACAGGGTTTCCAAGGAATGGCTGGTGGATTCGAACTGCCAACCTTTTGATTAGCAGCTGTAGCTCTTAACGACTTCACCACCAGGACTATTTTAGATAAGTCAAATTCTCTTATGTTTGTTGTTATTAGGTGCCCTCAAGTTGGTTCCAACTCATAGCAATCCTATGGACAACAGAATGAAACACTGCCTGGTCCTGCACCATCCTTACAATCATTGCTATGCTTGAGCCCACTGTTGCAGCCACGGTGTCAATCCATCTCATTGAGACTCTTCCTTTTTCTTTCGCTGACCCTCTACTTTACCGAGCATGATGTCTTCCAGGAACTGATCCTTCCTGATAACATGTTCAAATTATGTGAGAGGAATACTCGCCATCTTCACTTCTAAGGAGCATTCTGGCTGTACTTCTTCCAAGACAGATTTGCTCATTCTTCTGGCAGTGAATGGTATATTCAAACATTCTTCACTAACATCATAACTCAAAGGCATCACTTTTTCTTTGGTCTTCCTTATTCACTGTATAGCTTTCACATGCAGATGAGGCAACTGAAAATACCATGGCTTGGGTCAAGGGTACCTTAGTCCTGACAGTTACATCTTTGCTTTTCAATACTTTAAAGAGGTCTTTTGCAACAGATTTAACCAACGCAATACATCATTTGATTTCTTGACTGCTGCTTCCATGGGCGTTGATTATGGATCCAAGTGAAATGAAATCCTTGACGACCTCAATATTTTCTGCATTTATTATGATGTTGCTTACCAGTCCAGAAGGATGTTTACCTGTGTTTTATTGACTGTGTGGATCATAACAAATTATGGATAACATTGTGAAGAATGGGAATTCCAGAACGCTTCATTGTGCTCATGAGGAACCTGTACATAGATCAAGAGGTAGTCCTTTGAACAGAACGATGGGATACTGCATGGTCTGAAATCAGAAAAGGTGTGGGTTGGGGTTGTATCCTTCACCATACTTATTCAATCTGTATGTTAAGCAAAATAATCTGAGAAACTGGACTATATGAAGAACGCAGCATCAGGACTGGAGGAAGACTCATTACGCAGATGACACAACCTTGCTTGTGGAAAGTGAAGAGGACTTGAAGCATTTACTGAGGAAGATCAAATATTACAGCCTTCACTATGAATTACACCTCAACATAAAGAAAACAAAAATCCTCTTATTCTAACAAATGCTTAAAAAAAAAAAACTTTCCTTAGGCCTCAGCACCTGGGGCTAACTTTTTGGTCCAAGAGCCATATTAGTCCAAAGGAACCAACTAATTACACCAATAACTAAAAAAACTCACTTGTACAACTAATTACTAAAACACAAAACATGAATTTTTAACTTTTATGAGCTTCAATCCAAAAAGCCACACAAAAGGGCTCCAGAAACCAAATGGATATCTGGCCATATTCCACCTCCCAACAGCTTGCTTCTATCAGCATTCACATTTACTAAGAGAAAATAGAGCTCCTTATCACATTAGAAAGTCATTAGATTTTTCTCCTATCAGGCAAAACAAGGGAATACATTTACGTACCACAAACACCTTTCCCAATAATTCAAAGCACAACAGCTAAACATCTTCTATAGCAATGTTTTCAAAACCAGTTCAGTGATTAATATAATTTAGCTGTAAGAGCTATTTGTTTAGCAAAGCAATAAGCACTGCCCTTTCTGTTTGTAGAATAAGTGATGAATATGTTTGTCCCTAGGCAGCAAGACTACTTTTGCTTTCCAGTTGGAAGGTATTTCATCAGCCATGACAGGGACAGTAGACCTTAGTTGCTAAATAATTTAAGGGCCTTGTTTGACACAGCTTTTGCCAAACTCTACATTCCATATGTCTGCCAACACTGCCAAACAAGAAACTTAGTTTATTTAAGACACATTCAACAGAGGCCAGCCAAATCCAAACTGGGCTAATTGGTGATATAGCTGCCTTTAACTGAAGGCCTCTGTCACATACCAGGGATAATACTATCTTTTCCATCACAACTGGATGGTTGTAAGCAGCTATGGATGAACTAATGGCCCTCGATGTCTTTTTTAAAATTCTGAGTAGCACTTTAGAATAAAATAGAAATTTAATAATTAAAAGAACAAAAGAAAACATTTAATAAAGACTCTGAGAATTTAGACTTTATATCCGGCTATGTACAGTGGACATGGGCGTTCTAGCCATGGTCTTTGTGACTCCCATACAGTAATTGGGTGGGACTGTGAAAATGGGCTGCTTGTAGCCCACCAGGGAATTGGATACTTTGCTAATAATGTAAATAAGGTGCACAGCAACCTTGTGGGGATGGGACTATGCAAATAAAGTGCATGGAACCCTAAAGAGGGAATTGGCCAGTTTTGCCATCCCGCTAGGTTTAAAAGATAGGCAATCCCACAAAACAGCAGGGACCCGACTTCCACCAAGAAGAGTTGGGAGCAGTGTGTGTCCTTTAGACGTGGGATTCCTATGCTGAGACCCTCCTAGACCCAGGTGACAAACAGAGAGAGCTGTAACACCAGAGGCAGCAAGACAGCGAGAAGCAGCAGCAGAGAAATGGTGGCAGCAGAGGGAGCAGAACCAGGAGAGCAGCAGGAGATGGCGCAGTCGTGGGCTTCCAGGTACACAGAGTGAGAAAAGCTGAGTGCCTTTGGGCAGGAGGCTTGCTGGCTGCTGGTGGAGTGAGGTGCCTCTAGGCATTTATTGGTGGAGCTAAAGAGTTTTCTAACAGTTGCCTGAGTAGAGCAGAGGCCAGGCCAAGAGGCCGAGGGGCCGAGGGGCTGAGGGGCTCAAGGCCAGACAGAGGCCTGTCTGCTGGCATGGCTGAGAAGAGGCTATCCTGATTGAAGAACTGTATCCTGAGTCGTTCTGGATTCTGAACTGCAATCTGTTACTTCCCTAATAAACCCCATAATTGTGAGTACTGTCTGTGAGTTCTGTGTGGCCATTGCAATGAATTATTGAACCCAGCAGAGATGTACAGAGTGCCGTGCAAGGGACAGTTCATGTCAGACTTGGTAAAAGGTTGGAAAGAAGAGGTATGTTTGACCTCTGCCTCATAGGAGGCAGCCTTGGGCTGTTGATTCTCCTCCCCGCTTGTGAAGTCAGATTAGGAGGTGAGATGCCTCCACCATGCCATTTTTATACATCTATTAAAAACTATTTCTAGGACTTAGTTATATATTCCAAAGTAAGCACTACCAGGGCCATGGCCTATCTTCATGCTGCCTTTTTGAAAACAGAAAAGGGCATCCCTTCACCCAGACAGATGCAACTCATGCCAAGAACCTCACTTGCAACTAACAGCCTCCATAACCATATGCAACAGTCCTGAGCACCTATCTTACTCCCTCACCTCTCAGGCCACCATTCCCTGAAAGCAATGTGCTATGGTCCTGGTGCCAGATCCCGGTGCCAAACGTAACCAATTTATGCAGAAACTACACACAGAATCTTTACTTCTCAGCTCTTCCTGAACCTCAACCATTTCTAGAACTGGTGCCACTTGAAAGAGAAAATGTCTTTTTTTATAGAAGGGATTATTGCAACATATGTCTGATTATTTTTCTAAATGTTAACAGCCAGGATAATTTGGGACAGTGTGATGACACTTAAGAGCCAGAAGCAGAGCTATATTTGTGCAGGAGAACCTAAATTCACCAACGTCTCCTTCACTAAATCAGTGAGGATGAAAATAGCAGGACTAAGCACTTCAGAAACTGGACCCAGAGCATGCTTCTTCACACTGGAAAAGCTGGGAAATTAAAAATAAGAGAGGGAGGGGGGCTCAAGTGTGAAAACAATAGGCAAGCTACAAAGTTTACTGGTACCAAGTATATATACTTCAGTGTATTCTTCTAACATAAAACCCACTAAAGATTCTATATGCAAAATTAGCCTCCTACACTCTAGTTTCTGGCCACATCCAAATGTTCAATTTCGCGTTTTTAGAAATGGTAAGGGGCCTCTGAAATAGAAATATATCATAATATTATTCTTAATAATTCCCAGAAAACCTACAAATAAGAACCAGATCAACTTTAAAAAACACTCAATTCCTTTGAGGCATTAACATACTAGTCTTACTAGCTCTGCTCACTTGGGTAAAACCTAAGAAAAATCAATGCAAATAAAATAGAGTATGAACATCTGAGGCAATGAAGCACAAAACAGATGGCCTTGTTCATCAGGTCAGGCTTTACATCTCCAGTGTCAAAGAGGAGTATTCAACTTAATCACCAGCTGTCCTGCCTGGGCTTCCTGACCTTAGGGCATTACTTAACCACTATCACGACATAGTGAATTACAAAGACCAAATGGACATATGGACAGACAAGGAGCTCTGCAGGGCTCCCCGCCTTCATGAAGGGCATTAAGAATCATTTCATATTAAGCAAAACCAAAGCAGCTGCTGAGGTCAAACTGCCATGATAAATATGGAGAAACGCGTGTGAAACTATGAAATAAAAGGGGAAAGTCCCCACATTATTTGATTTGTTTAAAAGGAAAATATTTCGCTGGTGAAATTATTCCTCCCTTGAGATTTGCTCAGACCTGGTGATTTCCTGCATAATCATCAATGCCAAAACTGTACAAAACATGATTGAAACCAACCATTTATTTCAGGTATTCAACCTGCTTTAATAACGTTACGAATTTCCCCGGTTTCCTGGGAAACCTGAAGAATTCTGAAGAGAAGCTAATATACCCAAAGATACACCTTCTCCTACATAAAGCATGGTAGAGATTTCAAGAAATATCTTTTGTATAATTTCTAAATAATCACTAGGAGCAAAGGCTCAGACAGACCAGAATTCAAAGTCTGGCTTTGTTATTTAGTAGTGGGTTCCTTTTGGCAGTTAGCTTACTTTCTCCATTTAAAAAATATAGGAATTACATCTACTTGAGAGGATTGTTATGAGGATTAAAAGAGATAATTATGTAACTTGATTCGCATGCCACAAGACACATAGAGAGTGCTCAATAGAAATCTATTTATTTGATTACAGAAGACCTGGTTAATTAAAATGATCACAGTAAGATAATTTAAGCTCCACAAATCCTTGAAAGCTTGGAAAGAGCTCTGAAAGAAAAAAAAACAAAACCAAACCCACTGCCGTTGAGTCGATTCCGACTCATAGTGACCCTATAGGACACAGTAGAACTGCACCATAGAGTTTCCAAGGAGCACCTGGTGGATTCGAACTGCCGACCTCTTGGTTAACAGCCTTAGCACCTAACCACTAAGCCACCAGGGTTTACTCTGAAAGAAAAGGAAACACCAAATCAAGGTGAGGAAAGCAAACACCTCAGCAGTAAGACAAAGGCATTCTGAACAATGTACTTCACTTAATGAAGGACAGTCCCCATGTTTGGGAAGCTGCTCAAAAGTGAAGGTTTGGTAGCCATGTCAATAGACGCTAAAGGTAAATTTTTTACAACTAAAGAATAAATAAATGATAATTAAACGGTTCACAAGACTCAAAAAGAGAAACATGAGAACTGGGGACTTCTATGAGGGTAGTCTTTTATAATGGATTTTTAAAAACAAAAGAAACATCCTGTTTACTGATTAATAGACATGTGAATGTCTAGACAGACTTTTTCCTCTAGCTCTATGGATTTTACTAAGGAATCTCTCAAATTTTAAACAGTGTATATTCCAGCCTAAAGAAATCAGCAAAGTAAAGACGTTTTATTACTAGTACTACTTAGCTGTTGACAGCCCATTTTTGTCCAAAAGACCCCAAACTCTCTGATCATGATCTGCCCTTTCAAAATTATTTTTTAAAAAATCATGGTATTTAGATATTTATAAATTACTTTTATAGAAATGTTTATTAAACCTACCTCCCATCAGAAAGCAAATAAGGTAACAACAGTAACAAAAATATCCGCTGTATCATTTGTACTTAATTACATCAGCTGTCTAGGGGGGTTGCATCTTTAAACTGTGCGTTTACATACAGTGTAATAGCAATCTCTGGGTTGGACAACATCCGCCAGAAACAGGGAAAACAACTCTAAATAACCAGAGTTTTGCCAAACCCACTGAACAGTTTTTTATTTTATCATGTATTCAACAGACATTAATTGACTGAGATACAACAATAAACAAAACAGATAAGAATCCTTGCCTTCATGGAGCTTACTTTCTGGCAGAGAAGGAGATACAGGGTATATTTAATGAACAAAGTCTATTTTGACTGATTTGATTAAAAGGCTATTTGGTAATGTCATAACTAAATACTACGATTTTAATATTCATATAAATAATTTATAAATACAGCACTTCATATGGAAGGCCCATTCCTCTTAGCCTTCAATGAAGACTAATTAAGTGCTTACCATTTACCTTGCATAATCTCATTTAACCATCCTACCAACTTTATGTGATATTATTAGCATTGTAATTATTATCCCTATTTTCCAGAAGAAGAAACCAAAGCTTGACTAATTTGTCCAAAGGTATGAAGTTAATGGCAGAGGCAGAATTCTTAACTATTAACTAAATAGTCATATTCATTTATTCAACAAATATTCACTAAGTGACTACCATTCGACAGGAACTGTTGTAGGCTTCTGAGATATATGATCCTAGCCCTCACTAAGCTTACATTTTCAGTGGAGGAGACAAAAAAATAAGAAGTAAACAGACAAATATATAAAATATATTAAACACTAAGAAGAAAACAAACACAGGGAAGTTAAGAGAATAGAATAGCTAAGTTATCCTAAACAGAAGGAAAGGCAAGGACTAGCTTTGAGGAAAATAAAGCAAGAATGGACATTCCAGGAAATCACACTGGCAAAAGCTGTGGGCAGGCATAAACTTGGCACTGAACTAAAAACTGAAAAGAAGCCAGTGTGGCCAGAAGAGTGTAAAAAAGTGGGAGAGCACCTCTCTCTCCAATGTCTCATCTTATTACCAGAGGCCAAATCACAAAGCACCTCATAAGCAGAGGACCACAGCTTACTGTCCAAACTGGATCATCCTGAGAGTGGAGGGAAGTCTATTAATAACATCATGCCAAGGCAATAACCAAGGCTGTCAAAGGCCGACTGGGACATATGGCCACCCTACTCATAAAAAAAAAAAGGCCTTGGTAAATAGCTTGGATTCTATTCTTTATGCAGCAGGAATCATTAAACGGTTTTCAGTAGAGCAGTGACACGCTATAATATATATTCTAAGAAAATCACTCTTAAAACTATAAAAGAAGAAGATTGGAAAGGGCGCAAAAATGGAAACAGGCAGCTGGTGCAGTATTTGGAGTAAGAGATGATAATATTCTAGACTCGGTTGGTGGCAGCAAAAAGGGAGCAGAATCAGCAGGTTTGCTGATGGAGAGGTGGATGAGAGGCAGTAATGAAGAACGAGTTCTAGTGTTGTGACTGGCAGTTATGTGAATGCTGCTACCATTTACTAAAAGGGAAGGACTGACTTTTAAGAATCTCCTTTCTCTTTGGACTCAATAACGTATTAATTCAGAGTCAATATGTATTTTTTAAAAATCCACACCAAATAAAATGGTAAGAAAAAAGCTAAAAAAAAAAAAAACCTACATCAAAATCCAGGTGCTTACGGTAAATAACACAAAGCATGTGACCCATAAAACATTACTTGTAAAGTCTTGCTATTGCCTCTATGGGCTCAACGTTTTCCTATCAACATCAGATAATGAATCAAGATCCTCAATTGAGCAGGCTGGTTCTTAGAATCTTGTGTATATTTTAAACTGTGTCGCCCTCCATCCACGTGTAAGTCCTCCCAATGTAGTAACTGCTTACATGATAAAAATTCATACTTAAATTTAGATTGAAGACATTTCCTATGAGATATTTTACCTATTACCAAACAAAGAAGTGTTAGCGTGCCACAACAGCATATTTAAATTTTAACAATATGGCTACTATATCAGACAGTGCAAATATTGAACATTTCTATCATCACAGAAAGTTCTATTAGACAGTGCTGTTCTAGGGTCTCTTATATTCATGGGAAATCATGAATATAATTGTAAATAACTGAAACAATGCAAGCCACTTGGACACCTGGTTGATTAAAAAAAAAAAAAAAGCCCATTGGATTATCTAAATCCTGTTAATTTATATATTTAAAAGCAGTAATAGTCTATTATATAACACTGAGGTCAATTCATTTAGATGAAATCAGATAGTAGCAGTGCTCATAATTAAAGCTATCCATCTGCTGCCTTCATGGGGTACCTTTGGTAGAAGAGTAAATGTGAGCTTTAATAAGGTAGTAAGAATGGAGGAGAGAAACAAGGAGATCCTTTGGCTTCATCCACATTACCCCAGGTGAATACCATAACTAGTAATGGCTCAGAACCTGGCTGATGTACTCTTGTTAAGACACCCATTAGAGCTGGGCTCTAAGAGTTTGGCAGATGATCTACTCTCACTCCTACATTAAAGGTGAAGGTTTTGAAAATGTACAGGTCAGGATGGTTTGAGAATGGTTTGCTCTGTTCCACAGCAGTTGGGAAGAGGCCAAGAGAATCTATCAGATCCATCAGACCTAGAGATGATATGGGAAATACTTTGGTCTGACTGCCTACTCATTATAGCTTTTATGATTTGTTCCCAAAATATAGAGGTGTGAATGGGATACAGATTTTAAAATAACGAATAAAGTGGTAAATCATAACCGTCTCCCTACCTACTGGAATCAGAACTTTCTTCATTAAAACAAAAATTTATTAGAGAAACAAAAAAGACATTTGAAAGGGCAGAATCATAAAAAGTCTACTGCCTTCTAATAGCAGAATGAATATTTCCCACTCATTGACGCTTTACAAGGGAAGTGGAAGAAGAGGATAAAGGAAAAGTAACTTGAGAGCCTACAATATGTCATGTGCAGTACTAGACTCTTTCATATACTGTATTCCTGAAAGAGGGATATTAATAACCCCACTTTACAGATGAGAAAAACAAGATTTAAAAGGTTAAACTATTTTCTGAAATTCACACAGCTGGTAAAAAAAAAAAAAAAGAATCCACTAAAGCAATGCTTCTCAAAGTGTGATCCAGACTGGAAGTGACCTGCATATTTTGTTTGTCATTGGTCTACAAGGGATGAGTCAAAAAGTGAGAATAAGGATCATAAACTTTTATATTGATTTGACACGGCCATGACATTTTTATTGTATTTTACAAAAGTACTGGTCCACCATAGATTAAAAGGGGAAAAAGAAAAAAAAAAATCCAGTCCTTCAGCACAATAATTCAAGAAGCAGTGAACTAGAATATAAGCATCATGAGAGCAGAAACTCTGTTCATAACTATATCCTCAACATGTGTTCCATTCAGGATTTGCTGAAATAGTAAACTGAGGTTCAAATGCAAGTCTTCCTGACTCCAAAGTCCATTTTTTTCCCCCTCTAAGAACTTAGCAATTAATTTACAGATGGTTAAAATTTTCTTGGGAAGTTTCTACTTCTACTTAAACATGTCTGTCAGAAAAGATAGGTACACAACTTGCTTGTCCTAGAAATATGGTCTGAGGTTTTCAGAAATTGGTTTTTTTTTTTTTTCTTTCTTCCAATTATTTATAATATAGCCATGTTCAGGGCACAAGTGCAAAGGTACATGGAGTTTATTTTGAAAAGTTTCTAAACGACAAACTTAAAACTCAACAAATTAAATACTTTTAATGTTCTACCTTTCATTAAATTACTTTAAACGGCCTAAATTCTGTCATTTAAAGTACTGGGGACCAAATGCTATAGTAGCGGGGTTTTTTAACTCATTATAAAAAAGAACTTAACAACAGTCAAAAGTTACGAGGAACTACTCACAGGGCAATAATTTCTCAAATGTATCAGAAATATTAACAACGTTTTCAGAAAATGCTTCCAAAGCTGGAGATTTTTCACACAAGAATTAGGCCTGCATTTTTCCACTGGACCAAGTATAGAGCACAAAGGAATCACTGCTGAACTTGAATCATCCAAAGTATACCTCGCAATTCATGTTCATATATATCTATTTGGAAAAAAAACTGAAAATAATGACACTCTTTACAGAGCCATAAATGGGTGTATATTTTGCAACTCTACCATTTCTCAGCAATTAAGTTTAAGATGATGTTAATAATTACACCATCAAAATGAATTTTCATTTCAATTTCTCTCTTCATTGTTTCCTCTACTTTACACCTTTCTTAAGTCTGAATATCTTGCCAAAATATAATTGGCATAAAGTAACAGTAAAAACATTTTAACTACCAATGCTTAATGAAACTTGTAAAAACTTGCAGGTATAAAGGAATGCATGACAAAAGTGAATATGTACTAAACATAATTGTTTCTCAACAGGTCCATTCAAGCTGATGGCTATAAAAATGCAAAACAGAACTTTAAAAGTTGTAAAAAATGTCTATTTTAAGTATCTGTTTCTGGGAGCTTATTCACATAGGGGGAGAATAGTTTTGAACAATCATCATGACAATCTTTATTCATTGCTACTACAAAATTCTACTGATAGGATATCTTCTGCAAATGGCCAAGAGGAAATAATATCACATTAAAAACTCTTTATTACAAAGAGAGAAAGTTTGAAGATTTTGGAGATGCAGATATAAAGGCTCCATATTTTCAGAAAGCATTCAGGTATATCTGCACACACATGAGAAACATACATTTTAGAAAATTTCTATATTTACACTTGTATGTGAAACTGAAAAAACAAACATGAATTAGAAATCACATGCATGTATATGCTGGGATTCGTTTAAATTAGTTATGCTGAAAACTTTCTGGGGTAGAAAAAGATGTAAAAGGAGATAGTCTTAGACTTGAAGAAAATATTCACTCATACTTACAATATGCAAAAGTTTTAACACATCCACAAACCTGT
This sequence comes from Loxodonta africana, assembly GCF_030014295.1. Taxonomy (NCBI): domain Eukaryota; kingdom Metazoa; phylum Chordata; class Mammalia; order Proboscidea; family Elephantidae; genus Loxodonta; species Loxodonta africana. The sequence continues at coordinate 36,678,441 of NC_087345.1, read as the reverse complement.
AAAAAAAAACAGCAATGAAAGAAATGTTTTTTAAATGAACCAATGGGTGAAAAAAATCTTCTGAATTAAAAACCCTATACCTACACTTTCTCCGAGCTCATAATCTCCTTGGCAATATGATGAACTTTACATTTCATTCCAGTATCTTCACCCTGTGAACAAGAGGACATTAAGAAGGTGTGAACTCATAAAGGTAGTTCAGCTTTGAACTAGTGAGATACAAGTTCTAACTCTGAGACTTATAAGTTTCCTATCAGCACTCACTTTATACTATATAATATCTCAAATGGCAGACGTGAAAATGAGACAAGGAATAAACCAGGATACAGAAGGAGGTGAGAGCAATTAGTAAGCCTCACCATCAGCAGCGCTAGACTGACAGATGGCCCTAAGGAACTCCAGAGGCTTGATGGAGCTACCAATGGCTCAAAACTGAAAAGTCACACTCTACAGAGGAAATGGCTCCTATAGACAGATACCACGTGAACCTGAGTACTTTGTGTACAAACACGTAATTTAAGAATATGCAGTAAGAGGTACAAGAGAACTTCACTGTAAGTAAAGCTATTCTAAGTCAGACAACTTAAGTGTAGTCTGAAAAAGGCTCCTCTTCACAGTCTATACGAAACATAAGTCAATATTAAAGCCACAGGCTCCGCTAATTTCCTTAAAATATATTTTAGAAATATGCTTCTAGAGTCAAGGGAGTTTTATTCTGAAGAACTGCAATGAAAGCCTCTTAATGTATACTGCTTTGTGTGAAAATCAAACGCCCTAGTGAGGACAAAAAATTGCACATTTGAAATAAAATAAAGGTGACTAGGGAAGAGCACTGGTGGCACAGTGGTTAAGAGCTCAGGCTGCTAAAAAAGACGCTGGCAGTTTCAACCCACCAGCCGTTCCTTGGAAATCCTATGGGGCAGTTCAACTCTCTCCTACAGTCGCTATGAGTTGGAATCAACTCAACAGCATCAGGTTTGGTTTTTTTATTTGGAAGGAAGAGGTTTCAAAATTTAGGGGAGTGATAGTTGTTGTTGCTATTTTCTTTTAAATACTGATAGATCTGGGGGCAGTGCTGGTTCAGTGGTAGAATTCTCGCCTTCCAAGTGAAAGACCTGGGTACAATTCCCAGCCAATGCACCTCATGTGCAGCTACCACTCATCCACCAGTGGAGGCTTGAATGTTGCTATGATGCTGAACAGGCTTCAGCAGAGCTTCCAGGCTAAGATGGACTAGAAGAAAAGCCTAATGACCTACTTGCATAAACCAGCCAGTGAAAACCATATGGATCACAACAGTCTAATCTGGAGCCAATCATGGGTATGGTGTAGGGCTGGGCAACTTTTTGTGCCACTGTGCATGGGGTCATCTGCTGTTGGAGGCCGACTCAACAGCAGATAACAACAACTGATAGATCTGGCTTTGGCTCCAGGGGATTGGAGAAAAAGAGATTTTCTTTCCACTTCTATTCTGAAGGAAGATTTGAACACTTTTATTCTTATAAGGAATAATCGCTTATTCCTTATAAGAATAAATAAGGAATAAGCGATTATAAAATTTTAGATCTCTCACCTTCCATTAAAAGTATGACTGCTGCCATTAAAAGGAAAAGGCTCTGACATTTCTATGAAAACAAGTGTCAGATCTGGTTATAGAAAGGCCTCTCTGCAGGTGTTGGCAATACCAGGTGTTGGCAACACCAGGGCACAGTTGTTCTGTGCTGCCCAGGGCACAGTTGGGACAATGTCACAATAAGCATAAAAAGTGACCATGCCAGTCTAAATAGTCGGTCATTAGTGAAATGACACAGGAAAAAAAATAATGGTAGTGACCTCTCTAAAGTAGTCTTCTTCCTAAATTGAAATCACAAATGATCCTAGTGAGGCTGCTTACTTGAGCATCGACTTGTGGGGACAAAGACTATCTTAGTTCTTTATTTAAAAAATAATAATTTTTTTTAATCTGCTTCCAAAATTTCAGTGTCAAAACCAAGGTGTAAAAATAGCTGCAGTTTAACTGTAACAAGCTAAGTGTGGCTGAAGCCCTTCTGAAAATTATAATAATTTTTTAAAAGTGTGTCTGCTTATACACTTTACATATATTATTAAAACCCTTTTATTTACTTAGCGTTATTCAAGGGAATAAACTGGAAGTGAATTCCTCAAGATCTTATAGCGTGTTAAAATTTAGATCTTATTATTGCAATCATCCTCATTCTCACAAATCAGTGAGATATAGTAAATGTAAAGGAGAATTTCCCTTTTTTTTTTTTTTGCCATATTGAGAACCATTGGCTCATACATGGTAGTTGACATCGTGGGGGTGAATGAGATGAAATACTAGGTTAGTAGAAGAAAACAGATTCAGTTTCAGTTGATTCATTGTTTTACAGCTGAGTTTGAAAACATTACTGATCGTTATAATCACCAGAGAGCTTAACTTTCAGATTCCCAGGTAACTCTTTTTGAAAGTCTGATTCAGTGGGTCTGAGATGGGACATAGAAGTGGGTGTTAGAAGAGGAAATGAAAGATAAATAACAAGTAAATAAAGAGAGCAAACCAAATATACAAATAACTATATATAAGGACAACTATGGAACAGGCTGACATCTTGAAAGAGAGAAAGATCACAATCAGGCCACAGTGTATAATTCAGGAAAAGCTTTACAAAGAATAAAGCATTTGATGATCTTTGGTCACTCTTTAAACAAGCCATGGAGTGCCTGCAGGCTAGATGCTGTAGGTACCCACTCATCAAGGCCAGAAATCTAGACTCCTCTATCTTGTCTTTACTGCCAGCTTCCATCATCACAACTGAGTCAAGTCCTGTCAGTTTGTCTTGCCGAGTATTTCTTTAAAGCTAATTGATCTTTTCCTCTCCTCCAACACTGCCTCCTTATGACTTGCCTATGACAGCAATAACTTAAGTGGTTTCCTTGACACACCCTACTGCAATCCATTCTCCACACTGCTGCCAGAGTAATATTTCTAAAATGAAAATACCATCATGTTAATCCTCTGCCTAAACCCCACTGGTAGCTCCCTATCACCTATGAGCAACAAAAACCAAACTCTCATTTGCATGTGTATATGGCACTCCACAACGTGTCTGGTCACCTTCTCTAGTCTCTTTCCTTCTCCATACTGTGTTCTCCCTACTCCAGCCAAACTGGAACCACCTTGCAATCCCTGGAAACCCTGGTTGCGTACTGGTTAAGTGCTACAGCTGCTAACCAAGAAGTCGGCAGTTCAAATCTGCCAGGTGCTCCTTGGAAACTCTATAGGGCAGTTGTACTCTGTCCTATAGGGTCACTATGAGTTGGAATTGACTCGATGGCAGTGGGTTTGGTTTTGGTTTTGCAATCCCAAGTGTGCTCTGCTCTTTTATGCCTGCCCCTTTGCACATGCCTTTCCTTGGGCTTTGACTGCCCCCCACCACCCTCCCCTCTCCCCAAAGTTTTCTGCCTCTCATATTCCAACTCATCCTTTAAGACAGCACTCAAAGGTTTTCTGCTTGAAAAGCTTGTGAAGATTGCCTTGATGTTCTCTCCCCATGCCCTCCAAAGGATAAGATTACTCTCTCATTTGTGTCATCTTTATAAGGTTTAACACAATGGATTGTACTTCCTTGCTTACTAAGTATGAATTTCCTCTAGTCTACGATCTTATTTCCCTACGTATCCTTCTGCATGTGGCACAGTGCTTGGCCCACTGTGCAACTAATATTCATGAATAAGCAAATGTGTACAAAGGTGGTCGCCACCTTCTCAGAACCTAAGACCTGAGCACACTGCTTTTAAGTTTGTGTTGAGTAACCTGAAAATGTAAACTCAAATGAACCAAAATCTCATAAATATTTCATCCATGCAAAAGCAGGGGATTGGGCTAGATAATTAAGTTCTTTTCCATGTATTCTACTACCCACCTTACTTTTTAAACTAGAGTTAAAGATGAATAGTTAACTATTAGAAAATGATTCAATGATTACAATTATTTTCAATCTAGACAGTAAGTCAGAGATAACTTAAAAAAATCTTTATATCATCTCCAACTTGTAAAAATAATGACTGATTCTGACCCAAGTCATCTGAAGATGGAAAAACACACCCCACTCGAAGATAAGGCCTTGGGAGGAGCCATATTTGGCATCTCAACTTTTGAGTTAATGAGAATCCTTACTTAAATTTTATCGCATTTCAAAGCGGACTGCCTGTTAAAGAACAGTATCTCCTAAAAGTACACTGCCGTGAAGTTGAAATTTGAGCCACGAACAAACGAAATTACTATGTTAAGGTCGTAAAATAAGTCAAACAAATTCCAAAGCAGAACATTTGATCTGAAATCCAGTTTTATGTTTCCATCCCTTGATAATAGCCTAGCATTATAATTCCTTAACTGTGTTCTTCTCTTTTCATATTTGTTCACTACAAGTAAACTCCAGTAAAATTTATCCATTACTTTTTCATAGAACTATTCAAAGGCCTCTGCTATCCTACTCAAGAGTTCTACAAAAACAAAATAAAACAAATTAACATCCAGGCCTACTTGAAAAACATCTATTTATCATTAAGTTATTCCAAAGATGAGGTGACAGCATGATTAACCTCTAAAAGACAAGTCTCTCATGAGTCTCATTGTTTCCCCATCCCATTTTTCATTAGGGTATAATACCACATGAACTAGTTTACAAAGAAGGATTTGAAAAAGAAAAGGTTGGGAAGTCAATTGGTGTAAACGAACTCGTTGACTTTTTTAAATTATTTGACAAAGTTCCTACAACTACTAAGGGGAGAGCTGGGACTGAAACAAGGATTTTGGAATCTGAAGGCCTATGCCTGTGGATATAATCACATTTGGGATAGGGTCTTTGCTGTTATCCTAGTGAAGGCATATCAGTGTAGGGTATGTCCTAAACCTAATCATTTCTGAGTTTTAAAAAGAGCAGGTTAGATACAGAAGCAAGCATAAACGGGAAGACTCAGAAGCCAAGGAATGCTGGGGCTACAAAAGTTGAGAGAAACAAGGATCCTGCCCTAGGGCCAAGGCCATGAATTCGGAAGTCTAGCCTCCTGAACTGTGAGAAAATAAAATTCTATTCTTAAAGCCACCTACTTGTGGTATTTGTGTTACAGCAGCATTAGGAACCTAAAACAGGTTACATAAAACTTGCTTTGAGGTGCTGAAGGTTTCCCATGTTTATTTTCATATAAACCAATAATAATAACTTAATCCATGCTTATGGGTTGGAAGACTTAATATTGTTAAGATATCAATATTACCCAAAGCAATCTACAGATTCCATGCAATCCTGATCAAAATTCCAACAGCCTTCTTTACAGAAATAGAAAAACTAATCCTCAATTTTATATGGGATGGAATGGAAAGAAGCCGTCAACAGCTAACATAATGTTGAAAGAGAAGAACAAAGTAGGAGGACTCACACTTCCTAATTTTAAAACACACTATAGAGTCGTTATGAGTTGAAATTGACTCGATGGCAATGGGTTTGTTTTCTCTCATACAGCAACAGTAATCAATACGCCCTGGTGCTGATATAACAACAGACACACAGATCAATGGAGCAGAATTAAGAGTCCAGAAATAAACCCCCATATCTTTGGTCAAATGATTTTTAACAAAGGGTGCTACGTTCATTCAACAGAGAAACAAAAGTCTTTTCAATAAATGGTACTGGGAAAACTGGATTTCAATATGCATAAAAATGAAACAGGTTCCATACCTCACACCATACACAAAAACAAATTCAAAGTGCATTAAGGGCCAAAATGTGCAAATTAAAATAATAAAATTCTTAGAAAAAAAAGCAGGGGCAACACTGTCAGGCCTATCTTTTAACAATGGATTATGTAACATAATAACAAAAGAACAAACAGCAAAAGACAAAATAAATAAAAGGGACCTCATGAAAATTAAAAACTTTTGTTTATCGAAAGGCTTTATCAGAAAAGTAAAAAAAAAACAATCTGCCGACTGGGAGAATATCTTTGGAAACCATATATCCAACAAGAATCTAATAACCAAAATAAATATAAAACTTCAACTTAACAACAAAAAGACACATAACCCAATCATAAAATGGGCAAAGGACATGAACAGACATTTCACCAAAGGGGACATTCAAATGGCTACCAAACACATGAAAAGATGCTCAGCTCCATTAGCCAGCAAAGAGATGCAAATTAAAACCACAATGAGGTACCATTTCACTCCCATAGGATGGCTAAAGTTAAAAAAAAAAAACAACCTGAAAACAACGATGTTGGAAAATTGGAACCTTGCTGGTGGGAATGCAAAATGGTGTAGCTATTGTGGAAAACAGTGTGGTGGTTCCTCAAAAAACTAAAACTACCATACGACCCAGCAAATCCACTCCGAGGTATATACCCAAAAGACCTGAAAGCAGAAACTCAAACAGACACTTGTACACCAATGTTCACTGAATCACTATCCACAACAGCCAAAAGGTGGAAACAACCTAAATGCCCATAAACCGATGACTGGATAAACAAAATGTGGTGCATTCATACAGTGGAATACTTACTCAGCCAGTAGAAGAAACAAAGTCTTGATACATGCTAAAATATGGTTGGAGCTTGAAGAAATAAGTCAATCACAAAACGACAAATATTATATGACCTCACTTATACAAAAAGACAAGAAAAGGCAAATGTACAGAGAACAAAGCTTATTAGCGGTTACCAAGGGCAGGTAAGAGGGGGGAAAGGAGGGTCAACATTGATGGAAATATTGCATTGATTAAGGTTATGGTTAGACAACTGTTTATTGCAATTGCTATCAATAAGTTGTACACCAGTAAAATGTTGAACTGGCAAAAGTTGTATGATGGACATATTTCCAACAATGACAAAAAAAAAAAAAGTAGCTGCAGAGGCTGCTTATGTACAACCAAATTCCTCATGGGATTTGGTTCCTTGGTTTGGAGGTTTAGAGTCATGGTTTCATGGGACATTCCTGTTAACCGACCTAATAACTTATTTAGTGCTTCTGTTCTACCTTCTATTTTGTTGCATAGTACCTGGAGTCTTAAAAGCTTGCAAGTGGCCATCCAAGGCACAACAATTGGTCCACAACAGAGGAAGAAGGAGTCTCAGAACAAAAGAATGATATGGAATGTGTGGCTAACTGCCTCCATTGGCAATTGCCTCCTTTGCCATGAGGCCAGAAGAATCGGATGCTGCCCAACTATCATTACTGAACAATCTGATCAAAGATTCTAGAAGAATCTTGATCAAAAGGAGGAAAATACAAAACAGAATTCCAAATTCTCATGGACTCCAGACTTCCTGGAGCAATGAAGGTCGGATGAATACCTAAAACTGCTGCCCTGATATAATCTTTGAATCTTAAACCAAAAATATCCCCTGAAGTCTTCTTAAAACGAAACAGTAGTTTAGCTTAACTATAATGTTCAAGGCAGACATTTTTTACTAGGAAAAAAAAAATGTCTGCCTTGAACATTATGCTCTTTTAAGAACTATCTATATGGGATAAAAGTGACAACAGCAACTTGAAAGATCACATAGGAACCTTAGAGGGTGGTGAATATATCTTAATGCAGGAGGAACAACTCAGAAAAGGAGGGAGAGAATGGTTGCACAACTTGAAGAATGTAATCAATGTCACTAAATGGTGCGTGTAGAAACTTGAAATGGTGTACACTTTGCTGCGTATATTCTCAACAATAACAAAATAAATAAAAATTTTAAAATAATTGTTAAGAATTATTAGCACTCCTGTGTCAGGCACTGTTCTAAACAGCCTATAATCATTTAATCCTTACAACAATCTTCCTCTTTTTATGGATGAGGAAATTAAGATACAGAGAAGTTATAAGTGGATCAAGATCACAGAGCTAATAAGCGGGGGGAACCCAGACAACCTGGTTCCAAAGACTGTGTTCTTCTTAACCACTATGAAAGCAAATTACTTAACAGAGAAACATTCAGGAGACTAGGTTAGATGGATTAACAACTTTCGAGCAATGTAGAATTAGCCCATTTTACTATCTCTATTGGTATCTCAGGAAATCCTGGTGGCACAGTGGTTAAGAGCTACGGCTGCTAACCAAAAGGTCAGCAGTTTGAATCCACGAGGCTCTCCTTGGAAACCCTATGGGGCAGTTCTACTCAGTCCTATAGCTACGAGTTGGAATTGACCCGATGACAATGGGTTTGGTTTGTTTTTTTATTGATGTCTCAAGGAGCCCTGGTGGCAAAGTAGGTAAAGCAATCGACTGCTAACCAAAAGTTGGTGGTTCAAAACCACCAGCAGCTCTGAGGGAGAAAGATGTGACAGTCTGCTTTTGTAAAGATTTACAGCCTTGGAAGCCCTATGGCGTCCCTATGAGTTGGAATCGACTCAATGGCAGTGGGTTTAGTTTGGTTTTGGGTACTGATGTCTCAGACAAAGAGACGGTAAGTTCATCAGAATGGCTGAGAATTCTAAACAGGAAAATACACAGGTATCGCACACAAAAATGTTAAACATGCATGATTAATTGAAGAAATAATTGCATTAAAAAAGATGAGTATTTAACAGGAATACTGCAATGTGGCACAACTAAAGGCAAAAACAATAATATAAATGTAGAAAGGAAAGGCAGGTACTTAAACAGAGGAAGGAACCCTGGGAGTCTCCACTGATCACAAATGGGTAAGTCAACCAGGCAGTGTTATGACAGGATGTGCTGGGAAGATATGTAACACTAAAAGGTTAGAGATTTATCCTTGAAGTTTCGTTTATACCATCAATCAGTGAGATCCCTAGTAGAATATGGAAACTAGTTTTGGTCACCACAAAGTATGGGGAAAAACTGAAAAGGGTTCAAGTAAGGCATACAGATGAAAATGATAGAAAATAGTATCTGTTAGGAAAAAAAAAAAAAAAAACTTGGAGTTTTCATCAAAGAGAATAAAGGTTGATCAATTACAGCACCCAGGAGCCCAGTGGCACAGTGGTTAGGCACTGGGCTACTAACTAAAAGATTGGTGGTTTGAACCCACCAGCCACTCCATGGGAGAAAGATGTGGCAGTCTGCTTTCGTAAAGATTTTTAGCCTTCCTTTGAAACCCTATGGGGCAGTTCTGCTCTGTCCTATAGGGTCACTATGAGTCAGAATCGATTCAGTGGCAATAAGTTTGGTTTGGTTTTGGACCCAGACCATAAGTGGTGAAGCTGGGAATTAAATCAAGACAGTTGCACTCCAAAGCCACTCCACTCTAGCAATAATACAGAAGGTAAAAATCAGCATATGCCATTCGCTGAAATCTGAAAATGAATTAAACAGAGCAAAATACCTTAAACAGGAAGTATAAACTATTGATAAATTATAACATGGAATTAGGTGACACAGGTTTTTACAGTAACTTGATATGCTCTGTGAATCCCTTCAAATTCCATCTCATTGTACCATACCAAAACATCTGGGGATACTGCTGATATATTACTTTTTCACCTTAATTATGTCTTTATTTAAAGAAATGTGATTTAAAATGAAAACAGGTATTTGAATATTTTTATAACTTAAAGTTAAAAAAAATTTTTTTTTTTTACTTAAAATTATGCCTTTAAGAAACAATTTTTTTTAAAAAAACATGGTTTTAAAAGACTTTTTATAATGGAAAATTTCAAATTCATACAAAAGTAATGAAACGGTACCCATCACACATTTTAAACAATTATCAACACGTGGTCACTCTTGCTTCACTTACATTGTGACTCCAACCCCAACAAACCCACTGGATTATTTCAAAGCAAATGCTGATATGCTATTAACAGCAATCTTTATTCTATGCCTAAAAAGATTTGGTTGAGTATGAAAACATATATAATCCCCTTCTTTCTAGAAATCTAAGTAGAATGGGTAGCAGTACAAGGAAAAATCCTAAGAGACATTTTAGTTATTAAAAAAGAAAATCAGTGGACACTACTAAAAATAGTTTCTCAAAAATCACTAAATAATACATGGCATAAACAGAATACACACCATAACTAACAATGCACAAACACCAGAAGAGAAACTATGTAGCAGGGAGCTCCTAAAATCAAACACTTAGGTTCATCAAAAGACTTCACCAAAAGAGTAAAAAGACAACCTAAATCCACTGCCATCAAGTCGATTCCGACTCATAGCAACCCCATAGGACAGAGCAGAACTGCCCCAGAGAGTTTCCAAGAAGCGCCTGGTGGATTCGAACTGCCGACCTTTTGGTTAGCAGCCATAGCACTTAACCACTATGCCACCAGGGTCTCCAAAAGACAACCTACAGACTGTGAAAAAATTTTTGGCTACAACAAATTCGATCAGGATCTAATCTCTAAAATCTACAAGATACGGCAAAACCTCCACAACAAAAAGACAGATGACCCAATTAAAATGGGCAGAGGATATGAACAGGCACTTCACCACACAAAAGGATCATTAGTCATTAAAGAAATGCAAATCAAAACAACAATGAGGTACCATCTAACCCCCCCCCACAAGGCTAGCATTAATCCAAAAAACACAAAATAATAAATGTTGGAGAGGTTGTAGAGAGACTGGAATACTTACACATTGCTGGTGGAAATGTAAAATGGTACAACTATTTTGGAAATCGATTTGGCAGTTCCTTAAAAAGCTAGAAATAGAAGTACCATATGATCTAGCAATTTCACTCCTTTGAATATAGCCTAGAGAAATAAGAACCCTCACACGAATAGATATATGCACACCCACGTTCACTGCAACACTGTTCACAATAGCAAAAAATAGAAACAACCTAGGTGCCCATCAACAGACAAATGGATGAACAGATTACGGTATATTCACAAATGGAATGCTACAAAATGATAAAGAACGATGAATCCGTGAAACATCTCATTAACATGGATGAATCTGGAAGGCATTATGCTGAGTGAAATTAGTCAGTCACAAAAGGACAAATATTGTATGAGATCACTATTACAAGAACTCAAAAAAAGGTTTAAACACAAAAGAAAACATTGATGGTTATGAGCGTGGAGTGGGAGGGAGAAGGGTGTTCACTAACTAGATAGAAAACAAGAATTAGGTGAAGGGAAGGAAAGACAACACACAATACAGGGAAAGTCAGCACAACTGGACTAAACCAAAAGCTAAGAAGGTTCCTGAATATAACCAAATACTTTGAGAGACACAATAGCAGGGGCGGGGGTCTGGGAACCATGGTTTCAGGGGACATCTATGTCAATAAAAAAAATAGGCATAACAAAATTTATTAAGATAAAGTTCTGCATCCCACTTTGGTGAGCGGTATCTGGGGTCTTAAAAGCTAGCAAGTGGCCATCTAACATGCATCAATTGGTTCCAACTCACTGGGAGGAAAAGATACTGAAGAACACCAAAGACACAAGGAAAATACAAGCCCAAGAGACAGAAAGGGCCATATAAACCAGAGACACCTGAGACCAGAAGAACTAGATGGTGCCTGGCTGCCACGAGTGACAGCCCTGACAGGGAACACAACAGAAGGTCCCTGATAGAGCAGGAGAAAAGTGGGTGCAGAACTCAAATTCTAGTAAAAACACCAGACTTAACAGTCTCACTGAGACTGGAGTGACCCCAGAAGACATGGTTCCCAGACTCTCTGTTAGCCCAACACTAAAACCGTTCCTGAAACCAACTCTTCAGACAAAGATTAGACTGGACTATAAGACAGAAAATGATACTCGTGAGGAGTGTGCTTCTTAGCTCAAATAAATACATGAGACTAAACAGGCAGTTCCTGTTCAGAGGTGAGATGAGAAGGCAGAAAGGGACAAGAGCTGGTTGAATGGACACAGGAAATCCAGGGTGGAAAAGAGGAGTGTGCTGTCACATTATAGGGAGAGCAATTAGGGTCACATAACAATGTATATAAATTTTTGTACGAGAAGCTAATTTGAACTGTAAACCTTCACTTAAAGCACAATAAAAAAAGAAAAAATAATCTCTAAGTGATATGCACTTGGAAACAGGACATCTTAGACTCTAGATTACAGTAGGAATTACATTTAAATTAGAACATGGCCCCCTTTAAGAAAATTCACTAAGTTTTTGTGCCTATTATGCTATTTAGTGTTATTCCCAGGCATGAGAGGCCAAAAAGCACAAAAGCAGAAGTAATTAAGTACCAAAACATACCTGTTTGTCTTCCAGTGGGTCAGGCTCTCCTTTACTAGAGCCAGAGCTGACATCATCTTCATCAGAACTGTTGATGACTTCCTCCTCATCTGAGGGAAGGTCATCCAGACCCAGGTCCAGATCATTGTGCCCCTCCTGGGATGCTCCAGAACTGTTTCAGCAGGAAGTAGTGCATTAGTCACATTTAACAAAAGGAGTACCAGCACAAACAGACAAACAAAATCAATCATCTTATCCTTGCAATTTACGCAAGGTACATCTAAGGGATTTAAAAAAATAAAACCAAACCCATTGCCGTCAAGTCAATTCTGACTCATAGCAACCCTACAGGGCAGAGTAGAACTGCCCCACAGGGTTTCCAAGGAGCACCCGGTGGATTTGAACCGCCGACCTTCTAGTTAGCAGCCGTAACTCTTAACCACTACACCAGCAGGGTTTCCCTAAGGGATTTAGAAAGATGGAAATAGCCAAGTCAGCCTAACTTCCCCTTCTCAGCTGTCAAGAAAAAAAAGGATCATCTTCAAAAACATGCTTTAGTGGTAGGGAGGTGGGTGGGAAATAACTTTTCCCAGTTGCCCTCATCTTATGTGTCCATACATCCTTACCCCAGAAGATCGGTCTTGACTCCAGTATAAACCAACATGTCTCATGAGAAATAAGCTGGGTTACCACAAAGGGCACTGACTGCAGGGGAATCACGGAAGAATTGCTGCTTCCTTGGGCCTCGGTGTTTAAATAAAATAAAATAAAGGCAACTAATAAATCCATGAGTTTTGAGAGATAATGATGGGATTGTGATCAGCAATGCATATGCTACTGTGAACACGTGCCCACCTCCCTGGATATCAGTGACTGCCTTTTATCTAAAAGTATCACAAGACTTGGGAAGGAACAGGGCTTTACAAATTCTCAGGCTCCACTCCAAATCCAGGGGTCCTGGGTGGTGCAAATGGTTAACGTGCTTGGGTGTTAACTGAAAGGTTGGAAGTTCGAGTCCATCCAGAGATGCCCTGGAAGAAGGCCTGGAGAACCAGCCACTGAAACCCCTATGGAGCACAGTACTGCTCTGACACACAGGGGTCTCTATGGGTCTGGGTCGACTTAACAGCAACTGGTTTTTGTGTTCTTTTTAAACTGGGCTCCAGGCTCACTGAATCAGAAACTCTGGCAGTGGGGTCTAGCAATTTTCATTTTAACAAGCCTCCAGGTGACTGATACATCTAAAGTTTGAAAACCACAGAACCGAGCCATTTTCATCTCTTCCCCAACCTGACACCATCAACACTTCCTGGTTTGCATTGAGACAGTCACACTGAACAAGAGCCCTTGAATCTAAAAGCCATTGTTGCAATCCAGTCTATGGGGGAATTCCATAGGAAAGTTTACCAGGAAGACACTGAAAATAATTCTTTCTAGCTTTGGCCGTAAGGACTCAGGAACAAACTGCCTGCAACAAGTGCTTTCCTGTCTTCAATCTACAAGAATGTCCACAAAATAAAAAAGCACAGTAGAGCCAGGAGGATTCACAGAAAACCATGAGGGACATGCTCAAGGCGAATAAAGAGACAGTTGCATTTCACTGACCTCCTTCAGCAGGTCATGGGCAGGTCACTCAACATGCCGAGACTCCTACAAGTAATAAGACTTTCTAACAGGAATCTTAAAAGCTAAAGATAAATTTTCTGCCAGTTCCTGATTGCACATTACAGTGTACAGGCTTGCCTCGGAAGCCATTCTGGAGTCCAACTGTTATAAAAACCGGTTGGATCAAGGCAACATGCCAAAAGGAACACTTCCCACTGCCAAGACGGGGTTTCCTATTACTGAGTGGTCTGGAGCCTCAGGGAATCATATCACAGCCTCAATTAGGTGGGTGCACACCTTATCATAGCTCCCCATGACACAAAGGATACTCACTACCAGGGCGGGGGTAAAGGGAGAGGAAAGGGCGCTTTCTAGTCAGATCATTGGCCAGATTCACTGTCTCTGGGTACAGGATATGAGCCCAACCCAGCTGGGTAATTAGCTGTTGATTCAGATCAGTGACAGTAACTGAGGGTTAAGAGGATGTACACAGACTGCAGGAACCATCCATAGACTGAACAAAACATACCTTCCCTTATTTTTGTCTTAATTCCTTATCTCTTTACAGTCTCTAAAACCCTGCCATGTCTCACCTCTCAGCAGCATCAGCATCACCTGGGATCTTGTTAGAAATATAAAGTGTCAGGCCTGTCCTGACCTACTGTATCAGAATCTGCACTGTAACAAAATCTCAGTGAACTGTGTTAGAAGCACTGCTCTCAACAGCTTTTTGAGTCAGCCCAGCTGTATGCTGTTTTGGACTCCACAGTATAAGAACTCAAAACAATTAGTAATAGGGCTGTGGCACCCTTGAATAAATCAGGTTTGCTTTCCCTAAAGAAGGAGTTGAGAGGTGTTTCTTAGTCAAACATTTGGGACGGGCATCATTAAGAAGATAGTAACCAGTGAGAACAAGGCCAGGGGCCTACTATAGAACAGACCATCAATTGCTCCTATGCAAGTTCAAGCTGAAACTGTAGAAAATCAGAGCAAGTCCATGAGAGCCAAAATATGACCTTGAGTATATCCCACCTGAATTTAGAGACCATCTGAAGAACAGATTTGACACACTGAACACTAGTGACCGAAGATTGGACGAGTTGTGGAATGACATCAAGGGCATCATACGTGAAGAAAGCAAGAGGTTATTGAAAAGACAGGAAAGAAAGAAAAGGTCAAGATGGATGTCAGAGGAGACTCTGAAACTTGCTCTCGAACGTTGAGCAGCTAAAGCAAAAGCAAGAACTGATGACGTAAAAGAACTGAATAGAAGATTTCAAAGGGCGGCTCAAGAAGACAAAGTAAAGTGCTATAATGACACATGCAAAGAGCTGGAAGACCAAAATGGAAGAACACACTCAGCGTTTCTCAAACTGAAGAAAAAATTCAAGCCTCGAGTTGCAAAAGTGAAGGATTCCATGGGGAAAATATTAAACGATGCAGAAAGCATCAAAAGAAGATGGAAGGAATATACAGAGTCATTACACGAAGAAGAATTAGTTGATGTTCAACCATTTCAAGAGGTGGCATATGATCAGGAACCGATACAACTGAAGGAAGAAGTCCAAGCTGCTCTGAAGGCATTGGTGAAAAACAAGGCTCCAGGAATTGACAGAATATCAATTGAGATGTTTCAACAAACAGATGCAGCACTGGAGGTGCTCACTCGCCTATGCCAAGAAATACGGAAGACAGCTTCCTGGCCAACTGACTGGAAGAGATCCATATTTATGCCTATTCCCAAGAAACGTGATCCAACCGAATGTGAAAGTTATAGAACAATATCATTAATATCACACGCAAGCAAAATTTTGCTGAAGATCATTCAAAAACGGCTGCAGCAGTAAGTATATCGACAGGGAACTGCCAGTTTCAGAAGACGACGTGGAGCCAGGGATATCATTGCTGATGTCAGATGGATCCTGGCTGAAAGCAGAAAATACTAGAAGGATGTTTACCTGTGTTTTATTGACTACACAAAGGCATTCGACTGTGTGTATCATAACAAATTATGGATAACATTGCGAAGAATGGGAATTCCAGAATACTTAATTGTGCTCGTGAGGAACCTTTACATAGATCAAGAAGCGGTTGTTCGGACAGAACAGGGGATACTGATTGGTTTAAAGTCAGAAAAGGTGTGCGTCAGGGTAGTATTCTTTCACCATACCTATTCAGTTTGTATGCTGAGCAAATAATCCGAGAAGCTGGTCTATATGAAGAAGAACAGGGCATCAGGATTGGAGGAAGACTCATTAAAAACCTGCGTTATACAGATGACATAATCTTGCCTGCTGAAAGTAAAGCACTTACTAATGAAGATCAAAGACCACAGCTGTCAGTTTGTATTGCACCTCAACATAAAAAAAACAAAAATCCTCACAACTGGACCAATAAGCAACATCATGATAAATGGTGAAAAGATTGAACTTGTCAAGGATTTCATTTTACTTGGATTCACAATCAACAGCCATGGAAGCAACAGCCAAGAAATCAAAAGACGCATTGCATTGGGTAAATCTGCTGCAAAGGACCTCTTTTAAGTGTTGAAGAGCAAAGACGTCACCCTGAAGACTAAGGTGCGCCTGACCCAAGCCATGGTATTTTCAATCGCATCATATGCATGTGAAAGCTGGACAATGAATAAGGAAGACCAAAGAAGAACTGACACCTTTGAATTGTGGTGTTGGCGAAGAATATTGAATATACCATGGACTGCCAAAAGAACCAGTAAATCTGTCTCAGAAGAAGTGCGGCCAGAATGCTCCTTACAGGCAAGGATGGTGAGACCGCGTCTTACGTACTTTGGACATGTTGTCAGGCGGGATCAGTCCCTGGAGAAGGACATCATGCTTGGCAGAGTACAGGGTCAGTGGAAAAGAGGAAGACCCTCAACGAGCATGGATTGACACAGTGGCTGCAACAATGAGCTCAAGCATAACAATGATTGTAAAGGATGGCTCAGGACCAGGCAGTGTTCCGTTCTGTGTGCATAGGGTCGCTATGCGTCGGAACCGACTTGATGGCACCCAACAACAACAACCAGTTGATCAGTATATCCAGTATGGATACAAATAAAATTAAATGACAAAAGTTTACATTTTAGAACAACAACAGAAAAAAAAACTTTAAATATTAAAACTGCATAGATCCAAATACGTGTTTTTGTCATTAGGTGCCACTGAGTCAATTCTGACTCACAGCAGCCCCATGTGACAGGGCAGAACTGCCCCCATATGGTTTTCTAGGCTGTAATCTTGACGGAAGCAGATCACCAGATCTTCTTCCCAGAACAAAACACACTGCCATAAAATATTGTGAGATTAGTTCCTATGATTGTTTTCCTACAGAAAACCCTGCCCGACTCCCTTCCCCCACCTTATCTCATATTGGCTTACTTGCCTCTTCTGAATCTTATCTCATTTGACTGCACTTGGTATAATTGTTTCCCTCATTAAAGGACAAGGAAATTGTCTTTTTAAGTTAAATTCCCATCATACTGCCTAACATAATAAGCACTCAATTAATTTTTACTGAATAAACAAAAATGGTACTAGAAAGTAACAGGTGTTATGGGAATGGTGAGCCAAAGGAAGGTTTTTGAGAAAAACTGGGAAAAAAGTGTGTATGGCTTAAAGGGGAAGGGGCATTTGGGCATCATGATCAATAGTGTAGAGATGGGAATGTTCGTATTCAAGAAACAAAAAGTAGAGAACATTTTGTCAGCAACGGGAGTCTCCTACAAGTAATTAATAAAAAAAAAACAAGCTTGAAGAAGATGGCAGGTGTCAAGACTGTCAACACAATGAAAAATAGCTAGAGTCTACACTTCATCTTGTAGGCCTTCAACAAGGACACCCAAATCTTCCTGTAGACCTCAATGAAACACTTAATAGACTTCCAAGTCGGCTGCCACTACCATACTTCTTTCTTGTTAGCACCAACAAGGAAGAGAAGGGCACCCCTTCCCTCAATCAAACTTTGTAAGCACAGCACCCTCCCAACACTATCACCTAACCAGGGAAATGGGCATTCCTGTTAATGTTAGCATCACCCCCTTGATCATGTCAAAGCTTAAACTGACGTTAAAGTTGCTCTTCACACACACTGGATGGGAACTCTAGCAGTAAAGAGTAGAAATCATTTATGATTTCCTACTCTCGGGAGGGAGGAAACTGAGCAGAGCAAAAGGGGTATTTTAGGGGGATTAATCTTTTTTTTTTTTTTTTTTTTTTTAATCTTGCAGCCCAGTGCAGCTGAACTAACTGGACATGGGGAAAGGGGTGGGGAGCAATGAAGAAAAAGTGGAAGTACGTCTCCTAAGAGGTAATTTCAATAGTGCAGGTAGCTCAAAGCAGGGTGGCTACATCAGGAATTGAGAAGAAGAGATGGAGGTAAGAGGAAGAAAAACCATCAGGGCTTATGGTAAAGAGTAGGGGGGAAACTCAAGGAAGATTTCAAGGTTTCAAGTCCAGGTCACCAGCAGGACAAGGGCGGCATCAGCTTAAACAGAAATATATCATAAGAAGCCTGATTTTCAAGGAAACATATTGGGTTTAGGCAGCAAAAATAGGAAGGTTGACATGTAGCCTCTGCATTTCTGTGTTCATTTCCAAATAATTAAAAAGAGTACAATGGTTAATTAAAATATTTCCCTATACAATCTTTGTAGCTTCCAAATCTACCCTGGTGGTACAGTGGTTAAGCTCTCGGCTGTTAACCAAAAGGTGGAGCTGCTTCGCAGGAGAAAGATGTGGCAGTGTGCTCCCATAAAGATTACAGCCCTGGAAACCCTATGGGGCAATGTTACTCGGCCTTGTAAAGTCCCTATGCATCAGAATCAACTCAAAGGCAATGGGTTTGGTTAGGGTGAATAAACATGGATTCTTTAACAATTTCAGTCATTTAGTTTGGGGGTCTTCTCCTATTCTTTTTATTTCCTTTCCACAGTCAGCAAGAGAACATTCTAACGCTGTCTGCTTTTTGGGTTAAAGGAATAGGACATAGTGTCTCCTCCATACCATTCCTGCCTAGTTATTTCTAATATGACAGTCAAAGTAAAAAGAAAGTAAGCTACAACAGCAATCAGAACAAAGTCAAGACTGGGCTCTACTTCCCTAGACCATTCTTTGCCAAGTCAGAGTTGCTTATGGAATAAGCCTTGTTTCTAGAAAATCAGATTTTTTCCACTCTGCTGGAATAAAGATAGAGATAGGTAAACTGAGAAATAAATGCCTACTGATTAGGAAACTAGGAGTCCCCAGGTGCAAATCTTTAAACATCTGGCTATTAACTGAAAGACTGACAGTTTGAACCTACCTAGAGATGCCTTGGAAGAATGGCCTGGCAATCTACTACAGATAAGCCAGCCCTGGGAAACACAATCGAGTACAGTGTTACTGTGACACACACGGGATCACCATGAGTCAGAATCAATTTCATGGCAACTGCTTTTTTTTTTTCAGTTAGGCAACTGTCCTTTCAATTCCACATGCGAAGAACTACACATTTGCAGTGATGATTACTCAATGCCATCATTTAAAAAAAATTATTTACTTTTTATTTTATTTTTTATATGTGAAAAGTACAGACTCTACTGGAAGTACATCAAATTTCTCTTTCAGGTAAGCTGTTGCATCAAGGATGATCTCTCTTTTAAAAAGAACTATCTTTTAAAAGGAAACCCTGGTGGCGTAGTGGTTGAGTGCTACAGCTGCTAACCAAAAGGTCGGTATTTCAAATCCACCAGGTGCTCCTTGGAAACCCTTTGGGGCAGTTCTACTCTGTTCTGTAGGGTCACTATGAGGAGGAATCGACTCAACGGCAACACGTTTTTTTTTTTTTTTTGGTTTGGTCTTTTAAAAAAACATATTTAATCCATTTCCTCTAAGAGCTTTTAGGTAACTTAACACTTGCACAATATCAGACCAGGCATAAAAGTTGCCAGGGCTCACTACACAAAAATCCTTATGAACCTCTATTAAATTAAAAATTCCAGCAAGGGGAAGGCAGGGAAACCTTGGATGGCAGAGAGAGGAAAAGGAGAAGCAGAGTAAAACTGAAAGCTCTCGAGGCACTGAATCATCTCGTGTATTGACAAATCCAGTTATCTTTTTCCTTTCTTGCCTGTGATTTTACTCTGAGCTCTTAAACAAAGAATTGTTCCATGTAACTCCTCGCAAATTCAAAGTTCATTCCAATATTCTCACTCTGAGAAGTTTCTTTCTCATTTCCAAGTCACAACTTGTAAACCTGAATTTCTGTGATATTTCCCTTCTCCTCTACTCTTGGTCCAAATTGAAAAGACCCTGCTTGTCCTCAGGATGTTGTTATAATTCTCTGTCAAAGGCCGCCTTATTATGACTTGGTGATTATGTGTTTCCCCTGGCTGCTTTCATATTTATCACAGAATGAGTGAGAAAAAAAAAAAACACCATTAGAACCTGGAAGATGAACATTACATGGAAAAATTAGCAAAAAACTTGCATTTTCTAATATGCCAACTATAAATTGATTTACTATCTTCACCAGAAAATTGCTTTTATTTACTTTCACCAGAAAGCTTTTTACTCTGTTGCTTCAGTTTCTTTATGAAATTGCAAATTCCACTGTCATTTTGGACACTGAAATCAACAACAACAAAAACAATTAAACATCATTCTTATTCTTGTTTTCAGGTCCTCTTCTCTATTACACAGTACTTCTGGAATTTTCTCCATCCCCCACTCCGATGATTTTCCTGACAACTACTCCTTAAACGAGTAAATTATCTCTTTAATGTCTTTTGCCAAACATGGCACAACTTGTGAAATAGCCGTATGTGGCTGTTCTCATCTTCTAACAAAGCAAGATTCATATATTCATGCCTTATTTTAGGTTTTCCAAACATAGGGTCTTGCACAATTATTTTAAGTATGTGCAGAGCCAGGGTGACAGAATATAAAAGCCAAGTGATAACACAAAGGCTGGGGCAAACTTATCTGACCTGAACAAAAATCAGGTTCAACAAGTGTGACCCCTCTGTACTGGGGCATAAACCAGATCATCTGATAGGTCTTCTCCATTACTAACCGCTTTGACTAAAAAAAAAATGCTCTTTAACACATAAAGCTATGGAGAGCTGATGTTTTATTACAGTATATACAGTATAATATCCTTCCCCCAGAGAAAGGTACATTAATTTTTAATGTTCTTTTGAGAGACTGGTTAAAGGTTAGGGCAAAATTTTAATTTAAAACATTAATGATTTTATTATCTTAATTTCAGTAAAAAAAAATCTATAATTTAACATATGTATATAGAGTATCAACCTTTTTGAGTTAAACTAATAACAAGAGAAAAAAATTTTAAAAATTACTAAAATATTAATAGGGATAGCAAAGCAAGAATTTGTTACCATCAGGAAAAAAAAAAAAAGGAACAAGAAACTTGCAACCATGAAGTATACACAGTGTTTTACTCTTTGGTTCATGAATTTTGAAAGTGTCAACAATTATGCCTTTAAAACTAGCAAGCTGGGAGTTCTATGGTTTCAGAAAAAGAAACCACAGAATACCCAACTTCTCTGAAATGTAAACTGGAACACTGTTTAAAGCTGGTTCCGGGCGAGTCTGTTAAGAAAGGATACCAGGCTTCAGTGATGGACTCTGAAAAACAGGCCTTCTTCATTTTCCAGGGGCCACTTCCACCCTTTAAATGCCAATTCCATGCTTTCCCAGGAACACATTTATCAGTAGGATTCTTAAAATTATACTCTACTGATTAAAAATGAAATCATGATCAGTGCCTTGAGGCTACTATTTAAAATACAGTCCTCAAAGGATAACTCCAAAAATGGTTTAAAAAACAAGTAGAATTCAAAACACCCTAAAGGGAAGAGAACCTACTCAGATGTTTATACCTCTCTCATGTAATTACTTATAAAGTCATTAAGGTTTAACTACAAAGATGTAGTATTAAAAAGAGTTTTGGTCAATGTCCATTAGTAGGCGACTGGTTAAATAAATGGGGGTACATATGTACAATGAATAACTAAAGAGCTATTTAAAACATGAGGTAGATCTATACACCATGATACAGATTATTCTCCAAAAAATAGTGTTGAATTAAAAAGAACCCAAGGCAAGGGAGTATGCTCCATTTGTGTTAAAAAAAAAAAAAAAAGACATACACATAAAAACATGTTATACACACACACACACATATATATATATACACAAAATGAAAAAAAAAAACAAACTCATTGCCATCAAGTTGATTCTGACTCATGGTAACCCTATAGGACAGAGTAGAACTGCCCCACAGGGCTTCCAAGGAGCAGCTGGTGGATTCGAACTGCCAACCTTTTGGTTAGCAGCTGAACACTTGACCACTGCACCAATATTACTAAAATATATATTTCATTTCCTTCCCAGGGTGGTGAGAATTAAAAAGAAAGAAAGATACTGATTTTCTGTTCCTCCCCTTCTTCTCCCCATCCCCCAGGTTGGGAGGTCTAACAATTTCAGGGTTGCCTTTCTTTTATCCCTTTAAACTACTTCTTAAACCAGTTGCTGTTGAGTTGGCCTGACTCATGGTGACCCCATGTGTGTCAGAGTAGAACTGTGCTCCATAGGATTTTCAATGGCTGATTTTTCGAAGTAGATCACTCTGGGTAGGCTTGAAATTGCAACCTTTGGATTAGAAGCCAAATGTGCTAATTGTTTGTACTACCCAGAAAGTCCAACTACTTCTTAGGTTGGAAAAATATTTCTTACCTTCCATGTGGAAGACCTGGGTTCGATCCTTAGCCAATGCACCTCATGTGCAGCCACCACCCGTCTGTCAGTGGAGGCTTGTATGTTGCTATAATGCTCAACAAGTTTCAGCAGAGCTTTCAGACTAAGACAGACTAGGAAGAAATACCTGACAGTCTACTCTTGGATAATCAGCCAATGAAAACCCTACAGATCACCATGGTCCGGTCCCACTGTGCATGGGGTTGTCAAGGACTCATTGGCAGCTAACAACAACAATGACTTTCCTTTACTGCCTGTAGGGGCTTGTTCGGGAGAACCATTATCATGAGTACCTTGATAATGAATAGGAAGGGTTACCTTCTGGTTAGTCAGTTGATAGCTTAAAAAAAAAAAACTCCACTGGAATGATTGTTCAACAGTCTGCCGGAGGCCACAGAAGTAACCATACAACTTGTTAACTATGCCACAGGAATAGCACCATACTATTATGTATCTCCCACAGTACTCTGTCTGGATTGTGGGAGAACTCCCTGGCCTGTAAATAAGAGTGATCACAGTCCTCCAGGATTTGTGGTGCTATCTTAATGACACAGGAGAAGCCCCAGGCAGATCACAGTCCAATAGACATTCTTGTCCCTCTAGCTGGGAGGCATCTGGTTCAAGCCTGAGATGTTCCTAGCTAAAACAGAATACGCTGTTATAAAAAAAACAAACACTGACCAAAAAAAAAAAAAAGGAAACCAAACCCATTGCCAACGAGTTGATTCTGACTCATAGCAATCCTATAGGACAGAGTAGAACTGCCCCATAGGGTTTCCAAGGAGTGCCTAGTGGATTCAAACTGCTGACCTTTTGGTTAGCAGCTGAACTCAACCACTGCGCCACCTGGGCTCTGAAACAAGCACCGGGTAAAATAAATATGAAACATTTAATTACCAGCAATTTGTTTCCTTGGAATTTGGAGGGCTTTGAGGAGTGGTTTCCAAAAACGCTCTTCAAGAAATGTAGACAGATATTTTTTTGTCAACACAAACATAAAAGTATTCTATTGACCTTAGAATTGCCTCCGAATAAAATCTAGGAGGTTCCCAAGGCAGTTTTCTCGTTATACCAAAGATGGCATTTTTTTTTTACTGAAAAAATAAATGAAGAATAAAAGAAAAAGTTAGGGCTGATCCATCATTTCTCCCTTTACCTCCTGATTATTTAATACGTAACATAGTACCAGACCAAATAAAGGCAACTAGAAATAAATGAAGAGATGGGATGGGTACCTGAGAGCACTTCATATTTTACACACACACATTTTACATATATATGCATATATTTTTACATATATATTTTATAACACTTAAAAAATATAAAATTGCCATTTAAATCAATAAACATTTATCAAGGGCTTATTATGGAGCCCTGGTGATGCTGTGGTTAAAAGCTTGGCTGATACCCGAAAGGTCGGCAGTTCTAATGTACCAGCCTCTCCTTGGAAACCCCATACGGCAGTTCTACTCTGTCTTATAGGGCCGCTATGAGTCGGAATCATCTCGATGGCAACGGGTTTGGGTTTTTTTGGTATTACATATTATGAAGGATGCTGGGTGGTACAAACGGTTTGCACTCAGGTACTAACTGAGAAGTTGGCAGTTCAGATACACCCAGAGGCACCACTGGGTGATCTACTTCCATAAGATTAAACCTGTTGTGGCCTAGTCGATTCTGATTTATAGCAACCGTATAAGATTACAGCCATTGAAAACCCTATGGAGCACAGTTCTATTTTGAAACACATGGGGTCAATATGAGTCAGAATCAACTTCACAGTAACAGGTTTGGTTTTTTTTTATTACATATCATATATTATTTTAGGGACTGGAGATAAAAAGGATGAAGATAATCTAATAGAATTAGTTACAGATAATATTCAAATTGTAAATCCTATTGATTGCTTCTCTTATTTATTGCTGAGTGAAACTTTCTTAAGTAGATAAAAAGAAAAGGAATTAGGATAACCACTGTGTCCTTTTGCACCCCCCCATGACATTCTTGCAACATGCAAAACATATTCATCCCATCATATCATAGCAAAAGTCTTAATTCCAGGTCCAAAATCCAAAAATTCCTCTTCATCTCAAATCCAGAATACAAGTTATCTGCTTCCAAAAGTAAAATGGCAGAACAGGCACAAGCTAGACATTTCCATTACAAACGGAAAAAATGGGAGGAAAAGAAGGGATAACAGACACCAAGTAAGTCAGGAGAACACATTACATTAGCTCTCAAGGCTTTAAAAATAATCCCCTGTTCTCTGAGACAATTTACACAATGGCCCTGCCCTCCAGACTCTAGGTATTGGACACTGAGTGGAGGCCCTTGGGCCCTGGGCTTCAACTCCGCCTTCCAGGCTCACTGGGACAGCAATTCTGCTCCCTCGGCTTTAGGCACACCATTCTCAACCATCTGAGTGGCAACTCCACCCTTTGAAACAACAGAGGCCATGGCTCCACCCTTTGAAACCCCTGAGGTCATGGCCATACCTTCTGAGAGTGAGGCAGCTCAGCTTCCTGTATTCCTTGTCTCTTCAGCTTCTGCTTCATGGTTTCTTGGCCTCTCGGTTCTTCAGGCTTCATACCCGCATCTGCCCTGCTGGGGCAAGTGTTCCAAAGCTCTGTAGCTCTACTGATAAGTGCCCAGGAGCACCCCACTCCTCCAGGAAGCCTCCTGCACACAGGCACTCAGCTCTCCGGATCTGTGGGTTGGCTCTAGCACTGTCTCCCTCTGGTCTCCTGGTTCTGCTGCTTCTGGTTCTCTGCCTCTGCGGGTTCTCTGCTGCGCTGGTCCTCTGCCACTGTCCATACAGTTTATCCACACAGTTTCAAAACCGCTTCCACATTTCAGGTATCTGTTACAGCAGTACCCTACTCTCTCGGTACCAAATTCTGTCTTGGTCATCTAGTGCTGCTATAACAGAAATACCATAAGTGGATGGCTTTAACAAAGAGAAACTTATTTCCTCACTTGTAAAGTAGGCTTAAAAGTCCAAATTCAGGGCACCAGCTCCAGGGGAACACTTTCTCTCTCTATCGGCTCTGGACCAAGGTCCTTGTCTTCATCTTCTCCTGGTCGAGGAGCTTCTCAGGTGCAGGGACCCCAGGTGCAAAGGACTCACTCTGCTCCTGGTGCTGCTTTCTTGATGGCATGAGGTCTCCAACTCTCTGCTTGCTTCCCTTTCCTTTTTATCTCTTGAGATATAAAAGGTGGTGCAGGCCATACCCCAGAGAAGCTCCCTTCACATTGGATCAGGGATATGACCTGGCTAAGAGTGGTGTTACAATCCCACCCTAATCCTTTTAACATAAAATTACAATCACAAAATGGAGGACAACCCCAGAATACTGGAAATCATGGCCTAGCCAAGCTGATACATGCATTTTTGGGGGGCATAATTCAATCCATGACATACTATAATTAGGATAAATGTGGGAGCTACTTTATAAAAAAGAACAATTAAAAGCTAGCTCATGCTAAATGTTAAAGGCAGTAAACAGACACAAAGGGTGCAGGGCTTGGGGAGATTCAGGAGGTGATGGCACCTGAAAGAACACACTTCAGCAAATGAGAGGAGCATCCTGAGTGGGAAAAGACTGGAGGGAAAACTGTGAGCAAAGGCATGGAAGTAAGAATGGGGGTGACTGAGGGGTAATGGGAAAGACATTTCTGTATAATGAGAGCTGCCAAGTTAGTGAGGGGTCAGTATTGCTAACATGGCTGGCAATCAGCCAAAGTAGAAGAAACAATTACCCACCCATGATGGAAACTTGGGATTTAAACCCAACCCTTCTCTTTGGCTTTGCCAGGTTCTAACACTAGAGTAGGAAGCCTAGTGGGGGAGCCAGGCCATGGGGGTTTGACTGGTTGGTGATTAAGTAGAAAAACACCACGCATCCTTTAACTACCTTCTCTAACAGGGTGACTGCTTGTTCTTGTGTCAACTGCACATGCCACATTGCTTCCTCTAATGCCTTTTCATCACAATCCTAACAGCCACTGAAAAGGTGGTGAGACTTTTGGAAAATGTGACCACTCCCTGTGACCACGCTATGCTCTTGATTGTGACTCAGTATGAAACCACTTTAGTGGAAGGCCCAAATTAAGACCATTATGTGTTGCCTTGATATTGGGAAAACTGGGAGGGCCCGAATGACCTCACTGTAAGCTCCCCTCTCCTAGCCAAATAACCCTCCTCACAGGGACCAGGACAGCTCCTGCTTACCCCTCAGGAGTGAGTTTCAGCTGCCGGCCAGTCCTGGAATTATTCAAAGAAGTCAATCACATCAGAAGTCATCCCATTCTCTTGATACAACAAAACCTCCCTTCCACCGTCCCTGCCTGTGGCTCTGTGGTGTGAGGTGACCTTCTCCCCCAGACCGTGAGTATATGTGAAAAATAAACTGCTGTCAACTTTATCTATCCAATGTCAGGTGTTCAGCCATTCCGATAACCCCAGGACACGAATTCCTCCTTTACCAGCTGGGTGAATAGAAGGCAATTAAGATAACTACCAAAAAGGGTACCAATATCTAAGATCCTTAAGTACAAAGCAGGAGCATGGGTGATTTCTAATGGATTATCCTGAGAAATCACATTGAAGGGTACATAAAATTAGCTTCATGATACCCAATTATATTTTGTATATACATCCAAATAGACTCTGCTATGATAAACTCAAGCAATTTTCAAGTTAAAGGTAGTCAAGTTACATGTTATAGAAATGTGACATATTTCATGTTATAAAATATTATATAACATGTAACATTAAATACAGATCCCACTGTAACAAAATGGTGGGAATTACAAGGAAACCAATAGTTAAACTCAAAAGACATCTGCTTTCAGTTCTAGATCTTATTTTATCCAAACCTACTTAAGTGTCTCATTTTATAACAGCAGCCACGACCTGCAATTGGGATTTCCCACTGACATGGGTAAAAGGACAGTAGGCTCCTTGGGAGCCTATGAGTAGCCAGAGAGGGGCAGGTTAAATTGTTGTGTATGAATAAATCAGCCCACTTCCTTATTGGAAACTATACATGAACAATTCTATTTACCATTTCTCTCCCTTGGATACTACCCACAAAAGAGCTGTCTTAAAGGTCTACTCTAGAACAACTATGAATCACCAATAACCCCAAAGACCCATGGAACCCATGTCTTTCTGGGAACACCTGGGGATACAGGACTATTTGCTCAAGACTGGGAGGCTCTAAGGGGTATAGGGAAAGGACTTGGGTTTCTTCCTCTACTCTTAATCCCATGCATCAGTGTATCTTTCCACTAATTGGACCGCTGACTTGCTTCTTGTTTACTTTAACCTTCCTTGATTGATAAACCAAAAAAAATCATAACATTTCCATTAAACTTGGGTAATATCTTTGAAAGCTAGAGTCAGGGAAAAATGGAAAGGAAGTGGAAATAAACATTCATTCAAGAAGTGAGATAAACAGACCCACTTTTGACAAGGTCAAAAACATTCTACTCTAGTCTGATACCTTTCCAGGAACAAAGGAAAGACAGTAAAGAAGAAAAAAACACTGATTCTAGCCTAAGACAGACCTGCACTGGAATCCAGCCAGGCTCCATCATTCATCTGGCTGTGTGTAACTGGCTAGCTTTTTAGGCTCTTTAATTTTACACCTCCCTAAAGGATAAAATTGAGACAATACCACCTGCTATGAAGATTAAATGAAAGAGTGATGGTGGTATAGTGGTTAAGTGCTCAGCTGCTGATAGAAAGGTTGGCAGTTCGAACCTACCAGCCATTCTGCAGGAGAAAGATGTTGACAGTCTGCTTCTGTCAAGATTACAGCCTTGGAAACCCTGTGGGGCAGTTCTACTCTGTCCTATAGGGTTGCTATGAGTCAGAATCGACTGGACAGCAATGGGCATAAAGATTAAACGAGACAATGTGAACATGCCTGGTATATGCAATAGACATGAAATGAATGCAAATTTTTAAATTGCATGAGGAGAGGGAGAATATCTTAGTCCTTTACATTAAGTGGGAACCCTGGTGGCATAGTGGTTAAGTGCTACGGCTGCTAAACTAAAAGGTCAGCAGTTCAAATCCCTCAGGCGCTCCTTGGAAACTCTATGGGGCAGTTCTACTCTGACCTCTAGGGTCACTATGAGTCGGAATCGACTCGACAGCAGTGGGTTTGGTTTTAGTTTTTTACGTTAAGTAAGCAGAATGGCAAGAGGAGCAAGAAGTTTTTGTTCTTGTTTACTCCTAGTAAACACAACTTAGCATTATACCTGGTCTCTCTACTTCTTGTATGAATGAATTAATAAATGAGTGGACTTTATCCTAACATCTCACAGATGTGTAGTACAGCCTGGGTTGGCAAACCCAGTCTGCTGTCTGCCGTTTTTTGTAAGGCCTGCAAGCTAAGAATGGATTTTACATTTATAAATGATTAGGAGAAAAAAATGAAGAATATATACTTTGTGACATGTGAAAATTACACAAAACTTAAATTTCAGTGTTCATAAATAAAGTTTTATTGAAACATAGACAAGCTCATTCATTTTTGTACTGTTGGTGGCTATTTTCATGCTACAACAGCAGAGTTTAAGAACTGCAACAGAGGCCATATAGCCCACAAAGACTGAAATATTTACTTTCTGGTCCTTTACAGAAAAAAATTTGCCAACCCTTGGTATAGATCACTCACGAGAAGCAGTATATCTGCTTTGGAGAAAAACTGCCTATGTACGAATCTTAGCTTTGCCACTTACTAGTTATATGAAATTGAAAATTTTTAACCTTACTATAGCTCAGTTTCCTCATCCATAAAATGGAGTTAATAGTAGTGCCAACCTGACAGGGTTTTATGAAGATTAAATGAATTAATTCAAGTAATGCACTAACAATACCTGATACATAGAAAGCTTGCTTACTCACTTGCATGCTCCAACTCTCTTTCCCTCTTTCCCCACATTCGTACATATATATATATACACACACACACACACACACCAAACCCCTATAGGACAGAGTAGAACTGCCCCACAGAGTTTCCAAGGAGCACCTGGTGGATTTGAACTGCCGACCTTTTGGTTAGTAGCCGTAGCACTTAACCACTACATCACCAGGGTTTCCATATGTATTACCTGTAATATCAAAGGAGTCCCTAGATGGTACAAACAGTGCTCACTCAGCTGCTAACTGAAAAGTTGGAGCTTAGAGTCCGCACAGAGGCATCTTGGAAGAAAGCCTACTTCTGAAATATCAGTCATTGAAAACCCTATGGAGCAAAGTTCTACTCTGCCTCACGTGGGGTCGCCATAAGTCAGAATCAACTCCAGGGCAACTGGTTGAAGCTCAAGTTCATTAAGAAATATTAAGAAAAATAAATTATTGCTATAGACACTTAAAAGCCTAGAATTGTACTTAAAAAGTTACTTCAGAGAGAAGCTTCTGCATTGTCAGTCATGTGAAACAGCTCATCACCGCTTATATGTCTGAGTAAAGAACTCCTGCACTGAAGTCATGTGAGCCATGGTTTTACAGCAGGTCATTCAGGGGCTTGTTTTCCATGTTTAAATTCACAGCTTTTTTTTTTTTTTTAGTAGCTTACTACTTGTACAGCAGTATCTCGAAGCCCAGAATAATTAGTTACATATCACAAAAGGGTCTCTTATATATTAATCAATGTAAAATAATGAGTAATATGGAGGTATCCCACTTCACCTCAAGATACTTTTTACAGGTCCGTTTTAAAAGCTAGCTCATCCCTCTTTGGTAAATAAACATCACATTGATGACAACCACTATGAGCAACACAGACCAAAAAGGTCTACATATGACATAACAAGCCTTCACCTTTATGCAATAAAGTTGCTGATTCCGTTGGTCATGTAAATCTCCTTTCTCAATGTAAAGCACAGTATGATTATTTCTTTTTTAAATATAGATTTTCAGAGTAGACTGCACTTCAAAACACAGATCACCTGCTCTGAGCCACAAGCTAAAGGCATACAAAAAAGAGGAGAGATGGGAAGTAAGGAGAAATTAAGATACCATAAAACAGTTAAAAAGAGAGAGAGAGGGAAGAAATGAGCGAGTAGAAAGAGAAAGCATCACCCATTCACACATTTGTGTGTATACATATACACATTATCACATATGTTTTATTAAGCTCCTGGTGGGTTAGGCTTGGTGTAGGAACTGAGGTTATGCACGTGGAGGAAACAGTGCTGTCAGCCCATGTCTCTCTCATGTACCTTGAAGATAACAATAGCTTCTGAGGGACAGAGTGTAACCACTCCTAAACTTTCCATTTATTTGAAAACTTTCCATATTACAAAACAAAACAAACAAGCCAACCAAATTCAAAACCCTTTTTCTCTTGAGTGCACTGGAGGAGGGTAATGAGAGGGAAAGGAGGGAGCATTTTACTTTTTACTTTATGCACATTTAACTTAAAAAAAAAAAGATTCTATAAATTTCTATAATTAAAAAAACATAACACATAAAGAACAGAAAATCCCCAGTCTCCCTTTCCTGGTTTACTAATCTTAGTTCTTTTAAGCATTCCTCATAAACAGTATTTTTTAATACTTCGGAAGGAAAGGTTAAACGAAAGGTGGGAGGACAGGCAGGAGGCAGCTAGTCCACATGTGGTTTCCCCCCAAAAATCAGATCATGATGATACGTGAATTACGACAACAATTTTCAGAATACTTCCTATAGACAACCTGAAACTGACCATACTTCTAATGTCCTAGGCTGTCTTACCTGCAACATCTCTCCGTTCATAGCCAGAGATTGTACTTGCAGAATCCACCTACAGAGTACTGGCAGAATAAAAATTTACTGGGGCTAAGATTTCAATGAGCAGAGAGCGACAACATTAATTCGTAGAGTACAGAAGAGCGTACGAAAAATATTTTTGCTTCTTAACCATGCGAGGGTTGAATGAGAATTAAAGATGCTCAGAATTACGACTACCAAGAGTCAATAAGGCCACATTCAAGAAAACAGCTAAGATCTCATTTTAGCCTACGTATGAAAGCATCAATAATTACTCAATAACCCCCGGGTACAAAAACATACCTAAACTCATTTTACCATCAAAAAATCTCTTGAACCCAGATAGAGACAATGTATTTTTGCAGTATTTACATTTTGCCTCACAGAAAGATTTTGTATTTTTTAATGAGATCAAAACCCATTTTTTAAGTCAGAGAAACTTTCACCCTTCAGATCTTTATTTTTATATTCGTCACTAAAGCCTTAGTACCAATGTTCATTTTAAAAATTCCCTTTATAATTCCCTGAATATGGTGCTCTGCATAGAGTGAATGAACAATAATTACCTGTTAACTAGAAACAGTATTTAATAGATTAAGAAGAAAGATGTAATCTATTAAAGAGCGTTCATAGGGTAAGCATATTTTACCTGGCTTCCTAACAGCAAAGACACGGGATTTTATCTGTTGTACAGTGATAATGCTAAAAGATAAAGGTGAGAAGTTCCTATTTTTTAAGTTACATTTTTCTAAAAGTTACTGTAGCTTTCTCAGCTAACACACATTTTTTCCATCTGGATGCCCAACTAGTCCCTACTGGGGTTTGTAACACAAAGTATTTGAATTTAAGCCATACCAACACGTCATATAGAGACAACTGACCAAAGAGCCTGAGATGATACATTTTGGCAGACAGATACATGTTCAAATCCTGAAACAGTTACATGGATAATCCACCCTACAAGGGAAAATATGTCTTCTGCAGGTTTTCTGTGGAGAACATGTTTTCTATAAATTTCTATTAGGCCCTTGACTTAAGAACAACTTAGCAAATTTTTGCTCACTCCAAAACTACCTACAGACTACCCGGATTTTTTCACTTTCAGTCTAATTACGTGTGAGACACAGGGACAATTCTTCATTCTAAAAAGAGTTTCATTAAACTCTGATTTATTTTAGTCATACAACTGTCTTTGCATTTTTTAAAAAGCACATGAAGATATCTTAAGATTGACTAGCATGGCAACCTAGACCCCTTGCCTCTTTCTGTAGGCTGGGTGAGAGGACTGGTGGAGTTAGAAGAATGGAATATTTGCAGCTTAATTATTCCATAATATGGAAGGATGCTCACTAGTCTGATAAAGACAGAGGCGTGTGAGGTCTTTTAACTCAATTTCTCTTCTCCAAGGGAGCTTTGTTTTAACAAATAGCAGCTCTCCCAATCAGTATAATTGCTTTCCAAAATTAACAGATGTTTCCTGTGCATTCTGGATGCCTGGACAGTGGGACACTGGTTTACTCCAAATGCAGCTGGATTCTGACCTCATACAAGTAAAAGCAATATTTAACCTGACAACTGTTTGCTCAGATGTGACCACCTATCTTGTGCCAGGTATCAGCTGGGGCAAGGATACAAAGGCGTTTGCAATCTTACAATATTTATTCTCATTTATGCTGATTTTTATGTTTGTTTGAAGCGGGAGGGAGGTGACCGGGAGGGGAGGTTGCCAAAGTGCTATGACAGAATAATAAGTTAGTGCTGTACAACAGTACAAGGCACAAGTAATGCCTTCTACAGCTTGGTATACAGTAAAACAATTAATACAGTAAATGTTAGCTATTACTTTAATTATACTATAAACAGGATATTCCAGGCAATAAGCTAATGAAGGAAGCAAGAACATAAGTATCCAAAAACTCACTTCCTCATTCATTCTTTGAATGACAAAAATTTTGAAATGGAAGATGGATTGGTGGTTGCCAGGAATTAAGGGTAGGGAGACGGAGGCGTGTGGTTATATAAGGGTGACATGAGGTTCCCTGGGGTGATGCAAGCGGTGGTGGTTGATATATGAACCTATACAGCTGATAAAATTGTACAGAACTACATACACACAAATGAGTACAAGTAAAACTGAGGGAATTTAAATAAGACCGGTGGATTGTATCAATATCCTCGTTGTGTCTCCAAATGTTGAGACTGGCCTGAGATCAGGACACTAAAAACAAACAAAAATGGTTGCTGTCGAATTGATTCCCACTCATAGCCACCCCATGGGACAGAACAGAACTGCCCCATAGGGTTTCCAAGGAGTAGCTGGTGGGTGCAAACTGCCAACTTTTTGATTAGCAACCATAGCTCTTAACTACTTTGCCACCAAACCCCCCCAAAAAAACCAAACCCGCTGCCGTCGAGTCGATTCCAACTCAGAGCGACCCTACAGGACAAGGTAGAACTGCCCCATAGTTTCCAAGGAGCACCTGGTGGATTTGAACTGCCGACCACTTGGTTAGCAGCCATAGCACTTAACCACTATGCCACCAGGGTTTCCACTGCGCCACCAGGGCTCCATAATCAGGGATAATTATTTGGTTTCTGATTTATCCAAGGGGAAATTAAGTTTATTAACATCTTTCTTTTATTTTATTTTAGGTGAAGGTTTACAGAACTGGCTTCTCATTAAACAGTTAGTACACATATTGTTTTATGACATTGGATAAGAACGCCAGGACATGTCAACACTCTCCGTTCTCAACCTTGGGTTCCCTATTACCAGCTTTCCTGTCCTGTCCTGCCTTCTAGTCCTTGCCCCAGGGCTGGTGTGCCCCTTTAGTCTCATTTTGTTTTATGGGCCTGTCCTCTTTGGATGAAGGATGAACCTTAGGAGTGACTTAATTACTGAGCTAATAGAGTGTCCTGGGGCTGTACTCTCGGGGTTTTTCCAGTCTCTGTCAGGCCAGTAAGTCTGGCATTTTTCTGTGACCTAGAATTTTGTTCTACATTTTTCTCCAGCTCTGTCCAGGACCCTCTATTGTGATCCCTGTCAGAGCAGTCAGTACAGGTAGCCAGGCACTATCTAGTTGTACTGGACTCAGTCTGGTGAAGGCCGTGGTAGTTGTGGTCCATTAGTCCTTTGGACTAATCTTTCCCTTGTATCTTTAGTTTTCTTCATTCTTCCTTGCTCCCAAAGGGGTGAGACCAGTGGAGTATCTTAGATGGCCGCTCACAGGCTTTTAAGACCCCAGATGCTACTCACCAACGTAGAATGTAGAACATTTTCTTTATAAACGATGTTATGCCAATTGAGCTAGATGTTCCCGGAGTCCATGGTCTCCATATGCCTCAGCCCAGCAATTTGGTCCCTCAGGGAGTTTGGATGTATCTATGGAGCTTCCATGACCTTGCCTTTTGCCAGTTGTGCTGGCTTCCCCAGTACTGTGTACTGTCTTACCCTTTGCCAAAGTTACCACTTACGTATTGTCTATTTAGTGAAGTACAGTAATTTCTATAAAAGTAAGAAATAAAATCTAAAAACCCAACTCTCTCTGAAGTAGTAGTTTAACTACTAGGGAATGCAATCATTTGATAATTTCCCCAGTAGCTGTTAAAATGTTACTATGTGTTTACATGAGAATCAGAGACCTTTGAAATGAACTGTCATTAGACAGGAGTCTTTAGGCACCAGGGTCATAGGATACTGACAGATTGAAGCCACAGGATTTTTGCAGTCTTCTAAAACAAAACTCTTCAGAGCAGTATCACTCCATTGCTCCTTTTCCATCCCATTTTAGCATAAAGCAGTGGGGAAAGAGGAGAGGCAGGAGACAAATGATGGAAGGCAGTAAAACATATAGACTAAAAATTAACTATACATACATCCCCTTTGATAATGAAAAAATAAGGCCAATTGTGTAGCTATTTTGGGGTAGGTTTTAATTTGAATTAAATTGAGGGCAAAAATGACAAACTCATTAAAAGTCTGAATTATAGGATATTTTAAAAGAAATACTGTTTGAGTACTTTGACATATATGTATCTACCTTTAACAGCCAAGTAGAGGTCTTACCAGGCTTGCTTTAGAGAAGCCTGTTATAATTAGCACAGTAATTATTTTATGAAAAAACATTGTTAAAATGCCCAGCAGGGTATACACAGAAGGAATTTAAATACGTTTTCTATTATATGATTTATAGCAGTTATTTGCTTACAATAAGACAAGCCAAGATCAGTTGAGCCTAAGCAGGATGAATACAGATGCCAAATTAAATGTCACAAGCAGCAACTTGATCATTTTCACCCTGGAGGCAGATTCAGCGAGCTCTTTGTGACCAGTGTCAGCAGCTCCAACAATGACAATAGCAGTACTCTACCTAAGAGCTTCTCTCAACCTATAGCCCTGACTGAATGGGCTCCCTTGTCCAGCTTCCCAGGGCTTGCCCATTCATAACTCTGAAGGCTCTGGACATTCTAATTCCTCCCAGAAATCTTCAACTAGTGAGAGATAGTATTTCATCTGTCTCTTTGGACAATAGGAAACCCTGCTGGCATAGTGGTTAAGAGCTATGGCTGCTAACCAAAAGGTCGGCAGTTCCAGTCTACCAGGAGCTCCTTGGAAACCCTATGGGGTAGTTCTACTTTGTCCTATAGGGTCGCTATGAGTCAGAACCGACTCGACAGCAACAGGTTTGGTTTCTGAAAAATAACCTTACTATTCTGTCACGGATTGAATTATGTCCCCCCAAAAACGTGTTTATCAATTTGGCTGGGCCATGATTCCTAGTATTGCGTGGCTGTTCTCCATTTTGTGACTGTAATTTTAGGTTAAACAGGATTAGGGTGAGACTGTAATACCCTTACTAAGGTCACATCCCTGATCCAATGTAAATGCAAAGGGAAGCAAGCAGAGAGTTGGGGACATCATACCACCAAGAAAGCAGAGCCGGGAGCAGAGCGTGTCCTTTGGACCCAGAATCCCTGCGTGGAGTACCTCCTAGTCTGGGGAAAGATTGATGAGAAGGCCAACAGAGACAGAAAGCCTTCCCCTGGAGCTGACGCCCTGAATTTGGACTTTTAGCCTATTTCACTGTGAGGAAATAAGCGTCTCTTTGTTAAAGCCATCCACCTGTGGTATTTCTGTTATAGCAGCACTAGATGACCAAGACACATTTAAGTCTATGATGAAGAACCACATATAAAAGGTATTTTAGCCTTACAAAATTATTTACTTTGAGGACTTGTAAATAGTGAACTCTCTCATTAAACTAAGGTGCTTTAGAGATCATAAAGTACTTGACAGAGAATGAAATGAGGAACAGAGATGACAGATAAAAAAGCAACTCTCATGAAATCATGGGGAAATATGAGGCATAAATAACATTTTCTGTTTCATTACTGTTCATTACTGCAACTAGTAAACGACAGGAACCATATTTAGCTTGCTTTGTATACCAGCCACAACTAAGCTGACCAAATGTAAACATGAGATGATTAATTCCGTTTCCCAACCTTTGAAATACCTATTACCTAACTATAAAGGCTTTCCAGTCAATGAGCTCTTCTTGCATAAAAAATCTGGGACCTTGGAAAAAGCTCATTAATGTCTATACATGCCACTCAGGTGTCTGTGTGTTTTCCCTCTAGACAGTAAGCAATTTTGGACAGGAATATTTTGTCCACTGTGGACTCCTGAGTAGAAGATTCTCAGACCTCTACCAATATTAAGAACAACAACAAAAAAATAAAAGAATGGCAAAACCAACAGCTCATAACCAGTTGCCATCAAGTTGATTCTGACTCATGAACATGATCTGATTTACTTCTCTAAAAGATCAGTATCATACATTAAGATCAATGTACCAGCAGCTCAGGCTCAGAAAACTTCATTCCATACTCAGTTAATCTATATATTAGCAATGTGCCCTTGGGCAAGTTACTTAACCTCATTATGTCTTCGTTTCCTTGTCCATAAAACAAGATGACAATAAAATTTACCATATATGGCAGTAGGAACTAAATAATACAGTGAAACTTACGAGAACAGGAACTCTGCAAACTGCCTCGTTTTTTCAGGTCTCGAAAGTTTTCCACCTTTGACAGGGTGCAATCTTAACACTTTTCCACCACTCCTTTTAGAGGCAAATACTTGAGTTTTCCTTCTCTTAAAGGTTTCCCTTACACAGGTTCTGGCTTTCACAGGTCTTACTGTGCATGCAAAAGCTCCTAGCATAATGCTTGGCATGTCTGAAGTACTGAATAAATTTGTAGCTATTATTACCCAAAACACCTATTGCTGTGGAGTCAGTTATGACTCAGTGATCCCATAGGACAGAGTAGAACTGCCCCATGGGATTTAGGGTATCAGACTGCCACATCTTTCTCCTGCAGAGTGGCTATTGGCTTCCAACCGCTGACCTTTTAGTCAGCAGCCTTGCACTTGCCCACCACACCATCAGGGCTCCTAGCTGCTATTAAAAAAAAAAAAAATCAACCATAAAATCTATACTATTTGATGTTAACAGCATTTCTAATCTTTGATACTATCTGGCTGACAGACTTTTGGTGAAGTAAGGAAAACATTAGATTGAGGGAGAACCAGAGAGTTTGGGGGAAAGACTGTTTTATTAGCATATATTAGTAGCATCAGATACTTGTTAGCTGAAAGTTTCTCCTTAGTTTGAATATTAACCCCCCTGAAACCACCATTTTAATGCAGCTGTGTTCAACCCTCCTTCCTGAAGGGGGTAACTATATCTGTTATGACAGGAGAAAAAAAGCCAACAATGCAAGCAATGCTGAACCTTTTTCCAACAACTGAGACTATAAATTCTCTAAATTTTGCCGTCTTTTGAATGCTTCCAAACCAGCAATGTTGCTGTTATAGTTGTCACTGAGTAGATTCCAAGGCAATGTGGTGTTTTGAAGCCACCATATTGGAGCCCTGGTTTTGTAATTTCCCGTATCTGCAGAAGGAAAGTCAACAAGTCTCACTAGGCCTTGGTTTCATGAGGCTGGATTAGCAATGACTTCTTTAGTTCTAAAATTTAATAATTCTATGACTACATTTACCTAAAATCATTAAAAAACACACTTTAGTTCCCAGAATTTTCCAACTACTTGATTACCAAAAGAGGGCTCTATTTAAGTTTTCTTACCCCCAAAACTCTAAAAGACTAAGATTTCAGAAACTTTTGCTACCACATAATTCATACCTGGACTCCTGAACATTTTCATTTCTATCTTTTCCTTCTTCCCTCCTCACCTCTCCCTCCCTCTACCTACACAGGGCAGTGTAGAGGAACTGCGCTTTGTACTCACGTTTCTAACAGTGGAGCTGTGGGTGAAAAATTAAGTATAAAAAAGCCACTCATTTAAACTGAAATCTGTTTACCTGTAACTGCCAATATATCTAAAGACCAATAGAAAGAAAAAAAGTTACCAATTATTCCTTCTTTATACATTATATCCACTTTCCCAGGCTTGACATTAGAGTTGCCAAACAATTCAAAACCAGAAATTCTTTTCAGATTTTCTTAAGCTATTTTGATTTTTATTAAAAACCAAATCTATTGTTTAATTTCTAATGTTTCAAATGATACTAAGATACCAAAGTGTATCAACTGTTATAAACATGTTACCAAGAAACTGACCTGACATAAAATAAATGAATGACCTAACTAAAACAAAGTTTTTGACAGAATCCACAGGAGCTAAAAGAACAAGCAGTTACAGCATTTCAAACATACAAAGGCTAAATGTGTTTGTTTTCCTTTTTATTTTTATTTAAACATTCAGGGGAAACTGACTTTCTTTGTTCAGAGTTTATTATTTCACCTTTCCTGCAGGAGAAACCAAAATACTTTGATAAATGGAAGACTCTGATAAACAGATCCTTGAAAATTAGGGCTCAGAACCACTAACCCAGTTACATTTGCATTATTGTCCACTTTTCCTGAGATCATTTTACCACTATGACTCAGTTTCTTTAAATATAAAAGAATAAAATGACACCAATACAATCTCTACTCCAATTCATGGGATCCCGGGCAGCGCAAACAGTTAAACGCTGGACCGCTCGCTGAAAGGTTGGTGGTTTGGCCTGCCCAGGGGCACCTCAACAGTCAGTACCACCAACACCAATTCATGCTAATATGGAGTCAAAAAGGATCTATACTATATGTAAACAAGAAGGGCTGTGACATCTGGGAAAGAAAACTACAAAAGATAGCTGTTCTTTCTGGATATACTATTATAGTGCTTTATTCCACAGATAGCCTATTTAGCCACCCCAATTTTTTTTTTTTTATAGCTCCAATGAAAGATTACCGCTGCCCAATGTCAAAACTACTTGCAAGTACTTTTTTTCCTCTAGAGATCCAAAAACACAAACAATTACCAGACCCAGACTAAACCACCAAAGTAGTTTTTCCATACCACCCAGAAGAAACTAGGCAGTTCCACTCTTGAATTTAACTTCTAAAGTTAATATTGAATGAAAAGGTCAATATTGCTTTGTTGTTTCCCACACCCAAATGTGCTATAATTTAAACAACTCCTTGAACCTAACAGAGTTTCAAGAAAGTTGGTATTAAAATAAATAGGCTAATATAAACATGTCTACTTTTCTTTTCTTTTAAATCCAAAAGAGTTTCCCCTAAATACCAAGTTTATCTATGCAATTCCAGGAAAAGATGATGAATTGAAAAGAAATGTCTGGAAGACCACAGAAAGCTTACAAAAGTGATACACAAGGACAGGCCTTATCTGAGTTACAGAACACCTGAAATGTGAACATACTCATCGCCTTATGAACAAGAGCCCAGATCTGGAACTCCCCTGAACCACCTGGAAGATCAAGGGGGCAAAGAAGTTCATCTTCCCCACCTCTTCATCCTGTACCCTACCTCCCCCCTTAATATTTTGTTTTCAACTCACTAGCATTTTCCTCCTCAAACGCACCAGCATTCAAGAGTCCCCAAAGCCATTTAATTTCTTGCTCCATTTATTCCACAGTCTCATTCTTATTACCTTCTATTGCATATTTCATATATTAGACAGCTAAATATAATTTTGCAGGCTAGCTAGGAACCTAACTCCCACACAGTTATTTCTACTGCAAAAATGCAACAGTTAGTTGCCGTTGACTCTGACTCATGGTGAACCCATGTATGCAGAGTAGAACTACTTCATAGGATTTTCAAGGCTGTAATCTTTAATCTTTAAGAAGCAGATCACCAGGCCTGTCTTCTGAGGTGGCTCTAGGTAGGTTAGGATCACCAATCTTTTGGCTATTGCTTAACCATTTTCACCACCTAGGGACTTCTCCAAACCTTCTACTAAGGTTTAATCCATTCACAAATTGGTAGATGGCTTAATTGTCATTACCTCTTAAAATTTACACAGCCCTGGTGGCACACTGGTTAAGAGATTGGCTGCTAAGCAAAAGGTTGGCAGTTTGAATCCACCAACTGCTCCTTGGAGACCCTATGGGCCAGTTCTACTCTGTCCTGTAGGGTTGCTATGAGTTGGAATCAACTCGACAGCAACGGGCTTGGTATGGAACCTTACAGCAATTAAAAATGCTTAGGAAAAAAAAGAAGACCCTCCCTCCCCCACCCCCAACATCTACCCTTCCCCAAAAGGTTCACATTGAGAATATTTCTCTAGAAAATAAATGGGCCAGAAGCTCATTTTGCAAAGCAATTTCTGTCTCACTGATGTAATTAGTTCCAATTTTATGAAAATAAACTCACTACGTCCTTGATGGAAACCCTGGTGGCGTAGTGGTTAAGTGCTACAGCTGCTAACCAAAAGGCTGGCAGTTTGAATCCACCAGGCGGTCCTTGGATACTCTATGGGGCCGTTCTACTCTGTCCTATAGGGTCGCTATGAGTCAGAATTGACTTGACATCAGTGGGTTCAGTTTTTTGGATTCTGGTGTCCTTGACTAAATTATAAGATTTTTAGATCTTTACTATTCAAAAATTTAACAAAAAACCAGCAATGGAAAAAAAATTTTTTTCCAACTGATTATGCCTAAAGACAATACTGCCACTTTTTTTTTCCAAAACAGTGTACACCCATTCCTCACTTAGTGACATGGTTAGGTTCCAAAAACCAGGTTGTTATACAAAAATGGAGGATGACCACATTAGATCCAAAATAGAGGATGGCTGCAGCATTACATAACTGCCAAATTACATCATCACATATCTGTCAAACCACTAAGAATCATGGCCTAGCCAAGCTGACACATAACTACAACCATTACAGCCAATGTTACTCTCACCTTGTGCCTCAGGATTTGTTACTGCCAGATGTACATTGTTGATGCTCAAAAGAGTTAGATTTTTTTTTTTTAATTTTTATTGTCCCTTAACTGAAGGTTTAAAATAGTCAGATTTTTTACTATTGTCGTAAATGTGAAATGTCAGATAACGAGACTGTCGACAAATGAGTAGGTATATTTTCACCACGCTGGATATACAGATACAGATAGACACACACACACACACACACACACACACACACACACACAAAATGGAGGATACTTTTTCTTCTATCCCTGACTAAAAACATGCCTCTAAAAGTATAAAGTGACATTCTACCACACCCAAGCATATATATTTGATAAATTACCATTCATGTGTAGACAGGAAATGAGGACCAATGCAACACAGCTGGACGAAGTACTGCAATTTAACTAATTCTTACTACTCATATAAAAGGAAAAAAGAAAATCTTTATTGCCAAGAAATAAAACCCAATGCTTCTAACTGCAGTTTCAAATGTAAGGTAAATATGTAAACAAACAGATTTGCCAAAACTGTGTGGCAACAATTCCAGTGCAAGAAACAGAAAGTTAAATAGCCATACAAATTTTTGATATTTCCTGAGCTGATGCTGAAAATAACTTACAGGAAAGGAAGGGCTGCTGTAGAGATCTATGAGTCTTTCCCAGCCCCCACCCTCTAACTGGGCACAATCCCATCTGTGCTATGACAACAGGGAAATGCTCATTAGGGTATTACTTTATGCTTTAATCAGTATATTAAAGTCCAATAATACCACCAGATGGTAAATGCAACCAAAGAGGGCTGACTTCTAGATTGGAACTGATTTATAATACAAATGCCAAAACAGGACCTGATAAGACCTGTAATGAGTGCCATCTGGCAGACTTTTAGCACAGTTTTGTGTTTAAAATGGAGGGGAGAGGACTTAGTACATCCCTTCATCAGACATGAGGGTGCACGATTAACTAAGAAGAAGTAATCTTGAAGTTTATTTCAATTTTTCTTGAATTCTGGTACTTGAGGAAGACCAAAAGATAAATCCAACCTGTCAAGTGACAGGTGACTGCTGGGC
The DNA here is from genome assembly GCF_030014295.1 of Loxodonta africana. Lineage (NCBI taxonomy): Eukaryota > Metazoa > Chordata > Mammalia > Proboscidea > Elephantidae > Loxodonta > Loxodonta africana. Next base: position 36,635,761 of record NC_087345.1, on the reverse strand, counting down.
AGAGTTTCAAGGGACAGCAGTCCACATTTGCTGATTCCACTTCCTCTCTTCTCAATCCTTCTTGGTCTGGAATCTGACTTCTTCCCCCAGGGCACCACTGAAACTGCTCTCATCAAGGTTAGGAAATGACTTCCCAAATGCCAAAGCCAGTCATGCTCACTTTCAAACAATCACGCTCACTTGGCTCAAATGCAGCCAGCTCTGTGAACCAGTCTTCAATACCACAACTGGATACACAACTCAGATGAAGCTTGGATTAACAAAATCATGTTATTCTATCATTGTCTGTCGCCTCTATGGACACACATTCCTTGAGAGCAGGCATTCCCTTTCACCTTTGAAGGAACAGTGTCTGACACATAGTTGATTATTTACGGAATAAACAAACTCCTTTTGAGAACCCAGAGCAGGGAACAAATGATGACCTAACTGGGAACAACTCAAGCTAAGGTTTCTACAGCTATGGGAACTCCCACCTGCTTCATCTTCAGATTTGGCCGTTCTCCACCCTCTCCCCCGCCCACCCACTAAGAGGCTTCCCAGTGCTACACCTTACCCCCATCCATCTTCCCCTCCAGTTACTTATCACTCTCGCCTGGTGTCAGAAACTCAATTAGCAGAATCACACTGTTAGCAATGGAGAATTGGGAGGGAAAGAGGAAACGGATAGGAATAACAAGGAAAAAAGGAGTGAAGAAAACCCACTGCATGCTAATTCTCAACTAGCCCACCCTTCTCATCACTCCCAATACCTTTCTCACAGCAGTGTAACCTCCAATTTCCTCATTCTTCTTTAATAACCTCACCCTTTTTCACAAACCCTGATGAAGGCCTCAGACCCTGTGGAGTTGTTTCTCGGGGGGCGGAGGGGGGCGCAGGCCTCAACAACACATTGGCCAACTCTCCATCTTCAGCCACAGCTGGTATCAGAGGAGCACACAGAAACATTGACATGAAGAATTAACCTGACTGGAAAAGAGGTAAAGGATAGGCCAGTACCAAACCCACTGCTATTGAGTTGATTCCAACTCACAGACCCTACAAGACAGAGAAGCACTGCCTCATAGGGTTTCCACGGCTGTAAATCTTTACGGAAGCAGACTGCTACATCTTTCTCCTGCAGAGTGGCTGGTGGGTTCGAACTGCTGACATTTCAGTTAGCAGCTGAGTGCATAAGCACTGTGCCACCAGGGCTCTTAGGCCAGTACAGTAATGGTTAATATAATTTGGGAGCTAAAGTGGGACCTTAACCACCCTTTCCAGCATCCTTTCTTTGGGAAATGCACTCTGAGCTCCAAATTATCATGAACTTTTAGAACACAGCCCTATTTAGAATTAGCACCTGCCACAATTATTTCCTGATAAATTATAAATATGTTGTTATAAACTTGTAAACATTAAGCTGTTGAATTTACGAAATATCTGTACTCAAAAAAAGTTGGTCATATAGCCCCAGGCTTGCCAAGAGATTGTTTACTGATCCAGAACTTGGTTGGTTATTGTTACAGATTGAACTATGTCCCCCCAAAAGACGTTATAAATCCTAACCCCTACACCTGTGCATGCAATCTCATTTGGGAATAGGGTTTTCTTTTTTATATTAATGAGACCATCAGTGAAGGGTGTATCTTAAATTACTTTTGAGAAAGCAAGTTTTAAGGACAAAGTGGGGAAGATAGATGCCACATGGAGCTTTCCAAGGATCTCTGAGAACAGCAAACCAAGAAACCAAACCAACTGCAGCTGAGTCGATTCTGACTCCGAGCGAACCTATAGGACAGAGCAGAACTGCTCCATAGGGTTTCCCAGGCTGTAATCTTTTTTGAGCCACATCCTTCTCTTATGGAGGGGATGGTGGGTTCAAACCGCCAATCTTTTGGTTAGCAGCCAAGTGCTTAACTACTGGGCCACCAGGGCTCTGAGAACACTAACCCAGTGCCGTCGAGTCGATTCCAACTCACTAGAGAAGCTGAAACAAGAATTTTCCCACAAAGCAGACAGAGAGAGCTTCCCTTTAGAGCCAGTGCCCTGAATTTGGACTTCTAAACCCCTAAACTATGAGAAAATAAATTTCTGTTCATAAAAGCCACCCACTTGTAAAATTTCTGTTATAGCAGCACTAAGAAACCAAGACAGTTACATACATTTAAAAAAAAAAAAAACCCACTGCATGGAGTTGACTCCAACTCATACTGACCCTATAGGACAGAGTAGAAACTGCCCCATAGTTTCCAAGGTGGCTGGTGGATTCCAAGTGCCGAACTTTTGGTTAGCAGCCGAGCTCTTAACCACTATGCTACCAGGGCTCCAAGAACCTGTAAAACTAGACATTCTCTGTGAACTAGTCCCCTAGGTGAGATCCACCCTCTCTTCCCTGAGGATTGAGAAACTGGTAAAGACACTCTTCTGATTCATTCCAGCAGAGCTTAGGTTTAGGCTTAAACTTAAACATAGTTTAGGTCTGCATTGTTTCTTATCTTTTCAGAACCCTATTGCTGTTAGGTGCCCTCCAGGCAATTTCCACTCATAGGGAACTCAAGTGACAGAGTAGAATTGCCCTATTGGGTTTCTAGGCTGTAATCTTTAAGGGAGCTGATTGCCTTTTTTCCTTTGAAGCACTGAGTGGGTTTGAACTGCCAATCTTACGTTAGCAGCCAAGCGCTTAATTGTTGCACCACCAGGGCTCCTTTTTAGAATCCTAGGGTGCTGGACTTTGAATTAATTATTCAAAAAAATAGGTTTATATTTTCAACAGGCAGGCTACCAAACAGGATTTTCACTTTGATCCTCTCAGCTCACCTGAAATGTATGACTGCCTTTTTTACCTTATTACCTTATTTTTATTCTTATTACCTTGTTTTTGGGTGTCCAAATGTCTTCCTCATGAAAGCTTCTCTTTTTCTTTCACTGTCTATTCAATACTGTTTACAAAAGGAACAAGCTCTCAGGCAGTGTTGTTACTCTGACCCTGGCTAAAGGCTTTTGATTCAGCTGGCACATTTTAGGAATCTCAAGGCTGTTTAGGGCTCCCTGCTCCAGGCCCAAACAAAAATCTCTGTGGAAAGCTAAATTCCAAAGCAGAACTCACCCACTGCTCACCAGGCTGCCCTACTTGAAGGCCTGCAACCTGTCCAAAGCAGCCCTCAGTTTCCTGTGGCCTCCAGAAAGAACCCTCCTTCTGAATGCCCTCCAACTACACTGGCTGGCTGTGTAGTTAACCCCTTACAACCTGGCTGCCCCAACTCCAGCAGTGCTCTAATTGCATAAGAAGCTACCAGCCAATGGACAAGATCCAGAAATGAAGAGCCTGTGTCAGAGACAATGTTAAACCCTCCAGATTTAAGCCTGAGGGCCGAAAGGGAACCTGCCCAAGGGCCAAACCTCCAATTTCAAGAGAACATTTTAGTTTTAGCCAAGGATAATAGTCTATCACTAAGAAGCCAAATTCAAAATCATTCTTCTTTAACAAACTCTCTCTCTCTCTCTCTCTCTCACACACACACACACACACACGCTACACAAAAGCATAATAAAAGGAGAATCAGTCGCCCTTGAGTAGACTCCAAATCATGGTGACCCCACGTGTGTCAGAGTAGAACTGTGCTCCAAAAGGTTTTCAACGGCTAATTTTCCAGAAGTAGATCGCCTTTCTTCTGAGGCACCTCTGGGTGGACTCAAATCCCCAACCTTTTGGTTAGCAGATACAAGATCAAATACAGAACACCAGACATGCCAATAAATAACCATATCATAAGAAAGACTGAGATAAAGGCTGTAAGAACATCATATTATAATTGGGAGGTCAGAATAGGACATGAACACTTCCCACTGGGTGATTCTGGAAGCTTCATGAAACCAAAGATTGCTAAGCTGGCCCAACAAAGCTGGACAACATTTCAATAAGAGAGATACAGTATGTATTCCAGGGGCACGAAGTTCATGTATAAAAGAAAGAAAGCAATTATGGTTCCTTACATTTTTTTCCTATATTCATCAGAAGTCAGCAATTAGCTTCAATGAGTAAAACAACTAATCCTCAGAGTGGTAACTTCTGCAAGTTTAAAAGTTTTTACCTGACAGAGACAATGCAGAATTTCAATAACTGTACAGATTCCTTACACTTAGCAAAAAACCCCCTCATTGACTGGCCAATTTTCTGCCCCAGGTTTCCTGCAATGACTCCTGAGTTGGTGCCTTGGAGGGCCTGAGACCTCTCTGTTCCAGACCTTCCTTGCAGCATCTACCATCCTTCTGGTTCTAATTCTTTGCATCAGCTATTAATAAGTCGACTGTTTCAAGCTTGCACTGCAAATATCCATCCCATCCCTATGATAAATGGAGGCTGCACTTTGTAATAAGAATTCCATAACTAGTCAGTATGTTTTGAAAAATTAGTGCTCTAAGAGTCCATTTTACTAGCTATTTTGAAGAGAAGACAAATAACCACTAATAATTAAAACACATCTAAGAATCAGTCATCGTAGCCAATGCTCAGTCTCATTATAGAAATGGGGAACACAAATTTTTCTTTTGTTTTTTTATATATGCTTAACTAAACCAGTCTCCCACCAGGTGATTTTCCCCCATGTACAATACTTATCTCACATGGTTATTGAAAGTTAATTGCAATAATACATGCAAAAGCACGATGTGTCCGGCACCTAAGTGTTACCTGCAATGCTGAAGTCTGGATCCAAGTTGCAGCTGGCTAGCAGGAGCTTCATAAGGGTCTTCTACTTCATACACATTTGCATCAGTGTCCTCCATGTTGCTGGAATTGCGACATTCAAACTCTGGAGTTTTCCCTATAACCATAATGAATGGCAAGTTCTCATACGCTGGTGTTTCCTTATAATGGTGTATATTTTCATACTCTGGTGCACAGGCGCTTGTAACGGATCTGCAAGGGGCCTGAGATGATGACTCCCTGGAGAGCATCTGGTCATCCAAAGACTCAGCTCTAGGACTACTGGCCATGCTGGTCTGGCCCCGAGACTTCTTCCTCTTCTTCTGGGATTCCAGGCTGTAGTTATCTGCAGAATACGCCTTAATGGGTTTACTTCTCTTTTCTTCTCCTGCCAACAAGCCATGCCAATCACTTTCAATCCCCTTCTGCTCCCCACCACAGAGGTTACCAGTGGTCGTATCTTCAAGTTGGCTACTCTTAGACCAAAATTTCTGAAAGTCACCCTTCATAAAACAGGTGGACAATTTCGCGTTGAGCAACTTTTTCAAAGAGTTTTTCTTTTGAGAGTCTTTGCAAGGCTTAGTGCTCCTTTCCACATCCACAGCAGATAATGACCTTGCTCTAGGCTTGGTTAGGGCACCTAAGGGCTCACTATTTGAGGACATCCTCACAGACTTTAAAGATTCTGGGTTCCCCGAAAAGGGTAAAATAGGATGAGGTAATTTCCACACTGGCTTTTCTGAAGCCCGTTTAGGCACATCAAAGGAGGATGACATACCATGGTTTTGGGCACACAAATGCTGAACGTGATTTCTTTCTAGACTCTTCTCGGAATTTTTTTCTTCATTTGAGGGATAAGAACTCTTCTCTACAAGCTCCTCTGAGGCGGCCTTTTTAAGCACTCCTGCAGCAGGCAAGCTGTGTCTTTGAGGTTTTTTGGGAATAATTCTTAAAGAACTTTCATCCTTTATTGTAGATTCCTTTTGCATTTGATAGGCACACACTCCCGGGTTATATGCAGCAGGCAAATGTTCATTAGAAGTTAATTTGAGTTGCTTAGGCAGGCTCACAGATAAAGCACTGCATCCTGTAATACTGATCCCATTGTCCATAGCAAGCGACATATTACAGCCATCTACTGTCTTGCTGTCAGAACTCAAACTGGAGTCTGTATCTAAAGGAGATGCCATTTTTTCAAAGGAAAAAGTTTCAGGACACACAGCTTTCTGTGAATTGGCTAAGTCTTCTCTGTCGTAGTCAGAGTCCAGATTCAATTCATTTTTACTTCCTCGCTTCACTTTGTCCACCTGTTGCTGGTTACACAAAACATTCTGAGGAAGAACGCTAATTTTATTGTTCCTCAAATTGTCTTCAATAAGACAAGAAGAGCTACTGTCTGAATTCTCTGGTTCCTCAGTACTTTCACTAGGAGTGTCTACGTACCTTTGGCGTATCAGACAAGCAGTGCGAGTCTTTCTGGGCTTGGGAGTTGGGAATTTTTTGGTATATGGTACTAAGTGAATTTCTAAAGGACCAACGTCTTTAACTTCCATCTTCTTACTAACTTCATCTGAAGATATAAAATTATTCCTTTTGCCATTTTCCAGAGCTAATTGTTTGGATGAATGAAAGCAACTACTGCTTTTTCTAATACTATCCTGACAAGTTTCAACAATTTGAAATTCATCACTTGGAGGCTGTAGGAGGTGGTGATGGTCAGAGACTTTCTCAAAACTGGATGAGGATGGTGACAAGTCAGTAAATTCAATACTGAATTGCTTGTTCGAATTACAGCCACCATTCACGTCTGGGTTGTCTTTGGATCTATGCTTCGGTGGTGAGCTAAAGGGTGATGTTCCTTGTGTTAAAACATCTTTGAGATTCTCTTCTAGGATGCTTGCTTTTAAAACTACTCCACTCTGGCTCTTTACCTTTTTACCATGAGAATCACATTTATCCCTAGTTTTTACAGTTAAAGAGAACTCATCGATTTTACAATTTTCTAAATTTTCATGCATTTCCAGGGGCTCTAAAACAAGCTGCTTCACACAGGAATTCCCTCTATTCCCCAGTTTATGGCTACACTCAGAGCTGCAGGGGCACGCTGGTAAAATATAGTCACTGCTCTGGTTCCCTACATTCTTAGAATTGAAGTCGTCAGCATTTTCAGGTACTTTCTGTTTGTGCTCTTCCAGGTTCATAGTCCTCGATGGTGACAGACTGATGTCTCGAACAGGTGAGTCCTTCAGAACTTTTGGTTTCGGAGCTATTGCCGGCTTGGTTTTCTTTATTGACTGTGGAGCACTAGAAATCACAATGTCAGGTTTAGGAGCAACAGGAGGTGGAGCTGGTTTATTATTTGCCATCACAAACTTTGGCTTGGGGGCCACTGGTGGCTTCTTAATCTCTAGAAAGGAAAAAAAAAAAAAAGTAATAATTTGATGACAAAATATCCAAAGCACAAAATGATACATGATTAAATTTTATAACATTTTTACTTTTAACAGTGTCTTAGTTGTCTAGTTCTGTTTAACAGAAATACTACAAGTGGGTCGTTTTAACAAACAGAAATTTATTTTCTCACGGTTTAGGAGGCTAGAGTTCCAAAGTCGGGGTGCCGGTTCTAGGGCAACGTTTTCTGTCTGTGTTGGCTCTGTGGGGAGATCCTTGTCTCTTCAGCTTCTTTCTATTCTTCGGCTCACTGGCAATCTTCATGTGGCATGGTATTTATCTTCCCCCATCTCTGCTTCCTTTTGTGACCTAACCTACTCTTTTTATGTCTCATAAGACACCCTACATTGGCATGGCTTACAACACACTCTACACTGATACGGGCTCTTAATATAACAACAAAAAGCCCGTTCCCAAACGGAATTATAACCACAGGTATAAATCCAAACCCAAACATAGAATTTACAACACATATTTCTGGGGGACACACTACAATCCATAACAAACAGTGCGTGAACTTGCACTTTTCTTTACCAGATAGGTTATATTATTCTATTGTTGTTGCTAGCTGCCATTGAGTCAGCCCCAACTTATGGTGACCCCATGCACAATGGAACAAAACACTGCCCAGTCTTGCACCATCCCATGATCAGTTGCACATCAGAACCATTGTGATCCATAGGGTTTTCATTTGCTAATTATCCAGAACCAGATCGCCAGACCTTTCTTCCTAGGCTATCTTAGTCTGGAAGCTCCACTGAAACCTGTTCAGCATCAGAGCAAAACCAAGTCTCCACTAAGAGAAAGGCTGTGGATTCACTTGAGGTGCACCAGCCAGGAATCAAATCTAGGTCTCGCATTAAAAAAACAAAAAACACCCATTGCCTTCTAACTGATTCCAATTCATAGCAATCCTGTAGGACAGAGCAGAATTGCCTCACAGGGTTTCCAAGGAGTGGCTGGTGGATTGGAACTGCCAGCCTTTTGGTTAGCAGCCCAAGCTCTTAAGCACCACGCCATTAGGGCTCCAGGTCTTGCATGGAACTCGAGAATTCTACCACTGAACCACCACTGCCCTTAGAGGTAGGCTGTGCTACGTTGTAGTCAATATTACTCTTGACAATTCCTTAAATTGCCCTTAAATTTCAGTATACATTCCAGTATACGTGGGTATATTGTACATTTTAAAATAAGTGCAATACAGCTTGTTTTTCCTTCAACTTTGGAAAAAATTACCGTATCTTCTACTGACACTAAATGAAATAATTGGAGGAGCACTTCAGCTTATTTGCTGAGTGCTGAGAGTTGAATTTGCCTCAGTTAAATGTAGGATGTGACTCATTAAGCTTCTCATACGAATAAGAGTTGTATTTTTCTTCCTCAATGATATACAGTAAACCAAAAGGTGTTGAGTCGATTTCGACTCATGCCAAAAAAAAACACCAAAAACCAAGCTCCTTGCCACTGAGTCAATTCCAACTTATAGCGACCCTACAGGACAGAGGAGAACTGCCTCATAGGGTTTCCAAGGCTGAAATCTTCAGAAGCAGACTGCCACATCTTTCTTCCATGGAGCAGCTGATGGGTTCGAACCACCAACCTTTTAGTTAGCAGCCAAGTGCTTTAACCACTGTGCGACCCTATGAAACCACACCAAACCCATTGCTGTCAACTCAATTCTGACCCATAGCAACCCTATAGGACGGAGCAGAACTGCCCCACAGGGTTTCCAAGGAATGCCTGGTGGGTTCGAACTGACGACCTTTTGGTTAGCTGAACTCTTAACCACTATGCCACCATATATATGCCTTTTATCAATCATCTGTCTACCTCAACAGACAGAACCCCAAAGCAATCTTAAAAACAGAATACAGGAATCTTATAAACTTTAAGACTGAAAATTAATTCTGCTATATTATTTGAGTCTCATAATGAAGTTAGTACTTCCCTGCGCAGGGGTTATCAATTGAGAATTTTCATTTTAATCCTTCATGGAGCCTTTTTTTTTTTTTTTTTACGTCACATGTCCAAGCCCTACTCCAGACCTAATCAATCAGAACCTCAGGGGATAGATCCTGACTATCTGCATTTTTGTCACATTCCACCAGTTATTCTGCTAGGTACTATTAGCAGATGACCGCAATTTCTAGTGCCGTAATTCTTCCACAACACTAAAAAGTATTTAATGAACACCTATTTATACTCTGCTGGATTTGTATAGAACTGGCCCCTAGCCCATATGATTCTGAGATTATAATCCTTGAGATGCCTCCTGCAGGAGAAGCTATCCCTAATATTCTCCAGCCACTCTGTTGTTAGTGGCCACATGCCAGCCCTGGACTCATGCTGACCCCGTGCACAACAAAACAAGATGCTGCCCAGTCCTGTGCCATCCCCATGGTCGATTAGGGATCAGACCCTTCTGATCCATAATTTTCTTCCTAGCTCGGCTTAGTCTGGAAGCTCCACCGAATCTGGTCAGCATCATAGCAACATGTAAGCCTCCACTGACAAGTAGATGGTGACTGCGCATGAGGCACGCTGGCTGAAGCCTACTAAAAGCTTTACCCAAGAGAACTGTAGCATAAAAAGGTTCTTCCACTTGCATTGTCACTTATGACCCTGTCTTACTTCTCAAGGAGACCTGAGGTCTGAAAACGTTTCATCTTATACTTCTTATACTTATGTTTGCTCTTCCAACAGGATCTAGGCTGAATAAAAACTTAATTTACCGAAAAAAATAAAAATAAACTTCAAAATATCTGCCACAAAGGACTGCTGAACATTACCTGAATACACAGAAGCTTTGATATTTCATTGGGGGGGGGGGTTCTTTTCAACAAAGGAAATTAGTCACAACACTCAGGAAGACAGTACATGGAACTAAGTAAAAAAATAGAGTAGGGTGCTCTACTTCCCTTTATCAACCAAAGAAGAATTTCCTGAACCCCTACTATATGTGTACAACCAAAATTACATGCTAGCAGTTGTCTTCTTACTTAATTTCTGGATTGAGTATTATCATAAATAAAGAAGATATGAAATACAGTGCAAACTGTGAAAGCCAGAACTCGATGGGACTGCCTTGTTTTTCTGGGTCTCACAAGTTTTCCATCTTTGACAGGGTGCAGTTTTACCACTTTTCTATTGCTCCTTTTAGGGGAAAGATTTTGAGTCTTCTTTCTCTCACACAGGTTCCACCTTTTGCAGGTTTTATTGTATTTTCAAAATAACAATATAAATTCCCAAAGCCATACAATTTCAGTTAGCTGTTCAATAAGCATGTTATTAAAGTTTTTTTTTTTTTGGTAGAAAAAAAATTGCGAAATCTGTCAAAGCCTAGTAATAAAGGTTGGTGTAATAGTCTATCAAATTAAACTCATATAATCTGTTGGGTCAAGTCTTAAGAGAAAGTAAGATGAATGCCCTAAACTTCTCAACCCTCCCCCCAACCCCAGCTTACTGAAAATAATGAAAACTGACAGATTGTCATCTTGATTTGACTTTTATTACCATTCGAAAAACATCCTGTCTTTGGGATTTTCAAAGGGATTTAAATACACAACAACAACAAAATAAAACCAACTCTCATCAGATTTATCTTACTTTCTGAGTCTTATGGCTTTGTCAGAGCTTCAGGGTTATTTAACTCGTCGATTTTGATTCTTAAATTGCTTTTTAATTTCTGGTACCAACTTTACCTTTTTCTTTAATTGTTTTATACTTAATGCTGCTTCCCAAAGACATAAATCCCTGTTTTCAGTGTACCAGCAATTCACCTGACTACACATCAGTACTGAGCTGGTGTTAATTTCAAATAAATATAGCACAATATTATGTACCTAAAGTCCTCAATGCTTACTCACTGAATTAAATATATACCAATTTGCGTTTACCATTGTTGGTTAACTGTGCATTGCAGAAAGCCAGTGACAACTGGTAGGCAGAGGGCCTAGCCTAATTGTATGCCTTTGAGGCAGATCTCCCTGCTTCATCTTGTAAATGGAGTTAGATCATCTCTAAAACCCACAAGATTCTGAGATTACAACTGTTGAGATACTTTCTTCAGGAGAAGCTATCCCTTACAGTCTCTAGCCACTTTGTTGTTCTTAGCTGCTGTGTGTCAGCCCCTGACTCATGCACGATGCTGCCCAGTCCTGTGCCATCCCCATGATCGGTCAGAGATTGGACCCTTGTCGTCCATGGGTTTCTTCATGGTTCGTCTTAGTGTGGAAGCTCCACTAAATCTGTTCAGCATTATGGCAACAAACAACCCTTCACTGACAGACGAGTGGTGGGTGTGCATGAGGCGCACTGGCTGGGAATCAAACTGGGTCTCCCACATGGAAAGTGCCACTGAACCACCAATGACTCATTCTGGCCACTTCACATTATTTTCTTCTGCATGCATGCTTCTTCATTTTTCTCCAGCATCTGTCTCCACCACTAGAAGGCAAGCTCCAGCAGGGCAGGGACTTTGTTAATCTCATTCACTGCTTCATTGCTGTGCTGAAAACAGGGCCTGAGAATAGTCAGAGCTGCCACATACTCATACCCTTAATATGTCTCAGTAACAGGAAATTTCTTTTAAAAAATCCAATACCCATTTTAATGTAGAATAATATTATGAAAATTTAGCAGGAATCAACTTCAACCAGATCACTGAATAAGCCCTTAATTTTTAGTGGGAACGAGCGTTCAATTGAGTCACTGGTCCTGCAATATCAGAAATCCTTTTTTTTTTTTTTTTTGCTTTGAAAGAAACACAACTCAAAAAATAACAAGCCATTACGTTACAGTCTGCTCCAATGTCAAAGTCTTGAAATAAGTGCATGATGTTTGGAAACGAATCCAGCACCTCTGGATCTTAATACTGTATCAACAGTCAGGCCCAAAGCTTCTTACAGCAAAGCAGCAAATCTTTTATTTACACAGCTGTTTGGCTCCAGGGGAAAATAAGGTAAGAAACTGAAGCACTAGTACCATTTTACTATTACAAACAACCATCATCTGTTACACACAGGTGGCTGTGTGGTTCACGTGCACACCTTCTGGGCAACTGAACCAGCTCCAAATTAATAAAATAGTGACCTGTACATGCTGAAAAAGAAGTAAAATATACACCCTATCATTACCTCTCCTTTTTCATATAATGCTTAGAATAATTCTAAGATCTCTACTGAAGACCCAAGCTCTCACAGATGCAGAAAAACAGAGCAAACTCTTCTTCAAGATTCTTATAACTTAGATAACCCCAGATCTCTTCCATGTTCCCCATATAGACATGTATAACAGATCGGTGAACAAAAACAGCAGTTAACGCTTCCAAGTGAGCCGTGCTAAAAACCAACTAACTCAGCTAAACACAGGAAGTATCCCTCTTTTAAACACCACAAAAATGTCTGTGGTGTTCTTTAATTGTAAAGTTGACAAAATATAAAAATAGTCTGATTATTCTAGAATAATTCAAATGACAGAATCATAAACTTCCAACTGGGCCCTAGGAATCAAGTTTACATATTTAAAAGTCAAAGTAGGTGCTTCTGTACCTGCTCATTACGAAACGATAGGACTGGAATTGAAAACTGATACATATAAGGAATGACTGTTTTCAATTCATTTGACACTCAAAAAAGGGAGAACTAACATTGGCTGGAATGATTTTTTTAATTTCCAACTACTTTAAATTCAAAATACTTTATACTGAAATAAAGCAATAAAGAAAACTTCGACAAACGTGATGCACAGAAATTCAGCATGAAAATAATACACCTCAAGTCAGTAGAAAGCCTCCCTTTGTTAAGAAAAAGAGTGCTTATAAACAACTCTAATGGTGTATGACACATCTCCTATAATACACACATGCAAGATCAAGATCAAAAAGGAAAGATCCACAACGTCTTCTACAGAAACACTTCACTCCCTGCTTTCTTATTCCTATTGGTTAATTTCTTGTCTTGTTAATTGTAATCTGATTACACCTAGCAATGCAACACTCAAATACATCTAGGCTTTAGAAATAATACAAATCAGAATATTTAGGGTGCTGTTCGACAATTTCCAGTTGCAGAAATCTTAAACAAATGCCAGGAAAAGTACAGAAAACTTAATCTGATACTTAAGTGCTGATTCTACAAGTAACTTTGAGGAAAAGCTTTAAACTATTATTATTTCTAATGAAAGTTTATTCCCTTCAACATGAACAAAAACATTTTTTTAAAAAAAAAACCTTTACTTAACACATTAAATTCTGTTTTAAAAATTAACCTACTTTCTTATAAAATGAATTCAACACCTCATTAAAAATCATTTTAGAAAATAAGAACTGTTCCTTTAAAATGTCCAGAATTGCTCAAAATCCACACAAAGGTAAACACAGGCTTTGTCATCTGGATAAGGGGAAAAGAGTGTGAGAGTCAGACAGAAAACAGGTCTTCGTTTACACAAACTAGGTAGAAATTTAAGAAAACCATACGAAATTGGGCGAAGATGAGTAAACAGTTGCTATCGGCAATCTTATTGCTCTGTTTCTCAAATAACCACCAGGACGTGAGGAACAATGTCTAAACCACTTTATCGAATAAGGCTGCAAGAGTTTCCAGTCGATACTAGCTTTAAAGCTAGTCGCACAGAGTCGCTGAGTTCAACACGCCGGGAATACTTAAGCTTTCCTAGAATAACTAATTTCTTAACATGGAAATCTAAACTACTTTCACATGCAAACGCAAATTACTCAAATTTTAGGCAAGAAGAGCAAACGCTCTCTACATTTCGCGTTTCCCCTGGCGCAAAGAGCCTCCAAATAGCTCTCCCTCTGAAGGGAAGTCCCAAGAGATACACGGATTTCCAAGCAGCCCTCTTGGCAGGAACAGGCGAGTAAACCCGGCAGCAAACCCCATTCGTTCAGCATTAGCCGAGGTCCTCTGGAAAGGTAGAGAGGACAGACACACAGCTCACCCACCCGGAGGAAAAAGTTGCTCGAAAGCCGAAGACGAGCAATACTCCCTAAAAACTTTCCAGCGGCAGCGCTGGCGCCGTCACTTACCGGCGGCAGAAGTCATGATTCCCCTGTGCAGCTCGCTTCCCCGCTCGCCTCCCTCAATCCATGTTCTCTTTTCAGTCCATTGTTTCAAGTTTTATGCCAGAAGAGAAAACCCCCACAGCTATCGCTTTCCCTCCCGCGGCCCACGCACAAAGGATGCAGCGGGCTCCCGGGACCCCGCGGCGCTCCCGGGCGCGAGCAGCCGGCGGCGGGCAGGCGTGCACGAGCGCCGCCCCACAGAGCTCCGGGCCGAATGCCAGGCGCGGCCCCGAGCTGCGCGCACCACGGCCCCGCCGGAGCGTGCCCCGCTCACTCCCCCAAAAAATCAGTGCTCCAAGCGCCCCCTGCTAGTCGCGACCGTAAAAGGCACACAAAAGTCCCAGCCTCCTCCAATCAGATGGCTTGAACTTCATCCCGCTCCCGCCCCTCCCGCCCACATACGCACCCTCTTCTTCAATAAGCGCGTCAGGAAAGGGGCGTGAGCTGCGAGGCCTGCTGGGAACTGTAGTTTTCTGTCCCCCACGGACGGGCAGGCTCTTAAGCGTCGGTGCTGCTTGTTCTCCCGCCTTCATTTCCCATCGTGCTGAGGCGGGTGGCATGGCGGAGAAGGATGACACCGGACTTTGACGAAGAGGTGGTTTTTGAGGTGAGGGAAAAATGGTGGTAGATGTGGATTGCATTTGTTTGAGGAGAAGGACTAAGGGGTAAAGCCAGGAGGCAAGGGGTGGGGCCGGGCCAGGGGCGAGGGGGCGGGTGACGTGCTCCCACCGGCGTCCGCCACAGACCCCCGGCGGTTTCGGGGCCTAGCGTTAGGCGCAGCCTGACAGGTGTAACCCGCGGCGCCCTGGCCGCGGCCGGCCTCTGCCCTAGGCCCGCCCAGAATCCCGAGCTCTGGCCGCGTTGCCAGCGCCCCTGGGCAGGAGCCCAGTCTTCGTTTCCCCGGGGACGGATGCATTGCAGGGGGACTGCGCCTGACTGGGGCGGGGCCGAATCGTGCATTTTGGATATCCGCTAGTACTATTTAGCCTCCCCCTTTTTCTTACTCGATTTTTTCGGTCGGTGTATAGTGTCGCTATGAGTCGGAATCGACTGGATGGCAAAGGTATCCAAAAGTGCTTCGGGTTACCGTTCCCCGTCGAGGCGTGGCCCGCGGAATGACAGCAGCAGGTTCCAGTTTTCTAACATGGTTTGAAATCTTTGTGTAGGGATCTACTGTGAGTGGTTAAGCCCGGGACATCTCAGCATCTAGGTCCAAGTCTTTTGTCCTTTGCTGATGAGCTAGGTGTAGCCAGCTCTGAATCGAGGCTCTGAATGTGACTGCTTTTGTGTGGGATTATTTTAAGGTGTCTCTGCCATCTTGAAGAAAAAACACCAGTCCTCTGTATATATATTTTGCATGTATGCTTTTTACGTTCATTCATCCAATTGGATTTTAAGAAATTGAAAACAAAACGACTCATGGCATACAATGGGAAAGTTAGGCACTAACAGATAATTACAGTACGGAATGATAAACGTTGAAAGATGTTCAAACTGTCATTGGAGGATTAATTTGGAAACTGTACTCCTTGCAGCGTTGGTGAGGCTACACCCAGTAAATGATAATAGAGGTGAATCTTGAACCATGTATCAGAATAGAAAGAAGGAAGGGTTAGAGTGCATTACCTAGAAGATTGAGAAACATGAAAGTACCTGGTGTGGTTTTTCGGTGGGGATGGGGCAGAATCCTGGTGCCTCAGTCGTTAAGCCTACTGCTGCTGAAAGGTGGGTGATTCCAACCCACCAGCCTCAGCGGGAAAAAGATGTGGCAGTGGACTTCCATAAAGATTTACAGCCTTGGAAACCCTATGAGGCAGTTCTCCTCTGTCCTGTAGGGTCTCTATGAGTTGAATCGAAATCGTTTGGGGCCCGAGTTGTGGAAATGAGAGAAGAAATAGTGGAATAAAGGGTTGGACAGACATTTCTAAGATAAAATTGAGAAAACTGTTGCAGATTGAATGTGGGAGTTGAAGAAGACACAGAAATCTATGTTGCTTAGATTTCTAGAGTAAGGGAAACTGGGTGGGCGTATGTATTTTTTAACCCTATTATTTCTTAAATTTCTGAATATAACAGTAGTACATACTCAAAGAGCATTTTATTTTAGAAAGTAAGCCAAAAATGTAAGATCGTCCATTATTATACCAACCAAAGGTGTCCACTATTAACATTATGATATGTGTTCTTACTGACTTTTTCTATGCAAATGTTTGTCATCTTTTTTAACACAAAAAGAAATAATACATAGAATTTTGTATCCTATATTTTCACTTTAATTTATCGTATTGTTCCCCATTCATGCACTTGTTACTATAATAATATGAATTATATATGTATCATAATATAACCTTTTTCACGTTATTGGTTAATTAAATTGTTTCAGAATGTTCACCATTGTCATTAGTTGTTAGGTGCTGTGTAGTCGGTTTAGACTCACAGCAACCCTATGAACAACAGAACAAAACACAGCCAGGTCCTGTGCCATCCTCACAATCTTTGCAATGTTTGAGCCCATTATTGCAGCCACTGTATCAATCCATCTGGTTCAAGGTCTTTTTTCCCCTGACCCTCTATTTTACCAAGCATAATGTCCTCCTCTGGGGACACCATCGCAGTCAATGCAGAAGGAGCACTGGTGGTGCAGTATTAAGCAATCAACTGCTAACAAAAGGTTCCAACCCACTAACTGCTCCGCGGCAGAAAGAGGTGGCAGTTGGCTTCTTAAAGATTTACAGTCTTGGAAACCCTATGGGGCAGCTCTACTCTGTCCTATGGGGTCGTTATGAGTCAGAATGGACTCAACTTGACAGCAGTGGGTTTGTTTTTTTTTAATCAACACTAAGCCCATCTTTAATTGCAACTCTGATTTTTCTTCAAAATAGTTTCTAGAGTAGAGCCAGTGGATCAAAGACTGTCACCATTTTTTAAAGAGTTATGACGTCGCCAAACTCATCAGAAAGCTTGTACCAATTCACATTTCCATTAGAAATAGAGTATTAGTTTTACCAATCCTCAGCAACAGTCTTGTTAGTTTCCTTTAATCTTTACTAGTTTGATAGGCAAACCATTGTAGTCCATTGTTCTGTTTTACATTTTGTGCATTTAAATATTTCATAGCCATCTTTATTTCTTTGATTAAACATCCTCTTGATATTGTGTGACACCGTTTTCCTATTGGATACTAGCTTTTTAAAAATTGAGTTGCATGAGTTCTTTATATATTAACTTCACTAACCCTTTGTCAGAGCCCTTGTGGCATAATGGTTAAGAGCTATGGTTGCTAACAAAAAGGTCAGCAGTTCAAATCTACCAGCTGCTCCTTGGAAACGCTATGGGACAATTCTACTCTATCCTATAGGGTCGCCATGAGTCAGAATCGACTCAATGGCAGTGGGTTTTTTTGGTTTGGAACTGTTTGTCATACATGTAGAAATTTTTTCCGCATTGCTGTTTTGATTTATTTGCTTTTTGTCACATATGCAGTTTTTTGTTGCAGTATAATATACGTACAGGAAAGTACACAAATTATGAGTGTACAGATTGATAAATTTTCACGCATTGAATCCACCCTTGTAACCAGCACCCAGATCAAGAAACGGACATCGCCAACACAATATAAGTTTCCTCCTGCTGCCTTTCAGTCACTATTCCCCCCTCAAAGATAACCACTATTCAGATTTGTAATAGACTAGATTAATTTTGTCTGTTTTTATAGTTTACATACTGTGTAATTGTGTCTGGCCTTTTGTTTTTTCTTTTTTTTTTTTTTTGCTTAACATTATGTTTGTGAGATTCATCTATACTGTTACATGAGCATTTTTATTTTTGTATAGAATTCCATGTGAATATATGACAGTTTTTTAATCCATTCTAATATTTATGGTTATTGGGTAGTTACAGATAGTGCTACTGTGAACATTTTACCCTATGTGTTTTGTTGAACACATGTCTGTTGGGAATGGGTTTGCCGGGTAATAGGAAATGTACGTGTCACCTTCGGTCAATATTGGTAGATATTACCAAGCATTATTTCACAGTGATTGTAATGATTTATACTCCAGCAGCAGTGCCTGAGAGGTTTGGTTGCTCCACATCCTCACCAACACTTGCTATAATTTCAGTCTTTTTCTTTTTCTAGTGTATGTGTACTTGGATTTCTTTGTTGGTTTTAATTTGCATTTTCCTGATAAGTAAGTTGAGAGTCCTTTTACGTGTTTACTGGTCAATATGTTGTTGTTAGGTGCCTTGAGCTGGTTCCGACTTATAATGACCCTACATAAAACAGGACGAAAGGCTGCCCAGTCCTACACCATCCACACAATTGTTGGTGTTTGAGCCTGTTGTTGCAGCCACTGTATCAGCCTGTCCCTTTGAGAGTCTTCCTCCTTTTCACTGACCTTCTGCATTACCAAACATAATGTCCCTTTCCAGGGACTGATCCCTCCTGATAACATGTCCAAAGTGAGACAAAGTCTCGCCATCTTTGCTTCTAAGGAACATTGTGGATTACTTCTTCCAAGAAGGGTTGGTTCGTTCTTCTGGCAGTTCATGGTACATTCATTACTCTTTGCCAACACTATAGTCCAAATGCATCAACTCTTATTTGGTCTTCCTTATTCATTGTCCATCTTTCACATGCATATGAGGCAATTGAAAATACCATGGCTTGGGTTAGGTACATCTTATTCCTCAAAGTGATATCTTTGCTTTTCAACACTTTAAAGAGGTCATTTGCAGCAGATTTGCCCATGCAGTACATCGTTTGATGTCTTGACTGCTGCTTCCGTGGGCATTGATTGTGGATCCAAGTAAGATGAAATCCTTGACAACTTCAGTATTTTCAATATTTTCTCCGACTCATAGCAACCCTATATGACGGAACAGAACTGCCTCATAGGGTTTCTTAGGCTGTAATCTTTTCGGCAAGGAGCCCTGGTTGCACAGTGGTTAAGCACTCAGCTGCTAACTGAATGGTCAGCAGTTGGAACCCAACAGTGACTCCATGGGAAAGACATGTGGCAGTGTGCTTTTGTAAAGATTACAACCTTGGAAACCCTGTGGGGCAGTTCTACTCTGTTGTGTAGGGTCCCTGTGAGCTGGAATTGACTTGATGGCAATGGATTTGGAGTGTTTACAGGAGCAGATTGCCAAGTTTTTTCTACTGCACAGCAGTTGATAGATTTGAACCTCCGACCTTTTGGTTTGCGGCACTTAACCATTGCACCACTAGGGCTCCTTATGTACCTAGAATATCTTATCTCTGTGTACTGGTTTTGCACTCTCTTAATGGTGTCTTTTAATAAACCAAAACCCGAAAACCAAACCCCTTACTATCGAGTCGATTCCAACATATAGCGATCCTGCAAGACAGAGTAGAACTGCCCCATAGGATTTCCAGGGAGTGGCTGGTGAATTCGAACTGCCAAACTTTTGGTTAGCAGCCGTAGCTCTTAACCGCTGTACCACCAGAGCTCCACTTTTAATAAACAGAAGCTCTTAATTTTTTAATAATCCAGGTATACCATTTTCTTTTATGGTTAGTACTTTTTAAGATATATTTGCCTACTGTATGGTCACAAAGATATTTTCTCTAAAAGCTTTATCATTTTACTTTTCCCATTTAGCCATCCATCTGGCAATGATTTTTGAATTTGGTATAAAATAAGGGTCAAAATATTTTTTTCCCATATGGATGCCCAATTAACCTGGTACCATTTAATAAAAAGACCATCTTTTTCTTACTGTACTGCAATATTACCTTTGTCTGTTTATGTGTGGATATGTTTCTGGACTTTTCTCCTGTTTCATTGCTCAGTTTGTCCATTCTTGTGATAATACCACATTATCTTAATTACTATAAATTTATAAAAGGCCTTATTATCTGTTAAGGTAAGCCCTACAGCTTTGTTTTTCAAGATTGGCTTGGCTGTTCTTATATTTCCATATCAGTTTTAGAATCCCATCTCTTTCTGTGCTCTAGGACTGATTTTACAAAGTGGGAATTATCTATTACTTGAGGGTCAGTTAAATTGGCCCTAAATGACCTAGGCCTTTGCTGGAGTTAGAAGGAGTGGCTCTTGACTACAAGTTCCATTTCTTTTATAGTTATTGCTCAATTCTGGTTTTCTATTTGGGGGATGATTTTGGTAATTTTTTTTATTCTGAAAGGGAGTGTAATATAGTTGTTAAGTACATAGGTTCCGGAGCTGGGCAGCCCAAGAAATCCTAGCTCAGCCACTTATTAAAGTGACTTAGAGCAGGTTACTTCTCTAAACTCCAGTTCTCTCAATCTTAAACTAGAAATAACAGTATTCATCTCAAAGAACAGTTGAATTGAGTAGCTTAATATAAGTACTTACATGAGTGCCTGGCATACTGTAAGCATTCAGTAAATGTTAGCTATTTTTAAAGTTTTCCAGAAAATGCTTTTTGTCTGGAATTTCAAAATTATTGGTATAAAAGTGTTAGTGGTTTCTTAACTTTTAGTCACTTATTACTCTAACTAGATCTTATTACTTCCTATATTTATTCATGCTTTCTTTTTTCTTTGTAGACTTGCTGGAGTATCGACTTACAAGTTAGACTTTTCAGAGTACCAGTTATTGGTTTTATTTGAACAGCTTAATTGAGTTTTTTTCCCCCTACTTTTTTTGTGTTATTTTGCTGTTTTTTTTTCTCTAGCTTCTTGAGTTAAAGACTTAAATACTGAAAATAATTTGTAAGGTTATAAATTTCCACATGAGTACTGCTTTAGCTGTATCTCAGGTGTTTTGAAATGTCATTTGTCTCATAGTTTTATAATTTTCATTTAGATTTCTTTAATTAGTGACTTATTTAATACCCAGGTATATGGGCAAGGGATTCATGTTATTGTTGGTAATGAATTTTTTTTATGTGTCTCTCCAGACCCACAGTTGCGTCCTAATCATTGTGGACTGCATCACCTATATTCTCTTGTCCTCTGAGTCCCATTTGGGCTCATCCAGTGGGAAGGACCAGCAAGAGATCAGAGGGTGGAGGAGAGCACACCAAAGAAGTTTGGGTATTTATCTCACTAGTGTTTGTCTACCTAAAGCCAGCAGCTCTTGTTGATGGACTCTTCTTAGCTTCAACTCTTACAGGGCTTCAGAGAGCTTCTGTAACACTGCTTCCCTCCCTTGACCTTTAGGCCTATGGAAGGGAATATCTTCTTACATTACTAGTCCTTGGGTGCTTCACTCTTCCCTATTGGTTGCATCAGCCCTACTTTAAGGGAAAAAAAAAAGAAAAACCAAACCCATTGCTCTCAAGTCAGTTCCAGCTCATGGTGACCCTATGTGTTACAGAGTAGAGCTGCTCATAGGGTTTTCTTGGCCTTAATCTTTTCAGAAACAAATTGCCAGGCCTTTTTTCATGGCAGCACTAGATGGGTTCAAACCACCAACCTTTAGGTTAGTTGTTGAGCACAAACCATTTGTACCACCCAGGGACCTGAACCCTTTTTACACCTCTGTAAATAATCATTTCATGAAACTCTTTTCAGTTACCCTATTTGTGCCACCTTTTTCTTTCTTTTTTTTTTGCAAAATCTCCCTGCAAGATGGCTTACTCAGTTAACCTGTTTTTGCTGCTCTTGTTCAGTTGTCTGGGAGTAACTGTTGTCCATTGACCTCTGGTTTTACCCTGTGATAGCTTATTCCTTGTCTTTCATAGCCTCATATGAAAAGGTGTATAGTCTTCTTAGGGACTGCACACCTTTCACAGTCTGGTTCCTACTGCTACAGGTATGTGGATCTAAAGGTTACTTTAGGGGTTGAGTAATTACTGTCTCTGGCAGGCTTTTGGTTTGCTTGGAAGTTCCAGGCAGTTTTTTATATCAATAACCACAGCCAAGGAGCATGTGTAAATATTAATCTATAGGTTATTTTCTGTTTTTTGCTATGGTTCTTTCTTTCTGTCTTTCAACTGAACGGCAACCACCTTGATCTTATGAAATAAGAATCTTGGATGAAGAGGCATCGCACGTTATCAGATTTTTGCAGCTGGCCTGGTTCCCATTGTAAGCTTTTGGGAAAGGCTTGAGACCACTGTCTTATTTCCTGCTTTTCTGCTTGTCCAATCATGAGAGATTCCCCCAGTTACTGTATTTTCAGCCAATTTAGATCTTGGGCCACAGGCAGAGAGAGCCTTCCTTTATGGAGCTGAAAGCTTGGTGGGCACATGGTCTGTTTTCCAAGGTTTTACCAATTGTTTTGTCATTTGGCTATAATAGGTAATCATAATGGATCATCAGCTTTTCAGCCTGCAGTATATTTCCTTGCCATCCACCACCCAACTACTAAGTCAATGCCAAATATTTCAGGTTCTGTTAAGGCAGCCCTACTTCTAGATACCAAATATTGTATCAACCATAGATCCTAATGCAGAAAACAGAAATTCTATCTCTTATAAGCAGAAAGGGATTTATACAGGGAATTTGTGGTTAGAATATTGTTGGAAAGCCTGGAGGATCAATCTCTACCACGGTTTCTATGCTTCTGAAGCCAAGAACACATGATTATGATCATAGCTACAATTCAAGAATCAGCAAGCCATCACCACAGCTGCTCCTTGGTAAGCTGCAAAGCTGGTGCATTGGTACTGGAACCTGGAGTCTGTCCACTGCCTCCACTGTGACTGCCTCTGCACTGGAAGGAAGCTGGAGAATGCATGTTGGAATGCTGTTGGAGAAACATCTTGTCTGCACAGCTTTGTTTCATGGGGAGAGGGGTAGAAAGGGCCAGTACCATCACGAAGTGAACCTCTCCTTCCCTTTCACCTTCTAAATGTCTCACAGGTACACCTAATTGTAGACTCTAATTTATCTAGAACCCTCGCTGCACAAGAATTGGGGAAATGTCAGTTTTAACTTCCAGCTTCTGCTACACGGGAAGGTACCCCAGAAAGAAGGTAGAATGGAGGTTGAACAAACCAGTCCACCATATCATAGGCCCTCACCACTCCTCCCTTAAGAAAATTTAACTGTGATATTTTTGGTATATTTAGTGTAATACTGTTATCTTAATAATTTTCAGAGTCAGAAATCTGATTCATTTATGTCTTGAGACATATCTTGGGAGTTACATGCTGCATTGAAATTAAAAATTCTAAGTCAAGCAAAGGTTTGGGAAGTATGCCAACCACATCCCTCCTGTATTTAAAACTCTTTTAAGGTATCTTGTTTTAATTTTCATTTCTAGATTACTAGTAAATTTTAACATCTTATATTTTCGACCATTTGTATTTCTCCTTCCGGAGTCTGGTGTTGAGTCTTTTTAGTCTGGGAAGAGTAGGGATGCACTGAGAGATGGTGTAGTAGAGGGATTAAGGGCAGAAAGGAAGAGTGAGGTTCCCAGGCCCAATTCTTAGTCCATTCCCTAGAATCTGGCCATCTTCATTTCATCAGAGCTAGATTCCCTTTGTACCTTCAAGGTTAATTACATTATATTGGAGCCTTACTCCTTCTCTAAGATAGTTTATTTTAACCAGGACCTTGTTCCACAATTATCCTACCCTATGATTCCGACTATTAGATACCCTGTGTACAACAGAATGAAATGCAGCTCAGTCCTGCACCATCCTCACAACCATTACGGTGTTTGAGCCCATTGTTGTAGCCACTATGTCACTCCATCTCATTGAGGGTCTTCGTCTCTTTTACTAACCCTCTACTTTACCAAGTATGATGTTCTCCAGGGACTGGTCCCTCCCAATAACATGTCCAAAGTATGTTATGATATAAAAAAGTACATTTGAGATATGAAAGAGATTAAACAAGCAAGTGAGCAGGCAGAGATGGGGGAAGGTAGACACCATGCCACATGAAGATGACCAAGGAGTGAAGGAATAGAAGCTCAAGAGACAAGGACCCTTGCCCAGAGCCAGCAGAGAGAAAGCCTTCCCCCTAAAGCCAGCACCCTGATTTTGCACTTCTAGCCTCCAGAACTGTGAGAAAATAAATTATTGTTTGTTAAAGCCACCCACTTGAGATATTTCTCTTATAACAGCAATAGATAACTAAGACAGGTTTAAGCAAAATAAATACTAAAATACCAATATTGTCTTTTTATGTTATTTAATCATGAATTCAGTCATTTTGAGAGTAAGAATTCTCCAGTCACCTTATTGTTGTTGTTGTCGGGTACCATCGAGTCAGTTCCAACTCATAGCGACCCTATGCACAACAGAACAAAACACTGCCCAGTCCTGCACCATCCTTACAGTCGTTGTTATGCTTGAGCTCATTGTTGCAGCTACTGTGTCAGTCCACCTTGTTGACGGTCTTCCTCTTTTCCACTGACCCTGCACTTTGCCAAGCATGATGACCTTCTCCAGGGACTGGTCCCTCCTGACAACATATCCAAAGTATGTAAGACGCACTCTCGCCATCCTTGCTTCTAAGGAGCATTCTGGTTATACTTCTTCCAAGACAGATTTGTTTATTCTTTTGGCAGTCTATTCAGTATTCTTTGCCAGAACAATTCAGAGGTGTCAGTTCTTCGGTCTTCCTTATTCATTGTCCAGCTTTCATATGCATATGATGCGATTGAAAATACCATGGCTTGGGTCAGGCGTACCTTAGTCTTCAGGGAGACATCACCTTAGACAGATGTTAAAATTCCGGTTTGCTTTTTCATACCTTTCAGATTTTTCCTTTTTAAAACTAATTGCAGAAACTTTAAGTCATTCATCCTATCTTGAACACTTAGACTCTTGGAGAGAAGAACCTGTTGCCATCGAGTCAATTCCGACTAATAGCAACCCTATAGGACAGAGTAGAACTGCCCCATACAGTTGCCAAGGCTGCAGTCTTTATGGAAGCAGACTGCCACATCTTTCTCCTGCAGAGCGGCTGGAGGGTTCAAACCACCTGCTTTTCAATTAGCAGCCGATGGCTGAAACCATGACACCATACATGAAAAGGTATATAGTCTTTTCACCTGAAGGGTGAATATTTCTGCCTGTTTTCATTATGTGTAGTACATCTAAACCATTTCTTTTAAACTTCATTCTTATAGGGATAGTGCCCTCAAGGGAGCTTTTACATTCTCCTCATATCTCTGCCCTTAGTCACATTATTCTCTGTAGTTGATCTCTTTATTGGCAAAGCTTTTGGTGTTTGTTTAATTCATTCTCCCTCTTTTCCTTTATTTCTGACTGAGAAAACTAATCCCACCTCTCTCGCCCACATCCTTCTTACTTCTCAGTAAATTACTAAATGCTAATCCTTTGTGTAAGTGGAAGGACAGCATGTTCAAGTTTACCGTTTTTTTCTTTGCCCCAGCACTAACTCAATCAAATGAAAGGAAATGGCTTTTATACAACCTCCCACATTTAACAGAAAGTTAAAAAAAAATCCCTCTCTTGCTTGAAAGATTTGTCCTTTCTTTACATTTTTAAAGGTTATTACGCATCTCTGAAGAACGTTAAAGACCTCTTTTGTAAGTGTGATTTGTAGATCCTTTCCGACTTGCATTATTGATTTGATTGTGTAATGGAAATTATTTTTGTCTGTGAATGTGTGCATTGACAGTGTTTGCTATTTTGATAACGGAGGTTGCTGTCTGGAGTAATTATACATACAAAATTTAATGTTTTGCTGTACCACCTTATCTTTCCTTAAAATGTATCTTCAGTTTCCTGTAAGACATAAAGCCCTAAAATTGTATTATTTGATGTAATCTAGTTCCAAATGGTAAGATGTTGTTGGTAGGTTGCCCTTGAGTCTGTTCCAACTCATAGCATCCCTTTGTACAGCAGAATGAAACACTGCCCAGTCCTGTGCCATCCTCACGATCATGTTATGCTTGAGCCCATTGTGGCAGCAGCAGCACTGGTCCATCTTGTTGAGGGTCTTCCTCTTTTTTGCTGACCTTCCACTTTACCAAGCATGATGTCCTTCTCCAGGGACTGGTCCGTCCTGATAACATGTCCAAAGTATGTCAGATGAAGTCTTATCATTCTCGCTTTCGCGGAGTATACTGGCTATACTTTTTTCAAGACAGATTTGTTCATTCTTTTGGCAGTCTGTGGTATATTCTTCTTCAACACCACAAATCAAAGGCATCAACTAACTCTTCATTTGTCTTCCTTATTTATTGTCCAGCTTCCACATGCATATGAAGCAATTGAGAACACCATGGCTTGGGTCAGGCACTCCTTAGTCCTCAAAGGGGCATCTTGGCTTTTTAATACTTGAAGAGTCCTTTGCAGCAAATTTGCCCAGTGCTTGTGTTGTTTGATTTCTTGACTGCTGCTTCCATCTGGGTTGATTGTGGGTCCAAGTAAAATGAAATCCTTGACAACTTCAGTCTTTTCTCCATTTATCATGATGTTGCTTATTGGCCCAGTTGTGAGAATTTTTATTTTCTTTATGTTGAGGTGTAATCTATACTGAAGCCTGTAGTCTTTGATCTTCATCAGTAAAAGTTTCAAGTCCTCTTTCCTTTCAGCAAGCAGGGTTGTGTCATCTGCATATCACAGTTTGTTAATGATTCTTCCTGCAATCCTGATGTCCCGTTTGCTAAAAGTCGTTCTCTTTTTCGCTGACTCTCTACCTTAACAAGCGTGATGTCCTTCTCCAGTGACTGGTCCCTCCTGATAACATGTCCAAAGTGTGTGAGATGAAGTCTCACCATCCTTGCATCTAAATACTCCAAAAGGAATAGTTCTTTCTTTTATGTATTTTTTTCAATTACATTTATTAAAATGCAAGTTCCTTTGTCTCAAGCCATGATACACATAGTGCTTAAATTAATTATTAATGTTATCTTGGAATTTTATTCAATTACATTGAAAGTTTTCAATTTTTAAATGCATTATAGAAAGAGGGCTAGACTAGGAGTCAGGAGACTGACGTTAATTAGCAATGATAACTTGAACGAATCTCTTAATTTCTCTAGAGCTTGTTTCCCGTTTGTAAATATGTGTGAGCTATACTAAGGTACTATTAAATTTTTTTTTTAATCCATTCTAAGGGACCTTAAAACTGTTGTAGATTGCATCTAAAGGAGAGTGGGCCCTTAAAGTCTTCCATTAATTAGGAAATACAGGACGAGAATCTGCTCATTTATAGTCTATTCTTAGATCAGAAATCCTGATTGAATTTTAGTTTTTCCTGGTCTGCACGAGGTGTTCACTAAGTTCCCAGAAGCAAATAATGCCTTAGGATTTCAGAGAAAAGGCCAGAAGCTAATGTACTTCACAGGAGCACGGTGTTAGGTAGTGTACTAACTTCATTGCATCTGAATTTTTTAGAGTATTGCTTATTTACATTTATTGAGACTTCTTGTTGTTATTGCCATTTACAGCAAATCAGAGTGCTCTTTAGTCTTTATTTGAAATTATGTATTTAAAAGCCCTTTATTTAACTGGCGGAATCTAGCCACCTACGTCTTGTTGTTGGGATTTTTCTGATTAATCCACAACCATTAATCTCATACCTTTCTAATAGGTTTATTAAAATGGATTTTCTACTTCAATATGTATCTTGTCCTATCATTGTTTTATTTCTCCTTACTGCTTCTCCCTTCCTGATGAAAGGGAATAATGGATCATTTTGGATAAGGGCCTCCCTTTTATCTCTTCTCAAGACCATGTTGCTCCACCTTTTTTTTTTAATTTGGGATGAGAAGAAAGTAAGGTTGAATGTGACCTAGTCCATTCTCATTTTAGTGTTTAATGTAATCCAAACCTCATTTTAATGTTTACTGCACATTTCTCATATCCAACATTTTGCCAAACGTATCTGACTTGGCTTTTTTTTTCCCAAGCAGTTGAAAATGATAGTTTTACTTCCTCATCTTGCTTCTGCTCTATATCCAGTAAGTGCCCAATATAAGCCAGTTGACTAATTGGAAATTGAATAATATTAAGGGTAGTTTCAGTGTCCAGGTGGCACAGTGGTTAAAGCACTCAGCTGCTACTGAAAGGTCGGCAGTTTAAAACTATGAGCGGCTCTGCAGGAAGAAGATGTGGCATTCCACTTCCATAAAGGTTATAACCTTGAAAACCCTATGGGGCAGTTCTACTCCGACATGTAGGGTCATTGAGTTGGAACTGACACGACAGCAGTGGGTTAATCCGTAAGTTTAGCTTAAAAACCAAGGGAAGCTCAGTCCTCCATGGCTGTCTTCTCTTGCCTTTTGTTGTGGTTAGGTGCCCTTGAGTTGGTTCCCACTAATAGTGAACGTATGCACAACCGAAGAAGACACTTCCCAGTCCTGCGCCATCCTCACAGTGGTTGCTATTTGAGCCCATTATTGCAGCCACTGTGTCAGTCCATCTCACTGAGGGTCTTTCTCTCTCTTTCATTGACCTTCAACTTTACCAAGTATGACGTCCTTCTCCAGGGACTGGTCCCTCCTGATAACATGTCCAAACACAGGCATTGACTGTGGATCCAAGTAAAATGAAATCCTTGACAACTTCAATGTTTTCTTTTGCCTTAAGTAAGACCAATTCACTGTTGCTCTTTTTTTTTCTTTTTCAGCCGGTTGAGCTTATTATATAAGCCAGTTTTCCTCCTTTGCGTATCTTTTTCTGTCTTTCAAAGGGTGTTTTCATTTTGTTTTTTAAAGTTACTCTTTTTAACATTTTTGTTTGTTTATAGCATCTCATTTAGGATTAATTGGGTAGGATGAATTTCAGTGGAAAATGTTAGACGTCTGCTGCTGGAAAATGTATGCTTATATGTCCTTCCTGCTACTGGTCTGAAAAAAAAACCTTAAACACTAATATTAGGTAATATTCTTTGGCAACATTTTTTTTAGAACCCACTCTCCCTGTTACTTTCTCCTGTAGTTACTGAGTAATACTGAGTAGCACTGAAGAAATTACATTCAAGTTTTTTTCAAAGAGCTACTTCTAATAGAAAAATGCTTAGTAATGACAAAGGCACTCCCTCCAATTCAGTGGCCATTTTGAAGAAACAAGTGGAAACTATCAAAAGAAGGAAGTACGTGGATCAAAACGAGAATATGGGCAAGAGGCAGTGAATTTTTCATCTAGGTCAACTGGAGAAATTAGAACTATGCTGTCTATGAGTAATTTAATTAATTGGACCAATTTTTGTGGGCCCTGTAGTTTAATCCTTTAAAATTCTGTGATTAAATTTTGCTTTGGTGATATGGAGGAACAATTAATGCTTGGATTTGGGGCTTTCAATTTATAATTTAGAAGTTATATTGAGATGCGTAAGGTCCAAAAAGTATTTCTTATTTGTTATGAATTAAACTGTGTTCCCCCAAAATATGTGTTGTAAATCCTAAACTTCTGTGCCTGTAGTTATAATCCCATTTGGGAATGGGTTGTCTCTGCTGCGTTAATGAGAAAATAAATTCCTGTGTGTTAAAATCATCCACTTGTATTTCTGTTACAGCAGTACCGAATAACTAAGACACTCTTCTTTTATACTATCCTTAATCTTGCAAGGTAGCATTCTATGTTATTATTCAAGACTTAAAAGGGGGAAAGGCAGCAAGTAGTTATTTTCAATTTATACCTTCTGATTGTGTACTGAATTCAAATTAAGTGAAAAATTTATAGAAATTTAGTATATTGCCAATATAATTAATAATGATGGGGAAATTTATTTTCCTTTGTAGGGTTTTGTTAATTATGACAAAGAATTTTAGCTCTTTAAATACCAGAAACTTCT
This sequence comes from Loxodonta africana, assembly GCF_030014295.1. Taxonomy (NCBI): domain Eukaryota; kingdom Metazoa; phylum Chordata; class Mammalia; order Proboscidea; family Elephantidae; genus Loxodonta; species Loxodonta africana. The sequence goes on along the minus strand of NC_087345.1, from coordinate 36,605,866 downwards.
TCATTAAAAATGGAGAAAAAAATAGCTGCCTTGTGTAATTTAGTAGTGGAGTGTTCCTCATCAGCTTATTTTGTGATTGATGTTCAGCAGCTAGCCTGAAAAGAAATAAGGAAATCATAGCAGTTGATAGTAGCAGGAGTTTATCCTTTCGATCATATTTTTCAAAAAAGAGAATTGCGGTCCTATATGTGATAACCTTATTTAGACCTATAACCCTAAGCTGTATTCAGAGATAAAAGATGAAAAAAAAAGTTTTATAATAGATAATAAATAATTTTCAGGCAAATATTCTTCTTCATATCCCTTTAATTATAGATAACTCTTTTCTTAATGATTTTGTTTTGAATAAAAGATCTTTTAGAGCCTTTATTGGCATAGGAGAAACTTTGAAAAATATATAACTTACATTGTACTATATATAGAAATTTTCTCTGGAGAAATTAAAAGTTGATACAAATTTTTAAAGAAAAGTTACCCGCAAGAAAATTGATGAACTCTGTAATAGAATAGAAAGCAAATACTCCTTGGTCCTTTGAACCAGAATGAGCACAAATTTATGTAGGTGGAAGGTTTTCATTAACAAAGTTACTTTTCAAGCATTGCACAATTTAAGGTTTCTGGGCAGGTGTTTTGTTCCTCCTACTGCCTTTTCTGTTAGTAGCCAGTATGTCTGTGTTTTCCTGTTGCATTTTGTGTTTGAGGTAGACTGTAGTGACCAAATAACATCTGCCATCTGACACTACTTAGTCTTTTGCCAGACCTAATAATATGGTTTTGATATAGTACTGACATTTTAGATAAACTGTTTAATATTTGAGTAGATCGTTAGTTTTGATGTAGATCATTAGTTTAGATACAGAAAAATGCGTAGGATCATTCTGTTTCTTTGTTAAACTAACATTTAACTGGGCACTGTCTTTTTTAGCAGGTGTTATGCTGGGCAGCTTTTTTCCACACAAAATATATTCATGAATATGTTTTCGTTGTACAAATGTCATATAATACAGGGAAAGCATTAGGTCTCCTTTAATCTCTTTTTTATTCCCCAACCCCCTCTTTCTCCTCAGAAGTAAACACTGTAATCAGTTTCGTATGTTTTATTCCAGACCATTTCCAGTGCAGTTATATTCATATGTGTGTGTGTATGTGTGTCACACAGGTAGAAATGTTGTATAATTTGATTTTGTGGTTTTTTCTGTATGAGTCAGAATCAACTCGATGGCAGTGGGTTCGGTTTGGTTTTTATCCTGCCATAATTTTGTAATTATATCTATGGGTTAGCTGCCCAGTAGCAGAATTGCTAGATCAGTAGGTATATGCATTTGTATTTTTATAGATATGTTACTGGAATAAGGTTCTTGCCTCTCACTGGTCAAGAATGAGCAGGTAAGGCACGTAGAGTTTTCCACACAAGCAAAGCTTTATTGAAGAAACTTGCAAGCAGAGACAAGGAGGGCCTAGAATAACACTTACTTACCCTCATCCTACAGAACAAAAGACGGGCTTGGGTTTTTTAAAAGTTCTTGGGCGGGAAAAGACTCATGTTTATTCTTAGACACAGGTGAGGATATGTTAACTAAGGTGCTGCACAGCAGCTTTCCAAGAGGGCTCCTGTCCCAGAGGTCTCTGGGATTTGTAGCAGAACTTATTATGGAGTGTCACGCCTGTGTAGTCTCTCGCTCCCTGGGTTTGATTCCCTGGCTTGGGCTGTAGCCCCTCACTGCCTCTGGTGGAAGGTCACACGGCAGTCACAGGTGGATGTTCTACGCATATCCCTGGGGCTGGTTTTCTCCAGCTGCTTCTGAAAGGCAACTTTAAAGAAGTTTGCGGGCTATTTTTTGATACCCTGCCCCATTTTTCTGGGGAATGACTTTGTTTCTGCGCCCTGGCCCATTTCTTGTTACTTTGTTTGCAGATTTTGGGGGCCCCTCTGTTCCCTGTCTTACTAAGTCTCTAGGTTCCACACTCAACCCCATATCACTTCCCTGATAGTATAGTCTATTTCTCTATTACTTGCTTCTCCTCTAATCACACCAGTCTCTTTCCTGTTTCTCAAATAGGCACCCTCCAATCTCAGGGCCTTTGCTCCCTGTCTTAGATATACTCCCATTAATAATGTATGAAAAGTTGCCCCACGCCCTTTCCAATACTAAATATTATCAGACTTCTTATTTTTTTGCCAACTAATTGATAAAAATTATGTTTGTTTTCATTAGTATTTTTACAATCAAGAGTGAAGGCTAGTATTTTCATTTGTAATAACCCATTTGTATTTTTTTCTTTATACCTTTATATCCTTCATACATTTTTAGAATTTTTTTTAAATCTTTTTCTTATTAATTTTTATGTGCTTCTTGTAAATTCAAGGAATCAGTTCTATCGTATGTTGGCTGTATTTTCTCGTTTCATAAAAGTTGTTTCAAAAACGTAATGAGCTAGACTTAAAAGTAATTTGTAAGAATAGAGTACTGTTGCTTTTATAGTTCAGAAGAGTCATAGCAGCCAGTTTCCAGCCTTGTGTAACCTGAGGCAAATGTTCTTATTAAAATCTCATGTATGAATTATAGTTCACCTGAAGGAAAAATAAGGTAATTGGGAGTAAGTGTGGATAGTATCAGGAGAATTATGCTGACCTATTTTGAATTTTCTAACTTAACCCATTAAATAATTTTAAAACTACAACTCTAGCTTTTGCTTAAAAAAAAAAAAAAGCAAACTGCAAAGTAGTACATTGGACCAAGTTAGTGGACTGACTTACTTTAAATTAATTGCAATATAGTAAAGTACAAACAGCACTAGCTTTGTCAGGTTGCCTGGGTTCAAATCCTGGCTCAATCATTTATTATCCCTATGACCTTTGTCAAGTTACTTAGTCTTTCTGTGCCTTAGTTTCTTCATATGTAAAATGAGTGCTGCCTCGTAAAGTTATTGTAAAGATGAGATGAGTTAGTACATAAAAATACTTAGAACAGCCTGATTGTTTAGTGCTACTGTGGTGGAGGGAAAAAGAAGTGGAATTGGTGGGAAGTGAGTTAGCCAAACAGATGAGGACCTCACTAATCATTCTTTGAGAAAAAAATATACATGGGCAGTGTCAAATAGAATTAGCATCCTCCGCTGACATCTCCATTGACGTGCCTCCAGATCAGTAGTAAAAGCTGTTGTAACCTAAGAAATGGGCAGAGGAAGCAGGTGAAGGGCCATTCCGGATGTCCACCACATATGGCCCTCATAGTCTGTGGGAGACTGCAGCACTGGAGAACTTCTTTTGTTTGCATGGTCCTGTACATATTGGTCTCTGCTATGGCTCCATCTTCCTTGCTGACAAGATTTCTAACTTGATAATCCACTACCTTTTGATTATTTTTCTTCTTTGAATTTATACCTGAAATTTTCTCTCTGATTTCTGGCTAAAATATTCCCGACTACTACTTCATGTCGTTGTTGCTTATACTTGCCATCTAGTCATTCCGACTCAGGGTGACCCAATGTGTGCAAAGCAGAACTGCTTCATGAGTGGCTTTCAAAGCTCTGAGCTTTTGGCAACATCACCAGGACTGTCTTCATAGACACCTCTGGTAGATTCAAACCTCCAGCCTTTTGGCTCATAGTCAAGCACTTAACCGTTTGTGCCACCCAGGACAACTACTACTTTATGTTAACCTTAGGCTAATTAATAAATATAGAGCTCCCTCTTAAGGATGAGTAAACAGAAAAATCACAGAGCCTCTAGATCATAAGAATACCAACTCTATGAAGGCTTGGAGAAGTTGCCTTTCTACAAATTGTATTCACAGAAAAAGTCATTTTTCTGTTCCCAAATTCAAGAGGCTGTACCTTATAGGAACCTTAAAGCCACCAATGAGAGGGAGACAATTTTACAAGAGAACAGCCTGAAGAGAGACAAAAGATTGAATTTAAAAAAACTTGTACCATGCAGGGATCATCATTTTGTACCTTATAGAATATGAAATCTGATATATAAGACAAATTTTAGAGAGACTTGGTTATTCCTTCTATATCTCCTTTTTCTTCAGAGATAATTTTGTGTTACGGTTATGAGTGTAGGCTTGGGAATCAGATCAGCTGGGTTCATAGTCTGCTGTGTGACCCTGGGCAAGTTAATTAACCTCCATATGCCTCAGTTCCCTCATCTGTAAGATGAGAGTAATAGTACCTCTTTAAAATAGTACCTCTTTAAAAAAAAGAGGACTGTAATTAGGCTAACCCTAGTGGCTCAGTGGTTAAGAGATTGGCTGCTAACCAAAAGTTCAGCAGTTCAAATCCAGCAGCCGCTCCTTGGGAACCCTATGTGGCAGTTCTACTCTGTCCTACATGGTCGCCCTGAGTCAGAACCAAGTCGTCAGCAATAGGTAGTTAGGATTAAATGAGGTATAAAACATGCTTAACATAATGCCCAGCATATAAGCAACCCAACATGTTAACTATTTTTGGTGTTACTCTTACTATTTTCAAGCTTTGATGCTTCTCTTTTATAAAATATTGATACTGTTTTCTCACATGTATTATCTCTAGCCGATCTCATCTACTCCATATGTTTCCATACCTGTATGCAACCATATGGCTGAGCTACCATACCTATATGCTAAAAATGCAGATGTATATATCCTGATGTCCAGACTTCTTAGGTCTCAGTCATTTCCACTTGAATATCTCACAGGCATCTTTAACTCATTATCTTCCTCCTCAGAGTTGTTGCTCTGCCACTGTTTTATTTAAGTAAATAGTACCACCAAATTGTTCAAATCATAAATCTAGGAGTTATCTTGACCCCTCCATTGCCAACCACTTTCAATTAGTCACCAAGTCATTTCGATTTTAATACCTAAATATTTATTAAGTTTTTCACTTCTCTATATATCTTATCCAAACAAAACCAAACCTGTTGCCATCAAGTCAATTCCAACTCACAGTGACCCTATAGGACAGAGTAGAACTGTCGCGTAGGGTTTCCAAGGAACGGCTATTGGATTTGAACTGCCGACCTTTTGGTTTGCAGCCTGAGCTCTTAACCACTGTGCCACGAGGACTATGTCAGATTATCTAGCAATAGGGAACTGGATAAATATATCATGATACATTCATATCATGGAAGGCTAGGAATAAAGTCGAATATGTCTTTTATGCAAAGATCTCTAAGATGTATTAAACAAAGAAAGTCAAGTGTAGAGAAAAGTGTGTAGTATGTTCCCATTTGTATAAAAAGTTTGAAGGATATTTGTTGTAGTTAGATGTCATCAAGTTGATTCTGACTCATAGCAACCGTATGTACAACAGAACGAAACACTGCACAGTCCTGCACCATCCTCACAATCATTGCTGTTTAAGCCCATTGTGGCAGCCACTGTGCTAGTCTATCTCCTTGAAGGTCTTCCTCTTTTTCACTGACCTTCTACTTTACCAAACATGATGTCCTTCTCCAGGGACTGGTTCCTCCTGATAAGATGTCCAAAGTACCTGAGATGAAGTCTCGCCATCCTCACTTCTAAGAGCATCCTGGCTGTACTTTTTCTGAGACACATTCGTTCGTTCTTCTGGCAGTCTGTGGTATATTCAGTATTCTTTGCCAACACTGTAATTCAAAGGCATCAATTCTTCTTTGGTCTGCCTTATTCACTGGCCAGCTTTCGCATGCATATGAAGCAATTAAAAGCACCATGGCTTGAGTCAGGTGCATTTTAGTCCTTAAAGTGACATCTTTGCTTTTTAACTTTTTTTTTTTTTTTTTTTTCCAAAAAAGTCTTTTGTAGCTGATTTGCCCAATGCAATGTGTCACTTGATTTCTTAACTACTGCTTCCATGGGTGTTGATTTTGGATCCTAGTAAAATGAAATCCTTGACAGCTTCAATCTTTTCTCCGTTTATCACGATGTTGTTTATTGGCCTAGTTGTGAGGATTTTTGTTTTCTTTTATGTTGAGGTGTAATTCATACTGAAGTCTTTGATCTTCATCAGTAGCTGCTTCAAACTCTCTTCACTTTCAGCAAGCAAGGTTGTGTCATCTGCATAGCACAGGTTGTTAATGAGTCTTCCTTCAATCCTGATGCCCTATTCCTCTCCAGCTTCCCAGATTATTTGCTCAGCATACAGATGAAATAAGTGTAGTGAAAGGAAACCACCCTGAAGCGCCCCATTCCTGATTTTAAACTATGCGGTATCCTCTTATTCTGTTCAAATGACTGCCTCTTGGTCTATGTACAGGTTCTATATGAGCACAATTAAGTGTTCAGGAATTCCCATTCTTTGTAATGTTATCCTTAATTTGTTATGATCCACACAATCGAATGCCTTTGCATAGTCAATAAAACACAGGTAAGCATCTTTCTAGTATTCTCTGCATTCAGCCAAGATCCATTTGGCATCAACAATGATATCCCTCATTCCACATCCTCTTCTGAATCCGGCTTGAATTTCTGGCAGTTCTCTGTCGATGTACTGCTACAGTCATATTTGAATTACCTTCAGCAAAATTTTACTTGTGTGTGATATTAATGGTATTGTTCGATAATTTCCACATTGTTTGATCACCTTCCTTTGGAATGGGCATGAATATGAATCTCTTCCAGTCACTCCAGTCACTTGGCCAAGTAGCTGTCTTCTAAATTTCTTGGCATGGATGAGTGAGTGCTTCCAGATTGCATCCATTAGTTGAAACATCTCAGTTGGTATTCTGTCAATTCCTGGAGCCTTGTTTTTCGGCAGTGCCCTCAGTGCAGCTTGGACGTCTTCCTTCAGTACCATAGATTCTTGATCATATGCTTCCCCCTGAAATGGTTGAATTTTGGCCAGTTCTTTCTGGTACAGTGACTCTGTATTACTTTACACCACCACCACGGTACGACAAACTGACAAGTGGTGAGAAGGATATTTATATGTACCTTAATAAATACTAACTTTGAGAGGAATGATTTACAAGAACTAAAGAATTTTTATTGCTTCAGAGAGAGGGAGTAGGGGTTGGGAGTAGGATAAAAAAAGTTATTTCTCATTTTCTATCATTTTGTGCTGTTTGATTTTTTTTTTTAATAGCTTGAACAATAAAAAAAAAAAATCCGTGAAATTGAACAGTTGTGCTTAGTTTTCTTTTTCAGGTGAAATAAGTTAACTTTTTGTTGTATATTCTCACAGAGAAGTTAGAGGCCAAAAACTACTGTAAATGTAGTTTCTGATGCATAGTAGGTGTTCAGTAAATATTTAGCTAGTGATATTTGAAAAAATGATGATTCCAATCTATGTTTTTCCTTTGCTAGCCAGATGATCTTTTCACAGGCTGCTGTTAGCACTCAATCATTGACACTTGCGAGACAGAGTAGAGAGATGGTGAGGAGCCGAATCAGAATTTGGCTAGTTGTTGCAGACTACAAGTTTCTCTTCCTAAAAGGGTGTACAACTCTGAGATCAGCTTTTCTGGGAAATGAAGGGCAGAGGGTCCAGAGAGTATACCAAGATTAGTGTGAAGAGAGCATCCAGGGTTTAGACCAGAACAGGAGGAAATGATGGAGAAGGAAAACAGAAATATTGTAACACAGTGACTATTAGGCTCAGACAGATGCTGGCTGTTTTCTTGGTCAGCCGATGATGTGGGTGCTGGTTCAGTCTGTTTTCAGATTTCCTTGAGTGTCTCAAAAATGGCTTCTTAAATTTGTTCAAAACAGGATCCAACCAAGGTGTATATGTTGTATTTGGGGGATGTGTCCCTTTATTCTTTAACAGCTTTCCCCATCTCCTCTGCCTTTATTATATCATTATTTGATGAAGAAACTGGGTTATGTGATCTATAGAATTTCCCATACTCTGGATTTGGCTGACTGCATGGGTATAGCGTTTGATTTAGCACAGATTTCAGTATTTTAACATGCCACATTTTTTTATCTTGTTTCTCAGAGAACATTCTGCGTTTTAGTTATTTCGCCATCTGAACAAGTTTAAGAACCCCATAACATTCTTATTTTATATTTAAGGAAGCTGAGACCAAGAGGGGTTTTTCCAGAAGCATACCTGGAAAGTATCAGATCACTCAGTATTTTCCTTGGTAATGTTGAAAGCCTGGTAAACCATGGTCTTATCAGGAGTCTCATAGCGTGAAGCTTTTTAGCAAGGAGCACACCTCTTTTGTTTTATCTTATTGTCTATGCCTAGACATTACCTGGCACATGTATGTTCAGTAAGTGTTTACTATTGAATGAGTTGCCTAATTAGGCTGCCTTTGACCTATCCCTTTCTGATTCTAGAGCCTGAAAGTTTGCAACTTGTCTTGTTTGTAAGGGTTTTAAGCAGTTTAGAACAGAGAAGCTAATTATAAAAGCATTTCACCAATCACCTGTTTTTGTTCACTAGTTCATCTCCCATTGTAAATACAAACCAGCAGTGATGACACTGATATTTTTATGGAATGCACCATGGATCATGTAGGAAATAAACACTGCATTAAATGAATGGTTCAAACTAAAATATCCATAGTGTGGGATCTGGTATGACTCTTGAATGAGTTATTTTCTTGAAGTACTTATTCAGCAAAAATTTGCGAGTTTTCTGTCCATTTCTGTTTATTTTTATTGCAAAAATATATTTCTGCCATCAGAACAATCATAACACAACCAAAAGCTCTTGGCTATTTTCATTAAGCAAAATTCTTGCTGGTGCTATGATGTGCATTTTCTGTCAGCTGAAATTTACCGGAATAGTGAACCACAAGGATTTTCTGAGAAGCTCCCACATGCTGTGTTTGAGGTTTCTCATATTTCTTTTGGCAGCAGTAACATTCTCTGTTACTACCAAAGTGTAGTTTGAGTCCAGTATTAGTAATTTCTCTTAAAAAAACAACTAAAAACATTTGTGGTTCTGTTTTGTTTGAGCCAAGTAAAGAAGTTACAACATAATAGAGAAAACTACCTATCGCCGCTTTACTCTGCCTTGCCTTACATCAAAAAGAAAAAATAAAAGTCCCTTTCTAAAGCTACCATCAGCCTATAACAATACTCAGTATGTGACAAATAGAAGTTTCTGTATGTTTATGTTTATAAGCCTAGTAACCCCAGACCTCCAAATCAGCAGTGTTAGAAAGGACAGTTGCAATAGGGAGCCTCACCTTGCTATAAATGGAAAATAAAAATAGATTATTTTATATTGGGTAGGTTTTGATATTAAGACGTTATTTGCCTTTTTCACATGCATTCTCTGTTTTGCAAAACCATTGATCTATTCTTAAGAAATTCCTTTTTTTCAACAACATAGACGGCAGCTATACACGTGGAACTCGCCAGATGGAATACACAGGAATCAAAGTGACTACCTTGGTAGAAAGTCAATATCATCAGTCAGAAAAAGGCCAGGGGCAGACTTCGTAACAGGCCATCAGTTGCTCATATGCAAGTTCAGGTGAAGCTGAAGAAAATTAAAACAAGTCCATGAAAGCCGAAGTACAACTATGAGTATATCCCACCTGAATTTAGAGACCATCCCAGGAATACACTTGATGCATCGAACACTAATGACTGAAGACCACATGAGGTGTGGGATAACATGAAGGACATCTGTCATGGATTGAATTATGCCCCCCCCCCCAAATATGTGTATCAACTTGGTTAGGCCATGATTCCCAGTATTGTGTGTTTGTCCTCCATTTTGTGATTGTAATTTTATGTCGAGAAGATTAAGGTGGGATTGTAACACCACCCTTATTCAGGTCACCTTTCTGATCCGAGGTAAAGGGAGTTTTCCTGGGGTGTAGCCTGCACTACCTTTTATCTCCCAAGAGCGGAAAGGGAAGCGAGCAGAAAGTTGGGGACCTCATACCACCAAGAAAGCAGCACCAAGAGCAGAGCGTGTCCTTTGGACACAGGGTCCCTGCACCTGAGAAGCTCCTTGACTGGGAAAGATTGAGAACAAGGACCCTCCTTCCTCTAGGGCCGACAGAGAGAGAAAGCCTTCTCATGAAGCCGACACCCTGAATTTGGACTTGTAACCTACTAGACTGTGAGAGAATAAATTTCTCTTTGTTAAAGCCATCCACTTACAGTATTTTTGTTATGGCAGCACTAGATGACTAAGACAGCATCATACATAAAGAAAGCAAAGGGTCGTTAAAAAAAATTGGAAAGAAAGAAAAGACCAAAATGGATGTCAGAAGAGACTTTGAAACTTGCTCTTGAACGTAGAGCGGCTAAAGTGAATGAAAGAAATGATGAAGTAAAAGAGCTGAACAGAAGATTTCAAAGGGTGGCTCAAGAAGACAGAGTTAAGTATTATAATGACATGTGCAAAGAGCTGGGGCTAGAAAGCCAAAAGAGAAGAGCATGCTTGGCATTTCTCAAGCTGAAAGAACTGAAGAGAAAATTCAGTCCTCAAGTTGCAATATTGAAGGATTCTGTGGACAAAATATTAAACGACACAGGAAGCATCAGAAGAAGATGGAAGGAATACACAGAACCACGGTACCAAAATGAATTGGTCGACATTCAACCATTTCAGGAGGTAGCATATGATCAAGAACCAGTGGCATTGAAGGAATAAATCCAAGCTGCACTAAAGGCATTGGCGAAAAACAAGGCTCCAGGAATTGATGGAATAACGGTTCAGATGCTGAGATGTTTCAACAAACAGATGGAGCACTGGAGTGCTGGTTTGTCTATGCCAAGAAATTTGGAAGGCAATTGTACTTGTCCAACCGATTGGAAGAGATTCATATTTGTGCCTGTTCAAAAGAAAGGTGATCCAACCGAATGTGGAAATTATCAAACAATATCATTAATATCACCCGCAAGTAGAGTTTTGTTGAAGATAATTCAAAAACAGTTGCACAGTACATCAAAAGGGAATTGCCAGAAATTCAAGCCAGATTCAGAAGAGGACATGGAACCACGGATATCATTGCTGAGGTTAGATGGAACTTGGCTGAAAGCAGAGAATCCCAGAAAGATGTTTACCTGTGTTTTGTTGACTATGCAAGGCATTTTGCTGTGTGGATCATAACAAATTATGGATAACATTGCGAAGAGTGGGAATTCCAGAACAATTAATTGTGCCTATGCAGAACCTGTACAAAGACCAAGAGGCAGTCATGCAGACAAAACAAGGGGATACTGCATGGTTTAAAAATCAGGAAAGGTGTGCACCTGGGTTTTATCTTTTCAACATACTTATTCAATCTGTATGCTGTGCAAACAACCTGAGAAGCTAGACTATATGAAGAACGTGGCATTAGTATTGGAGGGAGACTAATTGACAACCTGTGCTATGCAGATGACACAAACTTGCTTGCTTAGACCAGAGAGGACTTGAAGCACTTACTGATGAAGATCAAGGACCGCAGCCTTCAGTATGGAGTATACCTCAACAGAAAGAAAATAAAAATCCTCACAACTGGACCAACAGCAGCATCATGATAGAGAAAATATTGAATTGTGAAGGATTTCATTTTATTTGGATCATAATCAACACCCATGGGAGCAGCAGTCAAGAAATCAAATGACACATTGCATTGGGCAAATCTGCTGCAGAACACCTCTTTAAAGTGTTAATAAGCAAAGATGTCACTTGGAAGACCCAAGCCGTGGTATTTTCAGTCGCCTTGTATACATGCAAAAGCTGGACAATGAATATGGAAGACTGAAAAATTGATACATTTGAATTATGATGTTGGTGAAGAATATTGAATATACCATGGACTGCCAGTACAGCTGCGATGCTCCTTAAAAGCAAGGATGGTGAGACTTCGTCTCATGTTCTTTGGACATGTCATTGAGCAGGACCAGTCCCTGGAGAAGGACATCATGCTTGGTAAAGTAGAGGATCAGTGAAAAAGAGGAAGACCCTCAGCAAAATGGATTGACACAGCGTCTACAACAATGAACTCAAACATAGCAACGATAGTGAAGTGGTGCAGGACCTGGAAGTGTTTTGTTCTGTTTTACATTGGGTCGCAATGAGTTGTAACTGACTCATGGCACCTAACAACAACAGCATTCTCTCTGGCATGTGAAAACCAGTTGCCATTATCGAGTCAATTCTGACTCATGCCAATTCCATGTGTGTCAGATTAGAATTGGCTCCATAGGGTTTTCAGTGGCTGGTTTTCTAGAAGTAGATTGTCAGGGCTTTCCTTTTTTTTGTTTGTTTGTTTATTTTTATTATACTTTAGATGAAGGTTTATAGAACAAAGTGGCTTCTCATCAAACAGTTAGTACACATATTGCTTTGTGACATTGGTTACCACTCCCATGACATGTCAATACTCTCCCATCTCTACCTTGGATTCCCTATTGCCAGCTTTCCTTTCCCCTCCTGCCTTCTAGTCCTAGCCCCTGAGCTGATGTGCCCCTTTAATCTCGTTTCATTTTATGGGCCTGTCCAATCCCTGAATGAAGGTTGAACCCCAGGAGTGACTTCTTTACTGAGCCTGGAGCCATACTCTCGGGGTTTCTCCAGTCTCTGTCAGGCCAGTAAGTCTGGTCTTCTTTTGTGGTCTAAGATGTGGTCTATTCTGGAGAATGTTCCACGTGCTTTGGAAAAGAATATGTACTTTACTGCTGTTGGTTAGAGTGTTCTCTCTATGTGTGTGAGGTCAAGTTGGTTGATTACGGACTTTAGATCTTCTGTATCTATGTCGAGCTTCTTTCTAGATGTTCCGTCCTTTACCGAGAGTGGTGTGTTGAAGTTTCCTACTATTATCGTGGAAGTGTCAATTTTTCTTTTCAGTGCTGTTAAGAGGTTGTTTTATGTATTTTGGAGCCCTGTCATCGGGTGGGTAGATATTTATTATGGTTATGTTTTCATGATAGATTGTCCCTGTAATCATTACATAGTGCCCTTCTTTGTTTTTTATGGTGGATTTTGTTTTAAAGTCTGTTTTATCTGAGATTAATATTGCCACTCCTTCTCTTTTTTGGTTGCTGTTTGCTTGATATATTTTTTTTCCATCCTTTGATTTTTAATAAATTTATGTCTGTGTTTCTAAGGTGTGTCTCTTGTAGACAGCATATTTGTGGATCCTGTTTTTTAATCATTATGTTGCTTTATGTCTCTCTATGGATACATTTAGGCCATTTACGTTAAGTGTAATTACTGACAGGGGTGAGTTTACTGCTGTCATTTTGTAGTGCCTTTTTTTGTGCTGCTGACCTTTTTTCTCCTCTAAAAATATGGAACGCTTCACAAATTTGCCTGTCATCCTTGCTCAGGTGCCATGCTGATCTTCTCTATATCACTCAGTTTTAATATACGTGCTGCCAAAGCAAGCACCAGCCAGGCCTTTCTTTTGAGCTATCTCTGGGTGAACTTGAACCTACAACCTTTCCTTTAGCAGCATTAACCATTTGCGCTACCCAGGAACTTCTTAAGAATAGCATGAAAAGCTCATCAGTATGATTTCATATTCCACATTAAAACTAACCTTTTAAAAATTACCACCTTTTGTGTTTTTGGTATGGCTATGCTTTTTTGATACGGTTAATCAGAAAATGCTATCAAAATATTTCTCCCTCTTCCATATCTGTGTAAGACCTGATTTTCTATCCCTCATCTAATAAATTGCAACAGATTTGAATGCAGAAGCAGATACAAGAATCCAGCTATCTTCTATTAAGCTAGACAGTAAAGAGATTTTTAAAAATGTAAAGCAATCTTCTCAATAGCTGTTTTTTCCAAAATGAGATAAAGTACTTTTCATTGAAAATATTGTTTTCATTAACACAGTAAGGGGTTTATTGTTACCGTTCAGTGAATTAATAAATATTTTTTAATTTTTTATTTTAATATCCATTATAAGTATTGCTAAATACCTGCATAAACAAAAGCTCTTTGGGACCCTCAATAGTTTTGGGGACCATAAAGGGGTCTTGAGATGAAAAAATATTGAGAACCACTGGTCATGATGTCATTTTATGAGATCTGTCAAATAGTCCACAAGTTATTTGGCAGCTTCGGAGAAAATGTAATAGTAATTTTATCCCCAAACGAGTTTTGAAAATAAATGTAAAATAATTTTTACCAATATCCTCTTTACATTGGTAATTGCTTACATGATACAAGTTCCCTCTATCTTGGTCATTTCATCTTATCTGCAATTTAGTTAACCAAGGAATGTGTGTTTTTCATTTGCATGTTGTTGGTTAAATTTTAAATTTTATTCTGGTTCAAAAGTGATTGAAGCATAAAAGTAAAATAAAATAGAACAAATGCCATAACTCAGAATGCTATCATAAAAACAACGAACAGAGCTTTGGTGTTCATAAAGTGCGTGAGTTTATATTTGTTAGGAAGTGATATGATTTGCACCAACAGCCAAAAATAGAAAAGTGCAAATATGAAATACAATGATGGATCTCTGGAAATTAGATTTTATTGGATGTGTGGTAGATTCATCCCTAGTTTCCAAAAATTGTCTACTATGAAACTTTGTCAGATAGTTCCATAAAGACAAGAAACAAAGCATAGTGACCGCTTTTGGCAAATTGTATTTTTCTAGAACAGCTATAAAATAGGGCTTTCTAAGTTGAAACTGATGAATTCTGTCACTTAAGATGGAGAGAAGCGGAAACTACTAAGGCACCATTCATAGTTGCACAGGTCATAGCACAAATGGATATGTCACACCTTTGACAAGAAGCTGGTGAAACCAAAAAGCTAATGCTTATGTTTGGAGACAAGCTACTGGTCTATTTACTTTATCAAATGACATTGTTGGACATTCACAAAATATCAGTGGTATACAACATGAAGACTAGTGCTTCTGGTTTTGTGAAATATGAAAAACTGTTTACACCACCCAGGGACCTGTGCAGGCATTCCAGATTATGGTTATTCAAGCCATTAAGTATAGAGTATGCACGCTTTTAGCATATATGAAGAACAAAATATTCATTGTTTTTCTTTGGTTTATTACTTTAAAAAATTAATCCATGCTACAGATACTGTGTTTTGTTATTTTGTAATCTGTGATATAAACTGGAAGAGGAAGGGACATTGGAGTCAGTGCTGATAGAGCATCAACTGAGTGAAGTTAGAAAAGGGTATTAAAATAAAAAGTTTGCCTTCCTTTCCCCCAAGCCTCTCCTCTTCCCAGAGAATAGTTAGCAGTCAAGAGTGCCTTCTGACCTCCATTGAGTCTTTAATTAGAATAACAGCCAGCAAACTATGCCTGTCGGATCAGACTTGGCCTTCTGCCTGTTTGTTTATGCTTGGAAGTTTAGAATGGTTTGTATATTTTTAACTGGTTGGAAAAAAAAAAAAAACCCTAGAGAATAATATTTTGTGACACATGAAAATTGTATTAAACTTAAATCTTCATGTCCATAAATAAAAATTTATTGGAACATAACCACATCACACTCATTGGTTTGCATATTGTAGAGATGAATAGTTGTGACAGAGGCCATGCAACCTGCAAAGCCTAAAATATTTACTATCCAGCTTTTTAGAAAAAAGTTTGCTGACCTCTCAATTAGAATAACTCCACTTTGATCATTTTTATTCATTTTTCTTCCCTATGGGAGCTAGTTTGTTCAAAGAAAGCCTTCTACATTAAAAACAAGTTGTTTTTTTTTAAGTGTGTAAACTTTTCAAAAGGTCAGCCCAAACAAATGAACTGGCATTTTCTCATTCTTTTGCCACCCTGGGGGCAGAGCAGAGTGAGGTTCACAATTCAGATTGAAAATACAGATTGAGTAATTCAAGGAAATATTTGTAATTCAAAGCAGCGTGTCTTAGTTTCCTAGTGCTGCCTTAACAAAAAATACCACAAGTAGGTGGTTTTAAAGAATAGAAATTTATTTTTTCAGTTTTAGAAGTTAGAAATGTGAATTAAGGGCTTCAGCTGCTGGGGATCACCCTACTTTGTCTTTTTCAGTTTCTAGGAGCTGCTGGCAATCTCTCTCTCCCTGTGTGTGTTTCTCTGAGTGTCTGTAGTTTTCTTTATCGGACACCACTAAGAAGGGGGTAGGCTTAGGACCCACCCTACACTGGTAGGACCTCATTAACTTAACAGAAGAAACTCTTCTTTCCAAACAGGATCCCACTCATAGGTGTAGGGGGTTAGGACTTCAACATATATTTTGGGAGGACACAATTCAATCTATAACACAGTATTAACATTAACCGTTTGTATCACCAGAGATTTTAAGTCTGGTAGAGAGATAAGAAACAATTCCTTCTTATAATTATTTGAATATTTTTCTTATGAAAGAGATAATGCATAGCTTAAAAGGAAGGCTTTTGAATCATATTATTCCTGAAATTGATACCCCATGACCAGTCCAGCAAATTCCTACTCTCCCTCAGTCTTTCAAACTCAGATAGATTCTCTTAAAAGCCTTAGTCTAATTTGCCTCTCCTCTGTTTCCATAGCATTTGAAACATTCCTGTAATTGTTAATTACCTTGGCGGTTCTGTACTAAAGTATAAGTAAGGTTGTTGGGTGTCTTCCTCACTAGACACAGGAGGACTGTTTCTTGTTTGGGATAGTGTAGTATAATATATCTATCACAGCATTGGCTTTGCAGTCAGACTTACTAGTCAATCCTGTCTCTCCTGCTTTTGCTGAGTGAACCTGTTTCCTCATCTGCTATGAAATGGGAATAATAATAATAATTTTAGGGTTTACCTTGAAGCTTAATTGAGATGATACAAGTAAAATACCGTTAAACTTTTTCCACAGCTGTTTTCTCTTTCTTTTTTTTTTTTTTTGTTGTTATTGTATCTCAAACACATAATATACAGGCTTTTTTAAGTATTAAATATTTTGGTAAATAGAATCAACTTTTTGCTTTAGAGAAGTCTGAAAGTTCAAATTAAAGCTTGCTATTTATCCAGAAAGTATTATCCAATAGTTCTTCATCCAATAGCAACAATGGTATTTCTGTTTGATGGGGCTAGGGGTGGGGTTTTTTGTTTTTGTGGTGGGTAGGGTGGGGATGGCCAGTGTCTCGTTCCAAAACCTGTACTCCTTTCACATGGTTTATATAAAGTTAAAGAAATTTAATTCCTTCTAGGGACTGTTCTAAGTGCTTTATATAATTTTCTCAAGAATCCTGTGAACCCGTTGTTATTATTTATTATTCCAATTTTTAGATGAAACAACTGGAGCACAGAAGAATCATAAATTGCCATAGGTTATATAGCTAGTAAGCAGCAGAGTTGGGGTTTGAACCTATACGGTTTGGCTCCAGAGTCTCCTCTTAACCACCATGGTCTAAGGCTACATTCCCTCATTTGCCGTATGTTTCTGTGTAAGGTAGAGCTTATCTAAGGTAAATTTTTTCCACAGTTTTAAGTTTGTGTACATTTCTGGGCATGTGGTAGGTAATACATATTTGTGCTTAGATGATTTAATAAATATGATAGAATGATACAATTATAATTAAAAAGCAAAGGTGTCACTTTGAGGGCTAAGGTACGCCTGACCCAACCCGTAGTGTTTTTAGTCGCTTGTATGCATGCATGTGAAAGCTAGGCAATGAATAAGGAAGACCGAAGAAGAACTGACATATTTAAATTATGGTATTGGCAAAGAATATTGAATATACCATGGACTTCCAGAAGAATGACTAAATCTGTCTTGGAAAAAGTACAATCAGAATGCACCTTAGAAGAAAGGATGGCGAGACTTCATCTCATGTACTTTGGATATGTTATCAGGAGGGACCAGTCCCTGGAGAAGGACATCATACTTGGTAAAGTAGAGGGTCAGTGAAAAAGAAGACCATACACAAGATGGATTGACATCATGGCTGCAAAAATGGGCTCGAACATAGCAACAATGGTAGGACCAGGCTGTGTTTCATTCCATTGTACATCGGGTCGCTATGAGTCAGAACTAACAACAACAACACTACAGTACAGTAATTTTTTAAGTCTTCTTGGCTTCAACTAAAAACAGTTTTTCATTGGTCATTTTTAGGAGCTGGCTATCCAGCATTGGTTATTTTGAAGCAGTCTGCTCTCAGACTACAAAAATTTGGGCAAAGAGATTGCTTAACAAAACTATTTATAATCCCAAATTCACTTTTTTTCTTGATGGTACTTGATCAGAAAAAAATCTGTTTTATTTAGTTTTTCCTTTTTTGGGTTCCTCTGTTGAATTGCTTCTTGATTTTTTAATGTTAAATGGCATTGCAACAGATAATTGAGCTCTATATAGAAGAAGCCTTAAAGGATTTGAGCATACTGGTCATGAGAGCAGAAACTCTGGTGGCATGGTAGTTAAGAGCCACAGCTGTTAACCAAAAGGTTGGCAATTTGAATGCACCAGGCACTCCTTGGAAACCCTATGGGGCAGTTCTACTCTGTCCTGTAGGGTCACTATGAGTCAGAATCGACTTGATGGTAATGGGTTTTTTAGTTTTTGGTCCTGATAATAAAGTTTGGTTATTGAATTTGGCCTGTAAAACTTTTGAAATAGTAGTGATCTTGAAATTTGCTTCAGTTTCTATATTTTATATGTCTCTTTCAGAATTCTCCACTTTACCAGTACTTGCAAGATCTGGGACACTCAGATTTTGAAATATGTTCTTCTGTGTCACCAAAAACAGAAAAATGCACGGCAACGGAGGGGCAACAGAAGACTCCTGTGAGAACCCTGTCAGAAGTAAGGAAGCATGCTAATTCTCTATGGTTTAATCTTTTACTTTTCACATTACTGGTTTTTTAAACTGCCTTTTCCTTTATCCTATGCACCATCCCCCTTACCCCCAAAAGACAAAAACCTTGTAAGCACCTCATGTCCTTCTCTGCATTTTTGAGGCTTTATTTCTGTTTGTTTATAAACTGTTTAGATAAACATGAATCTTTGCTATTTGGGACTGTTTCATGGGTCATTTATATAAGATGAGGAAATAAGTATGGTTGCGGAGTAAAATGTATTATTTGCTTAAATGGTGAAGCTATCTGATGGGAATCAGGAAAATATAATAAAACCTTAATGAGAACCCAACTAATAGGACTTCTATATTCACAGGAGTTCTTTTTTCTTTAAATAATTTTTAAAAGAGAGACACGAACTATAAAAAAGCAAATCAGTATTAAACATATAGTTTGAAGGGTATATGATAGAGTGGGTATGTTTACCTCAATTTCTGATATCATTTCTATCTACAATATTATATACTTTTATACAATAAAGATCTCATAGTTTATATTCGGCATTGTAAGGCTGAGGTACTGTAAGAGTCTCCATTAGTCATGTTTAATAAAATATATTTACGAAAATAAATTTATGATATTTACCAATAGATTCATTTATGTCCTATTAGCCATATTTATAAAAAAGGAAAACATTCCAGTTAATTTCAGAGTTTTAAGTAAAGGAATTTAATAGAAAAAATAAAACCGTATTACCTCATTTCTTGAGTATTCTAATTTAATCAGTGGTTTATTATAAGACTCGGTTACTATTGGGAGAAGTTTGAAGTCAATTAGTCCATTGTGATTTAAAAAAAAAAAAAAAAGAACCATTGCCATTGAGTCGATTCCAACTCATAGTGACCCTATAAAACCAAAAACCAAACCCAATGCCATCGAGTCAATTCCGACTCATAGTGACCCTACAGAACAGAGTAGAACTGCCCCATTGAGTTTCCAAGGATCGCCCGGTCGATTTGAAGTGCCAGCCTTTTGGTTAGCAGCTGTAGTGCTTAACCACTACCCCACCAGGGTTTCCATTGTGATAGGGTGGGGCAAGTGGATCTGCAGAAGGATCTTTTCTCCTGATCCTAACCTAGCTGAGCCCATTTGCAATAGCAAAGCAAATGGCATTTTTTTATTAACACCCAGAAGGTTAGAGTTAGGGGAGTTAGAACTCATATGGATCAGAACCAGTTTTACTAGTCCTCTCTCCTTACCCTTTTTCCCCTTGCCTCTTTCAAATATGAATGTTAATGACAAGGGTTTTGAAAGCAAAACCTAAAGATTTATCTAATAAGTTATTTATCTGTTGAAACTAGGTTTCGAGATTACTTGGCAACAAAAAACAAAGAAGAGGCTAAGGGATAGTCCTTGGGCAGGACATGGGCATTGACCTATTTTTCTTCTTTTTGCAAACTTGGGTTTTGTAGATATTTAATCTTTTGTGTTTGGGAAAAGCATTTTTAAAAACAATAGAAATGTTAGCTTACAAATAAATGGAAGTGTAAAATTGAATCGCCTCAGAAATTGAGGAACACTAAAAAGCGTAGCCAAAGGATATTTTTTAAAATTCCCACATATCTTGAAAGTTTGTTTGATCTTCATGTTACACATATCTAAGCCAACTTTTTAACTGTATGAGTTATATTTCTCTAAAACTGGGGGCAGCTAAATCTTAGAAAGATTTGTTGAATTATTTAGATTATTCTCAGGGATATATTTTTAGAACTGCCCCACAAATTTTGTTCAAGCATGAAATATCAATTATTTCTTTAGAAAACAAACTTTTGTATGAGTTTATGATGAAATAGTCATTAGCATTAATTGGCCCCCCACCTTTTTTTGTGTGTTTCTTCTTAAATTTTATTTTTACATACTTATTGAGTAGTCTCTCCTGGAGTTTTCCTCTGTGAATATTCATTCTCTATTTCTCTGGTTTGTTTTCCTGCGGTTATTGTTAAACGTTCCTTCCTTACAGTTTATCATCAGGCCTCTTCTCTGCTTGGTCTGTCTTCCCAAAGTGGCCTCAACTACTTTCTTGTCTTCATTAGCCACTTAATATCCATTCTCCAGCTTCCCTAGTTCCAATTGCCTGTTAGATTTTCAACCTGTATGTACCTTAGGAAGCTCAGATTTAACGTGTGTAAAACAAAGGTAATCTCCTCCTCCTTTTCCCACCCCCCCAAAAAGAAACAAATATTCTTATTATACTCCAAATTATCATGCTCTCAGTTATCTTACCATTCCTCATCACTCCCACATTGATTTGGTCACTAAGTGATATATCAAAGTCAACTTCTATGTCTCTTAGGTCTAACCTTTAGTCATTAGCTGTTTTTTTTCTTCTATTGTGTTTTAGGTAAAAGTTGACAGTGAAAATTAGTTTTTCATTCAAAAATTTTATACACAAATTGTTTTGTGACATTAGTTGTAATCCCCACAATGTGAAAGCACTCTCCCCATTTCTCTTTCCATCCTGTGTTCTCAGTGTCCATTCATCCAGTTTTCCTGTCTCTTCTTGCCTTCTCGCCTTTCCTTTTGGGCAGGTGTTGCCTGTTTGGTCTCATATGCTTGATTGAACTAAGAAGCACATTCCTCACCTGTGTTATTGTTTGTTTTATAGGCCTGTCTAATCTTTGGCTATAAGGTGGACTTCAGGAGTGGCTTCAGTTCAGAGTTAGCAGGGTATCTGGGGACCATAGCCTTGTGGGTTCTCCAGTCCCTCAGACCAGTAAGTCTGGTCTTTTTTTTTTTTTGTGAATTTGAATTTTGCTCTACATTTATCTCCCACTGTGCCTGGGACCTTTTTTGTGATCCCTGTCACAGCAGTCGGTGGTGGTAGCCAGACACCACCTATTTCTACCAGGCTCAGGCTGGTGGAGGCTGTGGTTCATGTGGTCCATTAATCCTTTGGACTAATATTTTCCATGTTTCTTTGGTCTTCTTCATTCTCTTTTGCTCCAGGCATGATGGGACCAATAGATATGTCTTAAGTGGCTGTTCGCAAGCTTTTAAGACCCCAGACACTACTCAACAAAGTAGAACGTATAACATTTTCTTTATGAACTATGTTATGCCAATTGACCTAGATATCTCCCAAGACCTTGGTCCCCAGCCATCAGCCCCAGTAACTCAGTCTATGTTGAGGTGATATGGCATCTCATTGTAGTTTTAATTTGCATTTTTCTGATGGCTGATGATCGTAAGCATTTCCTCATGTGTCTGTTAGCCACTGAAACGTCTTCTTTGGTGAAGTGTCTGTGTATATCCTCTGCCCATTTTTTATTTGGTAATTTGTTCAGGTGTTGAAGTATTCTATAGATTTTAGAGATTAGACCCTTGTTGGGTATGTTGTAGCCAAATATTTTTTCCCAGCCTGTAGGTTCTCTTTTAACTCTTTTTGTGAGGTCTTTTTATGAGCATAAGTGTTTAATTTTTAGGCGCTCCCTGTTAATCTAGTTTATCTTCTGGTGTTTGCGCATTGTTATTTATGGTTGTATTCTCTTTATCAGGGCCCCTAGTGTTGTCCCTGTTTTTTCTTCCATGGTCTTTATCATTTAGCCATTACCAGTTTTCTTTCCCTAGTTCAAGCCTTTATTATTATTTAGCTGGACTAATCAAAATAGCTTCCTAATCAAAATTCTTCTCTACAGTTATTCCCTGCCAGTACATTTTCAGCACTATTGATAGCTATTTTTCTAAAATGTTGATTTTTAGTGTTTCACTTTCTTGGTAAAACCCTTGGCGGCCCCTTACAGCCTACAGGATAAAGTGTAAACTATTATGCCATATAAGATGAAAGCCCTATCTCATTGTCACTATTTAACTTCATTACTATTCCTTTTTTCTCTTAGATCATATCTGTACCAAACTGTGCCACAATCTCCATTGTCGTTGAATTCCTAATCATCTTTCACAACTTAGCTCCAGTGTTAGCTCCTCTCCAATCTCATCTTTTCCTGTGCTTTTCTAGACTTTACATTGGTCTGTAATTATTTATACTGTCTCTTCTATATTACTTTCTTGAAACAGCAGATGTGTATTCATCTTTGTTCCCATGACTCCTTACAGTACCTGGCATATAGTAGTCACTCAGTGAATGTTTTTATTGAATGGGTACCAGAAATATGGTTAAATATATTACCTAGGTTTTCATACCCCATGCGTCTATCAGCTTGTCATATTGTGGTGGCTTGCATGCTGTGGTGATGCTGAAAGCTATGCCATCAATATTTCAAATACCAGCAGGGTCACCCATGGTGAGTAGGTTTCAGCTGAGCTTCCAGACTAAGACACGCTAGGAAGAAGACCTAGCAGCCTGCTTCTGAAAAAAAATTAGCCAGAGAAAACCTTATGAATAGCAGCAGAGGATTGTTTGATATAGTGCCAAAAGGTGAGCCCCTCAGGTTGGAGGGCACTGAAAATACGACTGGGGAAAACCTGTCTCCTCAAAGTAAAGTCAACCTTAATGATGTGGACCGAATCAAATTTTCGGAACCTTCATAGTGGCAGGACTGAATGAAAAGAAACAGCTGCAAACATCCACTAATAACAGGAACATGGAATGTACGAAGTATGAATCTAGGAAAATTGGAAGTCGTCAAAAATGAAATGGAACAAATATCAATATCCTAGGCATTTTTTTTTTTTTTTTTTTTAGTGAGCTGAAATGGACTGGGATTGGCCATTTTGAATCAAAACAATCATATAGTCAACTATGCTGGGAATGACAAATTGAAGCAGGAAGGTGTTACATTCATCGTCAAAAAGAACATTTCAAGATCTACAGTGCACTGCTGTCAGTGATAGGATAATATCCGTACACTTACAAGGAAAATCAGTTAATACAACTGCTATTTACATTTACTCACCAAAAGACCTAGAGTTAGAAAACCAAAAGGGAAGAACACACTCAGCATTTCTCAAGCTGAAAGAGCTGAAGAAAAACTTTAAGCCTTGAGTTGCAATATTGAAGAATTCTACAGGGAAGATATTAAACGATGCAGGAAGCACCAAAAGAAGATGGAAGTAATACAGAGTCACTGTACCAAAAAGAATTGGTTTTTAACGTTCATCCATTTCAGGAGGTAGCATATGATCAAGAATGGATGGTACTGAAGGAAGAAATCCAAGCTGTGTGCCGAAGGCATTGGTGAAAAACCAGGCTTCAGGAATTGACAGAATACCAGTTGAGTTGTTTCAATAAATGGATGAAACACTGGAAGTGCTCACTTGTCTGTGTCAAGAAATTTGGAAGACAGCTACCTGGCAAACCAACCGGAAGAGATCTATATTTGTGCCCATTCCAAAGAAAGGTGCTCCAACAGAATGCAGAAATTGTCAAACAGTATCATTAATATATCACAAACAAGTAAAATTTCCTAAAGGTCATTCAAAAGCGGTTACAGCAATACATCAACAGGTGTGATCAGTAAGGGTATGTGTCTGGGCCATGATTCTCAGTGGTTTGGCAATTACGATGTAGTTTGGCAGTCATATGGTCATGTGGTCACTTCCATGATGAGATTTGATATAATGTGATCACCTCCATGATGGGATCTACTGTGAGTTGAAATGGAGTTAACTTGGGAACGTGGCCTGCATCCAATAAATAAGTAGACTTTCTGGCAAGCTCACGGGCTTTTGGTCACTCTGGATCCTGTAGCTGGGTCCTGTTCGTCCGACCTCTGATTCTTGGGACTTGAGCTAGCAGCTTACTTACCTGCTGCCTCGCTTGCCAGTCTTGGGATTCATCGATCTTCGCAGCCTGTGAGCAAGAGCCCTGCCATCAGACCTGCCGATCTTGGGTCGCCAGCTTCTGCAGCTATGTGAATCAGGAGAATCCTCTATCCTGACCCATGGACTTGGGACATTCTAGCCTCTATAACCACATGGGCCATTTCCTTGATGTAAATCTCTCTATATAGATATTTATACGTTTTACTGGTTTTCCTTCTCTAGATCCAGCCTGAGACAACAGGGAACTGCCAGAAATTCAAGCCAGATTCAGAAGAGGACATGGAACGAGGGATATCATTGCTGATGTCAGATGGATCATGGCTGAAAGCAGAGAATACCACAAAGATGTTTACTTGTGTTTTATTGACTATGCAAAGGCATTCGACTGTGTGGATCATAACAAATTATGGATAACATTGCAAAGAACGGGAATTCCAGTAACTTAATTGTGCTTATGAGGAACCTGCACACAGAGCAATAGGAAGTTGTTAGAACAGAACACGAGGATGTTGTGTGGTTTAAAGTCAAGAAAGGTGTGTGACAGGGTTGTATCATTTCACCATACTTATTCAATCTGTATGCTGAGCAAATAATCCCAGAAGCTGGACTATATGAAGAATGTGGCATCAGAACTGGAGGAAGTGTCATTAACAACCTGAGATAGGCAGATGACACCACATTGCTTGCTGAAAGTGAAGAAGACTTGAAGCACTTACTGATGAAGATCAAAGACTATACAGCCTTCAGTATGGGTTATACCTCAACATAGAACAGAAATCCTCACAACTGGATCAATATGCAACATTATGAGAAATGGAGAAAAGAAAGAAGTTGTCAGGGACTTCGTTTTAATTGGCTTTACAGTCAACATCCATGGAAGCGCAGTCATGAAATCAAACAACGCATTGCATTGGGCGAACGTGCTGTAAAAGATCTTTAAAAAAAAAAAAAAGATCTCTTTAAAGTGTTAAACAGTAAAGACGTCACTTTAAAGACTAAGGTGTGCATGACCCAAGCCATGGTGTTTTCAGTTGCTTCACATGCATGTGAAAGCTGGACAGTGAATAAGGAAGACCAAAGAAAAATTGATGCCTTTGAATTATGGTGTTGGCAAGGAATATTGAATATACCATGGACTGCCAGAAGAATGAACGATCAGTCTTGGAAGAAGTACAGCCAGAATGCTGTTTGGAAGCAATGATGGTGAGACTTCATCTCACATACCTTGGACAAGTTGTCAGGAGGGACCAGTCCCTGGAGGAGGACATCGTGCTTGGTATAAGGTAGAGGGTATAAGGCATAAGGTAGAGGGTGCTTGGTATAAGGTAGAGGGTCAGCGAAAAAGGAAGATCTTCAACGAGATGGATTGACACAGTGACTGCAACAATGGGATCAAGCATAACAATTTTGAGGATGGAGCAGGACTGGGTAGTATTGCGTTCTGTTGTACATAGGGTAGCTATGAGGTGGAAGTAACTCAATGGTGCCTAACATCAACATAACAACAGGTTTTGGGAAATTTTGTCTTAACTATTCAATAACCTATATATAGGGTTGCTGTGAGTCAGAATTGACTCGACAGCAATGGCTTTATTCAGTAACCTTAGCCAATGTGGATCCATTGCAGATAGTTGAAAATTAGGAAAAAATAACAAGTTAATACATAATAAAATCTCCATTTTACTTGTATGCTTAGAGAATGGGCTTTTGGGATAAATTTAAATCTTGGTTGATTCAATAATATGAATGTAACTTTTGTTTCAATACATGGCCATTTTTCTAAAATGGATTAAAATATCTTTCTGCCTTAGTGTTGTAGAATGAAACGTACTTAATATTTGAGAACTTGGAATTCTCAAACAAATGCCATCATCATGTTGACATAGGTAGTATATAGAGTTCCCAAGATAAGTGGGGTGCATCACAGTGACTCTGGCTGCTCTTTAGAAATCAGATTTCCCGGCCTTACCCCAACCCTACTAAAATCAGAATCTTTATTTTCGGGACCCAGGAATGTGTTTCTGATTAAAATCTTCAGGTGGTTCTGATGTACAGCTAGATTTAGGAACTAATATAGAGGCTGAGACATACTCGCAAAGTACATAACCTGGATGATTTTTTTTTTTTTTTTTCTGATAAAAATCCTGATCTATTTCAAGTTTTCCTCCTGTTTGGGTGTGGTTTAATAATCCCACATAATGTCATTCATCTCCTTCAGCAAGGCATCCTGTTGAAAGTGGCTGAAACAATCAAAAGTTGGATTTCATTTTCTCAGTGCAGTAAGAATGATGACTTACTTCATAAGTTGGTAAGTGTGCGCTTTACTTCTTTTTGTCATTTTTCAGGGCTTCACTTCATTAGTGAGAGAGTTGATGAACCAGAATTTGTTTTGCTACTGATTTGGGCAGTGATTGGTTTTGATTAGAAATTCTGCAATAACTAGGGAGCTTTTCCCTAATCTTATGAAATACACCTTTAAATTGGGGTTCTTTAGTATTTTTCATAGTTCTTACAGGAGGATATTAGCCACTTAGAATGGAATATTTTTGTAGTTATTCGTAAGATTACTGATTTATTTGTTAGCTTACTTTTTTAGATTACTGACCTATTGCCACCATCTTCTTTCATTGACAAGTATTCTTTTCAACAGCGAAGGGAATATATTAGTGGGATTTTTCCCTTTTCACTCTGAAACTTGACTGACTGCATCCTTAACCAAGAGCCTGTGATTTACTGGAGGGCAACTGGTTACTGGTTCTGTTCACAGAACTGAGGCAAAATCAAAAGTGGCATCTCTGTAATTTACTCATTTTGTTAATCTACCATTCTCTGACAATTTAGTATGTGAAATTTAGTCCTTTGGGACTGATAAGTCACAGAATTTCCCAAAGATTTGCAGTAGTCAACATCGAGGGTCTTAGTGATTTCTGTGAGGATTTTCCTACTCTCTGCTGTGAAGTATTTGTTTTTTGACTTCTGACCCCTGTCCTAAAGATAAAAAATCCAGTTAGTGTAGTTAAGAAATTCAGATTATAAATTCTCATGCCTCCCAAAGGCATAGGCTCCCAGAAGACCTAATCAGTTTACAAGTAAGTAGGTTTCAGGATCCAGAGCTGGCCTAAGACCTTAAGGTGGTAATTATTATTGTTATAAAGTAACATTTGTAAAGTGATTATTTACAAAGTGCTTTCACATTCTGATTTGGAAATCCAAACAACACAATAAGGTTTCGTGCATTTTATGAGTGAGAAAGCCCCACGTTCAGATAGTTCAGTTTGGTTTAGGAATGCCTATGTCAATCGTTCAAGAAATGTACTGCTGAAAAGTTGTAGAACTATTATTTGAACCCAGGTTTCCTGGCTCCGATTGCATGCTCTTTCCTTTATAACACACTATTCTAGCTTGAGTGTTATTATTTTTTGACTGACTAAAATTACTTTCTTAGCAATCCGTATTGTCAGGTTCTGTGTTCAGGATTTCACCTTTGGTAAAGGGTGTGTTAAGAAGGTCAGTGACGTATTTCACCATCTACATAGAATATCATCTCTGTCCAGGTGGAGCCATCCTCATTCTTCGGTGATACTAGGACTGTGGTAAGGTATATGGATCCATATACATTTTTCTGTGGTTGAGTGATAGTCTGCATAGTCCTAATCTTTTCATTCTTGGTTCTTTGCCATTGGCAACATGCTTCATATCATGTTCCACGATAAAGTTCCAACTTCTTTATGCGTCCCTTTTGTGCCTATATTATGGAGAATTGTACATACCTAAGAAATAGCTTACTAGTAATGGGACAAGGAATTTCCCATTTGGCTTCTGTGGTAAGATTGATTCACTTCTTTCCCTCGATTATGATGTATTTAAATTTTGTTAGCTATACAAGTACTAGGAGCCCTACTGCTGCAGTGGTTAAAGCACTAGGCTGCTAACCAAAAATCTGCGATTTGAACCCACTAGCTGCAGGAAGACATGGCAGTCTGCTTCTGTAAAGATGTACCCCCTTAGAAACCCTGTGGGACAATTCTACTGAATCAACTCAATGGCAATGGGTTTGGCTTTTTTGGTTTTGTACCAATATTGAAGTAGGCCCTCTTTCCTTATATAAAAATACTGTCAATTGCCCCATGGAATCTGAAGATCTTACCATTTTTTCATTTTTATTAGTGTAATATTTTTCTTAAAGATTTTTAAAAATCAGAAAGATAGCACTTTTTATGTATTTTTTAGCCCATAAAGTGATTCACATATGTTATCTCATTTGATGCTTATTTCAACTTTTTTGAATAGCACTGTAGAATTACAGTGTTATAAGATCATTGAAGTATATTGGTACATGCAAACGTCCCCTTCTCCATCCCTAGGGGAAAAAATAGAAATCTCTTTATTCTCTTGCTATGCTTTCTCATTTCCTTTTCGTTCTATCCAGGCAGATCTTTCTAAATTACTTTCTTATCGTGCCACTTCTCTATTTAGATTCTAAAATGATTCCTATTATCCGTGAAATCAAATCCAAATTCAACATTAAACAGTTTGCATAATTTGACCCTAACCTGCCATTTCCAACCGTATTCACCAGTATTTTCGTCTTCTGTCTATTCACTGGAATCTTTTCCATAGCAATCCTAGCTCTTCCTTAGGTCCTTTCCCGGAAACTCCAACCTATTGGCTGTGTTATGTTCTATACCAACCCAGGAATAATTATCTATGCTGTGTTCTATAAGTTTTTGTAATATGTTATCAATGTGTGCTTTTCTTTACTGTGTTTTAATTATATCATGTGTAGTAACAGCACTAACTGCTAACACTTATGTAGTGCTTACTATGTGCCAGATACTGTTCTATTATTTTACAAATACACGGACTTATTTAATCCTCACAACAACCCTGTGAGGTAGGTACTATTATTTCCTCAATTTTGCAGATAAGGAAACTGGCACAGAGAAGTTATTAACTTTCTCAGTCATAGTTAGTTATAGAGATAGGATATAAACATAGGTGCTCTCTGAGTCTTGGCACTCTAAAACTTGTTGAGGGTAAGCCACAGTTCACATAGTACACCTCTCACAGCATAGACCTTCCAGCTGTTCAGATAATACTAATATTTCATCTCATAACGACTCATTTTCTTCATTTGTAGACACTTGGACCTGGGCTTCACAGCGCCAATAGAGCTATTGTGACATATTTCTTAATTTTGTTCTATCTGTTTTCCTGATGGTGTGATTGCCATGTATAACACAGTTTCTATAGAAACGTAATCAGTTCTTATTTTTATATTTAAAGAGTAATATATAATTTTACAATTTATCCTTAAGAAACTTAATTCATTAATTTAATCTGATTCAACTCAACAGTTACAATCATCAGAATATAGTTCAAGTTATTCCTTTGTAGAGGCACTCGTCATACAGATGACACTGCTTTAGTTATCTGGAGTGTCTTGATTCCTTTCAATCTCCTTTGTATTTATAGATTATGTACAGGAAAGCAGAATTAGTTGACTAACAAAGACTTACTTAGGATTTGAAATCAAAATTGAGGAAGTTATTTTCTGTCTTTGGGCTTTGGTTTCTCCTGTATAAAACTGAGAGGAGGGTAATAATGTAATCCAGGGTTACTGTGAGAATTAAACCACCTGTCCTAACACTGCTACCTCATCTCTCACCTCTCCACCACATGTGCTGTGCACGCAGCTAATATCAGATGGCTTGCAGCTCCCCAAACTAGAAAGACTTTTATTCTACTCCATCCCACTCTCCCAGCTTTTTATCTGGACAGTTCTTGTTCTTCCTTCAAGACTAAGCTCAGACATCACCTCTTTACTTTCTCTGACTTCATCACAAGTTTAGTTCTCTATACCATTTCACAGTATCCTTAGTATATCAGTACATTATTCTGTAACTCTTACTTTTTAGTCTTCTCCATTAGACTATAAACTCTTTAAGAGTAGGTACTTATATGTCTTCTTCATTTTTTGTGTCCTCAGTGTCAAGTGTGGTACCTGACATGTAGAAGATATTCATTGATAGATGGATAGAAGGAAGAAGTAAAATGAGCTGATACATGTGAAAGCATTTTGTAAACTACAGAGTGCTATGCAAACATTAGTGTGAATTTGCATTACATTCCTTAATGATATATATTTAATAGTGTCCATTCTTAGAAGGCCTGGATCTGTTGATGTAATTATTAGGTATGGGCTATATTGTTACAGTATCTAGGGATGCATCTTTTATGTTATAGTAATATATTTTCTATGTTATGTTCTGGCAGCTTAATTAATCAGGTTTATTAATCTGTAATTATTTGACATCTCCTTATTAAAACTTTATATTTCACATCCGATGGCCTAAGGATGTCCGCCTCAGTGCTTTTGTTTCACATGTGCAATGAAACTAAAACTCCACACTGAAGATAGATTGGACTGTTGTTTCTTCCACGTGGAGTCTGAGCTGAAAATAAACACCTAAATTTTATTAATAAATTAGGAGTTTAGCATTTAATACAAGATTATGTATGTATTAATTCCTCTCTTCTGGTTCTTTAATGGCAAGGATATTGGATTCCGACTCGACTCACTACATACCATCCTGCAACAGGAAGTCCTGTTGCAAGAGGATGTGGAGCTGATTGAGCTACTTGATCCCAGTATCCTGTCTGCAGAGCAACCTCAACAACAGGAAAATGGACACCTTCCAACACTTTGCTCCCTGGCAACCCCTAATATTTGGTACTGTCCAGAAAACATCTATCCTTTGACTCTTTACTTATAAAGAATTAGCAGAGGAAATCCATCATCATGTTCTCTCCGTTATAAAGGCATTATTACCATTCATACATTTTAACATTACAATTAATATAATGATATATCAGAGGTAAAAAAGTACCTTTCTAAGGTAAATACAATTTAAAGTGAAGCTAGAAAAATCCAATTGATTATTATATGCTTCCAACTGCGTATAATTGGTTCTGTGCTTAAAAAAAAAAAGTTAACTGTCAAGTCGATTCCAACTCATAGCACCCCTACACAACAGAGTAGAACTGCCTCATAGGGTTTCTGAGGAGTGGCTGGTAGATTCAAAGAGCAGAACTTTTTGTCAGCAGCCGTAGATCTTAACCACTGTGCCTCTGTGCTTAGCTACCCAAAAAGCAGGTACAACATGCACCAAAAAGAATCTCTCTCATCCATATACCTGTGCACATGTATATATGCAGTTCTTTAGGCTTCTCTTTTAATTAAGGGTTTACATCATAACCACATTGCAGAAATACCAAGCATAGGCTACAACATGGAGGTAAAAGTCAACTCTTCCTGAGTTGGCGAAGAGGAGTTCAGAGGGAACATAGTTTGGCTGTTCAAACTATGCTGAAACTTTTCAACTCGAAGTATTACGGTCTAATACCGAAACCATAATCTGTAAAAAAAAAAAAAAAACGTGAGTAGTAAAAAAGGGATTTTATATAT
Source organism: Loxodonta africana (assembly GCF_030014295.1). Taxonomy (NCBI): domain Eukaryota; kingdom Metazoa; phylum Chordata; class Mammalia; order Proboscidea; family Elephantidae; genus Loxodonta; species Loxodonta africana. The sequence goes on along the minus strand of NC_087345.1, from coordinate 36,574,023 downwards.
CCAGAACTGTTAGTGTCCTCTTCTGTTAAAGTGTGAACTGATTAAATTTGTCAGAGAAGGGAAGAATGAATCAATGAGTGGATTAAATCACTTCGTGAACTTTCAAGTTATACAGGCAGTTACATTATTTAAAAGACATATTACATGTTTGTAATTGACCTAAATAAAATGATTTTTATACTAATTTGTGTATTCCAAATTAGTGAGATGGGATAATCCATGATGGTTATTTAAAATTAGATGCCTTTATTCAAAACAGTTACTCGCTTGGTATATCTTATTTCTAATTGGAAAAACATTTACATTTTCTTGAGAAATGATGTGTTTCTGTGTAAGCAAAATCTGATTTTGGAAAAAAGCTTATCTTATCCCCAAAGTAGTATTTTTGCTTTTAATTCTGTAAAATTGGATTTTAAAATATGTAATTTGCTTTTTGGGTAAAGATTCCACATCTTTAAAAAAAATGGTTATAGAGGACACCTATTTCAGTGTCCTTTTACCTAAGTTTGGAAACTCAGATCTTAATACCTAAGCACCATTGTCTAGTTTCTAGGTATTGTAAAATCTGCCCTACTTTTTTTGTAAGACATACTTTACAGAGAAGCTATCATTTTATCTGTTTTAGTCAACCTAAATTTACAATTGTTTTTACTGATTAAAGTAACTCATCTTTCTTTAGTCTGATGGACATTTGGTTCTTGATTTCTTTGTTCCTAGGGATGTCTCAATGCTTTTTGCCTTCATTAGTTTGCTGGTTATGCTTCCCACTTGGTGGATTGTATCTTCCTGGCTGGTATGGGGAGTGATTCTATTTGTTTATCTGGTTGTAAGAGCTTTGAGATTATGGAGGACAGCCAAACTACAAGTGACCCTAAAAAAGTATAATGTCCATTTGGATAATACAGCAGCAAAGAGCCGAGCTTTTACAAACCTTGTGAGAAAATCATTGCGTCTCATTCAAGAAACTGAAGTCATTTCCAGAGGATTTACACTGTGAGTTCATTTTTTATTTAATTTTAAAAAAGGTTCTTTTCTACTACATAGTAAAATGTAAATATTTCTTACCTATTTTCATTTCTGTCTTGTATTTCCAGAAAAAATGGGTTTTTCTTTAGCAGTTATTAAATTCTATTAACTGCTAAATGGAAGAATAAACATATGCTACACTTAATATGTAGTATGATTCTGTTTATTTACCTTGAGGAGCCAAAGTGCTTTGAGAGTAATGGATATTTCTGTAAGTTATCATATGATTTATATTAGATAATAGAGAGAGTGCCTAATACCAGCCCCAGCATGCAATAAACCCATTGCCATCAAGTTGATTCTGACTCATAGTGACCCTATTAGGACAGAATAGATCTGCCACATAGGGTTTCCAAGGCTGTAATCTTAATGGAAGCTGACTGCTACATCTTTCTCTCTCAGGGTGGCTCATGGGTTCATATCACCGACCTTTTGGTTAGCAGCTGAGCACTTAACCACTGCACCGCTGGGGCTCCTTTAGCATGCAGTAGTTACCCAATAAATATTTGTTTCCTTTACTCCCTGTCAGATGCCCTCTTTTCTCAGTTGAAATGTTATATTGACATGAATTCACTTTGAAAAACCTCAGCGTGTGTTAATGATATTCTTTAGGTAAATATCAGATGTTATGGCTCTGATACTCTCAGAATATCCTGCAGATAATGATGTTTCACATTCTCATAGGAAATTAAATATTTACCAGTCCAGGTGAAAGTGTAAGCTACAGGATATACTGGCTACTTATTCTGCAATTAAAGGGAAAGTTATATTTATTGAATACCAACTATGCTCCATGTACTGTGCTAGACACTTTACATATAATTATGATAAAATTGTATGATTTTGCATACAATTATTGATAAAGGCATGTGATTATAAGTGGTAGAACAAGTATTCAAATCTATTTCCATCTGACTCCAAAGCCTATTTCCAGTACACTAGGCTGCCTGTCACTCACATATGATAGTTGTACTATAATATGTATAATAATTTATATAACTTTTGCACTCTGTAGGTGAGAGAAAGTAAGTATATGGTGAAGAATAATCATTGCTCTTAATTAGTTGTATCTTGGAAAATCAAGAAAATGGGGAGAGAAAGAATTTCTGGTGATCGTTGGATCCTTCACTCTGCTCTGTTGTAGAATAGTGCTTAAACAATCTTGATACATACAGTTGTACCTGGGAAATCATTAAACAGGAAAGTGGAAGAATCCCCAGTAGTCTTCTCATTCTTCACTCTGCTGTACTCTAGAACAGTGTTTAAACACTTTCAAGACATAAAATGGATTTTATAATTTCCTTTTCCTCCCATTTCAAAATATAACAATCCTCTGTTAATCTTTGTCCCTGAATTGTGGTTGAAGTTCACCTCTTGTTCATGTTGTTAGATGCCACTGAGTCAGTTCCCACTCACAGCGACCCCAAGCTGCTAGAGGATAGCAAATTTTAAAAATTTGAAATCACACTAAGAATAAATAATAGCTCCTTTTTATTCTTGATTTACACAGCATTTTATTGAGGGGACTTGTCAAGCAAAGTGGCTGTATGTCCAATGCTTAGTTAGGTATGTATAGAAGATCTGTGCTTTTGTCATTGTTCAACTTTTACCTATACGTGAGGTGAAGTGAGCCAGTTAGACCTCATTTACTTCCAGGTTATGCCTTTGCTCATTCAGATGGCAGACAGGAAGAAAAAAGAAATATTGGAAGAACTTGTGCTTCAGTTGTCTTCATTTAACTGGATAATGGAATGAAAAAAATGAGGAACAGTAAATCTTGAATCATAATTTTTTTAAAAAATAGTCTCAGTTTTTAAAACTGATTAGTACAGTGGAGCACATACAGTGCCATATATTAAAATCAAGACTGCTGTGTTGTCTCTTGCCACAAATTGTCTTCTCTAGCAAATAATTTAACCCTTCCTTGCTGCTTTCCCTTATTTTAAAGTAAGTCATGCTGGACAGCATTTTCTAGATTTTTAATATCTGAATATATTTTAGTTTGTTTTAACATTTTTTTAAGTTTTGAGTTAGAAGTCTTATTTTATGGGTTCATGGATATAAGAAATTCATAAATTCCAATGTTGTGTTTATTAGGAAAGGTTATGGATTCGATGGAAAAAAATTATCTTTTAACTAATATTGAATTGTGCATACTTTCAGTTACAAAAACATAATACGTTATATGTCATTACGTGTTGCAACTAGGTACTCCCCATTAATCTTATGGAAAGTGCCATGAAAAGTGCTTCCTCTTGAACAGTTTGAGAGTAGCTATACTACTACGTAGTAACCCTTACTTTGCCTTTCTACTTGCATTTCCCTGTTGGCCACTGGTCCTGTTATCTTTCTGCGTCCCTACTTCATTTTGAGTAGGTAAGTGCCAGTGGCAGCAGGTGGGTAAGTAATTTTACCCTACTTTTATGAATATACAGAATATATTTCTGTATGGTATTACAAGGGATCAAATGTATGATAAATGAACATATGTAAGTATGTATAAAAATACAGTAAGTGTTTATGATTAAGGACTTCATACTTCTGTAGATATAAATTTTGAAAACTGAACGTAAATAGTTCCATGTTAGTATATTTTAGCAAGCAGTGTCTATATGTAAAAAGTGATTCAAATTCTTATATAAATATTCCTCGGTATGTTTCTACTATATCTCAACTAATATTATTTTACCATATCAGAGGAAGCCTTTACTCTTTGAGATTTAAGTTTTCATTTGTCTTTTTCCTGGTGATTATTTATGTATCAGGGAAATGGCTATTTATGGGACCCGAGTTGGGATACTTTTAATCATTTTCTAATGAAAATCATAAAAAAGGAATTTTTTTGTAAGTTTAATAGAGTTGTGGGTTTAGGAAACAAAAACTTTAGGACACCTGTACAGTTGTATCACATTTTACTTTTCAAGTTTGCTTGACAGGGTCAGTGCTGCTTGCCTATTTAATAAAGCTGGACAGCATCCCAGTCAGCATCTCATCGGTCTTCGGAAAGCTGTCTACAGAACTGTAAGAGCCAACTTTCAAGCAGCAAGGCTAGCTACTCTATATATGCTGAAAAAATATCCTTTGCTGGCTGCATGTGGGAATAAACAATGTTTCCAGTATCTTTAATGTAAATATTATAGTTGCATCCTGTAAAAGTTAACTATAAACTGAGATTGCATATTTTGAAACTAATTTCCACCATCACTTCTATTTTAAAACTGGAAATGCTTCCGGGGGAATGACAATAATAGACAGGAAGAAAGTTCGTCTCTTGTGTGGCTGATTTTCAACAAGGGAAGAACTTGAATTCCCTCCCTTTGCTGACCCAGAGAATAAAGTCAAAAGAACCTGACTTTGCTTGATCTGACATTTTAAAAAATTACTGAACATGGCAGATTTGCAACATGACATGATAATAAAGTGGCAACAGAAAATCCCTCCCCTTTCAAAGAACACAGGATCTAGAGTCAGATTGCCTAAATTTATATTTTGGCTTTATGAGTTACTCCTATGTAACCTTAAGTAAGTTTTTAAACCTCTATGTACCTTGCTTTTCTCATCTTTAAAATCGCAATAATGACATAATCTTCCTCATTGTGTTTCTGTTGAAATCGATGAGTTAATGCATGTAAAATGCTTAGCCAGTGTCTGACGTATGGTAAGCACTCACAGATTACATGACAATAAAAGTCTGTCACTTAAGTTTCTAAATCAGGAAAATAGTTGTTAACCAGAGAATAAAAGTATATAAGATCTTTATCTTAGTGAAGATTCATAGATAAGTTAAATTATGAGCAAATGAGGGGCAAAAAGACTACTTTGCACTGATAAATATAATGCTTAAAGTTTACAGAATGCTATATGTTCTTTCATTATATCCTCACACAAACCTCCTGAGCTAGATTTTCTTGTGTGCACACAATGAGAAAACTAAAGATTAAGTGACTTCCTCAGTGTCACGCATCTATTAATAGGTGAAGTTGTGTCTTGACTGTAAGACTTATGACTTGAAATGTTTCCTATATATTCTTACTGTACTATACTACTTCTTTGGAAATGGAGAGAAAATATTTTAATTTTAGTCAAGAATTTTTCAATTCTTCCAGTGCCTAAATACCTGCTTGCTCTGTGTCAGCCATTCTTGTAGGTGCTAGGAAGACACAGTGAAAAGGTACACTACCTATTTTTAAAGACTTATCTGAGTGTGGTCAATAGATTAAAAAAAAAAAAAAAAAAGATAGTATTCATAAAAAAACAAAAAAACCTGTTACCTTAGAATTGATTCCAGCTCGTGGCAACCCCATGTGTTACAGAATAGAACTCCATAGAGTTTTCAAACCACCAACCTTTAGGTTGGTAATCAAGTACTGACCGTTTGTGCCACCTAGGGACCAATAGTATTCATAATACAATGTAAATGCCATCCAACATAGCAGGACAACTTACTTGCCAAGTGGAGTCAGAGAAGGCTTTCAGGGAGACGACACCTGAGTTCTTTCATAAAGAATGAGTAGGAGTTGGCCATGAGAATGATAAATTCCAGGTAGAGGTGGGCAAAAAAAAAAAAAAAAAAAGCATGTAGAATAATAGAGATATGACAGTGTGGCAAGTGAACTGCAAGTACAGTGACTATTTATTGAACATAAATTCAATGCCAGGCAATATGATAGTCGCTAGATATACAGTGCCAAACAAAATAGACATGATCCCAGTTTCATGGAGCTGATAGTTTGGTGAGGGTTTGGCAGGGGAGTGAGAGGGTAGCCTCACAAAGATTGCAGATTGTATGAGTTCCCTGTACCAGTCATTCTTCTAGATACTGAGGATCTAGCAGTGAACAAGATAGACAAGATCCTCGTTCTCATCAAGCTTACCTTCTAGTGAGTAAAATAATGAAAAGTCAGCAATTATTTTTAAATATAAAGAAAAAAACTCAATAAGATAGAGAGTGATTAATGGGGTGCTGCTTTTGACTGGATGGTAGGGGAAGTCCCCTCTGAGAAGATGGCATTTAAATTGGAATCTAAATGATAAGAAAGATCTGGGATAAGTGTTTCACTTAGATGGACTAGCAACTATAAAGATCTTGTGGCAGGAATGAGTTTAGCATTATTGATATATAGAAAGAAGACTATCGTGGCTGGAGCACAGTAAGTTGGGAGGTGGTAGAGTATGAGATGAGATTCAGAGGTAGGCAGAGTCCACATCATATTCTCTACACAAGAAACCTTAAAGAATTAAATTTTTTTTAAATCCAACTATTTCTTTGAAAAGATTAATAAGATTTATACCCTCATAAGCCTGATCAAAGAGTCCTGGTGGTGCAATGGTTAAGCACTGTGCTGCTGACCAAGAGGTCGGCAGTTTAAACCCCAGCTGCCTTGAGGGAGAAAGATGTGGCAGTCTACTTCCATAAAGATTTACAGCCTTGGAAACCTTATGGGGCAGTTCTACTCTGTCCTGTAGGGTCGATGTGAGGCAGAATCTACTCAACGGTAATGGATTTGGTTTTTGTTAAGCCTGATCAAAGTAAAAAGAGCAAAAATATGGAAAAATTTATAATAGTAGAATTGTAACCATAAATATGGAAGAAATTTAAGTAATTATAAGGGAATAGAATGTGCCGTTCTGTGGTAGCAACTTGGAAAATGTAGGAGGAAATGGATCATTTCTTATTAAAATATAAATCTCCAAAACTGACCCAGGAAGAAGTCAAAAACTTACAGAGATTGAACATACGATAAAAAAATAGGCCATTTGAAAACTATCGAAACAATATGGAAAATATGCAGCTGTAGAAAAATGATAAAGTTCTTGATGTACTAATGTCGAATGATTTCTAAACTATATTGTTAATTGGAAAAAAAGTACACAAAACAGTATTTATAGTATGTTTCTATGTGTATTTAAAAGGTTGTATATATGTGTGTGAAAGAATTCCTATGTGGCACAGACTGTTAAGTTCTAGACTACTAGCAAAAAGATTGGCAGTTTGAACCCACCCAGAGGCACCTAGGAAGACAGGCCTAGAGATCTACTTCCGAAAGATCACAGCTTTGAAAACTCTGTGGAATGGTTCTACTCTGTACACATGGGGTCACCGTGAGTCACCGTGACAATAACAACAACATATGCGTACAGATGGGGATGTGTGTGTGTGTATACCTATACATATATCCCCACGTATGTACATATTTATATTTGGATTTGCTTTTGTGTATGCATAAAATATCCTGAAGAATATACAAGATACGGTAACAGTGATTGCCTTTGCCTTTAGGTAGGGAAACTAGGTGGAAAAGGGTTTAGTACCTCATAAATTTTGAACCTTGTGATGTATCACCTATTTAAAAGCTAAATGAATAAAAAAATTAAAACTATCAGGTCTAGATGATTTTTATAGTTTTCTTAAAAGCAATTTCAGATCATAGAAATAGAAAGTTCCTGTACATCATTTTATTTATGAAAATACTATAATCTCAGTCCCATAACTTAATGTATTACAGGGGAGAAAAAAAAAAAAACTATTAACCAATTGCACATATAAACCAAAAACCCATTGCCATTGTGTTGGTTCCAACTCTTAGCAACCCTATAGGACAGAGTAGAACTGCCCCATAAGGTTTCCAAAGAGTGGCTGGTGAATTTGAACTGCCAACCTTTTAGTTAGCGGCTGAGCTCTTAACCACTGTACAACCAGGGCTCCAAATTGCCCATATGAAGATGGAAAATATTTCAATAGAATATTTATAAATTTAATCTAAAAGTTATAGATTATCATAATATGACCAAGTAGAAGTGTACTAGAAATATAAGGATGGTTCAGTATCAAGATTTGTATGGATATAATTCTTTAGAAAAACAAATTAAAGGGGAAAAAAACATGTAATTGTATTGATAGATGCCCATGAGGACCAGGAAAGAGGAAACAAAACAGTAGTCTATGTCCATCAACCTAGATAGGGTTAGTGCTACTTACATCAGTAGTCTGTGTATTTCAGATAATGTCCAGCTTAATCATGTCCTGCAGTATGCAGACTGGGAGGAGAAGTATTTACTGTAGCATAGTGATGGTCTGAGCCATGAAAGAATAAAGTGTACACTACAGTCTCAAAAGGTAGCTATCAAAAATAACTAAATTATAGCACTTTGGCACTTTTGAAGAGTTGGACTTTTAATTACTTAAATATAAAAGTATCTTATTCACATGTATTCTGTAATATATATGAGGTGTTACTTAATATATTAGATCTTAAGATTAGTTTTCAGTTTAAAAATCTAAAGTAAATCTCCAGTAAAAGTTTAAAATAAAGATTAGTAAATGTAATGTTGGACAGTTTTACTTGAATAAAATGGCTTTGTTGTTGCCTTAACCTAATTTAACCTACCCCCTAAACTCTGAGAGTGACAATGTAACCAACTACATATGTGTGGTGCCTTTTAAGGAGCTGGGCCTTGGACTTAGTGACGAGCAGGTTTCAGAAGAGGAAGCTCATAACCTTACAGATGGCTTCAGCCTGCCTGCCTTGAAGGTAATCCATTTGTGGAAGAGAAGGGCTGAAGAAAAGATAGAGGTTACTATTTCAATAAAGTTTTTCCACATTCTGGTAGTACTAGTCTGCTGTTGCTTTCAGAGAGATGAGTGATGAGCCTGGCCATCACTTCTATCCAGACTAATAAAAAATTTTTTTATAGTATATTTGTGATAAAATATGCCTATAAGATTTTGGTAATGATTTTATTAAAGTTCTCACTGGTTGGAATTTTGTATCTAATTGTGTTTTTAAGGGTGCTTTTTGCCATCAACTATAAACACGTTCTAGCATTTTATTCTAGAAAACTTAAGATAAAATACAATTAACCAAGTGATCCCTTAACACTGGTGGGTTATTTCTATGGCCACGTGTATCTGACTATGTATTAACCTCCCTTTGCCCTAGATATGTCTACTCAGTCTTTTATTTTTAAGAAAATAATAAGTAACATTATTTTTTAACTTTCTTAAAAAACCTAAGCTTTCTACAATACTGCAAATAGTTCTTGCCATCACTACACTGTTGAATTGTGGCATGTATCAAAGTCTTAACACCAGTCCACCCAATTGATCTAAGCCACCATCATTATTTTTCCCAGACTACTGTAGTTACCTCCCACTGACTTCCCTTGCTTCTATTCTTATCCCCTTTGTAGCCTGAATTATCCTTTTGAAATGTAAATCACAGCAAGTTATCCTTCTTCTCCAAGTTCTTTTCTCTATCACCCTGACACCTTGCACTTATTTTTCTCCCACAGCCTTTATTACATGACATTACTACATTATAAACCTACTTTTATATTTCTTATCTCTCCAACCAAAATATAGGTATCAGGAGGGTAAAAACTTCATCTGTTTTGTTTGTTGCTATGCATCTTCAGCACCTAGAATAGAGTCTGGCACAAAGTAAATGGTCAAAACCAACCGAACCAAACCCAGTGCCATCGAGTCAATTCCAACTCATGGCGACCCTATAGGACAGAGTAGAACTGCCCCATAGAGTTTCCAAGGAGCCCCTGGCGGATTCGAACTGCCGACCCTTTGGTTAGCAGCCGAAGCACTTAACCAGTATGCCATCAGGGTTTCCCCAAGTAAATGGTCAGTACCATATTTTTACGAAAATAACACGTGTCTTCTATGTTTGTTTGCCAACAGTGCCATCCCCCACGAGGTATTTTTCTAAGTATGCTATGCTAATTTTTTCTTTTTTTATAAAATACAGCAACATGTAAAAAAAATTGGCATAGCAGTGCTTATGAAAATACCTCATAGGGGAGGGCACCGTTAGCAAACAAATGGGTAGATGTTTGTTGAATAAACGAATTTATTCCTTCAATATTATTGAAATAACTAAAAAAAAAATTCAAAAGCACTGTCCCAAATGTCTGGAAACATCTTTTTGTGGACCCGTCAATGACACATTTCTTTGGATTTATGTAGGTCTGTCAGTCCTACGGAAACCCCGGTGGCATAACGGTTAAGTGCTACAGCTACTAACCAAAAGGTCAGCGGTTTGAATCTGCCAGGTGCTCCTCGGAAACTCTGTGGGGCAGTTCTCTGTCCTATAAGGTCACTATGAGTTGGAATTGACTCGACGGCAATGTGTTTGGTTTGGTTTTGGTCAGTCGTACGGAAACTGGGGTGGCATAGTGGTTAAGTGCTACGGCTGCTAACCAAAAGGTCGGCAGTTCAAATCCACCAGGTGCTCCGTGGAAACTCTGTGGGGCAGTTCTGCTCTGTCCTATAGAGTCACTGTGAGTCGGAATTGACTTGGCAGCAGTGGGTTTAGGTTTTTTTTTTTTTTGGTCAGTGTTACTGTCTTCCTTTCTCCTATGTGTAAAATTATTTTAATAATGATTGGGAGAAGATTCACATAGCTATGGCCCATTCCACCAACACTTCTCTTGTGGAGTAGAATTTTATTAAACCATATTTGTTACCTCAGAAGTTCCCACATGCCATGACTACATGATTTGATATGATAGTCTTGGTTCATATTTTGGTATCATATTTTTGGCTAAAATTTAGTGTTAGTTCAAGCCCAGATATATTCATTACTTAGGATAAAGTGAAAGATTTGAACAAGAAATTAAGATAAACAAATTTATAGTTTTGAATGTTGACCAGTATATTTTACTGATGTAGTCTCTCTCTCTTTTTTTTTTAAGGTTTTGTTCCAACTCTGGGTGGCACAGAGTTCAGAATTCTTCAGACGGTTGGCCCTATTACTTTCTACAGCGAATTCACCTCATGGGCCCTTACTTACTCCAGCACTTTTGCCTCATCGTATTTTGTGTGATGTGATTCAAGGTCTACCTCATGCACATTCTGCCTGTTTGGAAGAGCTAAAGCGTAGCTATGAGTTCTATCGATACTTTGAAACTCAACACCAGTCTGTACCCCAGTGTTTATCCAAAACCCAACAGAAGTCAAGAGAACTGAATAACGTTCACACAGCAGTACACAGCTTGCAGCTCCATCTGAAAGCATTACTGAATGAGTAAGTTCAGAATCCATATAAGGAAATGTCCCCATGGTTAGCAAGCTTCATTCTTGTACCATTGTGGTTGTTGGCTTTATCTTAGCTAGAAAAAAGAAAAAAATTTGAGACATGCAGCATGGAGGATGATTTATAGCCATGAATGTAGCAGAGAAACAATTATTTGTTAAATACTATAATTTTGAGGAGCCATTTATAGTTTTACTTTTCCTAATTTCTACTTAGAAAGATAATTAGGACAAAAGGAGATGACGTTCATTCTCTTTGAGAGCTGAAATGGGCAAGGTTATAAAAAATGAGCTTCCTTCCCACCAACTCCCATTATTGAATGTTTTGATCGAATATTCTGTACCAGAATCCTAACTAAAAGGGGAGAAAATGCAGAACAGAATTCCAGACTTTCAGGAGCCAGTGAGGCTGGATGAACCCCAGAAACAATTGCCGTGAGACAGTCTTTAAACGTTAAATCTGAAACCAGAACTGTCCCCTGAAGGCTCCTTTGAACCAAACACCAGTTTGGCTTAATTAGTAAAGTACGTTTGCCTTGAGCATTGTGCTCTTTTAAAGAACTGTGTGAAATTGAATTGACAACAGCAACTTGAAAGGTTATATGAGAAGCTTAGGGGGCAGTATGTTTGTGTTAATAGTTGTGTAATAATTTGGAAAAGGATAGTGAGAATGGTTGCGTAACTTGAAGAATGTCATCAGCGTTACTGAATTTACGTGTTGAAATTGTGTCTTTTGTTGTGTATATTTTCACCAAAAAATAAGATAACTTTAAAAAAAAGAAGAAGAATGAGCTTCTTTTAACTCTCTTAAGGTAGGACTCTTAAACTGGAACCTGCAGTCTGAGGGAATTATCTGCCAGCATTATCCCAAGCCAAACCTGCTGCCATCTAGTTGATATCTGGCTTATAACAACCCCATAGGGTTCCCAAGGTGTAAATCTGTACAGAAACAGACTACCACATCTTTTTCCTGTGGAGCCTCTGGTGGTTTCGAACCACTGACCTTTCGGTTAGCAGTTGAGTACCTTAACCACTGCTCCACCAGGGCTCCTTTACAAGAGGTATTGTTATATGTAAGAACAGTGGTATATTGCTATTTTCCTAAATAAATTCCAACAGATCCGGACATTTTTCTGTAGCACAGGCCAATATTTATGGCCCTGACTGAATAATAAAATGTCGGGTCTACTCTGATACACCTTTATCAATTGAAATGCTCTTTTCCATAAATGTCTACATGGAGAATTTTTCAGAAAATAATTTGAAATTTAAAAATGGAGTAATGGCATACAGTATCTGAATACAATCATTTCTGGTAAGTTTTTTGGTAACACATATTGATACTATAGAAATGGAGAAAACGAGTGGGTTGTATCATATCATATAATCAGTAAGATGGATGTGAAGAATGGTCAGAGGAATTTAATGAGCTGATAAGATTACAGTTGATATGCTTGACCTTGGGCACCAGGCGAGAAGCGGGAGGGGCAGGGCAGCAGTCAGTTTTGTAAGATAAGAAAATAGGTCAAAAGGACTTGAAGTTACAATAAAATCAAAATCTGAGTTTACTGGAATGAAGGAGGGTATGATACGCAAGGATAGGAAATTAAGGTCAGAAAGACATTTTGAGAAGGTACATTTTTATTGATCAGTTAAGATGTAAAACTGATAAAGTTTGGGGCATAGGGAGGATTAAGAACTTATGAGACAGTTCAAACCTACCAGCCAGTCCATGGGAGAAAGATGTGTGGTCTGCTTCTATAAAGATTACAGCCTTGGAAACCCTATGGGGCAGTTCTACTCTGTCCTATAGGGTCACCACTGAGTTGGAATAGTCTCAGCTGTAGTGGGTTTGGTTATTTTGTTTTATGTATCTATCCACTCAACAACTTGGATGGATCTCAAGAGTATTATACTGAGTGAAGAAAACCAATCTCGTATAGTTCCATTTATATCACATTCTTGAATAATGTTATACACTTGGAGAACAGCTTAGTGGTTGCAAGAGTTAGGGATGGGCCCGTGGGTTCAGCTCTACAGGGGTAGTACAAGGGAGCATTTGTTAATTTCTGTATCTTGATTGTGGTAGTGATTACATGAATCTACATGTGTTAAATTGCATAGAAACACACACATGAATGAGTGCATTTATAACTAGCAAAATATAAATAACCTTCATGGATTTTACTAAAAAAAAAAACTACAGGAAAAGGATGTTCCAGTGGCCTGTAGCTACTGTTCTAAGAAAACAGATGAATGCTAACCACCCTGTTTCCCTCAGGGAATGTGGGAGATAAGATAATCTCCACTTGAGTGGCTCCAAAGGTATGATGTCATCGGAGAGAAGAAAGCAGGATTTCAGTAGAAAGGTTGTATTGGGCAGAACCAGAGTCTCTGAAAGTATTTATATCTCAGAGTACATTAGAATGATGAGAAGATGGCTCAGGGAAGGAAGAATGTTACACTGGATGGATGTGAAAAGGAAGAGGAGAGGCTTTTTCCTTGGGCAGGGATTGTGGATTGTGCATGAGAAGTATTTTTCATGTTTAAAAATGAAATATTTTGTGATTTTCTTTTTTTTACTGTACGTCACCTTTCTGAACACTAGCTACAGAATATACGAGTCACAAACCGTCATACCTGATTTGCTGTATACTGTTGCAGCACACAAGTTTTAAAAGTATTACCTAAACATTGTATTTCATATCTCAAAACCCAGTTTTCCTGTTTCAGTCCTCCCACCCCTTTGCCCCTGTGCTATTCCTGCTGTCACTCTGTTAGTGGAGGACTGTATTGTCCCTTGCCTAAATTAGTGCATGAACGCTCTAACTGTTCTCCCTGCCTCCAGAGTGTTCACTGCCATATTAATCTTACTGAGGCATACATTTGCTTTCTCAATCGAGAATCTTCTTTAGTTTTGAAGTACAACAGCTTAGACTAAAATTTATATAAAATGTTCTATAGAAAAGATTTGCCATAACCTGTCTGGGAATCTGTTTTTCTATCTTTACTCCTTTCCTCAGTCCAGCCAAACTGTATAAATACCTTTTCCAATGTTCCATCTAGAATAACCTTCCTCATCTTTTTGTACATACTCATATTTTATCCATCCTTCAAGGCTACCTCAAAAGTACTTCTTCTGTAGCCATTCCCTGTCTGTACCCATTGCTCAAAGAAACTATCCATCTTCTGAATTCTCATAACACATTTGTATCTTTCTCTGGTATTACCCTTTTGTGCCTAGATTCAGCCCAGCTTTATAGCATACGAGCTGTGTGACTCTGGGCAAGTTTTCTTAAACTCTAGACCTGATTCTTCCATTGTAAAATGGGAATAAAACATGTTATAAGTTGTGATATTATATTTTATGTACATATATGTATAATTTCCCTAACTAGGTTATGAGTTTGTTATAAGTAGGAAATGGTTTAATCCTTTCAGCTCATCAAATGCCTCGTACGTATGCAAGTAATATTTGTGGAATAAATGTGTATTGCTCCCTTACAAGCTTTTTTTTCAGACAAGCCTTGTGAATTATAAATTTTTCATTTTATATCTAAAAATTTTTTTTCCTTTATTACTTAGGGTAATAATTCTTGAAGATGAACTTGAAAAGCTTGTTTGTACTAAAGAAACACAAGAACTAATGTCAGAGTCTTATCAAATCCTAGAACAGAAATTAAAGTTAATTCAGCCCCATGTTCAAGCAAGCAACAATTGCTGGGAAGAGGCCATTTCTCAGGTGGACAGACTGCTACGAAGAAATACAGATAAAAAAGGTCCGTACACTTATCAGATATGCTCACTCCAGTCTCGTAGGATTTTACTTTCCAGATTTTTAGGTAAATTTTTTGTCTGCAAGGTGAAACTGGCCTCACAAAATTTCCTAGTTTACTAAAAAAAGTTGAACTAATATGTATAAATTATGACACTGGATACAAAGTCTTGACTCTCTGATTTTGTAACTAAAAGGTGAATATGTTTTGAAAGTTCAGCAAATCATATACCTTATTTAAAAAAAAAATTAAATGAAAGAATAGATTTTGATAGTATCTTTCCATTATGAGAACTTGCAGGAGCTCTTTTCCAGTTTGGGTAATAAAAAAAATGAGTTCAGTAGTTAGGGGCCAGAAACAGTTTTTCTTTTAAGATAAAGTGCCTACTTGTGTCCTTTAGAAATAATATGCAAATGATATAATTAGTGGCATTACATGCATATTCATTATCAAGGGTCTAACATGTTCTAAGTCTCAGTATGTAATGGTGATGTATCAGACCACCTTGTGCTGCCAGGTATAAAGGCAGTCTTGAAATTTTTAGCTAAACTGCTTTCATTTGATCCGGATTTTATACTGATTTTTATATCACTAATTTCATTTAAATGTTTGACATATTAATGTTTTTAATTATGCAGCAAACCAATACCATGCTTATCACTTGTGTCTTTATTTTAAGGTTAATCAGACTTAGGCATAGAAATTGTATTGTGGCCACCGATGGTTAATGCTTTACCACCTTGTCAGTCATTGTTTTGTTTACAGTAGATCAGTGATATTTTGGTTAATATCTTAAATAAGCTGAATAAGTCCTTCCATAGTAAAAGAATTTAACTTTTTTCAAAGGAAATTATAACATGCTAATTAATTACTGATATATTACCGATAGTTTTCTTAGATCTCAAATTAAATGGTGAATAATTTTTTCTCTAAAGGATAAACTTGCAAAGGACTTTCAATATGTTCAAATACTTACACATATTAAACTTTTATATGACTTAAGTCTAGAACCTTTGAGTACATTGTCTATAAATAGAAACACTCAGACGATCTTTGGATGTTAAAAAATTCACCTCACCCACCCCTCCCTCAACATACTCGGTGATGTTAAATCTTAGTGTATTACTTAACCATTATGTTAAAACTGTCTCAACCACTGGGCAGGTGATAAGTCATTTCTTATTTATGCTCTGTATTTGTGGCTTTTGCTCACAGGTGATAAATGATATGAATTAAGACACAAGTGCTTTACAAACTTCTCACTAAAATATCCACAGAGGCTGTGGCTACACAACTTTAAGTAAAATGTTCATTTGAATTTTTTTAAAGAAGTGGGTATTTTAATTAACTGTATTTTTTAATGTTTTATTTTGAAGTAATTAATTTCAAACTTAAAGAAAAGTTACAAGATTTGTTTGAACTACCCTTTGTCCAGATTCCACAGTTTTTGACATTCTACCACATTGGCCTTTTCTTTCTTTATATGTCTGTTTATAATTCTTTTGTTGTTGTTCTGAACCATTGAGAGTAAGTTGCAGACATGAAAATTCATTACCCCTAAATATTTCTGTTTGCATTTTTTAAAAACATGGATATCTACAGTTTACCATCAAAATCAGGAAATTAACACTCATGTAATATTGCCGTGTAATTCACAGATGCCACTCAGGTATCACTGATTGTCCCAATAACAGTTTTTATACGTACTGATCCGGATCATGCATGACATTTAGTTGACATGCTCGTTAGTCTCCTAATTTAGCCTTCCCTTGTCTTTCATGATATACGTTTTGTGAAGAAATACTTAGAGGTTATATAAATCTTTTTTCTCATCAAAATTTCACCCACTGTTAAACATACATACATAACCCAACAGTATTATTCCTAGGTCTTTACCCAAGAGATATAAAGCTTAATGTTTACACAAAAACCTGTACACAAATGTTTGTACCAACTTTGTACATAAAACACTGAAAACCGGAAGCAATCCAGGTATTCTTCACCTGGTAAAAAGAGTAAAAAAAAAAAAAAAGAATAGAATAGAATACTACTCAACGATAAAAAGGAATGAACTATTGATGCATGCAGCACCATGGATGGATCCCCAATGCATTATGCTAAGTAAAAGAAGCCAGACTTAAACTACTACATACTGTATTATTCCACGTATATGACATTCTTGAAAAGGCAAAATAGAGAGGAACAGAAAGCAGGTCAGTGGTTGCAGATGAAAATGGAAGGAGGAGTAGGTTATAAAGAGGGACCACAAGGGAATATTCTGGGGTAATATAATTGTTCTGTATCTTAGTTGTGGTGATGATTGTTACATGACTGTGTTTGCCTAACCTCAATCAATCAATCAAATTGTACAACTAAAAAAAAAGAATTTTTTAAGTGAGTAAAAGAAAAGAATTTTATCCACTAGTTTTAGCATCCCTGGTGGCTCAGTGGTTAAGCCTTTGGCTGCTACCTGAAAGGTTGGCAGTTCAAACCCGCCAGTCCCTCCACAAGAGAAAGATGTGGCAATCTGCTTCCGTGAAGATTTAGCTTTGACATCTCTTTGGGACAGTTCTATGCTCTGACCTGTAGGGTCACTGTGAGTCAGAATTGACTGACAGCAGTGGATTTGGTTTGGTTTTGGGTGTTTTTTACTTGAATTAGATATTATTTTGATAGTTGCCAAATGGTAATTTTCTAATTCCATTTTTATACTTATTGGTTGGCACTCTACTATAAGGTAAAGCATCTCCCCCCGCCAATACTTACTTATATCTGTGGATATATGAGGTCTTGTTTTATTCATTGAGTCACAATTCATTACTATCATTATTTATTTTGCTACTCAAATTGTCCAAAATTTGTGTCCCAGTCAAGTTGGTTTGTGTTACCATCATTCTTTCAGCACTTCCTTACTTGTACATTCCTTGCCCCAACCCTGGCATAAGCATGTCTCCAAGAAATTCTGGTTCCTTTTAATGGAGAATGGCATTTAGAAACCAAGATCTGGGTGCTAGGTGTGTTCATGGTCACTGGGATGTCGTTGCTTTTAGACCATCTCAGTGTACACAGCTATGAAGTATATATGTGTATATAAACTTACACATATTTATATCTATTTCTGTATCTGTTCATAAATGTTATAAACCAATATCTCTAGTTCCATTCCAATACCACATGATTTATTCTGTTCTTCCCCCTTTCTATATTTGTACCTGCTTTATCTAATAGTGAGAAACTTATTTTTCATTATCTTCAATATATTTATTCGATCCCTGTACCTGACCATATGGGCTGTCTCGTAAGCTACATTGTTGCTCATACCTGCCAAGAGTTCTTCCCATCCCAGCCCCAGCATCTTGCCATCCCTTGCTGGCTAAAAGAGACTCCCCTCCCCCACCTAGCATCCTGCTAACTCATACCAGATCCTCTAGCCCAGAGTTCCAAACCAGTTGAGAGTTCCTTCCCAGCCCTACCATCATACTGACTCAGGCTTGCCAAGAATCCCCAACCCCACTCCTGCCTCACTCTGACTCTTGCCAGCTAATAGTCCCCACCAGCACCTATACTGCATTGACTCCCTCTAGCCAAGATTTAATTGGCCATCTCTTTATTACATTTTTTTAAAGTTTATTTCATGAAGAGCTAGTGCATTTTATCTTCAAAATTTTAAAGGCACAAAGGAGTAGGTGTCCCAGCCACACGGTTTCCTTTCCTAGAGGCAACTGCTGTTATCACTTTCTTGTATATCCTTATAGAGATATTTTATACATATATTGATATAACAAATATTAATATATTTTTCTTTTATATAGAATATTACATGCACTGTGATATATGTCTTACCTTTTCAACTTGGGAGCATATTCAGCTGCAGCGTATACCTTTGTATGAACTTTATTAAACCAGGCCTCTTAAGGAACTTTTAAGACATTTTCCGCCTTTTCGTATGTTTTAGAGCCATTCGTAATTCCAAAGGACTGTCTATTCGTATATTTTCTCCATTTTTCTTTGGCTGTTCATTTTGATTTGTAGAAACTCTTGTATGTTAGGGAAATTGACCCTCTGTGATATAAAATGGAAATGTTTTTTTCCTGATTTGCCATGTATCTTTTCACTTTGTTTATGGTGGGTTTTCTATCTTCTTGTGTGTCTTCTGGATTTTTATGTCATAGTTTAAAACTTACCTTGTTTCAAAATTATTTTAAAAATTCTCCCGTGATTTCTAATACTTTATGGTTTTATATTTTTACATTTTTATCTTAGAGTCCCCTGGAATTTATCCTGGTGTTAATGAAGCATGGATCCAACTTAATGTTTTTTCAAAGCTATTGTCATAACATCATCTTTTCCCTTCTGGTTTGATTTCTAGTTTGTATTTTTTTTTTTTTATATTTGATCTGTCTATTCCAGTACTATACTGCTTTAATAGTATATTGTAATAGTTCATTGGGCTAATCTTACTACTTTTTTTTCTCAGAATTGTCCTTGTTGTTCTTGCTTTTTAATTTTTTGCAAGATCTTCAGAATTCACTTGTCTATTTTTCCTCCTCTTTCCCTTCTCTTCCCCCCTCCCCAAAAGTTCTGATAGTGTCTTTTGTCAGGATCATTTTTGTAAATTTGTAGATTAACAGAAGGAGAATTGGTATTTTTTATAATGATAGGAAACCCTGATGGCATAGTGGTTAAGTGCTACGGCTGCTAACCAAAGGGCCTGCAGTTCAGATCCTCCAGGCGCTCCTTGGAAACTCTATGGGGCAGTTCTACCCTGTCCTATAGGGCCGCTATGAGTCAGAATCGACTCGATGGCACTGGGTTTGGTTTTTTTGTTTTGTTTTTATAATGATAAGCCTTCTTTTCCAAGATCATAGTGTGCTTTTCCATTTGCCTGTGTTTCCTTTTGTGTCTCTCAGGAAGTTTAAAACTGTCTTCATATACATCTGACCCATTTCTCCGTAAATTTATTCCTAGTTATTTTATCTTTTTTGTTACTATTGTAAATGAGATTTTTTTTTCATTATCATTTAACTAGGTCCTCTCCTCCAAGAGTTTAACTTCAAGTGAAGAGAAATATATAAATCTTCTAATATTACTGTTACTAACTTTAACATCTTTTATTTCCTTAGAAATTAAAAATTATAGACTATGAGATTGGCAAAGTATTAGTGCCAAGAATATTTTTATTATACATGTACTTGTTTCTGTATGGCCTATATCTTATCTTTATCCCTACCCTTCTTTTTTTTGGAAGGCAAGCCCGAAATAGCATGTGAAAACCCACATTGTACTGCAGTACCTTTGAGGCAGCCTACTGTGCACATTGCAGACAAAGATCCAATTCCTGAAGAACAGGTAAGTGTGACATTGCGTTTTTGTCTTAAAGAAGAGTTTTATATAGAAAGCTTACCTATCTTTCTCTTGAAGTAACCTGGATAATGTTTTCTTAAATGATCTTGTCAAATTTATGTTTCTAACAGGCTCCAGAATTACAATATAGTATATTTACTATATCAAATCATTAGTTTTTAGTGCTTTAAATTTGAATCCATTGAATCCACGAGCATGCCATCTTGTTATTTATATCTAATTGTCCATTCTTTAAAGGCCTTTAAAAGTGATTAAACACATAAGGTAAAAATCAGTACATTGCAAAGGTTACTTCTGGGAAGCTGGAAATGTGTTCTATCTTGACCTGTATGTGTATATAAAAATCTTGTACACTTAAGATTTGTGTACTTTACATATGTTATACTTCAATTTAAAAAATATATATAATGATTGCATTGGATGTTGACAAAGATTTCTTTTGTTCATCCTAAGAAAAATTTATAAGTGGTATAGAAACCAACCGTAATTAGTTTAACAGACAAGAAATTTGTTAAAATATGTTAGATGGCTTACAGAGTAATTCAGAAGGCCAAAAAAAACAGGCTGAACCAGGTTGGGGTAAGCAGCCAAACTCACTCCTCAAAAGAACTGTTGCAGTAGAAACATTACTGCTCATCGCTGGGTGCAGACATTACTTCTTGTTCTATCAACGTTGAGTAGTAAAACTACCCTTAGTACCTCCATCTTCTGGGAACTTGATCTGCCACCATCCTTGCCAGAATGGATTCCTCAAAGTGCCTGCTTCTTTCATCACAAGCTTCTAAATCAAGTCTAATGCAGGTACATGTGATTAGAGGATCCCAATTCATTTATCTTAACCTTAACTGCAGGGGAAGTTGTGTAAGCAAACATCCTACCCTCTGCCTTAGAGATGTGGAAAACCGTAGGATGAGGTGTACCCCAAACCTAGGAATAGTGTTCAGACTTCCTGGGAAGCCAGAAAAAACCATAAATGTCTAACACAAAAAGGTTAAAATCCTTGACCATATCACCAACCACCACCCCTTCTAATTTTAATTGGTTTTGACATAGCTAATGACTTTAAAACTTGACTACAATATGGTATCAAAGTAGGAAAATAACAATTGAAGTTGTTAAACTTTCTTATCCACAACCCCTTTTAGGCATCTGCTGGGTTTTTTTTTGTTTTTATTTTAAAGATCTAGATTTATTTGTAGGTATTTATATTTTCTTCTTTTGCCCAACTGTACTTTAGATATCTGTACCAAGAGTAAGTCCTCATTTTAATCTCAGAGATGGGTTGGTGCTAGTAAATGAATGCTACTATAAAATTGTCTGCTTGAAGTAAATTGTTTTTTCTTTTATTTATTTTCAGGAATTAGAAGCTTATGTAGATGAGATAGATATGGACAGTGATTTCAGAAAGGATGATTTTTATTACTTGTCTCAAGAAGACAAAGAGAGGCAGAAGCGTGAGCATGAAGAATCTAAGAGGGTACTCCAGGAATTAAAATCTGTGCTGGGGTTCAAAGCATCAGAAGCAGAAAGGCAGAAGTGGAAACAACTTCTCTTTAGTGATCATGGTAAGCATTGGCTTCAGAGTAAAAGGTTATTTCAATTTGGGGGATTCTTCTTTCCTGAATCATGGATCTTATTTTAGCTGTAGAATTCTTAAACAGCTTTAATTTTAGAGATCCATCAGTAAGTATACTACTTTTTCTTCTAGATGCAAATTCAATTTTTGCAATAAAAAAGTAGCTATATAATCACATAGGAAATATGAAATCACATTTTTTTTCATCAGGTACTTTATTTTTTACTGTTTGTGTTGAAATGGGCAGTAAGTTGAGTGATTTGGAGTATTTTAAGTGAAATATTATTTTCAGATGTAGTGAATTTGACATTTTAAATGCTCTTCTCCTTATGTTAACATATTATAAAGACCTCAACAGAACAGGAAATTTATAACCTTATGTTTACTATTGAAAAAAACAAATTAAGACCTAGGGCATATAGGCACATCATTAAGTGAGTGAATACCTTAGTAGATGGGGAGTGAAGGGGCTTCTTTGTACACCACTGTCTCTGTACTCTAATTTGGGTAAGGTTGGATGACTGCTAATCCCAAAGATTCACCTTAGACTCATTCATGTTTCTTACCCTGTTTTCTTCCATCAGACTTTAAGGGGGCTGGAAAGGGAAAGCACGAAGGAGGCTTGATATTTGGCAATATAAACCTAGCTGATTCCTCACTGAAAATGAATTCCTGTGGGTTTCTAATATTGTAAAGTGGACTTCTCTTCATTTTAGAGTCTCTACATGGAGCCTCAGTATCCCTACCTTTTTTTCTTAGGAGGCCTACCACTCTGTCTCATCCAAATCATCATTTCTTGATTTTGCCCCATAGTCTTTCTTCCCATTGGGCCCTGTCTTAGTTACCTAGTGCTGCTGTAACAGAAATATCACAAGTGGATGGCTTTAACAAAGAGAAGTTTATTTTCTTAAAGTAGGCTACAACTCCAAATTTAGGGTGTCAGCTCCAGGGGAAGGCTTTCTCTCTCTGCCGGCCTTCTCATCAGTCTTCCCCCAGACGAGGAGCTTCTCTGTGCAGGGACCCCAGGTCCAAAGGACACGTTCTGCTCCCAGTACTGCTTTCTTGGTGGTATGAGGTCCCACTATCTCTCTGCTTTCTTCTTTCTTTTATATTTCAAGAGACTACCTCAAAACACAATCCAATCTTGAAGATTGAGTCCTGCTTCACTAACACAACTGCTGCCCATCTTCCCTCAATAACATCATAGAGGCAGGATTTACAACATATACGAAAATCACACAATACCGGGAACCATCGTCCAGCCCAATTGGTACACACATTTTTGGGGGAACATAATTCAATTCATGACAGCCCCCTTCTAGCCTAGGTCCTTATTAGATTATACTTATAATTTTATAATAGCCTTGTAGCCGACTCCCATTTTTAGTACCCTTCTTCTAAGTATAACTGGCAAGCTCCTTCCAGATATTTCTCAAACATTGCATTGATAATGGCTGTAACTTAAAAGGCTACAGTCATTTTCCCTTCCTTAATGCATTAAATCTAAATCCTTTTCCTGGTCGTAAGCCTCTCTATCATATAAGGCCATCATATCCGATTATATTTCCTGTTATTTCTAATGTAGATATCTCCTTCTAGTTATATCATGTAATTAGAGTATGGTTCCCCAAATTTGCGGATTTTAGTCATGAAAAAAAATTCACATTGTTCCCTTATTGAAAGTTGTCTTCTCCCCCAGCCCTGCCACCTATCCTGCCACTACAGACCTTCACACCAGATTGGCACTGTAGCGAAATGAATAGGAAGTCTTGAGCAGCAAAGCATATTGCAGAGAAGGGAAATGATTAAGAACTTCCCGGAAGTATCAGTGAAGATAGAGTTCCTGCAACCTACTCATCCATATATTGAGCCCCCATAAATCAGATGTTATGGGTATTATGTTTTGAGCAGTGTTGTTTTCTGTGTGTTCAGTATTTTGTCTAACTAAATTACAGTCTCCTTAAATAAGGGCTTTATTAGTTCCCACAGAGTTCATTCAGCAAACTTCACTCACCAAGTAGTTAATTGAGTGCCTGTTATATTCCAGGCACTGTTTACTGCTGAACTGATAGAGACAAAAAGCCCTACCCTCCCGGAGGTTTACATTCTAGCACAGAGTTACCACACTTGTCAGTTGATTCTCCCATTATACAGATTATATCCCCCCATTTAATTAGCAGTATCAGTTTAAAAAAAAAAAAATTTTTTTTTTTTTATCAGTTTACTTTTATTATATGTTGCATTCTTTAAGGACTAGCATATTTATGGACTAACATACATGAAGACTGAAAATAGCATTGTATATAAACTTGTATACTTTTTTATTTAATATTTTCTTCATATAGCTTTGAAATTATCCTATTGACATTATGGGCAAAGATATAGCAATGAGGAAAATGTCTTTTTTCAGGTATGTGTTTTTGATGCCGTTTACATTTGAAAGGGCAATAATGCTGATTTGTTTAGTCTGTGAAAATAAGTAAAAAGCTGCTGATACCATAAAATGCTTTTCCCGTGAAAAATTTCAGTACATCTTCCAGAGCTGTTTTCATCTCTGCCTACAGGGGTAAAGTCCGAATGGAATTAGAGAGGGAAATTCTACACTGGAACCTGCTGTTGCCATTTTTTTCTGTTGTTGCTGCTTCTCTAGTGGAGTTACTGCAGCTTAGGGATCTGTTTCTTGGAAATGGACACGTTTTACAAAAATATTTTTTAAATAAACGCCAGATCTTCAAGAAGCACTTTTTTTCTTCCGTCATGCTTCATAATATATTGTATTGTACTAACCCCTTATACTGGGAGGAGAGACTGCCTAGCAAGCAACCCACTGCCTACTAACATCAAGAGGGGCTAAATAAAACTTCATTTTCCTTGCAAGGACAACTTCTGCCGTATGGATATATATTATATTTATGTATTATGCTTTGTATAGTAGTTGATATGGAATGCAGATTTTATTTCATTTGTATTTTTCTGTGGCATTATAAAATGTATAGAAGTTATGGCTTTATCTTTCATCAGGATCTTGTTAGGTGGTTGGCAAGTAAGTTGAATTGCATATGCATTTTTTCCCATGCTGTTTTAACTTGTAAATATATATGGTGAAAACATGATTATTATCTGGATTACTTTAGGCCTTTTATCTGACACATTACCAGTGAAAACCATGCCGCTTATTCTTTAATACAATCGTTCTCAAATTTTAGGGTACATCAGAATCACCTGGAGGGCTTGTAAAACACAGTTGATGTGGCCTCAGAATTTCCAGTTCAGAAAGCCTGGTTGCCTAGTGGTTAAGAGCTTTGGCTGCTAGCCAAAAGGTTGGCAGTTCACATCCACCAGGCGCTCCTTGGAAACCTATGAGGCAGTTCTATTCTGCCTGATAGGGTCGCTATGAGTTGGAATTGACTCCACAGCAACGGTTTGGTTTTTTTTTTTTGTGGGGGTGGGTCCTGAAAATTTCTGTTTCTAGTAAGTTCCCTAGTAAAGTTGATGCTGTTGGATTGGGACCACACATTGAAAACCACTGTTTTAATATTTCGAATAATATGTGAGGTGTTTTAAAAATCCTCATCAAATCTCTATCTTATGTCATCCCTTAGGCATTTTATCTCTTGTAAAGTTCCCTGGCTTTATAAATTTACATTAATTTTACTAGAAAGTTTTATTTAGATTTTGTTTATTTATTATTCTTTTCAAGAAAATACTATGGAGAATTTAAATTAGAAATTTAAATCATTGCTGGGTCCTTAGTTATTACTTTTTCTTTTTTTCTTCCTTTTTTTTTTTTTTTTTTCCTTTGAAGCTGTGTTGAAATCCTTGTCTCCTGTAGACCCAGTGGAACCCATAAGTAATTCAGAATCATCTATGAATTCAGATATGGGGAAAGTTGGTAAAAATGATACTGAAGAGGAAAATAGTAAGCCCTCCACAACTGCCAGTGAAATAAGTAGGACTGAGTATTTATGTGAAAACCCTCTAGAGAGTAAAAAAAACAAAGACAATTCTGTGAATGAAAGCTTCCTCCAAGGAGCTGAAGAAAGAGTGTGTTACCAGTATAAGAGTGAAGATGAATCTCAGCAGGCAGAAGTAGGTGACATAGCCATCACCCAGCCAACTCCTAAGGACCCAGTACACCCCTCCGTCAAGCAGAGGCTGGCACGGCTGTCACCGGATTTTACCTTCACTTCCGGCCTCGCTGCAGAAGTGGCTGCTAGATCTCTTTCCTTTACCAACATGCAGGAACAGACTTTTGGTGATGAAGAGGAGGAAGAAGAGCAAATAACACAAGAAATTAAAAATGGGACAGAAGAAAAATAAGAGTCAAGGTTCACATGAAGGATTTTATATTCTTCTATTTATTAAAGTGTTTTAGCTTCAACGCTAGATATTATTTCACTGGAAAGGGAAAGTGAGTGTAAGTTTACAAATACACGTAAGATAATGAATTTACAGGAAGAACCCTGGTTTGAAAAATTGCTCTGAAAATAGTAGTTACCTGTAAATGGCAGATCTTTTGGGAAAATAAGAGAAAGGTAAGGGCCGTCTTAAAGAAATTGCAATTTTATTTGTGGCACAACTGATTGATCATGGAATTCTTTTCGTACTTCTAATAAGAAATGAATTTATCATTTCTTGCCTGAATTTGCTAGCATAAGGTGACTGGGATAAGAACATTAACATTTAGTATGACTCCTTTTTACTGTATTCTTGCAGTTAATAACTGCAGCTATTATGTTAATAACAAGTTGTTTGTATTCTTCTTGTTTATACCAGTCATAAAACAAAGATACAGGTTCTGAATAAAAAAAAAATTTAATTGATACAATTGATGTGTGCTGGGATTTGGAACTAAAAAGTAGTTTCAAAAGTACATGACATGTTCCATATGTTTCTTGAATATATGTGTATTCAGTGGTTAATTTTAAGATGTCTCATGTACTTTAGACATGTTATCAGGAGGGACCAGTCCCTGGAGAAAGACATCGTGCTTGGTAAAGCAGAGGGTCAGTGAGAAAGAGGAAGACCCTCAAGGAGATGGAGTGACACAGTGGCTGCAAAAACGGACTCAAACATAGCAACAACTCTGAGGATGGTGCAGGATTGGGAAGTGTTTCGTTCTGCTGTGTATAGGGTCTCTGTGAGTCGGAATCGACTCCACAGCACCTAATAACAACAATGATATTTAAAAGAAAAACTTTTTACCATTTTAAGAATAACCTTTTTCATTTTTTTGTGTTAATCACTTCTTCAGTTCTTGTTGCAGCTATAAGAGATGATGTCAGAGTACAATCCCTGTGGTTCAAGGGCCCATCCTTAGCTTTACAGAAAATTCATTTTATTAGTTTACCTGGAGATAACTGGGCGTCATTAACGTAAGGCGCTCACAGTGTTGCTTGAGGCTATCCCCTGTCCGCCTTGGTGGGTCAGCAAATATCCTGTCAGCTTCCTGGAAAGCATACTGTCTCCTTACTGCTTCATTTACTAACTACTTCTTAAAAGGGGTTGCTTTCCCAATTGTCCAATCTTATCTATTTTGTGTTGTGATTGCATTTTCAAAGAGTGGTATTTTCAGGAGTACACAGTTTTTGAAACCTGTACCTCCTATGCAATGACAAAGCTTATACCTATTATTTGAGGGAAAATGTAGGATTAATTTAATTTATGCTCCTGTCCTAGAAAGAAAATTACATGATGAATCTAGATTGTCTTTAACTTCCTAAAAACACATTGGTATTCCTATAATTTAATGTTTCTAGTGAGTAAAGTCACTTTTACTGTTTTTAGCATTACCGCAAAGAATTTTTTTCAGTGAATTAAGAAAAAAAACTTTTTTTATCCTGAAGAAAGACTTGGTTCTGCTTTAAACGAATAAGTAGAAATCCTTTGTACTATAAGTAATTTTGCCTGTTGCCAAAATCCTGAAACAACTGTAATTAAGCTCTTAGGAGCAATACCTTAGGGTAGGCCTAGCTTACCATTTAGCTAAATTTCAAGACAAAAATTCTTGTGTTTCAACGGACAGTTCTCAAATACCAATACTTAGGGTTCACTTTCTTATTTAATTTAGTTTACTGACTCCTTTTTTCCTTAGATTAAGAAGAAACAATTATGTAAAACTTGATAATCTTTCTCTTAGCTATAATCTTTCTCTTAACTCTTAGCAGGAATAATTAGAGTTTAATCATTTTTAATTATTTTACTGCCTTTTATTTTTATTACAACAGATTTAATGGAATTTGGGGGAAAATATCCTAATAATATTGTATCAATTTTTTTCAATTTTTAATCTTTAAAGACTAAGACATTTTAATTAGGAATTCCAAATCTTCCAGGCTGATCTGTTTTATTCACTATTGCTTACTTGGTTCCATGAAAAAACTACTAGTTGAAATCATGACATAACGATCTTGGAGCTTTAAGTGAATATTCTTTTTGTGTGTAGTTCCTCAAAATTTCTTTCATCTTTTAAAAGATTCCCAAGATAAATAATCTTTCCTGTGAGTATAATATCCTAATATCCTTGACTAATTTTTTCTTAGAATACTTTAAGTCAGTGTTTCTCAGATGTTTCAGTAGGAAACCTGCATCAGAATGACCTGGGGAGCTTTTTTTTTTTTTTAGTAACTTTTATCGTGCTTTAAGTGAAAGTTTACAAATCAAGTCCGTCTCTCACACAAAAACTTACATACTTCTTGCTACATACTCCCAATTACTCTCCCCCTAATGAGACAGCCTGCTCTCTCCTTCCACTCTCTCTTTTTGTGTCCATTTCACCAGCTTCTAACCCACTCTACCCTCTCATCTCCCCACCAGGCAGGAGATGCCAACATAGTCTTAAGTGTCCACCTGGTCCAAGAAGCTCACTCCTCACCAGCATCCCTCTCCAACCCATTGTCCAGTCCAATCCATGTCTGAAGAGTTGGCTTCGGGAATGGTTCCTGTCCTGTGCCAACAGAAGGTCTGGGGGCCATGACCACCGGGGTCCTTCCAGTCTCAGTCAGACCATTAAGTCTGGTCTTTTTATGAGAATTTGGGGTCTGGATCCCACTGCTCTCCTGCTCCCTCAGGGGTTCTCTGTTGTGTTCCCTGTCAGGGCAGTCATCGGTTGTAGCCGGGTGCCATCTAGTTCTTCTGGTCTCAGGATGATGTAGTCTTTGGTTCATGTGGCCCTTTCTGTCTCTTGGGCTCGTAATTACCTTGTGTCATTGGTGTTCTTCATTCTCCTTTGATGCATTCTCCAGTAGATGCATCTTAGATGGCTGCTTGCTAGCATTTAAGACCCCAGATGCCACTCTTCAAAGTGGGATGCAGAATGTTTTCTTAATAGATTTTATAATGTCAGTTAACTTAGATGTCGCCTGAAACCATGGTCCCCAAAACCCTGCCCCTGCTACGCTGGCCTTGAAAGCATTCAGTTTATTCAGGAAACGTCTTTGCTTTTCGTTTAGTCTAGTTGTGCCGACTTCCCCTGTATTGTGTGTTGTCTTTTAAGGGAGCTTATTTTTAAAATGCAGATTCTAGGCCACACTTGAGTGATTCTTGGTGGATAATTCTGGAATGAAACCTAGGTGATGTTTATACACAGAAAAACTCTAAATATCTCTGTCCAGGACTTTGTTCTTGCTATGAATACCTTAGGAAATATGAACAAAAAGGTCATTGAATATAAGTAGGTATTCTTGTTTATTACTTTTCTAAGAATATTTTACTTTGTGTTGTCTGACCTTTGACTAGTTTTAATGGCTACCATCCTATATCCAGAAAAAGCCCTCTGGGTAAAAAAAAAAAAAAAAAAAAACATGTTGTGGGAAAAATGTATAATTCTGCTCCCCAAATTTTACAATATTATTTTGATAGAATACTTTTCTTGTTAGGCGTAATCATCTGATAGCTTTTATTATGAACATTTCCATAGTTTGTTTTATGTGAGAGGCTGGGTCATTCTTGAAGACAAGATTTCTACCCTTTGCTCACAGTTAGGAAAATAATAAATAATTAGTTTTCATTAAAACACTTCATATCTGCCATATGTAGGGTCAGACTCTTGCTGGTCTTTGTGATCCTCTGCTTGTTTTTCACATGTTATCTGTATTATCTGACTTTATAAGTTAAGTCCTCATTAAAACTGTTTTCATAGCATCTAAATATATTTCATTGAGACCTGGTCCACTGACTCAAGTTTGATTTCTTAAATTATTGAAGACAAGCAAGTTTCTTTGTGTTATTTAAGGTAAATTACTGAGGAAATTTGA
Organism: Loxodonta africana; assembly: GCF_030014295.1. Taxonomy (NCBI): domain Eukaryota; kingdom Metazoa; phylum Chordata; class Mammalia; order Proboscidea; family Elephantidae; genus Loxodonta; species Loxodonta africana. Next base: position 36,543,984 of record NC_087345.1, on the reverse strand, counting down.
GAATATTTGAGAGTTTTAAGACTTTAATACAGAAGAAACAGGCCTGAGTTTAAATTTCAGATCCTTCCGTTTGAGGCGAGTGTAGCCGACATAATAATAATTTGGGGGGTGGGCATTTTTTCCAGCAAAACTCTTATTTTCTGAATCATAAAAGGATGTTTGTGATTTCAGACTTCTCAGTAGTTCAAAAAGAAATAAAGCTTTTGAGGCTGAAAAACAAGATCTAGTTATAAATATGTTTCTAAGATAGATCCAAAAATTACAGGCTTAGTCTTCTTAGAAAAGAATTACTAATATTTGGATTCATAAAATAGAAGTTCTGAAGCTATTAATGTTAAAGGGTAAGAAGAATCACATTCTGATAAATTTCATAAAATCATATGTCATTGGTGTTAATCAGAAGCGACCCTAGAGGTCCTGTCACTCTGGTGACTCACATTTTGCTTACATACATACCGTCAGTAATGTGAACTATGAAATATTTTGATGAATTTTTTAGAAATCATGTGAGAAAAAATTCACTGATATAGTTTAATCAGTGTTTTGTTTCAATACTCAAAGTAAGAACTAAATGCCATAAGACTGGTATAACTTAGCTGAATTATCGTTTGAACTAAAGTATGTATCACACCATGAATGTCAACCAGACAAAGCATAAAGATTGACTTATTATTTATGCAATTCACACTTTTATTAGAAAATGAAGCCACAAATATTTTAAAAAGAGAAAATAGTGAAAAAGTACCCAAAGTATAATAATTCATTTATCTATCGTCATTAACAGATTAACTTGTAAAAGTTAATTTTTCAGGTAAATCCATTTAATTGTTGAATTTATTTTAATACTTAAATAAGAAATTTTCTAAAACGTATTTTCTACTCCTCCACTTTTTCTAGAGTACATTTAACTTTTTCTTTTTCTATTGAGGTATATAATGTCCTATGCCCCTTTACTACATGACCGCACGTTGCTATGCTTTTTGAGTTGTCTGTTTTTCACAGTTTCTCTATCTTCCCTTATAATCAGCTGTCACTTTTTGCTGCTGTCTTGTGTGCTTGCCTCCTGCAATGGGCCCCTAATTTGCTGCTGCTAATCTGCTGTGGCCTGAGAAACCAGATTACCAAGCTTGCTAGAATGGTGTCTAAAATAAGAGTAAGTAGACTGAGAGAGGGCTAAGGGCCTTCTCTGTCAGTAAAGTGCATGGATTTGTGACACCTGTTTGGCTACTCAATATACTTTTGTTCGCCTCTTAGGTCTTTTCTAAGAACTTGCTAAAAGATTTGGTTGAGTATGTAATTACCATGTATTTGAAGTGTTAATTCAGTTTTTATATATTTGTGTTTCTAGGACTCTCCATTATTGAATTCAGCCTTTAAAAGAAAAACTATCATCTTTTTATAAACCACTGTGTATATTTCAGGAAAAGGGTAAATATTTTGCTCTTGTTCATTGTTCTTAGTATGGTATACAAATTTAAAATTAAAAGCACTTTAATTATAACTTCAATTCTGTTCACCCTGACTTAGAGTTCTAGAAGTGTTGGTTTGAGACTAAACATGCATGGCTAATTTTGTAAGATCTGGCTAACTGAATATTTGGGAATGAGTCATTCTAGGTATCCCTGTTTTCTATAAAGCTTAAACCTCCTTAAGCATCAACATTTTTTAGAATAATTTCTGGAGAAAATCTTTATAAAACTTACATACATTACTGTCTTCTTAAATAATATACAAAATACATTTTAGTCTTTTTCAGTGTCAAAATGATCATTATTAACACTAGTTAATAATGACTGCCTAACTGATTGATTAATTGGACTCTGAGAGCTATTTGCCCCTATAGTAAATGGCTCCATTCTGCTATGCTTTTTTAGTTTTTATGGCTTTGTGTTCTTAGTCCTTCTGATTCCTCCATTTATGTTACTGCTTGCTTAAGTGTGTCTGTAGCAGTAGCTGTTCTCCACCTTCATGATGCTGCTTCTAGTCTGCTTTGGTTTTAAAAACCAGATGACTGAACCAGTTAGAATTATGTGTAAATTAAGAGTAAAATGATTCAGAATGAAGACCTAAAGAACTTAATTATACCTAAGTACATGAATTTTGTGACATTTATTAGTTACTATCAGTTTTTTTTACCAGTTTCACCTATATCTATAAAATAAGTGAAGTTACTGGATTAGATACTTGCACTCAAAATAGAAGAGTTGTTATTATATAAAAGGAACTCTTGTTTCTTTACAAAACCAAACCCATTGCCATCAAGTCAATTCTGACTTACAGCGGCCCTCTAGGATAGGGTAGAACTGCCCCGCCTTTCTCCTAGGGAGCAGCTGGTGAGCTGAAACTGACCTTTTGGTTAGCAGCTGAGCACTTTAACCACTGTGCCACCAGGGCTCCTTCTGTAGTTTACCTTTTCTAAAGTTAGTTTTGTATTCTAATTTCTTAGCTCTGATTAAAACCAGTTCACTTGAGTTAACATTTTCAATAATATTTTCTATTTGAATTGGATACCTCGTGGTGCTAAAAGTTTCTTTGGTTAGGTTTTTGGCCTTTTTTTTTTTTTTTTAACCCACCCCAGAGAAATGTATCTCCGTCTTCAAATCGAAGTAGATTGAGGCCTGAAAAATAAGAAAACATTCATCACTGATATCAAAGCAATGAGAAGTAATAAGGTTTTTAGACTCCAGGCAATTATACCACATTTATTCTTTGATTTATTTTCATTCAGTTACAGGAAATATATGATAAAAGCTTGCCACACATCAGTGTTAAAGCTGATGATACTGACAGATATTTGAATGACTAAGTTTCCACTGTCATTCTGTATTTTGGCCTGTTTAAATTATCATTTAATTTGTTAAATAATCAAGCAAGATGACTTTTATTTTCTTGAATAAAAAATAAACATGAAATTTGCACATTACAGTGTTTGAAATTAAAATTTATATTTATCTAGAAAGGGAAAATATTTGAACAACAACTTAGTTTTCCCAACAGGCTGATTGTGTTTAGTAACTATGTGTTGATTTATCTTTCTATCATAGACAAAGTAATTAGAAAATCAATCTCTATATCTTATGGCCATGTCTCATAATCAGCTTTCAGTTAGCCATGCTAACGGAAGGGAGCTATGATACAATAATCATAAAAAAAAATAGGTGACCTAAACAAATTTCTTGAATTGAGAATGCCATTACAGAAGACACAGTCAGGATGCTAAACCCATGTTAGTGGTACAGGGAGAAAAGTTCTCTCTAAGTATTATTTGTGAGAGGAAAGTGATCGTGCTCAGTGTAAAAAAAAATAATAATTTTTTTTTTTACACTATTCCTATAAATCAAAAAAGGGATGAATTTTTTCCAGATTCATATATAAACCAAAGTTTGACATGTATAAGGAAAAGGTGATTTTGTGGATATCCTAAAATGTAATAAATGAAAATGGTTATGGTTTTTTTAAAAGGCTGTACATTTTAATATATTTTAGACTATCAGCAATTAAATTAGTGTATCTTATTACTATTTGTTGACTTTCAGTTGGCACGTACGAAACATGTTATTACAATAGGACAGTGTTTAAATTGTGTATACTTCTGACTTCACTACCATTAAAAGTGTATATATTCTTTGGGGTATAGTTGTAAAAATATACTTTTCTCATATTTATATCTTGAGTTTCTCAAAGAAATAATTTTATTATTTGAGATTTTATGGTTTTCATTTTTGTAACATTTCCTAAAGGTTGGCTACCTACAAATGAGTTTATTTTTGTTAGTGAACATTTTTCTAAAACTAAAACATATCTTTTACAAGTTTACTGTTTTATAAATCCTAAGAAATTACATATCCTTTTCCTGTTCCAAAGTAAATTCTTAAAGAAGTTACCTCTATTTCTAAATCAAATTATTTTCTGCACTTTTATCTCAACGACCTGTACCTCCTGTTCATACTATAACTTAAATAATGCTTACTCAGGCACAGTACTAGCATCTGACAATGGTCACAAGGCTCCAGAAATGTCACTCCCGTCCCTTAAAGGCTGGTGTGTGGTCCTGGTACAGCCCCGAAGGTCCATATGAGTGAAAAACCCAGAAGTCTACTTGACTGAAAGCACTCCCGTGGAATTTGGTTTTGTTTGGGTTTGTTCTAGGTATGGTCCCAGGGATCCCAGATCAAACCAGGCCCCTGGGCCTATCCTAGAACCAACCTAAACTCTTGCATCATTCCTGGAGCATCGAGAGTGTGAAGACCGAAGATAACTTGACACTGACCAGACGTCCCGCGTTCACCAGGAGGCAGATTTTTTTTGAATGTGTGCCTATATTTTAGCAACAATCGGTTAAATTCTTCTAAAACTAGAAGAATAACAGCTGGTAACAAGATAAAGTGCTTCCCAGACTTTGACATTATAATAATTTCTCACAATAGAAATTCTACATGGTTATTACTAACTACTGGTGAGGCGAATTGTCGTGTGACTTTTACTATCAGATCTCTATTTTTAGTTGAAGCAACTTAGCCATTGGGGGGGTGGTTCCTCAAAAATTAATGATTTGTTTTTCTTTTTCTCAGAGACTTTTTACTGAACATTGTATCAGTCTCATTTAACTGAACAATTTTTCACAGTTTCCAAAGTACATTTGGTCTTTTTCTTCTGGCCCCCGTGCTAAATGCTTTGAAACTTTTGTTTCTAGAAACTAACGCTTTTTTTCCTTTTATCTCTAATGGAATCCGCCACACTGCCCTGAGCTCCCTTTTAGAGGTTCAGATCTGGAAAGAACCTTGGCGTCGTCCATAGACACACCATCACTTATTAGACTCATTTTAGGCTACATTTCAGAATCTGCTATGGCCAATGAAAAAAGAGTGGTAGGGAAGTGGGTTAAAACCTCAGTTTACATCAGTATTTTGCAGAGTAAGATTTTTAGTATGTTTCTTTTTTTTTTTCGTTCCCTGCTCCTCTGTATTTTTAAAAATATTTTGACCTAGTTGATTCATCACATGATTTCACATCATAACCACTTCTCAGTGAAACATTGTCATAGTCACATACATACTTTTCTGTTAATTTGGAAGACAGGATTTCTGAAAAGGCATGAAAGGAACCTAAATCCAAAGGCTGTGGTTGCACAATGCAAATGTATACTTTAGATAATGGTGGCTTCTTCAGGTTTAGATCATATTTGAAATACTTGTGACCAGTCAGGGACTCCAGATGTGAAAGGAGCCTAAAAATGTTCTATTCCTCCAAGCCTTGTCACACCAGCAAAACTGGGTCAGTGGGTTGGTTATCCTTTAAAATAGGACTGTGAGAGTAGAACTGCCCCATAGGGCTTCCAAGGAGTACCTGGTGGTTTCAAACTGCTAACCTTTTGGTTAGCAGCTGTAGTTCTTAGCCACTATGCCACCAGGGTTTCCTGAAGAACTCAGTCCTGGGGTTAGTTCTATACTGTCTTTATCACATAAATCCTTCATCCCATGGATTCTGTGTTTTTGCCTTTTAAATCATCTTATGTTTGTTTACCCTTCTCTCAATTTTTTTTTATGTTTGTTTACCCTTCTCTCAATGTTTTCTTTCTTACACAGTGTTTTCCTGTCTGCATAAGTGAAGACATTGTACAAGTTACTATGTGTATATAATCTCTTGTTTGATAAAACAGTGGACTTTGGATCTAATGATCTTTGAGGTTTGGTTCCTTTTAAAGCCAAATGATTTAAATGATTCTTAATGTCTTATAAATTCACTCTTAATTTGTGCCTCAATTCTTCTCATTCATTTTTCCATGATAAGCTGTAAGGAATTAAATAGATGAGCTTTACAGTGGTTTTATTATATTCTGTATTCCCTAAACATGAAAACACTGTATTCTACTAATCTTGATCAGTGTACCAACATGTGAGCATAGTTACCTGTATTTCTTGAGGTATCCTGAAATGAGTGGACCCACAATAAGTAATTCTTTTGGGGGCCAATGTAATTGCCAATGTAATTCTTTTTGGGGCTTTTGCACTCTGTCTTAACACTGTTAATTGTAAACACTGAAAATAGGAATTTGTGAACTGTCGTACAGAGTTTTTAAAATCTGCCATCATTTAAGATACTTTTGGAGTGTTAAGCTATATTTTTAATATCATTCGAGAATATTGTTTCAGAGATATTTTAATTTTTACATTTTGATCACTTGTGTTTTATGCGTTAGAACTGTACATTTCCTACCCTACCTGAAGACTTGAGATTATAGCCTTTTTAAACATAATTCTTTCCTCTAATCATTTTCTGTGTTTTATCACATTGAATTTTTGTCCACTATTTAAAAGGATTTTACAAGAACCCAACAGTAGGTTTATATGTGTCTGTACTATTGCTTTTCTTAAGCTTAAGAAGTCTCTAATAAAGTCTGTACTTCTCCTTTTGGTGTGTATACTTTTTTATTGTGATGTTTGCAACATGAGTTAAGTAGCCACCCAGTAAAAATCCCTTCCTCTTTCTCTTCCTTCTCTTTTTCTTCCATTATATTATTTTTCAGAATTTGTCAATATACCCAAAAAGACAAGCAATAGATTGGGAAAGCTTCAGTTCATTAGCCTAAGTTTTATTTGATCATTCAAGTGCCTCACATAATTATATATCTCAGTGAAAACAGTGGTTTGAATTTAAAAGTTCATTTTCGCCATTCCCAGTGACTTTCAGCCATTTGGATACATTCCATTCATGTTATATTTGTTGACTTATATTACCTCCCTGACAGAAAAGATATACTGACACTGAAAAGAAAGTTAACATCCAATGGACCATACTTCGTCCTCTGTAAATGAATGAATGGATTTAAACCTGTTCAGGCTTCCCTACACTCTTGGGGACTTGTGGAAACTCCAAAATTGCTCTGCAGACTTAGTGCTGGTTAAAGAGAAAGTGGTCTTCCTTGAACCAAACTGTTAAATAAATAAGCCACCTCTTTCAAGAAAAGTTTTGAGACAGTAAGGCAGTTCTCGAAATTTGGTTTTTTGGAGATAAGGTAGGATGCAGGTAGTTACTTTACCTGACTCTGAAGTCATTGGGTAGGAAATACCCCATGTGGTAATCATTCCTTGTCTTTACAATTTGCTTTTGAAGGTCTTTAGCAGATGTGCTGTAACCATTGAAAATAAAGTTGGCAAATAATAATTTTCCACGAATATACATCTGTAAAAATAAATAGACTTTCAGAATCTGATCATATGAAAATTAGTCCTGTTTGAAGGAAAATCTTCACGTGTCCCTATGAGAAAATTTTTATGTTTATACACTCTAATATTAGACATTCATCATTCATGGAGCCTGAATATACTATCTGAAGAAAGCAGGCTTTGAAGTTGTATCACTTAAAGTCACACACATGAATAGGTGGAGCCAGTGTCCTAGCCACTTCTGAAATACACCAGTGCCTGTTGGTAATCATGATATGCTGCCTATGTATACATTTCATTCTGCAGCACACAGGAAACAGCTAGGAAACAGCACACAGCCCTAGAATTTGGAAGGCAGTAGACTTGGACTCTGGGCAAAACTACTTCTCTAAAACGCAGGCAAATCATTTAACCATGTTGATCCACAGTTTCCCCTATTAAAAAAAAAAAACTAATCCTGTCATTTTTTAACTGAACTAGACCTCTAAAAGCCTCTTCTAGCTCCAAAATTCTCTGATTTTCTTAATAAAGAGATACAATACTGATAAGTAAAGCCACGTTTGCCGTCTGCTCTGGTGCAAGGAAAAATTATTTTTAGACACAAGGAACTGCTTGAGAATACAGATTCAACTTGTAGAGATTGGGGAGAAAGAAGAAGGTGGCAGATGGAGACAGTCTAAGAGTACTGGTTTCAGCACAGAACTTAGTAACTGCTAAGAACTAAGTTCTTCTTGTGCACCACAACCTATCAGACACAGCCACCTGTGAAGTGGAGTATTCCCACTTCACATATCCTTGGCTTACAGAGTTGCAGTGATAATAAAATGAGATTGTTGTTAGTTGCTGTCGAGCTGATTCCCAGTGGATGGGTTTGAACCACCATCCTTTAGGCTAGCAGTCAAGCAAAACCATCCTAGGGACCTTAAAATGAGATTAATACATGTCAAACGCTTACAATGATACTGGCTGCTGTTCTACTGGAAAGTTTTTGCCTGTATTTTAGTGGTGCATCTCTTCAGGTCTGCCTCCTGGGCCATTGCATTCCTCCTAGGTTGTGATGTTCACCACCTTAGCCATCCTCAGCTGTTGTAATAAGAGTCAAGTGCTTAAAGATTATAATTGACCATGTCAATGAATCTTTTTGTTCACTTTGTATTGGTTGCGGTTATGAGAATCTGTTCAGTCGTGAGTGCATTGCAGTAGCTCTGAGGGTTTAATTTGCTGTTTCAGTACACAGCTCCTGCTGAGTTCCTACAGCTGCAAAAGCAAAGCTGTTTTCAGTGGAGTAGCTGTCCACTTTAACCCTTATAAGCCACACTTTAGGGCAGGAAGTAATTCATATTTATTTATTATGATTTGTACCCCATAGTATACGTCCTGCTTTTCCTTTTTTTAAGGTTTATGTTTTTGATTTATTACATGTCATGTCCCAAGATACCTTCGGAATGAATGAATACATTTTTTGAAAATATAAGTAGTCGTGACAGCACGGGGTTCAGTTACGACGATTATGTGGTAAGTCGGTTGTGACATGTCAGATACCTTTTTTGTGTGTAGTTTTTATTATTGCCTTTTATTATCTGTATCTTTATAAATCTGATCTTTGAAAATCTCCAAGTGAACATCTGCGAATGAAAATATCAGTATGTTAGGTGCTGCAACATTGGATATAGTACATATTTCTAATGATAAGATGTACAAAAAATAATAATACCAGGGTTGTACATGCAGTTCATGGTAACTGGAATATATCAAAGTTGGGGACTACCTGAACTATAAACTATCTGAATGGTTCAAAAAAATTCAAAGATTTTACAAGATTTTGTTGATGATGGATGGTAGCACATGGAAAGAGTATTTAGTTCCATACACATTTATTGAGTGGGTCTCTTTGTATTACACACAACCACCCTGTGAGATAAGCACTCCCATTTTATAAGAAAAGTGGGTCTCTAATAGGTTAAGTAGCCCAAAGTCTTTGTTTTAGGCTAAGTTCTCTAGAGGAGCAAAACCAGCGAAGTGTGTATATGTGAATATATATCCAGAAATATTTATTACAAGGAAATGGCTCATGCAGTTGTGGAAGCTGGCAAGTCCCAAATCTGTGGATCAGGCGTCAGGCTAGAGGTTTCTGACTCACATGGTTGCAGGGCTGATGAACCCAAAATTGGTAGGTCAGACAGCAGGCTGCTGGCTAACTGGGCTGCAGGAGCTGGTGAATTCCAAAATCTGCAGGTCAAACAGCAGACTGCTGGCTCAAGTCCCAAGAACCAGAGGTCAGAAGATGACGAGTCAGATGCAGGATTGAGAGGTTAAGCTTTGCCAGAACATCCATATATATTGGACGCGGGCCACACCCCCAAAGAAACTTCCCTTTCAATTGATTGGCTGCTCACAACAGATCCCTTTCAATTGATTGGCTGCTCACAACAGATCACATGATGAACAGTGATTATATCATATTGGCTGAACCACTGAGAATCATGGCCTAGCCAAGCTGACACATAACCTAAACCACCACAGTCCACCCTTTGTCAACCTGGCACCTGTACATATCTCCTTAAGACAATTATAAAGTCATACTTGTGCCTAACATAACTAATGTGTACAACTAAAAATGCACTAAACTAGCCCTGTTTAAATCTTATATTTTATAATAAGTAATGGAATGTCTATATATGCATATATATATATGGATGAACATACATGCATAACAAAACAATGAAGAAATACTGAAAAGAATTAGTCATTTCTGCAACTGGACACATGACTGTGGCTGGTATTTAGAACTACCATCTTCCACCACCTATTCCATATTCCAGTTACCATCAGCAAGTACCTCAGCTGGTCATGGTTCTTTGCCTGTTGGGGTAACCCAAAACTTCATTTCTAAAGGGTCTAGGCCATTAGTAGTCATGTCCGAATTGGGTTGCTGGAGTTTTCCATTGAATTTAATTTCAGGAAATGATAGTATTAAGAGATGCCCTAAGGGATCTCCAGTATCCCAGACATACTCGTCTTTACCATTACGCAACACCAATCTGATTTCCCAATGGTAGTCAGGATCAATCACAGCAGGCAATATAACTCCCTTCTTTGCCTGTTGAACCAGAGGCATGAGGAGCCCAAAGTGGCCTGATGGCATTCTTAACTTCCAGTTCAATGGTATCAGTGTTGTCTCCAGGTGGGAGCATTCCTCCCTTTGGAACTAAGACCTCTAGGCATGCAGAGCATAGTGTTGCGGGGACAGGAAGCAAAAATTTTGTGAGTGCCTCACTCGGGGTAATGGTGAGTGGTGGCACTCACATTTCCACCCCTTGATTCCTGGACCAGTGAATCCTAGCTATGGGAAAAACAGCACCATATATTGGCCACTTGGTTTAGAGCATATACAACCTCCTGGAGAATATTGCCCCAACCCTGCAAAAAAGTATTGCCACCTAGCTGGTGTCATAATTGTGTCTTTAGAAGGCCATTCTATCATTCTATAAAGTCAGCTCTTCAGAATGATAATATGGTAAGACCAGTGAGTTCCATGAGCATGGGCCTATTGCCACACTTGATTTGCTGTGAAGTGAGTACCTTGATCCAAGGCAGTGCTGTGTGGGATACCATGATGATAGATAAGGCACTCTGTGGGTCCATGGATGGTAGTTTTAACAGAAGCATTGCATGCAGGGAAGGCAAATCTGTATCCAGAGTAAGTGTCTATCCCAGTAAGAACAAAACAGTGCCCTTCCCCTGATGGAAGGCATCCAATGTAATCAACCTGCTACCAGGTTGCTGGCTGATCTCACCTTCCTCATACTTCCTTGTCACCAATTTTCCAATTGCGTTCCTTCCAATCCCCTGACCATCCAGCCAAACCATTGGCCACAGCCCCCATGAATCAGTATACAGTATACAGTCACACACCTGGCCATTTCTCCTTCCAAGCAAAGTGAACAACCATGTGCATTGCTTGAAGTTCTGCCCACTGGGAGGATTTCCCTTCAACACTGTCCTTCAGGAAGGTCCCAGAAAGGGTCTGCAGTGCTGCTGCTGTCCACTTTTAAGTGGTGCCTGCATATCTCGTGGAACCATCTGTAAGCCAGGCAGTTTTCTTCAGTCAGCAAGTCATAAGGAACTCCCTACGAGGCCATAGGTGCAGACTGGGAGATGGAAGGTAATGTGACAGGAGTGCAGACCAAGGAAGGGCATTTGAGCCACTTCCTCATGCAACTTACTTGTGCATTCATGTCCTGCTTGGGCCCGATCTTATATGTACTATTTCCATTTAATGATGGAATGCCACTGTGCACATCCAATTTTTATGACTCTGTGGGTCAGACAACACCCAGTTCATGATGGGCAGCTCAGGCTGCATGGTGACTTGGTGGCCCATGGTTAAGGCTTCAGTCTCTACTGAGGCCCAATAACAAGCCAAAAGCTGTTTCCCAAAAGGAAAGTAGTTATCTGCAGAGGATGGCAGGGCTTTGCTCCAAAATCCTAAGGGTCTGTGCTGTGATTCATCAGTAGGGGCCTACAATAGACTCTAAACAGCATCTCCATCTGCCACTGACACTTCAAGCACCATTGGATAAGTTGGATCATATGGCCCTAGTGGCACAACCACTTGCACAGCAGCCTGAACCTGTTGAAGAGCCTTGTCTTGTTCTGGGCCTCACTGAAAACTAGCAGCTTTTCAAGTCATTTGATAAATAGGCCAGAGTAGCACACTCAAATTAGGGATATGTTGCCTCCAAAACCCAAAGAGGCCCATCCAGTACTATGCTTCCAGATGTAACAACTTATCCTTTACTTTAGAAGGAATATCTCCACATGCCCCACACCAGTGGACTCCTAGAAATTTCAATGAGGTGGAAGGTACCTGAATTTTGAGGGATTAATTTGTAACCTTCAAGCATGCAAATATTTTACCAATAAATCCAGAGTCATGGACACTTCTTCCTTACTAGTTCCAGTCATCATAATATCATCAGTGGAATGGACGTGTGCGATGTCTTGTGGAGGGGAAAGACGATCAAGTTCCTTGCGGACTAAATTATGACATAAGGCTGGAGAGTTGATATACCTACTTCTGAGGTGGGACAGTGAAGGTGTATTGCTGGCCTAGCCAGCTGAAGACAAACTGCTTCTGGTGTTCCTTCAAAATAGGTATGGAGAAAAAGGCATTGGCCAGATCAGTAGCTGCATACTAGGTACCAGGAGATGTATTAATTTGCTCAAGCAGTAAAACCACATCTGGAAGAGCAGCTGCAATGGAGTCACCACCTGGTTTTCAACAGTCCACTCATTCTCCAAGATCCATCTATTTTTTGCACAAACCAAATAGGTGTGTTGAACGGGGTTGTGGCGGGAATCACCACCCTTGCCTTTTTCAAGATCTTGATGGTGAAATCCCTCCAGGAATGCGGTATTTCTTTTGGTTTACTATTTTCTAGGTAGGGGCAGTTCTAATGGCTTCCACTTGGCTTTTGCTACCATAACAGCCCTTATTTCACATGTCAGAGATCCAATGTGAGGGTTCTGCAGTTGCTACGTATGCCTTTTCCAATTATGCATTCCGAAACTGGGGAAATCACTATCAGATGGGCTCAGGGATCCACTGGATCCACTGTGAGATGACCTGAGCTAAGACTCCATTAATGATATGACCTCCATATGCCCTTACTCTGACTAGTGGACCACAGTGATGTTTTGGGTCTCCTGGAAATAGTGTCATAGCCAGTTTCCACTAATCCCTGAAAAATCTGATTATTCTCTTTTCCCCAATGAACAGCCCCTCTCATAAAAGGCCACGGATCCCTTTGGGGAAGGCTGGGAGAAAGATTAACAGTATACATTTTTGTCAGTTTAGTGTGGTCCTACCTCACGGGGACATATCCTCCCCTTCATTCAAAGGGTTGTGGATCTGTAAACTGGTTCAAGTCTGGAAATTGATTCAGGGGCTGTGACTCTATTCTGGCAATTCAAGTTAGACTGTCATTCACTTAACCTAGAATATTTACAAAGTAAATAGTCAGTTTCCTAGCTATTCCACTCCTAGGGACACCATTCATGGTTGGGAATTCAATTGGCATTGTAATTCAGCCACTCTTACGATAAGACTCTGGGTTTGGTTTTCATCAATATTATCTCTGTAACTATAAGAAATAAGGCTTTCTTTCAGATCTTGTATGCAGTACTTGAATTGCAGCTCTGAAGCTTTGAAGTCATTCCTTTCTTTCACTACTTTGTCTAGTGAAAATAGACCCAACCAACCAGCTTCCTTATACTTCTCATTCTGACAAAATTGTAGAAAAGAATCAAATATGTAATCATCCAGAGCCTTGTCTCCCACAAATATCTGATCCACTGGTGGTGATACTTTGCATATTTCTATTGCAATCTCATACCACAGATTAACAGTGTCCTCTTTACTACTGGAGGCAGAGTCATCAGGCCTTCAAGGCTAGCCAGACTTGAGAGGCAATACGGAAAGCTCATCCTTATTATTTTGTTCCTCTAGAACCACTCTTGGCACTGAATGTTGTAGGCTGGGTTCTCTAGAGGAGCAAAACCAGTGAAGCATATATAGAGAGAGATTTATTTCAAGGAAATGCCTCACACAGTTGTGGAGGCTGGCAAGTCCCAAACGTGGGTTAGGCATCAGGCTGGAGGTTCCTCCTGAATCACATGGTTGCGGGGGTTGACGAACCCAAAATCTGCAGGTCAGATGGCAGGATGCTGGCTCATAGGGCTGTGGGAGCTGATGAATTCCAAAACCCGCAGATCATATGGCCGGCTGCTGGCTCAAGTCCCAAGAACCAGATGTCAGAGGATGATAAGTTGGATGCAGGATCGAGAGAGATCAAGCTTTGCCAAAACATCCATATATATTGAATGTGGGCCACACTCCCAAGGAAACTCGCTTTTCAATTGATTGGCTGTTCATAACAGATCACATCATAGAAGGTGATTACATCATATCTGCTGAACCACTGAGTATCATGGCCTAGCCAAGTTGACACATAACCTTAACCATCTCAGTCTTTTAGCCAGAAAAAATAATAGACTCTCCAAAAGGGCTTCTTGACTTCATATTAGGTGTTCCTTCTTTGTATTTTGTCAGTTTTCTCTTATTTTGCTTAGTAGGTCACTACATACCAAGGACCACACCCCTGATCCTAATTAGCACTTCACACAGCATAACAATCCCTTCTGTCTTTAGTTTGATCATAGGATTCCTAAAATAAATCAATCAAATGGGTAATAAGTTCCTCTGTGCATTATTCACTTATATATTAAAACTTAATTTGGGGGGCCGCTCTCTCCCACACTACTGTTTAAACTCCTTATTCCTCATGAGGTTGGTAGAATTTTTCTGCAAAGGCACGTTGTAAACTGAAAAGGTTTTCTTATCTAGTGGGATCCCGTCTGACTCACATTATCTGATCGACTGTGGTTGAAGGTTAAATGTTTAAACCACACCAGTTATACCATTGTTCCAGGATTTGAATTGAGTACAATCAAAAGACTTTTCAAAACAACTCAAACCAAGCAGAGTCCCCAATTTGTTCTCTAAAACTAAATATATTAGCCTTGTGGTGACCAAATATTGATCTAATAACTACATGAAAGCAAAGAGATCTAACTACCCTCTAAGCACTTACCACTTTAATGAAATTTCTCAAAACCCTCCCAGAGAGCAACTGTTTCAGCAGTGCCTTCACTGAAGTAGAAAAGGGGTATGTATTAAAACCAAAACATCCATTGCTGTACAGTAGATTTCGACTTATAATGACCCTATAGGACAGAGTAGAACTGCCCCATAAGGTCTCAGGGCTGTAATCTTCATGGAAACCAACTGCGGCATCTTTCTCCCACAGAGTGGCTGGTGGGTTCAAACCACCAATCTTTTGGTTAGCAGCTGAACACTTAAACACTGTGCCACCAGGGCTCCTCGGTATGTGTTAACCAAAACCAAAAACCCATCACTGTCAACTCGATTCCAACTCATAGTGACCCTATAGGACATAGTAGAACTGCCCCATAGGGTTTCCAAAGACCAGCTGGTGGATTGGAACTGCCGACCTTTTGGTTAGCAGCCAAGTTCTTAACCCCTGTGCCACCAGGGCTCTGAACCATATCAAGCAGAGTAAGCAGTGGAGAGCAGAAAGGGCTGCTCTTTTAGACAGAGCAAGGCCACAGGGGAAGCCATTTGTCTAGGGACTGGAATGAAGTGAGGGAAGAAGCCATGCAAACATCTGAAGAACAGCCAGCCAGCAGACAGAGCTTATGTATAATGGCTCTGAGGGAGAACCTAGCAAGGATGCCTGAGTGGCTGCAGCCAAGTGGGCAAGCAGGAGTAGTCAGGGGCCAGATTGCATGATGTTTTGTGGACCACAGAAAGGACTTGGGATTTTATTCCAAGTGTGACAAATAGTCATTAGAGGATTTTGAGTGCTGTATCTGATTTATGTTTTAAAAAGAAGATCACTCTGGTTACTATGTGGAAAACAGTAGAAGGGGCAAATACAGAAGCTGGGAGATAAGTCAGGACTGTCATGAAACAGGATGATGTCTGGAGGTGGTGAGGTGGTGAGAATGATCAGATTCTGGACATATCAAGAAGGAGGATATATTAACAATGATTGATGTTGTTGTTAGGTGCCGTTGAGTTGGTTCCAACTCATAGCGACCCTATGTACAACAGAATGAAACACTGCCCAATCCTGCGCCACCCTCACAATTGTTATGCTTAAACCCATTGTTGCAGCTGTTGTGTCAACTCATCTCATTGGGGGTCTTCGTCTTTTTCCTTTACTTTACCAAGCAAGACTGATCCCTCCCGATAACATGTCCAAAGTATGTGAGAAGCAGTCTCGCCATCCTCGCTTCTAAGGAACATTCTGACCATACTTCTTCCAAGATAGATTTCATTCTTTTGGCAGTCCATGGTATATTCAATATTCTTCGCCAACACCATAACTCAAAGGTGTCAATTCTTCTTCTGTCTTCCTTCCTCATTGTCCAGATTTTGCATGCATATGAGGTGATTGAAAACACCATAGCTTGGGTCAGGAGTGCCTTAGTCTTCGAGGCAACATCTTTGCTTTTTAATACTTTAAAGAGGTCTTTTGCAGCAGATCTGCCCAATGCATTGTGTCATTTGATTTCTCGACTGTTGCTTCCATGGCTGTTGATTGTGGATCCAAGTAAAATGAAATCCCTGACAACTTCAATCTTTTCTCTTTTTATCATGATGTTGCTTATTGGTCCAGTTGTAAGGATTTTTGTTTTCTTTACGTGGAGGTGTAATTCAAACTGAAGCCTGTGGTCTTTGATCTTCATCAGTAACTGCTTCCAGTCCTCTTCACTTTCAGCAAGCAAGGTTGCGTCATCTGCATACTGAAGGTTGTTAATGACTCTTCCTCCAATCCTGATGCTCTGTTCTTCTTCACATAGTCCAGCTTCCCAGGTCATTTGTTCAGCATACAGATTGAATAAGTATGGTGAAATGATACAACCCTGATGCACAGTTTTCCTGACTTTAAACCACAAAGTATCCCCTTGTTCTGTTCAAATGACTGCCTCTTGATTTATGTACAGGTTCCACATGAGAACAATTAAGTGTTCTGGAATTCCCATTCTTCGAAATGTTATCCATAATTTGTTAATGATGCACACAGTCAAATGCCTTTGCAGAGTCAATATAACACAGGTAAAACATCTTTCTGATATTCTCTGCTTTCAGCCAGTATCCATCTGACATCGGCAGTGATATCCTCGTTCCACATCCTCTTCTGAATCCAGCTTGAATTTCTGGCAGTTCCCTATTGATGTACTGCTGCAACTGCTTTTGAATAATCTTCAGCAAAATTTTACTTGGTAGATGGATTGTAAGTAACCCACCCAGTGCCTTCGAGTCGATTTCGACTCATAGCGACCCTATAGGACAGAGTAGAACTGCTTCATAGAGTTTCCAAGGAGTGCCTGGCAGATTCGAACTGCCGACCTTTTGGTAAGTAAAGCATAAGAAAAAAAGGAGTCAAGATTTCTTTCTTTCCTTTTTTTTTTTTTTTTTTTGTAAACTGGGTGAATAATGGACATTTCCTGAAAGGAAATGGAGGAAGACATAGGAGGAGCACATTTGAGGGGAAAAACAAAGCAGTCTATTTTGAAAAATTAAGTTGAGATGGCTATTAAACATTCAAGTCAGGTATTGAATAGTCAGTTGGAATTAAGAGAAACCCAGGTTTCAGGGAAAACTTTGCACACAGGTATATTATTGCCAGAGTTATCAGCATGTGTGTGTCAGAGTAGAGCTGTGCTCCACAGAGTTTCCAGTGGCTGATTTTTTGGAAGTAGATCACCAAGCCTTTCTTCTGAAGTGCCTTTCGGTTAGCAGTCGAGTGCATTAATCATTTGCACCACCCCGGTATTACCTCTTCCTTGGTAGGTACTGGTTTTGCTTCCAAAGTCTTTTATAAGGAAAGCTTTTTCTTAGGAAAGCAGTATAGGATGTATAAACTCCTGTTCCAATATGGCCGAAACAGAAACTTGAAATGCGACAGTAGGGTGATTGGCTGCCCCTACATCCAAGGCTGGCTGGCAAGGTTTGATGAGGAAAGGTATAAAGTATGTCAACACTAAGGAGGAGGTTTCATTTCCCTCTTATCTATGATTATCCAGCCCCCTTTAACATTGTGAGCTTTCCTAAAGTTCAGCATATAAAATCTATGTCCCTTACTAGTAAATCTGATTACTAGTTCTTAAACTAGTTTTGATAACTACATGCCCCCTTGACTTGCCATATAGTCAGAAGCAACTTTATAGGATAAGCCGTCCCAGTCAAGGAGAACCTGCATTTCAATTCCTCAGAGTCAAACCAGACATGCCCAAACCCGCTACCTTCTAGATATTTTTATTAATTTTCACTGAAACAGATTCACATACTTAGACTTAACTTTAAAGTGTTCAAAGCTATGTTTTGAGAGCATACTAGACTTGGAAAGAAAATGGAATGAAAAATTAAGTTATTTATGATTGTCTTATTGTTACAGTAAAACCTGTGAATGCTGGAACCTGTGTAAGGTGGAAACCTGTCAGAGAAGGAAAACTAAAATATTTTCCACTAGTAGAGAGTGATAGAAAAGTGGTAAGACTGCAACGCACCCTGTCAAAGGCAGAAAACTTGCATATCCTGGAAAAACAAGGCAGTCCTGTCAAGTTCCAGGTCTCACAGGTTTCACTGTAGTTGCTTTTTTCAGACTAATTCTTAAACTCTGCAGTATTTATTTTTCTTCAAGGAGAAACAGGAGCCCATGAAAATAGATCTAAGCAGTGATGCCTCTGTTGCCCGTATTTTATGGCTTTTCCTTGATAGGGTGTTAAGAGCGAAACTGCTGTTTAGCTTTTAAGTTTATTATGCTTGTACTACTTTTCCCTGCCTGGTGACACAGGTTGTGATGGAGCCAGTCCTAAGCCTCATTTCTTTTGAGTCTCCTAGCCACTTGTCTATGTTACCAGGCAGAGAAAGTGGTGAATAGATAATTTACTAGAAGCGTAAAGAGCAATTTCACTCTAATGGAAGGATGGGCCAGCCTTCTCAACTAGAAGCATTATGGAAGGGAAGCAAATTTTCAAAATCACTGAACCCCCAACAGCAATGCTTTTCCATTCATGTCACACTGTGGAATTTGGATATGCACCTATTAAGATTTTTTCAAAACTAGAGCTCATGGCTACTCATATGATTTTCAGTAGTATTTTCAAAGTGGTTGGACGTATCGGGTGGCTATGAGTCGGAATCTACAGCAATGGGTTTGTTTGTTTTGGACATGTAATTCAGGTTAGGCCATTCGGACTTTGTCTCCTGGGCTGCATCTGAAGAACAAACATACAGAAATGGACAGCAGGAGAAAGCTGAGTCATCTGGTGGCCGTGCTCTGGAAAGAAGGCCCATAGTGTCTGCGGCTGAGAGCCTTGGAGCTGCCCTGGCTCCTATCCCTCTCAGGGTTTTATTAATGAGCTGATGAAGTCTGTCTTTGACTCTGTGAAGTGCCCTAAATCCTTTCCAAATCACCCCTCATTAAGTTAGGCAGAACTGGTTTCAGCCAAGGATCCTTAACTGATTCATTAAGAAACAATGGAATGCAGAACAAAATTAGAAGGAAAAAAATCTATTTCTTTCATTGTCAGTACCTCTTTAGTATTATTCAGCATATTTATGGTTAGAAAGTAGATTTAGAAATTCAGAAAGGAAGGAAGCCTTTGAGCATTGGTACAGAATAATTTATGCAGGAACATTTGCTGGCTGAACAAAACGGATTCTAGCTTGCGTGCTATTTGTATAGCTCTGTGTACAAGCTGATTCACATCCTCTACAGCAAAAATATATACATATTTTTTAATGACTTAACACTGCTCTTCTGACAATATTCTATGCTTACTGGTTTTTTTTGAGAAGGGCACTGGGAAAAAGGTCCTTTTTTTTTTTTTCCAACTTAAAAAAAAAAGTGATATAATTCACGTATTATAGAACATTCTCATCCCCCCTGAAGGAAACCCCAAACTCATTAGCAATCACTCCCCATTTCCCCTTCCCTCAGCCCCTGGAAATCACTAATATACTTTCTGTCCCTATAGATTTGCCTGTTCTGGACATTTCATATAAACAGAGTCATACATTCTGCAGCGTTTTGCATCTGACTTCTTCCACTTAGCATCATGTTTTCAGTATTCATCCAAAAGGTCTTTTAAAAATATAGCTCCTAATCAGGCCCTCATCAAATAAAAAATACATCTCCATGAACATACTTGATTCATATGTTGGGATGACCTGTGATTCTTTTTCCTTTAAGATTTATAACGGTTTATGATTTTACACTCTAATGACTTAATGAATCTATATCCACAAGAAAGTCATTTTTACAGGAAACAGATTCCCTTAATTAAAACAAAACCCAGAACCTTTTAAACAGCACCCTAGGTCCCCTTTTTCTGCTGCCCCTCCTTCTCTCTAGTCCTCTTTTTCCTTATCTGTATTTTTCCTAGGACATTGATCACTTTACAACATAATTGTTATGGATTTAATTGTGTCCCCCAAAAAGGTATGTTTAAGTCCTAACTCCTGTACCAGTAAAGATGACCCTGTTCGGATATAGGGTTTTTCTTTTGTTATCTTAATATGTCATGCCAGAATAGGGTGGGTCCTAAACCTAATCCCTTCTGAATGGTGTCTTATAAAAAGGGGAAAAAACAAGAAACGCACACACACGAGGGAAGATAGATGCCATGTGACACCATGTGAAGACACATCTAGCTGCAGCTAAGGAATGTCAAGAAACACCTAGGCTGAAAGAGACGAAAATCTTCTCCTAGAACAGACAAACAGAGCATGGGCCTGCCAACGCCCTGAATTTGGACTTGTAGCCTCTGGAACTGTGAGGAAATAAATTTCTGTTCTTTAAAGTCATCCACTTGTGATTTTGTTGTTGTTATGGGAGGACTAGGTAACTTAAGGCAATAATATATTTATTTGTTATTTTCTCTTGCCCTCCTAGAATGTAAGCTCCAGAAGAGCAGAGGATTTTTGTCTTCCTTGTTAATGACTGTATCCCCAGAATCAAGAATAGTGTTTGGCACATAGCAAGCACTCAATAAATATATTGGGGAAGGAAGGAATGAAGGCATTTTGGTGTGGGATGAGACTCTTTAGGTGGAGAGTGGGCAGGTGACCAAGCAGTGCTGGCTCTGTTCCCTAGAGTTTTCCTAGGACTGCAAGCATCGTCACTAACATTACCTTGATGACACTGGGGCACTAAGTCCGCTTTCAACATTATAAGCCCCTCTCCAATCCACTGCCTCAGTCCTCTCTCACCTGGATTGTCTCAACAGCCTTCTAAAAGGTCTTTCAGCCCAGTTATTTCTCTCTCCAATTCATTATCTATATTGCACCAATAGGGATCTTTCTAAACCACAGATATGTAATGCCACTCCTTGTTTAAAACACTTCAGTGTTCCTCATTGCTTCTCTTCCTCCTCCTCCACCTGCTCTACCTCCTCTTCCTCTGCATCCTCCCTCAGCTTCTTCTCTTCATGGCTTATAAGGCCGTGTATGATTTGACCTAGTCTCATCTTTTACCATTCTCCTCATGCCTTCTCTACTTTGCACTTTATAATCGAGATGAATTTAATTTTTGGAACTGTTAACTCTGAAGTACCAAAAACACTTCCAAGTGGAGAAATCCAGTAGGCACTTGGGTATATGGGCCCAGAGCTCAGGTGAGAGTCTGGACTAGTGATGGAGATTTGGGTGTCACTTGCATACAGAGATGGCTATTGACTTTATGGGAAATAGTGAGTGTATGGAGAGTTCTTAAGGGGCTAATGGCAGAACACTGAGGAGCACCAGCATTCCAGGAGGAGGCCTCAGCCAGGATGCTCTCTGAAATTTCTTGACCCCTTCATCGTCCAGATCAAAATAACTAGTTTTCCTATTTGCAGTTCATCTTCCCCTTTCTGGTTCTTAGTGAGGAGAGAGAAAATTCTAAGCCTTATGTTCTTTAATTCAACACTGGCTATAAATTATTATTGAAGCATGCCCAGTAGTGTAACAACTAATCTGGGTATCTGACAAGACACATACAAAGCCAGTATATCTTACATAGACTAAAAAATATATATTATGAATATTTACATATAATCTCATAAAACTTATTCTGTAGCTTGTCATTATAAAGTTGAACTTCTCAGGCTGTTTGCTAAGAAAGTCTAGTGATATAGAAAGGTTTACTGTAATGGTTCCATGGACTGCTGACTTGTATCCTTGAGATCACAAATATTTGTAATCAGAAATGGCATTTGTTAAAATGTCTGTTTGTTTAGTTATAAACTATGTTTGCATTGTTGTTGTTGTTAGGTGCTGTCAAGTCAGTTCTGACTCTTAGCAACCCTATGTACGACAGCGTGAAAAAATGTCTGGTCCTGTGCCATCCTCAGAATCATTATGCTCGAGCCCATTGTTGCAGCAACTGTGTCAGTCCATCTCATTGAGGATATTCCTCTTTTTTGCTGACCCTTTACTTTACCATGTATGATGTCCTTCTCCAGGGATTGGTCCCTCCTAATAATATATCCAAAGTATGTGAGACGAAGTCTCACCATCCTTGTTCCTAAGGAGCATTCTGGCTATACTTCCCCCAAATCAGATTTGTTCTTTCTTCTGGCAGTCCATGGTATATTCAGTATTCTTCACCAACACCATAATTCAAAGGCATCAATTATTCCTTGGTTTTCCAAAGACATCTTTACTTTTTAAAGGGACATCTTTACTTTTTAACATTTTAAAGAGGTCTTTTATAGCAGAGTTGCCCAATGCAATATGTCGTCTGATTTCTTGACTGCTGCTTCCATGGGTGTTGATTGTGCACCCAAGTAAAATGAAATCCTTGACAATGTCAATATTTCCTCCGTTTATCATGATGTTGTTTATTGGTCCACTTGTGAGGATTTTTGTTGTCTTTATGTGAAGGTGTAATCCATACTGAAGGCTGTCGTCTTTGATCTTCATCAGTAAGCTCTTCAAGTACTCTTGGAGCAAGCAAGGTTGTGTCATCTGCATAACACAAGTTGTTAATGAGTCTTCCTCCAGTCCTGATGCCCTGTTCTTCTTCATATAGTCCAGCTTCTCAGATTATTTGCTCAGCACACAGATTGAATAAATATGGTGAAAGGATACAACTCTGACGCATACCTTTCATATAAGAGGTTGAGTTTTTTACCTCCAAGCTTGAGGTAATTAACTTCACCAACTTTATTCTATACTTTCTACAGATTCTAAGTGAGGGCTTGAATTCACTTGTCAGTCAGGGAGCACCTAGACCTTTTGTCTGGACTTCTTCCCACAGGCTGTATTTTAATAAGCCTGGTGATTCTGACATTCATTTCTGAAAAGCATAGCAAAATCCAGTTTTTCTCCATCACTTGCCTCAAAGAAGCATGTTTTCCACAAGTGTTTGAGAATCAGGTAGAACCGCATTAGAGACCCCCTGATATGAATAAAGGTCTCTGGATGGCGCAGTTTGTGCTTGACTACTAACCTAAAGGTTGGCAATTCAAACCCACCTGTGGCACCACAGAAAGGCCTTGCGATCTGCTTCCATAAAGATTACAGCCAAGAAAACCCTATGGAGCAGTTCTACTCTGTAACACATGAGGTCGCCTTAAGCCAGAATCAACTTGACAGCAACAGGTTTGGTTTTTAATATGGATACGACTTTGTCCTCAGAACATGCATTTTTCTGTTTGACTATTATAGTTGGAATGTTATCTAGAGATCATCTGATCCAGCCTCTGTTAACTTGCAGATAAAGGAATTGAGGACCAGAAAGGTTAATTATCTGTGGTCACCCAACAAGTTAGAGGCAGAGCCAGAACCAGAATCAAGGTTTGCTGCTTTTTCTGCCTCTCATTTTTTTTTTTAATAATTTTTATTGTGCTTCAAGTGAAAGTTTACAAATCAAGTCAGTCTCTCACACAAAAACCCATACACGACTTGCTACATACTCCCAATTACCTTCCCCCCCATAAGCCAGCCCGCTCCCTCCTTGCACTCTCTCTTTTCGTGACTGTTTTGCCAGCTTCTAACTCCCTCTACCCTTGCACCTCCCCTCCAGGCAGGAGATGCCAACATTGTCTCAAGTGTCCACCCGAACCAAGTAGCTCACGCCTCACGAGCATCTCTCTTCAACCCATTGTCCAGTCCAATCCATGTCTGATGAGCTGGCTTCGGGGATGGTTCCTGTAGTGGGCCAACAGAAGGTCTGGAGGCCATGATCAGCAGGGTCCTTCCAGTCTCAGTCAGACCATTAAGTCTGGTCTTTTTATGAGAATTTGGGGTCTGCATCCCACTGCTCTCCTGCTCCATCAGGGGTTCTCTGTTGTGTTCCCTGTCAGGGCAGTCATCGGTTTTGGCTGGGCACCATCTAGTTCTTCTGGTCTCAGGATGATGTAGTCTCTGGTTCATGTAGCCCTTTCTGTCTCTTGGGCTCGTTATTATCTTGTGTTCTTGGTGTTCTTCATTCTCCTTTGATCCAGGTGGGTTGAGACTCATTTGATGCATCTTAGATGGCCACTTGCTAGCATTTAAGACCCAAGACGCCACTCTTCAAAGTGGGATGCAGAATGTTTTCTTAATAGATTTTACTATGCCAATTGACTTATATGTCCTTTGAAACCACGGTCCCCAACCCCCTGCCCCTGCTTTGCTGACCTTCAAAGCATTCAGTTTATTCAGGAAACTTCTTTGCTTTGGTTTAGTCCTGTTGTGCTGACCTCCACTGTGTTGACTGTTGTCCTTTCCTTCACCCAAAGTAGTTCCTGTCTACTATCTATTTAGTAAATACACCTCTCCTACCCCCCCTCCACCATCTCGTAATCACAAAAGAGTGTGTTCTTCTCAGTTTAAAGTATCTCTCAAGATCTTATAATAGTGGTCTTATACAATATTTGTCCTTTTGCAACTGACTAATTTCACTCAGCATAATGCCTTCCAGGTTCCTCCATGTTATGAAATGTTTCACAGATTCATCACTGTTTTTTATCGATGCGTAGTATTCCATCGTGTGAATATACCTTAATTTATTTATCCATTCATCCATGGATGGACACCTTGGTTGCTTCCATCTTTTTGCTATTGCAAACAGTGCAGCAATAAACATGGGTGTGCATATATCTGTTCGTGTAAAGGCTCTTATTTCTGTAGGATATATTCCAAGGAGTGGGATTGCTGGGTCATATGGTAGTTCTATTTCTAGCTTTTTAAGGAAGCCCCAAATCGATTTCCAAAGTGGTTGTACCATTTTAGATTCCCACCAGCAGTGTATAAGTGTTCCAATCTCTCCACAGCCTCTCCAACATTCATTATTTTGTGTTTTTTGGATTAGTGGCAGCCTTGTTGGAGTGAGATGGAATCTCATTGTAGTTTTGATTTGCATTTCTCTAATGGCTAATGATCAAGAGCATTTCCTCATGTATCTATTAGCCGCCTGAATGTCTTCTTTAGTGAAGTGTCTGTTCATATCCTTTGCCCATTTTTTAATTGGGCTGTTTGCCTTTTTGTGGTTGAGTTTTAGCGGAGTCATGTAGATTTCAGAGATCAGGTGCTGGTCGGAGATGTCGTAGCTGAAAATTTTTTCCCAGTCTATAGGTGGTCTTTTTACTCTTTTGGTGAAGTCTTTAGATGAGCGTAAGTGTTTGATTTTTAGGAGCTCCCAGTTACCTGGTTTCTCTTTGGCATTTTTAGTAATGTTCTGTATTCTCTTTATGCCATGTATTAGGGCTCCTAAAGTTGTCCCTATTTTTTATTCCATGATCTCTATCGTTTTAGATTTTATGTTTGGGCCTTTGATCCATTTGGAGTTAGTTTTTGTGCATAGTGTGAGGTGTGGGTCCTGTTTCATTTTTTGCAGATGGATATCCTGTTATGCTAGCACCATTTATTAAAAAGACTATCTTTTCCCCAGTTAACTGACACTGGTCCTTTGTCAAGTATCAGCTGCTCATATGTGGATGGATTTATATCTGGATTCTCAATTCTGTTCCACTGGTCTATGTGTCTGTTGTACCAGTACCAGGCTGTTTTGACTACTGTGGCAGTATAACGGGTTCTAAAATTGAGTAGAGTGAGTCCTCCCACTTTGTTCGTCTTTTTCAGTAACGCTTTAGTTATCCGGGGCTTCTTTCTCTTCCATATGAAGCTGGTGATTAGTTTCTCCATCTCATTAAAAATGGCATTGAATTTGGATAGGAAGTGCATTGTATATATAGATGGCTTTTGGTAGAATAGACATTTTTACAACGTTGTCTTCCTATCCATGAGCAAGGTATGTTTTTCCAATTATGTAGGTCCCTTTTGGTCTCCTGCAGTAGTACCTTGTAGTTTTCTTTGTATAGGTCTTTTACATCTTGGTAAGATTTATTCCTACGTATTTTACCTTCTTGGGGGCTACTGTGAATGGTATTGATTTGGTGATTTCCTCTTCGATGTTCTTTTTGTTGATGTAGAGGAATCCAACTGATTTTTGTATGTTTAGCTTGTAATCTGATACTCTCCTGAACTCTTCTATTAGTTTCAGTAGTTTTCTTGAGGATTCCTTAGGGTTTTCTGTGTATAAGATCATGTCGTCTGCAAACAGAGATAATTTTACTTCTTCCTTGCCAATCTGGATGCCCTTTATTTCTTTGTCTAGCCTAATTGCTCTGGCTAGGACCTCCAGCACAATGTTGAATAAGAGCGGTGATAAAGGGCATCCTTGTCTGGTTCCGCGTTCTCAAGGGGAATGCTTTCAGGCTCTCTCCATTTAGGATGATGTTGGCTGTTGGCTTTGTATAAATGCCCTTTATTATGCTGAGGAATTTTCCTTCTATTCCTATTTTGCTGAGAGTTTTTATCATGAATGGGTGTTGGACTTTGTCAAATGCCTTTTCTGCATCAATTGATAAAATCATGTGGTTCTTGTCTTTTATTTATGTGGCGGATTACATTAATTGTTTTTCTAATATTGAACCATCCTTGCATACCTGGTATAAATCCCACTTGGTCATGATGAATTATTTTTTTGATATGTTGTGGAATTCTATTGGTTAGAATTTTGTTGAGGATTTTTACATCTATGTTCATGAGGGATGTAGGTCTGTAGTTTTCTTTTTTGTGTTGTCTTTAGCTGGTTTTGGTATAGGGTTATGCTGGCTTCATAGAATGAGGTAGTATTCTGTCCTTTTCCATGTTTTGAAATACCTTCAGTAGTAGTGGTGTTAACTCTTCTCTGAAAGTTTGGTAGAACTCTGCAGTGAAGCCGTCAGGACCAGGGCTTTTTTTTTTTGTTGGGAGTTTTTCAATTACCTTTTCAATCTCTTTTTTTGTTATGGGTCTATTTAGTTGTCCTACTTCTGTTTGTGTTAGTTTAAGTAGGTAGTGTGTTTCTAGGAATTCATCCATTTCTTCTAGGTTTTCAGATTTGTTAGAGTACAATTTTTCATAGTAATCTGATATGAGTCTTTTCAGTTGGGTTTGTTGTGATATGGCCCATCTCATTTCTTATTCAGGTTATTTGTTTCTTTTCCTGTATTTCTTTAGTCAGTCTGGCCAATGGTTTATCAATTTTGTTAATTTTTTCCAAGAATCAGCTTTTGGCCTTGTTAACTCTTTCAATTGTTTTTCTGTTCTCTAATTCATTTAATTCTGCTCTAATTTTTATTATTTGCTTTCTTCTGGTACCTCAGAGTTTCTTTTGTAGCTCCCTTTCTATTTGTTCAAGTTGTAGGGACAGTTCTTTGATTTTGGCTCTTTATGTATGTATGTGTGCATTTATTGATATAAATTGACATGTGAGCACTGCTTTCACTGTGTCCCAAAAGTTCTGATATGAAGTGTTTTCAGTTTTGTTGAATCCTATGAATTTCTTTATTCCCTCCTTAATGTCTTCTATAACCCAGTCTTTTTTAAGCAGGGTATTGTTCAGTTTCCAAGTATTTGATTTCTTTTCCCTGATTTTTCTGTTATTGATTTTTACTTTTATGGCCTTATGGTCTGAGAAGATACTTTTTAATATTTCGATGTTTTGGATTCTGCAAAGTCTTGTTTTATGACCTAATATGTGATCTATTCTAGAGAATGTTCCATATGCACTAGAAAAGAAAGTATACTTTGCAGCTGTTGGGTGGCGTGTTCTGTATAAGTCTATGAGGTCAAGTTGGTTGATTGTAGCAATTAGATCTTCCGTGTCTCTATTGAGCTTCTTACTGGATGTCCTATCCTTTCCCAAAGTGGTGTGCTGAAGTATCCTACTATAGTTGTGGAGGTGTCTATCTCACTTTTCAATTCTGTTAAAGTTTGTTTTATGAATCTTTCAGCCCTATCATTGGGTGCATAAATATTTAATATGGTTATATCTTCCTGGTAAATTGTCCCTTTAATCATTATGTAGTGTCCTTCTTTATCCTTTGTGGTGGATTTAACTTTAAAGCCTATTTTGTCAGAACTTAATATTGCTACTCCTGCTCTTTTTTGACTGTTGTTTGCTTGATATATTTTTTTCCACCCTTTGAGTTTTAGTTTATTTGTGTCTTTAAGTCTAAGATGTCTCTCTTGTAGGCAGCATATAGACGGATTGTGTTTTTTTTATCCAGTCTGCCACTCTTTGTCTCTTTATTGGTGCATTTAGTCCATTTATATTCAGCATAATTATAGATGAGTTTAGTGCTGTCATTTTGATGCCTTTTTTTGTGTGTTGTTGACAATTTCATTTTTCAACTTACTTTTTTGTGCTGAGAAGTTTTTCTTTGTAGAATGTGTGTTCCTCCTTTTCATAGTAGTTCAATTTATTTTTGCTGAGTCGTTATGTTTATGTTGGTTTTTATTTTGAAGTATGGAATTGTTAGACCTCTTTGTGGTTACCTTAATATTTACCCCTATTTGACTAAGTAAAAACCTAACTTGTATCGCCCTATATTGCCTTGGTTTCCTCTCCACATGTAAGATCTATGCCTCCTGTATTTAGTCCCTCTTTTTTGACTATTGTAATCTTTTACGTAATGACATCAATGATTCCCTGTTTTGAGCAATTTTTAACTTAATCTTATTTTGTTTTTGTGATTTTCCTATCTGCGTTGATATCAGGATGTTTTGTTCTGTGACCTTGTGTTGTGTTGGTATCTGATATTATTGATTTTGTGACCAGAGAATTTCCTTTAGTAATTCTTGCAGTTTTGGTTTGGTTTTTGCAAATTCTCTAAGCTTCTGTTTATCTGTAAATGTCTTAATTTCACCTTCATATTTGAGAGAGAGTTTTGCTGGATATATGATTCTTGGCTGACAGTTTTTCTCTTTCAGTGCTCTATATATGTCATCCCATTGCCTTCTTGCCTGCATGGTTTCTGCCACGTAGCCCAAACTTATTGATTGTCCTTTGTAGATGACTTTTCATTTATCCTTGGCTGCTTTTAAAATTTTCTCTTTATCTTTGGTTTTGGCAAGTTTGATGATAATACGTCTTGGTGATTTTCTTTTGGGATCTATCTTGTATGGGGTTCGATAAGCATCTTGGATAGATATCTTTTCATCTTTCACGGTGCCAGGGAAGTTTTCTGCCAACAGATCTTCAACTATTCTCTCTGTATCTTCTGTTATCCCTCCCTGTTCTGGAACTCCAATCACACATGTTATTCTTCTTGATAGAGTAGCAAATGATTCTTAGGTTTCCTTCATTATTTTTTAATTCTTTTATCTGATTTTTCTTCAACTATATTGGTGCCAATTGCCTTATCCTCCAGCTTCCCCACTCTGCATTCCAATTCCTCGATTCTGCTCCTCTGACTTCCTATTGAGTTGTCTAATTCTGTAATTTTATTGTTAGTGTTTTGGATTTCTGAATGCTGTCTCTCTACAGATTCTTGCAGCTTATTAATTTTTCCCATGTTCTTGAATAATCTTTTTGATTTCTTCAACTGCTTTATCGGTATGTTCCTTGGCTTTTTCTGTAGATTGCCTTATTTCATTTCTGAGGTCATCCCTCATGTCTTGAAGCATTCTGTATATTAGCTTTTTGTAATCTACATCTGGCAATTCCAGGAATGTATCTACATCTGGGAATGATTTTGATTCTTTGATTTGGGGGTTTGCAGAAGCAATCATGGTCTGCTTCTTTATATGATTTGATATTAACTGCTGTCTCTGAGCCATCTATAAGATATTGTAATGTTTTCTTCTATATTTGCTCACCGAATCTTATCTTCTTGTTTTGTTTCATTACAATACACCCAGATGGGGTACTAGATTGAGCTATCTTGATTGCTGTAACTTTTGAATCATTTATGTCATGTTACCAGCTGGTCTGAGCTGTTACCAGGTATATAAGCCTATGAGTCCATTCACTATCCTTGAATAGTAACAGCTCAGATGTCTTGATAGCGTGTCACCTAGTGTACAGTATAGGCTCTCACCTATTAACTTAGAGAAGTAGTGGTGATGGTTGTATGTGCCAGTTTCTAGTAGTGGCAGAGGGTCACACTCCAAGGAGGGCAGGATGCTGACAGCCTTCCCCCAACTGTCAGTGAGGTAGGAGTGGCTCTATTCTCTAGAGCACTCTGGTGGGTGGGCTCTGCAGCTGTACTTTAGGCACCCAGTGCTTGTGCCTCTATAGATTCCTCGGTCCCCTTTAGCAGGTGGCTAGGTGGTGTGGGTGAAGCCTCAGCCCTCAGCTCCCTGGTGTGGATCAGTGAGGGCTCTGTTTAATAGGTAGAGAGGTATCTGACCTCCAAAACTTGCCTTTCCACTGCACAGCTAAAACAATTATAGTCAGATCTCTATCAGAATTGCCTTTGCATTATAATAGCCACCTGGTTACCTGTAGGGATGAAAGCCAAAGACTGTGGGTCTCTTATGCCTGGATGGAGCTGGTTCTGTATTGTTATTCCAGTTTAGGGAAGTCAGGGAAGGGTTTTTCCTTTGATTGTTAAATGCTGCTTTTCTCAGGCCAGGAAAATAGGTTAGAAAAGAAAGAAGAAAAAAAAATGGCAGTGCACTTCACTCTCTGGTCCAGGGAATTCCAATGTTAATGAAGCTGGCTGGGGCAGGGAGGGGAGGGATCAGATAGTAGAGAGTAGAGGAGCAATATAGACAAAGTTAGTTATCTTGTTTGGTGAGGACTGTTTTTTCTGAGATTCCAGAGAGGTGTGCAGCTTGTGTGCGCTGGCTGGTTCCCCACTGAGACTGCCCCAGAGGGTTAGGGCTGCGTCCCTTCCTTGCACCATCTCAGGAAGCTGCAATCAGCTCCTCCACGCTTAGTCCAAAGCCCAGCGCCAAGGTTTCCTGTCTGGGACGCTGTGCCCCAGGCTCCAAAACCAGTTGCTGCTTCCCTGTGGTTTTTCGTTTGCCTGTCAGCCGTATCGGTGTGCAGCCTGCGTACGCTGGCTGGGTCCCCTCCGAGGCTGGTCCCGAGGGCTAGGCCTACATCCATGCTTGCCCCGTTTCAGTAAGCCTCAATCAGCCCCACCACTGTGGCACCAGGGAACCACGAGGGCTCAAGGCTGCGGTGTGGCACACTGGCTTTGGAAGCGGTAGCTTCAGCGTGACTTTTTGCTCCCCTGTCACTCAGGTCAACTCCTTAGTCCTGTGTTTGATGGTCAGGGTTCGTAGATTGTCCTGTATGTAATCGATTCACTTGTTTTTTTTTCCGAGTCTTTGTTGTAAGAGGGATAAGCGGAAGCTTCTACCTAGTCAGCCATCTTCCATACAAAATATCGCCTTATTTTTTGATGTACAGCCTAAAGAGCACTGGGCTGAAAGACATCAACCCCAACTCAGGATTTATGAGCTGTGTAATCTTGGGTAAGCCAATTAACCACATTGAACTCTGCTTCCCGAGTCAGGAAGAGATATCAACCCTTGGCTTGCTGACCTCACAGAATGGTTATAAGAATTCAACACAATGAAATACACAGAATGCTTCAGAAATTATAACAGTTCTTCAATGTAAATTATTATTAGTCATTTGTACTAAATTTGAAGCCAATCCAATGCCAAAGGAGAAAACCATGAGTGATTAGGAAGGAAAGGTTTCTGTTTTTGGAAAGGGCTCTTTAATTTAAAGAAATCGAATTCCACAAAGACTTTTATCTAGAGTTTTTTTTTTTTTTTTTTCTTCCTAAGCCTAGGCAGTTTGGACCTAAATAAAGAACACTGATCCTAAATGTAAGTGCCAAAGTACAGCCAGCTTGGAAAAGGCTAAGGAAAGGGCACTGGAAAGCAGCAGTGGCTGGGGTCAGTTAGCTGTTTCAGTTTGATGCTCCGCAATTCAATGTTTTATTGGAAGCATTTAGGAGTATGTTTATGATCCTGTATAAATGCATTGTTCCTAGCACAATGTGGCTTATTCCCACTTCCTGCCCTAATTTGATCAAAGTCAGAATTGAAGCTCTCAAGAGATTAATACAGTGTTAGTAAAGTCTGTAACTAATGACAGGACGGAATTATTTTTACTCTTTATTTACACATACTAATGCTATTCCAAGGAGCCTTGATGGTGCAGGGGTTAAGCTCTTGGCTGCTAACCAGAAGATGGCTGACTCAAACACATCAGCTGCTCTGCAGGACAAAGATGAAGCAGATTAAAAAAAAAAAAAACCACCAAACCCGTTGCTGTCAAGTTGATTTCAACTCATAGCCACCCTATAGGACACAGTAGAACTGCCGCATAGGGTTTCCAAGGCTGTAAATCTTTATGGAAGCAAAGGACTGGGTTCAAACCACTGACCTTTTGGTTAGCAGCTGGGCGCTTTAACCATTATGCCACCAGGGCTCCTCCATGAAGATTACAGCCTTGGAAACCCTATGGGGCAGTTCTACTCTGTCCTGTAGGGTTGAAATCAACTTGATGGCAATGGGGTTTTTTTGTTTGTTTGTTTTTTAAATGCTATCGCACCTAAAGAGGATAACCCTTAAATATTTTTTTTCTTACATTAAATGTGCTTAAATTTCTTCTGCCAGCTCTTTACTGAAGAATTTGCCATTTCAAAATAACATGTGCAGATGATCAGAAGATAGAAGAGCAAGACATGTTTGGCCAAAACACAAGGTAAGTGAAGAGGAACAGGGAAGAGGCTGACAAAGAAGGTAAAGGGAAGGTTAGCAAACACAGACCTTTAATTCCAAGCTGAGTTTGGATTTTATTTGAAATGAAATGGGAAATCAAAAGGTTTCTGAGCAGGAAGCAGCAACTACAACAAAACATCATCAAAGCTGGGCTTTATGAAAATACACCGGTTTCAGAAAGACAGGGAGAGATTGGAAACAGAGAGATCATAGGTTCATCATTTAATCACTCATTTATTGAGCCCCAACTCTGACCAAGGCCTAGTGTTGTGTAGCATTGGCTCTAGACTTCTTGTCCTTGTTGTCTACTCTGACCATTTCCTCAACACCACTCCTAAATTGAGGTGAGGGAGGGTAAGGGAGCACACCCACGAAAGGTACAGGTTTGGTGGTGGAAATTTCTAAATACACGACTGTAGGTGTTCCTCATATATTAATATAAACAGTAGAGCACACAAGAGTCAGGGAAATTTCTTAGACATAACTCAACATCTCATGGGATGAAGTTCCCAGGCTCGAAGGCAAAGGACCATAGACTCAGGGAACATCTACATCAATTGTCACAACATAGTTCTTAAAGACAATGTTGTACATCCTACCTTGTTGAGTAGCCTTTGGGGTCTTAAAAGCTTGTGAGTGGCCATCTAAGATACAACTATTGGTCTCTTCCAGTCTGGAGCAAAAGAGAGTGAAAAAAACCAGAGACCGAAGGGAGCAATTAGTCCAAAGGACTAATGGTCCACATAAACCACAGCCTACATGACCCCAAGACCAGAAGAACTAGATGATGCCCAGCTACCACTACTGACAGCTCTGACTGGAATAACAACAGACGGTCCTGGATAGGGGAGAAGAAAAAAGTAGAACAAAAGATCAAATTCACAAAAAAGACCAGACTTACAGATCTGACAGAGAATGGAGAAACCCTGAAACTACAGCCCTAAGGCACCCTTCTGACTTTGAACTGAAGCTGTTCCCAGGGACCACCTTCCAGCCAAACAATAGACAAGCCTGTAACATAAACAATAATGCCTGAGAGGAACATGTTCCTTAGAACAATCAATTATAAGAGGTCAAAAAGGCAATATTTGCTCAAAAGCAAAGAGGAGAGGGCAAGAAGGGGTAGAAAGCTGGACAAAAGGAAACAAGGAACCCAGGGCGGAAATGGAGACATTGTGAGAAATGAGACCAAGGCTATGAAACACTTAATGTATAAACTGTCAAATAGGAATTTAATTTGCTCTGTAAACTTTCACCTAAAGCACCATTAAAAAAAAAAAATCCCTATAGATCACAACAGAGTACTGCCCACTATAGTGCTAGCAAGATGAAGCTCCTAGGCTGGAAGACACTAAAAATACAGAGTGGCTGCAAATGGACTTGAGCACACCAATGATTCTGAAGGTGGTACAGGACAGGGCAACGTTTCATTCTGTTGTACATGGGATCGCCATGAGTCAGAGCTGGCTCGACAGCAATTAACAACAAAAAAGAGAGTATAAAGGCTGTGGCTATAGTTTTGCCCTAAGTAGGCCGTGCTATCTAGATATGGTGGGTACGATCTGTATGGGCCCTGGTGTGTCCAATGGGCTGAGACAGTGACGTGACATACTGCTCCAAGGCTTAGCATCCTGTCTTCTGTAGCCTTTTGTTCTGTGTTGCTCAATGTCTTTACAGGACTCAGGGAATGAAAGCCCAATCTGGAGCCAAACCACCTGTTTATATTTCTAACCATCACTTGAATTCTCAGAACTCAAGTAGAGCTCCCTAAGAAAATAATATAGCACTTTTAGTATATTTTTAAATGTAAATAAATCTTTGTATGTTAGGTGTAATAGAACACAAATGTGTTAACTTACCATCACAGATAGATTGGAACAAGTAATATTTAATAAGGCAAAGAAGAAAAAAAAAAAGGTTTTTAACTACTAAAAAAGTTTCATGCTATAATTTCTTAAATTGATAATTCTATTATAGGTTTCAACCTAATTAAAATGAGTTTAGAAGGAAGCCCCACATTAACATGCCTTCAGTGCTCACTGCTATGAATTGAATTGTGCTCACCAAAAGGATATGCTGAAGTCCTATACCTTGGCATCTGTGAATGTGGCCTTGCTTGGAAATAGGGTCTTTGAAAATGTTATCAGTTAACATAAGGCATACTGGAGTAGGGAGGACCTTAATTCAGTATGAGTGGTATCCTTATAAAAGACAAGTTGGAGAACGAGGAGGAGAGAGAGAGAGAGAGAAAAGAAAATGGGCATATGATGACTGAGGCAGAGCCTAAATTTTGCTGCAGCTGCAAGCCAAGGAATGCTGGGGCTATCAGAAGCTGAGAGAGACAAGAAAGGAAGATCTTCCTCTAGAGCCTTTGGAGAGAGCATGGCCCTGCTAACACCCTGATTTCATACTCGGTCTCAAGAACTGTGAGAGTCAATAAATTTCTGTTCCTATAAGCCAATCTGTGGGACTTTGTTATGGCAGCCCCAGGAAACTAATACACTTACTACGTAATGAAGAATGACAATATTTTGACCCGTTATCTTCTCTACTCCATTTTGGCGAGAGGGAGAGGAGAACAAAAAATAGCCCAAACCAACCCTCTTAAAGCCACCTAAAGTAAAGACTCTATTCACTTTCCGCCTTGTCCCTGTCTGTACCTTAAAGTGAGGACATGCATGGCTTGTTCAATTGGTCTATCTCCTCCATTGCATTATCACAACACAATTCCATTGTTCCCATTGATCACATGGAGTTTTAAATATTTGTTCTTGCCTACCTTTCCTCTTGGAGACAGGGATCATGTCAGAACAGATGAAATAATGTAAAATTGTGACCTGGTAATTTGGAAATGACATTCCACAAACATAATCCTGTCCCTCTTCCCAGCCCTGGGTAATGCACAGCCCATACATGAGCACATTGTATAAGAATGAACACCTCTGAAATGCAATGTGTAATTGATTACCTCTGTGAACAACTGCCTTCTTTGCTATGAGACAAGAATAACTGGATGGTGCCTGGCTACCATTACTGAACATCTTGATCAAAGATTATAAAAAAGAATCCTGATCAAAAGAGGGGAAATATAAGACAGAATTTCAATTCTCATGGAATTCAGACTTCTGGAGCCACTAAAACTGGATGAATCCTCTGAAACTATTTTCCTGAGTTAATCTTTAACCCTGAAAACATAATCCAAAAATATCCCCTGAAGCCTTCTTAAACCAAACAACAGTCTAGCTTAGCTAGTAAAGAATGTCTGCAGTGAACACTGTGTTCTCTTAAAGAACCTACTATATAGGATCAAATTGTTAACAACTCAAAACGTTACATAAGAAGCTTAGGGGAGAGTGAGTCTATGTCAATTGGGGAGGAACAAATCTGAAAACGAGGATGAGAATGGCTGCACAATTTGAAGAATGGAATCAATTTCACTGTATTGTACATGTAGAAATTGTTGATTAGCTGTATGTTTTGCTGTGTATGTTTTCAAAAAGCAATTAAAAAAAAAAAAGAATGTACACCTCTGTTAAAGAATCAATCCATCCCAAAGCAGTTGAGTAAACAGCTAAAATGAATTTTCAACACCAATTAAGAGAACTATGAAAAGGAAAGCAATACCATTTATAATAGCCCCTAAATAAATAAATAAATAAAATACTTAGGAATAAATCTAACCAGAGATGTAGAAGACCTATACAAAGAAAACTACAGAAGACTACAGCAAGAAATCAAAAGAGACCTATATAAATGGAAAAACATACCATGCTCATGGATAGGTACATTCAACATTTTGAAAATGTAAATTCTAACTGAAGCAATCTACAAATACAATGCAATCTTGATCCAAATACCAACAGCATTCTTTAACAAGATGGAAAAAATTATCATTAACTTTATATGGAAAGGGAAGAAGACCCAGATAAGTAAAGCATTATTGAAGAAGAAGAAGAAAGTAAGATACTCCCACTACCTTACCTCAGAAACTACTATACAGCCACAGTAGTCAAAATAGCCTGGTACTGGTACAACGACAGACCCACTGACCAATGGAACATAATTGAGAACCCAGATGTAAATCCATCCACCTAGGATCACCTGATCTTTGACAAGGGCCCTAAATTCATTAAATGGGAAGAAGACAGTCTTTTTAACAAATGATGCTGGCAAAACTGGATGTCCACCTGGAAAAAAATGAAACAGGACCCATACCTCACACCATATACAAAAACTAATTCAAAATTGATCAAAGGCCTAAATATAAAATCATAAAGATCATAGAAGAAAAAATCAGGTCAATGCTAGAGGCCCTAATACATGGCATAAACAGGATACAAACCATAACTAACAATACCCAAACACCAGAAGATAAGCTAGATTACTGGGATCTTCTAAAAATTACATCCTTATGCTCATCAAAAGACTTCAACAAAAGAGTAAAAAGAGAACCTACAGACTAGGAAAAAGTTTTTGGCGATGACAAATCCAACAAAGATCTAATCTCTAAAATCTATAGGAAAATCCAACACTTCTAAAACAAAAAGACGAATAATCCAATTAAAAAATGGGCAAAAGATATGAACAGACACTTCAAAGAAAATATTCAGGCGGCTAACAGCCACATGAGGAAATGCTCTCTATCATTAGCCCTTAGAGAAATGCAAATCAAAAATACAATGAGATACCATCTCACCCCCGACATTACTGGCACTAATTTAAAAAAATAAAACAGAAAATAACAGATCTGGAGAGGCTGTGGGGAGATTGCAACTCTTATGTACTGCTGGTGGGATTGCAAAATGGTACAACCATTTTGGAAAATGACATAGCGCTTCCTTAAAAATCTAGAAATAAAAATACCATATGAACCAGCAATCCCACTCCTAGGAATATATTCTAGAGAAATAAGAACTGTCACATGAATAGACACGCACAACCATGTTCACTGTGGCATTACTGACAATTGCAAAAAGATGGAAACAACCTAAGTACTCATCAACAGACAAATGGATAAACAAACTATAGTACATACACACAATGGAATGATGAATCTGCGAAACAACTCACAACATGGATGAATCTGAAGGGCATTATGCTGAGTGAAATAAGTCAATTAGGAAAGGACAAATATTGAATGAGACCACTATTATAAAAACTCATGAGTGAGGGAAAATCACTAAATAGACAATAGATAAGTGGTAACTTTGGTGAAGGGTAAGAAAGTACACAGTACTGGGGAAGCCAGCACAACCTGACCAAAGCAAGGTCATGGAAGCGTCATAGACACATCCAAACTCCCTGAGGGACCAAATTATTGGGCTAAGGCCTGGGGACCATGGTCTTGGGGGACATCTAGCTCAAAAGGCATAACAGTTTATAAAGAAAATGTTCTACATCCTACTTTGGTGAGTAGCAGCTGGGGTCCTAAAAGCTTGTAAACTACCGTCTGAGATACTCCACTGGTCTCACCCTGTCTGGAGCAACAGAGAATGAAAAAACCAAAGACACAAGGGAAAGATTAGTCCAAAGGACTAATGAACCACAAGCACCACAGTCTCCATCAGACTGAGTCCAGCACAACTAGATAGTGCCCGGCTACCACCACTGACTGCTCTGACAGAGATCACAATAGAGGGTCTCAGATAGAGATGGAGATAAATATAGAACAAAATTCAAACTCACAAAAAAAGACCAGAGTTACCGGTCTGACAGAGACTGGAGAAACTCTGAGAGTATGGCCCCCAGACACCCTTTTAACTCAGTTCTGAAGTTACTCCTGAGGTTCACCTTTCAGTCAAGGATTGGACAAGCCTATAAAACAAAACAAAACTAAACGGGGACACCAGCCCAGGGGCAAGGACAAGAAGTCAGGAAGGGACAGGAAAGCTGGTAACGGGAACCCAAGGTCGATAAGCGGAGAGTGCTGACACATTGTGGGGTTGGCAAATGATGTCACAAAACAGTATGTGTATTAATTGTTTAATAAGAAACTAATTTGCTCTGCAAACCTTCATCTAAAGCACAATTATAAAAAAATTTTGTTTTTCAGCTGACTTTTCACAATGTTCTTTGCAGGCTCTTTGCTTTCATTAAAGTATCTGGAAAAATGTAGGTTAATTTATTACAGATAATCACATCCATTCTCTGTACTGCTTTGTCCAAAGAAACCTATCCCCATATGGTAACATCAGAACAGTTTTTCACTTCACATTTTCCCTTGAAAGATAAAGAAAAAAAAGAACCATTCTGCTTCACTCCAGGAAGACAGAGCAACTAGCTCCCCCAAGGCCCTCAGAATGCCATCTGGCTGTAGTCTTTCCTTTTGGGGACCTGGAGTTTTCTGGCCCAGGGACAAAGCACATTTATTTCAGGCAGAACAACACTGTCACCCAGTGGACAGACAGGAAGGCCGAAACCTTAGCCTTGTTCTTTGTTTGACAGCCAGACACTGACAGCCAGTGTTTGAATATGAACCTGTTTGTCTTAGATGATCAGGAATAATGGTTAATATTCTCTTACAGGGAACTGGCGGTGGCGGGGCGGAGGGGGGGCCTCTGCTGACATGCCTTTGATTTGGGTGTCACAGATGAGTGCAATTTAAGGAAGACTTACAGTTTCATTGTGCTTATGCTTTTCTTTTTTTTAACCACCAGTAGATTTATAGAAGTATAGGCTGTAAACCTACCAAGCATGTCTGCCAAAACTCACAGGATCAAATAGGCTTGCAGGAGTGGGGTAGTATTTGGTCATATGCCAGGTACTGTGGGAAGAAAGACTCCCCCACCACAGGATAAGACTCCTTGCTCATTGTTCATAGTGACAGTAACGTATATTTTGAAAACTGAAAATAGGTTTTTTTTTTGGCAGATTGAAATCAAAGTAATTCACTTTATTATAATGAAGTCAATGGATGGGCCACTCTTACGTCCTTTATTTTGTATGTATCTCAGAAGAAATGGACAGGATGCAGCCTTTGCCCATCTCATTTATACCGAGTCCTTTTCTGTTGTCCAAACTGTCATTTGACACTTGCAACACACTGGCTTACTTTTCATACTGAGGTAAGAGACTCTTTTGCCTTCTTGATAAATGTACCTTTAATTTTTTTTTTTTCCCAGCTAGAAATCATCAACAAGCTGAATTCATTTATCTGGTATCACTTTACACTTTTGAAGCATGTCCAAAGTAGTGAGGACTGAGAGGTTGGTTACCTTGCAGGAGTTCCACGTTATGTAGAATCTTGATTAAAAGCAAAGCCTCTGTCCCTAGTGAGAAAATGTGGATTTGAATTCTCACCCCACCACTTGCTAGCTCCTTGACCTTGGATGAGTTACTAAATCTCTCTAAGCCTCAGTTTCTACCTCTATGATCAGGGATAATATTAATACTTACCCCCTGGGTCATTGTGAGGGTTTAAAAACAAAAAAAGGGTTTAGATAAGAAAAAAGATGTGAATAACTTAGCTATGTGCCTGAGCACATAGTACAAGCTCAATGAATAATATAATTATTAAAGTGATCAAAGTTATAGTTATTATTTCAAAAATGCAACTTTTATAAGGTACGTCTAGACTAGCAAGCAAGTGGGTGGCGCAAACGGTTAAGTGCTCAACTACTGGCTGGAAGTTGGCCGTTTGAACCCACCCAGAAGTGCCTCTGAAGACAGTTCTGGCAATCTGCTTCTTGAAAACGCTATGGAGCAGGTCTACTTTGCAAACATGGGGCACCATGAGTCGGAACTGACTCAATGGCAACTAACAACAAGACTAGTAGATGAAATCATGGTGATTTTTAGCTGGTAAGGTCCTAAGTTTCAGTGGTACATTGATAGGGAACTGCCAGAAATTTAAGCCAGGTTCAGAAGCAGACATGGAACAAGGGGTATCATTGCTGATGTCAGGTGGATCTTGGTTGAAAGCAGAGAGTACCAGAAAGATGTTTACCTGTGTTTTACTGATTATGCAAAGGCATTCGACTGGGTGGATCATAACAAATTACAGATAATACTGTGAAGAATAGGGATTCCAGAGGACTTAACTGTGTTCATTTGAACAGACTGCCTCTTGGTCTATGTGCAGGTTCTTGGTCTATGAACAGTGGTTTAAAATCAGGAAAGGTATGTGTCAGGGTTGTATCCTTTCACCATACTTATTCAATCTATATGCTGAGCAAGTAATCTGAGAAGATGGACTATATGAACAACAGGGCATCAGGATTGGAGGAAGACTCATTAACAACCTGCAATATGCAGATGACACAACCTTGCTTGCTGAAAGTGAGAGGACTTGAAGAACTTACTGATGAAAATCAAAGACCACAGCCTTCCGTATGGATTACAACTCAACATAAAGAAAACAAAATCCTCACAACTGGACCAATAAGCAACATCATGATAAATGGAGGAAATACTGAAGTTGTCAAGAATTTCATTTTACTTGGATACACAATCAACACCCATGGGAGCAGCAGTCAAGAAATCAAAAGACATATTGCATTGGGTGAATGCAAAAGACTTCTTTAAAGTGTTAAAAACCAAAGATGTCACTTTTTTTGAACTAAGGTGAGCCTGACGCAAGTCATGGCATTTTCAATTGCCTCACAAGTATGTAAAAGCTGGACGATGAATAATTAGGGAAGACTGAAAAAGAATCGATGTCATGGAATTATGGTGTTGGGGTAGAATACTGAATATGCCACAGGCTGCCAGAAGAACAAACAAAGCTGTCTTGGAAGTAAAGCCAGAATGCTCCTTAGAAGCGAAGATGGTGAGACTTGCCTTGCATACTTTGGACATGTTATCAGGAGAGACCAGTCCCTGGAGAAGGACATCATGTTTGCTAGAGGGTCAGGAAAAAAAAAAAAAAAAAGGCTGTAAATGAGATGGGTTCACACAATGGCTGCAACAATGTGCTCAAACATAGCAACGATTGTGGGGATGGCGCAGGACCAGGTAATATTTTGTTCAGGTATACATAGGGTTGCTAAGTGATCATCCATTCCATTGTTTCTCATTTAAATCACTTAGAGAAGCTTGTAAAAAAAAAAAAAAAAAAAAAAAAAACCTGATGCTCCAATATAGCCAGACAAAAGAATATTTATTGTACGAATTTTTAAAAAAATTTTTTTAGGGATCACTGAAAGCTTTACATTTTTTATAATAATATTTTATTATTGTTTTAATTGTGCTTTAGATGAAGGTTTACAGAGTAAATTAGTTTCTTATTAAAAATTAATACACATACTGTTTTGTGACATTGGTTGCCAGTCCCATGACAAGTCAACACTCTCCCCTTCTTGACCTTGGGTTTCCCATTTCCGTTTGTCCAGCCTTCCTGTCCCCTCCTGCATTCTCTTCCTTGTCCCTGGGCTAGTGTGCCCATTTAGTTTCATATACATGGTTGAGCTATGTGTATTACTGTTTGTTTTATAGCCCTGTCTAACCTTTGGCTGAAGGGTGAACCTCAAGGGTAACTTCAGTACTGAGTTAAAAGGGTGACTGGAAGCCATACTCTCGGGGTTTCTCCAGTCTCTGTCAGTCCAGTAAGTCTGGTCTTTTTTAATGAGTTTGAATTTTGTTCTACATTTTTCCCCCATCTCTGTCTGGGACCCTCTATTGTGATCCCTGTCAGAGCAGTTGGTGGTGGTACCCAGTTGTGCTGGACTCAGTCTGGTAAAGGCTGTGGTACTTGCTGTCCATTAGTCCTTTGGACTAATCTTTTCCTTGTGTCTTTGGTTTTCTTCATTCTCCCTTGCTCCAGATGGGCTGCGACCACCGCAGTATCTTAGATGGCTGCTCACAAGCTTTTAAGACCCCGGCTGCTACTCACCAAAGTAGGATGTAGAATATTTTCTTTATAAACTACATTATACCAATTGAACAAGATGTTTCCTGAGACCATGATCTCCAGCCCTCAGTCCAGTAATTTGGTCCCTCAGGTATACGAATCTTCAAGAAAAGACAAACCCAATCTATAGTGACAGAAAGCAGATCAGCGATTGCCTTGGGACAAGGGTGGGAGGACTGATAGTTCAGAAGCAGAAGGAAACTTTTTGGAGTGATTGCAATGTTCTCTATCTTGATTGTGGAGGTGGTTACATGGGTATATAATTTGTCAAAACTCATTGGAACTACACTTAAAATGAGTATGTATGTAAAATATACCATAATAAAGTTGTTATGAAGAGAATACTG
This sequence comes from Loxodonta africana, assembly GCF_030014295.1. Lineage (NCBI taxonomy): Eukaryota > Metazoa > Chordata > Mammalia > Proboscidea > Elephantidae > Loxodonta > Loxodonta africana. The sequence goes on along the minus strand of NC_087345.1, from coordinate 36,500,985 downwards.
ACATTTGGTCTTATCCACAGAAATTCTGATTTAACTGTTCTAGGATGAGGCCCAGCAACCATTACTTTTTAATGCACCCAAGACATCTTAATGTGCAGCCAGAGTTGAGAGGCACAAAGCTAGTCCAATTCTCTCCTTTTTCAGATGGTATCAACCCAAACACAGACAGCTGATTATACTGAAAAGTCCAGGGCTAGATTCCTTGTCTCCATGCTCTTCGTCCTGTGCTCTAAATCTTACCTCTGTTCTTTACTCCTAAAATTCCCTCTGCCTGAAACCTTTCTCCTCTCCTCACCTCTACCAAAATCCCACCCACCATTAGGGCCCAGCTCACATATCACACTTCTCAGAAAGCCTCAGTGTGCAACTCTCTCCACTGGACAAGGAAGTCTTTCCACTGGACAAGGGGGAGTGACTGTGGCTTATTTTTCTTTATATCCTCAGTACCCAAGACTGTTCTTGGCACAGAGGAGACATCAATAAACACTTATTGAACCAAAATATTGGTAGGAGAGAATTAACATTAAGTAACTATAATGTGCCAGGAATTGAAACACTTTATGAACATTATCTGACTGAACTTTTACAACAATTTTATGAATAGGTTATTATTCCTCCCCTCATACCTCCACCTTTAAGGGAAGAAACAGGTCTCAGACAGGCTAAGTAATGAGGTCACACAGCAAGCAAGGTTTGTCTTGCTGTGACCATATGAGGCTGTCTCACTTATCCTACCTGGTCTTAAATTATGAATATTTACATACTCTTATCTCTGTAACTGGAGTCCTGGTGGCAGTGGTTAAGAGCTCTGCTGCTAAACAAAACGTTGGCAGTTTGGATCTAACAGCTGCTCCTCAAAAACCCCATGAAGCAGTTCTATTCTGTCCTACAGGGTCCCTATGAGTCGGAATCAACTCGATGACAAACGGTTTTATTTTGTTTGTTTGTTTGTTTGTTTATCTCCTAACTAGTTTATAAGCTGATTAAAGGTGAAAACTAAATCTTAGCACTCATACCAATCTCAGGAGATTCAGGCATCTGTGTTAACAGACTATCTAATTTTTTACTTCATTAGAATAAGGATACTCCAACAGTGAAGACCTGCAGTTACAAGAAGATCTATAAACAAGGGTTACCACAGATTATGTGATTTCAGCTGAGCTATTTCTGCAATCCTCCCCTTCTGTTAACTTTATGAATAGTCTCCCAGTTATGCAAGCATCATACACAACACAAGGTTATGAATTAGATATCTCAAAGGACATACCAAAAAAATTCCTGGAATGACATTGTGCCTTTGAACCAGAAGTGGACAATTGCTGCCTGTAAATTTAGATGCAGAGACGATGTTGTATTTGAGCAATCGAAAGGGATCCAAACGACTCTGGAAAAAAAAAAAAAAAAAACTCCCAGAATTGTAAAGATATAAAATCATAGGCAACAGACCTTTTACTCTATTCATCAGTATTTTCATCTTTGAACCAAAGATTCTAGATTCTATTACTACCACACTATTAGGAACACCTCCATAATAAGGTCACCAAAAACCTCTATATTGTAAAGCCCAGTGGACATTTTCATGGTGCTTATATTACTTGACCTCTTTATGTCAGTTGAACAGTCCTTCCTTCTCAAACTCCTGGGCTTCTATGGCCCTACTCTCCTATTTTTCTTCCTATTTCTCTAGCCCTTCCTTTCTAGTCTTCATCATGCACAACTTTTTCTCTACTTGACCTCTAAATAGCTACTGTACTAAAAGCTCCTATATTGTTCCCTGCCATTCACCCTCTTCACATACTTCTTGAATAATCCAAGATTTTAACTACTACTTATGTCTGCCAAATGTCTACCAAAGCTAGTCCTCTCCTCTGAGTACCAGACCTGTAGGATGAATTACTTACTACTTGACATTTCCATTTTGATGTGACTCTGGTACCTCAAACTCAACATGTCCAACCTGAAATTTACATCTTTTTCTTCACCATTCCTACAGTAGATTAAAGATTGTTGTAAATTCTTTGCCACTCTTCCCATCAGGAGGTGGGGTCTATTTCCACTTCCCTTGAGTCTGGGCTTGTCCTGTGACAGGCTTTGATGCATAACTTTTGAGGTCAGGCCTTAACAGCTATATAACTTCTGTGTTTGCCTCTTGGAATGTTCCTTCTTAAAACACAGATACCATGCTGTGAGGAAATCCGAGCAGCTACATGGAATGGCCCTCATGAGGACAGAGACCCTTGGGCAACAGCCAAAACTGAGCTCCCAGTTGGTGGTAGCACCAACTTCCAGCCATGAGAATGAGGCTATTCTTAAATCCTCCAGCTCTACTCAAATGGGCCCAGCCAATGCTGTGTGAAGCAGAGTCAAGCCATCCTGGCCAGATCCTGAGCAGGGTCATGAGCAACATGGTTGCCCACCACTTGCTGGCTGTATAACCTTGGATGGGTGACTTAACTGTTCCATGTCTCAGTTACTGATCTGTGCTCAACATACTCTTACCCAGAGTGCCAGTCTTTTCGGGTTTTTTTGAGAATTAAATGATACTCCATGTAAACAATGGTTGCAACACAGTAAGCACTCAATAAATATTCATTCTTCTTTATCTTATTCTTAACTTGCCATTTCTGATCAGTTCAGAAAATATTTACTGAGTGTCTATTAGGTGACAGGTATGAGGGGCAGGTACAAAATGAATAAGACACTCCTGCATCCAAGGATATCATAACCTGCAGGATTTGATATACATTGTTGTCCCAGTGAGGAGTTTGACTCCTCTTGACTGTGATTCTGCCTACCCATTCATTCAGCTTGTCTTTTTTTTTTAATTTGATTGTGCTTTAGGTTAGAGTTTACAGCTCAAGTTAATTTCTCATTCAAAAATTTATATGCGTATTGTTTTGTGACATTGATTGCAATCCCCACAACGTGACAGCACGCTCTTCCTTTCCACTCCAGGTTTCCTATGGCCAGTCATCCAGTTCCTGTCCTTGCCTGCCTTCTCGTCTTGCTTTTGGACAAGAGTTGCCCAATTGGTCTCGTATAATTGATTGAAATAACAAGCACATTCCTCACGTGTGTTATTTTTTGTTTTATAGCCCTGTTTAATCTTTGTCTGAGAAGTGGGATTGGGGAATGGTTTCATTTCTGGGCTAGCACAGTGTCCGAGGGCCATAGTCTTGGGGGGTTTTACAGTCTCTGTCAGACCAGGAAGTCTGGTCTTTTTCCTTGAATTTGAATCCTGTTCTACGTTTTTCTCCCATTCTGTCCGGGACTCTGTTGTGATCCTTGTCAGAGCAGTCGTTGGTGGTAGCCAGTCACCATCTAGTTCTTCTGGTCCCAGCTTGGTGGAATTTCTGGTTCATATGGTCCTTTAGTCCTTCGGGCTAATATTTTCCTTGTGTCTTTGGTTTTGTCTGTCTTTTCAGGTGAGACCAAGTCAGTTCACAGGTCCATGGTATCAGAAGCACCTCTCCTGATGCCAAAGAAAAATTATCAGAGACCATATATCCCCATATCTGATCATCAGGCTGAGAAACCATCTGCTCATTCATTGGTTTGTTCTAGTTGGTTTGCTGTGTGCCAGGCACAGTAATAGGCACTGGGGCTACAATGGTAAACAAGACATGGTCCTGCCACCAAGAAGCTTCCAGTATATGGGCTGAGGGATCCAGCCTTAAGGCAGGCTGGGAGGGTGGAACTTCTCACCCTGGACTCTCAGAGCCCACCACACACTTTGTGGCTCAGGCCACACTTCTAGGAGCTTTGTATACCTCCCAGGTACTTCCACCAGAGAATCCACGAATTCTCACAGCTGTCCAGCTTCCCCATACAGCTCAACAATTTCACTACCATGTAGGCCTCACGGGTCCCTTACTAGGTGGGATGAGACAGAATGAAGAGATAGCTGAGGTCTAGTCTGGCCAGGCAACCTTTTCTGAGGACACTGGAGTTCCCGGATGAGTTGTTCATGCTTTAAAACCTTCCGCATCTATTCATTCTTATTTGCATTCCCTTTAGGATCTCTGGGCATGAGATTATTCCTTTCCTTTTTCTGATATAAAAAATAATATACTTTCTAACCAAAACCACGGAAACCCTGGTAGCGTAGTGGTTAAGTGCTATGGCTGCTAACCAAGAGGTCAGCAGTTTAAATCTGCCAGGCGCTCCTCAGAAACTCTATAGGGCAGTTGTACTCCGTCCAATAGTGTCACTATGAGTTGGAATCGACTCGACAGCAGTGGGTTTTTTAGTGGGTAATCAAAACCACAATGAGATACCATTTCACTCCCACTAGCATGACTAAGATATAAAAGAAGATAACATATGTTGACAAGGATGTGGGGAAATTGGAACCCTTATCCATTGCTGGTGGGAATGCAAAATAGTACAGCTGTTGTGGAAAACAGTGTGTCGGTTCCTCAAAAAAAAACTAAAAATAGAGCTACCATATGATCCAGCAACTCCACTCCTAGATATATACCCAAAAGTCTTGAAAGCAGAGACTCAAACAGAGACCCGTACACCAGTGTTCACTGCAACACTATTCACAACAGCCAAAATATGGAAACAATCTAAATGCCCATCAACAGATGAGTGGATAAAGAAAATGTGGTACATACATACAATGGAATCCTGCTCAGCCTGTAAGAGAGATGAAATCTTGAGACATGCAACAACATGGACGGAGCTTGAAGACATGCTGAGTGAAATAAGTCAATCACAAAAAAACAAATATTGTATGGTCTCACTTACGTAAAAAGACAAGAACAGGCAAATGTATAGGAACCAAAGTTTATTCGTGCATACCAAGGGCAGGAGGGAGGTGGAAAGGGGAAGTTATTGCTTATGGACCACTGAGTTTCGATTTATGGTGATGGAAAAATTACACTGATTCAGGGTACGGTTACACAGCTGATTAATGTAATTGCTGTACACCAGTAAAAAGCTGAATTGGCAAAAGTTGTGTGATAGATGTATTTACAACAATGATCAAAAAAAAAAAAATGAGTAGCTGCTGAGGCTGCTTATGTACAACCAGACACCTGCCAGGATTTGGTTCCTTGGGTTGGAGGTTTGGGGTTTGGGGTCAAGGTTTCATGACACATCCCAGTTAGTTGGCCTAATAACGTATTACTGTTATACCTCTGTTCTGTTTCTGTTCTACCTCCTAGTTTGTTGCATAGTGCCTGGGCTCTTAAAAGCTTTCAAGTGGCAATCAAGGTACAACAATCGGTCTCTATTTGCCTGGAGCAACAGCGGTAGAAGAAGAATCAGGAACGGGAGAAGGAAATGGAATGTGTGGCTAATTGCCTCCATGAACAACTATCACCTTTGCCATGAGACCAGAAGAACTGGATGGTGCCCGGCTACCATTACTGAACATTTTGATCAAAATTCTATAGAAGAATTCTATCAAAGGGGGAAAATGCAGAACAGATTTTTAAATTCTCATGAAATCCAGGGTTTCTGGAGCCACTGAGGCTGAATGAACCCCTAAAACTATTGCCACAAGATAATCTTTAAATTTTAAACCAAAAACATCCTCTGAAATCTTCTTAAAACCAAACAATAGTTTAGCTTAACTGGTAAAGAATGTCTACCTTGAGCACGGTGCTCTTTTAAGATCTATCTATATGGGACCAAACTGACAACAGCAACTTGAAAGGTTAGATAGGAAACTTAGGGGTACTTAGGTTATGTTAATGGGGGAGAAACAATGAGAAAACGGAGGGTGAGAATGGTTGCACAACTTGAAGAATGTAATCAATGAATTGTACACGTAGAAATTGTTGAACTGGTGTATGTTCAGCAGTGTATATTCCCAACAACAACAAAAATAAAATAAATTATTTTTAAAAAAAGCTTCTGGAGGATTAGCATGCCTGGCCAATTAGGCCCAGATTCCCTTTCTTTACAACTCAGAGCTTCAAAATGGGATGTCACCTCCCCCCATGATTGCTATCAACTCTGCATGACAAAATAATTTTTCTTAGTCAAGATTTGTATTTTTAAAGTAATTTGTCTGTTTGTTTATACCCTGCTTTTTTTTATCAAAAGAACTTAGGTGGTTTATAGGAAATAACTATAGGATAAGAGAAAAAAAAATAGAAATTAAAATACTATAATGAAAAAATTTGAATTTAAACAGATGTTTTAGATCCAAAGGAAGAAATGGATTTCAGATAAGTGACCCATAAGTTCCTATCTTATTGTTATAATTCAGTCTGCAACTTTGCTTTGTACTTTGTACTTGGGCAAAGTGAAAAGAGAAGCCTAGTTGGCCACCAAAAACTCTCATTACCACGGAAGAGGAAACATATCAGATCCTCATGGGAAGCAAAGCTTTTCCTAGCTTCTCATTCAGGGAGAAAATTTTCACACTGGGTTTCATATAGGCCACATCAGGCCTGTAGCAACTAATGTAACACCACTTATAAGAAGCTCAGGACATATTTAGGGCAACATCCTAAAATGCAACTCATTGAAAGCATTTCTCTGAGGGAGGGATGTGTCCAAGCCCTTCAGCTTTCAGATGCTTCAACCTGATCAAGAACCAGACCTGGGCTATCTCAGGGTTCTTTAATGCTTCCCCTGATGCTATCACTGGGTTGAGATGGGGAACTAAACAGGAAGGGTGGGCCCCAGTATGCACACCACCCCCTTCAATCGGTGCAACTTCCGTTGTATCTATGTGTTGGTATTTCGAAAGATGCAATGGTGAAAGGAAAGTTTCCAGACGACTGTTATAAGAAAGTTTGAAAATCTTCCTCTGCCAGTGTCCTCCCTCTCTTCCACACAGTATTTAGTACAGTTACCTGTGTGATTATTTAATTAAAAACTGTCTCCTTGCTAGGCTATAAGCTTCAGAGACCATGTGGATTTTGCTCATGTTCACATCCCCAGGCTCATGTACAATATCTGGCACTCAAAATAGTTGTTGAGAGGCGGAGCCAAGATGGCATACTAGGTGGACGCTACCGCGGATCCCTCTTGCAACAAAGACTCAGAAAGACAAGTGAATCGATCACATACATAACAATCTACGAACTCTGAACAACAAACACAGACTTAGAGACGGAGAACGAACAAATACGGGCAGACAGCGATCGTTTTCAGAACCAGGAGCCAGCGGACCAGGCAGGTGACCTTCGGAGCCCGATCTGGGGCAGAGCCCAGGGGGGCAGACGGCACAGACAAGGGGCCCAGCCCTACCCCCTAACTCATCCCGGGAGAGAGCCTAGCCGGTTGGCGTGGGCGGCGTAGCGGTGCAGCCAGTGGGAGAAGCACCCGGGAGGCAGTGACTGATCTTGGAGTGGGAAGAGCAGCGTCCCAGCCGGGGAGCCGTCCCACTGGGAGTTTGGCGGGAAGCGGGCATGGCGCGAGAGTGGGGATCAGCTATATTTCCCTAAAGCGACCCCGGGGGCGGGACCAGCTGTTCGTGTGGGCGACGTCCACCCAGTTCGCGCGTGTGGCGCGGCGCACCGGAGGGAGAAGTCCCCGGGAGGAAGTGACTGGTCTCGGAGTGGGGAGAGCAGCATCCCAGCCAGGGAGCCATCCCGCCAGGATTTTGGCGGACGCGGGCGGAGCGTGAACGCGGGGATCAGCTCTATATTCTGTGGTGCTACACTCCTAGCTCTCTGATCCCTCCCCCACCCTCCCCAGGCGGCTCCATTAACATCTGAATACCCTGAGCCAGAGGGAGAATTCAGATAGCAATCTGACTGCATTTTTTTTTAGCTGATTACCTGGAAAAACTAGTTTCCCAGTGATGGCTCGGAGACAGCAGTCCATATCAAACCACATAAAAAAACAGACCATGACAGCTTCTCCAACCCCCCAAACAAAAGAATCAAAATCTTTCCCAAATGAAGATACAATCCTGGAATTATCAGACACAGAATATAAAAAACTAATTTACAGAATGGTTAAAGACATCACAAATGAAATTAGGCTAACTGCAGAAAAAGCCAAGGAACACACTGATAAAACTGTTGAAGAACTCAAAAAGATTATTCAAGAACATAGTGGAAAAATTAATAAGTTGCAAGAATCCATAAAGAGACAGCATGTAGAAATCCAAAAGATTAACAATAAAATTACAGAATTAGACAACGCAATAGGAAGTCAGAGGAGCAGACTCGAGCAATTAGAATGTAGACTGGGACATCTGGAGGACCAGGGAATCAACACCAACATAGCTGAAAAAAAATCAGATAAAAGAATTTAAAAAAATGAAGAAACCCTAAGAATCATGTGGGACTCTATCAAGAAGGATAACTTGCGAGTGATTGGAGTCCCAGAACAGGGAGGGGGGACAGAAAACACAGAGAAAATAGTTGAAGAACTCCTGACACAAAACTTCCCTGACATCATGAAAGACGAAAGGATATCTATCCAAGATGCTCATCGAACCCTATTTAAGATTGATCCAAAAAGAAAAACACCAAGACATATTATCATCAAACTTGCCAAAAACAAAGACAAACAGAAAATTTTAAAAGCAGCCAGGGAGAAAAGAAAGGTTTCCTTCAAGGGAGAATCAATAAGAATAAGTTCAGACTACTCAGCAGGAACCATGCAGGCAAGAAGGGAATGGGAAGACGTATACAGAGCATTGAAGGAGAAAAACTGCCAACCAAGGATCATATATCCAGCAAAACTCTCTCTGAAATATGAAGGCGAAATTAAGATATTTACAGATAAACACAAGTTTAGAGAATTTGCAAAAACTAAACCAAGACTGCAAGAAATGCTAAAGGAGATTGTTCGGCCTGATGACCAATAATATCACGTACCAGCACAATACAAGGTCACAAAACAGAACGTCCTGATATCAACGCAACTCAAATAGGGAAAGCACAAAAACAAACAAATTAAGATTAATTCTAATAAATAAATAAATAAACAAAATAATACACATAACAGGGAATCATGGAAATCAATAGATAAACGATCACAATAATCAAAAAGAGGGACTAAATATAGGAGGCATTGAACTGCCAGATGGAGAGTGATACAAGGCGATATAGAACAATACAAGTTAGGTTTTTACTTAGAAAAATGGGGGTAAATAATAAGGTAACCACAAAAAGGAACATCAATTCCATAACTCAAGAAAAAAGCCAAGAAAAACGTAACGACTCAACTAACATAAAGTTAAACATTATGAAAATGAGGATCTCACAATCTACTAAGAAAAACGTCTCAGCACAAAAAAGTATGTGGAAAAATGAAATGGCCAACAACTCACATGAAAAGGCATCAAAATGACAGCACTAAAAACTTATTTATCTATAATTACGCTGAATGTAAATGCACTAAATGCACCAATAAAGAGACAGAGAGTCACGGACTGGATAAAGAAACACGATCCATCTATATGCTGCCTACAAGAGACACACCTTAGACTTAGAGACACAAACAAACTAAAACTCAAAGGATAGAAAAAAATATATCAAGCAAATAATAAGCAAAAAAGAAGAGGAGTAGCAATATTAATTTCTGACAAAATAGACTTTAGACTTAAATCCGCCACAAAGGATAAAGAAGGACACTATATAATGATAAAAGGGACAATTGATCAGGAAGACATAACCACATTAAATATTTATGCACCCAATGACAGGGCTGCAAGATACATAAATCAAATTTGAACAGAATTGAAAAGCGAGATAGACACCTCCACATTTATAGTAGGAGACTTCAACACACCACTTTTGGAGAAGGAGAGGACATCCAGTAAGAAGCTCAATAGAGACACAGAAGACCTACTTACAACAATCAACCAGCTTGACCTCATTGACTTATACAGAACTCTCCACCCAACTGCTGCAAAATATACTTTTTTTCTAGTGCACATGGAACATTCTCTAGAATAGACCACATATTAGGTCATAAAACAAATCTTTGCAGAATCCAAAACATCGAAATAGTACAAAGCATCTTCTCAGACCACAAGGCAATGAAGCTAGAAATCAAAAACAGAAAAACTAGGGAAAAGAAATCAAATACTTGGAAAATGAACAATACCCTCCTGAAAAAAGACTGGGTTATAGAAGACATCAAGGAGGGAATAAGGAAATTCTTAGAAAGCAACGAGAATGAAAATACTTCCTATCAAAACCTCTGGGACACAGCAAAAGCAGTGCTCAGAGGCCAATTTATATCGATAAATGCACACATACAAAAAGAAGAAAGAGCCAAAATCAGAGAACTGTCCCGACAACTTGAACAAATAGAAAGTGAGCAACAAAAGAACCCATCAGGCACCAGAAGAAAACAAATAATAAAAATTAGAGCTGAACTAAAGGAATTAGAGAACAGAAAAACAATTGAAAGAATTAACAAAGCCAAAAGCTGGTTCTTTGAAAAAATTAACAAAATTGATAAACCATTGGCTAGACTGACTAAAGAAATACAGGAAAGGAAACAAATAACCCGAATAAAAAACGAGAAGGACCACATCACAACAGAGCCAAACGAAATTAAAAGAATCATTTCAGATTACTACGAAAAATTGTACTCTAACAAATTTGAAAACCTAGAAGAAATGGATAAATTCTTGGAAAAATACTACCTACCTAAACTAACACATTCAGAAGTAGAACAACTAAATAGACCCATAACAAAAAAAAGAGATTGAAACAGTAATCAAAAAACTTCCAACAAAAAAAAGCCCTGGCCCGGACGGCTTCACTGCAGAGTTCTACCAAACTTTCAGAGAAGAGTTAACACCACTACTTCTGAAGGTATTCCAAAGCATAGAAAATGACGGAATACTACCCAACTCATTCTATGAAGCCACCATCTCCCTGATACCAAAACCAGGTAAAGACATTACAAAAAAAGAAACTTATAGACCTATATCCCTCATGAACATAGATGCAAAAATCCTCAACAAAATTCTAGCCAATAGAATCCAACAACACATCAAAAAAATAATTCACCCTGATCAAGTGGGATTTATACCAGGTATGCAAGGCTGGTTTAATATCAGAAAAACCATTAATGTAATCCATCACATAAATAAAACAAAAGATAAAACCCACATGATCTTATCAATAGATGCAGAAAAGGCATTTGACAAAGTTCAACACCCATTTATGATAAAAACTCTTACCAAAATAGGAATTAAAGGAAAATTCCTCAACATAATAAATTCTATGCAAAGCCAACAGCCAATACCACTCTAAATGGAGAGAACCTGAAAGCATTTCCCTTGAGAACGGGAACCAGACAAGGATGCCCTTTATCACCGCTCTTATTCAACATCGTACTTGAAGTCCTAGCCAGGGCAATTAGGCTAGACAAAGAAATAAAGGGTATCCAGATTGGCAAGGAGGAAGTAAAGCTATCGCTATTTGCAGATGACGTGATCGTATACATGGAAAACCCTAAGGAATCCTCCAGAAAACTACTGAAACTAATAGAAGAGTTTGGAACTGTCTCTGGTTATAAAATAAACATACAAAAATCACTTGGATTCCTCTACATCAACAAAAAGAACACCGAAGAGGAAATAACCAAATCAATACCATTCACAGTAGCCCCCAAGAAGATAAAATACTTAGGAATAAATCTTACCAAGGATGTAAAAGACCTATACAAAGAAAACTATAAAACTCTGCTACAAGAAATTCAAAACGACATACTTAAGTGGAAAAACATACCCTGCTCATGGATAGGAAGACTTAACATAGTAAAAGTGTCTATTCTACCAAAAGCCATCTATACATATAACGCACTTCCAATCCAAATACCAATGTCATATTTTAAGGGGATAGAGAAACAAATCACTAATTTCATATGGAAGGGAAAGAACCCCCAGATAAGTAAAGCATTACTGAAAAAGAAGAAGAAAGTGGGAGGCCTCACTCTTCCTGATTTCAGAACCTATTATACAGCTACAGTAGTCAAAACAGCCTGGTACTGGTACAACAACAGGCACATAGACCAATGCAACAGAATTGAGAATCCAGATATAAATCCATCCATGTATGAGCAGCTGATATTTGACAAAGGACCAGTGTCAGTCAATTGGGGAAATGATAGCCTTTTTAACAAATGGTGCTGGCATAACTGGATATCCATTTGCAAAAGAATGAAACAGGACCCATACCTCACACCATGCACAAAAACTAACTCCAAGTGGATCAAAGACCTAAACATAAAGACTAAAACGATAAAGATCATGGAAAAAAAAATAGGGACAACCCTAGGAGCCCTAATACAGGGCATAAACAGAATACAAAACATTACCAAAAATGACGAAGAGAAACCAGATAACTGGGAGATCCTAAAAATCAAACACCTATGCTCATCTAAAGACTTCACCAAAAGAGTAAAAAGACCACCTACAGACTGGGAAAGAATATTCAGCTATGACATCTCAGACCAGCACCTGATCTCTAAAATCTACATGATTCTGTCAAAACTCACCCACAAAAAGACAAACAACCCAATCAAAAAGTGGGCAAAGGCTATGAACACACATTTCACTAAAGAAGATATTCAGGCAGCCAACATACACATGAGAAAATGCTCCCGATCATTAGCCATTACAGAAATGCAAATTAAAACTACGATGAGATTCCATCTCACACCAACTAGACTGGCATTAATCCAAAAAAACACAAAATAATAAATGTTGGAGAGGCTGCGAAGAGATTGGAACTCTCATACACTGCTGGTGGGATTGTAAAATGGTACAACCACTTTGGAAATCTATCTGGCGTTATCTTAAACAATTAGAAATAGAACTACCATACAACCCAGAAATCCCACTCCTCGGAATATACCCTAGAGATACAAGAGCCTTCACACAAACAGATATATGCACACCCATGTTTATTGCAGCTCTGTTTACAATAGCAAAAAGCTGGAAGCAACCAAGGTGTCCGTCAACGGATGAATGGGTAAATAAATTGTGGTATATTCACACAATGGAATACTACGCATCGATAAAGAACAGTGACGAATCTCTGAAACATTTCATAACATGGAGGAATCTGGAAGGCATTATGCTGAGTGAAATGAGTCAGAGGCAAAAGGACAAATATTGTGTAAGACCTCTATTATAAGATCTTGAGAAATAGGAAAAACGGAGAAGAACACATACTTTTGTGGTTACAAAGGGGGGAGGGAGGGAGGGAGGGAAAGGGTTTTTTATTGATCAATCAGTAGGTAAGAACTGCTTTGGGTGAAGGGAAAGACAACACTCAATACAAGGAAGGTCAGTCTAATTGGACTGGACTAAAAGCAAAGAGGTTTCCGGGATAAAATGAAAGCTTCAAAGGTCAGCGGAGCAGGGGCTGGGGTCTGGGGAACATGGTTTGAGGGGACTTCTAAGTCAATGGGCAAAACAATTCTATTATGAAAACATTCTGCATCCCACTTTGAAATGTGGTGTCTGGGGTCCTAAATGCCAACAAGCGGCCATCTAAAATACATCAATTGGTCTCAACCCACCTGGAGCAAAGGCAAAGGAAGAACACCAAGGTCACACGACAACTAAGAACCCAAGAGACAGAAAGGGCCACATGAACCAGAGACCTACATTATCCTGAGACCAGAAGAACTAGCTGGTGCCCGGCCACAATCGATGTCTGCCCTGTCAGGGAGCATAACAGACAACTCCTGAGGGAGCAGGAGCCCAATGGGATACAGACCCCAAATTCTCATAAAAAGACCATACTTAATGGTATGACTGCGACTAGAGGAATCCCGGCGGCAATGCTCCCCAGACCTTCTGATGGCACAGGACAAGAACCATCCCCGAAGTCAACTCATCAGGCATGAAAAGGACTGGTCAGCAGGGGGGAGAGAGATGCTGATGAGTGAGCTAATTAAATCAGGTGGACACTGGAGAGTGTGTTGGCAACTCTTGACTGGAGGGGTGATGGGAAGACAGAGAAAGAGGGAAGACAGCAAAATTGGCACGAAACGAGAGACTGAAAGGGCTGACTCAATACGGGGAGAGCAAGTGGGAGAAGGGAGTAAGATGTATGTAAACTTACATGTGACAGACTGATTGGAATGGTAGATGTTCACTTGAAGCTTAATAAAAATTAATTAAAAAAAATAGTTGGTGAATGAATGAGTGAATGAATGAATGGGTTTCTGGCAGGAGTTATGGTAGTTATACAGCAGTTATTTCAAATTTAGTCTCTGGCAAAAACCTAGACTTGAATATTCTTTGTTGAGGCTGAGATCAGACCTTCATACTTTAAAAATAAAAAAAGCAGAAATAAGGTTGCCATCCTTTTATGGAAATATAGGGGCTCAACCAAAGCTCTTGGCTGGATAGATGACTATCACACATTCACACAGAGGCGGGTCTGGTGTGAATTAAGCACACAGCCAGAGCTCCCCTCCACTGTCTAGAAATCAAATTAATAGATAGACAAAACTTTTTCAGATGCTTTTTTAGCAGAACAGGAATTCCAGCAAATGTCCAGATAGGCAGTGGAAATGGCCCTGTCCTATCATACCTTGCCTCTGGGCCTGATATACGATCTATACAAGAAAGGCATCATTCATATCTTCCATATATCTAAGAAGTCTGTATACTCTAACAACCAAATCTCTTCTCTGTCGTTAATCGCAGCCCTCAAAGACTCAGAGAATTCATAAAGATCTCAAAGTATAGAACGCTCCCTCTTTTCTCATTAGATCTTTCTTTTGCACAAGACATATCCCACCATTGGTTTGTTCTATTTCTCCAATTCCATTGCACCAACTCTACTCATACAAACTTTGCCAAGAAGGATATATGGACTGGACAGAAAATAAAATTTATGGGCCAACCTCACCCATAAGCACAGATGCACAAATCCCTAACAAAAAGATTACAACCCGTTAAGGAGTTACGTTCATGGAAAAAGTAGGATTTACTTCTGGAATAAAGAGTTAGTATGACAAAAGAAAAACCACTCATCATTCATCTGATTAGAAAAATAACAGAGTAGTTGCAATAAAAACATAGGTGTTGCGTGCCGTCAAGTCAATTTCAACTAACAGTGACCTTATAAGACAGAGTAGAACTGCCCCATTGGGGTTTCCAGGCTGTAATCTTTAGGGAAGCAGCTCGCTAGGTCTTTTCTCACTCCAAGTAGCTGGGTCGGTTTGAACCCACAACCTTCCAGTTAACAGCTGAGCACTTAACCATTGCACCACCAGGGCTCCTTAAAAATAAAGGTAGAAAGTACCATATGATCCAGCCATTCCACTCTTTGGCATATACCCAAAAGACCTGAAGCAGCGATGCAAACAGACATGTGTACACCAATTGCAGCATTATTCACAACAGACAAAAGATGGAAACAACCGACATGTCCATCAACTGACGAGTGGATAAACAAAATGTGGTATACACATACAATGGAATATTACTCAGCCATAATGAGGAATGAAGTCCTGATGCATGCCACAACATGAAGGAATCTAGAGGACATTATGCTAACCACAACAAGTCAGACCTATAAGTTCTTACTTCTGAGGCGTTGCTGGGTGGGTTTGAACTGCCAACCTTTCAGTTAGGAGTTCAGTGCTTAGCCATTTGTGCCAGGGGCTTCAAGAGATTCTTAGAGGAGGAATAATCAGAGAAAATTTTGGATAATACAAGTCATTTGAATCTGAAAGAATGAGACTGCAAGATACCAAAATACACCTACATAAATGGATAAACATGCCATGCTCATGGATGGGAAGACTTAACATTGTGAAAATGTCAATATTACCCAAACTGATCTATAAATATAATGCAATCACTATGCAAATTTCAACAAAATTCTTTAATGAGATAGAAAAACTAATCACCAACTTTATACAGAAAGGAAAGAGGCCCCGGATAAGCAAAGCATCATTGAAGAAGAAGAACAAAGTAAGAGGCCTCACACTATCCCACCTCAAAACCTATGATACAGCCATGGTAGTCAAAACAGCCCAGTACTGGTACAACAACAGACATATAGGCCAATGGAACAGAATTGAGAACCCAGAAATAAATCCATTCACCTATGGACAGCTGGTTTTCGACAAAGGGTTGAAGTCCATTAAATGGGGAAGAGAAAGTCTCTTTAACAAATGGTGCTGGCAAAACTGGATATCCATCTGCAGAAAAATGAAACAGGATCCACATGTCACAACATACACAAAAATAATTAAAAATGGATCAAAGACCTAAATGTAAAACCTAAAACTAAAAGACCATGGAAGAAAAAATAGGGACAATGCTAGGAACCGTAATATACAGCATAAACAGAATACCAAACATAACTAAAAATGCTGAAATAGCAGAAGGTAAACTAGATAACTGGCACCTCCTAAAAAATAAACATTTATCCTCTTCAAAAGACTTCTACAAAAGAGTAACAAGAGAACCTACAGACTGGGAAAAAATTTTGGTTACAGCATAGCTAACAAGGGCCTAATCTCTAGAACTTATCAAAAACTTTAATACCTTAACAACAAAAACACAAACAATCCAATTAAAAAATGGGCAAAGGACAAAGATACAACCATTGGTCTTTTCCTGTCCAGAGAAAAGGAGAGTGAAGAAAACCAAAGACATAACGGAGCAATAATTAGTCAAAAGGATTCATGGCCCACACAAACCACAGCCACTACCAGCTGATACCAAAGAAATAGACAGCACCTGGCTACCATTCCTGACCACTCTGACCAGGATCACAATAAAGAGGCCCAGACAGAGTAGGAGAAAAATGTAGAATGAAATCCAAATTCATAAGAAAGGCAAGATTTAATGGTCTGATACAGACTGGAGGAATATCGAAGACTATGGCCCTTAGTCACCCTTCTAACTTGGATCTGAAGCCTCTCCTGGAGATAACTTTTCAGCCAAATAAAAGACAGGCCTATAAAATAGGCAACAACACTCGTGAGGAAAGTGCTCCTTAGAACAATCAACTATAGAGACCAAAAGGGCGACATTTGCCCAAAGGCAAAGATAGAAGACAGAAAGGGGTGGGAAAACCAGACAGGCAGAAACAGGGAAGTAAGGGTGGAAATAGGGAGAGTCCTGACACATTGTGGAGATTGCAATCAATGTCACGGAACACTTTGTGTATAAATTATTGAATGGGAAACTAATTTGCTCTGTAAACTTTCACCTAAAGCACAATTAAAAAAAAAAAAAAGAGTGACATTAGTGAGGCAGAAGAGAGGAAAGTCAGAGGAGAGAGAGCAGGGCCTGTGCTAGAACTTGCAAGCACTTGGCACAACCCGCAGTACAAGGTTGGGGAGGTGATGCTGGAGAAATGGGGCCAGATCACAAAGCCTCTCAAAGCCACACTTGAGTCTTCAACTTGGACTTGACCCAAAGGAAAGTCCTTTGAGGATTTTAGGCAGAAGAGCAATGCAGTTGTTTAGATATTAAAAAGAATGCCCTGCAATGCATAGCAAATATTCAAAGAGCCAGAAGCAGGAAAACCAGTGAGGGAGGCCATTGCAGAAAATCAGGTGGGAGGTGATTCTGAAAGCAGCAGAAGCAATGGGAATAGAAAGGCCAAACAGATTCAAAAAAAAAAAAGGGAAGGACAGCGGTGGAATCAACAAGATGGTGATGTTGGAGGTAAAGGCTATCATGGAGAAGAGATTTCATGAGCGCCTATTCAGATCAACTAGTAATGCCTATTTGGAGTGCAATCAGAAAAAATAGCTTAGGACCCAGTCTAGTCTCAGTCAAGAAGAATGATAGATTAGCCATGTCTGCCACAGATACAGAATAGGAGAATGCTGGCACATGAACATTAGATACCACTCCTGTTCTCAGGCAAAGAAAGCATAAAAAACGTACTGTGTTTCAAAAAGCGCACACTGTGTGATTCCATGTATATGAGAGCTAGAACAGACGAAACTAGTCTATCATGATAGAAGTCAGAAGAGCAGTTACCTGGGGTGGGGCATGGGTTACTGACAGGGAACGGGCAAGAGGGAGCTTTCCGGAACTTTTCTACATTTTGATCTGGGTGGTGATTGTTGCTGTTGTTGAGTGCTGTCAATCGGTTCTGACTCATAGTGACCCTATGTACAACAGAACAAAATGCTGCCTGGTTGTGCACCATCCTCACAATCTTTGTTATGCTTGAGCCCATCATTGCTACTGTGTCAATCATCTCCTTGAGGGTCTTCCCCTTTTTTGATGACCCTCTGCGAAGCATGATGGGCCTTCTCTGGGGGCCCCCTCCTGATAACATGTCCAAAATATGTGAGATGAAGTCTTGCCATCTTTGCTTCTAAGAAGCATTCTGGCTTTACTTCTTCTGAGACAGATTTGTTTGTTCTTCTGGCTGTCCTTTGTATATTCAATATTCTTCACCAACGCCCTAATTCAAAGGCATAAATTCTTCGGTCTTCTTTATTCGCTCTCCAGCTTTCGCATGCATATGAGGCAACTGAAAACAACATAGCTTGGGTCAGGCGCACCTTAGTCCTTAAAGTGACATCTTTGCTTTGTAACACCTTAAAGGTGTCCTTTGCAGCAGATTTGACCAATGCAATGTGTCGATTTCTTGACTGCTGCTTCCATGGGCATTGATTCTGGATCTCAGGAAAATGAAATCCTCGACAACTTCAATCTTTTCTCCATTTACCATGATGTTGCTTATTGGTCCAGTTGTAAGGATTTCTGTTTTCTTTGTGTTGAGTTGTAATTCATACTGAAGGCCAGTTGTCTTCGATCTTTATCAGAATGTGCTTCAAGTCCTCTTCACTTTCAGCAGGCAAGCATGTATCATTTGCATATTGCAGGTTGTTAATGAATCTTCCTCCAATCCTGACACCACATTCTTCTTCATATAGTCCAGCTCCTTGGACTATATGCTTAGCATACAGATTGAATAGGTACTGTGAAAAGACACAACGCTGACGCACACCTTTCCTGACTTTGAACCACGCAGTACCCTCTTCGTTCTGTTCAAACAACTGCCACTTGGTCTATATACAGGTTTTGCATGAGCACGATTAAATGTTCCGGAATTCCCATTCGTTGCAATGTTATCCATAATTTGTTATGATCCACACAGTCGAATGCCTTTGCACAGTCAATAAAACACAGGTAGACATCTTTCTCGTATTCTGTACTTTCAGCCAAGATCCATCTGACATCAGCAATGATATCTCTTGTTCCACATCCTCTTCTGAATCCAGCTTGAATTTCTGGCAGTTCCCTTTGGTTGTACTGCTGCAACGACTTTTGAATGATTTTCAGCAAAATTTACTTGTGTGTGATATTAATAATATTATTCGATAATTTCCACATTTGGTTGGATCACCTTTCTTTGGAATGGGCACAAATATTAATCTCTTCCAGTTGGTCAGCCAGGTAGCTGTCTTCCAAATTTTCTGGCATAGATGTGTAAGTGCTTCCAGGGCTGTGTTCACTTGTTGAAACATCTCAATTGGTATACTGTCAATTCCTAGAGCCCTGTTTTTCACCAATGCCTTCAGTGCAGCTCGGACTCCTTCTTTCAGCACCATCGGTTCTTAATTGATTCTTGATCCTATGCTACCTCCTCAAATGGCTCAAATGGCTGAACATCAATCAATTCTTTTTGGTACAGTGACTCCATGTATTCCTTCCATCTTCTTTTGATCCCCATAGAATCTTTTAATATTGCAATTCGAGGTTTGCATTTTTCTTCAGTTCTTTCAGCTTGAGAAATGCTTAGCATGTTCTTCCCTTTTGGTTTTCTAACTCTAGGTCTTCGCACATTTCATTAGAATATTTTGTCTTCTCAAGCCGCCCTTTGAAATCTTCTGTTCAGCTCTTTTACTTCATCATTCATTCCTTTCGCTTCAGCTACTCTATGTTCAAGAGCAAGTTCAAGGCATTCAACTATGTGGATCATAACAAATTATGGGTAACATTACGAAGAATGGGAATTTCAGAACACTTAGTTGTGCTCATGCGGAACTTGTACATAGACCAAGAGGCAGTTGTTTGAACAGAACAGGGGAATGCCGAGTGGTTTAAAATCAGGAAATGTGTGCATCAGGGTTGTATCCATTCACCATGTTTATTCAGTCTGACACACCTGTCAGTTTGTTGTACCGTGCTGCCTTGTGTGTTGGTGTAATGCTGGAAGCTATGCCACCAGTATATCAAATACCATCAGGGTCACTGATGGTGGACAGGTTTCAGCAGAGCTTCCAGACTAAGACAAAAGGAAGAAAAACCTGGTGGTCTGCTTCTGGAAAAAATTAGCCAGTGAAAACCTGATGAATAGCAGGGGAACACTGATATATATGCCAGGAGATGAGCCCCTCAGGTTGGGCACTCAAAATATGACTGGGGAAGAGCTGCCTCCTCAAAGTAGAGTTGACTTTAATGATGTAGATGGAGTCAAGCTTTTGGGGCCTTCGTTTGCTGATGTGGATGGCTCAAAATGAGAAGAAACAGCTTCAAACATCCACTAATCATCAGAGCGTAGAATGTAGGAAGTATGAATCTAGGAAAGTTGGAGGTCGTCAAAAATAAAATGGAATGCATAAACATCGACATCCTAGGCATTGTTGTTGTTAGGTGCCATCAAGTCGGTTCTGACTCATAGAGAACCTGTGTACAACAGAACAAAACACTGCCTGGTCCTGAATCATCCTCACAATCATTGCTGTGCTTGAGCCCATGGTTGCAGCCACGGTGTCAATCCATCTTATGGAGGCTCTTCCTCTTTTTCACTGACCCTCTACTTTACCAAGCATGATGCCCTTCTTCAGGGACTGATCCCTCCTGATAACATGTCCAAAGTATGTGAGACGAAGTCTCGCCATCCTTGTTTCTAAGGAGCGTTCTGGTTGTACTTCTTCTAAGACAGATTTGTTTGTTCTTTTGGCAGTCCATGGTATATTCAATATTCTTAGCCAACATCACAACTTAAAGGCCTCAATTCTTCTTTGGTCTCCTTTATTCACTGTCCAGCTTTCTTATGCATATGAGCCACTGAAAACACCAGGGCTTGGGTCAGGTGCACCTTAGTCTTCAAGGTGACATCTTTGCTATTTAACACTTTAAAGAGATATCTTGCAGCCAATAGCCTAGGCATTAGTGAGCTGAAATGGACTGGTATTTGTCATTTTGAACAGGACAATCATATGGTCTACTACACAGGGAATGACAAACTAAAGCGGAATGGTGTTGCATTCACTGTCAAAAAGAACATTTCGAGATCTATCCTGAAATGTCAACGCTGTCAGTGATAGGATAATATCTGTACGCCTACAAGAAAGACCACTTAATATGACTTTATTCAAATTTACACACCAAACACTAAGGTCAAATATGAGGAAATTGAAGATTTTTACCAACTTCCGCAGTCTGAAATTGATCAAACATGCAGTTAGGATGCACTGGTAATTATTGGTAATAGAAACTCGAAAGTTGGAAACAAAGAAGAAGGATTAGTAGTTGGAAAATACCACCTTGGTGATAGAAATGATGCTGGAGACATGATAGAATTTTGCAAGACCAGTGACTTCTTCATTGCAAATACCTTTTTTTTTTAACAGCATAACTGGTGACTATACACGTGGACCTCACTGGATGGAATACACAGGAATCAAATTGACTACATCTGTGGAAAGAAATGATGGAAAAGCTCAATATCGTTAATCAGAAAAAGGCCAAGGGCTGGCTGCAGAAGAGACCATCAATTGCTCATATGTAAGTTCAAGTTGAAGCTGAAGAAAATTAGAACAAGTCCATAACAGCCAAAGTATCACCTTGAGTGTGTTCCACCTGAATCTACAGACCATCTCAAGAATAGATTTGATTCATTAAATACTAAGGAGCAAAGACCAGATGAGTTGTGGAAGGACATCATATACGAAGAAAGCGAGAGGTCATTAAAAAGGCAGGGAAGAATGGCCCCTGGACACCCTTTTAACTCAGTACTGAAGTCACTCAAGGTTCACCCTTCAGCCAAAGATTAGACAGGCCCATAAAACAAAATAAGACTAAATGGGCACACCAGCCCAGAGGCAGGGACGAGAAGGCAGGAGGGGACAGGAAAGCTGGTAATGGGGAACCCAAGGTCGAGAAGGGGAGAATGTTGACATGTCGTGGAGTTGGCAACCAATGTCACAAAACAATATATGTATTAATTGCTTGATGAGAAACTAATTGCTCTGTAAACCTTCATCTAAAGTACAATTAAAAAAAAAAAAAAAAGACAGGAAAGAAAGAAAAGACCAAAATGGATGTCAGAAGAGACTCTGAAATTTGCTCTTGAATGTCGAGTAGCTAAAGTGGGTGATGATTACACAGGTGTAAAATATCCTTAGACATTTGCCCTTTATTATTGAATGTCATATATTTGTAAAAACATGGAAAACAAATTCCTTCTATGATTTTCTGTGTGGCAGAGGAAATACAGCAAGATGAAACATGCAAATAAATGTTATCCCATAATTTGTCTCCATACATATGACACTGACCTGAATGCAAGGCATGTTCCTAGATCTATTCAGCTCCCTATGAATGTGGGCCATTTCTTTTATAGCCTTGTCCTTTTCACTGGGTGAGAACACGCAGACTATGATGATTTGATCCATGGAGGAGAGCCGCTTGTTTATAAGGTAATCATACTCCAGGTCTGTGACTTCAGGGATGCTGAGAGCGCTACATCGGCACGTGAACCCTTCCTTCCCACACAATGTCTTCCTTAGAACCACAGGACAATCCAGCTGGGAGGCAAACCACACATCACTACTTTCAAAGAAAAGAGGAAGCCTAGGAATGAAATGGTTAGAAATCACGTTAAGAACTGAAAAGAAGAAAAGAACATACCTGAATTACAAGTGGCTGTTTTCGTAAAGGAGTCCCTGGGTGGTACAAATGGTTAACACACTCAGCTGCTAACCAAAAATCTGGAGGTTCAAGTCCACCCAGAGGCACCTTGGAAAAGAGGCCTGCCTGGTGGTCTACTTTGGGAAAATCAGCCACTGACAACCCTATGGAGCACAGTTCTACTCTGACATGGATGGGGTTGCCACGAGTCAGAAATAAGCAGCAACTGGTTTTGGTAAAACACTGAATCTAGTACTCTGAGGACCAGTTGATCCAAATGACTGCAAATAATTGACAAAAATGATACTATGTCAATTGCAGTTTAATATATGCAAAAAGAATGCACACAAGGTTGGTCTGTAACATATTTATTTTTATGCCCTCTTACAGATGGGGAAACTGAGGCTCAGGAAATTCAGTAATTTGACCAAAAACATCTAGGTAGCAAATGAGAGCTAGAATTTCAACATATGTGTTGTTTTCCATTATAGTACCGCTATTTCATTACCTACTGAAGAGAAGGCATGGTTGTGTGTTGGTTTATATGCCTATTAATAGACTGGATACACCATGTAACCCACTAACCAGAATAGAAATCAGAACGCTAAGCTCAGGCCAGTTATCTGGTCACTTATTTACAATGTGACTGTAAATCTTCTGAATTCTTTGTGCCTCAGTATTTCCATCTGTAATGTAGGGATAAATTCATGCTTCCACAAAACTTTCACAAAGGTTATAGGGCTTACAGAACCAAAACTCATGAATTTTGATTATGCTTAAAGAATTTTCATGAGATGCTAAAATTTATTAAAAAATAAAATATTTTTATAGGTTATTTAAAACAGGCATTCCCGGGTAGCTAGAAGAGTATGTTTTATTATTATTAGAATAATGACTGTTGGCTTCTTTACTCAGGTTCAGTTTCTTTATTGTGAACCTGAGAAATTTAGTAAATGTGATGAACACCCAGCTATGTTTTCAGAATCGACTGGAGGGCACTGGGGATGTTTGTTGAAAGAAGCCCTGGTAGTGCAATGGTTAAGTGCTTGGCTGCTAACCAAAAGGTTGGCAGTTTGAAGCCGCTCTGTGGGAGAAAGATATGGCAGTCTGCTCCTGTAAAGATCTATAGCCTTGGAAACCCTAAGGAGCAGTCCTACTCTGTCCTATAGGGTCACTATGTGTAGGAATCGACTTGACAATAGGTTTGTGTTTTTTGGTTTCTTTGTTGAAATCAGTCTTATCTGAGATGTCCTGAAGCCTCGCCTCAGTAGAAACACAGTTCTGAAATGATTATATATTTACTTGTTATAAGAAATATATGCATATAAATATAACACACTATTTCAGCACTTGCCTTAATGCCCCACTAGACCTATTTAAAATGTCTTTTTTTCCCCTTTTTTTGACATACAGTAACAACTGTTTAAAAGGAGTCCTGGTGCAGTGGTTAAGTGCTCAGCTGCTAACCAAAAGGTCAGTGGTTCGAACCAACCAGCTACTATGAGGGAGAAAAGATGTGGCAATCTACTGCTGTAAAGTTTACAGTCTTGGAAATCCTATGAGGCAGTTCTACGCTGTCCTGTAGGGTTGCTATGAGTTGGAACTGACTCTATGGCTATGGTTTTGGTACGGGTTAACCAATGTCTATCAGTGAATTTTGATAGAGGCTGACTTAGAAATGGATATTATTTCATGGAA
Source organism: Loxodonta africana (assembly GCF_030014295.1). Taxonomy (NCBI): domain Eukaryota; kingdom Metazoa; phylum Chordata; class Mammalia; order Proboscidea; family Elephantidae; genus Loxodonta; species Loxodonta africana. The sequence continues at coordinate 36,476,483 of NC_087345.1, read as the reverse complement.
AGAGAGGCGACTAATTTAAGTAGAATATTGTTTCTCTAAAATGTTCAGAATCTGACCAGTTCTGTATTCATCACAATAAAAGTTTATACAGGCAGTCCTCAGATTATGAACAAGTTTCACTCCTAAATCTGTCTTTAAGCCGAATTTGTAAATAAGTCAGAACAGTTAGATACCGTTTGTATCTAATGTCAGTTGGTCAAATGTTTGTCTTAATATATAGTACATAGTGTACCTTTTTATGGATAAAAAACATCAAAGAAACACTTCCAGATACACCAAAACATCTTCGCATAATAATGCATAATAATAATAATCATAATGTTTTGATGCGTGTTGTAAAGCACTGCCCATTTGTTACTATGAACAATTGCATGTACTTCGAATTTTTAATAGGCTTTATGGGGGGGTGGTTTGTAACTGCAGGCTGTACATAAATTGGACATTAGTAACCCAGGGACTGCCTGTGTATGTTGCGAAATAGTTCACATACTGATAAAAATATAAATAACAAACACTTTTGTACACATCACCCAGCTTTATCAAATCAATATTTTTTCATTATAAATTTCAGATATGACTGAAAGCCTCTAAGGATTCCTCCATGATTTTACTCAACTTTTTACCCTGGTTTTGGTGTATACCATTCTCAAATATATGACTATATCATAATCCATAATCCATCAGGGTTAGGGTTCTTAGTTGCAAGCAACAAAGATGAACTCTGGGTAATTTAAGCCGTCCCACCCCCCCGCAAAAAAAAGGAATTTACTAAAGAACTCAGAAAATTTTTGAAAGATGAAAGAACCAGGCTTGCAGGCTCCACTGCCAGAGAAAACTCCCCAAATCCTGCTGTAACTTGTTTAACAGCGACATCATAGTCACTGGTGTTGGGCAAACTCCATAGCCTACACTGCTGAGCCTGGTGACCCAGGACGCAGCTGTGAGAACCACAGCCACTGCAGCTTGTGGAAGCCAGGTGGAGCTACTGCTCCCGCCCCACCACCACCACTGGGCGCCTGCCTCTGAGTAGCCTGGGCCCTAGCTGCAGAGGAGACTGGGAAAGTAGCAATCTGGCAATTCTGGCTTCTGTAGTGGAAACGGATTTTGTCTCAGCAGGTAAGGGAGTCCCCAAACACTGGTGTTTCTGATGCTGAATGGACAAAATGAATGCCATTGTCCCCAGCAAACAATTTATACGTTCTTCTATTGATGGACATTTAGGTAGTTTCCAATTTTTTGCTATTGAAAACTGCTGCAATGACATTTTTATTCCTTTCCTAGTATACAGAGTTTCTCTGGAATATATATTTACATCTTTACTAGGTATTTCCAAATTATTCATCAAAGGGTCCATCTGCAACTAATATGTTTTATTAACATTTTCCCCTGTCTATGACTTGTCTTTTCATTTTGTGTATGGTGTCATTTTTTGTATGAAAGATATTTACTTTAATGTACTTAATCCTCTTTCTTATGTCAGTCTTTTTGTGTGTTTTTAAGAATTTATTTTCTAACTCAAGGTGATATTTTCCTTATATTTTCTTCTAAGTGTTTTACTATTTGGCTTTTCACATTTAGGTCTTTAGTCTAACTGTAGTTTATGATGGGAGAGAAAGAGCCAGTTGTCTTAATACCATTGACTGAATAATCTATCCTGTCCTCACTGGCTTGTAATGCCACCTCTGTTGTATAGCAAGCTTCTATGTGTGCATGGGTCTGTCTGGGGCTCTCTATACTGTTTCATTGGTCTATTTAACTCTACTTGTGCCAATATCACAATATCTTAGTTACTACTGCTTTATAAAGTGTCTTAAAACCTGGTAGGGTAAGCCCCCATGTTTTGTTTTTCTTCTTCAAATGAATTAATGATATTTACAGAGTTAGCTATCTTAACCCTGAAAGAGCACAATGATCAAAAAAAGAACTTTTAGCATGTGGGGTTTGGTACATACAATATGAGCCATACAGAGTTGCAAGTATGAGCCATAAAGAGTTGCAAGAGGGTTAAAAAACCACCTTTGCCAGTGGCTGGGCAGCAGTAGAGAGTGCTGAGAACAGAATGTGGGGTAGGCGGTAGTCATCACCAAAGAAATCAGATATGCTTGAAATTAAGGCTCTTATTTCCACCCTGAATATATTAGCCGTCTAGGAGTTCCAACCTCAGGGAACCCCCTTCTTTTCCTGCGATCACTTACTCCTCCATCCTCACTGTTCCCTTCCCAGAGGCCGTATCTCAAGTGAATGCAGAGTGCCCCAGCCAGGGCCTCTGGAGAGGCATCCTGAGGATCCCCGAGTAATTCTGATGTGTCACCTAGTGTGCTATGCAATCCTTACAAGTCAGGTTTCAGGCTACAGTATTCTATATAGATTCCTGCTCAAGAAGGCATTTAAGTTCTAGCCTTGAGCAACCTCTAACCTCTTGCCTTAAGCACACTGCAATGACAGATAAAAATGGAAAAAGAAACGATTTAAAGAACATAGCTGCACTCCAAACCAAGATAAACACCTCTGTGGATAGAAACCCAATATGCTACTGGGGCTAAGACTGCAAGTTTGCTTGGCTCCAGGTCTAGAAGCAGTGAAAGTAAACAAGAATTTGGCTCTTGTGGGGAAATAGAATAAAATAAAATGCCTTATCAAGGCAGAGTAAGGTGAGGTTGGTAGATGTTACCTGGCTCACTCCTTGAAACCAAGGAACAGGGTAGGGTTTCCACCATTCTCTGCACAAGGCTGGAGCAGCTGCTGTCTACTCCTGCTTGGCACCATGGCTCATAGGGCACTTCGTGCCCAGACAGGTGGGAGAACACAAACACAGCCTCCCAATCAGGACTGAGCCTACATGCTTGCTGGCCTGGGGGCTAGATCTGCAATATCCCTGATATTTATAGGGCAAGACACCCAAGCCACCATTATTAGACCTGGCGCTGAGTATGAAACCTTGGGGGACTGAGCGATAGTAATGAAAAACCATGAGACAGGGAGGGATAAGCAGACACACACACAATCACACATACACAAACACTTCACAGAAAGAGAGATGAAAACCTTCCACTAGGGATAAGCCTAGAATCCAAAATCCCAAACCACATGAAGAAAACTCATTCTAAGAAAGATAATCCAGAAAATCAATAGTGATAAATTCAATATGGAGGAAAAAAATAATAGATCTAAAAAGTACTTAAAAGCAGGTATGTTTAGAATCCTCAGGGTAAAGAAGAATGGAATAAATAGCTTTGAAAAAAGGGAATTGAAAGATTTTTAGTTAAAATATGGTGGACTGAACACTCAGGTTTATTCCAACTCCCCGCTAAAAGGCTAATAAAGATAGTAACATATGAAGTCTATTTAATCACATGTTAATATCAGTTAGGATGCCTTCCTTTGGCTGGAGGTAACAAAAAATGCAACTAAAACTGCCTTAATAAGAACACTTACTGGCTCCCCCAGTTGGAAGTCTAGAGGCAGGGCAAGCTTCAGGGGCGGTATCTCTGAGAGGCTCCATATCCATCCCCCATCATTCTCTGTGTGTCACCTAACAGGTGGTCCCACAGTTCCAAATTTCATTCCTACTCAGGACAACCTTTCAGGAAGAGAGAGAGTTTTTGTCCCCAGCATTCCAAGGTAAAAGCCTGGGATTCACTGTTTAGAGTCACATGCCCATCCACACACCAATGGGCATGGCCAGATTAATGAAAATATCCAATTGTCCTAAATCAACCAGGGCTTACCCCTAGAACTTGGAATTGAGTCAGCTGCCTCTCAGGTGCCTAGGCTATGGAAAGAAAGGGCAGATCCTGAATAAACTCAGGATTCTATTAGGAAGGATGAAGATGAAAAGGACCCATGGTATTCAAATAAGATGTCCACCAGTGTCCACTACAAACATTATGATTAAAAATGTATATACTTCTGGGCAGCTCCTGTCTGGAGGTGAGATGACAAGACAGAGGGGGACAGGAGCTGGTTGAATGGACACGGAGAATACAGGGTGGAGAGGTGGAGTGTGCTGTCTCATTAGGGGGAGAGCAGATAGGAGTACATAGCAAGGTGTATATAAGTTTTTGTATGAGAGGCTGACTTGGCTTGTAAACTTTCACTTAATGCACAATAAAAAAAAAAAGTTTTAAAAAATGTATATACTCCAAAATTCAGAGAAACTTGCTGATAGGACTAATGGTCTACATGAACCATGGCCTCCTGTACCCCGAGAGCAGAAGAACTAGATCAGAAGAACTAGATGACGCCTGGCTTCCACTATCATACGCTCTGATCAGGACCACAATAGATAGATCCTAAGAGGACAGATAAAAATGTGGAATAGAGATTCAAATTCCCCCAAAATCCAGACTTACTGGACTCACTGAGACAGGAGGAATCCCTGAGACTATTACCCTGAAATATTCTTTAAGACTTGAGCTGAAACGATCTCCTGAAGTCACCTTTTAGCTAAATAGCAGGTTGGCTCATAAAGTAATGAATATCACCCTTGAGTATTGTGCTCTTTTAAAAAATCATCCCTATGAGATCAAATGGTCAACAAATACTCTAAAGCATAGATGAGAAGTTTGTGGGGTGGGGGCAGATGTGAGTCTAGGTTAATGGGAATGGAACAACTAAAACTGAAATAATGAGAATGCTGATACAATGGGAAGAATGTAGCCAAAGTCACTGAACATTACGTATAGAAACTGTTGAATGGGAACCCGTTTGGCCATGTACACTTCCACCAAAAATACAAATAAAAAGTATTTAAAAAAAAAGTGTACTCTTTGGAAATTAGAAACAAAGCCTAAAAAATCAAGGGAAATATCAAGTCTCCCAACATACCCACAGATATAGAGTGCCAATCTGAATGTCTTAAGCACACGACAAAACAGCATATGTCTCCCATTAACAGGCTTAATATAACATTAATCACCCTGCACTGTGGAGTTACAGGGTGGTAGGCACAGTGGTAAAAACTTGACATGCTTCATCTCATTTAATTCTTACGACAACCTGTGAAGTAGATATTATCATCCTGACTCTACAGATAAAAAACAAACAAAACATTAACTTAGAGCCGCATATGATTGCTGAAGGTGTCAGCCTGTCCTCCATCAAAGGTCAAGCACAGGATTTGGCTGGAAACTGAACTAGAACAAAGAAACCAATCAGAGGAGTGTTAGCACATAAGATGGGTCCTGTCATGTTGTTGTTGTGAGGTGCCACTGAGTCAGTTCCAACTCATAGTGACCCCATGTACAACGGAACGAAACACTGCCCAGTCCTGCACCATCCTCACAATGGTTGTTGCAGCCACTGTGCCAATTCATCTTGTTGAGGGTCTTCCTCTATTCCGCTGATCCTAAACTTTACCAAGCATGATGTCCCTCTCCAGGGACTGATCCCTCCTGATAACATGTCCAAAGTATGTGAGATGTAGTCTTGCCATCCTTGCTTCTAAGGAGTATTCTGGCTGTACTTCTAAGACAGATTTTTTTGTTCTTCTGGAAGTCCATGATATATTCAACATTCTTTGCCAACCATAATTCAAAGGCATCAATTCTTCTTCGGTCTTCTTTATACATTGTCCAGCTTTTGCATGCATGTGAGGCTATTGAAAACACCATGGCTTGAGTCAGGCCCACCTTATTCTTCAAGGTGACATCTTTGCTTTTGGACACTTTCAAGAGGTATTTTCCAGCAGATTTGCCCAATGCAATCTATTGTTTGATGTCTTGACTGCTGCTTTCATTGCTGTTGATTGTGGATCCAAGTGAAATGAAATCCTTGACGATTTCAATCTTTTCTCCGTTTACCATGATGTTGCTTATTGGTCCAGTTGTAAGGATTTTTGTTTTCTTTATGTTGAGGTGTAATCCATACTGAAGGCTGTGGTCTTTGATCTTCATCAGTATGTGCTTCAAGTTCTCTTCACTTTCAGCAAGCAATGTGTCATCTGCATAGCACAGGTTGTTAATGAGTCTTCCTCCAATTCTGATGCCACGTTCTTCTTCATATAGTCCAGCTTCTCAGATTATTTGCTCAGCATACAGGTAGAATAAGTATGGTGAAAGGATACAACACTGACAAACACCTTTCCTGACTTTAAACCATGCAGTATTGCCTTGTCCAGTTTGAATAACTGCCTCTTGATCTATGTACAGGTTCCTCATGAGCACTATTAAGTGTTCTTGAATTCCCATTCTTTGCAATGTTATTCATAATTTGTTATGATCCCCACAGTCGAATGCCTTTGCATAGTCAAGAAAACACAGCTAAAAATCTTTTTGGTATTCTCTGCTTTCAGCCAGAATCCATCTGACATCAGCAATTTTATCCCTTATTCCAAGTCCTCTTCTGAGTCTGGCTTGAATTTCTGGCAGTTCCCTGTTGATGTACTGCTGAAGCCACTTTTGAATGGTCTTCAGGAAATTTTACTTGTGTGTGATATTAATGATAGTGCTTGATAATTTCTGCATTTGATTGGATCACCTTTCTTTGGAATAGGCATAAATATACATCTCTTCCAGTTGTTGGCCAGGTAGCTGTCTTCCAAATTTCTTGGCATAAACAAGTGAGCATGTCCAGTGCTGCATCTATTTGTTGAAACATCTCAATTGGTATTCCATCAATTCTTGGAGCCTTGTTTTTCCCCCACACCTTCAGTGCAGCTTGGACCCCTTCCTTCAGTACCATCGGTTCCTGATCATATGGTACCTCCTTAAATCATTGAATGTCAACCAATTCTTTCTGGTATAGTGACTCCGTGTATTCCTTCCATCTTCTTTTGATGCTTTCTGCGTCATTTAATATTTTCCCCACAGAATCCTTCAATATTGCAACTTGAGGTCCTCTCATGCATGGTGCTTATTTTTAGTTCATGGTTTAGATGAATACTGTATTTGGTGAAGCAGTACAATTTTTTTACAGAAATAAATGAGGGCCTTATTGCATTAATATTAATTCTCTTCAAATGTCAGTGCTACTTGTGTAACTGAACAATAAAAATAGCTTTATATTTAAATGTGAACTGATTGGTGTTTGACTTCTTACAGTAAATTTGAAGGTCTGAATAAACATTCTAGAACTACCTCACCCAGTGCCTGCTTTTTTCATCATTGCAGATTTTCAAGATTTGTTTAATTTCATTACTTCAACACTGTTTTGACCTGGAACAGGATCTGGCCCCAATACTTCCAATTTGCTGTCTAGCACACCCATTCACACCCTAAGCTCCAGCAAAACCAATCCATTCAGCATTCCTCTGAGTTGCCCTCACACCCCCTCCTATATGCCTGCTCAAGTCCCAGCCTGCTGCTCATTAGGTGTGTCTTCAGGCAACTTATTAACCTTTCTCATCCTCAGTTTCCTTAGCTCTAAAAGGAGAGAGGGGCATGAGGGTTCCAGTTACCCCTTAGGCATGTTGTGAATATTAAATGAAATCCTGCAAGTACGGTGTTTAGTGCAGGGTCTCATGTGCTATAAGCTCTCAGTAAATGTTAACCATCCCTTTCACTGCAGCACTATTCACAACAGTCAAAAGGCAGAAACAACCCAAGTGTCCACCAACAGATGAATGAATAAACAAATGTGGTATATATATACAAGAGAATATTATTCAGCCATAAAGAAAAATGAAATCCTGATACATCCATGACATGAATGAACCTTGAAAACATTATGCTGAGTGAAATAAGTCAAGTCACAAAAGGACAAATATTGTATGATCTCACTTACATGAAATATCTAGGATAGGCAAATGTGCAGAGATCAGAGTTTATTAGTGGTTACCAGGGATGGGAGGGAGCGGGGGAGAGGGAGTCATTGCTTAAGGGGTACTGAATTTATGTTAAGGGTGATAAAAAATTTGGAAATGGATAGTGGTAGTAGTCGTACAACATGAATGTAATTCATGTCACTGAATTGTACATGTAAACAATGCTGAAATGGCAAATTTTTTAAATATACATTTTTACCACAAAAAATGTAACCATCCCTGACATTATTACTGTATCACTGTTATTATTACTTATCTCTCCACCGGAGTATCCATCCCTCCCTACCTGCACAACCAAATTCACTGTCATCACTCGATGCCCCCTAAAAAATTCCTTCTTTTCTAAAAATAATCTCTCCCTTCTCAGAACTCCTTTAGCAGTCTATCTATACTGTTCTTACAGCTCCTTTCTTCTTATTTTCCACTTATTTAATTGTATGCCTTATCTCTCCTTGGAGGACAGGGACCAAGCCTTTGCGACTAGCCCAAACAACTATAGGTGGCAGATGACAATTGGTTCAATGAATTAATTCCATCTCCAGGTGTCTGACAGCGTTGCTTTGTTTAATGGCATTAATGAAGTCTAATGACAATGTTTCAAGTAAAGGAAGTATTTTCCTCATTGTGTTTATAACTTTTCTTTAAATTTATTGCCTTCGCCAAATGTTACTGAAGCAACATTAGGTTTGAGAGCTCTAAGGATTCTCAGCGCTTGGGGTTCTCAACAGATGTGGACCCAGCTGGTTTGCATTACGTGTGCTAGGAGAGGGCATGGCTCTCTCCTAATTTTGGAATACTACCTGTCCAGTGTACATCCCAAGGTAGAAGCCAAGCTGCTCCTCCAGCGACCCCTCCTCTCCATCATACCACTTGGGCATGGAGATGACACCAGGGCCTTCTCCACCTGAGGTAGGAAGCATTCCTTTTGGCAGTTAGAGCTACAAATGCATAGAGAACTAGGTTTTTATGCTAATGAAGAAAACAAGGCACACTTCTCTCAGGCCTTGCTCAACATTTGTAGAAAGACTGAATGAAACCATCTACGGCTCTTTCAAACACAAGCTGGACTGAGTTATTAAGGCAAATGAGGCTGGTTACCTGTAGGACCGATTGCTAGTTGGGGTCTTCTGGGTGCAATGAACAGGCGAAGGCTTAAAGGTACCCTTCAGTTCTAGGAAGGTATTTCGAAATCGAAGGTACTCCTTGTCTGTGTTGATTTCCTTTGTTTTTTGTTCCAGAAGAACATTTACTGATGAGACTCTTTGTTTCCTGACCACTTTTTGTGGCAACTCAAGTATTCGGCAAATGTGCGGTGATCCTACTTCTGAAATATAAAAAGAATAAATCTCGCTGAAAACCCTCAGTGGACCAAGGCATATGTAGGCTGAGCTGTGTGGGTTAAGTTGGTAGCAATAGTGTGGACGCTCTTCAACCCATTTACAGATGTTCCTTTGTATTGGTTCTTTAATTTTAAATGCACTTGGTCTGTTTAGAGAATATATGGTGCTATGGCTGCCAATCAAAGGGTCAGCAGTTCAAATCCACCAGGCGCTCCTTGGAAACTCTAGGGGGAAGTTCTACTCTGTCCTATAGGGTCACTATGAGTCAGAATCGACTCGACGGCACTGGGTTTTTGGGATGGACTAGACTGTGTCCCCCAAAAATATGTGTTGGAATCCTAACCCTTATACCTGTGGATATGATCCCACTTGGGAGTAGGATTTTCTTTATCATGCTAATGAGGCCATATCAGTATACGGTGTGTCCTAAACCTAATTCTGAGGTATAAAAAGAGCAGATTAGACACAGAAGGAAGCATAAACGGTGGGAAGACAGATGCCACGTGAAGACTGCCAAGGAACTGAGGAATGTGAGAGCTACAGAACCTGAAAGAGACGAGGATCTTTCCCCAAAGCCAACAGAGACAGAACCTTCCCCTAAATCTGGTGCCCTGAATTGGGAATTCTAGCCTCCTGAACTGTGGGAAAATAAACTTTCGTTCTTTAAGACCACCTACACATGGCATTTGTGTTAAAGTGACACTAGAAGAGAAATGGCATCTATATAAAAAACAAGCAAAATTTCTAGGCTATCAACAATTTAATCCATGAGAGTCTGATTGTCTGTGCTTACCCTATGCCAGGTAACATGCCTAATGCTGTAGTCAATTTAGGTAATTTGTGTGCTTCTAGGAATTTATCCATTCCATCTAAATTATCTAATCTGTTGGCATACAATTGCTCAGAGTATTCTCTTATACTCCTTTTTATTTCTGTAAGATCTGTAGTAATGTCCTCACATTCATTTCTTATTTCAGTTATTTGTGTCTTCTCTCTCTTTTTGTCAGTCTTGCTAAAGATTTATTACTTTTTATTGATTTTTTTTCAAAGAAAGAACTTTTGGTTTCTTTAACTCTCTGTATTGTTTTTCTATTCTCTATTTCATTTACCTTCTCTCTAAACTTCATTATTTTCTTCCTTCTGCTAACTTTGGACTTAGTTTGCTCTTCATTTTTATTTTCTCAAGATGTAAATTTAGGTTATTGAGTTTTTTTTGTTTTTTTTTTTAATGTAGGCACTCACAGGTATAAATTTCCCTCTGAACATTGCCTTCATTGCATCCTATAAGTTTTGGTATGTTGTGCTTCTATTTTCATTCCTCTCTAAGTATTTTGTAATTTCCCTTGTGATTTCAACTCATTGGTTGTTTATTATCATGTTGTTTAATTTGTACCAAGCAATTTAAATGCATTAACTCACTGAATTAAGTGTAGAAGATGTATACTCTTATTTTCACAATATCACAGATAAGGAAACTGAGGTCCAGACTTCCAAAAACTTGCTCAAATTCACTCAGCTAGAAAGGGAGACCAGAATTTGAACAGGTATATTTGGTTCTGAAGACTATGCTTTTAATCACCACACTATAAGCCAATGCTTCCTTTTTTTTTTTTTTTTTTTAACATCTCTCAGAAAAGTGTAAACTGTAAAGCTCTACACATATAACAAGCTGTCCTGGTGGTGTAATAGGCACTTGGTTGCTAACTGAAAGGTTGGTGGTTTGAACCCACCCAGAGGACCTGTGGGAGAAAGACAAAGAGATCTGTTCCTGTAAAGATCACAGCCAAGAAAACCCTATGGGGCAGTTCTACTCTGTCACATGGGGGTTGCTATTAGTCAAAATTGACTCAATGGCACCTAACAACAACAACAACATACACATAGCTTCTTATCATAGAAAACGTGACATAAAAAATAAAATGTGATGTATTTGTACGGCACATTGTGGTAAATTTACTAGGCTGTTTGCAGGTGAAGACAACTATCCAGGGGCTCTGATCATCTCAGCCAAGTTGGGTTGCTTGGAGGGTTGAAGGGTTCCATTTTCCAGTGCTTGTGTAAAACATTCATGGCACATCCTTTGGGAAGATCTGCTATATACCATAAACCTGTTGCCATCGAGTTGATTCTGACTTATTGCAACCCAGTAGCAAATTATTTGTTCAAATGGAGAAGCTTGCCTTTTGGATTTAGCATAATATATTACCAGCCAAGAACTGAAACTGTGACAGGCTCTGTAATCAAACACCACCTATGAGTTACCATTACAACAGTACATTCTAACATGAGGACAAAGGCCCTCTCTTAACATAGGAAGTGAATAGAAGACATTGACAAGGACTGAGATGTTGGTGGAGGAGATTAAGTGGTAGTTGAGGGGTGAGGGTACTTTCTGATCTAAAAAATGAACAGGAAATTATCTTCCCTTATGAAAACACAGAAGTGGCCAAATAGACTCTCTTCTCTGAAAAGAGAAGAGAAAGGAAATAAAACTAAGGTCAACTCCTTCTATTTTCCTGCTCTAGCTAATCACTTGGATCCACGATATGAATTCAGATGTACAAGGCTTTATAGTTTACAAGCTCAGCACCTTGGGAACCTTAGAAGGAAAAGGTGTTTAATGTTGGTCCTCTGGAAGTCTGAAGGATTGGAAGGGATTATGTGGAGCAAAGCAGTGGATCCCATAACTGACCAAATGCAAATCTGTAGTGATCCAGCCACTGAAACAGGAGGCATTTGACCTTCTTCTGCAAGCTTCTTAATTTGGTAACTGTTGCAACATCACTCATAGGGCTTATGTCCATTGCTGAATGAAGTGTATCCGCTGGGTGCATTAAACTTGAAGGCTTCAAAATAGGAAATATACATATACGTGTGTGTGTATATATATATCTACACATACACACACATAAATATATAGAGATTACTTACTACATGTTGTCAAACATAAATTCATTCATTTACTCATTCATTAAGTCAGCCAACAAGTACTTATTAAGCACCAGGCTCTGTGCCAGGTGCTAGGACTAAAAAGGCATCTAAAAGCCATGTTTCATATTCTCAAGGAGCTCACATTCAGTGGAAGAATCAGACGGGTAAATAATAATGATACAGTACAATTATGATACATCCACCGTATCTTTACACAAATAACGCATAGTGTTATGCCAGAACGGTTTTACTTAATTTAACCATTTCCCCACGTTATATGTGTGGGTGCATTATTTACATGGGTGTGTTATTTGCAAAAAAAAAATACAGTACATACATTTGCTAGATGTAAGCAAAGTGTTACAAGAGCCTAAACAGAAAATTTAACATATTTTTTTTGTTGAGTTTCTATTTAGCCAAAGAAAGTTTCAAGAGAAGAAGCACACCATGAGGATGTTAGACTTTCGAATATAGCATATAGCGAATAGTATATGTAATCTTTTCACAATAAATTGGGTATATACAGTACAGGTAGTCCCCAACTTACAACGGCATTCTGTTCCGACAACTCCATTGTAAGTCAGTACTGACCTAAGTCAAATGACTCATTTTTTTTAGTTTTCATTATTGTTGTTAGGGGCCATCATTGCATATTGGTCCAGTTGTTAGGATTTTTGTTTTCTTTCTAGTAATTGTTAAATGGAAACCTAACCTGCTGTGTAAAGCTTCAGCAAAACATAATGAAATATTGTCTAAAAAAATTAGTCAAACTGTCACTACTTAAGTACATGAAAGTAAAGAAACTAATGTTTTAGTGTCCCACCACCTCTTGACAAACAAAAGGTTTTAGCCTAGAATTTCTCAAAAGAGATTTAGTGCAAATATGAAATGATTATTTTGAGAAGTTATTCTGAACCATAGTTTTTAACAATGCTGTAACATCTCCAAGTTTCTTTGGAGTGCTATATATGCCTAAAAAAAGTAACTTTAAATTGATTTAATTTCACTTGTTTATATACACAAAATAAAAGCATTAGCTACACAACTCAAACAAATAGAAAGAGAACAGCAAAAGAAGCCCACAGCCACCAGAAGAAAGGAAATAATGAAGATCAGAGCAGAAATGGTTGAAATAGAAAATAGAAAAGCAACAGAAAGAATCAACAAAACCGAAGGTTGGTTCTTCGAAAGGATCAACAAAATCGACAAACCATTGGCCAAAAGGACAAAAGAAAAACAGGAGAGGATGCAAAGAACCCAAACAAGAAATGAAATGGGGGACATTACAACAGACCCAACTGAAATAAAAAGGATCATAACAGAATACTATGAAAAACTATACTCCACAACAAATTTGAAAACTTAGAGGAAATGGACACATTTCTAGAAACACACTGCCGACCCAAACTAACACAAGTTGAAGTTGAAAATCTGAACAGACCCATAACAAGAGAAATGACTGAAAAGGTAATTATAAAAACGCTCCCAACAAAAAAAGTTCTTGCCCAGATGCCTCTACTGGCAAATTCTACCAAACATTCAGAGAAGAGCTTACATTAGTACTACTCAAACTATTTTGGAACATTGAAAAGGGAGGGATACTTCCAAATTCATTCTATGAAGTCAGCATAACCCTGATACGAAAACCAGGCAAAGACACCACAAAAAAAGAAAATTACAGACCAATATCTCTTATGAATATAGATGCAAAAATTCTCAACAAAATTCTAGCCAATAGAATTAAAAATCTAAAATTAGACAAATCTGCTGCTCCTGTTCTAGTCTGCACGGAGGTGACAGCATGAAGGTAATTACAGAAACATCTGCACTTACCGCCTCAGGTAAGCATGGAGGAAAAGATTTATGTCTTACAGGTGCCAGAGACAGTGTCAAGCTTTGGGGCTGCCATTTGTAGACCAAGGTGACAGCAAAGCGCCCAGAAATCTTCACGGTAATGAACTTATTCACCTGGGGCAACAGAAAGGATTGTCATTTCCTGTACACAATCGTCATTCTCATAGTTCATGTGGAAATCATAGACATTTGCATGGCACACAGAAGGAAATTTGGGACCAACATTTACAGACAACTTCAGTCACTTGGGTTATATCAGGAGTGTGTTTTGGGTTTTATGCTGCCAATTCTTGTGTTGGTGACTTACCGAAGGGAAAAAATGAGTGGGGAGGAACTATTTTGCAATTAATGTAGTCATGTCTTATACAGAAAGTCAGATCCATTTTAGATTGAGAAAATGCTGGGTTGGCTTACAGGTACTGCTGAGCCCTCATTTCATCCCTGAGAGACACAGTATCTCCTGTAAAATATGGTTGTTAACATCTGATTCCCATGGTGTTGTGAAAAGTCATTAATGGATGTCAAGTACTTAGAAGTTCAAAAGCTTAATATTACTATGAAACTCATTAAAGTTGGAGAGATTTTATTAATGACAACAATGGAAAAGTAATAATTTCTTAAAGCTCAAACATTTGCAGGTTTGTAAAGCATATTTTAAAAGCTTCCTGTAGATACAGCATCCTAATTAAGTCAACAGCTCTAGGCACTCAAGGACTTCTGTTTTGGTCACAAGTTATACTCCCTTACTTCCTGAAGGATGCCAGCTAAGGTAATCTGAACTGAATAATTTACCCCATTAGTGTTCCTGATGGTTTTAGATAAAGGGTGAGGAAACCCTGACTTCCTGTTTCGAGAAAACAGCACATAGAAGCTTGCCCAGAACAGTTTCTTTACTGGTTATTTTATTGGCTAATGCTCTAGAGATAAGTGGTACTTCTTTAAAAGGTACTATCTAATCTCATCCAAATGTCTCACTTTAGAGATGATAAAATTGAAGCACACAAAATCTGTTTTCTAAAGTTATATGGCTAGTTAGTGGCAGGACTTGGACCACAATTGTTAGAAGTGATGTGGCTGGTTTCCAGTCCCAGGTGATCTAACAGGTACTCTTCATGGCCATCCTACAGTCTGCAATGAAACCTCAGGAATCAGCCAAATGTGCTGATGATGAATATGCGTGACTCAAAAATAGAAGGTGAATATTCATGTGCTGTTATAAAATGTTACTCGCTCTCAGCCTTGCTGTTAACTTCAGAGTTGCCTGGGATCCCATTCTTAAAATCAGTTCCAGAAGGAAACCCTCCCTATCACTTGGAAATTCATTAGCCTTGCTTTCTGACTCTGCCCCTCTGTAGGGAGGTGATAAATGAAATGAATTTTGTAAGTGCAAGAAAGAATAATGCTCACCAGAAAAAATGTATTTCCATTTTTTTATTTGTTTTAGCCCTGAACCTCAGAAAAAAATTTGCTGCCTTACTTCATGTCTCTGAGCAGTAACTCTGAACTCAAAGAAAGAATTTAAAGATACAACAAAAAACGATTTATGAGAAAAAAAAAAATTTTTCAGAACAACAACAAAAAGTTACTCTCTAAATAGTGTACTTAGGGTACATGGCCACCACAGATGATTGTGTAAATTGTATAGAACACAGACATATACGTACCATCCACACAATAATCTATAGCAAGTGCTGTCCAATAAAAATACAATGCATGACACAAATGTCAGCCATGTACATAATTTTAATTTTCTAGTAGCTATATTTCAAAAAAGTAAAACGTACATAGATGTTAAGAACATGTTTTTACGACCAAATATCCAAATATTAGCATTTCAACATGTAATCAGTACAAAAATTATTAATAATGTATTTTACATTCTTTTTCATTGGTACTAAGTCTTCAGAATCAGGCACGTATTTTACAACATATGTAAGGTGCTTGATAGCCACATGTGGCTAGTGGCTGTCGTATTGAACAGCACAGTGGTATATAACTGGGGTCCCTAAGATTGGCTGTACAGTGCACCACCTGCACAGCCACACATGCATTGGCCCTGGACTAGTGCAGCCCATTCTGTGTATACACACACACACAGATTGACTGTATATAAATCGAGAAAGCCTAACACAGAGGTTATAGACTGACAGCTCAAAAGTGTTTGGTTTAGTCTTCTCAGGATTTGAATTAATTGCCAACTTTTAAATGTTAGGAAATTTCATATAAAAATCTGAATTTCTGGCTTTTTTTTTTTTTTTTAATCTAGAAATATAGCAACCCAGGACCATAGTCCTTTGTGGCAACACTCTTACGGCCCTGAGTAGCTGGTACCCACTTCAGGTGGGTACACTCTTCAATTCATCACAGTCCCCACCTCGCAGGCTCCCTCTGATATTATCTGAATTTGTGGTCTTTGATCCTATAGAGATACACACCAAAGGGTGGCAGAATGAGACTGAGGAGAAGTCTTTCACTTTAAACATTGTATGCTTTCTTATTTTTAACATCTTTTATAAAGTAGGCACAAAAAGCTTTCTAATAATGATTTTTTTTAATGTACTGTTCAAAGCCACTGATGCTTAGCAAAGACAAATCCATCCAAGAAGGACCAAGTATAGTTTGCCAAGTGAAATAATAATCTACCAGGTCAACTGGTTAGTATAGACGGCCAAATGGAATAATTCAGTCCTCTCAATCCTCTTTTCCCATAGTACATTTTACAAACACAAAGTAAATAATTGCAGTGATATAAGAAATAATTGTTAAGAACGATAAATTGTAAAATACCCAAATTTCAACTGGATCGTCAAGTTTTCCTTTTGAAGACCACATCCATTCCCTTATGACGTATCCATCTTTGTTCAACACCAGGCCTCCGTCCTGATTAAACATCATTGCTATTACTCTCCTACATAAAAGACAGAAACATGACCCATTTAGAACAAGAAAAATTCATGGACTCATTAACTTAGCTGAGGTGATGGAAGTCACCAAGTTACAGCCTTTGAGAGTGCAGGAGTCTATCCTGGGGGAGGTCACCGTGCTTCTGCCTGAACGTCCTCCTCGAAGTGAAGGTTGGTACATACCTGTTCCCCCTCTCTGAGACACACATCCTCCTCCCCTCATCTATAGGGTCATAGGAATGGGCTCTGCTACCCATGACTGTCATACCATGTGGCCCCGCTACCTTGTCCATGGCTGACTGAATCAAGGGTGGATATCTAACTGTGCTCCAAATGGATGGAACAATATGAGGAAGGAGGAGAACATGGTGCATTCAAGGGAGTGGTGCAAGTGAAACTGGAGTGATTGGCAGGCAGAGGCCCAATGCGCAGGGCTTCCCAAGCCCTATCATGAATTTTATCTTAAAAGACAACAAAAAGCCATACCAATAACCAGTTGCCATCAAGTTGACTCCAAGTTATGGTGACTACATGTATAAAGGGTAGAACTATACTCCATCGTGTTTTTAATGGCTGGTGTTTTGGTAGTGGATTGCGAGGCTTTCTTCCAAGGTGCTTTCTGAGTGGACTTGGCAACCTTTTGATTAGCAGCCAGATGTATTAACCATTTGCACCACCCAGGAGCACCACGAAAAACAGAGAAGGGTTTTAATAATCAAGATGAGGACATGATCAGATGTATTAGCAAGGGACCAGAGTGGATGCAGGAGACCAGTTAAGAGGTCATGACAGTGGTCCGGGAGAGAAAATGGCAGGTTGGATGTGGGCGTGGGTGATAGAGATGGAGACATGTGCGTGGACTCAAGAACCATGTCGGACACAAAAATCAGCCAGATTTGGATGGATGGGATTTGGGTGATGAAGAACATGGAGGTGTCATTTTTATTTTCCATTAGTCTATATTAATGTAGCCTAGAATATTATTAGCTCTTCTGAATCAGTAGTGTGACAATATGGGTTCATTCCAAATCATCTTTGTGACTTCTCTTTTCTTGGCATAACACGTGGCACAGAGAAGGGGCTTAGTAAATATCTGTTGATTTGCATTGACCAAATGGATTCCATTAAATAAATACATATTGAGTAACTACTACATGGCACGATACTGTTCAGGTACTCTAGGGATGCCCAAAGTGATGTGCTCTCCCTGCTCTCAGGATACTTGGAGTCTTGTGATAATAATTGCTTTGATAGGTAACACATACTGGGTGCATACTATGTGCCAAGGACTGTGGTAGGTATTTAAAGACATGCTTTAAATAGGCAGTGCTGCTTAATGGTTATGAACACCGTAAAGCTATACTGCTATAGTATTGAACGCCAGCTCTTTCACTTCCTAGTTGTGTGGACTTGGCATATTTCTTAATCATTCTGTGGTTCAGTTGTCGTTGTTTGCTGCTATCAAGTTGATTTTGACTCATGGCGACCTGCATCATCCTCACAATGCCCAGCACGTTGGACTCCTTTATTGCAGCTAATGTGCCAATTCATCTCATCAAGAGTCTCCCATACCATCTTTGGCCCTCTACTTCACCAAACGTGATGCCCTGCCCTAGCAATTGATTCCTCTGATAATGTTTCCAAAGCAAGTGAGTGGGACAATGTTCTCTGGTGATGCATAAGGCTCTCATTGGTTAATTTTTGGAAGTAGAATGCCCGGGCTTTCTTTCTAGTCTGTTTTAGTCTGAAGCTCTGCTAAAACCCATCCATCATGGGTGACTCTGCTGGTATCTCAAACACCAGTGGCATCGCTTCCACCATCATATTCCACCATCATTGCAACACACAAGCCACCACAGTATGAAAAATTAATAGAGAGGTGGTGGGTGGCTCAGTTACCTTGTCTTAAAAATGACAATAATAACTGCACCTACCTCACAGGGTTGTTATGAGGACTAAATGAGTTAATACATGTAAAGCGGTTAGAGCACAGCCAGGCATTTTAAGTGGTATAAGTGTTGGCTTTTATTACTAAATCCTCACAATTCCATCTATGGGTATCATGAGTCCCATTCCACAGGCAAGAAAACAGAGTCTGAGCAAACTGAGTTAAGAGTAATCAGCAGCCTGATGTAAAGTTCAAGAAGGGCTCACAGTCTACCAGAAGACTAAGAATAGCTCATGGTATAAAAGGGGCACTTTGGTCTTAATCGGAGAGCCCGCAGTCTAACAGATGGACTGGAGGCGCAATGAGACCAAGCCAGTGGAGAAAGCAGAAATAGAAGTTCCCAAGTCTTTGATATCTATAGAACATTTCTTTCTTAAATGGTGTACCCTTTAACTCACCCTGGACAATCCAGCCCTTCAGCTGTTCTCATTCTTTTGAGAAGCCCCAGGAAAGACCCTATCCATTTCTGTGGGCATTTCAGTACGAGCTTTAGCTAAGCACCTCTGTCCCTGCAGGCACGATATTACCCTATACACTGGAGCCTGGCAACAAGGGAACCAGTCCACACCTCTCTTTTATTTATCTTCGTGCTGGTGGGGTATGCTCAGCCTTTGTACCACAGCTCCCCTTTGGTGGGACAACAGATGTGCAAAAGGAGGATTGGTTAAGAGGTCATTAACAGTTAAATAATGAAATCTCTTCAGAGGCAGCTTTTTTGGGGGCCTTCTCTCGTTCAGGGCCTTAAGCTCTGCTGAAAACAGACACTACTCTCTGCCAAGGAATGGCCTGTGGTGCCCAGGATGAAACTACATGGGAGGACTAGAGAGTGTGAGGCTTAGCATTTGGGGCATCTGCTAAGTACCCAAAATAGCATCAGCAGATGGTGTCTCATTCATCTGCTTTGTTACTATTATCAAAAAAGACAGGGAAGATGAGGAAGGCAACCATCCAGAGGGGCAAAGTGTGTGTGTGGAGGGGGGGCGTGGATTTGTCATCTCCTATTTGTTTCATGGATATAAAACTTACCTTGGGCATTTAATTTTATGTAATAAAAAAACTAAGATGACAATTTCCCGGTATAAACTTGACTCTTTGACAATAATATCTGACCAGGGCACTGGACATTTTGGCTTTAAGTCAGAAAGTGAGGATTTGGGATGTACTTGTTTTTCAATTTTAAGTTGGTTGACTTGTAATCCTGTAGGTCTGTCTGTAAGTTAGTCCTAAAGGAGACCTCAGAAATCATATTGCCTGACCCTTGCATCAACTGTTTTTTTTTTTTTATATATAGTTTTCATTTTAGATTTAATATTATTTAGAGATGTCATTTTGATAACTAAGATGCCTCTGACCCAAGCCACGGTCTTTTCAATTGCCTCATACGTATGTGAAAGCTGGACAGTGAAAAAGGAAGACTGATGAAGAAATGATGCGTTCAAATTGTGATGGCAAAAAAGACTGAATATAGCATGGACTGCCAGAAGAACAAACCTGTTTTGGGGGAAGTACAAACATAATGCTCCTTAGAAATGAGGATGGTGAGACTTTGTCTCATTTATTTTGGACATGCCACTGGGAAAGATCAATCTCTAGAAAAGGATGACATGGTTGGTAAAGCAGAGGGTCAGGGAAAACAAGGGAAGCCCTCAGTGAGATGGACTGACACACAGAGCCAAAGCAACGGGCTCAGACATACCAATGCTGATGAAGATGGTGTAGGCTTAGACAATATTTTGTTCTGTTATACATAAGTGGCTATGAGTTAGAATCAACTTGATGGCACCTAACAACAATAAGGACTGGGGGTGAGGGTGAGAAATGGTGAGTGATTGGTAACGAGTACAAGATTTCTTTCTGGGGTGACAGAAACGTTCTAAAATTGGATTGAGGGCAGTGGTGGTTCAGTGGTAGAACTCTTGCCTTCCATGTGTGAGATGAAAACCCTGGTGGTGGTGTAGTTAAGACTACTAACCAAAAGGTTGGCAGTTCAAATCCACCAGGCGCTCCTTGGAAACCCTATATGGGGCAGTTCTACACTGTGCTACAAGGTCACTATGAGTAGACGGCAACTTCTTTTTTTTTTTAATGTATGAGCTGTAGGTTGGATTCCTGGCCAATGCACCTTATGCACAGCCACCACCCATCTGACAGTGGAAGTCTGCATGTTGCTATGATGCTAAATAGGTTTCAGTGGAGCTTCCAGAGTAAGACAGACTATGAAAACCCTACGGATCACAACAGTCTGATTCACAACCAATCATGGGGATGGCTCAAGTTCATGGGGTTGTCGTGAGTCTGTGGCAGCTAACAACAACAACAAAACTGGATTATTGTGATGGTTGCAAAACTCTATAAATACACTAAAAAAAAACCCTGAAGTGTACACTTTAAATGGTTTAATTTTATGGAATGTAAACTATAACTCAATAAAGCTGTTTTAAACGAAAAAAGACCTCTCAGAGGAGATGACATTTAAACAGAGACCTGAAAGATAAGAAGAAACTAGATATGCAAAGACTGTGTCAAGAACTTCCAGTCAGAGGGAACAACATGTATAAGGGTCATGAAGAGGGACAGAAGGCCAGTGTGGCTGGAGCACAGAGAACAAGGGATAAGAGACGAGGTTGGAAAGGGGCAAGAGCAGGCTGGGCCTTCTGAGACTCTCAAAGTCACCAAGTTCCATTTTGATACAAACTCTCACCAGGCAATAGAATTCGTATGGAGGTCAGCATGGAATATTTAATAGCAAAGCCCCAGCAAGGCAGCATGCAGAGAGCTGCTAACCCCAAATGCTACAGTTGTAAAACATCTGACTATGGGAGAGAAGAAGGATCATTAAGATGAGGGCGGGGTGGGTGTCAAAATTTCTCTCTTGGAAAACAGTTTGGCAGTTCCTTAAAAAGTTTAATATAGAGTTACCACATGACCCAGCCTACAACCACAAGGGGAAACCACCTTGGAAGAAAGGATGGGCTTGGGGGAAGTTGGGAAGTTTTCAAGGCAGCACTTAGCCTATAACCAGGGCAGTCCATTAAATTACTCTCACCACCATCATGAAGGAGTCCTGGGTGGTGCATACGGTTAAGTACTCAACTACTAACCAAAAGGCTGGCAGTTCAAATCAATCCATAGGCACCTCAGAAGAAAGGTTTGGCCATCTATTTTCAAAAGATCCCAACCATTGAAAACCCAGTGGAGTGCAGTTCTACTCTGACACACTTGGGATCACCATGAGTCGGTATTGACTCAACGGCAACTAGTCTTTTGGTACTGTTATAAAGACCAATTTCCAGAAGATGTTTACAGGTATTTTAGAGAGCACCTAAGAGTTCATATCTCCAGCAGGTTGAGAATGTGTGGAACTCTGTAAAATATCAAACAGGAATGAAAGACTGACTTGATTTGTAAACTTTCACTTAAAGCACAATAAAAATTAAAAAAAAAATCAAACAGGAACAGAAATCACTAACAAAATATAAATATGGAATTCACGGTGTCTGAACTTTGTGAGCAATTGTAGGTAGCAGGCCTAAGCCCTGAGATAGAAGAAAGCAACCAATTCAGGTTGGACCAGCAGAGCATATGGAAAGGGATCAGAGGATAATACAGAATTCTGAGTTAGAATATAAGAATATCTGCACCAGAACCTGGAGAGAGAAGCTACCCAAGCCTAATAAATTTTCATCAACACCCTTGAGAGGAAGAATTAGTACGTACCTAAGCATCTAAAATTTCACTATACATGATCTGCCAAAATAAAATTGTGGGTGGAAAGAGGCAGAGAGATTAGAGGTACAGACAGATAGGGGGAGACAGAGAGAGAGAAAGTAACAATTTATATTCAAGAGTCGCCTTGTGGTCGATTGCAAAAATGGAAGCAAAATTTTGCAGCTTCTCTCGAGAAGACAGAGTCTATTTCTCTGCCCTCTGAATCTAGATTTGGTCATGTGACTTGTTTTGAGCAATGAGAGATTAGCAAACATGATGCAAGGAGAGGCTTGCTCTGGGGGTTGCCTTCTCTCCGGATGCTTTCAGAATTCAGCCACCATACGAAGAAGGCTGAGCTAGCCTGCTGGATGCTGGAGACATATGGCCCACTCACCCCTATTGCTCTACCAACTGTTAGACATATGAGTGAATTGTCTAGCCCCAAAGCCCATGCTCATTACTACATTATTATCACTACTCATCTCTTCAGTTGCTTCATATGCATTCGAAAGTTGGACAATGAAAAAAGGACAGAAAAAGAATTGATGCATATGAATTGTGGTGCCGGTGAGAATACTGAATATGCCATGAAGAATGAACAAATCAGTCTTAGAAGAAACACAAGCAGAATGCTCCTTAGAAGCAAGGATGGTGAGACTTCATCTTGCTTACTTTGGACACGTCATCAGAAAAGACTAATCGCTAGAATGACATCACGTTTGGTAGACGGTCAGTGAAAACAAGGGAAAACTTCAATGAGATGGAATGGCTCAACAGCCGCAATAATGGGATCAAACATGCCAAAGATCATGGAGATAGCATAGGACTGGGCAACACTTCATTCATACATAAGGTCTCCGTGAGTAGCAACCAACTTGATAGCAACTAACGACGACATGTGTACTCAGCTCTAGACCTTATTAACATACTAAGGGCTAGAAAGGAAAAGCAGCACTGGAATTAGTCTGAAAGCTGACTTCAATGCTTTTCTCTACCACGTATAAAAGCCAAATGGTCTTGGGAAAGGCATCCATCTTCTCTGAGCCTTAGTTTCCTCTGCTGGGAATTACACCTAATCATAGGGTTCCCAGGAAAATGAAGTAACATGTCAAAGTGCTCTGTCATCTTCAAGTGATATAATGAGCAATTAATAAGGGTGAGGTATTTTAATCAAACTCACTAGAAACATTTTCCAAGGAGTCTAACTTTAACAACCCAGAGAAAATCATGTGAAAATGTTTGTTCTTTTTAAAAGCAATTGTTACTTTTTCAGCTTGTCTGCAGTATCTCAGAATAAGACGTTCAAGTAAAATGCCATAAACTTTAATAGTGCTTCCTAATCTTTCTTTTGAAACTGCTTAACTACTAGGGTTGGGAGACAAAAGAACTTTTTGAAAGTGAGTGCTTTCTCAACCTTTGAAAGGCTTCCAGCATCTGTCATCTTCTTTCCTACTCAACATCAAAGTTGGGAAAGGTTTCTCCACACCAAGCGCACATGTTAACCTGCAACTCACCCAGGCACTTCGTTACTACTATTAATCTGTCTCTCTCTCTCTATTTGCATCTTCAGAATCAAGCATTAGTCCTTTATTTCTTTTGGTTTTTGCTAACCTGTACTCTCTTTGCTGGCCAGCTGCTAACACATTTCGATAGGAGACTTAGCTTGTAAAAACAGCCAGGGAAGGGAGATGGGCAAGACTTCACCACAATCATGGTCAGCACATATGAAAGGCTGAACAGGGCACAGGCATGTAAAAGCATGTTTATGAGGCTGGTAAAAAAAAAGGTTCCTGCTATCTGGATGACCTAATTTTCAACTCCCATCATCTTGAAGTTAGGAGAGGTCAAAATAGAGAGAGTGGGAAAAAATATGTGATTGGGGCTCATCCAAAAACTTCAAATTCAGCAAATCTGGAAGGTGAGTTGTAGTTTACCCACAGGATGCTTTTTCACTCAGAGGCTGCCTTGTGGATAAGCTATAACACTGACCTCTTCCTGAAGCTGTATTTCATGATTTTTTGTTTGCTGGATTTATATATTTGTGATGCCTGTTCCAAAGTTTCTGTCTAGGATGCTTTAGATATAAGTCACCAGACTTATGCTCTCGGGTTTGCCTAAATTAAAATTGAGCAAATGGAAGACAAAAAAAAAGGCAAAGGTAAAACCACAAAAGAAGGGTATTTACACAGAAGCAGTAATTATCACCTGCTGCAGGTGGTCTTCAAGAGTCCTGCAGCCTCTGCTACTTGCACTTGTTTGGCTACTTTAAGGCTGTGGACATTTTGACACCCTCACCTGACTCTTCCAGCCCATCTCTGGCTCACCCCAACCACCCCCTGACATTTAATACTATCTCTTACCCTCCTCTTCCTAAGCCTCTGAGTGTGAGATGGGGAGGGATTAGGGTCGGAGGTGGGCGGGGGGGCAGCGGGAGGTAAGGTAAATCAGGTGGAGCTTTGGATTAGGCATGGGTTAGGTTCAGGTATTGGGTGAGGTTGTCTAGCACATATCACTTGATAATTTTTTTTAAAGCCAAAAGTTTAGTGGTCAACAATTATTTTACGATCCCATTTATATGAAATATCTAGAATAGGCAAGTGTATAGAGACCAAAGTTTATTAGTGGTTACCAGGGGCAGGTGGTAAGGAAAGGAAAGGAGGGCTCATGGCTTAGGGATCACTGAGCTTCTCTTAAGGGTGATAGAGAAAAAATTGGAAGTGGATAAAGGTGGCTGTTAACAGGATGAACATAATTCAAGTCACTGAATTGTACATGCAAAAATGTTAAAACAGCAAATGTTCTGTTACATATATATTTACCACAATAAACCAGCATAAGTCCGGTGACTTATACCACAATAAAAAATTTATAATTACTGAGATTCTAGAATGTAATGACAATTGAAGCACCACAAAAAAAATTTATGGGATTTAGGGGGAAAATGTTTAATGGTCAAAAGGGCATGCTTCGGAACACAGGCATCTAATAGCCCTCATTTGGTGCAGTAGGGAGAATAATAGCCTCCCAAAGATGTCCATGTCCTAACCCCAGAGCCTGTGAATATGTTACCTTACATGGCAAAAGGGACCCTGCATATGTGATTATGTTAAGGATTTTGAGATGGCAAGATTATCCTGGATTACCTAGGAAAAAAAAGGTAGGCCCAATTAATTACAAGAGTCCTTATAAGAGGGAGGCATGAGAGAGAAGGAAATGTGATGATGGAACCAAAAAGATAGATATTCGAAGACGTTATGCTTCTGGCTTTGAAGAAAGAGGAAGAAGTCAAGAGTCAAGGAGTATGAGTGACTTCTAAAAGTTAGAAAAAGCAAAGGGACACGCTCTCCTCTACAGCTTCCGGAAGGAACCAGCCTTACCATCACCTTGATTTTAGCCAGTGAGACACATTTTGGGCCTGTGACCTCCAGAACTATAAGAAAATAAATCTCTGATGTTTTAAGCCACCAAGTATGCAGCAGTTTGTTACAACAGCAGTAGGAAACTAACACACGTGGCTTCTTCTGGGCCACTACTGCTCCCCCTGTGAGAGGGGGGACTCCTACTGTTTCCTGGGCTTCAACTCCAGGTAGATCCTCATGAGTAATTCCCAAGGTTGTAGAGAAACCAGGGCTTTGAACTGGTTCAAACCCATGCTGAGAATTTGCATTTCCTCCCCAGCTATACTGAATTAGAATCTACAGTTTAACAAGATCCCCAGGTGAGTCTTATGTATAACTTCCTGAGAACTTGTTAGAAATGCAAATTCTCAGCAGGGGTTCGAACCGGAACAAACTGGTTTGAAGCCCTGAGAGAAACCACCAGTGTTACCGAAAAAAGGACAGGTCCTCCTGGTCAGTCTCCACTCTTGGGCAGTGTTGTATCTCTATGCTTAACCATCTCTGGCTTCACAAAGAGACACTTATGCTGCAGCACGTTTCCTAAAGCAAAGGAGAACCAGAGAACTTTAAAACACCAACTTTCATGCTCCCTGTACAGTGCCCCTCGGTCTTGTTCCCACCTACATACTGTCACTTTTATGCATATTCTCAGCCTTAGTATCTGGAATCCTCAAACCTCCCCAGTTCACACACCCTCTACCCTCTTTTCCTGCCACTCAGAATCACTGCTTTGTGAATTTTCACTTCTTTACCTACCTGTGTTGCTGTTGTTGTTAATGCTGTAGAGTCGGTTCCAACTCACAGTGACCCTACATACAACAGAACGAAACACTGCCCAGTCCTGTGCCAGCCTCGCGATTGTTGTTATGCTTAAGCCCACTGATGCAGCCACTGTGTCAATCCATCTCATTGAGGGTCTTCTTTTTCACTGACCCTCTACTTTACCAAGCATGACGTCCTTCTCCAGGGACTGGTCCCCACCCACCTACCTTTATGTCTATATATTTATCTCTCCGTTATCCTAACCACATATCATTTTTGTTGTTTGACATTGAGTTGATTCCAACTAATGGCGACCCCACGTGTGTCAGAGTATAATTGTGTTCCATGACGTTCTCAATAATTGGTATTTTGGAATCAGACTGTGAAGCCAAAAGGTTGGCAGTTCAAATACACTCAGAGGTACCTAAGAAGAAAGGTCTGGCAATTCACTTCCAAGGCAACTGGTTTTGGCTCTTGACGGCCACATTACCATCACCTGGATGGTACAATCTGATTCTTCAAGATCCATGGTGTTTTAAACCAGCTGCCATTGAGTTAAGTCGACTCCAGCTTATGGTGACGCCATGTGTGTCAGAGTGGAACTGTGCTCCACAGGGTTTTCAGTGGCTGATTTTTCAGAAGTAGATCACTATACTTCTCTTCTGAGGTGCCTCTGGGTGAACTGAAACCACCTTTTGGTTATCAGCTGAGCACATTAACTGTCTGCACCATCCAGGGACTCCCAAGGCCTTTGGGCCTGTGCTAATTTGCAAGTCTGTACAAGGAACAGCCATGAACATATGTACAGTCATGTGCCACATAAAGTCCATTTGGGAAATGTCCAACCGCATATACATCTGTGGTCCCAACCCTAGTAAAGCCTATTATATTAAAAATTTGAGGTACACACAATGGTTCATAATAATAAACGGGTGCTACTTTGTGACATGCATCAAAACATTATTATTATTATTACTCTATTATTATGATAAAGATATTTTACTGTATCTGGAAGTATTTCTTTTATGTCTTTTATGCATAGAAAGATACACTATATACTATATATTAAGACAAACATTTGACTAAGTGACATTAGATATGAACGGTACCTAACTGTTCTGACTTACATACAGATTCAACTTAAACACAGACTTAAGAATGGGCCTTGATCGTAATCTGGGGACTGCCTATGTATGATATGGTGTTTGCACAACGTCCAAATCACATAAAATCCCACTTCACAGAACGTATTGTGGACATTGTGACACGTAACTGTATATACTTCATTTTCTTTAGCTGCCTTTCCTATTAGACTGCCAGTCAAAAGAACTGCTTTCCTGTGCTTCCCTTTGTTGGCATTTAGCTCCTCCCCCACCCCTTCATTACCCACTTACCCACGTGTTTGGAATCTCACGTACCCCTTAGAAAAAGAAATGCTACCACATCCGAACGGTGTAAAGGTTCCAAGGATAGCTTGCTTTGGCAAGTCACTGAATATGTTGGTGTACACACCACCCCAAGGGAGGTTAGAATAGCTTTGGCAGACAGCTAGGCGACCAGAAGGATAGATAAAATCCCAGTTAAGGAACTTATACTGATAACAATAATGGTAGTAATAATTCTTACACAGAATGATGTTAACTCTCATACACCTATACTATTTAATTTTGTAGTTGGCTATTGACAGATAAGGCCACAGAGGTCCAGAGAGGGGGACTGGGTTTCCCCCAGTCACTGAACATAATGGCAGTGCCACACCAGCACCTGGGTCCCCTCACTCCCCACTGCATGTTCTTCCCATATGTTCACACTACCTGCACCTTCATTTTAACCACAAATTCTTTGAAACTAATCTTGTGAATACTAACAGCAGAGTCTGGTCAGACTGTCCTGTTAATGGCAGAGTTGCTGGAAACCAAAACAATCCAACATTGCCTGACAAGGTTGTTCCAGCACAGAGAAGGAAGATCAGGTCTCCCCACCAGTATCTATGGATACACCCGGGCCAAAGGAAGGCTGAGGTACAACTATAGGTATGTGAACAATCTCATAAAATCTATCTGTAATCACTTCTACAGCACTGACTGTGTTGGACTCTTGAGACTTTTTCATTTTGGACATTTAGGAACTTAATACAAAATCCTTCTCCCTTAGCTAGGTTCTGTGGATGCTAAATCCCCAGTGGTTCTAATAATCAGGAAAATGAATCAATAACTCATTTTCTCAGAAACACATGGGCCCTTAGGTACGTAACATTATCGGCTACAACCAAAGGTTTCCTCAAATAGACATTAGATATGTAAAACTGGCAATCTTGCCCCAACCCTTTTCCCCGAGTTGACTTCTCCTGTCCAGAGTGAAAGGATATGGAAAAAGGGATTGAATAAACTCAAGTCATCAGATTCTCCCAGTACTTCCTGGATCCTTTGCCGAAATGGAAACGCCCTACCTGTCATTCCCTTCCATCGCACCCTGCCTCCTCCATCTTCCTTTCCCCTTGGGAATTTCTCAAGGATATTAGGTCAGAGAAGAACCGTCCACCAAAGCATAATGAAATTTTTTCATCATAGGGTCATCCTTTTTGATCTGTGGCATCTGAGGCTTCCCCTTCAGCAGCTCAAACCAGAAACACTGGGTCATGTGGCCATCCTTGCCCACCTCTGGCTCATCTTTGGGGTCGTTATAGTGGCGGAGGATAAGTTGTTTGGTGAATCCCTCTTTTTTCAGCTTGGCTTCTTCCTCTTTTCTGTTCAAAAGAAAAGAATTCATGATATGGATAATTTTTTGGTCTTACCAACATCTGGAAGAGAGCCAATGATTGAGGCCTCTGTAGCCTCACCTCCACCAATCTAATAAAAAATAATAAAAAAAACAAAAACAGTTGCCAGTTGAGTAGACTCCAACTCACGGTGACCCCATGTGTGTCAGAGTAGAACTGTACTCCACAGGGTTTTTAACGGCTGATATTTTGGAAGCAGCTTGCCAGGATTTCCTCTAGGTAGATGCGAACCATCAACTTTTGGTTAGTAGTTGATAGCTTCACCATTTGTAACACCCAGGGATGCCCTCACCAATCTAACAGGCTTCCTTTAAATCAGAACCATTATTTTGAAACAGATTCACTATGAATCCTTAGTCAGGTGCTTATTGAGTGCTTATCATTTTAAAACAATTATTGAGCACTTATTGTGTGTGAAGTACTGTACCAGAGGCTGCAGGAAACGTAATGATTAGTAAGCAGCCCGTCATCCCATTAGCATCAGGATTGGCATAGGCTTTGCGTGAGATCTGACTTAGACACTGGCTCTGCTACTTTCTAACTGTAGAACTTAGGCAAATTACTAAACTCTCCTGAGCCTTGGTTTCTTCATCGGTAAAATGGGGATAACATTACCTTGTAAAAATGTAAGCATTATCTGATTAATGCACGTGAACCTCTGAGCACCACTCCTAGCATTTACTATGCAATGTATAAATACCAGTCGTTAGTTATAATTTAGTTGGGAACATACACATGTTCATTAATAGCAATGTGGGAAAGGGAAAGAGTAAGAGAATATGAAGCTATCTAGTTTCTAGGTTTCAGGCTGAGACCCTGATATGAAGGTAGGGTAGTCTCTTAGAACATTCATTTCATCATTTACAAATATTCACTGTTTCCACAGGCAAAACTCCTAATATTCTTGTGAGAAAGGTGCTACGTATCCCCATTCTAAAGAGAAGGCCCAGGGTTAACATGGTAAAGCAAGGATTCAATGGCATACATACCAATTCCAAGCTCACTAGTCTACTCTCTCCACTCCATGGCACTGCTTCCCACACCCCTAGTGCCAGGCAGTATAGAAGCTGTGGGCACAGTATAAAATACAGACCTACCAAGACTCTGTATCTGAGGATCAGCCAGAGAAGTAGACCTTCCCAGTTCTTGCCCAGCTTCCTGCCCCCAAATCCTGTGCATGCACACAAACACAAACACGCACACACAGGCACACATGTGTACACAGACACTGACATACCCAAGCATGCCATGCGGTGGCTGTTAGCAATATGCATCAGGAATCAGGCTGGCAAAGCATTGGTCATATACTAAGAAGATATCCTTAGCTCTCTTGGAGACCAACACTGCCTGTTTAATGTCTGCATGGACTGGCTGGCTTGCCTCTACTCCATGGTTCCAGCTATCAAAGGTGGGCTGCTGGGCTTCTTGTTTATTAAGACAGGATGTGGGGATGGAATTGGGCAGATCTGTGAGCAACACTTAAAGAGTAATTGGAGAGGTGGGGCCAAGATGGCTGACTAGGTAGAAGCTACCTCGGATCACTCTTGCAACAAAAACTCGGAAAAACAAGTGAATAGATCACATACATGACAATCTAAAAAGAAAAACATGCTCAAAACAGGGAATCACTGAAGTCAATATGTAAAAGATCACAATAATCAAAAAGAGAGACTAAATACAGGAGGCATAGAACTGCCATATGGAGAGGGAAACAAGGCGATAAAGGACAATACAAGTTAGGTTTTTACTTAGACAAATAGGGGTAAATATTAAGGTAACCACAAAGAGGTATAACAACTCCATAACTCAAAATAAAAACCAAGAAAAACATAACAACTCAGCAAACATAAATTCAGCTACTATGAAAAAGAAAAAAAAAAATTTTTTTAAGGAATATACAATTTACAAAGCAAAACATCTCAACACAAAGAAGTAAGTGGAAAAATGAAAATAACAACACACACAAAAAGGCATCAAAATGACAGCACTAAACATATACTTATCTATAATTACGCTGAAGGTAAATGGACTGAATGCACCAATAAAAAGTCTCAGACTGGATAAAGAAACACGATCCGTCTATATGCTGCCTACAAGAGACACACCTTAGACTTAAAGACACAAACGAACTAAAACTCAAAGGACGGAAAAAAATATATCAAGCAAACAACAGGCAAAAAAGAGCAGGAGTAGCAATATTAATTTCTGACAAAATAGTCTTTAAAGTTAAGTCCACCACAAAGGATAAAGAAGGACACTACATAATGATTAAAGGGACAACAGACCAGGAAGATATAACCATATTAAATATTTATGCACCCAATGACAGGGCTGCAAGATACATAAAACAACTTTAACAGAACTGAAAAGTGAGATAGACACCTCCACAATTATAGTAGGAGACTTCAACACGCCACTTTTGGAGAAGGACAGGACTTCCAGTAAGAAGCTCAATAGAGACACAGAAGACCTAACTGCTACAATCAACCAACTTGACCTCATAGACTTATACAGAACACTCCACCCAACAGCTGCAAAGTATACTTTTTTTCCTAGTGCACATGGATCATTCTGTAGAATAGACCACATATTAGGTCATAAAACAAAACTTTGCAGAATCCAAAACATCAAAATATTACAAAGCATCTTCTCAGATCATAAGGCCATAAAAGTGGAAAGCAATAACAGAAAAATTAAGGAAAATAAATCCAATATTGGAAACTGAACAATACCCTGCTCAAAAAAGACTGGGTTATAGAAGACATTAAGGAAGAATAAAGAAATTCACAGAATGCAACAAGAATGAAAACACTTCCTATCAAAACCTCTGGGACACAGCAAAAGCAGTGCTCAGAGGTCAATTTATATCGATAAATGCACGTATACAAAAAGAAGAAAGAGCCAAAATCAGAGAACTGTCCCTACAACTTGAACAAATAGAAAGCGAGCAACAAAAGAATCCATCAGGCACCAGAAGAAAACAAATAATAAAAATTAGAGCTGAATTAAATGAATTAGACAACAGAAAAACAACTGAAAGAATTAACAAAGCCAAAAGCTGGTTCTTTGAAAAAATTAACAAAATTGATAAACCATTGGCCAGACTGACTAAAGAAATACAGGAAAGGAAACAAATAACCCGAATAAGAAACGAGATGAGCCACATCACAACGGACCCAACTGAAATTAGAAGAATCATATCAGATTATTATGAAAAATTGTACTCTAACAAATTTGCAAACCTAGAAGAAATGGATGAATTTCTAGAAAAACACTACCTACCTAAACTAACACAATAAGAAGTAGAACATCTAAATAGACCCATAACAAAAAAAGAGATTGAAAAGGTAATCAAAAAACTCCCAACAAAAAAAAGCCCTGGCCCGGAGGGCTTCACTGCAGAGTTCTACCAAACTCTAAGAGAAGATTTAACAACACTACTACTAAAGGTATTTCAAAGCATAGAAAATGATGGAATACTACCTAACTCATTCTATGAAGCCACCATATCCCTGATACCAAAACCAGGTAAAGACACCACAAAAAAAGAAAATTACAGACCTATATCTCTCATGAACATGGATGCAAAAATCCTCAACAAAATTCTAGCCAATAGAATTCAACAACATATCAAAAAAATAATCCACCACAACCACGTAGGATTTATACCAGGTATGCAAGGCTGGTTTAATATTAGAAAAACCATTAATGTAATCCACCATATAAATAAAACAAAAGACAAAAACCACATGATCTTATCAATTGATGCAGAAAAGGCATTTGACAAAGTCCAACACCCATTCATGATAAAAACTCTCAGCAAAATAGGAACTGAAGGAAAATTCCTCAACATAATAAAGGGCATCTATACAAAAAAAAAAAAAAATTTTTTTTCCAACAGCCAACATCATTCTAAAGAGAGAGAGCCTGAAAGCATTTCCCTTGAGAACGGGAACCAGACAAGGATGCCCTTTATCACTGCTCTTATTCAACATTGTGCTAGAGGTCCTAGCCAGAACAATTAGGCTAAACAAAGAAAAAAAGGGCATCCGGATTGGCAAGGAGGAAGTAAAATTATCTCTATTTGCAGATGACATGATCTTATACACAGAAAACCCTAAGGAATCCTCCAGAAAACTACGGAAACTAATAGAAGAGTTTGGCAGAGTCTCAGGTTATAAGATAAACATACAAAAATCACTTGGATTCCTCTACATCAACAACAAGAACATCGAAGAGGAAATAACCAAATCAATACTATTCACAGTAGCCCCCAAGAAGATAAAATACTTAGGAATAAATCTTACCAAAGATGTAAAAGACCTATACAAAGAAAACTACAAAGCACTACTACAAGAAATTAAAAAGGACATACTTAAGTGGAAAAACATACCTTGCTCATGGGTAGGAAGACTTAACATAGGAAAAACGTCTATTCTACCAAAAGCCATCTATACATACAATGCACTTCTGATCTAAATTCCAATGTCATTTTTTAATGTGATAGAGAAACAAATCACCAACTTCATATGGAACGGAAAGAAGCCTCGGATAAGCAAAGCGTTACTGAAAAAGAAGAAGAAAGTGGGAGGCCTCACTCTACCTGATTTCAGAACCTATTATACAGCCACAGTAGTCAAAACAGCCTGGTACTGGTACAACAACAGGCACATAGATCAGTGGAACAGAATTGAGAACCCAGATATAAATCCATCCACATATGAGCAGCTGATATTTGACGAAGACCCAGTGGCAGTTAATTGGGGAAAAGATAGTCTTTTTAACAAATGGTGCTGGCATAACTGGATATCCATTTGCAAAAAAATGAAACAGGATCCATACCTCACACCATGCACAAAAACTAACTCCAAGTGGATCAAAGACCTAAACATAAAAACGATAAAGATCATGGAAGAAAAAATAGGGACGTTACGAGCCCTAATACAAGGCATAAACAGAATACAAAACATTACCAAAAATGACGAAGAGAAACCAGATAACTGGGAGCTCCTAAAAAT
The DNA here is from genome assembly GCF_030014295.1 of Loxodonta africana. NCBI lineage: Eukaryota > Metazoa > Chordata > Mammalia > Proboscidea > Elephantidae > Loxodonta > Loxodonta africana. Next base: position 36,442,080 of record NC_087345.1, on the reverse strand, counting down.
CAAACACCTATGCTCATCTAAAGACTTCACCAAAAGAGTAAAAAGACCACCTACAGACTGGGAAAAAATTTTCAGCTATGACATCTCCGACCAGCGCCTGATCTCTAAAATCTACATGATTCTGTTAAAACTCAACCACAAAAAGACAAACAACCCAATCAAAAAGTGGGCAAAGGATATGAACACACACTTCACTAAAGAAGATATTTAGGCAGCTAACAGATACATGAGAAAATACTCTCGATCATTAGCCATTAGAGAAATGCAAATTAAAAACTATGAAGAGATTCCATCTCGCTCCAACGAGGCTGGCATTAATCCAAAAAACACCAAATAATAAATGTTGGAGAGGCTGTGGAGAGATTGGAACTCTTATACACTGCTGGTGGGAATGTAAAATGGTACAACCACTTTGGAAATCTATCTGGCGTTTTCTTAAAAAGTTAGAAATAGAACTACCATACAACCCAGAAATCCCACTCCTCGGAATATACCCTAGAGAAATAAGAGCTTTTACACGAACAGATATATGCACACCCATGTTTATTGCAGCTCTGTTTACAATAGCAAAAAGCTGGAAGCAACCACGGTGTCCATCAACGGATGAATGGGTAAATAAATTATGGTATATTCACACAATGGAATACTACGCATTGATAAAGAACAGTGATGAAATCTGTGAAACATTTCATAACATGGAGGAACGTGGAAGGCATTATGCTGAGTGAAATTAGTCAGACGCAAAAGGACAAATATTGTATAAGACCACTATTACAAGATCTTGAGAGAGTATAAACTGAGCAGAACACATACTTCTGTGGTTACGAGGGTGGGAGGGAGGGAGGGTGGGAGAGGGTTATTTACTGATTAGTTAGTAGATAAGGACTACTTCAGGTGAAGGGAAGGACAATACTCAATACATGGATGGTCAGCTCAACTGGACTGGACCAAAAGCAGTTTCCAGGATAAACTGAATGCTTCGAAGGTCAGTGGAGCAAGGGTGGGGGTTTGGGGACTATGGTTTAAGGGGACTTCTAAGTCAATTGGCAAAATAATTCTATTATGAAAACATTCTGCATCCCACTTTGAGGTGTGGCATCTGGGGTCTTAAATGCTAACAAGCGGCCATCTAAGATGCATCGACTGGTCTCAACCCACCTGGATCAAAGGAGAATGAAGAACACCAAGGCCACACGATAACTATGAGCCGAAGAGACAGAACGGGCCACATGAACTAGAGACTTACATCATCCTGAGACCAGAACTAGGTGGTGCCCGGCCACAACCGATGACTGCCCTGAGAAGCAGCACAATGGAGAACCCCTGAGGTAGCAGGAGAACAGTGGGATGCAGACCCCAAATTCTCATAAAAAAGACCAGACTTAATAGTCTGACTGAGACTAGAGGAATCCCGGCGGTCATGGTCCCCAAACCTTCTGTTGGCCCAGGACAGGAACTATTCCCGAAGACAACTCATCAGACATGGAAGGGACTGGACAATGGGTTGGAGAGAGATGCTGATGAGGAGTGAGCTACTTGTATCAGGTGGACACTTGAGACTGTGTTGGCATCTCCTGTCTGGAGGGGAGATGGGAGGGTAGAGATGGTTAGAAGCTGGCGAAATCGTCATGAAAGGAGAGACTGGAAGGAGGGAGCGGACTGACTCATTAGGGGGAGAGTAAGTGTGGAGTAAGGTGTATATAAGCTTATATGTGACAGACTGACTTGATTTGTAAACTTTCACTTAAAGCACAATAAAAATTATTAAAAAAAAAAAAAAGAGTAATTGGAAGTGCCAGGACTCTAAATAGGAGCCGCCGTTTCACAGCAGAGTCAGCCGTTTGAGTATTTCTAACTTGAGCATAGCGTGGGGCTGAAATGAACAACAAAAAGCAAAACCAAATCTCAGCAACCATGTGAAAGAATTTCTAAAGTGGCCCTCTGCAAGTCCTTTCAGATTCACAGCAGATTCAAATAAGAGTCCCCAAGGTTTTTCATTTTAAGAGGCATTTGTAAAAATTCCTAGATTTGAGCTGACATATCTCAAGAAGGGTCTTAAAGTGTCTAAGAGAATTGGGTTGTGAGTGTATGTGTGAATTTATTGGTTGGGTGCAGCCCATGGGAAATGCGAAGAGCTATTCCGAAAAGATTAAAAAAGGATTTAAAGTGTAATTGAAAATAATGTAACTGATTATTTAATGAAAGGAGGGAGAGGTATAATAGCCACACTATTGTTGATGAAGGGGCTCTGGGGGGTGGGATTCTCTGGCAATTGGCATTGGTCATTCACCCTTTTCATAGACGTGGTCCTGCAGAGAAGGATTCAGAGCCAGGACAGTGGGCAAGGGCCAAACCTGCCACTCAGTGGCTGGAAAACAAACATGCTCAATTAAAACAACTGCTTTTTCTTTCCTCCCCCTGTGCCTCTTTCTCTTGCTTCCCTCCTCCTGCCTCTTCCTCCTTCCTTTCTCATATTCTCATGAAAATTTATCCCACTGTCAAAAATGAGGCGAGTGGGCAGAATTTTTAGAACACAAGGACAAAAGCAAATCCTTTATAGATTGCCACTCTTCCCCATACCACCACACATGCATGCCCGCATTTATAAACATCAAAAGCTGGAAGAATGTCAGGTTAACAATGCAGTCATAAACCCAACCAGAAACTGAGTCTAATTACCATTCTTCAAGCCCACACCTCAGCCCTTTCATTCAATGCCTAGACATGATTGTATTTTTCTATGCCTTGCCACAAATGGACCTTTCAGATTATTCTTAAAAGAAAGCTAAGTATGCCTCTAAAGTGTAAATACCTATAATCAGTGGGAGAAAAAAGGCATGCTCCCCCTTCTTACCAACAGGCCCAAAATTAAGATTCAAAAGCTCTAGTGAAAAACCTCCAATGCAGAATCTCTTACATTACATAAACGCCACATTAATCAAAGCCTCAGAGCAGGCAATTATTAATTCAGGGAAGTTCCCTACTATTCCTTTTCTAACCCCTTTAACAAGACCCTAGACAAAGAGCCTTTCAGTCACTGTGTAAAGACCAATCAGCCTCCCATGCCACCAAAGACTGTCTTTTCTCGAGGTGTTGGCAGCAGCAGTGGCAATGCTCTCCATCTTGCCTGAGAGGTGGTAATCATCACCAAGGTGATTCTTCAACAAAGGAGCCCTAATAATTGCAAAGCAGGATTTCTTTCAAGTTTCAGGTGGCTGGTCATTCCAAGGAAAAGTCTTCGTCAGGACTGAAAGAACAGTCCTTCTCCAAGTCAGGCGTTAGTTACACAATTGTCCCAGCCCTTGATCATCTGGACCACTCTCTAACAGAGGCTGGAATAGAAAGAGAACTATATCTCAACCCAAACTGACTTAAGGATCTCACAGTGAGCTAAATTCAATATAATCAGGTGTTCATTGAATATAAGAGCTAAAACATGCTTGGAGAATATCTAGTTCCATTTAGCAGATAGGGAAGTCAAAGTACAGAAAGGGAAGCAATAACTGCTAAATAAGTTACTGTTTCCAAAAGCCAAACCCGTTGCCATTGATTCCAACTCACAGCGACACTACAGGACAGAGGAGAACTGCCCCGTAGAGTTTCCAAGGAGCGCCTGGCAGATCTGAACTGCCAACCTTTAGGTTAGCAGCCGTAGCACTTAACCACTACGCCACCAGGGTTTCCAGTTACTGTTTATTGAGTGTTTTTTATATCCCCCAGATTGTGCTAAGTTATTTAACTGCATTATTTTATTTAATGCTTTCAACAAACCTATGAGGTAGATTCTATTAGGATCTCCATTTTACATGAGGAAAGTAAGGCTTTAAGAAACTGAGTAAGTGCCCCAAATTCCATGGTTGGCCACTGGAAGCCTGAGAATGGTGTGGACTCCAAAGCCCAGGTTTTAAACCTTCATGCCACATTGAGCCTTTTATCCCTGAACATGCAACTAGGAAATGGCAGTTTCAGGGTTAGAAGCCTGGGGTTCCAAGACTGGCACTCCTCCTGAGCCACCATGTTTTAACAGTGAATATGATTAAAATCAGAGGACCAGAGCTTCACCAGCTATAGCTCAGAGATCTGAATCAGGCCAAGAAAAAAAGGTCTAGGTTTTCACAGTTTGAGGAATTTTATCTGCTGTAAGGAGTAAGGAGTACCTTTTGACCTGGTCTGGGATAGGAAGGTTCACGACTTTCATTAGACCAGGCTTTCTATGACATATCCCCAGGTCCATGCCAGTGTGGACCTTTCACAGGGTTAGATATGAACCTTTTTCCCTGCCCTTCATTTCCTGTGTCTGACTTGATATTAAACTTCCACGTTGTTCTGTGTAGAGCAAACGTGGTGAGAATCTGGTAGGGTAAAGACACGGAAAGTTCAGATATGACTAAAGTCAGGTTTCATCCAACAAGCATTAATCTCCGTGGTGTTTCTAACCCCAACTACCAGAGGATGCAAGGATTTGGACACTTTTCTTGCAAAAATGCTTTGTACTACATATTTTAAAATTACAGTCATGTGCCACATAATGTCCATTCAGGCAACATCTGACTCATATAGTCCTTGGTCGGCGTGCACACTGGAGGGGGTGATGCTCACAGCCTGACTGAGCATAGAGCTCGCCCTGCTGATGCCCCACCCGAGGGAAAAGGCATCCCTGCCACTGGGAGGACTGGGTCCGAGATCCTGCTCTTGAACATCCAAGGTTGGCAGCTATCGTGGGGCCTGGCCGCGGCAGGGGCGCCAGGTTGTGGAGTCTGCTCCTGTGCTGCCCCGGCCTCTGCCTGGAGCCTCTCTGCCATGACCCAACCCAGTGCTTACCTGAGGAGTCCACAGTGGGAGCTGCTGGGCCACCCACCACACAGCAGCACCCAGGCCCTCGTGCCTGGGAGCCCTACCCCTGCAGACCCAGGTGTTCGCATAAGGTCCTATTTCACAGAACCTATCATGGACATTAAGCGACGCATGACTGTACATGTGCTCTTGTTAAAGCTTGAGTTCTGTATATGAAAGATCCTGTGGGAACTAAAATTCTAGCAATTTGTACGATTCTCATTGTTAGAAAATCACTCCCTTGACACAGTTTATCACTATGAGTCATGTATAATAACACTTTACTCATCCTTGTCTGTGTGCCAGCTAAATTCTCCATTTTTCTCTGCCAAACCACTTCTTCTTGGTTCTAAGCTCACTTCTTTCAAAGAAACCACCTCTGATGGTGTTGGGTTATTATTAAAAATGCCTTCTACTTGCTTTGCGTTTTAGTGTCTACAAGGCATGTGTACATATATTTCGTTCTCTTAAGCTTCAAGACAACCTGCTGTGCTAAGTAGAGGACATGTTTTTATCCCTAAATGACTGACGAAACTGAGGTTCAGGGAGTCCAAGTGACTTGCACAAGATCTCATGCCCATTTACTAATGAACTGGTGTTGTCATTCCACATTTGGTTTTCTTGTCATTAAAATATGCTTTGCCTGCTCCACATCACTGTGAGGCCTTTTTAAACTTGAAAAACTGATTCTAAGATTACCTAGAAAAATAAATTGGTGAAGCTGGCTAAGATGCTTTTATGTAGAAAGAGTAACAGGAGGTGATTTGCTGTACCAAATAGTAATAGTAATAACTAGCACTTATTGAAAGCTTACTCGTAGCTATGGTTACGCTCCCCATTTTGCAGATAAGGAATGTGAGGCATGAGGAAATTAAATGATTTTCCCAAGGTCACATGAATGGATGGCACTGGGATTTTAACCCAATCACAGTTGGGCTCCAAGGCCTCTTTCTTAACTACCACACTCTGATTGCCTCTCTCATTTACATAACCTGAATAATTAAAACAGATGAAGACTTAGTAGGCAGATCAATGGAACAGAATACATAGCTCAAAAGCTGATCCTGATGTATAAAAGAACGAAGATATGTTTAAGTTGAGAACCCAAATCAGTGAATACTGGCAGGTGTATTTAATAAACGGCACCAGAGAAATAACAGAGTGTGTGGTTAAATGTACAGGCTTTGGTATCAGACACATCTAAGCTTCTGCTGCAGCTGTCATTTATTAGCTTTCTGATCCTGGCATAAAAACAGCAAGGAACGCACTGAGGAATGTAAAGTGCTTTACATAGTGCCTTATACAAAACAGGCGCTCAACAAATTTTAGCTGTCATTATTATTATGAGTCCCTGGGTGGTGCAAATGATTAACGTGCTTGGCTGCTAACTGAAAGGTTGGGAATTTGAGTTCACCCAGAGATACCTCGAAAGAAAGGTCTGGAGATCTGTTTCTGAAAAATCGGCATTGAACACCCTATGGATCATAGTATGGAGCACAGGTCACCATGAGTCAGAACTGCCTGGATGGCAACTGGTTACCATAATCATTGGAGTGGGGGCAATAAAGCTAGATTCTCAATGCCTTCTACCACGCACAACAAAATTTCCAGTTAAATGTAGAAAAAAGAAAAAAAAAATAGGGTAAGTATATCTAACCTGAGAATAAGGATTTTTCCAGTTATAAAAACAATGGAAAAAAAATCTTAAAACACTGACAGTTGTACAATAATAAAAGTCAAAACATCCATGTCTTAAGCCTGAAATTAAAAAGCAAACAATAAATTGGAGGAATAAACATTTATCACAAATAACAAAAGATCAATATCCTTAATACATAAAAAAACTCAGACGAATAGGTAAGAAAGTCACTAACACTCATGAAAAAACAAAACAAAAAACATGTGGAGATTAAGAACACCCAGTTCACAGAAGAAATTTTTAAAAGGTCAAGAAATACTCAAAAAGTTCAACCTCCCCAGTTAGCAAACAAACAGGCACTTAACAAGAGTTATTTTTTGCCTATCAATTTGGCAAAGTTGAACAATCAAAATAATAATACCCAGTGCTAAAAATGTTCAGATGGGCCCACTGCTATGAAGGGTTAGCTGGCATAGTTTTTATGGAAAGCAATTTGACAGTATATCTTTAGAATCTTAAAAATTTTCACATCCCTTCACCCAGTGGCTCCATTTCTAGGAATCACCTTCAGAAGGAATCGAAGGGACAAGAAATAGAGAAAAATTGGAATGAATGTAAATGATAAATAATGGAGAATGGCTCAAAAAAATCATGGAACATCCATGGAAAGAAATTTAAAGCAGCTATTCAAAATCTTATTTCTTAAGAATGTAATATTGTATAAGACCACTATTATAAGATCTTGAGAAATAGTAAACCTGAGAACACATACTTTTGTGGTTACGAGGGGGGGGGGAGGGAGGGTGCGAGAGGGTTTTTTATTGATTAATTAGTAGATAAGAACTGCTTTAGGTGAACGGAAAGACAACACTCAATACATGGAAGGTCAGCTCAATTGGACTGGACCAAAAGCAAAGAAGTTTCCGGGATAAAATGAATGCTTCAAAGGTCAGCGGAGCAAGGGCGGGGGTCTGGGGAACATGGTTTGCGGGGACTTCTAAGTCAATTGGCAAAATAATTCTATTATGAAATCATTCTGCATCCCACTTTGAAATGTGGCGTCTGGGGTCTTAAATGCTAACAAGCGGCCATCTAAGATGTAGCAATTGGTCTCAACCCACCTGGAGCAAAGGAAAATGAAGAACACCAAGGCCACACGACAACTAAGAGCCCAAGAGACAGAAAGGGCCACATGAACCAGAGACCTACATCATCCTGAGACCAGAAGAACTAGTCAGGGCAGTCACAGTCGATGACTGCCCTGACAGGGAGCACAGCAGAGGACCCCTGAGGGAGCAGGAGATCAGTGGGATACAGACCCCAAATTCTCATAAAAAGACCAAACTTAATGGTCTGACTGAGACTAGAGGAATCCCGGCGGCCATGGTCCCCAGACCTTCTGTTGGCACAGGACAGGAACCATCCCCGAAGACAACTCATCAGACATGAAAGGGACTGGTCAGTGGGTGGGAGAGAGACGCTGATGAAGAGTGAGCTAATTATATCAGGTGGACCCTTGAGATTGTGTTGGCAACTCTTGTCTGGAGGGGGGATGGGAGAATAGAGAGAGAGAGAAGCCGGCAAAATTGTCACGAAAGGAGAGACTGAAAGGGCTGACTCAAGAAGGGGAGAGCAAGTGGGAGTAGGGAGTGAGATATATGTAAACTTATATGTGACAGACTGATTAGATTTGTAAACGTTCACTTGAAGCTTAATAAAAGTTAATAAAAAAAAAAAAAAGAATGTAATGGCATGGGAAAATGCTTATAATGAAAAGTGAAATGAAAAAGCAGGATAAAAATGGTATTCAAAAGATTATATACATATATACATACAGTGGACACTGTGAGAGCTGGAACTCAATGGGACTGCCTTGTTTTTCCATGTCTTGCAAGTTTTCCACCTTTGACAGGGTGCAGTCTTACCAATTTTCTCTTGCTCATTTTAGTGGAAAACATTTGAGTTTTCCTTCTCTGACAGGTTTCTGCCTTAAACAGAGTCTGGCTTACACAGGTCTTACTGTAGTACAAAATATGTATTTATACTATGTGTGTAAGAGCCAGAATGCTTAGTAGCAAGGATGGCAAGACTTTGTCTCACATATTTGGGCATGTTATTAGGAGTGACCAGTCTCTACAGAAGGACATCATGCTTGGTAAAGTAGAGGGCTAGTCAAAGAGGGGAAGACGCTCAACAAGATGGATTGATACAGTGGCTGCAACAACGGGCTCAAGCGTAACAACGATCATGAGGATGGCACAGGATTGGGCAGTGTTTGGTTCTGCTGTACATAGGGTTGCTATGAGTCACAGCCCATTCGACAGCACCTAACAACAACTGTGTGTATGGATATTAGAAAAAAGGCTGGAAGGAAATATGACAAAATGTTAAAAATGGTATTCTCTTAGTGAAAAGATTATATAATTATAGTTCCTTTCTTACACTTCTGTAAATTTTTGAAAATTTTAATTAATGAGCATGTAAACACCTCCAAATGCAATAGGTGGTTATTTTCACACCAGAGGACAGGCAAGGAACTGGAGTAGAAACAAGGCATGGTGGGAAGCAGGTGGACTTTGAAGTCTGACAGACTAATGATCCCTGGCTCTGCCATTCTCTAGCTACAGAACTATGAACATTATCACACTTCGTGGAACATAAGTTTCCTCACCTGTGAAATGGGGATGATAACTGTATCTCCCTCATGGGGTGGCTGTGAGGAGTATAGGTAATACAGGTGAAGTGTCAGGTCCACTGTCTAGCACACAACAGCTATTCTGCCAATGCTGCTGTTATTATCATTTCCTAATTGTTTGATTTGTTCTCTATTGGTTGTGAACTTGCTGAGACATTTTCTCCCAAGCCTTGTCATGCATAAATGTTTGCCGCCCTCCCCACCCCATGACAGGTCTGTAAAGGCAGGGACTAGTTTTGTTTACTCAGGACAGTGCTTTGCCTACCGCTGGCTTCTGTTTCCTTGACTTACCCTTTTCTTCCCTCCCTCCTTCCCACCCTGTTTTCACAAATAACCCTGTACTAGTCACCTGTTGGAAACCCTGGTGGCATAGTGGCTCAGTGCCATGGCTAGTAACCAAAGGGTCTGCAGTTTGAATCTGCCAGGCACTCCTTGGCAGTTCTACTGTCCTACAGGGTCGCTATGAATCAGAGTCGGCTCAAAGGCAATGGATTTAGTTTTTTGCTTTTTTTTACTCACCTGATGGAGCCCTGGTGGCACAGTGGTTAAGCGTTCAGGTTGTTAATCAAAAGGTTTTAGTTTGAATCTACTAGCCACTCCTTGGAAACCCTATGGGACAGTTCTACTTTGTTCTGTAGGGTCGCCATGAGTTGGAATTGACTTGAGGGCAACAGGTTTGTTTGTTTTCAGTCACCTAAAAATGCTGATTGGCTGGTAAGTCTTATACCATATAGTGAACCTTCCATGAATTACCAGGAGAAAAAGGGTTTCTGTGTGCATTCCTGTTTATGTGTTTAAGTGTATTTTTTTCCATATTATAAATGTAGTAGGCATGGTGATAGGCTTGTCCAGGGCCATATAAGCTCTGGATTTCTTCTTGTATACCCACCATATCACATGCCTCATACCCAAAAACCCCACTGCCAGTCAAGTTGATTCCAATTCACAGCTACCCTATAGCACAAAGTAGAGCTGCCTGATACAGCTTCTGAGGCTGTAAATCTTCACAGAAGAATACTGCCACACTGTTTTCCCACGGAACGGCTGGCGGGCTTGAACTGCCGACCTTTCGGTTAGCAGCCAAGAGCTTTAACTACTGTGCCATGAGGCTCCTCACATGCCTCATGAAAGTATACAACTCTAAAGACTGCAGAGGACCCCTACATTTGAATTATGGCTACTTGTAGTTTCTTTACGGCACTACTGAGGACTGTCTTCCATTTCAGAGCTTCCGATTTTGAGAATGGACTTGGAAAGATCCAACCTTAAAAAAGAAAAAAATATATATATATTGAACACAAGAGAGACATTTCAAAATTTACACCAAGCCGATACTCACTGGTTAAATTCTGCCCAGCCATCAGTCTACCAAAACCTACTTCAAAAGGGACCAAAATTCATTCATATTACAGTATAAATAGTTACCAGCTTAATCCCTCTTCCCCAGGGGGATTTTCACCTGAATGGGATCAAAGCTTTAGGCTAATGGAATTAAACCTCTATGATGGCACCTGGGGTATTTGAGGCCTTTCAAGAATCCGTACACGCCATGTGGATCTAACGGATCAGATTCTTCTGGCATTCTCCAGTCTAGGGACAGAATCCTGTCTACCAGAAACTACATTTTGTCAGTAGTCGGTAAACTAGAGCTCTACTCCTGACTCCCATTAACCAGCTTTGGTGCTCAAACTCTCTGGGCTTCAGTTTTCTCACTTCTCTCATGAAAGAACTGGATGAGATGATCCTTAAGGCCCCTCTCAGCTCTTACACTGTTCCCTTGTAGAATGCCTACCCTTGCCGTGAACACAGAGAAAGGGAAAAAAATCTGATATTATTTATTTCATTCCATTGAGTCTAGTTCGTTCATTCAATAAACTAGTAACTCAGATTCAGAAAAAAATAGGAAAGTAAATGAAAGAGGGAAAGAGGATATGAAACATTAATCGTGCCAAGAATGTGTGTATTCTTTACTCTATCTCCAGGCCTTTTGCCTTAGCCAAGAGCTCTTCATTTTAGCTAAATCTCCAGGCAAAACTTTGGTCTACAGCATCTGACTCACCTCTATTTTTTTCTTCCCCACCATTCCCCACTCTATTGTTGTTAGCTGCCATTGAGTTGGCCCCTGACTTACGGCAACCCCATGCACTACCCAGCCATAACTAAAGGACAGCCTTTACCTTCTCTTCCAAAAATATGGAACTATCTAACTTCCCTTCCTTTAGAATATCACCTCATCCTCATACCATGTGGCTTAAGGTGGGCTGACGATTACATTTCCTTGTCACCTAAGCCCATAGGGATAGCCAATGACCCTGGTTTGATCAATCACAGTACTCCATCTCCCAGGCAACCATGATTCGTCCATATAGTAAGCAAACACATGACTCAAAAGAGCTAATCTGTAATTACCTGGGTTTGACACAGGGCATTTGAAGAAAAGAAGCACTTTCTTTCTCATCAGGGAGTATGTGAATCTAGGGATGGCAGTGGCCATCTTCTCCACTGTGTGGAGAGAGCCTGACTACAGAGTACAGCCAAGCAGAGATGGACACAGCAGAAGAGTTCCTACAGTGTTGAGTCCCACATCCTGCCTGGGCCCTGTTCTTGAAGTTCTTCCTTTAATATTGTGAGCTACTGCACCACCAGTGTTGTTATTGTTGGGTGCTGTCAAGTTGATTTTTGACTCATAGCAACCCCATGTGACAGAGGAGAACTGCCCCATAGGGTTTTCTAGGCTGTAATCTATACAGGGGCAGATTGCCAGGCCTTTCTCCCACAGAGCCACTGGGTGGGTTCAAACCACCAACGTTTTGGTTAGCAGCCATGCACTTAACCACTGTGCCACCAGGGTTCCTTAAAATCCCGCCAACTCCCCCCAGCCGGCCCAGTACATGGGCAGATAATTCTCTTATTGCTTAAACTAGTGTGAGTTGGGTCACTTACCACCAATAGAGTCCTGACTAATATAACCACATTCAAAGTCATCCCCACTGGATCTTGAGAGCCATCCTAACCTTAGAGTAGAAGAACTGAACAAGTTCCACCCCAGTTTCCTTAAGACTGGGTAATATCTTAATTGTTCCCAGCCTCGCATCATGGGATTTAAGTCTTACCCCTCAATGACCAAGACGTTGCTCCTTGCTCAGAGACTGCCTAGTAGTCTGACCCTCTGTTTGCCATTAGATAGCCTGCTCAGAGACTTCCTGTCATGTGACTTTACCCACCTATTTGTATGCCTGGACAATTCTATGCCAAACTCTTTAGATGCCCTATGATTTACTTTACTCCTACCTGCTGTTCTGTCATACCCATCAGACTTCCTCAGTATATACCCCACTGCCATTGAGTCGATTCTGACTCACAGTGATCCTGTAGGACAGAGTAGAACTGTCCCATAGCATTTTCAAGGCTGTAATCTTCATGGAAGCAGACTGCCACACCTTCCTCCTGCAGGTCGGCTGGTGGGTTTGAACCACTGATCATTTGGTTAGCAGCTGAGTGCTTAACCACTGTGCCACCAGGCTCCCCCCTTGGTATATATACTTAAGTCTATTTCCTCAATACCTGTCCCATCCCAAATTCTGATCCCTCAATAGATCAAATTCAGAAGGGTGTGTTGAGGATGGCGTGTTGGAGAAGGGACCCTTGACTACTAAGCACATTCCCCCAAAATAGAACCTTATAAATGATTTTTAAGGTAATATGTTGAAATGATGGTTGTTAAGTTTAGGATGGAAAAAACTATGTAAAAGCAAATCCATGAGAACCATACAATCAACTCCACTTCCTACTCACCCCTTGGGCTACACAGCAGTTAGTATGCCAGGCATATGTGCCACGGTTCCCTTTCCTAACAGCCATATTTTTATACCCTTTAAAACCTCAATCAGGGATAGACAGTATTTTTTCTATATTAATGCAACCATCATCTTCCTTGGGAGGTCTCCCTTACAACATTTAGCAATTTAAGAACTAATTTTTGCCTCTCAAAACAGAAGTCTTGGCTCTTGGTCCAGGGTTGTTTGTTTTTGTGATGAAAGTGCCAATGGTCACTCTTCTAAGGGCACCAGTGCCATTGTCACCAAAGTGGGGTTCAGGAAGAAAAGACTTCCAGGGTACAGGGTGGGAAAGAAGGGAATGCCTTTGAAACTCTGACTTGGAATCCCTGAACTTAAATGTCTGGCTCTGCCTGAGGCTAGAGTAATAGGATAGCTGGGAGAAAGGTTTCTAATTCATGGAATGGAAAGGACTCTCACTCTTGTTGCTTATGAGTGTCGGCCCTGATTCAGGTGGTAATCTTACCATTTTCTAAACAGGCCTTAGATGTCAGTGAGAAGTGGATGACAACAGGTAAACTGCTCCCATGGAAGCAGTGGTGCTGGTTGACAAAGCCTAGGAAAAAGGAGAAGGAAGAGAAGAGGGGACCAGGAAGAAGAGCATTTCGTTAGACCATCATCAACAGAAAATCCAACTGTCAATATTTTAACCTTCTACCCAGGGAATCAACAAAGTTTTCCATAAACACCAATAATAACTTAAGAAATATTTTCACCATTTGCTCTGGGAATAATAAGCTTTTTAAACCGAGAACTCCTCTACATCATTCTTGGCTTACTGAAAGACTGTTTCATTTATGCTTTTGTTTTAAGAATTGCCCTTCTACATGAGAACTACTAAAAAACCATTCACATTTTATTTTCATTTCTTCTTTTAGCATTTGGGTTACAGTCAGGAGACTGTTGCTGGTAAACAGACAACCAGGACATAAGCTCACCTCTGTGTCATTATTAAGCTTTACACTAAAACGTAAATCTAAAAGAAGAAACGTCATTAATTTATTAAGTGGAATAAATTCTTCCCGCAGAGAAAAAAAAAAATCTGTTTTAAAAGCTGTATAAAAGGAAAGCAGACAGGGAAATTTTAAAAAGAAAGCAAAACGTATGGAGTTTTGAATACTTTGAATCTTGGCTGTTTCATTGTCAATATCCTGGTTGTGGTATTATTGTACTATAATTCTGTGAGGTGATGCTATTGGAGGAAAATGGGTAAAGGGTACATGGGATCTGTTTGTGTTATTTCTTACATGTGAATCTACAATTTCTTGCATGTGAATCTACAATTATCTTAAAATAAAAAGGTTACTTAAGTGGCTCACATTATGTTTCTGTTGGACCTTGCTATCTAGGAGATTTTGTAGGATATCCTGAGGCACAGGCTTCCTATCACATGGAATCTAGTAAAAGCCTAAAAGATGCTTTATTTACTTGAAAGAGCTATAAATTCTTATGTCTTTCTTCTGACATTTACTAATTACTTGTTAAAATGATTAACATGAATCACATATCAATAGCACAAAGTTGTACCGGTGTCTCACTGATTTGTTTTTTATTTATTGTTTTAATCCTAGCACACTATTTATAAACCTACCATGAACTTCTACTTACATAATTTTTCCAGAGATTTACTCAATGCAACACTTTCTTTTTCTGCTATAGCCAGATGATTTTCCTTATGACATTCTTCTCTTGAATAGCTAGTGATTTTGTAGCCTTTTGAGTCAACTACAGTCACAGACTTTGAATCTCTTTGCAAGGCTTTGTCTTGCTTCAACATTAGATCTTTGGACTCATAGTTCTTATTATAAGCCCCTTCGGTAAGGTCTTCCCAGTTATAATTTATAAGATTGACAATTCCCACAGGGAGGGTCATGTTATACTCAGCATATTTCTGCAACATCTTCCCAAGTTCTGACAGAATTTTAGAAGAAATGAGTTTGTATTCTTCTAATATGTGCTTTTGCAGATATTTTTTAGAGAACTGAAGGGCTGTAGAAAACTTGAGAACGCTAGAAGATTCTAAGATGCCAAGTGAGTGAAACTTTTCTTCCTCGTCAGATACAGTTGATAGTATCTCTTCTAGTCTTTTAGATTCTGTCTCTTTATGACTGTAAAAAAAAATGTGAGCCTTAAAGTATTTATACACTTTAACCTAGTAATTCCACATCTAGAAATCTATCTTAAAGAAAAAAAAAAAAATGTATAACATCAGATTGGGGTGCTGGTGCTTGGGCAGTTCATACTACCAATGGTGGCCATATCGCTGTTCCACAGAGGCGTGGGGTAGGTGGCTGCAGCCTCTGGGCTGGGACGAACTGTGCTCCCAGTGGAGGCACGGCAGCTGAGTTGGAGCCATGGCCAGTCCAGTGGTAGCAGTTGGACTGACCACTGCTGCTAAAGGATTTGCAGGTATGTACGTTTTACAAGCCATGAAGCATCTGGAACCTCAAGTAAAACAAGTTTTTCAAAATCTGCCTTCAGTGGTGGGTATTACAGAGGTAGGTTTGAACCAAAAATGACAAAATGGGAAGCAGCATTAATACTGGGTATAAGCCCTACTGCCAATAAAGGAAAGGTAAGAGATGTTCATCAATGAATTTTGCTCTTAAATCACTCAAACAAGGGAGGGCCTCCCTACGGAGCAGTCAAAATTAATGGAGTTAAAGATTTAGTGGAACCGAAACCCATTCTGTTGAGTCGAGTCAAGCTAAAAATGGAAGTAAATGTATGATGAATTTTAAAGACCACATTAGTTTATGTATATGAGCCCAATTTTTTATAATAAAATGTCTCAAAGCTTTGATTAAAAAAAAAAATGTATAATATCTATCCACAAAAGTGCTTACTGTAACATTTTTTTATATTAGAATAAATGGAAAAGAACCTAAGTAAATAATGCCATAACCACACAATGGGTTATAAGTTGTCACAAAATATTGTTTGGAAAAGTGCTTTTAATAATTTAGAAAAATGATGTTATAAGATTATATTAAAATATATACAACTGTATATAGGGTCACAGTGGTTTTTTTTTTTTGGTATATAGGGAATGATTTCAAATGTATACTACCCATCTACATCTATCATATACTGAAAAATGTCAGTAGAAAACAGACTAAACAATGAAAAGTTTACTACTGACACTAAAAAGTTAATTGATTATGGAATTATGGGATAATTTTTATTTTCCTCTTTTATACTTTTATAGCATGAACACTTATTATGTTTATACACAGAAGATAAAAACCAATACTTGTATTTTGTTTATTCATTTGTTTAATTAGAGATCATTTCTTCCAGAAAGCCTTCCTTGCATTTTTTAGGTTAGTTTTTATTAGGGATTGAATTGTGTCTCCCAAAAATGTGTGTCAACTTGACTAGGCCATGATTCCCAGTATTGTGTGACTGTTCACCATTTTGTCACCTGATGTGGTTTTCCTATGTGTTGTAAATTCTACCTCTATGATGTTAATGAGGCAGGATTAGAGGCAGTTATGTTAATGAGGTAGGACTCAAATCTACAAGATTAGGTTGTATCTTGAGTCAATCTCTTTTGAGATATAAAAGAAAGAAGTGAGCAGAGAGACAGGGAAACCTCATCACCACCAAGCAAGAAGAGCCAGGAACATATGTCCTTTGGACTTGGAATCCTTGCACTGAGAAGCTCCTAGACTAGGGGAAGATTGATGACAAAGACCTTCCTCCAGAGTCAACAGAGAGAGAGAGCCTTCCTCTGGAGATGGCAACCGGAATTCATACTTCTAGCCTTCTAGACTATGAGAATAAATTTGTTTGTTAAAGCCATTCACTTGTGGTATTTCTGTTTATAGCAGCACTAGGTAACTAAGACAGTCTACAAGCATGTCTTGTGTTCTTATGGAAACCTTGGTAGCATAGTGATTAAGAGCTATGGCTGCTAACCAAAAAGGTCAGCAGTTCGAATCCACCAGGCACTCCTTGGAAACTGTATGGGGCAGTTCTACCCTGTCCTATAGGGTCGCTATGAGTCAGAATCAACTCGACGGCAAGGGGTTTTTTGTGTGTGTGTGTTCTTACAGCACATTCTAACATCCTTACTATATTTACTAGAATTTTAAGGCAGATGACAGAGAACAGATCCACAAAGATTTCAGATAACAGAATTTTCAGACACATTTTATAAAACAAAGATGCACACTATGTTTAGAAAATAACCAGTAGTCTGCCCCTTTTGGAAATAGCACGCAAGTAATTCAGAGTAACTGTCCCTTACAGGACAACTAGAGAAACTAGACAAAACATGAAAGACATTTTCTTAAATGCAACAGACAGCTAGTAAGATAGTGAAGAGTTACTGTCCAGTATCTGGGAAGAGAAGGAAATCCAAGAGGTAAACTATATTCTGGAAAGGTGAGAAAAGAGGAGAAGGGGATTTTCTAGTTCTTTAAGACACAGCTGAGGAGCTTAGAGGCTGATCAGGGCTCTTAAAAGCTTGTGGGGCTAAAGGTTCAAAATTTGGAGTCCAGGGCCTTCCAAGGAAAAGTTACTGGTTGGGTCACAAAGGGCTGAATCCTAATAGTAAAGGTTATCAAAAAGTAGATCTACAGCACCACTTTCAAACACAGCTTCCAATGATCTCAATCACTGCAACTGAATTAAGGTGATCCTAAATTGTTGCCATCCCCAAGCACCTGGCAGAAATAAATGTAAATCTCCTCCAGTGGAAGATAACTTCACCATAGGCTTCAAATCATTTTTAAAAAGAAAATATTCAAATATAATGTCTGATACAAAATTAAAAAAAAAAATCAGATTCACAAGGAGTCAAGAGAATATGAACAGAAACCATTAGAAACAACACAGGGTTTCTAGATACAGGAGATATCACATTTGACTTTAAAATAACTGTTTACTATGTCCAAAGAAATAAAAGACAAAATTGAGAATCTGGGACCTGGGAGGACAGAGACACAGACACACACACACATATTTTTGAAAAAGAACCAAATAGGAATTCTAAAGTTGAATAATACCAAAATCGAGAGCTTAATAAACACACAAGAAAAACAAACCCCCTGTCATCAAGTTGACTCTGACTCATAGCAATCCTATAGGACAGAGTAGAACTGCCCCATAGGGTTTCCAAGGAGCGCCTGGTGGATCTGAAATACCAACCTTTTGGTTAGCAGCTGTAGCTCTTAACCACTAAAAATAAAATAATAATAATTATTATTTTTTTTTACCACTACACCACCAGAATTTCCTTTTAAAAGACAGTTCTTTCTAAAAGAGAGGTCATCCTTGATGCAACAGCTTACCTGAAAGAGAAATCTGATGTACTTCCAGTAGAGTGTGTACTCTATGTAATTATTTCAGAAAATCACTTGCTAGTCTGGCTCCAGGAAGTCTGTGTTAGAAAACAGATTGGCTAACCTGGTACAATTTTAACTTGCAATTTCTTATGGCCATATGTAATGCCAAGCCCCATGATTATGGTCACGTACTCCCTTCCCCATTTTTCTGTATAAAAAGCTTACTTCTTCCTCAGAACGTTGGAAAAGTTTGTGACTGCACACGGTGTTGCCAAAGTATGACTGTTTCTATTCCTCAATAAAACTCCTTTTCTTTCACTCCTAACAGAGTATGAGATTTTCAATTTTGATATCTCTGGTGTCAGAAGTGGAATTCAAAGGTGCACTGCCTTTTGTGACTGCTGAGGCATCAAGGACTCAGACTCTGGTACCAACTGACCTGTTTTTAGGCTATCCAGTTCTACGCGTTCTTGGGAGTCATCTTAAGGTAAATCATCTCTTGAATTTGAGCTTCACTTTCTTTGCATTGGTAGCTCTTCAAGTTTTACTGTGCATTTGCTTTAGTTCTTGCCAAGTAAAAAGTTTGTTCTCCTGCAGTGCAAACTCCAATATTTACTGTAAGTTTGATGAATCATGGGGTATAGGATTGTCTCAGTATGGGGTATACTAATCTCAAGAAAGCAGCTGATTTTCCTTGTGGAATTTTGGCTCACTACATGGCCGAGAACTATGGTTCTAGGTCTTGTTTGTATTTGGATTTGTGTTTGAGCTCCCTAATTTTAAGGGGGAGAGAGAGAGAGCTTACACTCGGGAGGAAAAAGAGACAGGGGGTGGTGACATTCCCCAATACAATGGTCCCTATGTAGTTAAACTTTAAGCCAAGGAAATGACCCCTATAGGGGTCCCTAACTTGATAAAGTCCGTAACTTGGTAAGGTCCCTAACTTGATAAGTTGCCTGACTTGGCTGTTAAATGTTAATAGGGAGAGAGAAGAGAAAAAGGGAGTAAAAACCCTAAGAAAACGACTACTGGGGTTCTCAGACTCTCTCTATATCTGAATAGCCTGCTTGATGCTCCCTAGTTAAGTGTACTTTTGCTATTAACCCTCTGCCAACTAATAAAGCCCCTTGCTTGCTTGGTACTCTTTGTCTCAGTGTTTGAATTCTTTCCTACACTGAAGACAAGAACCGAGGCTATTCTCCGGTAACATAATGACAGTTTGTTAAATCAGTGGACACTTTATGGTGCTTTCAAATTGGAGAGACTAGTATATTTAAGGCCTAAAATATGAGACTAGGTCTCTAGCTGGCAGAACGAATTAAGTCCAAAAAAGAATGAAACCAAAGTTTCAACCTAATTCTTCATACTCTTCAAAAATGAGCCTGTATTTCCTTCAGGAAGCTGGCTTGGGGTTCATGTTTAAAAACACTATAAGCTGAATATACTTGAAGTAAATTAAAACCTCAGTGATCGCTTTGGGAAAAAGAGTTCCCATTTGCATTGTCCTTCTCAGAGAATTTTTGTTTAATGCTCAGTTTAAGTCAAAGGATCTGTGTATAATCCTTCCATGTGAGACTCTGGCAAATTAATGAGTTCATCTAGGATCAGTAGTTCTGAATCCATCTCATCCGAGAATTGATGGGTTCATTTACAAAACTGCTAAAGAGTTTTGTATTCACTGGGTAATCGAAAGGTTAAAGAAAAGGCAAAACTGCTCTTCAAGAGAATGGTAAAAAAAAAAAAAAAAGGGGAAAGAATTTGGGTATCTTTTGTCTTTCAAAATACCTAGACCAACTTAAACATATGTAAATGAATTGGGAAGATCCAGTCTTATCTTTCATCAAGAGTCAAAAGACACTGAGGGTGAGGCAGGATCATGCCTCCCCAGCTGCCAGCCTCTGAGGCCATGCAGCTCAAGGACCCCTCCCAACTAGGTTAAGACTGTTTAAGATAAAAGAAAATAAGAAAAATACTCTTACTATAGTTACCAGAAATTGGGTGGATCCCCATCATAAACTCCTCTGTCTGTCGTACTGTGGTAGCTTGCATGTTGCTGTGATGCTGGAAGCTGTCACCAGTATTTCAAACAGTAGTAGGGTCAGGTAGACAGGTTTCAGTGGAGCTTCCAGACTAAGACAGATTAGGAAGAAAGATCTGGCACTCTACTTCTGAAAAAATTGGCCAATGAAAACCTTATGAATATCAGTGGATATAGTGCTGGAAGATGAGACCCTTAAGTTGGAAGGCACTCAAAACAGTACAGGAAAAGAGCTGCCTCCTCAAAGTAGAGTTGACCTTAATGACGTGGAGGGAATAAAGTTTTTGGGACCTTCATTTACTGATGTGGCATGACTCAAAATGAGAAGAAACAGCTGGACACGTCCATTAATAATTGGAACGTGCAATGTAGAAAGTATAAATCTAGGAAAATTGGAAGTTGTCAAAAATGAAATGGAATGCATAAAGGTTGATACTCTAGGCAATAGTGAGCTGAAATGGAATGGTATTGGCCATTTTGAATCAATCATATGGTCTACCACGTTGGGACTGACAAATTGAAGATGAATGGTATCACATTCAATATCAAAGAAAATATTTCAAGATCTATCCTTAAGTACGAAACTGTCAGTAATAGGATAATATCCGTATGCTTAGAAGGAGGACCAGTTAATATGACTATTATTCAAATTTATGCACCAACCACTAACACCAAAGATGAAAAAACTGAAAATTTTTACCAACTTCTGCAGTCTGAAATTGAACAAACATGCAATCAAGACGCATTGATAATTACTGGTGATTGGAATGTGAAAACTAGAAACAAAGAAGAAGGATCCGTAGTTGAAAAATATGGCCTTGATGACAGAAATGGCGCTGGAGATCGCATGACAGAGCTCTAGTTTACCGACTACTGACAAAATGTAGTTTCTGGTAGACAGGATTCTGTCCCTAGACTGGAGAATGCCAGAAGAATCTGATCCGTTAGATCTACATGGTGTGTACGGATTCTTGAAAGGCCTCAAATACTCCAGGTGCCATCATAGAGGTTTAATTCCATTAGCCTAAAGCTTTGATCCCATTTAGGTGAAAATCCCCCTGGGGAAGAGGGATTAAGCTGGTAACTATTTATACTGTAATATGAATGAATTTTGGTCCCTTTTGAAGTAGGTTTTGGTAGACTGATGGCTGGGCAGAATTTAACCAGTGAGTATCGGCTTGGTGTAAATTTTGAAATGTCTCTCTTGTGTTCAATATATATATATTTTTTTCTTTTTTAAGGCCAGAGGCTGACTGTGGAACAGACTATCAATTGCTCATACGAAGTTCAAGTTGAAGCCGAAAAAAATTAAAATAAAAAATTAAAACAAGTCCACAAGAGTCAAAGTACAACCTTGAGTATTCCCCACCTGAATTTAAAAACCATCTCAAGAATAGATTTGACGCATTGAACACTAATGACTGAAGACCAGAGGAGTTGTAGGATAACATCAACGACACCAAACACGAAGAAAGCAAGAGGTTGTTAAAAAGACAGGAAATAAAGAAAAGGCCAAAATGGATTTCAGCAAGGGACTCTGAAACTTGTTCTTAACAATGAGCAACTAAAGTGAATATACGAAATGATGAAGTAAAAGTGCTAACAGAAGATTTCAAAGGGTGGCGCCAGAAGACAAAGTAGAGTATCATAATGAAAGGTGCAAAGATATGGAGTTAGAAAACCAAAAGGGAAGAACTTGCTTGGCATTTCTCAAGCTGAAAGAACTGAAGAAAAAATTCAAGCCTCAAGCTGCAATTCTGAAGGATTCTATTGCCAAAATATTGAAGGAAGCAGGAAGTATCAAAAGAAGACAGAAGGAACATAGAGTTACTGTACCAAAAAGGAAAACTCTGGTGGCATAGTGGTTAAGTGCTACGGCTGCTAAGCAAGAGGCTGGCAGTTAGAATTCGCCAGGCGCTCCTTGCAAACTCTATGGGGCAGTTCTACTCTATCCTATAGGGTCGCTATGAGTCAGAATTGACTCGACAGCAGTGGGTTTGGGTACCAAAAAAGAACTGGTCTATGCTCAACCGTTTCAGGAACGTCTTAGTCATCTAGTGCTGCTATAACAGAAATACCACAAGTGGATGGCTTTAACAAAGAGAAGTTTATTTTCTCTCAGTCCAGTAGGCTAGAAGTCCGAATTCAGGGTGCTGGCTCCAGTGGAAGGCTTTCTCTCTCTGTCGGCTCTGGAGAAAAGTTCTTGTCACCAGTCCTCCCTTGGTCTGGGAGCATCTCAGTGCCGGAACCTCAGGTCCAAAGGACGCACTCTGCTCCCAGTGCTGCTTTCTTGGTGGTAAAAGGGCCCCTGTTTCTCTCTTTTATATCTCAAAGAGATTGGATTAAAACACTATCTAATCTTATATATCTCATCAATATAATTGCCACTAATCCATCTCATTTCATCATAGTGATAGGATTTACAAAACATTGGG
Source organism: Loxodonta africana (assembly GCF_030014295.1). NCBI lineage: Eukaryota > Metazoa > Chordata > Mammalia > Proboscidea > Elephantidae > Loxodonta > Loxodonta africana. The sequence goes on along the minus strand of NC_087345.1, from coordinate 36,419,313 downwards.
GAATCACATAAAATGGTGGATAATCACACGATACTGGGACTCATGGCCCAGCTAAGTCGACAGATATTTTGGGAGGGCACAATTCAATCCATGACAAGGAGGTAGCATATGAAATAGAACCAGTGGTACTGAAGGAAGAAGTCCAAGCTGCACTGAAGGTACTGGCGAAAAATAAGGCTCCTAGAATTGACGGAATACCAACTGAGATGTTTCAGAAATGAATGCAGTATTGGGTGTGCTTACTTATCTATGCCAAAAAATTTGGAAGACAGCTGCCCGGCCAACCAACTAGAAGAGACCCATATTTGTGCCCGTCCCAAGGAAAGATGATCCAATAGAATGTGGAAACTATTGAACAGTATCATTCATACCACATGCAAGTAAAATGCTGCTGAAGATCATTCAGAAGCAGATGCAGCAGTGCATAGACAGGGAACTGGCAGAAATTCAAACCAGGTTTAGAAGAGGACATGGAACCAGGGATATCATTGCTGATGTCAGATGGATCTTGGCTGAAAGCAGAGTACCAGAAAGGTGTTTACACGTGTTTTATTGAGTATGCAAAGGCATTTGATGGTGTGGATCAAAACAAATGTTGGATAACATTGGGAAGAATTGGAATTCCAAAGCACTTAATTGTGCTTACAAGGAACCTATCTGTACATAGACCAAGAAACAGTCATTTGAACAGACAAAGGATATACTGCATGGTTTAAAATCAGGAAAGGTGTGCATCAGACTTTTATCCTTTCAACACTTATTCAATCTACATGCTGAGCAAATTATCTGAGAAGCTGGACTATATGAAGAAGAACGGGGCATCAGGATTGGTGGAAGACTCATTAACAACCTGCATTATGCAGATGACAAAACCTTGCTTGCTACAAGTGAAGGGGACTTGAAGAGCTTACTGATGAAGATCAAAGACTACAGGCTTCAGTATGGACTGCACCTCCACATAAATAAAACAAAAATCCTCACAACTAGTCCAATAAGGAAAATCATGATAAATGAAGAAAAGATTAAAGTTGTCAAGGATTCCATTTTACTTGTATCCATAATCAACGCCCATGGCAGCAGCTGTCAAGAAATCAAAAGGTGCATTGTATTGGACAAATCTGCTGTGAAAGACCTCTTTAAAGTGTCATAAAGCAACAATGTCACTTTGTGGACTAAGATGCACCTGATCCAAGCCATGGTATTTTTAATTGCCTCATGTCATGCAAAAGCTGGACAATGAATAAGGAAGACCAAAGAAGAATTCATGCCTTTGAATTACGTTGTTGGTGAGGTATACTGAATACACCATGAGCTGCCAGAACAACAAAAAAATACGCCTTGGAAGAAGTACAGCCAGAATGCTCCTTAGAAGCAAGGAAGCGAGACTTCATCTCATGTTCTTTGGACGTGTTATCAGGAGGGATCAGTCCCTGGAGAAGGACATTATGCTTCGTAAAGTAGGCGGTCTGTGAAAAAGAATAAGACTCTCAATGAGATGGATTGACACAGTGGCTCCAACAATGGGCTCAAGCATAGTAACAATTGTGACGATAGTGCAGCACTGGGCAGTGTTTTGTTTTGTTGTATACAGGGTCACTATGAATTGGAACTGACTCGAAGCCACCTAACAACAGCAAGTCTAGATCTGCATTTCAGGGGTACAATCATTTGGCTTCTATTTTTGTGCCTGAAACAGGATTAGAAGATGTTATGGTTCATGTCAAAATTCTGACTAAATATGTTCAGGGTGTTTTAAACGATTCTGCCCATGGGCTCCAAGTAATGAATGAAATGACTATGATGAGAAAAGTAGTTCTTCAAAACTGAATGGCCCTCCTTATTACTGCACAAAGAGGTACCTGTGATGGTTAAGGTTATGTGTCAACTTTGCTAGGCCATGATTCTCAGTGGTTTATCAGATATTATGTAATCATCCTCCATTTTATGATCTGAAAACGTGAGCCAGCAGCCTGCCATATGGCCTGCCAATTTTGGGTTATTCTTCCTCATATCGCTCACATCAACTCTAATATTGTGCAGCCCAAATTACTAAAATATTACCTAAATTTAATCAAATACTCTAAAGAATATTTTTCACAGGTTAAATAAGCCTCTAATGACCAAAAGCCAGAACTTCAAAGCCTGCCCAATGTTGCTTCAGGAGAGTATGCATATTTTAAGAGATATCAACTGAAGGTCTCCTTGGAGCCCTGTTGGAAGGGACCATACCTGGTCCTCCTCACCAACCCATGTGATGCCAAACTAGAGAGAGTCAAACCTTGGATCTATTTGTCATAATTAAGGAAAGCCAAGACACCTGTGTGGGCTAGCCAACTCTCTAGAGAACTAAAGATTACTTTGAGAGGCTCCGAGGGCCAGAAGTAGATGACATCTGAGGTAGACAGCTAGTCCCAAGATCATGGAACAAGACTGCATGCATGTTGCTGAAGTCTGTGGACTCTGCCTAATAATTGCTGCTGTTATAATGCCGCTAGTTTTGTTATATGACTGTGGTTTAATCTCTTGGTAAGACTTGTACAACATGAAATTCGGTTTAAACTTTGTTCTTCTCTTCATAGCAATTCCATCTGAGGCTTGGGACAAAACACTTTTGTTAAGTTGGTCCAATCAGTAGTAAGTGCCAGTGATTTGACTGAATGCTGGATCTGTCACCCCAATCCACGATCGGGATGTGAAAATTCAGATCCATGAGCGTCTCCAATATCAAATTATAGTCTTGGTGCCTGAAACAGTTATTAATCTTAATGTTGCCATGGCATCTCCCTGGATTTTTGGTTCAACCTCAAGTACCATGTTTCAATATAACCCGTGTTGTAAGCCAGGAACTGAATTGTTTTAGATACAGAAATTTACCTGGCCTTTATCACAGTTTTAGCACATTAGTATGGTATTGCCAAACTGATATCCCAATCCAAACTACTGATTCCCCAGGGCATTTCGGCACCTTACACCTGCATACAACTCAACTGCCATATTGTCTAAATGGAATCCAGACAGAACCTAACAATCTGTCCCCTCTTTGTATTAAACTACGGAGTCCAGTAAAATTAGGATGATTACCCATTTGTGACAATCTTCTACTGAAAGTTGGTTTGAGCAGGTTAACAGAACTATTCCTTTCCCAGATAATTATATTGGAAATGGGATGATCTACATTCCCCATGGATATGTATTTTTCTGTGGAAGAATCCTATTATGGCACCATGAGACAGCCTAAACCTAGTGACAAGCCCTATGCTTGGGCACTGCCCTGTTTAGATGGTTGGAGACTGTGGGGTCAATGTACATTAGGGCTTTTAGGAGCTCCCCTAAATATTCACACTCCTATAATGAAAGTGGAAACCCTGGTGGCATAATGGTTAAGTGCTATGCTTGCTAACCAAAAGGTCGGCAGTTTGAATCCGCCAGGTGCTCCCTGGAAACTCTACAGGGCAGTTTTACTCTGTTCTATAGGGTCACTATGAGTCGGAATCGACTAGACGGCAGCGGGTTTGGTTTTTGGTTTTATAATGAAAGTATGCATTAGACGAATGATTTGAAAAATCTCAGTAAGAATCAAAGGTACAATATGTTATCCTCTAATCTAACAGCTGGCAAACCTGGAATGGGTTGGGTATCTCTTCAGGCACTCCTGTCTAATTATGGTATTCTCCGACTTGAGAAATCAATTCAGAACCTATCTGCTACAATGGCTCAAATCACTGGTGATGTTGCAGATGGAACAGCTGCTCAACCAAGATCTTTAGGATTCCTTGCTAAAGTTTTATTCGATAACAGAATAGCTCTAGATTTCCTTTTCACTCACAAGGTAGAATCTGTGCTATTGCCAATACCTCCTGTTGTGCCTGGATTAATAACACAGGAGAAGTAGAACAAGATATCAGAAAAACTCACTAACAAGCTACTTAGCTACATTCAATAACTCCTACGCCCAATTCTCCTTTTCCTAGATATCTTTAGCTGATTATCGAACGGTATTGGTTCTTGGCTACCTTCTATATTGCAAACAGCTTTAATTATCTTGATTACTGTAATAATTATTTTAGGACTAATCAAATATATTATGAAATGTTTGTCTAATGCCCATAACCAAACTACTAAATCCCTTGCTATGCAGACAGTTACATCTATTTTTGAAGCTATACCCTTAGAGAAAACTGATTTCATGCCTTGAGTTGGTCAAGACAGTTTCAGGAGGATGTTTGCACAGCGTGGCCCAGGAAGAATGTATTACGTAGTATTTCCAAAAATTGCTTGCTAGTTTGGCTCCAGGAAATCCGTGTTAGAAAACAGATAAGCTAACCTCGCAAAATTTTAACTTGTGATTGTCTTGTAACCATGTGTAATCCCAGGCCCCCATATTATGGTCACAAAGTCCTTTCCCCATTTTTTTTTGTATAAAAAGTTCACCTTTCCCTCCGAATGTTGGAACACTTTATGACTACACACTGTGTTACCCAGCTACAGGTGTTTTCATTCTGCAATAAAACTCCTTTTCTTTCACTCCTAACAGACTACAAGGTTTTCAACTTTGACAGTACTTTCACATAAACTACCTTATCAACCTTCACAGCGACTCTATGAGATAGATATTACATTATCTTCATTTCATAGTATTCTGTATATGTGAGTACAAAACTAAAAACCCACCAAAACTATCAGTTATCTATTACTTAAATAATAACTGTGGGTAGTATAAAAATTTTAATAATAGGTTTTTGACATTGGACTAGGTGTTTCATACACTGTATTTAATCTTCATAACAATCCTATGAGTTTTCCGGCCTGTTTAGTGTGGGTTTTTTCCTAAAAAATTTGGATTAGTTGCCAATATTTGAGGATCAGAGGTATTCCATAAAAATCCGCATTCCAGGCTTCTCTTAAAATACTGAAGATCTATTCACTCTGGGGCTGCATCCCTGTACAGAAGAAATGGACTGCAGCAGAGTTGCAGCTGCCCTCCAGATTCAAAGGCATTTAAATTGGTTCCTCCCATCACTGTTAAGTTTGTGGCTGGGGTAATGGTATTAACATATGGAAAAAGATAAAGAGCTGTGATAGTAGTAGTAGTAGTAGCAACAGCAGCAGCAGCAACAACAAAAATCCAAAAATGAAACCTATTTTTGCTGCTGAGTCAATTCCGACTCATAGCAACCCTACAGGACAGAGTAGAACTGTCCCATAGGGTTTCCAAGGAGCAGCTGGTGGATTCGAACTGCTAACCTTTTGGTTAGCAGCTGAACACTTAACCACTCCACCAGGGCTCTGTAACAGCAGCAGCAGTATGAAGTTTCTATAAAAGGGCACAGGTGTATCCCCAGAGGGAGTCTCAATCAAGGGTGTTTTGGCTCTCCCTTGTACCAAAGTCATTCACCCTTGATAAGGAATTCTGTAATCTTTGTTTTAATTCTTCTACAAAAATAATTACTAAGACTTGCTCTACCATGTGCCTAAACTACCAGAGAGAATGTGCTACTGATCATTTAAGCATTTTGCTTCCTAAGATAATTTTTTATAAACAATTAGAAATTAATAAATTGGCAACCCCATATCCATCACAGTTCACAGATACTTTGGTTAGCTTGAGTCCATATCCCAGGTCGTGATTACCCTTGTCTCTGACAAGACCCACAGGACTCAGCTGAGGCTTCTGTTGACCCTCCCTCAGAAAGCACTACTAGTAACCTTCTATAAATTTCTCCAGTTCTTTCCTCCATAAACTTTTGGAGCACCAAGACAGCAAAGAGTGAATATATCCCGTTAGCTACTACCTTATTTCTCTGTTCCCCATTATAGCGATGCTCTTTGAAAGTGGTTTGTATTTGCTCCCATTCTCTATTCAACCCATTCTCTATTCAACCCATTCTCTTTTGTTCCTACCACTCCACACATAAACCTTTCAAGGTCACCAATGTCCTTGATAATACTAAATCCAATGGTCACTATTCAGTCTCTACTCAGTCAACCCATTTGCAGCATTTGACACAACTAAACAGTCTTGAAATACTCCTTTCACTTCGTACTGGACACCATTTTCTCTTGATATTCCTCCCTTACTGGCTATTCCTTCTGCAACTCCTTTGCTGGTTTCACTTAATCTCAGAGTCAACTTTTCTGTCTCACATCTTTTTTTCTCTCTACGCATATTCCCTAGTTGATCTTATCCAGTTGAATAGCTTTAAAAACCATCTAGGTCCTGAGATATGTGAGTACAAGTGTTTATCTCCAGCTCTGACCTCTTGCCTACACTCCAGATTTGTATATCCATCTTCCTACTTAACATTTCCAACTCAAACTCAATTTATCCAATGTGTACAAAACTGAATTCCAGGTTCTCTCTAGCAAACAAACCTGCTGTTCAAACAGTTTTACCCATTTGAATAAATGGTAACTCCATTCTTCCAATTGCTCAGGACCAAGTCCTTGGTGTTACCTTTGATGCCTTTCTTTCTCTCACACACTACATTCAATCCATTATCAAATCCAGTCATCTCTATCTTAAACTATATCCAGAACCTAACTTCTCCTTCCCTTTTTCATGACTACCATACTGGCTGAGCAACCATCATCCCACCTGGATTACTGATACATTCTTCTGCCCTTCTCCCCAATCTTTAAAATCAAATCTTAACACAGAAACCAAGTTATTCTTTAAAATGGATGTCAGGTCAAGTCACCCCTCTTCTCAGAAACTTTCAACAGCTTCCCATCTCAGTCAGTATAAAAAGCTTTTTAACAGTGGCTCCAAGGCGTTTCAAAATCTGACCCTCTCTTCTTCCTATTATTTTTATGCCTGTATCTCCCAGCATGGGTCCCTGTGTGGCACAAATGGTTTGTGCTTGACTACTAACCTAAAGACTGACAGTACAAACTCACTCAGAGATGCTGTGGAAGAAAGGCCTGATAATCTGCTTCCATAAAGATTACAGCCAAGAAAATCCTATGGAGTAGTTCTACTCTGTAACGCATGGGGCTACCATGAGTGGGAATCAACTCCACGAAAACAGGTTTTTATCTCCCACTATTCTCTCCCCTGGAGACACAGTGGTTAAGAGCTATGGGTGCTAACTAAAAGGTCAGCAGTGTGAATCCACCAGCTGCTCCCTGAAAACGCTATGGGCAGTTCTACTGTGTTCTATAGGGTCACTAAGTTGCAATCAACTCGATGACAACAGTTTTGGTGTTTTGGATTCTCTCCCAACTTACTCCAGTTCAGCCACACTGGACCCCCCCTTGCTGTCCTTAAACATACCAAACATATACATATAGTATATGCTTCATATGCCATACTACCTCATACCCTCCAAATCTCTGCTCATATATTATTGTAGGTGTGAAGCCATATATGAACACCCTACATAAAATAGCATATCGCCACCCCCTAGTGTGCCTTTTTTTCTCCAAAGTTTTTATATTATTTAATAAGTCATATTTTATTTTGTTTTTATCTCCCCTTGCTTAAATGGACTCTCCATGAGGCAGGAAACTTTGTTTTGCTCACTACTATATCTCTGACACATGGCAGATGCAGAACAAATATTAATTGAAACTATGGGACTTTTTTTTTATGGGGCAGGTCTACTCTGTCCTATAGGGTCACTATGAGTCAGAATTGACTCGACAGTGATGGGATTTTTTAAGCCTTGCTCTCATGCAATTCTTCTCCAAGACAGGAGCAATAAATTGAATATAAAACATTTACATCCCAAGCATATATTTTACTGAGAAGCATCAAAGGCATCTCCGAGATAATTCTGGATAATTAATACAATAAAATCTAGGAAGCTAATCAAGCTGACATTATATGGGCATTATGCTATGTGGAATATAAGAGAAAACACAGTTCTCTTAAAATCTGTAATCTAGCCATCATTATCATTCATTCATTCAGCAAATATTTATTGCATGAAAAACCAGAACTGATTTCACTGCTCTGCCAGAGGCATGAACAAAAGTACTTTAATAAAGCTGTCCTCTACAACATTCTCTTCACAACCAGTGGCTCAAAGAATTCCAAGTAGGACGGCTGCACCAGTCGTTACCATTTCAAAGCATTTTCTTTCACCAAGTCAGTGTGGTAAAACATATCAACACCTGATAGAATGTCACCTGAATACAGTTGTTATAAAATGGCACACACACTAAAAAGAAACCTGTATTTTTCTTCTAAATGGTGGCTCTATTAGCAGATTTTGAAAATAACACTGGTTTGCCAACTAAGTGTTTAATGTGAAACAAAGGGGAAATTAAGATCAAAAGGTATTTGAATTGAGTAAAACTTAAATCTTTGATTTGGGGGTATTGGTTATATTTGCATATTGGTATCTAAAAGATGAAAGTCTCATTTTCTAAAATTTTAAGTCTATTTCTATAATAAGAACTCATTAAATTTGTATACCCCTTTAAAACCTTCAAAGTTGTTTTCACGAATACCACTTCAACAAACGCTAATGTTAACTCTGTGGGACAGCTATCGTGTTATTTCCACTTTATGGTATTTTCTTTGTAACTGTGCAACTATGCATTCTATTACTCAAATAAAACGAAAAAGACTGTGCTTATTACAATAATAGTAGTAACACATACCACTTTCTTATTGCCTCCATTGTATCATCTGTAAAATAGGATCGATAATTATACTTCCTTCAGATGGTTGTTAAGGAAGTTAATTTGCATTTAAAAAATAGTATTTATACATCTCATCCATTTTTTTCAGACAGAAAGCTCAAATAATAGGCTGTCCAATAAATAATCCTAAAAAGAGTTAATCAACAATGAAGGTCTTTATACTTCGCCCATTCTTAAAATAGCTCCACTCCCCTAGGTGCAGGACATGGGCAGAAAGGATTCACTCATTCAACTAATATGCATGTTGCACAGTTCCAGGTGCTGGGCAGACATGGTAGAAGAGGGCAGATCTCTGCCATCATGGACCTTATATTCTAGTTGGAGGAAGACAGATAAGATGGAAAGACAGGAAGGTAAGGTAGGATAAGAAGGAGGAGGGAAGGGGCAGAACTGAAAATTACAGATAATGATAGCTGCTATGATGAAAGTAAAATAGGACACTGTAATAGAATGATGGGGGAGAAGTATATGTGTGGCTTCTTTGGATTAGGAAACCAGGGAAGGCCTCTCTGAAGAGGAGACATTTGAGATGAGACTTGAATGATAATGAGGAAAAACAGAAACAAACAAAAAAACCCAAACCCACTGCCATCATGTCGATCGTGACTCATAGCAACCCTGTATTATGAGTAATAAGGAAGAGCCAACCATAAATAATCTGGCAGAAAAACATGCAAAGCAGAGTGCATAGCAAATGCACCCTAGAGCAAGAATTGGTTGTCGTTACGGATTGAATTGTGTCCCCCAAATATGTGGGCCAACTTGGCTAGGCTATGATTTCCAGTATTGTGTGGTTGCTCTCCATTTTGTGATCTGATGTAATTATCCCATGTGTTGTAAATCCTAACCTCTATGATGTTAATGGAAACCCTGATGGCATAGTGGTTAAGTGCTACAGCTGCTAACCAAAAGGCTGGCAGTTCAAATCCGCTAGGTGCTCCTTGGAAGCTCTACGGGGCAGTTCTACTCTGTCCTATAGGGTCACTATGAGTCAGAATCGACTCGACGGCACTGGGTTTGGTTTTTCGGTTTTTTATGATGTTAACAAGGCACGGTTAGAGGCAGTTATGTTAATAAGCCAGGGCACAATCTAGAAGATTACGCTGTATCTTGAGTCAATTTCTTTTGAGATATAAAAAAAAGAAGTGAGCAGAGAGGAGAGGGATCTCATTACCACCAAGCAAGAAGAGCTAGAAGTGGAGCGCATCCTTTGGACTCAGGGTCCCTGTGCTGAGATGCTCCTAGACCAGAGGGAGATTGATGGCAAAGACCTTCCCTGAGAGCCAACTGAGAGAGAAAGCCTTGCCCTGGAACTGCAACCTGAACATGGACTTCTAGCCTCCTAAACTGTGAGAGAATAGATTTCTGTTTGTTAAAGCCATCCACTTGTGGTATTTCTGTTCTAGCAGCACTAGATAAAGGCTGTCAAAGGAACAGATAGGCCAGAACAGCTGGGGAGAAATGAGTAATACAGAGAGAGGTAAACAAGGAGGTCGCAAGACAGGAAGGTGAGAAAACCACAGAGGGTCCTGTAGGCTATGATTAGAAGTGAGGATTTTATTTTCAGCGCAATGGCATGGCAGTGGTAGGACTCTCAGTGCAACAAACAGGTGCTTTCAAGCAGGATGGGCATAAACAATGCTTTAGATATACTCTAAGAAGTGCCTCAGAAGAGAGAACTGGGAAGCTAACGAACCTCTGGAACTCCATGATAAACAAACCAAATTATTGCTAATATGACAATCTGAACTCATTGTTTGAATATCAATTATAAGCCAAGGCTGTGGATGAAAAATGAACAAGTTATGCTGAACTGCTTTTCAAGCAGAAAGAGTTGAAAATGAGGAGACAATGGATCTGCCGAAAAGAGCAGCAAACTGTACAGGTTTTGAGAAAAGCCACAGCAGATTCCAAAAAATACAGATTAGTAAAAACCAGGGTTTCTCAACCAAGTCACTATTGATATTTTGGACCAGATAATTCTCTGTTGTGGAGGGCTGTCCTGTGTACTGTAGGATGTTAGCAGCATCCCTGGTCTCTGTCTACTAGATGACAATAGTACTCTCTCTCCTCCAACTGTGACAAACAAAAATGTCTCCAGACATTGTCAAATGTCCCCTGTGGGGCAGAAACGCCCCTGGTTGAGAGCATACCGGGGTAACTGACAACTTTTAACCTTATATACTCTTGTGATGTATGTCCTGAGGCAGGATAGGGTATTTTAATCTCTACTTCACAAGTAAAGAAATTGCAGTAACCGCAGGGTAAAAAAGTTGAATGACTAGTTCCATTATTTCATTTATCTTTGTGGACTTCACACAATTCCATGGGTGTTAATCACAAATCTTTACTGAGCACATTCTATATGCCAGGCACTATTGTTGGCGATGGGGATAGAGAAGTGATAAAGTAGACAAAATTGCTGTTTTTTTTTTTTTATTGACTTTTATTGAGCTTCAAGTGAACGTTAGAATTGCTGTTCTTATAGACCTTATACTCTTGTGAAGAGAGAGAAAATAAGCAAATAAAGAGATATTACTTAGAATGTTAGAAAGTGATAAGTGCAATGCAAAAATTAAGTTACGAAGGGGGATGGGGAGTGCCAAGGTGGGGACAGGGTGGAAATTTGAAAGAGTGGCCAAGAAAGGTCTCACTATACAGGTAGCATTTAAATAAAGTTTTAAAGGGAACAGAGAGGAAGCAGTGCAGAAAGGAGAAGGAACAGCAAATGCAAACAAACCCTCGAAGGCAAGACTGAGCTTGGGTTCGTTGAGGAACAGCAAAGAACCACAGTCACTTGGATGATACGATCAATTATGCTTAAATTAACCACTGATCTAACCAAAGCAAAGTTCTCCAAATGACTAGATGGTTAGATTTGAAATGGCAATTTCTTGGTACAGTTTTTTGGGGAGTAGGGGCTGTGTGAGATTTGGGCCCGACAATCTCATAAGCCTTTTGAAATGAAAGTAACTCCAACAACTGAAGAGTAATTTAAAATGTTTTACCAATACTTAGCTCTTGCAGTGTTTCTCAAATGGGAGATATGATCTTCATATTTTGTCTTTATCCATGTTTTCCTTTTAGGTTTCAACTAAAACAAAAGAAATTTTTCTGATTAAAAACTAGGAAAAATACTAGTCAAAAGCAAGTTATAAAAAAACAAGCCAAAAAACAGTGAATTATAATGTGATGAGAGTAAGCTATATTATTACCTGGTCAAAGAAATAGCGGGGCCCCGTGTCTAAAGGTATATCTTCAGTAAAGTCCTCCATTCTGCCATGAGACCTAAGAAGGTGAAACTGGAAATCCGAAGACAAGTAATCATGTCTATAGGTGATACTTCTCAGCACTTGATAGCTTTGAAGTTCAGATTAGTTATTTTCAATGAAGTATAAAATATTTTTGAGGGGAGATACAACTATTCTTATGTCTCCATCTTCATTTCATAGGCTACTGACTCAACATAGGTGCAATCGGAAGGATTCTATTTGCAAACAAATGAGTTTCATGCCAATGCAGTGTTTCTCAACCTCAGCACTACTGACATTTTGGGCTGGATAATTCTTTGTGGTGGGAGGCTGTCTTGTACATTATAGAATGTTTAGCAGTATTCCTGGCCTCTAGCACAGCACCCAACCCCCTCACACAATTATGACAACAAAACATGTTTCTAGATATTGTCAAGTGTCTTCTGGGGAGCAGAACTGCCCACGGCTGAGAACAACTATGTCAATACAATGGTGGAGAAAGAAAGGAATGAAGGAAGCAGAGAGAGAGGGATGGAAGGAAGGAAAGAAGAGAAGGAAGAAGGAAAAACAGATAGGGAGGAAGGAAGGAAGAAAGAGAGAAAGAAGAAAAAAGGAAGGAGGAAGGAAGGGAAAGAAGGGAAGAAAAAAGGGAGAGAGGAAGGAAGAGACAGAGAGGGAGGGAGGGAGAGAGAGAAAGAAAAAGAGCGAGAAAGAAAGACTGAATAAAGAAAGAAACTGGTGGCTGGGCAAATGGATGATACTGCTCATGGGAGCCATTAGAGCAGTGTCACTCAAAATTGGTCCTTGTACCACGAGCATCAGCATCACCTGGGAGCTTGCTAGAAAATCAAATCCTCAGGCCTTACCCTAATTTATCAAAATCTCTGGAGGCAGAAGCCAGGAATCTGTGTTTGAATAAGCCCTCCGGGTAATTCTGATGAACGCTCAAGTTTGGGGAAATAACTGAATGGACACATTTTACCAAGCAGGTTATGAAAGGCATGTGACTGTGAATGTAGGGGAAGTCTGGAACTGGCTAAACCAAAGTTATCTGTTTTCACAGGTCTGCAGTGAGGAAGATGACCACACGATGGAGAGCTGAGCAGCAGCGACAGCATCTAAGGACTGGGACAATGATGGACTGAGGATCATCAATGATTATTATTATTCTTAAAGAGAAACTTCCGAGACTCAGAGTTATAAGTGATTTTGCCTGTGAAGCAGCTAAGTTGAAGGATTTTTCCTTCCCTGATAAAGGTTATAATTCTACTTCTTGTATTGTGGCCTCCCTTTCCATGAAAAATCAAAGTATGAAAAATCAAGGATGACGGTTTCCACATTAAACTGACATCATTGCCCTATTTAACAAGCATACGCTAATTTGCATTACAGAAATACAAATCAGGCAAACTATACTACATATTTTCTTGGAAGGAGAGAAAAATGGCTTAAACACAAACAGTGTTTTTAAGGAGACCATTATCACCTTGAAATATAGAAAACAGGTCCTGAGGAACTTAGGGAGGTAGCAAGGTAAGAAGGAAGTAAAAGGATAAATTTGAGAACATCGAAGAACTTCTAACAGTTTTAGCCTATATTTACAACAAAGGGAAAGATGGAGCTGTTAAAAATCAAGTGTCAACTAAATAGACAATGGGTAAGTAGTAACTTTGGTAAGTAGACAGTACTCAATACCAGGGAAGCGAGCACAACTTGTATAAGGCAAGGCCATGGAAGCTCCATAGATACATCTAAACTCCCTGAGGGACTCAACTGCTGGCCTAAGGGCTGTGGGACCATGGTCTTGGGGAACATCTAGCTCAACTGGCACAACATATTTTATAAAGAAAATGTTCTACATTATACTTTGGTGAGTAGCGTCTGGGGTCTTAAAAGCCTGTGAGTGGCCACCTAAGATACTCCACTGGTTTCACCCCTTCGGGAGCAAGGGAAAATGAAGAAAACTAAGACACAGGTGAAAGATTAGTCCAAAGGACTAATGGACCAAAACTACCACAGCCTCCACCAGAGTGAGTCCAGTACATTTACATGATGCCTGGCTACCACCACTGACTGCTCTAACAGGGATTACAATAGAGGATCCTGGACAGAGCTAGACAAAATTACAGAACAAAATTTTAACTGACAAAAAAAGACCAGACTTACTGGCCTGACAGAGACTAGAGAAACCCCAAGAGTATGGCCCCTGGATATTCTTTGAGCTCAGTAATGAAGTCACTCCTGAAGCTCACCCTCCATTCAAAGATTTGACAGGCCCATAAATCAAAATGAGAGTAAAGGGGCACAGCTGACCAGGGGCAAGGGCAAGAAGACAAGAGGAGACAGGAAAGCTGGTAATAGGGAACCCAAAGTCAAGAAGGGAGAGTGCTGACAGGTCGTGGGGTTGTTAACAAATGTCATAAAACAATATTGTGTACTAACCGTTTAATGAGAAGCTAGGTTGTTCTGAAAACCTTCATCTAAAGTACAATTAAAAAAAAAAAAAGGTTGAAATGATAAAATAAATAAATAAATAAATAAAATTTGAAAGGAAAAAAAAATTTCAAGGGTCAAGAGTACCCAAGGTTCTTGCAAAAAATAAAAGAAGAAAATCTTCCCAACTCATTCTGAGGCCAGTATTACTCTAACATTAAAACCAAAGATATCACAAAAAGAAAACTACAGAGCAATATCCTTCATGAATATTTTCAAGGATTGAATTGTGTCCCCAAAAAATATGTATCAACTTGGTTAGGCCATGATTCCCAGTACTGTGTGGCTGTCCTCCATTTTGTGATTGTAATTTTATGTTAAAGAGGATTAAGGTGGGATTGTAACACCCTTTGTAAGGTCATATCCCTTATCCACGTAAAGGGAGTTTCCCTGGGGAGTGGCCTGCACCACCTTTTATCTTGCAAGAGATAAAAGGGAAGTGAGCAGAGAGTGGGGGACCTCATACCACCAAGAAAGCAGCGCTGGGGGCAGAGTGCGTCCTTTGGACCCAGGGTTCCTGCACAGAGAAGCTCCTAATCCAGGGGAAGATTTGATGACAAAGACCTTCCTCCAGAGCCAACAGACAGAGAAAGCCTTCCCCTGGAGCTGGCGCCTTGAATTTGGACTTCTAGCCTACTAGACTGTGAGAAACTAAATTTCTCTTTGTTAAAGCCATCCACTTTTGGTATTTCTGTTATGGCAGCACTAGGAGACTAAGACAAATATAGACACAAAATCCTCAACAAAATATTAGCAAATCAATCCAGCAACATATGAAAAGGTGTATATACCATATCAAGTGAGATTTATCCCAGGAATGCAAGGGTGGTTTAACACCTAAACATCAATCAATGTAACAACCATATTAATAGAATAAAGGACAAAAACCACTTGATCATCTTAATAGATGCAGAAAGAGTATATGACCAAATACAACAGCCTTTCAGGATAAAAAACATGTAACAACTAGGTATAAAAGGGAACTTCCTCACCTGATAAAGGGCATCTATGAAAAACCCAGAGCTAACATCATACTTAATGATGAAGTGTTGAAAAGTTTCCCCCCAAGATTAGGAACAAGACAAGGATGTCTGCCCTCACTACCAGTATTCAACATTGTACTGGAAGTTCTTGCTAGGGCAATTGGACCAAGAATAAGCAAATAAATAGATAAAATAAAAGGCATCAAGATTGGAAAGGAAGAAAAAGAAATTTCTATTTGCAGTTCATACGATCTTGTATATAGAAAATCCTAAGGAATCCACAAAGATTTACTGGAGATAAAACACAAGTTCAGCAAGGTTTTAGGATACAAAATCAGTATACAAATTTCAATACTACTATATTCTTATAATAAACAATCTGAAAATGAAATTAAGAAAACAACTCCATTTATAATAGCATCGAAAAGAATAAAATACGAACAAATTTAACAAAAGTCGTGTAAGTCTTGTACACTGAAGACTACCAAACATTCTTGAAAGAAATTAAAGAAGATCTAAATCAGTGGAAAGACATCTCTTTTCATGGATTGGAAGACTTAATATTGTTAAGATGGCAATACTCTCCAAATTGATCTATAGATGCAACACAATCCTTATCAAAATTCCAAGAGCCTTTTCCAGAAATTGACGAACTGATCTTAAATTCATATGGGAACCTCAAAAAAAAAAAAAGTATAAAGTTGGAAGACTCATATTCATTCACTAATTTCAAAAGCTGCTACAAAGTTACAATAATCAAGACTGTGTGTTACTGGAGTAAGGACAGACATGAAGATCAATGGAATAAACCGTCACATTTATAGTCAATTAATTTTTGACAAGGGTGCCAGACAATTCAACACAGAAAGAATAGTCTTTTCAACAATTGGTACGGGGACAGCTGGATATCCACATTCATAAGAATGAAATTGGACCTCTACTTCACACTATAAACAAAAATTAACTCAAAATGGATCAGTGGCCACAATATAAGAGCTAAAATTATAAAATTCTTAGAAAAAAACATAAGGGAAAATCTTCATGACCTTGTATTAGGCAATGATTTTATAGACATGACACCAAAAGGATGAGCAACAAAAGAAAAAATATATTGGACTTCACCAAAATTAATAACTTTTGTGCATCAAAGGACATTATCAATAAAATAAAAAAGACAACTTACAGAATGAGAGAAAATATTTGAAAATCGTATATCACATAAGGATTTAATATCCAGAATATATAAAGAATTACTACAACTGAACAATAAAAAGACAACCCGCTTAAAATATGGGCAAAGAACTTGAACAGACATTTCTCCAAAGAAGACATACAAATGGCCAATAAGCACATGCAAAGGTGTTCAACATTATTAGTCATTAAACAAAAAAACCAAACCCACTGTCACTGAGCTGATTCCGACTCACTGCAAGTCTGTAAGACAGAGTAGAATTGCCCCATAGGTTTCCAAGGAGCAGCTGGTGGATTTGAACTGCTGACCTTTTGGTTAGCAGCCAATCTGTTAACCACCGTGCCACAAGGGCTCCCATTAGTCATTAGGGAAACTCAAATCAAAACATCAATAAGATACCTCTTCATACTCACTAAACCTAAAAAAACAAACCCATTGCCATTGAGTGGATTTCGACTCATACCTACTAGTATGGCTATTACAAAAAAATTAGAAAATAACAAGTATTGATGAAGATGCAGAGAAACTGAAATCCTCATGCATTGCTGAAGGAAATGTAAAATGGTACAGCCAGTGTGGAAAACATTTTGGCAGTTCCTCAAAATGTTAAACACAGAATTATCATATTACCCAGTAATTCGACTCCTCAGAAGTGTTCCATAGGGTTTTTTGGGCTCAATCTTCACAGAAGCAGATTGCCAGGCCATGGTACTGCTGGGTAAGTTCCAAGTGCCAACCTTTAGGTAAGCAGTTGAGTGCAAACCGTTTTTGCCACCTCGTACCCACTGCTGTCAATTCTGACTCATAGCTACCCTAGAGGACAGAGTAGAACTGCCCCGTAGGGTTTCCAAGGAGCGCCTGGTGGATCTGAACAGCCATCCTTTTGGTTAGTAGCCGTAGCTCTTAACCACTATGTCAGAGACCTAGGTATACTCCTATGAGGATAATAATCAGCATAAAACTAATCCTAAATCACTTTTTCACTTCTCTCTTCAGTTCTGGTACCAGCTGCCCATGCAGCACTTCATCCTCTAACCCTAACCACCCAGAGCTAGGTGAGAGCCCACAAGTGAAAGGACACAGTCCTCCAGATTGCCAAGTAGGCCTAAGACTTCAGAAGTCAACTACAAGCTTGGGTGCCCCATAACACCCATACCTCTGACAGGCTCGCTACAAGTTTGGGGTTTTACAATTACCCCTTCAGGATGTTAGCCGCAAGCTCGGGGCACCTCCTGGCCTCCCTCACTTCTGATCTGCTGGTTATAAATTTGAGGGTTCCCTCTGCCCCTAAGGGTACCAGCTATAAACTCAGGGGTCCCCAGTCCCCTAACTTCTGGCCCACTGGCTCTCACTATTTCTTCGGGTTCAACAATTTGCTGCAATAACTCACAGAGCTCAAGAAAAGTGCTATGCTTATGATTACAGTTTTATTTTAAGAAAAAAAGATACAAATGAAGAGATACATAAGGTGAGGACTAGGAGGGCTCCCAACACAAAGCTTCCATGCCCCAAAAAGGGACATGATACCCTCTCATATGCCTGGATGCCTTTCACAACCAGGAAGCCTATGAAGCTTCCATGTCCAGAGTTTTTTGGGGGTTGGTCTCATTACATAATGCAAACTCCAGCTCCTTTCACCTGAGGTCGGTCAGTATCACAAGATGATCGTGAGGTATTATGTGGTGGGTCTTTCTGGCCCGGCCAATCCCCATCCCAGAGTCACCTCATTACCTCACCTAACCTGTTAGGTGTGGTCTGGAGTCCTTATTGAAGACACAAAAATTCCAAGTTTTTTTTATAGCTTATGTCTCAAGAACAGATGGTAAAAGCCAAATTCTTTGGGTGAAGTTAATGAAAACCCCACAATAGCCAAAAGAATTGAAAGCAGGGATTCAAACAGATATACTTGTACACCAATGTTCATAGTGGCATTATTCACAGTAGCCAAAAGTATTATGGCTTGAAATAATACAAAACACAAAAGTGTAACCCAAATGTTATGGCCTGGGTTGTGTTCCCCAAGAAAAGATACTGAAACGTTACACAAATAAGGCACGCCTTCTACATTCGTCTGCCGACGGTGCCCTCCCCACAAAAGTATTTTCATAAGTGCCTCTATGCCAATTTTTTTTTACACGTTGTAAAAAAAATTAGATTTGTTAGCAACTGGCCATCTAAGATGCATCAATAGGTCTCAACCCACCTGGAGCAAAGGAGAATGAAGAACACCAAGGACACAAGGTAATTATGAGCCCAAGAGACAGAAAGGGCCACATAAACCAGAGACGACATCAGCCTGAGACCAGAAGAACTAAGTGGTGCCCGGCTACAACTGATGACTGCCCTGACAGCAAACACAGCAGAGAAGCCCTGAGGGAGCAAGAGAGCAGTGGGATGCAGACCTCAAATTCTCATAAAAAGACCAGGCTTAATGGTCTGACTGAGACTAGAAGGACCCCAGTGATCATGGCCCCCAGACCTTCTGTTAGCCGAAGACAGGAACCATTCCCAAAGCCAACTCTTCAGACAGAGATTGGACTGGACAATGGGATAGAAAAAGATGCTGGTGAAGAATGAGCTTCTTGGATCAAGTAGACACTTGAGACTATGTTGGCATCTCCTATCTGGAGGGGAGATGAGAGGGCAGAGGGGGTCAGAAGCTGGCGGAACAGACACGAAAAGAGAGAGTAGAGGGAAGGAGCGGGCTGTCTCATTGGGGGAGAGCAATTAGGAGTACACAGCAAGGTGTATATAAATTTTTGTATGAGACTAACTTGATTTGTAAACTTTCACTTAAAGCACAATAAAAATAAAAAAAAAAGAAATTAGCACTGTGTGCTTATGAAAATACCTCATGGGGTGAGGGCATGGTTGGCAGACAGTGTAGAAGACACATTTACCTGCATTAAAATATGGTATGTTGAAGTGGTAACCCCTGTACTTGTTAATGTGAACCTGTGTGAAAATACGGTCTTTGAAGATGTTTTAGTTAACATGAGGTTACACTAGAGTAGGGTAGGTCCTAATCCTATATGACTGATGTCCTTATGAAAGAGAAGATATACAGAGACAGACAGAGAAAAGATGACCATGTAAAGATGTGCCTACCAGCCAAGGAATTCCAAAGATTGCCAAGAGCCACCAAAAACTAGTAGTCATGGAACTGCTTATCTCTTAAAGACCTCAGAAGCAATCAACAAGGCCAACACCCAGATCCCAAAATCCCAGGCTCCAGAACTGTGAGACAATAAATTTCTGTCCTTGAATACCAACCAGTTTGTGGTATTTTGTTACAACAGCTTTAGGAAGCTAATATAATACATCAGATATCCATCAACAGAGGAATAGATACACAAAATGTGGTATATTCATTCAATGGAATATTATTCAACTATAAGAAGGAATGAAGTTCTGAAAATGCTACAACATGGATGAACTTGAAAACACTATGCTAAGTGAAATATGCCAGGCACAAAAGGACAAATATTGTATGACTCTACTCATATGAAATATTGAGAATAGGCAAATTTATACAGATAAAAAGTAGAGCAGAGGCAACCAGGGGTAGGGGGTGTGGGGATGGGAAGTTATTGCTTATTGGTTACAGAATTTCTGTTTTGGGTGATGTACAAATCTTGGAAATAAATGGTGGTGAAGGTTGCACAACGTTGTGAATGTAGTTAATGTACTTAAAAATGCTTGAAATGGCAAATTATGTTTATTTTACCACAATAAAATATTAAAAAAAAATGAAAAGACAGATACCAGTGAAGAGTGTGCTTCTTGGCTCAAGTAGATACATAAGACTAAATGTGCAGCTCCTGTCTGGAAGTGAGATGAGAAGGCAGCAGAGGACAGCAACTGGCTGAATGGACACGGGAAACACAGGGTGGAGAGGAGGAATGTGCTGTCACATTGTAGGGCGAGCAACTAGGGTCACATAACAATGGGTGTATTAAGTTTTTGTATGTGAAACTGACCTGAATTGTAAACTTTCACTTAAAGCACAATAAAAGAAAAAAAAAAAAAATGAAAAGACAACCCACAGAATGGGAGAAAATATTTGCAGATCACATATATAATAAGGGTCTAGTAACCAGAATATGAAGGAGCCCTGGTGGTGCAGTGGTTAAAGCGCTCAGTTGCTAACCAAAAGGTTGGCAGTTCAAACCCAGCAGCCGCTCCAAGGGAGAAAGGTGTGGCAGTCTAATTCCGTAAAGATCGCAGCCTTGGAGATACTAAGGGGAGTTCTATTTTGTCCTATAGGGTTGCTATGAGTCAGAATTGACTAGATGGAGGTGGGTTTGTTTTGTTTTCTTATCCAGAATAAACAAAGAAATCACACAAATTCAACAATAAAAAGATAACAAAAAATAGGTAAAGGATTTGAATGAACATTTCTCCCCCCCCCCAGAAAAAATTCAAATAGCCAGCTGCAAATCAAAAACACAATGAGATACCACTTCATACCCATCAGGGTGTCTATAATCAGAAATGAACAATAACAAGTATTGGTGAGGATGTAGAGATATTGAGACTGTCTTTGAAAACATACGTTCACACAAATATTTATACAGAGATGTTCATAGCAGCATTATTCACAATAGCTAAAATGTGGAAAAAACCCTAACGGCCATTAAACTGATGAATTAATAAACAAAATGTGGCATATTCATACAATGGGATGTTATTCAGTCATAAAAAGGAATGAAATACTACACATGCTACAACACAGATGACGCTTGAAAACATTATGCCAAGTGACAGAAATCAGATGCATAAGGCTATATACTGTGAGTCTATCTATATGAATTGTCTATAATAAGCAAATCCATAGAAACAGAAAGTAGATTAGGGGTTATTAAGAGCTAGGAGAAGAGAGAAATAAGGAGTGACTGCTAATGAGTCTGGGGCTTCTATTTGGCTTGATGAAATGTTCTGGAATTTGATAGTGGTGATGGCTGTACAGCCTTGTAATATACTAATAACCATAGAATTGTAGACTTTAAAATAGTTAACTTCATGATATGTAAATTATAATTTAAAAAAAGGAAGGGAGGATACCTAAGAGCCTCAGCCAGTTCCAACTTCTACCCATACCAACCTACAGATGTCAACTGCTAGAGGTCAGGTCCTGAAAATATGTGAGAGCCTTAAAAAGTACTTACCTCCCGTCTCGCCAAATCCTGCCGGCTAATTTTCAGACCCAAAGAATTTTAGAGGTCTGTCTGTTCTGACTACAGAACAGCTTTATACCAGTGTTCCATTCAGAACCTAGAGGCCAGTTGATTCCATTCATGCCCTTTATCTCTGTCATCTTCAGTCACTGGAAATGGAAAGTTAGAGTTTCTGGATCACCTGGAAGTATGTGTGATTTTTCTCTTGTTGCTTCCAGGGTTTTATAAAATGAGAATAGAGAAATAAACAAATATATCAACCAACAGCAACACACTTAAGGGCACACGGGATATAATTTTTTTTTCTGAGTGGAAGTGGATGCAGGAGTGGGGGCCTCATGAAATAGGGTGAACCAGCCCAGCCTTGAATTCACATAGAATAAGATGCTGTTGAGGAGGGATCCAGTCAGCCCTGCAAAACCCCAGAGAAATTCAGGACTTAAAAACATTTAGTACGTCAGAGAGTAGAGCCGGGGCTAAAAGCAGAGGAATTAATTTAAAGTCTACATTGAGAATTCAGTCACCAAGACTACCCTTGCAAGCATAATGCCTGGCAGCTAGGCATTTCCCCCACCATCCAGGAAAAAATAAAGCGTAAAATAGAGGGTTCTAAAGAAACTGAATAAATGACCTGGGAGCCCTGTGGAAATTAGAAAGGGAGCTGACATCTAAGTACTAAGTTTTCGACATTCTAGTGTTTGTATCAGGATGATTTTGTTTTCATGTGTCAGAAATCTGTTTTTAACAATACAGGGATTTAATATCTTACACGCTTGGAGATAAGAGTGACTCTGCTGTTGCTGCTGCTGTTGTTGGCCCCGTTTGAGTGATCCCTGACTCATGGCAACTCCATGTACGACAAAAAGAAACGCTGCCAGGTTCTGCACCCGCCCCATGATTGGTTGCAGATCAGACCATTTTGGTCCATAGGGTTTTCATGGGCTAATTTTCAGAAGTAGATCGCCGGACCTTTCCTCCTAGTCCATCTCAGTCTGGAAGGGCCACCGAAACCTGTTCAGCAACATGCAAATCTCCACTGACAGACTGGTGGTGGCTGTGCATTAGGTCAACTGCCAGGAATCAAACCCAGGTCTTCCACATGGAAGGCGAGAATTCTAACACTGAACCAACACTGCACCCAGAGTGACTTCAGGGTTTTCCATTCCAGTGACTGAATAAACATAATCAAGGGCCCAGCTTCATTCCATGTTTCCGTTTTGTGTTCTTCAGATTTCACCCCCAGGGTCATTCTCAGGCTTGAAAACATCTAAAGGAAGAAAACAAACAGACGAAAACTCAGAGGACCACATATAGTGATATAAACTATTAGGAAGAGTGAATAAGGGGATGTTTTAGTGACCTGGAAACCCTGGTGGCATAGTGGTTAAGCGCTACAGCTACTAACCAAAGGGTCGGCAGTTCGAATCCGCCAGGCGCTCCTTGGAAACACTGTGGGGCAGTTCTACTCTGTCCTATAGCGTCGCTATGAATCGGAATTGACTCGACGGCACTGGGTTGGGTTTGGTTTTTTTTTAGTGAGCTAAATCTTCATCTATTACATTCACTAAAACCGATCTTTTTTTTTTTTTTTTAATGAATTAAAGATAAGAAATAAAAATGGTTCCTACTGGAGAGCTGTCCTGTTGCTGTTTATTACCAACCCTCTGTAATTTTCCTAACATATGTTTATTATTTTAATAAAAGATGGACATTTTATTTTAAAAATAATTAGCTTCTACAGTCATCTACCCTTTTCTCCTCTCCTACAAATATTCACTCACTGCCTCTTCATTGTCATGTGGAGCTGGGCAGGTCACGCCACTCTTTTCACCATTTTTGTTTGTTTTTCATTTAGGGTATGATCTATCATTGCTATATATTTTTTTCTTTAATTCTTTTTTATTGTAATATACACACAATAACACATACCATATTTCATCATTTTCTACACATACACTTCAGTGACAGTTATTACATTCTTCAAGTTTTTTGCTCTTTTTTCCAAATTATCCCACCACCATTAACATGTCTTCAAGGCATTCTAAAAACCCCCCCATTCCGCCTACCCCTGGTAACCGCTAATTTCTTTTGGTTCCTGTTGTTGTTGTTGTTAGGTGCTGTGGAGTTGATTTTGCCTCATAGCAACCCCATCCTGACAGAGTAGAACTGCCCCACAGAGTTTTCTAGGCTGTAGTCTTTATGGGAGATTGCCAGGTCTTTCTCTCACTTTGCTTATTTCATATAAGTGATATCATACAGTATTTGTCTTTTTGTATCTGATTTATTGTGCTTAGCATAATGTCCTCGAGGTACGTCCATGTTGTAGCACGCATCAGGTATCACTGTTGTTTTTTAAGGAATGAATAAATTTTTCTCAGTTTAAGTGTCTAATGTGGTAGATACCCATAGAAACAATCCATACAAACATTCTTTGGAATTCTCCATAATTTTTCACACTGTAAAAGAGTTCTGAGACCAAAAAGTTCGAAAACCCCTAACGCTTTTCCATATTACAACCTCCCTCATAATATATTCCTAGTTCAACTCTACCCAACTCTACCTTCAACATCAAAATAACCATCATCCTATAGTAAGTAGAGTTCAGTACTGGGGAAGCTAAGACAGCCTATGAATGGTACCTTCTTTGTCTTCCAGTGTTTCATTTTGCTCTTATTTTTCTTTTGTGAGCCCTTGATATTGAACGGTATGCATCCTTGACAAACAAGTATTTGAAACTTCCATCTGGGTAATGATACTTCTGGTACCTTGGACACAGAAATACTGCTTGGAACCATACTTAAAAGAAAAAAAAAGCAACTATTGCTGTCAAGTTGATCCTGACTCATAGTGGCCCTATAGAACAGAGTAGAACTGTCCCATAGGGTTTCCAAGGAATGGCTGGTGGATTTGAACTGCCGGCCTTTTGGTTAGTAGCTGAACACTTAACCACTGTGCCACCAGGGATCCTGCAACCATATATGTTCCCCAAAGTCCAGCCTCAAGTACATAGATCCTACACAGAAATCATGGGAAAGTAAAGGAGTTATATTACTAAGTAACTATACTCCAATTACAAAAGGAGACAGTAATACATTGTAAGAGAAAAGGTAATTTAGGATGTCACTGAACACAACTAAGATATGGAGAGAATTACAGAAGGCAAGAGATCTACATTAAATGTCAAGAAAGGCCCTCTCCAGGGGAACAAAAGAGAGAATAATACAAGAGTCAATAACAGTGGAATTAAGATAAAGGATCTTTGCTCCTTTAGCTGATGTTTAGGATAGTGCATCCCAATCTTTATGAGTATCTTTTTGGGTGCTCTCTAGCTGCTCTTGTTAAAGTCACTAGGGGCCTTCTAATGGACAAAATCAATGGTCTACTTTGAGACTTTATTCTACTTGGTCTTTCTACAATAGTTGATATCTCTGACTAAACTTTATTTCTTTAAGGTGTCTTCTCTCTTCCCTTCTCTAGGATTATTCTCTAAAGCATTTCCTCCTTCTCCTACCATTCTTTTGTAATCTCCTTAATAGCATTACCCATCATCCCATCATAAAGCAAACAAAAAAAACCCAAAACATTATTATTTTTCTGGGTCATATTCTCTTTTTGGTCTTTTTCTCTTCTCCCTGAATACCTCATTCATAGTCTTTTACCTCACCCTAATGACTCCCATATCTCTAGATTCATGTTTCCAACTGACTACTAGATATCTTTGCCTGGATGCCCACAGGCATCTCGAATTTAGAATACCAAAGCTTATCTTTTCCTTCCACCCCCTCCAAAACCTCCCTCTCCTCCTTTTTCCCTATCTCAGGGAGTGGTACAATTACCCACCCAGGAACCCAAGGCAGAAACCTGGGTGTCATCCTCCACTGCTCCCTCTTTACTTCAAATGGACTACTGCAGTAAATTCTCTTAATCCTGCTCTAGAAATGTCTCTGCAATCCAACTTCTCCTCTCTAGCCTCCCAGCCACAATCTTTACCTAAATTCTCATTATCTTCCAAATGGACTAATACAATATCATCTTAGCAGGTCTCACCTAGGCTCTCTCCTTTATGTTTCTATCTTTAGAGCAGAGGCCACCTAGATTTAGAGATTACACTACCCAGAAAAGTTTCAAAGATGATTTTAGGAACTGACATAGTGTTGCTCTTTCTTGTCCAGACAGAAAAAACAAACATCATCTATTCTCACTGTCATTTAATGACTAAAAAGCCAAACCAAAACCAAAACTCACTGCCACTGAGTAGATACCAACTCATACCAACCCTATAAGACAGAGTACTACTGCTCCATACGGTTTCCAAGGCTGTAAATCTTTACGGAAGCCTGGAAGCCAACTGCCACATCTGTCTCCCAAGGAGCACCTGCTGGGCTCAAACTGCTAATCTTTTGCTTAGCAGCCAAGCGCTTTAACCAGTATGCCACCAGGGCTCTTTAACTAAAAAACACTCAATGTTTAATTTCAAAAAGTACATATTCTCAGAATAGAAAAGAGTTACTTAAATACATTTGGCTGTTTTAACAAAGCACAGTTTACTGGATGGGAACCACTGCTCTAAATCTAGCCTATCATTAGAATGATCTTTTCAAAAGCATTCCCCAGCTTAAATATCTCTGTATGTATTACAGAGAAAACTTAACTTAACCATATTATCTACATACACATCATTTTATTTGCTTTTAACAACTACATAGTACTCATTGTGTTGATACACCAAAGATACTTATTGTGATCTTCTATTATTAAGCATTTGAGTCACTTAACTTTTTACGTTAAAATTTAAATACCTTTTGCTATATATATTACCTCAAGCTTAAAATAAATACCATACTCTTTAGGGTAACATGTTGCTGCTGTTAGGTTCCATCGAGTCAGTTCCGACTCATAGCGACTCTACGTATAACAGAACAAAACACTGCCTGGTCCTGCGCCATCCTCACCATTGTCGTTATACTTGAACCCACTGTTGCAGCCACTGCGTCAATACATCTTGCTGAGGGTCTTCCTCTTTTTCACTAACCCTCTACTTTATCAAGCCTGACGTCCTTCTCCAGGGACTGGTCCCTCCTGATAACATGTCCAAAGTACGTGAGATAAATTTTCACTATCCTTGCTTATAAGGAACATTCTGGCTGTACCTCTTCCAAGACAGATTTGTTCGTTGTTCAGGCAGTCCATAGTGTATTCAATATTCATAATTCAAAGGCATCAATTCTTCTTCCATCTTCCTTATTCATTGTCCAGCTTTCACATGCCTATAAGGTAACTGAAATTACCATGGCTTGAGGCAGGCACACCTTAGTCCTCAAAGTGACATCTTTGCTTTTCAAGACTTCAAAGAGGACTTTTGCAGCAGACTTGCCCAATGCAACATGTACTCTGATTTCCTGACTACTGCTCCCATGGGGGTTGACTGTGGATTCAAGTAAAACGACATCCTTGACAACTTCAATCTTTTCTCTATTTATGATGTTGCTTGTTGGTTCAGTTGTGAGGATTTTTGTTTTCTTTATGTTGAGATGTAATCCATACTGAAGGCTGTAGTCTTTGATTTTCATCAGTAAGTGCTTCAATTTCTCTTCAATTTCAGCAAGCAAGGTTGCACCTTCTGCATATTGCAGGTTGTTAATGAGTCTTCCATCAGTCCTGATGCCAAGCTTTTCCTCATACAGTCCAACTTCTAGGATTATTTGCTCACCATACAGATTGAATAAGCATGGTGAATACAACCCTGAGGCACACCTTTCCTGAATTTAAACCATGCAGTATTCCGTTGTTCTGTTCGAATGACTGCCTCTTGGTCTACGTACAGGTTCCTCAGGAGCACAATGAAGTGTTCTGGAATTCCCAGTCTTCGAAATGTTATCCATAATTTGTTATGATGCACACAGCTGAATGCCTTTGCATAGTCAATAAGACACAGGTAAACACCTTTTTTCATTCTTAGCTTTTAGCCAAGATAGCTATATAGTATTTTTTTTTTTTTTTACTGTATAGATTTGGAAAAAAAGATCCTTAGTGTTTCCCTTAATGTTGAGCAATTGGGCATTCCTGAGTTTTTCTAATGTCTTTTGTAATACATTTCCTGTTACCCCTTGCTAAAAGTTACATAATGCATAAGTGTGCCTTAAGATATGTAGGCTGTCTTACAGTCCAAACCAATGGGAGTATTTTCAGGAGCCTAGCTTACTAACAGTGATAATAAAAAAAAAAAAAAATTTTTTTTTTTTTATAGCTAACATTTATTACTACTGTAATAAAGCTAACACAACTGTTACTATTGTGGCAGGCTAAGTGATTTCTATCAATTTTGAAATTTAATTGCCACAATAGTCCTAGAATATGATAGTATTATCACCCTCATTTTACTAATACGGAAACTGAAATTTGGAGAGGTTAAGTGACTTTCTTAGTAATAATACATGTTTTGACAAAGTAACAAATGTCTTATTAGAATACATTATTTTATAATAGAAAAAGTATCTCCCTAAGTACTACACAATGATAATGAACAATGATGAATCATCAAAGCATCTCATTAACATGGATGAATCTGGAGGGCATTATGCTGAGGGAAATAAGTCAATCACAAAAGGACAAATAGCGTCTGAGACCACTACTGTAAAAACTCATGAAAAGGTTTACACACAAAAAAGTATCTCCCTAAGGAAGAAAAAAAAAAAACTTTTTTTCTCTGCTTATCTAGTTAACCATTGGAGACAAAAATGACTTCACGTAATTAGCTAGAAAAAATATTCTAGTGTGCGCTACTACTGAGTTACATTTGTTGTTATAGATCTTCCTCTAAGATTCTTACTTAGGTTTTCAACATTCTTGTACCCCATTCAATTTCCTCTTGTAGAAAAAACCAAAACCAAATGAAGAGTATGACACATGACAAAAGAAGCTCTTCTTTGAAAATCTTAACTTACAAATTCATAAAAAAGATGATAATAAGCTACTATTTTAAGTCTAATTACTTAGTTATCTCAAACTCTGGAGTGTTCTGGAAAATGATCACCAACCATAATATCCATTGCTGTACTACTGAAGTATGTACAGTATTGTTTTCTACTATCACTTTAAAGAAAACACTGGTGGCATAGTGGTTAAGAGATATGGCTGCTAACCAAAAGGTCAGCAGTTCAAACCCATTAGGCACTCCTTGGAAACCCTGTGGGGCAGTTCTACTCTGTCCTATAGGGTCGCTATAGGGTCTCTATGAGTTGGAATCGACTCGACAGCAGTGGGTTTCGTTTTGGGCTTTATCACTTTAAATTTTTTTTCCTTTTCTCTTTTTAGAAAAAGAAGGGGGGGAAGTAGAGTGTAATCTCTTCACATACGGCAAATAAACAGTGTTTTATCATTGCATTTAGGCATTTCATTCTTATTTATTTACATGCTAAACTTTCTTGAGGGTTCAAATATGGGTCTTATTCCTTTTTGTATCTTCCACCAGGCAAAATTATTTCCTCCTAGTTAGCAATCAATAAAAAAATTTATTTCCTCCTAGTTAGCAATCAATAAATATTTACTGAATGGAAATTTCAATAGGGAAGGCAGAATACAGAGTTGTTAAACTGGGTGTCAGACAATTCTAACTCTGCTATTTACATTCTATTTTTTTTTTATGGCCTGGGCTACGTTATCTTCTGCCACCACCACCAATTGCCCTGGAGATGATTCCAATCCTGATGACCTCATGTGTGTCAGAGTAGAACTGTGATCCATAAAGTTTTCAATGAATGACTTTTTGGAAGTAGACTGCAAGGCCTTTCTTCTGAGGAGCCTACAAGTGGACACGAACCTCCAACCTTTTGGTTAGCAGCCAAGTACATTGACCATTTTGCTCTATCTAGAGACTCTTGTACCTAACCTCTCTAGATCTAATTAAGTGCCGTTTATACAATGAATGTTTATTGAGCTCCTACTATGCTCTAGGTCTTATGGCATTCCTACTATACTCTAGATCTTGAGGTAGGGGCTGGTGATAGAGTACAAAATATACATGGTCTTGTTTTCATGGAGCTCAAGGTTGTTGGGAAGACAGACATTAAGACAAATCATCACACAAATAAATAAAGTACAAATTGCAGTAAGTACCATGAAAAAAGGTTGAGAATTCAATGAGAGATTTTAAGGAAAAAGGGGGGCTGATTTAGAGAGTTGAGGAAGAATTCTCTGAAGATGTGGCATGAAAGCTGAAACTTGAAGGATGAGGAAATTCCTCACTTCCTTGTCTTCCACTCATCCCCCTACCTTCTTTAGTCTGACTTCCATCTCTCTACCTAAATAGCTCTTGCTAAGGTCCCCAGTGGCTTTCATGCTACTACATACTTCTGAGATTTTCAGTCCTCTTACATGGCCTCTCAGCAGCAGGCAACACAGTTAATCACCCCTTCCTTTTTGAGACTCCATCTTACCTTGGCTTCTCCAATGAATGCCTCCCGATCTCTTCCTCCCTTTCGGGCTGCCTCTTCAGGCCCCTTTGCAAATTCATCCTCCACAACCCATCCATTAAATGTTAAAATTCCGCAAGGCTTAGTCCCAGGTCCTCTTTTCTTCTTACTCCAGACTTACACTGCCCAATAGAAATATAATGTGAGCCACTCATGTCATTTCAAAAATTTTAAAGTA
Organism: Loxodonta africana; assembly: GCF_030014295.1. Lineage (NCBI taxonomy): Eukaryota > Metazoa > Chordata > Mammalia > Proboscidea > Elephantidae > Loxodonta > Loxodonta africana. Next base: position 36,388,919 of record NC_087345.1, on the reverse strand, counting down.
AAAAGAAACAGGCACAATTAATTTTAATAATATATTGCATTTCCTTTAACCCAGTATATTTAAAAAATTATCATTTCAACAGGTAATCAATGTAAAATTACTGAGATACTTTACATTATTTTTTTTTCCATACCTTCTGTAATCTGGTATGTATTTTACACTTACATTTAAATTTGGACTAGCCACATTTTAAGTGATCATTAGCCATATGTGGTTAGTGTCCAATTCACCATATGGACTCCCCGGTCTAGATTCACTTGTTAGGTGATCTTATCTCTGTCAAAGGTCCAACTCCCACGCGTAAGTTGATGACTCAAATTTTTATTTTCCATCAAACTTTTCTTCTGAGCTCCAGTTCCTTACAGTCATCTGCCTTCTTGACATCGCCATTTGGAGGCCTCAAGACGCCTTAGATCCAGCATGTCTCACATCAAACTCATGATCTTTCCTTTCAAACCTGGGAGTGTTTTCCTATCTCTGTGATTCACATCATCATTCGCCCAGCTTAACAAACATAAGGGGGTCTCCTTCAACTCCCTTTATATAATACACCCCCAAGTCTTGCCCAATTTATTCCTATATAACCCTTAAATCTATTCATAATCCATCTTCACTCTGATCGAAGCCACTATCATCTCTTGCTTGGATGACTGCAGTCGCCTCTAAGTTGGTCTCCCTGTGTCCACTATGGCTGCCCTCAAATCTACTCTGCACACAGCAACTATTGTCATTTTTTCAAAATCTGATAATGTTAACTGAAAATCTCACCATATTAACTTTCCCCTTACCCATTAAAATATTGAAGGGGTCTCCACTGCTCTTAGGACCAAGATAAAGGTCTTAAAAAGGTCCAGAAGGCCCTGTAAGGTCTCCTCCCTCCCTTCTCCTTCCTCCAAGGGTTGTATTTAGGTTTCCAGGCTCATGTCATCACACTCATTTTCCCTTTTACCTCTTTGCATTCTAGGCATTATTTTTCAGTTCCTTAAATGTGTTATACTCACTCCTGTTTCACAGAGGAGGAAACTGGGGTTCAAAAAAGATAATGGGAGCTATCCAGAGACACAAAGTCATAACAAAATGACCACTGTAATACTAGAATCCATGTCTCCTCTTTTAAATACAATGAATCTCTATTGTTCCCTTTGCTCTATCCTTTGCCTACTCCTCCTTCAGATCTCAGCCTAACTGCCACTTAGTCAGGGAAGCATTATTGTGTCCTCCTATCTAGGCAAATCCCCTTATGATATGCTCTCATACCACCAGTTATAAATTTACCTCTATTAGCATCATTCATTGATTAATGTCTATTTTTGTTAACAGGCTCCTTGATGACAAAGGCCATATATGATTTTGCTCTCTAATCTATTGCCAGACTCAGGCAACATACTAGACATTCAATGGATAGATGGATGTATGAGTGAATGCATTACAGGCAAAGAGCAGCCTGGACATAAAAAACAGAATGTGTGAACTGCTCCGAAGTCAAAAAGAATTTTGAGAGCTGGAACGAGAAAGAGAATGAGACTAGGCATTTGTAAGAATTTTGTATAAACGGTAGTTACTTCTATTTTCTTGGTACTGTGGTTAGTTCAACAGTTACACTGCCAGCGTATTAACCAGAGAAAGCAATTTAAAATCTATATAGAGGTATATTTTGAGAAACAGTAAAGTAAAGGAATGAGAGAAGTAGTTTTTAGTATAACTGGGAGGCACCGCCTGAACCTTTGAAAGACAGATGACGTACTTATGCTGCTGGGGTCAGAGCCTATGTAAAATTTACTGTACAATCCCTGGCAAGAAAGCCCTTAAAGTCATTTTGATGCCCATGAAGCACGGTCCCTAGTTTAAATGGGAAACATCCACACTTTCTAGGTAGACAAAGAATTCAGGAGAAATTGGGGGCAGTTAAGGAGTTGGTGGGGAAGTCCCTGCATGGTGCAAATGGATAAGCTGCTTGCTGGGAGGTTCAAGTCCACCCAAAAGCACCTCAGAAGAAAGGCCTGGCAATTTACTTCCCAAAATCAGCCACTGAAAACCCCCCAGACCAGTTCTATTCTGACACTCATGGTCAGTATCCACTTGAAGCCAACTTGTTTGGTTGTACGGAGTTGGTGCAGACAGCTAATAACAAACCTCGCAGGCCACATACTAAATCTCAAACCGCAGTTTGGACGGAGGGCTTTCTCATAAAGGATTGGGGGAGGGGTAGTAATAAGCACGTGTAAAATTAAATTCTGTTGACTTCATACGTCCAAACGAAAGAGAAGAAAATGAGAAATTGGAGTGTCAGATTCAACATTAATAGTAAAGGCTGTGTGTATGTATGTGTGTGTGTGTGCGGCGGTGGTTTGCGGTTTTAAGATTGAAACATAAGCAGACTAGTGTCTGTGTGTGGTGGCTGTCTGTGGTTGGAAGGTTGAAGTTAACATAGAGTAGGTACACTGGGAGGGAGATAATAGCTGCAGGACCTGTGACCGAGATCCTCAGGGACAGAACCTAAATCTCTGAACCAACAAGTTTTGTTATGAATTGGAATACAGAGAAGAATGAGGGGGTCCCATCTGAAACCATCTGGGATTTAGAGCACACGCAACTAACGTGAAATTTCAGCTTCCAAAATTATCTCAAGAGCCTGGAATGCCTCACCGTGAGCTGTGACTGTGGATATAAACGCAGTCTTCTGGAATAATATTAAAAAAAAAAAAAAAAAGGAGTGTGTTCAAGCCAACACATTTTTTTTTTTACCTCCCTCCCTCTTCGTGTACACTTTATACAGCGCGAACATAAAACTTTTCAGTACCAGCAGAGTACGCCCCTCCCTCTTGCGTGCTTCGCCTCTCCATAGGGCAGGCACATCCATCTCAGTTCACTCCGGAGCTAAGATTTCCTTTCAACTTGACCCTACTCGGGCCGACTTGCCCCGGGGATGCCCGAGGCGCAGGGCAAGGCGAGCGTCCGTACTAGTCCCAGGCAACCGCCGGCAGAGCTGCCAGGATCCCACACTAACCACAGCCGCAGCCGCGCCCGCCACGAGGCGAACCAGGACAACTCGCGAACAGTCCCAGAGCCCGAGTCCTCCACTGCCCCAGCATTCCGTGCGCCCCTACCATCGAGAGCAGCTTCCGGAATCGCTGGTTTAAGTGGGTGACGAAGAAGCGGGCCCTTGCCGCTCTGTCTCGCGCTCTCTCGGGCAACATGGCGGGCGTGGCGGAGGGAGCGACCACCGGGAGCCACTTGAATGGCGACTTGGACCCGGACGACAGGGAGGAGGGAGCTGCCTCTACGAATGAGGAGGCAGCCAAGAAAAAAAGACGGAAGAAGAAGAAGAGTAAAGGGGCTGCTGCAGGTAAAGGGTTTTATGTTTTCCCGGTCCCTGCCATGGATGGCCGAACGGCTCAGGCCCGGCTCGAGTGGCAGGGACTGGGGACCCGGAGCCCAGGGCTGGACTGATTTACGAGTCTGAGCGAGTGGCAAGGCACGGGCTACTGATTCTCAGTCGCAGATAGAGGCAGCTTCTCCGGTGGTACTAGAGGGCTGGGTGCGGGTGAAATGGAGGAGAAAAAAGTGCCTCAACTTCTCGTGTGGTGGTTCCGGGGTCTCTGGGCCTGAGCCCCTAGATTGGCAGGACTCATGTGCACGGACTGGAAACCTTGCACAGGGCCTCAGTCCTACTGCCTTTTACGTGGTTTGGCAGCCTCCTCAAAAATCCGGTTCCGACCTGCCTCTTTGCTGGGGAAACCTGGAATGTATTTTCGTCAAGGTTGGGGGGGGGTGGTGGGCAAGTCTTAGTGTCTTGACTGCACATCTCCCCACCATCCTAGATCACTTAGGGATTTTGTTGCTGGCTGCATTTTTGGGGCGGGGGGGGGCGCTGTGTGTGCGCGCTCGCGCGCGCCTTCTTATCACTGAGCAGTAGTTGCCGAATATTTGGTGGGGGTGCGAATGTTCACTTGCCTAATACCTTGGGATCGTCAAGCCTTAGGGCTTTAGGCCTGAATTATGATGACTCTTGCGGATTTAGGGAGCAGTCAAGATAGGATATTCTGTGTCGCGGAGTGGGAAATCTCGGGCCTGTAACTTCTAAATCCACTAGTAGGGCAAGGAAAACACAGCTGAAAGTTTACAGTTGGATTATATGCTGAGCTAGGAACTTTACAAATTTTTTTTATTTTTAATAAGTCAATGTTTTTGTTGCACAAGGCCCTTCATTTTAGGAAAAAAATTAATTTACCGGTTTCTAATTAAAATCAGCCAGAGAAAGGAGGGAAATATGGAGAGGCCAAGAGTGATGGATGTGGAGTTGAGAGATGTTGGGAGAGGGTAATCTACATCTTTCAGAAATTTTTGATTAGATGATTAGCTTGCTGTACGCTGAGTCGGATTGGCGTGGGTGGGAGTGGAGGAGGGAGAGTTGTAGTGTTGCTGGGACTGTTCCAGAGTAAAATTTAACTCTAGCACATAGTTTGTTGGCTGTCCCTGGCTTTCGGATGAAATCCAGACTCTTCAGTTTGCCCTTTAACGTCGTCACTAGTCTGGCTCTAATATATTTTTAACAGTTGTATCGTCATACGAATTCTCTACGATAGTCAGAATGTCATTTTTTTAATATGCTACACACACATATTGCTTCTACAGCTAGATTGTAATCATTTCTAGGTTAGGGACCTGGTTTTGTGTTTGGATGTTTCAGAAGTTTGTTTTTTTGGTAATGGAATAACCCATTGCTGTCAAGTCGATTCCAACTCATAGCGACCCTAAAGGACAGAATAGAACTGCCCCGTATGGTTTCCAAGGAGCAGTTCGTGGATTCGAACTGCCGACCTTTTGGTTAGCAGCTAAGCATTAACCAGTCCACCAGCAAGGCTCCAATAATGGAATATCTTTTCCTATTTCGATATTCCTGAACCCTTGTCGATAACTTCTTTCTCCACGAAGCCCTGAAGATCCTGGGGCAGTCATACATCAGTCCTCTTCTTATTAAGGCCTCTAGGTGAGCTTTGCCTATCTTGAGTACTTGTCTGATAATTAAACTATTTGTTGTAGTCTAATTGTTGAAGCTCTTTAAAGATTTAAAGTACTTAAGGATAAGGACCAGGTTCTACACTTTTGTTTATCCTGTAGCTGATAGCACAGAGGATGCTTAGTAGACATTTTGTTGAATGAATTAATGAATGGACAGTATGACTTAGGGATGAAAGATTTTATTCTGTCTTGAAACAAGTTCTGTTACGGTCCCTGGTTGGCACAAACGGTTTGCTCTTGACTGTTAACCGAAACATTGGCAGTTCAAACCCACCCATCAGTGCTCTGGAAGAAAGACCTGGTGATCAGCTTCCAAGATTAGAGCCAAGAAAATCCTGTGGATCTCAGTACTACTCTGTAACACATGAGGTTGCCAACGTGTCAGAATTGATTCGGTGGCAATGGATTTGGTTTTGTGTGTGTGTGTTCACAATAATGTTGGTATTTTTGTTTCCAGAACGTTTATCAGACAAGGAGTTTTCTTTTATGTTTTCCAGGATGCTTACAACATATTCTAGTGAGAAAATATCTATTAGATTTGACTTACGGTATTTTATTTGATTAACAGGGCAAGAAACTGATAAAGAATCAGGAGCTTCAGTTGATGAGGTAGGAAGACAGTTGGAAAGACAAGCATTGGAAGAGAAAGAAAGAGATGATGATGATGAAGGTAAATGGTTAATTTGATCTTTGTGATTAGAAAAGCTAAAAAAATGACATTCTTTAAACAGTAATTTACTTATTTGTCTGTAGAGTTTATTATTCTCTAACATTTCATTTGTTAAAATCCCAATTAAAGCCACAGATAAAAAGGAAGAAATATTTATTAGGAAGTCTTTAAAAGGTTAGATATGTTGAATGGCTGCTCAGATAACACAGATCGAAACTTTTAAAGATGTACTTGGTAGAAAGCCAAGTAGTGGGTGAATACAAAGATAAAATTGAGATTGTTTATTTAACATTTTTGAACGACAACTATGTACTAGGCACCATCCTAGGATATTTTCACATGCATTCACGTTTTATCCTCTCAAAACCCATCAAAGTATATGCTGTTCTCATTTTATAGATCAGGAAGTGGTGGTTATGTTGTCTAATGTGACACAGCTACTATGTGTAGAATAGAGCCAGAATTTCAAACCTGGGTCCTGACCCCAAGTCCGTTCGTTTTACACTCTATACCAGAGCTACTTGATTCACAAAGGAGCATATTGGAGTGCATCTGAACTCCTTAAACTCCCTGACCGTAGTAGCGTCTTATGATATTTTGGTGCTATAAAATTCCTTTTAAGACAGCAACTGCTGGATTTTTATCAGTAAGACAGTGGAGAGAGAGAAAATTAGGTAAGAGAACTATTATACTACAGCCCTTTTTGGCATAGAGGAAGATGGGGCTTTCACATTCTTGAAATTAGTAATTATCTGCTGCTGTGGCCTCTTGCTCTACCTCAAGCACTGCTAACCTTGATTTCTGTCTTTCAACCGTTAGTAACAAATCCCTGCTCTACTTTTTAAGTATTGTTAGGGAAATGCAGAGCAGTTGTTTGTTTTTCTTTTAAAAGAATGTATTCTCTGCCTTCAAGAAGCTTATAGTCTGAATTTGGTGAAATGCTGAGATTCAAGGGAATAGTTTGCTTTTTTTCTTAAGCACACTTTTTGTCCATTCTACCTTGTTTTTTTTTTTTCTTTTTTTACCTTGGTTTATGCATCAGATTCTGAACATATTTTGAGGTCTTCACAAGAAATGGGTTTTTTTGTCTCAGATAATATAATTGGTTACTCTAAACTCATTCTGTAGAATATCACAGAGTTAATCTTGAAGTGTGCTCCTGTGTCTCTACAAAGTTACATGAACCTCTTGACATTGAATGGGAAAATTTTTGCTTGTCAGAATCTTAGGAATATAGGTAGTTTCTTCCAATTTGGGCTAATTGATTTCCTGATTCATCTTGCTAATCAGGTTTTTGGGAGGATGGAAAGATAGTGTTTTAGAATCTCTCTCCTAAAGGAACTGATGGTATGGTAGTGTCTTAGTCATCTAGTGCTGCTGTAACAGAAATACCACAAGTGGATGGCTTTAACAAAGAGAAGTTTATTCTCTCACAGTCTAGTAGGCTAGAAGTCCAAATTCAGTGCGCTGGCTCTAGGGAAAGGCTTTCTCTGTCTGTCCACTTTGGAGAAAGGTCCTTGTGATATATCAGTCTTTCCTTGGTCTGGGAGCATCTCAGTGCAGGAACCTCGGGTCCAAAGGATGCGCTCTGCTCCTGGCACTGCTTTCTTGGTGGTATGAGGTCCCCATGTCTCTGTGCTTGATTCTCTTTTATATCTCAAAAGAGATTGGCTTAAGACACTATCTAATCTTGTAGACCTCATCAATATAATTGCCACTAATCCATCTTGGAAACCCTGGTGGCATAGTGGTTAAGTGCTGCAGTTACTAACCTAAAGGTCAGCAGTTTAAATCCACAGGGTGGTCCTTGAAAACTCTATGCGGCAGTTCTACTCTGTCCTGTAGAGTTGCTATGAGCCGAAGTCGACTCGACAGTAACAGTTGATCCATCTTATTACATTGTGGTGATAGGATTTATAACATGTAGGGAAATCACATCAGAAAATAAAATGGTGGACAATCATACAGTCATACAAGGGGATTATGACCTAGCCAAGTTGGGGGACACAGTTCAGTCCATGACAGGTGGGGAAACAAAACACGAAGGTACCAGTACCTGCAATAAGTTTTATAGAAATTTTTAGGTGGAATTGTGGGCTAAATGCTAAAGGAAGTCTCATTGGAAGGACTGGGACTTGAATAACACCAAATCGAAGAGACCGCTTTGGGATGAGACAATGCTGATGAAGTATTCAAAGCATAGTGAATAGTGCAAACTATCCATATTTGGTGGTTCATTGAGGGAGCCTTTGTGCATTTTTTTAGAAGAGAGGAATGTTAGGGAAAAATAATCTTCATATGTACACAGGGTTGTTTAGAGCAGAGGGAAAGTATAGGAAAGGCAGTGTGCTGCAGATAATACATTCAACAAATGTTTTAAGTTAGGTTTATTAAGGTATAGTTTGCCTAAACTTACATTCACGTTTTAACGGTATAGCTTGGTGAGTTTTAACAGATCAGTAGGATTGTTATGAGCCAGAATCAATTCCACAGCAGTGGGTTAGGTTTATACAGTTGTGTAACCACCACCACAACCAGGACAAAGACCACTCCATTTTAACATTTCCTTTTCTATAGAAAAGTTACCTGTGCCTTTGCAGTTGACTCTTGATCCACCCCCCAGTTCCTGGTAGCCACTGATCTGTTTTTTGCCCTATAGTTTTTGTCTTTTCTGGAATATCATAAATGGAATCATTACAGAGTGTAGCTTTTTTCATTATTATAATACTTTTCAGAGTCATCTAGTTGTTGCATATACCCATAGTTCATTCCACTTTTATTGCTGAATAGTATTCCATAGCATTCCAAATTTGTTTATGTATTAGTTGAGGGATATTTGAGTGGTTTCCAGTTTTCTGCCATTAGGAATAAAGTCCCTATAAACATTTGCATGCAGGTCTTTTTTGTTTCTCTTGTGTAAATACCCAGGAGTGGGATTGCAGGTCATATGGTAAGTATATGTTTAACTTCATAAGAAACTGTCAAGAAAGGGCCATATGAACCAGAGACTAAATCAGCCTGAGACCAGAAGAACTAGATGGTGCCCTGATGATGGTGCCCGATGACTGCCCTGAGAGGGAACACAACAGGGAATCCCTGATGGAGCAGGAGAACAGTGGGATGAAGACTTCAAATTCTTGTAAAAAGACCAGACTTAGTGGTCTGGCTGAGACTAGAGGGATTCTGGAGGTCATGATCCCCAGGCCCTTTGTTAGCCCAAGACTGGAACCATTCCCAAAGCCAACTCTTCAAACGAATTGGACTAGACTATCAGACAGTAAATGATTCCGGTGAGGAATGAGCTTCTTGGCTCAAGTAGGCACATGAGACTATATGGGCAGCTCCTGTCTGGAGGCAAGATGAGAAGGCAGAGGGGACAGGAGCGGGTTGAATGGTCATAGGGAACACAGGGTGGAAAGGAGGAGTGTGCTGTCTCATTAGGGGGAGAGCAGCTAGAAGGTATGTATACGTTTTTGTATGAGAAACTGACTTAATTTGTAAACTTTCACTTAAAGCGCAATAAAAACAAAGAAAAAAAGAAACCGTCAAACTTTTACAAAGTGCCTGTACCATTTTGCATTCCTATCAGCAACAGATGAAAGTTCCGGATCCCCTACGTTCTTGTAAGCACTTGGTATTGTTGTTTTTTTTTTTAAGCCATTCTGATAGGTATATAGTGGTATCTCATTTGCATTTCCCTGATAACTAATGATATTGAACATCTTTTTGTATTTTTATTTGCCTTCTACATGTCTTTAGTGAAGTGTTAAAATCTATTGTCCGTTTTTTAATTGGTTTTTTTGGGTTGTTGTAAGAGTTCTTTATATATTCTGGCTATAAATTCTTTATCAGATAAATGTTTTACGAATATTTTCTTCCAAGCTGTGGCTTGTCTTTTCATTATTTTCAACAGTGTCTCTCAAAGAACAGACATTTAAAATTTTGATAAGTCCAATTTACTGAATTTTTTATTTGTGGGTCATACTTTTTGTGTTCTGTCTAAGAAGTAAATCATTGCTGCCTCCAAGTAAGTCATGAAAATTTTCTGCTATGCTCTCTTCAAGAAGTTTTGTGTATTATTAGCTGTTGTATTTAGATCTGTAATCCATTTAGAATTAATTTTTATATGTAGTACAAGGGTTCAGTTTTTTTTTTCCTTTTTTTGCATATGGATGTGCAGTTGTTATTCAACAAGTATCAGTTGATATTGTGAAGTGCTAAACATCTGAAGTATACAGAAATAAATATGAATAGTCTCTTACCTATTGAGGATCTCCTAGGATGCTGTGGAAGATAAAAAGCAAACCAAACTCATTGCTGTCGAGTCGATTCTGACCCATAGCAACTTATAGGACAGATTCAAACTGCCAACCTTTTTGTTAACAGCTGAGCTCTTAACCACTGTGCCACCAGTGGAAGATAAACATACAAAATTATGAATTGCAATATACTACAATGAGTGGAACTATAAGCATATATAGTTTAATGTTCAGATCCTGGCTCTACCACTTATTACCTTTGTAAGTTACTTAACCTTTTGGTTTCGTTCAGCTTACTCTCCCATGAAAAGAGGCTGATTATGAGGGCACTCAGTACTGTCCTGGCACAAAGAGTTCGATAAATTGTGGTTGTTATTCTGTGCCAACACAGACCTTAGACATTGGATAAAATAATTATCTTCAGAAGGATGATGGAGTATCAAAGGACTATTTGATTCCATTTTAAAGATGAGTAAACCATGGTAGAGAGGCCAGATACTACCTTGTCTAGGTCACACAGCTGGAAGAATTTGGTAGTCTGTGTTTAAAATTGTCTATATATGCTACACAATTGAAATAACATTTCACTTATTAAGAAGGACTTAGAAGGTAGGGGAAACCCTGGTGGCGTAGTGGTTAAGTGCTACGGCTGCTAACCAAAGGGCTGGCAGTTTGAATCCTCCACGTGCTCCTTGGAAACTATGCGGCAGTTCTCCTCTGTCCTGTAGGGTGGCTATGAGTCAGAATTGACTCAATGGCACTGGATGGGTGGTGGTGGTGATATGTGCTAAAGCATTTGTTTTCAGGTATTGTATGTAGCACTAGTATAGTGTAGACACTGAATATTCTTCAAGAGCAAAGACTGTTTGTGTACTGTTGTATCTCTATTGCCTGGCAGTTAATAAACGTTTATTGGTTGGATGAGTGGATGAATAAATTAATTTAATGAGGTTACTTTTAAAGTTGTAGTACAGATTATGTGGATTAGATTATATGACGTGGGGGACATTAAAAGATTTTTTTTCATATTTTTCTTGCTAGGCTTTCAAGTCTATAATAATAAGTAAGCCATATTTGTGTTGCTGTTCAACTCTTCTAACTAGTAGATTCTTATTAATTTTATAAAATTGAACATACAGTTGCAATTTAGTTAGTAAGTAAAAAATTGCTAATTATTGGCAGCTTTGTATGTTCAACCTATGTAAGCCATAGATCATGTTATCACTCTCTTTGCTAAACTGCTGCTTGCTATTTCCCATTTGAGTGAAAGAATAAGTATAAATAATATAAAATAAACTAAAAGCTTTTATTCATTTATTGAGCAGATAGTGAACACTTACCACATGCTTAATTTAAAAAATGGTGTCTAATTTTTAAGGAATTTACAGACTAGTGGGGTCAACTGTTGCACGTTTGTGTGATAATTACAATAGAAGAATATAGTGGTAACAGTGTTTTCTTTTATGGTTCCTGTTATTCTTTAAAATTCACATGAGTATTGCACTCTGCTCCATGTTGCTCGTACCTCCTGTATGTGGTTTGACCAATTTACTCCCATACTGATTTTTGAGTATAATTTGACGTAGAAGGAGAATTTTTGTTCTGATAACAACATTACAGGGAAAGAGTTTTTAAAAAAATACGAGACCCCAAATATCCCTCCGTACAAAATCAGGAAGACTGGATTAAGAATCAAATGACATATATTTTTGGTCCAGTTCTGCCATTTACCAGTTTGAATGTTTTGGGGAAGTTCCATAAACATTTGTTGTTAACTTAGGGGTGCTTTGAGGATCAAATGAGGTCATGAAATACAAGTGTTTAACTGCCAAGCAGGTGTAAACTGTAACTATTATTATTGTAGATGAAGTCACAGAGCCATTCTATTGATATTAAACTAATACTAGTTATTATCCGTTGCTTTTTAAAAAGGAAGTTATTTAATACTTTATTCTTAATGTCTCATCCAACAATTTTTTTAGTAGAGTAAAGTAAGTCAAAGTAAAGTTTGCTACTGCTTTTAATCACGCAAGTTAAATTCTGATAATTAAAGCTAGCAATATACAAAATTATTTTCTAAGAATATTGGGTCAAGTTTGTCTTATGCTATTTAAGATGAGTTGTGCATGTGCATACTTGTATATTTGTGCTTGCTTTATCCTTCTGCTTATGAAGCTTAAGTTAATATGTACCTGAAGTTAATATGTACCTGAAATTGTCTTCTTAGATGGAGATGGTGATGGAGATGGAGCAGCTGGAAAAAAGAAGAAAAAGAAGAAGAAGAAGAAAGGACGTTAGTGTCTTAAGTTGCTCTTACTTGATATAAGTTAGAAGTGGCTGTTGTCTGGCAGGTTTGAAGAATAGGTTTCAAATTGTTTAAGATCCGGTATATGTGAGGGAAATAAACCTAGTCTTAATAGAGGTAGAATTTTGGTAAAATCAATAACTAGCAAATACTTCAGTTTAACAGTCTTGTTGGTATTTTCTTTAGTTGTTATGCAGCTAAGGGATTTTATACAGGTTGGTTGCATTTTACTGCAAATTAGTACTAGTTTCTAGAAATTTTATAATTTAAGACTTGTATAATTCAAAGAAAAATTCTCTCCAAGAATGGTTAAAATGGTGCCACTATGTGGTAATAGGGTAAACACAGTTTGAGGCTTACTGCCATCTTTGGAATTAGGAGATTCTTGATGAATATTAAATGAGGAATCCCATTATTTAAAATTTGTGCATAGTGAGATTATTAATAATTTTTATATTGTAGTAAATTTGAATTTGCATAAAATATGATCTCACTCATGTTTTGTTTCTATAAATGGCATAACCAGACATCTTCAGGGTCATGAAAACATGTTAGGGAGACTGTATAGTATTCTGAATCTCAACCAAGAGATTCAGAATACTTAAGATGCCTTTGGCCTATTGAGGACCATAGAGTGTCTGGTTACACCTTTCTTTAAAATCTTTCAGGCCAAAATTCTGTGAATCAGAATTTTGGGGGCTTGGCTTCCATTTTTATTTCTTTGTGTTGACAGAAAAAGTTAAAAGCTCTTGGCTCTGTCAGTCATTATTCCCATGGTGTGTTTCTTCCTGTTCATCCTTGCTACTCTCATAAGCCATTCTTGTCTCTAACCTGTGAAGGTGCGTGAGTTTGTGTTTAATGAGCACAGGTTCCCTGTTTTTCAGGAATCTGCCAGGGATTGTGATGTCCTATTACTTCCATCCAAAATTGTTACAAAAGTGTGACTATAAGAAATACTGTTTCTCCTGATTAGTCTAACATTTGCCCCTCAACGAAGGCAGGCCAAGTGGGAGAAGTGTGAAGGGGCTGTATTTGTCCTTGATAGAGTTCTTTTACTGACAGACGCTTTAGTATGATGTCGTCAATTTTTATTGTACCTCCTCTGAAGATGTTGAATTTCTTGTTCATTCTTTTTCTTTATGAGCACTCTCAAGAGACTTTTTTTTTTTGGCGAGGCGGGGGCGGGGGGCTCTTGTGCTGGTATCAAGAGTAATGTGCGTCTCTAAGTAGTCGATCTGTTTTTAAATCAGAAACACTGTCAACTAGGCAAGTAACCTGGCTTCCCTTTTTATGTTGGCTACTAGAGGACTTAGAGCCAAATCTGTGGTTTTGTATTGCCCTTATTTCAGATTCTTTTTTCCATTCTTTTCCTTGATTTGATTTTTGCTTTCTGGTTTACTTCGAATGTATCATATTTGTGTATTTTAGATATTCTTGTAGGCAGTCTTAAATCACTTCTGGATAATCCTAAATAATATAATCATGAGCAGTTCACTCAACCACTTTGCCTTATTTTCTTTATAAAGTAAAAGAAAAATAATATTAACAATAATTGAAGTTCAGATTATTATAGGTTATACATAGTTTTATATAATCAGTTGGATATGGTATATTATATTATAATTTTCAAAGGTCATCCAAGATTTCATCTGATTCTTCATTTTATAGATGAACAAATGGAGGTTTGGCACCATTTAGCCATTTGTGTCCAAGTCACAGCTAATAAGTCGTAAAGGCTAGACTTGAACTGTGACCTTTTGATAACAAATTTTTTATGCTCTATATGAGTCGGAATCGATTCGATGGCACTGGGCTGGGTTACTGATCTTTTTGAGTTCTTTAACTGTCATGTCTTAATGATTTGTGGATAATGTAAAAGGCATCTTATCAGATTGTATCTTATGAGATAAAGCTGGGGGTGACCAGGTGATAATTTGGTTGACAAAAACCAAGATTTCAAAAGATCAGGGTCACTGGGTTGACATTAACAAACAGAAATTTAACAGGGACAGTAATAAATTAGTGTAAGAATTCTTAACAATTTTGAATGCTAGCACAGTGTGAACCAAAAAGCAAGGAGTCTTAAGTTATCTCAGTAGCAGTAGGATTTTTAGAATAAACAGTATAATCTTATACTAAGTTTACCTTATCTGGACTATTAATATAAGTCAATTCTGGTACCACCTTAAAAGGGATATTGACAAATTCAAGATTGGTCAGTATGGCTGAAAGTGAGAAAAACCATATCCTTAAAAGTGGTTAAATGTACTAGAATTGTTTAACTCAGAAAAAGACAACTTTAGAGGGATGAAGAAACAATCAGTAGCAGTGGACGGTAGTTATTTGTTGTTGTTTTTAATAACTTCAAAGAATAGGGCTGGGACTCCTAGGTGAAAGTAACACGGAGACAGATCTAGTGTAGGAAGAGCTTTAACAGTTGCAGCTCTCCCAGAATGAATGAATTAGCTTGGGAGACAGTGCCTCTATTGTCTGGAGTCAGGATGTCCGGGGTGTTAGAAAATTCCTGCATTGAGTGTAAGATCGAATTAGATGACTTCTAAGATCTTTTTTGATTTTATAATTTTAATGACCCTCAACGAGATGGATTGACACAGTGGCTGCAACAATGGGCTTAAGCATAACAATGATTGTGAAGATGGCACAGGACCAGGCAGTGTTTTGTTCTGTTGTACATTGGGTTGCTGTGAGTCGGAAGCGACTCAATGGCACCCAACAACAACGATGCTCCCTCTTAGGAACATGTTTAAAAAAAAAAAACCCACTGCTGTTGAGTCAATTCCAACTCTTAGTGACCCTATAGGACAGAGTAGAACTGCACCATAGAGTTTCCAAGGAGCATCTGGTGGATTCAAATTGCCGACGTTTTGGTTAGCAGCCGTAGCACTTAACTGCTACGCCACCAGGGTTTCCTCACACCTAGTGTACCCTTGAAATTTTTTTTCTTGTTTTCTTAATACCTAATGGGTTTGTGGTTTTTCTTTATTTATAGGACTCCGTATTTTCTTGTTGATTCTTTAGTTTTTATTTGTGAAACCTAGTCTCCATGCTATCCCACCCCCAATGTACTGAATGGAAAAGAAATTACATTAGAAGTGTGCTTTTTGTCAAGGCATATCCTGTTGGAAAATATAATGGAGTTCTGAGGACTTGAATATTTCTGTTTCTAAGCAGCAGTACTCAGAAAGGTGGTGACCAGCATGGTGAAGTGTTTTCTGTTTTTAACTGTAAGAAGATGGCAAAGGACATAATAACAACCATTAAGAATGAGAAAACTAATGTAAAGTAATTTTTTTTTAAACTATGGAAATTAATACTTTATTTGTATCTCACAGCAAAAGTTCAAACAGACCCTCCCTCAGTTCCAATATGTGACCTGTATCCTAATGGTGTATTTCCCAAAGGACAAGAGTGCGAGTACCCGCCCACACAAGATGGGTAAGGACCATAAAATAACTTCAAATTTAACTTTTGAAAGTTGTAGTTTAGCAGTAAAGCAGATTTGATTTTTCTCAGGACTTTGCTCCACTAACTTAAAAGTTTATGAATTTGTTGCAGAGAAAATATAGTACAAGCCCTCTTACCCAAAATGATTGAGACCAGTAGTAGATTGGTTTATCAAAAAAGTAGGGATCACTTTGAAGAGTGGCATCTTGGGTCTTAAACGCTAGCAAGCAGCCATCTAAGATGCATCAATTGGTCTCAACCTACCTGGATCAAAGGAGAATGAAGAACACCAAGGACACAAGGTGATTCCGAGCCCAAGAGACAGAAAGGGCCACACGAACCAGTGACTACATCATCCTGAGACCGGAAGAACTAGATGGTGCCCAGCTACAACCAATGACTGCCCTGACAGGGAACAGAGAACTCCTGAGGGAGCAGGAGAGCAGTGGGATGCAGACCCCAAATTCTGATAAGACCAGACTTAATGGTCTGACTGAGACTGGAAGGACCCTGGTGGTCATGGCCCCCAGACCTTCTGTTGCCCCAGGACAGGAACCATTCCTGAAGCCAACTCTTCAGACATGGATTGGACTGGACAATAGGTTGGAGAGGAATGCTGGTGAGGAGTGAGCTTCTTGGATCAGGTGGACACTTGAGACTATGTTGGCATTTCCTGCCTGGAGGGGAGATGAGAGGGTGGAGGGGATTAGAAGCTGGCGAAAAGGACATGAAAAGAGAGAGTGGAGGGAGAGAGCAGGCTGTCTCATTAGAGGGAGAGTAATTGGGAGTGTGTAGCAAGGTGTATATGGGTTTTTGTGTGAGAGACTGACTTGATTTGTAAACTTTCACTTAAAGCACAATAAAAATTATTTAAAAAAAAAAATAGGGATCACAAGGAGATAGAGGGGAGGGAAGTACTGTGCTGTCTCATCAGAGGGAGAGCAATTAGGAGTATATAGCAAGGTGTATGTAAATTTTTGTATGAGAGACTGACCTGATTTGTAAACTTTCACTTAAAGCACAATTAAAAAAAAAAGTAGGGATCATTAAAAATAACAATCTTTGTAGATAAACATTAAAACAAATTTGTTATTTGTATTCACTGCTCTTGATATTTGAGCATAGATTTTCATTGGAGTTCCATTTTTTTTTTTCTTCTTTTTCCATAAACTGTATCCATGATGCATTATCTGTGGTTTCCAATTTGAGTTTCTGTAAAAGAACAGGAACTGACTAATATGTAAGGACTGATGCCTGTATCTTTACAATTTTTTTAAACCATTTACATTTTTTATCTACACATCATTTGACAGAAGTATTTTTTGGTGACTTGCCTTAATTGAGACTTTTCAAAGGAGCCAATTTAGTTTTCACAGAAACAAATTCTTGTTATGTAATGAGTAATTACAGTTCAGAATTATTGTAACAAGTACAAATGGCTTAAACAGGTCTGGGAACAAATTCACCTGATTCTTAGAAGTGTTCTTAAAGGATACATTTCATGTGGTGAGCAGGAGCTTGCTCAGAGAGAATATACAGAGTGGTTATGAGATTGGAAGCCAGGACCAAACTATCTGCATTTCAGTCCCAGCTCTAACACTTAACAGCTTTGTGACTTGAGCAAGTAACTTACCATGTCTGTGCTTTCATTCCCTCTTGCATAAAAAGGGCATTTCATCAGATTGTTGTGAGAAAAAATAATTACATATATTAAGCACTTACAAGAGTGACAGACACATTGTAAGCATTCTAGCTACTTCTATGATAATAATTATTGTTATTCAGAATAGTAGCCTGTCACGCATTAATATTTAGAATACTGTGAGCATTGATCAGTATGTTTTAGAGAGTAACTCAAGAGCATTGGTTAATCCAGTGGTCGCAATAGTTGGTCAAGAAAGCTTCTACTGTAGTGTTTGTTATTTTATAGGCCTGTAAAGACATCATTGTTTTTCTTTAAACATAGAAAAGAACGTAATGTTATGTTTTCAACTCTTTTCCCACCCAGTTGTGAATACTCTTAGGATATAAGTTTCTGGTATTTTAGGACATGGGCTTCTTTGCATTTGAATTCATCAATCACTGTCCCTGCCTTAAAGCATTTATTTTTAAAATGTCACAGACACATGTAATTTTAATTCATGAAGTCCCATAGTACATATAATGTAATCACATTTTTAAGTATAATCTTTTAAAATCTTTTTTTTTTTTTTTTTTTCTCTTTTTGGCTTGTTTCCTCTTCCTTTTCTTTGTTCCAGACCCATATTAACCGCCGAGCAGGTAGCCTTCTGTAATTTTTTATGCTCATATATGTGGACATACAGGCCTGTGTTTACAATAAAGAGAATATTTTGGTTATTATTTTACAAAAATGAAATCGTAGGCACACTTTCCTCTACCTTGATTGGTGTTACCTTTTGCAAGTCCCTCCAGGTTGACCAGAATAGCTCTAATATTCCTTCGAATGGCTTTATAATACTCCATGGTGTGAATGTACCATACTTTGCTCGACCATTCTCTAATTGGTGGGCATTCATTTTGTCTCCAATATTTTTTGCTACTGTAAAGCATTCTGCAATAAACATCTTTCTTTATACATATGTATCCTCTTATACCGGCAGTTTTATGTAATAGTTTCTAGGTGTGGGATCCCTGAATCAAAGAATATATCAGTACATTTCCCAGACTGCCAGTGAGTTTGAATATCTTTTGATTGTTGGCTTTGTGTATGGTACCTTTTGCTCATCCAGAAGTTTTTCTAATTATTCATTCTGCTCCACTGATGTATTTGCCCATCCCTGTGCTGGCACTGTTTTGATTTGATGTCAGAAGTATTCTTATAATTTGGTAAGGCAAATCATTTTCCCCCTTCAAACACACTCAACCGTAGTTCTTTTTTTTATACTTTCCTTGGCTGTTTTCAGTCATAGTCACACACACACAGAAATGCCCTTGTGGAATTCTGATTGGAATTGCATTATGTTTATTAGTTTTTGAAAATTAATAATTCTGTCACATTCTCTTATTATCCAGTGTCAAGGTATATTTTTCCAGGTAGGTCCTGTCTCTTGTTAAAGTTATTCTTAAGTGTTTTATGAGTTTTGTTAGTGATGTGAATGAGATATTTTAATTCCTGTTTCCATTTCTGGATGCTAATTGGTAGAGGGGAGGAAAGCCATTGATTTTCTATACTTTTTGACAGGCAGTTAATATTTTCAAGATAGATTTACACTGCAAAAGAGTTTTATAGTACCTTTTTAAATTTGCTTCATGGCAGTAAAGAAACCCACAGTATTTCTAATGCCTGAATAATGTACTCTGTATATACCATAATTTATTTGCCCAATTCTCTTTTATTTTACATATAGTTTCTTTCTAGTTACTACTACGAACAGTGCTGGCAGATAAATATCCTTACATTGTTTCCTACTCTTTATAATAAGAATTTTCAAACACAGAAAGGGTTGAACGAATATTATAATGAACTCATTGCATAGATTGACTAGTTCTTAACATTTTGCCGTGTTTGCTTTATCTCTGTATATGTATGTCTTGTTCTTGTTGTTGAGTTTCTGATTTTGCTGGGCCATTTAAAAATAACTCTCAGACATCTTGACTCTTCACCTCTAAAAGCTTCAAGCATCTCCCCAAAGTGACATTCTTCAAATTATCATTTCTAATTAACAGTAATTTGCAACTATCATGTAAATACCTAGTTCATATTTAGATTTTTTCCAGTTGTATTCAGAGCATCTTTTTAGCCGTTTCCTCTACCCACTTTTGCACAAAAGCAGGATGTGATCATGGAGCCCTGGTGGCACAGTGGTTAAATGCTCTGGTTGCTAACCAAAAGATTGACGGTTAGAACCCACCAGCCAGCCACTCCACGAGAGAAAGATGTGGCAATCTGCTTCTGTAAAGATGTACAGCTTTGGAAACCCTATGGGGCAGTTCTGCTCTATCCTATACAAAAAAAAAGGAACAGGAAACCGGTTGCCCTCAAGTTGATTCTGACTCATAGCGACCCTATGGGACAGAGTAGAACTGCCCCAGTTGGTTTCCAAGGAGCACCTGGTGAATTTGAACTGCCAACCTTTTGGTTAGCAGCTGTAGCTCTTAACCACTATGACACCAGGGTTTCCCACTCTGTCCTGTAGGGTTGCTGTAAGTCGCAATTGATGGCAACGCCTTTGGATTTTTGGGTTAATCAAGGTTCGTGTGTTGCGTATGGTTAGGGTCCCAGCTGCTTCTCTTTCCCACCATCGCATTGACTTTTTGAAGAGGCTGGGCCAGTTCTAGAAAGTTTCACATTCCGGGAATTATTCAGTTGTTTCCTTGAGGTGTCATTAAACTTTTTCCTCTATACATGTATTTTGTGTACAGTGAAATTAGGTATAACAGCTTGATGGGATTTAGATTAAAATTTTTTGATAAGAGTTATACCATAAGTAATGTTGTGTACTCCATTATCATATTCCATTGCATCAGATGCTGTATCAGTTTGTCCTACCATTAATTTTACTGAGTTTGATCACTTGGTTAATGTGACTGCCAGCTCTTTCCTTTTTAAAGGTACTGTTTTCTTTTTGCATTTCCAAGTAACCTGTGGGGGTACTTTAATACCATTGACCTATCCTTCAACAGCCTTTCACCTAATTGTTTTAATAGCCATTGGTGATTCTAGCTTTATCATTTATTTCATTGGGGACTATAAAATGATTAATTTCTAATTCATTCCTTCCACGTTCGTTAGCTGACATTCTTCTATAAGAAGAGTTTTCTCTCATCAACGGGGGGACAACTATAGTTTCTTCTTAAAGGCAGGATCAGTGCTTTATTTTTTCTCTTTAAGCACCAGTTTTCGGAGGAAGGAGTCGTCATGTTTGCATGCATTTAAAATTATTTTTGTGTTATAGGCAATGCATTTTTTTTAATAGTTTTTGTAAATATGGCATATAAAAAACAAAAAAAACAAACCCACTGCTGTCGAGTCAATTCTGACTCATAGTGAAGCGACCCTATAGGATATAAAAAAAATAGTGCTCTAAAAATCCTTATGAAAGCTGACTGCCACATCTTTCTCCTGGGGAGCGTCTGGTGGGTTCAAACCCCTGAAGTTTTGGTCAGCAGCCAAGCACTTAACTACTGCACCACAAGTGCTCGTTTGCTTTAAAAATACAAATGTAATTAGCTTTTAATTTATTCATGCAGTGGATTCAGAAGTACTTATGGCTATCTGAAATTAATAATCAGAGACCTTTGTATTTTTTTGTTTTACTTATTTATTTTTCTTCTGGTGAAAATGGTGAAATATTGAAGACTCAGTACATCTCAAAGAGGTGTGAGGAATTTACATACCCTCTAAACTCCGTAGAAAGATTGTCTTTCAAGCAATAGTTTTGATAGTTGTTTATAGACATGTTGTTTGCCATGGAATTGATTCCAACTCCTGGCGACCATGTGTACAGAGTAAAACTGTGCTTCATAGCGTTTTCAAGGCAGTGACCTTTCAGAAGCAAATCGCCAGGCCTGTCTTCCAAGGTGCCTCTGAGTGGGTTTGAACTGCCAGCGTTTTGGCTAGTAGTTGAGTGCTTAATTGTTTGCACCACCCAGGGAATCCTTTACAGACATAGTAATATATTTAAAAAGCATTTCTGCTCTGCCTTGGTCCATTTGATTAATTGCCTTTTGGAATAATTGTTATGAGCTGAGAATGGTTATGTTTTTTGTCATATTTAATTAACTTCTGTATTTTTATTGAATAGACTGAATATCAAAAGATCAAATGGAGGAAAAAGGAGAGGCTCCTTCATAATGTAATTTGTTTTCGTCCTCCATTTGGGCCTGAAAATGTAATTATAGACCCTGCCAGTAGGTTTCTCAAGTATCGCTAATGATTTTTCAATTTGAACTACACTTTTAGCAAAAAAAATTTCTTCAGTGCAGCTTCTGATTGTTGCAGATCATTTTGTAATCTTTTGAAGAATCCACTGCTTCTAGGAGTCAGCCATGCAGTCTTTAGAAATGCAAGACCTTCATGTGAAATTGGTTGATTTTAATATTGAAAATCTTTATTGTATCATGTTCTAAAGTGTAATAAAACAGCATTTGAGATTTCATTACACTCACAATTTTAACCTGTAACAAGTGAATTTAAAGAATCTCAGGGCTAGATATGATAGGAGCAGGAACAGGAGTTGATTAAGACCCTAGATGTATGGTTTCTATGGCAAGGTCATAGGAAGTTCTTGGTGGACATAGTCTTTTCTTCTTATCATTCTGGACTAAGTATTTGCTGGTGGTTTTGTTTTCACAAAACCATTGGCTTTTGAGGCAGGTGCTTCAGCCTTTACTACTAAGTGCAGCTGTAACATATGTGCTAGAATTGTGGCCTAAGAGGTGAAGAATTGTGTTTTGTTTAAACATTGATTCAGGACTATAACCCTTATGCCTGAAAGTGGTTTATAGTTAGAACATTCAGGTTTTTAGTTCTAAGGAAAGATTTCTGGACTAGTGGGAAGGAAAGGGTTGGAGTTAAAACTAGGTTAGAAGACTTTGGCAACTTTTTATCTAACTTGCCTGCCCCAGTATGAGTGAATAACCTTAAGTGTATTGCAATTGAAAAATACTGAGCCACCTTACTTTTTAGAGGATCTTAACCCTATTGCTTTCTAGTCTGAGGATCTAGGAGGCAGACCAAGTGTTCCTTTGAGCACTTTAGTTAGAAGTTGGCTCTGAGTTTTCACTATGTCTATAAAAGTATTTCATATACATTTGAATACTTCTGGAGTTTAAAACTGACTTTAAATTGATGGTGCTGTGATATTTCGATCATCAGATAACATCAGTAAATACAAAATACATTTCCAAAACGAAAACAAGCCAGAGAAGCCTCTGTGATGCTTAAGTACCCCTTTGCCACAAAGTTCTCATAAGATAGCCCTTTTGGGACTTATAGCAAATTAGGGGTGCTAGATGTTGGCACACAGTAACAACAGCAGTAGGGAGGAATTATGTACTTGAAAAATGACACAGCAAAACTCAAAGCATTTTGGGGTGTTAACTTAGGGACCTTTAGTTTATAGCAGAGTTGGGTTAAAAAAATTTTTTTTTAATATTGCAAAACATAGTGAATATTTTACTATGTCGAGAATGTTTTAGGCCTTGAAGATTACTCATTTCTGCTGCTGTAGCATGAAAGTAGCTGTGGACGAATGGGTATTGCTATGTTCTAATAAAACTTTGTTTACAAAATAGGCACCAGGCCAGATTTGGCCATACTTTGCCAATCCTGGTTTAGAGGCAAGTAGGAGTAACTCTTTGGAGGCATCATTTTTACAGTTCAGTGTAATGTTGTTAAACGTCAGTGATTCAGTGATTATGAATTCTGTGTTCAGTCTTTTTAAGAATGTTTGAAAGTTGTAACAAATTTTAGAAAGATTTTTATTCTAAAACAATGTTTTTGAAAATGTACTACTTTAAAGGTCATTAGTGGAACACCTCCTTCTCAGATGCTGAGTACAAAAATTTGTTACCCCTGGATATATATATATATATGTATATACAGACACATTTTTTAATTTAATGAGTCATATCTTTCAATGAAGATAACTTCTAATAAATAAATAAATAGATAAGATAGAGGTATAGATACACACACACAATTAGAAAAATCCTGCAAAAGCACACATGGTATTATCTGTCTTGAGAAAGACATGCGTAGGTAGCCACGTCAGGTCTTTGAATTTGTATTTGCTCTATTAGCAAAGTTAAATGCTAATTTTTGGTGTGTTCCCCTGAAGCCTCTTAACTAAATATTACCCTGAGTAGAAGGATGATGTTTTTTTCACCTGCTTTACTTTCTAGAACTTTTCTGATTTTTCTGGTTCTCTCGTTCCTTCCTATTTTATGTTGGCAGCATATTAGTCCCTTTGCCTATAAATGAAAACTCCCTCGAGGATTTTATTTCCCCCAAAAGTCTTATGAAAGGTATAATTCAGTTTGTGTTGAGTGCAAGTATGCAGCTACTTGTAGTTCAGAAACTTGGTTGACATTTAATCAAAGAAACTGAAAATGTAACTTATTTTTTCTAAATGTCTTAAATTACCTAGTATATTTTTATCTCCCTTAGCTTTTATGCTTGTTTTGCTGTTTCTTAAATGGACTAATACTGTGTTATGTCTACTCTAAAGGAGAACAGCTGCTTGGAGAATTACAAGTGAAGAAAAGAAAGCATTAGATCAAGCTAGTGAAGAGATTTGGAATGATTTTCGAGAAGCTGCAGAAGCACATCGACAAGTTAGAAAATATGTTATGAGCTGGATCAAGCCTGGGATGACAATGATAGAAATCTGGTAAAATGATTGTCTTTGTAAGAACATGATTTTCAGACAACTTTTTTAGTTCTTTGAAATGCTTGGCGTTCATTACCACTTTGCAAAAACTTTATTTCAAATAAATATTCTAGAAATCTCTTTTAAATTCTTATAGTAATATAGATGTAAGAAGGAAACCATAATAGCAACATAAACTTGTACCTCAGCCACCATATTTTGTACACATGTATACTCATGCACACATGCAAATACACACATTAGACTGATGCTTATTTTCTGTCTGGAAATCTGTTCTTTTGCTATCTAAAATTATTCAGATTAAGAAATTAAAATTTTGCAGTAACTTGAATAAGACAGAAAACATTTATAGGACAGTGTGAAAAAAACCAATACAAGTAATTATTTAATAAGCTTTCTGAATTTGAGCTATGAGGGATATAAAGGTAAGAATGTAAATGTAAACAAATTCCCTTTTCTTTTTTTCTTAGTGAAAAGTTGGAAGACTGTTCACGCAAGCTAATAAAAGAGAATGGCTTAAATGCAGGTTTGGCATTTCCTACTGGGTGTTCGCTCAATAACTGTGCAGCCCATTATACTCCCAATGCTGGTGACACTACAGTATTACAGTACGATGACATCTGTAAGATAGACTTTGGAACACATATAAGTGGTGAGTCCTTGGAAATAACTCCTACTCTGCTCTCCCCGTTCCCCAAAACTTGTCTCTGTTGAATGGAGCTGTAGATACTGAACTCCCAAATTTTGTTCTTACCTCAATACTTTATATTATAATAACTGTGTTGAGGCAGATTTAGTTTAAAGCAGTCCCATTAACTGGGGTAAGGTGAAAGCCACTGGATTATTGAGGCTTATTATACTTTGTATCAAGGCATGAAAAATGGACTTCTACATTTCTTAATGATTCAGGTCTTTGTTTCAGACATTATTTATTGGAATAATAACAGCATACATTTATTTAGAACCTTTAAATAGTTTTTCTAAATTCTCCCCAAAACTCTGTGAGGTAAGTACCTTGTTATTCTCACTTCACAAGTGAGAAAGCAAATTTAGATAAAGTACTTAGCTAAGGTTATACTAAACTGGAGAAGCTAGTCAAGATTTGTGCTTGGGGTCATATAGCCCTGTACATTTTCTCTGCTCCACTGTCTTCGTTTCTGAGGGCTGCAGTAACAAAATATCACAAGCAAGTGACTTTAAAGAACATAAATTTATTTTCTCACAGTTTTGAAGTCTGGAAGCCCAAATCAGGTTGTCTACTGTGCTGTTTCCTTCTGAGGGCTTAGAGAGAGGGACTTTTCCATGCCTCTTCTAGCTTCTGGTTTGTGCTTGCAATCTTTGGTGTTCCGTTGCTACTTATAGATGTATCTTTACATGATGCCTTCCCTCATGTGTCACTTTCTGTGTTCTTCCCTTTTTTAAGACACCTCTCAGAAGAGATTAGGACCTATTCCAAAATGTGAACCTTAAACTGATAACATCTACAAAGAAAAATCTTTTTTCCCTAAGCAAGGTCACATTCACAGATACAGGGGTTAGGACTTCAACATATCTTGTGGGACACAATTCGATCCATAACACGTACCTTGCTGTTCCTTAGTTCCCTAATCTTTTCTTGCTTTGATTTTATTCTGTTTATCTTTCTCATGGTTGTGTGAGTACTGAATCGGTATTGCCTTGGAGTAGTATGTACTAATCCTGGAATTGTTCTTTTCATTCTAAAACCGTATATACTTTTTTGCCCTTTTGATTATGAATGCTCCCTGGGTATTTGGGGTACTGCCCTTATTTGAGTCCCTCATTTTATTTATTTTTTCTGTTAACTAGTAAGGTTAATAGAGTAAGTGCTATAAAGTAGTTTAAATTAACTAGCTGATAAGTAAACTTAAAGAGCAATTTTCTCTTTCAGGTAGGATTATTGACTGTGCTTTTACTGTCACTTTTAATCCCAAATATGATATGTTATTGAAAGCTGTAAAAGATGCCACTAACACTGGAATAAAGGTATGTGAACTATAAGCACCATTTTAAGCATTTACTTCATATTCTGTTTGAGGTCTTTGGGCTTAAGGTGATTAAAACCTGGTCCCCTGTTCTGAAAGTCTTAGGTGAGTAGGGGCACTGGGTGGACTGGGATACCAAGGGCTTTTATAGAGGAAGTTGTAATGTACAAAGCAGTTTTTCTAATTGTCCATTATTTTAAAATATTAGGAAGAAATTAAATTTCTGTAAAATTCTGCACTTTCAGATTACAAAGTATACATAATTCTGTTTTTAGTGTGCTGGAATTGATGTTCGTCTATGTGACGTTGGTGAGGCCATCCAAGAAGTTATGGAATCCTATGAAGTTGAAATAGATGGGAAGACATACCAAGGTATGTTGTTTAAAATTTTTATCTTATTTTGAAATGCATGGGAGTTGTTGTGCAGAACTAATTGTATAAATTGAGTGCTTTCTTTGGGTCAGCTGCTTTACCTTTATATCTTGAAGATACAAAGAAAGAAGATGGGATTTGACCTGCTCAGGGCATTCTAAGAGTACTGTGGTCACTAGTGAGGAGCTGTTGCCAAGCTTTTCTGTTAGCTGATAAATAAGACTCCGAGTGTGGCCAAAATGCGGACTAGGTTTTCTATGACTAACAAGATCAAGGCTCAGAAAGAAGCTAGAGGCTCTATCCAGTGATCACTTCCCAATTTTGGAGGGGAGGATGAGGAATTGTGCTCAGAATTCGAAGGCCAGTTAATTCCTTCTGTGTCCCTTCTTTAGTCCTCCTCAGTTCCTTTTTGCCTCCTAGTTTTTCCCAGCCTGCTGCCTTAGGGATATGGTCCCGGAGGCTCTGTGCTTGCTGGTGCTCTAGTCATCTCAGTTGGTATGTCCCTTCTTCAACTCCTGTGGTCTGTCTGACACCCCCATGGCCACCATCCTCCTTTCCAATCTATGCTCATTGCTCTGTTACCCCTGCTCTAATAACTTTTTAATAGAACATTTCATACATTTCCCATAACTAGATTCTGTCTCTCTTTTATAGTCTTCCTTGCCCTTGCTTGCTTCTTGCTCCCAATAAACTCATGTCATTCAGCATTCTCTGCATTCCTCTGAGATCTGACATTGCCTATCCTTGTTTTTGAAGTCCATTCTAGTCCTTGACCTTGACTCCTGGTACCACCCTAACCTCTGTTGGCATGCCAGGTGGCTTCAATATCTGTATGGGCAATCCAGTTATCACCTAGGCATCATCAGTTTCTAGACCACCTTGGCAGTTTTTGCCTCCGTAACAGTCCCTTCCTGTGTCCAAATACTGAAACTTACTACAATTTTCTTCTCTTAAACAACAGCCATTCTTTTTATTTCCAGCTCTTTCCTTTTCTTTACTTCTATTGTATCTATTATTTAATATCAAGACTTCAATTCTCTTGATACTTTTCATTTCCCCAATGTGCCACTCTCTCACAGCTTCATTACCCTTCTTCCTGCCTAGACCCTTTGGCAACAACATTAATTCTTCTCTCTCATCTGTATTTTTAGCTTCATTATCGCTTTGATTTTTAGGTACTCTTCTCTTACAGATCCCCAACCCAGTACAAACCAAAAATACTCCAAGGCTGCTCATATTTGAGTAAGAGGTATTGTGGGATGAAGAAAGCACACTTTGGGGTCAGGCAGGTCTGACTGAGCTTAGAGAAAGCGTATAACCAGTTCGGTTACAGCCGACTCAGCAAAACAGGAACAGACCTGAAGTTTTACCATTTGGATGATTCACCACGGTACCCAGGATGAGAAAAATGGCAGATCAAAGTCCTGGAATGAGAGAGTAAGAAGAGGGGTAGTGAGCCCTTTCAAGTTTTACCACTGTTGGGTTCCAGATTTTTCCATTGTCCTTAACAAACTCAGTGCCCCTTAAGCAGTGACTCCCCTTTTCCTTCTCTTTCCTGCCCCAGTAAGCACGGATAAACTTGTCTATTCTAGATATTTCATATAAATGGGAGTATACAATATTTGTTCTTTTGTACCTGCCTTATTTCACTCAGCATGTTTGCAAAGTTTATCTGTGTCGTGGCATGTACCAGAACGTCCTTTCTCAGCTGAGTAATATTCCATTGTTTGTATATACTGCATTTGTATATCTGTTGCTGGACATTTAGGTTTTTACCTTTTAGCAATTATGAGTAGTGCTGCAATGTCTTTTTTTTTTTTTTTTTGGTATTGTGAAATATAACTAACACTGAAAATGCACAAATCATAAAGATCCAACTTAACAGTCGTAAAAGCTATATAACCTCACCCTTCAAGACATAGAATATTCCCAGCATTCCAGAAAAGCCCACACACCGTATACCCTGTCCCAGTTTTGCACACTTTCTCTAGTGAGCCACTGACGAGACTGTTAAACGATTTGTATTTGCTTTTATGTCATTACTACCTAATTATACATCCCTAAACAGTAGCTTAATTGTGCTTAATTTTGAACTTTATATAAACAGGATTATACACTGTGTATCATTATCCTTCTTTTGCTCACGTTATCGTTAGGTTTTATTCCAGTTGTTGCATGCATGTATCCCTAGATTTTCATTTTTATTGTTGAATAGTGTTCCATTGTATGAATAAACCACAGTGTGTATTATCTCTACCATTGATTTCAAGACATTTGGTAATTTAGATTTTTTTAACATTTATATTGAAATGATGTAATAATAAAACAAGACTTCATAATTACCATTTAAACACAGCATCCTCATTTTCATATATATTTTTTTTTTTTTTACTGTGGTAAATGTACATGTAACAAAACATTTGTCATTTCAACAATCTTCACATGTACAGTACAGTGGCATTAACTGTGGTTGTCATGATCAGTCGTCAGCCTTATCCATTCCCAAATTTTTTTTTCACTCTTAATAGAAGGTCAGTGTCATATTCCCTTTTGGTCCATAGTCATACAAACACGTTTTTCATGTTTGTAATCATTATGCATATAATACTGTTTTATCTTGAAAATAACACCCTTTCATGACCCCCATTGTGTCCTCATCCCATAATTCTTTTTTCTCCATCCCCCTTCTAATTTTTAATCAATAATCTTTTTGTATTCTACTAGATTTCCAATTCATATTTAACTACCTTAAGGTTATCTAGTAGTGCCATATCTTATTTTTAAATAAATACTTGAACTCTGTTCCAAAAAGCCAAGCGTCTGTTTGTGCTTCTAGAGACCCCAAATAACTATTATTTTTCTATGTATTATAACAGTGAAACCAATCCGTAATCTAAATGGACATTCCATTGGGCCATACAGAATACATGCTGGGAAAACAGTGCCCATTGTGAAAGGAGGAGAGGCAACAAGGATGGAGGTATTATATATGAACACTTGTTCTTTTGTGAAAAGCATTTTGATTTTTTTTCCAAACTAAAGCTAGTGATCTGTCAGTTTAAAATATACAGTATGTTTAGCAAAATAAACTTGCCATCCCTATCCACCATGGCAGGGAGCTGGGCCATGTGAGTGTGCAAAGTGTATCTGGTCAGACCAGTGCTGGCTGAATCAACTGGAAGTTGTAGCTGTCAAAGGATTAATTATTCAACACTTGGTATTTATTGAGCATCTACTATGTACCAGTCTCTTTACTAGGCACTGGAGTCATAGCAGTGAACAAAACAAAGAAGCCCCAACCCGTGTAAAGCCTACTTCCTAATGGGGGTTGGGGGTAGGAGAGCACAGATAGACAAAAAAGTGCTAAGATGATAAAGCAGCGTGGATAAGGAATACCAGGGGATTTTTTCATGCTGCTGCTAACACAGGGTAGGGAATATTTCAGCCTGAAATTGAGATGGTAATTGTAATTAGTTTTACATTTTTTCTTCTCTCCCCTTGACCTTTGTATTTTTTAAGGAGGGAGAAGTGTATGCCATTGAAACCTTTGGTAGCACAGGAAAAGGTGTGGTTCATGATGATATGGAATGTTCCCATTACATGAAAAATTTTGATGTTGGACATGTGCCAATAAGGTGAGACTATTGATTTTGATATGACTATTAAGTTTCTTTTCCCAGCATTTAAAAAGTGAAAAACTTTCAAGGTGATACATTTCATAATGTACAGTTGTACCTCCTAACAGTAAGTCCTATTGGTTTCTGAAATACAGAAAATGGCCTCCTAAAACTTTCCACTGAGTTGGAGATAATACAGGCAAATAATTCTTTTCAGATCTAGTTTCTAGTAATAATTTCAGATGCTAACATTTCTAGCTTTTTCTTAATATTTTCCCATTGGTAAACTTTATGTTTTTGTTATTTACATTTATTTTTTTATGCTTTTGGGGAAGATAGTTAAGGATAGATTTGCACCTAATGCAATGCATTGAGCTTAATAGACAAAAAGGATATTCATTCCCACTGTACTCTCTAGATGAGTGTGTACTGGGAGTTTAACACACACACATATACAAACAGGAAACAATCATGGTAAGATGGCCTCCAGTTGGTCTCCTATTCAGCTGGCATCCATAATTAGGTACGGGACTATTTATACACTCTGCTTTTGATTGTTGAAAGAGGCAACAAAAGAGTTCTTTGGATCTTGATTATTCAGTGAAGACCCAGATAAGGTTTGAATTTTTTTTTAATGGGAAAATCTTTGAGTTGGTAACTTTGCAGCCAACTATTAATCTCGGAATTTCTCCTCCCAGGCTTCCAAGAACAAAACACTTGTTAAATGTCATCAACGAAAACTTTGGCACCCTTGCCTTCTGCCGCAGATGGCTGGATCGCTTGGGAGAAAGTAAATACTTGATGGCTCTGAAGAATCTGTGTGACTTGGGCATTGTAGATCCGTACCCACCATTGTGTGACATTAAAGGATCATATACAGCGCAATTTGAACATACCATACTCTTGCGTCCAACATGTAAAGAAGTTGTCAGCAGAGGAGATGATTATTAAACTTAGTTCAAAAGCCACCTCAACACCTTTATTTTCTAAGCTTTGTTGGAATACATTATACCAGATTTAATGTGCAACATATCGTCTGTTTTAACGGTGGACCTATGTAATACTTTTATCCATGTTTAAAAAGGAAAAAATTTGATCAAAGTCAAACCTTCTAATGTAATTAAGTTAACCAAGGAAAAAGCTTTCAGGACTTTCAGAAACGTTAACTGTTTTTTTCCGCCATCTGGGAAAATGCTATAAAGCTCAAATTAGTTAGGAATGAGTAACACATTTTGTTTGAACACTTAAGAGATGCTTTTCAGATATTTATATTACCATATTCCTACTTGGATGCTTTGAGTGACTACAACCAATTCTGCACCTATACCCTCTGGTATTGCTTTTTAACCTCCTGAAATCCATTTTCTAAAAAATAAAGACATTTTCAGATCTGAGAGCTACACTTCAATGTCTGTGGTTATAATTCTGGAGAGGAAATAGCTAAACTTAATGTAGGGAAATGTAGTACCTCTTGTCTGGATTGTAAACTGCTACACTGAAACTTTCTTCTGACATAGTGGCTAAAACAAAACCTACAAATGCGTAAAGTGAATCATTTTTTCTTCATTAATGAATATACAACGTTTAGGAATATTTTGATTTTGTTTTCTTTATAGGACCATGTTAGTCCTTGTCTGTTTTCCGCCCTACATTGAAAAGATCCACTAAGTGAGAACATGACTTAATGGGACTATTTTGCCAGCTTGAAACCTTGATTTACTAAAAAGGGAACGTTTAGATTTTTATCCGGTGGTAGTTTTTATTGGGAAATATATTCAGCATAGTCAAAAGACCAAAAAGGTATTTAAAGTTAATAGCAAAGAAAACCAGGGAAATGTTTCATGTTTGGATTCTTGTTCTAGTTAGCAAAGCTAAATTGAAGTTATTAGGCTTTTTCTTAAGTGAGCCACATTCTATAGCACTCTACCCTTGACTGGCTTGGATTCCTGACATCATGGGTGGTATTTCAGGAAGTGAGGTTACAATAACCTTTCTTCTAGCAGCTAAGTGCATAAGTAGGATGTAAGATGTGTAATTTCTTGTTGGAACTGAGCCCCGCTACCAATTTTTTAGAATTGCTTGAACTCTTACATGTGAACAATTTGTTGGGAGTGTTCCAATGCAGTTTAAAACTTGTCATGTACCAAGGTAAAGCCTTAATTTGTATGCTTTAGCACAAAGAGATTTTGCCTCTGGGATGCTATTTAGTTTGTATTTTGTTTAACGTCTTTTCTCATAAGAACAGAAACCTGACTTCTGTACCTAGGTCATTTATTACTTCAAAAAGCTGCTCTTTCAGCATTAGAGCTATATTATGAATGTTACCTTGTGGGATATACAATCTAGTTTTTAGCCATATGAGCCACGTTTATTATGGTGCTAATGTTCAATAGGTACCTCCCAATTATTTCTCCGCCCATCAGTTCATGCCTGGACATGTTACAGAGCTTGGGGCCTCCAGCTAGCTCCTGTGGGGTTTTGAGTCCAAGGGAGGTATAAAGTAACTATCTTGATCTCTAAGCCTGGGAATTTTAGAATTGATCCCTTTGAGTGAAGAATTTTGGTGCTTCATACTACCCTTTCAGCAGTAGTGATCTCACACCAACTGTGAGCTCAAGGTTCCCTTCCTAGGTAACTGTTGGGAGCATTAGCATCAACACATGCCCCTGGAATGGCTGGAAGGGATATGATCTTGTAAATAGGAAAGCTGTCACTTAAGAAAAAAATTGTATTGTTTACCTACTAGCCATGTATCTCTTGAAATCATTTTGTCATGTTTACAATAATGTACCCTCTATTGGTAACAAATTATTAGTTTGGTGTTTAACAATAGTGCCTTTAGTAAATTATTTTACAACCAAAGCACGTTGTTTTTTGTTAGATCAACTTAGAATGTAGAAGTCCGTGCTTAGATTTAAGGTGTACAGTAAGAAATCTGTTAAGTTTCTGTTCATTGTCTAGCTTTTAGTTTTCAGGGATTAAAGTAAAAGATTGTCACTTTCCCATATATTTTTACATTGCAATAAAGCACTGAAGCAAGCAACTATACCTTTACAAACAACACAGCTCAAGAGTTGTTTTAAAAACTGCCGTTAAAATAGGTGCTAAGAGAAGAAAAAGAAGTTTAGAAGTCTTGACTTTGACGAGCTACAATGTGTGGTGGCAAAGTAAGTAAAAAGTTGTCCTTGAAAATCAAAAAAGGCTAGACTCAGGTGTCTTGTCCACATAAATCTTTAATGAGGTATAATTATGTAACAGTTGAGGTAACAACTTGCATAGGTGTTTAGTAGTAATGACTGTAAACCTTAGCCGTTTTACACTCAAGTTGTATTTTTGGCACAGATGATTTGTCTGTACAGTGATACACTCTCATTGCACTTTACTATCAGCGGCCTCAAATCACTTGTTTTCTAAAATTTAAGGAAAAATTTGCCAATAGAGGGCCTTTTCAAGTTTATACTTAGAGGCAATCACTAATAGCAAACAGTATTCTACAGGATATTATCTTTTAAGATTTCAGTCTGCAAACAAACCAACTTGAGAAAAAAGGAATATATGACCTAGTTAACACTGAGCTGTTACATAGCTTATCTATGATCTACGGAGGTTAGTGGATTCTTCCCTTTCTCAGTTAGATAAAGTTAGCAGCAGTAGGACTTTAAAGAGATCTAGTAGGATTATTTAGGGAAGAGCATAAAGACTGCCTCAGGTTTTTGTTTTTTTCTTTAATAAACTATAAGTTTAGATCATTTTTAATATCTTTTCAAATGTTGGGGCCCAGTGTTTGAGTATCTAAGAGGCCACACCTCCTAGCATTCAAATAATCCTAGCAAGAGTAAGGAATCTAGACTTTATCTAGACATGTTGCCCAGTTGCCAATTTTGAACAATTTATCCTCTCTGCCCTATGCAGTTTTCTCTTCAAGAAATTTTCATTCATTTGAACTACAGATCTCAAGACACAATATGGCACAAAGCTTCTTTAAGAGAGCTAATCTTAAATGTATAAAATGAACTCATATCAAAATTAAAAACTGTACTTATATGACATAATATATTGTTTGCAGAATTCTGATTTTTGATATGACTGCTTTATTAGAATCTGGACAAAATCTATTTGCTGCCAGACAAATCATCATTAAGTACCAGCCATCATTTTTTCATGTCCATAGCACCAAAGTTCACTTAAATATACCATTTATAAAGCTGCCATTTTCATTTGGATACAGTTTGACTATGCCGAATAAATAACAATTATTAAAACTTAGTAATTTTTAAAAAATGATGTTAAACTAGCCAGATAAATTTTTTTTAAATGAAGTTAAATTAGCCAAGGCAATGTCTATTCTGAGCCCTGAAACATACAAAGCCTCTGGATTATCAGTGAATGTGACTGATGAATATTTAGGTGATACCTTCATATTACACTTTGAATGTAGTGGTTGAACTCCCTTCAAGGGGCAAAGGTGACTTCAGTATAAAAATGGCCTGAAAGAAATGCTTTTTTTTTTTCTTTTGGTAAGACTGTATTAGTGAAGACAGTGTCTAATTTTCCTATCTAATAAGAATTGGTATAGAAAATAGTTACAAAAGATAAATATGTAACAAATGTTTATAAAACGATGCAATCTGAACTTCTGTAGAAAATTGCACAAATTCATGATCTGAGCCAATTGAGACACCACAATATAAAAAGAGGTTAACACCAGTCTGAGGTAAACACTAAAAGTTTAAAACTCCCAAGTACTTTGAAAAGTTACCTCCTGTTGATACACGTTTTATACTAACTTTAACCTTGCCTCTGTAAAAAAGAACTTTGTTGTAGCTAGATACAAAATGCAGAAACATAGTGTGCACTGATTCATACGTAGAAAAACAGTGAAGCTCAAAATTGTCATTTAGCCCCTTTAAAAAGTACATATACAAATCACAAGAAGAAAGCCCCACTGTCTTTAGGTCAACTAAATATTTCATTATTAGAGGTATCAACTTCTTCAATGGGATGTTGGCTACCAGACAAGAGTTCTGGAGGCAAGAGTTTAGAATGTCCATTCTCAGTAACTCGCTGGGTGTAAAACAAGATATAAGCTTGGGCCTTGCATACTTCATCCATAGTGCACATGTTTAGCTTGGAATCATTGCAGTGTACCCAGAAGCCTAGAGGGAAGCACAGAAATATAAATATACCTTAATGGTTATAAGAGAACTTTCAAAATTTCTAGTATAAGATAAAAAGTGGATTTAAGAAAAGGTATTAGTTTCAGTGATTAGGTAAGCTTTTGAGGGGAACATTTTTTTTTTCTCTAATGAGAAATAAAGCTTGGGCAGTATGTTACTCTGGAATTATCTATCTTTATCATAGAAATAGTTTGAAGTTATAGAATCTGACTATTTGACCCCATACTCTAATTCCCAGTGTAATTCTACCAGTTAATGCTTTTGCCACTAATCACGTTATAAACAGAATACAGTATAATTAACTCCTGGTAGTTTAGTGTTGAATTATTTTTTGTCCACACTTCTTTTCTTTTGAGGGGAGGGAAAGAGGTGTTTCATTCTTTGTCAACAATAGGAGGGAAACGGGAAATAAAAAGTGAAACCGCAATCCAATCACTTTGCTACCTGTGAAGACTGTCTTATGGGGCCAGTGGAGGCAGTAAGTGGAAGTGAATTTTATGTTAAATCATGAACTCAAAGTTTGTTGCAAGTATCTATGAATCCCCATTTCATGAGAAGCCCCGATCTTTAACAAAACTAACAAATAAACCAGGAAACAGAGAAACTGCTCTTAGAAGTGTGCCTTTAAGAAAGGATATCACTCTCTTTGACTTTTAATTAGCCTTATTATCCTATCCCTTATGAGTCAGAATAGACTCGACAGCAATGGGTTTGGTTTTTTTTTGTTTCATAGCCCTTACATAGTCAAAACCCACAGTTTGCACAAATCCTGTTTTTTTATGAACAACATTACAGAAGCAGACATTCTAGAAAGAATCCAGAAGGTGGTCAAGTGGATAATTTAGTGGCCATTTTAGAAATCACTAAAGACTAGATGCCAGCTTCCAAGTCTAAACTAAGAGGAAATAATTTTTCCAGTCTATACCTCCTTCAGAATTGTAGCAGTAGGCAGTGTAGTGTCCTGAGCCAAATCCTTTGCCATGGTGCATTACTACAGCAGATAAGTCATAGATAAAGGATTCTGGTCTGAGGGATTTCAGGGACTCCCTGCAGCAATAGGGCTCCATGTTTAAGATTTCCTCAAAGCCAACATGAACACCAATCTTTTCTCGGTTATTACGTCCTGACCACCTGTGAACAAACCAGGGTAAAATTATCAACAAAATCAAGGGAAAATTATCATGTACTAGGTTTAGACAGACTCCTAGTAATTGAAGGTCCCAGAGTATAGAACACAAAGTATACAAATAATGTAAATATAAAATCCTTTCAATACTGATGTTGGCTATAATGGAGGAATTTAGGCTTTTTTTATGAACAGGTCCAGTGAGGTTTTAAATATTTGGCTTCTGTAGTTAGATGATAACAGGAAAAAAATTAACTTTTAGAAAAGAAAATTATGACCCTATGGGCACTTTCTCCCTTCTAACAGATGGTGAAGGTACCAGAAGGATTTTAATTTCTAGAGCTTGGCTACTAACCAAAAGGTCGGCAGTATGAATCCACCAGAAGTTCCTTGGAAACTCGATGGGGCAGTTCTACTCTGTTCTGTAGGGTCACTATGAGTAGGAATTGACTCAAGGGCAAAGAGTTTGTTTTTCTATTTGTTTCTGGTTTTGCCACAGCATGAGGAGGGTATCCCAGAAGGTAGAATTTGTTCTTGGGAGACATAATCTGGACCTTTATTGACCAGGTATGGAGCAAAGAAACAGGTCACCTCCTATTCCTCAGAACACTTCAGAGCTCGTCAAACCAGGAAAAAATAGCAACTGTGACCCTTCCCTGTGTGTAAGTCAGTACAACACCTATTAGTGACAAATAATGTACTAGCATTTTTCTCAATCCACTAGTTCATGTTTCCCATTAATGGGTCTATGCATGGCAAGCAGTGTTTTTATCAAATACATACAATGAACTGGTGCTACAGGGGAAGTAATATATGCTAGTTCTTTCAAGAGACAAGAGTTCAGAGGCAAAAGACATAGATGAAAATATGATACTATAAAAAGTATTAGAACATGAGGTTCAGACAAGTAGAAAAGGGAGCGGAATATGGACTGGTTTATGGAGGAAAAAATGTGAAAATGGTTTAAGATGTAAAATGGTAAGGAACTAAAGGTGAGACTTGTAAATTGTTATCTGCTGAACTAGAAGTCATTCCAATGCCACCCCCTCCATTAAGTGCATTAAAAATTCCTGCATCCAGTGGGCCTATAACTTTAGTAAAAATAGATCAAGCCATAAAATAATAAAATTGCTTAACATGAGAAGTTTCTATCATTTCACTTTACATATATCTCTATTTTTCTTTAAATCGAATTCTAACCTTAAATTATATTAACTGAAACACTTGTAAGCCATCTAAATGGAAAATATTTACTCATTCTCTTATTGATTGGTAAGTTGGGTACCCAATTTTTATGCTGAAGGATAGAAATACAAGAAAAAGATAAAGAAGAAGAATACTATACCCAAATTCAAAACGACTGGAAGACACACATAGGAACTCCTATGTTATTAGAAATGTTCCCTGTCTTATACTTCTTCAAAGGCTCCTGGGGGCCCCTCCCTAATTCCATTCTACCTTTTTCCCAGAGGTACTCACTATCCTGAATGTTGTATATAGCTTATCTTGCTTTATTTTATACTTTAAAAATATATTATTTAATAAAAATTTATATGTAAAAGTATACACATATACATAAACACATACATGAGAAAGATTAAGGAAATGTTTACAAAGAGGTCTGCCATTTGCATTCAAAGTAGTGAACCACAAGATGACAACATTAAAGAAGCTATCCCACGGCAATCGTCCTCCCTCCAACCTCTGGTAGGAGGCCAAACAACACAAAAATGTCACTGAAAATATAAAATGTTCATATCCTGTCAGAAGTTTTCTTAACATCTATCACAAGTCCAAGACCACAAAACTGATGAATAGTAAAGCATGGATTGTTTCTCTAATATTTTGGAATTAAATTTATTCCTAGTGTAACCCATGACTCAACAGAGATAGATAACATATATAATATTAGGTTAAGTTTAACTTTAGGGGGACCTGTGAGAGACATGATAATTAGGGTTGCAGAGTGGAGTTTTAAATAATGAGTTAGTCTCAAAACCTCTGAATGCTGGTAAGAGTGAACCATATGAACTTCAGGAGTTAATGTTTTATTAATGCTTTAGGTTAAGATTTATTTGCCTGCAAATATAGTGATTTTTTCACAGGATGAAGATGAACTTTTTTTATACTAAATTTTTTTCCTGTTTATGTCGCTAAGTATATTGAGACTTGAATTTCTATTAGAATTCATTCTTTTCTCTATTACCTGCTCTGTATAAAATACACTACTTCTAAATTTATTATTTTGTTGGATGCTTTTTCTCCATTTTTACTGAAATCATTTTTCTACATGTGTGCAGCTACTTGAAATCATGAAAAGTAAGAACAAAGTGGGGGACTCACATATCCTGATTTCAAAATGCACTGCAAAACTATAGTAATAAAAACAGGATAGACATATGGAAACAATGGGGAGTCCCTGGGTGATGCATACAGTTAACATATTCAGCTGCTAACTGAAAGGCTGGGTGGGAGGTTTGCATCCACGCTGAGGCACCTTGGAAGAAAGCCCTGGCAATCTATTTCTGAAAAATCAGCCATTGAAAACCCTATGGAGCACCGTTCTGTTCTGACATATATGGGATTACTATGAGTCAGAATCAACTTGACAACTGGTTTTTACTGATAAATGGAATTGAGAATCTTGAAATAAACCCATATATCTAATACCAAGCAATTTTTGACATGAGTGCCAAATCTATTCAATGGGGAAAAGAACAGTCTCTTCAACAAATGGTGCTGAACCAACTGGATTTCCACACGCAAAAAAATGAGCATAGGCCCATACCTCAAACCATATATAAAAATTAACTCAAAATGGATCAATGACCTAAATATAAGAGCTAAAACCATAAAACTCTTAAAACATAGGGATAAAAGCTTCTGGACCTTCTTTTAAGCAACAGATTTTTAGATAAGACACCAAAAGCAAGAGAAATAATAGGTAAACTAGATTTCATCAAAATTAAAAACTTTTGTGCACCAAAGGACATTATTAAGAAAGTAAAAAGACCACCTATAGAATGGGCGGAAATATTTGGAAACCACATATCAGAGATGGGTTTAACATCTAGAATATATAAAGAACTCCTAAAACTCAACAGCAAAAAGGCTAATAACCCAATTAAAATGTGAATAAGGGAGTCGTTATGGACAGAATTGTGTCCCCCCCAAAATGTGTCAACTTGGCTAGGCCATGATTCTCAGTATTGTGTGATTATCCACCATTCTGTGATCTGATGTGATTTTCCTATATGTTGTAAATCCTACCTCTATGATGTTAATGAGGCAGGATTAGAGGTGGTTACGTTAACACGGCAGGACTTAATCTACAAGATTAGGTTGTATCTTGAGTCGATCTCTTGAGGTATAAAAGCGAGAATGGAGCAGAGACACAGAGGGACCACATTACCACCAAACAAGAAGAGCCAGGAGCACGTATCCCTTGGACCTGGGGTCCTTTGCTGAGAAGCTCCTAGACTAGGGGAAGAATGATGACAAGGATCTTTCCTCAGAGCCTACAGAGAAAAAAGGCCTTCCTCTAGAGCTGGCCCCCTGAATTGGACTTCTAGCCTCCTAGTCTGTGGGAGAATAAATTTGTTTGTTAAAGCCGTCCACTTGTGGTATTTCTGTTACAGCGGCACTAGATAACTAAGACAGACTTGAATAAACATTTCTCCAAAGAAGAAATACAAATGGCCAACCAGCACATGAAAAGGTGTTCAATATCAGAACAGTGAAATGTAGATCAAAACTGCAATGAGATAACACTTTACACTTTAGTAGGATGGCTATTATAAAAAAAATAAGTGTTGTAGAGGATGTGGAGAAATTGGAACACTTGTACACTGCTATTGGGAATGGAGTCTCTGTGAAAAACAATTTGGCAGTTCCTAAGAAAGTTAAACATAGAAATACCATGAACCAAACCAAACCCGTTGCTGTCCAGTCAATTCCAATTTATAGCAACTCTATATGACCCAGCAGTTCTACTTCTAGGTATACACTCCAAAGAACTGAAAGCAATGATTCAAACAGACACATGTACACTAAAGTACAATGCAGTATTACAACAGCCCAAAGATGGAAATTATCCACATACCCATCAATAGATAAATGAATAAACAAAATGTGGTGTATACATATAAAAAAAAAATAGTGGAGTATTATTCAGCTATAAAGGGAAATGAAGTCCTGATACATATCGCCAAGGTTCATGGATGAACCTTGAAATCATTATGCTAAATGAAATAAGCCACACATGAAAGGACAAATATTGTATGATTCTACTTACATCTTTAAAAAATAAAACCAGTTACTGTTGAGTCTTTCTTTTCTGACTCAAGGTTACCCCATGTGTGTCAGAATAGACTGTGCTCCGCAATGGCTATAATAGTTCAGAAACAGATCACCAGGCCTTTCTTCTGAGGTGCCTCTGGATGGACTGGAACTGCCAGCCTTTCAGTTACTAGTTTAGCAATTAACTGTTAGTGCCACCCAGGAACTCCATAAAATATCTAGAATTGGTAAATCCATTCAGACAAAAGAAGATTGGTGGTTACCTGGTGGTGAAATTAGGAGAGAGTGTGGCAAACAACTACACTGAAAATTGATGAATCTAATCATATGTAAAATGTACCTCTTAAATCAGGAAAAAAAAAAAAAAAAAAACTAACAACCCTAATGTAAGAAATATGGCCTCAACAGTTTTCAAATGATAGCACATTAAGTAACTTCCTCAGTGGGTCTCATTAAGATCAACATCTTAATCAAACAATAAGCCTCTCAGGTAAACATGGCTAACACATACTATGAAACCATACACTTTTTTCCAATTAAGTCACCTGAGTAGATATATTTCAGAAGACTAGAGTGGGTCTTTTTTAATTACTTCAAATTGAATTGCTATACCTTTGATCAAATATTTTTCAAGGACAATGCAATTGGGCCAAATACTCTAAGTTATAAACTAAGAAAAAAAATTTTTTTACACCTAAAATAAGCTGGTTAGACATCATAAACAGTTTTAAATTTACAAAGAAAAAAATACTATGTAGCAGACCAAAATGTGGTGAGTCTCCAATGGATTCTACAAGGGACGCCCAGCCCATCAGAAGGATTGTTACTAAATATGGTATCTGCTGGTCAAGGCTAAAGATAATGACCAGAATTTCTTTTTTCATTAAAAAAAAAAGTAGATACACGTCAATTTTGAAGCCCTGCAAATACAAGGAATGATTAAGTTAGAAGTAACTAGTTGGTAGGCAACTGTTAATATTATTTACCTGAATCGTTTGAGGTGTAGTCTGAGAACCCGAGGTAGGTGGCATATCATAAGTTGTTTCTGGGCCTCTGTGAGTACAACTGGTTTTGAGGAAAACTTTCTGTGCTTTGCTGTAATGCCAAAGACAGATCAAATTTGAGGATACAAAGAAAAGTTGGGCAACTTTTTAATTCGTAACATCTATTCTGTTACAGCCATTGTACTATGCTGGAAGTAGATACAGGCTTTACCCTCAAGAAACTTATGATCTAGTTGAGGTATGCAGATAAGTAAATAAGTACATGATGTAAGAGCAATTCTGTAAATCATGCATCAAGATGAATAGCATAATATTAAAAATGGATTTGGGTTGTACCAATGAATAGGAAAAGGTTATTTTAAACTCTACTTAACATATTTTAAATATCCTCTTACAAACCTCTCAGTTAAAAAAAAGTTTGTGGTCAGTTAATATATTGAGGCTAATCAGGATCTGAAGAGGCATGGGTCCTTACTTCCCAGCCCCAGCCAACAGCCCAAGAGGGCAAACCTTTGCCCTCTCTGTAATCAAGACCTCCCTCACTCAAGTGTCTTGCTTTCGCTCTTTAAGCATCAGATCTTAGACTGTTTAACTCTGGCACTCTTCCTGTTGTCCCCTCTGCTTCTCTGGAGGTCCACTTACGAATTATGTTCTACAGCTTATAGCTGGGCCATTAACTACCAAAATTTGCTCTTGATGTCCAGGAGCTGCTCCTTCAAACTTGTATACCTGGTCTGACTCCAGCCATAGCAGCAGCTGCTTATCATAGATGAGGTAGAATTGGTCCACAATGAGGCTGTCTTCCTAGAAGCCTCTACTCTAGATATATGTCCCTGAGGTGCAGGCATCCATCTGCTGCTAAATGTCCTGCACCTACATCTGGATTGCCTCCTGGAACATAATCTAAGTACACTAGACAAGGGATGTCAACTCCTTGACTTAAA
The DNA here is from genome assembly GCF_030014295.1 of Loxodonta africana. Classification (NCBI taxonomy): domain Eukaryota; kingdom Metazoa; phylum Chordata; class Mammalia; order Proboscidea; family Elephantidae; genus Loxodonta; species Loxodonta africana. The sequence continues at coordinate 36,346,302 of NC_087345.1, read as the reverse complement.
ATTTTCAACGTTTTCCTTCTGTATTAAAGCAGCTCCATCAGGCCTGTATTTGGCAGCCCCAGTAGATGCAGACAAACTTGTTATAAAACCATATTCTGCATTCATAATATCTTTCTACTCCCAAATTTCGTGAGGAACGCATCTAAGACATTCATATTTTTGTCCAAGAAAAAAAAATACTTTGCGATAGCAAATTTGACACATTTTTTGTTTTTTCACTAACACCTTATAAACCTTACGCTATTTATAATCAAGTTCATACTAGACCACATGCAGGAAAAAACGTTTGTATAAGTTGTTCTAGAAAACTATCGATTGATGTGACATTTTTTCAATGTTGGAACATCCAAAGTTTTTGTAGTACCTTAAAAATTTAGTATCTAAAACCTCAGAATCATTTTTTGAGACATGGAAATTAGGGAGAATACCTGAAAATATACATAAGATAAACAGTAAAATATGTGCACATTGATGGAGGACATAAAGGGACAGGAGATCTGATGTGGTTTTATACACTATTTCCCTGGAGGAAAATGCTTCTCTTTGAAATGCATATTTTCATTCCCGAGGTTTGTTTCCCCACGCTCACCTCTATCAGAGCACTTAACGCAGTGGATCCTAACTGTCCATCTGTTTCCATCATGAGGAATGTTGAGCACTTTGAAAGCAGGGACATTGTCTTATCTCTGTCCATAGTAACTAGAACAATGACTAATACAGACGAGATACCCAGTAGATTTTTTTTTTTTTTAAATAAATCCTTGTTTTTACGAAGCCAGTTTCCACAGAAGCAGCCCACCATATACTTTTTTTTTTTTTATGATATATGCATGTTGCTGATGAGTGCTATCGGGTCAATTTTTGACTTACGGCAACCCAACGTGACAGAGTGGAACTGCCCCATTGGGTTTTCTAGGCTGTAATCTGTACAGGAGAAGATCCCTGGTGGTGCAGTGCTTAAGCACTCAGCTGCTAGCTGAAGGGTCAAATACACCAGCTGCTCTGCGGGAGAAAGATGTGACAGTTGGCTTCTGTAAAGATTACAGCCTTGAAAACCTTATGGGGCAGTTCTACTGTCTTATAGGGTCACTATGAGTCAGAATTAACTAGATGGCAATGTGTTTGGTTTTACTGGTTTGAAATCTTCAGGATCAGATCACCAGGTCTTTTCTCCCTTGGAGCTGGAGCCACTGGGTGAGTTTGAACCACGAACCTTTCGTTAGCAGTAGAGTGCTTAACCGAAGAGCTACCAGGGCTCCTTTGATACATGTATATATATATACACATATGTATGTGTATATATATATATATATACATATATATATTATTTATATGGAAATCCTGGTGGAGTAGTGGTTAGGAGCTATGGCTACTAACCAAAAGGTCGGCAGTTCAAATCCACCAGGCACTCCTTAGAAACACTATGGGGCAGTTCTACTCTGTCCTATAGGGTCTCTATAAGTCAGAAGTGACTTGACGGGAATGGGTTTGTTTTCTGGGGCTTATTATTTACATAACAATGTTTTGATATATAGGAAAAGTCATAAAGCAAACATTTCATTCAGCACTACAGGGGATACTTTCCTTTTGCTACTTTATTCTGTCTCTCATATTAAACTTAAATTTCGTCTTATTTTATGAGTCCCTCCTCTCCACAATTGATTATAGGACCAAAAAAACTCCAAACCAAACCCATTGGCCAGCGAGTCAATTCTGACTCACAGTAACCCTATAGGACAGAGTAGAACTACCCCACAGGGTTTCCAAGGCTATAATCTTAATGGAAGCAGACTGCCACACCTTTCTCCCACAGAACAGCTGGTGGGTTCAAATCACTGACCTCTGGGTTTGCAGCCGAGTGCTTTAACCACTACGCCACCAGGGCTTAACTATAGGACTAAAAAGATTTAAATGCGATCAATAAGAGAAAACAAATACACGGTTCATAAATACCAATTATAAACTAGTAGTGTCTAGTCCAGTTTCTTTTGATGAACTAAAAAAAAAACTCACTTTCATAATTGCTACTTAAGGAATTTCTTCCAGCTTCCTCTCATCTCTGTTTGTCTTTGCTAATCTTGGAAAAGCATAAAGAATATACCGTCTCTACTCACAGTTACACTGGTCACATATGTAGATTTTTCCTTCTAAAGCTTCAGTTTCTGTGAATTTGGCCAACATTTCAGTAACCAGACATGGCTGTGAAGCAGTATCTTTTCCACTGCACTGGTATCTTTCTGGAAATTCCAATGACAAGTCCCAGAAAGGTTCTATGGTATTCGATTTATTATCACATGCAAGACATGTAACCTGCAATTAAAAATATTAGTATCTCAGATTACAATCCTTCCATCAAAACATCTACTTCTTTCACAAGAGGTCATTGTCATTAAATAAGCTTTTCTTTCGAAAATGTGCCATTAGAATTCTGAATAATCTCTTTATATTATTGTCAGGGAATTTAAAAAATTGTAATTTTCCCTTCCAAAAGACTGTCACTAAAGCCACTATGAATTGGTGGGCTTCTGCTGAGAACTCAAAAAGCTCCAAGGGCATTAGTCAAATCTAGAATTTAGATTCTGAAATAAAAATTCAAACTGTGGGTTCATTTAACAGATACATGTTATGTATATACACGACATATATGAATATGCATTTAATGTGTCTAAGTCATTAGGCTTAAAATTCTTTGTCCTTTTTTCTTCCTTATCTTTCACTGACTTTTTTTCTCTCCCCAAATCCCTATAACCTTTAACCCAATCTACCTTCTTAACCATGATACAAGAAAAACACTATTAGTATGTTTTCACTGTGCAGATTTTGAAGTTCTACCAGCTACTAATTTCACAAGATAACTCATATAACAGATAAATACTTGTACCTTTCTGTATTAAAGCAGTTCCTGTATTTAAGTAGGGTCATACTCCCACTTAAGGCAATTTCACTACATGAAAATCCCCATCCAAATATAGGTACCACAAAGAAAATGGGGCAGTTGTAACAACTTATACATAGCAACTAGAAAGGGGAAGATAGTAACTTCTGTGAAGTATTCAACGGGACTTAATGCCAACAAACACTGCACATGATTGAAGGCAAACTCTACAGAGCTAAGAATACATACATGCAACACAATATGAAATATTACAAAGAAGCTCTTTCATCCAAGCTGCATATCTGGCACAGGCAGCAAAATAGTGAATTCTAATTCCGATTATAGATATTACAAACTGACACAAAGAACAGAACACTCCTGTTGTTTAGTCTGGGGACTCGACAGGACTAGGGGCTGACCTTTCGAGAACAGTTTCTTGAATTTAAAAAAAAAAAGAAAAAAAAAAGCCATTCTACTAACCATCTGAATCTCCTGAGACTGTGAGTTTCCTAAGAGTTTATTTATTACATGTTTAAAGGGAAGAAAAGCAAAAACACCAGTGTAACAATTTTTATTGATTTGAAAATTCATCCATGAAGGAGAGGACAGGCACAGAACCACTCTCAAACTGTTAGAAATAGAAAATGGAATAAGCGTTCTGGAAAAAAATTTGTCACTAAGTATCAAAAGCCCTACCTTTTGACAAAGTAATTCTACCTCTCAGCTATTAAGGAAATCATTATGAAAAAAATATATTGATGATATTATAATAACAGGAAAAATTGCAACCTACAAGTCAAAAATAGGGGAGTGGTTAAACTGTGGTATGTACATATGATTACACTGAAATGTTCTGGAGTCATTAAATATTTTTAATGCTATGGAAAATCCCTATAATATTAAATGAAAAAAGCAGGTAAATGCAACATGACCAATTATATATTTCCCACAAATTGTGTGGAGATTTATAGATACCAAAATATTAACAGTTTTATCTATGAATTGTGGGGTTATGGGATTAAGGAATGATTTTTCTTTTCTTCTGTATAAATTTTCTGTATTACATATGTTTTCTACAAGTATTACTTTTACAAGTGTTATTTTTATTTATAACAGTGTATTTCAAACTTTTGCACAGAAAAAATAGAAATGACACAGAAAATAATAGTGGAAAAGTAAAACTGCATGTAACACAAGAAGTACAATACTCATTGAAGCTTTCAGACTTTGCCCCCTTTGGCTTTATAGGAAGTCTTCCAGGGCTACTCCCTGGTCCCAGAAATTACTCAAGGGTGCACCATATCCATTTCCAGTCTTCAAGTCTGTTTCCTCTGAGATTAAACTATCTTCTTCTCAATCCCTCTTTAGAAAATGAATGTTAATATTACTAACCTAGGAACCTGTTTCCAGAACTTCCCTCCTGGCAAAAAAGTTTTGATACATGGATGCTAAAACTTTGAATAATTAATGAAGGAAACAATTATAAATGAATTAGCTGACTCCTTTACACGCATTTATAAAAACAATCCATTCTGACCTGAAAACAGTACTAGCTCTAACGTATGAGAAATACAGAAAATATGCATTTTAAAGGCTTCACTCTGTGAATTACCCAAGATAAAAATAAAACTTAAAAAACCCCATACCTGACTAAGAAGTTGTCCATGAAAAATGTTATTCACAACATTCAGAACCTGTTTGATAAGTTTTCTTTGAGAAGTAGGGATAAGAGCAGGTAACCTGGTACCTGTTGTCTCTAGTTCATGTTGTATTTTGTCCAAAAGTTCACAGAGAAATTCCTGAGCATCTTGTTGGGCATAACCCCGAAAGGAAGGGATTAACCTCCATACTGAGTGTAGCATAGCAAATGGTGAGACCAAGGCCCACTTTCCAGACCACATGACTTGAAACAAAGTATGCAATTCATGACAAAGAGAAATGGACTGTGAACTTGACTCCCTTGGCTGAATGAGTTCCATCTTTCTACTCATTGATGCTCCACCACTTAGTCCTGATGATAAACTTGGGTGTCGGAAGCAAATAGAGCCTGTATCCTTTTCTTGGTATTCATTTATTTGAAATACAGTATCTGTGACTGGTAGAGGCTTATAAGAAGCTCTTGTCTTATCACTAGCAGTCACAGCTAGCCATTGGTTCAGATCAAGCTTTAAAAAACATTGTCGAAAAATAAGTAAATGACTTAAAACCTGAAGAACGGAATTCATATAGCAAGTATTTCCCAAATTTCTCAGTCCTGTTACACCAGGAGTTACTATCGGCCTTCGCTTAATTGAAGAGTCATTGACATTTCTATATCTTACAAATTCTGAGGTAGATTCTACTTTATCTTTCGCTGGTGATGATGGAGTCTGTGGCTGCACTTGAACAGGAATTATTTCTACTGTGCTGGACTGAACTAGACCTTGCAAACGTAAACTCTTTCTTGGAGGCAAAATTTCCAATTCTGCTTTGGTTTGATGCTCTAATTCTTGCTGTCTTTTCTTCACTTCCCTTTTTGCTACTATTTTTTCCTGAAATTGTTCTTCTTGTCTTTTTCTTCCAATGGGTAACTGTTCAAACCAAATTCGAAAGATTTTACCCATTAGCATCCTTCTCCTGTGCCAAAGAGCAGTATACATTTGATCTTCACTTTGAAGCAGAGATTGGGTGCCATCATATAAGAAATAAGAATCATCATTTGTACCCACAGACCGTAAAATTCTTCCACTACGAGTGGTGCAGTGATAATTCTGACTTTTGATTGCACTTAATGTACTTCGTAGTAATTTTAGGTCTCCGGTGGCATTATCATTAAGAACATAATCGTCACAAAAGTAACAAAAAACATACATCTCATTCACTTCCAATGCAACAGGATGACTGCTATCTTGAAAGTGCTTGAGAGCATGCTCTTCAATGTATCTTCCACAGGCAACGTGGGAACAGCTAAGGCAAGCCCAGATGGATTCAGTTGTATTGCAGTCCACACAGTGCCATTTCTGAGGGTTGAGTATAGAATGATCTTGAGCAAGCCGCAATTGCCCAACGTGTTTGCACTTATCCATCGTTAACATTTAGTTAGTTTAGATGAAAAATACATAATCCAAACGAGTGTCTGTTCACAACACTTAACGCATCTGAAAACTAAGCAGAACAATGTCAACTTTTAATAATATGAAAACAAGAAGCTAATATTTTTCTATTTTATAAGCTATTTCTCAAAGAATAATGTGATGAATTTGTTCCCTTTGCTCCCAATTTCCGGACTGCTTGTCCTACTACCATAAGCAATTGTCACTTTTCCCTTGTTCTGGACTTCCACATTTTTTAAATTTTCTACCACCATCTAGTGGTGAAGAATGGGTAGTGACACACCACTTCTCAGTACTAGAATAAAGATCCATCCATTTTACCCAATAAGTCTGAGGGCAGTTTGCAAAACTACATTCCTTTTCTTAAAAATAGGGGCCGTAAAGACCAAAATATATCTCACTAATATTTAAAATGTCTTGGAAGAATTACAAACCAGAATGCTCCTTAGAAGCAAGGGTGGTGAGACTATGTCTCACATACTTTGGACAGGTTATCCGGAGGGATCAGTTCCTGGAGAAGGACATCATGCTTGGTAAAGTAGAGGGTCAGTGAAAAACAAGAAGACCCTCAAAGAGATGGACTGACACAGTGGCTGCAACAATGCGCTGGAGCATAGTGATTGTGCAGATGGCGCAGGACCGGGCAGCGTTTCATTCTGTTGTGCGTGGGGTCAGTATGGGTTGGAACCGACTCAGTGGCACGTAACAACAACAACATTTACAAAAGAATTCTGAAAATCCCATTTGGAGTTAATAAAGCATAATCACGGTTAAAACCATGGGTTTCGGAAAGACAGGTTTGAACTCTACCTCTATCACATAGTGTGGCTGTATAATTTGAGCAAATATTTTAAATTCTGTACACATCTGTAAAATAGGGAACATCCTACCAACTTCTTGAATTGTTGGAAGGACTGAGAGAACAAAATATTTATCCGACACACAGTAAACAACAAATAGTAGCTATAAAAAAAAAACCTTTATCTGAACAAATCATACTATTCTAATTACCATTAAACTTGGCTTTCCATTTAACCCACTGCTGTTGACTCATAGTAGACCAATAAATCCAAACCCACTGCTGTTGAGTCCATTCCGACCCATAGAGGCCCTACAGTACAGAGTAGAACTGCCCCATAGCGTTTCCAAGGCTGTAAATCTTTACGAAAGCAGACTGCCACATCTTTCTCCTGTGGAGTGGCTGGTGGGTTCAAACTGCCAAACTTTCGGGGTAGCAGCTGAGCACTTTAGCCACTGAGCCACCAGGGCTCCTTAGTAAATCAATAGTTAACTTTAATTCATGGCTCTATAGCACACTCTGACTTGACAGACTTGACAATTTGCCTTTGGAAGAGAAAAAGACAGAAGAGACTGTGCTTTTGTGTTTGAAAAGATTCTCAGGATTGTGAAAAGATATGTAAATAAATAAAGAGAAAAGAATATGAAGTAGATGGCAGCACAATGAGCTTTTACATTTTAGCAGGCCTGGACATTATCTGAAATTGTAAGCTTATTCTTAAAAAAAAAAAAAAAAAAGAAAGAAAACTAGATTATTTTGACCCAGGACTTACTCCTTTATCCATTAGTCGGAAGAATTCTGCTTCAAGTACTTAAAATTAGTGGACAGAAATCTAGTTAAAATTAGTGACCACAAAACATTAACCTCATTGATTTAACATAAGTTGAACATAAATTTCAAGTTGCAGGTGGGGACCTAGTCAGAAAACACCGAGAACACTGAGTGCAGCATAACCAATGCTTTAAGTTTTTAGGGCAGCAAGACAGTATGATTTTCAATGGTACCTGCAGGTACCACCTTCAGGGCTCTAGGAAAACTGCAAAGGTAAATTTATTTTCAGCTCTTTTCCAGCTCTTTTTGTAAATAAAATTTCCCAGCTCTCAGAGTCTCTCCATCCTTGATTTTTAGGTATTAGGTCTCCTGAACATGGATTAAAGAATGACCAGTCCCAACCCTCACACATGTGCATACATTTCAATTGCATGGTTTAAATTTACTTCTCTTCCCTCAAAATTTCTTGAGGTCCAAAATCTGCTTGAATACAGTGTTTTATTAAAACTCCTAGAATTCAACAATAGTTGCTAATGGTAAAATTGAGACATCAGTGATTAATATACTCCATTATCCCATATCCTTCCAGGTATACTCAAGCCAAAAACCTTGGAGTCATCCTTGACTCTTCTCTTTCTCTCACTCTCCACAACAATCCTTCAGGAAAAACTGTTAGCTCTACCTTTAAAATATGTGTAGCCTCCAACTACTTCACACTACCTCTACTGCCACCTCTACTGGTCCAAGCTACTATCAAATCTCATCTGTATTACTACAAAAAGCCTCCTACATGGCCTCCCCACTTCTACCCTTACCCTCACCAAAAGTTTACTCTCAACACAGGAGCAGCAGTTTGCCTTTAGACCTAGACCTGATACTTTAGGAGGCCACTGCTCTGACCCTCCTCTATTAATGTGGAGTCCAAAGGGCCAAGGGGATGTAGCCACATGGAACCTATACAAACCCCCCTCCATCTCCCTCACTACTCATCTAGAACCATTCTCTAGTACCTGAGATTTTGAGAATTCCCTGCCCAATCAAGTAAGCCTACCTCTAGGGCCTATGGGCAATAAAAAGACACTGAAGAATTCTGTACAGAATGACATGACTAGATTTAAAGGATACAGAGGCATATAAATGGCAAATAGATCTGGAGAAGGGATGAGTGATTAAAAGCGATTCTACTAGTCCAAGGGGCCTTGATGGTGCAGTAGTTAAACATCTGGCTGCTAACCAAAAAGCTGGTAGTTGGAATCCACCAGCCGCTTGTTGGAAACCCTATGGTGCAGTTTTACTCCACCTTGAGTCAGAACCTACTCAACAACAATGGGTTACTAATCCAAAGATAATAAAGAAATTAAAGCTGTAGTAGTGTTGAAATAAAAAAACAGCAGAGGTACAATTAGTGCTTAACAAACACTGGTTGAAAGAATTGATTCGATTTCCAGGTTAAGGAAAGAATTTAGGGCTCTCTTCTACTTTTATTCAAAATGGACCACATGCAGAGATAATTTAAGCACATGTTTTCTGGAAAATCATACAATAATTATTAGTTCAACTTCCTTGCAGAGATTAATAATGAGGGAAATGCCATTTACTTACACTTAAGAAAAATCGTCATTCTAAAGTTTTAACCCCCCACGCGTCTGTCAGTTTGTCATACTGTGGGGGCTTGTGTGTTGTCACGCTGGAAGCTATGCCACAGGTATTCAAATACCAGCAGGGTCGCCCATGGAGGACAGCTTTCAGCTGAGCTTCCAGACTAAGAAAGACTAAGAAGGACTTGGCGGTCTACTTCTGAAAAGAATTAGCCAAGGAAAATCTTAAATGAACACAGCTGAACATTGTCTGATGTAGTGCCGGAAGATGAGACCCTTAGGCTGGAAGGCACTCAAAAGATGACGGGGGAAGAACTGCCTTCTCAAAGTAGAGTCGACCTTAGTGATGTGGATGGAGTCAAGTTTACAGGACCTTCATTTGTTGATGTGGCACGACTCAAAATGAGAAGCAGCAGCTGCAAACATCCACTAATAATCAGAACATGGAATGTACAAAGTATGAATCTAGGAAAACGGGAAGTTGTCAAAAATGAAAGGGACTACCTAAAGATCGATATCCTAAGCATTAGTGAACTGAAATGGATTGATACTGGTCATTCTGAATCAGACAATTGTATGGTCTACTATGTTGGGAATGACAACTTGAAGAGAAACGGCGCTGCATTTCAAGATCTATCCTGAAGTACAACACTGTCAGTGATAGGATAATATTCATATGCCTACAAGGAAGACCAGTTAATACAACTATTATTCAAACATACGCACCAACCACGAGGGCCAAAGATGAAGAAACTGAAGACTTTTACCAGCTTCTGCAGCCTGAAATTCATCGAACATGCAATCGGGATGCACTCATAATTACTGGTGACTGAAACGCGAAATTTGGAAACAAAGGGTTGGGAGTTGGAAAACATGGCTTTATATGGTGAAAGAATGCCGAGGATCACATAATAAAATTTTGCAAGATTGAGAACTTCTTCATTGCAAATACCTTTTTTTAACAACATAAATGGTGACTGTACACAGGGACCTTGCCAGATGCAATACACAGGAATCAAATCGACTACGTCTGTGGAAAGAGACGAAGAAAAGCTCAGTATCATCAGTCAGAACAAGGCCAGGGGCCAACTGCAGACAGACCATCAATTACTCACATGTAAGTTCAAGTTGAAACTGAAGAAAATTAGAACAAGTCCACGCTAGCCAAAGTACAACCTTGAGTTTATCCGACCTGAATTTTGAGACCATCTCAAGAATAGATTTGATGCATTGAACATTAACGATCAAAGACCAGATGAGTTGTGGAATGACATACATGAAGAAAGCAAGAGGTCATTAAAAAAGACAGGAAAGAAAGAAAAGTCCTAAATAGATGTCAGAAGAGACTCTGAAACTTGCTCCTGAATGTCAAGTAGCTAAAGCAAAAGGAAGAAATGATGAAATAAAAGAGCTAAACAGAAAATTTCAAATGGCAGCTCGGGAAGACAAAGTCAAGGATTGTGATGACATGTGCAAAGAACTGGAGATGGAAAACCAAAAGGGAAGAACACGCTTAGCATTTCTCAAGCTCAAAGAACTGAAGAAAAAATTCAAGCATCAAGTTACAATACTGAAGGATTCTATGTGGAAAATATTAAATGACACAGGAATCATCAAAAGAAGATGGAAAGCATACACAGTCACTATACCAACAATTTCAGGAGGTAACATACGATCAGTAACCAATAGTACTGAAGGAAGAAGCCCAAGCTGCACTGAAGGCATTGGCAAAAAACAAGTCTCCAGGAACGGATGGAATACCAATTGAGACGTTTCAACAAACAGATACAGCGCTAGAAGCGCTCACTGATCTATGCCAAGAAATTCGGAAGACAGCTACCTGGCCAATGAACTGGAAGAAATCCATGTTTATGCCTATTCCCAAGAAAGGCGATCCAACCAAATGTGGAAATTATTGAACAATATCATTAATATCACATGCAAGCAAAATTTTGCCGAATCTCATTCAACAGTGGCTGCAGCAGTCTATCACCAGGGAATTGCCAGAAATTGGAGCTGGATTTAGAAGAGGACATGGAACCACGGATATCACTGCTCATATCAGATGGATCCAGGCTGAAAGCAGAGAATACCAGAAAGATATTTACCTGTGTCTTATTGACTATGCAAAGGCATTTGACTGTGTGGATCATAAACAAATTATGGATAACACTGTGGAGAATGGGAATTTCAGAACACTTAACTGTGCTCATGAGGAATCTGTACATGGATCAAGGGGCTGTCAGAACAAGGGGATACTAAATGGTTTAAAGTTAGGAAACGTGTGCAAGAAGCTGGACTACATGAAGAACAGGGCATCAGGATTGGAGGAAGACTCATTAACAACCTGTGATAATGCAGATAACACAACCTTGATTGCTGAAAGTGTAGAGGAGTTGAAGCACTTATTGATAAAGATCAAAGACCACAGCCTTCAGTATGGATTACACCTCAACTAAAGAAAACAAAAGTCCTCACAACTGAACCAACAAATAACATCATGATAAATAGAGTTGGATCCACAATCAACACCCATGGAAGCAGCAGTCAAAAAAACAAAAGACACACTGCACTGGCCAAATGGGCTGCAAGAGATCTCTTTAAAGTGTTAACAAGCAAAGATGTCACCTTGAGGACTGTGGTGCACCTTACCCAAACCGTGGTGTTTTCAATCGCTTCATATGCATGTGAAAGCTCGACGATGAATAAGCAAGGCCAAAGAACTGACGCCTTTGAACTGTGGTGTGGGCGAAGAATACTAAATATACCATGGACTGCCAAAAGAATGAACAAATCTGTCTTGGAAGAAGTACAATCAGAATGGTCCTTAGAAGCAAGGATAGTGAGACTATGTCTCACATACTTTGGACATGTTATCAGGAGGAATCAGTCCCTGCAGAAAGACGTCATGCTTGATAAAGTAGAGGGTCAGTGAAAAAGAGGAAGACCCTCAAAGAGGTGGACTGAGACAGTGGCTGCAACAATGGGCTTGTGCATAACAACAATTGTGAGGATGGCACAGGACCAGGCAGTGTTTCGTTTTGTTGTACACAGGGTCACTATGAGTCGGAACCGACTCAACAGCACCTAAGGACAACAACAACAGAGTTTTAAAGAGGTGGTATAAGTTGATAACCTTACATACAACATTCAGAAAAGAAGTCTCAATAGAAAAAAAGTCCAGGAAAAAATACAGAATTGTATTCTGTTTATGAATTCACTTTCAAAATTTCAAAAGTAATGAACACATTACTGTGTAATAAGTTTTAAGTAAAAATCATTCAGAAAGACAGTGCTATGTATGTGTATAACTATATACTACCTCTTTAGTCCCTCCTCCTCTATTTTGCAAATACATTCTAAGAAATTTGTCTATTTCATGGCAGTTTTTTTTTTTTTAACTGTGCTTTAGATGAAGGTTTACAGAGCACATTAGTTTCTCATTAAACAACTAATACACATATTGTTTTGTGACACTGGGTGCCAACCCCATGAGGTGTCAGCACTCTGCCCTTCTCGACCTTGCGTTCCCCCTTTCCATTCGTCCAGCTTTCCTCCTACCTTTTTTCCCTTGCCCCTGGGCTGGTGTGTCCATTTAGTCTTGTATACTTGGGTGAGCTACAAGTATTTTTTGTCTTATGGGCCTTTCTAATCTTTGGCTTGAAGGTGATCCTCAGGAGTGACCTCAGTACTGAGTTAAAAGGGTATCTCATTCCAGTTCTTAAAAAAATCTATTTAGATGATGGCAGGATCCTTGACCTTCAACAGGAAGTGACATCTATAACTCAACAGCATGATTCCATTTCATACAGTACAGACAGTAATGGATTATGCAGTGAGTTCCATTTCTAAATCTGCTTTTAAATCGAATTTGTACATTTAAGTCAAAACAGGTACAGTTCATATCTACTGTCAGTCAAATGTTTGTCTTATATAGCATACCTTTCTATGTATAAAACACAAAGAAACACTTCCAGATATACTAAAACATATTTAACATAATACAGTAATAACAATGTTTCACAAAATAGTGCCTGTTTGTTATTATGTACCTCTAATTTTTAATATAACAGGCTTTCCTGGGGTTGGATTGTAACTAGGGGCTGTACATAAACTGAATGTTCGTAATCCAGGGATTGCCCGTATTAAGAAAAAAGTAAATGTTGATCAGATGCCATCTACATGAGGCATTATAGCAGGGTGAAGATATTACAGCAAAATGGTTGGACAGTACACCCAAATGCCTGAATTTAAAAACCTGGATGTATTTACTATGTGACCAACCAAACGAAAATCATTGCCATTGAGTCAATTCCGACTTATAGTGACCCTATAGGACAGAGCAGAACTACCCCATAGGGTTTCCAAGGAGCCAGAGACCAGTTATTTACGCTGCATGTACTTCAATTTTCTTATCTGAGAAACATAAGGGTAATATATATATCAGTAATAATACCACCAAGCTCACAGGGTTGTTGTAAGGATTACACTGCATTTGTAAGCACTTAGAACAATTCTTGTCATTTAATAATATGACACTCAGTACATCATAGCTGCTATTATTATTATCATCATTATTGTTGCTAATTTCCTTCTGGCTTATCACATTCCCCAGACATTAATCCAAGGGTCTCTTCTTCTCAGTCACATGTGTACTAAGCCCAACTAAGGTGTTAACTGATAATTAAGATATCAGCTGAGAACCAAGGTCTGACCTCTCCCAGGAGTCTTTGCATTTTAAAAGGGGTCTCTTGAAGATAAAATATTTTTAAAAATCCAAAGAAGTGACGCCAGAATGGTAGAATGACAGATTATGAGATTAATATTTTAGGGAAGGGGGCCCAGTTACTCTGTCTACTTATGAAAAAAACAAAAAAAAAGCCCTGGCAGTGATGTCCAGAGAATAAAGAAAGCTCAGACACACATAGTGGTAGCAAGGGAGTGGATGACCCAGTGAAGGGCAGGGAGGAATGCAGGGGTCAGAGAGCCAGGCTGCTGCCAGCTAGCCACCAGAGTATCTTCAATTTGCTTTACTGCCTGAAGGCCAAAGCTTAGAGCCATTCTTAGGATGTATCCACAAAGAAGCCTCATCATACAAAGACCTAAAAGCCTGCCGGAAAAGAAAGGGGGTGGGAGTATTTTCTTGACACTTCCTATTTTCTTCTATAGGGTTCAGAGCACTTCTTTTCATTTGCTAATCCATTGCTGAGAAAGTATGTATTAACTCTGTTTGGTTCCAGCAGATTGGATATGCGATTTTTGGCAGTATATTCATTTAAAAGAGGACATTACACAAACAATCCCCATGCAGATGCTAATAAAATATTACCTGTATCTATATATTATCACAATACAAATACTTAAGATGTTTTGAATGAAATCTATATATAAACATTTAAATTATCTGTACTATCCATTTTTACATAGGTATAATATCTGAAATTCAAATTAGTAGATATTACTTTTTAAAAACTAACTCAGCTATCTTTATTTCAAAGACAGGTAAATTTAAAAATATTCCAAAAGCCCCTTTTTGTCATTCTTCAGTGCTTAAAGACAATAAAATGTTTAATTTGTTCAAAGAAAATCATTCATGCTATTTAAACTTTCATGCCATATAACTGAGCAGTTTCATTTGTTTTTAAATGACCCTCAGGAAATCTCTAGGTAAAGTTTAAAAATAATTGTATTTGATTTACTGAAAGTGTATAATTTAATAAATAATTAACATATCATTAAAGCAGTTATAAAATAACCCAAAAACCCAGTGCCATCGAGTTACAAAATAGAAACCTAAAATGACTAGAAAAGAAATTAAAAATGTAAGATTCTATGGTTTTTTTTTTAATTAGATAAGGTATTTTAATCAAAGGTTTATGCCACACCCAAAAATCATATAAAATTACAGGGTAAAATATTTAACTCGTTAACAGTTCAAAAGCACAAACTTGTTTCTATTTACTACCAGTGAGGGCAGAAATTTCAATTACTCAAATTATAGCCTTTTGCAACACACAGTCCAGGTTTCAAGTATGTAGCAGTGCCTTTCTGATACCTTTTTAATCATAAAAATATAACCTTTCTGATGTCTTTTAATGGCTTCTTTTCATTAAATTGCATTCAATCCTCTTTAAACCTACCAGGAGAGGTTCAATGATCAGTTCTGGATAGCTAACTAATAAAACTTTATCTTCACCCCTAACCTTTCTGAACCAATTTGTCTCAGGCACACCTCAAACTCAGCTTACCCATGTATCTTGCCTTCATAGAATTAGCTTCTCCTCCAATATTCTCTTATTAAAGATAATGCATTTTCTCAAGTACCCAGACTAGAAGTCTTGAAAGCTTCTGAACTCCTCTCTCTTATCTTTTCTACTCCTACATTCAATTTGTCACCAAATGCATACGGGGTTATCAATCCCTAAACCTTTACTGTTTTCCATTTCTAGAGTTATCACTCTCATCACTGACTTTATTATATCATTCCTGAAGCACACCAATAGCCTCTAAACTGGTCTCTCATCATCTGGACGCTCATTCTCCTTCATACCATCCTGCCAAATCAATATTCAAGTTTGGCTTTGAGCTTTTAGCCCTTATCCTTAAAATCCTCCAACAGTTCCCCACAGTCCAATGAATCAGGAACTTTAAAACTTTGACTGAGACTCAAAATAAGAAATTTTAAATCTTGGCCTAGTAAACATGTGTATACACATACACACACACCACCCTGGAACAAAAGTTTTATAAATAATCTTTACAGGAATAATGTATTCTGATATTTCCTATTCTATTTTTTTTTAAATGCTGACTCACTAAACTGATTTCCCAACATAAGTTAGAAAAATACTGCCACAAAAAATACTACACATTCCTCAGTCCTGCTCTCAAAATTCTTCAGGATCAGATGCCAACCTACCTTCTCTGTCATATCTTGCTACCCACCTCCACCTGTCCCATGTGCTCCAGCCAAAAAGAATCACCCCTGGCTAGTTTCTCAAACTTACCTTCAACATTGCCTCACCTCTCCCTTTTAAAACTTAAACCATCCTCCAAGGCCTAACTCCTCCATAAAGCCTTTCCAGTTAAAAAGAGTCTCATCTCTAACTTCCTGAAGGACTTGAGTTGTGCCACTGTTATGTCACTTCCCAAATGCAGAACCCTTGTTTATCTGTGCATGTATCCTTACTCTGCCACCTAAATGTTGTCTAGGCTCCTATGATTAAGCAGGGATTACGTCTCAAACATCTTTTCATTGTCTAAAGTATAAAGAGGAGCCCTGGTGGTACAGTGGTTAAGCACTCAGCTGCTAACCAAAAGGTAGGCGGTGTGAACCCACCAGCTGCTCATGGGAAGAAAGATGTGGCAGTCTGCTTCCGTAAAGATTTACAGCCTTGGAAACCCCATGAGGCAGTTCTACTCTGTCCTATAGGGTCGCTATGAGCTGGAATTGACTCAAAGGAAGTGGAGTTTATTTGCGTTTTTTTTTTTTTTTTTTGGTTTAAAGTGTAAGTATCAAGTGTCGAGGTTTTATGAAGATTTTATAGTTTTACAGCCATATTGTTTCAGGCCACCAAATTCTCAGAGCAATCAATCAATAAACTAGTATTAACTACTGGTCTAACTTCAGCCTCTTTACGACATTTCAATCAGTGGTTGAGGATAGGAAGCTTCGCTGGGTCACTCATGTCTGAAACTGCCCTCCACCCTAACCAAGTGGCCATTTTTCCAGTTACTTAAGGCACAGTTTCCTGATCTCCTTATCACTTAACCAGAGCTCATTACATGCCATGCCACATGATGCATGCTTTCAGATACCCAAAATAGATTTTATACAAAAATAAACTGAGAAATGTTTCCAAACCTAATTAAGGTATTTTAAATTCTGGTATGTTATATAAAGTCATCCTTTAAATATTTGTGCTCCAAATAGGCATTAGAGTTATAAGAAGCACTGAAAAGAGAAGGGTTGCTAATATTTTACTTAAAAAATTAACATTTCACTGCAAATTTTAGTTGTTTATCTTCAACATAATGATCACTTCAGCTGACCACCCCCTTACCAGCCCAGTTTCCTAACACACTTGCAACAAAGGCATGGGAAGGTCTGCTGCAGTTATAAGCTTTGGAAGTTTCCACAAGAGGTCAGGTACTAAAGGTCAATAGTATGAATAATGCAACCTAAACAGGGCATTACCCAGTACCAGTGCCATCGGGTAGCACAATTTTCAGATCTATCGCTTAGAAAACATGTTTTTATAAAAGTCAGGAAGTTATTATGAAATATAAGCACACACAAAAATAGCTAAATTACTATTTAATAGTTAAAGTGACACAGATGAAGGAAATGGCTAATCCACATTTCTAAAAAGAATGAAAAGTAATCTGTATTACTATTAAAATCTGAATAGACACTAAAATATCAGGCTCTATGAAGCAGCTTTTCCTTTTCATAGCTCAAACTTAAGTCAAATAATCATTTAACACATTTTGTATAATTCTTAGTGTATCTTATAATGTAGGCATAGTTTTATAATTGTCAAAGTATTATTTAAAAATCTTGAAATGACACAAGATAAATTTAAACTCCTTAATATCGCATACAAAGGCTTTCAAAATATAGCACAATACACTTTTCTACTCTCATCTACGATCACGCACTTTTTACATGTCTTTTATTTTAAAAAAGTTTTTATATAAAAATATACAAATGACCACATTTTGAATTCAGTTTAACTTCAGTGACTTTCATACCTGAGAACTGAATTGTAGTTTTCTAGGAAATGGGCATTCACATTTCATATGAATATATTCTGCCTTGATTAAAGAAAAAAGCAGTTTCATTGGGCATAAAGTAGAACAAATTTTTAAACATAATTGTGTCACAGTAACCATCTTTACCTCATTTAAAGAAAATCCTCCTGATAACTCCTAAAGGGATGGATATTTTTTAAAAAGGCATATGTTGATTACTTTAACAAAGACGATTTTTATAACAGAACTTATTTTTCTCTTAACGGTACAAAATAAACAGGTACTCTAAAGGCTATTTATAGAATGTTATTTTCTATAATAAAAGATAAGAGGAAATGGCAATTTCAGTAGGACATAAAACCCTTAGGAATTACCCCTCACTTTCCATATTTTTTTCCATATTAACTACCACAATTGTTACATTCATTTAGATAAGAACAGCTTTATACACAGTTTGTAGTAATTAGGGTAAACCGTATCTATACCTTTAGAGCCCTTTCCAATTTTCCATTTACTTCATGGAACCACTGTAGTATCCTGTCCTCTTGAGAGATATTTGTAAAACACCAAGGGTCAAGCATAGTGCTTAGTACATAGAAAGGGGTTCAATATTTTTGAATGAACCAATTAATTACTGAATGGATAATACAATGGGCCCTCATACTATCCCTCTATTATACCTATTATGTGCTTTGGCATAATGTCCTTGTCAATCATTATGTATTTCTTTTTCCTTTATCCCTAGAAAGGCCCCGATTTATTCTTTCTTCCTCTAGAAATCCAGAATCTTTAATTACTCTGATCTTACTTGGAACTCATTAAACAATAAAGGATACCCTTTTTCTTGGGCCTTTCTTGTGTCTCTAACATGTTTCACTGGAAGCCCAGAGATTGAATCTAGTCGACTATGTTGTAAATTAAGCTCCAGGAAAGTGAATTCTGCCTCCAGGTTATTTGAATTCCTCATCCATCCCTACTACTTCGATGGCACTGGGTCCCTACTTACACGTTATTCATTCATGGGTGATTCTGTTCCAAAATATTTATCATTAGTGTCACACCACCATACCTATGTACCAACCCACTGCAGGCAGCTTCATAACAATGGGGAAACATTCAGGAAAACATCGCACATTCTACTATGGGTTTATTAAATTGATATCTTGTTTGTTATAAAATGGAAACCCTGGTGGCGTAGTGGTTAACTGCTACAGCTGCTAACCAAAGGGTCGCTAGTTCGAATCCACCAGGTGCTCCGTGGAAGCCCTATTGGGCAGTTCTACTCTGTCCTATAGTGTCGCTATGAGTCAGAATTGACTTGACGGCACTGGGTTTTGTTATAAAATGCCTAGACTCTCCACTCTATCATTCTAGTATGTCCATGATTTGGTCTAACAAGTATATCCTTAGACCATAAATAAATTAGCTTTTTCCTATGACAGGTAAAAGTCCATAAAAAGGAATTCTTTATAATAAAGTGTTCATGGTGTCTGAAAGTGCTATGAATATCAGTTACACTTTTCACAATCTTAATCTTTGCCAGAAAGCTGGTATTTACAGATTCCTATATTTTTGTTACTTGCCACTATTTAGGCTTGACTTCATGACAAAACTATCCTATTACTGAATCCAGAGAATGATTTGGGCACACAATTTAATATCTTGATTGGACTCCAGAGGCTATGCCCCAGCCTCTAATCTTCCTAGTCCAGACAACTCCATTAGAATCTGGCAGCCATGTTTGTTCCACTTCACACTGCAGAAAGAACTTCAAAGCATCTCCCCCTCTCTCCCCCAACCAAGAAACCAAAATAGTGTCCTTAGTTCTGTATCTCTACCATTCAAAAATCCAATTCAAGAAACAGTCACTGGGTTTTTTTGGTTTTTTTCCTCTCCATGTTAAGCAGTTAGCCAGATGCTAAAAAAAAAAAAGGATACTCAAATAAAATACAGTCAGGCTCTGCCCTCGAATAATCAAATAACAGTAAAAAAATCCTCTTATAACACTCAGTAAAATTAAGTTTGTAGAGGGAAAGTGGTAGAGAGTATATTTCATATCTCATTCCTCTTTCTTTTTGTAGTACAAAAAGAAAAATGTGTGGGAATAAGACAATTAGAGACATTTTATCACTAGATTTCAAATATTAAACCCAAACCTTCAACAGATTTTCTATTTCAAATATTCCAAAAGTCATATTGTTGTATATAATACTAAATTCTAATTCACTTATCACTTAAATTTTTTGATTAAGCTAAAAAAAAATCTCAAACAAATATTCTGAAAGGAAAACAAGAGTGATGCACAACTGAACAGCAGAAACATTTCAACTTTCTAAACTGTATGGTTTGAACTGTTATCTTTGTTTAATATTAGAATATCTGTGAGTTTCAATTTGGATAGTTCCCAGTGATACATACTAGATTGAAAAATCTGACATTTTTTGCATAATTAAAGGCTAGCACACAAAAGAAAGCCTCCCAGTGGGGACAGAGGAGCTGAATGTGACACAATGTTTAAAATTTCTTTCAAATACCCCCAGATGCTAAATAAGTAAAAAGAATAGGGTTCCAAGAATAGAAGTTTTTTATTTCCTTCCAGACCACGAATACTGATTCTTATAGAGTATGAAATATTCTATAAACATATGCTTGACTCATGTTCAGGTTTTCAAATCTGATTACAGTGAAGAGACAATTCTTTTTGCTTGTTTATACCAAATGCTGGTTTTGAAGCCAACTCACAGGGAACTCCGAGCCCAAAATGTTACCACACATATTTTTACCCGACAGGCAGCTGTTTAACAGATAATAACAAATTCAGGCAGGGGTTAAAGGTCCAATTTCCATGTTAATTTCACAATCTCCCCCCCTCCCTTACTTGCAAAAAAAACGACAAGGTTTACTTGTTGAGGGGGTTGGTCTGTGGAAGAAATGAATTCTCCAAAAGTTAATAAGCTGTTCTTTACTTCCAAAATTAAACTGAAAGAAATTATTCAGTTACCAGTACAGTTTAAAACAGCTAAGACTTTCAGTTTAAGCAATTACTATGTTTCACTTTATTTTTTATTGGGGGGGGGATCAACTCTTACACTGGAGTAGTCAGGATTTTTTTTTTTTTTTTGGTCTCTCTCTCCTCCTCACGCTGACATGTTTCTTATGCCCCTAAAATGAGTTTAATTTATTAGCATTCGAAGGCCGGCTCGAATGATTTTAGGAAGCTGGCATTCAAAAACTGGAAGCGTCTTCAAGTGGCAGCAGGTGCGGCAGCGCTGGAACGCAATCAATGGAGGGAAGGCTAACCTCGGAGAAGCACATTCCTTCTAACGGAGGACTAGAACCGCCCTTCCAGAGCATCCCAGGGCTTTGAGCATCACTTGGGGCATTCCCGGCCGGGGGCAGGATGCGCTTTTACCTCTACGGCGCCCGTTCTACACAGCGCACCGGTAAGATGCCCGATTACATCTCTCCACGCTCCGGACCGCGGATCCAGGCACAACTCCCCTTTGCATCCCTTCGAGTCCCCCAATTCCGCCCCTTTTCCCCCAGCTCGTCCCCCTCCAGCCCAGCGCAGGGTGCCTACGCGGTATCCGGCCACAAGAAACGCATCCCCTCGCAGCATCCCTGGGCACTGCGCGATGGCACTAGGACACTGGCCCGGGCATCGCACGACCCACCGAAACTTCCCAGAGGCGCCAATTCTAAATTCGCCGGACCCGCCGCGGCCGCCGCCGACTCCTTCGCGCGCCCCTGGGCTCGCTCCCCTCAGTCCGCAGCTTCCTCTCCCTTCCTCAGGAACCCCCTGCGCGGCGGGAAAACCGTCAGGTGCCTCGCCGCCTGGGGGCTCCCGTCGGACCTCCGCTCCCGCAGGGAGCGCAGCTCCGCCAACCGCCACAACCGCGCGCACCCCTCACGCACACTCACCAGCCCGCGCTGGAGCGGCCATCTTAGGGCTCACCCCCGGCCCCCCGACCCCCCGTTCGGCGGCGGCGGCGGCGGCGGCCCGGTAGGGCGGCTACGTCAGCGGTGACGCCTCCGGGAGGCCCCGCCTCCTGCAGGCCCCGCCCACTGCAGGCCCCGCCCCTCGGGGAGGCCGCGCCCCCGGCGCGCCCTCGGTCTGTTCGCTAGCCTGCAGCTTTGAGAAAGGCGTCTGAGGGAATCTGACGCCCCGGCTTCAGCTCGGCCTTCAGGACTGTGGACTTTCCTAAAGGCGGCTCGAAGCAGACAACAAAAGCTTGTTCCTACGACGGGCCTCGCACCTGTGTATCTGGCGGTGCCTGAGGAGGGTAAATCCGGTGTTTCCTATGTGCTTGTGAGACGCAAAATATTCCACAGGCCGCGTTACACCTTCACTGACAGTCTGTGACTCACGCAGCGTCGAATTGTTTGGCAGGAAGGCACGCCAGTTCCGTTATCTCAAAATCCGCCCAAATTTAACTTTAGTAGAAATTCTTTGCGTGAATGATGGGAAACATCAGACTACAAGAAAACGTTTCCTTCCCGAGGAGGCAGCTGGGTGTAAGCTCAAGTGGCAGTGGCTGCTTTGAATTCGGCCTCTTCAGAAAGCGTTAGGGGCGGGTGAAGGTCGTGGATGGTCAACTTCCTGTGAAATGTGATTTAAGGGACCCAAAAAGCAGCTCGGTCCAAAATTACTTAACCTGAAATTGCCAATTAAAGGTAAAGAAATACAAGAAAGAAAAGCAGCGAATAGACTAAGGAGAAAAATCTGAAGAGGAAAGTTAAGCCTACAGGTACATGAAAATTAGCCTATTAATATTTATTGACTCTTTTTTGAGCTTCACTCTGACCCAGTTCTACCTCACAGCAGACCTGTGGGGACACACCGAGAATTAAAAGACACTGTCACCCTAAGGAAACCCTGGTGGTGTAGTAGTTAAGTGCTACGGCCAGTTTGAATCCACCAGGCGCTCCTTGGAAACTCTATGGGGTGGTTCTACTCTGTCCTACAGGGTTGCTATGAGCTGGAATCGACTGGACGGCAGCGGGTTTGTTTGTTTGTTCTTAATCTCCCTAAGGTGAATTTAGGAAACCCCGGTGGCGTAGTGGTTAAGTGCTAAGGCTGCTAACCAAAAGGTCGGCAATTCAAATCCACCAGGCGCTCCTTGGAAACCCGATGGGGCACTTCTACTCTGCCTTATAGGGTCTCTGTGAATCAGAATTGACTCGACCGCAATGTTTTTTTTTTTTTTAAGGTGAATTTAAAGAAGCAGCAAGACAAACGAGCAAAGTTAATAACATCAGTAGAATGAACAATCTTGCAATCGTTAGGCAAGCTATAAAGCTGTTCATATCTTTTAATTAGAAATTCCACTTAGGGCAATATCTTTAAACGGTATGATCTGAAAAGGAAAAAAAAAAAATCACATGCACAAAGATGTTCATAGTATACTATCCAAACACCAAAAATTTGGAGGGGAAAATAAAAGTCTAACCAAAAGGAAATTGCTATTTAATGTCTGGCATATTAACCTCGGGAATTTTATGTAAATAACAAAATGAAGAAAGAGTGTAATCAATTCATATTTGAAGAAAATACCAAACATGTACATAAAAATTGCAGCTACGTAAAATGTAGTTATACATGTAAAGAGTAAAGATAAGGAATGAATTTGATGATACTTAAATAGCTTAATCGTTTATTTATTTTTATTTTATTTTTTCTATATATTCAAGTGCATGAACGAGACCTGATGACAGTGGTTAAGAGCTCAGGCTGCTAACTGAAATGTCAGCAATTTGAATCCACCAGCTGCTCCTTGGAAACCCTGTGGGGCAGTTCTACTCTGCCCTCTAGGGTCACTATCAGTGACTGCACCAATGGCTTTGGTTTGGTTTGTGTTAAGTGCATAAAAATTCTTTCCAATTCAATTTTGTGCCCACTGCACTCCTCTCACACAAAACATATAAACTACAAATCTTGTAGTTTTGCCTACCACATGAATGTTTAAAATGCAGTTTTTTTTTTTTTTTAAGAGTACAAGAGGGCATCTCTAAGAGGAAGTATTTCATCAAAATAAGTATTTTTGGTATACCACATAGTTTCTCTTGTGGCTCCTGGAAAGCAAAGTATAACAAAAGTCAAACCCTTGATCTCTTTTTTAATGTCATAAAAACATTCTGGAAGATCATTTGGCAAACAATATCAAAAGCCTTTAAAAAAATTGCCACCTTCTAATCTAATAATTCCACTTGTAGGGATATGAAGAGTTTACGTGAGACTTGGGCAATTTAGAAGGCTGTTCATCTCAATGCTATTTAGAATAGTGAAACCAGAAACCACGTAATTTTTTTTTATGGGAATGGTTAAGTACATCTGGTATATCTGTAAACAGAATATTATATAGTAATCAAAAATCTTATTTTCAAAAACATATTAAATGAAGGATATATAAGCCAGGCCACACGTGCTTGCCATGCCGACTCTTCTAAGAGATTCCTTCTTTAGCTTCCTTACTGGTACCACATAGACCCCTCTCCTCTTTTATTGGACTGGAATGGGCACCAGACCCCAAAACAGTCAATCTGTAGGAAGCTTATTACATCTTGGCCCACACTCTGTTCATGGTAAAAGATTTGGGTGGATTGAATAGTGGTTTAAATGCACATTGAGAAAGCAAGCAGTAGACCCAGGAAACAGAAGCTGTTAATAGTCAGAGAGAGGATATAGGGAGTAGCAGCTGAGTTAAAGTAGCAGGAGCAAGGATCTTAACCTGATTGTGAGTAGAAACTGCTTAGATTCCAGGGGGCCTCATAAAATAATTGTATAAAAGTAAAAAGAGCATGTAAAAATGTCTATACTATGTTTTGAATATGTATGTATGAAGTATATTCACATTGACCAACGCTTGAAAGGAATATCTCAAAATTTTATTAGAGGTAATGAGGTTGATTACAAGTGGCTTTTTTTCCCTAAATTTTTTACAATGATTGTAATTTTAAAAACTATTTTAAAGAGTTAAATGGAATGAGTACTATCAATGTTTGAAGCTACTAATAAGAAAATAAGTATAGCATGTGGTCAAGGTGACTAGTAGACAGTGATAATACAGAAATATAGAAGGAGAATTTTCTGAAATTTTAAACAGCTTCAAGGAAGAGGTGACACGCTAGGTCTCTAAAATGATTTGGATAAATGAAGAGGCAGGAGGTGAGTTGGGAAGAAGACAAATAAAGGCAAGCAGAGCAAGGCATAGGGAGAGGGTACTCAATAAAATGTCTTGAATACGATGGAGAGATAATGGGTGGCAAGAGGACAAATGGACAACAATAAAACAAATTATTTGGAGATTATTGTTAATAGTATTAATGATTAATGAGTAATAATGAGATGTTTGTAGTGTAACCTTTCTTTTATATTTATTATAATTATTATTTATTCAACTTGGAACATTTTCTCAGCTACCATTTCATTCCTGGTCCTAAGGACTTGGACGTTCACACATCTGTCAGTTTGTCATACTGTAGGGGGTTGTGTGTTGCTGTGATGCTAGAAGCTATGCCACCAGTATTCAAATACCAGCAGGGTCACCCATGGAGGATTATTTCAGCTAGCTTCCAGACTAAGAAACACTAGGAAGAAGGACCTGGCAGTCTACTTCTGAAAGGAATTAGCCAGTGAAAACTTTATGAATAGCAGCGGAACATTGTCTGATACACTCCCAGAAGATAAGCCCATCAGGTTGGAAGGCACTCAAAATATAACTAGGGAAGAGCTTCTTCCTCAAAGTAGAGTTGACCTTAATGATGTGGACGGAGTTAAGCTTTTGGGACCCTCATTTACTGATGCAGCACAACTCAAAATGAGAAGAAACAGCTGCAACCATCCATTAATAACTGGAACATAGAATGTACAAAGTATGAATGTAGGAAAATTGGAAATTGTCAAAAATGAAATGGAATACATGAATATCTATATCCTAGGCATTAGTGAGATGATATGGACTGGTATTGGTCATTTCGAATCAGACAGTCATGTGATCTGCTATGCCAGGAATGACAACTTGAAGAGGAATGAAGCATTCATTGTAGAAAACATTTCAAGATCTATCCTGAAGTACAATGCTGTCCGTGATAGGATAATATCCATATGCCTACTAGGAAGACTAGTTAATACTATTGTTCAAATTTACTCACCAACCGCTTAGGCCAAAGATGAGAAATTGAAGGTTTTTACCAACTTCTGCAGTCCGAAATTCATCAAACATGCAATCAGTATGCCTTGATAGTTACTGGTGATTGAAATGCGAAAGTTGGAAACAAAGAAGGGTCAGTAGTTGGAAAATATGGCCTTGGTGACAGAAATGACACTAGAGATCGTGTGATAGAATTTTGCAAGACCAACGGTTTCTTCATTGCAAATACCTTTTTTTTACCAACATGAACAGCAACTATACACATCGACCTTGCCAGATGCCATACACAAGAATCAGATCGACTACATCTGTGGAAAGAGATGATGGAAAAGCTCAATATCATCAGTCAGAACAAGGCCAGGGGCCCAGTGTGCATCAGACCATCAATTAGGCATATGGATGTTCAAGTAGAAACTGAAGAAAATTAGACTAAGCCCACAAGAGCCAAAGTACGACCTTGAGTATATCCCACCTGAATTTAGAGACCACCTCAAGATAGGTTTGACACGTTGAACACTAATGACCAAAGACCAGATAAGTTGTGGAATGACGTCAAGGACATCATACATGAAGAAAGCAAGAGGTCATTAACAAGAAAAGACCAAAATGGATGTCAGAAGAGACTCTAAAACTTGCTCTTGAACACCTAGTAGCTAAAGCAAAAGGAAAAAATGATGAAGTAAAAGAGCCGAACAGAAGATTTCAAAGGGCAGCTCGAGAAGACAAAGTAAAGTATTATGATAACATGTGCAAAGACCTGGAGATAGAAAACCAAAAGGGAAGAACACGCTCAGCATTTCTGAAGCGGAAAGAACTGAAGAAAAAGTTCAAGCCTCGAGTTGCAATAGTGAAGGATTCTACAGGGAAAATGTTAAATGATGCAAGAAGCATCAAAAGAAGATGGAAGGAATACACAGAGTCACTATACCAAAGGAATTGGTCAACATTCAGCCTTTTCAAGGGATAACATATAATCGGGAACCAATGGTACTGAAGTAAAAAGTCCAAGCTGCCCTGAAGGCACTGGCAAAAAACAAGGCCCCTGGAATTGATGGAATATCAATTGAGATGTTTCAACAAATGGATGCAGCGCTGTAAGTGCTCACATGTCTGTGCCAAGAAATTTGGAAGACAGCTACCTGGCCAATCAACAGGATGAGATCCATATTTATGCCTATTCCTAAGAAAGGTGATCCAACCAAATGTGAAAATTATCGAACAATATCATTAATATCACATGCAAGCAAAATTTTGCTGAAGATCACTCAAAAGTGGCTACAGCAGTATATCGACAGGGAGTTGCCAGAAGTTCAAGCTGGATTTAGAAGAGGATATAGAATCAGGGATATCATTGCTAGTGTCAGATGGATCTTGGCTGAAAGCAGAGAATACTAGAATGATATTTACCTGTGTTTTATTGACTATACTAAGGCATTCAACTGTGTGGATCGTAACAAATTATGGATAACACTGCAGAGAATGGGAATTCCAGAACACTTAATTATGCTTATGAGGAATCTGTAGGTGGATCAAGGGGCAGTCATTCAAACAGAACAAAGGGCTACTGCATGGTTTAAAGTCAGGAAAGGTGTGGGTCAGGGTTGTATCCTTTCACAATACCTATTCAATCTGTATGCTGAGCAAATAATACGAGAAGCTGGACTGTATGAAGAAGAACAGGGCATCAGGATTGGAGGAAGACTCATTAACAACGTTATGCAGATGATACAGCCTTGCTTGTTAAAAGTGAAGATAGCTTGAAGCACTTATTGATGAAGATTAAAGACTACAGCTTGTTCAGTATGGATTACACCTCAACATAAAGAAAACAAAAATCCTCACAATTGGACCAATAAGTAACATCATGATAAACAGGGAAAACATGATAAACAGAAAAAAACCAACAGGAGGGCACCTAAAGATGGAGGTTGTCAAGGATTTCATTTTACTTGGATCCACACAATCAACACCCATGGAAGCAACAGTCAGGAAATCAGAAGACACATTGCATTGGGCAAATCAGCTGCAGGAGATCTCTTTAAAGTATTAAAAAGCAAAGATGTCGCCTTGAGGACTAAGGTGACCCTGACCCAAGCCATGGTGTTTTCAATCGCCTCATATGCATGTGAAAGCTAGACAATGAATAAAGAAGACCAAAGAAGAATTGTCGCCTTGAACTGTGGTGTTGGCGAAGAATATCGAATATACAATGGACTGCCAAAAGAGTGAACAAATCTGTCTTGGAGGAAGTACAACCAGAGTGCTCCTTTGAAGCAAGGGTGGTGAGACTGTGTCTCACATACTTTGGACATGTTGTCAGGAGGGATCAGCTCCTGGTGAAGGACATCATGCTTGGTAAAGTAGAGGGTTAGTGAAAAAGAGGAAGACCCTCAACTAGATGGATTGACATAGTGGCTGCAACAGTGGGCTCAAGCATAGCAATAAGCAATAAGGATGGTGCAGGACTGGGCAGTGTTTCGTTCTGTTGTGCATGGGGTCACTATGAGTCAGAACCAACTCGACGGCACCTAACAACAACAACAAGGACTTAGAAACTCTGTGGGGGCAGTTCTACTCTATTCTATAGGTTTGCTATGAGTTGGAATCGACTTGACAGCAACGGGTTTTTTTTTTTGGTTGGTAGCGACTTCAGGCTGAATTCTGGCATGCCCTAACTCGCTTCCTGAGCTCCTGAATCTTTCTATTGCAATCTCATTTTTACACAGCTGCTATAATGATTCTTCTCTTGTAGTTTTCCTTTTTTGCCCATATCATCAAATCTAAACTTTTTGCTATACCCAAAAATCCAATGCTTCCTCTTCCTACCTTCATCATCTCACTTCCTCCAGACTTACCTGTTATATCCTCAAAATCAGCCTTTTTCCAGATCAGCCTTTGGACTGCTAATAAGACAATTCCTTTAGTATCTTCCATACTTAAAGCAGTTTCCACTTTTAAATCAGGACAGATATTTATCTCCTAAGTAGAAGCTTCCATTCCTGCTAATCATTACAATTAACCTCTTTCGGGGCTGGCCTAAACTCTCACCTCCTGGAAACTGCTTTCCTAATAACAACCCAGTTTCCAGATCACCATCCTTCCCTTCCCCCACCGGTACATTATTATGCAGTCACTGCTTTTGTTCTAAATTCTGAGCCTGATTTTCTGTTTGTGTTGTAAACTCTTTGGGGGCAAGGATTGTGTACTTTCTCCATTTGTATACCTCTCTGGAGCTCTTAGTACAGTGATGATCAAAAATATTCCTAAAATGCCTAATAAATTAACAAAGAAGTTCCCTAAACACAATATGGGGTTGTGGAAGTGATGTTTAGGGGTGCTCTTGTTTCCACAGTCCTCATGTTGGGAGAAATATCAATTTGCCCTTTCCCCAAAGTAAGCAGACAATTCCCTAAATACGATAACATTTTAAATAATGACTGGGATACCTAATTAGTGTATAACTACTCAATTCTGAGTCCATATCCAGCTCCTTCTGTAGTACGTACAACACAAACTGGTTTTGCTTCTTGTATCCTGAGAGGAGAATGTGAATGAATTAAAGGAAGGTAAAACATTGCAAATTCAGAGATGCTTTTTATGCCTTGTGTTGATTTTTAGAGCGTTTCCAGTTCAGCCTTTCATAAATCTGAGAAATATCTTAGGAACCCTAACTGTAGATTAAAGATTTTATGAGCTTATGAACTTTTAGGAAAGTACTTCCAAGAATTTTCTGTATTACAAATTGAATGCTCACATGTAATAACTTTAAGATTTATTTAACAAACTTTTTTTTTTTTTTTCTGAGCACCTAAGTACCTAGCAGGTCCCTGGGTGGTACAAATTGTTTAGATTCGACTATTAACTTAAAGGGTTCAAACCTACCCCACAGTGCCACGGAAGAAAGGCTCTGCGATCTGCTTTCTGCTTCTGTAAAGATTACAGCCAAGAAAACCCAATAGGGCTCGGCTCTATTCTGAAATACATAGGGTCTCTTGAGCTGGAATTGATTCAACAGCAACAGGTTTGGTTTTTGTTTTTATGTGCCTGGTACCATGCTAGGCACTGAGATGTCCATCACCTTCATTTCAGTGTTAAGAGATGAAGGACTGAATGGAGAATTGGGTAAAGAAAATACTAAAGAGTTTAGACCTATCGTGTGATTAAGGTGTAGCAACACACTGTAGTTGATCTTTTTTTTTTTTTTTTTAATGAGAGTGGCCCAAACAACCTGAAATTTGCGGCAAATATGTAAGAAAGGAGTTGAGAGAGTAGTGCTGAAAAAAGAACAGCAGATGGCAAAATATGACATCAGTAAGTGCATGGAGAAAGAGGAAAGTGAGCAGAAAGTAAAGGCTTTAGAATTAACCTTTTCTAATTCTACGAAAATGGATGTACTTTAGACATGTTATCAGGAGGGACCAGTCCCTGGAAAAGGACATCATGTTTGGTAGAGGGTTAGCGAAAAAGAGGAAGACCTTCAACGAGATGGATTGACACAGTGGCTGCAACAAACATAGCAATGATCGTGAGGATGGTGCAGCACTATGCAGTGTTTCATTCTGTTGTTTGCTGTGAGCCGGAACCAATCAGAGGGCACCTAACAACAACAACAACAATTCCAAGAAAGAAAGAATGAGGGTGGTGGCAGGTAGGCTTGGTAAATGTAGGCAGAGAAGTAGATAGTACCAAAGCTGATTTGCTTTTAAAGGACCTTTTTTTTTTTTTAAGTGTTAAGCTAAGGAGCCCTAGTGGTGCAGTTGTTAAGGGGTAATCGAAGGGTTAGCAGTTCGAACCCACCAGCCATTCTGTGGGACAAAAATATGGCAGTCTAATTCTGTAAGGATTACAACCTTGGAAATCCTACAGGGCAGTTCTACTCTGTCCTGTAGAGTCCCTGTGAGTTGGAATCAACTTGATGGCAACTGGGTTTAAGTGTTTATCTGGTGGTCTGTAAGGGAAACTTGTACCTTGGAGGTGAATTCTCGACATAAGCCTACTGGAAACATACCAGAGTTTTGGCATTAATAGAGGCAAAATTATGAGCATATTTAGTTTATCTCCTTTTTTTCCCTCTCCACCTTTCTCAAGTTCTTAGGGATTCTCCAGGCTGCTTATGCTGAGGGCTTTACCTCAGTCTATCAAGTTCTTTCTCTCTTTCATTCCATCAAAACTTTTCCCTTTTGTTCTGGGAAGTCACTCCAACCTTCTGTTTTCTAAGGAGCCCAATTATCATCTAGTAAATTGATTCACTTATAATTATTAGTGTTTAGTAATGTTTTTTTTGCATTTTTCTTGTCTTTAAGGCTATTATGTTTTGGGTTTAAAAAAAATTTTTTTTTATTGTGGTAAAATACATATAACAAAATATTTGCCATTTCAGCCATTTTTACATATACAATTAAGTGACATTAGTTATGTTCACCATGTTGTGCAACCATACTAAGGACTGTTATATTTTGATAGGACCTCCTGTAGACACTCAGAATATGAAATTTCTAAAATGAGATTTTAAGCATTGTGGCAGATCAGTGGGATAGATAATTTCCTAGGCCAAGGTGCTTTGCTAAGGGTAAGTCTGAGGGGAAAGAAACACAATCATATATGTTTTCTAGTTATAATCACACTATATGACAGTATATCTAGTTATTTTTAATTCTTTGAATATGTTGCATGTTTTATCTCTTTATCTCAGCTGTAAAGTTAGAAAAATAGTACCCCATCTTCCCCATAGAAATGTTTCAAGAGTCAAATGAGGTTTTGTATGTGGAAACCCTTTCTAAAGTGTGAAGGAAAAATAAATGTATTATTTCTATTAGGATTATTACCACCTTATAAAGCTCTTAGTCTCTGTCAGGAACAAAGTTTTGTTAATATGTATAACCCCAGCAACAATTAGTATAGAGCCCCGCTCCTAGTAGTTACGTAGTATTTCCTTAAATTGAGCTCTTCTATACTAAAGTAATAGTTAACTGGAGAATAAATACTATACAGGTTAAAATTCATTATGATACTCTGAGAAACACGAACAACATAGCTTTAGCCCCCCTTTCTCTTAGTGGGGGAAAGGGAAAAATCTGGAAAGGCAGACAAAGAAGGAAAAGTGCTACTGGTGGAAATTTTAACTTTTTAAAGCTTTAGTAAACTATACCAAAAAGATACTAGCAACGTTTTGTGAGAGAGAGATTACTGTGGTAACCCAGTTTTTATATTTATGCCTAGTGTACATTTTTAAACCCACCTTTTTTTTTTTTAAGGGAGAATATGGAAAGCGTAGATAGTTAACCATAGTTGTTTGTATAATATTTATGTCTTGTCCAACTGTTTGGAAATTAAAATCCTACAGTGTTGCTACTGGGTTGTAAAAAAAAAACAAGAAAGTTGAAAAGAATGCTTCAATCAGTGCAGTAAGGTACTGCATCATATGAAGAAAATCACATACTGTATATTCAGCATGTATGTGTACAATAAAAAGAACTAACAATTCCTCACATTCAAGAACTAGGATGATCACTCTGCTTTCCTCTGCCATTTTAAGATTCCTTCCTTTCAAGCCAGGGGCCCTCTAGGTAACAATCATTGGTTCAGCCATCTCTAAGTACTGTCTGTAAAGCTCCCTTTCATCAGCTAACAGAGATTAAAGAAGTCCTAGAAAGCTGTTGTTCAGAGGGAGACTTTTAAGAGGAAGGAGGTTTGTATGTAAAGTAGATAGCCCCTATCTATTTCATTTTATCTTTGGTCCTGAAACTAGAGATTCCAGAACTAAGCAGAACACAGGCTTGATATAAATATCTTAATTTTTTAACCTTCCTAAATATATGGCTCTTGATCTTTCAAAAAATCATGAAGAATGAGTCAAACATATTAGAAAATAAAGTTTGAAATGTGACATGTAATGGAGTCTTATTAGCAAGTATAAAGTTTTCTTATTTTGTCTATTTGCATGAAAACTCTAAAATGTCTCAAGAATGATCCCAGAAGGAAATATGTACAAATTCACCATTAAACATTTATAAAATTATCTTTACTGCTTTTCTTGAATATCAATGGTGATAGTATTAAATGATGGCTTAAGCTTTTATCATTTACATATGCCCATAAAATTTTATTGATATAAAATAAAATCTGATCTGAACATTATCATTAGCCAGTCACAAAATTAAACTGTGCAAAAGAATTATAATTCTGGCTACCCTCATGGTGACAAGTCTCCCTTTACCAATGTTTTGTTTAATATTGATCTACATGTAATCAAGATTAGGGTTCTTTCTACAAAATGGCCTAAAAAGTAGGCTCTTGCATTGTTGGTATGATGGGATGCCAGGAAAGACTAAACTTCCTTGGTTCAGTTATGAAGGCCAGAAATGCCCATGTTACTAAACAAACTAAGGCTCCAGGTTAAAATGCAAATCTGGAAGGGGGTAATTTGTTAAATTCTTAGCATAACAGTTCTAATACTTTAGTGCAAATTAGTGAATAAGATAAATTAATCATGCCCTGAGGATAGTAAGTTTGATTCAAGATGAGGGAGAAAGATGAGAAAGGTGCCTGGATCTTATGTTGCTTCTGGGAGGCCTGATCAAGAGTAGGGCAGTGTCAGTCAGGGCACTCACTGGGTCTTTGCAGAGTAGAAAGAGGGGGATCTGAATGAGGAACAAGACATTTATCAAGGATTAATTCTAATCAAGAAGTCCAGCACTTTAAATATCTACAGAAAACCAAAGAATTGTCTGGGAAGAACGAGTCTCTGTAATCAACTGTGTTTAAGCAAAACAGAAAAGAACCTCCTTTGTAAGTTATTAGAGGCACAATTGTATGCATTTATACCATGTCCCATGGAAAAAAAAAGTTGAGGTGGAGTCTAATTATGATTCATGGTGACCCCATGTGTTACAGAGTAGAACTGCTCCATAGAGTTTTCTTGGCAATAATCTTTATGGAAGCAGATCACCAGGCATTTCTTCCTGGTGCTGTTGGGTGAGTTCAAACTGATAACCTTTAGGTTACTAGTTTGGCACAGACTGTTGTCGACTTTCAGAGAACTTACACCATGTACCATCCGAAAAACCAAAACCAAACCCGTTGCTCTCGAGTTGATTCCAACTCACAGTAACCCTATAGGACGGAGTAGAACTGCCCCATAGGTTATCCAAGGAGTGGCTGTGGATTTGAATTGCCAGTCTTTTGGTTAGTAGCCAAGTTCTTAACCACTGCACCACCAGGGCTCCCCATGCAACATAGGCCCAACCCCAGGAAAAGTTATAAAACCTGTTGGTTGTCTGGATCTTGTTGTTATTGTTAGTTACCATCAAGTAAGTTCTGACTCAAGATGACCCTATGTATAGCAGAACGAAATTCTACAGGGCCCTGTGCCACCTCCATGATCTTTGATATATTTGAGTCCATTGTTGAGACTATTGTGTCAATCCATCTCACTGAGGGTTTTCCTCAATTTTAATGATGCTCTACTTTACCAAATATGGTCTGGTTCTTAGCCTCCTCCTCTTTTTACCCCTTCTCTTTGGTATAACTAAGCATTTGAATTTTTGCTCTATTCCAGAAACCAGAACAAATCAAACCCATTGCCTGCAAGTCGATTCCTACTCATAGAGACCCTATAGGACAGAGTAGAACTGCCCCATAGGGTTTCCAAGGCTGTAATCTTCGTGGAAGAAGACCGCCACATCTTTCTCCCATGGAGTGGGTGGTAGGTTCAAACCGCCAACCTTTTGGTTAGCAGTCTAGCGGTTAACCACTGTACCACTAGTGCTCCTGCTGTATGCCAGGCAGGTGATTTAAAAGGATGAAATGGTCTGTGTGTAACTGTATATGCATTGTCTAAATTGTAAGGCCCTGAAGAAGAGCTCATTTCTTGTTTAAAGTAATTTGTTGGTATAAAATTTTCTGCTTTTTCAAATATTTGCTCAAATTGCTTTTTCCATCACTGTATGGGCCAAGTACAACGTACACATAGGCTGGATTTGGTCTGTTCACCCCCATTTGGGAGCTCTGCACTGAAGGATAAAAGAGACACAGCTTCTGCTTTGGGGACAGTGGGGAAGACAGTAATTTGAGCACAGTGAAAAAAGTTATGATAGTATATATGCTTAAGTTCTGTGATTCATCATTACAGTCTCTCTCTTGAATAGTTGTTGTTGTTGTTAGGTGCCGTCGAGTCGGTTCCGACTCATAGCGACCCTATGCACAACAGAACGAAACACTGCCCGGTCCTGTGCCATGCTTGCAATCATTGTTAGGCTTGAGCTCATTGTTGCAGCCACTGTGTCAATCCACCTCATTGAGGGTCTTCCTCTTTTCCGCTGACCCTGTACTCTGCCACACATGATGTCCTTCTCCAGGGACTGATCCCTCCTGACAACATGTCCAAAGTATGTAAGACGCAGCCTCACCATCCTTGCCTCTAAGGAGCATTCTGGTTGTACTTCCTCAACAGATTTGTTCGTTCTTTTGGCAGTCCACGGTATATTCAATATTCTTCGCCAACACCACAATTCAAAGGCGTCAACTCTTCTTCGGTCTTCCTTATTCATTGTCCAGCTTTCACATGCATGTGATGTGATTGAAAATACCATGGCTTGGGTCAGGTGCACCTTAGTCTTCAGGGTGACATCTTTGCTCTTCAACACTTTGAAGAGGTCCTTTGTAGCAGATTTGCCCAGTGCAATGCGTCTTTTGATTTCTTGACTGCAGCTTCCATGGCTGTTGATTGTGGATCCAAGTAAAATGAAATCCTTGACAACTTCAGTCTTTTCTCCGTTTGTCATGATGTTGCTCATTGGTCCAGTTGTGAGGATTTTTGTTTTCTTTATTTTGAGGCGTACTCTCTCTTGAATACATACTTTCAAATCTCTTGGCAAAATTTTGAAACTTCTCTCATCCTCACTCTCAGTTGATGATCTTCCTACTTTATCATGAAAGTTGAAACAAAAGAGCTTCCATTGCCACATATACCAACTACTCTGCCCTCATACTCAGCTTTCCTTCCTATTATTACGTATAAACTTTTTCAGGCCAGTCCTTACCCTTTGCGCTATTTATCATCTACTCAGAAATTTTTTTTTCAGTAATTTCCCCTTTTCTTCTGCATCAATTTTCCCCTCTCTATCAACTCATTATCAACAGCATAAAAATATTTTTTAAGAAGAAATATATATATATACTTCTCTCTTGACCTCACTTCCCCTTACAATTAATCGCCATATTCTCTGCTTCCCTCTCCTCCCATTTTGTCTTGAACCC
The DNA here is from genome assembly GCF_030014295.1 of Loxodonta africana. Taxonomy (NCBI): domain Eukaryota; kingdom Metazoa; phylum Chordata; class Mammalia; order Proboscidea; family Elephantidae; genus Loxodonta; species Loxodonta africana. Next base: position 36,310,006 of record NC_087345.1, on the reverse strand, counting down.
TGACTGATCACCAAAATTGTTCCTGTAAAGGTCAATAATGACCTCCACATTATTAAATCTATAGTGTGACAAATGTTGTGATAAGGTTGATCACTTCCTCCTCCTGGAAACATTTTCTTCCCTTGGTTTTTAGAGTACCACATTCTGTTGGTTTTCTTCCTTACTCTTTTAGGTCTCCATTGCTGGGTTCTTCTCATTTTCCAGACCTCTAAATGTCAGAATATCCTAGTGTTCAGTTTTTAGACCTTTTCAACTCTCTACACTCTTTCAATATTGGAGTCAATCCTCTCAAACCCTGCTGCTGCTTTATGAACTATTCTATGTAGTATTCTAAATCCTTTGTTGTTATTTCAACAATGTTCACAGCATCTTCACCAGAAATAGATTCCATCTCAAAAAACCACTTTCTTTGCTCATCCATGAGAAGCAACTCCTCATCCGTTAACATTTTATCCTGAGATTGTAGCAATTCAGTCACATCTTCAGGCTCCGCTTCTAATTCTAGCTCTCTTGCTATTTCTACCACGTCTGCAGTTATTTCTTCCCTGAAGCCTTGAATCTCTCAAAGTCATCCATGAGGGTTGGAATCAACTTCTTCCAAACTCCTGTTAATGTTGATATTTTGACCTCCTCCCACGAATCATGAATGTTCTTAGTGGCATCTAGAATGGTGAATCCTTTCCAGAAGGTTTTCAATTTACTTTGCCCAGATCCATCAGAGGAATCACTATGGCAGCTATAGCCTTACAAAATATATTTCTTAAATAATAAGACTTGAAAGTCAAAATTACTCCTTGACCCATAGGCTGCAGAATGGATGTTGTGTTAGCAGGCAAGAAAAACAACATTAATCTCCTTGTAAATCTCCATCAGAGCTCTTGGGTGTCCAGGTGCATTGACAATGAGCAGTAATATTTTGAAAAGAATCTTTTTTTCTGAGCAATAAATCTCAACAGCTACCTTAAAATATTCAATAAACCATGTTGTAAACAGATGTGCTGTCATCCAGGCTTTGTTGTTCCATTTATAGAGCACAGGCAGAGTAGATTTAGCATAATTCTTAAGGGTCCTAGGATTTTCAGAGTGGTAAATGAGCATTGTTTTCAGTTTAAAGTTACCAGCTGCATTAACGCCTAACAAGAGAGTCAGCCTGCCCTTTGAAGCTTTGAAGCCAGGCCTTGACTTCTCCATTACATGAAAGTGCAAGGTGAAGCAGCAAGTGCTGCTGTAGAAGCCGCAGCAAGTTGATCTGGCTAAGATAGTTGGTGAAGGTGGCTACACTACAAACTGGTACACTACACTACAAAATGGTACACTACACTACAAACTGGTACACTACACTACAAACTGGTACACTACACTACAAGCGGGTACACTACACTACAAACGGGTACACTACACTACAAAATGGTACACTACACTACAGACGGGTACACTACACTACAAAATGGTACACTATACTACAGACGGGTACACTGCACTACAAAATGGCTTTTCAATGCAGACAAAACAGCCATATATTAGAAGAAGATGCCATCTAGATCACTGGCATACAAGTTTCTGCTTGTGTTCCTGCTTTCGCTTATTTTGGGTGTATACCTAGGGTTGGGATTGTTGGGTCATATGGTGGTTCTATTTTTAACTTTTTGAGGAACTGTCAAACTGTTTTCTACAGTGACTACCATTTTCATTCTCATCAGCAGTGGATGACGGTTTCAATTTCTCCACATCCTGACAAGCACCTATTTTTTTTTTAATAATAGCCATTTGCATGGAGGTGAAGTATGATCTCATGGTGGTTTTGATTTGCATCTCCCTAATGATTAATGGGAGTCCTGGTGGGGCAGTGGTTAAGAGCTCAGCTGCTAACCAAAAGGTCTGCAGTTGGAATCAACGTGACGACCACAGGTTTTTAATGACTAATGGAGAAGCTGTGGTGGCGCAATGGTTTAGCACTGGGCTGCTAACCGAAAGCTCTGCAATTCAAACCCACCAGCTGCTCCTTGAAATCCCTATGGAGCAGTTCTCCTCTGTCTATTGGAAACCCTGGTGGTGTAGTGGTTAAGTGCTACAGCTGCTAACCAAAGTGTCGGCAGTTTGAATCTGCCAGGTGCTCCTTGGAAACTCTATGGGGCAGTTCTACTCTGTCCTATAGGGTGGCTATGAGTTGGAATCGGCTCGATGGCACTGGGTTTGGTTTTGGTTTTATAGGGTTGCTATGAGTCAGAGTCTGACTCCACATGAATGGGTAATGACTTAATGGGAATCCCTGGGTGGTGCAAACAGTTAACACACTTGACTGCTAACTGAAAGGTTGCAGGTTCAAGTTCACCCAGGAAAGAAAGGCTGGGCAATCTACTTCTGAATCATCATCCATTGAAAACCTTATGGAGCACAGTTCTACTCTGACACACATGGGGTTGCCACGAGTCAGAATTGACTCGATGGCACTGGTTAGTGCATTTAACCAGATGTCAAGTATCTTTTCATGTGCTAATTGGCCATTTGTATATCCTCTCTTGTGAAATGTTTATTCAATTCCTTTACTCATTTTTTGATTGAGTTGTAGGAATTCTTTATATATTCTAGATATTAAACCCTTGAAAGACATATAGTTCCCCAAATTTTATCCTAACCTGTAGGTTGTCCCTTCACTTTGTTGATAAAGCCCTTTGTTGCACAAAAGAAGTTTTAAATTTTGGTAAAGTCAATTTATCTTCTTGGCCTTTTGCTCCTTGTACATTTGGTATCCTCATTAAGAATCTATTGTTAAAAACTAGGTCCCAAAGCATTACCCCTATGTTTTGTTCTAAGAATTTTACAGTTTTAGTTCTCGTATTTAGGTCCTTGATTCATTTTGAGTTGATTTTTATATGTGGTGTAAGGTATGGGCAGTGGGAAATTTTGAGGTAATCTCAATTCTGCCATCATTCATAGTGCAAGTTTTTGCATTAAACCAAAAAACCCAGTGCCGTCGATTCCCACTCATAGCGACGCTATAGGACAGAGTAGAACTGCCCCATAGAGTTTCCAAGGAGCACCTGGTGGATTCAAACTGCCAACCCTTTGGTTAGCAGCTGTAGCACTTAGCCACTACGCCACCAGGGTTTCCAAGTTTTTGCATTAGGTAGTGCAAGTTATGTATTTAATTTCTTTGAGCCTCAGTTTTCTCAGTTGTGGCGTAGGTTCTATACCTGTCTAGCAGGGTTGTAGTGAGAATTCAGTGAGACAGTACATGCAGTGTATCTAGGACATGGTGATATAACTGGTAGCTGTTGATAAAGGAGAAGGAATTTGTTTACCAGTCTGTCTCTTGAAAGAACTTTGGTGCTCAAGTCATTTGATTTCATTTGAATATCCTGGAATACAATTATCCTTCTCTATAGCTTATAGCTTGCTATCAATAATAAGCAAATATGTTGGTTAAGATTGTGTGTCAACTTGGCTGGGCCATGATTCTCAGTGTTTATATGTGATCACTCCCATGATGGGATCTACTGTGAGCAGCCAATTAGTTGAAAGGGAGTTTCCTTGCAGGTGTGGCCTGCATCTGAATATAAGCAGACTTTCAGGCTTTTTGCTTGCTCTGGATCCTGCGGCTGCCTCCTGTTTGTCTCACTTCCGGTTTTTGGGACTTGAGCTATCAGCTTATCTGCTGATCTTGGGATTCGTTGATCTTCACAGACTGTGAGCAGAGCCCTGCTCTCTGACCTGCCGGTCTTTGATTCGCCAGCCCCTGCAGCTACGTGAATCAGGAGAAGCCTTGTGGTCTTGCCTGCCGATCTTGGGATTCTTCAATATTCACAGCCTATGAGCAAGAGTCCTACTTTCTGACCTGCCAATCTTGGGTTCACCAGCCCCTGCCCCTATATGAATCAAGAGAAGCCTCTATCCTAATCCATGGACTTGGGACATTCCAGCCTCAACAATTGCATGAGCCATTTCTTTGATACAAGTATCTCTATATATATTTATACAATTTGCTAGTTTTGCTTATTTAGAGAACCCAGCCTAAGACAGCAACTGATTGGTTAGGGTCAGAATTCCTACTTATTTGAAAGACATATTTATAACTTATTCTTACACTAAGTGCTCTTTATGGTTACACAGATGCATTTAGGATTATATCTACAAATTATCATTTGTGCAAAAATTAACTTATAATTAAACATGTTAAGTTAGAATGTGGCATGTTTTCTTTTTTCATGTTTTTTTAAAGATTTCAAGAATAACTTGGCATGTTGATAGTTGTATTACACAGAGTAGGGGCTTAATACATTATACAGATTCACTATAGTTGATTCCATTTGCTACTTTGTTAAATATGTGCATATAATGCAATCTGAGATGATTTAGATCTGAGTCCATAGTTACTTTTACAGGCTCGAATTTCAGTCCACTTTTTCTGAGTGATGGGAATACCGAATTCTTCATGGCATAGCTGGTATGTTACTATTTGTGCCTTCTTTATCAGAGAGTGCTAACTGAAGTGGGGAAATCAGAGTTTATTGCTAGCAGAGTGAGGAGAGGAGGAGTGACAGGACAGAAAGAAGAGAAAATAAAGATATTTCAAAAGATTGGATATGCATATTGGCTCTGCTATTTACTAGCTCTGTAAACTTAAACATCTTAATGTTCATGCCTTTTTTTTTTTAATACTGGTTGTCATTGAGTTGATTCCAACTTGTGGCGACCTCATGTGTGTCAGAGTGGAACTGTGCTCCATAGGGTTTTCTTTTTTTCTAAATTTTATTTATTTTGTTGTTGAAAATATACACAGCAAAACATACACCAATTCAACAGTTTTTACATGTACAGTTTAGTGACACTGATTACATTCTTCAGTTGTGCAACCATTCTCACTCTCCTTTTCTGAGTTTTTCCTCCCTCATTAATATAAACTCATTGCCTCTAAAGTTCCTATCTAATCTTTCGAGTTGCTGTTGTCAGTTTGATCCCATATAGATAGTTCTTAAAAGAGCATAATGCTCAAGGCAGACTTTTTTCTAGTTAAGCTAAACTATTGTTTGGTTTTAAGATGACTTCAGGAGGTATTTTTGGTTTAAGGTTTAAAGATTATCTCAGGGCAGTAGTTTCAGGGGTTCATCTACCCTCCATGGCTCCAGAAAGTCTAGAATTTAAAATTCTGTTCTATATTTTTCCCCTTTTGGTCAGGATTCTTCTATAGAATCTTTGATCAAAATGTTCAGTAATGATAGCCAGGCACCATCCAGTTGTGGACTCACGGCAAAGGAGGCAGTTCTTCATGGAAGCAATTACCTACACATTCTATATCCTCATCTTATTCCTGACTGTCTTTCTTCCTCTGTTGCTCCAGGTGAATAGAGAACGATTGTGATTTGGGTGGTTGCTTGCAAGCTTTTAAGACCCCAGGTACTACGCAACGAACTAGGCGGTAGAACAGAAGCACTAAACATGTTATTAGGCCAATTAACTGGGATATCCCATGACATCATGACCCTAAAACTCCAAACCAAGAAACAAAATCCTATGAGGTGTTTGGTTGTACATAAGCAGCCTTAGCAGCTACTCTTTTTTGTCATTTTAAGTATATCTACCACACAACTTTTGCCAGTTCAACTTTTTACAGCTATACTTATTGATAGGAATTGCAATAATAATCTGTGCAATCTACCATTAATCAATGATATTACCATCCCTGTTAACCCCCCCCCCTTCCACCTCCCTCCTACCCCTGGTAACAACTAATAATAATCTTTGGCCTCTATACATTTGCCTTTTGTTGTCTTTTTATATACCCATTGCCATCGAGTTGATTCGGATTTATAGAGACCCTATAGGACAGAGTAGAACTGCCCCACAGAGTTTCCAAGGAATGGCTGGTGGATTTGAACTGCCAACCTTTTGGTTAGCAGCCTGAGCTCTTAACCACTGTGCCACTAGGGCTCCTGTCTTTTATATAAGTGAGGTCATATAATATTTGTCCTTTTGTGGTTGACTTATTTCACCTGGCATAATGTCTTCAAGCTCCATCCCCATACTGTAGCATGTATTGAGACTCCATATCTCCTACTGGCTGAGTAGTATTCCACTGTATGAATGGAATTTTGTTTACCATTCATCTGTTGATGGACATTTAGGTTGTTTCCACCTTTTGGCTATTGTGGATAGTACCGCAATGAACATTGGTGTACAAGTCTCTGTTCAAGTCTTTTAGGTATATACTTAGGAGTAGAATTTCTGGGTCATTTGGTAGTTCTATTTTTAGTTTTTTGAGGAACTGCCACAGTGTTTTTCACAATGGCTGTATTACTTTGCGTTCCTAACAGCAATGGATAAGGGTTCCAATTTCCCCACATCCTCGCCAACATCTGTTTTCTGTTTTTTTATTTTTAATCTTAGCCATGCTAGTGGGAGTGAAATGGTATTTCATTGTGGTTTTGATTTGTATCTCTGATGGCTAATGATGGTGAGCATCTTTTCATGTTTGGTGGTCATTTGTATGCCCTCTTTAGTGAAATGTCTATTCAAGTCCTTTGCCCATGTTATGATTGTGTTGCCTTTTTGTTGTTAAGTTGTCAAAGTTTTATATATATTTTGGTTATTAGGTTCTTGTCAGATATATGCTTTCCGAAGATATTCTCCTAGTCAGTAGCTTGTCTTTTCACTTTTTTGGTAAAGTCTTTTGATGAACAAAAGTTTTTAATTTTTATGAGGTTTCATTCATTTATTTTATCTTTTGCTGTTTGCAAAATGCCACTGGTATTCAGATACCAGCAGGGTCACCAGTGGTGGACAGGTTTCAGCTGAGCATCCAGAGTATGAAAGACTAGGAAGAAGGGCCTGGCAGTCTACTTCTGAAAAGAATTAACCAGTAAAATCTTTATGAATAGCTGTGGAACATTGTCTGATATAGTGCCAGAAGATGAGCCCCTCAGGTTGGAAGGCACTCGAAATACGACTGGGGAAGAGCTGCCTCCTCAAAGTAGAGTTTGCACATTTAGGTCCTTAATCCATTTTGAATTTGTTTTTGTGGATGGTGTAAGGCATGGATCCTGTTTAATTTTTCTGCATGTAGAAATCCAATTTTCCCAGCCACCATTTATTGAAGAGACTCTTCTTTCACCATCAAATGAACTTAGCACCCTTGTCAAAAATCAATTGACCATAGATGTGTGGGTTTGTTTCTGGACTCTCAGTTCTATTCTATTGGCCTTTGTGTCTGGTGTTATACCAGTGTCGGGCTGTTTTGATTACTGTAGCTATATAGAATATTTTAAAATCAAAAAGTGTTAGTCCTCCTACTTTGTTCTTTCAACATTGTTTTAGCTATTTGGGGCCTCTTACCATTCCACATAAAGCTGAGGATTGGTTTTTCTATTTCTGTAAAGAAGGCCGTTGGAATTTTGATTGGGATCACTTTGGGTAGTATCGACATTTTAATGGTATTAAGTCTTCCAATCCATGAAGATCTTTCCATTTATTTAATTCTTCTTTAATCTCTTCCAGCAGTGTTTTGTACTTTTTATTGTATAAGTTCTTCACACCCCTGGCTAGATTTATTCCTAGGTATTTTATTCTCTTAGGTGCCATTATAAATGGAATTGTTTCCCTAACTCCCCTTTCAGATTTCTCCTTGCTAATATATAGAAACACAACTGATTTTTGTTTATCGACTTTGTACCCTGCAACTTTGCTTAATTCCCCTATTAGCTTTAGAAATTTTCTTGTGGACTCTGGAATTTAACGTTCATGCCTCTTAATTTCTTTATCTGAAAATGGGAATTACAAAACTGACTCTGCAGATTTACAAGATTGTTGTGAAAATTATGTGAAAGCTTTTGGAAACTATGAAATACTGCATGAATTCAAAGTAAATTTTAAGTTCAAAAGGTAGACAAATGGGATCAACACTAGAGGCCCTAATACATGGCATTAACAGGATACAAACTACAACCAACAATATACAGGCTCCAGAGGATAAGCTAGATAACTAGGATCTTCTAAAAATTAAACACTTATGCTCATCAAAAGACTTCACCAAAAGAGTAAAAAGAGAACCTATAGACTGGGAAAAAAAAAACTGGCTATTACAAATCAGACAAGGTCTAATCTCTAAAATCTACAAGAAAACCCAACACCTTTTCAACAAAAAGACAAATAATTCAATTAAAAAATGGGCAAAGGAAATGAACAGACACTTCACCGAAGAAGACATTCAAGTGGCCAACAGATGTATGAGGAAATGCTCAGGATTGCTACCCATTAGAGAAATGCAAATCAAAACCACAATGAGATAACATCTCACCCTGGCATTACTGGCAGGAATCAATAAAACAGGAAATAACAGATGTTGGAGAGGCTGAAGGGAGATCGGAACTCTTAGGCACCACTGGTGGGAATGCAAGATGATACAACCATTTTAGAAAATGATATGGCACTTCCTTACAAAGCTAGAATAGAAATACCATATGATCCAGCAATCCCACTTCTAGGAATATATCCTAGAGAAATAAGAGTCATCGCACGGACAGACATATGCATACCCATGTTCCTTGCAGCATTGTTCACACCAGCAAAAAGATGGAAACAACCTAGATGCCCATCAGCAGATGAATGGATAAATAAACTGTGGTATATACACACAAAGGAATATTATGCAATGATAAAGAACAACGATGAATTTGTGAAGCATCTCATAACATGGATGAATCTGGAGGCCATTATGCTGAGTGAAATAAGCCAGTCACAAAAGGACAAATATTGTATGAGACCACTACTGTAAATACTCATGAAAAGGTTTACATACAAAAAGAAACAATTTTTGATGGTTATGAGGGAGGGGAGGGGTGGGGATAGAAAAATACTTAATAGACAGTAGATAAGTGGAAACTTTGGTGAAGGGTAATACAGTATACAATACTAGGGAAGCCAGTACAACCTGTACAAAGCAAGGACATGGTAGCTCCATAGACACATGCAAACTCCCTGAGGGGCTGAATTGCTGGGCTGAGTGCTGTGGGGACCATGATCTCTGGGAATACCTAGCTCAATTGGCATAACATTGTTTATAAACAATATATTCTACATTCTATTTTGGCATCTGGGGTCTTAAAAGCCTGTGAGTAGCCATCTAGGATACTCCACTGGTCTCACCCTTTTGGGAGCAAGGAAGAATGAGGAAAACTAAAGATACAAGGGAAAGATTAATCCAAAGGACTAATGGACCACATCTACCACGGCCTCCACCAGACTGAGTCCAGAACGCTATGGTTCCCAGCTGCCACCACTGACTGCTCTGACAAGGGATCACAATAGAGGGTCCCAGACAGAGCTGGAGAAAAATGTAGAACAAAATTCTAACTCAGAAAGAAAGCCCAGACTTGGTGGCCTGACAGAGACTGGAGAAGCCCTGAGTGTATGGCCCCTGGACACCTTTCAGCTCAGTAATGAGGGCACTCCTGAAGTTCACCCTTCAAGCAAAGATTGAACAGGTCCATGGAACAAGACTGAAGGGACGCACTAGCCCTGGGGCAGGGACTGGATGGCAGGAGAACAGGAAAGCTGGTAATAGGGAACCCAGGGTTGAAAAGGGAGAGTGTTGACTTGTTGTGGGGCTGTTAACCAATGTCATAGAACAATGTGTGTACTAACTGGTAAGAAACTGGTTTGTTCTGTAAACCATCTAAAGCACAATGAAAAAAAAAGTGACTAAAAAAGTGAAATAAAAAGACCACATGCGTGCATGCGCGCATACACACATACACATAAAAGGTGGACAAATGGTGTTACTAGTTAATTTACAGCCTATATTGACACCAGTACTTGCTGACTGAAGGGGTGAAGGGGGAGAAGGAGGTATTATTTAGAAAGTTCTTCCACAGGGCAAACCAAAATTTGCTTCCTTGTAACATTTACCCTCTGGGCCTGTTTCTGCTTCCTGGCCACATTGAACAAACTACTTTCTCAGCATTCACCCCTCCCTGTCTCTTTTGTGTCTTCTGTAGCTGGAGAGTCAGAAGTGGCTTTGTTTCCTAAGGAAACATCTGTAAGAATCTACATCTTAGATCTTGTTCCCTCTCTCTTTAATGTCTACTTGTGCTTACTTGTCAAAAATATCTTTTGTCCTTCTCTTCCCTTCACCCCACACCTACCCTTAGTCCCCAATCTCCTTTTCTTTTATTCTCTATTTTGGATATTATCATCATCATCTAGATAGATAACCATTTATTTTAGATACCTTCTTTGACTTTTTGCTCCCTTATCTGTCACATTTAATTGTGGCCAAATTTTGCCAATTCTTTTCCTAAGGTGTATCTCAAATCCATCTCTCCTCTTTCCACTTCCAGTGCTCCAGTTGTCATTGCCATCATCTCTTATCAGAGCTATTCTAATTCACCTCTATTCTGGTTTCCCTGCTTCTAGTCTCTCTATGAAACCCTGGTGGCATAGTGGTTAAGTTCTACGGCTGCTAACCAAACGGTCAGCAGTTCACATCTGCCAGGTGCTCCTTGGAAACTCTGTGGGGCAGTTCTACTCTGTCCTATAGGGTCACTATGAGTCGGAATCGAGTCAATGGCAGTGGGTTAATCTCTCTATACCAATTCAATTTTCACCCTATTACATGGTCAAAAAGCTTATAATCTGATGAGAAAAGTGAGATAAGCACATAATAAACAATTATAGAACAGTTCAAGATAGAATTTGTTACCCAGTGCTAAAGGGTATGTATGATCCAGTCAATGTCATGTGAAGTCAAGAAAAGACAATTACCTGAGAATTTGTGGGAGAAGTCTGCCTGAAAATGTAGCTTAAAGGACAGGTAAGATTTGAATATGCAGAGAGGAGTTGGAAAAATGCTCCACTTCTACTTTATCCCATTGCTGTTGAGTTGACTCCAACTCATAGAGACTCTATAGGACAGAGTAGAGCTGCCCACCCCCGCCAAAGGTTTTCCGAGGAGTGGCTGGTAGATTCAAACTGCCAATCTCCTGATTAGCAGCCAAACGTTAACCACTGCACCACCAGGGCCCTTCTACTTTATAGCATTAATTAATATTAACTACAATAAAATAATAACTACAATTTATTAAGCACTTACAACATGCTAGTAGTAGGTAGGCATTATTAACCCTCCCCTCTTATAGAAGAGGTAACTGAGCTCAGGAAGATTAAAATAATATACCTAAGGTCATGAAGTAAATTTTAGAGCTGGGATTTAAATCTAGGTATGTTTGACTCTAAGGCTTAGGCATACTTCACTGCACCAGTTCTCACTCAAGTCTCTTCGGCAATCTGGAAATTAATACAGAAAGGTGTTGTTAAAGGCGGGGACTGCAAGTCCACGTATCTGAATTTGAGATTATTTCTATGGCACCATGGACTATATTCATTACCTACATCATTATAATCAAGGGATGGTAGAGACAGATACGACTTTGTTACTGCATTCAAGGAGCTCAACGTGATGGAGAAGACTGACAATACTGTGTGATCAGTATTATAATGATGAAAAGATCAGGGGTTTGGTAAATACTAAAAGATCAATTGTTCTAGCCCTGGTTCTGACAGTAACTAAGTTAGACAAGTCATTTAAATAAGTGTCATCCTTTATAAAATGTAGTGGTATGACTAAATAAGGGAACCACTTGGCTATTGAAAATTCATTGTTCTTTTTTATTTCTAAGCCTTAGTTCTTTTTTGCTTTTCGATTTAACTGCATTAATTCATGGACTCATTCCTTCCTTCCTTCATGCCATCGACGTTTATTGAACACCTTCCATATCTCTGGTGGTGTAGTGGTTAAGAGCTACAGCTGCTAACCCAAAGGCTGGCAGTTTGAATCCACCAGGTGCTCCTTGGAAACCCTATATTGGCAGTTTTACTCTGTCCTTTTTATAGGGTCTATATGAGTCGGAATCAACTTGATGGCAAAGGGTTTGTGGTTTTTTGGTCCATATTCCAGGCACTGTGTGGTACACTGGGAACCCCCATCTGCTCAGGAAGCTCTCCCACTTGGGAGGGTAGATGAATAAATTTGATGTATCACAACAGAGGTGTGTACAAAGTGCTATAGAGTATGTGAGGTGGGGGTGAGGATGGCTAAGTTGAAGAGGGTCAGGGAAGACTTCACAAGAAGTCAACATTTGAAAAGTCTCTTAAAGACTGTTTAGGAAAAAAAAGACTGTTTAGGAGTTTGTTAAAAATAGTGGATGTGAGAATTCTAGGCAGAGCAAATAGATCTTGCCTTTCTTATATTTGCCTACTCTTCTTCATCAAAATATTAATTCTTCTATAGTTATCATCACAGGTAGTTACTGCAGATTTAATACATTGGAGATTTGGTTTCCTAAAAAAGATAACCTAGGTGGAAGAGACTGGAGGGCACCTAACAACAACAGGTGGAAGAGAAGGCTTTGTTTCCATGCAAATGTCCTCACTGTTAAGTGGAAGGAAAAAAGATACCAGGACCACAAATTCTGTTCCCTGTAAGTCCAAAGGACTTTTAAATGGACCACATTTCTATTTTAATAAAAAGAATTGACAAAGCATCACAATAATCTCAAGAAATATTTGATACTCACATACATAGTATACTTTGCTATGAATAGAATTCATGTTTTTATACTTGGAAAGCATTATTCTTCTGAAATATTTAACACATTTCTCAACAGACTTGAAGAATTTTGAGTATTTTCTGGAATTAAACCTACAATAGTCCCACCCCTGAGTTTAATACCATAAGTACGAGTGAGTTACTGTTCATAGTACAAAAGAAGCAGTTGAAAAATAAAGACATGAAATAAATTCACATTGGTGAATTGACTTTTTATCCTAAGTATGCTTGTGCGGCTGTGATCTATTGTTTATTCCAGGACCACAGTTGGAATAAATTTCTATCAGTGTGAAAGGACTTTATGACTCGTCCACATTCCCTAACGAATAGATTAGAAGCAGTTCGGGGGATGTTGCCTATAGACAGAGTGTGCCTCAGTTTAAGGAAATACTTTGATCATTAGAGCCATCCAACAGTACACATGTTTCATTTTGTCATCTCTCAGTTATTTGTTTAAGCTTCACTAGATTTTTTTGTTTCTTCAGAGAAAGTACTATGGCATTCACTTTTATATTTTCCCTTCCACAATTCCCACCAGCCCGGTGCCTGACATGCATTTAGACAAACACTCAAGATGTTGAAATGAATTGCCTATTAAGTTAGGTGTGCTCTGAAACAATGTCATTAGACAGAAATTGATGACCATTGCTAAGCCTGTTGTAGTGGATGACACCAAGGGTTCCTCCGTTGTGATATAGTGGAAAGAATGCTGAACATAGCGCTGAAAGACTTGGATTCAAATCTAGAAACTACCACTTATTAGTTGTGTGATCTTTGGTAAGTCAATTTTTCTGTGTCTTGATTTCTTTCATTTGTGAATGAGGTTGCATCTTTTTTCATCTACTCAAAGACTCTGTAATTCTCCCTCTCTTTTCTACATCGTTATTTTCCAAACATGTAGTTATTTCTCCCATCTCAAAAATACCAAAACCCGTTGCCATCAAGTCGATTCTGACTCACGGTGATGCTATAGGACAGAGTAGAACTTCCCCATAGGGTTTCCAAGGAGTACCTGGTAGATTCAAACTGCTGTAGCTCTTAACCACTACATCACTGGCGTAGTAGTTAACTGTTGTTAAACACAGTGGTCAATTCTCAGTTTTCTTTGGGTGCATTGACACAATTGATCTCTCCCCCTTCCCAGAAATACATTTTTCCCTTGCCTTGCAAGAAAACCACACACTTCTGGTTTTCTTCCTCCCTCTCTTGTTCCCTCTCAGTCTCCTTTGCTGAGTTCTTCCACCTACCTCTTTGGAGTGTCCCAGGACTCAGTTATTTGTCCTTATGCCTTTATATTCTCATTCCCTTAGTGATTTCATCTAGGCTCATGGTTTTAAATACCATCTACATGATGACAATTCCCAAATTTCATTTCCAACCGAGATTTCTCTCCTTTACTGCAGCCCCATATCTAACTGCTTACTCAGCATCTCCACTTGGACATTGAATAGACTTCTAAACTTAACATGTGGAAAACCAAACTCAAATTTATTCAAATCTGCTCTGTTGTTTTTCACATTTCAGCAAATGGCATTTCTATCCTTGCAGTTGCCCTGGCCAAAAACTTTGGAGTCTTACTTTACTGTCTGTATCTTCACTGCCCACATTCCATGTCAGGAAACCTCTTTGGCTCTACATTGACAATGCATGTATAATCCAACCACTTCTCACTACCTCCACTGCTATAACTCTGGAGCAAGCTGTCATAATCTTTGGCCTGGATATTGTAATAATACTCTATTCTCCTTGCTGCTATCTTGTAGATTCTATAGTCTTTTCTCATAACAGTCAGAATGACTTCTCATTGCAGTTAGAGTAAAAGCTAAACTCGTTTCCAAAACCATTAAGGTCTTAAAGGATCTGTCCCAACCCCTTCTCCCTTACTTGTCTTTCCTCATCTCCTATAATTCTCCTCATCATGCTGGTCTCCTTGCTGCACCTCAAACAGCCCAGGCAAGCTCCTTTCTTTGCACATGCTGTTTCCTCTGACTGGACTGCTCTTCTCTCAGATACTTTGTCAAATGGCACCTTTTTAATTAGGCCTGCCTTGACAATGCTATTTAGAATTGCAAACCACTCCCCTAACACTTCCCATTGCCCTGACTTATTATTTCATAATATTTCTTATTTTCTAAATTACTGCATTATTCTAATATTATTCTTTCTAAATAACTATGTATTTATTAAGTGTCATGGATTGAATTGTGTCCCCCCAAAACATCTGTCAACTTGGCTATGTCATGACTCCCTGTATTGTATAATTGTCTACCATTTTATCATCTGATGTGATTATCCTATGTGTTGTAAATCCTATCACTATGATGTAATAAGATGGATTAGCAGCAGTTATATTGATGAGATCTACAAGATTAGACAATGTTTTAAGCCAATGTCTTTGGAGATATAAAAGAGAGAACCGAGCAAAGAGACGTGCGG
Source organism: Loxodonta africana (assembly GCF_030014295.1). NCBI lineage: Eukaryota > Metazoa > Chordata > Mammalia > Proboscidea > Elephantidae > Loxodonta > Loxodonta africana. The sequence continues at coordinate 36,294,972 of NC_087345.1, read as the reverse complement.
ACCTCATACCACCAAGAAAGCAGTGCCAGGAGCAGAGCATATCCTTTGGACCTGAGGTTCCTGTGCTGAGTTTCTCCCAGACCAAGGGAAGACTGGTGACAAGGACTTTCCTCTAGAGCTGACAGAGAGAGAAAGTCTTTGCCTGGAACTGCTGCCCTGAATTTGGACTTGTAGCCTACTATACTGTAAGAGAATAAATTTCTCTTTGTTAAAGCCATCCACTTATGGTATTTCTGTTATAGCAGCAGTAGATGACTAAGACATTATGCTTACTATGTATTGTTGTTTCTCTCCCACTAGAATGTAAGCTGTGTAAGAGCAGGAAATTTTGTCTGTTTACTGCTAAATTTTTCACATCTCGAACAATGCTTGGCACATGTTAAAAAGCCAAAAAAAAAAAAAAAAAACAAACCCATTGCAGTTGATTTGATTCTGACTCATAGCAACCCTATAGGATAGAGGAGAACTGTCCCATAGGGTTTCCAAGGTTGTAGATCTTTAGGGAAGCAGACTGTGGAGTGGCTGGTGGGTTTGAACAACCAACCTGTCAGCAGCCAAGTGTTTAACCACTGGACCACCAGGGTTATACATTCTATATTTTGTTGAATGAAGGAAGGGAAGAATTGAATGTAAACTACAAAAATGATGTCTGTGCTTCAACTTCCCATGAATTGTGGTAACGATCTAATGAGAGAATGGATGTGAAAACTAAAGTGTTTAGTTGTCTAGTGCTGCTGTAACAAATTAATTTTCTCACAGTTTAGGAGGCTAGAAGTCTGAATTCAGGGTGCCGGCTGTAGAGGAAGGCTTTCTGTCTGTGTGCTCTGGAGGAAGGTCTTTGTCTCTTTGAGCTTCTGCTCCTGGGTGATCTTCATGTGGCTTGGCATCTCTTTCCCCATCTCTGCTTCTCTTGCTTGCTTGTTTAATCTCTTTTATATCTCAAAAAAAGATTTATTTAAGACACACTCTATACTAATCTTGTCTCATTAACATAGCAAAGACAACCCATTCCCAAATAGGATTATAACCACAGACATAGAAGCTAGGATTTACAATATGTATTTTGGGGCGACACAACACAATCTATAGCAGTCAGCCGTGAAGCAACAATCAAACTGAGGTATTACTGTTGCAATAATTAGTATTGTCTCATCAGTCTGCCTTGCAACCTTTTAAACTTTTGCTATACGTGGTCATTGAATAAAGATAGATAACTAGTCTTATGAGAATAGTACCTGCATTTAGTCAGCCTCTCAATATTAAATTATCTTCTGTAGGTTCATCTGAAGATTAGCATCCATTTATATTTCAGCTATTAAGACAGACCTTTGCTTATGCTCAGCATTACCCTACTTCAGCTGTTCTTGCATGTCATTTGTATATGTGTGGCCAGCTGGCCATCCTGTGCATGCATATATGTATATGTGTGTATAAGCATGTGTGCATGCTATGTGTGCTGTGCTCTTCATCCTGGCTCTCTGAGTCATCATGAGTCAGATCAGTTACAAAACAAGTTTTTATGTGGGTTTTTTTTTAAGACCAGCCAAGTGCATTAACTGTTTGCACCACCCAGGAACTCCCAAAGGCACCTTAGAAGAAAGGCGAGGTGATCTGCTTCCAAAAAATCAGCCACTGAAAACCCTATGGAACACGGGTCTACTCTGACACCTGTGGAGTCCTCATGAGTCAGAGTCAAGAATAGCCAGAAGCTTCAGACAAACCAGACAATGAAAGGAAGGTGGGGGGTGGGGGGTGGAGGGGGGCAGAGATGAACCCTGTAGATAAAATGACAGATACTCTCTTTTAGGAAAATTTTTTTTTATTTTGTGAGGCTTGAAAGCTACAGCACAGAACAGCTTGTTCCAGGAGAAAAATATACTACTCGTACTGCCATCAGCCTTGCAAAGGAGAGATCGTACAGAGGCAGGAAAATGGATTAAAAGGTATATTTTCCTTGTGTATTTTGGAAAATTGAACTTATACTTTGTTTTTAGCTCTCAAAAGAAAATACACAGGTTATACTGTTACCCTAGATTATAGGGCTTGAGGCTGAAAAACATTTCACCAAATGATAGGAGTATCTGTTATGTAGAAAGATTTAACATGGGAACCTCTCTATAACTCTGTCAGCCAAAGAGCAGTAGTACTTGATGGCACACTGGACTGTCTTGGACTTTGTCCAAGGAGTTTTGTTTACATTAAGTATTTTATTACCAACCTGTGTTTGGAAGAATGTGCTGGCTATGGTAGCCACATGTTATTAACTGCCAGGACTGATATAGCTCGTTTGGCTGGGGCATTTTGTCCTTCTTTCCCCAACTCATGGTCCCACCCCCGCTGCCCGGCAGCCTGAAACTATACTCTTTCAAAGAGGATTGCCCTTCCAGTCCCTTATGCTAAATGCTTTCTCATTTTTAAAATAACTCTCTCTCAGCGCTAATGTTTTTGCATGACTCTTAAAGATTGTGCTGGAGTATTAGGAAATGATACTGTGTCAAAACTCTAGAACTAGGTGTGACTCAGAGTAGGTTTTCAGGGTATGAATGAGAATAAAATTTCAGTGGTTTTGGAATTGAACAGACCTAGGTTCAAATCCTTGTCTCAACCACTCACTAGCTTTTTCTTCACCTGTAAAATAGGTGACCTCACAGAGCTGTTTTGAGGATTGAATGAGGTAATATATGTAAAAAGTAATGTGCATAACCAATTGCATAAGTACATGATACATAATGGTAGGTGGTTTCTATTAAGCAATGATTAAACAAACAGTGGCCATTGAGTTGATTCTGACTCATGGTGACCCCATGTGTGTCAGAGTAGAAATGCATTTCAGAGGGTTTTCAATGACTGAACTTTCAGAAGTGTATTGCCAGGTCTTTCTTCCAAGGTAACTTTGAGTGGACTCAGAACCTCCAACCTTTTTATTAGCAGTTGAGCATGCTATCTGTATCACCCAGGGACTCTGTTAGTAATGATAGTATCTTATTATTATGACAAACTTATATTATTGCTAAAAATAGCAATAGAAAGAAGAATTTATTGAGAGGCCTGATGAGTAATTACAGAGTTAAGAGTACTAGATTACATGGTACAAGTTGATGATCTCTGACTATGTCTTTACTTGTAGAATAGGAACCAATTAATTTTTCGTCTGTCCAGGTTAAAGTGACATTTGTCATGGGCCTAGTATGAGGGCAAATTGGCAGTTATATCTGTGGAGCTTTAAGTAATTCGCAGTTAATAGTTGTAGGAGGAAGCCCCATCTCTGAACATTGCTCTCTGCAACAGTCCAGGGGAAGAACTCTGCAGGGCCAGGCAAGGGACTGTAGAATCAGACTGAGTCCAGGAACTTGGGTGTTAGAGAGAAAATGGAAAGAGAAGTTATGGATGTATAAGAAGAAGACACCTCTTGAAGCTCCTAGTGAAGGAGGTGCACATTTGAAAGCGATAAGCTTCACATTTAAGAAACCAAGGATTGAAGGGTTATGCCCTTACTAGGTAGATGGTAAATACCTGGAAAAAAATGGTGATAAACAACTTCGTTGCTGTTGTTAGGTACCCTTGAGATAGTTTCCATTCACAGCGACCCTACGTACAACAGAATGAAACACTGTCCAGTCCCGCACCATCCACACAATTGTTGCTATGCTTGAGCCCGCTGTTGCAGCCACTGTGTCAGTCCATCTTGTTGAGGGTCTTCCTCTTTTTCCCTGATGCTCTATTTTACCAAGCATGATGTCCTTCTCCAGGGAGTGATCCCTCCTGATAACAGGTCCAAAGTATGTGAGATGAAGTCTTACCGTCCTTGCTTCTAAGGAGCATTCTAGCTGTACTTCTTCCGAGACAGACTAGTTTGTTCTTCCGGCATTTCATGGTATATTCAATATTCTTTGCCAACACCATAATTCAAAGGAATCAATTCTTCTTCAGTCTTCCTTAGACCCTAAAGTGACATCTTTGCTTTTTAACACTTTAAAGGGGTCTTTTGCAGCAGATTTGCCCAATGCAGTTCTCCATTTGATTGCTTGACTGCTGCTTCCATGGGCATTGATTGTGGATGTAAGTAAAATAAAACCCTTGACAACTTCAATCTTTTCTCTGTTTACCACGATGTTGCTCATTGGTCCAGTTGTGAGGATTTTTGTTTTCTTTATTTTGAGGTGTAATCCATACTGAAGCCTGTGGTCTTTCATCTTCATCAGCAAGTGCTTCAAGTCCTCTTCACTTAGAGCAAGCAAGGTTGTATCATCTGCATATCGCAGGTTGTTAATAAGTCTTCCTCCAATCCTGATGCTCCATTCTTCATATAATACAGCTTCTCGCAATATTTGCTCAGCATACACATTGAATAAGTATGGTGAAAGGATACAACCCTGACACACACCTTTCCTGATGTTAATCCATGCAGTGTCGCCTTGCTCTGTTTGAACCACTGCCACTTGGTCTATGTACAGGTTCCTCATGAACACAATTAAGTGCTCTGGAATTCCTATTCTTCCCAACGTTATCCATAATTTGCTTTGATCCACATAATAGAATGCCTTTGCATAGTCAATAAAACACAGGTAAACATCTTTCTGGTATTCTCTGCTTTTAGCCAAGATCCATCTGACATCAGCAATGATATCCCTGGTTCCACTTCCTCTCCTGAATCCAGCTTGAATTTCTGGCAGTTCCCTGTTGATGTACTGCTGCAACTGCTTTTGAATGATTTTCAGCAAAATATTACTTGTGGGTGATATTAATGATATTGTTCGATAATTTCCACATTCTGTTGGATCATTTTTCTTTGGAATGGGCACAAATATGGATCTCTTCCAGTCACTTGGCCGGGAGGCTCTCTTCCAAATTTCTTGGCATAGATGAATGAGCACTTCCAGGACTTCATCCGTTTGTTGGAACATCTCATCTGGTTTTCCTGCAATTCCTGGAGCCTTATTTTTTACCAGTAAACAACAGAAAGAGGGAAATGCACTTTTCAGGGTGGTATCTATGGGAACAGCTCATTTTATGACACTGAGGAAGTGTAATATAATCTCACAGTCCAGACAGTAAGCTCTAGTCCTCATTCTGCAAAACTGTGTACATGTTATTCCTAACTACATAAAAATGTACAGGGAAAAATACTTGGAGGAAGTATACCAGATATTAAACAGCCTTTTCTCTAACTGTTAAGATTAGAGGTGATTAATATTCTTTTAAAATTCTTTTTCATAATTTCCATGTTTTATAATAAGCATATATTACTTTTACAATAAAATTTCATATTTATATATTTCAGAAATTCTGCATTCAAAACTTGTCACACATATGATAGGCAACCATTGTGTTAAAGGTAGCTATTAGTTCATAAAATAGCCCTGGTGATGCAGTGGTCAAATGCTGGGCCGCAAACTAAAAAGGTCGGCAGTTTGAACCCACTAGCCACTCCTCAGGAGAAAGATAAAATAGTCTGCTTCTATAATGAGTGCGGCACAGCCTTGGAAATCCTATAAGGCAGTTCTACTCTGTCCAATAAAGTCATTATGAATCGGAATCAACCCGATGGCAACGTGGCTTTTAATTTTTAAGCCTCCGTCTCCTAGAGCTAGATTTTTGGCCACTGTGGCTTAGAGTTTTAAGGAATAATTGCAGATAGGCAGGAAATGTGGATGTTTTATTCTTCAGTTAGTGCAACGAGTGTAAAGAAAAATGCTTATTGGGAAGTCGAGCAATAGTTTATCTAGGTCAAGAGTATAGCTGTGAAGTAGAATTTCTTTCTGTAATTGTCTAGCAAAGAGTTAGTCATTTGGAAGAGGCTTCATAAAGTTCCAAGCCAATGGCTGATCTGGACATTCTTGAATCCCTTCCTCTTTCCCCTCCCACTTCTTTCCCCGGTCTGTTCCTAGTAATAGGGAACTCACAGTTTCCTGAAGTAGCCCTTCTGTTTTAGGAGTACTGTTAACTCTTCCTGATGTTCAGTGGAAGTTGGTCTTCTGGAAGCTTCTTTTTGGTCCTACAATTGATTAAAAAAGTAACTTAAATAGATTTGGAACAAGTCTTAGTTTATTTTGTTGTATGTGATGTGCAAAGTGAGCCCTGAATATACTTTATATCATTAGTATGGGTTTATTAATTGTCCTTTATATAGTACTTTTATTTTTCAAAGTGCTTTATGTACAGTACATTGTATTTTGTCTTACCTTCTCATCACAGAGGGAGACAGAGGAGATAGGGACAGTTTACACACATGCAAACATCATTTATTTTTTACCTCCGATGCCCTTAATCCTTACAAGGTGGATCTCCAATACCCTTAATCCTTACAACCCAAACCAAACCAAACCCACTGCTGTCAAGTTGATTCCAACTCACAGCAACCCTATAGGACAGAGTAGGACTGCCCCATAGGGTTTCTAAGGCTGTAAATCTTTTGGAAGCACAGTGCCACATCTTTCTCCTGCGGAGGGGCTGGCAGGTTCAAATTGCTGACCTTTCAATTAGCAGCCGAGCACCACCAGGGCTCCTTCAATCCTTGCAAAGAGGATCTTATTATTCCCATTTTATAGATGAGAAAACTGGGGTAAAATAACCCTTTAAAATCACTACCTAGAAAATGGCTAAGTTAGGATTAGAACTCATAATTCACAAGACATGAATTCCTGGACTTGAAGGTCCATGTTCTTTTCACTATTAAAATACTGAATGGCAGAATCAAATGTGTCAAGTCAAATGTAATACCTATGGTAAAGGTAAGGTAAGAGATCCGAGAAAGCCATAGAACTCTTTTGGGGGCTGGAATCAGACTCAGAGTCTCCTGGAGTTCTTTTTACTTGCTTATGTGGTCTACTGGATGTTACTGTCTTAAAATCGGGCTCGCTTTTTTCCAAAGCTGGAATGCAATGAGGCCTGTTTGACCCTTTGATTTAAAAAACACTTGTTTGTATTTTTAGGATGATACAGGTGCAGACTCCTCCAAGGCTGGACTATGCTTCTAGTTTCCTTGAGATAATTCCCCTCCAGGATTTCCATTTTGCTTTGTTTTTTTTAAAAAATTTTATTGTGGTTATATGTATGTATATCCATATATAACATAAAATTAACCATTTTGAAGTGTATAATTCAGTGACATTAATTATATTCACAGTGTTGTGCAACCGTCACCACTATTTCCAAAACATTATCATCACCCCAAACAAAAACTTGTGCCCACTGAACACTAACTCCCCGTTTCCCCCTCTCCCAGCCCTTGCTAACCCCTAATCTACTCTGTATGAATTTGCCTATTCTAGATATTTCATATAGGTGAAATCATATTTGTCCTTTTGTGTCTGGTTTATTTCACTTAGCACAATATTTTCAATTTGCTTACTTTTAAGACATAGTATAAAACCCAGTTCTTTCCTTAAGCCTGGCCCTTCATGGTGGGGCCCTATGCTAAAATGAGAGAATGTCATTTTCCCAAAGTATTAGGGAGAATAGTTAGTTACAAGGACACCTAACACCATCCACAAATGGACAAGATTTCTGTTAGATATTGTTAATAAGTCCGATTTAACTGATAGATGAAAAAGATCAGGAATAACAGCAAAAAACAAAGGCCTTTATTTTCCAACATACCCTAAACTCAGACTTCCCAAAGATGGTTAAGTACAAATTAAAGCTAAAACTTCAGTCCCTAAAAGAAAAGAAATAAATGGTAGCTGCTTGAACTCTCTTTCGTTTTAGCCGTACCTGCCCACATTTCAGACCTTTCTGAATTGTGAACCTTCAAACTGATGGCAGGCTCCACTCATCCAAAGCTTTCCATTTTGCTCGGTTTCAGTCCTATGAAGCAACTGCCCTGAGAAAGATGGGGTATTGTGAGCTCACACAGAGCTGTGGGGGAGGGGAAAACTGGCCTATGGGGACTCCCATTTCTAGTTGCTGGTCACCCAGCTTCAAATAAATCTGCAACACACTGGGGGTTTCCACCCCTTTTTCTATGTCAATGATCCCCATTTGTCCCTAGTGCCTAGGGTTTCAGGTCCTGGTGAGCCATTCTCATTTATCTTCCTTTTGTTTTCAACCTGTATTCTGTGTTAACTACTGACAATTATCACTTACTCTGCTCCTTTTAGCTTGGTGGTGAATGCTGAGGCTTTGCTCCTCTTTCAGCTCTGGCATTCAGGCTCTTTCTAAAAAACAGGGACTTAAACACCAATTCCTTGATCTGCCTATGGCTGGTTGAGATAATCTTAGAGTTGGAGAGGGTTTCTGAGTCCAAATTTCTCCTTGAATTTTCTGTAGTATCAGGAAAGAGTAAAAATACTCCTTAAGTAGTTCTGAAATTTTTGTTTCCCTTTTAGCTTTTGGACCTCCTTGAGAATCTATAAAAATCCTGTCCTCAGAAAAATGCACACAATTTAGAGGCTCATAGACCCTATGATACCTATGGACGTACCTTCTTCAAGTTAGGAACCCTGATCTCGCATCCTTTTGAAGTCCCAAGAGTCATGATCTAATATGAAGGAATAAGTAACAAATGTGGCTGTTAGGGGAGCCCTGGTGGTGCAGGGGTTAAGAGCTCCCCTGCTAACCAAAAGGTCGGCAGTTCGAATCTACTAGCTGCTCCTTGGAAACCCTGTGGGGCAGTTCTACTCTGTCCTGTAGGGTCACTGTGAGTCGGAATCAATTAGATGGCAACGGATTTTTTGTTTGTTTGTTTGGGCCAGGCACACCTTAGTCATCAAAGTGACATCTTTGCTTTTTAAAACTTTGAAGAGTTCTAAGCAATAAACTGCCTTTCTCCCCACCCCCTAGCCCCAGGCAATTTTCCATGATTTCTGTAAGCATTTTGGCCTCCTTATATATTTGAAATTCTGGGAGCACTGTGCACTATGGCACGAGAAAGATATGATTACTCCCCAGTTTTCTTACAGCTTCAACACCAGGAATGTCTATTATTGTATAACCTTATTAGCGGAACCAACACAGCTCTGAAATTCTCATTCATTGCCTCTGGCAGTAAAGTGACCTCTAGTGGACTTTCCTGGTAGTTTCCAGGGAATTCTGGAATAAGGAGCTGTCATTGCTGATAGAGAGAGAAGCCACTGAAATTAGATCAATTAATCAGCTACCGAAACCAAAAACCAAATTCACTGCCATTGAGTCAATTCCAACTGCCCCCACAGGGTTTCCCAGGCTATAAATCTTTACAGAAGCAAACTGCCACGTCTTTCTCCCATGGAGCAGCTAGTGGGCTCAAGCCACCAAGCTTTTGGTTAACAGCCAAGCACTTTAACCACTGAGCCTCCAGGGCTCCTGAAATTCTGTTGGGTTCATGGTCAGCTTCAGTGTCAAGGCTGGGGCAAGTGAGGGAGGTATATTTGGAAGAAGCAAGATTCATCACTGTTTAAAAGTACTTTAAGGGCCCTAGATAAACTAACATTTCTCTAGAGAAGGACAAAAAATTAGGTTGTGGCTTACCAAAGCTGATTTTAGGAAAAAAAAAAAAAAAGCAATCTTTTTAGGATACTAAACAGAGCAATTCAAAGCCATGGTGGATCTTTTAGGCAAAGTGAGGGAGTGAGTATTCCGCATTTTCTGTTCCGCGGCAACCGTTTTTGCATTCGCTTCAGCAAAATTTTACTTGTGTGTGATATTAATGATGTTGTTCAGTAATTTCCACAACCTGTTGGATCACGTTTCTTTGGAATGGGCACAAATGTGAATTTCTTCCAGTCAGTTTGCCAGGTAGCTGTCTTCCAAATTTCTTGGCATAGACAAGTGAGCACTTCCAGCCCCGCATCCATTTGTTGAAACATCTCAACTGGTATTCTGCCATTTCCAGAAGCCTTGTTTTTCACCAGTGCCTTCAGTGCAGCTTGAGACTTCTTCCTTCAATACCATTGATTCTTGATCATCTGCTACCTCTTGAAATGGTTGAGCGTTGACCTATTGCTTTTGGTAGAGTGACCATGTATTCTCCTTTTGATTTTTCCTGTGTCATTCAATATTTTGGCAACAGAATTCTTCAATATTGCAACTCAAGGTTTCTTTTTTTTTCTTCAGTTCTCTCAGATTGAGAAATGTTGAGCATGTTCTTCCCTTTTGGTTTTCTAACTCCAGGTCTTTGCACATTTGATTATAATACTTTGTGTTCTCGTGCAGTCCTTTGAAATCTTCTGTTCAGCTCTTTTACTTCAGCATTTCTTTCATTTGTTTTAGGTACTCAGCGTTCAAGAGCAAGTTTCAGAGTCCCTTCTGACATCCATTTTGGTCTTTTTTTTCTTTCCTGTGTTTTTGCTTTCTTCATGTATGATGTCCTTGATGTCATTCCATAACTCATCTAGTCCTCAGTCATTGGTGTTCAATGTGTCAAATCTATTCTTGAGATGGCCTCTAAATTCAGGTGGGATATGCTCAAGGCTGTATTTTGGCTCTTGTGGACTTGTTTTAATTTTTTTTCAGCTTCAACTTAAACTTGCATTTGAGCAATTGATGGTTTATTGTGCAGTCAGACCCTGGCCTTGTTCTGACTGATGATATTGAACTTCTCCATCATCTTTTTCTACAGATATAGCCAATTTGATTCCTGTGTATTCCATCTGATGAGGTCCACATATATAGTCACTGTTTATGTTGTTGAAAAAAGGTATTTCCAATGAATAGGTCATTGGTCTTGCAAAATTCTATCATGTGATCTCTGGCATCATTTTTGTTCACCAAGGCCTATTTTTCAGCTACTGACGCTTCTTTATTTCCAACTTTCACATTCCAATCACGAGTAATTATCAGTGCATCTTGATTGCATATTTGATCTTTTTCATACTGCAGAAATTAGTAAAAATCTTCAGTTTCTTTATCTTTGGCATTGGTGATTGGTGCTTAAATTTGAATAGTCATATTAAGTGGTCCTCCTTGTAGGCATATGGATATTATCCTATCACTGACAGTGTTGTACTTCAGGATAGATCTTGAAATACTCTTTTTGATGATGAATGTGACACCATTCCTCTTCAATTTGCCATTCCCAGCATTGCAGACCATGTGATTGTCTGATTCAAAATGGCCATACCAGTCCATTTTAGCTCACTAATGCCTAAGATATTGATCTTTATGCATTCCATTTTGTTTTTGACAATTTCCAATTTTCCTTGGTTCATACTTCGCACATTTGATGTTCTACTTATTAATGGATGTTTGCAGCTGTTTCTTCTCATTTTCAGTTGTGCTATGCCAGCGAATTAAGGTCCCAAAAGCTTTACCCCATCCATGTCATGAAGGTTGACTCTACTTTGAGGTGGTAGCTCTTCCCCAGTCATATTTTGAGTGCTTCCCACCTGAGGGCTCTTCTTCTGGCACCATATCCAACAATGTTCTGCTGCAATTCGTAAGGATTTTGTTGGCCAAGTTTTTCGGAAGTAGACCACTAGGTCCTTCACAGTCTGTCTTGGTCTGGCAGCTTTGCTGAAACCTGTCCACCATGGGTGATCCTGCTGGTGTTTGAAATAATGGTGGCATAGCCTCCAGCATCACAGCAACACGCCAGCCACCATTTGTCTGTCCATTTGCCATACTGTGGTGGCCTGCGTGTACATGCCACTAGTGGCTACTTTATTGGACAGCCTAGATATTGGACATTGCAAAAATCTCTTTTGAGTTGTGCTGAAGGAGGATGATAAGGAGTTTGAATAGAACAGCTGAGGAACCACAGCAGTTCTGTATGACAGAAGAGAGTACAATGTGGGAATGCTGGGAGATGAAGTTCTTTTGGTTTCTTCTTACATTTCTAGCCACTTCTTAGTCTCTTGAGGGCCCCTCTTCTTCTGCCTACTCCCGAAGCCTTCATGTATCTCAGGGTTCTGTCCTAACTCTTTTCTCTGTGCTTTCCATACATTTTCTCTGAAGGATATCACATACTCACTCACCTGCCTGCTTCCATTACCATCCATGCATTGATGATTTCTAAATCCATCATCTCTAGCTTAAATAGTGTTTTTTTATTCTTCCTTCCCCTCCCCAGCTTCAACCTTGTATCGATCATTATCATTTTCTTGTTTTGTTTACTGTTTTGGCATTCTTATTCAAACCTATAGTTGATTTCCAAGCATATTATCTCTAGTCTAGGTTGCTTTTCTGAGTTTTAAAAAGACCTTCATATAGACCATTTGGATGGCTCATAGGCACTAATATGCCAAAATTGAATTCATCATTTTCTCACCCCCCAAAAATAAGCTCCTCCTTCCGTTCTCCCATCTTAGTAAATGGTGGTACTACATACCAAATTGTTCAAGCCAGAAACCTGGAGGCCCGTCATCCTTCCTCTTCCTCACCCCTCTACTCCATCCCACCTATCACCAAGCCTTGTTGGTTTTACCCCCTAATTATCTGTTTTGAATGCTCTCAGTCTTACTTCCCCCCTACAAGCCATTCTCCATATGACAGCTAGAGTGAAATTTCTAAAACACAAATCTGCTTATGTTTTTCCGTCACTTAAACCTGTTTAATGGTCCTTAGGACAAAGTCCAGGCTCCTTCAGTAAGGTCCAGGCCTGTATAATCTTGTGCTTGCCCACATCTTCAGTCTTACCTCTATTCTTTCTCCTCATGCTAAGATCATCTCTCCCTTGGGCCTTTCTATGTGCTATTTTCTCTGCCTGGAACATTTTTTTCTTTCTTTGGCTAACGCCTATTCATCCTTCAGGTCTGAACAGAGGTGAAAAGTCTGCTAGGACAACTTCCTGGACCTCTCCAGGAATGAGTTCAGTTCCCCTTATAGCCCTATCATAATGCATTGCAATGTTATGGCTACTGGCTGATCTCTACCACTATGGTAAACTATGCACACTATGAGGGAAGAGGCCAGGTCTGTTTTGTTCAGTATTGTATCCCTAGTGACCAGCACAGTGTGTGATATATAATATGTGCTCAATAAATGTTGAATAGATGAACAGATGGAAGAAAAAAAAAAATCAGGCTGGTATTTCATGCCATGTCACAGCATCTAGATTTTTCCTTATAGATGATGGGAGCTAATGAAGGATTTTAAGTAGGATGACAACATAAACAGATTTGCCTTGTAGAAAAATCTCCAAGTGTTGTAGAAAATGACTGGGATGGGGTGGGGGCTGGAAGCTAGAAGCAGGGATGCTAAAATGTTATCATGTAATCTAGGGAAGAAATGAAGGCCTGAATTGAGATAGAGGGGTTGATTTGAGAGATGAGAAATCAAAAGTGATAGAAGCTGGTAACTGGTGGAATGAATAAAAGGGAATAGTTCAAGATTGCTTCCAGATTTCTAACCAAGGCAAGTGGGTAGATGATTCATGAATATTTGAGGAAAAGGTCTCGAGGAAGGATGGCAAGTTAAGTTAATTAATTCTGTTTGGAACATGGTGAATCTTGTTACCTCTGGGATATACACGTGGAATTGTCTAATAGGCAAGAAATTAGAACTAGAGATAGAAGTTTTGGAGTCATCAGTATAAGAGAAGCCCTTAAAAAACACAGGCGAGGATAAGAGATCACCCAATATGGATGTGTAAGTGATCATAGAAGAAAATCAAAGATGAAACTCTAGGGATTACTGACATGTATTTTAATTAAAAAAAATTTTTTTTTAATTTAACAAGTTTTTTTCAATTACTATTATTTTTGCCTGTACTTTAGATGAAGGTTTACAGACCAAACTACCTTCACATTAAACCGTTAGTGCACGTATTGTTTTATGACACTGGTTAACAATGCCATGACATGTCAACACTCTCCCTTCTTGAGCTTGGGTTCCCTATTACCAGCTTTCCTGTCCCCTCCTGCCTTCTAGTCCTTGCCCCTGGGCTGGGGTACACCTTTAGTCTTATTTTGCTTTATGGGCCTGTCTAATCTTTGGCTGAATGGTGAGCCTCAAGAGTGACCCCATTACTGAGCTGAAGGGGTATCTGCGGGCCATACTCTGAGTTTCTCCAGTCTCTGTCAGTCCAGTAAGTTTGGTCTATTTTTGTGAATTAGAAATTTCTACATTTTTCTCCAGCTTTTTCCGGGACCCTGTATTGTGATCCCTGTCAGAGCAGTCAGTGGTGGTAGCTGGGCACCATCTGGTTGTGCCGGACTCAGTCTGGTGGAGGCTGTGGTAGTTATGGTCCATTAGTCCTTTGAACTAGTCTTTCCTTTGTGTCTTTAGTTTTCTTCATTCTCCCTCCCTCCTGAAGGGATGAGACCAGTGGATTATCTTACATGGCTGCTCACAGGCTTTTAAGGCCTCAGATGCTACTCACCAAAGTAGAATGTAGAACATTTTCTTATAAGCTATGTTATGCCAATTGAGCTGGGTGTTCCCTGAAACCATGGTCTCCACAGCTGTCAGCCCAGCAGTTTGGTCACTCAGGGAGTTTGGATGTGTCTGTGGAGCTTCCATGACTTTGTCTTGTACAAGCTGTGCTGGCTTCCCCAGTATTGTGCACTGTCTTACCCTCCACCAAAGTTGCCACTTATCTATTGTCTTTTTGGTGTTTTTGCATCACCACCCCTTCCCTCCCTTGTAACCATCAAAGATTGTTTCTTTTTGTGTATAAAACTTCTCATGAATTTTTATAGTAATGGTCTCATACAATATTTGTCCTTTTGTGATTGACCTATTTCACTCAGCATTATACCCTCCAGATTCATCCATGTTGTGAGATGCTTTGCAGATTCATCCTTGTTCTTTATTGTTGTGTAGTACTCCATTGTGCATATGTAGCACAGTTTGTTTATCCATTCATCTGTTGATGGGCATCTAGGTTGTTTCCATCTTTTTGCTATTGTGAACAATGCTGCAATGAGCATAGGCGTGCATATGTCTATTCATGTGACAACTCATATCTCTAGGATATATTCCTATGAGTGGGATTGCTGGATCATATGGTATTTCTACCTCTAGCTTCCTAAGGAAAGCTTTCCAAAATGGTTGTATCATTTTGCATTCCCACTAGCAGTGCATAAGAGTTCCAATCTTGCCACAGCCTCTCCAGCATTTGTTATCGTCTCACTGTGGTTTTGATTTGCATTTCTCTAGTGGCTAGTGGCTAGTGACTGTGGGCTTTTCCTTACGTATCTGGTAACCTCCTGAATGTCTTCTTTGGTGAAGTGTCTGTTCATTTTCTTTGACCATTTTTTAATTAGATTATTTGTCTTTTTGTTGTAGAGGTGTTGGATTTTCCTATAGATTTTAGAGATTAGACCTTTGTTGGATTTGTAATAGCCAAGTTTTTTTTCCCCAGTCTGTAGGTCCTCTTTTACTCTTTTGGTAAAGGCTTTTGATGAACATAAGTGTTTAATTTTTAGAAGATCCCAGTTATCTAGCTTATCTTCTGGAGTTTGTGTGTTGTTCGCTGTGGTTTGTATCCTGTTAACGCTGTGTATTAGGGCCTCTAGCATTGATCCTATTTTTTCTTATACTATCTTTAAAGACTTTATCTTTATATTTAGGTCTTTGATCCATTTTGAATTAGTTTTTGTGTGTGGTGTGAGGTATGGGCCCTGTTTCATTTTTTTGCAGATGGACATCCAGTTTTTTCAGCACCATTTGTTAAAATGACTTTCTTTTCCCCATTTGACGGACTTTGGGCCCTTGTTGAAGATCAGGTCACTGTAGGTGAATGGATTTACATCTGGGTTCTCAATTCTGTTCCATTGGTCAATGTATCTGTCTTTGTACCAGTACCAGGCTGTTTTGACTACTATAGCTGTATAGTAGGTTCTAAGGCCAGGTAGTGTGAGTCCTCTGACTTTCTTCTTCTTCAATAGTGCTTTACTTATCTGGAGCTTCTTCCTTTTGCATGTGAAGTTAATGATTAGTTTTTCTATCTCTTTAAAAAATGTTGTTGGTATTTGGATCGGGATTGCATTGTATTTAAATTTTAACAAACCTTTATTGAACGCCTTCTATATCTAAGGCACTGTGTTTAGCAGTGTGTCTCTGTGTGTGTGTGATTGGTTGGAAAAGAAGAGTATAAGGAAATAAGTATTGGCCTATCAGAGTCGGTCTCTGTCTTTGTCTCTCTGTCTCTCAGCCTTTCTGTCCCTCTGCTTCTCTCTCTCACCCTCATCCTGTACCTTTTATCGAGCTGATCCCAACAACCAAATAAAGACAAGTTTCATTCACTATCATTGCCTAAAGCTGCCCTGTATTGCTCAAGACTGGCGCCTTTTCTGGCTCTAGGTTATGTTTCCTGTCCTCTCAACCTGGATCGATCTTGGTTACCCTGGCTCGATTTATGAAACTGTTTAAGAGCTTTTACTTGGACTAACTGCTCAGGATTTTCCCACTCCTGGATGTTTCAAGGAGGATACCCTGTCCTAACTCTGTCTATGAGGACCCAAACCCTGGCAGTAACTGGCACACCTGTATGACTGAGAGCAGGTGGTCTGGACATTTGGTTTGTGCCTTTGTCTAGTAATAATAATCTCTTCTGCCCTTGCTGTTTTTGTCCTGGTGTTTAGTTTTGTGCCTGTGAGTCTGTTCCTCAAGTAACCACCCCCTCACCTTGGTCCTATGTTCAACACCTAAATTTCATCTCACCCTGTAGGGCTCAGGCTTTCTTAGGCCTACCTGACCTTTTTGGAACCCTGCTATGATGGAATTTATGCTTTGCTTTCTGGATAAGGTGATTGTAGATTAATAATGAAAATGTTTTCTCAAGGGAATAGAAGAATTCAATATCAAACATCATTCTCTTGATTTGCATTTAACGATGCTATTAGAGTTCTATCATTATTAGTTCCTGACCAAACATGTTTAAATTTGAATGCCATGTTGTTTGTGGTTTTTTTAATGTTTTATATAAGAACATAAAAAAATTACTCTTAGTGCATAAAGAACACTTGAAAAATCTTTATAATGGGTTAAAAAAAAAAAAAGGAAAAAGAAGTTATCAGTGAATTCCTTGCCATGTTAAATTATAAATATTTGCCTGCTTGGGTCAGAATTACTTTCTCATTTTTTCTTTCCAGCTGCAGCAAAAACCCTCTAGAGAACCATGTTTACAGCTGTGACTATTCATGATCTTAACGATAGGAATCTGTGCTCCTGTTTAGTGAATAACATCTTAGTGTTATTGATGAATAACAGCTCACCCCATGCTCATAATATGAACTGGTTATGAGCTGGCATCCAAGAAGAGTTCAGGGGTTAGTGGGTGTGAATGGTTTAATGAAAGACGACACTTTATGAAATACTTCAAGTATAGCTGGTGATAGAAGAAATCCAGCTGGTAATTAAGCTCATGGGGAGTTTTAAAACTGGGTTAGTTTAGATTTGCCATGATTGGGTGAATCCAAGGTATAAAGTTCCATGGTGTTCTAACATGAAAAACATTATTTTGAAGTAATAAATGAATTGAGGACATTATTTTGTGTGCCATGGTTATTTCTAATTTTCCACAAAAAAATGGAGAAAAGATCTTGAGAGTAGAAAAACCTGTTGCCATTGAGTCTATCCTGACTCATAGCGACCCTGTAGGCAGAGTAGAACTGCCCTGCAGGGTTTCCAAGGAGCAGCTGGTGTGTTCAAACTGCCAGCCTTTTGGTTAGCAGCCGTAGCACTTAACCACTACACCACCAGGGTTTCATAATTGTGGAAAAGTAGTATCTGTTTCCTTATACTGAAGACTTGAGAAATGTTTTTACTTTTCTCACAGAAGTACGCCCTTTGGTCATTTTGCCATAAGGGGGTGCTCTGAGATAATGCTTTTCAGCTAAGCAGCTGTCTCACTGCTCTGCTACCTGAAAAAAAAAAAAAAAAAACCAAGCGTTTGGATTTGTTAATTCTGCTTTCCGTCTGTATTCACTAGCCTTCTAAAAGTGTCAATTTAAATAAAAAATATGAAAAAAATATCAATGAAAACTATTTAAAATGTAAATAGCCAATGCTTGACTCCTGTGGAAGAGATAAGCACTGGAAAATATTTGTGGAGATACATGTTTCTTTTTAAAAGAGATTAGAGTAACAATGAACTGTACCTGAGTTCAGCTGGGTTGGGAACCGAAAACCCTATGTTGGGGATTAGCATTTGCTTTTAAGTTATTTAGTTCTTTTTTTTTTTTTGGTAGCATCATCTTCCTTGTATCTTTCGGCCAACGCTGTGGGTTTGCATTAGAGTTGAAATTGCTTTCTTACAAAGTTCTGTCAGTGTTTCTGTAATTAACTTATCCTTAGGGGAGGCACGTGGTAGCCAAGTATTCCACAGTAGTTTCACTGTCATCTCTGCCACATTTATGTATTAATTCTTAGGTCCTGTTCTTGCCTTTTTAAGTTTGGGGGCTTAGTGAGGAAATATGCAGTCTAGTATTCTCAATTCTGCTTCCACGGACTGGAAGGGAGAATCAGAGGCAACCGTAGCAGCTATTCCAAGCGCAGAATGCTGTGAAGAAGTAACTAATCAAGGTCATCAACAGGACATTTAGTGAAATGGTGGCCACAGCGTAGTCTGCGTTGTTTGGGTCAAAAGAACCACAGCATTATCTGAAGATGTTGGGTTTTTTCCACTGGGTGGCAAATGATCCTGGTATATAGCACAGGAATAGAGACAAATGTTATACTCTTGCTTATGAAGGAGGAGTCTCTTCTCATTGTTAGTTGCTGTCAAGTCAGTTCTGATTCACGGCAACACCAGGTATGTAGAGTAGAACTGTGCTCCACAGGGTTTTCAAGGCTGTGACCTTTTGGAAGCAGATCACCAGGCCTGTCTTTTGAAGCACCTCTAGATGGGCTCAACCGCAGGGGGTTCTAGATGGGTTCAAACCACTGAATGTTCAGCTATTAGTTGAGCACTTAGCCATTTGTGCCACCCAGGGACTCCTGTCTCGATATTCCTCAGATTCATCTTCTTAGTCAAAACTAGATAAAGCACCTTTAGTCATCTGCACGATGTTTTAACTCTCTATATACAAGATGGAAATTTGGCTGAGGATTTGGGAGATTTTATTTGAGAATATGTCTAGCCTTAAGTTTTTAGCATCCTTTTTATGCATGCCATTGATTAAAAAAAAAAAAGATCTGTTCATATCAACACCCACATTTTAAAAATACATTTTCCTCAAATGGGTATTAAATTCCACTTCCCAGAATTGGTTACCTTTATGTTCTTTTTCTAGAGATGATTCATGGGAAAAAAAAAGGTGCTAGAGAAATGAAAATATACATAATCGTTTTCCCCCTTAATTTTGAGGTTTAAATTTTGTTTTCCTTGTTCTTTCCATCCATGGCAAACAAACAGACAAACAAACAAACAAAAACATTCCTTAGACTCTTGATTATAATATAAGATCCTAAGGAAAAGTCTTTCTTTGAGTATAATATTAGAAGCCATAAGAGGTTATCAAAGAACTAAAACAGAAAGAAAGAAAGAAAGTGTTTTTTAAGATTTGTTTTTTAGTTTTCCCTCCTGCCTTCCCATCTATAAATTTAAATGTTTTAAGATTTAGGCTAATCCATTAACTCTACTTATATTCTGTGGGCTGACATCAGAAGGGGGATGTGCAGTGACTAGGCTGGCTTCTGACCTGCACACACATTTTTTTTTTTCATTAATCCTTTGCTCAGAACAGATGCTCTGGATGCAGTTTTAGGCTAGAAGAATGTCCAAAATATGTGGGTGTGAATTTGGCCAAAGGGTTAGTTGAATGTAGAGCACAGATACCAGCCTGGAAACAGGTCACATTTTAATGAAAGTGCACATTCAGCATGGCATTGTGCTTTTCAGAGAGGTGATTCCCAGCGGTGGAGAACACAAGTGAGAAACAGGCATTCATGTGGAACTGCTTTAAAACAGAGTTCCTGTGTATCCTGGCTGGTGGGGCAGGGCTCTCACAAATACCCCTTGGGAAATGAGATAATAGGATTTTGCTAGTCATCATTAAGTTTTTTGGATCATCAGTAATAATTTTTCAAAAAAGAAGAGAAACCTCTACAGACTGAATAAAGGAAAGACTTCAAAATTAGTCTTTCCAAGAGGGGCAAAGGTATTGTTCTGTTCACTTGCCAAGAACTGAGAATAAGCAGAGAAACAGAATTTTCCTTGATTCTCTCAAAAAAAAAAAAATACTGAAGAAAACAAAAGTGACCAAAAATTCTCCTACCTTTGCACATTAAAGACTGAAATGTAAAACTCTTTTAGATAAATGCTTTACTAAAAGTGGATTAATTTCCTTTCAAAAAATGAATATGTGTTTTAATTTATTTGGGATCATCTGTAAGTATATAAGCAATATAATCGAGGTTATTATTATTATTTTTAAACTTTTTTATACTTTAAGTGAAAGTTTACAGTGCAAATTAGTTTCTCATTCAAAAACGTGTACACAAATTGTTTTGTGGTATTGGTTGTAATCCCCGCAATGTGTCAGCACTCTCCCCGTTTCCACCTCAGGGTTCCCGTGTCCGTTCGTCCGGTTTTTCTGTCTCTTCCTGCCTTCTCTTCTTTGCATTTGGGCAGGTGTTGCCCATTTGGTCTTGTATACTTGACTGAACTAAGAAGCATGTTTCTCATGTGTGTTATTGTTTGTTTTATAGGCCTGTCTAATCTTTGGCTGAAAAGTGAACTTTGGGAGTGGTTTCGGTTCTGAGTTAGCAGGGGAGTTTACTTATTTTTTAAGAATGAGAGAAATACAGAAATATTAGACTCAACTACTTTTTAAACAGGACAAAATGTTATTTAAATAGTGGTAACACACACTTTATTTCATTTTTATGGCTAGTTTTGGACAGTATAGCAACAGCAATGGAAAGTGGCTTCCAAAAAAGCAAATACCTTAAAGGAGGTATTATCTCTGAAGTAAGGAAATTTATAGTTTATTCTATCTTTTGCCGGTCACTTTAAAAATTGTGGTAAATATATATATATGTAAAACAAAACATTTCTCAATTCAAGAGTCTTTACATGTACAATTCAGTGACACTGATTACATTCATCATGTTGTGCAACCATCATCACTATCTATTTCCAAATTATTCTACCACCATTAACAGAAAGAACTTCAGTGCCCCCTAAGCAATGACTCTTCCTTTTCCTCTTCCTCCTACCCCTGTTAACCATTAATAAACTTTGGTCTCTATATATTTGCCTATTTCATGTAAGTGGGATCATACAATATTTGTGTTTTTGTGACTCACTTATTTCACTCAGCATAATGTTTTCTAAGTTCATCCATGTTGTAGCATTCTGCTGGTCACTTTTATGATTCACAACATAAACTTGCTCCTTCAGAAGAGCTAGAATGGTGAGGGGATATAAAATTAGGATGTTAAGGGAAACCTGAAAGGATCTTAGCATTGTTTAGCAGGAAGAAAACAAGACTAGGGGATGCAAGAGGAGTAAGGATCAGACAACATTTGGATGGGCTTTCCAAGTAGAATTTTTTTCAGCAAATGTAAGAAATATGTTGCTGTTGTTGTTAGGTGCCATCAAGTCAGTTCCAACTCACAGTGACCTCATGTACAACAGAATGAAACACTGCCTGGTCCTGTGCCATCCTCACGTTGTTATGCTTAGCCCATTGTTGCAGCCACTGTGTCAATCCATCTTGTAGAGGGCCTTCCTCTTTTTCGCTGACCCTCTCTAATCTACCAAGCATGATGTCTTTCTCCAGGGACTGATCCCTCCTGACATCATGTCCAAAGTATGTGAGACGTAGTCTCAACATCTTTGCTTCTAAAGAACATTCTGATTGTCCTTTTCCCAAGACAGTAAGAAATATAGGATCATTCAAATTTTGGCTCAATATAAGGAAGATATTTTCAAGGAGTGAAAGAATGAATTGCCTTGGGAAATAGTGAGTTCCCTACCACATGTTCTTGTTAGTTACTGTCAAGTTGGCTTCAACTCATGGCTACCTTATGTATAACAGGATGAAATATTGCTTGTTCCTATGCCATCTTCATAACTGTTGTTATGCTTGCGGCTATTTTGTAAATCCATCTAATTAAGGGTTTCCCTCATTTTGGCCGTCCACTTTACCAAACATGATATCCTTTTCTAGCAGTTGGTCTTTCCTGATGAAGCATCTAAAGTAAGGAAGTCTACGTCTCGCCATCCTTGCTTCTAAGGAATATTCTGGTTGTATTTCTCCTGAGACTGTTTGGTTAAGTCTTTTGCCCAGAGATTGTACAATAGAATTCTGCAAGACCAATGACTTATTTATTGGAAATACTTTTTTTCAACTGCACAATTGGCAGCTATACATGTGGACTTCACCAGATGAGCTATACAGGAACCAAATTGGCTACATCTGTAGAAAGAGAAAATGCAGAAATTCAACATCATCAGTCAAGACTAAGCCAGGGACTGACACCAGAACACACCATCAGGTACTCATGTGAAAGTTAAGTTGAAGCTAAAAAAAATCAAAGCAAGCCCACAAGGGCTAAAGTATGAACTTGTATACATGCCCCCTGAATTTAGAGACCATCTCAGGAATAGTTTTGATGTACTGAACACTAATGATTGAAAACCAGAAGAACTGTGGGAAAACATCAAGGACATCATATATGAAGAAAGTGAAAGGTCATGAAAAAGACAAGAAAAAAGGAAATGACCAAAATGGATGTCAGAAGAGACCCTGAAACTTGCTCTCAAGGTGCAGAGTAGCTTAAGCAAATGGAAGAAATAGTGAAGTAAAAAAGCTGAACAGGAGATTTCAAAGGGTGACCTGAAAAGACAAGATAAAGCATTATAATAAAATATACAAAGACCTGGAGTTAGAAAACCAAAAGGGAAGAACACAGTTGGCATTTCTAAAGCTGAAAAATCGAAAATTCGTCTTGGGTTCCAATAGTGAAGAATTCTGCTGGTAAAAAAATTGAATGATGCAGGGAAGCATCAAAAGAACATGGAAGGAATATACAGAGTCATTTGTAGCAACAGGAATTGACTGATGTTTCAACCATTTCAGGAGGAAGCATATGATCAAGAACCACTGGTGCTGAAGGAAGAAGCTTAAGCTGCACTGAAGACATTGGTAAAAAACAAGGCCCTCCGCAACTAGAGACGTTTACCTTATGAGCAGTTATGTCATAGAGCAGATGCAACTATGAAGATGCCATGACAATAGGATGGAGTCTATGAGACAGAGATATAACCTCAATTCTGCCAAAAAGTTGAAAGTAAAAAAACTCAATCTACTTACGAAAAGTGTGAAAACAAATAAACAAGTGAAGAATTAATCAAGCATAACCTTTAGACAGAGGGCATTGGTGGTTCCATGGTAGAATTCTTGTCTTTCATGTGGGAGACCCAGGTTCAATTACCCCGCCAATGCACCTCGTGTTCAGCTACCACCCACCTGATGGTGGAGGCTTTTATGTTGCTGTGATGCCGAACAGTTTTCAGTGGAGCTTCCAGACTAAGAAGGACAAGGAAGAAAGGCCTGGTGATCTGTTTCTGAAAGTCAGACAATGAAAATCCTATGAATTGCAATGGGCTGATCATGGGGATGGCACAGGACCAGTTGTGCATGGAGTCGCCATGAATCTGGGGCTGACTGGACGGCAGCTAATAACAACAACCTTTATGTATAAACCAAGTAAATTTTGTTATAAGATATTTACTTCTTATATAGGTATTGAACTAAATTAGATTAAATGTTATAAGCCCAGGAATATTTTTATCTATCATTCCATTTTCAGTGTAGTTAAGCCCATTCATTTTCTATACTATAAATAAGGCATGCTGAATCTTTCCTATAGATAGAAAAGTTTACTTTCACATTTAGCTTGTTTTTAGATTATTACAATTAAAGTTATAAAAAAAATTGTGTTTTAGCAACTATTGGAATAAATAGAGCCCCTTTTTGTTACTTTTTTTTTCTTTTTGTTACTTTCTTCATGCGCTGAAAGCAACTGAATCAAGGGCCAGAGGTTTCCTAAACATGGATTGAGAGAAAAGAAAACACTTGGAAGAATCTTTTTCAATAAATGGTGTGCTTGGCCAATCCCACTCCTAGGAATATACTAGAGAAATAAGAGCCATCACACAAATAGACACATGCACAACCATGTTCATTGCAGCATTATTCACAATAGCAAAAAGATGGAAAGAACCTAAGTGCCCATCAACAGATAATTGGATAAATAAACTATGGTACACACACACAATGGAATACTATGCAATGATAGAGAACAATGATGAATCTGCAAAACATTTCACAACACGGATGGATCTGGAGGGCATTATGCTGAGTGAAATAAGTCAGTCACAAAAGGACAAATACTGTATGAGACCACTATTATAAAAACTCATGAAAAGGTTTCACACAGAAAGAAACAATCTTTGATAGTTACTGGGGTGGGGGGTAGGGTGGGAAAGAGAAACACTAAATAGGCAATAGATAAGTGGTAACTTTCATGAAGGGCAAGACAGTACACAATACTGGGGAAGCCAGCACAACTTGACCAAGGCAAGGTCATGGAAGTTCCATAGTCCTGAGGGACTGAATTACTGGGCTGAGGGCTAGGGACCATGGTTTCAGGGGACCACTAGCTCAATTGGCATAACATAGTTTATAAAGAAAATGCTCCGGGAGGTGGAGGCAACCTGGCACTATAGACAAAAACACCATGCTGTCCCTCCACAGCAAAGACCCAAAAAACTAAGTAAAACAGAGACAAATGTCAATCCTGGAACCCTAAGTGTCAAATGAAGAGATAAAAAACTCAGCCAAGCACTGAATGGAATAAGAAACCAACACAGAACAGAGAGCGAGGAGAGATATAAGCAGAGGTCCCCTATCAGCTAACGCAGTGAGGATTTGCCATCTTGAGTCCCGTTAGAGATGGGCGGACAGGGAGTTTGGGAAAGCAGATTCACGCAGCTCCCAGAAGAAGACAGAGCACTTGGTAACCAGAGATACACGCTTTCCCAAGCCCCATTCTTCCTCCCCCTGGTCAGTCTCTGTTGCTTTTCTGCAGGGCAACCTGCCACTTTCCCTCACAGGCCTAGCAACTGCGGCCCAGGAGGTGCGGCCTCCATGCTGCTTGGATTTGACCCACCCACACCAGCCAGCTCCTTCAGTGCCATTTCCTTGTTGCTGATGTTGCTTTTTTTTTGGCTTCTTTTGGTTGCTTCCCTGCCTCTTGCCTCCTCCCTCTCTTTTCTCTGTAACACCCGACTCCGCGTGCCATCTTTGCTTCTTCTTGACAGGCTGTGAAGCACTGCTCAGCTGGGGAACTGCTTTCCCGGTCTGAGCTGCCACGTCGGTAGGATCCCTGGGGGCTTTTTCTTTCTTTTTTGTTTGTTTTCTCTTTCTTTTTCCTTTTTATTTTTCTTTATTTCTTGGTTTCTCATCTCTTTCTACTTACCCTCTTTTCCTCTCTCCTGAATACCTGGCACTGTATGAATCTCCACCCCTCCTAGCCAGGCTGTACTGCATGGCTTGGGAGCCACTTCCCCGGTCTGAGAAGCTGCGCTGGTGGGATTTCCTGGAACATTTTTTTTAATTTGTTATTTTTATTTATTTTTTATTTTTCTTCATTTCGTGTTTTTCATCTCTGCACTCCAATGGCAATCTCCCTCAGTACATTTAAAAAAATTTTTTTGGCTCCCATTTCTCTCTCCTCTCTCTCTCTTCTTTCCCACACCCAACCTAGCTCCACACATCACAACCTCCCCTCTCCCCCTCCCTCCTGCACATCTGCAACAAGTGCTAAGCATACCATCCCTGAGCAACACAGGCATGGCCTACAGGAACCTGCCTTTTGCTGACCCCTGGCCTACCTTCTTGGCCCCAATACATGCCACAAACAACCCATCCCAGCCACTCCCCTTCAGCTGTATCTGCCCTGCTGCACCATAGCTGAGTGACTGGCCCCGCCCAGTGGACAAAAAAAGTGGACAGGAGGTGAAAAATATAGTGCCCACAGATGAGCAAACAACAAACAATGCACAGCCTCCCTACTCAGACATAACCAAACCAAATCAAACAAAAACAAAAAACAGGATGAAACAAACAAATCTACAGTCAGTAAATGAAGAAAATAACTACTGAATGTCCTGAAGACAGCAGACAATATCTAAACATATAAAAAAAACAGGACAGGATGGTTCCAATAGGCATCCAAAATAAAACACCAGATGACTTGCCAGTAGAAGAAAAGGAACTGGAACTACCTGATAGGAAATTCAGATCTCTAATATTCAGAGCAGTCCCAGAGTTGAAGCAAAACACAGATAAAAATGAGGAAAAAAAATAGATAAATTCATGGACATGGCAGACAAATTCATGGAAAATACAGACAAAAAAAAATGGAATCATTCAGGAAAATAATACAGGAACAAAATGTCAAAATAAATTCACAACTTGAAATCATACAAAAACAGCAATTAGAAATTGAAAAGATAAACAATAAGATTTCCAAAATGGACAATGACATAGAAGGTCTGCGGAGCAGGTTTGAAACAATGGAAGACAGCATCAATGAAATTGAAAACAAATGCTTGGATACGACTGTGAAGAAAAATTAGAAAAAAGAGTGTTGAAGCCCTGAGAATGATGTGGGATACAATCAAAAGCAAAAAATTTTAAGTGATCAGAGTTCCAGATGGGGAGAAAATGGGAAACACAGAGAAGATCATTGAAGAATTGCTGACAGGAAACTTCCCTAATATCATGAAAAATGAAAAGCTGACCATCCAAGAAGTTCAACAAACCCCATATAGGATAGACCACAAAAGAAAATCACCAAGGCATATCATAATAAAAAATAGCAGTTGCTAAAACCAAAGACAAAGAATCCTGACAGCAGCTCAAAAAAAAAAAAAAAAAAAAAAGTCACATACACAGGGGAAATAATAAGTCTAAGCTCTGATTACTTGGCAGAAACCATGCAGGCAAGAAGGCAATGGGATGACATACATAAAACCTTGGAAGAAAAAAACTGCCAACCAAGAGTAACATGTCCTGCAAAACTCTCATTTAAATATGATGGTGATATTAGGACATTTCCAGATAAACAGAAATTAAGGGAATGTGTAAAAACCAAACCAAACTTACAAGAATTATTAAAGGTAGTCCTTCAGTTTGAGAACAAATAATATCAGACCACAGCCTGAATCTAGGACACAAGATTGCACCTGCCAGATACCAACCTAGGAAATGAACTCTCAAGGTCTATTCAAAGCCAAAAGATTTACAACAGGGAACCAGAGAGATTAATCTGTAAATGACAACAACATCAGAACAGTAAAAGAGCAAATAAACAGTGTAGGTATAGAACTTTCTAATGGAGAGGAAGGTAAGGCAATACCAAATAATAATAGACTAGTTCAAACCTAGAAAGAGAAAGATAAATTTCAAGGTAACCACAAAGAAAGTTACCAAACCTATTAATCAAAATAAAGAAGAAAAACAAAATCTCACTAAACACAAAATCTACGACAACAAAAGAAAAAAAAAATCCACAAACAAAAATTCAGCACAGGAGAGTAAGAGGAACAAAGAAAACGCCAATGCCACCCACACACAAAAAGTACTACAAAATGACAGCAATAAACTCACACCTATCAATAATTACACTGAATGTAAGTGGCCTAAATGCACCCATAAAGAGACAGAGAGTGACAGAATGGATTAAAAAACAGGATCCATCAATATGCTGTCTACAAGAGACATACCTTAGAAACAAAGACATAAATTTATTAAAAATCAAAGGATGAAAAAAATATATCAAACAACTACCAAAAAAAGAGCAGGAGTGGCAATACTAATCTCAGATAAAGTGACCTTAAAACAAAATCCACCATAAAAGACAAAGAAGGGCACTATATAATGATTAAAAGGATGATCCATCATGGAGACATAACCATAATAAATATCTATACACCCATTGGCAGTGCTACAAAATACAAAAAACAAGTGCTAACAGCACTGAAAGGAAAAACTGACAGTTCCACAATAATAGTAGGAGACTTCAATACACCACTGTCAGTAAAGGACGGAACATCTATAAAGAAACTCGACAAAGATACAGAAGATCTAAAGGCTACAATTAGCCAACTTGGACTCATAGGCATATATAGAACACTCCACCCAACAGCTGCAAATTACACATTCTTTTCCAATAAAAAAAAAAAACCAAACCCACTGCCGCCGAGTCAATTCTGACTCATAGCAACCCTACAGGACAGAGTAGAACTGCCCCACAGGGTTTCCAAGGAGCGCCTGGCAGATATGAACTGTTGACCTTTTGGTTAGCAGCCGCAGCACTTAACCACTACGCCACCAGGGTTTCCAATGCACAAGGAATATTCTTCAGAATAGACCACATCTTAGGCCACAAAGCAACCCTTAACAAAATCTGAAACATTGAGATAATACGAAGTATCTTCTCTGATCACAATGCCATCAAAGTAGAAATTAATAACAGGGAACAGCAAGGGAAAAAATCAATTACATGGAAACTGAATAATACCCTATTTAAAAACTATTGAGTTTTGATGAAAAAAAAGAACAAAAAACTATTGAGTAATAAAAGAAATCAAAGATGGAATAAAAAAGTTCCTAGACTCAAACGAGACTGAAAACACATCACACTCACACCAAAACCTTTGGGACACAGCAAAGGCAGTGCTCAGAGATCAATTTATAGCAATATAGCCACACATCAAAAAAGAAGAAAAGGGATGAAATAAAAGCTTTAGCTACACAACTTGAAGGAATAGAGAATAGCAAAAGAAGTCCACAGCCACCAGAAGAAAAGAAATAATAAAGATCAGAGCAGAAAAAAATGAAATAGAGAATAGAAAAACAACAAAAGAGAATCAAGAAAACCAAAAGTTGGTTCTTTGAAAACATCAACAAAATTGACAAACTATTGGCCAAACTGACAAAAGAAAAACAGGAAAGGACACAAATAACCCAAATAAGAAATGAAATGGGGGACATTACAACAGACCTAACTGAAATAAAAAGGATCATAAAAGAGTATTATGAAAAACTATACTCCAACAAATTTGAAAGCCTAGAGGAAATGGATAAATTTCTAGAAACACACTACCTACCCAAACTAACATAAAATGATGTTGAAAATCTGAACAGACCCATAACAAGAAAAGAGATTGAAAAGGTAATGGTAACAACAACAACAAAAAACTACCAACAAAAAAAAGCCCTGGCCCAGATGACTTCACCGGAGGATTCTACCAAACATTCAGAGAAGATCTTACACCAGTACTACTCAAACTATTGCAGAACATAGAAAAGGAAGGGATACTTCCAAATTCATTCTATGAAGCCAGCATCCCTGATACCAAAACCGGGCAAAGACACCACAAAAAAAGAAAATTACAGACCAATACCTGTCATGAATATAGATGCAGAAATTCTCAATAAAATTCTAGCCAATAGAATTCAGCATCATATTAAAAAAAATACACCACCACCAAGTAGGATTCATACAAGGCATGCAAGGATGGTTCAACATTAGAAAATCAATTACCGCTATATCACATAAATAAAAGAATCACACGATCATCTTAATCAGTGTAGAAAAGGCAATTGACAAAAGTATAACACCCATTCCTGATAAAAACTCTCAATAAAATAGGTATAGAAGGGAAATTCCTCAACATAATAAAGGGCATCTATACAAAACCAACAGCCAACATCATCCTTAATGGAGAGAGACTGAAAACATTCCCCCTGAGAACAGGAACAAGACAAGGATGCCCTTTATCACCATTCCTATTTAACATTGAGCTGTAAGTCCTAGCTAGAGCAATAAGGCAAGAAAAAGAAATAAAGGGCATTCAAATTGGTAAAGAAGAAGTAAACTGTCCCTATGTACAGATGATATTATACTATACATGTTGTTAAGTGCTGTCGAGTTGGTTCTGACTCATAGCGACCCTATGCACAACAGAACGAAACACAGAACCTTTACATAGATCAAGAGGCCTGTGCCATCCTTACAGTTGTTGTTATGCTTGAGCTCATTGTTGCAGCCACTGTGTCAATCCACTTCTTTGAGGGTCTTCCTCTTTTCCGCTGACCCTATACTTTGCCAAGCATGATGTCCTTCTCCAGGGACTGATCCCTCCTGACAACATATCCAAAGTATGTAAGACGCAGTCTCGCCATCCTTGCTTCTAAGGAGAATTCTGGTTGCACTTCTTCAAGATAGATTTGTTCGTTCTTTTGACAGTCCATAGTATATGCAGTATTCTTCACCAACACCACAATTCAAAGGCATCGATTCTTCTCTGGTTTTCCTTACTCATTGTCCAGCTTTCACATGCATATGAGGCGATCGAAAACACCATGGCCTGGGTCAGGTGCACCTCAGTCTTCAAGGTGACATCTTTGCTTTTCAACACTTTAAAGAGGTCCTTTGCAGCAGATTTACCCAATACAATGCGTTGTTTGATTTCTTGACTGCTGCTTCCATGGCTGTTGATTGTGGATCCAAGTAAAATGAAATCTTTGACAACTGCAATCTTTTCTCCATTTATCACGATGTTGCTCATTGGTCCAGTTGTGAAGATTTTTGTTTTCTTTATGTTGAGGTGCAATCCATACTGAAGGCTGTGGTTTCTGATCTTCATTAGTAAGTGCTTCAAGTCCTCTTTACTTTCAGCAAGGAAGATTGTGTCATCTGTATAACGTGGGTTGTTAATGAGTCTTCCTTCAATCCTGATGCTTCATTCTTCCTCATGTAGTCCAGCTTCTTGGATTATTTGCTCAGCATACAGATTAAATAGATATGGTGAAAGGATACAACCCCTACCCACACCTTTTCTGACTTTAAATCAATCAGTATCCCCTTGTTCTGTCTGAACAACTGCCTCTTGATCTATGTAAAGTTTCCTCATGAGCACAATTAAGTGTTCTGGAATTTCCATTCTTCACAATGTTACCCATAATTTGTTATGATCCACACAGTCAAATGCCTTTGCATAGTCAATAAAACACAGAAAACCCAAAAGACTTCACCAGAAAACTACTGGAACTAATAGAAAGATCCAGTAGATTAGCAGGATACAAGATAAACATACAAAAATCAGTTGGATTCCTATACACCGATAAAGAGAATGACAAAAAGGAAATCAGAAAAACAATACCATTTATAATATCCCTAAAAAAATAAAATACCTAGGAATAAATCTAACCAGGGATGTTAAAGACCTGTACAAAGAAAACTACAAAACACTACTGCAAGAAACCAAAAGAGATCTACATAAATAGAAAAACATAACATGGTAACGGATAGGTAGACTCAACATTGTGAAAATGACAATTCTACCCAAAGCAATCTGCAAATACATTGTAATCCCAATCCAAATACCAACAACATTCTTTAAAGAGATGGAAAAACTAATCATTACATTATATGCAAAGGTAAGAGGTCCTGGATAAGTAAAGTGCTATTAAAGAAGAAAGTGGGAGGACTCACACCACCTGACCTCAGAACCTACTATGTAGCTATGGTAGTCAAAACAGCCTGAAACTGGAACAATGGCAGATACATTGCCCAATGGTACAGAATTGAGAACGCAGATGTAAATCCATTCACCTATGGTCATCCGATCTTCAACAAGGACCCAAAGTCCATCAAATGGGGGAAAAGACAGTCTTTTTAACAAATGGTGCTGGCAAAACTGGATGTCCATCTGCAAAAAAATGAAACAGGACCCATACCTCACACCATACACAAAAACTAACTCGAAATGGATCAAAGACCTAAATATAAAACCAAAAACTATAAAGATCATAGAAGAAAAAATAGGATTAATGCTAGAGGCCCTGATACACAGCATTAACAGGATACAAACCACAATCAATGACACACAAACTCATTGTGTGGGATAAACTAGATGAGTGGGATCTTCTAAAAATTAAACACTTATGCTCATCAAAAGCCTTCACCAAAAGAGTAAAAAGAGAACCTACAGTCTGGGAAAAATTTTTGGCTATTACAAATCTGACAAAGTTCTAATCTCTAAAATCTACAGGCAAATCCGACATCTCTACAACAAAAAGGCAAAAAATCCAATTAAAAAATGGTCAAAGGAAATGAAAAGACACTTCACCAAAGAAGACATTCAAATGGCTAACAGGCACATGAAGAAATGCTCACGATCACTGGCTATTAGAGAAATGCAAATCAAAACCACAGTGAGATATCATCTCACCCCAGCATTACTGGTACAAATGAAAAAAACAGAAAATAACAAATGTTGAAGAGGCTGTGGGGAGATTGGAACTCTTATGCATTGCTGGTAGAAATGCAAAATGTTAAAACCACTTATGGTGCTTCCTTAAAAACCTGGAAGTAGAAATACCATATGATTCAGCAATCCCACTCCTAGGAATATATCCTAGAGAAATAAGAGCTGTTGCACAAATAGACATATGCACACCATGGTCATTGCAGCTTTGTTCACAATAGCAAAAAGATGGAAACAACCTAGATGCCCATCAACAGATGAATGGGTAAACAAACTGTGGTACATATACACAATGGAGTACTATGCAGTGATAAGAGCAATGATGAGTCCTTGAAGCATCTCACAACATGGATGAATCTGGAACTATTGCTGAGTGAAATAAGTCCATCACAAAAGGATGAGTATTGTATGAGATCACTACTATAAAAACTCATGAAAAAGTTTACACACAAAAAGGAACAATCTTTGATGATTATGAGGGAGGGGAGGGGTAGGGATGGAAAAACACTAAATAGACAATAGATTAGTGGTAACTTTGGTGAAGGGTAAGACAGTACACAATACTGGGGAAGCCAGCACAACTTGTACAAGGCAAGGTCATCGGAGTTCCACAGACACACCCAAACTCGAGGGACCAAATTACTGGGCTGAGGGGTATGGGGACCAGGGTCTCAGGGAACATCTAGCTCATTTGGCATAACATAGTTTATAAAGAAAGTGTTCTACATTCTACTTTGGTGAGTAGCATTTGGGGTCTTAAAAGCCTGTGAGCAGCTATCTAAGGCACTCAAGTGTTCTCACCCCTTTGGTAGCAAGGGGGAATGAAGAAAACTAAAAACACAAGGGAAAGGTTAGTCCAAAGAACTAATGGACCACAACTATCACGGCCTCCACCAGTCTGAGTCTAGTACTACTAGATGGTGCCTGGCTACCACCACTGACTGCTCTGACAGGGATCAAAATAGAGGGTCCCAGTCAGAAATAGAAAAGAACCTAAAACAAAATTCTAACTCACACAAAAAAAAGACCAGACTTACTGGCCTGACAGAGTGAGTATGGCCCCTGGACACCCTTTTAGCTCAGTAATGAAGTCACTCCTGAGGTTCACCCTTCAGCCAAAGATTAGACAGGCCTGTAAAACAAAACAAGACTAAAGGTGCACCCCAGTCCAGGGGCAAGGACTAGAAGGCAGGAGGTAACAGGAAAGCTGGTAATAGGGAACCCAAGGTCAAGAAGGGAGAGTGTTGACATGTCACGGGGTTGTTAACCAATGTCATAAAACAATATGTGTAATAACTGTTTAACAAAAAGCCAGTTTGGTCTCTAAACCTTTATCTAAAATACAATTTAAAAAAGTGTTAAATGGAAATGATAAAAAAAAAGAAAATGTTCTACATCTTATTTTTGTGAGTAGCGTTTGGGGTCTTAAAAGCTTGTGAGCGGCTGTCTAAGATATTCCACTTGTCCCACCCTGTCTAGAGCAAGGGAGAATGAAGAAAATCAAAGACACAAGAGAAAGGTTAGTCCCAAGGACTAACGGACCGCAACTATCACAGCCTCTACCAGACTGAGTCTAGCACAACTGGATGGTGTCTGGCTACCACCATCGACTGCTCTGACAAGGAATCACAATAGAGGGTCCTTGACAGAGCTGGAGAAAAACGTAGAACAAAATTCTAACTCCCCAAAAAAGACTAGACTTACTATTCTGAGAGAGACTGGAGAAACCCGGCGAGTATGACCCCTGGATACCCTTTTAATTCAGTACTGAATAGACACACCAACCCAGGGGCAAGGACAAGAAGGCAGGAGGGGCAGGAAAGCTGGGTGAAATGAAAATGGGGAACCCAAGATTGAGAAAGTGAGAATGTTGGCACTTGGTGGGCTTGGCAACCAATTTCACTAAACAACATGTGAATTAATTGTTTAATGAGAAACTAATTTGCTCTGTAAACCTTCATCTAAAGCACAATAAAAATAAATACATGGCGCCAGAAAAACTGGGTTGTTTTAGTTGTGTGCCTTTGAAATGTTGGAGATTTGAGTCTAGTTCCTTTGAGGCACCTCAGAAGAAAGACCTGGTGCTCTACTTCCAAAAAGTCAGTAATTGAAAACCCTATGGAGCATAGTTCTGCTCTGACACACATGGAGTTGCCATGAGTGAATTAACTTCTGGCAACTGGTCAGTTGTTGAGAGCATGAATTTAAAGCAACCACAAACATGTTGCCAAGAAATGTGTGTAATAAAGTCTATTTTTATTAAAAATTCACCTTCAAACATATGTACCTCTATAAATACTCATGGAAAAAAGTATAAATAATGGACATCAAACTAACAATTACTTCTGGGGGATGGGATGGGGGTTTAGGTGAGGACAGGCGTGCGATATCTTTCCCTTCTTATTTTATACAATTTCTGCAATTATTTTTTTTTCCAAATAGAATATATTTCTTACATTTATCCTTTATTTTAGAGGAAGATCCTAGTTCTCTATTTTGTTTAAGAGGATCAGTTATCACCTTCAGTCTGACAAATTTTGTTTCCCAGTATTCATCCACTGCTGTATGCTCGAACTAGTGCGTATATACTCTCTGCATCAAAAGCACAGCTTTTCTTGCAAGCAGCCCTCCAAGACACAACAATTGGTCTCTATTTGCCTGGCACAAAAGACGAATAAGAATCAGGAATAAGAGGGGTATATGGAATGTATGGCTAATTGCCTCCATGAACAACGCCGTCTTTGCCATGAAACCAGAACTGGATGGTGACCAGCTACCATTACTGAACATTTGATCAAAGATTCTATAGAAGAATACTGATCAAAAGGGGGAAAAGGCAGACCAGAATTTCAAAGTCTCATGAACTCTAGAATTTCTAGAGCCAAGAAGGCTGGATGAACCCCTGAAACTATTGCCTTGAGATAGACTTTAAAACGTAAACAAAAAATATCCCCTGAAGTCTTCTTAAAACCAAACAGTACTTTAGCTTAACTACTAAAAAATATCTGCCTTGAGCATTATGCCCTTTTAAGAACTGTCTATATGGGATCAAAGTGACAACAACAACTCAAAAGGTTAGATAGGAAGGAGCCTTAGGGAACAGAGAATTAATGTTAATGGGGGAGGAACACCTCAGAAAAGGAGGGTGAGAATGGTTGCACAACTCAAAGAATAATCAAAGTCAGCTGAACTGTACGTGTACAAATGGTTGAATTAGTATATGTTTTCTGTGTGTATTCTCAACAACAACAAAACAAAGCTAAAAAAATCAGTGTTTTTTATCAGTGTATAGAATAAGACCAAGAATAATGTAACTTGTTTGAGATATAGTATTTTATAATAATTAAACATTGTTGTTGTTAATAGTCAGTTCTGACTCATAGTGACCCTATGTACAACAGAGTGATGCTGCCCGTCCTGCACCATCCTCACAGTCCTTGTTATGCTTGATAGCCACTGTGTAGATCCATCTCGTTGAGGGTCTTCCTCTTTGTCGCTGACCCTCTACTTTACCAAGCATGATATCTTTCTCCTTCTCGATTAAGTGTCCAAGGTATGTGAGACAAAGTCTCACCATCCTTGTTTTCCGGCTGTACTTCTTCCCAGACAGATTTGTTTGTTCTTCTGGCAGTCCATGGTATATGCAATATTGTTCACAATACCATAATTTGAAGGCATCAGTCCTTCTTCAGTCTTCCTTATTCATTGTTCCAAAATATTTGGAAGACGTATTTTGCTGCAGATTTGTTCAGTGCAATAGGCCATTCGATTTCCTGACTGCTGCTTCCATGGGCATTGATTGTGGATCCAAGTAAAATGAAATCCTTGACAACTTCAGTATTTTCTCCATTTATCATGATGTTGCTTACTGGTCTGGTTGTGAGGATTTTTGTTTGTTTGTGTTGAAGTGCAATCCATACTGAAGGCTGGGGTCTTTGATCTTCATCAGTAAGTGCTTCAAGTCCTCTTAACTTTCAGCAAGCAAGGTTGTGTCATCTGTATAACGCATGTTGTTAACTAGTGTTCTTCCAATCTTCATGCCCCGTTCTTGTTCATATAGTCCGGTTTCTTGGATTATTTGCTCAGCATACATATTGAATAAATATGGTGAAAGGATATAACCCCTACCCACACCTTTTTGACTTTAAACCATGCAGTATCCCCTTGTTCTGTTTGAACAACTGCCTCTTGATCCATGTAGATTCCTCATGAGCACAATTAAGTGTTCTGGAATTCCCATTCTTTGCAATGTTACCCATAACTTGTTATGATCCACACAGCTGGAATGCCTTTGCATAGTGATAAAACACAGGTAAGCATCTTTCTGGTATTCTCTGCTTTCAGTCAAGATACATCTGACATCAGCAATGCTATCCCAGTGATAAATTTAGTAATAAATTATTAAAGATGTGAGATCATTTTATGGGCCTTTTATTGGTAGTGTACTTGCATTATTGTAAGTTGGGTTCACCAGGCAGCAGACTCTGAGACAGACCTTAGCCTGCAGGATGGTTGTGAAAGAATGCTCTTGGGGTCAAAAGTTGTGGAAGGATGGGGAAGAAAGAAGAGGAATAAGTCCAGCTGCGATGAACACTAACCTGTGGAGCTAGAATTTTTCTTCAGAGTTTCCTAAACTGGACCTTGTGTGCCATTGTGTCAATTCTGACTCATAGCAACCCCATATGACAGGATAGAAGTGTCCCATAGGGTTTCCTATGCTGTAATCTTTTCAAGAAAAAGAGTCCTGGTGGTGTGCAGTGCAGTAGTTAAATGCTAGGCTGCTAACTGGAAGTTCGGTGGATGAACCCACTAGCTGCTCCATGGGAGAAAGATATGGTAGTCTGCTTCCGTAAAGATTTCAGCCCTGGAAATCCTATGGGGAGTTCTACTCTGTCCTATAGGGTTGCTATGAGTTGACATAGGCTCCATGGCAATGGGTTTGGGTTTTAACCCTTTCGGGAGGAAATACCCATGTCTTTTCTTCCGAAGAGCTGCCGGTGGAGTTGAACTGCTGACCTTTCAGTTAGGAGCCAAGTGCTTAACCATTGCACCACGAGGACTCTTTTAGTTGGCTCTAGATGACTAAAGCGTTGTATTTCCACAGGGAAAGGGCATGACTTCGGGCCACGCAGGCTACTCTCTGCTTCTGAGGCAATCCTTGGAGGGGCTGGATGACAGCTGAAGGCTGTTTGAGGCAATTCCCGTAAGAACTTTACATAGTGAAAGGGAAGTACTCTTAACAGCTGGGACCACAAGTCCTTCATTGAACGTGAATCCGAGTGGCACATAAGTGTCTACCAACATGTACCCTTGTTATTATTCTTGGGATCAACTTCTCAGGGTTTAGAAGCACTAATGTGTCTTTTTTTTTTTTCCCGTTTCAATATCTAACGTATTTCAGTATGATAAATACAATGAGATAACGCATGTAAAATACTTATTGTTCTCATTAAGTGCTAACTATCGTTATGAATATTATTCTGTCCTGTAAACAAGCTTTGCTTTTATTAAGCAGAGGAAAGAACAGGTACAAGAGGAAAAGAATATTATAACACATTTCTGTTGTACATACGTTATGTCAATTTGGCCCTGAAAAAGTTTCAGGTTATGGGTGTTTTTCTAAAGCTATGCATGCTAATCCCTTTTCACACGATCAAAGGAATTTTACTCTTTCCTTTTGCTTTTGTAAGATGTAATTCAGTATTATTCAATGGTTTCTAAGGAACTCTTTTGCCTTGCTTATTAAAAGAAAAGCCAGGCTCAGAATTTTAGTTCATCCCCTTGACAAATGTAATCCCATCATAAATCACAACAATAAATGAAAAACTGGCTTCTGCTCTAGGAGAAATAGTCATGTGAGACTATTGTGTTAATGCTCTTGACGTTTGCTTTTTAACATTTGACTGCTATTCCGATGAAAACCATCTGTTAACTAGCAGAAAATGACGATAATAATGATAATTATAACAAAGATAATAATAGAGGCTAACACTGAGCACTGTACTAAGTATTTCACATAAATTATCTCATTAATTATCAATTCAGCCATATGAGGTAGATACAACTATTATTCCTCTATTACAGATGATGAATCTGGGGCTCAGATGGGTAAGTTGCTTAAGGCCAAGCTCTTGTAAGTGGCAGAGCAGGAATTAGGACCCCAGTAAATTGGACTGCAAGATCCATGCTTTTAATTATTCCAATTTACTGACATTAAGGACTGATAGGACTGATATGAGTCTCTTTCTCTCAGTCAGTTAATCAATCATTTATTGAAAGTATACTGTAAGCCCTTTGGGGAATAAAATATTTTAAGCCCTCTTTGTGCATTTACAATCTAGCTGGGGAATTTCAAGGTAATCAATGGAAATGTTCCCTAAACTTTAGTTTTTTATTTACCATTTTTCTGTTGTCATAGTTGTGCACATGACTACTATGCGCGTAGCATATAAAATAGTTGTGCATAGCATATGAATGAATCTGTCTTGGAAGAACCACAGCCAGAACGCTCCTTAGAAGTTAGGATGGTGAGACTTTGTCTCACGTACTTTGGACATCTTATTAGGATGGACCAGTCCCTGGAGAAAGACATCATGCTTGGTAAAATAGAGGGTCAGCAAAAAAGAGGAAGACCCTCAACAAGATGGATTGACACAGTGCAACAGTGGGCTCAAACATAGCAATGATTGTGAGGATGGTGCAGGACCGGGCAACATTTCCTTCTGCTGTACATACAGGGTCACTGAGTTGGAACCCACTCTGTGGTACCAAACAACAAAACAGCATAGGAAATGAAGTGCTACTTCCCCTCTCTGAACTCCCTTGTCCCTTAAACTTGATTTTACCCTCAAATCTCTCAACTGTGTTTAACAAATGCTAAAAAAAAAAACTCAAAGATGATGTTTTTATGTATCATTTGTATTTTCTTGGAAGACGATTCAATACTTTGGTCAGTGCAATAAAACCAAACCAAACCAAACCAAACCTACTGCCGTCGGGTCGATTCTGACTCATAGCGACCCTATAGGGCAGAGTAGAACTGCCCCATAGAGTTTCCAAGGAGCGCCTGGTGGGTTCGAACTGCTGACCTCTTGGTTAGCAGCTGTAGCACTTAACCACTACGGCACCAGTGTTTCCTTGGTCAGTGCAATAAGAACTGAAAAATGGTGAATGCTGAAATAGAAGAAAGGTGAAATAAAATAGTGATGATTTATTTCACTATTGTACCATTTGTCTAGGCAATTTAATAATTCTTCCATTTTCTTTTAAAATCATGGATGAGAAGAATTGCTAAGTTATAATGAAATAATTGCTAGGATGATGAAATATTTCAAGATACAGGAAAAGTAAAATCACTAAGATCCCATAATTTATCTTAGATTTTGTAATGGTCCAATAGTCCTATATGGTAATTTCAAGATAGATTGTGTTTTAATCTATTAAAAATAAAAAAGCAAATTTTCTTTTTGTTTTTTGGAAGACCTTTAATAAAAACAAAAGTCAACCTTTCTAGAGGAAGATTTCTAAGAAAAATCAATCTTTAAAGTGTTAAAAAGCAAAGATGTCCCTTTAAGGACTGTTTTAGTCATCTAGTGCTGCTATAACAGAAATAACACAAGTTGATGGCTTTAATAAAGGGAAATTTATTCTCTCACAGTCTAGGAAGTTACAAGTCCAAATTCAGTCAGTCAGCTCCAGGGGAAGGCTTTGTCTCTCCGTCAGCTCCAGAGGAAGATTCCTTGTCATCAATCTTCCCCTGGTTGAGGAGATTCTCAGGCACAGGGACCCCGGGTCCAAATGACACGCTCTGCTCCTGGTGCTGCTTCTTGGTAGTATGAGGTCCCCAACTCTCTGCTTGCTTCCCTTTCCTTTTATCTCTTGAGAGATAAAAGGTGGTGCAGGCAACACCCCAGGGAACTCCCTGTACCTTGGATCGGGGAGGCGACCTGAGTAAGGGTGGTGTTACAATCCCACCATAATCCTCTCAACATAAAATTACAATCACAAAATGGAGGACAACCACACAATACTGGGAATCATGGCCTAACCAAGTTGACACATATTTTGGGGTGGACACAATTCAATCCATGACAAGGACTAAGGTGTGCTTGACCTAAACCATGGTGTTTTCAATCCCCTTATATGCAGGGTTTCCCTGGTGGCGTTGTGGTTAAGACCTACAGCTGTTAACCAAAAAGTCAGTAGTTTGAATCCAACAGGTGCTCCTTGGAAACCCTGTGGGGCAGTTCTACCCTGTCCTATAGGGCCGCTATGAGTTGGAATTGACTCAATGGCAACAGGTTTTTTTTTTTTTTTTTTCATATGCAGGTGAAAGCTGAACAATGAATAAAGAAGATCAAAGAAGAGTTGAAGACTTTGAATTATGGTGTTGGTGAAGAATACTGAATATACCATGGACCACCAGAAGAACAGACAAATCTGTCTTGGAAGTACAGCCAGAATGCTCCTTAGAAGCAAGGATGGCAAGACCCCATCTCACATGCTTTGGGCATGTTATCAGGAGGGACCATTCCCTGGAGAAGGACATCATGCTTAGTAGAGGGTCAGCAAAAAAGAGGAAGACCCTCAGTGAGACGGACTGACACAGTGGCTGCAACAATGGGCTCAAGCATAACAACGACTGTGAGTATGGCACAGGACCAGGCAGTATATCATTCTGTTGTACATAGGGTTGGTATAAGTCGGAACCAATTTGAACCAACTCAACGGGACCTAACAACAACAACAACAACAACTGTTGCTATGAGTTGGAATCGACTTGATGGCAATGGGTTTGGTTTGGTTTTAGTCAACTCCAAGGAGCCCTGGTGCACGGTGGTTATGCACTGGGCTGCTAACCAAAAGGTCAGCAGTTAGAAATCACCAGTGGCTCTGCAGGAGAAAGATGTGGAAGTCTGCTTCTGTAGAGATTTATAGCCTCAGGAAACCCTGTGGGGTTACTATGAGTCGGAATTAACTCAACGGCAGTGGATTTGGTTTTGGTTTGGTCTTTTGTTTGGCTGGAAGTTGGTGTCCAGGAATGGCTTCAGTTCCATGTTAGTAGGATATCTTAGGGCTATAGTCTCAGGGATTCCTCCAGTCTCTTTATCAGACCATCAAGTCTGGTCTTTTTTGTGAATTTGATTTTCATTCTACATTTATCTCCCATTCTGCCCGGGACCCTCTATTGTGATCCCATTCAGAGCAGTCAGTGGTTCAACCTAACTCTTTTTTTTTTTAATTAACTTTTATTAAGCTTCAAGTGAATGTTTACAAATCCAATCAGTCTGTCACATATAAGTTTACATACATCTCACTCCCTACTCCCACTTGCTCTCCCCCTCTTGAGTCAGCCCTTTCAGTCTCTCCTTTCGTGACAATTTTGCCGGCTTCCCTCTCTCTTTATCCTCCCATCCCCCCTCCAGACAAGAGTTGCCAACACAATCTCAAGTATCCACCTGATATAATTAGCTCACTCTTCATCAGCGTCTCTCTCCCACCCGCTGACCAGTCCCTTTCATGTCTGATGAGTTTCTTCGGGGATGGTTCCTGTCCTGTGCCAACAGAAGGTCTGGGGACCATGGCCGCCGGGATTCCTCTAGTCTCATTCAGACCATTAAGTTTGGTCTTTTTATGAGAATTTGGGGTCTGTATCCCACTGATCTCCTGCTCCCTCAGGAGTCCTCTGCTGTGCTCCCTGTCAGGGCAGTCATCTATTGGGGCCGGGCACCAACTAGTTCTTCTGGTCTCAGGATGATGTAGGTCTCTGGTTCATGTGGCCCTTTCTGTCTCTTGGGCTCTTAGTTGTCGTGTGGCCTTGGTGTTCTTCATTTTCCTTTGCTCCAGGTGGGTTGAGACCAATTGCTGCATCTTAGATGGCCGCTTGTTAGCATTTAAGACCCCAGACGCCACATTTCAAAGTGGGATGCAGAATGATTTCATAATAGAATTATTTTGCCAATTGACTTAGAAGTCCCCGCAAACCTGTTCCCCAGACCCCGCCCTTGCTCTGCTGACCTTTGAAGCATTCATTTTATCCCGGAAACTTCTTTGCTTTTGGTCCAGTCCAATTGAGCTGACCTTCCAAGTATTGAGTGTTGTCTTTCTGTTCACCTAGAGCAGTTCTTATCTACTGATTAATCAATAAAAAACCCTCTCCCACCCTCCCTCCCTCCCCCCCTCGTAACCACAAAAATATGTGTTCTTCTCAGGTTTACTATTTCTCAAGATCTTATAATAGTGGTCTTATACAATATTTATCCTTTTGCCTCTGACTAATTTCGCTCAGCATAATGCCTTCCAGGTTCTCAACCTAACTCTTAAATGAACAATCTAACTGGACATCCTCTTTTTCTGTTCTTCTTAGAGAATAGGAGTTGGTGGTAAATATTCATATACAGGCTTTGAGGACTATTACAAAGTCACACTCTAGTCTTCTTTTTACCAGGTTATATAATTTTATTTTATTTTTTTAAAATAATTTTTATTGTGCTTTAAATGAAAGTTTACAAATCAAGTCAGTCTCTCACACAAAAACCCATATACACCTCACTACACACTCCCAATTACTCTCCCGCTAATGAGACAGCCCGCCCTCTCCCTCCAGTCTCTCTTTTTGTGTCCATTTCGCCAGCTTCTAACCCTCTCCACCCTCTCATCCCCCCTCCAGGCAGGAGATGCCAACATAGTCTCAAGTGTCCACCTGATCCAAGAAGCTCACTCCTCACCAGCATCCCTCTCCAACCCATTGTCCAGTCCAATCCATGCCTGAAGAGTTGGTTTCGGGAATGGTTCCTGTCCTGGGCCAACAGAAGGTCTGAGGGCCATGACCACTGGGGTCGTTCTAGTCTCAGTCAGACCATTAAGCCTGGTCTTATGAGAATTTGGGGTCTGCATCCCACCGCTCTCCTGTTCCCTCAGGGGTTCTCTGATGTGTTCCCTGTCAGGGCAGTCATTAATTTTATTTTTACAAAGCTTTTATTATAAGTTTTATTTACCTATCCTCCAGTCATAATTATTGCTCTCCTCTGCATTATCTCCAAGATTTCCGGTTTTCTTTTAAGTTATAAAGCTAAGATTTGACCATGTTCCTTATAATAGGATCATTATTTTACTCTTTCTACCTCTTTTCCTTTTCCTTCTTTCCTATGTTTTATTTTACAGAAATGTTAGAATCAAATTGTTGTTTAATTGATAGTAGCATATAGTTAGCATCAGTCACATCTCCTCTATGGCAAATTGTTACTTTGGTGGCTCTACAATGAACCATGCCAGTATTATGCCTCTCTGTAGTGCTCTCTTAAATCTGGGCTGGCTCTGAGACGTGCTTTAAACAATAGAATGCAGGGGAAGTGACACAGTACCAGCTTCTAGGCTTAAGCCTTAAGATGATCTACCAGGTTTCTGGTGGAAATTAACTGCTGTGTAATAATTCTACTAGTCTGAAACTCTCATGCTGTAAGCTGTTGACCTTCACATGGCCTCTCCATAAGCCCAACATAGCCACATGGAGAGGCCATGTGGAAGAGAACCAAATCCCTGGCCAACAACCCCAGCTGGTCTCCCAGTTAGCAGCTAGCACCAACTTGCCTACTTTATGAGTGAGGCCCTTTTGGAAGTAGATCCTCTAGTCAAATTTTACCATTCCAGCTGATTTTGAGGAACAGAAACAAGCTGTTCTTGCTGAACCCTGCCCAAATCACAGAATTATGAGCAAATAGTTTTTTTAAGCCATTAGTTTTTGGAGTGGTTTGTTACATAGCAAGAGATAATTAAAACATCCTCTCTAGGCAAATCTTAGTTTTCTCATCTGTAGAATGAATTAGTTGGACAAGATAATCTCTACATATTATAAAATCTCTGTTATTGGAGTGTGTTCCACCTTGTTCCATTGATGCCCAATTCCTGCCTAAAGCCCTATGTTAGTCCTACAGACTAATTTCGGACTACTCTTGTTGAAATTTATTGTTTCGTATGTTTGGCTTCTTTCTTTCTTTTTTGTCCTAGACCCACATCTCTAACTTGCCAGAGTTATGCTAAATTCTGATTTTGTCCTCCATGTGATAATACTGCTCCCAGCTTGATTGTGTACCCATTTCATGAACTTGCCTTCTACCTCAAGCCTTCCTTCAGCAACTTCACAGCTGCGTTCTCACAGCTGGAATGGCTGATTCACTTTGTTTTATTGGCCCTCAGAAAATCCTACTGGCATAGCTTTTAGGGTTTAGAATTCTGAAAACTTGCTTTTCCCACCATT
The DNA here is from genome assembly GCF_030014295.1 of Loxodonta africana. NCBI lineage: Eukaryota > Metazoa > Chordata > Mammalia > Proboscidea > Elephantidae > Loxodonta > Loxodonta africana. Next base: position 36,250,561 of record NC_087345.1, on the reverse strand, counting down.
TTGCTGTTTGTGGCCCAAGCATACACCTAAATGGGTCATTTTCCAAGACATAGCATGTGGATTCCTGTGAATTTCTTGTGAATAATGTGTGCTATTAGAAAGTTAATAAGGAACGTACTTTTCTTTCCTGGTGGAGTCTTGACTCAGAATATTTCTAAAGTATAAACATCAGTTAACTATGTCTCAAGACTTCTGTGATAGAGATGTGAAACCAGTGATTCTTTTCTCATGTAATTTTGAATTGATATCTGAATATATTAGTCTCATTTTCTATGCATATCTAGTCTCCTTGAGCTGAATTCATTCCAGTAGCAACATGTTTCCTAATAAATATCATCTAGTCATTTTGAAGTACATTTAAGCTTGTTGTTATTATTGTTAGGTGCTGTCATATCAGTTCTGACTCATAGCGACCCTATGTACAACTAAATGAAACACTGCCTGGTCCTGTGCCATCCTCACAATTGTTGCTGTGTTTGAGCCCATTGTGTCAATCATCTTGTTGAGGGACTTCCTCTTTTTCTCTGACCTTCTACTTTACCAGGCATGATGCCCTTCTCCAGGGACTGATCCCTCCTTGTCACAGGTCCAAAGTAGGTGAGACGAAGTCTCACCATTCTTGCTGCCAAGGAACATTCTGGCTGTACTTCTTCCAAGACAGATTTGTTTGTACTTCTGGCAGTCCGTGGTATTTTCAATATTGTTAGCCAACACCATAATTCAAAGGCATCAATTCTTTTTTGGTCTTCCTTATTCATTGTCCAGCTTTCGCATGCATATGAGGTGACTGAGAATATCATGACTTGGGTCAGCCACACCTTAGTCCTCAAAGTAACATTGTTGCTTTTCAACACTTTAAAAAGGCCTTTTGCAGTAGATTTGCCGAATGAAATACGTTGTTTGATTTCTTGACTGCTGCTTCCATGTGTGTTGATTATGGATCCAAGTAAAATGAAATCTTTGACAACTTCAATATTTTCTCTGTTTATCGCGATGTTGCTTATTGGTCTAGTTGTGAGGATTTTTTTTTTTTTTTATGTTGAGGCATGATCCATACTGAAGGCTGTAGTCTTTGATCTTCATCAGTAAGTACTTCAAGGCCTCTTCACTTTCGGCAAGTACGTTGTGTTATCTGCATATTGCAGGTTCCTGATGGCTCTTCCTCCAATCCTGATGCCACATTCTTAATATAGTCCAACTTCTCGGGTCATTTGCTCAGCATACAGATTGAATCAGTATTGTGAAAGGATACAACCCTGATGAACATCTTTCCTGATTTTAAACCACAGGGTATCCCCTTGTTCTGTTTGAACCCCTGCCTTTTTGTCTGTTTACAGGTTCCGCTTGAGCACAATTTAGTGTTCTGGAATTCCCATTCTTCGCAATGTTATCCATAATTTGTTATGATCCACACAGTTGAATGCCTTTCATAGTCAATAAAATACAGGTAAACATCTTTCTGGTACTCTCTGCTTTCAGCCAGGATCCATCCAACATCAGCAATGATATCCCTCGTCCAAGTCCTCTTCTGAATCTGGCTTGAATTTCTGGCAGTTCTCTGTTGGTATACTAATGCAGGCACTTTTGAATGATTTTCAGCAAAATTTTACTTGCATGTGATATTAATGATATTGTTTGATAATTTCTGCATTTGGTTGGATTACCTTTCTTGGGAATAGACAGAAGTTGGTAAAAATCTTCCATTTCTTCATCTTTCACATTACCAGTTGGTCTGTAAATAACAGTTGTATTAACTGGTCTTCCTTGTAGACGTATGGATATTATCCTATCACTGACAGCATTGTACTTCAGGATAGATCTTGAAATGTTCTTTTTGACAATGAATGCGATGCCATTCTTCTTTAATTTGTCATTTCTGGCATAGTAGACCATATAATTGTCTAGTTCAAAAGAGCCAATACCAGTCCATTTCAGCTCAGTAATGCCTAGGATATTGCTGATTATGTGTTCCATTTCATTTTTGGCAACTTCCAATTTTCCTAGATTCATACTTCGTACATTCCACTTTCCTATTATTAATGTATATGTGCAGGTGCTTCTTCTCATTTTGAGTTGTGCCACATCAGCAAATGAAGGTCCTGAAAACTTTACTCCATTCACATCATTAAGGTCAGCTTTACTCTGAGAAGGCAGCTCTTCTCCAGCTGTATTTTGAGAATCTTCCAACTTGAGTGGCTCATCTCCTGGCACTGTATCAGACAATGTTTTGCTACCATCCATAAGGTTATTGCCAGCCAATTTTTTTCAGAAATAAACTGCCAGGTCCTTCTTCATAGCCTGTCTTAGTCTGGAAGCTCTACTGAAATCTGTCTACCATGGGTGACCTTGCTGGTATTTGAATACTGGTGGCATAGCTTCCAGCATCGCAGTAACACACAAACCAGCACAATAAGACACATGTGGCCTTTTAGCTTGGAGAGTATTAAAATAATTGATTCTCAACATTTTTCAAACTACTTTCAATTTTAGCCACTGCTGGCCATCTGTGTATTCACTTCAGAAAGAGCTCCAAACATAGCCTGGAGTCATAACAAGTAATCTTAACAGACTCACTGGAGTATGTGCTATAACCTTAGTCTTCCTAGGATTTCAAAGTGCTTTAAGAAAAGAACCACATGCCACATTACAGATAGTCTTAAAGATGGTATACTCAGAGTGTCTAGGAGCTAAACATGTTATCTGAGGTAACTCAGCAAAATAGAAGAATTGAACTATGAAATAAGCAGACTGTAAAGGTTAAGACAACACATTCCCATGATGCAAGGTGCCCCAGTTTCCTAGGGCTGCCATAACAAAACACCACAAAGTACATGGCTTTAAATATCAGAAATTTATCTTCTCATGGTTCTAGAGGCTAGAAGTTTGAATTCAGGGCATCAGCAGAGCTATGCTGTCGACTCTAGGGGAATATCCTCCCTTGTTTCTTTCAGTTTCTGAAAAGCCTATGTTTCTTGGTGTTCTTTGGCTTGTAGACAGAAGCTCATGTGCTGTTTCCCCCTGTGTGTGACTCTTTTCCCCTGCCTGTCCTCTTCTTTTATAAGACACCACTCAGAAGGGATTAGGACTAGGACCCACCTTAGTCCAGTATGATTTAACTGATAATATCATCGAATAAAGACCTTATTTTCCCTAAACAAGGTCATATTTACAGGTACAGAGGTTAGGAATTCTACATATGTCTTTTGGGGATACAAGCCAATCCACAACAGAAGATTACTAGTTCCAGGGCAAAAGGACACTGTTTTCCCCCCGCGAATCTTCTCAAAATGGAAAATCACTGATTGCCACAGATCTCTTAAACACACGTCTAAACACTTTCTGGGGAAATATGATTTACCTGAGTGTATGCCATGGTATTTTCAGTTGCCTCATACGCATATGAAAGCTGGACAATGAATAAGGAATATGGAAGAAGAATTGATGCCTTTGAATTATGGTGTTGGTGAACAATATTGAATATACCATGGACTGCCAGAAGAACAAACAAATCTGTCTTATAAGAAGTATAGCCAGGATGTTCCTTGGAAGCGAGGATGGTGAGACTTTATGTACTTTGACATGTTATATCATAAGGGGCCAGTCCCTGGAGAAAGTAGAGGTAAAGTAGAGGGTTAGTGAAAAAGAGGAAGACCCTCAAAGAGATGGATTTACACAGTGGCTGCAAAAATGGACTCAAACGTAGCAAAGATTTTGAGGATGGCTTAGGGCTGGGCAGTGATTCTGTTTTACACAGGGTCACTGTGAGTCAGAGGCAACCTGACAGCACCTAACAACAACAATGCTTTCCTATTGTAGCGGTTATTTTTTGTTTTTGTCTGTCCAACATCTCTTTTTTTCAGGACCTACCTATCCTGGTCTTCTTGTGATTCTGATAGGCTACAATTCTCAGGGCTTCACTCATTTGGCAATAATAATAGCACATGAAACAGGCAGGGACAGTCATAGTAACCTCTTCTAGATACAGTGATTGGTTCAGGAGTAGGCCAATTGATCCAAGCAGGCCCAATCTGAGATATTCACTGAACTGATAGATGGATGATGGAGAGAATTCTTTCTGCAGAAGTTGCTAGATTAGGATGTAGCATGGAGCCACACATAGTAACCTTCCTTAACCACATGGAGTTTATCTTATACGAAGAGAAAACTAACACACAAGAGTAGAGTGAAGACAGAGAGAGAAAATGCAAGGTGCTGAAGGTGCCAATATGGATCCAGCCCTATTTGAATTTCTCAGACAGCCCAGTCCATTTGTTCTTTTGCTTTAGCACCTGCAATCCAAAATTATAATTAATATCAACCTATTCTTTAAGGAAAATTGATACAACCTTAAAAATAGCTTTCTTCTTCAAAATATAAATGATGGTTTTTGAAATTTTAAAACAGAATTTTCATATAATTTCATAATTTTTTAAAAGGCAGAGTGCCAGAGCTGAAAGAGGTTTTCTTCATCCAGACAAACCCATAACCCATTGCTGTCGTGTCTATTCTGATTCATAGCAACCCAATAGGACAGAGTAGAAATGCCCCCGTAGGGTTTCCAAGGAGCAGCTGGTGGATCCGAACTGCTGGCTTTTTGGTTAGCAGCCGAGCGCTTTAACCAAAGTGCCACCAGGGCTACCTCATCCAGACAGGGAGAGCCTTGTTTGACAAGATTCTCTCCTGATCTTTTTTTTTTATTATTAACTTTTATTGAGCTTCAAGTGAACATTTACAAATCAAGTCAGACTGTCACATATAAGTTTATATACACCTTACTCCGTACTCCCAGTTTTGATCTTCTTTTTTTAAAAAAATGTATTGCTACCTTTGGTGAAGCTTTAGCCCAAGGAATATAATTGTTGCTTCACTTTAGCCTGAAATATTAGCAATATAGGACCCAGAGAAATAGTTGGAATTAAGAACCTCTGGAAACCCTGGTGACATGGTGGTTAAGAGCTATGCCTGATAACCAAAAGGTCGGCAGTTTGGGTCCACCAGGCACTCCTTGGAAACTCTATGGAGCAGTTCTACTCTGTCCTATAGGGTCACTGTAAGTTGGAATTGACTTGATGGCAACAGGTTTTGTTTGGTTTACTTTTAAGGACTTTTAGCCAATGTACTTCCTTAGAAATGTCCGCTGGAGATAGGCAATAATGACTTCAAAATATACTGAGGATGTGATGGATGAGTCCATGAGCATAAGTTATTTTCTGATGGGTGTGTCAGGAGTAGTAAGAAGGACACTTCTAAGCATAATCAGTAAACCTGTTTTTAGTTCCTCTGCAACTTCCAGTTTTTTATTTCAGTGTTTTTATCTTTACAAAGCAAATTGGCATAATTTTCTAAGATTTTCCATGTTTAAGAATGTCTTTTCTTTCCTGTTTCTTCCCTTCCCACCCTTTTACTTGTATTTTGTCTTTTTACTTTGATTAATGATTTTTCGTTTAAATTGTGTCTGTATTTTATACTTTAAGACACTTTAAATGCATTTTGGGAGTACAAAAAATATACACATAGCTACTAGAAAGGGCTGGAGACTTCTGGCAAAATAAGAGGAAGTACTAATGGAAACATACATTGCATTTGAACTCAATTTTATCCTCTAAAAAAAATCAACCAGCACATTAGAGAACTTATTAAAAATGATCCTTTTGATAAATATTTGAACTAAATTAATCAAAATTTTATTGAACATTTGTGTGGAAGGCATCATGCCAAATATTGAAAATGAGAAAATGAAAAAGATTTAATTCTTTGCCCTTAAGGAATCTAATAAGGGAGATAGACTTGATTTCCCAGAGAGGCAGAACTAATACTTCTTCCATTAGGTTCTCACTGCACCTATCTTTATTACAGCATATATCATAATTATTTCTTTAGAGATCCATGTCCTCATGTAGAATAAAAACTCTTCATTAGGCTAATTGACCATCTTATTCATTTTTATATTCTCAGTGCCTAATACTGTTGGTATTTAATAAAAGCTTTATATTGATACAACTCATGGAATATTCATGATAAACGAAGAAAAGATTGAACTAGTCAAGGATTTAATTCTATTTGGATTCACAGTTAACACCCATGGAAGCAGCAGTCAAGAAATCAAACAACGCATTGCACTGGGCAGCTCTGCTGCAAAAGACCTCTTTAAAGTGTTAAAAAGCAAAGATGTTACCTTGAGCACGAAGGTGCACCTGACTGAAGCTGTGGTGTTTTCAGCCGCCTCATATGCATGCAGAAGCTGGACAATGAATAAGGAGGAACGAAGAAGAATTTGTGCCTTTGAATTTTTGGTTTGGCAAAGAATATTGAATATACCAGGGACTGCCAAAAGAATGAACAGATCTGTCTTGGAAGAAGCACAGCCACAACACTCCTTGGAAGCAAGTATGTCTCACATACTTTGGACATGTTATAAGGAGAGATCCGTTCTTGGAGAAGAACATCATGCTTGGTAAAGTAGAAGGTCAGTGAAAAAGATGAAGACCCTAAAAGAGATGGGTTGACACAGTGGCTGCAACGATGGGCTCATGCATAACAGTGATTGTGAGGATGTCACAGGACCAGGCAGTGTTTCGTTCTGTTGTACATGGGGTCACTGTGAGTTGTAACTGACTTGACGGCACCTAACAACAACAACAAATGGAATGTGCAACTCAAACTGACTTAAACAGTGAGGAAGTTTGTTAGTTCGCATAAGTGGAACTCCAGTGGCAGGGTGGGCTCCAGTGGTGGATCCACTAGTTTCAGTATGTCATCAAAGAGAAGTTTTGTGTAGTTGAGAGCAATACTCTAATACAAGGGTCAGCAAACTTTTTCTTAAAGGGCCAGATAGGAAGTATTTTGGTGTGCAGGCCATCCAATTCTGTCACAATTACTCAATTCTGCCATTGTAGCTCAAGAGCAGTCATAGACAATACTATACAAATGGCCATGGCTGTGTTGTAATAAGTTTATTTACAAAAACAGATGGCCAGTTGGCTGACTATAGTTTGTTAACCCTTCCCTAGTGTAATAATAACAGATGAAATCTGAGTCCTTGGTTGACCTCATAGAAGAGCCACCCTATGCTCCAGATCATTCACCAGCTCAGACCTTTATACGAAGGAGAAATAATTCTTATTTAAGTCACTGTTAAGTTGGATTCTTTTAAGGTGGTCAAACTAATCTCTTAATATAATTATGTCTTACCTGTAAGAAATCCTTGAATATTATGACCATGATCCACTGGAAGTGTTATTATTTTACTTGCTATCTAATCACTAATCTATTTCTTGAGAAAGTAGTGGTAATTGGGAAAGTTGTTTTTGTTAAGTGTTGTTGAGTTGGCTCTGACTCATAGCGACCTTATGTACAATAGGATGAAACGCTGCCTGGTCCTGTGCCAACCCCACAATTGTTGGCTATATTTGAGCCCATCGTTGCAGCCACTGTGTCAATCCATCTCATCGAGGGTTTTCCTCTTTTTGATTGACCTTCTACTTTACCAGGCATGATGTCCTTCCCTAGGGACTGGTCACTCCTGGCAACATGTCTGAATTACGTGAGATGAAGTTTCGCCATCCTTGCTTCTAATTAGGAAAGTGACTTTCTCCAAATCCCATGCCAAGTCCATGATTAAAAAACAAAACAAAGCAAAACCAGTTGTCATCGAGCTGATTCCGACCTAGCAACACTACCATTTTCCTTGATTTTGAAGATAGCAGTTAGAAGTGGCAGCCAAAAATAGTTTGCATTTAAAAAAATTTTTTTTAGCCTTCATTGTGAAAGCAGCTAGGAGATAATAATGAGTAACATTTCATTAAGTGCATGTTAGTTGCAGGTTTTGACCTGCAATTTTCTTTAAACAAATATCCTAAAGGAAGTGTGCTTATAAAGGAAATTCCAATATGTTACCTAACATCCAACATTCAAGGCACTGTATGTACTATCACCAACTTCCCTAACTACCTTTTTTATTTAATTAGTATGACAATGAGAAGAATACCAAAACACTTTTCAAGTTGCTGACAGTCCACTGTTTTCTGAAGAACAAGATAATCAAAATGAAATAGTCGGTTATTTTTAAAACAAAAATTTATAAATGAAGCAGTTGGAGGGGATGGGCTAAAATTATTTTTGAGAAAATTTATATCAATTGCTCATGTTAAAAAATAGATCTGTGCATCAATTAGTCTCAACCACCTGGAGCAAAGGAGAATGAAGAACACCAAAGACACAAGGTAATTATGAGCCCAAGAGACAGAAAGGGCCACATAAACGAGAGACTACATTACCCTGAGACCAGAAGAACTAGACGGGGCCCAGCCACAACTGATGACTGCCCTGACAGGGAACACAACAGGGAACCCCTGAAAGAGCAGAAGAGAAATGGGGTGCAGACTTCAAATTCCCATAAAAAGACCAGTCTTAACGGCCTGACTGAGACTAGAAGGACCCTGGAGGTCATGGTCCCCAGACCCTCTGTTAGCCCAAGACAGGAACCATTCTTGAAGCCAACTCTTCATACAGGGATTGGATTGGACTATGGGATAGAAAATGATACTGGTGAGGAGTGAGCTTCTTGGATCAAGTAGACACATGAGACTATGTGGGCAGCTCCTGTCTGGAGGGGAGATGAGAGGGCAGAGAGGGTCAGAAGCTGGCTGAGTGGTCACTAAAATAGAGCGTATGGAGGAGTGTGCTGTCTCATTAAGGGGAGAGCAACTAGGAGTATATAGCAAGATGTATATAAATTTTTGTATGAGAGACTGGCCTGATTTGTAAACTTTCACGTAAAGTGTGCTAAAAATTAAAGAAAAAAAAAGATTTTGAAAATTTTATGTTTTCTGTTTTGCTTTCTCTTTGTAGTGAAGACATCTGTTTATTGTTCTTATCTCTGTAATAAATGCATTCATTCATTTACCTAATTCCATCTTTTGGTTCCCTAATTTTAAAAGTACAAAGCAATGTTAGTAGTTTGGAATTTTGTAGTAGTAGTTTTTTTTTTTTTAGATGTGCTTACCTTATACAAAGCTCTTCTGGTACAAAAAAAACCCAAAACCAAACCCAGTGCCGTCGAGTCAATTCCGACATAGCAAATGTCATTTTCCTTATTCGTGAGTTATTTTCTAAATATATTCAAGAGAGTGCCCCCCTCTACCAGACAGCTGTGACAATAATGCCCCACCATGACAACAGAGGAACAGTGCCAAAGCTCAGCAAAACAAAATTTACTTGGCAGGGGAGAGAGAATAATCTTTTCACAGATCCTTGGAAATGCTAATAAGGTCTGAACCTTGAACCATGTTTGCTTTTTATCTGGGAAATCGTTTTGAGTTATGATACCATTGGTATCATAAGAAGAGATTCCAAGTTAGGCATTTATATAGTAGCAAATTTACGAGAAGAGCTGGTTCGAAACCCAGGTGCCCCTTTCTCACCTGGTAGGACCATGCATCTTGGGACAGTCTGAAATTCACAGAGAGTCAACTTCTTTGAGTCCTTAAACTGTTACTTAGGACAGTAGGTGTAGAGCTTGACAGAGATCATTTGCATTGCCTCCAGGGGTAGTGTTGTGTTAATGTGGATGAAATACTTTGCGATGTGTAAATAGTTGACTCAGAGCTCCAATTTTGTTCCCATGAATAGCTCTTTTAAGCTTCCCTGCCCTTTCTATCCTCTTATATTGATGAATGGAGAAAAATATTATTATTAGGTGGCTCAATTTAAAGATCCACACTAAACCAACTAAACCCAGCCTTCACATTCTCACTCTACCACTTTATGCTGCTTCCAATATCTGGCACTAATTTTTAAATAACTTGTCAGAGGAACACTATTTTGTAAGTGTGTTAAAGCTAGTCATGCTGCTAGGTCCCAACAACTGTGGGATCTTTTTCAGACATTACATATAAGAAGGCTTTACTGAATTGCTGTGTGGAAGCTCTCCCCCCCCTTTCTGTGCCTCATTCTCGTTGGCATGATGAGATGAATGGTACTTTTCTTCCGTGATTTATCTGTACAGGCATACCTTGTTTTATTGTGCTTCACTTCATTGTGCTTCACAGATACTGTGCATTTTACAAATTTAACGACGGCACTGGGTGAGTTTAACCTTAAACCCTGTGTAGAGCAAGCCTATTGGCGTCATTTTTCCAACAGCATGTTATCACTTAGTATCTCTGTGTCACATTTTGGTAATTTTTGTAATATTTCAAACCTTTTCATTATTACTATATCTATTATAGTGATTGGAAACCCTTGTGGCATAGTGGTTAAGTGCTACGCTGCTTAACCAAAAGGTCAGTTGTTCAAATCCACCAGGCACTCCTTGGAAACTCTATGGGGCAATTCTACTCTGTCCTATAGGGTTGCTATGAGTCGGAATCGACTTGATGGCAATTTTTTTTATTATTATTATAGTGATCTGTAATCAGTGACCTTTGATGTTAGTATTGTAATTATTTTGGGGTGCCACAAACTACTCCCATATAAGGCAGCAAACTTGATTTTGTGTGTTCTGACTGCTCCACTGACAGGCCCTTCCCTCATCTCTCTCCCTCTCCTTGGCCTCCCTATTTTCTGAGAACATTATAATACTAAAATTAGGCCAGTTAATAACCCTACAACAGCCTCGAAGTGTTCAAGTGAAAGGAAGAGTTGCACATCTCTCACTGTAAATCAAAAGCTAGAAATAATTAAGTTGACTGAGGAAGGCATGTCGAAAGAGTAGATAGGCTGAAAGCTAGGCCCCTTGTGCCAAACAGTTAAACAAGTTGTGAATGCAAAGGAAAAGTTCTTGGTGGGCAAGAAGCTGGAAGAGTTTAAAGCTCATTAGTGGGGCAGGGAATGCTGGCGGGGAGGAAGGAAGGGAAGGGAACAAGTGGCATGCCTGGAGGCAGCTGGCTGGACAGCAAGAGTCTCATTAAAACTGGGCAGCGATCATGCAGGACTGGCGGCAGTGGAGCCAAAGTTTTTGTGCGGTGCAAACTTTGGACCAGCGTCAGCGGCACGGGCCCAGGCCTGCTCCATGATGGTCCTGTGCACCTCTCTCCTATATATAATACGGTGTTTGCATAACGTCCAAATCACATAATGCCCTGTTTCACAGAATGTGTGGTGGACATTAAGTGATGCATACGTGTATAATAAGTTGTAACTCTCCTTTTGATCATTCTTAGAATTATAGCCTGAAGTACTGTATAAAATGACACTGTTTAACATAAAGGTAGGTAATACAGGATCATGGGAAGCCTGAGTTGTATTAGTGCACAGCAAAGGCCGTCTCTTAGTTATGATTAAATATCTTAAAATTTATCTTTTCCAACAGAAGAAACAGTATTATTGTTATTTGCAGGGCTCTTTGAATGCTTATTATCATTATTTAGTATTGGATGTCTGATAGAATTTTTTCTCTCTATTCTGTTACTTTCACATATACTCAAAACAACAATGAAAGCAGAGATAAAAACAACATAGGAATATTAGTTATGTATTTATATAAAAGAACAAGCCTTAAACATTTTATAATAACTAAATTAATAATATGGATAATAATGTATACGCTAGATAGTCTCAGTAATAAAATGTTGAAAGTTATGTTACACTGATTTTCAAATCAAAATGATTTAGGGACCAAAGCATATTTTTATAAGAAAATTATTTTTTTCAATGTCTCAACAATTGTACCTACCATTTTTGGGGGTCTTTTTATTTACCTTTAAAACCAAGATATACGTGTGTATGTATTTATAAAGGTAAATAATACTTATTATAGATAAGTTAGGATAATTTTACCCGCAATTTTACCCGCGGTAATTGCAAACATTTCCTTTTATATTTGTCCAGCCTTTAAAGAAATGGGCACAGCATTTTTTCTTTCACAAAATTGATATAGAAATATACATAAATCCAACAGTGTTTTACTATCTGCTTTTCTTCTCACCAAATGTTGATATTTTATGTTTTACTATTTCTTTAAATATTATTTGGTACCGTGATTTTAAAACTGAATCAAATTAACATACCACAGTTTAACAAAACTCCCATTATTGGACATTTAGATTAGGCTCTATTTTTCCTTTTACAACAATCAGAAGAACACCACTGAATAGAAACCTTTCTATGCATTGAGCTCCTTAGGATAAATTCCTATATCTTAGATTTGTTGTTGTTAGATGCCGACGAGTTAGCTCTGACTCATGGCACCTTACGTATACAGTAACAGAATAAAATGTTGCCAGGTCCTATGCCACCTTCATGATCATTAGTTTGTTGGAGTCCATTGTTATGGCTATTGTGTCAATCCACCTCATTGATGGTTTTCTTCATTTTCGTTGGCCGTTTAATTTACCAAACTTGATGTCCTGTTCTAGCAATTGGTCTTTCCTGATGAGGTGTCCAAAGTAAGCTAGCAAGTCTCACCATCCTGGCTTTGAAGGAACGTTCTAGTTTTGTTTCTTCGAAGATTTATTTGTTGGTATTTTTGATAATCATGGTATATTCAATATTCTTTGCCAATAAAGATCACTGGATACAAAGTTATAATCACCTCAGTTTTAATAAGTGAAATAATTTTAAAACTTATTTTTGAGTCTATAGTTTTTCAGTTTCTATGTATGAGAGATGAATTCCCTAACAACAATGAAAAAAGTATACCTTTTTTTAATGGGAAAGACAGTTTTGGCTTAGTCAACAAATGAAACTGTCAGTGGCTATGTGTATGTGACTTTATAAGCCCAGCAAATATCTTTGGGGTACAAACTTGGAGTCCCCCTCTTGCCATGATGTGCTACCATTGCTCCACTCCCAGTAATATACCTACAGCTGTAGACCTGATATTATTGCTTCTGTCATTTGGTCAGGTGTCTGGAGGGTAGAGGTAGAGACAAAGACTTTGGAAAAGTGGTAGGGTGACAAGAGATAGATTAAGACTATCAAATGAGGCAAGAAGAAATCAAGTAAATGGTGAAAACTGAGGCTGGTCAGAGTGGATCTAAGAGCCACAGTATATACTTTAATCTCTTATAATCTTATAAGTCAGCTGGCTTAGTGAAATTCTCCTCTTGATATGTCAAAACAAAAAGGCTTATGCAAACATCTGGTAAAGCATTCTGGGGTTTGGATACAGTTTAGTCATTAAGACATGTCACTGGGAACAGTTTGCATGGTTGTTGTTGGGTGCCGTTGAATCAATTCCAACTCACAGTGACCCCATGTGACAGAGTAGAATTGCCTATAGGGTTTTCTAGCCTATAATCTTCATGGAGGAGCCCTGGTGGCACAGTGGTTAAAGTGCTCAGCTGCTAACTGAAAGGTCAGCAATTTGAACCCACTGGCTGCTCTGAGGGAGAATGATGTGGCAGTCTGCTTCTGTAAAGATTTCAGCCTTAGAAACACTGTAGGGAAGTTCTACTCTGTCCTATAGGGTTACAATAGGGTTGCTATAAGTCGAAATTGACTTGATGGCAACAGGTTTGGTTTTTTTCATTTAATGTTTATGGAAGCAGATTGCCAGGTCTTTTTCCTGTGAAGCCACTAGGTGGGCTCCAGCCACCAACCCTTCAGCTAGCAGCTGAGCACTTATCTATTGCACCATGAGGCCTGTTTGCATGGTTGTATTGTTCCTCAATCATTTACAACACACACACACACCCCCATAAATATAGCTGTGTGAATAAAAATTGAAAACCCCCAGTGCCGTCGAGTCGGTTCCGACTCATAGCGACCCTATAGGACAGAGTAGAACTGCCCCATAGGGTTTCCAAGGAGAACATGGTGGATTCGAACTGTGGACCCTTTGGTTAGCAGCTGTAGCACTTAACCACTATGCCACCAGGGTTTCCAAATAAAAATTAGTTATTAAAATACTTTAGAAATGGTGGTGTTTTGAATGCAAATACAACTCACAGGTAGTGGGCAAGAAATAATTAAAGGCTTTTCTATGCTGAGCCCAGCCAGAAGCTTCAAAAGCTGCTTTATGTTTATACTGCTACTATGGAAGAATAGCGGACATTCTTTAAAATGGATAGGGGATCAGACCACAGAGAAAGTTGTTTGTTGTTACCGAGTACAGTCTTCCTAGTGGTGAAAATCCCTTGGAAAAGATTCTCTTTCATCTAAAACCAAAGGGTAGCAGTAAATAATTCCTCTTCCCAAATTAAAGCAGAGATCGGTAGGATAATTGAGATTTTGTGAGTCAGAGTTTATCAGAGAGATAAGATGATCAAGGATGAGGCCAGGCAGAGAGAGCCAATAATATTAGAACCAGACAGCTGTAATCACTGTTTTGTCACTGTCTCTGTGGACGTTTGACTGGGGTTGGAGCTCTTAGAGTACTGGTTTTCACATCTGAGCATCAGTTAAAGTCTACTAGGTCAGAATTTTTGGAAACAGAGTTGGAGATTCTATCTTTTTAAAAAGCTTTTCAACTTAGCCTGTGTCCTGGAGGATTTTATCTTAAGAAAAAAATAAAGACATGTTCAAGTTTGTCATGAACGATCTCGTCTAGTTTACTGCAAGGTAGTCATGGCAAGGCATGCAAGTAAGACCTTAAGACGTTCATTTAACATTGGAGAATCAGAATTAACAGTTATGATGTTAGTTTTAATGTCCAAATCTTTAGACTTCAGGCTTTTACCTTTAATGAGAAGTCTCAGAGAGGAAACTTGTCCACCCTTCGAACTCAGAGACGTTCCCCCATAGCTAGGGTCTGAGGTCAGTTGTGACAAGCAGTCTCTCAGCAGACTTCTCAGTCTTCAGACAGCCAGAGAGACCATTTGTGTCTGTCTTCTTTTCCAGAATATGAGCAGAAATCCAGGGGTTTATATACCATGTGTGTATATTTTCATTTTCAACTGTAATTGGTATGCTTTATTGCCAATTAAGGTCATTGTTATATGACATATTTATGTTTTGCTAATTTATAGAGATTTGATTAATGTTACATTCCATGTGCAGGCACATAGCCCAATTTCAGAAAGTTATTTATAACATTTTATCTATTTGTAAGGTTAGAACAGCTTTATAATGACTTACAGTTAATGGTTACAGAGTATTATAGAAATATATGTTTCTATTTCTAAGTTCAGAAATTCTCTAACTTCACATTGTAAGTAACTTATACATAGGTGTTTAAAAGCATTACAAAAATATTACAATAGTATAAAAAGCATTATAGATGCATACATAATACTGAGGTGATTTGATAACATCACAAGAAACATGCATAACAGCCAGGTTAGGAGCTTTAGAATTTTCTTAAAGTACAGTTCCAAAGTGGGGATAAGAAAATAAATCTTAGCTAAATTTATATTTTTAAAATCTCATCCTTCAAAATGTTCAGGTTTTTCATGTTTTATGGAATACATAATATATGAGTACATATTACATGATATGATTTATAAATAAATATACATATGGTGGGATTTGTGCACAAAATGTTTTACTGATAGGGTTGAGCAGTCAAAAAAAAAGTTTGGGAACCACTGCCTTAGAGGACTGGAAGAATTGAAACTTATTCTTAAGAGGCAGGTATCCAAAAAGAATGTTTGCCTGTCAGAAACAGATAAAAAGGACAATATACTGGTAGAGTCACTGGTATCTTTAGAAGTGCCCCATACAGTTTCCAAGAAGCACCTGGTGGATTTGAACAGCTGACCATTTGGTTAGCAGCTGTAGCTCTTAACCACTACGCCACCAGGGTTTCCACTAGTACCTTAGAAAATGATCAAGCGAGATACCACAAGGGTAAAATGCCAGGAAAGTAAGAAGCCTGGACAGGAATTGTGGTTCTAACCACTGATAGCTAAAGGGGCAGCATAATGTGGCTGAAAGAGAACAAGCTTAGGAGTCAGCAGATATGACATAAACTTTGAGTTACTTCATAGCTTGTTACCTCAATCTCACAGCCCCAATTTCCCCATCTGTAAAATAAAAAAACCAAAAACCAAACCCAGTGCTGTTGAGTCGATTCTGACTCATAGCGACCCTATATGACAGAGTAGAACTGCCCCATAGAGTTTCCAAGGAGCTCCTGGCAGATTCGAACTGCCGACCCTTTGGCTAGCAGCCCTAATAGCACTTAACCACTACTCCACCAGGGTTTGTAAAATCGGGGAAGAAATAAATTAACTTGCAGAAATGCTTTGAGGATTAAATGAAATAATGTATGTAAAGTATTTAATGGTGTTCAGCACAGAGTAGGTGCACATAAAATGGTAGCTACTATTAGTCACAGCTATTGTTAATAGTACCTTTTACAGAGGTAGTATAAGGTAGTGTTTGATGTAAGGGCTCTGAAGTAGATTTGCCTGAGGTGGAATCCTGACTTCTCCACTCATTAACTGTGTTAAATTGGGTTAGTTGATGCAATAAAAGTAATAGGACACATTTCCTGGGACTGTTCTGAGATTTTGAAGAGATAATATCTGTAGAACACACCATGATGTCTGGCTCGTAATGTATGCTTAATTAACGTTAGCTGCTGTCATCATCATAGCACCAGTTTTTTGTTTTTTTTGAGGAGGTAATGGTAATTAAACCAGAATCCACGTGATTACAATTCTGTAACTAATAACCAAGTTAAATGACCACAAAATCTGGTGTGGTTCACTTACAGCATTAGTTCTTAAACTTTTGCGTGCATCACATCATCTGTGGGGCTTAAGAACACAGCTGAATCCTATTTCAGACTTACAGAATCAGAATTTTTAGGAGGGAGTCCAGGCAGCTGTGTTTTCCACAAGACACATGAATGATTCTGATACACAAGAAAGTTTGAGAACCACCGATTATAGTGTCTTTCTCTTTTGGTTTTCAATTATTTCACATTTTTTCGAGCCCCATGATGTTCATTCAGATAGTGTTAAATTAGTAACACCCCTGTGTCCAGTCGACCATTTGGTTTTTACTTGATGCCTGGGTAGGTTGTATTCTTAATTTACATAATTAGGCCACTGGCTGGGAGTTTTAAAATTTTCTTTCATTTGAAAGGGTATGTTTTGCTTTTTGTTTTCTACCATCTACAACATACTTTGCTGTTCAGGATAATTCCATGAACATATTCATAGCCAGAACTGAAAAGTAACATGAAGGAGTAACTAGGCCAATGTCCAGATTTTATTGATTAAAGGCTATGCTTTCTTCTAAAAGCTATGATTAAAATTCAGGTTTCTCGATTTCCGGATGTGTGCTCTTTCCACTACAACATGCTGCCTCCAGTATTTTGATGACTTGATTTGACACTGAAAAAAGGCAGCATGTGCACATTTTGAAACTCTTTCAGGTCACTAAAAGCATTGTTTATAAAATGATCTCTCCTAAATCATCAGGTGTATGAAAGGGCTTGTGCTTTCTAAATGAGAAGACTTGTAAAGAAAAACTAATATAAAGTTTTCTTATGTTAATAAACAAATGCAGAGTGTAATTTTACATTATTAAATAATTTTGCTGTGCTCATCTTATAGTTGTATATGAACACTCTTCTCCACCAGACACTTTTGACATATTCTTGTTATTTAGAAATGACAGAATTCAAATAACAAGTGCCTCAACATAATTCTATACCCTAAAAAAGACCTGTAGCAGAACTTTAAGCATTAAGGAGGCTTAAGGAGTAACATTTATAAACTTATCCAAATCATCAAATAGTGCTTATTCAGTAGTACCGGGAAGATTAAGGTGACTTTCTTTTTTTAAAAAAACCTGATCCTAAAGGAAGAACCAGAAACTGATCCATGTGCATCAGGCCAAATTAAGACCCCAGTGAGTGAATTATTATTGTGCACTTACTGTATGGTTGCTGTTGTGTGCCATTAAGTTGATTCTGACTCATAGTGACCCTGTACATCAGGGTAGAACTGCCCCATAGGGTTTCCTAGACTGTAATCTTTTCGGGAACAGATGGCCAAGTCTTTTCTACCAGGAGCCGCTGGCAGGCTCAAACTGCTGACCTTTTGGTCAGTAGCCAAGTTCTTAACCATTGAGCCAACAGAGCTCTTTTACTGTACGGTAGGAATTTCATATACCTTATCTGGTTTAATCCTTATAATAACCTTGCATTTTATCGATAGGGAAACTGAAGCACAGAGAGGTTGTTGTTAGGTGCTGTCGAGTGGGTTCCAAATCATAGCAACCATATGTACAATAGAATGAAACACTGCCCAATCATGCTCCATCCTCATAACCCTTGCTATGCTTGAGCCCATTGTTGCAGCCACTGTGTCAATCCATCTCATTGATGGTCTTCCTCTTTTTTGCTGACCCTCTATTTTACCACGCATGATGTTCTTCTCCAGGGACTGGTCCCTTCTGATAACATGTCCAAAGTATGTGAGACGAAGTCTTGCCATTCTCACTAGTTCTAAGGAGTATTCTGGCTGTGCTTCTTCCAGAACAGATTTGTTCTTTCTTCTGGCAGTCTGTGGTACATTCAATATTCTTCACCAACACAATAATTCAAAGGCATCAATTCATCTTCAGTCTTCCTTATTCATTGTCCAGCTGTTGAAAATATCATGGCTTAGGTCAGGCGCACCTTAGTCTTCAAAGTGACATCTTTGCTTTTTAACGCTTTAAAGAGGTCTTTTGAAGCATATTTGCCCAATGCAATATTTCCTTGATTTCTTAACTTCTGCTTCCATGTGTGTTGATTGTGGATCCAAGTAAAATGAAATCCTTGACAACTTCAATATTTTCTCTGTTAATCATGATATTGCTTATTGGCCCAGTTGTGAGGATTTTTGTCTTCTTTATGTTGAGGTACAATCCATACTGAAGGCTGTGGTCTATGATCTTCATCAGTAAGTGCTTCAAGTCCTCTTCATTTTCAGCAAGCAAAGGTTGTATCATCTGCATATCTCAGGTTGTTAATGAGTCTTCCTCCAATCCTGATGCCCAGTTCTTCTTTATATAGTCCAGCTTCTGGGATTCTTTGCTCAGCATACAGATTGAATAGGTATGATGAAAGGACACAACCCTGACACATACCTTCCCTGACTTTAAACCACAAAATATCCCCTAGTTTGAACGATTGCCTCTTGATCTATGTAAGGTTCCTCATGAGCACAATTAAGTGTTCTGGAATTCCCATTCTTTGCAATGTTATCCATAAGTTGTTATGATCCACACAGTGGAATCCCTTTGCATAGTCAATAAAACTCTGGTAAACATCTTTCTGTTATTCTCTGCTTTCAGCCAGGATCCATCTGACATCAGCAATGATATCTCTGGTTCCACGTCCTCTTCTGAGTCCAGCTTGAACTTCTGGCAGTTACCTGTTGATGTACTGTTACAGATTCTTTTGAATGATCTTCAGCAAAATTTTACTGTGTGAGATATTAATGATACTGAACAATAATTTCTGCATTCTGTTGGATCACCTTTCTTTGAAATGCGCAGAAATATAGATCTCTTCCCATTAGTTGGCCAGGTAGTTGCCTGCCAAATTTCTTGACATAGATGAGTGAGCACTTCCAGTCCTGCATCCATTTGTTGAAACATCTCAATTGGTATTCTTTCAATTCCTGGAGCCTTGTTTTTCGCCATTTCAGTGCAGCTTGGACTTCTTTTTTTTCTTCAGTATCATCGGTTCCTGATCGTATGTTACCTTCTTAAAATGGTTGAACATCAACCAATTCTTTTTGGTGTAGTGATTCTGTGTATTTTCTTCCATCTTCTTTTGATGCTTCCTGCGTCATTCGATATTTTCACGGAAGAATCCTTCAATATTGCAATTTGAGGCTTGAATTTTTTCTTCAGTTCTTTCAGCTAGAAAAATGCCAATTGTGTTCTTCCCTTTTGCCTTTCTAACTCCAGGTCTTTGCACGTTTCATTATAGTACTTTACTTTGTCTTCTTGAGCTGCCCTTTGAAATTTTTCTGTTCAGGTTTTTGACTTCATCAATTCTTCCATTCACTTCAGCTACTCTACATTCAAGAGCAAGTTTCAGAGTCTCTTCGGACATCCATTTTGGTTTTTTCTTTCTTTCCTGCCTTTTAAATGACCTATTGCTTTCTTCGTGTATGATGCCCTTGATGTCATCCCGCAATTCATCCAGTCTTTGGTCAAGAGTGTTCCAAATTTACTCTT
Organism: Loxodonta africana; assembly: GCF_030014295.1. Classification (NCBI taxonomy): domain Eukaryota; kingdom Metazoa; phylum Chordata; class Mammalia; order Proboscidea; family Elephantidae; genus Loxodonta; species Loxodonta africana. Next base: position 36,230,491 of record NC_087345.1, on the reverse strand, counting down.
GAGCTGGTCTCTAAATTAAAAGGTGGGATATATTCGAGGTCATGTTTTGGCTCTCGTGGACTTGCTTTAATTTTCTTCAATTTCTGCTTGAACTTACATATAAGCTTTGATGGTTTTTTTTGCTGTTGGTCCCTGGCCTTACTCTAACTGATGATATTGATCTTTTCCATTGTCTCTTTCCACAGATGTAGTCAATTTGATTCCTGTATACTCATCTGGCAAAGTCCATGTGAATAGTCGCCATTTATGTTGTTGAAAATAGTTATTCACGATGAAGAAGTCATTGGTCTTGCAAAATTCTATCATATGATCTCTGGCATCGTTTCTATTACCAAGGTCATATTTTCCAACTACTTATCCTTCTTTGTTTCCAATCACCAGTAATTATCAGTGCATCTTGACTGCAAGTTTGGTCAATTTCAGGCTGCAGAAATTGATAAAAATCTTCAATTTCCTCACCTTTGTCATTAGTGGTTGGTTCATAAATTTGAATAATAGTTGTATTAACTGGTCTTTCTTGTTGGCGTATGGATATTATCCTATCATTGACAACATTGTATTTCAGGATAGACCTTGAAGTGTTCTTTTTGATGATGAATGCCATGCTGTTCTTCAATTTGTCATTCCCAGCATAGTAGACCATGTGATTATCTGATTCAAAATGACGAACACCCATCCATTTCAGCTCACTAATGCTTAGCATATTGATCTTTATACAGTCCTGTTCATTTTTGACGACTTCCAATTTTCCAAGATTCGTACTTGGTACATTCCATGTTCTGATTATTAGTGGATGTTTGCAGCTGTTTTGTCTCATTTTGAGTCATGCCACCTCAGCAAATGAAGTTCCCAAAAGCTTTACTCCATCCACTACATTAAGGAAGACTCTACTTTGAGGAGGCAGCTCTTCTCCAGTCATATTTAGAGCACCTTCCAACCTGAGGGGCTCATCTTCCAGCACTATATTAGACAGTGTTCTCCTGCTATCCATAAGGCCAGTTTTTTCAGAAGTAGACTGCCAGGTCCTTCTTCCTCGTCTGTCTTTGTCTGTAAGCTCTACTGAAACCTGTCCACCATAGGTGATCTTGCTGCTATTTGAAATACCAGTGGCATAGCTTCCAGCAGCACAGCAATATGCAAGCCACCATATTATGGCAAACTGACAGATGCTTGGGGACAGAGAGGTTAGGTGTGGGATATGAAATTAGATTGCTACTGTTTTGTTCTGAGCTTATAGAGTTTTATCAATTGCAAGTCAAAAACCTAACTGTATATTTGTTAGTTGAAGCAAATAGTGGGTGTTCAATAAATATTTGTAGGAATAAAGCAAAGAACTTGTTTTGAGGAGTTTTGCACCAAAGGGAAGTTCAAGAATGGACAAGATTCAAAAGGTCAAAGGCCAGGCAAGTTTCCAACAGAAAATCAAGTTTAGAATGAAAGAGGAAGGCTAAGAGATAGAGACCTGAACTCAGGAACCAGTTGCAGAGATGTGAAAAGATTTTCAGAATGAGTGTCTCTACAGGATTAAGTTCATTTCTGAGTGTACTGGGGTGCCCGTAGTGTTTTTGAAATTCTGCTTGGTACAAGTTGAAAAAAACTGTCATTTCAGTGCTGCAGTATTCTGTCTCAAGAGATGAGATTTAAATTTGGGACAGACTCTGAGGTTTGGGAGAGCATTAAAAAAAAAAAAAGAGGACCCTTTAATTATACAACTGTAAAGCAGATATGTTTGGTTGCCTTTGGCTTCAATAAGGTAAATAGTTGTGTGTTAAAATATAGGTGCTTCATAGTGCAGGGTTGTATTTCTGCAAGTTTTTCCCCCTTTGCATGTTAATGATTCTGAAATTGCTAGCTGCCCATCAGAGCAAATTATTACATTGTTACCATTTTCTGTGTACATACATAGAAGTTTCTGTCATCTGAGTGTCACTTTGGCTGAGTTATTTGCATAATACTGTATTTATTTACATTCGAATTTAAATTGGGAATCCCTTATTGTCATTTAAAATAACTTCAGAAAGGTTACATTTTAATGTAGCATTGAAAAGAACAGTTACTGTGTATATAGAAGGGCATGGTAATAGAGCTATGGGATAAAAATTTGTTGTAATTGAGCAATTTTGTCACTGGAAGATTGGCTTACTGTCCATGTTTTCCTTTTTTTTGGTCCATGTTTTCTTGATTAACAAAAAACAACATGCTTTACAGGTAGGAAGAAAGGGGAGCCAACCACAGATACTTTGTTTCATTTTGTAACTGTGACATGTGTAAAAGGATTGTGTGTCAGTGTTTGACAATAAAATTAAAGGCAGTGTAAATTGTCAAATATAGGAGAGATGAGCTGACTGATTTATGCATCATAAAAGATTTGAGCACTAAATATATGTCAACATTCTCTGGCTAATATTCAGGAAAAGCTGTTTAATTTCTAGTCATATGTAATTCAATGGAGAAAATAAAAACAAGTGCAAAAGGCAGAAAACATCTTGGCATTCTTTAATATGCCTTGGAATTATCCTGTTAATCCTAAAAGTTATAAAGGGGACAAGCAAGGGTTATGCCAAATGGAGTGTCACCATTTGATGTCATGTATTATGATGTTTGTAAGAACTGATTCGGAAGTTTATGATTAGGACAAGACTTAAACAAAAACTGTGATTGTAATACCACATAATAAAGTGGAATATAACTGTATGGATAAATACATGCTATTGTTGATTAGTAAAATATTTTTGTGTATATTTCTGAAGAAAAAAATGCCTTAAATTGATGGTGAATCTGATAATTAATGGCATTTTAGAATCAAAGAATTAGAAATTCTTCTTTTCTAAGTACAGATCAAAACTCTTCCATCTGCTACTGTTTGGTTTTTCCTGGGGAGATTTATCATGTTCTAGTTAAAAAAAAAAAAAAATTTTTTTTCTAGTTAAACAAAATTTACCACATAGTCTAAGCCAACATGAAGGGAATCACAGGAAAGGGGTAGAGATATTACTTTATCTTATAACATATGAGAGACTATAAAAAGAACTGGATTGGACTTGGAAAAGCTCATTTTGGATTGTTAATGCCTGATTTGTGGTATTATTTAGAAAGGAATGACCCACACTTTTGGAAATGTACTGAATCCTTGAGGCTCTCAGGGCAAGTTCGTACCTTTGTGGAATGGTGGTTTCCATGATGAAAGTGAGAATTCCTCCTGTCAGTCATCTTGGAAAAAGCAGATCCTGGGAGGGCAAATAAGGACTTGGTTGTGGGCCTTAGACTGATGGGCGATGAGGGGAGAACTCTCTTCTCTCATCGGACCTTTTGGCATTTCTCCTTGGCTTTGCTGCACAGATAGGTCAGTGCACTACCGGTGGTAGGGGTGAACTAACCCTAGCCATAAATGCAGGTTGAGATCTATGCACAGGGGTCCTCTAAGGGTACCTAGTGCTAGCTTCTGGGCTTAAAGTCTCTGACAGGAGCCACATTGTATAAACCAAAATAATCAAACCCGTTGCTGTCGAGTTAATTCCCACCCATAACGACCCCCTAGGACAGAGTAGAACTGCCCCTTAGGGTTTCCAAGGAGCAGCGAAGGTTTCAAAATGCTGACCTTTTGGTTAGCAGCCATGGCACTTAACTACGCCACCAGGGTTTCCACATTGTATAGCAGTTATAAATTACCACATTTTTATGCAAATAACGTGCACCTTCTATGTTTGTTTGCCAACTGCACCCTCCCCTGTGAGAGATTTTCATAAGCATTGCTATGCCAACTCTTTTTTTTTACATATTGCTGTAAAAAAATTAGCATAGTGTGCTTACAAAAATACCTAGCCGGGTGAGGGCGTGGCTGGCAAACAAACATAGAAGGCTCGAGTTATTTGTGTAAAAGTACAGTACTCTCTCTGCCAGTGATTCAAATATTAATGTGCATAGATATCACCTGGGAAACATCCTATATGTAGATATCTGAGATCTACTTCTAGAAATTCTAATTAATTAAGTCTGAGGTAGGACCCTTAATCTTGTTAGTAACAAACACCACAGAAATTCTAATACATTTACTTCACATTCAGGAAGTAATCTCACGTTGTCTTCCTTTTGGTTATTGTCTTAGTTTCTTGGTGCTGCTGTAACAAAAATACCACAAGTGGGTGGCTTTAATGAACAGAAATTTATTTTCTCATACTTTAGGAGGCTGTTGTTGTTGTTAGGTGCTGTTGAATCAGTTCTGACTCATAGGTGACCCTGTGTATGGGAGAATAAAACATTGCCCAGTCCCGCACAATCTTCACAATCATCATTATGTTTGAGCCCATTGTTGCAGCCACCGTGTCAATCCATTTCATTGAGGGTCTTCCTCTTTTTCAACGACCCTCTGCATTACCAAGCATGATGTCCTTCTCCAGGGACTGGTCCCTTTGATAACATGTCCGAAGTAAGTGAGACGAAGTCTTACCATCTTTGCTTCTAAGGATCATTCTGGTTGCACTTCTTCCAAGACAGATTTGTTTGTTCTCTGGTAGTCCGTGGTGTATTCAATATTCTTCGCCAATACCATAATTCGAATGCATCAATTCTTCTTTGGTCTTCCTTTTTCGTTGTCCATCTTTTGCATGCATATGAGGTGATTGAAAATACCATGGCTTGGGTCAGGCGCACCTTAGTGCTTAAAGTGACATCTTTGCTTTTGAACACTTTAAGGAGGTCTTTTGCAGCAAATTTGCCCAATACAATACATCATTTGTTTTCTTGACTACTGCTTCCAGGGATGCTGATTATGGATCCAAGTAAAACGAAATCCTTGACAACTTCAATGTTTTCTTTAGGAGGCTAGAACTTCGCATTTAGGGCGCCAGCTATAGGGGAAGGCTTTCTCTCTCTGTTGGCTCTGGGGGAAGGTCCTTGTGTCTTTTTAGCTTCTCTTCCTTGGTTCCTTGGTAGTCTTCATGTGGGATGTATCTTCTCCTCTGTGTGTGCTTTCTTTTCTTGCCTGATCTGCTCTTTTTGTATCTAAAAGGTGATTGGTTTAACACACACACACTATACTGATATGGCATCGTTAACATAATAAAGAAAACCCTATTCCCAAATGGGTTAATATCCATATAAGTATAGGGGTTAGGATTTACAACACATATTTTGGGAGACATAATTCAATTAATAACAGTTGCTTTGGACCTTTGTTGTAGGCTTGATATCAATGGGAGTCTGCTGTTATGAATCACTGATAGGGCCTGTTACATGCTTGAAATGTGTGGCAAAGTGAAGGGAAATGCCTCACCCTTTAGGTCAGAGCAATGGGAGCCATGGTGATGACCAAGCTGAAGATAGCAATGCTTAGTAGAGTGGCTGTCTCATTAGGGACATAAGGTGAAGCAGCAGCCCTAGTTAGGATGCTGGGGAAGGGTTGAAGTCTTCAAGGGTTTTTTGTGGGGAAAGAAATAAGAGGAAATAATTCCGGAGTCAAGGATACAGACAATTTATAACAAACAGGTTTAAGAGCGCAGGATGGTTTCAAAAAGAAGGAAAGACTACCGTTTATTCCATCCTCCTCCACTCCCAGATGTTAAGTAGCCAGTAAAGACTGATTTCAGTTTCCTTCAAGCGTGACAAAGAGGAAAAGACAGAGCCTGACACTCCTGCTCTCCGGTGACCGTTCTTATCAACAAAGGCTACTTTGGCAGCTCAGTGCCCGTGATCTTGGAAACTTTCCCTGGATTCTGTCCCTTGGTTATCCGCTCCCCTCCACAGACATCCTCAAGCAGCCCAGTGACTGGAAAGCTCAGTATCGCCTCTAGAGGGCGCTTGGGTCTCTGCTAAAGCCTGAATGGCCCCAGTGGCTTAGGATTCCACTTACCTTCAGAGAAATTCCTTTTTTAAGGTTACATGGAAAGGGAGGCCTGTGGGGGTTCTAATCTGTGTCCTGCAGTCTGTCTTTTTCAGTGGCAGGCTCAGGGCCAGTTTCCCTCTCTCTCTGTTGGCTCTGGAAATGTTCTTGAATTTTCCGCAAGTACCCATTTCCCAGAACTCCTCCTGTACTGCAGGGGGTTAGTTGTATAACCCAACACTTTCTCCTGGCATGACCGTTTCTCAGGGGTCTCATGGTCTTGGCACCAGCCCTAGTTACCTCTTTCTTTGTTGCTCCAAGGAGACCTGGTGGTCTAGTGGTTAAAGCACTGGGCTGGTAACAGAAAAGTCGGGGGTTTGAACCCACCAGTTGCTCCGAGGGAGAAAAATGTGGCAATTGGCTTCCATAAAGATTTACAGCCTTGGAAACCCTATGGGGCAGTTCTACTTTGTCCTATAGGGTTGCTATGAGTTGGAATCGACTCTATGGCAGTGGGTTGAAATCGACTCGATGTTGTTCCAAGTAGAGCACAAGTTCTTAGAGGTGGACTGAGCTCAGGTACTGCTGTAGGGATGGATCCCGGAGCACCCTAAGATAAATTTACAAACTGAACCTTGACAATAACCCCGGCAAGCATCAATAATGTCATTTGCCAGTTAGGAATAAATAAAAAGAAGTTCTTTTACATCAACCCAAAGAAAGGCAATTTTGACCTTTTTGTCCTCAATAGATTGTTTGCTTGCAGTAAAAAATATTCACATGGCACAGACGTCATTAATATGGGTGACCTAAAGGTTAACATAGCCCAGGGAATGCTTTTCATTGTTCTGTATTGTTTGTTTCCCTTTTGTGAAATCCTGTAGCCAGGGAGCTGCATAGTTCCATTACGCGGTCCAGTAGCACATTACTAATTGCATACTTTAAAATACAGATTTATGTTGGTTTGTTTGGTCAAACCAGGAGAGAAACCAATGCAGGGGGTTATAAAGCGTCAAGGTTATAAACTTCATGGAGCTTTCAGGCAAATGAGGAATTTTTATTAATTCTTTAAATGCAAATGTGCAGTAATGTCTCTACTTGCTGTACCCCCTGCAGCGCTCCAGGTAGGAAAGGATTGCAACCATCTCAGCTGGGGACCAAGTGGAGAGAAAATATATCTGATTGTTCAGACACTCTCTGTTGCCAGATAGTTTAGCTGAATATAGAAGACTCTCCTTTGCCCCTGACTCCATTCCTAAAAGAGCATATATTGAATACAGATGCAAAGCAAAGGAATCCCTCTCATTTGTCACCCCCGGCAGGACACATTTTGGAATAAAATCAGCAGGCATCTTGGCAGACACCCAAAATATCAGGTAAATTGTTAACTGTCTGACTATTCTTTTACAACACCAAAATTGTGGGTGATATTAAAGCAAAACCTCTTTATTTTAAACTAGTGATTCACAGTTCTATTTTAGATGCCCAGAGATACTTCTTCCTAAGAAATTTGAAAAGTGTGCTTTCTTTTTCCCTTTTCTTTTTGTACAATAGTAGCAAAAGTCCACACTTAGAATAATAAATCAACACATATTAACCATTTTCATATTCCAGTTAAGGGTATTTTGGGTTATCATGAAAAAGATCCTAAATATTCCTTCTTCTGACCAAGTCAACGTGGGACAAACTTTTTTCACACTTTATTACATTGCCTGTAAACCAAAAAACCAAACCCATCACCATCAAGTCAATTCTGACTCATAGTGACCCCTATATGACAGAGTAGAACTGCTCCATCGGGTTTCCAAGGGGTGGCTGGTTATAAAAAATGGCATTGAGGTAGTGTCTGACCTCCTCTAACTTCACAACGGGGAAGGAGAACTGAGACCAACAGCCCAAGGCTGATTCCCATGAGACAGAGGTCAGATTTGCCTCCTCTCTCTGCCATCTTTACCAATTCTGACACCAACTGTCCCTCCCACAGCACTCTTTACTTTTCTGCTGGGTTTGATAATTCATTGCGATGGCCACAAAGAACTCACAGACAATACTTATGATTATGGGGTTTATTAGGGAAGTAACAGGTTACAGTTCAGGCTCAGGAACACTCAAGGATACAGTTCTTCCATCAGGGCAGCCTCTTCTCAGCTATACTCACAGGCATGACCCTCCTTGGCCCTAAGCCTCTGCCCAAAGCACTCAGCTTTCTCCTCTGAGAAGCCCACCACGCTGCCTCCTGCTGCCAGGTCTCTCCTGCCACCGCTTCACACCATCTTAAAGATTACAGCTCACTCTCTGTTTCCTGGGTCCAAGAGCTTCTCAGTGCAGGGATCCCAGGTCCAAAAGACATGTTGGCTCCTGGCTGTTCTTCTTTCTTGGTGGTAGGCTCCTCCTCTCTGCTCTGGAATTGGCTCTCTTTTAAGGCAAAACTGACCAATCCCCTTGGTAGACCACAATTACCCTATCACACAGTCCTGCCCAGTCACTTGGTGGGAGTTACAAGACCATGGCTAGGAAGGCCACCCAAAAGTAATCAACTGCACTGCACTGGTGGATTCGAACTGCTGACCTTTTGGTTAGCAGCCAAGCTCCTGGACCATTTTGCCATGAGGGCGCCCACATTATGTGTAAAAAAAGTGTAGCCAGTATTATTCTGACCTGTTTTTTGTTTGTTTATAATGCATGTTAGTTTTTGCTAGGTGCTGTCAAGTCAATTTTTGACTTATAGTAATCCCATGTGACAGAGTAGAACCGCCCCATAGGGTTTTCTAGGCTGTAATCTTTATGGGAGCAGATTGCCAGCTCTTTCTTCTGTGAAATGGTTGGGTAGGTTGGAACCCCCAACCTTTCAGTTAGCCCTTGATTGCACTTAACCATTGTGCCACCAGGGCTCTTTTTATAATACAGTAGAGTTTTTTTCTTCCTTTTTATTGTTGCAAAGATATATATAACACAATACAGTAGAGTTTTGATGGTTAAAGAAGGAGGAGATTGTTTTACAACGGTAGTTCTCAACCTGAGGGCTCCTGAGCAACCTGGATTAGATACAGAGTTCTCCAATCTACACGTGCAACAAGCATTTCTAGAGCCTCAATAAATAACAGGTCTTGCATATATATGTGCTCTATGAAGTCACATACCAAATTTGTTTTTATTCACCTTTGTATCTTCAATGCCTACCTCAGTGCCTGGTACATACTAGGCATTTGTTGTTGTTAGGTGCCATCAAGTTGATTCTGACTCATAGTGACCCTATGTACAAGAAAAACAAACACTGCCCAATCCCGCACCATCCTTACAATCATTATGCTTGAGCCCATTGTTGCAGCCATTGTGTCAGTCCATCTTGTTGAGGGTCTTCCTCTTTTTCGCTGACCCTCTACTTTACCAGGCATGATGTCCTTCTCCAGGGACTAGTCCCTCCTGATAACATGTCTAAAATATGTGGACGAAATCTTGCCATCCTTGCTTTTAAGGAGCATTCTGGCTGTACTTCTTCCAAGACAGATTTGTTCGTTCTTCTGGCAATCCATGGTATATTCAATATTCTTTGCCAATACCATAATTCAAAGGCATCAATTCTTCTTTGGTCTTCCTTATTCATTGTCCAGCTTTCACGTACATATAAGGCGATTGGCAACATCATGGCTTGGGTCAGGTGCACCTTAGTCCTTAAAGTGACATCTTTGCTTTTTAACACTTTAAAGAGCCCTTTTGCAGCAAATTCGCCCAATGCAATGCGTCTTTTGATTTCCCGGCTGCTGCTTCCATGGGCATTGATTGTGGATCCAAGTCAAATGAAATCCTTGACAATTTCAATCTTTTCTCCATTTATTATGATGTTGCTTATTGGTCCAGTTGTGAGGATTTTTGTTTTCTTTATGTTGAGGTGTAATCCATAGTGAAGTAGTCTTTAATCTTCATCAGTAAGCGCTTCAAGTCTTGATTAGGCATTTAGGAAATGAATAAGGGAAATAATGAGTATGATTTTCTAAGTATATGTACATTCTGTTGTAATAAATAAAATACAAATTGATTTCAAAAGCATTACTTTATAAATTCATACTTTATCATCATGATTTCTTAATAAATACTAAGCACAGATAATAACCCGAGGAGGTCCTCAAAAATTTTTATGTTAAAATGGGTCCTTATAACCTGAAAAGGTTGGAAACTACTCATATGCAGCTTCCCTGATAGGAAATCATCCAGTCTTGACTATTTCCAGTGTTATGCTTCTTACCTCTTCAGGGGGTGGTATGTTTCCTTATTGGGCAGATAAACTGTTAAAAAAATTCTTCCTTGTATTGAGTTCAAATCTGTCTCCTTGTGTTTTCCACGGGTCTTATTGATTCTAGTTTAGAGAAACAGGATTAGTATACGCCTTCTTTTAAGGAATAGCCTTTATCAGTTGCCAGTTTTTCTTTCTTTTTATTGCGCTTTAGGTGAAAGTTTACAGAGCAAATTAGTTTCTCATTAAACAGTTAATACACAAATTTGTTTTGTGACATTGGTTGCCAACCCTGTGGTGTGTCAACACTCTCCCCTTCTCCACCCTGGGTTCCTTGTTTCCATTCGTCCAGTTTTCCTGTCTGTTCCTGCCTTCTCGTCTTTGCTTTTGGGCTAGTGTGCCCATTTAGTCTTGTATACATGATTGAACTACGATGCATGTTCCTCATGTATGTTATTGTTTGCCCTATTCACCTGTCTAATCTTTGGTTGAAGGGTGAACCTTGGGATTGACTTCAGTACTGAGCTAAAAGGGTGTCTGGGGGCCCTACTTTTGGGGTTTCTCCAGTTTCTGTCAGACCAGCAAGTGTGGTCTTTTCTTTGTGAATTTGAATTTTGTTCTACATTTTTCTCCCACTCTGTCTGGGACCCTCTATTGTGACCCCTGTCAGAGTATTTGGTGGTGGTAGCCGGGCACCATCTAGTTGTTCAGGGCTCAATCTGGCGGAGGCTGCGGTAGTTGTGTTCCATTAGTACTTTGGACTAGTCTGTCCTTTGTGTCTTTGGTTTTCTTCATTCTCCTTTGCTTCAACCAGGATGGGACCAGTAGATGTATCTTAGGTGTCTGCTTTTAAGACCCCAGACACCACTCACCACAGTCGGATATAGAACATCTTCTTTATAAACTATGTTATGCCAATTGAGTTAGATGTCCCCTGAGGCCATGGTCGTCAGCCCTCAGCCCAGTAATTCTGTCCCTCAGGGAGTCTGGATGTGTCTAAAAAGCAAAGACGTCATCTTGAAGACTAAGGTGCACCTGACTCAGGCCATGGTGTTTTCAATAGCCTCATATTCATGTGAAAGCTGGACAGGGAATAAGGAAGACAGAAGAAGAATTAATGCCTTTGAATTTTTGTGTTTGTGAAAAATATTGAATAGAGCATGGACTTCCAAAAGAACAACAAGTTTGTCTTGGAAGAAGTACAGCCAGAGTGCTTCTTAGAAGCAACGATGGTGAGACTATGTCTCACATACTTTGGACATGTTATCAGGAGTGACCAGTCCCTGGAGAAGGACATCATGCTTGGTAAAGTAGAGAATCAGGAAAAAGAGGAAGATCCTCAAAGAGATGGATTGACACAGTGGCTGCAGCAATGGAATGGGCTCAGACACAACAATGATTGTGAGGATGTCACAGAACTGGGCAGTGTTTTGTTCTGTTGTGCATAGGGTCACTATGAGTTAGAACTGACTTGATGGCACCTGACAACAGCAACAACATGAGGCTTCTATGGCTTTGCCTTGGCCATATTGTGGTGACTTCCTCAGTATTGTGTACTGTTTTACCCTTCACCAAATTTACTACTTATCTATTGTCTAGTTAGTGTTTATAATAAGCAACTTATTGTAAGCTAGCATCTTTGTCAAATCTAACCAAAATCCCTTCTTCAAAATTCTTTGAAATTTAAAATTGATGAATTAAAAAATTTTGATGATTTTTATTAATCTGGGTCTTAAAAGACATAGACCATTATTTAAAAAAATGTAGATGGTAATTCAGGGCGCTGAACAAAAGTAGGAACCATCATACAGTGTGCAATGCCTTTAGCATGTGCTTCATTGTCAGAAACTTCATTACCAGAGTTAGAAAAAATATAGGGATGAAGAGATGTACTGTTGAACAGAGAACTCTGGCCCACTCCCACTCCCTCTATCTTTAGATACTTTCTCTTTCCTTCTTAAGTGAGATTTGTATCTTTTTATCTTCATCCATGTGATAGGCCCTCCCTCCTCTTGTAGTGCTTCCCTATGGAAGTTGGCCATGCCTTCCCCACATCCAAAACACCAAGTCCAAGGAACAGCCCAGGCCTTGGCTTGTGCAGGAAAGCCTTATCCAAGACACTGTCTCTCTTGCTCCTCTGTACTCAGTCAGTACTGATGAAGTACCTACTGAACTGCCCTTGACCTCTCTGCTGTTCCCCACAATCAGCCCAGCATGAAGGAGGCTTGAAGTTCTCCTCCCTAATCCTCTGTATGCTTTGGTCAACTTTACAGACATGATTTGAACCCAAAGCTATCACTATAATTTCTTTTCCTTCACTTTTCTTCCCTTCTGTTTTTTTTTTCATTAGATATTTAGGGTATTGAAAAACAAAACAACAGCAACAATAAAAAAAAACTGTTCTTTTTCCCGTCTATTTTCTTCACCCATCACTCCCTATTCTCTCTACTGTCCTGTCTTGTGCCCTATAGACTGCTGATTTCCATCTATGATTTATTTGCCAACAGCTTCTGATTTATCCATCTTAATTAAAAGTGGAAGTCAGTGTTAAGCAGGCTCCTGGCATCACGTTTTGATGAAGAATTATTATACTCAGAACACAGTGGGCCTACTGCTAGGTCAAACTGTAATGAATACCAAAGGAGGATTGACTATTGAGTGAGAGACAAAGTAACAAAACAAGCTAGTTGGAGCTGCCAGTCCATACTTGGCTGCCTCTTGTGTTCCTCTGATTACCAGAGACAGAATTAGTTATGAGTGGGAGATGATGCTTTCTTTTTCCATCACGACCCCATGTTGACTCATGGTCATTTCAAAAGGATCCCCAAGTCCACAATAATTTGCAATGAATATAAACACCTAATCTCTGCTTTTGGTCTTTTATTAAGGTCTACAATGGAATTATGTACTTGGTAGTTAAAAAAGCATATGGGAACCAATATCTAATCTGAATTTTTGACTTGCTTCAAGAAGTCACTTATTGCAACAAAATGCTATGGTATAAAGTCGAAAGGAGCTACTTGGTTTTCTTTTCTTTCATCTCAAGTATTCATTCTTACTCAGGATTTATTGGTATCCCTTTAATTCTTTTGGGTCTTCTGCTAAGAATTACCTGCAAGAATTGATGAATGTCAACTAGCTCTAGCTATGACTCCAGAGTTGAATTTAGCTAAACCAACCCAATTAAGATGTCAGTTTTAAGGGAAATATAGGACTTCCATAGTAATAACTAACCTATCCCCTTTTCACGAGGCCAGGAAAAGTTTATTGGATTGTTCTTTAACAGAAAACAGGAAATTCTATCAGTCATTATTTTGTGATGATTATCTAAATACATATCTAATGTTAAGTTCCAGAGAATTCTAGGACTGGAAGAAATACCTCAGGTCTTATGGCCCATTTCCATGATAGTTCTTTATACCCATGTTAAAAAGTCTAAATTTGCTCTTGGCTGTTTCTTCACCATATTAAGTGGCACATTCTCACCGGGCTTGAGTTAATCTCCACTCTTCAGAAGTAGAAAACATTTCTCTCACTCCTTCCTCTCCAAGAGCACTTGGAGCTTTCTGTAGTACAGTATGTAGATTCAATGACTTCTGCATATGGAGGGAACGTTACTGATTAGCCATTAGTAGAGCACATACTTCAAATGGTAGTTCTTCAAAAATAAGAGGCATGGAAAAAAAAAAAAGAGTAAAGTGTTGTAGATAAAAGCCAACTGCGATCTATGGACCTGGTTGAGATTCTAATTTGAATAAAGCAATTGTAAAAAGATGCTTTTGAGACAATTGAGAAATTTGAATGTGGACTGAGTACTAGATGATATTAAGAGATTATTGTTGGTTTTGTTAGATATGATCATTGTATTTGGGTTATGTTAAAAAAATTTCCTATCTGTTAGGGATACAAACTGAAATATTTATAGATGTAATGATAATATATTTGAGATTTGCTTTAAAATAGTTCAGAAAAATAAGATTGGAAAATGCTAATTATCGAAGCTATTCATTAGATCATCTGCTTTAATTTCGTGTGTTTGAAAATTTCTCAAAATAGTTTTTTAAAAAAGAGAAAGAACACATACTTTTTTTTGCCCACTAATAATTTGTTATTGTTATTATTCAGTAACACAGAAGAAATATTTTCCAATTCAAGTCTTCTCTATGTTACTTTTAATTTTAATGATAAAATTAAATTCAACAATTAATCACTTTTTTTTAGTGTTAATTACTATATTTCAGGTGCTTTACAATACCTAATTTAACAAATAACTCTGTAAGGTAGTTTTACTGTTCTTCTTTTGCAGGAGGAAAGATTCAGAGAGGTTAAATAACCAGTGCAAAGTTAATAGAGCTAGCAGGCAGGGATGGATCATCCAATAAGCAAGGAAAGCACGGGTTTACTTACTAATCTGTAGTGAACAATTTCACATTTTTTCACCACATCAAAGAGTCTGCTTCTAGGTATAGCGGGCATCTGTCTCTTTCCCAGCCCCACAGGGCCTTCCTACAGAATCAAAGCCTCTTCATGTTTATGGTCCCTGACAGGGCAGATGACTCAGTAAGCAAGGTAAGCAACAGCTCACTTCTGCTTATTTACTAATTTGAAGTTAACAATTTCACACGAGTTTCACTTTGATTTTGTGTGGCAAAACCCATGTAAAATTGTTCACTACAGATTAGTAAGTAAGCACAAATAAACCCGCACTTACCTTGCTTGTTGGATAATCTGCCCCTGCAAGAGGTGATGGAGGCTGAGATTTGAATATAGATCTAATTCTAAAGCCCACACTTCATGCACTACTATCCTACCTCTCATTCTGTTTGCAGGTTGTGGCCTTGTTGACTAGTCAGCAGCCAAGTAAACTGGCTAATAGAGAGTCTCTTAAAACTTAAGTCAGAGTATGTCACTCCTCGTTTTCTGCTGAAAAACCTTCCAGGGGCTACGAAATCTTTGCAGAATCTACAGTGCCCTTCATGCTCACTTCCCCTCCCCACTACTCCATTCCACCTCATTTCTTTCAACTTCCCCCTTCTCTTACTCTGCTCCAGCCACACTGGCCTCTTAAGTGCTTTCCAGAAGATGTAGGGAGCTTAGGCCCTTCACTTGCTATTCCCTCTGCCTGGAATGTCCTTTCCCCAGGTAACAGTTCACTTTGCCCTCCCTCCCCTCGTCCTCTTCAGTCTTTACTCAGAAGTCTTCTTATCATGGAGAACGTCCCTGGTCACCTATATAAAATAGCACCTCTACTGAGGTTTTCTCTTTACGTTTATTTTTCTCCATAGCACTTATCACTATTCGACAATATTATGTATTTATTTGTTTATTGTCTATTGCCCCTCAGTAGAATACAAGCTCATTGAGGGCAGGAACTTTGTTTTATTCACTGCTCTATCCCTAACACCTAGAACAGTGCCTGGCACATAGAAGTTGCTCACTGATACTTGTTGAATCAACACATGACTCTTGGCCTCATCAGCACAGTGATCTAAGTCACCTGGTTACATACATCTTGCCTAGACTAGGCAACCTCTGGGACTAAGAAGGAATCGCTGATAAAGGTCAGCAACATCCTCTGATATCATGTTTAATAATGTGGACATGAGGGAAATTTTGCTTCTGGATCCATCATTTCCTAGCTACTATGACCAAGTTCCTTAACTCTTTGGGTTTTGTTTCCACGTATGTAAAATGGAGATAATAATTGTTAGGTGATAATGTGTATTAGGTAATTACACAGCATAATGAGCAAGTTGCCCAATTCAAATCTCCTTTTTATAGTAAATCAGAAGTTTCCCTTTTAGTTCCATAAAGATTTTTTTTTTTTTTTTTTAATAATTCCAGAGAACTGCAAGAGCTCTGAAAGGCCTTTGGCTGGAAACTGAGGATTTATTAAAACCAATATGCTATTTCTCTTGTTTGGGCATGTAGATGACATGGAATAACCCCTCCGATTTATTGAATTGGCGTTTCTAGTATTGCTTATACTGCCAGATGATCACTACCCAATTTGATAAAAATCTCTTCATAATGGGGATTAGATGGTACAAAAATGACAATGGTCTCAGCTGGATCTGTCAGGTTTTTTTTTTTTTAGCTGAAAATATCCAGTATGCCAAAAGTTTGCACAAAGGCTTATTGTTGTTATAATTTTCTAGGACTTAACAAATTAACTATTGTTATGAGATAACCTCGAAACATTAAGAGATTCTGCCTAGGAGGTAAAAAATAAAAGTAAAAAACTATGAAACAAAAATATGGACATGCTGGTGAAAAATTCTAAATCCCATGTAGTATTTTCTCAGGTTAGTGTGGAAAGTGGTGTAACCACAGGAATGTACATTAACAAAACAATAAGCTAATTAAATAACACACAATTGTTTTATTGTCTGGGTATTAATGCTTGAAGGCCATGTCTTACTTTACGATAGTCAAGGGAATTCATCAAGAGAGGATTATTTGACAGGAATCTTTTTGTCCCACAAGTTATGTGCAGGTTGAGATAATCAACTATTCTTTTTTTTTTTCCTAAGAACAGAACAATAAAGAAGACAAATCTCTGCAACATATGCTTCTTACTTATTATATCATGGTGTTTAGCTCACAGGACCTTGAGAAGAGAAGAGCAGAGAAGAAAGAAGAGGTGAACTCTCCTGGGGCATTAAGTTGGAGGTGAGTGTTCTAATCAGTTGGCTATAGTAAGGGAGACTAGGTTTCTGCGGTTTAATACCTAACAGAGCAGGAAGCAAATGAGCACTGAGCTATGTGGCACCTTTTTCTTGCCGTCTTTAAACAAACATAACATAAGGCCAAAAGAACAAAGGTGAGTCTAGTATATGGAGCTGGGTTTCCTGGTGTCTTTGCTCAATATCTTGGCATTTGTTCTGTGTTTACAGTCTAAGCAACAAACATGAGGTGATGAAACAAGGAGGGAAGTACAAAATAATGACCATAACATAAAGGTACTCTTTACCTTGAGCTTTGTGATGAGTGGAGAACAGAGGAGGGATGAAGGCATCAGCTGTACTCGGTCTTCCTTTGATTCATCTGTGGCCCAGACTTGCTCCATTCAACAGTATGCAGTTATCCAGTATTGCAGTAGAGCTACCAGAACGTAATGAGACTGTGAAAAGCATGTGATGTAATCACTTTTTCAGGGAAGCTTGTTGGGACTAGTGATAATAGCTGTATGCCAAGTACTCCTTGGTATTGAGCATAAAGAAGGTGCTCAATAAATATTTTAAGTGACTTGACTCTTACATAGGCTCTAGTCCTGGACTCTATTCCTTTAGCGATACAACCTGGGGGAATACATAGGTATACGTTGGGAGAACAAAGAAATACACAGGCTAATTTTTTTTGCTTATGTGTCCCAGTTTCATCTGGGGGTGGTAGTAGAGATGGGGATCATGGATAACAGGACAAAAACTCAGTCAAGGACATGAGGCTAATGGAGTGTCAGTGGGCCTATATCCTGCCTTAGAGAGCCAAAGGAAAGAAGTGACAGCTTTCAGTGTAACTGGGGTGTCTTTGTTTA
Source organism: Loxodonta africana (assembly GCF_030014295.1). Classification (NCBI taxonomy): domain Eukaryota; kingdom Metazoa; phylum Chordata; class Mammalia; order Proboscidea; family Elephantidae; genus Loxodonta; species Loxodonta africana. The sequence goes on along the minus strand of NC_087345.1, from coordinate 36,212,905 downwards.
GCTAGCTTCCTACCTATAATATTCTAGGATCTTAAACAAGTTAAATTCAAAAAGCTTTTTTTTTTTGGAAAGACCTATGAGATATAATCTATGCAAACAATGTGGAGACTCATGGAGAAACACTTTGACAAAGGCATTGCATCGTAACTGTAAGAAATGTTAACTATGAAGCAACAAGGAATGCCAGAGTATATAAGAGCTTTGTGACTAGGGGGAGCCATGGATGAAAGGAGCAGCATGGAGCATCAGTAACCTAGTCTGGGTATCATTTACTCTGAAGAAATGAAATAATGAAATAGTCTGAGAGCAGAGACCAGAATTAATGCTGTTTCTGAGGGTGCCTAATGTAATGGTAGTATAAAGCAACTCTGAGTGGGTATCGTAGTTACTTTTTGTCTTATTTCCAGAGCAAAGAGTGAAGGCAAAGGCATAAATCACAAAAAGAATCTGTGACAAGGAAATGCAACTAGAACTCTCCTGATGGAATCCAAGAGAGTTCATGTGTCCCTTTACACTAGAAAAGATTTCCCAGTGAGCAACACAACCAGCTGAGGTACCAATGAGGTCAGGGAAACAATTTTTTACTATGTAAGTGATCATGGGAAACTCTGGTGGTGTAGTGGTTAAGTGCTATGGCTACTAACCAAAGGGTCGGCAGTTCGAATCCACCAAGTGCTCCTTGGAAACTCTGTGGGGCAGTTCTACTCTGTCCTATAGGGTCGCTATGAGTCAGAATCGACTCGATGGCACTGGGTTTGGTTTGGTTTTTGGAAGTGATAAAGGCCTGAAAGGATTAAGCAGTTGCCAATTTTGCCAAATTAAGTCATTTGTTAACAGCGTACACCAGGATGACAGCAGAATATTTGTTTCCACGTTGTCTTTGTGATTTGAATACTGGCATTATTTCCAACTTTCTAGTTGTATGATTTTCTCCATTTCCCACAAGGACCAGTCAGTTGAAGAATATTTGGCTAGCAGACATCAGGAAAATACCATGCATAGCAACCGAAGATGTATGTGTTATGGAAAAACATCACAGCCCTGTACAATCAACAAGGAAAATTGTAGTTCATGTTTAATAACAATTTCTCATTTTAAATTACAGCTCCTTTCAAGTAATCTACGTGTTGTAGAAACAACACCTGTTCATCTTTCCATAGATCTGTTGGAAGCCCAGGAATGAGACTGTAAGAAAAAGTCTCCAAGCCAAATTACTATGTAATACTAAACAGTAATATTTCATTATTTGAGATATTTGTCAGTGTATTTGCCTTTAAGGCTTCTTGGAAAGCAGTGCAGACTGATTCACATAGCGGACATAGTGGCTGCTTTTCAGGGTCATTTCTTCGCATGCTTCTACTCCCCTTGACCCGCTACTCAGAGTCACTAGAGGGTCCAAGTGGGACTTTAGTTAGGATCAGCACACACAAGGTGAAAGGTCACTCAGATGTCAAGCCTGAAGTTAGGAGGACTAGTGAAAGAATAGTACCTATACCAGCATGTCAAGGCTATCACTATGTTCTGAACTCCATGAACTTTTAGTGTGCTGTGAGTAATCTGGGAGAATGGACAGGGATGGGGCTGGGGGCAGAAAAGCAGAGGGTTTGAGGGGTGGGTGGGCAAGTCAGGAGCCTGAAACTGTGAACCTGGCCTAACAGGCTGTGGTTCCCACACTACTTTGTGTAGCCCATTAGGGGAGGTGTTTCTTACATAACACAAAGGGAAAGGGGAGTATTTCCACTTCTCCTAAATGAATGAGTGCTGAGATGGAGGGTGGATTTTGATTAGAAAGTTATCATAAATCAACTAAGGTCATTCAGACAAGGAGGAATCAGGAAAGAAAAATGTCAACAGCAACAAGCATCAGGAACTTACTGTAAGAGAACCTAAAGGCTTTCTGGAGAGGTCAGGATCTGGTCAAGAAGTCTGACTAACAAGACCAGAATAATTGGCCTCTTTGTCACCAATTTATTCTCTCTCAGATCCAGCTAATATTGCAGTTAGATTTTTCTTTCTAAAAAAACCTTGGTATATGTCACTTCCTGTTTGAAAAACTTTGGATGACCCCCTGTTGCTTAAAGAATCAAGTTCCAACTTCTTAGCAAGTTATTTAAAAAAAAAAAAAAGGTTTAAATCTGACTTTAAACTACCTTTCCAACCTTATAATCAACTGCTTACCTTCCTAATCCCATTATTCTGGACAGAGTGGTGTTTTTACTGTCCGAACATAATTTGCTTTCCTGCTTTCTGAGAACCCAGGATGAGAGGGTGAGGTCTCACCTTCTCACCTATCCTATTGTCCTATCACAGAAAACCTGGATTGATGGTCCATATTTCCAGTTACAGCAGCCACTTCTCTGTTCATATTTTATTTAACCTCTCAGCAACACTTCAGTCTCCTTCTTGAAATATTGTTTTTTTCTTATTTTTCTCATGTTCTCTTTATTTCTCTCTAATTGCTCTTGATGTCCTTCTAAACCTTTGATGGTTTTTCCTCTTCTAGGTGACTGGTAAATTCTAAAGTACCCCAGATATTTGTCCCAGGCTTAGTTAATTTTTCTACCTACATTCCTACTCCAGGTGATCTCGTCTGTGGTAGGCTACATTGTTGGTCCTAATTTCATGTCCCCCTACCTCTCGCATCTAGGATATCATCCTAGGCAGATTGTACTTCTCCACACCTTGACTTGGGGTTAGAATATGTACCTTGCTTTGGGTAATGACATATTGATGAAAGTGAAGGTGTGTCATGAGCCTAGATCTTTCTTAAGGGTTTGCATGTTTCCATTTGCCTTCTCAAGCCTCTGCCATTACCATTGCTTTCCTGACTTGTTGGTCCCAGGAGGATGAGAGATATATAGACAGGAACAGATTACCCAGTAAGCAAAGTACACGTGGGCTTACTTGTGCTTATTTACTAATCTATAGTGCACAGTATCACCTGTTTTCACCACATTAAATACAATTAAGCCCACGCATACTTTGCTTACTGTAAGTCTGTGCATACCTTGCTTGTTGGTTAATCCACCCCTGAGAGTAGAGCTGCCCTAGCTGACCCAGAAACCTGCAGATAGAAGTAGAGATGTCTAGATTGAATCCCAGACAATCCGTAGATGTGAGCAAAAATAAATTAATGTTGTTTTATGCCACTAAGTGTTGGGAATGGCTTACTATGTGACAATAGCAAACCAATGTACCATCTATTTGCCTGTGACTCCCCAATATAAGTCTCTAGCCTTGACCTCTGTTCTTTTGTGCTGCAGACTTGTATATTCCACTGACCACTTGCCATCTCTACTTGAGGTCTAATGGGCATTTCAAACCAAACAAGTCTAAGATGGAACTCTTTATTTTCAGCTCTAAACCTGATTTTTCCCCATCTAAATAAGTGATACCACCATCCTTCCATTTGTACGAGCTATAAAACTAAGAGTCATCTTTGATGACTCTTCACATTCCACATTTAATCTGTTAGCAAGCCCCGCAGGTTTTCCTGCAGATAACTGCATGTCCTAAATACAGCCACTTTTCTCTATCTTCATCAACATACCATCTCTTATTTGGAAAACTCCAATAATCTTTTAATTGGTCTCTCTGTTTTCACTTTGATCCTTTCCAAATCCATTTTCCACATATCAGCCAGCAGGATCTTTTAAAACAGTAAATTAGTTATTCCACTTCCTCCAATTGCTTCTCATCTTACCTAGAATAAAATCTAAACTCATGCAAGACTCTTACATTCTGCCCCCTGCCTGCCTCCTTAGACCTCATCTCGTACCACTCTCCGCCTCACTGGTCTTTTTCTGAGCTGGAGGACGTTGTACTTGCTATCCCTTTAAGAAGAATGCTTTCCCCCACTTAGTTACATGACTATCACCTTCTCATCATATAGTTATCCACTTAAATATTACCTCCTCAGAAAGGTTTTCCATAACCACTTTATTTCAGGTAACTACCCACCTCCACTATCATATTTGCAGGTGCAATGCATACTGTGTTGTGCTGCCTGAGTTGTCTTTGTTACACAGCTGTTGGCAGATAGTCTTCAGCTGTCAGCCCCTTTAGGGATTTCTTCAGCTGTAGAGAGCGGTCTTGCTCAAGGTCACATCCCTTCCTATGCTGGTTCACATCATATGGAGTGTGTAAAGATCTGGCTACCTCGGTCCAACTTGGGACAACCCTGAAGGGTCATTCTAATCATACTCCTCTGGGGGTTCCCTGAGGCTATTTTTGGGTCAGCTTTGCAGCTTGACTTCTCCCTCTGCCCACTTCTGGTTCCCTCCTCTTTCTCCCACAAATGTTGATCCTGAGGGTACTCTGTAATAATCATTCTGCATGCTAAACTCTGTCTCATGTCAGTTTCTTGACACCAAAAAAACCCAAATCAAACCCATTGCTGTTGAGTTGATTCCAACTCATAGTGATCCTATAGGACAGAGTAGAACTGCCCCATAGAGTTTCCAAAGAGTGCCTGGTGGATTTGAACTGCCAACCTTTTGGTTAGCAGCTGTAGCTCTTAACCACTATACCACCAGGGACACTTCATTTCCTCTATAGTATTTAAAACTATCTAAGATTTTTTTTAAGGTTATTTTACTAACTTGTTTATGGGTTTATTGTTTGTTTCTCCTACTAGAATGTAAGTTACCTTCATGCAGGGACCTGTATTGTTGTATCCTCAGTGTCTCGAACAGCCTGGCACATCATCATCATCACCATAGCAAACACATAGTATTTATTCTGTGCTAGGTACTATTCTAAATACTTTCAATAATATATTAATTCACTTAATTTTCCTAATAATCCTGTGAGGTAGAGAATATTATTTTCGCCATTTTACAGACTGGGGAACTAAAATACAGAAAGTTTAGTTGGCTTGCCCAGGGTCACACAGCTGTAAATGACAGAACTAGTATTTGAACCCAGGCAATTTGGATCTGGAGTCTGTGTGTGTAACCATGCCACTGTGCTGTCTTTTCCAGTAGCTGTTCAACAAATGTTCGTTGAATGAATAAATAATAAAAAGTAATAGTTGCTTTTCTGATCTGGGAATATCACTCTATTCATTTGACAAATATTTTCTGAGTACCTAATCTATACAGGGATCTGTGATTTACAAAGGGGATCAATGTGAACAAAACAGATGTGATTCCTGCCCTGAGGGAGTTTGTACAATCTATAGAAAAGAATGGACTAACTTAATATGAAAACAAATAAATATATTCTTATCAACTGTTACATTCCTTCTTCTAAGGTGGTGGTCTAGAAGTAGAACCTTTATCATTGCCATCTAAAATTTTTATTTTCCTTTTTAGGCAGAGTACCACGTATACTTGTACTATAGGGTATACTGTTAGGAAATGGGGCTATGACGACAGCATTTCCTATCAGACAGTGATTTTTATTACTAAGGGTTGCAGAGCAGTCATTATTTCTCAGCTGTGGTAGAGAGAAGAGAATGTAGATGATGAAGCTCCTACTGTGGGTGGTTGCTGGCTGCAGGGAAAGTTACCCAGTTTATTGTCTCAGGCTTCAAATCCTGAGTCCTTCTGGCAAATGACCCAGAAGACCAGAAGGAACAGAAAGGTTCAGGGGAAGCCAGAGCAGTTGGCTGTCTCTGCAGTCTGAGATGCACGTGTCAAGGAAGAAGTGCTATAGTATGATGACTAAGAACACAGATTCTGGGAGTTAGAACTGGCTTGTATTCTTGCTCTGTTACTATCTGCAATGCAATAAATAGTCTGATTATTTACTTGAGCTTCCTTTTCCTGATGTGTAAAATGGGAATAATAGTAGTAGCACCTGCTTCAAAGATTAGCAGCAAGTTATTGTGAAGATAAGGTATATACAATCTCAGTGACAGCATTGTTTGGATTTCAGAGGAGTCTGGGCATCTGAGTCATCATAGTTGTTATAAGCCACAATGTGTGGAGACTTTCCTCTCTGCCTAGTAAAATTCAAAACCTGAGAAGTTGCTGTTAGACCTAATTCAAATCACCTTCTCTATAATACCTTCCCCCAAGTCCCATTCAGCCCTTTTTTTGCAGCACTTTTCCCAGTGTAACATATTGTTCGTATTATCTTCCCAGTCAGACCTCTGTTTGCTAGTGTTTGAGTTGTATTAGTCCTCCCCCCCTCTTCCATCTCTCAATTCTCATTCATAATTATTGGAGTGAAGCCACATGCATTCTCATGTTGAAAGAAACACACGCTGAATCTGTGGCACAGTGAAAAAGAAATGGTTTCTGTTTGTAGAGTGTAATAATTACTCCTGCCATATTATCAAGGTCAGTGGTTTTGGCTGCTGGTAACAATAGCCTAAATTTGTACCAATTGAAGATGCTCAGAGACACTTCTTAATTATGGGAGAATTTTTTTCCATTAAGAAAAATTAGAGCAACTTCTTTTGCTTTTCTTTTTATTCTCTTTCATTCCTTTATAAAGGGAGAAATAGGCAAAGAAGAGTGAGGAGGTAAGCAGGAAGTGAGTTTCCCTAAAGAGACTCACAGGTGAGTATGATGTTTTCAGGGGAGATTCATATAGGGGTGATCTGGAGGATGTAGTTGGCCTAGAAAAGACCATAACATTTCGTTTTCCTGTCCCTGACAGGAGTGGAAGGCTTCTCCTTATGACAGTCATAAGTAGTTATGGATGAGAATTTCCAAAGCTTAAGAAATAAAAACATTGTGCACCAATCTCTAGGTCACAGATGATTGCCTTAGTATTCCAGAATAGCAATTCTTAATGTTGAGAATCTTGAAACTTCTGAAATCTGTCATTGTCCAAAGCCTGAGGAGTCACTAAATCCAAGACTGATTTCCCTATAGAATCAGCAATTCATGGTAATTAGGCAGGGAGAGAATTTATAGAGTTAATTACTAGGCCTTGGCCTATTAAATGTACAAAGCACACATGGCTGGCAGTGGAGCTTTGACATGAGTGGAGGGACTTGAATTCTTTCACAGCTGGAATGTGCTGGAACTTCCCAACGGCTTGAAAGAATGCCTAGAATTTCTTCTATTATGGTCACTGTTATTTCTCACAGAGGCAAGTGGATCTTCTCAAGCTACCATAACTGAGTAGATGAGCCCCCAGCAGGCTTGTGGGGAGCCTAGCCAGCCAATGCTCCATGGCCTGGGCAGAAGCGGAATCCTGTCGTTCTCACACATGAGCATCAGACAGAATTGTTGTAAATTTTTAAAGTCAACAGGAAAATTAATGAGTGAGGCACAGAGCAGGACCTTGTCAGCTCCATAATAGGTGGTAGAAGGACAAATTCTGTTGCTACCCTCCAGGCATTTAGGGTAACTCAAAAAGCTCCTGCTTGGTGGTCATTATCCAATTATAACAGCATTCCACTCTGACAAATTAGTATTTTATCGCTTTCAAATCATTTGGGAAAAAACAGTGTTCAATACAAACAAGACACAGAGTATATTATATTGAATCATCTCTTTAGTGATGGAAAAAGAATACTTAAATTATTTAGGGCATTAATAAATACTCAACAACTAAGCCCTATAATGTGGAGAAGGAGCAGGGACTGTTTTAGTTATCTTCTGGGGGTCCTTCCCCTCTAGAATGTAAGTTCCGTGAGAGTAGGGATTTTGTTTTGTTCACTAGTATATCCCTAGGGCCTACAACAGCACCTACCACGTAGGGTCATAAGAAATATCTGTTAATGAAAGAAGACCTACAATCCAACAAATGATGCTGAGAAGGGAACTGAACGCTTTAAAACAATATTATGTAGTTGAAGGAGCATAAGATTTGGAGTCAGACAGACTTGGCCTTGAATACTTGACTCTGCTAGTTACAAGCTGTGTGGCGCTGGCCAAGATACCTGACTCCTCTTAATCTCATGTTCCTCATCTGTAGAGTTGGATATTAATACCTACTTCAAAAGGTTAAAATTAAAAAAAAAATTTTTTTTTTTTCTCAGAAGGTTGTCCTGAGCATTAATTGAGGTAACGATCGTAACGGTGCTTGATGCTCCAAATATGCTGGTGCTACCAGTGCCCTTCCTCAAATCCTGTGGCTTCAGTAAGAAATTTACATAATGAGCCTCAGTGAGAATTAGAAAGGGTAAGCATCTGTTTACGGCCACAAAAACAGATCATAAAGCACTTTTCATGTTGTAGGATATTTCTTTAATGACGCATATGTCGTTTATTTTATTTTCTGTTTAAAAACAGAAAACACATTTTATAAAGACATTGGGAGGCCTGCAACATCAACTATAGCCGGTATGAGGCTTTAAATACTACTTCTTAAATAGCTGTTAACTTAGGTAGGATAATTTCTGAGGGCAAGTGAAAACTTGGGGGTCTTTTCTAAACTTAGTCTTCTTTCTTGATGCAGCTGGTGAAAGCTGTAAAATTTTGGAAGATGCAGATTGACTGTACATGTACATATTGTGTTTTAAAAAAAGGCTAAATGTATTCACTGTATTTTTGCTTCAAACTGCTTAGTATAACATTTATCAGAGGCAGAGAACACGCCGATAAAAATATCCAGTTGTGCATTCTCATTTGCTATCAAAAGCTGTCTAAGTTGCCGAAGGTCACTGCAGGGCAGTTTCCATACGTAAGCGGTTGGAGAGTGTACGTGTGTGCGTAAAATGAGTGTTTCTGATGTTAAGGAATTCTACTTGCTGTTGATGCAAGTTGAGCACATTTCCTAGATTTTTCTCCTTTAAATGCTACCCCGGATTTTGCTTCTCATTTACAAGGAAAAAAAAAAGCAAAGTCTGTGTGGATTATTATTTTATTTGTGACTTGAATCCTCATTTCTGAACCCAACCCACCCAGTGCTGTTGAGTCAATTCTGACTCATAGTGACCCTATAGGACAGAGTAGAACTGCCCCCTTAGAGTTTCCAAGGAGCACTTGGTGGATTTGAACTGCTGACCCTTTGGTTAGCAGCTGTAGCACTTAACCACTATGCCTCCAGGGTTTCCCCTCATTTCTGAGAGAGGATAAAAAAAAGTTAGGCAGTGCCTCATGCCTTCCTTTCCCAGCGTCGCTTCTTTTTCACATTTCTTCTTACTTCCCAAGTCTGAGCGGGGTACAGAGTATGTAAGCAGGACTGGCACTGCCTACAGGGAAATTAGGAAGCTGCCTAAGCAGCCTGATTTATGAGGCATTGAAAGGCACATCTGACCAAAAATATCTCCTTCACTGGCCTGCCACCAGTGCCTAAAATTCCCATGATTAGAATCATCCATTAAAAGCTTTCTGCAGACATGTGTGGTTTATTTGGGTCAATAAAGTTGTTAGGGGAAAGAGGGAAGTGGAAAAAGAGGAAAGTAGGTCATTAGAATGATTTATTTTATCTTATCACTCTATTTGTCTCTTGGTCAAGAGTATCATCTTGATAAGTAAGTATACTTTTTAAGCCTGGAAAGTTTGAGAGTTGAGAGTTTTTGTAGCATCTTAGTGGGGACTGTGAGCAGCATGAAGGCAATGGGCACTTGGGAGGAGGAGATTGACCAAAGTGGATGAAGGAGTTAAGGTATCAAAGACAAATTTAGGCATTTCACAATTCTGTTGATGGCCAGGCTAAAAAGTAGCCTGACGGTAGGAGGGCTTTCCTTTGAATTCCCTTTTTCCACTACCTCACTTCTTGGGTAACCATAACAGTACTAATGATTCTGTTTTTCATAAAATAAAATTTGTGATGAAGGCCTAATAGATTTATGATCAGGAGGAGCTACATTTGCAGAAATAAAACTAATAAATAATTGTATGACCTTGTTGAGACCGTTCTGCAAGAGCATCTGCAGCAGTTGTTTCTCAAAGTCTTGTCTATAGACTACTTGTATCTGAATCTCCATTTGTGCTTATTAAAATGTTCATCCCTGGCCCCCACCCAGACCTTTTGAAACAGACTCTCTGAGGTCGGGACTGTGCCTGCTGATTTTTATGCATACTGTTTGAGAGTCATTGGCTTTAGCAGAGCATAGAGGTTATTAATGTATGTGCTCTAAAGGTAGGTAAAATGAGGATTCAAATTCTAGCTTTGCCGCTTACTAGCTTTGTGACCTTGGACAAGTTATGTAACTCTGCTGGCCCTAGTTAGTTACTATGCTCCTCTAGCCCTGGTTAGTAATTATCCTAGGTAGTTACTATCCTCCTAATAATAGCACCTACTTCACAAGGTTATTATGTGAGGTCTGAGGAGATAATCTACATAAAGTTTAGCACAATGCCTGGTACATAATGAGGGCAAAAGTGAAACTCATTATTATGATGAGTGAGAATATTGAAAAAAGACTTTTAAGCAATACTTACTGATATTAAATATCTGTGAAAGATAAATTTAAAATTCTATTTCAGTGTATGGCAAAACTAATTGGTCTTCTAATTATCTAATTGGTTTCCTAATGTGCTAAACCTAAGGTTTCTGCATTGCTTTCTTCTGTAGCTTTCTGGCTCATCAAACATAACTAACAGCAAGAGAGTTTGATGGAAAAATTTTGCATGAAATATTTGGAAATATCTCACATAAATCATCATACCTAGCAATGGAAGAATTGATTGACTGAGTATATTCTCCTTTGAAATATTTTTACATATTCTTACTAGAATAAACCACCTGGTTTCTTGTCCAGCTGTTGCTTTCCTTTATTCTCTTATATCTTTATCCCTTGTTTCCTGCCTCTTGCTCTTTCTCCTGGGTTGAAAAAGTGTCTACATTCTCTATTTTTTCCTGTTTCTTTGTCTCTTTTTGGTGTAACTAACTTCTCATTCATCTTGCCAGTAGAATTGCTCTACAAAGCCAAAGTCAGAGCTGAAAGAATTGATTTGAAATGCTGTTGAATTTCACAGTAGCTTGTTCAGGGTCATTACTGATAAATGCAAAAGCAGATTTTTTGCCAAATGGATTTCACAAAACCAGACCAAGAGGAAAAGAGCCAAGGTATAAAAGGGACTCTTATCATTTTATCTGATATGAATTATTGTAAGCAGTATTACCCCAATGGCCATATAACAATGAGAAAGATGGGAGAAAAATGATATAATTGCAGAGTGGAATAATGGAATACATTATAATTTGGAGTATGGGAAAGGAAAACTGGGAGAAAGGTCAAGCTTTGATGCTCTTCCCTCAACTGTGCTCCACAAAAGACAGTCCATGGGGAAAATGGTGCAGTTGTCCTCACTTCACACCGACTCTTTTTTGAATGCCAGAATTTCCTTTTGGTGGTTGAATTATGAACTCTGGGAGTCAGAATGGTTGCTCAAAACCAGGCTCTGCCATTATTAGCTGGGTGTCCTTGGACAATTTACTTCAACTCTCTGTGCCTCAGTATCCTTATCTGGGAAATGGAAATAATAATAGCATCTGCTTCAGGAGTGGTTAGAAGATCAAATAACACATGTAAAGTACTTAGAAAAGTGCTTAGGTTATAGTAAACTCTTAGTCGTTTGCTATTACTGTTTTTATCTCTTTCGTTTTTTATTCTCCAAGTTTGAATCCCTTGGTAGTATCCTGGCTGAGAAGGAGGTATCCAGGGGATTTCTGGGCAGACTGTTTTACTCATACTGTGAAAATTTGCTAGTAATGGTTATTTTTCTTTCTGGGGAGCAAGGTTCCCTGCCTGGCTGCTACTCCCCTCGTTCAGATGAATACACTATGATTTGATCATTCTCAATAAATACTGATATTCTTGGATTTGTAAATTAAAATTTCTTACTAATGACCAAGCTTTGGAACATGGTCACCCACCTGTGACTACATGTTTAGAAAGTAGAGATGTATCTATCATTTACCAAAAAGAGCCCTCTCTCAACAGAACACACATCTCACATTTTATAAATATCTCTTTGACCCAGTGCATATTTCTTTCTTTCTTATGACTAACATTCTACTTTTAGTTATTCAGCATGTATGAACTGGCTAATAATAAATCTGGGAATTTATAGTGAAAAAAATGCTGCAGGTTTCAAACAGTCAATAATGCTAAAAAAAAAATAGAAAAGTATTTAAATTGGTGAAAGGGGAGGGAAAGAGGGACGAGGGACATTACTGAAAAAAAAAACTTCTCAGACAAATCATTCTCTGAAACTTGAAAAAAAATGTAATACAAGGCACACCCTTTTGCTTCTAGTCCGTTTTTGTCATACCAATCTCTCTTACAAAATTGAGGTTGTTCATAAATATTTTCCTTCCGAACTGTGGGAAATAAGTCGTGAGTAAATTTGGCTCTTTGATAAAGTTAGGTTAGGGAACTGCTTATCATTGAAACAATGAACACAAAAGCAATTCAGTGCTGGGGCCTCAGACAAAACTGCTCAGTGGCAGAGGCAGTGCTCACAGTCCTTGTTCTCAGGCATTCCAGAGGAGTGGCAAAGGGATAACACAAGGAATTTTCAAGGTTCTTTTTCCCACCCTTTGCAGTTGATAAGTCCCTGATCATTTCAAAAAGAATTTCTTTCACAAGAGCCCAGAGTGTCTACGCGTCCCAGAGAACTGCGTTTACCCATAATAGGCCTTGCTCTCTGTTTAATATAGCCAGATGGACACTGCTTTTTGGACTCATGGTTACATCCCCACAGATCTGACCTCAGTAGTGGACACTATTAAAAGATTATCCTATTATTGAGACTTTCCATTACCTCAAACGCTAAATATTAGTAACTTTCCTCTGCAGGGTCAATGATGTAATAAGAGGGTGAAGACTGTGTTGACCTCAGGCAAATTATGCAGATAGGTATGTGGACATTATGCAACTAATCTGACTAATAAAGCCCAACAGTTACTGGAGTAAAGCTTTGGGGGGAGGTTTGTATGAGGCCGTAGAGGGAAGTTTCATTTGACTGTTGCCTTCCTACAGGAGTCGGAGTCGGTTATGTCGAAAGATGCTAAAGAACCGAAAGTGCATGTAGAAGCAGTGTGATGGAATGGGAACAGGGGCATGAGGAGGCTGGGTCACACTCCATTTTGTTGTTTACTTTTATAAATGCGGAACACAAAGTTTCTTTCTCTTCTTTCCTCTCCTTTTTCTTCCCCCCTTCACTTTGGGAAGCAGCTGATGCTCATAGGAAATTTAAAACACAGTAAAAAGGGCTGCAAGTGATTTGAGAACCAAGACATTAAGGGATTATTATAACTGTGACTTAACCTTTTGGAAGGTTTCCAGAAAAAGTCCTTGAAAAAGCAACTAAAGAAGAAGATTCTAGTCAAAGACAACTAGGAAGACATATTGAGTTCCAACAATTTGGTAAACTAGATAAAACCAAAGTTCTAGTTATGATTTTACCTGAACATAGTTTAAAAACAATTGATTAAATTTTAGTTCATTTAAAAAATAAATTACAAAAGTAGTACATGATCATCGAAAGAAAAGCAATATAGATGTGCGTAAAATAAAAAGGGAAAATCTCCCTCCCTCTTTTCTCCAAGGGGCAAATACTGCTATAATCTCTCTCTCTGACCTTTTAAGAAACTATATATACTATAAATGTGTTTTGAGGATGGGACTAATAACATATCATTTCTGCAGTTTATTTTTTTCATTTATTAATATATTATGGACATCTTTCCATCCTTTTTTCAAATGGACATTATTTCTACTCTTCTTTTTTGATGGCTAATAGTAACTTACTTTAAATAAACTAAAATGGAAAAGAAAGCAAGCTGGCAATTCTGAAACTTAAGAAAATCCTGTGTATTTGTATTTAAAATGTTTTTCTTGGTATGATATATTTGCCAACATGCTTTGTAAGTTGCTTCTAAATGATACTCTACTAGATAGCATTCCACCTACCAGGATAAGATAGGTAAAAAGCTGAGAGACATGCTACAGATGAAAAAAGATTTCATAAGAGTGTGTATATATAATTCCAATTCTATAAAAGGTATGCATATGTATAGACACTAAAACACTAACAACTGCTACCTCAGGATGGTTTCATTAGAGTGTTTCTTTCCTCATACTTTTTTTTTAATTTTCTACAATGAACTTGTATTACTTTTTAAATTAAAAAGTCAGTGTAATTTAAAAACCACAATGCAACTGATGAAAACAGTTCATGTCCGAAGGCTACAGAAAATAAACTCATCTAACCTAGCTTTTGTTTAACCTAGCTTCAGAGACCCTGGTGGTGTAGTGGGTTAAGAGCTACGGCTGCTAACCAAAAGGTCGGTAGTTTATATCCACCGGGCGCTTCTTGGAAATCCTATGGGGCAGTTCTTCTCTGTCCTATGAGGTCGCCGTGAGTCAGAATCGACTTGGCAGCAACAGGTGTTTTTTTACAGGGAACCTAGCTTTCACTTCATTCCCAAACTAGAGTAATACTTTAGAAATAGCAGGCCCTTATTTGATTTTCTTAATTTAAGGAATTAGATTTGAGTTCCCTGATTAAGAGAAGGAAATCTTTAGCATCATTGAATGAGCTGATCAGGAATTGAGACAAAAACCCAGAGATCGTATTGCTTTATTACATATATGAAATATAAAAACAAATTAACAAAGCAATATATATATTTTTTTGCAAGTCCACAGGACCTCAGGAAAAAATATGTTCTGTATGTGAAGTTAATCCTATGGCACTGTGGTTCAAGTTTTGTTTATTCAGGTATAGAAGAAACTGTATGTATAGTGGTTATGCATTGGTACAGATGATGGATAATGAAAAGCTGTACTCTGGTGAACTATCACATACATTGTGTTAAAAAAATGTGTAAATATAATGACCACATACTGTTAATAAAGACAAATAGGAAAACTGCTTCAATGTTCAGATTTAAATACTAAACACAAAAATAAAACAACTTCTGTGTCTACAATAATTTTTGAAGTGTATACAAGTGCATTGCAAATAAATGAACTTTTTAAAAATTTAAAAGTCCATTTCTACTTTATCCAAGCTTACTTTTACACTCATGATTCCTTTCTCTTATTTTAAAGTCTCTTCTTGTTTAGTTTTTTTTTTTTTTTTTTTTAAAGTTTCATTATGGCCATTATCTGTGGAATCTAACCTCTAGCCTGGAGCTGAGACTTCATGCAAACATATCTTCCTTTAAGGTTGCATCTTCACATAGTTTCTCCAGGTGTTCAGTTAAATAGTACAACTTCCTTTATATGGTCACTTTTGTCCACATGTAGTGGCAGTGCTTCTGTTTCAGTAGATTTTCTTACACATACTTTCTTTCTGTCAACAACAATCTCCAAACTTTCACAACACATGTGGTAGGTAGTAAAGTGCTTTATACAAGGAAATACTATACACATGTGGAGAGGTTCCATGTAACACCCCACAGACCAAAGTTCATACATAACAAACAAGAGAAGGCTCTTTTTAAGAAATACCTTTCCTGATAGTAGGGTTGGGATTCCTTAAAATCTCATTCATTAATTTAAGTAGCATCAAATGTATGTAACATATTTGAAGCTCGGAGGAGTCCTTGTTAGATGTATTGGCCTTAATGGATTACTGCTAAATATCTCACTGCTATTCAAATATTCTAAATAGTTATGAATTTCAGAATCAGTCCCATAGAAAACTGGTATCAGCATATGGTTTTCTACTCTTCTTTATGAAACAAAACTGTATTTAAACATGGGCTCAGGGAGAGATTAGGTTAGACAAAGCCTATACACTGGACCATTTCTATATATTTTGGCACTTAAAAAAATTCCAGTTTCATTTTGAGGTCTCCTTTCCATTTAGTTGGTGTTTTGTACATAGAGAAGTGCCATTATGTGCTATACATGTTTTTTGCTGCTACTTGCACTCTCTTTTTAGAATGTCCATGACTTTTCTTCCAAGAGATGGTTTCCAGTGCTGGACAAAACTTTTCATATTCACAACCAGTTTGCCTGTTCTCACATCCTCATGTCCTGCTACAAGGTACTCCAAACCTAAAAGAGAACAAAATTAGGGGCTATATAGTATCATACTTTATTGAAGGGGGAGATGGTACTTCAGCACTCTTGTATATATTTATAGTTTATGGTTTTAGATATTCATAGTCAGAATATGGAATAATTGACAATAATAGCTGACACTTAATAACTATTTACTATGTACTAAGTGCTTTACATATATTACTCCTTTAATCTTGAAAATAACCCATGAAATAGGTGTTATTTTTCTTCTTGTTTTACAAATGAGGAAACTGAAGCTCATCAAGGTTAAAAAACCAGTTCAGTGTCTCCCAGTAAGTAGCAGCACCCTGACTAAAGCTCAGGCCTGATTCCAAAACCCTTCTTTTATGCTATACTATTCTTTATGGTAAAGAAATGAACACTCTAAAGTCACTTAACATACTGCTAGAAACAAGTATTTTTTGGAGTCTCACTTTGTATGGTAATGTATGGAGGAGAATTTCATATAAGTGAAATGATCATTTGGGAAAACATATTAGAAGAGAGCTATAAAAAAAATAGATTATATAAAATAACATATTTGCTATATAAAGTCAAGGTGTTTTTGGAATACAGGGTGTTTATCATACACACACGCACAAATGATGAGATTTAACTGTTGTTTTTAGTTGCTGTCAAGTTGATTCTGACTTATGACAGCCCCATGTGTGCAGAGTAGAACTGTCCCTGGAGGAGGACATCATGCTTGGCAAAGTACAGGGTCAGTGGAAAAGAGGAAGACCCTCAACAGGTGGATTGACACAGTGGCTGCAACAATGAGCTCAAGCATAACGATTGTAAGGATGGAGTAGGACTGGGCAGTGTTTCGTTCTGGTGCACATAGGGTCACTATAAGTCGGAACCGACTTGACAGCACCTAACAACAACAGAGGTTTTTTTTGAGGCTGTCACCTTTTGGAAGCAGATTGCCAGGCCTGTTTTCCAAGGTGTTTCTGGGTGAGTTTGCATTGCCAAACTTTTGGCTAGTAGCTGAGCACTTACCCATTTGCACCACCCAGAGACTTCGTGACCAGACCTAGTGTTGACTTTATAATTCAAAACTCTTTTTGGGTTTCAAATAGAAAATTTTGGCTAACGCGAATAAGTGAAAGGGCAGTCTCATTACCTATATGTCAACAATGAGAAATATAATAATTTCCCTTAGTAGATGTTTGTAGCAATATTTTAGCATTGGTATTATGAAACAATTTTAATTTTGTAGTGTAGGGCAAATAAATAGTGATGCTTATAAAATAAAACTTTCCAGTACAAGATAAAGAGATATTAAAAAACCTGTTGCTGTCAAGTGAATTCCGACTCACAAAGACCATGCAGGACAGAGTAGAACTGCCCCATAGGGTTTCCAAGCCTGTACTCTCTATGGAAGCAGACTGCCACATCCTTCTCCTGCTAAAGAGATCTGTTGTTGTTGTTAGGTGTCGCTGAGTCAGTTCTGACTCATAGCGACCCTATGCACAACAGAACGAAGCACTGCCCGGTCCTGCGCCATCCTGTGAATAGCAGTGGAAAGAGATATATACCTTAAAAATCGAATTAAGTGAAAACACTGGACGTTAAAATTGAATTGAAAATAATATGGCTTTTAAAAATATTTGTGTTTCTTGTTCATTCACTGAAATGACCTTGAAAAAATGTCATCCCAGAAGTAATGAACACCCATAACACACATACTGTGGTCTCTTCTAACATCACACACACACACACACACACACACACACAACAAGGCTCCTTGGAGAAAGTCTTATTCCAGGTCCATAGAAGAAAGATACAAGGTGAGCATGGGACATCTTATTATGCTAAAAAGAAAGGACATTTTCAAAGACGAACAAGGGTTACCAGGGTATTTTAAAAGGAGCTAGCAAGAAGGGGTAATACCTTGTCAAAGTTGTGCTACTTGAACATCGAGAAACATAATAATTGTGTGCAATGAACATTGAGTCATAGTTCCAAAATAATACTCAAAAAAGAGAAAGGCAGAGAAAAATTAATTTGTGATTTTTTTGAGGCAGCTGTTAAAACCATTCTTTACTTTGAAAATTGGAAATGAAAGGGAAACAATTTACTATTTATCCTGTCTTTACTATAGGAACCGTATTTCATGGTAACCTAATATCTCAGCTGGAGAGAGAAAGTCCTGCCTACTTTACTGAAGAATGCTAGCTAATAAAAAAATAAAAATAATAGTGAAGGGAATTAGGCAGAATTAGAAAAACATCATTTCTCAAACTCTAATGAAATTATTGATTCTGGATGGGATTACCAATTTGTGATAAAAATCATAAAGTGAATGGTTAATGGAAAATTGGATAGTGACTAAGTAACACCACACCCATTGTTTTCCAGTCTCAAAAGGAAAAACGAAACTGCCTATTGGGGGAATCAGATTGTTATCACTCTAATGCAAGAGTCAAGCTTAGCAACACTGATGATTCAACTTGAAGTATGCAACACTACCTATCACGAATTCTAGTCAAATGTTTATCTTGCATCCATTGAGATTTTCCTTAGAGATTACAAGAAATATAAGAGATAGAGGTACAAAGTAAATGGCATCACAGGAATCAACCAGACAGATGTAGAAGGTAGGATAACCCATAGGACACCTGGCCTTGTTTCTTCAACAAAGAAGGAACTGTGCTAGAATAAACGAGACTTGACAGACTTAAAAACTAGATATAATGTGTGGTCCTGGATTGAATACTAGTATGGACAAACAGCTATAAAGGACATTTTGGGGTCAGTTGGCAAATTGGGATATGGTCTGAGTATTAGATAATAAGAAAATAAACTGAAATTAAAGGTAAAGATCATCATCTGAATAAAGCAGGTTGCAGAATGGAGTATATATACACTATGATTTTATTTGGCTAAAAACACAATATACATACAGAGAGAAATATCTGGAAGGATTTACATTAAGGTGCTAACAGAGATGATCTCTGGGGATAGAAATGCGAAATTTTAAATTTTCCCCTAGATTTCTATAATATACATGTACTCCTTCTATATTTAAAACATTGAAAGAAACCAGTCCTAATTTTAAAATTAGCTACCACAGTGTTTTCATAAAGACAGAAAAAGGAAAATAATGACATAGAGAAGTTTCAAACACCAGAAAGCAAAGTATAAGAAGGATTATAAGGTATTTATAATCTTTAAAGGGTAGCCTTAGCTTCTGCATAAAAGTGATCCCAATATTTAATTAATAGACTAATTAAAAATATAGTGGTCTTGATATTGCTTATGTCATCTCTAAGATTAAAAAAAAATCCTCATTTATAGAATACAATAAATCATTTTTAGAAAACTTTAGTGTTAAGTCTGGTATTTTAAATGAGTATATTTTTGAAGCTATAAATAAAACGAGTACTGCAGGAATTTACCATTAATTAAAAAAAATATATAAATTAAACTAATAAAAATGATGCTGAATAAATCCATAAATTATGCAGCAGCATCATACTAAAAATTAGCATGTAAAGCAATGTTTTCTGTTGCATATTTTATTAGTATTTACGTTTGATTTCCCTATCTCTATGCTAATTCGTATCTACTTTGCTATAAGTTTGAGGGTACAAAGTTTATTTTGTACCCATAGGAAAAGGAAATACAATACATTAGTGCTATTCTTGGCATTCATTTATGATTGATAGATGTGTGAATGTATGTATGAACGTAGGAATAAATGAATTTGCAGGTATGTCCCATTAGATTGCCCCTTTTCAAAAGTAGAAAAGGAAGCAAGTTGGCATGTAAAGTTTCAGAATTTTCTTATCAGCTTTCTTTGGCCTCAGCTATTAAACTTGTAAAAACGGAAAAACAAAGTAAAATGAAAGAGTGTCTGGTTTTGCTTTGGCAGGTTCCAGTCTTTTCTTCAAAGTAAGTAAACATGTTTTCAAGAATTCTTTGAATAATTGTGCTTCTGTTTTCAGTAGTGATGAACTCAGTTGATTCTTTGACTTTGTTTGGCAGAAACCTGATTAGGAAGCACTATATAGTCCACCTCCTGGAGGGTGGCTCAGATGCTCAAAGCTTTTGTTTTTAATGTCTTACTCAAAATTTGGGCAGACTTAAAAAAAAAAAAAAAAAAAAACTTTTGCTAAGGTAATAGAAAAGTGATTATAAGAAAAGTCCCTAAGCACACATGATTGGGAAATAGAACTTTAAATGAATGATTCTTAGTTTCCTGTATTCAAAATCCAAGATGCTGCTTACTTTAATTTGTTCTTTGGAACTATATTAAAAAATATATATATATATATCTCCATATATAATGATTTGAAATATCCATTTTTCCCCTTTTCTTTATTAAAATTTAAATTAATTTAAATAAAATACTGAAAGGAGTAGAAACGGGTGTGAGAGATTGGTCAACAGTTAAAAAATCAAGAGTTTTACATCACTGTTTAGATTGGGAGTATATTTTATTGAAAGTTTCTTCTCTCTCTATTACTGGTTTCTTTCAAATTTATTAATCAAAGACCATAAAAGGCTTTATTAACATGCCTGTGGTTTCCTAGATTTAATATTTGGAAGGAATTAGAACCAGAACATAAATTATGTGCTTGTTTTATCAGTGCCACGAAGACACAGATGACGACTACATAAATGGGGAAATAGAGATAATTTGGGGGAGAATTATTATTTGTTTTACAAGAACCTACTATCTGGGCACTATGTTACTGCTTTAATTTGGGTCCTGATGGTAGGTACTAGTAGTACTATGATCAAAAACCTAAATCCTGTCCTCAAATTTGATGAGCGAGACAGAGAAATCAGCAGCTGATGACACAGTATGAAAAGCACACTGGTAGAGTGTAGAGGTGTCTCTACCTCTGCAGTAACACTTCAAGATGCAAATTAAATTCCCCGCCATCCTGAGTTACTCCAAGATTCTATAATTTTTTTTGTTTGTTTTTTTGTTTCTGTTGTTTCTAATATGAAACCAGAATGATCATTTAATGAGAAACAAGATGATGAGAACTTGAGAGTTGTTTTCTGCCCAGAAGAAACAGATGCTTCTCATGTAATAGTAAAAATGAATTCAATATTATTTGCACAGATGGAATTTTGCATTTGAACTTCCTTGGGGAACAGGCTCTACCCAGGGCACTGTAATAAGAACCAACTTTGAGATAAAGTATTACTGACAGATAAATTCATGAAAGTCCTTTCTATGCTATTGGCACCTGGCACCATATGAGACTTCACTGTTAGGTCAGACAGTATTATATTGCTCGATTTTAAAATATTTGACTTTTACATAACACGTGGAAAGGAAATAGTTTTTAATGCCAATTCAAATAATTTTATTTGGATTTTTCCCAGAATTCAAACGGTAAAGAGGAAAGAGATGCTATTGCTGAGTTTATTTAGATTGTGGTTCAGGGAATGTACAACAAGCAGCAAATCAGCAGAGACAAGGTACGTATTAAAATGGAAAAGTTTAATACTCACCAGGATTGAGGACTGGACAAGTGCAGCCTCTGTTAGTCCATGATTCTGGATACAATGTTCGCTTTCCTCGTAAAATCTTCAGTTTGGTAGATTTTAAGACTTTTTTTACATTCACATTGACCTCAGCATGGGAGCCTTTATCGTGAGCTGATAAAATCTTAATTTTTAGCACTGTAACAACACAATTCCAAAAGTCAAAATGCATAGAATTTCATATTAAAAACCAAACCCATTGCCATCAAGTTGAATCCAACTCACAGGAACGCTATAGGACAGAGCAGAACTGCCCCATAGTGTTTCTGAGGAGTGGATGGTGGATTTGAACTGTCGAATTTTTGGTTAGCAGCTGAACTCTTAACCACTTTGCCACCAGGGCTCTGAATTTCATATTTTGATAAATGTGAACAATAATTTAAATATGCATTTCATAATATAATAGGTGAATTAGTAATGATGAAAATGTGGAAATTTGTTTTAAAAAATCATCAGGCTCATCTATTTTTTAAATGGCTTTATCTCATTTATCTGTATTAACTATATTCTTTTTTCTTAGACATTTTCAAGTTCTACTCCTTCCGACATCACTATATGAAGAGAATATCAGCCATCTGCCTACTGCAAATATAATCTTAAACACATTCAGCTATCACATCTAAACAGAAAGAAGGTATATAGGAAGTATACTTGTTATCTTGGTTTTATTTATTTTATTCTTATTATATTATACTCTTCCCCCATGGGTCTGTCAGTTGGTCGTACTGTGGGGGCTTACGTGTTGCTGTGATGCTGGAAGCTATGATAAGCTATGATAGCAGTACTGAAATACCAGCAAGGTTACCCATGATGGACAGGTTTCAGCAGAGCTTCCAGACTAAGACAGGCTAGGAAGAAGGACCTGGCAGTCTACTTCTGAACAAAATTAGCCAGTGAAAACCTTATGAATACTGGAGAAAATCGTCTGATACAGTGCTGGAAGATGAGCCCCTCAGGTTGGAAGGCACTCAAAAGATGACTGGGGAAGAGCTGCCTCCTCAAAGTAGAGTTGATCTTAATGACTTGGATTGTGGTGTTGGCACAGAATATTGAATATACAATGAACTGCTAGAAGAATGAACAAATCTGTCTTGGAAGAAGTACAGCCAGAATACTCATTAGAAGTGAGGATGGTGAGACTTCATCTCACATACTTTGGACATGTTATCAGGAGGAACCAGTCCCTAGAGAAGGACATCATGCTTGGTAAAATAGAGGGTCAGCAAAAAAGGGGAAGTTCCTCAATGAGATGGATTGACACAATGAATGCAACAATGAACTCAAGCATAACAATGATTGTGAGGATGTCACAGGACTGGGCAGTGTTTTGTTCTGTTGTATATGAGTTGGGACCAAATCGACGGCACCTAACAATAACATATTATACTCTTATGCCTAGAGAACGAAATTAATATATTTGACATGTATTCATAAAAGAATATATTTTACATATTCTAGGAGCCCGAGTAGTGCAGTGGTTAAGAGCTTGGCTGCTAACCAAAAGGTCGGTAGTTCAAATTCACCAGCTGCTCTTCGGAAACTCTGTGGGGCAGTTCTACTCTGTCCTATAGGGTCGCTATGAGTCGGAATCAACTCGATGGCAACAGGTTTGGATTTTTTTGTTTGGAAAGTCCCTGCATGGCACAAACAGTTTGTGTTTGCCTACTAACCTAAAGGTTGTCAGTTCAAACCCAGCCAGCAGTACCACAGAAGACAGGTCTGGTTATCTGCTTCTGTAAAGATTACAGCCAAGAAAACCCTGTGAAGCAATTCTACTCTGTAATACATGGGGTCGCCATGAGTCAGGGTCACCTTGATGGCAATGGTTTTTTGTTTTTTGTTTTAATTTTTATAGTGATTATGCTTTTCAGTCTATGAAATGGCTGGGGGTTAAGTAATGGAATGCTTTGGGGTTGAGAAGAAAGTAGAGCTAAGGAACATTGGGATGCAATGTTCTATACTATTAAGAGTGTTCTTACTGACTCTTCTGTATCTCAAAAAGAAGACTGTGTGTAATTAGTGAACTCTATCCTTGCTGGTCCCATACCCTGACAGTATGGCTGTCAGCCAGCCGTCTTTATAGAATCATCAAATTTTAAACTTCTAAGAGGTCTTCAGAGCTCATCTAGTCTCATTTCATGTGTGAGGAAGCAAGTGTTAAGGAGTTAAGTGAACTGCTCAAGTTCACATGGCTGGTTGGTTAGTGGTAGAGTTTGGACTAGAACCTGATGAGATAAATGCATGAAGAATACATAGCATAGTGCCTGGTACATGGCCAGTGCTCAACAAAGGGTCACTATTATTATTCCTGGAGCCCTACTGGCGCAGTGGTTAAGCAAAGTGTTCAGCTGCTAACCAAAACGTTGGCAGTTTGAATCCACCAGTCGGTCCTTGGAAACCCTGTGAGGCAGTTGTACTTTGTCCTGTAGGGTCACTATGATTTGTAATCGACTCGATGGCAATGGGTTTGGGTTTATTATTATTCTAAGGAGCCATGGTGGTGCAGTGGTAAAGAGCTTGGGTGACAACCAAAAGGTCAGTGATTGGAACCCACCAGCTGCTTGATGGGAGAAAGATGTGGCAATCTGCTTCCGTAGAGATTAAAACAAAACAAAACAAAAAAACTGCAAACCCATTGCTGTCAATTTTGACTTGTAAGGACCCTATAGGATAGAGTAGAATTGCCCCATGGGGTTTCCAAAGCTGTAATCTTTATGGAAGCATACTAACACATCTTTCTCCCGTGGACCCACTGGTGGGTTCGAACCACCAGTCTTTTGGTTAGCAACCAAACGCTTAACCACTGGGCCGCTAGGGCTGTTTCTGTAAAGATTACTGCCTTGGAAACCCTATGAGGCAGTTCTACTCTGTCCTACAAGGTCACTATGCATTCCAGTTGACTCTATGGCACACAACAACATTATTATTCTACTTAACTAAAGTCAAAGCAGGGACTTCGTCTACTCAGTATTGTAGCTCAGTATGTATTTGCTAGAGGAATAAAAAAATGAATCAAGTGTTTTGGCCATTAAGGCAGAGAATGGGGAGGGGGAAATCAATTTTTTTTCCCAAGTCTGTAGGAGTATTGCACTTGATAAAACCAAGAGATTTCATTACATCTTTAAGAACATTCAAATTCTGTTAGGTGGGAAATAATCCAGTTGTATTAAAAGATGCCAATGTGGTTGCCTGTAAATTCAGTCAGAGAGCTACCAAATCTATACAATAATGAGACTCAGCGGGTATTTTCACTGAACAAGCTGACTTTCTACTAAACTGTCATGCTTTTTGCTTTGGATAGGAAATGCCATTCCCTCTAAACTGCCTTTCCTTTACGAGGCAATATACATTTCAGACATTTAGGCAATGAGAGATAAAGGAGGGAAATGTGCTGTGATTTTAGATAAGATTTATGAGGTTTTTAGCATTTACATTTTTTTCTTCCATCTTTTATGAGATTAAATGCAATGTTATCAAGAACCTGAACACTTGGTTTTAGAAATCCTGGTTTCGAATTTTCCCTTCATTGTAGTGTATATTTTAGGTCATATAAATTATAGTACAATAAAAAGCCCCAGACACTAGTCAGGAATATGTTGTTAAGGTATCTTTAATGCACTTAGTAGTAAACATAAAGCCATTTAGAATTTGAAGGTAGTGACAGTCTTCGCTTAAGGCAGTGCCATTTTCCTTTTTGTATATTTTATATGATGTATATTCCTGCTTTGTGAAAGATAGACTAGTCTCGAGTATTCAGAGAGGTTAGAGTACAGACACAGACACAGAGAGCTAGTCTCAGTGCCTCTCAAATATATATCCTCTTATTCCTACCATTTACTGAGCATCTAGTATGTCTAGGTGATATCCTGTGTGCTTTTAAAAAATCTCATTTCATAAGGAAGATGGCATTATCCCTATTTTACAGATGAGGAAACAGGTTTGGAGACGTTAAGTTACTCACCCAATAAACCAGAAATCAAACTCATGTCTACCTGAATCCAAAGCCTGTGTTCGTCATCACCGTGAAATACTGCCTTAAGCTTATTTCTGCTTAGTATTGTTGTTGTTGTCGGGTATTGCCAAGTCGATTCCTACTCATAGCGACCCCATGTGACAGAGTAGAACTGCCCCGTAGAGTTTTCTTGGCTGTAATCTTTTACGAGGCAGATCATCAGGTCTTTCTCCAGCAGAGCCGCTGGGTGCATTCAAACTGCCAAACTTTCTGTTGGCAGCGGAGAGCTTAACTGTATTACTGGGCTCCTTCTGTTTGGTATTACTACATGATAAACTAGCACAGGAATTATTTAAGTGGCTAGAGACTACCTTTTTTGATTAATAAGTCATGAATCATCCATAAGAAAGGATCATATGTCACAGTTTTTTTTTTCTTCTTTTTGTTATGTGTGCCTTTTTTTCTTATAGTACAATAATACTGCTTTTGCTCTACTAGCATCCTACCATTACCAGGACACTCAACACCGCCTATATTAGGAAAATCTAGGTCAAGACCATAATACTGTGTTTGGTATCATTATATTAGACTATTGCACTGATTTATTGAGAAAGTTGCGGGACAGACTGTGGATTTTCTAAAACAATCTTTGTACTTAATTTGAATAGGTACTCAGAAGCATTCAAGATCTTCAAACTCACCATATGAATATTTCATTCCACAGAATGCCTTGGAGTTTCCTAACACCTGTTCCTTACATTCACATTTACCTACAGAAAGTAAATAAAAAACTATGTTAGTTATTTAGAAAGAAAATAAAGAAATCAGCAAGTAAATCCAGGTGACACAACTCTTTAAAGCTTGAGTGATTGTAAGAAACCATGGAAAGTCAGTCAAAGAAGTAGGATCTCTTTCTGAATTGAATTAGTTATCATCCAATAAAATATTGACCTAAGAAAAATATAGAAAGGTAAAAGAAATTACGTGTTTTAATGTTTGTAATGGATGTTATGATAAATACGGTCCAGTATTAGTATTCCATGCTAATGGAAAGGAAAAACTGAATGAGTAACCTATGTTGTTGTTGTTGTTAGGTGCCATTGAGTTGGTTCTGACTCATAGTGCCCTATGTACAACAGGATGAAACAATGCCTGGTCCTGCGCCATCCTCACAATCGCTGTTGTGCTTGAACCCATTGTTGCAGCCACTGTGTCAGTCCACCTCATTGAGGGTCTTCCTCTTTTTCACTAACCCTCTACTGTACCAAACATGATGTCCTTCTCCAGGGACTGATCCCTCCTGACAACATGTCCAAAGTATGTCAGACAAAGTCTCCCCATCCTCGCTTCTAAGGAGAATTTTGGCTGTACTTCTTCTAAGACAGATTCATTCATTCTTCTGGCAGTCCATGGTATATTCAATATTCTTTACCAACACCATAATCAAAAGGCATCAATTCTTCCTCTGTCTTTCTTATTCATTGTCCAGCTTTTGCATGCATATGAGGTGATTGAAAACACCATGCTTGGGTCAGGCACACCTTAAGTCTGTCAGTTTGTTGTACAGTGGGGACTTGTGTGCTGCTGTGATGCTGGAAGCTGTGCCACTGGTATTCAGATACTAGCAGGGTCACCCACGGTGGACAGGTTTCAGCTGAGCTTCCAGACTAAGAAGACTAGGGAGAAAGACCTGGTGGTCTGCTTCTGAAAAAAATTAGCCAGTGAAAACCTCACGAAGAGCAGCAGCGGAATAACCTATAGAAAACACAATTGTCTCTTTACAATTAATGTTCCCCATAGCAAAATCAAACAAAATAAAATGGTTGGACAGTTCATTAAGGTAATGCCATACAATTTTACAAGTATTTACTGAGCGCCTATAATGTGCAAGGCATGGTGCTTTATACCTCAGAATATATAAAGATGTGAGATACAATTCTTCCCTTCAAGTGTATAAAACAAGAATATAAAAAGTAATATGTTTTAAGAGAAGTACGATATGATTTGTACTTCACAAATCACATATCACAGATATGTGATCACAGATCACATATGTTTAGCGAGATGGGAAAAGGTTTTGCATCTGAAGAAGAATTTAAAATGGACTTTGAAGAACAAGGAGGATATTTTCCCCCTAACAGTTAAAGCTATATATTACAACTATTATGTGCAAGAGATTTACTAGGCACTGTGGAAGACTTCCAAAATGCCTTTGCACATAGTCTATATATAGCATTCTCATACTTATTTATGTGTCTGTTTCTTATCTAGATTGTGTTCCTTGATGGCAATGGTTATGTCTTATTCATCTTTATATCCCTAGATCCCAGAGTGAATAGGATTTTCATTTTTCCTGATTTAAAAATTGGATGCAATTTTCCCCCTTTCCTTTTCTGCTCTCATGCAGTGCATTTCATAGGCAATGAGTGGTAATAATAATGGTAGCTAATACCTACTGAAGGTGCTTATTATGTGCCAGGCACTACTGTAAGCATTTTACATTTATTTACTCATTTAAAATTCTGACAGAAATCTGATAGGAAGATAGCGATAAAAGAGCAAGCAAAGAAATGTAAGGGAGAAAGGGCAGGGTGTGTTCATGAAGACTGAGTGGCTGTGTTTATCTGGGGTATGGATTGAGTCAAGAAGAATAATAGAAGATATGGAGGGCCTTGATTGATATACAAGTTGGGCCTGAATTTAATTTGTTAGATAAAGGCTAATTTTATGTATAATTTCTCTAAACTGATAGCTTAAAAATATATATATGAAAATTAATATGGCATTGCTGTATTAAAAGTATTGGAGTTGAGAGAAAATGGAGGCAGAGACCCATGAAGCTAGTGAAATCACTTATAGCAACAATAGTAACGAATTCAAATGCTTCCTATAGTTATATACATATAAGAAACTTTAAACATATAATCTTTAATATTTATAATAACCTTATGAGATAGGCATTATAAATAAAATGAAAAAATGAAGGCTCAGAGAACTTCATTAGCTTGTCCAAGGCAGCATAGCTAACAAGTAGCAAAGCCAGATTTTAAGAGTGGGTCTGGGAGAAACTGAAACCCCCGCTATTGTCTCTAAATCAAATATAATCTGGGTCCAAACAAGAGAGGTAGCTATGGGTCTAGACAGGAAGAAATATCAAAGGGCAATGCAGAAGAGTCTATAAATCTTGTCAGTTGATTGGATGATGGCAAGGGAAAAGAAAGTGTAAAGATGAAGTTGAGGTTTTAAGATGACAAAGAGGATTATAGTATTTTTTTTTTTAACAGAAATAAGGAAATTAGAAGAAGTGGTATACTTCAGGGGTATATAAGTTGAGATTTTTCTTTAGTAATCAATTGTCTAATTTAATTATTGAATTAGATACGGAGTAGTTTACAGAAAAGAGGAAAAGCTGAAGAACCAGGACTCAGGAAGGATAAGAATCAGGAAAGCACCGGAGATCTTAGTAGCAGGAACTATTGTGCAGTCTGTCATGACCTCTAATAATTTTTGGACTTTGTAACTTTCAGTTTAAATTCCAGGGAGAGAGCACCTGATTGGCTTCTCCAAAACTGGATTACATAGGGGAAGGACAGTTCCCCAAAGAAATAATTGGGTTGAGCTACCACAGGAATAGCAGGAAAGAAGGGGAGATGGATCTGGTCAGGCAAAAACAGCAGAGATCTAGCATTAGAAGAATATAATGAATTAGAATTGCTTACAGAAACTCCAGGTAGAAATGAAAATAGCAGTTCTGGTGAGGCTAGGTGAGTAGAGATAGCAATATAGGAAAAAATGACATACTGGTTCTAGCTAAAGCCTCTATAGAAAGCAGAGAATGAGAATTTATAAGTGGAAAATCCCAGTGGAACTGAACAGTGGGAAAGAGAAATCAAAGGTATTTAAAATCAGCTGTTGTGACTTTTTAAATAATACTGCTTGTATAAACTAAACATAGCAGAAAGGATTAATCATTCAGAAATCTTAGAAATCTGAGTGGATAGCCCACAGCCTTTGATAATTCCACCAATGCAGGAGAGCATGGTGACCTACCATGCCATAAAACCAGTGGAACCCCAAATTACATGTACTGTTCCTCAACATAACGTTCTTGCCTTTAGTCCTTCGGTTTTTAGACTATAAGAACATACGTAGGTTTATTATTTGAAGATCTTTCTTTGGCTGCTTTCCAATACCTCCCTTTTCATATGTTTAGAGTTCAAATATTAAAATTTGTTCTTAAATAAATCTTTGTTGATCGGGCTTCAACCCAGCTGTGCTTTCTTAAAGGCAATCTGGAAGGGTCCAGTGGGGTGGGGGGGGCGGGCGGGGAAGCTATTTAGTTATACTGGGTTCTTACAACATTATAAAAATAAGCATTGTTTACAGTTCTGTAGTACTAGTTAAAGTCAGTTTTATTGTTCAGGAAGTAACATTTTACACCTGGTGTTCTCTACCTCACAAGAAGTGGTAGAAATTAAGGGTATCCTGTTTTTTTTTGTAGGCATAGTGCATTATACTCTTAGTCGAATGCTGTTTTTATAGAAACTTATGGTAGATAGATACGTATCTCTCTCATGAGAGAAGTTCATTAGCTTGTCCAAGGCAGCATAGCTAACAAGTAGCAAAGCCAGATTTTAAGAGTGGGTCTGGGAGAATCTGAACCCCCCGCTATTGTCTCTCAATCAAATATGATCTGGGTCCGAGCTAGAGAGGTGGCTATGGGTCTAGACAGGAAGAAATATAAATAGGTATCTCTATCTATCTACCATAAGTTTCTATAAAAACAGCATTCGACTAAGAGTATAATGCACAGTAGATAGATAGGTAGGCAGGCACATATATTTGAGGAAACACTTTTTTTTTTTATTAACTTTTATTGAGCTTCAAGTGAACGTTTACAAATCAAGTCAGTCTGTCACATATAAGTTTATATACATCTTACTCCATACTCCCACTTGCTCTCCCCCAATGAGTCAGCCCTTCCAGTCTCTCCTTCCGTGACAATTTTGCCAGCTTCCAACTCTCTCTATCCTCCCATCCCCCCCTCCAGACAGGAGATGCCAACACAGTCTCAAGTGTCCACCTGATATAATTAGCTCACTCTTCATCAGTATCTCTCTCCTACCCACTGTCCAGTCCCTTTCATGTCTGATGAGTTGTCTTCGGGAATGGTTCCTGTCCCGTGCCAACAGAAGGTTTGGGGACCATGACCGCTGGGATTCCTCTAGTCTCAGTCAGACCATTAAGTATGGTCTTTTTATGAGAATTTGGGGTCTGCATCCCACTGATCTCCTGCTCCCTCAGGGGTTCTCTATTGTGCTCCCTGTCAGGGCAGTCATCGGTTGTGGCTGGGCACCATCTAGTTCTTCTGGTCTCAGGATGATGTAAGTCTCTGGTTCATGTAGCCCTTTCTGTCTCTTGGGCTCATAGTTGTCGTGTGACCTTGGTGTTCTTGTTCTTCATTCTCCTTTGATCCAGGTGGGTTGAGACCAACTGATGCATCTTAGATGGCCGCTTGTTAGCATTTAAGTCCTCAGATGCCATATTTCAAAGTGGGATGCAGAATGTTTTCATAATAGAATTATTTTGCCAATTGACTTAGAAGTCCCCTTAAACCATGGTTCCCAAACCCCCGCCCTTGCTCTGCTGACCTTTGAAGCATTCATTTTATCCCGGAAACTTCTTTGCTTTTGGTCCATTCCAATTGAGCTGACCTTCCATGTATTGAGTGAGGAAACACTTTTTTAAATTGGCAATATCACAGTGCTTAGGAAACTAATCACCACATTTTATTGAAAAAGGTGTCAAGGACCACTATTTTGTACCCAAGGGAATATTGCTGTTTAGTAGAAAAGTGAACGATGAGTTCTTCAGTCTTGTGCTCATCCAGATGAATTTCGGAGACTCTTTGGGGACATCATAGACCTAACAGCTGTCATGGACATGAGAGTCTGGAGTCATTCTGGTGCCAGTGCTTTATGTGGTTACTTGGTATGCTGCCAACTTCTCAGTAACATGTATGAATGTCCTATAGTCCTAAGCACTTGATTATTATAGATCTGATTTAGCAGATAAAGTTGGAGAATTACGAAAATCATGTTAGAAAAACAGCAAAAAACTTTAAAAAATTGTCATTAAAGACATTAAAATAATAGAACTCAGACTATGTAGCATTAAGGTGAAAATTAATGGGAAATATTTTGTTCTTTTTTGAATATCAAAAAGATAAATATGACAGCTTCATGGTACCTTATCTTTCCCACCTTCTATCCTGCTTAAATTAAAACAAAACCCTTAGGAAAATGATCAGAATATTATGTTAAGTGAAAAAAACATGATACAGAATTGCAAATACCCCTTTTTCTCAAATTTAGGTTCTGGATTTTTAAAGGGTTCAAAAATTCTCTATGAGAACATTTTGTTTTGTTTTGAAGGCAAGTATAACTTCAGTCTCTTCCGGAACACCAAAACGCAATACTTGTAAACATAATCATCCACTAATGCAACATATTTATTCAATCACTGACGAGCTTTCTGAATCCATCCATTAAGGAAGAATAAGCCACTTGTACATCAGATTTGATCATCTGTATCCTCCCTAAGCTTATTATCTTTTGTGATGCCTCTTTTTTTAAAAAAATAATTTATTTTATTTCTTTTTATTGTTGTTAAAAATGTACACAGCAAAACATACACCAATTCAATAATATCCACACATACAATTCAGTGACATTGATTGCATTCTTCAAGTTGTGCAACCATTCTTTCCTACCTTTTGCAAGTTATTCCTCCACCATTAACATGAACTGACTACCTCCTAAGTTTCTTCTCTAACCTTTGAAGTTGCTGTCGTCAATTTGATGCCATATACATAGATTTTTAAAAGAGCACAATGTTCAAGGCAGACATTAAGGTTAAATTATTGTTTGGTTTAAAGAAGACTTCAAGGGATATATATATATATATTTTAGTCTTACAGTTATTTTCATTTTTTAGATGAAGGTTTACAGAGCAAATTAATTTACCGTTAAACAATTAATACACGTATTTTTTTTGTGACATTGGTTGCCGACCACATGACGTGTCAACACTCTCCCCTTTCCCAGCTTTGGGTTCCCCACTGCCAGCTTTCCTGTCTCCTCCTGCCTTCTCGTTCTTGCCCCTGGGCTGGTGTGCCCATTTAGTCTCGTTTTGGTTTATAAGCCTATCTAATCTTTGGCTGAAGGGTGAACCTCAGGAGTGACTTAAGTACTGAGTTAAAATGGTGTCTGGGGTCCATACTCTTGGGGTTTCTCCAGTCTTTTTCATACCAGTAAGTCTGATCTTTTTGGGGGAGTTAGAATTTTGTTCTACATTTTTCTCCAGCTCTGTCCGGGAGCCTCTATTTTGATCCCTGTCAGAGCAGTCAGTGGCGGTAGCTGGGCACCATCTAGTTGTGCTGGACTCAGTCTGGTAGAGGTTGTGGTAGTTGTGGTCCTTTAGTCCTTTGGACTAATCTTTCCCTTGTGTCTTTGGTTCTCCCTTGCTCCAGACAGGGTGGGACCAGTGGAGTATCTTAGATGGCTGCTTGCAAATTTTTAAGACCCCAGATGCTACTCGCCAAAGTAGGATATAGAACATCTTCTTCATAAACTATGTTATGCCAGTTGAGCTAGATGTGCCTGAGACCATGGTCCTCAAGGGATATTTTGGTTTAAGATTTCAACTTTAAATATTATCTCAGGGCAATAGTTTCAAGAATTCAAGGCAATAGTTTCAAGGATTCTAGCCTCCATGCATCTAGAAAGTCTAGATTCCAGGAGAATTTGTATATTTTCCACCTTTTGATAATGATTCATTTGTAGAATCTGACTGATCAAAATGTTCTATAAGAATGTTTTAAAATTGTGATTTTGTTCTGATTTAAAAGATAGATAGAATTTAGGTGGTGGGTATATATGAGTATTCAATTTGTTTAACTTTTCTCTATGTCTGAAAACTTTAATAATAAAATATTGGTGAAAATTTATCATAGAGACTCTCTGTCAACATAGCTTTGTAAATTCATACTTTAATACACCCTCTGTTCCATGCACATAACAATGTTAGATAAAATAGAAAATGAAAAGACATATCTTGTGTCAAAAACCAGTTAAATCTCTCTGTGGACTAGAAATGAATGAATATGGAAAGGGAAAGGTAGCTGCATTCATAGGTCTTTTGGATCTGGGCCCAGGATCAGGCAGTAGTGGTTAGGAGTTCAGACCCTAAGAAGTAAAGGGGACTTAAAAGCACCTGGGGTTAGGTTCATTTTTCTGAAGGCAGGGATTGGGGTGAAGGCTCTCCTTGCTAATGGAAGTAGGCTGGGGAAAAAAAAATCCTAAAGATTATTGACCATGGTCTGGGTTTGTGATATTTAACAAACTGCAGGCCTAGGTAAGTGGGTAGGGCTGGCTCAGAAGGGCCTTGCTTTTTGTTTAACGCTCTGCTGTCCCTGTCTTGAAATTCCTAATCATTTTTGAACAAGGGGATCTGCATTTCCATCTTGCACTAGGAACCTACAAATTATGTAAATAGTCCTGTAAGTGGGCCTAGAAACTGAAGCAACTTGCTCTCCTTGTTTTCAAAGAACAGATATAATGTGTTGATATAATAGATGTAGATATGACAAATGAATAAGTATAATATAATACAATGAAATTACATTAGAGATTATCAATAAAAAGATAGTTTAAAAATCCCTGTTTGCGCAAAAGCGCAAAAATCATTTCCATATTTAATTAGTGTTACTTTGAATTTTATTGGCTTTATTATTTGGCTTATATTTAGTAAAAACTAAAATTACACTAAAAACAAAATAATTTTTGTTTTATAGTTGTAAACACCTATAAACATAAGGAATTAACACCTAGCTTTTGCTTTGTACATATTTAAGACATAGCGGATCTCTACATTTCAAACCTGATGTATTTGGCTAGCTCTCAACTGTGTAAAGCAGTGTGGTTAGAGAGAGGGAAAAAATATACTGAAGTGTTAACAGCGGAGCAGCAACATTTTGGGTGTCTTATTTCTTTTTACCGTGATGTTTTGCATCTACCAAATTTTCTATAATAACTACATAAATTAATAATCAGAAAAAAAAAAACAAAGACTTGTTAAAATAGCCCTTAGTTATATTTCATAGTGGAAACCCTGGTGGCGTAGTGGTTCAGAGCTACTGGTTGCTATCCAAGAGGTCAGCAGTTCAAATCCACCACTCACTTCTTGTAAACTCTGTGGGGCAGTTCTACCCTGTCCTATAAGGTCAGTATGAGTCAGAATCAACTTGACAGCAATGGGTCTTTGGTTTTTATGATTCATAGTTGCAGATTTATGAGGTCACTACTTCATTAAGCCTTAGAACTAAAGAATTCCCAGTCACAGGATCCAAAAGCCGTTTTCTGGTTTGTCACACACAAATCATGGTTACTCAAAACTCCACCCAAAACTCCGTTGCCATAGAATCACTTCCAAGTCATAGTAACCCTATAGGACAGAGTAGAATTGCCCCACAGGGTTTCCCAGGCTGTAATCTTTACAGAAGCAGACTGTCATATCTTTCTTCCGAGGGGGGCTGATAGGCTTAAACCGCTGACCTTCTGGTTCACAACCGAAAATGTAACTACTGCACCACCAGGGCTCCTTTACTCATAACCACACCTGGAAATATGATACCCAGTTATATCTGCTGTCTCACCTGAATGTCGAAGTGCAGAAAATCCTTGCTCATCCTCCCACTCCCAGGTTGGTTCACTATTATTGTCCATGGAATGGAAGACAGGAGCTTCGTGATACCAGTCTATGTCTGTGCTGCTAACAAAATAGAAAGTAATGAAGCAGTTATTAAGGAATTTCTTAGAATTTGAATAAAGTATATTTCTAATGATTTAAACCATATCAGTTCGCATTCTTTCACTTTTCAGAAATAGTGTTTTCTCTCTGATATAAGGGTATACTGTTAAGAATAATAATTTATTTTGCAAAAAATGGACTAGCCCATCTCTAGAATCTTGCTAGAACAAATTACTTGACTCTACAGCTTGACTAAAATTCTTTAAAAAGTTGTGCAAGTAAACCTTTGCTCCACTGACATCATGTAAGATTCCCCAAATACCTGTCAGTTTTTCAAAAGAATCTGAAAGATGCATAGATGAGAGCAAGAGCTATAAACATTCACCTGCTGATACAATCTCCTGTGAGTGGGTCACAGCTCCCAGCACAGTCACAAGGTCTGCAGCCATAGTCTCCAAAGCCCCAGTATCCCACCATGCACCTGTCACAATGTGGTCCTGCCACCCCAGGCTTGCAAGGGCAGTCACCATTGCTGGGGTCACAGAAGGTCACTGAGCTGAAAGGAAGGACAGCTGATCCAACTGGATGGCAGGAACATACTGCAACCAAAAGGACACACAAGGATCAATGACTGTAGGTTATCTGTGTGGACATTCGGCCCAACAATCCCAATATGGTTTTTCCTCACCACACTCAGAGAATAATTACAGATAAGCAAGATACAGTCATAAAAGCATTTCTTTTATATGAAAGTGAAAGTGTGTAAAAAAGAACCAAAAAATTTATTCTAAAATTAAAGGCATTAACTATGAATCAAAGATTAACTGTTAATGCCTTTTGGTTGGGGTAATGAGGATAAACCAGCAAATAAGACAGAAAAGGAGACAGCGAGAAAGGAAAAAATCATGAGTATAGTGTTCCGGAATCCAACCAAAGAAGGTTTCAAGTAGGGCGATGTGTCAAGTACTGATAGGTCATGGAAGAGGAGGGATAGGAACAGATTATTGCATTTAACAACATGAGGCCATTGGTGTCCTTGATAGGAACAGTTTCATGTAATAGTGTGTGTGGAACCTAACTGAAAAACACTCAGGAGTGAATGGGAGGACAGGAATTGAAGCACAAGTACAAGTTCCTCTTTTGAGGAACTCTTCCATAAAGGCACAGAAATGTAGTAGGAGCTGAAACTGGGTGGGGATCTGAACTCAAATGATGGTGTGGGGTTTTGTTTGTTTTGTTTTAAGATGGGAGAAATTACAACACATTTCATGCTTATGGGAATGATCCAGTCAAAATAGAAAAATCAATGAATAGAAGAAAGATGGTAGAATTAGTGGAGGCATATATATTTTTTATACTTGAGTATACTTTACTAGGAAAGAAGGGATGGAATCTGGTGTAAAAGAGAAGGTGTTGGCCTTAGATAGGGGCATGATCAGTTCATACTTACCAGATGAAAGGCAGTGGATATGGACATAAATGTACACAAGTGGATAGATGGAGTGATGGGAGCTAGTGGGATTTTTCTTCTGATTGCATGTATTTTCTAGGTGAAATAGGAAGTAAGGTCATCAGGTAACAGGAAGAAAGGGAGAGAGATGTTGGAAGTTGAGGAGAGAGGAGCCAACAAGAAATAATTGTCTAGGAGAGTGGGAAAGTGAATGAGACTTAGGAAATAAAGTATAATCGCCAGAGAGCATGAAAGCCACACTTGAGAGGTTACACCCATTGCTGTGAAGCCGATTCCGACTCATAGGAACCCTGTAAGACAGAGTAGAACCACCCCATAGGGTTTCCAAGGAGTGCCTGGTTGATCTGAACTGTCGACCTTTTGGTTAGCAGCTGTAGCACTTGACCACAGCACCACCAGGGATTTAATTTTGGTAGGGTTAAATCTACCGCTTCAGACTGGAATCTATAGTCAGCCATTTCTGCAAGTCCTTGCTATTAATCAAGCATTCTTCCCCTCAGCCTTTTCTCTACTCCCAATTGCCTACCACTACTGTTCTGTTCAATTTGACAATTCCTAACACTTTCTTTGCTCTTGGGATAGCAAAGATAGCTGAAAAAGTAAAAAAAAAAAAAAAACAAAAGTCCTTATTGGTTTCACAAATTCATGTACCCTAGCTTCAGTTGATACCCTGATTGATGCTCATTAACCCTCTTTATTCAATTTTACCTGGCTTTTTTTTTTTTTTTTTTAAATAATACTTCTTACAGTGGCTGTCCTAGACCTTCCCCAGGCTTTTCAATTCACCCAACCCTCTTGGTCAGAAGATTTCTAGTTCATCAATGATAATGAGACTATCTGATATAAGCTCTTCTGGATAATCTCTTTATTGCCATCTTTCTACTCCTTTCTCAGAGAATCAAGTGAGAAATACTGGGAGCAATCATCATTTATGGAGTTGCTTCTCACTAGCTCTGTGATCTTGGGCAAGATATTTAACTTCCCTGAACCTCGATTTCTTTAGTGGGGTATCTACATCTCATGAGAATTTGTGAGAATGAAATTATTTTTTGTGAAATTACATTAACAAGGCACATAGCCAGGGGTGGATTAACCAGTAAGCAAGGTACACATGGGCTTACATTAAGCAAGGTTCCAATGGGCTTACTTATTAATCTGTAGTGTCCAAGTTCACATGGGTTTCACCACATTTTTGGGTAATCCGTCCCTGCACGTAGCACAGTGCCTGACACCTAGTAGGCCAACTATTCCTGCAAAGTCTTCTCAAGTAATATTCTCAAGTAATATCCTTTCTTTCTCCCCTTGGAAGCTTGTTTTGTTATTTTTTTTGTCATTAAAACTATTTGAGTTCAAATCGTAACTACGGACTAACTGAATGATTTTGAGCAAGATACTTATTCTGTCATTATCTCAGTTTTCTTGTCTGTAAAATGGAACTAAGAATATCTACCCTCATACAGTTCTTGCCAGGAGTAAAGAAATCACGTACATAAATTACTTAGTGTACATTATTATTATTATTATTACTAATTAATTCAACAAACAATTATTGTAGAAGTGTCAGGACTATGCTTATATAAGAAATGGTGCCAGCCTTAAACAAACTCATCATCTTGTGGGTGAAACAGAGAGGTAAACAAAATTTTTTGATACACTGTGGTAAGTACTAGAAGTATGTATGAAGTGCTATAGGAGCTGAGAGGCAAAACCCACACAGGTTTAGGGAATAAGATATGGTTCATAGAGGAGGGGTCATTTAGACATTTGAGCCAGATCCTAAAAGATGAGTAGAAGTCTTCAAGTTGGAAAGGAGAAGAATGCAGGTAGTTGCTTATTTCAGCTTGGTCTATAGATATTCTCTCCATTGCACTTTCTGTTCCTGCAAAAATATCTCTTGAAGCTCCCTGAACATGTCAAACTAGTTCATGCCTCAGTGTGCTTGGCCATGCCTGGATTTCCTTTTGCCACCTTGTCCATCTGCACCCTGACATGCTTTCTTGTCCTACTCCAGACAGTTAACCATTCTCTCCTGTATGCTCCCTCTGTTCTTTGTGTATATTTTTATTTTGGTGTATCGCAGTACATCATTATTATTTGTTTGTATGCTTATCTCCTCTACTGCTAGACTCTGAGTTAATTGCCATAAGAATCTTTATCTTCTTATTTTTATTTCTAGGCTCCAGAAGTGGCTGGTACATAGTAGATGAAAGACATTCCAGGCTGTGGGAATCGTATATGAAAGGACATGGCCTATTTGGGGAATGTGAAAAGTTTAGTGTATCTGGAGTATAGATTTAGTGAAATGCAGTAGAAGGAGATGAGGCAGAAGAAAAAGCCATAGAGTTAGTTTAGGGTCAGACTGTGGAGGTGCCTAGCCAAGAAGTGGAATTTTAGTCTCTGAGTCTCTGGGCATAAAGAACCTTAAGAAGTTTTAAAAATTGTGACACGGTCATAATTTCATTTCCCAGGGATAATGGTGTACAGAGTGAGAAGACCAAGGATGGAACACTGGAGAACATCCATACTGTACACACAGAAGTGTATTGTGGAGCACATTGACAAGGATCAGGAAAAGAGGGAGGAAAAGAACCAAGACAGTGATGTCATGGACATAGGATGAAAAAGTTTTAAGCGGTTAACAGTGTCAAGTAATGTAGAATCTGAAGTCATAAAGCTGAAAGTAGGCCATTAACTTGTTAGTCAGGTGGTCATTGGTGACTTTGTTGAGAATAGGAGCCAAAGAAGTACAGGCATTGATAGTATACTACTCTGATTAGATTTCCCTTTCATTTTTTTCAAACCAATCATTATTAGTGCAGTGGTTTTCAAACCAGCATGAATGTATGAAGCTTGTAAAAATTCCTTAGATGGTCTGTACAAGCTCCTCTCTCCCCTTTTTATGCTTTCCTTGTTGGAGAACCACTGAAACAGAGCAAAAAGGTATGAATTATCCTCTTGGAAAGAATCTCATATCATTCATTTATTCACTCCCTCACTCAAATAAATGTTAGTAGTAATAATTCTAATATTTATGAAGCATTTGTAGTTTACAAAACACAGTTAACCCTTAGTGCAAGGT
This sequence comes from Loxodonta africana, assembly GCF_030014295.1. NCBI lineage: Eukaryota > Metazoa > Chordata > Mammalia > Proboscidea > Elephantidae > Loxodonta > Loxodonta africana. The sequence goes on along the minus strand of NC_087345.1, from coordinate 36,173,208 downwards.
CCTTCATACTGTGACCCTAGCCTACTTTTCCAGTTTTAACTTCTCATTACCCTCTTACATATAGCCTGTATTCTAATTAAATAGGATGAATTCTAGACATACCCTGATCTTTGTTGTTTCTGTACCGTCTTAGTCATCTAGTGCTGGTATAACAGAAATACCACAAGTGGATGGCTTTAACAAAGAGAAATTTATTCCCTCACAGTCAAGTAGGCTAGAAGTCCAAATTCAGGGCATCAGCCCCAGAGGAAGGCTTACTCTCTGTCAGCTCTGGAAGAAGGTCCTTGTCATCCATCTTCCCTTGGTCTGTGAGCATCTCAACACATAACCCTCAGGTCCAAAGGACATGCTCTGCTCCTGGCACTGCTTTCTTGGTGGTATGAGGTCCCCACTCTCTGCTAGCTTCCCTTTCCTTTTATCTCTTGAAAGATAAAAGGTGGTGCAGGCCACACCCCAGGGAAACTCCCTTCACCTTGGATTAGGGATGTGACCTGGTAAGGGTGTCACAATCCCACCCTAATCCTCTTTAACATAAAATTACAATCACAAAATGGAGGACAACCATGGAATACTGGGAATCATGGCCTAACCAAGTTAATACACACATTTTTGGGGGGGACACAATTCAATCCATGACATATACTTTTATTAGTTTCAACAGGAAAATCCTTTCTCCCATATCTATCTTTTAAAATTCTATCCTTCCCTCAAGATCTATATCTAATATATCCCTAAATGCCTAGAGGTGCATAAAAAAAAAAAATGCATGGGGCAAGTCAATCACTGGCTGGTGGAAGTGCTTGAGATAGGAACTCTGTTGACATTTCTCTTATCAAAGACAACTTTTGAAATGAATTTTCATGGTATTCAGGAAAGAGAGTGAGGTGCAGCACCCTTCCCTCCACCACCCCTTCCAATACCTCACTAAATTTGAGGCCCAGGGCAGCTACTGCAGTTGACCATCTAAGGGTCAGACTGGCCGTATGTTCTTTTAGAAGTCATTCCTTATCTCAACACAGCTGGACATGATTTATCCTTTTTTTTTGAAACCCTCTAGTGCTTTAAAAATAACATTTCTTATACCTCTGATCACGTTTTATTTTGCATTACAGACAATTGGATGTTTAACTTGTTTCTGTTTATCTAACCAGTCTGTAAATTCCTTCAGGGTGAGCATAGGTCTCATTCACCTATCCCCTGTGGTAGTACTTAGCCCGATAAGAGCACAGGCTTTAGAGGCAGACTTGAGTTCAACTCCTAGCTAAATTTTTTTTATCTTTCTGAGCCCCACATTTCTATTTTACCAGGGTGTGTTGAGGGTTAAATGAGCTATACTGTATGTACCTGGCACTTGTAAGCAATTATCAACTGGTGGATAACTGCTCTTCAGAAAATAACTGTTGAATTGAATTAAAAGGCAATGATGAAAAAGCTACTTAACAAAAGGCAGTGGAGGAAAAAGCCATAAGAGACATTGCTTTAAAGGCTAACAATGTATGTGTTTTTTAAGGTAGCATTTATTTATCCACTCACTTACTTGATAAAGATTTGATGAGCACCTACCATGTGCTAAGTACTGAGCAAGTCACTAGGGATATAATTTGAAAAAAGATAATCTTGGCTCTTGAACAGATCCATAGTTTAGAAAAATAATTATGCCAAGATAAAAAAAATCTCACCCAATGCAAGGAGAAAAGTAAAGATTATGCCTCTAAAACGTTGAGTTACTTAGGAGAATGGCTTTATTTAAATTCATACAGTTATGGTAATTGCTGTTTCTAAATTCCCTAATTTTTTTTTTTAATTTGGTTGGGTTTCATTATCAGAATATTTAAGCATTTTTTATTAATGTATCAAAGCACCACTGATGTGTTACTTGTTTTAAATTAAAAATTTGAAGGGGTTATATAACATATGAGTATATCAAAATGTGATGTTCAAAATAGTTTGGAAAATGACCTTAGGTGAAATCATATACTTCAATGTGAAAATTTCATCATTTTGAAATGGTTAAATTAACAGTTAACTGAATCACTCAGTTAAGCCATTTGGGCAACTTAGTTCTTAGCAGCACATAGGTGAGATTATGAGAGAAGGTGTTATAGGACCTCCATTTATTGTAATATATAGCATTTACCACCACCATTATCTTTTCCTTCAATAGAAAATTCCGGCATTTCTAGGATTTGACCTCTTTGATTTGACCATATATTTTGAAACCTACACACATTTCAGGAATGACCAGAGAAGAATGTGATTCTATCACATGTACTAGAGGATCTCAGTCAATGTGACTTTTTGCATAATTACAATATAAAAATACCATTTGGAAACTATGCAGAACTAGCTCCAGGCAGAAAGCCCTGACACTTATCATGGAATACTTTTTCAGACTGCACACCGCGACTTGCCTTGCATACCTATCTTCTGAAGTCTGTAAAGCAGTCAATATCTGACACACATAATCTACGTTTTTTCTTTTCTTCTAAAAGGCAAATATATTTTCTTCTCACTTGGGGCAAAAAGGGGACCTTAGTAAGCTCTGGTTCTGATTCCTTAACATATATTTCTAACTGAGTGTTGATCTAGGATGTAACCCAGGCACTTACTTTTCTGTGGATGAATGTCAGAGTCACAACCCAATCAGAAAGATATATATCCTTGACTTCAGCTTTTTCTTTGACATAAACCACAATAGTGAATATTGAACTATCATAATATACTCTCACTCTGGACTTAATTATTCCTTTCATTGTAATTTTTGGAGTATACACCTGTGTTGAACTGTTCTTGAAAGCCAAAATGATGCTTTGAATGAGATAGCCAGATATATTTATAAGAAAGTTGTATAGCCTATCTAGATGGAAAATCATTCATTAGAGGAGTATAAATCCCCCCCAAAAAATTTGCTGTAAGCTGCCATATGGGCAAAATAAAAATTATTGAAAATATCATTTTAATTCACAATTATTTTCATGAGAGTTCTTTAATAAGGCAAATGACGTATTTTGAATAGGACGTTCTGTATTGGTGTGTCCTGCTATAAAACTTGAAGAAACAATCCAAAACTTTCAAAACGGTTGAGACAGAGGACATGAGTACTCAACAAAATATTTCACAACAGGTCCCCTTCAAATAATGAATTTAGATCATTGCTAAATGTTATACAAATTTTATTTACAGATAACGTTTGAAGCAATGCATCTACTATGTGAAGCACTGTCCCCTAGAGAGCATTTACAGAAAACAGGGTATGAGGCTGCTTTGGAGGCTCTTCTAACCAGGAGACATAACTGTTAATGAAACAATGGATGGCACATTTTCAAATAACCTTGTGCATTCATAAGGTTCTGAAACTAGTATTTGTTTCAACCACAAAGTTTGACAATAAATTCAGCTGTTTGGAAATTGTCTATAAGATATTTTAGGAAGGCAGAAAACAAGGTTAGGAGTCAAGATGAGTTCAAATTCTGGTTATGAGACTTGCACTTTATAAGACTTTCTTTGCAAAATTAACCTTCTCAAACTCAATTTTCTCATTAATGAAGTGCAAATAATAATAATACCTATGCCTAGGGTTATTTGTGTGAAGATTAAATGAGATAGTATATGCACAATATTTAGCAACAGTGGCATAAAATACTCAAAGAATAGCTATTATTATTATTATCTGACTGAAACCTATTAGTTTTAAAATGCCCATCATTCACTTATTCATTCATTCACACCTTTCGCCAAAGAGTTCTTGAATTTTAGTGTTGACAGGAATTATGCTGGGGGCTGAAAATACAAAGATGAATACAAAGAGTCACATTTCTTGAGCAGAAGAAGAAAGATGTGCAAATAAGTAACTACAGGACAATATAAGTGTTATAGCAGAGGTAGTCCATGGTGCATGGGAGCACATTGTTTTCTTTAAAGGCAATTAATGATCTAACTAAATATCATTAATATTGAAATATTTAATAAATATCATTAATCCAAATATTGAATACACCATGGGCTCCTAGAAGAATGAACAAACCTGTCTTGGAAGAAGTACAGCCAGAATGGTCATTAGAAGCAAGGATGGCCAGACTTCATCTCATGTACTTTGGACATGTTTTCAGGAGGGATCAGTGCCTGGAGAAGGACATCATGCTTGGTAAAGTAGAGGGTCAGACCCTCAATGAGATAGATTGACACAATGGCTGCAACAATGGTCTTGAGCATAAGAACGATTGTGAGGATGGCAAAGTACCCAGCACTGTTTCATTCTGTTCTACATAGGGTCGCTACGAGTTGGTAGCCACTCAGTGGCACCTAACATCAACAACAATGGCTTAACTGGCTTTCAGAATAGACTGAAATCCTTTGCTTTGCACCTGGCGGGAATTAGGTGGCAACATAGGAGCTTTCTGGACTACTGTTAAGTCCTGTGAAGTTAGATTCCTTTCCTGTTATAAGTTCCTTTCCTTGGATAAGAAGAATCTGTTACTACTTTCACATTGTGGATGAGTATGTTGAAAAAAACTATGATCTTGCTACTTATTGGGAGGTACCCAGCAAGGTAATGTAGGATTAAAGTCACAGTTGTCAACCTACATGGACATAATAAATATGTAAATATGAGTACAAAATGGCCAGGAACATAATGGAAGAGTTATGGCTCCCTTTATTCTAATGGGGTTGCTAAAGCCTTTGATGGTGGAGTCAAAGGAAACTTTTGCTGCTTTTTCAACTTTATTTCCACCTTTACTGGAACTGTAGGAGTATAATTGCATGTCTTTCACTCTCCAGAGTGTGATTCATGATGTCAACCTTACTGTAAAAACCAGTTCAGCTCAGGCTCTTACTCCTTTTAAGTTGCTAGGATTCCTTAGTATTACCTGATGGCTCTAGCTTTTGCTATTTTGTTAGTAAATGTTACACTGGGAACAAAATGCCCTGCAGTATTTGTTCCTGATTTAGCTTTTCTAAAAAGGAACTCAAAAGTTCAAGGCCTCCTCTGGGAAAGAAGCTGCTTGTCCAGCCCTTCTACCACTGCCCAGTCGCCACTCCTTCTGCAGTGCATCCCAGCATTATTTTCTCCTGAAAAAGCCAAGGCTCTACAGAATTGCTGATGGTTTGATAGGGAATTTTTAATAACAAAGTCGTTTCAAAAGCTGCCTAGCTGCCTGCTGAGGTTCTTAGAGGAGAGGGGAGGGGAGTTAAGGGAGATGACTTTGAGATACAGCTCTAAGCAAAAAGGTGATGGTAGGAACTATTAATAATATATTAAATGTGAAGCCAAACATTAGATAAAGTCTTCTTCCTTTTTTGGTATTGTTTTCTCTCTTCCTTCTACTATCAACTGTCTTTGATAGTAGATGAATAGTAGCTATGTAAAAATAAAGAAAAAATTGTAAATGAACTTTACTTTGTGAAAAGCATTATAGTTTACTCCCATACTGTCCTACAGAACAATTTTCCATTATCCTTTAAATGTTATATACATTCTGTTCAAAGATAGCTAGTTCCATAAAATTCAAAGCATATGTCAATTGAAATTTAAAATGCCAGAATAAATAAGAAAATAAAGAAAGATTTACCTTTCATTTACTGAAATGCAGTGTCTCCTGAAAGAGTTATTGTACATCCCCTACAAAAGGATATCTGTTTATCCTTGAGATTTAGTCATTTCTGCTCCTCTATAGGAAACCCTGGTGGCTTAGTGGTTAAGAGCTACAGCTGCTAACCAAAAGGTGAGTGGTTTGAATCCACCAGCTGCTCCTTAGAAACTGTATGGGGCAATTCTACTCTGAATATTTTTAAAAAATAATAATGTAAGGTATTTAAACATATTTCCTATCTGTCTTCTAAACTCTTACATGCATAATGCAAATAAATACAAAAATCATACTCTTTATTTTTAGTGCTTTATTATGCAACCACTTCTCTGACCCTCAATTTGTTTTCTGTATCATTACTTTTCTGTTTATTAGTTGTAACTGAGACAGTTCCAGTATATTTAAGAGATATTAGGTAGTTAAAGGGGCCTTGGTGGTGCAGTGGTTAAGAGCTTGGCTATAGGGTCTCTATGAGTTGGAATCGACTTGACGGCAACGGGTTTGGTATTTTTAGGTAGTTAAAAAGACAATTTTATATTCTTGGTTTGCTACTTCAGTTAAAACAGAAGGACACACTTTTGAACATACAGATGATTTTTTTTTTCTTTTTTTTTCAGATGAATTTTATTACACGAAAATTTTGATGTAATTTTGGTTGCTCTATTTTGCTTTAAAGGGTTTGGTTTTATCATACCCCATTATCTTTTTTTTTTTTTTGAAGAAATACCACCTGCTCAGTTACCTGTATTCCCAATCCATCCTGGTATCTGGCCAGATATTGGGGTCATCTCCAACTCCTTTTTTCCCCTGGAGAAACAAGCCCTATTGACTCCATCTTTTGAACATCTCTCCTGTTTCTTAAATCTCTCTTTTGAACTCATGTAATTAGTCCTTGTTATAATCTGCCACTGCACCCTTTATTTTTTCTTCATAACATTTTTTAATTACCTATTTGCTTGGGTAAATTTGTTGTTTGTTTCCATGGTGGTAGGGATCTTGTCTGTTTCGTTGTATGTATATTTACTAGCACAGGCCTGCCAAACAGCAGGCACTGAAAAAATATAGATTGAACTTTTAAAAATGAATGAACTGTAGTCACTGAATAAATTTTCTTAATGATTAAATGGTCTTCTGGCCTCCAATATAATCTCTTTATGATTTTTCACCCTCACTGCTGTCTCTACAGCACACGGTGATGGTCTAGAAGGTGGTAACCAAATCTTTTTTAAAACCTAGGACCATGGCTGACTCATTTTAGGGATGCAATCAATTGTCCCAATAAGTGACAATTATGAAGTGATTTTATGTGTTGATGAACCTTCCAAAAGACTCATACGACTTATTTTATAGGTTTATAGTATCTTAGCAATACAGTATTACAACATTATAAGATATTAGAAACAACAACAAAAATCTAAGAAATCCATAGAAAACTAAAATGGTGAAAACAAAATTAATCATTCTGAATCTTCCCAGTGCAAGACTATTCCCTACATGAGTGCAAGACTATTTCACTACATTTTGTGCTTCAAAGTTGAGTTTTATTATTTATTATGTGTAATAAAAGTTCTTTATTCTAACTCTGTAGTAACATTCCCCACCCATAAATGCCTTTCACTGGGAGCAAAATTTTTTAACTACATTAATCAATTTGAAATTCCTTTTCCTCACTTTCATCCAATTATATCTAATTATGGCTCCTTGTTCTAGGGAAGTAAATTATTTTTTGCTTCTCCCCTATATCAAGTTACACTTTTTGAGTATCTGTAAACAGTTACTGTATTCTTTCTGAGAAGTTTCCTAGTTAACCTGAGAATATTTATCTTCTTTATTCATTAGTATCTCTCTTTTAAAAATGGTTTTTGTTGGGCTGTCTTGAACACTCTCCAACTTTACATGGCTATTTATTACTAAGTAGGGCCTCAAAAACAAAACCTGCTGCCATATTTTTTTTTTTTTAAACAAGGTCCCTTAAGAATTATTTTTGGTTCTAATATATATGTCTGGTTATTTCTGCCTTTGTTTATTCATTTTGTTTTCATAAACTAGGTCACAATGTTGAGTAGAGATCTTTGGTTCTTTGTAGGTCTTTGGATCAAGGTCTTTGGAGTCAGATGAACCTGGGTTCAACTCTCAGCCCTGCCACTGACCAGCCGTGTGAACTTGGACATATTACATAACCAACTTAAGCCTCAGTGTCCTTATTTGTGGATTCCCTGGGTGGTGCAAATAGTTAACATGTAGGGCTGCTAACTGATAAATTGGAGGTTTGAGTTCATGCAGAGGTGCCCTGGAAGAAAGACTTTGTGATCTACTTCCAAAAAATCAGCCATTGAAAACTCTAAGGAGTACAGTTCTGCTCTGACACACATGGGTCTCCATGAGTCAGAATCAACTCCACTGTAACTGTTGGTTCTTATTTGTAAAATAGAAAAGACATGAGATAACACGTAAATTGTGCACTTCAGTGTCTGGTGCATACCAGACATTCAACAAATGCTATTTGTTGTCTTCTTTACATCCGTTATAATTTTGTCTGGACTCTTCCAGGCTTTCGGTATTTTATAATGATTTGTTTGATTATTTAATACTTGTCCTCTTCAAATGCAGAATGGCATATTATTTATTTATTTAGTGAATTACACTTACCGTTTTGAAGACATTTTAGAGAACTTAATGATTTCTCCCACTTCTCTTCCCAGACCTGACCGGCTTTTATTATTCATCAATTTATAAAATGGTCTCCTTTTGGGGGGTGAATTTTAATATGTTATTTAATCTGTTTTTAAAGATAGGCCTAATATGATTATTACATTATGATCTTTTTTTTTTTAAATATCTTTTACTTCTTAACTTTATGGTTTATTTTCTAGATTAAAAAAAACAAAACAAAACTGAGATGAAAGTTTCCCTGCTACTACTGCCAAGTCACTGGTTCTATTTAAAGTCTGCTTTTCCAAAACAGTTACTTCATATTGATTCTATGTTGAAATCATTCACAGTTGCTTCAATATAAAACAAAGAGGTCTAAGTTGTTTATATGACATAAAATGAAGTCATGTGGCTTTGCTAAAACCACAATTTGAGAGGAAAAGCCCACTAAGCTACTATTTGAAGAGACCTCAATGACCCCTGGGAAATTATCTTTTTCTGAGATGGAGTGGAACACAGGCACAGGAAAGAAAAATAGAAGGTGTTTATAGATTCCTAATTGTGTCATTGTGGTAATGTATTCTGGGTTTGATTGATTTAAAAACTTTACTTCTAAGACAATTTAAAGGGAACAAATAGCCATACCAGAGGTGGAATGAAATCATTGTTAACTATAGGTAAAAGCAAGCAGAGAAACGCAGAGATTCTTCTTGAGGCATCATGAAATCATAATATCTGAGCAGCCTGTGGAGGATGGAAAGCTAGACTGAAGCAAGATAATCAGTCACCCAGAGACCTGAGCTTCCATCAGTTGAGCAGTTGTCATCTATAAGCCAGTAAGGAGAAAAAAGATAGAACCCTTTCTTTATAAGGATAGCTGGCTATTAGGGTAACAGTAACCGAGTAACCATAAGGTATCTTGGTAAACACTTGGTCTGGGTTTTAGGGCAGAAGGACCAAGGTTATTTTTAGTACTCTCTGCTAAATGGCAATTGGCTACATTTATTTTGGCCCATCAAGGAGGAAGGAAGGGCATGCCATTTTTTCAAGAGGTTGTTTAACACGGAATGAATTCTGCCGTCTTTTCCATTTACTGATTTTTCCCTAAATATGAGGAGAAACTATGCAACAGTTAAAAATATGTGCCTTGACATGACAGTCAATAAATTTCTTGTGAAGTAACTAACTGGCCTATAGAGAAGTGGCTATCTGTTTCCTAGAAAAAGAGCTAATTTTCTTCTACAAAGCACTTCTTTAAACATCTGTTTCAAGCCATGTTTTCTACTAAAGTAAGGGAAATTTCCTATAGAAAAGTGTCATGGAATAGCTATCAATATTATATACCCAATCCATTCTTCATCCATCTAATATTTGATATATCCTTTAGTGTTAAAAGGAGGAGAGAAAAAGGGGACTTCATGAAGAACTAGATTCAATGATTATTTAATTATGGACACAATATTATACCCATAGTAGTTTAATGTTATGTTCTGAAATATGTAAGTATGGAACTAAAAGTAAATTGCCAGTAAATTTTTATTATAAATTCTAGACTCATTATAATAATTCACTTTAAAGTATGAAGTATTTATGGTAAATAAATCTATATACTATGAATAAGAGGGAATTCTCCAGTGGCATTACCAGGTATAACTTTTGAAACTGTTACATGAAAAGCAGACATCTTAGAATTTCTGCAGAAATTTTCTGGGAAAAAAGCAAAGGTTGTATGTTAGACATTCTTAAGTGGAAAAAGATAACTGACAAGAATGCTTATCAACATTTATGTCTATTAGCATGTCAGGAAAAGCATGTCTAGCCAGAGTTTCAGTAACCCTTTAGGATTTTCTGTTAGAGACATGGCTATTCAGTGTGTAGATTATGTTACGGATAATTATTAGCACAAAATCTTTCATAAAAGTATGGGAGTGAACAGAACTCACACTAGATACAGGAATGGTATATGCCCATAAAAACCCATGGTTCTCAAATGCTGGCCAGAGACCAAAGGCTGGATCAGAATCACCAGTGATGCTTTTTTTCTGTCCTCATTCCTTTTGGAGATTCTGATTCAGTAGGTCTGGGCAGGGCTCTGAGATTCTGCATTTTCAGTAAGTGCTTCCAAGTGATTCTGACTCACATCCAGGCTAGAGGTGAGGAGCGGTGCTTGAGATCAAAGAAGCAGGACCGTGAAGGTAGAAGACAAGATTTTATCCAAGGAGAGAAACCATTCTACCTTTGGTACAGACTATTTGACTTCCTGATGAAAAATGATCTGGTAGCTTGAAATTGACCATGGTGGAAATATTTAAGCCACAGAGAGCCAGTTTACCAGCACACTATTGTCTTGTAGGGTTGTTTTCACATTTTTAGTGTGCCTGCCATAGAAAAATCTACTTAGGTTATAGGAGACTAAAGCCCATAGTAAATTTAGTGGTTTCAAGTGAGTTTCTCTAGAAACACTCTGGTCTCTGAGAGCAGAGAAATAGTATTTCTTAAAGTACCTCAGCACACAGTGATAATTCTGGTTTCCATTTTATCTCTGTATCTTAGCAACCAGCCAGTTTGAGCCTCTGTTTCTTCTCTCAGTCCCAGATTCAGCTGGAGAGATCACATTTTCCCTTGTGTTTACAGACCTTAAATGCACTGTCCTTTTTATTTATTTTTTTTGAGTTGTAGAAATAAATTCAGTTTCAGCGATCTCCACTAGCCTTAAAAAAACAAACAATATCTCTGGAATCCTTGGAAGTGATTTCCTGGCTATGGAAATGTATAGTTGATTGGCTGGGTCTCACAGTAGACTCAGGTTGAGGTTGAAGTAAAGAGGACATGAGAACAGAGATGATTTAATTGCTCACAGGAATAAATCTAGTAGATTTGGTTCAGGGTCCCATTTATTCAGATTTGATAAATTTATGACCATATCTACAAGTATACACATAAGAACCTTAGCATCTAGAACCGTGCTTATCATGAGAATGGGAGGGAAAAAATAGCCTGGATGATTAACGGGGTCAGTAAGTCCTTGGCTTATTTGGCAGGGAGTTAGCTACCTAGCTGTGAATAGAGTCCCAAGTATAACGTCACCAATATTTATTGAATGAACCAATATGCCCAGGTAAGTGTTCTATTAAGTTTATAGTAGATGCTGTGACTTTGAATTATGGTGTTGGCAAAGAATATTGAATATGCCATGGACTGCAAAAAGAATGAACAAATCTGTCTTGGAAGAAGTACAGCCAGAATGCTCCTTAGAAGTAAACATGGCGAGACTTCATCTCACCTACTTTGGACATATTATTGGGGGATCAGTCCCTGGAAAAGGACATTATGCTTGTAAAATAGAGACTCAGAGAAAAAGAAGAAAATCCTCAGTGAGATGGACTGACACAGTGACTGCAACAATGGGCTCAAGTATAACAACAATCATGAAGATGGCGCAGGACTGGGCAGAGTTTCGTTCTGTTATACATAGGGTCACTATGAGTTGGAACTGACTTGATGGCACTTGACAACAATGACGACAGATGCTGTGAGGAAGAATATAAATTCTTTTCATTTTCTAGATTCCATTAAAGGCAATAAACGTAACCATTAATGTTAGAAAGTAGGGCAAACTTTGTGTTTCACTACTTCTAGAGGAAAAAATAAAAAACAGCTATCAAAAAAATACTTGAGGCATCACCTTGAGGAAGTCTTCCCTTAATTGTCCCCCCCACCCCATACTCTCCTTAAAACACTCAGTATATCTTTTTCATTACACTTTCCTCATATCAAGTGGGGATATCATAGTACCTATGTCAGAGCTCTTTTGTGAAAATTAAATGAGTTAATACATATACAGCCCTTTGAACAGTGGCTGGAGAATAGTATGCACTCAATAAATGTTAGCTATTACCATTATGTATCATCATCATCACTACCACCACCACCAATCACCACAGTGTATTGAAATTGTCTGTTACTGTAAATTTCTCTCCACCTAGAATGTAAGGTCTTTTAGGGAAGATTTATGGAAAGATTTTTGGGGGAGATTATGTTTGTGATTATTTCACTGATAGAAATATAAGCTTAATTATTTCCTTGATATACAGTTGTAGGCTCTAGCACTGGGGAATTAGGAACAAAATTTTTTTATATACAGAAGGAGTCGGAATTGACTCGACGGCACTGGGTGGGTATACAGAAGGAATCTTCCAAGATACATCTTCTCAAATTAAGTAGGCATATAGATCTGGCCACTACACTGTAGCAACATTTTCCAGCATGTTCTGTAGAATACTGGCCCCACAATTCTCTGGTTAAGTTTGAGAAACACACCCTTAGCATTCAATGAGGTATATAATGAACATTAGCATATTAAAGACTCTGAGAAATCCTGAAGTAAAGAAACCTTTGATTAATTCACCATTTCCTAAATTTTAAGACCATATAAAAATTTCCTCTCACATGATTAATATTAACATCTCGTAGAATAGTGATTCATGGATCAAACTTTGAAAAATACTGTACCATATAAACACGTCTATCCAGATTTCCATTTTTTCTCAATAAATTTATATGTAATTCAAAAAACCATTCTAAGCCTATATGTACAAAAATAGAGATGTAAACCTTGGTTCATTTGGATGCTCAGGGAATAGCAGGATAATCTAACTAATTTTAAAAATTAACCATAGAGTTAAGTGCTAAAATGCTTTTAATCCTTGTTAAAAAGCATTCTACAGCATTCTCAAACTTTGACATGTTACAGTCTCCTGGGAATTTTATTAAAGTGCATGTTTGACCCATTCAGTAGGTTTGGGGTGGGATCAGGAGCTCTGCATTTCTACCTAGCAACCAGATGATGCCAGTACTGCAGGTTTGTAGACCACACACTGAGTAGCAGGTTCCTTTTCTGCCTTGGTAAGCACAGAAGAATAAATATAATAAATTGCAATTTTCAATAATATTGTACATGTTGATGGAGCCACACACTGAGATAGTTTAAAAAAATTTTTTTTTTGTATCAGTTTGTTTTCTCAGTACTACCTTTCTCATAAAAGTAAAGTAGGAAATAATGTGGGTAAGATTTTTAGCTACAGCAGTACTTTTACCAGCACCTAGCATTAAATCTTGTACATTGTGTTGTTTTTGTTGTTAAGTGCTGTTTAGTTGGTTCTGACTCATAGTGACCCTATACACAACAGAATAAAACACTGCCTGGTCCTGCACCATCCTCACAATTGTTGCTATGCTTGAGCTCATTGTTGCAGCCACTGTGTCAATCCATCTCATTGAGGGTCTTCCTCTTTTTCACTGACCCTCTACTTTGCCAAGCATGATGTCCTTCTCCAGGTCTGATCCTTCCTGACAACATGTCCAAAGTATGTGAAGACAGTCTCCCCATTCTTGCTTCTAAGGAGCATTCTGGTTGTACTTCCTCCAAGACAGATTTGTTTGTTCTTTTGGCAGTCCATAGTATATTCAATATTCTTTGCAAATACCACAATTCAAAGGCATCAATTCTTCTTCAGTCTTCCTTATTCATTATCCAGCTTTCACATGCATACAAGGTGACTGAAAACACTATGGCGTGGGACAGGTGCACCTTAGTCCTCAAGGTGACATCTTTGCTTTTCAATACTTTAAAGAGGCCTTTTGCAGCTGATTTGCCCAATACAGTGTGTCTTTTGATTTCTTGACTGCTGCTTTCATGGGTGTTGATTGTGGATCCATGTAAAATGAAATCATTTTGCATTGTAGGTAATTAATAAATGTTAAGTATGTTAACTTATTTGTCATAACTATCAGAATTAATAACTACAAAGGTGACATAGGGATATATCTGCTAAGAAGGGAGTTAACGATATGGAAATGTTACTAAATAGTAATGAAAATGTTGTCAAACATATTGCCAATCAAACAATATATTATGAAGAGTAGGTAGGGAGAAGAATTGGATGTGCTGATAAGTTAAGCATTGGAATCAGAAAACAGATGAGAAGAACCAGAGGAATATTCTGGAAGAAGGTGCCAGTAAGGAAACTAGAGAAGTGGATTACAGGCGTCTCTGCCCTAAGCATATCCTGGAACAATCATAAAGTGGATGGCGATATGCCTGCCTCTGGCAGTCTACCTAGTAGATCAGGGAGCTGTTGGAGAAGGAACCCATACAGGAGGTGGAAACCCATCTACCTTCTACAAAAAAATTATGCTAAAACCAAACCAGTTGCCATCAAGTCAGTTCTGACTCATGGCAACCCCATGTGTTGTAGGGTAGAACTGTGCTCCATAGGATTTTCAAGGCTGTGACTTTTCAGAAGCAGATAACTGGGCCTTTCTTAGAGGTGCCTCTGGGTAGGTTCGGACTGCCAAACTTTCAGTTAGTAGTTGAGCGCTTAACCATCCGTGCCACCCAGGAGCTCCTTGCAAATCATGCTAAAAAGGTTAAATTGATATCAGTTATTTTTATATTTCCACCTACTTGGTGTATTAAGTATCACATAAGTATTTGTTAACTAGCAGTGATTAGCAATATGACTTATTGTTAGTAGTTTGTGTCTTCAGTTCTTTCAGTAGCCTAGATGTAGGTGAATGACAGCTTAAGGGGTTGAAGAACTAATCCAGACAAATAGGTTGTCAGAGTTGGCTCCAACTCATTTCGAACTTATATATATACAACAGAACAAAACACTGCCCAGTCCTGTGCCATCTTCGTGATTGTTAGTACGTTTGAGTCCATTGTTGTGGCTATCATGTCAATCCATCTCATTGAACATTTCCTTTGTTTTGGCTGACCCTCTACTTTACTAAACATGATATCTTTTTCTAGCAATTGATCTTTCTTAATGACATATCCAAAGTAAGCAAGCTGAAAGTTTTACTATGCTCTCTTCTAAGGAGCATTCTGCTTATATTTCTTCTAAGACTGATTTGTTCTTTCTTCTGGCAGTCCACAGTATATTCAATATTCTTCACTAACACCACAATTCAAATGCATCTTCTTCTGTCTTCCTTTTTGACTGTCTAGCTTTCACATACTTACGAGGTTATTGAAAAGACTCAGTGGTTAAGTTTGTGGCTGCTAATCAAAAGGTCAGTGATTCAAACCCACCAACTGTTCCACAGGAGAAAGATGTGGCAGCCAGCTTCCATAAAGATTTACAGCCTTGGAAACCCTATGAGGCAGTTCTACTCTGTCCTATAGGGTTGCTATGAGTCGGAATTGATTAGACTGCAATGGATTTTTTTTTGGGGGGGGGGGGCGCAGTCAGACACACCTTAGTCGTCAAAGCGACATCTTTACTTTTTAAAACTTCAAAGAGGTCTGGTGCAGCAGATTCGCCTAATGCGATATGTCTTTGATTTCTTGACTGTTGCTTCTACTGTATGTTACAATTACCTTATTATGTTTCAGGTTTTTGGGGAATGCCTTAATGTGATCTTGATGGAGTTTTTATTGGAATGGCTTTGGTGTCTTTGGTCTTCTGACACTTGGATATTACTTATAAATATTAACTTAATAGGGCCCAGACAATTATACTAAATGATGCTTATTGACTGATTATCAACTACTTGTGGGTAGTTTAATCCATGATTCACCCTTGCTCACTGAGAAGTCCAAGTCAAAGGCACCTCCAGCCAGTTATCCATCCTCTTTACTGCTCTCATCCTCATACTATTAGTGCCCACCCAGCCTTTCTTACCTCTATGGCCATGCTGAACTTTTTTTTCAGTTCTCAGAATATTTTATATTATTTGTTTGGTTTCTTTTTGGCATTGGTTGTTCCCTTTGCTGAGAACACCCCTAGTCATGCTATGTTAATTCTTATTAAACTTAAGTCCCAGGTCTCAAGTCAGAACCTAGAGCACTCAACTCTTGTTAATTTCCCCTCCTGTGTGCTTTTTTTTTTTATGTGCTTTCCTCCACACTCTCTAACACAATACTGATTATTCTTTTGCTCATGTGTATATTACTCATGTGGATGTATATACATACACACACATATATATAATGTATACATTTATATGTACACATATATGTATATATTAAATACATAAAGACATATATGTGTATATATATATATGTATGTGTGTGTATGTGTATATACGTATATATATCCCACTAGACTGTAAGCTTTGTGAAAAGACTGTATCTCTCTTGCCCAGTCACAGCTCCATCATACACAGTAGTATTCAATAAGAATTTGTTGAATGAAAGAACAATATGCTTTAAAAATATCCTAATTGTTCAAGTCCATTGAACTGAAAAAGCATAATAAAAAGTTATGTGTCTTGTTCATTTTGGCTACCTTCTCACATTTTGCTTATGTTTTTCATAAAACTGATAGTTTGAACACCAAAACCTGTTCTGCACAAGTCTCTAGAAGAGCTATCTCAGTAAATAGTGACTATTAACAAGGAGTCACTTATAAAATAACATTCTCTTTCATGCTGTTTTTATAGAACTCTGAAATCACAATCTCTTTAGGGTTTAGAAAGCTACAGATTATAGACTGTTTACATTTAGTAAAAATATAAGCCATGACTTGAACATACAACAGTGACAAAAAACAAAATAAAATAAAAACAAAACAAAAATAAACAAAATATATAATTTTGGCTCCAAGTCTGCCAGAAAAGTCTTTTGTTTTTCTCTTTTTATGGGTAAAATTTAGGCATTAAAAAAAAAGTTATCTCTGTTTTAATCCTTTGCACATTTACCTTTCTTATGATTTTACAAAACCAAGCAGTTTAAAATTTGATTTGTAAAGTGAAAAGCAATGAATAATATGGAATGCTTTCAAATTGAAATATATTGGAAATGTATGACACTTTTCTAACTAAGTAACTGCAATGGCTTCCAGTGTCCTAGGGAAAAAATACCAAACTTTTTAGCCTACCTAACCATATAAACATATATGCAAATTTGTATTAGGACTAAATGTGTTCTAAAACCAAAAAAATAAAAATAAAAACCTGTTGCCATTGAGTCGATTGCTACTCATAGCCTATAAGACAGAGTAGAACTGTCCCATAGGATTTCCAAGGAGCGCCTAGTGGATTCGAACTGCCGACCCTTTTGGTTAGTAGCCATAGCTCTTAACTACTATGCCACCAGGGCTTCCGAATATGTTCTAAGTAGAAGCAGTTTTATAAATGGACACTTCAATCAGCACATGGGGTTAAGGGTCCTGTATTTGAATCCCTAAGGTACTGTGGATTTTAAGAAGTAATTATCTTCGACATAAGGTTTTTAATCAATAAAGAGCAGAAACCCTATATTATTTCCCACCTTCTATTTTATAGGACAACAACAATTATTATAGTAATATTTTCTAATTCTTGAGGGCTTACTTATGACAGACATTGTGTTAAGCACTTTACGTATTTTATCTTATGTAGTCCTCATTACAACCCTACGGGGAAGTATTTTACATATAAAGCAATTAAGTTCAAAGAGTTTCAATAGCTGGCATAGGGTCACCTGGCCAGTGAGTGGCAGTGAAGGCATCTAATGTGGCTCTGTTTGCCGACTATTAAAATAAAAGTCTGAGCACAAACCAGGATTCTCAGTAAAAACAAATATGACAGAAATCCAAATTTTAGGCTCGATGTTGAAAGGGAGCTGTGCCACTCTCTAACTTCCACTATTTAAGAGAGAAAAACCTATAACAAGTAAGCACGCTCAAATTTCATGTTGATATCTCATGCCCGATGTTAAAAGTAAGTACTTTTCAAGAGCAAAGTAATTTTTCCTTTAAATTAAAATAACCCCAAGGTTCTAACTCATTACTTCCCATTGTATTGCTCCCTTCCTGTCACTGTTTTTGAGCTAGAACGCGGAGTCCTTGGTGGGGAAAGGAAGGGCATGATCATCAATCTCCATGAACAGTCTTGAGTGGTTTCTGTTGTCTAATAATTTCTGAGTTGATAGACCTGTAAATCCTCATGTAGTTAGATGAGCTAGTCATCCATATTTGACACTTACTTACTTAAGCTCTGAATGCACTCTTCATATTTATCATATGTGGTTTCAGAAAATACCATATGAATTGGGTAGGTCTTTTAAAATTCTGCTTTTTTTGTCAAATAAACTTCTTGAAGTTATGCCAACAAAAAGCAGAACTCTTTCTATAAGAATTTAGTATTTTGGAAGAAAGGAAATTACGGTTATTTTCTGAATTTATGATACATTAGAGTAGTGTCAACAAAAGTGACGTAATAATAAAACCAAAACCTGTGGTTTTTCAGGTGTTCTCATTCATTCTGGAGATGAAAGGTAGAATGATGTAAGTACAGGTAATCACTCTGTCTTATCAACTGAGTCCATTTATAGTCTATATTTATATTTTAGTCTTAAAATAGCCTTAAATACATCTCTCTTCATCATTGTTTTTCTGTTTTATTAGTCATCTTGTTTTTCAAAATGTGGTTCTAAAGAAAACAATTTTATTTCATAGGGAGTGAGAGCGGAAATTTGTCTTATGAATAATGCACTGTTCTCATCTGACAGATTGAAAATTCTTGCCCCTTATGAATGAAAAAATTGAGTGAGGTCTGTGAGTGTATTACATGTGAATTCATGACCTCTCTGTTGAGCCGGCAAAAGGAAGGATGGAAAGATTCATCTCTTTTATACAAATCATCGTTTCGTTCCAGTAACCATGAATGCACTTACATTTGCAAGCATCTGGGGCAGAGAAGGGTCTCCGGAGGTCACGGTAGAAACCTGGCTTACACCGCTGGCAGTGCTGACCTTCTGTGTTGTGCTGACAGTCATTGCAGACACCACCACTACGATTCCCTGATGCCTCCCACACAGCCATGTCAAAGCGACAAGTATCAGCATGCCCATTGCATTTGCAGGCTGGAAATAGAGAAGGAAAAAAATTGAAAATAAAACGACAGGATTCACTAATATTCAGGCAGTTAAAAAACAGGTTCAGCTGATGGATAATTTTAATTTTTTAAACTAGTCTCTTGCATAGCTTTTTTATAGCATATATTTTCACAGTACAGGAATTAAAACAATATAAAATTGAGAACTCCAGCCTCCCTAGTGGTATTTACCCTGTTTCCCTTTGCCTTCAATAGGTTACTTTTTTTTTCCTTCAGTTTCTTGTAAATCCTTCTAGAATTTCTTTATAGATTCTTAATTAAAAAAAAAAAAATACATGCTGTAGGATATGCCTGAAATTCCACAAAGTATAATTTGTCTAGTTAGCCGGAGATATTATGGTTACCTTAGGAATGCAGGTTGACATTTATTTTGGAGAGATAGTAGAGTGGTCAACAGTTTTTCCCTCTTTGACGGAAACACTTCATCATTTCCATTGCTGCTATTTCCCAAGGGCCACTGTCATCACTGTGGGTCACCTGATCTTGTCAGGCATTATTCGGAAGTGACAATTCATGTTGAAGATCCATGCCCAAGTTCATGCTCGCTTAGAAACCCTGGTGGTACAGTGATTAAGAGCTACGGCTACTAACCAAAAGGTCAGCAGTTCAAATCCACCAGGCCCTCCTTGGAAATTATGGGACAGTTCTACTCTGTCCTATTAGGTCGCTATGAGTCAGAATTGATTTGATGGCAATGGGTTTTTTGTTTTGTTTTTAACAAGCATGAAAAGAAACTTCTGGTTAACAGGGTTAATAGCTTGGCAGAGATTGATTTGCTTTTCATGAAGCATTTCTCAGCTATTGTTGTACTGGTGAGCATGAGGTAGGTTACTATAGAAGCCTCAGTTCTCTTTCTAAAACAAAACTACTACTATTACTATTATTATTGAGTCTCTTCTGTAATGATTTCTCAAAGGCATTTCTAAGATTATCTGTCAATAGTGTCAAGTGACAAGTTTCTATGTTCTATATGTATTTAGATATGCAGTCACTTTCTGTGGAAAGGACCAGAATGGCATTCTAGGAATTTAGGAGAAATTCTTTAGATTCTCTTGATGAGTGATTCAGATTAAGAATCCAGAGTTTTTCATGAAGGTCAACTGTATTTGAAAATGTTTGCACTATTGTTTTTCATTGTTTCCTTGACATGTTATGATATTTTGACCAGATTCATGATCTTTAAAAAGGAAATTATAAGACAATTTAAGATTTATGCTTAGAGGAAATCCTTTAGGTTTCCTAGAAGCAAAAATAAATCAGTTACAATCCCAAATTATGTACGGGAAGAGACTTCTCACGGCTTTACCCACAATAAAAACCCAATTGCCTTGAGTCAATTATGACTCATGGCAACCCATGTGTGGGTCAGAGTAGAACCGTGCTCCAAAGAGTTTTCGATAACTAATTTTTCAGAAGTAGATCACCAGGCCTCTTTTCTGAGGCACCTTTGAGTGGACTTGAACCTCCAACCTGTCAGCAGCCAAGCATATTTTCCATTTATACCACCCAAAGACTCCTTACCCACCATATTTGCCTTTAAATCCTTCTAAAATTGAGGTTTGTGGGTGTAAACATTGTATGGACATGTGGACTTCTCTGAACATTTTGAATTGCAGGAAAAAAAAAAAGGTTCATGTTCCTATACTTTTTTCTATCCCATCTAATCTCTAACCTCACACCTAAAGTTGGTCTTGATAATGCAATCTCATTTTTGACTGAATGGTTTCAAATCTGATCTGTCAGTTCAGGTGTCATAAGTGAAAAGAAAGGCATTATGGTATTATGGGAAAAGCATCTAATTTGGAGTCTGAAGAGTTGGGATCAAGTCCTGGCTTATTATTTACTAATTCGGCAAGGCAATTAATTTTACTAAGCCTCAGTTTCCTGATTTCTAAAATGGGATAAAGACTACCTAATTTATAGGATTGTTTTGGGGACTGAATTCAAGATAGCTGTTTCCATTATTACAATTCAATATCCGAGCTATGAAGATAATGGTATAGCACAACCCTCCGTTGCTCTTGTGTCAAGTCATGTTTTCATTATACCAAGTTCTCAAGGAGGGTGCTTATATCCCACCAAAAAATCCAAGCAAACAGGCAACACATATGTGGGAGAATAGTTATATTGGTGACAGTTGGAAGTCATAGTGGGCAATGATATGAGCTATGCTTGTGTAGCTTACAGTTGTCTGTCACCACTTTATTTTGTGTTTCTAGAGCCAACAAGGTGTCCACAGATAAGTTTATTTTACAGAGAAGGCTTTTGGGTACTGTGGGCTTGTTACTTACTTCTGCACTCTTTAGGAGCCCCTGTTTTGCCATCACCTGCCTCCCAGGGGCGGTCATTGTATAATGGCGCACAGTGTTGGCAGTGGGTGCCTGCTGTGTTGTGCTTACACATACACTTCCCATGGACCTACAAACAAAAATAATTAAGAGGTATGAGTACAAATGATGCCAGGGAAGAAAGTTCTTCCTACAATCTCTTATCACTGGTTGGCTTTAGCCATAAGACAATATTCATTCACTTTTCTGAAGAAGTTAGCAATCAAGATGAGTGATTAATTCTTCCTTATTTTTTTTTATAATTTATTCAAAGGATTAAGTAACATATTTTCTTAGCTGTAGGACATATAACCATAATGAAAAATTCAGAGGTACTGGCCTATTGTTGTTAGGTGCCATCAAATCAGTTCTGACTCATAGCAACTCTATGTACAACGGAAGGAAACACTCCCTGGTCCTGCGCCATCCTCACCATCATTGTTATGCTTGAGCTCATTGTTGCAGCCACTGTGTCGATTCATCTCATTGAGGGTCTTCCTCTCTTTCGATGGTCCTCTACTTTACAAAGCATGATGTCCTTCTCCAGGGAATGATCCCACCTGATAACATGCGCAAAGTCAGTGGGGGACCGCCTCTGCACATGCCCCGCTCCCGGCACATGCCACGGCCCACTTGAGGAACTGGCTAGGCATTTATTTAAATGTTTAATACTGTCTTAGTCATCTAGTACTGCTATAGCAGAAATACAAGTGGATGGCTTCAACAAACAGAAGTTTATTCTCTCATAGTATAGTAGGCTAGAAGTCCAAATTCAAGGCATCAGCTCCAGCGGAAGGCTTTCTCTCTCTGTCAGCTCTGGAGGAAAGTCCTTGTCATCAATCTTTCCTGGTGGAGGAGTTTCTCAGTGTAGGGACCCCGGGTCCAAAGGACATGCTATTTTCCTGGCTCTTGATTCTTGGTGGTATGAGGTTCCCATGGCTCTCTGCTTGCTTCTCTCTTTTATATCTCAAAAGAGATTGGTTTAAGGCACAACCTAATCTTGTCGATTGAGTCCTGCCTCATTAACATCATAGAGGCAGAATTTACAACACATAGGATATCACATTAGAAGACAAAATGGTGGACAATCACACAATACTGGGAATCATGGCCTAGCTAAATTGACACATTTTTGGGGATATACAATTCAATCCATGACAAATATCTTTAAACTTTTTTATTCTTCACACAATAGTAATATATCTTTACTATAGAAAATTTAGAAATCTGTACTCTCATCACAAATTAATATCCTTATTGACATATGAAACACGTATTTCTGGTACTTTAAAATATATATTTGTAACTTTTTTAACATTAATAAGTTAAGAACATCTTTCCCTTTCATGAAGTATTCTTGTATAACGCACATTGTAATGACTCTCTTGTATTGTGTACAATTTATTTGGCCAATCATCTATTTTTGGTTATTTAGGCTTTTAAATATTTTTATATATTATCTTCAGTGTTATAATGAATATTCTGGTAGCTAAGTATTTGTGCATATTTTTATTTCCTTGGGATGTGTTTTTGAGAAGTAAAATTGAAGGATCAAAATATGTACATTTTTAAGGTTTTGAATACATTTTGTCTATTGGCTAGGCATTTTCTTTTGAACCCACAGTTCAGAGTATTTGAGGTGAGGGTTTATTAAAATAGTATTTCTAACAGGGAAGAATACTTCAGTAGAATTCTTAGTGATCTGAAAGTTTTATGAGAATTTAAACTTTTTTGTATTATTTCACTGATAATTTCCAAAAATTAATATTTTGAATCATCTGAAATACCTCCTAAAACTAAGTATTGCCATGAATTCCAGTACCAAGATGCATTTATTGGCAAATGATGACATGACTGTACAAATGAAAGTTTTATAAAGGAGCTCAGAATGGGATTCACAAATGTATTCTTATGGATCTATGAGTTTTTGTTTATTTGAGAAACAGTGTTAAAGGTAACTCAGCATAAAGGTAACACATTATGTCAACTAGTCAACAAATAAAGCAGCCCTGGTGGCACAGTGGTTAAGTGCTCGGCTGCTAACTGAAAAGTTGGTGGTTAGAACTCATCAGCTGCTCCTCTGGAGAAAGATGTGGTAGTCTTTTTCCATAAAGATTTACAGCCTTAGAAACCCTATGGGGCAGTTCCACTCCAACCTATAGTGTTGCTAGGAGTCAGAATCAACTCAACAGCAATGAGTTTTTGGTTTAGTGGCTCAATGGTTAAGCATTCCGCTGCTAAATGAAAGGTCTGTGGTTTGAGCCCACCCAGTGGCTCCTTGGGAGCAAAGACCTGGTAATCTGCCCCATAAAGATTATAGCCTAGGAAACCCTATTGAGCAGCTCTATTTGTCATATAGAGTTGTTATAAGTCAGAATTGACTTGATGGCACAAAACAGTCAACAAATATTAATGAATATGTACATGGGAGAGTCACTCTGCTAAGCATAGTTTGGTGTACAAACTGTGTTTGGTATAAAATGCATTATAAAATGTAATTCTGTGTTCAAGAAAGGTATGGTGTAGCTAGGGAAAAAAGACTTACATAGAAAAAAGAATAGATTAACAAGATCATAAATAAGTACCTAAGAAATGAAATAATGCTGGAATTCATAAAACACAGAAATCACTATGGGTGGGTGGTTGTGGTGGGCTTTATTAGAGGGGTTGGGATTTGAGATAGCCCTTGACAGATGGGCAGCATTTCCAACAGGCAGAAGGGAAGAGTCTTTCCAGGAAGAGGAAACAGAGAGTCAAGGTGTAGCACTAGGAGGTTAAGTAGAATCTGCTAATAAAGTTTATTTCAATGCACCTTGAATATTTTGACTGCAATGGTAAAGGAACTAAATGGATCCCTAAAGTAGAATTCAACAAGCCTGAAAATAGCCACACCAATACACTGATGTAATCCTGTTTGACCTAAGATAACATTTGAAAAAACTGTGTCATCTCACCCAGGAATCCCTTTCTCTTTTAATACTCTCCTAACATATACATCTTTGGTGTCACTGTTGGAGGCACTCTGGAATAGCATCTGTATTATTCGAGTGTGTTATATGACTGCCATGGACCTTGGGCAGTGGCCTTGGGGATTTTTTGTTTTGAAATGCCCAAGTGTGAGTTATAGTTACCTATTTTCTAGGCTTCTCTTCATGATTAGTTCTGATATGAACTATTTATATGTAGAAGTCCCGTGAGGTTATAAGCGTTAACTATACATCTCCATTCACACATCCAAGTAAGGCATCTATAGGAATGCAATTTCTATTGTTCTATAAGAGTGAGACCTTTCATTGTAGTTCCTGGATCCTACTGCTTCTTTTTAAACTATTTCTTTTTATTGTAGTAAATATGTATGTAACAAAACAGTTGACCTTATAATGATCTTCACAAATAGAGTTCAGTGATATCAATTATGTCCATCATGTTGTTCAGCCAGCACCCTTGTCCATTCCCAAATCATACCATCACCCTTCAGAGAAGCCTACTGATTTCATTAAATCTTTTTTTTTTTTTTAGTATTTCCTCTCATCATGAAAAAATATAAACTCATTCTTATCAGATAACTTCTGCATCATAAATTTCTTTAAAGGTCATCATAAAAGCTAGATGATCCTTTATATGTAGTACTAGCTGTTGATTTCAAACAACAATAGTTTTTGGAAAAATTGAGTAGGAAAAATTTTCCTAGGTTGAAGAGTTTAATATGAAGGCATACTTACATAGCTGGCAGAAGTTGGTAGCATGATCTAGATTAGTAGAAAAAGCAGTTTTGTAATTGCCTATATTGCACAAACTGTCAAAACCAAACAAACAACAGGAACACAAAACACCCAAGATACAAATAATTTGATAGAATTAGAGTGAGATTCATAGAATAAACTATCTTAATCCATCACTTTTGGTAAAGGGATTATACGGAGTACTATCTGAGAAGGTCATTACAGAAAATGTTAATGGGTCTAAAGTAAATATGATAGAGACCATGGACAGTAAATGCTACCTATATCCAACTTGAAGTCCAGGTGTTACAGTGGTTAAGAGTCCAGCTGCTAACCACTGGACCAGGGTTGGCAGTTCAAATCCACCAGCCACTCCTTGGAAACCCTATAAGGCAGTTCTACTCTGTTCTATAGGGTTGTTACGAGTCAGAATCCACTTGATGGCAAGGGGTTGGTTTTGGTTTTTGGGTATCAAACTTCTAAGTTTTGTCCCTGAGGCCGTGTCTTGAAGGATGCATAAAATTTCCCTTATGAGCAAAGACAAGAAGAACCCAAAAGGAATATTCAGGGAACAGTCAATAAACAAACCAGAAGTTATATGTTGGAGACGTAGGTTAGATCCAGATCATGGAACACATTAAAGTAAACATCAGTTTTGGAATTTATCCTGTAGGCAATGTAGATCCATTGAAGATTTTTGAGTAAGGGAATGATTGAAAGGTATACTAAATATACTTTCTTTTCAAAAAATTTCTTTCTGCCTCCCTCCTATCTTTCTTCCCCTCCCACTTTTCCTGTTGTTTTCTGTTCTTTTTTTTTTATCCCAGTTTATGCATTCCAGCAGTCAGTGTCGTCCAGGTGCATTTTCTAACAATCAGAATTTTAAAGCATTGTTGATTCTCATTTACTGCCTTTTTACATTCTTTCTACTCTTAAACAACCAGCTATAGAGCATATGCTGCAAAATATTGTTAGTTTTCTTTAGAGGAAGTCACCTATTATTATAGGTTCAATTTGTCAGGTTTGGTCTTGGAATGCCCAAGGCCTATATGTAATTTCATCCAACTGATAGGTTAGTCCTGGTCCATAAATTCCAGGCCTCAGGAGGCCAAAGACATTTAGGGTAACCTCATCAAACATTCACATGTATCACCGGATAATGCGTACAGGTCAATCCCCTCTAGAGCAAGGATTTCGGAGCATTCCCTTGTTTCCACATGCTGAGGGTTCAGATCAACCTCCCAGGGTCTGAAAGATGCCAGCCCAGCAAATTTTTCTGCACACAGAAAAATTCAAGAAACTGTCATTTTCAGAATTACCAAACTGTAAATCATTACCCAGGCCGTTTGAAACAAGAAATCCTTCCTCAGCGATACAACTGTTGCTGTTCAAGCTTGAAAGATCACCCACTATTTGATGCTTCTGAAAAATGCGCAAGTAAAACTAGGTCTCCATGGGGGGGGGGGTCAGTGACAGAAAAAGGAAACTTTAGCAACGAGTTAAACATAGCTCTTGTTTGGTACACAAACATGAACCAGATAAAGAGGAGGAAAATGGGATTATATACTTAAGGCTTAGTTGAAGAAGATTGGTGTCTTCTATTGTGGTGACTGTCTAACTGGAAAATGAGAAATTCTACCTTAACAACAAAACTACATACAACTCCTAAATGCCAAAGAGATACACCTTGGCATTTTCATAAACCCCTCTTTTATACTAAAAGTACTTTTCTCTGTTGATGTCAAAAGTTTTCCAACTCATATGTAATTGAGTTTATTTGTTCCTAACATTAACCTGTTGCCAGTCATTTTTTAGCATATTTATCTTACAGGGAGGGACTCATATAAACTTTAAACTAGTAATTTGAGAAATTCCTAGAATAGCATGCTCATTAATAGCTGTGTACTTTGATGACAAATATTATATATTAGAGCCAAATAGACATGGAAAATATTATTTCTTCATATTTGGCACTATGTTGTTGTTGTTGTGTGCCATCAAGTTGATTCCAGCTCATAGCAACCCTGGAGAACAGAGTAGAACTGCCCAATAGGGTTTCCTAGGCTGTAATCTATGGGAGCAGATTGCCAGGTCTTTTCTTCTGAGGAGCAGCTGGTGGGTTCAAACCACTGATCTTTTGGTTAGCAGCTGAGTGCTTAACTATTGTACCACTGGGGCTCCTTATTTGGAATTACAGAAATAAAAATTTAGGTGGGGGGCAAAATGAGGAAATTATTATTTTTCAGATTCTTCATTGGAAGATACAGAAAAAAAAAAAAGCTGCTTTTTCGTTGTTCCTTTTTGGACGGAGGCTTTTATGAGTCAGCAACCATGTGGTTGAGGAAATTGACCATGGCAGGAGGTTGGGAGAATCTGGTCATTGACAGTGTCAAGCACATGGGTTGGATAATCACTTATCACGATGTTGTAGAATATTTAAACATTAGATGGAAGATTGGTGTGGACAACTCTTAGGATCCTTCTAGTCTTAAGGTTCTATGATTTTAAGCCCACTTCTCTGCGTTGTGAATACTGCTTGGTTGCAGGCAGCTAACTACCCATGATCCTTTTTCTGAGCTACCAGAGAAAACCCAGATGTTATATAGCTCAGTCCTGTTGCCATCCTAGAAATGCAGAACGTTTCCAGAACCATCTGAAAATCAAACAAGGGAGAGCTAGGATAATAGATCTTTCTTGCAGGCACTACCTGATGTGGTGCTAATGAGAAAGTGAATGAGAGCTAATAGTCTCTGAAACGGACTTTCATTTGCCGATATTGGCTTATAACAAAACTAAAATTCTGTTCTTTCTTATTCCTTTCCTACTGCTTTCCCTCTTCTCTACTGCACTTTTCCCATTTCTTGTGACTAAAGTAACACTGGTGGTGTAGTGGTTAAGAGCTCAGACTGCTAACTAAAATGTTGCGGGGTTCAAATCCACTAACCGCTCCTTGGAAACTCTATGGGGCAATTCTACTCTGTCCTGTAGGGTTGCTATGAGTCAGAATTGACTTGATGGCATGCAACAATAACAACAGCGAAGTAACCCCAGACTGAAGATTATTCTAGCTCCTGCCTTCCATATACAGAGGTGCACTTCCATCATCTACTGACACTCACCAGTGACATTCATCACAATGGGGTTACAAAAGCAGAAAATCAATCTGGCTAACGCTTTGGAGGACTTAGGTACTTAAGTGAATTCTTCTAGGAGTGTCTCATAAAATTTGCTTCCCAAGAAAGAAGGAAACAACTGTTCTTTGACTGTCGTGTTGTTCACGTCCCACTAAACTTGATAATGAAAGTGGGAGGAAAAAAAAAAAACAGATTTGTTTTACAGCTAAGTATTTAGAAATTCTTGGATTTTATAAGTTGCGTTATTTTCTTGTGCTATCATGCCATTATTGTTTACACATACAAATATTCTTTCAGATCATCATTGGAACTTTAAAAAATGTTCATAAAAGAGGATACAAATAGTGCTTATTCTGTGAACCAAAGAAAACTGCCCACTTAAAGGCAGCTGTAGCAATTCATCTACGACAAATTATTTAGAAAGTGGAACAATGCTATGCAACAATTTAAGACAAAATGTGAAGGCCAAAACTGATTAATTTCTAAAGAGATAGTATGTCCCTTTTAGAGAAAAGGGTTAACTCCTAAAAGAATGAATTTCTTATGTATGAAAAGATAAATTATAATAATGGGCTAGCCTGTTAGAACCTACTCCTTCTTATGCAGGACAAAAACATGCAAAACAATGCTACAACACAACCTTTGAGTAGAAAGCATTGTGAAGAAAACATGTCTTTTCATTAAAGAATAAAATATGCCCTTTTCCCATTAAAGATTTGCATTTTTTAATTTAAAAGAAGTGGAAGTTCTATGTGAACATGAGGAATAACAATTGAGTTTGGTGGAAGAAGTGGCTGGAAACATTCTGTCAGATGGGGAAAAATAGATTGAAAGCTAAGTATTCCAAACACTTGCCCAATAATATATATACCGGGAATACCTTCAACTGAACAAGTCTGCAATGTGTTCTTTGGTCTGTATTTGAACGCTAGCAAAAACAGCTTTTATAAGAGACTATGGACATCAAAATAAAGATAGGTATAGGACAAAAACTATTATGATTCAAGTGATGAAAACTGGCCAGTACTTAGAGAATTTTCTCTTTCTGGCTAGCCTGTTGCCTGAAATTCTTCCAGCTGAGACTCACTCTTTTAGTTCAGGAGCTTCCTACCAAAAATGCACTTATTCTTAGAGGGGCAAATCCTTAAATTATTAGCCACAAACACATCAGTGGGGATTATAACTATCTGTTCTCAATTCCAAGACTAGAATCAGGAGTATTGCCTAGAGGAGGAAGGGACTTCCTGGAGTAGGGAAAGGGAATACCTTAAGGGTAGAGGGAATGAGCCAAAGACAAACTGTGCCTACTTCAATATTTTGCCAAGAACCTGTTCTGGCTGACAGACCTGGGAAAAAAAAACATGAATGAAGCCAATGCAAATTTCACGAGGAAACAGTGCATTTAGCCTGCTGTTTGGTAATCATGTGATTATCTGAGTTTCTCCACCAGATTGTAAACTCTTGCAGGGAAGAAACAGTGGTTTAAATTTCATTGAATCCCAGCAACTGACATATAATAGGTGTTCAATAAATATTTGTTAATTTTGCACTCAGCCAACATATACTTAATGGAGCATTGAGAACCTAAGTTACTGAGCTTAGTTGCACTTTGAAAACTTGCCATGAAAAATGCTAATTATGCATTTGAAGGGGAAATAGGATACTTTCAATTAAGTGTCACATACCAGGATTTTGGATATGATATGACTGAAAGAAAAAAAAATTTTTTTTTTAATGATTGAAAGGCATTCAGCTTTGTCCAGTGTGCTCCTACGAGGGGTATACTGGCTCACATCTGCACAAGACATGTTGGTAAATATGTCCTCATGTGTAGTGGT
This sequence comes from Loxodonta africana, assembly GCF_030014295.1. Classification (NCBI taxonomy): domain Eukaryota; kingdom Metazoa; phylum Chordata; class Mammalia; order Proboscidea; family Elephantidae; genus Loxodonta; species Loxodonta africana. The sequence goes on along the minus strand of NC_087345.1, from coordinate 36,143,063 downwards.
CATCTATAGTTGCCCTGGGAAATATACTGTAAGTCCAAGGAACACAGGTCAGTCAAGGAGGGAAATGGGAATAATAATAATAACGATGATAAATAATAATAATAGTTGTTAGTTGCTCTGACTCACGGCAACCATATGTATAATAGAATGATGGTCATTGGTATGTTCGAGTCCGTTGTTGCAGCCAGTGTGTCAGTCCATCCTGTTGAGAGTTTCTCTTGTTTGCCTACATGATGTCCTTTTCTAGTGATTGATCTTTTCTGATGACATGTCCAAAGTAAGAGAGTAGAAGTCTTGCCATTGTTACTTCTAAGGAATGTTCTGGTTGCATTACTCCTAAAACTAACTTCTTCGTTCTTTTTGGCAGTTCACAGTATATTCAATATTCTTCACCAACAGCACAGTTTGAATGCATCAATTCTGTCTTCAACCACCTGTCTGTCAGTTTGTTGTATTGTGGTGGTTTGCATTTTGCTATGATGCTGGAAGCTATGCCACAGTATTTTGAATACCAGCAGGATAACCCATGGTGGACAGTTTTCAGTGGAGCTTTCAGACTAAGGCTAGAAAGAAGGGCCGGCTACTTCTGAAAATTAGCCAATGAAACCCTATGGATCACAACAGAATAATAATAATAGTAGTAGTAGCTAATATCGAGTAGCATTTACTATGTACCAGGCACTGCTCTAGGCATTTTATCAATATCAACTCACTTAATTCACTCAAAAACTCTAAAGGTAGGTATAATTATTGTTGCCACTTTAAATGAGGAAACTGCGGCTCAAAGGGTTTAAATAATTTGCCCAAATTCACAAAACCAGTAAGTGGTGGAGCTATTTGAACCCTGATAGTATGACTCCAGAGTCCCCATCTTAATTCTTAAATTATGCTGTTATAAAACCCTAGGGAGCAGCATTTTGAAGGATCTACTTTAACCAAGTGTCTTAGTCATCTAGTGCTGCTATAACAGAAATACCACAAGTAGGTGGCTTTATCAAAAAGAAATTTATTCTTTCATAGTTTAGGAGGTTAGAAGTCCAAATTCTGGGTGCCTGCTCCAGGGGAAAGCATTCTCTCTCTGTCGGCTCTGGGGGGAAGGTCCTTGTCCTCAGTCATTCCCTGGTCTAGTGGCTTCTCAGTGCAGGAACCCTGGGTCCAAAGAATGCCCTCTGATCCTGGCACTAATTTCTTTGTGGTATGAGGTTCCCCTGTCTCTCTGCTTGCTTTTCTTTTTTATATCTCAAAAGAGATTGACTCAAGATAAAATCTAATTTTATAGATTGAGTCTTGTCTTATTAACATAACTGACTCTAATCCTGCCTCATTAACATCATAGAGGTTAGGATTTACAACAATAGGGTAATTACATCAGGTCACAAAATGATGGACTACCACACAATACTGAGAATCATAGCCTAGCCAAGTTGACACACATTTTGGGGGGAACACAATTCAATCCATGAGACCAAGTCTCTTTAAGGTATTAAATAAATAAAACGATGTGTCCCAACCAATTTGTCCTTTAAGAGCTCTTTAGGACAAATGCTGGTTTGGAGTCGAGGTGAGCCATTTCACGGGTATTCTGTTCTTGAGTGGATTATCAGTCCCTTTTCCTCTGGGAGAAGCCTAGCAAGTTTTGAGACAGCTGAATACAGGACAAATAGCCCCAATTTCCTACAGCTGGCACAAATAAGTTCAGGGCACACAGGGATAGAGAATATTTTTAAAGATTCTCATTGGTTAGATGTAAAATCTTTGTATACAGATACACTGAAAATGCTGATTCCTCTTAGGGGTATTTCTGGGCCACTACAAACATTAACAAGTTCTACTTATCAAAGACCCCAGTGAATAAATTTACAAATGAAGATGACAACCAGGAATGTAAATGAACTGTAATTAAAGATTTGTTCTTTCTGGATAGCACCTCCTTTATGTTATTACTATCCCTATTAGACATAATCTGGTAGGGATAGTACTATTATGTAGTGTGATAACTTTAATAGTCAGTTTTAATATAGGTTATGAAGAACTCAGGTGAACTCTTTAGATTCATATTTCTGGCTTATTTCCATTTTTCTTGTACAAACTTTCATATGCCCTAAAGCTTTGATATATATGTCTAAATGACAGTTTATCTGTGGTATTGTCCAAGCTATTTAGTTCAAGAAATCAGAAGTTGAAGGAATGTTCATAAGCATTCACACCTCCCAAATTCCCAATGCTACCATATCTGTGTACCTCAAATTATAAGCATCGATTCCTCGGTTGCTTAAGGCTGTGGTTCAGCAGAGCTTTGTTTTTAATATTACAACTAGAACTAAGAACTGAAATCAAGTTCTGTGGCTTATCTTTTAACATACATCATGACCCCTTTTGCAAAATTTGGATGACAAGCCAAAAAACAAAACTCCCCAAATCCAACCATATGCAGAAAGAAAGAGACAGAAACTGTTCTAGGAAGAGAAAAGCAAAGCTTGGGCCTTTACAATAAATGCCAAAACACTTTTGAGTTTTAAAAATATTGTTAGTAAAATAACTTCACTTAAAAACCTAAGTGGTTCTTTGAATTTTCCTTTGAATGGTTGTAATGTCTTACTAATTCTCTCATTAATTAATGAATTAAGCAAAATTTTGACACACATTCATTTTAAATCTGTGTGAGTTATGCCTTTATATTTTTAAAAATTTAACCTTTAACACTGCTATTTCGTACTCTCCACATGTTACTTAAGGGTTTCCTATCAAGTCTACTTAAAGGTTTACTTTAAAAATGGAATTTCAACATGGTTTATATAGCTGAGTGGAAACCATGATGGCGTAGTGGTTAAGTTTCTCAGTTGCTAACCAAAAGGTCAGCAGTCTGAATACACCAGGTACTCTTTGGAAACTCTAGGGGGCAGTTCTACAGGGTCGCTATGAGTCGTAATCGACTTGACAGCAACAAGTTTGTTTGTTTTTTGGTATTACAGCTAAGTGGGTTTTAAATGTTACATATTTTCACAAGATTAATTTTACTAGCTTAGTCTTTTCAGTATCATCAGGCACTTTATCTTCCCTTTGGGGACTGTAATTAATATTTCTGTCATAAAAATGCAAGTAACAGTGAGCTAAAAATTGTAATGCCTGGGAGGCCAAAGAAGATTATATTTAGATAAGATTATACTATTACCAATTTATAAGATTTTTTTGTCACCATCACTTCATTGCATAAACCACTTTCTTATTTGTTCTTTGTTTCTAATGGGGCTTTAAAAATTATTTCTGACTACTGGGCTTTTAAAATTTATTTCTAACAGAAGCTTGAGCTAGGTTATATGCATAATTTTGTTTCATATTTGTAAATTTACAATGACAATAAAATAGGGCATTCTGATTTTGAGACATTTATTTCAGCATATCTAAGATTTCACTGCCTTACAATATCAAATTGGCCTTCCTTTCTCCTGTATAATAGCCACAGTTTCTTTAGCTGCAAGATATGGAACAAAAAAAGATTGACAAATAGCACTAGATTTTTCCTGCAGTTCTTGCTTAAAGGCACTCTGAGTTTCTTATAATACTATATAAGAAACTGTCTCATTACACAGCTAAGTAACTCAAAATTTCTTTCAAACCAAGTGGCTACCTGGTCACCGTTTTGCGTTATTAGAACCGTTGCTACATTTAATCTCACTTAAGTCTTGCTTTCACAATCCCACATTGCACTTGTCTTTTTACACTTAAACTTCTCTAAAGTCATATGCAAATCAGCAATAGGACAGGAAACAGAACTCCCAAGAGAGTTCTAAGGTATTAACCAAAAACCCAGTGCTGTGTATTAGAGGCTCCATTTAGAACCTTAATGCCAACAGCTGGATTTTTTTTTTCCCCATCCCACAAATGCCTAAAATAATTTTTATGATATAATCTCTTTCAGGACTAAAGGGATCATATAAATTTTAATTTCTTAGTAGCTCCTTAATATTTATAATTTCAGAAAGAAATAGAAAAAGTGGAACTAATAACAAACATATAACTTGTGGAGCAAACGGTTCAGTAATCGGCTGCTAATCAAAAGGTTGGAGGTTTGAACCCACCCAGTGGCTTCAAGGGAGAAAGACCTGGCAATCTGCTTCTATAACATTACAGCCAAGAAAACCCTATGGAGCAATTCTACTCTGTCACATGAGGCTGCTATGGGTCGACATTGAACAACAACAACAAAACTATTAGCACAACTATCAGGCAAAAAAACCTGGAAAATTAAGTGAAGGCAAGAACTACTAGAGCTCATTTTGTAAGCAGCTTATCTGTCAAGCAGTGAGGGTTTGACATGAGAATGAAGGAAAGTTTTGTAGGGTTTTGTTCAATGTCTCTTAGGATTTAGACTGTTTTTTGTAATGAGGGGCCAGGTAAAATCTACTAGAAATGCTGTGGGGGATTGTTAAGTACTTTTCACCCCATTGACATTCACTTGCTCAATGTGTTCACATAGCTTCTGGTTATTTTAAAAGGAAAATTCTTTGTCACAGACTACTTTGCATTCTCTTGCAAAGTTCTTTAAAAAAAAAAAAAAAATTCATCCTAGTTCACATTGCCCACTGTTGTCCTTCTTTCTTGACAGCTCTGTTTGACTGTCACTCAGTATTCTATACAGTGCAGAAGGGGTTACAAAAGTTGACTTGTTTAAGATAAATGAGCCCCTGATTGTTGTACAAGACGCTAGTTGCCAGGGCATGTTTTCTTCCATAGTCTTTGTGGCTGAATTAATTCAGATGCTTCTTTTCATATTGCAAAATTGCTTGTTTCTAGGTGAATCTTGTGAAACACAGTCTTTGTTATTGAGTATGCTCATATGAAAGATCAAGGTGGAAACATGTTTTAGTAAAAAGTTATGCTTGTGCTGGCAACTTTTTATCAGAATACAGAAAAAACAAAACAAAAAATCCAATGGCTGTATAGTCGATTCCCAATCATAGCGAGCCTATAGAATACAGGGCCATTAAGAAATCTGTGATCGTCTGTATATGGCCAGAAATAACAGCCGTAGCTGGGTTAGCAATGATCTAGACAAAAAAATTTTGAGAGTTTATTTGGATGAAAAAACAAGATTAAATATTCATAGTATAAAGGTATTAGAGGATATGAAACAAGGTATTTTTGAAAGTGCAGTACAATAAATTAAGTGAAAAAATAGTACTATTTATTACATTGAGGGATAGCTGATGTATTTAAGGCAGTTTACCTCTTAGTATTTATAAATTTTGTTATTCTGTGTTTTTCAAGTCCTGTAATTTGTGCAGAACGGCTACCCTAGGTATTGAAATATTATGAAAACTGTTATAAGATGCCTTTCTCTGTGCTATAGTAGCTCTTGAATAGCTTAGCATTTTACTCAAGCAGGTGTTACTGTGCTTGACTGGAATAATTTACTCCTAATTTTGAACCTTTTAAACTTCACAACTGTCCGTTATTTAATATCTAAAAAACAGAGAGTAGGATCTTGCTTTCCTAGATATGTATTACGTGATGACAGATTCCCTGGCCAAACTGAGTCAATCCCTCTGTAATCTGATGAATCTGAGGAAATATTGTACAGTAGAATGGATTCACAGAGCTCTTGTTACACCAGGTCTTTTAGCAACATCCTCCTTGAAATGTAACAAGTATCACAGCATTAATTTAGTGGTATATATTAGTCAATTTATAAATGTTTTGATTGCTACATTAATTATAAAATGAAGTGATTTATGGTTGAAGTATAAAGGTGTTTTAATATTATGGGGAAAAGAAAATTAAGATTCGAACATTTAAAATTAAAATGCAATATATGTGAATAGAGATATATCTATTATAATTTTTCTGGTTAACTAAGAAAATCACATTAAAAATGCTCCAGAAAATTTTATGTCATCCATACCCTGAAAAATACTTTAAGAAAAACAATGGAAACATCAGAAATGATCTCACTATTTATTTGTCCTTTGCCTTGCTTTTCAGAAATCCAATAATGGAAAAGAAATACTAAAAATAATTTAGTTATTCTCTGAAGAAATGTGACTCTAGATCAAAGGTGGAAAAGTCAATCTGAAACTCCTAATATTTGTATGATTACATTTATTTACAAAGCATGTCTGAGAAGATTTTCTTTCCCCTAGATTATATTAAAATACATTATTAGTCTTTATCTTATTGTTTTAATGAGGTCATAATAATCGCCACAGTGAAAACAGTAAGCACCTTAATCTACAGGAAACTCTACTGAGGAGTTCTAGGGTTCTTTTCTTAGCATTATGTGGATAAATGTGACGTAAATAAAATAAATTTTGGAATTAGTTACATGAGGTTCTTAATCCCTGTTCTCAATAATCTTGGGCAAATCCTTAATGACAAGACATAGTTTCCTACCTATAAAATGAGGATACTAATAGCAGCTCCAACTATATGTTTAAGGATTAAAAGAGAAAAAGTATATATAGGAGTGTGTGACCCAGTTAATTAAGAGCAGTCATTATTATTAATCTTATTAACATTATTATCTGAAATTAATCTCTTAATTTTAAAATGCCATTGATTCTAAAAGACTTTTTGAACCTGTTATATGTTAGACGTTGCAAATGTTCCAGTATTTGCCCTTAAACAAATTATTATAACACAGTGAGGTAAATGGTTTAATTGAGAGAAGTACAGGGGACTCTGGGAGGCCTGAGGAAGGATAGGAATTTTGTTTAAAGGCCACTAAGTGGTGCAAACAGTTGAACACTCATGCTAACTGAAAGATTGGGGTTCAGGTTCACCCAGAGGTGCCCTGGAAGAAAGACTTGGCAATTTACTTCTGAAAAAGTGGGGTCACCGTAAGTTGGAATCGACTTGATAATTGGTAGTGACTTAGTTGGCAAAATAGGCTGTAATTTCTTGCTTTGCATGTAAATGAAATTAGGTGGCAATGTTTGGAGCACCAGTATTTCCACCACTTCTATTTCTGTGTAGTCCCACATAATTAAGTTCCTTTTTCATTACATAGCAGAACTGAATTAAATTATAAGTGAGAATTAAGAGAAAATATGCTACAACTATGACTTTCAGCCTCTATTGAATATATGGAATAACATGATCCCATGTTCTCTTTACTTTTAATGCTTACCAAAGCCTTATCTGGGAAACAATAAAACACGTAGCAAGCCTAGAAGACAGAGTAGAACTGCCCCATTGGGTTTCCTTGGCTGAAACCTTTTTTTTTCCTTTTTTTTTTTTTTTAGATGGTTTTAGATGGTTTACAGAACAAACTAGTTTCTCATTAAACAGTTAGTACATATATATTTTTTTATCACATTGGCTAACAACCCCACAGCATGTCAACACTCTCCCTTCTTAGCTTTGGGTTCCCTATTACCAGCTTTCCTATCCCCTTCTGCCTTCTAGTCCTTGCCCCAGGGCTGGTGTGCCCCTTTAGTCGCATTTTGTTTTATGCGCCTGTCCACTGTTTGGCTGAAGGGTGAACCTCAGGATTGACTTCATTACTGAGCTGAAAGGGTGTCCGGCGGCCATACTCTGAGGGTTTCTCCAGACTCTGTCAGGTCAGCAAGTCTGGTCTTTCTTTTTGAGTTACAATTTTGTTCTACTTTTTTCTCCAGCTCTGTCTGGGACCCTCTATTGTGATGCCTGTCACAGCAGTTAGTGGCGGTAGCCGGACACCATCTAGTTGTACTGGACTCAGTACTGGAGACTGTGGAAGATGTGGTCCATTAGTCCTTTGGACTAATCTTTCCGTTGTACCTTTAGTTTTCTTCATTCTTCCTTGCTCTCTAAGGGGCGAGACCAGTGGAATATCCTAAATGGCCGCTCACAGGCTTTTAAGACCCCGGATACTACTCACCAAAGTATAGTGTAGAACATTTTCTTTATAAACTGTGTTATGCCAATTGAGCCAGATGTTCCCCGAGACCATGGTCCCTGCACATAGGCTGAAGTCTTTATGGGAGTAGATTGCCAGGTCTTTTCTCCATGGAGCAGCTGATGGGTTTGAACCACCAACATTTTGTTTAACAATTGTGCCACCAGAGTTCCTTTAGTGGCACCCTTAAAAAAAAAAAAAATTTTTTTTTTTTTTTACCTTTAGAGATGTAAAAATTAAAGGCAAAAGACACTTGATCAGTGTATAGTTTTATGAATTTCATAATTATTTGTATTGTATATAAAATCTTTAATAGTGGAACAAATGTAATCATCAAGTGGTTATAATTTTTTCCGTTTGTAACATGTGAGCTTTTTTAAAGCTGAAAAATATATTTTGAGTGTGTGTTTTGAAACCATAATTTTCTCTTTCAATCTAGACAACTAGAGCAGTGAGCTAAAATGATATCAAAATTTTATATTAATAAAAACTTAATATCAGTTAACAAATATTATTGTTGTTGTTTGCCCTTGAGTTACTTACGACTCATTGCAACCCCATGTGTGCAGAGTATAACTGTTCCATAGGGTTTTCAGGGCTGTTACCTTTCAGAAGCAGATAGCCAGGCCTGTCTTCTGAGCAGTCCCTGGGTGGGTTCGAACTGCCAACCTTTCAGCTAGTAGTCAAGCGCTTAACCCTTTGTGCCACCCAGGGATGCCTAACAAATATTACAGTCCTTTTTGTATCACCACATATATGCTTTTTTATTTCATTAAAGTATTTACATTGCGAAAATAAAATACAACTGAAGCTCCAGTTATATTATTGAGGTTTTGAATGCCAAGATTAACAGACTTTGTTTTCCTCACTATTTCAAATGGCTGTTAATTTTCTCTGTCTTCTGGAATTATTATAACATATGTGCATGTGTGTGTGCATGCACACATGTATATGTTTTAACCTTATTTGTCTGGTCACTAAAAATTCTTCTTGCTAGAGGGAATGAGGACTTAAGTTACAACTTATCTTCTACTGAATGTAATTGTTTTAGGACAAATTGAAGTACATTTCCAGCTCTTACAAAGTTGGCAGGACACAAATGAAATACCATAGAGATATGAGACCCTGGGTTGTGAACCAGAAGTTAGATATCTATCTGTAACCTCAGCTTTTCTCTTTCCATGTAGCTCCCAGACCCCATTATATTAGCCTTCCAGACAGAGTTCTGACTATAGCTCCCAACTTCCCGCAGGATGGGCCCAAAGATGCTACACTGGAAAGGAAATATTCATGAGAAAATTTGCAAAGTGAGATATGCCTTCAGTATTGGGGGATACTTTATAGTTATTAAAAAAAAATCCAGATTTAAGTTGTTCCTTCCCAAATTTGTAAGAACTAGCAGCTTAAACCTATTAAAGAAACTCATTTTTTGTACGTTAACCATGCCACATTTCTGACCGGAATATATATGTGCTTCACTTTTTGCAAAGCACATCCAATCCACCTTACTTTCCCACTGGCTTATATTTTATTTTTAAAGATATCTGCTCTGACACCAATATTTTAGCTTTCAGGTATTTTTATTCTTTAACTTCTCTGTCACATAGTAAAAACAAACAAACAAAAAACCCCTATAAATAAGCATTTAAATGTTCTGGGGGAACCCTTGAAAGGAACCCTATAGGACAAAGGAGAGCTGCCCAAGGCTATAAATCTGTGGAAGCAGACTGCCACATCTTTCTCCCACTGTGCTGCTGGTGAATTCAAACTGTAGAGCTTTTGATGAGCAGCAGAGCACTTAACGACTGTGCCACCAGGGCTCCTTCCCCAAAAGATAGTCACTTCTAAATTATTTACTTTGTAGATTATCCAAACTTATTGCCTTTACTCTTTCTCTTTTACTTCCCTTTGGGCAACTTCACTAATTGTTGAATGGAACAGATGAATCAGTGTTAATTTCTGGTCCCATATTAAAATGTAGATTAGATTATTTATCCCTATAAGGAGAGTCTTTTTATTAAAAGTCTTATCTTGAAGGCCTATTGTGGGTGGAAGTGGGTACTCTAAGTGTGAGTAATTGTTCTGTCGCTATGACTTCAAGCAAGTAAATTAATCTCTCTGAACCTTAGTTTTTCTTCATCTGCAGAATAGAAATACAGCCTTCCAGGGTTGTAGTAAGGATCAAGTGACAAAATGCGTGTGAAAATCAAACCAAGTCCATTGCCTTCAAGTCGATTCCAACTCGTGGCAACCTCATGTGTTACGAGTAGAGCTGTTCCACAGGGTTTTTTTGGCTGTAATCTTTATGGAAGCGGATCATCAGGCCTTTCTTCCACAGGACCGCTGGGTGATTTGGACAGACAACCTTTAGGTTAGCAGTCGAATGCAAACCATGTATACCACCTAGGGACCTGATGCATGTGAAAGGGCTTAATAAAATATAAAAACAGCTAACCTTTGGTCGTGAGAACAGGCTTTGCCTTCTTACGTCCTCACTTCCCTCCTTACTTAGATTCTGTGGTCTATCATGGTAATAAATCCCTTGACTCCAGCCTGGTCTCCCTTGCCCCTCTGTCCTCTTTATTTTTTCTATTCTTGACATCACTCTACCCTGGTTAGATCCAAACTCTCTAACAGCACAACAACAACAAAAGAATGGGCTTTAGTGTCTGAAAAGCAAGTTTAAACTATGGCTCTACCATTTATTAGCTTTTAGGAAGTCAGTTAACATTTCTAAGACCGAATTCCTCCTCTATGAAAGAAAATGATGACACTACATCATTCTGTTGTTGTGAAGATTAAATTCAATACCACTGGTAACATGACAGCACAAGACTTGGCACAGTAAGCATTCAACGTATAATCCATGATAATATTTTTCTATGCTGAGAAAAACTATAACTAATTTACAGATGTTCATTTCCAAACATGTATGTATGCTTTACTCTATAAAAATATTTCTAAATTTCAATTTAATAGATATTCTAATTTGATAACTTCATTAAGGAGCCCTGGTGGTGCAATGATTAAGCACTTGCCTATTAATTGAAAGGTTGGGGGTTTGAACCCATCAGTCACTCTCGGGAGAAAAGACCTGGCAATTTGCTCCTGTAAAGATTACCCGTTGCTATCGAGTAAATTCCAACTCATAGTGGCTCTACAGGACAGAGTAGAACTGCCTCATATGGTTTCCAAGGCTATAATCTTCATGGAAGCAAGTTGCCACATTTTATACCCTAGGAAACCCTATGGGACAGTTCTACACTGTCCTTGGGGTCCCTAGGAGTTGGAATCACTCAACGGCACACAACAACGACTACAACAATAACTTAATTGTTTTTAAACCTCTGTTCTTTTCTTCAATACCTTGAAAAGTCAAGAGCTTTCTAATTATACTTTTGGCTTATTCACAGTACAATAAAGTAATTTTAAAAAGAAGATGAACACTGTGGTCTTAAATCTGTTCTGAATTTATACAAACTTGATATGTGAGATATGCAAACACAAATACATAAATAAATACATAGAAGTTCAGTTGGGAAAAACTTGCAATGAAATTATATGAAAGATCCTAAAACCTGCCTTATACAGCTAGCTAAGTAGTATTTTCATCAAACTCTATTGTGGCCTAATGGTTAAGTGCTACAGCTGCTAACCAAGAAGTCGGCAGTTCAAATCTGCCAGGGGCTCTTTGGAAACTCTATGGGGCAGTTCTACTCTGTCCTATAGGGTCGCTATGAGTCAGAATCGACTCGATGGCAACGGGTTTGGTTTTTTTGGTTCTATTATATGGCTTATGGGTTTGGTTTTTTTGGTTCTATTATTATGGCTCCAGAGGTCTCAATGTTTATTCTTAGAACATATAAGTAAAAACATTAACACTCTTTTATAAAGAGTTTCTGAGTGTGAAAGAAAAATTCACCTTCAACAAGTATAGTTCAAGGCATTTAAACATCCTCCACGATATTCTAAAGTCTTTGTGTTTTCCAATGGTTGATACTTCAGTAAGACGATGAAACGTTCCATATGTTCCTTTGCATTACCATCCGTCACCCAACAGCTGTAAAATCACCAGCTGCTGGGAAAAAAGACTAAATGAGTCCTCTACAGCTGCAAAGAGAAAGGCCTTAAGGTCTCATTTTCACATAATTTCTGGAATTCCAGCAGGCTGAAGTCTAAGTACAGTTTTTCCTTGCCAGAAGACTCCTAGCCTTGTAGTATGTCAAACAGCACATAAGCTATGATTTATTTTTGTTGTTGTTGGGGATGTATATGTGGAAGAAGTAGCAAAGGTAGCTGAGATAATACAAAGTAAATATCATCTACAATAAGTACTTGATGAAACCCTGGTGGTATAGTGGTTAAAGAGCTACAGCTGCTAATCAAAAGGTCGGCAGTTTGACCCTACCAGGTGCTCCTTGGAAACCCTATGGGGCAGTTCTACTCTGTCCTTTAGGGTTGCTATGCATCAGAATCAACTTGATGGCAACGAGTTATAAGTACTAGTATCTACTCTATCCTAGGCATTGGTTATCATATTTCTTAATTCTCACAATAACCATGTAAAGTGTATATTCTCTCAATAATTATGTAAAGTAGATATTATACTCATTTTGTTAGGAGACTAAGGTTCATTGAGACTAAGTAACTTAGTTAATCCTGTCAAGAGTCAAATCCAGATCTGTGTACTCCAATGCCAGAATTTTAATCATTGCGCTGTTCTGCCTTCCAGCAAAATGAACAGATGAGGCAACACTGAACTGGCGAACTGGTGGGGCATAAATGGAAAGTATCTGGGGAGAGTAGGAATCATGGAGCAGGTGGTGCTACTTTAAAAGACTCACTAGGAGCATTTCAAGGTAAATGGTGACGCCAACTTGTGTCCCATTTCTTGCCATTTCCTATTCCTTTCTCCCAAAGAAAGAAGATGACCCTAAACACTTATATAGCCTAAGAAACAAAGTATCTTAATTCCTTAATTCTGTATCAGCCATTAAAAATTCTAGCTCATAAAATCAGATTTCATTAATTTATTACTTGTCCTAATATTACACAAATGTACAAGGACAACTGACCTCATAGCTATGTTCTTAATGAGGCAAACAAAAGACCCCCCAAAACTACACTTTTAATGTGCAATTTGCTCAGCTAGGCAATTATGGGAATAAGAACATCACATTCAAAAGAGGCAACTATTTCCAAATTTAATATCAACTCTTTACAATCCAGAAAAAATATACATAAAAATAAAATGCACCTAAGCTTAGGGGTGGGAGAAAAATGAATCTTTCACATCTCCAATATAAGCCTCTGTTGGCCCAATTGCTTTTGACTTTTTAAAAAAAGGAGAGAAGAGACAGCTTGGAATCTCATGGAACTGTATTCCTGGAAGCCAACATAGTCTTGGCCACTTTGCCTGGTTTTTACCCCTTGCCTGGTCCCAGCTCCAGATTTGGCTTGGCCTGGCCTTGTTAATGCATGTGCTGTAGTTACAGCACTAGGGGCTACCATCCCTGTTGCCAATTGAATTCAATTTGAAAAATGGGTAGCAGGATGTCACAAAACTAGTATTATTTAAAAAGGAAATTGCTTTCCATTTTAAAGAATCCTGAGATTAGTAAGGAAATGAGGTTTCCATTCCACAAAGTCTTCTAGGATGGGGATTTCTCATTCTAACATCCCTTTGAAATGGAAAAACATTTACTATATGATCCCCTTCATTTGGTTATCTATATCAACTTATGGGTTGATAATTTTCTTGCTGTCAGAAAGTTGTATGGAATAGTTGTATTTATGGCTTCTGCAAAAGTTTCTGTCAACTTTGGGTAATTATCCCTTGTTGAATTCAGAGAACTAATAGAAGCTTCTAGAATTTTCCCCTTAGCCTTAGAAGATGTTGCTAACTCTTTTGAAAGTTTAAGTTCAGAGATCTTACTAAAACAACAACACAATAAACCCCAAGAACTATTGCTTTTAAATGCATACTCATGAAGGTTTTATAAGGCTCTTGAGGACTCTGGTAATTTGGTATGGTTGATCCCAGCAATTTGAGTTCACAACTATTTATTAAGGGCCTATTCTGTGTCATGTTTTGGAGGCCTCTAGGCTTGTATGTGTCCCTTTGCTCAGGATTCTACCATCAAGTGGTCCTATAAGGCTTGGATTATGAAAGACAGTTGAGGAAACAGAAGGCCTGCATACCCTGCTTTCAATGTTTTCACTTAAAATATAATGGCAGAAATTTATTAGCACTCTACCTCACATAAACTTTTAAGTTTACAGTCCAGTAGGTTGACATGTCTCTAGAATATCTATACTGTTTTCTATTTGAATCATACCTGAACTCAATTAATTTAGACATACCAAATTATTCCATACTTTATTTGATTTTTTTTTTTTTATTATTTGAAGCAATATTAGTCCAAAGATCCTTCAGTGTCTGGAAACTAGTAGGTATTTATTGAGTGAATGCTGCATGTTCTTCAACTCTGGGAGCCCTAGCTTTACTTCTGGAAGTAATAGCATTGTTTTCTATCTTTGTTATTCTCTGGACTCTATCCTAGTCATTTTAGTTACCCCAGCAACACAGCCAATACAAACTGTCTTGCTGGCTAACTGGTTCATGGTCCCGGCTGGTTTTATCCTACATCAGGGCTGAGAGAAATAAGAAACAATGTGGAAGTCTACCTTTTAGGTAATGCAGTAAGGATACTGTGAGGTCCTTTAAATTTTATTTATTTATTATTATTGTTAGCTCAGTAGTATCAGGGCAAAATATAACATTAAAGAATTGGCATGCTCTCCTATTTTCCTTCTCCTTGCCTAATCCCCAACCATAAACTCTGGATGCGTCACAACAACGTCCTTGCTGGCAGCGTCTGTATCTTTTTTGAAAGAAGGTTAAGTGAAGACAGACAATGACATTAATCTTTCATCATCTCCCTATTCCTATGTCACTATCATTCAATAAAACACCCATTGAGCACCTACTTCTGGTTCAGGTAATTCACTAGGCCCTGAAGTTAAAAAGATCACTGTCACTGTCCTCAGGGATTTCATGGTCTTCTAGGGGACTTGGATAAGGAAAAATTCAGCAGAAAGCACAGGAAGATGTGTGAACCTAGAGGAAAGAGAGTTTAGCTCTGCCTTTTTTTTTAGGAGTAAGAGGGGTTAGGCTACTCTTCAGGAGAGGAGAATTATTATTCATTGCATTGGCTGGGCAGCAAAAGATGCCAGGCATTCATTAAATTGAGGTTCTTATTTTTTTTTTTTTTTCATTTTAAAATCTACTCAACAATGGTCCCCATTTACTGTCAAAACTGGCTTTTGTGTGATAATGCCACTAGCATGATTATGCCAACTTCTCACTACTGCTCACCTTACACTTAATATCTGGAGGTCAGGGTACTAAAAACTGGCATGGGTGTTTTCACTGAATGAGGAATCTGGTTATCGTGTTTGATTATTTATAATTCTAAAGCTGAAGATTAAAAAACAAGTTAATAGGCACTTCATAGGTTGTAAATGGAGTCAGGAGAGTAATCAGCACAGGAAGAAACAAGAAGCATTATGTTAGGCATATACCAACTCTGAGGGAACTAAGCTGAAGGGAATTTATGATTTGTTTTTCTTAGGTGAGGCCTTGCTTTACATACCATGTGGAATGCTCCTGGTGCCTTGACAGGTCTGAAGCCATCCACAGGTACGCACTGATCAGCGTGGCCATTACAGAAGCAGCTTCCCTTGACAATGAAATCATATATTGCATAGTGTGTAAAATGCTGAGGCTTTGTATTCAGGTCATTTCTCTGACAGGGACAAGACTGTCGTTTTAGTAGCTGCACACGGAGGTTGGTGATCTTCAACTGCTCCTGAACTTTGGCACTGTAAGGGTTCTCTGCATCATATGGTGGTGATAAAGCTCTGAAAATAACCTGTAAAAAAAAAAAAAACACCATGTGTATATAGGTCTGTATGCAAACCCTCAGTTGTTTGTCCAATATAGTCCTGGTTTGCCTTATACCTTTTGTATACTGGAAGTGATAAGGGGTTTTTAGACCTCGATCACACCTGGGGAAGAACTGCCCTGTTATATCAAGGAGCAGGTGTGCTACTGTTTGGATACAGAAGAATTATAAACACAGCAACCAGCAGAGACCTGAATGTTGAGATGAAGCTAGTATGCAAAGATCTTGGGGGAAGAGCATTCTGGGACAGAAGGCACAGTAAGTATAAAGGTCTTGAAGCAGAATCAAGCTTGGCTTGTTCAAGGAAAAACAGGGCCAGTGTGACTAGAGTCCAGTGTACAAGGGGAGAGAGGCTGGAGAGGAGGGCAGAGAGCCAGTACACTACAGATCAAATAGAGAGTCTTTTGAAGGTCATGGTAGAGTCATTCTACTATAGTGGGCAGCCCCTGAAAGGTTTTAAACAGAGAAGTGGTATGATCTGATTTATACTTTTTAAAGAGATAACCTTTGCTTTTGTGAGGAGAATGGATTATAAAGGGTAAAGAATAGAAACAGAAGACCAGTTAGTTAGCAACTACAAAATCAACATCCAGGAATTTATGTTTCTAAATGAGTGTTGACCCTTTCAATATAGACACATTGAAAGACTAATCAGTTATTAATTTGGGCTACCATTGCTACAAATAGTTTTTTGTGCTTTCCTAGAACTGCCTGTCCAAGCTTGTGGCACATTTTGGAATATCTTTACTGGTAGTGAATACACATCCTTTGAGGGTGGATTATTTCTGAAAACAGTAAAAATAGTCACTTAAAACCAAACCTAGTGACCAAAGTGGTTGCTCAAGATCATTAACAGCACTTCTGGTCCAATGCAGGATGTAATAAGACTATTTTTATTGTGTAGGTTATATATAGACTCTTAAGGCAGTTTAAAACTAGCTCTGGGGAGGAAACCAGAGGGAGGAAGGTTCAGAAGGGATAGACTTTGGCTACTGGGAGGCCTTTGGGCCTATGTGTGTGTTTTTACATTATATGGGTTAGTAAGAAGGGCCTTGGGGTGGGTGGGATGGTATAAAACTCTTTAGCTAACCTGTTACTTGGGGGAACAGGGGTTGGTGGAAGGAGGGAGGAAATCACTGCCAGTGGAAACAAAGGAATATAAAAAAAAATCCAAAATATGTTATAATATGAAACAGCATTATAAGGGAGCCAATACTAAGTTATACCTTGGTATGCATGTTTTTAAGAAGACAAAAAATAGATTAAAAAAAAACTCAATTTCTATAGTAAGAACCATAAAGTTTCCCCGAGAAATTCTTAAGTATCTTTTGGCTTTTAAGGTGTATTAAAGCTCTATTAACAAAAACCCAGAAACATTTTTGATAACCAAGTAGTATGAAAATAATTATAAAAAAGCAGGCTTTGGAAAAAGTCTCATTTAGGGAGAATGTATCTTAAAGCAACTTTCCAGAAAAAATCTCCTTTTAAGCAATATTTTAGATATAAAAATTTCATTTTAGAAATTAATTTTACACTAAAAGTATGAAAAGGCAATGATCAACTTTGTAGGATCACATTTCCAGGTCCACGGTACAGAGCTGTCCTCAATGAAATATAACTTCGGGAAGAAAGGGTAATAATTCACTGGATACTTGGCCTCTTACAGTCTGTTCTTCATCCAGCAGCCAGAGTGATTTTCTGTAAACTCCCGTGATTAAACCCACTGCCTGCCCAAAGACCTGTCATTTCTTTTAAGATTAAACACAAGGTCCTTATAAGGGCCCTGCCTTATTTTTCTTCTTAGTATTTCTTACCACTGGGCACACTATATTTGTAGTTGTTTATTGGTTTGCTGTCTTCCCAGTTTAGAATATAAACTTTATGAGAGCAGGGACTTTGTTTTAGTCACTGGTGTGTCTCCAGCACCCAGGACAGTACCTGGCATACAGGAGGTGAAAGGTAAATTTTTGGTGAAGGAATTGATTAATTATAAAATTGTTCTTGGCATTTGTGTAATAGGTAAGACTTTAAAACATTTATTTATTTATTTTACAATGAAGTCCTTTCTGAATTTCAAACAACTAAACTTCCTTATATAGAGTCCTAAACAGATTCCTGGTCTAAAATCAGGAAAGGTGTGTCAGTGTTGTATGTTTTCACCACACTTATTCAATCTGTACACTGAGCAAATAATCCCAGAAGCTGTACTATATGAAGAAGGTGGCATCAGACTTGGAGGAAGACTCATTAACAACCTGCTATATGCGTCGATGGCACTAGTTTTTATATGCAGATGACACAACTTTGCTTGCTGAAAGCAAAGAGGACTTGAAGCACTTAACTGATGAAGATCAAAGACTATAGCCTTCAGTATGGATTACACTTCAACATAAAGAAAACAAAAATTAAATCAGCAGAATCCAACATAAATGTTATTTTGCCCCTATCTTAGTAGGAGGATAGAGCCTTGGTTGCACAGTGGTTAAGAGCTCAGTTGCTAACCAAAAGGTCAACAGTTTGAATCCACCAGCTGCTCCTTGGAAACGCTATGGGGGCAGTTCTGCCTTTTCAGCAACAGTTTTTTTTTTTTGGTAGTTGGAGGATGATAGTATTTCTAAACAATATGTTGCCTCATATGCTTTATTAGGCAAAAGAGCAAAACTTAGGACTGTGTTAGGAACATGTGTCTATTACTAAATAATAAATCACTGTTCAATCTATTAGAACTCTGTGGTTAAAAATCAATCCATCGATATATTTATTGAATGCCTACTAAATGGAGAATGCTATATCTGTAAGTATACAAAGATCGATGACAAATTTCTTGTCCTCAAGAGGCTTATGAGGAGCTCTCTGGTAATCCTATAAATAAAACAAACAAACAAAAAACCCAAACCTGTTGCTGTTGAGTCACTTCTGACTCATAGCGACCCTATAGGGCAGAGTAGAACTGCCCCATAGGGTTTCCAAGGAGTGCCTGGTGGATTTGAACAGCTGACCTTTTAGTTAACAGCCGAATTCTTAACCACTATGGCATCAGGGTTTCCAATCATATAAATATAAGCATTAAAATCAGCGCAACAAATATCCAATTCCAGCATCAAAAAAAGAAAGAAAACAAATTAAAAATCCTCACAACTGGACCCAATAAGCAACATCATGATAAATGGAGAAAATATTGAAGTTTTCAAAGCTTTCATTTTACTTGGATTCAGAATTAATGCCCATGGAAGCAACAGTCAAGAAATCACATGACATATTGCATTGTGCAAATCTGCTGCAAAAGACCTCTTTCAAGTGTTAAAAAGCAAAGATGTCATTTTGAGGACTCAGGGGCTCCCAACTCAATTGAAAATGGTATTTTCAATCACCTCATATGCATGAGAAAGCTGGGCAATGAATAAGGAAGACTGAAGAAGAATTGATGCCTTTGAATTATGGTGTTGGTGAAGAATATTGAATATACTGTGGAGTGCTAGAAGAAGGAACAAATCTATCTTGGAAGAAGTACAGCCAGGAAGCAAGGATGGTGAGACTTTGTCTCACTTACTTTGGACATGTTATCAGGAGGGAGCAGTTCCTGAAGAAGAATATCATGCTTAGGTAAAACAGAAAAGGGTCAGCAAAAAGAGGAAGTCCCTCAATGAGATGGTTTGACACAGTGGCTGCAACAATGGGCTCAAGCATAACGATTGTGAGGATGGCACAGGACTGGGCAGTGTTTTGTTGTGTTGTGCACAGGGTCGCTATGAGTCTGAATCAGCTCGACGGCACCTAACAACAACAAACAGATTCACATTCTGCATTTCACGTTATAGCACTAGACGGTGAAGTGCAAGAACTTGCATTATAACTATAGTAATAAATAACTGAAAAATTGACCAGTATGGGTATTTCTGGAATCCCTGGATGGTGCAAACAGTTAATGCACTTGGTTCCTAACTGAAAGGTTGGAAGTTTGAGTCTACTCAGAGGCTCCTTGGAAGTCACTGAAAATCCCATGGAGCACATTCTGCTCTGACACGCATGGGGTTGCCATGAGTCAGAATCGACTTGAAGGCAACCGATTTTGTTTAAATTTCTAAACTTGTAAAATTTAGAAAAAGTTGTATCTTAAACTGAAACAATAATCTGCCCCATTTATCCACATGTAAAATGATGGAAAAAAAAAAAACATTATGAGATAAAATTTTCCCACAAATATTATGTCACATGTGTGAGTCAATATAGAAGTAATGTCTTTTTCTTTAATAGCCTAAATTAGAACATGATTTTATATTTTGAATAAGTTTTAAAAATTGAACCCATTTTGTATTTTATTTGGGACTTATTTTCAATGACATCCCCAAGTACTGGCATTTCTGTTAGATATTCATGAGGAACTCTTGCTGTAAATAAAATAAATAATATGGCTACTTCCTATTTTATCAACCGTAGTAAAGCAAGGACACAAGAAAGGATAACTACTACTAACCAAATAAGTATTCCACTGTGAAGCCTATGGTGTATTTCTCTATGTTGTCTGCCCACCCTTCCTTTTCCTGAACATTGGTAGCAACTGTTTGCTTTCTCTGTTCCTGTCTTGACATTTACCCTAACTCCCTCTCCCTCCCCATCCCACCCTCCCTGGCCCTGAGAAATGTTCAGCGTATGCAAGGCCAGAGGAAGATCTGTCAAGGTTTGTAGGAACTTAGAAGCTCTTTTGCTTCCTGAATCCAGACTGTGGAAGCTGAATGGTGACTCTGTGCTTGTTGTGCATGACACCACAGTTGGCACGCTGATATCAGCAGGGAAGGGACAGCATGACCCCTGAGGCTACATGCTGGAAAGGAGACAGCAGAGTGCTACAGACACAAAAGTGAACCGGAGCTTAAACCATGAAATCTTTTCTCCAGAAAGGAGACGCCTTAATCTGATACCCTGGGAAATGGATCTGCCCTGCATCCGGAAACAGAGTACGCCAATCCAGATGCTTCAAGCTTCTGGCAGGTCGCCCTTTGGGTCCCACCCAGTTTTTCCTCATACTTCCCAGAAGCAGCCTACATGGCACTAACATGAAGTAAGAAAATGTGCTGAAGCCCTCCATGTAATTTCAGCCATTTCCATTGTTGTTCTGGTAAGAAACAGCATGTAGTGATGGGCCCATCACTGTCCCTCTGTCTGTGATTGCTTCTAAATATACACTTCCAACAATATGTATTTAAAAAGCCAGAGGGTGACTAAGATCAAGCTTATTTTGATATTTCCAGCTTGTTAGTGCTACTGACCAGGACTTCATGATCTTATTTTTTTAGTTAAAAAATGTTATTATTTTTTAGTGATAAATAATATGCTTATTACATAAAAATCTGTCACTCAAAATATAAAAGGTCTACAATGTGATCCACCCAAAGACAACCAGGGATACCAACTGGACAATATCTTTCCATCTAAACTTCTGTACGTATACAGAATGTAAACAGCTTTGTTTTGATTTAACAATACCTTGTGAATATCTTCCCAAATCTGTAAATACACTTCTATGTCAGTGGTTCTCGAAGTGTGGCCCCCAGGCCAACAGCATGAGTATCAAACTGGGAACTTGTTAGAAATGCAAATTCTTGGACCCTATCCTAGACCTAGTGAATCAGAAATTCTGGAGATGGGGCCCAGTAATTTGTGTTTCAGCAATAATTTCAGGCTATTTTGATGCATAATAAAGTTTGAGAAACAGTGCTACATAACATTAAAAGCCTGCTTGGAATTTCTTTGTATAGATATGACATGGGAAACCCTGGTAGCATAGTGGTTAAGTGCTACAGCTGCTAACCAAAGAGTCGGCAGTTCAAATCCACCAGGTGCTCCTCAGAAACTCTGTGGGGCATTTCTACTCTGTCCTATAGGGTCGCTATGAGTTGGAATCGACTCGACGGCACTGGATTTTGGGTGAGATATGACATAATTTATTTAGCCAGGCCTCTATTGTTAGGAATCTAGGTTGTTTCCAACTTTTCAGTATAACCAACTGCAATGAAAATCTTGTAGCTAAAACTTTGTGGGCATTTCTAATAATTCCAAATGTGGAGTCAATGGGTGAAAGGAAATACAAAATTAAAAAAACAAAAAAAAAATCTGACCCTCTAAATGAATCATGGACCCTTTTCTACCTCACCTTTAGAATCTTCCCATTTCTCTGCTCTTGCCTGACTTCCTCCCTAAGCCCGCGCTCCCTGAAAGGTAGCCTGAGGATCTGGGTTCTTGGCTCAGGTCCTGCCGTTTCTTGTGCCCCATTGTAACAAAGAGACCCTTAAAAAGTTCAATACAGGTTAGAATCGCCTATCTCTTCTTTCTTTTCTAGAATACTCACAAAAATCTCTCAGAAATACTGAAAATTAGTAAAAACATCATTCCACACATCTTATTTATGCTGTGATCGAGATGCAAATTTAAATAGTTTCAACACGATGTGAACAGAATAAGGAATAGAATAAATATTAGGTACATAATAGTTAAGGAATTCAGTTTTAGAACCAAATTCATACCTATATATTGCTTCATGCCTGGAATTTTATTGCCTATGTTGAATCATAATAATTCAGGAAACTTAGTTATCACATTTAAAAAGTTTCTTTTTAACTGCTAGCTTGTGGAGTATTTCAGGTCCAAGTTGATTACCCATCTATTGACTTTAGCACTTTTACACTATTATATTGTTATTGCCTATTTAGTTGTTTAATGTATAAGGCTCAGTATTCAGAGTGCTGAAATTTTGTCTATCTGGTTAATGGCTGTGTCCCCCAGCACCTCCCACAGACTCTGGTACATTGTAGCATTTCGTAATTACTGTTGAATTAATAAATGAACTATTTCTTCAAATACCATTTTATAAAGGAGAAGCTAAGCAGAGTACAGGATGTAGAAAAAGAAAGCAAGATGCTGTCACAAATTCTGCACTCTCAGTGAGAGGTGTTAAACACACACACATTATGTATAAATCCCTACATAAGAATTTGTAATACACTTCTAAATGGCTTTATGGATTCTTTCTCTTCAGCAGCACACAAGAGCTTTCATATCCCTAGTGTCTTAGTCATCTAGTGTTGCTATAACAGAAATACCACAAGTGGATGGCTTTAACAAAGAGAACCTTATTCTCTCATAGTCCAGTAGGCTAGAAGTCCGAATTCAGAGCTCCGGCACCAGGGGAAGTCTTTCTCTCTCTGTTGGCTCTGGAGGAAGGCCCTTGTGATGCATCAGTCTTCCCTTGGTCTGGGAGCATTTCAGCCCAGGAACCTCAGGTCCAAAGGATGTGCTCTGCTCCTGGCACTGCTTTCTTGGTAGTTTTTGAGGCCCACCTATCTATCTCTCTGCTTGCTTCTCTCTTTTATACCTCAAAAGAGATTGGTTTAAGACACTATCTAATCTTGTAGACCTCATCACTATAACTGCCAGTAATCCTTGTTATTATATTGATAGGATTTACAACACATAGCAAAAATCTCATCAAATGACAAAATGGTGGACAATCACACAATACTGGGAATCATGGCCTAACTAAGTTGACACGTATTTTTGGGGGACACAATTCAATCCATGACACCTAGGAAAAGGACCAGGGAGGCATGAGCAAGTACTCCAACAAATAGAAATATTAGATCTTTTCTATGGACTTTGGTCTAGGGTTTCTTATTTATCAAAAATGGAAACTTCAGAATCATAACCGCAGTTGTTCTTTAATGGTTTTTAAACAAAGAGGCAGCTTTTGGCTTCAATGATTTTCTCCTATTTATTGATTTCTGCTTCTATCTTTATTATTTCTGTTTACTTTGGGTTTAATTTGCTTTTCTTTACTAGTTTCTTCAAGTATATCATTGACTTGAGATCTTTCTTT
Source organism: Loxodonta africana (assembly GCF_030014295.1). Classification (NCBI taxonomy): domain Eukaryota; kingdom Metazoa; phylum Chordata; class Mammalia; order Proboscidea; family Elephantidae; genus Loxodonta; species Loxodonta africana. The sequence continues at coordinate 36,119,350 of NC_087345.1, read as the reverse complement.
TTCCCCAGGTATTTCTTTAGGTGCATCCCACAAATTTTGATATGTTTTCATTTAGTTCAAAATGCTTTCTAATTTCTCTCTTGGTTTCTTCTTTTACCCATGGGTTATTGAAGTGTGTCTTATTTAATTTCCAAATATTTGGAGATTTCTCAGATATCTTATTGATTTCTAATTTAATTCCATTGTGGTCAGAGACCATAGTTTGTATGATTTGAATTCTTTTATATTTATTGAGACTTGTTTTATTGCCCAGTATATGATCTGCCATGGTAAATGTTCCTTGTGCACTTGAAAAGATTGTGTATTCTCCTGTCGTTGGATGTTCCATAAATATTAATGAAGACAAGTTGGTTGACGGTGTTATTCAAGTCTTCTGTATCCTTACTGATTCTCTTCTACTTGTTCCATCAATTGTATATACAGAGGGAGGCACTGAAATCTTTGACTATAATTACCCATTTATCTTCTTGTAAGTCTATCAGTTTTTTCTTCCTGTATTTTTAAAACTCACTATTATGTGCATAGCCATTTAGGATTGTTATATATTCCTGATGAATTGACTTCTTTATCAGTAGGAAATGTCCCTCTTTATCTCTGGTAATATTCTTTGATCTGAAATCTACTCTGTCTGATAGTAACATAGCCACTCAAGTTTCTTTTGATTATTGTCAGCATGGTATATCTTTTACTTTTAACCTAGTTGTGTCTTTATATTTAAAGTGGATTTTTTTGTAAGCAGTATAGTTGGGTCTTGTTATTTATTTATTTATATTTTATCCGATCTGATAGTCTATGCCTTTAACTGGAGGGTCTAGACCTTTCTACATTTAATGTGATTGTTGGTATATAAAAAAAAAAGAATTTGTGTTTAAATCTACCATACTGCTATCTGTAAATAATTGGATTTCTTTGAGGACTGCTTTTTTTAAAAAAATTTTTATTGTGCTTTAAGTGAAAGTATACAAATCAAGTCAGTCTCTCATACAAAAATTTATACACACTTTTCTATATATATATATTTTTTTCTATATACTCCTAATTGCTCTCTCCCTAATGAGACAGCGTACTCCTTCCCTCCATTCTCTCTTTTCATGTCCATTTGGCCAGCTTCTGACCCCCTCCACCCTCCCATCTCCCCTTTCAGACAGGAGATACCAACATAGTCTCGTGTGTCTACTTGATCCAAGAAACTCATTCTTCACCAGTATCGTTTTCTATCCCATTGTCCAGTCCAATCCCTGTCTGAAGAGTTGGCTTTGGGAATGATTCCTGTCTTGGGCAAACAGAAGGCCTGGGGACCATGACCACCGGGGTCCTTCTAGTCTCAGTCAGACCATTAAGTCTGGTCTTTTTATGAGAATTTGGGGTCTGCATCCCACTGCTCTCCTGCTCCCACCGGGGTTCTCTGTTGTGTTTCCTGTCAGAGCAGTCATCAGTTGTAGCCAGGCACCATCTAGTTCTTCTGGTCTCAGGCTGATGTATTCTCTGGTTTATGTGGCCCTTTCTGTCTCTTGGGCTCATAATTACCTTGTGTCTTTGGTGTTCTTCATTCTCCTTTGATCCAGGTGGCTTGAGACCAATTGATGCATCTTAGATGGCTGCTGGCTAGTGTTTAAGACCCCAGACACCACTCTCCAAAGTGGGATGCAGAATGTTATCTTAATAGATTTTATTATACCAATTGACTTAGATGTCCCCTGAAATCATGGTCCCCAAACCCCCACCCCTGCTACACTAGCCTTCAAAGTGTTCAGTTTATTCAGGAAACTTCTTTGCTTTTGGTTTAGTCCAGTTGTGCCGACCTCCCCTGTATTGTCTTTCCCTTCACCTAAAATAGTTCTTATCTACTATCTAATTAATGAAGCCCCCTCTCCCTCCTTCCCTCCCTCCGCCCTCTCGTAATCATCAAAGAATATTTTCTTCTCTGTTTAAACTACTTCTCGAGTTCTTCTAATAGTGGTCTTACACAATATTTGTCCTTTTGCAACTGACTAATTTCACTCAGCATAATGCCTTCCATTGAGGATTGCTTTTAAGTTTTGTTAGGTAGAACCAGTATACCCTCTAGTACAGGGCTAATTCTGCATTGAGGCAATGAGTCAGAATTGACTCAAAGACAACTTTTTTTTTTTTTTTTTGGTTATTGAGGTAATACCATTATAATTACTCTAGCAGTTCTACTCTGTCTTATAGGGTCGCTATGAGTCGGAATTGACTTGACGGCAATGGAGTGGGTTAATGAGTTAGGCTGCTAATCAAAAAGTTAGCAGTTCGAATCCACCAGCCACTTTTTGGAAACCTATGGGGAAGTTCTACTCTGTCCTGTAGGGTCGCTATGAGTCGAAATTGACTTGACGGCAATGGGGGAATGAGATACAAGGTTGAAGTGGAGGTTTTCCACTCTGGCTGACTATTCCTGGCCTGTATGACCTCTGTGTTCCTTCTGTCATTCTGGTTGGTTTTCCTGGCCTTGGGTAGTTTTCTTACATGCATGCATTGATCAGTACTCAGCTGGAGATGTGAGGGCCATGTGTAGATCTCTGTATGTCTCTCTGGAAACCCTGATGGTGTAGTGGTTAAGTGCTACAGCTGCTAACCAAAGGGTTGGCAGTTCAAATCCACCAGGCATTCCTTGGAAACTCTATGGGGCAGTTCTATTCTGTCCTATAGGGTCGCTATGAGTTGGAATCGACTCGATGGCACTGGGTTTGGGTTTGGGTTTTATATGTCTCTCTCAGTGAAGCTCTCTCCTCTCTGGTACTTTAACCTGAAAACTCTTGGCCTCCCCAGACTCTCAGCTCCTTAATTCAGGAAATGTATTAGTCTCCTCCCTCCTAAACTGCAGCCTGGAAACTCTCCCTTGGCAGTAAGCTTGGGCAATCACAGGGTTCACCCGATTTGTACCACCTCTCTCAGGGATCACTGTCCACCGCTGCATGATATCCAATACCTGAAAACTATTGTTTCAGATATTTTTTCCATTTTTTTTTCCAGTGGATTTGAACTGCCAACGTTTTGGTTAGTAGCCAAATACTTAACTACTACGCCACCAGGGTTATTGGGCATATCAATCTAAAATATGAAAAATAATTTAAAATATAAGATCTAAACTTTGTGACTTTATTTAATGATTGTATGTTTTAGTAACTTGTATCTTTCCTTAGACACATAAACCCTTATTATAATTTTATTTGTAACTCATGATACCTATTATAATCTACTTTATATTGTGTTTTTCACTATTTACACTATGTTTGATGCATCTTTGTATCCCTGACATCTAATTTAGTGTCTTATAGATTCTCAGTGATACTTATTGAATGAATGGGTCAATATAGAATCATGTGAAGACAGGTTTAATTTTATGATATAAAAATAATAGTATGATTATAATAAAATTATATTTTTGTAATGTACATTTTCTTCCTAAGAGAAAATAGTAGGTACATAGTACTTTAAAAAAAAAAATTTTTTTTTAGTACTTAATATTAAACTTAATCATTATACAAAATATCTTATTTGTATGCTAATCTTGTACCACCTCCAACATGCTTAGCAAAATTTTATTTTATAGAAAAATTTGATTTTATTTATTGATATTTATCAACACTAAAATACTTTTTGAATGCCAAATTTGAATAATATATTTTCAGTAATAAATTTACTTTAACTGCAAGACTGATTACAAAACATTTAGGCAGGAACCACTGGAACTTTTGTCTAATATAATTCAATAAAAAAACAAATTACCTCCACAATAAAAGCTATTTTTATATGAGAAAAAAATCACACGTCTCCCTTGACCTATTTAAGCCTGATTAGGATAGCATTGAGAAACATTTCTGATTGTATTGTAAAACCAAAAACCGAAACCCGTTGTTGTCGATTCCAACTCATAGTGACCCTATAGGATGGAGTAGAACTACCCCATAGAGTTTCCAAGGAGTGGCTAGTGGATTCGAATTGCCAACTTTTTGGTTAGCAGCTGAGCTCTTAACCACTGCATCACCAGGACTTCAACTGTATTATAAAGCCATCATTTATTTTATTTGGTTGTTTACTAGCAAACGGCATTTGCTTAATTCAGTTGAACTTTGTTACTCTTCATTGACAACTGTTCTCATTATTGTTAGCTTGACAACACACTTAAGACCTAAACATAGAAACCGATCTATTTGCTTCCATTTGTACTCAGCAAAACCTGCAAAAGCCGGAAACCGTGTAAGGCAGAAACCTGTCAGAGAAGGAAAACTCAAATATTTTCCACCAAAATGAGTGATTAAAAATTCGTAAGACTGTACCGTGTCAAATGTGGAAAACTTGCGAGACCCAGCAAAACAAGGCAGTCCTGTTGAGTTCCAGCTCTCACAGGCTTCACTGTATTTATTAAGCTATTTCAAAATTTGAACCTCTCATAATTTTTAGATTGCTAAAATTTAGTGGGATTCACACACTCAAGTTTTTGTATTGTCACTTCACTTTAACAAGGAAGGTGAAACTTCAATTGACTTCTGTAGCCAGTCACTGGCACCATTTAAGTTGAAGCTCTTACGTATCTGAGTTGAAAAACTCAAAGAGCAAAGATCCAATGAGATAAGTATATATACTGTAATATGCTCTTGATATAGGCTTTCTGCTTTTGTGTGTAGTTAGCCTTTTTGGAAAGTATGTGAAAATTTAGGCTTTTAAAGGGTGGCAGTGAGTGGGAGTTTTGGTTTTAAGCAAACAGAAGACTGGACAAGGAGAAGGTAGCATAATTGACACGTGGGCGTCTGCAGTGGAGCAGCTGGTTGGTTTAATTTTAGAACATTTGTCCTCGAATGTGCCACTTTAAGTGAAGCACCTACTTGTCTGAGAGAAGTGTGTCTGTCTTTTGGATAACACCAAAATGCCCTTGTTTATACTCTGGAACATTAGGCACCTTGTTTCATCAGATAGCCCACATTTTAAAGTGGGAGAGTCTTATCTACTCAACTAGTCCTTCTGAGATAGGACACTATAGTCTAATAAAGCTCTCAATGGAGCAAGCTGAGGAATGCAGTGCACTCAAGTGACTTACTTGTATGATAACCTCGATTTGTAAGGACACAAAAGCCTCTTTGCATGTTTCAAGGGCATATTTACAGTTTTAAAGTGATGAAAAGGCAGCTCCTTAAATATCTTCAGGGGGAAGGGAAATGACAGAACTGCAAGGAGGAACAAGAAACAAGACAGAAACCAAAATAAAATTAAAGATCAGGGCTAAAAATAAATAAAAATTGTTCTCCAGTCAATGGGGGATCCTAGCTCTTCCTTTGCCCTTAGCACTTGGAGTCATAGGCTTTGAGTGTCAGAGAGTCCTTAGCAATCAATGATCTAGCCCAACTAGAGGAAACTGAGGCTTAGAGTGCTTAAAGTGACTTGCTAAAGGTCAACCAATAGTTTGGTGACAGAGTTAAGACTAGAATTCAGTCTCTTCTGACCTAATGACTTTTCCACTATAACCTACTTTATACTTGTTTCTGTATCTAGCTGTTTCTGAAATAAAGTTAGATTTAAAATATAAGATTAAAGAAAACATATATAATTTATCTCACTTCCACTTGTCATTCTAATAATGGATGTGATTAACTGTGCCACTTGTGTTCTATTAAAGGATGTGGCTAACTGTAACCCTTGCTAGAAGCAATGATACCTGCTTCTATTTGGCTCACAGGTATGTAGTGAAGATTTTCCAAAAGGTATCAGATATAGGGAGTCCCTGGGTGGTACAAATGGTTAACCCACCTGGCTGTTAAAAATGTTGGTGGCTGTAGTCTACCCAGAGGCACCTTGGAAGAAAAGCCTAGCTATCTACATCTGACAAATCAGCCACTGAAAGCCTTGTGGATCACAGTTCTGCTTTGACACACATGAGTTGGAGTCAACTCAATGGCAACTGCCTTAACAAATGTAGAAATGCTTGGAAAATCACTGATCTTTATAAGTGCAATTGATTGGTATCTAGCCTTTTACTGGGTAGTTGCTTTGTTTTTGCCAGTGTCCCTTCTTTGGGACTGAGTCCTATCTGTGAATGCAGCCAGTGTCTAGGATTCATTGACAGACCTCTCAGACATCTGTCTGAGGCTTCGTAGATTGTCTGTCTACCTGGATAACTTCCAAATATTGATCCCCTCTGTTTGCTGACCTACATCGGAAATTGCTGTATCCTTGGACGTCATATCTGGTCTGTCTGAATGAAAGCTGTCAGCTGAGCCATCACATCTAGCCCATCCTAGTTGCAGGTCTAGTGCTAGGCCCTGATCATAAACCACATCTACATAGTATATTCCTGAGTAAGTTAAGTTGCTTTCAGGACCTCTCTTAACTCCTTTGACTCCCTCACTCTTCCCCCCAAACCTATGTCTTGTTGATTTGACCACCTACCTCCTGACTATCCATTTCTCTCCATTTCCACTAGCCCTGCTCAAGTATAGGCCACCATCAAGTCTCACTTAGGTTATTACAGTCTTTCCCAACTGATCTCCCTGCTTTAACTTCCCACCCCTGTGACTTTGGTTACAAATTTACATTCTAGTCATACTGAATTCCTGCCTGTTCCTAGAAAGCTTCATATTCTCACTTTTTTCCCAGGCCTTTGCCTGTGCTATTCCACCTGCTTGGAAAGCTTTTCACACCTGCCATTGGCTCCCACTGCCCCACCTTCTTACTTGACCAACTCATACCCATATTTTAAGTATCATCTTAGATGTCACTTTCTTCAGAAAGCTTTCTTAACCATCCCTTTCCACTCCATGCCTAGATTAGCGGTTTCTCTTATGTGCTACTTTAAATGCCTGTTATTTCTTTCAGACTTAGCACTTATCTATTTTACTTGGTTGTATTGCATGCTAGACAGTAAGCTTCATGAGTGCAGGAGGACCTTGTCTGTCTTGCCCACTAGTGTATAGTTATAGTAAGAGTGAACACATATTTATTGAAAAACCGTACTCACACTTAGAAATTATTTGTATTCTACAAACTGCTTTCATTTTTATTTATCTCATTTCATCCTTACAGTAAACCTATGAAGTAGATATTTTTCATTCCCATTTTTTAGATAGGAAAACTAAAGATGTTAAGTGACTTGTCCAAGGTCACCTACTAGTAAGTGGCAGAGCTAATATTTGAACTCAGGTTGTTGGAGTCCAAGTTCAGTGCTATTACCATTATATCATAGCTGACTCATTTGGCTATAGAATAACTTAAAGTATTTGAGCAGTTGATTAGGAACGTGAAATGAACAGCATTTCCCTTCAGGAGAGTTAATATGGAAAAGAGAAGAGCCTAAACCATAGTAAAGGCACTGGATGGAAGAAGGGAAGCAACCACATGTGAGAGGCAAAGAAATAAATGTCAGAAAAAAAAAAAAAAAACTATAGAACTAAAGGTTAAGTTTTGGGGGACACACATGGTTAGAGGTCAGGAGGAAGGAGAATGCCAGAAATAATACAAAAAAGGGTCAATAAGCAACATTGGAAAATAATGAAAATTTAGTATCATATACCCAAAGGAACGGAGAACGCAAAGAAAGAAGATGTAATAAATGGTAAATGTAATTCAGAAGAAAGAAGACTGAGAAAAACTTTTTGGATTTGGCCAGATCACAGGTGACTTTTTGAAAACCTAGATGGAATAAGGGTCAGTGTGTAAAGTTTTCAGAAAACAGTACTGACAACGAAATGGAAGCAAGAGAGAAGAGATTGAAGAATTTTGGCAGTTTGTTTATTCATTCATCAGTTGACAGATATTTGGGTTGTTTCCAGATTTTGGCTATTATGAATAAAACTGCTATGAACATTCACATACAAGTGAGTGTGAGGACATAAGTTTTCATTTTTCTTGGGTATTAGGAGAGGAATTGCTAGGTAGTGTGGTAAGTGCATATTTAACTTTATAAGGAACTGCCAAACTGTTTTTTAAAAGTGGCTAGACTATTTTTCAGTCCTACTGGCAATGTATGAAGGGAGGTCTAGTTGCTCCACATCCTCACCAATTTGCTATTGTCAGTCTTTGTAATTTTACTGTTTATAGTGAATGTGAGCAGTATCTCATTGTGGTTTTAATTTGCATTGCCCTATTTATTTTTTATTATTTACTGGTTGACTGACTAATGATGTTAAGCATCTTTTCCTGTGTTTATTTGACATACATCTTTGGTGAACAGTGTGTTCAAATCTTTTTGCCCATGTTTTTCTTCTGGTGGTTTTTCCTCTTATTGCATTATAAAAGTTCTTTATAGGTTTTTATATGTAAATATATATTCGTATACATGATTTTCAAATATTTTTTGCAAAGTTCAATTTATCATTATTTTCCTTTTATTATTTGTGCTTTTTGTGTTTTATTTAAGAAATCTTTGCCCACCTCAAGGTCATAAGTATTTTCTCCTATTTTTTTTTTTTTCTAGAGATTTTATAGGTTTGGCACTTACATTTTGGTCAATGGTCCAATTTGAGTTAATGTTTGTATATAGTGTGAACAAAGTATTAAGGTTCATTTTTCTTTTTTTTTTTGGCCTATGGATGTTCAGGAAACCCTGGTGGTGTAGTGGTTAAGTGCTACAGCTGCTAACCAAAGGGTCAGCCGTTCAAATCCGCCAGGCACTCCTTGGAAACTCTATGGGGCAATTCTACTCTCCTACAGGGTCGCTATGAGTAGGAATTGACTCGATGATACTGGGTTTGGTTTTTTGGATGGATGTTCAATTGTTTCACCACCATTTGTTGAAAAGACTATCCGTTCTTCATTGAATCACTTTGACAACTTGGTTTTGCGTGGCTTTCCTTATGTTTCTTTTCTTTGAGGTTTATTGAGCTTCTTAGATTTGTGGATTTATAGTTTTCTTCAAGTTTGGGAAAAATTTGCCTATTATCCCATTAAATATTTTTTTTGATCCTCTGCTTCTCCTTTTAGACTCCAATTACATGAATGTTAGACCACTTAATATTGTCTCACAGGTCCCATATGCTCTTTTTATTCCATTCTCTTTTCTGTCTGTACTTCATTGTTTTATAGTGCTTATTGCAATGCCTTTGAATTCCCCAATATTTTCTTTGGTACTATCTAAACTGCTGTTAATCCTTTGCAGTATATTTTTCATTTCAGATTTGCACTTTCAATCTCTGGAAGTTCCATTTGTATCTTTTTAATATTTTCCATTTCTCTCCTCAACATATTCATGTTTTCTTGAACATATGGTATATATTTATAATAGCTTCTTTAATGTCTTTGTCTGCTAATTCTATCAGCTGTGTCATTTCTGGGTCTGTTTCTACTCCTGCTTCTTTTCATGCCTGTCAATTTTTGATTGAACATCAGACATTGTGAATTTTATGTTGCTGGTTGCTGGATTTTGATGTATTTCTCTAAGAAACGTTAGACATTGTTCTTGCATGCAGTCAATTTACTTGGGATATGTTTGATCTTTTTGAGTTTTAATTTTTGTTAGGGTGAATCCAGGGTAGCATTTATCCTAGGGCTAATTTAACCCTGCTACTACCAACTTTTTGGTTAGCAGCTAAGCACTTAACCACTGTGCCACCAGGGTTCCAATATTAATGATATTGTTTGATAACTTCTGCAACAGTGGTCTCAAGAATAACACAATTGTGAGGATGGCACAGGACTGGGCAGTGTTTCGTTCTGTTGTACATAGGGTCGCTATGAGTCAGGATCAACTCAATGGCACCTAACAACAACAATCTAAACATATCTATGTTTCTATAAACATATAGTTCTTTTCTCTTATCCACTTTTTAAGAGTAAGAAAACTCTTAAATCCTAATAAGACTAAATGCCAGTGAAATTAATTATCCATTGTGGCAAAAGATTTAGCTTTTTTTTTTTTTAACATTAAAGGCTTTAAAATTGGTTAGGACCCTCTGTTTATCCCTTCAATTAATCTTCCTTATAAAAATGCATATGTGTATAAATTAACAAACACTTCCCCTGACTAGGTATCAATGGAAAAGCACAATTGCTGATTAGTTTGACCTTAAAACTAGCTTCTTTGTTGAACATGTGTGTGCCTACTGAGGGATTTCTATAACGCAAACCTAACCAACATCTGCTTTCAACTTTTTCTTTAAGAAGCTTAATCAGTAGTAACCAAAATGTCCTGATTAGGGTTAAAAAAAAAAAAAGAAAACCAAGCTTTAAACACTGTTACTCTGGTGGGGAGATCCTGGCTACCAAACAAATAGACTTCAAAGGGACCTCTCCACTTGCCCTAGACCACAGATAAATATTTGCTGTTACCTTAGTACTAGGAAGCATAGGGCTACTTTGTCCTTCGCTTTCAGGAGACCTTGAAGATAGGCGTTAACACCATGAAAAGTTTTCCCAATAGAGACAAATTTTATGATACCTTTTTCCATTAAGTTCTAGTCTGAAGTATGAGGATTAGTTGCAAGAGTTCAGTTAAGAAAGAGAACTGAAAGCTGAATTAGAAGGACCAGACAGAGACTTGTTGACATAAAGACCAGTAATTGAGCAATTGTCATAAAAAGTAAAAAGTAGATCTTATTTTCTCTACTTTGATGAAATAAAATAGATCTACTAAAGGACTGGTAAGTCTAATTTATATGATTCAGAAGGGTAGAAAACTATGAAGTTAGTCTTATTTTCTTTTGTTCACAGAGTAAACTGATCGAGGAAAGCTGCAAGTACAGAATTTTTCAGGATGTTTAAGCCACTGGGCCTACAGAGCAAGAAAGCTCACAATTGAAACTCCGACTTCAAAGTAGAAATATGCTAACAAATTAAATCTCATTTCCATGTTTCTTTTTCTTTTTTTTAATTTTTATTGTGCTTTAAGTGAAAGTTTACAAATCAAGTCGTACTCTCATACAAAAAATTATAAACACCTTGCTAGATACTTGTAATTGCTCTCCCCTTAATGAGACAGCACACTCCTTCCCCCGACTCTCTGTTTTCATGTCTATTCCACCAGCTTCTGACCCCCTCTACCCTCTCATCCCCTCTTCAGACAGGAGATGCCAACATAGTTTCCTGTGTCTACTTGATCCAAAACACTCATTCTTCACCAATATCATTGTCTACCCCATAGTCCAGTCCAATCCCTGTCTGAAGAGTTAACTTTGGGAATGGTTTCTGTCTTGGGCTAACAGAAGGTCTGGGGACCATGACCTCCGGGGTCTTTCTAGTCTCAGTCAGACCATTAAGTCTGGTCTTTTTACGAGAATTTGGGGTCTGCATCCCACTACTCTCCCCTGCTCCCTTAGGGATTCTCTGTTATGTTCCCTGACAGGACAGTCATTGGTTGTAGCCGGATACCATCTAGTTCTTCTGGTCTCAGGCTGATGTAGTCTCTGGTTTATGTGGCCCTTTCTGTCTCTTGGGCTCATAATTACCTTGTGTCTTTGGCGTTCTTCATTCTCCTTTGCTCCAGGTGGGTTGAAACCAATTGATGCATCCTAGATGGCCGCTTGCTAGCATTTAAGACCCCAGATGACAGTCTCCAAAGTGGGATGCAGAATGTTATCTTAATAGATTTTATTATACCAATTGACTTAGATGTCCCCTGAAACCGTGGTCCCCAAACCCCTGCCCCTGCTACACTGGCCTTCGAAGCATTCAGTTTATCTTGGAAACTTCTTTGCTTTTGGTTTAATCCAGTTGTGCTGACCTGTCCTGTATTGTGTGTTGTCTTTCCCTTCACCTCAAATACTTCTTATCTACTATCTAATTAGTGAAGTCTCCTCTCCCTCACTCCCCCCTCTCATAACCATCAAAGAATATTCTCTTCTCTGTTTAAACTATTTCTCGAGTTCTTTTAATAGTGGTCTTATGCAATATTTGTCCTTTTGCAGCTGACTAATTTCACTCAGCGTAATGCCTTCCAGATTCCTCCATGTTATGAAATGTTCCACAGATTCATCATTGTTCTTTATTGAATGGGTAATACTCCATTGTGTGAATATACCATAATTTATTTATCCATTCATCTGTTGATGGGCACCTTGGTTGCTTCCATCTTTTTGCTATTGCAAACAGTGCTGCAGTGAACATGGGTGTGCATATATCTGTTCGTGTAAAGGCTCTTATTTCTCTAGGATATAGTCCAAGGAGTGGGATTGCAGGATTCTATGGTAGTTCTAGTTCTAGTTTTTTAAGGAAGCACCAAATCAATTTCCAAAGTGGTTGTACCATTTTACATTCCCACCAGCAGTGTATAAGTGTTCCAGTCTCTCCACAACCTCTCCAGCATTTATTGTTTTGTGTTTTTTGGATTAATGCCAGCCTTGTTGGAGTGAGATGGAATCTCATTGTAGTTTTGATTTGCATTTCTCTAATGGCTAATGATTGTGAACATTTCCTCACGTATCTGTTAGCTACCTGAATGTCTTCTTTAGTGAAGTGCCTGTTCATCTCCTTTGCCCATTTTTTAATTGGGTTATTTGTCTTTTTGTGGTTGAGTTTTTGCAGTATCATGTAGATTTTAGAGATCAGATGCTGATCGGAAATGTCATAGCTAAAAACTTTTTCCCAGTCTGTAGATAATCTTTTTACTCTTTTGGTGAAGTCTTTGGATGAGCATAGCTGTTTGATTTTTAGGAGCTCCCAGTTATCTGGTTTCTCTTTTGCATTGTTAGTAATGTTTTACTTACTATTTGTGCCATGGATTAGGGCTCCTAGCATTGTCCCTATTTTTTCTTCTGTGATCATTATTATTTTAGGTTTTATATTTAGGTCTTTGATCCATTTTGAGTTTGTTTTTGTGCAGGGTGTGAGGTATGAGTCTTGTTTCATTTTTTTGCTGATGGATATCCAGTTATGCCAGCACCATTTGTTAAAAAGACTGTCTTTTCCCCATTTAACTGACTTTAGGCCTTTGTCAAATATCAGCCGCTCATATGTGGATGGATTTATGTCTGGATTCTCAATTCTGTTCCGTAGGTCTATGTATCTGTTGTCGTACCAGTACCAGGCTGTTTTGACTACTATGGTGGTATAATACATTTTAAAATCAGGTAGAGTGAGGCCTCCCACTTTGTTCTTCTTTTTTCAGTAATGCTTTAGTAATCCAGGACCTCTTTCCCTTCCATATGAAGTTGGTGATTTGTTTCTCCATCTGATTAAAAAATGTCATTGGAATCTGGATCAGAATTGCATTGTATCTATAGATCACTTTTGGTAGAACAGACATTTTTACAATGTTAAGTGTTCCTATCCATGAGCAAGGTATGTTTTTCCACTTACGTAGGTCTCTTTTGGTTTCTTGGAGTACTGTCTTGTAGTTTTCTATGTATAGGTCTTTTGCATCTCTGGTAAGATTTATTCCTAAGTATTTTATGTTCTTGGGGGCTACCATAAATGGTATTGATTTGATTTCCTCTTCGGTGTTCTTTTTGTTGGTGTACAGGAATCCAACTGATTTTTGTATGTTTACCTTGTATCCTGATACTCTGCTGAACTCTTCTATTAGTTTCAGTAGTTTTCTTGAGGATTCCTTGGGTTTTTCTGTGTATAAGATCATGTCATCTGCACATAGAGATACCTTTACTTCTTCCTTACCAATCTGGATGCCCTTTATTTCTTTATCTAGCCTAATTTCCCTGGCTAGGACCTCCAGCTCAATGTTGAAACAAGAGTGGTGATAAAGGGCATCCTTGTCTGGTTCCTGATCTCAGGGGTAATGCTTTCAGACTCTCTCCATTTAGGATGATGTTGGCTGTTGGCTTTGTATAAATGCCCTTTATTATGCGAGGAATTTTCCTTCTATTCCTATTTTGCTGAGAGTTTTTATCATGAATGGATGTTGAACTTTGTCAAATGCCTTTTCTGCATCAATTGATAAAATTATGTGGTTCTTGTCTTTTGTTTTATTTATATGATGGATTACATTAATTGTTTTTCTAATGTTGAACCATTCCTGCATACCTGGTATGAATCCCACTTGGTCATGGTGAATTATTTTTTTGATATGTTGTTGAATTCTATTGGCTAGAATTTGTTGAGGATTTTTGCATCTAAGTTCATGAGGGATATAGATCTGTAATTTTTTTTTTTTTTTTTTGTGGTGTCTTTACCTGGTTTTGGTATCAGGGATATGCTGGCTTTATAGAATGAGTTTGGGAGTATTCCATCCTTTTCTATGTTCTGAAATACCCTTAGTAGTAGCGGTGTTAATACCTCTCCGAAAGTTTGGTAGAGCTCTGTAGTGAAGCTGTCCGGACCAGGGCTTTTTTTTCTGGGAGTTTTTAGATTACCTTTTCAATCTCTTCTTTTGTTATGGGTCTATTTAGTTGTTTGACCTCTGTTTGTGTTAGTTTAGGTAGGTAGTGTGTTTCTAGGAATTCATCCATTTCTTCTAGGTTTTCAACTTTGTTAGAATATAATTTTTCATAGTAATCTGATATGATTCTTTTAATTTCAGTTGGGTCTGATATAATATCGCCCATCTCATTTCTTGTTTGGGTTATTTGCTTCCTCTCCTGTTTTTATTTTGTCAGTTTGGCCGATGGTTTATCAATTTTTTGTTGCTTTTTCAAAGAACCAGCTTTTGGTTTTGTTAACTCTTTCAATTGTTTTTCTGTTTTCTATTTCATTTAGTTCTGCTCTAATTTTTATTATTTCATTTCTTTTAGTGCCTGACGTTTTCTTTTGTTGTTCTCTTTCTTTTTGTTCAAGTTGTAGGGATGATTCTTTGATTTTGGCCCTTTCTTCTTTTTCGATGTGTGCATTTACTGATATAAATTGGCCTCTGAGCACTGCTTTTGCTGTGTCCCAAAGATTCTGATAGAAAGTGTTTTCATTTTCACTGGATTCTGTGAATTTCTTTATTCCATCCTTCATGTCTTCTATAACCCAGTCTTTTTTCAGCAAAGTATTGTTCAGTTTCCAAGTGTTTTGTTCAGTTTCCAAGCTTTTTCTGTTCTTGATTTCTACTTTTATGACCTTATGGTCAGAGAAGATGTTTTGTAATATTTCAGTGTCTTGGATTCTGCTAAGACTTGCTTTATGACCTAATATGTGGTCTATTCTAGAGATGTTCCATGTGCACAGGAAAGAAAGTATACTTGGCTGCTGTTAGGTGGAATGTTCTCTTTATGTCTATAATGTTGAGTTGGTTGATTGTGGCATTTAGATCTTCCGTGTCTTTATTGAGCTTCTTTCTGGATGTCCTGTTCTTCATTGAAAGTGGTGTGTTGAAGTCTCCTATTAAAATTGTGGAGCTGTCTATCTTACTTTTCAATGCTGTTAGAGTTTGTTTCATGTATCTTGCAACCCTGTCATTGGGTGCATAAACATTTAATATGGTTATATCCTCCTGGTATGTTGTCCCTTTAATCATTATATAGTGTCCTTCCTTATCCTTTGTGGTGGATTTAACTTTAAAGTCTATTTTGTCAGAAATTAATATTGCCACTTCTGATCATTTTTGATTGTTGTTTTCGTGATACATTTTCTTCCATCCTTTGAGCTTTAGTTTGTGTCTCTAAGTCTAAGGTGTGTCTCCTGTAGGCAGTATGTAGACGGATCGTGTTTTTTAATCCATTCTGTCACTCTTTGTCTCTTTATTGGCGCATTTAGTCCATTAACATTCAGCGTAATTATAAATAGGTATGAGTTTAGTGCAGACATTTTGATGTCTTTTTTTGTGCATTGTTGACAGTTTCTTTTTCCCACTTAATTTTTTGTGCTGAGTAGTTTATCTTTATATATTGGCTTTTCCTCTTATTCGTTGTTGATTTTGATTCTGCTGAGTCTCTATTTTTTTCTGGTATTTTATTTTGGTGAGTAGGTTAGTCTCCTTTGTGATTACCTTAATATTTACCTCTATTTTTCTAAGTTTAAACCTAATTTTTATTTCTTTTATATCGCCTTGTCTTCCTCTCCATATGAAAGATCTATGACTACATTTCTTAGTCCCTCTTTATTATTGTAGTGTTGCCTTCTTTTACATAATAACATCGCTGTTTCCCTGTTTTGTGTGTTTTTTTATCTTGATTTATTTTTGTGATTTCCCTGTCTGGGTTAACATCTAATTGCTCTGTCCACTGTCCTAGTCTTGGTTTGATACCTGATATTATTGATTTTCTAACCAAAGAGCTCTGTTTAGTATTTGTTGTAGCTTTGGTTTGGTTTTTATGAATTCCCTAAACTTCTGTTTATCTGGAAATGTCCTAATTTCACCTTCATACTTGAGAGACAGTTTGCTGGATATAAGCATCTTGGCTGGCCATTTTTTTCCTTCAATGCTTTATATAAGTCATCGCATTGCCTTCTTGCCTGCATGGTTTCTGCTGAGTAGTCCGAGCTTATTCTTATTCACTCTCCTTTGCAGGTGACTTTTCCTTTATCCCCAGCTCCTCTTAAACTTCTCTCTTTACCTTTGGTTTTGGCCAGTTTGATTTAAATAAGTGTTGGTGACTTTCTTTTAAAAGCTACCTTATGTGGAGTTCAATGAGCATCTTGGATTGATATCTTCTCATCTTTCAGGATATCAGGGAAGTTTTCTGCCAACAAATCTTCAACAATTCTCTCTGCATTTTCTGTTATCCCTCCCTGTTCTGTTACTCCAGTCATTCATAGGTTATTTCTCTTGAGAGAGTCCCACATGATTCTTAAGGTTTCTTCATTTTTTAAAAATTCTTTTATCTGATTTTTCTTCAAATATATTGGTGCCAAGGGTTTTATCTTCAAGGTCTCCAGTTCTGCCTTCCACTTGCTCGATTCTGCTCCTCTGACTTTCTATTGTGTTGTCTAATTCTGTAATTTTATTGCTAATCTTCTGAATTTCTGATTGCTGTCTCTATGGATTCTTGCAGCTTATTAAATTTTTCATTATGTTCTTGAATAACCTTTTTAATTTCTTCAACTACTTTATCTGTGTGTTCCTTGGCCTGTTCTGCGTATTGCCAGATCTCCTTCCTAATTTTGTTCCTGATGTCTTGAAGAGTTCTGTATATTAATCTTCTGAATTCTGCATCTGGTAATTCCAGGAAGGCACCTTCATCCAGAAGATGCTTTGATTCTCTGTTTTGAGAGCTTGTTGAAGTGATAATAGTCTGTTTCTTTATGTGGTTTGATATTGACTGTTGTCTCTGTGCCATCTATAAGTTATTGTATTAGTTTATTTTATGTTTGCTTACTATCCTAGTTTCTTGTTTTGTTTTGTTATGCCCAAATGCGTTGCTTGAGTGAGCTAGCTTGATAATTTTCACCTTTGGAGCTCTGACACACTGTCACCAGATGGCTAGAGCTGTTATCATGTATATGAGCTTATGAGTCCATTCATTTTTCTTGTGTGGATTGAGCTCAGGTGTCCAGGTAGCTGCTCATCAAGTGTGTTGTACAGGCTCTGTCCTACAGTCTTAGAGGGGCTGGGGTGTTTTGTGTAGGTACTGGTATCTAGTTGCAGCAGGGGGTCACGCTCTGAACAAGCCAGGGAGCTGGGAACCATCCCCTGAGTGTCTGTGAGGAAAGCACTTCCCTGTTCTCTAGACCATACTGGTGGGTGGGTTCTGCAGATGGACCATGGGCACCCAATGCTTTTGTTTGTAAGGACTGGGAGGTACCAGTTATCCTTGGACCCCTGTGGCAGGTGGCTGGGTGACCTGAGTGGAGCCACCAGTCCTTATGCCCCTGATGTGGGTAGGTGAGAGCCCTGTTTAATAGGCAAAGTGGTGTCAAATATCAAAAACCCACCTCTCCACCACACTGCTTAAACAGTTGCAGTCTGCCAGCAAGGGCCTATTCTCTTGGAATAGGCCCACACAGGTCCATGCAGGGGGGAAAGGTATTCAAAGTCCATGGACCGTTTTTGCCTGGACAGGAGCTGCGTCTGTCCTCAGCTCCCCAGGTTAGTGGAGCTGGCAAATTATCTTTTCCCCCTGTTGTGAATTTATTCCTTCTCCAAGTCCGGGGACATGGCTCAGGACACTCAAATGGGCCTATCTCAGGCCCAGGGAAATCAACAGTCACTGAAGCCATCTTGGGTGTGGGAGGCACAGTAAAATATGTGCAAGCACTTAGCTTTTGCCAAGAGCGCCGTTATTCTCTGCGTCCAGAGGTGTGAGTAGGCTGGGTGGCTGGCTGCTTCTCCCTCAGGAAACTGCTGCTGAACCCTACTATCAGCCTGCTGCAGCTGGTCCTGGGAATGGTGTCTGAGGGATCCCAGTGATTCAGGTCTGGTAACTCCTCTTCGCTTCTGAACCAACTCTGCTTCCCCCTGCTGCTCAGTCTGTTTTCTAACTTTGCCTTTGATGTTCATGGCTCCTAGCTTGTCATAAATTGCTTCACTTGATTTTTCCGGTCTTTGTTGTAAGAGGGATTGCTGGAAGCATCTGGCTATTCAGCCATCTTGGCCTCACCTTCCCAAATGTTTCTTTTTTAATAAATTTAAGTAATAACAAGATTTCAAACCTGGATAGATTGTAAGCTTGGCTAATATAAATTCTGATTGTGTCTCCTATCATCAGTGTCATATTTATTTCTAAATGATGACAAAGTCATGATTAAGAGAAAATCTCAGGTTTATGTGAAAATCCCAGATTTATTATTAAGCTTCTTAATAAAGGAATCATTTATTTATTAACTCAACCATTCCTTATTGAGAAAACACGCTGTATCAGGTAGTGTGCTAGGTACTGTAGATATTAAGTTGAATAATAAAATAAATAATACATAAATTTAATTCATCCTCCAATTCTTGATAATTGAGCTCTATCAAAAGTGGTGTCAAAAATAGCTCAAAATATTTTTTAAAAAATTAGAGGTGAACATAAGGCTATTTAATCCAAATTTCTCAGTGCAAGAAGATTCCCTATAATAGGTGATACCCAACCATTCTCTACTTGATCCTATACCCTAAACAGGCAGCATGGTTTTTTTTTTTTTTTGGATGGTTCTAATCATTAAAAAGTTCTTGTGTATTAAGCCAGCATATGTTCCCTGTAATGTCTACAAACTGGTCCTGGAGCTATACAAAATAAATCTATTTCATTTTCAGTATAGAAGTCCTTCAAATATTTAAGTGCAAACATCAACTTATCTTAACTTTCATTCCTCAAGTAAATTATCTGCAGTATCTCATATCACATAGTTTCTAGATCTTTTAACACTCCAATGGGTAGCAAATGACGTCTGTTTTATTTGAACATGTAAGCTACTGATGACAATATTTTTTAGACATTTTTCCCTCTAAGCTGTCAAACAAAATCTAACCTCTGTTTCTGAACATTCCTTTTCCAATTTTATTTTTTAAGCCAAATGCACTCAAAGCTTTTTCTATAACCTAAGCAATATTAAGAATTTAAAAGACCTATAAACCAAAAACAAACCAAACCCATTGCCATCTAGTTGATTCCAACTCATAGCAACCCTATAAGACAGAGTAGGACTGCCCCATAAAGTTTCCAAGGAGCACCTTGTGTATTCGAATGGTGACCTTTTGGTTAGCAGCTGTAGCTCTTAACCACTATGCCACCAGGGTTTCAAAAAAAAAAAAGACCTATAGTATTTTCAATATAACTCTTCTGGGAAGACATGAAGTTGATTGAGTGGAGGCAGTGGTGTGTGAAGGAAAAAAAAAATGTATTCTATGAGACATGGAGCCCTGATGGTGCAATGGTTAAAGAGTTTGGCTGCTAACCAAAAGTCTGGCAGTTCAAATCCACCAGCTGCTCCTTGGAAACCCTATGGGGCAGTTCTACTCTGTCCTGTAGGGTTGCTATGAGTCAGAATCTACTTGACAGCAATAGTTTTTTTTGGTTTATATGAGACATATTGTTTATGTAACTAACCTCTTGAGCACTCACCTCTAATCATAGCAAAACAATGGAGGCAAAATTGTCAGTCCAGTATCATTATTTTGGGAGGTGAGGAAGGGGAGAAAAGTGTCATTTTTATATATGAATTAGAATGTTACGATATTATCTGCATCTTCTCAAACACCTATCATTGTATCAGAAACCCCGGTGGTGTAGTGGTTAAGTGCTACAGCTGCTAACCAAAAGGTCGGCAGTCTGAATCCACCAGGCACTCCTTGGAAACTCTATGGGGCAGATATATACTCTGTCCTACAGGGTCACTATGAGTCAGAATCGACTTAATGGGAATGAGTTGGTTTATCGTCATATTATGTAGTTCATGACAAAATGATATTTCTGGTTACATGTCAGGTAAATTGACAGGCAGACCGGTGGGTAAAGGTTGGGTTAACAAGGAGGTGGCATTTTAAATATTCAGTAACTATGCATGAAGCAGAATCAGTTCCCTTTGCTCTCAAAGCAGTTGAAGTGATGAAGGTGACTGGCTGGAAGCTGACCAGAAGATTAGACTGGCCCTTGAGGATGCCAGCACCAGGCGTCAGCTCCATAGGTAACACGTCCTACTGGTTACACTCACAGCCCCTGTTAGACCAGCTAAAAGAGGCTAAATGCTTTGTCAATGCATTAGCTTCTGTTTAAGAAGAAGAGCTAAAGAACGAAATAATACATCACTGAACTCCTGCCCATGAATTTCCATGTGTGCCTGGTGCATGTTTTACAAAGTTCTTGGAAAACAGCTGGGTGTGAGTTCTGGTTAAAGTATTTTAAATTGATTATCTTTTAAACGTGGTGTAACTCCCTGACTAGCTTAAACGGTGCCTCATGTGAGGCTTTTTAAATCATATTATTTTAAAAGTCCATTAATCTTAACAAATCTGTCATATAAAATCACATAGAATATCTACTCTTAATAAAAGGATAAAGGCAAGTCCAAGTAGGGAATTCGGACAAGAGCCAGGAACCTAATTTTGTCATATAAAATCACATAGAATATCTACTCTTAATAAAAGGATAAAGGCAAGTCCAAGTAGGGAATTCGGACAAGAGCCAGGAACCTAATTCTGCTCATTCACTCTAAGTTCACTACAGAAAACCTCTTCCTAGAATCCCTTGGAAATTCCTCCCTGTGTCTAGATACCAGCAAGGTGCAGATGGATACATTTTTCAGTTTTGATAAGAAACTTTACTTTAAGCTCATACTTGTATCTAATCATAACATTGCCATCTAAAAATATCTTTAAAAACTTAGTTACTTATCTTGTACTTGACATTCATAATATAGTTTAACAAGAATTTGTAAAGTCACAATAGAAATGTGGGACTAAATGTGGAATTAAGAGACATGCTTTGTCCTTCATACATCTAATTTGTTCATTTTTTGTTCATTTGTTCATTTTTCTCTAAACCTAACTCCTCCCAGTCTATTTCCTGCCTAGGAGGATGACTGGGCTACACAGTTCTTTTATTCGCTTTATCTGCTGTTAATTGACCAAGACTGATGTCATCCTTTAATAAATGTCTGTCCGAAAGCACTAAGCAAAAATATAGCTCTTCAATGCCCTTGGAAACAATGACTGTTGACCAAAGTTAGTACAGGAAGTCCCTAATTTACAAATGGTTTTTGTTCTAAAAATTCACTTGTAAGTCAGTTGGGTTTTAGAATGCATTTTTTATCTATCTTGTTTATTACTGTACCCCCAGAGCCTGGGATAGTGCTAGAGACATAGCACGCACCCAAATATTTGCTGAATGACTAAATGAACTAGCCCAAAAAGTCCATTTCACTAATATAATAACAATTAACATTTATATAGACTCAAAGACAGTTGACTTTTTTTTTTAGCCATTTATAAAATGTATTTGTACATGCCTTATCTTATTCTTTCTTACAGTGATCCAATTTTACAAATGAAAAATCTAAGGACACCCAAAATAAGGAGACAGCCAGTTAGGTTACTTTAAAGGTTTGGGTGTGAGAGAGGGGAGCTTGAACTAGAGTGCTGGCAGTAGAGATGGAGAACTGTCTTAAAGGTAAAACCACCAGTACCTGGTGACAGATTAGATGTGGGACTCCAAATCCTTTCCTTATGCTACCACACTGCATCTAGTAATATTATGAAATGTAGTTGTCATCTATTAATACTCTTGCCCTAATTCATTTCTCCACAAAAACAAAATAGACTCGGAGAGGAGGGACTCATTTCTTCCCACCCCTTTCCCCCCTACACTCCTTTCTTTGGCAGTTAAGAGGCCGCTTCCTTGTGTTCAGTGATTAAGAAGAAGGACCTCTCATTTTGCAGTAGCAAGAAACACGATCTCTCCAATAAAGTTGCACCAAAATTGGTGGCTCCTGCCTAGCCAGCAGAAAGACTAACATGATTCGGTTATGCAGTTGCAGACACAAGTCCTCTGCTACTAGATTAATTTGGGTGTAAAACGTTTTCTTAAATCATTTACTCAGATCCCAGGGGCATCTGTATTCCACACCGTATGGTACAATTCACAATATTGTAAATTGGATGGGACATTAGGGATCCTGAGACCAACCTCTGAATCTGTACATGAATCTTCCTTATACTATCTCTCACTGTTGATCATTCAGCGTCTGCTGAAACATTTCACAGGATGAGAAACTCAAGGGAGCCCACTCTAGTTTTGGACAATCTAATTGGTTAGAAAGTCTTTGGTCATACTCTTGCCTTCTGAAAGCATCAGAGTCCATTTAATCCCTCTTCAAACATCTGAAGAATGCTAGCAATTCCCGAACATCCATAAATCCTCTCTCATAGGCTAAATATCCCAAGTTAATTGTTCATTATATAACAAGGTTTCTAATTGATCTCACCAGTTCTGCTCAGTTTTTCTGAATAGGAATATCTTGACCTGAATATAATATTCTGGCTATGCTTTGATTAGAGAAGAGGACAGAAGGACTATTCTCTCCTTTATCTGGAACAACTTTCATCAAGTAATGTCGCCTAAGATTACATTAGCTTTTTTGACAGTCATGAAATATTGTTGACTCACATTTGAGATTACAGTCAGCTAAAACCCTCAGGCTTTTTCACATGAATGGATGATAAGCCACACCTCTCTGGTGCTAGTACAGCTGATTTTTGAAAAAGAGGAATTTATATTTACAACTAGTAAGTTTAATCTCATAAAGTTTGCTCTGGTATCTTTTACACTGTTCCCCGAGTTTTCTTTCTGAGTATATTATCCCTACCCAGAAGAACTGTTGACGGATCTCTACTACCCACCAAAATACTTGGCACACTAGGCCGTGTACAATCTGTAACTGAGCCTCCAGGGCCAGTTTCATCTGCCCCCAATTCTCGCTCCTCCCCCAAACCTACCACACCATACCCTTCCACCTTTCTGATGGTTTACTTTCCTTAGACATTACACTTTTTCATGGAATTCCCTCCCCTCTGGGATTCCTTTCTCCAGCTTTCAGTTATTATTCATCCTTTAAGAAATAACCAAAACCGAATCCAGTGCCCTTGAGTCAATTCCGACTCATAGCAACCCTATAGGACAGAGTAGAACTGCCCTATAGAGTTTCCAAGGAGCGCCTGGCGGATTTGAACTGCCGACCCTTTGGTTCACAGCTGTAGTACTTAACCACTATGCTGACCCTTTGGTTCACAGCTGTAGCACTTAACCACTATGCCACCAGGGTTTCCCCTTTAAGAGATAACAATTTAAAGCTTGTCCCAATCAGAAAAGTCCTTGTGGCACAGTGGTTAAGTGCTGTGCTGCTAACCGAAAAGTTGATGGTTCGAACCCACCAGCTGCTCCACAGGAGAAAGATGTGACAATCTGCTTCCGTAAAGATTTACAATCTTGGAAACCCTACGGGGCAGTTTTACTCTGTCCCACAGGGTCACTATGAGTCCGAATCAGCCTGACGGCAATGGATTTGGTTTGGGTTTGGGTCCCAGCCAGTCTGTGAACTCCTTGAAGCAAGAATACACTACAATGAAGTTAAGGTAATAGGGAAGAGGCACAGTTTAGAAATAAAAAAAAAGTTTTTTTGCATGTGTTTTAGCAAGGAAAATAGTGTTTAAACCTCCTTCTCCAAACCTAGTTTATCCTCCCAGCTCTACAAAGGCAGGTGAGCTGAACTTGGGCTATTTTAAACAGCATCTCTTAAGGATAGGGAGGAACAATTTTGGCATTTTATCCAAATGATCCAAATAGCTGCACAAGCTTTTCCAGAGGCAGTGTCATAAGAGGTGATTGTTTGCATTCCAGAATCAGAAAACAACCACCCTTGTATCCAGCACAGCATTGTGCAAAGGAGCCCAGCAGGGAACACTGCAGAAATAGAAGCATGAAACACTTTTCCCAATCATTTACGATACCGATGAAAAATTAAAATAAACTAAATTCCCAAGTTAACCTTTACGTGCACCTTGCACTGTCTTCCAAGAGGCAGTGACAGATTTGTGCCTTTCCCTCTAAACTGGAACCCTTGTGCCAGGTCTTAGGAGATTAAGAATAGAGTCTGTGGCTTTGAGTTTGTGAAGAGATGGAATGCATGACATGTTCGTATTGAGAAACTGTACTAATCAATTATTTGCCTTAGATTCTATCATCCTAGATTGTTAACTTCTGGGACATTTAGCAAGTCATCTCCCAAACAGACTGTTTTGGTGTGTCTGCATATGATTACGCTGCCATAAAAATGCTTAAAGCCATAAAAAGCAATAAAAAATTATTATCAATAATGATAAAAATACTAATGCCTTATAGTTCATTCATTTGATACATATCTATTTAACATGTCCAGCAGCATGTTAGGTGCTAAGGAGGTGTTTAATAAAGTGTGGTCTGGACTATTTTAAGGAACTCACAAAAAAATGTGGTAAGTACTATGATAGAAGTGAATGTGGTGTGCTGTCGATATAATTAACATGATGGCACAGTAGTTAAAGTGCTCAGCTGCTAGCAGGCAGGTTGGTGGTTTGAACCTCCCAGCTGCTCCGCAGGAGGAGGATGTCACAGTCTGTTTCCATGAAGATTTACAGCCTTGGAAACGCTATAGGGGTAGTTCTACTCTGTCCTACAGAGCATGAGTCGGAATTGACTCTACGGCAACAGGTATAGTGTACTTAACCCAGAATTTCGGGAAGAGGTAAAGTTTAAGCAACGTCTTTTGGATAAGTAGGAATTATCTACCATCCAAAAATATTTGAGTGACTACTTAGCTAAGTGAATCAGAGCTGAAACTGAGGGAGGGGAGGGGCAGAGAAGGGCATCTCAGGCAAAGACAGCATGTGTGCTAAGTTCAGAGAATGAGAAAGAGCATGTCATCTTAGAGTAATACAAGTGGTTCAGTAGGTACAGCTGGATGCTAGAACATAACAGGCAGTGATGAGAAATGAGGCCGGGGACATTTATAAAGGGCCTTGGATGCCACATTAAAGAATGTGGACTGTACTGTTGTGGAGTTAGGAAGTCACTGAAGAGTTTTGAACAGGGAAGTGATACTTAGTATTTTTAAAATATCCTTCAGAGTGCAGTATAGAGAATAGATGGGGGGGGCAAGACAGACAGAATAAAGAGAACATTCAGGAGACTGTTGCAATAACGTGTACAGCAAAAAGATAATGGTGGTTTGCACAGGGATGTAGTTACAGGAATGGGGAGAAGCATACATATTTAAGAGGTACCCAAATAGCAGAATAGGACTTGGAGAATGATTGAAACTAGTTGAAAGAGAGAAAGGAATTGAGAATGACTCAGCTTTTCACCTTGATGGAACTTTCTGGGTTCAACAGTATGTCATTCATTCAGGTTTCTAATTTCTTAGTGAGGTATGAGGCAAGCTATTCAGCTGAGAGTGGGCAGAGGGTGATAAGAAGGAATTTTAGGGAGAGGAGAGAAGCTTTGAAAGAGCCACTGCAGGAATAAAAGAGTTGAAAAAAAAATAAGGATTTCTAGGGAAGTTGAGGGCCACATTGAAATAAAAGAGAAATTTGTACAGGCATCTCTCAGAACAATTAATTGTGTTCTTTCTTTTTCCAGTAGACTTCAGCCATCTAGCTGAAGGAGCAAGAAGGTGAATAGTAGGATTGATCTAGGGCTGGGGTGTGATGGAAAGACAAAGGGGCAACAGAGTTGAGGGAATTAATAGATTTCAGAAATAAAATCATGGGGCATCCTAGGTATCATGTTCTTTTGCCAACAAATACATATACTGAGGCACAGATAAAATAAGGGTCTAATGTGACATGGGAGCCCTGGTGGTGCAGTGATTAAGAGCTATGGCTGCTAAAAAAAGGTCGGCAATTTGAATCCACCAGCCGCACCTTGGAAACGCTATAGGGCAGTTCTACTCTGTCCTATTGGGTCACTATGAGTTGAAATCGACTCGACGGCAATGGGTTTAATGTGACATAACTGGATGCTTTGAGGAAAGAAATGAAAATTAGAAAGAAGAATGCCCAGAAGTAACAAACAGGAGCTGATGGAGCACATGGGAAGGGGAGTTGAGGAGCAGGAATTGGTAACCGCTTGTTTTTGCTTTCCGGTCTATACATCCTTACTACCCCTTTCCCGTCCTCTTCTCCAAAAGACCCCCCTCCCCTTACATTCTTCTTGAACTTTGAGAGTCATGAGAGAGGGAGCAATTGTAAAAAAAAAAAAAAAGGGGGGGGCAAGTTTTGCATCCCTTTAATGTATTGGGATGGGAAACAAAAAGAATGAAGCTTCCAAGGTCCCTGGGTGCCACAGTTTGCATCTGGCTGGTAACCAAAAGTTTGGTGATTTGAACCTACTTGGCAGCACCATGGAAGAAACAGGCCTGGAGATCTGCTTCCATAAAGATTATAGCCAAGAAAACCCAATGGAGCAGTTCTAAGGTGTAACAGATGGAGTCTCTCCAAAGTTACAAACCAACAACAACAACAAAAAGAATGAGGGCTCCTGGAGAGTGAGGTTCTTCTGGAGTATGACTGGTTCTTCCAGTATAGCACTGGTTTGACATGTCTTCCATTTACTTTACTTTTCACTTAGAGGTGGGGGTGGGGTCAGAAAACTATTTATTGGGACGTAGGCTTTGAGAGAAATTGATGGGAAATCTCAAAGACCTCAGAAGGGTCAGACTAGCTGAAATAAAAAGAAGCAAAAATTCTAAATGTAGACTAGATAGCATTAGAGGGTGATCACATTTTCTCTATTCAATTCCATTTTAAAACAGAGAAGCCCTTTTCGGTAGTAACCAAAAGACAGTGTTAGGGCAAAATGTACATGATGTCATGTAGAAAGCATTTGAATATTTTTCATAATTATTTTTTGTTTTAGGAACTGTGATCATGAAGCAGAAAGTAGACATCAGCAAATAAAACCAATGCATTCTCTACCAGTTGCAGGATGGTTTGGAAAAGAAGTAAAATATGAGTTAGAAAGAGGGTTGTGGTCTTGTGTTTGTTTGTTCATTAGCAAGACAATCTACCAGAAAAAGAATTTGTTTCTTAGAGATAATATGAGATGTATGTGAAGTGCCCAGCACAGAAACTGGTATATTCTACTGTGGTCTCTAAATATTGGCTTTCTCTTCTCCTTCTTAACACAACAAAGTTCATGAAAATATTAATAAGATATATTTTTAATTCTGCATGCAAATTAAAACTGATTCTGAAAATATAAACACTTTTACTTAAATGGTATTAATTCTATAGCTCCTGTGACCTAGGTAGATGCTCTCTGTTACATTCTGCAAATCCAAATTTCATAATACACTAAGTAGAAAAGATGTACAGTATTTTAATTTTATTTCCAATACTATGATGGCCCAGAGGTATTCTAAAAAACGGCTTCTGCAGGTGGAATTTTGAGAGTAAAAAAAAGAATGAAAAACTTGACAAGTCAAGATGAAATATAATATGAGCACCTCAAAATCTGAAGGTCCCTAAAATTAAACTTTCCCTTATGGAAATGGAATGTTACTTTCAAATATTTAATTCTCTTTCAATACTGTTTCCTTTCCCTTGTCCATAATAATTCATTATTCAATTAATGCCTTCCATTCTCACTATTTATTCTGGCTTGTCTTTTGAAAATCTAAAGTTGCAGCTCACATGCCTTTCCTTTCTCTTGTTACTTCAGAATCTTCATCTTCCATATTGACTGTAGTGTCAGTATTATTCATGTTGTTGCTTAGTTCAACAACAACTGGAGCCAGTATTAGTAAGACTGCTTTTCTTATGCACTTTGGGAGTTACAAAAATGTTTTCAACAATGGCAGCATCAGTGGAGTAAGTTTGATCCTCCCCTGGGTGCAGTTCTCTTCCTGTTTTTTATCCATACCCACTCTCTTGATGATCTCATCCAGTTTCATAGCTTTAAATATCATCTTTATACTGATGACTCCCAAAATTTATATACTTAGTCCACACCTCTCCTCTGGCTACTGAGTATCTCCACTTGGATGTCTAATAGGCAACTCATAATTAATGTGTCCAAAAATGAGCTCCTGGCATTCCTCTCAAATCTGCTCCCCTAAAGCCTTCTCCATCTCAGAATATGGCTATTCCATTTTTCCTGGTGCTCGGGCTAAAAGCTCTGGAGTCATACTTAGTCCTTCTTCCTCTCACACCTGACATCCAGCCTGTCAGCAAACCTTATTAACTTTATCTATTAAAAAAAACCAGAATTCAACCACTTTTCACCACTGTCATTGATTACCACTCCCCACCCCCAGGCCAGGAATGTGAGGATAGTTCAACAGAAGAAAATCAATCAATGTAATATACTACATTAATAGAATGAAAAAAGAACTACATGATCATCTCAACTGATGCAGAAATGGCATTTGACAAAATCTAACACTGTTTCATGATAAAATCATTCAACAAACTAGGAATAGAAGGGAAATTCCTCAACATTATAAAGGGCACTTGTGAAAAACTCACAGCTAACATCATACTCAATGGAGAAAGACTGAAAACTTTCCATCTAAGTTCAGGAACAAGACAAGGATGCCCATTTTCATCACTGCTTTTCAACTGGGTGTCCTAGCCAGAGCAATTAGGCAAGAAAAAGAAATAAAAGATACTGAAATTGGAAATGAAGAAGTAAAATTATTCCTCTTTTACCAGTGGTCACCATGAGGCAGAGCCCTGATGGCGCAGTGGTTAAGAGCTCAGCTGCTAACCAAAAGGTCAGCAGTTTGAATTCACCAGCAGCTCCTTGGAAACCCTAATGGGGGCAGTTCTACTCTGTCCTATAGGGTCGCTTTGAGTAGGAATCGACTTAATGGCAAGGGGTTTGTTTGTTTGCTTTTTTACCTTGAGGCAGGGGGAGGGGGAATTGGGGAGTTATTGCTTCAAGAGTACTACCTCAGGGTACTATTTGGGCTGATAAATTTTTTTTGGAAATGGATAGTGGGATAGTTGCACAGCACTGTGAATGTGATTAATGTCACTGAATTATACACTTTGCTGTTGTTGTTAGGTGGCATCGAGTCAGTTCTGACTCATAGTGACCATATGTACATCAGAACTAAACACTGCTCAGTCCTGCACCATCCTCACAATTGTTGTTATGATTGAGCCCACTGTTGCTGTCCATCTCATTGAGGGTCTTCCTCTTTTTCACTGACCCTCTACTTCACCAAGCACGATGTCCTTCTCCAGGGACTGGTCCCTCCTGATAACGTATCTAAAGTATGTGAGACAAAGTCTCACCATCCTTGCTTCTAAGGAGCATTCTGGCTGTACTTCCTCCAAGACAGATTTGTTCATTCTTTGGCAATCTGTGGTATATTCAATATTCTTCGTCAACACCATAATTCAAATGCATCAATTCTTTTTTGGTCTTCCTTATTCATTGTCCAGCTTTCGCATGCTTATCAAGTGACTAAAAACACCATGGCTGGGGTCAGGCGCACCTTGGTCCTTAAAGGGACATCTTTGCTTTTTAACACTTGAAAGAGGTCTTTTGCAGCAGATTTGCCCAGTGCAATGCGTTGTTTGATTTCTTGACTGCTGCTTCCATCCATAGGCATTGACTGTGGATCCAAGTAAAATGAAATTGTTGACAACTTCATTCTTTTCTCCTTTTATCTTGATGTTGTTTATTAGTCCAGTCATGAGAATTTTTGTTTTCTTTATGTTCAGGTGTAATCCATACTGAACTATACACTTAAGCCTAATTAAAACAGTAAATTTTTTTGTGATACATTTTACCATAAATAGATAGATCATATCACTCTTCTCTTTAAAATCCCCAGTGACTTCCAGTATCACTCAGAATAAAAACCAGTGACCTGTAAGTGGGACCATATAATTTATGGTCTAAACTGGGACCCCTCTGAACATGAGATGAAAGCAGATGCTAAAAATAACAGATTTGGAAAGCCTGGTGGCATAGTGGTTAAAAGCTACAGCTGCTAACTAAAAGGTCGGCAGTTCGAATCCACCAGGCGCTCCTTGGAAACATTATGGGGCAGTTCTATGCTGTCTTATAGGGTGACTATGAGTCAGAATTGACTCCACGGCAATGGGTTTGTTTGTTTTTTGGTAAGCATAAACTCAGGTATGAAGCCCCACATAATCTCCTCACCAAACCATTATCTCTCTGAGCCCACCTATTATACTCCACCTCAACCACTCTGCTTCACCACCAGCCTCCTCATTGTCCTAGAGGTTCCAGGCAAACTCTTTCTCCGACCTTTGCTCTTTCCCTAGATACGCCCAGGGCTCATTCCCTATTTTCCTTCAGGTCCTTATTCAAACGCCTCAGTGAGTCCTTCCCTGGCAACTCTGTCTAAACATGCAAATCCTCCCTTCCCACTTCCTAGCCCCCTTTCCCTGATATATTTTTTCTTTGCACTTCTCACTATCTAACATTCTATGTATTTTACTTATTTACTTAGCATCTTACATTTAGAATGTAAGCTCAAAGGCAGGAATTTTTGGCTCTTTGCTCTGTATCCCCAACCCTTAAAACAGTAGCTGGCACACAGCACACACTTTATAAATATTTGTAGAAAGAATGAGTGAATCATAACTTCTTTGAAAGGATTAGGGCTTAGTAGACATGTAACATCTGACACAGTTAACAAACACGGTGTTTATTTTAGAGTTATTTTCGTATAATTCAATTCACAAATGTACTTTGGACATTTATGCTTTGTGAGGATCTGTGCTAGGTGCAGGGATTGGAGGGTAAATTACGAAGACGGAAAGGACAATGTCCCTCGGTTCTCGAGTGAACATTACAGGAGTAGAAGAGAGAGGAGATATAATAATAGCTACATATGAGCAACACAGAGCACATGGGAGTGCAGAGGAGGCAGAGATGATACTCAGAGTCTTCAGACACTTGTGATTATTTATCAAAAGCAATAACTTCCCCATTCTTTGGCATGAT
The DNA here is from genome assembly GCF_030014295.1 of Loxodonta africana. Lineage (NCBI taxonomy): Eukaryota > Metazoa > Chordata > Mammalia > Proboscidea > Elephantidae > Loxodonta > Loxodonta africana. The sequence goes on along the minus strand of NC_087345.1, from coordinate 36,088,151 downwards.
TCATCTTCCTCATCTCTGAGAGCACCCAAGCCCTAAAACTCCTGCTCCGTGTTTGCAGGATTCTCCATTCCTTGGTAGAAAGCTGTCTTATAAGCCAGATATGTCTGACGTCCAGGTGCCCACCCCTCACCTGCTCTTTATTATCAGAGCTTGATTCTTTAGTGTCAATCATTCATTACTAGTTCAGCATTTTACAATCTGATTTAAGTTTTTGAAATATTTTGACCAAATATTGGCAAAGTTAAACCACCAAATAGGACAAACGGAAAGCAAACAAATGCTACACGGATTTTTTTTTTAATAGCTAGAAAGGGTATTTTTTTTTAAGGAAAAATCTGCCTTTTGAAATCAATAAATCCAATGTTAGTGATTTGGTCTCTGAGTTTGTTCTCATTTTTATGTAGCTTCTTTAAATAATTTTAATTGATAACCACTTCTGTGTTTTCTTTAAATTAAGGGTATCTTTCGAAACCTGCTGCTATGTATCTCTAGCCCAACCACTAAAGGAAGGGAGTAGCCCCAGGGTGTGTATAATGGAATCGATCTAAACAACTACACAGAATATTTCATTTTTAAGTAAATTCAACAAAATTACAGCAGAGAATATGCTTCAAGGTGGAACATTAATGTATTAGATGACTATCTTAGTTAGAAAAAATACTTAATTACTATTTAGATAAAAAGTACTTCCCTCACAAAGAACCCAACCAAATAAAAAGCATGATAAATGGCACAGAAGAACTGTGAACTGGGAAACTCTTTCCCATATTGCTTTTTCTAAGTGATCTTTGGTGACATTAATTGCACACAATTTTTCAATTATACTTTTTCTAATATAAAAATATTAACTTCATTAAAAGCTGCTTAAATAAATTTATCATTTTCTGCACACCTTTACTATACTTGCTTTATCACAAGGTATTAAAACACAATCCTTTCAATGGCCTCAAGAGACATACAAACACTCAGATCTTGAAAGGTATATTATTATTTATACGCAATATTTTGGGAGTTAATTATACATTATCTCATAGTATTTAATAAATTAGTTCAGAAATTATCATGTTTAATCTCTTACGCAGTAGATCGTAACGGCTTTGGGGAAACAAACGTATATTGTTTTTGTAACTTTCATACTACCACAACAGGCACAAAAGAGTATTAGCCTAGATAGTACAGGGGAAGTAGCGCTTGCACTAAAAAACCCATTGCCACCAAGTCAATTCTAACTCATAACGACCCAATAGGACAGAGTAGAACTGCCTCATAGGGTTTCCAAGGAGCAGCTGGTGGATTGAATTGCCAGCCTTTTGGTTAGCACCCAAGCTCTTTAACCACTGTACCACCAGGGCCCCAGCACTAGAAGTCAGGAAAGGCAGATTTTAGCTGGCTAATTGCAGGCAAATCTTTTAAACCCTCTTTAGGCTTCAGATTACTCATTAGTAATGTTCTTTTCCATTGATGACATTTAGATTCCTTTTCAGTGCTCTCATTCTAAGAAACACTACCAAAAGGAATTTTTACCAGTTTTTATCATATTAATAATGAACGCATAGGTTCATCTCCCCATATCTACAGGCTGAAAGAAATGGAACCCTAAATTATGGATGTTGTTCACTCACGAAAACTTGAACTCAGAGTCTCTCAGGAACTCAGAGTCCCTGACACTGCCCATTCCATCAAACACGAATCCTTCCATCTGCTTCAAAAATAGCAAACTCTGCCCTTCCAACACTCTTTATCCCGCACCCTGTTTTATTTTCTCCTGAGTGCTTATCACCCTCTGACATACTTCATATTTTACTTGTTTGTTGTCTAGCTCCCTCCACTCCAATCTACATTTCATGAGGACAAGGATCTCACCTGTTTGGTTCACTGCTATATTCATAGCACCTGAACACGGTATGACACATAGTAGCTCAAAAATTAGTTGATGAATAAATGGATAAATGAACATTATTTAAGATCCTTTATTTGCCCTTCTCCATACCATACGCACATATGCATTTGAATTATGGCTGGCAAAGAGTATACCATGAACTGCCAGAAGAACCAACAAATCTGCCTTGGAAAAAGTACAGCCAGAATGCTCCTTAGATGCGGGGATGGCAAGACTTTGTCTCATGTACTTTGGACATATTTTCAGGAGGTGCCAGTCCCTGGAGAAAGACATCATACACGGTAAAGTAGAGGTTCAGCAAAAAAGAAAAGACCCTCAATGACATGGATTAACACAGTGGCTGCAAAAATGGGCTCAAATACAGCAATGATTGTGAGGATGATGCAGGACTGGGCAGTGTTTCATTCTACTGTACAACAACAACAACCCACACCATAACTTATATTTTTACCAGCTCAGCTTCTCCACATTAACCAGGGTTTCTGAGTCTTATGCTTTACCCATGGCTTATTCATTCGTTCCTCTGCATTATTTAAGTATATCCTCTCACCCTATACTTGCTTGTCATACAATTTTTTTACTCACTCAGTTAAAGATTTATTCATTGCTTTTTATGATCCAAGAGATATGCTGAATTCTAGGGATACAGAGGTAAATAAGACAGACACAACCCTTACCTTCTTTAACAATCCTTCTCTATTACTTCATTCAGGACCCAGCTATTCCCTCTGTTCTTGGCTTCTCTATATTGCTGCCTCCGCCTTTGCTGCCCTTCCTTTGAATCTTACATATTTATAATGCCCTGAGGAGAAAAACTTGTTTGATTCGATTGGTTGCTATTCAATTTTGAATTGAATCCTTTCAAAAGTGAGTTAATAGAACAGGAAGCAAGTGATGCTCACTTCTAAGGAGTTGATAAATACATCATTTTAGAGTTGCTTTTGGGTCACTGGAACAGATGCTGTTTCCAAAATAGCAATGAGCAAAATTCTATGAGGCCTAGCTGTGTGGGACCTAACTTTCCCTGTATTTTCTGTAAGCCCCTTATCCATCTCTACCCTAGAGGTGATCTGAGTGTGCTTCCTTGCATCCTGAAAAAGCCTAACTAACCTACCATTTTTAGCTTCAAGGTTATTATTATCTATTGCTCTAACTAAATAGGAGACTAAGCCCCCAGCTGATAGAGATCCTTGATGTCAAACCCTGCCAACCACCAGGCCTGTCTGTGCCTTTTACTAGGGTTTTGGGAACACTTAATACCTCTACTGCAATATTTCCAAAAATGTATTCTGTGGATCTCTTGAATCCTGAAGGATGGTAACTGGAGTTCTACAACAAGTGGATTCCATGGCTAAATAAGTTTGGGAATGTTACATCCTGTATCTCCCACTTGGGGATACAGAGTGCATAATAAGAATATTTATGCGTTTATAAATGTTTAACTTTGTTAAGCCCAATGTTTCCCAATTTAATTTGACCATGGAACTTTTTATTCACAAACCATAATTAACGTCTCAAAGGACATTACTGCTTAGGAGAAAACCAGTAAGTTTTTTTGCCTTCGTCTTATATCCAAATGAATACAAATGCCTATGAGATTCAGCAACGGACATATGAATACATCTTTCTGATAGCAGTTCTTGGGAGTTAATCATGGAAAGAAAACATGGTTTTGTAGAATAAATAATAGACTTAGAGTCAGAAAACCTGTGATTTAGTTTTAATTTTGTCATATAATTGATATGTGTTGTTGGGTAAATCACGTTATGTCTGAGCCTCAATATCTTCTCTTGTGAAGGAGGCACATTGTAGGATACTCGTCCTCCATTCTTTGATGCTGCTGGTCAGGGTGGATTCATAACTAGGATGAGTCACTCAGATGCTCTCTCTTGAGAATTTCAGTTGAGCAACACAACATGGAAGTTTGAATTGGAAAGTCATGTGGAGTCAGGGCTAGAAATCTGTACCAGGGAGGGCCAAATCCACATCACAGAAGCCAAGAGCCTTGCAAGGAAGCCAAGAGGAATAGAGTGTGGAGATTCAGAGAGAAGCAAAGATGAGAGGCCATGAGAGAAAGAAACCAAGAGAAAGGACACTCAATGATCTTCTAGTTCCTGTGGGTCTACCTGAATTTCATGTAATTAGGCTCTAAGGCATTTCCCCATATCCTTTTAATAAAATCTCCTTTTTCCTTGAACTGGTTTGAGAGGGTTTCTGTCATGGGCAACTGAAGAGTTTTAACCAAAACAACCTGTTAATTACTTATTGTTGTTGTTGTCAGGTGCTGTTGAGTTGGCTCTGACTCATAGCGACCCTATGTACAACAGAACAAAATGCTGTCTGGTCCTGCGCCATGCTCACCATCATTGTTATGCTTAAGCCCAACATGCTTAAGCTAATTACTTAGGTAGGGCAAATAATATTAGAATAATATTTGTCCTACCTACCTATCTAATAGAGCTTGTGAGAGAAGCTACTAAGAGAACTCAAATAATAGTAGTTTGTAAACTCTGGGCTTCTATTAAAACCTAAGCCATTATAAACATTAGCAGTAGCAGCTCAGAATTATGTTCCAGTAAGAGAATAGGGACATGACTACAGAAACACGAAGACTCAGACCCAACAGACTACATTCTCTTCATAATTTTAGTCGTCTTTCTGTTCTACTAAAGATTATCTGATTTCGGCCATTTTCTTCCTTAGAGCCTTTTCTAGGCTCATTACACTGTACTGATGTGTCAACTACTTATTGTTTCATGTTTAAATAAAAGAAATGTAAAGTTAACAATGATTTGATTTCAAAAGTATTATTCTAAGTTTTGGGCCTATGTTTTAAAGTGCCTCTTCATATGACTAGTGCCTTCAGCTCTGAAGATGGAGGTACCTGATTCCTCAGACATAAAACTACAGGTGCTCTAAGGCCCTAAAAGCTGAAAGAAGTATTTTTGAATGAACAGTGGAAACAAAGTCTGGGATAGATTTATGTTAGCCTGAGTAATAGGAGCCCTGGTGGTGCAGTGGTTAAAGCACTCAGCTGCTAATGGAAAGGCTGGCGGTTTGAACCTACCAGCCACTCCATGGGAGAAAGATGTGGAAGTCTGCTTCTGTAAAGATTCACAGCCTTGGAAACCCTATGGGGCAGTTCTACTCTGTCCTATAGTTGCTATGAATTGGATTTGACTTGATGGCAATGGGTTTTTGTTTGTTTTGGTCTGGTTTGGAGTAGTAGGATAATACCTAAGCAAAGTCATAAGCAGTCTTATACAGAATGGAGAAAGATGCAGGTCTATAATATCATAAATTAGCAATAAATGAAATTTGGGAATTCTTATTTTGAAACTAGCTTGACTTATTTTCCTGGATGCTCAATTTCCAAAGGTGGACATTGATGATATAGAGTTGTATTGCAAAATTATTTTGTAGCTCAGCACTAATTTATATTTCTAGACAGGCTTCCTGTCATCTTTATCTTGGAGGGAGACTCTCTTCTGTTCTCTAATACAGGAGGGAAATATTTGTTCCCCAAACTGTACTTTGAAGGGAAGAAACTATATGATGGCATAACGTACATTTGCAAATAATGCTTTAGAGGGGACAGGCATCACTATATGCGTTTTTTTCCCATTAAAATATGTCTTCTGAAATACCAACTACAATTAAAAAAAAAAAAACACTGGATATAAAAGGTGACTGTACATTAAAATAGGAGTCCTCAATGGCGCAAATGGTTAAGCGCTCTACTACTGGCCCAAAGGTTGATGGTTCAAACCCATCCAGAGGTGCTTCAGGAAACAGGCCTGGCAATCTGCTTCCAAAAGGTCACACCCTTGAAAACACTATGGAGTAGTTCTACTCTGCACACATGGGTTCGCTCTTAGTTGCAATCGACTTGAAGGCAACTAACAACAACAACACAACAACATAAATTACGGCCTCTATCTTCTTGAAATTCCTATGTAAACATTAGTAGTAATAAGTACAGGTAATCCCCAATTTATGACGTATTTGAGTTACAACAAACTGCACTTACGACTGTGATCCTTTTTTTTTTACGTTTTATCTTTAATAATATGTACTACATATAATGTTGTAGCATAATTTGCTGATGTTATCATTCTCATGCCAACCCCCAAAACAAATAATGGATTTATAAAGGTACTGATAATAAAAGACAATAGTAATGAGAACTAAAAAAATGAAGCATTCAACTTACATCAACAGAGAATTACAATGGAGTCATCTGAACGGAACCCAGTCATAAATCAGGGACTACCTATAGTTTGGCTTTAGAGAACACATAAGATTTTGCTTCCTCCACAGATGGATCCTGGCTGAAAGCAGAGAATACCAGAAGGATGTTTACCTGTATTTTATTGACTATGCAAAGGCATTCGACTGTGTGGATCATAAAAAATTATGGATAACATTGGGAAGAATGGGAATTCCAGAACTCTTCATTGTGCTCATGAGAAATCTGTACATAGATCAAGAGGCAGTTGTTTGGACAGAACAAGGGAATACTGCGTGGTTTAAAGTCAGGAAAGGTGTATGTTAGGGTTGTATCCTTTCACCATACCTATTCAGTCACGTGCTGAGCAAATAATCCGAGAAGATAGACTGTATGAAGAGGAAGGGAGCATCAGGATTGGAGGAAGACTCATTAACAACCTGGGTTATGCAGACGACACAACCTTCCTTGCTGAAAGTGAAGAGGACTTGAAGCACTTACTGGTGAAGTTCAAAGACCACAGCCTTCAGTATGGATTACACCTCAACATTAAGGAAACAAAAATCCTCACAACTGGATGAATAAGCAACATCATGATAAACAGAGAAAATATTGAAGTTGTCAAAGATTTCATTTCACTTGAACCCACAATCAACACCCATGGAAACAGCAGTCAAGAAATCAAAAGATGCATTGCATTGGGCCAATCTGCTGCAAAGGACCTCTTTAAAGTGTTGAAAAGCAAAGATGTCACCCTGAAGACTAAGGTGCGCCTGACCCAAGCTATTGTATTTTCAATTGCATCGTATGCATGGAAAGCTGGACAGTGAATAAGGACAACTGAAGAAGAATTGATGCCTTTGAATTGTGGTGTTGGTGAAGAACATTGAATAACTATGGACTGCCAAAAGAAGGAACATATCTGTCTTGGAAGAAGTAAAACGAGAATGCTCCTTAGAAGCAAGGATAGAGAGATTGCGTCTTATACACTTTCGACATGTTGTCAGGAGGGATCAGTCCTAGAGAAGGATATCATGCTTGGTAAAGTACAGGGTCAGCAGAAAAGAGGAAGACCCTCAATGAGATAGACTGACACAGTGGCTACAACAATGGGCTCAAGAATACCAACGTTGTGAGCATGGCGCAGGACCAGGCAGTGTTTCGTTCTGTGGTATGTAGGGTTGCTATGAGTTGGAACTGACTCGACAGCACCTAACAACAACAACAACAAATAGATTAGATATGATCACCCATCTGTCAGTTTGTTATATTGCAGTGACACGAGTGTTGATATGATGCTGGAGGAAACCCTGGTGGCACAGTGGTCAAGAGCTATGACTGCTAACCAAAAATGGTCGGCAGTTTGAATACACTAGGTGCTATGTCATTGGTATTTCAAATACCAGCACAGTTGCCCATAGTGGACAGGTTTCAGTGGAGTTTCCAGGCTAAGACATACTAGGAAGAAAGACCTTGCAATCTATTTCTGAAAAGTAGTTAATGCAAAGCCTATGGACCGCAACAGAAGATCGTCCAATATAGTCTGGAAGATGAGCCTCCTATATTGGAAGGCACTCAGATTAAACAGTGGCCACAACAATGAACTCGAGCTAACAGCAATCATGAAGATGGAACAGGACTGTGCAATGTTTTGTCTGTTGTACATGGGGTCACAAGAATCAGAGCCAACTCAATGGCAACTACCATAAGTTAGATAAATGTTCCTTTAGGCATCTCTAAGTAAGTAATTGCTAAGGACTCCTGCTGGCACAATGGTTAAGTGCATGGCTGCTAACTGAAAGGTTGGTGGTTCAAACCTACTCAATGGCTTTGCTGGAGAAAGACCTGGCTACCTGCTTCTGTAAAGATTATAGCCTAGAAAACCCTGTGGGGCGGTTCTACTCTGTCACATGGGGCTGCTATGAGTCGAAATCAATGCAATGGCACCTAACAACAACGAGTAATTACTAGAGCATTATATATAATATGTAGCTTCTATAATAAAGTCAATGTGATACTGGCTAACAGAACATGCCTGCGAACTCCTTCCTAAAACTATATTTTTGCTATTTCATAGATACATGTAACCCAGAGCAGTGAGATGTAGAAAGCCAATATAAGCCTTGTGGATCAATTCCAAAGCAAACTGAGAGTTCAAGCTCTTCATTTGGTTTCAACACAGTGTTTTCCACATAAATAGCAGTGTGTGTAACTTATCTCTTTCCTGTCCTGGTAGTTTCAAAAATGACCATCATGACAGGGTACAAACAAGCTTATGATATTAAATTAACTATAGAGACCATGAAGAAGAATGGACAGTTGCTTGTGCCACATCCTGCTTGATTCTGGTGACAGCAGCACTGTTCCTGGTAGTCTCTTCAAGATGTACACCAAGAAAAAGTAGGTGGATAATATGGCAAAAGTCCATATGTATCTAGGGTAGTTGGGGAAAAGAGAAGTTCCCAAAACATTTTATCATGCCCCTAGCAAGCATCTTCCTCACAACCCAAAGGTGGAATTAGTAGTACTTAAAAGAAAAATTTTCTTGTTTTTAGTATAGGTCACTATGAGTCAGAATCAACTCGACAGCAATGGGTAATGGGTCAGTATATCCTACTTGACTTGGGTTTTACTTGATCTAGTCATTAGGTGTCTGCCTACCACAGACTGTGAAGCCCTTGAAGGAAGAAACCTGGAGGACAGTGCCTAACACATAGTAGGAGCTCAGTATTTATTAAATACAGTTAACTGGAAAGTCTGTGAATAGTAATGTAAATGATTGTTAGAAGAATCCTTGCTTATCTTAGACTTTGTAGCCATTGTAACACATTGGATATATACCTGACACCTAGTCTGACCTTAGAACTATTAACTTTTTAGGCCAGATAATTCTTTGTTGTGGGGGGCTGTCTTGTGCACTGTAGGATGATTAGCAGCACCTCCACCTCCACCCAGTAGATGCCAGTAGTGCCCCAGCAAAAAAACATCTCCAGAAATTGCCAAATGTCCCCAGAGGTCGGGGGTGGGGGGCAAAATTGGCCACAGTTGAGAACCAGTTATCTAGTCTGTAAGTTCAAGACATGTACTAGAATTAGAAAGATTATACTTGGTCTTTTCTTTTTCTGAATCAATATTTATTTAAGTATTGAAATTATTATATTCTCTTGATAGTCTGCTTCCATCCAGTTTTCTCCAGATTTTCGCATATATTTGTGGGTGGGACACTTCCTAGATACATCCAAGTAAGTTAAAAATACCTGTTTCCCCCTTAGGGGAGGGGAAATTAAAATAAACAGAAAACATTCCATACATAAATTGGACCAGGAGCTAAGTAGGCTGTTCGGCAGAATGAGCTTGAGATGGTCTTGGGCCCAGGATAGACCCAAGTCCTTAAACTGAAACTTAGGTGACTGTGAGTCCAAAAAGAACCTTTGTATCTTAAAAGAAACTACCTTCATATGTTGGCTATGCACTCTTGGAATCTTAACAATAAAACTCCACTGTCATACAAAAGTATCCTTCTGACAAACAGATCTTTTTCTCTCTTGGCTTTGTTTTTATTTACTTCCTATTTATGTTAACAGAATCAGGAAGATACTAGCTTGGGATACAAAATCAGGCTGTCTCAGTACTCTTGCCCCTGCATGAGTACAATTAGTAATGCTACTAACTGGAAAAATCAGTAGCACTTTTAAACTCTAAGGTGGAGTGATAATGTTTTGTGTCTATTCTTTCTTAAAATACACAAACAAAACAAATTAGGACCTTAGAATTCTGACTTACGCACAGCCTAGTGGGCAACCTGCTTGAAAATGACTACACATCCATGTCTTAGGGTGAGAAATAATTTATGACAAATAAAGCTCATGAAAAATTCTAATTTCATTCATGTTGCTACAGGTATACCTTCATGCTTTAAAAAAAAATGTGGGCTGGTAACATTTTTTTACCTTACTTACAGTGTAGAGTGAAATGTGTGCCCTTACCTCTCCTCCAGTGCATGGAAAAGGATTGGAGTATCTAGAAGTGCAAATAGCTCCCTTCTTGACAACATCATCTTCCAGGCCAAATGTAGCCGAGCAGTTAATTGCAAAGTACTTGTAAGGCTTCCATGTTTTCCCAAAGTCCTGGGACCGGTCCAGGACCATGGCTGCTGGCCTGGGGGACTTAAACACCATAATTAGGTGAGTGAAGTAGAATTCAGCTTCCAGGTCTAACTGAATCTTTTCTCTGTGCACATCCTCAGCAGATTGCCACCACGTGCGAGGAAACCTGAAGGACGAGTCTGCCATGGCAGATGGCAGGTGAGCCAGGTGAGGATGGGCAGCATTGCATTTGTCACATTGGGGCTGCTGACAAGTCAGATCAGTGTTCTCACTATAGAAGCAGTACAGTTCAGTAGCGTTCTGACCACAGGTGGTGTCCGCCCAGAGTTTTCTCCCTAAAGCCAAATTTCCCATCCGAGGGTTACAGGCTTTTTCACAGCGGGAACTTGCTCCAGCTACTCCGCTCAGTCCTAAGGAAGGGAAAGCATATGTTATTCAAAAGAAATCCTCTGGAAAGCTCCTCTATTCACCTATTACATCTACAATGGTCATGTTATTGCCAAAGAGCTTAAGACTTTCAATAAAGGGAAATTCCACCAAATTAGAGCATGAACATTGTTCCACACTTATACTGCGTTTGTTGTGCAAATGTGTGTGTGTTTGTGTCTCTGTGTGCTTGATTTTTATGTTCAGAAGTAAAATTCATATAAGAGAAAATGAAATTACTTAGGGTAAAGGGGAAGGAGAAGGAAAATGGAAACATTGGAATAAACATTATTGGCCTAAAACTTTTCTAGTGCTCTGCTTTATAAACATTCTCTATATTTGAAATATAGTTATTTGTTTTTGAAGTCATGACTTAACTAACAAAAATCACTATAATGTTTTTAAGATCACCCAATTTTTTTAATTTAGTCTTTTGAAAATAATTTGAGTCCTTTAACATCATCTAGTATGTTTATGAGAATGCATTTAGGAGGAATTGTAAAATTCTCTTTTACTTTATATTTTTAAGTCAATGAAAAACAATAGGAAAAGCAATATGAGAGGTTTAATAAATATACAATGGGACTCATTTTGAGAGAAAAAGCAAGAGGCCATTGGAGCACAAACACATAATATGCATTTCTAATATTAAGTAAATAGAACTATGGAGAAAACCTCCAACAAAGTCTAACTGGCAAAGGGCAGAAAATCTTATTTTATATGCTCTGTGCCTCTTGAGTGCTTCTACCTGTGACAGTTATACAGTAGTTACCTGTTTGCTTAACAGGAGAATGTTTACAGTTTGGCAGCCACAGACACACCTTTAAATATTATCTATGAACTAAAACACCTTCTTAAACACACTCTTCCACCCAAAGGTCCAACAAATGCTAATGTTTCAAAATTACTGAAAATGATATTATCCACTTTATTAACATTCTGGCTATATATTTTAATCCTTTAATTTGGGTTTGTCATTCTTATTATGAATACCTTAAACAAAATCATCTCATTTAAAAATTAAACCAGAGAGGAAAAGAAGAAAAAAGGAAGTCAAATGCCAAATTCTGGCTAAGTGAACGTTTCTGCTTCTTAAGAGGGAGCACCTCTGAACTGTTATCATGGTGCTGCTAAAGGGAGCCAAATGAGAGCTTAGGCTAAAACTTCTCACACACTGACTGACAACCAGCAGCCTCACACAGGCTGGCAACCAAAATAAGGGGCTTCGTTAGGCACGATTTCCACATGTCATGTTAGAAGTGTGCATTATGCCTGGGCTCTGTTTGCTATTGTTCTGATTAGCTGGGGCAACAATTGGTTGTGGCCAGGATCACACAAACACACAGTTTGCTATGACTCACCTGTAAAGCATTTCGGGGAAAATCATATACTGCCCGTACAAGTATTTTTGACTTGAAACACTTGCTTTGTGATATTTATTTACAACCTCTTGATTGCGTGCATATTTTTGCCATAACATGGTTTGAAAAGGGGAAAGGTTTATTAAACTTCACTTGTGGTTGGGGGAGCATGTGTAAGTGCACACTGGAGTGCATAAGTAGGAAGAGTTAAAGTCAAATCTTAGACCTATAATGGCTCTTTAGAGGAAAATATGGAATAATTTAAAATTCCTCCAAACTAATAAGAATTTCAGAAAAGATAATCAATGGGCAAAACACTTGGAGATTCCTAGGGGAGTGACCATCCAAGCATAGAAAGGATGCTCCTATGCTCCTGTTTTGGGATGCAGGTTCTAAATCTCGGATTTTAGTGTGCGTCAGCGGCTCTGGGGGGAGAGAGGAAGAGGCCCCAAGGAAAGAGAGAAGTGCAACAATACTCTCTACGTACCAGTCCATTCTTCCAAATCACACTCCCCTTTCTGGAGCAAGCGAGATACTTATGAGAGACAAGGATGGCTACAGAGTCCCTCACTTTCTTTCTCCCTTACACACAGAGCTGCAAACCAGCTGATCCGCAAGCAGTCGGGAGAGGAGCAGAAGGGGCACCCAGAATTTAGAAACGCGAGCTAGGGACGAATGGCCAACGGCAGCCAAGAAAGCCGGCAGGGAGTGGGAGGGATAGGGCATCTGACGACGCCTCTGCCGGTCGTCCAGTTGCCAAGGCAGGGAGCAGACCCGCCTCCGACCTCCCGCGGAGCCTCGGCCAGGGTACCAGTTCCCTAGGGGCGGCCAGCCAGCTCCGTGCAAATCCAGGGTGATCACCACCTATGGTCCTAGTCCGGGGTCTCACTGCGTTCCAGCCACTCCCCTGGTGAGAGGGCCCAGCCCCCGCCCCAGGTGTCCCTACCTGGCTCCCTGGTGCCCAGCATGAGGTCGCTCGTGATCCCTCTCAACGAGAGACCGGCCCCGGCCCACGCGCGCCCAGGGTCGCTGGGCCACCCCTCCCCATCATTCTTCAGGCCATGAAGTGCCTGGGGATGGCGAGCTGGGTCCTTTGTTCCCTAACAAAGTGGAAAGACAGTTTTTTACAAGCCAAAACCCAGAAAGAAACCATGGTCGTGGTGTCCCCGGCTGGGCGCACCCAAGATATCGGGTTACCCAAGGGCACGTGAATCTCAGTTGCAAAAACAAAAAATCAATAGTATTTTAAACTGCGGAGACTCGGGGAAAGGAGCCGGAACATGGCCACTCATTTCATCCCGGGGAGCTGAGCTCTGCGCTCCCAGCCTGGACTCCCCTGCACCCCCGAAGAGAAGGGGAAGAGAAGGCGCGAGGGAAGGGGGAGTGGGGGCCCGGCAGCGTCACCACCCACCTGCGGCCACCGCGGAGCAGCCCCAAAGCAGCAGCAGCCGCGCGCAGCTCCCCATGGCCGGGAGGGGCCGGGCCGGGCGGGTGCGGGAGGGAGCCGAGACCTCTCGGCTGTGGGATGAATCGCCAACCGTCCTCGGGAGGAAACGGGGTTCTTTATTTCTTCCTCCTCCTGGGGCGTCAGGCTCAGTCAGTGGGCGCCGGCGGCCGGGTGCCGCGGGCCGTGGCCGCGCTGGGTTGGGGGTGACCCTCGGGCACCGGCCTGGCGGGGCCCGGGCACCTCGGGGGCGGCGGGAACCCCGCGACCATAGCCGGCCTGGCAGCGCTGGCCAGCGGAGCGACCCTGTGGGCTGCTCCGCCGCTCGTCCAGGGCTCGGCGCCCGCAGCAGCCGCTGAACTTTGCGAGACCTTTCACTTCCCGGCCGCCGCCGCCGCCGCCGCCTCCTGGGCGTCCTCCTCCGCGTTTACCACCTCCTCTTGCTGCTGCGTCTCGGTCCCGTTCTTCTCCATGGGCAGTTCCATGGGATGCATTTTTATTGCACCGACACCGCGGCGCTCCGGTGCCAGCCCTCCTCCCTCTCGCACCTCCACCCCCTCCTCCCTCCCGCCCCCCGCGCTTGACAGCCCGGGCGGTGGAGCCCGCGCGGCCCAGTGGGCTCTGTCGCCGCCGCCGCCGCCGCCTGGGAAGGGGTCCCGGCTCCCCCTCCGGTCGCCCCAGCTGCTACCTGCCCTCTGGTCTCCCCTCCTCAGCGCTGGCGCCCGCCAGTCACTCTGGCCCCCAGTTTCCCTTGCGCCTCTCCCGACTCTTGTTCCACATCTCACTGCGTTGACCCCCGTGGTGCCCTCCAGCACCCACAGGCCTCCTCTGGGGAGCGATCTCCCACCTTCTCCCGGAACATTCCTGAGCGCAGTTGACTCCCTCTTGATCAGGTCAGGGCATGCCAAGGGGCTTAAAAAACGGCAAAACAGGCTAGCGCCTACTTCCTACACCCCCCAGCAAAGCAAACTGTCCTTCTTCCTCCCGCCACCCCTTCTCCGGGAGTCCTACCACCCGGAGACAGAGCCTCCGACCTAGCACGAAGTCAAGGGCACTGAGAGCGCGCTAACTGCTAAGTGGCGCTCTGTGCTTCTCCACCGCCTTTTTGGGGGGCATCTTGGCTGAACAATCACTGCCTGCTTCATCGTAGGATGGACCTAATTTCGTGTAAAAGGTGGTCCCTAATGCAAACTTACGGTGCTACAAAAAGGGGGTGGTGTGGGGGTGGGGCCACAGGATTAGCTAGTGGGCAGTTGAAGAACTTCTCTGTATAGAGGTAGGGGCATGACAAAGAAAACCAACTTGGCCCTTCCAAGAACTCTCACTTAAGATTACGTTGTGCGGTGAAACACTGTTAGGAAATAAGTTACAGGTAACAATTTAGCAGGAACCACAAGCAGCTAATTGTGGATAGGATTGTTAATGGCTGGTGCTTATGGAAGGAGAATAAATAGCACTTGAGTCTGGGACTTTTGCAAGTTAAGGGAAGATAAAATTCCGTGTATACATCAGGGACATTGGCAAACGTTGAGTAGAGATCAAATTTTTTTTTTTTTTGCAGAGTTCATTTTGTGCCTCTGAATATTTTCCACAAAACTACAGATACCAATACCAGTTGTACGTGCTTACAGGTGTAAATCACCTTTATATATGAACCTCTGAGTCTACTATATTTAGCATAACTACTCCATTTCTCACTATGAGTTGTAAAAGCATTTAATATGGGCACCAATCCTGCATTTATTATACACTTCCTTGATTGCTTATTACTGGTTCTTGTTTTCTCTAACAAAACAGTGAGCTCCTTAATGGTAGGACAGTCTTTTATATTTAATCTATACAAAACATGATTACATTGTTCTTATACCCTCCACATTATTCTTAACTGGGGAACCCTGCTAGGGGTTCAATGAAAGTTCATCAAAAGTTTTTGACTGAATTGTGTTAAGCTTATTGTTATATACTGACAATAGGAACTAAGGAGAAAACCAGTAAAATCAGAATGATTCCCCATAGTCTAACGGGATCTGCAAAATCCACACCAATACTTTATATAAGAAGGAGCTTAGGGGAGAAAAGTAATCAACATGCCAGTCAATTTCATTTGGTTGTAAACACAACGTTTCATTAGATATAAATTATATTTGCATACAGAAGAAGCTATCCAGGAAAAGTTTACCTATATGAGGAAAATCTTGCTCAGTAGTAAGTATATTATTGCCTATGATTTCATGTTTTTGAAAATTTCAGCAATGGACTCAGAATATTTTTTAATTTTGTGAACTAGTAGGAAGCTTAGCAAACTTACTGAATTTCAATGACACGTTTTCAGAAACCACATAATTGACAAATTCGATCTAGAATGCTGCTGAGAACCAAAAAAAAAAAAAAAACTGTAAGGAACCATTGGGTGCAGGGACAAAGCTCCAAAAGCTGTAAAGCTGTTGGTCTGTGAAAACTTTGTATAATTAGTGAGAATCCTAATGGATCATAGGATATTAAGAATCAGAAGGGACCTTAGGGACACTTGAGGCCATCTTCTCACCTTGCCAGGAATCCACAAAATCTCTGCTCGGTGTTCATTCAGTCTCTGTTCTAAAAATTTCAATAATCAAAAGCTTCAAAAAAAGGCCTTTGTGGTATTATTTAACTGTGACATCTCTCTTCTTGAAATTCTACTTATGTTTATAGTTTAGTCTTCCGCAACCATACTGAGTAAGTACAATTTCTTTTCTATCTGATAAGTATTCAAAGACCCAAAGTCAGTTTTCATTGCTCCTTTTAACTATTCTCATCCTAAGTATTTATTTACTCACCCATGTAACGTGATTTCCAAACCTTTCAACCTTGTAATCATCCCTTTTCTGATATACTTTAGTTGGTCGACATTGACCTTATAATATGCACCTAGAGCTCAACACCAGTGCTGTCTGATCAGTGTAGGTTAAAATGGGACTAACAGTTCCCCTAACCTAGGTCTAGGATTTATATGGAGTCCCTGAGTTGTGCTCAGCTGCTAATCAAAAGGTTTGAGGTTGAAGGTTTGAGTACACTCAGAGCTACCTTGGAAGAAAGGGTTGTCAATCTGCTTCTGAAAGGTCACACCCTTGAAAATCCTATGCAGCACAGTTTTACTCTGACACCCATGGGGTCACCATGAGTCAGACTTGACTCATGGCCACTGGTTTTAGGATTTATATTGCTGTAGCCTAAAAATGAAGGAGACCTGGTGGTACAGTGGTTAAGTGCCTGGCTGCTAACCAAAAAGCTGTCAGTTTGAACCCACTCAGAGGCCCCTTGGGAGAAAGACCTGGTGACCTGCTCCTGTAAAGATGACAATCTAGAAAACACTGTGGGGGCAGTTCTATTCTGTCACTTGAGGTCACTATGAGTTGAAATCAGCTTCTAACAACAGCGGCCTAAGAAAGCATTAATTGCTTTGTGACTTTGACTAATATTATGCTTATAGTTAACTAAAATCCCCTCCCTTTTTTCCCATAGGTCTTCAAGAGTCATTAATATAAGACAAAATATATGTCTTGTTTAATCACAAGGAAAGATTTTCATTAACATACACTGCATGTAAATATTTGTTTAAAGAATAAGTCAAATTAAAATTGCCAAATTTGAAAAACTTTTATTTCTTAATGAAATAAGTACTAATTTTCTAAAAAAAAAAAAGAAAAGAAAAGAAAAGAAAAATTTCTGTGGAAAATTTGACTCTCCAACAACACTTTGTAAGTGGTATTACTTACTGTACCTTTCCAAGGAAATAAAGGACTTTGAAAATAGTGATATTTTTAGTATACCTAGTATCCTTCTTCCATGGAGCTATAAACATTATTTCATTTGTCCTCCCAGCATCAGTGTGTGGGAGGTAACAGGAATAGTTGTACACATTTAGAGAAAGAGAAAGCGATGTGTAAGATGTACGTGCCAAACTTAGATCTTCCAACAAATACACGCTGGACACAGGACCTGGGTTTCCAGATAAAAAAGGGCATTGCTTGTCTATCAATTTTCCATGAATCCAGTCTGTTATCTCTTTAAACTGGAAGACTATTGGGAAAGGATAAAATGGAGAATTGTTTCTTTTGAAATAATCTTGTATTTTGTTTTCTACCTGTTCTATGCCCTTCACATGCCCTTTAAAAACATCATCTCGGGAACTTCCTTGAGCTTTAATCTAAGCCTTCTGCCACTGGCACTATTTCTTAGTTCATGTGCTTCCTGGCTACAGCTGCTCATTCCTAGGAAGGGAGTGAGAGCCTTTGAAAATACATGTGCTCCTCCAGTAAGGTAACCAGTACTTTTCCTGAAAAAAAAAAAAAAAATGCACGCATGCTCTCTCATGTTTAAATTAATTATACGGAGCCTAGAAAGTTCAAACTAAGGAGAGCAGTTCTGTTATTATTGCTGAGATAGTTACTTGTGACAGCACTATATTGACACAAATTTTTAACACTTTCTCGTCTAAATGGCTCTTAGCTAAAAGTTCCTTTATGTATATTTCTGACATTGATTGAGAGATGCACCAAGACAAATTACTATTTTCATCCTGAGGATGAAAGAACAGTAAATAATATGAGATAATTTCTTTACTCGAATATTTTGTACAGCAGTATAGTGGTTAAGAGCATGGGCTTTGGGGCCTGACTGCCCAGGTTTGAATCTCGGCTCTGCCGCTTACTAACTATGTGACTGGACAAATTGCTTAATTTCTCTATGTATCAGTTTTGCTGTCTGCCATATGAGAAAAATAATAGTACCCAACTTGTAAGTTTATTATAAATTTTAAATGAGTTCATATTTGCAAGGTGCTTAGAAAAATACAAGGCACATAGGAAGCACTTTGTAAGTTTTATGTTAAATATATATATCAGTAAAATAGAGAGATCTGTCATGTACATGTAATCTCTTTTAACCTACCCTGGAATTCCTTCTTCAAGTTGTATAAATTCAGTAGGCAGAAACTAAATAATTGCCTCAGCATAGTTTTAAATTCTCCTTAAATCTGTGAAATCTTAACGTGGCCTGAAATAATGTTTGTCATATTGGCCATCGTCCTGCGCATCTTATTAGGAACTACGCAGGAGATGAAAGTATGAGGACAACAGATCTTTTCCAGATAGAGGGAAAAGGGGATTAACATTAACTGAGCAGCTACAATCTACCAGGCGAGACGTTGTATCCTTTATAGACCTCACATCCCTCTAAGGTTAGGTATTGTTAACTGCACGACGAGGAAACTAAAGCTCAGAGAAGTTGAATAACTGAGCCAAGGTCACACAGCTAAGTAAATGGCCTAGTCAGGATTTGAGCTCCAGTGTGTCTGACTTTAGGAAACCCTGGTGGTATAGTGGCTGAGAGCCATGGCTGCTAACCAAAAAGGCTGGCAATTTGAATCTACCAGGCACTCCCTGGAAACTCCATGGTGCAGTTTTACTCTGTCCTATAAGGTCGCTATAAGTAAGAATTGAGTTGACGGCAAGAGGTTTGGTATCTGACTTCAAAAGTTTTTTTTTTTTTTTTTTCATTTCCTATTTCTAGAGAAGTGGTATAGCATGGCAGTTAAGAGAAAAGATTCTAAAATTGTTGTGTGCCATCCTTATGGTGACCCTGTAGGACAGAGTGGAACTGCCCTATAGGGCTTCTTAGGCTGTAATTTTTATAGGAGCATATTGCCAGGGCCCTGACCTTTCAGTTAGCAGCTGAGTGCTTAACCATTGCACCACCAGGGCTCCTAGTTCTAAAACTAGACTGCCACTTTCCTCATTGGTGAGAATACTTGCATTTTCTCTCTTAATAATCACAGTTTAACACAAAGAGCCCACAGTTTAACCATCACTTGCCTTGCTCACTCTCAAATCTCACTCTCGAGCTTCAGGACTGTGTAGTCAACTGTCCATGGACATCTCCACTTAGATGTCTCAGGTTCAACATGTTCGAAATTAAACTCATCATCTTCTCTCCTAACATGTTTATCCTTCTGTGTTCCCTATCTTGATAAAACAACTATCCACCTACAGGATCAATACAAAAAGAAAGGCCTTTTCCAAACTTTTGGAGAACACTCATGCTGGGTGAGATATACTAAGTGTCCTGAGGAAAATGAGTTCTGTAGTCAAATAATTGTAATATTAAGTTAAACAAAGCTAAATAGGACTTCCCAGAATCTTTGATGTGTTAAGTTCATTGTGAATCTCCAAGAAGTGAATATATTATATTAGATAGGATTGCATTCAGTTGCATGAACAGAAACCTAACTCAGAAGCTTAACCAGATTGAGATTGATTTTCCTCATGTGACAAGAAATCAAGAGGTAGACAATCCAATACAAGTGCAGCTGCTCAAGAAAGTCATCAAGGCGATTTTATTCTTCATGATTGCAAGATGGCTGCTCCACCTTGAGGAACTGTGCTCACATTCTAGGCAAGAAAAATGGAAAAGAAAAATATATGTGCCAGCTGTCTTTCCCTTTTCATCAGAGGGGAAAAAAAAAAAAAAGCTTTCTCAGCAGCCTCACCAACCTGCTTATATCTACTTGGTCAGAAGTGGGTTACACGGCCTCTCTGGACCATGAGGAAGTCTGGAGACTTGAGTATTTAAGTGGGCACATTGCAAAATCAGGGTTCTATTAGAAAGAACCGGACAAGTATCAGGGAGATAATTAGCTGTATTTGTCATAAAAAGGTAGCAATTTTACCAATATATTTGGCTGGAACACCTATGAACAGTTTCTGTGGATGCCCATTGTTGGCAGATGGAACTCATGCTGCTTGGCTTGGCATCCAAGCCTTCCACGCTATACTGGTTCCACATAGGGACCTTTGCCACAGGCTCTGTAGCTTCGACTCAGTGAACTACCTGCAGTTTCTGATTTAGGCAACATTGCCTAGTGCTGCTTGCTTCTGCACACCATCTGCCTTTGACTCCTCTCTTCTTCGTGGATAATTCTGGCAGGTCCTTGGAAATTCAGTTCAGACAGTTACTGCTATAACACCTTTCTTTCTTATTTTCACCTACCCAATTGGCTTAGTTGCCCCTCTATGTTCCTATCGCACCTCCTGCCTTACTTCATTATCCTCAGTTACACTTTTTTTACATATCGAGTGAAAAAAAAAACAGGAAGAAAATGAGATGTATACTTTAATTATAATTATGGGAAACATGCATGTGAAAAAGGTACAGAAAGAATATATATCAAAATTTTAGAGATGACTGTTACTCTAGCTTCTAAACTTTCAGTGATACAATGTGATTGTTACATAGTAGTTAGATTTTTATTTTTTAAAATACAACAGCTTAAGGCAGAATACGATAAAATGATGCCTGAGGAGTGGTTTGTAAAGTAGATTAGCATTGTGGGCTCAGGAGGTTAGAAGAGCCACATGGAGGATGTGGACTTATGCTGGGCCTTAACAATTGGGTAGGTTTGAATAGCTGTGGTGACGCGTGTGGACAAGGCTTGCCAGAGGTGACCACGTAAGTGCTCAGGTATAAATTACATAAAATGCTGCCAGGGGAGTAGAGGACACAATAAAAACACACTCATTCGTGTTTCTGCGCAATTCAAAATAACACACCAAATGTTCTGCCTTAGACTTCTACTTATAAATATTATTTACTCACAGAAATACTTCCTATTATGAGGAATTGAAATCTTAAAGCAAAAGTTAATGTAAAAATATTCACTGTGAAAATACAATCATTTTTTAAGCATACAGTTACCCTCTAACACAACTGCAGAAGGTTCCTTCATCCTGAAGGAATTGTACATCTTTTTCCCAATTCTTTTTCTTCTTTCTTTCAGAAGTGTTTTAATGAATATAAGTTTTATTGCAAACAGGTAAGAAAGAATTTTCTTTAAAAATGATTATTTCTTGTGAGAATTTATGATATTTCTATTATGGACAAAACTCTATATTTGGTGATGAAATCATATAGAATTATATTGCCACTTTCTAAACAATATGAAGTGTTATATTAAAAAGAATCCTAAAGCTGAAGAGGATTTCTCAGTCTACTAAAGATCTTATAGGGATTTTGCTCTGTGGGACTACCATATTCTCTGGTCTCCCACCCACCCAACAGGGGAAAAGAAAGAAGTACAGATTACTCTATTTCTTACTCTGGAAAAAAAAAGTCAAAACCTGTAGACTTGAGGTAACAAGTAGCTAAAGCCAGTAGCTTTGAATTCTTATCTCTGTCTCCGTGTTGTGGTCCTGGTTAAACCACTTTTAAATACACAGAGGTTCAAATACAGTTATGGTTTCGTAGTGCATACCTTTTTTTGTATATAAAAAGAAATTCATTCGCCCCTTTAAAGACTAAAAATACCCTGCAATCAGTAAATAAATGTCTCGAATATTCAAATCACTCAAAAAAAAAAAAAACAAACAAAAAAATAAATCCGTTGCCATCGAGTCAACTCTGACTCATAGTGATCCTATAGGACAGAGTAGAACTGCCCCATGGAGTTTCCAAGGAGCGCCTGGTGGATTCAAACTGTCGACCTTTTGGTTAGCAGGTATAGCTCTTAACCACTACACTACCAAAGTTTCCAGTAAATAGAGCCCTATATAGAAATACAAACTCCCCATGCAAATACGGATGAACCTGTTCTAATGTACTTACATTTTTTTTAAGACTTTTTTTTCTGTTATAACTAGTAACAGTAAAAAAAAATAGCTGGCATTTATTGAGGATTTAATGTGTGACAGACCCTGTGCTGAACACTCAAAACACTCTTTGTGCATTATCGCCCTCATTCTCCACAGTAACCCTAGGGAGAGACCTTCAATCATCATCTTTACAAATGAGAACTGAGGCTCCCACAACTAGTAAGTGAAGTGGCAAAGCTAAGATGATAATCCAAGCCGCTGGACTCCAAAGCCCATGAGCAAAGCTACTATGCCCTTCATAGAAAGCTGTAAGAAGGGTAAACCTATCAAAGCAAAGAAACCAGCTTTTCCTTTGGGTATATTTCTCTCTGACTTTATTTCTATCCATATAATTTTTGTTCCATAGTCTTTTCATGTATTATCATTATTATTAAATTATTATAAATTATCCCAAGATACTAAGTTTTGTGGCCATATACTGTTCCAATGAGTGGATACACTTTGTTCTATGTAATACCACCCTTATTTGGATACTTTGGCTATTTTCAGTTTTACTATTATAAATAATATTTTTATAGCTGTCTTTGTGAAATAGATATTTTCTTAATCTAGAATTATTTCCTTATAATCATTAAAATGGAAATATCAATTCAAAATGAAGGTAAAATTAAGGCTACACTGTCGAATTTCATTCCAAAAGAGTTATATCAATTTGTACAATCACTACTAATCTATGGTGCCTGTTTCACCTCACCCATACCAGTACTGGACATTTAACTTTAAAAATATAAATTTCCCAATTTAGTATGTAAAGGTGGTGTTTTTATTTACATCTTTTTGGTTGAACTGTATGTAAAATTGAACATTTCCTATATGCTTGTTGATGAATTGAATTTCACCCTTTTTACTAGTTTCTTAAGGTAGAAAAAAAAATTTTTTTTAGAAGCTTAGGTTATTGATTTTAGATCTTCTTTTCTAATATATGCATTTAATGTATACATTTCCCTCTAAGTCATACTTTCACTGTGTCCCACACATTTTGAAAAGTTGTGTTTTTATTTTCATTGAAATAAAATATTTTTTGATTTATCTTGTGACTTCTTTGACCCATAGGTTATTTAGAAGTATATTACTTAATTTCTGGATACTTGGAATTTTCCACCTATCTTTCTATAGTTGATTTCTAGTTTAACCCCATTGTAATCTAACCATACTTTGCATGATTTCTAGTAATTTAAATTTATTAAGCTATGTTTTATGACCCTTATGACCGAAAATGTGGTTTATCTTGGTGAATGTTCCATGTGAATATGAGAAGAATGTATGTTCTGCTGTTGTTGAATGGAGTATTCTATAAATGCCAACTAGATCAAGGTGATTGATAGTACCATTCAGGTAATCTATATTCTTATGTTTTGCACCCTTTTCAGATTATACTTAGTTTTAACAACCAGTGAACAAGACAACAGAAGAGAAAAGCAAATAAAAAACTCTATACTTTAAAGTGTGTATTGTAGGAACTAAATTTCCATGCGTGCTTTCCATGAAGTTTTCAGTTTGTGTCATTCTCTTTCTAACAATGAAGGGGATGTATGAGAGGAAAAGCAGGGCTAGAGGGTGAGTCAGAAACACAGAAGAAAATGTGAAAAGGAAACATCAATCACGTCGCTGGTGCAGGATTTTTCCATCTTCCAAATTTTGCACTTATGCTTATTGGAAAAAAAAAAAAAAAGCTTATTGACTGAGGATTTTGTCCTTGTCTTGAGTTTTTAATGAAAAAGTAATAATTTAATTCTAAAAAAGAGCATCTCTAATCTTGCATTTTGAATTGATCCTTTTTTTTTTTTTTTTTTGTATTAACAAAAACTCATGGAAATAGGGTTGGAAAGGTAACTGTGGTACAGGAAGGTTGGCTGATTACAGTGTTATAGTTTTATGAGCTGCTTCAAAAGCAGACTATTTGAAAAAACTTTTTCATAGCAAATATGTTCTTCCTTTAAAATGTGAACACTGAGTTGATCTTAGAAGCAAACATTGACTGCATACTTCTATCGTCAGTTGTTTTATTTCAGTTATAACAATGCAAAAACGTGAAGCATAAGGTTTACTTTTTAACTCCAACCCTGTTCAAAGATCACTTATTGGCCTCTGAAGGAACAGGTGGCATGCTTGTTATAGTTTAACAAATGGGCTTTGGGTGAGGTACAGTCATTCAGATACCTCTGGATGCTTTGGATGCTCTCATGTGTGGCAGGGTGCACTTGCTAAAACATTCACTTCTAGATCTGGAAACCTAGTCCTATATCCATTTTAGGCACTGGAAAGGTATTCCAGACTTCCGTTTCGAGTCATGGATGAAAAATGCCATCCTGCAAGTGAGACAGCAATTCCTTTGCCAAAAATCACATTCTTAATTTCCTAATGCTCAGGTAAATATTCTAGTTCTTGGTAAGTAAGATACCTTTGAAATAGGATAGCTTTCCTATCTGTAATACATATCTCTGAGCATTCAACCTTCTGATAATAGAATTTACAAGGAATTTTTTTTTTTCTATCAGAGGTAGTGTTATTTATACAAGACTCCTGAAAGGATTCCAGATTCACCTCAAATACCAGCAACTTAATTTTATTACACTACTCGTATCTGTTGGGTTGGGTTGGATTGTATTTGTAATTCATTTATAATTAATTTGAGGAGTATATTTGAGCTTTTTTTAATTTTTTTATTTGAGCTTACATTTTTATGAACATGATATAACTTGCTTTTATAAAAGACATTTCAATAAAATTTTATAGATTTCTTCATAAAAATCTTGCCAATCTTTTATTAAATTTATTTCTAGACACCTTTTTGGCTGTTTTTGTAAATGGTATCTTTTTAAAAATGATATTTTCTGACTCTTTGTTGTTGATGTATGAAAATGTAATTGATTTTTGTATGTTGGTCTTACATTCAGCAGTCTTACTAAAAAAAAAAATTTTTTTTTTTTTTAGGTTCTTATAATTCGTAGAGTCTCTTGGATTTTTTTCCTTATAAGCAACCATATTATGTGCATATAGGTACAGGTTTGTTCCTTCTTTTCCAATTCTTGTAACTTTTGTTTTACATTTCTAATTATACTGGCTACAGCATTTAGAAAAACCTGTTGCCATTGAGTCGATTCCAACTCACAGTGACCCTAAGACAGAATAGAACTACCCCATAGGGTTTCCAAGGAGTCGAGACAAGACAACAGTTGATTTAACTTTTGGAGCTCTGGTGACACAGTGGTTAAGAGCTGTGGCAAGCTCTGGGTGTTAACCAAAAAGGTTGGCAGTTTGAATTCATCAATCACCACCTGGAAATCCTATGGGGGCAGTTCTACTCTGGCCTATAGTGTTGTTATGAGTCAGAAATAACTCAACGGCAATGGATTTTTAGAACATTTAGTACATACTGAATAATTATAATGTTAAAGGACTGGAGATTTCTCTAATTGTCTTGTAAGCTAAGCAATGTGTTTAAAATATATTTTTTACTCAGCACTAGGTGTTTTGTAATGAGAGAATTCAGGCTATGTAAACTGCGGTTATTTGTAGAAACAGAGTCATAGCCCATCTTTGATGTTTTCACATATCTTTTCCTCTTTATTAGTTCATTTGCCATTTATACACTTTGTAATTCCACATTTTAAATTTACTTTTCTCTTGTGTGATCCTGTATTTTTGTGAGATTTAATATTGATTGTGAAATCCTCAACTGAGAAATTGTCTTTCTCTTTTCATTCAAATTACTTTTAGTATTTGTGGTTTCCAGGAAAAAATTAATTAAAAAATAAGGAATATATCCTAGAGAAATAAAAGTCATCACACGAATAGACATACCCACCCCCATGTTTATTGCAGCATTGTTCACAATAGCAAAAAGATGAAAACAACCTAGGTGCCCATTAACAGATGAATAGTTAAACAAACTATGGTACATACATACAATGGAGTACTATATAATGATCAGCGATGATGATGAATCTTCGAAACATCTCACAACATGGATGAACCTGGAGGGCATTATGCTGAGTGAAATAAGTCAATCACAAAAAGAAAATTTTGTATGAGACCACTACTATAAAGACTCATGAAAAGGTTTACACACAAAAAGAAACAATCTTTGATGGTTACGAGGGAAGGGAGGGGCGGGGATGGAAAAACACCAAATAGGCAATAGATAAGCGGTGACTTTGGTGAAGGGTAAGACAGTTACAATACAGGGGAAGCCAGAACAACTTGTACAAGGCAAGGTCATGGAAGCTACATAGATACATCCAAACTTCCTGAGGGACTGAATTACTGGGCCAAAGGCTGGGGGACCATGGTCTCGTGGGACATCTAGCTCAATTGTCATAATACTGTTCATAAAGAAAATGCTGTACATCCTACTTTGGTGAGTAGCGTCTGGGGTCTTAAAAGCTTGTGAACAGTCATCTAAGATGCTCCACTGGCCTTACCCTGTCTGGAGCAAGGGAGAATGAAGAAAACCAGACACAAGGGAAAGATTAGTCCAATAGACTAATGGACCACAACTACCACAGCCTCCACCAGACTGAGTCCAGCACAACTAGATGGTGCCTGGCTACCACCATTGACTGCTCTTGATAGGGATCACAATAGAGGGTCTTAGTCAGAGCTGGAGAATAATGTAGAACAAAATTCTAACTCATAAAAAAAGACCAGACTTACTGGTCTAACAGAGACTGGAGAAACTGTGAGAGTATGGCCCCCCAGACACCACCCCCCCCTTTTTTTATTGTGTTTTAAGTGAAAATTTACAATTCAAGTCAGTTTCTCACACAAAAACTTATACACACATTGTTATATGACCCTAGTTGCTCTCCCTACAACATGACAGTACACCCCTTCTCCCCACCCTGCATATCCCATGTCCATTCAACCAGCTCCTGTCCCCCTCTGCCTTCTCATCTCGCCTCCAGACAGGAGCTGCCCACATAGTTTCATGTGTCTACTTGAGCTAAGAATCACACTTCTCACCAGCATCATTCTATGTCTTATAGTTCTGTCTAACCTTTTTCTGAAGAGTTGGCTTCAGGAATGTATTTAGTTTTGGGCTAAGAGAGAATCCAGGGGCCCTGACCTCTGGGGTCCCTCCAGTCTCAGTCAGACCATTAAGTCTGGTCTTTTTTACTAGAATTTGAGGTCTGCATCCCTTTTTTCTCCTGCTCAATCAGGGATTCTCTGTTGTGTTCCCTGTCAGGACAGTCATTGGTGGTAGCCGGGCACCATCTGGTTTTTCCATTCTCAGGCTAATGGAGTCTCTGGTTTATGTGGCCCTTTCTTTCTCTTGGGCTCATATTTGGTGTTCTTTATTCTCCTTTGCTCCAGGTGGGTTGAGACCAATTGATGCATCTGAGATGGCCGCTTGCTAGCTTTTAAGACCCCAGAGCCACTCACCAAAGGGGGATGCAGATGTTTTCTTAATACACTTTGTTATGCCAATTGACCTAGATGTCCTGGATGCCCTTTTAGCTCAGTACTGAAGTCACTCCTGAGGTTCACCCTTCAGCCAAAGATTAAAGAGGCCCATAAAACAAAATGAGACTAAAGGGGCACACCAGCCCAGGGGCAAGGATTAGAAGGCAAGAGGGGACAGGAAAGATGGTAATAGGGAATCCAAGTTCCAGAAGGGGAATGTGTTGACATGTCGTGGTGTTGGTAATCAATGTCACAAAACAGTACTAATTGTTTAATAAGAAGCTAGTTTGTTCCGTAAACCTTCATCTAAAGTATAATAAATAAATAAATGAACAGAGAAACACATTTGGAAAATAAATAAAATTGCTATCAAAGACAATGGGATGACCACAAATCTACCTAACACTTTAGTGAACTGTCATCTTTTTTCCTCCCAATACCTCCACATATACAGGGATGCTTTGTTGCAGAACACTAAGTGTGCCATTCACATCATGGTCTCTGTAAATGGCATGCCTGGGAATTGTGCAGTGCACAACCTACAATGCTGAATGTGATAGCCCTGCCTATGTATCTCATTCTTCTGTCTAATTAGGACTGTGAGGTTTCTTTCAAACACCCAGTGAAAATCTGCTTAATGCCTGACTCCAAACACAACGCTAAATTTGTTTCAAAAATATTTCTACCTTCAGCTGCAAGCAGAAAAATGTCATGTCTGGAAGACATGTTGCTTATTACAACACAGCTTTTGTAGGGCATCTTCTTTCTTGTACACCAAATCAGTACTGATTCAACGTTCTTTAGTTTAATATTATATAATTAAGTAAATTTTATAGACACACAGTTAGAATGAGATAAAAAATGGAAAGAGAGAGGAGGAATTCCTTGGGGAGAGAAATAATATAAAAGTAATATAATTACAACTCTCATTAGTAGTAATAATATTTGTGATGAGATAATGATAATGGTAAGGTGGTAATAATAGTAACAGTAATAATTTACCTATGAATCCTAGTTGTTTGGCTTAGTTCCAAGTTTAAGTTGCATTATGGCTTAGTTTCTGCCATAAAAAAATTCTTAAAAAAGAGAGAAGGATTACGTAGGATAGCTGCTGCTTTCTTACTAAGAAATGTCAGTATGTCAGTGTTAATGAAGTATGCCAAACATACAGTGACACCAGATTTTCAGTTATATAATAACTTCTTAAACTCTCATTCCATGCCCATGCAAGGTCAAAATTAATTTCACCTGATCGAAACTGTACAGCTCTCTTAGAAAGGCAGGTCTTTAGCTGCATGCTAAAAAGGGCAAAGAGTATAACAAATTCATCTTTGTATCTGTACCTCTAGTTCAGAACTTTAAGTCATATACGTTAATATCCATTTGTGGAAATATTCCACTCACTTATTTGTTCAACAGACATTTATTGAGTGCCTACTATATGCCAGGAGTTATGCTCTACGTGCTAGGGGCTATCATATTAGATAGCAGAAGTCTAGACCTCAAAGCGGGTAAGGGAATAATATGTACTTTGTGCAAAGTAAATGCATGTAACCAGACTTGCACTACCAGAAATAAACATTGGATGCAGCCAAAAAGAGGAGTATAAGTCAATCATGACCTTGATAGAAAAAAATGAAGTGTGGATGCTTTGATGTCTCAGTTATCTACTACTGCTATAGTAGAAATACCACAAGTAGATGGCTTTAACAAAGAGAAATTTATTCTTTCACAGTCTAGGAGACTAGAAGTCTGAATTCAGGGTACCACATCCAGGGGAAGGCTTTCTCTCTCTGTCGGCTCTGGGGAAAGGTCCTTGTCATCAATCTTTCCCTGGTCTAGGAGCTTCTGCATGCAGGAACCCTGGGTCCAAAGGATGCACTCTGCAGCTGGAGCTGCTTTCTTGGTTGTATGAGGTCCTCCGTGTCTCTGTTGAATTCTCTCTTTTATATCTCAAAAGAAATTGACTCAATATACAACCTGATTTTGTAGGCTGAGTCCTGCCTTATTAATTAACATGACTGCAGCTAATACTGCTTCATTAATATCATAGAGGTAGGATTTACAACGTTTAGGAAAATCACATCAGATGATAAAATGGTGGACAATCACACGATACAGAGAATCACAGCCTAGCCAAGTCAACAGATTTTTTCGGAGACATGATTCAATCCATAACATTCCACCCATTGGCCCCCCAAAATTCATATACCTGACTCTCGGTACCAAATCCTGTCTTAGTTATCTTTTGCTGCTATAACAGAAGTACCGTAAGTGGCTTTAACAAAGAGAAATTCGTTCTCTCACAGTCTAGGAGGCTGGAAGCCAGAATTCAGTTGTAAGCTCCATGAGAAATCTTTCTTTCTCTGTCGGCTCTGAGGGAAGGTCCTTGTCATCAATCTTCCCTTGGTCTAGGAGTTTCTCGGTGCAAGGACCCCAGGCCCAAAGGGTGCATTCCCCTTCTGGTTCTTCATTCCTGGTCGTATGAGGTACTCCTATCTCTCTACTCGATTATCTCTTTTATATCTCTACAGAGATTGACTCAAGATACAACCTAATTTTGTAGATTGAGTCCTGCATCCTTAACATAACTTCGTCTAATTCTGTTTCATTAATAGCATAGAGGTAGGATTTACAACATATAGGAAAATCACATCAGGTAACAAAATGGTGGACAATCACAGTATACTAAAAATCATGGCCTATCCAAGTTGACACACATTTTGAGGGGACACAATTCAATCCATAACAATGTATTTGTAAATAATGATGTTAGTACAGGAGTACAAACCGAAGACAGAAATAGAGATGATGGGTTCTAAGAAAAAGTGAAGGGTTGGAGTGCAATTTAATTTAAAAGAGTAAAAAAAGTCTGCACTAGCAATGTACAAGGTACGTTAGGCTTGCTGCTACTATGAGGCACTGAGGGGTAATAACAGTGATTACTGTAGTTTATCTAAATATCATGAGTACCTAGCACAGAGTAAGTCTTCAGTAAATATGTGTTGAAAATGGAGGAAAAATGATCAATTAGACAGATATGTGGCCTAGTTAAAAATATTCCAATTCAACAACGTCACAATATTGGTTAAAGAAAATCTGTTTCTGAGTTGTTTTTATGGGTGTGGTTCATAGTCAGCATTGGTGACACATCAGGAAAGATGGCAAACAGACTGAGAACAAGTGTTGCAGAAAGTGATCTCACTGTAACAGCATGGGTGGGCCTGGTAGCTCAGTTCTCATACAAACACATTTATTGTAGACAGTTCTCATATGACTAAGATGAAGCTGACAGAAATCGAACAGATTTCATCATTAAACAAATAGAAAATATGAAATAGGTAATGGGAAACGCTGAGTGATGACAGGAGGAAACATTTTTAGATACTTTTATAACCTCCTGCCACTTTCATTCCCTCTCACACACTCAGCACTCTCCTCCCACTCATCCCTTCACTCAAGGGAGCAAGGCAAGGATGTTTCCCTATAATCCAGTCAAGAGGCACTGTCTTTAGAAGTTACATAACTTGCTCAAGATCACCTAAGAAGAGACAGAGTCAGGATTCCAAAAACTTGACTCCAGAGCTCCTGGTTATTACCTTTACACTAAACTGCATTCATTACACACTGCACAGCAAAATACCTTCAAAGTTTTTGTTGTTATGATGCAGCAATTATCTTCTGTCTCAATTCTGAATAAAAAATTCCAACTTTCCTAACCAAAAAAAACCCCACCTAATTGTTTCTAAATTACCCACAAATGGAAAACAAGAAAATACCAAAAGATCCAGAAATGTCCAGGAAGAAAGGGATACAGATGGGAAGAGGACACAGGATGAGCACGTGATCTCTCAACCTTGTTCATAAAATGAGAATAATAATAACACATGTCTGATAAAGTTTTGATGAGGATTAAATAAGTTAATAAAAGAGCTTAGAATAATGTTTGGCACACAGTAAGCATTTAATAAACATTAATTATCATTTGTCTTTTTCCTACCAGGTGCAGTGGAGACTTCATTTGCTAATTAGCCTGTAGAGAATTCCAATATCCTTATGTGTCACTTTGATGACCAAGGTGCGCCTGACCCACGGTATTTTCAATCACCTCGTACGCATGTGAAACCTGGACACTGAAAAAGGAAGATCAAAGAAGAATTGATGTATTTGATTTGGGTGTTAGGGAAGAATATTGACTGTATCGTGGACTGCCAGAAGAATGAACAAATCCATCTTGGAGGAAGTACAGCCAGAATACTCCTTAGAAGTGAGGATGGTGCGACTTTGTCTTGCTTACTTTGGACACATCATCAGGAAAGACCAATTGCTAGAAAAGGACATCATGTTTGGTAAAGTAAAGAGTCATCAAAAATCAGAGAAACCCTACAGGAAATGGATTGACATGGTGGCTACAACAATGGGCTCAAACATAGGAACTATTTTGAGTATGGCCTAGGACCAGGCAATGTTTTGTTCTGTTATACATAAGGTCGCCATGAGTTGCAGTCAACTTGATAGCAGCTAACAACAGCATGTGTCTTCAGTTCCAATAACCCAAGAATGTGATTTCTAAGAACGCGTCATGGATTGAATTGTGTCCCTCAAAAATCTGTGTATCAATTGGGCTATGTCATGATTCCCAGTATTGTATGATTGTCTACCATTTTGTCGTCTGATGTGATTTCCCTATGTGTTGTAAATCCTATCACTATGATGTTAATGAGATAGATTAGTGGCAATTATATTGATGAGATCTACAAGATTAGATAGTGTCTTAAGCCAATCTCTTTCAAGATATAAAAGAGAGAAGCGAAGAGAGAGAGACATGGGGACCTCATACCAACAAGAAAGCAGCACCAGGAGCAGAGCACATCCTTTGGACCTGGGGTACCTGTGCCTGAGGAGCTCCTCGGCCAGGGGACCAGAGCCAACAGAGAGAGAAAGCTGTCCCCTGGAACTGACACCCTGAATTTGGACTTGTAACCTACTAGACTGTGAGAGAATAAATTTCTCTTTGTTAAAGCCATCCACTTATGGTATTTCTGTTAGAGCAGCACTAGATGACTAGACACAAAGTATTTATTTAAAAATTCTATACAGCATATTTGGATATTCCATATTGTAAAGGAATACAACCTACCATAATTTACTGCTTTAACCAGATATTCTGATTGCCTTAACAAAAATGAATTAAATGATTATTCATCATACGGCAAAGGCAGAATGGTGCCATGGCTAGGAGTCCAAACTCCGGAGTTCTAAGTCTAGGTTAGCATCCCAGCTCTTCCACTCACTAGCGGAGCGACCTTTGGTAAATTATCTACCCTCTGTATGCCTCAGTTTCCTCATCTGTAAATTGGGATAAGCACTCAGCTGCTAACTGAAAGGTTAGCAGTTTAAACCCACCAGTGGCTCTGCAGAAGAAAAGACCCGTCAATCTGTTCCTGTAGGGAGCCTAGGGAACCCTATGGGGCAGTTCTACTCCCATATAGGGTTACTATGAGTCAGAATCGACTTGAAGGCACACAACAACAAATAGCATCTACCTCACAGATTTTTTAATGAGGGTTAAGTGAGTAATCACACGTAAAGAACTAGAAATAATGCCTTAGCATATAGTAAACACTTATGTGAATTATTATTTCTTTTATTCTTTTTCTATTATAGTAGCAACAATTTGGCAATTGATTTTTAAAAAATGTATATTAGTGAAATATTCATAGACAACCATTTGAATTAAGTGCCTAAAATATATTTGATACGTGATTGAGATTAAAGCCTTTCTGTCTGGCTAACTCTGATAGAAACTCTGATATATCATACTTATTGCTTTAAGTCTATTTTAATCCTCAGCTACTTAGTCCAGGTAATTGTCTTTCATTGTCCCAGACTGTTTCTTTCCCAAAATTCACACATGGGTTTAAACTACAATATTTATATAATTTTGTAGTAAATTCCATGACTCACAAAACAGACTGTTAGCATATAGCAAATATAATACTTAGAATATTTTTATCTCTTTATACAGACATTGCTAAGCATCATAAATTGTAAAGTTTAAAGATTAAACAAAATACATGTATATGTTTTATCTTCATGCTTAACTACTGTTTATGAAGTATTGAAATTAACAACAGACTCAAACCAAGAATCGAAATATGCTAGTGACTTGTCACACTTTAATGCTGCTTAATTTTTAGACTTCCTGTGCGAATTAGCTAAGAGATATAGCAATTTAATGACTAAAACCTTTTCTATTTCCTGCTTTATTTCTTTAAAAAAAAAAAATAGCTCTTGTATTACTCATTCTCTATATAAAGAAAACCAGGGACTTGGAGTTCTTTTAATAAGCATATCTTCTAGAGATAAGTATATCAGATGAAGGAACAAGTAACTAGAATAAAAGTGCTTTTGTTAAACAGATCTAGATAAAAACAAAAAAAATTCAATCAAATATTGCCTGTGTCATGTTGATGTAATAATTTTGGCTGAAACTTCCAGTCTCCTCCCAATGACTGACATCATACACATACCTGCAAACCAGGTGTAAGTGGCATTATTACCACAGAACAGTGATAACAGCACCTGGGGAAACACAATGAGTAGAGAATGTTTGCCATTTTGGTCACTCCCAGGAAAATTTCAGAGGCATAATAGAAAAAAGAACTAAAACTACAAAGGCATTTTGTAAAAAAAAAAGTTAATTTATAAAGACGCTAAAGTGATCAGCTTTCTTATTTGTAATGATGGGAAACAGTAAACTCACATTACTAAGGGTGCAGGTAAGATTTTCTTTGACTATAGCTATGTCCTTTCAGTGAGCATAATATTTTCTAATTTTATATACAAAATTTAATAACTCTGATTATTCAAAATCAATTGACTACCCAAAAATGTGTGTCTTTCTTCACTTCCATTCCATGATTTACAAGGAATTAGATTTAGCACTCTTTTTAGAGTGTAGGTTGAAAAGGCATTTTACTTTCCACCTCAGAGTAATTTCAAAACCACATCAATTATTTTTCATGTGCAGCTGTTTTTTGTCCACAAATTATTGCTCTAGGCATTTTTACTTTACCACCCATTTCAGGAGAGAAGGAATGAAGGGGAACCAGCTAATCTACAAATGTTTTACCTAAAAAAGAAAAGTTCATGATATGAACCAAAGCTTCTTTAGGATTAAGTACTGCTCATTAATAGTCTAAACATTAAATATATAATCCACATCACTTGCATTTAATTATCACTAAAGAGTTGATTCCCAATACTTTTCCCCAGCTATTTATTCATTGAATAACTATTTATTTAGGTACTGGGGAACAAAATGTAGCGTAAGACTGTTCTCAGGAGGTTTGCAATCTGACTGCATGTACAGTAATCGCACCTAAAACAATGAGAGAATATTAACCAATTGCCCTCAAGTGGATTATGACTCATTGTGAGCTCATGTGCATCCGAATAGAACTGTGCTCCATATGGTTTTCAATGGCTCATTTATTCGGAAGTCGATCACCAGGCCTTTCTTCTGAGGCACCTCTGGGTGGACTCAAGTCTCCAACCTTTTAGTAAGCAGCTGAATTTATTAACCCTTTGCACTAGGGATTCTTGAGAGAACACGACAAAGCAATGAAACACACTAGAGACTGGGATGCCCGGGGATCGGGGGAAACACCTGGATACTTAGAGAAAATGGTAAGATTTAGAAAAGCTGAAAAGGGCCAGGGAAGGTATTCTCCAAAGGCACAAGTAAAGGTTTAAAATGAATAAGGAATATTTGGAATGTGCTGGGAAGGCATATCTTATAGGAGCAGGGAATACAGGGTGGGGAGAAGCATAACAATTTAACACTGGAAGGGAGCTTAATGGTCTTCTAGGCCAATCTTCCTGATCATGCAAAAGTCTTTTATAATATCTGGGGGGATGGCCATTTAACATCTACTTTTACATGCTTCCTGTCTGTTTGTTTAGCAAAGCACTTAACATTTGCCAGGTGCTGTTCTAAATACTTTACAAACTTTAACTCACATGATCCTCATACCAACCCTATAATAGAGATACTATCATTATCCCTATGGATGAGGAAATAAGGCACAAGAGAATAAGCAATTTGCCTCAGGTCCTAGAACTTTGACTCAATTACTTTGGACATGTCATCAGGAAAGAC
The DNA here is from genome assembly GCF_030014295.1 of Loxodonta africana. NCBI lineage: Eukaryota > Metazoa > Chordata > Mammalia > Proboscidea > Elephantidae > Loxodonta > Loxodonta africana. Next base: position 36,052,432 of record NC_087345.1, on the reverse strand, counting down.
CAGTTGCTAGAAAGGGACATCATGTTCAGTAGAGAGTGAAAAGAGGGAACCCCTTAATGAAATGAATTGACACAATAGCCACAGCAATGGACTCAAGCATACAAATGATCATGAACATGGCACAGGACAGGGCAACGTTTTGTTCTATTGTACCTAAGGCTGCCACGAGTTGGAGCTGACTGGATGGCAACTAACAACCACAACGACATAGAACCGATAAGGGTTTGAGCCAGGATTCTCAGAGTGTGGCTGCAGAGTCCAAGCTCAACAAGGTGCTCAACGTTCCCCAGGGTAGATGGCTCTTCTATTATTGAACAGCTCAAATGGTTATATACGAGGTTTAAAAGCTCTAATTTTTTTCTTATTTTTTAGCATGATTTGTAATGAAGATTTCCTTCACAAAAATTTTGATTTCAGGTAAAGAACACTGTGGAACTGTAAGGATTTCAGTATAAGTGAGTTACGATTGCCACAAAACAGAGTCACCTAGTACTTGTTTAATACTAAAATCAGTGATATGCCTATGATTTTTTAAAACTCTTAAAATTTACAAAGTGAATCTTATTTGACAAATTTGGTGATTCTGTGTATAAAAATAAATAACTTTGGTCTACTCACTTGTGAAAGTCTTTAAACAGCCCAGTGGCTCAGGATACTATAAAATATATAAAGGCCATGGGGTCACTTTCAAGGTAGCATTTTTTTCTGTGAATTTTAATAATATTTAGTTAAAAATTCCTCTTAATAATATTATTTAAAAATCATAATGCTACTTGGGGAATGGCATCTCAAGACTGCAGTAGGCTTCTTATCTGGTCAGATTCACATATGCCTAAATATTGGATTTGCTCACGACTTCACGCTAGGTAGGGCAAGTGGTTTGTGCTTGACTACTAACTGAAAGGTTGTAGGTTGGAAGCACTGTGAAGGAAAGGCCTGGCAATCTGCTTCCCTGAATATTACAGCCAAGAAAATCCTATGAAGCAGTTCTGCTCTGTAACACATGGGATTACCATGAAACAGAAACGATTCAGTGGCAACAGGTTTGTTTTTTGTTGTTATTTTTAGTCAGGCAATATTGGCTGAGTACCTGCTACGTGCCAGGCATTATTTCAGGATTTGGGGATTCCACAGGGAATAAGACAGACCAGGTTCCTGCTCTCTCGATGCTTACATTCTTTTGGGGAGCCAAAAAACCAAGTCGATTCTGACTCACAGCCACCCTATAGGACAGGGTAGAACTGCCCTATACGGTTTCCAAGGAGCAGCTGGTGGATCCCGACTGTTGACCTTTTGGTTAGCAGCTGCGCTCTTAACCACTGAGCCACTAGCGTGCCCTTTTGGGAAGGGGAGGGCATTTCTTCAAAAGGGGTGTAACATATTTTCTGTTTTACTTGCCCTCAAACTACTTCTATGGTGTTATCTAAAAAGGAGAGGAGTCTGCAAGAACCTTGAGATATGCTTATAATTATCAATGAAAAGAAGATATCACTTTACCCAAAAGGGGTCAAGTTATTTTTTCAAGAAGCAGCTTAAAGAAGGGTCTGTGGCTGTGAGTCAGAATTGACTCTATGGTACCTAACAACAACAATACTATGCACGTGCAGTCATCAATGAACTCCTCCCTAAGCTGAGAAATACTTAACTGTAAAAAATACTAGCAGTCAAAAATGTGGCAAGAATGATGGCAAAATAAACACTGAAATTTGATACATGGAATTATCATGACAAAATATTTTATCATAGAACCAGAAATTGACAGAATAATTAAACATTATTATAAAATCTTGGCTAGAACTAGAAATAAAAGTCTATTAATTAAGTCTACCATGACTCCTGAAGGGGTGGCTTTTTCCAAAGAAAATGGAGGTCATTCAATTAAGCACTTATGGTAATAGTTTTTTTGAAAGAAAAATCAGACTTCTGTAAGTGCCAAGCCCAGCTTTTTTCCATAGCTGAAAATTTATTTGATAGCTGAAAACAAATTTGATTTGATAAATGGTTATGTAATTAGTTGTGAAAATACAAGGTTTTCTCCAGAGTTAAATTGTTTTTACTGGTAATTTTCTTTAAGAAAACATCCAAGGGACACTGTCAGTTACAAACAAAACAGGATCAGTAATCATGCTCTTTGCTTTAAGGAAACAGAACTGTATTTTTTTAATTGCCTTAATAAAACTGGTGCATGGAGACCTTTATGCTTCTTACAAAGGCGGTATGTACTTGTCTGTCTATGAAAAATATTTGTGCCGGTTTTTGATGGTTATTAACTAGAAGTCAAGTTAGACTCTTTTCTCTTAAATCACGTTCCATATTTCACATGTAATTTCACAGCAGATGTTATGACTGGCTGGGACTACACGGGGTCATCACACCAAACCAGGGTTCTAAAATTCTGTTGATTTACTTTCCCATGGCCTAGCACACATAGTAGAATTACATAATAGAGTTGTAGAGTAGGAAAAAGATATCTGGTTGTATCATTTTCATGATATTAACATAATCTCTAATGAATAAAACCATAATTTTAAAAAAGGTGGCCCGATTCATTTATTGTAATTATGGCCTAAGTAGTTTAAATAAAAGAGTTGTCATGTTAAGGACCTGATATTGGTAGATCTATAATGTCCCTGGAAAGGGAAGGCCTTTTTAATATGGAAGAAGAATGGTATGATCTAGAATGGTGAGGATAAAGAGATCTCAAGCCTATTTGTTTAAAATGTCTTTACACTACGTAGTCAAATTAATTTGTTTCATAAAACCACTTAATTTCACATCATTTGGGCTAAAGATTATTTTTGAAATATCTATCTTGAAATAAAATCAGTAATAAAATTTTAAAGTAGTTCTTCCCCGTTATCCATTGCTGTTGAGTTGATTGTGACTCACAGTGACCGTATACAACAGAGCAGAACTGCCCCATAGGGTTTCCTAGGCTGTTATGGGAGCAAATCATCAGGACTTTCTTCCATGAAGCTGTTGGGTAGGTTCAAATCCTCAACATTTCTGTTAGGAGCCAAGTGCTTAATTAACCATTGCACAACTAGAGGTCTAAAATGAAAACAGATGGACAACTATTCAAGCACAAGAAAATATTTTTAGTTTGTATAGCAATTCCTGGGATTCAGTTTGCTCCCCAAGAAAGGACAGTCTTCCAAATAAATATTTTAGCAAGCAACTACATTTTTACATATTTTCTTAAATATTCTGATAGAAAAAATATGCATAAATACTTTGCCATCTATTAATCAAGTATTTCCAGAGTAGGTATTGCCCATGTTTGGTCAATACCTGAATTTACCCACTATGTTTCCTTTAAAAAACAAAAACCAAACCTGTTGCCGTCGGGTCACCGTTGAGTCAATTCTGACTCATATGAGTCAGGTTTCCATAAGATTCATCAAGTGATCAAATTGTTTAGCCTGCAGCATGTGTGCAGGGCCCTGCAGCACTTTCTGGCCAGTACCAGAGTGAAAGCAGATTTCATGAAGTTCAGAAAGGGGATCTTAATCTAGGGGTTTTGCAAACCTACAGAAACTAAATGCAACAATTTTTTATGTTTATATTACAGAATGTGGAAACTCTGGTGGCCTAGGGGTTAAGTGCTATGGCTGCTAACCAAAAGGTCGGCAGTTCGAATCCGGCAGGTGCTCCTTGGAAGCTCTACGGGGCAGTTCTACTCTGTCCTATAGGGTTGCTATGAGTCGGGATCGACTCGACGGCAGTGGATTTGGTTTATTACAGAATGTAAATGCATACATTATACGAAAACTTTTGGAGAGTCCCTGGTTTCTTGATTATCAAAGGTCCTTATTCTCCTAAAAGGCAATGATTACTGATTTAAGTAGTCCTTTTTTTTTTTAATTTGTCCAAGATTCAGTGCTCCAATAAACTCAGAGGCAACTTTGGTTAAAAGACACGAGGAAATGTCTCCTCCCCATTGGCCCACAAACTGAGCTTCTACATTAGAGCCCTGCTCTTTCTTTTGCCAGCCCCTGTAAGGTCTGCGTCAAATATTTATTGCTGTTAGTTGCCTTCAAGTTGGTGACCTGATGCAATGAGTAAAGCGTTGCCCTTTCCTGCGCCATCCTCACAATTGTTGATATGTCTGAGCCCATTTTTGCCACTATTGTGTCAATCCATCTCATGGTGGGTCTCCCCTCTCCTTTACAAGATGTGATGTCCTTTTCTAGTGACTGGTCTTTCATAAACATGTCCAAAGTAAAAACGACAAAGTCTTGTCCTCCTCACTTCTAAGGAGTATTCTGAATATACTTCCTCCAAAATGGATTTGTTCATTCTTCTGGCAGTCCATGTTATATTCAATATTCTTCGCCAACACCACAAATACATCAATTCTTTTTTGATCTTCCTTTTTCATTGACCAGCTTTCACGTATATGAGGCAATCGAAAAGACAATGGCTTGGGTCAGGCGTACCTTAGTCATCAAAGTGACATCAAATACTTAGCTACCATTCAAAGAAAAACTGTCCCAAATGTGATTTTATACATTTCAGGGATAGTAAACATTTCTTCTGTTAGGGTCTCTTGTATCCTTTGTCTATTCCTTTAACAGTATTTATCACAACCCTATTATGTGCAGTAAATGTTAAGGATAAGACAGTGAACCAAAATAGACCTGTTCTTCATCTTTCTGGATGACTACGTAGCCAAGAACACTCTCATTTTTCCTCATTTTATGTATCTATTGGGGAAAGAAAACAATAAAATGTATTCAAGTTCATCTAATTTCAACCAGAAAGCTCTCAAATTAAGCTCTCAATGCATGAAGTAAAGTGACACCTAGTGTTGGTTAAGTTGCAATGAAATGTGTCAGGACAATGGATAGCTTTAACTTAATCTTTTCAAATAATGTTAAACATGACTTTCACTTATCAACTCTTAAAAGCATAGTTTTATTTCGCTTGAATAAATATGTTTTAAATAACCTGAGTTTAAATGTTAAATGTTAATTACATCTTTTTAACTTAAAAAAATACTCAGTGTACAGAAAAATACAGGGAATAAAGCAACACTCATTTATCACCCAACTTTTCGAATCTTAACATTCTGCTATATTTGCTTCAGGTTTTTTTTTTAATTGTGATAAATGTATATGTAGCAAATAGTTTGCCTTTTCAACATTCTTCATATGTACAATTCAGTGACATTAGTTATGCTTATCTTGCTGCTCGCCATTACCACGCTCCATTTCCAAAATTTTCCCATCACCCTTAACAGAAGCTTGGTGTCCCCTAAGCAATGAGTCCCCATTTTTCCCTCTCCCACCTGCCCCTGGTAACCACCAATAAGCTTTGGTCTCTATACACGTGGAATCATTCAATGTTTGTCTCTTTGTGACTGCTTCAGGTATTTTTAAAAATAAAACATAATAGGCACATTTGATGCCCTACAAACTCTTCCCTGATTTCATTTTCCTCCTCCACTATCCAATTTATTATCCTTGTGACTGTTTTTAGAAACCCTGGTTGCATAGTCGTTAAGTGCTATGGCTGTGAACCAAAATGTTGGCAGTTCGAATCCACCAGGTGCTCCTTGGAAACCGTTTGGAGCAGTTCTAATCTGTCTCATAGGGTCACCATGAGTTGAAATTGACTCGATGGCAGTGGTTTTGGTTTGTCTGGTCACTGTTTTTATATTTTTATTACATATTTATGCATCCACAAAATTTATAATATTGTATTTTTTTACACTTGATATACATGGTACCAGACTTCAAATTATTATCCAACGTGCAGTTTCTTGTTCAATATTGTGCTTTTCAGGTTTATTCGTCTTGGTTATCTAGCTCTAGTCTTTTATTTTAACTGCTATGTGGTATTTATCCATTGAATGGGTTATGCCATATTTATTTGTTTTACAGTTGGTGGACATTAGGTTTTTCCCAGTCTCTTGTTCTTATAAACCAAGTACAGTGAGCACTCTTGTACGTGACTCCCTGTATACACGTTCAAGATTTCCTCTAGGATGCTACATATATTTTCAACATCTGTGGCTATTAAGCATTTGCTTTCCAAAGTGGATGTGCCAATTTACACCCTCACCAGCAGCGTGAGAGAGCTTCTGGTACGCTATATTCTCACCAACATTTGGTATTGTCAGGCTTTTTAATTTATGACAATCTGCTTGGTATAAAATGTTATATCGTTGTGATTTTAACTTGCATTTATCAGATCAGTAGTACATTTGAGCTTTTAAAATACATTTTTAGAATTCAAGTTTCTTCTGTAAAGAATGTGTTCTTTACATAGTCTTGATACAAGTACCTAAGTCCAATGCATTGCAAATATTATCTCCCAGTTTATGTCTTGGCTAGTCACTATGTTCATGGGATCTTTTTGTTTTAATGTAGTCAGCTTTATCTGTCTTTCCCTTTTTGTAGTGTATTTTAAAAAATTATTTATTAGGCTTTTCTCCCTTATGTTCTCCTAAAATGTTTAATTTTTTTCTCTGTACATTTAGGCTTCTCAGTTGTTCATTTCTGTGTATGGTGTGAGGTAGGGTATTTTATATTCTTTTTTCTACAGATAATCTATTGTTCCAGCACTATTTATTGTTTCCCACTGTTCAGTTTAGTCTGATCATCACAGTCACTCAATAAATTAATTTTGTAAAAAAATTTTGTAATAACACTGAGTTTCCCTCAGTTAAGTCAGATGTGTCTAATTACCTCTACCTACTCATCTTCTGACTTTGGTTTGCAACCTGGTCAGGGAGCTCCTGCCTGAGAAACATTGGTCAATATTAGGACCATTCTTCCTAATGTTCCCAGGCTCTGTGCCTATTTTCTGAGCACTGGCTTTTCCTTGGCTCCATACCCTTATTATTAGTACCCCTATCCTGAGTTTTGAGCTAGGGACCAACTGGTTTGCCTGGGATTGAGAGGTTTCCCAGATACAGGAACTTCAGTGCTAATACCAGGACAGCCTCTAGAAAACTGGGAAAAGACAATCGGTCACTTCAGTTCTGGTCTCCAGTTTCAGCTTCCCCCTCTCTGTGTTGATGTTGACTCTTGAACTCTTGACTCTTTGTTTTGGTGCTCTGCGCTCATCAGTCATATTTACAATGAATTTATGTTTGTTGAGAATCTACTATACGTGAGATGCTGTGTGAAGTACTTTCACATACATTATCTCATTGAACAGTTAAATAGCTGCGTATGTGTTCCTTTTAAAAATTAGAAGAATTAAATTTAATTGGCCAGGATCACAAAATTAGTGGAATAAAAGAATTAAACTCAAGCTTGCTGATTACAAATATCCTGTTTCTTCCATACTTACTATCTGCTCAGCCTAAGGAACACAGTTGTAATTACACACACAGGGTCTACCCTCTGTACTAACTGAACTTGTTGGTGGAACCCTATTAGGCCTAGCCTCTGGCTGTCACTCATACATTTTTGGTCTACAACAAGTGATTCCTGGTATATATGACAGTACATGAAGTCAACTTCATCTCTTGTAAAATACAAGTCACAATTCCATTTGTTATGCGATGACGTAAACATCTCAAATGCTTCATTAGGGTAAAAACTAAAAGGAAAGATAAACACACTGCCACATCAGATTGTGTCTTTCCAGTCAAAATTTCATTACATGGAATGTGGGGGCAAGAGGCATCATAATTTATGTATGTGGCGTGGGGCTGTGACATGCACAATTCCTCATGATGCTATGGCTTATGAAAAATACTATGAATCTTTCTTACATGAAAATAGGCATAATAGGGCAAAAATATTACTATATAGTGAAAAATTTAAAAAATCTTTTCTAGCACTTCTCTTCATGAGTTTAATAGAATATTAGTTAGGTGGAAAGAAAAATGGTATAGTTTAGGAAATATGTTCCTTTATTATAGAACTCCCCTGAGTATTTTGCTAATTTGTGTTGCAACTTTCCTACACAGAGATATAGTATGTAGCATTTTCCAAGTGATTAGACCACAAAACCTTTTTTGAGTGTTTTGTTTTACAACTTCTCACGTGCCTTGGAATAGACATTGGCTAAAACTTTTTTCAGCTGTAACCCTCCAGGGTACAGTAGACTGCCTTGGCCTATGGCCAGTCATCTGTACATTAAAGAGATTGACAAGGTCCTGGAGCATGCTCTATTTTTATTCCAGTTGTTGTTAGGTGCTGTTGAGCCAGTTCTGACTCATAGCGACCCTAGGTACAACAGAATGAAACACTGCCCTGCCCTGCACCATCCTCACAATCGTTGTTATGCTTGAGCCCATTGTTGCGGCCACTATGTCAATACACCTCATTGAGGGTCTTCCTCTTCTTCACTGACCCTCCACTCCACCAAGCATGAGTCCTTCTCCAAGGACTGATCCTCCTGATGACATGTCCAAAGTATGTGAGACTAAGTCTCGCCATGCTTCATCCTTGCTTCCAAGGAGCAGCCTTGTTGTACTCCTTCCAAGACAAATTTGTTCATTTTTTGGCAGTCCGTGGTATATTCAATATTCTTTGCCAACACCACAATTCAAAGTCATCAGTTCTTCTTCCATCCTCCTTATTCACTGTCCTGCTTTTGAATGCATATGAGGCAAATGAAAAACACCATGGCTTAGGTCAGGCGCACCTTAGTCTTCAAGGTGACATATTTGCTTTTCAACACTTTAAAGAGGTCCTTTGCAGCACATTTGCCCTGATTTATTGACTGCTGCTTCCATGGGTGTTGATTGTGAATCCAAGTAAAGTGAAATTCTTTACACCTTCAATCTTTTCTCCATTTTTCATGGTGGTCCAGTTGTGAAGATTTTTGTTTTCTTTATGTTGAGGTGTAATGGGTACTGAAGTCTGTGGTCTTTGATCTTCATCAGTAAGTGTTTTAAAATCCTCTTAACTTTCAGCAAGCAAGGTTGTGTCATCTGCATAACTCAGGTTGTTAATGAGTCTCCCTCCAATTCTGATGCCCCATTCTTCTTCCTATAGTCCAGGTTCTTGGATTATTTGCTCAGCATACAGATTGAATAGGTATGATGAAATGATGCAACCCTGATGCACACCTTTCCTGACTTTAAACCACACAGTATCCCCTTGTTCTGGTCAAATGACTGTCTCTTGATCTATTACAGGTTCCTCATGAGCACAATTAAGTGTTAAGTTATTTCAGTTAGGGATGTAAAATTTCTAGTTCCTGTAGGGCACTGAAATTTAGCTTAAAGCTGATATTAAAATAGGTGTGAGGCACTGAGGAGTAACAAAAATAAACCAGTTGGGTCTCTGATAGATCAAAGTTGCACACACTGGATAGTAAAATCCAGATCATATCTTCTTATCCTTAATCAAACAACAAATAGTAATCAGTGCCCCATAAAGGCATAAAATGAAATGTTAGAATCAGTTCCTTTCTCAAGGAGCTTATTAAGAGATTGAGGAGATTTTTAAACAAGTCAACACATTACTTCAATGGCTTTCGCTCCTGGCTGCACATTAGAACCACCTGGACGCTTTTTATGGCATGAGTTTGGTAGTATTCCATCCTTTTCTACGCTCTGAAATACCTTTAGTAGTAGTGGTGTTAACTCTTCTCTGAAAGTTTGGTAGAACTCTGCAGTGAAGCCCTCTGGGCCAGAGCTTTTCTTTGTTGGGAGTTTTTTGATTACCTTTTCAATCTCTTCTTTTGTTGTGGGTCTATTTAGTTGCTCTACCTCTGTGTTAGTTTAGGTAGGTAATGTGTTTTTAGGATTTCATCCATTTCTTCTAGGTTTTCAAATTTGTTAGAGTACAATTTTTCATAGTAATCTGATATGATTCTTTTAATTTCAGTTGGGTCTGTTGTAATAAAGCCCATCTCATTTATATTTGGGCTATTTGCTTCCTCTCCTGTTTTTCTTTTGTCAGTTTGGCCAGTGGTTTATCAATTTTGTTGATTTTTTCAAAGAACCAGCTTTTAGTCTTGTTAATTCTTTCAATTGTTTTTCTCTTTTCTATTTCATTTAGTTCTGCTCTAATTTTTATTATTTGTTTTCTTCTAGTGCATGAGGGTTTCTTTTGTTGCTCTCTTTCTATGTTCAAGCTGTAGGGATAATTCTTTGATTTTGGCCCTTTCTTCTGTTTGTATGTGTGCATTTATTGATATAAATGGACCTCTGAGCACTGCTTTTGCTGTGTCCCAAAGATTCTGATAAGAAGTGTTTTCATTCTCATTGGATTTTTAGAATTTCTTTATTCCATCCTTAATGTCTTCTATAATCCAGTCTTTTTTGAGCAGAGTATTGTTCAGTTTCCAAGTGTTTGATTTCTTTTCCTGCTTGTTCTGTTATTGATTTCCACTTTTATGGTCTTATGGTCAGAGAAGATGCTTTGTAATATTTCAATGTTTTGGATTCTTCTATGGCTTGCTTTATGACCTAATATGTGGTCTATTCTAGAGAATGTTCCATGTGCACTAGAAAAGAAAGTATACTTGGCTGCTGTTGGGTGGAATGTTCTGTATATGTCTATGAGGTCAACTTGGTTGATTGTGGCATTTAGATCTTCCGTGTTTTTATTGAGCTTTTTTCTGGATGCCCTGTCCTTCACCGAAAGTGGTGTATTGAAGTCTACTACTATTATTGTGGAGCTGTCTATCTCATTTTCAATGCTGATAGAGTTTGTTTTATGTATCTTGCAGCCTTGTCATTGGGTGCATAAATATTTAATATGGCTATATCTTCTTGGTATATTGTCCCTTTAATCATATATGTAGTGTCTTTCCTTATTCTTCGTGGTGGGTTTGACTTTAAAGTCTATTTTGTCAGAAATTAATATTGCCACTCCTGCTCTTTTTCGATTTTTGTTTGCTTGATATATATTTTTCCATCCTTTGAGTTTTAGTTTGTTTGTGTCTTTAAGGTGTGTCTCTTGTAGGCAGCGTATAGATGGATCATGTTTTTTAATCCATTCTACCACTCTCTGTCTCTTTATTGGTGCATTTAGTTCTCTTACATTCAGCGTAATTACGGATAGGTATGAATTTAGTGCTATCACTTTGATGTCTTTTTTTGTGTGTTGTTAACACTTTCTTTTTCCCACTTAATTTTATGTGCTGAGTAGATTATCTTTATATATTGTCCTTTCCTCATATTCGTTGTTGTTGATTTTGATTCTGTTGAGTCTCTGTTTTTTTCTTGTATTTTATTTTGATGAGTAGGATAGTTTGTCTCCCGTGTGGTTACCTTATTATTTACCCCTATTTTTCTAAATTTAAACCTAACTTTTATTTCTTTGTATCGCTTTATCTTCCTCTCCATATGGAAGATCTATGATTACATTTCTTAGTCCCTCTTTATTGTTTTAATGTTGTCTTCTTCTATATAATAACATTGCTGTTACCCTGTTTTCAGCTATTTTTTTTTAATCTTGCTTTGTTTTTTTGATTTCCCTGTCTGGGGTGACTTCTGATTGCTCTGCCCACTGTTCTAGTCTTGGATTGACACCTGATGTTATTGATTTTCTAAACAAAGAACTCCCTTTAGTATTTCTTGTAGTTTTGGTTTGGTTTTTATGAATTCCCTAAATTTCTTTTTTATCTGGAAATGTCCTAATTTCACCTTCATATATAAGAGATAGTTTGCTGGATATGTGATTCTTGGCTGGCAATTTTTTTCTTTCAATTTTTTAAATAAGTCATCCCATTGCCTTCTTGCATGCATGGTTTCTGCTGAGTAGTCCGAGCTTATTCTTATTGGCTCTCCTTTTGTAGGTGACTTTTTGTTTATCCCTTGCTGCTGTTAAAATTCTCTCTTCATCTTTGATTTTGGCAAGTTTGATTATAATATGTCTTAGTGACTTTCTTTTAAGATCTACCTTATGTGGAGTTCGATGAGCATCATGGATAGATATCTTCTCATCTTTCATGATATCAGGGAAGTTTTGTGCCAACAACTCTTCAACAATTCTCTCTGTATTTTCTGTTATCTCTCCCTGTTCTGGTACTCCAATCACTCGTAGGTTATTTCTCTTGATAGATTCCCACATAATTCTTAAGTTTTCTTCATTTTTTAAGATTCTTTTATTTGATTTGTCTTCAAATGTATTAGTGCCAAGTGATTTATCTTCAAGTTCAGAAATTCTGGTTTCTACTTGCTCAATTCTGCTCCCCTGACTTTCTATCGAGTTGTCTACTTCTGTAATTTTATTGTTAATCTTCTGAATTTCTGATTGCTGCCTATCTATGGATTTTTCCAGCTTATTAAATTTTTCTTTGTGTTCCCTAATAATCTTTCTAATTTCTTCAATTGCTTTATCTGTGTGTTCATTGGCTTGTTCTATGTATTGCCTCATTTCCTTCCTGATGTCTTGAAGGCTTCTGTATATTAAACTTTTGTATTCTGTCTCTGGTAATTCCAGGAATGCTCTTTCATTTAGAAGATCCCTGGATTCTTTGTTTTGAGAGCTTGTTGAGGTGATCTTGGTCTGTTTCTTTATGTGATTTGGTATTGACTGTTGTCTCTGAGCCATCTATAAGTTACTGTATTAGTTTATGCTTGCTTACTGTGTCATAGCTTCTTGCTTTGTTTTGTTTTGTTATGCCAAAATGGGTTGCTTGAGTGAGCTAGCTTGATTATTTTCACCTTTGGAGCTCTGATGTACTTTCCCCAGATAGCTAGAGCTGCTATCAGGTATATCAGTCTGGGAGTCCATTCACTTTTCTTGTAAGAATTCAGCTCAGATGTCCAGGTAGCTGATCATCAAGTGGGTGGTACAGGCTGTGTCCTACAGTCTTAGAGGGGCAAGGGTGGTTGGTGTATGTACCAGTATCTGATTGCAGCAGGAAGTCATGCTCTGAACAAGGCAGGGGGCTGAGAACTGACCCCTGAGTATCTCTGAGGAAAGATCGTCCCTGCTCCCTAGAGCGTGCAGGTGGGTGGGTTCTGCAGACGGACCATGGGCACCCAATGTTTTTGGTTGTAAGGACTAGAGGGTACCAGTTATCCTTGGAACACTGACATGGGTGGCTGGGTGACCTGAGTGGGGCTACCAGTCCTTAGGCCCCTGATGTAGATAGATGAGGACCCTGTTTAATAGGCTAAGCAAGGTCAAACATCAAACACCCACCTCTCCACTGCACAGCTGAAACAGTTGGAGTCTGCCAACAAGGGCCTATTCTCCTGAAATAGGCCCACACAGGTCCATGCAGAGGGGAAAGTTGCTCAAAGTCCATGGATCATTTATGCCTGGTCAGGAACTGCTTCTGTCCTGAGCTCCCCCGTTAGTGGAGCTGGCAAATTACCTTTTCCCCCATTGCAAATTTTTTCCATCTCCAAGGCCAGAAGGATGGCTCTAGGGGCTCAACAGTCCCTATCTCAGGCCCAGGGAATTCAGCCTCTGAAGCTGGTTCGGGGGTGCGGGGCCATGTTAAAATATATGCAAGTACTTAGCTTTTGCTGAGAGTGCCGTTCTTCTCTGGTTCTGGAGGTGTGAGTAGGCTGTGTGGCTGGCTGCTTCTCCCTGAGGAAACCGCAGCCTGAACACTATTACCAGCCCACAGCTGCCACTGCCAGGAATGGTGCCTGAGGGCTCCCCACAATTCAGGTCCAATAACTCCTCTCTGCTTCTGAACCTTCTCTTCTTCCCCTTGCCCCTCTGTTCGTTTTCAAAGCTTGCCTTTCATGCTCAGAGCTCCTAGCTTGTCATAAATATCCTTGTTTCACTTGTTTTTTGGGGTCTTTGTTGTAAAGAGGAAGTGTCTATTCTGCCATCTTGGCTCCTCCTCCACCTGGATGCTTTTTAAAAAAACACTGATGCCTAGGTCCCACCTCAGAACAATTAATTGTGAGTCTCTGTGGTTGGTTCCAGGCATGGCAATGTATTGAAAAAAAAGACTTCTCAGGTGATTCTAATAAGCAACCAGGGCTGAGGACCACTGTACTAAGATGGTAAAATAATGTCTTATGTAAGTAGTTTTTGACCCTTTTAAGTAAGAGAAGACATTTTGACTTTTTTCCTTAAAGGAAATTTGTAAAATACAGACAAGTACAAAAAAAAGAAAACAGTCATTCTTACATCTTCTATCTAAAATTAACCTTTGTTAATACATCTTAGCACATTTGCTTGCTGGCTTTCTCTTTCAGCCAAAGATTAGACAGGCCCATAAGACAAAACGATACCAAATGGCACATCAGCCCAGGGGCAAGGATGAGAGGGCAGGAGGGGACAGGAAAGCTGGTAATAGGTAACCCAAGTTTGAGAAGGGGAGAGTGTTTACATGTTGTGGTGTTGGCAACCAATGTCACAAAACAATGTCTGTGTTGTTTAATGAGAAAATGGTTTGGTCTGTAAACCTTCATATATAGCACACACACACATAAAACTCAGATCTGTCCTGGTTTCACTTTGTTGGCCATGACTAAACCTGTTCAAAGTCCTGGAAGCAGGAAACCCAGACCCCCATGGCATCCATTACTGCTGCACCAGTGGCCCTCCCTCAACTGAAGCCTATGGCTATATAGGGAGTCCCATATGACATAGTGAAGGAGGGCATAAAAGGTTAAGCTTAGTTTATGAATGGGTTGGCTCAGTATGTAAGTGAAAAAGAATGACAGCTGCATTCAGTGGCGCCTCACTCAGTGGTGACCTTGAAAAGCAGTGGTGAGGGAAAATCTTCCCAACGGGCAGAGCTTCAGGACACGCACTTGGTCATCTACACTGTGTGGAAGGGAAGTGACCTGAAGTTTGAATATGTATGGACACATGGACAATGGCAAATAGCCTGGTTAGCTGGCCAGGGACCTATAAGGAAAAAAGGTGAGAAGATCAGAGACGAGGAGGTATGATACAGAGTATGTGAATGAACATATAGGAGTGGGTACAAAGTGTGAAAATCTTTGTGCCATATGATAATACCCTCCAGAGAGATAGCACAAAATAACAAATGGACAAAATTACTTGGTCAGTTGATATCAACTAGCCTCTGTCCTCAGCCCTACTGGCATTGGGGATACATGATTAAGGTAGCCGTAGTGGCCAAGATGGAGGCTACACATGGACCTGACAGCATGGACTTCTACTTACAATCCTGATCTAGCCATTGCACTGCGAAATGTACAACCCGTCAGCACTGAGTCCCCTGTATAGCACCATTAAAAAAAAGAAACTTAAGGAAAACAAACAGCTATGTAGTAGCAAGTTGACTGCATTGTTCTCCTTCCGTTCTAGAAGGGCTAGAAGCTCATTCTCACAGGAATAGACACTTATTCCAGATATGAATTTACTTTCCCTGCCTGCAAGGCTTCATCCATCGCCGTTTTTTGAGAGCTTGTAGAATATTTGATCCACCAGCTTGGAAGCCTACATAATATCATGTAGAATGAGAGGACTCATTTTACAGTAAAAGCTGTAGGAGTTGCCTCATGACCTTGGGATACACCAGTTGTGTCATATATCCTACAATCCAGAAGCTGCTTGAGTAATGGGGCACTGGAACTATCTGCTGAAGGCACAACTGAAGCCCCAGTTTGGAGGCAATACTCTGGGAAGATGGAGAGTTATCCTCTATGATGCAGTATATAAGTTGAATTGAGGACATTTATATAGCACCATGTCCCCAACAGAAAAAATACATGAGGTCCAAGAATCAAAGAATCAAAACAGGAGTGGCCATACTTACCAGCACTCCCAATAACCCTGGTGGATTTGGTGTTTCCTGTATCCACTCTGCAGGATTAGAGGTTCTGGTCCCGAAAAGGTACTGGCTTTCCTAAACAGATGCAACAAAAGTTCCATTGAACTATAAGCTATCACTGCCACCTGGACACTTTGGGATCCTTGTGTCTAGGTTCCAGCAAGCAAGAAGTCACTGTTTTGGCATTGTAATTGACTTTGATCATCAGGAGTACACAGTGGGAATAGGGAGGAGTACATTTTACATCCAGGTTATCCACTTAGGCACTTCTTGGTACTTCCTCAACTTGAGAAGAGCACGATGACTTGGGACTCAGGTCACTCAGGGATTAGGGTCTGGGTCACATCACAAGGAGTCATTGAGGCCAGCAGAGGTGGTAGCTAAGGGTGAGGGGAATCTGGATTGAATATTGGAAGGGGGAGACAATGAGTAATATTTGCAGTCCTGAGAACATATGTAGTGGCAGGGACTGCAGTTCATCCCACTGGCTTCCCTCTTCTAAGGTTCTGCTCAAGAAGAGAGGACTCACTGTAATCCTAGAGGAGCTGTTGCCCATGGAAAAGTCAACCCAATCAGCAGATGGCATAGACTGTGATAGACATGGAGCTATGCCATCCAAATTCCCTTCAAGGAAGGACTTCTTCTGATATTGTTTCTTAGTAACCTTTTTGAAATTGCTAGAGAAATAAAATTTTCTTGAATAAAAGAAAGTAATTGTCAGATTGAATCACTATGATACTCATCATTTCACACAGAGGAATTATTCTCGTATTCTTTCTGAAAGTTGAGCAACTACTTCAAATACAGTGATAAAGGATTTTGGGGAGCAGTTTCAGGAAGAAAAGAAACCCTCTAGTTAGGATTTTAGTTAAGAAGTGTCAGACAGATTGACAATATGTTATATGCAAATCTGAATACTTTTAAATGAAAGGAGGAATGACAATGAAAAGTAGTTCTGATTCATCATGTTGAACATGACTCAACTACTAGCAATGAAATACAAAATGCTCATGAGGAATGTTTAAAAGTCTCTGGAGGGAAGTGCACAGAAGCCAAAAACGTTAAGAGACCACAACCTCCCTACTTCTTTTCTTAAGAAATGTTTTCTCAAGAAGAAATTAAAGTGGTTTAGTGGCTTTTTGAGTATTTGAATTTTAAATACACGACTCCAGAACATAAATTCTTTCTCTTTATTCTTTCTTAGCCATTAGGATTGCATAAAACAAAATCAAACAAAACAAAACCCACATCTGATAACTTCTAAAGTTAACTTCAGAAAACATTTCATAGGCTTAGAGCAAAAGACCTCTTTTTTTTTTTTTTTTTTTTTGCCTCTAAAAATTGATTACAGCTCATCTTAGTTAACAAATAGCCTGGCACATTCCAGATAAGTTCACAGGGCTTATGGGCCTCATGTGACAAAAATGGATTCTGTTTGTTTGCTCCTTGTTTACCTGAATGGAGATAAAAGGCTTATTTGTGGGAAGTAAAGGTGGAGGATAGTGCTAGGGAAGGGAAGGCCCAGTTGCAGAATTGGGCCAAACTGGTGAGGCCAGAAAGGAGAGAGAAAGAAAGCAAGAAAATATGAAGGAATATATGTCCTTCAATTGGAAAGAGATATGGAGCATGCATCTGCCTGGATGGTTGTAATAAGAAGTATAGACCAGAGATATGGATTAGAAATTTTCTTTATGCAAAATTAATTGGCTTATGCTAGAAAGTGAACACATAGAAATGTGGTCTCATTAGCAAAATGTTCTAACTGTGAGCCCCTTTACTGTTAGTAACCTGGTAGAATGGCTGTTTTAAGGCGTCATAGGACTGAAGACAGTTAAGGCCATTGAAAATAAAATATAGGCAAAAATATGTGCTCTGTTCCTCTGACAGCTGACAGATAATTTAAGCAAAGAATCTGATTCACCTTTTATAGACTTTAAAAAACTTTAGAAATCAAACTAAAACTAAAAATGCCTATCCAGGCCTACAGATGAGGATGGTGCAGGCCTGGGCAACGTTTCATTCTGTTTTACATGGAGTTGCTATGAGTTGGAATTGACTGAATGGCACCTAACAGAAACAATGTTTTGTAGATGAGTTATCTAAAATCAGAGAAATTAAGTAATTTGGCCAAGGCTATGAGCTAATAAGTAGCAGACTGGGATTTGAAACTAGGCAGCCTTGCTCCAGAATCTGCGTGTTTAACCACTGCATACTTAACCTCATATCTTATAGAAAAAATTCACATAGCGATATAGAAAACATATTGTGGTGTGATGGATTGCCTTTGTGTGGCCTTTCTCACCGTAGTCTTGTAATTCCCACCCAAGCAATTGGGTGGGACTGTGCAAATAGGGTAATTGTGGCCCACCAAGGGAATTGGTCAGTTTTGTTATCCTGCTGCACTTCAGGTGAGCCATCCCAGAGGTGGGAGAGAGAGGATCTCACCACCACTAAGGAAGAACAGCCAGGAATGGAGCTTGTCTTTTGGACTCGGGATTCCTTTGCTGAGATGTTCTGGGAACCAGGAGATAGAAAGAGAGAGAGCTGTAACATTGAAGATGGTGAGAAGCAGTGGGAGGGTGGCAGGAGAGACCAGCAGGAGACAGTAAGGTGAGTTTCTCAGCCCATGGAGTGAGAAAACTGAGTGCCTTTGGGCAGGAGGCTTGCTGAAGGAGTAGGATGCCTCTGGGCACTTGGTGGAGCTAGATTTGCCAACCCACATAGCTAGAGCTGAATGCCTTCAGGCCAAGGTTTAGTGGCAGAGTGGGGTGCCTTGGGATACTTTTTGACAGAGCCAATACAGCTTTGTAACACTAGCTCCAACAGGGCAGAGGCTGAGGGACCAGAGAGAGATACGCCTGCAAGCATACTGAGAAGAAGCTGTCCTGATGGAAGAACTGTATCCTGAGCATTCCTGAACCTGAACTGTAACCTGTTATTTCCCTAATAAACCCCATAGTCATGAGTATTGTCCGTGAGTTGTGTGGCCATTGCAATGAATTATCGAACCCAGCAGAGAAGCAGAGCGTGCCGTCATAGGAGGGGGTGGTTGGTGTCAGAATTGGTAAAGATAAAAATGGCAGAGAATGGAGGCATGTCTGACCTCTGCCTCATAGGAGTCAGCCCTTGGGCTATTGATCTTGATTCTCCTTCCCTCTCATGAATTTAGAGGTCAGATGCCGTCCCCTCCCCCATGCCATTTTGATGTATGTGTATTTGCACATTTCAAACATTACAACCTATTCCAAGGCATACACTTTAAGACCTCTAAAATTGGAATATATCTAATAATCAATGGTATCTACAACTATAATGATACATAAATGATCTTTATAATTATAATTGACATATTAAAACAAACAAACCCATCACCGTTGAGTCAGTTCTGACTCATAGCAACCCTATAGGGCAGAGTAGAACTGCCCTATAGGGTTTCCAAGGAGCAGCTGGTGGATTAGAGCTGCTGTCCTTTTGGTTAGCAGCCATAGCTCTGAACCACTGTGACACCAGGGCTCCCACTGACATAAAATGATACATAAAACAACAGTGCATCTTTGAATATAGTAGAGTAAATCTCATAAGCACATGTAGTGTTCCTTCTCATAAGAAGATGTTTGTTAAATCAGAAACCCTTTTCTAAGAAAAGTGATTTAAAAAATATAGATCTCTACAAATGGAAGTTCACTCATTCATTCAGCCACCAAACATGTGTTCAGTTCGGAGATCCAAGTAGTGAAGAAATTCAACTTTGGAGGAGAAGAGACTTGGGTCAAATTCTGGCCAAACTATTTTAGAGCTTTATTGTTGTTGTTGTTAGGTGTCCTCGAGTTGGTTCCGACTCGTAACAACCCTATCCACAACAGAACGAAACACTGCCCAGTCCTGAGCCATCCTTACAATCGTGCTTGAGCTCATTGTTGCAGCTGCTGTGTCAATCCAACTCATTGAGGGTCTTCCTCTTTTCCACTGACCCTGTACTCTGCCAAGCATGATGTCCTTCTCCAGGGACTGATCCCTCCTGACAACATGCCCAAAGTATGTAAGATGCAGTCTCGCCATCCTTGCTTCTAAGGAGCATTCTGGTTGTACTTCTTCCAAGACAGATTTGTTCGTTCTTTTGGCAGTCCATGGTATATTCAATATGCTTCGCCAATACCACTATTCAAAGGTATAAGTTCTTCTTCGGTCTTCCTTATTCATTGTCCAGCTTTCACATGCATATGATGCAACTGAAAATACCATGGTTTTGAGCTCTATAACCCTGAATAATTTATCTAATCTCTCCAAACCTCAGAAAAATGGAGATGTTAACAGTATCCCACAGGGTTAATGTGAGGCTTAAATATAATAATTTGTTTAAGGGATAGCACAGTGTTTGGCACATTAGTAAATGTCATCTATTATTGTCATTATTATTAATTTAAAAACCTATTACATACCTCCATTGTGTCACACAGTGTCCTAAGGCTTGTCACCTTGTATATAGCTGGAGAAGTACTCCTAGGAGTGAAATATGCTACCTCCAAAACACAAAGCAGCCTCTCAGGCATCCTGCTTCCTTCTTCACGGTAATGCTTTTATAAAGCTTATATTCTAGTAGGAAAAGACACAATTATTATTATATTCAATATGTGGTTGGCATTAGGGAAGCCACTGAGAGTTTAAAGATGAATAAGATGCCTTGCCTGCCCTTGAGTGATTTACAGTGTAGTAAACTAGTTATCTAATAGTTAAAATCTAATTGTAGAAACTCTCTTTGAAAGGAGCTTATGCCCTTAACAAGGTAATTAAAGCATTTCTTTTTATGGCTTGGGAAGAAATTTAAAGTATGCACTCAAAAAACATTTGTTCAACCAAATTGGGATGCATTTCTCTTCTTTCTAATTTGCTTTAAATTAGGAAACCACAAGGATTCTTCTCCCAGACTGTTATCAGTCAGCGTTCCCAGAGAAACAGAACCAGCAGGAGATTTTATATATATATATATATGTGTATATATATATATATATATATACATATATATATATATATGAATTGACTCACCTGATTGTAGAGGCTGGTAAGTTTGAAATTTGTAGGGCAGGTCAAAAAAATCCCCCCCAAAACCAAACCCATTGCTGTCAAGTCGATTCCAACTCGTAGTGACCCTATATGACAGAGTAGAACTGCTCCATAGAGTTTCCAAGGAGCACCCGGAGGATTCGAAACTTTTGGTTAGCAGTCGTAGCACTTAACCACTATGCCAACAGGGTTTCTGTAGGGCAGGCTAGCAGTATGAAAACTCAGGCAGAAGTTGAGGCAGACTTTCTTCTTTTCTGGGAAATCTAAGTTTTGCTCTTAAGGGCTTCAAATGATTTATCAAGGGTAATCTCCTTTGCTTAAACTCAACTGATTGTAGATGTTAACCACATTTACAAAATACCTTCACAGTGACACCCAGATTAGTGTTTGATTAAATAGCTGGGTGCTGTAAGAGCCCTGGTGGTGCTGTGGTTAAGAGCTTGGCTGCTAACCAAAAGGTTGGCAGTTCAAATCCACCAGCTGGTCCTACAGGATCATTATGAGTTGGAATCAGTTCAATAGCAACGATTTGGTTTGGGTTTATAGCCTACCCAAATTGACACATAAAACTGATACAGTTTGTTTCAAAATAATTTTCCTTTAAAAATCCCACTGTAGAATCACAACAAATTTAGAAACATTAAATACACAGCGATCAACTTCTAATTACATGTTAAAATGTTTTACTCATTACCATATATTATGCTTGCATATCCTTTATCTCTCTGTGGAAAGAGATGATGGAATGACATCAAGGACATCATACATGAAGAAAGCAAGAGGTTATTGAAAAGACAAGAAAGAAAGAAAAGACCAAGATGGATGTCAGAGGAGACTCTGAAACTTGCTCTCAAACGTTGAGCAGCTAAAGCAAAAGGAAGAATTGATGAAGTAAAAGAACTGAACAGAAGATTTCAAAGGGCGTCTGGAGAAGACAAAGTAAAGTATGGTAATGGTATGTGCAAAGAGCTGGAGATGGAAAACCAAAAGGGAAGAACATGCTTAGTGTTTCTCAAGCAGAAAGAACTGAAGAAAAAATTCAAGCCTCAAGTTGCAATAATGAAGGACTCTAAGGGGAAAATAGTAAATGACGCAGGAAGCCTCAAAAGAAGATGGAAGGAATACAGAGCCATCATACCAAAAAGAATTGGTCAATGTTCAACCATTTCAAGAGGTGGTGTATGATCAGGAACCGATGGTACTGAAGGAAGAAGTCCAAGCTGCTCTGAAGGCATTGGCTGAAAACAAGGCTCCAGGAATTGATGGAATATCAATTGAGAGGTTTCAACAAACAGATGCAGTGCTGGAGGTGCTCACTCGTCTATGCCAAGAAATATGGAAGACAGCTTCCTAGCCAACTGACTGGAAGAGATCCATATTTACACCTATTCCCAAGAAAGGTGATCCAACCGAGTGTAGAAATTATAGAACAATATCATTAATATCTCATGCAAGCAAAATTTTGCTGAAGATCATCTCAAACATGGCTGCAGCAGTTTATCGACAGGGAACTGCCAGAAATTCAGGCCAGTTTCAGAAGAGGACGTGGAACCAGGGATATCATTGCTGATGTCAGATGGATCCTGGCTGAAACCAGAAAATACCAGAAGGATGTTTACCTGTGTTTTATAGGCTATGCAAAGGCATTTGACTGTGTGGATCATAACAAATTATGGATAACATTGAGAAGAATGAGAATTCCAGAACACTTAATTGTGCTCATGAGGCACCTTTACATAGATCAAGAGGCAGTTGTTCGGACAGAACAAGGGGATACTGATTGGTTTAAAGTCAGAAAAGGTGTGTGTCAGGGTTGTATTCTTTCACCACACCTATTCAATCTGTATGCTGAGCAAATAATCCGAGAAGCTGGACTATATGAAGAACGGGGCATCAGGATTGGAGGAAGACTCATCAACAACCTGCGTTATGCAGATGACACAACCTTGCTTGCTGAAAGTGAAGAGGACTTGAAGCATTTACTAATGAAGACCAAAGACCACAGCTTTCAGTATGGATTGCACCTCAACATAAAGAAAACAAAAATCCTCACAACTGGACCAATGAGCAACATCATGATAAATGGAGAAAAGACTGAAGTTGTCAAGGATTTCATTTTATTTGGATCCACAATCAACAGCCATGGAAGCGGCAGTCAAGAAATCAAAAGACTCATTGCATGGGGTAAATCTGCTGCAAAAGATCTCTTTAAAGTGTTGAAGAACAAAGGTGTCACCTTGAAGACTAAGGTGCGCCTGACCCAAGCCATGGTATCTTCAATGGCATCATATGCATGTGAAAGCTGAACAATGAATTAGGAAGACCGAAGAAGAACTGATGCCTTTGAATTGTGGTGTTGGTGAAGAATATTGACTATACCATGGACTGCCAAAAGAATGAACAAATCTGTCTTGGAAGAAGTATGGTCAGAATGCTCCTTAGAGGCAAGGATAGCAAGACTGTGTCTTACGTACTTTGGACATGTTGTCAGGAGGGATCAGTCCCTGGAGAAGGACATCATGCTTGGCAGAGTACAGGGTCAGCAGAATAGAGGAAGACCCTCAATGAGGTGGATTGACACAGTGGCTGCAACACTTACCTCAAGCATAACAACAATTGTTAAGGATGGCTCAGGACCAGGCAGTGTTTCATTCTGTTGTGCGTAGGTTCGCTGTAAGTCGGAACCAACTCGACGGCACTTAACAATAACAACATCCTTTATCACTAGAATCGTTATTTTTTTTAAACAACTACATGCTAAGTCATCAAAAAAAACTCAGTGAACTGCATAAAGTGAGTAATTCTAGTAATCCTCAAATTCATAACAGATGAGAATTCTAGTAATCCTCAAATTCATATCAGATGAGAACAAGAGGAAGTACAGTGGTTTTGTGGCTTAGTTTCTTTGTATTAGGTGGGAACTAGAGGAATCACGGTGATCTCTTACCTCATAGTTAAAAAGTGGCTGAGCCAGAACAGGTTTCCTAGTTCCAGCCTAAGGCCACAATTCATCTATGCTCCCGGTCTCAGTTTCTTTAACTGAAAATAAAGAAACTGGAAGAGATTTTTTTCTTTAAGTAATTTTTATGAATACATAAGTTATATACATATATATATATATATATATATATATATATATATATATATATATATATATATATATATATATATGGCCCTGGT
The DNA here is from genome assembly GCF_030014295.1 of Loxodonta africana. Taxonomy (NCBI): domain Eukaryota; kingdom Metazoa; phylum Chordata; class Mammalia; order Proboscidea; family Elephantidae; genus Loxodonta; species Loxodonta africana. The sequence goes on along the minus strand of NC_087345.1, from coordinate 36,028,555 downwards.
GGCCCAGTGGTTAAGAGCTCAGCTGCTAACCAAAAGTTCGGAAGTTCAAATCCACGAGCCACTCTTTGCAAACCCTATGGGAAGGGCAGTTATACTCTATTCTATAGGGTGGCTATTTATGAGTTGGAATCCACTCAACAGCAACGACTTTGGTTTTGGATACCCAAATGTCACCACTATATAAATAAATAAATAAACATATATATATATATATATATACACACACACACACACATATACACGCAGACACACATATTTCTTGGTTATCTAATGCTGCTATAACAGAAATACCACAAGTGCATGGATTTAACAAAGAGATTCATTCTGTCACAGTCTACTAGGCTAAAAGTCCAAATTCAGGGTGCCAGCTCTAGGGAATTCTTTCTCTGTAGGTTCTAGGGGAAGGCACTTGTCATCCATCTTCCCCCGGTCAAGGAGCTTCTCAGTGCAGGGATCACAGGCCCAAAAGATGCACTATTCTTCTAGCTCTTGTTTCTTGGTGGTATGAGGTCCTCATGTCTCTCTGCTCACTTCTCTCTTTTATATCTCAAAAGCAATTGACTTAAGAAACAACTCAATTTTGTAGATTGAGTCCTGCCTCATTAACGTAACTGCTGCTAATCTCACTTCTTTAACATCATAGAGCTAAGGTTTATAACACAGGAAAATCACATCAGATGGCAAAATGGTGGAAAATCACACAATACTGGCAATCATGGACTAGCCAAGTTGACACACATATTTTAGGGGGGTACAATTCAATCCATGACTCTCTCTCTCTCTCTGTCTATATATATATATACACTGATATATACATATACTGATATATATATACTGATTTCTGAGCATTTAGAAAAAATAAAAATAGCTCATAATTTTTATCACCCAGAGACAGCCACTGTTAATATTTCAATATCTTTTTCTCTAGAAAGAAAATAAAGTACACACATATACAAAATAGGAATGGGATATAATCACACATGTAGAGGAAATCAACAACTAGGAGAATACTTTATGAAAATAAAACAAGATAGAAATTACTTTTAGGAAAATATAAATTACCATAATTGACACCACAAGAAACAGCAGAAAGCCTGAATAGATCTATAGATATGAAAAAAACTGAAAACATTTACAGAAACTTACTTCCATGAGGTAGGTATCATTGCAATACCTATCTTAAAGAATGGAGAAACTTGAAAAGCTGCATATGAAGTAATTGCCAAAGCTAAGACTTGTCAATAATTTACATGATCATAATCACTATACTCTAGATCTGGTCCCCCCCAAAAAAGAAGTTCACTTCACATCATTAACCTAGCACCTACTCTGCTGGGTACTGTTTTGGGTACAGGGGAGACAAAGATGAAGAAGATATGATCCCAGCATCCAAGAGGCTTCTAGTTGAGTCAAGACAGATGTCTTAGTCACCTAGGGTTGCTATAACAGAAATACTACCAGCGGGTGGCTTTAACCAAAAGAAGTTAATTCTCTCACAGTCGAGTAGGCTAGAAGTCCAAATTCAGGGTGTCAGCTCCAGGGGAAGTCTTTCTCTGTCGGTCGGCTCTGGAGGAATGTCCTTGTGATGCATCAGTCTTCCCTTGGTCTGGGAGCATCTCAGGGCAGGAACCTCAAGTCCAAAGGAAGTTCTCTGCTCCTGGTACTGCTTTCTTGGTGCTATGAAGTTCCCAACTCTCTGCTTGCTTCCCTTTCCTTTTATCTCTTAAGAGATAAAAGGTGGTACAGGCCACACCCCAGGAAAACTCCCTTTACATTGGATCAGGGATGTGACTTGGTAAGGGTGTTACAGTCCCACCCTAATCCTCTGTAACATAACATTACAATCACAAAATGTAGGACAATCACAGAATAGCAGGAATCATGGCCTCACCAAATTGATACACATATTTTTTGGGGGACATAATTCAATCCATGACAACACACAAATAATTATCCAAATTATAATGCGGCCTGTTGCTGTATCAGAGGCATAAACAAAGCATTGCTGTTGTTGAAGCCCCAAAGGAAGCAGTGACCAAGGCAAAACAGAGAAGGATTCATATTGAATGTACCATTCGAGCTTGCTCTTGAAGGTAGGTGGAGAAGGGAGAGGAAGGCATTCCATGCAGAGGAAACAGTATATGCAAAAGGCAAGATGCTATAGCTCATCTGTACATTTACTTCTTCACTTAATCTCTTTCTTAAAACAATGCAAAGGGACATTATGCTGCTTTTCACAGATGTCAATAGCCCTCAGGAACATCTTTTCTTCTTCCACCATGACAAAAACCGTTGTTAGGTCAGATTAGCATAGTGGTGACGTTTGGCAGAAATCTGTGTCCTTCTTTAATGAGTCATCATAGGTTCTACTGTGCCATTTGTCTTTCAAGCAAGCTATTATGAAGGCTGTCTGTAAAGAGTAAAGATGAGGATAAGCAATATATTCAGCAGTCAGCAGGGGGCTGGGAATCTGTTCATTTACAATCAGCAGGAGCCTATGAGAAAATGTTCTTTAACAAACAAAAAAAAATTTTTTAATTTTTTTTAAGAATGCACTATGAAGCACTACCATTCAAAGGAGTGGGTAGGTCTATAAGAAACTGAAAAAGTCTGTCTCTAATTTAATCTCCCAAGAGCCTTCTGTGGGTGCTCTGTCTGCTTACAGGTAGAAAGTGAAATAAAGCACAGCAGACATTCTGATATGAGTGATCTTAATTTTGACCACTCACCGAAACTTAAATCAGAAGCCTTCTTTAAGCAAAACAACAGACTAGCTTGATTAGTAAAGGATGTCCATCATGAGATTTGTAGTCTTTTAAAAAACTTGCTACAACGTGTATGGGATCAAATTGTTAACAGCAACTCGAAAGGTTAGATAGGAAGCTTAGGGGGAATGAGTTCATGTCAATGGGGGGGAACAAATTGGAAAATGAGGGTGAGAATGGCTGCACAATTTGAAGAATGTAGTCAACATCACTGTATTGTACACATAGAAATTGTTGAATTTATGTAGTTTTTTCTGTGTATAATTTCAACAAGAATTTAAATAAATAAACCCTAATGTGGAGACTGACAGATCAGTCCGGTAGAATGCAGAAGGTCATATTTATGGGTAATCAAGTTGACAGTCTTGAAACAATTCCCACTCAGCATGCAGCACAGGAATTTCACTGTCTTACTGAGGCTTTTAACTATGCGTGGAATGTAGAATTAGGGGTGTTTTTTTCTTTTTCTTTCCCCTGAGGTTCTTATAGTTCAAATTAGAAAAACTAAGGAGCAAAGTTTAGAGGCAGACAGATCCTGACTCTCAAGCTTACTGTTTTGTGGGACTTTGAGCAAGTTACTTAGCAACTCTAGCTAATAATACGTACTTCACTGAGTTGCTAGGATGATTAAACGACATAATGTCTATAAAGTGTTGACACATAACTCCTCACTAAATGACAGTTATAATGCTGCTGCTGTGGCTGCTGACTTGGACATTATTTACAATTGTACAGATCCAAGAACAACCTAGACTTCCCCTCAAATGGAAATGAAAGCTTTCATTAAATCTAAATGATCATCCAAATGCATTGCTGTCTAGTCGATTTGGATTCATAGAGACCCTATAGGACAGAGTAGCACTGCCCATAGGGTTTCCAAGACTGTAATCTTTATGAAAGCACACTGCCGCATCTTTCTCCCCTCAGAGCTGATCGTTTTGAACCACCAACCTTTCGGTTAGCAGCAGTGCTTAACCACTGCCCTTCCAGGGCTCCTTAAATATTTACAGATAAATTATATTATAAATAAAATATTGTCAGCAAATAAATTTTATCTTCTATACTGTCAATAATGCGATCTAATCTGTTATCTATAAACAAGCAGAAAACTGACCCAGTTTTCGTTCCCCTTCTTAATTTATCAAATTTCTAATTGGTCTATTATATTATATTTGAGATTCGAGATACAGTAATTAACACCATCATTGTGAAATATCATTTTAAGGTGTATGGTTTTAAAATAATTATATTTCACTTTCTAACCTCTTCAGTGTATATGAAAAACTGAAATGTTTATCTACAAGAAAATTATTGTTTCTTAAACTGAAAAGTAATCCTGTTCTTTATTATTTTGCGGGGGGGGGTGGGGGGGGAAGGGTAAAGGAAGAGCCTATTTGTGTAATTGAAAACATAGTTACAACCGAAGGGATATTCTTTATTTTAACCTTTCTTTTTTTTTCAGTTTTTTTAAAGCTGGAAAGGTCCTTAAGATAATCTATTTTTTTAAATTTTAATTTATTGTGCTTTAAGTGAAAGTTTACAAATCAAGTCAGTCGCTCATACAAAAACTTAAACACACCTTGTCATGTATCCCTAGCTGCTCTCCCCCTAATGTGACAGCACATTTCTCCTCTCTACCCTGTATTCTCCGTGTCCATTCAACCCCCTCCTATCCACTTCTGCCTTTTCATCTTGCTTCCACACAGGAGCAGTCCACATAGTCTCATGTGTCTACTTGAGCCAAGAAGCTCACTCCTTATCAGTATCATTTTTGGTCTTATAGTCCAGTCCAATCCCTGTCTGAAGAGTCGGCTTTGGGAATGGTTCCAGTCTTGGGCTAACAGAGGGTCCTGGGGCATGACCTCTGGGGTCCCTCCAGTCTCAGTCAGACCAGTAAGTCTAGTCTTTTTACAAGAATTTGAGGTCTACATCCCACTGTTCTCCTGCTCCATCAGGGATTCTCTGGTGTGTTTCCTGTCGAGGCAGTCATCTGTGGTAGCCGGGCAGCAACTAGTTCTTCTGGCCTCAGGCTGATGGAGTCTCTGGTTTATATGGCCCTTTCTGTCTCTTGGGCTCATATTTAGCTTGTGTCTTTGGGGCTTTTCATTCTCCTTTGCTCTAGCTGGGTTGAGACCAATTGATGTATCTTATAAGATGGCCGATTTTGATCCCTTAATTTGACTAGTGCAAAACTAAGACCTGGTCCTAATAACATGTTTAGTGCTTCTGTTCTACCTCCTGGTTCAATGAGTAGTGCCTGGGATCTTAAAAGCTTGCAAGTGGCCATCCAAGGCACAACAATTCACAATTCACCTGGAGCGACAGAGGAAAGAGAATCAGGAATGGGGGAGGATATGGAAGGTGCGACTAATTGTCTTCCCGAACATCTACTTCCTTTGCCACGAGACCAGAAGAATTGGATGGTGCTCAGCTACCATTATCGAACATTTTTTTTTTTATTAACTTTTATTAAGCTTCAAGAGAACGTTTACAAATCCAATCAGTCTGTCACATATAAGTTTACATACATCTTACTCCGTACTCCCACCTGCTCTTCCCCTATTGAGTCAGCCCTTTCAGTCTCTCCTTTCCTGAGAATTTTGCCAGCTTCCCTCTCTCTCTATCCTCCCATCCCCCCTCCAGACAAGAGCTGCCAACACACTCTCAAGTGTCCACCTGATATAATTAGCTCACTCTTCATCGGCATCTCTCTCCCACCCGCTGACCAGTCCCTTTCATGTCTGATGAGTTGTCTTCGGGGATGGTTCCTGTCCTGTGCCGACTGAAGGTCTGGGGAGCATGGCTGCTGGGATTCCTCCAGTCTCAGTCAGATCATTAAGTACGGTCTTTTTATGAGAATTTGGGGTCTGCATCCCCTGTTCCCTCAGGAGTTCTCTGTTGTGCTCCCTGTCAGGGCAGTCATCAGTTGTGGCCGGGCACCAACTAGTTCTTCTGGTCTCAGGATGATGTAGGTCTTTGGTTCATGTGGCCCTTTCTGTTTCTTGGGCTCCTAGTTGTCGTGTGACCTTGGTGTTCTTCATTTTCCTTTGCTCCAGGTGGGTTGAGACCACTTGATGCATCTTAGATGGCCGCTTGTTAGCATTTAAGACCCCAGACGCCACATTTCAAAGTGGGATGCAGAATGTTTTCATAATAGAATTATTTTGCCAATTGACTTAGAAGTCCCCTCAAACCATATTCCCCAGACCCCCGCCCCTGCTCTGCTGACCTTTGAAGCATTCATTTTATCCCGGAAACTTCTTTGCCTTTGGTCCAGTCCAATTGAGCTGACCTTCCATATATTGAGTGTTGCCATTATCGAACATTTTGATCAAAGATTCCATAGAAGAATCCTGATCAAAAAAGGAAAATGCAAAACAGAATTTCAAATTCTTATGGACTCCAGACTCCTTGGAGCCAAGAGGGCTGGATAAACCCCTGAAATTATTGACCCGAGATGATCTTTAAACCTTAAACCAAAAATATTCCCTCAAGTCTTCTTAAAACCAAACAATAGTTTGCCTTGAGCATTATGATCTTTTAAGAACTATCTATATGAGATCAAATTGACAACAGCAACTTGAAGATTAGATAGGAACCTTAGGGGGCAGTGAATTTATGTAAATGAGGGAGGAACAACTCAGAAAAGGAGAATGAAACAGTTGCACAACTTGAAGAATGTAATCAATGTCACCAAATTGTACGTGTAGAAATGGTTGAATTTGCTATGTTTTGCTGTGGATATTCTCAACAACAATAAAATAAATAAAATTATAATAAACAAAAAGTAAGATCTGCAGAGTTCAAGGGACTTAAGAAAATATCAATGTTGCCAAATTTAATATTTAAAATTTTTTATTTTCAGAATTGCAGCAAATATAAATAATATAGCCTGAGAACAGCCAGGACCAAATAATAGAATTAATTTGGTATAGAATAAACTTGACTTTTTCTGACTTAACTAGTTCTTGCACCTAAGAACAAATATCAGTTACTTGGAACATTGTCTCATTTTTACAGTTCCTTTGTTGTTATAGTTCCTAATAAGCCTACATTATTTCTATAACACATTGAAAAGTCTTCCAGTGCCTTATAAGTTAAAGTGTCACTCAAAACTCCTCATCGTAGGTGTTAGGTAGAATTGGGCACAGAATCATATCTGGTTTTGGGGAAGCTCATAAGTTTCCTGGCATACAATTAATACATCCCTCAAATATTTGCCTGTATTATCTTGCTCACTGTAACTACAGTATATATTGGTCAACAAGATCAAATATAACAATGATTTTTGAAAATAGAAGATATTTTTTAGATGAGAATAACACAGAATCACTATTTTCCTTCAAGCCTGTCGGTCCCTTTAAAAAATATGCCATAATTATGACAAAAAAAGCTAAAATAAACTTGTTAACCTCATACTTCAACAATTTTTCATCCATAAATGTTCAGTTGTGCATGTGAAGCTTTTATTTCCAGTCTAGATTATTTCTGATAAATCTTAGGTATTCCGAAGCAGTGCCTATTGGAGTGATTATGTTATCATTGTTCCGGCAATTAAATGCTCTATTTGTTTACCTCCTGAGAACACAACTGATGTGATACACAGTCAAGTTACAAATCTTTGTACCTGATGCTAATGAATGCCCATTAATCATTTTTCCAAAGTTATTTCTTCAAAGTTAAAATGACACAACGTACAATGAAAATTCTTTAAGTCAATGGCTCTCAACCAGAGGCGACTTCCTCCCACCACCACCCCGGGGGGACACTTGCCAATGTTTGGACACATTTGTGACTGTCGTGACCAGGGGAGGTGGGAGACACTACTGGTATGTAATGGGTAGAGGCCAGGAAAGCTCCTAATCATCCAATGCACAAGACAGCTATCCTCCCTCCTCCCCACCTCCTCTGAACCTCACCTATCACTCTAACGAAAGAAATCTAACAAAAATGTCAATAGTGCTGATTGAGAAACCCTGCTTATCATTGAGAGTCCTTCTACAAGGAAAGTACTTTAATACTGCTAGAAAGGGCACAAGGGTGTTCTGCGCCTAATAAAAGAGCATCAATAAAGCAAACAACTGTATTTTCTCTTGTAAAGAATATTTTGTTCTCTCCTAATTTGCTTCCAAATTTCTTTCATATACTAGTGAATGATTCCAAACAATAGTCTTCTCACCTACGTGCATACTGCCACAAAAATGAAAACAAAAACTATAATTAATTTCTTATTGCTTAAGCTAGTTTAAGTTAGGTTTCGGTTACATGCAACTAAAAGCCCTGACAAATATAACAGGCAGCAAAGAAATTCAGACAAACACTGAAAATGACAAAACTTAAGGTCACTTGCACTGCAATGAAAGAAACCAAGAACAAAACAGTAAGAAGAAACACGCTTCTAAAAGCATTAAAAATAGTGATAAAGACTTTTTTTTCTGGTATTAGTTGCAAAGAAAAGCACATGCAAGTGCCCACTCAATGGTGCTCCACTAAGCAATTTCATCAAGTGCTAACTCAGGCCTGAGCCTAAGCTTCTTCAAATCCACCTTCCACTTTAAAGATCTCACCTGTATTTGGAGTGGAGCCAATAGCATTCACCTCCTCTATGTACTATTTCAAGTTCCAAAGTATTTTTGTTAGTAGTCCCTCTTCCCCAACTTACCAAAAAAAAAAAAAAAAAAACCAAACCCAGTGCCTTTGAGTCGATTCTGACCCATAGTGACCCTACAGGACAGAGTAGAGCTGCCCCATAGAGTTTCCAAAGAGCGCCTGGTGGGTTCGAACTGCCGACCCTTTGGTTAGCAGCCGTAGCACTTAACCACTACATCACCAGGGTTTCCCTTCCCTAATTTAGTCAATGGTAATTGAAATATTTCTACTGGAACAGCACATATTAATAGTTCTTGCTGAATCTGGATAAGAGCATATCAGCAAAGCCATAGCCCGGCAAAAGTTTTGATATCAATACAAATGCAAATAAAAATCTAAAATTAGAACACAATGATTCAAATCAAAAGTCCTTTCTCACCTATAAAGTAGCCAGATCATAAAAATAAATATCTTACACAACTTTTACGAAAATTACTGTATCACGATTCTATAATAACAAATTGAAAAGAGTGCTTATAATCTCTCAAAATAAGAGTGTTAGTCAACTACATGTAGATAAATCCTTGTCACAATATTATAAGAATTTTAATCTATAAAACAGTTGGGAAGAAGAAAACACAGAAAATATTTTAATGACATCAGGTAAAGACAAATTTAAACAAGAACATAAAGCAGAAACTGTAGAGGAAAAGATTAATAAAGTAGAGAAGTTAAAATTAAAAACTTCTGTATGGCAGAAGACACCATAGGTGAAATCAAGGCCAAGCAAAGTCTTGGTTCTCGCCAAGGGAAATTGAGGATAGGAAGGGAAGACAGAGTATTGCTATTTTCCATTATAACCCTTGTAGTACTATCATATTTTATAAATTCTAGGATAATATTTTCACATTTTAACATCTGTGAAATTGAAGTAGATCTTATTATTTAAAATCTCTTATCATTAACTGCCAGCATTTTTCTTTTCCTTAATGTTTCATAAAATAATAGTATGTCTTATAACTGAGTCCTACGTTTTATATGAGTCCGGCAATGGGCAACGGGGTATAACTGATAGAACCTAAAATTAGGTGAAATATAGTATTTATTTTTAAATTAATTTTTATTGTGCTTTAAGTGAAAGTTTACAAATCAGGTGAGAATCTCATAAAAAATTTACATACACTTTGCTATACACTCCTAATTGCTCTCCCTCTGATGAGATAGCACAGTACTTTGGCTTTGGGAATGGTTCCTGCCTTGGGGTAATAGAAGGTTTGGAGTCCATGGCCTCCGGGGTTCCTCCAGTTCCAGGCTGACCATTAAGTCTGGTCTTTTTATGAGAATTTGGGGTCTGCATCCCACTGCTCTCCTGCTCCCTCAGGGTTTCTCTGTTGAGTTCCCTGTCAGGGCAGTCATCGGTTGTGGCCAGGTACCATCTAGCTCTTCTGGTCTCAGGCTGACGTAGTCTTTGGTTTATGTGGTCCTTTTTGTCTCTTAGGCTCATAATTATTTTGTGCCTTTGGTGTTCTTCATTCTTCCTTGTTCCAGGTGGGTTGAGACCAATTCATGCATGTTAGATGGCCACTTGTTAGCGCCACTCTCCAAAGTGGGATGCAGAATGTTTTCTTAATAGATCTTATTATGCCAATTGACTTAGATGTCCCCTGAAACCATGGTCCTCAAACCCCCTCCCCTTCTATACTGGCCTTTGAAGTGTTCAGTTTTTTAAGGAAACTTCTTTGTTTTTAGTTTAGTCCATTTGTGTTGACTTCTCCTTTATTTTGTATTGACTTTCCCTTTATCTAAAATGAAACTTATCTACTATCTAACTAGTGAATACCCCTCTCCCTCCCTCTCACCCTCCCCTCTCTTGTAACCACCAAAGAGGGAATATAGTATTTGAATGAAGAAAGCAAGAGGTCGTTAAAAAGACAGGAGAGAAAGACCTAAATGGATGTAAGAAGAGGCTCTGAAACTTGCTCTTGAATGTCAAGTAGCTAAAGAAAAAATGAAGTAAAAGAGCTGAACAGAAGATTTCAAAGGGCAGCTCGAGAAGACAAAGTAAAGCATTATGAAGACATGTGCAAAGACCTGGAGATAGAAAACCAAAAGGGAAAAACATGCTCAGCATTTGTCAAGCTGAAAGAACTGAAAAAAAAATTCAAGCCTCGAGTTGCAATAGTGAAGGATTCTAAACAATGCAGGAGGCATCAAAAGAAAACGGAAGGAATACAGAGAGTCATTATACCAAAAAGAATTGGTCAATGTTCAACCATTTCAGGAGGTAACATATGATCAGGAACCGATAGTACTGAGGGAAGAAGTGCAAGCTGCAATGGCAAAAAACAAGGCTCCGGGAATTGAGGGAATGTTTCAACAAATGGATGCAGCGCTGGAGGTGCTCATTCATCTATGCCAAGAGATTTGGAAGGCAGCTACCTGGCCAACTGACTGGAAGAAATCCACATTTATGCCTATTCCTAAGAAAGGTGATTCAACAGAATGTGGAAATTATTGAACAATATCATTAATATCACAAGCAAGTAAAATTTTGCTGAAGATCGTTCAAACTTGGCTTCAGCAGTACATCAACAGGGAACTGCTAGAAATTCAAGTCGAATTTAGAAGAGGCCGTGGAACCAGGGATATCATTGCTGATGTCAGATGGATCCTGGCTGAAAGCAGAGAATATCAGAAAGATGTTTACCTGTGTTTTATTGACTACGCTAAGGCGTTTGACTATGTGGATCATAACAAATTATGGAATAACGTTGCAGAGAGTGGGAATTCCCAGACAATTAATTGTGCTCATGAGGAATCTGTACATGGGTCAAGAGGCAATCATTCAAACAGAACAAGGGGATACTGCATGGTTTAAAGTCAGGAAAGGTGTGTGTCAAGGTTGTATCCTTTTGCCATACCTATTCAATCTGTATGCTGAGCAAATAATCCGAGAAGCTGGACTATATGAAGAAGAATGGGGCATCAGGATCGGAGGAAGACTCATTAACAACCTGCAATATGCAGATGACACAACCTTGCTTGCTGAAAGTGAAGAGGACTGGAAGTACTTACTGATGAAGCTCAAAGACCACAGCCTTCAGTAAGGATTACACCTCAACATAAAGAAAACAAAAATCCTCACAGCTGGACTGATAAGCAACATCATGATAAATGGAGAGAAGCTTGAGGTTGTCGAGGATTCCATTTTCCTTGGATTCACAGTCAACACCCTTGGCAGCAACAGTCAAGAAATCAAATGGTGCATTACATTGGGCAAATAGGCTTTGAGAGATCTCTTTAAAGTGTTGAAAAGCAAAGACGTCACCTTGAGGACTAAGATGTGCCTAACTCAAGCCATGGTGTCTTCAATCACCTCATATGCATGCGAAAGCTGGACAATGACTAAGGAAGACTGAAGAAGAATTGACACCTTTGAATTGTGGTGTTGTTGAAGAATATTGAATATACCATGGACTGCCAAAAGAATGAACAAATCTGTCTTGGAAGAAATATAACCAGAATGCTCCTTAGAAGCAAGGATGGCGAGACTACATCTCACATACTTTGGACATGTTATCAGGAGGGATCAGTCCCTGGAGAAGGACATCATGCTTGGTAGATGGTCACCAAAAAAGAAGACCCTCAATGAGATGGATTGACACAGTGGCTGCAACAATGAGCTCAAGCAGACCAACAATTGTGAGGATGGCGCAGGAGCAGGTAGTGTTTCATTCTGTTGTGCATTGGGTTGTTATGAGTCAGAACCGACTCAACGGCACCTAACAACAACATAGTACTTGCATTTATAAATAAGGTACACTTAGTACTTTAATAAAAATTAAAATTAATTACAAAGTAAGCAGTAAAGTATGACAGTTGAGTATAACTAGAAGTTTTTGCAGATCATCTTGAAAAATGTAATAAAACCAATGATTAACTTGCTATAATGTTGGCAGAACTCTTTAATGATTATTGCAATGGATTTTTTTTTTTTTTCCAGAAGCAGCAAGGAAGAACTAAACAAGGACTGGGTGGGACAGAGGTAGGAAAAAGTAAACAAGAGATATTGGCCATTCCCTTTTTGGTCACTGTTTTTCTACTCATCTTTCCTTCTTTTGCCGTGAAAGTCTTTTTACTTTCACCTCTTATTACCTGGCTCCTTCTAGACCCATGGGCAGGAACCATATTACTATTTCTTAATCATTTTATCCTCAGGGCCTATAACACTAAAAAAAAAAAATATTTACTGAAGAAAGGAAATGAAATTGGAGGAAAGTGAGGGCAAAAGAAGGAAGAAAAGACAAAGGAGGAGAAAGGAAGAAAATGACCACTGTTCCTCAATATTTGTTTTATTTATGTTCCGTGCTTTTAATAATATTAAGACTTGGATTCCTTTATGATATCTTCTCTCTCTTAAAACATTTTTGTACTGGAGGAACCCCCGAGACTATCACATTGAGGTATCCCTTGAACTTGGAACTGAAGCCACTCCCAGAGGTCACCTTTCAGCCAAATAACGGATTGATTTATAAGATAAACGATATCACCCTCAAGTAATGTGCTCCCTTAAATGATCAAGTATATGAGACTAAACGGTCAACATTTACCCTAAAGCAAAGACGAGAAGGCAAGGAGAGGCAGGGAAGCTAGATCTATGGAAACAGAATAAATAGAATGGAAAGAATAAGAATACTGACTCATTGTGGAAATTGTAACCAATGTCATGGAACTATTTGTATAAAAATTGTTAAATGCGAACCTAATTTGCTGTGTAAACTTTCACCTAAAACACAGATTTTTTAAAAATTATAATACTAGATTTTTTTTACTCAATGTCACCTTAAATTTGCATTTTTTCTATTGATCCTAAATAAATAAAAGGTTTACTATGCCCATGCCTGCTTTGACCCACAGAAATTAATTTTGAATGGTGAAACTTGAGTTCCCCAGGAGATGAGTGGTAAATAAATTTTTATGAGCAAAACTTTTGAGTACTCTGAAAATGTATACTACCATCTATTAGACTATATCCTTCTCTGTTTATGTATAATCCTGGCCCTGGTGATGAACTAGTGAAAAAATTACCAAAATAAAGGTCATATTAATATCTTTACTGAATCACAAGATCTCAAGATTGAAAGAAACCTCAGAAATCTTGTTTTTCATTAATTAGACACTTGACTCATTTCTAAATACCTAATGAGTATTTTCTGCTTAAAATTGTCCAGGGAAAGTTTTATATAAAAATGGTATCAACTCGACGGCACTGGGTTTTTTTTTGAATGTAAAAAGCTCCTTCTTTAGAGTCAGCACATATCTGTAACTTTCATCCTTTGGCCCAGGCTACACACTTAGACTATCCTTCACATGATAGTCTTTCACATATTTTAAGAGAGTCAAATATTTTAGGATAGACATACCATCCTATCCCTGGCCCCCACTCCTCTTTTCCAAACCAAACAATCACAGTTACTTTAATTATTCTGCATAGGACGTCACTCTTCAGCATGTCAACATTCCTCTCTAAGTATGATGTGGCCTGACCACATACTTCAAGGGTAATCTGACTAGTACAGAATCTAATAGGATTATTAGTTCCTTTGTTTTAAAGGAATGTTATAGGAATGTTTGTATAGGAATCCTATATCATTTTAAAGGAATAGTATTATAAGGGAATATTTAAAGGAATATTAAAAATATACTTATTGTTTACCATATGGGGGCATTATTCTAGGCATTGGGTATCAAGCAGTAAATTAAAAAGTTAATCCCTGCCTTCACAGAGCAGACAGACAATAATTAAAATAAATAGAAGGTGCGTGAGAAACAAGAGCTAAAAGGGAAAACTACAGAAAGGAGGCTCTAATTTGGGAGAGGATGCTCAATATCTTCTGTTTGCCTCTCCAGGCCCTCTCTCTGTCCTTCTCTACTTTGCCCTGTTCACTGAGAGGTTAATCTGTATTGTTGTTGTTAGGTGATGTGAAGTCGGTTCTAGCTCATAGCAACCCTGTGTACAGCAGAACAAAACGCTGCCCAGTCCTGTGCCATTCTCACAATCATTGTTATGCTGGAGCCCATTGTTGCAGCCGTGGTATCAATTCATCTGGTTGAGGGTCTTTATCTTTTTCACTGACCTTCTAATTTACCAAGCGTGATGTCCTTCCCTAGGGACTGGTCCCTCCTTAATCAATATGGACTATATCACTAGGGTCCCTTGCCCTCTGGCTTTTAGCCCTTTAATTTGGAAATGCTTTTAAAACCTTAATTAGAACATATCCTATGATAACACCACCTTTTTAAAAAAGAATTTAGCCTAAGAAAACAAAGAGGTACATACAAACAAGTATGTAAAAAGATGTTCACAGTAGTGTCACTTACAATTACAAAAAAAAAAAATCAGAACAAACCCAAATGTCCAACAATACCCTCCCCCCGCCAAAAAAACCTGATACAACATAGTATAGGATATCACACCACTGTTAAAAACCTTGTTGTAAATTAATATACATTGGCATGTGAAAACGTTCGTGATATATTGCTAAGAAAGAGCAGTTTACCAATCTGTATTAATGTTTGTTCCTCTTTTGGTTAAAAATATACCAAAAAATACTCAAAGAACAATCATTCAAAAAGTTAACAGTTATTATCTTTGGGTGTAGATTTTGAGTGTGTTTTTTCCCACATGTGCTTTTGTGTTTTCTAAGTTCTTTACATTATCCATACATTTCTTTTATAGTTAGAAAGAATACTATAAAAACAAACCCCATTTCATGTTTAAAAATAGAAGAGGGTAGTAATAGTTTATCAGGGACTCTGGTACTTGTGGGCCTTTGTTTATACTGAAATTATATTGTTGATGATACCAGGGATGCTCCTTAAAAATTAGAAAATATTTTTTATAAATTTATAGTAACTTCTTTCATATTCTTATTTACAAAATTAACTTTCTTAGTAAGTCTCTCAGAAAACAAGGACAAATTCAGCTCCAATGGAATTCCAGTAAATTCCAAATTAGTCACGTTGCCATTTAGGTGGATTTATTATAATCCAGAACAAATGATTAAGAACAATATTTGCCCTTTCCCCACAAATAGACCACAAATATGTCAAATCATCTTATGAAGAAATTGTCTTCTTTGATCTCATGGGAATTCTTATAATTTGTCATGGATTAAAATCATACTCAGTATTTGCTTATGTCTTGTGTAAGTCAAAATTACTCATAAAACAAACGTGTGATTATGTTGGCTTGTATATGGTCCATATCCACATATTTCAGTATATCCTTATTATTGTCCAGAAAAGGCATATGCTGCCTTAGGCACTGTATGGTTAATCTCCTCAAATGGTTTGTTGATGAGTTTTCATAAAGGTGATTAAGTAGCAAGCAGGCCTTGAACAGCAGTAAAGAAACAATTTTTAATCCTTCATACTGAGACTATTTCAGATGTTATGTCCAGAAAAAAAAAAACAAAAAAAACCTTCACTACTTAGTTCATCCCATCTGCTAAGGAAAAGCTAGACATCTGGCCTGTTTCTATAACTTGGGTAGGTAAAGATACTCTGTTTAAATTCACATTATATACATTTCCTTTCCCCTTCTCTTCTCACTTTCATCTTCTTCTAGTAGAAGAGAGTTAACTAAGCAAGGAGAGTGGATAAAAACATAAAGTTTCTCAGACGCAGAAGAGACTCTGGTTCAGGATGTTATTGAAGGCAGGGAATTTGTTGGCTTGAGTTAATACCAACTTCTTTGTTTAGTGTCCAACTCTGCTTAGAAGGTAAGTCTTTGGAGTGTGTGTGTGTGTGTGTGTATACATGCGCATTGTGTGAGTGAGAGAGAATGAATGAGAGATGACACTATATATCACACACGGGGTAGATTTCTGCAAGACTCTGAAGTTCTGCTAGCTGATTTGGAATATAACAGAAGGGCTAATGTTAAATTGCTTATATAGCCAACATATTGTTTAAACTATTATTATTCTAATATTTCATTGCTAACTTTGAAAATAAATACACCTCTATCACCTCTTCAGTGAAAGATCTACCAGCTAACCTTGGATGAATACATTCTTGGGTGAAAACCTGCAGATTTAAATTAACGTATATAATTGCAATGTATATGCAAGTGAGTTAAGGGTCATGGTGACTGTATGTGAATCATGGTGACTGTATGTGAATTCCTTTGTGAATCATTTTATGGAATATAACTGAAAGATAATTATGTGCATGAACATTAACAAATCTTCATAGGCTTTAAAAACTGAGCTTAAAATAACAGTCCCCCTATTATCCATACAATGCTTTTGTTAAAAAAAAAAAAAAAGCTTGTTGTAGTAAACATATATATATGACAAAATATTTGCCAATTCAACATTTTTACATGTACGATTCAATGATATTGGTTATGTTCATCGCGTTGTGCAACCACCACCTCTATCCATTTCCATATCATTCCAGCTCCATTAACAGAAACTCAGTGCCCCCCTAAGCAATGACTCCCTCTTTCCCCCTCCTTCCCACTCCTGGTAACCGCTAATAGACTTTGGTCTTTCTATATTTGCATATTTCGTGTAAGTGGGATCATACAGTATCCTTTAGTGACTGGTTTATTTCACTCAGCACAGTGTTTTCAAGATTCATCATGTTGTAGCATGTATCGGGACTTCATTACTCTTTATGGCCAAGTAATATTCTACTTCATGTATATACCACACTTTGGATACAACACTTTTATAATGGCGAAACTTTTAAAAAGGGAAAACTCAGAAGAGTATAAAGAATATTGAAATCATCCATAATCACATAACTACTGCTAACATTTTAGTTTATTTCTTCTCAGTCTTTTTTTCTAGGCATACATAGCCATATTTTATTTAACATAATTGAGATTTATCTACATATTTTGGTATCTTGCATTTTTCCATGTCATTGAAATTTTTTGTAAATATTGTTTTAAATTGTTGTGTTTTATCACTTCTGATGTTTTGGTCACTTGGATTCTTCATTCTTATACAGTCGATCACTTTCTGCTTAAAGTCCTTTCTTAACTGGTTTCTAGTACACCACTCTCTCTTGGTTTCCTCCAACCTGCTTGATCCTTTTCATATTTCCATCCTCTACACATTGTGGTATTTCTGGATTTAATCCTTGATCTTTTTTTTAAATCAGTGGTTCTCAGGCCCATCAGACCCAACGCCTCCCTCATTTCTACAACAGGTATTTTTAATGCTTTCTTTACCAGCGCTGCCATATACAGTTGTGCAGGTAGCAGGTAGGGGTTGAATTCTAGCTGCATTCCGCTAGCCTACTCACGTACCCTGGCATGTGGCTGCATCGACTGCAAAGAAGAGGTACCTTCTCCTAATTCCTCCACTCAGAGGATACATCCTTTTCTTATTTACACAAAAGCACCTTTTGTGCTAGGCGAAGTTCTACTCATTACTATCATGAAATGAAATTAATACATAGCTTTTGTATCTAAAAAGTTTTAAATATAGTTTTAAAAATAAATACAATGTCTTAACTGTAATGTAAAGCAAAAATAGAAAGCAATTTATACTAAAAATATTATCTCAATATGTAAGTGTTCAAACACTTCTACACAAAATAGTCAGCTGCTTGAACTAGTAAAAACCCAGAGCTGTGAATGTGGACTGATGCAGGTGTGTTGTATTGGCGATTCAAGGGCAACTTGTAGTGTTGCCACCAGTTTTCTGAAACAGTGAAAACTGCTGGTAAAACTCCAAACAAAACAAAATACAGTCTTCCCTGGACTTACTTGGTAATTATATTTTGGGGGGAGGGGGGAATTCAGTATTAAAAGCAAAAAAGTATTTTTTATATAAAACGATGTAAATTAATTATAAGCAGGTTTTTTGCCTGAAATCCATGGAATACATTTAGTGCTATGCAAGTGTTAGCTATTATTATCTTATTTAACCCTGCGAGGTGTTTAACCCATTTTATGATAAGGAAATGTTCAGCACCCAGTAGACCCTCTGGTGACAGAGATTGCTGGTTGCCTGCCCCAAACTGCCTACCAGGGTTGTTGTTCTTAAGAGCTGTTGAGTTGGTTTCGGCTCATAGGGAACCTATGTGACAGAGTAGAACTGCCCCATAGGGTTTTCTAGGCTGTAAACTTTACGGGAGCAGGCTGCCAGGTCTTTTCTCCTGCAGAGCCACTGAGTGGGTTTGAACCTCCAACCTTTCAGTTAGTAGCTGAGCACTTACCTGTTGTGTCAGCAGAGCTTCTTACCAGAGTTAGAATCCTTGATTTTTAGGTGGGCACAGGGTCACCTGGACAGTAAGAAACCCTATCCAGCCTCCCTTGCAGCCAGTATAGCCGTGTGACTAGGTTCTATGGGCTATAAGCAGAAGAATTGTGTAGCCACTTCCATGATACTTCCTTAAAAGGTGCTTGGCATTTCTTCTCTTCCTCCTTTCCACCACATGGGGTATGTGTGTGGTAGCTGGAGCTCCATCTTGTATGGCAAAGATGACCATATGGTAGGAACTGTAGGGCAAAAAGTGGGAAGCAGCCAGGGTCTCTGAAGATTGCAAGGAGCAAAGCATTACGCCAAAGCTAGACTATTTATTTTCGCAAAAGAGATTAACAAACTCTAAAGAGGTAAAAAGAGAAAAGGTCTATCTGGCCACCACTGGTGAGGTTTTCATTCTCTGAAAGCATCATATCATTGACATCTGCATTGAGACTAGAAAGTGCCTTATGATACCTCATGTTCAACAAATGTAGCATCTTCAGTTGAGCTTCCTATTTGGAAGAAGAGAAACAAGCATTAGGACTAAAGATTCAAGGTTTTATTGCCTTCACATTTACATTTCTAGCCTTGGCATGTCTATGGGATAATCTAGATCATAGCTGAGTCTGACTATCATTTTCTTCAATTTATTTATGGCACCTTGGGTACCCCCCCCCCCCCCCCACTGAGGGAAAGGCTTGTGCCACACAGTGCAGGCAGGGATTTACAGGCAGAAGGGTCAACAGCAAGATAAGGCAAGTGGTCCTGTCTCTTGGCATCCCCTGGACAGGCATGCGTGGGCCTGGAACGGCTAGATGCATCAAGGGTTTTGCTTCAGAAGAGCGACCTTGCCTGTTCCTTTCTCATGAGATGAGATTGTCATGTGGAGGAAAAATGTTCTGAGCTTGGGTGACAGATGCTCAGGGGAGTTGCGTACCAGTGTTGGGAATACCAGCTGCCCAGTGCTGCCACCCCTTGGAAACGTTTTAGAGGGCAAGCCCAGCTAGCGTGTTACCAAGCAACCCGGAGAGAGCCACAGAGGTCATCCAGCAGACACTCTGTTTATCTCACCATTCGCAGTCAACGTTTATTGGTAAACAATTACTGCACTTTTGTTTACCTTGCCTACACTCCTTAAGAGGAGCTTACAGTGGGAAATCTTATACATGTACACAAAATACTACAATGAAAGATAGTGTGTAGTAAGTACTATACGACTAGTCCAAGTATCACTAATAGAGGAGTTTTCTATGCTGTCTCATGCTTTTGGTCTCAGATTAAATATCACTTCCTCAGAAATGCTTCTTCGACTTCCAGGAGCAAGCCAGTTCACTGAACACACATTTGCTGAACTCTTGGTTCCTTTGGAAATTTTCTTTAGGAAGCGGTTTCACTGCAGTCATTTTGCTATAGCTCTTTAGCATCTAAGGACTTGACGGTTCAGCTTAGTTGAATATCAATTTTGAGTGTATTTCATATTAGGAGGCCTAGCACTCATTGAGGATGCACCTTCCATTAAAAATCATTTACTATGTTCTCTATTTTTGCAAACCGAAGCCTTGCCTCTATCCTTGCCACTGACGGTGAAACCATTGCAGCGAACAGTCTGAAATCTTATTTAGGAATTCGGCAGTGTGGGGTATATTTGTCCTTTGGCAAATTGGTCTTTAGGCAAATTGATATAGAGCCTTCTTGACCTCAGTCAGTTTCAACCTTAATCCCATCATTTCTCTGTCACTTCACCTAGTTCATTTCCTTTATAGCATATACCAAACCAACCAATCGTTAACACCTCACTGCTAGCTGAAGGGCTGGAAGTTTAACTGCATCCAAAGGCACCTTGGAAGAAGGACATGGCAATCTATTTCATAAAAATAAGCTACTTAAAACCTTATGGAGTAAAGTTTTCTTCTGGCACACCTGAGGTTGCCATGAGTCAGAATCAACTTGACAGCAACTGGTTGACTTGTCACCCAGTTCATTTCCTTCACAGTACATAATAGTTGTAATTATTTATTTGCTTTTAAGTATATTTTCCCCAATAGATAATGCCTTCCTTTTGGAACTTTTGTATCCTCGGCCCCTAAAATATTGATCAGCACATAATAGACACTGCATAAATTATGACTAGGTTGCCCCTAACCTAAGCCATGATTTTTTCCATTGCCTCATATGCATGTGAAAGCTGGACAATGAAAAAAGAAGTCCAAAGAAGAATTGATGCATTCGAATTACGGTGCTGGTGAGGAATATTGAATATACCATGGGCTGCCAAAAGAAAAAATAAATCTGTCCTGGAGGAAGTACAGTCAGGATGTCTCTTAGAAGCGAGGATGGCGAGACTTTGTCTCACTTACTCTGGATATGTCATCAAGAGAGATCAATCACTGAAGAAAAACATTATGTTTGGTAGAGTAGAGGGTCAGCTGGAAAGAGGGAGACCCTTGATGAGATGGATTGACACAATGGCTGCAACAGTGGGCTCAAACATAGTGACTGTTGTTAAGATGGCACAGAACTGGGTAACATTTCATTCTGTTATACATAAAGTTGCTGTAAGTCAGAGCCAACTCAATGGTACCTAACAACAAGTATTTGCTGAACAAACAAATAAAGGTTTCAGGAAATTTTAGAGTTCTTGATTATTTTTAGAGTTTTAGACGTACTAACCCATTTAATCCTCTCCAAGCCCTGGAAGGTAGAGAGTATTTTTGGCTCCACTTTACAAAGGAAGAACCCAAGCTCAGAGGCTCTAGGTGACACAGCTAGAATTTGAACTCATGCAGTGCCTGCTCCAGACTTCGTGCATGTAAACCACTACACAAACAGCCTGTAATAGAGGAGAGGTGTCCATCCTTGGAAAGACTCATAAATAAATAGAAATGTATAGGTATATAGGAAAGAAATATATATTTAAATTTTATATAGTATTTCAACTCTGTTAAAACACACGCAAACCTTTGCATAGTGAAAAGAAAAAATAACAAAATATTAACAGTGATTATCTCAGCATCGGAAGCATAGTTGGTAAATAGTCAGGGGTAAACAAAGGTGATGACTAATAGAGATAATTAACAATATCACAACATAGCAGAAAATAGAATGAATGAAAAAAAGATGGCACACAACAGGGGCAGATAAAATTACTAAAAAGTAGCCTAACGGAGTGTTTTTTGTGAGTGTGGCAGAGACCATTCTGTTCACCAAAACCCATTTGCTTATCTTTCTGGGCACTGCCCGGCTACACTTCCCAGCCTTCACTGGAGTTACATAGGACCAGACAACTGCGTTTTAGCCAACAGAATATGAAAAGTGATATGTGTAACATTAGGCAGGGCCCCGTGGGTGATCCTCTACGCCCTTTGTCATCCTGACTTGATGCAGATGAACCAGGTCATCTTGGAAGCCTTGTGTTGAAGAAGGTGGTACGCAAGAGGGAA
This sequence comes from Loxodonta africana, assembly GCF_030014295.1. Lineage (NCBI taxonomy): Eukaryota > Metazoa > Chordata > Mammalia > Proboscidea > Elephantidae > Loxodonta > Loxodonta africana. The sequence continues at coordinate 36,006,493 of NC_087345.1, read as the reverse complement.
GAGACCTTGGTTCCTGGATCACCACTGGGACAAGAGCCACCTGCTGATCAGGGACACCTGTTTTTTACTCTGTATGAGTGAAAAATAGTTTCTATTATTAAAGCCTCTAAGATATAAGGACTTATCTATAACTAATATGTTGGGCAAGGGTCTCTAATATAATGTAAAAGGGAGAAACACAAGTAAACAAGAAATGACAATAAACTAGATTATTACAGAAATACAAAAACGTCTAAATATGCTCACTACTCTCAAATATCTTACAGTCATGTTGGAGAATTATGACCCACAAAATGAAAATAACAATTCTCAAAGCTATAAGCATTAAGCTACATTAGTGGTGCAGACAAGATATGCAACTAAAGCAATCAAAATCTCCTCGTTGTTGTTACTGTTATTGTTAGCCACCTTCGAGTCAGCTCTGGCTCATGGAGGCCGTATGTATAACAGGACAAAACATTGCCCAGTCCTGCACCACACTCACAACTGTTGGTATATTTGAGCCCACTGTTCCTCATTTTCAATGAAACTCTGCTCTGCCAAACATGATATCCTTTTCCAGTAATTGGTCTTTCCTGATGACACGCCCAAAGTAAACAAGACAAAGTCTTGCCATTCTGGCTTCTAAGAAGCGTTCTGGGCTTATTTCCTCCAAGACAGATGTGCTCGTCCTTCTGGCAGTCCGCAGTATTTTTCTGGCAGTCCGCAGTATTTTTCTCGCAGTCCGCAGTATACTCAGTGTTCTTCACCCACCGTAATTCACATGCATCAATTCTTCTTTGGTCTTCCTTTTTCACTGTCCAGATTTCGTGTTCATATGAGGCAATTGGAAAAGACCACAGCTTGGGTCAGGCGCACCTTAGGCATCAAAGTGGTATCTATGCTTTTTAACATTTTAAAGGGATCTTCTGCAGTAATTTTCCCAATGCAATATGTAATTTGATTTCTTCATTGCTATTTCTGCGGGCATTGATTGTCGATCCAAGTGGAAGGAAATCCTTGACAACTTCAGTTTCATTGCAATTTATGATGACATTGTGAGGATCGGTTGCGAGGATTTTTGTTTTCTTTATGTTCATGTGTGATCCATAGTGGAGACTTTCATCTTTATTAGTAAGTGCTTCAAGTTATCTTCATTTTCAGCAAGCAAGATTGTGTCATTTGCTTATGGCAGATTGTTAATGAGTCTTCCTTCAATCCTGATGCTTCGTTCTTCTTCATATAGTACCTTCTCTTTTCACAGATGTAGTCAATTTGATTCCTGTGTAGTCCATCTGTTGAGGTCTACATGTACAGTCATCACTTGCGTTGTTGAAAAAAAGCATTTCTGATAATTCTATCATGCGGTTTCAGCATTTTTCCTATTTTCCAACCACCGTTCCTTCATTTCCAACTTTCAGATTCCAATCACCAGTAATTATCAATGCCTCTTGATTGCATGTTTGATCCATTTAAGACTTCTTCAGTTTGTAAAAATCTTCAATTTCTTCTTCCTTGGCATTTACGGTTGGTGTGTAAGTTTGAATAATAGTCATATTAACTGGTGTTCTTTGTAGGTGTGTAAAAAACAGAATGGAGGCAGTGTCTGACCTCCTCTAACTGCACAAGGCAGGTGGGGAGAATTAAGATCAATAGCCAAAGGCTGATTTCTGTGAGGCGGAGGTCAGACATGCCTCCTTTCTCTGCTATCTTTACCAGTTCTGATACCAACTGTCCCTCCCACAGCATTCTCTACTTTTCTGCTGGGTTCAGTAATTAAATGTAATGGTCAAACAGAATTCACAGACAATACTCATGATTATGGGGTTTACTGGGGGAAGTAACAAGTTACAATTCAGGTTGAGGGATGCTCAAGATACAGTTCTTTCATCAGGACAACCTCTTCCCAGGTATGCTCACAGGCATACCTCTCTCTAGCCCTCATCCTCTGACCTGCCTGGGCAAGTGTTACAAAGCACTTTCAGCTCTGCTGATAAGTGCCCTGAGGCATCCCACTCCACCAGGAAGCCTCAGGACCTAAGGTACTCAGTTTTCTAGCACAGTGGGCCAGGAAGCCCACTTTGCTGTTCCTGCTGGTCTCTCCTGACACAATTTCTCTGCCACCACCTCTCGCTGTTGCCAGCGTTACAGCTCTCTCTCAGTCTCCTGGTCCATGAGTTTCTCAGTGCAGGGATCCCTGGTCCAAAGGACACACTCTGCTCATGATTCTTCTTCCTTGATTGTGATGGGATCCTCTCTTTCCTGCCTCTGGGATGGCTCATTTTAAGCCTAGTGGGGTGGCAAAACTGACCAATCCCTTTGTTGGGCCCAAATTACCTTATTTGCACAGTCCCACCCAAGTGATTGTTACAAGACCATGGTGAGAAAGGCCACACAAAAGTCATCCATTGCACCACAAAGTGTATGGATATTAACCTATCACTGGCAGCATTGTACTTCAGGATAGATTTTGAAATGTTCTTTTTGACGATAAATGCAATACCATTTCTCTTCAATTTGTTGGTCCTGGCGTAGTAGACCACATGATTGTTGGATTAAAAATGATCAGTACCAATCCATTTCATCTTGCTTATGCCTAGCATATGGATTTTTGCATTCCATTTCATCCCCTTACCATAAGGAAAAAACTAACACAAAAGACGGGCAGTTCAATAATAAAAGCATTGACTAGGTTACAGATGAAAATTTTCAGTTTTATTTTCAAATTACTGTGAACAGAAATTGTTAGATACAGTAATAGTTTCAAAAGATACATTAATGGAACACAAAGCACTTATTGAGTAATAGAAAAAAAAAGATACCATTATACTACCTGCTTTTATGAAAGCAAATAATTCCAATTATAATCAATTATAATACTCTGCTGTTCAGTTCATTCTATTCTTCTGAGTAAGAAGGATGGACACCCTGTTTCTCTTTATTTTCAGCTCCACTGTATTTTTGTTTTGTTTTTTAGAAAGTTTGAATTGGTGCAAATTTTTATAGTCTAAGTCTATCAATTCAGTCATTCATTTATTCACTCAACAAATTTACTGAAAATCGATTGTGGCAGGGAATGACTAGTAATAATAACAAATGAGTTAATAAAAAAAAATTCTCGCTGATATAGAGTAAAACAAACGACAAGAAAAAAAAAAAAACCTTGCTGGCCTGGTGTGTTACAGAGTAGAACTGGGTGGGTTTGAACCACCAACCTTTTGATTAGCAGTCAAGCACAAACTGTTTGTGCCACCCAGGGACCTTTTAAAAGAGAGTACCAAACGTGTTGCCGTCAAGTTGATGCTGACTCATAGCGGCCCTATAGGACAGAGTAGAACTACCTCATAGGGTTTCCAAGGAGCGGCTGGTGGATTCGAACTGCCAGCCTTTTGGTTAGTGGCCTATCCCTCAACTACTGTGCCACCAGTGCTCCATAAAATAGAGTACAATTAGTGTTAAAACAAGATAAGATTGTGTAGGCCCATGTGACAGGATAATAACCTGAGGAAGACAGCGAAAGCTTCAGTTATAAAGTACCCATTTGAGCTGGACCAGGAACATTAAGATAGGGAGGAATTTTCCAGGCTGAAAGTACTTTTAGGTGAAGGGACTATCAAGTGTAAGAACACGGCCTGTGGTTCTGGGAAAGGCTTTTGTTTGTGGGACAGAATGGAAAGAGATGAATCTATAGAGAAAAGCTGGCAAGGATTTGTTAAGGCTGCTAGAAATGGGTAACCAGAAAGGTTGGTGAGCAGAAGAGCAATAATGTCCAGATCTCCATTTTGTTTTGGAGGAGGCGGGTGTTTGGAGACACCTCTGGCAACAGGGTAAAAAGACGAAGAGGTAGAATAACCAGCTTTATTTCTAAAATTTGGTCCAATGGAGACATTTGAGGCATGAGGAAAGGTGGAAGGAGGTTGAAGGCAAAGGAAACTGGGGGGGGGAAATTCCATGAGATGCAGGTTTTATTCGTTTTGTTTTTTGAGAACAGTGAGGTCTCCATTTATAGAGGTTCACTTCAAAGTTCCAGGCGGTCAATCAGATGTTACTCAAAACACCATTGCCACCTTGTGGACATATGGCTAAGAACTGAAAAGGGTTTAATGTTAATATTTAACACTAGTCATCTAAACCTAAACCTAACCTGCTGCTGTTGAATCAATTCCGACTCTTAGTGACCCTGTAGGACAGAGAACTGCCCCGTAGAGTTTCCAAGGAGCTTCTGGTGGATTCGAACTGCCAACCTCTTGGTTGGCAGCCATAGCACTTAACCCCTATGCCACCAGGGCTTCCAGTGGTCATCTAGTTAGTTAAGTGATTCCCAGCCTTGAAGGCTTCTCTTATTACCTACCCTCCCTCCAAAATGAATCTATGAATAAGTGTCATTTATTGACAATTTACTTTCCCATTTATATAAATGTCAGTTACAGCTTCTGATCCATGATAATCAACCAGTATTTGCCTTCTGATTTCATTCTAATCAAAAGCAGAAAGCATGAGGTTTTAGTCAGTCCATACAGTATTCATTAAGATAACTGCACAATTTTTTAAGTTTTGGGTTTGTTCGTTTATTTTTAAATAACGAAGACAGTTTTCAAAGTCCCAATACTGTGTGCAGAGCGATCCAGGTTTAGGGGCTAGCATTTATAAACCATTGATCTAACTCAGATTTTTTCCCCCCCTTAAGCCTATCCTGGCCATGATAATTAATTCTGACCATAATTATAAACAAAGAAAATATTGAGTATTATGGGAATAAAGGAGAGAATATAAAAGGAAGAGCTCATCAATCTCAAAAGTAACTTCCTAAACTCTATCTTCCTCCACCCTGCATTCATATTGGTATTTCTATGTATTTGCTCACTTGTTCTCTACTCTAACTCAGTTTGGGGAGAGGTAGCAAGTATAAAGGAGAAATCCTGGGCTTTGGAGCCACTTTCAGTCTATGTGGCCTTGAGCAAAAATACTTAACCTCTCTGAATGTGTCTCATTTCTAAAATGGGAAGATTAATACTTACCACGAAGTGCTGTGAGGATTTAAGTAAGATCCCATCGCTGTGGAATTGACTCTGACTCATAGTGACCCTATAGGACAGAATAGACCTGCCCCATAGAGTTTCCAGGGAGTGGCTGGTGAATTTGAACTGCCGATTTTTGGTTAGTAGCCAAGCTCTTAACCACTGTGCCACCAGGGCTCCTCAAGTAAAATAAATTACATGAAATACCCTTGTACAACATGGCAGGCGCCCAGTATGTATTAGTTCCTTTCTTCAAAAAAGATTTTAAAGTTCCAGGAGGGCAGAGATCACACGTCCATTTCATTCCCCACTATTCCCCCCGAGTGCCTAGTTCACAGTATCAGTACTTGCTGCTGTTGAATGGATTCCTACTCACGGTGACCCCACGTCAGAGTAGAACTGTGTTCCCTGAAGTTTTCAGTGGCTACTTTTTCAGAAGTACGTCAGGCCTTTCTTCTGAGAAGCCTCTGGGTGGACTTGAACCTCCAACCTATCAGTCAGCAGTGAGGTGGTTAACCGTTTGTACCACCCAGGAGCCTGTAGTAAACCCTCAATAAATATATCTTGGTCATTTAATAAATTACTTTTTAGACGTTTATTTACAGCTAGGTTTCATCCTAATTAATAATTGAGGAAAGTTCCCTCAGAATGTGCTCAAGATATATTCTTTCCCATCTCGAAAAATTTCCCCCAAGAGGAGCCCTGGTGTGCAATGGTCAAGCATTGGGCTGCTAACCAAAATTTCAAAGGTTCGAACCCACCAGCTGCTCCTTGAGAGAAAAGACCTGGCAATTTGTAAAAATTACAGCCTGGGAAACCCTATAGAGCACTTCTGCTCTGTCCTTATAGGGTTGCTATATGTTGGAATCAATTTGATGGCACACAACAACATTACCCCCAAATTAAAACTGATTATTCTGGTGGCTATTCTGTTGAACCACATACAAATATGGCAATAAATATATTTTAAAACCTTTAAAATAATAATGCCTATTAACTCAAGAATTATACTCCTAGGAATTTATTGTAAACAATCAGAGATACATTCAAAGATTCATGTAAAATTATGTCCAAAGCACATCATTTATAATGGGAAAATGGAAACAACAGAACGATTAATAAATGATCACATATTCACAAAACAGAATAATGGAGACATTAAACCACACTTCAGAAGCATATTTAATTATATGAGAATTTTCCCAATATAAAGTGAAGAAAACAAGTTACAAAACGGTATGTAGATTATTTTTTAAAACAGCATGCGTTACAATAAATAGTACATTAAAAAAGTTAATTTTTTTTTGATTGGTGGGATTATCAGTGACTTTTGGTTTATTTTTTAGAATTTTCTGTATTTTCTAAGACCCCCACAAAATGTACAGCATTTATAATTAGAAAAATACCAACGACTTTAAGGTATTTAAATTTAATATTTAACATGAGAAAAAATCAACTTCAAACATCTTTACACAGATTACTGTAAGATACTGTTTCACTTCACAGAGAAAACAGCAAAGTCAGATTTCTAAGGTATATATTGAATGACTGAAAGGACGCTTTAAGTAAGTCAAAAAGCAGAGTTTGGGGGTTGAAACTCAGTTATGGAATAGTGGGCAAGTTACCTGCTGAGCCTGTTTCCTCATCTCTAAAATAGGGCTGTAACTGCCAAATCAAAATACTGTTTGGGAAGATTTCTATGATAACAACTGTGAAAGAGCCTAGCCCAAAGTAGGAACTCAAAGTCTGCGTAAAGGCTAAATATTTATTGAATGATCATCAAACTAAAAGAAAACTCACGGAACTTTGAGATAAATAACTCCAAGAACTGCTTGGCTTAAACTATAAAACCCAAAACCAAACCCGCTGCCGTCGAGTCGATTCGGACTCATAGTGACCCTACAGGGCAGAGCAGAACTGCCCCATAGGGTTTCCAAGGAACGGCTGGTGGACTGGAACTGCCGACCGTTTTGGTTAACAGCCGAGCTCTTTACCACTGGGCCGAAAGAGCAAAGGAAACCTCTATTAGTAGAGTTGACGAGAAATCACGTCCGTTCTACACGATATATAGCATCTCCCAGGCGGGAAGTCAACACAAGGCTTTTCCTGCCACCCCATCGAGGAAGATGGAGTCGGGTCCCTTAGCCTTTGAAGTCCGGCCGAAGACTCCTCACGCGTTACGAAGCCGGGAAGGCATACCGCTGGTTGCCAGCAGACACTGCACAGCCACCTCCTCCAATCAGCACGCGTCTCTTTGCGCCCAATCAGAGAAGCCAGACGGGCTGGGTTGGAGGTGAAAGGTCACGCTGCTTTTTGGCGGCCATTTCTCTCGGAGTGCCGCGACTCCGGGCCTAGAGCGGCTGCTTCGATCACGAGGGACGGACAACAGCTGGGTCGGCGGCGAGGATCCTACACCATTCACCCGTAGTCACGATGGTAAGGAGAGAACGGCATGAGTCGCCGGAGAGGGAGAGCGACCCGTCTAGACAGGCCTGGTAGTTGTTTCGAGCGTTCCCCATTCATCCATGTGAGAATCCGTGAATCTCGCCGCCAGTCCCTTTCTCCCTGAGTTGGGGACTTTGAGGGCCTCCCGGTGCCCTCCCCTCCCCAGCATCCTGCTCTCTTTCCCGCTCTTCTTCGTTTGAACCCAGGCCTGAGGTTTCCTACCTGACCGAGGCCACAGGGCCAGGGTAAAGATGAAGCGGGACTTTGGGACGCTCCATTTTCACTTCCTGAGTATCACATTCCACAATCCACTTTGATTCAAAGATGTTAGGACTCCCCGCCCGCAGCTCTCTGGAACCCAAAGCACAGGCTTTGAAGCATTCGTGTATTCGTTCCGGAAATCTTTATTGTGCGCATCCACCTGTCAGTTACTGTTCTAGGCGCCAGAGATGGTGGGTGAAAAGTACTGATGCGGACCCTGCGCTCTGTGAACCCATAGTGGGGTGTGGGAGACAGGCATTGATCAAATAATAACAAATAAACATACAGTTACAAATAATCCTAAGAAGGAAGCAAACAGGATGCTTCGTACATTAGATAGGTGATCAGGAATGGCTGCCCTGATAGAAGGCATTTGACGCTACATCTAAATGACATGAAATACGGTCCCTTAAAGAACAGGAGAAAGAGTGTACCAAGCACAGGGAACAGGAGCAAAGCCTTTAAGACCGGGAAGAAAGCTTGACATTTTCCAGGAGTTGACCCAAAAGCCACAGTGCTTCTTGTGGAAAGAGGAGTTATGAGATAGGGTCAGAGAGGCAGGCATTGAGCTGAACCTTTTAGGCCATTTTAGTAGGTTTGGATTTTACTTCAGGTGCAATTGGAAGTTATTGAAGCATTTTAAGCAGAGGTGTGACATTCGATATATACCTTAAAAAATAATAATACTTGCTGTATTGTTAATAAACTGGAGAAAGATGAGTGAAAACTGGACACCTATTAGGAGGTTATTGCAGTAGATCCTGTGTCCTGTGAGATCACTCTGAATATGCTTATCTTAAAAGGATTGGGTAGCTAGGTTTCTTGGTTCTTTCCTTCCTTTGAGCTGATGGGAAAGCAAATGAGGGAAGGAGAAAAGTCTGAATTCACTGGGGATTCTACTGTTTTGCTGAATAAACAAACATTAAGTGAAACCCTGGTGGCCCAGTGGCTAAGAGCTTGGATGCTAACCAAAAGGTCGTCAGTTCAAATCCATCATCCGCTCCTTGGAAACCCTATGGAGCAGTTCTACTCTGTCGTGTAGGGTTGCTATGAGTTGGAATCTACTCAACAGCGGCGGGTTTGGTTTTTTTGGTTTTAAGTGATTGCCTACAATATGTAGCAGGCGCTGCTGGGCATTGGTAATACAAAGCCAAATAAGACCTAATCCTAGCCCCTAAAATTAAAGTGAAGGTTCTGGCCCCTGCTTGCTTCTGTAGCCTCATGTCTGGGTACTCTGACAACGCTGAATTGTTTGTATATCTCTGAGGTCACCTTAGGAGTCCCTGGGTGGTGGTTTCAGTTAAGCGCCCAACAACTAACCAAAGGGTTGGTGATCCGAACCCACCCAGAGGCGTCTCAGAAGAAAGGCCTGGCATGCAGTTACCACAAGTCAAAATTGACTAGGGCAGCTGGTTTGAGCTTACCTTGTTGCTACACCCTTACCTGCTTTTACATCAGTCCTTTTTCTTCTCCGGAAGCACCTCTCTTCCTTTAAAACTGAGGCATTACTTATTTCAGGCAACCTTTCCCCCGTATTGGTTCAGTACTCCAGTGTGTATCTGCACTTGTTACATCTGTCCATCTGTATGTATCCCCCCCGCCCCCAGCCCCCGCCAGCTACTTGAGGACAGGGACTATATCATCTGCTGTTTTTTTTCTTTTTTAGTGTCTTCACCTTTGTTTCTTTAGAGCCTGAAATAGTCTTTCTTAAGTGAATAACAAACTTCTAAAAGTTTTGATGAGTTGAAGATGAAACTGGCTGATTGGTTGTTTAAATTTTCCTGGTGCTTTTCAAAAAATAATAGTCAAAATTATGTATTAATTTTCACAATTTAAAAAGTGAAAGGGAATCAAGAGTTTGCATCATTTGGATACATAAAATATTGGTGGATGATTTGGTAGAGAAGAAAGCGTGTGGAAGCCAAGGTAAGGGAAAAGAATCAATTGAGTCCTTTATTATTGTTATTATTTATTCCTTGTGCAGAGTTTACCCCTCAATCCCAAACCTTTCCTGAACGGATTAACAGGAAAGCCAGTGATGGTGAAACTTAAGTGGGGAATGGAGTACAAGGGCTACCTCGTATCTGTAGATGGCTATATGAACATGCAGGTAAGCTAGAGTTACAAAAGTTATAAAATTGTATTTATTATATTCCACCTTGTTCCTCAGGGGTCTTAATGTGGCTTACAGAATGCATACAATGAAACTGACAAATATAAAGCAAAATCAGGAATAAAGTCAAGGCCGGGAAGATGCTGTAACTCTGATATACAAGGTACAAGACTTGGGGTTAACCCAGAGTTCAGCCACAGATGATTCCTTGTGGTTAAAGTAAGAAGAGCTCAGACATTTGATTCATAATGCCATAAGGGAAACAAACTAGTTTGCTGGAGAAAGCAAAACATTTCCCAGCACTTAGCTCTGAAAGAAGTTTCTCAAGTGAAACTCTTGAAATGTTTTTTAATGAATGCTAAAGGGACAATACCAAAGTAATTAAAAAATCAAAGCATTTCTTAACGGGGAAGACAGGCCAGACAAAGGGATGGATGGACGCACTGCATGTCTGTTAAATTAGCTTCTATAAATATTTTAGCCAGGTTTTTGATGAAAGAGTTTGAGATTATATTTTCTAATGAGTCCTGAAGTGCAAGTATTTATGTGACAGATTAACAGCAGATGAATATATTTTACAGGTTACCTAGACAGGTGGTCGGTTGACCATGACTCCAAGTATTCCACAGGATTTTTCATGATATAAGAGTTTACCACCTAAACAGATGATGCTCAGGTCCCCAGGGTTATAGAGCATGGTTTTGGCCTGGAAAATTCCTAAAGCGGGAATCTTTTACCAAGGCCATAGAAAGATCTGAAAAGTATACCCATTGGGATGGAAGTTTTCCAGAATCAGATAGTGGTGGTGGTTGTACAACTTCATGGATATACTAAAAACCACTGAACTGTACACTTTAAAAGAGTGATTATTATGCTATAGGAATTATATCTCAATTTAAAAAATAACCATTGGATATTTAGTTTTAGAAGTAATACAGCTTCCTAATGAGCCTGCCAGAATTAGTTGCAAAATGTATCCTTGAGTAACCAACCACATTGATATGCTTCTGTGGTTTTTTTCTCAGCAAATATTTATTGAGCACGCACTATGTGCCTTGCACTGTGGATACTGCAGTGAACAAAACAAAGTTCTTACCTGCAAGGGGTTTATGTTTTAGTGATTGGAGATGATAATATAATGTAATAACAGGTAATGATAGTTGCTATGAAGAAAAACCAAGCAGAACAAGGGACAGTGTGCAATAATAGATAAGGTAACCAATGAAAGAAGTAAATTTAAACAAGAGACTAGAATTGAATGAGCAATTCAAGTATCTGGAGGAACAGCAAGTACAAGGGCCTTGTGGCAGGAGCATGCTTGGCATGTTCAAGGCACAAGAAAGCTAGAGCAGCTCTTGCGGAGTAAGTTAGGAAAAGAATGATGGAGAGTTAGGTTGGTCTGGTAGCCATGTTACAGCCTTTTAAACCACAGTAAAGGCTTTGGATTTTATTTAAAGTGTGATAGAAAGCATTTGGAGCATTGTTGGATAATTTAGAAACCAATTAAATGTTGGTGAGCATTGGCCAAAAATAATCACTTTGTTTTAAAAATAGTCTATCTTGATATATTATTTCTGATATTCATTCCATGTAAAACTATTTGTCTTTTGGCAACCACATATGTTTCGAATAAAACCTTATCCTAAGGATATAGGAGGATACTTTTTGTTCTGGAGAGAAGAGAAAGTAATATCCAGTATCAGCATTAATGCATTAAAATGTTTTCAATGCTTACCTCACATCCTCTTTAAGCCCTGTGTTCTCCTTTTCATTTTCCACTTGCCTGGTTATGAAGGAAATTTCCCTCTCTCCCTTTTCTCCTGTTCATTTCTCTTGTGAGCCCAGATGACAGTGATTGTAATTAAAAAAAAAAAAAAATTAGGAGTAAAGCTTATTACCTATATGAAGGAAACCTAACACTTGATAATAAATTAGAAATAATTGAGTTCCCTTAAATAGCTATAATGGTCACTCTTAATTGTTTAACCTCTTAAGAAATTGTTTTTTCCTGTTGATCAGCACATAGTTTTTTGTTTTTTTTTTTTAATTTTTACTCAGTTCTTTGGCTTGGGTTGTTGACTAATATAAAAGTATTTGGTATTTTAGCCATAGCTTTTGTACACCCATTTGGGTACCTAACTATGATTTATAACATCATTACTTTGGGAAAAGTTAATATCTGGTTCTTTAGAAATGAATTTTAGGGAAACTTTGAATCACAATTTATTTGTAATCAGAGATTGCCTTCCTTGACATACCCTTTTAGTCCCTAATAGAAAGAAACATTATATAACCTGGGAGATTTAGAAAATTTGTTGAAATAAGCTTTATTATATAACATGTTAATTTTACATCCATCGATGTTTACTTCGATGAATGTTTATATGAAACCAAAAAGTACTGCAATAGTAATAGAGAGCTCATCTCCTAATTATGATTATAGGCAGTGTGAGTCGTTGGTATAGAAGGGTCCCAGTTAGTAAGTTCTTTCACCAGTATTAAATATGTTATACTCTTTTTATACTGTGCTATTAGACTAATACATTTTCTTTTTATTTAAAGCTTGCAAATACAGAAGAATACATAGATGGAGCATTGTCTGGACATTTGGGTGAAGTTTTAATAAGGTAACAAAGAGTACTAGGGTATGCAAGGAGTTGCTGATGAGCATTAGAAACACCTGTTTAAATAAACTAGTGTCTCAATTTCAGAATTACTTTTTTAAAAATTGTTATTAATTTAACAAAATAGTCCACAACTAGACTTCAGAAGTCTTTGAAATTGTTGAACTTGTCAAAGGTAATGTTTAAATTGTTGGGAGTTATTCATCCTTTTATGATTTTTCTAGTGTTGATATAAACTTTCTAGCTCTTAGCTGAATACCTTTTTCAGTGGTCTTAGTTGTAGGAACTTGTTTTAGTTGGGTCTGGCTGCTATTAATGGATTTTTAGTACATTCTTTTCTACAACTAGCTTCAAACTCCCAAATTCCCTTTGGAAAACTATAAACATGTCATAACAACTACATGGTAAAAATAAATGCCATGTGCGTTTTAAACACATCTATGGTAAAAACTTTTTTAAAAAGAGAAAGAAATGATATATTGTACATTTAGCATTCAGTATTTTTGTAATGAGAAAATCTAATGTAATAGTAATTCAGATTTACATGGTTTTCCTTTGGAACAACAAAGTATACTCTTTTTGTATTTACAGGTGTAATAATGTCCTTTATATCAGAGGTGTTGAAGAAGAGGAAGAAGATGGGGAAATGAGAGAATAGCATCTTTTTGTGGGGGATTTTTTTTTTATATATATATATTTCTAGACAATAAAGATTTGTTTGTTTTTCATCTTGCCTTGTGAACCATTCATACTCATATATTTACATGCAAATCTCAAATGGTGAAATAATTGAGAGATTATTCCCAAAACTAATGCATTAAAAGCCACCCAACTTTATTTAAGCTCATGTTTTATTTTTAAGACCAATACTGTTTTCTCTATGAGGGAAAATAACTCATTTACATGCTGTAGAAATTTTTATGACGGTGTATTTCAGCCCTTGTAATTATATATTAACTGAGACCTTTTAAAAGCAACTGTTTATTTTAAAGTTATTTTTAATCCACTTTTGACATGTATAAATCTAAACATTTTCTTAGTATTATATATACTGTATTATTTTAGTTAAAAGTTAGTAAATCGATTACATGTTAATTCTACATCAATCTAAGCTAAAGAGTACACATACTATAACTAAAATTGGAACATCACTTGAGAATTACAATGAATGTGGAGATAGGGCACAACAGAAACAGAAATTGTGAACTGTCATTTAGGTTCAAGGTATGTTTTGTTCATTTAAGAGAATTAAGTTTTCTGAACAGAATTCATGACTGTGAAATAAAAACCAGTCTCAGAATTATGTTCTGAGACTGTAATCTAGTGGTTTTCACTTAAGTTTTAAACCCCCCAAAACCCATCATATATTTTACAGTTGTACGTTGTTAAAATGTGTATTGCACAGTGAATTTGCGTATGCTATGAGCTTCCTACAGACTGGTTGAGAAAATATGTAAAGTCTCGTGTTGTCAGAGAATGACGCTTCAGTGGTCGTTCACCATATACTTAGGTTAATAAAGCTAACTTTGGATATATATGCCCACTGGTTAGCAATTCAAAGTATAGATATAAATGTTCAACTTTATAGAATAATAATTAGGGATAATAAAAGGCTTCAGTGAAAGAAAACTCCCACTCCTATTCCTATAACCTTTAAAATAAAGGCCTTAATTCCTCAAATTGGTTAGGCCAGCATGTAGGTCAGAATATTGCCGTTACTGAAAACCAAAATCTGCAAAATATGCCTAAAACCCATTTTGGTAATAAAATGCCTTAAGTAAAAAAATATTCTTCTTCCTGTGTTTTTGTTGTCTCATTGACTAATTGTAGTTCACGTTTGTTACCAGATGGAGGTCTTGAACGAAAGATGAGTCGTCTTCCCAACTAAAACAAAAGGAGAGCAAAATCTTAATATTCTTTAACAGTTTTTTTTTTAGTGAAATATATGTAATATTAATGATTTTCACAAAGAATAATATAGTTTAAAATGTTAAATAATCACAGTTACAAAGAAGTAGATAACCTAATAGATATCAAGCATGCTAGGCAAAGTTAAGTAACAAATCGAGCAGTCATACTATGCAGAAGACAAAGCAATTATGTTTTGAGGGGAATTGGGGAGATACAGGTGAACTCATCAAGTAGAATATGGTCTAAAAGCCTAGAAAAGCATCATGTTGGCCAACATATCTCAGTAAGTGCTGTAATTACTTTTTCCTTCATGGTTAGATTACTTGTATTGAGCACCAGTTGAATGCCATTTAGATATTTTGTTGAACAAATCTTCAGGAAACCATGCACTGTTGTCTTAACCACTGGTATTGCCATTGACTCTGGGAAATGTTCCCACCCAGGAAAGACTTAGAGAAACCCCTAGATTCATACCTATTCATTTTCTCTGGGGCATATACTTAAGTATATCAGCAATCAAATTATTATTTTCTTTTAGTCTTGGAATTTCCCCATTCATTTTTATTTTTGTTTTGCTTTATAGCTGAATTTGTATAAATTGAATGGATGAAGAGAATACCGTATTCTCTGTGACATGAGATTTGATGGAATATCTCCACTGTGTCTTAAAAAGGGCAGCAGTGACATTTTAGGCTGAATGGTTCTTTGTGTGTGGTGGTCCCATGCATTGCAGAATATCCCAGGTCCAAAGGAACTGACCTATAGCACACATCCCATGGAAAAGAAATGTCCTAGGAGAACTGGACTCTGAATTCCTTAATGTCAGAATTTTTGCTTTTTCCTTCGACTGTCAAGAATCTTCTTTGTTAATCTTTGTTGTTAGTACTTTCTGAGAAAGTTGCCAATAAAGTATCAAAAACTTCTGTCAGAGGTCTTTGTACATGGCAGACTTACTGGGTCACCATTCTTTTAAATTTTCCAGTGTTTACTTTTTATTTTCGTTTTTAGTCTGTTAATTCAGTAAGCATTGAGTGTCCACTGTGTGCTAGACACTGGGGATACAAAGGTTGTTGTAACTCATGGCCTAGAAGGAAAATGGATATATTAAAACAATTTCAATTTGGTGGCTTAAATGAATAGCAGTATGTACATGTCGAAGGGCTATAAAGAATGATTATTTCTCCCTTGAGAGAACAGGGCAGCGTTGGTAGGAAGTGTTCAATTGAAGTAGATAAGTACAGACCCTCTAGGATAAAATGCTTATTTAAAAAAATCATCTTTTGACAGTAATTTTTATTAGTTTCACAATGTTTTAATGGAAACCCTGGTGGTGTAGTGATTAAGTGCTACAGCTGTTAACCAAAAGGTCGGCAGTTCAAATTCACCAGGCGCTCCTTGGAAACTCTATGAGGTAGTTCTACTCTGTGCTATAGGGTCGCTAGGAGTTGGAATCGACTTGATGGCAATGGTTTTTTTTTTTTTTTATGTTTAATAGATCAGTCTTCAAATCATCAAACCATTTGATTCATACTCTATAACCAAAATAACCAGTTAACCAGCATTTTTCACCTGGTTGTGGTTGTTGAAGCATTACATATATGTAACCTAAGTTAGCAATATATTTTATTGTGGTGAAATATATATACCAAGACATTTGTCATTTCAACCATTTTTATATGTACAATTCAGTGACAGTTACATTCACCATGTTGTATAACACTCATCACTATCCATTTCCGATTTTTTTCATCACTTGTAACAAAAACTCTGTACCCCTTGAGCAACCCCCCCCCTCCCCATTTCTCCCTCACACCTGCTCCTGGTAACCACTAATAAACTGGTTTCTATGTATTTGCCTAATCTGGGTATTTCATATAAGTGGAATCCTATGATATTTGTCCTTTTTTTTCTACTTCACTCAGTGTAATGTTTTCAAAGTTCATCCATGTTGGAGCATATTTCAGAACTTCATTTTATGGCTGAATAATATTCACTTGTATGGATATGCCACATTTTATCTGTTGATGGACATCTGGATTGTTTCCACCTCTTGGCTATTGTAAGTTATGCTGCAATGAACATTGATGTACAACTATATGTTTGTGTCCCTGCTTTCAAGTCTTTTTTGAGTCTATGCCTAGGAGTGGAGTTGCTGGGTTATATGGTAATTTTGTAGAACAATATCATTAATATCACACACAAGTAAAATTTTGCTGAAGATCATTCAAAAATGGATGCAGCAGTATATTGACAGGGAACTGCCAGAAACTCAGGCCGGTTTCAGAAGAGGACATGGAACCAGGGATATCATTGCTGATGTCAGATGGATCCTGGCTGAAAGCAGAGAATACCAGAAGGATGTTTACCTGTATTTTATTGACTATGCGAAGGCATTTGACTGTGTGGATCGTAACAAATTATGGATAACATTGCAAAGAATGAGAATTCCAGAACACTTAATTGTGCTCATGAGGCACCTTTACATAGATCAAGAGGCAGTTGTTCGTACAGAACAAGGGGATACTGATTGGTTTAAAGTCAGGAAAGGTGTGTGTCAGGGTTGCATTCTTTCACCATACCTATTCAATCTGTATGCTGAGCAAATAATCCGAGAAGCTGGACTATATGAAGAAGAACGGGGCATCAGGATTGGAAGAAGACTCATTAACAACCTGCATTATCCAGATGACACAACCTTGCTTGCTGAAAGTGAAGAGGACTTGAAGTACTTACTAATGAAGATCAAAGACCACAGCCTTCAGTATGGATTGCACCTCAACATAAAGAAAACAAAACTCCTCACAACTGGACCAATGAGAAACATCATGATGAATGGAGAAAAGATTGAAGTTGTCAAGGATTTCATTTTACTTGGATCCACAATCAACAGCCATGGAAGCAGCAGTCAAGAAATCAAAAGATGCATCGTGTTGGGTAAATCTGCTGCAAAGGACCTCTTCAAAGTGTTGAAGAGCAAAGACGTCACCTTGAAGACTAAGGTGCGCCTGACCCAAGCCATGGTATTTTCAATCACATCATATGCATGTGAAAGCTGGACAATGAATAGGGAAGACCAAAGAATTGATGCCTTTGAATTGTGGTGTTGGCAAAGAATATTGAATATACCATGGACTGCCAAAAGAACGAACAAATCTGTCTTAGAAGAAGTACAGCCAGAATGCTCCTTAGAAGGAAGGGTGGTGAGACTGTGTCTTACATGCTTTGGACATGTTGTCAGGAGGGATCAGTCCCTGGAGAAGGACATCATGCTTGGCAGAGTACAGGGTCAGCAGAAAGGAGGAAGAGCCTCAACAAGGTGGATTGACACGGTGGCTGCAACAATGAGGTCAAGCATAACAGTGCTTGTAAGGATGGCTCAGGACTGGGCAGTGTTTTGTTCTGTTGTGCATAGGGTCACCATGAGTCTGAGTCGGAACTGACTTGATGGCACCTAACAACAACAACATGGTAATTTTATGTTTAACTTTTTGAGGAACCACCAAACTTTTCCACAGTGGCTGCACAATTTTATAATCCCACTGACAATGGATGAGAGTTCCAATTTCTCCACATCTTTGCTAACACTTTTCCATTTTTCTGATAATAGCCATCCTATTGTTATTAGTTGCCATTGAGTCAGTTTCAACTCAGAGTGACTCCATGTGTGCAGAGTAGAATTGTTCTACCGGGTTTTCAAAGCTGTGACCTTTTGGAAACAAATTGTCAGGCCTTGTTTCTGAGGCACCTCTGGGTGGGTTTGAACTGTCAACCTTTTGGTTAGTAGTCCATCACTTAACCATTTGTGCCACCCAGGGTCTAGTGGGTGTGTAGTAGTATCTCATTGTGGTTTTGGTTTGCATTTCCGTGATGACTAATGCTGTATATCTTTTCATGTGTTTATTGGCCATTTGTATATCTTTGGTGAAGAGTCTATTCAAGTCCTTTGCCCATTTTTTGACTGGGTTTTTTTGTCTTTTTGTTGTTGAATTGTAGGAATTCTTTATGTATTCTGGGTATTAAAACCTTACCAGTTATATGGAGCCCTGGTGGCACAGTGGTTAAGAGTCTAGGCCAAAAGCTCAGCAGTTCTAATCCACCAACCACTTCTTGGAAACCCTATGGGGCAGTTCTACTCTGTCCTATAGGGTTGCTATGAGGTAGAATTGACTTGACAGCAACGGGGTGTCAGTTATATGGTTACCAAACATTTCCTCCCCAACTGTAGTTTGTCTCATTATTTTGTTGATAAAGTCCATTGATGCACAAAGGTTTACAATTTTATGGAAGTCTAATTTGTCAGTTTTGTCTTTTGTTGCTCGAACTTTGTTGGTGTCATATCCATGAATCCATTGTTGGAAGCTAAATCCTGAAGCATCACTCCCACGTTTTGTTCTAAGAATTTTATGGTTTAAGTTCTCACACTTAGGTCTTTGATCCATTTTGAGTTAATTTTTGTATATGATATGAGGTATGTGTCCCACTTCATTCCTTCACATGTGGAGATCCATTTGTCCCAGCACCATTGATTGAAGAGAGTGTTCTTTCCCCACTGGATGAACTTAGCACTTTTGTCAAAAATCAGTTGGCCATAGATGTACAGATTCATTTCTGGACATGGTATGTATTTAACAGTTGTCATACTTCAAAAAAACTTTGGAGTATAGTGAAACTGTGAGAGCTGGAACTTGAAGGGACGGCCATGTCTTGAAAGTTTTCCACCTTTGACAGCATGTAGTTCTTTCTATTGCTCTTTATTAGTAGAAAATATTTGAGTTTTCCTTCTCTGACAGGTTTCTGCCTTACACAGGTTCCAGCTTTCACAGGTTTTACTGTGCTTACTTCAAAAGGCTGGTTGTGAGGCACACAGTAAACACTATCTGGTAACTCTTACTATGATGAGCGTCAATGTCTGCATTGGCTTTGCAGATAACCATGAAATTGTCTTCCTGGAATATATTTCAGACACTAATTCAGAACAGGGAGAAAGTGGCTTTTTATTAAAAGGTGGGTTTCGTGGAGAAATGTAGACCCAGTAATTTGAATAATTTTAAATGAACCAGAGAGACCAACTGAAGCTGTGAGCAAGAAAGATTATTTTACTGAAAGGCAACCTGGATAAGTTAGATGAATAACATATATTTGGTTTTACACTACCGAAGGACTATATACGTTGATGTAGCTGGAGCTATTAATAACAAAACACAAACCTTTTTCTTTGGTTGTGCTACTGCTCTTTCCAGAGCAGCTTTCAGCCGTTCTTCCTGGTGTTTTTGTTTTTCTTTCATTTTCTCTTCACGCAACCTGTCACAAGAGGAGAAAGACATTCTTGTAATTATAAACCATAGTTAGAAAGTAAAAAAGATCTACATCATTACTGTTTGGTAATGAACTAGCTAAATATTATAAGACCTCCCTTGAGGGTGAATGAAAATTTCACTGCTTCTTTACACATAGCTAAAAAAAAAAAAAAATTTTTTTATGGCTAGTGAGTATGCAGGTGAAATCACAACAAGAAGTTTTGTTTGTTTTGAAATAGGAAGAAATTTCATTTCACAATTTTGAAAAGAAGTAAAATCTACTTAATCTTGGTCTACAATGATCACCTTAGTGAAGCCATTTTGTCAATCCACTTACTTAACTCCAGCACTTTATAATTAGTCTGTGCAATGGTAACTTGAATTAACTTCCATTTATTTTTACCCCTTTTAAACCCTTTTATTGTAGGTGTAACGTATATACAGAAAAGTATACAAGCCACACATGTATAGCTCTATTAATTACCATAAAAGTGCACTTTCCAGTTAATCTCTATGAATTGATTTAAAAAAAATCTTTATTAGGATAAAATGATATCCTCAAATTAAGACCAAGAAATGTAATTTGTCTTTTTCTCAAAAGGAAAAACAATGAACCAGATTTAAAATCAGATAGGTTCAAATCCCAGCTGTCTTATTAGCTGTGTAACCTTGGACACCTTTCTTCTCTCTCTGAGCCTCAGTTTCCTTATCTGTGAAATGAGTAAAATTATTAATATACCTCTTTAGGGTTGTCATGTGGATAAAATTAAATGAGGTAACTTACACAAACTGTCTAGTACAATGCTTGGCGCAGAATAGGTACTCAAGTGATAGCTATTTTATGGTCCCATATAATTAAATCATTAAGTGTAAGATTATATACTAAAGGATGGAAATAACATCAAGCATTTTTATGCAAAATTAGATGCTATGCTACCCATTGCCGTCAAGTCAATTCCCACTCATAGTGACCCTACAGGACAGAGTACAGCTGTCCCATAGGGTTTCCAAGGCTGTAAATATTTATGGAAGCAGACTGCCACATCTTTGTTCTGTGGAGGGGCTGCGAGTTTGAACTGCTGACCTTTTGGTTAGATGCCAAGTGCTTAACCACTGCACCACCAAGGCTCGTTAGATGCTGTTAGGTGTCCCCAAACAGTGGGGAAAATCAACTAAAATTCTCTTTTTCTAAGAACAATAAAGACTTGGAATCATGTATCGTTATGAAAGATAGGTTTTAATTACACATTGGTAATACATTTGCTACTATAAAAAAGATGCAAGTGTTGTTAGGGTGATCAGTCATAGTGAGATCGACCATCTCGTGGGAAGAATAATCTTTCATTTAAATTTTTAATTAAAAATTTGTTTTATATTCAGTAGAATCACATCAGGATCAACTTCATGTATTCTGGACTTCATTTTTATATGGAGGAGACAATATCTCCCATGCACTGGTAATACAGTAAGCAGTAACAAAATGTCTAATACCAGTGGCTAGTACTCGAGTAATTATATGCCAAGCGTGCTGAATTGCTTTACATGGATCATTTAATTCATCGTCACAACAGCCCTAATGAGGTAAGTACCATTACTACTGCTGTTTTACAGATAAACTCAGAGTATGTGGTCTGCCTAAAGTCACAAAATAGAAGAAGTAGTGGAACCTAGATTGAACCCAAGCAGACCTGCTCTCATGTCCACACCGTAGCCACAGTTCCAGTCTAAGTCCCGGTGTGTTTACTTGTTGTAACAAAAACATTATTCCACCCATAAGCATTCCCTACGTTATACTGAGATCATGTTATATTTATAATAATAGTTGCTTCAACAGTAGCATGTACATAAAAGTCGTTATTTAACTCAGTGTGGAAATTTGTAAATGAGTGCATTCTTCTGGGAGGGCCCAAGCCAGCCAAGGACAGGGATTACAGCCATGATGATAATCCTCATGGGGATTGTCTTGAGAAATAAATGAGTTAATGTCTAAATGCTATGGAAGTGCTGGTAATTATCTCCTGCAGAAAGCCCTCATTGTGTGGCCCTGCCTTTTAAAGGAATCCTTCATAGATCGAGTCTCCCTGTAGTTTGCCAAAGAAGGGCTCCTAATTCTGTGCCTTGGGCCCTTCAACACAAGTGCAAAATTTCCTTCCACATGACAGCTCTTCAAAAATGTTCATGTAAGTAGTGTGTTCACCCCAAAGATTCTCTTTTCTAGGCTAAGCTACCCCTCCTCCCAACTAGGTTAGTTGCCCCTGGTAATGACATATTTATTTCATATGAATATTTGATTAATATATCTCCCACGCTAAATAAGCTCATATGGAGGACAGGGCTGGGTCTGGTTCCTGACCACTGTGCGCCCTAACACTTAGCACCATCTTTGCCACAGAACAGAAACTTGCTAAGTGTTAGTGGAATCCAAGCAAAAACAAAGCTTCCTATCACATTAGGTCATCCGCTATATTTATATCATAAAACATTGAGTACTTTTGCCTCCGTTCTTTCTGCTTTAACTTCTCAATTGCCTCCACATGTTCTTTAGGAACAGATTCGATGAGATCACTCAGTTCCACCAGGCGAGACTCCACTTTGACCAGCTTTTGAATCGGGTTGAGACTGCCAACCTCAGCATCTCCTATGCAGACTGTGTACACTTGATTGATTTTTTTATTAAGAGATTCTATCAGTTTTTCCTGAGATTGAGGAGAAAAGGAAGAGCAGAAAACTTTACGTCACATCACTAACTGGTTACCCATTCAACAAATGTAAAATGCCATTTTACTGTAATATAATGAAAAGACATTTATATGCTACTGTTTCCTTTTTTTTGAAAAGGAATACTCTTAATACTATATTATAGAAAAGCAGTGAGGAAATGTAGCAGTGATATTTAATCTGTAACATAATTTATAGTCACATCATTATTATAGTTACACCTTGGATTATTTTCGTAAAAAGATATTTCAGTCTAGATGTAAAAAGTAATTACAGCCAGACAGAACACATCCTTTTGCTTGATTCCCTGATTCCCTGAGCATTCAAGCAGAGAGGACATTCACACTTAAATCCTTGTTTGCCACTCTGACGCACTTCCCTACAGAACCGTACATGGATCCCTCTGCATTGTAATCTCTGAAGGTGTAGTCATCCTGTATGATGGTTATTTCCATGCCTTATCTCCCCTTCTAGACTAAGCACCTGGAGGGCAGGGGCTACTTCTTATGCTTACACTTTAAATATTGAGAACAGTGCCTTGCACATAGCTATGCATTTAATAAATGGTTGCTGAATAAAGGACTGAATGCACTCTCCCAGCGGGCGGGGGTGGGGGTGGGGGAGAGGAGGAGTTTCAAGCAAGCAGATCTCCAGGCTGACCTACAAAAAAAGCTGAATTTTCATCCTCTGTATTGGGAAGCTACCGCAGTATTTCTAAATCACTCTCTCTGATGTAGACAGCCAGGCTTAGGCCAAACCTTGCTGATCCCTGTGCCTGGCCGCTGCGCTGTTTTGACGGTAGCGATCCTGGAGCTGGTCCGTATTGTAGTTCGGGACCAAAAGAAAGTCCATCCTTTCTCTCCTCTCAGTGCCCTGCACTCACAGTAAAAAGGCGCTTAGTAAATTGCTGGGCAAAGTAAACCTTGTTCCTGGAAACATCCGGCCCCATTTCCCGTTCCTGCATAAGAAGGTGAGAACCACGGTAAAGCAAGCCAAGGCCTTGCTGTGGCTCCTGGCGCCGAGGGAAACCGCTCCTGGAGCCAAAAACTCAATGCTGAGACACCGACATTTAGAAGCGAAGATCTGATACCAAGGGTGTACTTCCCACAGCTTGGCTCTCACACCTGCTTACATATATATATAGATGGACTTATTTACTACAAAGGCCCTCTTTTCTCCCGTTTTAAAAGTAACATTTCTTGTATTTCCTCTTTGTATTAAAAACATATCCCCTTTAGAAAACTTAAAGAAAATCTGATTTACCACAAAGCCCTCTTTTCTCCCTTTCTAAAATACTACTTATTGTATTTCCTATTTCTATTAACAACACATTCCTTTTAGAAAATTTGGAGAAATGCGAAAAAAAAAAGGAAAAAAAGTCAAAGTCATCCATCAAAGGGCTGAAATGCTGTACATTGGATACGAGAAAACAATATTGCTGCAACATCAAATAAACCAGAAAATATATATACATTTTAAAAATATATATTGAATTCTGGTTTTGAGAAAAAGCAGCTTTATTAAGAAAATGGTTAGTATTTGATGGAAATTTTTGAAGAAGACCTCTGAACACTTAGAAAGAGCTTTAGAGATGGATGGCAATAGTCTTTTAGGATGTCTTTTAAGTTCCCCTCATCAAACAAGGAGCCCTGGTGGCACAGTGGTTAAGAACTTGGCTGCTAACCAAAAGGCTGGCAGTTCGAATCCACCAGCTGCTTCTTGGAAACCTTATGGGGTGGTTCTGCTCTGTCCCATAGGGTTGGAATCAACTCTATGACAGCAGGTTGTCAAACAGGAGAAAAAAAGATTTTTTCAAGATAACAAAGTAAGAACAGGTAAGAAATAGGAGAGGGAAATGAAGTTAAAGAAGATAATCATGTATGAAAAAGAGGTTGAGGCCTGCCCAACAGGAAAGAGGGCAAAAGGAAGGGGAGCTCCAGCTGCAGGCCTGAGGACAGAGGAAGTGAGTGTCAGCTGATTCCTCTGATGGCCACCAGATGGCAGGCCCAGCCTAACGTACCTCTGGAGGGGCTGCCAGGTGAGGCTGCAAAGGGTGGGAGGTACTCCTATGGGTACAGTGGGGCTGGGTTATGGAAGACTGAGTACCAGGATAAGAACTTTGGATGGCTTCCAAAAGTTGAACGATGTGACTACAGCAATGTTTTAAAAGGCATAATCATATCAAAACTGGACAGCAGTAGAAGGGCCAGGGAAAGGAGAGATGTCCAGATGTCACTTAAAGTCCTCCCCAATTCAGTGATTCCATATTTCTAGTCCAAGTCATATTCTGGTTTAAACAACCCTCCTGACTGAACTTGATCAGCTTCCTATGCAGAAGAACGACAAAACCAGAGATGAATACGTTGTGCCAACTGAACAAAGGAATATCACACAGAAATGAAAATAAGCAAACTGCTACACAAAACATCATGAATGAATCTAACACACGTAATTTTGAGAGAAAGAAGCCAAACACATGTTACATGATTCTTATTTATATAAAGTTCAAAAGCAGGAAACTTAATTGATAGTAATGGAAGTCAGACTAGTGGTCCTCTTTGAGGGATGGTAGAGACTGGAAAGAGGCTTCTGGGGCGCTGGTGATGTTCTATTCCCTGATCTGGGGTGTTTCCTGATTAGGGTCTGTGCCCTGTAGCAGTCAAGCCAATGAAACGTACTCCAAGTCAGAAAGATTGAGGACATTTATTTAGGAAATGACACTACCAGGGATCCGACAGTAACACAGACTCTCTCTCTATGGAGTCCCAAAAAGCAATTTTACATTAGAACTTATATAGAATTTTTACAAGTGTTAGAAATGTCTTTGTAGCCTGTAGATGGCATGGCTGGAGGAGTTATTCATTACAAGATAGTGACAAGAGATTCTTTATCAAACTAAAGAGATATATGCCTGACATCTTATCAAGCTAAAGATACATAAGTCAAACACCTGGGCTCTAACCCCTATGTGGAGGGTGGGGTGTTGTAAGTCATAGGTGGTCTCACGTAACAAAACAAAGTTATTAGCATCAGACCAAAACAAAGTCATTAACAAAGTATGTGAAGAAGTAGGCAGGCAGACGAAGGAGAAGAGCTTATAGGTTCATCATAGATTTAGCTATGTCAAGCTCTCAGTTGCCCATTTTGAAAAGGAGAAAACATGCTGGGGGGTATTAGGGTCACAGGGGTGTGTGTGTACATGAGTGTGTTCACTTTGAAAAAATTCCTCAAGATACACACTTATGATTTGTGTCCTTTTCAGTATTACAATATTATACCAGAATTTAAAATTTTATTTTAAAAATAAAATATTGAATCAAGATGTGTGGAAATTTTGAAAGAATAAAATGCTCATTTTACAGTTATCATAGCTACAAATAACCACGGTAATACTTTTCCCATTCCAATTTTCCTGTTCCATCTCCCGTTTCCAGCCTAGCATTTCACATCTCTAGGAGACACTACCCAGAAAACCCAATGTCGTCGAGTTGATTCCGACGCATAGCGACCCTGTAGGACAGAGTAGAACTGCCCCATAGAGTTTCCAAGGAGTGCCTGGCCGATTTGAACCGCCGACCCTTTGGTCAGCAACTGTAGCACTTAACCACTACGCCACCAGGTTTTCCAAGGAGACACTAAGAATTAGTAACCCCATTTTCCCAGAGTGTAAAATATATGAATGACAAAACTACACAGGTGACCAAAATTTCATGGATAGTCTTTTAAAGTGATTTTCAGATCCATTCTACCTTCTCTGTTTAGAGATCTGGTTGCCTCAAGGTTTAAGAGTGTCGAAATTGCCACTTTTTTTCAAAGTTGCCCTAAACTTGCCTGAAAGGGGTTTGTGTGGGCAGGTATCACTCTGATTTAGGGGACACCTTGCGTGTCAATCAGCTGCAGAATTATTTAAAACAGCATTGAAAAGCGGAAAGGTGGCTGTCACCATACTTGTATGCACGGCCCATGCCTTCCTGAGGGCACGAGCTCACCCTAGGAAATGTGTGTGTGAAGAAGCCATAAACAGCTTCTTGTTCTTTGTGACCCTGCTTATCTATGAGCAGAGGTAACAGTCATCTCCTGATAGTTGTTGCTAGGTACCATGGAGTCGGTTCTGACTCATACAGACCCATGTATGACAGAACTAAGCACTGCCTTGTCCTGCATCATCCTCACAATCATTGTTATGCCTGAGCCCGTCATTGCAGCCACTGTGTCAATCCAACTCTTTGAGGCTCTTCCTCTTTTTCTTGACCCTCCACTTTACCAAGCATGATGTCCTTCTCCAGGGATTGGTCCCTCCTGATAATGTGTCCAAAGTATGTGAGACAAAGTCTCACCATCCTTGCTTCTAAGGAGCATTCTGGGTGTACTTTTTCCAAGACAGATTCGTTTGTCCTTTTGGCAGCCCATGGTGTATTCTTCGCCAACACCACAATTCAAAGGCATTGATTCTTCTTCAGTCTTCCTTATTCATTGTCCAGCTTTCACATGCATATGAGGTGATTGAAAACACCATAGCCTGGTTCAGGTGCACCTGAGTCCTCAAAGTGACATCTTTGCTTTTTAACACTTTAAGGAGGCCTTTTGTAGCAGATTTGCCCAATGCCCAATGATACAGTGTCCCCCAATTTACCTCTGCTTAAATATTAAGTTCATAACCATAAATAAGATATTTGCCTTACTTTTTAGCTTTGTATTTTTGTTTCATTTGAGGTTTTTATAAGGAAACCAATGTTAGCTAGAGTTTATTGTGGGCCTAAAAGTGAACCTAATTATTCATTCAACAAACATTTATTCAGTACCTATTTTATGAAGTTGCCAAACTGGGCTAACCAAAACCAATAAGACAATCCCTGCCCTCAAGGGGTTTCGCATCTAGCTGAGAGAGACAAACATGTAAATAAACAAGTATACTATTGTGTGCCACAGGCGCTCTGATGAATCTACCTTCGCAGGCCCAGAGAGGCCTAAATCCATTACGAACTCTCTATCGGGCAAATTTTTCATTCCAGGTTGATTCAGTGCTCCCTCATTTCATTACTTGCTCCCAGTTTACCACCAAAATGATGACAGGCAGTAAACTACTTGACATGTATACACTCTGACTGAAAGAAGTGTATTTAAAGGAGGAAAAACCTCAATACCATGCTTTGTAATAATTAGAGCCACATTTTAAGAGAAACCCTATGCAGGTCAGCATGTTTTCTTTCTATCTAACTATTTAAATTGGCTCTTACATCTGTCATAGATTGAATTGTGTCCCCCCAAAATGTGTATCAACTTAGCTACGCCATGATTTCCAGCATCGTGTGACTGTCCGCCATTTTGTGATCTGATGTGATTTTCCAACCTGTTATAAATCCTTCCTCTGTGATATTAATAAGGCAGGCTGCAATCTAGAAAATAGGTTGTATCTTGAGTCGATCTCTTTTGAGATAGAAAAGAAGTGAGCAGAGAGACAGGGGGACCTCATGCCAGCAAGAAAGAAGAGCCAGGACAACAGCACATCCTTTTGACTCGGGGTCCCTGTGCTGAGAAACTCCTAGGTCAGGGGAAGATTGATGACAAGGACCTTCCCCCAGAGCTGACAGAAAGAGAAAGCCTTACCCTGGAGCTGGCACCCTGAATTTGGACTTCTAGGTTCCTAGACTGTAAGACAATAAATTTCTCTTTGTTAAAGCCATCCACTTGTGGTATTTCTGTTTTAGCAGCACCAGGTAACTAAGACACATATTGATAAAATAATTCCAAGTTGTTCTTCCACCTCTCCATCAATCTGTGACTTGTGATTTGCTTTAACTCCATTCAAATGCTTAGCACAGCAAATACAAATTATTATTATCATGAGGCAAAATACCACAAGCAAAGAATGATTACCTGAACTTCTGACTTAAATTCTCCAAAACTAAATAGCCTGGACCTTAATTCCAATTCTGCTGCTTTTTCTTCTTCTCTCTCACAGTTAGCCTTAAGCATTTCCTTGTGCTCCAAGAGAAACTCTATGTTGCTATTTCTATCACACAAAAAAGAAAGAAACCCTTGTCTGTAATTTGTGGTTTAGTGAAATAAACATTAATCAGGAGCTTTGACACTCTTTCCAGATTATGTGTCAACAGCCTATGTCTAGCCAGCCACACATAATTCCATATTTAAAAATATTGCCAAAACATCTGCAACTTTTCAAGTTAAAATGAAAAATAAATAAATAAATAAATAAATGCACAGATCCTGCTTTTAGCTTCCATTATGAGGCATTTTCTTCCCCTGCCCTACTTTTGTGATTCCCCTGTGTCCCCCAAGTAGAAAGTGGCAGAGTTTAGGTGTTAGGAACCCAAGTTGTGATGTGATCTAATATATCAAACCTGCCTGATAATCAGAATATCTGGGGAAAAAAAAAATAGGAGTCCCTGGGTGGTGCGAACAGTCAATGTGCTCGGCTGCTAACTGAAAGTTTGGAGGTTTGAGTCCACCAGAGGTGCTTTGGAAGAAAGGCCTGGGGATCTAGTGCCAAAAAATCAACCACTGAAAACTATGGTGCACAATTCTACTCCGAAATACATGGGGTCCTTATGATTGGGAGTCAACTTGTCAGCAACTGGTTTCTTTAAGGGAAAACATGCAGACTCCTAACTCCCTTGCCTGGAGATTCTGATAAAGATACCTTAGATACTCTGATACAGATTTCCTCTTCCTGCCTAACTGAACCCCACCCTCTCACCTCTCCCCTCACAACCGCCACAAAACACATTGTCAGGGGTGGGACACCATATGCTATGAGGACCGGAAGAAGGTAACAGCTGGTGTGAGATAATGATTTTTAGGCTTTTACCTTCTGAACAAATGAATTTGTCCTGAAGTTCAATGTCATTTGACCTATTGTTTAAAAAGATTGCCATCTTCTGTCCTGGTAAACCTTTTGGAAAAATATTCTACACATTTTTATAATGGGTAAATGTAAAGACCTATTCTCTGCCTCTTGAAGTTATTTTTCAAAATTATAATAATATCATAAAATTTTAGACTAGAAACGAATTCTGTGAGTCATCAAATCCAGCATCTCTTTCCTGACAAAAATCCTTTCTTACCCTGATGGATTGAAATTTACATTATAAAATTATATAATATTTAATCACAAAAAAGAACTATTTTGATTCGGGTAACAGCTAAGGAAAATGCACTTATCAGTAATATCTTCCAAAACATGAATCCGATTAAGGAAATGACAGCTAGCCAGGTGACATGGTGAAAACTACACTGAACAAAAATTAAGTCAGTAGGCACCATTTCAATTCTTTTAATCTTTAAATGACAATCATAAATCTTTCAAACTGTACTTTATTATTGCTAGCTAGGAATATACTTTGAGAAGTGAAAGGAAGATAGGGATGGAAATTAAACTGAGAAAATACAACTTCTACCTTTTACACCTGGCAATGTAAACTATTACTAATAAATATCCCAGCTGAGATTCCAGAGCCACCTGGAGGAAGGGCCACACGGGAATGAGCTGGAACCAGTGTCTGGTTAGAAATCCCCCATAGAATATATTTCGTTTTCAGTCACTTACATTTTATCCTGTATAACTTTTTCTCTTTTATTAACATCTTCGAGATTTTCATCTACATCTTGGGAATATTGTACCAAAGTAAGATTCTGCTCTTCCAGCTCTGTGAGAACTTGAAGCAACTCTTCTGGCTCTTTGAAATAAATCTCGGGTTCCTATCAATCAACAATGAAGAGTATAATTCACTAGAAAATATGATACCTATGTGCTTGTGACTTATCTGGAAAAATACAGTGGAGTAAAGAACACCGTTCTGACAATGAGGGAGATGTGGGTAGCGAAGTGCAAAGGAGAAGGAATAGAAGAAAAGACAAAAGGCTAAAGTGAAGGTCATCCCTCTTCCCTTCCCACACATTTTAATTATTTTATATATTTTCCAGATTTTTTTAATTATAAGTATATATAACTTTAAAAAAGAAATTTAGTTAAAATAATGACTTGAGGTAAAGTCCATATAATATTGGATGGTGGTTATTAGTGCTTTTTTGTTCTTTTGTGTTTCTGTGGTTGCATCTAGAGTGGGGCTGGTTCAAAGTCAATCTTGCAGCAATAAAGGGCTATTTTGTTGAAGGCCGATTTATATTACTGTTCCACTATCCAACATATCTCAAGCCCTGAAAAAATGATACACATTGAGGAAATGGGTATTTTTACCAGAATATTGTAGATAATATATATCTCCTAAATTACAATGTCTTATAGGCATTTATTTTTCATAAAATGCTTGATGACAAAAATGAACTATATATATTATTGGGGAACAGTGTCAAAATTGTTATTTCCTTTTGGATATTTTGGGGACTATTTGGAATAGAAAATTCTAATTTCAAAAGAAGAAATGAGCATTTATACTTTTCACCAAACATAATATTTAAACCAAGAAATATGAGCTGGTTACCAGATCATAGTCCATATCATCATCTAAAAGGAATTCCATACTGTCTTCTGAACTGATACTTTCAGGGTGGCTGGAAAAGAAAAAGAAAACGTCTGATTTCTGAGCCATTTTTTTGTCAACAGATTTCCTTTAAATCTCTAAATTGCCTCTGGAGCCTAACTCTAAAATAGTTCTTCTCAATAGGAATCAACAGTTTCCATGAGAATGCAAAAGAAAACCAGATTTGGTCCCAGACAAGGCTGACATACACAAACTGATGAGACCACGAGGAAGGCTGTACCATATGGAATCAATTATTTGAGGTGTATCTACAAAGTAATGTAATTTTTTTAAAAGAAACAAAACAACATCTGTTTTGTCCCTTTTTAATGCAGTCTTCTTGAGAAACTAAAAATGTTTTGTAGTATTCAAAACAAAGCTTGCACCTCCATCTTCTGAATATCCCCTAGTGAAACAGTATTTGTCTTTTTAAGATCAAATTTTACTTATTAAAAAAAATATCTTCCAATCAGGCTGAGGAAATGTTGATTGGGGGATGGGGAATGAGATACTTTCTTAAGGAATAATTACGTGGCTTGGAAAGCAGCTCTGGAAAAATCCTTCAAGAAGGCAAACTGGAAACTGTTGGGATATTACAGAGGCAGGGAACAAGGAGAGAGCAAGGTAGTTTTTGCCATGATCTCAGTGGAGGCTTGCCCATTGCTATGATGCTGAATAGGCTTCAGTGGAGTTTCCAGCCTAGGAATGAAGGTCTGGAGATCTACCTCTGAGAAGGAGGCAATAAAGACCCCTATGGGTCTTCTCCAACATTATAATTCAAAGGCATTGGTTCTTCTTCAGTTTTCTTATTCGTTGTCCAGCTTTCGCATGCATGAGGAGATTGAAAATACTATTGCTTGGGTCACGCACATCTTAGTCTTCAAGATGCCATCTTTGCTTTTTAACACTTTAAAGTGGTCTTTTGTAGCAGATTGGAAACCCTGGTGGTGTAGTGGTTAAGTGCTATGGCTGCTAACGAAAAGGTCGGCAGTTTGAATCCAACAGGCGCTCCTTGGAAGCTCTATGGGGTAGTTCTACCCTGTCCTGTAGGGTCGCTATGAGTCAGAATCGACTTGACAGCAATGGGTAACGGGTTTTTTCAGCAGATTTGCCAAATGCGATGTGTCATTTGATTTTTTGACTGCTGCTTCCGTGGGTGTTGATTGTAGATCCAAGTAAAATGAAATCCTTGACAACTTCAAACTTTTTTCCATTTATCATGATGTTGCTTCTCGGTCCAGCTGTGAGGATTTTTGTTTTCTTTATGTTGAGGTGTAATCCATACTGAAGGCTGTGGTCTTTGATCTTTATCAATAAGTGGTTTAAGACCTCTTCAGTTTCAGCAAGCCAGGTTGTGTCATCTGCATAACGCAGGTTGTGAACAAGTCTTCCTCCAGTCCGATGCCCCGTTCTTCTTCATATAGTCCATATATGCAGTGGACAGGCATTTTCTGCAAATAGCAGTTGCAGGCACTCATCAAAGAATGCAGGGAGGCCTATGAGAGCTCAGTTAAATCAGGAGCACACAGAAACAGCAACCACTTCCTCCAGCATATGTTACGGAGGAGTGGATTTGTAGTATAGTGCATATGTATTCTACTTGGGTCAACAATCAATATCCGTGTTAGCAGCAGTCAAGACATTGCATTGGGCAAATCTGCTGCAAAAGACTTCTTTTAAGTTTAAAACACAAAGCCATCACTTTGATGACTGAGGTGTGTGCCTGACCCAAGCTATGGTTTTTCAATTGCCTCATATGCATGCGAAAGCTGGACAATGAAAAAGAAAGAAGAACTGATGCATTTGAATTGTGGTGTTGGTGAAGAATGTTGACTATGCCATGGACTGCCAGGACAAGGAGCAAATCAGTCTTAGAAGTAATACAACAAGAATGCTCCTTAGAAGCAACTTCAGCTTGCTTATTTTGGACACATTATCAAGAAAGACCAATCACTAGAAAAGGACATCATGTTTGGTAAAGTAGAGGGTCAAGAAAAAAAAGGGGAACCCCTAGTAAGATGGATTGACACAACAGCTGCAAGGGTGGACTCGAACATACCAATGAGCATGAAAATAGTAACATTTTGTTCTGTTATGCCTGAGGTCACCATGAGTTAGAGATGACTCAGCAGCACCTAACAGCAACAATGTTTGAAGAAAGGCTAAGATAGATATTTGCTAAAAGTCATTCACAGTGTCCAAGAGAGGTAATCAAGCATGTACTGTACTTTGCTGAGGATGATTTCCCTTTTTCCGGTGTGAGATTGGTTTTCTTGTGTTGCTTTCCTGTTCAAAATGTCCCGGTGAAGTCCACATCGTTGGTGATGGTGGTGGTGAAAAGAAATAGCATATCATTAAAAATGAGTCCTTGTCACCTGGTGTATGATATTCATTTTTCTGCATGGGTATGCTCACTACTTTTTAAAAATTATTATTATTAGAATGATAATCATATAGAAAATGGAGCTCTTTTTTTCTACTGATATTTGGCTCCAGGCATAAGTCTAAAGTCAAAGGCACACTGTTTGAGGCTGGGGGTATTGTCAGAAATATAATACAACTATCAAAAGGTCACAAATCAGGGACATAAATTGTGAGATATGTCATGGTTCTATTTTTACCTAATCATAGATTTTTTAATCACGATTTTTTTTTTAAATCAAGGGTAAAAATAAAAATGGGCACTTCAATCATGACCTCTTGTGGGGAGGCTTACCATTGCCACACAAAAGTCACCTGGGTGCTTGTTCCCCCCCAGTCACCCCTACACTTTAGTCAAGGTCTGGGCCAGATCCTGGTCTGAAACTGAGAAGTGGGAAAATTTGTCTCTGGTCCCTTCATCCACTGACCCCCAGACAGCCCATAGGGCATATCAGTTGCGGATGGCTCTCAGCTGTGACTCTCACTGGGCACCTCCTCCCAAGGGCAGTACACAGTCAGGGACTGAAGACTTGCTTACCTCACTTTGGGACAACTCTCAAGGGCTGTCCCTGCTCCAGAGCACCCTGTTCTCTCATGCCAGTGCCTTCATGATTCCCAACTATTTTTCACACTGTACTGTCTTGAAGACACAGTGGGCTTTACTCTCCCCATCTTCCACACGGCAAACTCCTACACATACTTCAAAATCTAGCTGAAATGTTACCTTGTCTTTAAAGACTCTTCTAACTGCCTCAGGCATAGATCATCTTTTTGGTTTTTGCCCTCAGAACCCTCACTATGTATCACTACTATATCACACACCCCACTGTATTGTGTAGTTGTGGGGTACAGGTCTATTCATCTTTGTGTACTCGGGGTCTTGAAAGGGTGCCTGACATATTGTATGCCTCCAATAAATATATGGTAAATGAAGGAAGGAAACAAATGGATGAAGAACCAGATGGATACCACCACCATCATAACTTACTACCTTAGCTTTTAAGTTGATATCTGAACACATACTGCTAAAAGTATTGTTAAGATCTCAGAGATGAGAACAATGTCATCACCACCCACTCCCTCTGTCCCCTTCCCCCACCCTCTGCCCAGATCCTATAACACACAAAGTAATATATCTTAAATAATTATGATAGAGGATGGAGGGAGAAGGTAGTTTCACCTAAAAATGGTAGTGATATCGAAGGAGTTCTCAGAGCTGACTGTGGGTATGTTAGAGCTATCTCGGTTTTTATGACAGTAACTTCCTTGAATCACTGGCCAATGGCAGTCTCCTGGTAGTAACTGACCTGGTTTGCTAGGCCCTGGGAATGGGTCTGTCAGTATCAGAATTCAGGGCTGAGCCTGGGGAATGAGAAGGCCCAGCTAGGAAGGGTCTCAGAGAGTGTGTCAGCTACAGGGGATGACTCCTGGCTGGTCCTCTTCCCCTGACTTCTCCGCTCTGTCCACTCGTTCACCTCTCCGAGTTGGAATTCTCATCACCCAGGATTAAGGGTGCTGTAGACACTGCTCTGTATTTTGTAGGTAGGCTTGTGGACCTTCCACCTCCACTTTGAGATGGGCAACTTCTCTGGTTTTACTTTTGTGAATGAAGTTCCAAATCTCCTGTTTTACCTTGGACACCTTTCCCCAGAGAAGAGTCTTCTGAAAATGACGTCCTTCTGGAACCCTCAAAGCTGTCATCTTTTCTCTTTCCACTTACTATTGATTCTAGACATGGAACATAAAGAGGAGAGAGAGAGAGAGAGAAAGTAAAACAATTCTGAGAATGAGAGATTTGTCTCAGGTAGAAGACAAAACTGTGAAAACTTTCAGGGACAGAAATATAAGATGGAGACACTATAACCAGCAAATATATTATGCAGATGGAAGGGGCTGGGTTCTGGAATTGCCAGAGTAGGTGAGGACTGACCTGTTGGCACTAAGAAATCCCCATTTCCAATCTCAGTCTTCATAACCCATAGAACCCATTTGTTAGCTATTCATTCCTCAGGAATGAGAAGTGTATTGGTTTCTGAGTATCCTCTATTCAAGTGACAATTCTGTTTGTCTTAGTTATGTAGTGCTGCTATAATAGAAATACCACAAGTGGATGGATTTAACAAAGAGAAATTTATTCGCACAGTCTAGTAGGCTAGAACTCCAAATTCAGGGTTTCAGCTCCAGGGGAAGGTCCTTGTCATCAATCTTCCCTTGGTCTAGGAGTTTCTCCACTCAGGAACCCTGGGTCCAAAGGACGTCCTCTGCTCCCAGCACTGCCTTGGTGGTATGAGGTCCCCCTGTCTTGCTGCTTGCTTCTCTTTTTTATATCTCAACAGAGATTGACTAAAACCCAACCTAATCTTGTAGATTGAGTTCTGCCTCATTAACGTAACTGCTGCTAGTACCACCTCATTAACATCATAGAGATAGGATTTACAACACATAGGAAAATCAAATCAGGTGACAAAATGGTGGTAATCACACAAAACTGGGAATCATAGCCTATCCAAGTTGACATACATTTTGGGGGGACACAATTCAATCCATAACACTGTTGTTGTTGTTGTTTATGGTTGCAGAAGAGTTAATTCTAACTCATGCAGAGTAGAACTGCTCTGTTGGGTTTTCAAGGCTGCGACCTTTTGGAAGCAGAGTGCTAGGCCTGCTGTAAGGCACCTCTGAGTAGACATGAACCACTAACCTTTTGAGTCCTTAACTGTTTGTACAGCCAGAGGACTGAATCATAAGTTATTAAATGCAAATACTTCTCAGTTTTCCTTTCCATGTGTTTGTTTTTTGTTAACCACCATTTATTGAGCTCTAACAAAGTGTCGTCTCTGTGCTCAATATTTTACAAACATTATCTAATTTAATCACACTCAGCACATGGAGACACATGAGAACTGAGCAATGCAACCATCAGTGGTATGCTGGGAAATGTTCAACAACCAATCTCTGGTAAAAAAATGCTCCCTGATTTGTAGAGTTTACCAATTTCTGTGGTGTAAATACTCCTAGCCTGAAGTATGTTTGGATCAGCTCTTAGCTGAAGACTGAAGCTCTCCAGAACTCTGTGCTGCACTCTCCCCTCCGGTACTCCACTATAAGAACTCTAACAGCATTGGCCTCCCTGGGCTCCTGTCTCTGTCATTCCAACTCAGGGAGCCACTGGGATCTTTTGGATTCCCCCTCCCTGTGCTGCATCCTGCAAACTCTCTCCAGGCTAGAGCAATGTAGGACTTGCCTCATTTACTTCTCCTCTCTCAGGGATCACTATCCTTCATGGACTGATGTCCAGTGTCTGACCATTGATTCCTACATTTATCCAGTTTTTCGACTTTTCCAGGCACGGTAGTAAGTCTGGCCCACGTTGCTGGAAGTGGAAGTCTTTCCCCATTGATTTGTGGTTCCATTTTTACCACTTATTAAATTAAAAAACCCTGATTGATTGAGCTGACTTCCCTAATGCCAGTGCCATACTGTTTTAATTACTGAGACTTTGTGATAATATATTTTAAAGCATTAGTAACCCTCCATTACCCTCTTTTATCAAAAGTATTTGTTTATCTTTCTAGTTGAACCTTAGAATCATTGTATAACGCCCTCTCCTCCCCAATAACCCACTCCCTGACAAATTTTTGGTAACATCTTTATTATAATTCCATGAAACATATACATTAATTTCAGAAGAACTGGCAGCTTTACAATACCAATTTTCCTATCTAAAAAAATGGAATATTTATTTATCAAATCTTCAACTCACACATATTAAGGTTATTGATGCTCTCTTGGGTTGAATGTCTTTGTATAATGTTTTCCAATTGGTCAATAAAGTATAATTGATTTTGTGTCTGTTTATAGAACCGTTTAGTAAAATCAAATAGTTTTTCAGGCTTTTTTTTTTTTTTTAAAGAGGATTCTAGGTACGCTATCACATTATCTGCAAATAATGAATTATTTTTTTCTTTTTATGTATTATTTTATTGCTTTGTGTCTGGAATTAGACTAAGTTTCTAATTAATGGCAGGTAATAGAAGAGATGTGGGAATCCTTGTTCTGGTTTTGCTTAAAATGAAAATTCTGATGCCTTAAATAAACAACCAACGAACGTTGAGGAAGAATATTTTAGAATTAGAAATACTAACTTAATTGAAATTAAAAATGTGACTTACTTGTTAATTTTGGAATGATGGTATTCATACTGTCTTTACTTTTTGATACATTCACCCTTTTTAGCGCTTGCTGGACTTGCCAGTGTTTCGGAGACAATTTCAGCAGAAAAAGTCCATATTTCATATACTCCTTAAGGAGGAATTCTGTTTTTGCTATTTCACTACTCAAAAGAAATACAGGTGTGATTAGATACAGTGTCTGTGTGAAAGTGTGGTCATTAAAAAACGACTTCATGAAATTCATTCTTGTGATTATTTATTTGCATAATAATTTACTTATCAAAATTTGCAAATACGACCATAAAAATATGGACTTCATTAAGATGTGGGATGAAGTAATGCTGTTTGAATAAGACATGTCCAAGGGTATATGCACATATAATAGACTGGTAATAGTTTTACTTTACTTGTTTATTTCTGGAGAACTATTAGATTAAGTTCTAGACTAACTCCAGGCCTTTGCCCATTTCATCGTAATACTTTACCTTGTCTTCTCAAGCTGCCCTTTGAAATCTTTTGCTCAGCTCTTTTACTTCATCATTTCTTCCATTTTCTTTAGCTACTTTACCTTCAGAGCAAATTTGGAGCCTCTTCTGACATCCATTTTGGTCTTTTCCTTTCCTGTCTTTTCAATGATCTTTCACTTTTTTCATGTATGACGCCCTCTATGTCTTCTCACAATTCTTCTGATTTTCGGTCATTAGTGTTCAGTGTGTTAAGTCTATTCTTGAGATGGTCTCTAAATTAAGGCAGAATGTATTCAAGGTTGTATTTTGGCCCTTGGGCCTTACTTTGATATTCCTCAGCTTCAACTTGCACATGCTCTGCAGTCAGGCCCTGGCTTTGTCATGACTGACGGATGATATCGAGCTTTTCCATCGTCTCTTTCCACAAACGCAGTGTATTTGATTCTTGTGTAATCCATCCAGCAAGGTTCACGTGTATAGTCACTGTTCATGTTGTTGAAAAAAGGTATTTGCAATGAAGAAGTCACTGGTCTTGCAAAATTTTATCATGTGATCTCCGACGCCATTTCTGTCACCAAGGCCATATTTTCCAACTACCATTCCTTCTTCTTTATTTCCAACTTTTGTATTCCAATCTCCAGTAATTATCAATGCACCTTGATTGCATGTTTGATCAATTTCAGACTGCAAAACTTGGTAAAAATCTCCCATTTCTTCATCTTTGGCCTTAGTTGTTGGTGAGTACATTTGAATAATAGTCGTATTAACTGGTTGTCCTTGTAGGCGTATGGATATTATCCTATCACTGACAGCACTGTACATCAGGATAGATCTTGAAATGTTCTTTTTGATGATGAACACAATGCCATTCCTCTTCAATTTGTCATTCATGGCATAGTAGACCATAAAAAAAATCCAATTCAAAATGGCCAATACCAGTTTGTTTCAGTTCACTAACACCTAGGATATTGATCTTCAATTGTTCCATTTTATTTTTGAGGGCTTCCTAGTTCCTTTGATTTATATTGTATACATTCCACATTCAAATTGCTAATGGATATTTGCTGCTATTACTTCTCATTTTGAGAAGTAAATGGATGTTGTTGTTGTTTGATGCTGTTGAGTGGATTCCAACATAATGACCCCATGTAACAAAGTAGAACTGCCCCATAGGGTTTCTTGGCTGCAATCGTTACAGAAGCAGATCACCAAGTCTTTCTCCCTGGTAGAAGCTGGGTGAGTTCGAACTGCCAGCCTTTTGATTATCTTCTGATTACATTAGGTGGTGGGGAGGAAAGTGGCTTGTCCACATTAGAGCACTTCCAACTTTGAAACCAAATCCACTGCCTTGGAGTCAATACTGACTCATAGATACCCT
The DNA here is from genome assembly GCF_030014295.1 of Loxodonta africana. Lineage (NCBI taxonomy): Eukaryota > Metazoa > Chordata > Mammalia > Proboscidea > Elephantidae > Loxodonta > Loxodonta africana. The sequence goes on along the minus strand of NC_087345.1, from coordinate 35,967,188 downwards.
GTAGGACAGAGTAGAACTGCCCCATAGGGTTTCTAAGGAGCGCCTGGTGGAAGAGAACTGCAGACCTTTTGGTTAGCAGCCATAGCACTTAACCACTACACCACCAGGGTTTCCCTTTCAACTTTAAGCTCCTAAAATCGAAGGGGCTGCTGTAGCCAAAAAGTGTGTGAAGTACACATTTTGTTAGAAACAGTTGGTTTCAAAGAAATGATCCAGTTCATCTGGTGCATTTTAGACAAGCTTTTGCTTTCCTCCCAAAAAAGTGTAGTCATAAGACGTGAAGGACTTGATTTTAGAAGAGAGGCAAACACCAAGTCCTCAAAAAGAAAAAACAAGGTTTTATCGTGATCCGATACCAAGACTACAGCGTGTCCTAGATTATGACATTACTGTCCAAGGATGATGACAGATGGAAATTCTTTAGATAGTAAAATTGCTGAAGTGAGATACACTTGTCCATAGAAGGAAACATCCCAGGTTTGAAAAAAAGGAAAGAGAGTATACAATAATTTTGTCTCAACTCTTGCTCCTGTAATTTTTGTCATTATAAACCCCGGCTTTTAATACTATTGCTAGGTTCAACTAAATGTAAGTATAGATACAAAAATGCCACCAATTATAATGGTAAGTCTTCATTGATTGTAAAATAATCCTAATTTCAGTTAAAATGTGGGGAAAAAAGGGGTCTTAGAGTGAATAAAAAGGGGGCACTTGTAACATTATTTATCGTTTACCCCAACATCAGTTTGCTTCTTTTCAAATAATTCCTTTACTTTTAGATCCAGAAGTTAGGGAAAATTTTCAGAAATCATTAAAAATGGGCCCCAATGGTCAGCCAGAGGTCACTGAACTTTCCTGGTGCCCAGCTAGGGATGATCCTTGGTGGTACTGGATAGGTTCCTTGTTTTAAAAATTTAACCATACTTATGAAATCATCAACTAACAAGAATTATTCCTATGTAGGTGTTGCTAGGTACAAATAGGTTTTACTGAGCATGGAAATTTAGTAATGAAGAGGTAGCTTCCCTGGGCCTCACCTTTTCACCGCCTGCATTTCCATACTCGCTTTCTTTAACTCTGCTGTTGTTTGGAGTTTGTTTATAGTTTCTTGTGCTGCACTGAAAAGTAACAGAGATAAGTTACTTTTCGTTTTGTTTAAGTTCAGAGAAACAAAAAAGTAAGAAAGGGAAAATAAAAGTGATTTGGCCAGAGTGAAGAAACTAACATTTTAAGAGCATCTACAGATTTCTGATCATTTTCCCGAAGGAACTCTTCGAAAGCCATTGCGTCGTCTTGGAGCTTTTTTTCTGCTTTTACGAGTTGCCTTTCCTTCAGTGCCATGCTGTCTTCAAACTTTTTAATTGTTTTTCTTTTGGTTGACAAAGTATACTTAAGAATATTGAAAACAGGAGGACATCAAGAACATTATTCCACATTTCTAGAAAATTCCTAGTACATTTCAACAGTCTCACAAAAAAGAGAAAAATAACCTGTGGTAGTGATCATTTGTATTAGAAAAGTAGTATGTCCAAATCTTGAGTCTATGGCCTTTCTGTCATGTAGGAATTTTATTTGGGGGATACTTAGAAGGAGACTAAGTCCTCTCTCTCACCTTTATGAAGGGGCTCGCCGTTGTTCCAAAATGATTCTGCCCCTCAAATAAAAAATAGCTCATATCCTCCCAAAGAGCAGGTTCATCTGATAATACTCACAGTCTCATTCCAGTGCTTTCGGAGCACTGGGAAACTGGGCTGTCTGTAGCCATAAAGGCCACTAACTTCCTCTCCAATAGGAAGGACCACGGAAGAAAGCAGGCTCCAACTCTGCTATGCCAAAGATGCGTTCTTCTGATCCAGCCCAAGGGCATGGGTGTTTAAGCAGCCTCAGAGCGGCTTGTTTAGATCCCCAAGAACACCTTTGACATCTAGCTTCTATTTTTTTTAGTATAAAATACGTAACAGCCCACGTGGGTTTTTAATGTGGCGTGTTTGAAATAAAGTATAAACAAAACCACATACATTATAATTTAAATGAGCTTAAAATATGTATATAAGGTAATTTTGAGAAATAACAACAAATAATTAGATTCCCCAAATCCTATAACAAAAATATTTCATTCATTACTTTATTCACTAAATATTTATTGAGTGCCTACTATGTGCACGGACTGTTTTAAGAAAGTGGTGGGAATAAAGCAGTGAGCAAAATAGATAAAACTTCTTCATGGAGTATACATTCTAGTAGAGGGGGGAGTTGATAGCTAAATCAACAAATAAAGATGTGCCAGGAAAAATATTAAGCATGGAAGGGGGGATGGGGAGCACCCGGAGGCAAGGGTAACCAGTTGCACTGGAATCGATTCTGACTTATGGTAACCCATGTGTGTCAGAGTAGAACTGTGCTCCATAGGGTTTTCAGTGGCTGATTTTTGGGATATAGATCTTCAGGCCTTTCCTCCTAGGCACCTCGTGGTGGACTTGCACCTCTAACCTTTCGGTTAGTAGTTGAGTTCATTAACCCTTTGCACCACACAGTGACTCTGGGAAAGCGTAACCCATTGCTGTTGAGTTGATTCTGACTCAGAGCAACCCTATGGTACAGAGTAGAATTGTACCACAGGGTTTCCAAGAAGCAGCTGGTGGATTTGAACTGCCGACCTTTTGGTTAGCAGCCAAACACTTAACCACTGGAGCCACCAGGGCTCCCTGGGCAACTGTAGGGAGTTGCTGTTATGTCTAGAATAGGCAAAGAAAGCCTCCCTGATATGGTGAAAATTGAACAGAGACTGGAAGGAAGTGAGGGAGCAAACCATACGGATATCTGAGGGAAGACGTCCTCACAGAAGGAATAGCCAGTGCAAAGGCCCTGAGACAAGAGTGTGATTGGTGTTTCCTAGGAATAGCAAGGAGGCCAGGGTGGCTGGAGCACAGTTAGCACGGGAGAGTGGTAGGGAACGACATCGGAGAGAGAGCTGGTGGCCAGATCAAATGACTAGAGGTCTTGAGCAGAAAGGAACATGATCAGGCTGCTGTGTGGAGAACAGACCGACTATAGGGGGGCAAAAGTAGAAGCAGGACATCAGTGTTTAGAAGTTCTAACAATAATTCACCAAGAGATAATGTTGACTTGGACTATGGTGGTAGCAGTGGAGGTTGTGAAAAGTAGTCTGATTCTGGACGTATTTTGAAAATGTGTATTTGAAAGCATATTTGGGTGTGGATTATGGGAAAGAGTCAAGGATAACTAATGTTTTTGGTCTAAGCAACTGAAAAATGAAGCTCAGTTCTTTTTTTTTTTTTGTCTTTCTTCTCTCTGTACTTCATTTTGGATAGTTTCTCTTGCTATGTCTTCAAATTTACTAACCTTTTATTTCTGCAGGGTCTAATCTGATGCAATACCATTCGGTGTATTTTTCATCTCAAGAAATTTAATGTAGGTCTTCTTAAATATCTTCCATGTCTCTCCTCAACATGCTCACGCTTTCCCTTACCTTCTTGGACTCAAGAGAATATTTACAATATTTGTTTTAGTGTTCTTGTACCCTAATTCTATCACCTGTGTCATTTCTAGTTCTGTTTCTATTGATAGTTTTTTTTATGGGTTGTAACATCTTTTCTGCATGGGTGGTGACCTTTTTTGGATCTCAGTCACTGAGAATTTTACACTGTTGAATAGTGGGTATTTTTTGTATTCTTTTAAATGTTTTTGAGTTTTGTTCTTAGACACAGTTATTTAGAAAGAGTTTTATCCCTTTTACGGTTTGCTTACGTAGGGTCAATGCAGACTTTAGTCTAGGACTAATTTATCTTCACTACTGAGGCAATACCCTTCTGAATACTCTTCTTGGTGCCTAGTGTATGTGGTATTTTCTACTCTGACTACTAGGAATAAAAATTTTTTCCAGCCCTGAGGGAGCTCCTATTCTGGTGGCTCTTTCACTGCTCTCGGGTAGTTTCCTCACATGTGTTCACTAATCGGTACTCAGCTGAAGGACTTGAGGGGGGCCCTCTGCTGATCTCTAGAGCTCCTATTCTCTCTCTTCCCAGATCTCTCCTTTCTGGTTCTCTTCCCTGTAAACTCTAGTACTATGCTGTTGTTGTTAGCTGCCGTAGAGTTGCCCCCTGATTCGTGGCAATCGCAGGCACGATGGAACCAAATGCTGCCGGATCCTGTGCCATCCCCATGATGGGTTGTGGATCAGGCCGTTGTGATCCACAGGGTTTTCATTGGCTGATTTTTGGAAGTAGACCACCAGGCCTTTCTTCCCAGTCCATCTTAGCCTGGAAACCCAAAACCCCACTGAAACCTATTCAACATCATAACAACACGCAAGCCTCTACCGATAGACGGGTAGTAACTGTGCCTAAAGAGCATTGGCTGGGCGTTGAACCCAGATCTCCCACATGGAAGGCAAAATTCTACCACTGAACCTCCACTGCCCTCATCTAGCCACCAACATAGGCTCTCCAAGCTCCTAATTCTGACTCCACTACTCAGGAACACTTTTAAGCTCTATTATGGAAAATCTCTTCAGATAGTAAGCGGGGGCAATCATTGGACTCACCTCATTTGCTTCCTCTCTCTTAGGGATCACTATCTTGAGCCTGTCATCCATTATCTGAAAACTATTGTTTTATGTATTTTGTCTGGCTTTCTAGCTGTTTAAGGCTGAAGAGTAAACTCAACCTTGACTGAAAACAGAAGTCTGTTTCCCATTCTTAAAACTGCCAGGATCACTGTCTTTTTATAGGCAAGAGGGGATGGGGTGTTATGCACAAGTTGGGGCGTTGTCCTTAGAAGGGACACACCTGAGGAGAAATGTATACGGGCACGGATGCAGGCAGGTGGGGAGATGTTTTGGGGGAGTTTTGGAACATTTTCTTTTGACTGCTTCTATTTTCTCAGTGACATAGGAAGCCAGGTCAGGAACTGAAAATGGGAGAAGAGACGTGGGAGGCCTGAGGAGAGAGAAAAAGGTATGGCACAGTCATCCAGGAGAGTGGGAAAGGGCATGGGCTATTTGTATGATCACTGGGTGGCACTAAGAGAAAGTACTGTCTTTAGTAGAATTTCCAGTATTAATGAAAAGGACCTGGTGCTCCTTTCTGGTGTTTGTGGGTATAGGGGAAGCTGGAAGGGTTTTGGAGTTCTTTCAGGGTTTGGAAAGACATGCTCAGTTTCTCTGCCCAGGATGCGACCATATTCAACCAAAGGTCCAGGAGAATCTGGATTAAACTGGGCTTCTCAGGTACTATCCTGGTCATGGGTGAGAGAACTGAGAAAAAGGAAGATAATGGGACCAGCTACCTTTTAAGCAGTGGTTCTCAGAGTGGGTTCCCCATAGCAGCAGTATCAGCATCACTTGGGAACTTGTTAGAAACGCCAGTTTTCAAGTCCCACCACAGCCCTGCTGAATCAGGAACTCTGAGGTGGGGCCCAGCAATCTCTTTTTTAACAAGCCCTCCAGCTGATTCTGAAGGAAGGTACAGTTTGAGAGCCACTACTTTAGAATAATTTTCTGATTATGTTACAGGAAATGTGGAATTCTATCTGGAATTCTAGAATGCGAGCTCTCTGACGTCAGGGACTTTGTTTTGTTCACAGCTTGATACATAGTAAGCACTCAATATATTCAATAAATATTTGTTGAACGAATGAACAAACACCTGAATGAACCAATCCATTCTGCCGATAGATCCGGGCACGCAATGGAAAAATGACATGTTGTCAAAGTAAACATCTGGCAATGCTGCTCAAGAAGTCTTCCATTTGACTAATGGGGGAAAGAAAATTATATTTACTACCTCTAGCAGAAACCTGTCTCTCTGATCGTTAATAAATTCTTGGACAGTCTTTTTTGTGTCTGCACCTTTAAAGAAAATAGAAACAGACTTAGGTTTATTTCATTATCCTTCAAAGACATTGTATAAAATAAAAGCTAAGTAATTACAATAGTATTTTTGTAAATAGTATTTTAATAGTAAATAGTATTTCATTATTATAATAGTCTCTATCTGGACTTTAAAAATATATATATATACCTTCAAATCAATTTTTTCCCTAACCACTCAAAAACTAATTTAATAACAGTAACCACCACCTATTTTGTGTCCATCATATACCAGGAACTTTATCAGACACTTTAAATATATCATTTCATTTAATCTGAACAACTCGGATAAGGTATATTTTACTGTCTCTGTTCAGTATATGAAGTCCTAAAGCTCAGAGATGTCAAGACGCTTGTCCAAGATCACACAGCTAACAAGTGACAGAAAAAGGATAACACTCTGGTCTGTATGACTCCAAAGCCTGTGGTACACAAAAAAGTCTGAAATGTTTTAAATTGTAATGTTTGGCTAATCTAGACATGAAACTGAAGTTCTTAGTCAAAGTCTTTTTGGGGCCCACAAACCAAATTTTATTAATAAGAAAGGAAAAAATGATGACCAGTTCTACTACCTCACAACAGTAAATACCAAAAGTTTCATTTCAAGGTTTCTTTATACTGGAAAATTACACACATGCTGCATCTCAGTAATGATCCTTTCATGAAAACCAATGCGATGTGGTATAGAACAAAGTCCTTACTAAAAATATAAACAGAAATAGAAATAAAAAGATATTTTCCAAATAACCAATGAGTTCATATTGCACTAGGAGACATGCTGATGTTGTTAAGTGCTGTCGAGTAGATTTCAACTCATAGTGGTCAAACATGACAGAGCAGAACTGTCCCACAGGGTTTTCTAGGCTGTAATCTTAACAGGAGCACATCACTGGTCTTTCCAAGGGTCTTTCTAATCTTTTGGTTAGCAGCCCAGCGCTTAACCATTGCACCCCTAGGGCTCCTTGCATTAGGGGGCATAAGGTGTAGCAATTATGAGAAGTGGTATAGAGTAAAATCCCTTAATAAAAATGTAAACAGAAGTAGAGGAATAATATGTCCCAAATAACCAGTAAGCTTGTGCTGCACTAGAAGGCCACAGTCTTCTGGGGTCATTTCCTGCCTCCATCTCTTAACTAGCTGTGGAAACTTGAGTAAATTATTTACCCTCTCCAAGCCTTAGTTTCCTCATCTGTTAAACGAAGATACTAATGGCAGTGGCTTATATTATCACTTCCAGATATTTGCTGCCTTTCTGTGCGAGGATTAGCTTCCCCACTCCATTGATCTCAGGCATGTCTGACTTGAGTTAGCCAATGAAATGAGAGTTAACATAACCTGGATTTCTTCCAGGTAGACGCTTTAAGAGCAACCACACAGCTCTCCCTTTTCTCTCGCCACAGCTCCAGCAATGTCCTAGACAGGGCCTGTTCCTTCAGTCAAGGACTCAGAGAAAGGCTTCAAAGTTAGAAAGTGGACAAGAAATAAACCTGTGTTGTAGGTCTCTGACATTTAGGAATGGTTTCTTACCACAGCGTAAGATTTAGGGGTGGCTTTTTTTTTTTTTCAGCTTAAGTTAACCTAAGTGGATATGTTACTCCAGAACGTGTGGTATAGTTACTGGTATCACCTTGTGGCCCATCATTTGCTGACTTCTCATACAATTGTAGTATAGAATATGCAATTACAAGATCTTCTAAATAGGTTAACATGGCTTCCTTTTTGTTATATTAGTTATTGAATCCAAAGTCCTCTCCTAAGTGGTTTTCTTGTTCTCTGAAGATTATTATTATTATTTTTCAGAATTTGGAGCCAGAGAAATGTTTTTTTAAGCTGCCACAGCAAATTCATGCCACCCAATATATTTCTTCCTCCCTTCCTTTCTCTTTTTCTCTCTTTCTTTTTAATTTAAAAAATTGGGTAAAATTCATTTTGGGGGAAGAGTTTTGATTTTATTATCCTAACATAAATCATTTTAACCTCATTAGAGTCAAAACACTTTCTATCTCACTTCCAGGTACTTCCTGATCTCTAGGTAGGAAACACCAATGACATTTTGATTCCCAGTTTGCCCTTTTTCATAGAGCAACAAATATCCCCTCGTAGCATTTTAACACGTCGTCTCTGTTAGGTGCTGTCGAGTCGGTTCTGACTCATAGTGATCCTGTGTACAACAGAATGAAACACTGCAGGGTCCTGTGCCATCCTCATGATCATTGCTATGTTTAAGCCCACTCTTGCAGCCACTGTGTCAATCCATCTCGTTGATGGTCTTCCTTTTTTTCACTGACGCTCTGTTTTACCAAGCATGATGTGCTTCTCCAGAGACTGATTCCTCCTGATAACATGTCCAAAGTACATGAGGCTCTAAAGGTCATTAAAACCAGGTTGTATTTTTGCAACCACAGGCAAACTTATGGACTTTTCTAAGTTTGACTGATTCTTAATTCTGTTAGCTTCCTGATTCTGGATATATGAATTCTATGGCTTGGGCAATGAAATTGCTAGATTTATACATCTGGAACTGAGTATGAATGGGCAGACCCATTACCTTTATATTCTATTCATCTTTGCTAACTCTAATACCATATCATTTTGGCAGTGCCTTTCTCCCTAAGAGCCATGAAAATGAGTAACAGTCTATTTCTTGGAAAAGTATGCTTCCTTATTTAAAATAGATTCTCTCTCGATCCTCAAACCTATTTGCAAAGACCTCTCCACCCTACTGTGAGTCGCATACTTCCCAAACCTGATATTAGCACAAGATATTCAAAACAGTGTTCATAAACAATCCGTACATGAGACTTACCTTCTGTTAATCTGAGAATAAGAGTGGGATCTAGCCCAAAGTTTTCAGGTGAGCCACCAGCTGCATCAGAGTAAAAAGCTAATTGGCCCAGGTGTGACCGGCTCTTCATTCGGGATGAAAAAGTAGACTTTTGGTGTACTTTCATGCTGCGGCTCATAAATTTCTCCTGCCCAAGTGGAAAGTTCAAAAAACTTTCTAATATACCAAAATAATGTCTTAAAATAGTGATTACATATAAAAATGTAATTTGCAATCAGTTTTTTTCTTCTTTTTCAGATCGTTACTAATACATTAAACAATCCCAACTTCTTATCTTTGAAGGAATGTGTATAGTTTTTATTCCCTTCCTGTATAAAGCTGAACAAAAACATTTTTAAATAATTAACTTTTATTAACCAAGTATATTCCATGGGTTTTTGTTCCATATATGAGCCTATATATAAAATGTTCTGGTTTTATTTTCACAATCTTGTCATGCCCAAAATGCAGATACATACTTGGAAAAGTCCACTGATTTAAAAGAGTTGATTCTGTGGAATTGACACCTTAAAAAGAAACAGGTCTTCAAAGTAGACATAAAAAATTAGGCTTTCAATCTAAAATTTAATTTTGGTTAAGTTCAGCAAAACTCTACAACACACACAGAAAGCTATCACCTTGCAGATGGATCCAATTGTTCAGCATTTCTAAATATTTTCCTCATTCTCATTAGGACAAAGAAAGACCTCTAGTCAACCTTTACCTCTGGAAGTAAAGAAAGCAAATCTCATGAAATGTGAACCACCAGGCTGTATGCGGTCTGACCAAACCAGGAGTGATCGCGATTAGTTCTGCAAGGTGCAGGGCGGGTAATTAGCTTCATTGATAATTTAGCCTCAAACCAAATAATTCTAAAATGGCCATTCAGCTTCCTTCCCTTGCCCCTGTCCTCAGTACACACATACACATTCTCTTCTCCATATCTGCCTGGCAAATTTTGACTTATTCTTTAAAAAATTTTTTTTCTAAATTTTTATTGCAGTAAACAAACAAACAAAAAAAACCCAGTGCCATCGAGTCGGTTCCGACTCATAGTGACCCTGCAAGACAGAGTAGAACTGCCCCACAGAGTTCCCAAGGAGCGCCCGGTGGATTATATAACAAAACATTTGCCACTTCAACATGTTTTACATAGACAATTCAGTGACCTTATGTTTATAATGTTGTGAATCATCACCACTATCCACTTCCAAATTTTTCCATTACTCTTGAAAGAAGCTTAGTGTCCCCTAAGCAATGATTCCCTCTTTCCCCCTCTTTCCTGCTCCTGGTGACCACTGATAAACTTTGGTCTCTATACATTTGCCTGTTCCAGACATTTCATATGAGTCAGAATATACAATATTTGAGCTTTTGTGACTGATTTATTTCGCTCATCATAATGTGACTTTTTCTTGAAGATCCAGGTCCTGTTATCTTCTTGGTGAAGTCTTTATACACACACACACAAACACACACACACACACACACTACCACCACCACTCTCTTCTCACCAACAAAGATGAGCATTCCTTTCTCTGTATTTCTTTTGCACACCTCTATGACTGTAATGTATCAAATTAAGATGCCATTTATTGTAAGATGCACAACTGTTGTATGTACTGCCAATTAAGTATGACAGCCCATCGATGGAAGCTGGATTCCCATTTTGGAATTGTGGGAATTTGAAAAATAGGGAATATCCTACAAGTCAGACCAGATTTTGATGGCATGTCTGTCTTCGCCCACTAGGCGGCGATCTCTTCAGTCCCTACCACGTGTGCTGGCTGCTGTTCTGCGGTATGTTAACAGCCTCCCCAGCACAGTGTGAGGCACCCACCACACACACCCGTGTCTGACTCCATGTTTCGAACCCAGTGAAGTTCCCAACAGCGAAGTACAGATTATGATTCTAATTAATTAGAATAGTAATTTTAATAAAACCTTACCTTTTTCTTCGCTTCCATCTCATTTTCTTTGAAAAGAAAGAGATCTTTGAAAAAGATCTTGTACGGCTTGTCCTTTTTGATGGAGTCATCTTTCAATTTTTCTGATTTAAAAAAAAAAAAAGCAAAACTTTTGTTGTCCCTCTTGTGCTGAACAGGTCAGAGAGGTTCCATTAGCTATGTCGAGTAAGGCGGAGAGCGGGCCTCTGAGAAGGGAGGAGGCCGGCAGCCTCGTGCCCTCTCCTCCCTCCTTCCCTCCTTCCCTCAGCTGGAAGCAGACATGCAGGGCCTGGATCCCACAGCTCCTCTGTTCCTCTGTTCCCTACAGCCCCCAGCACAGCACTTAGTGCTTAATGGTGGATGAGTTGATATTTGCTTGATAAGTAAAAAAGGAGGATTTTGACAGAACAGTGGGATCACACTTTGAAATATTAAGATGCTGCTTCTTGCTACCACTACAAAGATACCCATCACTGCCCTGCAGGTCCAGGGGGCTGGACCTGGGGACAGCAGGAGTGTGGAGAAGCATCCCCAGCAGGCTGGGACAGTCGACCCAAGAGACTGCTTGGGCTTGCTACTTCACATCCCCCATCCCAGACCAGGCAGGATCCCAGCATCCCAGGGTGGGGCCCCTACATCCTCTGGTAGACTGGACATCTCTCCCCAACCAACATTTCTGCCCCTCCAAAAACTCCTACAAACTTAGGCCCTTTTTCACCCGATGTGGCTTAACATTTTGAATGCCTGGGTTTAGGTCCCCAACTGACCAAGTTAAAATCATAAGTAGTCTGGAACTGACAAGCTGATATTTTTCTCCATCCAAGCAGACTTCTTCAGTTTCAACTTGAACTTGCATATGAGCAATTGATGGTCTGTTCCACAGCTGGCCCCTGGCCTTGTTCTGACTGATGATATCAAGCTTTTCCACAGATGTAGTCGATTTGATTCCTGTGTATTCCATCTGGCTAGGTCCATGTGTATAGTTGCCATTTATGTTGGTGAGAAAAGGTATTTGCAATGAAGAAGTCTTTGGTCTTGCAAAATTCTATCACGCGATCTCCAGCACTGTTTCTGTCACCAAGGCCATATTTTCCAACTACTGATACTACTTCTTTGTTTCCAAGTTGCACATTCCAATCACCAGTAATTATCAGGCTGCAAAAGTTGGTAAAAATCTTCAACTCTTTCACCTTTGGTCTCAGTGGTTAGTGCATAAATTTGAATCTTCCTTGTAGGCATATGGATATTATCCTATCACGGGCAGCATTGTACTTCAGGATAGACCTTGAAATGTTCTTTTTGACAATGAATGCAATGCCATTCCTCTTCAAGTTGTTATTCCTGGCATAGTAGACCATATGGTTGTCTGATTGAAAATGACCAATACCAGTCCATTTCAGCTCATGAATGCCTAGGATATTGATGTTTACGTGTTCCATTTCATTTTTTATGATTTCCAATTTTCCTAGATTCCTACTTTGTACATTCCAGGTTCTGATTATTAATGGATGTTTGGAGCTGTTCCCATTTTGAGTCGTGCCACATTAGCAAATGAAGGTCCCAAAAGCTGGGCTCCATCCATGTCAATAAGGTTGACTTTACTTTGAGGAGGTAGCTCTTCCCCAGTCATCTTTTGAGCGCCTTCCAACCTGGGGAGCTCATCTTCCGGCACTATATCAGACAACATTCTGCTGCTTTTCATAAGGTTTTTACTGGCTAACTCTTTTCAGAAGTAGACTGCCAGGTCCTTCTTCCTAGTCTGTCTTAGTCTGGAAGCTCAGCTGAAACCTGTCCTCCATGGGTGACCCTGCTGGTATCTGAATACCAGTGGCATAGCTTCCAGCATTACAGCAACACAAAAGCACCCACGGTATGACAAACTGACAGACTGTGAAACAGACCATCAATTGCTCACATGCAAGTTCAAGTTGGAACTGAAGAAAATTAGAACAAGTCCATGACAGCCAAATTACAACCTTGAGTATATCTCACCTGAATTTACAGACCATCTCAAGAATAGATTTGATGCATTGAACACTAATGACCGAAGACCAGACAAGTTGTGGAATGACATAAAGGACATCATACATGAAGAAAGCAAGAGGTCATTAAAAAACAAGAAAGAAAGAAAAGACCAAAATGAATGTCAGAATAGATTCTGAAACTTGCTCTTGAACATCAAGCAGCTAAAGCAAAAGGAAGGAATGATGAAGTAAAACAACTGAAGAGTTCAAAAGGCAGCTCAGTAAGACAAAGTAAAGTATTATAATGACATGTGCAAAGAGCTGGAGACAGAAAACCAAAAGGGAAGAACACGCTCAGCATTTCTCAAGCTAAAAGAACTGAAGACAAAATTCAAGCCAATAGTGATGGATTCTACGGGGAAAATATTAAACGACACAGGAATCATCAAAAGAAGATGAAAGGAATACACAGAGTCACTACACCAAAAGAATTGGTCCATGTTCAACCATTCCAAGAGGTAGCATATAATTAGGAAGTGATGGTACTGGTGGAAGAAGTCCAAGCTGCACTGAAGGCGTTGGCGAAAAACAAGCTCCAGGAAATGATGGAATATCAATTGAGATGTTTCAACAAACAGATGCAGCACTGGAGGTGCTCACTCGTCTATGCCAAGAAATTTGGAAGACGGCTACCTGGCCAACCGACTGGAAGAGATCCATATTTATACCTGTTCCCAAGAAAGTTGATCCAACTGAATGAGGAAATTTTGAACAATATCATTAATATCACATGTAAGCAAAATTTTGCTGAAGATCATTCAAAAATGGATGCAGGAGTGTATCAAAAGGGAGCTGCCAGAAATTTAGGCAGGATTCAGGAGAGGATGTAGAACCAGGGATATCACTGCTGATGTGAGATGGATCCTGGCTGAAGGCAGAGAATACCAGGAGGATGTTTACCTGTGTTTTATTGACTATGCAAAGGCATTCGACTGTGTGGATCATAACAAATTATGGATAACATTGGGAAGAATGGGAATTCCAGAACACTTAATTGTGCTCACAAGGAACCTGTACATAGATCAAGAGACAACTGCTTGGACAGAACAAGGGGATACTCCGTGGTTTAAAGTCAGGAAAGGTGTGCATCAGGGTTGTATCCTTTCACCATACCTATTCAAGGCTGGACAATGAATAAGGAAGACTGAAGAAGAATTGACACCTTTGAATTATGGTGTTAGAGAAGAATATTGAATATACCATGGACTGCCAGAAGAACAAACAAATCTGTCTTGGAAGAAGTACCACCAGAATGCTTCTTAGAAGCAAGGATGGCAAGACTGCATCTTACATACTTTGGACATGTCGTCAGGAGGAACCAGTCCCTGGAGAAGGACATCATGCTCTGTAAAGTACAGGGTCAGCAGAAAAGAGGAAGACCCTCAACGAGATAAATTGATACAGTGGCTGCAACAATGGGCTCAAGCATAACAATGATTATGAGCATGGCCAAGGACTGAGCAGTGTTTCGTTCTGTGGCGTATAGGGTAGCTATAAGTCAGAACCAACTGAACAGCATCTAACAACAACAACAGACAGATTTAGGGGCTTCAAAGTCACGTTTATTTCAGTTACAGAGAAACAGTAAAAGTTAAACTCATGAACACCAAGCTTCCTGAATTATAAACTCACTACAAGCGCTAGCCACTAGCAAGCCCTTTTTTCCAACCCACATCCCCAAAAGCTCACTAGACTCCACCATTAGTCAAAGCCTCCTGTGTTACCAAAGGGTCTCATTCGGCCAGCTCATCCTGCAACTAGCGCAGCCTCTCTCCAGCACTGCAATTTTGCAATATGGGGTCTTCTTAGTTCTACAAATCAAATTCTATCAGCTGAACCCTGGCTACTCAGAACTCCCCCTCTTTCTATACTACTTATTACTCTTTTCTAAACTGCCTTGCAAATCCCTTCTTTGATAATTAATCACCTTAGGTGAACCTTTCTCTCCACTGCCTCTTCCTCAATGTATTAGTTTCCTATTGTTGTAACAAACTACCACAAACTTAGTAACTTAATAAATTTATTGTCTTATAGTTCTGAGGGGCAGAAGTCTGATATGGGTCTTGTTGTTGTTAGATGCTGTCAAGTCGGTTCCGACTCTTAGCAACTCTATATACAACAGAATGAGAATTACCTGGTCCTGTGCCATCCTCACAATCCTTGCTATGCCTGAGCCTATCTTTGCAGCCACTGTCTCAGTTCAACTTGTTGAGGGTCTTCCGCTTTTTCTATGACCCTCTACTTTACCAGAAACTGTGGTGGCATAGTTGTTAAGACCTACGCTGCTAACCAAAAGGTCGGCAGTTTGAGTCCACCAGGTGCTCCTTAGAAATCCCATAGGGCAGTTTTACTCTGTCCTTTAGGGTCACTATGAGTCAGAATTGACTCAAGGGCAACAGGTTTCTACTTTATCAAGCATGATGTCCTTCTCCAGGGACTGATCCCTCCTGATAACATGTCCAAAGTATGTGGGACGAAGTCTTGCCATCCTTGCTTCTAAGGAGCATTCCAGCTGTACTTCTTCCAAGACAGATTTGTTTGTTCTTCTGGAAGTCCGTGGTATATTCAATATTCTTTAGCAACATCACAATTCAAAGGTATCAATTCTTCTTTGGTTTTGCTTATTCATTGTTCAGCCTTCGCATGCATATGAGGCAATTGAAAATACCATGGCTTGGATCAGGTGCACCTTAGTCCTCAACGTGACATCTTTGCTTCTTAACACTTTGAAGAGGTCTTTTGCAGCAGACTTGTCCAATACAATGCGTTGTTTGATTTCCTGACTGCTGCTTCCATGGCTGTTGATTGTGGATCCAAGTAAAATGAAATCTTTGACAACTTCGATCTTTTTTCCATCTGTCATGATGTACCTTATTGATCCTGTTGTGAGGATTTTTGTTTTCTTTATGTTGAGGTGTAATCCATACTGAATGCTGTAGTCTTTGATCTTCATCAGTAAATGCTGAATCTCAGAAGGCTAAAATCAAGATGTCAGCAGGATTGTATTCCTTCTAAAGGCTCTAGAAGAGATTCCATTTCCTTGCTTTTTCCAGCTTCTAGAGGCTGCCTGCATTCCTGGGCTCTTGGCCCCTTCCTCCATCTTCAAAGCACATCACTCCAACCTCTGCTACCATCCTCATCACCTCCTTGCTTCCCCCTTACTACAACCCTTTTGATTAGATTGGGACTATCCAGATATTCCAGGATAATCTCCCCATCTTGAGATCCTTAAATTAAGCACATCTGCAAAACCTTCTTTGCCAGGTTAGGTAAGTAACATATTCACAAGTTCCAAGGAATTAGAATGTACACATCTTTGGCGGATGCATTACTCCATCTACCACATTCACAAAATCTCACTTCCTTCTCACCTTGCCTTTTGCTGCCAGTCTATTCGTCGGAATCGACTTGACGGCACTGGGTTTGTTTTTTTTTGGTAATCCTCCTGTCCCTCCCTCTCTCCCTCCCTCCCTCCCTCCTCCCCTCCCTCCCTTCCCCCAATAAATATTTGTTGAGCCTCTACTATCTGCACTATTAAGGTGTTGATGATACAACTGGTGAACAAAACAGAGATATCTATTCTTTTAGATTTTATTTTGGGGTAGGGGTGGACTTGAGTCAAGGGGTTGGCAAAAGACAATAAAAAATAAACATAATAAAGTAAGTAACTTTTATCATATGTTAAAAAAGTGATAAGGTCCTGTGGGGAAAAAAACAGAATTAAAAAGTGGAATAGAATCTTCTCAGCAGGTAGTTTGTAAACTCTTTATGTAGAGAGACCGTGTGTTATGCTTATGGTGTAGCATTCTCCTTTTCTTACTCTCCGCTATGGAACCTAACAGTACTAGGCACAAAGCAAGAACTCATTGATTGATTTGTTCCTTACCTTCAGAAGTTAGTAATGGTGACATAAAATTTGATGATGTCATTTTGTCTGCTGGCCCTGTCCAAAGAAAAGGAAACTCATTTTAAAAAATTTCACAAACACTGTATGTCATTGTTGTTAGTTGCTGACTCCATGTGTGCAGAATAGAACCACTCCATAGAGTGTTCATGGCTGTGACCTTTCAGAGGAAGATTGCCAGGTCTTTCTTCAGAGGTGCCTCTGGGTGGGTTTGAACTGCCAACCTTTCAGCTAGTAGTCAAACGCAAACCATTTGTGTTGCCCAGAGACTCCAAATACTATATAAAAGTGCTAAGTTCAACTCCCAGTGACTCCCAAACAGCCTTTACTGGTTTTAAAAGCAGTGTACACACAAATTCTTTAACCAAGCAACCCCAATTCTAGGAACTTATCCCAAGAAAATAGTCAGACCAGTGGGCAAAAAAGTATGTACAGTGACGTTTGCTACAGTGTTACGTACTAAATAGGGAGTCGGTTAAATAACTGTGGTATACCCGTATAACAGATTGCCACGTAGCCCCTTAAAATGATGCTGTAGTCACTGTTTGTTTACCTTTGCCCACTACATTTTATTTAGTAAAAGACAAAATATTTCAAGAGTTGGGATAGTGTGAATAAAAATTCATGTAGACTGAGAGAGGTGTTTGAAAGGTTGTTCCCCAAACGTTAATAGTGGTTATCTCTGATAGGGAGCAATCTCCCCTCTTTCATTTTTACCAGGTCTGGGATTAGGGTTAGGTGAGTGAGGCATTCTCCTTGGCCACAATGTTTAACGGGGTGCCAAAACACTCACAGTTTTCAAGATCAATACTAATGTACTATTTTTTAAGGAAAAATATTTAATTATTTAAAATCTGACAGAATTTCACACCAGTATGATGTTGTGTGATGTCAAGTCCATGTGTAGCCCCATTAAAAAAGGGTATAAAAAGATCAACCAGTTTTCTAAAAAAAAAAAACCATCTTCTGTATTACCTGGTTTTCTTGTCCTATTATCTTTTTCTCCTAAAAATAGCATATAACCTGTTACTGTCAAGTCGATTCCAACTCATAGAGACCCTACAGGACAGAGTAGAACTGCCCCAAAGGGTTTCAAAGCAGTGGCTGGTGGATCTGAACTGCCAATCTTTTGGTTAGCAGCCTGAGCTCTTAACCACTACGCCACCAGGACTCCAAAAATAGCATGTAGGAGAAAGGCATTTTAGATTATTTGAACTTTCTCATGACTGGTTCTTGAATTTCAAAAGTTACTAATATACCTGTTGTCAAATTAGCTTCTTTTCCTTAATACAATATTTTTCTTTTTTCCAAATCAAAATTGGTCCATGAAAATCCATGAGAACAAAATATGAAACTTTTAAATGAAGACAAGACCTGACCCTGCACTCGTAGAACCCTGAGAGTGAGTACCTCACTCGTCTCACCCTGGTCCTGGCTCGAAGATCTTGTCTTTGCTTAAAATTTGGATACTTTGTTCATCATGGATTTTTTTAATTTGTTTTTATTTTTTTCAAATAATGAATTAAAATGTTGTTTATCCCAATCACTGAGTTTCCGGCTTCCCTTAAAATTTTGTGCCTGTGAGGTTCTTGCCTCACCTTAATCTTGTCCTGAATTTTTTATAGTTTTTTATATCACTCAAATTTCTCAATGAGCTTGTGTTACTTTTATAATGAGAAAAATAATAAAGATATTTTCATTTTAGGAAAAAAGGATACTCGGGTTTATATAAAAAGGAGTGCACACAACAGGAACAATGAGACTAATCATCTTATTTTGGGGTGCCCTTTTAAATGTATAAGGAGCCCTAGTGGCACAGTGGTTAAAGCGCTCAGCTGCTAACCAAAAGGTCACCAGTTCAAACCCAGCAGGTCTCCACGGGAGAAAGAAGTGGCAGTCTGCTTCCGTAAAGATTTACAGCCTTGGAAACCCTGTGGGGGCAGTTCTACTATTTCCTATAGGGTCACTATGAGTTGGAATCGACTTGAGAGCGGTGTTTTTTGTTTTTGTTTTTTTAATGTATTCCTTAGTAATATCAAACAGCTAAATGTCCCAGAAGCAAAGCAAAGCAGCAAGTGGTTAAGAACATAGACTTTGGAGTGGACAAGCCTGATTTTGAATCTTGGTTATATACTTGTAAATGTGAGGGCAAGTTCATTCAGCCCCAGGCACTGTTCTAGGTTCCGGGGAATGGGCAAAAAAAAAAAAAGACAGCCCACCCCCAATAAGGATAAAAATTCTTATCTTCATGGAGCTTACATTTTAATTACTTAGAATCTCTGAGCTTCAGCTTCCAGTTCATAAACTGGGAATAATAGTTTCACCTCAGAAGGCTTTTGTGAGGACTCAATGAGGCAATGCACATAAACAACTTAGCAGGCTGCCTAGCATATAGCAAACACTCAGTGAGAGCTGTTGTGTACTAATGTTTACTAATTATGTGATTTTACTTCTAAAACAAAAAAACCCGTTGTCATTGAGTTGATTCCGACTCATAGTGACCCTACAGGACAGAGTAGAACTGCCCCATAGGATTTCCAAGGAGCGGCTAGTGGATTCAAACTGTCAACCTTTTGGTTAGCAGCCGTAGCTCTTAACGACTATGCCACCAAGGCTCCAATTTTACTTCCAGTGATTATAAAAACAAAGATGAAAAAGAGCAAAGAAATGATGTTAAAGCTTCAAAAAGAGAAAACATTAACAAAAACCCATAGGATCAACATTGTACTTTTTCAGATCACTACAGATTTTCACTGTCATTGGGTTCATTCTGATAGGTAGAAAAGCAGCGTTGGTGATACTTGATGACTATTTTGACCAGTATTTGGAATTTGGGTGGCTGACACTAAAGATTTCCACAAGATTCTCTTAATTTTGCACTCTACATCCATCCCCACCCATAAGATTCTGCCCATTTCTTTCTTTTCACAACTTTGCACCCTTTAATCCTTCTATTTATCTAGATTTACTACATTTCCCACCTTTACACCAGTTTCCTTTAACTCGAAAGTTTATCTGCAATGAGCAGTTTTATCCATGGGTTCTGGCACTTTTCACCCACAGAAAAACTGGAAGTAAGATATTGTTCTTCTAAGCTAACCATTAATGGCAGACACTTGTTCTTAGTCTATCTTTTCAGTAATTCATAGAACATGTAAACAAAATCAATAGTCTGTAGACGCATAATACCTATGAGTAATGAAGGGGTGGTGAAGAACTTAAGAGAGGGAGAAAAAGAAAGCCAGCCAACTAGTCTTAGGAAAGGATTATAGAGTTTTCTGGAGTAAACCAATATAATGTACCAAACAGAAAAACATCAAAACTGGTGAGTATCTTTGTTGTGCAAAATAAAAATAGTATGACGGCTAAACAAAGTTTCTGTTACAAAAGAGAGGGAAAATATTATTGGATTATCTAGCAAATGTTCTACGAACGAGTCCTGGTGGCACAGCGGTTAAGTGCTCAGCTGCTAACTGAAAGGTCAGCAGTTCAAACCCACCAGTCACTCTGCGGGAGAAAGATGTGGCAGTCTGCTTCCATTAAGATTACAGCCTCGGAAACCCTATGCAGCAGATCTATTCTGTTCTATAGGGTCACTATGAGTCGGAATCAACTCGAAGGCAATGGGTTTTAGGGTTTTGGTTTACCCAGCGAATGCCTGCAAATTCACATCGAAAATACAAGTTCAAATCCAACTCCCATCAGATGAAAAGAGAAAAAAGATCCCAGAACTATTAGGTATTTAAAATGATGGTGTGTGGTTGCAAGCCTTAGTTTTTAGAGGCAGCACAAGTTAGTGCTTAAGAGCATGGACTCCCATCTATGCCCCTTAATCCTCATACCTCCATTTTCCCATATTTAAAAAGCATGAGCAAGAGTCTGAACAATGGACTCAAACATATCAATGATCATGAAGATGGCACGGGACCAGGCAACATTTCTTTCTGTTACACATAAGGCTGCCTTGAGTTGGTGCCGATTAAAAGGCAACTAACAACAGCAACAAAAAAGGGATGATAAGAATAACACCTACCTAGTAAGACTGTTAAAAACCAAAAAACTTGTCCTCAAGGCGATTTTGGCTGGTAGTGACCCTATAGGACAGAGTAGAACTGCCCCATACTGTTTCCAAGGAGCACCTGGTGGATTTGAAATGCCTGACCTTTTGGTTGGCAGCTGTAGCTCTTAACCACTGTGCTACCAGGGTTTCCAGTTAGACTGTTAGAAAAGTTAATATATGTCCAGCATTTAGGACAGCCTCAGGTGCATATAAGTGCCATATAGTAAGCTATATGGAGCAATGTTCCTCCCATTGCCTTTTCTAAGGAAGAAGGTGCTTGGTGTATTTGAGGAACAGCAAGGAAGCTGGTGGGATTTAAGCGCGGTGATCAAAGGGGAGAGAGATAGATGAAGTCCAAGAGATATCAAGTGCCAAATCTCTAGGGCTTTGTAGGTCATTTACTCAGTGAGAAGGAAGCCATTAAATATGTCACCCCGATGGCTGTGCTGAGAAGAGTCTACAGCAGGGGGTGAGGATAGAGCAGGGACATGCATTGGGAGGCTACAGCCCTTATTCAGTCAAGAAATAATGGGGTCTCTTTGGATGGTAGTGGAGGTGGCGAGAGGTGGTCATATACTAGATATATTTTGAAAGTAGAGACTATAGGACTGGCTAATGGTTTGGATGTGGGTTATGAGATAAAGACCACAGGCAAGGAAGGATGGGGTTGCCATTAATGAAGACAGAAAGCTGTGCGGGAAGGTGAAACTGGGGAAGATCAGAGGTTCATTTTTGGACATGCTAAATTTACCTATCTATAGACCAAAAAACCAAACCCAGTGCCGTCGAGTCAATGCCGACTTATAGAGACCCTATTACATATCTACATGGAAATGGGTGTAAAATATATACTTTTCTTCCAAGTTAACATCATGCTGGTTGCTTTGCCTTAATTAATTCTTGCTTTCCTCTAACATTTATGCAATTACATGTGGTCACTGAGAAAGGCCCATTGACACGTATCACCCATCACACAGGCTTGTTGCAATTTTCAAACACAGATAATGTATGCAAAGTGCCCATATACAGTAGGCTGATAAGGAAATGGCTGCTTACACTTTCTTCTAAGTGGATAATATCCAGATCTGTCTTCTTTCTAGTCTGCTGCTCTCTTCTAGTCTTGTGAATAACCACTAGCATTTGAAGAGACTAAGGAGGATGAACTGATAAGTAGCATTAGTAAGAGACCCTGTACCTTGAATTAGAGGAATCTACCAGCAATATCAGCGCAGACTTGGGGGACCTGGATCCATCTCAGTGCAGATTCAGCCTTCCAGGCCCTGGCAAATCAGGAATGAAGAATGGTGTTTCATAACGTCCAATCCTAAAGTCCTAGGCCAACTCTAAACAAAATTAACAATAGCCATATTTATCATACATTATTGGAAGCAGTTTGTGTTTGATTTGCACAACCCTTTCTACAACCCAATGTAAACAGACTTCCAAATTCTCTAAATAAGAAATAAAAAACTATGTTTATCTCCTACACAGAAATGAGGATTTAGACAGATTCTCAGGCCAGTGCTTTTAAAATTTTTCTTCCACCTCCTCCCCTCCTACCTTGGACAAACACAAGCAAAAAGGGCTGTGAACTGTGTCCTTGGACGGTGTGTAAAGACCAGAGCTAACAGTTTTCTGTTTACAGTAAGCCAGGAGCCACTGAGTCCTTGGCCTGCTCAAGGACCTGCCTCTTTTGATTAGGTCAGAAGCAGAGCAAAACTATGAGGCAATTATTTTCAGCTTGACCTTTAAGGCCTTGCTGGCGTCAGGCTAACTAACTTGTGTGGATTTTTCTGTTGACACTTCTGACTGCGCTTTTTGCAAACTGGAAAAAATACCTGGAGGTAAAGAGGAGAGAAAAGCCGGGAAGGAGTCAGCAAAACCGGGGCCTGCCAGAGTTTCCACAGCAATCGATGGGCAGGTAGAGATGCGGGTGAGAATTACAGCCCATCTTCTTTAAAGAAGTTTGATTCTGTCCCTAACCTTGGTCGCAAGTAGTAGATGTACAAAAAAAAAAAAAAAAAAATAGTTGCTGCCGATTCGGACTCATAGCGACCCTATAGGACGGGGTAGAATGGCCCCATAGGGTTTCCAAGGCTGTAATCTTCAGGGAAGCAGACTGCCACATCTTCCTCCCGTGGAGCCGCTGGTGGGTTCAAATCTCCGCCTTTTTGATTAGGAACCAAAGGCTTAACCGCTACGCCACCACCGGGGCACCTTGCAAGTAGACGTAAACAAAAAAACCCATTGCTGTGGAGTTGATTCCTACTCATTACGCCCCGCAAGACAAAGTAGAACTGCCCCATAGGGTTTCCAAGGAACAGCTGGTGGATTCAAACTGCCAACCTTTTGGTTAGCAGCCGCGTTCTTAACCACTGGAAGCCACGAGTAGATATGTTAAAAAAAAAAAAAAAGACAACAACAAAAAAAACTGCTGACCTTTTGGTTAGCAGCCGAACTCTTAAGCAACAGGCCACCAGGGTTTCCCAAGTAGATGCAGGCCCTAACAAATACAGACGGGGGGAGGGTGAAGGGAGGCCCAGCTGAAACTTGTTTTACCTCAAGGAGTTTGGATCCTAGAATAGTTGCAACCTATCCTTCAAGAAGGCCTTGGGGGAAGGTGGGCGGAGACGCCTATCAATTGTCTGTGCTTGGCTCTACCCTTCCGGCCCTAGCTCCCCTTCATCTCTGGGACCGCCTGGTAGGGTATCCCAGAGCCGAGCTGGCCAACCGAAAACTTCGCTGCACCCGCACCCTGCTTCGCGGCCACGCGGACCCAAGAGCAACAACCGAGCCGCATCCCCCTCCTCCCCACGCCCAGGTTCCCTCAGTGGGGGCCCTCAGCGCCCCAGGATCCCGCCCCGAGACAGAGGTTTATCCCTGCTCGGTCCCTCCCGGGGTTCCGTTCACAGGTTCCCACCCCTGGGCAGAGGTTCCCCCCAGCCCCCTCAACTCCCAAATCTTCCAGGCTCCCTCACCCTTCGGTGATCCCCCTTTCTCATGGCCACGTGATCAACGCAGGCCACGTGATCAACGCAGCCCACCTTGATCTTTCAGGGTGACCAAGTCTCAGTTTATCTGTAAAGAAGGGACAATAATCTCTACCTCTTTACCTAGAACGTGACAAAACGACCACAAAAGAGGGGATTCCATTATAGCATTTATTGTTACTTATCCTTATTGTTGTTGACACTGCTGTCTTTGTTGCCATTATTTGGGGGGCGGAGAGCTTTCGTCTATGGTTTCAAAGGGCAGCGGTGGCGAGCACCCGCCCCCGCCACACCCTCCCATGCCAGGGCAGCCGGGTCTGCAGACCTCGGCCCCCCGCCTTCCCGCCTGCGGCCAGAGCCCAGCAGCCTCCTAGCGTCCTGGAGCACCGCGACATGGCGAGTGGTCACCGCCTCCTGCTGGAGAACGCGCGGCAAGTGGTGCTAGTGTGCGCGCGCGGGGAGCGCTTCCTGACGCGGGCCGCGCTGCGCAGCCTGGCGGTGCTGGAGGGCGCCAGCCTGGTGGTGGGCACGTAAGTGGGGTAACCGGTCAAGTACAGCCGGGCTGGGCACTTTCTCAAACGTGTGCACAGCGCGGGGAAGTGGGGTAGGAAATTTTCCCGCACCAAGAATGACAGTGGCAGAACTGCCTTTTAGGCACCTGTTCCTTTTTTTTTTTCCTAAGAAGTTTAACTGCTTTGGGCTGTAATTCTGTGGGAGGGGTGGGAGTGGGGGCTCAAGCTGAAAATGCCATCAGGACTCATCAGGATCCTCCCTCAGTTGGTAAAACATCATTGTCCAACAATCACGAGGGGTGGGGGTGTGCTACACTGCTTCTCGAAGCGCGGCCAGGGAACCACTTGTGTCAGGGTGGCCCGAGGTTTGTTTCAAAAGACAGATTTCTGAGCCCCACTCCAGGTCTTTTGAATCTGCATCTCTCGGAGTGAAGTTCTGAGAGCTGAATTTTTAAAAAGCACCTCTCCCACCCCCTTCGTCTTTACAGTAAAGCTTCAAAGCTACTAAAAATGTTTAGTGAAGCTTTGGATGATAGGAAATCAAGATTCGGCCACTGGAAAAAAGTGACATTTTCGGTTATTTTCCCTTAACCTTCAGACCTCCTGCCAGACGTAAATAAAAGAACAGCCAAAGGTTGGGGGGAGGGGGCGGATCTGGAGTGGGGATGGGAGTTGGATGCTAATTTGAATAGCAGACCTCTTGATGCAGTGATTGCACAAGAAATATCAGGTCACACAGACCAGCGCTTATCTGAGGCTGTGTAAGGTGTATGAGACTCTAGCTTTTAGAGAGTGGTATTTGCTTATTTATTTTTTTATTTTTAATTAAAAAAAAATAAAGGGATAAAACTTTTCTGGTGTTACTGTCAAAATCAATTTGTTAAAAGCAGTTAACAGAATTGGCATATTTGTTTAGGAAGTTGAGAAAATTTCTTCATGGGTTGGATCAGAGCATCTATAAAAATGATAGTAATACCTCTGTTCTCTATAACTGTGTTCACATCAAAATCTCATAAAACTGGATAAGAAAAAGGAGGGAGTCGACCTGCGGTATAGAAGACGTTTTTCGATTTGAGTCTGTTATATGCTTCGTACAGTTTGTTGGATTTACTTGCATTAAAATGATATTTTCAGGAATATTCAGAACTTTCACGTTCAAATGTGGCTTGTTTGGTATATGACTGGGTTGTTTTTATTTTCACTTACTATCAACAGTGTTTTATACACCTGCAAAATAAAGTATGGAATTGAGATAAATACCTAGTGATTCAAGTTTGGAGTTGTTTTGAAACGCAATTCCCACTTTTATTATGTGATATGTTTATCGCATAATGTTTTTAGGGTGGGTTTTTAGATGATCATCTTAAATGTTCGCATCGTTTTCCTTGTGCAGAACCTGTGTGTTCAAAGATAATTCGATCCTGCTTCCATTTTGGTAGGCTAGACGAGAATAAGCTGTGAGCATGCGCGTCTGGGAGACGGAAATGACGTAAAGCTGCTGAGCAGTGGAAGAAGGTTCCATTTCAAAGCCGGGAAATGGATGGGTTTTAGTGGTGTTTTCTGGTTGTAATCAATCTGCCTTTCCTAGTTTCCTAGTGCTGCTGTAACAGAAAAGTGGGTGGCTTTAAAGAACAGAAATTTATTTTCTTACAACTGTGGAGGCTAAAAGTCCAAATCAGGGTCTCAGCAGTTTCAGTTCCTTCCTTGTAGGTAGTCCCAGGTGTTCCTTGGTTCCTTGGCTTACGTAAGATCCTCACATTAGTGTCTGTAAACTTTCGTTAAGCACCTTGAAAGCCACTAGAAGATGCATCATCCATGCTAAGTCATCCTCATTATTCTTGTTTTATTATGCTTATAGTGTAGCTTCCAGAGTAGAGTCTCGCTTGCTAGTTTGCTTTACTACTTTCAGGAGATTCTGTAGAATTTTCATTCCTGAACTTTTCAGAATAGAAAGTTAACACAAAATAAATAAATAAATAAAAATCAACATGACTCTACTCAGCCCTTTTTCCCTTTAAGAAGCACCTGTGATATATGTCCATTGTAGAAAAAAATGGGAAAATACAGATGCACAAAAAGAAAGAAATCACTCAGACTTTCACCAATCAGTGAACTAATGCCAAAAGTTTAGGTGTTTGTCCTTTCAGATGCTTTCCTATGCAAAGAGAATCATACAAAAATACTTTTTTTTTTTTTTAAGAAAAGAAATCTGTAATGTATGCTGTTTTTTACTCTGGGTTTGTTTTTTTTTTCCACTTGGTAATAAATTATGAAAATCTTACTACAGCACTAATACATATCTTTATAATTTTTAATGGCTACCTTAAAAAATCACTGTGGGGGGAATGTTTTTATTTAGTTTCCTTCAATAGCCATTCTTCTACATAAGCCTTTATTTTAAATGTGATGTGTAGGAATCCACCAAGGAGACATCCACGTTCTTAAGAGGGCAAATAATCATGAGATTAGTTGGGTCAGGAAGAAGGACCTGGTGCCCTCAAACTTCTCCCCCACACAGACTGAGGTTATTAGAGATTTATTTTTTAGGCACGATCTTGTTAAAATACTAACAACCCCTCTTAGAGCAGTGTCAATCATTAACTCTTTGCATGAGATAGTTCATCAGATTTTTTGCCTTGTGGCTTCTAAAATAATTCCATGTCAGGTGAGACACAATTTTGATAGAAGAGGGGAAAAATAGTCCTAGTTAAGTGCATTCTCTTTGTTCTTTCCTATTCAAGGGTCGGTTTCTAATCCTGTTGACCTTTTTTCTACCACCAGATTCACTGAATATTGGATGGTTTATCTAATTGAAATGGTTGGGTCAAATAAAATGGTTCTTGATAAAGCACTGTATTAATAAAAATACTAAACTAAATTTAAAACCTTAATTTCCTATTCTGTCCCTAAGGTTGCCCTTCCCATAACTCTCACAGTCATTATTTCTTTTCCTTTTGTATCTATGCCTTTCATCCAGACTCTGCTCCTTTGCTCTTACATTCAGTTACAGTACCCAAAATACCCCAGTACGATCTTTAATCCCCTCTCCTCACCTGTTTTTCACAGCATTTTCCAGCTCATAGGATTTTAGCCCTTCATCTCAATTTTGGAGACACTAATTTTCTGTGAGCAACAAAGACTCAAAATAACAGTGGTCGAAACAAGATGGAAATTTGTTTCTGCCCTATGTAAAAGTCCACAGGTAGGAATCCAGGGCTACTAATAGCCACACTCTGTGGAGTTCTCAGGATCCGGGCCCCTCCTTTCTTGCTGTACTCTGCATGGCCTTTTTTCCCACAGCATCATGTCATGATCCAAGATGGCTGTTCCATCTTCAGTTGTGGTGTCTACAGTGTAAAAAAAAACAAAAAATTGCTAGGAAATAGGAAGAGAAAATGAAGAACAGGGACAAACAGTGCATACTGATTAGTAACCTTTTTTTAGGTTACTTGAAGGTTCTTGTAGTTTGTCACTGAGTCGATTCTGATGCATATCAACCCCATGTAACAGAGTAGAACTGCCCCATTGGGTTTTCTTGGCTGTAATCATGGAAGCAGATCACCAGGTCTTTTTCCCACAGAGCCAGACTTTTAGTTAGCTGTCAACCATTTGTGCCATCAGGGCTCCTTTACTTGAAGGTGCCAGGCATTTTTATTTGACATCCTGTTGATTAGACTTAGTCACATAACCACACCCGGCTGATGGTGATTGGGAAATGTAGTCTTTATTCTGGTTGGTCTGGTGTCCAGCTACTTCTATGGTAAAAGGGAAGATTGATCTTGGGAACAACTAGCAATCTCTGCTACACATAGGTTGACTTTGTGTCTTGAATGTGGCTAGAGTCACTATTCCAAAGACAGGTTCAAGATGGCAGTACAATAAATGTTGACTGATTGACACCAAAAGACACCGAATAACATTTTAAATCATCAGTCAGATTTCTCATATTTCCCCAAACTTTAGCAAATATTTCTTGATTTTTCTTCAGAGATGGGTTTATAAAAGCCATTGGCCCTGCTGATGCTATCCAAAGACAGTTTTCTGAAGAAACTTTTGAAGAAAGAATCGACTGTTCCGGGAAATGTATTTTACCAGGTACTTGCGTCTTTTTCAGTAAAGCCCTGAAAGCAGTTTAACATTTGCTGTGGTAATGTAAAGAGAAAGAGTAGCAGCTTGTTTTACATAGGATCTCAAAATAATATTTAAAAAATATTAATAGCAACCATTTATCAACTTTCTACTATTGATTGTCTAGATGCTTTACAAACATGATTTCATGTTAAATTTTTATAACAGCCCTACAACTTAGGTATAGTTATCTACATGTTAGAAAACAAATTTAGGTGTGAAATTGCTTACCCAAGGTTGCTATCTGGGAAGGGGCAAGCAGGGACTCAAATCCCTGCATTCCTGCTACTACCTCCCACTCACATGCTGAAGAGAAACCAGCTTTTTATGTTTAGATTCAAAACTCTCAGAAGAACTTTACTAATCTATTACATACCCATTGCCATCAAGTGATTCCTAC
This sequence comes from Loxodonta africana, assembly GCF_030014295.1. Classification (NCBI taxonomy): domain Eukaryota; kingdom Metazoa; phylum Chordata; class Mammalia; order Proboscidea; family Elephantidae; genus Loxodonta; species Loxodonta africana. Next base: position 35,938,510 of record NC_087345.1, on the reverse strand, counting down.
TCATAGTGACCCTATAGGACAGGGTAGGGTTTCCACGGGGTTTCCAAGGCATAGTTGTTAAGAGTTCGGCTGCTCACAAAAAGATCGGTAGTTCGAATCCACCTGGTACTCCTTGGAAACCCTATGGGGCAGTTCTACTCTGTCCTATAGGGTCACTATGAGTCAGAATTGACTGGATGGCAACAAGTAACCTTTATGGAAGCAGGCTGCCACATCTTTCTCCTGCAGAGTGGCTGGTGGGTTCGAATCGCCAACCTTTCAGCTAGCAACTGAGCACTTTAACCACTGTGCCACCAGAACTCCTTAATCCATTACATAGAGGAGGCAAACAGAGCAAGCTGCTCTCTCAAATACCAGGATATACTCTATGTTTTTATAGGGTGTGAAACAAAGGACCCAGCTCTACATGGAAAAGGCAACAGAAAGCAACAACAAACCTTAGAGATTCCTCTGCCATTTATTTATATCTTTAATGATTTTTTTTTTTTAACGATTGAGAACAGAATTAGTTTATCAACCATCATTATCTCTTACACTGTTTATATTTTATGGCTTTGTGCAATCATCTGAGACAAGTTTCACCAATTTTGAGTTCTACATAAGCACATTTTGTGCCATCGAGTCGATTCTGACCCAAAGAAACCCTATACGACAGAGTAGAACTGCTCCATAGGGCTTCTGGCGGAGTCCTGCTGGCACAGCAGTTAACGTGTTCATCTGCTAACCAGTAGGTCCGCAGTTTGCAATCCAGCAGCCACTCCTTGGAAACCCTATGCAGCAGTTCTACTCTGTCTATAGGGTTGCTATGAGTTGGAATCAACTGGAAGGCAACAAGTTTGGTTTTCTGGTTTGGTTAATCTTTCTGGGTGCAGATTGCCAGGTCTTTCTCCCCATGGAGCTGCTGGTGGGTTTGAATCACCAGCCTTTCAGTCAGCAGCTGAGCACTTATCCATTTCATCACCAGGGCTCCTACATAAACAAAGGGGTTAGCATTTATATTTTTAAAATGCATGTCGTACACATCTGACAGAACTTCTACCTTGTGGCTCTTGGGAATCAGGAGACAAAGTTAGGGTGAAATAAAGAACAGAATCTAGTAGAAAGCAATCTGAATAGGTACTTTCAGCCGGAACCGCTAGTGAGCCATTTAATCCATAACCAGTTAACTAGGTGCTGCCCAGTCGACTCCGGCTCTTGACGACCCCATTTGTGTCAAGTAGAACTGTGCTCCACAGGGTTTTCAATAGCTATGACCTTTTGGCAGTAGATCGCCAGGCCTTTCTTCTGAGGCACCTCAGGGTGGACTTGAACCTCCAACCTTTTGGTTAGCAGCCGAGTTCGTTAACTATTTGTACTATGCAGGTACTCCTATTTAATCTATAATGTATTTTAGATATTCTGGGAAGACACGCTTTACTGAATTGTACCTAGATGAACAAAAGTTCTAAGTGATGGCTTTAATTAAATATATTTAATAATATTTCTTTCTTGACAAAAGATTCAGATTTCTGATTTCATATTTTTCCTTCACACAGTTGGGGGGGCTTACATTATTCTGTTTTCACACCCAGATTATTCCTTGGTTTTGCTCAACTAGTGGTTTTGACATCCTGGTTTAAAAGCCTGCTTGGTGAGTATGGAATTAGTGAGCAAAAAGAGCTGTATTTCCTTAATTAAGGAATACGTGTTACCATACTGAGTCATCTTCCATAAAAGCCATCTAGACCAGCCATGTAATCAGGCTTTCTTGATTCCTCTGGACTGGACACTCTATCTGAGGGAACTAGAGAAATTCTTCCTCCTCCAGGCCCCTCCAAGACACGTGACCACCCATCATTCTTCCCCAAGGGCAGTGTGGTATAGTCTGCCTGCTACCTAAGTGCTTCTATTTTTTAACTTTAACGATGCCTTAATTTATTGATTACAGGTTTGGTGGATGCACACACACACCCAGTTTGGGCTGGTGAGAGAGTTCACGAGTTTGCAATGAAGGTAACGGCAATAAACGACGGCAAATTGTAAGAAAGCACAAGTGTAGACAAGTTTTTTTTCTAGAAAGTTCATAGGCTGTGTCAGGCTTTGCAACATATGTCTCCATGTCTATTTAATGGATATTTTTACTGGCCTCCACGGTGGAAAATAAATTATGGCAAAACTAACTTATTTGTAACTGCCCCAAATCTCTATACTACACACAGGGCTAGCAGTCAGTTCTCAAAACAGTTTAGCTCTAGAATACTTTCTTTAAAACAGAGCTGAGCTGGCTTATCTACTAATTTCTCCTCTTTCCCTTTTCCCCATTCCATCCCACCACCTCTAGTAGCCATTGAAGGGGCTCCAAGAAATAGTTTGAAAGTTACCATTCACTGGGAACACTTGGAAAAATACATTACTAATCACAAAAATAAGTCTTACTCCTTTTTCCAGAAAAATGAGCCTAATTAGCAATCTTTAAATATAGTCTACACCAGTTATGTATTAACTGTAAAAACCAAACCAAACCCATTGCTACTGAGTTAATTCTGACTCATGGCGACCTCATGTGTTACAAAGTAGAACTGAACTCCATAGGATTTTCTGGGCTGTAATCTTTACGGAAGCAGATTGCCAGGCCTTTCTGCTGGGGGGGGGGTTTAAACCACCAGCCTTTAGGTTAGTAGTTCATTGCAAACTGTTAGTACCATCTAAACCAAAAAAGTTAAACCCCATTGCCATAAAGGCGATTCCAACTCATACTGACCCTATGTGCTGTAGGACAGAGTAGAAGTGCTCCATAGGGTTTCCAAGGAGCAGCTGGTGAATTCAAACTGCTGACCTTTTGGTTAGCAGCTGAGCTCTTAACCATTGTGCCACCAGGACCCCTTAGCACCATCTAAAAAAAGACCTTATATTAGTCATTGCCAACACCTAAATCCCTGGTTGGAGCCATTTTCGCATTGTTTGAAAAAGAAAAAAAAATGCATCTCGACAGCTGAATTGAATTCTTTCAGAAAAACAAAATTTTCTTCAGATATTGTATAGCTTCCTCAACAAACTGGAGCTTTTTAAAAGACTATTTTATTAAATTACAGAATTTCCATGCCAAAAGCAACCTTAAAGCTTATAGTTCCATCTCTCATTATGTAGATGGGGAAAATGAGATCCAGAGAAGAGCAGGGAGTTGACTAAGGTCACCAACTAGCAGATGACGGAACCCAGACGAAAGCCCTGGTCAGGAGACCCCAGGCCAGCATACTTTGTTAGCGCCACACTCCTTGCTGCCCTGAGTAACTGGAGCTCAGGGCATCCCAGGAAGGGTCTATCTGCTTGAGTGACAGAGGTCAGGCCCCAAGCTTTCCTAGACAAACATTGAGATACGGAAACAGAACCTGGGTCTCTTTAGAGGAGATTTGGATAATTTCAGGGTGGTTCTGTGTTTCCTAAACTTTATTTTCTCAAGCCACTGAGGGACATAGGGAGGGCTAAGATTCAGCTGCTAAGTACTGGGGCCAACTGGGTTGTTAAATATTGAAATACTTCAGTACCAGTTGGTAAATTGCCATTGCCCTGAAACCCCAATTGTCCCCACCCCATCTCCCACCTCTGTCACCCCAGTCTCTTCCCTGGGGAGCTCCCGCCATGGCTCCCATAATTCAGTGAGTGGCAGAGTAGGTGCCTCCACAGCTATGTGTCCCAGCGCCCTTTCTGATCCATCCGTGCCTGTGCCATACCGATCATCAAATATTTTGAATATCGCCCCTAAAGGTGGCTTCTGTAGGACCCACTGCATCCTGCCCACATTTCTTGGGCCTAAGGGAAGCCCTGTGTTCAGTTGGCAGGAGCATCCTACATGGATATTCACCAGGCTGGAGGAGGGATCAACTTCACGGTGGAGTGCACTCGCCAAGCCTCTGAAGATGAGCTGTTCGACTCTTTCCAGCAGCGGCTTCTGTGCATGATGAGGGCTGGGACCACGCTGGTGGAGTGCAAGAGCGGATATGGCCTCAACCTCCAAACTGAACTTAAGATGCTGCGCGTAATTGCGCGCGCCGGGCGGGAGCTAGACGTCAGCATTTCGGCCACTTACTGCGGGGCTCACTCGGTGCCCAAGTAATCTCAACTGATGGGGTCAGGGTTTAATACGGGGTGTTGAGAATGAAGAAGGGGCCCTGCCAGAGCCTAAGTGGGTGTTGCAGGGGATGGAGGTGCATCAAACAATTTTTGACTCCCGCAGAGAGACGAGTAGAAGCCTTTGGGAAGTCTTTTGTATTCTAACAGTCAGTCATCAATTACACATGGTTTTAGGAAGAGGAACCACCAGATCCATCAATTTGCTAGTCATTTAATAGTTCATCACTGAAGAAAAGGAAATGTTCCAAGTTCTTTTGTCTAACAAAAAGAAATATACTCTTTAGGCCCTCCAGATAACAGATATTAGCTTGAATAGTTTCTCATGACAATTAATTGGCATAAAAGCAATTTAGAGATTAATCGTAACAACCCGAAGAATCAAACCTTGAAATGACCATGACTCAGCTTTTTTGTTTTAGATCATCTTGTTTGCTGGTTTAACGGCAAACATTTTTTTTTTATTGTTGTAAATGTTTTTTAGCTTTCACCTTTACCTAAAAGGAGATCTTGGAGAGTGCAAACTGTTAATGAGCTCGGACGTGCCTCAGAAGAAAGGCCTGGCAATCTGCTTCTGAAAAATTAGGCATTGAAAACCCTGTGGAGTACAGTTCTACTCTGACACACATGGGGTTGCCGTGAGTCAGAGTCGACTCCACAGCAACCGTTTTTTTTGTTTTTGTTTTTTTTTTTAAACCTAAAAATTTTCTCCTAGTTGGCTTTACTGTGGAGAATTCTGGCCCCTTTTGCACCTGCGTTTTATCTGTCAGAATTCTGTTCCATCCCAAAATGACTGGCCAGGAAGGCCCGAGATGCCAGAACTGAAAGGACCAAAGAAAATCCAGGACTTGGTAATGCACTTGGCATCCCCAAAGTCCTCGTGCAGTTTTAAGTTTACTTTAGAAATATAAATGTTACGGACTTACAAAAATTATTTGAAAGCTTGATCATTTAAATTTATTTTATACCTATTTAGTTTGGTGAACTTTGAAAAATAAATTTTTAATATTATTTTTTAGTTTCATTCAATGTTTGCCATCTTCAGTCAGAGGAACTAAAAAATCAGTATTAAAACTTATGGTTCAAAATTCACAGATAGGTAGAAAAGAAGCATGAACATTTAATGTTTATAGTGATGTTTGTTGTACGTTTTTAGCATTTATGGTTCTGAAATTATTAAATCTTAAAACCACACTAGGACTTTTGGGACACCTGATCCACAGAAAACAGTAGATGTTTTCAAATGGAACATGAGGCGATGATCGTCTGCTTTTTTTCAGGAGGGAAGGCAAAGTCTCAGGCTTTGGAGTGACACCAGAGCTGATTTTTTGTGTGTGTGTGTGTGTGTTTTATGTGAAAGTTTACAGCTGAAGTTAATTTCTCTTACAAAAATTTATACACATATTGTTATGTGGCACAAGTTGCAATCCCTATAATGTGACAGCACGCTCCCCCTTTCCACCCCAGGTTTCCCATGTCCATCCAGCCAGCTCCTATCCCTTTCTGCATTCTTATCCTGCCTCCAGACAGCAGCCACCCATTTAGTCTTGTGTATCTGCCTGAACTAAGAAGCACACTCTTCACGAGTATTATTTTATGTTTTATACTCCAGTCTAATCTTTGTTTGAAGAGTGAGCCTTGAGAATGGTTTTAGTTTGGGGTTAACAGAGGGTTCGGGGGCCATGGCTTCGAGGGTTCCTTCGGTCTCAGTCAGACCATTAAGTCTGGTCTTTTTACATGAATTTGAGTTTTACACCACACTTTTCTCCTGCTCCATCAGAGACTCTCTGTTGTGTTCCCTGTCCGGCTGGTCATTGGTGGTAGCCAGGCACCATCTGGTCTCAGGGTGATGGAGTCTCTGGTTTATGTGGCCCTTTTGCCTCTTGGGCTAATATTTTCCTTGTGTCTTTGGTGTTCTTCATTCTCCTTTGCAGAGCTGAGTTTTAATTCAGCCTAGCTACTTCCAGCTGGGTGATCCTGACAGCATAACATAACTTTTATTTTTTTAATTGTACTTTAGATGAAGGTTTATGGAACAAACGGGCTTCTCATTAAACGTTTAGTACACATATTATTTTATGACATTGGTTAACAACCCCACGACATGTCAACCCTCTCCGTTCCCGACCTTGAGTTCCCTATTACCAGCTTTCCTGTCCCCTTCTGCCTTCTAGTCCTTGCCACTGGGCTGGTGTGCCCCTTTAGTCTCATTTTGTTTTATTGGCCTGCCTAATCTTTGGATGAAGGATGAACCTCTGGAGTGACTTTATTACTGAGTTAAAAGGATGTCCAGGGGTCATACTCTAGGGGTTTCTCTAGTCTCTGTCAGGCCACTAAGTCTAGTCTTTCTTATTGAGTTAGAATTTTGTTCTACACTTTTCTCCAGCTGTCCAGGACCCTCTGTTATGATCCCTGTTAGAGCAGTCAGTGGTGGTAGCCAGGCACCATCTGGCTGTACTGGACTCGGCCTGGTGGAGGCCGTGGTAGATGTGGTCCATTAGTCCTTTGGACTAATCTTTCCCTTGTATCTTTAGTTTTCTTCATTCTTCCTTGCTCCCAAAGGGGTGAGACCAGTGGAGTATACTAGATGGCTGCTCACTGGCTTTTAAGACCCCAGATGCTACTCACTACAGTAGAGCGTAGAACGTTTTCTTTATAAACTATGCAATGCCAATTGAGCTAGATGTTCCCCAAGACCATGGTCCCCACAGCTCTCAGCCCAGCAATTCAGTCCCTTAGGGAGTTTGGATGTATCTATGGAGCTTCCATGACCTTGTTTTGTACAAGCTATGCTGGCTTCCCCAGTATTGTGTGCTGTCTTATCCTTCACCAGAGTTACCACTTATCTATTGTCTATTAAGCATAACATAGCTTTTTTTGAGCATCAATTATTTATCTATAAAATAGGGCTAAAAAATAATAAAACAGTTACTGTAGAATCGACTCCAACTCATGGTGACCCCATATGTGTCAGAGTAGAACTGTGCTCCATAAGATTTTCAGTGACTGATTTTTCTAAAGTAGGTGACTAGGCCTTTCTTCCAAGGTGTTTCTGGGTGGACTTGAACCTCCAACCTTTTGATTAGCAGCCGAGAATGCTTTAATGGCTTGCACCACCCAAGGATTATAGGGCTAAATAGCATCCTTTTATGTGATTGTCTTGAGAACAACATATGTAAGTGTCTGTCTCAGTCGAACCCCACCCCCAGGAAAATGTAGCCATTTTGCTGAGCAAGAACCTTCTGTGTGCTGAAGTTTTACAGAAATTTCTTCCATCTGCTTATGAGCATCTGAGTTCTGCATCTTGATTCCCACTGATGAGTTTTGAGGCTAAGAACATACTACCCGTACCCGTACCCATTGCCATCAAGTTGATTACGACTCATAGTGACCCTTTAGGACAGAGTAGAACAGCCCCATAGAGTTTCCAAGGAGCGCCTGGTGGATTCAAACTGCCAACCTTTTGGTTAGCAGCTGTAGCACTTAACCACTACACCACAAGGGTTTCCCGGAGCATGCTAGTAGGGCTAAATAATGCATCCTGAGTTGTGTAGCCAGCAAGGGGTGGAATGCTGTGTCTATCTGACTTCAAAAGCCTATGGCCTTTCTAGTATGTAAGTCTCACAGGATTTTAAGAGAATTTCAGGACTTCCTACTATTTTGTTCCCCCATTTCCCCAAAGAGTGAGAAAGAGAACCTTAGGCAAATGCTTTGGGAAAGAGTATGGTGCAAGAAAAAGGGCAAGGCGACAGCTGGGCCAAGGTAAGGGGTCCACAGTTGGGTTTTCAGGAAAAACAGCCAGGTTGCCCCCTGAGTGGGAAATTCAGTTTCTAAACCAGATGGCCTTGCTGGCATCCCCAAAGGCCGCACAGGTGTGCCAGAATGCATGAGCCATTTGGGTCTCTGGGTATAGAGTGAGTGTGTACAGAAGTCTTGTCAATACCTCTGCCACGTAGGCATGTCCCAGTTGTTAAGGGTCCTGAATGATGGCTGTCTTAGTTATCTAGTGCTGCTATAATAGAAATACCACAACTGGATGGCTTCAACAAACAGAAGTTTATTCTCTCACAGTTTAGGAGGCTAGAAGTCCAAATTCATGGTGCCAGCTCTGGGGGAAGATATTTCTCTTTGTTGGCTCTGGGGGAAGGTCCTTGTCATAAATCTTCACCTGGAATAGGAGCTTCTCAGTGCAGGAACTCTGGGTCCAAAGGATACACTCCCCTTCTAGTTCTTCATTCTTGGTGGCATGAGGTCCACCTTCTCTCTGCACTGTATTTTGAGATTGACTCAAAATACAACTTAATACTGTAGATTGAGTCCTGTCTCATTAACATAACTGCCTCTCATCCTGCCTCATTAACATCATAGAGGTTAGGATTTATAGCACATAGGATAATCACATCAGATCACAAAATGGTGGACAACCATACAATACTGGGAATCATGGCCTAGCCGAGTTTACACATATTTTGGGGGGACACAATTAAATCCATGACAATGTCTCTAATTCTTTTTCCAACTTTCTGAGGATTGAGGTCATTTTCCTAAACTGTTACTCAGGTTCTCCAAGGGCCAAATAACCCTTTCTCCAATTCTTCTTCTTTTTTTTTTTTTTAAGTCATATTTGCCTATGATAATCTTATTTTCTTCCCTCAGAGGAAAAACTGCTACTGAAGCTGCTGATGACATCGTCAATAACCACCTCCCAAAGCTGCAGGAACTTGGCGGAAGTGGGGAAATACACGTTGATAATATAGATGTGTTCTGTGAAAAGGGTGTCTTTGACCTCAGTTCCACCAGAAGGATTCTTCAAGGTGGAAAAGACATAGGGCTGCAGATTAACTTCCATGGGGATGAACTCAACCCAATGAAGGCTGCCGAGGTACAGCTGCCCTTTTGCTTTTCCTCGGTCAACACGCATTCTTGCGCATTTGTGTTGTAGAAAACTTCATTAGTTTGTTCGAAGTTTGGAGTAGTCTCCTGGGAAGATAGAAAAGGGGGTAATTTGTTTGAACAATGTGCAAATTGTTCTGGTTAGGCCTTGGAAACCTTGACATTTGTTAGACTTACTATTTTGCTGGTCATTTACTTTTATCATCATATGCTGGTGGTATTAGAAAAAGAAGTACCTCTGTGTACTAAATTCCCAACATATTTTGGTTAGCACATGAAGCCACACTAGCATAGTATATTAATATCTCATGTAGCTTCTAAAATCATTCTGTGACAGCTATCCAGATGAATTTTGGTGGAGTACACCATTAATGGAAACCCTGGTGGCGTAGTGGTTAAGAGCTGCGGCCACTAATCAAAAGGTCGGCAGTTCAAATCCACCAGGTGCTCCTTGGAAACCATATGGGGCAGTTCTACTCTGTCCTATAGGGTTGCTGTGTCGACTCAATGTCAATGGGTTTGCTTTCTTTGGGGTTTACACCATGAATAGTCACAGGATGATTTTCAGATATATATATATATATATCTTGCCTGAATTCATTTATTCATTCTTTCAACAAATATTTGAGTGTCTATCATGCACCAGGAGCTCTGGTGGCACAACTGTTAAGCACTCAGCTGTTAACCGAAAGGTTAGTGGTTCGAACCCACCTAGCGACCCCATGGGAAAAGGACCTGGCAATCTGCTCCCATAAAGATTAAAAGAAAAATTTACAGCCTAGAAAATCCTATGGAGTAGGTATACACTGTCACATGTGATTGCCATGAGTCGAAATCAACTCAATGGCACCTGACAACAACTGTGTGTCAGGCACTGTTCTAGGCATTGTGGATTCAGTTGGGAGCCAGCCCAAGTCCCGCTGTCATGAATCTAGGCGTCTCTCCTAATATAAACAACCACCCTCAGGCAGAAATAGAGATGCAGATACACCGCATGCCCCTCAACCACAACACGACCAGCTGGATCTCTTAATAACACTTCTAAATCTTCTTGTTCTGGGTCTCCTGCCCTAGTGAATCACACCTTCATGTATCTATTGCTTAAGTAAAAAACCTGGGACTCATTCCCCTCCCCTACCACACTTCAGCCAACCACCAAGTCCTCCCAGTTCTCCTAAATATCTCTGGATCTGTTTCTCTTTACCTAATGCCCAGTTCAAACTACCATCAGCTGTTACCTAGATTCTTGCAGTAACTGATCTCCTTGCCTCAGTCTTGCCTCCGCTTTAATCCATTCCCTCCACGCATGTTGTCCTTTCTCTCCTTTGCTTTGTTGTTGTGGTTAGGTGCCACTGAGTATGCTCCAATTCATAGAGACCTTCTATATAGCCAAATGAAATGTTGCTCGGTCCTGCGCCAGGCTCACAATCGTTGCTATGCTTGAGCCCATTGATGCAGCCACTGTGTCAATCCACCTTACTGAAAGTCTTCCTCTTTTCCGCTGACCCTCTACTTTACCAAGCATGATGTCCTTCTCCAGCAATTAGTGTCTCCTGATGACCTGCCCAAAGTAAGCTAGATGAAGTCTCACCATCCTTGCTTCTAAGAAACATTCTGGCTGTACTTCCTCCAGGACAGATTTGTTTGTTCTTCTGGCGGTTCATAGCATATTCAATATAAAGTCTTACTATTACTCTTGGGATTAATTCCAAACACCATAGCAGAATCCAGGCCTTGCTTACATCTTCACCTTCTCCCCTCTCTCCTCCACCTTCTCTCCTTCTCCATCCTCTTCACCATGAACCAGCCACAATGAACTACATTCAGCACCCCTAATGCTTCATGCCTTTGCACATGCTAATCTGAACAGTCCCCCTTTGTCTGGCTAACTCTAATTCTACCACTTTTTCTGGGACTCCTTCCCAAGCTCTTCTGAGAGTGGTGATGGCCTCTCCCTGTACTTCTCACACTGTGTTACAATTGCCTCTATGATTCCTACTGGATTGTAAACACAGTGAGGGTGGGGACCATGTCTTGCACTTCATTATCCCTAGAGGTTAGCACAGTGCCGGCTGTATAGATGGCACTCAGTAAATAAATATTTGTTGAATGTGAACTGAGTGGTCAACAAGCTACTTTTGGTCATAGAGGGTGGCTGGTAGACTAAATCAGTGGTGGTCAAGACCCAGAATGAGTTAAGTCAAATTTAGGAAAGTGAGACCGTGCCATTTGTGATTCCAAGGTCAAAAAGAAACTAACCCTGGGGAGCGCAGTCTGTCCTGTTGGCTCCAGGCTTCCCAGCACCCCTAACCAAAATACTCCTAGGCCTCAGGAAGCTGCTCATGAGGGGATCAGCTGTTTCCTGCTCTGACTGGGGTGTTGCAGCCTCTCTGGGCCACAGTGGAATTTCAAATATCAGTCTTTTCCTTTCCTTGAAAGGCTTAACATATCACTTTTCAGCCTGAAACACATGGGTATGTGTGCACGCATGAAAATTTGTCCGGTTAGGGATAAAGCACATGATGAGACCCAGAGGAGAAGAAATCTACTTTGACGTATGCTTCCATTGTCATCATCACAGTACCTCCTCTTGGTTTTCTTCCAACAATCTAGCCTAAACTTTTCATCTGGAGAAATTTTAACCTCAAGTAGATATTTTCAAATTATACCAATGATTCCAAGCTTTAAAAAATTTTTTTTTAATTCATCTGTTTTCACTGGCTGAAATGGCATTCCAAGATACCTTTCTTTATTGTGTTTTTATGATAATATAATCATTAGATGGAAACCTTGGTGGTGCAGTGGTTAAGAGTTTGGCTGCTAACCAAAAGGTTGGCAGTTCGAATCCACCAGCTGCTCCTTGGAAACTCTGTGGGGCAGTTCTACTCTGTTCTATAGGGTCACTATGAGTCAGAATTGACTTGACAGCAATGGGTTTGGTTTTTGGTTTTTTAATCATTACATTTTATTACCAATATTGCTAAAAGTTTTATTCTGCTCTTATGAATTTTCTGTTTCAGAATGTATATCTGAAGCTTATCAGAAAGCATTCGTGTTTAAGAATAGGTTTTGAAGTGTCATGTTAGCTGATTTTCAATTAGATGCCCAAACACAGATGATTTACCCATTTTGAAGCTTGTGCCTGCCAAGAGGTAGTTGGCAAGAAATCTTAATAACAGAGTGCTGTTTCTTTTTGTGGGGTAACAGTTGTATGGTTCTTTATTGATTTGTTGTTGCCATTTATCAATCTTTCTGTCTGCATATTCTGCTTAGCTCGGGGCTGAACTGGGCGCCCAGGCAATCAGCCACCTGGAAGAAGTCAGTGATGAAGGCATTGCTGCCATGGCAACAGCCAGGTGCGCTGCTGTTCTTCTGCCCACCACGGCCTACATGCTGAGGTAAGGTCGTTTCTCACACTCCAGCACAAGAGCTGCAAGTCCCAAAGGTGAAGTCAAGACTTCTGAGGTGCTTAAACGTTATTTCATTGCTCTAAAAACCATTAAGAATGCAGATCAAGCAAGAAAACTTAGCTCGTGGGAGATGCTAACTCTGGAATGATTTTATAAATGAATTAATTACCCTTAGGTAAGGTTCCTAAAAAAAAAAAAAGGTTCCTAGGTGACGAAAACTGTTAGCGCTCTATTGCCGACCTAAAAATTGGTTCACACCCACCCAGTGGTACCACAGAAGAAGTGGTGATCTGATTACAGCCAGTAAAACCCTATGGAGCAGTTCTACTCTGCAACAAATGGGGTCACCGTGAGTCAGAATTGACTCCACAGCGACTAACAACAACAAACCCAAGGAAGGGGCTTAGACCCCGATTGCCTTTGAGTGGCAGGATTACTGGGTAGAGTGGTGCTTTCTTTTTCTTTCTTCTTGGTTTTTGGAGTTTTCCAAATCCTTACAAATCAGTATGGGTTTGTTTTATAATCAGAAAATAACAAAACAGGCTTTATACTTTTAAAAACATGCGTAAGATGTTAGGGATATTCAGCCATAGTCAGAATCCGAAGGAGCCGTTTTTCTAAGAGGATGCAGGTGGGTACAGTAATTGTATACCAGAATCCTCCTGAGTCCTGGGAGCATGGGAGGAAAGACGAGACACGTAAGTCTATTTTGTAAAGTCTCCTCAGGGATTCTGCAGTATGTCTTCTATAGATAGATTGAATATACTTAGTCTGTCTTTTATAACTGCCATTGCCCTAATTCTAACAACCGTGAGACCTGAGACCTTCTGATACTTTCAAATGCATCACATACATGACAACCACTAAGTTTGTGGTCTAAGAGGCCAGCATTCCAAGGCAGTTTATTTTCTCTTAGGAATAGGTGCTTTCTGTGTGGTTGGGATACATGGTCTTCACGGGGCTGATTCTGCTGCAGTTATGGCCTTAGGACAGTGGTTCTCAACGGGCAATTTTCCCCCACAGGACACTTGGCAACACCTGGAGACATCGTTGGTTGTCACAGCTAGGGGTGGGGAGTGCTACTGCCATCTAGTGGGTAAGAGTCCTTGCCTCTAAAAATTATTAGCCAGAGCCAGGGCTGGGTCCTGGGACAAAAAAGTAAGCTATAATAATAATAATAATAATAATAATAATAATAATAATAATAATAATAATAATAATAATAATAATAATAATAAAAAGAGTCCTTTCAGTGTTCCTTAGCCCCTGCTGACCTTTCCAGTGGTTGGACAGGGGCAATAGTCTAAATAATTTAATAGCCTGTTCAGCGAGGGCACCAACCGGTAAAAACGGATGCGAAGCCATCACAAATAGGTGGAAGGGTGGGGTCTCAGGGAGGGACCAGGTTACCCTGATGTTGTTTGTTGTTGTTAGGGGCTGTCGAATCGGTTCTGGCATCAAAATGCAACACTGCCCAGTTTGGTGCCATCCTCACAATCATTGCTATGTTTGAGCCCATTGTCACAGCCACTGTGTCAGTCCATCTCTTTTTTAATGACCCATAGTACCTTACCAAGCACAGTATCCTTCTCCAGGGACTGGTCCAGCCTGATAACATGTCCAAAATATGTGAGACAAAGTTGTATTCAATAAGCAGCAGGCAAACTGGTCCATAACGGCTGAGTATCAGCCCTGTGTCATCACCATGAAACAATAGCAGTTTAGCATAGCAAAGGCTAAAATGGAATAAAGAATTCTGTGGGAGCCCAGAGGAAGTAATGGCTGGCAGGGATGGCTGGGGAGACTTCTCAGAGGAGAAAACATTTGAGTTATGTCCTAAAGAATGAATGATATTCTGCCAGGAAAGTCAGTGAGGTGCCAAGTCCAGGAAAAAGCACAAGCATTTTAGTCACTAGATCCTTGGGTTTTGAAATTTTAAAGGGCCTGCAAAAATGTTTAAGACCTAAAAGAGAAGGGGAGGGGCATGAGCAGAAAATGTAATAATTGCGTTTGCATTCATTAATTGTTTGTATTTGGGAGTCACAAAATGTTATATTACATTTGAAAACAATTTGTGGGTTACAGTTTTCTCTCTGAGCAAGAATCTCTAAATATATGTAAATATTGCCAAGATAAAAAACTAAAAAAAAATAGACAGTTACAAATTAAACAAGTTAGTCATAGAGTAATAAAAATCACTGCCCCCCAGGTGCCTAGCTACCACCACCAACCACTCTGACAGGGATTACAACAGAGGGTCCCAGACTGAGTGGGAGAAAATTGCAGAACAGAATTCAAATTTACAAAGACCAGACTTACTGGTCTGACAGAGACTGGAAGAACCCACGAGACTACTGCCCCTGGATACCTTGCTAACTCAGAACTGAAGCCACTCCCTCCAGCCAAAGATTAGACAGGCCTATAAAACAAAAAATAACACACGTGAAGAACATGTTTCTTAGTTCAGTCAAGTATACGAGACCAAATGGACAACACTTGCCCAAAAGCAAAGACAAGAAGGCAGGAAGGGACAGGAAAACTGGATGAATGGACGTGGAGAACCAGGTAGAAAGGCGGAGAGTGCTGACACATGGTGGGGATTGCGACTAATGTCACAAAACAATTTATGTATAAATTTTTGAATGTGAAATAAATTTGCACTGTAAACTTTCATGTAAAGCACACACACATACACAAATCTCTGCCAGCACACTGGCCTGGTTTTACCACTAATTAACTGGACACCAGTTGTCGTTGAGTCAGTTCAGATTCATGGCAACTCCACATGTGCCACAGTAGAACTGTGTTCAATAGGGTTTTCGAAGGCTGATTTTTTGGAAGTAGATCATCAGGCCTCTCTGGACAGACTTGAACCTCCAACCTCCCTCTGTGCATCCAAGCTCGTTAATGGTTTACACCACCCCAGGCACTTACCAATAATTACTTAATCTGTTATCTCTGCTTCTTCTTCCAGAACATGACCCCCCCTTGCCATCGAGTCGATTCAGACTCCTGGTGACCCTGTAGGACAGAGTGGAACTGCTCTATAGGGTTTCCAAGGAGCAGCTGGTGCATTTGAACTGCCGACATTTTGGTTAGCAGCCAAACTCTTAACCACCGCGCCACCAGGGGATGGCTATCCTCTTTCATTCTGAATATCTGCAAAAATTTCAAC
Organism: Loxodonta africana; assembly: GCF_030014295.1. Lineage (NCBI taxonomy): Eukaryota > Metazoa > Chordata > Mammalia > Proboscidea > Elephantidae > Loxodonta > Loxodonta africana. Next base: position 35,922,925 of record NC_087345.1, on the reverse strand, counting down.
TCTAGAGACTGATATTTATATATTTTTCTTCCTCTTAGACTGAAGCAGCCTCGAGCCAGAAAGATGTTAGAGGAAGGAGTAATAGTTGCTCTAGGAAGTGATTTCAACCCTAATGCGTATTGCTTTTCAATGGTAATTATTTTCAATGTGTCTTTCTGAGCAGAGTATCAAACTGCTACCAAGCATTTAGATAATTTAAATGTACTGCACCAACTGTTAAAAATTTATAAAATATCTAACAATATTTTCCTGTGAAACAAGAAAAAAAAGTGTAGATAGTAGTGTAGTTGGATATTTTTGGGCGACATGAATGCCTCCAGGCTTAGGGAGGAGAGAGAAGGTTCTATTTGCATTCTTTTCTGATTCTGCCTTAAGCATTGTAGTTTTACAATAACCATTTCTCAGAGAGAAAAAAGTCTGGAAGCTCAAAGAGGTTTTATTAAGTAAGGGTGGAGGTGAGCTGCATCTTACACAGTAACTTGGAAAGTTGTAAATAAATACTAAATACTCAAGGGATCATCTCTATAATACGAGGCATTGGTGGTTCAGTGGTAGAATTCTTGCCTTCTGTGCAGGAGACCCAGGCTTCGCTCCTGGCCAATGTACTTCGTGCACAGCCACTACCCATCTGTCAGTGGAGGCTTGGGTGTTGCTATGATGCTGAATAAGTTTTAGTGGAGCTCCCAGACTAACTAAGATGGACTAGGAGGAAAGGCCTGGTGATCTAGTTCCAAAAATCAGCCAATGAAAACCCTATGGATCACAACAGTCCAATCTAGTCTGCAACCAATCATGGGGATTGCGCAGGACCAGGCAATGTTTTATTCTGTTGCGTGTTGGTTTACCATGAGTCAGTGGTTACTTAAAGGTGGCTACCACCACCAACAATCTCTATAATAAGGGAATCTTTTCTAAAGCATAAGATCTTTTATGTGTAAATTTTAATCTTCCCGTACCAATTTAACTAGTTTCACCTATACATTTAACTAATGTTATTTGTTGTGCTGTGTTGAGAAATGTCCTAAGTAGCAGTTGCCGTTTTTTTACTTTCCTCTAAAGCATTTCTTCTCCCCCATTAGCCAATGGTCATGCACTTGGCCTGCGTCAACATGAAAATGTCCATGCCGGAGGCCTTGGCTGCTGCTACCATCAATGCCGCTTATGCCCTGGGAAAATCTCACACACATGGATCTCTGGAAGTTGGCAAACAGGGAGACTTTGTAATCATCAATTCCTCCAGGTGAGTGGTCTTCCAACTTGGCTATTTTATTTTATGCTCATTGTAATATGTAGACTTGGTTTAAATGCCCTTTCTACTGATTGTTAGTGTTGGGCTCTCTCCACGTTCATAATCTACCCAACCCCTCTTTCACTTCACTCTTTTCTACCAGAAAGTCTACCCGTTGCTGTCGTTGTGTGCTGTTGAGTCAATTCTGACTCACAGTGACCCTACAGGGTAGAGTAGAATTGCCTCATAGGGTTTCCTAGGCTGTAATCTACGAGAGCAGATCACCAGGTCTTTTCTCCCGAGGGGCCGCTGACCTTTTGGTTAGCAGCCGAGCACTACACCACTGTGCCACCAGGACTACAGGATAGACTAAGTTTTCAGATCTCTTCATCCATTTTATGGAGCTCTGGTGGAGGAGTGTTTAAGAGCTATGGTGAGCTACGGCTGCTAACCAAAAAGATCAGCAGTTCGAATCCACCAGGCGCTCCTTGGAAACCCTATGCAGCAGTTCTACTCTGTCTTATAGGGTCACTATGAGTCGCAATTGATTCGATGGCAACAGGTTTTTGTTTTTTGTTTTCATCCATCTTACATCTTTCCTAGATCTCCAGGCTCCTGCCCTAACTGTTTGCCTGGACTTTGGACTTGTGCCCTCTGTGATGTGTTTTTGTTTTCTAGCTTGGCTTTTGACCCTCTGCTTGCATTGGGGCACATGTGTCTCAACTCTGGCTTAGCACCCTGGTTCTGATTCAGAACCTCTCTGACTTCACATACCTATTGGATCTCAGTAACCTTGCTTTAGCTTTCCTGTTCTGGTTTCTCATTGCTCTCCTACAGTGCTGCTACCTGGGCCTCCAATGTGACAATTCAAGTCTTAATTGTTCTAAATCTAGAAGCTGTAGACCCCATGACTCCTTGACACTAATGCACATAGCTCTTGGACATCATGTTCAGCACAGAACAAAAGGAGTTCCATAATTCTACTCTCCATAGTCAAAAACCACTTTCTCTATTGAAAATAATGCTGACGTTACCGCTTGTCATCACTTAGAGAATCAGATATTTTAAAATCAAATACTTAAATGATATTATTAAGCAGTGTTTGACTTATCATAGATCAGTTAATTATGTTTTTAAAAAGTCTAAATACTAATGACTGGATGTAAAGAAATTTTTAGAAAATGTGTTTTTAAATTGGAGCCCTGGTGGTACAGAGGTTAAGAGCTATGGCTGCTAACCAGAAGGTCAGCAGTTCGAATCTACTAGCCACTCCTTGGAAACCCTATGGGGCAACTCTGCTCTGTCCTATAGGGTCACTATGAGTCGGAGTCAACTCGATGGCAATGAATACGGGTTTGGTGTTTTTAAATTAGTATTTATGGATAAATATAATTTTGGCTTGTGTGCATTGATATACTTTTGTATTTCTTTCTAGATGGGAGCACTTGATTTACCAGTTTGGAGGCCATCATGAACTAATTGAATATGTTATAGCTAAAGGAAAAGTGATCTATAAAAAATGACAGATGTGAAAAGAAAGAGAAGACTATGATTGTAAAAATAACTCAATACAGTTATATTAAAAGTTAAAATACCTTAGTAGTTTACAAGAATTATGTCACACTTAAATATATTTCAATTTTTGTTAATCATCTGAAAAAAACAAGGGATTAATTCATTATAACTAAGCTTATGCACCTGAACATTTAAACAGGTAAACTTACCATGATAATAATCTCAAAACATCAATTTATTTCACAAAGATTTATCACAAATCTTCTGAAGATTAATATGATAAGGTATCACAAATATGCCTTTGTGAGGAAAAGCAGACTGACAATTAGGTAGACATGGATTGAAATTTCCCTTTTGTTTCTGCTTTTCAAATTTTGGTGTTTACATTTAGTGAATGCTGGGGGATTGATGGAAATCCAAGTAATATGCCCCAAATCAAGCTAAAACAAGGCTATGGAGTTCCTGGGTAGTGCAAAGGTTTAACGTGCTTGGCTGCTAGCCAAAAGGTTGGAGGTTGGAGTCCACCCAGAGGTGTCTTGGAAGAAAAGCTTGGTGATCTACTTCTGAAAATTCAGCCTTTGAAAACCCCATAGAGCACAGTTTTCCTCTGACACATGGGGTTGCCACAAGTTGGAACTGACTCAGTGGAAACTGGTGGTAGGCCTTCTATAATAGGCAAACAGTATTTCCAGCTCCTCCCCCTCTAGTGAGTCTTTCTAGATTCTCTTTGAACGAATTAGTATCCCTTTTTTTTGATGGGAGGTGGAAACCCTGGTGGCCTAGTGGTTAAGTGCTACAGCTGCTAACCAAGAGGTTGGCAGTTCGAATCCGCCAAGCGCTCCTTGGAAACTCTATGGGGCAGTTCTACCCTGTCCTATAGCGTCACTATGAGTCAGAATAGACTTGACAGCAGTAGTTTTTTTTTTTTTTTTTTTGAGGGAAGGTGTCTTTCCATTTCTGACTTCTCAACCCTAGTAATAAAGCTTCACAGCAGAGTTTAAGACTTGCCGTTTTGTATATGAGTACAGGTGCCTTCCTGAAATGGATGCATCTTGACCAAATCCAATGATGTGATTTCTTTGACATTATTTTCAAGTTTTTGATTCTTGAGATTCCAAATGTGTAAACATCATATTCCAACTCTCAGTAAATACGTGCTGTTGCTATCGCTGTTTCCTTAAGGCCCTGGAAGCAGATCAGCACTTTTGTGTATTAGAGCTTTTTAGGAAATGCACCTATTAAAAATTGTTTGTAAAGAGTGGATGATTGTTAATATAAATGGGTAATTCCAAAGCCATGTGCCCTTACTTGATATCTTAAATGTTTTAATCATTATCTTTACGATCTTAACTACGTTATCACTTTGTCCTATTTATGGGGAAATGGTTTAAGAAGTAAACATTAACTAGCCAAATGATTACCAATTCCAGATTGATAGAGCTTAAGTGATTGAGGCTTTACTGGATTTAATGTTGAAAGGGTAAGGTAACACGCACACATTGCTGGTAGCACGAGGTCTGTGGCCCGTGGTCCGTCATGTGCTTGGCACAGGAGCCTTGAGGGTTGGGGGCTATGGTTGCTGTGGGTGATGCCTCCCCTCTGACGAATCACCTAGTCAGTGATGGGAGTTGGGGGTGCAAGAGATAGACATATAAGCTCAAACTAAATGTTAGGTCTGCTCTGGAACCCGAACTACACATATATAAGAAGGTAAAGTGCATCTTATTTCCTCTTCTAGGAAACCCTTTCTCGAACACAGGTCTGATGTGAATGAAAGCAGAGGAGACGCCCAATTCAGATTGCTTTAGTTCTTTCAGGACCTTGTGCCGTTGTTGGCTGCTATCAAATCAGTCCCCAACTCATGGTGACTCCATGCGCAATGGAACAAAACACTACCTGATCCTGTGCTGTTCCTCTGCTAGGGTAGGGATTGGACTGTTGTGATCCATAGTGTTTTCACTGATTGATTTTCAAAAGTAGATTGCCAGGCATTTCCTCCTAGTCCATCTTAGTGTCTGGAAGCTCCTCTAAAACCTGTTCAGCATGATAGCAACATGCAAGCCTCCACCAATAGATGGGGTGGCTATGCATGAGGCGCATTGGCTGGGAATCGAACTTGGGTCTCTTGCACTGAAGGTGAGAATTCTACTACTGAACCACTAATGTCCCCCACTGTAGATAGTAGGCACTCACATATTTGTTGTGTGAGTGAACTCTGGCAAGATATGTTTGACATCAAACAAGTCCTTTGGTGGAGAGAATAGGTTTTCTTCCCATGAGATGTGGAACGGAGTAGGAAGTATCAGATGCTTAAAAGATCAAGTGGAAAATTCTCAAAATGGTACAGTGAGATGGGAAAATCCCTATTCTGTGCTCCACATTGTGTTAGATCAATGTTTATCAACCTTTAAGGAAATGTTTCTCACTCCAGAAGAAAATATACATTTAATTAATTAGAATTTGAATGAAATATAATCTCTCCCTATACTAAGTAGATACTAAGGAATAAGATTTTTTTTGGGTAGGGTTGAGCTCGGAGGGTCACAAACCTTTGTAATAGGCAACTTTTTTTTTGCTTCCCACAACCAATTTTTCCTCCCTTTGTTGAGCTGAGAATGTATACATTAGATCCTGTAGGGGACAGGCAAGGTGTCATGGTATACTGAAAAAGAAGGGAACACAAATTTGGGACTTGACAACTGGGCTTTGATTTCATCTTGAACTCTCTAAAATGTAGAGACCAGCTATAAAATGTAGAGGTAGGATTTGCTCCATCTCCGAAATCCTGGTTGTAAGCTGGGTCCTGCTTTCAGGGAATTTACAATGCATTATGGCCGGTAAGACTGGCATTAAAGGGTAGAATCAACACCAGAGAGCATTAAGTGTCTGTTCTCTTAAAAGGATACACTCTTGATGAAACACAGTAATTTTCTTACTTAAATTAGTTTTTCCAGATTTTCCCCAAAGTATGAGCATCTTGATCTTTATTACAGTAACCAGTGGTGTCAATGCCAGCCTCTGGAGAGAGGGAAGTTATTCCAAAAGACGATGACAAATGTTTTGCAAGTGGTTCTAGTGACACTACTGCAGGCATCGGATACTAGGTACCCAGATGGCATGAGCTGCCATTGGGCCACACTGCCACAGCAGTCTGCCATGCTCATGCACCTTCAATCTCTCAGAGGTATTTTGGCCTGGGAAAGTTTTGCTCTCCCCATTGTACCACTGCAAAAATGGGCTCAAACATACTAGCAATGTTGAGGCTGGCACAGGACCGGGCAATGTTTCATTCTGTTAAACATGAGGTCGCCATGAGCTGACTTGATGGCAACTAACAACAACTGTACCACTGGTATGGGCTATCACACTCTCCATGACCTGGCCCCTACTTCACCGTCTTCCCAAAACACTTCCACATGTTGCTATTGTTTGTTTAATTCTCTGGCCCAATGCCTGGAATATAAACTGTGAGGGCAAGGACAGGGCTATCTTGGTCATCCTTCGTTCAATGAAAGTGACCAACGTGGAAGTGGTTTCCTGGCGTAAATGTCTCCTGACGTTGGAATTTAGCTTACATTTCTCCTTTTTCTCCCCTTTCTCTCTGACTTCCACCATTCAAAGCCCAGCGCAGTCACCTCTTCCAGGAGGCCTCCCTAATGATCCAAAGGTCCTACAGTTGTTCTGCCTTCCTCTAGGACACGTTTGGTGCAGTAATTACTATTTTACATCCCTGACTAGATGGTGAGTCCTTGAATACAGAACTATGTGTTTTACTTGTACACCACAGTCCTGGGACAGCACCTCATACATAGTGGCTGTTATGGATTGAATCGTGGCCTCCAAAAAGAAATGTGGAAGTCCTAACTCCTATTCCTGTAAATATGACCCTGTTTGGAAATAGACATTTTCTTTTGTTTTGTTAATGAGGCCATACCAGAGCTAAAAAACAAACAATCTATTGTTGTTTCTACAGGACATAGTAGAACTGCCCCTATGGATCTCCAAGGCTGTAAATCTTTACAGAAACGGACTGCCACATCTTTCTCCAGTGGAGTGGCTGGTGGGTTTGAACCAACGATCTTTTTGTTAGCAGAAAAGTGCTTAATCACTGCACCACCAGAGCTCCTCAAAACCCATAACCATTGAGTCAATACTAGAGTAGGGTGGTACAATCACTTCTATGTGGTGTTTTATAAAAAAGCAGAATAGACACAGAGACATACACACACAGGGAAGACAAATACCAGATGAGGATGAAGCTACCAGGCCAGGAACCCCAAGGATTGCCAGCAGCAACTAGAAGCTCGAGGAGGCAAAGAAAAACCCTCCTCTAGAGCCAATGCCCTGATCCGTACTTCTAGTCTCCCAAACTGTGAGACAATAAATTTCTGTTCTTGTGGTATTTTTTGTTATGGCAGTAGTAGGTAACTAAGACAGTGACTGTGTTAGGTAGGATGCTAATGGCTGCAAAGATCAAAACCTAACTAAAATTAGCCTGAAAAGTAAGGAAATTTATTAGCTCATCATTGGAAATTCAGAGGTAGGGCAGGCTTCAAGAATGGTTTATCCAGCAGCTCAGCAATATTGAAGACCCAGATTCCTTCCCTCCCTCTGCTCTGCCATCCAGTGTCGGCGTCATCCCGAGGCTGGATTCGCCTCTGGGCCTGGCTGGTTTTAACTGCCATAGGCGCATTCCGCCTCCTCATTTGGGTCAAGCAGCAGGGGCAGAGTAACTGGCTTCCCTGGCTCTCAGGAAAGAAGCCACTTTTTCAGAAACCTCCAACAGAGCTCTCCTTGCGTCTCACTGGCCCAAATTGCAACCCAAGTCTTTTCTTGTACTAATTACTAGGCAAAGAGAATAGGATTTCCCTTAGAAAGGAGCTCTGCTAGCACAACAATGAAGCACATGACTGCTAACCAAAAGGTTGGCAATGTGAACCCACCCAACTGCTCCACAGCAGAAAGACCTGGCATTCTGCTCCAGTAAAGATTACAGCCTAGAAGATCCTATGGGGAAGTTCTACTTTTTCACATGGGTTTGCTATGAGTCGAAAATTGACTTGACGGCACTCAACAACAACCATGAGGCCTAACCCTGAGCGAAATGAATGGTGTCCTGCAGATTTGCTGCTGCTCAATGGGAAAGAGAAACAAAGTGTGCCAAGTTAATCTCATTTTCTAAACACCCTTTCTCAACTTTTAACATTTGTTGATGGAAATCTTTCAGAAACTTAATTAACTGAAGTTAGAATGGCCTCTCCCTAAAAAGGAGTTGGCACCCTGGTGGCACAGTGGTTAAGTACTCAGCTGCTAACCAAAAGGCTGGCAGTTCAAATCCACCATCCACACCTTGGAAACCCTATGGGGCAGTTCTGCTCTGTCCTACAGGGTTGCTAGGAATTGGAATGGATTAGACAGCAATGCGTGGGTGGGGTTTAAATAGGAGTTAAACTTCATTCAAAAAATCTAAGAATAAAGTGACAACATGACACAATTGAGAGTTAGTTCATTTCATATTTACCTCGAAGTTCTCTTGAAGGCAAGGCCAGTTACTAACATAGCCATGTAGAAAATTCAGTGAGGGTGTGTCATTGTGTCCCAGAGGGCCGAAGGGGCTGGTGGGGCCCAGCACTCCCCAAGTAGAAGTGAAGAGCCTCCTTTGGACTTTGAGGGCTCACTGGATCAATTGCAGCTCAGGGGTAACAATGAAAAAAGTTTATTCGTGTGTGTTTATATCTTAGCAATAAATGGCACCAAGAACAACCTTTCAGCAAATAAGCTCCTCAGCACAATTTTTTTTCCATTTTTTTTCTTGTACTTTAGATGAAGGTTTACAGAACTAGTTTCTCATTAAACGGTTGGTACACATATTGCTTTATGACATTGGTTAACCACCCCACAACATGTCAAAACTCTCCCTTCTCAAACTTAGGTTCCCTATTACCAGCTTTCCTGTCCCCTCCTGCCTTCTAGTCCTTGCCACTGGGCTGATGTGCCCCTTTAGTCTCGTTTTGTATTATGGGCCTGTCCAGTCTTTGGCTGAAGGGTGAACCTCAGGAGTGACTTCATTACTCAGTTGATAGGGTATCCAGGGCCCATGCTCTCAGGGTTTCTCCAGTCTCTGTCAGGCCAACAAGTGTGGTCTTTCTTTTTGAGTTAGAATTTTGTTCTACACTTTTCTCCAGCTCTGACCAGGACCCTCTGTTATGATTCCTGTCAGAGCAGTCAGTGGTGGTAGCCAGGCACCATCTAGTTGTACTGGACTCAGTCTGGTGGAGGCCATGGTAGCTGTGGCCCATTAGTCCTTTGGACTAATCTTTCCCTTGTATCTTTAGTTTTCTTCATTCATCCTTGCTCCTGAAGGGGTGAGACTAGCGGAGTATACTAGATGGCTGCTCACTGGCTTTTAAGACCCCAGATGCTACTCACTACAGTAGAATGTAGAACATTTTCTTTATGACCTATGTTATACAAATTGAGCTAGATGTTCCCTGAGACCATGGTCCCCACAGCCTCACTCCAGCAATTCGGTCCCTCAGGGAGTTTGGATGTATCTGTGGAGCTTCCATGACCTTGCCTTGTACAAGTTGTGCTTGCTTCCCCAGTATCGTGTACTAGCTTACGCTTCACCAAAGTTACCACTTATCTATTGTCTATTTAGTGTTTTTCCATCCCCATCTCTCCCCTCCCTCATAACCATCAAAGATTGTTTTCGTGCTCAGCATGTTTTTTGTTGACTGAATTGCTGGAATCAGCAGTTTTCACTCCTGTCCCCACCTTTCCTGTTGACGCATTGTAGTCTAATGAACGAAAACTCTATTGTGAAGTATATTTTTGGACCTGTTTAGGTTGTAATCAGGTATGCAAGTTGGCAAGTGTGTCTGTCCTTTCTTTGATTGGCTGCAGCTTGCAGAGCTCTAAGTTCAACCTCCTGGGATGGAGTGCCTTGTACAGTGTTGTGTGATCTTAGCCTTAAGAAGCCAGGAGGTCATCTGACCCATCCTTCACCCAGAGAGTTACACTTAAGCCTTCCCAAGGTCCTTATCTTCTTCTTGGGGAAAAAGAAAACAAATTGGGTAACAGATCCTAGCATCCCACCTGACCTCTGTCAATAGTGCTTCGTTTTAATGATTACCAATACAGGTAGAAGGTGGGTTAACTTCCGAGCATCAGATTTCTTATCTGTAAAATGAGAGGCTTCTTGCACAGGGTTACTATAAGAATGAGAATACAGTACTAACACATGGTAAGAAAGTGATGATAAAAACTTCAAACTCCAATTTAAGCATGTTAGTCCTTTTTCTGATATGTGCAGTGATAATTGAAAAATATGAGGTACACAGTTCCAGGGTCACTCAGATAACAATCTTTATATTCATTCCTAAATCCTTTCCATATAAACCCTCTTGCTGGTTTTGACTACCCTGTGGAGCAATTGCTTAAAACCTCTTGACTATTCTGTACTATAATTTAATGAATAAAAGAAAGAACAGCTTAAAATGGCTATTTGTGAAAGCATATGAAGGGGCATTTGTCATATGATGACCTATAACAATCAGTGAAAGAAAGTTAACTAGTGGAGAACTTGTCAAAATAAAGAAAAATAAAAATATAGTTCACAAAAATCTGGTGTTTTTGGAAAAGAATGCTGTCCATTGGTTTCCAGATTTAAATTCATCTGATGCTAAGAGTAGAAAAGAGACCCAGGTAACCTGTGGTTACTCTTCTCACCTTTAAGAGTGACTGACCTATTGATACTGTTAAGAAAGAAAGAAACTCCTATAATCTGAAAATACCCAGTGAGTCTTGAACCATGCCAACAAGAGCACAGTGCTGGATTTAGCAACTGTGTCAGTGTTATCAAAGAAGGTTTTAAAAGAACTGAATTACATATATAATAGACTGATCTACTTAGGAAAGGTCTCTCCCCTAGAATAATGCTGCCATAGGTGCCATCTGATCCGCTTGTCCACGACAAGGCTCATTAAAGGTCATCAGACTCTGGAAGCTTGGTATAATTCTTCTGTAGAAATTCTAGTTTAAAGGCGGTAGGAGAAACAGGTCTTGATTCTGGAATATGCTCCATTCTGTATTTTTCAATGTACGGTACAGCTACTTCCCAAATCTGAGAAGCAAGAGGAGAACAAAGTTGAAATGTTGGCAACACTGTTTTCACATGGCATTGAACATCAATTTCACCTGAAGTCAAAATGTTGCCTCTACCTGACTAGACACATAGAAGCTCTTTGCTTGCTTTTAAGTCATTTGACACATGATCTGTGCCAGTGAGTCTTTAGTTGCCTTACTAGCTTTTAAAATACAAAGTCCAAAATTCTTCTACAGTTACTTTGATAGTTTTCAGCTGCTTGCTTTTCCAAAGCACCAAAAACAAGCAAGCAAAGAATAAAACCAAGAAACAAACCTAGAAGACTTGGGTAAGCAGAGTTAAGGAAAATTGTTCAAGGGTAGGACTTTGTGTTTCCGGATGCTAACTCTTGAATGATAAAAGGCAGTTTACTGAGTTTCCCCCATTGCGTGGAAATGCCCTGTATTTTCTGTACTTAGACCTCCACTATCAATGTATGGCCGGTGGACTAGCAGCATCAGGATCACCTCAGACAAGTCAGGATCTCAGTCTCCAGCCCTGACCTGGAATCCCCGGGTGTTGCAAAAGATTAAGCACTCAATAATCAGCCAAAAGTTTGGTGGTTTGGACCCACCCAGAGGGGCCTCAGAAGACAGGCCTGGAGATCTGCTTCTGAAAGGTCACAGCCTTGAAAACTCTGTGGAGCACAATCCTACTCCCCACACATGGGATTGCTATGAGTTGGAATCGACTTGATGGCTCCTAAGAACAACTGAGACCTACTGAATCTGGGTCTGCATATTACCCGATTCCCCAGAGAGTCATATACACATGACAGTTTGAGATGCACTGCCTTAGAACCTTGTTTAGTTTTTACCTCTATCCACCAACCTATTCTCTTTCAAGCACAAAATCCTCTCAAATTAAGGCCCTGGTTCTGGCTTACAGATGCTTTTTTCTCTGATGCCTGCTGACAGCTAAGGAGCCTTCCTACTCCTTTGTATTACCTCAGAAAAGTGTGTTCTTTCAAAAGCCAGCCTCTCAACAGCTCTCTCCTAGCACCAAAGCTGGCAGCGGGCAAGCAGCTTCCCCTCAAAGTGTGCAGGGCAGGCTTAGAAATGACAACTGTGAAGATCAAAGGGAAAATCATTCCCCAAGAGCAGGGCAACTATTCCAGGGGAATTCAAATGATCCTAGGGAACAGTGATACCCACAGATTACAATAATAGGCTTAGAGAACTTCAACAAACAGCAACAACAAAAGTATATATGGGTCGTTGGTTTGATGAGTCAGAATCACATTGATTGTAACAGTCAAGATATATATAGTATATATCTATAGACTATATATCTGTATCTATAGACATATATACCAAAACAGATATATATATCAAATCATATATATATAAAAAATATATATATAGTATATTGTATATACACACAAGCATATATACCTATACCTATATATATATATACTGATATATATATGTGTGTGCGTGTATATATACACACACACACACAGAGGAAACCCGGGGCAGTTCTACTCTGTCCTATAGGGTCGCTATGAGTCAGACTCAACTCAACAGCAACAGATTTTTTGTTGTTGTTGTTTTATATATATACAAAAACATATGGATTTGAACTGCTAACCCCTTGGTTAGCAGTTGTAGCTCTTACCACTGCACCTCCAGGGCTCCTATATATATATATATTTTTTTTTGGTATGTGTATATATGTTGTTAATTGCCATCAAGTGGGCTCTAACTCACAGTGACACCACGTATTTTAGAGTAAAATTGCACTCCATAGAGGTTTTAATAGCTGATTTTTTAGGAGTAGATCACCAAGCCTTTCTTCCCAAGTACCTCTGGGTGGATTCGAGCTGCCCACCTGTCAGTTCTGTAGCGCAGTGCTTAACCATTTGCACCACCCAGCAATGAAGCAGACTGCTAAGCATCTGTATCTTATCAGCCAAGTCTACGGTCAATGAAGAAATGAGCAGTTAAGAGAACCTGTGTCTCACTCAGTGTGACAGAGGCAGGGACACACCAGGCCACGAGACAGACTCATAACCCTTTAAAGTAAAAACCTGGAAGTGTGTTGTCCCTCCAGGCATATGCTCCTATTACACCTGGTGGTGGTAGTTAGGATAGCAGCACTAGAAAGTACTTTTGGATGAAAGAGGACATTCTTGGAGAGGGGGATAGACAAACCTTTCATTCATTTTCTCCCCATGAATGCTTGTCCCCAAACTCCATTAAAAATCCATTTCCACTTCTAATTCTTGGATATTAATGTTTGGGTGCAACCTGGGGCACTTGAAAGTTTACCAAATGGCTTCTTAGTGGCCTTGCAAGTTGCATAAGTACCTTTTTGTTCATTTACAAGGAATAGCAAGAAAAAAAGAATAAGATAATGGTTCTCCACCTTTCCCTCTCACTTTACTTTCCTATCACAACCAAAAACAATGAAATCAGCCAAATAGTCAGCTTGCCTTCTGGTCTACCAGCAGCCGGTGTGCTGCCTCGATGTCCGGGGCTATGAAGCGGTCTTTTATCCAGGGCCTGGAGAGGAAGCACACCAGCCAAACATTAACCACTGCCAGGTTCACAGTTCTGAAATTGTGTAGTTCCAGTAATGTGTTTGACTTTACCTTACAACAGAGCGTACCAGGTCATAGACCTTCTCCAGTGGAGTGGTTGTTCTCAGGGGGCGTAGAAACTCGATACCCTGACAGGCTGCAAGAAGCTCGATGGCCAGTACTAAAACAGCAAGTGCAGAGGAGATGGTTGATTAAAGGCTGACCACATGCTTGAGGAAAATAAATGACACTGAAGTTAATGGCCATTGCCAGTCAACTAACAGGTGGTTGGGACTCAATTGGTAGAACGAAGCTGCCTTGGTATTTTTTTGCCTTGTTAAAATGGCTTTTGCAATCTCTCAGATGCATCTTTAAAGATGTGATGGGTTGAAGAGTGTCCCCCCAAAATTCAAGCCTACCCAGAATCTAAGAATGTCACATGACCTTATTTGGAAATACGGTCTGTGTAGAGGTAATTAAAGATCTCGAGATTAAACCATCCTGAATTTAGGATGGATCCTAAATCCAATGACTACTGTCCTTATAGAAGAGGAAGGGACACCGAGAGACACACAGAGAAGAAGGCCATGTGAAGGCAAAGGCATAGATTGGAATAAGGAAGCTACAAGCCATAGAATGCCAAGGATTGCTGGGAGACACCAGAAGCTAGGAAGTGGTAACAAAGGATTCTCCAATAGAGCCTTCAGAGGCAGCATGACTTCTAGTCTCCAGGGCTGTAAGAGAATAAATTCCTATTGTTCTGAACCATCTACTTTGTGGTAATTTATTACAGCAGCCCTAGGAAACTAACAAAAATGGTGAAAAGAAATGAGACATTTACCTGAATAGATTACCAGAACCTCAACACCACCCAAGAAGCTGTCCATTAGTCTACACTATCAAAATCTGCCACTTTCCCCCATTCACTTCCTGAAACCAAGAGGCCAGATTTGTTTCACGTTGTTAAAAAAGTTAGGGGAGAAAAAAATGGAAAGACTATCCAATCTTGAGGCTAGACCCCAACTCTATTAAGTAACGTGTGCCTTTCAGTCAAGATCCTTTACTTCTTGAAGTTTCCATTTCCCTATCTGGGAAGTAAGGGGCTAGACCAGAAGATGTGAAGTTCCTTCCAGGTTTGAAATGGATTCTGTAACTTCATTGTTTCCCTGTTGACTTGTTTGTACTCACCAGAGTGTGTAATGTGCTTCATAAATTTGAAGAAGTCAAATATTTTTAATACATATTCCCATTAACCAGTTAAATGGTCTGGTCAACTTTAAGCTTCTAAATTATTTTCTTAGCAAGTAATGGGATTCAAAGTGGTTTAATTTTAAAGTGTATTTCTATAAAAAAATTCTTTGAAATCTGACTATATCCAATTTAGAGAATTTAGATTTCTCAGTGTTCCAAGTTTATCTCAAAGTATGGTACATTTAATGAGTCCTTAGCTAAGAAAGACTGTACAAAAATTGTTATACGAAGAAACTTAGAGTTGGCAAGATACTAATTTCTAGAATTTTTGCTTTAGTGGGCTTGGGAGGCCTTGAGTCTGAAGGCTTGAACTGAACATTGCAGAATTCATCCCAAGGTAACTAAAGATTCATGGCTCACTCATTGCCTCCTTCAAACCTTTGATGAAGGTCCATGTGCCAGGTATTCAGGCTGAGGGAAACATCAAGGCTAAAAACAAACTGAAATTTAGGCAAAGAAGGGAATAGGAAACAGTTGTCATCCATCTTGATCAAGGAAGTTGGGAGGGGAGATGGTGAGGAGAAGAGATATTTTTGGTCTAAAGCTACCAAAATGAGTAGAATAAACCCTGGCTTATAAAAATTAACCACCTTATTACATAACCCCTTCATGGGTATTACAAAGATCTGACTAAAATAGCATACTCTCAACTCACAGAGATTTCAGTTTGGGATCAGTTCTGCAAGAATACATTATAGAACAATCCTGCAAATGGAGTTCTGAGAATGCATAGGATCTGGATCATTCTTTGTAAACAATATAGCAGTAGAGAGGAGTAGTTAAGGCAGTGAACTGAACCAACAGCCTGGGACTGACTCCTCGCTCTGCCATTTTCAAGCTGTATGACTTGGGCACATTATTTAACCTCTGCCTTGGTTTCCTGATAGTACATCTCTACTAGAGTTATCGTGCAGATTAAATGAGTTAAAGAGTTGAACACACATTGTAAATGTTCAGCAAGTGTTGGTGATATGATGTTACCTCAAATATGTCAAAGACAGAAAACACTGGGATGTAAATATTTGCAAGGTCAAACATGAAACTCATGAGGAAAACCTTAAGCTGCCATCTCTGCAACCTTGTTTTAAATGTTCTTTGTTGCTATCCACAACCAGCAGTTCTGGGATTTAAAAAACTATGCACTTGGTCATTACAAATTCAAGTAGTTCAATGCCTCTTGATTTAGCTGGGCTTTTTTTCTATATGCTTTTTTTTTTTTTTTAGATAAGCTGATATACGGTATCCTAACAACAATATTTCACCTCAAAAAAAAAAGAAAGAAACTATCCTAAGAATCTTAATCCTGAGAACACCTTCTAGTTTATATGACTATTTTCTTTCCCTTGCAGGCGCGGGGATCAGCAATTACCCAGTGGTGGCTCCAGGGCAGAGAATGGGATGGGGAGAGGTAGCAGCAGAAGCAGAAGCTAGATCACGTAGGACTTTGTAGATTACAGTAAGGGTGTTGGATTTTGTTTCAAGTGATAGGAAATAGCTTCAGCAGAGGCACGGTATGGTCTAAATTCTGTGTTAAAAAGCTAGTCTTAGCTATTGTGTGTGGTGGTTGCAGAGGAACGGTAGTGAAAACAAGGAGACCAATCAGAAGGAGATGATGGAAGTTCGATTCTGTGTCTTTTGAAGGTAGAGCTGACTTGTTGATGGACTGGATATAAGATATGAGGCCAGATAAGGGTGCTTCCTTAAGTGTTTGACCAGAGCACGGTTTTCAGTGGGGAAACCATTTTAAGAGTGAAAATTAATAATACACTGTGGTAGATAATAACAAGTGTTGGTGAGGATGGGGAGAACTCAGAACCTTCACACACTGCTCGTAGGAATGTAAAATGGCACAGCCACTGTGGAAAACAATCAGGCAGGTCCTTAAAAAGTTAAATATAGAGTTATCATTTGGCTCGGCAATTCCACTTGCAAGAGAAATGAAAACGCACATCCACACAAAAATTTGTACATGGATGGGTCATAGCATCATTACTCATGATAGCCAAAAAGTGGAAACAATGCAAATGTCCATCAAACTGATGAATGGATAAACAAAAATGTAGTATATCCATACAGTCGAATATTATTCAACCATAAAAGAAATGAAGTCCTGATACATGCTATGACATGGATGAACCTTGAAAACATTATGCCAAGTGAAAGAAACCCATCACAAAAGACCACATATTATGATCCCATTTATATGAAATATCCACAACAGGCAAATCTATAGAGACAGAAAGCAGATTAGTGGCTGCCCAGGGCTGGGAGGCAGCAGGGGGGGAGGTCGGGAGGAGGTGATAGCTAAAGGGTAAGATTGATTGTGGTGATGGTCGCACAATTCTGTGACTATACTAAAAATTGCCAAACTATACAGTTTAAAGCAAACTATACAGTTTAAAGGAA
This sequence comes from Loxodonta africana, assembly GCF_030014295.1. Classification (NCBI taxonomy): domain Eukaryota; kingdom Metazoa; phylum Chordata; class Mammalia; order Proboscidea; family Elephantidae; genus Loxodonta; species Loxodonta africana. The sequence continues at coordinate 35,905,858 of NC_087345.1, read as the reverse complement.
ACCCTGGTGGTGCAGTGGTTAGGAGCTATGGTTGCTAACCAAGAGCACTAGAAGCTTGAATCCACTAGGTGCTCCTTGGAAACCCTATGGGGCAGTTCTACTCTATCCTGTAGGGTCACTAAGAGTTGGAATCGACTTGATGGCAACAGGTTTGGTTTTTTTGGTTAATACAGTTTAAATGGGTGAATTCTACGTTAAGTGAACTATATCTTAATAAAAATAATTAAAGATAAATAAAAACATTTTATCTTCACTTTTAAATATGTTTTAAACTTTTCACTAAATAAAAGAAGAAGCAGTGGTGGCCAGTCTGATAAACTGGCTTAACTCTGTGTAACTCAGTGGTTCTTAACTTTCACCGAGCTTCAGAATCACCCGGTAGGCTTGTTAAAAACCCAGGTTGCTCCCCTCTCCCCTCTAGGTTTCTGATTCAGGAGGTCTGGGATGGGACCTGAGAATCTGCATTTCTAACAAGTCTCCAGGTGATGCTGATGCTGCGGGTGGGGAATCCCACTTTGAGAATCACTGGCTTAGTAGTTTATAAGTGAGGCCTACCACCTGGGCTGGCTGGCATTACCTTGCTCCACGTGCTCGATGACCCTGAGGGCCTTCCTTGCTGCCCATCCTCCCATGGAGACGTGGTCCTCGGTGGCAGCGCTGGTAGACAGGGAGTCCACAGACGAGGGGTGGCACAGCGCCTTGTTTTCAGAAACTGCAAGAAACCAGTATAGGTTGCAGTCTGCTTGTAATGGGATGGACTGCCAAAATTACACATGGGCTTCCCCAAAGTGCCCCACAGCATGGAATACCCTCTCCGGTGGCTCTTGGTCATTATCCAAGCACCAGGGAATACAAAGCTACTTTGGGAAAAGGAAGTTCATGGATTTTTTTCCTAAAGTAACAAAGATTTTAAAGCTATCGTGAGTTCCGAGATAACATCAGGATGGGAGGCTGGAAACCCTAATATTTCAAGGTCAAGTTGAAAACATTGGAAGTATTTAGCATGTCAGGGAGACTAGGGAGAAAAAAAAGAGACATGACAACCATTTCCAAGTATTTGGGAACAACTGGACTGGTTGCTTCACCAAAGGAGGTGGAATTAGGATTTGGGCATGGCATTTAACTATTGAGGCTGGATCTTGGGCAAGAGGATTTAACAGTTCAGGGCATGCAATGATGACATAAGGCTACGCTCTGTGCTTAAGCAAGGGCTTGATGGCTGCCAGAGATACCTCGGGGAGGGGGCAATTCTTGGCACAGCCTGGATTGGTGCCTCCCAAACTTTACTGTCGCATGAAGGAGTTGCTTGGAGGATCTTGTTAAAATGCAGATAATGATTTTCAGGTGGTGTCTGAGACTCAGTTTCAACTCTTGGGTGATGCTCATATTGTTGGTCCAAGGACCGCACTTTAAGTGACAAGGACCTAGACTACAGAGTTCCTTCTCTTAGCTTCAGAAGCCAGGAAAGGGCAAACCCCAAGAGTCTTTTTTCCTCTTTCCTTAACTTCAGGAGTGGCTCTGGTGAAGTTTCAATTGGTTTCTATGCTACTAGAGTTTGTGTCCTGAGATGATCTAAGATGATCAACTAGTCCTGGTTTGCCCAGGATTTTCTGGGTTTTAGCAACCGAAAGTTCCACTTTCTGGGACCCTAAACTGAGGGATCTATGGTAAGCAGGGTGTGGTGAGGCAAGTTCAGAAAGACAAAGACAAATTACCAAAAAAAAAAAAAGAGAGAGAAAGAAAACTATAATTTCATTACAATGAAAGCAAGCTGAACAACCTCAATAGGCAACTTGGGAAGCTAAACACATTCAAACGAGGCTTCCCAAGGCCCACAATGTTCTCTAGAAACCAATGACCTTTTCCTCTACCACCATGTTAAGGTGAGAAGTTTCCACCCTTTAAAGGAATATTTTAACAAGCAGGTAAGTGAGCAAATAGAAGATACAGTAAGGTCTGTGAAAGCCAGAACCTGTGTAAGGTGGTGTCCCGTCAGCAAGAAAACTCAAATATTTTCCACTAAAAGGAGAGAGAAAAAGGTGGTGACCACTTTGTGAAAGGTGGTGACCACTCTGTGAAAGGAGAGAGAGAAAGGTGGTGACCACTCTGTGAAAACTCAAATATTTTCCACTAAAAGGACAGAGAGAAAGGTGGTGACCACTCTGTCAAAGGTGGAAAACATTCAAGACTTGCAAAAACAAGACAGTCCTGTTGAGTTCCTGCTCTTACAGCTTTCACTGTATTGGGTCAGAGGAAGAGATGAATTCAGGGGCTCTTCCAAAAAATTATTCTTTTTTTTTTCCCCTTGGTTATCCGTGCTGAGTTTTTTAGTGAGAGTCTGTGGTGAGGAGGGTGTTATGAGTAATATTATTATTAATAACAACTAATGTTTATTTAGTGCTTACCATGTGCCAGGCACAATTCCAGGTCTTCACGTATATTAACTCATTTAATTCTCATAGCAGCCCCATTAGGTAAGTTTATGGTCCGCATTTTACAGAGGAATAAACTGAGGATTGGCAAGATTAAGACACTTGCTCGGGATTCAGATTCAGAATCCATGTTTAACCACCATGTTATCCTGGTAGGAAGAGTTACCAAATAAAATCCAGGACACCCAGTTAAATTTGCATTTCAGATAAACAACAAATAATTTTTTAGTATATGTCCCAAATAATTCACATTTTAATTCAAATTTAATTAAATTTAAATTTAATTACTTTGAATTTAACTGTATTCTTATGTGTCAAATCTGGCACCCCTATTTTGGGATTCAAACCCACTGCCATCAAGTTGATTCCAACTCATAGCAATCCTACAGGACAGAGTAGAACTGCCCCATAGGATTTCCAAGGCTGTAAATCTTTACAGAAGCAGACTGTCACATCTTTCTCCTGTGGAGCAGCTGGTAGGTTTGAACCATCAACCTCTCAGTTAGCAGCAGAGCACTTAACCATTGCACCACCAGGGATCCTTTATGTTTTTTAGTGGTTGGCATATGCAGTACAGTGAATTACTTAATATGGTCCTTCTAGCCAGTCTTTGTGACTCTTATACAATGATTGGGTGGGACTATGCAAATAAGGTGTTTGTGGCCAACTAAGAGGGGCTGGACAGCTTGCTGCTAATGCAAATAAGGTGCATGGAAGCTTGTGGGGGTGGGACCATGGAAATAATATGTATGGAACCCTAACAAGGGTTTGGTCAGTTTTGCCATCCTGTTAGGCTTAAAGGGAGACACAGAGAGAGAGAGGGAGGTGCTATAACACAAAAGACAGCAAGAGATAGCAGCCCAGCAGTAGCAAGAGTGATAGTGGTGCGAGATGGCACGAACTAGGCGACTGGAGCAAGATGGTTGCAGCGGGGCTTGCCAACCACAGAACTAAGAGTTTTAACACTTACCCAAGAAGGCCCAAAGCAGGGCCCAGCAACAGAGGGCAAGAAGAAGCTGTCCTGATCAAGAACTGTATCCTGAGTCATTCCCTGATCCTGACTTGTACCGTTACTTCCCTAATAAGCCACTTAACTGTAAGTACGGTTGGTGAGTTCTGTGAGAAGTTGCAGAGCATTACAGAACCCAACGACAGGAGAGAGAGTACTGAGGGGAAGAGGAATAGCTGATGTTAGAGATAATGGAGTGGTACAGCAGTTTGAAAAATTTGGTTATTTGGGGTATCTTTAACTTCCACCTCATAGGAACTAGCTTTGTGCTGATCCTTATAAAACAAATCATTCATTTATTTAGCATATGTAAAGGAATATATCCAGGTTGGCTCAAGAGTCAGCATTAACTATAAAATTTTTTGTCTCTTCCAATTGTCTTCATGTTGAGATTAGGGAAAAAACTACAAAGTTTATATGTAATGTCAAATTGCTTTCCGTAAAGAAATGGTCAATTTACAACCTCATTATTGTATCATTATGTTTCACTATAGGAGTGCCTGAGTGGTGCAAACAGTTAACGTGCTCAGCTGTAACTGAAAGGTGGGATGTTTGAGTCCATCCAGGGGTGCCTCAGAAGAAAGGTCTGGCAATATACTGAAAAATCAGCCATTGAAAACCCTGTGGAGCACAGTTCTACTCTGACACGTGTGGGGTTTCCATGAGTCTGAGTCTAGGCAAACGGTTTGTTTTTTGTTTTTTTATGTTTCACTATAGCATTGCCAGGTTTTTACTTTTTTCTTCTAAAAAATATTTAAGAAAAGCTCTGCTGCATTTGTATGGAGAAAGCTAGGATGAAAGTGGCAGTGGTCAAAAATTTCTTGAAATTAGATCCTGTTCAGAGACAAAAATGTGCCTGTAAGTAAAATGGAAAAGCCTGTAGGCAGGGAGGCTGTGTTCTGGGAAAAGGGCAGTGTCCTTACCTAGGGCTGCAGCTGTGCAGTGCGCTATCATGAACCCAGAGTTCAGGCCACCTTCAGCCACCAGGAAGGGAGGCAGCTCACTGAGGGACGGGTTACAGAGCCTTTCAATTCTTCTTTCGCTAATGGCGGCAAGTTCATGGACACCAATGGCCAAATAGTCCAGGGCCTGAAAGAGTCTCAATTCAGTCAGCCTATCTTGAGATAACACTTCCAGGGTCAGAGGCAATTCTAAAAAGCTTACTTTGGCTGGGTATTCACCATGGAAGTTTCCTCCAGAAATGGTCTCTCCCCTGCTAGCAAAGACCATCTTTCAAAGTAGGTTAAGGCTTGAACATAACATTTGTGGATCACTTTAAGTATAACTCCTTTCCCAAGCTACTTATTTTTAGAATTGGGGTGGCAGCCTTTGTACAAATGTGGGGTGGAGGGGAAGAGAGGAGTGTTCCCACAAACGTGTTGACATAAAAGGGACACAAAAGCATAAAAACCTTAAAGATTGGGGGCCAAAGAAACATGGAGCATGAGATGATGTTTCCTCTTGAGATTAGATTTTCAAGCTCCATTAGTGTACTAATGTGCTGGTTAGTACTTGCTCTCTAAAAGTTTATGATCTGAACCTAAGTACAGAGACCAGGACACCAGTTTAAAAGTGAATTCTGTTTTTTCAATGGGCATTGTAAGCTTGTGTTCCTTAAAAGAATTTACTGAATGGAAGACTCTACTCATGAGGAACCGCCAACCTGTCTGGAACAATCAATTCTGGGAAAGTATTCAAACTCAGTAACCCTACGCCAGCGTTCACAGCAGATGACGGCTTATAGGTCCTCGCAACCCCATTTGAGTAGGAGGAAGCTTTAGACACTATTACTATCCTCAGTTATAATTCCATTCTATCAGCATTTTACTTAAACCAGCAGACACTCAACCAAAGGCAGTGACAGGTTCTCATCCGTGATTCCAAAGAGCTAATTTTCACCCACCGGGCTAAAGAATATTCATTGCCTATTAACTTCTTTCTTCATTAACTAGGAACTCATGGTGTGTGGGAAAGGCTTAGACTTTCAAAGATCTGGATATTCACGTGGTACACTGACCTAGTCAATTTTGGAGTTAATCTTAACCCTGGGGGTGTAGTGGTTAAGAGCTACTACGGCTGCTAACCAAAAGGTCAGCAGTTCGAATCTACCAGGTGCTCCTTGGAAAATCTATGGGACATTTCTACTCTGTCCTGTAGGGTTGCTAGGAGTCAGAATTGACTTGACAGCAATGGGCTTGGTTTTTTTTTTTTTTTTTAATACATATAATGGCGATTTTATTAGGTCTAGCTCCTGCTCTTTCCCATGAACCTGCCCCCAACATGGGGCTTGGCTGTCTCCCAACCTGAATTCCTGTACCAAATGATCTCTGCACCAGTTTAGAACTTAAACATGTTCTATTGTTCTCTATGGGGGCAATGGTGGTTCAGTGGTAGAATTCTTGCCTTCCACGCCAGACACTTGAGTACAGCTACCACTTGTCTATCAGTGGAGGCTTGTGTGCTGCTATGATGCTGAATGAGTTTCAGCAAAACTTCCTAAGACAGACTAGGAGGAAAGTCCTGGATATCTACTTCCAAAAATCAACCCATGAAAACTCTGTGGATCACTATGGTCTGATTCCCTATCAGTCATAGGTATGGTGCAAAAACAGGCAGTGTTTTGTTCCATTGTGCATGGGAACCCATGAGTCAGGCCTGACTCAACAGCAGCTGACAATAACATTCTTCTCTAGTTGTTCCAAATGTGTTTGCTGGTTTCTCAAACTAGATTATTGTCAGGTGCCTCAGGTCGGTTCTAACTCATAGCAACCCTATGTACAACAGAACAAAACACTGCCAAGTCCTGTGCCATCATCACAATTGTTGCTATGCTTGAGCCGATCATTGCAGCCACTGTGTCAGTCCACCTCATTGAGGGTCTTCCTCTCTTTTGCTGATCTTCTACTTTACCAAGCATGATGTCCCTCTACAGGGGTTGATCCTTCCTGATAACATGTCTGAAGTACTTGAGATAAAGTCACCATCCTCGCTTCTAAGGAGCATTCTGGCTGTACTGCTTCGAAGACAGATTTGTTTGTTCTTCAAGCAGTCCATGGTATATTCAATATTCTTCGCCAACACCACAATTCAAAGGCATCGATTCTTTTTTGGTCTTCCTTATTCACTGTTCAACTTTAACATGCCTATGAAGTGATTGAAAACACCATGGCTTGGCTCAGGCACACCTTAGTCCTCAAAGTGACATCTTTGCTTTGTAACACTTTAAAGAGGTTTTTTTTTTTTTTTTTGCAGGAGATTTGCCCAAAGGCATTGCATCATTTAATTTTTTGACTGCTGCTTTCATGGATATTGATTATGGATCCAAGTAATATGAAATCCTTGAAAACTTCAATCTTTTCTCCATTTATCATTTTGCTTATTGGTCCAGTCGTGAGGATTTTTGTTTTCTTTATGTTGAGGTGTAATCCATACTGAAGGCTGTGGTCTTTGATCTTCATCGATAAGTGCTTCAAGTCCTCTTCACTTTCACCAAGCAAGGTTGTGTCATCTGCATATCACAGGTTGTTAATGAGTCTTCCTCCAATCCTGATGCTGTCTTCTTCATATAGTCCAACTTCTTGGATTATTTGCTCAGCATGCAGATTGAATAGGTACTGTGAAAGGATACAACCCTGACGCACACCTTTCCTGACTTTAAACCACTCAGTATCCCCTTGTTCTGTCTGAACAACTGCCTCTTGATCCATGTACAGGCTTCTCATGTGCACAATTAAGTGTTCTGGAATTTCCATTCTTTGCAATGTTATCCATAATTTGTTACAATTCACATGGTCAAATGCCTTTGTATAGTCAATAAAACACAGGTAAACATCTTTCTGGTATTCTCTGCTTTCAGTCAAGATCCATCTGACATCAGCAGTGATATCCCTTGTTCCATGGCCCCTTCTGATTCCAGCTTGAATTTCTGGCAGTTCCCTGTCAATGTACTGCTGCAAGCAATTTTGAATTATCTTCAGCAAAATTTTACTTGCATGTGATATTAACGATATTGTTTGATAATTTCCATATTCTGTTGGATTAACTTTATTGGAATGGGCACAAATATGGATCTCTTATAAATTTCTTGGCATAGACCAGTGAGCACCTCTAGTGCTGCATCTGTTTGTTGAAATATCTGAATTGGTATTCTCCCAATTCCTGGAGCCTCATTTTTCACTAATGTCTTCACTGCATCTTGGACTTCTTTCTTCAGTACCATCAGTTCTTGATCATATGCTACCTCCTGAAATGGCTGAATATCGACCAGTTCTTTTTGGTACAGTAACTCTGTGTATTCCTTCCATCTTCTTCTGATGCTTCCTACGTCATTCAATAGTTTGCTCATAGAATCCTTCAATATTGCAACTCAAGGTTTGAAATTTTTTCTTCAGTTCTTTCAACTTGGGAAATGCCAAGTGTGTTCTTTCCTTTTGGCTTTTCAACTCGAGGCCTTTGTACATTTTATTATAATACTTTACTTTGTCTTCTGAAGCCACATTTTGAAATCTTCTGTTCAGCTCTTTTATTTCATCATTTCTTCCATTCACTTTAAGTGCCCTGTGTTCGAGAGCAAGTTTGATTCTCTTCTGACATCCATTCTTGTCTTTTTGTTTTTTCTTTTCTGTCTTTTTAATTACCTTTGCTTTCTTCATGTATCATGAAGTCATCCCACAACCCATTTGGTCTTCTGTCGCTAATGTTCAATGCATCAAATCTATTCTTGAGATAGTCAGGTAGGATATACTCAAAGTTCTATTTTGGCTCTTGTGACTTACTCTAATTTTCTTCAGCTTCAACTTGGATATGAACAATTGATGGCCTGTTCTGCAGTCAGCCCCCAGCCTTGTTCTGACTGTTGATAGTGAGTTTCTCCATCATCTGTTTCCACAGATGTAGTGGATTTGATTCCTGTGTATTCCATCTGGCAGATCCATGTGTATAGTCACTATTTACGTTGTTGAAAAAAGGTATTTGCAATGAAAAAGTCGTTGGTCTTGCAAAATTCTATCATACGATCTCCAACATCATTTTTATCACCAAGGCCATATTTGCCAAGTACTGATCCTTCCAGTTCTTTGTTTCCAACTTTCACATCCCAATCACCAGTAATTATCCATGCATCTTGATTGCATGTTTGATCATTTTCAGACTGCAGAAGTTCATAAAAATATTCAACTTCTTCATCTTTGGCATTGGTGGGTAAATTTGAATAGTCTTACTGATTGGTCTCCTGGTAGATGTCTGGATATTATTGTATCACTGACAGTGTTCTACTTCAGGATAGATCTTGAATTTTTTTTGTTGTCATTGATGAATGCAATGCCATTCCTCTTCTATTTGTCATTCCCACCAGAGTAGACCATATGATTGTCCAATTCAAAATGGCCAGTGCCAGCCTATTTCAACTCACGAATCCCAAGATATAGATCTTTATGAGTTTCATTTCATTTTTGATGACTTCCAATTTTCCTAGATTCAAACTTAGTACATTCCATATTCCAATTATTAATGGATGTTTGCAGCTGTTTCATCTCATTTTGAGTTGTGTGCTACATCAGCAAATGAAGGTCCTGAAAGCTTGACTCCATGTCATTAAGGTCGACTCTATTTTGAGGAGGAAGCTCTTTCCCAATCATCTTTTGAGTGTCTTTTAACTTGAGGGGCTCATCTTCCAGGACTATATCAGACAATGTTCTGCTGCTATCCATAAGGTTTTCATTGGCCATTTTTTTTCAGGAGTAGACTGCCAGGTCCTTCTTCCTAGTCTGTCTCAGTCTGGAAGCTCCACTGAAACCCGTCCACCATGGATGACTTTCTGGCATTTGAAATTCCAGTGGCATAGCTTCCAGCAGCACAGCAACATACAAGCCACCACAGTACCACAAACTGACAGTTGAGTCCTCAAATATTAGACCACTGAAAGCTCATTCAATAATAAAGAATCTTTAATTAAGAAAATAAAGAACTTCTTGCTGAAATATCTGCTGGTGAAGGCAAAGGTTTTAGTAGTGAACTATCTCTTTCCCTATATCCAGCGATTTAACAGTAATTTTACTTTTACTGTGTAAGATACCCTTTCAAGTCTACATTATGTAAGTGTAGAATGGATACCTCACCCCTATAGTGCTCTTATACATGAGATAAGACTACATGGAGTTCATGGAAACTATTCTATTTTTGGGTTAGTGAGTTGAAAGAAACACAATCCTAAAGTTACTTAGTATGGAGTTGGCTTAGCTGTAAAACAATCTGAGAGAACATAAAACACACATCCTAAAACATCTTGTGAGGTTACACAGCTGCCATGAATCCATCTGCTAACTCCAGCTTCCAGGGCTTCCAATTCAACTCTTTCTCCAGTGTTGAAGGTAAACTAAAACAAAAAACAAACCCGTTGCCTTCGAGCTGACTCTATAGGACAGAGAAGAACAGTATCATAGGGCTTCCAAGGAGTGGCTGGTGGATTTGAGCTGCCGACCTTTTGATTAGCAGTCAAATGCTTAACCACTGCACCTCCAGGGCTCTGAGAGTGAAGGTAGAGACATAAAATATGATAAATAGATTCCTAGGGGGTCTGATGGTCTTCAAAGGCAGTCTTGTCTCTGTGAAGACTTTGCCAGTGTGACTCCTGACCAATCATGTCAACCTCTGGGGGACTAAGCCCTCACAGAGCATTCCACAAGCAAAAACAAGATGGTCCTGAGACAAGCCACACCATTAAGAAAAGCAGAGTTCCACCTTTGAGAAATGGGAGTGCACTTACTATTCTCTTATATTACAAGTATGTAAGCGTGGAATTGAGTAAAGTCAATATCAGAAATAAAGACTTGGGATGGGGAAGACCATAACTATTTGATCAATGCTTTGGTAAGTGTTAAAAGGTTGCCTTTTGTTTACTGAATCATGGCATCACTAGAACCAGGAAGCTTGGATAAATGTCAACCTACTCAATCACACTCATGTTGGAAGGCCCTCATCCGTCTACTAACAACTTTGGCAGAGGTTTTAAGGCAACTGTCTTCATGAAACATCTCAGCCAATGCTCGGAATACATCCATTAATCTTTAATGCATCAATTTTGATAACACAGCATGTTAGAATCAGAACCCAAGATTAGGTTCACAGGCCTACTTCTGTTACTTACCAGCTCTGAACTTGAGAAAGTCACTTAACCTCTGTGCCTCAGATACTTGCTCTATGGAATGGAGTAACTGAACTGAGATATTACACAAAATGATCTCTCCAGCTGGTATTAAAATTACCCCCTGGAATTCTACACAGGTTGCCCCAACTTACAACGTATTTGGGTTATGACAAACCTCACATATGACTGGTCTTTTCTTTTCTTCCTACATCTTATCATTAGTACTAGGTACTACGTACAACATTGCAGTGCACCTTTTGCTGATGTCATCATTCTCATGCTAACCCCCAAAATGAGTAAAGATCAGATTTATGAAGATACTGAAAATATTCAACTTACGTCAGAATTGACTTACGATGAAGTCATCGGAACAGACCACATCTTAAGTCAGGGACTACCTGTAATTATAATTTAGTAAACAATCAAAGGATACGGGATTATCTGTTGCACTGTTAAGTTCTGTGGTGATGATGTTCTTCACAAATGCTATTGTGTCATTCACCACACCATGGACCTAAAATGCAACCAAAATAAGATACATGATCAATTGAATCCTTTAAGTGTATTCTCAGGTACTAATACTCTTAAAAGGTAACATCTTCAATCTTTCCCCAGAAAGCGTTTTGTAGTTATAACCATGAAAATCATGGTCTGTTTATTTGGTATTTGAAGATATTTTTATTTTAGATCTTCAGGATGCTCACTGAAATAAATTAGAATAAATTCATTATAAAATGAGTCCACATACAATACAGCATGATGTAGGAGAAAGAATGCCAACTTTAGATACAAGCAGGTTCAATTTCTGGTTTTTAGTAGGAGGGTCACTATGAATCAGAATCAACTCAATGGCAACGGGTTTTGGATAAGTTACTGACATTTGTAGTTGGAACAGAAACGGACTTAGACAACAGTGCTTACCCTAAGGCTTGTGACAAGTGAATAAGATAATCCAAATGAACTCTTACACATGATACAGAGAAATCATTTAGATGGAAACTATCATCCAGTTCGTGAATATTGAAGGTACTGTGTTGGAACGTACTCACGAATATGGCAGCTACTCTGCACCAGTCCCCAAGACAGTCACATGCCCTAAAGCAGTGCCTGACTTCTAGATTCTCCCAGAAGTAAAGGTCCGGCTGTGTGACCTTGGGCGAAGTACTTAACTTCTGTGCCTTAGTTCCCCAGTTGCAAAATGGGAATCAGAGTACCTATCTCATAGTTGAAGCATTGGTGGTTCAGTGGTAGGACTCTCACCTCCCATGCTGGAGACCAGTCCACCTCATATGCAGCCACCACCTGTCTAGCAGTGGAGGCTTGCATGTTGCTAGGATGCTTCCAGACTAAGACAGGCTACAAAGAAAAGCCTGGTAATCTATTTCCAAAAATCTGCCAGTGAAAATCCTATTGATCACACTGGAACATTTTTTCCCCAACCAATCATGGAGATGACTGGGCAGTGTTTCATTCCATTGTGCATTGGGTTGCCATGAGTTGAGGCTAACCTGACAGCAGCTAATAAGAACAACATCTCACAGATGGGAAGATTAAAAGAGTTAATGCAGGAAGATACTTAAAATGGTGCCTGTCACATAGAATATTCAGAAAAATCAAACCCATGCTGTGGAGTTGATTCCAACACATAGTGACCTTGTAGGACAGAGTAGAACCGCCCATAGTGTTTCTAAGGCTGTAAATCTTCATGGAAGCACACTGCCACATCTCTCTGAGGGAGGCTGGTAGGTTTGAACTGCTAACCCTTTGGCAGTTGAGTGTTTAACCACCATGCCACCAGGGCTCCTTCATAGAACAGCAGGGAGGTTTAAAACTAGGATTTGTTCTTACTGTAGAGCTAATTGGAAACCCTGATAGCACAGTGGTTAACTGCTACTGCTGCTAGCCAAAAGGTCAGCAGTTCAAGTCCACCAGGTGCTCCTTGGAAACTCTATGGGGCAGTTCTACTCTGACCTATAGGGTCGCTATGAGTCGGAATCTACTCAACAGCAATGGGTTTGGTTTGGTTTTGGTAGAGCTAATTTGGCAATTCTCCCACATAGAGGTTTTTCATCTATTTTTTAATAAGCTAGCTAGGATAGAACTTGCTGAGTAAAAGGAGATGAGGTCTTCGATGCTAGGGAAGTCTCACTATTGCTCTATAGACTAGGACTGGGCACAAACCCAAGTATTGTTTCGTTTTTAAGAATCTTATTAATTTCTCATTCAACCAATTGCCAGTACAGTGGTGTCACTAGGGTTGGTGTCACCCAGTGAAATAACTCATGGTGTCACCCCCCCCAGGACCTCCTCCTGTACCAGACCACACAGAATCCTTAATAGTGTTTATTATCAATTTTAATCATAGAACTACGTGATCATTACAGCTGTAAATTGCTTAAATGTAATATTTCTTAAGTTATATGAATACTAACAAAACTGTGTTGTAAAGTCTCTACATTGACTTATAACATTATTAGTTACATTATTAGTAACCGAGCAGAAGCCTTTTTTGATTTTTCTCCTTTTCCTCTAATTACTTCATTATCAAAAATATTATTGATATTGGTTCACAAATACTAATTACCACAATACTGTAGTTAAAGCACCAGAAGATTTGACAAACTCGGCCATTATAAAAACACTGGCAGCAACGAAAACAACAGCACGAGCTCGCTTGCAGGCGAAACCAAGTGATTTGAAGCATCACTGTAATTGGGTAATAATGACAGCACTGCCTGGAGCACATGCAAAGTTTCAGAAAGCAAACTCCCATTTCTGTTGCCATCGGTGGATCCCGACTAGAGTTTTAGCCTTGTAGCTATACCAATACATGTAAGCTGGGCTTACCAAAAATGTTTTCGTTGTTTAACTATAGGGATATTCTTGCAAAAAATGATAAATTTCTACCAAAACACTGCACAAAAATTTTATAGCCAGTCATTTTGGTGTCACCTCCTCTGATCCGGTGTCACCTGGTGTGGTTCACACCCCCATACCACCCTACTGATGGCACTGTGCCGTGTCACATGACATGGCTGTATGGTAATAAACTGTGCCATCTGCCAATACTGGATGACTAATGCCACCCCAGGTCATCTGCATTTCTTTTTAAAGTTAATCCTTACATATTCATTTATAAAGATTTACGTCTGATTTGTCAAATGCAAATAAGGTACACCCTGGGATGTGCACTTGAATTTGGAAATGATACAATTAGACTCTCCTGTAAACACAACTGACTGGCTGGTTCAAGCTCTAACAGGGAGTACCAGTAACACTCCATTAACTAGCTAAAATGGTGCTATTACTAAGAGTTTAAAACAATTAGGGCATTAAACCAACACAGCAAGTTTGCTAGTGGATTCTTCTGATGAGGATGTTGGGCAAAGAATTCCAGAGAAAATCAAAGAATAGAAACTTCATAGAACTGCAAATGGAGGTATGTTATACATAATTTTTAATGGAAGCAGTAAAGAAATTTGGATTTCTTTTCGTTAGATTCTCTAACACCTTCCTCCTTCTCTATTCCTCCCCACCCACCCCTCCTGAATTTGGGGGAAAAAAGACAGTTTGTTGGGTTTTGTTTTTACCTGTGGACAGCAGCGCAAGGTGTATGCATCCTGAACACGATCACAAAACCTGTGACTCTCTGTGGAAGAGGTAGAAGAGATAAGACAGGGACACGTTACTAATTCTTTCACTAAACATGAACCAAATGTGCTCACTCACATAAACATGTCCAGACCTGCTATTTCTGATGGGTGATGATCGGAGTCCAAGAGGGACCGAAATCGGAAAGCAACTTCAATTTGCCCAGGATGAGGGCGAACAGCATGAATGTCTAGAATTAATGATGGAGGAAAAGTATTTCTTATATTTGGAATAAATTACCAGTGATAATTCAGGACTATCCCAGGTGCTGACATGACCCTCAAAAGGCCCAGGCGTCCTTAACTACCACTCAAATTTAGAAACTTAGCTCCAAAAGCAGCTTCTCCTTACTGATTTTATTCTTTCTCCTTTACTTATATGAGTGCAAACTGTGTGTTGAGTTCACTGGGAATTCAACTCAAGACAATGTGCCTACCCTTATGAGATTTAGGCTGAGAATGGGAGAAAGCTCTACGGTGACTAATTTAACTGAGTAATTTTTCTGTCCTACTTCTTATCACAGTAGGGAATCTTTCAAATTCACCACACTCTAGATAAGGTACCATTTCTATAGTTCATCTCTCCCAATTTTCTAATGGGGACCAACCCTAATCCTACTCTAGTTTTAAAATTCCATGAACAGATTCCTAAGACAACACATAGTTTGATGGGCATTGGGCTTGGGTGATCTGGGGCAGGTCATTTAACTCTCAGGGTCAGCTGCTGTCTGTAAAACACGGTCGTTTCAAGGATCAAGTGTGGCATAACTTAGACAAAGTTGTAGTTATATTACACATGCCGCCAGGACTTGGGTTTTCCACTCTTCTTCCCTACCACTCATCCTACAACTCCCGTATTGAAAGACCTTGGTCATCGCACCCCACCACCTTCTGACTGAATGAATAGCAACCAAAGGGAAGAACCATGCTGACCAGTATCAAAGGCTTTGGTGGTGCCCTTGAGCACTTCCAGAGTCAGGGCCGCCACAATGTCAGCCTGCCTCGCGACAGCACTAGCTCTCTCTACAGCTTCACAGCCCAGGGAGGTGATCATCTGAGTCCCGTTGATGAGTGCCAGACCCTATTGGGAGGGAGAGCAGTGTTTCCTACTGTGTTTATTGTAACTAACCTACATACAAGTTGATTTCATGTCATTTGCTTTCATAAGAGAAAAATCAGCCAGTCAGCTGAACTATGTTTGTTCCTGTTTTCCAAAGTGCAGGACAGTAATGCTTATTTAAACACTTGAGGATTAAGTGCTATCCTATGTGAAAGTTTAGCAAATCTGACAAATGGATTACCTGTTACATATCCCCATTCTTAGGGATCCCTGGGTGGCGCTCAGCTGCTCACCACAAAGTTGGCAGTTTGAGTCCACCTAAAGGTGCCTCAGAAGAAAGGCCTGGTAATCTACTTCTGAAAATTCAGCTTTGAAAACCCTAGGGAGCACGGTTTTATTCTGACACACATGAGGTTGCCATGAGTTGGAGTCAACTCAACAGCAACTGGTTTTTATCTCCATCCTCAAGGCAGGAATGGTAGCTTCAGAGTGTAGACTACACATAAAATCTCCAATTCTTAATCTTACTACATTTCCTCTTTAACTTGTCATCATTGTAGGCAAGACACACTGAGACAATTCTGGTCCAACACTGTTAGCTAGAGCATCCTGGATCCTGATCTGAAGTTTAAGTTGTAAAAGAATCCCCTAAGCATTTGTGGCATGAAGAGTTTTTTAAATGCTTATTGAGGAGCTCTCTCTTCAATGATCAACTTTCAACAAGCATTAAGCCACATTTTTTTTTTTAGGGAATCATTAATACTGTTATTAAGAATGAAAATAGTGTAAAGATAAAGACCTGCTAATAGGAACAAGGAAACCTTGGTGGTGTAGCGGTTAAGAGCTACGGCTGCTAACCAAAAGGTCAGCAGTTCGAATCTACCAGGCGCTCCTTGGAAACCATATGGGGCAGTTCTACCGTGTCCTATAGAGTCGCTATGAGTCGGAATTGGCTAGGCGGCAATGGGTAATAGGAATAAATTGTCCTTTAGTTTCCTTACTTCTTTTGGTTTCAAAACAATTGGTTTCAATCCATGGGCTTTCAGTACCTGTAGAGGGGGATTAAAAAGATAAAAATGTTTATCAAATGAAATACCAGCCTGGTTCTGATTTCATACGGAACCCAATAAAACATTTAAGCCCAAAGGTCTGTCTTATAAAAGATTAGATGCACACGAATTTGCTCTCTTCATGGCCTCTGGTCTATTCCCTAATTCTGTTTTTAGTCTGAAAGCAGACTTATCTTTCAAATAAGTTTTGGGCTTAAAAAAATCAGGGGCTCTATTGCCTACAGAACAATCCTAAATTTTGGTTTCCTTTGTAGGAGCTCCAGTGGTGCAACGGTTACATGCTCAGCTGCAAACCAAAAGGTCAGAGGTTCAAACCCACCTGCCACTCTGTGGGAGAAAAGACCTGGTGATCTGCTCCCATAAAGATAACACCCACAGGAAAGCCTATGGGGCAGTTCTACTTTACCCTATAGAGTTGCTATGGGTTGGAATTGACTTGATGGGCTGCAACAACAGGCCCTTTGTATTCAGTTTCTACCTTAGACGATGGAAACTGACAGATACACACTCTTTCCTTAGGAAAGACTGGGCTCCTCGTGCCTGCACACTCTCCTGCCTCCAGAGCTTGACCCAAAATGCCCTCCACCCTCATTTCTAATTATCTAAACACTGGCACCACCATCTGTCTGTCAGTTTGTCACACTGTGATGGCTTGCGTGTTGCTATGATGTTGAAGGTCAAATACCAGCAGGGTTACCCATGGTAGACAGGTTTCAATGGAACTTCCAGACTAAGACAGACTAGGAAGAAAGGCCTGGCAATTTACTTCCAAAAATTAGCCAGTGAAAACCCTATGGATCACAACAGAATATTGCCCAATAGAGTCCAATATAGAAGATGCACCCTCTAGGTTGGAAGGCACTCAAAATACACAGTAGCTAGCTACAGCAATAGACTCAAACTTGCCCACAATTATTATGATGGTGCAGGACTGGACAATGTTTTGTCTATTATACATGGGGTTGCCATGAGTTAGAGCTGACTTGACAGCAACTAACAACAACAAACACTGGCAACCCTCAGAGCACAGCACCTCGCTTACGTAGCAAATGTGTGAGGACGTATGAAGAGCACTTTATGGGCCTAATAGAAACAGATTCCTGAGCAGAAATGGGCAGACTAACTTTCCTCTGAAAGTAAAAACAGTCACTAAATTAAGGTCTTCTTTTATGGAGGAAGAGGAAACCCTGGTGGTGTAGTGGTTAAGTGCTACAGCTGCTAACCAAAAGGTCGGCAGTTTGAAGCTAGCAGGCTCTCCTTGGAAACTCTAGGGGCAGTTCTACTCTGTACTATAGGGTCGCTATGAGTTGGAATCGACTTGATGGCAATGGGTTTGGTATTTTTGGGGGGGAGCTATGGAGGAAGGAAAAGTCCCTGGGTGGCACACACAGTTTGAGCTTGACTGCTAACCTAAAGACTGGTGGTTTGAAGCCACGCAGTGGTGATGTGGAAGAAAGCCCTGTTGATCTGAGTTCATAAAGATTACTGCCAAGAAGACCTTACAGAGCAGTTCTACTCTGTTAACACAGGGGGTCACTATGAGTCGAAGTCTACTTGACAGTGACTAATAACAACAACGATATGGAAAAAGGAAGGGGGAGTTAAAGAAAAAGTGTCAGAACCATTTATTATGTCCATTGACAGGTGTGTCTGAATACCTATACATAGCAGATTCTGTTCTGGGTGTTAGAGCAAAGAGAGGAGCAGTCTCTGGCTCCTAACTTGGGGCTGGGACTGGGGTTAAGAAAAATGGAGACAGACAAGCCAAGGGGCAATTGTAGTAATAGCATGTTAAGTGCTCCAAGAAATACAGAGTGGATAGGGTGAGGTGGAAAAAGATAAGATGATATAAGAGTCAAGTGGATTCTGATTCATAGAGACCCCATAGGGTTTCCAAGGCTGTAAATCTCTACAGAAGCAGACTGCCATATCTTTCTCCCGTGGAGAGGCTGGTGGTATCGAACTGCTGACCTTTCGGTTAGCAGTTGATTGCTTTAACCACTGTGCCACCAGAGCTCAGCACCCTCAAGAGGATAGGAAAAAAAAAAACCCTCACAAACTCACTGTCGAATCCATTCTGACTCATAGCGACCCTAGAGGACAGAATAGAACTGCCCTGTACAGTTTCCAAGGAGAGGCTCGTGGATTTGAACTGCTGACCTTTTGGTTAGCAGCCGTAGCTCTCAACCTTTGCAGGGCAAAAAGAACTTAACCAAAACCAAAACCAAACCCAGGAGTGTCGAGTTGATTCCAACTCATAGCGACCCTATAGGACAGAGTAGAACTGCCCCATAGAGTTTCCAAGGAGTGCCTGGCAGATTCGAACTGCCGACCCTTTGGTTAGCAGCCGTAGCTCTCAACCTTTGCAGGGCAAAAAGAACTTAACCAAAACCAAAACCAAACCCAGGAGTGTCGAGTTGATTCCAACTCATAGCGACCCTATAGGACAGAGTAGAACTGCCCCATAGAGTTTCCAAGGAGTGCCTGGCAGATTCGAACTGCCGACCCTTTGGTTAGCAGCCGTAGCTCTTAACCTCTACGCCACCAGAGTTTCCAAAAAGAACTTAGGGGCTGGGAAAAGAACCAGATAAGCAAAGAAGGAAGCTTCCCAGAGGATTTATCAGAAAGAAGAACAGGAGTGATCTAGGTGCCTAGCATAGCACATTCCAGCTACAAGAAATCTCCACTTTCTGTAAAATAGGACCTTGAGGGGAGGGGAGGGATTACGGTGGATAACGTGACAAACAAGACTCTTGTAATCACTTTAGTTTAGACTTTACCCGAAGGACAATGGGAAGCCTTACAGGTTTAAACAAGGACACGCTTGCATTTACTGTTCAGGACGATCAGGCTGATGGCTGATGGCTGGGGGCACACTGTGCATAGGGAATAATCAGGTGTGGTTGAATGGGAGAAAGATGGTCTGGAACCTCTAACACCACAGGATTATCTATCCCCTTAACGTTTTCCTCCTCCTCCCTGGCCCCCTGCCACTTCCCTTACTGTTAGGGACTCTCCCAGCAACTGAGCAGAGATGACACTTTAAATACTTTGGGTCACTCTCATGGAAGTCAGGGATGGATGAAGAAAACATTAAAGCTTTATCAAAACAAGCCTTTCTGATCAACCACCAGGGCAGGAGCTTGGGGAAAATGGGACATGCTTTTCAGAGGCTATACAGAAGTGCTATGATCCACTGTTCTGCCCCTGTGAGACCAGCTACTAAATAAACTTGCGGTGGGTATGTGACCCCACTGAGAGGCACTGGGTGTATTTTAGATACAGAAGTAAATCCCTGGGATTAACGCTAGCTGTTGTTGTTAGCTCCTGTTAAGTTGGCCCCTGACTCACAGTGACCCCCCCCATACACAATGGAACGAAATGCTGCCTGGTCCTGTGCCTTTCTCATGATCACTTGTGGATCTGACCATTGTAATCCATAGGGTTTTCATTGGCTGATCTTCGGAAGTAGATCACCAAGCCTTTCTTCCTAGTCCATCTTAGTCTGGAAGCTCCTCTGAAACCTGAACAGAACCACAGCACCACACAAGGCCCCACTGACAGGTGGGTAGTGGTGCGCATGAGGGATATTGGCCAGGAATTGAATCTGGGTCTCCTGCATGGAGGGTGAGAATTCTACCAGTGAGCCGTCAATACCTCATTTAACACTAGCAGCTGCACCTCTTTACCAAGGTCACCACCAAGCACAGAAAGCAGACAGTCTGGTATAGAAGTTCGTATTCTTGCCTAATCTGACTTCTAAGCTTCAGTTGTCTCAGCTATAAAATAGGGATAGTAGTGCCTTCCTCACAGGGCTGCTATGAATCAGAATTGAGTTGATGGCACACAATAACAGTGCCTCCTTCACTGGGGTGCTGTAAGGGTGAAGTGATAAGTAATAAGGACTAAAGGAGCCCTGGTGGTGCAGTGGTTAAGCACTCAGATGCTAACCGGAAGGTCGGCAGTTTGAACCCCCAGCCACTCCTTGGGAAAAAGACGTGGCAGTCTGCTTCCATAAAGATTTACAGCCTTGAGAACCCTATGGGGGAAGTTCTACTCTCTCCTGTAGGGTTGCTATGAGTCAAATCAATGGCAATGGGTTTAGGGTTTTTTGTTTGTTTGTTTAATAAGGATTAAGTGATTAAGTACACCCACGGATCAGCCTAGGGAAATTAATCTAGTAAATTACTTCAATAATAGATAGCAGCTGTTTCTAAAAACTTACATATTTAGCATCAGCCCAGCCACTCTTTGGAGACCACATCTTCCCTTCTCCAATTAGCCCGAGAGCAAGGTGAGAGAGTGGGGCAAGGTCTCCACTGGCGCCAACTGTTCCTTTCTCTGGAACATAAGGCAGGCAGGAGGCTAGGAGAGAAGGAGGCACCAGTTACTTCGTGAGTACTTCATTCTGGCTATTCTTGTTTTGCCAGCAAACCCCCCACCCAAAACTCTATCTAGTATCACTTTATGGCATAAGGGCCTGGGGAGAGAGAATTCCTCAAGCACAGTAATGCTTAAGGGACCTGGCTGAGTTGCTGTAGAAAGAAAGGAAGAAAGGAAGAGAGAGAAAGGAAGGGAGGAAGTAAGAAAGGAAGGAAGGAAAGAAAGAAGGAAGGAAGGGAGGGAGCAGAGAGGGAGGAAAGGCAAACCCTCCCAGTAGGGAAGTTTTCAAAATGTACGTGCTCTAATTTGACCTAATACTTCAATTTCTAGAAATTTTAGCGATGTACCTTAAAGGCTTGATCAGGAACTACCTGTTGTTTGTTTATAAGAACAAAAAGTTTGAAATTATCTAAATATGAAATTAAAGTATATTCATGTGACCAAACAGTACAAACTCATTAAAAGCTGTTGAAGAATGTTTGGAGACATGTTTGCACGACAAAGCAAAAGGTAATATTTTAGGAAAATAATATACACTGTTCTAGAAGGATATGTACACGAAAGTGTTAACAGAGGTTCTCTGGGGACGTAAGGTCATAGGTAACTTAGTCTCTTCTTTTTTGCCAGTTTCCTGGTCACCTAGTCCGCCATTTACCACTTGTAAATGAGCATGTACCATTTCATAATAAAGCTCCAATAAGTTACCAAAAAGAGGCTTCATTTTTCTAAAGTCTAATCAGACTCCTGATACCAGTATTTCTTACAACTGCTGAATAACGTCTGTAGGATAAATCAGTGCCATCCACAGGCCAATTTCCAGATCATAACTCACCTTGGGGAATTCTCAGAGCCCTAGGATGCCTAGGTGCCTTAGACTCACCATAAAGCACAGATGGTTCAAGGCCAAATCTGTATTATCTGAGATTTTAGGTTTTTAAGTAAGGTAGACTAGGGTGGGAGTAAAAATGGGTGTTAGAATCACTACAAGTCTGTTCATCATGGCCTTATATGCTATAGACTATTCATTCAAACTGATATTCCCCAACTGGCATAGTATATTTATGGGCCACGTGTATCTATAGCATGGGGTGTTCTGCTCTATGTGACTACACGGACCCTTCTCCTTCCACTCCCTTCTCACAAAGAGCATTGGAGCCTTTGCTGACCTAGAAAATTTATATTGGTTGGTGAGAAGAGACAATGGCCTCTTGGAATTGCCCTGTCTCAAGAAGTAAGCTCTAAAGAGTTGAGCTGCCTATCTTCCGCTATCTGGCTTTGTGACCACAAACAAGTCATTAACCTCTTCGCATTTCCGTTATACCTTTGCAAGAAGTTGGATTTCAATTTTTCAAGTTTGGGGAAAATTAAGATTTCAGGTTCCCAGGCACCAACCAGAGCTACTGAGTCAATCTTTGGGATGGACATCCAGAAATCATTATGCTCCCCAGCTGATTTGATGCTTCACTAACCACACTCAGGTACCACTGGATCAAAGGATCTGTTCAGCCTGAACTTAAGGCCAGACTAAGGAGCTTGCTCTGGTCTTAAAGATGACAAATGCTAAGTGAAGGGTGATGTAGAATGTACGTGGGAGTAAGCATCCCTGTCCCATTTATCCACCCCCCCATCTCTAACTATTCTTACCAAGATCATTTTCCGTTCATCTCAATTATTTTCTTTTTTCCCAGCCAATTCCTCACCATCCCATCAATAGATTCTACCCTATGGTACCTGCCCAGCCTCAGTGAAGGGCCCACCCAGGGATCCACTGCATTACCATTAAATACTTCAGTAACTTGCTTGAGGGTCTCCAAGGAAATGCCACTATATCCTTTGGCTAAGACATTTATCCTTAAAGCCAGGAGCATCCGACATCTCTCAGGACTTAGTGGTTTCCCAACACCTATAAAAACAGAATTGATGTTTTCTCAAAGAAAACCAAATCCCTTTATGCCTGAAGGCTACCTTGATCTCTCAAATCATTCTCCACTTCAGTCCATATTCTTACCACCTTTCTCCTCTTCACCCAGGTAGTTCTCCCTCCTGCCTGTCTCACTTCTTAAGGCTCCATCTTCCAGTCAGTTGTAAAACCCCGGTTTCACCTTCTCAATTCCCTTTTTGGAACACTTCAGTGGGGCCCCACCATCCCAAATGTCCAAATTCCTCAGCACAAGCTCCTTCACAATTTGATGGGAACTGATTTTTGACAGGCTTTCTTATCTCATCTTGCCCCTCCCAGCTCATTCCCTATGTTCCAGCCATGAATTTGGTTCCCTAAATGCATCATTCTCTCAGCATGATGTTACATGTACTCCTGGCCCACCCACCCCCCTTCATTCCTTCTTCTGAGAATCAGCTGAAAGGTGGTCTTGTGCGATGCTTTCTGCTTCCCTTCCACCCTTGCACCAGAATTTGGCAGCGAGTCCTTGAAATGCACTAGACCTTCCTTGGGGCTTTTATAGGATGAATCACACTGCACTGCAGTTTATTCATCTAATCAAACAAGATCTTGGTTAGCTTCTGGCGCCAGAAGGCACCCCAACAATTTGAACGGATTACCTGAAGAATGTGAACGTACTAAGTTGACCTGGAGCTCCCTGGAAGGGAAAGGAAAAAATCCTCTTAGTTATCCTGCAGTGAAAATGTTCACTCAGCTGGGGCAGTGAGGAAAGAATAGTTCAGAAGGATGGAAACAGGCAGTGTGATGAAGTGGAAGAAACTATCAAGTCTGTGTTTTCAATACCAACTTATGTGCAAGTTAACCCAAGCCTCATCCTCCTCATCTGTGAATTGGGGTGATCCTAATTTCAGAGCTATGAAGATTGAGTGAGAAATACCTTAACCGAAATTCAAATGTTAATCATTTCCCTAGTTGATAAAACCCACAAAGATAGGGTGGAAAGGCGTGAACTCAAACTTACTCTAGCTTATTGACAGGAATTACTGTTCTGGCAAACTTTCCGAAACCTGTAGTAATGCCGTAAACAACTAGAACAAAAAGCAGACATTAGAAAATTAGATGCAAGCAATTTTTTTTTTTAAGTCTATAAGGAGAATTTTATTACACAAAGAGAAAAAGATACCAGTGTTTTCTTTGACGATGCTATCTATGACTTCTCTGGATTTCTGCACCTTCTTTTCAGCAGTTGGGGTGAGCTAGGAAAATGTTCAGAACTGAGCATGTTAGACTTCTCTAGTGTGGCAAAAATGGCCAGAGGGGACACCCTTCCCCCTCTTCCCCTATACCTTTATTTTGTAGCGGCCCTTTCCCAAGTTGACCAGATCCTCTGTGGTCAGACTGTCCCCATCTAAGGCAATGTACTGAACAAAAGAAGGGAATGTCCATGAGTGAACAGCTTAGTTACTCTGGAACAAGCATAGGGAAGCCCCAAACAACCAAATTTTGACACTTCAGAGATTTCATCACTGAGGTTGCCAAAAGTTAGAATCAACTGGATGGCAATGCGTTTGGGCTTTTTTTTTCAGTTGGTGAAACTTTAGTGTGCTCATTAAAAAGGCAGCTTGCTTAAGAGGAGGCTGGGTAAGAAAAGTCGGGAACTCAAAAGTACAACGCCTTTGCAAGCTCTCTTTCCCTCCAAATTGAAGCTGGATCAAACCCTATCCCAATTCATGGTCTTTACTCATCTATCTTGCTGGCCCTCTCTCTCCTTAAGTAAGGGCTGCAAAGATCTGACTTAGTTTTCTTAACAAAAAAAAAAGTGGTTTGAAGCTTACCGTTTCAGGTTCCCGGTATTTGCTGTATCTGAAGCCCAGGTAAAGGAAAATAATATGGAAAAGCCCCGGCCCCATCATCTGACAGGGGTGACCCACAGAGCAGACCAAAAAGCCCATGGGAAAGGATACAGGTAAACTCCCTCTGGCTGAGATGGAATAAAGTCTGGAGACATTGCGTCCCCTTCTATCACTGAAACAATGAAAGAGAGACTCTGTTACAGCTGACAACATGGGGCCACATCTGGTGTCACTGTAAACCAAGAAGGAGCCCTGGCGGTGCAATGGTTTACAGCTTGGCTGCTAACCAAAAAGTCAGCAGTTGGAATTTACCAGCCCCCCCTTGGAAACCCTATGGGGCAGTTCTACTCTGTCCTACGGAGTTGCTATGAGTTGGAATCAACTCGATGTCAATGGATTGTGTGTTGTGGTTTTGTTAAACCGAGAAGGGGCTATTCAATTGCACCAGCTTTATGGCTGCTTGAAAACCGAAATTAGGTGCTTGAAAGTGGTCTTAACATCTTTACACAGGAAGAGAGCAACAGGCAGACATGTGTCAGGGTGGAGACACAGTGAAGTTGAAGATATACGCCCCCTCCCCCAACTTCACTTTGTTTTAAATCTGAACATCTCATGCCTCTGGCTCCTGCCCTCTAGTCTGGTGAGGTTCTTAGAAGAGTCAGAAGGGGAGAATAGAACCTCCCTCCTAGGGACCTGAGGGCAAAGTAAGACCAGGAGGCATTCATCTGGCCACTTACCCACTTCCACGAACTCATTGTCCTCCAGGGCCACCTCCAGCGTGTCCTCGTTGTCTAGCAGGCCCAGGCCCTTGCACCGGCGCACAAGGAAGCTAACTGCGTCCACTGAGGTGAAGCCGCCGTTGTCAGGCTTGTTCCTGACATAGCGCCGCACGGCCTCCCGGCCCAGCCAGCCCACGGTGAGCTGAGCATCCTGGCAGGGCACGGCCAGCCATTCCCCACGCACATGTACCGTGTATCTGGGCATGGTCCTTTCGCCGCGGCCACGGCGGCCCAAGCAGCCCAATTAGGCCGCCTTAACCAGGCTGCTCTGTGCCTGCCCTTCGGTGGGTGACAGTCGATGGGAAGGGAGAGTTTTATCCAGGAGTGGCTGCAGGGGTGTGGTCAGGCGGGGATGGAAAACCTGGACTTTCAAAACACGCCCCCTCCCTCGCATTCACTCATTCATGTGTTGGACAAATATTTTTTGAGGGTCCCTTTGGGGTTTTTTTGCAGCCTACCTAGGCGCAGGAGAGGGGGATGCAAGCAGATGAGCGGCCTGTCCACCTGCGATCCAGAAAGGGCAGGCAGAAAGGGCTGGGGTCTCTGACTTGCTAGGAGTTGCAGCTCTACTGGACCGCTGTTATCAGGGTCCCAGACTTCTTCCTCTCCCCAGGTTTCTGCCTGTGTTCTCCATTACGGGCAGCTGATGTAAACACCATGTTCCTGTCTTTTATCTGGAGTTACTCAAGGGTAAAATGCACCCTCCTGGCCAACTGTGACACCAGGGAGTGTAGCAATCTTCATTCGTTTATTCCACAAACATGTGTTGGGCAACTACTCCCTGTCACTGGTAAGGTTCTTCTACAACGGAAGACTACAGAGGCCAGAGATCATTTTCACAACTAAAGGTCATCATCTGGACAAATGAACTCCATGGCTTGAAGGTTAAAGCTCAGATAGACATGGGTGGGACACCCAGCTCCACTATTGGCCCCCTGCCTTGGGCAAGTTACTTATTAGCCTCCCTTTCCTCTTCAAAAGGGAAAGGAGCTAACTGCTTCACTGTAGTATTTTCAGTATCTATCTGGGGTCGAATCCTGGTTCTGCCATTTGCTAGCTATGTGACCTCTAGGAAAGTTATTTAACTTCTCTGGGCCTCAGTTTCTTCATCTGTAAAATGAAGTTACTAATTGTACAGGCAGTCCCCAGGTTTTGAATGTCTGACTGGCATACAACCCGTATAGTTATGAACCATCCACTGTAAAGCCTATTATATTAAAAATTCGAGGTACCTACAATGACTCATAATAAATAGGTGCTACTTTGTGACACATGCCAAAACATTATTATTATCATATTATCCTCTTAAAGGTGTTTTAGTGTATCTGGAAGTGTTTCTTGGATGTTTTTTATGTATAGAAAGGTACCCAAACCAAAAAAAGAGAAAACCTGTTGCTGTTGAGTTGATTCAGACTCATAGCAACCCTACAGGACAGAGTAGAACTGCCCTATAGAGTTTCCAAGGAGTGCCTGGTGGATTTCAACTGCCGACCTTTTAGTTAGCAGCTGTAGCACTTAATCACTACATCACTAGGGTTTCCTAGAAAAGTACACTATATACTATATACTAAGACAAGCATTTGACTAACTGAAGTTGGACACAAACCATACCTAACTGTTCCAGAATTACATACAAATTCGACTTAAGACAGATTTAGGAATGGAACTTGTTTGTAATCCGGGACTGCCTGTACCTATTTCAAGGGGCTGTTGGGAGAATTAGGGAGCCCTGGTGGTATAGTGGGAAACCCTGGTGGCATAGTGGTTAAGTGCTACAGCTGCTAACCAAAGGGTCGGCAGTTCGAATCCACCAGGTGCTCCTTGGAAACTCTATGAGGCAGTTCTACTCTGCCCTATAGGGTCTCTATGAGTCGGAATCGACTGGACGGCACTGGGTTTGGTTTGGTTTGGTTTTTGGTGGTATATTGAAGGAGCCCTGGTGGCACAGTGGTTAAAGTGATTGACTGCTAACTGAAAGGTTGGTAGTTGGAAACCACCAGTAGCTCCACAGGAGAAAGACGTGGCAGTCTGCTTTCATAGAGATTTACAGCCTTGGAAAACCCGTGGGGTCACTATGACTAGGAATCGACTCTATGGCAGGGGTTTTTTGGATTTGGTGGTGTAGTGGTTAAGTGCTCAGTTGCTGGCCAAAAGGTCAGCAGTCTGAACCCACCAACCACTTCTTGGGAGAAAGATGTGACCGTCTGCTTCCATAAAGATTTATGCCTTTGGAAACCCTATGGGGGCAGTTCTACTCTATCCCACAGGGTCACTATGAGTCAGAATCGAATTGACTTGATGGCAGTGGGTTTGGTTTTGGTTTGGGTTGGGAGAATTAACTGAGTTCATATATATAAAGCCCTAGAACAACACCTGGCACATTGGAAATGCAATAGAAGTGTTTGTAGTTACTATGATTTGGACTTTAATATGCATATTCTGCTTTAAAAATGTTCTTTCATCTTGGCACATGGATATCCCTAATCTAATTAAGCTTCTTCAACACAGGAAATGGTTCCCTGCAGCCAATTCATTACCACCAGTATTAAGGAACTCTGAGTAGCAAGCAAAAGGAATCACAAAGAAATGTGGGCACTATTTTAATGAGGCAGCACTTGGCTAGTAAGCCAGTGTCTAGATATTTATTGCAATAGAAAAATCCCTGTCAGGAATAAAGACACAGTTGCTCACAGAAAACACCCACACCCATACTCATGTCCAGAGTTTCTGACAACTTCAGGAGAAGTGTACAAAGAACTACAAAAAAAAGAACTACACCTAGTTGAGCCTTATTAGAACTTGCACTTCAGCCACCCACATCCTGGCTTCACCCTGGAATTTGTTATCACCTGAAATTTATAGACATGAGGCATCTTAAATTCCAATACCACACCTTCTGACCACAACCTTCTAGTCTTCCAGCTCTCCACCCACTTCAGTCATCTCCACCTTTGGACCTGACCTTCAGCAGTCCCTGTTTCCCCCCATTTCCCAACAGCTTCCTCATTTACTTCCCTAGCAAGCTGGTCCCTGTAGTTGTTCACTTGAGCCACTCTTTTTTCTGTGCTTGAAATTCCTTTATGACCCTAAACCTATGCCTACATTCTGAGTAAAACCTGGTCCTGGGTTATCACAACTCTGCCATCTCTGTTCCCCCAAGGGGAAGGCTCTGCTCCAGAAAGTCCTGTGCTCGTGTAGGTTTTCGTACTGCCCTTTTACTCATCCATCTCTCTCAGTGAGTTTCCCAAACATGGACCTCCTCAAGGCTCTTCTTAATAACCACCTCCTCTTAGAGGAAGATTTGACCTCCTTCATCCCTGAGAAAACTGAAGTCCTTAGACATGAACCACCTTTTTACCCTTTTCCATTCATTCACTCATTCGACACGTTTTCTTGAACACCTGTCACATGCTATGCACTATGCTAGGTACTGGGTGTGAAATAAATAAGACACATTCTCTGCCTTCATTGGCTTTACTCTCTGGTATTGGACACATACTTCCAGCTACCCCCATGCTGAGCACTCTAGTTAATAGTCCCAGCCGAGCCCAAGTTTTGAATCACCCTAGTCCAGATACCAGACATGTGAGTGAAGAAGACTCCAGCTGATTCCAGCTCCCATTGACTTCGGTCACTCCCAGCCATTTGAGGATTCCAAACTCAGGCCTTAGACGCTGTGGAACAGAGACAAGCTGTCTCCACTGGCTCTGTCCAAATTCATGACCTAAACAATCCACAGGTCTATACCTTTGATGTTATTCTTTTTCTGCCTGGAACACACTTCCCAACTTTCTTTGCTTGGCTAGGTGTTTCTAAAGACTCAGTTTAGACCTTCTCAAGGAAGCATTCCCTAAACCCTTGCAATGTCACTATATTCACAAGTTCTTAGTGAAGGAGTGTTTGGAGCAGAGTACAGACCAGACACTTCTAATGGAGTGATTACAGAATAAACAGGATACGATGAGTAGAACAGGACGCATCATCATCAGACTAAGTTCTCTGAAGTTTTAGGCTCCTGTCCACAGGGTTAGATCACATCCAAGCATGCCCCAGTTCAGGTCTTGGGAGGAAAACACCTAAGTGCCTCTTTCCTGGGTTTAAATACTAACGGGACAGATAGCATGTACAGAGAGCAGGTAGAAGGGGCAACAAAAGGTAAAAGGGGGTAATAAAGGGAAAGTTCCCCTGTAAGCAATGGACATCATTTATTGCCCCGTTCAGAGTGGGCTAGATGTACTGTTGCCAGAGAACAGCCCTCCTCCTTTACCCCACACTAAGATAAGACTTGTTAGTGGGCAGTCATCTCCCCCAAAGCGTGTACTTTACTTTAGGTCCACTTGCAGCTATTGTGTCCATTAGCAGCCACGGAGACGGTGAAAAAGATATAGCCTACCTGTGCACCTGGCTGAGTCCCACTCATGGTGACCCCAGGTGGTCAGGGTAGAACTGTGCTTCACAGAGTTTTTAATGGCTGGTTTTTTGGAATTAGATCATCAGGACTTTCTTCTGAGGCACCTCTGGGTGAACTTGAACTTTCATCCTTCTGGTTAGCAGCTGAGCGTGTTAACCAATTGCACCATCCAGAGACTTCCCTAAATCCTTGTGTTAAGTGGCCATTTTCTGGCTGCTTTAGCACATCTCTTTTATAGTACTATATAGAAATAACTTATCTTTGTTCATCCAGTAGTTATGAGTACATATAGCCTGGCATAAAGACACTCAACATTTGCTCATTAGCTAAACTGGATAAATGCAAAGTCCTTTGAGCCAGCCCTAGGTCAATCTGAAAGTAGAATAAATTTGTCTTTAGCGACCCCTGCCTTCTTCCACACCAAGCTTCAAGCATTCCTTGTCTGAATCCACTTTCAGTATTACCAGTCAGTGGTAACTGAAAAACGACACTAGCTTAGTGTACACTGGGTGTGCTTACGGAGCAGGAGAAGACTTAAAAGCATTATTTGGGGGCATGGATTTGCTAAAGTCTAATCACTTCCTCAGTGATTAGACTCAGGAAGTGATTGGGCTTTAGCAAATCACTTCCTAGAAATCCTGGTGGCATAGTGGTTAACAGCAATGGCTGCTAACCAAAAGATCGGCAGTTCGAATCTACCAGCCACTCCTTGGAAACTCTGTGGGGCTGTTCTACTTTGTCCTGTAGGGTCCACGGTGCATTGGCAGCAACAGGTTTGGTTTTCAGGTTTTAATCACTTCCTAATTGATTAGATGGAAACCCTGGGGGCACAGTGGTTAAGTGCTATGGCTGCTAACCGAAAGGTCGGCAGTTCAAATCCATCGGGTGTTCCTTGGAAGCTCTATGGGGCAGTTTTACTCTGTCCTATAGGGTCGCTATGAGTCGGAATCCACTTGATGGCAATGTGTTTTTTTTTTTTTGTTTTTAAGTGATCAGATACCAGGAATTTGAGCTGAACTCTGGTATTCTTCACAGGAAAGACGAGTGGGATAAGAGGCTTGCGAAACAGAGTAACACTGCAGTGGAGGTAAGTGTCCAAAAGGAGATAACAGCTTGGGAGAGTGAGCAAGAGAGAAGTGTCAGGATTCCAGGCATGAACAGGAATGTGTCCCTTTGATACCTACCTTTTGGGTGTTTGTTCCTATCTAGTCTAGGATTTTAGGCATTGTATTAGCACTGAGGATGACATACCCTCACCCACCTTCATAAGACACTATTCCTGTTAGCTGGAGTTTATTGGCCAGTGGTGGCCCAAAGCTAGGCCAGAGTCTCTCCATGTGGTGAGAACTATTTGCACTAGTAAAGCTGGAGGGTAGGCAGACTGTACATTTTGGACTAGAGAAGCAGAGAGGAGACACAAGAGTACTGATGACTCTAAGATTCCAGGTGTCAGGCCCGTTCTCTCTGCCCTTGGAATCTGATGCCCCCCTCCCTGCCCTCATGTCCTTAAAATAACCCTCCACTTCCATTTCTGACTTCCAGTCATTTGGGTTATTGTTACTTGCAAAAAAAAGAATCCTAGATAATACAGTTGTGGCTCCCAAACTGTGTGCTGACATGCCAGGGGGCGCTCATGAGTGCTTTGGGGTATTTTAAATTGTTGAGGAAAACCAGTGCCTTTTTTTTTGACACCACATGATTATTATTAAGTTTGAGCCTAACTACTTAATAAATGAAATAGTTAGGTATTTCTTTTGAACAAAAGGTGCTGTGAAAAAAAATATCAAGACACTAAGTAGGTGCTGGGAACTAAGAAAATCTGGGAACCTCTGTAATACTATCATTGAGTATTTCTAGTTACTCTAGTTAGAAATACTAGATCCTACCTATTTCTAGTTACTCTCTTCTTTCATCTGGTCAAGTTGCTGTTATGCTTTCAGTATGTTTCTTTCTGCATGCTGTATGCTCTATGTAGGTGAAGACTGTTTGCTGGCCACTGAGAAGGAGGAGACTCGGCGGACTGAAGAGGCTCTTAAGAGAATACCTGAGGGACTGATGAGAAGTACTTAAGTTCAGGGTGGCCATCTGACCCTTGATGGTCAGACCAGATGAGTCCAGGGGGTCAATGGGGGATCCAGGTGCAGGGAGCAGAGTGTTCCCGTTACAGTGCATACATTTTGGTGAAGGAGTTCATCCTGTCCATCAGGCCAATGGTCAGCAAATATAACTGACAGTTCATGTTCAAGGTTATTTAAAAAGCAAAAACCTACTCATGCTGAATTTTTTGGTTTGTAGCAGATTCAAATGAAAGAACTTAAAACGTCCAGGCAATAATATGTTGACGTGTTCAAGGTTATTTAAAAAGCAAAAACCTACTCATGCTAAATTTTTTGGTTTGCAGCAGATTCAAATGAAAGAACTTAAAACGTCCAGGCAATAATATGTTGACGTATTTTGTGATTAAACTGGGAGAAAACTAATATGAAGACCATTTGGAAGACACGATTTATAAATCAAAAGATTAAATGTTGCTAAAATTTATTTTACAAAGAACATCCCACTGAAAAAAAATGTAGCTCAGCTTTATTTTAGCAAAATCACTGACAAAACAATAAAATGCCAAAACCAAAAAGACATTTGCAATCATGATGTGAGCTGAAGCGTCATATTTCTTTATGAATTCAATTTAAGAAAGAAACCTTTCTGAAGTCAGCCATGGGCACGTCTTAATCCACTTTTAAGTCTTTCCCCACCAGCATGGCCGTCACAGGATGCATACTGGCTTTGTGCTGCTGGTAGGCACAGATGGCTAGATTGTGGGATTTGTCAAAGGCAGCAAGATCCCTTTGAAAGAAAGAACAGTCAACATCTCAGGTTAAATGAGAGCACGGGTGGTAGCCACATATTTAACAAAAGTACTGCTTCAGGTATGAGAGACGAGGAGGGACTTGCTGCAGCATTGTACTTCGGTAGTGAAGAAGGGTGGCCTTAACTAGAGGGACGGACGGTTCATTCAGAGGGGCATTGTCCACAGTAGTAGCAACCTTCATCTATATTTGGGGGCGACTAAAGTCAAGAAAATAAAGCCACAAATCCATAGTGTGAGATTAAAACTAAAGTGCCTTTAGACCTGGGCTGTCTAGTGCAATAGCCACTAGCCATACATGGCTATTTAATTTCCAATTATGTAAAATTAAATAAAATAAAAAAAACTAATTTCCTTAGTCATTCTAGCTGCATTTCAAGTGCTCAATAGCCCCAAGTGGCTAGTGGCTACCCCATGGGACAGCGTAAATATAGAACATTTTTGTCATCACAGAAAGTTCTGTTGGATAGTGCTATTTCAGAGACAGACTCAGACCCATTAGGCAGACTGGTCTTTTTCCTAAATAATCGTTGGAATTTGCTTGGGAATTCTGGAAGACTGGCTCCCTGATATCATTCATGCTTTATTAACTTTTTATATAATGCTTCTAAAAGAACTAATAAAACCATGCCAAATTTTAAATATTTAGAAGCATTAATTCCTATTCCACAATTATATCTATAAGCTTTAACAAGTTTAAAAATATTTATCACATAGATTACATTTTATAAAAAACTTAACAACAACAACAACACAGCTCATTTAATATTTTTCTTCCCCATTCCTTATATAAATTCAAAGCACAGAGTTTGATTCGGTTCTTACTTGAATAAGGGTCGTGTAAACTTCATTCTTCCTTGTTCAGTTGCCATTTTCAGAGCCAAAGGAATTGCGTCCTCCCACTTGGATTGAATGCAGAGCCGTAACCATCTGAAAGGCGGGTTTTTCAGGGGGGTGGGATAGGAAGTGAGGAGGAAGGGGCAGGATATGACAGGTACATTTGAAAAGGACTTCTGTAATGATGAATAATCCCATAATAATTATGTTGCATACCAGTTGATATTTTTACTCAGAATCTCAAATCCTTATGTACACAATTTTACAATTGGAGAATAGAAGGAAGAGGAGTTTGTTCTTGAAAAAGACCATAAGTTTTAAAAGGTTTGGATTCTATAAGTGCTTATGTACCTTGTAAATGTGATTTCTGAATGAATTAAACTTTGGTTTAAGCCCCAGACTGTAACGATGAACATACAGGAGAACCAAAGATTTCTCATGATTTCTACTGAAGAGTCACTTCAGTTAGTTGTGGAAGAATGTTTATTTACCACTGACTGCCTAATTCTAATTTTTAAGGCAAGAGAAGTTCAGAACAAACTCTAACAAAAAGATGAATACTATCATCTTACAGACATTCCGACTATTCCCTAAGTACCACTATAATTACTTATATAGATGCAAAAAATGATTTGACAAGGATTTTTCAGGACTCAGATATGTCTTACACTCTGCTTTCCCTGTCTCCACCTTTTAAGCTAGCTTTCTGCTTTATTCCACAGAGACAAGTTAAAATGATGTACCTGAATCGTATTTCAGAATTGTTAATGGCATTGAAGTTGTACACCTCTTGCATTCGCTTTACGTGCCCCAATGGAAGAGGTGCCTAAGAGCAAAATAAAGAAGCATAACGTATCATTTCAACAGGATTCCTGGGAAGAAAGGAGCTGGAGAAAAATTCTTAGCCAGATTAAAATCCTAAATATTTTATAATGTGGAAATAAGTTAGATAAAAATAAAAGAAATAAATGCACACTAAAGGAAATTCCGTGCAAACTTATTCTGGATAAGGATGTTCTACTAATAGCAAAGGGATAATTTAATTCGTGAGGTAGTTAGAGAATTAAATAAGAATACTGTGCTTATTACTCTCCTCCAGACTTTGGTACAGATAAGTATTAACTTTTAAGCACTTTCCAGAGTCTTTCAAATTCTCTCTTATACTTTACGTAGCTTAAATTTATTTCCATTCTCCAGATTAAATCACAGTTCCTTAATCTTTCCTCATTGATCCTCCTCACCTTTATCTTTGCATATTTCCTCTGAAATCCCTTTTATATTATCTACATCCCTATAAAATAGCAATTCTTAAACTTTTGTATTATAGAAAGGGGGGATATGACAGGTATGTTTGAAAAGGACTTCTGTAATGATGAATAATCCCGTAATAATTATACTGCACACCAGTTTATACTCTGCGTTTACTCTGAGAATCAATGCAAAATGAGCAGTAGGATTTTAACACAACTGGGGCCCAGTCGAAGTAAGAGAGAATCAATGGTTAGTGAATCAGGTCATCACGGTTTCAGAATCTGATGAATAATATGGACCCTTTCCTTAGAAAAAATACATCATTTACCACATAAACACAAACCTTTATATACAACTCAGGGGGTTCATGAATGTCTTATGCTCACCCTAACCCATGCTAAACAGGAGAACAAGTTTGGATGAAGGAAAAAAAGAAGATAAGTTCAGTTTGGACCAAGTGGAGAGTCTGAGGTGCCCACGGCGTGCAGGCAGAGGTGCTACTAAGGAGATGTTAACTCTCCCCTCCAGCCACGACCTCCTTACTGTTCAACACACTCAGTCCACACTAACTTAACCATCTCTGCTGTCATTAACTGCTTCCCAAATTATTTAGTCTATAAGCCCCCTCATGGGCACACTCAACTCCAAGTTCACCATGGTAGGGCAGCCAGTTAAGGCCACATCCTAGGCTTCGCTACTTTCCCCAGTTTTTGCCATGGTTATTCCCAAGTCATCCTCATCATGCTTTCTCTCCTCCTGCTCCCAGGCCACACAGCAGTGCTAAAGAAATTAAACTGTGATGGCCCGATTCACTAACGTTTACTCTCTCTTACTTTGATTGGGACCCTGTTGCTTTAAAACCCTATTCCTCATTTTACATCAGTTCTATAGGAAATTCTGTTCTAAATCTTCTCCATCTCTCTCAAGGTTTTGGTACCCTTTTAGTAACGTAATACTTAAAGACTCCGTCATTGTCTCCCCCTCAAAATGCAGCATGTCCTTCCAGCTTCACATATGCTTCCAATTACCTGGGTTTGAAATCTTAAAATCTACTTGGATTCTTCCTCCTTAACTCCCAAATCCAGTCAGTTAGTTACAAAATGCTAAGCTTTCATCTTGTGCAATCCCTCATCTATCTGGTTCTTTCCACTCCCACCAGCTCACTACCTCATCTCCTGCACTCCTGCAAGTCTTCAAACTACTAGCTTCACCACTAGTATTCCTCACGTCAATCCAGCCTTCATGTCACCAGTAGTTTCAACAACCCACCGTTTCATCAAATGACTCTCCTGTCAAAAATCTTAAATCCTTTCCCACTGACTGGAATAAAATCTAAAATTCTTAGCTTAGCATTCAAGGCTCATCGCAGCTGATCCCCACCTGCCTTTCCAGTGCTATTTTCCACTAACTTCTTTACCTTGCTTTAATATTTACTCCTGCAACGCTGGGCACATGCCTTCACTTGCTGCTCCGTGCAATCTGAATTTCTACGTCCCAGCTAACACTGCTCTGCTCAAATCAAGTCCCGTTCCTTCAAAAACTACTAATCAATTCCTTGATTACTACAGTTGGAAGGAATTCTTTCTTCACTAATTAACTGTTTTTCTCAAGTGATACCTAAAATATACCAAAAAAAGATTAAAAAAAAACAAAAAAAACCCAAACTTGTTGCTGTTGTGTCGATTCTGACTCATAGCGACCCTATAGGACAGAATAAAACTGCCCCATAGAGTTTCCAAGGCTGTAAATCTTATTTTATAAAAGCAGACTGCCTGCCACCCACATCCTTCTCCTGAGAATTGGATGGTGGGTTCGAACCACAGACCTTTCAGTTAGCAGCTAAGTGCTTAACCACCGTGCCACCACGGCACTGCACCTAAAACATAGCTCCTTTTATTACTAAATTTTGCATGTCTTACCTTTCCTAATAGATCATAAGCTTCTTGAGGACAATGTCTATTTTTCTTATATATTTTTGTATTCAAAAAAAGAGTAAACATAGTAGGAATTCAACAAATTTTTTTTTAAATAAATAACTGAATTTTATAAATTATTTTTCTCCATTAGGTTTGTTCAAGTTGGGTTGAACATAAATGCTGTGCTTTTTTGCCCATTTAGATTTCTAATGTTTTGAGCTAGTACTTACTTTCTGGATCAGCTGTGCCAGAAACTCATTCAACTGATGAGAAGAGAGATCTTTCAGGTCTGCTGCACTGAATGAATTAAAATCATCTTCTTTGGCCTAAAATAAATGTTACCTGGTTATTTCTATTCTTGTACAATTTGATTATACTTATTGGTTTATCTGATAAAAATTAGGAAAAATACAAAAAGACATGGCTGTATAAGGTTGTAAAAAAAATAGATAAATTTAATCCTTAGCTACTTAAATTATGATCCTGAGACTGAATTACTGTCCTTTGGAAAACTGGATATGACTCCTAAAAGCTATACTACTTAAGAAAAATCAGACTATTAATTGTAAGGCTAGGGGAAACTTTTGACATCCTTTGTACCATTCAAAGATTTCCAAAGTAAAGAAAATATTATAAAAAGCATGACAGCTAATTTATAGGTCAATTAATAAGTTTGGATAAAGGATCAAATTGCATATTCTTTGTAATATCTCACAAATAAATTGATAAGGTTATAAATTGATGCTTCCTTTCAACCCCACACATTCTATTTTCCCTACTTAGTCTTGGAAATCATCTAAGAAAAAGAAAAGTGGCTCTGTGCTTTTCAAAATCAGGATTCACAGCCACAAATATTTAAAGATGTGATTAAGGAATATTAAATGAGTATTTAAAAATCTTTTTAGTTAAGAGTTTCTTAAAAAAAAATTTTTTTTAATTTAAAAGAAATATATGCAAATGTTAAAAAATTAAATAGGATAGAATGAAAAGCTCCTTTGTTTTTGTTCTACCTCCAAGTCCTGTTCCTCAGCAACCAATATTAATAATTCCTTGCATATCCTTACAAAAGAGCCCTGGTGGTACAATGATTAAGTGCTCGGCTGCTAACGAAAAGGTTGGTAGTTCAATTCACCTAGTGGCTCTGCGGGAAAAAGACCTTTTGATCTGTTTCTGCAAAGACTTTAACCTAGAAAGCTCCATCGGGCAGTTCTACTCTGTCACAAGAGGGTTGCTAGAAGTTGAAATTGACTCGACAGCACCTAACAACAATAACAATAACCTTACAGAAAATTTACTTTAAATGATACATGCTATTTTGCATCTCCCTCCCCTTATTATCAGAACCCAGCCACCCTGATATGGAGAGGATGCTAAGAAATATGGTTGGATAAACTTTAGTTTTAAAAGGTAATACCTAAATTCACCACAGATAATAGGATTATTCCTAAATTTTTTGTTATTTTCCACTAAAGAATTATCCGAGACACATACTCACTCTAATTTTGCTAAAGGGTTATGGTTCAGTATCTATTTTGGAAGGTTCATAAAAGTGAGCAAAGCTACATGTCAGAAGAAAGCTGCCTCAATTCTTCCCACACTAACAGTTGGCATAGAGGTCACCCAAGATGGGTTTGTGTTTCTCTGGTATTTCTAACTGCCATGTTTGAAGTAATATCTTATAAATGATTTATGAAGAAAATAAGAAAGGTAAAATGCACACACTTTTGCAATATTTTTGAAGACTGAAAAGAGGCATGGAAAATCAGAGCTGCTGCTGTCAATATCAATTTTTTTTTTCCCCACAAAACTTTATACATTGGGAACTTGTAGAGTATCACCTTGGAAATATTAAAAACATGACAGAAACAGCCTTTGCAAATACAACTGTTCATAAGTAAAATACACCCCCTTCCTATCTTCAGGAGTGGAGACATATTTGTACTATCCATAAAGGAGTAAAAATCCACACATTACTACTCACAGTAATCCATCTTTGACTTAAAGCAATACAAGCATTTGTCAAAGTCATATCATAACTGCAAAGAGGAAAAAATATTAAAGATTAAATTTTATAAAAATGCACATGCTTTCACATAAATGCAATTTTAAAGTTACAGAATGTACTTCAGTTTCAAAGTAAAGAATTCCAAGCAATGGAAATAGAAAATCTTTTATGACTTAATTATTTGCAATACATTGAACTAGCTTATATTTATCATGAAATTATTCTTTTGGCCTCAGGGTTAAGGTCCAAACACCTAAGAACTCTACTCTAATCACTAACTAGTAACAGATTAAGCAAGGCATAAAATCCTTTTAGGTATTTCGAGGAGCTTTAAGGGCTCAGCTACTACCCAAAGGTTGGCAGCTCAAATCTACCCAGAAGCACTGTAGAAAAAAGGCCTGGTGATCGGCTTCTAAAAGGTCACAGCCTTGAAAATCCTATGGAGTACAGCTCTACTCTGCACACGTGGGGTTGCCAAGAATCCAAATCAACTTGATAGCAACGGACAACAACAGGATTTAAGAGAATGAGAAGGAAAGTATTATCGAGAAAGCACTTGCTTGGGTTTTACAGGAGGCAGTCCAGGAGAGTACAGCCAGGCATTCCAATCAACTTGATTCAGGATATCAGCCTGAGAACAGTAAGAAAAATACCCAGTTAGCCACCGAACAAATCCTTCTGTTTGGAAAAAAAAAAATCTAAAGCAAACTTTTAGGTCCTCAGATCTATAATTCTGTCTACATTGGCATGTCAAGATAATTCCCAAGTTGCTTTCTAAAATAAATATGTATTAATCAGTAGTGTTCTGTTAAATAATTAAAATAGGAAAATTAGGCATACCATAAAATGAAATTCTGACCTAATTTTATAAAAAATAGGAAAATTCTACACATTAGTTCATGTTGTTGACATCACTTATTAAACAGGATAAAATACAAGATTTAGTCTTAAAACAAATTTTATACCAATATTGCTATTAAGCAATTCAAATCAGGCTAACAAATTGCTAATAAATAAAGATGTATGGGCATAAAATATAAGAAAGGTTTTTAAATCCAACCTTATCTTTAAAGTGGGAATAAAGGAAATCCTTCCAGTCATCAGTGGTTATGCTCTTGTAAGAAAATTTCTTAACATAAGCCTTTAAGAATCCTAGGAATATCTCTAAAAGTGTTAAAAAAAAAAAAAAAAATCAATTAATAGAAAGGTAAAGGTAACTATTTAGCTTTTTTGTGCTTGGGCATTGTGCTATTAACCACAGAGAACATTTAAAGAATAGGAAAACAGGCAAGGGCTTTAAGAGTAAAGACTGCTCAAAAAAGGAGGTAGGACTTAAGTTGGGCCTTAAAGAATAAATACAATTTCGTAGAAAGGAGAAGAGAAATCCTAATTAACCCAGTTTAGGGGGATGACACAAATGAACACACAGAAAAGGGATGAACAACACAAGTTCTAAAAGCAGTGACCCTAGCATGACTAAAAAACCCAAACCCATTGCCGTCGAGTTGAATAAGATCAGATGGGAAGAATGTCCGTGAATGCCCTCCTCCCGCCCCGCTCCAACTCATGGAGGGCCTTCAAAGTCAAACAGCAAAGGAGAACACCTAAAGGCCCATCAGTAGGGGCAGATTACACAAATTCAGCATATCTATCAACTCGACAGCACTGGGTTTTTTTTTTATATAATGAAATACTACGATGGCATTTAAAAGCATGAGATAGAGCTCATGTACTAACATGGAAGGATATATGTGAAATACTGTTGTGAAAAAAAAAACAATGCAGAACATATACAGTATGACTTCTTCTGTAATTGAAATAACTATACATATTTATTTGTCTATTTATAGTTAAACAAATAAATACGTATAGCTATTTATACTTATGGCACTGTTTTTTTTTTTATTTATACTTAGTAAATATCTGGAGCCACACACACCAAACTGCTGAAACTGGTTACCCCTGGGGCTGAGGGACCCTCACTTGTTACTCATAAACTTTGATAGCGCATAAATTTTTTCAGTAAGCACATGCTACTTTTTTAATTTTTAAAATATGGATAAGGTTTTTAAAAAGTCAAGAAGCACAACTTAGAACCCAGGTTCTATTCAAGGTTTTAAATAGAGAGGTGACATTAGAAAACAAAAATTTCTTTGGCAGCCAGATACAGAATAAACTGGAAATAAAAAACAGAGTTTAAAATCCTTCCTCATTTTTTTACATTACTTTCAAAAAGAAAAAAAAAACATCTGAAAATGCCTACTACTCACCTGGTCCTCCGAGAAGCTGTTCGAGGTAAAAGAGTAAAGCAAAGCCCTTCTCATACGGAACCAAAGAATATGCTACGTCAGGGTCAACATCCTTCAGATCAACCACGAGTTTGGTGAAAGGTCCTGTATCCCCAAAAGTCTTTACCTGCAAGACAGAGACGTGGATGAATGTTCACATATGAAGACTGGTATCACCGCACAAACACGCTAATACGCAAGCATTACTTCACTCAGTGGCATAACTTTTTGGGGAGTCTAGAACTTGAAAAATTATGAGGCTGGAAATAGCAGGATATGTTGGCATAAATTTCTGGAAGTCTATTCATGGAATGGCTACTTGTTCCTGATATTTCTTGCCCAATAAGAGGCTTTATTCTTATAAAAGACTAGGAAAAGGTCTACAATGCCTGGTCAGCAAATACATATATATATATATATATATATATATATATATATATATATACATATATATACACATGTCTCAAATGAAATTCAAACATAGTAACCAGCAAAAGACCCAAAGAAACCCTGCAGCTCCCAGTTCGGACAATGATCACTATCTTACACAGGTATAATGAAGGACATTTACCGATGCAGTAGTATACTTATACCAGCATCTGCTTCTGTCTCCACACCTATAAAAATGACTTTGTTGCTACCTGGTAAAGATGCTTTACAAACTAAGTTTTTTGACATCTATGAGTTCTGGGTGAATGCTTTTAAAAATGTGACTCATTTACTGTATTCTGTAGTTCTCCCCATCCTCCCAGAGCATGAAAATGTCTGAACTTTTCACCAAACAATCGTCCACAAATGTGGCGTTCCAAGTACACAGTATGTCCTTCATTTAACCTAAAAAAAAAAAAAGAAACACTGATACAGCTGAGGGGAAGTAGCATTTTAATCAACAAGGTATTTTCTTTTTTTTATTAAAAAAAAAATTATTGTACTTTAGATGAAGGTTTACAGAGCAAATTAGTTTCTTATTAAACAATTAAGACACATACTGTTTTGTGACACTGGTTGGCCAACCCCACGACATGTCAATTCTCTCCCCTTCGTGACCTTGGGTTCCCCATTACCAGCTTTTCTACCCCCTCCTGCCTTCTCATCCTTGCCCCGGGGCTGGTGTGCCCACTGAGCCTTGTTTTGTTTTATGGGTCTGTCTAATCTTTGGCTGAAGGGTAAACCTCAGGAGTGACTTCAGTATTGAGCTAAAGGGGTGTCAAGAGGCCATACTCTCAGGGTTTCTCCAGTCTCTGTCAGGCCAGTAAGTCTGGTCTTTTTTTTTGTGAGTTAGAATTTTGTTCTACATTTTTCTCCAGCTCTGTCCGGGACCCTCTATTGTGTTTCCTGTCAGAGCAGTCATTGGTGGTAGCCTGGTACCATCTAGTTGTACAGGACTCAGTCTGGTAGAGATTGTCGTACTTGTGGTCCACAAGTCATTTGGACTAATCTTTCCCTTGTGTCTTTGGTTTTCCAAGGTATTTCTTTTGGGCTTTCCTACAGATTAACGCAATTGTCTGAGCAGATGGCCTATGTGGTTCCCCTGCAGCTAGTTCAGAGCAATGGGAAGCCCAGCAGATGGCAACAGGGAAAATTACGCCACAGTTCTGGTTTTATGTGTCCATGTAGTAAAATGTGTCTGCATCAGAGACTAATAAAATAAACTGAATACCTACAATGTACCTAATGCTGGGACAAGTCTTACAGAATTAAAAAATTTTTTCTACCTTGATAATAACATCATATGTAATTAGGAGTACTCGGAGACATGGAATCAATCAATCAATAACAAGAACCAATAAGGAAATTGAAAAAAAAAAAAAACTTACCAAAAGTGATCCCAAGTTTTGTTGGTCACTAGATTTCCTGTCCAACTATGAGATATTTCATGTGCAATAACCTAGAGGAAAAAGTGAAAGTGGTTAGTGGAAAAATTTATTACCTTAACTTAAAATAATCCACTCTTTAGGCACTCTAGTCCTTTCAACAACACTGTTAACTCCATTTTTTTAATCATTAGTTAAGATATTCAGGAGTTTCTCAGTTTAGCAAAAGAAAAAATATATACATATATATAATTGTGTCGAAGAACATATGGCTTAGTTAAAATAATTAGAAACAAAGGTTATTTGGAAAATACTAAATTAAATGGATACGTAACTCCATTAGTAAATATTTCATAAAAATATGAAAAGACTGAACCATAAAATTTTCTTAAATCTGTTAACTAATTGTTTAATTTTA
Source organism: Loxodonta africana (assembly GCF_030014295.1). Taxonomy (NCBI): domain Eukaryota; kingdom Metazoa; phylum Chordata; class Mammalia; order Proboscidea; family Elephantidae; genus Loxodonta; species Loxodonta africana. The sequence goes on along the minus strand of NC_087345.1, from coordinate 35,862,772 downwards.
AAATCAGTTGATTTAATACTTCTTGAGGATAAGACCATAACAAGAAACTTTAACTTACATTGGAGAGTGACTTGTCACCTGCCTAAAACAAAAAAAGGAAATTACTTTAGTATTTCAGTAATCAAATTACAGACTTTATCTAAAAGACCACCTGCTTCAATGCCTAGTAATCTAGCATTAATGACCCACTGTGTTTCTATTGGAGCCCTGGTGGCATAGTGGTTAATAGCTTGGCTGCTAATCAAACGGTTGGCAGTTCGAATCCACCAAACTGCTCCTTGGAAACCCTATGGGACACTTCTACTCTGTTCTATAGGGTTGCTATGAGTTGGAAATGATCGGCAGCAGTGAGTTTGGTTTTGGTGTTTCTACTCTGGCACTCTAAAAAATTCGAAAGAGACATGCATTCAGAAAACAAACAAAAAATACAGGACAAAAAACAACATAATTCTTTCTCTCATTAAGGCTAGGGAATTTTTTCCAATACCAGGAGGGCCAGTACACTTGTCTCTAATTAACTTCTGGGAAACATTTCTCCTCCTATCATTTCTTTCTGTCCTTTTATCTGCAATATACTTAAGAAAAGTTTACAGTTTCCTGTGCTTTATTTTATTTATTTAGCTGCTAATTCATTGCTCTCCTGATTCTAGGAATTATTTAAAGTAGTTTGCGAAAGCCTAAACAAACAAAAAAACCCAGTGCCAAAAGTTGATTCAGACTCACAGTGACCCTATCAGACAGAGTAGAACTGCCCCATACGGTTTCCAAGGCTGTAATCTTTATGTAAGCAGACTACCACATCTTTCTCCCTTGGAGTGGCTAGTGGGTTCAAACAACTGACCTTTGGGTTAGCAGCCCAGCGCTTAACCACTGTGCCACCAGGGACTCCTTTGCGGCCTAATCTTTTCCTGTATGTGGCACACTGAGTTTTTTTTCACCAGTACCTACATGGTAAAGGAAAGCCTGGTGGCATAGTGGTTAAGAGCTATGGCTGCTAACCAAAAGGCTGGCAGTTCAAATCTATCAGGTGCTCCTTGGGAACTCTATGAGGCAGTTCTACTCTGTCCTATAGGGTCACTATGAGTTGGAATTGACTCAACAGCTACGGGTTTGGTTATTTGGCAAATGTGAAGTCCCTGCGTGGTGGAAATGGTTAACATGCTTGGCTGCTAACCAGAGAGTTGGAGGTCTGAGTCTACCCAGAGGTGCCTTAGAAGAAAGATCTGGAGATCTACTTCCAAAAAATCAGCCACCGAAAACCCTATGGAGCACAGTTTTACTCTGACACAGAAGGGGTTGCCATGAGTGGGAATCCACTCTGCAACAGCTGGTAACTGGTGTATAAAAAAAAATATAGCAAGTGAAAATGGTATGGTTTGTTTGTCTAGAAACATAATTCACCAATCGGTGGTGGTTACATAGCCTCCTCCCTCTCCAAACGCCCAAATCCAAAACACCTTGAACATAATATTCTCCCCCCTCAAATGGCCAATTTATTTTCTTTTGAAAGATGAGATGATGAGGATAACCACAATAAGGAATAAAATTGAAACAAGGTGTCATGGATTGAATTATGTCCCCCGAAAATGTGTGTATCAATTTGGCTGGGCTTGATAACTGGTATTGTGCGATTTTCCTATATGTTGTCAATCCTGCCTCTATGATAATGAGGGAGGATGGGCGGCAATTGTGTTGGTGAGGCAGGACTCAGTCTACAAGATTGGATTGTGTCTTGAGGCACTCTCTTGAGATATAAAAGAGAAAAGTGAGCAGAAAGACAGCGGGACTTCATACCACCAAGAAAGCAGTGCTGGGAGCAGAGCGTATCCTTTGGACCCAGAGTCCCTGTGTGGAGAAGCTCCTCGTCTGGGGGAAGACTGACGAGAAGGCTGACAGGGAGAGAAAGGTTTCCCCTGGAGCTGATGCCCTGAAGTTGGACTTTTAGCCTACTTTACTCTGAAGAAATAAGTTTCTCTTTGTTCAAGCCAGCCACTTGTGGTATTTCTGTTATAGCAGCACTAGATGACTAAGACAGAATTGTTACATGAACAAGAGAAATGGTTTGTTTTATAGTATTAGGAATCTAAGGTTCTTCAGGCCTAGGTTTATTTTTGAGAAGCCTAATTTCAAATGAAGAAACATTTACACTTACCAGTAGAGTAGGAGTTACAAAAGTAAGGCAAGGATTCTCCATACCGCCAAAAGGGAAGGAGGGTGGAAGGACCAACAGGTCATACTGTCCCCATACATATGGTCCTCCCAGATCTTCTGCAATTTGAAGCATCGATTCAGTCTGAAAAATTAATGTGTATATATGTATGTCTTCATTATTTACTGTAATAAATTTCTTAGAAGTGTATATTGCTTTCTATGAAGTTTATGAATTAATGATGCTTATTTTAAATGAAAATGATAGAAGGAATCTAGCAACTAGAAATTCACATAAAATATGTTTCATTCTTTTGCTACATCACTTAAAACGATTCCATTTCATGGTCAAAATCTTAAACCTATTGTCTACCACGATGGATAAAAAGGGTAACTGCGTGACCAACCTCAGAAAATTCATAAGCAGACTTTTCGACCTGCTCCTTCTCAGACCATACCAATGTTCTTGGGCCAATTTGCCTGCAAAATTAAAAAGCTTAGTAAAAAAGAAATTCAAGAGCAATTAGTACTCACTTGGTTCTTGTGCTCAATAAAGCCTCATGTAATTGGTGGCTGCCATATTGGACAGCGCAAGTCTACACTGCATGGTTCTGAAGTCAGACTGCCTAGGTTTGGGTCCTGGCTCTGCCACTTCCTAGCTGTGTGATTCTGGGTAAATTAGTAAAATCACTGAGTATCAGTTTCTTCATTGGTAAAATAGGGAAAAATAATAGTATCTACTCTGCAGGGTTGGTGTGAAGGTTTAGTGAGATAATGCACTGGACTTGTTACATAATAAGAGCTCAGTATCATCAGCTGCTATTGATAATTATTATAAATATCATTTATTGAGTATGTCTTACAGACCAGAAACTAAACTAGGTGCTTTATATATAATAGGTCTGTTAATCCTCAGAAAAATCCTTTGAAGTACATACTATTATTTCCGTTTTTCAGGTGAAGAAAAATAAAACTCAAAGAGGTTGCTGAGTTGCCCAAGGATGTAGGTAGTAACTGCTGGGGCTGGAATCTGAATCTGTGTTTGCCTGACTTCTCCACCCTCTCTACATTTCTGGCAATTTAAAGAATGTGATCACTATCAAAAAAAAAAAAACAAAAAACCAAACCCGTTGCCCTCCAGTTGGTTCCAACTCAAAGCGACCCTATAGGACAGAGTAAAACTGCCCCAGAGGGCTTCCAAGGGGTGCCTGGTGGATTTGAACTGCTGTCCTTTTGGTTAGCAGCCATAGCACTTAACCACTATGCCACCAGGGTTTCCTGTGGTCACTACATACATTCTTAATTCTCAGTCGTTTAGAAATAAGAAACAGAAAATTAAAAAGGAAGGGAACTCTAGATATGGTAAAAGTTAAATAAGATATCTTACATTTCTATAATATTTACAGGCTTCGAAATGCTTCAATATGTTTTATATCATTTGTCGCACACAACCACCCAGTGAGTAAAGGCAGAAACAACTGCAACTTTGAGAATGAGGAAATGGAGTTTCCAAGAAGTGAGTTGCTTAAGCTTAGACTAGAACCCAGATCTTTAACCAAAGGTAAAAGCATGCTCATTCTACAATACTTGGAAAATCTAAGGTGTAATTGGTAAAGACTTTCTAATTTAAAATTTGCTTAGATTTTATAATTAAATTAGAATTTTTCTGGAGCTGTTATTAGAAATCTGGAGGAATACCCAAATGAGATGCTTGAAAGCTCACCTGCTTTCTAAAGCTCCGACAACTAAAGCAATCAAGTAGCAGGGTATCGGAACCTAGAGGGGGCAAGCAAACACACACCCATGCTTGCATTAGCGTTTAAAAAGTTTACAGAGTAAGACGATTCATATTTAAAATTACACAAATTCCCCTTCAAATCTCCAAATGTTGGTATGGATGACTTTCCTTTTGTTCTTCTCAAATAGTTCTCATTTGTAAGAGCTCAAATAACTCAAACTGTAAAACATTTCAAAATATCTATTTCTTTTTTATTCTACCAGGAGGGAACACTCCCAACGTGTGAAAAATATGCCTGCAGTAGTATTACAAGATACGTTTTAAGCATGTCTCAAAAATTAACCTGTACGAAGGCAACCGTGTTTTTTTCTTAGGTTTGAAAACACTACTGGTATATTCTACAGACACAAAAAATAGTTCAGCAATAAATGGATGCCTAGGTTATGGGAGCCTGGAACTAATTTTCCTGGGTTTTAAGAAGCTGAGGCGGGAGCAGAATTGCCCATTGTAGTTCATTTCTGTGTTCTATTAAGATGCATTAAAAAAACATTCATACACACACACGCACACACACTCATGCAAGGTCAAAGATACAAGTCAAATTACCAGCTACATGGGAACTTTGAATTTAAAGGACTGTAGTGCTTTTTTGCTATAAGACAGCTCTGCCGTTTGTAAACTCTACACAATCACATTCCTGCAAGCCTATGCGGGTGAAATGGTGACTTGAAGAAATAGGAAGCTTGCTACAGACAGGAGTGGGAGAAAGTGGAATCTGCACTCATTCCCTACCACGATTATCCAGCAACTTCTTCCTCCAACGCAACATTCTCTGTAAGTAGAAAACAATCTTTTTTTTTTAAAAAATTGTGCTTTAGATGACGTTTTACAGACCAAACTAGTTTCTCATTAAACAATGAGTATACATATTGTTTTGTGACATTGGTTGCCAATCCCACAATGTGCCAACACTCTCCTTTCTTGACCTTGGGTTCCCAATCACCAGCTTTCCTGGCCCCTCCTGCCTTCTCGTCTTTGCCCCTGGACTGGTGTGCCCCCTTTAGTCTTGTTTTGTTTTATGGGCCTGTCTAATCTTTGGCTGAAGGGTGAACCTCAGGAGTGACTTCATTGCTGAGCTAAAAGGGTGTCAGGGAGCCATACTCTTGGGGTTTTTCCGGTGTCTGTCAGACCATTAAGTCTGGTCTTTTTTTTTTTTCTCTGTGAGTTAGAATTCTGTTCTACATTTTTCTCCAGCTTTGTCCAGAACCCTGTATTGTGATCTCTGTCAGAGCAGTCAGTAGGGGGAGCCGGGCTCCAACTAGTTGTGCTGGACTCAGTCTGGTAAAGGCTGTAGTACTTGTAGTCCATTACTCATTTGGACTAATCTTTCCCTTCTGTCTTTGGTTTTCTTCATTCTCCCTCGCTCCAGATACAGTGAGACCAGTGGAGTATTTTAGATGGCTGCTCACAAGCTTTTAAGACCCCGTGCTCACCAAAGTAGCATGTAGAACATTTTCTTTATAAACTATGTTATGCCAACTGATCTAGATGTTCCCCAAGACCATGGTCTCCACAGCCCTCGGCCCAGTAATTCAGTCCCTCAGGGAATCTAATGTATCTATGGAGCTTCCATGACTGCCTTGTGCAAGCTGTGCTGGCTTCCCCAGTGCTGTACACTGACTTATCCCTTCACCAAAGTTACCACTTATCTACTGCCTATTTAGTAAAAACAATCTTTTAAAAGTACACAAGAAAAAGGAATAAAGAAAACCAAAAAACAAAAGCTGTTTTTTTTTTTTTTTTAAAGCAATCTTGCTCTTTGGATGGGTACAAGCTACCTGTAGTTTACCACCAACTAACACAAAAATCAAGACCCTGTTATCTTACTTTCTGGTTGAATCTATAGATTTTCCTGCTTGAATCTTTTGGATCAGGTGCTTCTCCATCACGAATAGCACTCATAAGTGCCACCAGTTCTTTAGGGACAGACACCTAATTGAGAAGAAAAGTAATTTCCAGTTATAAATAGGTTATATGTATCTTAAAATACACATCTAACTTTTTTTTTCCTTCTTGACTATGTATGTAATACACAAACTATGAACTCAAAAAGGAACCCTGGTGGTACAGTGGTTAAGGGCTTAGTTGCTAACCAAAAGGCTAATGATTTGAACCCACCAGCTACTCCCTGGGAGAAAGATGTGGCAGTCTGCTTCCTTAAAGATTGTAGCCTTAGAAACCCTATGGAACAGTTCTACTCTGTCCTATGGGGTCACTGAGTTGGAATCAACTCAACGGCAATGAGTTTGGGTTTTTGTTTTTTTTTTAATGAACTCAATGGGTAAGTATACATCGGTTTTATAAATAGAATTAGCAATATGTAAAACTAGCTTTAAAAATAAATTTGAAATTCCTATCTACCCATATTAAGAGCAGAGTTTTGGAAGAAACTGGATTAAAAGCCCTGCTCTGCCACTTACCAACTACATGGCCATGGGCTAATGATGTCCCTGAGCCTCAGATTCACCATCAAACGAAGGGTTCATAGGTTTGTTGCAAGGAACAAAAACTATAAATGAAGAGCCTAACACTGTGCCTGGTAATGGTAGTGACATCTCCCATTCTCCTACACGCCCCACCCCCCGCCCCATCAAAGATTCAGAAGTATGCTGTATTCATTTTAGGACAGAGAATACAGTTTTGGACAATTTTATATTTTAGATAAATCCTTGGAGCTACGAGGAGAAGAATCCTTTAAGGGTGATGACTATGAAAACTAAAACTTATTGCCAAAAACCGTGAAATAATTTTCTCTGGAAATTTATACGGAAAGCTCCTTATGGAGCAAACCACATGGTGACTTAAGTGTGCATTCTAATTCTAGCACCATGATTCTAGTAGTTTAATTTCTAATAAATGCCAGAATGAAGTGCTAACAAGGACACATTCAGTAAGTGCCAGACTTTCAGGTTTTTCTTGCATGGCCCAGGACTCAGAGGTAATGCTGAGGCAGGTACAAAATTTGAAGGTTAAGTTCTAGTGCTACAACCACCACAGATCTAAAAACAAAAAACACTCAGGAACTAATTTGGTTTAGCCTCCTCTCTTTATTTGGTAGTGAAATGTTTTATAGATGAGACAACTGTGGTTGTGAGGTTAAATGGCCTGACCAAGGTCACACAGTTATTAAGTCATAGAGAAGAGCCCAGAACCCTGGGATTCTCTGCCTCCAAGTTTAGCATTCTATAGCACTTTACCAGGTGTTCTTTGGTTGTGGGATGGTCTGGAAATCAAATCAAGAAGGCCCCCAAAATACAGGTTGGTCCTCAGTTCTATTTCCTTGGACTAAGTACCTAGGTCTAGCCTCTGGCATACAAAACAAACAATAAAAATAAAACAAAACAAAACCAATTGCTGTTGAGTCAGTTCCAACTGACAGCGACCCTATGAGACAGACCAGAACTGCCCCATAGGGTTTCCAAGTAGCAGCTGGTGGATTCGAACTGCCAACCTTTTGGTTAGCAGCTAAGCTCTTAACCACTATGCAAGGACCATCAAGAAGTTAGCTCAGGAATAAGCTGGAAATATACACTGAGAAGTCTGCAACATATGTACATTAGTGTACCTAGTTGGCCCTGGTGGCCTAACATTAAGCCCTCGGCTGCTAACCAAAAGGCTCGAACCCACCAGCTGATCTGTTCCTATAAAGATCACAGCCTCAAAGCCCTGTGGGGAAGTTTTACTCTGTCCTACAGGATCGCTGTGAGTCGGAATCAACTCGATGGCTCACCGCCACCACAACAACATAGTGGATTTATGGAAACTTTAATCCAGCAAATATGTCAATTTTTAAAAGTTAAAAATGTTCTTCCAAAATTCTTGCTTTTAGGTCCTGAATTCTGAATTTCTTTTAAAATCAGAATGGTATCCACTTCCTTTTCTTACTTACAGTGTTCAAAACTGCATTTCATAGAAATTCAAAATGAGGCCCATAGCCTCTTTTTTACATATTTCAGGTAGAATTTCAGTAAAATACTTCTAGCTGTAAAAATTCCAATCACTATCTCTGCTTATCAATTATGTCACATTTACTTGTGTGGATCCTTTAATTCAGTTAATAATTTGTGATGTTTACCTCTGCACTGTAGGTTAATTTCACAGAAGGAGTATCTTGGCAAGGAAGAACTGCCCTGCAGTGGATGGCCTGTGAGGGAAAGAAAATAGAAATGGTCATTCTCCATTCTTATAAATCAAGTCATTAAAAAATCATTAGAATTGCAGCATAATTCTTAGGTATGTTCTTTTTAAAAATAATGTCTCACATTTCCCGAGATCTTTTAAAGGAGCAAAAGTTGATTTGTGGATAAGATCTGATTTTCCATTTTAATGTGTGGTTCAGCCCTCACCTTTCAGTTGAAGGATGAAGCAAACTGTTAAGCAGTGTTCCCTACTTTATGCTCTGAGTAAGAGCAGTGTTCCGCAAGGAGCTCCTAACAACCCTGAAAAAACAGGGTTCTTTAGTCAAATAAATTTGAGAGCCCTGGCATACTACCTCCCTGACTTGGAGAGTAACTAGGCACATTAGCCTGCTGGAGGTTCTGAAAAGACTACAGTAAAGAAATCTTTTGGATTTCTCACACTCATTTTAACATTAAACTCCTGTTTCCCTGGTTAGTTATTAACATTTAATAGGACTCCAGTGTTCTGAGGAACACAACCTGAGAAATGTTGTTGTCTTGACATTTTCAATCTTGCAGCAAGTTTTGAAAGTAAAAACAAGGAAGAAAAGGAGAAAGAACAGTCTTCCTCAATACAATCTAGACATGATCATATAATATACAAAGTGTTTCTCTGCTTCCACATCAATCTGTCAAAAATACTGGTTCAATCAAGAAGAATGGCCAGAGCACCCAGGATTTTATGCTCTGGCCAGTCTACAAATATGTCTGTGTTGATTGCTGACGAGCTAAGGAACCCTAGTATCATTAAAACAGGCTCTACCGAGTTTAAAGGAATACTGATTATAACACCCCTCTCTGCAGTTGTTAGAAATTCTAGGCATAATTTGTTGCACTACAAACTTCCTTAAAACCCCCATACTCTAGCCCTTTTCATTTCAGATGTAGAAGACTCCCCATGAGTATGGGCTCCTGAAGAACCTCTTCGTAGATTAAGGAGGGCTAGAAGGACCACCTGGTTCTCTTTCCCAAAATAGAATTCCAGGACCATGCCTCTAGAATCTTTAATGGGCCCTAGTTAGGTTTGGCATTGCATGTATTTAATTGTATAAGAACAGGTAAACATACAGAACAACTATAAGAAAAGTCATCAAACAAAATCACATCTACATGTTTACTATCAACTGTAATAATTCATTAACTCTCTTTCCCATATTTCACTGCTGCCAATATGAAATAGAATAATATATTCAGAACTCATATTGTGATTCATATATCTTGCATTTCTTGCCAACTTTAGCTTGTGGGTGTTCTATGAGAAATACTGCCTGAAAATCAGATTTTACAAAAAAAATAGAGTGTGCACAATTTGTACATTCTTGCCAAGAGCATCACACCTCTTCCAGATTAATGAACTAAGGGTTTCTTAAATTAAGGGGATATTTTAATTGACAATAGAATGTAAACATGACTAATTAACGTGCTAATATTGTTTTCTTTTTAATAGATACATTTAACTTTGAGCCTACCATAATATCTATCATATGAATATGGGGAGGATTATAAATGCAAAGGAAATCCTGGTGGCATAGTGGTTAAGTGCTACGGATGCTAATGCTATCCAAAAGGTTGGCAGTTCAAATCCACCAGGCGCTCATTGGAAACTTTATGGGGCAGTTCTACTCTGACCTATAGGGTCACTATGAGTCGGAATCGACTTGATGGCAACAGGTTATAAATGCAAAATACCTACCATAATATTTGGAAATACAGTGAATGTTTAATGAAGTGAGTTTCTTCAATTGTAAATTATTTGATTATTAACAGAATTAAGGAGCCCTGGTGGCACCATGGTTAAAAGTGCTCGGCTGCTAATGAAAGTTCAACAGTTTGAACGCACCAGCCGCTCCATGGAAGAAAGATGTGGCAGTCTGCTTCCATAATGATTTACAGCCTTGGAAACCCTGTCGACAGTTCTACTCTGTCCTACAGGGTCACTACGAGTTGGAATCAACTCAACAGCAGTGGGTTTGGTTTGGTTTAACAGAAATAAGTCTTTTTTTTTTTTTTCCTCAGAAGATAGTTTGATACTTATTACCCTTGTAATAGATTGCCTTTAATTATATGACTCTTTATCTTTAGTTTTTAATCAGAAAACAAAAATAGTTTAAATTATATCATTTTAAAGGTACACTGAATACACTTACATAATATATACATTTGTAAATGTGTAAGGAAAAACCTGGAAAGGCTATATACCAAACTCAACGGTGATGACCTCTGGGCAACGGTGTCTGGAGGGGCGTGGGGAATATGATCTTTCACTTCCCACTTCTTTACTGCTAGCGTTTTTTATAACAATTACATATTACTTTTGTTTTTTCCTTTCATTCTATCACCATTTTTTTGAGTGTCCACTTTGTACCAGGTTCTGTGCCAGGTGCTGGGGATATAAACATGATTAAGATATACACCATGTCCTAGGTGAACATGCTCTCAGAGTAAAGGAAGCTTATTTTTTAATGCAACATATGACTGTGTTAATATTGAGATATACAGATAAAGAATACATATGTATATTGTTTTTATAATATAATTTAAAACACTCCCTTAGGTCAGACCCACGTATCCGTAAGACCACTGCTCATTTTGCTTCATTCAGCTGCACGTCCTGGGACCTTTCCGTAGAACAAATCATTCCAGAGTCCTTTTTACCTGGCACTGACTAAAGAGATACGGGTATTCCTTCCCCGAAGTCTGCTCAGGAGTGAGCCATTGAAGAGCAGTAGATTTTGGAGACGTCTCAAAAGAAATTTCTATAATGACTTCTTGATTTCTGTGTGAAACAAATAAATGTATTAGTAGAATATAATTCCATCTCTGGGGACAATTAGAAGACAGCTAAGATTTGCATTCATAATACATATGCTAAATAATATAAACAACACTGTGGGAGGTCTCAAGGCTGGGGGACACTCGTTACTGACTAGGAGTGAGCTCCAGGAACACCACATTCCCATAAACACAAGGCGTGTGATATACTCCCCGTACAACAATTCTGGAGCCCTGGTGGCGCAGTGGTTAAGAGCTATGGCTGCTAATCCAAGGGTCGGCAGTTCGAATTCACCAGCCACTCCTTGCAAACCCTATGGGGCAGTTCCATTCTGTCCTATAAGGTCACTATGAGTTGGAATCGACTCAACTGCAATGGGTCATGAAAATTCTGGCTACCAGTTTCTTAAGTAAGTTACTTTATTTCTTTGAGGTTCCCTTTCCTCATCTGTAAAATGCAGGTCACACCACATAGGGTTGCTGTAGGGGTCAGATAGAAGAACACATCTAAAGCACTTATCCTAAGATTGGTACACAGTAACCATTCTATGTTTGTTATTATTATTATTCCATTAATAAAAGTGGCGGGACTCTGGGGCAAGGCGGGAAGGTATGCAGCTTGTATAAGTTCCCCAGGTGATCCTGAAAAGCCTCCTTAAATGGCATGCCCCCATCCCCACTCTAGATATTAATAAAATGATGAATAATTAAAGAAGTAACAGCTACCTAAAGTTCTATCCTTGAGTATTTTACGCAACAAATTTCTTTAGTATCTTAAAAAAAAATCCAAAAAGGCAGGAGAGCATAACCTCACTCCTCAAAGTCAACCACAGCAATATTTCATTTATTTCCCTCCAGTTTTTTAATGAATATTTTTAAATAGTTAAGACTGCAAATACAGTCTTGTGTCCTTTTTTAATCCCATAATATGTCATAAGCATTTTCCCACGTCCTGCACAACACTGTTAGACATTTCTCACCAAACCAAACCCACTGCTATCGAGTTAATTCCAACACATAGCAACCCTGTAGGGCAGAGTAGGACTGTCCCACAGGCTTTCCAAGGCTGTAAATCTTTACGGAAGCAGACTACCATATCTTTCTCCCATGGTTAAACATGTAGGGGTCCTTTTACTCAAAGAATTATTCACTATTATTAACAAGTACATTAAGAAAATGAAAAGCAAGCCATAGGCTGGGAGAAATTATTCACAATACATGTATCTGACAAAGGGCTGTATCCAGAATATATAAAGAACAACAATTCAATAAGAAAAAGACAGAGAACCAAAATTTAATTGAGGTACAGGTTTGAAAAGACACTTCAAAAAGAAAGTATAGAGTTGTGTATATTGTCACCAAAAAATAAATAAAGTATTATTTAAAAAAGAAGATATACAAATGGGCAATAAGCATGAGAAAGACACATGCAAATTAAAATCACTATGAGCTACTGTGAGGAATGCCACATGTTGGCAGGGGATGTAGAGTGCTAGAAATCTCATACATTGCTGCTGGGAGTGTGAAACTGTACAAACTACTTTGGAAAGCAGTTTGGCAGTTTATTATAAATACACACCTACACTATGGTCTGATGATTCCACTTCTAAGCACTTACTCAAGAAAAATAAAAACAAATGTCCACAAAAGACTTGCCCAAAAATGATCGTATTTGCTTACACGTGATAGTCAAAAGCTAGAAATGGTTCAAATGTCCATAAATAGTGGTATAACCCTACAATAGAATACTACTCATAAAAAAGAATTAACTGTTGATACATAAGCAGCATGGATGAGTCTCCAAAACATGTTGCATGAAATCAACAAGACACAAGTGCATCTAATGTCTGATTCCAGGCAAAACTAGGCTATGCTGAGAGAAATCAGGTCAGCGTCACCAGGGAAGTATATAAGGAAACATGGGTACAGACATTTGTCAAAATTAATCAAACTATATACACACTTTAGATTTCTGCATTTTTTTGTATTTAAATTAACCTTGATAACAATAATTTAAAACAATAAAATTATACACCAACTCTATGACCAAGCAATTTCACTCCTAGATATTTACCCCCTCACCAAAAAAAAAAAAAAAACCCATTGCTGTCGAGTCGATTCTGACTCACAGTGACCCTACAGGTCAGAGTAGAACTGCCCCATAGGGTTTCCAAGGCTGTAATCTTTACAGAAGCAGACTATCACATCTTTCTCTTGGCTGGTGGGTTGGAATTGCCAATCTTTTGGTTAGCAGCAGAGTGCTTAATCACTGAGCCACCAGGGAACCTTTTAGAACATATAATATTCATTATAAGCTTCAATCTGAACAAAGTTCAGTAGGAGCAGTGTACCAATTACTACATATAAACCAAAACCAAACCAAACCCATTGCTGGTGAGTTGATTCTGACTTATAGCAACACTACAGGACAGAGTGGAACTGCCCCACAGAGTTTCCAAGAGCAACTGGTAGATTCAAACTGCCCACCTTTTGGTTAGCAGGCGAACACTTAACCACAGCGCCACAAGGGCTCCATTACTACATATACTCAAACTTAAAAACGGGAAAGAAAAACTTCCAAAATAATTAAAAATACATTGTCCCCATTATTCAACTATAAAAGAGAAAGATAAGATTCATACTTGCTCAGAGGAATGGGCAGAAAGATTTCCATTGGTGATCCTTTGTAACTTTGTCTTTCTCCAAGAGCATATTTGACTTCTTGTCCGTTGATCACCACTTTTTCTATTGTAAGGTCCTTCGTATCCAAAACCTACAATTAAATTAACTTTTTTAAATGATGAGAAAATAGCGTATAACACATCAGTTAACTAGTGACTATAGAGTACAACCAGTTGCTCATGGAAAGCAAAATACAGAGTAAAGTTATAGGGATTAAAGGAGTCAAAAGTTGGTGTAGGTCCATCTCTCAGGACTCTGAGCTTCCTGAAAATCATTGAGTCCTAAGATTTGCATGGAGCCATGGTGGCACAATGATTAAGAGCCTGACTGCTAACCAAAAGGTCAGCAGTTCAAATCTACCAGCTACTCCTTGGAAAGCCTATGGGGCAGTTCTACTCTGTTATATAGGGTAAGATTTACATATATGTTGTTACATAATTCTAAGATTGTTGTTGTTAGCTGCTGTTGAGTTGATTCCAACTCATGGCAGCCCTATGTGTGCAGAGTAGAACTGCTCCATAGGGCTTCCAAGGGTGTGATCTTTCAGAAGCAGATCACCAGGCCTGTCTTCCGAGGTGCCATGTAGTCACACAAATTTTGGGCTTTAAGTAAAAGTCAAATTAAAATGCCTTTACTTCTGTCTCCTAAAACTTAACTTCCCTGCTTTTAAAAACCTCACCTATAACTTAAGTTTCTTTCACCCTGATTCTTCAATATATCTTACTTTCTTCCTAGAATTCGTATTGTCCAACTGCAACATCCTGCCATACAGCCAAAAGTTAAAACAAAACTTGGCATTTTTAGACAAATAAGCATACTATACTTTGCTGTTGTGTATCTAGAAAAAGCCCAACCTAGTATGGCAACTCTGACCAAATGACCTTATGGAAGATTGGAAGATCATATCTACTTACCATAGCCGATCAAGGACAATTGTTTTGTACAGTAAGGGAGTGACAGTGTCTGAGCATTTTCCATCCCTATAATCCCCTGCCTAAACCCTAAAACCCATACCCCTTCTATTATCTCTCGACTAATCTCTTGTTCTAGAATCTCCAACCTTCCTGTGCTACAAGGCTGTTTCCATACAAAGCTCAACAAGACTGGCACATTATTTTTTAAAACTGCACTTGATCCTCCTGCCCATTCCAACAATTATTCTATTTTTCTCCTTCCTTTCTTAAATTCCAAGGGCAATCTATGGCTGCTGCTTTCACTTCCTCATCACTTGCTCCTCCCTTTACCCTCTTTGATCTGGCTTTGCACTCCTCTGCTACTGAAAGGGCAGTTCTCCTAATCGACAAGGTCTTTTCTGTCCAATCATCTTGATCTCTGTTGACTCACAAAGATGGCCCACACCATCTGTTTGAAATCCTTTTCTTGGCTTCTGTGATGATCGTTTTTATGCGTCAACTTGGCTAGGCTATGGTTCCGAGATGTTTGTTCCAAACGCTAGAGTAGTTGCTATCATGGAGAAGTTATATGTGGTTAAATCAGTTGGCCTTGGGTAGAGCAGATTACTTTCTATAATATAATGTGATATAATTACCTTACATCTAATGTCATGTAATCACCCTCTATAATATAATGTAATATAACCACCTTCCATGCTGCAATCCAATGTGATGTAATCCAGCAATCATACCAGTGTAGGACGGGTCCTACACCTAATCACTCCTGAGTTATAAAAAGACCAGAACGGACAGAGATGCACGCACAAGGGAAGACAAACGACATGTGAGGATCGTTCACAAGCAAAGGAATACCCAGGATCACTGGCAGACACCAGAAACTAGGAGTGAGGGTCACAGAAGAAATCAACATAGCTGAGACCCTGATTTGGACTGATTAGCCTACAAAACTGTGAGAAAATAAATTCCTGATCTTTAGTCACCCACCTGTGGTATTTGTGCTACAGTGGCACTAGGTAACTAAGGCAGCTTCTTTGACTTTACACCAAAATGGTTTTCCTACTCATCTAATGCTTTTTCCTTTCCCTTCATTTTAACTCCTAAATACGAATAAGCTCTAATGTTCTTGCCTCGCTTCTCTGATTTTCTTACAGTACTCCTCACTGTTAGTTCTCCCTCCCTCCCGCATTTTCAACTAATGTCTCAGTGCAGATGACCACCAGTATATTTCTACAGCTGTATCTCCTCCCCAGGACTTCAGCCTGTCATAAAGAAAAAGGTCCTGGTCAAATTTAATTAAAAGAGATTTTTTATTAAGCCAAGACAAAGACAATCATAGCAATGAGGATTCTGCTAATGTGTACCAGGTACAAGACACTAGCAGAGTCCTCAAAGCAATGATTGTCTTTATCTTGGCTTAATGAAAATCTCTTTTAAGTAAATTTGAGTCTGGAGTCTTTTTTCCTACTACATTTTGGTTATGAGGAAGGGACTCAAAGCCATCTTCCTTCAGAGGTATCCTCGAGGGGTCAAGAATTGGAGCGGGCCAGCAACAGCGCCCTATCATTTCCACGGACACCAGAGGGAGGTAAGTGTTCTTGGACTTGAGCCCCGTGATTTATGGAGTAGTTCGCCAAGATTTTTTTATTAAGCCTTTTGTTGTGTTTTTCTGTCTGGCTTTTCTCAGATGTTTCAGCAAGCTTTCACTTGTTTTTCTGTCCGGATTTTCTCAGGCATTCGTAAGCTTTCACTTGTTTTTCTATTCAGATTCTCTCAGATGTTTGGTAAGCTTTCACTTGTTTGTGTTGTCTAAATCTGATCATCCCAGTGGATAAAGAGGTACATCTACTTTCAAAGAATATTTATTTGTGGTTTGTGACAAAGAAGCTGAAAGCAATTATCTGTACAAATGGTTTGTTTCTGGGAATGCTGAAGGCTGAAGTGTGCACGCCATCTAGTGACACGTGGTTGTATCTGCAGATTTCTGAATTTTGAGTTGCGAATGCTGAAGCTCTGGTAACGTGGGGAAATGCTGCTTCTGGGACACATTAAAATGACAAACACTTGCCAGAGATAGTGTTGGGAAGTCTGGGAAAATTTTGAGACCAAGTGTCAAGTCTGGGAAAATTTTGAGCTAAGTAAAAATTAACTTTTCTGCACCGTGGGCTGGAAAAAAAAAAATGAGGCTCTAAAATAATAAGCAAAGTTAAGTTTTAAGGCGCCTAGTGAAAGTTCCCTTTTGCTTCTTTGCTGACCTTTCTCCTTCTCCCCTCAACCCTCTACCTGTCTACTGAAAATCACTCCTCCTGCTAAGACTAACAGGTTTGACTTATAAACTAGCTCCAACCAAAGAAATTCCTTGACAAGTAAATTGATGGCTTATAGCTGCGCAACCACAAATTCAGCCAAGCGAGAAACTACATACACATTGGCTGGAAAGATGCCCAAGCTACTCTTGCTTTACAACAAGATGGCTGAAGAAATACTTAAAGAAGCTCTAGAAATAGAAATGAGTTCTATTTAAGACTCTAAACCTGACTACTGCGTTAAGAAAAGGAGAAACCTATCTTGAAATACCTTTTAAAATTAAATATCCTGGGGAAAAAAGATAAACCTCGAACAGTCAAGACTCGTTTTAATTAATATGTTAGTAAAAAAAAAAAAAAACCCAACCTAGAAAAGCCCAATAATAATCTGAAGAAACACACTGAAAAGAAAAAACTTTCAAAAGTCAGTTATGATTCAACCCAACGCTCTAGGCATTGAATTGATAGATCAAACAGAAGCAGTTTTTAAAATGCCACCCCTAAGGTCTCCCCCCTCCCCAAGAAAAGTTAATTGGGGAAAAGTTCAGAGCTGCAAACAAGAGAAAAAAGGGAAAACTGTCTATCGTTTAGCCAAATTGCTTATTGATCACTCCAGTTTAATTCAAGCGTTGCAGAGGAGATTAAGAAACAGTTCCAATTACTAAGTTAACTAATTTGGCTTTTATACACTGGATCCTTTTAATTATCAACAAGCAGTCCCTAAAGAACTTGTATATTAAAAGGAAGTTGGATACTACCAGCACCCAACAACTAAACTTTAGTGAAGACCTAACAGCAAAATTGTTTACCAAATTATTTACATTGCCCCATAATTCAGAATTTACATTTACCCTTCCATTTAAGAAGAGATTAAAAAAAATTCTCTCCTTAGAAAAATACTAGTAAAGTAAGGAATTCTTCGAACTCACCAACAATGTAATTTCTCATTGTTCTGACTGCCAAGAGGCAAGTAAAGCTGAAGGAGGATTTTGTTTCTGTTTGCCCTTCTAGCAAACGTGTTTGGCTTCCTTTTCTATCTGCTCTCTTGCAGATGTTTTGGTCCCAGAGTTATTTATCCCAGGTTTGGGGCAAAGGTTACTTGTCCAAGTTTTGGGCAAGGGTTCTTGGACTAGATTCAAGGGAGAGCTCCAGTAATTTTCAAATAGGTCATCCTGGCTGAAACAGCTTGAATTGCATAGCTACTTGTGTGTATGTATGTGTTGCCTTGTTTTATGTTGTGCTGTTTTAAGAATGTTATGCTGTTGCTGATTATCATAAAATGGAAAATCATAAGGAAGAACACTGGTGGAGGCCTTATAATAATGTTATTTGAACTGGCTCCACAGACCCCATGACTGTGTGATTCTCACCCAAGATGGTGTCCACTTGGACAAAACCTGCAGTAATTCACCCAGAAAAGTGAATAAGATTCTGTTTTGTGGACTTCAGTCTTAATCCAGAGAGAGCACTCAATCTTCTTCCCTTTGTGTGCTACCGTGAGGTCACTCTAAGCCTCAGCTCCAAATAAAACTACTTCTTGTGTTTGTCTTATGAAATAGGTTTTCACTAGCTACTCTAAAAAACTTTAACATAATTACTCTATTTAAAAAAGGTACCCTGAAAAAAATATAAATTGTTTATTTTGATTGATATAACAAGGCCTTAAAAAGAAACAAATTATTCTAAATTTCTTTCTCTAAAGAATCCTATGTAACATGCAAAAAGAATTAATTATGAAAATATTATAATTCTTACCTCCGACTGACATTATTAGGAAACTCTGGTGTCATAGTGGTTAAGAGCTATGGCTGCTAACCAAAAGGTCGGCAGTTCAAATCCACCAGGTGCTCCTTGGAAACTCTTTGAGGCAGTTCTACTTCTGTCCTATAGGGTCGCTATGAGTCGGAATCGATTTGACAGCAACGGGTATTATAATATTCCTTTAAGAACTTATTCTAACTGGTTTAATGATAAACAAGTGCTTATATAAATTAAATAGTCCTAATATTCCCAAGAATTAATAAAAAATAATTTGTTCTAACACATATTTTTATGCCAACTTTAAAAACACGATCTTAAAAACTAAAGCTTTCTAAAGAACTTAAGCTGAGTACATGTTTTATTTAAAGTAAGGAATGGTTGTATTAATTCCAGAATAAGAAACAAGAAGGTTAAACTGCTTATGGTAATTATATTTTGTAATACACAAACTTAAATTACTAATATGTAATATATAATATTATATATAGTTTTGTTGTTGTTGTTAGGTGCAGGCAAGTCAGTTCCAACTCATAGCAACCCCATGTACAACAGAATTAAACACTGCCCAGTCCTGTGCCATCCTTACAATCATTATGCTTGAGCCCACCATGTATTAGTAATATCCCAAACCCAGTGCCGTCGATTCTGACTCATAGCAACCCTATAGGACAGAGTAGAACTGCCCCATAGAGTTTCCAAGGAGTGCCTGGTGGATTCAAACTGCCAACCCTTTGGTTAGCAGCTGTAGCACTTAACCACTATGCCACCAGGGTTTCCATTAGTAATATATATAAACTTAAATTAACTAATATTAAACTAAGTTAACAGATATTCATTCATTTAAGTTTATAGACTCTTACTTGTATATCACAGAAAGAGGATATATACATACATATTTTAGAGTTGATAATAAATATGTTCATTTTATGTTACTTAAAGGGTTATACTATAAGAAATATGTAACAAAGACAAGAAATTTAAAAAGTTTATTAAGGGTTTTTGTTTAATATAATCAAGGTTCTGGATTATTGCAACTAAAAGTTTAATGGGTTAATTCATAAGAATGTTAAAAGGCTTAATGTCAAATAACATAAAGAGATAGGTTTCTCATTGTTTAAATAACAATTTTTCTTAATTACTAGGTTGAAAGGTTAATTTTATCTTTTGTGCAATCTACCTTAAAAAAAAGGTTCAACAAAATAAACTAATGAATCAAAAACAAAGCTGCATGAAAAAATATGGTTTTTACCTTTAAAACTTTTACTTTAAATAACTTAAGTATTGTTTCTCATAAGCTCCTGATCACTTTGAAACTCCATAGAAAGCCACAATTTGTTTGTTTTGTAAAAATAGGATTTAATATGTTATAAATTACATAAAATATATTGTCAAAATCAAGAATAGTACCAAATTTTCTTTAAATTAAAAAAATTTTATATGTCAATGTTTATCTAATGGTGGACAACAAGCATTAATAAAAAAAAAAAAAAAAAAAAAAAAACCCGTTGCCATTGAGTCGATTCTGACCCATAGCGACCCTACAAGACAGAGTAGAACTGCCCCATAGAATTTCCAAGGAGTGCCTGGTGGATTTGAACTGCTGACCTTGTGGTTAGCAGCTGTAGCACTTAACCACTATGTCACCAGGGTTTCCAAGCACATAATATTATGTTACAAGTTTATTATTTCAGTTGCTAACTTGGTCACAACTTTGTTTCCTTTAAATGCAGCATCATCAAAGCCAATGGCTTCAACTAAAGGATTCACACTGTTTAAATATAAAGTTTTTATTAGCATTCAAATGTTTAACTTAATATATTCGTGCTATATCCTGACTATATGGCACTATGTCTCAAAATTATTATGTGTTATATCCAAAGCTCTTTGGAACTGATAATAATTATTATGTTTAAAGATATTTTCATCTACACTTTTTATTGGCTTTATCTATATTCAGCTTTACATTACTTTTATAATTAATGCTCATCAAATCTTTTCACTTTTAAGATTATTATAAATTAACCATAGCCATTTTTAAGTTTATCACTCACATATAAGTTTTACCTTGCCAGTTCACTGAAAATGCAACAAAATGGACTGCATCAGATTCATAAAGAGGACTATAATATTCTGAACATAAATGCCACTGGACTAAATCAAGATTTTAAAATTCTTATGTCGAAATTGACAGAGTTTTTCAAGTTGCTGCTGATCCAGAATGCAATCAAAACTGGCTACATGGGACTAAGTAAACTAGAAGAATTACTATAGGTTTTTATGAAAATATTATTGATGTTCAATGCTCTAAATACAGGAAACCATTTTATTTTTCCTTCCTCTCTTTTAATATAAGAATCAGCTATTTTAAGAACTAATAACACTATGCTAATTATAGAATATCCTATGAATTAAGAGATGTTATGGTTCATATCAAAGTTCTAAGTACATTAAGAATATCTTAGGCTTTCACCCATGGACTCTAAGAAATGAACGCTGAAATGACTATAATGAGAAAAGTAATTCTTCAATGTTGTTAAATATTGTCAAGTTTTAATGCAATATTCTAAAAAATGTTTTCACAGGTTAAAGGAACTTTTGATAACCAAAATCTCAAAATCTGCCTAATATTTTTCCAGAGGACTATATATAGGAAAAGACATCAGTTAAAAGATTCCCTGGAGCCTCGTTAAAAAGGACAGTATGTAGTTCTCCTTGCTAATCCTTGTGCTGCTAAATTACAGGGAGTTAAAACCTGGAAACACCTCTCCCAATTAAACAAAGCTGCTACTTCTACTTGAATAGTTCAACCAACTAAATGACTCAAACTAAAATTCAAAAATCACCAAAATAAAAAACAACACAAAATTTGGCATGGACAACTCATCCCAAGATCCAAGACCAGGCCTGTAAAACCTTTATTCAACTGGAACACATAAACACAATTCTTGGATTTTGCATATTTCTTTTTCTAATATTTGCTATCCTTTTGCCTTATATACCTTTAAAGTCTGTAGACTAGTAACTTTTTCTTGGTGAATGAATGTTATTGAAATTATTACTTTGTGCCTAACCCTCACTGTTTTAGAGTAGCTTTGTTCTATTTATTAATTGTTAAGACAGATTTGTACAGGTAAACCTTTCCGTGTGTTTTAACCTAAAAACATCTCTTTATATTTTTCTCTTGGTCATTTGCATGCTAATTGCTCTCGTTTGTTTCTTCTGGGCAATTTTCCTCCATAATAAAGCCTTACGTAAGCTCTTTGTTACTACAAATAAACAAACAAAAAAAGCAAACCCAGTGCCATCAAGTGGATTCCGACTCATAGCAACCCTATAGGACAGAGTAGAACTGCCCTATAGAGTTTCCAAGGAGCTAGACCTTCTAATAATCACTGAGGCCTGAAAAGATAATGCTTTTGTCAGATTGGCTTAATCAATAGCAAACACCTTCTGTTGCTCTTGAATTAACACCACTGGGGAAACTGAAGTAGACATTTGTATTCAATTAGTTACCACAACGAATAGAGTTATGGCTGAGAACATTTTTACGAACTAGATCAATTATCTTAGCACTGATTATGACTGTTACTGGAATTATAAAATATGTTTTCAATTGCATATCTAAATTAGGAAGTTCAACACCACCAAAACAACTTCTGTACAATGATTCCATTCACTTTTTTAACACAGTGGATGAATCCTGCACGCTAGATTAGCCTCAGTGAAAAGGTCAGATATTCTTCCAATTTGGTCTAGGTCTCCCAGTCATTACTCTCCCAGATAACAACATCTAGACAACACATATGGCAGAGAATCAGATGGTACTTGACAAAGTAACTAAGTTGTGAATTTAAAGGCCTGAAGCAGGATGAGCAGCCATTTATGATATGAAGACCATGCTAAGGACATATCATAATAAGATCACTGAAGACAGCTGCTCAAACATAGAATGGTGAATTTCCCAGGGCTGCCCGGCAACCAAGGGAACTGGCTGTCCCCGACTGTGGAGAAAAGGTTTAACACCAAATATAAAGATGGAGTCACCACCTGGAGGCAGCATATCAACAACCCATGCAGAAGAAAGCATGACATTAAGTGTGACCAAAAAGTGTTCCATTAAAATCTTGTTCTAAGGGAAGGAATGCTACAGAGACCCTAAAAACTATAAAGAAGTATCTGACCAGAGTCAATGAAGCTAAAATAAGGTTCAGGTTTCAAATCCATTCTGCATAAGAAAAGCTAAAGTAGGATCCAGTTGTGGAATTCACTCTGTGTAGAAAGCCTGTAGAACCAGAAAGCTAAACTGGTCAGGGTATTTTTGTCTGTTATCTGATAGCTAAGAGAATGTGGCTATTCCTTGTAACAAACCCAAGAAGCTTTTATAAAACCTCTATATTTCAGCACTGGAGGTGCTCACTCATTTATGCCAAGACACCTGGAAGACAGCTACCTAGCTAACAGACTGGAAGAGATCCATATTTGTGCCCATTCCAAAGAAAGGTGATCCAACAGTATGCAGAAATTATCAAACAGTATCATTTAACACACGTAAAATGTTGCTGAAGATGATTCAAAAACAGCTGCAGCAGCACAACAGCAGGGAACTGCCAGAAATTCAAGCCAGATTCAGAAGAGAATGTAGAACAAGAGAAATCACTGTTGATGTCAGATGGATCTTGGCTGAAAGCAGAGAGTACCAGAAAGATGTTTACTTGTGTTTTATTGACTATGCAAAGGCATTTGACTGTATGGATCATAACAAATTATGGACAACATTGTGAAGAACAAGAATTTCCAAGCACTTAATTGTGCTCACGTGGAACATGTACATTAACTGGGAGGCAGTCATTCAAATAGAACAAGGGGACACTGCGTGGTTGAAAATCAGCAAAGGTGTGTATCAGGGTTATATCCTTTCACCATACTTATTTAATCTGTATGCTGAGCAAAACAAGAAGCTGGACTATATGAAGAACAGGATTGGAGGAAGACTCATTAACAACCTGCGTTATACAGATGACACAACTTTGCTTGCTGAAAGTGAAGAGGACTTGAAGCATTTACTGACAAAGATCAAAGACCACAGTCTTCAACATGGATTACACCTCAACATAAAGAAAACAAAAATCCTCACAACTGGACCAGTAAGCAACAACATTATGATAAACAGAGAAAATATTGAAGTTGTCAAGGATTTCAATTTACTTGGATCCACAATCAATGCCCATAAAAACAGCAGTCAAGAAATCAAACAATGGATTGCATTGGACGAATCTGCTGTAAAAGATCTCTATAAAGTGTTAAAAAGCAACGATGTCACTTTGAGGACTAAGTTGTGCCTGACCCAAGCCATGATATTTCTTTCCAACTGCTTCATATGCATGCGAAAGCTGGACAATGAATAAGGAAGACCAAAGAAGAACTAATACCTTTGAATTAAGGTGTTGGCAAAGAATATTGAATTTACCATGGACAGCCAGAAGAAGGAACAAATCTGTCTTGGAAGAAGTACAGCCAGAGTGCTCCTTGGAAGCAAGGATGGTGAGGCTTCGTCTCATGTACTTTGGACATGTTATCAGTGGGGAGAAGGACATTGTGCTTGGTAACATAGACAGTCAGCAAAAAAGAAGAGCCCTGACAAGATGGACTGACACAGCGGCCGCAACAATGGGCTCAAACATAGCAATGATTGTAAGGATGGCATAGGACGAGGCAGTGTTCCGTCTGTTGTATGTATGGTCACTATGAGCTGGAACTGACTTGAAAGCACCTTAAAACAACAACAGTTCCAGAGAAGAATGTCCTGTGACTGCTCTGTGAAACCCTGTGGCTGTTCAGTGGTAACTAACCAAAAAAGTACCCATATCACCAAGTAGTAGCTATGTTACCTCACCAAGCACCAACAAGAATTTTGTTAGCTTGTTTCCAAAGGAACCTTAACCCAAACAGCTTGTCCCTATGGTTTGTTCCCAGTGAGTCTTAAAACAAAACTTGTAAGCCACCAATCAAAGTAATGTCATTAAGTAGGTGACTAGTCAACAAAGCTCTGTAAACCAATCATTGTTAGATCTCATTTTGTTATCCTACCTTTGACAATGATACATCTTTACTTCCTTCTGTAACAGTATATTAAAGACACCCTGCTTGTGGCTCAACGGACTCTGCTAGTTTCTTGTGCCTGGTGCACACTAGGAGAGCTGCCACTGCAAAGACCGTCTTTGTCTTGGCTTAATAAAAATCTCTTTTAACTAAACTTGAGTCTGGGGTCTTTCCCCTATGACAAGCCTAGCATCCCTAATTGCCTGCTAGACATTTCCATGGGAAATATCACCTATTCAATAGGCTTCTAAATTTCTAAAAAGAAATCCACCATTATGCCCTTGATTTCTCTATTCTGCTAATGGTGCTACCATCCTCCAGGTACCTCAGTTCTGAAACATTCAAGTAATCCACAGTTGGTACCCACTTCCTATCCTACCAAGCCAGTTAGCAAATTGTTCTTTTACACTATCTTCATGCTTTGGTTTTTTCCATCTGCTACCACTCTAGATCAGGACCACTGCTATAAGGGCCTACTATCTGTTCTCCTTACCTCTGGCCTGGATGGCAGAAGGAGCTAGAAGGCCAGCAAACAGACATTTTCAAGGCTTTGAAACGGTTCAAACCAGTTCAGTTATGGCCGACAAAGCGAAACCAGAAGAGACATGAAATTTTAAATTTGGGTGATCCAGAACCATGTCTGGAACAGGAAAAATCACAGGCCAAAGCCATGGAATGGGAGACTTGAAAGAGGCATAGTGAGCCCTTTGAGGAGCCTGATGTGTGAGAGTGGATTATTGCCAGGACTGAGGAGAGTGACACACATTCAGAGTGGTGTGGTCAGCCCCCATCTTTGAGTGGGGTACCACTGTTTCGGGCTTTGCAAAATCCAATGGGCAAGAGATTTGGTTGCTATGCAAGGTGTATCCTGCTCTTGTTTTGTAAGAGGGAGATTAAGTTTCTATCAGGGCTTTGACTCATAATTTTTCCCATTTTGGTAATGGTTCCAGTTCATTCAAATTTAAAAAATTTGGGTCTGCTCCAGTGTTGTTTCCTTGGCCATGATTGAACTGGGAATAACTGGTTCGAAGCACTGTTTTCCAATCACCTCTCTTTTATATTACTTAAGTTTAGGTGATAAGCTCAGAAAATGTCACAAAGGCAATCACTAATTTGATTCTCACTGTTCTCAACCTCTCTGGAGCCAATAAGTTTTGGTTGGGAAGAAACTTCCATCCTGGTTTAATTTTCTTTTCTTTCTCTTTTTTTAAAAGAGGAGTCAAATTTGTCATGGGTGCCATCTGTTTCCTTCCTAACGGACAGTTGTTTTCTGTTTACTTTCTTTTGGAGTACCTCAATTGTTGCCCTTGCTCTAAACTAGTAGAACTGGTTTATCTTTCTGCACTTAAATATATTTAGAATATATAGTTTTATTAGGTTTGTATTTTATTAAGGATAATGTAATAATTACTCCTTTGTTCTTTCATATTCTAGTACTTATTTCTGAATATCTGATTTGTTTTAAGAATTTGATTTGAATATCCATGTTGATTACTATTCATGTTTATACTGATTTTATAGCTATAAAGATAAATTAATTGGGTCATTTCCTAGTGGGACACCCTCTGTTTCTGTATTGCCTAAACTTTTCGAATCTGTTCAGAGTGGGAGTCAAGTTATTGTTATGACTATTTTTGTGAAACCTTTTTTCACAACCCCTGTATATGTTATGGAGCCCTGGGGGTACAGTGGTTAAGAGCTTAGCTCCTAATCAAAAGGTTGGCAGTTCCAATCTACCAGCCACTCCTTGGAAACCCTATGGGGCAGTTCTACTCTGTTCTATAGGGTCACTATAGTTGGAATCGACTCCATGGCAATGGGTTTTGGGGTCTAGTATATGTTATAGCAGTTGGCCCAACCCTCTCCTATAGCACTTATGGTATTTATAAGGATTTGTTTTCTCCACTAGACTGAGGGCTCTTAAAAAGATAGATGTTACTCAGATTTGCATTCATAGGGCTTAGCACAATATCTGAAAAATAGTGTGTCAATTAATGCATGAAGCAAGTCCTGAACCAAGAGAAAATTTTAAAATGCAATGTTGAAGCTATATATCTCAAGTCCTAAGCCTCAGTTATGATTTTCAAATTATTTGCAAAATTTCCCTTCAAATTTCACTGATTAATGTTATCAGATAGCTGCTCAAACACAGTAATCAGAAAAAAAAAAAAAAAATGAAGGAACCTGGATAGTCTAAAGTTAGTACTTCTTAACAAACATTTATTGAGCATCAACTATATGTAAGCTCAAAATATGCATACACAGTTAAAATAAAAAACAGCCTTACTGATGGTAAAAAGTTACTGAGAATATATAACTTACTGCATCTCACAGTATCCTTTTTGAATAAAAAAAAAAAAAAAATTTTTTTTTTTTTTTTTTTTGAATAACACCCCCAAAATGGGTTGTAATTCTAAGCAGCTGGAATGCTGCTATGGAATATGTAACTGATTCCCTTTTTGTCCAGCCTTCTGGGAAATTCCACATCAGCCTGCTGGCCTACTTCTTTTTATGTATATACATAGGACTTTATATCATGTGTTTTGTTTCTCCTATCCTTATTCTCTCTTCATTCAAAATCTTTACTTATTTTTAATCTTGTTATATTATGTATATTGTTTTTACCAATTTCAAATACTTTCTGGAACAAAGCAGGGTAAAAAAAAAAAAAAAAAGGCCTTATGTCTCATTATCATATCCTTACTTGCATTTTCTGCTTGTTATTCGCAGGGTGCTGTAATGCAAAAGAACTGTGGGCTTATGCGTTAAAAACAAAAACACCTTGATTTGATTCCCAGCTTAGTGAAGACTGAAGGGTTGGTTTGTAGTCAGAAAGTTCTGTGTTCAATTCCTGGCTTCTGCCACTTACTAGTTCTGTGATCCTGAGCAAGTCACTAAAACCTCTTTGAGCCAACAACTTAAAAAAAAAAAAAATTGAAAATTTCAATACAGGAAATATATGCTTGAAAGTTATCACAAATTTGAGTACCGAACCTCAGTGTAAATGAACCAACATGTAAAAAGAAGTTTTCAAAAATCTGAGAATTGGTCCTATTAGAGCTCCTCTGGCATTCCCCAGCGTCATGAACTCCAAGAATTGAGAGGAAAAGGAACACAGGATGTCTCCTCACCCAGCACTAACCTGGGTCTTATCATTAGTAAGTTGCTATCTTACCTCCAAGATAAACCTAGAACTGTTATCAGTGTAGATGGCATTAACCTTACGCACTGTTTTCTAATTGCATTCATCCATTAATCAGTTCATCAAACTTTTGAGTGTCCTCTATGTGCCAGGTTCAGTACTAAGAACTGGAGATACAAACAGTCCCTACCTTCAAGAGTCCATAATCTAGTGGAGGAAAGAAACAAGCTCACTCCAAATAAATAATAAATAAATCCAAGTTCCTGGGCTTGGGTTATTGTCATAAAATAAGCAAGCAATTATAAACAAATACTGCTTTGTACTAAAAATAACCTTTCTTGTATAGAATTTAATATTATTATAATTCCGAACTCTAATTTCCTAAACAGACATGCTAACTAGAAATAATAATTTTAAAAATCTTATTTTTCTCTAGATTTGCAGAATATAAAAACAATACCCAGGTTTTTAGAGTCAAGGGGACACTCAAAGGACATTCCTTTAAAAAACTAAGAATTCTGACTGCTGCTTATTCATAGAACAGACGTAAAGCTTTTATTTTTACAAAACAGATGAGAGTACAAGGCCATATTAAACAGTGTAAAGCTATCAAAATTGAATTTCTTTTAATAAAAGGAAAGATTACAGTACAAGACTTCACTTCAGCCCCGTCCATGCAAAGCTGACACTGCAATAAAAGAGACCATGGTACTTCAGGCAGATCAAAGTACAACCTACGGGGAAACATTTATTTTCTTGCTTATAATACTTTCATTTCTTTCATGTAGTATTTTTGTTGACTACTAGAGGGGTCAACCTATTTTCCAAATCAGAATTAATCTAATAAAATGTTAAAGGACAAAGAGTAAGAAAGTTATATGCTATATTAGTTCATATTGATGAACTCAAAGTGCAGACCTTTTGCACAAGTAAGAAAAGGAGGTATGAAAACCACCAAGTCTTATCTATACTTGTTATTTTCCCCAATTATTTGACCCCACTAATTTCCTTTGTCCCTTCCTTTTTGGAAAGGTAATTTATTGACGTTACCAGTTTGAGAGTCTAGTATTGCCTCCCCGAAACTTGTCTGGATCCCTGGTGGCACAGTGGTTAAGGGTTAGGTTACTAACCAAAAGGTGGGCAGTTCGTATCCACCAGTTGCTCCTTAGAAACCCTATGGGGCAGTTCTATTTTGTCCTACAGGATCGCTAAGAGTCCGATTCGACTTGAGGGCAATGGGTTTTTTATTTCTCTCTGTCAAACCCTGGTGGCATAGTGGTTAAGTGCTATAGCTGCTAACCAAAGGGTTGGCAGTTCAAATCCAGGCGCTCCTTGGAAGCTCTATGGGGCAGTTCTGCTCTGTCCTATAGGGTCACTATGAGTTGGAATCAACTGCATGGCACTGGGTTTGGTTTGGTTTTGGTTCCATCAAGCCTACAACATACCTGACCTTCCCATTGTTTCCTGCTGTGGTTTAGTAGATACCACATGCTACCCTGTGTAAAATAACTCCATCCTTTTCATGGCCCTCATTCAACTCTTCAAGTGAAAGGTACAATCCGAATACTGCCAATTTGAATAAGAACACTGAAAACAGGTTATGTTGTACAGATAATATAGTTGAATAACAGTCATGAATCTAAACAAATTTTTATTTATTCGAATGGCTGG
Source organism: Loxodonta africana (assembly GCF_030014295.1). Lineage (NCBI taxonomy): Eukaryota > Metazoa > Chordata > Mammalia > Proboscidea > Elephantidae > Loxodonta > Loxodonta africana. The sequence goes on along the minus strand of NC_087345.1, from coordinate 35,833,304 downwards.
AGAGCTTGTAGGACTAAGTACTATCTAAGAAGCACATTAACTACTTGCTTCTTGGCACCAGGTACGAATAAACCGTACTGAGTCATTCTTAGAAAGCTTGAGTGCCTCAAAACCAAAAGTCCGTTGCCGTTGATTAGATTCCAACTCATTGCGACCCTATAGGACAGAGCAGGGCTGTCCCACAGGGTTTCCAAGGCTGTAATCTTTTTTTTTTTTTAATCTTTACGCAAGCAGACTGCCACATCTTTCTCCCGCATAGCAGCTTGTGGGTTCCGACTGCCCACCTTTAGGTTGGAAGCCGAGTGCTTACCCACGGAGCCACTAGCTCCTCTTGAGTGCCCCACCCGCCCTTAAATCATAGAAGATAAGGGTGATAAGACTCAAAGGTAGGAAGAACCATGACCTAGAGAGAAAGAGCTGCAGCCAGAGGTAGAAGGCAGAGGCTGGAAGTCTTGAAGCAGGGTTGAGGGAAGGGCTTTGGAGCTGGGAATTCTAAGGGGAGAAGAACGACTGGCAGAGAAGCGAAAAGAACAGGGCAACCCGTCGTTTCCTGCACACCTGCGGATTGAAATAAAGGTGCCTGGGAGGGAGGACGAGGGTCAGGACTGTGCAAAATACGGGATCTGAGGCTTGGAGGAGACTGTCTACTAAGGAAGGTGCACTAGGGTCTGAGAGAAGTCTGGGGCCTGAGAAGGGGTCTCTGGGCTGCGGCCTAAGGAAATAAGGATGCTTCAGTGGGGCTACCGCTGGGAACTAGGATTGTAGGGTGAAGGGGAATTGGTGCAAAAATGAAACCTGAGGGCCGAGTGAGGAGCGAGGCTTGGATGCGGCGCTAGGACGTGCTCAGGGCCTGCGAAGAGGGTCACAGGGGAGGAGGGACGTTTAAGTACACGTGGTGGGGGGCTGAGGGAAGGGATGCAAAAGACTTAAGTGGTGGAGAAGGGGGCACTAAGAGTGGGTGTGATGAAGTGGTGCAGTACATGGGCTGGGGGCTGCAGAGCGGCACCGGAGGATGCGTGGGGCTGAGGACGGGCCGCAGCGGGTTGAGCCAGAGGTCCCCGGGCCTCCGGGGACGAGGGACGAGAGGCGGGAGGCCCGGGAGAAGAGGGCACGGGGCGCGCGTCCCCACCGTACCAGGCTGCGCAGATTGTCCTCCTGCGACTCGATAGTGAGCGCGACGGTCCCGGTTAGCGTCCGGCGAGTAAAGTCGACGCTGCAGCGCAGATGCAGGTGCTTGGTCCGGCAGACAAAAGCCGGAGAGGCAAATGAGCACGTATCCACTACCTCCGGCATGGCTCTGGTAGTTCTGCTGCACACCGATCCGCACCCCAACTCAGCTGCTAGACTGCCCGATTGAGAGCGACCAAAGGAGGGAGGGAGGTAAAGAAGAGGAGGGATTCGCGGTGCTCGCTGGGAAAGGAAGTTTCTAAAAGTCAGAGGAGAGTGGGGAATACAATGGATGGAACTACAAGGTCCATGGTGCAGCGCGACAAGGAGTGCGCTTTGCTACCTGGGAGTGAGGGAGTGTGAGTGTGTGAGTGTGTGTGTGTGTGTCCGTGTCTGTGTGTGTGCTGAGGGAAATGATAAATGGAACGGCGAAGTTTTAGCAAACGTTTCCCTTTTCCATTCAACTTCAGTGGAAGCTGTAACAAGAACAAAAAAATGTAAACATCGGAGAGGAGGAGGCAGCGTCGAAATAGATAAGAGTCTTGTCAGGAAGCTGCCCTTCGTGCGACTCCTCGTTAGTATAGTGGTAAGTATCCCCGCCTGTCACGCGGGAGACCGGGGTTCGATTCCCCGACGGGGAGGCACCGGTAGCATTTTTTTCCACCTGTCATTTCATAAACGCGAAAATAAAAATGCTCATCCGAACGTTCAAAAAGCTAACATAAGAAAAAATAGTCACTTTCCAGTTACCTGTAAGATTTATATTTGTCAGAAATGTTTCGTTACTGGCTTGCTATGTCTGCAACTCAGCACAAGTGAACAGTTCCGTCAGTTGAACAAGTACTTATTCGGTGCTTATTACGTGAATTTCCAGGCGTTAGGGATCTAAAATAGAAGAGACCAACATCCCCATTTTAGCAATTTAGGCAGATTATTTCAATACACTGCAATGAGAAAATTCTATGCTACGAGCATGCGCTGGCCGCAGGGGTACTGCTGAGCCTGGATTTCTAGCTCAACTCTGAGACCGTTCCCAGAGAAGAGCACCCAGCGCCGTCGGGTCGAACTCCGACTCATAGCGACCCTATAGGACGAGGAGGGAGGATTTAAGGATGACTCGCCCTTAGGGCGGGGCTCAGAGCTGTAACTGGAGAAATTGGAAGAGACCAGGCGTTAAAGAAACTTTAACAACTGGACCTTTTCTCCTGAAGGCTTGAATGGGAAACCTACTGAATTTTAAGCAGGAGAGTGACATGATCCGATTCATATTATAAAGGGGAACACAATTCAGGGAATGAATATGACCTATCAAAGCCGGAGAGTTAAACTATTAAAATAGTCCGAGAAGAAAATGCTGGGGGCCTGACATAGGTCAGTGGAAGTAAGGGTTGAGTAGGAGCGATAGATGGAAGTACTACGTAGGATCTAAGTGGGATTCACAGAAGCTGGTGATTGAAAAGAAGCTTAAGATGACCCTCAGGTTTTTTGGCTGCAGTGGCTGGGCAATCATTAATCAGAGAGAGAAATTATAAGAAGAGGACGGACTTAGGTGAGAAGATGCAACATTCAATTTTGGACACATGTGGTTTGGAAACTGAGAGTCAGTGGAGCTGTCCATGTGATTCAGTTGGAAATTTAAGTCCATAGCTCTGGAGACTTGTCCGATATGAGAGCTATCACATATTTCGGTGGGTAAAACCATGATAGTGCGTAAACTCAACCCAAGAAGATTGTGTAGAAAAAAGAGCAGTGGAAACAAATTGGAGGCTGGGAAAATACTTGAATTTAATAAAAAGGCCTAGAGAAAGAGAAGGCAAATCTCAAATGCATCTGTTGTTGTTAAAATTGCTGTTAATTCTGACTCGCGGTGACCCCATGTGTTACGGAGTAGATCTGCTCCATAGGGTTTTCTTGGTTATAATCTTAACGGAATTGCCTGGCCTTTTTTTCCACGGTACTGGAAAAACTACCACTAAAATAAGGAGTGAAAAGTTTCCTTTGGATTTGGCTGTGGGATGGGGGCAGGGAGATGGTAGTTTTGCTGACTTCTGTGGTTTGGTTGAATGTGGAAGTATTGAGTTGGGCAACGAAAGAAAAGAGGTAGAAGTAGAGCATAGGCTGTTGTTTCAAGAGGTTTGACCAGTGTGAGAAGGGAAGATCAAAGTTGTAGCTAAAGAGGAATTGCAGCACTGAAGAAGTGACTTTTATTTTTTAGGGCGAGAGAAACTTTAAGATGTTTAGAGATAGACATAAAAGAGTTTCTACAGAAGAGGAAGTTGAAGATGTAAAAGATGTGGGTGATAACTAATGGAGTGCTGGCATTGCTCAGTTCTTTATTGAGAGTGATCTAACAGTTAAATTTGGCTCTAGCAAAAGAAAAATTTGCTATATATTTGGATGTATTGTGTTGGCCTCTGCAAGGCAAACGAAATAAAACAAAACATCCCAAACTATGAAATTCAATACCTTATATGGGCATAGATTCTAATTTCATAGGGCCAAAGAATCCATGTCATGATTAATATTTACAAACATTTTTTGAGCTTTAAAAGTGTTCAGGGTGTTACCAAATATAGGGAGGCAAATATGATACAATAGAATTGATTTATTCAAAGAATACACCATCAAATTATCTTCCTTACCTAATAATGGAAAAAGGATTGCTTTTTTATTTCTTTGAATAGAAAGAATGTCAGTATTACCATCTTTCATTAATGATTACCAGAAACCCATAGGGTTTATGCCACTGTGTTCAAGAAAAAATATCCACAGAAAACTACAAATGAATTCCTTAAATTGATTAATCAAAAAATAGCAAAAAACAAAACAAAACAAACAAAAAAAAAACCAAACCCATTGCCACCCAGTCAATTCTGACTCATAGCAACCCTATTGGACAGAGTAGAACTGCCCCATAGGGTTTCCAGGGAGTGCCTGGTGGATTCAAACTGCCAACCTTTTGGCTTGCAGCTACAGCTCTTAACCACTACACCACCAGGGTTCCCTATTTAAAAGATATACAGTAGGATTTGTTTTCTAAGATGCCACTGACCCTAAATATAGAGTGTGCAAAATTAACAATTCACAAATAATAGAAGTGTTGTTTATTTCCAATGGTGAATTGAAGATATTTATTTATTTTTAATGAGGCTTTCTACTGGTTCTATAAAATGAGGATAGTATCAGGGTTCATCTACAAAACAGACTTTAGTAAAGATGAAAAAGATGATCTACATAAGGTTTTATGAAAAAAGAATTAGTACATAGATTTACGGAGTCATGAGAACAGGAAGTACTTCTAACCTGATGCTCACCTGGCAAAGTTACTTAACCCCTCTAACCTCAGCCCTCTCTGATAGGGGTTGTTGAAAGTATGAAATAAAATAATCTATGTGAAGTGCTTAACCCTGTGCTTGGCATAAAGTGAGCATTGTTACTTGTTAGCTGATACTATTACTGTTGGCTTTTATTTTGTCTGTTTTAATAATTATTTTATTTTGTTTTATTAGGAAAAGCTTTTAGGAAGACCTGAGAAATGAAAAGCAGCCAAGATTTGTTCAGCAAAGCAAGTTTCACCAAACTAGCCCTCTCAAAACAGTTTGCAATATTAGCAATGATCAAATGTTTTGAAATGAGTTTATGTTTTGGAAATTCAGGAAATTGCAATTGGTGTATTAGCACATTCCTTAAAAGGGCACAAAAACTTACTCTTCTTCTTCACATAGATCCTTTCTTTCTTTAAATATTCAATGCAATTTGCAGGTATTTATTGTGTGTGTTCTATTACACTGTACTATCGAGAATAGAGTTGGGGAAGGCTCCATCCCACTTGTTAGGGAATTTAAATGCTGGTACACAGCTCTACCAATGACCTAAGACAGCATGGTGTAAGGTGAAGGTCAAGGCCCAAGGAGAACTATAAATGTAGTTTTATAGGGACAAGCTCTATCCCTTTAGGGAGGATCAGGAATAACTTCATGGGCACTTTTTTAATATAGCATTTGAGATGAGACTTAAAGGATGAGCAGAATTTCAACAGGCAAAATTGTAGGGGCTGTAGAGTTGAGTACAGAGAATGAGGGATAAGCAGCTTTCCCAGTAGACACAATAGCAGAAATCAAGACAGGGAGCTGAAAGCAGGGGCATGTTTGATAAAGAACAATTCTGGGGGTGCAAAATCCTCCAAGTTTACTCAATGCTTCACACACTCCTTAATAATATGCCTTTCTGATTCATGACATATATCTGTTGTGGTACAGATTGCTAGTTGTTCCCTAACACATTATCTATTCTTTTCATCCTCAGTAGTAAAATCTCAGTATATAACTGTGTACATGATTACCCAGAGGATGACTACATATTCCAGCATTCTTTGCAGCTATTGCCATGTAATTAAGTCCTGGCCAATGAGATGTTGATTGGAATTGTCAACTATAATTTTTGGAAAATAACCTTAAGAAGTTTTTTTTTTTTTTTTTTAACCCTTTGTCTATTCTGTTATCTGGAATGCAGATATGATGGCTAGAACTCTAGCTGCCATATTGAATCATAAGATTGGAACTGAGGTTAGCCGAGCAGCAAGTTGGAAGGAGCCGTGAGCTGGAAGTAGCAAGGTCTCAGGGGATCATGGTGCCCTATGTGGACTGCCTACCTCTGGATTTCTTTCCTTGAAGAGAAATAAACTTCTCCACTGTTGTTGCTGTTAGCTGCCATTGCATTGGCTCCTGACTTGGTGACCCCATATGTTAGAGAGTAGAACTTCTCCATAGGGCTTTCTTAGTTGTAATTTTTAAGGAAGCAGTTCCCCAGTCTTTCTTCCATGGAGCCATTAGGTGGGTATGAACTGCCAACCTTTAGTTTAGCAGCCAATGGCAGACCACTTGTGCCACCTAGACTCCTTCTCTTTTGTTTAGGACAGTGCTATTTTGGGTTTTCTGGCATCCATATGGAACTCAGTCTGTATTAAAACACCTGGTCTCGGTTGGATGGGCTTGTCAATTTTGACCCAGGTACTTGTCCAATCTATCAGTTTGCCACCACTTTATTATGAACTATTGCATAGTTTGAAAAATGTTATTTATCACATAGGTCTTTCTTCCCTCTGTCTTGTGTTATCTGCTACAGCATTCTGTATAATTTAATCATCTCACTACCTTGCTTATACTCTGTCCTACAGGGTCACTATGAGTCAGAATCAACTTGATGGCAATGGGTTTGGTTTGGGTACCTTGCTTAAAATCCTACAAGGTCTCACCAATATCTCCAGCAGATATTCTCTACCTTTTTTGGTTTGGGGCCCATTTTCAAATACTAGGCTATTTGACATACAATCAAAAGAATTAAAGGTGAATGTGTGTGTGTTGTGTGTATATGTTTATTTAAAGCAAGCTTTGGCAAATTAAAAAAAATCACTTATTATCTTTAATATATAATCGTAGGTAGTACATTTGTATGATTTTCATGATTTTTTGAATCAGAAGGTTTTATTAAAATGAAAGATGAGTCTCATTTCTTGTTCAAGTTCACTTTCTTTTTTTTTTGCATTTGATGTCCTAATTTGAGAAATGACATGGAAAACTCTGGCAGCAGCATGCAGACTATTAAGTTGGGTTCTCTTCAAGATTGTCTCGCCATTTGAACAGAATGGCTGTCCATCTTGGCTCTGCCTGTCTGCGTGGTCTGATAATCCTTTGATTCTAACTCTTCATTAAGTTCTGCCTCTTGCCTCTTCCTTGCGGAAATGTGTATCTCGATTTTCAACAAGTTATTTAAATCACTCAGTTTAATATTTGGTCTGATAGACATTACCAAAGCAGTATAATCTAGCTGCTATTGAGTCAGTTCTGACTCATGGCAACCCCATGTGCGTCAGAGTAAAACTGAGCTCCGTAGAGTTTCCAATGGCTGATTTTTCAGAAGTAAATTTTGGAAGGTACCTCTGGGTGGATTTGAACCTCTGAGCATGTAAACTATTTATACCACCCAGGGACCCCAGAGTAGTATAACCTCCCTGATTTAAACCAAACATAATTCTACATATTCTGTATATTGGTCTACATGTTTACAATCACTGAATGACATAGAAACACAAAAGCCTCATCACTGTCTCATTGATCTAATTCCCACTTTCCTTTCCTATCTCATCCTCAATTCTTCCTCCAAACACTGTTCTCTGACTATACCTAAATTTCTGCCTGTTCCTTCAAACATTACCCTATCTCACAACTCTACTTCCTCACATATGCGTTCTCTCTCTAAGAACATTTTGCTCTTCTTTCTTCTCTTCACATTCCACCTGGAACATTCCCTGTCTGGCACTCTCAGTAGTTAGTAAGGTGAGAGCTTGGAAGGTACACCTGAGAATGAACTGAGGAGGAAGGCAGAGGCTCAACTTGAAAGCACTTGTCTACCATAAAAAGGAGCTTGTATCTTATCTTCAAGGCTGCAAGGAATCTCTGAAGGATCTTAAGCTGGGATATGCATGATCAAGACTTGCCTTGGGGAATGATTTCTCTCTGTGGCAGCAAGAAAGATAGAGTAAAGGGATGTGTGTGTTGGGGAGGGAGAAAGAAAATACATCCCCCGAGTTCACCCCTCTGACTGCCCCTTTACTTGTTGCTTTTGAAGACAAACATGTAGGTCTTTTCAGTCTTGAGAGTTTTATTGGTAATTGTCATAGGAAAACTGACTGCAGGGAAACACGGGAAGCTGGGAGACCAAACCTGGGGCTTTTGCAATAATCTAGGTAACAGATGATAATGACTTTGGAACAAGGAATTAGCAGTAGCATTGGTAAGACGTGAAGAAATTCAGCGTAATTCTTGAAGATAGAGCTACCAAGATCTCTTGGCAGATTAGATGTGAAATGTGAGAGAAAGAAAGGCGTCAAGGATGATGCCAAGACTTTTGGCCCAAGAAATGGGAAGAAAAACTTTGATTAACTGAGATGGAGAGATTGTGGGAGGGGCAGACTGTGTGGTGGAGGGTAGCTGCAGGAGTTCAATCTTTCACCTGTTAAATTTGAGGTGACTATTAGTTACCCAAGTGGAGCTGTTGAGTAAGCAATTGATATGATGAGTACGGAGTTCAGGGGAAAAGCCTGGGCTAGAGATAGACATTTGGGAGTTAAGTATATAGATGGTATTTCAAGCTACAAAACAAATTGAGATCACCCAGGGGAATGAGTATTGATGGAGAAGTTCAAGGACTCATCCAGGTGCCCAGGGAGAAGAGGAGAAACTAGCAATGGACCCTGAGAAGGAATGGCCACTGATGTAAAAGAGAAACCAAGGGAGTGTGTGTCTTAGAAGATAAGTGAAGAAACTTTGTCAAAGAGGAAGGAGCTGTGTCAAATGTTTCTCTTAGGTCAGATGAGAACTGAGAATTGACCACACTGGGTTTAACAACATGGAGGTCATAGGTGACCACAGCAAGAGCAGTGTTGGTGGATGGAGCAGGGAAAGGCATAAAACCTGAATAAAGTAGGTTCAAGAAAGAATGGGAGGAGAGAGGAATTAGAATTAGAGATTACTGTTTGGAAGAGTTTTGCTGTAAAGGGGATTAGAGAAATGGGGTTGTGTTTGGAGAGAAAAGTGGGATTAAGAGAGAGTCTTTTGCTAAAATGGGAGAAATAAAAGCATGCTTGTATGCTGTTGGGAATGATCTAGTAGAAATGGAGCCACTGATGATGTAGGAGAGAAAGAGTAGATTTGCTGGACCAATGTTCTTCGTGTCTGGTCACCAGAGGATGGTATCCAGGCCACAAGTGAGGAAGTCTGCCTTAGCTAGGAGCACAGACCATTCACCTATAACCACGAATGAGAAGGTAGAGCATACAGGCGCAGATGCAGGTAGGTGGGTAGATGAGGTAAGGAGAATTCGTGGACTTCTGATTAACTTTCTCCACAAAGTAGGAAGCAAAGTCATTCATTGATGATGGAGAAGAATGAGGTGCTACAGTTTCAAGGGAAAAAAGAGATAGTATAACATAATCCTCCTGGAAAGTGGTAGAACGTATGAACTAGGGAAATGTAGTTTGGTTGCTGGAGGTTCTTGGTAATGGATTTAAAGGGTCAGCATTATTGTGTGATTTTTCTCTAGTCAGGTATGGCTGCCTGGGGGCAAGAATTGCACAAATGGAATGGTGGTTTAGCTGAGAGAATGTATACAAGCTGGCCAAGGGTGGCAGCAGGGTGAGGGGTCATTAGTGGTGTGAGAGACGGTGAAAAGGTAGAGTCAACAAACAGATTAGAGTTCCTCTGGGGTCAAAAGGTAGTTGGAATCAGAGTACATAATCTGGAAAGATGAGAGGCAGTGTAGTCAGAGAGTGTAAAAAAATATAGATTACAGATGGCTTGTTATTTTTTGTAAAAAGACAGGATAATTATATATATATATATATAAAATTTGCTCCTATCTGCATAAAGTATTTCTGGAAGGATTCTTAAGAAGCTCAAAATATCGGTTGCCTGTGGGGCAAACAAGTAGGGTGACTAAGGATCAGAGGTGAGAGATATTTTAAGTGAAGAACCTTTTAAACTTTTGGATTTTGAGGTATGTGAATATATTACCTATTCAAAAAAATTATTTATTTTTACTAAAAAAAAAAGGCCACCAGAACCAAACAGTACAAACAAAAACAAGAATACCTTTCAATGATTCCTCATGTCTTCAGGGGGACTATTCAAACTCTCCAGCATAACCAGCAAGGCCTGGCTTATCTCTTCAGCCTCCACCTCTGGTAGTTCTACATGCTATGCCTCAGCCATACTGAACTCAAGTTGTCTAAGCTCTCTGCTTTCTCCTGCTCTTCCTTAAGCCTGGAAGCCTCTACCACACCCCACCACTCAGCCTCCCACCCCCACACACCTTGGCTGGGCTACTCCTCCTCCCCTCTCAGACTCTGCCTCCCCTCCCTTCAGTCTGGGCAGGAGTTTCACAGAATCTCTTTCCCTAGTGGAACAACTTATATGTGACGCCTTTCACTTCCTCCTTCCAGTGTGTGAGAAAATAGAAGAAATTATTTCAGTACCTTTTTTATGTTTAGTTTACAAAATGGTTATGGCAGTCCTGACCTGTTTCTCCATTTTTCTGTTAAATTTGTTTTTGCTTATGCAGCCTTGTGAAGAACTTAATATTTATATTCACATCTCCTGTCTCTTCTTTCTGTCAAGAAAAGATTTGTGCAGCTGAGGAGGCTGGAGATGGAAGGAGCATGAGACACAATTCTGCCAATTTTGTAAAATAGCAAAGCGTCCTACATCTCCTCACTCCTATCCCCCACCCTCCATGACTGACAGCAGGAAGGATCTGGAAAGCTTCACCAGTCACCCACTTCTCCTCCCACTCAAGTCTGCCTTTTGTTTTTCCATTCGTGCCCTCCAGAGGGACTGGCCTGAGCAAGATGGGCTGTCAGCAAGGTTGGAGCAGGAGAATTGCTGCTGGTCACATGACCTCTCATCCCTTAGACAAAATGTGGCTTGAGGACCAATGTCATAGACATCTCCTTGAAGCTTTGCCAGAAATGTGGGATCTCAGGCTCCGTCCCAGACCCACTGGGTTAAAATCCACATTTTAACAAGATCCCCAGGTGATTTGTGCGCACATTTAATTAACTGCTGCCTTAGAGGCTCAAAAGATACTTTGGGGGTTGAAGGAAATTCACTTCAAGTGTTACTCAAAGAAGCCAAGACTCTTTCTTTTAGAGCCCACTGCATTGGACCCCAAAATCAGTACTCTCTCAATGCCCTAACGTTATCCCCAACCCAGCAGTTACCCACTGTGCGTAATTGTCAGTTTGTCGGTCTCCTCTACTAAACAAAATGTCCTTAAGTGCTGGACTGTATGTTTTTCCTCTCTAAGCAAGTTTATTGGACAAATGAACAAGAATGTGAATGAATTAATGAGATTTCACATGGGTTCTAGGCATCCTTTTATTCAGTGCTTTACTCCGTGTTGACTATGGCAAAGAGAGAGCCACCCTCTGTCTCCCTCTTTGTCCTCCCATGCCACCAGGCAATCCGTTTGCTTGCAACAGAGAATACCTCTGCCATCCGTCTGCTAATTGTAAACATCTTTAAAAATATTTTTATTGAAACATAATATGCATTCATAAAAGTGCACATATCACAAGTGTGTGGCTTGTGAGTTTTCATAAATTGAACAGACCAGTGCAGTCAGCACCCAGTTTAGAAACAGAGCATTACCAGTATCTCCCCCCAAGATGTTCCTTCCAGTCTTCTCTATAAATTCCGCCTCCCACCCAGGGGTAACCATCACCTGACTCTGATAGCATAGTATTTTTCTTACCTGTTTATGCTATTTATATTTCCCTTATATAAATGAAAACACATAGTATGTATGTACTCTTGTGCCTGACTTCTTTTGCTCAACATTGTTTGTGAGAGCCCTCCATATTGTTGTGTGTGGTTCTAGGTAGTTATTTCTCACTGAGGTATAGTAGTTCAAGCAGGGGCATATCATAATTTATTCATTCTACTGTGGATGGACATTGGGTAATTCCCAGTTCTGGGCTATTATGAATTATGCTGCAACGGACATTCCGGTATATGTTCTTTGGTGAACATTTTGGTGTGCTGCTTCAAAGTTTGGACAGTTTAGCCTATGCCTGGAAGTGTCCTTTGGGACCACTGCAGCAAGCTCAAATCATTCATTGTAGCATCTCAGGCTCTGTAGTTATCAACACAATTTCCAACTACACCCCCTACTTGGGTTGGGAAAATGTGAGCGAAGTGGGGAGGGACGATGTTTTCAAGTTGCAAGAAAAAAAATTCTTCACATCTGCCAGTTTAGATCATACTTTATCCTCCTTTCAGTCACTTCTGTTTCTTTTCTAGGTGTGCCCAATTGCAAGGTTTGGATGTACTTTTTTTTTTTTTTTCTGACTCAGAGATTCCAGCTTTATGTATATTTTTCCTGGTCAGTATCCATTGATATTTCATCACAGCAGATAATTGTACCCTTTTTTCTGATGGTCTAAAGCATGAGTGAGGTTTGGCATGTGTCTACAAGGTTCCGTTTTCAAAAGAAATCTTTCTGTCTCATATAGGTTGGCTCTGAACCCAATTTCCCTCATTTTGCCTACAAAGCAGGTTATTGCCACTTGCTTATGAATTATGTTTTCATGAACAAAGACCAACCTCGCTAAACGTGCTTTTAATTTACAAACCCATGTTTGAGGAACTAACTACTTTTTTTCCATTTCTTATGAAAGTTCTGTCTTATTTGTTTTCTGGGGTTGAGAAAACCCTTGTACTGCCACTCCTCTCTCAGTTTGTCATATTGTGGTGGTTTGCATGTTGTTGTGATGCTGGAAGCTATGCCACTGGTATTTCAATACCAGCAGGGTCACCCATGGTGGAGAGGTTTCAGTGGAGCTTCCAGACTAAGACAGACTGGGAAGACGAATCTGGCAACTACTTCTGGAAAATTGGCCAGTGAAAACCTATGGGTAGCAGTGGAACATTGTCTGATATAGTGCCTGAAGATACCTTCAGGTTGGAAGGCACTCATAGTAATGACTGGGAAAGAGCTGCCTCCTTGAATAGAGTTGAACTTAATAACGTGGTTAGAGTAAAGCTTTTGTGACCTTCATTTGATGATGTGGCACAACTCAAAATGAGAAGAAACAGCTGCAAACATCCATCAATAATTGGAAAGAAGTAGGAATCAAGGAAAATTGGAAGTTGTCAAAAATGAAATGGAATGCTTTAAGATTGATAGCCTAGGCATTAGTGAGCTAAACTGGACTGGTATTGGTCATTTTGAATCGGACAATCATATGGTTTATTATGCCGGGAATGACAAATTGAAGAGGAATGGGATTGCATTCATCCTCAAAAAGAACATTTCAAGATCTCTACTGAAATACAAAGCTGTCAGTGATAGGATAATACCCCTATACCTACAAAGTAAGTACAGTTAATATGACTATTATTCGAATTTACACACCAACCACTAAGGCCAAAGATGAAGAGACTGAAGATTTTTACCAACTTCTGCAGTCTGAAATTGATCAAACATGCAGTCACGATGCATTGATGATTACTGGTGACTGGAATGTGAAAGTTGGAAACAAAGAAAAATGATCAGTATTTGGAAAATATGGCCTTGGTGATAGTAATAATGCCAGAGACCACGTGATAGAATTTTGCAAGACCAATGACTTATTCATCGGAAATGCCTTTTTTCAACAACATAAATGGCAACTATACATGTGGACCTTGCTGGAGAGAATACACAGGAACCAAACTGACTAGATCTGTGGAAAGAGATGATAGAGAAGCTCAATATTACCAGTCAGAAAAAGGCCATGGACCGACTGCAGAACAGATCATCAGTTACTCACAAGCAAGTTCAAGTTGAAGCTGAAGAAAAGTAAAACAAGTACACGAGAGTCAAAGTATGACCTTGAGTATCTTCCACTTGAATTTAGAGGCCATCTCAAGAATGGATTTGACCTATTGATCATTAATAACCAAAGACCAGATGAGTTGTGGGATGACATCGAGAACATCATAATGAAGAAAGCAAAAGGTCATTAAAAAGACAAAAAAAAAATGACCAAAATGATGTCAGAAGAGACTCTGAAACTTGCTCTTGAACATAGAGTAGTTAAGCAAATGGAAGAGGTGATGAAGTAAAAGAGCTGAACCAAAGATTTCAAAGGGCGGCTCAAGAAGACAACATAAGGTATTACAGTGAAATGTGCAAAGACCTGGAATTAGAAAACCAAAAGGGAGGAACATGCTTGGCATTTCTCAAACTGAAAGAACTGAAGAAACAATTCAAGCCTCAAGTTGCAATATTGAAAGGTTCTATGGGGAAAATATTGAACAATGCAGAAAGCATCAAAAGAAGACAGAAGGAATACACAGTCACTATAACAAAAAGAATTGGTCGATGTTCAACCATTTCAGGAGATAGTATATGACCAAGAACCTATGGTACTGAAGGAGGAAGTTCAAGTTGCACTGAAGGCACTGGTGAAAAACAAGGCTCCAGGAATTGACAGAACACCAATCAAGATGTCTTAACAAACGGATGCAGTGCTGGAAAAGCTCACTCCTCTATGCCAAGAAATATGAAAGACAGTTACCTGGCCAAAGACTGGAAGAGATCCACATTTGTGCCAATTCCAAAGAAAAGTGATCCAATGGAATGCAGCAATTATAGAAGAGTATCATTAATATCACACACAACTAAAATTTTGCTGAAAATCATTCAAAAGTGGTTGTAGCAGTACATCAACAGAAATTCAAGCTGGATTCAGAAGAGGATGTGGAATGAGAGATATCACTGCTGATATCAGATGGATCTTGGCTGAAAGCAGAGAATACCAGAAAGATGTTTACCTCTGTTTTATTGACTATACAAAGGCATTCGACTGAGTGGATCATAACAATTTATGGATAACATTGCGAAGAATGAGAATTCCAGAACTCTTAGTTGTCTTCTTGGGGAACTTGTACATAGACCAAGAGGCAGTTGTTTGAACAGCACAAGGGAATATTACCCAAAAATATTACATGGTTTAAATTCAGGACATGTGTGTGTCAGTGTTGTATCCTTTCGCCATACGTATTCAATTTATATGCTAAGCAAATAATCCAAGAAGCTGGACTATATGAAGAAGAATGAGGCATCAGAATTGAAGGAAGACTCATTAACAACCTGAGATACGCAAATGACACAATCTTGCTTGCTAAAAGTGAAGAGGACTTGAAGTACTTACTGAAGATCAAAGACTATAGCCTTTAGTGTGGATTATACCTCAACATAAAGAAAACAAAAATCCTCACAACTGGCCCAATAAGCAACATCATGATAAGAGGAGAAAATATTAAAGTTGTAAAGGATTTCATTTCACTAAGATCTACAATCAAAACCCATGGAAGTAGCAGTCAAGAAATCAAATGATGTATTGCATTGGGAAAATCTGTTTAAAGCGTTACAATGCAAAGATGCCACCTTGAGGACTAAGGTGTGCCTGACTCAAGCCATAATATTTTCAATTGCCTCACACGCGTGCAAAAGCTGAATAAACAAATAAGGAAGACCGAAGAAGAATTGGTATATTTGAAATATGGTGTTGAGAATAGTGAGTGTACCATGGACTACCAGAAGAACAAACAAATCTGTCTTGAAAAAAATACAACCAAAATGCTCCTTAGAAGCAGGGATGGCGAGACTTTGTCTCACTTTGGACATATTATCAGGAGGGACCCAGTCACTGGAGAAAGACATTGTGCTTGTTAAAGTAGAGGGTCAGTGAAAAAGAGGTAGACCCTCAAGGAGATGCACTGACACAGTGTCTGCAACAAGGGGTTCAAACTTAGCAACAATTGTGAAAATGGGCAGGACCAGGTAGGGTTTCATTCTGCTGTTGCTATGAGTTGGAAGCGATTCAACAGCACCTAGCAACAGCAATAACAAACTCTTGTAAGCAACTCACATAGTTGACTTACTCTTCACCGTTTCCCACACATACTCCTCAATATTTCTTAAGCAGACCCTTGTACTTCTACATGCCTCCTTGACCTTGCCTTGGTCTTCCTGCTAAGCAACTTCCCTAGGGCCCCAGCACAGTCCTCTTCTCTAGCCAGGTTCTACTTTCTTTCTCACAGGCATACTTCACCAAGTTCAACTCCATGCTTTACTCACCCCAATGAGTCCATGAAGGTCCTCCCAACCCACTTCTCTGACCTCTGCGGGGTCTGTTCACTGCTCCTCTTCTCCATAAATGTTTTCCCAATATATTTCTTCTCTCCTTTTAGTCCTTAACTTTTCTGAACATGATCTTCGTATATGTATATGTATGAGAGAGGGAGAGAGAGAGATTGATTTTAAGGAATTGGCTCATGCGATTGTAGGGGCAGGCAAGTCCAAATTCTGTAGGTCAGGCGGCAGGCTGGAAGCTTTAACAGGATATCTATGTTACTGTCTTGAGGTAGAATTCTTCTTTCAGAAACCTCAGTTTTTGCTCCTAAGGCCTTTAACTGATTGGATGAGGCCCACCCACAGTGTGGAGGGAAGTCTGCTTTACTTAAAGTCAGTGGATTGTTAATGTTCGTCATATGTAAATACCTTCACAGCAACATCTAGACTGGCCAAGTTGACACCGAAAATTAATCATCACAAGACCAGGAGGAAAGTAGGTACCCATGGCAGGCATGAACACACCTGTTGTTGTATTGTTAGGTGCTGTCCAGTAGTTTCCGACTCAATAGTGACACTACGTACAACAGAATGAAACACGGCCTGGCCCTGTGCCGTCCTCACAATCATTGTTATGCTTGAGGCCATTGTTGCCTCTTTTTTGCTGACCCTCTAAGCTACCAAGCATGATGTCCTTCTCCAGGGACTGGTCCCTCCTGATAACACGTCCAAAGCATGTGAGACGAAGTCTCACCTTCCTTGCTTCTAATGAGCATTCTAGCTGTACTTCTTCCAAGACAGATTTGTTCATTTTGGTAATCCATGGTACTTTTAATATTCTTTGCCAACACCTAATTCAAAGGCATGGATTCTTCTTTGTTGTTGTTGTCAGATGCCGTCAAGTTGGTTCCGACTCAGCAACCCCACGTACAGCAGAACGAAACACTGCCCAGTCCTGTGCTATCCTCACAATTGTTGTTATGCTTGAGCCCATAGTTGCAGCCACTGTGTCAATCCATCTTGTGGAGGATCTTCCTCTTTTTCACTGGCCCTCTACTATACCAAGTATGATGTCCTTCTCCATGGACTGATCTCTTCTGATAATATGTCCAAAGTGTGTGAGACGTAGTCTCGCCATCCTTGCGTCCAAGACAGATTTGTTCCTTCTTTTGGCAGTCCATGGTATATTCAGTATTCTTCACCAACACTACAATTTGAAGGACTCAATTCTTCTTCGGTCTTCCTTACTCATGTCCAGCTTTCTCATGTATATGAGGCGATCGAAAACACCATGGCTTGGGTCAGATACACCTCAGTCCTTAGAGTGACATCTTCACTTTTTAACACTTTGAAGAGATCCTTTGCAGCAAATTTTCCGAATACAATGTGTCATTTGATTTCTTGACTCCTGCTTCCATGGGCATTGATTGTAGATCCAGGAAAAATGAAATTCTTTACAACTTCATTCTTTTCTCTGTTTATCATGACGTTGCGTATTGGCCTAGTTGTGAGAATTTTTGTTTTCTTTTTGTTGAGGTGTAATCCATACTGAAGGCTATAGTCTTTGATCTTCATCAGTAAGTGCTTCAAGTCCTCTTCAGTTTCACCAAGCAAGATTGTGTTATCTGCATATCACAGGTTATTAATGAGTCTTCCTCCAATCCTGATGCCCAGTTCTTCTTCACATAGTCCAGCTTCTCGGATTATTTGCTCAGCATACAGATTGAATAAGTATGGTGAAAGGATACAGTCCTGACACACACCTTTCCTGACTTTAAACTACACAGTATCCCCTTGCTTTGTTGGAACAACTGCCTCTCGGTCTAAGTACAGGTTCCTCATGAGCACAATTAAGTGTTCTGTAATTCCCATTCTTCTCAATGTTAATCTATTATTTCTTATGATCCACACAGTCGAATGTATTTCATAATCAATAAAACACAGGTAAACATCTTTCTGGTATTCTCTGCTCTCAGCCAAGATCCATCTCACATCAGCAGTGATAGCCCTTGTTCCATATCCTCTTCTGAATCTGGCTTGAATTTCTGGTAATTCCCTGTTAATTTACTGCTACAACCACTTTTGAATGATCTTCAGCAAAATTTTAGTTGTGTGTGATATTAACGATACTATTCTATAATTTCTGCATTCCGTTGGATCACTTTTCTTTGGAATGGGGAAAAATACGGCTCTCTTCCAGTCTGTTGGCCAGGTAACTGTCTTCCAAATTTCTTGACATAGTCGAGTGAGCACTTCCACCGCTGCATTCATTTGTTGAAACATCTCAATTGGTGCTCCGTCAATTCCTGGAGCTTTGTTTTGCCAATGCTTTCAGTGCAACTCGGACCTGTTTCTTCAGAACCATCAATTCTTGATCATATGTTACCCCCTGAAATGGTTGAATGTCAACAAATTCTTTTTGGTACAGTGCCTCTGTGTATTCCTCTCATCCTCTTTTGATGCTTCCTGCATCACTTAGTATTTTACCTGTAAGTGTGTCTGTATATGAACACACCTATGAGGAATTATTAGACACTTCTAGTGGGTATCAAGCAGTATGGATGCCTGCTAGTCCCTGGGAAGTTCATAGATTTACTGGGAAAAAGGGGGGCCAGAAAATTAAACAGCTAAAGACCAGTGTGGGAGACTGAATAATTAAAGGATAACCATATGGACCAGTCTACAGATGCTGTAGGAGTTCAGTGGAGAGGTGAAGGGCATCTTCCTGGAAGCAGGGAGGTTTGCATTGAAACATAAAGCAGAGTTTTTTTTATTGCTCACCAGTATCAGTAAAAAGTTGGGGACACTCACCCAATAAATGTTTGTTTGACTGTTCACAAATTCTCTATATGTGTTCATTAATATTATAATATTAATTAATATCTCAAGGTACAAAATACATTGAGGGCAAGGTTCATTGTCAATGGATAGTGAATAAAAATCTTTATTTTAAGTAACCTTAATAATTTGATTAGCCTGGAGATAGAGAGAGCTAACTTCTTAATCATCATGGTTTGGTTTTATTTGTTAAATCAATGTGCCTACCTCATCTTGGAGTAGGAGAGTTATTAGTTACCATTTTCTTCTGACTCACTTAAACTTATATTAGCATTATTTTCAACCTGTGATTTCTTCGAAGGAGTCTTTTCAAGCTCCTTGTCTACTTTTATTTTTTAATAATATTTTCTTTTCAGTGAAGGTTTACACAGCAGCTTAGATTCCAATTTGACAATTTCTATACAAATTGCTCAGTGGCATTGATTACATTCTTCATAATGCGTGAACATTCTCAATGTTTCCGATCTAGTTATTCCATTTGCTTATCTACTTAAAAAAAAAATTATTGTGCTTTAAGTGAAAGTTTAGAAATAAAGTCAGCCTCTCATACAAAAATTTATATATACCTTGCCAGATACTCCTAATTGCTCTTCCCTAATGAGGCACCCCACTCCTTCCCTCCACTCTCTCTTTTCGTGTCCATTCCGCCAGCTTCTGACCCCCTCTGCCCTCTCATCTCCCCTCCAGATAGGAGATGCCAACATAGTCGCAAGTATCTACTTGGTCCAAGAAGCTCACTCTTCACCAGCACCTTTCTCTATCCCATTGTCCCGTCCAATCCCTGTCTGAAGAGTTGGCTTTGGGAATGGTTCCTGTCTTGGGCTAACAGAAGGTCTGGGGGACATGACCATCGGGGTCCTTCTACTCTCAGACAATTAAATCTGGTCTTTTTATGAGAATTTGGGGTCTGTATCCCACTGCTCTCCTGCTCCCTCAGGGGTTCTCTGTTGTGTTCCCTGTGAGGGCAGTCATAGGTTGTAGCCAGACACCATCTAGTTCTTCTTGTCTCAGGCTGATGTAGTCTCTGGTTTATGTGGCCCTTTCTGTCTCTTGGGCTCATAGTTACCTTGTGTCCTTGCTGTTCTTCATTCTCCTTTGGTCCAGGTGGGTTGAGACCAGCTGATGCATCTTAGATGGCCGCTTGCTAGCGTTTAAGACCCCAGATGCCACTCTCCACAGTGGGATGCAGAACGTTTTCTTAATAGATTTTATTATGCCAATTGACTTAGATGTCCCAAAATCCCACCCCTGCTACATTGGCCTTTGAAGCATTCAGTTTATTCTGGAAACTCCTTTTGGTTTAGTCCAGTTGTGCAGACCTCTCTTGTGTTGTGTGCTGTCTTTCCCTTCACCTAAAGTAGTTCTTATCTACTATCTAATTAGTGAAAACCCATCTCCCTCCCTCCCCCCTCTCGTAGCCATCAAAGAGTATTTTCTTCTCTGTTTAAACTATTTACTGAGTTCTTATAATAGTGGTCTCATACAATAATTGTCCTTTTGCAACTGACTAATTTCACTCAGCATAATACCTTCCAGATTCCTCCGTGTTATGAAATGTTTCACAGATTCATCGCTGTTCTTTATTGATGCGCAGTATTCCATTGTGTGAAGATACCATAATTTATTTATCCATTCATCCGTTGAGGGGCACCTTGGTTCCTTCCATCTTTTTGCTATTGTAAACAGTGCTGCACTGAATATCGGTGTGCATATATCTGTTCGTGTAAAGGCTCTTATTTCGATAGCATCTATTCCAAGGAGTGGGATTGCTGGATCGTTTAGTAGTTCTATTACTAGATTTTTAAGGAAGGGCCAAATTGATTTCCAAAGTGGTTGTACCATTTTACATTCCCACCAGCAGTGTATAAGTATTCCAATCTCTCCACAGCCTCTCCAACATTTATTATTTTGTGTTTTTTGGATTAATGCCAGCCTTTTTTGTTGTTGTTGTTGGAGTGGGATGAAATCTCATTGTAGTTTTGATCTGCATTTCTCTAATGGCTAATGATCGTGAGCATTTCCTCATGTATCTGTTAGCTCCCTGAATGTCTTCTTTAGTAAAGTGCCTGTTCATATCTTTGGCCCATTTTTTAATTGGGTTATGTGTCTTTTTGTAGTTGAGTTTTTGCAGTATTATATAGATTTTAGAGATCAGGCACTGAACGGAAATGTCATAGCTAAAAACTTTTTCCCAGTCTGTAGGTAATTTTTTTATTCTTTTGATGAACTCTTTGAATGAGCATAGGTGTTTGATTTTTAGGAACTCCCAGTTATCTAGTTTTTCTTCTGCATTGTTAGTAATGTTTTATATACTGTTTATGCCATGTATCAGGGCTCCTAATGTTGTCCCTATTTTTTCTTCCATGATCTTTATTGTTTTAGATTTTATATTTAGGTCTTTGATCCATTTTTAGTTCATTTTTGTACATGGAGTGAGATATGGGTCTTGTTTCATTTTTTTTGCAGATGGATATCCAGTTATGCCAGCACTATTTGTTAAAATGACTGTCTCTTCCCCATGTAACTGTTTTGGGGCCTTTGTCAAATAACAACTGCTCATATGTGGATGGCTTTATGTCTGGATTCTCAATTCTGTTCCACTGGTCTATACATCTGTTGTTGTACCAGTACCAGGCTGTTTCGACTACTGTGGCAATATAGTAGGTTCTAAAATCAGGTAGTGTGAGGCCTCGCACTTCGTTCTTCTTTTTCAGTGATACTTATCTGGGGCCTCTTTCCCTTCCATATGAAATTGGTGATTTGTTTCTCCATCTCACTAAAAAATGTCATTGGAATTTGGATCGAAATTGCATTAAATCTGTAGATCACTTTTGGTAGAATAGACATTTTTATAATGTTAATTCTTCCTATCCATGAGTAAAGTATGTTTTTCCACTTATGTAGGTCTCTTTTGGTTTCTTGCAGAAGTGTTTTGTAGTTTTCTTTGTATAGGTTTTTTACATCTCTGGTAGGATTTATTCCTAAATATTTTATCTTCTTGGGGGCTCCTGTAAATGGTATTGCTTTGGTGATTTCCTCTTTTTGCTGTTCTTTTTGCTGGTGTAGAGGAATCCAACTGATTTTTTATGTTTATCTTGTATCCCGATACTCTGCTGAACTCTTCTATTAGTTTCAGTAGTTTTCTTGAGGATTCTTTAAGGTTTTCTATGTATAAGATCATGTCATCTGCAAATAGAGATACTTTGACTTCTTCCTTGCCAATCTGGATGCCCTTTATTTCTTTATCTAGCCTAATTGCTCTGGCTAGGACCTCCAACACAATGTTGAATAAGAGCAGAGATAAAAGACATCCTTGTCTGGTTCCCGATCTCAAGGGGAATGCTTTCAGACTCTCTCCACTTAGGATGATGTTGGCTATTGGTTTTGTATAAATTCCGTTTATTATGTTGAGGAATTTTCCTTCTATTCCTATTTTGCTGAGGGTTTTTTGTCATGAATGGATGTTGAACTTTATCAAATGTCTTTTCTGCATCAATTGATAAAATCATGTGATTCTCATCCTTTGTTTTATTTATATGATGAATAACGTTAATTGTTTTTCTAATGTTGAACCATCCCTGCATACCTGGTAGAAATCCCACTTGGTCATGATGAATTATTTTTTTGATATGTTGTTGAATTCTATTGGCTAGAATTTTGTTTAGGATTTTTGCATCTGTGTTCATGAGGGATATAGGTCTGTAATCTTTTTTTGTGGTGTCTTGTTTTTGGTATCAGGGATACGCTGGCTTCATAGAATGAATTTGGGAGTATTCCATCCTTTTCTATGCTCGGAAATACCTTTAGCAGTAGGGGTGTTAACTCTTCTCTGAATGTTTGGTAGAATTCTGCAGTGAAGCCATCTGGGACAGGGCTTTTTTTTATTGGGAGTTTTTTTTTATTATTATCTTTTCAATCTCTTCTTTTGTTATGTGTCTATTTAGTTGGTCTACCTCTGTTTGTGTTAGTTTAGGTAGGTAGTGTGTTTCTAGGAATTCATCCATTTCTTCTAGGTTTTCACATTTATTAGAGTACAATTTTTTGTAGTAATCCGATATGATTCTTTTAATTTCAGTTGGGTCTCTTGTAATATCGCCTATCTCATTTCTTATTCAGGTTATTTGCTTCCTCTTCTGTTTTTCATTTGTCAGTTTGGCCAATAGTTTATCAATTTTGTTAATTTTTCAAAGAACCAGCTTTAGGTCTTGTTAATTCTTTCAATTGTTTTTGTTTTCTATTTCATTTAGTTCTGCTCTAATTTTTACTATTTGCTTTCTTCTGGTGCCTGAGAGTTTTTTTTGTTGCTCTCTATTTGTTCACGTTGTAGCAATAATTCTTTGATTTTGGCCCTTTCTTCTTTTTGTATGCGTGCATTTATTGGTATAAATTGACCTCTGAGCATTGCTTTCACTGAGTCTCAAAGGTTCTGATAGGAAGTGTTTTCATTTTCATTGGATTCTCTGAATTTCTTTATGCCATCCTTAATGTCTTCTATAGTCCAGTCTTTTCTGAGCAGGGTATTGTTCAGTTTCCATTTGTTTGATTTCTTTTCCCTGCTTTTTCTGCTATTGATTTCTACTTTTATGGCTTTATGGTCAAAGAAGATGCTATGTAATATTTCAGTGTTTTCGATTCTGCTAAGCCTTGCTTTATGACCTAATACGTGGTCTATTCTAGAGACTGTTCCATGTGCACTAGAAAAGGAAGTATACTTGGCTGCTGTTGGGTGGAGTGTTCTATATATGTATATGAGGTCAGGTTGGTTGATTGTGGCACTTAGATCTTCCGTGTCTTTATTGAGCTTCTTTCTGGATGTCCTGTCCTTCACCGAAAGTGGTGTGTTGAAGTCTCCTACTATTACTGTGGAGCTATCTCACTTTTCAATGCTGATAGAGTTTGTTTTATGTATCTTGCAGCCTTGTCATTGGGTGCATAAATCTTTAATATGGTTATATCCTCCTGGTATGTTGTCTTTTTAATCATTATATAGTGTCCTTCCTTATCCTTTCTGATGGATTTAACTTTAAAGTCTATTTTGTGAGAAATTAATGTTTCCACTCCTGCTCTTTTTTGATTGTTGTTTGCTTGATATATTTTTTCCACCCTTTGAGTTTTAGTTTATGTCTCTAAGTCTAAGGTGTGCCTCTTGTAGGCAGCATGTAAACAGATCGTGTTTTTTAATCCATCCTGCCCCCTCTGTCTCTTTATTGGTGCATTTAGTCCATTTACATTAAGTGTATTTTTGGATAGGTATGATTTAGTGCTATCATTTTGATGTCTTTTTTTGTGTGTGTTGTTGACAGTTTCTTTGTTCCCCTTAACTTTTTGTGCTGAGTAGTTTATCTTTATGTATTGTCTTTTCCTCACATTTGTTGTTGTTGATTTTGTTTCTGCTGAGTCTCTATTTTTCGTTTGTATTTTATTTCGAGGGGTAGGACAGATTGTCTCCTTTGTGGTTACCTCATTATTTAACCCTATTTTTCTAAATTTAAACCTAACTTTTATGTCTTTGTATCACCTTATCTTCCTCTCCATCTGAAAGATCTATGACTACATTTCTTAGTCCCTCTTTATTGTTTTTATGCTGTCTTCTTTTACACAATAACATTGCTGTTTCCCCATTTTGAGCATTTTTTTAAAAAATCTTAATTTATTTTTGTGATTTTCTCTGTCTGGGTTGACATCTAATTGCTCTGCCCAGTGTTCTAGTCTTGGGTTGATACCTGGTATTGATTTTCTAACCAAGTAACTCCCTTTAGTATTTCTTGTAGTTTTGGCTTGGTTTTTATGAATTCTCTATAGTTGTGTTTATCTGGAAATGTTCTAATTCCAGCTTCATATTTGAGAGACAGCTTTGCTGGATATATGATTCTTGGCTGGAAACTTTTTTCCTTCATTGCTTTACATAAGTCATCCCATTGCCTCCTTGCCTGCGTGATTTCTGCCGAGTAGTCTGAGCTTATTCTTATTGCCTCCCCTTTTGTAGGTGACTTTTTGTTTATCCCTTGCTGCTGTTAAAATTCTCTCTTTATCTTTAATTTTGGCAAGTTTGATTATAATATGTCTTGGTGACTTTCTTTTAACATCTACCTTATGTGGAGTTTGATGAGCATCTTGGATAGGTATCTTCTCATCTATCAGAATATCAGGGAAGTTTTCTGCCAACAAATCTTCAACAATTCTCTCTGTATTTTCTGTTATCCCTCCCTGTTCTAGTATTCCAATCACTCGTAGTTTATTTCTCTTGATGGAGTCCCACATGATTCTTAAGGTTTCTTCATTTTTTAAAATTCTTTTATCTGGTTTTTCTTCGAATATATTGGTGCCAAATGCTTTATCTTCAAGTTCACAAATTCTGCCTTCTACCTGCTCCTCTGACTTTCTATTGAGGTGTCTAATTTTGTAATTTTATTGTTAATCTTCTGAATTTCTGATTGCTGTCTTTCTATGGATTTTTTCAGCTTATTAAATTTTTCATTATGCTCCTAAATAACCTTTTCAATTTCTTCAACTGCTTTATCTGTGTGCTCCTTGGCTTTTTCCGTGTATTGCCTGATTTCCTTCCTGATGTCTTGAAGGGTTCTGTATATTAATCTTTTGTATTCTTCCTCTGGTAATTCCAGGAAGGTACTTTCATCTAGAAGATCCCTTGATTCTTTGTGTTGAAAGCTTGTTGATGTGATTATGGTCTGTGTCTTTATGTGACTTGATATTGACTGTTGTCTCTAAGTCATCTATAAGTTATTGTTTTAGTTTATTTTATGTTTGCTTACTGTGTCATAGCTTCTCGTTTTGTTTTGTTCTGTGGGACAAAAGACCTAACAACCTGCTTCCATAAGGATTTCAGCCTAGGCACAGCTCCTTTGCCTAGGCACAGGCATAAGGGGTCCACAGATTTTGAATGACTTTCACCCCTGCGTAGGTCTGTGTGGGCCCATTTCAACAGTGTAGAGCATCATTAGCACAGTACAACAGGGTATATATCTGAAGCCTAATTTCATTGTATCAGCTTTGTGGTGGATTGCCAGCTTTGTGACACTTCACACTGCTCTGCCCATTAAGCAGGGTCTGCACGTACCCACATCAGGGGCCTGAGCACTGGTGGCTCCACCCATGCCACCTAGCCACCTGCAACACAGGTCCAAGAATAAGTGGTGCCTCCCAGTCCTTACAGCCAACAGCATTTGGTGTCCTTAGTCTGGCTGTAAATCCCACCCATTTATGCTCTCTAGGGAACAGGGTAACATTTTCCTCCCAGACACTCAGGTGTAGACATCACCTCTCTGTCTTGCTCAGCACATTCCCCCCTACTGCAGCCAGATACCTGTGCCTACATCAGTCACCCCTGCCCATCTAGGGCTGAAGGTAAAAGCCTGTACAACACACTTGGTGACCAACTATCTGGACACCTTAGCTGAATCCACACAAGCAAAGTAAATGGACTCCTGTGCTCACAGACCTAGTAACAGATCTAACCACTGGTGATAGGACATTAGAGCTTCAAAGGTGCCAATAATCAAGTTAGCTCACACAAGCAGCCTATTTGAGCATACCAAAACAAAACAAAACAAGAAGCTAAGACACAGTTAGCAAACATAAAATAAATAAACATAATAACTTATTGATGGCTCGGAGACAAGAATCAATATCAACTCACATAAAGAGGCAGAGCATGATGGCTTCAGCAAGCTCCCAAAACAAAGAATCAAGAAATCTTCTGGAGGAAGATAACTTCTTTGAATTACCAGAGGTAGAATACAAAAGATTAATATACAGAACTCTTCAAGAGATCAGGAAGGAGATCAGGCAAAACAACAAGCCAAGGAACACACAGACAAAGCAACAGAGGAACTTAAGAAGATTATAGAAGAGCACAATGACAAATTTAACAGGTTGCAATAATCCATAGAGAGACAGCAAACAGAAATCCAGAGGATTAACAATAAAATTTCAGAATTAGATAACTCAATAGAAAGTCATAGGAACAGAATCAAGGCAATGGAAGTCAGAATTAGTGAGACTGAACATAAAGCACTTGACACAAACTTATTTGAGGAAAAATCATATACAAGAATTAAAAAAAATGAAGAAACCCTAAGAATTATGTGGATAGGTTATTCCTCCTGATAGAAAAAAAAATTTTTTTTTTCTATCAGGAGGAATAACCTATGAGTGATTGGAGTACCAGAATGGGGGGGGGGGTGGAGATACAGAAAATACAGAGAGATTTGTTGAAGATTGGTTGGCAGAAAACTTCCCTGATATCCTGAAAGATGAGAAGATATCTATCCAAGATGCTCATCAAACCCCACACAAGGTAGATCCCAAAAGAAAGTCACCAAGACATATTATAATTAAACTTGCCAAAACCAAAGATAAAGAGAGAATTTTAAGAGCACCTAGGGATAAATGAAAAGTCTTCTACAAAGGAGAGTCACTAAGATTAAGCTTGGACTACTCAGCAGAAGCCATGCAGGCAAAAAGGTAATGGGATGACGTATATAAAGTCTTGAAGGAAAAAAATTGCCAGCCAAGAATTATGTATCCAGCAAAACTCTCTCTCAAATATGATGGCAAAATTAGTGAATTTCCAGATAAACAGAATTTAGGGAATTTGCAAAAACCAAACCAAAATTACAAGAAATACTAAAGGGAGTCCTCCAGTTAAAAAATCAGTAACATCAGATAACAACCCAAGACTAGAACACAGGACAGAGTAACCAAATATAAACCCAGGTAGGAAAATCACCAAAAAAAAAAAAAATCAACACAAAAACACTGAAAATAAGGAAACAAAGATGTCAATATGTAAAAGATGACAACATTTGAAACAAAAAAAAGGGACTAAAAACTGTAGATCTTTCATATGAAGAGGAAGTCAAGGCGATATAAACAAATAAAATATAAGGTTTAAACTTAGAAAAATAGGGATAGATATTAAGGAAACCAAAAAGAAAACTAACAATCCTATACATCAAAATAAAAAACAAGAAAAACATAAAGATTCAGAAAATACAAAATCAACAACAATGAAAAAGATGAAAAGAAAATACATAAAGAAAAACAACTCAGCACAGAAAATGAAGTGGAACAAAAAAACTGTCAACAACATAAAAAGACTTCAAAATGACAGCACTAAACTCATACCTATCCATAACTAGGCTGAACATAAATGGACTAAACGTGCCAATAAAGACATAGAGAGTGGCAGAATGGATTATAAAAACACGATCTTTCTGTATGTTGCCTACAAGAGCCACACCTGAGGTTTAAAGACACGGACAAACAAAAACTCAAAGGATGGGGAAAAAAAATCAAGTAAACAACAATCAAAAAGCACAGGAGCAGCAATATTAATCTCTGACAAAATAGACTTTAAAGTAAAATCCACCACAAAGGATAAGGAAGGACACTATGTAATGATTAAAGGGTCACTACACCAGGAGGACATAACCGTGATAAATATTTATGCACCCAATGACAGGACTCCAAAATACATAAAACAAACTCTAACAGCATTGAAAAGAGAGATAGCTCCACCATAATAAGAGGCTTCAACACACCACTTTTAGTGAAGGACAGAACATCCAGAAAGAAGCTCAATAAAGACAAGGAAGATCTAAATGCTGCAATCAAACAACTTGATATTATAGAGATATACAGAACACTCCACCCAACAGCAGCCAAGTATACTTTCTTTTCTAATGCACATGGAACATTCTCCAGGATAGACCACATATTCGGCCACAAAGCAAGCATTAACAGAATCAAAAACATCAAATATTACAAAGCAACTTTCCTGACCTTAAAGCCATAAAAGTAGAAATCAATAACAGAAAAAGCAAGGAAAAAAAAAAAAAAACAAACATATGGAAACTGAATAACACCTTGCTCAAGAACTATTGGGTTATAGAAGAAATTAAAGACAGAAAAAAGAAATTCACAGAATCAAATGAGAGTGAAAACACATCCTACCAGGACCTTTGGGACATGCAAAAGCAGTGCTCAGAGGTCAATTTATACCAATAAATACACACATCCAAAAAGAAGAAAGGGCCCAAATCAAAACATTAACCCTACAACTTGAATAAATAGAAAGAGAATAGCAAAAGAATCCCTCAAGCACCAGAAGAAAGCAAATAATAAAAATTAGAGCAGAATTAAGTGAAATACAAAATAGGAAAACAGCTAAAAGAGTTACAAGACCAAAAGCTGGTTCTTTGAAAAGATCGACAAAATCAATAAACCATTGGCCAAACTGACAAAAGAAAAACAGGAAAAGGAAGCAAATAACCCAAATAAGAAATGAGATGGGCGATATTGCAACAGACCCAACTGAAATTAAAAGAATCACAAGAGAATACTATGAAAAATTGTACTCTAACAAATTTGAAACCTAGAGGAAATGGACAAATTTCTAGGAACACACTACCTACCTAAACTAACACAAACAGAGGTAGAACAATACCTATAACAAAAGAAGAGATTGAAAAGGTAATTAAAAAACTCCCAACAAAGAAAAGCCCAGGCCCTAATGGTTTCACTGGAGCATTCTACCAAACCTTCAAAGAAGAGTTAACACTACTACTACTAAAGGTATTTCAGAGCATAGAAAAAGATGGAATGTTCCCAAACTCATTTTATGAAGCCAGCATAACCCTGATACCAAACCAAGTAAAGACACCACAAAAAAAAAAAAAAAAGAAAGAAAGAAAATTACAGACCAATATCCCTCCTGAGGAAACCCTGGTGGCGTAGCAGTTAAGAGCTATGACTGTTAACCAAAAGGCCGGCAGTTCGAATCCACCAGGCATTTCATGGAAACCGTATGGGGCAGCTCTTCTCTGTCCAGTAGGTTCGCTATGAGTCAGAATCGAGTCAATGGCAATGGGTTTGGCTTCTTTTGGGATCCTTCATGAGCAAAGACACAAAAATCCTCAACAAAATTCTAGCCAATAGAATTCAGCAACATATCAAAAAAATAACTCACCATGACCAAATGAGACTCGTACCAGGTATGCAGGGATGGTTCAACATTAGAAAAACAATCAGTGTAGTCTATCACATAAGTAAAACAAATGACAAGAACTACATGATCTTATCGATTGTTGCAGAAAAGGCATTTGACACAGTACAACACCTATTCATGATAAAAACTCTCAGCAAAATATGAATGGAAGGGAAATTTCTCAGCATAATAAAGGGCATTTATACAAAGCCAACGGCCAACATCATCCTAAATGGAGAGAGTCTGAAATCATTCCCCTTGAGATCAGGAACCAGACAAGGATGCCCTTTATCACCACTCTTATTCAACCACTTTGGAAATTGATTTGGAGTTTCCTTAAAAAGCTAGAAATAGAAGTACCATACGATCCAGCAATCCCTCTCCTTGGAATATATCCTAGAGAAATAAGAGCTGTCACATGGATAGATATATGCACACCCACATTCTTTGCAGCACTGCTCACAATAGCAAAAAGATGGAAGCAACCTGGGTGCCCATCAGCGGATGAATGGGTAAACAAATTAGGGCATATTCACAAAATGGAATACTATGCAACAATAAAGAACAACGAATCTTCGAAACATCCCATAACATGGATGAATGTGGAAGGCTTTATATTGAATGAAATTAGTCAGTTGCAATAAGACAAATATTGTATGAAACCACTAGTATAAGAACTCAAGAAAAGGTTTAAACACAGTAGAAAACATTCTTTGATGGTTATGAGGGAGGGAGAGGAGTATTCACTAACTAGATAGAGGATAAGGATTATTTTAGGTGAAGGGAAGGACAACACACAGTACAGGGGAAGCCAGGACACCTGGACTAAACCAAAAGCTAAGAAGTTTCCTAAAAACAACCAAACATTTCAATGGACAGAGTATCAGGGGCAGGGGTCTGGGGACCATGATTTCAGGGGACATCTAGGTCAATTGGCATAACAAAGTGTATTAAGAAAATATTCTTCATCCCATTTTGGTGAGTGGTGTCTTCGGTCTTAAAAGCTAGGGAGCAGCCGTCTAAGATACGTCAATTGGTCCCAACCCACCTGGAGCAAAGGAGAGTGAAGAACACCAAAGACATAAGGAAAATATTAACCCAAGAGGCAGAAAGGGTCACATAAACCAGAGACTCCATCGGCTTGAGACTGGAAGAACTAGATGGTGCCCAGGTACCACTAACGACTTCCCTGACAGAGAACACAAGAGAGAGTCACTCATGGAGCACGAGAAAAGTGGGGTTTAGAACTCAAATTCTAGTAAAAAGACCAGACTTAGTGGTCTGATTGAGACTGGAGGGACCCCAGAGATCATGGCCCCTGGACTCTCTGTTAGCCCAAAACTAAAACCAATCCCAATGCCAACTCTTCAGACAAAGATTAGACTGGACTATAAGACATAAAATAATACTTGTGAAGAGAGTGCTTCTTAGCTCAAGTAGATACATGAGACTAAATGGGCAACTCCTGTCCAGGGGCAAGATGAGAAGGCAAAAAAGGACAAGAGCTGGTTGAAAGGACACGGGAAATCTGGGGTGGAAAGGAGTGTGCTGTCACATTATAGGGAGAGCAACTAGGGTCACATAACAATGTGTGTATAAATTTTTGTATGAGAAACTAACTTGAACTGTAAACTTAAAGCACACACACACACACACAAAGATTTCAGCCTAAGAAACCCTATGAGACAATTCTATTCTGTCCTATAGTGTTGTTATTAGTTGGAATGTATGTCACCTACCAAACATCTGTAAATGGATTATATGTGAGTAAGAAATAAAAATCTATAAATCAATATCTATTGGGTTAAACCAGGGGTCCCTGGGTAGTGCAAATGGTTAAGTGCTGGGCTGCTAACTGAAAACATGGTGGTGCCTCTGAAGAAAAGCCTGGCTATCTGCTTCCTGAAGGTCACAGCCATGAAAATCCTACAGTTCTATCTGAAACACATGGAGTCGCCATGACTTGAAATCGACTCCATGCCAACTGGTTTGCTTTTGATTTTCGAGGGGTCAGTTTGGACAATTGAAATGAATCTCTGATGGGGGAAGGGTATGGTGGAACTGAGGGTACAATATGAGCTGGCTGACGGTAAATGAGTCAAAGGAGTGTTGGTTTTGTTGGGTGACTTGCATTTCCAGAATTTGCTCAGGAAGTGGATGTGTGGGAGTCTCCCATAGCCCAGAAGTGGATCATGAATGATAGAGAGGCACAGTGGGGTTATTTGTGGTCCTGTGCAGTAGGGCCACTTCAATGGAGTGATCTCCTTCAGTGGAAAGAAGCTAAGAATATTGCTCGATTCCTCGGGATTGTGGAAGGATTGAGAACTGTCCACCCACATTAAGGAAACTTCAGGAGAGATTTCCTTACCAGGGAGTTAGAATTCCTACCTTTGAGGGGAGGTTGACATGTTGATTACCTTAAGAAATTGGACATTCCAACTCCTGGCTTTAGACCACGATTGAAAGGGAAGTGGCCAGAGAACTTCGAATTACTTAAGTGTTCAGAAAAGTCATGAGCCTGCATAAAGATTTCTTTGGGGTTAGAGGAAAATCTAGCTCGCTCAGAAAATTTAAAAGGGCAGTAAACAAACAAAATAAAACTCTTGAAACCCACTGCCGTCTAGCTGATTCTGTCTGACTCATAGCAACCCTATAGGATACAGTAGAACTGCTTCATAAGGTTTCCAAGGCTGTAAATCTTTATAGAAGCAGGTTGCTAAGCAGACTGCCCCATCTTTCTCTGGCAGAGCAGCTGGTGGCTTCAAACTGCTGACGTTTTGGTTAGCAGCCAAGTGCTTTAACCACGGCACCACCAGGCCTCCTTAAAGGGGCAGTAAGAGAACAAACTATGGTGGTGATTACATCTCACAGGTCATGCTTATGAAACAGACCAGTTACGTAACTAAAATTACACACTGAACATTGTCTGCCTGTACCTAAATGATTGGTGCGTGCGTTTGTCCATGCCACTTTGGAAACCTCTCCTAAAAGTGTGTAAAATTTGGATGGGCAATGGGAAGGGGACATTCTTCCAGTGAGGCTGACAGTTAAGACCAAAGTCAGAAACTAAAAGCAAATTCAGAAAAAAAACTGATACGTCTTAAATCACTGAACGTGCTTCCAAAGAAGAATGACTCTATCCTATTTCACACTCCTTTTGTGCAGGAGGCTGTCCACTGCACCCTGGCCTGGTAATCAGGACAGGGATGCATTGAGGTTTCCTATTCTCTTAGGGTCGGAATCGACTCGATAGCAAAGGGTTTTTGGTTTTTAGATGACCCTGGTGGTGCAGTGGTTAAGAGTTGTGGCTGCTAACCAAGAGGTTGGCAATTCTAATCCACCAGCCACTCCTTGGATGCCCTATGGGGCATTTGTACTCTGTCCTACAGGGTTGCTATGAGTCGGAATCTACTTGAGGGCAATGGGTTCATTTTTTCTTGATTTAGAGGAATTCCTGGGTGCTGCAAATGGTTAATGTGCTCAGCTGCTAACTGAGTGGTTGGAGGTTTGAGTATACCCAGAGGTACCTAGGAAGAAAGGCCTGGTGATCTTCTTCCAAAAGATCAGTCATTGAAAACCCTGTGGAGCGCAGTTCTACTCTGACACACATGAGGTTGTCATGAGTCAGAATCAGCTCAATGGCAACTGGTATTTTCTAGAAGTAGAGGAAATGGCCACCAGCATTAAGCGAACATTACTGAGCTTTGGAAGCTACACACCATCACTTTTGCTATGTTCTGTTGGTCATGCGGACTAACTCTGAGTCAATGGGAGAGGACTACGCAAAGCCATGAATACTAGGAGGCAGGAACCATTGGGGGACTTCTTAGGGGCTGGCTACTACCGTAAGGTAGATCTTACCATAAGGTAGGTGTTATTATTCCTATTTTACAGAGGAGGAAACTGAGGCTCAGCTAAATAAGTAATTTGCTCGAGTCACACAGCTAGAAACCAGCAGAACTGGGGTACAAACCCAGGCAGTGTGACCCCAGAACTCACCCTTTTCAAGCACTTCCCTGTACCCTGCCCTCAAGACAGGCTTTTTCTAGCTTCTTTTCTTCCCCACTCTCCCCCTTCCCCCCACTTGAAACACTGCGAATGATATATACTTCCTTTGCTCAGACTGTTTCAAAAGTCATTGCTACTAAATAGTGGAAGTGGGAGGGTTTCCAAAGAATGAAATATAATGAGAACGTCCGGCCCAATCCCTAACATGTACACATTTAAGGAATGTAACATGCTGACTAGGAGAAACAAGATCATTGACTCAGTTCTGGAGACTGACATTTACAAAATGAACAAAAGGCAGAGTGGGCTCTGTGCTCCTTCTGTTAAATTCCTCTCCTTTGTGCTGCATGGTCAGGTGGTTGTCTCATGGGGCTATGTGATTAAATTGAACAACATTTTGGTAAAATTGAAAGCCTAGGAGATTAGACTTTAGGAAACAAAAGCCAGCAAAAGAAACTACATTTCTACAAAATGTGGAACCACAGGACAACAGTTTGACAACAGTATTACTGGATCAAAACCCATGGCCAGTCAAGTCGATCTCGACTCACAGAGACCCGGTAGGACTGCCCCATAGGGTTTTCAAGGTTGTAAGTCTTTATGGAAGCAGACTGCTACATCTTTCTGCCCAGGACCAGCTGCTGGGTTCAAACCACTGACTGTTCAATTAGCAGCTGAGCGCTTTAACCACTGCCCCACCAAGGCTCCTCATGACTGGGTGGTGTTGTTAGGTGCTGTCGAATCGGTTCTGACTCATAGGGACCCTATGAACAACAGAACAAAACACTGCCCAGTCCTGTGCCATCCTCATGATTGTTGTTTTGCTTGAGCTCATTGTTGCAGCCACTGTGTCAATCCATCAGCTTGAGAGTCTTCCTCTTTTTGCTGACACTCTTCTTTACTAAGCATGGTGGTTTATATATGAGAAAGAAATGAGTTATATATGATATACAATGTAACTTATGTAAATTACCATGTGGAGAAAGGTAAAGTTTTGTTGTTCTTTTGATTTTTTAAACCAAATTTGTACTGCATTGCACCAAACAAGTATAGGCCATTTCTGGAAAAGAGTCTTTATTTTTTTAGAGCATTTTTAGATTTACAGAAATGGCACAGAAAGTATACAGAGTTTTATATACCTCCTCCACCCCTTGCACATGCAGTTTCTCCTATGATTAACATCTTGCGTTGGTGTAATATATTTTTTACAATTGAACAAATATTGATACATCGTTAATAACTAAAGTCCATAGTTTACATCTATGAGTCGGAATCAAATCGACGGCAATGGGTTTGGTTTTTTGTTGTTTTATGGTTTACGTTAGCGTTCACTCTTTGTGTTGTATAGTTCTACGGATTTTGACAAATGTATAATGTCCTTAACGTGTATCCGTCATTATAGTGTCATTTGGAATAGTTTCACTGCCCTCAAAATACCCTGTGCTTTACCTATTCATCCCTCTCCCCATACCCCTGAACTCCTGGTGATCGCTGATCTTCTTGCTGACTCCATAGTTCTGCCTTTTACAGAATGTCATATAGTTGGAATCATACAATATGTAAATTTTAAAAATTGGCTTCTTTCACTTAAGTAGCCCTGGTGGCACAGCAGTTAAGCACTTGGCTGTTAACTGAAAAGTTGGTGGTTCGAACCCACCAGCCACTCAGCGGGAGAAAGATTTGGCAGTCTGCTTCCCTAAAGACTATGGCCTTGGGGCGGTTCTACCCTTTCCTATAGGGTCGCTATGAGTCTGAATTGACTCCACAGCAATGGGCACCAGCCTTTCACTTAGCAATATGGATTTAAGGCTCCTTCATGTCTTTTCATAGCTTGATAGCTCATTTCCTTTCATTCCTGAATAGTTTTCCATTGTATGGATGTACCACAGTTTGTTTATCCATTCACCTATTGAAGGACATCTTGCTTGCTGCCAAGTTTTGGCAATTATGAAAAGGCTGCCATAATATTCATGTGTAGGTTTTCGTATGGACATAAGTTTTCAACTCATTTGGGTAAATACCTAGGAGCGTGATTGCTGAATCATGTGGCAATGAACAAGAGTTCCTGTTGCTCTACATCCTTGCTAGCATTCGGTGTTGTCAGTGTTTTGGATTTTAGCCATTCTAATGGTTGTGTTTTTAATGGTTGTGTAGTGGTATCTTGTTTTAATTTGCGATTTCTTAACAACATATGATGTTAAGCATCTTTTAATAAGCTTATTTTTCATCTGTATTTCTTCTTTAGGGATGTGTCCAGCTCTTTTGCTCATTTTGTAGTTAGGTTGTTTGCTTTTTTATTACTGAGTTTTAAGAGTTCTTCATTTTAGGTACAAGTTCTTTATCAGATATGTGTTTGCAAGTGTTTTTCCTAGACCGTGCCTTGTTCGTTCGTTCTCTTAAGAACGTCTTTCTCAAAGTTCTGCATACCACTTTGGTGAGTGGCCTCTGGGGTCTTAAAGCTATCAAGCAGCCATCTAAGATACATTAATTGGTCTCAACCCACCTGGAGCAAAGGAGAATGAAGAGCACCAAAGACATAAGGAAAATATGAGCCCAAGAGACAGAAAGGGCCCCATAAACCAGAGACTCCATCAGCCTGAGACCGGAAGAACTAGATGGTGCCCAGCTACCACCAATGACTGCCCTGACAGGGAACATTCTCCATCAGAGAATCCCTGATGGAGCAGGAGAAAAGTGGGATGCAGACCTCAAATTCTAGTAAAAAGATCAGACTTAATGGTCTGACTGAGACTGGAGGGACGCCAGAGGACATGGCCCCTGGACTCTCCGTTAGTCCAGAACTAAAACCATTCCTGAAACCAACTGTTCAGATAAAGATTGAACTGGACTGAGACATAAAATGATACTGGTGAGGAGTGTGCTTCTTAGCTCAAGCAGACACAGGAGACAGGCAGCTCCTGTCTGGAGGTGAGATGACAAGGCAGAGGGGGACAGGAACTGGTTGAATGGACACAGAAAATACAGGGTGGAGAGGAGGAGTGTGCTGTCACAATGTAGAGAAAGCAACTACAGTCACATAACAATGTATGTATAAATTTTTTTATCAGAGACTGTCTTGAATTGTAAACTTTTACTTAAAGCACAATAAAAAAAAAATCATTACATAAAAAAAGAATATTTCTCAGAGCAGAAGTTTTAAATTTTAATAAAGTCCAACATCAACTTTTTCTTTCATTAATCATGCTTTTGGTGTTGCATCTAAAAACTCATTGCCAAACCCAAGGCCACCTACGTTTTATCCTGTTATCTTCTAGGAGTTTTATGTTCTCATTGTTCTTACGTGCCGTCAGTTTAGTTTTGACTGATAGCAACCCTAAGTACAACAGAATGAAACACTGCCTGGTCCTGTGCCATCCTTACAATTGTTGCTACGCTTGAACCCATTGTTGCCGCCAATGTGTCAATCCGTCTCATTGAGGGACTTTCTCTTTTTTGCTGACTCTCTACTTTACCAAGCATGGGACTATCCCTCCTGATAACACGTCCAGGGACTATCCCTCCTGATAACACGTCCGAAGTATGTGAGACATAGTCTTGCCATCCTTGTTTCTAAGGAGCATTCTGGTTGTACTCTTTCCAAGAGAGGTTTGTTCGTTCTTTTGGCAGTCCATGGTATATTCAATATTAGTCGCCAACACCACAATTCAAAGGCATCAATTTTTCTTTGGTCTTCCTTATTTATCGTCCAGCTTTCGCATGCTTATGAAGCAATTGAAAACACCATGGTTTGGGTCAGGTGCACCTTAGTCTTCAAGGTGACATCTTTGCTTTTCAACACTTTAAAGAGGTATTTTGCAGCAGATTTGCCCAGTGTAATACGTCTTTTGATTTCTTGACTGCTGCTTCCATGGGTGTTGAATGTGGATCCAAATTATTATAGATTTTCATTTTACATTTAGTCTTATGATCCATTTTGCATTATTTTTTGTGAAAGATATAAGTTCTTTGTCTAGATTTTTTTTGGGGGGGGCATGTGAATGTCCAGTTTTTCCAGTACCATTTGTGGAAAAGACTATCCTTTCTCCATTGCTCCTTTGTCAAAGATCTGATGATTATATTTGTATGGGTCTGTTTTCTGGGTTGTGTATTATTTTCCATTGACCTATTAGTGTATTCTTTATCCAATACAACACTGTCTAGATCTCTGTAACTTTATATTTTGAAGTCAAGTAATATCAGTGTTCCAACTTTGTTCTTCTCCAGTATTGTGTTGACTATTCTGGGTCTTTTGCTTTTCCATATAAGCTTTAGAATCAGTTTGTCAATATCCACAAAATGCTTTGCTGAAATTTTTATTGATATTGCAGTGAATCTATAGGTCAGGTTGGAAAGAGTTGACATCTTAACAATATTAAGTCTTCATATGCATGAACATGGAATGTCTCACCATTTATTTAGATCTTCTTTGATTTCTTTCATATAGTTTCCTTAATCCAGATCTTATACATTTTTGTTAGATTTATACCTACACATTCCAAAAATCTGGGGGCTAATATAAATGATGTTGTGCTCATAATTTCAAATTCCAGTTGTTCATTGCTGGTATATGGAAAACAATTGACTTTTGTGTGTTAACCTTGCATTCCACAACTTTGCTATAATCAGTTATTAGTTCCAGGAATTTTTTGTTGTTGTTGTTGATTATCTGGGATTTTCTACGTAGACAACCTTACCATCTGTGAACAAAGACAGTTTTTTTTCTTCCCTTCCCAGTCTGTAAACCATTTTCTTTTCTTTTCTTATTGCATTACCTGGGACTTCCAGTACAAAGTTGAACAGGAAGGTGAGCGAGGATGATCTTATCATGTTCCTGATCTTAAGGGGAAAGCATCTAGTTCCTCACCATTAAGTCAGATGTTAGTAGAGGGTGTTTTGTAAACGTTCTTTGTCAAATTGAGGAAGTTCCCCTCTATTCCTAGTTTGGTGAGAGTTTTTATCATGAACAAGTGCTGGGTTTTGTCAAATGCTTTTTCTGTATCTATTGATATGGCCATGTGATTTTTCTTCTTTAGCCTGTTGATGTGATGAATTACATTAACCAATTTTTAAGTGTTGAACCAGCCTTGCATAACTGGAATAAATCCCATGTGATTGTGGTGTATAATTCTTTTTATCCATTTTTGGGTTTGATTTGTTAATTTTTTATTGAAGATTTTTGCGTCAATTCTGAGTTATCTAGTATTGCCATAACAAAAATACCACAAATGGGTGGCTTCACAGAACAAAAATGTATTGTTTCACAGTTCAGAAGGCTAAAAGCCCAAATTAGGGTGTTGGCTATAGGGAAAAATCCTTCTTTGTCTGTTTCAACCTCTAGTAACTGCTGGCAACTCTTGGCATTCCTGAGTTCATAGATGCACGTCTTCATTGTGATATGGTATCTGTCTCCCCCCTGTGTACATGTGTCTGCTCTTTTCATATCACTCAGAAGTGATGAGGTTTAGGGGCCACTCTAATATGACCTTATTAACATAATGAAAGAAAACCCCTATTTCTAAATCGGGTCATATTTATAGGTACGGGGTTAGAACTTCAACATATATTTGGAGAGAGACATTCAATCCATAACAAATGTTCATGAGAGATGTTGATCCACAATTTTCCTTCCTAGTAATATCATTGTCTGCTTTTGGTATTAGGGTAATGCTGGCCTCATAGAATGAGGTAGGAAGTGTTTCCTCTGCTATTTTCTAGAAGAGATTGTAGAAAATTAGTATCATTTCATCATTAAATGTTTAGTAGAATTCAGTAGTGAAACTTACTGTTTTGGAAGGTTAATTATTCGTTCAATTTCTTTAATAGATACAGGTCTATTCAGATGATCTATTTCTACTTATGTGAGTTTTGGTAGATTTTTCCTTTCAAGAAATTGGTCTATTCCATCTAAGTTATCAAATTTGTGGCCATAAAATTGTTCATAATATCCTTTTATTATCCTTTTAATGTCCATGGGATCTGTAGTGATATCCTTGCTTTCATTTCTGATATTAGTAATTTATGTCTTCTCCCTTTTTTTTTTGATTAGCCTGGCTAAACCTCTTGCTGTTGAGTCTATTCTGACTCATAGTGACCCTATAGGACACAGTAGAACTGCCCCATAGGGTTTCCAAGGAGCAGCTGGTGGTTTGGAACTGCCAACCTTTTGGTTAGCAGCTGTAATTCTTAACCACTGGGCCACCAGGACTTCAAACTAAACTCATTGCCACTAAGTCAATTCCGACTCATAGTGACACTGTAGAATAGAGTAGAAGTGCCCCATAGGGTTTCCAAGGAGTGGCTAGTAGATTCAAACAGCTGAATTTTTGGTTAGCAGCCAAATGCTTAACCACTGCACCACCAGCTTTTGGGTTCATTGATTTTCTTTATTAGTTTCTTGTTTTCAATTTTGTTGATTTCTGTTTTGGTTTTTATTATTTCTTTTCTTCTGCTTA
This sequence comes from Loxodonta africana, assembly GCF_030014295.1. NCBI lineage: Eukaryota > Metazoa > Chordata > Mammalia > Proboscidea > Elephantidae > Loxodonta > Loxodonta africana. The sequence continues at coordinate 35,793,155 of NC_087345.1, read as the reverse complement.
CTTTAGGTTTAATCTGTTCCTTTTTTTTTTTTCTTAGAATTTCTTAAGGTGGAAGCTTAAATTATTGATTTTAGATCTTTCTTCTTTTTTATATGCATTCAATGCTACACATTTCCTTCTAAGCATTGCGTTTGCTTCATCCCAAAATTTTTGATAAGTTTTATTTTCCTTTTTATTTGGTTCAACATATTTACAAATTTCTGTTGAGGCTTTTTGTTTGACCCACACATTATCTGGAAATGTGTTACTTAATCTGCAGATATTTTCAGATTTTCTAGCCATCTTTCTATTTCTGACTTCTAGGTTAATTCCATGTTGTATGAGAACATACTTCGCATGATTCTATTCCTTTAAATTTGTTCAGGTGTGTTTTATGGCCCAGGGTATAAATATTCCATGTGGGTTTGAGAAGAATGTGTTATTCTGCTGTTGTTGATTGTAAATATTCTATAATTGTCAATTAGGCCCAGTTGATTGATGATGCTGTTCAGTTCAGCTATATCCTCACTGATTTTTTGTCTTTTGGATCTGTCAGTTACTGTTGGTGGGATCTTGAAGTCTCCAACTGTAATAGTGGGTTTGTCTTTTTCTCCTTGCTGTTCTATCAATTTTTACCTCAAATGTTTTGATGCTCTGTTATTAAGTGCATACACATTCAAGATTATATCTTCTTGGAGAATTGATCCCTTTATCAATTATGTAATGCTCCTCTTAGTCCCTCATAACTTTCCTTGCTCTAAAGTCTGCTTTGTCTGTAATTAATATAACCACTCCATCTTTCTTTTGATTAGTGTTAGCATGATATATCTTTCTCCAGCCCTTACCTTTTAATCTTTGTTTTTATATTTAAAGTAGGTTTCTCTTAGGCAACATATAGTTGAGTCTTGTTTTTTTCATCCACTGTAATAGTCTTTGTCTTTTAATTGCTACATTTAGACCATTCACATTTAAAGGAATTATGGAGTTTTTTTATGGATGTAGTTGAATTAATATCCACCATATTTGTGTTTCCTAATAATTGCCCTTGTTCTTTGCTTCTTCTTTTTTTTTTTTTCCTTTTCTGGTTTTAATTGGGAATTTTGTATGATTCTATTTTCTCTTCTGTTTTACCATTTCAATTAACAAGACAATCATACAGAATGGAGTGGGCCAATGGTTAGATTAAAACTTGAGTACTACCACATTCTGTGTCTGTATACGTTTTAATAAGCTTCTCATTAGAACGCAACCTAAGTTATAATTTGTTTTACTTGTTGGTTATTGCCTATCCAAATCACCCAGTTCTGCCAAATTATCAGAAGGGGAAAAATGAATGTTGGAGAACAGAGGCTCCTGTGTGAGAAAATAAGCATGATTGTCACAATAAGGAACATTTATTAAACAACACATTCAGGTCTACAGAGAGAGAGGACTGAGTGCTCAGAGGCTCACATAACTCAGTTTTTGGTGACGGACAATTCCTGGGCAAAGGCCCTGAGAGAGGTGGAATTTGGAAAATGAAGTTGATCATTTCTTCTAAAACATGCTGGACTGAACAAGGTCTCTCTTAGCTTCCTATCACCTCACACAGCAAAGGAACCAAGCCCTATTTAGGATGAATACCTCCAATTTCAACCAGTCCCTGGGACAGGTAAGGAAGGAGGAGAGGCACTACCTGTTTTGTTCTGGGGTTACTGCACTTTTGTTCTCTGACTTTGTCACTGACTTGTAGACACCCAGCTACAAGGCAGCCTCTGGGCACCCTGTGCCTGACCAGTCACTCATGGGGAAGACCCCAGTCTCCAAGATAAGGGGTCTACAGCAGTGCGGTCCAATAGAACTTTCTGTGGTGATGAAAATGTTCTATATTTTTGCTGCCCAGTGCAGTAACAGTAGCCACGTATGGCTACTGAGCACTTGAGACACAGCCAGTGCAATCGAAGAACTGACTTTTTAATTTTATTTCATTTTAACTAGTTAACATTAAAATGTAAAAAAACCACATATGACTAGTGACTATCATATTGAGCAGCACAGATCTGTAGCTTCCTTTTTTCTTTCTTCCCTCTCAGAACTACCTTCTACTTATTCCCCCTCCTATCCCCCTCTTTCTTGCTGAAACAGTGCCTGTGGAATGTAGATTTTCTTTTTTTAATTTGTATTGTGTTTAAGTGAAAGTTTACAAATCAAGTCAGTCTATCATACAAAAATTTATATACACCTTGCTATGGCACTGGGTTAGGTTTTTATATACTCCTAGTTGCTCTCCCCTTAATGAGACAGCACACTCCTTCCCTCCGCTCTCTATTTTCTTGTCTCTTCGGCCAGCTTCTGCCCCACCCTGCCCTCTCATCTCCCTCCAGACAGGAGATGCCAACATAGTCTCGTGTATCTACTTGATCCAAGAAGCTCACTCTTCACTAGTATCATTTTCTATCCCATAGTCTGGTCTAATCGCTGCCTGAAGAGTTGGCTTTGGGAATGGTTCTTGTCTTGAGCTAAGAGAAGGTCTGGGGACCATGACCTGCGAGGTCCTCCTCATAGTCTCAGTCAGACCATTAAGTCTGGTCTTTTTAAGAGAATTTGAGGTCTGCATCCCACTGCTCTCCTGCTCCCTCAGGGCTTCTCTGTTGTGTTCCCTGTTAGGGCAGTCATTGGTTATCTCTGGTTTATGTGGCCCTTTCTATCTCTTGGGCTTATAATTACCTTGTGTCTTTGGTGTTCTTCATTCTGCTTTGCTCCAGGTGGGTTGAGACCAATTGATGCATCTTAGATGGCCGCTTGCTAGAGTTTAAGACCCCGGATGCCACTCTCCAAAGTGGGATGCAGAATATTATCTTAATAGATTTTATTATGCCAATTAACTTAGATGTCCCCTGAAACCATGGTCCCCAAACCCTCTCCCAGGCTAGGCCAGTGCTTTAAGCTAGTGGGCACACACTGAGTCAGTCGACTCTGGCCTCTTTTAGCTCAAAGGTGAGATTCCTGATGGTGAACCAAAATTTTGTTAATTTCTGTTTTGATTTTTATGATTTCTTTTCTTCTGCTTATTTTGGGTTTAATTTGTTCTTTTTTGTGGAATGTAGATTTTCTACATAGGGAATAAAACAGTATGCTGCCATTTCATATTATGCAATTTTTGCAAATTCCAGGTAATAAACTGACTACCTGTCATTAAAAAAAAAGAGACAATAAAATCCACAAGGATAGATAATATGTCTGAAAAGCAGGTCTGGAGCCAGACTCCTTGGTTCAAATTCTGATTCACTAGTCTCATCAGTACCTCAGTTTCCTCCTCTGTAAAACAGATATTATAATACTGCATAGGGTTATGGTGAGCTTAAATAATTTCTACATTTAAAGCAGAGCTTGTTACATAGTAAGTGTTCCATCAATGTTTTCTATTGTTATTTCCATTGCTTATCACAATGCCCTGCACAGAAAAACCAGTTGCTGTCAATTCCAACTCATGGCCACCTCGTGTGTGTTAGAGTAGAACTGTGCTCCATAGGGTTTTCAGTGGCTGACTTTTCAGAAGTAGGTCACCAGGTCTTTCTTCCAAGGTGCCTCTGAGTGAACTCCAACCTCCATCCTTTTGGTCAGCATCCCAGCACTTGAACTGTTTGCACCATCCAGGGACTTGAATGGATTATGTGCTGCCACCAGGTGGCAGTAGTGCCTCATTCACAAGGACTGAACCAAACCTCACCAGGGTGTACTTACCAGATATTCGATAGAAACTCCCACTTGAAGTCCAGGAGGATGAAGTGTGAAGAAAAGAACTGAAGCTCATTTAAGCCCTGAAGAGGAGAAGATGCTCTTCTCTCTTCTGCCCCTCTTTTCTCTCCAGTCTCTGCCCTCTCTCCATTGTGACGGACCTTTTCTCTTTTTCTCATCCTTAATTCTCACACTTGCTACCAGGGTGCCCTTTCTTATTCCTGATACACCTAACATTTCTTGAACACTTACTATGTACTGCACACAGTTCTAATTCCTCTCCGTGTATTACATTTAATCATCAACACTGCCTTCTCATTTTGTAGGTGAGAAAATCAAACAGCAGAGAATGTGTCAGAAACTCCTGTTCCCTAATTTCCATGTTCTCCTCCCTTCTTTAAGTCATAAAAAAAAAAAAATTAAGTCATAGAAGCTCATTAATTATAGGGTGGCACATGCCCAAGAGCAGTCTACATTTCCCAGGCTCCCTTGCTGTTCGATGTAGCTGTGTGACTAAATTATTCCAGCCAATGGGATGTGAGTAGAAATGGTTCCATCCTTAAAAGGAAGCTGCTTGCCCTCCATGTTCTATGTTTTTTGTCCCCAGGCTGGGATGGGAATGGAGCCATAGTGAGTCAACTTTGACATGAAGATGAGGACAACAATCTGGGAAAGAGCAGAACAGGAATGTAGAGGAATCTGGTCCCTGATGACCTTCTTGGGCAAAACTACCTGTCTGCTCTGATTTGGTCTCTAGATTATTATGTGACAGATAAATAAACTTCTAACTTTCTTCAACCACTGTGTTTTGGTGTGTCTTTGTTACAGCATCTTAGCCTGTATTCTAACTGTTATGGAGAGGTAAAGTTACATGCCCAAGATCATGCAGCTTATAAATGGCAGCAAAAGGATTTAAACCCAGGCAGGATTCAAATCCAGAGCCCAAGCTCCTAAACACTAACTGTACAATGACACTATCTTGTTTCTCAATAAGTTTATAATCTCCAGGCAAGACAACACGGCATGCTGGGCTTTGAGGAACAGTAAAGTGAGCCCTGAAACACCTATTTCACAAACTCCTCACTGAGTAGCTGGAAGCCCCATCATTAATTCCAATCCAAACAGCAACGGCATTCTTCAACGAGATGGAAAAACTAATCATTAACTTTATACGGAAAGGAAAGAGGTCCCGGGTAAGTAAAGCACTACTGAAGAAGAAGAAGAAAGTAGGAGGCCTCCCACTACCTGATCTCAGAACCTACTGTACAGCTATGGTAGTCAAAACAGCCTGGTACTGGTACAACAGACACATTGACCAAAAGAACAGAATTGAGAACGCAGATGTAAGTCCATCCACCTACAGTCACCTGATCTTCTACAAAGGCCCAAAGTCCATTAAATGAGGGAAAAGACAGTCTTTTTGACAAATGGTGCTGGCAAAACTGGATGTCCATCTGTAAGAAAATGAAACAGTACCCATACCTCACGCCATGCACAAAAACTAATTCAAAATGGACCAAAGGCCTAAATATAAAACAAAAAACTATGAAGATCATAGAAGGAAAAATAGGGTTAATGCTAGAGGCCCTAATACATGGCATAAATAGGATACAAACCATAACTAACAATACACAAACATCAGGAGATAAACTAGATAACTGGGGTCTTCTAAAAATAAAACACTTAGGCTCATCAAAAGATGTACCAAAAGAGTAAAAAGAGAACCTACAGACTGGAAAAAAAAAAAAAAAATTGGCTATGACAAATCCCACAAAGGTCTAATCTCTAAAATCTAAAGGAAAATTCAACACCACTTGCAACAAAAAGATAAATAATCCAATTTAAAAAATGGGCAAAAATCTGTAGGAAAATTCAACACCTCTACAACAGACAGACAAATAATGCAATTAAAGAAATGTGCAGAGGACATGACCAGATATTTCACCAAAGAAGACATTCAGATGGCTAACAGACACATGAGGAAATGCTCATGATCACTAGCCGTTAGAGAAATGCAAATCAAAACTACGGTGAGAAACCATCTCACCCCGACATTACTGGCACTAATAAAAAAAAAAAAAAACCCAAAAAACAGAAAATAACAAATGTTGGAAAGGCTGCAGGAAAATTGGAACTCTTATGCGCATGCACTCTTGGAAACCCTAGTGGTGTCATGGTTAAGCACTATGGCTGCTAACCAAAAGGTTAGCACTTAGAATCCACCAGGCGCTCCCTGGAAACTGTATGGGGTAGTTCTACTCTGTCTCGCTATGACTTGGAATCAACTTGACAGCAGTGGGTTTGGTTTTTGGGTTTGTGCACTGCTGGTGGCCATATAAAATAGTATAACCATTTTGGAAAATGATATTATACTTCCTTAAAAAGCTAGAAATACCATAAGATGCAGCAATCCTACTCTCAGGAATATATCCTAGAGAAGTAAGAGCCATCACATGAATAGACATATGCACACCCATACTCATTACACCTTTATTCACGATAACAAACAGATGGAAACAACCTAAGTACAACAGATGAATGGATAAACAAACTGGTACATACACACAATGAAATACTACACAACTATGAAGGACAATGATGAATTAGCAAAACATCTCACAACATGAATCTGGAGGGCATTATGCTGAGTGAAATAAGTCAATAACAAAAGGACAAATACTTTATGAGACCACCATGGAGTCGCTATGAGTTGGAATCAACTCAATGGCAACAGATTTGGCTTTTTTTTTTTTTATCGTAAAAACTAATGAAAAGGTTTACACACAGAAAAAAACAATCTTTGATGGTTATGAGGGAGGGGAGGGTATAGATAAGTGGTAACTTTGGTGAAGGGTAAGACAGTACACGATACCGGGGAAGTCAGCACAACTTGTACAAGGCAAGGTCATGGAAGCTCCATATACACACCCAAACTCCCTGAGAGGCTGAATTACTGGGCTGAGGGCTAGGGATCATGGTCTTGGGTAACATCTAGCTCAACTGGCATAACACAATTTATAAAGAAAATGTTCTACATCGTACTTTGTTGAGTAGCATCTGGGATCTGAAAAGCTTGTGAGTGGCCATCTAAGATACTCCACTGATCTCTCTATCTTGAGCAAGGGAGAATGAAGAAAACCAAAGATACAAGTCTCCTTTGGACTAACAGACCTCAGCTACCACAGCCTCCACCAGACTGAGTCCAGCACAACTAGATGGTGCCCGGCTACCACCACCAACTGCTCTGACAGGGTTCACAATAGTGGGTCCTCGACAGAGCAGGAGAAAAATGTAAAACAAAATTCAAACCCACAAAAAAAGATCAGACTTACTAGTCTGACAGAGACTGGAGAAACCCTGAGTGTATGCCCTTAGACTCCCTTTTAACTCAGTACTGAAGTCATTCCTGAGGTTGACCCTTCAGCCAAAAATTAGACAGCCCCATAAAAAAAAAAAAAAAAAGAGACTAAATGGGTACACCAGCCCAGGGGCAAGGACGAGAAGACAGGAAGGGACTGGAAACTTGGTAATGGGGAACCCAAGGTCAAGAAGGGGAGAGTGTTGACATGTAGTGGGGTTGACCAACCAGTGTCACAAAACAATATGTATATTAAGTATTTAATGAGAAACTAATTTGCTCTGTAAACCTTCATCTAAAGTGCAATACAAAAAAAAAAAGATATAAATGAAAGTCTCATCATTTTCTTCTTTGAAACATTAGGCATCCAGTTAAAATATGTGAGGACAGAACAAAAGGTCATTATTGCCCTTGGACCTCTTGATGGTAGTTTATTTCTCAGAATATCTGACTCATTAGAGTTGAGAGAGAGTGAGATGATATAATTTGATGGAATGCTGTGAAGATGGGTAAAATATAAAGTAGAAGGAAACAGACAATTGAGAAATAAAACAGAAGTATGCCTTGCCTTGAGGGGAGGCATGGTAGGTAGAATAATGACACCACAAAGATGTCTAATCCTAATCCCCAGAACCTGTAAATCTCTTACCTTACAAGGCAAAAGAGACTTTGGAGATGTGCTTAAATTTAGGATCTTGAGATAGGGAGATTACCTGGAATTATCCAGGTGGCCCCAACATAATCACTTCGTAATCAAGAGGGAGATAGGAGAATGAGAGTCGGAGAGGAAGTGATGACAGAAGCAGAGGGGTGTGTGTGTGTGTGAGAGAGAGAGATTTGAAGATCCTACACTATTGGATTTGTAGAGGAAGTGGCTATGAGCCAAGGGGTGCAGTCAGCCTCTAGAAGCTGAAAAAGGCGAAGAAGCAGATTCTCCACTTGAGCCTCTAGAAGAGACAGCCCCACCAGCACCTTGATGTTAGCGCAGGGAGACCCATTTTGGACTTCTGCCCTCCATAACTGTTAGATAATAAATCTGTGTTGTTTTCAGCCACCAAGTTTGCAGTAATTTGCTACAGCAACAGTGGGAATCTAATATAGGGTGTAGTCAGAATCCCAGCAGAAAACAGGCGGCACACACAGAGAGTTTATCTGATAAAAAGCTAATACAAAGGCTGTGTTTTATAGGGACATGGGCAGGGTTAAGTGAGCAAAAAAGGGAAGAGAAAGCACCAAAGGATTAACAACAGCAGGAAACTAGTACTACCCTTAGACCTGAAAGGGGCAAGGAGAAAGCCATGGTGTTACTGGAAACCAGTGGGAGTTGGAGTCATGGAAGAGGGCCACCTGACAGAAGCTGTGGCCACAGAGGAATGCAGCCACCAGAACCGCAGTGGCAAGGAAGGACCAAGGAGAATAAATACCCTGACCTTTCTCTCTTCCAATTTTCCAGTCTCCTTCTGGTAACTCACATTGGCCGAAGCCAACTGGAAGGCAGAAGGAGAGAAAGCCTGGGTGACGTCATCCATAAAGAACAGCCTCCTAGAGCACAGACAGGGCAGAGAAGGTAGAGCACGAAAGAAGGGTAGGATGGAAAATGACCAGAACACGAGTGATGAGGGAAATGCCAGAAAAGACCAGAAGGACACAGAGAGGCTGGCAAATGTCTTTAGCTGGGCATCCACGTGCTCAGGAAGATGAGGAGAATGGAGATTTAGAGGACAAAGAGCAGCCTGCCATATTACTCAAGCTGGCTTAAATAAACTCGATGGCACCTAACTACAACAATGCTTTTGAAAGCTTAGCTATCTGGCAAAAAACTATTAGCTAGGCTTCACTGTTCACTGTTCACCATGGGGTCCACCCACTGCCATCGAGTTGATTCAGACTCATAGCGACCCTATAGGACAGGATAGAACTGCCCCATAGAGTTTCCAAGGAGCGCCTGGCGGATTCGAACTGCCAACCTCTAGGTTAGCAGCTGTGGCATTTAACCACTACACCACCACGGTTTCCTACCATGGGGCAGTGACCCATATTTCATACAAAGAAGCAAGGGGCGGGGGGAAATACTTCCTCTAGTTTTAATGTAGTAGTGGTTACGCTAATCTTGCAAGCCATATCTAGAATCAGTTGGGAGAATGTGTTTGGAGGATGGGTGTACATGGATCTTTTCATAGTTTCCTTCTGGTAAATAAATGTATATTGTCATGCCAAATCTCATCTTGTAATTTCCTGTCAACTTTAGTTCTCTGTAAAGCTTACCTTTGCTTTCTCCACCTCCCCCTCGGGCATTTGACAAACACTTCATCTTTTATTCTTTCAGATTTATGTTAAATATTTTAGAGAAATGAAGCATGTGATAACAGTCCCTGCAGTCCTTTCCTTCAGCATGACATTCATTTGAGTCTGTTTTCTCTCAAACATTTCAATTGCCCCCAGATTTATATTAAATATATCTGCATTTGAAGATTTAGAGGTTATTTGAATGTAGATAGCTTGATTCTTTAAAAAAAGAAAAAGTCAGACTATAATAATTAAAAGCAAACTGGAAGAATAGGGTCAATTTTGCCACTAATAGTTTCTATAATTTATTAGATGGTTATTTGTTATTACCCTCTGTTTCTAAGAAAATTCAAATCTATTTTTATAGATAAAGTAAATGAATTAACGTAACTTAAAAAAATGTGAACTATATAGTCAAATCCCATTCATTTGGATCTCATATGTATTTGTCATGATTTGGGTATCAGTTGGTGAAAGTTTACTTTTACGGTCAATGAAGAAAAGAGTTTACTAGGAAAATAACGTAAACAAGGTTTTAATCTAGTTAACAAGTCAATGGCTTTCAAGCACTTTAAACAGCTTTGATATTATCAGTTTGGATGTAAGTCAATTATTTTGGTAATCTCAGATGATTCTCAGTGTTCCTGACTTTGATGATATTTACATAGAATTTTGTAGTTTACAAGGTATTTTCACTAGTCAGAATTTTTTTTCTCGCCATATTAAAACACACACACACACACACACACACACACACACAAAACGGTTGCTGTCGAGTAGATTCCGACTCATAGCAACCCTATAGGACAGAGTAGAACTGCCCCATAGAGTTTCCGGGGAGTGTCTGGTGGATTCGAACTGCAGACCTTTTGATTAGCAGCAGTAGCACTTAACCACTACACCACCAGTGTTTCATTATATAGACACATTCATTCAACAAAGATTTTATTGAGCACTTACTTTGTACCAAACATTGCTCCAAGTGCTGAGAACAAATCTATATACTTAGGCCAGGATCTATACACAGGTTGTATTCCTCTTCCCACCTCCAGCCCAGTGCCACACCACCAGATAGTGAACTTGGAGGGCTCCTAAAAGTCAGAGTATATGTCTTAGTTATCTGAATTGTCAAAATATCTAGTGTCTAGAACCAAGCTTGGCACATAATATATGCTCAACAAATGTTTATTGAGCAAATAACTTCTGACTCGAAGTCTAGTGCTTTTTGGCTATAATATGTTGTTGTTGCTGTTAATTGCTGTCAAGTTGGCTTCAATTCATGGTGAATCCATGTACGACAGAATGAAATATTGTTCTGACCTGAGCCATCATATCGGACAATATTCTGTTGTGATCCATAGGGTTTTCATTGGCTTGTAGGTAGAAGTAGATCGTTAGGCCTTTCGTCCCAGTCTGTCTTAGTCCTGAAGCTCCACTGAAACCTGTCCACTATGGGTGACACTGCTGGTATTTGAAATACTGGTGGAAAAGCTTCCAACATCACAGCAACAGGCAAGCCATCATAGTATGACAAACTGACAGATGGGTGTAGTGTTTGCTATAACATAACCCATTGCCATCCAATGGATTCTGACTCATAGTGACCCTATAGGACAGATTAGAACTGCCCCATAGGCTTTCCAAGGCTGTAAATCTGTGTGTGTGTTTGTATGTGCGTGTGTTTTAGACGAAGGTTTACAGAGCAAATTAGTTTCTCATTAAACAATTAATACATATATTGTTTTGTGACATTGGTTGCCAACCCCATGATGTGTCGACACTCTCCCCTTCTCGACCTTGGGTTCCTCATTATCAGCTTTCCTGTCCCCTCCTGCCTTTTCATCTTTGCCTCTGGGCTGGTGTGCCCATTTAGTGTTGTTTTGTTATGGGGCTGTCTAATCTTTGGCTGAAGGGTGAACCTCAGGAGTGACTTCAGTACTTAGTTAAAAGGGTGTCCAGAGGCCATACACTTGGGGCTTCTCCAGTCTCTGTCAGACTAGTAAGTCTGATCTTTTTTTGTGAGTTAGAATTTTATTCTACATTTTTCTCTTGATCTGTCCAGGACTCTCTATTATGATCCTTGTCAGAGCAGTTGGTGGTAGTAGCTGGGCACCATCTAGTTGTGCTGGGTGCAGTATGGTGGATGCTTTGGTCATTGTGGTCCATTAGGCCTTTGGACTAATCTCTCCCTTGTGTCTTTGGTTTTCTTCATTCTCTCTTATTGTAGATGGGGGGGACCAGTGGAGTATCTAGGTGGCCACTCATAAGCCTTTAAGACCCTAGACGCTACTCACCAAAGTAAGATGTAGAACATTTTCTTTAGAGATTATGTTATGGCAATTGAGCTAGATGTCCCCAGAGACCATGGTCCCCAGCACTCAGCCCAGTAGTAGGGTCCCTCAGGGAGCCCAAGGCTGTAAATCTTTACAGAAGCAGACTGCTATATCTTTCTCCTGCAGAGTGGCTGGTGGGTTTGAACTGCTTATCTTTTGGTTGGCAACTGAGCACTTAACCACTGTGCCACCAAAGCTTCCCTGCTCTAACAAAGCTAATACTTACTTAGAGACAATTATGAATTAGGCACTGGGCTAAGGAACCTATCTCATTTAATTCTCATAATAACTCTTAAGAGGTGGGTAGTATTTTTTTCACTTAACAGATAAAATGAAACTCAGAGAGTGAAAGATAACTCGCCCAGGGTCGTGTACTTAATAAGTGGTAGAACGAGAACTGGGGTTCAGGAGTGTTTAACTCCAATGCCTGTGCTTCATCACTACCCTGCACTACCTCCACAGCTGACTCTCATCTCTTAGTTAAAAAAAAAAAAAAAAAACCCATTCCCATCTACTTGATTTTAACTCATAGCTGCTCTATAGGACAGAATAGACCTGTCCCATAGTGTTTCCAAGGAGCACCTGGTGGATTTGAACTGCCAACCTTTTGGTTAGCAGCCATAGCTCCTAACCACTACATCACCAGGGCTTCCATCTGTTAGTTAGCCATGTGCTAAAGTGCAAGGTCCATGAAGGCAGGGATTTTTTACTTTGCTTTGTTACTACACCTTCTCTTCACTTATCAACTATCTTATTATCACTTTTATGACCTTCGTAGAAAACCTACTACCTGACTGTTTTGCATATAATGATGTACATATGGCAGTAACGAATGCCAAGGTACAAGGTGAGAGTAATGCTGGCTTTGATGGCTAAAGTGATGTGTCAGCTTGGCTGGGCCATGATTCTCAGTGGTTTGCCAGTTATGTAATGATGTAATTTGGCAGTTATGTGATGATATAATTTGGCAGTTATGTAATGATGTAGTCGTCCTCCATTTTCGCCTAACACTGATTTCACATAACAAGCTGGTCTTTGGAACCTAACCATGTCTATAAGCGAGGACAGAGTGTACTATATTTCTAGAACTTAGAATACCTGGTATGCTCTTAAAACAAATATACTGAATACATAAACAAATTATTTAATTGACGATGACCTCACAGGACCTCCATTTAATACATTACTTGACATTTGCTCTATTATCGTATGCAGAAGACACTGTTGGCTGCCTGCCCAGTAGCTACTGCCCCTTTGTTAGAATAGCCCTGATTTTGTGTCTGTCTCTTCCAAATATGATTCAAGAAAGGTCTCCTATCCCTGTTCCAGGGAAAAATCTTGATTGATGTAAGCCAGTGATTCTCAACGGAGGGAGATTTTGTAGTCTGAAGACATTTTTGGTTGTCAGAACTGGAGGGGAGTGTTGTGTCATTGGCATCTAGTGAGTAGAGGCCAGAGATGCTGCTAAACATCCTGCAATGTATGGGACAACCTCTCATACAATGAAGAGTTATCCTGTCCAAAATTTCAGTGGTGCTGAGGTTGAGAAACCCCAGTCTGAAGCAATCATGGTGGTCCCATGCCCCATGCAATGAATGGCTTAGGTCTGCTCATGTGAAGCTATTCTGGCAACGAGACACGAGTGGGAGCTTAGCAAAGAATGTTAATCACCTCCCTACATAATTTTCCCTTTCAATTTTTTTTAAAAAAAGATTTTGTTGTGGTGAAATATATCTAATAAAACATTTCTTCATTTGTACATGTGCAATTCAGTGACATTAATTACATTCACCAAGTTGTGCAACAATAACCACTGTTTCCAATTTTTTTTATTGCCATTAACAAAAACTGTGTACCCCTTGAGCAATAGCCTTTTCTCCCATTTCCCTGCCTCATTCATTCCTAGTAACCACTAATGAACTTTGGTCTCTACGCAATTGCCAAGCTAGATATTTCATATAAATTGGATCATGCAATATATGTCCTTTTGTGTCTGGTTTATCCATTCACCATAATGTTTTCTAGGTAGCATGTATCAGAATTTCATTTTTCTTTATGGTTGGATAATATTCCTTTGCATGCGTGTACCAGATTTTGTTTATCTATTCATCTGTTAATGGACACTTGGGTTGTTTTTACCTTTTGGCTCTTGTGAATAACGCTGTAATGTGTGTTGGCATGCAAGTATCTGTTTCAGTCCCTTCTTTGGAGTATATAACTAGGAGTGGATTGCTGGATCATAAGGTAGTCGTATGTTTAAGCTTTTGAGGAAACACCACACTGTTTTTCTTTCTTTTTAGTAATAGAACTTCTTCGGTGTTGGCTAGGCACCTGACTACCCAACTATGGACTATACTTCCCAGCTTCCCTTGCTGCTAGATGTGGCCATGTGACTAAGTTTAGGCCAATAAGATGTGAGAGAAAGTGATGCGTCTTATTTCCAGATCACTTTTTAATGAGGAAGTATTGGTTCTCTACTTTCTCTCATTCCCCCTTTCTGTGGACTAGATCCAGGTGAATCAGGTTCAAACACGCAGGTGACTCTAGTGAATGGCACAGCTACAGGAGAGAAGAACCTTTTTACATTGGGAGGGATGTATGAGAAGAAAATAAACTATTTTGTCTGAACTATCATAGTTCTGAGTACCTTCGTTATAGCAGCTTAACTTGTACTCTGAGTAACATGGTGTTTATGGGAAAGGCTTTCCTCTTCAATAAAACACACGTTATACACACATACATAGAAAAGAACTGTTTATTCAGAAGATGTTGTGGTGTTTGTGTGGGGTTTTTGGAACCATAGCTCCCATCTTGTGACCATGAGGGGCCCAGGCAGAGAGTCAAAGCTGATCTGCTAAGTAAGAATAGCATGGATAAATTGTGAAGAACTAAAATCTTGCTTGACATTGCTGAGCTGTTAAATTAAACAACATTATAACTGCCTTAAGTCAGGACTTCCTCTTAAACAAGGTGATAAATGTTTTGTATCATTTAAGCTATTTAGCTTTTTCCCACTTATAGTCCTATCCTGACTGACTGTTTGTACTCAAGCATAAAGAAATTATGTCTTTACATGTATATTCAGGTTTACTAATTCATATTACTTTCCTCTCTCTTTCCTATTCCCCACTAAATTAATCTGAATCTGTGAGGTTTTACTCTATTTCCGCTGACATGGTTAGGAATTTCTGAACCAGAGGTGACTATTTTGGGAAAACATACACTACCAACCCTTTGTGGAAATGAGGGTGCACCCAGCAACTACTGGCCTCTGTAATGCTTCCTGCTTGGAGACTCGAATGGCTGCCTTGAGCCGCTGGAATGAAGTGAATGGGAGTCTCATATTCGAAGAAGCCAAGAGTAGGACTGCCAGGTACAGTTGTGTGAGCTGAGATCTTGGGAATTCTATTTGCATGTCAATAGTGCCCTCTAGAGTCTGTGATGCATAATCTGCATAATTCCAGATTAGAGGGCCTCCACTTCCGGTATCTTTCACCGTACGTACTCGATCTGCATGCTGAGCGAATACTTCGAGAAGCTGGACTACATGAAGAAGAACAGGGCCTCAGGATTGGAGGAAGACTCATTAACAACCTACGTTATGCAGATGACACAACCTTGCTTGCTGAAAGTGAAGAGGACTTGAAGCACTTACTGAAGAAGATCAAAAACCACAACCTTCAGTACAGATTATGCCTCAACATAAAGAAAACAAAAATCCTCACAACTGGACCAATAAGCAACATCATGATAAATGGAGAAAAGATTGAAGTTGTCAAGGATTTCATTTTACTTGGATCCACAATCAACAGCCATGGAAGCAGCAGTCAAGAAATCAAAAGACACGTTGCATTGGGTAAATCTGCTGCAAAGGACCTCTTCAAAGTGTTAAAAGCAAAGATGTCACCTTGAAGACTAAGGTGCGCCTGACACAAGCCATGGTATTTTCAATCACATCATACGCATATGAAAGCTGGACAATGAATAAGGAAGACCAAAGAAGAGTTGACGCCTTTGAATTGTGGTGTTGGTGAAGAATATTGAATATACCATGGACTGCCAAAAGGACAAACAGAACTGTCTTGGAAGAAGTACAGCCAGAATGCTCCTTAAAGGCAAGGATGGCGAGACTGTGTCTTACATACTTTGGACATGCTGTCAGGAGGGATCAGTCCCTAGAGAAGGACATCATGCTTGGCAGAGTACAGGGTCAGCAGAAAAGAGGAAGACCCTCAATGAGTTGGAGTGACACAGTGGCTGCAACAATGAGCTCAAGCATAACAATGATTGTAAGCACGGCTCAGGACCGGGCAGTGTTTCATTCTGTTGTGCATAGGGTCGCTATGAGTCGGAACCGACTCGATGGCACCTAACAACAACAACATGTTGCGTCCATAGGGGCAGTGGTAGTTCAGTGGTAGAATTCTAAACTTCCATGCAGGAGACCTGGGTTAGGTTCCAGACCAATGCACCTCATGCAAAGAAATTACCTGTCTGTTAATGGAGGTGTGCATGTTGCTATGATGTTGAACAGGTTTCAGTGGAGCTTCCAGACTAAGATGGACTAGGAAGAAAGGCCTGGCGATCTACTTTCAAGACTCAGCCAGTGAAAATGCTATAGATCACAATGTTAAGATACAGAACTGACCACGGGGATGGTGCAGAACCAGGCAGTGTTTCTTTCCACTGTGCATGGGTGGATGGCCACTAGCAACAACAACAACATGGCTTCCATGCTAAAGCCTCACTTTACTCTTAGCCCCACTCTACTTTCACTCCCCGGACATTTCTCGAGGCCATATAAGCTCATACTAACAGGTTTGTGATGTGGGCAAACTCCTTAGGAGATCTTGAAATGAAAGCAAACAACATTCCCCAGAGGCAATAGCAAATCTGCTTTGTTCCCCTGTTGGCAGAAAATTTAGAGAAGGGCCTTTGCTCACTCCCTAAAGGTTCTGCTTTTCGCCATCTGTGTACCCACCCTTGAAGAGATAGGGCTAAGGTAATTTCCATTTACTTCCTGCCAGCAGCTGTCTCCTCCTTTTGGACTCATCTAGAATTGTTTGCCAGACCAGCCAATTAGTCTCCTCGCCCTTCCTGAAACGTCCCAGGGAAGCGATATCATAACCAGCAACCTTCTCATTATCCCACTTCTTCTAAGAACTATGATTCCAAGTGCCCACCCTGGGAGAGAAGCTAATTTGCACATGACTCTTTAACCTTTTCTTGGAAGATGGCAGTTCAGAGCACACACACACACACACACACACACACACACGCATGCACAACACGGTACCTACAAAATGATCCAGGAAAGGATACAGTGTGAGAATATGTGGAATTCTAAAACAGATTTTAAAATGAGACATGATTTCAGATGGAATGTAACATTGTTTAAAGATATAACACTTGTATTTAAGCACAGCCTGGAAGGAAAACACAGGAACTGTATTTTCTGATCCTTGCTGCAGGACACAAAAAAGACGTATTCTTAATTTATCTATTTTTTGATACGAAAGAAGATGTACAAGAGTATAAAATCAAATTGCATTAACTTACACACTTAACAAATTATCCTTGTTAGAAAAGAGTATAAGTGCTTTGGCAGGACCATAATCCTTCAAACTCAGGGTGAATGGTTACCTTTCAGGCTAAGCCAAAGAGATTCTCCCAGGTTGGTTCATGTAAACATCAACTGGGGGCCTTGTGCACTTGTAATAGGGGTTTTCACCTTCAAATATGCCTGCTTGATGCCCAAAGTAGACATATTTGGAAATTCACTTGTATACTGTACTTCTCTGATATCTGGGCAAAGTTTCCATGAGGCTGAGTAGGGTGGGCAGCTGCTTCAACTCCATAGAGCATGCGAGTAATGAAGAGAAGATGTACGGAGGGTAGAGGTATTTTTTGTCCCTTCTCTGTGTCCTATAATTACTGTGTATAGGAGAGCTGTACACTGTATATGGAATTCCTGGGTGACACAAACAGTTTATGCTGAACCAAAGGAGCACTGGTGGCACAGTGGTTAAGAGCTTAACTGCTAACCAAAAGATTGGCAGTTCAAAGCCACCAGCTGCTCCTTGGAAACCCTACAGGCAGTTCTACTCTGTCTTATAGGGTCGCTGTGAGTCTGAATCAACTCAATGGTAATAGGTTTGATTTGTTTTGGTTTTACTAACCTAAAGGTTGGAGGTCCAAACCCACCAAGCAATGCCACAGAAGAAAGACCTGGCTGCCTGCTTCCATAAAGATTACAGTCAAGAAAATCCTATGGAGAAGTTCTACTCTAACACTTATGGTCAGCATAAGTCATAACTGACTTGATGGCAGTAGGTTTGGTTATTTGGTTTACATTGTATATAGGGAATGGTAGAGTTTGAGTCACTCCTGATAGATGGGGTAGTGGATAAGGCCTAGGCACAGGGAAAACAACACATTTTGGACAACCTCCACCTTGAGGCAGGTGGTAGAGAATTTTAAAGGTGATTAACAAAGAAGGGGGGTCTTAGTTTCCTAGGGCTAGCATAATAAATGACCCCAAGTTGGGTGGCTTAAAACAACAGAAATTTACTCCCTCACAGTTCTGCAGGCTAGAAGCCTAAAATCAAGGTGTTGGCAGGACCATGCTCTCTTTCTGAAGGCTCTAGGAAAGAATCCCTCCTTGCCTCTCTTTTCTTCTAGTCATTGCCAGAAATCCTTAGGATTCCTTGGCTTGGAGCTGCATCGCTCTAATCTTCACATGGCTCTTTCCCTTGCTTCTTCTCCTCTTCTTATAAAGACACTAATCATAGGGTTAAGGCTCGCCTTAATCTAGTATGACCTCCTCTTAACTTGATTACATCTGCAAAAACCCAATTTCGAAATAAGGTCACATTCATAGGTACCGGGGGTTAAGACTTGAACATGTCCTTTTGGGGGACGCAATCCAACCAACAACCTTCAACAAGATCAACAAGCACCTGGAGTTCCTAAAGATCGCATGGGCACAGGGACCTCCCCAGACCCTACTGTTCCTGACTCTGCCCCTAGTCTATGCTCATCCCAAGAACTTCCTCACCTACCTCTATACAGGAAGGCAACAATATTTCTGGATTTTTTTTTTTTTTTTAACAACCAAATGTCCCAGACCAGATTTTAATTGCCTTGAGAATTTTGTAGTTTCTCATCACTGTTGGCAGTTTCACAAAGTACAAACTTCTGGCTATCCCAAATCGATTTTCTCACCTTTCTTTTTCAAAAGATAACTGTACTTAGGGTTTTCAGAAGCTCTGTTCACTGAACCTTCAATATTTGAAGGACACTGGGTCACTGATGGCCCAGCTGGCATAACCCTTCTTTTGAGGGGATCTCAAGCTATTTTCAGAATATTATCACCTGGCTATATGAAGTGCTTGTCTAAATTGCAGAGTTCCTGGCCTCCCCCGCTCCTATTGTTAACCCGGTTGCCATAAAGTCGGTTCCAACTCATAGTGACCTGCTAGGATATAGTAGAACTGCCCCATAAGGTTTCCCAGGCTGTAAATCTTATGGAAGCAGACTGCCACATCTTTCTCCCATGGAGTGGCTGGTGGGTTTGAATCACAGACCTTTTGGTTTGCAGCCAAAGGCTTAACCACTTTGCCCCCAGGGCTCCTTGCCTTCACCCTAGACCTACTGAATCTGAATATCCGGGGTTCAGGATTCTGTATTCATCATGCACTCTTGTACTTTTTATGTATGAAAGAGTTTGAGAAATGTTAGTCGTGGGTGGAAGAATCAAGACATTTAAATTGAGCTCTTTGAGGGTATGGCAGGCAGAATAATGTCCCCTGCCCAAAGATAAATCCGCACCCTAATCCCAGGAGCCTGTGAGTATATTACCTGATAGGGTAAAAGAGACTTTGTAGATGAGATTAAGTTAAGGTTTTTGAGATGGAGAATTTACCCTGGATTACTCAAGTAGACTCAAGGTAATCACCAGAGTCCTTATAAAAGGAAGGCAGGAGGGTCAGAATGAGAGAGATGTGAGGACAGAAGCAGAAGTTGGAGTGATGTGCTTTGGAGATAGAGAAGGGGCCAAGGAACGTAGGTGGCTTACAGAAGCTGGAAAAGACAAGGAAACAGATTAGCCCCAAGAGCCTCCAGAAGGAACATATGCAGCCCTCTGACACCTTCATTTTAGGACTTCTGACCTCCAGAACTGTAAGACAATAAATATTGTTATTTTAAGCTACTCAATTTGTAGTAATTTTTTATAGCAGCAATAGGAAATGATACAGACTATAGGATGGAGTCTTACATTCACACATACTCACAGGGCTATTGTGTCTGGGACATAAAATGCAATACGTAAGGGTTAGCTCTTATCACTTGCCGCCTTCTAGCCCAGTGCCTTGTACAAGCACGGTCTCCATAAATGTTTGTTAAATGAATCACTGTTAGACTCTGAGCCATCCTGACAGATTCAACTGTCTTGAGAAGACCTTTAGCCAAACCCTTCATTTTGATTTATTCTTTTTCTTGCATCTTTTGCCAAAAGGGGGCATTAGCTCAATGCTCAACCTGAGTCTTGAACAAAGAAAACAACCACTGCAAATCTGCTTAGTTAGACAGCTGCTGGCTTTGTAGTGAACTGGGGACCCCTGTCGGCAGCAAAAAAAATAAAGAAAGCTGGAACCAGCTGGATTAAAAAGAAAAAACTGCAAGCAAGTCACTGCAGGAAGTAGCAGTTGTTTCCAAAAATGCAGTTGTACCAGATTTTATATACAATACAGAGGGCTGGTCCTTAAGAGAGAAGAGAGTCAAGAGCTCCTTTGAGAAGGAGCTCCTTCTGATCCCTTGGGTCTGTGTAAACCAGGAAACCTCAGGGCACTCAGCCCAAGGAAGCTTTAAAGAAAGCCAGCAACTCCCCAACGTGATTCATTTGTTGCCTTTGAACCAGGAAGCTCAAGCCCAATTGTGCACCTTTTTGTTGTCCTTTTTCCTTACGCTATTCCCCAAGAATGTGATCTGTGAGCAGGTTTATACCTCTCACAAGACACCCTTTCATGGCCCAGTGACCCTCTTTCCCTCTATTTTCATAGCCTGACAGCTTCTGCCACTCTCCCTGGTAAGCCCCGCCCCAGAGCACACCCTCTTCTGCGCACCAGGGACTCATTTCATTTGCGCACCTGTCTTTCTGGAGCTGTTTTATTGTGAAACCTTCAATTTTGCAAATCAATTACAGGCATGGGATTTAGGCTTGTAAACCTGCCCTATCATTGGTGTAACCTAACAGTTACTCTTCCATTTCTCACATTTCCCTTGCTCTGGCCTCAGAGGGGTAGCCCTGGTGGTACAGTGGTTAAGTGATATGGCTGCTAACCAAAAGGTTAGCAGTTTGAATCTACCCCATGCCCCTTGGAAACTCTGTGGGGCAGCTGTACTCTGTCCTATAGGGTCACAATGAGTTGAAATCAACTTGACGGGTACGGGGCCTCGGAGGAGGGAAACGCTCCATTTTTTAAGAGACCACAAGTAAATTGCTGGGGACTGACTGCTTAGTGGGTATGGAATTTTCTTTGGGGGTGATGAAAACAGTTCTTGGAACTGGATAGAGGTGATGGTTGCCCGACATTGTGAATGTACCAAATGTCACTGAGTTGTATACTTCAAAATTGTTAATTTTAGGTTGTGTGAATTTCACCTTCATAGAAAGGAAGGAAGGAAGGAAAAAAGAAAGAAAGTTGCTTTCCCCACCAAATATCGGCCTGGATTCTTGAGTAAACAGGTTCAGGGAAATACTGTAAATGGAGAAATATCCGAGGAGTGGGGGAGCTAGTGGGGTTTGCCCTCCTCGCAGCTCCAATAGAGAGGCTAAGAGGGCAACGAAAGAAAGAAAACAAGCCGTGCTGCCTACTAGGCATACATATTCCAAACCGTGAACACTGTGGGAAGTGCGTGGGCTGGGGTGGGCACTTCATCCGTCAGGCACTGCGATAAAGCTACCTGAAAGGTTTAATTATTATAGAATGACAACAACATTTCCTTTTGGTGAATAGTCTCTTTGGCCAGGGTTGGTGACAACTGGCCTTCAGTTTTCCTGCATTTAGTTGTTCATTCCGTAAGCAAACACTGCTGCCAAGTAATGGAACCCTAGAACGGTTCAAAGACTAATCACCAAATAAAGAAGGCAGCGTTCACGAGGGTTTGCTTTCACGTCTGCCTTCAGTAGAAGCTGCTGGAGGCATTCTGCACCTTAGAATTTCCAGGTAAAATACAGGTTTCCCATTAAATTTGATTTTCAGATGAAGAACAAATAATTTATTAGTGAAGTGTGTCCCATGCAATATTTGGGACTTACTTATACTAAAAAGCACTCCTTGTTTATCTGAGATTCAAATTTAACTGGGAATTCTGAAATTTTATTTGCCATACCTGGCAGCCCAATTGAGGAATCTCTGCAATTCCCACTGGTGGAATTACAAACCTTGTCCAGGTTAAGAGCTGAGGAATGATTGGTCTTCCCTTATCAACTTTTTCCCCTGTGGCACACTCAGTGTCCCAAATGATTGTGCTGCTTCAAATACCACAAGCCTCACATTTGTAACAAATGGCCTTGGGCCTGGTTTCATTTGTCAATACCCTGCTGGTGGCAGCAGTAGCCTGCAGCGAGGAACCTTCCAAGTGGAAGCAAGCTGTGATCAGATGGAGTGTGAGGGGTCAGGGCTCAATCCATTCCACAGCAACCCGGCTTCTTAAGAAGAGTTTTATGCTGACGGGATCCATTTCAGGCAGAAAACACCCCAGGGAGTTGCTGAGAAGTTGGCCATTCTGGATTTTTACATTCTCCACCTGCTTTTGTTCTCCTGGGTTTCCTCAGGCCAGTGAGGGCTATGTGAGGCATAAGTCTTAGCCACAATGGGGAGGTCTTTTGTAAGTAGGAATGCAACATGGCCTGATTATGCTCCCCTGGCTAGGACCTGGACAACCAGCATTAATGCCCCCTTGCCTCTGCTAAGACCAAGACTCAAGCACTGGACAGTAGAAAGACAAGAACTCTCTGTCAGTTCCTAACCCCCTGGAAGTGATTGGCAAGAGTAGTAATAAACAGCACCCTTCCACCTCATCAGTGAGGCACTGGCGGTTCTTTGGAAGAATTCTCTCACCTTCCACGCAGGAGAGACCTGGGTTAGATTCCTGGCCCATGCACGTAACACACATCTACCACCCGTCTGGAGGCTCGTGAACAGGTTTCAGCAGAGCTTTCAGACAGATACAGACTAGGAAGAAAGACCTGGTGACCTACGTCTGAAAATCAGCTAATGAAAACTATGGATCACAATGCTCTGATTTGCAACCAATCATGCAGTTGGCACAGGACTGGGCAGCATTTTGTTCTGTTGTACATGGGATCACCACAAGTCCAGTGGCAGCCACCGACAACCAGCACCTCATTAAGCCCTCTATTTAGCCTCTTTGCTTTGCTGGCTCGAAGGTGTGAAGGAAGGAAAAAAGATTTGGCCACCTGTGTCCACCCCCCCAGCAAATTTCAGACAAACCTGCTATTGGCTGGGGAGGTATCCTTGTTATGTGTGTCTCCGTTGGTGGAGGCAGTCTGCCAGACCCCCTGAAACACACAATGCTTTGGCTCCTGTTCAAAAAAAACCAACATTCACCGCCGACAATGCCCCCACCTATCACTTGTCCCCAGTCACCCCTTCCTGGAAAATGTGACAGAGGAGGAGTACTCGGCCAACCCCAACACCACCTGGCCTTCAGCAGCAGACCTGGACGCTGGCCTGGAAGCAGCCCTGGCCCACTCACAGACAGTTCCTCAGGGATGTGCGCTGGTGGCCCATCCTTATTCTCACAGCTTTCGCTTCCTGTGCTGCTGCGTGCTCACCTTCAGGCCCTAATGAGAAGTGAGGACAACAGTGTTTTGTTGGGTTGGGTCTCTCTGACCTCAGATGAAATGGGAAATGGAGGCCAGTGGGTGAAATTGGGAGGCCGAGCTGTGATATGCCACCATCCGGCTTAGGGTGGACACAATGTCTCTGAAGAGGGAGGGTCACTTCCCACCACACCCAGCCACAACACAGCCTTTCCTGGGGCAGCCGACCCTTCCCTTCTCCCCATCTGGCTCTGAAAATACGCGCCCCGGTACTGTAGCCCAGTTGCCTTTGGAGGTAATCTGAATCTGACCAAGGCGCTAACACTCAATTCTTTGTCTACTGTTTTAGGAAGTCTTAACTCCCTTCAGCATAGCTGGGTTTTAGAGATTTTTTTGGAGGGAGAGGCATATAAAAGCATTCTTTCAGAAGTTTGCTCACTAAAGAGTGGCCATGATGAAATATTAAAATGATTCATTCCAGCAGCAACTGACTGAAATAGTACACTCGAATCAGTTTTCATGAATCCAGAGATCTTATAAATACAACATGTTTTTCTCAAGCATTTCAAACTGGAAGTCACTTGATCACATTTGCCCTGTCAGACACACCTGGCGGCCTCAGCCAGATTCCCAAAGGGATAAGAACATAAATGAAATTTGGCTCACTCAACATGGTCCTTGAAGATACTAAACAAAACAACCCCCTTAAATAGTAAGAGCCTGATGATAAGTAAGACCTTCCTTCTTTCGTAGATGTAGAGCGGTAACTGAATTTCCTGCTTGACACACAACTGCTGGGCCATTCAGGCTGCTGAAATGACACAAGAGAGACTCTATTTCTCTCCAGTTTTCCACCCTTTGTGGAGGGTCTTTTTTGTGCCACTTGTCAAATTTCTCCTCAGCCCGGGGCTCCCTATTTGCCATTTCCCAGGCTGGAATGTTCTTTCTCTTACTCTTGGCCTGGAAATCCTTCAAAGCCTCAGCTTAAATGTCACTTTCTCAGCCTTTGCTTAGATTCTCTTGTTATAATCTTATTGTTCTTGTTACCATCAGAGCATTTGCCACAATTTTAAAAATATTTATTGGTTATTGTATTAATTATTTTGTGAATTTGCCATTTGTGTTTTTTTAAATATGTTTTTGGACTATTTGCATTTTCTTGCACATTAGTAAGATTTATGTAATAAGGCTAATAATCCTTTTTCATTCAATTATGTTGCAAAGGATTATGTCACTTATACTTCTGGAACCTAAACAGGAGCAGAGTGCGATGACTTTTTTTTTGAAATAATATTTTATTGTGTTTTCGGTAAAGGTTTACACCAGCAGTTTAGACTCTCATTCAGCAATTTCTACACAAATTGTTCAGTAACATTGGTTATATTCTTCACTATGTGTGAGGACTCTCATTATTTTCATTCTGGTTGTTCCATTTCTGTTAATCTAGTTTCCCGGTCCCCTTACATTCTCATCTTTGTTTTAAAGTAGTTGTTGACCATTTGGTCTCATATAGGTAACAGAGTACAAAGACTTTGATGGTTACCCAGGACTTTCAATTGGAAAGGTAAGCATGGTGGAAAGTCAATGGGTCAGGACCTTCTGAAGTGATGGTCATGACCAACCATAGAATCTTGGCTGGAGAGGGAGGCAAATAAACCAGACTAGAAGCAGTGGCTAGGGGAAATTGGAACATGTCATCCAAAGACCTACAGAAGGCCTCCCTCCAGTGATGACAACTCTCCATACTTTCACAAGGTAGGAATCTTCTAAATCAACACCTTAGGGACTGATTGGGCAAATAATTTTGCATTTACAAACAGCCGTGTGAGTTAACCCTCATTTTTCCACCTTAAAAACAGGAATAACTTTTCCATGTCAAACTCTGTTTTTGATTAATAAAATCACAGTATTTAAACATTGTTATTATTCTTGTTTCTTATGTCAGTAGCATCTTCCTTCTATAATAGTTCTGTATCTGCTCATTCACATGGTACAACATTCTTTATGACACTCTTAAGCATGTTTTATTTTAAAAACAATACATTCTGTAATTATCAGATTTAAAAAATTATTTTGTTGCAGTTGTTGGGAATATACTCAGGAAAACATATACCAATTCAACAGTTTCTACATGTGCTATTTAGTGGCACCAATTACATTTTTCGAGTTGTGCAAATATTCTCACCTTTCTTCTCTGAGTTGTTCCTTTCCCATGAACATAGATTTATTGCCCCTAAGGTTCCTATCTAATCTTTCAAATTGCCAGTTTGATCCCATATAGATAGTTCTTAAAAGAACACAATGCTTAAAGCAGACATTCCCTGCTAGTTAAGCTAATCTATTGTTGGGTGTTAAGAAGACTTCAGGGGATATTTTTGGTTTAAAGACTATCTCAGGGCAGTAGTTTTAGGAGTTCATCCAACCTTCATGGCTCCAGGAGGTCTGGAGTCCATGAGAATTTGAAATTCTGTTCTTTGTTTTCCCCCTTTTGATCAAAGATTCTTCTATAGAATCTTTGATCAAATGTTCAGTAATGGTAACCAGGCACCATCCAGTTTTTCTGGTTTCAGGGCAAAGGAGGCAGTTGTTCATGGAGGCAATTAGCCACACATTCTAAATCCTCCTTCTATTCCTGACAATCTTTCTTCCTCTGTTGCTCCAGGCAAGCAGAGACCAATTGTCATAACTTGGATGGCTGCTTGCAAGCTTTTAAGACCACAGGCACTACACAATGATCTAGGAGATAGAAGACAAGGCAGTTGGAAATTTATCGGGATCACATTGAATTTGTGGATTGCTTTTTTGGGTAGTATTGACATGTTAACAATCTGAAGTCTTTCAATCCATAACCATGGAATATCTTTCCATTTATTTAATTAGGACAATTAACTGGGATGTCCCATGAAACCAAGACCCGAAGCCTCTAACCAAAGAACCAAATCCCGTGAGGATTTTAGGTGTACCTAAGCAGCCAAAGCAGCTACGCTTTTTTTTTTTTTGGTCATTGTTGTAAATATGTCTATTATACAACTTCTGTCAATGAAATTTTTACAGGTGTACAACGTATTGACAGCAATTATAATAATTGGCTGTGCAACCCTACCCTTAATCAATGTGACATTTCCATCACCTTTAATCCCGTCTTTTCCCCCTCCCTCCTGCCCCTGGTAAAAAAAAATAACCACTAGTAAATGTTGTTCTGTGTGCATTTGCCTTTTCTTGTCTCTTCATATAAGTGAAATCACACAATATTTGTCCTTTTGTGATTGATTTATTTCACTCAGCATAATGTCTTCCAGCTCCATCCATATTGTAGAATGTATCAAGACTTCATTTCTTTTGTGAGGGATATTCCATTGTATGTACATACCACATTTTGTTTTTCCATTCATCTGTTGATTGGTATTCAGGTTGTTTCCACCTTTTGGCTATTGTGAATAGTGCTGCAATGAATGTTGCTGTACAGGTCTCTTTTTGAGTCTCTACTTTCAGGTCTTTTGGGTGTATACCTATGAGTGGAATTGCTGAGTCATATAGTAGCTCTATTTTTAGTTTTTTGAGGAACTACCACACTGTTTTCCACAACAGCTGTACCATTTTGCATTCCCACCAGCAACAAGGGTTCCAATTTCCCCACATCTTTGCCAATATTTGTTATTTTCTTTCTTTCTTTTATTTTTTTTTAATAATCTTAGCCGTCTTAGTGGGAGTGAAGTGGTATCTCATTGTGGTTTTGATTTGCATCTCTCTGATGGCTAATGATGCTGAACATCTTTTTCAATGTGTTTGGTGGTCATTTGAATGTCCTCTTTGGTGAAATGTCTATTTTGAAGTTGTTTGCCCACTTCTTGATTGGGTTATTTGCCTTTTGTTGTAAAGTTGTCCAGTTTTATTTATATTTTGTTATTAGATTCTTGTTGGATACATGGTTTTCAAAAATATTGTCCCAGTCAGCAGCTTGTCTTTTCAGAGTTTTGATAAAGTCTTGTGATGAACAAAAGTTTTTAATTTTTATGAGGCCATTTATTTATTTTGTCTTTTGCTGTTTGTGCTTTCATTACTGTGTTAGATAATCCACTGTTAAAAGCTAAGCCTGACAACATCTCCCATGCTTTTTCTTCTGAGAATTTCATGGTTTTACTTTGCACATTTTGGTCCTCAATCCATTTTGAATTTTTTTATGTATGATGTAAGGCGTGAATCCTGTTTCATTTTTCTACACGTGGAAATCCAATTTTCCCAGTACCATTTATTGAAGAGACTCTTCGTTCCCCATCGAATGGACTTAGTATCCTTGTCAAAAATCAGTTGACCGTAGATGTGTGGGTTTATTTCTGGACTTTCAGTTCTAATCCATTGGCCTATGTGTCTATTGCCGTAGCAGTACCAGGCCGTTTGACTACTGTAGCTGTATATTATGTTTTAAAATCAGAGAGTGTGAACCCTTCTGCTTTGTTCTTCTCTTTCAACATTGCTTTAGCTATTTGGGGTCTCTTGCCATTCCATATAAAGTTGAGGATTAGTTATTCTACTTCTGTAAAGAAGGCTGTTGGAATTTTTATCGGGATTGCAATGAATCTGTAGATTGCTTTAGGTAGTATTGACATTTTAACAACATTAAGTCTTTCAATCCATAAACATGGAATATCTTTCCATTTATTTAAGTCTTCTTTAATCTCTTTCAGTATTGTTTTATAGTTTTCATTGCATCGGTCCTTTATGTCCCTGGTTAGATTTATTCCTAGGTATTTTATTCTCATAGATACTAGTGTGAATGGAATTGTTTCCCCAATTTCCCTTTCACATTTCTCAATGCTGGTGTATAGAAACCCAACTGATTTTTGTTTGTTGGCCTTATACTCTGCAATTTTGCTAAATTACTCTATTAGCTCCAGAAGTTTTATAATCATCAGATTTTGCAGAACAAATATGTTAATGACAGCCAAATGCATAAACCTGTTAAAACCAAACCTGTTGCCCTCTGTTATAGATTGAATTGTGTCCCCTAAAAATGTGTGTTAACTTGGCTAGGCCATGATTCCCAGTATTGTGTGATTGTCTACCGTTTTGTCATCTGATGTGATTTTCCTATATGTTGTAAATCTTACCTCTATGATGTTAATGAGGCAGGATTAGAGGCAGTTATGTTAACTGGGCAGGACTCAATCTATAAGATTGAATTGTATCTTGAGTCAACTTCTTTTGAGATATAAAAGAGAAAAGTGAGCAGAGAGATGTGGGGACCTCCTACCACCAAGAAAGCAGAGCTGGGAACAGAGTGTGTCTTTTGGACTCGGGGTCCCCATGCTGAGAAGCTCCCAGACCAGGGAAAGATTGATGACAAGGACTTTCCTCCAGAGTCGACAGAGAGAGACAACCTTTCCCTGCAGCTCGCACCCTGAATTTGGACTTCTAGCCTACTAAACTGTGAAAGAATATATTTCTGTTTGTTAAAGCCATTCACCTGTAGTGTTTCTGTTATAGCAGCACTAGATGACTAACACAGAATTTGGTACCAAGAGACAGGGGTGCTGCTCTAATAGATACCCAAAATGTGGAAGTGGTTTTGAAGCTGTGAATGGGTAGAGGGTGGAAGAGTTTTAAATTGCCTTGAAGAGACTGTTGGTGGAATTATGGACATCAAAGACAATTCTGGTGAGGACTCAGAAGAACGTGAGGGGAGCTGTTATACTGGAGACAGCACAGACGTCAAGAGGCAGCAGCAGAGAAATGGCAGCAGCAGAACAAGGAGATGGGTGCAAGACAATGCTGGAGATGACCCATGGAGTGGGAAGTTGAGTCCCTTTGTGCAGGAGGCTTCTTGGTGGAGTGGGGTGCCTCTAGGCACTTATCAGTGGAGTTAGGCTTACCAACCCATGGAACAAGACAGCTGAGTGCCTTCCAGATGAAGTTTACTGGCAGAGTGGGGTGCCTCCAGGCAATTATTGTCAGTGCTAAAGAGCTTTGGAACACTTGCCCCAGCAGGGCAGACATGGGCAGTGAGGCCCGAGAAGTCAAGAGGCCATGGAGCCAGGAAACAGAAGCTGAAGATACGAGGAACACAGGAAGCAGAGCTGACTACATCTCAAAGGGTAGGACCATGACCCCAGGGGTCTCGAAGGATGGATCCATGTTCTCTGGGTTTCAAAGAGTCAGATCTTCCTGAGTGTAGTAGGGCTGCCATTCACAAGTGTCAGCAAGATGGAGCCAGACTTGGTGCCAAAGATGAAGGGGCAGGGCTGCCATGCCCCAAGGGCAGAAGAATGGGGCCTGCCAGTGTTGAAAGGGTAGGGTCACCACTCAGATGGACTAGGAGAATGCGTTGTCCAAATCTGAGGGAGCAGAGTTGCTATTACAATGGGTCTATAAGGTGGAGCTGAAGCCCAGGGCCAAGCATCCTCTGCCTAGAATCTGGAGAGTGTGACCAACAACTAGTGTCTGGAGGGCAGGGCCATTGCCTAAATGGTCTTAGAGAACAAAGGATTATTTTCAAGACTTGAGAGCTAACGTAATGTGTTCTGCTGATTTGCATAGCGCCTATTATCTCTTTTTTCCCTCCAATTTCTCCCTTTGGTAATAGAAAATTCTGGCTTGTGTCTGTTCCACCACTGTACTTTGGGAGCGGATAATTTGTATTCAAGATTTCACAGATAAAGAACAATTTTTGGATTTTAGATTTGGAGTTGATTTAAGACGTTTGTTAAGATAACGATGGGGTGAATGTGTTTTACATGTGACAAGGACATGAATTTTGGGGGGCCAAAGGGTGGGATATTATGGATTGAATTGTGTCCCCCTAAAATGTGTGTCAGCTTGACTAGGCCATGATTCCCAGTATTGTGTGAATGTCTGCCATTTTGTCATCTGATGTGATTTTTCTATGTGTTGTAATCTTACCCCTATGATGTTAAAGAGACGGAATTAGAGGCAGTTACGTTAATGAGGCAAGACTCATCTACAAGATCATATCCTGAGACAATCTTTTTTGAGATATAAAAGAAAGAAGCAAGCGGAGAGATGTGGGGACCTCCTATCGCCAAGAAAACAGAGCCAGAAGAAGAATATGTCTTTTGGACCCTGGATCCCTGCTCTGTGAAGCTCCTAGCCAGGGGAAGATTGATGACAGGACCCTCCTCCAGAGTGAACAGAGAGAGAAAGCCTTCCCCTGGAGCTGGCACCCTGAAATCGAACTTCTAGCCTACTAAACTGCGAGAGAATAAATTTCTGTTTGTTAAAACCATCCACTTGTGGTATTTCTGTTATAGCAGCACTAGATAACTAAGACACCTTCAAGTGCAATCCGACTCATAGGGATCCTATTGGACAGAGTAGAACTCTCCCATAGTGTTTCCAAGGAGTGCCTGGTGGATTTGAACTCAGAGTAGCCCTTAATAAGTAGAATTGAATGAAATGAAACTTCCCAGAATATCATAAAGCTACTATTCTGGTATAAATTATCCAAGTGTACTTTTAGAAAACCTATTTCAAAGTGTAAAGTGAAATGTGTCAATAATTGATTTTTCTTCTAGGATATGGTAAAGGAAACTCTAGCATACCTCAATTTTGTTTTTTTGTTTTATTTTTAAATCTTAGGTTGGCAGGAGACTGGACTCAGCTAGTTCTGCAGCTATGCTCATTCCTGCATAGAAATGGATCTTTGTTTTCTGCTCTAGTGGCAAACTATTGTATTGAAAGTCTCCACCTTGTCTTTCAGTTCTGTGTAGCTAAACTCTTAAAGCTACCTGGATATTTGCATAACACATATTGTCTTGCATTTGACTGAGAGGTTCTTAAGTAAATCATTTTTTGGTTTTCAAACTTACAAGGCACTGAAGAAATTGAATTTAGGGTTGATTTTGGAGATTAATTAGAATAGGTACTATAAATACCCTGGTGTACCCAAGGATTAGGATTCAGTTCTTATAGTCATTAAAACTTTCAGGTTAAACTAGGAACTACACCCCGAGTTACACTGGTTTCCATTGTTACTGTTGTTTCTTTCTGCCAGGCCATACTTCATGACAGATGTTTGCCTTTTCTCAAGTAAATAATAGTACCCAACACTTAAGTAGTACATACATGCCAGGCTCCATTTTACATATATTAACTCATTTAGTCCTGATAACAAACCTGTATGGTACTTTCTATGAGGGGAATGTTAGTTGTTGTAACAAAAATCTTAAAATTTTATTGGCTTAACCCAATAGATGTTTATTTCTCACTCACATATAATCCATTTACAGATGTTTGGTAGGTGGTTCAGGGATCCAAGCTCCTTTTATCTTGTAGCTTTCCTGTACCCTAGAGCTTCCAAGTCCTTTGCCTTTAGCTAGCAGATGGAAGGAAAAATGGAGGATCATCCATAACCGTAACCAGTGGCCATCAAGTCAATTCTGAATCATGGCGACATCATGTGTGTCGCAGTAGAACTGTGCCCCATAGGGTTTTTTGTTGTTGTTTTTGAGAATATGCGCAGCAGAACATACACCCATTCAACAATTACTACCTACACTCCATGGGGTTTTCGGAAGTAAATCAATCACCAGGCCTTTCTTATGAGGCATCTCTGGGTGGACGCAAACTTTCATCCTTTTAGTTAGCAGCTGAGCACATGAACCATTTGCACCACCCAGGGACTCTGGAGGATCATTCGTAAGAAGTTGTTAATAGGTGAGGCCTGAAAGCAGTGCACATCTTCTGCTCCCATTCAGTTGTCCGAAACTCAGACACATGGCTACATCTCACTACAAGTATCGTTAAGAGATAAAGTCTAGAGGAAATGGATTTGGTGAACGTATAGCAGATTTTGCCATAGTTCACCCTTCTGTTTACCAAAATAATAATTTTAACCTTCTTCTCACATAAATGGCACACTCATTCCCTCCCAAAGGAGATAACACAACATCACATCCAGTTATTACATTCAGCTAAAAATCCAGGATTTTTGGGTGATGTGTGGTTTTTTTTATCAGGACAGGGTGACAGTTTAGCAAAGCATTTGGACTTGACCTTGAAAAAAAGCACAATGGTCTCTGTAAGATAGGGATGTATTCTTCTAGTGGTCTATGTGTTTGCTCACTTTTGAGAGTGAGAGTAAGAGTAAGGCCTTAATTTTTAAATGGTGGGGTCAGTGAAACCACTTACTTGGGAGGAATTTCTGTAAGGATAGAGGCAAGCTTAGCATAACTCAGCACGTAATCTTCCAATTCTTTGTCTCTGAAGATAACCCAAAGATTCTCCGACCACCCCACTCGTTGACACGTCTGGTACAGGGAGCGGGTACTGACAGACCACAGGGAAGGTGAGTTGGGATGGGATGCATTTAGGACTTTGTTAGACTGAGAGGAGTGGGTACCCATTTCTTTAGGAATGTTGAGCGACAGTGTTTCCCCCTCAAGCAGGACTTGAGTGTTTATAGTTTTTGAGAATGGCCCCAGAAAACACAAGTGAAAAAATGGGGGAAGTAAGTCAGGGAAGAAAGGAAGGCCAAAAGAGGATTACTGCTGGGGGAAACAGGGACTCAGTCCCACTGGGGACCTTCTGGGAAACCATGTAGAACACATCTCAGAATTGTCCCTCTGGAAGCT
The DNA here is from genome assembly GCF_030014295.1 of Loxodonta africana. NCBI lineage: Eukaryota > Metazoa > Chordata > Mammalia > Proboscidea > Elephantidae > Loxodonta > Loxodonta africana. The sequence goes on along the minus strand of NC_087345.1, from coordinate 35,760,044 downwards.
GTGGAGACTGGGGCATTTTCCCAACAACTCATATCCTCGTTGATCAAGGGTTGGCACCAGGAGCGTTAAGGACCCCTTAAACAGAAGGGCATCTGCTCGAACCCACCAGATGCTCTGTGGGAGAAAGATGTGGCAGCCTGCTTCCATGAAGATTATAGCCTAGGAAACCCTATGGGGAAGTTCTACTCTGTCCTATAGGGTCACTATGAGTTGGACTCGACTCAATGGCACACAACAACCTCATCTTTGGGTTATGTTTACAAACAAACACCTATGACAGGCATAGAAGGAGACATACGCAAGCACTAAGGATGGTCTGTGCCAGGAAATACCTTCAGCTGCAGGAGAACTTGGATTGACCCATGGAACATGGGATATCTGCTACATATTAGAAGAGTATAGGGAGTGAGAAGTAAAGACATGGATGTATCACAGGCTCCCCAAAACCCATCTAGCTGACCAAACATTTTATAGCTCTCATCTGGGTGGAACTCAACTCTGCCTCCCTTGTGTGTGAACTAGTATCAGCAGTTAGCATTTATTAAACATTCACTGTGTGCCAGAAACTGTACTAAGTGCTTTATATAAGTTATCTCATTTAATATTTATTGACCATGTACCATGTACCATGGTGGTCTGACCAAATGTGGAAATTATCAAACACTATCATTAGTATTACACACAAGCAAAATTTTGCTGAAGATCACTCAAAAGCAGCTGCAGCATTATATCAACAGGGAACTGCCAGAAATTCAGGCTGGATTCAGAAGAGGACGTGGAACCAGGGATATCATTAATGATGCCAGATGGATCCTGGCTGAAAGCAGAGAATACCAGAAGGATGTTTACCTGTGTTTTACTGACTATACAAAGGCATTTGACTGTGTGGATCATAACAAATTATGGATAACGTTGTGAAGAATGGGAATTCCGGAACACTTAACTGTGCTCATGAGGAACCTGTACGTAGATCAAGAGGCAGTTGTTCGTACAGAACAAGGGGATAGTGATTGGTTTAAAGTCAGGAAAGGTGTGCATCAGGGTTGTATCCTTTCCCCATACCTATTCAATCTGTATGCTGAGCAAATAATCCCAGAAGCTGGACTATATGAAAAAGAATGGGACATCAGGATTGGAGGAAGACTAATTAACAACATGTGTTATGCAGATGACACAACTTTGCTTGCTGAAAGTGAAGAGGACTTGAAGCACTTACAAATGAACATCAAAGACCACAGCCTTCAGTATGGATTACACCTCAACATAAAGAAAGCAAAAATCCTCGCAACTGGACCAATAAGCAAAGTCATGATAAAGGGAGAAATGATTGAAGTTGTCAAAGATTTCCTTTTACTTGGATCCACAATCAACACCCATGGAAGCAGCAGTCAAGAAATCAAAAGACACATTGCCCTGGGTAAATCTGCTGCAAAGGACCTCTTTATAGTGTTGAAAAGCAAAGATGTCACCTTGAAGGCTAAGGTGCACCTGACCCAAGCCATGGTATTTTCAATCACATCATATGCATGAGAAAGCTGGACAATGAGTAAGGAAGACCGAAGAAGAATTGATGCCTTTGAATTGTGGTGTTGGTGAAGAATATTGAATATACCATGGACTGCCAAAAGAACGAACAAATCTATCTTGGAAGAAGTACAACCAAAATGCTCCTTAGGAGCAAGGATTGCAAGACTGCATCTTACATACTTTGAACATGTTATCAGGAGGGATCAGTCCCTGGAGAACGACATCATGCTTGGAAAAGAACAGGGTCAGCAGAAAAGAGGAAGACCCTCAACAAGATGCATTGACACAGTTGCTGCAACAACGAGCTCAAGCATAACAACAATTGTAAGGATGGCATAGGACCAGGCAGTGTTTCCTTCTGTGGTACATAGGGTCGCTATGAGTCAGAACCGACTCGACAGAACCTAACAACAACAACAACTATGCAACATGGGAGAAGCAAAGATAAGTGAGACTTATTCCCTAATCTTAAACAATTTAAACTCTGACAAGAAGGATAAGGTTAACACACAAAGATTTTATACAGCAATGGATGTAATGAGGGTCATAAGAGTTACAAATAATTGCAGGGTTCCAAGGGCATGAAACTGACTTCTAGATGTGGATGAGGTATCACTGAGGGAGGAGGGGGCATTTAAATCTACTCTTGAAGGATGGGTAGGAGTAGATTCCCTATGTGGCGCAAACAGTTAAGCACTCAATTACTAGCTAAAAGGTTGCGGTTCGAACCCACCCAGAGGTACCTCAGAAGACAAGCGGAGTGATCTGCTTCTGAAAGGTCACACTCTTGAAAACCCCATGGAGCACTTCTACTCTGCACACATAGGGTCTCCATGAGTAGGAATTGACTTGACGGTAACTGACAACAACATTATTATGAACAAAGCTATGGAGTGTTTGGGAAAGTGGAGAGGAGAGAGACAGGATAAGGGTCAAGAAGGAGGACAAGATGTGTGCTGCCAGGAAATTGTCATAATATGGTCATACCCAGGGGAGAGACAAAATCCATAATCCTGAAGTGAAGTCAAGTTTGGAGGAAGCCAGATCAAGCATCAAACTAGGGGGTGGAGAATGTGTCCAGTGGAAAGCAGCAAGCATGTGTGAGTGGAGAAGTTCTGGTGAGGGCAAGTTCCAAAGGCATGGAAAAGCAATAGACTCAGGAATAATACCATAACTGCCAGGTGTCTGTAGTAATGCATTCATTCAATCATTCAATATATGTCTCTCATTCAAATATTTATTAAGGGCCCACTGTGTGCCAAGCACCATTAGATAGTGGGAATACGGTAGAGGACAAAACAGGCAAAGGTCTGTGACCTCACGGAGCTGACCCAGAAATATCCTATAAATAAAATATCTAGTATAAAAATAAAATATCTAGTATATCAGATGACAATTAGTGATACGGAGACAAGTAATCAGGAAGGGGTATCAGGAATGCTGGGGATGGAGAGGTTGGTATGTAAAGAGGATGGTCAAGGCCAGCTTCACTGACAAAGGACCATTTGAGGAAAGACCTGAAGAAGTAAAGCAGGGACCCACGTGGCTCCCTGAGGAAAGAGTGAAGATGCAAAGGCTCCAGGTAGGAGAGTGTTTCGAATGGCACTGAAATAGCAGGGAGGCCAAGTGTGGCTGGAGTCCAGTGAGTGAAGTACATGATGGTTGGTGTTGATGTCAGAGAGAGGAAGACAGCCCACATGGTAGAGGTCAGTGGTTTTCAATAATTGGTAACATCCATTATCAAAAACAAACAAACAAAAAACCCAAACCCGTTGCTGTGGAGAGGATTCCAACTCATGGTGACCCTGTAGGACAGAGTGGGTGTTTTTGAAATTCACGGAGATGTTTTTCTTTTCTAGTGTAGTTGTGCCTGAGTATTTACGTATTAAAACACATATGATTTTATTATGGGTTATGTTCTTTTTTTTTCTTCTTTATATTTTGGATAGGATATGATGTTGATCTTTTTTTAAAAAATTATGTGTGGTGGTAGTTCATGTTATCCATAAATTCCCTTTCTGGATCATAGAGGATGTGTTTATACAACATTTGGTATTGAAGGGGGGTCTTAAGTCTGATTTTTTTTTTTTTTTTTAAGTCTGATAGGTTGAAAGCTTCTGATGGAGGGTCTTCAAGGTCATTGTAAGGACTGTGGCCTTGACTCTGAGTGAGATGGGAAGCCACCAGAAGGTTGAGAATACTTTAGCACAAGAGTAACATGACCAGACTTAGGATTTAAACAGCTCTTCCTGGATACTGTGTGGAGAATAGACTGTAGGGAGAAAGAAGGGACTCCAGGAAACCTGTTAGGAGGCTATTTATTGGGGTGACTGGGTGAAAGATGGTGGTGGCTAGGACCAGGGTAATACCAGTGGAGGGTTGAAAAGTAGTCTGATTCTGGATATATTTTAAAGATGGATTTTCTATAGGATTTTCTGACGGATTAGATGTGGGGTATGAGAGAAAAAGAGGAATTGAAGATGGCTCCCCATTTTGACCTGACCAATGAGAAATGAAGATGCCATTGACTGAGACAGAAAGTATGCAGCTAGAGTAGGTTTTGGGAAAACACCAGAACTGATTAGGCACCAACTATGTGCTTTTTTTTTATGTGCCAGCACTATTTTAGGCACTCAGATCTTCCAAAGGTCTGTTGTGGGACATTACATAAAGCTGAATGGGGACAGTAGCTGAGGCCAGCAAGGGACCAGCTTAACTGATTGGTATATAGAATTCCAACTAAACTATAAGCTCTCCAAGGTCAGGAAGCATTGTATGGTGTTTTCATCATCTTTGTCACTCACTTAGCACATGTTTGATCAATAGCTGTCAAACAAATGATGATATGGTATCTCCAATTCTCTGGGTGATTCAAGTCAAAATGGAATGAAAGCCTACCTTCTGTGAAATGCTTAAATTATTAGAATAACTGTTCTGGTTTTAGACGAGTATTTCTTTTAGCCTATATTAATTATTTTTATAAGACTGTAGCCCCTTCATGTCAAAGACCGTGTGTTTTACCTGTGAATCTGCAGGGCCTAGAACCTAGAAGGTATTTGTCAAATGAATATATTTTTATGGTGTTGTAATCATACTATCCATTTCATTTGCTTCCTAATTTTTACTTACCATGTTATCATAATTGTTTTTTCCATATGTATTCTTCATTAACAATAACTTCATTATTTTTATGTCTGCATAATCTTCCATCTTATATGGAGGAGCTATAATTTCATTACCTATTTTTCCATTGCTCAACATTTAAGAGCTTTTAACTATCAAAAAGGTAAATAAGATATCAATGAACATTTTCCTAACATGGCATTTTATGTACTTTAGGCTATCCCAGTAGGGTGGTAAGATTTCTTGTACAGTGGCTATGGTAGATGTTATTAGTGTTTACCTACATCTGGTTCCCTCTCCTTTTCAGCACACAGAAGACTTCACTTCCCAACCTCTTGCCATTGGGTAAAGCCAATGTGCTAGTTCCAGCCAATAAAATGTGAGGGAAAGTGACCTGTGAACTTCTGGGATGTGGTTGTGGAAAGCCTGTGCCTATTCGTCAGTTTCTCTTGTCCCCTGCTAGGATGATTGTCAGCATTTCCAGATGGTGGAAGCTCCATCAACCAGAGCTCCTGAGTGATAGATACCCGAGATAGACACGTTGAATGAGCAAGAAATAAATCTTTGTTGTGTTAAACCTCTGGGATTTCAGAATTAATTTGTTGCCACAATTAACCTAGTCCATCCTAATACAAAGACTTTGAACTTTACTATGACCATAATATATATTAGAAAATTGCACAATGGTTGGCATATAGTAGGTACTTGATAAATATCTAGATATTTATATTAAATGAATCGATGAGGCTGGTCACCAATAACACATGAAAATACCAACTTTGTTGCATTATCAAAAGCACTGAATTTATTGTTTGATTGCCTTTGCCAATTTAATAGGCAAAAATCTTGTGTTGGCCATATTGTAATTCGTATTTCTTTGCTTATTGAAGAGGTTGAATATTTTCTCATGTGTCATTAGCCAGGTTTTCTCTTGTATGTATTATTTCTTCAAAAGTGTTCATTCATTCTCAGTTGTTTATTTGAATGCCTTCATGTTCTAGATATTAGGACTATCATATTGAATAACCTTGTTATCATGCAATTTTTATTCTTGGGGGAGACAAATGACATATAAACAAATACATAACCATGTTAGATAATGGTAAGTGTTATGAAAAATAAAGCAAGGTTTTTTTTAAAGGGTTTAGAGATTGACTGTGGGTATGTTTCACACAGGTTGGTCACACAGGATCTTTCTGATAATGTCACCTTTGAACAGAGAGAATGAGCCAAACAGATACTGGGAAGAAGTTTGTTCCAGGCCAAGGGAATAGCATATACACAGGCCCTGAGGCAGGGATATACTTGATATTTTGGGTATTCAACAACAAGCCAGTCTGGCTGAAGCAGAATGGGAAAGGGAAAAGTAGTGGAAGACGAGATTGAAGATGTAACAAAGCAAGGAGGGTCTCTTGGGTCATTGTTATGTCTTTTATCTTTAGGGTGAAATGGGAACCACTGGAGGCTTTAAGCAGAGGAGTGACGTGATAGGACCTGCTATTTTAAAAATCACTCTGGCTTCTTTGTAGATAACAGACTGTATGGGAGCAAGTTGGGAGACCAAATAGGAGGCTATTGCAATATTCTGATAGAAGATAATGGTAATTTGAATCAGGGGGGCACAGCAGATAAAGTGAGAAGGGGCAAGATTCTGGATATATTTTTTAACGAAGGTAGTAGGGTTTGATGATAGATTGGCTATAGGGGTGGGGTGAAAGAATAGGAGTCCAGAATGATTTCAAGGTTTTTGACTTGAGCAACTGAAGGGATATCATTGCTATTTATTTTATTGAACCATGTTTGGCATTTTAAACGACTCCAGAAAATTTTTAAGCCGTGTCAGAAATCAAAGGGAAAGTGTACTGAGGTGGACGTTGCACTTGTCTTCCAGGCCCAGGGGTAAATCCTGATTGATCTAAACCAATCATGGTCCACTTTTACCCCTTGGCCACAGTGATTGGTTCAGGGTGGACTTATGGCCTTAAATCTTCCAATTAGAGAAGGCCCAAGATTTTCCTTGGATAATTTAGGAGAGACATTCCCTTTGCCTGCTAGAAATGAGCAAAGAAGCATACTCCCTGAGGCTTTTAGCAGCTCCCTTGCTTCTTTGTGACGAACCAGCCTTAACATGAACTTGACAGTACAGAAAGCAGAGAAAAGAGAGAAAAAGAAAGCCTGGCCTTTTGTGACATGCGGAGTCACTCAATCCGTTCTCATCTGAAGTCTATCCAGAGACTCTTCAGTTACATGAGCCAATTAAAGTCCTCTGTATTGTTTACAACAGTTTGGGCTTTGTTTTCTGTTACTTGCCACCAAGAGCGTCCTGACTGATATATATAAAAAAAGCAACCTTCAATGTAAACACTGTCCAAGGTTTTCAGGCAGAATGCTCTCACCACCTGCGATCTCAGAATACAGGAAAGAGCCACCCCACAAAATCTGCAAACCATTTAAGGTTTAGGATTGGAAAGTTATGAAAGGGAAGTCCACAGGGGGGAATGGATCCCAGGTACTGTCAGAACAGTGGACACCACCCAGCATCAGATGATCTTAGCTACTCTCACAGCAGTGAGGGCTGGGCTTTCTTCCTCAAGCAGAGGGTCTTTGGCAAATAGCTAATGGACACTGAAGTGTTTGCAGTTGTTGTTAGTTGTTCCTTAGTCAGTTCTGACTCATAGTGGTCTTATGTATAACAGAATAAAACATTGTCCAGTCCTGTGCCACCTTCATGATCGCTGGTCAGTTTGAATGCATTGTTGTGGGTATTATGTCAATTCAATTCATTGAAGGTTTCCCTCATATCCACTGACCCTCTACTTTACCAAATATGATGACTTGTTCTAGCAGTTACTCTTTCCTTGACAATATGTTTAAAGTAATCAAGTCCAAGTCTCACCATCCTCACTTTTAAAGAGTATTCTGGTTGTATTTCTTCCAAGACTGATGTGTTCATTCTTTTGGCAATCCACGGCATAGTCAATATTCTTCATCAAAACCACAGTTTGAATGCATCAATTCTTCTCTCTTTCTTTTTCATTATCCAACTTTTGCATATGAGGTGATTGAAAAACCATAGCTTGGGTCAGGTGCACCTTAGTTATCAAAGTGACATCTTACTTTTTAATAATTTAAAGAGGTCTTTTGCAACAGATTTTCCCAATACAATACGAGTTTGTTGCATTGTTGGAAACTGACTCTGAGTTGGAGTCTCCATGAATACCAATATCCTACTTCTATGGTTGTTTCTGGAAATTCCTTACCAAGGTCGAAAAGACCAACTTGGAACTTGTGCTCCTTAAGAGATAGTTTAGACTTTTGGTGAGTCAAACTGCCAGGACTTCCCTCCTGGCTTCCTCAGGGTGAGTGAACCAAAAGGTACATCTTAGGGCCGAGGTCAGTTGGCAGATATGGGCCCCGCATCCTTCTGCATGAAATGGTCTCTTGAGATCTTAAACCAAAAACCAGTTGCAGTCAATTCCAACTCTTGGAGACCCCGTGTGTATTAGAGTAGAACTGTGCTCTATAGGGTTTTCAATGGCTGATTTTTCAGATGTCCATCACCAGGCCTTTCTGTCGAGGCACCTCTGGGTGGACTTGAACCTCCAACCTTTCGGTAAGTAACCGAGCACGTTAACCATTTGCACCTCCAGGAACTTGACATCTTAGAGGGTTACTATATGGTGAACTTTCTGGGGCCCATTCCTCCCCAGTTGTCTTGGATATCAATCTCTTTGAAAGGAATCCTAGCCTAGTGGCTAAGAACATCAAGAGAGACTGCTGGGGTTTGAATCTTAGATCTACCACTTACAGACTGAGTACTACTGCAAACCACTTAGCCTCTCTGTGCTTCGGTTTCCTCCCCCTTTAAAACGAAGATAAGAAAAAAGTATCTACCTGCTAGAGTTACTTGGCACCTAATAAGTGTTCAACTAATATTAGCTTGCTATTTTTTTTTTTAAATAAGTAATGGTATGGAGACATCAAAGGCAAAAACGAGCTGGGAGAGAAGAAAGAGAAATACATGTCCTAAACAGAGAGTGGAAACCCTGGTAGCATAGTGGTTAAGAGCTATGGCTGCTTACCAAAAGGTCAGCGGTCCGAATCCACCAGGCGCTCCTTGGAAGCTGTATGGGGCAGTTCTACTCTGTCCTATAGGGTCGCTATGAGTCAGAATCGACTCAATGGCAATGGGCAAAGGATTTAAACAGAGAGTGCTGTTTAATGTCTGACTAAATAAGGTATGGTTGGGGAGCCTTTCAGTAAGCCTGATTTCCTCTCTATAGCCGGGGTGGAGTTTCTGGACTAGGACCAGTAAGACAGAATGAGAAGCCCATCCGCTTCCTGTTGCCATCAGTCTTTGCTGACAGCAGCTGGTGTGGATTTTCTTTTATACTGCATTAGTCCTACTCCTAATAATATGTGCGCTCCTCAAGGGTATTGTTATTTTGTCTGTCTTCCTCTCTCAGTACCATCATTGCCTGGAGTGGAACCTGGATCAGAGAGAAGCCACAGATTCTTGGAAGGATGAATAATAGGCATAACCTATATTTGTTAGCTGCCATCAAGTCAGCCCCTGACTCATAGTGGCCTCATGCACAACTGAGTGAAACACTGCCTGGTTCTGCACCATTCCCATGATCAGTTGTGGATCAAGCCATTGTGATCCATAGGGTTTTCATTGCCCGATTCTTGCCAGGCCTTTCTTTCTTAGTCTGGAAACTTCTCTGAAACCTGTTCAGCATCAGCAACATGCAAGACTCCACTGACAGTTGGATGGTAGCTGCACTTGAGATGCATTGGGTGGGAATTGAACCTGGATCTCCTGCATGGAAGGTGAGAATTCTACCACTTTGACATGAGCCATAAATTTTTAATTCATAGGATATTATGTAACTGGTAGAGTGTTATTAGTTCCTGAAATAGCTGATTCTTCATAAAAAAGAGAGAAAAAATGATTTCTTACATCTGCAAACTAGAACATTTTATATTAGTGATATTCTTATATAAATCTTATAGTAATCTTTTTAGTTTATTAGTTTTGTGTAGCCAGTTTTGGTTTCTTGTTATTCTGGATCAGCAGTAACTTGAAAAAAAAACCATCAATTTCTACAGAAGATTCTAAAATCCTGATTTGGTCCAATGGCATTTATATTCAAAATACTATAGTCCTCTTTACGAGTCTGCCATTGTTCATTTTTGTTGTGTTTTCAGTGGATCAGTAAGGTAAAACTTGTCTGTGAACGGCAAGCTTAAAAACGGCTATGGTTAGCTTATAATAATAATTTTTAAAAGTGAAAAGACTTGATAGTAATTAATTACAAAAGTAATGCAAAGTTAAATAAAGTCAAATAAAAACTTCAGATGAAATTATCTCTAAGCCTGATTAACCTCATTTTTAAAGAGTCAGAGTATACCAAGAATAATAAAAACTCCATAGGTGAAACCATGGGCTTTGATGATGCTGGATTTTAAAACAAAGTTGTGGCCAAGTTAGTAATTGAAAGGATAATAAAGTTATGAGATAATAGAATGAGCTTATTGTCTTATTGCAGATAAATAATAATAAATAAGAGGAAACATTCACACATAAAATTTTAACCTGAAAAAATTTGGCTTTTCTTTTGATTTGACAACATGTTTTATGTAATTTATAGCATAATAAAACTTTTTAGCATTTTTTAATTTATGAAATAGAAATAAATCTTTTGTGGCTTTTTATGAAGTTTCAAATTTGTCAGGAGTTTGTTATAAGTTATTGAGAAATAATATTTAAATTACTTAATTAAAGATCTTAAAGGTAAAAGCCAAGTTCCTTGGTTTTTGATTTAGGAATTTATTCTGTTGAACCTTTGCTTTTGTGGCAGATTTCATTAAAAAAAAAATTACATTAGTTCTTTAGTTTTAAAGAAAATTTTGTTATTTTAACAATGAGAAACCCAGTTCTTAGCTTATATGTTATTTAATATTAAAGTTCTTAAAAATTCTTATAAATCAACTAATTAAACTTTTAGCTTTACTGAATAAGAATTTTAACCATATCATTTAAATTTTCTTTTTAATAAACCTTTTAAATTTCTTGTAAAAAATGAATTTTTTTTTACTGTGGCATAAAACGTAAGAGCCTATAAACTTTAATTATAGTGAACATCCACCAACCTAATTTAATATGAGTAATTTACTAAAAAAAAAAATTCTGGAAATTAATTTAAATCAATATATTACAAAACATGATCATTGTTGAAATAGTGCACATCTGAATGGTCTATATCTCTGTTTAAATTTTTATTATTTCTTTTGTTAGAAAAGGTTTTTTATTTGGTTGGAAGGGGTCTTTTGGTGACTATTTACATGAATAACAAAAACTTATAAGGAGAAGAACTGATTTTTAGCTGGATGTTTTATCTTCACATGGAATTGTTTTGTATGTTAGCCTGAGGGTCAGATTGAATGGCCAGGTTGTTAGCTATAGCCTATGTGCTTCTTAAAAAAAAAAAAAAAAAAAAAGACCTTAATTGCAGCAATTTTCATCAAGGCTTGGAGGCAAAAATTTACAAAAGTGTACATTAATATATTACATCATTAATACAAAAGGGGATTGTTGGATTTTTTAAGGAACTTATCTATAGACAGGTTTGGGCATGGGTCTCAATAATGGTTACTCCAGACTTAAAAGTCTTTTTTGTCTTGGTGTCAGGTGTCATAAAAACTATAGTCACTTGTGTAATGGTATCTAAAAAAACTAAGACATATAATTTTTTCATTTCTAAAAGTTAAAAGATTCAGGCAAAGCCTCAATCATTTGTTTGGAGCTACACCTCCACCTTTTCAAATGCAAGTAGCAGGAGTTCAATCCAGTTGCCTGGTAACACAAAGTGGTTAGTGCCCTTTTCAAATAGACTGATTTATCTTAAAGTTTTTTAGAGTAGCTACCAAAAAAAAAAAATTATGAAAAAAAAACAGTGTTAGCTATGGCTTTTAATTTGATACAAGACAGATACTCAGACACAACTTTTTAGACTAGAAGCATGTTAAAATGAAACCGAAAAACTACATTAACTCAGTCTGTGAGGTCAGCTAACCTGAAAAACCTGCAAAATAAAGAACAAATATGTACACAGGAAAATAAAAAGCAGTTCAAGAAGCATTACTTTTAGTCTCTTACCCCTTAAAGTAACCTCCACAATGCCAGGAAGCATCAAAAGAAGATGGAATGAATACACAGAGAAACTGTACCAGAAAGAATTGATCCATGTTCAACCATTTCAGGAGGTAACATATCATTAGGAACCCATGGTACTGAAGGAAGAAGCCCAGGTTGCACTGAGGACATTGGTGAAATACAAGGCTCCAGGAACTGACGGAATACCAACTGAGATGTTTCAACAAATGGATGCAGCTCTGGAACTGCTCACTCGTCTATACCAAGAAACTTGGAAGACAACTACCTGGCCCATCAATTGGAAGATATCCATATTTATGCCTATTCCCAAGAAAGGTGATCCAGCTGAATGCAGAAATTATCAAACAATATCATATGCAAGCAAAATTTTGCTGAAGATCATTTAAAAGCTGCTGCAGCAGTATATAGACAGGGAACTGCCAGAAATTCAAATCAGATTCAGAAGAGGACATGGAACCAGGGATATCATTGCTGATGTGAGATGCATCCTGGCTGAAAGCAGAGAATACCAGAAAAACGTTTACCTGTGTTTTATTGGCTGTGCAAAGGCATTTGATTGTGTGGACCGTAACGAATTATGGATAACATTGCAAAGAATGAGAATTTCAGAACACTTAATTGTGCTCTGGATCATATGGTATTTCTATTTCTAGCTTTCTAAGGAAGCGCCGCATAGTTTTTCCAAAATGGTTGTATCATTGTGCATTCCCTCCAGCAGTGCATAAAAGTTCCAATCTCCCCGCAGCCTCTCCAACATTACTATTTCCTGATTTTTTTATTTGTGCCAGTAATGCCAGGGTGAGATGGTATCTCGTTGTGGTTTTGATTTGCATTTCTTTAATGGCTAGGGATTAGTAAGCATTTCCTCATGTGTCTATTGGCCACTTCAATGTCTTCTTTGGTGAAGTGTCTGATCATTTCCTTTACCCATTTTTTAATTGGATTATTTGCCTTTTTGTTGTAGAGGTGTTGGATTTTCCTGTAGATTTTAGAGTTTAGACGTTTGTCTGATTTGTAGTAGCCAATTTTTTTTTCCCAGTCTGTAAGTTCTCTTTTTATTCTTTTGGTGAAGTCTTTTGATGAGCATAAATGTTTAATTTTTAGAAGATCCCAGTTGTCTAGTTTATCTTCTGGAGTTTGTGTGTTGTTGGTTATGGTTTGTATCCTATTAATGCCCTGTATTAGGGTCTCTAGTGTTGACCCTATTTTTTCTTCTATGAACTTTATAGTTTTTGGCTTTATATACAGATCTTTGATCCATTTTGAGTTAGTTTTTTGTGTATGGTGTGAGGTATGGGCCCTGTTTCATTTTTTGCAGATGGACATCCAGTTTTGCCAGCACTATTTGATAAAAAGATGGTCTTTTCCCCATTTGATGGACTTTGGGCCCTTGTCGAAGATCAGGTGACCACAGGTAGATGGATTTACATCTGAGTTCTCAATTGTTTTATTGGTCAATATACCTGTCCTTGTACCAGTACCAGGCTGTTTTGGCCACCATGGCTCTATAGTAGGTTCTGAGTTCAGGTAGTGAGAGTCCTCCTACTTTATTCTTCTTCTTCGATAGAGTTTTATTTATCCGGGGCCCTTTCCCTTTCCATATGAAGTTAATGGTTTATTTTTCCATCTCTGCTACTATGCTGAATCTTTCTATTAGTTCCAGTAGTCTTCTTGAGGAGTCTTTGGGGTTTTCTATGTACAGTATCATATCATCCACAAATAGGGACAGTTTTACTTCTTCATAACCAATTTGGATGCCCTTTATTTCTTTTCTTTCCTAATTGCTCTAGCTAGACTTCTAGCACAATGTTAAATAGAAGTGGTGATAAGGGGCAAACGTGCCTTGTTGCTGTTCTCAAGAGGAATGTTTTCAGCCTCTCTCCATTAGGAATGATGTTGGCTATTGGTTTTGCATAGATGCCTTTTATTATGGTAAGAAATTTCCCTTCTATACCTATTTTATTGAGAGTTTTTATCAGGAATGGGTGTTGAACTTTGTCGAACACCTTTTCGGCATTGATTGAGATGATCACGTGATTCTTTTCTTTCCTTTTATTTATGTGTTGGATTACATTCATTGATTTTCTGATGTTGAACCATCCTTGCATACCTGGTCTAAATCCTACTTGGTCGTGGTGTATTTTTTTTAATATAATGCTAGAATTTTTGCATCTATATTCCTGAGAGATATTGGTCTGTAATCTGTTTTTATGGTGTCTTTGCCTAGTTTTGGTATCAGGGCTATGCTGTGTTCGTAGAATGAATTCGGAAGCATTGCTTCCTTTTCTATGTTCTGAAATAGTTTGAGTAGTACTGGTGTAACCTCTTCTCTGAATATTTGATAGAATTCTCCAGTAAGCCATCTGGACCAGGGCTTTTTTTTGATGGAAGTTTTTTTTTTTTTTTTTTACCTTTTCAATCTCTTGTCTTGTTACGGGTCTGTTCAGGTTTTGAACATTGTTTTGTGTTAGTTTGGGTAGGTGGTGTGTTTCTAGAAATTTGTCCATTTCCTCTAGGTTTTCAAGTTTGTTGGAATATAGTTTTCCATAATACTGTTATGATTCTTTTTATTTCCATGGGTCTGTTGTAATGTCCCCCATTTTGTTTCTTATTTGAGTTATTCCCATCCTCTCCTGTTTTTCTTTTGTCAATTTGGCCAGTGATTTGTCAATTTTGTTGATCCTTTCAAAGAACCAACTTTTGGTTTTGTTGATTCTTTGTATTGTTTTTCTATTCTCTATTTCATTTATTTCTGCTCTGATTTTTATTATATCCTTTCTTCTGGTGGCTGTGGGCTTCTTTAGTTGTTTTCTTTCTATTTGTTCAAGTTGTGTAGCTAATGTTTTGATTTTGCCCCTTTCCTCTTTTTTTGATGTGTGCATCTATTGCTATAAATTGACCTCTGAGGACTGCCTTTGCTGTGTCCCAAAGGTTTTGTTATGATGTGTTTTTATTCTTGTTTGATTCTAGGATTTTTTTTGAATTCCATTCTGATTTCTTTTATTACCCAGTGATTTTTAAGCAGGGTGTTATTCAGTTTCCATGTAATCAATTTTTTTTCTTTACTTTTTCTGTTGTTAATTCTATTTTGATGGCATTGTGGTCAACGAAGATACTTTATGTTATTTCAATGTTTTGGATTTTGTTGAAGGTCACTCTGTGGCCTAAAATGTGGTTTGTTCTGGAGAATGTTCCATGTGCACTGGAAAAGAATGTGTACTTTGCAGCTGTTGGGTGGAGTGTTCTATACATGTCTATTAGTTCAAGTTGGCTTATTGTGTCTGTTGGCTGTTCTGTATCTTTGTCGAGATTCTTTCTAGGTGTTCTTTCCTTTACCTAGAGTGGTGTGTTGAAGTCTCCTACTATTGTTGTGGAGCTGCCAATTTCCCTTTTTGGTGCTGTAGAGTTTGTTTTGTGTGTTTTCTGGGCCTGTCATTGGGTGCGTAGATGTTTATTATGGTTATGTCTTCATGATGGATTGTCCCTTTAATCATTTTACAGTGCCCTTCTTTGTCTTTTATGGTGGATTTTATTTCAAAGTCTATTTTATCTGAGATTAGTATTGCCACTCCTGCTCTTTTTTGGTAGCTGTTTGATCGATATATTTTCTTCCATCCTCTGATTTTTAATGAATTTATGTCTTTGATTCTAAGGTGTGTCTCTTGTAGACAGCATATTGATGGATCCTGTTTTTTAATCCATTCTGTCACTCTGTCTCTTTATGGGTGCATTTAGGCCATTTATGTTCAGTGTAATTATTGATAGGTGTGAGTTTATTGGTGTCATTTTGTATTTTTTTTTTTCTTTTTGTGGTGCTGATGTTTTCTTTGTTCCTCTTACTCTCCTGTGCTGAATTCATTTTGTTTGTCGATTTTTTTTTTCATTTCTTTTGTTTTTTATTGAGCCTTTATGTTTTTCTTCTTTATTTTGATGAGTAGGCTTGTTAACTTTCTTTGTGGTTACCTTGAAATTTGCCTTTATCTTCTTAGGTTTGAGGCAGTCTGTTATTACTTGGCATCACCTTGCCTTCCTCTCCATTAGAAAGTTCTATACCTACACCATTTATTCCCTCTTTTATTGTTCTGACATTGTTGTCATTTACAGATTAACCTCTCTGTTCCCTGTTGCAGTTATTTTGGTTTTGGATAGTCCTTGAGAGCCCATTTCCTAAGTTGGTATCTAGCTGGTATGATGTTGCATTCTAGATTCAGGCTGTAGTCTGATGTCGTTTGTTCTCAAAACAATTCTTATAAGTTTGGTTTAGTTTTTATATATTCCCTTAATTCCTGTTTATCCAGAAATGTCCAAATTTCACCATCATATTTCAATGAGAGTTTTGCAGGATATATTATTCTTGGTTAGCAATTTTTTTCTTTCAAGGTTTTATGTATGTTGCCCCATTGCCTTTTTGCCTGCATGGTTTCTGCTGAGTAAGCAGAGCTTAGTCTTATTGTTTCCCCTCTGTATATGATTTTCATTTTTCTTGAGCTGCTCTCAGGATTCTTTCTTTGTCTTTGGTTTTAGCAAGTGTGATTATGATTTGCCTTGGTGATTTCCTTTTGGGTCTGTCCTATATGGGGTTCATTGAGCTTCTTGGATGGTCAGCCTTTTCATCTTTCATGATATTAGGGAAGTTTTCTGTCAGAATTCTTCAATGATCCTTTCTGTGGTTTCCATTTTCTCCCCCTGTTCTGGAACTCCAATCACTTGAAAATTTTTGCTTTTGATTGTGTCCCATGTAATTCTCAGGATTTGTCCATTTTTCTTCATTCTTTTTTTCTGATTGCACCTCAAACAAAGTTGTATCCAAATGTTTGTTTTTGATTTCATTGATCCTGTCTTCCATTGTTTCACACCTGCTCCACAGCTCTTCAGTGACACTATTTCTGAAATCTTGTTGTTTATCTTTTGGATTTCAAATTGTTGTTTTTGTATGATTTCTAATTGTGACTTTATTTTGGTATTTTGTTCCTGTATTATTTTCCTGAATTCTTTCTCTTTTTTTTGTCTGCATTTTCTATGAATTTGTCTATTTTTTCCTCATTTTTGTCTGCTTTTCAACTCTTGGATGGCTCTGAATATTAGAGATTTGAATTCCCTATCAGGTAGTTCTAGGGCCTTTTCTTCCACTGAAATTTATCTGTTGCTTTATTTTGGATGCCTACTGGAACCATCCTGTCCTTTTTTTAAAGATATGCTTTAATATTGTCTGCTGTTTGGGGGACATTCAGTAGTTATTTTCTTGGTTTATTGATTGCAGATTTGTTTTTGTTTTTGTCCTGCTTTTTTGTTTTATTTGGTTATGACTGGGCAGGCAGGCTGTGCATTCTTTGTTGTTTGCTCATCTGTGGGCACAATACTTTCCACCTCCTTGTCTAACGGGCAGGGCCAATTTCTCAGCTATGGTGCAGCAGAGCAGGTCAAGCAGGTGCTCTGTCTCCTGCTGGGAGTTTCATGAAGCTTCTTTCCTGTGCTCCCTGTCCGCAAATCTCTGACAGAAGTCCAAGATGGCGAATTCATGCTGCGTTAGTTGATAGGGACCTCCACTGGTATCTCTCCTCACTCTCTGTTCTCTGTCAGATTCTTATTCCATTCAGTGCTTGGCTGAGTTCTTAATCTCTTCATTTGATGCTTAGGGTTACAGGATTGATGTTTGTCTCTGTTTTACTTAGTTTTTTGGGTCTTTGCTGTGGAGGGACAGCATGGTGCTTCTGTCTATAGCGCCACATTGGCTACTCCCCTCCTAGAGTTCAAATTCTTTTTTTTTTTAATTTTTATTGTTCTTTAAGTGAAAGTTTACAAATCAAATCAGTCTCGCATACAAAAATTTATATACACCTTGCTATATGCTCCTAGCTGCTCTCCCCCTAATGAGACAGCACACTCCTTCTCTCTACCCTGTATTCCTGTGTCCATTCAGCCAGCTTCTGTTCCCCTCTGCTTTCTCATCTCCCCTCCAGACAGTAGCTGCCCACATAGTCTCATGTGTCTACTTGAGCCAAGAAGCTTACTCATCACCAGTATCATTTTCTATCTTGTAGTCCAGTCCAATCCCTGTCTGAAGAGTTGGCTTTGGGAATGGTTCTAGTCTTGGGCTAACAGAAGGTCTGGGGATAGAGTTCAAATTCTTAATGCCTACTCATATATACTACTTCTCCCACCCTTCCTTGCTCCTTCAATTCAATGACCATAGTAATCACGTTAATATTTCACTTTATCATGTCATTCTTCTGATCAAGAACCTTCATGGTAAAATTCCCCAGAGTGGTATACAAGATTTTCTACAACAGTCCCCAGCCTCCTGTCCAATCACCTTGCCACTTGAGAGTCAGTAGGGATTTGATCCCAACTCTACTGTGTTCAAACTTTGTAACCTTGAGTTTGTCACTCGACCTCTGTCAACCTCAGGCTCCTCAAATGTAAAATGAATGTAATATGGTACAAACTCATCTAGCACTTACAAGGACTGAATAATCATAGGCCATGGGAACTGCTTAGAACAAGGGTCTTCAAACTTTTTCTGCAAAAATGCTAGTGGCATAGAGGTTAAGAGTTACAGCTGCTAGCCAAAAGGTCAGCAGTTCGAATCCATTAGAAGCTCCTTGGAAACCGTATGGGACAGCTCTACTGTGTCCTGTAGGGTTGCTGTGAGTCAGAATTGACTCGATGGCAATGGGTTTGGGTTTTTTGTTTTGGTTTGGTTTTGTGACTTTTTGGTCCATATAGTCTATGTCACAACTATTCAGCTCCTCCACTCTAGTGCAGGAGGAGACATAGACAACAGGTAAACAAAGGGGCATGGCTGGGTCGCTATGAGTTAGAATAGACTCTACAGCAATGTGTAACGGGTATGCCAATAAAACTTTATTTATGGACACTGAAATTTTAATTTCATGTAATTTTTATGTGCCATGAAATATTATTCTTCTTTTGATGTTTTTATAACAATTTTAAAATGTCAAAACTGTTTTAGCCCACGCCTGTACGAAAAGAGGCAGTGGGCTAGATTTAGCCTACAGGTGGTAGTTTGCCAATCCCTAGCTTAGAATGTTGCCTAGTACAGAGGAAGGGCTAAATAAATTGGAGAGAAAAAGCATGAAGTTAGGTGACAAAGTAGGAGGTTTATAAGGTGTTGAGGGCTTTGACTTGGTGGAGACATATGGATGGAATAGACTCACCAAATTTAAGAGACTGCGTAGGGGAGCCAATGTCTGAAGAGCACTGACTGTGGTCCAAGCACCACTTTGTACACATCCTCATGTTGAGTCCTCACACTGACCCTGTGCCACACATCCTATTTATAGGTGAGATGAGTGAAGCACAGAGAGCTTAAGCAACATGGCTGGAAGTTCAGTTTTTAAGTGGTGGAGTCAGGATCCAAAACTGGGTTTTATAGACCACCAAAGACTGCTTTTTCTATGATACCATCATTCAATGAACAAAGAGATATTGAGAACCTACCACGTGCCCTACCACTTTTTTGTCCATTTGTCATACTGTGGTGATCTGGGTGCTGTTGTGATGCTGAAAGCTATGCTACCAGTATTTCAAACAGCAGGGAGTCACTCATGGTGTACAGGTTTCAGCAGAGCTTCCAGACTAAGACAGACTAGGGAGAAAGCCTTGATAATCTACTTCCAAAAACTAGCCAATGAAAAACTTATGAATCACACTGTCTGACTCACTTGCTTTGGGTACATCATGAGAAGGGATAAATTGCCAGAGAGGACATCATGGTTGGTGAAGTACAGTGCCAACAGGGCATGGGAGACCCTCTGTGAGATGGATTGGCATAACACCTGCAATGATGGACCAAAAAATGCCAGGGATCATGAGAATGACATAGGACCAGGCAATATTTCACCCTATTGTACATGGGGACACCATGAGTCAGAGTCGACTTGACAGATGCTAATGAGAACCATGATGTATAAGGTACAGCTTCAGTCCTAGCAACACAGTGATGTAAACGGTTCAGCTTTGATCTCACTGAGCATACAGTCTATTAGGAGGTCAGACAACCAAATAAGCAATTATAACTCAGGGTGAAAACTCCTATAATGAGAACACATGGGAGGGGCTCAGAGATTAAGGCTGTAGCCAGGGTTTGGGAAATCTGAGAAGGCTTCCTAAAAGAAGTAATGTCTAAACTGAGACTAAAGGTCAGAAAGGAAATACCCAGAAAAGCATGAAGTAGGGAATAAAGATACTAAACTACAATTTCTTGCCTACCTAACCAGGTTGTCAGCTGGGGCCTCTACTCTTCAGAAACATGGCTAAACTTGCCCCAATCCCTACTTCACTGCATGTGATGGTCCAAAACCCTCCCCAAGAGGGTTCCTGTGTCTACCATCCTTAGCTGTAGTCTCCTGCATCATTACTCATCCTGAAATGCTATCATAGTTTTGCCCCTTGGCTCCCTGGAGACAGAACTCAGCCCCTTCTCTGTTTTGCTCATCGCTGACTTCATGTAGTCCATAGATTCAGTAAATCTGACACAAGATTTTGGTGGAGGGAGGGGTGTTTCACAGGGAGGGGTCACTTCTGGAGTGCAGGGTTTCCGCCCTCTCCTGGCCCCCCACTTCCTCCGGGGAGCTGCAAACAAAATCCTCCCTTTGTCTTGCTGCCTGCAGTCCCACCCATCTCCGGCTGTAAGGATCTCAGTTTCTGCCTCTAGCACTTAGCAAAGTATTTTCTCAACAAAATCAGCTCTGTCTTGCTAAGAGGAATTTTGATGAATAAATGCTTCTCTTTACACGTGTGTTGTCTCATTTGATGCTCCAGGCAAACTTCCGGTATAGTTGTCCTTGTTCCCATTCTACAGATGGGGGAACCGAGTAACTAGCCCAAGTGATGGGGTCAGGGAATTAAGCACAGGACTGTGTGAATCCAAAACCTCCTTTTTTAGCCACTCGCTATAAGGTCCCTGGGTGGTGCAAACAGTTTATGCTCACCTACTAACTGAAAGGTTGGCAGTTTGAACCCACCCAGCTGCACTACAGAAGAAAGTCCTGGAGATCTGCTTTATAAAGATTATGGCCAAGAAAACCCTATGGAGCAGTTCTACTCCGATGTAACACATGGGGTTGATGTGAGTTGGAATTGACTTGATGACAACGGGTCTATTCTGCTTTCCAATCCACTCAGACTGAATGTGGGGAAGGGAAAGGATGTCTTGGGAGAAAGTAAAGGAAGATGAATGTGGTCAAGAGGCTGGGTCTGTAAAACAATGTTAATTTTGCCAGCAACACTTCTTTTCAATTACTTAAATCGCCACAGTTTTAAGGTAAATGTTTTCTTAGTCTTATTTTCCCCAAGTGATAGAATTGGACAAGACTGACTTAAGTCACAAATACCCCAAGCAAACCAGGCTTCTTCACAAGAGGAACAGAATTGCTCCAATTGGCCTGGCTCAGCTCCAGAAGAGACCTGAGATCCGGTTGTGGACGCCCCAGAATGCTCAGGCCTGTGGCTCATTCCACTGGCTGGCCTTAAGAACATTCCTGAAAGTCATACTGCAGTTCTTTGACAACTGAGCAGATTCTAAGGAGACAAGGAAAAGAGGAAACAGAAAGGGGGAGAGAGGAAAGGAAACTAAGGAGAGATGGTGGTGTATTCCAAAGATCAATTTTAGGCTTAAAGGAATGGGTGCTTTTAAAGCCGGAAACTCTAGGGAAATTCACATGAGCTCAGGTTTTGGCCCAGCTCTTATGAGAGTATGGGCTTCAAGTTAGGGAAACGAAGTCACTAGGAAGTCAAAGTTTCAAAATAAGAATCAAAGCCTCATTTTCAGAGTCTAGAAGAATTTGGGACCGAGTTACTAGAAGAGTCTGTGACACTACAAGCTTTGAGCCTGGTCCACGTGTGGGTATGTGTGTGACCGAGAGATGTGTGTATCCATTTATATGTGCCCAAGAGGAAAGTGGGACGTGCAGCAAAGAACAGGAATCCCAGCCTCAGGAAGCCTTGGAGAAGAGCAGCAAATATGTGCTTCCTCTTCCCCTCTTTCTCCAACCTCTGAAGGTTACCATAGCTGACAAGCCCTTCCCCCGCACACTGTGACTTGGATTCAGAATAGCAAGAGCAGCTCTGCTTCCCCCACCCCACCCCACCCTTGCCTGATTGTCCCCCTCAGCTGAATCAGAGGAGCAACTATCTATCCCCTCTCTCTTTGCTGTGCTCTAGTCTTTGCACTTCTGCTTTTGAAGACCAAGGGAACCAAAAGCCTATGTCACAATGGCAGAGCTGGCTGGCCCCAGCAGGTCCACTTCTGTTTCATGGGTTATCATTGGATCTTACAGGAGTCCTGGAAATAGGAAATCCTATTGCACCCCCACACACACATACATACACACTAGGGTCTGTTCTGACATCTCTCAAAGTCATTTTCCCCCCTTCCTGATTTCAGACCTCAGTGGTCACAGCTATCCTGTTGAATCCATTGCCCTAGCTGTGGAATTAGTTGATCTCTCTGCTCCTTAGTTTCTCCATACGTAAAATGAGAATAATACAAAACTTTATTCCATAGAGTTATCGTGATGGTTAAATGAGTTAATATTTGTAAAGCAATTAGAAGAACGCCTGGCACATTGTGAGTCCTAAATAAGTCTGAGCTGTTATTATTGGTATTATGATTATCGTTTAACAGAGCTTGAGTTCACAGAGAAAAGGCTCCTGGGAACCGTGACCCTTACCATTAAAAATCAACAGTGACCCTTAACATCAAGAAAGGGTTTCTAAGATTGAATAAAAAAGATTGAATAAAGGGCCCTGTATCTCTTAAGTGGGTTAATAACTGATCAACAATTGGCTTCTAAGAGTTCCTAATATTATGTTAGTTTTTGCTATCCATGAAAACAAGTGATTTAGCATCTGTGATGACCACTAGGCGCCCTGGTGGCACAGTAGTTATGAGATCAGGCTGCTAAGCAAAAGGTCAGTAGTTCGAATCCACCAACTGCTCCTTGGAAACCCTGTGAAGCAGTTCTACTCTGTCCTATAGGGCTGCTATGAGTCAGAATTGACTCTACAGTAACGGGTTTGGTTTTTTGTTGACGACCTCTTGAATATTTAGGTTCCATAAAGTGAGTTGTTCAGCAGCATTTGTGAGACATCCAATTATTTTTGTGGTCATAAAGAGGTCATTCCAAATCATTCATTAAGAAAACTTTTTGCAACATTTACTTCAGGCACTCTATTTTAAACCCTTTTGTGCCCAGTGGTACATATAATGACCACGAACTTCTTCTGCCTCCTCTGAAGGTTTATTGGGAAGCTGCTGTATCACTGACAGTGCCTGTGGCTGCAAGGCAGCGAGTGGCCTTTATGACTGTTTGATACAGAAGCAACGGGGGTGTGCTGCAAATTACTGTTTTTACAGGGTATTGTATGAGGTATCTGAATTTTTGGTAGGAAAAGTAGAAATTTTGAAAATTTTTGTTACACATACGTACCAATAGACTCCAGTGGGGACTCTGGGGTATAATTAGTAGTACTTTATATATACCACTAGACATTAGGGTAGGCTTGTGGGAGGGGGGAAAAATCCACATTACCATATTACATGGCCTTATCTGGCCTGAGACCAGACCTAGATGGTGCCCAGCTACTACTACCAACCATTCTAATCAGGGACACAATAGAAGGTCCTGGATAGAAAGGGAGAAATTCAGACACAATCAATGATTCAGCATGTTTCCATTGATGAAAACACATGGTATTGACAAAAAATTCAAAGCAGAAAATAATTGCATCACCAAAGGGCTAATTGTATTTTTTTTTTTTAATTTGGGTATTTATTTTGTTAACTTGGGTATTATTTTGATTTTTTAGAAATTTTATTATGCTTTAGGTGAAAGTTCACAGTGCAAATTAGTTTCTTATTCAAAGATTTATACACAAATTGTTTTGTGACATTGGTTGCAATCCCCACAATGTGTCAGCATTCTCCCCCTTTCCCTTTCCACCCTGGGCTCCCTGTGTCCATTCAGTTTTCCTGGACCTTCCTGCCTTCTTGTCTTTGCTTTTGGGAAGGTGTTGCCCATTTGGTCTTGTATACTTGATTGAACTAAGAAGCACATTCCTCACATGTGCTATTGTTTGTTTTATAGGCAAGACTGAGCATCTCTGATCAAGGAAGTGAAGTGAAGAGAACTGAGTCAGTAGCTTCGTGGACAGGATAGGGATGGGGGAGGATGATTGAACAGAGGAAAAGATCTACTGGAAGCAACTGATAATTGAGAAGTATTTGATATCAGAAAGAAAATCAGACTTTTTCAATATCACTTTTTGTGAGCAAAAGCAGTTTGTCTATTTTTAATTAGCACTCCTATGGTGATATTAAAATTTCAGTATAATGGCCCTACTGATAATTAACAGTCAACCAACCAGTTGCCAGCGAGTTGATTCCAGCTCATGCCGATCCCCTCAAAAGCAGATTGCTATGCCTTTCTTCTGAGGCACCTCTGAGTGAGTTCAAACCACCAACCTTTCAGGTAGTAGTCCAGCACTTAACCATTTTCACCTCCCAGGGACTCCCACTGATGATTAGTCAACCAAAAACTCACCAGCCAGAAGCCACCATTTGTCCAGTTTCTAAGGAAACCTGATGTATTCATCAGTTCTGAAAGCCTAGCGGCATGAGTAGCTACAGTTAAGTGTGACTTTGCAACACTGATGATTGATAGCATTTTGTGGCTTTGACTTTCAGGAAATTTAGATAATAGTCTTGGAAGGGAGTAGGCATCAGACATTCATTTTGGAGAAGAAAAATGTAGCACTAGAACATTTTTATGGTCCAAAAGGTAAAACATTGAACTAGATGCTATTAATTATTAACGCAGCTTTAGAGGAGTGAGGATTCTCTCTGATTCCTGAGTTCACTGGATAAATAATCTGTCTCACAGGGATGGGTGGTATGTGCTCTTTCCACAGTAAATTCTGCCTGCCAGACTTGACTCTCAATCCTCTTCTCTCCTCTGTCTACACTCACTCCCTAGTGATCTCATCAAGTAATGAGGTTTTAAACACTATTCATAGGCCAACCGACTGGAAGAGATCCATATTTATGCCTATCTCCAAGAAAGGTCATCCCACCGAATGGGGAAATTATTGAACAATGTGTCATGGGCAAGTGAAATTTTGCTGAAGATTCATTCAAAAGCAGCTACAACAGTATATTGACAGGGAACCGCCAGAAATTCAAGCCGGATTCAGAAGAGGACATGAAAGGAGGGATATCATTGCTGATGTCAGATGAATCCTGGCTGAAAACAGAATCCAGAAAGATGTTTATCCGTATTTTATTGCCTATGCAAAGGCATTCAATTATGTGGATCATAACAAAATATGGATAACATTGCAAAAAATGGGAATTCCACACTTAATTGTGCATATGAGTAACTTGTACATAGATCAAGAGGCAGTTGTTTAAACGGATCAAGGGGATATTGCATTGTTTAAAGTTGCATCAAAACTGTATCCTTTCACCATACTTATTCAGCCTGTAAGCTGAGCAAATAATCAGAGAAGCAGGGCTACATGTGACGTCAGGATTGGAGGAAGACTCATTAACAACGTGCATTATACAGATGACACAACCTTGCTTGCTGAAGGTGAAGAGGACTTGAAGCACTTACTGATGAAGATCAAAGACCACAGCCTTCAGTATGCATTACATGTCAAAGTAAAGAGAATAAAAATCCTCATGACTTTTCCAATAAGCAATGTCATGAAAAATGGAGAAAATATTGTAGTTGTCAAGGAATTCATTTTACTTTGATCCGCCGTCAAAGACCATGGAAGCAGCAGTCAAGAAATCAAAAGAGGCATTGTAGTGGACAAATCTGCTGCAAAAGATCTCTTTAAAGTATTAAAAAACAAAGGTGTCACCTTGAGGACTAAGGTGCGCCTGACCCAAGCCATGCTGTTTTCAATTGCCTCATATGCGTGTGAAAGCTGGATGATGAATAAGGAAGACCAAAGAAGAATTGATGCCTTTGAATTGTGTTGGCAAAGAATGTTGAATATACTATGGACTGCCAAAAGAACGAACAAATCTGTCTTGGAAGAAGTTTACTTATTCAGCCTGTAAGCTGAGCAAATAATCAGAGAAGCAGGGCTACTTGAAGAAGAATGTGACAAAATGCTCATTAGAAGCAAGAATGGTGAGACTATGTCTCACATACTTTGGACATGTTATCAGGAGGTTATGAGTCCTTGGAGATGGACATCATGCTTGGAAAAGTAGAGGGTCAGTGAAGAAGAGGAAGACCCTCAAGAAGATGAATTGACACAGTTGCTGCAACAATGGGCTCAAGCATAACGATGATTGTGAGGATGGCACAGTACCAGGCAGTGTTTCGTTCTGTTGTATATAGGGTCACCATGAGTCGGAACCATCTCCTTCCCTATCCCCCAACACTCTGTGCTGAGGAGCTCCCCTCCTATTCCCCTGAGAAACCAGAAGCAATCAGAAGAAACTTCCACCTGCCTCCACCACATCTGCCAGTATCTGTGTCCTTTAATTCTTCTACTTTCCCTCTGGTTACTATGGTCAAACTGCTCATGTGCTCATCTAAGGCCCGTTCCTCCACTTGTGGGGTAGATTCATCCTCTCTGCCTACTCACTGACATCACATGCCTTCTTTCTCCTAAATTCATCACCGTCCCTCTCTCATCTGGATCATTTCTATTAACTTGTTTATTATATAGTCCATTAAAAAAAATCTTCCTTGCCCTACATTTCCCTTCAGCTATTGGTCCATTTTCAGCTCCCTTCAGTAGCAGAGTTGTTTCCTTCTCCTCTTCTCCTCTCCTCTCTTGAACCCTTTTTATTTACACATTTTAATCCCCACCAAGCCACCAAAACTACTCATGCCAAAGTCTCCATAACCTCTACTTGGCCAAATTCAATGGTCAATGCTCAGTCCACTTTCAAACATTCAGCGACATTGACCCTGTTGCCCACTCTCTCCTTCTTGACATGCAATAGCTTAGGAGGAGATGATTATTTCTCTACTGGTGAAATGTCTTCAACTCAGGGAAAACTTGGAATTAAATACGGAGATGATAAAGTAAAACAAATCCAGAGTATTAAGTATATTTTTACGTTAAGTTTGTGAATAAGTGATGTGTGTATTTGATAATTTTGGTACATGTAGTATTAGATGAATTTGATATATTGGAGGACAATTTGCTATACTGAGGCATTTTATGAAGTTTGTAACAGTTATGAAACATTTACAAAGATTTCAAACTTGTTCACTATATTTATAAGTTTAATTTTATTAATTTTACAAGAATGAAGCACCTGGGATTTTTCTTTTTAGTCAGTTAATTAGCATAGTGGTTAAGAGCCAAAATCTGAACTTGAAGGCAAACTTTATGGGTTCAAAAAGTAGTTCAATGCAACTATAAAGTGTAACACGGAGTCTGTGAAACATCTGATAACCTGGATGATTCTAGATGACCTTATGCAAAGTGAAATAAGTCAATCACAAAAAGACAAATATTGTATCCTGTCACTTTTATAAAAAGTCAAGAATAGGCATGCACAGGGAAAGCAGCTTCCTTTTATGGTTATCAGAGATGGAAGGGAGATGGAGGGGAAATTACTTTCTAGATAGTAGGCATTAGTTTTTTTTTGTGAGGGGAAAGGCAATACCCAATAAGGGTGAAGTCTGCACAACTTGTCTAATGTAAATGAAGACACCAAAAAGTATGCAAGAATAAGGAGCAATTATGGTAAATGCTGTAAGAAAATTTTGCAACAATAATAACCCAAAAATATGCACATGGTTACATAGGTAGACATGTGCACATATGTGTATAGGAAGGCATATGTGAGTATACGGGTGTGTAGGTACAGGTATATCTGTAGGCATATGTATACACGTGTTTGTATGTGCTGCATATATATACATATATATGTGCTAAACCACATGGGGTCACAGTTACAGATACTACCTAGACAAGACTCAAAATTGTGTGGGGTAACATAGTTCATAAGGACAATGGTCTACATCCTAGTTTGGTGAGTAGTGTCTGTGGTCTTAAAAGCTTGCAAGTGACCATTTAAAATACAAATATTGGTCTCTATTCATCTAGAACAAAAGAGAATGAAGGAAACCAAAGACACACACAAGAAACTAGTCCACAGGACTAACAGCCCACATGAACCACACCCTCATCCAGCCTGAGACCAGAAGAATTAGGTGATGCCTGGCTACCACTACTGACTATTCTGACAGGGACACAATAGAAGGTCCCAGAGAGAAAGGGAGAAAAATGTAGAACAAAATTCCTAAAAGAGACTTACTGGACCAATGGAGCCTAGAGGAGCCCCTGAGACTATCACCCTAAAATATCCTTCGAACTTGGAATTGAAGCCACTCCTGGTGGTCAACTTTCATTCAAATAATAGATTGAATTATAAAATAAGCAATACCATCTGTGAGTACTACGTTCCCTTAAATAATCAACTATATGAGTCCAAACAGTAGACATTTACCCTAAAGCAAAAAGAATGGCAATAATGAGAATGTTGACACATTATGAAGAATGTAACCAATGTCATGGAAAAAACAAGTTGTGTAGACATTGTTAAATGGGAGCCTAATTTGCTGTGTACGCTTTCACCTAAAACACAATACTATGTATTTTTTTTTAAAAAGTAGTTCAGATATCATTATCTATATGAGCTTGAGCAAATTACTCTCTGTACCTCAGTTCCCCCATATGTGTAATAGGGATGATATGGAGATATCTTAGAGTCACTGTAAGAACTAAATTAGTTAATGATGTAAATTGCTTAGAATAGTGTCTGGTAAGGGCTGTATAAGTGTAAGCTGTCATGGAAAACAAATCAAATATGTTAAATTTGTAAATGTAGTTAAAAACCTGAACAGTTAAGTGTAAATGGAACTAACCCTTAATCAAAGCCTCCCTTAAAACACAGGTTAATTAAGATTTACTTTCTAAATTGCACAATAAAAATTTTAAAAGGGACTTAAAAGTTTAAAGAAGACACCAAAAGCATGAGCAAGAAAATAAAAAGTAGATAGATTGGACTTCATCAAAATTAAAAACTTTTGCACACTAAAGGACTTTATAAGATAATGCAGTGACAACCTAAAGAATGGGAGAAAATATTTGGGAGGCATATATCTGATATAGGTTTAATATCCAGAATATACAAACAACTTTTACAACTCAACAACAACAACAACAACAAAAAACACAATTAAAAATGAGCAAAGGACTTGAATAGACATTTCCCCAGAAAAGATATACAAATGTCCAATAAGCACAGGAAAAAATGTCATTAGTCATTAAGGAAAATGAAAATCAAAACCACAATGAGATACCACTTCACACCTACTAGGATGACTATTATCTGAAAAAATGAAAATAACAAGTGTTGGTGAAGATGCAAAGAAATTAGAACCCTAGGGTTGGTGGGGTAGTAAAATGGTGCAATCTCTATGGAAAACAGTGTGGCGGATTCTTAAAAAGTTAAACATGGAATTACCATGTTGTTGTTGTTAGGTGCTGTTGAGTCAGTTCCAACTCATAGTGACCCTATGTACAACAGAACAAAACACTGCCTGATCCTGCACCATCTTCACATTCATTGTTATGCTTGAGCCCATTGCTGCAGCCACTGTGTCAACCCATCTTGTTGAGGGTCTTCCTCTTTTTTTCTGACCCTCTACTTTACCAAGCATGATATCCTTCTTCAGGGACTTGTACCTCCTGATAACATGTCCAAAGTATGTGAGATGAAGTCTTGCCATCCTTGCTTCTAATGAGCATTCTGGCTGTACTTCTTCCAAGACAGATTTGTTTGTTTTTTTTTTTTGGTAGTCCATGGTATATTCAATATTCTTCACCAACACCATAATTCAAAGGCATCTGTTCTTTTTCAGTCTTCTTTATTCACTGTCCAGCCTTTGCATGCATATGAGGCAATTGAAAACACCACAGTGGGGAGGCAGGGCCAAGATGGCAAAGTAGTCAGGCTCTTCCTGCAATCTCTCTTAGAACAAAGACCCCCAAAAAACAAGTGAATCAATTATACATGACAAGCTAGGAGCCTGAACATAGGCAAAGTTGAGGGATTGGACTGAGAGGCAGGGGGAGGGAGAAACGGTTCAGAAACAGTGAGGATTTGCCAGACCTGACCTGATGGGACCCAGCACTCTGCAGAGACATTTGGGATTCATTTTCTACATTGGGGGAGACCAAACGGCAGAGTCTGCTCAACTCTCCAGAAAAAGCGAAATGCATCCCACAATCAGCAAACAATAAGTACCTGCGTTTAACCTACTATGATCCAAAAATACCCCTTAAGGAAAAACCTATCACTCATTTACCTGCTCCCTTTCTGCTCTGCACTAGGTCCTAGCCGACTGCATCCCCTGGGCTGGAAGAAGGACCCTGCACTCACCCTGAGCCATTCTTGGAGAGAGAACAAATTAACACACAGGGAAAAAATAATCTGCCAGTTCCCCTAAGCTGGGAACTCAGGGCAGAAAGAGCTTCTTTGCCTAGGCACAGGCATAAGGGGTCCACGGACTATGAATACCTTTGTACCCCTGCATAGACCTGTGTGGGCCCATTTCAACAGCATAGGCTCTCATTAGCACAGTACAACGGGATACAGACCTGAAGTCTAATTTCAACTGTTTCAGCTACATGGTGGAAAGGCAAGTTTAGGACATTTGACACTGCACTGCTTATTAAGCAGAGTCCTCACCTACCCACATCAGGGGCCTGAGTACTGGTGGCTCCATGACAGTTAGCCACCTGTGACAGGGGTCCAAGAATAAGTGGTGCCTCCCAGTCCTTAGAGCCAACAGCATTGAGTGCCCATAGTCCAGATGCAAAAGCCACCCACCTACTCTCTCTAAGGAATAGGGACACACTTTCCTCACACTCAGGGGCAGCTGTCAGCCCTCTTCCTTGCTCAGCGCATTACCCCTACTGCAGCCAGATACCTGTGCTATACCAATCACTCCTGTTTGTCTAGGACTCTAGGTGAGAGCCTGTACCACACAATTGGTGACTATCTGGACACCTGAACTGAATCCATACAAGAAAAGTGAATGGACTTCTGGGCTCACATACCTAGTAACAGCGCTAACCACCTGGTGACAGGATGTTAGAGCTTCAAAGGTGCCAATAATCAAACTAGTTCACTCGAGTAGCCTCTTCGAGCATATCAAAACAAAACAAAACAACAAGCTAGGACACAGTAAGCAAACATAAAATGAATAAATACAATAACTTATTGATGGCTTGAAGACAACAATCAATATCAAATCTCAAAAAGAGGCAGACCACGATGGCTTCAGCAAGCTTCCAAAACAAAGAATCAAAAAATCTTCTCAATGAAGAGAATTTCCTGGAATTACTGGAGGTAGAATACAAAAGATTAATATACAGAACTCTTCAAGAGGTCAGGAAGGAGATCAGGCAAAATGTAGAAGAAGCCAAGGAATGCACAGACAAAACATTAGAGGAACTTAAGAAGATTAGACAAGAGCATAATGACAAATTTAATAGGCTGCAAGAATCCACAGAGAGACAGCAAACAGAAATTCAGAAGATTAACAAAAATTCAGAATTAGACTGTTCAATAGAAAGTTGTAAGAGCAGAATTGAGGCAATGGAAGTCAGTTTTAGTGAAATTGAAGATAAAGCACTTGGCACCAACATATTTAAAGAAAAATCAGATGAAAACTTCATGGCTTGGGTTGGGTGCACCTTAGTCCTTAAAGTGACATTTGCTTTTTAACACTTAAAAAGGTCTTTTGCAGCAGATTTGCCCAGTGCAATTCATCTTTTGATTTCTTGACTGCTGCTTCCATGGTCATTGATTGTGAATCCAAGTGAAATAAAATCCTTTACAACTTCAATATTTTCTCCATTTATCATGATGTTGCTTATTGGTCCAGTTGTGAGGATTTTTGTTTTCTTTATCTTGAAGTGTAATCCATACTGAAAGCTATAGTCTTTGATCTTCATCAATAAGTGCTTCAAGTCCTCTTCACTTTCAGCAAGCAAGGTTGTGCCATCTGTATAAAGCAGGTTGTTAATGAGTCTTCCTCCAATCCAGATGTCATATTCTTCTTCATATAGCCCAGCTTCATGGATTATTTACTCATCATATTCACTGAATAAATACAGTGAAAGGATACAACCATGATGCACACCTTTCTGGGCTTTAAAACACATAATATCCCCTTGTTAAGTTCAAATGACTGCCTCCTGGTCTAAGTAAAGGTTTCTCATGAACACAATTAAGTGTGCTGAAATTCCCATTCTTCACAATGTTATCCATAATTTGTTATGATCCACACGGTCGAATGCCTTTTCATAGTCAGTAAAACAGGGGTAAAAATCTTTCCAGTATGCTCTGCTTTCAGCCAGAATCCATCTGACATCAGCAATGATATCCCTCGTTCCATGTCCTCTTCTGAATCTGGCTTGAATTTCTGGCAGTTCCGTATTGATGTACTGCTGTAATTGCTTTTGAGTGATCTTCAGCAAAATTTTACTGGTGTGTGATATTAATTATATTGTTTGATAATTCTGCATTCTGTTGGATTGCCTTTCTTCGAATGGGTAAAAGTATGAATCTCTTCCAGTCGGTTGGCCAGACAACTGCCTTCCAAATTACTTGGCATGGATAAGTGAGCACTTCCATTGCTATATCCATTTGTTGAAACATCTCAATTGATATTTCATCAGTTCCTGGAGCCTTATTTTCAGCCAGTGTCTTCAGTGCAGCTTGGAACTCCTCCTTCAGTACCTTTCGTTCTTGATCATATGTTACCTCCTGAAATGGTTGAATGTCAACCAATTCTTTTTAGTACAGTGGCCCTGTGTATTCTTTCCATCTTCTTTTGATGCTTCCTTCAGCATTTAATATTTTCCCCCTAGAATCCTTCAATATTGCAAATCAGTGCTTTGAATTTTTTCTTCAGTTCTTTCAGCTTGAGAAATGCTGAACATGTTCTTCCCTTCTGGTTTTCTATCTCCCAGTCTTTGCATGTGTCATTATAACGCTTTCCTTTGTCTTCTTGAGCCACCTTCTGAAATCTTCTGTTCAGCTCTTTTACTTCATTTTTTCCATTTGCTTTAGCAACTTTCAGCGTCTCTTCTGATATCCGTCTTGGTCTTTTCTTTCTTTCCTGTCTTTTTAATGACCTCTTGCTTTCTTAGTGTATGATGTTCTTGATGTCATTTCACATCTCATCTGGCATTAGGTCATTAGTGTTCAATGGATCATATCTATTCTTGAGAGGGTTTCTAAATTCGGGTGAGATATACTCAAGTCATATTTTGATTCTCATGGACTTGTTATAATTTTCTTCAGCTTCAACTTCAACTTGCATAGGAGCAATTGATGGTCTGTTCCGTAGTTGACCCCTGGCCTTGTTCTGATGGATGATGTTGACCTTTTCCATCATTTCTTTCCACACATGTTGTTGATGTGATTCCTGCATATTCCATCCAAAGAGGTCCCATGCATATATATAGTCACTGTTTATTTTGTTGAAAAAAGGTATTTGCAATGAAGAAGCTGTTGTTCTTGCAAAATTCTATCATATGATCTCTTGCATTGTTTCTATCACCAAGGACATATTTTCCAACAACCAGTCCTTCTTCTGTGTTTCCAACTTTCACAATAATTATCAATGTGTCTTGATTGCATGTTTGATCAATTTCAGACCACAAAAATTGGTAGAATTCATCAGTTTCTTCATCTTTGGTCTTAGCGGTTGGTGCATCAATTTGAATAATAGTCATATTAACTGGTCATCCTTGTAGGCATATGGATATTATCCTATCATTGACAGTATTGTAATTCAGGATAGATCTTGAAATGTTCTTTTTGTCAATGAACGTGATGCCATTCCTCTTCAATTTGTCATTCTGGCAGAGCAGACCAGATGATTGTCTGATTCAAAATGGCCACTATCAGCCTGTTACAGCTCACTAATGCCTAGGATATGTGCTCCATTTTATTTTTGAAGACTTCCAATTTTCCTAGATTCATACAATGTACATTCTATGTTCTGATTATTAACGGATGTTTGCAGCTGTTTCTTCTCATTTTGAGTTGTGGCACATCAGCAAATGAAGGTCCCAAAAGCTTGACTCTATCCATCTCCTTAAGACCAACTATTTTGAGGAGGCAGCACTTTTCCAGTCATCTTTTGAGTGTCTTCCAATCTGAGGCCCTCATCCTTTGGCACTGAACTTTGAAACTTGCCAGCCTCTGCAATCATGTGAGTCATTTCCTTGATATAAATCTCTCTCTATACACATATATATAAAACCAAACCCAACCCACTGCCATTGAGTCAATTCCGACTCATAGTGACCCTATAGGACAGAGTAGAACTGCCCCATAGAGTTTCCAAGGAGCGCCTGGTGAATTTGAACAGCTGACCTCTTGGTTAGCAGCTGTAGCACTTAACCACTACACCACCAGGGTTTCCCTCTCTCTGTGTATATATATGCCTCACTAGTTTTGCTTCTCTAGACAGCCCAGTCTAAGGCCCTCGCAATATTGAACTCCTTACAGGACAGACAGGAAAGTCAGTGTATGAATTCAAATGATGAAATTTTAGACCCAAGGGGCAGACCAGGACGGGGAATCTCTCTTATTGCACAAGTGATTGCGGCAAACCATGAGGAACTGACACTTTTCTGCAATGATGAAAATTGTGCATCAAATCAAACTAAACAGTCATTGAGCAACACTCTCCAGCCTCCTGCACATAGAAACAGCTCAGTGACTATTTGATTTGATTTGATGCTCAAGACTTATCACTTCCTAAACTTTCATTCTTTAGAGAAGAGAGTGGAAAATATTTTCTGTAAAGGGCCAGAGAGTAAATATTTAAGGTTCATGGGTCATCTGGTCTCTGGTGCAACTACCCAACTCCGTTGTATCACAAAAGCAGCCATAAGTAAGTGAATGGGCATGGTTGTGTTCTAATAAAACTTTATTTACAAAAACCGATGGTGGGTCAGATTTAGCCAGCAGGCAGTAGTTTGCTAATTCCTGCTTTAGAGCAATGCTTCTCAAACTCTTTTGACTGGCACTGTTATATTATTGTTCAAAATTATTCACCACCACCCCATCCCGGTCCCCTCAACCCCTATTCCCGCAACTCTATGAGAAGAGTACACTTCCCTGCCTAAATGATGTTGGGTTCAGTCATGTGACTTGACTTGGTCAGTGGGATTGTTGGAGGAGTGTACTTCTCTGCACCTTGTCTTTGGGCCAATGCAGGGGCGGTTTACCCAATAAGCAAGGTAAGCAAGGCTTGTTTATGCTTACTTACTAATCTGTAGTGAACAGTTTCATTATGAACAATGTGAAATTGTTCACTACAGATTAGTAAGTAAGTATAAATAAACCATGCTTACCTTGCTTGCTGATAAACTATCGCTATCAGAGGTTGTAAATTTGAAAAGAGGCTTTGATTCTGTAGGAAGGTGTTGTGGGGTTGGGAGAGGGACAAATGCCAGCCATACCTAGAAGCAGAATCTTTGATGTGGTGAAAAAAAGTGAAATTGTTCATTACAGAAAAGTAGGTAAGCACAGGCAAACCTGTGCTTATCTTGTCTATTGAGTAATCTGACACTGGTGCCAATGGTATTTTAGCTGACATGAGGCAAGCAGAGGCTTAAAATATGCTTATGGAGTTAGCTCGTTCTTTTGTGCCTTTAACATCATGATGAGAAGAGTTTCCCTCAGATAGCTGCTGCCCCTTCAGTCTAGATTTGAAAATGAACACATGTGCAGCAGACCAGAGGTAATGGTGAGAAGCCAAGCTTGGCAGAACCCACAGCAAAGTTTCAATCAGAGCTTCCTAGCTAAGCCCAGCCTACATTAGCCATTGCCAGCTGACCCACAGATGAGTGAGTGAGCCCAGATGAATCAGCAGAGCTGGCCCAGCCACTCCCAGGCCCGTGAGAAAGAAATGCTTCATGTTGTATGCTACTGAGATTTTTGTGGTTGTTATGTAGAATTATTGTGGAAATAGCTAACTGATAGAGATCCTTAATAAGAAACACATCAAAGCTGGTGGCTCATAAAATTCATAAAACATAATTTTCTGTTAATAATAGCAAAACATTAACATAGTAATTATCACCTTCAGGCATTGTTTTAAGTGCTTTACATATATTAACTCATTTGAGCCTTACCACAACTCTGTGAAATAGATATTATTGTTATTCCCATTCTATATAGGTAAGGAGGGGTCTCTGGGTGGTGCAAAGTGTTAACATGCTCAGCCACTACTGAAGGATTGGTGGTTCAAGTGCACCTGAGATGTCTCAAATGAAAAGCCTGGTGATCTACTTCCAAAAGTCAGCCATTATGTAGCACATGGAACACAGTTCTACTCTGACACACATGGGGTTACCATGAATTGGAATGGACTCAGTGGCAACTGGTTTGGTTTTGGTTTTAGTAAGTGAGGAAGCTATGGCACAGAGAGGTTAAATAACTTGCCCAAAGCCACATAGCTAGTAAGTTGCCACATAGTGAAGGTTCAAATTCAGCAAGCCTGGTTCCAGGGTCCATGGTTAACTACACTTTGATACTGTGTGTTCTAATACAATCTATTACATTTTAAATAGTGATTGTTGTGGCCCATGAAATGGATTTCATGACCTACTAATGAGTCACAGCTTATAATTTTAAAAACCTCCTTTCAGAGTTATTTTGTGAAACTAAGAGCTAAAGCCAAACTGTCCCTCTAGAATCTTAAAAACAAATTTCTCTGGTTGGGTTGTGTTCCTAGAGCTTGTTTGTCATCACTGTCTCTCCCCACAAAAGGTGCTCTGAACATGCTCCTTTGCACCTCAGGGGTGAGAACCTCAGCAGATAGAATAAGCCAGGCCAGACATTCTCTCCCCCTCACTCGCCCACTTCCCCCCAACTCCATCATGTTACAGAATCAACAGGAATTCACAACTTCCTGATGAGAAAGAATGACTGTTACCAACACTGCAGGGAAAGTAAACTGGCTGCCTCTTCATGCTCTGGGGAGCTCTTTGAGCTTCAGCCTCATAAAGAAGAGCCTAGGTCTAAGAAGAAATGAATAAAGTTTGATCCAGGGGCAGGTGTTTCTGAGGGGTCCAGACTACCTACTGGGTCAGATCAGGAGAACTCTCTGACAATTTTAGAGCTCAACTGAAATTGGGATTTGAATCATAGTATTACAAATTTGACCTGTAAATGGAATTAGCCATGGGCAGCCTTGGGCAGAAGAATAGCTCCTGATGTTGATGTCCAATCAGG
Organism: Loxodonta africana; assembly: GCF_030014295.1. Classification (NCBI taxonomy): domain Eukaryota; kingdom Metazoa; phylum Chordata; class Mammalia; order Proboscidea; family Elephantidae; genus Loxodonta; species Loxodonta africana. The sequence continues at coordinate 35,722,881 of NC_087345.1, read as the reverse complement.
CTGCCTTGGAACTCACCCATGTGTTCCCCATTCTCTCCACAGGCCCCCTCCCAACCACACCTCCACTCACCCCAAAAAGACCTTGGTTTCTGAATTTTTTCTCGACTGCCTACTCCTGAACTTTTTGGATTTGAAAATCTATTTACACAATTAAACGACTTCAAGGGCCCTAAAACCAGTAGCTGTGGAGTTGACTCTGACTCATGGCAACCTTAAGTATGTCAGAGAAAAACTATGCTCCAAAGGGTTTTCAGTGGCTGAGTTTTCCTAAGTAGGTCACCAGGCCTCTGGGAGGACTTGAACCATTAATCTTTCAGTGAGCAGCTGAATGTGCTAACCGTTTGCACCACCAAGGGACTCCTCAAAACCTCTGCCTTTATTTAAAAAAATAGATATGTTCAGGCAGTGTTAAGTACTAAGAAGAAAATAAAATAAGGATGGGAAGGATTAGGTAGGTGGTAGGGGCTACTTTAGCCACTATGTTCAGGGTCAGCCTCTCTGAGACCTGAATCATAAGTGGAACCAACCAGTGAATATCAGGGAAAGAAGGTTCCACACAAAGGAAACCATTGGTGCAAAGGCCCTAGGTGTATATCCAAGAAAAATGAAAGTGTATATCCACACAAAAACTTGTACATAAATGTTCAAAGCAGCATTATTCATAATAGCCAGAAGCGAAAACAACCCTAATGTCCATCAACAGATGAAGGGGTAAATAAAAAGTGGTATATTTACACAATGGAATATTATTGAGCCATAAAAAGGAGTAAAGTACTGATTCAAGCTGCAACATGGGTGAACCTTGAAAATATGCTAAGTGAAAGAACCCAGACACAAAAAGTCACACATTATATCATTCCTTTTATAGAAAATGTTTGGAAACCCTGGTGGCTTAGCGGTTAAGAGCTACGACTGCTAACCAATAAGTTGGCAGTTCAAATCCGTCAGGCACTACTTGGAAACTGTATCGGGCAGTTCTACCCTGTCCTATAGGGTTGCTATAGTCAGAATCGACTTGACAGCAATTGGTTTATATAATATGTTTAGAATAGATAAATTCATGGGGAGAAAAGTAGATTAGCGGTTGCCTAGGTTACCTAGGGTTGGAGGAAAGAGCCCTGGTGGCACAACGGCAGTGGCTCTGCTTCTGTAAAGATTATAGCCAAGAACATCTTATGGAGCAGTTCTACTCTGTCACATGGGGTTGCTATGAGTCAGAACAGACTCGATGGCACCCAACAACAGATGTAGGCGTGGGGATGGGGAAATGGGGAATGACTGCTAATGGGTATGATGTTTCTTTCTGGGGTGATGAAAACATTCTAAAATTGATTTTGGTAATCGTTGCAAAACTCTGTGAATGTATTAGAAGACATTGAATTTTATACTTTAAATATGTGAATTGCATAGTACATGACTTATTTCAATAAAGCTGTTGAAAAGAAGAAAGGAAGGAAAGAAGGAAGGAAAGCTCTGAGTCTAAAGCATCAGGTGGGGTGAGGATTGGGTTGTGGGGAATGAAGTCAGCATGGCAGAAGGTGGGCAGAAGCAACAGCAGGTGTCCTGTTATGGAAGGTCTTTTAGGCCATAATGTACAGTTTGGCTTTTATTTTCATTGCAATGGACAGCCACTGGAGGGTTTTAAGGAGAAGAGTGGTATAATCTAATTATAAAAAATCACTTTGGATCTTGTGTGGAGAATATGATATGGGGTCAAGACTGGAGGTGAGGAACTCAAATTGTCAAAGAGATTCAAGTGAGAGGTTCTGTGTCTTGGGCCAGTGGAAATAGTGGAGATTATATACCTCTGGGACTGATTCCACCATCTGCAACAAATTGTCTTCATCCCTCTCTGAGCTTTTGGTCCATCCTCATTTTCTCCTTACCCCCTTCGATTTCTTTTCCAAGGGAAGGGGATTTGATATTAGCCAAGATCTTGACCAGATATTCAGCCTATTTTCTTTGTTTAGTTTAGGAATGGAACTGCTCAACTCCATTCAACAACTTGTTTTATGGAGCAGGGGAACGCAAGGACATGTGGAGAGTGGGATCCTGATTTTTTCCAGACAACATGCGAAGGGAGGTAATAGTCATTGTGCTCAATGCAACTAGAGGGCATGTAACTGAGGTTTTGAGGCTAGAAGGGCCAAAAGTGAAAGAATAATTTTTTCTTGATTTTCAGTTACAGTTAGACAGGAAGTAACTGTGCATTCATGATGTTTACAAAGAGAACTGCAAGGGATCAAAAGGAAACACACAGCTCACTCTTATCACTTCTTTGAGATTAATCACCAAGACTCATATATCACTCCTTGACCTGAGCAGGAAGTGATTCTCCAGAAAAGTCCAAGTTCCTACTTCTGGGAGCTTGTCTTAGTTACCTAGTGCTGCTGCAACATCTGTAACACATATACTGCAAGTGAGTGGCTTTAAAGAACAGCAGTTTATTTTCTCACAGTTTTAGAAGCTAATGGTTCAAATCAAGGTCATGGCCATGTCCATTCCTTTCTTGTAGGTAGTCTGGCATGTCTTGGTTTCTTGGTTTGTAGACAATCCTTTCTATGTCATCTACCTTTGCCCTGTGTATGTGTGTGTGTGCGTGTGTGTCTAATTTGCTCTTTTTGTAACTCAGAAGTGATTAGATTTAGAACCCACCCTACTTAGGAATGATCTAATTAACATAACAAAGAAAACCCTATTTCCGAACAGGATTATATCCACAGATATAGGGGTTAGCATTCTAACACATATTTGTGGGAAGACACACAATTTAATCAGGGCTGATTCCTGGCATTGCCCAGGATGTGTCACAGTGGGCATGGTTGGTCTGTGACATCTAGACTGCTAATAAGGAAGTATTCTTTCTTCTCACCAAATAGGTGTTTATTTCATGGGGGAAGATCCAGGTTTTGTGGATTCTCTGGCTTACACAATTTTGGAGACCCTTTTTAAGGAAAAGAGTACAAAACTACAAATGCACATTTAGGCATGAAAATGAGTAATTACAAAATTTTAAAAGCCGACAAATACCATGACCATCACAAAATTCATTAAAATACGTAATATTTTATTGATTAATTAACTACCTGAGATACTTCAATGTTACTATTTATTCCTGCAGTTTTGAAGGATACTCTTTGACCTCTTCATATGGCAACAATGTTTTAATATGATTATCCCTAGAGAGAATAGAAAGATAATTCTGTCTTTCTTCCCACATGGTTAATTGATTTTTTTTTTCTTAGTGTTGATTGCCTAGGAAAGTTTATTTGTGCTTCAGAACTCTTTGTTGGCAATGCTACTCTTGTAACGACCTCTACAGTTTCCTGCTCAGGAAGTGGCCCTGTGATGACAATTGCATCTCAGCAGGTGATCCAACTTGGCCAGGTCCTTGCCACTCCTATACTCCTGCCAGGCCCGGAGTGGCCATGAAGCCTGGTCGTAGTAGCCTCTGGACAGAGAGTAGCATCCCATGCAAATCTGTCTTCTTAGGATCAAAGGTAGCACTGGGAATGCTCAACAAAGTACACAAGGCCAGGTGGGGCTGGGTACTTGGCAGATGTAAAATATGGTGAGGGCAGCCTGCCCACCTTGCCCCCAGCCCCAGGACCACCACCAGGGCAAAAGGCTGGGATAGGTTCCATGATTCCCACACTGGGCTTCTGCTATCTTCCTGCAACCCTGGAGAATACCCAGAGCCTTAGAAGAGATCTGGGCAAATGAGGGGCCCTGAAGTCTAAGTTCCATTAGTTTCTCAGTAAATCCATCTCTGCAAGCTCCTGCTCCCATAAGAAGAGATGATAAATGGAGGAAAGGTTGACATTATCAAGGATTTCATTTTACTTGGATCCACAATCAACACCCATGGATGCAGCAGTCAAGAAATCAAACAACATATCGCATTGGGCAAATCTGCCGCAAAAGACTTCTTTAAAGTGTTAAAAAACAAAGATGTCACTTTAAGGACTAAGGTGCACCTGATCCAAGCCATAGTATTTTCAATTGCCTCATATGGATTCGAAAACTGGACAATGAATAAGGAAGACCAAAGACGAATTGATGCCTTTGAATTATGCTGTTGCCAAAGAGTAGTGAATACACTATGGATTGCCAAAAGAACAATCAAATCTATCTTGGAAAAAGTACAACCAGAATGCTCCTTAGAAGCAAGAATGTCTCACATCCTTTGGACATGTTATCAGGGGGGGCCAGTCCTTGGAGAAGAACATCATGCTTGGTAAATTAGAGGTTCAGCGAAAAAGACCCTCAAAGGGATGGATTGACACAGTGGCTGCAACAATGGGCTCAAGCATAACAACGATAGTGAGGATGGCGCAGGACCAGGCAGTGTTCCATTCTGTTGTACAGAGTGTTGCTATGAGTTGGAACTGGCTCGATGGCACCTAACAACAACAACAACAAGAACATTTATTCAGGACTTAGTATGTGTGCCATGCAATATTCTAAGCACCTTACCTATATGATCGAATGTAATCCTAACAACATCCCTAAAACCAAAAATCAAACCTACAACATCCCTATGAGAGAGGAATAATTGTTACCCCTTGTACAGATGAGGGCACCTGGACACTCAGAGACTCAGTAACTTGCTCCCCGTCACTCGGCTACTCAATTTGGCTCCAGAGCCTACGATCCTTCTCAAGTCATTAGAGGCTTATAGTCATTTACTCTGTGTCCTTAAAAAAAAACAAAAAAAAAAACTCATTCCTGTCAAGTCGGCTCCGACTCATAGCAACCCTATAGAACAGAGTAGAACTGCTCCATAGGAGGAGCGCCAGGAGGATTTGAACTGCCGACCTTTTGGTTAGCAGGTGTAGCTCTTAACCACTATGCTACCAGGGTCTCCTAAATTCTTTAGCGTATTATATATAAAAACATAAAGTGAGGTGTGTGTAGTTCACATTACAAGTGCAGGGTGAGTTTTTTTTCAACCAGTTCTTTGGTGACTTTCATGAAGTCCCTAGTTAATGAATCTCTCAGGTGTTGATGTGTGTGTGTGTTGTTTATATATGTATTGTAATGGTTAATTTTGTGTCTCAACTCGGCTGAGCAATGGTGCCCAGTTGTATGATCAAATGCTAGTCTAGATGTTGTGAAGATATTTTATAGATGTGATGAACATTTACAATCAGTTGATTTTAAGCAAGGGAGATTATATTGGGTAATGTGGGTGGGCCTCATCCAATCAACTGAAAGCCTTAGAAGCAAAAACAGGTTTCCTGGAGGGGAAGGAATTTTGTTTCAAGACTTTAACATCAAAACCCTGCCTGAGTTTCTAGTCTGCTGTCTGCTCTACAGACTTCAGACTTGCTGGTCACCTGAGCCAATTCTTTAAAATAAATCTCCCTCTATTTATGTATGTGTGTGTGTGTGTGTGTGTGTGTGTGTGTGTGTGTATATATATATATACGTTGTTGTTAGGTGCTGTCGAGTCAGTTCCGACTCATAGCGACCCTATGTACAACAGAATAAAACACTGGTGTTGGTTTCTGTAGTTTCCAGCATCACAGCAACATGCAAGCCGTCACAGTATGACAAACTGACAGATGTGTGGAGGATATATATAGTGATAATTAAGATTGTGTGTCACCTTGGCTGGACCATGATTCTCAGTGTTTTGGCAGTTGTATAATGTTGTGATCACTTCCCTGTTGAAATTTGATATGTGATTACCCCCATAATGGAATTTGCTGAGTGGTACTGGTGGGGGTGGGGCCTGTGGTGGCTCACCACCCCCTCAGCCTTCATCTCTCCACCCTCCATCACCAACTTCCTTCCTGCTCACCTTGCCAAGGCTTTTGGCTTGTTCTGGATCCAGCAGCTGCCTCTTGTCTGACCTCCTGTTTGTGGGAGTTGAGCTAGCTGCTTACCTGTTGATCTCAGGATTTGTTGATCTTCACAGCCTGTGAGCATGACTCCTGCTCCTCAACCTGCTGATCTTGGGTTCACCAGCCCCTTCAGCTACGTGAATCAGGAGAAGCCTTGTGGTCTTGCCTGCCAATCTTGGAATTCCTCAACCTTCACAGCCTGTGAGCAGGGAGCCCTGCTCTTGGATCTGCTGATCTTGGGTTCACCAGCATCTGCAGATGCATGAATTGGGAGAGGCCTCTATCCTGACACATGGACTTGGGATGTTTCAACCTCTACAATCCTGTGAGCTGTTTCCTTGATATAAATCTCTCTCTATATATATTTATATGCTTTACTGGTTTTGCTTTTCTAGAGAACCCAGCCTAAAACATACATACACATACAAACATATATATATATATCCTATTGGTTCTGTTTATTTGGAGAACTGACAGACACATGAATATAAAACAACACAAACATTTTATACTGAATGAAAAAATATGCAAGTTACTAAAAGGGTAGGATATTAGTTAGGATACCAGTATGGCTACTTTTACAAAGGTCAAAATAATAGTAGCTTAAATAAATAGAAGTTTATTTTTCTGTCCTGTAACAATCATAACATAAATAGTTCAAGGCTAATATGGTAATTTTATAATAATAGAAATATTGGTTTCTTCCATCTTCATTCTCCATTACCCTCAATAGAGGACTTCCACCTCATGGTTCATTATGGCTGCTCCAGCTCCTGTCATCATCTCTGCATCCCAACTTGCAGGAAAAGGAAAAAAGTGGAAGGCATTATCTCTTCCCTTTAAGGTCATGGACCAGAAGTTGCACACATTACTTCTGTCCACATCCCATCAACCAGATCTTATTCACATGGCCTCACCTAGCTGCAAGGAAAACAGAAAAATATAGTCTTTAATGGAACATCCATGGGTCTGGCTAAGACTGACATGCTGTATTATCAAAGAAAGAAAAGGAGATTGGCTGTTAGGTGACAACCAGCAGCCCTGTCACAGGGACAAAACCAGGTAACCAGGACCGTATATACAATTCTACCTTGGTAGAGCTTACTTCTCTTTGAATATATTCCATGTTGTATCCCACATCAAATGATTTTACTAACCTTCTGTGCCCTTTAAGAACACAAGGTGCCTCTAACATGAACATTTGGGTAATTCTTAGCAGAGGAGCTAAAAACTAAATGGATGACGAAGTTAAACTATATTTCTGCCCCCACTTATGGCATAAGCAGGAAACAAAGTGTTTGCACAAAAGAGCCCAAGGAAGCATACAAGCTTAATGCTCCTATAGTATATGACATAAATTTTAATGGATTTAGTCCTTTTCTATCAGCGATTCAGTAAATTCACTTGGAAATGGAATGGAATTCTTTCTACACAACACTAGAAATAGCAGAATCCCATCTTCTTTTACAACCCCCTACCTGCCACATTCAAGCTCCTATGTTTGGCTTCAGCATTAACAGAATACACCCACTCTTCATTTATCAACATAGGTTCAAAGAACAGACCATTTATGCAAAATCTTGCATTACGTGGAAATGGAGGATGACCACATCAAATCACAAAATGGAGGATGACCACATCAAATCACAAAATGGAGGATGACTACATCATTGCGTAACTGCCAAATTACATCATTACATGGCCAAGCTAAATTCAGACATAACCTTAACTATCACAGCCAACGTAACTCTCGTCTTGATCCTTGGCATTCTTTACTGCCAGACATAGATCATTAATGCACAAAATAGTTGAAGAATAGATTTTTTTACTATTATTGTAAATGTTGGACAATGAGATAGTTGACAACTGAGGAGGTGTAATACATTTTTTTTTTTTTACTTTTTATTGTGCCTTAAGTGAAAGTGTACAAACCAAGTCAGTCTCTCAGCAAAAATTTATATACACCTTGCTATATACTTGGGCGGCAGTTCTACTCTGTCCTATAGGGTCGCTATGAGTCAGAATTGACTCAATGGCACTGGGTTACATACTTCTAGTTGCTCTTCCTCTAATGAGACAGTACACTCCCTCCCTCCACTCTCTATTTTCGTGTCCATTTGGCCAGCTTCTGACCCCCTCTGCTCTCTCATCTCCTCTCCAAGCAGGGGCTGCCCACTAAGTCTTCTGTGTCTACTTGATCCAAGAAGCTCACTCTTCACCAGCATCATTTCCTATCCCATAGTCCAGTCCAATCCCTGTCTGAAGAGCTGGCTTCAAGAATGGTTCCTGTCTTGGGCTAACAGAAGGTCTGGGGACCATGACCTCTGGGGTCCTTCTAGTCTCAATCTGAACAGTAAGTCTGGTCATTTTATGAGGATTTGGGGTCTGCATCCCACTGCTCGCCTTCTCCCTCAGGGGTTCTCCGTTGTGTTCCCTGTCAGAGCAGTCATCGGTTGTAGCCAGGAACCATCTGGTTCTTCTGGTTTCAGACTGATGTAGTCTCTGGTTTATGTGGCCTTTTCTGTCTCTTGGGCTCATAATTACCTTGTGTCCTTGGTGTTCTTCATTCTCCTTTGCTCCAGGTGGGTGGAGACCAATTGATGCATCTTAGATGGCCACTTGCTAGTGTTTAAGACCTCAGACGCCACTCTCCAAAGTGAGATGCAGAATGTTATCTTAATACATTTTATTACGCTAATTGACTTAGATGTCCCCTGAAACCATGGTCCCCAAACCCCTGCCACTGCTACACTGGCCTTCGAAGCATTCCGTTGATTCAGGAGGTTTCTTTGCTTTTGGTTTAGTCCAGTTGTCCAGACCTCTCCTGGATTGTGTGTTGTCTTTCCCTTCACCTAAAATAGTTCTTATCTACTATCTAATCAGAACCCATCTCCCTCCCTCCCTCCCTCATAACCATCAAAGAATATTTTCTTCTCTGTTTAAATTATTTCTCGAGTTCTTATAATAGTGGTCTTATACAATATTTGTCCTTTTGCAACTAATTTTGCTCAGCATAATGCTTTCCAGATTCCTCCATGTTATGAAATGTTTCACAGATTCATCATTGTTCTTTATTGTTGCATAGTATTCCATTTGTGAATGTACCATAATTTATTTATCCATTCATCCGTTGATGGGCACTTTGGTTGCTTCCATCTTTTTGCTATTGTAGACAGTGGTGCAATGAACGTGGGTGTGCACATATCTGTTCATGTAAAGGCACACATTCCTCTAGGGTATATTCCAAGGAGTGGGATTGCTGGATTACATGGTAGTTCCATTTCTAGCTTTTTAAGGAAGTGCCAAATCAATTTCCAAAGTGGTTGTACCACTTTACATTCCCACCAGCAGTGTAGAAGTGTTCCAGTCGCTCCACAACCTCTTCAACATTTATTATTTTGTATTTTTGGGATTAATGCCAGCCTTGTTGGAGTGAGATGAAATCTCATTGTAGTTTTGATTTGCATTTCTCTAATGGCTCATGATCATGAACATTTCCTCATGTATCTGTTAGCTACCTGAATGTCTTCTTTAGTGAAGTGTCTGTTCATATCTTTTGCCCATTTTTTAATTGGGTTATGTGTCTTTTTGTGGATGAGTTTTTGCAGTATCATGTAGATTTTAGAGATCAGGTGCTGATCAGAATTATTATAGCTAAAAACTCTTTCCCATTCTGTAGGTAATCTTTTTACTCCTTTGGTGAAGTCTTTGGATGAGCATAGGTGTTTGATTTTTAGGAGCTCCCAGTTATCTAGTTTTCTCTTCTGCCTTGTTAGTAATGTTTTGTGTACTGTTTATGCCATGTATTAGGACTCCTAATGTTGTCCCTATTTTTTCTTCCATAATCTTTATTGTATTAGATTTTATATTTAGGTCTTTGATCCATTTTGAGCTCGTTTTTGTGCATGATGTGAGGTATGGGTCTTGTTTCATTTTTGCAGATAGATATCCAGTTATGCCAGCACCATTTGTTAAAGAGACTGTCTTTTCACCCATTAATGGACTTTGGGCCTTTGTCACATATCAGCTGCTCATAGGTAGATGAATTTATGTCTGGATTCTCAATTCTGTTCCATTGGTCTATGTATCTGTTGTTGACTACTGTGGCAGAATAATAGGTTCCAAAATTGAGTAGAGTGAGGCCTCTCACTTTGTTCTTCTTTTTCAGTAATGCTTTACTTATCCAGGGCCTCTTTCCCTTCCATATGAAGTTCTTGATCTGTTTCTCCAACTCATTAAAAAGTGTTGTTGGAATTTGAGTCGGAATTGCATTGTATCTACATATGATTTTTGGTAGAATAGACATTTTTACAATGTTAAGTCTTCCTATCCATGAGCAAGGTATGTTTTTCCACTTATGTAGGTCTCTTTTAGTTTCTTTTTTTTTAACCCCCTTTTTAAAAATAATTTTTATTGTGCTTTAAGTGAAAATTTACAAATCAAGTCAGTCTCTCACACAAAAACCCATACACGCCTTGCTACAAACTCCCAATTACTCTCCCCCTAATGAGAGAGCCTGCTCTCTCCCTCTGCTCTCTCTTTTCGTGTCCATTTCGCCTTCTTCTAACCCCCTCCACCCTCTCATCTCCACTCAGGCAGGAGATGCCAACATAGTCTCAAGTGTCCACCTGATCCAAGAAGCTCACTCCTCACCAGCATACCTCTCCAACCCATTGTCCAGTCCAATCCGTGTCTGAAGAGAATGGTTCCTGTCCTGGGAATGGTTCCTGTCCTGGGAATGGTTCCTGTCCTGGGCCAACAGAAGATCTGGGGGCCATGACCACTGGGATCCTTCTAGTCTCAGTCAGACCATTAAGTCTGGTCTTATGAGAATTTGGGGTCTGCATCCCACTGCTCTCCTGCTCCCTCAGGGGTTCTCTGTTGTGTTCCCTGTCAGGGCAGTCATCAATTGCAGTCGAGCACCATCTAGTTCTTCTTGTCTCAGGATGATGTAGTCTCCGGTTCATGTGGTCCTTTCTGTCTCTTGGGCATGTAATCACCTTGTGTCCTTGGTGTTCTTCATTTTCCTTTGATCCAGGTGGGTTGAGACCAATTGATGCATCTTAGATGGCTGCTAGCTAGCGTTTAAGACCCCAGAAGCCACTCTTCAAAGTGGGATGCAGAATGTTTTCTTAATAGATTTTATTATGCCCTTTGACCTAGATGTCCCCTGAAACCATGGTCCCCAAACCCCTGCACCTTCTACACTGGCCTCCAAAGCATTCAGTTTATTCAGGAAACTTCTTTGCTTTTGGTTTAGTCCAGTTGTGCTATCCTCCAATGTATTGTGTGCTGTCTTTCCCTTCATCTAAAGTAGTTGTTATCTATCTAATTAGTGAATACTGCTCTCCCACCCTCCCTCCCTCTCCCCTCTCATAACCACAAAAGAATGCTTTCTTCTCAGTTTAAACTATTTCTCAAGTTCTTATAATAGTGGTGTTATACAATAGTTGTCCTTTTGCAACTGACTAATTTCACTCAGCATAATGCCTTCCAGGTTCCTCCATGTTATGAAATGTTTCACAGATTCCTCACTGTTGTTTATCAATGGGTAGTATTCCATTGTGTGAAGGTACCATAATTTATTTATCCATTCGTCCGTTGATGGGCACCTTCGTTGCTTCCATCTTTTTGCTATTGTAAACAGTGCTGCAATAAACATGGGTGTGCACATATCTGTCCGTGTAAAGGCTCTTGTTTCTCTAGGATATATTCCAAGGAGTGGGACTGCTGGATCCTATGGTAGTTGTATTTCTAGCTTTTTAAGGAAGCACCAAACTGATTTCCAAACTGGTTGTACCATTTTACATTCCCGCCAGCAGTGTATAAGTGTTCCAATCTCTCCACAGCCTCTCCAGCATTTATTATTTTGTGTTTTTTGGATCAATGCCAGCCTTGCTGGAATGAGATGAAATCTCATTGTAGTTTTAATCTGCATTTCTCTAATGGCTCATGATCGTGAACATTTCTTCATGTATCTGTTAGCTACCTAAATGTCTTCTTTAGTGAAGTGTCTATTCATGTCTTTTTCCCATTTTTTAATTGGGTTATGTGTCTTTTTGTAGTTGAGTTTTTGCAGTATCATGTAGATTTTAGAGATCAGGCACTGATTGGAAATGTCATAGCTAAAAACTTTTTCCCAGTCTGTAGGTAGCCTTTTCACTCTTTTGGTGAAGTCTTTGGATGAGGATCGGTGTTTGATTTTTAGGAGCTGCCAGTTATCTAGTTTTTCTTCTACATTCTTTGTAATGTTTTCTATACTGTTTATGCCATGTATTAGGGCTCCTAATGTCCCTATTTTTTCTTCCATGATCTTTATCATTTAGATTTTATATTTAGGTCTTTGATCCATTTTGAGTTAGTTTTTTTGCATGGAGTGAGGTATGGGTCTTGTTTCATTTTTTTGCACATGGATATCCAGTTATGCCAGCACCATTTGTTAAAAAGACTGTCTTTTCCCCATTTAACTGTTTTGGGGCCTTTGTCAAATATCAAATGCTGATATGTGGATGGATTTATGTCTGGATTCTCAATTCTGTTCCATTGGTCCATGTATCTGTTGTTGTCCCAGTACCAGGCTGTTTTGACTACCATGACGGTATAATAGGTTCTAAAATCAGGTAAAGTAAGCCCTCCCACTTTGTTCTTCTTTTTCAGTAATGCCTTATTTATCCGGGGCCTCTTTCCCTTCCATATGAAATTGGTGATTTGTTTCTCCATCTCATTACAGAATGTCCTTGGGATTTGGATCGGAATTGCATTAAATGTATAGATCGCTTTTGGTAGAATAGACATGTTTATAATGTTAAGTCTTCCTATGCATGAGCAAGGTATGTTCTTCCACTTTTGTAAGTCTCTCTTGGTCTCTTTCAGAAGTGTACTGTTGTTTTCTTTGTATAAGGCTTTTACATCTCTGGTACGATTTATTCCAAGTATTTTATCTTCTTGGGGGCTACTGTAAATGGCATTGATTTGGTGATTTCCTCTTCGATGTTCTTTTTGTTGGTGTAGAGGAATCCAACTGATTTTTGTATGTTTATCTTGTATCCCGATACTCTGCTGAACTCTTCTATGAGTTTCAGTAGTTTTCTGGAGGATTCTTTAGGGTTTTCTGTGTATAAGATCATGTCATCTGGAAATAGAGATACTTTGACTTCTTCCTTGCCAATCCGGATGCCCTTTATAATCTTTATCTAGCCTAATTGCTCTGGCTAGGACTTCCAGCACAATGTTAAATAAGAGTGGCGGTAACAGGCATCCTTGTCTGGTTCCCGATCTCAATGGGAATGTTTTCAGGATCTCTCCATTTCGGGTGATGTTGGCTTTGTATAAATGCCCTTTATATTGTTGAGGAACTTTCATTTTGCTGAGAGTTTTTATCGTGAATGAGTGTTGAACTTTGTCAAATGCCTTTTCCGCACTAATTGATAAAATCATGTGGTGCTTGTCTTTTGTTTTATTGATGTGGTAGATTACATTAATTGTTTTTCTAATGTTGAACCATCCCTGCATACCTGGTAGAAATCCCACTTGGCCATGGTGAGTTAACTTTTTGATATGTTGAATTCTATTGGCTAAAATTTTGCTGAGGGTTTTTGCATCTACGTTCATGAGGGATATAGGTCTATGATTTCTTTTCTTGTGGTGTCTTTACCTGGTTTTGGTATCAGGGATATGGTGGCTTCATAGAATGAGTGTGGTAGTATTCTGTCCTTTTCTATGCTCTGAAATATCTTTAGTAGCAGTGCTGTTAACTCTCCTCTGAAAGTTTGGTAGAACTCTGCAGTGAAGCTGTCCGGACCAGGGCTTTTTTTTGTTCGGAGTTTTTTTGATTACCTTTTCAATTTCTTCTTTTGTTATGGGTCTATTTAGTTGTTCTACCTCTCTTTGTGTTAGTTTAGGAAGGTAGTGTGTTTCTAGGAATTCATCCATTTCTTCTAGGTTTTCAAATTTGTTTGAGTATAGTTTTTCATAGTAATCTGATATGATTCTTTTAATTTCACTTGGGTCTGTTGTAATTTCACCCATCTCATTTCTTATTTGGGTATTTGCTTCCTCTCCTGTTTTTCTTTTGTCAGTTTGACCAGTGGTTTATCAATTTTGTGATTTTTTCAAAAAACCAGCTTTTGGTCTTGTTAATTCTTTCGATTGTTTTTCTGTTTTCTATTTCATCTAGTTCAGCTCTAATTTTTATTATTTGTTTTCTTCTGGTGCCTGTGGGTTTCTTTTGTTGCTCTCTTTCTATTTGTTCAAGTTGTAGGGATAATTCTTTGATTTTGGCCCTTTCTTCTTCTTGGATGTGTGCATTTATTGATATAAATTGGCCTCTGAGCACCGCTTTTGCTGTGTCCCAAAGGTTCTGATAGGAAGTGTTTTGATTCTCATTGGATTCTATGACTTTCTTTATTCCATCCTTAATGTCTTCTATAATCCAGTCTTTTTTGAGCAGGGTGTTGTTCAGTTTCCATTTGTTTGGTTTCTTTTCCCTGCTTTTCCTGTTATTGATTTCCACTTTTATAGCCTTATGGTCAGAGAAGATGCTTTGTAATATTTCAATGTTTTGGATTCTGCTAAGGCTTGCTTTATGACCTAATATGTGGTCTATTCTAGAGAATGTTCCATGCGCACTAGAAAAGAAAGTATACTTGGTAGTTGTTGGGTGGAGCATTCTGTATATGTCTGCGAGGTCAAGTTGGTCGATTGTGGCATTTGGATCTTCTGTGTCTTTACTGAGCTTCTTTCTGGATGCCCTGTCCTTCACCAAAAGTGGAGTGTTGAAGTCTCCTACTATTTATTGTGGAGCTGTCTATCTCACTTTTCAATGCTGATAGAGTTTGTTTTATGTGTCTTGCAGCCCTGTCATTGGGTGCATAAATATTTAATATGGTTATGTCTTCTTGGTGTATTGTCCCTTTAATCATTATATAGTGTCCTTCCTTATCCTTTCTGATGGATTTAACTTTAAAGTCTATTTTGTCAGAAATTGATATTTCCACTCCTGCTCTTTTTTGATTGTCGTTTGCTTGATATATTTTTTCCATCCTTTGAGTTTTAGTTTGTTTGTATCTCTAAGTCTAAGGTGTGTCTCTTGTATGCAGCATAGAGACGGATCTTGTTTTTTAATCCATTCTGCCACTCTCTCTTTATTCGTGCATTTAGTCCATTGACATTCAGGGTAATTATGGATAGGTATGAATTTAGTGCTATCATTTTGATGTCTTTTTTTGTGTGTTGACAGTTTCTTTTTCCCACTCGATTTTATGTGCTGAGTAGATTTTCTTTATATATTGTCCTTTCCTCATATTTGTTGTTGTTGGTTTTGTTTCTGCTGAGTCTCAATTTTTTTCTTGTATTTTATTTTGATGAATAGGATAGTTTGTCTCTTTTGTGGTTACCTTATTATTTACCCCTATTTTTCTAAATTTGAAACTAACTTTTATTTCTTTGTATTGCTGTATCTTCCTCTCCATATGGAAGGTGTATGATTACATTTCTTAGTCCCTCTTTATTATTTTAATGTTGTCTTCTTTTATATATTAACTTTGCCATGACCCTTTGTTGGGCTTTTTTTTTTTTTTAATCTTGCTTTGTTTTTTTGGATTTCCCTGTCTGGGTTGACTTCTGGTTGCTCTGCCCAGTGTTCTGCTCTTGGGTTGTTGCCTGATATTATTGGTTTTCTAAACAAAGAACTCCCTTTAGCATTTCTTGTAGTTTTGGTTTCCTTTTTACGAATTCCCTCAACTTATATTTATCTGGAAATATCTTAATTTCACCTTCATATTTAAGCGGCAGTTTTGCTGGATATATGATTCTTGGCAGGCAATTTTTTAAATATGTCATCCCATTGCCTTCTTGCCTGCATGGTTTCTGCCAAGTAGTCTGAGCTTATTCTTATTGGCTCTCCTTTGTAGGTGACTTTCCTTTTATCCCTCGCTGCTCTTATAATTGTCTCTCTATCTTTGGTTTTGGCAAATTTGATTATAATATGTCTTGGTGACTTTCTTTTAACATCTACCTTATGTGGAGTTCGATGAGCACCTTGGATAGATATCATCTCATCTTTCACAATATCAAGGAAGTTTTCTGCCAACAAATCTTCAATAATTCTCTCTTTATTTTCTGTTATCCCTCCCTGTTCTGGCACTCCAATCACTCGTAGGTTATTTCTCTTGATAGAGTCCCACAAGATTCTTAAGTTTTCTTCATTTTTTTAAAATTCTTTTATCTGATTTTTCTTCAAATATATTAGTACCAAGTGATTTATCTTTGAGTTCAGAAATTCTAGCTTCTACTTGCTCAGTTCTGCTCCTCTGACTTTCTATTGAGTTGTCTACTTCTGTAATTTTATTGTTAATCTTCTAAATTTCGGATTGCTGTCTGTCTATGGATTTTTCCAGCTTATTAATCTTTTCATTATGTTCCTGAATAACCTTTCTAATTTCTTCAATTGCTTTATCTGTGTGTTCCTTGGCTTGTTCTGTGTATTGCCTCATTTCCTTCCTGATGTCTTGAAGGGTTCTGTATATTAAACTTTTGTATTCTGGCTCTGGTAATTCCAGGAATGCACTTTCCTCTAGAAGATCCCTGACTTCTTTGTCTTGAGAGCCTGTTAATGTGATCGTGGTCTGTTTCTTTATGTGACTTGATATCAACTGTTTTCTCTGAGCCATCTATAAGTTATTGTATTAGTTTATGTTTGCTTACTGTGTCATAACTGCTTGCTTTGTTTTGTTTTGGTATACCCCTATGGGTTGCTTGAGTGAGGTAGCTTCATTATTTTTGCATTTGGGCTCTGACTTCCTGTCCCCAGATGGGTAGGGCTATTATCTGGTATATCAGTATAGGGAGTCCATTCAGTTTTCTTGAATGAATTCAGCTCAGGTTTCCAGTTAGCAGATCATCAAGTGTGTGGTACAGGCTCTGTCCTACAGTCTTAGAGGGGCAGGGGTGATTGGTGTATATACCAGTATCTGATTGCAGCAAGGGGCCACGCTCTGAACAAGGCAGAGGGCTGAGAACCGACTCCCTAGTGTCTCTGAGGAAAGCGTGTCCCTGTTCCCTTCAGAGTGCAGGTTGTTGAGTTCTGCAGATGGACCATGGGCACCCAAATTTTTTGGTTGTAAGGACTGGGAGTTACCAGTTATCTTTGGACCCCTGTCGTGGGTGGCTGGGTGACCTGAGTGGAGCTACCAGTCCTTAGGTCCCTGATGTGGGTAGGTTTGTTTAATAGGCAAAGCAATGTCAAACGTCAAACATTCACCTCTCCACTGCACAGTTGAAACGGTTGGAGTAGGCCAACAAGGATATAGTCTCCTGAAATAGGCCCACAAAAGTCCTTGCAGAAGGGAAAGTGCTCAAAGTCCATGGATGGTTTATGCCTGGACAGGAGCTGCTTCTGTCCTGAGCTCCCTCGGTTAATGGAGCTAGCAAATTATCTTTTCCCCTAATTGCAAATTTTTTCCTTCCCTAAGGCTGGGAGAATGGCTCTAGGTGCTCAACAGTCCCTATCTCAGGCCCAGGGAATTCACCCACTGAAGCGGGCTGGGGGGCGGGTGGGGGGGCCACGGTAAAATATACTCAAGTACTTAGCTTTTGCCGAGAACACCGTTCTCCTCAGGTTCTGGAGGCATGATTGGGCTGTGCAGCTGGCTGCTTCTCCCTGAGGAAACTGTGGCTAAACGCGAGTACCAGCCCACCACCGACACTCCAGGAATGGTGCCTGAGGGCTCCCTGCGATTCAGGTCCGGTAAATCCTCTCCGCTTTGGAACAGTCTCTTCCTCTCCCTGCCCCTCAGTTCGTTTTCTAAGCTTGCCTTTGAAGCTCAGGGCTCCCAGCTTGTCACAAGTATACTTGTTTTTGCTTGTTTTTTTTGGTCTTGTTGTAAAGAGGACTCTCCGGAAGTGTCTGTCTATTCCGCCATCTTGGCTCCAACTGTCTTTTGGTTTCTTGCAGTAGCATCTTGTAGTTTTCTTTGTATAGGTCTTTTACATCTCTGGTCAGATTTATTCCTAAGTATTTTATCTTCTTGGGGGCTACTGCAAATAGTATTGATTTGGTGATTTCCTCTTCGATGTTCTTTTTGTTGGTGTAGAGGAATCCAACTGATGTTTGTATGTTTATCTTGTGTAATACATTCTTGGTACAAAGAACACAACCTTAGAGTAAACTGAAAGCCTGAAACCACTTCTTCATCTTGCTTACTGTGATCTGAATGACTGGTTCAACTTACATCAGAGTGTGTATTGGTATCATTGTTGAAGAACCTACCAGCTCATAGAACTGAGCTATTTAACATTATGATCAATACAAGGTCTTAATAATGACTCAGAAGCATAATATAATTTATGGGTTCACATCTGAGCTCAATGGAGTAAATTAAATGTTATAACAGTATAGGCTATGTCAACATGACCCTAAAGCTGCCCATTAATTTAATAATCCAGTAGATGAAAATCCATTAAATGGGTCGTTTAGAGAACTAGCTTATGTAGGCAATGAAGCAGAACAAAATTTTTTACTCATCAGCTAATTAGTTTGGCTTTGTGAAGACACAAGTGAACAAAATTATAAAACCGTAGGGGGCTCAAAAAGTCACCATGCCCGGTCGCGTGTCTGTGGCCAGGCCAGTACTTAGCCTATTTTTAGCAAACTTGAGTAACGGGAATTGAACCATCCTCCTCTGAAGTCTGTTCCAGAGTTCAATTAGGAAATGCTTTTATATTCATAACCACCCTGTGCTGCAATCTCAGGCCATTTCCTATAATTTGCTCCTCCATGGAGATGGAAAACAGCTGGCTATTTTTCTCCACGTGATAATCTTTCTTATGTTCAAATTCAGGCACACTCAGTCTTCCTTTTCCACATTAAATAACCCAAACTCCTTTACCCTGTTTTCAGGACACTGTTTTTGTTTTCCAGCTATTGTTATGGCTTTTCTAGGGATTTTTCCACATTGATTTTAAAATGCAAAGCCCTAGATCGAGTAATTTAGAGTGGACTTGCACAGTCTGAGGAACTCTGACAGATTTTCTCTCAATATTTGTCTCTTACAGTCTCAACAACAGGGCATTTTAAAACTTTAGTCCTCAGTTGCCTTCAGATGATTTCTGTGACCCTGAAGGCTCACCAGTTTTTCTTCTGGTAAGGATTTCATTCTGCTTATGGAAAACAACTTCTCGTGTTTGTCAAGGTCTCTTAGGACATGATTGCCTTCCTCCAAAGTTTTAAAACATCCACCTAATTTGATGTTCTCTGCGACCAATAAACACATTCTAACTGAACGACCCTAGATCAGACAAAGATTTTGACAGTGTTAAGGATCCCTGAATTAACACATCTGCATCACCAATGACTACGTCTCCTCACTGGATGCTTCAGAGCATAAACAACTCCGTGTATCCAATTGTGTTCACTTTTCTTATTGACCCAGCTTTGGTCCAGGCCAGTGTTTCTCAACCTCAGTACTACTGACATTGGGGGTCAGGTAATTCTTTTTTGTAGGTGCTGTTTTGTGCATTGTAGCATGTTTAGCAGCATCCCTGGCTTCTACCCACTAGATGCCAGTAGTACCCCTCCTTGGTTGTGACAACCCTAAATGTCTCCAGACATTGCCAAACTTCCCCTGGAGGCAAAATCACTCTTGGTTGAGAACCACTGTTTCAAACATATGACTTGCCTCTAATCTTCTTTTCTTTCCATACAAAAAACTAGATTGGTTCAAGAAAATTTGCTCTTCACAAAGTCTTATTCTTCACTACTCAGCATCCCAAGGCATTGTTGGACTAAGCATTCACCATAACACTGAGAAGCTTTTCCATATTACCTAATTTCATCCATTGAGATCAGCATTGTTGTTGTTATTAGCTGCCGTCAAGTTGGCCCCCGTTCATGGAGACCCCATGTACAACAGAACAAAATGTTGCCTGGACAGGCACCATCTTCACAATTATTGGGTTGTTCAAGTCCATTGTTTCAGCCACTGTATATTTTCAGTGACTTCCGACTTAGGAGGCTCATCTTCCAGCACTGCGTCAGATAATATTCTGTTGTGCTCCATAGGGTTTTCACTGGCAATTTTTGGAAGTAGATTTCTAGGCCTTTCTTCCTAGTCTTAGTCTGGAAACTCTGGTGAAACCCGTCCAACACGGGTGATGCTGCTGGTATTTGAAATTCTGGTGACATAGCTTCCAGCATCATAGCAACACACAAGACACCACAGTATTACAGCCTGGCAGATCAAAATTACACTCCCATTTTACTGTTACGGAGTGGTTGAGCTATGAATTCATTACCATATTTGAACCCAGATCAGCCTGGATCCAAAGTCTATGCTCTTCCCACCATCCAAGATAGCCTCTTCTCTAGATGGGCAGATGACTTGTTATTATTGGCATCACCCTTTCCCCTTTTACAAGATGGACATTTTCATCTTGTTTAAATAAAATCTACCTCTGGCCTTCTGAGGTGGACAAGGGGGAATTCCCAGGTGGAGAATCCCCTGCCAGGGTCAACCTTGGCAGATTTGGGTTTATTTTCTTAAAGGGGATGGCAGTTCCCTAGTGCATCTTTAAAAGGCTGTTCCTTTTTTCTTTTTACAGTCTTGAGAGTTTCACTTCCCCCTGGCCTTATCTCTACTCACACTACACTCACATCCAGTCTCAGTTGGCCTGCTCACTGGGGTGCAGTGGCTTGTACATTCTTCCTTCACCAGTGTTTCACACTGTCATCAGCAGGGTCTTATTATTTTTTGTTGTTAGCTGATGTGGAATTGGCCCTGACTCATGGTGACCTTATGCACAATGGAATGAAAAGCTGCCCAGATTGGACAGTTTCTAGTTCATCATAGCCTGGAAGCTTTACTGAAACCTGCTTACACTCATAGCAACATGCAAGCCTCCACTGACAGAGCCCAGGTGGCTGTGTTTGAAGTGCATTGGCTGGGAAATGAACCCAGGCATCCCTCATGGAAGTGAGAATTCTACCGTTGAACCACCACTGACCTCTACATTTACATAAAGCTTTATATTTTCAAAGCTCCTTCCAATGCATTGCCACATTTGATTCCTGTCACAATCTCTGAGGGAGCCTGGGTGATGAGATTATGGAGATGAAGAAAATGGAGGCTGGGGGAGGCTCCAGATCATCTAGCTGGTCAATGGCAGGAGAAGTCCTGTAAGTCAGGGAAGCCTGCTGACCTCACTTTCAGAGCTTCTTTGCAGGAGACAGTTGTTTTGGTTGGATGGTTGTAGAGTTCTTTTTATAACAACTCTCTGATTTTGTAGTTGTTCACTTTACACTCTGTCCTACACATTTCTCTGAGGGGGTTAGTCCCCTGGGTCTTTCCTTATTTTACAGACAGGACTTTTTTTTCTTTGTTGTCACACAGGAATCCTCTTGCTAACTGCATCCTTTTCTTCCTTCAATGGTCTCCATCATCTTCCTTAAAGAGGAATTTATTTCTTTATACAGGCACCCTCAGGTTTAAGGATAGCCTATTTCAGGTGCATCCTTACTATGCAAATAAATTCTCCTATCAGGCAGTACCAGAAGCTCCCCTTTCACCCTGCTGGCTATGGCCATGAGGGATTTGCTTCCCCTGCTTTCTTGTGGTACATGTTCAGCCTTACCCCAGCTCAGTGTCAGCACATCCTGCAGCCCTGAAACCACTCCTCACACCCAGTCGCCTCCTTGCATCTCATCTATACCTATGTCACTGAACTGAAGTAAGAACTTGATGAAGCACTGCATGTGAGCTCAAAGCTCTGTACACAACCAGGGCATTACAACAAATTTAGTATATGATGTGGAAAGGGCATCCTGTTCACTCAGATCCTTTGTCCCTTGGATTTTTTTCCCTAATAGCTTTTACTTGCCAGTGTCCTGAGATTCAGGAAATGTTCTTTCCTGTAGCCTGTTTTCTTTATCTCATTAATTTCTCTCTTTTCTTCCTTAGGACCCTGAATGTTATAATTTTGCAGACATTTCCACTGAAGTTCTGGAGCATGCTTCTTCAAAGGTGGAAAAAAATGTGGCCATGTTTAGAGGCTCAGGAGGACTCAGTATGGAGGGGTGAGTTGAAGATATAGGAAAAAGAAAGGAGTATTGAAAGAACAAAGTTCTAGAGGAGATAGGAGAAGAAGGGACCCAAAATAGGAGCAAGGAGCTTCTGAGATAGAAGGGATGGAAATAAGATGAGTGTGGATATAGACTCTTGGGGGTGGGAGGAGAAAGGAGCATTTTAACACCTAATCTTAGTACAGTCAGAACTGCAGTGAAGCTGGGCACTGGGCGAGACATTGGTTAGCCCAGCAGTGCTCAGTGCTCAGTGACCCAGTGTAAGGTAGACAGGAGTTGTATGCTGAATGAAGGCTGGAGGTTTGGAGGACAGGTGTTGGAAGAGCAGGGTTGTGAAGGAGCAGAAATACAAGTCCAAACTGGTAACCAGTGGACTCCAGCCTGGGCTGGAAGGAAGTAAACAAAGAGGGTTACTAGACTTGGGTCAAGTCCTTAACAAGAGGGCTGAAAGGCTAGACATTTGTAGTCCGAAGTTTCAAGATGCAAGTTTAAGGTTTCTGACAGAACACTTCTAGGTGATGACAAGACCCAAGATGTGGCAATACAAATGGGCTACTAAAGGTGAGGGCCACTGCACACGACTATGTGGACATGCTCTGCTCCCATGATCATGCCTGGTGTCACGCACAATGGGTAAAATGTTACACAAGCCCTGTCTCATGAATAAGTTCTGAATGACTTTGCCCTATACCCTGTCTTCACCAACCCTCCAATCATTGATTTCATCAGCTTCACCTTACCTTTGCTTCCCCACTCAGATTTTTTACATCCTTTTTATTCCACTGTCTACTTTTATATCTTCAGTATGGATTATACCTGAATGTAAAGAAAACAAAAATCCTCACAAGTGGACCAATAAATAAGACCATGATAAATGGAGAAAAACCTGAAGTTGTCAACCATCTCATTCTACTTGAATCAACAATCAATTCTCATGGAAGCATCAGTCAAGAGGCATTGGGCAATTCTGCTGCAAAGGACCTCTTTAAAGTGTTAAAAAGATGTCACCTTGAAGACTAAGGTGCACCTGATCCAAGCCATGGTATTTTCAATTGCATCACATGCATGTGAAAGCTGGACAATGAATAAGGAAGACCAAAGAAGAGTTGACGCCTTTGTATTGTGGTGTTGGTGAAGAATATCAAATATACCATGGACTGCCAAAAGAATGAACAAATCTGTCTTGGAAGAAGTACAAGTAGAATGCTCCTTAGAAGCAGAGATGGTGAGACTGTGTCTCACATACTTTGGACATGTTGTCAGGAGGGATCAGTCCCTGGAGAAGGACATCATGCTTGGTAAAGTACAGGGTCAGTGGAAAAGAGAAAGACCCTTAACGGGATGGATTGGCTCAGTGGCTACAACAATGGGCTCGAGCATAACAACGATTGTAAGGATGGCGCAGGACTGGGCAGTGTTTCATTCTATGGTACATAGGGTTGCTATGAGTTGGAATTGACTCAATGGCACCTAACAACAACAACTATTTCCACTCTAACTTTGCCATTTCCATCCCTCCAGTATCCCTGCCCCTCCTTGCCTTCTCCTCTTTGCTTTTGGGCAAGTGTTGCCCATTGGGTCTTGTATAGTTGAGCACATTCCTCACAGGTGTTATTGTTTATTTTATAGGTCAATCTATTATTTGGCTAAAAGATGACCTCCAGGAGTGGCTTCAGTTGCAGGTTAAAAGGGTTTCTTAGACCGATAGTCTCAAGGATTCTTCTAGTCTCTATCAGTTCAGTAGGTCTGGTCTTTTATGGATTCAAGTTTCATTCTATAGTTTTCTCCCATTCTAAAGGGAACTTCTGCTGTCTCCCTGGTCAGAGCAATTGGTAGTGATAACTGGGCACTGTGTAGTTCTTCTAGTCTAAGGCTAGAGGAGGCTGTGGTTCCTGTGGGCTGTTAGTCCTACAGACTAATTACTTCCTTGAGACTTTGGTTTCCTTCCCTCTCCTTTGCTCCTGACAGGAAGAGACCAATAGTTGTATCTTAGATGGCTGCTCATAAGCTTTTAAGACA
Source organism: Loxodonta africana (assembly GCF_030014295.1). Taxonomy (NCBI): domain Eukaryota; kingdom Metazoa; phylum Chordata; class Mammalia; order Proboscidea; family Elephantidae; genus Loxodonta; species Loxodonta africana. The sequence continues at coordinate 35,698,938 of NC_087345.1, read as the reverse complement.
CTGCTCATCAAACTACGATGTAGAACATTATCTTTAGGAACTGCATTATGTCAATAGACTTAGATGTCCCCCAAGACTGTGGTCCTTAGGCTTCAAGCCAAGTAACTCAACCCCATGAGGAGTTTGGTTATGTCTAAGAAGTTCCCATAACTGTGCCTTGTATATGCTCTATTATGTGTGTGAATACACATGCAGCATATACAAATGTCTATGTAGAAAATCCGTAACTATACCTATATATGCATGTGGGTGAAATCCGATAAGATTTCCACACCTATTTAACATACATATCTACCTATGTATCCACTCACAAACAATTGTTGTTATAACCGTTGTTAATTTAATGTTTTCAGCTGTTTCTTCTCATTTTGAGTCGAGCCACATTAGCAAATGAAGGTCCCAAAAGCTCCATCCACATCATTAAGGTCGACTCTACTTTGAGCAGGCAGCTCTTCCCCAGTCATCTTTTGAGTGCCTTACAAACTGGGGGCTCATCTTCTGGCACTATATCAGATAATGTTCAGCTGCTATTCATAAGGTTTCATTGGCTAATTCTTTTCAGAAGTAGTCTGCAGGTCCTACTTCCTAGTCTGTCTTAGTCTGGATGCTCAGCTGAAACCTGTCCTCTGTCGGTGACTCTGCTGGTATCTGAATACCAGTGGTACAGCTTCCAGCATCACAGCAACACGCAAGCCCCCACGGTATGACAAACAAATCAAATCAACTACATCTGTGGAAAGAGATGATGGAAAAGCTCAAAAACATCAGTCAGAGCAAGGCCAGGGGCCTACTGCAGAACAGATCATCAATTGTTCATATGCAAGTTCAAGCTGAAACTGAAGAAAATCAGAGCAAGTCCACAAGAGCCAAAATACGACCTTTGAGTATACATAAAAAAAAACAAAAAAAAACCCATTGCAGTCAAGTCGATTCTGACTCATAGCAACCCTATAGGACAGAGTAGAACCACCCCATGGGGTTTCCAAGGAGCTCTTGCTGGATTTGAACTGCTGACCTTTTGGATAGCAGCTGTAGCTCTTAACCACTATGCCACCAGGGTTTCCACCTTGAGTATATCCCACCTAAATTTAGAGACCATCTCAAGAATAGATTGATGCATTGAACACTAATGACCAAAGACCAGGTGAGTTGTGGACTGACATCAAGGACATCATACATGAAGAAAGCCAGAGGTCATTGAAAAGACAGGAAGAAAGAAAAGACCAAGACGGATGTCAGAGGAGACCTGAAGCTGGCTCTGGAACGTGGAGCAGCTAAAGCAAAAGGAAGAATTGATGAAGTAAAAGAACTGAACAGAAGATTTCAAAGGGTGGCTCAAAAAGACAAAGTAAAGTATTATAATGAGATGTGCAAAGAGCTGGAGGTAGAAAACCAAAAGGGAAGAACACGCTTGGTGTTTCTCAGGCTGAAAGAACTGAGGAAAAACTTCAAGCCTCGAGTTCCAGTAGTGAAGGATTCTATGGGGAAGGTATTAAACGGTGCAGAAAGCATCAAAAGAAGATGGAAGGAATACAGAGAGTCGTTAGACCAAAAAGAATTAGTCAATGTTCAACCATTTCAAGAGGTAGCATATGATCAGGAACCAATGGTACTGAAGGAAGAAGTCCAAGCTGCCCTGAAGGCACTGGTGAAAAACTAGTCTCCAGGATTTGACGGAATATCAGCTGAGATGTTTCAACAAACGGATGCAGCACTGGAAGTCACTCGTCTATGCCAAGACACATGGAAGACAACTTCATGGCCATCTGACTGGAAGACATCTATATGTATGCCTATTCCCAAGAAAGGTGATCCAATCCAATGCAGAAATTATAGAACAATATCATTAATATCACATACAAGCAAAATTTTGCTGAACATCATTCAAAAGAGGCTGCTGCAGTATATTGTCAGGGAACTGACAGAAATTCAGGGAGGATACGGAAGAGGTTGTGGAACCAGTGATATCATTGCTGATGTCAGATGGATCCTGGCTGAAAGCAGAGAATACCAGAAGGAGGTTTACCTTTGTTTTATTAACTATGTGTGGATCATAACAAATTGTGTATAACATTGTAAAGAATGGGAATTTCGGAACACTTAATTGTGCTCATGAGGAACCTTTACATAGATCAAGAAGCAGTTGTTTGGACAGAACAAGGGGATAGTGAGTGGTTTAAAGTCAGGAAAGGTGTGTGTCAGAGTTGTACCCTTTCACCATACCTATTCAGTCTGTATGATGAGCAAATAATTAGAGAAGCTGGACTATATGAAGAAGAACGGGGCATCAGGATTGGAGGAAGACTCATTAACAACCTGCGTTATGCAGATGACACAACCTTGCTTGCTGAAAGTGAAGAGGACTTGTAGCACTTACTAATACAGATCAAAGACCACAGCCTTCAGTATGGATTGCACGTCAACATAAAGAAAACAAAAATCCTCACAACTGGACCAATAAGCAACATCATGATAAAAGGAGAAAAGATTGAACTTTTTTAAGGATTTAATTTTACTTGGATCCACAATCAACAATCATGGAAGCAGCAGTCGAGAAATCAAAAGATGCATTACACTCGGCAAATCTGCTGCAAAGGACCTCTTTAAAGTGTTGAAAAGCAAAAGTGTCACCTTGAAGACTAAGATGTGCCTGACCCAAGCTATGATATTTTCAATCACATCATATGCATGTGAAAGCTGGACAATGAATAAGGAAGACTGAAGAAGAATTGACGCCTTCAAATTGTGGTGTTGGTGGAGAATATTGAATATACCATGGAGTGCCAAAAGAATGAACATATCTGTCTTGGAAGAAGTACAACCAGAATTCTCCTTAGAAGCAAGGATGATGAGACTGCTTCTCACATGCTTTGGACATGATATCAGGAGGGATCGGTCCCTGGAGAAGGACATCATGCTTGGTAAAGTACAGGGTCAGGCGAAAAGAGGAAGACCCTCAACGAGGTGGATTGACACAGTGGCTGCAACAATGGGCTCAAGCATAACAACGATTGTAAGGATGCCACAGGACTGGGCAGTGTTTTGTTCTGTTATGCATACAGGGTCGCTATGAGTCAAAACTGACTCGACAGCCCCTAACAACAACAATATAACAGTTGTTGCAGGATTGTGTATATTACAGTACTTTCCAGCTTTAGATGTCCAGCTTTCTCATGTATATGAGGTGATTGAAAGCACCATGGCTTGGGTCAAGGCGTACCTTAGTCTTCAAGGTGACATCTTTGCTTTTCAACACTTGAAAGAGATCTTTTGCAGCAGATTTGCCCAATGCAATGCATCTTTTGATTTATTGACTGCTGGTTCCATGATCGTTGATTGTCGATCCAAGTAAAATGAAATCCTTGACAACTTCAATCATTTCTCCCTTTATCATGACTTTGCTTATTGGTCCAGTTGTGAGGATTTTTGCTTTCTTTATGTTGAGGTGTAATCCGTACTGAAGGCTGTGGTCTTTGATTTTCTCAGTAAGTGCTTCAAGTTCTCTTCACTTTCAGCAAGCAAGGTTGTGTCATCTGTGTATTGCAGGTTGTTAATGAGTCTTCCTCCAATTCTGATGTCTATTTCTTCATATAGTCCAGCTTCTCAGATTATTTGCTCAGCATACAGATTGAGTAAATATGGTGAAAAAGGTATAACCCTGAGGCACACCGTTCTTGACTTTAACCCATTCAGTATCCCTTTTTTCTGTCCGAACAACTGCCTCTTGATCTACGTACAGGTTATTCATGAGCACAATTAAGTGTTCTGGAATTTCCATTCTTTTAAATGTTATCCATAATTTGTTATGATTCGCACAGTTGAATGCCTTTGCATAATCAGTAAAACACAGGTAAATATCTTCCTGGTATTCTCTGCTTTCAGCCACGATGCATCTGACATCACCAATGATATCCCTGGTTCCATGCCCTCTTCTGAATCTGGCTTGACTTTCTGTCAGTTCCCTGTTGATATACTGCTGCAGCTGCTTTTGAGTGATCTTCAGCAAAATTTTACTTGTGTGTGATATTAATGATATTGTTTGATAATTTCCATATTCGATGGGATCACCTTTCTTGGGAATAGCCATAAATATGGATCTCTTCCAGTCAGTTGGCAGGCAGCTGTCTTCCAAATTTCTTAGCATAGAGGAATGAGCAATTCAAGCACTGCATCTGTTTGTTGAAACACCTCCATTGGTATTCCATTAATTCCTGGAGAATTGTTTTTCATCAATGCCTTCAGTTCAGCTTGGACTTCAGTATCATCAGTTCGTAATCATTTGCTACCTCCCAAAATGGTTGAAAGTCGACCAATTCTTTTTGGTTTAATGACTCTATGTATTCCTTCCATCTTCTTTTGATGCTTCCTGGGTTGTTTAATATTTTCATAAAAAAAATATTTTCATAGATGTCCTTTATTCTTGCATACCTCTCAGTGTCTTCCTTTGCCTTGGTCACTTTGTGCTGACTTGCTCTATATTGTGTGCTGTCTTTTCCCTTCACCAAAATTAACACGTGTCTACTATCTAGTAAATGATTCTCCCTTCCAACCTCTCTCGTCTGTGGTAACTATCAAAGAATGTTTCTTTCTGTGTATAAATCTACTATTGACTTTTTATGATAGTGGTCTCATACAGTATTTGTCCTTTTGTGATTGACTTCTTTCACTCAGTATAATGTCCTCCACCCCCGTGTGTCTGTCAGTTTGTTGTACTGTGGGGGCTTGTGTGTTGCTGTGATGCTGGAAGATATGCCACCGGTATTCAGATACCAGCAGGGTCACCCATGGAGGACAGGTTTCAGCTGAGCTTCCAGGCTAAGACAGACCAGGAAGAAGGACCCGGCAGTTTACTTCCGAAAAGCATTAGCCAGTGAAAGCCTTATGAATAGCAGCAGAACATTGTCTGTTATAGTGCTGGAAGATGAGCCCCCAGGTTGGAAGGCTCAGAAGATGACTGGGGAAGAGCTGCCTCCTCAAAGTACAGTCGGCCTTAATGACATGAATGGAGTAAAGCTTTTGGGACCTTCATTTGCTGATGTGGCATGACTCAAAATGAGAAGAAACAGCTGCAAACATCTCTTAATAATTGGAACCTGGATTGTACGAAGTATGAATCTAGGAAAATTGGAAATCGTCAAAAGTGAGATGGAACATATAAACATCAATATCCTAGGCAGTAGTGAGCTGAAACGCACTGGTATTGGCCATTTTGAATCAGACAATCATATAGTCTACGATGCTGGGAATGACAACTTGAAGAGGAACGGTGTTGCATTCATCGTCAAAAAGAACGTTTCAAAATCTATCCTGAAGTCAAATGCTGTCAGTGATAGGATAATATCCGTATGCCTACAAGGAATACCAGTTAATATGACTATTATTCAAATTTACACACCAACCACTAGGGCCAAAGATGAAGAAATAGAAGATTTTTATCAGCTGCTATGGTCTGAAATTGATCGAACATGCAATCAAGATGCATTAATAATTACTGGCGATTGGAATGCAAAAGTTGGAAACAAAGAAGAAGGATCAGTAGTTGGAAAATATGGCCTTGGTGATAGAAACAATGCCAGAGATCGAATGATAGAATTTTGCAAGACCAACGACTTCTTTGTTGCAAATACCTTCTTTCACCAACATAAACGGTGACTATACACATGGACATCACCAGATGGAACACACAGAAATCAAATTGACTACATCTGTGGAAAGAGATGATGGAAAAGCTCAATATCATCAGTCAGAACAAGGCCAGGGGCCAACTGTGGAACAGACCATCAATTGGTCATATGCAAGTTCAAGCTGAAACTGAAGAAAATCAGAGCAAGTCCACGAGAGCCAAAATATGACCTTGAGTATATCCCACCTGAATTTAGAGACCATCTCAAGAATAGATTTGACACATTGAACACTAGTGACCAAAGACCAGATGAGTTGTGGAACGACATCAAGGACATCATCCGTGAAGAAAGCAAGAGGTCACTGAAAAGACAGGAAAGAAAGAAAAGACCAAGGTGGATGTCAGAGGAGACTCTGAATCTTGCTCTTGAGCATTGAGCAGCTAAAGCAAAAGGAAGAATTGATGAAGTAAAAGAACTGAACAGAAGATTTCAAAGGGCCTCTCGAGAAGACAAAGTATTATAATGACATGTGCAAAGAGCTGGAGATGGAAAACCAAAAGGGAAGAACACGCTCGGCATTTCTCAAGCTGAAAGAACTGAAGAAAAAATTCAAGCCTCCAGTTGCAATACTGAAGGATTCTACGGGGAAAATATTAAATAAGGCAGGAAGCATCAAAAGAAGATGGAAGGAATATGCAGAGTCATTATACCAAAAAGAGTTAGTCAATATTCAACCATTTCAAGAGGTGACATGTGAACAGGAACCGATGGTACTGAAGGAAGAAGACCAAGCTGCTCTGAAGGCCTTGGCGAAAAACAAGGCTCCAGGAATTGATGGAATATCAATTGAGATGTTTCAACAAACAGATGCAGTGCTGGAGGTGCTCACTCATCTATGCCAAGAAATATGGAAGACAGCTTCCTGACCAACTGACTGGAAGAGATCCATATTTATGCCTATTCCCAAGAAAGGTGATCCAACCAAATGGAGAAATTATAGAACAATATCGTTAATATCACACGCAAGCAAAATTTTGCTGAAGATCATTCAAGAACGGCTGCAGCAGTATATCGACAGGAAACTGCCAGAAATTCAGGCTGGTTTCAGAAGAGGACGTGGAACCAGGGATATCATCGGTGATGTCAGATGGATCCTGGCTGAAAGCAGAGAATACCAGAGGATGTTTACCTATGTTTTATTGACTATGCAAAGGCATTCAACTGTGTGGATCATAACGAACTATGGATAACACTGCGAAGAATGGGAGTTCCAGAACACTTAATTGTGCTCGTGAGGAACCTTTACATAGATCAAGAGGCAGTTGTCCGGACAGAACAAGGGGATACTGACTGGTTTAAAGTCAGGAAAGGTGTGCGTCAGGGTTGTATTCTTTCACCATACCTATTTAATCTGTATGCTGAACAAATAATACGAGCAGCTTGACTATATGAAGAAGAACAGGGCATCAGGATTGGAGGAAGACTCATTAACAGGTGGTTGGTGGTTCAAATCCACCAGGCGCTCCTTGGAAACTCTATGGGGCAGTTCTACTCTGTCCTATAGAGTTGCTATGAGACGGAATCGACTCGATGGCAACGGGTTTGGGTTTTTTTTAATGGCTGATGATCTCGAGCATCGCTTCATGTGTTTGTTAGCCTCCTGAACGTCTTCTTTTGTAAAGTGTCTGTTCGTGTCCTTTGCTCATTTTTTGATTGGACTGTTTGTCTTTTTGTTGTTAAGGTATTGAAGTTTTCTATATATTTTAGATATTAGACCCTTGTCAGATATGTCATTGCCAAAAAGATTTTCCTATTTTGAGGTTACCTTTTCATTCTTTTGGTAAAGTCTCTTAATGAACATCAGTATTTAATTTTTAGGAGGCCCCAGTTATCTAGTTTATCTTCTGATGTTTGTGCATTTTTAATTATGTTTGATAGCGTATTTATGCCATAAATTAGGACCCCCAGCTTTGTCCCTATGTTATCTTCCAGGTTTAACTTTTAGGTCTTTGATCCATTTTGAGTTAGTTTTTGTGTGTGGTGTTAGGTATGGATCCTGTTTCATTTTTCTCCAACTGGATACCCAGTTTTCCCAGGACCATTTGCTAAACAGACTATATCTTACCCTTTGAATGGGCCTCAACCCTTTGTTGAAGATCAGCTGTCCACAGCTGGATGGATTGAATTCTGGATTCTCAATTATGTTCTATTTGTCTATGTGTCTGTTGTTGTACCAGTACTGGGCTGTTTTGACTACTGTGGCTGTATAGTAAGCTCTGAGATAGGGTAGTGTGAGGCCTCTTACTTTGTTCTTCTTTTTCAATAATGCTTTGCTTATCCAGGCTCCTTTCCATTCCATATGAAGTTGGAGATTAGTTTTTCCATTTTGTTAAAGAGTGTTGTTGGAATTTGGATCAGGCTTGCATTGTATCTATAGATCGTTTTGAGTGGTACGGACATTTTCACAATGTTAAGGTTTTCAATCCATGAGCATGGTATGTTTTTCCATTTATACAGGTCTCTCTTGGCTTTTTTCCAGTAATGTTTTGTAGTTTTCCTTGTATAAGTCTTTTACAACCCTGGTTTGATTTATTCCTAGGTATTTTAGCCTTTTGGAGGCTATTGTAAATGGCATTGTTTTCTTGATTTCCTTTCCAGAGTTCTCCTTTTTAGTGTAGAGGAAGCCAACTAATTTTTGTATGTCAATCTTGTACCCTGCCACTTTGCTGAACCCTTCTATTAGTGCAAGTAACTTTCTTGTGGAGTTTTGGGATTTTCTATGTATTAGATCATGTCATCTACAAATAGGGTTGTTTTACTTTTTCCTTATCAATTTGGATGCACTTTATTTCCCTTTCTTGCCTTATTGTTCTGGCTAGGACTCCCACTACAATACTGAATAAGAGTGGTGATGATAGGCATCCTTGTCTGGTTCCTGTCCTCAAGGGGAATGCTTTCAATCTCTCTCTGTTGAGAATAATATTGGCTATAGGTTTTGTACATGTCCTTAATATGCGGAGTCATTGTCTTTCTATTTCTATTTTGCTAAGAGTTTTTATAAGGAAAGGGTGTTGGATTTTATCAAATGCCTTTTCTACATTGATCGAGATGATCGTGTGATTCATTTCCTTTGCTTTATCTATGTGATAAATTACATTGATTGATTTTCTAATGTTGAACTACACTTGCATCTGTGGTATGAATCCCACCTGATCAGGATGTATTATTTTTTGGATACGCTGTCGTATTCTGTTGGCTAAAATTCTGCTGAGAATTTTTGCATCTATATTCCTGAGGGATATTGGTCTGTAATTTCCTTTTTTTGTGGTATCTTTGTCTGTCTTTTGTATCAGAGTTATGCTGGCTTCGTAGAATGAATTAGGGAGTAATCCTTCCTTTTCTACATTCTGGAATAGTTTGAGTAGAATTGATACCGCCTTTCTCTGAGTGTTTGTTAGAACTCTCCAGTGAAGGCATTTGGGCTGGGGCTTTTGTCTTTACTTCTTCCTATTCATTCAGTCAACACAATTTTTAATAAGCTTATAAAATCAGTGTTTACTACTCTCCCACTTCTTTTAGTCTCTGAATGTTTTTCATTAATACAGTTATGCATCACTTAATGTCCACAATATGTTTCATGAAATAAGATGTTATGTGATTTGGATATTGTACAAACACCATCTTAGAGATGTAGATCCTTTCAGGCATTCACTTACATAATAAGGGGGCTTCCTCCATATTAAAAATTTGCTGGGGCAAATAAACTCCCTCTATAATTTTTTTTTTTATATAATTAGTTTACCTAAGGTTTCAACAAATTCTGCTGCTGCCTTTGCATCAGCACTCACAGACTCAGCACTCACTCTCACAGTATGCTGCAAAAAAACTTTGAAGCACTTGACTCACCTAGAGCTAGCCCTAAACTCAACATTGTAATCTGGTCCTGCTTTTTCTTTAAGCATCTTGAACAAGCTGCATGCCTTAGCAGTGATCTTCAACGTGCTTTTGTGTTTGGTTCTCCACCCACATCATTAACAATTTCTCCATATCTGATATAGGTCCCTCTCAGATTTTCGTCAGCCTTGTAGCTTTCAGTGGAACTGATCCTTCAACAGCTTGGAGAATTTTTTCTTTGTTTTTGAGGATCATTGTGATTGTCATGTGTGACATACCTAAATTTGCCACATCCCATCTGTGATCGGGATCTCTGAACTCTATTATAACCTTATGGGACCACAGACGTACATGCTGTTGAACGTTGCCCAAATTGCCGTTATGTGGTGCATATCTGTATATATTTTATTATGAAAAAGAACAGGTAAACACTGAGTTCTTACTATGTCTCAGGCCCTAGGCTAAGCTTCTTAAGATCTTATTTAATTCTCACAAGGACCTTGCCAATTAGGCGCTCTGAATAGCCTCAATTTACAGGTGAAGACTGTGAGGCACAGAGAGTTAAGTCATTTACCCAAAGCCACACAGAAAGTAAACGGGGGTGCCAGAATTTGAACTCAGGTCTATCTGATTCCAGAGCCTGTGCCCTTAAATGCTACACTCTGCTGTCAGCTCTAATCACAGGCCAACACAGTGAGGAAATGAACAAGCCTCCTTTGTCCTGGACCTCAGAGTGTGCGTGGACATCCATGAGGCACAAGGCCTCCTGCTTTCACTGCCTGGCTCTATTACTTTTGGCTAAAACCATGGCAACCTGGAATAACCCAGGCCCCTTGGTCTCACATTCTTCGCATGCTTGCCAGACCACTGTGTCTCACTTACGCTGATTACATCATTACCCTGGTCCTAAGCTAAGAAGTCAAAATCTTCTCTTCACATTTATGTTTAAACTTTTTCAGTCTGTCAGTCTGACAACATGAGTTTCCCTTTTGCTTTCCTTTCACTCCCATTCTGGCCTTGTTCAAACTTTCCAAGTCTCTTCTGGACCTTGGTTTCCCTTTGGGCCTGGAAAATCCCACACTAACTTTGACTTGAAGCCCTCCCCTCATTTAGCCAGATCGAAGACACTCTTCCTTTTCTTTGGTACATAGAACCCTTTTCTCAGATCATGCTTCTATTGAGGAATTGGAAACCTTCCCGTCTAAACCATTTGTACAGGGAGACATGTAGAACCCACCTGTCCCTTCTTTCTACTACCCTGCTTGCTCTAGCTAAGGCTGGTCAGTATCACTTATGCCAATGTGGGGTAGAAGGCAGTTAATACCCTCGAGAAATACATGGGCATGACGTGGAACTGGGTCTTCAGTAGATAGCCACCTTCTAGATTCACTGAGTACTTGGATGACCCATTTCCCCCCAAGCCCCCTGGTTTTCTGTTTCTCTTCTTCTCTGGTGGGAAAAGGCTTAGGCTCTTTTAAAGGCTACTTTTAAGTACCGAAAACACTCCTTCTTAATCACATTATTTTATGTCCTGAAGAACCTATCCCCAGACTGAGACCAATTTGATGCAGTGATTGTAGACCTGGCTCTGCTGGTTAGCTGTATGTTTTTGAGCAGTAACTCAAACTCCCTGAGCCTGAATCTCTTTTGCTATTAAATATTAGTGGTAATCCATACAGTGTTGCAAGGTAAAGTGATTTACAAAGCATCAATAACAATGTAGTTGTAAACTCATACTGTCCTATCAAGTTTCCAATCTTGGAGGCCCATGCTATAAAACCACCAAAATTGATGCTTTGACTTCCAGGAAGGAAGTAAAAGTCCTGTAGTAGCTTGTTTTAAGGGTAGAAGCAATGGTAGTGACGAGGTGGGGGTGCTTGGTGTTGCCTTAACCAAAAACCAAACCTCTTGCCATTGAGTCAATTCTGACTCATAGTGATCCTATAGGACGAATTAGAACTGCCTCATAGGGTTTCCGAGGAGCAGCTGATGTATTCAAACTGCCAACCTTTTTGTGGTTAGTAGCCAAGCTCTTTACCGCTGTGCCACCAGGGCCCCAGGGTTGCCTTAGCTTCTCTCTGTTCCATGATATAGACAATTTCATGATTCTCAATTATAAAAGTGCATTGCAAGTACAGTTTCAAGGCCCCACTCTCACTTTCCTCTGTGATAACAGAGTCCCATGGAAAGAAGCGTTTTTTTGTATCTTCTTTCCCACCTGATGTAGCAGAAATTTCCAAAATCACACCAGATTGGAGTAAAATTGTAATGTGGAAAAAAATCTTGATAATATAGTGACACGTACATAATTAAAAGGTATCTATATGTATAGTCATAGTATTCTTTCAAGTAGATTAGTCATAATGATAACTTTATGAGCACACCCACCACCACCCATTGCCGTCGAGTCGATTCCAACTCATAGCGAACCTATAGGACAGAGTAGAACTGCCCGATAGAGTTTCCAAGGAGCGCCTGGTGGATTCAAACTGCCGACCTCTTGGTTAGCAGCCGTAGCACTTAACCACTACACCACCAGGGTTTCCAACTTTATGAGCAGTAGATGCAAATAGTGAAGAGTATTTATAAGAGAGCACAGTGAATTTTCAGGCTCTTTTCAAGACCTGCTCTTGCACTGGTGCCCAGTAGAATGCCTATATCTCTAAAGTGATAAAGTCTAGGAATGAAAGTTAAGATCAAGAAGGAGTTGTTCTTCACAGACCTACCAGTTAGAAATACTTTTAGCTACAAATGACGGTAAACCCAACACACCATGGTTTAAACCATACAGACACCTTTTGCTTACTTTAAAACTCCAAAGTTGATTTCTGTGCTTTAACAATACCATCAAAGACCAAGACCTTTGTATTCTTTCACCTAACCATCTTGAGCATGTTGACTTTTGTCCTTATATTGATCACCTCATGTTTGCAAAATTGCTGCCACAGCTCCCAGTATTACACCTTCATATGACAGCATCCCTATCAAGGAGAAAGGAAGAGGAAGAACTACAAAAACAAAAACAACAACAAAACCCCAAAATCTGCTCTCTTTATGTGACTCTAACATCAGTGAGGAAAATCTCTCCCAGAAGCGCCACCCGCCACCCCCCCCCCAAGACTTTGCATTGTTTCTCATAGTCCAGAGTAGGGTCACATGTCACCTCTAGACCAATCATGGGCAAAGGGTAAGAGGTTTCCATTATGATTTATCCCTGGTCCTGGGTGAATTGCAGCCTGAGTGACTATTGGGTAGACAACCAAGAGTGTTAGCCACAATAAAGTAATACAAATGTGGGTTTAAAGAAAAAGGAATGTGGGTTAAGTAAAAACACATTTTCAAATGTAAAGTAGATGAATGTTTTATTCATGAGCTAGAAAACAAGAAACAAATGTATAAAAAGATGTAGTGGGACATGTAGGCAGAGAGTACATATACCACATTCGTGGGCCCTGAGTGTGCTTGTCTCCTCTAAGCAGGGGAGATTTTGAGTGAATGAGACCCACTTAGGTGGAACCTATGAAGGCAAGAAAACTAACATTTGGTGGAAAAACTTTTATGGAGATATCTGTAGGGAACAGAATTGTTGTATCCAACTGACCAAAAAAAAAAAAAAAAAACCCATTGCCATCGAGTCGATTCTGACTTATAGCAGCCCTGTAGGACAGAGTGGAACTGCCCCATAGAACTTCTAAGGAGTGCCTGGTGGATTCAAACTGTTGATCTCCTGGTTAGCAGCCATAGCGCATAACCACTATGCCACCAGGGTTTCCCATCCAACTGACAGGTCTCTAAAAAACATGTTCCCTATGGTGGAATGCTAGGAGCTCTGGTGACACACTGGTTAAGTGCTCACCTGGTAACCAAAACATCAGCAGCTCAAATCCACCAGCCACTTCATGAGAGAAAGATGTGGCAGCCTATTTTCCATGAAGATTTCAGCCTTGGAAAACACTATGGGGCAGTTCTACTTTGTCCTGTAGGTTTGCTATGAGTTGGAATTGACTTCATGGCAACGGAGTCTTTTTTATGGTGGAATGCAGTGGACATCTGCCTGCTAGCCATTTCTTTGAGGATCTGCCCTCCTACCTTCTATGTGAGATTCTACTCTGCAGCCAATTCCAAGATTCCACCATTATGGCCTCTGGGGTGACACGTGATCCTCATTTAGACCAAATGAATTCTCTATCCTGGGCATTTGAGCCTGGAGCAGACATACAGAAGGACAAATGCAGTTGGAGTTAAGTTATTGTGTGGCAAGGCCTAAGAAGAATGTTCTACAGTACCTGCTGGTGGTATCCTTGGGCCTTTCCTGTCTTAAATCATTCCCAGGGCATTCCTAGCTCTTCCTTTCTACTCATTAATTCATCCCACAAATATTTTTGAGCACATCATGCGTTTGAGCAAGGCTGTCCTAGATTTTGGAGATAGAGCAATGAATAAGAATGACAAGGTCTCTGAAAAGGCTCTTGCCCTCATGGAGCTTGCAGTCTATTGAGGAAAATAGATAATAAGCAAACATGATAGTTACAGGCTGGACAAGTACTATGAAGGAAATAAAAGGTGATGTAATAGAGCCCAGCTGGAGAGGCCACTTCAGAAAGGGAGATTAGGGAAAGCGTCCATGAGCTTCCCATGAGCCACCTAATAATCCTCCTTTCTTGTTTTATGTAGCCACGGTCAGTTTCTGTTGCTTGCAACCAAACATTCTTAGCAGATACATAGAAAAAGAGAATTCAGTGGGCCCCATCATAACCTGGAAACCCTAGCCTCTGCATCATGAGCCCCTTTTACTCTGAATCCATGTGCTCAAACAATCTCTTGACAACTAATACAATTTATATTAAAAAATTTAGAAAATATATTAAAGTGCAAATAACATGTTCTGGACAGCAGATAGAAGTTTTCTGCATACTAATAAAGGAGCTCTCCAGCACAAGACTTGTTTGAGTCTGGGCAGTATGAGTCAGTTCTCCCAGGCTCTGATCTCATCCCTAAATGAGATGATGACTTTGGAAGGACAGAACTAAGAGGCCAGGGCTAGTACCCGTGTAATGCGGCAAGGTGCCACAGCCCACGAAGTCTGGCTTGGAGAGCCTGTGCCTCTTATCCAGCATCTTTTAACACTGGAGGATAAATTTGAAGTCATCTAGACCTCATAGTATTAATAAGGAAATGTAGGTCTGGAGAAGTGAAGTGACCCTGTACCATCTTTACGATCATTGGTGTATTTGAGCCCATTGTTATGGCTAGTGTGTCAACCCACTTTATTGAGGGTTGCCCCTCAGGATGTATAAATACAGCTTAGGTGATTGATGATAAAGCCTTAAACTAGAACAATGGAAACAGGAAGAAAACAATTTAAGAAACATTGCAATGATATCAATAGGCCTTGGAAGAAAGAGGAGAGGGAGGAATCTAGTTTGGGGCTGACTGGAGCCCTGGTGGCACAGTGCCTAAGAGCTCAGCTGCTAACCAAAAGGTCAGCAGTTCAAATCTACCAGCTGCTCTGTGGAAACCCTGTGGGGCAGTTCTATTCTGTCCTATATCCTTGCTATGAGTCAGAATCCACTGGACGGCAGCTAACAACAACAACAGTTGCATAAGGAAAAGGAGGACAGGAGAAGCAGTAGTGGGAGAGGAATTGGGGGGGGTGGGTTTTGTTTTAGCCTTGTGGGGTCCCAGATGTCAGGGGAACATTCACTTTAGACATGTGTAACCCCTGGACCTACTGAACCACAATTTGTTGTGTCTCATAGTCCACACAGGAAGGAGACACCATTTCTCAAAGTCCTTCTGGAAACAAATAGTAGAAATTTAAAAAGAGAGACAAAAGTGGCTTAAAGATAATTTGATTGTCCAGGGGACAGTGGGGGGTGAACAGAGGAAGTGGAAGAAGTCAACAAGAATTGAAGGAGGGAGCCAGTTAAAGCAAGCCAGAAATAGACAAGGGCAAGAGTAAACAAATGAAAGAAAGAAAGAAAAAAAAAGATGTGAAAATGTGATGGGGAAGAAAAAAAGGTGGGACATGGAAGATTTGAGGGCGGAAAGTACCCCTCTGTTGGAAGAGCTACAGGACACAATTCTTTCAAGGCTTCTTGTCCCTGGCACTTTCTTAGAATTACTTCCCTTATTTATATCAGCGCATAAAGGGTTTTTTATGAAAAGGAGCCTGCCTGGATTGGGCTGTCCTATGCCTCATTCGGTGTTCATCAATAATCTTAAAAATAACTGCTTCCACCTTAAAAATTTTTGTTGGGAAAACATGGAAGGTGTATAAGAGGTACACATATCAAATCTGCTCCTGGTATTTTTCTTTATCGTCTTCCTCCTCACCTTCCTCTTGGCTTCCTAGGTCAAAAGAGCAGAACTTCCTGTCTGAATTTTAAAGCCTCTGTCGCCTTTATTTTGTTCCTGGCTCAATAGAGATGAATTCCGAGTTGAAGACAAACAATTGTGCCTGTGTACAGTCACTTCATGTTGAAAAGACTCTGAGTGCTTTTTCACAAACCTGTCTTGGGGAAAATTTCCAGTGAGGGATGGAAGGAGGGTCAAATCCATCCTGAAAGGAGAAATTCCAGTTGCTTTGAAAATGAAAATTTTCTAAGTAAATTCACAAAATTCAAAATGTCTAATAAGAAAGAGGAAGCAAATTTGACTGCAAAGGGAGAAATAGCAAACCACACAAAAAAAAAAATCCCTGAGCAGCAAAATTCCGTGATAGTAAGAAAAGTCAATCACATACTATCAGCCTGGTGGCTGGCAATTTGCACCAGTGATCACTGGCAGTCCAAAGTTATGGTCACTTCTGAATCACGAAAGCTGAAGCCGAAGAGCTTTTTGGATAAACTGATGTACAGTGATGCGTAGGTGTACTGTATCCCCAGTCTTGTGCCTCTTGCCTGTGTAAAATCACCTCTATTTCCATACTCCCCAATTCTCAACTTAGAGGAAAGCAGAGATTGTGGATCAAAAAAGGAAATAAATTCTATTAAAATTCCATCCTCAGGATAGAGTTTACTTCTAATATAAGGATGGAAGCCCTGGTGGCACAGTGGTTAAGCCCTCAGCTGCCAACCAAAAGGCCAGTGGTTCAAAACCAACAGCAGCCCCTTGGGAGAAAGATGTGGCAGTCTGTTCCTATGAAGATTACAACCTTGGAAATCCTACGGGGCAGTTCTACTCTGTCCTATACGGCCGCCAAGAGTTGGAATAGGCTGGACAGCAGTAGGAATGTAAGGATTGGGAGCATTAGTGGTTCACTAGTAAAACTCTTGCCTTCCATGCTGGAGACCTTGGTTTGATTCCTGGCGAATGCACCTCATATGCTCCTACCACCTGTCTGTCAGGAGAGGCTTATGTGTTGCGATGATGCTGAGCAGGTTTCAGTGGCGCTTCCAGATTAAGACAGACTAGAGAGAAAGGCCTGGTAATCTTCCAAAAAATCAGCCAAGAAAACTCTGAGTCAGCACAGTTGACCATGGACCTGGCAGTGTTTTGTTCTGCTGTGCGTGGGGTCACTATGAGTCAGATAGAAGCTCAACAAGAAACTCTCAAATAGTATCAGTCATATTGAAACCTTCCTCAGCATTCCTTTTGCCAGTCTCTGCAGAAAGTATTTTCTGGAAACTGTGATGTTCTCCCCTTCTTTGTTGCCTCCTAAAACAGGCAAAATATTGTATTCATCAAAAACCATAAGTATTTATTGTATACCAACCAATGGTATTAGCACTGTTGTGAAATGCAATTTTAAAAGCCAAATCGATACAAAATTAATTTGGGGGGAGATTTTTTTTTTTTTAATTGAAGTTACCTAGAAATGTCGTAAATTCAAGGTTACTGTACATGCCACTGTCACAGGGAGATATCTCTTTTGAATACAATAAATACTTTTTAAAGTAAAAATGCTTTGAGGATTCCCTTTCCACAAGATTATTTTTAGCATCCTGTGATAAAATATTTATTCATTTAGTTCGTTCAAGTATTTGAGGATATACTATGTATCAGGTACTAATCTAGGTGCTGAATAATTCAGTGGCAGATGATAATAATTACAGTAATATACTGAATATTTTCTGTGCATAAGCATTGTGTTAAGAGTTTATGTGCACTGATTTATCTCTTCCTCAAAACACTATGAGGCAGATGCTATTAGTATTCCCATTTTAAAAAATAAGAAAACTAAAAATCAATCACATGGAAACTGAATAACACCCTACTTAAAAACCACTGGGTAACAAAAGAAATCAGAGATGTGACCAAAAAATTCCTAGAATCAAATGAGAATGAAAATACTTCATACAAAAACCTTTGGGACAAAGCAAAGGCAGTCCTCAGAGGTCAATTTATAGCAATAGATGCACACATCAAAAAAGAAGAAAGAGACAAAATCAAAACTTTAGCTGCACAACTTGAACAAATAGAAAGAAAACAGCAAAAGTAGGCCACAGCCACCAGAAGAAAGGCCATAATAAAGATCAGAGCAGAGATAACTGAAATAGAGAATAGAAAAATAATAGAAAGAATAAACAAAACCAAAAGTTGCTTTTTTGAAAGAATCAACAAAATCAACAAACCACTGGCCAAACTGACAAAAGAAAAACAAGAGAGGGCACAAATAAACCAAATAAGAAATGAAATGGGGGATATTACAACAGACCCAGCTGAAATAAAAAGGATAATAACAGAGTATTATGAAAAGCTATACTTCCACGAATTTGAAAACTTAGAGGAAATGGACAAATTTCGAGAAACACGCTACCTGCCCAAACTAACACAAAATGATGTTGAAAATCTGAACAGATCCATAACAAAAGAAGAGATTGAAAAGGTAATAATAATAATAAAAAACTCCCAACAAAAAAAGCCCTGGACCAGATGGCATCACTGCAATTCTACCAAACATTCAGAGAAGAGCTTATGCCAGTACTACTCAAATTATTTCAGAACATAGGAAAGGAATCAATACTTCCAAATTCATTCTATGAAGTCAGCATAACCCTGATACCAAAACCAGGCAAAAGGCAAAGACACCAAAAAAAAAAAAGAAAAAGAAAATTACAGACCAATATTTCTCATGAATATCGGTGCAAAAACTCTCAACAAAATTCTAGCCAATAGAATTCAGCACTGTATCAAAAAAATAATACACCACAGCCAAGTAGGATTCATTCCAGTTATGCTAGGATGGTTCAACATTAGAAAATCAATCAATGTAATCCACCACATAAATAAAAGGAAAGAAAGGAACCATATGATCACCACAATCAATGCAGAAAAGGCATTAGACAAAGTCCAAAACCCATTCCTGATAAAAACTCTAAATAAAGTAGGTATAGAAGGAAAATTTCTCAATGTAATAAAGGGCATCTATGAAAAAGAGGCTGAAAACATTCCCCTTGAGAACAGGAACAAGACAAGTGTGCCCTTTATAATTACTCCTACTTAACCTTGTGCTGCAAGTCCTAGCTAGAGCAATAAGGCAAGAAAAAGAAATAAACGGCATCCAAACTGGTAATGAAGAAGTTAAACTGTCCCTATTTGCAGATGATATGATACTATACATAGAAAACTCAAAAGACTCCTCGAGGAAACTACTGGAACTAAAAGAAAGATTCAGCAGAGAAGCAGGATACAAGATAAACATACAAAAATCAATTGGATTCCTATACATCAACAGAGAATGATGAAAAGGAAATCAGAAAAACAATACCATTTATAATAATAGCCCCTAAAAAAGTAAAATACTTAGGGATAAATCTAACCAGGGATGTAAAAGACCTATACAAAGAAAACTACAAAACACTACTGCAAGAAACCAAAAGAGAGATACATAAATGGAAAAACATACCATGCTCACGGATAGGTAGACCCAACATTGTGAAAATGACAATTCTACCCAAAGCAATTTAAAAATACAATGCAATCCCAATCCAAATACCAATGGCATTCTTTAAAGAGATGGAAAAACTAATCCTTAACTTTATATGGAAAGGGAAGAAGCCTGGGTAAGTAAAGCACTCTTGAGGAAGGAGAATAAAGTAGGAGGACTCACACTACCTGACCTCAGAACCTACTTTATACAGCTACGGTAGCCAAAACAGCCTGGTATTGATACAATGCTAGATCCATTGACTAATGGAACAGAATTGAGATCCCAGATGTAAATCCATCCACCTACGGTCATCTAATCTTCGACAAGGGCCCATAGTCCATCACATGTGGAAAAGGTAGTCTTTTTAACAAATGGTACTGGCAAAATTGGATGTCCATCTGGAAAAAAATGAAGCGACCCCACTTCACACCATATACAGAAACTAATTCAAAATACATGAAAGACCTACATATAAAGCCAAAAACTGTACAGTTCATAGAAGAAAAATAAGATTAACACTCTCTCCTCTCTCCCAGTGCCATCGAGTTGATTCCAACTCATAGCGACCCTATAGGACAGAGCAGAACTGCCCCATAGAGTTTCCAAGGAGTGCCTGGCAGATTCAAACTGCCAACCCTTTGGTTAGCAGCCATAGTACTTAACCACTATGCCACCAGCGTTTCCAGGATTAACACTAGAGGCCATAATACATGGCATTAACAGGATACAAACCATAACCAACGACACAGAAACTCCAGAAGATAAGCTAGTTAACTGGGATCTTCTAAAAATTAAACACTTATGCTCATCAAGATTTCACCAAAAGAGTGAAAAGAGAACCTACAGAATAGGAAAAAATTTTTGGCTGTTACAAATCAGACAAAAGCCTAATCTCTAAAATCTATAAGAAAAACCAACACTTCTACAAAAAAAGCAAACCAATTAAAAAATGGGCAAAGGAAATGAACAGACACTTCACCAAAGACGACAATCAAGCCACCAACAGACACATGAGGAAATGCTTGCGAGAGACATGCAAATCAAAACCACAATGAGATACCATCTCACCCTGGCATTAGTGGCACAAATAAAAAAAAACA
The DNA here is from genome assembly GCF_030014295.1 of Loxodonta africana. Lineage (NCBI taxonomy): Eukaryota > Metazoa > Chordata > Mammalia > Proboscidea > Elephantidae > Loxodonta > Loxodonta africana. The sequence continues at coordinate 35,678,446 of NC_087345.1, read as the reverse complement.
GGAAATAATAAATGTTGGAGAGGCTGCGGGGAGATCAGAACTCTTATGCTCTGCTGGTGGGAATGCAAAATGATACAACCATTTTGGAAGAAGCTATGGCACTTCCTTAGAAAGCTAGAAATAGAAATACCATATAATCCAGCAATCCCACTCCTAGGAATATATCCTAGAGAAATAAAAGTCACCACATGAATTGATAGATGCACACCATGTTCATTGCAGCATTGTTCACAATAGCAAAAAGATGGAAACAACCTAGATGCCCATCAATAGATTAAAGGATAAACAAACTGGTACATACACACCATGGAATATTACACAATGATAAAGAACAACGATGAATCTGTGAAGCATCTCATAACATGGATAAATCTGGATGGCATTATGCTGAATGAAATAAGTCAATCACAAAAGGATAAATATTGTATGAGACTACTACTGTAAAAACTCATGAAAAGGTTTATACACAAAAAGAAACAATCTTTAATGGTTATGAGGGTGGGGAAGGATGGGGATGAAAAAACACTAAATAGACAGTAGATAAGTGGTAACTTTGGTGAAGGGTAAGACAGCACACAATACTGGGGAGGCCAGCACAACTTGTACAAGGCAAGGTCATGGAAGCTCCATAGATACATTCAAACCCCCTGAGGGACTGAATTGCTGGGCTGAGGCTGTGGGGACCATGGTCTCGGGGAACATCTAGCTCAATTGGCATAACATAGTTTGTAAAGAAAATGTTCTACATTCTACTGTAGTGAGTAGCGTCTGGGGTCTTAAAAGCCTGTGAGCAGCCATCTAGTATACTCCACTGGTCTCACCCCTTTGGGAGCAAGGAAGAATGAAGAAAACTAAAGATACGAGGGAAAGATTAGTCCAAAGGACTAATGGACCACATCTACCACGGCCTTCACCAGCCTGAGTCCAGTACAACTAGATGGTGCCCGGCTACCACCACTGACTGCTCTGATAGGAATCACAATAGAGGGTCCCAGAGAGAGATGGAGAAAAATGTAGGACAAAATTCTAACTCAAAAAGAAAGACCAGACTTGCTGGCCTGACAGAGATTGCAGAAACTCTGAGAGTATGGCCCCTGGACACTTTTTCACCTCAGTAATGAAGTCATTCCTGAGTTTCACCCCTTCAACCAAAGATTGGACAGGCCCATAAAACTAAACAAGACTAAAGGGGCACACCAGCCCTGGGACAAGGACTGGAAGGCAGAAGGAGACAAGGAAGCTGGTAAACCTAAGTTTGAGAAGGGAGAGTGTTAACATGTCGTGGGGTGGTTAACCAATGTCATAAAGTGGTATGTGTACTAACCATTTAATGAGAAACTAGTTTGTTCTGTAAACCTTCATCTAAAAAAATAATAAAAATTAAAGAGAAAACTAGAGCACAGAGAGATTAAGGTGCTTGATAAAGTTAGTTAGTGGTACAGCTGGGATTTGAAGCCAGCAGTCTAGGTCCAGAACCTCAGCTCTTAACTCCTTGGAGAACTCCTGCCCTCACGGAGTTTACTTTTCTATCCATTCAAGCGTTTGCTGGTGTGGTTTCCTTTGCAAGCTCATCACGGCCTCCAAGGAGTACATGTTCCACAGATTGCGGAATCACTGGAATAATAACAGCGAGCACTAGATCTAGACTCCAAAAACCTGGACCGAAAACCTCAACAAATCATTTTAACACTTTGGGACTCAGTTTTCTCACCTCTTAACCAGCAACAAGTTGCCATCGAGTCAATTCCAACTTATGGCAACCCATATGTGTCAGAGTAGAACTGTGCTCCATGGGGTGTTCAGTGGCTGATTTTTCAGGTATTTATTCTGAGACGATTCTGAGTGGATTCAAACCCCCAACCTTTTGGTTAGCAGGGAGCGCATTAGCCATTTGCAACACCCAGAGACTCCTTTCTCATCTCTTAAGTTGAGAATAACAACCCAATGTGAAGCAAAAATGAGGCCATGTATGTGGATTTTCTGTATGGTCTCTGAGGCACTATGTTACATACCTGCAAGGGATTGTACCCTTAATTGCATCTGTCTGCAAGGCTGACCCATAATGTGTCTACAAGCCTTGATGAGCTACCATCAGTGTGGTGAATCACCACAAGCGGTTAGAGTAGCAAGAGCTCCCCCAGCTCCGGCAATGCCAAGCTGACCTACAGTGTTCCTTTCGTCTAAGTTTTAGGCAGACGACTCTAGAAGACTTTCAGCAGATAAAATTTTCTGCTCACACAGGGATGTGCTCACAGAAAATTTATACCAAAGATGCTCAGATTTTAAAATGATCAGATATGAACTGTCTACTTCACCATAGTTAACACCCATGTTAATAACAAATGGCTCATGTATCAGTATAAAGTTGAGGAAATGTTCAGACAGTATCCACATAGGATTAATAATCTGTAGGTTTTAATAGCATGAAATTCACTGTCCACAATTGAAATAACATTTGTCACTTGTAGGGGAAACCTGGTGGCATAGTAATTAAGTACTAGGGCTGCCAACCAAAAGGGGGGCAGTTTGAATCCACCAGGCACTCCTTGGAAACCCTGTGGGGCAGTTCTACCCTGTCCTATAGGGTAACTATGAGTCAGGATTGACTCAATGGCAATGGGTAGTAGTTGGTGGGTAGAAGGTAGGGAACTTTTTAAAATCTGTACACCTTTATTCATTTTTTAAATAGAATGCACATCAAAATGTGTTTTGCCATCCTTCTATAGTTTTAAAAATTGTTTTGATGCCAGGAAAGGTTATAGTCTTTAGACAAAGAATATAATTGTTAAGGTCAGATGGGCTGGGCTTGAATCCTCATTCTCCAATTTCTAGTTGTGTGTGTTGGACAAGTTACTCACCTCCCTGGGCCTCAGCTTCTTTGTCTGTGAAATGGGGATATAGCATTTACATTGCAGAGTTGTTAGAAGGATTTGAGATGATAGATGTAAAGAACTCAGCACAGTGACTAATAAACCAAACCAAACTGATTGCTGTCGAGTAGATTCCAACTCACGTTGACCCCAGGTGTCACAGAGTAGGACTGCTCCATAGGGCTTACTTAGCTGTAGTTTTTATGGAACAGCTCACCAGGCCTTTCTTCTGTAGTACCACTGAGTGGGTTTGAAGACCACCAACCTTTGGGTCAGTAGTCGGGTGTAAACTATTTGCACCATCCAGGTACCTACCTCTATGACTGATAAGTGCCCAATAAATAAACATTTCTAGATTTGTGGGAAAAAATCAAGATTTCCCCCTTTTCCCAGGTACCCCTAATTAGGTCTGAGCTGCCTCTGTTAGCCTCCTGCTGCAAGCAGTTCATACCATGTTTTTTATAGCCTAGCACTAGCATTTCCTATACTTGAATAATGCCTGGCACAATAAAAAAAAAAAAAAAAAATTTTAAGGGTAGATTTACATTATATGTAGCCAAAAACTATATAAGCATAAATTTATTTCTAGACCTCTATGCAACTATAAAACCTAACTGAATTTACAAACACAAACCAAAAACCTCTGTAAAACCAGTACAACTCAGAATAACAACACTAATGTGAGAGATGGTGTTTGGAGTAACCTTAATCACTGACCACGAGAGGACCATAGCTCTGACGTCCTCATTGCCACTTCTCTTGCGTGTGGCCCCTTTCCTTGTTTGTACAGTGCTCTGGAATGTCATTTGGCTTCCACAGGCATCACTTATGAATCATTTAGTAATTAAGTCCACCCATGTTCCTTTCTCATTAGCTCGAGATAATTACAGGAGTGCTACTTTGTGCCAATGTGACGGTGGATGCAAACACAGACTTGGGCACTGAACTCTCACAGTCACACCTGGTTGTGGGACAGATGATCACCCAAGTGATCCAGGTTATGCTAATACTAACTTTTTAAGGCTATCACTGACACGAATACACAAAATTTGAAAAGCACCGCAGCAAATTCTTAGACCCAGAGGGTCTACAGACCTTAGTTTAGAAACACTGATGTGACCATCAGGTCCATGAGCCTTGGCATCAGACTATCTGGGTTCGAATCTGGTACTGCCTCATGGTAGCTGTGTGATCCTGGAGAAGTTCACTCATTCAGTCATTCAACAAAACTTCAGTGAGTACCTATTAATGCCAGGCACATTTCTAGGTAATTGGGATATAACTCTCCATGAGTCTGTCAGTTTGTCCCACTGTAGTGGCTTTGAGTTCTCTGTGATGCTAGAAGCTATGCACCGGTATTCAAATACCAACAGGGTCACCCACGATGAATAGGTTTCAGGGGAGCTACCAGACTAAGACAGACTAGGAAGAAGGACTTCACGGTCTACTTCTGAAAAAACTGGCCAGTGAAAACCTTATGAATAGCAGCAGAACATTGGTAGAGTGCTGGAAGACGAGCCCCTCAAGTTGGAGGCACTCAAAATACAACTGAGGAAGAGCTACCTCCTCAAAGTATAGTCTACCATAATGACATGGATGGAGTCAAGCTTTTGGGGCCTTCATTTGCTGATGTGGCGTGACTCAAAATGAGAAGAAACAGCTGCAAATACACATTAATAATTGGAACATGGAATGTATGAAGTATGAATCTCAGAAAATTGGAAGTCTTCAAAAATGAAATAGAATGCATAAACATATATATCCTAGGCATTACTGAGCTGAAATGGACTGATATTGGCCATTTTGAATCAGACAGTCATATGGTCTACTATGCCAGGAATGACAAATGGAAGAGGAATGGCGTCACATTCATCATCAAAAAGAACATATCAAGGTCTATCCTGAAATACAACGCTGTCAGTGATAGGATAATAACCATATACCTATAAGGAAGACCAGTTAAAACAACTATTATTCATATTTATGCACCAACCCCTGATTCTAAAGATGAGGAAATTGAAGGTTTTTAACAACTTTTGCAGTTTGAAATTGATCAAACATGCAATCAAGATGCATTGATAAATCCTGGTGATTGGAATGTTGAAGTTGGGAACAAAGAAGGAATAATAGTTGGAAAATATGGCCTTGGTGATAGAAATGACACCAGAGATGGCATGATAGAATTTTGCAAGACCAATGATTTCTTCATTGTAATACCATTCTCCAACAACAAAACCAGTGACTATATGTGTGGATCTCACCATATGAAATACACAGGAATCAAATCAAATACATCTGTGGAAAGAGACGATGGAAAAACTCGATATCATCAGTCAGAACAAGTCCAGGAGCCAACTACAAAACAGACCATCAATTGCTCATATGCAAGTTCAAGTTGAAGCTGAAGAAATTAGAGCAAGTCCACAAGAGCCAAAATAGGACTTGGAGTATATCCCATCTGAATTTAGAGACCATCTCAAAAACAGATCTGACACATTGAACGGTAATGACAGAAGAACAGACAAGTTGTGGAATGACATCATATACACACACAAAAAAAGCAAAGGTAGTTAAAGACACAGGAAAGAAAGAAAAGACCAAAATGGATGTCAGAAGAGACTCTGACCTTGTTCTTGAACGTTGAGTAGCTGAAGTGAAAGGAAGATGTAATGAAGTAAGAGTTGAACAGAAAATTTCAAAGGACTGCTTGAGAAGACAAAGGAAAGCATCATAATGACATGTGCAAAGACCTGGAGTTAGAAAACAAAAAGGCAAGAATATGCTTGGCATTTCTCAAGCTAAAAGAACTGAATTAAAAATTCAAGCCTCTAGTTGCAGTATTGAAAAATTCTACAAGGAAAATATAGAACAAAGCAGTAAGCATCAAAAGAAGACAGAAGGAAGACAGAGTCACTGTACCAAAAAGAATCGGTTGACATTCAACCATTTCAGGAGGCAGCATATGAACAAGACCCAAGCTGCACTGAAGGGAATGGCAAAAACAAGGCTCCAGGAACTAAGGGAACACTAGTTGATATGTTTCAACAAACAGATGTAGCGCTGGAGGTACTCACTTCTCTGTGTCAAGAAATGTGGAAGACAGCTACCTGGCCAGCCGATTGGAAGAGATCCATGTTTGTGCCCATTCCAAAGAAGGGTGACCCAACAGAATGCATAAATTAGCCAACAATATCATTAATATCACATACAAGTAAAATTTTGCTGAAGATCATTCAAAAGCGGTTGCAGCAATACATCAAGAGGGAATTGCCAGAAGTTCAAGCTGGATTCAGAACAGAACATGGGACATGGGATATAATTGCTGATGTCAGATGGCTGAAACCAGAGAATAACAGAAAGATATTTGCTGTGTTTTATTGACTATGCAAAAACACTCGACTGTGTGGATCATAACAAATTGTAGATAACATTGAGAAGAGTGGGAATTCCAGAACACTTGTGCTTGTGGGCAACACTATACATAGACCAAAAGGCAGTTGTTCAAACAGAACAAGGGGATACTGCATGGTTTGAAGTCAGGAAAGATGTGTGTCAGGTTTGTACCCTTTTATCATACTTATTCAATCTTTATGCTGAGTAAATAATCTGAGAAGCTGGACTATATGAAGAAGAGCACGGTGTCAGGGTTGGTGGAAGCTCATTCACAACCTGCGATATGCAGATGACACAAACTTGCTTACTGAAAACAAAGAGGACTTGAAGCACTTATTGATGAAGATCAAAGACTATAGCCTTCAGTATGGATTGCATCTCAACGTAGAGAAAACAAAAACCCTCACAACTGGACCAATAAACAACATCATGATAAAGGGAGAAACAACTGAAGTTGTCAAGGATTTAATTTTACCTTGATCCACAAACAACACCCATGGAAGCAGCTGTCAAGAAATCAAATGACACATTGCATTGGGCAAGTCTGCTGCAAAGACCTCTTTAAAGTGTTACAAAGTGAATATGTCACTTTGAGGACTAAGATGTACCTGACCCAAGCCATGGTATTTTCAATTGCCTCATATGCATGTGAAAGCTGGACAATGAATAAGGAACCTCCGAAGAATTGATGCCTTTGGATTGCTGTTTTTGCGAAGAATATTGAATATACCATGGACTGCCAGAAGAACAAACAAATCTGTCTTGGAAGAAGTACAGCTAGAATGCTCATTAGAAGCAAGGATGTCAAGACTTCATGTCACATACTTTGGACATGTTATCATGAAGGACCAGTGCCTGGAAAAGGACATCATGCTTGATAAAGTATGTCATAGTCGTTGCTGTTAGGTGCCACCGAGTCGGTTCCAACTCATAGCAACCTTACGTACCACAGAACGAAACACTGCCCAGTCCTGCCCCATGCTCACAGTCATCGTAATCCTTGAGCCCATTGTTGCAGCCACTGTGTGAATCCATCTCGTTGAGGGTCTTCCTCTTTTCCACTGACCATGTACTTTATCAAGCATGATGTCCTTCTCCAGGGACTGATCCCTCCTGATAACCTGTCCACAGTATATAAGATACAGTCTTGCCATCCCTGCTTTTAAGGAGCATTCTGGTTGTACTTCTTCCATGACAGATTTGTTCATTCTTTTGGCAATTTATAGTATATTCAATATTCTTCACCAACACCACAATTCAAAGGCATCAATTATTCTTCGGTCTTCCTTATTCACTGTCCAGCTTTTGTATGCATATGATGCAATTAAAAATACCATAGCTTGGGTTGGACACACCTTAGTCTTCAAGGTGACATTTTTGCTTTTCAGCATCAAGTAGGGTAAGCAAAAAGGAGGAAGACCCTTGACAAGATGGATTGACACAGTGGATGTAACAATGGGCTCAAGCATAGCAATGATGGTGAGGATGGTGCAGGACCAGGCAGTGTTTCCTTCTATTATACACAGAGTCACTATGAGTCAGAACTGACTCAATATTACCTAACAACAACTGGGATATAACTGGATACAAGAAAAACAAGGTCAGAGAGACTGGAACACTAATACACTGCTGGTGGGACTGTAAAATGGTACAACCACTTTGGAAATCGATTTCGTGCTTCCTTAAAAAGCTAGAAATAGAACTACCATATGATCCAGTAATCCCACTCCTTGGAATATATCCTAGAGAAATAAAACCCTTTATACGAACAGATATATGCACACCCATGTTCATTGCAGCACTGTTTACAATAGCAAAAAAGGTGGAAGCAACCAACATGCCCATCAACGGATGAATGGATAAAAAATTTATGGTATATTCACACAGTGGAATACTACATATCAATAAAGAACAATGATTAATCCATGAAAAATTTCATAACATGGAGGAATCTGGAAGGCATTATGCTGAATGAAATTAGTTAGTTGCAAAAGGACAAATATTGTATGAGACCACTATTATAAGAACTCAAGAAATAGTTTAAACAAAGAAAATATTCTTTGATGGTTACGAGAGTGGGGAGGTAGGGAGGGGGTATTCACTAATTAGATAGTAGACAAGAACTATTTTAGGTGAAGGGAGAGACAACACACAACACAGGAGAGGTCAGCACAACTGGACTAAACCAAAAGCAAAGAAGTTTCCTGAATACAACAGAACACTTTGAAGGCCAGCATAGCAGGGACTGGAGTTTGGGGACCATGGTTTCAGGGGACATCTAGGTCAATTGGTATAATAAAATCTATTAAGAAAACATTCTGCATCCCATTTTGGAGAGTGGCGTCTGGGGTCTTAAAAGCTAGCAAGTGGCCATCTAAGATGCATCAATTGGTCTTGTCCCACATGGTGCAAAGGAGAATGAAGAACACCAAAGAAACAAGGTAATTATGAGCCCAAGAGACAGAAGGGACCACATAAACCAGAGACTATGTCAGCCTGAGACCAGAAGAACTAGATGGTGCCCAACTGCAACCGACATCTGCCCTGACAGGGAATACAACAGAGAACCCCTGAAGGAGCAGGAGGGCACTGGGATGCAGACCTCAAATTCTCATAAAAAGGCCAGACTTAATGGTCTGACTGAGGCTAGAAGGACCCCAGAGGTTATGGTCCCCAGACCTTCTGTTAGCCCAAGACAGGAACCATACCCAAAGCCAATTCTTCAGATAGGGATTGGACTGGACTATGGGATAGAAAATGGTACTGGTGAGGAGTGAGCTTCTTGGATCAAGTAGACACATGAGACTATGTGGGCAGCTCCTGTCTGGAGGGGAGATGAGAGGCAGAGGGGGATAGAATGGACATGGAAGTAGAAGGTGGAGAGAAGGAGTGTGCTATCTCATTAGGGGAGGGCAACTAGAGCATAGAGCAAGGAGTATATAAATTTTTGTATGAGAGACTGACTTCATTTGTAAACTCTCACTTAAACCACAATAAAAATTAAAAAAGGGAAACATGGAGTTTAATTTCTATAATTTATTGAAGAAATTACTTAACCTCCTCCCTGAGTCTATGTTTCTGTCTCTAAAATGCAGATAATAATTGAGCCTAGCTCATACGGCATCTGGAGGACTAGATGAAATGATATGTGTTTAGAATGTGTGCTGTATTTTTTTATTTGTTCTTCCAGTTCCACTCTCCAGCCTTCCCACCCTGCTCTGGGCCCAGGAAGCTGACCAGTATGGAGCACATGCCCAGGCTCCTTGTCCTTTTGTTGTATAGGGCTTGGCTAGGAGAAGCACTGGCAGAGAACAGAAGGTGGGAAAGTGGGTGGAGTACTTATTCCCTAGACTCCCTGTCTGCTGAGATTCTGGTAGGCAATAGCCCCTTTGCTCCACTGATGGCCACAGTTTCTGTCTCACAACCCTCTCCTTCAGCTTTAGCTCTCCTCCAGCTTCCAGATAATGCTCCCTCTATGCACTCTTTAGAGTCCCTGGGTGGTGCTAACAGTTAAAGTACTTGGCTATTAACCAAAAGGTTGGAAGTTCAATCCCACTGAGAGGCTCCTCAGAAAAAAGGTCTCAAGATCTACTTTTTAAAAATCAGCCATTGAAAGCTCTATGGAGCACAATTCTACTCTAACACACATGGGGTCAACAGCAACTCTTTTATGCACCCTTCAGATTAAGGAGCAGGGAAGATTACTCAATAAGCAAGGTAAGCATGTGTTTAGGGCATGAACAAAACAAGGGCGCCAGTTGTCCAAAGCAAAGGCCCGTAGATGCCAAGCAAACAGGACACAAGGAAAAGCACGCAGTGGAAGGAAACTGGCAGGGCGCTAAATGAAATCGATACCAGCTCCAGTGCATGCCAAAGTGCCAGCAGGAAGTAAAGTTCATACAAGGTCATGGGGGCGAGCTCATGCAAAATTGTTTAAGCTATGAGGCCCTTACCACTTCAACACCTTCGTTGACATCTGTCTCCTACAGTCCCCTCCTGTGTAATTGAAACTTCTTATCTCAGGGGGTCTCAGGAGAATACGATTTCTTTCTAATAAACAATAGGCAGATCCAACATGAGTGGTTATTGGGAAGGAGGGGTTATATTAATAGATAACAGGTCTCTGATCCATTTTGAGAGAACCATCTTGTACATCCAGGTCTGCTGATTCGCAACTCCAGCCAAGAGGGCTAGCAATGCTCTTTGTCATGATACAAACACAAGGGTATGCTCTTGTGCACGTCCTGGTAAACAACCAATGGGAACTCCAGTCCCAGATGATGCAAAAAAGAAATGAAACTTGTCTAAGTCAATCATTGTAATGAATTCAGTCAAGTTACTTTTTAACTGTGTATTATTTATGTACAGAGTTATGTCCTAAGTTGTAAACAATATTTATAACTTTAACTTTAAAATATATTTGGGCTAAACACAGACACAATCTAGCATACGTTTAACGTAATACTAACATAGGTAATAATTTAACATAATACTAACATAGCAAATGCCCAGAAAATATTGGAAATATTACTATTTATCTGACACCAAAAGTTTATATTTGTGTATCAAGTGAGGTATGTTTTTTATTGTCTGTTGTGTGGGACACAGTGCTTGATATTACTCTAAATATGCTAATAAACAAGATATTAGGCACATTAAAAGGATGCAAAATATGTTTCTGTTTTGCAACAATGAGTGTGTTTCTAAATTCATCTTCCAAGAAAGCAACAACTGGTGTTTATCAAAACATTATATTTATATTTTTTCAGAATATTTGCATATATCCATGTCAGGAAATTGAACAATTCCTCAAGGAAATAAATGAATATTTAGATAATAAAAATCATATAAATGTTTTATTTTCCATTTCCCTTAGAACTGACTTTGTTTTAAGAAATTGATAGTGTTATGACTCAAAACAAACTTGATCGTCGAGAAGTGTGCTATAGTTACATCGATTGTGTACGTATTGCCAAATATTGAAGTTGAACAATTCTACAAAGAAATAAAATGTACATTTTATAAATTTTGTATACAATAACAATTATATTTCAGACTTGTCATTTCAGACTGGTCGGGTATAACCTCATATTCAGCTCTTTCTCAGTGACCACGTAAGAGTGCACCAGCAGCGTTATAATCACTTGACTTGTGATGTATCTGAGCCCGCCCTGCTGTGTGCAACGGCTCTCGCCCCCACTGGGTATCAGCAGTGGTCCAATGAACTGTGAAGAGTCAGCATCAAAGGACGGAAAGTGAGTGTGAAAGTTTTTAAGTATTTTCAAGATGGAAAACACTCGTGGAGATGTGCAAAGGGGCTGCCAACAAACATCCTATGACAAAGGAATGAAATTCTTTCTGACTGCCTTGTAAGTACTATTTCTTTTGATTATCTCAGACCTAAGAACAAAACCACATGTTCCAAATCAACTTCTTTACTTACTAATTTTCAAATATAAATTTTTGTGTTAACGTCCAAATGTGAATGTAAATTTTATTTATTTTCAATTATTCAAATTTATTTGCTACAGTAGAACCAAATTTAAAAGGTGACATAATTTTATACCCAGGTAAAATGAAATGGCAACCACTAAACAGAGTACACAAATGAAAGCTCGCAAAAGATAAAAAGGATTTGTGAATCCTTAAAAACAATTCCAAAATTAACTTCCTCTTTAAAACATAACGAATCAGAAGAGACTTCTTTCATTGAACGCTCAACTTTAATGGGTGCAAATCATTGTACTAATACCACTAGTGCTGAAATTACTAATAGCGGTATGAATATAACAGAATTTGTTCCAAATTCTGCATCCATTCCCTGCTGTAGTAAAAAAAAATTAATAATGGTATAGAAAGGGAAACTATTTTAGAATCTGAAATTGTCACATCTGCAGACCCTATAAATAACAGAAATGCAGATCCTGCTTTCTGGAATAATTTTTCTTCTAATCATGTAAATTATTGGATCGAAAGAGGCCCAAGTGATTGTCAACATCACAGTGGACCTTTTGAAAATTTAGGTTGAAAATTTCTGGGTGGTAAACAAACAAGGTTCTATAGCCAGAATATATTTCTAGGGTGTAAAGCTAATGGTGAAAATTATAAGAGGGAGTGGCTACTTTATTCTCTATCAGTCGGCTCTACATATTTTGTTTGCAAACTATTCAGTCCTAAATCATTTACTTCTCAAATGGATTTAGCAACTGATGCAACTCAAATATGCTTGATAAACATAAAGACAGTTCAATCCACAGAGATTGTATGTTGTCATATTTAAACTGAAGATATGGTTTTGGCTTAACTCGTGAACTGAAAACACAAATTAATGAAGAATGTCAGTATTGGAAGACCGTTTTTCAACATATTGTTGTCGTCGTTATAACAATTGCTGAACGTGGACTATCTTTTTGAGGAAGAAATGAAGTGTTTGGGTCCCCATGAAATGGAGATTTGGAGGTTTGCTTGAACTTGTTGCTCATTTTGATCCATTTTTAGGCAAGTTATGCTTCAAAATATGGTAACACAGTAAAGGGCAACTCATCGTTTATGTCTAAAACAACCTGTGAAGAATTAAACTTAGTGATAAAGTTGCATCAACCATTTTCTGTGAAATAAGTATAGCTCGATATTTCAGTTTGTATGTAGATTCTACTCCTGATCTTTCTCATACAGGTGAGCTAAGCATTGTTTTAAAATATGGATTTCCAACAGATGAAAAACCTGTCGAGCGATTTATCACATTTACTAGCTTAAAAAGTCATACCGGTGACGAAATTGCAAATCAAGTACTTCACTGCATTTATGTGAAGTTTGAAAAATTGATTTTTCTAAGTGCAGGGGCCAGTCCTGTGCCAATGCTACCAATATGTCAGGGCATGATAAAGGTATGTAACAGAAAATTTTAGAATGTAATGAATATGCCATTTTCATACCATGGTCTGCACGTTCACTTAATCTTGTAGGATATAGTGCAGTAGATTGTTGCCTAGGAACAGTTGATTTTTTTTTCTGCTGTTCAGTTGCTCTACACATTTTTTTGCTGCCTCTCCTCACTGGTGGAAAGTTCTTAAAACATATTTAGGCAATGATTGAGTATTAAAATGCCTTTCTAATCCACGTCAGGAAGTGCATGCTGTAGCAACATGTGCGATCCTAGAATTGTACAGTCCTTTCTAGGTTCCTTGGAAAATATTGCTGAAGACCAGACACAAAAAGAGAAGTTGAAAACATTGCCAACAAAATGCAAACATTAGAGCATGTAGTTACATTGGTTATATTGCAGTATTTTCTTCAGATAAGTCAAGCTTTTCAAGATTCAGAAGTAAATTTAAAGACATGCACAGATCTCTACCAGTCGTTAACGAGGTATTTACATAATTTAAGAGATTTTGAAAACACAACAAAACAAATGCTACCAAATACTGATTATCAAGCAGCTCACCACTGCAGAAGCATTAGAACGAAACAAGTAAACGACTAAAGTGCTCCAGAAGTACTGAGTGCCAGAGATTAATTTCTGGTAACCAGATGCTACACCATCTTTGACACACTTGAATCTTGTATGAAAAGAAGGGTGAAAGTGTATGAAGTTCTTTTAAATAGATTTTCCTTCTTAAACAATGTGGATATACCTAATGAATAATGTGTGAAGGCATCCAAGAAATTAGCACAGTTTTATCCTGATGACTTAAATACAACATTTATGGAGAAATGTGACAATTTCATTCTTACACAAGAACTAAGTTTACAGATTCAGGAAAGAAAAATTTTACCTAGGCATGTATGATTCCATAATAGAAACTAAAATACAATGCATTGAAATTGCTTTACACATATTCCTAACTTTAATGATCACAAACTGCACAACAGAACCCTCATTTTTGTCCATAAACAACCCTCAGCATACAACAATGACTCAAGAAAGACTCGATTCATTATCCTTACTATGTATGTAAGTGGATGCTGTGCAGCTTAATTGTGATGAAATCATTGAAGAATTTGTAAGAGCAAAAAATAGAAAGAGATGTTTTTGAATTATAACATGTTAGAGATGAAAGATCTAAAAATAAAATATAGTAATTTACTATAATATCTGTTTTCTGATCATTAAATTCTCCTTTATGACATCTTTGCTTTTGTTCATTTATAGTTATAGCATTTATTATAAAACAAGCACCAAAATTGAAGTTTAAAGCAAAATTGGTGAAAATCAATTTTTCATTGTAGGAGATCAATAGAATTTTACATTGATTGTTGAAACAACTAAGTGCACTGACTCATTTTCTTTGTTATAGAATATATGGAATATTATTTTTGTAGAAAATACAATATATAGTAAAAATCTTACTACCCCACATCCACTAAAAATTCTATAATCCAGTTCATCTCATTCTGCTAAAATGGCCAATTCTGCACTCAATCACCAACATTATAGTCATATTTAAAAAGAAGTTACATCATGGATAGATAGCTAAGACACACACACACACGTACATATACATATATATACATGTATAGGTGGTATAGTGGTGAAGAGCTATGGCTGCTAACCAGAAAAATGTCGGCGGTTTGAATCCACCAGGTGCTCCTTGGAAACTGTATGGGACAATTCTACTCTGTCCTTATAGGGTTGCTATAAGCCTGAATCGACTTGATGGCAATCGGTTCAGTTTTTTTTCTTGTTTGTTTTATATAACTCACATATCCCATTCAAATGCAGGAGTAAGTAGAGGAGGGGGTACCATGGATTAGTAGAGTTTAGGACCCTCACATGCGTTAATCTGGCCTTGTTGATGAGGGTAACCACTCTAGCTGTTGATAGCTGCAGGTTTCCTCATCATTTCTTGCTGGTTTCTCTTAACCCTGCCTGTACCTTAGAAAATAGTCCCATTAATCCCTTTACTCCAGATTCCATTTAAACATATCACCAGTTTCCTGCTGGGTCCCTGCTTTGGAATTATACATAAAGGGTAACCTTATTTTACAAACTTAAATGTGTAAGAAGGGTCACGTAATCTATTTTTGTTGAATAAAATTAAATTTGTCTCCAATTGCCTATTCCATTGGGTTGGCAGGAAATACTGCACCAATTCTTTTCTTTAGGCTCTCACTAGAATATGGAATGATATTCTTTCACCTCCAGCAACTCACTGCTGTTGCGATCTCACTGTCCAAGCCCATATGCACTCAGGTCATACACTGCACAACAGCATCTCCTTTAAAGGGGCACATGCACATTGCACACCTAAACTCAGGTTAATGGGAGCGTCTAGGTGGACAAGAAGCACTGGTGGTGCAGTAGTTAAGTGCTTGGCTGCTAACCCAAAGGTTGACGCTTCGAATCCACCAGCTGCTCCATGGAAGAAAGATGTGGCAGTCTGCTTCCATAAAGATTACAGCCTTAGAAACCCTATGGGACAGTTCTACTCTGTCTTATAGCATTGCATGAGTTGGAATTGACTCGATGGCAATGGAATTTGGTTTTATAGGTGGGCATGGATATTCTGGGCCTCCTGGCTGAAACTTTCAGCAATGAGGTCCACACAGCGTTGCTCACAGTAGAGTATGCACGTGCATGCACACACACACACACACACACACGCTGGCACACAGTGCCATGCTCTGCCCCAACATACTCCAGCAGTTGCTTCTTTATTCCACCCACAACCCTTGGAGACCCCATTCCGTGTGTCCCTCCCTTCAAACCCGACCATTTCTCCTCACCTACCGGCAACATGTGCCCAGCTGTGTACAGTGTATGTGAAAAAGCTAGAGGCTAGGTGTATGAGCACGCAGTCAGGGCTGTTGCCCGTCAGGAGTTCTGGAAAGATCCACCAAGGTGAGCTGTTCAAATTGTACAGTAGAGTAAACCCGCTGCAATTCAGTGTACCTGACTCACGTGCTCCACAGAGTTTTCAGTGGCGGAGTTTTCGGAAGCAGATGGTCAGAGCTTTCTTCTGGAGCGCCTCAGGGAGGACTCAGATCTACAACCTTTTGGCTAGCAGCCCAGTGAGTTAGCCATTTGCACCATCCGGGGACTCTGTACAGTAACATACTAATTTAAAAGTAATTTACTGTCCCTGAGAAACAGGACGCCTTTTGCTAATTTGCAAAAAGGTGCTATATGGACTAGTGGTGGCCCGTTTGTAGTCCCTTAAAGCCCAGTGACTCCAGGGTTTCTGTAACATCCTTGGGAAACAGAAACCTTTGCAAGGGCTAGGAATCCCAGTGCCTGGGTCGAGCCTCTGTAGAGTACCTACACCATTCCCTATGGGATTTCCCCAGCAGCTCAGTTGCGGGTGAGCGGGGTCCTGTTTCCACTACTAAAAAGACCCTCTGACTTTTGTCTCCTTTTCTCCTCTCTCTCTTTTCCCCTCCTGTGAGACCCAGAACAGCCTCTTCCACAAACTTAGCTTTTTTATAAGACAAGCAGGTAAGTTGTTCTCAATTGACTTTGGCTTTTGACTCAGCATCACCAACCTCTCCTTACACAAGGGCTGATGGTCACTTGGATTTTGGGTTGGGAAGGGGAAAATACAATTTAAAAAGCCAACTTCTCAATAAATTAGCCTGCCGCACACAGCAAATCTTAAGCACAATGCCTGTCAGAGTGAGAGCTCAATAATATTAACTATTATTAGTAGTAATAATGCAATTATTGAAAACCCTGGTGGCGTAGTGGTTAAGAGCTACTTCTGCTAACCAAAAGGTCGGGAGTTCGAATCCACTAGGCGCTCCTTGGAAACTATGAGGCAGTTCTACTCTGCCCTATCGGATCGCTATGAGTCGGAATCAACTCGACAGCAATGGGTTTTTTTTTTTTTAATGCAATTATGACTCTCATCTCAACCATATATGAAGCAGCACTCAGAGCCTATGATCTGAAGAAACAGCACCAAGAAGTTGGTCATCTAAAATAGCATTGTCCAATAGAACTGCGATGACAGAAATTTTCTGTATCTGCAGTATCCAGTAAGGCAGCCATCATGTAGCTATTGAGCACCTGAAATGTGGCTAATGCAATTGAGGAACTGAACTTTAAATTTTATTTTAATTAACTTAAATTCAAGCTGAAGCAACAATGGAGCTAGTGGATACTCTATTGTGCAGTGCAAGTGTGTAGGTGTTTTTTTTTTTTTTTCAGGATTTTTTTTTTATTGTACTTTAGACGAAGGTTTATAGAACAAACCAGTTTCACATTAAACAGTTAGTACATATATTGTTTTATGACATTGATTAATAACCCCACAACATGTCCACCCTCTTCCTTCTCAACTTTGGGTTCCCTATTACCAGCTTTCCTGTCCCCTCCTGCCTTCTAGTCCTTGCCCCTGGGCCATTGTGCCTCTTTAGTCTCATTTTGTTTTATGGGCCTGTCCTATCTTTGGCTGAAGGGTAAACCTCAGGAGTAACTTCATTACTGAGCTAAAAGGGTGTCCAGGGTCCATACTCTTGGATTATTTGCCTTTTCGTTGTAGAGGTGTTGGATTTTCCCACAGATTTTAGGATTAGACTTTTGTCTGATTTGTAGTAGCCAAAAATTTTTTCCCAGTCTGTAGGTTCTGTTTTACTCTTTTGTTGAAGTGTGTTGATCAGCGTAAGTGTTTAATTTTTAAAAAGATCACCAGTTATCTAGCTTATCTTCTGGAGTTTGTGTGCCATTGGTAATGGTTTGTATCCTGTTAATGCCATGTATTAGGGCTCTAGGGTTGATTCTATTTTTTCTTCTATGAACTTCATAGTTTTGGGGTTTATATTTAGGTCCTTGATCCCTTTTGAATTGGTTTTTGTGTATGGTGTGAGGTATGGGTCACGTTTCATTTTTTTGCAAATGGACGTCCAGTTTTGCCAGCACAATTTGTTAAAAAGACTGCCTTTTCCCATTCAATGGGTCTTGGGCCCTTATCCCAGGTCAGGTGACTGTAGGTGGATGGATTTACTTCTGGGTTCTCAACTCTGTTCCATTGGTCAATCTATTTGTCATTGTATCAGTACCAGGCTGTTTTGACTACTGTAGATGTATAGTAGGTTCTGAGGTCAGATAGTGTGAGTGCTCCTACTTTGTTTTTCTTCTGTGGTGCTTTACTTATCCTGGGCGTCTTCCCTTTCCATATAAAGTTAAGAATTAATTCTTCCATCTATTTAAAGAATGTTGGTATTTGGATCTGGATTGCATTGAATTTTTAAATCACTTTGGGTAGAATTGTCATTTTCACAATGTTGAGTCTACCTATCCATGAGCATGGTATGTTTTTCCATTTATGTAGCTCTGTTTTGGTTTCTTGCAGTAGTGTTTTGTGGTTTTGTTTGTATAGGTCTTTTAGGTCCCTGGTTAAATTTATTCCTAAGTATTTTATTTATTTAGGGGCTATTATAAATGGTATTGTTTTCCTCATTTCCTTTTCATCATTCTCTTTATTGGTATATCAGAATCCAACTGATTTTTGTATGTTTATCTTGTATCCTGCTTATCTGCTGAAACTTTCTGTTAGTTCCAGTAGTTTTCTTGTGGAGTCTTTCAAGTTTTCTATATACAGTATCATATCATGTGCAAATAGGGACAGTTTAACTTCTTCATTATCATTTCTGACTCGCTTTATTTCTTTTTCTTGCCTTATTGCTCTAGCTAGAACTTCCAGCACAATATTAAATAGGGATGGTGATAAAGGGCATCCTTGTCTTTTTCCTGTTCTCAAGGGGAATATTTTCAGCCTCTCTTCATTAAGAATGATGTTGGCTATTGGTTTTGCATAGATACCCTTTATTATGTTGAGGAATTTCCTGTCTAGACCTGTTTTATTGAGAATTTTAATAGGAACAGGTGTTGGACTTTGTCTAATGCCTTTTCTGGGCCAATTGAGATGATCATGTGATTCTTTTATTTATCTGGTGGATTATGTTGATCTATTTTCTAATGTTGAACCATCCTTGCATACCTGGTATGAATCCTACTTGGTCGTTGCGTATTATTTTTTTGATATGGTGCTGAATTCTATTGGCTAGAAATTTTGCATCTATATTCATGACGATATTGGTCTGTAATTTTCTTTTTTGTGGTGTCTTTCCCTGGTTTTGGTATCAGGGTTATGCTAGCTTCATAGAATGAATTTGGAAGTATAGCTTCCTTTTCCAACTTCTTTCATAGTTTGAGTAGCGCTGGTTTAAGCTCTTCTCTGAATGTTTGGTATAATTCTCCAGTGAAGCCATCTGGGCCAGGACTTTTTTTGTTGTTGGGAGTTATTTTATTACCTTTTGAATCTCTTCTCTTGTTATGGGTCTGTTCAGATTTTCAGCATCAGTTTGTGTTAGTTTGCATAGGTAGTGTGTGTCTAGAAATTTGTCCATTTCCTTTAGGTTTTCAAATTTGTTGGAGTATAGTTTTTCATAATACTCTGTTATGATTCTTTTTATTTCAGCTGGGTCTGTTGTAATATCCCCTATTGCATTTCTTATTTGGGTTATTTACCTTCTCTCCTGTTTTTCTTTTGCCAGTTTGGCCAGTGGTTTGTCGATTTTGTTGATCCTTTCAAAGAACCAACTTTTGGTTTTGTTGATTCTTTGTATTGTTTTTCTATTCTCTATTTCATTTCATTTATTTCTGCTCTGATCTTTATTATTTCCTTTCTTCTGGTGGCTGTAGCCTTTTTTAATTTTTTGCTGTTCTCTTTCTGTTTGTTCCAGTTGTGTAGCTAATACTTTGATTTTGTCCCTTTCTTCTTTTTCGATGTGTGCATTTATTGCTATAAATTGACCTCTGAGGACTGCCTTTGCTTTGTCCCAAAGGTTGGTATGATGTGTTTTCGTTTTCATTTGATTCTAGGAATTTTTTTATCCCATCTCTGATTTCCTCTATTACTTGGTGGTTTTTAAGCAGTGTGTTGTTCAGTTTTCATGTAATTGATTTTTTCCTTGCTCTTCCTGTTAATTTCCACCTTGATAGTGTTGTGGTTAGAGAAAATACTTTGTATTATGTTTTGGATTTTGTTGAGGGTTGCTCTGTGGCCTAAGATGTGGTCTATTTTGGAGAATGTTCCATGTGCATTGGAAAAGAATGTGTACTTTGCAGCTGTTGGGTGGAGAGTTCCATACATGTCTATGTGGTCAAGTTGGCTGATTGTGCCCTTTAACCCTTCTGTATCTTTGTTGAGTTTCTTTCTAGATGTTATGTCCTTTACCAAGAGTGGTGTGTTGAAGTCTCCTATTATTATTGTGGAACTGTCAATTTTTTTTTTCAGTGCTGTTAGTTTGTTTTATGTATTTTGGAGCCCTGTCATTGGGTGCATAGATGTTTATTATGGTTATGTCTTCATGATAGATTGTCCTTTTAATCGTTATATAGTGCCCTTATTTGTCTTTTATGGTAGATTTTGTTTTAAAGTCTATTTTATCTGAGAATAGTATTGCCACTCCTGCTTTCTTATGTAGCTGTTTGCTTGATATATTTTTTCCATCCTTTGATTTTTAAGAAATTTATGTCTTTGTTCCTAAGATGTATATCTTGTAGACAGCATATTGATGGATTCTGTTCTTTTTAATCCATTCTGTCACTTTCTCTTTATGGGTGCATTTAGGCCATTTACATTCAGTGTAATTATTGATAGGAGTGAGTTTATTGCTGTCATTTTGTAGTGCTTTTTTTGTGGTGCTGACGTTTTCTTTGTTCCTCTTACTCTCCTGTGCTGAATTCCTTTTTTTGTGTGTGTGTGGATTTTTTTTTCATTTGTTTTTACTGAGATTTTATGTTTTTCTTCCTTATTTTGATGAGTATGTTTGTTAACTTTCTTTGTGGTTATCTTGAAATTTACCCTTATCTTCCTAGGTTTGAACCAGTCTATTATTACTTGGTATGGCCTTGCATTCCTCTCCATTAGAAAGTTCTATACCTACACCATTTATTCCTTCTTTTATTGTTCTGATTTTGTTGTCATTTACAGATTAACCTGTCTGGTTCCCTGTTGCAGTTCTTTTGGTTTTGGACAGTCCTTGAGAGTTCATATCCCAGGTTGGTATCTGGCTGGTGCAGTCTTGTGTCCTGGATTCAGGCTGTGGTCTGATGTTGTTTGTTCTTAAACTGAAGGACTCCCTTTAATAATTCTTGTAAGTTTGGTTTGGTTTTTACATATTCTCTTAATTTCTGTTTATCTGGAAACGTCCTAATCTTACCGTCATATTTGAACAAAAGTTTTGTAGGATACATTATCCTTGATTGGCAACTTTTTTCTTCTAAGGTTTTATATATACCATCCCATTGCCTTCTTACCTGCATGGTTTCTGCTGAATAATCAGAGTTTAGTCTTACTTAATGTTTTCCCTCTGCATGTGACTTTTCATTTTCCTCAAGCTGCTCTCACGATTCTTTCTTTGTCATTGGTTTTAGCAAGTGCGATTATGATATGCCTTGGTGATTTTCTTTTGGGGTCTATCCTTTACAAGGCTTGTTGAGCTTCTTGGACAGCTTTTCATCTTTCATGATATTACGGAAGTTTTCCTTCAGCAATTCTTCAATGATCCTCTGTATTTTCCATTTTCTCCTCCTGTTTTGGAACTCCAATCACTATCAAATTTTTGCTTTTGATTGTATCCTACATAATTCTCAGGGCTTCTTCATTTTTCTTAGTCCTCTTTTCCTGATTTTTCCTCAAACAAAGTTGTATCCAAGTGTTAGTCTTCTATTTCACTAATCCTGTCTTCCATTGTTTCAAATCTTCTCCTCAGCTCTTCCATGACACTGTTCATTTCCGAAATCTTGTTGTTTATTTTTTGGATTTCTAATTGTTTTTGTATGATTTCTAGTTGTGAATTTATTTTGGCATTTTTTTCCTGTATTATTTCCCTGAATCCTTCCATTTTTTTTTTTTGTTTGTTTGCCTTTTCTGTGCATTTGTCTATTTTTTCCTCATTTTTGCCTGCTTTTTGCTTCAACTCTTGGATAGTTCTGAATATTAGAGATTTGAATTCCCTATCAAGTAGTTTCAGTGGCTTTCTTTCTACTGGAAAGTCATTTGGTATCTTATTTTTGGATGCCTACTTTACCCATTCTGTCCTGTATAGATACATAGATAGATATAGATATATAAATATTGTCTGCTGTCTTCGGGACATTCAGTAGTTGTTTTCTTCATTCATTGATTGTAGATTTATTTGTTTCATCCCTTTAAAAAAAATTTGGTTATGTCTGAGCAGGCAAGCTGTGCATTCTTTGTTGTTTGCTCTTTTGTGGGCAGGATACTTTTAACCTCCTTTCCAGTTTGCAGGGTCAGTTGCTCAGCTATGGTGCAGCATAGCAGGGCCAGCTGAAGGGGAGGGAATGGGATGGGTTGTTTGTGGCACATAGTAGGGCCAATAGAGTGAGCCAGGAATCAGCGCAGGGCAGGTTTTGGTAGGCCGTGCTGTGCTGCTCAGGGGTGTGATGTTCAGCACACGATGCAGGTAGACAGGATGGAGGGAGGAGGTTGTGATGTGTGGAGCTAAGATGGATATGGGAAAGAAGAGAGAAAAGAGAGAAACAGGAGCCAAAAGCAAACAAACAAAAGAAATAAAACAAAAAAAGTGCTAAGGCAGCTTGCCATTGGAGGAGAGAGATGAGAAACCAAGAAATGGAGAAAAATAAAAAGAAAAAAAAAGAGAGTGAAAAAGAAGAAAAATAATAAAATAAATAAAAATAAGGGGGGGAAAGATAAGCCCCCAGGGATCCCACCAGAGCAGCTGCAAAAACCAAGGACGTGGCTCCCAGGCCATGCAGTGTGGCCTGGCTAGAAGGGGCTCCCAAACCATGAAAAGAAAAAGAAAACAAACAAACAAACCAGAAAAAAAAAAAAAAAAAAAAGCAGTGATCCCAGGGATCCCTCCAACATGTTGCATAGACCAGGGGAGTGGTTCCCAAGCCAGGCAGTACAGTCTGCCTAGAAGGGGCTTCCAAGCTTCAAAAAGGAAAAGAAAACAAATAAAACAAAAAAGAAATAAAGGCCCTGGGGATCCCGCCAGTGTGGAGGTGCTGACTGCAGAAGCAGTTTCCCAGCCGAGTAGTGCTTCACAGCTTTTGAAGAAGAAGCAAAGCTGGCACACAGAGCCAGGTGTTCGGAAAAAAGAAGGTAGAGGTGATAAGAGGCAAGAAGGAAATCAAAAGAAGGGGAAAAAAGCAATACCAGCAAAAAAAAAAAAAAAAAAGGGGACACTGATGGTGTCGGCAGTGTGGACAGGGCGAATCTAAGCAGTACAGGGCCAGATTCAGTGCGTCCTGGCCAAGAGACTGCCACCAGTGGGAACTGGTGGAGCCCCAGTTGGGGGAAGAAAAGTGGGGGGTGGGTGGAAAAGCATATATCGCTGATTACTGGGTGCTCTGTCTCCTGCTGGGAGCTCTGTGAAGCCGCTTTCCCGTACTCCCTGTCTGCCAATCTCCAATGTGAGTGGAGCAAATCTGAGTGGCACAGACCCTGCGCTTCCTGGCCGGCTGAGTGAACGCAGTCAGCTAGGAAGCAGGAGAGGCCAAGCGGCATGGGGAGAAGGATGTGGAGTGGGAAAGTGTATATCACTGGTTACCACATGTTCTGTCCCCTGCTAAGAGCTCCATGAAACTGCTCTCTCTTACTCCCTGTCCACAGATCTCTGACAGGAGTCCAAGACGGTGAATCCATGCTACATTAGCTGATGAGGTCCTCCACAGGTATCTCTCTTCTCTCTCTGTTTTCTGTCGGTTTCTTACTCCACTCGATGCTTGGCTGAGTTATCTCTTCACTTGATGCTTAGGGTTACAGGATTGACATTTGTCTCTGTTTTGCTTAGTTTTTTGGGTCTTTTCTGTGGAGAGACAGTGTGGTGCTTCTGTCTATAGCACCATGTTGGCTCTGTCTCCAGAGTATAAGATTTTTTTCAGAAGATGTCAATAGAGAATGCTTAAACATTTTCACTCCAAATAATACAATTCCCACCTCATTTCCCAGCCATACCCTCTGCCCATTTCTGCTTCTCTACACATTACAAAGACCAGGGCGCTAGCCATATAGTCTCTATAAACAAGCCAGACGCCAAGAACAACACTCGGAAGATTTTGGGGGATTCTCCCAAGTCAAAAGCTCCATATTCTCAGTTCATTCCACACAGAAGAAATGTCACAGAGTAATGACACCCTCTCCTGACTTTAGTTTGCAATACTGCCTTCCCCAGATTGTAGTGGCATCTTAAAAATGTATGTCAAAGTGGAATTAAAATTTACTTCATTCTCGTTCGTTGGTGCAGACTTTCATGCCATCCCTCAAGATCCTCCAAGATGCTACAAGGCCCCACTCAGCTGGGCCTGGGAACTGCACATTCCACCCCTCTGTCCAAGCTGCTAAGCTCTATGAAAGTGCTCCGAGCACAATTAGGATTTTTACTAGATGCCTTAATGGTGCGCCCACTGGAAATGTGTACCTTGGCACAGCCAGGCCTCCAGGCTCCTGTCACCTTCTTACTGCAACTGGAATTGGCATGGAAGCCCCTGGAAAATGGGCACCTCTCTTCTTTACATTCTGCATGAATCACCCATTCTGTGGAGCAGCCGGGCTTGCCTCAGACGCCGGCAGACATAACAGATGGGGCTGCTTTTCCTGTGTCCGGACTTTTCCCAGGGGTTGGAAGGGGGCCGAGAATACCTCCTTGAGCGGCTGGAATTTTTCATCTCCTCATTCTCTGCCCTTTCCAAATTATATGATTTCTTTGGAGCTACTATTTTCAGTCTCTCATTCAAACATCTTTGCAAACATTCTGCAATAATGTATATGTGTTGAAGGGACTTTTTGTGAAAGCATAGAGTTGAATGAAATCTCATAGTCTCTCCCTGTCTGAAACACCTTGTTGACTTCCCGCCATTTACAGAATATCGTCCAAGCTCATTAATAATAATAAACCAGGCTCTTTATATTCTGGATCCTGCCTACTTGGACAGCCTCATCTGCCTACCTTCTTCCATTTGCTCCAGTATTGCTGAGAGGCTTAAAACCAGTTGCCATCAAGTCAACTCTGATTTGTGGTGACCCCCATGTGTGTCAGAGCAGAACTTGCTCCATAGGGTTTGCAATGGCTGATTTTTTGGAAGAGGTCACCAGGTCTTTCTTCCAAGGCACCTCTGAGTAGACTCAAACCTCCTACCTTTCAGTTAGCAGCCCAGCACGTTAACTGATTGCACCACCCAGGGACTCCACTAAGCAGCTTAAACCCATTGCTGTAGATTCCGATTCACAGCAATCCCATAGAACAGAGTAGATCTGCCCTATAGAGTTTTCCAAGGCTGTAAAACTTTACGGAAGATCTTTCTCCCGAGGAGCAGCTGATGGGTTCAAACTGGCAACCTTTCAGTTAGAAGCAGGGTGATTACCATGCACCACCAGGGTTCCTTCACTAAACAGCTTATAGTTCCTCAAATAAACCATGCTGTTCCACTTCTCCATATGTTTGCTTATGCTGTCCCCCTTTCCCTGTCCAGAACACTTTCCTCTCCCATGTCTACCCAGAGAACTAGTCATTCTTTAATGCCTAGACCAGCAGGCACCTGCTCTGGGAAGCCTTTCTGTCTTCTTGTCTCTCTGAAAGGCACCCTCTCCATCTGTGCTGTTTCTGTGCCCTGCATTTTACATATTTCTTGTGTTTGACTTGTCTCCCTATACTGTATTTTGTTTCCTTACCTATCTTTTCCAACTATTGGCCTCCAAGGTCTTTGAGGGCCAGCCTGGGTCTTTTTCATCTGAATAGTCAGAACTTATCATAGTGCCTGGCTCATAACTGCCAATCAACTCATTGTTGAATTGAACTGAAATGAGTAGAAGGAGGATCTGAAGTAAGGAGGTCAGGTGTTTCCCACACCACACAGTCTCTTCTCAACGCAGTTTTGTTGAACTGACTTGAATCTGCTTAGCTTTGGACACAATTACGATCTATATGTTTAAAGAAAAAGATAAAAATTGTCTAAGAAATACCTTCCACAACCTGTCTGTCAGTTTGTCATACTGTGGTAGCTTGTGTGTTGCTATCATGCTGGAAGCTATGATACCAGAATTTCAAATACCAGTAGAGTCATCCACAGTGGACAGGCTTCAGTGGAGCTTCCAGACTAAGACGGACTAGGAAGAGAGACTTGGCAATCTATTTTCAAAAATTAGCCAACAAAAGCCTTATGGATCACAACGGAACATTGTGTCCAAATTGCTTGCTTTGGACATGTCATCAGGAGGGCTCAGTCACTAAAGGAGGACACTATGTTTGATGAAGTAGAAGACCAGCAAGGGTGAGGGAGACCCTCAGTGAGACGAACTGTACAAAAGATTCAAAAATGGACTCGAACATTCCGGTCGGTGATCATGAATACAACATAGGACCAGGCAACATTTTGTTCTATTGTATATAAGGTCGCCATGAGTTGGAGTCAACTTGATAACAGCTATCTCTCTCTCTCTCTATCCCTCTATCTAAGAAATGCCTTATGCCAAAGCTTAACAAATAAAATGAAGTAAGGAGGTAGTGAGAGAGGAAGAAAGGAAAAGAATAAAACTAAACATGTATGAAAACATTTTCTCAGGGCCTATCCTGTGGGCCCCAACTCCAAAGGACAAGCTGAGTCAGCCTGTGTCTCTGTTATACCCATCCTGGTCCAAGCTCATGGCAACCCTCTTTTGCCTGAACCTCTGCAGCAGCCTCCTCTCCTTGTTTCCACCTGCCCCCCTACATGGCCCTCTCCACACAGCAGCCAGGGTCAGCTTTTAAATCTCAGGTTCTATAAATCAGATCAAACCGTTCTGCCTCAACCTCCCCATTGGCTTACAATCACACATGGAATAAAATCCACACTCTCTTCTCTAGCCTGAAAAGATCCTCTGTGATCTGGTTGTCAGATCTTTCCAGAATTCTGTATTAGCCCTCACCCTCTTCTTGCATTCCAGCCACACAGCCTTCTTTTGGTCCCTCACAGGGTAAGCCTGTGCACTTCTGCCCAAATGATAACTTCCGCAGACCTTTAGATGGCTCACCCTTAGAAGACAGATACCTCCTTAGAGAGACCTTTCCCAACTACCATAACAAAAGCAGTTTTACAGTTACCTTCCCTTGTGTCACTTGTTTTATTTTCTTCATAGCACCATTCAGGACTTGATACACTGTCTTGTTTATTTACTTTTTTATTCAATTAGGCTCCTTGAGAAAAGAAACATTGCCTGTTTTTTTTCGCTGCATTCTTTCTAGCTCCTAGAACAAGCCTGGTTCAAAAAAGGTGTCCAGAAAAGATTGGTTATCAAATCGCTGGTACATGCCTGCCATTGTGCTGCACACTTTCACAGGCAATATTTCATGGAATCACGCCCAGAAAGAGTTTCTGTAAAAATCAGCCAGGAATTGTCAATGATTTTCAAGATTTGGACGTACTGGGTAGAATCCGTGGCGAGCTCATTCAGACTTAGCTTCTTTGAAGTAGAAGTGAGTCAGAGAGTGTGACTTCATACCCTAAGTCCACATCAAAGTGTTTATGGATGAATGCAAGGACAGCAAAATTAATGCAACCTTAAAATGGATGGGCAGGAAACAAAACATAAAGTCCCAGTGGGGCCTGAGCTCCAGCTCCTGTTCCCTCGCCCCCCAGCTCTTATGCCATGCCGTCCAATGGCAGGCAAATAAATTATGCTAAGATTTGTTGTTATTGTTAGCTGTTGTTGGGTTGGTCCCGGCTGATGGCAACCCCAAACACAACAGGGCAAAATGCTGCCCAGGTCTGCAACATCCCCACGATCAGCTGAGGATAAGATTATCGTGATCCATGGGGTTTTCTATGGCTGACTTCTGGAAATAGATCACCAGGCCTTTCTTTCTAGCGTTAGGCTGTACTCACATCAGAAGGAGATTTACACCCTGACAGGGAACACAACAGACAGTCCCTGATGGAGCAGGAGAACAGTGTGGTGCAGAACTCAAATTTACATAAAAAGACCAGATTTAATGGTCTGACTGAGACTTGAGGAACCCCAGAAGACATAGTCCCTGGGCTCTCTATTAACCCAGAACTAAAACCATTCCTGAAGCCAACTCTTCAGACAAAGATTAGACTGGACTATAAAATGTAAAGTAATACTCGTGAAGAGTGAGCTTCTTAGTTCAAGTAGATACATTAGACTAAATGAGCAGCTCCTGTCCAGAGATGGGATGAGAATGCAGAAAGGGAAAGGAGCTGGTTGAATGGATATGGGAAATACAGGGTGGAAAAGAGGAGTGTGTTGTCACATTACAGGGATTGTAACTAGGGTCACATAACAATATGTGTATAAATTTTTGTATGAGATATTAACCTGAGCTATAAACTTTCACAATTAAAAAAAAAAATTGGAATTTCTGAAACACTGAGCTCCTCAGAAGTAAAGTTTAACATAAAGGTAAGCTGTTTTTAGGGGAGCAGTGTCATAGAGAATTTGGAGTTTTCTTCAGTTTTAGGAAGAGCACCAGACTGCATTGTAGTATGTTGATTATGGTTATTGAAAGACCTACACCTTATGGAATCAGAAGATGACAGAATATTAGAAATTATTGTCAAGCCCTTTTACATGATGTGTGTACATGTGGATGTGTTATGTGCTACCTGTATTTATAGGGCCCCTGCTTTTTGTGGCTTCCTATCCACTTGGGAAGAGAACACAAACACATATGAAATCTAAAAATGGAATGAAGGATCAAGAGGGCAGTTTGAACAGAATGCTGCGGAAGTTTGGGATGGTGGCCTGGAGTAGTATGATAGCCTTCTAGCCAGCTTTCCTGCCCCTCTAGGCTTTCTCCTCCCTAAGCCACCCCATCCAGTGACACCAGAGACATGTCCCAGACAAATGGCACAATAGTCAAATCACACTGCTTAGATTCATATCCCAGCTTTGCTATTTGCTAGCTGTGTAACTTTGGGTGGTTACTTTCACTCTCTGTGACTCAGGCCCTCATCTGTAAAGTCGGGAAAGCAACCGTGCCTTCCCAGGATTGTGCTGAGGATTAAGTGAGTTAAGATACATAGAAGTACTTAGCACCTTGTCTACTTATAAATATATGCAATAATTGTTAAGTTGCCTTTCCAGTTCTATCACTGGCCTGCTCAACATTTTTTCATGGGGTCCCAATTCCCACTAAACAAAGGCCACATGCCTTGGTGGGTTGTCAAGTCCTTCCGCATCCCATCTGGGCAACTTCGTCTATTACTCCCCTTCATTCAAGCCAAACAGAACAATTTGCTTTTCTCGATGGTCTCCTTGCTTTCAGGACTTGACTGTGCTGTCCAGAGTTGGAAGTCTGTTTCCTCTCTCTGAACTCTTGTAGAACTACATCATCATTTTACAACACTTCCCATTCTAGTTTTTGAGGTCACTTTATCTCCCTTGCTGAACTGCAAGCTCTTGGAAGACAAGGGTCATGATTTATTTGACTTGTATACTTTGCAATATCCAAAACAGGTGCTTTTCTCATAATGGGTGTTCAGTAAATGTTTATTGAATGAATGAATAGCCTGATGTGGTCAGAGTCAGCATGACAAAAGTGAGCACCGAACAGTCTTGAGGGAGAACAGGCTTTAAAAATTGTTATTTTTTATTTTGATTATACTGCACTGATTAAGAACACATTCATGTGTGTTCACACCCTGATTCTGCCATTTACTACCTCTGTGACTTTGGGCAAGTAACTTAGCCTCTCTGTCCCTCAGTCTCCTCGCCCACTGAATAATCAAAACACTTTCTTCATGGGGTTATATTGTGAGGATTATTTCTTGAACCTAGTGGTATACCTGGAACATAGTAAACGCTCAGTGAATGATAGCCATTATTACTATTATCAAAAAGTAATAAATATTTCTTGTAAGAAGTACAGAAATATGGTGGAAAGTGGCAGAGTTCCCAACTTCACCCCAGCAATCTTACTGCAGAGACATGTTGTTAGGTGCCATTGAGTTGGTTCCAACTCATAGTGACCCTGTGTACAACACAACAAAACACTACCAGGTTCTGCACCATCCTCAAAATTGTTGCTCTGTTTGAGCCTGTTGTTGCAGTCACTGTGTCAGTCCATCTCATTGAGGGTCTTCCTCTTTTTCACTGCCCCTCTACTTTATCAAGCATGATGTCATTTTCCAGGCACTGGTTCCTCCTAATAACATGTCCAAAGCTAGTGAGACAAAGCCTCACCATCCTCACTTCTAAGTAGCATTTTGGCTGTACTCTTTCCAAGACAGATTTGTTCATTCTTCTGGCTGTCCATAGTATAGTCAGTATTCTTCACCAACACCATAATTCAAAGGCATCAATTCTTCTTCAGTCTTCTTTATTCATTGTCCAGGTTTCACATGCATATGAGGCAATTGAAAATACTATGGCTGGAGTCAGGTGCACCTTAGTCCTCAAAGTGACATCTTTGCTTTTTAATATTTTAAAGATATCTTTTGCAGCAGATTTGTCCAATGCAATGTGTTCTTTGATGTCTTGACTACTACTTCCATGGGCATTGATTGTGGATCCAAATAAAATTAAATCATTGACAACTTCAATCTTTTCTCCATTTATCATGATGTTGCTTATTGGTCCAGTTGTGAGAATTTTGGTTTTCTTTATGTTGAGGTGTAATCCATACTGAAGGCTGTGGTCTTTGATCTTCATCAGTAAGTGTTTCAAGTCTTCTTCACTTTCAGAAAGCAAGGTTGTGTCATCTGCATGTCACAGGTTGTTAATGAGCCTTCCTCCAATCCCGATGCCCCATTCTCCATATGGTCCAGCTTCTCAGATTATTTGTTCAGCATACAGATTGAGTAAGTATGATGAAAGGGTACAACCCTGACATACACCTTTTCTGATTTTAAACCACGCACTATGTTCTTGTTATCTTCAAACCAGACATAGCCATTGCTATTGGTCTAGTGACTATCTTCCCAAAGGTTTTATGAATATAAAATATACTTAGTAATATATATGGAATCTTACCACATATAGTTTTTCTTTTTTACACAGCCATATACGTTTAACTGTGTATGTCAATACGTAATACTCCACCTCACCCTATTTTAACACCTGCCTAGTATTTCAGTTTATGGATCTACAATAATTAATTTATTCAGTGCCGTATTGGTGACCACTTAGGTTGCTTTCCATTTCTCACCATTGTAAACACAGTGTAGTGAATATCTTGGCTGTGCATCTTTGCACACTTGTACTGTAGCTATAGGACAAAGTCATGAATGTGACACTGGCTGTAGAGGATAGTCACAATTAAGATTTTTGTAAAAGGACTTCAGCTGCACAAACTCATAATACTTGACTCATCTCATGCTGCTGTTGTTGGCCTTTGCATGGCCTTTTTGTATTTTTTTAATCTATGGTTGATAATTAATTAGCATAATAATCATGTTTTAAAATGTCAGTTGCTCTCCAAAAAGACAGTAATAATTATAATCAAAGGACAGAACTTAAGTCGATAGAGAATAGTAAGAAGAACTGCTCTCGCTAGGGAAACAGTTTAAGTACTCTGGAAGTTGGGAATAAATAAGGCATGTTGAGAGTTCACAGTGAGGGGATTAGTCTAACTAGAGAAGGTTTCTTTACAGGAGTTGTGGGAGACATGGCAGAATGTGATAGAAAGTCAAATTAGAGACTGAAGAGCCAAGATAAGGAGCTAGAATCTTCACCAGGCCATTGGATAAACCACATACATAAGAAAAGAGGTATTTTACGAAGATTTACCTGTGGACAGTAGTCAGGATGGACTTTCACTGTTATAATTGCCTGCTTCCATACGCAAATAACTTCTTACACCAAAGACACCTTGTAGCAGTTAGGATAGCATGGGTTATGCTGCAATAATAACCCCCAAAGTGGTGGCTTTGAACAATAAAGGGTTATTACTCACTCAGGCTACCTGTCCATTGGGGATTGGCTGGGAGAGGGATGGGAGTAGAGTGGCTCTGTTCATCATTCATCAGAGTCATACAGAGACCCAGGCTGATGGAACAGCCACCATCTTCAATGTTGCTGGCTTCCATGCCAGAGGGAAAGAAAAGAATAGAGCATCTCACATTGGCAATTAAATGGTGCAGTTCGAGGTGACACACTTCACTGCCTTTCACAGCTTACTGGCCGAAAGTAGCCACTTGACCTCATCTCAGCCCAAAGGGGCCAGAGGTATAATTTCACCATGTGCCAAGAAGGCAAACAGCACTACTACCCATCTCCTTTCTATGATCTAAAATATCCTTCTTAGAAAATCTCATGACAACTGAGAAATAAGGACCAATTTATGCTTTTGTAGCCAATGTTACTTCAAAATATTGAGCAATAAACAGGGCTTGAGAATGCTTGAAAATAGTCTGGTTCATTATCATATTTTGATAATGGCTTCAGGTGAGGTAAAACACTGTGAGATAACTTTTGGAATAAGTAGAAAACTGTTCAAGAAAATCATGGTAGCTCCCATTTTCCTTCTACTTGTCCTGTTTCACTCTTCTCAACTTTCTCTTCCCTGGGTCTTTAGACCTACACTGGAACTTACATGGGGCACATTCTAGCCCAAGGATTCCCTTAGTGTTCAATGTATTGCCGAAGGCACAATATAATGATAATGATGATGATCATAATAATAATGATTGTAAACCTTTGTATAGTACTTTCTGTATGCTGACCTACCACCCATCTGTCAGTTTGTTGTACTGTGGTAGCTTGTGTGTTGCTGTGATTCAGGAAGCTATGCCACAGGTATTTCAAATATCAGCAGAGTCACCCACGGTAGACAGATTTCAGTGGAGCTTCCAGACTAAGAAAGACTAAAAAGAAAGGCCTGGTGATCTACTTCTGAAAATCAGCCAGTGAAAACCTTATGGAACACAACAGTACACTGCTAGATTTGCCTGCTTTGGACAAGGAGATCAATTGCTAAAGCAGGACATCATGTTTGGTGAAGTAGAGGGTCAATGAGGGCAAGAGAGACCCTTGGTGAGAGAGATTGGGACAACAGCCAAAATTATGTACTCACACATGTCAGCAATTGTGAGGATAATGCAGGAGTGGGCAACATTTTGTACTGGTGAACGTGAGGTCACTGTGAGTTGAGTCAACTCAACATCTATCCATCCATCCATCCATCCATCCATCCATCCATCCATCCATCCATCCATCCATCCATCCATGTGCTTCCCATATATTATTGACTTATCTATCCTCGCGACAACCCTATAAGGTACATTTTTTCTATTTCCATTTTACAAATGAAAAAACTGAGGCACAAAAATGTTAAATAACTTGCCCTAAGGTCACCTGGGATTAGATGTCAGGCAGTGAAATTCCAAAGACAGATACGATTGCTAGGGCAACTGGTCGAAGAACTGTTCTGGGAGGTTACGTTACCTCTAGGTATATGACAATCCACCACTATCCCAACTTCAAACCCCTAACTATCATAATTTACCTCAAAAATCTTTGTATTTTTAATGATAATTTGTAAGCCCCAACTTATGCCCCATTAATTTCAGCCAGTATTCTGTTCAGAGAAATGGTACCACAATGAAAGCTAGTGGACCCAGCAGCTCCCTTAATGGACTTGACCTGAAACCTTCACATAAAAATCAGTCATGCTGTCACCTTGGCTGAGGACTTGCTTTGTTTCTGCTAATTAGTCTGCTTTCATGGTCACTCATAATCCCTTGATGTTTGCTTCTTTCCTTTTTTTTTTTTTTTTATTCTGAACACTTTTATAATTTCACCATGAAAAATCTCCTTTCATGGTGTATTTCTTCCCTTCAGGTAATGACAGGCTTTAATACACACACTAACATTCCTTTACCTTTAAATTGAGTTAATGCTCACTTCAGTCTTAACAGAATTTCTCATCAAATTAGGGTCAGCGATGATGATCATTCTTGCATTTTTGCAATAACTTTCATCTGAGACTGTGGAACACTTTATAAACATTAATTAAGTCTCATAACGCCTCTGAGAAGCAAGGAAGGGTGAGGGGAAGGTGCAAAGATGAAAATGAACAGTATGCTAAGGATGTGATATAAACCAGAAGTGATAGCTCCTCTTTATGTTTTCCATTTTCATCTTTTTGATTTATACATGATCAGAGAACTTTGGAGTTGAGTGGCTGATCTGGTTTCCCTGTACCCCCTTTCCTCTCTAGTTTAAAGCTTGTTGTCACTTTGCTTTCCACGCCCACTTCCATGGTTCTCTGGATCTTATCTCTAGAGTGCATTTTCCTTAGGGCCTGGAACAGAGCCTGTCTGACCCACCTTCCAATACCCTTCCCTAGGGAGTGGGGAGGCTGTTATTTCCAATGATCCAACCACACCAGCTGTATAGGAAGAAAGAGTGAAGACAGGACTCCATGTTGCTAAGAAGGAATCCAGGCTAGCTATTGGCCCAACCTGGTTCTATTAATATAATACCTTGACACATCTCAAGTAAAATGTCCACCTTTGGTACTAACGGAGTGGCCCTAAACACTCCATTTTATCTGTAACCCACTCCATCTTATGAAAGAGAGAGGGGGTCTTAAGGGTGACTGGGAGGTTATATTACCTCTAGGTGTATGACGGACACAGAGAAGGTGAGTGGCTAGGATGTCAGGAATACCTCAGTGAAGTAGAGATTAAGGTTGCTACAAACACTGGTATGGAAGCTGGAGAGGGCATGGTTCCATTATGGGCATAAGAACCTGGAAAACCAGGCAAGTATACCCAAAGTCAGGGTCAGGGCCAAGGTTAAGTCAGAGACTAGGAGTGCAACCGAGGATGGAATCATCCAAACAGGTCCTGGGCCAGCTCTGTGGGAAATGGAAGATCAGTGTAGCTCCTTTTAGAAGGCCAGAGAGTCATATAATTGGTGGGTGCACTGGAGGGTGTTTAGCCACTTTTTGTTTAGAGAAAATCTTAAGTTAGTTCCATTCAGCCTACAGTTGTAGACACAAAGGACTTTTCCTTCCATAGCACTCTTTGCGAGGTCCCAGGAGTCTCACCCTCCTTCCTGGGGCTTACAAGTGTTCTGAGATTTTGCGTGTTGGGTTAACTACATGGGGTAAGTCAAACCAGGACACAGCCAAGTTTGGGGGCACAGGCAAGTGTTACTCCTGCTAAGCGGTCAGTGAACAAAATGTTAGCAGTTGTCCAAGGAAAGTCCTCATCAGATGCCCAAGAACAAAGGAAGTAGCGTAGCCCCTGGGCATGAGTAACATATATGGTTCACGTGAACAGACACTGGGTGGTCTGTGGATGCTGAGCCTACTCATGCCCATGCGGCCCCTTCAGATCTGGTCCTCTGTCCTAGATCCCAACTTTCCTTTCCTCTGATTCCCTAAAGCTGAGGAGATGGGACTGGAGAGAAATTTTGCTCTTATTCATGATATTTCTCCCAAATCTTTTGTCCTTTTTGTGGGTTTTTTCCATTTCCCTAATGGCCTAAGCTTTTGAAACTCAAAAGTCAGGAAGAGGCTCTTTTCCCTCTCATTTTCCGTTGTAATACCCTTTGGAAGCAGTCAACACAGAACAGCCCAAATGCTTCAAAGGGATTAAGGAGATGGGGAGGCACTAAGAAGAGAAAAGAAATATTGGGGTTGGAGGTGGGGTGGATTAACCAGTAAGCAAGGTATGAAAGGGCTTGCAGTAAGCAAGGCACGCATGGGCTTTATTTTGTTTACTTACAAGTCTGTAGTGCAAAATTTCACATGGGTTTCACCACATCTCAAGCACAACAATGATTGTGAGGATGGTGTAAGACCAGGCAGTGTTTTGTTCTGTTGTGCATGGCGTTACTGTGAGTGGGATCCAACTCAACAGATACCTAACAACAACGACAACTGACGTGCTGAAAAACAAGTGAAATTGTGTACTACAGATTAGTAAGTAACCCCGTGTGTACCTTGCTTTTTGGGTAATCCGTCCCTGGTTGGAGGACGGCATTGGTGAATATAATACAGGGATGCTAAAATATTTTTCTCTCCCCTCCCCGCCCATGCAATTCCTCAGAGGCTGATCTAAAGTCGTCTCATTGGAATGAAAAAACTCTATCTGAGGTGACACTTGGAAGATCTATCGGACTTCTATATCTATAACATCAAACACAGCCATGGGGGCTGTGGAATAGGTGGGTCTTGGTGCAGCAGCTGCCCCACAGGCCACTCAGGAGGCATAGGGGAGAGGGAGTCTTCTTATCTGAAAATATCCTCATACATGAAGAACCACAGACAGCAGCCAGGGCAGACAGTAGGTCTAACAAGACTGGTGGGGCAGCAACTGTTTAATCAGAACCAGGATGGAGGCTGACATGGCCTGGGACAACCAGAACCCCATTACAGTGGAATCAAGTAGCTTTTTCTGATTCTTGGGCTCTTGAGGTTAGTTGGAAATGAACCACTTGGTGACTCAAAACTGTCCAGGTTCTGAGCCTACACTCCAAGGTGAAGTGTTGACACTGAAAGGGTAGGCCCTTCTCTTTATGGAATGTTGTGGTTTATATAATACCTATGCTTAAATTTCATCTCTAGGCAGTAAGAAAACCAATTCCTTCCGTTTTTTTTTAATCATCTGGGGTTGATTTTATATGAAATGGAGTATCTAGACTGACCCTGGTTCTTATCCAAATTGACTGAATTGGCTGAACTGGGTTAGGCGGAGAACACTGGGCCAACCACAAACACACTATGAGTGTGTTTCTTGAGAAACTGATTTACCTTCTTTCTGGATCATAAGTTACTGACTGGGCCTATTACATGTGCTCCATGGTAGCTGTTACTGTGAGCTGTATTGATTTATGTGAAACTTGTATGAAGGAATTCAATTCTCTGAGTGCCTGTGCCATTGACGTGTATACACACACACACTCCACACACACATAAAACACACACCACATTCACACAAGCTTGTTAAAATCCATCAAGGTTCACAGCCCTCAAAGGCACTTTACAAAGGGGTAAATGAAAAGATAAAACAAATCTGAATCTGTGAGGCGATTTACAGCCATCACCAATCTCAAAGGCCCCCATTTACATTTGACTCATTTCCAATTCTAAAAGATGTCATTTGTGTCAGTGCAGGACATGTTCATTTTGGGGTAAGCGGAAATGTCCCCAACTTCTGGTGAGAGCGGATACATCTGAAAAATGGAATCGAATCCATTTTGCTCCCGAGAGGGACAGGTAGAGGACTCCCATTTCCTGTCGATTCAATTGGAAACAATGAGGAGAGAAAAAAAAAAAAAAAAAAGGAGCCCTCCCTTCTCTTTCTGGCTTCAGACATGAACTCTTGATAAGATCCTGGAAAACAAGCTGCATTTTTAACAGCCATTTGCCCTCTTCAGCTGAGAAAACAGCACAAGCCAAAACTAGGAACCGGGGCCACCTCTATTGTGAATGTGGCCAGGCTGAAGGATTGTCGCCAAAGAGCAAATCACAGAATGACTGAGATAAGGAATATAATAACATTTTCACATGAACCTTACATTCTTGCCTCTTCTATAGGAAAGGATATCCCCGCAGGAAGGAGGAAGGTGGGGCCCTGCCCATGTTCTGCAGCAGTGCTGGGACTGCATTGTCCAGGCCTTTGTAGGGACACAGGAAGAGGGTACGGAAGTTTCTACAGGAAAACAGAGAAAAGTTCAAACATAAACAGCATCCAAAAAAATTTACCAACAGTGAACTCGATTTCCTCTTTGGGCCTTCCATGCTTCCACGCACCACTAGGCTGGCAGATTTTAATCTTGGGCTCTGTTCACCTTGGTAACCTCCAGCCTGGGTGATTGTGCTGTTTCCCTGCTTAATAAGTTAAGAGGATGTGTTTTCATGGCATTAGAGACAAAAACAACCTCTATCCAGAGACTGTATCCTGGCCTGGCTGGAGTCTGCTCTGTCTTTTCCATTTGTCATTTCTGGGGAGGGCATGGGCTTCCCTGAAGTCCTGTGTGGGATAGGGTGGGTCCCTTTTATGAGGGTTTTGAACAAAAGCTAAAAGAGGATAAATCATTGCCTCCCACAACAAGGCATTAGTTTGGGTTTGGCTCGAGATGCGCCTTGAGAAACTCCCTCGTATGAGATGTGAGAAGAGTCGTATCCCCACTCCACCCCCACCCCACCCCAAGTAAGTAGTGAGGGCTGGAATTTTCTCTTCCCACCCCCTGCTGTCCCCCTACCCACAAGGGCTCAGAAGATGCTGCCACAAGAATCTTTGCCACCTGCCCTCAGGCTACTCAGCTCTGGGTTTAGGGTTGAGTTATGAAAACCACGGCTCCAACAAGAAGTAATTCCATGGCTAACTAAATCTGAACGGAGAGGGCCAAGATGAAAAAAGAGAGTAGCTATGGGGAATCCCTCTCCTCCAACGCCCAAACCCTCTGTACTAATCCAAAATGGCTCCCCTTCGCCTCAAGCTGCACAGATGAGTAACAACAACAACAAAAACAAAAAATAGAACGATGTAACCAGATTCCCTGAGGAGGCTCAAGGGAAAGCATCTTCTAAAAAGCAACCTCTGAAATAAAGGGAATTTCTCTCCACTTTTCCCACTGATTGCAACAACTTACAACTCTGACTAGGAATTGTGGAAGCCACTTCCAAACCAGCTCTGAAGAGAGCTGCTATGCACTAAAAGGAGCATCCACTATTTCTGAGATGGGGCCAGTCACACAATTCAGGAGAAAATGGTTACCCTTAATAATAGACAGACTTCCTAGATGCTGCCATTATGGGAAATTAAAACACCCCTCTTTCCCCCCAAAAGAGCTCTTAAGCCCAAGTATCTTTCACAAGCTGATCAAAGGAGAGCGTTCTGAGTGGACTCCTCTAGCTTTTTTAGGTGATATCTTTTTCTGAATTGCTTTTTCCAAGAACAAACGACTTCCATTAGTTCCAGCTGGGGACCAATTCTTCACTTAAGTATGTAAAGCAAAATCTGTCTTGTGCTGCAGATGTGTTGTTACTCACAACAGAAAGGTTTTCTGATGGTTGTCCCAGACGGGTAATTGAAAAGTGTTATACGAAAGCCCAGGTACAAGTAAGAAGGTGACCTTGAATTCTGAAACCAGTTTAAGATGCATTCAGACTGCTTTGCTTCATGTAAGGGATTTTCAGAACACAGCTTATGAAAAACTCATTCACATAACACATATTTATCTAACAATGCATTCTACAGCTTCATGTTCATTCATTCATGTATGCATTCATTTCTATAATAATGTGCCAGGCTCTGGGTTACATTTTAAGGGCAATCGAGGTAATTTTCAATACATGTAACAGCAAGGAATTGTCTCTAAGCAGTCAGGAAGGACCCAGAGATCTTGCTGGACTTTCTTCTGGAGGCTTCCCACCCCTGCGCCAGGCGTTAAACCTTTAGTAGCCCGGAACTTTTCATTATTTTAGTAACCACTACAGTTGTGTCAAAAGGAGCTCTGGTGGTGCAAAGGTTAAGCACTTGGCTGCTAACAGAAAGGGTGGCAATTTGAACCCACCCAGTGGCTCCGATGGAGAAAAACTTTGTGATCTGCTTCCATACAGATTACAGCCAAGAAAATTCTATGGGGCAGTTCAACTCTGTCACATGGGGTCGCTATAAGTCAGAATTGACTCAACAGCACTCAACAACAACAATAGCTATACCAATACACATCAGCTGAATAACAGCCCTGAGTAAGTGATGCACAAAACATAATCCCTGATCTCCAGAAGCCAATAGTCCAGGGCCTGCTGCTACAAGTCAGGAGCTTCTTACAGAGAGATGTGTTGCAGGGGTCTTTGAGTCTCAAACTGACATGATCCTAAAGTCCTACATAAGAACCGGGAGGTTCTTTAACTCCCACTGAAGAGAAACAAGATGAGTGGTGAAGGGCCTTCCTAATCAAGGACCAAAGAAACTCGTACCAGTTGCCTTTGAGTTGATTCCAACTCATGGCCATGCCTTGTGTATCAGAATAGAACTGTGCTCCATAGGGTTTTCAATGGCTGATTTTTTGGAAGATCACCAGGCCTTTCTTCCAAGGTACCTCAGGTAGACTCAAACCTCCAACCTTTTGGTTAGCAGCCAAGCACTTTAACTGTTTGTGCCACCCCTCCTAATCAAAGCCAAAACCAACCAAACTCACTGTCATGGAGTCAATTCCAACTCATAGCAACCCCATAGGACAGAGTAGAACTTGCCCCACAGGGTTTCCAAGGCTGTAAATCTATACAGAAGCAGACTGCCACATTTTTCTCCCATGGAGTAGCTTTTGGGTTCAAACCACTAACCTTTTGGTTAGCAGTCGAGCACTTTAATGACTGCACCACAAAGATTCTTTCCTAATCAAGCCTGGGTATAAAATGAAGCTTGAACAAAACAGGTGATTTATGTTGAGGGTGATGAACCAGGGTGGGGGACTGCCGTGGCTCTCCACACTCTGTTTCCCAAAGGCCTGGCAGAGGTATAGCCTTCTGCCTTGGAATCAGGCCTGCCATACTCTGAGATCAGCAGGTCCTAAAACAGCCCAGCATGACAACTCGGTTCTAATCTTCTGCCTCAATGCTGGGCTTCTTACCTAATACTGAGGTGTTGTATTTTTCTTTCCCTATGTAGACTCCTGGGCCTTAATTGCTGATTTTTCTTTTGCAGTCTAACTTCCCAGAAAATGGATTCTAGAATTATGGTACCTGCCAGCCAACTCCTAGTCAGCAGACACCCAACCCTGGTCTCCTCTGGGCTCTAACATTCTGTGGCTCACTACTCCCCAGTCTTGTCTTCATTAATTCATTCATTCATCATTCATTCATTCAATAAATATCTCTTGAGATTCTACCATAGCCAGATACCACACCAGGTGCTGGGGTTACAGAAGTGACCAAGATAGACACAACCCTGCCTTTAGGGGGTTCATGATCTGGGCAAACAAGTGAAAAGTATCAAATCATACTTGGTTCACTCTAAACTTTCTTCTTAAGTAATCGTGTTTAAGTATACCATTTAGAAGCTCGTGTTCTAGACTGGTAGGATATTGAGTGTTTTTTGTTTTCTTTACTGTCTAAATTATTTATAATGTGTTTATATGCTTCTGTAATCTAAAATAAATGAAATATAATTTTATTAATACTTTTTTTTCATATTTTAATAATCCTTCTAGTTAAGGAAATTCTATAGCTAAACAAATTGAACACATATACAGTCTTGTGTCGCTTAGCGTCCAGGATAGTTCTGTGAAATAGGACCTTTCGTGATTTAGACTGTGCAAAATCCAGTGCTAGTGCAGCTGTGGCTCCTCCTCTCCGGGCTATAACCCTGGACTCCTGTACCTCAGCCAGGCCAACAACCGCCCCTCCACTCCCAGAAGCCCCTGTCTGTGTGCTTTGGGGCAGGTGGGAGGAGAGCACATGGGCTCTGGGATGGTGATCCTGGCCAGGTGGAGTGGGTGTTAACCCAGCCCGAAGCCCCTCTGCTCTCATGTCCTTATGAACCAAATCCACACCAGGGAGCCTTGCTGACCTGGGCTAAAGGGGCCTTCAGTCACGCATGAGCTTCTGTTCTGATTTAGGAGACTTAAAGGATGTTGGCGATCGTTCAGCCCAATCCCTTCCTTGTGCAGATCAAAGAGACCCAGGGAGGTGCTTTATCACAAAACACACTCATGACAGAACAAACTTTAGAATCCTAGGCCTGTCATTATTATTCATTGCTTTGTAGGGAATAAAGAGTATAACCTTATGGGACCACAGATGTATATGTGGTCAGATATTGCCCGAATGGATGTTAAGTGGCACTTTCCTGTAGTTATAAATCCATAAGCCTTGAATAGGAAGCCCATCTGAATTGGAGTAAGTCTTCCTGAGGATAAGAGATTGGAGGCCTGCCTTCACCTGATGGTAAAATGCCTAAATTAACACCAATAGTAACTAATATTTGTGTGGCTTTTGCCATGTTTCAGGCACTGTGCTAAGTATCATGTGGATTCT
This sequence comes from Loxodonta africana, assembly GCF_030014295.1. Taxonomy (NCBI): domain Eukaryota; kingdom Metazoa; phylum Chordata; class Mammalia; order Proboscidea; family Elephantidae; genus Loxodonta; species Loxodonta africana. The sequence continues at coordinate 35,636,258 of NC_087345.1, read as the reverse complement.
CTAATTTATTACAACTCAGGAGGTAGTTACTAGCATTATCCCCATTCAAGAGGTAAGGAATCTGAGATTTAGAGAGGTTAAATGGCATGCTTTTGAAGAAGAGCAAACTACCTCTAACTGATGAATCTGCAACTTACGTGGCTTTGCTGCACCTAAGGGTAGAGGTGGTAAACGAAACAATCCCGAACAAATTAAAAACAACTTTGAAGAAAGCTTGTAACAGTTGGGAAGAAAATCCTTGATCCTCTCAAACTCAAACCATGTAAGACCTAAAATTTTTACCTAAAAACAAAAGAAAATTATTGGGTTACTTAACTAAATTCCCATGACACATCTGTCAGTTTGTCACACTGTGGTGGCTTGCATGTTGCTATGATACTGGAAGCTTTGCCCCTGATATTTTAAATATCAGCAGAGTCACCCTTGGTGGACAGGTTTCAGTGGATCTTCCAGACTAAGAGACTAAGAAGAAGGACCCAGCAACCTACTCATGAAAAATTTGGCCCGTGAAAACCTTATGAATATCAGCATAACATTGTCTGATATAGTGCCAGAAGATGAGTCCCTCAGGTTGGAAGGCACTCAAAAGATGTAGGAAAGAACTGCCTCCTCAAAGTGGAGTCAACCTTAACGATGTGAATGGAGGCAAGCTTTCAGAGCCTTCATTTGCTAATGTGGCATGACTCAAAATGAGAAGAAATAGCTGTGAACATCCACTGATAATCATAGAATGTATGAAGCATGAATCTAGGAAAACTGGAAGTCATCAAAATGAAATGGAACTCATGCTCCTATGAAAATTCCAGTTGAAGCTGAAAATTAGAATGAGTCCACGAGAGCCAAAGTATGACCTTGAGTATATCCCACCTGAATTTGGAGACCATCTCAAGAATAGATTTGACCTATTGAACACTAATGACTAAAGACCAGACAAGTTGTGGGAAGACATCAAGGACACCATACCTAAAGAAAGTAAGAGGTCATTAAAAAGACAGGAAAGAAAAAAATACCAAGACGGATGTCAGAAGAGACTCTGAAACTTGCTCTTGAACATCGAGTAGCTAAAGCTAATGGAAGAAATGATGAAATAAAAGAGCTAAACAGAAGATTTCAAAGGGCAGGTCAAGAAGACAAAGTAAAATGTTATAATGACAATGTGTAAAGACCTGGAGTTAGAAGACCAAAAGGAGAGAACATACTTGGCATTTCTCAAGCTGAAAGAGCTGAAGAAAAAATTTAAGCCTCGAGTTGCAGTTTTGAAGGGTTCTATGGGCAAACTATTAAATGACACAGGAAGCATCAGAAGAAGATGGAAGGAATACACAGAGCCACTGTACTGAAAAGAATCGGTCGATATTCAACCATTTCAGGAGACATTATATGATAAAGAACTGATGGTTTTGAAGGAAGAAGTCCAAGCTGTAGTGAAGGCATTGGCGGAAAACAAGGCTTCAGGATTTAATGGAATACCAACTGAGATGTTTCAACAAACGAATGCAGTGCTGGAGGTGCCCAATCACCTATGCCAGAAATTTGGAAGATAGCTACCTGGCCAACCTACTGGAAGAGATCTATATTTGTATCCGTTCCCAAAAAAGGGATTTAACAGAATGCAGAAATGATTGAACAATATCATTAATATCACACACAGGTAAAATTTTGCTGAAGATCATTCAAAAGCAGTACATTGACAGGGAATTGCCAGATATTGAAGTCGGATTCAGAAAAGGACACGGAATGAGAGACATCATTGCTGATGTCAAATGGATCTTGGTAGAAGCAGAGAATACCAGAAGATGTTTGTTTGTGTTTTATTGACTATGCAAAGGATCATAACTAGTGTTATATGGATTGTAACAAATTATGGATAACATTTCAAAGAATCGGAATCCCAGAACACTTAATTGTGCTTGTGAGGAACCTGTACATAGACCAAGAGGCAGTCATTCAAACAGAGCGAGGGGATACCGCATGGTTTAAAATCAAGAAAAGTGTGCATCAGGGCTGCATCCTTTCACATACTTATTCAAGCTGTATGCTGAGCAAATAATGCGAGAAGCTGGACTATAAGAAGAAGAATGCAACATCAGGATTGGAGGAAGACTCATTAACAACCTGAGATATGCAGATGACAAGACCTTGCTCGTTGAAAGTGAAGAGGATTTGAAGCACTTACTGATGAAGATCAAAGACTTCAGTATGGATTACACCTCAACATAAGGAAAACAAAAATCCTCACAACTGGACCAGTAAACAACACCATGATAAATGGAGAACAGATTGACCTTGTCAAGGATTTCATTTTAATTGGATCCACAATTGATGTCCTTGGAAGCAGCAGTCAGGAAAGGATATATTGCGTTGGGAAAATCTGTTGCAAAAGACCTCTTTAAAGTGTTAAAAAGCAAAGATATCACTTTGTGGACTAAGGTGAGCCTGACCCAAGCCATGGTGTTTTCAATTGCCTCATATGCATGTGAAAGCTGGGCAACGAACAAGGAAGACCTAAGAAGAATTGATGCCTTTGAATTATGGTGTTGGTGAAGAATATTGAATATACCACAGACTGCCAGAAGAACCAATGAGTCCATCTTGGAAGAAACACAGCTAGAGGACTTCTTGGAAGCAAGGATGACAGGATTTCATCTCATGTACTTTGGACATGTTGTCAGGAGGAACCTGTCCCTGGAGAAGGCCATCATGCTTGGTAAAGTAGAGGGTCAGCAAAAAAGAGGAAGACCCTCATCGAGATGGATTGGCACAGTGGCTCCAACAATGGGCTCAAATGTAACAATGATTTTGAGGATGGTGTAGTACTGGGCAATGTTCTGTTTTGTTGTATGCAGGGTCTCCAGAGTGGGAACCAGCCTGACAGCACCTGACAACAACAACAATGACAACAAACTGAATTCCTTATAATTGCAAATATTTCATATAAAGGTCCAATATTGTACAAAATATTACTATAGACCAATATGATTGTCTTTTAAATCTCATTTACTGGAATTTTTATATTCAGATGTAAATTATCGCCTTGGAAGATATGCACCTTTCCCTGTGATGCCCCTGCAAGAAACAGTTTTGGGAATTTTAGCAGGACTAATCTTCAAAGCCGGTTTATGAGCCATATAGGAAAAGTCAATCTCATTGTTTTATATTCACATCTTGTTTTTGATTCAAAATGATAATGCCCATGTTTTTCACCATCATCCAAATAATATTCCTGTTCTACAATCAAATCCATCCTCAAAGTATGAATAGTCATTGATACTGAGAATAAAATAATTAGCAATAATCGCAGAAGGCAATTCTGCAAATGTTTTAGCAACTATCATGGGTTGAATTATGTCCCCCTAAAAACGCGTGTATCAACTTGGTTAGGCCATGACTCCCAGTATTGTACGGTTGTCCTCTATTTTGTGATTGTACTTTTATGTTAAAGGGGATTAGGGTGAGATGTAACACTGTTACCCAGGTCACCTCCCTGATCCAATGTAAAAGGAGTTTCCCTGGGATGTTGCCTGCACCACATTTTATCTCTTAAGAAAGGGAAGTGAGCAGAGAGGGGGGACCTCATACCACCAAGAAAGCAGTTCTGGGAGCAGAGTGTGTCCTTTGGACCTGAGGTTCCCGCACTGAGATGCACCCAGACCAAAGGAAGACTGATGCATCACAAGGACCTTCCCCAAGAGCTGACAGAGAACGAAAGCCTTCACCTGGAGCCAACGCCCCGAATTCAGACTTCTGGCCTGTGAGAGAATAAAGTTCTCTTTGTTAAAATTATCCACTTGTGGTGTTTCTTTTATAGCAGCACTGGATGACCAAAACAGCAATAATAACATTGTGAGAATAAGAATATAGCCTCCCAAGATGACCTTGAACAGGCTACTACTTATTGGGAAATATTTATATTGGTGTGTTTATTGATGTGTCATACAACATTCACAGATTCTAGGGGTTTGAACTTGGACATATCTCTTTGGGGGCTACTATTCAACTCACTACAGGAATTCAAAATCTACACCTGCCATTGTGTGACTTTGAACAATAAGTTTAATCACTCTAGATCTTAGGTTCCTTCTCCATAAATGAAGGGATTGCACTAAATGATCTCTATGGTCCCTGACAATTTTGACATTTTATCATTACAAGTTTAAATCATGTGACTAATTGTATGTAATAGTCACTAAGCATACAGTGTTGAGCAAAAGAGATGTAGAAACAGACCTTAAGCAACGTATCACACAAATTATTATACCAGGAAATTCTACTTTAAAATATTAAAGTGAGGTGTTTTTGTTTCCTGAAAACCATATTGCCTATAGCCCTCCCCCATGGAATGGATAGATTCAGAAAGGATGGAGGCCAGCTAGAAAAAACAGGGTCATTCATTATGCAGCTCTAAGGGTCAAACTAGATTTTAAAATCCACAAGACAATAATCATAAAAGGCAGGTTTTGGGGGAAAGAAAAAGTGTATGGGGGCAGGAAGTTAATTTCCAAAAGCTTGCCTTTACATGTACAGAGGCAAACCTGGATTATGGGCTTCATTCTGCATAGGCACAATGTAAGTGGACAGAGGCCATGTCACAGGATCACTCCTACAAGCCAGGAAGGAAAGGGAAAAGCCCTTCCAAAATGAAAGCAGGCAGACCCTGGGTAGTGCGAAAAGTTAAAGTAAAAAGTAAAAGCCGCTAACCAAAAGGTTGGAACTTCAAGTCCACCCAAATGTGCCCTGGAAGAAAGGCCTGGTGATCTACTTTTAAAAAACCAACCATTGAAAACCTTATGGAAACAACAAAAGACAAACACCCCAATTAAGAAATGGGCAAAGGACATTAATAGACACCTCACCAAAGAGGACATTCAAGTGAACAACAAACACATGAAAAGATGCTCATGACCATTAACCACTACAGAGATGCAAATCAAAACTACAATGAGATACCATCTCATCCACGCTAAAATGATACCGATTTAAAAAAAAAAAAAAAAAAACAGATAACAACAAATATTGGCAAAGATATGGGGAGATTGGAACTCTTATCAGTTATTGCTGGGACTGTGGAATGGAACAAACACTATGGAAAATGGTATGGTGCTTCCTCAAAAAAACAGACATAGAAATACCTTATGATCCAACAATCCCAATCCTAGGTATACATACCCTAAATATCTAATAAAAGATACGAGGACAGGCATATGCACGCTTAAGCTCATTGCACCATTATTCATAGTAGCAAGAAAGTAGAAACAGCATAAGTGCCCTTTAACAAATGAATGGGTAAGCCAAAGGTGGTTCATACATAGAATGGAATACTATGCAACCGTAAAGAACAATGATGAGTCTGTGAAACGTGTAACAAGATGGATCTGGAGGACATAATGATAACTGAAATAAGTCAATCATGTTAAGGACAAATATTGTATGATCCCACTTTTGTAAGAAGCCAAGGATACATATATACACAGAGAGAGAGAGAGACCAATGTTCATTAGTGATTATCAGGGATGGTTGGGGGAGAGGCGGAAACACTAGATACTTGTTATTTTTGGTGATGGGAAAAGTAGCACAGAATGTGGGTGTAACAAGCACAGCATGACCAAAGTAAACTATGCCACTAAGAAATGCACAAGAGAAAAGGATGTTTGTGCTAAAGAATATGACAATTTAGCAACAACACCAACAATAAAAAATAAATGAGTGTATGGTCACATATGCATGTGTATAGGCATATTTATGTGTACAGGTAAGTACAGGTATGTGCATATGTGTGCACAGATAGAGTACATATACATGTATGTACAGATATGATAGAGGACACAGTTACAGATACCTCTCACACATAACCGAACACCTTGCAAGATGGGTTTGCTGGGTTTGAAGGCTTAGGATCTTTGTCTCATGGGACAACTCAGTCATTTGGCATAACCATAGTTCACAAAGTTCATGTTCTGCATCCTAGTGAGGTAAGTAGCATCTGTGGCCTTAAAAGCTTATGAACAGCCATATAAGATACAATTATTGGTCCCTCTACCTATAAGGAGCAAAAGAGAAAGAAGGAAACAAAAGTCTCAGAGAAGAAACTAGTCTACAGGACCAACAGACTACACAAAGCATGGCCTCCTGTACCCTGAGACCAGAAGAACTAGACGGTACCCTGCTACCTCTATTGACCATTCTGATCAGGGCCAAAATAGATGGACTCTCATAGAAAGAGAAAAAATGTAACAGAAGTCAAGTTCTTAAAAAGTGCAGACTTACTGGACCAGTTGAGACTAGAGGAATCATTGAGACTATCACCTTAATAAACTTTTAAGACCTTGAACCAAACTATCCCCTGAGGTCACCTTTTAGTGAAATAACAGATTGGCATACAAAATAAAAGATATTACCCATGAGCACCCATCCCATTGTCCTCCAGTTGATTCTGACTTATAGTGACCCTATAGGACAGAGAAGAGCTACCTCAGAGGGTTTCCAAGGAGTGGCTAGAGAATTTCAATTGCCAAATTTTGGTTAATAGCCATAGCTCTTAAACACTGCACTGCCAGGGCTCCCCCATGAATACAAAGTTTCATTAAAATACATCCATATGAGACCAAAAGGTCAACAATTACTCTAACGCAAAGATGAGAAGATAAGGGGGCAGGGAAACTGGAGCACTGGAAATGAAACAACCAGAAAGTAATTAAAGAAAATGCTGACACATTGTGAAAAAATATACTGTCACTGAACAATTTGTTTAGAAATTGTTAAGTGGGAATCTAATTTGTTGTGTAAAATTTCATGGAAAACACAATAAAATATTATTAAAAAACAAAACAAAACAACTTAGTAGGATTATAGTTCTCCTCTGACACAAATCGGGTCACCATGAGTCAGAGTGGACTCTGTAGCAACTGGTTTTTTCTTTTACTGAGAGGAGGAGCTGGAGGAGGAAAGGGGCAGGAAAAAAGGACCAAAGGAGGGGATGAGAGCAATGGCATCACTAGGTGGGTGGAGGGTGAGGACTGCACCCCCTGACACTATCAGAGGGAGTGACACCAAAATGACCCCAGGGTCTGCTGAGGCAGTGGTGGCAGTGGTCGGCGGGCCAGCAGTGGAGTCACTAGGGTTAGTGTCACTCATCACCTGGTGCAACACCCCCACCTCCATCACCCACCAGTCACTAGGATTGGTGTCATCCATTGTGGTAACTCTTCACTACCTCCCTGTCTTGGTCATCTAGTGCTGCTATAACAGAAATACCACAAGTGGATGGCTTTAACAAACAGAAGTTTGTTCTCTCACAGTCCAGGAAGCTAGAAGTCCAAATTCAGGGTACCAGGTCCAGGGAAAACCTTTCTCTTTCTGTAGGCTCTGAAGGAAGGTCCTTGTCATCAATCTTCCCCTGGTCTAGGGGCTTCTCTGGGCAGGAACCCCAGGTCCAACGGCCACACTCAGCTCCTGGTACTGCTTTCATGGTAGTATGAGGTCATCAAGTCTCTCTGCTTGCTTCTCTTTTATATTTCAAAAGAGATTGGCTCAAGACACAATCCAATCTTGTAGATTGAGTCCTGCCTCATTAACATAACTGCTGTTAATCCCATCTCATCAACATCATGGAGGTAGGATTTACAACACATAGGGAAATCACATCAGATGACAAAATGGTGGACAATCACATGATACTGGAAATCATGGCCTAGCCAAATTGATACATATATTTTTGGGAGACACAATTCAATCTACGACATCCTTTTACCCACCAGTTAGGGTGCAAACAGGCACCGCCTTGTTCAGTGATAGAAGGGAGCTGTGGAGGACACAGCTGCTTGGCGCTGTGCTGGGCCCTGCACAGGAAGGGAGCACGGCTAGCCGGTCTGCCCACCAGAGGGGGGCTCTGCCAACCAGCCCCACCCATAAGGGGGTGACACCATAAGCTACTGCACTGGGTGACACCAACCCTAGTGACACCACTGGGTGAAAAAAGCATCTTTGCTTGGGTGGAGGGAGGTCCACTCTGAGTAAACATCAAGGGCACGGATGTTGACTGGTCCAGATGGGTGGAGGGGAGTCAGAGCAAAGGAGGGTGGACATTGCTTTCTGCTTGGAACTTAGAGGAAATTCTCTCTTAGGGCACCCCACGAATCAAGGGGCAGCCACAGTGGAGCTGAGGTGGCAGCGAGTGTGTTTCCCCACAGGGGGACCTGAAATTGCTCCCCACTTCCCCATGGCCTGTGTGTGGCATGTAGGGAACCCGGAAGTTCCCACAAGCTTACTCCCAAGACAGCTGAGAAAGTGAGTGTGTGAGCTGGTGGGTGATGCCACAGAAAGCTACGGTGGCCTGCAGCCAGGGGCTAGAGGGTGGAACTGACCCCCACCTCCAAGGCGTGGGTGTAATGGTGGCCCAGGCAGTCCCCAGGCGTTGGGGCCAGCAAGGGCTGAGCTGGATATGTGGTAGCCAGGAGGAGATCCCTGGGCTCTCCTGGAGCTAACACCCAGGTAGGGAGGGGCCTTTGACCCACCCCTCCCTGTCCCACCCCCATCTTGAGAAGGAAGAACCACAGAGAAAGCGCTTGAGAAGGAAGGAAACAACCCTGATAGGAAGTTTCTACTTTGAATTAACTGATTATTTGGGGGAAACAGATTGTTTTAAACCGGAAGAGGCTGAGTTACCTTTCTCTGGCATATTTCAAGGTTTGTTTTTCTTCCCACCATCAACTGGAGTGGGAACAAATGGGACCAGTTAAAAAAATAAGATACTAAATAAAAAATTAAACTACTTTTTTAAAACCTGAGCTGTAGTGTATATAATTTTATCCTACTGGGTATGTATGTCCCAGCAAGTACATAATTATCCTGAGTCCTAGGAAGAAAAATTTCCTAGTGCTTTGCATTTAATAGGGCAGGGGGCGGGGAGTGGGGGGGTGGACAGCATAGGCAGGCAGGCAACCCACAGGGCTGGCTTCAAGAAGGAAGTGAAATTAGAGCTGAAACTCCAAGGAGGGGTTAGACAAGCACGGAGAGCACATCCAGATTCCAGGAGGAAGGAGGCTAATCCACTGGAGAAAAAAGAGGTTAGCTGGGCTGGAGGAACGTGGCAGGCGGTGAGAGTGGTAGCAGGTAAATAGATAGGCCAAGGCCAGGTGATGCAGAACCTTTTAGCTCTCTTAACCAGGTTTCTAGTTCACTTTAATTCAGCTTAATTGGTTTTAAAATGCTCCTCTATTTTGTAGGAAAAACAATAACAACCACAACACAACAGTAACAGTGTGTTTTAGCAGTCAGGGCAATGAGGAAGCATTTAGAGATAATCTGAGAATAAGTGAAGCAATGGGCAGCAGGCCTTGGAAAATGGAGTGGGAATCCACAGCTAAGCTGCAAGGTGATTACTGAGACCACCGCTGCCGGCCACACCTGCCATAGCCTGCAGCCATCTTGACTTCAGGCATTCCTGTGCTCAGAAATCTCTCCAACCCTCTGAGAAGCTGTCATGAAAGCAGGCTTTCCTTGAAAGGCAGAGTCAGAAAAAAACGGACCAGGGAGACAGTGAGAGATAAGAGGACAGTGGGCTGCTGGCCGACTCTGCATCTTGGCTTCTCCTGGGCGCTGGGCACACGGTGGCATCTCTGAGAACTCTTTTGATGAGGTTGATGGTTCAGAATGAACGCAAGAGTTGACTAATCCAGTTGAGTTTAGTGAATATAAAACAGTAACATCTTGTCTCTTCCGTGGTCAACGCCCTGCCCTAGTCACCAATACATTTTTTTTTTAATTCACATACCATAAAATTCACCCTTTTAAAGTGTATAATAAAGCATCTAATTGACTTTTAGTATGTTCACAAAGTTGTTCAGTCACCACCACTAACTCCAGAACATTTTCATCACCCCAAAAGGAAACCCATAGTCACTCCCTGTTACTTGGACTATTACAACAACCTTTTAACAATCTCTTCCTGCTCCTACTCTATCCTTCCTACGTTATTTTCAGAAAGCTCTTTTTGCAAAAGAAATCAGATAATGTCTCTCCTCTGCATAAAACCTTTTAATGGCTCCCTATTTTATTTAGAATAAAATTATAAGTCCTTGCGTGCCTGCAAGATCCCACATGACCGGGACCCTGCTTATCTCTCCAACGTCATTGCCTTCCTCTTTGCCACTCTATTCCATGCAAATTACACTCTATTTGGTTTCTCAGCTATCCAATTTTTTTCCTACCTTGTAACTGTTGGTCTTCTTGTTCCTTTCCTGGAATCTCTTCTGGATCTTTTTGTGCCTGGTTCTTTCCATCAGTAAGGTCTCAGCCCAAATGTCGCTTCCTCAGGGAGGCCCAGCCTGACCACACTATCTAAAACGGCACTCTTCCCAGCCACATTCTATCTTTTTAACCTCTATTTCTTTCATAGCACTTAAGAGTCCTTGGGTAGCGCGAACAGTTAACACACTTGCTGCTAACCAAAAGATTGTTGTTTCGAGTCCACCCAGAGGCACCTCAAAAGAAAGGCCTGGCAATCTACTTGTGGAAAATCAGCCATTAAAAACCCTATGGAGGGAGGGGAGAGGAAATCACTAACTAGATAGCAGACTAGTGCTAACTTTGGTGAAGGGAAAGGCAACACACAATGTAGGGGAAGTCGGTATATCTTGACTAAGGCAAAGTCATAGAAGCTTCATAGATACATCCAAACACCTTGAGAGACTGAGTTATTGGGGCTGAGAGCTGGGGACCATAGTCTCGGGGGACATCTAGGTCAATTGGCATAACATAGTTCATAAAGAAAATGTTCTACACCCTACCTTGGTGAGTAGCATCTGGGGTCTTAAAAGCCTGCAAGTGGCCATCTAAGATATATCTATTTGAACCATCCTGTCTTGAGCAAAGGAGAAAGAAAAAAAACCAAAGACACAGGGAAAATATTAGTCCAAAGGACTGATGGATCATATGAACCACAGCCTTGACCAGCCTGAGCCTAGAAGAACTAGATGGTGCCCAGCTACCACCACCAACCACTCTGAGAGGGATCACAATAGAGGGTCCCAGACAGAGTGGGAGAAAAATGTAGAACAAAATTCAAATTCACAAAAAAAGACCAGACTTACTGGTCTGACAGAGAGACAGGAGGAACCCTGGAGACTATGACCCCCATACACTCAGAACTGAAGCCACTCCCAAAGTCCACCTTTCAGCCAAAGATTAGACAGGCCTATAATACAATAACACACATGAGGAACATACTTCTTAGTTCAATCAAATATATGAGACCAAATCGGCAACACCTGCCCAATAGCAAAAAACAAGAAGGCAGGAAGGGACAGGAAAACTGGACAAATGGACATGGGGAACCCAAGGTAGAAACGGAGAGAGTGCAAACACATTGCAGGGATTGCAACCAATGTCACAAAACAATCGATGTATAAATTTTTGGATGAGAAACTAATTTGCTCTCTAAACGTTCACCTAAAGCACATTAAAAAAAAAAAAAAAAAAGCCCTGTGGAGCGCACATGGGGCCACCATGGGTTGGAGTCAACTCAGTGGCAACTGGTTTGGTTTTGGTTTTATCAATCTGATATTGTTTTGTTTATTTATTTGTCTGTTTATTGTCTGTGTCCTTCACTAGAGTTTAAATTCCTTGAGAGCAGGGACTTTGCCTTGAATAATGCCTGTCACAAAGAAGGCACTCAATAAAATACTTGTTGAGTAAATGAATAAGCGAATGAATGGGACTCTGAGCAAAGATGGACCAAGGTAATGGAATGAACCTAGACTGCAAACATTTTCATTTTATGATTGGTACTGGGAGGTGTTGGTGGATAAAAGACAAATAAGATGCAGCTTTTTGCCTGCAAAGAGTTTAAAATCTCATGAACGAGACCAGCACACTCAGCTAACACTAGTAGAAACTCTATAAGCAGTACCATAAACCAAAATAAAACTCACTGCTGTCAAGATGATTCCAACACATAGAGACCCTATAGGACAGAGAAGAACTGCCCCACAGAGTTTCCAGGGCTGTAAAGCAACATCTTTCTCCCTCAGAGTAGCTGGTGGGCTCGAACAGCTAATCTTTTGGTTAGCACCTAAACGTTTTAACCACTGTACCATCAGGGCTCTTTTAAGAAGTGCCATAGTCTCATTAAAAAGTACTGTTTTTGACAGGGGAGGGGTGGATTGAAAGGATTTTCTAAGTCCAGATTTAGTCCAACAGTTCAATAAACCAACCCCAAACAAGTTGTCACCAAGTTAATTCCCATTCATGGCAACACATGCGTGTCCTAGTAGATTGTCAGGCCTTTCTTCCAAGGCAGCTCTGGGTGGATTCAAATCACCAAGCTTTTGGTTAGCAACTGAGCACTTAACCATTTGCACTACCCAGGGACCCAGAGACCCAGGGACCCCAGTACTTCGGTAATTTACTGCTGTACAAAACACAGGACATGTGGAAATGAACAAGACCTGTTCTCTTCATTCAGAGGACACACAGAAAAAGCTAATTTTTCTATAAGGAGATAAGCAACAACATGAAAGTAAAAAAAAAAAAAAAATTGCCATCAAGTCAATTTTGTCTCGTGTGTCAGAGTAGAGCTCTGCTCCACAGGGTTTTAAATGGCTGATTTTTCCACTGAAGGTTGCCAGGCCTTTTTCCTGAGGGACCTCTGGGTCCACTCAGATGTCCAACCTTTTGGTTAATAGCTGAGCATGTTAACCATTTGCACCACCCAGGGACTCCAATATGGGAGTGTTGCTGTTGTTAGGTGTAGTTGAGCTGATTTCCACTCATAGCCAGGGGGAAATGGGCAGAAGAGTTCAGAGGAAGTAACCGAAGAGGATGCAGCAGACTTTCCAGAGGAGGTGGCATGTGAGCTGTACCCTGAATATAAGAAAGATCTTAGCAGCTGAAAAAGTAAGGGGAAATGAAAGCAGAATTTAAAATATCAGCAAAAAGGTATGAATGAATGACCAAGGAATGATTCTGTACACGTTGCTTATGACATCTTCTGTTATTGTTAATGTTATTGTTAGGTGCCCTCAAATCTGTTCCAACTCACAGAGACCCGATGTACAGCAGAATGAAACACTGCCCAGTCATGGGCCATCCTAACAATCGTTATGCTTGAGCCCACTGTTGCAACCACTATGTCAGTCCATCTCATTGAGGGTCTTCCTCTTTTTCGCTGACCCTCTACTTTGCCAAGCATGAAGTCCTTCTCCAGGAACTGACACTTCCTGATAATGTCCAAGGTATGTGAGATAAACTCTCGCCATCCTTGATTCTAATGAGCATTCTGACTGCACTTCTTCCAAGACAGATTTGTTTGTTCTTTTGGCAGTTCATGGTATATCCGATATTCTTCGCCAACATCATAATTCAAAGACATCAATTTTTCTTCAGTCTTCTTTATTCCTTGTCCAGCTTTGACTCGCATACAAGGCGATTGAAAACACCATGGATTTGGTCAGGCACACCTTAATCCTTAAAGTGACATCTTTGCTTTTCAATACTTTAAAGAAGTCTTTGGCAGTAGTTTTGACCAATGCAATTCATCTTTTTTTTTTTTTTTTCTCGACTGCGGTTTTCATGGCTGTTTATTGTGGACCCAAGTGAAAATGAAATCCTTGACAATTTTAATCTTTTCTCCATTTATTATGATGTTGTTCATTGGCCCATTTTTTTTTTTTTTCTTTATGTTGAGGTATAATCCATACAGAAGGCTATGGTCTTTGATCTTCATCAGTAAGCGCTTCAAGTCCTCTTCACTTGCAACAAGCAAGGTTGTGTCATCTGCATGTCGCAGGTTGTTAACGAGTCTTCCTCTGATCCTGATGTGACATTCTTCTTCATATAGTCCAGCTTCTTGGATTATTTGCTCAGCATAGAGATTGAATAGGTATAGTGAAAGGATACAACCCTGACGCACACCTTTCCTAATTTTAAACCATGCAGTTTTCCCTTGTTCTGTTTGAACCACAGCCTCTTGATCTATGTACATGTTCCTTATCAGCACAATTAAGTGCTCTGGAATTCCCATTCTTCTTAATGTTGACCATAATTTGTTATGATCCACACAGTCAAGTGACATTGCATAGTCAAGAAAACACAGATAAGCATCTTTCTGGTATTCTCTGCTCCTAGCCAAGATTCGTATGACATCAGCAATGACGTTCCTCGTTTCATGGCCTCTTCTGAATCCAACTTGAATTTCCAGCAGTTCTCTGTCAATGTTCTGCTGTAATAACTTTTGAATGATCTTCAGCAAAATTTTACCTGTGTGTGATATTAATGATATTGTTTGATAATTTCTGCACTCTGTTGGGTCTCCTTTTTTGGAATGGGGACACATATAGATCTCTTCCAGTCGGTTGGCCAGGTAGCTGTCTTCCAAATTTCTTGGCATAGATAAGTGGGCACTTCCATTTATTGAAACATCTCAATCGGTATTCTGATAAATCCTAGAACCTTGTTTTTCGCCAGTGCCTTCAGTACAGCTTGGACTTCTTCCTTCAATACCATCAGTTCTTGATCATATGCTGCCTCTTGAAATGGTTGAACATCAACCAGTTATTTTTGGTACAGTGATTCTGTGTATTCCTTCCACATCCTATAGAGTGCTGCAATTGTGATGTTACTAGAGACTGGTCTGGGAATACTTAACAGGTATTGAAGCCATGGATGAAAAAAGAGCTCCGAGATAAACCCAAAAGGGGAAATAACAAGATCCAAACCCTGGGTGGAGACAGAGTTGGTATCTGAAGCAGAAGGATTGGATGAGTTTTCCCAAGGATAGAGAAGAAAGAAGACAGAATTTTTGAGGACAAATAGTTGGTGAGTGTCAGGATTTAAAGGGCATAGGGAAAAAGTGGGATCAGCAAAGAGGTAGTCAGAGAAATAAGTACCAATCTGGAGAGTTTTAACTCCCAGAAACCAAGTGTTATGGATTGTACTGTGTCCCCCTAAAACGTGTGTCATTTGCTGGGCTATGATTCCCAGTATTGTGTGATTGTTCACCATTTTGTCATCTGATGTGATTTGCCTATGTGTTGTAAATTCCACCACTATGATGTTAATGAGGCAGAATTAGAGGCAGTTATTTAGTGAGACAGGACTCAATCTATAAGATTAGATTGTTATCTTGAGTAAATCTCAATAAAAGAGAGAAGCAAGTAGAGAGACAGGAGAACCTCATGTCACCAAGAAAGCAGTGCTGGGAGCACAGAGCATCTTTTGGACCCAGGGTTCCTGTGCTGAGAAGCTCCTAGACCAGGAGAAGGTTGGTGACGAGGACCTTCCCCTAGTACCGACAGAAAAAGAAAGCCTTCCTTTAGAGGTAGTGCCCTGAATTTGGGCTTCTAGCCTCCTAAGTTGTGAGAGAATAAATTTCTGTCTGTTAAAGCCATCCATTTGTGGTATTTCTGTTATAGCAGCACTAGGTAACTAAGACACCAAGGGAAGATAGAGTCACCTTTTTAGAGGACTTCCCATCCTCTCTTCATAACCCCCTTTATGTTGGCTGCTACTTGTTCAATGCCTATTCATCCAGTAGATAAGAAAGTACAGGAACACAAGAAATAGTTCTTACTTGTTGATTGCTACATCCCCCACACCTAGACCAGGTCTTGTCATCTAGAAAAATAAATGTGTGAATGAGTATTTTAAATTATTCATAGAATTGAAAAGTTTAAGGCTGTGAAAAAGACCTTGAATTTGACACCTGGGCAAACGAGACATTTGAGAAATGATTTTTAGGAACAGGATCAGAGAGGAAGCTAAAGAATGTTTGGAGAGGTAGAAGTGGCAGTTTATTTTATATTACTCTTCAAGAAGTAGTTGTTCTAGCAATATAAAAAAGAGATTGTAAAGAATTATACACCATACCAAGCTGGATTTATCCCAGGAATGCAAGGTTGGTTTAACATCCAAAAATCAACCAATGTAATACACCATATTAATAGAATAAAGGACAAAAACTACATGATCATCTCAATAAATACAGAAAAATATTTTTGACAAAAATCCAACATCTTTTCATGATTAAACACACACACACACACAAACCAGGAATAGAAGGAACTTTCACAACCTGATAAAATGCATCTATGAAAAACTCATGGCTAACATAATTAATGGTGAAAATCTGAATGCTTTCCCCCAAAGAATAGGAAGAAAACAAGGATATCTGCTCTTACCACTTCTATTCAACATTGTACTTTAGGTTCTAGCCACAGCAATTAGGCAAGAAAAGTAAATAAAAGGCATCCAAATTGGAAAGGAAGAAATAAAATTATTTCTATTCACAGATATGACAATATCTTGTACATAGAAAATCCTAAGGAACCTACTGAGAAAGCTATTAGAATTAATAAGTGAGAATAAATAAGTTCAGCAAGGGTGCAGAGTATAAAATTGATAAACAAAAGTCAGTTGCATTTCTATACACTAGCAATGAACAACCTAAAAATGAAATTAAGGAAATAATTTTATTTATATTGGCATCAGAAAGAATCAAATACTTAGGAATAAATTTAACAAAAGAAGTATGAGACTTATACACCAAAAATTACAAAACATTGTTGAAAGAAATTAAAGAAGAACTAAATAAATGGAAAGACATTTCTGTTCATGGATTGGAAGACCTACTACCATTAAGATGATTGAATAAAATCCTTATCTAAATCTCAGCTGTGCTTTTTGGCAGAAATTGACGAGTGGATACTAAAATTCATACAAAAATGCAGGGGATCCATTCTGGCCAAAACAATCAACAATGATATCCCTGGTTCCATATCCTCTTCTGAATCTGGCTTGAATTTCTGGCAGTTCCTGTCAATGTACTGCTGCAGCCAATTTGAATCATCCTCAGCAAAATTTTACTTGCATGTGACGTTAATGATATCGTTCGATTATTTCCACATTCGGTTGGATCACCTTTCTTGGGAATAGGCAGAAATATGGATCTCTTCCAGTCAGTTGGCCAGGTAGCTATCTTTCCAATTTCTTGGTATAGATGAGTGAGCACCTCCAGGGATGCATCTGTTTGTTGAAACTTTTCGTTTGGTATTCGGTCAATTCCTGGAGCCTTATTTTTTCATCAATGCCTTCAGTGCAGCTTGGACCTCTTTCCATCGGTTTTTGATCATATGCTACCTCCTGAAATGGTTGAACATCATCGAATTCTCTTTGGTATAGTGACTGTGTATTCTTTCCATTTTCTTTTGATGCTCCCTGCATCGTTTGATATTGTCCCCATAGAACCCTTCAATATTGCAACTGAAGGTTTGAATTTTTTCTTCAATTCCTTCAGCTTGAGAAATGCCAAGCATGTTCTTCCCTTTTGGTTTTCTGGCTCCAGGTCTTTGCACACGTCATTATAATACTTTGTTTTCTCAAGCCTCCCTTTGAAGTATTCTATTCAGCTCTATGACTTCATCATTTCTTCCTTTTGCTTTAACTACTCAAAGTTCAAGAGCAAGTTTCAGGGTCTCTTCTGACATCCATTTTGGTCTTCCCTTTCATGCCTATCTTTTTTTTTTTTAATTATTTTTATTGTGCTTTAAGTGAAAGTTTACAAAGCAAGTCAGTCTCTCACACAAAAACCCATATACACCTTGCTACACACTCCCAATTACTCTCCCCCTAATGAGACAGCCTGCTCTCTCCTCCACTCTCTCTTTTCATCTCCTTTTCGCCAGCTTCTAACCCCCTCCACCCTCTCATCTCCCCTGCAGGCAGGAGATGCCAACATAGTCTCAAGTGTACACCTGATCCAAGAAGCTCACTCCTCACCAGCATACCTCTGCAACCCATTGTCCAGTCCAATCCATGTCTGAAGAGTTGGCTTCAGAAATGGTTCCTGTCCTGGGCCAACAGAAGGTCTGGGGGCCATGACCACCAGGGTCCTTCCAGTCTCAGTCAGACCATTAAGTCTGGTCTTTTTATGAGAATTTGGGGTCTGCATCCCACTGCTTTCCTGCTCCCTCTGGGGTTCTCTGTTGTGTTCCCTGTTAGGGCAATCATCAGTTGTAGCGGGGCACCATCTAGTTCTTCTGGTCTCAGGATGATGTAGTTGCTGGTTCATGTGGCCCTTTCTGTCTCTTGGGCTCATAATCACCTTGTGTCCTTGGTGTTCTTCATTCTCCTTTCATCCAGGTGGGTTGAGAACTGTTGATGCATCTTTGATGGCTGCTTGCTAGCCTTTAAGACCCCAGATGCCACTCTTCAAAGTGGGATGCAGAATGTTTTCTTAACAGATTTTATTATGCCAATTGACTTAGATGTCCCCTGAAACCATGGTCCCCAGACCCCTGCCCCTGCTATGCTGGCCTTCGAAGCATTCAGTTAATTCAGGAAACTTCTTTGCTTTTGGTTTAGTCCAATTGTGCTCACCTCGCCTGTATTGTGTGCTGTCTTTCCCTTCACCTAAAGTAGTTCTTATCTACTACCTAATTAGTAAATACCCCTCTCCCACCCTCCCTCCCTCCCCCAACTCATAACCACAAAAGAATGTTTTCTTCTCAGTTTAAACTATTTCTCAAGTTCTTATAATAGTGGTCTTATACAATATTTGTCCTTTTGCAACTAATTTCACTCAGCATAATGCCTTCCATGTTCCTCCATGTTAAGAAATGTTTCACAGATTCCTCACTGTTGTTTATCAATGGGTAGTATTCCATTGTGTGAATATACCTTAATTTATTTATCCATTCATCCGTTGATGGGCACCTTGGTTGCTTCCAAGTTTTTGTTATTGTAAACAGTGCTGCAATAAACATGGGTGTGCATATATCTGTTCATGTAAAGGCTCTTATTTCTCTAGGATATATTCCAAGGAGTGGGATTGCTGGATCATATGGTAGTTCTATTTCTAACTTTTTAATGAAGCGTCAAATCGATTTCCAAAGTGGTTGTACCATTTTACATTCCCACCAGCAGTGTAGAAGTATTCCAATCTCTCCACAGCCTCTCCAACATTTATTATTTTGTGTTTTTTGGATTAATGCCAGCCTTGCTGGAGTGAGATGAAATCTCATTGTAGTTTTGATCTGCATTTCTCTAATGGCTCATGATCGTGA
Organism: Loxodonta africana; assembly: GCF_030014295.1. Lineage (NCBI taxonomy): Eukaryota > Metazoa > Chordata > Mammalia > Proboscidea > Elephantidae > Loxodonta > Loxodonta africana. The sequence goes on along the minus strand of NC_087345.1, from coordinate 35,617,203 downwards.
ACATTTCCTCATATATCTGTTAGCTACCTGAATGTCTTCTTTAGTGAAGTGTCTATTCATATCTTTTGCCCATTTTCTAATTGGGTTATTTGTCTTTTTGCAGTTGAGTTTTTGCTGTACCATGTAGATTTTAGAGATCAGGCACTGATCAGAAATGTCATAGCTAAAAACTTTTTCCCAGTCTGTAGGTAGTCTTTTTACTCTTTTGGTGAAGTCTTCAGATGAGCATAAGTGTTTGATTTTTAGGAGCTCCCAGTTATCTAGTTTTTCTTCTTTGTTCTTTATAATGTTTTCTATACCGTTTATGCCATGTATTAAAAAAAAAAAAAAATTAGGGCTCCTAAATTTGTCCCTATTTTTTCTTCCATGACCTTTATCATTTTAGATTTTATATTTAGGTCTTTGATCCATTTTGAGTTAGTTTTTTTGTATGGAGTGAGGTATGGGTCTTGTTTCATTTTTTTGCACATGGATATCCAGTTATGCCAGCACCATTTGTTAAAAAGACTGTCTTTTCCCCATTTAACTGTTTTGGGGCCTTTGTCAAATATCAAATGCTGATATGTGGATGGATTTATGTCTGGATTCTCAATTCTGTTCCATTGGTCCATGTATCTGTTGTTGTCCCAGTACCAGGCTGTTTTGACTACCATGGCGGTATAATAGGTTCTAAAATCAGGTAAAGTAAGCCCTCCCACTTTGTTCTTCTTTTTCAGTAATGCCTTATTTATCCGGGGCCTCTTTCCCTTCCATATGAAATTGGTGATTTGTTTCTCCATCTCATTAAAGACTGTCTTTGGGATTTGGATCGGAATTGCATTAAATGTATAGATCGCTTTTGGTAGAATAGACATGTTTATAATGTTAAGTCTTCCTATGCATGAGCAAGGTATGTTCTTCCACTTTTGTAAGTCTCTCTTGGTTTCTTTCAGAAGTGTACTGTTGTTTTCTTTGTATAAGGCTTTTACATCTCTGGTACGATTTATTCCAAGTATTTTATCTTCTTGGGGGCTACTGTAAATGGCATTGATTTGGTGATTTCCTCTTCGATGTTCTTTTTGTTGGTGTAGAGGAATCCAACTGATTTTTGTATGTTTATCTTGTATCCCGATATTCTGCTGAACTCTTCTATTAGTTTCAGTAGTTTTCTGGAGGATTCCTTAGGGTTTTCTGTGTATAAGATCATGTCATCTGCAAATAGAAATACTTTGACTTCTTCTTTGCCCAATCTGGATGCCCTTTATTTCTTTATCTAGCCTAATTGCTCTGGCTAGGACTTTCAGAACAATGTTGAATAAGAGTGGTGATTAAGGGCATCTTCTTCTGGTTCCTGATCTCTCTGGGAATGTTTTCAGGCTCTCTCCATTTAGGGTGATGTTGGCTGTTGGCTTTGTATAAATGCCCTTTATTATGTTGAGGATTTTTCCTTCTATTCCCATTTTGCTGAGAGTTTTTTTCATGAATGAGTGTTGAACTTTGTCAAATGCCTTTTCTGCATCAATTGATAAAATCACGTGATTCTTGTCTTTTATTTATGTGGTGGATTACATTAATTATTTTTCTAATGTTGAACCATCCCTGCAAAGCTGGTATGAATCCCACTTGGTCATGGTGAATTATTTTTTTGCTATGTTGTTGAATTCTATTGGCTAGAATTTTGTTGAGGATTTTTGCCTCCACATTCATGAGGGATATAGGTCTATAATTTTCTTTTCTTGTGGTGTCTTTACCTGGTTTTGGTATCAGGGATATGGCAGCTTCATAGAGTTTGGTAGTATTCCATCCTTTTCTACGCTCTGAAATATCTTTAGTAGTAGTGGTGTTAACTCCTCTGAAAGTTTGGTAGAACTCTGCAGTGAAGCCATCCGGACCAGGGCTTGTTTTTGTTGGGAGTTTTTTGATTTCCTTTTCAATCTCTTCTTTTATTATGGGTCTATTTAGTTGTTCTACCTCTGTTTGTGTTAGTTTAGGAAGGTAATGTGTTTCTAGGAATTCATCCATTTCTTCTAGGTTTTCAAATTTATTTGAGTATTGTTTTTCATAGTAATCTCATATGGTTCTTTTAATTTTCAGTTGGGTTTGTTGTAATATTGCCCTTCTCATTGCTTATTCAGGTTATTTGCTTCCTCTCCTGTTTTTCTTTTGTCAGTTTGGCCAATGGTTTATCAATTTTGTTGAGTTTTTCAAGAATCAGCTTTTGGTCTTGTTAATTCTTTCAATTGTTTTTCTGTTTTCTATTTAATTTACTTCAGCTCCAATTTTTATTATTTGTTTTCTTCTGGTGCCTGTGGGTTTCTTTTGTTGCTCTTTTTCTATTTGTTCAAGTTGTAGGGATAATTCTTTGATTTTTGCCCTTTCTTCTTTTTGGATGTGTGCATTTATTGATATAAATTGGCCTCTGAGCACCGCTTTTGCTGTGTCCCAAAGGTTCTGATAGGAAGTGTTTTCGTTCTCATTGGATTCTCTGAATTTCTTTATTCCATCCTTAATGTCTTCTATAATCCAGTCTTTTTTGAGCAGGGTATTGTTCAGTTTCCAAGTGTTTGATGTCTTTTCCCTGCTTTTCCTTGTATTGATTTGCACTTTAATGGCCTTATGGTCAGAGGAGATGCTTTGTAATATTTCAATGTTTTGGGTTCTGCTAAGTCTTGCTTTATGACCTAATATGTGGTCTATTCCAGAGAATGTTCCATGTGCACTAGAAAAGAAAGTATACTTGGTAGTTGTTGGGTGGAGCATTCTGTATATGTCTGCGAGGTCAAGTTGGTTGATTGTGGCATTTAGATCTTCCGCGTCTTTGTTGAGCTTCTTTCTGGATGTCCTGTCCTTCACTGAAAGTGGTGTGTTGAAATCTCCTACTATTTATTGTGGAGCTGTCTATCTCACTTTTCAATGCTGATAGATTTTGTTTTATGTATCTTGTGGCCCTGTCACTGGGTGCATAAATATTTAATATGGTTATATCTTCTTGGTATATTGTCCCTTTAATCATTATATAGTGTCCTTCCTTATCCTTTATGATGGATTTAACTCTAAAGTCTATTTTGTCAGAAATTAATATTGCCACTCCTGCTCTTTTTTGATTGCTGTTTGCTTGATATATTTTTTTCCATCCTTTGAGTTTTAGTTTGTTTGTGTCTCTAAGTGTAAGGTGTGTCTCTTGTAGGCAGCATATAGATGGATCTTGTTTTTTAATCCATTCTGCCACTCTCTGTCTCTTTATTGGTGCATTTAGCCCATTGACATTCAGGGTAATTATGGATAGGTATGAATTTAGTGCTATCATTTTGATCTTTTTTGTGTGTGTTGACAGCTTCTTTTTCCCACTTGATTTTATGCATTGAGTAGATTTTCTTTATATATTGTCCTTTCCTCATGTTTGTTGTTGTTGATTTTGTTTCTGCTGAGTCTGTATTATTCCCTTGTATTTTATTTTGATGAGTAGGATAGTTTTTCTCCTTTGTGATTACCTTATTATTTACCCCTATTTTTCTTAATTTATAACTAACTTTTATTTCTTTGTATTGCTGTATCTTCCTCTCCATATGGAAGGTGTATGATTACATTTCTTAGTCCCTCTTTATTATTTTAATTTTGTCTTCTTTTACCCTGTGTGGGACTTTTTTTTTTTAAATCTCGCTTTTTTTTTTTTTTTTGGATTTCCCTGTCTGGGTTGACTTCTGGTTTCTCTGCCCAGTGTTCTAGTCTTGGGTTGATACCTGATATTATTGATTTTCTAACCAAAGAACTCCCTTTAGTATTTCTTGTAGTTTTGGTTTGGTTTTTACGAATTCCCTCAACTTGTGTTTATCTGGAAATGTCTTAATTTCACCTTCATATTTAAGAGACAGTTATGGATACATGATTCTTGCAGGCAGTTTTTTTCCCTCAATTTTTTAAATATGTCATCCCATTGCCTTCTTGCCTGCATGGTTTCTGCCAAGCAGTCCGAGCTTATTCTTATTGGCTCTCCCTTGTAGGTGACTTTTCTTTTATCCCTCGCTGCTCTTATAATTGTCTCTTTATCTTTGGTTTTGGCAAGCTTGATTATAATATGTCTTGGTGAGTTTCTTTTAACATCTACCTTATGTGGAGTTCGATGAGCATCTTGGATAGATATCTTCTCATCTTTCACAATATCAGGGAAGTTTTCTGCCAACAAATCCTCAACAATTTTCTCTGTATTTTCTGTTATCCCTCCCTGTTCTGGCACTCCAATCACTCGTAGGTTATTTCTCTTGATAGAATCCCACATGATTCTTAAGATTTCTTCATTTTTTTAAATTGTTTTATCTGATTTTTCTTCAAATATATTAGTGCCAAGTGATTGATCTTCGAGTTCAGAAATTCTAGCTTCTACTTGCTCAATTCTGCTCCTCTGACTTTCTGTTGAGTTATCTAATTCTGTAATTTTATTGTTAATCTTCTGAATTTCTGATTGCTGTCTGTCTGTGGATTTTTCTAGCTTATTAAACTTTTCATTATGTTCCTGAATAATCTTTCTGATTTATTCAGTTGCTTTATCTGTGTGTTCCTTGGCTTGTTCTGCATATTGCCTCATTTCCTTCCTGATGTCTTGAAGGGTTCTGTATATTAAACTTTTGTATTCTGCATCTGGTAATGCACTTTCATCTAAAAGATCCCTGGATTCTTTGTTTTGAGAGCCCATTGAGGTGATCATGGCCTGTTTCTTTATGTGACTTGATATTCACTGTTGTCTCCGAGCCATCTATAAGTTATTGTATTAGTTTATGCTTGCTTACTATGTCATAGCTGCTTGCTTTGGTTAGTTTTGGTATACCCCTATGGGTTGCTTGAGTGAGCTAGCTTGATTATTTTCACCTTTGGAGCCCTGGTGTCCTGTCCCCAGCTGGCTAGAGCTGTTATCAGTATATCAGTCTAGGAGTCCATTCAGTTTTCTTGTATGAATTCAGCTCAGATTTCCAGGTAGCTGATATCAAGTGTGTGGTACAGGCTCTGTCCTACAGTCTTAGAGGGACAGGGGTGATTGGCGTATATACCAGTATCTGATTGTAGCAGGGGGTCACGCTCTGAACAAGGCAGGGGGCTGAGAACTGACCCCCAAGTGTCTCTGAGGAAAACGTGTCTCTGTTCCCTAGAGCATGCTGGTGGGTAGGCTCTACAGAGGGACCATGGGCACCCAAAGTTTTTGTTGTAAGGACTGGGAGGTACCAGTTATCCCTGGACCCCTGTCGCTGGTGGCTGGGTGACCCAAGTGGAGCCACCAGTCCTTAAGTCCCTGTTGTGGGTAGGTGAGGACCTTGTTTAATAGGCAAAGCAATGTCAAACGTCAAACACCCACCTCTGCACCGCACTGCTGAAATGGTTGGAGTTTGCCAACAAGGGCCTATTCTCCTGAAATAGGCCCACATAGGTCCATGCAAAAGGGAAAGGTGCTGAAGGTCCATGGACAGTTTATGCCTGGACAGGAGCCGCTTCTGTCCTGAGCTCCCCCAGTTAATGGAGCTAGCAAATTATCTTTTCCCCCCAGTTGCAAATTTTTTCCTTCCCCAAGGCTGGGAGGATGGCTCCAGGTGCTCACCAGGGTCTATCGTAGGCCTAGGGATTCAGCCGCTGAAACTGGCTTGGGGGTGGGAGGGGCGTGGTGAAATATATGCAAGTACTTAGCTTTGCCGTGAGCGTCCTTCTCCTCAGGTTCTGGAGGTGTGAGTGGGCTGTGTGGCTGGCTGCTTCTCCCTGAGGAAACTGCGGCCGAACTCCAGGACCAGCTCACCACCACCACTGCTGCCCCCGCAGCCGCTCTGGGACTGGTGCCTGAGGGGTCCCCACAATTCAGGTCCAGCAACTCTGAACAGTCTCTTCCTTCCCCTGCCCCTCAGTTTGTTGTCTAAGCTTACCTTTGATGCTCAGGGCTCCCAGCTTGTCACAGATATACTCGTTTCACTTGTTTTTTGGGGTTTTTGTTGTAAAGAGGGCTCGACAGAAGCGTCTGTCTATTCCGCCATCTTGGCTCCGCCTCCTCATTCCTATCTTTTTAATGACCTCTTATTTTCTTCATGTGTTATGTCCTCAGTGTATTCCACAACTCGTCTGGCCTTCATTCATTAGTGTTCAGTGCATTGAATCTATTCTTGAGATGGTCTCTAAATTCAGGTGAGGTGTACTTAAGGTCGTCATACTTTGGCTCTCATGGACTTGTTCTAATTTTCTTCAGCTTCAACATGAACTTACATATGAGCAATTGGTGGTATGTTCTGCAGTCAGCCCCGGCCTTGTTCTGACTGATAATATTGAGCTTTTCCCTCATCTCTTTCCACAGGTGTAGTCGACTTGATTCCTGTGTATTCCATCTGGGAAGGTCCATGTGTGTAGCTGCCATTTATGTTGGTGAAAAAAAGGTATTTACAATGAAGAAGTCGTTTGTTTTACAAAATTCTATCATGTGATCTCCAGCATTGTTTCTATCACCAAGGCCATATTTTCCAACTATTAATCCTTCTTCTCTGTTTTCAACTTTTGCAGTCCAATCACCAGTAATTATCAACACATCCTGATTATATGTTTAATCAATTTCAGGCTTCACAAATTGGTAAAAATCTTCAATTTATTCATCTTTGGCCTTAGTGGTTCGTTCGTAAATTTGAATAATAGTCGTATCAACTGGTGTTCCTTGTAGGCATATGGATATTATCCTTTCACTGACAATATTGTACTTCAGGATAGATCTTGAAATGTTCATTTTGGTGATGAATGCAACATCATTCCTCTTTAAATTGTCATTCCTAACATAGTAAAAAAAAAAAAAACATAGTAGACCATATAATTGTCTGATTAAAAATGCCAATACCAGTCCATTTTAGCTCACCATTTCCTAGGATATCATGTTTATGTGTTCCATTTCATTTTTGAATATTTCCAGTTTTCTTAGATTCATACTTTGTACATTGTATGTCCTGATTATTAATGGATATTCGCAGCTGTTTCTTCTCATTTTGAGTCATGCCACATCAGCAAATGAAGGTCTGGAAAGCTTTACTCCCCCCACCTCATTAAGGCCTACTCTACTTGGGGGAGGCAGCTCTTCCCTAGTCGTATTTTGAGTGCCTTCCAACCTGAGGTGCTCATCTTCCAGCACTATATCAGACAATGTTCCGCTGCTGTTCATAAGGTTTTCACTGGCCAATACTTTTCAGAAGTAGACTGCCAGGTCCTTCTTCCTAGTCTGTCTTAGTCTGGAAGCTCAGCTGACACCTGTCCTCCATGGGTGACCCTGCAGGTATCTGAATACTGGTGGCATAGTTTCCAGCATCACAGCAACATGCAAGCCCTCACGGTAAGACAAACTGACAGATGCATGGGGGAGAATTACCACATGACCCAGCAATTCATTTGTAGGTATATACCAAATAGAAATGAAAACATATGTCCAGACAAAAACTTATTCATGAACGTCCATAGCAGCATTATTCATAATAGCCCAAAAATAGAAACAACACAAATGTTCATCAACTGATGAATGGATCAACAAATATTGGTCTATTCATACAATTGAATACCTTACAGCAATAAAAAGAACTGAAGTACTGATTCATGCTACAATCTGAATGAACCTTGAAAACATTATACCAGGTGAAAGAAGACAGTCACAAAAGACCATGTATAGTCTGAACCCATTTATATGAAATGTCCAGAATAGGCAAAGCCATAAAAACAGAAAGTGGTTGCCAGGGGTTGGGGCACTTGGGGATAGGAAGTGACTGCTAATGGGTATGGTGTTTCTTTTGGGGAGGTAGCGAAAATGTTCTAAAATTAGATAGTGGTGATGTTTGTACAACTCTTTGAATATGCTAAAAAAAAAGCTACTTAATTGTACACTAAAAGTTGAATTTTATGGTATCTGAATTACATCTCAAAAAAAGAAAAGGTGAATAAATAAAACTTAATATTAAAAAAGAAGAGAAAAAAGTATTTGCTGGTAAATGGAAGGCAAGATTGTAGTTGGAGGGGAAGCTGAAAACAGGCGAGTTGGAGAAGACTTGAATATTAGGCCAAAAGGAAGGAATGATAGGCATAAAGAGAATAATATGAGAGAATAGATATAATTAATGGATTGTTATCCTGGAAGAAGGAAGAGTCAAGGGTACAGGTCAGATAGAGGAGAAAGGTTGGAGGTTTGAATCCACTCAGAGGTACCTCAGAAGAATGGCCTGATGATCTACTTCCAAAAAATTACCCATTGAAAATCCACAGTTCTACTCTGACACACATGGGGTCACCATGAGTCATAATCAACTCGATGACAGCTGGTTTATAATGCATTAAAAGGTCCTCTTCAGGGCTTATACCCTACTTTCTTCTGATCCTTGAACTTCCCACCCACCCTTTCCAGCTTTGCAGGCATGTACCTGGTTTCCTCTCCTGGCTCAAGGTTCAGACACCTTGGGAATCTTCCCTTAGATAAATTCTAACCACCAAACGAAAATAGTAGTAATAACAACACAGATTCAAAAAATATTTATTGAGCATTTATTGAATAACAGGCACGGCCTAAGTTTTGGGGACCCAGTGAAGACGACAGACAAAGAATCTTCCCTTGGGGAATTTACGTTCTTGTGGGAGGAAGGATAGACAAACAAACAAAGAAACAAATAAGATAGAGACTGGTGTTATAAAAAGTAAACACGATAATGGAATAGAGAGTACAGGGCTGGGGAACTTATGGTCTGGAAAATTCTCTTTGACAATATCATATTTGAGCTGACCCCTGATTGGGGACCAACACCCGTCTACCAGTCTGTCATACTGTGGTGGCTTTCATGTGACATCTCATACAGGTGCTTCTGGGCCTCCCCAGAGGGGACCCATCCTAAAGTCACAGAATTTCATGTGATGCTGGAAGCTATGCCACAGTATTTCAAATACCAGAAGGATCACTCATGGTGTACAGGTTTCAGTGGAGCTAAAAAAAAAAAAAAAAAGGAAGAAAGACTGGGCAATCTGGGTTTGAAAATTAGTCAATAAAAAACCAGATGGATCACAATAAAATACTGTCTGATATAGTGGTGGAGGAGCCCTGGTTGTGCAGTGGTTAAGAGCTTGGCTGCTAACCAAAAGGTCAACAGTTCTCATTCATCAGCCACTCCTTGGAAACCCTATGGGGCAGTTCTGCTCTGTCCTATAGGGTCACTGAAAGTCATAATTTAGTAGATAGGGTATAGTGCTGGACGATGAGTCCCCTAGGCTGGAGCAGTATGTACTCAAATACACAGTGACCACAACAATGGACTCAAGTAGACCAAAGAATCAGAAGGATGGCATAGGACTGGCAATGTTTTATTTTTTTGTACATGGAGTTGCTATGAGTTGGAGTCAAGTCCACAGCAACAAAAACAACAACTGATTGAAGAGCATCCAACCACGCAAATATCTGGGGAAACAACTCTTCCAGGAAATGAAGGGTGCAAAGGCTCTGAGGCCAGGACAAACGTATCTCATTTGAGGAACAGAGTAGGGACAGGTGGCTGGCATGGAAGGAACAGTGCAGAGAGAAGAAAGAGATGAAGGCAGGGAGGGAGGCAGTAGCCAGATCATGCAGGGCCTGGTAGGCCGTGGTACAGAGCTGGGGATCAATTTATTTGAGTGGGAGGGTTCTAAGTGATATAACATGACTTATATATTTTAAAAATCGAGCTGGCTGCTTGGGTGAAGAATGGAGGTAAAGGGTCAAAAGTGAAATCGGAGAGATAGTTTATTGAATGCTGTCTATGTATTGAGTACTTGGAAACCCTGGTGGTATAGTGGTTAATTGCTAAGGCTGCTAACCAAAAAGTTGGCAATTCAAATCTGCCAGGCGCTCCTTGGCAACACCATGGGGCAGTTGTACTCTGTCCTATAGGGTCGCTATGAGTCGAAACTGACTCGACGGCAATGGGTTTGATTATGGAGTACTTTATATATTTTAGTTCTAATCTTCCCAACAGTTCAAAGTAGATATTTTTTATTCCCAATTTATCAGTTGCCATCAAGGTGATTTTGACTCGTGGTGACCCTGATCCCATGTATGTCAGAGTAGAACTGTACTCCATAAAGTTTTTCATGGTTGATTTTTCAGAAGTAGATTGCCAGGCCTTTCTTTCAAGGTGCCTCTGGGTGGCCTCAAACCTCCAATCTTTCTGATAGCAGCCAAGAGTGTTGACTGTTTGCATCACCCCAAGGAGTTCACCCTCAATTTACAGACAGGGAAATGGACACCGGAAGGGATCAAGGAACTTGACCAAGGTCACAGAGCCAAATTTGAACCTAGGTCTGTCTGACTGTAGAGTGGAAGCCCTTCCAGTGCAACACCCCCCACCCCAGCATTACTAAGATCATCAACCCCACCCTGTGCTAATATATTTTTTGATTATCATTGTGAGTTTTCTTTAGTAACTTTGTTTTTTAATTTTACTGTGGTAGAATATATATAACAAAAAGTTTGCCATCTTAACCATTTCTAAGTGTACAATTCAGTGACATTACTGCATTTACCATGTTGTGCTACCGTCACCTCTCTTCATTTCCAAAAGTGTTATATCACCCCAAACAGAAACTCAGTGCCCTTAAGTAATAATTCCCATTCCCTTCACCCCCCAGGTCCTGGCAACCACTAATAAACTTTGGTCTCTATGCATTTGCCTGTTCTAGATATTTTATGTAAGTGTGTCCATATAACATTTGTCCTACTGTCTGACTTATTTCATTCAGCATATTGTTGTCAAGGCTCATCCATGTCATAGCATGTGTCAGAATTTCATTTCACTTTATGACTGAATAATATTTCATTGTCTGCATTCTTCTGTTGATGGACACTTGGGTTGTCTTCACCTTTGGCTATTGTGAATAATGCTTCAATGAACATTAGTGTTCGAGTATCTGTTTGAGTCCCAGCTTTCAAGTCTCTTAAATATATATCTAGAAGTGGAATTGCTGGGTCATATGGTAACTCTACGTTCATTCAACCTTTTGAGGAGCCGCCAAACTGTCTTCCACAGCAGGAGCACCATTTTACAGTCCCATCTGCAATCATGAGGGTTCCAGTTTCTCAACATCCTTGCCAGCATATGTTCGTTTCTGTTTCTCTCTTAAAAACAAATGGTTAAGCATTCAAGTACTAGCCAAAAGGTTGGTTGTTCAAACCTGCCCGGAGACACCTCAGAAGACAGCCCTGGCAGTCTGTTTCCGGAAGGTCATAGCCTTGAAAACTCTATGGAACAGTTCTACTCTGCAGTCATGGGGTAGCCATGAGTTGGAATCAACTCAATGACAACTAACAAGAAGTGGAAGTGAAGTAATATCTCATTGTGGTTTTGATTTGCATTTACCTAACAGCTAACCGTTCAGCTATCCTGAGGGAAACTTCGGAGAGAACCGCTACTGGATGGCTTGATTAGTCTTTTCGCCGCTATACTCAGGTTAGACGACAGATTTGCACATCAGGACCCCTAAGGACCTCCACCAGAGTTTCCTCTGGCTTCGCTCTGCCCAAGCATGGTTCATCATCTTTTGGGTCCTAACAGTGGCGCTCATGCTTCACCTCCCCAGTCCGGCGGGTGAGATGGGCCGGTGGTGTGCCCTCGGCGGACTAGAGAGGTCTTGGGATCTCACCTCCACCTCCGCCTCCGCCGGCAAGCAGGCAGCCTTCATTTTCTTTGCGCCACTGCAGATTCCCTGAGAGCCCCTGAGTAGCGCACGTGTTAGACTCCTTGGTATGTGTTTCCGGACAAGATCGGTGGGTAGTCGACAGCACCGCTGGTCAGCATCGGTAGCAGGCACTTGAGCCCGCCTTAACCCAGGAGCAGTTGGGCTTACCAAAAGTGGCCCCCTAGGCACTCACATTCCACTCCCAGCTGCACGCCAGCGAGCTGGGCTTCTTACCCATTTAAAGTTTGAGAATAAGTTGAGATCTTTTCGGCCCCAAAACCTGTAATCATTTGCTTTACCAGATAAAACTGCGTGGGTTCGACTGAAAGAGAGCACCCACTGTCCTGGTCCAGCTATCCTGTATGGTCCCTATGAGTCGGAATTGACTCAAAGGCAATGGATTTTTTTTTTTTGGGGGGGGGGGTGACTAATAATACTGAGCATCTTTTCATGTGTTTATTTGCTATTTGTATATATTCTTTGGGGAAATGTCTGTTCAAGTCCTTTGCCCATTTGTTTTTTTAAATTGGAGTTTTTGCCTTCTTGTTAAATTGGGAGAGTTCTCCATATATTCTGAATATTAAATCTCTATCATATATATACGGTTCCCAAACATTTTCTCCCATTCTTTAGGTTGCCTTTTCACTTTGTTAATAACATCCTTTGATACAAAACGTTTTCATTTTGATGAAGTCCAATTTATCTTTTTCTTTCTGTTGCTAGTGCTTTTGTCATCATATCTAAGAATCCATCGTCAAAAACAAGGTCTCGAAGTTTTATCCCTAAGTTTTCTTGTACGAGTTTTATGGTTTTAGTTCTTACATTTAGATCATTGACCCATTTTGAGTTAATTTCCGTATATGTTACGAGGTATTGGTCCAACATCACACTTTTACACGTAGAGCCCCAGTTGTCCCATCATTTATTGAAAAGAGTATTTTTCCCCCATTAAATGGACTTGGCACCCTCCCCAAAAATCAGTTGGCAATAGATACATGGGTTTATTTCTGAACTCTAAATTATATTCCATTAATCTATATGTCTGTCTTATACAGTGAAAAACGTGTGAAAGCCAGAACTCAGCAGGACTGTCTTGTTTTTCCAGGTCTCGCAAGTTTTTTGCCTCTGACAGGGTGCAGTCTTATCACTTTTCTGTCACTTTCTATTAGTGGAAAATATTTGAATTTTGCTTCTCTAACGCAGGTTTCTGACTTACACAGGTTCCGGCTTTCAGAGGTTTTGCTGCACCAGGACCACACTGTTTTGATTACTGTAAAAATCAGGAAGTGCGAGTTCTCCTCCTTTGATCTTTTCCAAGATTGTTTTGGCTATTTGGGACCCCTTGCATTTCCATATTGCTCGAAGCAAGGGCAAAGTGGGCAAATCCCACATTCGTTGCTAACTGCATGATAAGAATCAGCATGAATCCAGTCCCCAAAGTGTTGAGATGGATCCAGTCCTCACCGTCCAACTTCTCCATCCTTGTTGCCAGCCATGTGGCACACACTGCCTCTGACCCTAGCCACCCAGAGCAAGGTCAGAGCTCACAACTTAGAAGGACACCTTCTTTCAGACTAGCTGTCCTGCAGCATTTCTCTGACTCTGCCACCTTGAGCTAGGTTAGAGCTCACAAGTTAGAGGTACACCTTCTTTCAGATGGCCAAATAGGCAGACGCCAACCCCTGCTGACTCTCACTGCCCCTGTGGGTTTGATAATTCACTGGAATGACTCACAGAATTTCACAGATAATATATAATACTTATGACTACAAATTTATTTCAACCAAAAAGGACACAAAGAGATGCCTAGGGTGAGGTCTGGGAGGGGTCCCAGCATGGAGCTTCCATGTCCCAAAGAGGGACTCACTGCCCTTTCCTGTGCATGCTCACCAACCAAAAAGTTTATTGTAGCCTTATGGCTCAGGGCTGTTATCAGCATCTGCATGTGGCCATGATAGATTACATCATGCCTTCTGAGACTTAGCCAACATTGGTCCCCATGTGGTCCCTCTTGGTCTGGTAAATCCCCTACTCATTAGCCTCAAATATGGACCAGCTGTCAGAAACCAAGACCAAAGACCAAATTGCTTGTTGCTATGTGAGTCATCACCTCATACACATATATATGAGGATTAACTTTTCCATTTCTGCAGAAATGGCTGTTGGAATTTTGATAGGGATTACATTGAATCTGTAGATTACTTTGGGTAGTATTGACATCTTAACAGTATCAAGTCTTCCATGGGATGTGTTTCCATTTATGCAGGTTTTCTTACATTAATTATAGCATTGTTTTATAGTTTTCAGTATACAAGTGTTTCACCTCTCTGGTTAAATTTATTCCTAATATAAATAGGATTGCTTTCTTGATTTCCTTTTCAGATTGTTCATTGATGGTGTTTAGAAACACAGCCGATTTTTGTGTGTTGATCGTGTACCTATCGCTTTGCTGAATTCATTTATTAACTCTAGTGTCTTTCAGTCAGAACAAGACCAGGGGCCAACTGTGGAACAGATCATCGATTGCTCATATGCAAGTTCAAGCTGAAACTGAAGAAAATCAGAGCAAGTCCACGAGAGCCAAAATATGACCTTGGGTATATCCCACCTGAATTTAGAGACCATCTCAAGAATAGATTTGACGCGTTAAACACTAGTGACAGAAGACCAGAGGAGTTGTGGAATGACATCAAGGACATCATACATGAAGAAAGCAAGAGGTCATTGAAAAGACAGGAAAGAAAGAAAAGACCAAGATGGATGTAAGAGGAGACTCTGAAATTTGTTCTTGAATGTCGAGAAGCTAAAGCAAAAGGAAGAATTGATGAAGTTAAAGAGCTTAACAGAAGATTTCCAAGGGCAGCTCTAGAAGACAAAGTATTACAATGACATGTGCAAAGAGCTTTAGATGGAAAACCAAAAGGGAAGGACACGCTCGGCGTTCCTCAAGCTGAAAGAACTGAAGAAAAAATTCAAGCCTCGAGTTGCAATAGTGAAGGATTCTATGGGGAAAATATTAAACGATGCAGGAAGCATCAAAAGAAGAGGGAAGGAATACACAGAGTCATTATACCAAAAAGAATTAGTCGATGTTCAACCATTTCAAGAGGTAGCATATGATCAGGAACTGATGGTACTGAAGGAAGAAGTTCAAGCTGCTCTGAAGGCCTTGGCGAAAAACAAGGCTCCAGGAATTGATGGAATATCAGTTGAGATGTTTCAACAAACAGATGCAGCACTGGAGGTGCTCACTCATCTATGCCAAGAAATACAGAAGACAGCTTCCTGGCCAAATGACTGGAAGAGATCCATATTTATGCCTATTCCCAAGAAAGGTGATCCCACCAAATGTGGAAATTGTAGAATGATATCCTTAATATCACATGCAAGTAAAATTTTGCTGAAGATCATTCAAAAATGGCTGCAGCAGTATATCGACAGGGAACTGCCAGAAATTCAGGCCAGTTTCAGAACCAGGGGTATCATTGCTGATGTCAGGTGGATACTGACTGAAAGCAGAGAATACCAGAAGGATGTTTACCTGTGTTTTATTGACTATGCAAAGGCATTCGACTGTGTGGATCATAACAAATTATGGATAATATTGCAAAGAATGGGAATTCCAGAACACTTAATTGTGCTCATGAGGAACCTTTACATAGATCAAGAGGCAGTTGTTCAGACAGAACAAGGGGATACCGATCTGTTGAAAGTCAGGAAAGCTGTGTGTCAGGGTTGTATTCTTTCACCATACCTACATGATCTGTATGCTGAGTAAATAATCCAAGAAGCTGGACTATATGAAGAAAAACGGGGCATCAGGATTGGAGGAAGACTCATTAATAACCTGTGTTATGCAGATGACACAACCTTGCTTGCTGAAAGTGATAAAGACTTGAAGCACTTACTGATGAAGATCAAAGACCACAGCCTTCAGTATGGGTTGCACCTCAACATAAAGAAAACAAAAATCCTCACAACTGGACCAATAAGCAATGTCATGATAAATGGAGAAAAGATTGAAGTTGTCAAGGATTTCATTTAACTTGGATCCACAATCAACAGCCATGGAAGCAGCAGTCAAGAAATCAAAAGACTCATTGCATTGGGCAAATCTGCTGCAAAGGACCTCTAAAGTGTTGAAGAGCAAAGACGTCACCTTGAAGACTAAGGTGCACCTGACCCAAGCCATGGTATTTTCAATCACATCATATGCATGTGAAACCTGGACAATGAATATGGAAGGCTGAAGAAGAATTGACACCTTTGAATTGTGGTGTTGGCGAAGAATATTGAATATACACCACGGACTGTGAAAAGAACAAACAGATCTACCTTAGAGGAAGTACAACCAGAATGCTTCTTAGAAGCAGGGATGGCGAGACTGTGTCTTACATTCTTTGGGCATGTTGTCAGGAGGGATCAGCCCTTGGAGAAGGACATCATGCTTGGCAAAGTACAGGGTCAGCGGAAAAAAGGAAGACCCTCAATGAGATGGACTGACACAGTGGCTGCAACAATGAGCTCAAGCATAACGACGATTGTGAGGATGGCGCAGGACCGGGCAGTGTTTTGTTCTGTTGTGCCTAGGGTCTCTACAAGTCAAAACCAACTCGACTGCACCTAACAACGACAACAACAACAACAACAGTGCCTTTCTTGTGAGTTCTTTGGGATTTTCTATATAAAGGATTATGTTGTCTGCAAATAGATAACAGTTTTACTTCTTCCTTTCCAATTTGGATACCTTTTATTTCTTTTTGATTGTTCTGGCTAGAACTTCCAGCAGAATGTTCAATAGCAGTGTTAAAAGTATCATTGTATTTTGAATCATAAAATTTTAGAGCTGGAACTTTTATATTGGAAGTTCCTTGAAGGTAGTTATCATGTCTTCCTCATCTTGCCATTTAGTTTATAGCACATTCCTGGCACATAGTAGGTGCTAATGAATGGATGAATGAATGGATTCCAGTCATGAGAGAATTTCCAAAGTATTCTCCACCCCAGCCCTACTGTTTTCAAGATAAGAGGTTAAGTGTCTTTCCCAAAGCCACATGAAAGTACTGGAACAAGAGCTGAGGCTTCTTGAATTCATGGTTCTCTCTACCATACCAGTCTGCCTCCGACTTATCTGATTAGTACAGATTACTTGGTCTAACTTTCCATTTTAGATTGGTAAACTCCTCAAGGCCAGGCATAGTGTCTCTTCTGTACCACATCATGTTGAAGGCATATAGAGCCTACAGGGAGATTTAATCTATGGCCTAGAAATAATCTCTCAGAGAATTAAACAAATTAAATCCACATAAGATGACAAAAAATACAGATATCTTCTAGGTCTCCTGGAACAGCTAATTGACTGGAATTTAATACCGGAAGAAATAATGTTTCAGCAGAATTGGGTGGGATCAGGAACAGAGCCCAAAGAAAAAGGCCATCTTTGGCTTCACTGCCCAGCAGAATGTAGCATGAATAACACTATATGTGGAGGATGGACACTTTCTGATTACCAGAAAGGATTCTCTGTGATGAGGCAAAACTTGTTGGTTCACCAAGCCTCATTGTGGACTAAAGAAAACAGCACTCAAGGTATTCACCTCATGGTGCTTTCTTTGTTGATCACCAAACAACAAACCCACAAATGTTCATTTGGCTTCCTGGTTACTTAGGGGATTCCCTGGACAGGAGACCCAAGCATTGGAAGGAAGGTTCTCCATTATAAGTGAGTTCATTTGCATATGCTCCAAGAAAATTTCATCACCAAGAATTTGGTCTTTTCTGGTGGTGCAGCCTTTCAAAGTTGAGAAAGACACAGGTCGCTGCCTTTTTTTTTTTTTTTTTAGATTTTGGATATGTTAAAAATTGATCAAATGTGAAAAGTAACAAAATTTGTGGTGTATTTTAAGTGTTTACATTGAACCAGTTGATGCTTTTAACATACAAAATGCAATGCAATATTATTGTGCTAGTAACAATGGAATTCTGGAACTTAGAAAAATACTAGGTCTTAGTACCCTTCAGGCAGTGAGGTAGAAAGTTTAAAGATGTGTGATGCCAGGTTATGTCCGTGATTGTGTGAATAAGACCATGGAGATAATGCCAGTATAAACAGGAGGCCTTGTGATTGTGAGGTGCACAGCCGGATGGCTCTGCTGGGAGGTACAGGTCTACTCTACCTTCTAAACCATCATCAAGGTGATGCCGCTATCTATGGGCCACCAGCCAAACCAGGCCTGCCATGGTGACATCCTGACCTTGTCATTGGCCTCCCTTAAAATACCTCATGTCCCACCATGTTATGTATGGCAGCTGGCTATGTACACAGTGCTGGCTTCTCAAGAAACTTGTTGGCTGACAGACTGATAAATCAAGCCAGGGATAAACAAAGCTAGGACATGCAAAAGCATCTTTTAAACATTTTCCATTTTGGGAAGACAGCTACATGACAGAGGCAGGAACATGCTTGGTGAGATGGCAGACACTGTGAAAGTGTGGGGGAGGGTCAGAGGACTGACACAAACACAGCTAAGCCTCACCCCCCCATATTATGCCAATTCTCCCATTTTGCCTTATCTGGCCTCTGTGATCCCTTCTCTCTTCTTCCCAAGCTCTGTCCCACCACTACAACCTCAATTTCAGCTTTTTCAACTGTGTGTCTCTAAACATTGTTGTTGTTAACCCAAAAAAACCGGGGGCTGTCAAATTGGCCTGACTCGTGGTGACCCCATGCATAATGGAATGAAATGCTGCGTGGCCCTGTGTCACCCTCAGATCGGTTGGAGATCAGACTGTTGTGATTCATAGGATTTTCACCAGCAGATTTTTCAGAAGTAGATCACCAGGCTTTTCTTCCTTGGCTGTCTTAGTTTGGAAGCGCCACTGAAACCTGTTCAGCTTCATAGCAACATTCAAGCCTCCACTGACAGATGATGGGTGGTGACCAGGATGAGATGCATTGGCCAGGAGTAGAAACTCGATATCCCACATGGAAGCTGAGTATTTACCACTGAACCACCAACACATTAATGGGCTAAAAGATCAAAGCGATGACTTGCAACCTGTATTTTCTAGAAAAAAGAAACTATCAGAATATATCACACTTAGTAAGAGGAAAAAGTAAAAACCTATTGCTTTGTGAAACTTCTGTTTCAATTGCATGTATGTGTGTACTGGCTTTAGATGGAAACTTTGTTTCCTGCTGTGGATTGCAGTTTAAGTTTTCAATTCACTGCTCTACACTGCTCTAAAAAAAAAAAAAAAAAAAAAGCTCTAGGACAGGTTAAAATGCTCCAGCCTTCCGCCGGCGCAGATTCTGTGACCATGTGCTTCCTCAGCACAATTGCAATGAATAACTGTGACAGGAGGTGGACCCCTGCTGAGAATCATCAGGCTGGCACAGCATGGCAGGATCTTAGACTCTATCTGGTCCAATGCCCTCAGTTTACAGTTTGACCGGCAAAGGGGTAGAATCTAAGAAACCAGGACTCCCTACAGCTTCCCTGACTCCCCTTCCTAGGTTCTTTCTTTTCATTTTCTGTGGTCTTCTATTACAATATGAGCCCTCGGTGGTATAAACATTTAAGTGCTTGTATTTTTTATACTAACTAAGAGGTCAGCAGTTCAAATCCACCCACGGGTGCCTCAAAAGAAAGACCTGTCGGTCTACTTCCAAAAGATCACAGCCACTGAAAACCCTATGGAGTGCAGTTCACTCTGACACACATGGGGTTGATTGCAGTATAGCAAAGAAGAGTGGAAAGGACTTGAATTTAAGTCAGAAAGCCAGGATTTTGGTCCCAACCTCATCACTTGCTAACTGTGTGTGACCTTGAGCCCATGAATCTCTTAATATCTCTGCTCCTCAGTTGTAGCAAATGTGAAACTGAATTAATAATATTTGGAATCAATTGAGTTAGTCTATGTAATAGTGCCTTTTAGACTAAGATGCTTTATATGTATTTTCTAATAATGGCTATTTTTGTTCCTTGAGTATTCACGGCATTTGTTCAAGAAATACATCCTCCTGTGTGGATATAGGGGAGATCAATGTAATATCCAGCCTCACCGTCTCTTAAGAGGATTCATTGACACTCTCCAGGAAGAGGATGCTGCTACCCTTCATTTCATCCCAGCATCTCCTTCTACCCTCAGAGACCTCACAAGGGTCTATAGAAGTTGATTGGTTTAAAGCTTCCTCAATAGTATGACATCACTCCAGCTTCCTTTACCTCTGTATCATTGTGGATAGTTCTTGAAAGCAGCCAGCAGAATGGTGGTCTTTCTTTTTTTCCATCTTAGGTACATTCATAACCTCACCTGCCTGTTGATACAAAGACGCCTTGTGACCACGGATGCACCAATTATGACATTGTTTGACCTCTATCTGCTCATGTGGGAACTCAATACCACCCCCAGCCTTCTCCAGTTATGTCTCAGAGCTCTAAGGGTGGTGTATCAAATGGCTTGTTGAGGGTTTGTCATTGCTAGTTGCTGTCAAGTTGGCTCTGATTAATAGTGACCCCGTGTATAACAGAACAAAATGTTGCCTGGTCGTGCATCATCTTCATGACTGTTGGTGTGTTTGAGTCCATTATCTTGGCTGTTGTGCCAGTCCTTCTTATAGAGGTTTTCCCTTGCCTTCACTTGCCCTCCATTTTGACAAACATGATGTCCTTCACCAGCAATTTGTCCCCCCTGATGACACACCCCAAGTAAGCAAGTTGAAGTGTCAGACAATACTCTGTGGTCCATAGGGTTTTCCTTGGCTAATTTTCAGAAGTGGATTGCCAGGCCGTTCTTACTAGTCTGTATTAGGCTGGAAATTCTACTGAAACCTGTCTACCATGGGTGACCCAGCTGTTATTTGAAATATTGGTGGCATAGCTTCCAGCAACATAGCAACACACAAGTCATCACCATATGTATGACAAACTGACAGACAAGTGGTAGGTTGAGCTTTAGTAGTCCAATAACATTACCTGTTTTCTCTGTCTAATCTCAGAATCAGAGACACAGGAGGCAGACTGATGGCAATCTGGATGCTAGTCTTAATGCTATCAAAAGTTAAACTGGAGGATGACCCTTAGATCTGTAAGCACAGTCAGCTGGCTGTCATTTCACTCTCAGATTAAGTTTCCTTACCTGGTTAAAGCTGAGCCAGAATACTGCAGACAATCCCCTGCCGGGAGATACCCTGTGTTCCTGGGACAAGCTGGCTCCAAAAGAGGGAGGAGAGAGCAGAGTCAAGCATGCCTGGTTTTGTCTCCTAGACTTGCCAGTCTGAGAACTCCTTCCTCCTCTACTGAAAGTCCCTCCAAGCAGAAACATGAGAGTGGGGAATGAGGGCTCCCCTTAGGTCTCGGGAACGTATCTGCTCATGTTCTTGGCTCTCTGGCTTCCTTGTTCAGGGACCCCTCATGACTGCCAGGGATGCGAGGTTCCATGCCCTCTTCCTTTCTCTGTGCTGGGCCCACGAGACAAGATACCCTGAAGTTTCCCATGAAATAACATCTTTAGTTCTGATTTCTTTTTTGATTTGCCTTTTGTACTTAATATTCTATTACAAGTGTATTTTTGTTGTTGTTGTTAGTGGCCCTTGAGTTGATCTGACTCACGGCCTTCCCATATGTGTCAAAGTAGAGCTGCTCCATAGGGCTTTCAAGGCTGTAACCTTTCTAGAGCAGATGGTTAGGTTTGTCTTCCAAGGCATCATCCCTCAGTGGGTTCAGACCGCCAACCTTTCGGCTGGTAGTGGAGGCTTAACTATTTATGCCACCCAGGGACTCCTTTAGTTCTGATTTTGCACCAGTACTGCCCCTTGGCTTCAGACTCCCTGACTGAAGGATACCAACCCATGCAAGTAGACTGTCCAGGAAAGGAGATTTAATTACCATGCTTGTGCCGTGGAATTTCTGCTTGCTTCCGCAGACCCCTCCTCTATAGTCATCCTTGCATGCCTAGTCATGGCCCCAGGCCTGCCTTTCCTGCTCACAAATTACTCTTCTCATTTGAGTTTCTGGGATTGATAATCATTCTTTAGCTTTTCCCGTCATCATGGAGCTGGTCTTGAAACCCCTTAACTATGCCTTCCCCATCTTTGCCATTAACACCCAGCATGACATCCTGTCCATGATGGCATTTCCTGGGCTTCCTGTAACTGATGCCTGATAATAAAAGACCACAGTTTCCTACAAAGCCTTGTCCAACACCTTTTAGGATCAGGACAAAACATAAAATACCCCTTTTTCTTAATCTGCACATACAAAATGCAAAACAATTGTTGACACAGGAACTCCGGGCATTTGCAACTTTCTGGACACATCAAATTTGCATCATGTAGGAAATGATTTTGACCAGCAACTGGTCAAGACAATTTCCTAGTTGTATTTATCGTGAGAATTATAGCAATGACTCACAGTTTTTGGAGTTGTGACACCTTGTGGTAGTTGTTAGGTGCTGTGGAGTTAATTCCGACTCATAGCAACTCCACGTGACAGAGTAGAACTGCCTCTTAATGTTTACTAAGCAGATCGCCAGGTCTTTCTCCTGTGGAGCCACTGGCTGGGTTCAAACTGCCAGCCTTTTGGTTAGCAGCCAAGCATTTAACCACTGTGCCACCAGGGCTGCTTTGTGACACCCTATTTACTCTCTCTTCCCTTCAATGGTACGAAGAGGACTTTGAGGGGATCATTGGGGGTACGAGATGGCAAGGAATTTCCATCAACTTTGAAATTTAAAAGTCTGAAGATTAGAATCTGTTTTAATTGCCCCAAAATTTCTTTAATTTTTCTTCCTCCTGGCGATTGTTCACATGTCTTAATTACTGGTACACAACATCATTTATAAAACTTTACTGTACATCATTCCTTTTATTATTGACTGATTGATTCCACAAGAATGTTTAAACTTTTTTTTTGGCTAGGTATTAGGGATAGAGAGATGGAATGTGGGGTGGGGGACAGGGACACTCATATAAATAAGTGTAAGCCATAAAGTTGAAACACAGTGCTATGGGAATGTGGGAGAAGTGGGCCATTCACTTCCTTTTGTGGATCTGTAGGACTTCTTGGAGGAGGTGGGATGTGAGCTGAGTCTAGAGGGCAGGTAAAACATATAGAGGTTTTCATGGGCAGACAGGTCCTATGGGTACCCAGACCCGGGACAAACACAGGTTCCTAAACCCAACCTCAGACTCTCGGGGCAAAGCCCTGGCACATGTGGACCTGGTATGTAACCATGGTTGGGGACTCTGGGGATCAAAGGCTCAGGGAAGAGAGAGCCCAGGTATGCTCAAGGCCCAGGGAGCAAAGAGGAGCTTGAATGGCCACCTCAGGGGCTGCTGTTCTCCAACTTTTCAGAAGATCAAAATGAGACAAAGTAAATGAAGCACTAGTTGCCATTGAAGATGAAGTTCCTGGATGTGAAATTTGTTAAAGACACTAAGGTTTTTACCTGGCATGGCAAAGAAAAGCTTTCCCTGGATCAAAGAAGAAAATAGTTGAAAATCAAAACCCAAACCGAAACAAGACAAAACAAAACAAAAAAAACGGCAGAATCTCATTTGTCTCAGATGGCCAACGCCAGGGGTTGGCATGCTTTTTCTGTAGGATCAGAAAGTAAATATTTTTGGCTTTGCAGGCCATATGGTCTCTATCTCAACTACTGAATTCAGCCACTATAGTGCAAAGGCAGCCGTAGACAAGACATAAATGAATGAGTGTGCCTGTGTTTCAATAAAACTTTATTTATGGACACAGACATTTGAATTTCATATAATTTCCACATGTTACAAAATATTAGTCTTTTTTTGATTTGTTTTCAAATTTTGAAAAATGTGAATTCTTCACTCACAGGTCATACAGAAACAGGCAGCAGAAGTGGGCAGACTTGGCCTGTGGGTTGTAGTTGGCCATCCTAGAGCCTATATGGGTGATCAGAAAGTCCAGATCAGTGCTTCTCAAATTTCTCCACTGAAATACCTCTGACAGCACAAAAGGGAGAATGCGGATTCCCACAGGGGCCTGCCTGCAAGTCTATAAAATTCTTTTAAATATACCTTTAAATAAAGTCCATAAGCAGTTTTGAATCCTAGTCCACAGTATGTATAAAATTGGCATGAGAGTGAAAACTGTTGCTCGCTCAGCTCAGAGAGAGGGAGTGACTTAATAATCAAGGTCACATAGGTAGAACAAGTCAGGTATGAGATTGGATCTCAACATTTCTGGTTAGAAATTATAACTACCACCAGAGTGGGCTGCCTTCCCATTAGGCTTTGGCTTAGACCACTCCCAATATTGAACCAGTCATCAAAGAAGTGATGGTACACCACTTTAGAGTTTCTACCCAAGACCCATCAATTCATAAGTTTCAAATATTATTTGTTCTGCTCTGTTCTAGAATAGTTTAGCTTAGCTTACACTAAAGCTCATTTTCTTCTCCTGTTCTAACTCTGCTTTCTCATCCATTTTTTCTTCCTTTCACAGCATCCCATTCTGTTCTTATACTTCCATTATATTATATATTAAACCAGTTGCCTTCATGTTGACTCTGATTCATGGTGATCCTGTGTGTGTCAGAATAGAACTGTGCTCCACAGGATTTTCAATGGTTGATTTTTCAAAAGTAGACTGCCAGGCCTTCCTTCTGAGGTACCCCTGGGTGGACTCAAATTGCCAATCTTTTGGTTAGCAGCTGTGCATTTAACTGTTTGCACCACCCAAGAATTCCTACTGGACATCATGGAATGTAAAATCATGAGGAGCCTTAGAGATTTGTTGTTTTTATATACATAGCATCCATTTTCTCTTGTGGTAAATTGTATTATTTGTTCAGAATTCTCCCTTCCCTCTCTGTCCTTCACCTGGTTCTGTTGACTTTTAAACTTGGCCATATGATTTGCTTTACCGAATGGAATGTGAGAAGTGAGAGTGTGCTAGTCCTAGGCAGAGGTTTTAAGAGGTGTCATGTGTTTTCACTCATTCCTCTTGAGGCCTTGCCCCCCTAAGAACCACATGTCCCAAGTATTACCTATTCCTTCAGCCTGCATCTCAGAATGAGAAGACATGGGAGTAGACCTGCACCCGGCCTACAGACTGGAGCCGAACCCAGCCAAGCCTAGCCAACCCAAATCCATTTGTTATCGTCAGCCACTGAGTTTTGGGGGTGTTTGTTACACAATATTCTCACAGCAAAAGCCGACTGATACACCCATTCCTCAGAAACCAGGGCCTTGATTTTCTTTTGAGGGCCCAGTCCTCCTATACTCTTTATCCATAGGGTTTATTTGGGCTGATCCTCCCTCCTCTCCACGCTCCAACACATGATACTGACTAACTCATTCCTCAAACATGCAAGATTTAGTGCACCATCTCTGGTGAGATCTCAGCTGTTATTACCAAAGCTTAGAGAACCTCATTCTCCTAGCAAGCAGGAACGTGTGATCCTATACCCTGTCATCTGCTGTAAGGGGCTTCTGAAGAAATCTTATTCGTAAACAACCCACACAATCTTACCTCCTGACTGTCTGTTCTACAACAAAAGCATAAGAAGAGGAGTGTGGATGATGCAACACTAGATACTACATGTCTTAGCTGCGTTTTGAGAGTGGAAAGGAAAGCATGGAAAGCAAAGAGCAGTTTCTCCTTAGAATGCAAAGGATAGAAGTTGTAGACAGACACTTGAAAGTAAAAGTTATTCCCTTTCTTTGAGGAAGAGCACAGTCAGCTCTGAATTACTCATTCCTATGAAGAGCTGAATTATGGTGTTGGCAAAGAATACTGAATATACCATGGACTGCCAAAAGAACAAACAAATCTGTCTTGGAAGGAGTACAGCCAGAACGCTCCTTAGAAGTGAGGATGGCGAGACTTCGTTTCACATACTTTGGACATGTTATCAGGAGGAGCCAGTCCCTGGAGAAGGACATTGTCTTAGGCTGGGTTGTCTAGAGAAGCAAAACCAGTAAAGCATATAGATAAATGTACAAAGAGATTTATATCAAGGACGTGGCTCATGTGGTTGCAGAGGCTGGAATGTTCCATGTGGGTCAGAATAGAGGCTTCTCCTGATTCACATAGCTGCAGGGACTGGGGAACCCAAGATCCGCAGGTCAGAGAGCAGGTCTCTTGTTCACACACTGGGAAGATCAACGAATCCCAAGATTGGCAGGCAAGACCACAGGAAAGCTGTTAGCTCAAGTCCCAAGAACAGAGGTCAGATGAACAGGAGCCAGCTCCAGGATCCAGAGTGAGCAAAAGCCCACAAGCCTTCCCAGAAAGTCTACCTATACTGGATGCAGGTCACACCCCCAAGGAAACTCCCTTTCAACTGATTGGCTGCTCACAGCGGATCTCATCACTGAGGTGATCACATTACATCAAATTTCGTCATGGAAATGATCACAACATCATACGACTGCCAAACTACATCATAACCGCCAAACCACTGAGAATCACGGCCCAGCCAAGTGGACACACAACTTTAACCATCACAGACATCATGCTTGGTAAATATCCATCCAGTAAGATGGATTGACACAGTGGCTGCAACAATGGGCTCAAGCAAAGCAATGATTGTCAGAATGGCACAGGACCAGACAGTGTTTTGTTTTCTTGTGCATAGGGCCACTATGAGTCAGGAGCAGCTCAATGGCACCTGATTACATGCAGAGCTGGCAGTGATGGTGTGGACCATCCAAAAACACCAGAGAAATTTAAGAAGTCTTCATCTGGGCTAGGAAGCCCAATGTCTGCACAAAAGCGTTTCAGTTGTGCTTCTGACAATGGCGTATTTCTTCAAAATAATTAAACTACTTGATGAAAACACGTATACATATTTTGTTGTTAACATATTGTTGTTAACATATCAGACTTCTACAAAGATTTCATTTGAAAAAATAAAATAAAAAGCACGAAAGCCACTGATTTGAAATGGTTTGGTTTGGCATGTGTTGCTACTTTTTTAAATAAACAAGGTGTTCTTTACTGTGTGTGTGAGTTTTTTTTTCCCCTGAGAAGGAGAATAAGTTTACGTTAGCCTTGTCCACGGACAGCTAGACCATACGGGGACACAGTGTGGGCTCTGCTGAGCGACAGAGAGGCTGACTAGGGATTAAAACAGTACCCCCAAAGTGGAAAATTAGCTTCAGAAAATCAGGAGTGGATAAACAGCCCTCTTCCCCACATCTTCTCCTCTTCTACTCTCCTACCTCGCCGTGTCCCTCTACCCCCAAATCCCCAGGTTTTTCTCAGGTCTGGTGGACCTTGTCCCACCACTCAGTTAGCTACCCTGCCCACTATGAAGCCAATGCACAACTGAATCTCCTACGAGCCACAGGCACTTGATGGGCACTTGGAGAGTGGGGTGGGGGACTGGGTTGGCACCAACTTAAGTAAGATACAATCCTTGCCCTTTAAAACCTCACATTTAGTGGTAGTGAGAGATTCATAAACAATCTTTTTGGAGAGACTGCCAAAAAAAAAAAAAAGAAAAAAATAGGTGAGTACGTAAATTAATTATTTTTTAAATGTGGAAAAACTCTCCTAATGTGGTTCTTTAAAAATGACCCACGCCTGAGCCCAGAGATGCTGATTTAATTGGTCTGGGTTGAGTAGAGAGTTCAATAGTTTTCAAAAGGCTCCCCAGGTGATTCTAATGTTACCCTGAATTGAGAAGAGGTCTCAGAAACAGCAGTATCTGCGTCACCTGGCAACTTGTTAACCCTTTGCTGTTGAGTCGATTTGGATTCATAGCAACCCTCTAGAACAGAGTAGAACTGCCTCATAGGGCTTCCAAGGCTGTAATCTTTACGGATGATGCAGGAAGCATTAAAAGAAGATGGAAGGAACACACAGAGTCACTGTATGGGTCGACCTTCAACCGTCTCAGGAGGTAGCATGTAATCAAGAACCAATGGTACTGAAGAAAGAAGTCCAAGTTGCGCCAAAGCCATTGATGAAAAACAAGGCTACAGGAATTGAGATGTTTCAACAAATGGATGCAGCGCTGTAAGTGCTCATTCATTGTCATGGATTGAATTGAGCACCCCCCCCCAAAATATCTGTCAACTTGGGTAGGCCATGATTCCCAGCATTGTGTGATTGTCCACCATTTTGTCATCTGATATGATTTTCCTATGTGTTTTAAATCCTACCTCTACGAAGTTAATAAGATGGTATTAGCGGCAGTTATGTTGATGAGGCAGGACTCAATCTACAAGATTAAGTTGTGTCTTAAGCCAATCCCTTTTGAGATATAAAAGAGAGAAGTGAGCAGAGAGACATGAGGACCTCATACTACCAGAAAGAAGAGCCACGAGTACCTGTGCTGAGAAGCTCCTAGTCCAGTGGAAGATTGATGACAAGAACCTTCCTCCAAAGCCAACAGCAAGCCTTCCCCTGGAACTGACACCCTAAGTCTGGACTTCTAGCCTACCAGACTGTGAGAAAATAAATTTCTCTTTGTTAAAGCCACCAACTTGTGGTATTTCTGTTACAGCAGCACTAGATAACTAAGACATTCATCTATGCCAAGAAATTTGGAAGACAGCACCTGGCCAACTGACTGGAAGAGATCCATATTTATGCCCATCCCAAAGAAAGGTGATCCAACAGAATGCAGCAATTATCAACCAATATCATTAATATTGTGCACAAGTAAAATTTTGTTGAAGATAATTCAAAAACGTTTGCAGCAGTACATCCACATGGAATGCCAGAAATTCAAGCTGGATTCAGAAAAAGAGGTGGAAAAAGGAATATTGCTGATATCAGATGGATCTTGTCTGGAAGCCGAGAATACCAGAAAGATGTTTACCTGTGTTTTATTGACTATGCAAAGGCATTTGACTGTGTGGATCATAGTAAATTATGGACAACTTTGCGAAGAATGGGAATTCCAGAACACTTCCGTGTGCTCATGCAGAACTGTGCTTAGACCAAGAGGCAGTCCTTTGAAAAGAACAAGGGGATATTGTATGATTTAAAATCAGGAAAGGTGTGCATCAGGGTTGTATCCTTTCACCATACTTGCTCAATCTATATGCTCAGCAAATAGTCAAAGAAGCTGGACTATATGAAGAACAGGGCATCAGGATTGGAGGAAGACTCACTAACAACCTGCGATATGCAGATGGCACAATCTTACTTGCTGAAAGTGAAGACGACTTGAAGCACTTACTGGTAAAGATCAGGGACTACATAGCCTTTAGTATGGATTACAGCTCACCATAAAGCAGACAAAAGCCCTCACAACTAGATCAATAAGCAACATCATGATTAATGGAGAAAAGATTGAAGTTGTCAAGGATTTCATTTTACTTAGATCCACAATCAATGCTGGGCTGGAAGCAGCAGTCAAGAAATCAAACAATGTATGGCACTGGGCAAATCTGCTGCAAAAGACATCTTCAAAGTGATACAAAGCTTTGAGGACTAAGGTGCACCTGACCTAAACCACGGTATTTTCAATTGCTCATATGCATGTTAAAGCTGGACCGTAAATAAGGAAGACCAAAGAAGAATTCATACCTTTGAATTATGGTGTTTGCTAAGAATATTGAATATACCATGGACTCCCAGAAGAACAAACAAACCTGTCTTGGCAGTACAGCCAGAATGCTCCTTAGAAACTAGGATGGAGAGACTCTGTCTGATGTACCTTGGACATGTTATTAGGAGAGACCAGTCCCTGAAGAAGGACATCATGCTGGGTAAAGTAGAGGGTCAGCAAAAAAGAGGAAGACCCTTGACGAGATGGATTGACACAGTGGCTGCAACCATGGGCTCAAGCATAGCAAAGATTATGAGGGTGGTACAGGACCAGGCACTGTGTTGTTCTGTTGTACACAGGGTCGCTAAGAGTCCTGGTCAACTCAGTGGCATCTAACAACAACAACAATCTTTATGGAAACAGACTGCCACATCTTTCTCCTACTGAGCAGCTAATGAGTTCAAATCCTCCACCTTTGGGTTAGCAGCCCAGTGCTTAACCTTTGTGTCTCCAGGGCTCCTAGATGGGAACTTGTTAAAACTGAATTCATGGGCCTCATTGCAGACCTACTAAATCAGGAACTCGAGGATGGGCCCAGCAACCAGTGTGTTAACAAGCCCCCTGGCGATGCTGATGCTTGCTCAAGTTTGAGACCCACTGGTCTGTGGTGCTAAGAGAGGATTCTGGAAGTGGAGTAGTTGGGGTTGGAACACAGGGCTTCGAGTGAGGAGTTCTTCACCAGGCACTCTCTCCTCCCTTGTCTCAGCCTCAGGGTAGCGGACAGGCTCTCCAATCAGAGGTTGTCCTGATCCCTGGGAGTACGATGTCTCTGACAGGTCATTGAGGTGTGGAGTCCAGTCCTGCCACCACAGAGCCTCCTTCCAACGCCTTCCAGTCACTTTGTCAGGTGGTCACCGCTCATTTGCCTCCCCCAGCTCTTTAGCAGGCAGGAAAGGCTGGGCCTGTGGAGGCCATAGTAAATGGCCAGAAAGATCTCTTACTGGAGAATGCTGGCTTCCAGTTTATGGCTCCTCATTCTTTTCCCGAAAGTGGGCCCCCACTCTGAAGGCTGGCTTTATTTTATTTTTTAATCCCATACAGGAACTCTGTCCATCCCCAGACAGGAACTGTGTGTGCCTCCTTTTCTGCCCAGGCAACATCTCATCCTAAACAACCACTCTTGACCCACAAGAAAAGCCACATTTTACCCAGAGCAACCGAGCCCCGAACCGCACTCCAGTGCTCCCCAACTCTTCTACCTCAGCTGACAGAAAGCAGCGAGTCCCGTGGCCTTTCTACCTCGGGGCCTTCCCACCCAGAGCAGTTGGGCAGGGCACGACCCCGCCATGGTCCCCAGCGCAGGGACCCCCGGGAGGAAAGGGGGGATGCCTGTTCCCGTCGCATCCCAGGGTCAGCCCCCTGCCCCGCGTGTCGAGGTGGCTCCCGGGGTTTCTGGCCGAACCCCCCCTTCACCCCCAGTGGGGAGAGGCTGCCGCGGCTCCAAGTCGCAGCGGCTTTGGAGGCTCCTCCCCTGGGGTGGCCGAGCAGGAAGCGGGGAGGGAGGCGGGCGGGGGCGCGCGGTGCGGGGAGCAGGCGGACGGGCGGGAGCGCAGCGGGGTGCAGGCGAGCGCGGGGCCCGAGCGGTGTAGTATGCGCGGGCCTCGCCTGCCAGCCCCGGCGCACAGCCGCGGCCCGGGCGCGCGGCGCGGGGCGGAAAAGCCTGTTTACACAGACTGCACACCGCCTGGGGAATAATGCAGTAAAGGAAGTGAGCCGGCTCGGCCTGACTGCTCCAACTTCCTGCTCTCACACACACCAGAGGGGGAAAAAAAAAAAAAAAAAGAGGAGCGAGAGAAAGAAAAAAAGGGGGAAAAATCAGGATCTCATTACAAGAGCAACAGACCGTCTGCAGACGCCTGTCAGCATGGAAAGTCGGGGGGTTTCGCCTGGTTCCTCCTAGAAATTCCCCCGAAGAAGGATCTTGAAAGCTCCCCCACATCTGGGTAGGTAACAGGGCTTCTGCCTGTTGCTCCGACAGTTGCAAAGTTTCGTTTTGGGTTTTTTTTTTTTTTTTTTTCCGCTTTCTTTCTTTTCTTTGGCTTGGTGGGGGTGGGGCGGGTGGGCACAGTGGGGTGGGCTTTGGCCGGGGGCGGTGGGGGGGCCTCCGCGCGGGAGGCCGATCCGCTGGGAGGGGGCGCAGCCGGGATGCTCCGCTCCTGCGCCCGTGCCGCCCGCCGGCGCCACCGCAGCGCCCTCCCTGCGCGGCGTCCGCGCGCCGGGCCGGGGGCTTGGGGGACCCTGCGCGGCACCCCGCCCTTGGGCTGCGCTGCGAGCCGAGGGGAGGGGGCGCCCCGGCGCACCGCCCGGGGCAGCTCTGGTAGGTCAGGCACCATGGGGGCAGATGCAAGGAGCGGCAGGGTGAGCCTTCAGGTCCCTGGGAAGAAAGGTGACTAGAGCAGGCTGCGTGCCTGGAGCCTGGACCACCGCTGACCTTCCAGCTGGGCTGGTGCTTGGCTCCCCCCGAGTGGGCAGAGGGCACTGGTATTAGGGTTCGGGGAAGGAGAAAGAAATGGAGGAGGAGGCGGAGGTCATGGGGTGCAGGCAGCGGTGGGGCTGGGAGCTGTGTCTATTCGCACTCGACAGGTGACCCCTACCCAGGTCATCTTCCTAGACTCACGCCCAGCCGGACATTTAAAAGCTGGCGGAGGCTTTCCTGGACACGGTTTTGGAGAAGGACGGCGCAAGAGATGGTCTTGGCGTCCCCAGCCCTTCGGGAAGGGGCTGCTCTGCTTGGAACTGAATGTTGGCCTGTAATGCTACTATGAGGAGCCCTGGTGGTGCAGTGGTTAAGCACTGCGCTGCTAACCAAAAGGTCGGCGGTTCGAACCCACCAGTGGCTCAGCGGGAGAAAGATGTGGCAATCTGTTACTGTAAATATTACAGTCTTGGAAACCCTACTGGCAGTTCTACTCTGCCCTATAGGGTCACTAAGAGTCGGATTCCACTGGACGGCAAGGGGCTTGGTTTCTTTTTTTTTTTTTGATGTTAGTGCTACTATAACTTGCGGGGGAGGGGTTAAAATTGATTAAAAAAAGAAAACGACCTCAGTTTTATGTTTTCTGAACCGAATCATTCTGAGGACAAGTTGCAGTTAGGCGGCGGGTGGGGGTGGGGTCAAGAAATGTTGTTTCAGAAACTGCAAAAGGGGCTTTTTAGAAAAAAAAAAAAAAAAAAACGAGTGTCGGGAGAGTTTCTGGCTTGTCTGGAAACGGCAAGACTAATTGCCATGCGCTTCCGCTTTGAAACTGGCAGCAGACAGCATCTTGAAAATGACTCACTGGAGGAGCTCACAAAGAAACTGTGGTTTGCTCCTTCTCAGGTTTATGTATTTGTGCCTTTTACAGTTTCTTTGTAGTGTTGGAAGGGTCCCCCGCTCCTTCCCTGCCGGCCCCCTCCCACCCTCCCGCCTTTGAAGCCCCTGGCCCGTCTTTACCTCCGCCTACCCACCCCACCCCCCCAGCCTGGAGGGGCGGGGGGGAGGCCGAGTTGTTTTTGGAGTTGGCTGGGGAGAGGGTTAGAAGGACTCTGCTGCTGCTGCTGCTGCTGCTGCTGCTGCTGCTGCTGCAGGGGGAAAAAGTTCCCTGAATTTTCCACTGGTTGCTGCAGGAAGAGAGAGCCCCTTTAGTCATTGCTAAGTAATGTCTGCACACACATCAACTAATCTCATTAGGAGTTTCCGCTACTCCACACAGGAGGGGTTTTGTGCAGCCACTGTCAGCCCGGGGAGCCCTGAACTGCAGAGGGAGACAAGTTACGGCTTTATTTACTTAGAGGTGCAGCCGCCGAAGAGCTTTTTCAGGGCAGCATCGTGAAAACTTGGAAGTCTCTCTTGGCCATTTTGGATTTCGGACGTACAGGTTTTTTCTTCCCAGTTGTGCGGGGTGTGTGTGTGTGTCTGTGTCTGTGTGTCAAGTTTCTGTTGCCCAAGCAGTTCAAACACACCCATCCTCTGCCTCCAGGCTTCAGTCTTTGTTGGGAGGGGAGGGGCCTGAGAAACCAAACATATTCCAAACCCACCCACTACCATTAAGTTGATTACGATTCCGACTCATAGGGACCCTACAGGACAAAGTAGAGCTGCCCGGTAGGGTTTCCAAGGCTGTAAATTTTTACGGAAGCAGACTGCCACATGTTCTTCCGAGGAGGGGCTAATTGGCCGCGGAGCACTTTAACCACTGCACTATCAGGGCTCGCTTAAAAGTGTTTCAGGCATCTATTAATCGATTTCTGAACCTTACCGCCTTATTGCCAAACAAAATACTCTCAGATGTCTCTCTCTTCTCTCTGGCACACATTTATTTGGGAAAGGTCAGAGTTTCAATTTATGAGGATTATAAAATTTCAAATTGTGTTAGGAGGCCACGTGGGTCAGACAGTTAAGAAGACTGTCCGTAAGTGTTTTCAGAGTTTGCAGTAATGATCCTGCCGGCAAAAACCCCTTAGTATGAAATGTGGTGGCCTGTCTATGCCAAATATAGCAAAAGGCCTCCTGCCCTTTTTTTTTTTTTTTTTTTTTTAACTCTTGAGTGTTGCCTAGAAATGTGTAGAGTTACTAAAAAGGATTAAGAATTAAGGAATCTGATTGTAACTGTGGGATTCTTTTATTAACAAGGACATGTTGCCTTCCTTGAGAATGTTTAAGGTGTTGGCATTTCTTTTATGGTGGCAAAAAAAAAAAAAAATCAAACCCGTTGCTGTCGAATGGATTCCGATTCAGAGCGATCGATGGTATAGGACAGAGTAGAACTACCCCATAGGGTTTCCAAGGAGCGGCTGGTGAATTTGAACTGCCGACCTTTTGGTTTCTGGTGGCAAGGCGTGTCCTAAAAACAGCCCAACCAGTGTGAGTCAGTGGGATGCTTAATAAATTGTAGCATGATAGTAGGATAACAACGCTTAAACCCATTGCGGTCAACTCAATTCCAAGTCATGGCGACCCTACAGAACAGGGTAGAACTAGGGAGACAGACTGCCACATCTTTCTTCCGTGGAGCAGCAAAACCGCCAAGCTTTCCGTTAGCAGCCCAGTGCTTAACCACTGCACCGCCAGGGCTCCTAATTTGGAGGCAGTAAAAAAGCTTTCAAAAGCTAACATTTTGCGTGAGTTCTTTAAGAATGGCACATGTAGCGTTCTCATTTCAAGAGTCCATTTCCATTAAAATAAAAATGAGGTAACTAGAATTCCTCATTCCAATTAGTTATTAGTTATTATTCTAATTGGTTATTAATTGGAATGCATAGGGTTCTTTTACGTCAATGGTTCTCAACTAGGGACAATTTTGCCGTGCAGGGCACATTTGACAATGTCTGGAGACATTTTTGGGTGTCATAACAGGAGGGGCTACTACTGGCATAGTGGGTAAAAGCCAGAGGTGCTCCTAAATATCCTGCAATGCACAGGATAGCCCCCCACAACAAAGAATTTTCTGGCCCAAAATGTGAATAGTGACCAGACTGAGAAACCTTCATTTGCATTAGTTCCATGATGATGAAAACTCGTCCGCATGCATTCATTGTAGTAACAGGGCATGTAGAAGTCATCAGTTACACTGTCCCGCCGTATATATGACACAGTATGTGCCCAGTTCCTCTCTCTCTCTCTCTCTCTCTTTTGGCCAGTTATAGGCAATAGAATGAACTGATGGCATTGTGACGGGGTGCCCTTTGTGAGCTAAAATAGACTATCTCTGGATCCACAAGTGCAGCATTGCCACTCACTCGGTGCAAATGCTCTCTCGACCAGTGTGGCAGCGGCCCAGGTGGGAGAGAGTATGATCTTCTGCATTGTTTGCGCTTTAGAATTTCCTAAACTTTTATTAAAGACCCCCTCTTTTTCTTATTTAAAAAAAGAAACAAAAAACTTAAAACTGCCCATATACAGTCAGTGTAATCCTGAGATCATATATTGAAATTTATATTTGGAATAACTTTTTGGAACTTGAATCTTCTCCTGAAATCCATTTTAAAGGACTTAAAGGCAGTGTATATAAATTATAATATTTCTTTCTTAGCTGTCAGATATTGGATTTAATATATTCTCTGCTACCCAATTATATTTACCAATCTATCTGAGTTAAAAAAAAAAAAAATGGTGCTATGACGTGTTGTAAAACATTACCTATTATACAAGGCTCTGACTTCCTGGAGTGGAGTCTTTTTTCACTGATGGTGAGCTACTGCTTACTAACTGGTGGCTTTGCTCTCTTCCAGTCCTAGGGAATGACTCAGTCATCTCCATGTTTCCCAGACCTGGAGTTCCTCACTGAACTTTAAAAGAAATGGGTTCTCGGGCTACTCTGATTTTGCCACTGGTGTAGAGCACAGGTGTTTTGCTTCTGGCCCCTTCACTTACACATACACCTATGAATTGAAGCTCCTGGCATGGGTAATTTGAATAAAGGACATCATTCCTGTCATATTTTTCTGCATGTTTCTGACAACAAAAAAAATTTTTATGTCCTTAGTCCAAAATATCACAGTCATGAAAACCCTATTGGAATGCAGTTTTACTCTGAAACACATGGGGTCACCATAAATGGGAGTCACAGCAGCTGGTTTGGTTTTTTAGTTATGTCTATTTCCCAGCTCTGGTGGTGCAACTGTTAAGTGCTCAGCTGCTAACTGAAAGGCTGGCGGTTTGAATCCACCCAGCAGCTCTGGGAGAAAGACCTGGTGATCTGCTTCCTTAAGGTTATAGCCAAGAAAACCCTATGGGGCAGTTTTGCTCTGTCACATGGGGTTGCTAAGAATTAGAGTTGACTCCATGGCACCCAACAACAACAAGAAGAACGTTTCCTCTTTGCTTTCTTGGATTGATTTATAACATACCTGAGACCACACTAGCACAACAGTGTTTTTTAAAGGTTAGTTTTTTGTTGTTATTGTTGTTGCAGAAAGTATTAATGTGACTCACTTTAGGAAGATACAGAAAACCACACACACAAATCTCCTGGGATCCTACTGCTAACATATCGATGTATAGCTTTCCTGTCTTTTTAAATGCATATGCACACGTATAAAAATTTTAATTGGATCACATTACACCTACCGATTTGTAACTTATTTTCACTTCACATAGCACATAACACATTGCAGTAACTAGTATGACGACCAAAATTACCACACATGGAGCTTGCACTTCTTAATCTAATAAATGCGTTGACTCAACAATGGATTGCCATAATTTCTACATAGACTTGCTCAGTCTTTTTGTCCTCTGTGGCCCAAGTACTATTCCAAGAATGCTGTCCTTTTGAAAGACTGAATTCATATGTACTGTGAAATTTGGGATTTTGATGAGTTTCTCTATGATTTAAGAATGACTCATGATTTGCAGTAGAATATCAAGATGTAGTAACAGGAAGCCCAGGGTACTACACATCAACATAGAATGTTGAATGAGGAAAGAAGAGAAACTGGGTTAAACCAAAAATACAACTTGAACCTATCTAACTCTGAAGAGGGAGAAGGGTGCTCACTTTGACAGCTATTATTGATTCCTGTTTCATTTTACATAAGTAGATTTTTCCAAACTTTGAAATTGTCAATTTAGGCTTTTAGCTCAAGATTACTATTGCCCATGGCCAGCTTTGAGCTTTCTGGCTGAAACCGTATTGGTAAGACATTGAAAACTCTGATTTTGCTACTTAAAAATGCAGCTGCAGTAAACTGAATTATTTGTGTATGTATGTTTAACCTTCTGTTAACAAATTCTGAAAATCTTAAAAAATGGTGGACCACTTAGTCTTTTAAGTAATTCTTCTATTCAGAAATTTGACTCCCCATGATCCCTACCTACAACCAAAATGAAAATGGCCTTTAATGCGCTACTGGGAACTTACATATATGTCAGCAGTTTTAAAAAAACAAAAACAAAACTTTGGGGAAAAAAAAAGAAAAACTTTGAACTGGTCATTTCCATAAATTGGTTTGAATTGCCAGTAGGGATGAAGTCATTGACTACTTCATTGATATGTATTAATTTACATTTCTTGAAAACTAATTACTGACATAGTCTAAGAATTAAATGGGATTATTTTATAACTTGGCTATGAGATTTACGTGCATATTTTTAAAGAAATTATGATGGCTATACTAATGTATTCTAACTTGAACTGGACTAAAACACCTTTACTCAGACACTCTCAAAGAGGCACTAAAGTACATAGTACCATAAATATTTTTAAAGTTACCATATCTGTGAATAATTCCTCATTATCCATGTTTATACATAGGAGTGATGAGGTGAATAGAAAACACGCTTATCTGGGTGCTTTCCCTTAGCCTGAGTGGTGAGGTTAGGGCTCCATTACTCTAAACAATAGAATAAAGAATCCAAGACCATTGGTGTCTTTTTTTTTCAGTTGAGGTACAATATATATACATTAAAATGCATAGTTCTTAAGTGTTATTGTCTATACCCATATTGTTGCCATTGTTGTTAGCTGCCCACAGTTGGCCCTGACTCATGGTGACACCACGAACAATGGTATCCAACCCTTGTGACTCATAAGGTTTTCATTGGTTTATTTTCGGAAGTAGATTGTCAGGACTTTCTTCCTAGTCTGTCTTAGTCTGGAAGTTCCACTGAAACCTGTTCAGCATCATAGCAACATGCAGGCCTCCACTGACCGATGGGTGTTGGCTGTGCTGACGTGCATTGGCTGGGGGTTGAACCTGTGTCTCCCACATGAAAGGCGAGAATTCTACCACTGAACCGTTAAAAAAACAACCAAACCTGTTGCCGTTGAGTCAATTCCGAGTCACGGTGACCCCATCTGTTTCAGAGTAGAACTGTACTGCATAGGGTTTTCAGTGGCTGTGGCACAGCGGTTAAGAGCTACGGCTGGCTGCTAACCAAAAGATCAGCAGTTCGAATCTACCAGGTTCTCCTTGGAAACCCTATGCAGCAGTTCTACTGTGTCCTATAGGGTCGCTCTGAGTCGGAATCAGCTTGACAGCAACGGGTTTGGTTTTTGGTAATCTTAATGAAGTAGATTTCCAGGACTTTCTTTTGCAGCACCGCTGGGTGGATTCAAACACCAGCCTTCCTTCCAGTTAGAGGCTGAGCGCAAACCGTTTGTATCACTCAGGGACCTACCACTGAACCATAATCCCTTCAAAATAGAAAATATTCCCATCTCCCCAAAATGTTCCCTGCCTATTTTTTTATTCCATTATGACAGTTTTATGATTCTACCCTGTATTTTATTAAAGCTCGGAACACGTACCACAGTATTTTATTTAATCTGCTAGGGAAAAAATAAATCATTAGAATGCGTGGATTTCTGTATCATACAATGAAGAAGGGAAAAATCTCTTCTACATTATTTAATATAATTTAACCAAAAGTAACATGTATATGGTAAAATATATATATATTCCTTTAAAACTCATTGTGTTGAAAATCTATTACTTAATCTTCCTGGGCCGCAATTTCTTGCCCAGATTGTACAATGGCTGAAGTAGAGAAGCTGGGATAAATCTTTTCAGGTCAAAAGTTCTATGAGTGTAGTACTTTTTTGGAGTAAACAGTTCTTCTAAGAGTTGTGAAAGTGTGTTGTGAATTTTTGCTGTCATCCCCAAAGAGCCAACTTTTAGACTTGTGCAGCAATTAAACTCTGTTTTGTGGTAAGAAATGGGATTCCCCATAAGTTTCCCCTTCAATCCTGTTTTGGCCCCTTACTGAATAAGGAACATCCCAACAGAAGGTCAGTATTGGCTGCTGTGCTTCCTTTCCTTCTGGTCCTTTGAAGTTTATGACAGGTAGCGCTCGTTTCTAGTGACCCACAGCCTTTCTGTTCTTGAGGATACCAATGGCTGCCTCTGAGTTGGGTCCTGAGTAGGTTCAGATAAGATTTTGATCACCTGGTTAAATCTCTACTCCTTACCTCTAACAGTCTTTGCTGGAAATGCTCTCCACCCACAACAGCTATATCTGAGGGTTTCCACATTCCCTCTCTCCCCCTCCAACCCCTCTACCACTCAGCAGCTAGTTGTTGTTGAGTCGGTTCTGACTCATAAAGGAATTCTTTAAAAACATGGGTCTGACCGTGTCATTTCTCTGCTTAAAATCTTCTAGTGGCTTGAGCTTAGGATAAAGACCAAAATCCTTAACACTACCTGTAAGCCATGATTTGGACCAACCATGCTGACCTCAATTCCTCAAATGCTTGATGTGCCTCCCTGGCCACTGGGCCTTTGCAAATGCTGATCCCTCCATTCCCTCTCCTTGGAATTATCTGCTCCACCCCTGCCTCCTCTCCTATCTTTTTTTCTCATTTCACGGGAAACCCTGGTGGCTTAGTGGTTAAGAGCTATGGCTGCTAACCAAAAGGTTGGCAGTTCGAATCTACCAGGCGCTCTTTGGAAACCATATGGGGCAGTTCTCCTCTGTCCTGTAGGGTCACCATGAGTTGGAATCAGCTTGACGGCAACAGATCAGCCAACTCCTATTTGTCCTTCAGATCTCAGCTCAACCATCACTTCTCAGGGGAAGCCTTTGCTGGTCTGCAGGCAAGGCCTCCCACATTTGCCTGATATGGCCCTTGGAACCTTTGCCACAGGCTTTAACTGTAAGTTCCCTCATTATCTGAATTCTCGCTCTTCCAAACACTTGCTATCCAAATGAAGGAACTGAAAGTTTCAGATTCACATTTTTGGAGATAGGACTGGTGCCCTTCATTCATTAATTAATTAATACTCTTCATCAAAAGCTCAGGGACCAAGTAGATTTGATAGCATGATATCCCTTGCTATCTGAAGTCCCTGCCCAGACCCTGGAACCCAGTAGATCCGGTTAGTGAGGATACCTGCATGTGTGTGTCATGATGCGTTTCCTGTCTGCCATGCTCATCAGTCTGTAAGCTCCCTCTGGACCTGGGTCTGTTTTTCTCATTCTTGGGTTTATTCCAGCACTTTTTGTAATACCTGGCACCCAATGAATTTAAAAATGTCTGAGGAGGAGAAAGAAGCTTGCTAAGAGAAAACCCAAAACAAACCAACTGCCATCAAGTCAATTCCAACTCATCGTGACCCTATAGGACAGAGTAGAATGGCCCCATAAGGTTTCCATGGCTGTAATCTTTACAGTAGCAGACTGCCACATCTTTCTTCTGTGGAGGTGCTGGTGGGTTTGGACTGCTGACCACTGCGTAACCAGGGCTCCTTGTTGCTAATATAGTCCTTGCATACTTTTCCAATGGAGTTGCTAGAGCACTTAGGTGGTTTGCATAAATTCAGCTCTTTCCTAGGCGACAAATTGCCTGGGATTAATAACAGGCAAATCTCTTGGTAACTCAAAAGGGCAGCCAAGAAGATCTTCTCTTTTTCCATAGTTTTTGTCCAGACTTTCAAGAAAAGTTGTTTGTTGTGTTAGCTGCTGTCAAGTTGGCCCCTGATTCATGGCAACCCCATGTACAACTGAATCGGAGCATTGTGATCTGTAGGGTTTTCATTGGCTAATTTTCAGAGGTAGATTGCCAGGCCTTTCTTCCTAGTCTTAGTCTGAAAGTTCCACTGAAATCTGTTCTGCATCACAGCAACACTCCACAGACAGATGAGTGTTGTCTGTGCTTGAGGTGCATTGGCTGAGAATCAAACAGTAGATGTACAGAAATCAGGTTAGTGTGTTAATATCCAAGAGGACAAGCTTTAGCTCTATTTTTGATATCAGGATTATTTTACTGGAATAAACAGCTTGAAGGACTCTCAATGTAAAGTTCTTTCCATATCACATCCTAGAGCATTCTAGAGCAACCAGCATATATGACAGAGTAGAACTGCCCCACAGGGTGTCCAAGGCTGTAACCTTTACAGCAGCAGACTGCCACATCTTTCTCCTGAAGAGCAGCTGGTGGGTTTGAACCGCCGACCTTTCAGTTAATAGCTGACTGCTTAACCTCTGCACCATCAGGGCTCCTTACCAAAACCCAAAACCAAACCCACTGCTGTCACGTCAATTCTGTCCTTTATTCAAGGACTCAATTGACCAAGTTTTCATAGTGCCCTTGGGTAACCAGCTTTGAGTTCCAGATATTCACAGTTAAAATTCCTTCTGAATTCACTTTATACTAAAGCTGGTGTGTGTAGCTTTTGTCTGTAACTTTTTTTAATTAATGATGTTTCTGATGGAGTTTTAAAATAATAACAAACTCTGTCTTATGTGACTATGAAAAGATTAATGACTAAATACCTAAATTGTTTTGGGAAAAGGGGGAATAAATTTGCTATTAACTTCATCTGGGCTTTGCCAAGGAGAGATTTGTTGATAGTCAAGCCTTGATTAACCATGGTGTGTCTTTAAGCAGATTTTTCTCCTTGTGCTTAATTGTCAGAAAAGGGAATTAAAACAAGAGCAGCAAAAAAAAAAAAAAAAAAAGGAGTCCGGGAATTATTTATTTCCTCGTCATCCTAAGAATGACAGTACTGAAGCGTAGAAAGAGTCATAATACTCTACTAACTAAAGCAAGAAAAGGAATGGCGAATGTTAGAATAATTTCCTAACACTAAAAGTTAAAAGTTCAGAAGAACACTTACCTGGTTACTCACTGAACTGGAAATAGAAATTTGCCACTTTATCCCCTTCTTGGGGTTTGGAAGGTTTGACTTCAGAGGCTGAAATACAAGCCCTATTTGTTGGAGTTCATCTGAAAAAGAGCTAAACATTGGAAGATGAGGAGTGTGTGTGTGTGTGTGTGTGTCAGTGTGCGCCTGTGTGAATGCTGCAAGGGGGACATGTGAGTCTAAGGCAATAGGACAACATGTGGCTTCAGTTTCTGCTCTTTCTCTGTCACTGTGCGCATGTAGGATTCAAGCCCTAGTTCTCAGTGAAGGATGGAAGCATAAGGGCATGTTTACTAAACTTCATCCTGAAGAGGCATTGCTTCACTGTAAGAAGTCAGAAGTGAACCTAGATTTATTATATAATTTTCAGAAGAGGAGAATGCTTAGATTCCTGATAATTTCAACAAATCCCACTATGAACATACAGAGAAGGGACCAAACCATCTAGTATTATATGGAAGACTGTACATGAGATATAGTGCCTCAGTTTTCTTGTATGATCTTGCATTTGGAAATCGTCTGGAATCTAGAATTCATGAGTGTTGGCAGGAAGGTTATTGCTGCTGGTGTCCGCATTTTCCAAGCCTTAGATACTGCCCACTTAGACCAGAGGGTGTTGGATAGTATGTTGTTGTTAGTTCCTGTGGAGTTGATGCCAACTCACCCTGTGTGTCAGAGTGGAACTGCTTTGCAGGGTTTTCAAGACTGTAACCTTTCGGGAGCAGATTGTCAGGCCTGTCTTCTGACACACCTTTGGGTGGATTTAAACTGCCAACCTTTTGGCTAATAGTTGAGCAATTTACAGTTTGTACCACCCAAGGTCTTCTTGGATGGCATAGTGGTGGTGGTGTTCTTTAAAAGCATTATAGAACAAATGTCTACAAGCGCTCTGAGTGATGTTCTGAGTCAGGGCTAGAACCGATTAAACCCCAGGCAGAGACATGTTGTCACATCCGAGCTGAGCCTCTAGTGGAGTGCAGAAATGGCTCTTGATGGACAGGCTTCAGGGCTGGATTAAGGCATGTGAGGGCCCTAAACACTGATAATCCCTGGCGCCCCCTCCTCTGCTTATGCATTCAAACAGGATATGTGAGTTATATATATATGTCATGTATATATATTTCTGTGTCTGTGTGTGTCTTAGCTATCCATGATGTAACTTCTTTTTAAATGTAACTATATATTATCGATTGAACACAAAAGTGGCCTATGCCATTTTAGCAGAATGAGACAAACTGGATTATAAAATTTTTAATGAATGCAGGGTACTAAGATTTTGACTGTATACCACATTTTCTACAA
This sequence comes from Loxodonta africana, assembly GCF_030014295.1. NCBI lineage: Eukaryota > Metazoa > Chordata > Mammalia > Proboscidea > Elephantidae > Loxodonta > Loxodonta africana. The sequence goes on along the minus strand of NC_087345.1, from coordinate 35,574,129 downwards.
AAAGAATATTCCACATATTCTACAACAAAGAAATGAGTCAGTGAACTTAGTTGTTTCAACAATTGTTTGCTTGTTTCTACAATCAATGTAAAATTCTGTTGATCTCCCACAAGGAAAAAATTGACTTTCATCAATTTTACTTTAAATGGCGCATGCATCAGTTTTGATGATTGTTTCATGATAAAATGCCATAATTATAAATGAACAAATAAAAAGATGTCATAAAAGAAAATTTAATGATCAGAAAAAAATATTACAAGAAATTACTGTATTTTATTTTTAGATCGATCTTTCATCTCTAACATGTTATAATGAAAAACATTTCTATTATTAGCTCTTAGGAATTCTTCAGCGATTTTGCATATATAGAGTAATATCAAGCACTGTGTCCCACACAACAGACAATAAGAAATAAAACTCACTTGATACATAAATTAAAACTTTTTTTGTGTTAGATAAATATTAATATTTCCAGTATTTTTTGACTTTTGTTATATTAATATTATAGTAAATTAGTATTCCATGTTGATATTATATTAAATGTATACTAGATTGCGTCTCTGTGTATGCCAAACATATTTCAAAATTAAAGTTATAAATATTATTGTTTACAAAACTTAGGATATAATTCTGTACGTAAATGCTATGCGATTAAAAAGTAACTTGATTGGATTCATTGCAACGGTCAACTTATTCGAGGTGCCTTGATTTTGTGCATCATCTGGGACTGGAGTTACCATTGGTTGCTTGCCAGGACAGGCACAAGAACATACCCTTGTGTTTGTTTCATGGCAAAGAGCATTGCTGGCCCTCTTAGCTGGAGCTGCTGGATCAGCAGACGTGGATGTACCAGATGGTTCTCGAAATGGATCAGAGACCTGTTATCTATTAATATAATCCATCCTTGCCTAGTAGCTGCTCACGATGGATCCAGTTGCATATTGGGTGAATTTGGGTGAATGTAGCAAGAGTTAGACCCAACAGCCCACCCCTACCTCTTGTTTATTAGAAAGAAATAGTATCCTCTCAAGAGACCCATCGAGATAAGGAGTTTCTATTACATGGGAGGGGACCTTAGGAGACAGATGTCAGTGGAGGTGTTGAAGTGGTAGGGGCCTCATAGCTTAAACAATCTTGCACGTGGGTGCCCTCATGACCCTTCCTGAACTTTATTTCTGACCGGCACATTCTCATGCAGTGGTGCTGGTATCAGTTTCATTTAGTGCCCTGCCAGTTCCTGTTCACTGCCATGATTGCTGTTCCTTGTGTCCTGTATCTTTGGTATCTATGGGTCTTTGCTTTGGACAACTGGTGCCCCCTGTTTTGTTGATGCACTAATCGTGTGGTTTACCTTGCTTATTGGGTAATTCGTCCCTGATGAGCTTTATCTTTGATACCATACCATACCAGTGGCTGTTGAGTCAACTCTGACTCTTGGTGACTCCATGTATGTCAGAATAGAACTGTGCTCCATAGGATTTTCAATCGCTGATTTTTTTGGAAGAAGATCTCCAAGCCTTTCTTCTGAGCTTCTTCTGGGTGGACTTGAACCTCCAACCTTTTTGGCTAACAATGAGCATGTTAACCATTTGTACCACCCAGGGGCAAAAATAGGAGTCACTCAGTTGGCCACCTGGCATTTCCTGGCTTTGATTAATTCACTTTTTCAGTCTCTTTAGCACTAAACTCTGTGGATATGATACTTACATAAATGGAGTGATTTTGTAGAGTGTTAAAATTTCTTAAAACGAAATTAACTGTATGCTGTTGGAAGAAGTCTTGAATCAAACAGTGACCCAAGTGTACTGTTGTTCTCCAAAGATCGGGAGTCACCACTCTCAGTAAGACTGTTGCCCTGTTTTGATTTAAATCAGAACTGAACAAGAACAGCCTCCTTCTTCAGCCTTTGCCACATCCTTTGTTTTTGTTTTTAAACTGAATATTAACAACTAGTTATTTGCCTTTAAGAAAGTCGAAACCTTAAGACTTTGATGTAGATCATACACGTACCAGATGATTAAGATACTTTACGTAAGAGAAAGTATGATTTTCCTTAGCAAAGGAAACTAGATCATCTAAAGTAGGATCGGGCTGTTATCTGGTACAATAACTGTACTCACACTGAACAATTATTAGGAGAATAACTAGCATAACAAATTGTGTGTGACTCTTCAAAAGGGCTAAAAGATTCCTCAGTGGGAAGTTAGGGTAGTGAGAATGATTTGGGGGTTTGTATCCGATGTTTGATGCTAATATGCTACCACTAATCATTTTCTGCCATCAGATGCTTTGGTGGAGGAAATAGGTTCAACACTGACCTATTGATCTGTCACTTGATGACAGTTTTAGTGTTATTTTGTTCATCTGGAAACTCTGGTGGCATAGTGGTTAAGAGCTACAACTGCTAACCAAAAGGTCAGCAGTTTGAATCCACCAGGCGCTCGTTGGAAGCCCTATGGGGCAGTATTACTCTGTCCTATAGGGTCGCTATGAGTCAGAATCGACTTGATAGCAATGGGTTTGTTTTTTTGTTTTTTTTCCATCTAATCAATACATTTTGTGGGTTTAAAGAAAAAAGTAGGCTTTGAGCATGAGATACTGGGAGATTATTTAGTTTTGAAATCACCCACTATTTTTCCAGCAGTGTTCTTAGAAGTTACTGTATCTGCCAGGAACACCAAGATATTTTAAGTGAATTCCACTTCTAGTAGTTTATCCACAAGTCAGACTTGATTAAAAAAGAAGAAAAAAAAAAATCAGTATAAAATGAGACACCTTTTGCTCTTTTACCTTAACAGCATTATATTTTTACTTCATGTTAAAAAAAATCTTTAAATATTAGAAGTTATTTAAATTTAAAGGGAACCTTCTGCATTTGGCCCTGTATGATCATAGCTAGATTTCATATCCATGTACAAAAATATGAGAGAAACATATGCATGAAGGGAGCATGAAGCTATAAGAGGGATAATTGCTACCTTCATGACTTCAGATGAGCGAAAACCCCCACAGATGTCCACCACATGAGCAGGTGATGATATTTCGAAGAGAGCAGATGCACCATTTTTTACAGATCCCTTCCAGAGTGAATATATTATCATAGCAGATTTATGTACCAGTGTTTATGCCTTGAGTTAGCATTTCCTAAACCATGAAGCATTTTACAGAGAAGAACATCAATGAAAAGCACTGAAGCTGGAGTAACTCTAGAATCCAGAAGCCTGGAAGAGTCCAGTTCCTTGCTCAGGCTGAGCAGCTTTTGGTAGCCACCCTGTAAGGTAGCTCTGTCCGTCTCAAAAATCTCTAAAGCAGGTGTCGCTGGTGGTCCCTCCGGCTCAAATACCAGTAACTCATAACTGTTTTTGCAAGGATCCTATTTATAGTAAGACCCAAAGACTAGCTAATGCCAGTATTATCCTACTAAGTCTTGACATCAGGAACAACACAGTTTGGCAAATAATAAATTTCAGAAAAAAAAAAAGATAATACTGTTAGCTCTTGGTAAAATTTTAGCAGTTCAAATAAGCTGTATTCTTAAAGTTTTGACACTGATCATATAAGCCCAGTACCAGTTACTGTACAGTCAGTTCCAACTCATGGTGACCCCACGTGTGCCAGAGTACAACTTCCCTCCGTAGGGTTTTCATGGCTCTGACCTTTCGGAAGCAGATCACTAGGGTGTTCTTCTGAGGTACCTCAGGGTGGGTTCAAACAGTCCACCTTTCAGCTTGTAGCCCAGCACTTCACTGTTTGTGCCACCCATGTATGATCATATACAGTAAAATCTGCAAAGGCTGGAAATCAGAGATGGAAAACTCAAATATTTCCCACTAAAATGAGTGATAAAAAAGTGATGACTGTACCCTGCCAAAGGCGGAAAACTTTCAAGACCTGGAAAAACAAGGCAGTCCCATCAAGTTTCGGCTCTCACACGTATCACTGTACTTCTAAGTAATATCGAGATCAGCTACAACTGGTTGTATCTTCTATGTCTATCTATATACCATTTAAAAAAGACTTTTAAATGGTTACAGTAGACTTGCTTTGGGAGAAGGGGAGGTTAACTTTTCTAGAGGTACTGATGCTGTTGTTAGGTGCCATTGAGTTCCTTCTGACTCATAGTGACCCCATGTACAACGGAGGAAAACGCTGCCTGGTTCTGTGCCATCATCACAATCATTGTTATACTTGAAGCCATTGTTGCAGCCACTGTGTCAGTCCATCTTGTCAAGGGTCTTCCTCTTTTTTGCTGCCCTCTGCTTTACCAACCATAATGTCCTTCTCCAGGGACTGGTCCCCCCTGATAACATGTCCAAAGTATTTAAGACGAAGTCTCTCCATCCTCGCTTCTAAGGAGCATTCTGGCTGTACTTTTTCCAAGGCAGACCTGTTTGTTCTTCTGGCAGTCCATGATATATTCAATATTCTTTGTCAACACCATAATTCAAAGGCATCAATTCTTCAGTCTTTCTTATTCATTGTCCAACTTGCCCATGCATATGAGGTGACTGAAAATACCATAGCTTGGGTCAGGTGTACCGTAATACTCAAAGTGACATCTTTGCTTTTTAACACTTTAAAGAGATCTTTTGCAGGAAATTTGCTCAACACAATATGTCATTTGATTTCTTGACTGCTGTTCCCATGGGCATTGATTGTGGATTCAAGTAAAATGAAATATTTGACAACTTCAATCTTTTCTCCGTTTATCATGATACTGCTTATTGATCCAGTTGTGAGGATTTCTGTCTTCTTTATGTTGAGGTGTAATACATGCTGAAGGCTGTAGTCTTTAATGTTGGAGAGAGTTTTTATAAGTGACTGGACTGTCCAGAAATTATTAAAGAAATGATACTTATAATTTTAAGTTCTGTAGAAAAGACAAAAGAGTTTCCTGGAAAGACCACAGAACCTCTCCTCTCCTTCTCTAGGCCACCATGTGGGCTCTCTGTGAAGGAAAGCTGGAATAAGGAGGCCAGGGGTTCCTGTTGCTCCATCCAGTTCCCAGGAACTCTAGGAGCCTGACTGATGTGTCCCACATTGTTAAGAAGCAGTCACTGCTCAAGAGTGACATATTTTGGTGGTGGCCACAAACGAAGTTCAGACAAACAGAAACAGCCTGTGTAGAGGCTGTGGGGCCCACAGTGTCCTTGGTAGGGCAGAGGAACTAAAGCAATGATCACTCTGAGGAGTCTCTGGAGGGACCAGACTGATAGGCAGCCTTGAGGGACGGAAGAGACTTTGTCACTTTCACCAGGGCAGACATGGGGAGGTAGAACTGCTGGGTAGATGTCAGAGGTGGAATGGTAAACAGATGGTTACCTAGTACTGCCCAGAAATTCCCAAAGCTGGTGTCAGCACTGGGATGCTGAGCACAGCTGTGCAGACTTCCCAGTCCCCAGCATCCCTTGGGAATCCTTCTGAGAGGAAGGGATGGTATTGTAGCCCACATCTGACCCTGCCCGGTGACTCCCGGTGACTCCTTCCTCCCCAGGGTTGCACCATCCTCCCAGACCCTGAGGTGCTCTCCTATCTCCTGCTGTGAAGGCCCCCCCGTGTGTGTGGGTGTACACGTCTAAGGAGAGGCAAGGCAGATGTGATGTTGAGGGTCATTCGTGTGGGTGGTGGTTAAGGAACAGACAAAGGAAGGAGAGCCCCATTGTTAAAAAAAAAAAAAAATTGCTTGTTGCCATCAATGGAAAAAGAGCAGTGTCCATATTTTTAATTAAAAGCATTAAGACATGAATTTTCTTTTATGAAATATATTTTATCTTGCTTTTTTTTTTTTTTCTAATGTTTCCACTGGGTGGTGCTGCAGGAATTCCTACCTTCTGCCTTGGATCTACCCTTCCCAGAAAGACGCCTCTAAAGCATAATAGGAGGAAGTCCTGATTTAGAAAGATTTTACAGTTTCAACACAATAGAAGAGTTTAGAGGATGCTCTGGCAGGAAATGTTTGAGTTTCTGGATGTGGAAAAACCACCATCATTTGGTATCATGCAAAAGTGGTCTTAGGACACTGGGCATATACTTTTGGCTTTCGCCAACTCAGTATTTGGTGCAGAAAAGCTTTCAAGTTTATCTGAAAGATTATGGTTTTCATTTTAGTGGAAGTGGTGTGTAAGATTGCCTTTATTTTTGTTTTTTGTAAACCATCTTAACAAAATAAGTAAATAAACATGTTCTAACATTAAAGCAGGAGCCCTGGTGGTACAGTGTTTAAGCACTTGGCTGCTAAAACTGAAAGGTTGGCAGTTCAAACCCACCTAGAAGCTCTGTAGGAGAAAAGACCTGGCAATCTGCTCCCATGAAGATTACAGCCTAGAAAACCTCATTGGGCAGTTCTACTCTGTCACATTGGGTCACTAGAAGTCGGAATCGACTCAATGGCCCCTAACAACAATGTTAAAACAGCCACCAAATTTTTATCCTCTGTAAAATACCTCTGTTAAAGCTTTATTTGAAACTTAAGTCATTTAAAAATTTTTTGTTTTAAAGACCATGCACACAGTGTATTGAGCACCGGAATAACTTACGTTTTTATTTTCAAGATACTTTTAATCTTAAAAACTCTATTTTACTTTGAAAACATTCATGTGAGGAGGGTCACAGGGCTGGCTTCATCCCCATTTTATAGATGAAGAGGTCAAAACCCAGAGAAGTTAACCTCCTTTCCTGAGCTCACAAAAATTTTTAAGGCCTTGGCAGTGATGAGAATTTATAGATTGTGTATTCCAACTTTTCCTTTTGTACACAGGATCAAATGTTTTTGGTATTAATAGTATAAAAATTTGAGTAAAAGTTTTTCCATTCAAGCAGAGCCCTCTGAGATACAAGGATCAAGAAGAGTATGGGGGGAAATGCCCACCAGAAATTAGGGAGCTCATTGAATGAAAGCCCAAGTTTAAGGAGAGTTTGCAAGATTTCAAATACATTTTCTCAAGTGAGTTTGAACTGCCAATATTTTGGTTAGCAGCCAAGTGCTTAACTGTTGCACCACCAACCAAACCAAACCCAACCTGTTGCCCTCAAGTTGATTCCAACTCATAGCGACCCCATAGGACATATTAAAACTGTCCCATAGGGTTTCCAGGTGGTGGCTGGTGGATTCAAACAGCTGACCTTTGGGTTAGTAGCCCTAGCGTTTTACTGGATGCAAAAAGCATTTTTTGCACATGCATGTTGTGTTCGTCCATGAAATCTGAAATATTGCTTCTTAGAACCTGAAACAAGACCTCTCTAGAGGTTATTACTTTTTTTAAAAGGAAAGTTTTTGAGCATCTGCTGAGTGCTAGGTGCCACGCTAGGTTAATAGCTTGGTTCCCAGCCCTATTCACACTTGAAGTGTTTCTCATGATTCATTTCACAGCTATGTAAATTATGTACATGTTTTTGGCCCCTTTTGGGGGCCAGGAAAAAGGTCCCTAGGTGGCGCAAATGGTTTGCACTCGACCACTAACCTAAAGGTTGGCGGCTCAAACCTACACAGCGGTACCACGGAAGAAAAGCTTAGCCATCTGCTCCATAGAGGTTACAGCCACAAAACCTTATGGAACAGTTCTACTGTGTAACACATGGGGTCACCATGAGTCGGTTTTTCTCTCCCCGCCCCCCCCACCCCTGGGAATGAGGCTAGATCACTCACATTTCCTCTGACTTTTGCCCTCTTGTTTCATTGTCCTGTGTACATACTCAGTGGGACTATGGGAGTATTGGCGTGGGAGTTCGGGTCTCTTTGTATTAAAAAACAAAAAACAACAGTTGTTGCCGAGTCCATTCCAACTCATGGCAACCTTGTGAGTTGCAGAGTAGAATACCATAGGGTATTCAAGGCTTTTTGAAGCAGATCGCCAGGCCTTTCTTCTGAGGTGCCTTCGGGTGGGTTGGAACCACCGATCTTTCAGTTAGTAGTCAAGCATTTAACATTTTGCGCCACCCAGGGGCTCCAGTGTAGGTACAGGAGCTAAGTTATAGACTGTGTAGCTTCTAATGCCGTGCTTTCATAATCAAGAACTGAACTCAATTACTTAGTGTTGGGTGAATCTGCAACATATCTAAACCAATTTGCAGATCTTTTAAAAAATGAAATTAGTTATAAATACCCCAACTGGTGGTGAGGGGGGGTGATGGGTTCAAAAATTATTTCTTGAAGCAGAACCCAAATGGAATAATTTGAGTCACAGATGAAGCAAAACCAGAAATGAGCAAGGAAATTTCCTGATTTGATTTTTAGCAGGAATGTTCTATTGCTTTCTCTATCAAAGTGAGACTTTTCTCTTAGCAGCAATGAAGTGTGTGTATAAGCAATGAAGCCTTTACTAGGGGGAACATGTGTGATGATTAAGAACCTGAACTTTGGAGCCAGATGCCCCTGGATATGAGTCTCTGTTTGCCCGTGTTATTCCTGTGACTGTGAGTGTTTTATCTCACCTCTTTAAACCATGCTTCCTCATGGGAATAGCAAACTGAGCATATAAAATTAGACAGCTTTGTATAAAGTACTCAGCACATGCCAGGTATATGGTAAGTGCTCATCAGATGTGAGCATTAAAAGAGAAAATCTTCTCTTTAAAGAAATAATGGATTTTTTGGTATAAGCCGGGTTTTTGAGAATCCTAAGGAATCTCAATGTTACTGGTGGTGGAGGATCTAGGTGACATTTCCTTTAGAACGAGCCTCTTAATTTGGGATTTGTAAATTATCTTTAAGGTTTTACAAACCCTGCTGAAATTGTGTGTATTTTATGTGAATATAACTATCGATTCTCAAGAGGGTTTATGGGCCAAACACACAAAGAAGACACTGCCCTAATGATGTGGTTATGTGGGTGTGCATATGTGTACATATGTATATTCTTTGTATGGGATTATATATATTAGGTTGACTATGAAATTGCTGGTAGTTGACTGGTTTTGACCTATAAAAACAGCAATTTCATATGGTTCAACCTATTAGTTGTATTTTCAGCAAACATGATTTGACACGGTATCATAATAAGACGGATTATAGAACAAAACAAAACAAAAAATCAAACCCGTTGCTGTCGAGTCGATTCCGACTCATTGCCACCCTAAAGGACAGTAGAACTGCCCCATAGGGTTTCCAGGGAGCGACTGGTGGGTTTGAACTGCCAGCCTTTTGGTTAGCAGCCACGCTCTTAACCACTGCGCCACCATGGCTCCAGATAGATTATAATGAGGTACAATTACAGCTCATTTTCACATGTTATTTACCAAAGTCTAGCAGGTTAAAATTCATCAGGTAACCTTGGACTACTAATAATCATGTTTATCTAAAATACCTTTTGCTGTGTTCAGTATTATGAATGCTCACAGCCTTGGGACTCACTGAAAGCTTTATCAAATCTAATGAACCATTTTTCTAGATCCATATTCTTCTGATCCATGTGACTACTGGTAGGAGAATCTGCTTGGTACCTTTATTCCCTGTTGAGTTTATAGGGTTAATTACACTGGGGAGTTAAAGAAGTCTCAGCAAGTTTTCTTGAGAAATAAGAATGGTGGCATCTTTTCAGAAAGCAGAGTTCGGCCGGCATGCTGAGGGTTAAGGCAGACCTGACACACGAGGCAAAATGAAACCAGAGCCGCAATTACAAAGTGGGACAGATGGAGGAGGCCAGGTTTCCTGTGGCCCATTTTCCAGTTTCCTGCCTGCAACCTGCACCAGAAGAGGAAGCCAAATGTTACCAAGTATGAGAACTGAAGGGGAACGTGCTTCAAGCCAGAATTAAGGGACACGCAAACAACACGGACAACAAACAACAATCACAAAGAAAGTGAACGTTCGGGTTCTAGTCCAAAAATGTCTGGAAAGGAACAACCCAGCTGTTTAAAGAAAAAGCATTGTTAGCAGAGCATGTCTTTCCACATGCAGCTCTCTAGGGGGACCTGGGGAATATCCCAGGCTGTTGGAAACCCCGAATTTTACAACCATACTCATCTTTGAAGATGTGGCTTGCTTTAAAATATATATATAAAATATAAAAATTAAAAAAAAAGATACAGTTGGTTACCTGAAAAGGTTTTCCCTGCTGTGCCCAGGACTTCTAAATCTGTTTCACGGGCATGCTGCTATACAGGGGAGGTGGATATGGTTAACCAAGCGACTGTAATGAACTACAGCCTCAGTTCAGGGAGGCTGGGTGACCAGTTGGCTGCTTTGATCTGGCAGGCTTGTGTTCCTTTAACTGCCCAATAAAATTTTTTCTGATGTTTTCAGAGAAGAGATTAAACGGAGATGTGTATGTTGAAGACTACAGATCACAAACACTATTTGTGTGGCTACCTGGCTAGCCATGTGGGCAGAGGCAAGGCTCAGGTAGTTGAAGACGCTGGAGAAGTGGATAGTTCTGCCGTTTCCCTGAGAAGAAGGAGAAAAGAGTATTCCATGTTGAGACGCTTCAGTTAGTTTTTTAAAAAGTCTGTGAAGTCAGATGGGGCCAATGGTTGTTCGGTGGTAAAATTCTCGGGTTCCCTCCAGGTTTGTTGTTCAACCAGTGTGCCTCACGTGCACCCACCACCTGTCTGTCATCGGAGGGTTATGTGTTGCTATAATGCTGAATAGGTCTGAGCAGAACTTCCAGACTAAGAGGGACTAAGAAGAAAGGCCTGCCAATCTACTTCTGAAAATCAGCCAGTGAGAACCCTATGGATCACAACAGGCCATTCCACAACTGATCATGCGGATGGTGCAGGACCAGGCAGCGTTCCATTCTGTTGTGCATTGGGTCGTCACGAGTCAGGGTCTGGTTGAACGGCAGCTAGCAACAACATGAAGTCAGATGTTACAGTCCTCATCTTAAGCGCAAAGAAATTGAAATTCATTGCACACATTCCTATTGAGTGCCTATTGTGTGCCAAGTGCTGTGTTGGAATTGCTGGGTGACCCTAATGAAATAATGGCTAACAATAAATAGCTCCGTGTGTTGAAAAATGATAGTATACAGTGTGCTGAGCCTCCTCCATATACCATCTTGTTTAAATTGACTTGCTTTTTGGTGGTACAGAAAAATAGGTGTGTGCTTCTGGGACATCTAGTTATTTACTCTGGATCAGCCGCCTCTTCTTCTCTGAGCCCAGGAAGAACAAATGCTGTACCAAGAATTTTAGGAAATGTTGGAATGGTGCCAAGTTACAGATCAGAGCGATACCAATGAGAGGCAGCCTGGAGTGAGAATAGGCCCTTTCCCGTCTCGATGTGGGCCTATTCTGAAAATGTGGGATAAGATAGGGCTGAGTTGTGGAATGATGGGGTGGGGTGGGAAATGGCATGAATGTACGGATGTGAGAGGAAGTAGAATAGCTCAAAGACGTTTTCTCAGCCAGAGTTAATGTTTCTATTCCAAAGAAAACCGACCCATGTGAAAGTCACCAATGAACATGCTGAGTGGCCTTCTAATTTACCCAGAGGCAATGCCAAGTTTTAAGAGGAAAGAAGGGCGATTGGTACGCACTGTAAATAGCATATTAGCCTATTGATTGTTAAAGAGATCATCACTGGTTTCCTGGGAAAGGTCTTTCTCTTTCCTCAGGTGGAAGAGTTATTTGCAAAACATGGCAAACTTTAATGGGTAAATAAATGGACTGAACAATACCTACATTGCCTGTTCACTTTGTGCTTTTGAAAATGGACTATCTGTAGATATTTACAGAATGAGCGAGAACAAAAACATTGGTTAATAGATAAAAAGAGGTCTGGGAGACCTGAACGTGGCCTTACAGATCAGCTTTTTTTTTTTTTTTTCCATGCAATGGTTGACAATAATTAAAATGTCTTTTTTTGGTCACAGTAAAAACTTTATTGAAACACTTAGTTTGTTCAGGATGTGTCTAAGGCATTTAATCTGAGAATCACACTTCTTTCATAACCTGTTTTATTACAATTGCAAAAGGACAAAGAATTGTGAGTATAATAGCATTTCTCTAAATTAATGGCCTATAAATACACTTTCATGGAACAATGTGCAGTGTTTTAATACTTTTTCTGTCTTATTTGCTCTCATTATATTTATTGAAATGTAATTTTTATCTGCATATAGTAATAAAATAGTTGAAAAAAATTGGGGCTTGTTTTTTGTCTGTTTTTCATTTCCTTTTTTTTTTTTTTTTCTCTCCCAGTAATTTGTTTTTATTATGATTTAGAAAACTATCTTTTGCCACAGGTAGTTTGAGAAGGCCTGGTATAACAAATCCATCGGAAGTTGACAAAACAAGAACCACTTGGTTTATAAGCACATCTCTGCAAACACTCCTTGTATTCCAGAGCCTTTGGTGAATACCTGTCCCTTGTGGGTTTTTCTGTGAAACATGTGGGGTGCCACCATTTTTTTTCTGTTCTTTTTACAGAAAGGTAGTTTCTTTTGAAGTTTTTTTTTTATTAGTTTATAATTAAAATGTCTCTTGAAAATAAATTTTAATAATCTTAGTTCCACCTCACAAAAATAATAGGCTTGTAACTTTAAGGACTAAGGAGCCCCTGACCCATGTCATGGTGTTTTCAGTTGCCTCATATACATGCGAAAGGTGGACAGTGAATATGGAAGACCAAAGAAGCATTGATGCATGTGAATTATGGTGCTGACAAAGAATATTGAATATACTGTGGACTGCCAGAAGAACAAACAAATCTGTCTTGGAAAAAGCACAGCCAGAATGCTCCTTAGAAGCGTACTTCATCTCACATACTTTGGACATGTTATCAGGAGGGCCTAGTCCCTGGAGAAAGACATCACGCTTGGTAAAGTAGAGGGTCAGGGAAAAAGGAAGACCCTCGACAAGATGGATTGACACAGTGGCTGGAACAAGCATGGCAATGATTGTGAGGATGGCGCAGGACTGGGCAGCGTTTCATTCTGTTGTACGTAGGGTTGCTATGATTCGGAACTGACTCAATGGCACCAAACAACAACATGTTTTTGCCAAATGTTGTTCATATGTACCTAATACCCTAAAATTATTCTGTACTGAGTTATTGCCAATGTTGTTTTCCAATTCGTTAAGTACAGGGTTTGTTTTATGTAATGAAAATGTTTCTGCCCTTTTCCTTGGACAATAATACAATGGCACAGAAACACTTAGTAGGTTGCTGCTCTGGACGGAGGAGTTGAACTTGGAGAATTTACGGTAAGAAGTCTTCAGATTCATCCTCACTTCTCTAAGGATGCAAGTTTTAACAAGCAAAAAGACATGTGCCTACTGAGCATCTATTCTGTTTTCTCACACAGCAGTTTTTCTCCTTATCTTGGACTCTTCGTAAAAGTTGGCTAATTTCTTTAGTTCCCACAACATATAAGCTTAAGAAAAGCAAAGAAAATAATTCTGCCTCCTCAACTCCCACTTCCGTGTAATTAAAAAAATGAAACCAAAAAAATGCAAAGAGAAGGCCTAGGTTACCATCAATAGAAGGAAGAACAAATATGTGGGTATTTCGACTTCTAAGAATGGAAGCAAAAAAACCTCATACTTTCCATAGTCTGTGGTGCGCCAACTCACATTAAGACATCTAGCGCCACCTTGTGGCAATCTGAAAGACCATCTCCAGGAAGAGGAAAGCTTTTGCGGGGGGAAGGAGACAGCCTGCTGAGGGGTTTTGGCAGGGGCAGGTTTTGTGGGGCCAGAAGCTTAAGCAATTTGGGGGAAGCCTATTTGTTAAAAAATAAAATTATAAATACAGTATTACTAGGGCCTCTCTCAGGACCTTAGCAGGGACTTGGGCAAAGTGAAGCCCCTGGTGCTTAAGTTTCTATTGACTTCACTGAATCCCCGTAAGGTCTAAGTTCAGGGTGACAAGGGAATGCTGGCAGTCATGGGGTCAAATTAAGTCTCCTGTCTGCCCACCTGGCATCTGCTGGAGCCTTGGTGCTCGAAGCAACAAAAAAGTTATAAGTGAACTAGATATTCCCCATATAAAGGCCAATAAGGACTCCTGGAGGCTCAGCGGTTAAACACTTGGCTGCTAACCAAAAGGTTGGGGTTCAAATCCACCCAGCAGCTCCAAAGGAGAAAGACCTAGCAATCTGCTTATGTAAAGATTACAGCCAAGAAAACCATATTGGCAGTTCTACCTTGTCACATGGGGTCGCTATGAGTTGGAAATCGACTCCCAACAATAACAAACATGCTTTAAACAAACGTTTATCAATATTGTGCTTTTAATGTGGGAATCAGCTTGCTTCTTGACTAATCTAGGTTGGGTGCTTGCAGGAGATGATGGTTATAAACTCTTTCTGTTTGTTTTCATAACACTCAAAAGAGAGTAGCCAGCGTCACAGAGGTATAATGACAGGAGTGGAAGAAACAATTTTTAAACCAATTTCAGCAAACTCAGGATACTAATTTTAAACTTTCATCCAAAATGAAGCAAGTATTGCTGCATTTAAAAATTTTATCTCCCATCTTTCACCAGGTACTAGTTAATTTATCCTGTACTAGTCAATTTATCCTGTAACCTTATAAAAAGTTACATTTAAATCCTCTTTCAATGAAACAAATGGATTCCAGATTTTTATATGCTTTTGCATTACAGTTGAAAAACTAACCTTAAAATATCACATGTGGTCCTACTGTGTGTGACAGCTCCACAGCCATGCCGCTGGTTCAATAAGATGAGCCCCTGATCACACACTTGTGTGCTGCAGCAGTGTCAGATTGCAATAGAAGCGTCTACATGCTTACTCTCAATTTCCATACCTATCACAGACTGGTGATCAGCAGTTTGCAGTGGTTTGTTGGCCACATGTTGAGTAAACTGTTCTAGAGGGCCCCTGCTCTGCCACAATTGGGCCTCAATTTTCTCATCTTCAAAATGGGAGCAATAATTGTATCTAACTTGTAGGGCTGTGTGAGGATTAAATGAGCCAATTCAGGTAAAGTGCTTGGGATATGGTAAGAACTTCATAAATAACGTAGAGAAGACATAGATAACCCATTGCTGTCGAGTCGATTCCAACTCTCATAGTGACCCTACAGGACAGAGTAAAACTGCCCCATAGCATTTCCGAGGAGTGGCTGGTGGATTCAAACCGCTGACCTCTTAGCTAGCAGCTGAGCTCTTAACCATTGTTGCTACCGGGGCTCCAAGACATAGATAAAAAATAAGGCCCTTATAATCAAGAAAAATAGATTAATGAATGACTAACACTTAAATTAGACCACTGTGGTAAGTGCTAAAACAACCTCTGGGTGTGTGTGTGTGTGTCTTCATGTAAATTAATTCCATTTGGGAGATCTGGCTGGCCTTTTGATCTCCTCTGCCTTGCCTGTTGTACTTTTTATTTGAGCCACGTGATTTAGCTTCAGGATGTTTACTGCATTTTCTGGCTCTCACCTTGTTTCGTGGATGTTGGTCTTGTTGTTGAAAGAAGTGGAGAAAGAAATGTTTATACCTTACTCAGAAGAACCTGTGTTGGAAGAGTTATTGCCATAACCCTTTTGTGAGTGATGGCTGAGTTTCAACAAAACATTGTCTATCACATGTAAAATTAATTGTTAATTTGAGTTGGGAGGACGGGCATCTTTTTGTATTTTATCTCTAAATTTCATTTTATTATTATATATATGTGTACACATATATATAGCAGTTGTCATCGAACTGATTTTGCTGTTGGCAACCCCATGTGTGTCACAGGAGAACTGTACCAGGTTTTCAGTGGCTGGTTTTTCAAAAGTAAATCACCAGGCCTTTCTTCCAAGGTGCCTCTGGATGGATTCGAACCTCCAACTTTTTGCTTAGCACAACCAAGCACATTAACTGTTTGTACCACCCAGGGACTCCTTGAGGATAAGCTCCTCAAGGTTTATAATTTGATATAATATCAATAAACCTTGAGGAGCTTATACCCAGCTTTTTTTGCATATATTTAAAGAGGGATATGATAAAAATAATTTGTCAACACAGAGTACCCATTAATTTTTTTCCCTCCTTTCAGGTATGCATATTATTCACATTTCACATGCTGTTTTAAGTGATCTAACCGTACTTCGGCAAGATCTAATCTATAAGTTACCAAGGAAGAGGAGCACTTTGGGCAAATAGCAGGTAGCTTTGTTCTCTGGAGGAGCCCTGGTAGCGCAATGGTTAAACACTTGGCCGCTAACCAAAAGGTTGGTGGTTCAAACCCACCAGCCACTCCGTGGGAGAATGATGTGGCAGTCTGCTCCCATAAAGATTACAACCTTGAAAACCCTGTGGGGCAATTCTAGTCTGTCCCGTAGGGTTGCTATGAGTCAGAATCGACTCGACAGCGTGGGTTTGGTTTTTGGTTTGGTTTTTATTCTCTGGAGAGGCCAGGAAGTGGATCTCAGCCAGCGGCTGTGACCATTGTCGTTGGTCAGCTCCAGTAGAAATGGTGCCATCCAGAGGCAGAAAGGCCCACAGGCAGTGAGACTGAAGTGAAGCCAGAGGAATACGGAAAGTTAACTAAAGGGTCACCCTCTTCCTGTAAGAGCAGTGATGCCTTTAAAAGTGGGCTGATCCTCCTAAATATATAAGTGCAGAGTTCGATTTTTGCATAAAGACATTAAAATACATGATAAAATTCCGTACATTCAAAAAACAACATGTGGGCAGGGGAAGGAGAAAGAGAAACATTTTCTAATTAGCAAACATTTGGTTGGGGGAGTATTTTGAAAAGATTTATAGTGTTTCTTTCATGTGTCCTACATATTTTAAGCTACAAGTTGTGGGAAATCAGCTAAAGGAGGTTAGGCTGATCTAACAGTTTAACTTAAAGCAGGCCTCCATTTGCATAGTAATATATCAAATGTAAATCTCAAGTAGCAACACTTTCTTGAACTTTTTATTTAATAAGAACCACACTGCGCTGTCGGAATCACTAACGTTCCTTATAATGGCATCCAGATAATTTGGACTTTATTGTACCTGCATGTCAAGATATGGAACTCTATTAAGGATTCCAGAAATCAAGGAATTAATATAAGGTTTGGAAAGAAAGCATCACTTAATTTTTTTTTTTTTTTTCTGGGCAGATTCATTTAGATGAATTTGCTAGAGACATATGTAGAGTGTTAGCGGTTATTGGAAGGGTGTGGTCTCCAGTCACAACGTTAGAACCTGTTTCTCTCCCATCCTCCAAGAGGAAAAAATATTTGTATCTGGCAGAAACGTGATAGAACATTAAACATGATTGTGTGTGGAAACAATTCTGTGAATTTGAAACTTAATCTTAGAGTTTTATTTGTTTGGTTGTTGGTGGTGGTAGCTGCTGTTGAGTTGGCCCCTGACTCACGGCGACCCCATGCACAGTAGAACGAAACACTGCCTGGACCTATGCCATCACCATGATCTGTTTTGGATCAGATTGTTGTGATCCATCGGGCTGGGTCACCATTGTCTGATTTCTGGAAATAGATTTCCAGGCCTTTCTTCCTAGTCTGTCTTAATCTGGAAACTCTACTGAAACCTGTTCAGCATCATAGCAACACGTAAGCCTCCACTGACAGACAGGTGGTGCCTACGCATGTTGGCTGGAAATTGAACTCAGGTCTCCCACATGGAAGGTGGGACTTCTACCATTGAACCACCAATGTCCTCATTTGTTTGGTAGTAGTTCAGAAATCATAATTAAAATAAATTAAGATTGAAACTAAAATCAAAGAAACATGGTGGCCACCCTCTACTGGAAAGAACCACAATGGCAATGTCAGATGGGGGTCACTGCCTACCTGTCTCCTCCCCTGCCACATGCACACACCCCATGCCACCCATGTCCGTGTTCCTCCACAGGTACCCACCCATTTTAATCATGCTGATGGTGTTGGCCAGAGAGGGTGATAGGGTCCAGATCCACCTGTCCCTACTATATCCTGGACTTCTGTCAAGTATGGAAGAGGGTGATAGGTCTCTGTAGATGGGATTATGAGTTCACACGGAACTATTTTTGAGACTTAGCTCTGAGTAATCTGTGACTGGAATTTTAAGCAGTAAAGATTTATGCGACTGGACAATCATTGAAACTGGTGGACCACTAGGGTAAAGGAATGGCTGAAGATAGCTGGAGGAGAGGAGAATGAAGGTTCTTAGCACTGAGCTTGAGACAGGAGAGGCCTGAGTCACCTCCGGTGGAGAGGTGTTACTCACACATAACTTTTCCGAGTCATTCTCTAGTCCTCAGCCGTGACTGTGACACCTCACCATGGGGGAAGTGGGGAGGAAGGAAGAGGACGTTACCCCTGGGAACCCAGCTACCACCCAAGCTCTGCTGTGGTCTAAGAGTTTGTCAGAGGCAGCTGAGTGAGTCCTAGTCACAGCTCATTGGCTTCCCTCAGCCCAGCTCCTCTACTCCAGAAATCTGGGAGGCTCCTGAAGCAATGAGTCCCTATTCCCCACCATTGGCTCCTCTGTTTTTTCACTCTTTTACATCTTCCTTTTCTTTCCCCTTTCCCTTCTCCCCTGCCTTTGCCTTTGCTGTTGTTAGATGCTGTCAAGTCAGCTCCAACTCATGGTGACCCATACCTGATCCTTTGCTGTTTTCATGATCATTGGTGTGCTCAAGTCTATTGTTTCAGCCACTGTGTATTTTGAATGCCTTCCAAACTAGGGGGCTAATCTTCCAGCACCATATCGGACAACATTCTGTTGTGATTCATAGGATTTCCTTGGATAATTTTCTAAAGTAAATCACCAGGCCTTTCTTCCTAGTCAGTCTTAGTCTGGAAGCTCCACTGAAACCTGTCTACCATGAGTGACCCTGCTGGTATTTGAAATACCAGTGGCATAGTTTCCAGCACCATAACAACACACAAGCCACCATAGCAGGACAAACTAACAGATGGGTAGTGGGCCTTCTCCTTAAGGCTTGGCAATGGCACCCATGGCCATCACTTAGCCTGCTTGTGGCCTTCAGAATTAAAGACATAATACCCCAGTCCCCCCCAGTGTGTGGTAAAATGCTTGTCCATGTCTAGACACACCTCCTCATTGTGAATGTAAGCTCTTTACTGTGAAGGTACTGGCACCACAGCAAAGGGAGAATTCTTTTAAAAAACAAAGATGTTGGATGTTGTAAAGTCAACCTTTGCTGCGATGGTGCTTCATTGGTTTATAGCTAGTGTTTCTCTTTTTTTTTCCTCATGCTGCTTGGGTCTACTTCAGGGATGCTGCTTCACGCTGTGGGTTGGTGGCACTTGGTTCCAGCTTTGGGTTGAGCTCAGGTTGGTTCAAGGTGTCTCACTCTGGGGCAGCAGCTTCATAGCAGTAATAGGAGCACCAGAGCAAAAGTGCAAACACTAGATGCCTGTTGAGACCTTAGCTCAGAATTGGCATCCCATCACTTCTACTCAATATTCTGTTGGCCAAATCAAGTCCCATGGCCGAGTCCAAACAGCAGTGAGGTGGGAAAAAATATTCCACCCACTCTAGTGCACTGCTGCATGGTCACTTGGATGAGGGGAGGAGTGAAGAATTGAGAGTAGTTGTCCAGGCTACCATAGGGCAGCTCCTAGGTTATGCCAAGAGAACAGGGTCTCTGACACATGGGGTTGCAACTCCATGCAAAGTGGCTGCAGGAACCACAAGAAACTCCAAGGAGGCAGCCTGATTGGTGGAAGCACTGGGTATAAGACACATGGATATGTTTTCGCTGTCCTCACATCCTATTTGGAACATGATGTCAGTTAATATGGGAGAATGGGAGAGGGCTGACCACTTTTCTACCAGGGACATGAACTGAAGGCCCAGCAATTCCATCCTTCTAAACCAGCAAATCCACTGGCCAGTCTTCTGCCCTTTGGAGTGGATTCCTCTGAGCATTCACTTAAAGTTTTAAAGATATTTTAATGCTACCATCTTAAATGCAGTCCCTGGGTGGCACAAACAGTTTGTGCTCGGCCACTAACTGGAAGGTTGGCAGTTCACATCCACCCAGCCACACTGTGGAAGAAAGGCCTGGCGATCTACTTCCGTAAGACTAACTCCTTGCCATCTAGTCAACTCCAACTCATAGTGACCCTATAGGACAAAGTAGAACTGCCCATGGGTTTCCAAGGCTGTAATCTCTACAAAGACTATAGCTTTCAGTGTGGTGTGTACTTCAACATAAAGAAAATAAAAATCCTTACAACTGAACCAGAAAGCAACATCATGATAGATGGAGAAAAGATTGAAGCTGCCAAGGATTTTTCATTTTACTTGGATCTGTAATCAACGCTTATGGAAGCAGCAGTCAAGACATCAAACGACTTATTGCATTAGGCAAATCTGTTGGAAAAGACCTCTTTAAAGTGTTAAAAAGCAAAGAGGTCACTTTGAGGACTAAGGTGCACCTGACTCACGCCATGATATTTTTAATTGCCTCACATGCATGCGAAAGCTGGACAATGAATAAGGAAGACTGAATAAGAATTGATAGCTTTGAATTATGGTGATGGCACATAATATTGGATATACCATGGACTGCCAGAAGAACGAACAAGTCTATATTGGAAGAAGTACAACCAGAATGCACCTTGGAAGCGAGAATGACAAAACTTTATCTCACGTACTTTGGACATGTTATCAGGAGGGACCAGTTCCTGGAGAAGCACATCCTGCTTGGTAAAGTAGAAGGTCAGCAAAAAAGAGGAAGACTCTTGACAAGGTAGATTGACACAGTGGCTGCAACAAGGGGCTCAAACAATTGTGAGGATGGCGCAGGACTGGGCAACGACAGAACAAAACACTGCCGCAGGACCAGGCAGTGTTTCGTTCTGTCGTACATGGGGTCGCTATGAGTCAGAAGTGACTCGATGGCACCTAACAACAATCTTTACAGAAAGAGACTGCCACATCTTTCTCCCACAGAGCAGCTGATGGGGTCTAACCACAGACTTTTCAGTTAGCAGCCAAGTGCTTAACCATTGCACCACCAGGGCTCCTTCCATAAGGTTGCAGTTACTGAAAACCCTGTGGAACACAGTTCTACTCTGAAGCACATGGGGTTGACATGAGTCAGAATCTCGACTTGGTGGAAATGGATCCGAAGTGTTTGGCCAAGAAAACATCAAGAATCTGAGACAATTGTTAGCAGTTCTAAGGAGCCCTGGTGGCGCGATGGTTAAGTACACAGCTGCTAATTGAAAGGTGGTGGTTCAAACCCACCAGCTGTTCTGAAGAGGAAGATGTGGCAGCCAGCTTCCATAAAGATTACAGCCCTGGAAACCCTATGGGGCAGTTCTGCCATGTCCCGGAGAGTCGCTGTGAGTTGGATTCAACTTGACTGCAATGGGTTTTGGTTTCGGGTTAGCAATTCTTAGTGCCAGTGAGGAGGAGGAGGTTTGTGGCTCATCCTCAAATAATCGGAAGGGTGGTTCATATCAGGAATCGGTGCCAGTAAACTGCTGTGTATTCCAGTAGCTGTACTTACATGACTCAGGAGATGCAAAGGCGGTTTTGGTCCAGCAGTGAGATTTACTGTCTTACAGACTGAGAGCCCATTGTGGTGAATATTGGTTTCTGTGTAGAGTATGCCCGTTAAAAAGCCAGAGATAAAATGCCCTATGGATATTTTGGGATTCTCTGGATGATGTAAATGGTTAAGTGCTGCTTACTAGCCGAAAGGTGGACAGTTTGAACCCACCCAGAGGTACCTCAGAAGGCGGTCCTGGAGATCTGTTTCTGAAAAGTCACAGCCTCGAAAACCCTGTGGAGCAGTTTTATTCTGCACACATGGGGTTGCCATGAGTCAGCATCAACTCCAAGGCAGCTAAGAACAACACCATTTTAAGACGCGTTCCTAATCTGCTTTCCTTTAACTGAGAAAACCACACTGCTGGGAGAAACAATGTGTTGTATTCTTCCGGCAAGACATGCGAAAGGAAGAAAGAAAACCAGTGTTTATAGGATGGCTAGGTATTTTCACATCCATTCCCGTGTGGCGTAGTGGTTAAGAGTTCCGCTGCTAACCAAAAGGTCAGCTGTTTGAATCCGCCAGGCCCTCCTTGGAAACCCTACGGGGCAGTTGTGCTATGTCCTATACGGTCGCTATGTGTCAGAATTGACTCCACAGCAACGGGTTCCCATGTGCCAAAGGAAAAAAATAATTATCGGAATCTGAAAGCTGCCTCAAGAGGAATGCATGGAGGAGTTGTGGAGTTGACAAAAAATATTGGTACACAGAAGCCTCCACAAGGCAGTTATTCCAGCTTTGAGATCTCCATCCTTGTCATGCGTCTGCCTTGCTGTCGCCTTGTTTCTGTCACCTCAGGCTGCCCCCTAAGGTCTTCAAAGTCCCCTCCTTGTGATTGTGGGGATGATTCCCCCATGTCTCCCAACTTGGCTCCCCCTCACAGGTTGGCTTCAGAGCTTCCCTCCATCCCAGATTCGGGCTTTCCCACCTACTGGTCTTCCTCAGTCTAGCAGAGGGATCTTACTCCCGTCCTGCCCCATCAAAACTGAGGGCACTTCAGATGTTCAATCACTGTAATTGACTGGTGGTGTCAGTTACCACATCCTGGTATCAGTTACCACCTCACCCTTCTTAATTTAATGAACATGGAGAAAACAAATAGCTTTTCTTTTCTTGGACTCATTGCCATGAAAGTCCTCAAATGATTGGAGTTTAGAAACTGCCTGAAGAAGTGGAGAAAAACTTCCTTGGGAAGACTCACTGAGCTTGGTCACAATGGATGGGTAGGAGTTTAGTGGGCTCCAAAGCTAGGGAACAGAATTTTAGGCAGAAGGACCAGTGCTTACAAAGTCCACACCAGAGTCAAAGGAAAAAGTATAACATTTCTGTCATAGCGAAAGAATTTTTTTTTTTTTTTAATCTCTGTACATGTGACAATGGCATTTGACCTGCAACATGACAAATGCCTGGAGGATTGAGGGCTCTTCATTTGGCAATGACCAATTCTTCAGGTCAGCAAAAATCTGTTGACTGGGCACCCTCTACATCTGGGCATTGTGCTGGGTTATCAAAGTGCTGGGAATACAAAGATTAATATGACAAAGTCCCTTCCTCCTCAAGCTCATTATTTAGTAGGAAGAGACAGGTACACTGACTAATATCCAACAACCTCATTACCTGTGGTGCAAACAGTTAACACACTTGGCTGGTAGTCAGAAGGTTTGGAAGTTCAAGTCCACTCAGTGGCACCTTGGAAGAAAGGCAGTCTACTTCCAAAAAAAATCAGTCATTGAAAACCATATGAAGCATAGTTCTACTCTGACACTCATGGGGTTGCCATGAGTCTGACTTGACTCAGTGGCAACTTTTTTTTTTCATCACCCCAAGCCCCTATATACAATGTACTTACCATGGGGCCCAGCATTTCAAATAATGGGCTTGAGACTGACCAACATAGAGGTTGATGAGATGGGCAGGAATAGACATGAGAGCTAAGTGGGGAATAGTTGCAGTGGGGACTAATTTTACAAGTGGTCAGTCCATTAATACGACTTTATTCCTCAGACAGCCCTGTCACTTCCAGTGACCTATGTAGCGAATATTGAGGATCATGGGGCATCCCCGCATTTCTGTATCACGGCTACTTACAAAAAAAACAGAGCTCCAAGTTAAGAGGTTGGTGGGTGGAGGTAAAAGCTACTTTTAATTTGGTCCACTGGGGGAGGGGCTTAGTGGCGATGAACCCTGTGCCTCAGTGGTTCTCAGTGTCAGATCCCTTGAATATTGTTGGGTGTTGGTGGAGTAAGTTGATTTTGACTCATAGGGACACCATGTGACAGAGAACTGCCCTATAGGGCTTCCTAGGCTGAAATCTTTATGGAAACAGATTGCCAGGTCTTTCTTTTATGGATCTGCAGGATGTGTTGGAGCTGCCAGGTGTGTTCGAACTGCCAGCCTTTTGGTTAGGAGCCGAACACTGAACCATTTGCACCATGAGGGCAGCTTTAATCTGTTGGAAGTGATTTTTAAACCCTCTAACACCCCCACCCCCGCCCGCCCATTCTGGCTCTATTGGAACCTGGGCCCCAGCTCTGACCTGCCCTTCTGTTCCTCCCCCAGGTATGGAGAGTGCAATCACACTGTGGCAGTTCCTGTTGCAGTTGCTGCTGGACCAGAAACATGAGCACTTGATCTGCTGGACCTCGAACGATGGTGAATTCAAGCTCCTCAAAGCAGAAGAAGTGGCCAAACTGTGGGGACTCCGAAAAAACAAAACAAATATGAACTACGATAAACTGAGCAGAGCCCTGCGATACTATTATGACAAGGTAAACCCTTGACTTTGCAGGGGACTATCTTGGGGCGGGGGATGCTGGATGCTACCCTTCAGGTTTCATTGATGAAAGCAAATACACTGTACTATAAATCAAATTAGAGAAAGGAAACAGGCAATTTGTGCAGTAATTCTTTTGAGGAAAACTATGCTAGAGGGTTTTTTTTTTTTTTTTTTTTATATGCTAGAGGGATTTTTTTTTTTTTCTAGAAACCCTTCAGGGGTTATTGTGTGTCAAATTTTGTTCCTTCTGCGTTTCCATCTGTAGTTGTTGAAGAACTTTACTGACAATAGAAATTAGAATAGGGAGGTTCTGGGACTTCCCTGATGTTTGGTTGCTTGAGTAACAGAATGGATGTTAAAATCTAGAAAGTCTGTTCGCAGCGTCTGCTTTGTAGTTCCTCAGATGGGCCTGTCCTGGGGAATGATATTTAGGGTTGCTGTAAGTTGGACTCAACTGGATGGCAATGGGTTTGGTTTGTTTTGGGTTTTTTTTTTTTTTTTTTTTTTGGTAACTTGGGCAAGTTATTTTACCATGGGGTGCCTCCATGTTCTCATCTGTAGAATGCGAATAGCAATAATACCAGCCTCAGGATTGCTGTGAAGACAAACTGAGCTGTTACATTTTAAGTACTTAGAACAATGCTTGGTAAGTGCAACACGTTCGAAACTTCATGGAGAGTCTCCCTAAGTAGAAGAAAGGCCATTTTCATTTTTAAGTCACAGCAGTGAAGCAGAGTGGTTTATGCAAACCCAAGATAGTTGGGATGAGTTTTAATTCATTTCCGGAAAAGCAGTTAATGGTGCCTGCTAGAGCAAAATTATTGCTATTTAGGGATAGCCACTCAAGGCCTATAATTGTTGACCATTTCTGTTTGAATCTGTTGTTACTGACTCTTTAGCCTCATAGACTCCCATGCCCCAAATAGACTAGGAGCCATAATAATAGTGAGCTTTTGTTCTGGTTGGATTGTTCACATTGAAAGGTGAATTAAAAACTGATTTAAATACTAGTTCCTGATCTGTATTTAGCTAGTTCTGTCTGCCAGCCTCTTTGGAATTCAAGACATGAGGATTACACATTTCAGGAAGTGGAGACATCATTAATTATAAAGTGTTCCCTTTATATGATAGTAATTGCATATGATTATGTCACTGAAATGCTAAAGGTGCTTTCCTCTAATGTAGCAATTAATTAAACCTGACTTAATGCAGGGTTCCACGAGGATGTAAAAGGGCTTCTTGCAAATTGAACTGCCTGAAAGCCTCGCAGATGGTTTATTGTTTTGTGTTTTTTCCCCAGGTTCTAAGTTACACAATGGGAATTGGGGCCTCGTAAGGAAAACAGTCATCTTGACTGCTGGCAGAGTGCCTAACAACAAGGCTTTGAGACTGAAAAAAAAATAATAATAATTCCATTGTTTTAAATCAGGTGTCAAAGACATCCCATTTCCGTGTCTGTGACTCAGTGCACCTCTTCGTGTGGCCTGGGCACAGGGGTAATGAGTGTGTCCCTAAAATACAGACGGAAATTATGGGCTGGAAATGACTCCTCCAAAGATTGGCAAAGCCAGTGCTGTTTAGACTACACCTGATCTCCCCTGGGTGGATTTTTAAAATCTCTGGAGAAAGCAGGTTCACAGCCTTTAGTCAACACGTATGTTTTGCATGCTTTCTGTGTCCAAGGCTCTGTGCTGAGTATTTCCTACCCTTTATCCCCTTCAAACTTGACAGCAACCGCATGAGACAGCTACTGCTGTCATCAGCCTCATCAGCAGGTAGAGATGTGGAGATTTTGATTAAGAAAACTGCCCAAGCTCTTGCAGCCTGTAAATGGTAGGGCTGGGGTTTGACCCCAGCTCACATTCCCAGCCATAAGGCCACCCACACTCCTTTCTGGACTACCCATTGTCTTTGCCTTTGAGCATTCGAGATCCAAGTAGGCAATCAAGCAAAGGTCATTACAACCCGAGAAATTATTGCTTATGATCAAGAGGTAGCACAAATGGTTTGCATTCAACTGGTGACCTAAAGGTTGGCAGTTCAGACCCACCCAGCAGCACCATGTAAGGAAGTCCTGGTGATCTGATACCATAAAGATTAGAGCAAAGAAAACCCTGTGGAGCAGTTCTACTCTGTAATGTGTGGGGTTGCCATGAGTCGGAATTGACTCGATGACAATGCCTTGTTTTATTATTATTATCAAGAACTTCAGTACTGAAAAATCTCAGCAATTGCTATGCATTAGGTTGAGCCCAAGGTCAGGGGTCCAACTGGTCAGTGTGGCCTACGCGTCATAGTTATCTCCTTCCTCTCCTCCCTGGGCTGAGCTTGGAGTCCGGCCACAGGACCTTTGAGCTGAAGCTAACACTGAGGTTAACCTGTTGGCTCATGCCAGGGAGGAGCTTCCACTACCTGCCCTGGCAGTGCAGCCTCTTGTCTCCCAGAGTATCATGGAGAGCTGGCCACCAGGGGAGGATGCTCCAGCTTCCTTCTTCAGCATGTACACATGTCGTGCACTCATGCGCGCACACCTGGCTGTTTGAATTCTTTTTTCGAAATGTTCTCAAATGATGAGTAAGATGGATCATTAAAGAAAACCAACCAAACAAACAAACCCATTGCCATTGAGTCAGTTCTGACTGATGGCAACCCCATGTGTTATAGAGTAGAACTGCTCCATAAGGTTTTCGTGGGTGTAATCTTTACAGAAGCAGATCACCAGGCCTTTCTTCCATGGTGTTGCCTGGTGTGTTTGAACCACCAACCTTTATGTTAGCAGTGGAGTGCAAACCATTTGTGCCCCCCAGGGACCTTGGATGGATCATTGTTGTTGTTAGTTGCTGTCAAGTGGATTTCGGCTCAGGGAGACCCCCTGGGTGCAGAGTAGAACTTTTCCGTAGGGTTTCCAAGGCTGTGGCCTTTTGGAAACAGATTACCAGGGCTGTCTTCCGAGGTGCCTCTGGGTGAGTTCAAGCCTCCAACCTTTCAGCTAATAGTCTAGCGCTTAACTGTTTATGCCATCCAGGGACTCCAGATGTATCACTACATGCCTAATCTGTTTTTAAATGAAAACAAGAGGAGGAAGAGGAAGGAGAGGGGAGGAGGATGAGGAAGAGGAGGAAGGAGAGGGAGAAAAAGGAAAAAAGAAGAATATGGAGAGGGAAGGGGAAACAGGGAGGAGGAGGAGGTATGTCAAAAGTGGGCTGCAAATTATATCTATATCTTACATTTTATGATGAACACTTTCTTCTTTTAATGTGGTCCATGTGCCTGTATGTATAATTCAAACCATATGAAATTGCCAATATCCAACCACAGTTTTGACCCACAAAAACGGCGGTTTTGTATGATCTAGCTTCTAACCTGAGGGACAAATTGGAGGAGGCTGTATGTGAATGTGAAGCCCTGGGACACTTGGGCACCCCTTGTAGCCCTTGCTCTGCACTGCACATGTTTCTCATTGTTACCTGGCACTCAGTCTGCCCTCCCTGCCTCTCAGAGTCCAGGTCCTTTCCCTTTTCTCCTCCTTCTCATCCTCTTCTTCCTCGTCCCCTCCTCCCTCACATTTCTCCAGACAGCACTCTGCCTGTGGCATAAATCAGGTAACTCCAGTGGCGTCACTAAGACTGGTATCACCCAGTGCAGTAACTCATGGTGTCACCCCCCCCCCATGGACACCCTCCCGTGTCAGACCATACAGATCCTTAGTAATGGCTTTTGTACTCATGTTACATGTAAATCATGATTCCTGTCTATCACTCCGTCTTTTCTTTTAATTACTACTTCATTCTCAAAAAAGTTATTGATATAGGTTCACAAATGCTAATTACCACAATACTGTAGCTTAAACGCTAGAGAATTTGACAAAATCAGTGACTATAAAAACACCTGGGCAGCAATGACAACAACAGCGTGTGCCTGTAGTGCCTGCAAACAAAATTCACGGGATTGGAAGCATCGCTGTAATTGGATAATAATGACAGCTCTGACTGGAGCATATTACCCCAGTGCTATCTAGAAGGTTCAAAAAGTAAATTAGCATAGAATTTTAGTCTTGCAGGTATATTGATACATGTAAGCTGGGCTTATGAAAAATGTTTCTGTTATAACTAACTACAGGGATATTTTTATAAAAAATAATAAAATTCTGCTGAAACCCTCATGAAAATTTTATAGACCATCATTTGGTGTCACGCTCTCTGACAGTATCAACTGGTGTGGTCCACACCCCTGCGCCCCGCCTGGTGACACCACTGGGTAACTTCCTAACACAGTGAACTGAGACCTGACAGCTTGTTCTTTCCTCCTGCTGTCTTTCCTGTCCTCTGCTAGCTATCGTCTCTTCACTCTTGGCTGAAACTGCACATCCCCTTGGTGTGTCCTGATAGGGACATTTTCCTGCCATAATAGACAAGCATGAGGCCATCATTATTTTTATGTTCTGTTTTTAGCCCATTCCAGAATATTAAAAATGGGCAGGGTCAAAAAGTGGAAAATGCGTGCAAAACTTAACAGAAGGCATCAGAGGAAAAGAACATATGGGTTGATGGCCGCAGGTTGGGATGGACACTTTAATCATTACTCCTTAAAAAAATGCTATGTTTTTTCTTTTTGATTATAATAATAAGGTGGTTATAATTATTATTATAAAAATGATTATAATAATAATCTGGGCTAGAATGCCTGGGTTTGAATCCAGCTTACATGACCTTGGGCAGTTTGACTAATCTCTCTGTATCTCAGCTTCCTTTTCTGTAAAATGGGTGTAATAGTGGAGTCTATAGACACTAACGGTTGTGATTATTAACTGGGCAGTGAGAACAGTCGCTGGAACATGAAAGACACTACGTAGGTGTTGATGTTGTTGTTAGCTGCCATTGAGTTGATTCCAACTCGTGGCGACTCCATGTGTGTCAGAGTAGAACTGTGCTCCATAGGGTTGTAAAGGCCCTGAACTTTCAGAAGCAAATCACTAGGCCTTTTTTCCAAGGCACCTCTGGGTGGTTTTGAACCACCAGCCTTTCGTCTAGTAGTCAAGTGCTTAACCATTTGCGGCACCCAGGCACTCCCTTACGTAAATATTAGCCAGAATAATAGTATGGATGATATTTTTCCCTGTTCCTGATTTGGATAATCCAGACAAGTGCAAAAGAGAAAATGAAAAAAACCTTTGTAGTACCTTCTCATGCAGGCACACAGAGAAGTAGGAGGAAGCCAGATCTTGGCTGTGACAGCTCTTTTCACTTCCTGAGCTTCCAGGTGCACTTTGCCAAACTAACTGAAGATTCATGGCTACGGTTTCCTCACCCAATTGCCTAATTTTATACATTTAGGTGGTTCTGAAAATGTAACTACTCAGATGCTTTAATATTCAAATGACTGTCCCTTAACACCTTGAATCTAAGCTCTCCCATCTTCTATGCACCCCCAGTTGGAGCTCCATTAGTGGCCAGCATTGGCTTTGAAGTCAGAGCCATCGAGGTTAGATGCAGTTGTCCTGCAGTCTCTGAGTCTCAGTTGACCCACTGCAAAGTGGGGATAATAATAGCACCTTGCCTCAAAGGGCTGTTTGAGGCTTCAGCGAGATGGTGTTTGTAAGCTAATCTGCACAAGATCAGGCACCTGGTAAGTACTCAATCAATACTCCTTACTTTTATCATTTGTGTTTACAAAACTTACCACAGAGCATTATAATTGTCTGTTTACATGGCTGTCTTCACACGACTGTCTTCACTATGGCCTCCTGGCTTAACCTCTTTTGCTGTTCTAGTCTTTTGCACATGGCATGGTATATTCTGTAAAAACCAAACCTGTTGCCATTGAGTCGATTCTGACTCATACCAACCCTATAGGACAGAGTAGAACTGCCCCGTAGGGTTTCCAAGGAGCAGCTGGTGGATTCGAACTGTCGACCTTTTGGTTAGCAGCTGTAGTACTTAACCACTGTGCCACCAGGGCTCTGTTGGTATATATTTGCTGCTCAGTAAATGTTAAATGAATGAACAAATGGATAAACTATCAGAGGGTACATTACCCAAATGTAAATCACTTATGTAATGAAAGTTAACATGAAGTAAGTGCTAAACTTAAAAAAAAAAAAATCACTGCTTTTTGGTAATTGTACGTATATTTCATACATTGCTGAGCTTTCATTTTAACTTTCAAAATTACACGTAAAAGGGCAGCTTTGGAGGTAAAGGCTTGATTCAGCAAATCCTAGAGGAAAATTGCTCCCCATGATATGCATAGCAACTAGATTCCACATCAGATGTGAACTAGATTCAATTTGTGGTGCAAAACTAGATTCAACACCAAGTGTGTCATGGTGTGCCCACCACGAGCCAGGCACTGTGCTGGGCGCCCGGGATGGAGACAAAGGTGAAGAAGATGAACCCTGCCATGGAGGGGTTCAGGGTCGCTGGGAATTCATCAGATCCC
Organism: Loxodonta africana; assembly: GCF_030014295.1. Classification (NCBI taxonomy): domain Eukaryota; kingdom Metazoa; phylum Chordata; class Mammalia; order Proboscidea; family Elephantidae; genus Loxodonta; species Loxodonta africana. The sequence continues at coordinate 35,543,494 of NC_087345.1, read as the reverse complement.
TGACCTGGAAAAGCAAATGATTTTAATAAATTGACTGAAATGGGAAGACATGCCAACTCAGATGGCCCCAACCCTGGACTAGTGATGGGTGAGGTCTTTTCCCTTCTCCGTCTGCATTTCTGTGGATTGCCCATTAACGTGCATTAGGGATGACGGGAGGAAAAAGGTTTTGTAGCAAAGGACTTGGAAGGACCTACTTTCCGCACTTAAATCTTTTGAGGAGGCTGTTGGACAAACCCAGTTAGAATTCCAAGAGAGGAGTGCTGCCTGGTCCAGGAAGCAGCATGTTTTATTCCCCCAACATGCTCTGGAAACTGCAGGTCGTGGGAGAGCATCTGTCCCTGAGTCTGTGAGGGGTAGAAACTGAGAGAGTACAGACCTAAACAGAGTCCCTGAGTGGTGCAAGTGGTTAACGCACTCAGCTGCGAACTGGAAGCTTGGAGTGCGAATCCCCCCAGGCGTACCTCGGAAGAAAGGCTTGGTGATCTACTTCTGAAAAATCAACACTGAAAACCTTATGGAGCACATTTCTACTGTGACACACATGGGGTCACCACGAGTTGGGGGTAACTCCATGGTAACTGGTAAAACAGACCTAAACAGAACATTTAGTTTGTGCCTAGGCACTTCAGAACCCCCTTCCAAACCAAACGGCTTGTTTTCCTCAGTCTCAGTATAAGCCCCAGGAGATGTGTTTGTTCATTGTAGTTCTGACTGTTCAAACTTTTGGGGAAGGTACCTCCCCAGCTTTAGGTTTTAATTGAGTCTTCCAGAGGGTACTTTTACAACCTGATATTACAACGAAGATCGTCTTTAGCTCTCTCAGATATTTCTTAAGTTTAACAACATTTTTTTCACTCCTTAACAACGCTGGACAGACTTAGCTTTTTAAATCTTTCATTTTAGGGTACGGGAGGGAGGGACCTGTGTCAGAGCCTGCCTGTAACTGGCTGGTAACTGCAAATATACCTTATTGGCCCAAGTCTGAGCGGCATGAGGAGCTTCTGGGAGTCATGGCACTTACTGAATAAGTTCTGTTTTTTTCCTCCTGTGTAGTAGTTACACATCCCTCTCCCCTTGATGTGACCCCTTCCTTTCATCTCTGCCATTTCTTCAGTTGGTCAGCCATTCCTTTGAAAGCATAACACCACCACCACCCCCTTGAGTAGCTCAGCAGCTGTTTGGGGAGACAGACATGCAAACTAACAATAATGGAGTACATCACGTGTAACATTGCAGCTTGGCCACGATGCTGGGATTGTCCAGGACAGAGGGGGAGGGACGTAAAGGCAGAAGGAAGGCTTCCAGAGGACAAGACACTTGAGCTGGATCTTGAAGAGGGAAATTGAGTTTTTTAGCCTGAAAACAGCTACGAAGGGATATACCTAGAAAGGGAATAGTATCTCCAAAGGCAGGGAAGTATAAAACGTTTGACTTTTTCAAGCATGGATGGACCATAAGGAGTATTTGTTTAGGGAATGAGGGAGAGGTGAGGTTGGAAAACTGACTGAGGATTGGAGCATAAGGACTTGTTGTTAGTGGCCATCGAGTTGGGGGCCAACTCACAGCAACCCATGCACAACATAACAAAACGCTGCCCAGTCTTCTGCCATCCCCATGACTGGTTGGAGACCTTGTGAGCTAGGGTTTACATTGTCTGATTTTCAGAAGTAGATCACCGGGCCTTTCCTACTATTCTGCCTTAGTCTGGAAGCTCTGCTGAAACCTGTTCAGCGTCTTAGCAACATGCAAGCTTCCACTAACAGAGGGGTGGTGGCTTCACATGAGGTGGTTTGGGAGGGAGTAAACTCTGTTGTCCCACATGGAAGAGGAGAATTCTACCACTGAACCACCAGTGTCCAAAGGGTCTTGTAGATCATGCTAGAAGAGTTGGAACTTTATAGTGAGGGCAATGGAGAACCAATAAAGGTTGTAAACAAGAGAGTACCATGATCAGATTCACATTTTGGAAATAAAAATCTCTGTCTCCTCTTATTCTCTGTGGCATTGAAGTTTTACACTCTGATCCCCCAGTCCTAATCATCTTCTACCAGCTGCCATGAATCCATTTCTCTCTGCTGGATAAGTTGGCCTTATCACACCTTCTGCGTCTATGCCTGCAGGCCCCTCTCTAGAACTGCCCCAGATGGAGAAGGAAAATGGTGGCATCTGGCCTCGAACCCACCAGCTGCTCCACGGGAGGAAGATGTGGGAGTCTGCTTCTGTAAAGATTTGTGGCCTTGGAAACCCCATGGGGCAGTTCTCCTCTGCCTTGTAGGGTCGCTGTGAGTCTGAATTGGCTTGATGGCAGTGGGTTTTTGGTGTTAGTATAAGCTGGGCAGCCGTCTTTCACTCATAGGAAGCTGAAACCGTGGACTCTGTTTTGTTAGTTGCCATCGAGTCCGCCCTGACTCGTGGTGACCTTATGTATAACAGAACGAAATGTTGCCCAGTCTTGTTCCATCTTCATGATCACTGGCATGTCTGAGTCCGTTGTTGTGGCTGGTTGTGTTGGTCCATCTCCTCGAGGGTTTCCCTTGTTTTCACTGACCCTCTACTTTGTGAAACATGATGTCCTTTTTTAGTAATTGGTCTTTCCTGATGACATGTCCAAAGTAAGTGAGCCAAAGCCTCGCCATCCTCACCCCTAAGGAGCATGAACTTTCTAGGTTGCTACAAAAAGAGACCTGGAAGCTCACACAATCTCTGCTCCTTTCCCATCCAACAGACCTTTTGTCCTTGTTGTTGTTGGCGGTGAACATCCATCTTAGGGGGAGGCTGAGAGCATTGCCAGCTCCCTTCTCATCAGGAGATGAAAATGGTGATATGATGAAAAATCCTCCCGTCTCCACAGTTACATCTTGGCTTATTCTTAAAACGTCCCGAACAGTCTTTATTTCTTTGGAGGGGGTTTAGCAGAGAACAGTCGAGATAGAGTCATTGGCAGCATATTCCTGGAAGTAGAATGCATCACCTTCTTGACTTAATTGGATAATTCATTTTCAATTGGGTGTGCAATCACAACAGGAAAATGTTAGCCTTAATAATACGTATCTGAGATGGGCTGCCTGTGCCAAGAAGCCTGGCCCTGGTGGAATTCTTTAATTCCCCAAAATAAATTTTGCGAAGATAAAATGATATGTGGCCAGAGTGGAGAAAGAACAAAAGTCTAGCAAGCAGTCTTATCCTGGAACTTTCTAGAACACCTTTGTTGGTTGTGGAATTTCATGGAAGACCCGTTTACCCTGGACTCCATTCAGGGTGTTTTATGTATGGAAGGTGTCCTCTGTGCCCCTGGGCCTGAGCGTTGAGGGCCTGGTGTGTTTTGTCGAATGTTGTTTTTTTTCTTTTTCCTTTGTGCCACATCAGCTGCTTAGATGGCTTGAACTGTAGCAGATGGTAACTGGGCTTAGCCCGGGGGCCAAGGGGATAGCCAGGGCCTTTTCTGAAAGTTTCTGGTCCTAGAAGCTGCCTAGAGACCTGGAAGGTGGCCGAGTTGGCTCATGGAGGTTTTCCAGTCCTGTCACGTCACCTCAGGAGACCGCAGCTGACATCAGGTGCTGGGCTGGGAAGGGGTTGCTTGGTAACTGAGGGGAATAGGGGGACACTATGTATAGATTGAGGGTACTGCCCAGCTTGCACATGCTTTCAAGCCAGCTTCCCTGTGGCACTCAGTGTTCCCCCAAAGAGGCAGTTGCTAAGGAACAAGGATGAGCCTAGAGTCTTGGGAGCATCATAAACACTGTGTTGATGAGGATGCTGCCGCATTCGGTGCTCAGCTGCCAAAGCACTGGCTGCCTTGCCAAATGCACTGACGTCAGGCTGTTGCCCAAGCCCATACCGCATCCAGGTCTGCCAGCATGAACGTTCCTGTTTCTGGGCTGTTAGCTGCAGGAAAATTTAGTGGTTGTGTAGGCAAGCTGACAAAAGACCTGACGTTCACATCATACCACCCACCACCCACCATCCACCCACTGCCCCAGCTGCTCCTCTGTATGGCTTCTTCTCTACCTCCTGCCTCTGCTCCAACAACTTATCTGTGTTCCCACCCCAAATGTAAAACATAAACAGGGAAAGCTCACATTTACTGAGCATTTGTTTTAAGTCAGGCACCATGCTAGGTATTTTTTATATTTATTAACTCATTTTCTGATACTTGTGAAACCCCTGTCCTCACAGTAGGTATTGGGCCCATTTTAGAGGTGGGAATACTGAGCTTCAGGTTAAGTAACAGAACTAAAGCGAAGAAGCTAGTAAGTGGTAGGACTCTCGGTTTAGGAGTCTAGACCCACCTGGCCCATGCTCAGGATTTTGAACCTGGAGGATCACATAGTTGCAGAGCCATAAGCCCAACCTTAAATCCTGTCTTCCTAATATTGATGGTTAAAACCTCAAGGGTAGGCAGAGGGAAGTGACCAGCCCCTAACATTTGTTGATTGAAATAATGATGGAAAAGTTGTTAGAAGATTTCTCTGAGCCAGCTAAAACTGGCTGATGACATCAGGTGGTGGTTCTGGTGGGTTAGGTGGTCTTGCCCACACACCCAAGTCATGTCCCTATGGCCTCAGAACACCCCACACCTCCAAATGGTGCTTGCTTAAGAAAGTCCAATGGGAGTACAGTACCCCTCTGCCTGTGAGCCTCCCCGGCTGTCTGAGCCTCCAGGAAAGACCTCAAACTCCCTTCACCATCTGGTCCTCCCAGTGCCTCTCCTGCACCCTCTAGGTCCCACCACCCTCACTCAACATCTACTCAAACCTTGTCATTCCCTGGACACTCAGCTCCTGGCCCTCTGCGTTTCCTGGCTGGCCCATTCCAGGTCATTCTTCAAACTCAACTCCCATTTCACCTCCTCCAGCTGATTTCCCTGCCAGTGTCCTCTGTCTGGGCCTTAACATGGCAACTATTCCCTGCTCTGTGTCCCCTCACAGCTGAGACTTTGTTTCTCCTGCTGTCACCAGGCCTACAGTACTGGACCTGGTGTTGGTTTTTCTTACTGTTTCCAGCACTGTTCTCTGCAGTGCCGGGGTATGGTGGTGCATAATGAAAGTCGGGTGAGTGAATAAAAAGCAGATAGATACACTCCTACGTAGAAATGAAGGAAGAATGTCATCTTGGAATGTCTGCCCTGGAGAGAACTTAAGAAACCATCTTGTCCTACCTTCCCCTCCTCTGGCAGGAGAGTAAACCAAGGACCCAGGAGGTGAGGTGATTTTTCAAGTGCATTGATTTTGTGGGTTTTTTTTTTTTTTTTGATGGTAAAGCCAGGAGGAGATCACACTCCCAGACCACCTGGCTCCTGACTCCCCCGCACCATCTGGCAGCACGACAGGTGGCCCCTGGAAGTAAGGTCGTCATCCTTAGCAACTCCCCCACCCAGCAGGGGAAATAGGAGAAGATTTGTATTTGGGGAACACTTTTACATTTTATTTTATGAACACTTCAGAGCTCTTTGAATAAAAAATAGCCCTTGAGTGTTTAAAGAGAGCCAAGAGGGAGACAGGACTCCAGGTCCAGTAAGAAGCAGCAGCTAGCCAAGGAGGGGGGTGGAAAGTCCAATCTGAGCCTCCCGGGTTAGTGTGGCTGCCGGGCCAGCAAGATGGGGCTTCTCATCTGCAGCGCCCTCAAGATACCGCAGTTGCTCAAGGCAGCAAGAGTGAGGAACCTCCGGGTTCCGACCAGCTAAATTTGGTGAGACAGTTCACACTGCAGCTCACCAGTGTCTGAGAATAAAGAAATCTCAGCGCAAACCACAAGTAAACCTCCCTTGGGAGTCAGCCAATTCAGAGCCAGAGTTAGAACCATTTCCTGGCAGCACATTATTCTCAGAGACTTGAAACTGGGTGAGAGTGGGTGTGTGTGTGCGTGCAAGTGTACACGCTCCACACTTCAGCTTTAGGAAAAGGACGGGCCGGCTTCACCTACCCCAGGGCATTACGACAACACAGCAACAGCGTGAAGGACAGCCTCTGCACCCCAGGGGAGAATGCAGATTCCAGAGCCTGCCCTGACCCGCTGGACAGAGTTGACGTTAAGATGGGCAGTGTATGAGTACCTTTGTTGTTGCTGTTAGTTGCCACCGAGTTGGCTCCAACTCATGGCACCCTTATGTATAACTGCTACAACAAATTACCACAAACTTGGTGGCTTCAAACAGCAGAAATTCAGTCTCTCACAATTCTTGGAGGCTGGGAGTTCAAAATCAAGATGTCATCAGGGCTGTGCTCCCTCTGAAGCCCCTGGAGGAGGATCCTTCCTTTGTCTTCTAGCTTTTGGTACCAAAAAAACCAAACCAGCTGCCATTGAGTCGATTCCAACTCATGGTGACTGCATGTGTGTCCGGATAGGGTTTTTCAATGACTGTGACCTTTTGGAAGCTGATTGTCAGGACTGTCTTCCGAGGTCCCTCTGGGTGGGTTCAAACTGCCAGCCTTTTGATTGGTAGCGGAGTGCTTAACAGTTTATGCTACCCAGGTGTCCTCTAGTGGCTCCTGGGAATTCTTGGTGTTCCTTGGCTTGTGGCAGCATGTCATGGGTTGAATTGTGTCCCCAAAAAATATGTGTATGAATTTGGCTAGGTCATGATTCCCAGTATTGTGTGGTTGTCCACCATTTTGTCATCTGATGTGATTTTCCTATGTGTTGTAAATCCTGTCTCTATGATGTTAATGAGATGGGATTAGTGGCAGCTTTGTTAATGAGGCAGTACTCAATCTATAAGATTAGATTGTGTTTTAAGCTAATCTCTTTCGAGAAAAAAGTGAGCAGAAAGACATGGGGACCTAATACCACCAAGAATACAGCACCGGGAGCAGATCATGTCCTTTGGACCTGAGTTTCCTGCACAGAGAAGCTCCTAGACCAGGGGAAGGTTGATGGCGAGGACCTTCTTCCAGAGCCTACAGAGAGAGAAAGCCTTCCCCTAGAGCTGGCATCCTGAATTTGGACTTCTAGCCTACTAGACTGTGAGAGAATAAACTTGTTTGTTAAAGCCATCTACTTGTATTTCTGTTATAGCAGCACTAGATGACTAAGACAGATCCTATTTCCAAATAAGCTCACATTCTGAGGTCCCGGGTGGACATGAGTTTTGGGGGGACACCACCCGGCTCTCTATAGGGGAGAAAGGATGCCCCAGTTAGAGCCACCTCAAGTTCTCATGTCCAAGAAGCCCTTTCACAGATGATCCTGAGGATGGCAGATGTGAGGTGAACATGCCTAAGACAAATCCATGGCAGAGCCCACCGCAGCCAACCAACGGCTCTGTGTCTCCTTCAGTTCAGGTGGCAGAGAACAAGAGGACTCAGGGTCAGCCACTGCCCATCCCAGCAGCACAGTTGGACACTTCAAGGACACAGGTTGGATTTGCTTAGTTTTTTGTTCCTCAGAGCGTAGCGTGGAGCCTTCCATAGGAAAGTGTCTATTAAATATTTGTTGAAATAGTGTTTGCTTGTTAAAGAGAAGGAACGTTGAGCATGACTCCTACAGGGATTACTTGTTCTAACTTTGGCGAGAGGACAGTTCAGGTTTTGTGTCAGGAAGGAATGAGTCAGACATGGTCTGGAAGGAAACCCAAACAAAGCACTGAAGAAAGGGTGTTGGCCAGGAAGCCGGTGGCCTGGAGACTGGCCTCTGCTATTTACTAAATCCAAAGCAAACCAAACCCATTTCTGTCGAGTCGATTCTGACTCCTAGTGACCCTACAGGACAGAGTAGAACTGCCCCCTAAGGTTTCCAAAGAGCGGTTGGTGCATTAGAACTGCCGATCTTTTGGTAAGCAGACAAGCTTTTAACAAGTGTGCTACCAGGGCTCCTGCTACTTACAAGTTGGGTGAATTCAGCTTGGAGTCTTGGCACCCTCATCTGTAAAATGGGTATCAGGACCTCTGCCTGCCTCACAAGGTGAGATAATGCATAAGCTCTCTGCAAACTGTAAAGCGAGGTACCCATATAAGGAATTTGATTACTTGAAGGCTGACTAAAGTGAAAAGACAATGTGATGTAACAAGCATTCTCTACAATTAGATCATTGCTGACTACGCAAAATTCCACTGCAGGAGGGGACGTGTTTTGAGAATCTTTATAATTGGTAGGCATAACAACTGTTGTGAGGATAGTGCAGGACTGGGCAGTGTTCCGTTCTGTTGTACACAGGGTCACTATGAGTTGGAAGCGACTTGGCGGCACCTAACAACAACAACATGATTTGTAGCGTTGGTAGAATTCTCACCTTCCATGTGGGAGATCTGGGTTCCATTCCCAGCCAGTGCTCCTCATGCACAGCTACCGCCCATCTGTCAGTGGAGGTCTGTGCGTTGCTGTGATGCTAAACAGTTTTTATCAGAGTGTGCAGACTAAAATGGTTGAGGAAGAAAGTCCTGGCGATCACCTTCCAAAAATCAGACAGTGAAAACCCTATGAATCACAACAGAATATTGTCTAATCCACACCTGGTCAGAGGATGGCACAGCACTGGGCAACATATCGTTCTCCTGTGGTTGGGGGTCACCATGAGCCAGGGCCAACTTGACGGCAGCTAACAACAACACCATGATTGACCCTATATGACAGAGTAGAACTGCCCCATAGGGTTTCCAAGGAGTGGCTGATGGATTTGAACTGCTGTCGTTTGGTTAGCAGCGGAGCTGTTAACCTCTGCACCACCATGGCTCCATGATGTGATTAGGACACTTACATATATGGACCCTTTAGAAAAAACAACCCTGTGGGATATTTTTATTCCCATTTTAGAGGTGAGCAAAGGGAAGTTAATATAACTTTCTTAAGGTCATATAATACGTAGAGAAGTTGAGATTCAAACCCAGGTATGTCCACCCGAGAGATGGCTCCGTTGTAGCATCTGGCTGCCAAGGCTCGACTGGGCCTCGTGTGAGCTGCTGCTCTGCGCAGGCCTGTGGGCACCCGGGCCTGCGGGCCAGGTCCTCTGTGCTCCCTGCAAGCATTCTTGCTGCTGGGGGAGCGGTGGGGGTGCATAACTGGGCTGTGTATTGTGGATATTAGCTTCCTGTCATTTTTCCCATCACCCTCAACTCTTGGATGTCATGTGGCTTAGAAGTGGGCCTCTGATACCCAGTCTGCTGCATTGGGAGCACTATGCTCTACCCCCACCCCTACCCCACCCCCGTTCCTTATGCCAGCATGTCCCATCAGAGCAGGCAGCTCATCTACCCTGTAGGGTGGACAGAGGCAGTTCTATTTCCAGTTAAAGAGCAGGCCTTAGGGAAGGTTGGGCTCTTCATCACAAGGAACTAGAAATAACCACTCTTGAGCAAGGACCGTGCTTCTTCAGCTAGGAAGCTGGTTTTCCCAGGCACTCTGCAGTTAACCCCACTGTTACTCTGGTATGCAGAGCGCCCCGGTCCTAGCGGATTAACTTTAGAAGTGGCCTCCAGGCTGAATGCAGCTGCTTTCTGGGAAAGGGTGTGGTGGGAAAAAAAAAGGCTTTAGATAGATCGGGTTCGAACCTCAGCTTCACCAGTGCCGTTTTGGCCTATTAAGCTTCTTAGAGCCTGTTTCTTACTCTTAAAAAATAAAAATAAAAGCTTTAATTTAGCAAGTAACACATATTAAATTCATATTATTTTAAAATATGAAAATACAGATAAGCAAAAAGAAATAGAAAATCATTGGTAATCCTACTGTAAAAAAAAAACAAACTGTTGTTAGACATTATTTTACTGCTGTTGAGATTTTTTTTCCCTGTCTTTCTCTGCTTATTTAAATGCATACAATTGTTTCATTAAACTAATGGTATCATCTCTTGCATGCTGCCTTTTTTACCCAATGTATATTTTATTTTATTTTTATTTCCAATGTATATTTTAAAGACATTGAAAGACATTAACAATGTACTGTCCTCTTAAATGGCTACATGATATTTCATTGTATGGCTTTCCCAATACTTAATGCATCCGTATCTGGTCAAAAATCGGCAAGAACCTTTCTGTTCAACCTAGAGCCTCAACTTCTTCATCTTTAAAATGAGTATTACAGACCCATCTTGCCAAGGCGGTTGTTGTCGTTGTTGTTAGCTGTCATCAGGCGGCCCCCGCCTCCACCCCCCCCACCCCGCTGACTCATGGTCACCACGTGCACATCAGAACAGAAACAATGCCTGGTCCTCCGCCATCACCATAATCAGTTGTAGGTCAGATACTTATGATCCATAGGGTTTTTACTGGCTGATTTTCTGCAAGTAGATTGCCAGGCCTTTCTTCTTAGTCCATTTTAGTCTGGAAGCTCCACTGAAACCTGTTCAGCGTCATAGCAACACGCAGGCTTCCACTAACAGTCAGGTAGTGGTCGTGCATGCGGTGCGTTGGCTGAGAATTAAACCCGGATGTCCTGCATACCGCTGAACCACCAATGCCTCACAGCGTGTGGTAGGTCCTCATAAATGCTCACCTCTTCCCTTTTGTCCTTCCTCTCCACTGGTTCCTTTTAGGCAGGGTATCTACCAATGATGTGATGAACATGCCAAAAATAAACCCATTGTCCAGTATGTCTACTCAGACTTGAACTTGCAGCTCCTGGTTCGCCTGCCCCAGAGATGTTGGTGACAGGCACCAAGGACCACCAGCTCCCCATCACCCTCACCCAGGAGCCCCGATCAGAGACTTCGGCCAGAGCAGACACCACAAAACTGGGCAGCACGTTCCTTGCTCTGAGATGCATCTGTGAACAGTTGAGATCAGCTGGGGTGTCTGGTTATTGTCTGCAGCACCTTATAGGGTCTGATGTGCAATGAGTGTCTCTGTTGTGGGCTGCGATCGCAAGCTAAGTGGAACCCTGGGATTCAGCAGTTGTTCACATCTGCCGCTCCCTGCAGGCTGAGCACTTCTTCCCCCATCCCCCACTTCCCCCATTGATTGGATTGTGTGAGGTTTTCTTCACAGTCAACGTCAAGTGCTGACCATGTTAGGCATGATATGCTTGCATCTCTTTCTTGTCTGAACCCAACTAAATAAAACATCATATTTTCCCTGCTTGATTGAGATATGCAAACCAGATGGAATTCTGTCTGCTTTACAACTGAACACGCTACCCAAAACTTTGGTTAAAGCCAGTAGAATCTGAGCCTTCTAAGAGGTTTAGTTTGTGACTGTTATATTGTCATTGGAGCTGACACAGGGTGGTATTTTTGTTTGTTTTGTTTTTGCTTAAATGGGGAGTATTAAAATGATGATGATAATGCTAATATCTGGCATATATTGTGTGCTTATCATGTGTGGATGCATCGGCATTCGATTGTAAGCTTTATGTGGATTATCTCATTCAGTGCCATCTGTCCCCATTTTATAAATGAGGAAACTGAGGCACGTAGCTAGTAAGAGATGGGACTGGCATTTGAATTCAGCAGTGACTCTGGAGCCCCTCCTTTTAACAGCCCTTGTGATAGGATCAAACAGTATTTATTGTAAAGGTCCTCTCGTATTCTGTCCTCCTTACCCAGCCCTGCTGCCAGTGATGGGATTAAGAAAAAGTCCAGGCTATTTGTTAGGAGAGTGGCTGTTAACAGGCTAGATTGTTAACCAAAAGACTGGAGGTTCAAGTCCACTTAGAAGTACCTTGGAAGAAAGGCTTGGCAATCTCTTTCTGAAAAATCAATGATTGAAAATCCCATGGAGCACAGTTCTACTCTGACACACATGGGGTCACCATGAGTCAGAACTGACTTGATGGTGGCTTATGTTATTTCTTAGGGAGAATCTTTTGCACAACCTTTCTTTCTTGGTGAGCTGCAACATTTCTCGATTTTGAGAATAAGGGAGGAAAGTTGCAAAATCCGGGGTGGGGGGGGGTCCTGCAGTTTCTGGGAGCCCTCAAACGGAGAATCAAAGGAGCCAGAATCATCACCTTGGGGCACCCACAGTAGATCTGATCGCTCCTAGGACCAGGAGCAGTCCCTGGGGAGTAGAGAGAAGAGGCTGGGTAACAAGCCTGAACACATGAAAACCAGATGGATCAGAATTGGGTGCCAGACCAAAGTGGGCATATGCAGCAGAGATTTGCTGAGCAAATGGCTGACTGGATAAATGAAATTACAGTTTATTAAACGCTCATGGGAGGTGTGAGGGGTTTACATATGGCCTTGAAGATTTATTTCAGTTTAAACATGCAAGCAGAAAAGCACCCGAATTCCATACATGCAGATCTATGTGTGAAATTTATAACTAGAGGTTTCACCAACCGGGAGACTTGTTGTCATTAGGTGCCGTCAAGTAGGTCATGACTCATAGTGACCCCATGCACGACGAAATACTCTGTCCCATGCTGGGGTTAAACCTCTGCCTTTGAACCTGGGTCATTTCTCCCTAGGGAACATTCAACAGTCATTTTGTTAACTTATCTTCATGTTATCCTAATAATGTCATCATTAAGAAGGTAAATTGAGCTCAGCAAGGATTTCTACATTACCTAGCACCTTATATAATTTTTAAAAATCGTAATACTTAATAGAGGTATTTCTGATTTATCCACTATTTGGGGTTATTTGAATATGGCTCTGTTTTCTTCGAAAGTAACTAGAAGGCAGAGCTGACTCTGTGTATTCATATTGAAATACACCCATGGACATGCCAATTTTTGTAGATGAGTCTGTAACCTGCCAGGGCAGCATATTAAAAAACAAACAAACCAAACCTGTTGCCGTTGAGTTGATTCCGAAGCATGGAGACCCCATGTGTTACAGAGTAGAATTGTAGGGTTTTCTTGGCTGTAATCTTTACAGAAGCAGATCGCCAGACCTTTGTTCCACAGTGCCACTGGGTGGGTTGAACTGCCAACCTTGAGGTTAGTATATGAGTGCAAACCATTTGTGTCACCCAGGGACCTTTAGGGCAGCATATATAACCAAAGGAAGTAGAAATATGACTTGCTGTCTTAGTGTTCACTAGCACATTAGGGTGAGATAACTGAGGGACACTCCTACAGGATCAGCAGATATGCCTTCAGTGGCCAATGGTGGCCAGTGAGTTGAGAAGGGACCCTTCAGAGAGTCTGCACATACCCTGCCCCCAAAGGGCTGCCGGCCCCTCAGGCCCTTGCACTCTGAAAACTCTGACCTGGATGTATGTGGTGACGGTGGAGTTAATTTCAGTACCTGGTATTCCACTTCTGGAAGCACTACTTGGTGTGTGTTTAGATGGCTGCTGCTTGCCCCTCCTCACCAAAGTCAGTCCTGTCCTTGCTCCCTGTAACCTCCCATGGAATGCTGGGTGAAGAGGTCAGCCCTTTGTTGTAAATATGCATTTAATGGGAAATTACAAATGAAGAGGCTGGTCTACCGTATGTAAAGGGAAGCAGATGTGTGCAACTGTCTCTCTAAAACCACTCTGGAGAGTCATTTAGCTCCTCTGGACACAGACAAGCATCTCTCAGGTTACCAGGCAACTGTAAGTAACAAATACTTGTGCGTCTGGGAATGAAGGGGTGAAATCGGACTTTTTCTAAATGTCCTCATCACTTGTCATAATAAAAGCCCCTGCCAAAAGGGCCTCCATGTTCTGGGCTGTCCAGGTTAGCCCAAGTTCCTGTACCCACCCTCCAAAGTGGCCAAGAGCTCTGGAGTCAGACTGCCTGGGAGACATCCAGCTTTCCTTAGTGCTAGATTATGACCCTGGGTAACTTATGCTCCCCGGACCTCAGTTTGCTCATCCCTAAAATGGGAATAATAATAGTTCCAACCTCTTAGAGAGTTAAATGAGTTGATGGGTGTCAAGTTCACGGGTACAGAGCCTGACAGATAATATGTGTGCAACAAATACTACATATTAGTATTCCCTTACACTGTCAGTTTTCTCAGCAAACCCCTCACAAATTCTTAGAAGGGGGAAATTCTTGGAAGGAAACTTCCCTTTGGAGACTACAGAGAGATCTTCAAACATACATGCCATAAGTATGCTCCTCGGGTATGCCCTAGAAGAAGTGCACACCACCTTTGAGCCCACCTAGCTGCCTGTTTGTCCAGCTGTGGGCAACCTGGCGGGGGTGGGGAGGCTTTCCTTACCAGCTGCCCTCATGTGAACAGATAACCCCATGTGGAATTGGGCTCTCAGCCACGCAGGGCTGCCTCACTCTGAGCTACTTACTCTGTCACACCCTACCCTCTTCTTGCTTATTCCATTCCCAGCCTCTAGCCCTTACAGAGGTTTCAGATTGTCTTGGTGGTGGCAGTGTATGCTGTCCAGTTGATTCCTACTCATAGCGATCCCATTTGACAGTATAGAACTGCCCCATGGCGTTTTCTTGGCTGTAATCTTTATGGAAGCAGATCGCCAGGTCTTTTTCCAGAAGAGCAGCTGGATGGGTTTGAGCCTCCAACCTTTTAGTTAGCAGCTGAGCACTTAACCATCATGCCACGAGGGTTCCTTATTGTCTTGGTAGCCAGATTTAATCCATCCTTCCAGTTGGTCTCTAGAGAAGCAAGACCTGCCCTAGTTCTTCCTAAAGACAGTAACTTCCTCCTTTGGGTGAGCTTATTAAATTCTGTCTAACCCAGTCATTATGTGACCTTTCCTAGAAGCTCTCTTGGTGTTCTGGAGACTCGGCCTACGCAGAAGGGCCCTTCTTGCTGAGCTACTATTCAGTGTCCTTGTTGTTGTATCTTTTATTGTACTCAGAGAAGGGTTTAACATGTTATAGCAATTGCCTTCCAGAAAGTTCCCACTGTCTTCTATTTAAACATGTCAAATACTTGATTATTCATGTTTTAAAATACCTTTATTGAGATATAAATCATGTATCATACAGTTCAGCCATTTCAAGTGTACAGTTCAATGGTTTTCAGTATAGATCACCACAATTTTAAAATATTTTTATTGCCCCTCAAAAAGAAACCCCATACCCATTAGCTGTTACCCACCCTCAACCTCCTATCCCAACCCTGAACCCTAGCATATGACTAATCTATTTTATGTTTCTATAGATTTGTCTATTCTGGACATTTCATATAAATGGAATCATACAATATGTGGCTTTTTCTGTTGGACTACCTTCACTTAGCATAATGTTTTCAGGTTCATCCATGTTACATAATGTTTCAGTACTTCATTCCTTTTTATGGGTGAATAGTATCATACTATTGTGTATGATATACCGCCTTTTATTTATTCATTTACCAGTTGATGGACATGTAAGTTGTACATCATGTTCTTTTTAACAATCTCTACCTGAGATTGCCTTTCAATTCCCAACCATTTTTTGAGAACAGGCTTTTTTTTTTCATAGCCCCACAATACTTCTTGGTTCTCTCATGAGTGTAATCCCTGTGCAAACATTATATTCTGAATAGCCATAAAAAAAAAATTAAAGTTTTTTTTGTTTGTTTGTTTAGAGTTAGTTTATGAAGACTGGCCAGAAGAAATGATTCTGACCATATGGTTTCTTTTTCTTCTTTTCTTCTGTGGCATTATTTGGAATCTAAAAATTCACTCAGTTTAGATCAGTATTCAAACTGGTTGAGGATAAAATAAAGTTTCCCCTTTTATGAGCTAAAAGCAAAAATACTTTAGAATTTTAACAGAGGAAGAATGAACAGAGCAAACAAGCATACTTTTTTTTTTTAATAATATTTTATTGAGTTTTCAGCGGAGGTTTACACAGCACTTTAGGTTCCCATTCAATAATGTATACACAAGTCATTCAGTGACATTGTTTACATTCTTCACAATGCATGAGCATTCTCATTATTTCCATTCTGGTTGTTCTGTTTCCATTTATCTAGTCTCCCTGCACCCTTGCATTCTCATCTTTGTTTTAAAGTAACTGTTGACCATTTGGTCTCATACAGGTAATTTTTTAAAGGAGCACAATACTTATGGGTAATGTTCAGTTCATTATTTTGTGATCCAGTCTGTTATTTAGCTACAAGGTGACCTCCGGGGTTAGTTTTGGTTCAAGGTTTGAAGAATATCTCAGGGCATAGTCTTGGAGAGTCCTCCAGTCTCAACCAGTCCAGTAGGTCTGGTTTCTTGTCTTTCTTTCTTTTTCTTTTTTGGTAAATTTGAGGTTCAGCTCCACATTTTTCTCCCATTCTATCAGTGTCCATCTATTGTGGCCCTGATTAGAACGGTCAGTAGCGGTAGCCGGGCACCATCTAGCTCTTCTGGCCTCAAGGTAGATGAGGCCATGGCTCATGTAGCCTGTTTGTCCTAAACATACTTTCTTTTTAATAGGAACTGACTAGGGGTCAGGTTGGGTCCAACAACACCTATAATGTTTTCCTGCTGGGGAGCCGATTTTTCCAAGCATGCTCTCTACCCAGGCCTGGTGCTACACCTGGTAGAAACTTTGAAGGTTCACAAATTTCTCTGAAGGTTTGTAAGTGGCTTTCAGTTTTGCTTGTGTGAATGTGAGAATGAGGTCAGATGGAGTAAGTAGGACTCAGGGGGTTATACTGAAGGCCAGAGCTCAAGGCTGCTGGGCAATGGGACTGTTCATTACCGAATGTAACGTGTCCCCTGGTGGCTCCTGCATACTGGTGCTGAGCATGGTTTCTCTGGGAGTTGAATTATTGGGGTTTCTTCTGCTGAATGGGGCCCTTGTGTGTCCCCACCTTAGATGGCTGCCCTGAGGAATTCCTCCTTGAAAATCTCAGTGACCTGGTAAATGTACCCTTCCCTCCCAACCACAGGATAAATTCACATCTGGGATTCAATGATTCACTTGGGGGAGAAGGCAAATCGGAATGTGTAATGTAACAAGGGAATCCCTGGGTGGTGCATACAGTTAATGAATGTGTCTGCTAACCAAAAGGCTGGATATTCGAGTCCACCAAGAGATGCCTCGGAAGAAAGGCCTGGTGATCTACTTCCAAAAAAATCAGCCATTGAAAACCCTATGGAGTACAGTTCTATTCGGATACACATGGGGTCACCATGAGTTGGGAAATCGACTCAATGGCAACTGGTTTTTAATGTAACAAGGGCCAGGCAAAAACACAATATATTTATGCACCAAACTGTGATCACAAAAGGAAGACCAACATTTGATTCAATTTTGTGTCTACTTGGGTGCTCTTTGATTGTCTCCCTCCCAGAATTCACATGTGGAGATGTGAAAAAGCTTAGTCTTTAGAATCAACTGGTAGATCTGTGGATCTTGGGCAAGTGGCCCCCCTCTTTCTGAGATTGTTTAGGTCTCAAGGATGCTTCCTCCCACCCTACAAGAGAGTTAGTGAGGATTAAATGAGATAGCTTGCATAAATGGCCCAGTACAGAAGTGCTCAATAAATGCTGTTTCTAAAATTCTTCTCCTGCAAATGATTTTTTTTTTTTTAACCCTGGTTCATACCAAGTTTTAGAGAAACTGTGTATAAGGAAACATCCTAGGACCTATTCCCACAGGATGGCGCTAGTTCTTTGTGCTTCTGGGAAGCCATTTGTCTCCCTTAAGCTCCTAGATCAGAAAGTCAAGCATAGGGTGAGGCCCACAGCACGTATTTGGTAGATAGTATTTGATAGTATCAATCTAATAAACGTCAAGAACACTACAGCCTTTCAGATAAAGTCTGTCCTCCCAAAGGGGTGTGGAAGCCGTAGCAATGATGATTGTTTTTCATTTACATCCTCATGTTTGAGGACCAGAGCCACAAATTGAAGAGCCAGAAGTGGATTCCAGCAACTTAAAATACCATATTAATGCCGTCAGTATCCAAACAGACAAGTTGCTTTTCCTCCAGTGACTTTCTTGGCAGAAAATTAAAAAAGAAAAAAATGGTTACATGATTTAAGAAAATGTTGTGGTGCTTGGTGATAATGACTTACATTTCTATAATGCTTTCCAGCTTACAGAATACTTTCACATTATTATTGCCCTGAATTCTCACAACTCCCAGGGGTGGGTAAGAGAATTCTGTATTATGATTAAGGAAAGACTGCCTTTATCACTTACTTACCATATGGCTGTGTGTGTTATTTAAGCTCTCTGAGCTTATTTTCCTAATTCTTAAAGTGGGAATAATAGCACCTTCCTTTTAGGCTTACAGATTTAGTAGTACAGATTATATGAGATAATGTATGGATAATGCCAACCACAGAGTAAGTGCTTAAGAAATGGCAACTCTTAGTATACGTATAGGTATAGGTATGATAATCCTCACCTTATCAGTGAAAAACCAGTTGCCGTCCAGTCAATTCTGACTCTTGGTGACCCCACGTGTGTCAGAGTAGACTGTGCTCTATAGGGTTTTCAAGGTTGGAATCTTTTGGAATTAGATCGCAGGCCTTTCTTCCAAGGCACCTCTGGATAGATGCAAACCTCCAACCTTTCTGTTAGCAACCAAGCACGTTAACCGTTTGTACCACCCAGGGACTCCGTTTACAGATAACAACAAACGGCCCATTGCCTTCGAGTCAATTCTGACTTATAGCAGCCCTATAGGACAGAGTAGAACTACCTCATAGGGTTTCCAAGGAGCAGCTGGTGGATTCGAACTGCTGACCTTTTGGTTAGCAGCCAAACGCTTAACCACTGTGCCGCCAAGGCTCCCCTTTACAGATAAGGAAACTGAAAATGACACTCAGTCTGCCAGAGACCACACCGCTGGTATGTAATTGGTAAAGCCAAAATGCAAACTCAATTCTTCTGTCTCTTATTCCTTTTTCCATGATACTTTAGCAAAGATGTATAAATCAGGAATATGTTGGTGCATCTGCCAGCAAAATTCACCACTCTGACTCTGTTACTCAGTTTCCCTGGTGTACTAATATTGTAATTGTTCACTTTTGTATTCACAGAACATCATCAAGAAGGTGATTGGGCAGAAGTTTGTGTACAAGTTTGTCTCTTTCCCAGAGATACTGAAGATGGATCCACACGCAGTGGAGATCAGCCGGGAGAGCCTTTTGCTGCAGGACAGAGACTGTAAGGTGCCGCCCGAGGGCCGCGAGGCGCACAAACACAGCCTGTCGGCCCTCAAAAGCACGAGCCGCAATGAATATATCCACTCAGGCCTGTACTCATCCTTCACCATCAACTCCCTACAGAACCCACCAGATTCTTTCAAGGCAATCAAGACAGAGAAGCTGGAGGAGCAGCCTGAAGGCAGTCCTCCCGTGGAAGAAGTCAGGACTGTCATCAGGTTTGTGGCTAATAAAACCAACAAGCATGTCACCAGGCCTGTGGTGTCCCTGCCCTCCACGTCCGAGGCCGCAGCTGCATCTGCCTACCTGGCCTCGTCCGTCTCAGCCAAGATCTCCTCCTTAATGTTGCCAAATGCTGCCAGCGTTTCCTCCGCGTCACCCTCCTCATCGCGGTCCCCATCCCTATCCCCCAACTCACCCCTCCCTTCTGAACACAGAAGCCTCTTCCTGGAGGCCACCTGCCATGACTCGGATTCCCTGGAGCCTTTGAACCTGTCATCGGGCTCCAAGACCAAGTCGCTGTCTCTCCCCCCAAAGGCCAAAAAACCCAAAGGCTTGGAAATCTCTGCACCCCCACTGGTGCTCTCCGGCACCGACATTGGATCCATCGCCCTTAACAGCCCAGCCTTGCCCTCGGGATCCCTCACCCCAGCCTTCTTCACTGCACAGGTAAGAGCCAGCCCTGTCATCCCAGTTTAGCAAAAAGGAAGAAAGAGCAACCCAAACTACTACCTTCCAATCCTTTAAAAGATAATCCCTAGGAGTCATGATCTATACCAGTGACTATCGAGTCAGCTGTGACTCCTGGTGACCCCATATGTGTCAGAGTAGAATTGTGCTCCACAGGGTTTTTTAAATACATATATTGTATATTTGGTGGCTATGTATACAACCAGACATACGTCCATTCACGATTTCTACATGAACAGTTCAATAACATTGGATACATACTTAATGTTGTGTCAACATTCTCACTGTCTCTACCCATATTGTTTCATCACCATTAATTTAAGCTCTCTGCCCCTTAAAGTTCCCATCTGTGCTTTAGATTAACAGTTGTCAGTTTTCACTCATATAGATAACCGTAAGAGCTCTATGCTCTCAGCAAACCTTCTTTATTAATCAGGCTAAACCATTGTTTAGTTTAATGATGGCTTCATGGGATAGTCTCAGTTCAAGGTTTAAAGACTATTTGTGGGCATTAGATTCGGGGATTTCCCCAGTCTCAGTAGATCCAGTAAGTCTGGTTTCCATATGAGTTAGAAGTTCTATTCCATGTTTTTCCTCTTTTTGATCAGGACCTGTCTGTTGGGTCCTTGATCTCCATAGGGTTTTCAATGGCTATTTTTCAGAAGTAGATCACCAGGCTCCTGGATGGACTCAAACTGCCAACCTTTCCATTAGCAGCTGAGCATGGTAATCATTTGCATCACCCAGGGACGACTCATGTCCCACAGTCTGTGTAAATGTGAGAGGAAATTACTTTGCCATCCTCAGATCAAAGTGTTCATAAGAGTAAAGGTTTGCTTATCTTGGTTACAGAAAGATGCTTGATTGTTTTCTTGCTTTGAGTAGCCTAAGGTGATCGAAAGATGTAACGTGCACATTGGCTGTTAAAGCAGATCGAAACCGTTATTTCCTAGGGAAACTTGAGCTGGTCAGTTTACATTTCCGAAGGCATTTGGGCTTTGTGAAATCTTTATGGTGGAGTCCTCTCTGTGGGCACTTAATAAGTAGCCATTTGTTTTAACAAGAAAACAGATGTTAACTGATAGCGCCATTGCTGTTGTCATTGTGGAGCTGGGCTTGTTCTGTGAGTCATTAATAAGAAATGAAAGGGTCACACCAAACACTGAGGAAGAGATGCTGTACTAAAAACAGTGCTACTCTGAGAAAACCCAGGTCCACATCGCGTGGGGGTAAAACAAACTCATGGAGGAAGAAAGTCTTCGTTGCTATTAATTCTAACGATAAAGTAGACTCTTCCTTTAAGTAAAATACTCACATGCCCTTTGTTGCCCAAATGGCAGTTGCAGGGCAAAGACAAAGTAAAAACAAAAAATACAGTTGCCATCAAGTCAACTCCAACTCTTGGCGACCCTGTGTGTGTTGGAGTAGAACTGTGCTCCGTAGAGTTATCTATGGCTGATTTTTTGGAAGCAAATTGCCAGGCCTTTCTTCCAAGGCATCCCTTGGTGGACTCGAACCGCCAACCCTTTGGTTAGCAGCTGAGCACATTAACTGTTTGCACCATCCAGGGGCTCCCTTTAAAATATACATTGAGTGACAAAGTAGGTACCAGTTGCTGTTTCCCTTTGAAAACATGGATGCAATTTAGCAGCAGAAGAGGTTAAGAGCATTGGCTGTCAGGTCACGGGCCAGAATTCAATGCCAGGCTAGACCCCTTAGTGGAAGTGTGGCTGTGGGAAATTGTTCTCTGAGCCTGTGCCCACCTCTGGGAAAAGGATTGTTGAAAGGATTTAATGGAATAATGGCCGTGATCAGTGAGCTACAACTGGTAAGTACTGTTATCATTGAGCTTTGTGCCTCCAGAGTATGGGTCAGAACACTTATTCTTCCAGCCACTGTAATCATTAGCGTTCTTGTCATCAGCATCAGCATTATTGTAGCTCTGCACATGTGCCAGGCACTATTTTCAGCACTTTACACACATCCCCTTATATATCTTTCATAGCAACCCTATGAAGTAGCTACTATTACACTCCCCTTTTATAGCTAAGTAAAATGAGGCACAGAGGTAAGGTAACCTTGTCCAGGATCACACAACAAATAGGTGGTAGGAATGGATTTGAGCCCAGTGAGTCTGCTTCCAGAGGCCATGCTCTTAAGTAAAAGTCATGGCTGTTCCCCTGCAGAACTGTCACTAGGGAAATGCTCCATTGTCCCTGATCATGATGGCAGTTGAGGGACATGGAGAAGTTTGAGGTCTGCAAAGCAGCTCTTTGCCATTTCCCTCTGCATGGCTTTTCCAGATTGTGGTTCAGGGATTTCATGGCAAGTTAAGCTTGTCAGTTGGTGGTAGGAGTCCCTGGGTGGTATAAACGGTTAATGTGCTCTGCTGCTAAACCAAAAGGTTAGTGGTTTGAGTTCACCCAGAGGTGCCTTAGAAGAAAGCCCTGGCAGTCTACTTTTGAAAAATCAGCAATTGAAAACCCTATGGAATACAGTTACACATGGAGTCACCATAGTCAGAGTTGACTCAACTACTATTTTTTTTCTTTTTTAAGCTGGTGCTACCATGTTTGCAACCACAGAGGGGTGGGCTGAGGGCTCAGTTATGGGTCAGAATGAGCACATGTGCTCTTAAGTCAGCCATTTCTAGCAAAGCAAAACTGCCCAGTGACTAAGGGCTGCCGAGTAAGTGACTCAGAAACAGTGACTCCTGGGATAGCTCAAAGAGGTAACTTGAGAAACTAGGGCAGGCTGGACAATCTCAGGAGCACCTCCCCTAACCTCCTTTGTGTTTACAACTATAAGGTTTAGCAAGGCCTAAAGCCGGGCCAAAGCCAACTCTGATTTCAGTACCTGCTTTCTCTGCCAGGCTGTATTACCTTTTCTGAACCCTGTAGTCGGCTCAGAGGAAATTTCCTCTGGCTTGCTGTGTGGTGTTAGACTAGATACTGTGAAGTAGCCCAGGTGGTACAATAGTTAAGCACTCAGCTGCTACCAAAAAGTTGGCGGTGTCAACCCAACTAGCAGCTCCAAAGGAGGAAGACACGGTGATCTGCTTCCGTAAAGATTACAGCTTAGGAAACCTTAAGAGGCAATTCTGCTCCATCACAGGGGGTCACTGTGAGTCAAAAATTGACTCAACGGCACCTAACAACAGCCCCTCAGTGGGGCTGAGGGAAGGTATGGCTGGGCTGAGGGGAGGAGGGAACTTAATAGGAGACTCGGTTAGAGGGTGTCTGCAAATGAATGGACACAAAGCTCAAGACCTCAGGACAGAACCTACTAAAAAAAATGACCTAAAAGCAGAGAGGGGAAAGCATAGGAAAGCCAGGATGCTTTTCATCGTGCTTTAGGCAGACGAGAGTACATGGTCCTCAGCAAAGTTGGGAGGACGAGGCCCTGAAGTTTGAGTTAGGATGAGGAAATTCAAGAAATGAGACTAGGGCTTCCCGAGGGCAGGGGAGTAGAACTAGGGTGGCCAGGGCCAAGAGAGAGCCTAGGACCAAAGGAGGGAGGGCATACGAGTGCTTTAAACCTGTTCAGAGCTCAGGGAATCATGCTGTGTTTGTGAGAAGCCAGTACCCCAGAACTTAAACCCCACCTTGAGATTCCCTCACATTCCAGGAGTGTCAGCCTGCACCTGGCTTGGCCATGGTTGGCAGAGAGGGAGGGAGAAAAGAGATAATGAGGGAGAAACCAGAGAGAAGAGAAAGGTCAGGATTGGGGGTCTGGTATTCAAAACCCAATTCTCTGGCTGATTTCACCCAGGTGGTTTCCTTAACAGCGAGGATATTCAGGCTGTTTTATCTTGACCTCAGACTAGAGCCTCAGGTCGTTTAGGATTAGGGTAGGCCTGCAGTCAAGGTAGGAACCCCTTGATGGTGCAAATGGTTAACCCTATCAGCTGCTAAATGAAGGTTGGAGTGTTGAGTCCACCCAGCAGCACTGCAGAAGAAAGGCCTGGTGATCTATTTGTGTGAGATTACAGTCATTGAAAACCCTGTGGAGAACAGTCCTACTACGACACACGTGGGGTCGCCATGAGTCAGAATTGACTCGATGGCAACTGATTTGGAGTTAATGTAGGATTTGGATTCTCTGACATTCCACCTCCCAGGAGCTGCTTCAGAGGGTTAATATATATATATATATAAAGTCAACATAGGATAATACAGTATGCCATAAAATGACCCATCAATTCCATATTTCTCCCACCAGTGGACAGTCAGAAACAGCATCCTTTGAAGGGTACAGCCTCTTTCAACAACCAGCCATTCTACTGAACTCCTCTCAGCCTCAGCCTGAGGCATGAGCTGGAGGATCCCTGAAACTGCCCCCAGGCCATGGGAGTGACAGGCTTCTGTTCCCTCTTAGGTGCACTCTGGGGGGCATCTCCCACAGGCAGCCATGCCTCACTCTCGCAACTCGTTTGTTTCCCTCCTACATTGTTGCTTCCTTTTTGTCACAGCAACCCTAGCGTCCTCTATGGGGTGTGCCGTGTGCAGTATGATACTGTTTGCACACGAACATTTGGTTACCTGTGGGAACCTCCTATAAGCTTTTCCTAATGGTTGGCTTTAGAGGTGATGGGAAGCGTGCTGTAATACAGTGATACCTTGAAAATGAAACTCCCAAGGTCCGTTATCTTCAGCTAGAAACATGGAGGAAGAAGAGTAGAATTAAGAGCGTCTTGAGAGTCCTTGGGTGGCACAGTTAAACACTTGGTTGCTAACCAAAAGTTGGAGGTTTGAATCCACCCAGATGTGCTGCAGAAGGCCTAGTGACCTACTTCTGGAAAAAAAAATCAGCCATTAAAACCCATATGGAGCACAGTTCGACTCTGACACACATGGGGTCGCCATGAGTCAGAACTGACTCGATGGCAACTGGTTTTTTATTTTTTATTTTTGTTTGGCATGACCAGTGTCATGTGGTTACAATTCCCTCTGGGAACCTCATTAAACCACGAGCTTTGTGTCGGCCCAAATTCAGATTAGAAACTGAGCTCCACAACATGATGTGCTTAAGAAAAGTCGCCATCAAATGCAGAGAGACAGAAGTTTATTTGTGGCTACCAGGGGTTGGAGGGAGGGTGGGGGATGGGAAGGTATTGTTGAAGGGGTACTGAGTTTCTGTTTGGAGGGATGAAAAGCTTTTGGAAATGGATAGTGGTGATGATTGCACAACATGGTAAATGTAATTAATGTCGCTGAATTGTACACTTAAAATTGTACACATAAAAATGGTTAAAATGTCAACTTTCATGTTATATGTATATTTTACTACAAACCAAACCTGTTTGCTGTCGAGTTGATTCTGACGCATAGCAACCCTATATGACAGAGTAGAACTGCCCCTTCGGGTTTCCAAGGAGCTGCTGGTGGATTCTAACTGCCAGCCTTTTGGTTAGCAGCCTGAGCTCTTAACTGCTGTGCCCCCAGGGCTCCATTTTACCACAGTATAATTAAAAAACCAAACAAAAACCATCAGCTACCCACCACGCCCCCCAACCACCTCTCCCATCGAAAACACTTGTGTTAATCTGCTAGGCCCTACCTGCACAAAGCGTATTTGAGAGATTACTCTTGTCTTTTAGAGAAGTTTTTAATTCATAATCAAAGATTGTTAATGTAGACAGATACGATGATCACTCAAACACCCCTCAATCATGGAACCGTGAGGAGCTGAAGAAACTGACTAAAAAAGGCAACTAGGCGCCAAGGAGTGATCCAGTCGGAACTTGGCCAGCGAGGTCATATTTGACTCTTGCTAGAGAAAAGCAACAGGGTGGTTTTTTAGAGAAAAGCAAGGATGCTATCATTGATGGCACGAGTCGCAGAAACTGAGACAGAGGAGGAGGAGCCAGGATGTGAAACCCTCCTGGTTCCTAGCCAGGTGCCATGGACAGCAAATGGTGCCAGCTAGAACTTCTGATTCTCTGTGTCTTTTGCATGTTGGTATCATCTGTCCTTCTTCCTTCCATTTGCCTCTTCTGTACAGTCTCTCTGTCCTCGGTTCTCTCTCTCTCTCTCTTTTTAAATAATATTTTATTGTCTTTTTGGTGAAAATTTACACAGCAGATTGGGCTCCCATTCAACAATTTCTATACAAATTGTTCAGTGGCATTAGTCTTCACAATGGGTGAACATACTCATTAATCCTGTTCTGGTTGTCCCATTTCTGTTAATCTAGTCTCCCTGCCCCTTTACCTTCTCATCTTTGTTCTAAAGAAATTGTTGACTATTTGAAAGAGAAAGTGGCCCATATGGGGATTGAACCTGTGGCCTTGGCTTTATTAGCACCATGCTCTAATGAGCTGAGCTAACCAGCCAGCTTCTCCCTCCTCATCTCTTAACAATGTGTGGATAATTAAGAATCTGAGGCTGGCACAGGACATTCCCTTCATTTATGTCAAAACCTCGGTTCATCTCGAGTGTGATGCTCAAGATGCAGAACTCAGATGCGTGCCAGCACCTGGACATGAACTCGCCATCAGAGTCTGAGTATGCAGGCCTCAGGATGTTTTATTAGCAGTGGCCTTGGATTAGTGCTAATTGAGCAGAGACAGTCTGCTGAGGAATAACATGTTAGAACCTTCTTCCTTCATGTCCTGGGTGATGTAACAACTTGGAGCCAAAGTCATCACGTGGGAATGTGGAATAAAGTAGAAGGGTGTTACTGCATCCTATTCCAGATCTGGGATGGGTTCTCATTTTTTAGTCCCTTTGCCATTATACCACCAAAGGGAAAAAGTTATTTGTGTTTTGTCTGCTGGGGGTGATCCCACTCTGTTCCCGCGCTTACCCCACCTCTGTACCACTCTTCCCCAGTTCAGCTTGCAGCTCCCTCCACCACAACCATTCCTACAGGGGAGAGGGTGTCCCTCAGGAGCTCTTTGCAGTAGAAGTATGTCACTGGTTGAGTTTCATGTGACTTGTTGACACTCCAGCAGAAGGCTCTTGGTACCCCCAGCTCTGTGTTGCCTGAAAGAAACACAGCACAGTAGTACCCTCCATCTTTCCTCCCTGGGGCCCGTCTCCTCTCCCCTTGCCTTTCCCTTTGCTTTGATCCTCCATGAATCAGCCCCTTGTGTTCTTCTGCTCCTATTCCTTCCCCCCTGCCCCATTACTTGCTGTGCTTATACTGGGCCTGTATGGAATTCTCTATTTTGTCCCCCTTTCCTTAAGATCAGCAAGTCCCTGGGTGGTGCAAATGGTTAACATACTTGCTATTAACTGAAAAAGTCTACCCAGAGGCTTCTTAGAAAAAAGGCCTGGTGATCTACTTTTGAAAAAAGTCACTGAAAACCCTGTGGAGCACGGTTCTGTTTTGACACGTGTGTGGTTGCCATGAGTCTGAGTTGTCCTGACCGCAATTGGTTTGGTTTTCTTTAAAATCAGTCCATTCAGTGCTACACAAACAACTTCTGTGGGATTTCATTTCCTTTTTAAAGTCCCTAAAACCATGCTTGAACTTGAATTCAGGTGACTTCAGGAGTTTCCAGAGATTCATAGTCACCTTTTGAAGATTTTCTTTTAACCCCAAGGTGGTATTGTCATGGATTCTGTAGGCTTTATGCTGGGAGATTAAGACTAGAGATGTTTGTTGGTACAGTTTGCTGAATGGGCATCCCAATTTTGTCTCCTTTACTTTCCAAAGGGGCCCTGGTGGTGCAATGGTTAAGAGCTATGGCTGCTAACCAAAAGATTGGCAATTCAAACCCACCAGTCGCTCCGTGGAAACCCCATGGGGCAGTTCTACTCTGTCCTATAGGGTTACTATGAGTTGGAATTGGCTTGACAGCAATGGTTTTTTTTTTTTTTTTCTTACTTCTAAAGCTTGAGTGACTTAACCAGTATCTCAATCAAGTAATTGGCCAATAACTTCCTGTTGATCAGTTTATCAATATCCTTTTTAGTCACACAAATGACTACTTACCATTTCTATGAGTTGGAATCAACTCGATGGGAACAAGTTTTTTTTTTTTTTTTGTACCATTTGTTAATTCATTTAGGAGATAGTCATTGAACACCTACCATTTGCTAGGCACTTACTAGGCACCTGCGGATACAGAGGTGAGCAATATAGACATAGTTCCTACTCTCACATGAGTTTACAGCTTGCTGTCTAGCAGGTAAAGAATAAGGGGCAATATATAATTCAGGGCAGTGTGAAATTATAGAGGACTCTAAAAGCTGACTGAGGAATTTAGACTTGTTTTGATAGGAAACTACTAATACTATAGTATTAGTAGTTGAGTCAGCCCCCAACTCATGGCAACCCCAAACACTGCCCATTCCTGTGCCATCCCCATGACTGGTTGTGATCCACTGGGTTTTCACTGGCTTATTTTTGGAAGTAGATCTCCAAGTCTTTTCTTCTGGACTATCTTAGTCTGGAAGCTCCACTGAAACCTGTTCAGTATCATAGGAGCGCACAAGCCTTCACTGACAGATGGGTGGTGGCTGTGCACGGGGTGTCTTGGCCAAGAATGGAACCTGGGTCTTCTGCACGGAAGGTGAGAATTTTACCATCAAACCACTACCGCCCTTTGTTAAAGGACTAGTAGGTTGGAATTCTCTGGTTCTCTAAGTATGTTAGATAAGCATAGGAAGTATCAAGCAAAGTAGGAGGGTTCACATAGGGAAATTAGGAGGTGTATGAAACCAGATTGTGGAAGGACCTAGAATTGTGGCTAAGGCGGTTGTACTTTTTTTTTCTTCTGAAACCATGAAACAAGTTTGATTGCCCATAGTATCTTAGGATGATTGCCTTAGTGACAACAGTGTGCAGAAAAGATTGGGACAGAAACAAGAGGCAGGTAGACTGGTTTAGGTGGTTATTGCAGAATTCCATATGAAAGGTGCTAGGGACATGTGTACTGCAGGCACAGAAAGAAGTGCGTATACAGGAGAGTCATTTCCAGGAGGGATCCACAGGCCATGCTTAGCTTTTGGGTGAGGTGGAAGACATTTTACATCTCAGTGACCAGGACTGTCACCTGGGTGGTAGACAGGGCTTTGAGTATAGGGATCACGCCTTGTTTTATCATCGTACCTCTTGCACCTGAGACATCTGTACACTCAGTCATATTTATTGAGTGGCTAGATAATGGTGGTACTATTGACAGAAATGGAAGACTTGTAAGAAAGAGACATTCCAGGTGGAGAGGTCCAATAGGCAATCAGCGAGGCAGCCTAGAGTTGCAGTTCAGTTCAGCTTATCAAGAATTTATGAGCTAGGTGCTACAGGCGGAATAAAGATGAGCGAGATACCCCAATGACTATGCAAAGAGGTTTAAGAAAAATATGCAAAATACCATGATATGAGGCAGGGAATATTAAATGTTATGAAAAAAAAATGGTTACAAAGGGTTATGAGGACTCAGAAAAAAAGAGAAATCCCATCTGGTTGAAGGGGCTAGTCCAGAGACTATCAGGATAGTCTCCTTTGAGGAGCTGGCATTTCAGTGGGCAGGGGTAGTAAAGAGGAAGAAGTCAAGGGGGTGGGCATGATTCACACAAGAGAAAGGACACGGCGGGGCAGGGGGTAGGGGAGGGGTACGTCCAGGCAGCACCAGCTTACCTGGTTTAGCTCCATGGTGTAGACTTTTTAGAAGACTTGATACTAAGTGGAGGAACTGACAGGGTTGTTGTTGTGTGCCTTTGAGTAGACCCTATATGACAGAGTAGAACTACCCCATAGGGATTCCTAGGCTTTAACCTTCATGGGAGCAGATCACCAGGTCTTTTCTCCCATGGAACCACTTGGAAGCTCAAAGAGCTGACCTTTTGGGTAGCAGCCATCCACTTAACCATTGTACCAGAAGGGCTCCCTCAAATGACAAAGAGGAAGATGAAAATAAGATTCTGGTAGGAGGGTCTTTCCCCTGGGAAATGAACATCCATTGCCCTTGGGTCTGAGGGCATCCTCTTCCCAGCAGCTGATTGGGATCAGGAGCTCCCTGTCTGCAGTTCAGAAGGGCCCATTGCTGAGACTTCAAGCTGAGACGTTCTTTGGTGAAAGAACAGGAAGCTCAGCTTTTGCTTGTGGCTTGTTTCTTTAACCCCTACACCTGAGGCCCAGCCCACCCTGCCTGACTCCAGGAACTGTGGAGAGAGGCAATGAAAGCTCACACTATACCTGAGATAACCCAGGCCAGGCTTTACAGGAATTTTCCTTAAAAAAGCAACCAAATAGCTCTTTCTTTCAGGCCACAGGAGCTTCAGGGAGAACAGGGATGGGAGGGAGAGGAGCGAATGAAGTCATTTCACAATATTTATTTGCATATATTATAGAAGACATTTCAAACATATTAGCCATGAGAAACAGAAGGCTACTGTATTCTGAGTACATTCTGTATCCCATAGAAACTAAATGTGCAAACATCTCAAATGCAGACACGGGTACAGATTTTAGAACGTGGAAGTATAAATACTACTTACTATACATTGCCCCCCCCCCAAAAAAAAAACCCAAACCCGGTGCTGTCGAGTTGATTCTGACTAGGAATGTGTATTTATGGCCATGGATAAGAGAAAAATAGCTATGTTTCGTGGTTTAGAAAATACTCATCGTCTCTTTTGAGCTTTGAGGCTGTCATTGACAGGTAAACTGAGAGGCCAGGAACACACTGGTGGTTAAATGTTAATGTGCCACATTGTGGTTGAAGCCTGGCTCCAGAGTAGCATGCAAATATTAGTCCTCAGATCACCTGAGCTTGTGGGGTTTGAGCCTGACACAACTGAGAGGAGCCTTGAAGTGCTGACTGACTGGCGGGGGCTTGTTTCAGAGCATATAAGTACTTTTCATATACAGTTCAGAATTTCTCCCAAGAATAGATGAAATACATTTAGTAAGTACGTCAGGTTGTTGTTGTACGCTGTTGAGTCTCTTCCAACACATAGCAATCCTATATAGAACAGGATAGAACTGCCCCATAGGGTTTCCTAGGCAGTAATCCTTACAGGAGCAAATTGTCAGGTCTTTTCTCTCACAGAGCAGCGAGTGGCTCGAACCGCCAACCTTTTGGTTAGCAGCTAAGCACTTAACCATTGTACCACCAGAGCTCCTGACGTCAGGTACACTTTCAATTACAGGTTAGTCCCTGACTTATCACAGGGTTCTGTTCTAGTGACCTCATCATAAATCAGTTCTGATGTAAAGAGAATACCTTTCTTTTTTTTTTTTAATTTTCATTATTATTGTCTTTTATTATCAGTATCTTTATAAATCCAATCTTTGTCTTTGGAGGTTGGAAACATTATATACACAAACTTACAGATATGATGGCATCAGCAAATTATGCATTGCAACACTGTATGTAGTACATATTACTAATGCTAATAAGATGTACAAAAAAAAAGGTCGGCTGTAAAAGTGATTTGTCATAACCTGAATATGTCTAAAGTCAGGGACTATCTGTAATTACTAATTCATCTCTTCATTCAAAAACATTCATTAAGTACTTAGAGTGATTGCAACATCTGACACTTGTTGAACATTTGCTATGGGCCAGGCACATATTAAGAAGGTGTACATAGATTATTTAATCTTCCTGACAACACTGTAATGTAGGCATTTTTATTCTACCCATTTTACAGATCAGAAACTGAGGCACAGAGCAGTTAGGTAACTTGCCCAAGGTTACATAGCTAGGAAATAGTAGTTCTGAAATTGAAACCCTGGCAGAGCCTACGCTTGACCGTTAATCCTTAACTGTTAAACCAGATGGCGTCATACACCTGAGAAATTGCCTTGGACTAAAACAATGTGAAACTTATTCAAAACGTGTATTTATTGGTCATTCAATATGTAGGAAATGGAACCAAAGACTTAAATAACATTGTATAGTTTACTTTTCAGCAGCTTCACAGCTTGAGAACCTTTGGATGTTTGTCTCCATTCTGCTAAACAGAGCAGACGTTTCAGTTGAGATTTAAGCCAAATGCTCTTGATAATTAATGAAGCTACTGAGGCCAATTCTAGGAAAAAAAATAACATTTTAGCATCCAGCATGATGCAATCTGAAATGCTGGTGCCTTTGCTGTGGTTCTTCTTATACGAAGCACCTTACTGACATCACAAAACCACTGAGGGCTCCTTCCAGTCACCAGAGTTGCAAAACCACCCTGGGCCAGGGAGCTTGCTTCCGCTGAGAATAAAAGCCACAAAGATTTACCAGTTGGGGCTGGTCGTTTCTTCTGCTCTCTAGCTGCCTTGCAGGCCGGGACTCCTAATGTGTGTGTGCAAGCAAATGCAATCCTTGGCACTCTTGTGGGAAATCCAGACTTTTGGCTTTACACCCAATCTGACAAGAAAGGATTGTTTTTTAAACCATTGCCAGGGAGATGATTTCTCTTCCACCCATGTCTGGAGTGAAATCGGGAAGAGTCAGTTAAGAGCTTCTGAGGAAGCTGTTGCAGGGTATTTCAGTAGCAGATCCTAACGTATTAAAGGGTCATTGATAGGGAAAGTGAAGCTTGGGAGGCCTTTAAAATGTGTGTGTGCATGTGTAACCCAAGTAATGAATGTTTGCTGTAGAAAAATAAGATAACATAGATAAGAACACAGAAATGGCCACCAAACACATGAAAAGATGCTCAACGTCATTAGCCATCTCAGAGATGCAAATCAAAACCACAATGAGATACCATTTTACTCCACTAGGATGGCTAAGACTAAAAAAAAAGGGGGGGGGGGCTAGAAAATAGCATATGTTGGCGAGGATGTGGGGAAATTGGAACCCTTACCCATTGCTGGTGGAAATGCAAAATAGTAGCCGTTATGGAAAATAGTGTGTCAGTTCCTGAAAAAACTAAACATAGAACTACCATATGACCCAGCAATTCCACTTCTAGGTATATACCCAAAAGACTTGAAAGCGGAGACTCAAATAGAGACTTGTAGAGCAGTGTTCGTTGCAGCACTATTCACAATAGCCAAAAGGTGGAAACAACCTAAATGCCCATCAGTAGATGAATGGGTAAACAAAGTGTGGCTCATACATACAATGGAATACTATTCAGCCAGTAGGATAAATGCAATCTTGCTAAATATGGATGCTAAAATGCATGCTAAATATGGATGGAGCTGGAAGACATTATGCTGAGTGAAATAATCACAAAAGGACAAATATTGTGTGACCTCAGTTATACAAAAAGACAAAAAAGAAGGCAAATGTAGAGAGAACAAAGTTTTTTATGATTACCAGGTGTGAGAGGGAGCGGGGAAGGAGGGTTAATGGTGATGGAAATATCGTGTTAAGGGTAGGGTTACAAAACTGATCATTGTAATTGCCAGTAAGTTGTACAGCTATAAAAAGTTGAACTGGCAAAAGTTGTCTGATAGATATATTTACAATAATGACCACACACACACACACAAAAAGTTGCAGAGGCTGTTGATATACAACCAAAACCCTCATGGGATTTGGTTTCTTGTTTTGGAGGTTTGGGGTCATGGTTTCATAGGACATCCCAATTAATTGGCCTAATAACATGTTTAGTGCTTCTTTAGTACCTCCTAGTTGAATGTGTAGCACCTGGGGTCTTAAAAGCTTGCAAGCAGCCACCCAAGGCACAACAATTGGTCTCTATTTGCTTGGAACAACAGAGGAAGAAGGAGAGTTAGGAATAGGAGGAGGATACGGAATGTGTGGCTAATTGCCTCTGTGAACAGTTTCCTCTGCCAAGAGACCAGAAGAACTGGATGGTGCCCGGCTACCATTACTGAACATTTTGATCAAAGATTCCATAGAATAATCCTGATCAAAAGGGAGAAAGTGCAGAACAGAATTTCAAATTATCATGGACTTCAGACTTCCTGGAGCCTTGGTGGCTGGATGAACCCCTGAAACCATTACCCTGAGATAATCTTTAAATCTTAAACCAAAAATATCCCCTGAAATCTTCTTAAAAGCAAACAATAGTTTAGCTTAACTAGTAAAAAATGTCTGCCACGAGCATAATGCTCTTTTAAGAACTACCTACATGGGATCAAATTGACAACAACAATTTGATTAGATTAGATAGGAACCTTAGGGGGCAGTGAATTTATGTTAATGGGGGAAGAACAACTCAGAAAAAGAGGGTAAGAATGGTTACACAATTCAAAGAATGTATTCAATGTCACTGAATTGTATATGTAGAAATGTTGGGGAAAATATATATATAGATAAGAAAAAAAATAAAGCCCACCCGTGGGATCCTGTTTGGCTTGGACATTGAATCCTCTTTTTTAATTTGGAGGGGGAACAAGTTGAATAAATCATCCTGGCAAAAGTTGCTCCAACCTTGAGTTTTCCACTAGAATGATTAGGGATGGTAACTTGTCAGTACTGCTCTCCTTTACAAAACTGCTAACAGAATTAGCATTTAAGAAAAGTAAAATTAAACTGGGCCCGGGCTTGCAGCAGTAAAGTCGTCAGGTGTTCCTTAGATGGCAAGGGCTGTTTTCTTGGCCTATTGTTAGCACACCTAACCACTCTGCTGCTGTAGGTCGTGGCGGGAGCCAAGGATACTTACGTCAAGCATTGTCTCTTTGCTTTCTTTCCCAGACACCAAATGGATTGCTTTTGACCCCGAGTCCGCTGCTATCCAGCATACATTTCTGGAGTAGTCTTAGTCCAGTTGCTCCGCTGAGTCCTGCCAGGCTGCAAGGGCCAAACACGCTGTTCCAGGTGAGCATTTGGACATGAACCCTTTGGCATACAGAACTTCTAAGGATTTGTTCCCCCTATAAATCCTGTAAAGTAACATTGAGCTCTGCCCTATGGTTAAAATATTAAGTTTCCAAAGGAAGTCACATAAATGGGGTTTGCACACCCTTCAACGGCAGAAATTTTCACTGAGGCAGAAATGGCTTCTTCATGTCAGGTAAATGGAACAATTAGGTTCCTAAAGGGTTTTGGATACTTTCATTGACTCTGAAAACTGTCAATTAAGGAAAAGGCAAAACTTTAAACATTATTTTTTATAAAAGACTTTAAAATATTAACATCACTTGAAATAAATTGGAAAAAAAAAAGTGATTTCTCCGTACTGTGACAGAAAAGGTATCTGCATAAATCCATGAATCATATTCAAGTGTTCCTTGTTCCATAAACCAGGAGCATCCAGGACATTTGGTTAAAAACAATTGAGACTCAGCTGCTTTATGTTGTAGAGCTCCCGATGCTAGGTGAGCACATTCATTACGCTTTCACACACTAGAGTCTTGCAGTAGCAGCACATGAAATCAGTGTTTCCTCTTTGGAACCCAAAGATTGTTACTCACCGACCAAGATGCTACTGTTGGAAAATCTGAGTGTCAGTGGAAAGGATCCTAGGAAGAGGAATGAAGCAGGATAAAGTGCAAACTTCTTAGCCCTTCACCGTCCTGTCCCTCTTTACCTAACTCTAACCATGTCCCTTCCACCCTGCATCCTGTGCCCTGCAGTGTGGCTCACCCCAAGCCGCCTGAAGTTCTTTTGCTCCTGCTGAGTCTAGCACTCCCCATTCGATATTGTTACTGTCTGTTCATCTGGCAATCTCTCCCCCACTGGACTGTGGACCCCAGGAAACCAGACCTGCATCTTATTCAGTGTAGCATCCCCCAGTGTCTAGCACATTTCTTAGCACATTAAGTGATGCTCAGTAGTTACTTGTTGACGGATTAAATAAATGATGCCTAAGAATTCCCAAAGAGATGTCTAAGAAAGCTAAGTGTTAAAAAGATCAGATCTTCATGCTTTTCTGAGCTGGTGACTTTGCTTGTCAAGGTTAGTATTTGCTGAGTACCAACTCTGTGCCAGGAGCTCAGCATGCTGGGATTTAGGGTCTCCTTGGGAGAAGGGTGGAGGTACAAAGGTTTTGATTGCTATCTTGCTTCTCTGGTTTCCTAGAGACATTGGGGTAGGATGTCATAATGTGACTATATCCTTGGAGTAATTGGGTTTCTTTCTCTTCCCTGGCCCATGTTCCCATCACAAGAAATTGAGCTTTGGTCATGCACAGCCAACATGTTGATTCTTAACCATTTTGTCTCAGGCAGGGAAACAAAAACTAGAAACAGATAGCAAAAAGCAGTGAGCAAATGTAGTATTGGGAAAATTTTAGATTAGGAATACTAATCTTTAGGTGGAGAGCTAAAAGGCCTCATTTCCTGAAAGTCTCACCATGGAAGCAGCAGTATTCTTGTATTGGTCCCTAGGTGGCACAAATGGTTGATTGCTGGACTAGTAACTGAAAGGTTGGCAGTTCAAACCCACCTAGAGGTGCCTTGGAAGTAAGGTCTGGCAATCTACTTCTGAAAGGTTAGCCTTGAAAATCCATGAAGCAATTCTGCTCTGCACACATGGGGTCACCATGAGTCAGAATTGACTCGATGGCAACTAACAAGTAGAGCAGAAAGGAGTTGTGTGGCAACAGTAAGCTCCACGGGGGTAAGGACTGCAATACCAGCTCTATCCTAGAATCTAACACAGGGCATGATAGATAGTAGGGGTTCAATAGATATTTGAATAATGAATGGCTTCTCATTTCCCCCCTTTTTGGGAATTCTGCCATCTCTTTGGTGGAGGGCTTGGTGAGATTTGAATGCTATAGCTGGGAGTTCTTTGGGTTCCCCTTCCTTAAATATTAACTTTTTCCTGAGTATGAGAGTTGAGGAATTGTCCCCAAAGTAACCATGGTTCATATCCACAGTGATTCGAAACATTATCAGAATCTTCTGGAGACCAGTAGTTCTCAAAGTTATTGTCCAGTAGAATCGCCTGGAGGTTATGATAAAATACAGATTGTTGGGCTCCCCCCACCCAGAGTTTCAGAATGTTGTATTTATTTTAATTCAACAAATTCAGAAGGTCTGGGATCGGGCCTGATAGTAGCATTTCCTTCAAGTTTCTAGTGGCTTTTATTTGGACTTGAGGAATAAGTAGGGAGTGAAAACTAGGATGAGGCAAGGATTAGTGACTTAAAACAAAAACAAAAACAAAACTGTGTCTAGGCGCCAGGTACAAAATAGTTACTGAAATAACTTGAAAATTGCAAAAATATATTTACTTGCTCTACAAATATTTATTGTACTTCTAACATGTGCCAACCTCTAGAGCTTGATATTTGATGTTTAAACAAAGTTTAATATTTAACTCATCTGAACTAAATATGAATTAAGCTAGAAGACAGCCCAGGAGATCATTCTGATGCATACATGTCACACTAAAAACTAATTGTGAATAGTCATGTACTAAAAGTAGGCCTTGAATATTCCTGTTCAGTTGGGAGTCTTCACTGATACATTTGTTTTCAGATCTGGAACTTGTTATCAAAGCATATACTTTTATCATCTTAATTACAAATACAGAAATTAATTTTATTAAGTCTTGCTATTGATGACTGATCTAATAAGTTTGATCTTATCATTTTAATTAGAACATTTCTCAGCTTCAAAATATATTCTTGATCTTTCATCTTAATCTTTCAATACGAAAACATTTCTCACTTTCAAGTTACTCAAAAATATCTTTGTAGTGTTTTGAAAAACTGATGGCAAATTTCAAAATACAGTATTAGAAATAACTGACTCATGAAGAATATCTACAGTTTTCAAAATTAAAATTTTTTTCTTAATGTTTAAGGCAGATCAGCATCTAAGTAGTTTTGAACATCTTTTTCTATAGTATTAGGACATGCTTTAGCGACATAAAATACATATTTTTTCTAGTAGCCTAGCCATATAAAGCAAGTAGGGACATTTTCTGGGCCTCGTCCTGTTTGCTGCATGTAATCTGGCCTCGCTGTGGCTTTCTAATTCTCATTCCATAAAATAGACTGGCAACTGGCCTCCAACACAGGGGTGATGGGAGAACTGATCTACTCTGGTCTGTCCAGGAATGCGAAGAACCGAATTCTTCCCAGTGGAGTTGCAGTAATTATTTTAAACTCTTTCATCCCCTACAGTTCCCAACACTGCTGAACGGCCACATGCCAGTGCCAATCCCCAGTCTGGACAGAGCTGCTTCTCCAGTCCTGCTTTCTTCCAGCTCTCAGAAATCCTGATGACGTCTGGCCGCAATTAAGGACTCATTAAGGGAAGAAAGAAATTTGCCCTCAAGGACTAGTTTACCTATGTCATGAGAAGGACATTGTGAAACCCTCTGTTAATTTGGTTTGCACTTTTCATAACATGGATAGTCTAGATTTATGTTAGCATTTTTTAAACTTTTTTTTTTATATTCAAGTATATATGAAAATCTGTTTTGCATTAAATGAACTTTAATTTTTTTTTTAATATCCTCTTAGCTCTTAAGTGTCGAACACTGTTGACAGTGAAGAACTTTTCTGAATGGATTTCAGTGTAACTAACAAGGATGTGAAGCTTGTTTTCTCTGTAATTCTGCATATGCTGAACTGTGCTTAACAGACACTATAACCAGCTGTGCCTTCCTCCGCAGTTAGTTTTATGTAAATGATTTATATATTTTTTAGTATTAAGAGAATGTTTGAAAGACAAAAAATTAGTATCAACTCTCTAGTAGAATTTCATTATTTTTCACAAGTAGGCAAGATGAAAGCATATTCTTATTACTTTTCCTTTTGTGCTTTCAATTATATAAGAATTGCCTTAGAACCTCTTTTGGACTGAAATTTAGTAAATGTAATGTCCAACTGATGTTTTTATAAGAACAAACTAAGCCATATTTAGACAATAAACATTCATGAAAGTAAATGTTCTAAAGCGCATTTTTTAAAAATGAATTTTGAAAGACTAGCCTCCCAGCTGTTTACAGCATTTTTTATACTCCTCCCAAACAAAAACTTGAGATGGAAAATCTACATCAAGTTCACTCTAGCCATGCTCCAGGACTTTCCTTGGTTAATGTGTTCTTATTTAAAATAACTAGCCCTGCTATTCCCAGTTTTCCGTAGAGAATCACATCCCTTTGATTTTTTTACTGTGTCAGTAAAGGGGCTAGGTTTTCTCTAAACTCCTGGAACTTAAGAGGCTCCAGACTGGTGATAAATACAAGCAAGAAAGGAACAATTCTGTAACACTGAGTACCTCCAGGTGTATAGGTATACCCTGGCTTGTGGAAATTGAGAGGTAGGACACTTTGCTTTATGTATTTATTACTGAATTTATGGTGGAGATGAAGGAAACCTGATAAAAGAAACAGAGAACTCTTTAGGAACCTCATCATTGTGGAACTGAACTGGCTGATTAGGTAACAATTTATAACACTGTGCAGTAAATTCTTTTCTGTAGCTTAGAGCACTGATAATAGAAACAGATTTGCTCTTCCTTCAAAAAATCAGCAGGCACCACTCTATAGAAGCATCGTTCTGTACATGAAGTAGGAAAGTTCTAATGCAACATAAGAAAAGTGGAAAGTGCCCAGTGCTTTAAATTCAAGATTAAACCAACTAGTTGCCATTGAGTTGACTCTAACTCCTGGAAACCCCATGTGTGTCAGAGTAAAACAGTATTCCACTGGGTTTTCAAGCCTGATTTTTCAGACGTAGATCTATAGGCCTTTCTTCCGAGGCACTTCTGAGTAGAATCAAAATTCCAAAGTTTCAGTTAGCGGCTGGGTGTGTTAACCATCTACACCAACCAGGGATTCTTAAATTCAAGATTAGGTTAAGTATAATCCTTAACTACAAGTAGTAGAAACCAAATTGAAATGTGGCTAAACAATTAATTGAATTTTCACACTAAAATTTTGTTATAATACATGCAAAGTTTGATATTTTCAACTGGAAACGGGCATCTGTGGGGGGTGGGGGATGCTATGTGACCTTTATGGCGTGGAAAAATCCAAACATTCCAACATTCATCTTTGACTATAAAGCAATGGGGCTGGTTCCAACATCCACAGATAGGCACTACTGTCACCCTCCTCATAGGCTCAGGATAATTCTGTACTAAAATAAAAGGAGCTGGTCCATTGCCACTGAGTCAATTCTGACTCATAGGAGCTGGTCCAGGGAACTGATATTCAGCAAACAAAATATGAGAGCTAGATGGGGCCTTCAAGAATACTTCCCACCACCTGTTTACAGATGAGGACAGGTGCATAGGAGAAATGGCCACACAGCTAACTAAAAACAGAACAAAGATTGGTGCTTAGTCTAGTTCTGTTTCTGATGCCTAACTATAAAGACTGGCCCGGAACAATGTATTAGATAGAAAAACCAGAGGAAGATACAGCATTAAATTTTTTTTTGTCAGATAAATGAACATGTCTTAAATGTAAGATTCTTCTCTAGAAGCTAGAAAGTTAATGTGTAAAAATCTCATTCAAAAATATTTTCAGTATAATTTTTGAATGTAAATGCTGACTGGAAATATGCAAATGACTACAAATCTGATTCTTGTTTTTTCTTTCTCTAAATACTGATTAAATGTATACGCTAGATACATTAGAAATGGAAAAAATATCATTTTGGATGGATCAAGAAATTCACTATACCACACAGAAAACTGGAGGTATTGAATTATAACCTTGACAATTTTACCCCATTCTTTTTTTAAAAAATAGAAGTCTTTTAGTCAGAAAATAGGTTCCAAAGAATATATTACTTTTTTTTTTCCTTTTTATATGTCTACTTGATCAGTGTTAAACTGCTATTGGCTAAAGTTTTATAAAACTATAATCTGAACATTGGTCTCTTTGTACACCTGTTTTCTAAGCCTGCAAATCTTCATTCATTTTCATTTATGTATCATTTTTATTATGTTATTTTTGTTCAATAAATACATTGTGATAAAACGCTTAAGGAAGCTAGTGGGTTGGTTTATTTCCATTTATTTGGGATGACTCAAATTCACTTTTCCATATGGGGTACAAGCTGGAAAATAAGTCTTGTCATCTGGCCTAAATATGGCACATCAAAACATTATAGATAGATGATAGATAGATAGATAGGTAGATAGATAGATAGATAGATAGATAGATAGATAGATAGATAGATAGATAGATAGATAGATAGATAGATAGATGATAGATTAGATAAGATATATAAAAATTTAAGGAATTAAATATAATTGGGGGGAAGGGAGTGGGTTTGAAAAGTGGTCCCCTGATCTTTTTAAATCTTAAGCTTTATCGGTCACTCAATATTGAGATGGGGGCAATGAGAAAGGAGGGAAAAACCAAATTACCATTTATTCTTTTAGTCATGTTGACACAGGAAAATGTGATCAGGTAGATTTGGTTATAAAGGTTATTGTTCCTCCCAGTCTCACCAACTCTGCCTGATCTGGCTGTGGTTTTCATGGATGAGCTCAATGCTCTCTCCATCGTTAGTTTGATATATACAGAGCGAGAGAGAGAGAGAGAGAGAGAGAGAGAGAGAGTGTGTGTGTGTGTGTGTGTGTGTGTGTGGCGGGGAGAGGAGCAGGGAGAAATACTGGATAAATGGAGGTCCTGAAACAAAATGCTGACTGTCAGAACTCCTGTGTCAAAAGCTCATGGGCAATTCAGAGCAGCATATGGTATGTCACACTTGCAGGTAGTGGTAGGTACTTGCTGAAGAAACATTTGAGAACCAACTACCTTCCAAGTATTATTTGAAAATGGGGAATGGAAATCTGGCCACTGTTCTCAAAAAGCTAAGAAGACATTTTGTACATAAGAGTTCAAGTAAATCAGTTTTATAAAGTGTCCTTTTGTACCTCAATAGTCACCGGTATCTCTCCCTCATGTCCACACTCTCTTTGGTTATCTGGGATAACCAAATATTGGCACTGAAGAATACACTATGTCCAACTACCCACTCCCAGATGAGTCAGGCCTCTGAGACCCACTTTTATTCACTATTTCATCACTAAACCCAAAACTCATTGCCATCAAGTTGACGCTGACTCATAGCAACCCAACAGGAGAGAGTAGAATTGCCACAGCGTTCCTAAGGCTGTAAATCTTTATGGACACAGACTGACACATCAAATTCCTGGCTGGTGGGTTTGAACTGCTGACCTTTTGGTTAGCAGCTGAGTGCTTAACCACTGTGCCACCAGGGCTCATTACTTAATCACTAGGTGACATAATTTTAGTTTATAACAGGAACCATTTAAAAAACTGCTTATTATGTGCACGACATTGTTCTATGTATATTACATGGATTATTTTATTCAGTCTTCCTAACAACCCCCCCACGTGTCTTTCAGTTTGTCGTACTGTCATGACTTCTGTGTTGCCACTGGTATTTCAAACACCTGCAGGGTCATTCATGGCGGACCGGTATCACCTGAACTTCCAGACTAAGGCAGACCAGAAAGAAGGACTTGGCAGTCTACTTCCAAAACATTAGCCAGTGAAAACCTTATGAATAGCAGCAAAACATTGTCTGACATAATGCCAGAAGATGAGCCCCTCAGGTTGGAAGGCACTTAAAACACAACTGGGCAAGAGCTGCCTCCTCAAAGTAGAGTCGACCTTAACAACATGGATGGAGTCAAGCTTTCAGGACCTTCATTTGCTCATGTGGCATGACTCAAAATGAGAAGAAACAGCTGCAGACACCCATTAATAAGAGGAACGTGGAATGTATGAAGTATGAATCTAGGAAAATTGGAAGTCGTCAAAAATAAAAAGGAACACATACAGATTGATATTCTAGGCATTAGTGAGCTGAAATGGACTGGTAGTGGTATTAGCCATTTTGAATCAGACAATCATATGGTCTACTATGCCGGAAAATGACAAATTAAAGAGGAATGGCAATGCATTCATCATCAAAAAGAACATTTCAAGATCTATTCCGAAGTACAATGCTGTCAGTGATAGGATAGTATCCATATGCCTACAAGGATGACCAGTTAATGTAACTATTATTCAAATTTACACACTAACAACTAAGGCCAAAGATGAAGAAACTAAGATTTTTACCAACTTCTGCAGTCTGAAATTGATCAAACATGCAGTCAAGATGCACTGATAATTATTTGTGATTGGAATGAGAAAGTTGGAAACAAAGAAGCAACGGTAGTTGGAAAATATGGCACTGGTGACAGAAACGATGACGGAGATCACATGGTAAAATTTTGCAAGATCAATGACTTCATTGCAAATACCATTTTGCAACAACATGACCAGCGACTATACACACGGACCTCATGGAATGGAATTCAGAGGAATCAGTTCGACTATATCTGTGGAAAGAGATGATGCAAAAGCTCAGTATCATCAGTCAACACAAGGCCAGGAGCCGACTGTGGAATAGACCATCAATTGCTCATATGCAAGTTCAAGTTGGAGATGAAGAAAATTAGAACAAGTGCACAAGAGCCAAAGTACAACCTTGAGTATATCCCACATGAATACAGAGACCATAGATGTGACACAATGAACACTAATGACCAAAGACC
Source organism: Loxodonta africana (assembly GCF_030014295.1). Taxonomy (NCBI): domain Eukaryota; kingdom Metazoa; phylum Chordata; class Mammalia; order Proboscidea; family Elephantidae; genus Loxodonta; species Loxodonta africana. The sequence continues at coordinate 35,500,565 of NC_087345.1, read as the reverse complement.
AGATGAGTGGTAGAATGGCATCAAGGATATCATACATGAAGAAAACAAGAGATCATTAAAAAGACAGGAAAGAAAAGACTAAACTGGGTGCCAGAAGATTCAAGCCTCAAGTTGCAATATTGAAGGATTCAAGCTTCAAGTTGCAATATTGAAGGATTCTACAGGCAAAGTATTAAATGACGCAGGAAGCATTGAAAGGAGATGGAAGGAAGACACTGAGTTTCAAAATGAATGGTCGATATTCAACCATTTCAAGAAGCAGCGTATGATCAAGAACAGAAGGTACTGAAGGAAGAGGTCCAAGCTGCACTGAAAGCACTGGCGAAAAACAAGTTTCCAGGAACTGATGGAATACCAACTGAGATGTTTCAACAAACAGATGCATTGCTGCAAGTGCTTACTTGTCTATGCCAAGAAATTTGGAAGGCAGCTACCTGGCCAACTGACTGGAAGAGATCCATATTTGTGCTAATTCCAAAGAAAGGTGATCCAACAGAATGTGGGAATTATTGAACAATATCATTAATGTCACACACAAGTAAAATTTTGCTGAAGATCATTCAAAAACAACTGCAGCAGTACATCGACAGGGAACTGCCAGAAATTCAAGCCGGATTCAGAAGAGGACGTGGAACAAAGGATATCGTCACTGATGTCAGATGGATCCTGGCTGAAAGCAGAGAATATCAGAAAGATGTTTACTTGTGTTTTCTGATGATGCAAAGGCACTCAACAGTGTGAATCATTAACAAATTATGGTAACATTGTGAAGAATGGGAATTTCAGATGTGCTTACCAGGAACCAGTACAAAGACCAAGAGGCAGTCAGTCATTGGAAGAGAATAAGGGGCTACTTCTTGGTTTAAAGTCAGGAAAGGTGTACATCTGGGTTGTATCCTTTCACCATACCTATTCATTCTGTATACTGAGCAAGTAATCTGAGAAGCTGGACTATATGAAGAAGAACACAGCATCAGGATTGGAGGAAGACTTATTAACAACCTGCATTATGCAGATAATACAGCCTTGCTTGCTGAAAGTGAAGAGGACTTGAAGCACTTACTGATGAAGATCCAAGACTACAGCCTTCAGTATGAATTACACCTCAACATAAAGAAAAAAATCCTCACAACTGGACCAATAAGCAACACCATGATAAACGTAGAAAAGATAAAAGTTGTCAAGGATTTCATTTTACTGGGATCCACAATCAACATCCATGGAAGCAGCAGTCAAGAAATCAAAGGAGTTGCACTGGGCAGATCTGCGCAAAAGACCTCCTTAAAAGTGTTAAAAAACAAAGATGTCACTTTAAGGACTAAAGTGTGCCTGACACAAGCCATGGTGTTTTCAGTCACTTGTATGCATGTGAAAGCTGGACAATGAATAAGGAAAACCAAAGAACTGATGCCTTTGAATTATAGTGTTGGCAAAGAATATTGAATATACTATGGTCAGCCAGAAGAACAAACAAATCTGTCCTGGAGGAAGTCCAGCCAGAATGCTCCTTAGAAGCAAGAACGGTGAGACTTTGTTTCAAGTACTTTGGACATGTTATCAGGAGGGAAAGCTACGGTTAAGCACTCGGCTGCTAACCAAAAGGTTGGCAGTTGAATCCACCAGGTGCTCCTTGGAAACCCTATGGAGCAGTTCTGCTCTGTCCAATAGGATTGCTATGAGTTGGAATCTACTTGATGGCAGTGGGTTTGGGTTTTTTGGGGGGTGGGGGTGTATCAGGAGGGACCAGTCCCTGGAGAAGGACATCATGCTTGATAACGTAGATGGTCAGCAAAAAAGAGGAAGACCCTCAACTTCAACAAGATGGACTGACACAATGGCTGCAACAATGGGCTCAAGCATAACAACGATTACAAGGATGGTGCCAGGACTGAAGTTTTCATTCTGTTGTACATAGGGTCACTGTGAGTCAGAACCAACTCCACAGCACCTAACAACAACCCAGCAACCCTATGAGGGATGTGATATTATATCCCATTTTACAGATGAAGAAATCGAGGCTCAGGGTGGTCAAATAACTTCAGGAGATTATAGAGCTAGCCAGATTTCAAACCCAGCACCTTTGATTCTAGTGGCCATGATGACCTCGAAAGAATTTAAACTAGCAGTATACATCTTCACATCCCAGTGCCGTGGAGTCGATTCCGACTCATAGCGACTATCTTCACATAGTACATATAAATCTTAAACACATTTGCTATTATTGTTTTCTGGGGAGCAGATTCTCAATTGTTGTAGAGCTGGCCCCACTTCGACTCCACAGTATTGACTTTATTCCCAGTCCCACTCCCTCCACGGGGGTGTGTGTGTGTTTGTGTGTGTACAGAACTGTTTCATTATAGGTTGGTTCTTAAGTTTCTGAAGAGTCACATATTTTAGCTGCCTTCTTTTTTCTTTAGGAAGAAAAAGTTGCCTTTTTATTCACCAATTTTTGACTCCTGTATTTGTCTTTGGTTCCTTCAGAAAGAAGGGTCCAATTTATAACTGATAAAAATTACATATCATTCAGGATTGCTTTGTGCATATATATGTCTTTAATTCAATCAACAAATGCAAAGGCAGTTAAATGACAGGGCACCTAACCCAGTCTGGTAGTAGATTTAGGGTGCGGACAGTAGGTCAAAGAAGGCTTTCTGGAAGAAATAATTGAGACCTGAAGAATAAAGAAGAGTAGCAAAGAAAAGAGGGATAGAAGAAAAGAGTGCTCCAGGCAGAAGAAAGAGGATGCCTCGGTTCAGGTATGGCAGAAAGCATTCGAGGAACTCAAAGATCAGTATGGTTGCATTTACTCACACTGAGCAGAAAGCCTGTAGTTCACCATCACATGAGATAGTAATGTAGAAGCTAGTAGCCCTGTGTCTGTAGCTGTCGAGTCAATTCCTACTCATAGTGACCCTATAGGAGAGTAGAACTTCCCCATAGAGTTTCCAAAGCTGTAAATCTTTAAGGAAGCAGGTGGCCTCACATTTCTACCACAGAGTGATTGGTGGGATCAAACTACCAACTTTCTGGTTAGTGGCCGAGTGCTTAACCGTTTGAATCATCAGGGCTCCTTAGAAACTAGGAGCAAGAGAGCCTAATTCTAAATTCAAAAGGGAAAGGGGACTTCTAGATCACTGCAAAGCCATGAAGGGTAGATAGGCTAAGACTTTGTGAAGAACACAGTGGCAGAACTGGGCTCCAAAAGCAATCTTTTGCTGATTTTCACTGTTTCTAGAGAAAATAGTACATGCACACCATCCAGAGATGAGTTAACATGACTCAAAACAGCACCACAGCACCCTTTCGTCACCTGGCCACCTCAGCCTCACACATTCACAGGTAGGGAAGATGATGAAGAAGATGATGATGCCTATGACCTCTTCTGGCTGGAAGAATGTGGAACCATCACCAATACAGCTGGAGAAATGGCTGAAGTTTTTGTGACAATGTTTTCACTAGAACTGTTCTAAGAAGAATTCCATAGAGTCCTGAGAAAAGTCTGCTGCCCAAATTCCAAGCCTGTACTCACTACAGTTCCATGCCTAACCCAGAGCCCACTGGAACCATCCTCTTCTAAGCACACAAGACTTTTGGTAGATGCTGAACTTTCCTCACCTGAAAAGTGCTGTGTATCATTCAGGTGGTCACGAGCTACTTCTTCACACTCATCTTTATGATCTATCCCAGGTACCTCTGCATCACTACAGCAGTAGGTGCTTAGGCAGAAGAAAGTGACAAGAGCGGCCATCGTGATTCCTACTCTCCGTCTGTATGTCTTGCCCTCTCTCTGGCCCCTTCTCACACCACCCTGCTTAACAGAGGGTTAATTTACAGGCTCTGAACTGAAGTGGTAATCTCCAGGAGGTGTTGGTTTTTCCCGGTAAGCTCAATTTTCCCACTTCTAGTGGGGAGACGCCACCAATGAGAAGTGTTTCCCATTATCACAGATCAAAACTTTTTGTTCCTTTTTTTAATTAAAGAACCTTTATATTCATTACTTGGTTACACATTTCTTGTTCTAATCTTCTAATAGAAAATTGGTGACTTCAGTGGTCTTTTCTGGGTCAGCGGTGGACAGTGATTACCAACTTCAGCTAGGACTTACGGTAGCCAAAAGAAATTCCTGCCTATCTAAAGCCAGAATTCAAGCTTAATATTACAAAATTATTTCTAGTTTTGGACTGAACAACAGGGGAAAACATTACCCCTTTCCTTGGGTCTCAAGTAATGTCTTGAAACCTTTGGAGATCTCAAGTTTGGACCATATGGAAATGTGCAAATTCTTTAGCTCAGCAGCCTGCTCATAAGCTTGTGTTCCCATTTAACATTTTGATATAGATTAACTTGTCAATCAAAAAGAAACGAATCATTATAAGAAACTAGATTAGAATACTAAAAAAAATAAAATCATGGACATTAAAAACAACAATAAATTCAAAAAGATTATATTTGGGGGTAAATCTTTTAAAACCACATGATTTGGCCTGAGTCCATAAGATATTATAACATGTTGTAAAAATCGTAGTGCAGGGTGTTTGACCTCGTCTAACATCACAAGGGGAAGGTGAGGGAATCATGAGCATTGAAAGTCCAAAGCTGATTCCTATGAGGTGGAAGTTAGACATACCTCCCTTCTCCAACCTTTTTACCAATTTTGACACCACCCGTCTCACCCACTGCACTCTGTGCTTCTCTGGTAGGTTTGACTCATTGCAATGGCCAGACAGAACTCAGACAATACTCACGATTATGGGGTTTATTAAGGAAGTAACAGGTTACAATTCAGGATCAGGAACAACTCAGGATACAGCTCTTCCAGCAGGACATCTTCTCAGCCATGCCCGCAGGCAGGCCTCTCTCTCCCTCGGTCTCTCGGCCCGGCCTCTGCCCTGCTTGGGCAAGTGTCACAAAGCTCTTTAGCATCTCCAGTAAGGGCCTGGGGGCACTCCACTCCACCAGCAAGCCTCCTGCCTGAAGGTGATCAGCTCTCTCCCTCCATGGGTTGGCACACTCACTGTAGCCACCTTGCTCCGTGGGTTAGGAAGCCCATTGTGCTGACTCCTGCTAGTGTCCCGGTTCTGCCATTGCTGTTTCACTGATGCTCCTTCTCTGCTGCCACTTCTCACCGTCTCGTGCCATCTCCAGTGTTAGAGCTCTCTCTGCAGCTTCTGGGTCTAGGAGGTTCTCAGAGCAAGAACCCTGGGTCCAAAGTATGCGCTCCGCTCCTGGTTTTTCTTCTTGATGGTAGTGCGGTGCCCCCTTTTCACCACCGCGATGGCTCATTTTAAGCCTAGTGGGATGGCAAAACTGACCAGTCCCTCATTAGGGTTCCATATACCTTATTTGCACGGTCCCTCCCCTACAAGGGTGTCATGAACCTTATGTGCATTATTGACAAGCTGTCCAATTCCCATGGTGGGCCACAAGCACCTTATCTGCATAGTCCCACTGAATCATTTAGTGGGAGTTACAAGACCACGGCTAACACGGCTGTATAAAAGCAATCCATCACATCGCATATGTTAACATGTAGTCTTTCAAACCTAAGCTGCTAAAGCACCAAATAGAACGCAGCCACTTCTAAACACCTGGAATGGCACATTCAATGTGTGTAAACACCACCATTTGGAAAGAAACCAAAAAAGGCATCCTCTCTTACTTTTATGAAACTTGTCAGCTTAAGATGAATCTAACTGTTCAAGGTTCAAAATTTCTGAGTTTTAATTCTTTTCACTATAAGCTTTTCAGGATCTAAATGGTGCTCTAGTGTCAAAAAACACTTTTTTGCTTACCAAACTCTTTAATAAAATGAAGACACATCCCTAGGGCATCTAGGAAGCAGAATTTTATATGACTACTGGATATATGTAAGAATCAAACTTATGGATAACTGTATGTCAAATTTGCAACAAATCAAGTACACACACACATCTCCTATGAAATGATAAATCTAACACTTTTTAATTGAGAGTGCTATCCTAAAAAATAAGAGCAGAGAAACAAAACAAATGGCTATCACAAATAATTAGCTATCACTATTGGCACAATGAGACTTCATTATCTTAAAAATAAGACCCATAAAAATAAATGATCCCACACTGCACAGCCTTCTTCCCCAAGAAAGAACCGTAACTCAACAAAACCACATTTTTAACAACATGAAGATTCTGTTATTATAAATTTCAAAACAAAATGGAGGAATTTCCACATAATATTTATAACCTGCAAAGTACAATATTAATACATGTCTGTCAGTTAGAAATAACAGCAGTTTGTTAGGCTACAGGTTTAACATAAAACCAATTTACAAATGTGAAAAGCAGTAGTGGTCCAATATTCACCATTACACACCAATCTGTTTCTTCCAGAAAAATTTTTTTAAAAAATTAAAATTTCAGTATCATGAAATATTAAAATAACACCCCAAACATGCCACAATCACTATTCACAAATAAAGTTAAAATGAAATATACAAAGATTCACTTAATACTGTTAAATAACAACAATAAACTACAAGATTTCCTGAACAGAAATGGCAGGACCCCTGAATGTTTAACAGTGAATACCAGGGAAAAAAAATTAAGTTATGATTATTTTCATGATATATAAGCCAAAAACTTACATGACCATTTCAAAATATACCAATGAAGATTTATAGTTTGTAAGATGCACTAAACAAATAGTCCTTAGTAAGTGAACACAAATGCTTAAAACACTGCTAGTAACACCAAGGTGTGTTTATGATGTTCAAAGAGATGCACAATCAAAACTGTAATATCGACTATATCCGGTAAACAGATAATACCTATAATTCTCTAGAACAATCTTCTAAGTTCTCGTTTCTCTCGTTGTAGCTTATCATGGCTCATTTCAAAGACGTATTACAGCTTTCAGCTGATTCCAAGTGAAGGTTATTAAAACAGACATACATACCACACACACACACACACACACACACACACACACAGCCCCTAAATGAAATAAATTGTTCCTCAGTGGAATATCATCCTTTCTTAAAAAAAAAAAGAAATATATTTAAAATAAACAAGAGCAAGACCTTTCATGTTTGACTGGACTTGGTTTAGTTTTAACTGAAGTAAAGCACAACATAAAATTAGTTAGGCGTATTAGTATGCAAATAGCCAGTAATATGCAGTAGATATTTCTAAAATGAGGAATAGATAAAAATAAATAATTCTGGTGCTTTAATTACTGGTGTCTAACGAGAAATCCCCAAAATGTCTGGTATTCACTTGCTTGAATCGCCTTCTGCATCACATGCTTTCCTAAACATACTGTGCTTATCAATCTCTTAACTACTCTATTTGCCAATATTCAATAAGAAATTATATAGCATGAACTTAGAGTGTTCAAGATGGCTCACTTATTTTACTGTTAAGCAAAGCTAAATTTACATTCCAGGCAACACTGCAGTTCAATTTTAAAAACAAACAAACAAAAAATGCAGCAGTCAAACAATCTGTGAGAAGAAACAGATGCATTCACATAATAAAGCCACTGCAACTTCTTCGGGCATTCAACTGGTGTGTTAAATAAACAGACAGTAGTTATTTAGCAGCAATGATTCCGCAATAAATAATGCACTGTGTTTCTCAGTCCTGCACAAAAATTGCAGCTACAGTTACATCAATAGCTGTAACCTACTGGCTCTAATGGCAGAAGAGACCTTAAAACCAACTGTACAAAAAAATTGTCACACTGTGACAACAAATATAAAAACAATCTGTAGGTCTGAAATAAAAAGACTCCACTGTGAAGAGGACAGTGTAGACAAACGGAGATTCCAAGTCCACCAAAAGAAATAATTGCCTTCAGATCTGAGTCCTTGATTGATAAGAAAGGCTGGGGGGCTGGGCTTGAAATCATGTTATCAGACTTAAAAGAGCATGCTCTGTCTTCTGTTCTTCCCATGTCCTAAAATATAAAGTCATTTCATGAGGCAGTTCAAGGCTCAGTTTTATCCCACATACAGTAATTGGTGACTCTAGGAAGCTAATGTTCCCACCAGCAAAAGCTAATATTCCATGGTAAGAGTTATCAGCACTGCCTTAAATGACCCTTTTGTTGATGGGTCAGTCTACAGCTTCTATGCTTCAAAGTGATGAACCTGATGACTAGGGAAGCACAAGATGTGTCTTCTGCCTCAGGTACCAGGAATGGCGTGTTCATTGATCAAGCCAGGTCACTTGTAAAAGGTCTTTGTGCCATCTGCAGCTTTCAGGATCCCTGACTTGACTGAGTCAGATTTCTCTCTGAAGATTTACTGAGCTGCCCACATCATACAGGAAAAGTGAGTACGTGCAATGCTAAACATAGACACAGCTGTGGAATGCACTGTACATTGGTTTTTACATCAATAATTTTACTGATCAATTTATGAACCAAAAGCTTGGTTCCATGCAAAAATTCATGATCGACACGTGAAATGGTTTATGACAAACACACCTGTCTCTGGATAAGAAGAATTTCGAAAACCCGGGTCCTTTTGCAACTGAATTTCTTTCAAACTGAATATTGAAACACCTAAAATGTGTAGACAAAAATTCTCAGGTGAAGGTCTAATATCATTAAAACAAATATAATCAATCTGTAGACAAAATTTTTTCCCCAAAAGTATATATACTGATTCAATATGAAACACTTATACTACATGTATAATCTTACAGCCCTGTTTAATTTTTCCTTTTTGTCTCAATGTTTTAACAAGAAAACCAAAGAAAATAATCCACCTTTAGAACCTTTCTTTCCCCTAGTCTACTTTAAAACATGCTCAAATGTATTTGTCTGTCCCAGGATTGACTGGGATTGGGAAATTAATCAAAATGTATTACTCGGTTCTTACACACTCTGTCCTCTATCTCTGTCTCCTTATCATGGGATGAAACTATCAGGCTCTCAAACTATCTTCAGATTTTTAGAGAGAAACAGGAATACATTAATATAACCATAACTGCCTAGCTCAAACTATGAAACTTGAAATAAAAAATGAAATGTAAATATCATTTTAAAGACATGTATAATTCATCTCTCTCATTTCCAATTTCTCTCTGAGAGGTAGTGTTTCATTAAAAAAATACCCAGTAAATTCTAAGTGAAAGTCTAAAGGATTTTTTATTTCCAATTAGCTTTGTTACTGATTGCTACATAAACCTTGATGAATCAATATCGTCCAGTAAATTAGAATGGGAAATTAATGGAAGCTTTGGGCAGCGCAGCTCCCAAATAGTACCCTAACCTCCCAGCCAACCACAGTCTATTTTAAAATAAGTTCTGAGGTAATAATGATTAAAAAAGAAATGCCATGAGTAAAATCAGTCACCTTTGGCATGGGAAATCTGCTATGTTAGTGACTGACAATATTCTTGCCACCATCATGGGGATAATAAAGTCAGAGTGACCACAGTAAAGGAAAATCTTTATATCTTAGACAGGATAGTTATATGGACAAAAAAAAAAAAAAAAATCTTATGTTTTGGTTGTCCTGCAATATAAAAAAAAAAACAAAAAAACTTTGCAATATACTTTACCAAAAACCCACTTATATTAACAACTCTGAATCAAAGCTAGAATGGGCATAATGACAATATTTATCACCAGATGTTCCAATAAGATGAATGACTATTCCTAAGTACTACTGATTTCTTACAAAGTAGTAGCAATGTGTTTGGTGTTAAGCATACACCTCCATTAAAAAAATTCTGATCTAATTAGCATACTGGTTAAGAGCTACGTCTGCTAACAGAAAGGTCGGCAGTTCGAATCCACCAGGCGCTCCTTGAAAACTCTATGAGGCAGTTCTACTCTGTCCTATACAGTTGCTATGAGTCAGAATCAATTTGACAGCAATGGTTTTTTTTTTTTTTTTTGAATTACAGAAAAGACTAGAATTTCCCTAATCCACCCCATTCTGCAGCCCTGGATAATTGAAAATAAAGTGAAAGAAAGTTAAAAAAAAAAAACAAAAAAAAACCTTTAGAATGTCTTACTTTCAGATAGAGCATGTATTCTTGGTCCCAGACTTCGAAAATACACATGTTTCATGGCCTCTTCTGCTGAAACCCTTTTCTTAGATTCATACTGCAAAAATACAAAGAATTGCTTCATCAATTTTTTCTCTAATTAGAGTAAAGAGGAGAAAAAAGGTCAAATTGGCATCCAGAACTAGTGTTTTTTAATCTTGATTACTTAATGTGATGACTACTTTTCAAGCACCAATTTGGAGTACCCCAGATACACTCTAACTTGAGTTGCCACTGAGATTAAGGATCAATAATTATATTTTTCAAATTTCCAAGTTAATGCTGAATCTTAACTAAATTTCAAATTCCTTGTTAGGTTAGGTTGCTGTTAGGTGCCATCGAGTCGGCTCCAACTCATAGCGACCCTATGCACAACAGAAAGAAACACTGCCTGGCACTGTGCCATCCTTACAATCATTGTTATGCTTAAGCCCATTGTTGCAGCCACTGTGTCAATCCACCTCGTTGAGGGTCCTCCTCTTTTCCGCTGACCCTGTACTTTGCTAAGCATGATGTCCTTCTCCAGAGACTGATCCCTCCTGACAACATGTCCGAAGTATGTAAGACGCAGTCTCGCCATCCTTGCTTCTAAGGAGCATTCTGGTTATACTTCTTCCAAGACAGGTTTATTCATTCTTCTGGCAGTCCATGATATATTCAATATTCTTCGCCAACACCACAATTTAAAGGCATCAACTCTTCAGCCTTCCTTATTCATTGTCTGGCTTTCATATACATATGATGCAATTGAAAATACCACGCTTGGGTCAGGCGAACCTTAGTCTTCAAGGTGACATCTTTGCTCTTCATCACTTTAAAGAGGTCCTCTGCAGCAGATTTACCCACTGCAATGTGTCTTTTGATTTTTTGACTGCTGCTCCATGGCTATTGATTGTGGATCCATGTAAAATGAAATCCTTGACAACTTCAATTTTTTCTCCGTTTATCATGATGTTGCTCATTGGTCTAGTTGGGAGGATTTTTGTTTTAGATTCCTTATATTTTCTGAAGTGATGAAAAATTAAAATATATGATCTTTGGTGGTTCTTTTCTCAAGTAAACCAAAGGATTGGTGGAAATATACCCAAAACCTTTATGTTGTTGCTCTTGTTGTGCGCTGTTGAGTCTATTGTGACTCACAACAACCCTGTGAGGACCGAGCAGTGTCTTGTACAGTCTCTTGTACACAGGGCTGCTGTGAGTTGGAACCAACTTGACAGCACTTAACAACAACAGCAACCCTATGTTACAGTGTAGAACTGCCCCACAGGGTTTCTTAGGCTGTAATCTTTATGGGAGCAGATCACTAGGTCTTTTTCCCCACAGAACCACTGGTGGGTTTGAACCACTGATCTTTCAGTTAGCTGCCCAGCACTTAACCATTGCACCACCAGGGCTCCTTAATACCTTCACAGCAGATGTGAACTACCTATCCAATATCCATTTCCCTCTTTTTCCATGATGATACAATCTAGATTTTTCAAGTTGTAAATGCTTCTCTGGGTGGTGCAAGTGGTTAAGTGCTTGGCTACGAGCCAAAAGGTTGGTGGTTCAAACTCACCCAGAGGTTCCCAGGAGACAGGCCTGGTGATCTGCTTTTGAAAGATCACATAGCCCTGAAAATTCTATGGGGCAGCTCTACTCTGCTTCATTACATTTTGCCAGAAATTACTTTTATTAATAACTCTGAATAAAGCTAGAATGGACATAATGACAACGTCTATCATCCAATGGCATTTTCCAGCTTAGTTCCAATAAGATTAATGACTATTCCTAAGTACCACTGATTTCTTACAGAGTGGTAGCCATGTGCTCAGCGTTATAAGGAATAAATTAAAACATAAGCAAATAAAACATACAGCTCCCTTCAAAAAATTCTGATCTAATTACAGGAAAGACTGACTACACACGGCCGTCATGAGTCAAAATTGACTCGACGGCAACTAACAACAACAACAAATGCTTCCAACTCTAACACGCTGATCATGAATCATGGCTATTCTAAGAATAGGCTAATTAGGACAATCCTGATCCCCAATTCCTATACTCTCTTATAATTATGTTCTAGTCAGTGAGGCTTAGGGAGAAGCCTTGCAGATAAAAAAGGACCGATGTGACTGACACCGCCCTTACCCTCCCCTCTTCTTCTTGATTTGAATGAAGATACGAATGGTACTTAGAGGTGCAGCTGCCTGTAACACAGTAAGTATATAGAAAAGAGCCCTGGTGGTACAGTGGTTAAGCATTCAGCTGCTAACCAAAAGGTCAGCAGTTTAAACCCACGAGCAGCTCCGCAGGAGAAAGATTTCTGCTTCCGTAAAGATTAGTCTTGGAAACCCTATAGGATTGCTATGAGCCAGAATCCACTCAATGGCAGTGGGTTTGTTGTTGTCTTTTTTTTTTTTTTTTTTTATGGAAAAGATACAGAACATGAATTTCAGAGAACATGGCCTTGACAGAGCTGGTCAATACAAGAAGCTGACTACCTCAGACTGTTCTAAGTCATAATAAACATTAAGAAAAATCATAATATTTTTTCACTTAAGCATGTGCCTTAAGTATGCTAGATACTACCATAAATATTATTATTTAATTGTCACAACAAATTTATGAGGGAGGTATTACTGACCCTGTTTCACAGATAAGAAAACTAAAGTTTAGAGAAGTTAACCGCCCATCTAACAATTACAAAACAAGATGCAACTTACCTGAAGAAATTTTGTTATCAACTCAATTCCTTCAGAGTCTAACCTAGAAACAATGAAAAACAAGTGACAATTCATTCCCTTTTATCTTAGCTAATAGAAATCTTTTTTTTTTAATAGAAATCTTTTAGATAAACTATTTTCCAAGTATTTCGATCTGCTAAATTTAAGTGCCCTAAAATAGCCATTCTTGTTGCTTTCAAATAGACTTGGCTTTGTTTTAACATTAAAAAAAAAACTTACCTTGCTACTTGTTTAAGAAGAAACCATAAACAACTGGGCTTCAATTCAAGTTTTCAATATTCAAGAGCAAATTAGATCACTAAAACTACAGATTTTTTTTTTTTAAATCACCATTCTGTCTCAAAACAAAGTAACCCTTTAAAATAGGGAAGTTTAAGTAAATTGAATATTTTCATAGTGTTCCACTGAAAGCAAGAGCACAGAGGCTTTCTTTTCCTATTATACCTACTGTATAGGTGAAAACAGAGAGACAAGTGATCCAAAAAGGTATCACTGTGCTTAAAGATAAGTACAAATTTTTACAGGGTGGTCTACCCAGGATTGTATACTAGAAGGCATAAAGCTCAGTTTAAATATGCCACAATAACTTCATAAAACTTAACTAGCAAGGGTTACAAAACCAACAATACAGCCAGTAAAGACAGATAATTACAGTGATAAAATTAACATTCATATGGAATACTGGGGTTAGGGAATATTTTAATGAGATAATCTCTTGATCAGAAATCATACATTCTACCTCGAACTACCTTTCTGGCAAAAGTACAATGATGAATAATGAAATATTTTCCCCGAGTATGCTCAGTGGGTCCTGTAGATGCTGCAGCCCATATAACTCTTCACAGTCTCCTAATCCTCTGCAGTTTGCCCTTCTGGCACACTTCTAGAGCTCCCTGGTACAGACAAGCCAGGTGCTAAGGTCGTAGAGAATCTGCTTCAAAGAAGAGTTTCAACCTTCTACACTGAATGTTACAAACAGCAAGAAATACATAAAATGACAAAAATAGGATTTATGTTACTTGGGGGAGACACACAAAAAAAGCCCAGCGCATAGTCTTCCTACAGAACTCTGGTTAGAATGATATTAGTTGCTATAGTAACAGTAAGACCATCAATTCACACAAATAATTTAAAAATATTTTTGGTGTCAGAACTGTTTTCTGTTCTTCTTTAGTTCAAGAATAAGCCAATGTAGACTGAATGTGTTACGTTGTGAGCAATGTGTATGGCTTCTGATTAAAACATAGCATAGCCCTATTAGGTATCTTAGTGCCTTCTTAATTTTTTTTTAAAGGGAAGATGGAAAAATGTAGTCAAAAGTGTTAAGTCCTTCTATGCCACTTACTGAAAATGTACTACATTCCATAAGTAAAAATGTTCTGACTCAAATGCTAAGAGGGGGTCCACCTGAGGGTAGATATCAGAAGAAACGTTAACTGATTAATAGTAATGGCTAATATTTAGGAGACTAAATTTCGCGGAGGAGTGAGAAAGAGTTTATATCCTTCAAATACAAATTATGTCATTAACACTGACCAAAATACTAATGGGTCATCTTGTGTCGGGGTCATGATTTTACTTATAACACTTCCTTAGGTTTTTTAAGCCAAAATAGAATAATTCTGTAAAAAGCAAACCAGAAATTTCATCACGGTCTTCATGATGTTGAATAAAGCATCAATCCATGTCTTCTTTCTGGGAAGAATATCTACATAAACTCTGGAATTCTAAAATATAAATTTATATTCATTTTATTTACAGCTAATTCTATTTTCACACTTTGGTGATTCATGATCGCTGAATTACAAAACTAATCTGATATAGGAAGGACTTTCAATTAGATTAGCATCCTAAGATATTTGAGAATTGTGTGTGTGTGTGTTATTATTATTATTTTTTTTCTGAACCCTACTTGGGCTAATGCTTCAAGATACTGAAAAGAACTATGTAGGTTTCCCCTCTTTCACTTAAATCGAAAAAAAAAAAAAATACCTAGGTGCATGGTTAATTAGAGGCTGTGGTTTATATTTTGGAAAGTTGTAGTTCTTGAACTCATCATTTGAAGAAACACCCGGCCAAGTTTCCTGAGATGGAGTTCCTGAATTCAAAAACAAACAATTGATGTATTTATAGATATGTATAAGAATTTATATACACATAAATTTTATATACGCACATATATATATATAAATAGAAGTAACTAGGAAAGTGTCTTAGAGAACACTGTACATTTACTAGATGACTGAACTATTTCAACTGAAACTGGAATGACAGACATAATTAACGTATATGGATTTTACCGGATTATGCAATGATGCCATAAAAATGATGGTGCCCTGGCCCTTTTCTATCTAGTTGACACCTAAGCTAGAAATATTTCCTAGTAATATGCTAAAGGCCAATATTCAATAGTATTTTTCTTCTCTGTTCTTCCATAAAATCTTTATTGCAAAAGTCAGACTTCAGTAAATGAAAAGGAGAAGTTACCTAGAAAGATCAGTCTTTATAATTATGCAACTGTAATTCCTATAAATAACAGTTATTTACATGGTCTCAGTATCAAATTTTTAAATATAAATTTTTTAGAGATGAAATACTATCTAGTTAGTTGATCAAAGGTGCAAAATCACTGGAAAAGATTTCTTTGTTACCTAGCAGTCGGAAAATTAAGTGCAGTTCATCTTCCACAGTTGATCCTGGAAACAGAGGTCTTCCAGAAGCCATTTCAAAGAAAATGCAACCAACACCCCTTTAAAATATACCATGAAAGGAAAAAAAAAAGGTGAGTGATCATTTACACATTATGAAGCCAAGAACCTTTTTTGTACAAGCCTACTAGTAACCCTCCTGCAGAGATTTTTCAGAACCAAATAAAATTAAATTGTTAACATTTACCCTATTTGTTTCAACTTTCATATTGCTATATCCATTTTTTCTACTTAAAATGTTCAGCTCTCCTCTGCATGATCCATGAAGAATAACATTAACAACAGCTAATGATGGAATGCTTACTATCTGTTAGGAGCTATTTTTTTAAGTGCTTTAATTATTATCTCATTGAATCCTTATATCAGCTATAATATGGATCACGGACTGGAAGGAGGCATAAGACAGGAAGGAAGAAAGCCAACTGAAGAGATTGTTATGATAATTCAGGAGATTACAGTGACCCGAAGTAATACAGTGGGCAGTAGGGACAGACAGAAGCAAATGACTCAAGATTTTTCATGTAGGAAGCACAGATAGAACATGTAGGTGCAGGGTGTGTGTGTATAAGAGAAGGAAGAGAAAGGGATGGAGGCTAAGTGAATGGACAGTGTCTTCCAGGAACTATGTGAATACACTTAACTTTAAGACACAGTCCTTCCATTAAAGGGCTCACAATCCAGTAACTGTATATAAAATTTTACTTGCTAAAATGTTATATAAAACAAGATTTTATATAATTGTTCAAGACAACAACAGGAGGAAGTATATGACTATATCACTACATGAAGAATATAGACTCTAAATGCTACTGCAGATCAGAGGAAGGAATTACCATCTGCTGCTGGGGAAAAGGAAGGATTTATGAAGAGCTGTATTTTGAAGGTCACTAGGCACAGGGCACAGTCAGAGGAGCAGAGCAGGCATTTCAGATGGGTGGAATGGTATGAAGAAAAGAGCAATGGTGGAAAAGTTCAGATTATTTTTGAGTGACAGTGAGTAGCCCATTTGACTAAAAGGGATTATCTGTGTAGAGGAATAGTCTGAATTAAGTTGGAAAGGCTAGTTTAGAGATATCTTATGGAAATCTTTAAATTACCAGATTGAGGAACTGTAGGCAACAAAGGCACATGAGTAATGTCATGATCACAGTGGTGTGTAAGAAAGATGGCTACCTATATTCTGATAATTATTTTTTCATCAATTTATAGCAGGTGAATTCTGGTCAATATTAAATGGTGAATAAAAAGAATTATGTTTTAAATTACTATTATAAGACAATCTTTTAAGTGCTTTGTATGGATCAGCTCATTTAGTTTTAACAGTAGTCACAGAACAGCCTTCGAAAAAGTTACTATATAAATAGTCACCATTCCTATTTCCTCAAATGAGGGCACTGAGGCACAGGCCAATAATTTAAGTAAGGTTATTATATAATTATAAGTGGCAGAATTAGTATTTAAACCTAGATGATCTTACTCCCATGGCAGAACTCAATCGTTACACCATAGTTCCTTAAAATAATATCTCCTTGAAAGTTAAGGATCTATTAGCATGCCCCGTATTAACAGCTATGATTCTTTCAGAACTATACATAATAACATCTGCATATATTTACCACATGTCAATCTGTGTTGAGTACTCTGAGGAACCCAGAAGCACATCAGGAGGCCGGTACCACAGTGTGACAACTTCATTTGAGTAGGTCTTTGTGGGAACTGACTTGGCTCTGGCTAGTCCTTCACAGGGAAAAGAAAATAAAGATTTAAGAAATAGCTAAAATGGATTCCCAGCCCATTGCCTCAGCATAACTCCAGACTAAGGGATGCCTGAGATGGCTCCCTGGTAGTTTCAAGAAGCTTCAAAAAATTATTTTTATGAATTTTTTTTTGAGTGTTCATGATCTTGGATCAGCAAATCTAATGTTGTTGTTGTTAGGTGCCATCAATTCAGTTCCGATTCATAGCGACCCTATGCACAACAGAATGAAACAGTGCCGGGTTCTGAGCCATCCTTACAATTGTTGTTATGCTTGAGCTCATTGTTGCAGCCACTGTGTCAATCCACCTTGTCGAGGGTCTTCCTCTTTTCCACTAACCCCGTACTTTGCCAAGCATGTTGTCCTTCTCCAGGGACTGATCCCTCCTGACAACATGTCCAAAGTATGTAAAACGCAGTCTCACCATCCTTGCTTCCAAGAAGCATTCTGGTTGTACTACTAAGACAGATTTGTTCGTTCTTTTGGCAGTCCCTGGTATGTTCAACATTCTTCGCCAACGCCACAATTCAAAGGTATCAATTCTTCTTTGGTCTTCCTTATTCACTGTTCAGCTTTCATATGCATATGATGCGATCGAAAATACCATGGCTTGAGTCAGGCACACCTTAATCTTCAAGGTGACATCTTTGCTTTTCAACACTTTAAAGAGGTCCTTTGCAGCAGACTTACCCAATGCAATGTGTCTTTTGATTTCTTGACCGCTGCTTCCATGGCTGTTGATTGTGGATCCAAGTAAAATGAAATCCTTGACAACTTCAGTCTTTTCTCTGTTTATCATGACGTTGCTTATTGGTCCAGCTGTAAGGATTTTTGCTTTCTTTATGTTGAGGTGTAATCCATACTGAAGGCTGTGGTCTTTGATCTTCATCACTAAGTGCTTCAAGTCCTTTTCACTTTCAGCAAGCAAGGTTGTGTCATCTGCATAACACAGGTTGTTAATGAGTCTTCCTCCAATCCTGATGCTCCATTCTTCTTCATACAGTCCAGCTTCTCGTATTATTTGCTCAGCATACAGATGGAATAGGTATAGTGAAAGAATACAACCCTGATGCACACCTTTCCTGACTTTAAACCAATCAGTATCCCCTTGTTCTGTCCGAACAACTGCCTCTTGATCTATGTAAAGGTTCCTCATGAGCACAATTAAGTGTTCTGGAATTCCCATTCTAGCAAATCTAATACTAAATAATAATAATTCCTAAACAAAGACTATGCTTACTTTAATGCATTTGAAGGCACCTGGTACTGTGTCTGGGTTAATTTAAACACAAGACATTTTCCTTCTCTCCATGAATCATGATGCCAGAATCATTTCTTAGGTGAACTTCAATTAACACAAAATAGGATGACACTGAGATAACACAGTTTGATTTCTTACAGATATAAGCACTTACCAACTTTTAACCTGATTCCAACTTTCATTTGCTATACTAATTTTTATTTAAAAACCTGAAGTTATTGTTCCATGAACCTTTTGAGTTTTATCAACAAGTTTCTTATGGAAGTCTATTTAGAGAAAGTATCATAAGTCAGAACTGACTCGACGGCAACTAACAACATCCTTGGAATAAGTTTCAATTCTGCTTTTTACTCTTTTTTAGGTTTTAAGTTATACAGATAATTCTTTTAGAATAAGATGAACCTTATCACCTTTGGATAGTATTAACTGCCTTAAATGATGGAAGACGTATCATTCCTTTGCCAATTTAATATGGAGTTCATGGTTTGTTCAGAAATAAGGGCTAGGTAGAGTTTGCAACTTTATCTCTTGAGCCACTAGCATATTTGTTTTTACTACCTCTAAGCCTTCAATTCCTGGTCACCTGAGAAAAAGCAACTTTAAAGGGTACCTGAAGCAAGAAATATAAATTTAACACATATCTTACTTTGAATAATAAAGAAGAAATCATTTTTGAGGCTGAGATTTCTGTTACATATAATTATGTATCTGATTAAAATAGTAAATAAGAAAAATGTCAGAAGAGTATAATTTAATTTTATTAAATCAGATACAGTCACACAAATGATACCAGAAACTTAAAGGAGCAGGCGGTATGCACGCTATCTTAGTTCAGTATTATGTCTAAGGAGTCCCTGGTGGTGCAAATAAATTAAATGCTTGACTACTAGCCAAAAGGTTGGCAGTTCGAATCCACCCAGAGTCTCCTCAGGAGACGGGCCTGGTGATCTACTTCTAAAAGGTTACAGCCTTGAAAACTCTATGGAGTATTTCTACTCTGCACACATGGGGTTGCCATGAGTCAGAATCAATTTGATGGCAACTAATAACAACAATTTATGCCTAAAGGATTTAACTGGTCAATGCTGACACAATTTTATTTAATTATCAGTTTTACCCTACAATCCCAACTTGGTGAAGTAAGTCCACCAATTATTTCCCTACCAAATTTGGTAAGTGGCAGGATGGGACATCTTTCTGATTTCTCTTCCTAATATTAACTGTGGGCTGTATGGAAGTTTAGGAGCCCTGGTAGCAGAGTGGCTTATGCACTCGGCTGCTAACCACCAAAAGGTCAGTGGTTTGAACTCACCAACCGCTCTGCAGGAGAAAGATGTGGCAATCTGCTTCCATAAAGGTTACCTCCTTCCATTTGATAAAGTCCAACATCAATCCTGATAAAAACTCTCAATAAAATGGGAATAGAAGGGAAATTGCTCAACATAATAAAGGGCATCTATATAAAACCCTGGTGGTGCATTGGTTAAGCATTCGGCTGCTAACCAAAAGGTCAGCAGTTTAAATCCACCAGCCACTCTCTGGAAACCCTATAGGGCAGTTCTACTCTGTTCTATAGGTCGTTATGAGTCAAAATCGACTCAACGACAATGGTTTTTTTGTTGTTGTTGTTATAGAAACCACCAGCCAACATCATTTTCAATGGAGAGAAGTTGGAAGCATTCCCCCTGAGAACAAGAATAAGACAAAGATGCCTTGTATTACCACTCCTAATTAACACTGTGCTTGTAGTCCTAACTAGACCAATAAAGCAAGAAAAAGAAATAAAGGGCACCTGAATTGGTAAGGAAGGAGTAAAACTATCTCTACTTGGACATAATACAATACTCTACATAGAGAACCCTAAAGATTCCATAAGAAAACTACCGGAACTAACACAAAGATTCAGCACAGCAGCACAATACAAGATCAACATATAAAACTCATTTTGAATCCTACACACCAATAAAGAGAACTTCTAAAAGGAAATCAGAAAAACAGTACCATTAATAATAGCCCCTAAAAAAATAAAACACTTAGGAAAATAAATATCACCAGGGATGTAAAAGACCTATGCAAAGGAAACTACAAAACACTACTGCAAGAAACCAAAAGATACCTACATTAGTAGAAAAACATATAATCCTCAATGTACAGGAAGACTCAACATTGTGAAAATGTCAATTCTACCCAAAGTGATCTACAGATGTAATGCAATCCATATCCAAATACCAACAGCATTCTTTAACAAGATGGAAAAACGAATCATTAAAATTATATAGAAAGGAAAAAGGCCCTGGATAATTACAGCATTGCTGAGGAAGAAGAACAAAATAGGAGGCCTCATACTGTCTGACCTCAGAACCTACTATACAGGTATGGTAGTCAAAATAGCCTGGTATTGGTATAATGACAGACACATAGATCAATGGAATGAAATCGAGAACCCAGACGTAAATCCGTCTACCTATGGTCGCTGATCTTTGACAAGGGCCCAAAGTCCATTAAGTGGGGAAGACAGTCTCTTTAACAATTAGTGCTGGCAAAACTGGATGTCCATCTGTTAAAAAAAACAGGACCCATACTTCACACCATACACAAAAATTAATTCAAAATGGATCACAGACCTAAATATAAAACCTAAAACTACATAGATCATGGAAGAAAAAATAGTGCAACACCAGGCGTTTCAATATATGGCATAAATAGGACACAAACTATAACTAACACTGTACAAATATCAGAAGATAAACTAGATAACCGGAATCTCCTAAAAATTAAACATTTATGTTCATCAAAAGACTTCATCAAAAGAGTAAAAAGAGAACCAACAGACTGGGAAAAATTTCTTGGCTACGACATATCCAACAAGGGTTTAATCTCTAAACACCTTAACAACAAAAAGACAAATAATTCAGTTAAAAAATGGGCAAAGGATATGAATAGACAGTTCACCAAAGAAGACATTAAGGAGGCTAACAGACACATAGGGAAATGATCACAATCATTAGCCATTAGAGAAATGCAAATCAAAACTACAATGAGATACCATCTCACCCCGATATTACTGGCACTGTTGGAAGAAGTACAACCAGAACACTCCTCAGAAGCAAGGATGGCGAGACTGCATCTTACATACTTTGGACATGTTATCGGGATGGATAAGTCCCTGAAGAAGGACATCATGCTTGGTAGAGTACAGGATCAACAAAAAAGAGAAAGACCCTCAACGAGATAGATTGACACAGTGGCTGCAACAATGGGCTTTAGCATAATAACAGTTGTGAGCATGGTGAAGGACCAGGCAGTGTTTCATTCTGTAGTACACAGAGTTGCTATGAGTCAGAACTGACTCGACAGCACCTAACAAAAACAAGAAGCAAAAAAACAGAAAATAACAAATGTTGGAGAGGTTGTGGGGAGACTGGAACTCTTATACACTGTTGGCAGGAATGTAAAATGATACAATGATTTTGGAAAATAATATGGCACTTCCTTAAAAAACCAGAAATAGAAATACCATATGATCCAGCAATTCCACTAATAGTAATATAGCCTAGAGAAATAAGAGCTGTCACATGAATAGAAATATTCACAGCCCTGTTCACTGCATTATTATTCACAATAGCAAAAAAGATGGAAACAACCTAAGTGCCCATCAACAGATAAATGGATAAACAAATTATGGTACATAATACACACTATGGAATATTACGCAATAATAAAGAACAATGACGAATCTGCAAAACATCTCACAACAAGGATAAATCTGGACGGCATTTTTCTGAGTGAAATAACCCAGACCCACCCAGTGCTGTCGAGTCAATTCCGACTCATAGCGACCCTGTAGGACAGAGTATAACTGCCCCATAGAGTTTCCAGGGAGCACCTGGCAGATTCGAACTGCCGACCCTTTGGTTAGCAGCAGTGAAATAAGTCGACCACAAAAAGACAAATACTGTATGAGACCACTATTATGAAAACTCAAGAAAGAAACAATCTTTGATGGTTATGAGGGAAGGAAGGACTGGACAGGGGACATCACTAACTAGATAGTAGTTAAGTAATAACTCTGGTAAAGGGAAATACAACACACAATATAGGGGAAGTCAGCACAACTTGACCAAGGCAAAGTCATAGAAGCTTCATAGACACATCCAAACTCCCTGAGGAACTGAGTTACTGGGTAGAAGGCTGCAGACCATGGTCTCGGGGGTCATCTAGGTAAATTGGTATAACATAGTTCATAAAGAAAATGCTATATATCCTACTTTGGTGAGTAGGGTCTAAGGGTCTTAAAAGTTTGTGAATGGCCATCTAAGATACATTTGCTGGTCCCATACCATCCGGAGCAAAGGAGAATGAAGAAAACCAAAGACACAAGGGAGAAATTAGTCCAAAGGACTAATGGACCACATGAACCACAGCCTCCAACAGCCTGAGCGCAGAAGAACTAGATGGTGCCTGGCTACCACCACAAACCACTCTGACAGGGATCACAATAGAGGTCCCGGACACAGCAAAAGAAAAATGTAGAACAAAATTCAAATTCACCCAAAAAAAAAAAAAAAAACCCCAGACTTACTGGTCAGGCTATGGAAGCCCAAGACTATGGTCCCCAGACACCCTTTTAACTCAGAACTGAAATCACTCCCCAAGTTCACCCTTTAGCCAAAGATTAAGCAGGTCTATAAAACAAACAATAACACATGTGAGAAATGTGCTCAGTAGCTCGATCATGACCAAATGGGGACATCTGTCCAAAAGCAAAGACAAGAAGGCAGGAAGGAACAGGAAAATGAGTTCTATGGAAATTGGGAACCTGGGGTGGAGAAGGGGAGAGTGCTGACACATCATGGGGATTGCAACCAATGTCATAAAACAATTTGTGTATTAATTGTTGAATGAGAAGCTAATTTGTTTTGTAAACTTTCATCTAAAGCACGATAAAAAGAAAAAAAACAAAAAATTACTGACTTGGAAACCCTATGGGTCAGTTCTACTCTGTCCTACAGGGTTTCACTGAGTCTACTATGGCAACAGATCTGGTTTAGTTTTTGGTACATGGAAGCTTAAAAGACAGAGCCACGAACTTCCTGTCCTATAGACTATACAATCAAAGCAAACTGCCAGTTACAATTTCCTTAGCACTTAATCTCCTGCTACTGAGGGGTTCTGAAAGAGGGTGCTTCCTCAAACATGTCCTGGTTCACAAGTAGAATTTCAGTCCTGGCATGAAGTAAAATGACCAATAATCTTTCCCAAAGCAAATTAATTAAATGTGATATGACATTATTATATATGGTGGCATTTTCCATTATTAATGAAAATATCTATTAGTAGTTCCTCATATTCAAATTATTTTCTAGTATTAATGACAATGCCTATCTATATTAGTAGAACCTAGATCTCTGAATTTCACCAATCACAAGAGGGGAAGTAGAATTTTCACAGGGTTCCAAGAACAATTTATAGTATAAACAGTGAGTTACATGACCCTCCCTTACTTGCATCCATAAGAACATTTACTGTGCAACCAATAAAAAATAACTAAAGTAATAGAAACAAAGTTGATTATGCCATCTCATAAAATATTCAGAATTTCTTGGTGGCCTGTGGGAAGATAAAATTTGCTTGGCTTGCTTTGTGGAGTTTAGAAGCAAAATATAAAGCACTCAAACTATTCTCCAATAAAAGCAGATTTTTTTGATGGTCCTTGACATTCCTTTTGCATTTCTAATAGCCATGTGGGGTCTTTCTATCACTGCCATTCATTTGGGGGTTAAGGAACAAGGAGCAATAAGTGCAGCTTGTCTAAAACTAAAAAAAGGAGAGAGAGAAAATAATAATTATAAGGGAAATAATTACATAAACTATGCTTGGAAAGAGACTTTATGACCTATGTAAACATATGCAAATAACTTTAAGTTTTTGTTTAAATACACAGGGCCCACCCATTTCTTTTAAAGGAAGGAAATACAAATAAACAACCCTACCTTTCAAACGAACAGTAAATGTTAAATGAGCAAAAGTATAGGAATTTCTAGAAAGAACTAGTTAATAACAGTGAACTCTTAATCCGTTGCTAACAAAATAATACCTGAAACTTTCATATTTATCAAATTTAATGAAATACTTCAAAGTAAAACTACCAAAGTCATTTATGGAAAATTCATAAATGCTAAATATGGAAATGACAAAAGCATGGGCTATTTAAAACTAAGTTCTATTAGAGTATTCAAACTTACAAATGTAGAATATAAAAAATTCAAAGTTACACAAAATTGTTACAATATAAAAAGTTTAATAAATATTCTTTTGCAGGCTTCCAATCATATAATCCGTATGATTCACTAGAAAGTAAAACCCTTTAGATCTTATTAAGCATGAGACAATTACTAAAAAGCTTAATCCTCCTACGAGCAAAAAGAATGTGCAATTTCATCTTCCTCTCTAATCTATTAAAGTCTGATTAGCTGAAGAGATACATACAAACAGCTGTCAATTAAATCACTGTGCATATAGACCCAGGGTCATGATCGTAGGCATATTAAGAAAATTCTTTTCAGTAGTGGCTTCTAAACTTTTTGGTCTCAGGGCCCCTTTACACTTTTAAAAATTATTGAGAACTCAAAGAGATTTTGTTTATGTGGATTACATTTACTGATACCTGCCATATTAGAAATTAAAACTGAGAAAAAAATATTTACTCATTAAAAACACCAGTCATTACATGTTAGTATGGATGACATTTTCTATGAAAAATATTCTATCCAAAACAAAACAAAAATTAGTAAAAAAGAATGGCACTGTTTTGCACTTTTGCAAAATTCTTTAATGTCATCTAGCTTAACAGAAAACAGCTAGATTGTCATTATCTGTTTCTGCATTCAATCTGTTGTGATTTATAGCTTTGAATGAAGTAAATGGAGCTCCACAGATATGAAGCTGGAAAGAGGACTAGCATTTTAACAGCCTTTTCTGATAATCGCAGATATTCTTCTTTGATACTACTTCAGAACTTGAAAATGTTTTGTGGCGACTGAAACTGTATCAATGTACTTGTCATACTGTTACATTAAAATCCTTTGGTCTACCTTGTGCTTTGGATCTTTTACTCACATACGATTTTGCAATATCTTGCATTTGTCATTAGAAAAATACTGGTTCCCAGAGTATGCAGATCTCAACAAAATCATATTTGTGTATCACCACTGCTCTAATGAGAAAAGTTAGTATTAGGAAGCTAACAAGCTTAAGTGGCAGATTCAACTTTCCAAAATCTAATTTCTACTTAAGAACTCAAATTTTACTGTTGGAAAGAAATACTTTCAGTTGTTTTCCTTGCAATGACAGGCTCACTGCATTCATTTTCAAGTAAATGTGTGCCAAGTACCCAAGTCTGAGTAGCCACAGCTCGATGGTCATTTTTTTTTTTTTCCAAGTAAAAATGATGTATCATGAAAAATAAAAAAGGGCTGGTTCAGCTTGCACTTAAATAAGTACAGAAGTACTTTTTCTTGTGTAAAGTAACCTCAGTACTTCTGTGTGCAGCAAACGTGCTTCAGAGATCTTCCCATTTCACCACACGGAATACTAAAAAGACTCAGGGATGGAGATTTAATAATAAATGGTACTGCTTCACCAAGAACCTTTTAAAATGTAACCAGCACTTGATTCCTACAAGTGTAGAGTGGTGAAGAATACAATGACTGCAAAGTCCAGCTGGGTGCCACTGCCTTGATTTCTACTATGGCACCAGAAGCTTTACTCCTTACTGCTCTTAGATAATCGTGCAAATATTAACACAGTGAAAGGCAAATGACATCTTAGTACAAGTATGATAATATATCTTACCTTAGAGACTCCTAAGAGGATCTCAGGACCCTAGAGATCTACGGACCACACCTGAGAACCAGTAGCTTTTTGTATTTGCCACTTATGATCACAAACAACTCACCACCAAGGTTCTGTCAAATCTCTTACTCTGTGAGCTACCGAGAAAAATTCTAAACCCACATGAAAGTGATGACACACTGTAACAATAGTTGTTTTAGAAAACTTAATATCCTGAAAGTGTTTACAAACATCTCACACGTTCCATACCAAAATCTGCTAGCTTTAATTCTCCTTTTTCATTAATGAGGAGGTTCTGTGGTTTCAAGTCTCGATGCAACACCTTTCTTCTGTGGCAATATGCCAAACCACGTAAAATTTGGTATAAAAACAGCTATAAGAAAGAAATAAATAGAAATTAGTCTTAAAAACAATGAGACATACTTTGCTATAAGCATAAGTTAGGGTAGGCAAAAAAGTAACTGGTCTAGAAAAGTAAAAGAAGAAAAATAACCACACCCTTTTTTTTTTTTTTTTTTTTTTTTAGGTACAAAACCTTTTCTTCATATCATTGTTTTCCGAGTTTTACAATTTATTATTCTATTTGAAGCATGAATCAGGAAGACTGAAGAAGTGATGCCTTTGAATTACAGTGTTGGCTAAGAATATGGAATGTGCCACAGACTGCCAAAAGAACAAACAAATCTGTTTTGGGAGAAGTACAGACAGAATGCTCCTTAGAAGCAAGGGTGGCGAGACTACATCTCACATACTTTGGACATATTATCAGGAGGAACCAGTCCCTGGAGCAGGACATTATGCTTGGTAAAGTGGAGGGCCAGTGAAAAAGAGCAAGGCCCTCAAGGAAATGGACTGACAGTGGCTGCAATGATGAGCTCAAGCATAGCAATGACTGTGAGGATGGCGCAGGACCAGGCAGTGTTTCATTCTGTTGTACACGGGGTCTCTACAGGTTAGAGCTGACTCGATGGCACATAACAATAACAACATTTGAAGCATCTGCCCCTTTTTTAAGTCTTAAAATACCTGAAATTGTAAGACTTTTTTAAGTCTTACAATACCTAAATGAAACTTTGTCTTAGCAGTAATGGCTCAATTGTTACAAAAAATAATTAAAAATAAATATATCCTCATAAACTTACAGGGCTCTAAGGTTTACAGTTTGCTTATGAAATTCTGGCAAAATAAAAAACCACACACACACAAAAATCTGGGCAGTGTCTTAAAAATAAGGCATCAGAATTGGTGGTTTTATGAAAACTACAAGGTGCTGTATATGATGCTGTATAGTTCTAGCAAATTATATCCTATAAAAATAACCTAAACCAGCTTCATTCACCCACCTCCTAGGGGACTTTATTTCAGTGCCTCCTACTCAGCCTTCAAATCTGCTATGATTAGCACTCAGTGACTCTTTGAGAAAAGCAAGTCCTATAAAACTAGTGGCAGGCTTTTTGGTGGAAAAAGGGATGTGGAACATAGGAAATCTTCGCGTCTTTGGGCCTAACAGAAAGAACCTCAAGTGCAAAGGACTCAAGAATGCACCTTCAGTTCACTTGTAGGTGAAAAACAGAGCGTTAGCACACTGAGAACAAGCCAAAGCAATAGGAGAAAAAGAGGTCTCAATGAATTCAAAAGCACAGAGTTTCTATACTCTACATATTTGTGTGTTATGAGAATTCTAAAATTACTCTTTACTCTATATTCCTATTGCCTTTTATGTTTGGAGGAGCCTTGGTGACACAGCGATTAAGAGCTCGGCTGCTAACCAAACAGGTTGGCAGTTTGAATCCACCAGCTGCTCGTTGGAAACCCTATGGGACAGTTCTACCCTGCCCTCTAGGGTTGCTATGAGTTCGAATCGACTCGATGGCAATGGGTTTTTGTAAGGATGACACAAGACCGGGCAGCGTTTCATTCTTGTGCACAGTGTCACTATGAGTCGGAACTGACTCGACGGCGCCTAACAGGAACAACAACAACGTGTTTAAAAAGTACAAGGGAATAAAATGCTTTCCAACTTAAATCAGCCATGTAGGCCTGGCTTAAAAAATACAAACTTCTCAAATCTTTGTCAAACTATGACAATTAAGGTCTTTCCAAATTATTACTAATATGAAAGGAAAAACAAAAATCACAAACAGAAATATATACAAATGAGATTCACAGCACCTTGCAAAATGAAAACAATTCTTAAAGAAGGTATAGGTAAATAAATTTACACTTAGAGCCCTATTTAAAAATTCTTATAGCAACATGTACCTATGCTGTGAGCTGTGTTTTAGTAACATCTCCTTTGTATCTACCAAAATTACTATTTAAAAATACGTAAGTTACATACATATATATATATATATATATATATATGTTTAAAATTACTATCTACAGAATTGAAAATATCTCAAATACACAGCTAGAGTAGTCTATTTCCAGAATAGGCTCTCACAAACTGTTGGCTGAGTTTGGATGAATTAAATCTTTGCTAAATTTGGAGTATACTAGTCAGATCAAAGAGACCTACTGGAAGAAAACAACTATATCCAATGCTTTTACTCAATTAATTATTCTGGGTTTCATCTCACACTAAACACTATACCAAACTTTTCTGCCACCCTTATTCATTAGATTAGCACCTTGAAAAGTTATTTTTTGTTGCTGTTGTTGTTCTTTAAATATATCATGGGAGTTTGCCATTTAAAGTAGGCCTTCTGCAGAACACACTCACCATTTTTATTTATTTTAAACATTTGAATTTTGATATCATACTTTTTTTTTTTTAAGCAGAATACACTTGTAACATTTATATTAAAGAAAATCAGTGTTATAACATGAACCAAAAACCCAAAAAATACATTGCCATTGAGTTGACTCCAACTCATACTGACCCTACAGGACAGGGCAGAACTGCCCTATAGGGTTTCCAAGGAGTGGCTGGTGAATTCGAACTGCCGAACTTTTGGTTAGTAGTCAAACTCTTAACTGCTCCACTACCAGGGCTCCTATCACGTGAAAGGAGATGTCAAAAGTAGTTTGTTTTTTTCACACTACAAAAGGGTTTTATTACATAAAGGTCTCTCAGAGTATCTACAGTATTTTCATTACATCATTAAACAGTTTCAACAGAATATGAGCACTATAGAAATTTAGATTTAAGTGACTTTCTTAAAGCTCAGAAAGTGATTTTAAGAAACCGGAATCTATCAAAAGTCCAATTCATTTTTTAAAATAAATGAATACTTATGACCGAGACTGCTTACTGAACCCTACTATCCGCTCTCCTTTCTCTTCTGTGAGTACTATAGCCTTCCAGGCTTCAGGTGGGCACATGACCTGCCCCAGCAGAAGACCAGGTTTTTGAGAATTCTTGCCTTTTAAGGAAGGCTGTATCATTAAATCAAAATGTGTGTGGAAGTTCAAAAGTAGTTTTTAAAATACTTTTAATGTGAAGCGGTTCTACAAAAAGGTCTAATCCTAAGAAATGCTAAAGTGTAGTAAGTAGAGGTCTGTGTAAATATGTTCAGAGGACAGTAACCTATTTGAAACACCACATAGAAAATCCGGAAACGGAACAGTTATGAAGCCTGTACATTTCATTATGCAGTGTTTGCCTAAATTTAAATAAAATTTCACACTATGTACTTCAACATACCTTTACATTGTGCATACTCATGATGTTTCCGCAGTCATCCATGTACTGTTTTAGGTCTTTGTCCTTAAAAAAAAAATAGTACTTCATTATGAGACATATAATTTTCAGAATGCATGGCAGATTCAATTAATGGTATTTAAATTTTAAAAATAAGTTGCTTTTCAAGGAAAGATATTGGATGCATCACAAACAAAATTTAATTAAATACCAACATCTAAGCAATAATGTCTTTGGGGCTGTTAAAAAGTTCAATTTCTTGCTCTGATTTTTAAAGCAAAATTAAATATATTTTTTTTTATTATTTAATGCTTACCAGATACTCAAAGACCAGAGTCAAAGATTTATCTGTGTGAACAATGTCATGTAAGGTAACTATATTCGCATGTTTTAGATCCTTTAACAGTGAAACTGCAAAACAGAAAAAAGTCAATTATTCAGTCTGTGTAGTAGTAGCCAGTCTTTGTAAAAACCTGAAGTAAATTTAGCACATGATTTGATTGAGTTTAAGATTCTCTTGAATTTAAATCAGTGATTCACCAGGGAGACTGGCAGTAGAAATTTTAACAGAATCAAGCTTAACAATCTTTTTTTCATGGTTCTGGGTTTGATGTTACAACACTTAAAATTGTCCACAATATTATAATAAAACTCTCTACATTATCTTCTGCTTTTTCTTAAATGTTAACTATTGAGACTTTTGGGATTCATTTGGATATAAAGTGCCAAGTACTCCCCGCCCTAAATTGCTAACCAGTTGCCTCAGTTTTCTGAATAATCTACCTTTTCTTTATAAAATGGTATCATGATGTAAGTACATTAACTTACTGTATATATTAGTTTATAATTAGTTTTCCCATGCACCAATATATAATAACATTTCTCTATGGCAAATATTTATACAGGAAAATGATTTTTAATGCCTCCATAGTATTTCATTATAAACTATACAATATAGTATTACAGTTTAATCCCTCTCTGTTGGATATTTCAGTTTTAAAAATTAACTTTTTTTTTTTAGTCTAAATTTATCTTCCACTCAGCTATTATTTCTATATCTAAGCTCTTTTTCTGGAGCCCTGGAGCCGTAGTGGTTAAGAACTTGGCTGCTAACCAAAAAAGGTCTGCAGTTTGGATCCACCAGTTGTCACTCCTTGGAAACCCTGTGAGGGTTGCTATGAGTTGGAATCAATTTGATAGCAATGGGTTTGGAAGCACTTTTTACTTCCAAAAAAATTAACTCATTATCCAGCTTTGGTTTTAAAATGTTCTAGATAAATTTCATAATACATTTCCTCATGAAAGACCAAATTATACCTTCTCTTATAGCTGTGCAAGGTGCACCCTCTTCATGTTCCAATCGGATCTCTTTTAGTGCCACCAAATTCTCCGTCAATTTACTTCTGCCTTTATATACAGTTGCATATGTTCCCTATAAAATTTATTTTTGAAAGATACATCAAAATTATCATGAGCATCCATCTATACAATCTATACAACAGAAAGCCCTAACCGAATTTCTAAAAAAAAAAAAAAAAAAATTTTTTTTCCTACGCATATGCTAAATTCCATCTTGCAAAGAAAACTCCACAATTATCCATCTTGATTTTCTACAGCCAAGAAGATTTTCACAGCTTCCGCACTTTTCTAACCCTACAGAGTGCCTCAAAAGTATGGAAACATAAGAAAATATTTATTTTTTGTACTTTAATGACTGGATTGATAGCTTTATGTACAAAGATATTTTACCTGCAATGGTGTGTGGAGACTGAAGAAAACTTGTTGAACATACTATTTGAAATTTGAAAATGTAACTAACATGTTGTTAAATTAGAAAAGTTTCACCCAAGTTTCCAGACTTTTCAGAATCTTTCTACATTAAACATCCACTAAAAAAAGCAAACATATTCTACAGGAGGTCTCTTTCATCTTTGCCAAGTTAGCCCTCAAACTCCATCAAGGCTTCCCTAATAACTAACTCTATGATAATTTTTTTGCCCTTTCTCACTCTGGGACATAGGCTCTTTCGAAATTAGTCAGTACTAGTGTAAGTTCAAGGAAATCAAGGTATTATCAGCCAAGAATTTCCCTGACCATCATTGAGACATGTTTTTATTCTTAAAGATAGTATTTTGATTTTTCACAGGTTTGAACTCACGCTATTTCCTATATGACTGCACAGACAGCAGACTGCCAGGAAGCTAACAAATTGATGCCTGTTTTGTTACCAAGAAAGTACAGTACTTTTTGCTTCAACGAAAGAATACAAGGGTATTTTTAAAAAGGAAAAAAAGCACTCATTTCCTCCCAAACTGATGGAATAACTTCAAGAATTGAAGTGCTTTTTCCTTTCTATCTGTTGCCTTCTCAGAACAAGATATAATCTT
The DNA here is from genome assembly GCF_030014295.1 of Loxodonta africana. NCBI lineage: Eukaryota > Metazoa > Chordata > Mammalia > Proboscidea > Elephantidae > Loxodonta > Loxodonta africana. Next base: position 35,468,183 of record NC_087345.1, on the reverse strand, counting down.
TTAGAAAATAGTGATTACATATTTTTTTCCTAGGTTGGCAAAAATTGTGGATTTACACAGGGATTTATGTAAGGAACAAGAAAAAAAAAAAGTGTCTTTTATTTTTGAAAAAGGTATTTACTTACCTCTCCAAGCTTTTCCAATTTGATGTAGGTTTCCATTTTCCCAAACCCAATTTCTGACTATAATGAAAGCAAACAATTATAAACTTGATGTTATTCTTAAAATTTTAATGAATCTTTTTCTCAACTTCTGAAACTACATTGCTCTAGTGTCTTAGAATAGAAAGATCTGATGATAACCAACTTGTTGAACCCCTTTCCAGTTTTAAAATATACTCTATGTTAGAACATTCAAAGGTTCAAAAACATTAGACTTCACCATTAAAATGATCAGCCCATCCTTTAAATAGATCAGTTAACATTTCATTATGAAATCTTTTTGTTTCATTCTAAAGCCTTGAAATTTTAAGACATCACAGCATTTTAAGATACTAAACAATCTTAGAAAAATTTCTTCTCAAAGAAATTGTAAAATAATTTTTCTATATATCCTGTACCAGCGTTTGTGTTCCCTAAGAAGATCTGAAAGCCCTAAAATACTATTTTTCTTTCAGGTTTTCCAACGAAAATACAACTTAAAAAACAACTGAAAATCATACTCTGCTATGGATCAGGAAATAACGGACATGGAAAAAGCAATGTAAGTCTAATTCTGCCACATTCCACTCCCCCCCGCCAAAAATTGCTTTAAAAGCGAGTTCTCAAATCCATTGTTTTTTAACCTTGAACTTGCTTGCCTATTTTGTATGGACTCAAAGAATGAGGCAAATATGTAATACACCTAAATATGTAATAAAGATGTAATATTTAAAAACTAAAATAACTAAACCAGCAAACAAAGAGAAACAAAAGCATGAACAATTTAGGAATAAAGAAAAAAGCAAATATAGATGGAAAGTTACTGAGAAAGAAAATTGAGGAAAAAAAGGTAAACAAATAGAAAAAGAAAATTTTCTTCATGTCCAAAGCTGAATGGCCAAAAGTAGCAAAAGTCCCTCAAAAGAAATTGCTCTTATCCTTTTGTTACAATGATACATATCATATTAAAAGCCACATGGAAAACTGCATGTCAAACAAAATCATTCCATTTTGGTTAGCTAATAAAAACTCTAGTCACAAGTGGTATTACTGAATGACTGGAGAAGTACTGCTTTTTATAATTTTTTCTATATGTGATGGACATTTTTCCCTATATGTAAAGAAGGGTTTTTTCCCATAAAATTCTAAATAAAAAAATTCAGTTTTAGAATCACACACCATCCGCTTATGTATTTTCCTGCATATGACTCAAAGATATTAAGTACTTGCTTTCTGTTATCAACAATTTTGCCAAATAACACTTACAAATACAAATGAAGTTTAAATTGTAGTATCAAAAATGTGGCAAACAGTCCATTTTCTGGTACAAGACAGCCTGATGTGGAATAACCTTTTAGTTTATGTATGTTTGTACAGTCCATTTACATATGGTCTTAAATAACTGGTACTTTAAAAAGGGTAATTGCCAAGGTCACATGAACTACAATAGAATGTGTTCATTTTCTTATACTATCTCTGGAATTCGGGCTCTTAAATTTACAGATCTGGAACAACTGCAATTTTGCCATGAATTTTTAGTCTTGTGGAAAGGAAAAAAAAAAAAAAGCTATTGTGAAAATAAATGGAAACCAGTATGAACAAAACTAAAATTCCTGAAAAATAAAATAAAATTGTCATTATCTAAGAAGCACATGGGAAAACATAACTGTAAGCTAGAAATTTTTTCTTCTTAGGATAGGGAAATCTTCTTATCTTTTTATCTTAAATGTGACTGGCACCACCCTCACCCTCCCCTCTTCTTCCTGATTTGAATGAAGACATGAATGGTACTTAGAGGTATATGGAAAAGAGCTCTGGTGGTGCAGTAGCTCTAAGTGCTCAGCTGCTAACCAAAAGGTTGGCAGTTCAAACCCATGAGCCGCTCCATAGGAGAAAGATGTGGCAGTCTGCATCCGTAAAGATTACAGCCTTGGAAACCCTATAGGATTGCTATGCATCAGAATTGACTCAACTCTTTTCTTATTCATCTTTTTATCTTAAATGAATGAATACTAGTATGTCCATGAAACATCAAACACACTTTATTCCAATGGTGACTATGATAAAATGCCCAGGTTTACTTTAAAGTGTATGTAAATGGACTACAAACTAAAGGCTATAAAGACAAAAATGTTATAGAGATTACCATATCATATATAGCATCTAAGGGGTAAAGTCTATAAGGGATGTACCAAAACCTTATTACGAACTCACTCTTTAAGGAATGAAATTCAGTGACATCGCTAGAATATGCTAAAAATCTGTTTTATGAAAAAGAAAGTAAACTTTTGACTATAATTATGAGGCTGAATTTAAATTTGAATAATAGGTTAATAAAGTAAACAGCACAGCTGAGTTCTACCCATGCAGGCAGGCAGACAAAAGACACGGCTATACTAGTGAACTGTCTGTCAGAACTTAATTCAAAGAGTAAAGTGCACTTACCCTACCCCCCATTTTAATAATTTCCAACTTTAAGGATTTAAGAATTACATCCAAATATTACTTACTGGATCTTTAAATGAAATTTTTTAGAAACTTTTGCTTGCATTTTTAGCTGCTGAACATGACAAGATTAACAATAGATATAATGACTAGATTGTTGACATGCTCTCCTACAGAAATTATTCAGAGGACAAAGGACAAAGCTCATTTATTCAACATTTACCAAGTACAAGCTAGGTGCTGGGGATACAGTAAAGAAGACAGATACGATTCTTGCTTTTTTGGGTTCAGGATCTACACAGAGTTCTATCTTAGATTATTTTAGAATTTTTTTTAAGGTTAAATGTTTTATAAAAAAGGAAGTAATAGCTAAAGAGATGGCATGATAAGCTTTATATTTTAATATAATATAAAAAGCCCTTTAATCTAATCTAATTCTGCTTTCCAGACAAATGAAGATGAGTTTCTTCCGATACGTCATTGTTTCAAGAGAACACTTTGCTTATTGGCAGCTCCAAACTCCTGTTCAGATGGCTCTCTTAGAGGATAAAAAAAAAAAAAAAAAAAATTTTTTTTTTTTTTTGATAAGACGATGGGAAAAAAAACCTTTACTATAATTCAATATAACTTGTAATGGTGTCAAGAGTTACGGGAGATTTCTTTATTTCTTTGGATCTGGCAACATAATCACTGTACTGCCGTTGTAAAGATGTACTAACATGCTGGCAATGCCATTTTAATTGAGCTTCAAAACAAATGAAGTATGTGTACAAGTTCTATAGGTCTCATTCTAAAAGTGTGCGTGTGTATAAGACAGACCAGGGGGAAGAGGGAGGTTTTCTGAAACACCATTTCCATCCCATGAGATTTACCAAGTTATTACTCATAGAAATGTGTTCTTTCTCTTCAATTACGCAGGGGCAGGAAAGATATTGAAAACCTTTATTCTTAGTTTTTTTTTTTTTTATATATCTTATAAAAATTGCTGTTAGCATCATCATATCTGTACATAATAAGCCAAAGATAAATTACTAAGTTGTGGTTGGATTTGGAACCTTACTTCCACACTCCATAATGCATTTATCATTTTTCAGAGACATGAGGACTTAATATCCTCTTCGCTTACCTACTCCTAGAAATAAGAAAGGAATACATATGATCTATACTGGACAAATCTAATGCAAAAGACCTCTTTAAAGTGTTAAAAAGCGAAGATATCGCTTTGAGGGCTAAGGTGCGCCTGACCGAAGCCACGGTATTTTCAATTTTCTCATATGAATGTGAAAGCCAGACAATGAATAAGAAAAACCAAAGAAGAAATGATGCCTTTGAATCACGGCGTTGGCAAAAAATATTAGAATATACCATGGACTGCCAGAAGAATGAACAAATCTGTCTTGAAAGAAGTATAGTCAGAATGTTCCTTAGAAAGGGGCATGGCGAGACTTCATCTTCCGTACTTTGGACATGTTATCAGGAAGGACCAGTCCTTGGAGAAGGAAATCATGCTTGGTAAAGTAGAAGGTCAGTGAAAAAGAGTAAGACCCTCAGCAAGATGGACTGACACAGTAGCTGCAACAATGGGCTCAAACATAACGATTGTGAGGATGGCACAGGACTGAGCGGTGTTTTGTTCTGTTGTATATAGGGCCCTTATGAGTCAGAACTGGCTCAACGGCAACTAATAATGACATATCGGTAGAGCCATGAACGAGGACTCTAAACACTCACTAAACAGGAAGGAGCAAACAGGAAGGAGCAGACTCTTAAAATGTATATGACCTATAATTATGAGACAAATTTTCATATATAGGCTTTTATTCTTCTATAGTTGCACTTTTCCTCATAAAACTTCCACTAGATATGCCATGATTTTAGATGCAACAAAGCTCTGATGAATCCTGACTACACCTGACTATGGGCTTTCTCATTAGTTTAATATTTAACTCCCAGAACCTAGACAGTAAAAAAAAATTTCACGTTGAGTTAGAATATTACATTTCCTAACAACCATAAATGAATATTATATAGTATTTCAGCAAGCTAATAACCAATATTTTAACATGAGACATGACTAAATGTGGTATCCTGGATGGGACCCTGGGAGAGAAAAAGAATAAAGTATGGAGTTTAGATAATAGTAATGTACCAGTGCTGGTTCCTTAGTTATAACAATTGTACAAGAAAAGCAATGTAAAATGTTAACTGGATATGTGGTATATACAGGAACTTTGTATACTATCTTAGGAATTTTTCTATAAGTCTAAAACTATTATAAATAAAAAAGATGTTTAAATAAAAAGTGGGAAGAATTCAGTTGAGAGGGACAGACTAAATATACACAAATCTATAGGAATAACAAATATTCTAAGCATCCTCAGAATATGTGATAGGAGAAACTCCTCAATATTAAAAGAAGGAAAGAACAGAATGGATATAGATGTGGGTAAATTTATATGTCTGTTATTGAGAAAATGAGGCAGTTTCTGGCTAATGGCTTCTCTGCTCTTTATCTTTTAAGAGGAGGGATCATCAGCTTGCAGTGAGAAGAGAAACACTAACCAGAGAAAGACACTGGGGTAGCCGGTCAATACTGAAGGTTCATTTGAAGTTGATGATCATGAATTTATAGTGGAACCAATTAGCCCTATTATGTGACTTTTTCCAGCAAAGATGAATTCTGTGACTTGTTTCTTAATTCCTACTCAATCAAATGTTTTGTGTTATTTGAACTCTTATACGTATTACACAAGCTGACCTAAACAGCAAAGATGTCACTATGATGACCTAAGGTGTACACGTGACCCAGGCCATGGTCTTTTCAACTGCCTTATATGCATGTGAAAGCTGGACAGTGGAAATGGAAGATAGAAGAATTGATGCATTTGAATTGTATTTAACATACTGCAGACCACCAGAAAAACAAATAAACCAATCTTAGAAGAAATGCAACCAGAATGTTCCCTGGAAGGAAGGATGGTAAGACTTTAGCTCACTAATTTTAGCCACATCATCAGGAAAGAACAATTGCTAGAAAAGGACATCATGGTTGGAAAAGTACAGGGTTGGTGAAGGTGGCAGAGGCCCTCAGTGAAATGACTGACACAGTAGCCTTAACAATGGACTCATACATAGCAACAATAGTGAAGATGGCACAGAACTGGGCAACATTTTGTTCTGTTATACATAAAGTCGCTATGATGGTAACTAACAATAACACAACAACTTGTTACATATTGCTATTGGAAAATATGAAAATAAAAGTTTTATACTTTCAGAAAAACAAAGCTAAAAATTTATATTTGATCTGCTTGAAATATTATTTTATTTTTTAGATAAAGAGTATATTATCTATGGAATGCATGAACTCTGATACACATAAAGAACATTTTCTTTATCCTACCTGTTTCATATCCATCCTCTAACCTTCACTCTCTCCCTTCACATATAAACCTAGGATTCAGATACCCATACTAAAGAGCTGACCACATTGAAAAAAATTATTTTATTTTTTGTGTATATAATGAATATATTGTGTATGTAAACATGAACTCTAATACATGTGGCAAAAACCTTTTTGCCCATCCCCTTTCTATCCATCCCCTAACCTTGAACAATCCCCCCCCCCCACTTTAAATATAAACCTAGGGTACAGATTTCTATTTTGAATAACTTTCTGATATATCTCAAAAGAGATTGTTCTTTAGGTAATATGGATGAACAATGAAAGGGATGCAATGATAGAAAACAAAACACAGCTGGCATGGAGAATCTGAACTCTATAAGCCATTTCAGTATCAAAAAACAAGGGAAGTGGTAGGAACACCCAATCACAACAAAAAACTTCAGTCACCAAACATTCATTAGAGGGCACTGTTTTCCTTAATTTAATATGGACTGCAAAAGATAGCTCTTAAATGATAGCTTTAAGAATTACACAGATATCAAATCATACTTTAGTCCCAATCTAAACATTTAATAACTCCAAATTCATCTTAAGTAACAATCTTTGATAAAAATTGATAACCAAAGGGCACTAACTCAACTGGGCAAATGACAAAATTATTCTAACAAAATTATCTTAGGCAGTGATCAAAAATGTGATAGTAATAAACACAGTAGAAAATCAAGTTGGTGTTACATTTTTACAGTACTACGTATTGGTGAATATCAAGTAAATATGTGCTCATAATGTATATATATATATAGTATAATATAAAATATTTTATTCTTTAGATTATCTCACCAAAATAGATGCTTTTGGAGGATAAAAAACATTCCATGATATAATACGTAAAAGGGGATAAAACAATTGCCAGCAACTCAGTAGTCATCATCCATTCACTGCTTTTCCCTTAGACACAAAGTCCACCTGGGTGCCAGGTCCTATCTACTTTGTCTTTACACGATCCTCAGGATCTACTTTCTACTTTCTATTTCCACTATGACTGCCACATCAACCCTCATTTTGAATAGATTCCTAGTTCATCTCCCTGCTTCTAGTCTTTCTCTCCTCTAATTCATTGTTTATACTTTTCTTGAAGCTATGGTTATGAAACAAAAATATGATCATGTCAGTCCTAGCTTAAATAAATACCTACGATGTTCTCTTATTACTTGAGATGAAGTCCAGACTCCTTGGCCTGACATCTAAGGCTTTTTATAGTCTGGATCCATCCTATCCTTTCCAGCCCTCTTTTTTTTATATTATACTACATTTACCTTTCACATCAGTTATAATTTCCTCAACAAAACATATATAATCATATCTCTGGGTTTTAGTACACCACATTTCCTCTCCTTAGAACACCCTTCTAGGCACTGTCAGTTTAACAAATTCCTACTATCCTTCAAGGGCAATTTAAGTGCTACCTCCTCCATAAGCCTTTTATTTGCAAAGACATTTTACTTTCAGTACCTCTTGTTGTTACACTGCACTTCACATGTACTTCTAGCTATTGTCATCACACTGTATTTATTTATGGTATATATCTTTGACTAGAACATGAGAGCCTTGAAGCAGAGTCCATTTGGAGTAGAAAAGCACAGATACGGAGGCAGCTCTAAATTCTAATCCTAGCCATGCCAATTATTAGCTATGTAACATTAACACACTTTTCAAAATTGACAGACAAAAAAGAAAATATGAATAATCCAATATTAAAGAAACTGAATTCATTATTAAAAACACTGATTATAATTATAAATTTAATTCATTATTTAAAATCTCTAAAAAAAAAAAATTTTTTTTATTAATATAGATGCAAAACTCCAAGATGCTAATCCAAAATTGGCATGTAACATGATTATTTTCACAGAATATCAAAAAAAGCCTGTAGACAACCATTAGAATATACAAATATAACAAATTGCTGAATACCAAGTCATTACAAAAAAAAAATTACATTTAAGATATTAGTATTAAAAAAGTAAATTTAAAAATGATATAATTTAAAATAACATTAAGAAACAGAAAATTTCCAACAAAGATGCACAAACCTTTATACTAAAAACTACAAAACATTTAGAGAAATTAAAGATCAAAATAACTGCAGGGTTGATTTGAAGACTCAATATTGATAAGTTGGTTAAATACAAATCCAATCAAAATCCAGGAGGTGTTTTCATGGAAACTGACAGGCCAAATCTAAAATTTATATGGAAATGTAAAGGGCCAAGAATAGCCAAAGGAAAATCTTAAAGAAGAAAAAAACGGAGGACTTAAATAAGCATATAAATATTATAAAGCTATAGAAAATACAAGAAAGTGTAGCATGGACAAACTGAGCAATGGAAAGAAGAGAGTCCCGTAAGAGAGCCTCATAAATCACCTAAACTTATGTCAAAAGTGACACTGCAAGAGGAGAAGCTGTCTTTTCAATAAATGGTGCTGGGTCAATTGCTACATACCGGAAAAAGGTATTTATGACACATGTAAATGATAAAAGACCTTTATCTAGAATGTTTAAAGATTTCTATAAATCAGAAATAAGAATGCCAGATAACCCAATAGAAAATAGATAATAGTTTTGAACAGTTACTTCACAAAGAAGAATACCTAAATGGCCAATAAATGTATAAAAAGGCTTCACCTAAGTCATCAGGGAAATGTAAAATAAGGCCACAATGAGATACCATTAAGCACTCATCAAAAAAGTTTAAAAAAAAAAAAAAAAAGGCAACACACAAGAACTACCATACAGTCCTGGGTGGGAGTGCAAATCGGTACAACCACTCTGGAAAACTGTTTGACAGTATCTAGGAAAGGTGAACATATGCATACCATATGATCCAACAATTGCACTCCTAAGTATATACCCAAGAGAAATGCTTATATGTGTTAACCAAAAGACATACAAGAATGGTGATAGATTCACTATTTGGTAATAGTCAAAAACTGAAAACAACCCAAGTCTATCAATAGGGGAAGGGATAAAGTGAAGTACACTCACTCCTCACTTACCAACATGCTTAGGTTCCAAAGACCAGGTCATTACATGAAATTGGCATTATGCGAGAGTTGGAGGCCATGCCCCATCTTTAGTGCCGGTGTTCCTCCACCCCTCACCCCCGTCACTCACCACCCAATGGGTGCTCCCAGTGCATCTCCGGACTTGCATGGTGTGGTGGGCCTTCCTTCTCCACCGCGCCTTCCCTATCACTGTGGAGCCCACTGGGGTTGGGGGTGGTAGTGGTGGTGGTGGTCAGGTGTTACGCACCACCCACCTCTGCTGCCTGCCTTGGGCGGGGCCCCCACAGCCCCACTGCCTCCTTTCCTCTCCCTCCCTTTCCATCTTCCTTCACCAACCTCCCCTGGCACCTTTCAGCCCTTGCCTGGCCTCCCCCTGCTGACTTGTGATTTTGCCTCATCCTGCCATTGCCCCAGGTCCTCCATGGCTGGACCAGGATGTCACAGACAAACTAAAGAAGGTATCCTCCGACTGCTCAGTCATTGTCCCTCATGTGGCCCAGTCATCACCAAGGCCTCTGGTATATCATATGGGGTAGCCCCTAGAGGGAACCTCAGGCCCAGTTGTGGCCCCGCATGGGGCCTGGACCATCAGTGGCGCCACCTGAGAATTTTTTCAAAGTTGTCATAAATGTCAAATATTGAATAATGAGACAGTCAATAAACGAGGAGTAGGTATATATACAATGGAATGCTGTACAGCAATAAGAACAACTGAACTACAACTACATGCAACAACATGTATAAAGCTCACAGCATAATGCTGAGATAAAGAAGCCAACCACAAAAAAAATATGTATTGTATACTTCCATGCATATTGGGATACATACTGCATTTTATATACACACACACACACACACACACTTGGTATAAATACATTTTTATATCTTTGGATAAAATGTATTTTAATATTATATTTATATATTCATGATTATATAAAGTTCAAAAAGTTTAAATAAGAATAATCAGAAACGTATAGCATAACATTTAAAAAATAAATAAGAATATGTATGTGATGAGAATTTTAAAAAGTCTTTGCAGATATTAAAACATACTAAGAAAATAATATAATCAAATATCATGACACATGTGGGTAAAACTAAATCTATGCCATTAGAGGCAGGGATAATGGCTACAGTTGAGAAAGTGGGGAGTAGAAAGTGAACAGAAAGGTGGCAGGAGGGAGCTTCTGGAACTTTTGGAATGCTCTTTTATTCATCTGGGTACTGGTTACATAGATATGTTAATGCTGCAAAAATTCACTGAGTTGTACAACAATGGTCTGTGTATTTTTTTGTACAGTGGTTAAGAGCTTGGCTGCAGTTTGAATCCACCAGCCGTTCCCTGGGAAGCCCTATAGGGTAGTTCTACTTTGTCCTACAGGGTTGCTATGAGTTGGAATCAACTAGACAGCAATAGGTTTTTTTTGAAACCCTGGTGGCATAGTGGCTGCTAACCAAAAGGTTGGCAGTTAGAATTTCCCAGGTGCTCCTTAGAACACTACAGGGCAGTTCTACTTTGTCCTATAGGGTCACTATGAGTCAGGATTGACTCCATGGAAGTGGGTTCTGTACATCTAGCATATATCCATAAAATTTACCAAAAATGAAACATAAACAAAAACATAACATAGCTTCAATTCTATTCCAGTATGTATCTTTAAACCCTGAAGGATGAAAAAATAATAAAATCTTGAAGGCAATATAACATAATTTACCTACTCAAAAATTAAATATAAAAATTAATTTGCCTGGGTGGCACAAAAGGTTAAGTGCTCGACTACAAGCCAAAAGGCTGGTGGTTTGGACCCACCTAGAGGCACCTCAGAAGACAGTCCTACCAGTCTGCTTCCGAATGGTCACAGCATTGAAAATCCTATGGAGCAGTTCTACTCTACACACCTGGGGTTGCCATGAACCCTGAAATTGACTTGATGGCAACTAACAAGAACACCCAGAAAAATCAAACAAGCAGATCTGAGAGCGCAGCATAGAAGACTGAAAACTTACTAAAGAAGCTCTACGAGACCGTCGACTCATTGGTTGATCAAATGGTGGGCTGTTTATCTGAAACTTTTCAAGATATCCATCAGGTATTCTGATATCTGCAGGCAATGATAATCGCTTATTTAAATCCTAAAGAAGGAAAAATAAACAAGTGTCACTTGCCTTCATGAAAAATTTCAAATGGGTATTTACTCTATTTGATATGTATGTGCGTTTGTTTATGTACACAAACACGCACACATGCGTATTTATATTTTAAAAATGGTTACCTCCATTGAGATTCGTCTATGTATACGATTTCTAAGACAAACACCTGTAGGGGACTGCACTTCATCGGATGATGTCCCAGAAGCTTGGTCACTCTCACCATCTGACCCCATTTTTAAATTTTCATGAACAATATCTGTAACAAGAAATGAAACATCATTTACTTTAAAAGAGATACAGTATATGCTACGATATCACATAGCTTATTATTACTATGGTTATGAGGTGGAGAGCTGACATAAAAAATCATAGCATAAAAAAGCTTTTTACATTCTGGGTGCCACAGATGTGCAGTTAATAAATCAAAACATAATTCATATATCTTAAAATACTAGTAGGGAATCCTTTCACATACTCAGATTACAAAAAATTATGGGAAAAACTACCAAACAATTCTATCGAGTTGAGTAATAAAATTATAGACTAGAAAAAATACTTGAGGATTTAGTCAGTTCTCTCATCTTCCAGATCTGGGAAATGAGACTCTGAAAGGTCAAATGATTTTGCAATGGTCACAGAGCTTACAGGCAGAACTGGAATAGAAACCTGGTCTTTTGTTTCTAATTTAGTTTAGTATCCTTTCTATTAAATAATGTGTCATTGCCTCTACATACCAAGTGAAGCTAGTTCTTTGGATAGTCTTTTTAAAAACTTTTTAAAAGCTGCTAATGTAGCTTTTCCCCTCTCACCTAAAGTGTTAAAAAAAAAAATTCAAAATTTATACACTGAATATCTTCTTCGTATCAGAAACGAAAACAACTTTCTGACCTCCAAATGCTCCAAATCTGTTGGAGGCAAAAACACATTCAAATTAAAATACAAAGTGGGTTATAGCATACGTTCTAATATAGATAAAAGTTAAAGGGAAGTACAGACAAGGGAGGCTAATTCCACTGGAGAATATTAAAAACAAACTTGTATTCTTGTATACCCGTTCATGTATTTGCAACTGTCAATCAACCTTTAACCTGTCTAGCAAGAGTAGTATGCCAGAAACAAATGCTGGATCTCAAACACATCTCTTGCCATTACCCTCTCTAGATGTTGTATGCAATTATTCACTCCTCAAAAAGCATCACGTTGTTTCATGCTGTTTGTTGTCTTAGTGACACAAGATTGAGAACATTCCTATTCATGCTGATAAACAGCTGAAAATGGTAATGGTATTCAACAGCTCCTACGTAATTTAAGGATATACTGCAATTAAGCAGAGATGTCTGGAAAAAGTTTATGCTGAGATCTGAGCAAATATTAACTTAGCAAAAGGCAGTATGTTGGTGATTGATTCCTAATGTGTTAAAATTTGGTATCAGACACATTTGAGGCCATGTATTCTTTTTTGTCACATTTTTACAATGTTAAAGATAATTTAACTATGCCTTCAATTTCTAGTGAAATCTGAAAATCTTCCTTCCTCAAGGAAAAGTTGTATAATACTTTTAAATGCATAGCTGAGTCGGCAAGAAAGTGTCAGCAATCCCCAGGAAGCAGAAAACAAAGAGAGAACTGAAAACCCAAAGCTGTTATGCTTAAATTGACCCTGTCGCTTTCTTGGAAGGGTGTGCTGATCTTGGTAGGAAGGTGCCTGGGTTTAGCTGCTGCACTTGTATAAGCGATAAAGCCTTGAGTGTCCGAATTAGAAATGAGACCTTCCCATATAAAGGCACGACTCTCAAAGTGCTACACTTTCAATAAAGAACAGACCGTTTAAAAAAAAAAAAAAAAAGTTTGCCCTAACACACAAAGACGACAAAAGAAGCTTATTAATCTCAGTCTATGAATAAATATTTGAGTACCATCTGACTCAACCAAGAAATCATCTGTCATTATCAAAACAAGTATAGTTCTGAAGTGACTACTGGTTGATATTTTCATTTCGGTTAACAACTAAGACAAAAGTAAAACCATGAAGGCTTATGTCAGAGTATCACTTATTTGTCAATGGTGTAAGTAACTCCTGAATCAAGTAATAGTTTTTGCCTAAAGAATATTTATTTGCTTAATTCTTGTGCCATTCACAATGTAATAGCTACAGGCATGCACACTTTTAATGTACTACTAACATTTTCAATATCAATTTCTCAAGTCTAGACCAAAGGTCAGCAAATGTAGACTGTTTTTTGTATGACCCCTAAGGCTAAAATGGTTTTTGCATTTCTAAAGAATCATAGAATAAAAGAAGAAGGATATTGTGACAGAGACCATATGTGACCCACAAAGCCAAAAACATTTACTATGTGGCCCTTTAGAAAACGTCTGCCAACGCCTGGTCTAGACAATCAACCCTGATCCGTAGCTAAGCCCTGTAGTCAGGTCAAGCCCAATCTGTAGTGTTTTCTGATTTCCATGGTATAAATACTCCCTCTATGGGATTTCAAGCTACCACCATGACATCACACAAGGTGTTAAAAAACAAAAAAACCCAGCAAACCAAACCAGCTGTTATCAAGTTGGTTTCAACTGAACATGTAGTTGGGAAGAAATGTGCAGTAACACAACTACATAGTATTTTGAATACATGGATACAATAGAAATAACTTCAAAAGCATAGATGATAGTGAAATAATTAGGAAATAAGTTTTGAGTATTTATTACCTCTGCTTTTAATTTAACTTACTTAATTGTATGCTTATATAATTAAAATTTTAATAATGGCTATATTTAATAACCAGCCTACAAAATTGCTGAAAGTTTAACAATCATATTTCATGAACCAGTGTGAGTCAGCTCCAGTACACCACTGGCAGAGGTATACAAAAGAAAACCTTTCTGTAAGGTTTCATCTGTAGGGATACTGGCCACACAGGTTTACTATATGTAAAATTTCAATAAAAATAAGCTCATACTCTAAAATTAATGAAATGTATGAGGAAATAATTTACCATGGCAAGAGTAAGCATATAAAGCAAGCAGCTGGCTAAAACCCTCAGGTACTTCAGAAATAAATATTACCAAAAAAAAAAAACACAGAAATAAACAGAAACTTGCTGATACATATTTTTCCTGGATACTTGAAAGGACATAGTGATGTAACAACTCAGGTGATAATGATACATACTAATTATTACACTGGGCTATAACATTGTGACAATCTAAAAGGTCACTAAGGTATGACCTTAAGTTAAACACCATCCCAAGGAGCCATTCATCTTGAAATCTGGCATCCAATTCTTTAGTGTTTTTGTTTCCTTCCTGGTGGACAGGTTTTCAAATATTAGTTTTCTATAGTGTGAGCATTACTGTCTCTCTAGAACCTTTCCTCTTTCTGTTTTTGCCCCTATCTTCAATCTGATTTTTATCTGAGAAGAGAAAATGGGCAACAAGGTTGGCTGACTTCTATACAACTAAAACCTAAATACATACATGAACTACAATCAGAAAGTTAAATAATCAAATTACCTAATCTGCTTCCATTTCTGGGCATTGCCATGAAGGAGCCAAGGCTTCCTCCAATAACGCTGTGTGGTCTCCGCAACGGGGGCTTCTTGAAAGACCCTGTGTACTGGTGGAGGAAGGAATGCATACTGTGAGACGTTGGAGGCCTGCCATTCTTCACAATAGGTTCTGTGGTTCACAGTATCCAAGTATCATTCCATTAACGGCCCAAGATCCAGGATCACATGAAAAGGATTAAGAAAGCGAAACAGAGAACAAAGCAAACTGTTATAATACAAGTCTTTATATTTAACCTCATTTCTTCAACTATGTATGCAAAGTACTAGAATTAAAATGATTTCTACGAGAACATACTTACAGAAAATAAGTACACATTGCGTTTTTATATTTGAGGTTGTATAATAAATTATACATTTCTTATATAATCAAGCTTGGTTTATAATTACAAAACTACTCATAAAAACCCACTGATATTTGATCCATCTGTTTATTTTATCTTCAAGATTGTTTCCATACTAGTCCTACATTGATTGACTGCCTAGTATGTACCTATCACCATGATGAAGCATGCTATATACTATAAAAGACATGGTGCTAGTCTGAAGGAGTTTATTTGCTAGACATTCAAAAAGGAATGTCAATTAGTGAATAAAACAGAAGTACTTAAATACTGATCAAAACAGAGGTTCTAAAATTTACTTTGGGACTTTCAATATAAAAATCACAGACCTTTAACCAAGCAGAGACATTTTACCAAACATGATGTACTTTTCTAGCTATGGGTCTTTCCTGATGACGCATCCAAAGTAAGCAAGACAAAGTCTCACCATTCTCACTACTAAGGAATATTCCGGTTGTATTTCTCCTAAGACTAATTTGTTCATTCTTTTGGCAGTTCACAGTATATTCAATATTCTTTAACAACACCACAATTCAAATGCATCAACTCTTCTTCTGTTTTCCTTTTTCATTGTCCACCGTTTGCACGCATATGAGGTGACTGAAAATATCATGGCTTGGGTCAGGCACACCTTAGTCACCAAAGTGACATCTCTGCTTTTTAAAACCTTAAAGAGTTCTTTTGCAGCAGATTTGCCCAATGCAATATGTCATTGGACTTCCTACCTGCTGCTTCCAAGGGCATTGATTGTTGATTCAAACAGAATGAAATCCTTGACAACTTCATTTTTTCCTCCATTTATCATGATATTGTTTAATGATTAAGAAGATTTCCATTTTCTTCTTGTCGGGTTTAATTCATAATGATGGACACGATGATCTTCATCAGTAAGTGCTTCAAGTCGTCTTCATTTTCAGCAAGCAAGGTTGTGTCATCTGCATATTGCAGGCTGTTAATGAGTCTTCCTCTAATCCTAATGCCATGTTCTTTCTCACACAGTAAAACTTCTGAGATTATTTATTCAGTACACAGATGGAATAAGTAAGGTGAAAGGGTACAACCCTGCCACAATCTTTTCCAGTTTGGAACCCATTGTTCTGTTTGAATGATTGCCTCTCAATCCACGTACAAGTTCCACATGAGCACAATTAAGTATTCTGGTATTCCCATTCTTTGTAATGTTATCCATAATTTGTTATGATCCACACAGTTGAGAAAGCTTCTTTTCAGTCAATAAAACACAGATAAACATGTTTCTGGTATTCTTTGCTTTCAGCCAGGATCCATCTGACATCAGCAATGATATCCCACATTCCATGTTCTCTTCTAAATCTGGCTTGAACTTCTGGCAGTTATCTGTCAATATATGACTGCAGTCATTTTTGAATTATCTTCAGCAGAATTTTGCTAACACGTGATATTAATGATATTATTAAATAACTTCCACATTCTGTTTAATTGCATTTCTTTGGAATATGGAGCTCTTCTAGTTGGCTGGCCAGGTAGCTGCCTTCCAAATTTCTTGGCATAAGCCAGTAAGTGCTTACAGCATTGCATCCATATGTTGAAGCATCACAATTAGTATTCTGTCAATTCTTGGGGCTTTGTTTTTAGCCAAAGTCTTCAGCACAACTCAACTTCTACCTTCAGTATCAGCAGTCTTTGATCATATGCTACCTCCAGAAATGACTGAACATCGACCAATTCTTTTTGGTACAGTGACTCTATGTATGCCTTCTATCTTCTTTTGATGGTTCCTGTATTATTCAATTCATTGCCCATACAATCCTTCAGTAGCGCAACTCAAGGCTCTAATTTTCTCTTTAGTTCTTCCAGCTTGAGAAATGTCAATGTTGTTCTTCTCTTTTGGTTACCTAAATCCAGGTTTTTGCACATTTCATCATACTACTTTACTTTGTCTTCTCGAGCTACCCTTTGGAATTTTCTGTTCAGCTCTTTTACTTCATCACTTCTTCCATTTGCTTTAGCTACTTTGTGCTTAAGAGCAAGTTTCAAAATCTCTTCTGACATCCATTTTGGTCTTTTCCTTCTTTGCTGTCTTTTCAATGACCTTTCATTTTCTTCATTTCCTCCTACAACTCTTCTGGTCTTTGGTCATTAGTATTCGATGTATCAAATCTATTCTTGAGATGGTCTCTAAATTCAGGTGGGATGTATTCAAGGTTGTACTTTGGCTCTTGTGGGCCTGCTTTGATATTCTTCATCTTCAACTTGAACTTGCACAGGAGCAGTTGATGGTCTGTTCCTCACTTAGCCCCTGGCTCTGTCCTGACTGATGATATTGAGCTTTTCCATTGCCTTTTTCCACCAAAATAAAACCAAAAATCAAACCCACTACCATTGAGTTGATTCTGACTCGAGACCCCACAGGATTTCTGAGGCTATAAATCTCTACAGAAGCAGACTGTCACATCTTTCTCCCGCAGAACTGCTGGTAGTTTCAAATCACCAACCTTTTGATTAGCAGTCAATTCCTTCAACTTAGTTACATTAATAGTAACATAAATAGCTGCATAATAGTTACAAACACAGTGGGATAATACAGCATATAGTAAAATTTGTTTGATTACCTGTTTCAGTTCTTTTGAGTATATCCCTAGGAGTAAATTTCAGAACTGAAACACTGGTAGTATGGTGGTTAAGAGCTACATCTACTAAATAAAAGGTCAGCAGCTCAAATCCACCAGGTGCTCCTTGGAAACTCTACGAGACAGTTCTACTCTGTCCTATAGGGTCACTATGAGTCGGAAAGCACTTGATGGCAAAAGCTTTGTTTGTGTTTTTTAATGGTAATTCAATATTTAACTTTCTGAGGAAATGAGATGAATCAGTTTTTTTTAATTAAATACTCAATACCTTCTCAGTTATTAAAAAGAAATCTGGTGTGCTCAGAATTCTTTTTCCTTACAGGTACTTTAGAAAAAATATTTCTTACACTCTAGTTTATAAAATTTTGTACAACAATTGCACATCATATTTAGGTAAAACTGTATTGAGTTAAGGCCAGTATGCTTAAATTAGCCAAGTTTACAACTTTCAACTTATTTTTAACATGTTGTTATTATTAGCTGCCATTAAGTCTGAATATAAATTTAGGATACTTCTTTTCCTGAGTTCAACCAACCTGTCAACGTACAAACAAACTAGCTTATATAGATAGGCACTCTAATGTGAGTTATATTAGACACATATAACCGAGTTAAGGCCTCCATAGTATGACGTAGTTATCAAAATGACAGAGATAATACTTCAAATTCTATTTGGATGGAGGTACAATATATATGATTGACAGTATATTTGCATGTGTGTATAACCAAATGCATCATACGCATTACAACTCTTCCAAAATATATTTATAGTATTACCCCACAAATGTGGCCTTCCCCATTCAATTTGTTCTAGTGTGTGCATCTGAACCACTTGCCTATTAGAATGCAAGAGTAACAAGATATGCTCATGAGTGTGACTGAATAAGACAAAGAAGATCAAAGGTACTTCACTTAGAGAAACATAAACAATATCCCTCCTACTTCTTAAGCTGGCCTCGTCACTGTATGACTGAGAGTCAAGGATCAATTCTGCTTCATAAACTGATTACATCACAAGTGAAAAGATCATTTAAAAAGTAGAGTCCACCGGATTTATCAACAAAGTTGAAGAGATGAGCTACAGAATGGGAGATAATATTTGAGAACCATATATCTGATAAGGGTTTAACTCCAGGATATATACAGAACTCCTATAACTCAAGAACAAAAAGATAAACCAATCAAAAATGGGCTAAGGACTTGAATAGACACCTCTCTGAAGAAGACAAATAACTAACAGGTACATAAAAAGATGCTCAATGTCTTTTGGAAAATGCAAATCAAAACCACAATGACATAGCCTTTACCCCACTATGACAGCTATTATCAGAAAAATGGAAAATAACAAGCATTGGTGAAGATGTGGAGGAACTAGAACCCTCATCCATTGCTGGTGGGAATGTAAATGGGGCCAAATGGTGCCGCTACTCTGGAAAAGAGTTTGGTGGTTCCTCAAAAAGTTAAATATAGAATTATCATTGCTGTTTTTGTTGTTAGTTGCCACAGAGTAGACTCTGACTCATGGTGACCTCAGCAATTCCACTCTTAGGTATATACCCAAAAGAATTAAAAAGAAGGACTCAAAACACTTGATCCTTGTACACCAATGTTCATTGCAGCATTATTCACAATAGCCAAAAGGTAGAAACAACCCAACTGTCTATCAACAGATGAATGGATAAACAAAATGTGACATACACATATTAATATTATTCAGCCATAAAGAGAAATTAACTTCCGATTCATGCTATGACATAGATGAATCTAGAAAACATTATGCTAAGTGAACTAAGTTAAACACAAAGGACAAATATTATATGATCCCATTACAAGAAATAATCTAGAATAGGCAAATGCATACAGACAAAAGTTTATCAGTGGTTACAAGGGGAGGTTGGGTGGGGGGAGAATAGGGAGTTATTGCTTAAGGAATACTGAGTTTCTGTTCAAAGTGATGAAAAATTTGGAAATCAACAGTGGTGATGGTGACACAACATACTGAATGTACTTAATGTCACTGAATTATACAAGTAAAAATAGTTGAAATGGCAAATGTTTTGCTATATATATTTTACAGGGAAAAAATATTTACAGTTACTCAGCAAACACAGTTATTTAAAAAGAAAAGTCTAGTCTGGTGTACCACTTCCCATTCATTAAATCATATGATGAGGTGAGCTAATCATTCAGACAGGGACTGTGTGTGCCACCTATCTTAGGAGATTTTTAAGCTCTAAGATAAACTCCATAAAGAAAGAATGTGTTGGAACCAGCTAAAAGGCACTGATGCTGTTTGCTGCTGTTGTTAGCTGCCACTGAGTTGATTCCGATTTACGGTCACCCCATGTGTACAGAGTAGAAATGCACACCATATGGCTTTCACGGCTGTGGCCATTCAGTAGCAGATAGCCATCTCTGGGTGGATTTGAACCATCAATCTTTTGGTTAGTAGTCCAGGGCTTAACCATTTGTGCCGACTGTCAAGGACTGAATTGTGTCCCCCCAAAAATGTGTGCATCAATTTGGCTGGGCCATCATTCCCAGTATTGTATGGTTGTCCTCCAATTTGTGATTGTAATTTTACGTTAAAGAAGATTAGGGTGGGATTATAACACTGTTACTAGGGTCACATGCCTGAGCCAATGTAAAAGGAATTTCTCAAATTGATAAACCATTGGCTAGACTGACTAAAGAAATACAGGAAAGGAAACAAATAACCCGAATAAGAAACGAGAAGGACCACATCACAACAGAACCAACTGAAATTAAAAGAATCATATCAGATTATTACAAAAAATTGTACTCTAACAAATTTGCAAACCTAGAAGAAATGGATGAATTCCTGGAAAAACACTACCTACCTAAACTAACACATTCAGAAGTAGAACAACTAAATAGACCCATAACAAAAAAAAGAGATTGAAACGGTAATCAAAAAACTCCCAACAAAAAAAAGCCTTGGCCCGGACGGCTTCACTGCAGAGTTCTACCACTACTACTGAAGGTATTTCAAAGCACAGAAAATGACGGAATACTACCCAACTCATTCTATGAAGCCACCATCTCCCTGATACCAAAACCAGGTAAAGACATCACAAAAAAAGAAAATTACAGACCTATATCCCTCATGAACATAGATGCAAAAATCCTCAACAAAATTCTAGCTAATAGAATTCAACAACACATCAAAAAAATAATTCACCACGATCAAGTGGGATTTATACCAGGTATGCAAGGCTGGTTTAATATCAGAAAAACCATTAATGTAATCCATCACATAAATAAAACAAAAGACAAAAACCACATGATCTTATCAATTGATGCAGAAAAGGCATTTGACAAAGTCCAACACCCATTTATGATAAAAACTCTTACCAAAATAGGAATTGAAGGAAAATTCCTCAACATAATAAAGGGCATCTATGCAAAGCCAACAGCCAATATCACTCTAAATGGAGAGAACCTGAAAGCATTTCCCTTGAGAACGGGAACCAGACAAGGATGCCCTTTATCACCGCTCTTATTCAACATCGTACTTGAAGTCCTAGCCAGGGCAATTAGGCTAGACAAAGAAATAAAGGGCATCCGGATTGGCAAGGAGGAAGTAAAATTATCTCTATTTGCAGATGACATGATCTTATACACAGAAAACCCTAAGGAATCCTCCAGAAAACTACTGAAACTAATAGAAGAGTTTGGCAGAGTCTCAGGTTATAAAATAAACATACAAAAATCACTTGGATTCCTCTACACCAACAAAAAGAACATCGAAGAGGAAATAACCAAATCAATACCATTCACAGTAGCCCCCAATAAGATAAAATACTTAGGAATAAATCTTACCAAGGATGTAAAAGACCTATACAAAGAAAACTACAAAGCTCTACTACAAGAAATTAAAAAGGACATACTTAAGTGGAAAAACATACCTTGCTCATGGATAGGAAGACTTAACATAGTAAAAATGTCTATTCTACCAAAAGCCATCTATACATACAATGCACTTCCGATCCAAATTCCAATGTCATTTTTTAAGGTGATAGAGAAACAAATCACCAATTTCATATGGAAGGGAAAGAAGCCTCGGATAAGCAAAGCATTACTGAAAAAGAAGAAGAAAGTGGGAGGCCTCACTCTACCTGACTTCAGAAGCTATTATACAGCCACAGTAGTCAAAACAGCCCGGTACTGGTACAATAACAGGCACATAGACCAATGGAACAGAATTGAGAACCCAGACATAGATCCATCCATGTATGAGCAGCTGATATTTGACAAAGGACCAGTGTCAGTTAATTGGGGAAAAGACAGTCTTTTTAACAAATGGTGCTGGCATAACTGGATATCCATTTGCAAAAAAAATGAAACAGGACCCATACCTCACACCATGCACAAAAACTAACTCCAAGTGGATCAAAGACTAAAACAATAAAGATCATGGAAGAAAAAATAAGGACAACTCTAGTAGCCCTAATACGAGGTATAAACAGAATACAAAACATTACCAAAAATGACGAAGAGAAACCCGATAACTGGGAGCTCCTAAAAATCAAACACCTATGCTCATCTAAAGACTTCACCAAAAGAGTAAAAAGACCACCTACAGACTGGGAAAGAATTTTCAGCTATGACATCTCCGACCAGCGCCTGATCTCTAAAATCTACATGATTCTGTCAAAACTCAACCACAAAAAGACAAACAACCCAATCAAGAAGTGGGCAAAGGATATGAACACACACTTCAGTAAAGAAGATATTCAGGCAGCCAACAGATACATGAGAAAATGCTCTCGATCATTAGCCATTAGAGAAATGCAAATTAAAACTACAATGAGATTCCACCTCACTCCAACAAGGCTGGCATTAATCCAAAAAACACAAAACAATAAATGTTGGAGAGGCTGCGGAGAGATTGGAACTCTTATACACTGCTGGTGGGAATGTAAAATGGTACAACCACTTTGGAAATCTATCTGGCGTTATCTTAAACAGTTACAAATAGAACTACCATACAACCTAGAAATCCCACTCCTCAGAATATACCCTAGAGAAACAAGAGCCTTCACACAAACAGATATATGCACACCCATGTTTATTGCAGCTCTGTTTACAATAGCAAAAAGCTGGAAGCAACCAAGGTGTCCATCAACAGATGAATGGGTAAATAAATTGTGGTATATTCACACAATGGAATACTACGCATCGATAAAGAACAGTGACGAATCTGTGGAACATTTCATAACATGGAGGAACCTGGAAGGCATTATGCTGAGCGAAATTAGTCAGAGGCAAAAGGACAAATATTGTATAAAACCACTATTATAAGATCTTGAGAAATAGTAAAAACTGAGAAGAACACACACTTTTGTGGTTACGAGGGGGGGAGGGAGGGAGGGAGGGAGAGGGTTTTTTATTGAGTAATTAGTAGATAACAACTGCTTCAGGTGAAGGCAAAGACAACACTCAATACATGGAAGGTCAGCTCAACTGGACTGGACCAAAAGCAAAGAAGTTTCTGGGATAAAATGAATGCTTCCAAGGTCAGCGGAGCAAGGGCGGGGGTTTGGGGACCATGGTTTAAGGGGACTTCTAAGTCAACTGGGAAAATAATTCTATTATGAAAACACTCTGCATCCCACTTTGAAATGTGGCATCTGGGGTCTTAAATGCTAACAAGCGGCCATCTAAGATGCATCAATTGGTCTCAACCCACCTGGAGCAAAGGAGAATGAAGAACACCAAGGTCACACGACAACTAAGAGCCCAAGAGACACAAAGGGCCACATGAACCAGAGACCTACATCATCCTGAGACCAGAAGAGCTAGATGGTGCCCAGCCACAGTCGATGACTGCCCTGACAGGGAGCACAACAGAGAACCCCTGAGGGAGCAGGAGATCAGTGGGATGCAGACCCCATATTCTCATAAAAAGACCATACTTAATGGTCTGACTGAGACTAGAGGAATCCTGGCGGCCATGGTCCCCAGACCTTCTGTTGGCACAGGACAGGAACCATCCCCGAAGACAACTCATCAGACATGAAAGGGACTGGACAGTGGGTGGGAGAGAGATGCTGATGAAGAGTGAGCTAATTATATCAGGTGGACACTTGAGATTGTGTTGGCATCTCCCGTCTGGAGGGGGGATGGGAGGATAGAGAGAGTGGGAAGATGGCAAAATTGTCACGAAAGGAGAGACTGGAAGGGCTGACTCATTAGGGGGAGAGCAAGTGGGAGTACGGAGTAAGATATATGTAAACTTATATGTGACAGACTGACTTGATTTGTAAACGTTCACTTGAAGCTCAATAAAAGTTAATTAAAAAAAAAGGAATTTCTCTAGAGTGTAGCCTGTACCACCTTTTATCTTACAAGAGACAAAAGGAAAGGGAAGCAAGCAGAGAGTGGGAGACCTCATACCACCAAGAAAGCAGCACTGGGAGCAGAACACGTCCTTTGGACCTGGGGTTCCTGCAAGGAGAAACTCCTAGTCCAGAGGCAAAATGATGAGAAGGACCTTCCTCCAGAGGCAACAGAGAGAGAAAGCAATCCCCTGGAGCTGATGCCCTGAATTTGTACCTCTAGCCTACTAGACTGTGAGATAATAAATTTCTCTTTGTTAAACCCATCCACTTGTGATACTTCTGTTATAACAGCACTAGATGATGAAGAATCTCGTCAAAGCTGTTGATAAAATCCATGTGTTGTTTCACATAGTGAATAAGTAAAAACAGATTATAACTCAGAGGCTGCCTGCCCTACCAGTAATCTCTGCAACCCAAGAGGCATCGATGTCTATTATAATGTCTTCAAGTATCATTTCAAGTAACTCAAGTAAAGAAAAAACTCAACAGAGCTCATATTTTCTCTTCTTTACTACCTATTAAAGTTATTATTATAATAAAAGGGAGTTTAACATAGTGAACAATATATCCAATAAATCTGACTTGAAAAAACAACTATTTTCAACACTTTACCATTTGTCACAAATTAAGCACGTCTTAAGTCAGTTAATACTAACATATTCCAGCAAATATGTAATTAATCTAAAATATTAATTTAAAAAAAGCTTGTTTTTTTTTTCTTTTAGTTCTCCAAATATCATGTTCACTTTCTCTGACTCACATTCTTTTTTTTTAAAGGAGGGATTTGTCCTGTAGTCAAATGTTCATTAAGAATGTGTTCCAGGAACCATCCATCAAGATGTATACTGTGGTTATCTTACTCTTCAACATCACCGGCAAACATACTGGCAGGACTCTTTGTCTTAGTCATCTACTGGTTCTATAACAGAAATATCACACGTGGATGGCTTTAACAAAGAGAAATTTATTATCTCACAGTCTAGCAGGCTAGAAGTCCAAATTCAGGGTGTCAGCTCCAAGGGAAAGCTTTCTCTGTTGTCAGCTCTGGAGGAAGGTCCTTCTTGTCAATCTGCCCCTGGACTAGCAGCTTCCCCACACAGGAACCCCGGGTCCAAATGACGAGCTCTACTCTCAGTGCTCTTTCTTGGTGGTATGAGGTCCCCAACTCTCTGCTTGCCTCCCTTTCCTTTTATCTCTTGTAAGATAAAAGGTGGTGCAGGCCACACCCCAGGAAAACTCCCTTTACACTGGATCACAGATGTGACCTGAGCAAGGGTGTTACATCCTACCCTAATCCTCTTTAACCACATGCAAAGATTATGATTTATAACACATAGAAAAATCACAAAATGAAGAACAACCACACAACACTGGGAATCATGGCCTAACCAAGTTGACACATATGTTTGGGGGACACAATTCAATCCATGACACTTTTCTACCATGAGAATGAGCATACTGGGCTTGAATAATATCAAGAATTCAGTGGGGTTTGGATAGCCTAGGAGAGAATTAAGGATTTTGTTCAATATATCCAGAAGAGATTCTCTGGCAAGAGGAATATAAGTAAGACATTACAAATCATCTTTGAGATTTGACCAAATATAATTTTTTTCCTTCCAGCATGTAAGTAAATTATATCTAAATTATCATTTTAAATTTCCTACTGAGTCCTTTTCTGTCTCTTCCACCAATGTTAAAAAATAATAGATATCAACGAAAGACTTAAAAAAAAAGGTTACAGCGTAGTAGATGTAACACTGTACATTTTGAAGTGAAGAAATCTGGGTTCTAAAGTATTAGCTCTGCCAACAACCAGCCAGGTAACCTTGGGTAAATTATGACCCTTCTAAGGAAAACAAATAGGGAAACTGAAGCTTAGGTAGGAGAAATGACTTATACTGGAGTCAAACAATTAAAAATGGCAGAGCTCAAATCTCAACATACGATTTTTAACTTAAAGTCCAGAGCTCTTTCCACTGTACTTCTCTCACACACAGGCATTCACATTCAACAGGAGAGTAGAGGTATCCATGCTTTCACCCACTGCCACAAATCTCTAACAGCAGGATTTCTGGCACAGGCAAGGAGAGCTTACCAGATAATATGTACATCATGACACAGTGACAGCCATTCATATAAACTCCTTCCTAGTTATCAATAGGACATCCCTAGTACTAGTTCCCCTTTGAAATGTGGCCTTGTTCTAAAAATTTCATCAAGATTTTGCATTTTAATCCATTCAACTTAACACACATTTGTTATTTTACATATTAATACCTGTGTACTACCATTTTATGTTGTAAAAAGTACTGTCAAACATGTGAAACATTATATGGCTACCTACTGTAAGAGCTCTCAATACTGTGGAGAGGCTCTGTGATAAATATAAAATAAAAAAATAGTAAGATTCACTCATGTGATGAACCTTTATGTGGACAGTCAATATGCACACACAATGTTATACAGCACTATAATGAAGCCACAAGCAGGAATTTCACAAACATCCTATGTACTTTTAAGCCATATTAACTTAGGTTATAAGAATAACAAAAATATTTAAATGCTAATTTAAAAGGCTATTAATCATTAGGAAAATATTATACAAGTATTACACAATGTATCCTTCTTTTATAACCGGTGAAAAATAGAAAGATATATGGAATAGAAGAATTCACCAGGGTTAGAGACTAGGTGCAGTAACAGCTGGAGTTAAGAATAAAAAAGCAATTTCCTAAGAAACCAAGTAATGAAAAAGAGAAATAAACAAATGGAAGCTATTATGAACTTATTTGAAAAGTAAATTTATAAAGCAATTAAAAGGGGGGTGTATCTCCCCTCTCCAAATATTTACCATTATCCTTGCTGCTGTTTTCTTCAATAGTCATTTGTTCAGCCAATTCAGACAATGATTCATCAATAGTCTGACTTCCTCGAAGAGTGAGGGATAGCCTTCTCTTAAATTTTTTCATCCTATCAATTTAATGTGGCTTGAAAAATCCTAAAATAAAAGAACAGAATGAACAAAAAATTAAAGCTGTGAATATTTTACTGCTCAAGAAAAACATCACTCTGGGTTTATTACGAACCTTCAAAACAGGGATATAATGAAGAATTCTCACTTCTGCCAAACGTCACAAAATCAAACTCCTTCTTTAAAAAGCTCTACCCTCTCAGATTAACGCTACACTTACTGGACATCATTAGACGAGCAGGAATTCCACATAACTAAAGATGATGACTTTAAGCAACACAATTTAGAAGGATTTGACAATTTTCCTAAAATACGCCTTTTAAACACCAATATAGAAAACATATCAACACTATCATCATGCTTAAATTCCACATCAATTATGAAATTGGAACCAGTCAGAAATATCTTCAGACATAAACCAAGAGGGGCGGAAAAGAAGGGGGATAGATAATGAATGATGCTTGACACTTTATTAAAGAACTTCATCAAGGAACTTTTTTCCTTTTTTTTTTCTGTTTTAGCTTTAAGTGGTAGAATTCTTGCCTTCCATTCAGGAGACCCAGGTTTGATTTCCAGCCAATGCGCTTCATGCACAGCCACCACCTGTCTGTTAGTGGAGGCTTGTGTGTTGTTATGATGCTGAACAGGTTTCAGTGGTGCTTCCAGACTAAGACAAGCTGGCAAAGGGGGTCTGGTAATCCACTTCCAAAAAAATCAGCCAGTGAAAACCCTATGGATCACAACAATCTATTATGCCACTATTCATGGGGATGGCACAGGATCAAGCAGTATTTTGTTTCATTGTGAATGGGATCACCATGAACCTGGGGCCAACTCGACAGCAGCTAACAGCAACGACGACAACACCTTGACAGTCAATAATAATTCACGTAATTGGTTTAAAGATATCAGATATTTAAGGTGAACTGAGCTATCGCCAATTTCAATTACCCTTTTTTTTTTTTTTTGCTTCTGTGAATCTTTAGACTAGAGATTCTTCCTTTGTCAGGCTCCAGATCTACCCTGTGCATTAAAGAGTTAACTAAGCAGGCTTGGAGTGCTCCAACCCTGTACCTTCGAAGGAAAGTACTTGCCCTTGATTGGCTCCTAGGAGATAACTTCTGAGCTCTTGGAATATCTTACATGAAACACATATCTTTGTACAGTTGAGATCTCACACCTCACCAGACAGTTTATGTTAATAATATAATTTAAGTGGAACACATGTTTTTGTGTGCCTGAGACTTTGGGCCACACTGTATTAGTGTGATTTCTACAAGGGATGCGCTGGTGGCGTAGTGGTTAAGTGCTACGGTTGCTAACCAAAGAGTTGGCAGATAGAATCCTCCAGGCGCTCCTTGGAAACTCTGTGGGACAGTTCTACTGTCCTATAGGGTCACTATGAGTCAGAATCGACTCGATGGTACTAGGTTTGGTTTTTGGTTTGACAAGGGAGGCTGGAGACTTACATTAAGTAGCTAAAGTCAGTCATGGTGCTCCATGTCTACGTGACTGATCCCCAGTATAAACCCTGGGCACCATGGCTTGGGTGCGATTCCCTGGTTGGCAATGCATGTTGTCACACATTATTGCTGCGGGTATTAAGCACCGTCTATGCAACTCCAGTGGGAGAGGACAAATGGAAGCTTGCACCTAGTTTCTCCTGGACTTCACCCTATATGCCTTTTTCTCTTGTTGATTTTAATTTGTAATTTCTGCTATAATAAGTTATAACAATGAATGTAATAGCTTTCCTGAGTTGTTCTAAGAAATCATCATACCTAAGTGGAACTGGGGACTCCTGACACACATAGAAATCTGTATTTCCAAACCAAAACTCCTAAAAGCTAGCAGTTCACAACATCAACTTTTCAGACCCCAGCTTTCTTAAACATAGTCACATGGCCAACAAAGGTCATATTACTAACTGAGAATCTTAACATATCATTTTTTAAGAGTTTGCCGACCACAGGACAAGTAAAGATAAAAGAACAAAGTAGGAAAAAAATATTGTTTTAAAATTAATTCACATAACATAGTAACATTCTGTAACATAGGCCAGATATATATGGATTGAGTACCTAGTACAGCACAGAGCTAAGCTATCCAAAATAGTAGTTAATGGCTACATGCAGCTATTGAACACTTGAAAAGGAGCTCGTCCCAACTGAGATGTTCTGTATATGTAAAATATACACTGGGTTTCAAAAACTAAGTATTAAAAAAAAAAAAAAAGAATGTAAAAATATCTCAATAATTGCTATACTGATGCTATGTTGAAATAATATTTTGGATATATTGGGTTAAATAAAAGTTATTATTAAAATTAGTTCTACCTGTTTCACTTCTACTTTTTTTTTTAATGTAGCTACAAAAAAAATTTTTTTTAATCACGTATGTGGCTTGCATTATATTTTTACTGGACAATGCTGGTGTGGAGCACCAAATTGATTTTGGTGGTTTTAAGTGGATACCAAAAAACAAAAAAAAATACAAACCATAACTTCTTCTTCACACAGTACAATTTGAACAATATTTTAGGAGATGTTCTATGTGTTTATAACTGGGAATAGTATGCCCTGCATTTATTTAGCATCTAAGACTGAAGAAAACATTGGTTTATAAAATTACTTTATAAGTATTATCTATTCTGTCAAGAATAAGGAATTTCTAATACATAACAGCAAGAGAAAAAAATACTTTATTATAAAGCTAAATAAAGCTTACTACAAAATTTTCAAATACAATCACATCTTCAAGAAGTCTTTTTATTTTCAAATATATAACTACAATATGTTGATTAAGTCACAATAACTAGTAAACACAAATATTAAAGAATTTCACTAACAAAGCCTAGATCACTTTTACAGAAAAAAAAAATTACTCTCAAATGAAACAGATCCCTCGACATTTCTAATTCTCTTTAAATAGAATAGTGCATATCAACTTGTTTCTTCATTTGCTGAGGACAATAAAACAAAAACACCTTCAGTGAAAACTTATTATTTACATTAGCTTTAAGATAAACCTTTATTGTTTATTGTAATAAAAAAAAACTTTTTTTTTAAGCAGTGCTAAATTACTGATTTTCTAAGAGCTTAAATAAAACATTTTTTTTTATCAAAAAAATCTTATTTGGAATTTTTAGGATTGTCACACTGTCATTTTCATGAATATGGAGATACACTGACACTATGAACAAATTTTAATTAAGTTTCATGCTTAATTCATAAACATACTGTAATTTAAAAGGAAGCCTAAACAAAAACTCTGCAATTGTTTAATTTTAATTGAAGCATATAAATCTCAGGTCTTAGCTTAAATGTCACTCTTCAGGGGCCCTCTCCCTGATCCTGACCCTCTCTATCCCTTTATCCCACATAGTTCTTATTCATAACACTTACCACTCCCCAATGTTGTCTTTATCTGTTATTTATAGTCTGTTTTCCATAGTATAATGCCATGAGGACAATGACATAATCTTA
Source organism: Loxodonta africana (assembly GCF_030014295.1). Lineage (NCBI taxonomy): Eukaryota > Metazoa > Chordata > Mammalia > Proboscidea > Elephantidae > Loxodonta > Loxodonta africana. The sequence goes on along the minus strand of NC_087345.1, from coordinate 35,437,626 downwards.
GACAATCCAAAACCCTCAGATCCTAGCAATGCTGGATGAATGAATATTTTATAAAACTAGTTACAAGAGCATTGGAAAAAATGGCTAAGATGAAACCCACCCCCCTCCCTCCACACACACGAACTGGAACCCACCTAAGAAAACTGCCAAATTAACAATATATTCTTTCTATAAAACTCCCTTTACATATAATAATCTCTTGTCAGTTTAAAATGTCTTAAATAGAAGAAAACAAACTCATGATTTAAGCCCACTCCACTCTTGCCTAATGCTGGTCAGTATTAGAGGGCAGAATCGAGTTAGAGTCTGCCTCTTCAACTGTTGCCTGCTAGTTTAATCTTCTGGACCAACACACTGTGGCCGTTTTCAACCATCTGAAACCATCACATCTTACCCAATTCCTCTATTATTGTGGTTACGCTGAAATCTATTTAGCTTTAACGTTCCTGGTAGGTTTTGATTTCCAGGCCCTTTATTGATCTTTATTGTTGGATGCCATGGAGCAGATTCTGACTCATGAAGGCCCAATGTGGCAGAGTAGAACTGCCCCTTAAGGTTTTCTTGGCTGTAACCTTTATGGAAAGGAGCCCTGGTGATGCAATGGTTAAGCGCTCGGCTGCTTACCAAACGTCAGGGGGGTCGAACCCACCCAACAGCTCTGCCGGAGAAAAACCCAACAATCTGTTCCATTTAAGATTACAGGCTAGAAAACGGGAATCTAATTTGTTGTGTAAACTTTTACCAGAAACTCAATAAAATATCGTGGAAGGAAAAAAAAAACTGTTGTTGTTAGGTGCTGTCAGGTTGCTTCCAACTCATAGTAACCCTATGTACAACAGAATGGAACACTGCCCGGTCCTGCGCCATCCTCATAATCTTTTTTCTGCTTAAGCCCATTGTTGCAGCCACTGTGTCAATCCATCTCGTTGACAGTCTTCCTCTTTTTCGCTGACCCTCAACTTTACTTTATAAGCATATCCTTTCTCCAGAGACTGACCCATGCTGACAACATGTCCCAAGTACGTGATATGTAGTCTCGTCATCTTTGCTTCTAAGGAGCATTCTGGTTGTACGTCTTCCAAGACAGATTTGCTCATTCTTTTGGCAGTCCATGGTATATTCTAGAAAACTCAATGTGGCGGTTCTACTCTGTCACATGGGATTGCTATGAGTGAGAATCGGCTTCATGGCACACAAAAGCTGATTCCTAGGTCTTTCTCCCAGAGAATCACTGAGTGGGTTCAAACCACCAACCTTTCAGTTAGCAGCTGAGCATTTCAGTGTTGTGCCACCAAAGCCAGATCCTTTATGTTAGCTTATTCTATCTTTTGAGATTTAAACTGTTGGTGTTTCTCTTAAAATGCCGCATTCAGATTTGGTCATTTAACTACAATTGTAAATAAAATCAGAAGACAGTCTGTAATATGGTCAGTAGCAATGTCAAATGCTATTATTACACATTATTCAGCCCAACTACATTCATTTTACCTTTTTTTTTTGCAGCAGTCAATTCGTATATTAAGCCTAAGATCAATTCCTCTAGCTCTTGTTCATGTAAATACCTGTTAAGCCAGGTTTCATCTATTCTATACTTCAATTTTTTCAGCCCAAATTACATGTCCCTAGTGAATTTTGAGTGTATTTGGTTGACATTCTTACCATGTAAGATATTCCAAGAGCTCAGAGGTTGGTAGCCTAGTAGTATTGCAGTAGGTCTGTCAATAATTGTCAATATTGACTCTGTGAGTCATGTCATTAGTAACCTTGCCCAGTTTTGTGTCGTAAGCAACTCCTTATCCTCATGCATGCCCTTCGTGGATAAACATGTTTAAACCGGAACTATGAGGGCTAGGGGACTGGTTAGTTAACTTGAACTGAACTTTATGGGGTGTGTGTGTGTGTGTGTGTGTGTGTGTGTGTGTGTGTGTGTGTGTGTGTGTGTGTGTATAGAAACCCTGGTGGTGTAGTGGGTAAGTGCTATGGTTGCTAATCAAACCCACCAGGCACTCCCTGGAAACTCTATGGGGCAGTTCTATTCTGTCCTATAGGGTCTCTATGAGTTGGAATCAGCTTGACAGCAACAGGTTTCATTGGTATACACACACACACACACACACACGATCCAAAATAATTTTTATGCTTCTCTGGATGTCAAAAAGACCTCTAGCTTTTTGTCATAGGTTTTTTTTTTTTTTTAGGTCAAATTAAAAAAGGAAAAAGGTAGAAACAAGCAGTAAAGAATACTAAGAATAATGCATATAATTTCTCATATATTAAGATTTATTTATATAATTCCAATTACATGGTTTCTTTAATTTCAATGACTATAACACTTTCTTGAAAAAATATGAACAGCTGAAAATGTTCCAAGTCAATTCACAAACTCTAAGTGCTCAAAATGAACCTGTGAGTATGCTGCGTCTGACTTCGCCTTGGGATAATACTGTTCTGGGACTGTCTGCTGTACACTTAAGAGAAATGTTCATGTTTCTTTTATCCTGAAACTGTAACTATTCAATTTGCTCACAGAATATAGATAACCAATTTAGAACGCTTACTGATGTTTATTTACTCTAAGGATGAGAAAACACACTTTTTTTTTTAGACAACAGCTGTAAGCTGTAAACACTCCCAAACTAGACCTTCTACTATATGCCTTTACTTGTTAAGATGGTGTCATATTGTAGCCCCTTTGTACTTCCAATAAGTAAACTTTTATACACAAATTTACCTTATAATTCAAATTCTTCAAATATTAAAGGTCTTACTAGAATGGCAATCCTCTGTTTATGGTTTTGAATTCTTCTTAGACAATCTTTTAATAATTTAATAATTGAAGAAGTTGAGAAAGCTAGAGAGTTTTCTCATTTTTAATGCCTAAATAACTTTAATTTAGAAAAAGTAAAGTTCACACATAGAGCAAATCTAACATTTTAAAGATTAAGATATAAGATTGAAATGGCACAATAATGCTTTTCCACTTAATCTTGATGATGTCAGTCTTTCCTCAATATCAAGTAGAGTCCTATGACTTCACAATAAAGATAGCTTTGTTATTTATTTCATTATAACACTTTCTGCATTGATTTTGGTTTAACTGAAACTTGTCATAAATGATGTGAACTCATTAATATCAAGCGGCCAGTAAGGAGGTTTTCTATTACTTTCCTCACTGTGATTAAATTATGATAAATTTATTAATAGTCTGTCTCTAGGATACTTAAGTTAACAATGCAAAATGAATAATGAACAGTTAAGAATTAAGTTTTTTTAACCAGAAACACAATTTTGTTATTTGCATAAAACACAAAGTGATTATACAAAACACTGTCTCAGAGCACTGAATTAAAATTTTAATGTATATAGGCTTTCCCCCAACACTTAATTAATCCTTTATGCATTCATATCTGAGGGTGATTCTTTTCCTTTGATAGTACAAGCAGCCAAACACACAGACCAGAAAAAGAAACCTACCAGGGATTTTCCTCTATTCATATATGCCACTTTAGAAAGGCAATTTAATACTATCACATCAGCTGACCTTTGTATCAGTGCTTCACAACCCTGAACAGGGCCAATATTCCATTTCAGAACTTTATGAAAGAACTGGCTAAATAATTTCAATGTGAACAGTCTGCCTATACTAAACGTATCGAACAAGATGTAGTAAATTTTAGAACTACACTTTCTGGTTAGGATGCAGAAACTCGCAAGACTCTTGTTGCGCCCACCTTAACAATAAGGTAGACTGACTATAAAATGGAAACCCTGGTGGCACAGCGGTTAAGATCTACAGCTGCTAACCAAAAGGTCAGCAGTTTGAATTCACCAGGCGCTCTTTGGAAACTCTATAGGGCAGTTCTACCCTGACCTACAGGGTTGCTGTGAGTCGGAATCGACTCGACGGCAGTGGGGTTGGTTTGGTTTCGACTATAAAATCATAGCTTTTTAAAACCCAGAGAGCTGAAGATGCAAAGAAATACAAATGAACTAAAACTCTAGAAGGAACAAGTCTCTCCAGAAAATAAAATATGGCTGGGTACATGGTGAAAGGAATGAAACCTGCAGCAAAAGGGATAAACTAGCCCAACTTCTAACAAACTTGTTAGGAGGGCCTGGTGGCTGGGAAGACAGATTAAATCCTGAGCAGCCTCATTCAAAATGCAAATCTACAATCACTGGCCAAGGCGTTCCGAAAAGGACCCTTTCCAAGTATTGCAGCAGTGCATCAAAGCTAGAAGCAAAGCAGGAAAGTTGCTCGATGAATCCCCTACAAGGTACACAGGAGGGGAAACCCAGTGATAACTTCCCCAAATGTAAGGCCTGCAAAAGGCTGGAGATAGGGCAGGTAAGCTGAGAGAAAACTTGTCCCAGGGGCACAGGATTTTACCCAGGCCAAGTCCACAACAGGAAGGCATCAGAGCAACAAGGTAAACATTTTCTCCAAAGGTGAGGCAAGCCAGGGAAGGGTTGGAAAGAAAACTGTCCCAGCTGCTTAAAATGGCAGCAGCTGGGCCGTAAAACAGGAAGATCTTCCATAATCCGACAAGCTGTTGGCTGGGCTATAAAGCATGGAGAGATTTCCTGTGTCTCACGGTTTCTCAGATCCGAAGCCCTAATGAAGAAAAAGTCTTGATTCTGCCCCAAAAAACATTAGATACCAATGATGAACTAAATCTAACTAAGGCCAAAAAAGAGCACTGATTTAAATAGCACTAACTTTAACTCAGCCCCGAACACTAGTGGCCCGACAGAGTACTTCAGTCTGTACTGTTCTTTTACATATTATGCCTTACGTAACAATAAAAAATTGGACACCAACAAGCAGAATCAAGAGGAAAGATGTAACACTTTTCAGTGATGGTATTTCAAATGATGGCTGTTATGGATTGAATTGTGTCCCCCCAAAATATGTATTATAATCTCTAACCTCTATGCCTGTGGTTATAATCCCATTTGGGAATGGGTTGTCTTTGATATGTTAATGATGCAGGATTTCTGTATGGCGTGTCTTTAGTCAATCTCATTTGAGATTATCCCTTGCCACTGAGTTGATTCCGACTCATAGACAGCGACCCTATGATATAAGAGAGACTAAACAAAAAAGCAAGAGAAGCAGAGATGTAGTAAGATAGATGCCAAGACACACGGAGATCTCCAAGGTCCCAGGAAGCAGAAGCTGAAGAGACAAGGACCTTTCTCCAGAGCCCACAGACAGAGAAAGTCTTCCCCTACAGCCAGCGCTCTGAATTCAGACTTCCAGCCTTCTGAAGTACGAGAAAATAAATTTCTGTTTGTTAAAGCTATCCACTTGTGATAGCAGCACTAGATAACTAAGACAATGGCTTTCATTTTGCTACCCAATACATGATAATTTTTAAGCACTTGAGGTCATGGAGTACCTTAATTGGATTAAGCACAGGTTCTTTTTAAATAATGAGTATTGTGTGTTTCTCCATTTATAAAGATATTACAAAAGATGTACAAAGTTCAAAGAATATAGAAAATATAAGAAAGCAATGCCATCCCGGAACATCATTTGTAATAGTTTGATCAACAGGTCATTCTTTGTGCCAGTGATGTTCATACAATTACCTATGGAATGTGACTGTACCTCAAGATACGAAAATGTGTAATTCAAAGAAGATTACCATGTCCAAATAAATTTTGGAAATCTAAATAAACAAAGTAAAAAACTGTAGAACATTGCAGAAAATATACTAATGACTATTATGATGCTCCAAATGTATTTTTCCACATATTATTAATACCTCATAAGCCATTAATGTTCTAAAAAACACAGATGAATTCACACAAATTGAATCATGCCATACATGCTGTTTCAGAGGCTGTTTTCCTATCAAATATATTTCAGCTTTTCACCCTCAATTATGTCATAGAAATCCATTTACATAAATGAATATAACTATGCATCATTCTTTAAAAGGATTTTTAATATTCTACTGTATGGCTATACCATGCAGCAGAAATGTTTTATGCTTCCTGTTTTATCACACAGAATATTAATAAGACATCTATACAAGGGTTGAGATTTAATAAAATTAATAAATTTTACTGCTTCATCAAGAACAGTCTTAAGTAAAACTCTCTCTGGTCTATTTTTTTTTTTCCCTGCAAGTGCATTTAGGTGAAGAATTCAAGGACTGTTAGTACACTTTGTTGCCACTGCCATGATCAGAAATAAGGAAACAGAAGTTTTATATACCACTGCATATGAACCATCACAGCAAATGTTAACACACTTTAAAAATGGGGATGGGGTACAAATAATGTTTCAGCATTATGAAATTAAGGTTTGACCATGAACACCCCTTGATAAGGTTGAAGTCCCTGGGTGATGCAAATGGTGAAACACTCCACTACCAGAAAAAAGGTGGGCAGTTTGAACCTGTTGCTACGAGTTGGAATCAACTCAATGGCAACGGGTTTGGCTTTTTGGTTTAGAGGTGCCTCAGAAGACAGGCCTGGTGATCTGCTTCCAAAAGGTCAAAGCCTTGAAAACCCTATAGAGCAGTTCTACTCAGTGCACATGGGGTCACCATAAGTCAGAATCAACCCATGGCGACCAACAACAACAACAATTTCAACTAATGTATCTTAGTAAACTATCTACCACCCATCTGTCAGTTTGTTATACTGTGGTGGCTTGTATGTTGCTATGATGCTGGAAGCTATCCCACCGGTATTTCAAATACCAGCACAGTCACCCATGGTGGACAGGTTTCAGCGAAGCTTCCAGTCTAAGACAAGCTAGGAAGAGCCTGGTGATCTACTTCTGAAAATCTGCCAATGAAAACCCTATGAATCACAACAGAACATTGCTTTTGACACATCATCAGGAGGGGTCAATCAATGGAGGAGGACATCATGTTTGGTGAAATACCGGGACAGCAAGGGTGAGGGAGACTCTCAGTGAGATTAGCAGAATATTCCCAACAATGGACTCAAACATGCGTGTAAATATGACGATGACACAGACTAATCGATGTTTCATTCTATTGTATATAAGGTCACCATGAGTCACAGTCAACTCAATGGCAGCTATCTATCTAGTCTAAGTAAACTAAGGGCACTAATAATTCAATAAGAAGGTTAATGCCAAGTTAGTAACAACCTGCATAAAGCAGGTGAAGAATTTAGGTGAAGAATTCAAGGACTGCTAGTACACTTTGGTGTACTAACCTGCATAAAGCAGGTTGTTAATGGGTCTTCCTCCAATCTTGATACCCTGTTCTTCTTCAGAGTCCAGCTTCTCAGATTATTTGCTCAGCATACAGATTGAATACGGATGGTGAAAGGATACAACCCTGACACACACTTTTTCTGACTTTAAATCATGCAGTATTCCCTTGTTCTGTTCGAATGACTTTTACTGGGTAGAAACTCCAGGTTCTTAGTCGGCATGACTCAGATTGGCCAATAAATGAGAGACCGAGGAGGCAGAACAGGAAAGTCAACCTTTATTTTGTTGTACAAGGAAATGAAGTCAGCTGGAGCTTACTGCTGCCAAGACTGCTCACTAAGGGTGGGCAGGCCGGTTACTTTTAAAGGGATCTACAAATTTTTTTTTTTTTTTTATAATAGGGAGTTCTTACAAATTATGCCAGCAATATCCTTTATTATTATTATTATTGTGCCTTAAAGTTTACAAATCAAATGAGTCTCTCATACAAAAATTTATATACACCTTGGTATGTACTACTAGTTGCTCTCCCCGTAATGAGACAGCACACTCCTTCTCTCCATCCTGTATTCCCCGTGTCTATTTAGCCAGCTCCTGTCCCCTCTGCCTTCTCATCTCACCTCTAGACAGGAGCCGCCCACATAGTCTTATGTGTCTGCTTGAGCCAAGAAGCTCACGACTCACCAGTATCATTTTCTGTCTTATAGTCCAGTCCAATCCCCATCTGAAGAGTTGGCTTTGGGAATGGTTCCAGTCTTGGGCTAACAGAAGGTCTGGGGACCACAACCTCCTGGGTCCTTCTAGTCTCAGTCAGACCATTAAGTCTGGTCTTTTTATGAGAATTTGAGGTCTGCATCCCACTGTTCTCCTGCTCTGTTGTGTTCCCTGTCAGGGCAGTCATCGTTAGTAGCTGGGAGCCATCTAGTTCTTCTGGTCTCAGGCTGATGTAGTCTGATTTATGCGGCCCTTTCTGTCTCTTGGGCTCATAATTACCTTGTGTTTTTGGTGTTCTTCATTCTCCTTTGCTCCAGGTGGGTTGAGAACAATTGATGTATCTTAGATGGCCACTTGCTACTTTTTAAGACACCAGACGCTAGCTACTCGCCAACACCAGCAACATTCTTAATCACACTACACAGGCACAATGACGTTTACAGATAACCTTCAAGTAATAGCAGGATTCAAACGCAAAGCTGGGGGCGGGGGTGGGGAGTCTAGCAAAGGAAAGGATTTTGCAATACAATACTGTAGGGGAGGAAGCCAGCTAAAGAACACAGTACTGTGAGGGTTCTGTCTTCACTACCGCCTCTGGATCTGTGTACAGGTTGCTTATGAGCACAATTAAGTGTTCTAAAGTTCCCATTCTTCACAATGTTATTCATAATTTGTTATGATCCACACAGTCGAATGCCTTTGTATAGCCAATTAAACACAGGTAAACATCTTTCTGGTATTCTCTGCTTTCAGCCAGGATCCATCTGACATCAGCAAAGATATACCCGGTTTCATGTCCTCTTCTGAATCCAGCTTGAATTTCTGGCAGTTTCCTATGGATATACTGCTGCAGCCGCTTTTGAATGATCTTCAGCAAAATTTTACTTGCATTAGATATTAATGATATTATTCAATAATTTCTGCTTTCAGTTGGATCAAAATCAAAATAGCTACCAATTACTAAGCAAAGGAAAAGCAAGCTGAGGGTGGGGTTTGGTGAGGGAATTAACCCCCCTGGGACAGGTTTAAACCTGCTGGAACAACCATAAATAAATCTAGAGATCAGAAAAAAAGTGAAATTTTCAAGTGTGGATTTGAGAGTTACATTTAAAAAAAAAAAACTGGTTGAAGCCAGGGAGAACAAGTGTTAGAAGAGTGAAGGTCAGAAACTTGAGGAATGCCTACAATTAACAAGTAGATAAAAGGCGAAGTCTTCAAAGCAATTCAAAAAGAAGAAATAAAGACACAAATCTGTGACAAGTGAAACAGACAATCTGGGCCAATCAATTCATTTTATGGTAAAGGAAACAAAGCTCAAAGAGGTTTAAAAATTGAAGTAATTTGGCCAACTCTCTGAAAGGGCCAAGTCTTAAAATTTCACCTTAGAGATTCTCATTCAGTTTTCTTTCCATGATACCAAATTTCCAGAGAATTAAGAAACAAAATTTTTACCTTCTGGCTACAGAAGAATTATATCAAGTCTGGCATCAGGGACAGATATCAAGAAGAAAACAGCACATGTATCACCAACCTCTCCAATCCCTGCTTCTCTTGTAGTCTTCATAAAGGCTCTGGACACATAAGCTCCGTAGGCTTCCTAATTGGTGAACGATATCAACGTACACGGAAAGGTAGTATGCCCTTTGGGCCATGGAAGCTCAGCATTTGGAACCCTCCCACGCCTCACCCTCTGCGTCTCTCCATTTGTATCCTTTTTGCCATAATAAAAGTGTCATCATAAGCAGATGAGAGCTGAGGGTGTCATGGAGACCCCCAAGCTTGCAGGTGCCATTTGAAATCTTGGTCAGACTTCCCATTCTGGAGGTCTGTGCCCTTTCACTTGTGAGTTTTGACCTAGCTCTGGTGGTTAGGGTCAGAGGAAGAAATGCTACATGTGCAGCAGGTATCAGTACAGAAGTGGAATAGAGGGGACCAGAATTGATACGAACTGAAACTGAATTGATTTGTACAGTTTGGTGTCAGAGAAGTAAGGAATGGGATTTGATTTTCCCAGCACCCACCCATAATTCAAGAAGAATTTAGCCAAAAGCCAAATCAGTCATCAAGAAGCCTCTAAAAGGCTTATTAAATGTTGTTTCTCAATACATTCATTGGTATAAATAACTCCTCAATGCCTCTGGCTTTTAGACGGTAGTATTTTTCCACTTTTTTCATTTTCATTTTCAGCAAAAAAGATTAAGACCTTCTCAACAAGATGGGCTGACACAGTGGCTACAACAATGGGTCAAACATAGCAACAATTGTGAAGATGGCGCAGGACTGGGCAGGGTTTTGTTCTGTTGTACATAGGGTCACTAAGAGTTAGAACCGACTCAACAGCACTTAAGAACAAGAATTTTCCACTAAAAACTATTTTAATTTTTTTTCTTAAACATGTGTTTCCGCCTACCTTATGTGTTGAACAAAGTTTAAAATGATTAAAACCATTCAGAATAGATACTTTCATCATGAATAACCATCAATTGATTTGCAGAAAGGTCCCTAAAGAAAGGGCATTTGTTTGAAACAGCTGTTCAGCTTCAGTGAATTCAGAAAGTCATTTATTGGAGATGTCATCTGATGCTTTTGATAAGAACAGCCTTACTCAGAAGAGAACCAAGAGAGCAATTGTAACCACTTGAGATAGTGCCTCATTTTGATACACAAATCGTTATATACAAAATGCAAAAAGACCATTGAAAAAGAAGCAAAGAGTTGGAGAAAAATGGTGTCTGAAAAATATAAGTAAGACTTCATTAACTATTTTTTAAATAACTGAATCAAATTCTATTTACTCTGGCTAAATTTATTTTGCCAAATTTTCAGTGATTTGGAAAAAAAAAACATTAAATTGTGAAACTAGCAGTTCAGCAAAAGATTAAAAAACAGCTCTTTTTAAAACAGTTGCTCTACCAATTATCTCCTACACTTGAAAATCAATCATTATGATCTCTGGTGGCTAGTGAACCATAAACCCATTGCCATTGAGTCGATTCTGACTCATAGAGACCCTAAATGACAGAGGAGAACTGCACCATAGAGTTTCCAAGGAGCACCTGGTGGATTCGAACTTCCGACCTTTTTGTTAGCAGTTGTAGTTCTTAACCACTATGCCACCAGGGTTTCCAGTGAAGGAACTTAAATTTTTATAGAGTACTGAAACATTCTATCCAAACATACTACTCTATAAAAATTTAAGTTCCTTCACTATAATTACAAAACAAAGAAGGCAATTTAAATTATCATCCTTTATCTCAGTTAAATGATTAGACCTCCTTCTAATCATGGGTCTGCATGTCAGTACTATATTTCTCAAGGTACAGCAACAGGAAGACTGTAGTAGACTACGAATTATTCTAGGCTTAAAATAACTTACTTAGTTCCTTGAAAACTAGCATTTTTAAACAATAAAATAAGCAAAGAGAGTTGACAGTTTGGGGTAGTGCATGCCGTATCTTCTCCCTCAGAGATTTATTTTCTGAGAAGTGAACTAGTGATAATATTAGAACAACAGTTTCAAATTCTTGTTCTTTTGTGCTGAAGAGTCAATTCTGACTCATAAAGAGCCTATACCAAACCAAAACCAAACCTATTGTCATCGAGTCAACTCTAGGACATAATAAAACCTGCCAGTAGGGTTTGCTAGGCTATAATTTTTATGGAGCCTCCTATGCATGTGAAAGTTGGACAATGAATAAGAAAGAATAAAGAACTGACACCTTTGAATTATGGTGTTGGCAAAGAATATCGAATATACTGTGGACTGCCAGAAGAATGAACAAATCTGTCATGGAAGTACAGCCAGAATGCTCCTTAGAGGCAAGGATGAGGAGATTTCGTTTCACATACTTTGGACGTGTTATGAGGAGGGACCAGACCCTGGAGAAGGACATCATGCTTGGTAAAGTAGAGACTCAGTGAAAGAGAGGAAGACCTGCAACGAGATGGCCTGACACAGTGGCTGCAACAATGAACTCAAGAATAACATCGACCATGAGGATGGCAAAGAACCAGGCAGTGTTTCGTTCTGTTGTACATAGGTTGCTATCAGTCGGAATCGACTGGACGGCACCTAACAACAGCAATCTTTATGGGAGCAGATTGCCTAGAGCCACTGGAGGGTTTGAGCCACTGACCTTTCGGCTATCAGCAAAGCACTTAAATGTTGCAAAACCAGGGCTTAAATTCTTCCTGAGGAAGGTAAAACAGTGAGTGCAAAATGTTTCCCAAGCACTAGTACAGAGATACAGCTGTTATTAGGTGCTGTCAAGTTGGTTCTGACTCATAGCAACCCTATGTACAGCGGAGCAAAAATACTGCCCAGTCCTGTGCCATCCTCACAATTGTTGCTATGTCTGAGCCCACTGTTGCAGCCACTGTCAATCCATCCTTTTAAGAGTTTTCCTCTTCTTTGCTGACCCTCTACTTTACCAAGCATGATGCCCTTCTGCAGGGACTGGTCCCTCCTGATAACACATACAAAGTACCTGAAACAAAGTCTTGCCACCCTTGCTTCTAAAGAGTATTCTGGCTGAACTTCTGTCTTAGTCATCTAGTGCTGCTATAATAGAAATACCACAAGTGGAGGCTTTAATAAAGAGAAGTTTATTATCTCACAGTCCAGTAGGCTAGAAGTCTGAATTCAGGGCATAGCTCCAAAGGAAGGCTTTCTCTCTCTGTCAGCTCTGGAGGAAAGTCCTTGTCATCAGTCTTCCCTTGGTCTGGGAGCACTTGCACAGGAACCCTGAGGCTCAAAGGACACACTCTGCTCCAGGCACTATCTCCTTGGTGGTATGAGGTTCCCAACTCTCCGTTTGCTTCCCTTTCCTGTTATCTCTTGAGAGATAAAAGGTGCTGCAGGCCACATCCCAGGGAAACTTCTTTTACATTGGATCAGGAAGGTGACCTGAGTTAGGGTTGTTACAATCCCACCTAAATCCTTTTTAACCACAGGCAGAGACTATGATTTATAACACATAAAAGGAAAACCACAAAATGGAGGACAACCATACATGGCGTAACCAAATTGACACATATTTTGGGGGGGCACACAATTCAATCCATTACAGCTTCTTTCAAGAAAGATTTGTTCATTCTTTTGGCAGTCCATGATACATAGAAAATTCTACGCCAATGCTGTAATTCAAAGGCGTCAATTCTTCTTCAGTCTTCCTTATTCATTGTCCAGCTTTCACAAGCATATGAAGTGAATGAAAATACCATGGCTCGAGTCATGCACATCTTAGTCCTCAAAGTGACACTTTTGCTTTTTAACATTTTAAAGACGTCTTTTGCAGCAGATTTGCCCAATGCAATGTGTCATTTGATTTCTTGACTGCTGCTTCCATGGGCATTGATTGTGGATCCAAGTAAAATGAAATCCTTGACAACTTCAATCTTTTCTCCATTTATGATGATGCTGCTTATCGGTCCAATTGTGAAGATTTCTGTTTCCTTTATGTGGAGGTGTAATCCACACTGAAGGCTGTGGTATTTTATCTTCATCAGTAAGTGCTTCACGTCTTCTTCACTTTCAGCAAGCAAGGCTGTGTCATCCGAATTATCACAGGTGGTTAATGAGTCTTTTTCCAATCCTGATGCCACATTCTTGTTCATATAGTCCAGCTTCTCATATTATTTGCTCAGCATATAGATTGAATAAGTATGGTGAAAGCATACAACCCTGGCATACACCTTTCTTGACTTTAAACCACGCAGTATCTCCTTGTTCTACTCAAACGACTGCTATCTAGATCTATGTACAGGATCCTCGTGAACATAATTAACTGTCCTGGAAATCCCATTCTTTGCAATGTTATCCATAATTTGTTATGACCCACACAGTCAAGTGCTCTTGCAGAGTCAATAAAACACAAGTAAATACCTTTCTGGTATTCTCTGCTTTCAGCCAAGATCCACGTGATGTCAGCAACGAGATCCCTCGTTCAACATCCTCTTCTGAATCCAGCTTGAATTTCTGGCAGTTCCCTGGTGATGCACTGCTGTAACCACTTTTGAGTGATCTTCAGCAAAATTTTACTTGCACATGATATTAATGATATTATTCGATAATTTCCACATTCTCTTGGATTGAGTACAAATAAGGTTCTCTTCCAGTAGGTGCACAAGGTAGGTAGCTGTCTTCTAAACTTCTTGACACAGATGAATGAGCACTTTCAGCATGGCATCTGTTTGTTGAAACATCTCAGTTGGTATTCTGTCAATTCCCAGAGCCATGTTTTTCATCAATGCCTTCAGTGCAGCTTGGACTTTTTCCTTCAGTACCATCGATTCTTAATCATATGTTACCCCCGACATGGTTGAATGTCAACCAGTTCTTTTTGGTATAGTGATTCTGTATTCCTTCCATCTTCTTCTGATGTTTCCTGCATCATTTAATATTTTCCATAGAGTTCTTCAATACTGCAGCTTGAGGCTTGAATTTTTTCTTCAGTCTTTCAGCTTGAGAGATGCCAAGTGTGTTCTTCCCTTTTGGTTTTCTAACTCCAGCTCTCTGCACATTTCATTATAATGCTTCACTTTGTCTTCTCGAACCGCACTTTAAAATCTTCTATTCAGCTCTTTTACTTCATTTCTTCCTTTCGCTTTAGCTACTCCATATTTAAGAGCAAATTTCAGAGTCTATTCTGATATCCATTTTGGTCTTTTCTTTCCTGTCTTTTTAAATGACGTCTTGTTTTCTTTATGCATGATGCTGTTAACATCATTCTACAACTCATCTGGTCTTTGGTCATTAGTGCTCGATGCTTCAAATCTATTCTTGAGATGGTCTCTAAGTTCAGGTGGGGTATACTCAAGATCATACTTTGGCTCTCATGGACTTGTTCCAATTTTCTTCACTTTCAACTTGAACGTGCATACGAGCAATTGATGGTCTGTTCTACGGTGGGCCCGGCCTTGTTCTGACTGATAATATTGAGGTTTTCCATCATCTCTTTCCACTGACAGACATGTGGGGAGGAGGAAAAAAAAAAAAAAACAGTATCCTGCTAATTATCATGAGATAGGTTAAGTGCTAGGTAAAAGGCTGCAGTCTGAATTCACCTAGAGGCATCTCAGAAAAAAGCCCTGGTGATCTACTTCCAAAAAAACAGCCATTGAAACCTATGGAACACAGCTGTACTCACACATACGGGGTTGCCATGAGTTGCAATCAACTCAACGGCAACTGGTTTGGTTTTAATAATGCTTTATTTTAAAAAAGAGAAAATAATGACATAAAAAAAATTTTTTTTAAAAAGAGCACTTTTCAGTTTTAAGGTCAGAAAAAAGTAACTATATTTATACCCTTGACCCATATACAGACCAGAAATTTAGAAGGCATTCTTAACTCCTCCTCTACTCTCACTTCGCATATCCAATTACGTTATCAAATCAAATCCTGTTGCTCAACCCCATACTCATCTATCTTTAGTGCTAGGCCTCAGTTTAAGGCACAGGCATTTATTATCTGAATTACTGCAGCAAGGCTCCTAAGTCTCCCTGATTGTTTAAAGAAATTAGTACACAAACTTCTGACAATTCCTGGTTTAAAAAACATAACATAAACAGTATTATTGTTATAACCATAATGGAAATGAATATTATCTTGTAAAGTTGAACATACCCTAAAATTCTGCAATTCCAAACCTACGTACAAATTCAGGAGAAACTTTAATACACATTTACCAAGAAATATGAACAGAAATGCTTGCAGTAGCATATCTGTAAGCATAACACTGGAAACAACTCAAATGTCTATAGACAAAATAATAGATTATGGTAAAATTATAGTAAATTTTCAGATTAGAAAACTACACAGTGGTAAAAATGAATGAACAGGAGCAGTAGTGGTTCAGTGACAGAATTCTCGCCTTCCATGTAGAAGGCCTAGGCTTGAGTTCCACCAACATACCTCATGTGCAGCCACCACCTGTCTGTCAATGGAGCTTCCAGACTAAGATGGACTAGAAAGAAAGGCCTGGTGATCTACTTTTAAAAATCAGTCAAAGAAAAGCTTGTGGATCACCACAGTCAAACCCACAATCACTCCATTGTGCATGGGGTCACCACGAGTTGGGGGCTGACTCAAGTGGAGCAAAAGACAACAAAAAACGAATAAACTACAACCACATGTAACAAGAATGGATATTAGTAATATAATATTTAACCAAAAAAGCAAGTCCCAGAAGACTACACGTATTATGATACTTTTATACAAACAAAAGCAAGAAAAACTCAAATAACATAAGTAAAGATATATGTGACAAACTTCAGATTGCCAGGTCCTTCTTCCTACTCTGTCTTAGTCTGGAAGCTCCACTGACACCTGTCCACCATGGGTGACCCTGCTGGTATTTGAAATACCGGTGGCACAGCTTCCAGCATCACAGCAACACACAAGCCACCATAGTATGACAAACTGACAGACGAGTGGTAGTCGAGACATGGTAAAAGTGCTAACTTAAGAAAAATAAAAATGCATTTTTTATCTTCTACAACAACCACAAAAAGAATGATGTGAAGAGGTTTAACAGCCTACAGAATACGTACAATAAAACAATAAAAAATACTTGATTACTATAAGGGAAGGAAGGAAAAATGAGGCTCAAAAGACAAAGAATAATGGGGTGAACAGAAAAACACGACAGATTTGAATCCAAGCATATCAATAATTAAATGTAAATGGACTAAATGCTCCATTAAAAAGTAGATTATCAGGTTGGATAAAAGAACAAAACCCAAGTATATGCTGCTTACAAAGCATAAACAGAGAAAAGTTCATAGTTGTTGTGTGTTGTTGAGTTGATTTTCGACTCACAGCAACTCCATGTGAATGTAGCCCCATAAGGGACTGAAAAATCTCTAACAAAGTTGCTACCTGGTCACCTTCCAGTGCTGTGAGCTTTAGCATACTGTGTTGTGTTAAACTCAAACATGATGTGTCTTAGTCATCTAGTGCTGCTGTAACAGAAACGCCACAAGTGGACGGCTTTAACAAAGGGAAGTTTATTTTCTCACAGTCCAGTAGGCTAGAAGTCTGAATTCAGGGCATCAGCTCCAGGGCAAGGCTTTCTCTGTCAGCTCTGGAGGAAGGTCCTTGTGATGCACTTGTCTTCCCTTGGGCTGAGAGCATCTCAGGGCAGGAACCTCTGGTCCCCAAAGGACGCACTCTGCTCCCGGCACTGGTTTCTTGGTGGTATGAGGTCCCCTGTCTCTCTGCTCGCTTCTTTCTTTTATATCTCAAAAGAGACTGGCTTAAGACACTACCCAATCTTGTAGACCTCATCAATATAACTGCCTCTAATCCATCTTATTATATCATAGTGACAGGATTTATAACATATAGGGAAATCCCATCAGAAGATAAAATGGTAGACAATTATACAAGGGGATCATGACCTAGCCAAGCTGACAGGTATTTTTCAGGGATACAATTCAATCCATGACATGATATTTATTTTTTTTAGTTATAATCCCTTGAATATAACAGTGCCTTATGGAAACCTAGGGTTTGCGGAACCATAGTTGAAAAACCCAGTACTACCCACCCACTGCCATAGAGTAGATTCTGACTCACAGTGACCCTAGAGGACAGAGTAGAACTGCCCCATAGAGTTTCCAAGGAGCACGTGGCGGATTCGAACTGCCGACCTTCTGGTTAGGAGCCGCAGCACTTAACCACTACGCCACCAGGGTTTCCCCCAGTACTACAAGTCCTAATTATAATAATGCTAATTGATCCACCAGGCGTACATTGCATTTGCCTCCTTTCTAAACTGGAGGTGACATTAGCTTTGATTAGATATAAAGGACATATTTCTGTAAGACGTTTCTGTATTTGTCTTGTCCCCTCAAACATTTTATGAGGTAAAAAGCACACAGGTTATTAATAATAAGTGTTTGTGATCATCTTCCATTACTGTATCTTGGATTCTGAGAAGACACATCTAGGGCATCTGATCTGTGGTGTGGAAATCATTTTAGTCACTATCCACCCATCTACTCAGCCCCCACCACAACCAACCCCTGCTCAGCAATACATGAAAGGTAAAATAAATTCTTCAAAGACCAAAACCACTTTCGTGTGTAATGTCTCATTAATATTATAAATGCTATGAACTACATTTGGACTGCCTACTTCCTGAAATAGGAAACCCTGGTGGCGTAGTGGTTAAGAGCTACGGCTGCTAACCAAAGGGTCGGCAGTTCAAATCCGCCAGGCGCTCCTTGGAAACTCTATGGGGCAGTTCTACCCTGTCCCCTAGGGTCGCTGTGAGTCGGAATCGACTCAACAGCACTGGGTTTTTTGGTTTTACTTTCTGAAATAAAAAAAGTAGTAAGTGATTACAGCAGGGGTCGGCAAGCTACAGCCTTAGAGTTAAAAATAGGTTTCTGTTTTTAAAGGTTATTTAAAAAAAATACTATGTGAAAGATACTGCAAATGGCCCACCAAACTTAAAATATTTGCTATCTGGTCATTTACAAAGTTTGCTGACGCTTAACTAGAGAATCCTCTAATATAGTTATTTTCAGAATATATTCTCTATAGTTATTTGCTTTATTGATGTGAGAAAGCTGATTTATAATAAATATTTGAACAGCTTTATTGAGATATAATTTACATACTCTAAAGTATACAATTCAGTGGTTTTTAGCATATTCAGAGTTGTACAATCATCACCATAATCTAATTTTGGAACATTTTCATCACCCCAAAAAGAAACCTTGTACCTGTTGTTCCCCTCCAACTCCCTCCCAAGTCACCCCTTAGCCCTACAAAAGTTAAATGAAATAATTCAGCCCACCAGTTTGAAATTAACAGAAATGGAATAATGACTAAGGTTAATCTCTATGGAAAAAAAATTTTTTGTTGAGTAAATAATAAGGTAAACAAATCTATAAGGGAAAAAAATTTTTCAAGACGCTAGAATACTAATAACCCACCAGCTAACCAAGAGGTCGGCAGTTCAAATCCACCAGGCACTCCTTGGAAAAAAGAATACTAATACACATTCTAAAAACCAATATAATAGCAACTGGCAATAAAAAAAAAAATCAGTATTAATAAAAGCATATCCTGAGATAAAATCCCTTAGCTGTATCAAGTTATTATTCTAGGACAGTGTTATAGTTTGAATGCGTCCCCCAGTCTGTCGGAATCCCAACCCCTATACATGTGCACGTAATCTCATTTGGGAATAGGGTCTTCCTTGTTGTGCTAATGAGGCCATCAGCGTAGGGTGTGTTTTAAACCAATCACTTTTGAGATATAAAAGGATCAAGTGAGACACAGAAGCAAGCGATCACAGATGGGGAAAGACAGATGCCATGCCACGTGAAGATCCACCGAGAAACCAATAAACAGAAGCGGAAAAGAGATAAGCACCTTACCCCAGAGCTGACAGAGAAAGTCTTTCGCTACAGACAGCGCCCTGAATTCAGACTTCTTGTACCCTAAATAGTGAGAAAATACATTTCTGTTCCTTAAAATCACCACTTGTGGTATTTCTGCTATAGAAGCACTAGATAACCAAGATAGAGTTCTTTCAGTAAGTATAAAAAGTCCACAAAAGAATGCACCAAGTTAGAGTTTACAGAATTTTTTTTCTTAGTGGTTTGTAGAATAACGCTATGCTCCATAACTGATAGCATCTTAGATTTAATGAAATATAGTATGTTTGAAATGATGTATTAGTAAGTCAGCTATTACAAAGAAAGAGATTCTGAACATTTCAGGCAAATTTGTAGAGTACAGAAAGGGCAGTTCTTTCAAAGTTTGAAATATTAAAATAGGAATTGTACTGGTATTAGATATTTACATAATTTCTTCGGAAGTCATGAGAAGAATCAAACAGTACAGCTTAACTAGGGTTTTGTAACTCTAAACAGAATGTTACCTTAAGTAACTAGAGTAGTGAATAAAATAGCATGATTCTTTTGGTGGATGCTGTCGAAGATACAAAAATGCATCTTTATCCTCAATTTTAAATTAGTACTTATACCAACAGGAGATTCTTATCCATTTACTTTCTCTTTTTGCTATTGTTGTTATATGTTTACTTCTTCATGTCATTCACATATTTACTTCCCACCTGTTTTTGCTATTGTTTTCATATTTACTTACATAAATATATACATATCTACTTCTACATAAGTAATATACCCCAGAAAACATTGTTAATACTGTCAGTTTAAGCAATCGATAGGCTTGCCCACATATTTAGACTTTCCAGTACTCTTCATTTCTTCATCTAAAATTTTTTTCTATAGCCTGGTGAACTTCCTTAATGTTTCCTGAAGCACAGGTCTGCTGCTGTTGACTTCTCTCAGTTTGTTTACCTAAGAATATCTTTAGTTCTGAGGGATATTTTCACTGAATATAGAATTACTGATAGGCAGTTTTTTTCTTTCTGCGCTTTAGAGATATAATTCCACTGTCTTCTGGCTTCCATCGTCTGTTGAAAAGTCAGTTTACAACCTTATTATTTCTCTGAAAGTAACGTGTCTTTTTCCTCCCTCTGACTACTTTTCAGATTTTTCTCTTAATACTTGGACTTTAGCACTGTGATTTCCAAACTGTGCTGGGAGAAACACAGCAACATCTATCAGATGCCACGCAAACTGTTACTATTAAGTTGTTTGGACCTAACTGCTTAAAAACAAAACTGTTAGTTACTTCACTGGCTTAGTAGTGTTGTGAAAAATTTACTGAGTCAGTAAGGACACCATTAGCCAAGAAAGTTTGGGAACCTAAGTTTTAGTAGTTAACTATGAAGTGGCAAGGAGTGGTTTTCTTTGTTATTCATCCTGTTTTGGGTTCACTGAGCTTCCTGAATCAGTGGTTTAACATCTTAACAAAATCTGAAAAATAGTCATATTTTCTTCACATATTGCTTCTGTCTCATTTCCCAATCCATTTCATCTAGGACTCCAATTATACCCATGTTAGATCATCCAGCTGTCTTGCATTTGTCTCTCTGTTTTGTTCTGTTCTTTTCATCTTGTTTCCTCTCTGTACGTTACATACAACCCTCTCAGGTGGGCACTATAAATAAGACAGCAGGAAATCACTTCAGTGTGCTTGGTCTTCTAGCATAACCCCTGAAAAGGGGAAATAAAAATATTTTCCTCTATGCTTCACAAGTGAACTTCAAAAACTGCCTTGAGAAAAAAAAAATTCAGATTAGTAAATTACCCATCCCTTTTAGGGAGAGAAATAGGAATTTGGCTCTACCTTCAGACTCATCTAGCATCATGGAAAAGCTATAAAACATGTTTAAGGGCTTATGAGGTCATCATGAATATGAGACAGGAATAAGGTATACAAGGTGTTGAACTTGCAAAAGCATTACTTGGTTACAACGAAATCTTTTTTGGACACCAAAACCCTGTCTATTTACATATCACAAATATTTCTGCTAATTTATCAATCTTTTGAATGTTTATATACTGTATTAATATTTGTTATATATTTATCTATAAAAGATAAAGAATTTGGAAATTGCCCTTAAATACATCATTCAATTTTAAATAAAAATAAAATTGCTTTTCTCTCAAAGATGAGACATTTCATAATGGTACATTATCATTCTCATCATTCTTATATCACGAAAATAATGTATTAATAGCCATAATATACATAATTAATTGACCAATTTACAGATAAACCAACAAGAATTACACCACTTTGTACCTAACCCTATGGAGTTTACAAACAGTCTTTGCATTTATCATCTTATTTGATTCTTGGGACAGATCTGTGAGGCAAAAAAGGTATTATTATTCACAATTCCTATTATACAAATGAGAAAACAAAAGCTCAGAACTTAAGTGACTTACCCAAGAGTCATTAAGCTATGTAGATTCAGATAAAGCCAAACCTCAAACTCTATGTGCTCTTCCCATTAACCTACACATTAATAAATTGTTATATATGCAGATTATAAGTGAAACACAAACTGCCTTAGCTTCTTTTAATTTTTACATTTTTATGAAATTAGGTAATAATCTTGAGTAAAGTAAGTCAGAGCATTTTTTAATAAAATTTTCAAAAGAAAAATCACACCTTAAAGAAATTTTAGCAATACTGAATTATCTGAAAGTCGATGAATTTCTCTTAGTATTCTACCAAAATGTGCTTGACAAATTATTTCCTAATGAGGACATCTGATCTGACTTTTATTCTTTATATTTTTAAAACTAGATTTACACAAAGCAGATAATACTATAAATAGTACCTCAGAAGCACACGTATACACGAGGCCTGTGAATATCTCTCCTTGGGCAGAATCATAAAGATAAACCAGATTCAATTCTATAAGCAGTTAGGAAAATTTTTCAAATACTTCTGGTTACATTTCAACACTTCTGAAGAGATTCCAAACACGGAAAGTCAAAAGGCCTCTAGCAAACACCTTCCACTGCCATCCAGCCTTTTTAGACCAGGGCTTCTGACTGGTTTATTAGAATTTGCAGTTCTAACAAGGTCCCAAAAAGTTACAGATAAGAATTACCTGGGGATCTCATTAAAATGTAGATTCTGGTTCCCTATATCTGGGGTGGAAATACAAATTCTCAGCAGGGAACTCATCGGGAAATTCAATTTTTCAGCAGGAGTTTGAACTGGGACAAACTGGCTCAAAGCCCTGTTCTATATTAGCCAAAGTATTTTTACATGAAATCAAGTTATTTAAAATTAGTAATAAACTCTTTTTGAGGGCAGTGCTTATCCCATAAGAGAAAGAGGCTACACACATTTATCATATAAACACAGATGTTACCGTTACTGTAAAGTAAGCCATGTTAGTCATTATTTTTATAGGCAGTATGACCTAGTCCCTTATGTAAGAGTTAGATGTAGATGTCCATCTGAAAAGCTTCCTTAGCTCTAAGTATAAAAATAATTATATTTGATATTATCAGTGTATCTAGTGTATTATACTATCTACAATAATCAGACATGAGAAAAGTAGAAATCATCTCTAAAAATAAGTGAAATTATAAGCCAAATTGTCCAGAAGAAAAATTAATAGTAACTCATGCTTATATAAAGTATTTGGCTAAGGCTAAGACCTACAGGTTTGATCCTTACATAAATCAGGTAACTTTACATTAAAAACCAATGCCATTGCCTTTGATTCAATTCCGACTCATATTGGCCCTATAGGACAGAGTAGAACCGCCCCATAAGGTTTCCAAAGAGCAACTGGTGGATCTGAACCACCGATCTTTTGATTAGCAACCTGGCTCTTAACCACTGCACCACCAGGACTCCATGTACTCGTAACTCTGGATATCAGAAATGGTAAACACATATCAGTGGTCTTATGAGGACTGAATCTAGATTACAGGTGTCTCAATGCCATCAACTGTCAGGAAGGAAGACAACTCAAGAGTTTTTGAACTTGGTTAGATAGCTGGGTCCTTTTCTTGTTTCTGAGTAGAAAGATATTAACTACGTAGGTGGGCAAAATTTTATTACATACAAGACATCCAAACATACATATATATATATAGCTTCCTTTCCTTTCTACCCTCAATTCATGACATTTTTAATGATTTCTGCTATTCCTTCTTATTTTGCTCTAACCCAGTATGTCCTCCAAGAGTCAAGCACAGACACTTGTAGCATGGTAGTAGTTCCTTTGGTACCAGAAAGACTTACACAGTAAAATAGCAGTTCTCAATTATGGGGCTAATTATTTTAACTAATATTTTGTGCTCACATTGTGGGCAGTGGAATTTTTTTACCGACAGATGAAATAAGAAATATATAAATTATATTTAATGAATCAGATTCAGGGCTATTCCTATAATGATGTCACTTTCACTAATATACCTTCTTGAATGGGAGGAAAGAGTAGATTTACAGCTTTGAGCTGGAAATTGCTCAAATTCTCAGTCCCCCTTATCTATACAGTAGCTTACAGTTTTTCAAATGTGAATTCAAACATCCTGTCATGTGAGTCAAAATGGAAATAAAGTTGCAATTTCTTGAAAATAAAGGTCAAGAAAACTTCTTTTAGTGACTGGTAGGGCTATTCAAGGAATAATGAGAGGCCTCAATATACCAAGAGAAACCCAAACCAAACCCACTGCCATCGAGTCGATTCTGACTCATAGCGACCCTATAGGACAGAGTAGAACTGCCCCATAGGGTTTCCAAGGAGCGCCTTGCGGATTCGAACTGCTGACCTCTTGGTTAGCAGCCATACCACTTTACTACTACACCACCAGGACTTCCACCAAAAAAAAGCATGGGCTTAAAATTACATGTCAAGAAACACTGGTCTGCTATCTAACAGACCGGAGAGTTGTCACACTCTGGTACACTTTTTTAGGAAAAAGGTGAGTTTACAAACACAACCCCAGATCTATTTCATCTATACTGCATCTACGGGAATAATCCAGGAAAATTTCCATAGGAAAACGTGAGGGGGGGAACAATTATTTCTCTATCCAACATAGAAAAGTAGGTTAAGACCATTGTTCTTTTGCTCCAAAGGAAAACTAGAAAGATCCTAATCTGAATCTATCTGTATAAGACATAAAGAAAGTCAAGCAGTCCCAATCTTTAGATGTGGCTATTATGTTCCCATACAATTCTGTGGCTAGAAGTTAAGAAGTGACTGGAATTGTTTCTCCTTTCAAAGGTAGGAAATGAGAGGTTATCCTGAGGTCAGGAGCTTCTAACACGGCTCTTGATTTAAATTGCGTTAACTTGCTCTGCTCTGGGATGAAAGCAGTCTTGGCCAGATCAATGTGCTCTGCAGCTGGTTAATCAGCTTGCTCCAGTGTCAGCAGGCAGCAAAGCAGCTTTGGGCCCTCTCTGGTCCCTGTGCTTCCTAAATCTTAAGTGCGGGCTATCCTGTTTGCCACTGATTCTTAAAAAGTATTTTCCTCTCCCCAAGATGAGAAGTAAATGAAATATAAACAGGGACTGTATTCCTTTTAATATTTTAAGTAGGCTAGAATTGCTTCTGTTCCACATTTTAGTCCAATATTCACTAGAAAATGAAATATTTTTGACAACTCTATATGAAACCATTAACTGGCTCAAGAGTCTGCCTTGAAAGCATTAGCTGATTCCTTGGAAGAAGAAATTTAAAAGAGAGCTAACTGTTTTAAAAAAAAAAAAAGCAAACAAGGGTGGAAGAGAACATTTAAAAAATAATAATAATCTGTTGCCATCGAGTTGATTCCTACTCATAGCAACTCTAGAAAGGGAACATTAAAGGGTCCCAAATTCTAGGTAACTAAAAAGTCATCTTAAAGGCAGCAGCTTGGATACAGAATTTTATGAGAGTTGCTACAAACTACAAGTGATACTGTAAAATAGTAGCATTCCAATTTTACTTCAAAATCCACAGTAACATTTGAAGAAGTGCTTCGGTCCTACTACTAAATTTCTTTCAGGCTAAAAGTGAAGAAAAATGTCTGAGACAGAAGATACATTCACTAAAAATAAGGATTGGTGAATCAACTAATTCAGGACCAGTCCACTAATTAAGTCAGTATTGCAGGAAACCCCCAAAAGGAAAAATATATGTATATACCTGTGTACCTTTGGAAACCCTGGTGGCAAAATGGTTAAGAGCTACAGATGCTAACCAAAAGGCTGGCAGTTCGGATCCACCAGGCACACCTTGGAAACCATATGGGACAGTTCTACTCTGTCCTACAGGGTTGCTGTGAGTCTGAATCGACTCAACAGCAACGGGTTTGGGTTTTTTGGTTTTACATACCTTCAGCGCCCTGGTGGTGAAGTGGTTAAGAGCTCAGGCTGCTAACCAAGAGGTCAGCAGTTTGGATCCACCAGCCTCTCCTTGGAAACCCTATGGGGTAGTTCTGTTCTGTCCTATAGGGTCACTACAAGTCGGAATCAACTCAAAGACACAACAACAACACATACCTTAAGCATTTTAACCTAAAATATTTAAATGTGCTCACCAATCTTTTGCTTTTAGACCAAGGCCTGGGTCCATGATAGCTGTTCCTTGAATAAACCATGTGTCAACACAGACTCATGTTCATGTTTGTCTGACCTTTTTCAGTCAATTTCTTTAAAAGTGAAAACCTGAAAATGCTTGTAAAGCAATGACCATTAAACTCTTCCAGCTCTGTATGACCTCTGCAGGCTTTTATAGTTGTCTTGCTTACATCTAATTCCACCTGCCTTGAAGTTTCCGTAATTTTCACAGAAGTAACTCTCTTTGTGCATTGTTATTTCATTGGTTTAGGTAATATTTAATTAAATTATTTAATTGCAATAAGAAGTAAAACTGAGATCCAACAACTGATAGGAAAAGAAATGTAAAGTCAAACTAGAGAAAAGCCACCAGTTAATATAAAAAATATCCATCAGTAGTCTTACAGAGGGACTGAAGACCAGAAATTAGAGATCCTTAAAAGAGCTTCTAATATACCCTGCTTTACCTTCTTAAATGCTGTACAGAGAGATCTTTGAGAGCATGCAATCACTTATGTCATCCAAAATACTTTAAAGTTTTAACAAATATCTTAACTGCTATATAGGTGGATGTTCTGGACCTTCCTTTCAAATTGAAGTGCTAATGAACTTACAACAAAATTTGTCCGCAATTTCAAATAGCACCTTTAAACTGGCAAAAAGTTAAAACATAAAAAAAAGAAAAATGAAAGCACCAAGTGCAGTATTTCTAATAGTTAAAAAAAAATTTTGTTGTACAATATTCTTTCCAGTCTATCTAGTTCTTACAAGTGTTGCAGACATGTCTCATGTGAATGTGGTAAGGATTTCTATTACTCATAAGTTCTATTATGAGCCTCAAAAAACCTTCCTTATTTCATTTTTGCCAAAAGTACTATTTAAATATGTAAGTATATGATAAGGTTTGCTGATTATTTTATATAAAAATTAAAAATAAATATTTAGGATAGGATTTGGCCTGATGCTAGAAGCCAATTTCTGTTTTTATCATGCTTTGGGATTATAGTGCTTTCCCAGGTACTTGAGTACAAGTTCATTTATATGACTGCTTTTATAATTCTATTAAAATTAAAGAAATTTCAAAATTTGATTAAAGTTATCCAAATTTCAGGGGTGGAAACAATCAATAGGAAAGAAAACCTAACAGCACTCACCAAGGTTCTCCAGAACTTATAAGTAGTAAGAGACAGTAAAATGTATGAATTTATTGTTACTAAGCTCCAGAACTCAAATTTACTTTGGTGGGGGGGGGGGCGGGGGGGAGATGATCACTTAATTACAGTGACTGAGAACTTTCAATTTAAAAAAGTACTCAGAGTATGAAAATGCCTCTCCAGTAATTAAAAGTAGACCTTCCTATAGATCTTCCTCTGTGGTTCCATACTGCTTTTAAAAGCATATGGATTCTTTTATCAAGGAGAAAAGATGTAGCAGACTTGATTTTTCAAATCTGGAAATTAAAAAGTGGTAGAATAAGTATCTTGTTTTAGGCATATAACTCCAACTAAGCTTTTCCTGGAACCCTAATGTATACATTTCACTAACATTACTATTTATCTGATATCCTCAGTGACACAAAGCACAGAGAAAGATTTCTACTCTTTTTCTATTCTCCCTGTAAGCAGATTAAATTTAATGATGATTTTCATTGACTCTCATCAAAAGACTCATCCTCTCAATAAAAACTGCCCTAGAATATAGTATTTGTAGCTTACTATAAAACTTGACACTGGTTTTTGACCCAAATTTCATTTAATTTACCAAGGAGAACTGGAATA
This sequence comes from Loxodonta africana, assembly GCF_030014295.1. Taxonomy (NCBI): domain Eukaryota; kingdom Metazoa; phylum Chordata; class Mammalia; order Proboscidea; family Elephantidae; genus Loxodonta; species Loxodonta africana. The sequence goes on along the minus strand of NC_087345.1, from coordinate 35,409,959 downwards.
TCTGTTCATATTAACAATGAAACACAAACAATCTTCTGCTTGTAAGGTTAATCAGGCAATTCACAAGCTTAAGTCCCTAGATGGTGGCAACCACACAGTTCAAGAATTATTTATAATGTCCTGAAAATGTCTAGGACCTACTGGTATCAACAGGTGATTTTTCCTTCAATAAGTGAGATTTAAGTTTAGGGACTTCCTTACCCATCGGTTGCTCTAGAAACATCACATAAGAAGGCTCCTGTAAATTCAAGGGAAAAAAAAAAGGACTCTGAAATACCATTAATATGTTCTTAGGTAACATGCATTCTAACTACTAAAAGATCTGGTCTTGTTCAAGTCAAAGTAATAAAGTGTTATTTAAATAACAGTAAAAAGGAAATTTAAAAAAAAGGACAAAATTAACTCTTTCACATTACATAATTTTTCAGCATTCATTTAAAATATAGTATAAAATATCTGTGAAACTCTAGAAGTTAGTATTGTTAAAGAAAGGATGTCTTTTCCCGTTTCATTAGGGTCATCATGTGAGGCCCAGTTAGTCTCTCATTCACTCTTAACTGCCTGACCCTTAACGGTAAGAAATTAGAACAGCATTTTAGGGACCTCGTTTTAATAGGAAGAATTAAGTAGTATACATTTAGAAAATATTTTTAAAGTCCTAGCTACTAACTTCAATTCCCTTCAAAAATAATAATTCAGTTCTATATTACACGACACATTCTTCTATTACCACCAAAAATAGTATTATATATTGTATTTTATATGATATTTTTAAAGTGCTAGTCTCACAAAATCTCCTACTTTCTAAATATTCAGTAAGAATATTTAGCATACCGGGCACAAGCTAAATATGAATTTGCTCTTCGTGTTAAAAAAAGAGACACCTGAACTGGACAAGTGAATGTGCTACTTTGTCATTGTGTAATTTATGATACAAAAATTACTTACTACATTTTTTAAAAACTAACACTTTATTAAAGTCTTCATAGGAGAAATTTCCTGGATAGTGGCCAAGCTTCCTCAGCAACAATGGAAGACCTGACAACATATTAAAAAGGTCAGTACTCTTCAACCTCTTGGTAAATTTTTTTTTGGAGAAGGGATGGGTGGTTTATGAAAAAAAATCACTCTCCTGATACAGTTTTGAAGATATAGGAAATAATTCCAAAAAAGGTCTTCCTAGGGCTGAATTATATATATACAAGCTGATCTAAAAACTATAAAACTATCATAACTTCCAGAAAAGCCATTTTGTGATTTGGGGAAAAGCAATTTTTACAAAGCCCTAATCCTCCTTCACATTACTTGCTAAATGGAAAATTTAAACTATTCACATACCAATCCTAAAAGGGAGGGAATATAACAAAGAGACAATTAACAAGTACACTTTATTTTCTTCGTAAGATCTATATGAAAGGCCAGAGTGTAGGATTTCAATCAAAAGATTAAGTAGAAAATTTTTACCTGACAAAACTCTATAGCCACAACTTTGTTTTTTTCCCACAGGTTTTCATTTTATATCTATGATTTTCTACCCTGCTAATTCTATTTAGAAACTTCAGCATACTATACACAGGAAAAGTACTAAATTAGATTAACACAAAATGAAGAAAAAAGAGGGTAAAATATGCATATGCATTATAAATGACAGATTTTGTTTCCCTTAAATGTTCAAACAAGGGTCTCCTATGAGGATACAACAAGAATTTGAACAGTATTACCTGAATTAACCAGAATTCTGACAAACAGGATAGTGTTCTGGCTACCTGAATTATTCTCCATTAACTAGAATTAATAACTAAGGTACACCTGACCCAACCCACAGCATTTTCAATTGCCTCATACGCATGTGAAATCTGGACAGTGAATAAGGAAGGCAGAAGAAGAACTGATGCCTTAGAATTATGGTGGTGATGAAGAATATATGAATATACCGTGGACTGCCAGAAGAACTAACAAATCTGTCTTGGAAGAAGTACAAAGAGAATGCTCCTTAGAAGCAAGGATGGCAAGGCTTCTTCTCGCATACTTTGGACTTATGTCAGGAGGGACCAGTCCTTGGAGAAGGACATTATGCTCACTAAAGGAGAGAGTCAGCAAAAAGAAAGATCCTCAACAAGATGGACTGACGCAGCGGCTACAACAATGAGATCAAGCATAGCAACAACGACCATGAGGATGGTGCAGGGCAGGACCAGGCTGTGTTTTGTTCTGTTGTACATGGGGTCACTATGAGTTGGAACCCATCTGACAGCACCCAACAACTGGAATTAATTGGATTCTAGTTAATCAAAGACTGACTATACAAGCCTAGATTCTCTTTCTTGCTTCATTACTGCTCACTACCTGTTCAGTTTTGATCCTCAAAAGCTGAGGATATTCCTACATTTAATTAACATGTGTAGGGAAATATTAATTACATACAACTTTGGCACTAGTGATGAGAGGTTTACAGAATACAGGAAGTCTACTTTGTGTAACAGAAATTAAGAAAAAGGGTTTTGGAGTAGGCTTAAAAAAAGGCTTAACCAAGGTTTAAACCCTGATTGCTCCATATAGATGTTGAGAGGAATGCTAAGCATGACACTGAGAAAGTCAACTTTAGTTTCCTTTTAAAAGGATGTGAGATTTAAATTAGAATGTGTTATGAATTGAATCATGTTCCCCCAAGATATGGTGACTTCTTAACCCCAGTACCTGTGAATGTAACTTTGTTTGGGAAAACAGGTTTTTTTCTTTGTAGATGTTATCTGTTACAAAGTCATACTGGAGTACGGTAGGTTCTAATAGCTTCTGACTAAAAAAAAAAACCAAACCCAACCCATTGCCACTGAGTCGATTCCAACTCATAGCGACTCCTCACGGGAGAAGAACTGCTCCATAGCGTTTCCAAGGAGCACCTGATGGATTTGAACTGCTGACCTTTTGGTTAGCAGCCATAGTTTCTAACCACTATGCCACCAGGGTTTCCTAGTATCTTCTAAAGGTGAAAATAAACATGGAACAGACAAGATGAGTCACACAGAGGGGGGGTGACACCATGTGAGGATCCAGCTACAAGCCAAGGAATGCCAAGAAATTCCTGAAGCTACAAGATGCTGAAAGAGACAAGGAAGGATCCTCCCCTAGAGATGACAGAGAGCTAGCATAGCCCTGCCGGTGCCCTGAATTCAGACTTTTGGTCTCCAGAACTGGAAGACAATACATTTCTTTAAAGCCACCCACTTGGCCGTATTTTGTTATAGCAGCCCTAGGAAACTGAAACAAATGTATATATGTATTGTGCCTAGCATACAGTAGGCATTCAACAGATGTTAGCTGCTCTACTGTACGTCCCCAAATTATAAATACTGAATATGTGTACTGCATATAAAAATTTCAGGCTGTGTACTACTGACTCCCTCTTTCTCCAACCACAGCCAAAGGAAGAGGTTAAGTAACTTTTATGGGGTAACCTGGGAGCCAAATTGGTAAAATTATTTCTAAGAAAATATTCTCAATTTCAAATAACCAAACCGCAAACAGAATTTCCCAGTAGACAACACTTGTGTGAATGATGTCGTGACAGACTTAATAGTTCTGTAAACAGACTATATTTTGTAAACTCACAGAAAAAATGTCAAGTTAAAATTCATCCCTGGGGTCAACATGTCTTCCTCCACCATGGCGTATAAGGACTTTCATGTTCTGACCGCTACCTTTCAGTCACATCTCCAGAAATCACTCTCAGTGACTGCCTCAGAATGACCTCAAGGAAATTATTTGTAATTCCTGATCCCTTAAGGAGTTTTACTCAGGCCTCTCTGCTTGCACATATGCATCCCTCTACAAGGAAAAACTAGACCCTGCTCTTCTTCATTCCATACTTTGGTAAGGTCCTCCTCCTTTAAAAATTCTACTCAAATTTCCTATCTTCCTAGAACTTCAAGGCCCAGTGAAGGGTAGGGAAAGGGAGGAACTAACTTACTTCTCCATTGAAGTAAAATTAAGTTAGCTCAGACAAGCTGAATAACAGTCAAGTAGTAAGCTTAAGGAGCCCTGGTGGTACAGTGGTTATGTGTTTGGCTGCTAACCAAAAGGTCCACAATTTGAATCCACCAGCTGTTCCTTGGAAACCCTATGGGGCAGTTATGCTCTTTCCTATAGGGTGGCTATGAGCCAGAATTGACTTGATGGCAACGGGTTTTTTGGTTTTAGCAAGCTTAAGGGCAGGTAACAGGTCATGTGAGACAACACCCATCAAAAAGAAATGAAGCAGCACAACAAAGCAACTCAGAGCTGCAGCCACTCCAAAGACAGAAAGCAAGAGTAAGGTCCATATGCTTGAGCCTATTGCTATGCACAATTATGTATCATGCACTCCATATCTATACCACTGCAGAGTCATGCAACAATGCAATTTTGATCAACAAATTTAAAGCGATCAAGCCTCAACATTGGTCAACAATCCTAAAACAATCCTATATTTCTTTGCTAAGCTTGATCTCCCAATCCCCCCAGTATCTATTTCACTATCCACTAACCACCCTTCCCCTAACCTATCACCATGATCCCCACACATACACACTTCAAGAAAAAGACAGAAGCCTTCAGGTGGAAATTTCCTCAAGTCCCCTATACCAATATCTTCACCTCTCTTTCCCTATTATTACAGGAGTTTCACCACTCCTTCGTCATCCTAAAAACACTTTTCTTGGCTTCCCTGGCTTTCTTCCAATCTCTCTGGCCACTCCTTTGCAAGATTCCGTTCCACCCCAACACAAACACACACACACACCAGCATGACCATTAAGTATTAGAACTCTAAAGGCCCAAGCATTTTTCTTCTCACTCTGTTTCCTCCTCAGGCAAGCTCATCCATGCTTTTGGCTCCAATGGCATCTACACAGTAACTCCCAAACTTCTATCTCTGATCTTGGCCTCTTTTCTGAACTGTAGACTCATATATCCAACCGCCTACTTGGGTGTCTCAAAGGCATCTTAATCTTCAAAGTCAGGCCTCATTCCTCAGGGTAAAAAGTTCAACGTCAAATTCCTCACCTGGAGAATGTATTAAGTCTTTGTAGATGAGCATAAGTATTAGACTTTTTATAAATACATTTCAAGTTTATTGCGGTTCAGAAGAGGCACTGAGAACTGAAACCATCTACACTACAGTTTATGTTCTATATTCACATACTATTTGGCTGTCTTCATTAACATGACTTTACTATTCCAGGAAACTCTTGCCCAGGAAGATAAAAAGTTGCACATAACTTCATTGTTTATTTCAGGAACTTCCCAAAAAACCCATATAAACGAACATATGACTATTCAAACTTCCAACAAACAGCCACAATGATTGTTTATTCTCCAAGACTCTTTGAAAACCTCACCTCAAAACCCCTGCCTTGCTGTGTCCATCAATCATAGACTATTATATCATGATCCTTATCTAATATAAGAAATCTTGGTGGCACAATGGTTAAGCACTCGCTCTGTGGGATAAAGATGCAGCAGTCTGCTTCCATAAACATTACAGCCTTGGAAACCCTATGGGCCAGTTCTACTCTGTCCTATAGGGTCACTATGATTTGGAACTGACTCCAATACAACGGGCTTACCTAATTCTAAACAACTCCCCACATTAAAATACCTGCCTTAAACCAGACAGCAAACCTTTAGTACCCTAACTTTGCTCTTCCTCCTTTCTTCTTGTTCCCCCCTCAACTGCAGGTGCTACCAAGACTCTATAAAGGTGGTACTGTCCTTTACTGCTGTAAGCAATGAACTCTATAGGTTATTTCTGGTGGTATTTTCCAGAAGCCATTCAACAACACTACCTGATATCTCACCAAGTGTCAGTTAAATTTCAGTTCATCAATACTTGTTTCATCAGGAGTGTGGGGAAAATACGAATAGCTTTATTTAATGTTAATGATAAATAATCACTCTACATCAGGGCTTCACAATAGTTTGGTTCAAACCCCTGGTGAGAATCTACATTTTTAACAAATTCCCTGCTGAGAATTTGCATTTCCACCCCAGATACACTAAACTAGAATCCTGTTACAGTTTAACAGGATCTCCAGGTGATTCTTATGTATAACTTCCTGGGAATTTGTCCAAACTCCTGCTCTACATTAAAGAAAAAAAATTTTTCTTAGGCAGCATAAACTAACAGTTTCTTAATGATTTAAAACAGCTAATTGGCCCACTAATTAAACTTATAAAGAACAGCAAATAAACCTGTTGACCCATTGCCGTCGAATCAGTTCCGACTCACAGTGACCCTTATAGGCCAGAGTAGAACTGGCCATATGGTTTCCAAGGAATGGCTGGTGGATTCCAACTGCCGACATTTTGGTTAGCAGCCAAGCTCTCAACCACTGTGCCACCAGGGCTCCGTAGCAAATAAAAAGATTACTAGTATCAGAGACGGCCATAAAACATGTGAGGTGTTCTAAGGAAGGTGGCAGATAGATAAGTTTAATAATCTAGGAGAATTAGGGTGAGAAAAAATGGAATATATCAGTAATTTAAAACACTAGTAAAGGGCAGAAAGAAAAAAATACTGCTAAATATACTATAATTTTACAGTGAAAAGAAACTTTGCAAGAGTTCTCAATACTATAAGGTCATTTTTAAATCATGATTTGGTATTAAGACACAATGAAATGTTTAATACGTCTTCCATTAAATTGAGACTTCTTGTCAATATGTCTACCAAGGGTAAATGCATAAGGAATTTCCTTTACTACAAATCATTCAAAGGACCTAGGAGGCCACTGGCATGTTTATGCAGGAGTAGTCTGAAAGAAAAAATAAGTCATTTAAAAATGCATCAAAGATTAGGAGGATGTGAAATATTCAAATTTTTGGGACTTAAATGTAAAAAAAGAAACTAGCTGAAAATATGGATGAATCTCTTTATAATCTTGGAGTGATGGAGACTTTTCTAGCTATATTTCAAAATCAAGAAATATAAAAGAAAAAGTTTTATCATCATATAAAAATTGAAAGAGTTTTACATAAAAAAAAAAAAAAAACTATGAAGAATTTCAGGAAAAAATACAGTGAAACCTGTGAGATGCAGAATTCGAGACTGCCTTGTTTTTCTGGATCTGGCAAGCTTTCTGCCTTTGACCGGGTGCAGTCTTACCATTTTTCTACTGCTCGTTTTAGTAGAAAATATTTTAGTTTTCCTTCTCTGACAGACTTTTGCCTTACACAGGTTCCAGCTTTTGCAGTTTTACTGTACCGGTAGTCCTGGATTTACGATTCGGTTCCATTCCGACTACTCTGTTGTAAGTCAGTTCTGACGTAAGTTGAACACCTTTTTTTTTGTTTGTTTTCATTATTATTGCCTTTTATTATCAGTATCTTTATAAATCTATCTGGATGTCTGTCAGTAAACACCTGGGTATGATAACATCAGCAAATTAGTGCTACAACACTGTATGTAGTACATATTACTAATGATATGAAGTACAAAAAAAAAAAGACGGTCATAAGTTCAGTCCATCATAACGTAAATATATTGTAAATCAGGGACTACCTGTATTTGCAACCCATATCACAAATAAGGGCTAATCTCCCTATAAAAACTCCTTGAAATCAAAAAGAAAAAGATCAATGGCCTAGTAGAAAAATAAGACTACGAGAGTTCACAAAGGGGAGTGGGGAAGTAAAATGCTGCTAAAATATATGAAAAGATAGTCAATATCATTCATGAGAGAAATAGCCTGAGTCACATTAATTAGCATCTATCAAACCAGCAAAATTCCAAACGTTTGAGGACACATTCAGCTGGTGGGACTACGGGAAAACAGGCTTCTCTGACATTACAGTAGTAGTAAACAGCAATTTGTCATTATCTAACATAATTATACGATTAGACTGGGTTTATGGTTTTCTGGGAGGAAGACCACTGAGGTAAAGTGTCATGCTCATCACGTCATACTACCAATATGATTTATGACTGCTGATGTTAACTTTGATCACCTGGTTGAGGTAGTGTCTGCCAGGTTTCTCCCATATGAAGTAACTCTTTTCCCCCACTTCCCGTACTTATTTTGGAAAGAAGTCACTATGTACAGCCCACACTTAAGAAGTAGGGAGTTACGTTTCACTCCCTTGAGGGCTGAGTACATAAATTATTTGGAATTCTTCTGCACAGATTTGTCTATTTCCCATTTATTTATTCAATCATTTATTTACATTAGTCAAAGTGTCAGCAGTTCAAATCCACCACCTGCTCTTTGGAAACCCTATGGGACAGTTCTACTCTGTCCTATAAGGTTGCTATGAGTCAGAACTGACTCAACAGCAACTTTTTTTTTTTTTTTTTAATGGGCTCATGGACATTATTTTACACTTTGGGTTATGATCCAGTATTACTTTATTTTGTTGCTCAAATTTTCCAGTATTGGCCATTGGAACTCTTTCAGCTGGCTCCTGTGTCCCTTTGACATACTCACATTCATTGTGTCTTTTGTTTGTTTATTTCCTTTCTTTCTGGCACCACATAGAGGTACCAGGTTTCTTTTGTATAGTCATTCCCTGTCCCAGTCCTAGGATCAGCCAAGGAGCCCTGATTCCTTTTACTGGAAAATGGTATTAGAAACCAAGATCTGGGCAGTAGGTGTGCTTGTTGCTACTGGGGTGTCACTGCTTTGAGGCCCTCTCAGTTGACAGAGCAAGGAAATAAACATGTATATAGAAGTATTTATCTTTTGATCATCGTTCTCAGAATCTAAACTATACAAAGTCTTATATGCATATAACACTTGGGCATTGTAATAGCAAAAGACAGAGAATAATCCATACAGGACCAACTGACTAAACTGTGGTACATCCACATAATGAAGTACTATGCAGCTATTAAAAATAAAGGTCTTTATCTAGATATGGAAAGACCTCCATCCATCCACCCATATACATATATATGCTTGTATTTGCAAAAAGCAACACCGGAAGGATAAACAGGATACTAAAAGAAATGGTTACCTATAAGGTATGTGAAGAAAAACAGGGAGCCAAGAGCAAAGCAGAAAATAAGACTTTTCTTTGTATATTTTCTATTTTTTCAGTTTAATCACACTTATTCAAAAATGAGTTTTGTTTTTTTTTTTTAATTTTAAACACCTAAAAAAAAAAAAAGATGGATCTGAAAGGTTCAAATACTAAGAAAGGGAAAAAAAAAATATTCATTTCAGAAGGGTAAATACCATGAGACAAGGTCCTACTTTGGGACAGTTATGTACCAAAAATTCGTTGTAAGCTTTAGGAAAACAGAAGTACTTTAAAGTCAAATTTAGCTGAATTCAAAGTATGATATAAACTATAGCTGCTAAATTTAGCCTATTCTCAGGACTTGTATATCCGTTTAACTGAATTACTATTAAATGGCTAGTGTTGTATGATCATCAAAATTAGTGGGAGATGAAGTCTAAAGAACTGCAAAATCATTTGTAGAGGCAGAATTAAGATTTTTATTCTTCATTGGTATGTTGATATCCATAGCTAAATAAAAGGATCTATCATTTCTCTAGTCTATTCATCCACTCTTCATATCTCTTATTTCCCCAACAAAATGGTGAAACCAATTTGTAACATACAGAAACATTTCATCATTGGAAGACAAAAATGACTAAAGGGTTTGAAATTAAATACACATTGCCAAGTGTTCCTAAGAGACGGTAAAACTATTTTCATGTCTCTGAGATGAACCAAACCAGAAAAAAAGGGAACAAGTAGCTCTTTTTTAGCATTCCCAATGTAGAAAGCTCCTCCCTGTCGCTGCTTCCAAAACGTCAACATATCATCACAAAAGTTGTCCACTTAACTTTCAGTAGCTTGTTTTCAGCTATTTACAAAACTTTTCCAATGGCTTCATTTTAGACAAGATGATACACTGTCTAAAAAATGTCCAACAACTCAACTCTACAGATGAACAAAATCCAAACTCCTTACGGGGATTCTGGGGATAAGTAAGTCCTATCTACCTCTTTGATTTCATCTCCTACCACTCCCTCAAAAGCAATCTCTTTTTCTGTCACATAGAAATACTCATTAGACTGGCAGAAAATAACAATTTTTTAAAGGAATGTAAAAACTTTTTCATAGCTCCTTTGTACATACTGTTCTTTTATCCTAGGAAGTGTTTCCCCTCTCTTCCCTGTACTTGTAGAGCTGTTATCTTTAACATCACCCCCCTCCCCCCAAGAAACCCATATAATATTCTTGTCTAAATGTTACTTCCTCCTCCTTCTCTTCAGGACAACCACAGCCCACCTCTGGTGACAGGATGAAAAAGGTGATAAAATTTACCATAAGCTATCTAATCTTTTACTGAAATGTTCTTCACATGATATAACCTGGATAATGGGTAAGAAGAAGTCTATCTCAATTCTTGATGCAACTCTTGTAGACCTGCTAGAGTATCTAGGGTTCAAGTTTTATAGTGGGGAGACCAGTTTTGGGGAGAAGAAAAATGGACACTTCTACTACAGGGAGCTGAAAGAGCCAAATGCAATCTTCAACGGACATACTTTCCTCATCCCCACGTCTACTTTTTTTCTTTTTGGCCCGTTGTTTATAAAAGTGGAATAAAAACATGCATATAAAAATATCAAAATTATTGGGAGGAAAAAAATTGAGTGTCTTGCCATAAAAACCAGAAATCAAACCTGTTGCTGTCGAGTCCATTTCGATTCATAGCGATCCTAGAGGACAGAGTAGAATTGCCCCATAGGGTTTCTGCAGAGCGGCTGGTGAATTCAAATTGCTGACCTTTTGGTTAGTTAGCAGCCAAGCTCTCAACCACTGCACCACAAGGGCTCTGTGTCTGGCCATACCAGATGTGAAGATATATTATAAGGCACTGATAATTAAAATAAGCTAGAACTGGTATAAGAATAGATGGATAGCTAAAACAAAGAATCTCAGGTTAAAAAATTTTTTTAAAAACCACCTTATATGTAACAATTTGATATGTAACAAAGAAAATATCACAAAATAATGAAAATCAACATCCCAGCAATGAAAGAAATGTAAATAAAAGCAAGTTATAGAGAGTAAAATTTTAAATATTAGTGCCCTAAATACAGTTGTTTACTAGTAGCACTGGTACAACAGGTATTACCAGAAAAAAAGGTTCTTTGATGTGGGAATTCCAATTCTGGATCTCTATCAACCCTGAGGAAACGTAAAATGTGAAGAGAAAAAAATTTTATGTTTAAGTTTGTCACAATAAAATTTAAAACAGCAAAAAAAAAAAAATCAAAGTAACATTTCTAAACCAGTATAAAATGGTTAAACCTCTTTTGAAGGACTGATGCAACCACTGAATATGATAGCCACTAAAATGATACGTACCCAGAATGATTTGGTACCTCAAATATGTTGTTGCATTACAAAAAAATCTTTAAAAAAATTTAAAACTCTGTGTGTACATGAGAAAGGAAAAAGGGATTATTTGAACACGGTAACTATTTGATTAGGGAATTTAGATTATGATCCATTTTCTACATTACTATATATTTTAGATGTTTTAAATAATTTTCAAAAAGAAATAATAATTGAGATTATACAGACAAAAGCGACAGTAAGACAACAGTAATAAACAGAGAAAAAAAAAAAAAACATCCAATAAAAGGGTTAAAAACCAGATTGGAACAGAAGACTTTTGTATATAACTTATGAAAACCCCCAAAATATAATAAAAATAGAAAGCTAAAATTAAAATGTTAGAAAAACTAAGATAATGATGTCCTTGTTGTTGTTGTTACGTGCCATCGAGTCAGTTCAACTCATAGTGATCCTACGTATATAACAGGATGAAACACTGAACCGTCCTGTGCCATTCTCACAATCACTGCTATGATTGAGGCCACTGTTGCAGCTGCTGTGTTAATCCATCTCATTGGGGGTTTTCCTCTTTCAATGACCCTCTACCAAGTATGATGTCTTTCTTCAAGGAAAGGTCCCTCCTAATAACACGTCCAAAGTAAATGAGACGAGGTCTCCCCACCCTCAATTCTAAAGAGCAGTCTGGCTGTACTTCTTCCAGAATAGGTTTGTTAGTTCTTCTGGCAATCCATGGCACATTCAATATTCTTCACCAACACCATATTCAAAGGCATCAATTCTTCTTCGGTCTTTCTTATTCACTGTCCCTAATGAAAGAAAGTTTTAATCGCTTTACCTTTACTTGAAATTTAATTAATATATAAGTGGTTCCTTCCCTTAATACTGTGGTAAACCTTAAAACAGTGTTTATAAAACTCAGAGCCTGGAACGGTTCAAAAACCCAAACCTAAAGATTCTGATTCAGTTGTTCTGAGATAGAAATTGAGATCATACGTGCACATGCGCATGTACACGCAGTATCTTTTTTTTTTAAATCAGCAAAGGTGCTTCTGAAGTCTAAACATAGAAAAATAAGGTAATGAACAAAACTATAATAAACAGTAAACATCCAAGCTCAATACTTTCTTTTGATGGATGTTATATGATCCTGTTATTCTAGTTTGACTTCAGAAAAGCTTGAGAGTTACATAAAAGAGTCATTTAAGAAAGAAAGCAAATATTGCCTAGATGGTTAAGATGTCAAATGTGGTACAGCACAGGACTAAAGAAGCGGAACACAATGGTTACAGGAAAAAGTTGGCTGGCCCTAAGGAAAAGCTTATCAACGTGCTTATCAAAAGATTATGACATCTTTATTCCTGACTGCCATTAGATAAGAAATAAGGAATACCCTCTTTTATATATGTAGTCCACTGGTCTATTCATTTTCTCCCCAATACATCTGAGGGATGCAACAACTACCCATTAGTAACATTGACTGACTCACTACCACAGTGATTCTCACACTGGGTGGGAGTAGAGAGGTGTATTAGAAAATCCAGGATGTAAGCATAGTTTAAAAAGCTACAGAGATCATTTGATTCACATGCCCTTGTGAATCACTAATTTAAATATTCATCAACCTGAAATCAGCTAAACAATTCTAGTATCATTACTAATAGTTCTTCCCATTATATTAAAGAGTAATTATGAAAATAATTGCGAAGTGAGTGCTCACTAGGTACGAGATACTTTTTCAATGTGCTTTATATGCATTATTTCACTTAATTCCCAAAACCCTATGAAGTAGGTTCTGTTTTTTTCCAGTATTATAGAAGAAACTGACCCTTAAGAGTTTAAGTAATTAGCTCAAGATCTTATGATTATTAGTTATTACTAAAGTAGTTTTTACAGAAAAAAATATGCTAAAATTCTAATTTTTATGTAATAAAAACTAAAATTTCCAAAATTGCATCTTCTAAATAATAATTTCTTTTTTAGTAAAATAGTCATACTAAAAACCAAGAACAAGAATTTTAGCATTTAAAGAAAAAGGATAACATTTTTTCAGATTTGAAAAGTACATATTAAATGCCAAGTTTTAAAAAAAAAGACAAAGGATTAATGAAAATACTATAAAATAGTTTTAGATACTCTTCCCAAAAATTATACCTACAATTAAAAATGTTTCAACCATTTTATAGCTTTTGGGAAGAAAAGAGAGCAGAAGAAGATGGAAATTTCCATAAAAACCTAAGATGGAAATTTCCATAATATTTGGAGAAGGGAAGGAAAAACAAAAATGCATGCTCACAAATTTATGGGCATAAATTACTTCAAAATACAATGCTGACTCCACTGTTACTGAAGTGATAAAATATAGGTGAATAAATCATGATATTGAAAATTTATCTGATACAGATAATTTTAATGTTGCAGTTTCTGGGTGGCACAAATGGTTAATTGCTCAACTACTAGATGAAAGATTAGCCGTTCGAACCCACCCAGAGGCACCTCAGAAGACAGGCCTGGCAATCTACTTCTGAAAGGTTACAGCCTTAAAAACCCTAGGGAGCAGTTCTACTATGCATACATGGTGTCTTAGTTACATAGTGCTGCTATAATAGAAATACCACAAGTGGATGGCTTTAACAAACATGTTCCCTCCCTGTCTAGTAGGCTAGAAGTCTGAATTCAGTACACCAGCTCCAGGTGAAGGCTTTCTCTATTGGCTCTGGGGGAAGGTCCTCGTTACCAACCTTCCCCTTGTCTAGGAGCTTCTCAGCGCAGAGACCCCAGGTCCACAGGATGCACTCCCCTCTGGTTCTTCATTCTTGGTGGCATGAGGTCCCTCTGTCTCTCTGCTTGCTTTTCTCTTTTATATCTCAAAAGAGATTAACTCAAGATACAACCGAATATTGCAGATTGAGTCTTGCCTCATTAACATAACTGCTTCTAATCTTGCCTTGTTAATATTATAGAAGTAGGATTTACAACACATAAGAAAACCACATCAGGTGACAAAATGGTAGAAAACCACACAATACTGGGAATCATGGCCTAGCCAAGTTGACATACATTTTGGCGGCACATAATTCAATCCATAACACACGGGATCACCATGAGTCAGAAGCAACTTGACTCGACAACAGTAACAACAGCATGTAAGTATGAGGAATATGAAAAAGCACCAAGTCTCACAAATTGCAAAAATCACTTTTAAACGTCACATCTCCAACAAGATGTTATCAAGTCATAATCTCTAATTGATTTCTAAAACCATCCAATCTAGTATTTATATAACACACCTACTACAGCAGAAGTATAGTTTAAAACTCAAAATGTCTTTAATTTAAAAAGTAGGCCATAAAGCAGTGTGTTTTTTTATGGTTTAATTTTTAATTTTAATTACGGTACTGCCACTGGAAAAAAAGCTCCTGGTCAACTATTTATATAAAATATCAGGGTAGCAAGAATGGCATTAAAGCAGTGTTCTATTCTTTTGAGTGCAATTCTGTACTTTATGTTAGTAAGCACATTTAAATGTAGTACTACACAGCTAAAGAACTTATTTCATCAGGCTGAAATTCATCAGCTAAACCAAATTTTAGTCTTGATATTTCCAATGTGTTTAGACTTTAGAAATGGGTGTTTTCTTCTCATATGAATATTGTAATGTTCTATTTCCAATTTGTCTAAAAGACTTACAATCTTCAAAGGCTACATCGCTTTTCTCTCTATTTTCACTAACAAGTTAGTACAGCTCACAGGTAATTTAAAAAACTCACAAAATGTCAAGTTATTTCCCCTCCAAGCTGGCCTACAAACTGCTTGCAGATCACTCTCACACAAACACCACCTACGTCATATAGCTCCCATAATCAAAACCTTTGATGGCTTTTTATTTTCTACTACATTTTATCAAAACTTATTCTCGACTCCTAAACCATGACTCATGTGACACTAATTTATTAATTCAGTATTGTTTCTCCCAATCCCATCACTTCATTCGTTCAGTTGAATAATACACAATTGGGGGGAATACGGGAAAACAAACAAAAAAAAGCAGTCTTTCTTGAGCACAAAGCCATTCAAAAGAGGGAGATTTGTAAATAATTAATTACAATACAATGTTTTAAGTGCTATGTTGTTATTGTTGTGTGCAGCTGAGTTGATTGTGACTCACAGCTACGCTACTGGAAAGAGCAGAACTGCCCCCATAGAGTTTCCTAGGCTGCAGTCTTTAAGGGAACAAATCACCAGATCTTTTCACACGCTGAGCCACTGGATGGGTTCAAACCACTGACCTTTCAGTTAGCAGCCAAGTGCTTAACCACTGCGCCACCAGGGCTCCTTGTTAAGTGCTAGAGTAGACATAAATATTGTATTAGCAGGACCATTATAACTCTGCTGGAGTGTATCAAAGACTACTTTGGAGGAAATGACAACTGGCCTTAAAATGAGAATTTCAACTAAAACCAAAAAACTGTTAGAAGAAAACATAGGGAGTAAAGCTTTGGAATCTAGTATTTGACAAAAATATGAGCAACAAAAGACAAAACAGATAAACTGGACTTCACCAAAATAAAAAAACTTTCGTGCATCAAAAGACCTTATCAAAAAAGTGAGGAGAAAACCTATACAGAATTGTAGAAGGCATTTGGGAATCACACAGCTGATAAGGGTTTAATATCTAGACTATATAAAGAACTCCTCCTATAAATCAATAAAAAAAAAAAAATTAACCCAATCAAGACATGGGCAACGAACTTGAATAGACACTTCTCCAGAGAAGACATATGAATGGCTAGTAATAGACGTTCATGCCGTTAGACATTAGGAAAAAGGTAATCAAAATCATGAGTTATCCTTCACCCTATTAGGATGATTATTATCAGAAAAACAGAAAATGTGTTGGAGAGGAGGTGGAACAATTGGAATCCTCATCCATTGCTGGTGGAAATGTAAAATGGTGCTAAATGGCAAAGCGACTGTGGAAAACAGTTTGATGGTTCCTCAAAAAGTTAAACATAGAATTACCATCCCACCTGCCATAGGATCCAGCTATTCCACTCCTATGTTTACACCCAAAAGACTTGAAAGCAGGCTCAAAAATACCTGTAATGTTCATTGCAGCATTATTCACAATAGCCAAAAGGTAGAAACAACCCAAGTGTTCATTAACAGATAAATGAATAAACAGAATGTGGTATATATTCATACAATGGAACATTATTCAGCCATAAAGAAGAATGAAATACCTGCTACAACATAGATGAACCTGGAAAACATTATGCTGAACTAAATCAGGCATGAAAGGACAAACACTGTATGAACCCACTTATATGAAATATTTAGAACAGGCAAATCCATAGGACCAAAGTTTATTAGTGGTTACTAGGGGTTGGGAAGAGGGAAAATGGAGAATTATTGCTTACAGGATACTGAGTTTCTGTTAAGAGTGATGAAGAACACTTGGTTATGGACTGTGGTGATGGCTGTATAACACAGTGAGTGTAATTAATGTCACAAAATTGTACACTTAAAAGTGGTTAAAATGGCAAATGTTTAGTTATATATATTTTACAATAAGAAAACATTTTAAATAATAATTTCTCTCCAAATAAATGTCACAGCATTGTAATATCAACACACCAGTTTTCTCATCATTGTACCCTAGCACCTGCCACAGTGCCTAGTACAGGCACTAGGCAGGCACTCGAAGATGGATGGGAGGGAGGGAGGGAGGGAGGGAGGGATGGTGGGCGGGTGGGCGGGTGGACGATGGGTAAAAAGACAGAAAAGAAAGAAGGGAGGAGGAAGGGAAAGAGAAAGGAGAATGGTCAGATTAAAATGCGGCAAAACAGCAAGCTGTAATTTAGATGAGACGTTCCAAAATCCTGGCCTGAGAAATGACAACAGGAAAAAATAAATCTAAAAGGTAATTTAGGAAGTAAATTTAAAAGGATTTGATATGGTTGACCAGACTGAGGGAAGGGAAACACAAAAGAAAAGCTTAAGACACTGTCAAAATTTTTGGCTCCAGTGACTGGGCAGATAGTAATGCCGTTCACTGTGATTAGAAACAGAGGTGGGAATAATAAAAGAGCTCAGTTTAGGTAAGAACCACTAAGAGTCAATATCTGAGAGGTAGCTAAAATGGAACGCAGAAAAATGTGGATGAGAAACAAAGATGTAGAGATCATCAGCACAAGTGCTACTGAGTCGGCTCTGACTCACAGCGACTTTGTGTATAACATAACAAAGCACTGCCAGGTCCTGCACCATCTTCATGATTATCTGAGTACATTGTTTTGGCTTTTGTGTCAATCCATCTCATTGAGAGTTTTCCTCATTTTCACTGAACCTTTACTTTACCATCCATGATGTCCTTTTCCAGGGACTGGTCTTTCCTGATGATGTGTCCAAAGAAAGCAAGCCAAAGTCTAGCCACTCTTGCTTCTAAGGAGCCTTATACATAGCAACTTCAGCATATAGGTGATGAGAAAAACCCAAGACACTAGTTGTCATGGGGTTGATTCCAACTCATGGCAACCCCACATGTGTCAGAGTAGAACTGTGCTCCATACGGTTTTCGATGGCTGAAATTTTTCTGAAGTAAATCACCAGGTCTTTCTTCTGAGGCCTGGTAGACTCGAACCTCCAATCTTTTGGTTACCAGGTAAGGACAGTTAACAATTTGCACCACGCAGGGACTCTAGATGATGAGAAGCCCGAAATATGGATGAGACTGCCCAGGGGACATGTAAAACACAAGAAGGGGGCCATCGACAGAATGTTCCAGGCAACCAATGTTGCTGATATTTCACACGTTATAATACTGCCCCAGACAACTAAGCTTTTTGAGGGCAAGGGCCACATTTAATTAAATGTTTCTAAAACATACAATGACTACTATAATGCTGAGGACATAATCACTTCAAAAGTACTTAGTAATTATACCCCAAATTGAAAAATCAGATTTCTTTTAAAAAGCTGTAAATAAAGGATTAAAAAAAAAAAAAACCACTTCTTTAAAATAACTCAAGAAATAGAACAGGCTCAAGAAGCTAAACTCTGCTTCAGGAATCCAAAATTTACTTCAGAATCATTGAGAAGCTTCCTTTTTTTTTTTACCAGAAGTAGCAGTATAAATCAGTAATGTAAAACATTAAAATCTGGAACCATATTATACTTTAATAAAAAGTTTACTTTTAAAATAATACCAAAAAATAGGTATTAACCAATTTAAAGAAAAATCTCCCTAAAGTTGGAGTGATAAGAGCTTTCAACGTCATTACCTGGTAATTTCTCACACATTAAGATCAATTTTTACCTATTTTAGTTTATATTATTGAACATAATTAACACATACAAAAAATAAATATCAACCATCAATTTCAGGATAGTATAATTAAGCATTTACCTTCAGATGACCAAAATGAGTAACTAAATTAGGATAAAGCCTAAGAAAAATTATCCTTGGGTCTTTTGCCCATTGTTTATAAAACATAAGCACAAAACTTAGAGTATTCTTGAAAGTATTTACATTAACGAGTGCATGAAAGGAAACAAAAATGTGTTATTAATAGGCAGATAAAATCTCTTTTATTAACCTTTATGCAACAGAAGAAGACAAATTTCTTTTCATCATTTTTCACTTCAATGGACCACCTTCAGGTAAAGTCAATAACATCTGCTGTTCTTTAAATATAAACAATTATTAATTTGTACTTTCTTATACCATAAGGGTCAATTTTCAATGTAAAAAGTTATTACAAAAATGTACAATCTGGTCTGATATTTCCATTTTTCAGTGATATACAGTCACATATAATAAAAGCACAAAATCAAATTTTATACCTTACTAAATTAAAAATAAAAAAAGGTTTTTTTTTATACTTTTTAATCTACCTCAAGAAAAAATTTTCACCCATTACTAAAGCAACATACATCTTGACTGTCTTTCGTTTGATGGCATGTGCTCAAATAATGCAAACTAATTCTAACACATGTAAAATCAAAATAAGTAAATATATAAGTAAAAGTACTGTAAGTATACTCGCACCACAAGGCTAAGTATACATATTTTTTCTTGCCTTTATACACAAAGAACTACAATAAATCAATAACTAAAAATAAATCTAAAAACATTTTTAATATCGTTTAGTACCCCGCTTTAATTCATTTTGATCGATAACTATGTCCTAACTTTAATCTTTTTATTTAGTTCTTTTTTTTATGTAGTAAAACTAACTTGATGGGATTTAAATCTAATTTTGGTAAGTTTTTCCAATTTACCACTATTTACAGAACTCTATAAAAACCAAACCAAACCCGTTGGCATTGAGTCGATTCCAACTCATATAGACCTCTATTAAAAAAAAAAAAAAAAAAAAAAACGTTGCCATGGAGTCAATTCTGACTCATTGCAGCCCTATACACAGAGGAGAACTGCCCCACAGAGATTCCAAGGAGCACCTGGTAGATTCAAACTGCCAATCTTTTGGTTAGCAGCCATAGCACTTAAGGAATACATCACCAGGGTTTCCTTACAGACCTCTATAGCAGAGATTAACACTAACTTATTACAATATCATCACCATGGAGGCAGTGCAACATAGCAGTCTGAATGCTAAACTGGAATCTCAGCTTCACCATAGTGGCAGGACCCTGGAAACAATTACTTAACCTTATCAGAAGCCTCTGTTTCCTCATTTGAAAAACAGGCACAATACCTACAGAGGAGCTTATTGTGAGGATGTAACAAAATAACAGGTAGCACAGCGCCCCCATAGGAGCTAATTAGGGTTAATTTCTTCCACACAGCTAATATAAAAAATAGTTTAAAAGAAGATTTTGGAGAGCAAGATAATTTTTGCATCATTCCAATATGCTGTGGATCTGTAAATGTGTCTCCACAAATACAGTATTCAGTATCATATGTTACTACAGAGCATAATAACATCATTTATGGCAGACACCCCACCTATTACATTAATTGGTAGATGTCTATTGATTTTCCAAGTTGGCCAATAGGAAGAGGAAACAGGCTAGGATAGGTAAAGCTACACTGGGATATAGCCAATACATTTTTCTGGCCCTTGGCAATTCCTCTTGTGCAAGTATCAGTTGTAACAAACTAAAAAGTCTGGGGTCAAAATAATGACAAAGAATCCACTAATGACAATAAGAATTCTTGGCTTAATACCGTTAACTATTTCATAGAAATTTAAAAACAAAACGAACAACAACAACAACAAAAAATACCAGTCTAACAGGCACTCTCCCCACCAAATTCAAAGAAACTGCCAAATACGGTTGGTTGAATTACCATGTTTTTTTATTGTAGGTATTTTTTTATCTTACAAATACTATTTAAAGCACGGTTTTAAATGCCATAAACCTATTGCTTATTTTCAGTATTTAAAATGCAAAATACCATAACCACATTATAAAATGCACTTTAAATAATTATTTCCTATTAAACAGTTTAAGCAATAATTACCTATTTAAAATTCAAAGAACCTAAAACTACTCCTTCTTCACACGTATGAAAAGAGACAATTTTTAAAATAGATAAAATACTCTAAAGAATATTTTAATGCTGGGTTTAACATATAATGTTTTTCTTCAATAGAGCAATAAATTCATTAAATAATTATCCGCCACAGAAGCATAAAGCTATGTAAAAGAATGTCAGGATATGATGCTATAATTACATACATACAAAGACTCGGAAGCAGCAATAAAGACTCAAAATGCAATGCCTTATAAATATTCAGTACTATTAGACCATAACAAAGACGACAACAGAGCAAAAAATTCATATTTGCAGATAGTTTTGTTTTTTGAAATTACGGGACATCATCATCTCGCTTTTCAGTTTCTATCTCAGTTGCCATTACCGCTCTCATTGTTCACAATAAAACATTTGTATTGTTTTTCAGTTAGTATTATTTCACCAGTGAAGAGAAAACATATTGCTGAAAATAAGAAAAAGAACAAAAGCCTTGACAGAGCAAAGAAATGATTTTATATGCCATCTTTTCCCACCATAATTATAGCACTGAACCAATATCTGAAACCTAAACATATCAACAAATATGTATAGTACTATTAAAACTGTTTGGTCAACATTGCTTTGCTTCAGAGCAAAGAAAATTTACTTTTCTACTTTTTGTAAAACAAATGACTTATTAGAACACAATTCCTGGTGTACAAAGCTACCACACATTGAATGAATTCCATCAATTCCATCTTTTCTTACTATGTACCTCTCTTTTCCTCTCTTCATTTCCTCCAGATAACCAGAATACATATGGCAGGCTATAAAAAACCCAGTGCCGTGCTACACTATTTCAAATACCTAACACTGAAAGTTACTTATATTGGGCCTGAATCCAAGGATGAGAATAAATTAAACATTTTATGGAAGATACTTAGTAATAAACAAATCATGACACTATTAACAAGATTTTCATTCTACATTTACTTTTTTTTTCCTAATTGTGGAAATGAAAATTCATAAAATACAGAAATGTAGTTTTTAATCACCCGTAAACCCCTCCAGAAACGTTTGTTAACGTTTTAGTAATTTCCTTCCACCGAGACTTAAATTTTGCCGACCCCACGGCACCTAACACCAGTTGGACCTAATAAAAATGCAGAAAAAAATCAATGTATCCTCAATACGGTCTTTCAATAAATGTTATACAAAACACTGATTATTAACATAACTTGTTAGTTTCACAAAGTCTCTAAAATATGTTTTAAGTGGTGGGAGTGGGGTAGGGAGCCCCATAAATCAGAGAATCATCCCTAAACTGAAATCCCTTCCACAAACAATTTTCATATTGTCAACCTTTTAACGGCAGCAAACCACAAGAGATGGCTGTACTTATGGGGTATGAACATTAACATCCCTACGTCAAATAAGCTTTAGGGTTTTTGTTTCAATTCATATTTCAATAATGTGTATTTATTTTCACTGTGTTACTTGCTTAGATGCTGTGGAGTCAATTTTCAACTTATAGTGACTCCATGTGACAGAGGAGAACTGCCTCAGGAATTTCTAAACTGTAACCTTTAGGGGAGCCTACTGCCAGGTCTTTCTGCTCCGGAGCTGCTGAGTGGGTTCGAAACATCAATCTTTGTTCTGCTACCAGGGCTCCTTTATTTTCATTATAAAATGATAAAATAACTAATTATATTTGACTAGTAACTTTAAAGCAGCTTAAATTCAAAGGCTCAACAATTTTCTTTGAAGCCCTGCATTCAAACTGTCAGTACTCTGGCCTACGAGGTGGTTTAACAGATAAAAATGATAACTCTTTTTATGTTCCAATATTCTCTTGTAACTTTCCAAGAAATATATATAAAGAATATTCCTTAAATACAGCCATATTTTTTGTCTTTTGTACCAACCCATTGTTTATGGAAGTAAGCAGATGAAATGGCTTCATCAACAAAGCAGCACCCCAATATGCAATCAATAAACCAACTCCTTACACTCAAGAGTACAAAACAAAACCAACGTTATTACCTCTAGCAAATTTTTTTTCTTAAAATTTGATTTAACCTTATTTCTAGCTTCAAGGGAGACTCTGTTCTACTCCAGGTATCAAAGGTCTTAAAATCTCATTCATTTGCTTTTGCCCAGTGGTTTACAAAATAAATCGAAAATACAGTAACCCAGATTTATGACTTTGGCCTTCTTACACAGCGTCTTAAAAAAATTTTTTTAATTCTTTCAACAAAGCCTAAAAAAAGGAACAGCAAAGTTTGAGGAAAGAATTGTCCGTCTTTAAGTCCAGCATTTCCTGATAAGTGACAGACGGTCTGACTGCCAGGAATACACTTTACTGACCCTACGAATGGCCAAGGCTCAAAATAAAATTTGCCACTTTATACCTTGAAAATTAATTTGCCTAAGAGGTGATAAAACGCAGCCAATGTTATGTTTTCGGTGGACATATAAAGGAGGACCTCCACAGATTTCAGCTAAACGCCTTTGCTATGTTTGCAGAAGAAAAGCTAATTGTTAATGGCCATGTGACATTATAGATCTCAGAAAGGAAAGGGTGGGAGGAAGAGAGAGGAGTTCAAGGCAGTTCAGGGTCAGAACTAGCTCAGGCATCCTGTCATTAGCAAACGTTCCCAAAGCTGATGGCAAAATACTGCTTACCCGAAAAAGAGTGGGCGAAAAGTAGGGGGAGAATGAGAGTCAATGTGGCAGTGTGGGGGTGATGGGAGGGAGGGAACCTGGAGCTATCCAGCTGAGTTGGGGAGCAAAGGCATCGGACACAAAAACGCTGAGAAAAGCAACTGCGACGGAGACAATACTTGGCAGCCCCCAATTTTCCCCTCCCATGGGCCCTCTGGGTTTCCCACATTCCCTCCACCTCCGCTGTTGATCAACACTCGGGGGTGTGACCCGCCAGCGGGAGCCTGCCCTGATCTTTGTCTCGGCCCGGTCCCCACGCGAGGGCTCCTCCTCCTCCTCCCCCGCGCTTTCCACCCGTGCACCACCCCGCCGTCTCCAAGGCGCTCGAAGCGCCGCGGCCGCCGCCTCCTCGCTCGCCTCCCGGGGATCTGCACCCCTTCCTTCCCCTCCGGGGCGCGGAGGGGGCAGCGTCGCCCGCATCTCCAGCTCCGCCCCAGCCGAGGGGACCTTTGTGTCTCGGGGGACTTTCTACCTCTTCCCCCTCCTCCTCCTCACGGGGACTTCGGTCTCCCCTGGAGACCGAAGCGACAGCAAGCACCGGGGGCGTCGGCAGCTGGAGGCGCCTCCCGGGAAGGAGCCCGTCAGACACCCCCAACCCACCCACCCCAAGCCCGGAAATGCCTGGGCGACCCGGGGACCGCGCTGGACCCGAGGGACCACAGACACACGGAGACCTCTGCGCCGCACCTCACACTCTCAACTTCTAGCCCGGCCTGTGCCTTCCGTCCACCGCCGGGCACCCGCCCTGGCCCGCCCTCCCGCGAGCCCTCCAGTCCCTCCCCGCCCGGGGTCAGCCCGACAGCAGGGGAAAGCCCCGCGCGGTGGCCGGCCGCGAACTCACCACCAAGTGCGGGGGCCGAGTCCCCAGGCAAGGCAGGGCGCGAAGGGAAAGCGGCTCCGCTGACGCCCGCCGCGACCGGATGCAGGTCCGGGTCCCCGCGGCCGGCCGAGCCGAGGCGCCTCCGAGGCGCAGGCCTCCGCCGTCGCCGCCTTCCGGCTCTCGCCGAGGGGCCGGGGCCTCCGGGAGGGGCCGGGAGTCCCTCACGCGTCACCAAGCCCCCTGGTCAACATGGCTCCCGGGCCGCCGAGCCGCGCGGGCGGCCCACTGATCCCCTCGGAGAAGCCGGGGCGGGAGCGAAGCGGCCGCAGAGGCACCACTCCGGGCTGAGGTGGCCCGGCCAGACGCGGGCTGCTTCTCCCTGGGCTCCGGGGCCGGACGGTGGAGAGCCGAGGAGACCGCGGGCAGCTGCTTCGCTAGCTGCGTGAGCGTCGCTTTCTCGCTCGGTGACTGCGGATTGACGCCTCCGCTTGTTCCCCGGAGGAGAGCGAGCGAGACAGAAAAAAGACTTTTATTAAAATGCTCCAACCAGCGGCGACGGAGAAAGGCGAGCCGGCCGCCCAAGCTTTCCCCACCCCCGCCTGCGCTGCTTGCCGGGGGCAGCGCGACCCCTGCCGGCGGCGGCGGCGGGGGCGGGGCCGGCGAGCCGGGGGCGGAGCCTGGGGCCGGGCGGGGCCGGGCGGGGTATCCCCGGGAAACCCCCCCGCCCTGAGGACTGGGCCTCAGTCTCCCCCGCCTCGCTTCTGAAGCGGCGGGAGGCGTGAGGAGACCCTACAGGAGTGAGTAAATTAAGCAGTGTCTGTCCCCAGAGACTGGAAAAGAAATTACCTGAATAATTCAGTCCCTTCATCTCCCCCACACCCCCACACAAAACAAAAAACTCTTGCTAAAATTATCCAACTAAATACTGTAAAACGTATCAATGCCACGGTTTTCAAATGGGCTTTCTGGAGAGTTGATGTCCAAGGACTCACACTTAAGTAAATTGATTGCTGTAACTTTTCTCCTGTATTGTTTGTGAATGGGTGGGTACCAATACAATACAGTCATTCATGCATGAATCATTAATTCATTTAGGCTGCTTTTTTTTCTGTATTATAATATGTTTGGCAATATGCTAGGTTCTCAAAGAACTAAGAGTCTAGTTGAGATGAAAGATATTCAACAATCATTTAAAAAAAAAAAGAAGTATTATGAGAGGGGAAACACAAGGTGCTGTGAGAACAGAGAGGAACTACTGCGGCAGTTAGTTCGGTTTTGTTTTCTTGGGGGTTGGGGCCCCAGAGAGGTTGGCCCAATTTCTGTAAATGTTTTTACTTTCTTCTTTCCCAGAGGCTAAAAGCTAGTTCAGGAAAGAGCAGCAGAGCGAAAGTGAAGACAAACTAAAGTAATACTGACCTAGTTTTTTCCACTAATAAGGATAAAAACATTAAAACAAACATAAACCCTAGAGGGAGATAATGAGAGGACTGAAAGCAGAGAATGGGGACCGGATGTAGACAACCTAAGCAAGAGAAAAAGTTAAAACCACATAAAAGGACTGGTGAACTGAGATAGAAATATTTTTCCATTTTAACACCTGGAAGTAGAATTAATACATTTTTAATGTAATTTCAAATCATGTTACGTCCTAAGGACTAATGACAATTTGTCTTCTTGGATTCCTGGATGAATCCTTCCCCCCTACCTGCTGATTCATTTATCTTATTTTGTTGGGCAAAGTTTAATGTACTACTGTAATATTCAACAATGATACATGTCAGTCAGACTATTTCCATGCCTCTAAAATGACCAAAAACCCAAACCCATCGCCGTCAAGTCAATTCCAACTCATAGTGACCCTAAGGGACAGAGTAGAACTGCCCCATAGGGTTTCCACGAAGCGGCTGGCAGATTCCCGCTGCCAACTTTTTGGTTAGCAACTGTAGCTCTTAACCACTGTGCCACCAAACCTGAAATGACAAGGACCCATAAATTAGCAACATTTATGCTCTGTACATATATGACACTTGTTTATAACACAACACTAGGTATAGATAACAAGCTTTGCTTTAGAAAAGTGTTCTTTTTAAGCACTATTAATGATGCTTTTAAGAATTGTCCAAGTCAAAGAGCTTTACATTATAGCAAGAAATAGCACCGTTTTCAGGGATCTTTTAAATTTAGAAGGAAAGAAAAATTAATATTTATATAAGTTCTACTTATATGCAATCACTTTCACACACTTACCTTATTTAAAAAGTAATTGTATGCTTTTTTTGGTCTCTTATTAAATATTAAAATCATAATAATAGTCTATGAAATGGCACTCCGAGTTTCAGTATCAATAATTTCCTTCTCACAGCAATAGGAATTGCTTCATTAGAAATCAAAAGATTATTCTAATTGCCCTAGACAAAGCTGCTAAACAGCAAGGTTCCCTCTTCCTACATTTTTTATTGCTGTAATAAAGATTTCATCATTAGAACTTAGATTATTTTATCAATCTATTTATTCCTTCATTCAAAAAATACTTACTGACTGCATACTATGTGCCATGCACTGTTCTAGGCATTGAAGAGATGTAAGTGAACAAGACAGACGAGTTGGAAAACAAGTGGTGGAAAAAAGTAATAAGCATGTAAATCAACTGAAGAATTCATAAGATAATGTATAGTTATGAGAGGTGTTGTGAAGAAGATGAAACAGTAATGGAAAAGAAATTGGAGAGTGGCTCAGGTACTTTAGGTGCTAGGAGCCGTGGGTTTTGTTGTTATATCACATGTCGTTGTTGTTGTTAGGTGCCATTGAGTCGTTCCAATTCACAGTGACTCTATGTACTGCTGCACAAAACACTGGTTATCCTGCACCGTCTTCGCAGTCGTTATTATGCTTGATCCTATTGTTGCAGGCATTGTGTCAGTCCATCTTGTTGAGGGTCTTCCTCTCTTCTCTGACCCTCTACTTTACCAAGCATGATGTCCTCCAGGGACTGGTGCCTCTTGATAACACACCCAAAGTATATGAGATGAAATCTTGCCATCCTTGCTTCCAAGGAGCATTCTGGCTGTATATATTCCAAGATAGATTTGTTTATTCTTCTGGCAGTCCATGGTATATTCAATATTCCTTGCCAACACCATAGTTCAAAGGCATCAATTCTTCAGTCTTACCTATTCATTGTCCAGCTTTCACATATGAGGCGATTGAAAATACCATGGTGTGGGTCAGGTGCACCTTAGTCCTCAATGTGACATCTTTGCTTTTTATATCACATAGTAAATTATTACTTTGATCAAGAAAAGGTCATATGACAAGGAAAAGCATGGGCGAGTATGTTTATTTAATGACTTTTCTAAATTGATTTAAACATCACACAATGTTTTGGGCCTATTAGTTGGCCTTTTTTCCTAGTTTGTAATATAGTCTTTGTTTACCATATAAAATAAAAGTTAAATTAAAAAACTACTTAAAGCATTCCCAAACTGGTTAATAAATATTCCCTAGCACTTAGAGTGGAAACCCTGGTGGTATAGTGGTTAAGAGTTCAATTGCTATGCCGAGGTGCTGAGGAGTTAAAGGAAGAGTTCCAAGATTGAATCTACTTGGGAAATGCCGCACAATGTATCTGCCTTTGGAAATTCACAAAGTACGTTTACATATTAAAAGCTCTGAGAAGTTCACAGATTAAAAATAAGTTTTTTCCAGTTAAACCAGTGTAGCCCAAAATGTTTTGACAATACAATAGCTTTATCATGGAACGTGTATCAGAATATTGAGGCATGCTAGTGTTTTGAGAGAAGCCCTGTGGTACAGCGGTTAACAGCTTGGCTGCTAACCAAAAGGTTGGCAGTTCGAATTCAAGCTGCTCCTTGGAAACTCTGTGAGGCGGTTCTACTCTGTCCTGTCAGAACCAACTCCATGGCCCATAACAACAACAGTGTTTCAAGGAACGTAGTTTAGGAAACTGCTCTCTTGTAGCACTAGGCATTTAATCTTCTGGCTTTGGGGAGTGGGGACTGGTGAAGGGAAGAATTTGAAGGTCATTGAACTTTGGACAGAGAGAGTAAAAGGGATTTTGATCATTAACGTTGTATCGAATTGGCTGGGCCATGATTCTCAGTGGTTTCACAGTTATGATATAGTTTGGCAGTTGTATAATGATGTGATCACCTCCATGATGAGATTTGATATAATGTGATCACATCCATGATGGGATCTTCTGTGAGTAGCCAACCCGTTGAAAGGGAGTTTCCTTGGAGATGTGGCCTGCATCCAATATAGGTGGACTTTCTGGCGAGGCTTGTGGGCTTTTGCTTCCACTGGATCCTGGAGCTGGCTCCTGTTTGTCTGAGCTCTGGTTCTTGAGACGAGCTAGCAGTTTATCTGCTGTCTTGCCTGTAAATCTTGGGATTCGTAGTTCTTCACAGCCTGTGAGCCAAAGCCCCGCTCTCTGGTTTGCCAACATTGGGTGTGCCAGCCCCTATGGCTATATGAATCAGGAGAAGCCTCCAGCCTGACCACGGACTTGGGACATTCCAGCCTCTACAACCACGTGAGCCATTTCTTTAATATAAATCTCTCTATACATTTATACACTTCACTGATTTTGCTTCTGTAGATAGCTCAGCCTAAGACAGGGATGGAGCCAGAAAATCTTTACCGTGATTGATACAGTGAAAGTGGCATAGCCTGGGAAACAAATGTGATACATATCAGGTAAGATACGCTTACAAATGGAAAAGAAACATTTAAGCTGGCTTTCAGTTGCTGTGTATTAGTGGTTCTCAAACTGTGGTCTCTGAACGAGCAGCAGCAAAATCACAAAGGAATTTCTTAGAAACACAAATTCTCGAGCCCTACCCCAGACCATCTGAATCAGAATTCCTGGGGTGGAGTCTAGCAAACTGTGTTTTAACAAGTTCTCTAGGGTTCTGCTGCTAAATTTTGAGGACCACTATGGCTGCTAACCGAAGGTAGTTTTAAGCACTAGGCTGGTTCGAACCTACCAGCTGCTCTGCAGGAGAAAGTTGTGGCAGTCTGTTTCCACGAAGATCACAGCCTCAGAAGCCTATGGAGCAGTTCTGCTCTGTCCTTTAGGATCACTATGAGTTGGAATAGACTTGATGGCAACAGTTTTGGTGAGATTAGCTCTATACAACACCAATACATACCGTTATCTATTGACGAAACAGTTTTTCCGCATGTTTGAATTTCTGGACCATTTGCAATTATTTATTTAAAACCCATTGCCATCGAATTGACTCCAACTCAGCCACCCTATAGGACAGAGTAGAACTGCCCCATGGAGTTTCCAAGGAGCAACTGGTGGATTCAAACTGCTGACCTTTGGGTTAGCAGCTGAGCTCTTAACCACTGTACTGCCACAGCTCCAATTATTTATTAATAATTGTAAAATATTCTCAAACAAATTAATTAATTTGCCATACTGACAGAACACTTTGTCTGGCTCTATCTCCTATTTTGCTAGGTCAAACCATATAATAAATCTATTTTTTGTAACAAGAATGAAGCAAACCAAGCTCAGGGCAATAGTCAGCTGTCTTCCCCTTAATGTTATTTGAGCAAAATAATTTTACATTTGGGGAAAATGAAATCATAAGTGAGAAAACAATGTTGGCCAAAGGATTTTTTTTTTTTTTAGTTTTACCTGCTTTGTAAGTAAAACATCTAGCCTTATCCTAACATATATATTTTTTATATGTATCTTGTACCATTCCAACATTTGTAAAACAGCTTCATACCATTGCGTGATGATACAGTTGTCAACCGTCACTTAAAGGTTAACTGTAGAGATTTCACAGAGCCAGATCTTTTTAAAATCATGATCAGAATATCTCCATACAGTTGTGAGTTACAAATCTGAGGAGGAAAATTTCCTTCTAGTTTACATTTAAAACTTCAAATACAGGGCACTGGATTTAACTGTAGAGACTTGACAGCATCCGAGATATTTAGTACATTCCAGGAAGGGGGTAGGCATTGTAAACATTTTTCAGGAGAGTGATGTCATGTGTCCTTCGGAGGGAAATGAATTCAGGAAGCAAACTCAGTCTTGGCACTTGAACAGGACATAATTTTCAAACATCTTGTTTGAAAATGAAATTGTTCCTTTGCTGCTGACAAAATGCTGTGAAAGTATTAGTCTCCAGAATTTCAGTAAGGTGCTGCACAAGGCTCTATTAAGAGACTAACAAGGAATTAAATTGATTTTGTTCTTTCTTTTTTAAAGGTTGTGCTGTTAACTGCTCTTAACTAGACTGATGTTCTGTCTACTGGGAAAAAGCAGAGGTGGGCTCTTAATCACATAAAATACATTTGAAGCTTATTTGAGCTTCCTGGAAAATGAAGTACAACTGGAAGCCACCTTTAAGATTTAACAAAGTCCTTGCTTTTTTAAAAAAACACACTGATGAAAAGTAGGAGTTAGGGAAGTAAAGATTTTTCTCTCTTAAGCTGGTTAAGAAGGAGGATGTGGCAATTGGCCATTTTTCCAGAGTCTTACAGATCATTGGCATTTTTCACCCTTTTAAAAAATGAGAAAAGGGTAGGAATAGCAGAGGCTTTATAGTTTTGTCATTTTTGACATTCAGCCCAGTGATTTGCTTTTAGGGGAGCCAATCAGACTAATTTGTATATGCATGTGAAAGCTGGACAATGAAAATGGAAGACAGAGGAAAGAATGATGTATTTGAACTGTGGTATTGGCAAATAATATTGAATATACCATGGACTTACAGAAGAATGAACAAATCAGTCTTAGAAGAAGTATAACCAGAGTGCCCCTTAGAAGCGAGGATGGCTTCATCTTGTTTGGTTTGGACATGTCATCAGGAAAGACTAATTGCTAGAAAAGAACATCATGTTTAGTAAACTAAAAGGTCAGCAAAAATGAGGGAAACCCTCAATGGAACAGATCGCCACAGTAGCCACAACAATGGATTTAAACACACCACTGATCATGAAGATGATACAGGACCAGGCAGTGTTTTGTTCTGTTCTATGTAAGGTCACCATGAGTCAGAGCTGACTCAATGGCAACTAATAACAACAACAAATCCCTCTGGTCGTTAGCTATTATTTCAGAAGGGTAAGTCTTCAGTAATATTAGTTTGCTGACATTGAACCCCAGGACCATTTTAGAATTAACATGACCTGTCAAGAGGAGACTAAATAGTTGGTATTTAGATGTTTGGAAAATGGAAAAATAAAAAATAAGGAACAGGAAAAAGAGGACAAGAAAGGTAAGAAGGAGAAGAGGTGGAAAAGAATTGAGCCTAATAAATATCTTTTTATTTCAGCAGTAAGGAAGCTGCAGATGTTAATAGTGTTGAACTTCATGTAATAGAAAGATTAGGAAAATACAAAGATAAAGAAGGGCAAGGTTCTAGCCCTGAAGCAGTGTTGCGCAGTGTTTGGGCTTTGCAATCAGTTAGATTGGTTGGGAGTTCTAGCTTTGCCACTGTGAGATTTTGGCAGCTTACTTAAGAGTTTGTCCATATATAAAATCGGGATAATAATATTTTCCTGCCAGGTTGTAAGGATGAAATGAGATAAAGAATGTAAAGCACTTGTAACACAATTGTTTGTGTTTTAAGTGACATAAGCCCCAATTTAACTAACTTACACAAAAAGGAAATTTTGTTGTTTACATAACTGGAAAGACCAAGGGTAGTTAGTGCAGGCTTAAGGGCCAACAGCTCACACTCTATCATCAGGACATGATTTCTCTCTCTCCTTCTTTTGGCTCTGCCCTTGGCAGCCTTGACTCATCTGCCCTTTAGGTCAAACGGTGGCTGCAATAATTGTAGTTCTATTCTTCTATGTTGAAGACCCGCAGAAAAGGGGGATCCCACATCCCTGACAACACAAACATTAGCTCTAATTAGTGCAGTTTGAATCACTGACCTGTATGTCTAGCCAGGATAGCTGAATGGTTGGCCAAGGCCTGAATGTATGCTCTGCCTCTAAAACCAGGGTGAAGTCAGCTTCACCTGAATCTCATGAGTTGAGGGTATGGGAAGAGAGGTTTTCTCAAAAGAAAATGTAGGTATTCTTACCACAACTTGGATAGCGGATACAGAACAGAAAAAGTCCAGATCCACTACGAAACTTAACACAATGTGTATAGGTAGGTACTCAATAAGTATTAAATGATATTAATATTTTTGGTTTTATATTTATTTGGGTGAATTTTTTAAACAATTCTCTGTTTATCTCCCTGCAGGGAGTACTAAAATGCCTATCATGGGCATCTAACTTTATTCAATCCGTAATGTCAATCACAAAATTTTAGTTTTTCATACCCCCAAATCATTCTACAGATGATTTGTGGGGTTTTATATGGAATACTCACTTAAAAACCAAACCCATTGCCATCAAGTTGAGTGGATTATGACTCAAAGCTATCCTAAAGGACAAAGTAGAACTGCCCCATACGGTTTCCAAGGCTGTAAATCTTTATGGAAGCAGACTTTTTCTTTCTCCTGCAGAGCAGCTTGTGGCCGATCTTTTGGTTAGCAGCCAAGCACTTAAACCACTGTGCCACCAGGGCTCCTCTTACACGGACTAAAATAGTAAAAAACGCAAATAAATTAAACATAAACTATCAGTACAGTGGAAAAATACTAATCAAAATAGTAGGTTGACACTAAGAGAGAAAAGGGAGACAAGGATAAGGATAAGATTCTGTAGACTGGCTATTGTTGGAACAAGATTAACTCTGGAATCTCTACAAGTAAAAAGGGAAGTACAATTAGATCCTCAGTTCTCAACGTCCATAAGGCAAAACAACAATAGCAACAACCAACTAGTTACTCCAAGGAAAGGAAGGGTTTTCCTAGCACTTGGATCTAAGAGAAAATTTTCACACCAGGTTTTGTTACATAAGGCTCTCTGAGAGAGGTAGTAGACATTGTCATCAACCACATGTCAACCGTAAATACAGTAATGGGCTTCATAAGGCTATTTCTCAAGGGACAAAAACAAACCAACAACAGCAACAAAAAACTGAGAGAGCAAGAGATGGAGATTGATTACTGACTCAATTAAAATGCAAAAAGCTCAGAATGAGCTGGCTTTATCAGCAGTTGGATCCAGAAGTCAACCTCAGAACACTGTTCCTTCATCTCTCATCTGGTCTTCAGTCTATATGCCAACCTCATTCTCTCAGTATCCTTTATAAGTCCATTGGCCTTTCTGGAATCACACCCTCTTAGCTCCTAATCTAAGGAGAAGGAGGTCCATTCTGAAAATTTCAAGAAAGTATTTTAATTAACCTACCTGAGTCACATGTGCCCACTCTCTAACCAGAAGGGTCCCACCAGATCCAAGTGGAGTAGGGAAGATGCAGTTGTCCAAAGGACAGGGGAGTGCTATTAACAGAAGAAAGAGGGAAGGGACGCTGGGCAGCGAAAAACAGCAGATGTCCACTATACCTGGGTAAATGTCAGGGCTATAATCAGAAATTGCAAATGAGAGAAAGTAATTTTGGTAAGGAGGGCAGAGAGAATGCAGAAGAGGGACAAGATAATAAGATGCAAATGAAAAGCTTTCTGAGAGCCTGATTTAACACATACAGAACAGTATATAAGGATGGATGACCTGGATGCACTTCATCCTCCAGAAGCATCACTTTTCCCAGAAGAGAAAAGTTAGCCTGCACACAACTTGAGGTTATGTTTTCTGGCAAGGGTGCTGTGTACAAAAATTCTATATTATTGATTCATCCGCCATGGATGTAGAGAACATGTCTCAACATTGGCCACCATTTGTGGAAATAAAGTTATCTAACCAAGATCCTTGCCTGGATGGATTTGTTCATTCATTTTATTCTGTAAATATTTATTAAGTGCCTTGTGCTAGAGATATGGTGATAAACAAGTTGGACGAGGCTCTTCATCAAGCCCACCAGCAAAGGGTCGGAGATTCATCGAGAGAATACCCATAGGAAAACCGTTCTTCAGAAAACAATTCTGGGCCTTCTTCAGTGTTTGAATTAATTAATGATTAATAAAGTCCTTCAAAGTTCTCTACCATAGCACATGGCCAAGAAGATCTGAGAAGACACTTGCTATTGCCATTTAAAAAAAAAAAACAAAAACTCAACTATACACACGTGAAACAGCTGGTTTTGAGTAAAGTGGCATCCAAAAGAATATGCCAAGATTGAATACATTGCAAAATACACCCCTAAGTCATGTAGTCATCACTTACTTTCTCTCTCTCTCTGTCTATATGTATACACACACACACACATACGTATATAACCTCAGATAAATTTGATATAACCCACCCAAACCAAACCCACTGCCATTGAGTCGATCCTGACTCATAGCGACCCCATGGGGTTTCCACGGTTGTAAATCTCTACCACATCTTTCTTCCGAGGAGCCGCTGGTGCTTTCAAATTGCCATCCTCTTGGTTAGTAGTCTATCCATTTAACCACTGTGCCACCAGGGCTTCTTAAATTTAATATACCTAACTGTTTATAAGGCCTTTTTAAATTCTTTATTTTTTTACCTGATTTAATTCTTAAAATAACCCTGTAATAAAACTAAAGCTTGAACAACTACTTGGTAGTAAGTTAAAGTGATAAGGGCCAGGACTGGGAATGGAGCCAGATTCTAGAATATATAAGCTCAAAACCTTTTATTATGCTACTGTTCTCTTATAGATAATAAAACCCCACTAATATAGTAATAGTTATATTAATGATATTAGTAATAGCAGCTAATAGTTACACTCTGTCCTGTAGGGTTGCTATGAGTCAGAATCGACTTGATGGCAGTGCGTTTTTTTTTTTTTTTTAAATAGTTATTGAGGGTTACTGCATGGAAACTTTATCTACACCAATCCTCCAAGTCAACCATACACTTTGCTTTGCTTCTTGTTAAAATGAATGAACTATATCTGCTCCTTTTCAAGGTCAACCTTTCCCTTGTATGCCAGATCCTATTTCCGCTAGGATTTGCTCTTATAATTATCACCCTTCCTACTATATGTTTTATTCCTGGTTGTCTGCATTTATGCTGTAATGTCTCTCATCATAAACAACAATAAAGTTGCTTTGAGACTTCGTATTCCCCTCCAACTTCTCTGCTATTGTCCAGCTTCTCCACTCCACTTTATGATAAATTTCTGAAATTTCTTCAAAAGAGTTACCTCATTATACCTACTGGCTCCTTTTCCTCGCCTCTCATTCTTTCTTGTACTCCAGTTGGTTTTGGTTCATACTGCTTTTGTCACCAATGACTTCCATGTTGCCTAATCCAATAGTCAAAACTCACTCCTGTCTTATTGTTCCTGAAAAGCATTAAACAATACTGATCAATCCCACCTTCTTGAAACACTTTTGTCACTAGGCTTCCCAGATTCCCTATTGTCCTGGTCTTCTTCAGTTCATGTTGATCACTCTTTCTTTGTTTTTCTTTGCTATCTCCCCTCCCTCTTATCTGTTGGAGAGCCCCAGGGCTCTAGACATTGACCTCTTTTTTATCTTCCTTCATAACCTAGGTAAGTTCATCTAGTCTCATGGTATTAAATACCCCTAAAAAAAAAAAAAATTTTTTAATTGATCATTCCAAAATTTATATCTCATCTCTTTCCAGAATTATTTATCTATTTGCCTACTTGACACCTTCACTTGTACATTTTACAGATATCTCAAACTTAACATGCCTAAAAAAAAGCTCCTGATTCAGTTCTTCACTTCCCTGTCTACTCCTTTTTCAGTATTCTTCTTATCA
Organism: Loxodonta africana; assembly: GCF_030014295.1. Lineage (NCBI taxonomy): Eukaryota > Metazoa > Chordata > Mammalia > Proboscidea > Elephantidae > Loxodonta > Loxodonta africana. Next base: position 35,373,816 of record NC_087345.1, on the reverse strand, counting down.
ATAAATGATACTATCAACCACTCAGTTGCTCAGGCCAGAAACCTAGGAATTATCTTTCATCTCTTGTCTCTATGCCTCATACCCAATTAATCAGTATGTCATAAAGGCTCTACATTCTAAATACGTGTTGAATTCAACCACTTCTCACTTTCCCTGAAGCTACTCTCCTAGTCCAAGGCGCTTCCATTTTTAGCCTAGATCACTAAATAACCTTCTAAATGATTTTTCTGCTTTTACCATTGTCCCTTATAGTTGGTTCTTCTCTCAGTGGTCATATCTTTTAAACACGTAAATCTGATCATGTCCTTACTATGGCTTACAAGTAAGGCCACTACAGGGCCATAGTGACCGAAGTCCTGACTATCTTGCCAACCTCATTTCTTACCCTCTCGCTGTTGTTTTCTGTTACAGCCAAGCTAACCATTTGGCTATCCTCGCACATCTAAAGTGAGTTCCCATTTTAGGGCCTTTACCCTTGCCGGGTTTTTTTTTTTTTTTTTTCTGCCTGGGGTGCTGATCTCCCTGATAACAGCATGACTTACTACCTTAATTTATTCAGGCCCCTTTTCAAGTGTCACTTCCTCCAAGGGGCAAAGATAGCTAATTGCCCCCAATATCCATTCTACTCTTTTTCTATAGTGTGGAACATGGCTGGATATAAAAAAGTCAACATTTCCTAGCATACTTTGTAGCTATATATGGCCATGTGATGAAGTCTGGCTAATGTGTTTGTTTCATATGATTACCTCCTAGAATGTTCTTTAAGATAGAGCTAATGAATGCCCTTTGCCCCTTTGTTTCTACCTCCTTTCTGCTGACTCTATCCTACAGCCTTGGACCATGAGCATGAAGGGTGGTAAGTGTGAGCCAGAAGGACCTAGGTCCCTAGGGATTTTATGGAGCCAAGTCAATGTACTACCCACGGGTTACTTATCCCTGGACATTTAAAGAGATAAATTAATTTCTATCTTGTTTACACACTGTTGTTTTGTGCTTTTCTGTTAGTTGCAGTTGGACCTAAACCTAACACATTTTCATTGACCATCCTCTCTAAAATTGTGCCCCACCTTTTTCTCTCTTAGCCTGCTTTACTTTTCTTCGTAGCACTGGTCGATACCTGACATAATTTGGTATTTGTATTTATTTATTTGCTTATTGTCTATCTCCTGCTCTCAAGTATAAGCTGCATGAGTACGTGAGATGAAACCTCACCATCCTTGCTTCTAAGGAGCACTTTGGCTGCACTTCTTCCAAGACAGACTTGTTTGTTCTTTTGGCAGTCCATGGTATATTCGATATTCTTCGCCAACACTATAATTCAAAGGCATCAATTCTTCTACGGTCTTCCTTATTCATTGTCCAGCTTTTGCATGCATATGAGGTGAGTGAAAATATCATGGCTTGGGTCAGGTGCACCTTAGCCCTCAAAGTGACATCTTTGCTTTTCAACACTTTAAAGAGGCCTTTTGTAGCAGATTTTCCCAAAGCAATATGTCGTTTGATTTTTGACAGCCGTTTCCATGGGCATTGATTGTGGATCCAAGTAAAATGAAATCCTTAACAACTTCAATATTTTCTCCACTTATTGTGATGTTGCTTATTGGTCCAGTTGTGAGGCATATAGTAGTCCTTCAATAAATAACTGCTGAATAAATGAAGATGTGCTTTTATATGCATTGTTTCCATGATACTCACAACAACCTTACGAGATACAATATTATTATCCCCATTTTGAAGATAAGAATCATGGAGCATAGAAAGATCTCATTTCCTCTGTAGCAGGGGAGGTAAATACCCAGACCATCCATCAAGGATTGAATTGTGCCCCCCAAAAATATGTGTCAACTTGGTTAGGCCAAATTGTGTGGTTGTCCTTCATTTTGTGATTGTAATTTTATGTTCAAGAGAACTAAGGTGGGATTGTAACACCCTTACTAAGGTCGCATCCCTGATCCAACGTAAAGGGAGTTTCCCTGGGCTGTGGCCTGTATCACCTTTTGTCTTATAAGGTATAAAAGGAGACGAAAGCAAGCAGAGAGTTGGGGACTTCACACCACCAAGAAAGCAGGGCCTTGAGCAGAGCACATCCTTTGGACCCAGGGTCCCTGTGCAGAGAAGCGCCTAGTCTGGGAGAAGACTGATGAGGGCTGACAAAGAGAGAAAGGCTTACCCAGAAAGCTGATGCCCTGAATTTGGACTTTCAGCCTAATTTACTGTGAAAAAATAAATTTCTCTTTGTTAAAGCCATTCATTTGTGGTACCTCTGTTTTAGCAGCACTAGAAGACTAAGATGGAAACCCTGGTGGCATAGTGGTTAAGTGCTATGGCTCTTAACCAAGAGGTCAGCAGTTCAAATCCACCAGGCACTCCTTGGAAACTCTGTGGGCCAGTTCTACTCTGTCCTATAGGGTTGCTATGAGTTGGAATCGACTCGATGGCAATGGATTTGGTTTTTTGGGTTTAGAAGACTGAGACAGAATTTGGTAACAAGAGAGTGGGGAGCTGCTCTAACAGATAACTAAAATGTGGAAGTAGTTTTGAAACTGTGAATGGGTAGAAGACTTAGAAGGAAATGAGGAGAACTGTTAGCACTGGAGAAGGCACAGATGGTGAGAAACAGCAGCAGAGGACAGGCAGCAGCAGCAGAGAATTGGCAGCAGCAGAACCAGGATACCAGCATCACACAGTACTGGAGCTGACCCCCAGAGCAAGAGAGCTGAGTGCCTGTGCGCTGGAAGCTTCCTGGAGGAGCGGGATGCCTCCAGGCACTTACTGGTGGAGCTATAGTTTTTGGAACACTTGGCCCAGCAAGGTACATGTGGGCATGAGGTCCAAGAGCCAAGAGGCCAAGAAACCAGGAAGCAGAAGCTAAAGAGACAAGGAACAGAAGAAGCCTAGCTGCCTCAGTCTCAAAAGGTATGGCCCTGACCTCAGGGGTTTCAAAGGGTGGAGCCACGGCCTCTGGTGTTTATAAGGGTAGAGTTGCTGCTCAGATAGATAAGGAGAATGGTGCATCTAAAGCCAAGGGAGCAGAGTTGCTGTCCCAGTGGGCCTGGAAGGCAGAGCTGTATCCAGGGCTGAGGGGCCTCCACTCAGAATCACATCCTTGCAACATGCAAAACATATTCACTCAGAGTGTGGCCACTTCCTAGTGTCTGGAGGGCAGGGCCATTGTGTAAATCATCTCAGAGAACAGATAATTATTTTCAAAGCCTTCAGGGCTAACGTAATGTGTTCTGCTGACTTGCTTGGTGCCTGTTATCCCTTCTTTTCCTCCAGCTTCTTGCATTTGTAACGGAAATGTCTAGCTTGTGCCTGTTCTGCCATTGTACCCTTCTAGATTTCACAGATGAAGAGGGATTTTTGGATTTTGGACTTGGAGTTAAGACTTTTGCTGTGATATGATGGTATGAATATGCTTTGCATGTTGCAAGGATGTGATTTTTGGGGGGGTCAAAGGGTAGAATGTTGTGGGTGGAATTGAGTCCCCCCAAAATATGTGTCAACTTGCTTAGGCCAAGTTGTGTGGTTGTCCTCCATTTTGTGATTGTAATTTTATGTTAAAGAGGAGTAGGGTGGGATTGTAACAACCTACTAAGGTCACACCCCTGATCCAATGTAAAGGGGGCTTCCCTGGGGTGTGGCCTGTAGCACCTTTTATCTTACAAGAGATAAAAGCAAAGGGAAGCAAACAGAGAGCTGGGGGACCTCATACCACCAAGAAAGCAGTGTTGGGAGCAGAGAGCATCCTTTGGACCTAGGGTCCCTATGCAGAGAATCTCCTAGTCCAGGGAAAGACCGATGAAGGCCAACAGAGAGAGAAAGGCATCCCCTGAAGCTGATACCCTGAATTTAGACTTTTAGTGTACTTTACTGTGAAGAAATAAAATTCTCTTTGTTAAAGCTATCCACTGGTGGTATTTCTCTTATAGCATCACTAGAAGACTAAGATACCACCTAAAAGCAGTTTCAAGATTAAAATATGAATCAGCAAGAATGAGGTCCTACTCTTGAACAGTGATTGTGGGAATGTAACATGGTACAACTACTTTGAAAAATAGTTTGCCAGTTTCTTAAGATATTAAACAAACTCATTCTGTATGACTCAGCATTCCACTCCAAGGTATTTACCCAAGAGAAATGAAAGCATTTATCAGCACAAAGACTTGGACACAAATGTTCATGCATTTTTATTTGTAATAGCAAAAGCTGGAAACAACTCAAATGTCCATTGACAAGCGAATGGAAAAATGGATAAATCAATTGTGGTATATTTATACTTAGTACGGGATAGGAGCCCTGGTGACGCAGTAGTTAAGAGCTCGGCTGCTAAATGAAAGGTCAGTAGTTCGAATCCACCAGCAACTGCTTGGAAACCCTATGGGAGCAGTTCTACTTCTGCTATAGGGTGACTATGAGTCGTAATCGATTCAACAGCAACAGATTTGATTTTTTAAATTTTTAGTGTGGCATACTATTCAGCAATATAAATGAATGAATTACTAATACATGCAAAAACATGGATGAATCCCCAAATAAGTAGCTGAGTGAAAGAACGCAGACCAAAAAAGAGTATGCCTTATATAGTTCTGGGAAATGCAAACTAATCTATTCAGTAGTGAAAAAACACAGATCAGTGGTTACCTGGGGCTGGGGAAGGGAAGGAACATGAGAAAACTTGTGGCGATGATAAAAGTTCCTGCTTTTTACTGTGGTGATGGTCTCATGGATGTATACATATGCCAAGACTTATATGTTTTGTGCAATTTGTTAAATGTAAATCATACCTAAATAAAACTGTTAAAAAACAAAGAATGGAACCCAAAACACTGTCCTGTTGAATGGCAGTTGAAATTACTATCTAATCTGTCAAAAGACTGTACGAGTCTGAATTTTCCAACAATGTTAATAAAAAAAAAAAGAAAAAAATGCAGGCTTTCTGTAAGTATATCTATCCAGAAGTCACACCTCTGAAACCATAGCTGGTTTCTAGCCTCAGGGTCAAAGAAAAGGTTAATACAAGCTACAAATAAAATTATATTTTCCTTGACAGATTTCTCTCCAAGGTGAAAAAGAGCGTAGCAGCGGGCAATGGTGAGTGAGCTGTGCCTGAAACCTACTTGTACCTTGTATAAAATATTGACGTGGTAAATTCAGGATAAGGAGCCTTGGTGGTGCGATGGTTAAGCACTCCGCCGCTAATTGAAAGTCCAGCTGTTTGAACCCACCAGTCGCTCTGTGGGAGAAAGATGTGGCAGCTTTCTTCCACAAAGATTAAAACCAAAAAAAAAACAAACCCAGTGCCGTCGAGTCGATTCCGACTTATGAAAACTGACTCATAGCGACCCTATAAAGATTACAACCTTGGAAACCCTATGGAGCAGTTCTATTCTGTCCCATAGGGTCTCTATGAGGGAGAATTGACTTGACCGCAGTGGGTTTGGTTTTGGTTTCATGCCAGGATATCCTTGTAAAGTGGACCGTAGTATGCAATAAATGTCAGGCCCCTTCTCCCTCTACCTCCTCAATGTGGAAATAATCTGAAAAGTTTGAAATATTGCTCACTTCATGTGTTTATTTAATATAACTATTTCTTCTTTTTATAATCCTGGAATGTAAATCGTCTGTGTAATTAAAAATACTTTCCTTCTAGGCAAGGGGGAAAGTTTGCCACTGGGCAGGGACATCTTATTTCTTTGGGCACCCCGATAACTTCAGCCATTAGGTAGATTGTAGCTCATAACAATTACCTATCCTTAAATTCTAGTTTGAGTAAGAAGGTGTCAAAAGTGCTAAATATTTCAGTATTCACCTCTCATTCACCATCTGTCAGTTTTTCATATTGTGGCTTGTGTATTGCTATGATGCTGGAAGCTATGCCACAGTATTTCAAATACCAGCAGATTACCTGGTGGACAGTTTCAGCAGGGGATCCAGACTAAGACTGACTAGGAAGAAAGGGCTGACAATCTACTTCCAAAAATTAGACAATGAACACCATGTGCATCACAACAGAATATTGTTTGGTAGACTGCTGGAAGATGACCGCCCTAGGTTTGAAAATACTTCAGTATATACCAGTGATTATGAAGGTGGCACAACACTGGGCAACATTGTTTTTCTGTTGCACATGGGGTCACGGTAAGTCAGAGCTGACAGCAACTAACATCCACAACAACCTCTCAGACACCTAGAAATGAAAAGACATTTTACAAAGGCTGCTTTTGTTGTTCAAAGGATAATTTTTCAATATATTGATAAAAAAAAATTTAGTAATGTTGTTGTTGTTAGGTGCTGTCAAGTTGCTTCTCACTCATAGTGACTCTATGTACAACAGAATGAAACACTGACTGGAACTGCGCCATCCTCACAATCATTGCTATGTGTTAATCCGTCTTGTCGAGGGTCTTCCTCTTTTTAGCTGACCCTCTACTTTACCAAGCATGATGCCCTTCTCCAGGATCTGATCCCTCCTGACAACATGTCTAAAGTACATGAGATGAAGTCTCACCATCCTCCCTTCTAAGGAGCATTCTGGCTATACTTCCAAGGCAGATTATGTTCATTCCTCCAGCAATCCACCTTATATCCAATATTCTTTGTAGAGAATACCAGAAAGATGTTTACCTGTGTTTTATTGGTTATGCAAACACATTCAACTGTCTGGATCATAACAAATTATGGATAACATTGTGAAGATTGGGAATTCCAGAACACTTAATTGTGCTCATGAGGAACCTGTACATAGATCAAGAGGCAGTCATTCGAACAGAACAAGGGGATACTGCATGGTTTAAAGTCAGAAAAGGTGTGCGTCAGGGTTGTATCCTTTCACCATACCTATTCAATCTGTATGCTGAGCAAATAACCTGAGAAGGAGGGTTATATGAAGAAGAATGTGACATCAGGATTAGTATTGTAGTCTGTTAAAAAAGATACTTTATTTGTTTAGATAATTCAAACCATTATGAATGGGTCTACTGTTAGGGTGGTAAGTAACTGTGTACCCATGTTTCTATTCATCTTCACTACTTTCTATCCACTTCTAGGCATGAAAGAGTAAACACTTCTGAAATTCTTTCATTTTGCATAAATGGTCACAAAATAATTTTCACGATTCAGTAGAAAGATGAAAGGATTTGAAGTGAAACAAACCTGGATTTGAGTCTTGGCTGCACTATTTATTGTGTAATATTGAGGAAGATAACCTTTCTGAGCTTCGGTTTCTTGCTATGCAAAATGAGCATATCTCACAGGGCTTTTCATGAAGATTCAATGAAAATCACCAAGTATAAAAGTGCCTGACCCAATATCTGGCACATAAAAACCAAAAAAAACCAAGCCCGTTGCCATCGAGTTGATTCTGACTCATAGTGACCGCGTGGGACAGAGTAGAACTGCCCTATAGAGTTTCCAAGGAGCTCTTGGTGGATTCAAACTGCTGAACTTTTGGTTAGTAGCTGTAGCACTTAACCACTGTGCCACCAGGGTTTCCATCTGGCATACACCAGTCAATTTGTAAATGTTAGTGTCTTCTTTCCACTCCCCATACGCCATGACTATAAAAGTCATGGAAAAGCTCTCTGATAAAAATGCATGTAGTAAGACAAGGATCTAAGTTTATAATTGTTGTTGTTGGGTGCCATTGAGTTGGCTCCCACTCCTAGTGACTTCATGCACAACAGAATGAAACACTGCCTAGTCCTGAGCCATCCTCAAAATCGTTATGCTTGAGCCCATTGTTGCAGCCACTGTGTCAATCCATCTTGTTGAGGGTCTTCCTCTTCTTAGCCAATCCTCTCCTTTACTCCTTAGCTGATATCCTTCTCCAGGGACTGATCCCTCCTGATAATATGTCCAAAGTATGTGAGACATAGTATTGCCATCTTGCTTCTAAGGAGTATTCTGGTTGTACTTCTTCCAAGATGGACTTGTTCATTCTTTTGGCAGTTTGTGGTATGTTAAATATTCTTCACCAACACCACAATTTAAAGGCATCAATTCTTATTTGGTCTTCCTTATTCATTGTCCAGCTTTCACGTGCATATGATGTGAATGAAAACACCATGGCTTGGGTCAGGGCACCTAGTTTTCAAGGTGACATCTTTGCTTTACAACAAAGAGGCCTTTTGCGAAGATTTGCCCAATGCAATGCCCCTTTTGATTTCCTGACTGCTGCTTCCATGGGTGTTGATTGCAGATCCAAGTCAAATGAAATCCTTGACAAGTTCAATCTTTTCTCCATTTATCATGATGTTACTTATTGGTCCATTTGTGAGGATTTTTATTTTCTTTATGTTGAGGTGTAATCCATACTGCACGCTGTGGTCTTTCATCTTTGTCAGTGTTTCATGTCCTCTTCACTTTCAGCAAGCAAGCTTGTGTCATCTGCATAATGCAGGTTGTTAAGGAGTTTCCTCCAATCTTGATGCCCCGTTCTTCTTCATAGAGTCCAGCTTCTTGAATTATTTGCTCAGCATACAGATTAAATAGGTATGGTGAAAATATACAACCCTGACACACACTTTTCCTGACTTTGAACCACTCAGTATTCCCTTGTTCTGTTCGAACAACTACCTCCTGATCTATGTACAGGTTCCTCATGAGCTCTGGAATTCCCATTTTTTGCAATGTTATCCATAATTTGTTATGATCCATACAGTTGAATACCTTTGCATAGTCAATAAAACACAGGTAAACATCTTTCTGCTATTCCTTAGTTTTCAGCCAGGATCCATATGATATCAGTAATGATATCCCTGGTTCCATGTCCTCTTCTAAATTTGGCTTTAATTTCTGGCAGTTCCCTGTACTGCTGCAGCTGCTTTTGAATGATCTTCAGCTAAATTTTACTTGCATATGATATTGTTCGATAATTTCTGCATTCGATTGGGTCAACTTTCTTGGGAATAGGTATATATATGGATCTCTTCCAATTGGTTGGCCAGGTAGCTGCCTTTCAAATTTCTTGGCATACACAAGTGAGCACTTCCAGTGCTGCATCGATTTGTTGATATATCTCAATTGGCATTCCGTAAATTCCTGGATCCTTGTTTTTCTCCAATGCTTTCAAGTGAAGCTTGGACTTCTTCCTTCAGTACCATTGGTTCCTGTTTATATGCTACCTCTTGAAATAGTTGAAAGTCAACAAATTCTTTTTGGTATGACTCTGTGTATTCATTCCTTCTGTCTTCTTTTGATGCTCCCTGTGCCATTTAATATTTTCCCCCATAGAATCCTACAATATTGCAACTCGAGGCTTGAAGTTTTTCTTCAGTTCTTTCAGCTTGAGAAATGCTGAGTGTTCTTCCCTTTTGGTTTTCTACCTCCAGCTCTGTGCACTGTCATTATAATAGTTTACTTTGTCTTCTCAAGCCGCCCTTTGAAATCTTCTGTTCAGTTCTTTTACTTCATCATTTCTTCCTTTCGCTTTAGCTACTCGATGTTCAAGAGCAAGTTTCAGAGTCTCTTCTGACATCCATTTTGGTCTTTTCTTTCTTTCTGTCTGTTTAATAACCTCTTACTTCTTCACGTATGATGCCCTTGATGTCATTCCGCAGCTCATCTGGTCTTTGGTCATCAGTGTCCAATGCGTCAAATCTATTCTTGAGATGGTCTTTAAATTTAGGTGGGATATATTCAGGGTCGTACTTTGGCTCTCGTGGACTTGTTCTAATTTTCTTCAGTTTCAACTCGAACTTGCATAAGAGCAACTGATGATCTGTTCTGCAGTCGGTCCCTGGCCTTGTTTCGACTGATGATATCGAGCTTTTCCACCGTCTCTTTCCACGGATGTAGTCGATTTGATTCCTGTGTATTTCGTCTGGCAAGGTCCACATGCATAGTTGCCGTTCATATTGGTGAAAGAAGGTATTTGCGATGGAGAAATCATTGGTCTTTCAAAATTGTGTGGTGGGATCTCTGGCACCATTTCTATCACCAAGGCCATATTTTCCAACAATGGATTCTTCTTTGTTTCCAACTTTTGCGTTCCAACCAGCAGTAATTATCAATGCACCCTGATTGCATGTTTGATTAATTTCAGACTGCAGAAGTTGGTAAAAATCTTCAATTTCTTCATCTTTGTCCTTAGTGGCTGGTGTGTAAATTTGAATAATAGTTCTATTATCTGGTCTTCCTTGTAGGCGTATGGATATTATCCTATCTCTGACAGAGTTGTACTTCAGAATAGATCTTGAAATTTTCTTTTCGGTGATGAATGCAATGCCATTCCTCTTCAAGCTGTCACTCCCGGCATAGTAGACAACATGGTTGTTGGATTCAAAATGGCCAATACCAGTCCATTTCAACTCACTAATGCCTAGAATGTGGATGTTTATGCATTCCATTCCATTTTTGATGATTTCCAATTTTCCTAGATTCATCCTTCATACCTTCCAAGTTCCAATTATTAACAGATGTTTGCAGCTGTTTCTTTTCATTTTGAGTCATGCCACATCAGCAAATGAAGGTCCTGAAAGCTTGACTCCATCCACATCATTAAGGTCAACTTACTTTGAGGGGGCAGCTCTTCCCCAGTTTTTGTTTGAGTGCCTTCCAACCTGGGGGGGCTAATCTTCCAGCATTATATCAGACAGTGTTCCTCTGCTATTCATAAGGTTTTCACTGGCTAATTCTTTTCAGAAGTAGACCAGCCAGGTCCTTTGTTCGAATCTGTCTTAGTCTGAAAGCTCAGCTGAAACATGTCTGCCCTGGGTGGTCCTGCTAGCATTTGAATACTGGTGGCATAACTTCCAGCATCACAGCAACACACAAGCCCACACAGTAGGACAAACTGACAAGTTTCTAATGCTCAAGAGAAATAATCTGTTTCCTCAGGAGAGGAACCACAATATTTAGAAAAATTGGATAGAGAAAAATAGACATTTTTTTGCTGGAAGATTAGCAGCCCCATTTAGGAAAATAAATGTTTATGTCTTAGCGTATTGTTTGTTGTGTTACTTAACATTCAGAATATAAGGAGTTAGGAAAAGCTGTTATGAAGAAAAACACGTAGTTTACAATCTGTAAAGATTTTCCTTTAAGGGGAAATTAATACTTGAGCACAGATTCTTATTTATCTGTTTTCTATGCATAATATCTACAACTGTAACCCCAATTTATTTTATTAGAGACACTCAAACAATTTTAGAGTTGGGGGCTAGAAGAAATCTCTCAGCTCTTATACAGTAAAACCTGCAATAGCCAGAAACTCTGTGAGGTGGAAACCTGTCCGAGAAGGAAAAGTCAAATATTTTCCACTAATGGAGAGCAGTAGAAAAGTCGTAAGACTGCACCCTATTAAAGGCAGAAAATTTTGGGCACCAGGAAAAACAAGGCGGTTGTGTCAAGTTCCGGCTCTCACGGGTTTCATTGTATTTACTTTTCAATTACCTTTTTGTTCAAGTATTCCCTTCAGTCAGTATGTGTTTGGTGTCTACAAAGTGCCAGGCACTGTGAAAAAAAGAAAGTGACGTGGGTGGTGTCTGTGTCCTCAAAGGGCTGAGTACCTATCAGGGGAGAGGAAGGCTTAACTAGTAACTCGCTGTCAGAATAAAGGGCATAAGGTAAAAGTCTGAATAAGCTGCTGGGAGGAGGGGGAGGGACAAGGAAGCCTTCTAGCTAGAAGAAGGGAGAGAGTAGAGAATCCAGGAAGGGAGGTTACAATGCTTACACAAGACACAAAAAAATTACTTACTTGGTGACTAATTATGAATCTAGCATTGAGTGCTATAGAGAATGCCGAAGCAGTTCAAGTGGTAATCCCTGACCTTATGGGATACACACCATGTAGCTTGACCAATATCCTAGCACTAGGCAGAACTTGCATGGTCGGCAGTCTGTCTCCACTCCTTCTATAATGTTTGATGTATTTGAGAATAATTCAGTTATTAATGATAATTTAGACTCAGAAAATGGCAAATCTCTTACGTATAGAGACAAAAAGCAGGTGTCTCTCCTTAGGTAAGTGTTTTGATCAATAATGAAAAAAAAAATCAGGTCATTTTGAATTAGCCTTTCTTGCTTTGCCAAAGTGTACATGGGGCATGCTATTTTTTATGAATCTTGGCTGCATGGCAATATTTTGTAAACATTTAAATTAGTTTTTTTGGTTACTGCCAAGGCCCTAGCTTTTCAGGAATTAATGACATACAGTTATGATTGTAGAGTCACATAAAATTTTGGTCTAGTGTTTATACATAGCAAGATTAAGATGACTATTAAAGCTTTCTTAGAAAGATTAAGCATTTTATTTCACAATCAAGACATGCTATAAATCCTTAATGAATTTATTTTTAAGTAATCTTCATAAATAAATTTAGAGCTTTTTTTAAACTTGCAAACCCATTAAAGGTGAGGCAATCTATCTCTTGCCCTGGAATTAAGTTTCCAATTTCCCTATCTAAAATAACCTCACTCCCCAAGTTAGCATCTAAGATGTTTGGTTTGTTCACCTAAGAAACACAATCTGTTCTTTGCATCTGATGCGTACTTCCTGCTGTCTTACAAACCGGATGTCTCAGCTTTTTGCTACAGGTCAAGTGCTTCCACCTCAGATTTAGGCAAGTCTGTATGGTTCACAGAAGCCCTGGTGGTGTAGTGGTTAATGCTACGGCTGCTAACCGAAAGGCCGGCAGTTAGAATCCACCAGGCGCTCCTTGGAAACTCTACTGGGCAGTTCTACTCTGTCCTATAGGGTCGCTATGAGTCAGATTGACTCGGCGGCAGTGGGTTTTTTGGTTTGGTATGGTTCACACAAGTGTTACCCAAGCCAGGAAAACACAACAGGCTCAAATTGTATTATAACTGAGCTGGAGGGAGAGTGATCTGTTTTATTCAAAACAAAGAAAAATTGGAATGAGAAGCAGCCTAAGGGCAGACTTTGAAAAGTTGTCAGAGGAAGGGCGGAAGAAAAAGTATAAGAGTTTCTAAGAACGTTCTATTTTTCTTATAGATTACAAAGTGTTGATTAATTTTTCTCTTCTCTACCTTTTTTGGGTAAATGTTTTAAACATTGTAATGTAACAATATTACAAGATGTTTAAAATAGAAATTAAAGAAAATCATTTGTAACTCCACAACCCCACAGTAACTTCCATCATTTTGAAGTATTTCTTTCTAGCCTTTATTTCATTTGCATATATATTTTAATCATTGAATATGAAATAAAGACTAGAAACACTTCAAAATGATTAAAGTTACTGTACAGGTAATTTTGTATCCCATTTTTCACTTATTGTTATCATACACTTATTCCTGCTACTATAGATTCATGATTATCTTATTCATTAGCTGCCTGATACTTTGTCGGGGACATTGGTGGTTCAATGGCACAATTCTTAACTTCTTTGTGGGAGACCCGATTCAATTCCCAGCCAATGCACCTCATACACAGCCATCGCCTGTCTGCCAGGGGTGGCTTGCCTGTAGCTATGTTGCTGGACAGGTTTCAGTGGAGCTTCCAGACTAAGGTGGACTAGGCAGAAAGGCCTGGTGATCTATTTCTGAAAGTTAGCCAGTGAAAACCCTATGGATTGCAACAATCTGATCTTTAACAGATCATGGGGAAGGCACAGGACAAAGCAGTGTTTGGTTCCATTGTGCATGGGGTCATCACGAGTTGGGGCTGACTCCACGGCAGCTAATAACAACACCAATACTTTATAACCTGTGTTTCATGGCCTTCTCCACCTCTGGGCAAAGTCTTCTCCCAAGTTTGCCTGGGAATCGTGTAGATGGGGTAGCACAGGGTGCCTCTCTTGTGCTCCCACCCAGTCAGCTACCACATATATCATTTAATTCCTCTTCTTTATTGCTGGCTAAGGAGCCCTGGTTAAGCAATGGTTAAGAGCTCAGCTGTTAACCAAAAAGTCCTTGGTTCAAACCTACCGGCTGCTCTGTGGGAGAAAGATATAGCAGTCTGCTTCCTTAAAGATTTACAGCCTTGGAAACCCTATGGGTTAGTTCCACCCTGTCCTATAGGGTCACTATTAGTTGAAATTGAATCAATAGCAATGGGTTCGGTTTTGGTTTATTGCTGGCTACCACCATGTTTGTCAGGCAAGCTGAGTCTACACACACTGCTGCTCCTCTGCCATCATTTCCACTGATTTCCTAGATAGGACTTCGGCTCCAGTTTATCCTCTCAAATCCCCTGCCTTAATTTCATCCATTGTTGCTCCAACCTAAGGGCTTCCTACCTGACCCAGACCCAGAAAAAAAAAAAAAAAAGGGTGGGGAAATTGAACTGATGGCTAAGAAAGGCACTTGGGGTTCCCAGCAATAGGCACACATTTTTCCTAAGTTACCTCTAAACTATACACATTTTTAATGAGAAGAGAGGTTGTGCCTAAACGTTGGGCCTGGTATGAATTTTTTTAAAAAAATATTTACCCAAGGTTCAAAATATAGCTCTGCCACTTAATAACAGTATAATCTTAGCCAGTTACTTCACCTCGTTGAGCCTCAATTTTTCTTGTCTATAGAGTAGGAACAATACTTCCTATTTTGTAGAGTGATTGTAAAGACTAGAGATATGCTTTTACAGCTCCCAGTGCCATACTGAGATTGACAGCTAATATCGTTATTATTGTTCACATACTAAAATCAGCCTTAATTCAAATGGCCTACCTCATCTTCAAAATGGCAGACAAGAGCTATTGTCTATGAGTCAAAATCTCAACTCTGTTTTGTTGTTTTAGTTAGAAATTAAAAAAAAAAATTCTTGAACTCAAAAAAGATTCAGTTTATAAAAGATACTTTATTGAATCAAACATGAAAAATATATAAAATTTTTGTATACTTGAGAATGAAATAGCTTTAAAATTAGCTTTTCCATTTTTTCTTTGGAAAGCAAAGCATTCAAAAGGACCATTTCAGCATATGACCATAAAATATTCACTACAGAACTCACCAAGCTCCACTATAAGGTATTCTACACTGAGTCCAGGCAATGGCAAAATTGGACATAGCAGGAGAAGCCCGCAAATGGGTTTAGAGAATAGAGACACACCCACGTGAAGGCTGGTGTTGGTTATTTAAGATATTGAAATCTGTAAGTGGATTTGAAACTGGAACATCTGTCACAAAAGAAGAAAAACAGGCAGGAACAAGAAAATTTTCCTAGCAGTTGGCAATCAGTACAGGTCTAGACATGTAGGGAGTCAAAGTTGGGAAAGCCTGGTAGGTCCACACTTGGAGCAAAAGTTCCACGTTTGGAACAGGTCCTATGGTTTTTTTTGTTGTTGATTGGTTGGTTGGTTTTCGCTTTGGCTTGGTCTCAAAGAACTTTCTTATGTGACTGTGGGATGCCCCATTGAGGAAAAACAATGACACCATGGTATAGCGGCCTTAGACATAACAGAACTGGGCTTAAATTCCAGCTCTGACACTTAGCTATATAAACTTTAGGCAAATATTTGATGTTCCAGGGTCTCCACTTCTTCACCTATAAAATGAGGGGATTGTATTAAATCAATGTTCTTAGCTGTTTTGTGGGGGAGAGGTGGAGTGCCATTCACTTACTTATTTATTTTCACTTCTTTTGATCTGATTAAAAGTAAGTATCATTTTCTCACCAAAATGCAATAGCTCCAAGTTTTGGTACACATTTTATTGTATTGTATTAGAAATTGATTTCCTTCATGTAGAGAAAAAATTACAAAAAATTTTGTTTCTCTCATTCTTGTTTATTCACATAAATGAAGTTATTTGAAAGAAATCCAAAGTACTTAAATATAAAAAGACAAAACAAAATTCTAATTCTTCCCCAAAGCAAGTTTCAATGAGAAGGCTGCCATTGCTTGGCTTGAAGAAGAAATTTCAAAGTACTATAATCTGTACATGAGTCCTGGTGGTGCAGGGGTTAAGAGCGCAGCTGCTAACTAAAAGGTCAGCAGTTCAAATCCACCAGCCACTCCTTGGAAAGCCTATGGGGGCAGCTATACTCTTTTAGGGTCACTATGATTTGGAATAGACTTGATGGCAGCAGGTTTTTTATGGTTGTTTGTTATTCTTGAAAATCTATCAATTTTGACTTTTAATTTTGATAGCAACAAGCGATAGAAAACCCTGATTAACAAAAGTAAGTTGTAGTAAATGGAGAGGCTTGTCTCAAGGAACACTGGATTTCCCTAGAACCTTTCAAGCTGATACAGTTGCATCAATTCCTCTGTCCTCAGGTTAATTAATGAGGTCATCTTTGCAGAAGTCTTCATCATTAATGCTGTGTACATCAGCAGGAAAATAGTTAAAAATCCACATTCCAATTTCAAGGTCAAGGTAACGTAACTAACCTTTGGAAAAATTCTGCAATGTTTCCAGGTGTCTATAGACTTTTGCCTCATGAATGGAGCCAGGAGGATCTTCTCTAGTATGGGAAATGTTGTTGGCATTTTTCTGTTCCCAGTATCCTCTTCCACAGTAGTCACTTTGCCAAAATGGCTCATAGGGCTTTTGTTTTGTTAACTTCCAAAATGGCAACCTCAGTATCTTATGCTGAAAGAAAAAACTTACCTTATTCATGTGATCAAATATATTAAACAAAAAATAGCTTTTTTCTTTTATTTAGAAGTGAATTCCTGTGAAAACTTTAAACATTTCTAAAAGGCAGAAAAACCACCACACTGCCTCTTGTGTTGTAGGATAAAGAGACAGAAAGGTACTGCTTCAGCTGTTTACCTGCTAGCTGTGGCACAGAGTAAGCAATCTGGGTCTTTTTGCAACCCTCCCACCTCCTAGCAATGCATGCCAAACCAAAGGATAGCTAAGCTTAGCAGCGCTTAGTTTTCTTGTCTCAATTTAAGCTTCGTATTCTGCTTCCATTTCTTGACCATATCTCTTTAAATGTCCATGAGTCAAACCCCTGGGTCTGGAGAAACTGAAGACTTCAGCAGCAATAGGCAAAACTTCCTTAAGGACTATTGGTGGGGACTTTGATGCCTATGCAAGGTGATGTAGAAAGCTGTGACTCAGGGTGATGTGTTGAGCTGCTTTCTTCATCAAAGTGGAAAAACCAGATGCGCTACCACACTTTGCATGTGTGCCATAGCTTTGTTTGCAATAGGAGTTTTTACTTAAGAGGAAACTCTTTCCCATTTCAAAGAGTTCAGAGCCTTCAAGGCTTCCAAAAGGGGCTCATAAAATAAAAGTCTTTTAAAATCTTCCAGAGAATATATAACTGATAAAAATCAGAAAATGACTGCACTGAAATATGACACTTTTTTTTTTTTGCCAAAGAAATGGCATCACTGCAAATTCCTGCATGTTCTGATTCAAAATAGTACACGAAATGTCAATAAATCCAGAGTAGAATATGTCATTTTGCGAAGCCACTGATTCCATATCATTCCTTTCTTCCAGTCCACAATCTAACTTGACCATTTAAAAAGCATAAGACTTGTGTGTGGCTTCTTTTGCCTGGCAGTGCAATTAGAAGGCTTGTCAGATGCTTCAGACAGGAAGTGCTAGGGCAAATGCAAGCTTTTGGAAAATTCCATCCTTTCCAGATTGAGTCTTCTTCACAGAACAAAACAAAACAAACAAACAACAACAAAAACCACCATGCTGCTTCTTATATTGTCAGGGTGAAGCGACGTAAAGGGGCTGCTTTGGCTCTTTACCTGCTAGCTACTGCCACTTGTTTGTAGATAAAGAGATACAAAGGTGCTGCTTCATTCAGCTCTTTACCTGCTAGCTGCCCTGAGCCAGGATGCTGGCTCAGAGTAAGCAATCTGGCTTCTTGTGCATCCCATCCACCTCCTAGCAATGCATGCCAAACCAAAGGGTAGCTAAGCTTAGAAGCACTTTGTTTTCTTCTCTCAGTTTAAGCTAGATACAATATAAACAAGATAGCCATAAACATAATGTCAGGAAAATTTTAATATTTACCAACAAAGCACTACTTGAGCTATTATAATATATAATTATTCTGTTGTATATCACATTGGCCCATGCCACCCTTTATTTGTAAGTGTATCTTACTACATTAATTTAGTATGTAGAAAATATATATGTATATATATTTTTACTAAGGCAATTTTCAAAGGTACAGAAAGAAAATATGTTGGTTCATTCAAGTAAATATTTATTAAGCACCTACCTTGTGCTATCTTCTAAACACTATAGCACTGAAGGAACCTGGAAAAATGCTTATGCCATGAAGTTAAAAATATAAACATATATACAACTATATAAAATGAATGGCTTACACCAAAAAGTTGAAAGGAAATATACTAAGATGCTTTTAATAGTTGTGTCAAAAAAAAGGCCCCTTGCCATCGAATCAATTCAGACTCATAGCAACCCTATAGGACAGGGTAGAACTACCCAATAAGGTTTCCAAGGAGTGCCTGGTGGATTCGAACTGCTGACCTTTTGGTTAGCAGCCGTAGCTCTTAACCACTACACCGCCAGAGTTTCTAATAGTTGTGTTAGGATGATAAAACCTTAGGGTTATGACTTCTTTCCCTTTATTTTCCAAATTTTCTATAATGCTAATATATTATTTTTAGAATAAAAAATTACGTATTAAAATTGTAAAGGATATTGGAAAAAATGAGACACACAGAAGTTAAAAATATTATGTCCCATTTGGATATGACAGCAGGTACTAATTTCAGTATATGATAGTTATATTGTCGATAGCTAATTGACTATTTTACATATATTATCTCATTTAATCTTTATAAGAAACCTGTGAGAAGGGTACCCTTGGAGCCCTCATTTTATAGATGAGGAATTAAGTAATAATATTTAATAAAAATATTTTTGGAGTAGAGAAGTTACAAACAACTCAGTTTAAGTAATGATATTTTTAAGGAATGATAAAATAACGAGGCTATAAAGGACTCACTAAGTTGAGATGGCAGACTTCAAACATCCAGAAGTTGGTAGAAAGCACACTGCAGGAGGGATGTTCAAGCAAACCTGGCCAGCTACTTCCCCACCCCCGTCCCATCAACAACATAGTTTAGAATTTGACAATTGGCAGAACCGTCTCGAAATTCCTGCACAGCATCCTTTGTTTCTGGAAGCGCCTGCCTGAATTGTGCAGCCCTTAGTGGTGCTGACTTAAGCACACCTTTCAGTCCCCTATGTCTCTTGTCTTTGTGCAGCCATCTTATGTCATTATTTTCTTATCTTTAGAAAGCATATTGTTTCCGCTGCCCTGGGTCGAGCTAAATTTCCTTCATTTGATTTCTGGCTGCTTTGCTAATACGTAGCCAATTTATGTTTTTCTATTAATCCTTTCCCAAATGAAAGACAGAAGAGTCAGATTTTCTCATCAGTTGCAAACAATTCCTTTCCCTCTCCACCATGATATTCTCAGGTAATCTTAGTGACACATAAACAGAATATACTTTGCTGTCGACGTGCGAATGTTCTACATTCCTCCTGAATTGCGCTTCCGTTACCTAGTTTTGGCCTTTTTCTAATCCTGTGTTGGCTCAGCAAGGTGACACTGCAGGTTTTGTTTTTTTTTTTCCTGGGGAAACACCTGTTCTTCCAGCAAATGAAAAGCTATTGCTGTCACTAAATGGGTCTGAATACCCTGGGGAAGTTTCCTTCTGTGGCTTTGTTGGTTCCTGAAAAGGTTCTCCTACAGAGCTTTTTCACCTCTCTAGCTTTGGTAAAGGGAAATAAATAGTGCTGGAAATTTGTTCAGTTCTCAATATATTAATAGTCCTATTTTTCAACTAGTGCTAGTATAAGCTCATGGCATGAGTTAAAAAGATAGTGTTAAAAAAAAAAACACAGCCCTAAAAGATACTATTTGCCTTGGGACTAAATTCTAGTAATTCCCTCTCTCGACAAATTGTCTCGATAAAAATGCAAAACCAATTTTGGCTGACAGGGAATGCAGAGTTATTTAAGTGGTGAACAATATAAAATTCTTCTGACGAGCTCAACTAGAGTGTCTGAAAGAGCCAGGAACTCACTGATCTAATTCCCTATTGGGAGCTAATTTTATACGAGAACATGGCAAATATTAACTAAGGAATTTTATTGCAATGCAGATGAGAACTCGCTCTGAAATTTACTGCAGTGCACAGGGCCACATTTTGAACTTGAAAATGTGAAGCCATCTTTACCCAAACTCATATTCTTGACACAATGTTTAAATGAAATTCCTTACATCCTAGATTTAATCGTGCATTAAAATTGCATTAAAAGAAATCACTCTGACTTTTAGGTTATACTCATCTATATCAAATAACTAAAGGGTTAGTGGACCACCAAATATAATGATGTGTGAGATAGGCCATAAACTCCTGCTGTTATTGTTGGTTCTGGCTAAGAGCTACCCTATGTCCAACAGAATGAAACACTGCCGGGTCTTTCACCATACTCATAATCGTTGCTATGTTTGAGGCTATTGTTGCAGCCACTGCGTCAATCCATCTCATCGAGGGTCTTCCTCTTTTTCAATGACTCTCTTATTTTACCAAGCATAATGTCCTTCTCCAGGGACTGGTCCCTTCTGATAACATGCCCAAAGTAGGTGAGACAAAGTCTTGCCGTCCTTGCTTCTAAGGAACATTCTGGCTGTACTTCTCCCAGACAGGCTTGTTCATTCTTCTGGCAGTCCATGGTATATTCAATATTCTTTGCCAACACCCAAACTCAAAGGCATCAATTCTTCTTCAGTCTTCCTTATTTATTGCCAGCTTTTGCATGCATATGAGGCCATTGAAAATACCACTCTTTGGGTCAGGCACACCTAAGTCCTCAAAGTGACATCTTTGCTTTTTAACACTTCAAAGAGGCCTTTTGCAGCAGATGTGCCCAATGCAATGCGTTGTTTGATTTCTTGACCGCTGCTGCCATGGGCGTTGATTGTGAATCCAAGTAAAATGAAATCCTTGACAACTTCCATATTTTCTCCACTTTGTTGCTTATTGGACCAGTCGTGAAAATTTTGTTTTCTTTACGTTGAAGTGCAATCTGTACTGAATGCTGTAGTCTTTGATTTTCATCACTAAGTGATTCAAGACCTCTTCACTTTCTGCAAGCAAGGTAGTGTCATCTGCTTATTGAAGGTTGCTAATGACTCTTCCTCCAATCTTGGTGCCTCGTTCTTCACACAGTCCAGCTTCTCAGATTATTTGCTCAGCATATAAATTGAACAAGTATGGTGAAAGGATACAACCCTGATGCACACTTTTCCTGACTTTAAACAACACACTATCCCCTTGTTCTGTCCGAATGACTGCCTCTTGGTCTAAGTACAGGTTTCTCATGAGCACAATTGAGTGTTCTCAAATTCTCATTCTTTAATGTTATCCATAATTTGTTAAGATCCACACAGTTGAATGCCTTTGCATGATTAATAAAGCACAGGGAAACATCTTTCTGCTATTCTCTGCTTTCAGCCAAGATCCATCTGACACCAGCAATGATATCCCTCATTCCATGTCCTCTTCTGAATCTGGCTTGATCTCCTGGCAGTTCCCTGTTGATGTACTGTTGCAAATGCTTTTGAATGATCTTCAGCAAAATTTTACTTGGGTGTGATATTAATGATATTGTTCAATAATTTCTGCACTCTGTTGGATCGCCTTTCTTTGGAATGGGCAAAAATATGGATCTCTTCTAGTCAGCTGGCTAGAAAGATATCTTCCAAATTTCCTTCTTTCTTTTTTTTTTTTTTTACTGTGCTTTAGGTGTAAGTTCACAGAGCAAATTCATTTCTGATTAAACAATTAATACACACATTGTTTTGTGATATTGGTTGCCAACTCCGCATTGTGTCAACAACACTCTCCCCTTCTCGTTCACATTTCTAATTGTCCAGCTTTCCTGTCCCTTCCTGCCTTCTCGTCTTTGCTTTTGGACTGGTGTGCCCATTTAGTCTTTTACATGTGGTTGAACTATGCATGTTATTGTTTGTTTTATAGACCCGTCCAATCTTCGGTTGAAGGATGAACTTAAGGAGTGACTTTAGTACTGAGTTAAAAGGGTGTCCAGGGACTATACTCTCGGGGTTTCTCCAGTCTCTGTCAGACCAGGAAGTATGATCTTTTTGGTAATTTTGAATTTTGTTCTACATTTTTCTCCAGCTCTGTCCAGGACCTTCTATTGCGATCCCTGTGAGAGCAGTCAGTGGTGGAAGCCAGGCACCATCTACTTGTGCTGGACTCAGTTTGGTAGAGGCTGTGGTAGTTGTGGTCCCTTAGTCCTTTGGAATAATCTTTCCCTTGTGTTTGTTGTTTTCTTCATTCTCCCTTGTGCCAGATGGGTTGGGACCAGTAGACTTATCTTAGATGGCCACTCACAAGATTTTAAGGCCCCACACACTGCACACCAAAATAGGATAGAGAACATTTTCTTTTTTTTGTTAATTTTTTTTACTGTACTTTAGATGAAGGTTTACAGAACAAATTAGTTTCTCATTAAGCAATTAATACACATATTGTTTTGTGACATTGGTTGCCAACCCCACGACATATCAACACTCTCCCTTTCTCAACCTTGGGTTCCCCATTACCAACATTCCTACCCCCTCCTGCCTTCTCGTCCTTGCCCCTGGGCTGGTGCGCCCATTTAGTCTCGTTTTGTTCTATGGGCCTGTCTAATCTTTGGCTGAAGGGTGAACCTCAGGAGGGACTTAAGTACTGAGTTAAAAGCATGTCCAGGGGCCATACACTCAGGGTTTCGCCACTCTCTGTCAGACCAGTAAGCCTGGTCTTTTTTTGTGAGTTAGAATTTTGTTCTACACTTTTCTTCAGCTCTGTCCAGTACCCTCTATTGTGGTGCTTGTCAGAGCAGTTGGTGGTGGTAGCCAGGCACTGCCTAGGTGTGCTGGACTCAACCTGGTGGAGGCTGTGGTAGTTTTGGTCCATTAGTCCTTTAGACTAATCTTTCCTTTGTGTCTTTGGTTTCCTTTATTCTCCCTTGCTCCAGATGGGTGGGACCAGTGGAATATCTTAGATGGCTGCTCACAAGACTTTAAGACCCCAGGTTCTACTCACCAAAGTAGGATGTAGAACATTTTCTTTATAAACTATGTAATGCCGGTTGAGCTAGGTGTCCCCCAAGACCACGGCCCCAGCCTTTTCACCACAGTAACTCAGTCCCTCAGAGAGTTTGGATGTATCTATGAAGTGTCTATGGCTTCTCATTGGTCAAAACCAAAACCACTGCCATCGACTCATAGCGACCCCAGAGAACAGAGTTGAACTGCCCCATAGAGTTTCCAAGGAGCGCCTGGCGGATTTGAACTGCTGACCTCTTGGTTAATAGCCGTAGCACTTAATCACTACGCCACCAGGGCTTCCTTGCATTGGTCAAAAAAGTTGTGCTGAATTCCCCAGTGTCGTGTGCTGTCTTACCCCTCACCAAAGTTACCACTTACCTATTATCTAGTTAGTGTTTTTCCCTCCTACTCTTCCCTCCTAACCATCAAAAAAAAAAAAAAAAAATCAAAGACGGTTTCTTTTTGTGTGTAAATCTTCCCATGAATTTTTATAATAGTGGTCTCATATATATGTATTTCTCCTTTTGTGATTGACTTATTTCCCTCAGCATAATACCCTCCAGATTCATCCATGTTGTGAGATGTTTCAAAGGTTCATCATTGTTCTTTATTGTTGCACAGTGTTCCACTGTGTGTATGGACCAGTTTGTTTATCCATTCATTTGTTGATGGGCACTTAAGTAGTTTCCATATTTTTGCTATTGTGAATAACACTGCAATGGACATGGGTATGCGTATGTCTATTCGTGTGATGGCTTTTTTTTTCTAGGTTATAGTCCTAGGATTGTTGGATTGTATAGTATTTCTAGATTTTTTAAGGAAGTGCCATATCATTTTCCAAAATGGTTGTACCATTTTGCATTCCCACCAGCAGTGCATAAGTGTTCCAACCTCCCGGCAACCTCTTCAACATTTGTTAATTTCCATCGTTTTTGCTTTGTGCTGGTAATGTCCAGGTGAGATGGTATCTCATTGTAGTTTTGATTCGCATTTCTCTAGATCGGCTGCCAATCAAAAGGTGGGTAGTTCGAATTGACCAGCCACTCCTTGGAAACCCTTCCGGGCAGTTCTACTCTGTCCTGCAGGGTCACTATGAGTAGGAATCCACTCCACAGCAGCAGTTTTTTTTTTTTTTTTTTTGTAATGGCTAGTGATCATGAGCATTTCTTCATGTGTCTCTTAGCCACCTGAGTGTCTTCTTTGGTGGAGTGTCTGTTCACATCCTTTGCCCATTTTTTAAATGGATTATTTGTCTTTTTGTTACGGAGGTGTTGGATTTTCCTATAGATTTTAGAGATTAGACTTTTGTCAGAATGTCATAGCCAAAATTTTTTTCCCAGTCTATAGTTTCTCTTTTTACTCTTCTGAAGTCTTTTGATGGGCATAAGTGTTTAATTTTTAGAAGATCCCAGTTATCTAGCTTATCTTCTGGTGTTTGTGTATTGTTATTTATGGGGCGTAGATAAGTGAGCACATCCACTTATCTGTTTGTTGCATCCGTCCGTTGAAACATCTCAATTGGTATTCCATCAATTCCTGGAGTCTTGTTTTGCGCCAGTGTCCTCAGTACATCTTGAACTTCTTCCTTCGGTACCATTGGTTCTTAATCTTGTTTTACCTCATGAAATGGTGGGATGTCAATAAATTCTTTTGGGTACAGTGCCTCTGTGTATTGCTTCCATCTTCTTTTGATGCTTCCTGGGTTGCTCAGTATTTTCCAATAGAATCCTTCAATATTGCAACTCAAGGCTTGAATTTTTTCTTCAGTTTTTTCAGCTTGAGAAATGCCGAGCTTGATCCTCTCTTTTGGTTTTCTAACTCTAGGTCTTTGCACATGTCATTATAATAGTTTACTTTGTTTTCTCAAGCCACTCTTTGAAATCTTCCATTCAGCTTTTTTACTTCATCATTTCTTCCTTTTGCTGAAAAAAAAAAAAAAAAAATTTTTTTTTTTTTTACTCTGTGTTCAAGAGCAAGCTTCAGAGTCTTTCTGACATCCATTTTGGTCTTTCCTTTCTTTCCTGTCTATTTAATTACCTTTTATTTTCTTCATGTATGATGTTCTTCATGTCCTTCTACAACTCATCTGATCTTCTATCATTAGTGTTCATTGTGTCAAATCTATTCTTGAAATGGTCTCTAAATTCAGATGTGATATATTCCAGGTCATATTTTGGTTCTCTTGGATTTATTCAAATTTTCTTTGGCTTCAACTTGAACTTGAACACGAGCAACTGAGGGTCTGTTCTCAGTCGGCCCCTGGCCTTGTTCTAACTGATAATGCTGAGCTTTTCAATCGTCTCTCTCCACAGATGTAGTCAATTTGATTTCTGTGTTTTCCATTCTGGTGAGGTCCATATATATAGTCAGTGTTTATGTTGTTGAAAAAAGGTATTTGCAGTGAAGTATTTGGCCTTGCAAAATTCTGTCTTGTGCTCTACAGGATCATTTTCTATCACCAAGGACACATTTTCCAACTACCAATCCTTCTTCTTGGTTTCCGGCTTTCACATTCCAATCACCAGTAATTATCATCCTGATTGCATATCTGATCAACTTCAGACTACAGAAGCTGGTAAAAATCTTCAATTTCTTCATCTTTGGCCTTAATTGTTGGTGAGTAAATTTGAATAATATTTGTATTAACTGGTCTTCCTTGTAGGCATGTGAATATTATCTGCTATCTCTGACAGCATCGTACTTTAGATCTTGGAATGTTCTTCTTGATGATGAATGTGACATCATTCCTCTGCAATTTATTTCCAGCATAGTAAACTATACGATCATCTGATTCTAAATGGCCAACACCAGTCCATTTCAGCTCACTAATGCCTAAAGTATTGATTTTTATGCATTTCGTTTTATTTTGACAACTTCCAATTTTCCTAGATTCATACTTTATACATTACATATTCTGATTATTAATGAATATTTGTAGTTGTTTCTTATCATTTTGAGTCGTGTCACCTCAGCAAATGAAGGCCCTGAAAGCTTAACTATTTCCACATTATTAAGGTCAACTCTACTTTGAAGAGGCAGCTCTTCCCCAGCTGTATTTTGAGTGCCTTCTAACCTGAGGGGCTCATCTACCAGCACTATATTAGACAATGTTCCACTGTTATTCCTAAGGTTTTCACTGCCAGTTTTTTCAGAAGTAGACCACCAGGTCCTTCTTCCTAGTGTGTCTTAGTCTGGAAGCTCCACTGAAACCTGTCCCCCCATGGATGACCCTGCTGGTTTTTGAAATATGGTTGGCATAGCTTCTAGCATCATAGCAACATGCAAGCCACCACAGTACAACAAATTTACAGATGGATGGGGACATCAACACCTATTGTATTTAATTTTTTAATTCAGTTCAAATAATTCTATATAAATATGCATGTTTTTATGTAAGCATGGAGTGCTGGTGGCCCAATGGTTAAGTGCTCTGTTGCTAATGAAAATGAAAACGTTGGCGGTTCGAACCAACCCAGCGGCTCTTTGTGAGAAAGACCTGGCAATCTACTTCCATAAAGATTACAGCCTATAGAACTCTACGGGGCAGTTAAACTCTGTTCTACAGGGTCACTATGAGTCAAAATCATCTCGATGGCAACAGATTATATATAAGCATATGTATATATTTTTCTTCTACCTTTTCCTCAAGTTATTTTAAGAGATTTCCAACATATCACACGATGTTGTTGTTAAGTGCTGTCAAGTCGGTTCTGACTCATAGTGACCCTGTGTACAACAGAACAAAACACTGCCTAGTCCTGTGCATGACAAAAAATTAAAATATAATATAGTGAGGGTTCCATCTAGACTTAGCAAAAACCAAACCCACTGCCTTTGAGTCGATTACGACTCGTTGTGTCTCCAGAGGACAGAGTAGAGCTACCCCATAGAGTTTGCATGGCTGTAATCTTTACAGAAACAGACTACCACATCTTTTTCCCAGGGAGAGGCAGGTGAGTTTGAACCACCAATTTTTCAGTTAGCAGCCGAGTACTTAACCATTAGGCCACCAGGGCTCTTTTATCTAGGCTTCTTATCTGTTTAATGTTATTCTAAACCTTAGTTTTTGCATCTGTGAAACTCAAGATTGTTGTGAAGATTGAATGAGGTAATTCATGAAAAGCACTTGGCACAGAGCCTGGCAAACTGTGATATTAATCAATATAAAGAGAGAAATAAGGATCTGAGAAAAAGAAAAACACAGATTTTATAGCCATATGGATAAACATATTTCTTTAATTGTCTAAATTAAATACTCAAATTGATTCTGAGTGTCCTAGCACCCATAGCAATAAGGTGAAATACAATCCATTATATAAATCTTGGTTTCTGAAGGGAAGAAACATACCAGTTCAGAAGTAAACTTTGTGCTAGTGCTGAATTCCAAATGGAACTCAGAGACAGTACATTGAATAACTTATTGAATGATGTCTTCAGTAACATTTTACAGCAAATACTGTAATGAATTTAATAAGGCAATTATAGCAACCTTTGGTAAAAACCCAAAGTAGAAAACTAAAATGTAATGCAATAAAACTTATATAATGGACTAAGTAAATATGGCCCAGTTTGTAATCTTATGGAATTCATAACGGAATTATTAAGTGTCTAATTTCGGTGGCATAATGATTAAGAGCTACTGCTGCTAACCAAAAGGTCAGCAGTTCAAAACCACCAGGCACTCCTTGGAAACTCTATGAGGGCAGTTCTCCTCCGTCCTATAGGGTCACTATGAGTTGGAATCAACTTGACGGCAATGGGGTTTTTTTTTAATTTGTACAAGGTACTATCCTGGGCACTGTAAAGGAAAACATAGATGAATCAGATTCAATCCTTGCTTTCAAGATGCTTAGTAGTTAGTAAGAGGCGGAAGTGGAGATAATAAAATGATAACAAGGACTGTGATCAAGGGAAACTCAAGTAAGCCTCAAAGGAAGATACAAAATGCTCTGGAGGTTCAAAGGAGGGAAAGACCTGTTTCTCAAACACATCAAATTCAGCTCCACCTCGTGGCTTTTGCTCTTCTCTGTGCCTGGAATGTTCTTCTCCCCACTTTACATGCATACCTCCTCCTCTCCCTTTAGACCTCAGCTTACATTTTGACCTCCCTGGATGATTACACTCTACGATTCTCTTTCTCATCCCCTTGTTTCTTTTCTTCATGGTATTCATTGCAATTATTTCATTTATTTGCTTATTTACTTAATTTTTGTTTGCCTCCCCATGTAGAATATAAGCTCCATGAAGACAGGGCTATGCCTGTCTTATTTGGCATTGTATCCTTGATACCTAGAAAAGTGCCTGGCCATAACCCCAAAACAAACCCAGTGCCATTAAGTCATTTCCAACTCATGGTGAATCCATCTTTTTTCAAAGTAGAACTGTGCTCCGTAGGGTTTTCTAGGCTGTGACCTTTCAGAAGCAGATCGCTAGGCCTTCCTTTTGAGGTGCCTCTGGGTGAGTTTGAACCACCGACTTTTTGGGTAGTAGTTGAGCGTTTAACCATTTGTGCCACCCAGGAAACCATGACACATAGTAGGTTTTCAATATATATTTGTTGAATGAATGAATGAAGAAAAGATCACATTTGGTTGGTAGGACCAGGACAGGCTTCACGAGAGGAAGGAAACCGTAAAAACTGGATAGGTTGTAGATGACAGTAGGGGAAAAGATGTTCTAAATAGAAAGAAAAATATAAGCAAAGATTTGGTGCCTAAAAAATGCAAAGCATTTTCTGAGAGCAACAAACACTATATTTCTTTGACTCTAAGATGTACACTTCATTTTCCTGGCCCCACCCCATTTTAACACTTTTGGATTGGCATAATTGCTATGTGTTTTATAACCACTATCTGAATGTGCAATGGTTGTTTCTTTTTCCCCTAAAATGTTATTTAATTGATGGTGTATCTTATGGTCATCAGTTGCATTTTAGAAAGGAGAAAATAAAGTAATTCAGTTCTACTGGGACACAGAATATGGGTAGGGGAACTGAGGGAGCGAGCACCAAAAAGTTCTGTTGTAGAATTTCTGCTGTAGGCATATAAAAAGACCTGGGTGGTGAATTTATTCGATACTTAGTTTAGTCAGCTATGGGGAAGAGTTCTAAAGGAAGTTATAATGTGATATCATCTCCCAAAGGAGTTGTAAAAATATTTCTATAGAGGGATATTTTTCCCTTGGCCATTTACATTTTTTAAAAAATTTTTATTGTGCTTTAAGTGAAAGTTCACAAATCAAGTCAGTCTCTCATACAAAAATTCATACATACCTTGCTATATACTCCTAATTGCTCCTCCCCGATTAGACAGCCCACTCCTTCCCTCCACTCTCTCTTTTCGTGTCTATTCCGCTAGCTTCTGACCCTCTCTGCCCTCACATCTCCCCTC
Source organism: Loxodonta africana (assembly GCF_030014295.1). Taxonomy (NCBI): domain Eukaryota; kingdom Metazoa; phylum Chordata; class Mammalia; order Proboscidea; family Elephantidae; genus Loxodonta; species Loxodonta africana. The sequence goes on along the minus strand of NC_087345.1, from coordinate 35,344,449 downwards.
CAGATAGGAGACGCCAACATAGTCTCAAGTGTCTACTTGATCCAAGAAGCTCGTTCTTCAGCATTTTTTCTATCCCATTGTCCAGTCCAATCCCTGTCTGAAAAGCTGGCCATTTACATTTTTAAATTTAACCTCAAGACAAAAACTTCCCTTTAAAGGCCCAGCAACATCCTCACCAAACTGTGAGCTGTCTGAGGGTTCCATCTAGACTTACCTGGGTTCCATCTACACTTACCCAAAAAACCAAACCCATTGCCTTCAAGTCACTTTTGACTCATCGTGGCTCCACAGGACAAAGTAGAACTGTCCCATAGAGTTTGCATGGCAGTAATCTTTACAGACATTTTACAGACTGCCACATCTTTTCCCCAGGGAGAGGCAGGTAAGTTTGAACCACCAACAAAGAGTGTGTCTCCAGCAACTATAACAGTGTCTTGTACGTATTAGAGGCTCCATAAATATCTATGGAATGTTACATTAATAAATAGTTGTTGAATGTATAACAAACGGCTTTTTTTTAACCATTATTTATAAGAAAAAAATTATTAAGAAGACAATGGTGATGAAGAAGTTTTGAGGTCAAATGATGGTTTAGCTTAATTAGTCAATTATGTCTGCCTTCAGCATTGTGCTCTTTTAAAGAGTCATCTGCATGAAATCAAATTGACAACAGCAACTCAAAAGGTTAGACAAGAAGCTTAGGGAGCAGTGAGTCTATGCTAATGGTGGCAGAATCATTTGGAAAAGATTAACAAGAATGGTTGTACAACTTGAAGAATGTAATCAATGCCACTAAATTGAATATGTAGAAATTGTTGAAATGGTCTATCTTTTGTTGTATATATTTTAATCACAAAACAGAAAATTAAAAAAAAAAAAAACAAGGATAAAAAAGAATTTTTGAGGCCAAATAGAGTTAATCTAAGAAAAAGCTTTGGAGGAAAAGAGTGTTCAACCACCTTTTGGAAGCAGGGGAGAGAGACAAGTTGACACAGAGGAGACATAAGTATTCTACTTGGGAAAACAGGACATTTAAGTCAGTTTTATGCAGAAAATATTGGAATATGTGTGGGAGCCAGACAGTATGCCAGGGAGAATGAAATGTACCAAGTGAGGAAAAGGAAAGGAGGAAAAAGTTAGCCATGGAGCCAGCAATGACCTGAGCCTGTCGTGACTCACTTTAGCTGACAGTTATGAGTCAGAAAATATGAACGGATAGTGTTATGGGTTGAATTGTGTCCCCCCAAAACATATGTTGAAGTCCTAACTCCTGGTACCTGTGAATGTGACTTATTTGGGAATAGGGTCTTTGCAATTGTAATTGGTTAACATGAGGTCATACTAGAGTAGGATGGCCCCTAATCCAATATGATTAGAGGAGAAGAGACACACAGAGGGAGGGTGGCCACAAGCCAAGGAACACCTGGGGCTACCAGAAACTAGAATAAACAAGGAAGGATCTTCTCATAGAGACTTTGGAGAGAGCATGGCCCTGCTGATACCATGAATTCAGACTTGTAACCTCCACAACTAAGAGAATAAATTTCTGTTATTTAAGGCACCCACTTTGAAGTAATTTGTTACAGCAGCCTGAAGAAACTAATACAGATGTTTACGTATGGATGATGCCTTTTCCTGGTGATTGGCCTTTCCTGATGACATGTCCGAAGTAACTGAGCCAAACTCTCAGCATCATTGCTTCTAAGGAGCATTCTGGTTGTATTTCTTCTAAGACTGGTTTTTCATTCTTCTGAAAGTCCACAGTATATTCAATATTCTTTGCTGACACATGATGACAACCAACAACAACATGTGGATATTGAAGTCACTCAGAATGTTGGCAGGATCCCTGTCACACTTATCACCAATAAGCTAGGTGACGCTAAACATGGAATATTTTCAGTCCTCTCTATACTTGGCCTTCCAGTAGCATCTGACTGTATTAACCTCTCTTTTAATTTACTCTTCCCTCAGCTTCCACAACACTAGGTAGGTTTTCCTCCAACCTCCCTGACACTGATTTCTCTGCTTCCTTTCAGGATCTTCCTCCTCAACTCAGCCGTTCAATATTAGAGATCCCTAATAATCAGTCTTCCATGAAAACAGCAATCAAGAAACCCAAAGATGCAAATAATCAAAGAAGCTGGACTATATGAAGAAGAATGTAGCATCAGGATTGGAGGAAGACTCATTTATAACCTGTGACATGCAGATGACACAATCATGCTTGCTGAAAGTGAAGAGGACTTGAAGCACTTATTGATGAACATCAAAGACTACAGCCTTCAGTATGGATTATACCTTAACATAAAGAAAACAAAAATCCTCACAACTGGACCAATAAACAACATCATGATAAATGGAGAAAAGATTGAAGTTGTCAAGGATTTCATTTTACTTGGATCCACAATCAATGCTCATGGAAGCAGCAGTCAAGAAATCAAATGGTGCGCTGCATTGGACAAATCTGCTGCAAAAGACCTCTTTAAAGTGTTACAAAGCAAAGATGTCACTTTGAGGAGTAAGGTGTACCTGACCCAAGCCATGCTGTTTTCAATGGCCTTATATGATGCGAAAGCTGGACAATGAATAAAAAAAGACTGAAGAAGAATTGATGCCTTTGAATAGTGGTGCTGGTGAAAAATATTGAATATACCACGGACTGCCAGGAGAAAGAAAAAGTCTGTCTTGGAGGAAGTACAGCCAGAGTGTTCCTGAGAACCGAGGATGGTGAGACTATGTCTCAAGTACTTTGAGCATGTTACCTGGAGGGAACAGCCCCTGAAGGACATTATGCTTGGTGAAGAAGAGGGTCAGTGAAAAAAAGGAAGACCCTTAATGAGATGGATTGACACAGTGGCTGCAACAATGTGCTCAAACATAGCAACGATTCTGAGGATGACTCAGGACTAGGCAGTGTTTTGTTCTGTTGTACACAGGGTCACTATGAGTAGGAACCAACTTGATGGCACCTAACAACAATACTTACCCCCAGTTCCCTTTCTCCTCTTACTCTCTACGTTTTCCCTCTGCAATCTCACCCAAGACCATGGCTTTCCCTCCTGTTTGTATGCCTATTTGGATGTTCCTGAAAGTGCAGCTTCAGAGGGGAGGGAGGAATGGGGCACGGAGGGAGGAAGGAGGACATCTGCTTCACCTGTCAGATCAGTAGAATCAATGCTGGTGAACAAAGGGGCGACAGATGTCTCAGCCAGGTTGCTCTCACATCTGGATGAGGAGTTTAAGTATGATTTGAAAGGCACAGGGCCAAAACAATGCCTGAGGAAGTTGACTTGTGCTGTGACTTCACAGAAAAGAATGGAGGAAGGATAAGCTATTGGGAGACGGGCTGTGGTAGCAGTTCAGCCACAAGGTGACTAGGATTAAGGCTGTCTGACTATAGAAATGGATTTGAAGGAAAAAATAGGTTTATGATGAAAAATTGGCACAGATTGGTAGTTGAAAATGTGGGGATGAAAAAATGATAAACAGTGAAGCTAATGCTTTCTCTAAGTTTTTGCCTATAGATGCAACATGCAGTTTTAAAATTTTATTGTTGTTAAGAATATACACACCAAAATATACACCAATTCAATGGTTTCTACATGTACAGTTCAGTGACATTGATTACATTCTTCGAGTTGTGCGACCATCCTCGCCCTGCTTCTCCAAGTTGTTCCTCCCAGATTAACATAAACTCCTGCCCCCTAAGGTTCCTATCTAATCTTGCAAGTTACTGTTGTCAATTTGAGCTCAGTCATATGGGTAGTTCTTAAAAGAACATAACACCCAAAGCAGTCATGCAAACGTCTTTTTGCTAGTAAGGTAAAAAGAGTTCTCCTGCTGAAGATAAACAAGAAGGCCCAATTAGACCATTGTGATGTTTCCTACCAATTCCTTCTTTCTCTTTCTACTTCATCCTCTAAGGTTGAAATATGTGCAAAATTCAGAAAAGGATGGATAAAACAGGTTAACAACAGAGTCTTCAACTGTATGTACATTATACATGCATTTGTATGTGTATGTATATATAATTTTATATACATATATGTATATATAGTCCCCCTTTTCTTCCTTTTCTGTTGACATTTTTGGTTCATAACATCCCCATCCTTACCCTGCTTCTCCCACCCTTCAAAAATAACCAGCTGTCGTTGAGTCAACTCCAACTCATGTGTGACCCACCAGTGTCAGAGTAGACCTATGCTCTATAGGGTTTTCAATGGCTGATTTTTCAGAAGTAGATCACCAGGCTTTTCTTCTGAGGTACCTCTGGATGGGCTCAAACCCCCAACCTTTCAGTTAGCAGCCAAACACAGTTAACTGTTTACAAGGCCCGAGCACTCCCCCTTTCAAAAATAGCCATGTTCTATTCCTTTGTAATTATCTTTGACAGACTTCCTGAGCTTAAAAAACAAAACTCAAAAACGGAACATATATTTTCTTTTTAGAAGACTTGGTGGCACAATTGAGCACCTGGCTGCTAACCAAAAGATTAGTGGTTTGAACCCACCCTTGGCTCTGTGGGAGAAAGACCTGGTAATCTACTCCCATAAAGATTACAGCAAAAAAACCCTATGGGACAGTTCTATTCTGTCACATAGGGTTACTATGAGTTGGAATTGATTTAATGGCTTTTTTAACAACAACAATTTTCTTTCTGAACCTAGCCTTAAAAACGCAAATGACTAGTGTTACAAGTCAAGTGTATAAGAAAAACCAACCAAGAAAACTTGGTTATTGATAATGGCCAAATTAGAATATTAGGCAACGTGTTCAATTAAACCTAATCCTTGTCCTGTTATAGAGTAACTAATATAGAGAGGTTTTTGTTTGTTTGTTTGTATTACTCCTTCAGGTGACAGTACTCCAAGTTTGTTTGGGGAACTGTTGGAGACAGTCTGTTGCACCATTAACCGAGTCAGCCAAACGAAGAGGTGGGTAGATGACCCAACCTAGGCCAATCAGATGCTTGCTCCCAAGAATTTAAATCTTGAGCAGAGGAATAAAAAGACTGAAAAAGATCACTTTCTCCTTGCTATCTGGATCACCATGGTCTTTATCTTTTCTGGGACTGGTTATCCAGCTGCGCTTTCCATTCTATGAGCTAGCACATAGGCTGGAAAACTTCTCTGCCTACTTTAGCTAGTTTCTTCTGCTTCCCATCAGAGTTTTTTTCTTTTGGAATACTCACTAGTGCTAAGCACTGTTCTAAAGGTTTTGTGAGGATGATATCATTCGAGCTTCACAAGTAATATTACCATTTGACAGATGAAAATGAGCCTTAAAAAATTAAGTAACTTGTCAAAAATCACACAGCTAGTGAGAAATGAAGCTGAGATTTGCATTCAGGTAGAATGATCCCTGGTCTTCAGCATCTCATCTCTGGAGAGGAATTCTTTAGGAAACTCGTTAAATGGGCTTTTTTGTAATAAAGGAGTCCGTAGGTGGTGCAAATGACTAACATGCTCACTGTTAACCAAAAGAGCCCTGGCGATCTACTTCCAAAAAATCAGTCATTGAAAACCGTATGGGCCACAGTTTTACTCTGACACACGTGAAGTTGTAGTGAGTCGGAGTCAACTCGAAGGAAACATTCCAGTTGGTAATAAAAGTTGGGGGCAGGGATCTGGAGGCTAGATGGGAGAAGCTGAGACAAAGGGAACTAAATTGCTTTCTATAATAAAGTAATAGTGTCTTGAGGGTGTTCTCTGAAATTTGGAAACAGATTTAGGGAGTCTGAGACTCAGAGAAAGCTACCAATGTTAGAACGAGAGTGAGTCCTTGCAAAGGCCGGAGCCTTGAGTCTACGGAGAGAGAAGCCAGTGTGTCCGTTAAGATGTTTTTGGTTGTAAGTAACGGAAAACTGAATTCAATGTGGCATAAACAATAAGAATATTATTCACAAGAAGTACAGAGGAATGTTCAAGATAAAACATTTTTGTGGGCCAACAACAGTAATGAAGACAAGTTTTTTTTTTCTCTTTCTTTTTTTCCTTCCTTTCTTTCTTTTAAGCTCTTTGTTGTGTTGTCTTTGTCCTCAGATAACCCCTTCATGGTTGTAAGACAGACACTGCAGTTCCGTGTATCACCTCTAGACAGGATAATAGTTGGAGGAAGACACTATCTCTTCCTGTATGTCTCTCTTGGGAGAGGGGAACTTTTCCTAGAAGCAGCCCAGATTTCCTTTCATGGCTCATTGGCCAGATTACATCACGTGTCCGTGCCTAAACCAATCACTGACAACATAATTATTAAGACCAGTCAGGATGCAGCCCTCAGGCCTGTCTGAGACACGTGGTTGCATGGAAGACAACGGATTCCTGAACAAAATCAAGGCCGAGAAAGGAGCAAAAGAGAGAAATGGAGTGAACACTGTGTAAGTAATCAACAAAGTCTACTACATACAGTAAGAGCATCCCTGAGGGCAATGACCTGTAGGAATTGTGATGATTGTTGTAGACTCTAGAGGCAAGAAGACTTGGGTTTGAATTATGGCTCCCTAACTTGCCAGCTGTATAACAGTGGGTATAAGGATGTTGTAAATATTAAATAAAATAATGCATGTAGAATTCTTGGCACAGTTTCTGGCACATAGTAAGCACTCAATAATTTTTAATTATTTGATTATGTTTTATATAGAATTTTTACTCATTTTCTGTTCTAAGCATAATTATCCTCTATTATTCCAGATGTTTAGTAAAAATTCATTATATGGAACAGCCTTATCAGAGGTACTAAAAGGAATGGAGAAGCTGTGTGCCTTTATGGAGAAAAGCAGTGTTAAGACAGGTCGTCAATTGCAGGAAATGAGATGGTGAGAGAGGATCAAGGATTGAGCTGGGGGTAAGATTTGGAACAAGAAATTATAAGCTCAATAAATTTGAGTATTCTTCTCAGGAGAGCAGAGCTACTACGTGCAGTAGGAGCTTGATTTACTCTAATACTAGAGGGAAGGGTGGAGCATTTGGGTTAAGCATACATTTAGGAAGAAGACTACCCGTGCAAGGCAATAGATGAGACATGATGAATGATGCAGACACTAAGTTCTGTAGGAACTCAGAAGAAAGAGAAATCACTGTGAATTACAGTGGTCAGGGAAGGCCTCATGTGATGTGTGAAACTTACAGAATTTTTAAGATTCAGCTAAGGGAAGACAAGAGAGTGTTCTAGATAGCGGGAGTAATAAGAACAAAGTGGTAAGATGAAGAACACGAAAAAGATATACAGATACTAGCTAGGGTTATTGCAATGGTCAAAGTGTGCTATAAAGGTTGAGCTAGATAAAAATTATTTTCAAAACAATTTTAACAAATAGAGAAATTCAAAATATCAGTTGCTCAAATTTGTCAATTTTCTAAAAACCATGGCACAAATATAAAGTCATAAAATTATATAACTGGTAGTTGACTAGCATGAGAAATTGCTAATTTATTGAATACTTAAAATGATTCATTTATATAATCAGTAGATACTGTCATGTCATCAAATCACCAATCACTACTGTTTCTTCTATAATATATGAGGTAAAAGGTAAAGAATAAGTTTTCGAAGTGTTCAAGTGATATGATTAGTGACTAGTCTGGCTACCAACTCCTGGATATACTGGAGTATGGAGAGACGAGAAAGAAGATCAATTGGGAAACATGTGAGATTCTAAGCACAAGGTATGTCTTAGTCATCTAGTGCTGCTATAACAGAAATACCACAAGTGGATGGCTTTAACTAAGAGAAATTTATTTCTTCACAATAAACTAGGCTAAAAGTCCAAATTCAGGGAGTCAACTCCAGGGGAAGGCTTTCTCTCTCTCTGTCAGCCTTCTCATCAATCTTCCCCCAGACTAGGAGCTTCTCTGCACAAGGATCCTGGGTCCAAAGGACGCATTCTGCTCCCGGCACTGCTTTCTTGGTAGCATGAAGCTCCCAACTCTTTGCTTGCTTCCCTTTCCTTTTATCTCTTGTAAGATAAAAGGTGGTGCAGACCACACCCCAGGGAAACTACATTGGATAAGGGATGTGACCTTAGTAAGGTTGTTACAATGCCACCCTAATCTTCCTTAACATAAAATTACCATCACAAAATGGAGGACAAACACACAATACTGGGAATCATGGCCCAGCCAAATTGATACGCACATTTTTGGGGGGACATAAGTCAATCCATGACAAGGTAATGGGGACCTGGGCTAAGATATGCTATGAGAATGAAAAAAGAGAAGATGAGGTGGTTTGGGGAGATTGCAAGTCCTACACTGATTCTCTAAACTGTCAGCACTACCCCTGCCTCACATGGTTACAGCCACATTAAGTCTGGCCTCCACAAACTCAACAGACACACCTTCAGTCCTGAACATTTTCCCAATCTGTTTCCCGCCTTGCCTTCTAATGTGCTCTTGGATCCCTTCTGCCATTTACTGCTTCACCTCACTCTTTGCACTTCACCCGACATTGCTTCCCTGGTTACTTATTTGGTCTCTACTATGTATAGGATGTTTTCAGCTACAAGAAACAGAAAACCTGGAGGTGGAGCCAAGATGGCAGAATAGACAGGCGCTTCTGGGGAACCCTCTTTACAACCAAGACCTGAAAAAACAAGTGAAATGAGTATATTTATGACAAGCTCGGAGCCCTGATCATCAAAGGCAAGCTTAGAAAAAGAACTGAGGGGCAGGGGGAGGAAGAGACTGTTTAGAAGCAGAGAGGCGTTACTGAACCTGAATTGCAGGGAACCCTCAGGCACCATTCCTGGAGCAGAGGCGGGCTGGTACTAGTGTTCAGCCGCAGTTTCCTCAGGGAGAAGCAGCCAGCCACACAGCCTATTCACACCTCTGGATCCAGAGAATAACGGTGCTCTCGATAAAGGATAAGTACTTGTGTATATTTTAAAGTGCACCCTGGCCCCCAAGTCGGCTTCAGTGGCTGAATTCCCTGGGCCTGAGATAAGCACTGGTGAGGGGCTACAGCCATCCTCCCATTCTTGGAGAAGGAAAAAATTTGCATTTGGGGGAAAAGATAATTTGCCAGCTCCACTAAATGGGGGAGCTCATGACAGAAGCGGCTCCTGTCCAGGCATAAATGGTCTGTGGACTTAGAGCACCTTTCCCCTCTGCATGGACCTGCGTGAGCCTATTTCAGGAGAATAGGCCCTTGTTGGCAGACTCTAGCCATTTCAGCTGTGTGGTGGAGTGGTGGGTGTTTGATGTTTGATATTGCTTTGCCTATTATACAGGGTCCTTACCTACCCACATCAGGGGCCTAAGGACTGGTAGCTCCACTCAGGTCACCCAGCCACCCGTTACAGGGGTTCAAGGATAACTGGTACCTCCCATCCTTACAACCAAAAACACTGGGTGCCCATGGTCCATCTGCAGAAGCCACCCACCTGCATGCTCTAGGGAACAGGGATGTGCTTTTCTCAGAGACACTCAGGGGTCAGTTCTCAGACCTCTGCCTTGTTCAGAGTGTGACCCCCTGCTAGAACCAGATACCGGTACCTACACCAATCACCCCTGCCCCTCTAAGGCTGTAGGACAGAGCCTGTACCACATACTTGATGATCAGCTACGTGGACACCTGAGCTGAATTCATACAAGAAAAATGAGTGGACTTCTAGACCGATATACCTGGTAACAGCTCTAGCCATCTGGGGACGGGATGTCAGAGCTCCAAAGGTGAAAATAATCAAGCTAGCCCACTCAAGCAACCCATGTGGGCATATCAAAACAAAACAAAGCAAGAATTATGACACTGTAAGCAAACATAAACTAATACAATAACTTATAGATGGCTCAGACACAACAGTAAATATCAAGTAACATAAAGAAACAGACCATGATCACCTGAACAAGCTCTCAAAACAAAGAATCCAGGGATCTTCTAGATGAAAGAGCATTCCCGGAATTACCAGAGGCAGAATACAAAAGTTTAATATAAAGAACCCTTCAGGACATTAGGAAGGAAATGAGGCAATACATAGAACAAGCCAAGGACCACACAGATAAAGCAATTGAAGAAATTAGAAAGGTTATTAGGGAACATAATGAAAAATTTAATAAGCTGGAAAATCCATAGACAGGCAGCAATCAGAAATTCAGAAGATTAACAATAAAATTACAGAAGTAGACAACTCAATAGAAAGTCAGAGGTGCAGAATTGAGCGAGTAGAAGCCAGAATTTCTGAACTCAAAGATAAATCACTTGGTACTAATATATTTGAAGAAAAATCAGATAAAAGAATTAAAAAAAAAGGAAGAAACCTTAAGAATCGTGTGGGACTCTATCAAGAAAAATAATCTACGAGTGATTGGAGTACCAGAACAGGGAGAGATAAGAGAAAATGCAGAGAGAATTGTTGAAGATTTGTCGGCAGAAAACTTCCCTGATGTCGTGAAAGATGAGAAGATATCTAAGATGCTCATTGAACTCCACGTGAGGTGGTTGTTAAAAGAAAGTCGCCAAGACATATTATAATCAAACTTGCCAAAACCAAAGATAAAGAGAGAATTTTAAGAGCAGGAGGGATAAACAAAAAGTCGCCTACAAAGGAGAGCCAATAAGAATAAGCTCGGGCTACTTGGCAGAAACCATTCAGGCAAGAAGGCAATAGGATGACTTATTTAAAAAATTGAAGGAAAAAAAATGCCAGCCAAGAATCATATATCTAGCAAAACTGTCTCTTAAATATGAAGGTGAAATTAGGACATTTCCAGATAAACAGAAGTTTAAGGAATCCGTAAAAACCAAACCAAAACTACAAGAAATACGAAAGGAAGTTCTTTGGTTAGAAAATCAATAGTATCAGGTATGAACCCAAGACTAGAACACTGGGCAGAGCAATCAGAAGTCAACCCAAACAGGGAAATCAAAAAGACAAATCAGGATTAAAAAAAAAAAAAAAAAGCTCAAAACACAGTAACAGCGATGTTATTATATAAAAGAAGATGACATTAAAACAATAAAGAAGGACTAAGAAATGTAATCATACACCTTCCATATGGAGAGGAACATACAGTGATACAAAGAAATAAAATTTAGGTTTAAATTTAGAAAAATGGGGTAAATAATAAGGTAACTACAAAGAAGACAAACTATCCTACTCATCAAAATAAAATACAAGAAAAAAATAGAGACTCAGCAGAAACAAAATCAATAACAAAGAGGAAAGGACAATATATAAGATAATCTACTCAGCACATAAAATTAAGTGGGAAAAAGAAACTGTCAACAAACACACAAAAAAAGACATCAAAATGATTGTACTAATTCATAAAAACCATAATTACCCTGAATGTAAATGGACTAAACGCACCAATAAAGAGACAGAGAGTGGCAGAATGGATTAGAAAACACAATCCATCTATATGCTGCCTTCAAGATACACACCTTAGACTTAGAGACACAAACAAACTAAAACTCAAAGGATGGAAAAAAATATATCAAGCAAACAACAATCAAAAAAGAGCAGGAGTGGCAATATTAATTTCTGACAAAATAGACTTTAAAGTTAAATCCACTGTGGAAGATAAGGGAGGACACTATATAATGATTAAAGGGACAATGTACCAAGAAGATATAGCCATATTAAATATTTATACACCCAATGACAAGGCTACAAGAGACATAAAACAAACTCTAACAGCACTGAAAAGTGAGATAGACAGCTTGACAATAATAGTAGGAGACATCAACACACCACTTTCGGTGAAGGACAGGACATCCAGAAAGAACCTCAATAAAGGCACGGAACATCTAAATGCCACAGTCAACCAACTTGACCTCATAGACATATACAGAACACTCTACCCAACAGCAACCAAGTATACTTTCTCTTCTAGTGCACTCGGAACATTCTCTAGAATAGACCACATATTAGGTCATAAAGTAAGCCTTAGCAGAACCCAAAACATTGAAATATTGCAAAGCATCTTCTCCGACCATAAGGCCATAAAGGTGGAAATCAACAACAGAAAAATCAGAGAAAAGAAATCAAACACTTGGAAACTGAACAATACCCTGCTCAAAAAAGACTGGATTATAGAAGACATTAAGGATGGAATAAAGAAATTCACAGAATCCAATGAGTATGAAAACACATCCTATCAGAACCTTCGGGACACAGTGAAAGCAGTGCTCAGAGGTCAATTTATATCAATAAATGCACACATACAAAAAAGAAGAAAGGGCCAAAATCAAAGAATTATCCCTACAACTTGAACAAACAGAAAGAAAGCAACAAAAGAAATGCTCAGGCACCAGAAAAAAACAAATAATAAAAATTAAAGCAGAACAAAATGAAATAGAAAACAGAAAAACAATTGAAAGAATTAGCAAGACCAAAAGCTGGTTCTTTGAAAAAATCAACAAAATTGATAAATCATTAGCCAAACTGACAAAAGAAAAACAGGAGAGGAAGCAAATAACCCGAATAAGAAATGAAATGCGTGTTATTACAACAGACCCAACTGAAATTAAAAGAATCATGTCAGATTACTATGAAAAATTGTACGCTAACAAATCTGAAAACCTAGAAGGAATGGATGAATTCCTAGAAACACACTACCTACCTAAACTGACACAAACAGAGGTAGAACAACTAAATAGACCCATAACAAAAAAAGAGATTGAGAAGGTAATCAAAAAACTCCTAATAAAAAAAAACCCTGGCCCAGATGGCTTCACTGCAGAGTTCTACCAGACTTTCAGAGAAGAGTTAACACCACTACTACTAAAGGTATTTCAGAGCATGGAAAAGACAGAATACTACCAAACTCATTCTATGAAGCCACCATATCCCTGATACCAAAACCAAGTAAAGACACCACAAAAAAAGAAAATTACAGACCTATATCCCTCATGAACTTAGATGAAAAAATCCTCAGCAAAATTCTAGCCAACAGAATTCAACAACATATGAAAAAAATAATTCACCATGACCAAGTGGGATTCATACCAGGTATGCAGGGATGGTTCAACACTACAAACACAGTTAATGTAATCCATCACATAAATAAAACAAAAGACAAGAATCATATGATTTTATCAATTGATGCAGAAAAGGCATTTCACAAAGCTCAACACCCATCCCTGATAAAAACTCTCAGCAAAATAGGAATAGAAGGAAAAATCCTCAACATAATAAAGGACATTTATATAAAGCCAACAGCCAACATCACTCTAAATGGAGAGAGCCTGAAAGCATTGCCCTTCAGATCGGGAACCAGACACGGATGCCCTTTATCACCACTCTTCTTCAACATTGTGCTGGAGGTCCTAGCCAGAGCAATTACGCTAGACAAAGAAATAAAGGGCATCCAGATTTGCAAGGAAGAAGTAAAATTATCTCTATTTGCAGATGACATGATCTTACACACAGAAAACCCTAAGGAATCCTCAGGAAAACTACTGAAACTAATAGAAGAGTTCAGCAGAGTATCGGGATACATGATAAACATACAAAAATCAGTTGGATTCCTCTGCACCAACAAAGAAAACATCAAAGAGGAAATCAACAAATCAATACCATTTACAGTAGCCCCCAAGAAGATAAAATACTTAGGAATAAATCTTACCAGAGATGTAAAAGACTTATACAAAGAAAACTACAATAAATTTCTGCAAGAAACCAAAGAGACCTACATAAGTGGAAAAACATACCTTGCTTATGGATAGGAAGACTTAACATTATAAAAATGTCTATTCTACCAAAAGCGATCTATACATTTAATGCAGTTCCTATCCAAATCCCAAAGACATTCTTTAATGAGATGGAGAAACAAATTACCAACTTTATATGGAAGGGAAAGAGGCCCCGGATAAATAAGGCATTACTGAAAAAAGAACAAAGTGGGAGGCCTTACTCTACCTGATTTTAGAATCTGTTATACAGCCACAGTAGTCAAAACAGCCTGGTACTGGTACAACAACAGATACGTAGACCAATGGAAAAGAATTGAGAATCCAGACATAAATTCATCCACATATGAGCAGTTGATATTTGACAAAGGCCCCAAAACAGTTAAATGGGGAAAATACAGTCTTTTTAACAAATGATGCTGGCGTAACTGGATATCCATGTGCAAAAAAATGAAACAAGACCCATACCTCACTCCATGCACAAAAACAAGCTCAAAATGGATCAAAGACCTAAATATAAAATCTAAAATAATAAATATCATGGAAGAAAAAATAGGGACAACCTTAGGAGCCGTAATACATAGCATAAACAGTATAAAAACATTACTAAACATGGAGAAGAAAAACAAGATAACCGGGAGCTCCTAAAAATCAAACACCTATGCTCATCCAAAGACTTCACCAAAAGAGTAGAAAAAAACCCCTACAGACTGGGAAAAAGTTTTTAGCTATGACATTTCCAATCAGCACCTGATCTATAAAATTTACATGATACTGCAAAAACTCAACTGCAGAAAGACAAATAACTCAATTAAAAAATGAGCAAAAGATATGAATAGACACTTCACTAAAGAAGACATTCAGGTACCTAACAGATACATGAGGAAATGTTCACGATCACTAGCCATTAGAGAAATGGAAATCAAAACTACAATGAGATTCCACCTCACTCCAACAAACCCAAAAAACCCAGTAAAAAAGCACAAAACAATAAATGTTGGAGAGGCTGTGGAGAGATTGCAGCACTTATACACTGCTGGTGGGAATGTAAAATGGTACAACCACTTTGGAAATCGATTTGGCGCTTTCTTAAAAAGCTAGAAATAGAACTACCATTCCCAGTGCCGTGGAGTCAATTCCAACTCATAGTGACCCTATAGGACAGAGTAGAATTGCCCCATAGAGTTTCCAAGGAGCGCCTGGCAGATTCGAACTGCCGACCCTTTGGTTAGCAGCCGTAGTACTTAACCACTACACCACCAGGGTTTCCAGAACTACCATATGATCCAGCAATCCCACTCCTTGGGATATATCCTAGGGAAATAAGAGCCTTTACACGAACAGATATACGCACACCCATGTTTATTGCAGCACTGTTTACAATAGCAAAAACATGGAAGCAACCAAGGTGCCCCTCAACGGATGAATGGATAAATATATTATGGTATATTCACACAATAGAATACTATGCATTGATAAAGAACAGTGATGAATCTGTGAAAAATTTCATAACATGGAGGGATCTGGAAGGCATTATGCTGAGTGAAATTAGTCAGATACAAAAGGACAAATATTGTATAAGACCATTATTATAAGAACTCAAGAAATAGTTTAAACAGAGAAGAAAATATTCTTTGATGGTTACAAGAAGGCGGAGGGAGGGAGGGTGGGAGAGGGGTAGTCACTAATTAGATAATAGATAACAACTACTTTAGGTGAACGGAAAGACAACACACAATACAGGCGAGGTCAGCACAACTGGACTAAACCGAAAGCAAAGAAGTTTCCTGAATAAACTGAATGCTTCACAGGCCATCGTAGCAGGGGCAGGAGTTTGGGGACCATGGTTTCAGGGAACATCTAAGTCAACTGGCATAATAAAATCTGTTAAGAAAACATTCTGCATCCCTCCTTGGAGAGTGGCATCTGGGGTCTTAAATGCTAGCAAGCAGCCATCTAAGATGCATGAATTGGTGTCAACCCACCTGGATCAAAGGAGAATGAAGAACACGAAGGACACAAGGTAATTACGAGCCCAAGAGACAGAAAGGGCCACATAAACCAGAGACTACATCATCCTGAGGCCAGAAGAACTAGATGGTGCCCGGCTACAACTGATGACTGCCCTGACAGGGAATACAACAGAGAACCCCTGAAGGAGCAGGAGAGCAGTGGGATGCAGACCCCAAATTCTCATAAGACCAGACTTAATGGTCTGACTGAGACTGGAAGGACCCCTGTGATCACGGCCCCAGACCTTTTGTTGGCCCGGGACAGGAACCATTCCCAAATCCAACTCTTCAGACAGGGATTGGACTAGACAATGGGTTGGAGAGGTATGCTGGTGAGGAGTGAGCTTCTTGGGTCAGGTGGACACTTGAGACTATGTTGGCATCTCCTGCCTGGAGGGGAGATGAGAGGGTAGAGGGGGTTAGAAGCTGGCGAAACGGACACAAAAAGAGAGAGTAGAGGGAGGGAGCGGGCTGTCTCATTAGGGGGAGAGCAATTGGGAGTATGTAGCAAGGTGTATATGGGTTTTTGTGTGAGAGACTGACTTGATTTGTAAACTTTCATTTAAAGCACAAGAAAAATTAAAAAAAAAGGAACAGAAAACCTGACAAGTACTGGCCTAAGACCATCAGGATACTTGTTGTTTACTTAATAAGAAACCTGTCTCAAGGTCGGTTTGGTAATTGAACAATGTTATCAAGAATGCTGATTTTACCAGGAAGATATAACCATATTAAGCATTTATGCACACAATGACAGGGCTGCAAGATACATAAAACAAACTCTAACAGCATTGAAAAGTGAGATAGACAGCTGCACAATTATAGTAGGAGACTTCAACACACTACTTTCAGTGAAGGACAGGACATCCAGAAAGAAGCGCAATAAAGACACAGAAGATCTAAATGCCATAATCAACCAACTTGACCACACAGATGTATATAGAACACTCCATGCAACAGCAGCCAAGGATACTTTCTTTTCTAGTACACGTGGAACATTCTCTAGACTAGACCACACGTTAGATCATAAAGCAAAATCCAAAACATCAGAATATTACAAAGCATCTTCTCCGACCATAAGGCCATAAAAGTAGAAATCAATAACAGAAAACTTGGAAACTGAACAATACCCTGCTCAAAAAAGACTGGGTTATAGGAGACATTAAGAATGGAATAAAGAAATTCACAGAATCCAATGAGAACAAAAACACTTCCTATCAGACACAGCAAAAGCACTGCTCAGAGGTCAATTTATATCAATAAATGCACACATCCAAAAAGAAGAAGGGGCTAAAATCAAAAAATTATCCCTACAACTTGAACAAATAGAAAGAGAGCAACAAAAGAAACCCTCAGGCACCAGAGGAAAGCTCATAGTAAAAATTAGAGCAGAATAAAAAGAATTAGAGAAAAGAAAAACAATTAAAAGAGTTAACAAGCCCAAAAGCTGGTTCTTTGAAAAAATTAACAAAATTGATAAACCATTGGCAAGAAGACAAAAGAAAAACAGGAAAGGAAGCAAATAATCTGAATGAGAAATGAGTGCTATCACAACAGACCCAACTGACATTCAAAAATTCAGATTACTACAAAAAATTATACCTCTAACAAATTTGAAAACCTGGAAGAAATGGATGAATTCCTAGAAACACACTACCTACCTAAACTAACACAAACAGGTAGAACAACTAATTAGACACATAACCAAAGAAGAGATTGAAAAGGTATTCAAAAAACTCCCCCCCAAAAAATCCCTGGCCTTGACAGCTTCACAGCAGAGTTCTACCAGACTTTCAGAGAAGAGTTAACACCGCTACTACTTAAGGTATTTCAGAGCATATAAAAGGACTGAACACTACCAAATTCATTCTGTGAAGCCACCATATCCCTGATACCAAAACCAGGTAAAGACACCACAAAAAAAGAAAATTACAGACTATATCCCTAATGAACTTAGATGCAAAAATTCTTAACAAAATTCTAGCCAATAGAATTCAACAACATATCAAAAAAAAAAAAGAATAAATCACCATGACCAAGTGGGATTCATACCAGATATGCAGGGATGGTTCAACATTAGAAAAATTGTTAATGTAATCAATCACATAAATAAAACAAAAGATAAGAACCACATGATTTTATCAATTGTTACAGAAAAGGCATTTGACAAAGTTCAACACTCATTCATGATAAAAACTCTCAGCAAAATAGGAATAGAAGGAAAATTCCTGAACATAATAAAGGGAATTTATACAAAGCCAACAGCCAACATCACCCTAAATGGAGAGATTCTGAAAGTATTCCCCTTGAGAACAGGAACCAGACAAGGATGCCCTTTATTGCCACTCTTATTCAACATTGTGCTGGAGGTCCTAGCCAGAGCAATTACGCTAGATAAGAAATAAAGGATATCCAGATTGTTAAGGAAGAAGTAACAGTATCTCTATTTGTAGATGACATGATCTTATACACAGAAAACCCTAAGGAATCCTCAAGAAAACTGCTGAAACTAATAATTCAGCAGAGCATCAGGATACAAGATAAACATACAAAAATCAGTTGGATTCCTCTATACTAACAAAAAGAACATAGAAGAGGAAATCACCAAATCAATACCATTTACAGTAGCCCCCAAGTAGATAAAATACTTAAGAATAAATCTTACCAGAGATATCAAAGATCTATACAAAAAGAACTACAAGACACTACTGCAAGAAAACAAAAAAGACGTACATAAGTGGAAAAACATACCTTGCTCATAGATAGGAAGACTTAACATTGTAAAAATGTCTATTCTACCCCAAAGCCATCTATAGATACAATGCAATTCCGATCCAAATTCCAATGACATTTTTTAATGTGATGGAGAAACAAATCACCAAAGACCCCGGATAAGTAAAGCATTACTGAAAAAAAAAAAAAAAAGTGGGAGACCTCCTTCTACCTGATTTTTAGAACCTATTATACCGCCACAGTAGTCAAAACAGCGTGGTATGGGTACAACAACAGATACATGGACCAATGGAACAGAATTGAGACTCCAGACATAAATCTATCCACATATGAGCAGCTGATATTTCACAAAGGCCCAAGGTCAGATAACTGGGGAAAAGACAATCTAGGTCAATTGGCATAATAAAATCTATTAAGAAAACATTCTGCATCCCATTTTGTAGAGTGGCATCTAGGGTCATAAACGCTAGCAAAGGGCCATCTAAGATGTATCATTTGGTCTCAACTCACCTGTAGTGAGGAAGAATGAAGAACACCAAAGACACAAGGTAAATATGAGCCTAAGAGACAGAAAGGACAGCATAAACCAGAGACTACATCAGCCTGAGACCAGAAGAACTAGATGGTGCCCGGCCACAACCGATGACTGCCCTGACAGGGAACACAACGGAGAACCCCTGAGGGAGCAGGAGAGCAGTGGGATGCAGACCCCAAATTCTCATAAGAAGACCAGGCTTAATGGTCAGACTGAGACTAGAAGGACCCCGGAGGCCATGGTTCCCAGACCTTTTGTTGGCCCAGGACAGGAACCATTTCCAAATCCAACTCTTCAGGCAGGGATTGGACTGGAATATGGGATGGAAAATGATACTGGTGAAGAATGAGCTTCTTGGGTTAAGTAGACACATGAGACTACGTTGACATCTCCTGTCTGGAGGGGAGATGAGAGGGCAGAGCTGGTCAGAAGCTGCCTGAATGGGTAGGAGGAGAGAAAGTGGAGGGAAGGACTATGCTGTTCCATAGGGGGACAGCAATTAGGAGTGTATAGCAAGGTATATGTAAATTTTTGTATGAGAGACTGACTTGATTTGTAAACTTTCACTTAAAGCACAATAAAAATTAATTAAAAAAAAAAAGAACACAAATCTTTTCCCTAACTGTAGTCTGTCTCATGACTTGTCATGATGTTTTTCTATATGATATTTAATGAAGTTCTACGTGAAGAAAATGAAAAGTTTCAATTATTAGCATGAATCTTCTGTTCATCTTTATACGGCGCAATGCTAATTTTAAATGGAAATATAAGAGCATTTAATGCATGCGCAGAATCATCAAAATGACGCAATTCTCATTTTGCAGCTCACACATGCATAATTATTTCATTCCTACCATAATAGTGAAAATGCTGCAGAAAGCCACCCCACTTTTTTTTTTTTTTTTTTTAATTTCACTTCTTGATACATCATATTCTGCCAACTTTCTGTACCTTCAGATCACTGGGGAGTAAGGAAGGACTGAAAGGAAAAGGAACTATGAATTGCCCTATCTTTCCCCTTCCTTTGATGCCATTTTCATTGTAAAGTGTTTGGCTAATGCAGGGACTGCTATGAGTAAGAAAGGATACCTACCATAGGGTTCCTCGGTTGTTGGAATGGCCTCTCAGTGAGCACTCCCACCCTTAACCGCCCCCTTACTCAGTCATAGAGGCACCAGCTTGCTTTGAGCCTTGCAGACCTTCCACACATCCTGGGCCCACTGGAGTTCTTGTCCCTGGGGCATCGCTATATAGGAACGGTGGCAAGGAACAGCAAACACAAATTCAGAGATATCTCCTCTGCTCACAGGCAACGGTCCCTTGTCCCATCTGACTCCACTTATAAACCACAAGTTCAAAAAAAACAATGCTAATTTTACCCTGCCTCCTCAGTGAGACTTTAAAGTGTTAAAAAGCCAAGATGTCACTTTGAGGACCAAGGTGCCCCGACCCAAGCCATGGTATTTTCAGTCACCTCATATGCATGTGAAAGCTGGACAACGAATAAAGATCAAAGAAGAATTGTGGTGCTAGCAAAGAATATTGAATATACCATAGGCTTCCAAAAGAATGAACAAATCTTAGAAGAAATAAAACCAGAATGCTCCTTAGTAGTGAGGATGGTGAGACTTCTTGCGTATTTTGGACGTGTTAACAGGAGGAACCAGTCTTTGGACAAAGATATCATGCTTGGTAAAGTAGAGGGCTGGCAAAAGAGAGGAAGACCCCCAATGAGATGGATTGACACAGTGGCTGCAACAGTGGGCTCAAACAGAGCAACGATTGTGAGGATGGCGCAGGACAGCTCAGAGTTTCCATCTGTTGTACATAAAAAAAAAAAAAAATAAGGTCACTGTGAAATGGAACCAACTCAACAGCACCTAACAACAACCACCTCAGTGAGTCAGCAGTGTCTCCCTTGTGACTGGAAGATTGCTGCAACTGCTCTAGCAGTAAAGAAAGACACAGCTCCTCACACAATAGTATCCAAGCTAGAAGTAAGGGAAGGGAGGCAAAAGGGTTTTCTCCTCCCTCTCCCCTCTTTTATCAGACAATAAAATCTTTCCCGGGCCCTCAACTGACTTCTTATATAGCACTGGCCGAGTCTGGGTTATGTGCTCACTCATAGACCAAACACCTGCAAAGGAAAACAGGTTCGACATGATTGGCTCAAACCAATCATCACTCATCCCATGTGTTGGGCATTTTTTTCCTGAACAAATTTGGGGCTTGATTAGCAAGCAAGAAGGGGGAATGGTAGTTGAGCAGACAATTTCGAGTGTCTGCCACACAAGATGAGCACAGAACCTCAGCCAGTCTATACACAACCTGTCTCGTGTAATCACTTACTTAGCTGCTGCAACCCCATCCTCAGTGCATCCAACCCCTACCTTTCCGACCACTCTAAACGGAAAGGGCAGTTCTTGGCCCGGTTTTCCCTGAGTCTTGAAACAAGCAAGACGTAGACAATAATCATTACAAAAGAAGAATTAACTGGACATGGCCACTGCCTGCATCTGTGGGGCCAGGCTGAATGACATTTATAGGATATTTGTTGTTACTGCCATCGATTCCAACTCATGGCGACCCCATGTGCGTCAAAGTAGAACTGTGCTCCGTAGAGTTTTCAGCGGCTGATATTTTGGAAGTAGATCTCCAGGAATTTCTTCTGAGGTACCTCTGGGTGGACTCAAACCTCCAACCTTTCAGTTAGCAGCCAAATGCATTAACTATTGTACCACCTAGGGGCTTTGTAGGTTAATCGGTGAGGTCATTTGAACCTCTGTTATAGTTTTACATTATATGTAAAAATTTGGGAATTTATCTCTTGTTTTTAATCCTGTAATATGTCACATTGTTGGATTTTAAGGGGGTGGATAATATAAACATCAAAGATTAGGGAAGAACAGTTCGAAGAGGAGCTGAAAGAAGAATAGAGAGTGCTGATGTGTCTGCAGATGACAGAGCCTTTCTAAGCCTCCCTTATTATCATCTCTTTTCTGTGGTTCATTTGACAGTAAAATTTCCCCCTCAGTGTTTTGGCATGGATAAACCTTGGCAATGTCTCTTTGAAAAAATAATTATCATGTATTTTTTTTCTTGTTAAAGCCAAGCAGGTTTTTAAAATGGTTACAGCTCTGAGTATTCATTAGTAAAATCTATTAGGCGTTTAGAAAGTGGGTATCATTAGAGCTCTGTAATGTAGCTAATTCCACTCCACTGACCTCTCTTTGCATCTACCCTTTCATCGTTCTTTATTCCTACAGCTCTAATTACCATAAATATAAAAAGGGCATACATTTCCTTATTCTTTTAGAAGTTTTTGCTTTATTCCACCTCCGATGCTGTGTTGCTGTGTCCTTACAAACATAGCTGCTAGCCTTCATGCCCTGGGGTTTATTTTTGATTTTCGAGGAACAAGAGGATGGATGACTAGGAGGGGCCAACCGTCTCTGACCTGGTGGGCTTCCTCATCTATTTACACGAAAATAGGTTGTTATACATCATTCCAGGTCATATTTATGTCGGGGCTTTTCATTTATGCCAAATAAAATCAGCATGAAAATTTGAGCTCGATTGAGAATCCTAAGGAAGAAAAGCTTTTCATTAAAGAGTGACTTTATTTTGTTTTATTCTGCCCATGTTTCATATTCCTTACCTACACGGACACGCATATATACATGCTGTCCCTGTTCTTGGGCCACCATGGATTAGTTATCATTCAAATAAAATACTTTAAGCCTCTATAACCAGTTGCCGTCATGGTGACTTTGACTCATGGCCACCCCATATGTGTGAGAGTAGAACTGGATCCATAGGATTTTCAATGGCTGCCTTTTTGGAAGTAGATTGCCAGACCTTTCTTCCAAGGTGCTTCTGGTGAACTCAAAACACCAACCTTTGGGTTAGCAGCTGAGTCTTCACTGTTTGCACCACCTAGGGACTCCCCAAACCTGTATATCTTTGCTCCATATATTCCCTGTGCTTGGAAGGGCTATCTCGCCCGGTTATTCCGAGTTATCTTTCAAGGCCCATTCAAAAGTCGTCTCAGTGCGAAACCTTTCTAGAGCTCACTTCCATCTTCCTTAAAGGAATATTTACAAAGATAGCTGCTGCCGAGCCAGCTCCTACTCGTGGCAACCCTATGTAAAACAGAATGAAATGCTGCCTCGTCGTGCATTATTCTCATGATGGTTGGCATGTTTGAGCCCATAGATGTACCTATTGTGCCTGTCTGTCTCACTGAGGATCTCATTCACTCCTGCTGGCCCTCCACTTCACCAAACACGATGTCCTCCTCCAGCGATTGTTACCCCTTGATGATGTGTCTAAAGCAAGCACGTCCAACAATGTTCTGTTGTGATCCATAAGGTTTTCATGGCTAATTTTTGGAAGTAGATTGCCAGGCCTTTCTTCCTAGCCTGCCGTAGTCAGGAAGTTCTACTAAAACCTGTCCACTATGGGTGACCCTGCTGGTATTTGAAACACCAGCGGCATAGCTTCCAGCATCAACACGCAAGTCAAGAGGATGATAAACCGACACAAGGAAGGAATATTTCAACCCTTCTTCTTCTCTGTTACCCATAATGTTTGTAAATAGTTTTATTCTAATACTTGTAATGTTGTCTCAGTGCCTGTCCTGGCCCTGCACACTACTGGCCAGAGTCCATCTTCACCCTGGAGAATGCTTCTTAGAACCAAAGTGCTGCTATCTACCTTCCTGTTAGCCCTGATACTGCTTGGAGACACCAGCTGCAGTACCCTCACCCACCAGATGAGGCCTTTGGGTACCTACATCAGCCCTCAGCAGCCAAGCTTGCCATGCCTTTTTGGGCATTACAATTGGGACAACTGACTACTCTTTAGCCCAGTTTACTCCCTTCTCCCCACTGTCTTCCTTCACTGCTAGACTGTGAGCTCCTTGAATGTGGGGACTAGACTTTGCAACTTGGAGATGACATAAGTTGCAGTATCTCAAGCAGTGATAGTGAAAAGTTGTGTTAAAGTCCTCAATTTAATCTGCTTTGAGTCATCGTGCACAGGGTTCCAAAATAGCAGCCCCAAACATTGTTCCCTTGGTGAAGATTTCTTCAAAAACAGTGCCCAGAAAAGGAAAAACAAACAGCTCTTGAACATCTGAAATTATATTTAACCTTACTCATAATAAGAGAAAAAACATTTAAAATTATGCCGAAGTACCATTTTTCACCAATTAACTAAGCGCAAAGCAACAACTCTGATAACACACGTGTTGCTGAGGATATACAGTAGCAGGCAATCCTGTGCCATAGATGCACACACCCTCTGACCCAGTATTATCATTTCCAGAAATTGATCCTATAGATACACAGGCATACGTGCAAAACAACTGACATATAATGCCATTCATTTCTCTTTATTTGTAACAGAATAAGTGAGAAACAACTTAAAATCTCATCGATAGTTGTTGTGTGCTGTCAAGTCGATCCTGACTCATAGTGACCCAGTGCACCAACAGGGTACCTTTTCAATACCCTTAAATTGATTAAAAACAAAACAAGACAAAAAACCAAAGAACCCAAAATGCCTTCCATACGTTGGAATATTATGCAGTCAAAAATGTGGAAGTTTTTATGTACTAACGTGAAACAATGTATTCCTGGGAGAGGAAGAGGGTGCAAGAGTCACAGGCGGGCAGGGACCACAGGGGTACAGATGTAGGAGGGAACTTTTCTCTGTTTATCCTTTCATGACTTTACATTTTTGAGCCATGTGAATATACTACTTATTCAAAAAAATAACATAAAATAAAATATAAAAAAGACCATTTGTAATCATAGAACAGGATGTCTTCTCCCCAACACTTAGCATTTGAAAGATGTTCAGATTTCCTAGAAAGCAGAGCCTTAGGCAACAGCTTTACGTACCATCGTTTTGGAGAGGGGTACAATTCCAGGGAACTAAGAATGAAGAGAAAACGGGAATGAATCAGGGTAAGAAGGAAAGCCAATATGAGGGAGTGTCCAGCATTTTTTTTTTTTTTTTTTTTATTGAGCTGGCCACAGCTTCCCAACAAAACCCTGCTGGTGGTTTGGTATCCAGAAAGGCCATAGGAAACAATCCATCTCTTAACTGTTGAGGTCTCCAAGTCTCCCATCTCTGACTGGTTAAAGTCTACCCCACAAAAAACAAAAAACAACTAGTTGACTTTGACTCATGGTGACCCCCTGGGCAACAGAACAGAACTGTGTTCCACAGGGTTTTAAATGGCAAATTTTTTGGAAGTATATCACCAGGCCTTCCTAGCACCTCTGGGTGGACTCGAGCCTCCAACCTTTTGGTTAGCAGCCGAGTACATTAACTGTGCTACCTAGCAACTTTCCCTGGGGGCATTAACTCCTTTGTCCTTCTATGTTTTCTAGCCATTCTAGGAAGCCTCTGGTGAAAGCAGAGCCTCCGGGGGTCCAGCCCAGCCAATGTGCCAGCTCAACGTCAACTAACAACAAAATACGCATTACCAGACTGAAGACATTATTCTGCACGGTGCACAGCATATAAGGAAGTAAGACATGGACTCTTCCTCCTGCAATTATTACAGGAATACAACGACTAAGAAGCAATACTGTACAACGCAACAGCACAAGACGTGTTCCATCGGTGAAGTGATGAAAGGACAAGTGAGAAGGAGAGACGATAAATGCTGTATGATTTGTAGGGCTTCTTTGTGCCTGGAGTAGTCAGGGAAGACTTGATGGGGAGGCAGCAACTTCAACTGGACTTGAATTATAAACCATACTTGGAGAGGAGAATAGAAACAGTGGGGACATTTTGGATGACAGCCCTGCCTAAGCCCAAGTGCTGAAATTTGGGATACCATGTGTAGACTTTTTTTTTGGTAAATAAAAATAGAGTGGTTTGAGACAAAGTAGGTTGGAACTATGTTGCAAATTCTTTGTTAAAAAATGAAAACAACTAGAATTTTATTCTGTAGTTGAGGGGAAGTCACTGGAATTTTTGAGTAGAGCAGTCACTTGCCCTTTTATGAATATTTGAGAAACAGATCCTAAAAAATGGCTGCCACTAGGAAACTTGGGAATAAGTGACTAAAAACCAGTTGCCGCTGAGTTGATTCTGACTCACGGCAACCCATGTGTGTCATAGCAGAACTGCACTACATTGGGTTTTCCGTGGCTTATTTTTTCAAAATAGATCACCAGGCCTTTCTTCCAAGGTGCCTCTGGTTGGACTTGAACCATCACGGAAGACTTTTTTTCCCCATGGAGATGTCTGTGGTAAGCTTATCAAATTCTCAAGGAGGTTATTTCTCTGGAAACAGATCTTATAGAATTCTGGAGCTTGGTAGATCATCAGGGGGATGTTTATAAAGAAAATACTTTGGCTTTTGGTTCTCTGTATCTTTCACAGCAGAGCGTTTTAAAGGTCTGGGTAGTTGAGGGATTCTTAAGTGGCAGGCTTTAAAGTCTGAATTTAGATTAGGTTGGTAGAAAACTCTGAATCACGAGCCCTGAATGGAAGGTGGAGGCATTATCAGCAGGATCTAGGAATCTAAGGCCAGCACCTACAACATCATATCCTCCCCTTTCTGCTATCAGTTGGATGCAACAGGAAACTGACGAAGGTGCTAGGCAGTTCCCTTTCTGTTCAGACCTGACTAGTTTCCTCTGCAGCTTGCTCCCAGCTTATTGTAAAGGAAAATCATGAAATACCAGTCAATTTCCTCCAGTTGGATCAAGCCTACGGCAAGGAAGGAAAAGCAAATTTCTAAGATTAGTCAATTTCCCTTTGCAGCTATAAAGTTGGTTCAGAGCCTTAGGCTGACCCTTCTCTTTAGATGTTTCTCCCCTGTAGCTCAGATTTACATCATGGGCAAGATAAGGACATTTGGCAACATGAGCAACACGTATTATGTAATTCTTATAGGAAACCTTAGGATCACTCATGGGAAAGCTGCCCATATACAACCGTTTGATAAGCTTCTTTTAATTGCCACTTGACTTTGATCAAACTCATTAGTTCAAGAGGGAAAAAACATACTGATATTTCTAACTGATATACCCAGCAGCCAAGTTCTTTTGCTACTTTCTCATTTGATTAAGAAGGAGATATTTCCGTGGAGAATACTTATGCAAAATCAACAAAGGAATCAAGGTAGTTTAGAGAGACAGGGCTGAACTATTCCAAAGGGCAATAAATTATGTCTTGTGTCCTAGTCATAAAATTCAGGTAACCTGAATTTTCTGGGTATGAGAGGGAGACACCATGACCTGCTGAAAGATACAACTAAATGTCTGGCATCCAAGGAATCTGGCTTGCTTTGTAGAAATAATTCAACTTGAAAATGGGAGTTACCATTTAAAATATCTTTTCAGCGAACTTACCAATGTGGACTAACAGTACTGTATTGGAGTTCACATTGAAGGAGAGTTTATTAATTTAGCAGCTGGACAGTTCTTCCTCATCACATTCTATTTCCTGTTGTTTTAGCTTACCGGCTTTTAATTTCCTTTTGAAAATCTCAATTTCTGTACTTCCTAGTTATTGTTCAAATAACGTTCGCATAAATTTCCCTTGTATACATTTATATGATTTTAAATATTCACACTATACTAATTCCTCAAGTCATAAACTGTGATTGCTGAAATGGATGTTGTTGTTGGATACTGTCGAGTCTCTTCTGGCTCAAAGCAACTCTATGTACAACAGAATGCAACATCGCCCAGTCCTGCACCATCCTCTCAATCGTTGCTATGTTTGAGCTCATTGTTGCAGTCACTGTATGAATCCATCTCACTGAGGGTCTTCCTTTTTTTTGCTGACCCTCTACTTTACCAAGCACGATGTCCTTCTCTAGAGACTGGCCCCTGCTGATCACATGTCCAAAGTATGTGAGATGAAGTCTTGCCATCCTCACTTCTAAGGAGCATTCTGGGTGTACTTCTTCCAAGACAGATTTGTTCATTCTTCTGGCAATCCATGGTATATTCAATACTTTTTTGCCAACATCATAATTCAAAGGCATCAATTCTTCAGTCATCCATATTCACTGTCCAGCTATTGCATGCACATGAGGTGATTGAAAATACCATGGCTTGGATCAGACTTACTTAGTCCTTAAAGTGACATCTTTGTTTTTTAACACTTTAAAGAATCTTTTGTAGCAGATTTGCCCAATGCACTATGTCATTTGATTTCTCAACTGTTCCCTTCATGAATGTTGATTGTGGATCCAAATAAAATGAAATTCTTGACAATTTCAGTATTTTCTTCATTTATCATGATGTTATTTATTGGTCCAGTTGTGAGGATTTATTATTATTATACTTTAGATGAAGGTTTACATAGCATATGAGTTTCTTATTTTTTTGTGTGACATTAGTTGCCAACCTCATGACCAGTCAACACCCTTCACATCTTGACCTTGGGTTCCCCATTACAGCTTTCCTGCCCCCTCCTCCCTTCTTGTCCCAGCCCCTGGGCTGGTGTTTCCATCCAGTCTCATTTTGTTTTACGGACCTGTCTAATCCTTGGTTGAAGGGTGAACCTCAGGACCAGTTGTGAGGATTTTTGTTTTCGTTATGTTGAGGTGTAATCCATGCTGAAGTCTATAGTCTTTGATCTTCATCAGTAAGTGCTTCAAGTCCTCTTTACCTTCAGCAAGCAAGATTGTGTCATCTGCATAATGCAGGTTGTTAATGAGTCTTCTTCCAATCCTGGTGCTGCAGTCTTCTTCATATAGTCCAGCTTCTAGATTATTTTCTCAGCCTAGATTTAATAAGTATGGTTAAAGATACAACCCTAACGCACACCTTTCCTGAGTTTAAACCACACAGTATTCCCTTGTTCTGTTCAAATGACTGCTTCTTGGTTACTGTACAGGTTCCTCACGAGTGCAATTGAGTGTCCTGGAATTCCCATTCTTCACAATATTATCCATAATTTGTTATGATCCACACAGTCAGATGCCTTTGCATAGTCAATAAAACACAGGTAGACAACTTTATGGTATTCTCTCCTTTCAGCTAAGATCCATCTGACATCAGCAATCATACCCCTCATTCCATATCCTCTTCTAAATCTTGGAATTCTATCAGTTCCCTGTCGATGTATTGCTGCAATTGTTTTTGAATTATCCTCAGGAAAGTTTTACTTGCATGTGATATTAATGATATTGTTCAATAATTTCTACTGCAATGGATAGTGTAATAAAAATAAGAATACGAATGTATGGAGCTCTGAAATATGAACAGTTGATAAATAGACTGCAAGAATAAATAAAGTTAGAATCCAAACTTTAATAGCTTTTGGAGCAGCCACTGTAGTGGGCATCTGATGAGCAACAGATTTGCGGGGGCTGTGGCAGTCAACTGCTTTTTTTGCTAGGGATTAATTATCTATTACTCTGCAGACTTGCTGAAATACTCTGCATCTCTTCAAAAACAACTTGGTTGATCAGCCAGCAGCAGCATTATTAAACTAGCAACAAACAGAAGTTGCAAGCAAATAAGGAGGCTAGTAATCTTTACCAGGGACCCACTGACTTTATTTAACACTTTATTGTGTTTTGTGCAAGTTTACGCAGGAAATTAGGTTCTCATTTAACAGTTTCTATACATATTGTTCAGTGACATTGGTTACATTTTGCACAATGTGTCAGCATTCTCATTATTTTCATTCTGGTTGTTCTGTTTCCATCAATCCAGCTTTCCTCCCCACCCCCCCACCCCTTACCTTCTTATCTTTGGTCTCGGGAAAATGTCTACTGTTTGGTTTCATTTAGATGATTAGAAGAGCACAGTACTCAGGAGTGATATTATTTATTTTATGAGCCAATCTGTCATTTGGCTGAAAGGTGATCTCTGGGAGTGGTTTGAGTTCCAAGTTAGAAGGGTATCCCAGGGCGATAGTCTCGGGGCTTTTCCTTTAGTTTCTACCTGTCCAGTAAGTCTGGTGTTTTTTTGGAATTTGAGTTTCGTTCTACATTTTTCTCCATTCTGTCCGGGACCATCGATTGTGTTCCTAGTCAGAACGGTCAGTAGTTGTAGCTGGGCATCATTTAGTTCTTCTGGTCTCAAGGTAGGTAAGGCTGTACAGACTATTAGTCCTGTAGACCAGTTTCTTCTTCGAGTCTTTGGTTTCCTTCTTTCTTCTTTGTGCTAGATGATTAAAGACCAACAGCTGTGTCTTAGGGATCCATTGATCTTAATACTTAAGGACAATGTAAGATGTTTTTTTTACAAGGTACAGATTTTGTGTTAAAGATAAATTCTATTTCTGAGGAAATGAATATACCCAGAATCTCTTTACTTAGTTTTCATTATTATCATTTATAAACACCATTTAATAGTGGGTTCTGGGTAAGCTTGCATAGCTAAAATTTGGGACAACCTAAAGTTTAGTGGTTTGAACTCACCCAGTGCCAATAAGGAGGAAAGGCCTGGCAATCTACATCTGTAAATATTACAATCGAGAAAACCCTATTAAGTTTTAAAAGTCTGTGAGTAGCCATCTAAGATACAATGGTGGTTTCACCCTTTTGGGAGCAAGGGAGAATGAAGGAAACTAAAGATACAAGGGAAAAATTAGTCCAAAGGACTAAGAGACCACATCTACCATGGCCTCCACCAGACTGAGTCCAGTACAACTAGATGGTGCCCGGCTACCATCACTGACCGCTCTGACAGGGATCACAATAGAGGGCCCCAGACAGAGCTGGAGGAAAATGTAGAACAAAATTCTAACTCACAAAAGAAGACCAGACTTACCCGTCTGACAGAGACTGGAGAAACCCTGAGAGTATGGCCCCCAGACACCCTGTAAGCTTAGTAATGAAGTCACTCCTGAGGTTCACCCTTCAGCCCATGGAACAAAACAAGACTAAAGGGGCACAGTGGCCCACGGGCACGAAAGCTGGCAAAAGGGAATCCAAGGTCGAGAAGGGAGAGTGTTGACATGTCGTGGGGTTGTCAACCAATGCCATAAAACAATATGTGTACTAACTGTTCAATGAGAAACTAGTTTGTTCTGTAAACCTTCATCTAAAGTACAATAAAACAAAACAAAACAAAAACTAATGCAATTAAAAAAAAAAAAAAACTAATGCCAAAAAAAAAGGAAACCCTATTAAACAATTCTGCCCTGTAACACATGGAGTCACCATGAGTTGGAATTGACTCATTGGCAATGGACTGTTTGTTTTTTGATTTTGAACTATATTGCTTATGAGCAACAGACTTCTTAGAACTTAATTCTTAACATGCTTTTAAACAGAGATTATTGATAATATTGGTAGGTGTTTCTTATAACAATTATAAAAATTTATTAGCATATTTTCTTTTTTAATTTTTCCCCTTTGTAGAATATCTGCTTTTGGTTCTGGACAAGAAGGTCATTTTAAATTTCTTTTAGACTGTGAAATATTCATCTTTTGACAAATCATGGAATAGCTCTTATTTCTCCCTCTTTTCTTTACCTCATGCCCCCTTTTAAAACCATTCTAATGTTATGATTTCTAGAACACTTATGTAACCCAGAAAGTCAATTGTTATCAGGAAAAAAAAAAAAAAGACTTTGACTTTTCAAAGTTCATTAGTCTGAAAGTACAATAATATTCTTTATTATATCCAGCAGAGATGTGATATGGGTCACCCCAGGCATTGGCCTGAAAACTTGTTCTTGGCAACTGAGTCACTTGAGATGAAAATGTTAATATATATGAATAGATATGAGTCAATGCTATTCTGGGTATGAAAAGAAGCATGGTGTACTGAGTATATTGTACCCATGTGTAGCACAGAAAAGTCTGAAAAATAATGTAGAAAGCTATGACAAATATGGCAATCAATTTTTAAAAGTTTTCTTTTAAATTGATGATAATTTTTACAAAAAGGGACAGTCCTGGTACAGTGGTAGAATTCTTGCCTTCCATGTGGGAGGCCTGGGCTCAATTCTGACCAATGTACATCATGTGCAGCCACCACTCAGTCTGCCAGTGGAGGCTTGCATGTTGCTATAATGCTGAACAGGTTTCAGTGGAGCTTCCAGACTAACAGACTAGGAAGAAAGGCCTGGTGATCTACTTCTGGAAATCAGCCAATGAAAACACCATGGATCACAACAGTCCGATCCCATCGTACATATGGTAACCATAAGTCAGAGGCTGACTCGACAGCAGCTAACAACAGCAGCAACAACATTTTTTACAAAGGTACAAGTCCAGAGCATTTAGCTCAAATTTACAAAAAACAATTGTTCTTAGGCATACAATAACACGATTTTAATGATTTTCTGTTCCCAAAGTAAGCATGTGGAGAGGCCATGAGAACGAATGAAAAGAACTCTGGGTTAGTTACTGAGATGATGGGTAAATCACTTGATATCTTTGGGAATTAATTTTCTTATTTCCAAAATGATGGAAATGGCCAAGTTATTATCATCCCTTTCTGATTTAGAATAACTTGATTTGGGGTTGTATACTGTAAAGAGATGCCCTATAATGGACCTGGGGTGACCCACATTGTGCCTACAACAGTGTCCAAGGACTGTATGGAAATCTCTGTGGCACCTTCCCTGCTTTTATGTTGTATCTCATCCAGCTTTCTAGACTAAGAAAGCAGTGCGAAGTAGTGTGAGATGTGTGTGCATATTAGAAAGGCTTGGCTAATAGAAGGTTTAGATGGAATGCATGACAACAAATAATCACTTATACCAGAAACCCTTCAACAATATGGCTGAACACCTGAAATTGAAAGAAACAGTTTGATAGGTTTCTGGTTCAAGATTGTTAACTGAACTCATGCATTAACCTCTCCTTCCTCTCAAAAATGCCCCTGAAATGGCAGAAGTAATATAAGAATAAGAAATCCAAAGTAGTTCTAGGAAACCAGGAATAGGGGTGTTGTCTGACTTCAGAAATCTAGGCGGTTGCTAAGAATATGAGCTCTGGAGCCCAGCTGCTGCATCTTTGGATCCTTGGGAAAGTTACTTAACTTCTCTATGCCTCAGTTTCCATATATGACAAATGGGGTAATAGTACCTACTTCATAGTGTTGCTATGAAGACTAATACAAGTGAAGTTCTTTGAACAGTGCCTGGCATGTAATACGTTTTCACATCTCATCTATAATTAATGTTATTATTGAGCATTAAAGCACATGTCAGTGATGATGATGTCTGCCAGGGTTGAGAAATTTACAGTCATATTTAGGTGAAAGAAAACAGGCCCAATGATGTGATCTTTCTTATCAAAACAAAACAAAATCCAAACCCATTGCCATCTGCTAGATTCCGACTCAGTGACTCTATAAGACAGTGTAGAACTGCCCCATAGAGTTTCCAAGGCAGTAAATCTTTAGGAAGCAGACTGCCACATCATTCTGGCATGGAGCGGCTGGTGGATTCAAACCGGGGCTTCACACTGGTTCTTCCTGGTTCAGCCACGGCTGAGGTAGCAAAACTGAAACAGGCACAAATTTTTAAAATTTGGGCAAACTGGAACGACAACTGAAACGGAGAAATTACTTCTCGAAACGCTGCTAGAAACCTAATCTCCCTCTTAGAAAACAAGGACAGCTTACACATTGAATAGCAACCAAATCTCTTGCCTGTTGGATTTTGAGCAGAGTCAGGAACATTGGTGTCCCACTCAAAGATGGCGGCTGTCCTCTCCACTTTGAATGTGTGTCGCTCTCCACGGGTCTGCCAATGACCCAGTCTCATGCATCAGGCTCCTGAAGGGCTCACTAGCCTCTTCTGAGTCTCCTATTCCAGGGCTTTGACAAGTAATTTTTCGTGTTCCAGTTAGTATCATTCTGGATCACCCAAATTGTACATACAAATTCGGGTCTGCTCCAGTTTCGTTTCCTTAACCATGACAGAACTGGTTGCAACCAGTCCGAAGCCCTGGTTTAAAACGCTGACCTTTTGGTTAGCAGACCAGCATTTACCCACCGCACCACCAGGGCTCCTCTTTTTTATCCCACCCACTGCCATCAAGTTGATTCGGACTCACAGCGACCCTATAGGATAGAGTAGAACTGCCCCATAGAGTCTCCAAAGCTGTAAATCTTTGTGGGAGCAGACTGCCACGTTTTTCTCCGGTGGAGTGGCTGGTGGGTTTGTACTGCTGACCTTTTGGTTAGCAGCCAAACGCTTTACCCACTGTGGCACCAGGGCTCGGATATCCATATACGATGGCATATTATTTAGACATAAAGAGAAATGAAGTTCTGATACATACAACGACATGGTTGAACCCTGAAAGCATTATGCTGAGTGACATAAGTCAGAGACAAATATTATATGATCCTATTTATATGAAATATCTAGAATAGGCAAATGCATAGAGACTAAAGTTTATTACTGGTTACCAGGGACTGGAGAAAGGTTTGGGGATTTATTGCTTAAGCAGTACTCAGTTTCTGTTTAGGGGGTGGCAAGCATTTGGAAATAGGTAGTGCTGATGGTTGCACAACATGGTGAATGTAATTAATATCACTGAATTGTACACTTAATAGTTAAAATGGTAAGAATTTTTCTTATATGTATTTTAATGCCGAATAGAACTTTTTAGGTATGCCTTAAACAAACAATTCAGATTAAAAAAAAAATATTGAAATAGCAGTGTTATTTGACAAAGAGACATAATGGTATTTCACTAACACAGCAAGGTACACTGGTACATGAGAATACCAAAAACTGGCAACCATTTTTTGCTCAAATCAAGCACCATGAAATCCTAACTGCTCCCTTTCTCTCCCATTTCGCATTACCATCAGAAGGTCCTATGAGCTTGTTAGGGACTGAATTGTGTGTCCCCAAAATGTGTGTCCACTTGGCTAGGCCATGATTCCCAGTATTGTGTGTTTGTCCACCATTTTTTGATCTGTTGTAAATCCTAATTACCACATTGCAAAGAAGGGAATTCCAGAACACTTAATTGTGCTCAGGAGGAACCTGTATATAGACGAAGTGGCAGTCATTCGAACAGAACAAGGGGATACTGCATGGATTAAAGTCAAGAAAGGTGTGCGTCAGGGTTGTATCGTTTCACCCTGTTTATTCAGTCTGTATGCTGAGCAAATAATCTGAGAAGCTGGACTATATGAAGAAGAATGCAGCATCGGGATTGGAGGAAGATTCATTAACAATCTGTGATATGCAGATGATACAACCTTGCTTGCTGAAAGTGAAGAGGATTTGAAACACTTATTGATGAAGATCAAAGACCACAGTCTTCAGTATGGATTACACCTCAACATAAAGAAAACAAAAATCCTCACAAATGGACCAATGGGCAACATCATGATAAATGGAGAAAATATTGAAGTTGTAAAGGATTACATTTTAGTTGGATCAACAATGAATGTGCATGGAATCAGCAATCAAGAAATCAAACAACACATTGCATTGGGCTAATCTGCTGCAAAAAACGTTTTTAAAGTATTCATAAGCAAAGATGTCACTTTAAGGACTAAGGTGTGCCTGACCCAAGCCATGATGTTTTCAATTGCCTCCTAGGCATGTGAAAGCTAGACAATGATTAAAGAAGACCAAAGAAGAATTGATGCCTTTGCATTGTGTTATTGGTGAAGAATATTGAATATACCATGGGTTGCCAGAAGAATGAACAAATCTGTCTTGGAAGAAGTACAGCCAGAAGGCTCATTAGAAGCAAGAATGGGGAGACTTTGTCTCACTTTGGACGTGTTATCAGGAGGGATCAGTCCCTGGAGAAAGATATCATGACTGGTAAAGTAGAGGGTCAGTGAAAAAGAGGAAGACCCTCAACGAGATGGATTGACACAGTGGCTCAGTGGCTCAACAGTGGGCTCAAGTGTAACAACAATTGTGAGGATGGTACAGGACCCAGGCAATGTTTTGTTCTGTGGTATATGGGGTCTCTATGTGTTGGATCCGACTCAACAGCACCTAACAACAACAACATGATATTAACGAGGCAGGATTAGAGCCAGTTATGTTAATGAGCAGGACTCAATCTACAGGATTAAGTTGTATCTTGAGTCAATTTCTTTCGAGATATAAAGAGATGATTGAGCAGTGGGGAGGGACCCCATTACCACCAAGCAAGAGGAACCAGGAGCAGAGTGCATCCTTTGGACTAGGGGTCCCTGCACTGAGAAGTTCCTAGACCAATGGAAGATTGATGACAAGGACTTTCCCCCAGAGCTGACAGAGAGAAAGCCTTCCTCTGGAGGTGGTGCCCTGAATTTGGTCTTCTAGCCTCTTAGACTGTGAGAGAATAAATTTCTGTTTGTTAAAGCCATCTAGCTGTAGTATTTCTGTTATAGCAGCACGAGATAACTAAGACAGAGCTCCACCTTTAAAATATATCTAGAATCCAGCCATGACCTTCATCTAATCACAAACCTGCATCATTTCCACTTTAACCTCTAATAAGTCTTGCTACTGCAATAGCTTCCTAACTGGCATCCCTGTCCACTCTTGCCCATTTACAGTCTATTCTCCCCTCAATAGCCAAAGAAATGAATTTGTCATGTGTGATGGATTGAATTATGTCCCCCTAAAAATAAGTGTATCAATTTGGCTGGGCCATGATTCCCGGTATTGTGTGATTTTGCTATACATTGTAAATCCTGCCTGTATGATGTTAATGAGGGAGGATGGACGGCAGTTGTGTTAGGGGGGCAGGACTCAACCTATAAGACTGGATTGTGTCTTGAGGCAATCTCTTGAGATACAAAAGAGAGTAGCCAGCAGAGAGACAGGGGGACCTCATACCACCAAGAAAGCAGCACCAGGAGCAGAGTGCATCCTTTGGACACGGGGTCCCTGTGCCTAAGAAGCTCCTCGACCTCATACCACCAAGAAAGCAGCACCAGGAGCAGAGTGCATCCTTTGGACATGGGGTCCCTGTGCCTAAGAAGCTCCTTGACCAGGGGAAGATTGAGGACAAGGACCTTCCTCCAGAGCCAACAGAGAGAGAAAGCCTTCTCCTGGAGCCGATGCCCTGAATTTGAGCTTATAACCTACTAGACTGTGAGACAATAAATTTCTCTCTGTTAAAGCCATCCACTTATGGTATTTCTGTTATGGCAGCACTAGATGACTACGACACCATGCAATCAGATCGTATCTCTCCTCCAATACTCTACCATTCCAGGACCCTTCTCAAGGCTTTACAAGTCCCTACATGATCTAGCCCTGGCTACCTCTCCAACCCTCATTCCTCCATCTTCCCTATATCCAGTCAGCTCCAGCCACGTGGGCATTTTTGACATTTCTTGAAAAGGCTAAACATACCTTTTGCACCCCAGGGCCTTTGCCCTTGCTGTTCATTCTTACTGAAATGCTCATCCTCCAGGTATCCATGTCACTCCCTCCCACTTCACTCTGTCCTTTGCAAAAATGTCATCTTTTCAGACAGGACTTATCTGCCCGCATATCTAAATAGAACCCTCCCATCACCCTCTGTTTCCTGTTTATTATCTATCTCCCAACTAGAATGTAAATTCCATGAAGGCAGGGAATTTGTTTTGTCCTCTGCTCTACCATTAGTGCCCATCAGAGTGCTTGGCACATACTAAGTATCCATTAAAAATTTGTTGAATTAGTAAACTAGTTTAAGCCAAAGGAGAATTTATCATTAGGAGATGAATATGTCTCACCGAGGCTAAGGACAAAAAGGCAGTTGGGTCTCAGAATCAAACTGGATCCAAGAAACCATCAGAATTCTCTTTTTTCCTGTCTGATATATTTGTATCTCTCTATGTATCTGCTTCATTCTCTCTCTTTCTAGGTCAGATTCTTTTATTCAGCTGGAGGCAGGGCCTGTGCCAATGGCACCTATGTTTAACACGTTACAGCTTTATCACTGGCAAGTCTCACAATCCCAGAAGGGGCCATTGGCCCTGATGTGGTAGGAGTGCATATCCTGGACCAATCAACTGGCTAGGATGGGCTCACATTTTAACATTGCTGCTGTTGATGCAGGAGTCCCTGGGTGGTGCAAATGGACTACTAACCAAAAGGGTGGCAGCTCAAACCCATCCAGACGTGCCTCAGAGGTAAGGCCTGGAGAACTGCTTCTGAAATGTCACAGCCTTGAAAACCCTACGGAATGCAGTTTTACTCTGCACACAGGGAATTCACTTGCTGACAACTAACGACAACAAAAAAGCCCCTGATGTAAAATGTACTCACAAACCAGAGAAAAAATTTAGGCTGAAGTTTGGAAATTTAAGCCCATCCAGAGGCACCTTGGAAGAAAGGCCTGGCCATCTAGTTCTGAAAATCAGTCATTGAAAACCCTACGCAGCACAGTTCTACTCTGACACTCGTGGCATTTCCATGAGTCAGAGCTGACTACAGGGATACTGGTTCTTGCTTTTGTTTTTTTAAAGAAAATACAGGAGAACATTTTCATAATTATTTATGTACTCCCCTACCCCCCAACAAACATACACAACACAGAGGAAGAGGCCACTCACATATATTATGATGGGGATTGTGATGGTTAAGATTGTGTGTCAACTTGCCTGGGCCAAGATTCTCAGTGTTTATATGTGTTCATCCCCATGATGGGATCTGCACTGAGTTGCCAATCAGTTAAAAGGGAGTTTCCCTGGGCGTGTGGCCTGCATCCGAATATAAGCAGACATTCTGGCTCTTGCCTCTCTGGATTCTGCAGCGGGTTCCTGTTCATCTGACCTCTGGTTCTTGGGACTTGCGCTAGCAGCTTACCTGTCAATCTTGGGATTTGTTGATCTTCACAGCCTGTGAGCAAGCGCCCTGCTCTCTGCCCTGCCAATCTTAGGTTCAACAGCCCCTGAGGGCTATGTAAATGAGGAGAAGCCTCTATTCTGATCCATGGACTTGGGCCATTCCAGTCTCTATAATCTGGTGAGCCATTTCCTTGATATAAATATCTGTATATATTTTTATGCTTTACTGGTTTTACTTCTCTAGAGAACCCAGCCTAAGACAGGGATATAAACTGACATATTTGGGGAAGGAAATTCAGAAGGATCTGAAAAATACTTAAAGTATTTATCACTTCTGATTTATCAATTTCTTTTTTAGGCATCTACTCTTTCTTTTCTCTTACTCTAGAAATACTCAAGTATGGGCACAAATATATAATTTGCAGTATTCTTTGTGAATATATTAAGGCAATCCATATGTATAATAACAGGAAAATATATTACATGAATTCTGACAAATCCATACCATGAAATATTATTTGGTCTTTGAAAAAAAAATGAGGTCGGTTTGTATGTGTTATTACGAAGGAGGTCTACAATATAATCTTGAGTAAAATAACACGTTACATAATAATAATAAAAAAAACTAAACCAAACCTGTTACCTTTGAGTCATTTCTGACTCATGGTGACCCCATGTGTTGCAGGTAGAACTGGCCCATAGGGTTTTCTTGGCTGTAATCTTTATAGAAGCAGACTGACAAGCCTTTCTCCATGGCCCCACTGGGAGGGTTCAAACCACCAGCCTTTAGATTAGTAGTTGAGCACAAACCATTCGCTCCATCCAGGGACCTTACATAATAATACACACACACACACACACACACACACACACACACACTGCCGTAGAGTCGATTCCGACTCATAGCGACCTTATAGGACAGAGTAGAACTGCCCCATAGAGTTTCCAAGGAGTGCCTGGAAGATTCCAACTGCCAACCTCTTGTTTAGCAGCGGTAGTACTTAACCACTATGCCACCAGGGTTTCCTACATAATAGCTAACACTTATTGAGTTCTTACTGTGTGCTGTGCTTTTTCGTAAGTAATTATGAGTATTAATTTTCACAACCTGCTATGAGGTATATACTAATATTATTTCCATTTTACTAATTAGGAAAATTTGGCACTGAGATGGAGCTGAGGTTTGAACCAAGGCAGTCTTGCTTAAAGCTCATGTGCTGAAGAACTATGCTATACAGACTTTGTATCATATAATATCATCTTTGTTTTAAAAATGGGAATGTTTGTGTGTTAGTATGTGCTTAAAAACATACCCTAAAATGTAACTGTGGTTACCCCCACCTAGTGGTGGTATTATGATAAGTCTTTGTATAGCTTTGTCTCTGATCTTTTTCAAAAAAACATGTTTTCCTTGTAAAATATTAAAGTGAAAGCTTAAAAGTTTAATGACATATGTTAAAGTGATCCAGTGCTACAATACAATCATCAAGATTTAGTATTCAGCAAAGCATTTTGTTTATGGTGGATACTTGATAAAAACTTCAATGAATGAACAAATGAATGAACAAATGGATGAATAACCAACCTCTTCTACTAGACTGTAAACTCTTCAGACTCGTTGGTCCCTACTCTGTTGCAGTACCCATTGCTGTTAAGTCGATTCTGACTCATAGCTACTCTATGTTGAAGTGCTCTCACTCAATAAATATTTGTTGTATGTTTGCATATATATCCATTAAATCTAAATGTTTTTTTTTTAAAAAAATGTCCTTACTATAGCTTTATTTCTTTTTTTTTTACTTTCTTTTTTCCTAAAATTTGGCTTATGTTATTGACTTAGAAAACGCAAAGCTTCTTGCAATACACCTCTTTAATAACTAGTTATTAGCGCATCTCAGGAATGTATAATTTAGTGGCATCTTATGATTTTAGTTCTTAATAAGATGAAGCTAGGAATAAAAAATTAATATATAAAGCATCTTTGAGTTCTAGCTTGTAAAATAATATTATTGAATTTTAGAGCTTATAAGCTTACCCTTGCTTTGGGAAATCAGTTTGAATTTGAACTGTTTGAAAATTAATAGGGGGAATGTTTCTTTGTTTTTAGAGAATACTGTATTTGAAAGACAAGGACTTTGCTTGCAATGAGAAGCAAATCTTTTGCGTTTGGGAGAAATCTGGAGCCTCTGGAACATACTGTGACAATTCAGTGCTCTTAGCAACCGAAAGAGCGTGGGCTGTGAATGTGTGCAGCCTAGTGACATTAGAAAATCAATTTGCAGAGAGGTGGTTTGGAATTTGCAGAGTCTTTTTTTCCAAGCGCGTGAAGAGGTGTTGAAGCCACGAAGTGATTAGAAAGTGACATGTATTTCACTGCTTGTATAATATTCGGTAGCTCAGATTTTCCTGCTCTGTATCTACTCCTTCTGCTTCATTTTTTTTTCCTTATGTTCCAAGAGAATAACATCACGCTTGGTGGAGACGTGTATAAGAGAAAAACTCTACTTATAGTGTTTGTCTCTGATGATCATATCCCTCTTGAAGCACTCCCTTCTTTCAGGACTCATAGTCACTAGAACTACCACTCATCTGTCAATTTGCTGTATGATGGTGGCTTTCATGTCACCAT
This sequence comes from Loxodonta africana, assembly GCF_030014295.1. Lineage (NCBI taxonomy): Eukaryota > Metazoa > Chordata > Mammalia > Proboscidea > Elephantidae > Loxodonta > Loxodonta africana. The sequence continues at coordinate 35,303,208 of NC_087345.1, read as the reverse complement.
GATGTTGGAAGCTCTGCAATCAGTATTTCAAAAACCAGCAGGGTCACCCATGGTAGGCAGGTTTCAGTGGAGCGTATAGATGAAGACAGACTAGGAAGAAAGACCTGATGATCTACTTCCAAAAATTAGCCAATGAAAACCTTATGCATCACAATAAATATTGTCTGATATAGTGCTAAACAGTGAGCCCCTTAGGTTGGAATGCACTACATAATAACTACGACAATGGAATCAAATACATCACATATCATGAAAATGGCACAGGACTATGAAACATTTCACTGTGTTATACATAAGGTCACTGTGAGTTGGAATTGACTAGACAGCAGAGGGTTTGAGTTTTTGGTTGTTGTTATCTTCTTTTTTTTTAGGTTCATGGTATATTAGTTTATGATCTAAGCTAGGTAGAATATAAGAAGCTCCGGTGATTCAATGGTAAGCAGTTAGTTGTTAACCAAAAGGCTGGCAATTCGAACCCACCCAGAGGCTCTGTGGAAGAAAGACTTGGCAATCTGCTTCTGTAAAGATTACAGTCAAGAAAACCTATGGGGCAGCTCTACTCTGTAACACATGGGGTTGCTATGAGTTAGAATATAAGTTAGGTTACTCTTAGAAAGTCTCCTAGTATTAGTACTCTAGATAAGATGGAAGTTTATTTCTCTCTCACATATAATCTGGGTGTCAGTGGTCCAGGACTAGTATTGTGGTTTCAAAGTGTTAGGGATTCAGGCTTTCTCTGTTGTTGCTCTGCCTTCCTTAGTGTACTGCTGGCATTAGTATGAAAGAGGGCTTGTGTAATGGACACACCTTATGCACTACCTCAGATTTCCTGTCTTCACTTGTCTGCTGGGCCCTCAACCACTTGTTCCATTCCAGCAGCTGCTGTGGTGACTGACTCCATGCTGGTCTGCTTGATTCCACCACCTGAGGCCACTGTCTTGAGTTTCTGGCTCCTTCTACCACTTATGAACTAGGAGGAAACACTATATCACAGAGTATGGGATTTGGCATCCCCAATAGTGGCCTAAGTGATCCAAGCAAAAGTGCAAGGCATAAACCTTGACCAATGTGAGAAAGAAGTCCAGAGGAATACAGCAAGTATCTATTTTTCACCATCCTCCCCCCTCCCCCGGCCTTAGGGACTACTCCAAGATATGATACATACAAGTCTATATAGTCTGTTGGGACGCATCCCACATGGCAGTTTCTTCATGATGCATTAGCCAGTATTGTATTTGCTTTCCACCCCTCTCAGCAACGCTTCCCCTTTCCCTCACCCTTGATGCGTGGAACTCCACTACCAAATAAAACATTAGCACTTATGCCTTTGCCTTAAATGGTTTCGAGGGAACCCAGGTGACGACAATACGAGTGAGGTAAAAAAAGCGGGTCCTTAGGATGGAATTTTAGAGTAAGATCACCCACCTGTCTGAAAGCAATAGGGACCCATTGGTAGTGGTAAGCGTGGTGCTAATATCTCTTGGCATACAGTGATTTCAACCCATAGTTTAATTGTGATGAGGTGGAGGTAGACAGCAAGGTATTAAGAGATCAAGTAGTTACGATGCTTAATCAGTATGGGGCAACACTAATTAAAGGGATTATGGTATGGGGATGGCTTCTCTGGAAGACACTGGAAACCCTGCAAAAAAAAAAAAAAAAAAACAGTCCTAGGGAAGTTAATTGACAATTTAAGGCACGGCCTGAAAGTCAAAGTGCTCAGAGGAACTGCAGGCTAGACTCTGCTGAAAATCTGGTTCAGGATCTGTCATGGATTGAATTGTGTCCCCCTGTCCTCTATTTTGTGATTGTAATTTTATGTTAAAGAGAATTAGGGTGGGATTTTAACACTCTTACTAAGGTCACACCCCTGATCCATTGTAAAGGGAGTTTCTCTGGGGTATGGCCTGCACCACCTTTTATCTTACAAGAGAAAAAAGGAAAGGAAATTGAGCAGAGATAACGGGGACCTCATACCACCAAGAAAGCAGTGCCGGGAGCAGAGTGCATCTTTGGGCCCAGAGTCCCTGCACTGAGAAGCTCCTACCTAGGCCAGGGGAAGACTGATGACAAGGACCTTCCTCCAGAGCTGACAAAGACTTCCCCTGGAGCTGATGCCCTGAATTTGGATTTGTAGCCTACCAGACTGTGAGAATATAAACTTCTCTTTGTTAAAGCCATCCACTTGTGATATTTCTGTTATAGCAGCACTAGATGACTAAGACAAGATTGGATTATATAGGTAAGTAGATACTCCAAGGAAAAATTGGGGTTGAGAGACCTGAAATGGAGACACTTAGATGGACAAGCTTAAGAATTTTGAGCTCTTTAATTCCTCTGATCCCTCCAGGCTGGCAGAAGTAACCCCTAGCCACTTGCTAGAGAAAAAACAGCCTCTGCTTGCCTGGAGGAACATACAATGACCTAATCTAAGCAGATACCTTCCAAGATGACACTTGTTTTTCTGAAGATATGCCCCCAACATACTTCATTGCCTCCTAGCTGAAAACTAAAGTCAAGTTTCAGCACAGCCTGTGCAGGAAGTGCAAGCTCTGCTCCAGGAAGAAATAACCCACATGCCAAAGGAATTTCAGGATCTGGCTAATAGGTATTAGTTGAAACTGAATGGACCATGTGTAGGAGCGCATCCTGGGTATGTTAGACCAGAGGGGACAGAATACAAGGCTGGATAGGGGAGAATTCATTAACATGCGAACGCTAACCCATGAGTCAGGATCCCTAAAAACTTAACAAATGGTTTCTTGAGGCATGAGCCTAATGATGTCTTTGTTATGGATTGAATCATGTCCCTCCCCTCCAAAATATGTATTGAAATCCTGGCTCCTACACCTGTACACACGATCCTGTTTGGGAATAGTATTTTCTTTATTATGTTAATTAACTCATACCTGAGTAGGATGGGTTCTAAACCTAATCACTTCTGAGTTATAAAAAGAGCAGGATGGACACAGAGACACACTTGGGGAGAAGAGGGAGAAAGACAATGGAGACAGGTGTACCTTCAAGGATTGCTGGCAGTTGCTAGAAGGTGAAATCAACAAGGAAGGATCCCTTCCTAGAGTTATGCCCTAAGTTCAAAACTCTAACTTCGTAAACTGTGAGAAAATAAATTTTTGTTCTTTAAAGCCACCCACTTGCGGCATTTGTGTCACGGTAGCACTAAGAAACCAAGGCAGTCCTACATCAGATAAAGTGGGAATGGCAAACCATTCTTGATATCGTATTGAAGAAAGAGTCAGAAGGCTCAGGGAGGCAGGGATGTTAGAATGGATTTATGATGTATGTCCTAAGTATTCAGCACCTGGCCATGTTCCCTGGGATGGCCTGGAGGGCATTTCCTTCACTAAGGGTATAAGGAATACACAGATGAGGAGATCCGCAGCACCTTTGTGGCAGCTTGATAGTTTCTGTCTTCTGTAGGCCAGGGCTGATAGTGGGAGATTGTGCCGTGAAATTTAGCTCTATAATATCAATGGGGATAATGAGATTCCAGAATGGCAGGGGCTAGGTGGTAGCTTAATAAAGGCTGGCTGATATAATTACCATAATGGCCAGCCAGGCAAAAGTAGCAACCAAGGTGCCTTTACCTATAGAGATCTCTGGCTAATGGATCACGGTATTATTAGGGGCAAAATTGATGGGCAGCCAACTAAGATGTTTGTATAATCAGGAACCCCAGGAACTGGTCAGCAAAAGTCTGATATTAGTTGCTATAATGTAAAATCATAGTCTCTCACCTAATTACTGGATCTCAGTCAGGTCACAGACCCACATCCCTTAATTGAAGAGGTGACAATATTTAGAGACTCCTTACGTGGATTCGGGCCCTAATCATGGCCCTGACGTGTAAGCATAAGAGCTGCTATGGGTGGGAGGGCCAAGTGGCAGTATTTGAAAATGCCTACTCCAAAACAATAAATTAAAAGCACTATGGCACTCCAGAAAGAATTGAAGATATTACTGACACTGTCAAAGACTTGGAAGATGCAAGGCCATTATCATCCACAACTATTGTTATCACTGGCGATTTAGGTTTTGGAAGCTTGTACCCAGTCTGTTGCTAATTTATCTGTTGTGATAATGACTACATGCATTTCCATTGATATCCTATAGATAAAACCTATTTAATTTACCCAAGTAGTGGCTTTATCTGGTCTTTCCATCAATCTGAGCCTACTGCTGATGTTTGACAACATGGTATTCATACCACAGGTTATGCATTGCAAACACCTTTTCTGAGCGTGTGGCTTTTTTTCTACTTTCATTATGGTATCTTTCATCATTCCCAAGCTTTATTTTCATGTATTCAAGTTGATCAGCATTTTCCTTTCTGTCCTTTACTTTTTATAGCTTTTAGGAAAGCCTTCAAGGTCATAAATACATTCTGCTAGGATTTCTTCTACTACCTTTATACACATATGAATTACATATTGCTCTCTGACTTTCCTTTTGCTTTACTGGGCAGGTTTTGGCTTCCCATGGATTCTGCCTCATGTCTGTCCTTGGCTTTAGTTTGGCTGCTTCTGTTCTGACTGCATGTAATAGGTGTGACGATCTGTGCAGCTAAGACTGGATATAACCTTCTCCAATCCGCCTTTCATTCTGCCACAATACTTTTCTTTCTGGAAAACAAACCGAATCATGCTCTTCTGTGTTCAGTGGTTCCTGACTGAATGATTATATTAGCAAACACTTACATAGTACTTACTATCTGCCAGGTACTGTTCTAAGTGTTTTTTTTTTTTATGTGCTAACTCATTTAAACAAAACTGTGATGTAGGTAGTATTGTTATTTTATCCATGTTTTACAGATAAAGAAACAAATGCACAGCAAGGTTAAATAACTTGGCAAAACTGAGATTCAAACCAGGCAGTCTGGCCTTAGAATTTGGGCTTTTAATCACATTGTACTATGTTTCTAACCAAGACTTTCCACTGAACACAGAACCAAGGCAAAATTTCTTAGTACACCTTCCAACTGCTCACTTAACTTGATCATGCCTTTCTTTCTGCCTCATCTTCTGCCCTCGATCTTTTGTTGTCTGTGGCTCACCACAGTAGACAGCTTGTTTCTTTAATTTGCTGTATATGTTTATGACTTGGTACTTTCCTCGGGCTTTTCTCTCAGTCAGGAATATCTTTCAATGTGTTGCTTCATCTTTTTTTTTTTTTCATTCACTCATACCAACAAAGATTTATTGAGTCCTCCTCCGTTCCAGGCACTGGGCTTGGGTGCTAGGCTACCACAGCAAACCGGCAAATCCCTGGTTCAGGGGTCTTTCTGTTGATGAGGGGGCAGTTATAATCCAGTGAAAAACATCACCTTCTCTGCAGATCCTGTTCTCTCTCTAGCCCTAAGTTTCTTTTGCGGCTTCTATAACATTTTTTAAACCTTTATCACAGCAGATTTCACAGCATGCCTTTTTTATCGTGGTTACCTCTATATGTCTCATCTGCTTCTTACAGGGAATCATGGGTTCTCCCATGCCTTATATGGACAAACTAAAGAAATGGTTGAATTTAACTGAGTGAAAGAATGAAGAAGTTAAAAAAAAAAAAAGCCAAATATTAGGTTGTAAAGTGGGAAGGGGGGATCTTTGTATTTTTTTTTAAACTGCAGAAACGTGTATATTTAGGTCAATCCAAATGATTCATAACTAAATTAGGATTAGAAAGTGCACTAACCTTATTACTCTTTCTTTGACAGTAACTTTAGATGGTAAAGACTCTTGAATGGGCAAAAAGCATCCCTGCTGCCTGCAAAGACATTAATTATAAGGCAAAAGCAATTTACATTATTTATAAGGAAGCTATTTACATTATTTAGCCCTGGCAGACACAATGGTTGCAAAGCTCCACTCTTTCACTACAGTGAAAAAAATAAAGCAAAATGACAAGGGAATAGGAAAGATATTATAATTGCTGCATCTCATTACAAGGAAGATAACACTTCTAAAATGTTAAAAAAAAAAAATGCCCCAAATATAATTTAAACTGAACAAAATGGAAACTTTCATTTTATCCTGGTGATGATTCAAAGTATAGCACCCATTTAAATATTCACACAAGCTTCTAAAAACTACTGAAAGTCAAGCAGTGCTAACTTTAGTATGTGCAAGAAGGAAAATGACTAAGATGCAATGTTTCATAATTCAAGAATTTGAATTTAATTAGTTACATTTTCTTTTACCAGTGACTTTGAAATACAACTGTCTGCCCTATGGGAAAGTTTGTTTGTGAGAGCAGCCAGATAGGGGAATAAAAACTTTCCCCTTTCATTTTTATTTTCTTTACTCCTCTATGATCATTTTCATTTCATTTCATCCTGCTGTTTCACTTTCATCAATATCAGAGATAACTATCAGTGGCAAATGACACCAGCTTTTGATCTGAAATGGACAAGTCATCTAGGTACATGAGAACAAAAGGAAGATGAGAAAAGAGAGAATTTACTAGGCTAATTTTTGTTGCCTACTAATATTCTCTGCAAATTCTCCAAGGATGAATTATTTCTTTAGGTCTAAATTCTTTAAAGTTTAAAAAAAATTTTTTCATTGTTCACTTGGAGATGAGATACAAGCTCTATTGATCAAAAGGTGATTTCTACATTCTAACTGGGGAATCGTCTTACAACAATGTGCCAGAGCATCTCAGTCTTTGCCTGGAAGGTTTTCTGGCTACAGTCACCTGCCCTGATAAGCAAAATCACTGTCATCTTCCTTAAAAGAATATTAGAGTACAGTACCCAGAATGTATTAAGCCAGCCTTACAAATTAGCACAGGCCCACAGAGCCTGCAAGAAATTAGGTCTCATCTGAAAAAAATCAGACTGTGGTCCAATAAGTTTCTTAATCTTAAACGGGAAATTGGGCTCAGAGGGTGTTAAGGCTGCTGTCTGTATTTATTTTTAAGCTTGACAGAGCTGGTAGCAGTTTTAAGTGTTATAATGTCTATTTTTTTCTAAGTCAGCAAATATTTTTGGTTCTTCTCTTAGAAGATGATTTTTGGCATTACGTTTATAAGGAAAAGAGTTCTCAGTCAGAAACTTGTACTTCGAATTAATAAATTTGACTCTCACTGTTGTCCAAGATAGGCAGAGAGAAAGATAAACTTCCCTTGCCCCCAAGTACTTCCCCTTAATGCCTATAGTTTCCCCTTCAGAAGCAACATCTCCTAAAAATCCCTGTTTAACCCCTGCTTAAAGTGCAAAAATACTTTGAGACGAACACTTTAAGCTATTTGGCATGCATTAATGTTCAAAGGTTAAGGTTGAATAAAATGCTCATTAACTCAGAATATAGTGATACTTAGGATCAGGCTGTAATGCACATGCATAAATATAATGTAATTATTAGGCACAGAAATCATTCCCATAGAGACCCCAAAGTACAAACAGAGGGAAGGGAATGGATCAGTTGCATGCACTTGATTCCTAAATTGCTTGTCAGCTATTTTCCTTGTGTTTTGCCTGTCTCTCCCCTTAAAGTGTTAATTCTGAGGATGTGGCCCTGACTGCCTCTCCCATCTTAAATTGCTTATTGATTTCAATTGGATTAGTAAACTTGCTTAGGGCGTTTATGGCCTATTCATTTTGACCACAAGTTTTGGAGACAAAGGCTAGGACTAAGTCCCTGATGCTACTGTTTTCTCTCAACTTGGTCAAATCACTTAACCTCCCTAACCTTTGGTTTCTTAAACTATGAAGTGGCGGTACTAATAGTATCCTAAGGCGTAAAGCTGTTACGATAATTATATGAGATAAATGAGGTTTTACGTTTCAAATGCTTAGAACAATGCCAGGCACTTGTTAGTAACCATCATGATCAACATCATCATTGTTACTACATGGCCAAATTGGAAAAAGAATATAGTCTACATTTGTGATCGTGAATTTTTAGCTCTACTATTCGCTGGCTCTCTGTCCAAAACCTTTTCTCTATTCTCATCTCATACAGCGGTGCCAGTGGGCAAAAGGGCAAAAAACCCTCTAGAGCATCATTCCTTTTTGGGCCTGGTTCTTACCTCCTTCGGCCTTCAGCGGCCGCTGTAGTTTCCCGGAAAGCGCGCTGGTCGTCTGGTTGCCGGGAGACCGTCGCCAGGCAACCGCGTGTACACCGGGCCCGGCAGGGTCGCGTCAATATGGCAGCGCAGGGCGCCTCCTCAGTCCTTTTATCCAACCTGTCTCCCTCGTCGGTGTCGCCACCAGTACCGCCGCCGACCCCGATCTCGACCTCGACCGCGCTCTCGAAGTCGCCCCAGGAATCGAATCCGAGCTCTCCGACCCTGCCGCCTGGCTGCGCCTGCTCTGAGGTCACGTTGCCCCTCGCCGTGTTTTATGGGCCGCTGGACGCTAAAAACCCGCTCCTGGCCACCTGCGAGAAGGAGCTCCGGGAGTTGCTAGGCTTTATGAGGAAAAAGAAGACTTTAGCGACTACGGAGGACCAGGTGCATGAATTCCACCGGCGTTGGTAAGCGGAGGCAGGACCCTAGGGAGGGCGTTGGCCGGAAAAGGGCGACTCTCGGGGCCAGAGGAGGAGATGGATGGCCTTTGAGAATGCAGGAGCTGACCCCAGCGCTGGGTCAGCGTTGCGACGCCGGACCTCGTCCCAGGGCCCTGGAGATTTGAACAAAGTTTAAGAAGCCCCTAATTCCTGGTGAATTTTATATCTTGGCTTCCTGCTCAGGTCAAAGTAAAAATCACAAAAGTGCAAAAGTGTTTGGTAACTCACCACTTGTGTTTCTTGAGTCTTCTAGTTGCTACTCGGCGCCATAACTTCTTGGCTCACTCAAAGGATGCTTCGTAGTTTTTCCATGTTGTAGATAAATAATTTTGTATACAGAGAAAGAGGTGTAAGTTTGAGGTAGGTAGCTTGGGTTCTTGAAGAAGTTCGTGATGCCATGGAGTATGTCATCCTTCGAACATGTGCACTTTCATACCCTTTTTTATTGTTATTAGGCTCACAGTAACTTTTCCCGATTTCGTGCCTCATTTTGCACATTTGCCTTTTCTTTCTTGTTCTATCACCCTAAAGTTATTACTGCAAACTGCAAGCTACCTGTCTTCAAGTTTCTTTCCTGTTTGTGTTACCATCTTTCTTTCCCAGTTAAAAACATTGCAAACTGAACAGTTATAAAAGTAGGCAAGTAGAAAAAGATACCACAATAATGGTTTTAGTTTATATTTTTCATTCATGCATTTAACATAAAGACATAGTTTTAACATACTTATTATTCATTCATGCATGTAACAGCTATTCACTGAGCACCATATAGGGTCGCTGTGAGTCGGAATAGACTCCATGGCAACGGGTTTGATTTTTATTTTTTATGTATGTGTATATACGGAGCCCTGATGGCGCAATGGTTAAGTGCTGGGCTGCTAACCAAAAGATTGGTGGTTTGAATCCACCCATCGGTTCCCAGGAAAAAGACCTGATGATTTGCTCCCATAAAGATTATAGCCTACGAAATCCTATGGGGCAGTTCTGCCCTGTCACGTGGGGTCACTATCAGTCAAAACTGACTCAGTGGCACCTAGCAACAACAAATCTGTCTTGGAAGAATTACAGCCAGAATGCTTCTTAGAAGCAAGGATGGTGAGACTTCCTCTTATGTACTTTGGGCATGTTATCAGGAAGAACCAGTCCCTGAAGAAGGATATCATGCATGGTAAATTAGAGGGTTAGGGAAAAGGAGGAAAACCCTCAGAGAGATGGATTGGCAGCAGTTGCAACAATGGCTCGAACAGCAACAATTGTGAGGATGGTACAGGACCTCGCAGTGTCTCGTTCTGTAGTACATAGGGTGGCTATGAATTGGAGTCTACTCGACAGCAACTAATAACAGTGAACACACACACGCATATCAGGTGCTATTCTAGGAACTGGTAAAACATTAAGTTATCAAAAGATATAGAAATCCCTACTCTCATGAAGCTTATATTTTTTAGTATGGACAGTCCTATACAAGGAGATAAGTGCTAGGGAGAAAAATAGAGCAGGGACTGGGGTGGAGGATGTGGGATGGCTGTTGCAATTTAAAACGGAGAATCAAGAACTTGGTCATGGAAGGTCAGGAAAGTGGCCTTTGAGAAAGATGAGAAGGAGGTATGGGAGCAAGCAGTGAGGATTTCCAGTATGCCACAGAGGGAGAATGGCAAGTGTAAAGGTCCTAGGGTGGCATTGTATCTGGAGAAGAAAAGGTTTCAGGCAGGAAGATGGGAGACCAAGAATTTGGTTTTAGATATATTAAGATTGAGATATAATTCAAAATCCAGGCAGAGCTGCTGTGTAGGTAGTTGCACATTGAGTCTGGCAGTCAGGGGAGATCCATGTTTGGTATTTGTTAGCATATTAATGGTATCTAGATTATGACATTTGAAGGAATAGCAGAGGCAGTGAGTGTAGATGGAGGAGAGTCCAAGGACTGAGTCCTGGAATGCCCCAGCATTGACAAGTGGGAGCAATAAGAAGCCAGCAGAGACTAAGACAGAGTGGCAAAGGAGGTAGGAAGACTGCCAGTAAGTATGTGGTGTATTGGAAGCCAGATAGAGAAAGTGTTTCAAGGAGGAAGGAAAGGATAATCCACTGTGGCAAATCCTGCAGATGGGCTGCGTAAGATGAGAATCCAGAATTGACCAAGGACAGTACATTACAAACCTAATCTGTATATATTTATATTTAAAAAATATCTGCTTTGCTCCTTGACTTACACCTGTTGCCGTCAAGTCAATTCTGACTCATAGTGACTCTATAGGACAGAGTAGAACTGCCCATAGGGTTTCCTAAGCAGTAGTCTTTATGGAAGCAGATTGTTACATATTTCTCCTGCTGGTGGGTTCAAACTGCCAGCCTTTTAGTTAGCAGCCAAGTGCTTAACCACTGCGCCACCAGGGCTCTTGTCATTTGTGCCTTGTTATTTTGCTGTTGTTAGGTGCTGAGTTGTGACCCTATGTACAACAGATCAAAACACTGCCTGGACCTGTGCCATCTTCACAATGGTCGTTATGCTTGAGCCCATTGTTGCAGCCACTGTGTCAGTCCATCCCTCCTGATAACATGTCCAAAGTATGTGAGAAAAAGTCTCACCATCCTGGCTTCTAAGGAGCATTTTGGCTGTACTTCTTCCAAGACAGATTTGTTCATTCTTCTGGTAGTCCATGGTATATTCAGTATTCTTCGGGAACACCATAACTCAAAGGCATCGATTCTTCTTTGTCCAGCTTTTTTGCATGCGCATAAGGGGATTGAAAACACCATGGCTTGGGTCAGGAGCACCTTAGTTCTTAAAGTAATGTCTTTACTTTTTAACACTTTAAAGAGGTCTCTTGCAGCAGATTTGCCCAATGCAACGTGTTGTTTGATTTCTTGACTTAGATAGTACTTTATCTTCTCATCTTCATTACCAGCATTCCAGTCCAAGCCGCCACCATCTCACATTTGCCCTACGGGCACTCTTATCAGATTTTTTTTCTTCACAGAGCAGTCACAGTGATCTTTATAAATGAACCACTTAGTCTTTCAATTGCTACCATTACTTTAGAATAAAATTAAGACTTCTGATATCCTCCAGGGTCTAAGGATCTGGCCCTGCCTGCCTCTTCCATCTCAGCTTATTCCTCCTATCCCAGAACTTTCTAGCAAAATGGGTCCTACTGTTTCTCACCCCAGGACCTTTGCATTTGCTCTCTCCTTTATCTGAAATGTTCTTCTCCCAGCTTTTCAAATATCTGGCTCCTTCTCCACTTCCATGTCTCAGTTCAGTTGTTACCCCTGAGAGTACTCTTACCTATCTGATGCAGGTCCACTTACCAATTTATATTTTTTATTTATTTGTTTTCTTGTGTATTATCTTTCTTCCACATTAGAATGTAAGCTCCCTGGTGATTTTGGATAATGTGTCTCTTTTTCATTGCTTTATCTCTAGCACCTAGTCTGGAGGTTCAGACATTTAAGCATTCAATAAACATTTGTTACTGAAAGAATTCAAGGATCATTATTCTTATAGTCTCAGAAATTGTGAATGTTATGTATGGGAAAGTAGACCTAGGTCAATTTTAAGTACAATGTCTGTCCTATCTTTGAACAGATTATAAGAGAATAACAAATGTTAAGGATTGACACGGACTTGAATAGTTCAACGTCACACACAATTCAGGTATTCATGTATTCACACAACAATTTTTGATGGTTCCCTACTATGTGCAGGCACTGCAGTAGTACTATTTATACAATGGTGAACAAAATAGATATGGAACCTGTGTTCACGGAGCTTATAGTCCAGAGAGGGAGATAGGCTTTCAATAAGCCAGCCAGTTAACACACAAACAGCAAGTGCTGTGAAAGAAGTATCCACAAAGAACTTACATGTGCAAGACATTGTACTAGGCACTTCCGATACAGCAGGGGACCAGACAAAAATCTCTGCCCTCTTAGAGGTTATTCTAGAAGGGGAGATAATAAATATAATAAACAAGTACTTTTTATAGTAACCTACCAAAACGAACAAACATTTAAAAAAACCCAAACTCATTGCCGTCAAGTAGATTCTGATTCATAGCGACCCTATAGGTTGGGTAGAACTGCTCCATAGTTTCCAAGGCTGTATATCTTTATGGAAGCCAACTGCCACATCTTTCTTCTGTGGAAGAGCTGACGGGTTCAAACTACTGACCTTTCAGTTAGCAGCTGAGTGCTTAACCACTGTGCCACCAGGATTCCTCCTGTGGTAGCTTAGATAAAATGCTAGGGAGAAAAATAAAGAGGGCAAGGGGCTGTGGAATGGCGCACAGGACGCTGCAATTTTCAGTAGGGTGGTCAGAGTAGATGAAACCTGAGTAGAGGCTTAAAGAGAATACAGTGGGGTCCTGCTTTAAAATGAGCAGTCAAGGAGGTGACATTAAACTGAGATGAGAAGGATACTTGGGAGTCGGCCAGGCAAGGAGAGAAGATAAGCAGAAGGATCATGACAGTACCATGTGTGCAGAGTAGAACTGTTCCATAGGGCTTTCAAGGCTGTGACCTTTCAGAAGCAGATCACCAGGCCTGTCCTCTCAGGTGCCTCTGGGTGTGTTCAAACTGCTAGCTAACCTTTCAGCTAGTAGTCAAGTACTTAGCCATTTGCGTCAGTCAGGGACTTGCCATGAGTCAGAATTCACTTGATAGCAACTAACAACAGCAATAAGCAGAGGGAACAAGCATGTGGGAAGATCTTGGCAGGAAAGAGCCAGGTACTCTGGGGGAAGTAACAGAAGCCCATCTTGCAGAAGCCTAATAAATGCAGGTGCGGTAGTGTGAGATTAGAGGAATAAGTAGGGCTTTGGAAGGTTTTAGAGGCCATTTTAAAGAGTTTACATTTATTCAAAATGCAGTGGGAAACCACTGGGTCATTTCTGGCAAGGGATTGACCTTATGTGATTTTTGTTTTAAAATATCTTTTTTGTCAGGGGAGAGGAGAGGAATAGGTGGAGCAAAGGGGATTTTTAGGGCAGTGGAACTATTCTGTATGATAGTGTAATAGTGGATGGATGACAGTATGCATTTGTAAGAGCTGGTACAACACAAAGAGTAAACCGTAATGTAAACTATGGACTTTAAAACAAAAAAACCCAAACCCACTGCCGTCAAGTCAGTCCAACTCGTAGAGACCCCATAGGGTTTCCAAGGCTGGAAACCTCTATGGAAAGCCGACTGTCACATGTTTCTCCTGTGGAACCACTGGTGGTTTCAAACCACCACCCTTGGTTCGTAGTCCATTGCTTTAACCACCGTGCCACCAGACCTCCTTAAACCAAAGCAAGATGTTAATAATAGGAGAAACTTTGTGCAGCGGAGGGAGAGAATATGTGGGAATTCTCTGTACCTTCTGTACAATTTCTGCAAGCCTGAAACTGCTTTAAAAAATAAGGTCTTTATTAATTAAAAAAAAAAAGGAATTATTTTGGTAATCTTATCCAACTGGAGCAAGAATGGCGGTGGAGAGACCAGTTAAAACTAGGAGTTGGGGGTTACTTTTATAACGTATTTGACAGGTGGTTATTTTTTTAATCAAAATTTGTTTCTTGTCATAAATATAGGAACTTGCCATAAGCATAAAAATTATAATATCTAAAATATAGATTTTGATCATGCCGGCAATGACATAGAGATATATTTTTAAAAGTATACTTTTGTTTTAAGCTCATAAGATTTAGATAGGCTGCTTATACAGTTACGATTTTTTTTTAGAATATTCTAAATATCCAGCAGCACCCTTAATCAGTCAGCAATCCAAAGGACATTACCATTGCCTCCTTAGGTGATACACATTATATAGTAATTATTGTATTTTTCTTTTATGATCATTATGTAAGCCATTCCCAATGAGTAGTCCCTTAACCTGAACTTAGGGTTCACTGAAAAAAAGAAAGTTTCTTATTATATAACTTTGATTGATTTAACGAAGCTGGTATTTTTCTTTATGAGTAACAAACCTAGTCATCATTATCTCATTGGTAAGATTTGGAAGAATTAACGATTTCATCTACATAACGTAAGAATTCTAGCATGGTGAATTTCATGAATTCACTATATTTATTCTAATACTGTACTGTATCATAAAGTGGCAAATAAAAAAGAAAAAAGTAAAAAAACAACAAAAACTCTCTTCTTCAAATTCTGTGGCCTGCATTTGCTACCCTATTTATTTGCGTTGTTTTTTGCTGCTTGGCTGCTTGGTAGATGTATATATTTTCCTACCCAAATAAATTATTAATCAGTCCAAGAAGTCGGGAATGCCCTGTTCCCTTCAGTGTCACATAATATCGTTTAATTACCTGAATAACCAACATATTTCTGTTGAGGTTATTTCATTAATATTCCGACATGTACATTGTTCAGTACTAGAGCCGTCTTTAGTCGTTACGTTTAGATCACTGTCCTTAATCTAGAAATTTATGAGATAGGATTGGGTAACTGTTAAGGGAAGTTTGTTTGTTTTTTCTATTTTACCTGTTTGTTGTCCAGTCGATTCTGACTCATAGCGACCCAGTAAGACAGAATAGAACTTCCCCATAGGGTTTCCAAGGAGCGGCTGGTGGATTCAAACTGCCAACCTGCTGGTTAGTAGCCATAGCTCTTAACCAGTGTGCCACCAGGGCTTCCTTTATTATTTCCAGGAGAGAGGGAAGGGGTACATGTTCATTGAATGAATGAATAAAGTAAGCAGTGATCTGCTGCCCTTTGAAACTCTGATTAGAAACTATTTTGCAAATTCTATATATTTTGATTTTGTTTTACTTTGTGGAGGGGAGTATAACCTAAATGGATTGCCAGGATATTTGAGCTCTTGAGCTTTTCACGGAAAAGGATAAAAGAAGAACAGGGAATTTTTTTTTTTTTCCTATTCATTCATTTACTCACTCAACAAATATTTATGGAGTACACTATAAGATTAGTAGGTACACGTTACTCTTGGGGCTGGGGACATAGCAATGAATAATACAGTTGAGCTCAGTTGAGCTTGGTGCCCTCAGGGAGCTTACATTCCAGAGGACTGAGAGGCATAGTAACAAAGTGGTTAAGAGCATGGCTGCACTGTGACTCAGTTTCAATTGTAAAATTGAGAGACTGATATTATCCATCTCAGTGGGTTGTTGTGAAAATTAAATTAAAAAAAAAAGATGTAAATTTTTAAAATGGTGCTTGGCACATAGGAGACAATAATTTTAACTATCATAATATTTATTATTAATAATTAGCCATTAACAATAAAGCACATTGGAAAGACTTAGCAGAAGATAAGTTTTTAAGGATTCCTTGCTGATTAATTGAGGTTTCCTGCTAACTTTCAAGATGTTATTTTATTTTATGATTCTTACAGTGCCACCTCTTTGTTTAATATCTGGACCAAATACGCCCCCCGGCTGCCAGCTGCCTATTACAATGAAAAGCTTCTGAAGGTTGGAGATAGCCTTTGTCAAATGAAAGTAAGTACCTCTGGAGTAAAAAGAGCCGAAATAAAACTCATTTGGTTACTTATTATTATTCGTCTTAGGTATCTAGTGCTGGTGTAACAGAAATACCATAAGTGGATGTCTTTAACAAACAGAAATTTATTTTCTCACAGTTTAGGAGGCGAGAAGTCCAAATTCAGGGTACCGGCTCTACAAGGAGGCTTTCTTTCTCGGTTCTGGAGGAAGGTCCTTGTCGCTTCTGAGCTTCTGCTCCTAGGCAATTTTCATGTGGCTTGGGATCTCTTCCCCTATATTCTGCTCTGCTTGTTTGTTTAATCTCTTTTACCTCTCAAAAGAGATAGACTGAAGGTATACCCTGCACTAATCCTACCTCATTAACATAACAAAGACAACGTACTCCCAAATGAGATTATAACCACAGGCATACCAAAACCAAAACCAAGCACATTGACATCCGAGTGGATTCCAACTCACAGAGACCCTATAGGACAGAGTAGAACTGCCCCATAGAATTTCCAAGGAGCACCTGGTGTATTTGAACTGCCAACCTTTAGGTTAGCAGACGTGGCTCTTAACCACTATGCTGCCAGGGTTTCCAACCATAGGCATAAAGGTTAAGATTTACAACACATATTTCTGGGGCACATAATCCAATCTGTAACACCATTCCTATTTTATGTTTTGATTTTTTTTCTTAGAAAAAATAAATGAATAAAAAGTCTAACGAGGCACCGCAACCAAAAAAGGTGTTTACTTTTTAATTTTGTAGTTGAGATACTCCAGAGGTGAGGGATTCCTGAACGGGAAGACAGCTGGCTGGGCATGGGCAGGAGGGCAGCCCCGTGCACAAAGGGTGTGGTGGATGAACAACAGGAAATGCTGAGTCATCATGTTCCTACCTTATACAAAGGAGCCTAGGCACCACTTCCTGTTGTTTTTCGCATAGCTGGCCTTGCCCAGTGGACAGCCCTCATGGCTCCTGGCCTTGCTGCTTTGTTGCCTGGTTCCCAGCACCCTGTTTTAATCACTTTCCATTCCTAATGTTTTACTGCATATAATTATAGCAGTCATTCCATACAGGCCCTGCTTCTTGCTAAGTATCACGTTCCATACACAGAGTTTGTGTCCTACTTTTAATTGCGTATCAATGCCCAGAACTTTAGGCTGCTGTGGACTTCTGGACTTGGTTTGATAAGACCATACTGTGGCTGGGCTTTCAGTTAATGATAAGGTGGGTTTTACCCTTAAGCTCTGGCATAGGCCCAAAATATTCCAAGTTAAATATGGATGTTTGGCACATCTAAGATCCTTGGACAAAGAGTTATTTTATTTAAAGGGGTTTTGAGCCAGACATGGGCAATAGTCAATGTTTTTTTAATCTTTAATTTCTCTGCTTCAGTTTCCTCCTCCATTTCTGTTTTCTGGGCCTTCATCCTTCTGGTATGGGAGGGAAATTTACCAAATAAAGGATAAGAAGTGGAGGAACTTTCATAATGAAGAACTAAGATCTATTTTTCTGCTACCAAAATATGAGAATCACCTTAGCCTCATGTAATTGAATTATGGTTCTGAGAAAGTTTATAATGAAATTTACAAAGGACTGGAGTTAGAAAACCAAAAAGGGAAGAACACACTTAGCATTTCTGAAGAAAAAATTAAGGCATCGAGGTGCAATATTGAAGTATTCTATGGGTAAAGTGGAAACCCTGGTGGCGTAGTGGTTAAGTGCATGGCTGCTAACCAAAAGGTCAGCAGTTCAAATCCACCAGGTGCTCCTTGGAAACCCCATGAGGGAGTTCTACTATGTCCTATAGGGTCGCTATGAGTCAGAATTGACTCCACAGCAATGGGTTTTGGGATGGGTAAAATATTGAACGATGCAGGAAGCATCAAAAGAAGAAAAAAAAAGAAGATGGAAGGAATACACAGAGCCACTGTACCAAAAAGAACTGGTTGACGTTCAGCCATTTCAGGAGGTGGCATGTGATCGAGAACTGATAGTATTAATGGAGAAGTCCAAGCTGCGCTGAAGGCACTGGCGAAAAACAAGGCTTCAGGAATTGACAAAATACCAATTCAGATGTTTCAACAAACAGATGCAGTGCTGGAGGTGCTTACTTGTCTATGCCGAGAAATTTGGAAGACAGTTGCCAAATGACTGGAAGAGATCCATATCTGTGTCCATTCCAAAGGAAGATGATCCAAAAGAATGAGGAAATTATTGAACAATATCATTGATATCACACACAAGTAAAATTTTGCTGAAGATCATTCAAAAGTAGTTGTAGCTGTACATTGACAGGGAACTGCCAGAAATTCAAGCTGGATTCAGAATAGCACACGGAACAAGGGATATCACTGCTGATGTCAAATGGGCCTTGGCTGAGAGCAGAGAATACTAGAAAGATGTTTAAAACCAAAAAACCAAACCAGTGCCGTCAAGTCGATTCTGACTCATAGCAACCCTATAGGACAAAGTAGAATGGCCCCATAGAGTTTCCAAGGAGCACCTGGCGGATTCAAGCTGCCGACCCTTTGGTTAGCAGCCGTAACACTTAACCACTGTGCCACCAGGGTTTCCAGAAAGATGTTTAGCTGTTTGGTATTGACTGTGCAAAGGCATTTGATTGTGTGGATCATGATGAATTATGGGTAACATTGCAAAGAATGGGAATTCCAGAATTGTGCTCATGGGGAACCTGTACATAGGCCAAGAGGCAGGCATTTGAACAGAAGAAAGGCTACTGCGTGGTTGAAAATCAGGAAAGGTGTGTCTCAAGGTTGTATCCATTTAGCATAATTATTCAGTTTGTATGCTGAGCAGGTAATCCAAGAAGCTGGACTATATGAAGAAAAATTTGGAGTTGGGATTGGAGGAAGGCTCATTAACAACCTGCATTATGCAGATGACACAATCTTGCTTGCTGAAAGTGAAGAGAACTTGAAGTATTTATTGATGAACATCAAAGACTACAGCTTCAGTATGGATTACACCTCAACATAAAGAAATCAAGAATCTTTACAACCGGACCAGTAAGCAACATCATGCTAAATTAAGAAAATATTGAATTTGTCAAGAATTTTATTTTACTTGGATCCACAATTAATGCTCATGGAAGCAGCAGTCAGGAAATCAAATGACATATTGCATTGGGCAAATCTGCCAGCAAAAGTCCTCTTTAAAGTGTTAAAAGGCAAAGATGTCTTTTTGAGGACTAAGTGTGTCTGATTCAAGGCACGGTGTCTTCAGTTGCCTCATATGCATGTGAAAGGTGGACAATGAATAAGGAAGACCAAAGAATAATTGATGCCTTTGAATTATGGTGCTGGCAAAAAATATTAAATATACCATGGACTGCCAGAAGAATGAACAAGCCTGCCTTGGAAGAAGTACAGCCAGAATGCTCCTTGGAAGTGAGGATGGTGAGACTTCATCTCATGCACTTTGAACATTTTATAAGGAGGGACCAGTTTCTGGAGAAGGACATCATGCTTGATAAAGTAGAGGGTCAGCGAAAAAGAGGAAGACTCTCAACAAGATGGATTAACACAGTGGCTGCAATGATGGGCTCAAGTATAACAACAGTTGCGAGGACGGCACGAGACCGAGCAGTATTTCGTTTTGTTGTACATAGGGTCCCTGTAAGTAAGAACCAACTTGACAGCACCTAAAAACAACAACAACCAAAAAAACAAAAACAAAAAAACAAACCAAACCCAGTGCCGTCGAGTCGATTCCGACTCATGGCGACCCTATAGGACAGAGTAGAACTGCCCCATAGAGTTTCCAGGGAGTGCCTGGTGGATTTGAACTGCCAACCTTTTGGTTAGCAGCCGTAGCACTTAACCACTACAGTACAACAGGAATTTGAATATACAGAGTTTGGAAAACTACAGGAGAAAAAAAAAAAAACAAAACAGGTGAGATCCAATTTGTAAGCTATATTCATGCAAAGTGGAATAACAGCTTTGACAGGAATCAGAAGAAAATCTTGTTTTCATCTTTATGCTTCTGCTCAATATAAGAAGCTGGTGATACACAGCATGGTTTGGGACTGTTTGAGGAGTAGCCAGGTGGGTGGAAGAGATACCGGTGGAGGGAGGAGAAAGGAAGGAAAATGTTAGAAGTTGATAAAGCAAGTTGATGGTGGGTAATCGCTAAGGATTTGAAATGTTTCAGATGGAAAGGCTCAGATGCTAGGATATTTAAACATTTACTTAAGAGGCACAAATAAAAGTTGTATCTACTTTCACTGATGGGAAAGGGAGCCACTAAAGGTGTTTATAATCCTAAAAATAAACTCGAGTATTATTTTGGTTTCTAGAATCTATTTTTTATTTTAATTATCATAAAGATCATTCTTGTGGAATATTCTTATTTTTTTTTTTACCTAGATTTGAATTCTTTATATGAATCAAGTGAGAATGGAGAAGATTCAGAATTAACTAGGAACAAAGTCAGTAGGAATACAAACAAGTCAACAGACATGCAAACAAAGCAACATTTGGCTGTGGATGCCTTCCAAGGGGCTGAATACCTGTGGCAAGCCATTCACACCAAGGGCAGCTACTTTTCCTGAAGACAGTTACAGGCGAGAAACCTGAGAAAGGGCTAAGGGCTGACTCATATTAGGGTACTGCTCAAATCCAACCCCCCAAAACTCTCCAGGCCAACTGTGCCTTGTGGGTTACAGAGAAGAGGTACCTGACAACTGTAGTGGGAACGTAAGTATGAATTAGGACTAATAAGAACCCTATAGCTCAGACTTCTTAGACTTGCCCTGCTGCAGCTTCAGAGAGTATTTACAGGTGAAAGAGAGGGAGAGCCAGATTACCGCATACACTTTTCTTTTGTTCTTTCTTCTTTTTCTCCTTTTCCTCCTTCTTTTTAAGCTTAGGAAGTATTAGAGAAGTAAGGCCGGTGATGCAGCCCATCTCCTTCTCTGACTGAGTAGATGGGTTACAAGGATTTGATGGTGTTGAATTTGGGTCTTGGATTTTGACTATTATCACATAGTGCCATAGTGAATGTTCTTATCTTTGAGATCATGATGGTTCCATCTCACAATAGGCTTGTTCTGAGGAGAATATAATGAAATAAAGCATGTAAACTGCTTAGCATGGTGTCTGTCACGATATGTACTTGGAAAATGGTGGTGGTAATGGTAATAATTAGAAATGATACTGTTAAGAGTAATATGAATACTATTCGACTTGATGGCACTGGGGTTTTATATAATCTTAATAAGGATAAGCAAAATGACATTTGAAACATTAATCAAGTCCTCTTTTTATTTCAGGAATACAAACTGGCCCTTTTACAGTGCTATGGAAGATACCTTCAGCAGTTCACTACCAACTTTGATGAGAATACAACAGATGTGACACAATTCAAAACTGTCTTTTTCCCAAAAGGCCTTGGAGACAAAACTGCTGGACTGACAGTAAGAGGAGTGAAAATAGCTATATTTTTTATAGCTATGCAGTGTCTCCTTTAGTTGACAGCTTCTAGATGTCTTCTATTTGCTTTGTATAGCATCTAGCTATGTGTTCTAGGTTGCTTAATATTAAGATAATTGCAACTGTTGATTCATTGAGCTGCTACCATATGCCAGATACTATTCTAAACACATTGTATATTATCATCTTACAGCCTCACTACAGGTTTAAAAGGTGGGTATTTTTATGCCTGTTTTACAGATGAGGAAACCGAGGCTTATTAGAAATTAAGAAACCATCTCACTTAGAGCAGGGAGTACGGCTGGTGTTTGAACCCTGACCAGCCTGACTCCAAAGCCTGGGTTATTCCAAGCTTGATAACTACTCAAGGCCTCTGAAGCAGCATGTGGTTAATAAGCAGAAAATCTGAGCATATCTGGGGGACCATTGAACAGTTCACTTTGGCTGTACCATAAGCGCGTGAATGAAACTACTGGTTAATACATTGAGAAATGTAGGTTAGAGCCCTGTTGGGAAGAGTATTGAATAAAAATTTAGGAGTTTGGACTTTTAAGACCTGTCCCTCACCACCCTGATGCAGGCTTCCCGTCTTTGCCTTGCATTGTTGCCTTATCCTGTTTCCTCCTGGCCTCCCTGTGTTAAGGCCAGTGTATTGGTGAGCCCCTCTGTCTGAAAAGCTTTTGTCCTAGATATGTCTCTTGCACATACTGTTTTATTTTTCTTTATAGCACCGGTTATTACTTGTTTACATTTTTGTTTGTTTATTTATTTATTTTTATTGCCTCGTTCCCCCTCTAGAATGTGAGCTTCATAAGGAGAGGGATGGCTGTATCTCTAATGCCTAGAACAGTGCCTGGCATCTAATAGATGCTCAATAAACATATATTGGATGAATGAATAAATGAAGTGATATAGGCAGAATTTTTAATCCAGAAGTAGTAGGCAGGCTAGATTAGAAGGAAAAAGACTGGAGACGGAAGGTAAGAGGCAAGGAAGCCTACATAAGTCTTAGGCCAGCAGGACTGTATATTGGGCATGGAAGGAGAGGAAGAATTCAGTCTGGGATCTGCTAAATTTGAGGTGCTGGCAGGACACTGACACTGTAGTTTTCAATAAATATTTACAACTACAAGTTCTAAAGTGTAGAGGCCCTGGAGGCACAGTGGTTAAGAGCTATGGCCGCTAACCAAAATTTCGGCAGTTTGAATCCATCAGCCGCTCCTTGGAAACCCTATGGGGCAGTTCTACACTGTCCTATAGGGGTTACTATGAGTCGGAATTGATGGTAAAGTAGCTCTCTATAAATATGTATTGAATGAGTAAGTGAAAGAATGAATGGATTAGACATTTCATACAGTGGAAACTTGACAGAACTATAGGTCTTAAAAAAATTTTGTTACAGAAATAGATTTGAGAGTTAAATGCATAAGGATCATAGCTAAAGCAATAAAAATAAAAAAAATTGCTGGCAAAATATTAACAGTAAAGTTTTGTGCAAAGATACTTAATAGACGTTATTTAATGATACTGATTGTATTCGTATAGAGTCATTTTGGCACAGTTGGTAAGAGTTTGGTCTCTAGAGCTAGCGTGCATGGGTTTGAAGATCTGTTTTGCCACATCTTAATTTCTTTGTACCTCAGTTTCTTCATCTGTAAAATAGAAGTAATAAGACCTACCTCAGATTTTTTGACTGATGAGATAGTAAAAGTCTTATTAGAACAATGCCTGATATTAAAAAAAATTGGGTATCATTATCTGTTTTTAAAAGACAGAGCACTTTGAAGATAATAATTATTCCAAAGTGTAGATATATTCAGTAAATATCTTCTCTTCTTATGCCAGCTACATGGTAGCTAGAAATACCAAAAAAAAAAAACCAAAACCCAAAACCCCAAAACAAAAAATAAATCAGACCTGTGGCCGTTGAGTTGATTCTGACTCATAGTGACCCTAGGACAGAGTAGAACTGCCCCATATTGTTTCCAAGGAGCAGCTGGTGGATTCGAACTCCTGACTTTTTGGTTAGCAGCCGAGGTCTTAACCACTGACCCACCAGAGCTCCAGCTAGAAATAGTTACGTGTATTCAAGCAGTATTCAAGAATGGGCCCATTTGTGTTGTTAAGAGGGTGTCTGTGCCTGTAGATTTAATAGTACTGATGATTCTCTAGTTATGTCTATAAACCGAAAGCAAGCCAAACCCAGTGCCATTGAGTCGATTCTAACTCATAGCGACCCTATAGGATATAGTAGAACTGCCCCATAGAGTTTCCAAGGACTGCCTGGTGGATTCGAACTGCCAGCCCTTTGGTTAGCAGCTGTAGCACTTAACCACTATGCCACCAGGGTTTCCAGTCATGTCTATGTCTCCTGTCAATTCCACATCTGTCCAATGATGTGATGAACATCTCACACGGAAAGCTCAAACTGAACTCATCACCTCCCTCTATAATTGGCCAGTCACCTAAGCAGGAAATCACTGCAGACCAACCTCTTCCTCTCCCTTATGCCCCACATCTAATTGGTCGCTAAGACCTGTTACTTAGATAGGACTGAAATCTTTTCTACCCTTCATCTATGCCTCCAGGTCACATGTCAGGACCCTGTTATCACTGTATTACATACAGCAAAGGCCTTTGGTTTTTTCCAGCCTCCCTGAATGGCCCCTACTCTTTTCATCTTCCGCACATCTATTCGAATTAATTTTGAAAGAGTAAATAAAATCATTTTACTCCTCTGCTCTTAAAACACTTTTCCGTTTGGATAAAATCCATATTCCTTGATTTGGTATAGAAGGTTCTCCATGTTCTGATTCTGAGCCCCCACCATGAGTCTTCCTCTTAAACCCTTATCTCCAATCTTATAAAAAGACTTTCAATTCAGTGAGTACACCAGCCACATTAAGCTTCCCAAACATCGTATGTCCACCACCCACCTGTCAGTTTGTTGTACTGTGGTGGCTTGTGTGTTGCTATGATGCTGGAAGCTGTGCCCCAGAATTCGAAATACCAGCAGGGTCACCCATAGTGGACAGGTTTCAGCGGAGCTTTCAGACTACGACAGACTAGGAAGAAAGGTCTGATGTTCTACTTACAAAATTAGCCATTGAAAACCTTATGGATCACAACAGAACATTGTCTGACTAGCTTGCTTTGGACATATCATCAGAAGGGATCATGTTTGGTGAAGTAGAGGGCCGGTGAGGGCGAGGCAGATCCTCAGTGAGATGGATTGACACAATAGCCACAATGACGTAAACTTGCCAGTGGTTGTGAGGATGATACAGTACTGGGCAGTGTTTAATTCTGTTGTGCATAAGACTGCCGTGAGTTGGAGCTGACTCTACAGCAGCTATCTGCCTACATTTCTGTAACGTTGTATGGGCCTGGAATGATTTTCTCTCTGCCTAAAACAGGGGATGTGTTGTTTTCATCTTTGAGTCCCTATTGCTTAGCAGATTGTAGCACATAGAGGTGCTAGATAAATATTTCCTGCACACATTGTGTAAATGGTAATACTTACACTTGAATTAATAAACAGGTTAAAATACCGCTGGG
Source organism: Loxodonta africana (assembly GCF_030014295.1). Lineage (NCBI taxonomy): Eukaryota > Metazoa > Chordata > Mammalia > Proboscidea > Elephantidae > Loxodonta > Loxodonta africana. The sequence goes on along the minus strand of NC_087345.1, from coordinate 35,278,217 downwards.
TGACTTTACCAAAATTGATCCAGTTCTATATTCTGGTAATAGGATTTCTGTACTTTGTTTTGACTTTGAATTTCTTTTGGCTGGGGGAAGCTAATCTTAACTAAATGGATCCTTTGAAGAAACCTGCCTTGCCGTGTTTCAGTCTAGACTAATCTATTAAATTAATTAAGCAGAATTGTTTCCACTTTAGTTTTATACATTTTAAGAAATGTTTTTTTTATATTCACGCAAAGTTTATTTATATTCTTATATTTTCCCATGTGTTTCAGTTTCATGCTTTAAACGGCAAAAATATTTGCAGCTACCAGCTAGTCTGTGAGAGTGATATAAACCTGCAGAATAAAGAATCTGTGACCCAGTGTCTGCAAATCTTGTCCTCCTTAAGACTCATCATGCAGGTAGCCCTGCCACAGGAGCACCTTTGCTGGATTATCTTAAATGGTATATATCAATTTATTCTGTTTTCACTGTGTGTTTCAGGTTATTTAAATGGCAAGTTTGACAGTAATTTGAGTACTTTTGTGTTTTTTAGTTATTTATTTTCAATTTCACTTTCTAATTTTTGTTGCTGGTATATGAAAGAATTTTTTTTTATAGCCTTTGTACTCAATGACCTTGCTAAATTCACATATTAAATCTATTAGTTTATTACATATAATTTTTTTTTCCTATAAAAATCACAGTATATCCTTTTTGTTGTTGTTGTGTTTTAGGTGAAGGTTTATGGAGCAAATTAGTTTCTCATTAAACTATTAACACACATATGGTTTTGTGATATTGGTTGCCAACTCTACAACATGTTAACACTCTCCACCTCTTGACTTTGAGTTCCCCATTACCAGCTTTCCTGTCCCTTCCTGCCTTCTTGTCCTTGCCCCTGAGCTGGTGTGCCCATTTAGTCACACTTTGTTTTATGGCTCTGTCTAATCTTAGGCTGACAGGTAGACTTCAGGAGTGACTTTAGTACTGAGTTAAATGGGTGTCCGGGGCCATAGTCTCAGGTGTTTTTTTTTTTTTGTGCAGCCCAATATTTGTTAATGAAATATAATTAGAAATGAAAAACATTCTCCAAAAGAAAATTCAGGCCTAGATGGCATCACTAGTGAATTCTCTGAAAAATTTAAGCAAGAAACAATGCAAAATCAATATACACTCTTTCAGAAAATAGGTAAGAAGGAAGTACTTCACAATTCATTTAGTAGAGGTCAGCATTATCCTGATCTCTAACCCATATAGAGATATTACAATACAGTCAATCTGCAGACTTCATGAAATCCCTCATAAGCACAAGTCTTTAACAGAACAAAAGCTACACACACACGCACGCACATACACACACGCACGCACATGCGCACATGCACACAGACACGCAGAGTTTATCCCAGTTATGCAGTTTAACGTTCAGAAGTCAATGTAATTCACAACTTTAACAGAACAATGCAAAAATATGGAGTACCTTGTGAATTTAATCATATCCATTCCATAATAGGATGATTGTGTTTTTAATTTTTTTCTTAAATTTTAGTTTGCCCTCATAAGCAGTGTCTCAGTTCCCTAGCACTGCTGTAACAGGAATACCACAAGTAGGGGTGGCTTTAAAGAACAAAAATTTATTTTCTCACCGTTCAGGAGGCTAGAAGTCCAAATTCATAGTGCGGCCCTTGTGGGAAGTCCTTCTTTGTCTATTTCAGCTTCTAATAGCCAGCAATCCTTGGAGTTCCTGGACTTGTAGGTTCACCTGCTTCCACTGTCATCAGGTAGCATCTGTTTTTTCTTGTTTGTGGATGCATGTCTAGGCTGCTGTTTATATAACTCAGGAGTGATTAGGCTTTGGACCTACCGTACATGGGTATGATCTCAACAGACTGATAACATTACTTTAGATTGCATTATGGAAGGTGATTACATTATATTGGATTAGATTACACCCACAGGTATAGGGGTTGGGATTCCAGCATATATTTTGGGCAGAAGCAATTCAGTCTATAACAAGCAGGGACATACAAAGCATGTCTTTGGGATTTACACTGAAGGAAGTGTCAGAGGCTCTGGGGATAATCAGCTCGAAGTATATAAAAAGCAGGAGCCACAATGAACACGTAAATAGAAATGGGAAGGATCAGAGGGTCAATGCAGGTGAGATTGGTGCTAGACATTGTCCACATATTGGTCCTTTTCGGAAGCAGCTTGGCTAGTGACTTTGGCTTTCTACTTATCAACCTTCTCCTCTTACTCAGAGCTGGGATAGCGTTGTTTTTGCCTGAAGTTCAAAAAGTACTGAAAATGTACCATTTTATTATATTTTAAATGATCATATGGTAAGAAATGAATCTTAGCTATCAAAATGTTATCGTTTGACTTTATTTTAAAGTTACACTGAATCTCTTACTATATTGTATGTTCTAAAAAAGAAAATAATGATGTTATTTTTGATGTGCATAAGACCAGGATAAAATGATGTGAAGGAAAACATATTGGATTTTCCCTAGTCCATGTCAAGCCTTTTCCTTTTTTGCCTGCCCAAAATAAACGTTTCGACATTTGATTTAAATTAGATTTTACATTGGTTGCCAGAGGTGTGCCTGTCTTTCGAGGATATTTTTCGGTCCAACAATTATCAACCTTCTGTGCTTGATTACCCGCAAGAAGATCCACAATTCCCTGAGTGGCCACTGCCTTCTCTCTGCCCACACTGCTTATACATCAGTGTGACAGGGACGGAGCAGGAACAGAGATTTTGTGCTCAAGAGGGACATGGGACTGGTGGGTTGGACCCTGTGAGTGGTCTGTACTTAGGGGGTGGAAACAATGCAGCACAACTCAGTATTGAGTCTTTTTTTTGTTGTTGTTCCATAATTTTATTTATTTTGTTGTTGTTGAGAATATACACAGCAAAACATACACCAGTTCAACATTTTCTACATGTACAATTCAATGACATTGATTACGTCCTTCGAGCTGTGAAACCATTCTCACCCTCCTTTTCTGAGTTGTTCCTCTGCATTAACATAAACCCACTGCCCCCAAAGGTTTCTTTCTAATCTTTTCGAATTGCTGTTGTCACTTTGGTCCCATATAGATAGTTCTTAAAAGTCTTTTATAGGTCTCAAAAAATAGCAATTTTATTCAAAAAACAAAAAAAGATTTTTGTATCTCCTGCATCCTAAAAGAGTTTATTTTTAATTTATATATGTGTTATTGTGCTCTGAAGGAGCCCTGGTGGCAGAGTAGTTAAAGCACTTGGCTGCTAACTGAAAAGTTGGTGGTTCAAACCCACCAGCTGCTCCATGGGAGAAAGATGGGGCATTATGCTTCCGTAAAGATTTATAACTTTGGAAACCCCAGCTCTGTTCTGTCCTATGAGGTCACTGTAGGTCAGAATCGACTTGATGGCAGTGGGTTTGATTTTTTGATTTATTGTGCTCTAGATTTTATTCTTTTTCTTAAATACCTTTCCACTTATTACTATAGATTGAGAATCTAGCAGGTTCCTCTATGTAGATCTGGTTCTTTAACTTGGCCTGCTGAATTAAATATCCATCCCCCCTGGTGATGAGCACCTGGTTTGCCTCTCCTCTGTAACTGCACAAAAAATTCTGCAATGAATATTCTTGCACATGCCCTTTTATGGACCCATGTGAGAGTTTTCTGGGATCTATGCCCAGGAGTGGGATTGCTGGGTTGTGGGAAACACACACGCTTAGTTTCGCTAACTACTGTCCCTGTTTTCATTTATTCATTTAAAATTTATCAAGTGCCTATGACGTGTTGGAATTTATTCTGGGTGCTAGGGACACGGGAGTGGGCTGCAGACAAAACACCCTGTTCTCATGTGTAGGGAGATGATTAAAATCAAAAATTAAAATCTCAAGTTACAACTAAATAATGTGTCAGACGGTGATAAGAACTATGGAGAAAAATAAAGGCAAGGAGGGGATAGGAAGAGCAGGGATTGGGCTCAGGGTGGGCTGCGATTTTAAACAGAATGCTCCAGCGAAAGCCTCGCTGAAATGACATGTGAGCAAAGACCTGAAGGAGGTGAGAGGATATCTTGGGGAAGGGTCTTCGAACTGGGGGAACAGCAACTTCAAAGACACTGCTGTTTTGACACTTTGAAATTTAAATAGTCAAAAATATATGTTGAATTGGCCCAGAATTTATCAGAACATTTGACCTTTCCAGTTAGACCTTAACACTTACTCCGTTTACTTTTAACTGGCTGTTATACATGCGCACCCTTGGTTCTTAAGATAGTCAACCAATACTGGTTCTTTTATACAGTCTAACTTGTTAGGTGCCACGGAGTTGGTTCTGAGTCATGGCGACCCTTTGTGTGACAGAATGAAACACTCACTGCCCAGTCTGCGCCATCCTCACAATCATTACTGTTTGGAGCCCATTGTTGCAGCCACTGTGTCAGTCTGTCTTTTTGAGGGCCAATCTAACTGGGTGTATGAATATTGATAACACCTCAACTAAACTGAACTCAGCTAACTGAAACCCTCAAATAGATTGTTTTTGTGGTGGCCATCTTTGATTAAAAGGAGTCACATGGCCAGGCCATAAGCTCATATCAGGGATTTGGGTCAAAACAAAATAAAACAAGAGAAACTTCCAGAGATATCCTGAGATCGTAAAGATTCAATCAGTGTTCCGATCTATACTATTACTCTCTCAGCCAGGTTTCTGCAGTGGGAATTCATAAGCCATGCCAAGATCCTAAATTATCAAAGAAGGATTCAGTTATATTCAGGACTTACTAGGGCCAGAAAGGTTAAAGGTACAGATTTGAAGTACAGAAGGCCCTTGTCATTCTTGAGAGCAGTCTCCTGAGGCCTTCTTAAATTTCCCAGCTCTCCATTAAAAAACTGACATGTTTATACAGGCTCCTGGCTTACACCTGAGTCACGTGTTTTGCGGAGAGGCATGTTTCCTGTGCATGGCCTTACTTGGTGATTATTGTTATTGTTTAACAAAGGAACACAGTTATACTTTTTTTTTTTTTAAGACTGAAAACAGAAGTCCGCAAAACCAAGTTGAAATAAATATGCTGGGCTCCAGCTGTGACTAGTGGAGTGCTTTCTTCCCCAGTGGATCTTTAGCAAAACGAATAACAACATGCCACAGGGACGGTCATACCAGGAGTGCTTGTCCATGCACGTGAAAGGGTCTGTTGCATTTTGTGTGAAGTTTATGGTGATAGCAGTGTGTCCGGTTTTATTCAATGTTTTTTTTGTCTCTGAATCCTGTAATTAATGTTATAGTTGCAGGTACATTTTAATCAAGTGAAGCAGGTGCTATTTTCTCCGAAGCTTTCAAAATTTAAACATGAACATAGGATTCATATATGTTGAATTTTGATGGTTGTGGATTTTAGATCAAATGTTTTGTAGGAAATATTTAGATGACTTTCCATTGCAATTACATCCCTTTTAGAGCACCGTCTTTTGAGTGTGTTTATGGCGTGGTAATGTCCTTTGCATACAGAGAGGTGTACAGTAATGCTGTCCTATCCCTCCCCCAACCCTGACACCAGCCTTGTATCCTCACCTCATTCATTGTCCTGTTGCAAAATCATACTTGCATGATCTGAAATAGGTGTTAGAAATCCTGATTTTTGTTAGAGTGTTTATAAGATGCACCTTCATAATAGGATAACTGTTACATGAGACTGCGAATGAATATAATGTAACCTAGTTTTTTTTTTTTCACTATCATGTGTTATGATTTTTAAATTATGAATTTCCTTGTGCCATGCTGATTAAATACATATTGTAATCTTATTTGGAGATAAATCTTTAGTTTTTCAGTGATAAGGAAACCGTGAGAAACAATAACATTTTATATGAATTAATAAAACCACAGTCTACATAAATTATGCTGCTGAAAATATTCTTTTGTTCAGCACATTTCAAAACTTAAACTGCATGTAAAATGAGACTAAAAGTACCTTATGCCAATCAGCATATTTAAAGTATGGTCATATTTTAAGGTCTTATCTGCAAGTTACAAAAAAAAACTCTTAACGATTATAAATCTTGTCCATTATCAGACTTCCTCATGAGATCACTTGTTTTAGGAGCTAGAGACTTAAACAGTAGAAATTGGAATACAATATTTCCACCATTTGACTATGAAGCATGTATGTTAACGGTCTTTTTCTCTATCCAGGTACCATTTACATTTACACTATTTGCAGAAAACTGATGATCATAGGCCAGTCTTCAAAGGTATGAAATGTACTGACAAAATATTTTTTCCCTGTATTTCCTGTTTTTCTTAAGGATTTCAGTAACACAGCACATTGAATGTTAATGAAAACAAGAAAATTTAGTGAATTCTATAACAACTTTATTGTTCTTATCTTTGCTTTCATAATGATCATATGCAAAAATGCAGACAGTAAAGTATTAAAGAAAAGAAAGGAAATTTCTAAAATTGATAGGTATTTTCTTGTGTCCCCCTATCTCTCAGATAGCCGTACCTATCAGATCTGATATTGAACATCCAGCTGTTTACTGATGTTTTAAGTACGGTGATCATCCATCCCAGCTTGCCCAGGACAGTCCTGGTTTATGCCTGTTGTCCTGCCATAATTATTAATAGCACCCCCTTTCACTCTTAAATGTGCCCAAGTTTGGATGTGAAATTATACGGCTACCTTATTTATGTCATGCTCAGGAACTTGGATTTCCCTTTGCTTCAAGTGCTTGGGCATTACTTACGGCCCACAGGCTCATTGGGTGAATGAAAACCTAAACTCAGTCGCCACCTGAGTAAAAGAGGCCTTTTTTTTTTTTTTTCCAAGTAATAAGATTCTCACTTACCAGTACTCACTGCTCAGTTTTAGCTTGAGGAAGTTGTTGACACTTCTATTGACTTCCCTACAATATTGGTCCCTTTGTTTGTAGGAGACAAATTTATTCCCTGTGTTCATTGTCCAGTCATTGAAATGTAGGCCAAGAAGGGAGAATATACTCCCACTGAGACCGTGCATGAGTTGTTGCTGGCATCTGAAACATTACCTCTTTATTTTTCTTTATTGCATGCAAACCTTACACTGAATATTCTAACACCCAGGACAGATCATTTATGGCCTTTGTTTCCTCAAAACATAGCCAATTACATTAAACGTGACAGTATTTAAAAATGGAAGCAAAGATATTTGCAGGCTCAATGGACAACATCAATTATGTGTTGTTTCTGTTTGTCCCTCAAAATAAAAACCTCTATTACTAACAGTGACTTGAACAAGCTTTGTGCCAGCTTTTTAAGTGTGAATTAAAATGAGGGAGGGACTGTCCCATGTATGATGTAAATTTGGCCTACAGACTATTCTAAAGATTCTACATTCAGTTCCAGAAGATTTCCTAAAAAGAATTTGCATACTCCCTTGCTGTAGCAACAAATACTGTTTCACAGAACCATGGTAGTTTGGTCTGCTACAGCATTTGCCTGCCAAAGCTTAGAAGGGCAGTGATGTCTGTGCCAGCATCTGATTGTTAGTGTTTGTACATGGCTAATGCTGGGAGAATTTTAATTTAATGGCCGAGTCATCCTAAAATAGTTTCTTATTTATATCCTATGTAAGACATCTCCCCCACCACATATAGCTATAATTTTTCTCTGACAAAATTAAGGGTGAAGGAAGATACTTCTCTGGTCCTAGTCTTGTGGGATGGGAGTTGGGGGAGTGAGGAATACGAGAAGTTTGGGGTGGTGGGTAGTTCTAAACTTGGCACTGGCAGATCAGGATGAAATTCTTTGTTCTATACAGTAAGTCTCAGGGAAATTAACAATTTTCACCCAGAAATTCCCAACCCCTAGCTGGTAAGTTGGTTTCTGAGCTGAGGCTATAGATCTAAATGGACTTCATGGGTCTGTTTAATGGAGAGAAGCCCTTTGGTGGTCCGGGCACATCTTGAGTCATTTTGGATCTGAAGGACTCTGATTCTGTAGTTACTTGAGAGCTTGAGTCTGTTCTAGTATAAGGCAGAAGTAGAAGTAGACATGGGATCCTCAGTGATTTCCTCGTGTCACTTCAGAAGTATCTAAACTTCCATACATATAGGATCTAGACATTATAGTTACTATTTGTTATTATTACTGGATCCCTACTATGTGCTAGGTACTGTGCTAAGGGCTTTCCATAAATAATATATTCACTACAGTCTTATCAGTTTAGTACTACCACCACCACCACCACCGTCATCAATATTTATTCAATGCCTACATCCATCACGTGTGCTTCTAAGCATTATCATGTATTATCTCATTTAATTCTCACACCACCACTTTCAGGAAGGTTCTCTTATCCCCGCCCCCCATCTTACAGTTGAGGAAGATGAGGCTCAGAAAAGTTAGTCTGTATATCTAGTTATTCATTGTCCAGCTTTCACATGCGTATGAGGTGATTGACAGTATTATGGTTTGGGTGAGGTGCACCCTAGTCCTCAAAGTGACATCTTTGCCTTTTAACCAGGGCTTTGAACCAGGTTTTTAGGGCTTGAACGCCTGCTGAGAATTTGCATTTCTTCCAAGTTCCCAGACAGTGCTGATTCTGCTGGTTAGGGACCAATTTTGAGAACTAGTAGAGCAGTGGTTCTTAAAATTTACCCTACGTAAGAATTACCTGAGGATCTTGTTAAAATGTAGATTCTGATTTAGTATATCTGGGGTGGAAATGCAAATTCTCAGCAGGGGTTCCAACTGGAATGGACTGGTTCGAAGCCTTGTTTTTAGCACTTTATGGAGACCTTTTGCAGCAAATTTGCCTAATGTAATATGTCATTTGATTTCTTGACTGCTGCTTCCATGGGCATTGATTGTGGATCTAAGTAAATTGAAATACTTGACAACTTCTACATTTTCTCCATTTAGCATGATGTTGGGAACCCTGGTGGTGTAGTGGTTAAGAGCTACGGCTGCTAACTAAAAAGTCAGCAGTTCGAATCTATCAGGTGTCCCTTGGAAACCCTATGGGGCAGTTCTACTCTGTCCTATGGGGTCACTATGAGTTGGAATCGACTTGACAGCATTGGGCTCGGGTTTGGGTTTTTTTAGCATGATGTTTATTGGTCCAGTTGTGAGAAATTTTGTTTTCTTTGTGTTGAGGTGTAATCCACGCTGAAGGCTGCAGTCTTTTTTTTTTTTTTCAATTGTGCTTCACGTGAAAGTTTACAAATCAAGTCAGTCTCTCATACAAAAATCTATACACATTTTGCTATGTACTCCTAATTGCTCTCTCCCTAATGAGACAGTACACTCATCCCCTCCACTCTCTCTTTTTGTGTCTATTCGGCCAACTCCACCCATCTCCCCTCCAGACAGGAGATGCCAACATAGTCTCTTGTGTCCACTTGATCCAAGAAGCTCACTCTTCACCAGTATCATTTTCTATCCCATTGTCCAGTTGAAGATTGCAATCTTTGATCTTCATCAGTAAGTGCTTCAGGTCCACTTCACTTTCAGCAAGCAAAGTTGTGTTACTGCATATCACAGGTTGTTAATGAGTCTTCTTCCAATCCTGATGCTGTACTCTTCATAGAGTCCAGTTTCTCAGATTATTTGCTCAGCATACAGATTGAATAAGCATGATGAAAGGATACAACCCTGACACACACCTTTTTTGATTTTAAACCATGCAGTGTCCCCTTGTTCTGTTCCAACGACTGTCTCTTGGTCTATGTACAGCTTCTGCCTGAGCCCAATTTAGTGTTCTGGAATTTCCATTCTTCGCAATGGTATAAACTGATATAAATGATGCTGCAGTGCCATCTTGTGGCTAAGATGATTAATTTGGAGTCTTTTTTTTTTTTTTTTTTCCTAATCAGCACCCTAATGTGGATATGCCTTAGTTTTTCAAAGATATTTTTTTCTATGCAAGGAACAATACCTCTGCAATCCAATCAATTTTTTTTTGCTATTAGTAGATTAATTCTTTCTAGTTTTCAGGGGCAAGGAAAAATGCTATAAATTAATAGTTGATTTGCATGAATGGCTTTTCATCTTTAAAACTAAGTGATGATTTTCAGAACCTTAAGTGTTTTTTGGCAATCTCTACCCCTCTTGCCCAGGCTGCACTGTGTAGTGTGAAGAGCACTTCACTTGGAGTCCAAAGACCTGAATTCTAGCCCCAACTCTATCACCTACTGTCTCTTGGAGTCAGATTAAGTTTCTTTCAAGGTTCCTTCCGTTCTCAAATCTGTGATTTAGGGTCTTTGATTCCAAACCTAAAACCCAAACCAAGAATGACATTAACAACTGTTACCTGAAGTTATTTGTATTTTGAAATGTGAAATTTTGAATACTAGGAATTCTGCGAGCTTCTGGAAAGAACATGTGAATCTAAAGAAGTATTTATACATAGTTTAATCCCATACTCCCAAACCACAACAATCCAAATGCAACAATCCAAAATACGGGATGTTAGGGAGCTGCAAGCAGATGTGAGAAAAACTCAAGAGTTTTTGCTGGCTGTTAATTCCATATTAGTTAAAAGCATGGCAAGGTTAGCAAACAACAATTACAGCAACGACAACAAAAACAGCAACAAAGCGATCTCAGGTTGACCTAGTAGCACTATAACGTCCAGACCTGGGACTGAGAGTTTCATTGCGGTGTTATGGTCATACATTCTGAACGGACATTGGCAACTTGGAGCAAAGCCGTAGGAGGGAAGTGAAATTCTGTGAGGGATAGAAGTACTTAGGGATATTTATCCTGGAGAGAGCTGGGATGGGGACAGGCTGCATAGTTGTGCTTAGATTCTTAGAAAGCTGTAATTTAGAAGTAAACTTTGGATTGTTTTTGTGCTGTTCCAGAAGGCATAACTAGGACCGACACACTGCAGATATATCAAAGTGGACTTCTTTTCAGGCTAAGGAAGCCCTTTTCCTAGCTAAAATTGTCTTCTGGTATTTCTCAGTTATAGGGTTGATGGGAAGAATATGTCAAAAAAGAATTATCAATAGATTTGCAGGGAAAAGTCATTCAGCTAGGGTAGTACAAAAGGTATGTTTATATATATATATTTTTATAGAAGACCAATAACAATGATGATAATTTTTCCTTTATTATGTTTCAAATTGCAGCTTAGAAATAATAACACTAGTAATAAGCACCATTTATGGAGTGCTTGAGCCCTGGTGGTATAATGGTTAAGCAGCTGACTGCTAACCTGAAGGTCAGCAGTTCAAACCCCGTCTGCAGTCTACCTCTGTAAAGATTTACAGCCTTGGAAACTCCGTGGGGAAGTTCTCCTCTGTCATAGGGAGTTGCTATGAGTTGAAATGGACTCTATGGCAATGAGTTTTTTTAAATTTTTTTATGGAGTGCTTACAGTGTGCAAATGGCATCCTTGGGACGTCATGTACGTTGTCCCACTCTCCATTACAGCAGTGCTGGGATGTGATCAAATACCTATTTTACAGAAGAGAAAACTGAGGTACAGAGAGATTAAAGTCACACAGCTACTGCGTGGTTAAATTGAGACTGAAACCCAGGTCTATTTGATTGCCATCTTGGACTGTTTTTACTAGCATCACAGGCCGCAGGCTATAAGTCTTTTCCATTTTCCCTAACCTGCTATACTAGTGTATTTTATTTTTATTTTTCAAATAATACACTGATTCTAGGCCAAAAATAACGATTGTATTATTTGGAGTTATTTTTAGGCCACTGTTGGCCCTGAATAAATATTAATAACATTGAGCAGAGTTCATAGTGTGACTTTGGAGCTAAGAAGAAAAACATTCTAAAATAACTAATTTAAGATTCTGAGTTCTTTAAATTGTTAACTTTTACTTTTTAAATGCTTATTTTTTCTTGACTCACAGTGTTTTTTAAGTAGTCAGCATTTTGTGCTCATCTTCCAAGCTGCACTCAAGGTACTGGCAAAAAACAAGGCTCCAGGAATTGACAGAATGTCAATTGAGATGTTGCAACAAACAGATGCAGTGCTGGAAGTACTCACTTGTTTCTGCCAAGAAATATGGCAGACAGCTACTTGACCAACTGACTGTAAGAGATCCATATTTGTGCTCATTCTAAAGACAGGTGATCCAACAGAATGTGGAAATTATTGAACAATATTGTTAATATCACACACAAGTAAAATTTTGCTGAAGATCATTCAGAAGTGGTTGCGGCAGTACATGGTTAGAGAACTATCAGAAATTCAAGCCGGATTCAGAAAAATATGGAGAAGAGGGATATCATTGCTGATGTCAGATGGATTTTGGCCAAAAGCAGAGAATACCAGAAAGAGGTTAAGCTGTGTTTTATTGACTATGTAAATGCATTCAGCCATGTGGATCATAACAAATTATGGATAACATTGCAAAGAATGGAAATTCCAGAACACTTAAATGTGCTCATGAGGAACCTGTGTGTAGACCAAGAGGCAGTTGCTCAAACAGAACAAGTGGATACTGCGTGGTTTAAAGTCAGGAAAGGTGTGTGTTAGGGTTGTATCCTTTCACCATGCTTACTCAGTTTGTATGCTGAGCAGATAATCCAAGAAGCTGGAGTGTAGGAAGCAGAATGTGGCATCAGGATTGGAGGAAAACTCATTAACAACCTGCATTATGCAGAAGACACAACCTTGCTTGCTGGAAGTGAAGAGGACTTGAAGTGCTTATTTACAATGAAGATCAAAGGCTCAGCCTTCACTATGGATTATATCTCAACATAAAGAAAACAAAAATCCTCAAAACTGGACCAATAAGCAACATCATGATAAACAGAGAAAATATTGAAGTTGTCAAGGATTTCATTTTACGTGGGATCTACAGACAATGCCCATGAAGCTGTGGTCAAGAAATCAAGTGACGCATTGCATTGGGTGACTCTACTGCAAAAGACCTCTTTAAAGTGTTAAAAAAGCAAAGATGTCACTTTAAGAACTAAGGTGCACCTGACCCAAGCCGTGATGTTTTCAGTCGTGTCATATGCACATGAAGCTGGACAATGAATAAGGAAGACCTAAGAAGAATTGACCCCCACGTGTCTGTCAGTTTGTCTTACTGTGGGGGCTTGCGTGTTACTGTGATGCTGGAAGCTATACCAGTAGGGTCACTCATGGCGGACAGGCTTCAGCTGAGCTTCCAGACTGAGACAGACTAGGAAGAAGGACCTGGCAGCTTACTTTTGAAAAGAATTAGCCAGCACAAACCTTATGAATAGCAGCGGAACATTGTCTGGTATAATGCTGGAAGATGAGCATTGTGCAGTGTTTCATTCTGTCATACATAGGATTGCTATGAGTTGGAACCAAATTGACAACACCTAACAACAACAACGACAACAACAACAACAACAAGAACTGATACCTTTTCAATTGGTCTCAACCCACCTGGAGCAAGGGAGAATGAAGAACACCGAAGACACAAGGTAATTATAAGCCTAAGAGACAGAAAGGACCACATGAACCAGAGACTACATCAGCCTGAGACCAGAAGAACTAGATGGTGCCCGCCCACAACCAATGACTGCCTTGACGGGGAACTCAACAGAGGAACCCTGAGGGAGCAGGAGAGCAGTGGGATGCAGACCCCAAATTCTGGTGAAAAGACTAGACTCAATGGCCAGACTGGGACTGGAGGGACGCCGGAGGCCATGGTCCCCAGACCTTCTGTTAGCCCAGGACAGGAACCATTCCCAAAGCCTTCTCTTCTGACAGGGATTGGACTGGAATATGGGATGGAAAATGATACTGGTGAAGAATGAGCTTCTTGGATTAAGTGGACGTACGAGACTATGTTGGCATTTCCTGTCTGGAGGGGGATGAGAGGGCAGAGGGGGCCAGAAGCTACCCAAATGGACACGAGGAAAGAGAGTGGAGGGAAGAACTGTGCTGTCTCATTGGAGGGAGAGCAATTAGGAGTGTATGGCAAGGTGTATGTAAATTTTTGTGTGAAAGCCGGACCTGATTTGTAAATTTTCACTTGAAGCACAATAAAAATTAATTAAAAAAAAAAAAAAGAATTGATGCCTTTGAATTATTGTTTGTGAAGAATACTGAATATACCACGGACTGCCAAAATAACAAACAAATCTGTCTTGGAAGAAGTACAGCCAGAATGTTCCTTAGGACTGAAGATGGCTAGACTTTGTCTCACATACTTTGAACATGGCCTTGAAGAAGGACATCTTGCTTGGTAAAGTAGAAGTTCAGCAAAAAAAGGGAAGACCCTCAATGAGATGGACTGACACAGTGGGTGCAACAATGAGCTCAAGCGTAACAATGATTGTGAGGATGGTGCAGGACCAGGAGTATTTTTTCTGTTGTGCATAGGGTTGCTATGAGTAGGAGCTGACTTGATGGTCCCTAACAACAACAACAAATTTGTGCACACGGATTATAATTTGCTTAAATTAAAATTATTATTATTTTAAAATGATAATAAATTCAGTAGTGCTCTTTCCTTCTCAGGCCTTAGAATATCTCCTGTGGGCCTGTATTTGTATGGAGTCCTCGGTACCACTCCTGTCTGTCAGGTACTTGACATGGAGAGCCACTCTCTACACTGCTGTTTGCCAGTGCTACTATGACTGCCAAGTTGGTATTCATGGAGAGGTATGTCACATTTTAATTCTGAGGATTCCACTATTTTAAAATACAACTTAGTGAGCATATCCTCCTTTAGATTTTAAAATACAACTTAGTGAGCATATCCTCCTTTAGATGTCAGACAAGGAAAAGGAAAAAAAAAAAAAAAAGGATTGAAATGAAGCAAAGGCAAAAATTCAAGGCTTTATTTGCAGAAATCTTGGCAGCTTTGTTCTGTTGATCTGTTGCTCCATATTCTGCTTTCTCCCTTATTCTCTATTAACTTCCACCTTCCTTGCTTCTTTTCTTTCCTGACTAAGCTTCCTGTTATCTTTCCTTCCTTGTTTTATCCTTATAGGCAAACCCCCTTTCTTCCCTGTTTAGCTTTGTATTCCATACCATCTACTGTCCATTTATCTTGCTTTTCTCTGCTTCCAGCCATGATTTAATATATTCTGTTTCTTATTTTTCATCTTTTTCTGTTATCTTTTAGACTGACT
This sequence comes from Loxodonta africana, assembly GCF_030014295.1. Classification (NCBI taxonomy): domain Eukaryota; kingdom Metazoa; phylum Chordata; class Mammalia; order Proboscidea; family Elephantidae; genus Loxodonta; species Loxodonta africana. The sequence goes on along the minus strand of NC_087345.1, from coordinate 35,263,166 downwards.
ACTTGAAACATAGCTTATTAGTTGGGATTTCTACTGGCCAGTACAGTACCTCTTTTTTTTTTTTTTTTTTTTATAAATTAAAAGGTTGCCCCCTCTGTAGGGATGCAGCCTATTACTACATGGCCTGGTCAGTGGATGGGGCTTTGAGAAGAATTAGAAATAAGCACCGTTTCCTTCGACCAGGAGAAGCCCTTTTGATGCAGTGGTTAAAGCTCTTGGCTGCTAACTGAAATGTTGGTGGTTTGAACCCACCAGACACTCCATGGAAGAAAGATGTGCCAGTCTGCTTCTGTAAAGATGACAGCCTTGGAAACCCTGCAGGGCAGTTCTACGCTGTCCTGTGGGGTCACTGTGAGTTGGAATCAACTCAAATGGCAATGGGTTTTGGTTTTTGGTCCTTTGGACCAGCACAACCTTATACTAGAGATGCATGGTTTGGTGAATGGAGTGCAGACTGGGTTTCAGCCCTCATACAACCCTTTGGTGGGAAGGACACAACCTTCACAGCTGTACAAATACTTGTTTGTATCCTGTTTGTGACAATTAATAGATCATTTGGCCTGTTAATTGTTCCTTTATGTTTAGTTTTTCCTGTTCAAATTAATTCTGAAAGGTTGGATAGTAGTGGTCCATAGGCAGGGGAATAGCCTAGCTAAGCCCTTGTAAGATACTTTTCTAGTTCAAGGTACATTTCTAGAGTCTTCTCTCTACATATATTTACATATATGCATATATATGTATGTATGTATGCACGTATGTATAGTTAATTTTAGTGTACTAGTGGTGGCATACTTAGTTCTATAGTCATTAAAATTATCATAGAATAGAATATTTGCATAGTCTTGACCATATATGTTGAAATTATCCTTACTGAAAAATTTAACTCCTCATATATGTTACTATTGTAGTCTAGAAGATCTCCATGAAAAATTATAAATTACAAATGAAAATCCCAAAGGACTGCTAAAATATATGACATGAATTGAACTCTTGTAGTTATTATCACTAGAGAATTATAATATGCAATACTGCCTCCTTCCTTCCCTTCTTTCTTCAGATATTCATTCAATATCTTCTATGTGCCTGGTACTAGAGATACAGAGAAGGAGTCCTGGTGGCACAGTGGTTGAGCACTCAACTACTGCTGAAAGGTTGGCAGTTCAAGCCCACCAGCAACTCTGCAGCAGAAAGATGTGGCAGTCTGCTTCCGTAAAGATTTACTGCCTTGGAAACCCTATGGGGCAGTTCTACTTAGTCCTGTAGGGTTGCTCTGAGTTGGAATCAACTGGACAGCAATGGGCTTGGTTTAATGGGTGGAGATAAACAAATGAATAAGGTCCTTTCAGGACCTCACAGTTTAGAGAGCATTATGGACAACTGAATAGTCATAGTACAGTATGTTATGGTAGGGAGGTTAGGATTTGAGATGAGCACTGAGGAGGGTTATTTGTGTGTGTGTGTATGTGTAATGCCAGAGAAGTGATAATCTGTATTAAAGTACTGTTTAACCCAGAATTCTTATTTCTGTGCTTTTTTGGATTTCTTAATAAAATTATCATATCTGATGGTTTATTAACTTTAGATACACAGAATGTGATGGTGCTCGCTCATAGGAAATGATAGACTGGATACCTACTGTGTTATAAAGAGTCAATATCACCCTAGAGTTTAATTCATCATTTAAATAAATGTCTGGGAGAAGAAAACATACTGTCTTGATATATTTTGAATCACTATATTCTTATTATGAATTAAATTTATTTTAATTCCATTTAGACATTTGCTCGGCGTGCTTTAGCTAAAATTGATGAGTTAAGACAACTGGAATTAATGAGTTCCTCGCGGCCACAGGAAGAATCTAGAAGACATTACAGAGAGGCCACAATAAAGGTATAAAAATTTCATAAAATAAAAGAAATTTACAGCACTCTACAATTGATTAAATACTTAATATTAGTAGTTGGAAAGTACACACTATTGTTTCTTCATAAATAATTCTTCTTTCTGAGGCAGATGGCAGTGATGATCTTCAAAAGAGGAGTATTTGAATCTAGAAGAAAAAGCAAATCTATCTTTAGACCAAAGCAAAGAGTTAACCTAAGGGAAGCACAAACTGTAAGTCTAACAATGCCGTCTCTCTGTAAGGCTCTTTCTGCAGTGTATTTGTCTTATACCTCTGCATCTTTTAAATCTTATCACTAAGTATTAAATCCTGCCCCTGGTGCTGTGTACCAATGGACAAATACAGAGGAGAATGTTTTCCCCAATTTGGATGTGGCCTCACTTCTTCCCTTTCTCGAAGCTTTTGTGCCTTAGCACAATCCCAGTTTTGTAACTTTAAAAGGGCCAAGGACTGAAGAAGAGCCTGAGCAAGGTACAAATGTACACACTCTTGCAAATAAACAGGCCTCTGAGTAGTTTTTTTTTGTTTTTTTCTGAGTAGTTCTGCGTAGTCCTTTGTCTATGTTGAGTGTTAACTTAGAAGGCTTTGAGGTTGAAAAGAAGGTGGAGGCACCTTTTCTCATCAAGCTTTTCAGGCTTCACCTTTGAGAGTGTTGAGGAACTAGGTTAGACTGTAGCAGCGAGCAACCCCCACATCTTGGTGGCTTACAACGATTCATTTTCCACTTGAGTTGGATGTCCTTGTAGTTATCAGGGAGACTCTGCTGTGATAGTGGCTCAGTGTTGCCTGAGAAGCAGCCCTCATTTAGAAAATTGCTGGTTGTTCTGTCAGAAGAAAAAAAAGAGCCCTGGAGGATCTCGTAGGGGCAATAATACTCAGTATGGAAGGGGCTTAAGTCTCTTCTAACCTGTCAAAACTGGTCACATGGCCCCTCCCAAACACAAGGGGCACTATTTTGCAGGCAGCACCAAGGACTCCCACAGGGAGGGAATGGGAAATAGTTTTACCTTGTGGAGTCCCCTGTGCCCTTTCTCTCTCCTGCCTTTTTCTGCCACTGCCTTCTCCTTTGCCTTTCTGAGTCTCAGTATCACTTCAGGCCTAGTTCCATATTTCTTTGAAGCTTTTCTGGTTGTTCTCAATGGCCATAAACTCTCTTCTGTGAGCTTCTATGTTAGCACTGAAAATGAAAGTGAGGGAGAAGCCAAGCAGTTTCTGACAAAAGAGTTATAGAGTCTCAGGACCTGGAAGGGATTTAAAAATCATCGGTCGTTTTCTATTATAGGTGGAGGGAAAATAGCTCAGAGTATTTAAATCATTGGCTCAAGGTACAAAGCCAGCTGCTAGCAGAACTGGAACCAGAACCCAAATGCTAGACACCTAAATTCAATGATTTCCCACTACACCGATGACTGCTGTTCTCTTTCCTCATATTTTCTTATACCATTTAGGAGTAATTTTTTTCTTTTAAATAAATTATAATATTTAAGTAAAAATATTATTTGAGCACAGTATCTTTCTATTGCTACTTAGTGTGACCATGATGTATCTACCGGTAAGCCCAGAAATCCATTTTATATATCCTTTTAAAATCATATTTGTTATGTAGCAACAGTATACAATTGGTAGCGGTGGTCACTTGCCATATTGTAGGCAATTCCTTGGATAAGCTGTTGAACTTGGTGTTGTTAGTAATGCTGTAGCCTTTGTAAGAGACCCGTTGAACCTGTTTCCGTCGAGTTAATTTCAACTCACAGCGATCCTAGAGGAGGGAGTAGAACTGCCCCATTGGGTTTCCAAGGAGTGGCTGGGGGATTCAAACCGCAAACCTTTTGGTTAGCAGCCGAGCTCTTTAACCACAATACCACCAGGGCTCCCTTTGTAAGACGGGAGGGGACAATATTTTTCTCACGAAGGAGGGGACAAATTTTCTCACTAGCATTTTTATTTCCTCTGATCAAACAAAATTCAAGTATCCAAAGCTGCAAGACTGAATAGCCGCTGTGTTAAAAGGAGTCAGTATCAGCCTAGAGTTTAATTCATAGGTTAACTCAGATATCTAGGAGAATAACCAGTGGTTAAGAGTTTGGCTGCTAACCAAAAGGTCGGCAGTTTGAATCCACCAGCCGCTCCTTGGAAACCCTATAGAGCAGTTCTACTCTGTCCCACAGGGTCACAGTGAGTGGGAATCAACTTGTCGGCAATGGGTTTGGTTTTGGTTTGTCTCGACACATTTTATTAGGCTTTGACTTATAGTCAAATTATTATATTATTAGGATGTGACTTATAGTCATCCTGTTATCAAAATTATATTTTCAAGAAAAATGTTTAAATTTCAGATAGCATTATATTAAAAACTCATTTATTTCTGGTTTCCTTTAAGATAATTGTTATGTGAAAATTTCTTTTTTAGAAAAAAATATTTTAATTGTTAAGTGGGTATTTCTAATAGTGAAAATACTCTTTTTATAATGCCATACTATATTACCTTGATATATTTTACAGAATGTCCTGTTTTATATATACAAAATGATAATTTTATTATGTTTCTACAAAAGAAAGTTATGTTCAACATGCATTAAATCTATTTTCTAAAATATTTTTGAGTTTGTGAATCAGTTGTTAATTCACAGTAAATCATTTTGACTTTCAAAGGATTCTTTTAAGGACTACTAGTTCAGAGGTCTAATGACAGACCATTTAATGATACATTCAATAAATGTTTAAATACCTGTTATATGAACAAGAGAGATAGAGATTATAGCTGTATTCTAGCAGAGAAATTACATAATAAACAAATAAATTATTACAGCTTGTGATAATTTTAAGAAGGAAATAATGATGGTGAAGGGATTAAATGCGTTACATGTAAAGCTCTTAGAATATTCCTGGTACGAGGCCCTCAGTAAATACTATTTATTATTTTTTATTTATTCTTCATGCATTCATTTATTCATTCGACAGCCATGTATTGAATACCTACTGTGATTCCAAGTATGGTGATGGAATATAGAAAAGACTAAGTATCAGTTCTGTCTTTTTGAACAGCCTTGGAATAATGGATGGGATTTGGCTAGATGGAGTAAAGGAGAAGCACTAAGTTAAGGGCTAGAGCATGATCATAGCATGGAAGCAGGAATAAGCAGTTTTTGGGTGGACTGTGAGAAACTGAGCTTGACTAGCATAACAACAAACAACATAGGTGTGTTATATTGGAGAATTAACATTATGCATCTCATGGAGTAGGTGTCATATGGAGACCGCAGTATTTAGAGGTGAAAGAGATTGTATAAGTCATCTTATTCAGCCTTTCAAGCATCCTGACATTTTTAAAGGCTGTGTAGTATTCTATGGCGCCCTGGTGGTGCAATAGTTAAGAGCTTTGGCTGCTAAGCAAAAGGTCAACAGCTCAAACCCACCAGCCACTCCTTGGAAACCCTGTGGGACAGCTCTACTGTATCCTGTAGGGTCGCTGTGAGTTGGAGTCGACTCAACAGCAACGGGTTTATAATATCCTGTGCAGTATTTGTGCCATATGTATTTAACATTTCTATTATTGGAGCCCTGGTGGCACAGTGGTTAAGAGCTACGGTTGCTAACCAAAAGATCAGCAGTTCAAATCCATGAGCCACTCCTTGGATACCCTATGGGGTAGTTCTACTCTGTCCTATAGGGTCTATTGAGTCAGAATCAACTCTATGGCAATGGTTTTTTGTTTGTTATTATTATAGTTGTTTCCAATTATTTTGCTATTATAAATATTGACTTAACATCTTCAGGCATGCTATTATTTTATTTTCTGTGGATAAAATTCAAGGTGTGGATTACTAAATCAAAGGGTACACTTTTATTTCTTTTGATACATATTGCTAACTTGATTTCCACAATAGGTATTTCTGTTTCAAGCTGACAGCCAGCATGTATCAATGTCACTATAAACTATTATCATTTTGATGTTATTATTTCTTGAAAAAAATTTTTTTTTATTAACTTTTATTAAGCTTCAAGTGAACATTTACAAATCCAGTCAGTCTGTCACATATAAGTTTACATACATCTCACTCCCTACTCCCACTTGCTCTCCCCCTCTTGAGTCAGCCCTTTCAGTCTCTCCTTTCGTGACAATTTTGCCGGCTTCTCTCTCTCTCTATCCTCCCATCCCCCCTCCAGACAAGAGTTGCCAACACAATCTCCAGTGTCCACCTGATATAATTAGTTCACTCTTCATCAGCGTCTCTCTCCCACCCGCTGACCAGTCCCTTTCATGCCTGATGAGTTGTCTTCGGGGATGGTTCCTGTCCTGTGCCAACAGAAGGTCTGGGGCCCATGGCCGCCGGGATTCCTCTAGTCTCAGTCAGACCATTAAGTTTGGTCTTTTTATGAGAATTTGGGGTCTGTATCCCACTGATCTCCTGCTCCCTCAGGGGTCCTGTGTTGTGCTCCCTGTCAGGGCAGTCATCTATTGTGGCCGAGCACCAACTAGTTCTTCTGGTCTCAGGATGATGTAGGTCTCTGGTTCATGTGGCCCTTTCTGTCTCTTGGGCTCTTAGTTGTCATGTGGCCTTGGTGTTCTTCATTTTCCTTTGCTCCAGGTGGGTTGAGACCAATTGCTGCATCTTAGATGGCCGCTTGTTAGCATTTAAGACCCCAGACGCCACATTTCAAAGTGGGATGCAGAATGATTTCATAATAGAATTATTTTGCCAATTGACTTAGAAGTCCCCGCAAACCATGTTCCCCAGACCCCCGCCCTTGCTCCGCTGACCTTTGAAGCCTTCATTTTATCCCGGAAACTTCTTTGCTTTTGGTCCAGTCCAATTGAGCTGACCTTCCATGTATTGAGTGTTGTCTTTCCCTTGACCTAAAGCATTTCTTATCTACTGATTAATCAATAAAAAACCCTCTCCCACCCTCCCTCCCTCCCCCTGCTTGTAACCACAAAAGTATGTGTTCTTCTCAGGTTTACTATTACTCAAGATCTTATAATAGTGGTCTTATACAATATTTGTCCTTTTGCCTCTGACTAATTTCGCTCAGCATAATGCCTTCCAGGTTCCTCCATGTTATGAAATGTTTCACAGATTCGTCACTGTTCTTTATCGATGCGTAGTATTCCATTGTGTGAATATACCACAATTTATTTACCCATTCATCCGTTGATGGACACCTTGGTTGCTTCCAACTTTTTGCTATTGTAAACAGAGCTGCAATAAACATGGGTGTGCATATATCTGTTTGTATGAAGGCTCTTGTATCTCTAGGGTATATTCCCAGGAGTGGGATTTCTGGGTTGTATGGTAGTTCTATTTGTAACTGTTTAAGATAACGCCAGATAGATTTCCAAAGTGGTTGTACCATTTTACAGTCCCACCAGCAGTGTATAAGAGTTCCAATCTCTCCGCAGCCTCTCCAACATTTATTATTTTGTGTTTTTTGGATTAATGCCAGCCTTGCTGGTGTGAGATGGAATCTCATCGTAGCTTTAATTTGCATTTCTCTAATGGCTAATGATCGTGAGCATTTTCTCATGTATCTGTTAGCTGCCTGAATATCGTCTTTAGTGAAATGTGTGTTCATATCCTTTGCCCACTTTTTGATTGGGTTGTTTGTCTTTTTGTGGTTGAGTTTTGACAGAATCATGTAGATTTTAGAGATCAGGTGCTGGTCGGAGATGTCATAGCTGAAAATTCTTTCCCAGTCTGTAGGTGGTCTTTTTACTCTTTTGGTGAAGTCTTTAGATGAGCATAGGTGTTTGATTTTTAGGAGCTCCCAATTATCGGGTTTCTCTTCATCATTTTTGGTAATGTTTTGTATTCTGTTTATGCCTTATATGAGGGCTCCTAGGGTTGTCCCAATTTTTTCTTCCATGATCTTTATCGTTTTAGTCTTTATGTTTAGGTCTTTGATCCACTTGGAGTTAGTTTTTGTGCATGGTGTAAGGTATGGGTCCTGTTTCATTTTTTTATTTTATTTTATTTATTTATTTTTTTAATAACTTTTATTAAGCTTCAAGTGAACGTTTACAAATCCAATCAGTCTGTCACATATAAGTTTACATACATCTCACTCCCTACTCCCACTTGCTCTCCCCCTCTTGAGTCAGCCCTTTCAGTCTCTCCTTTCTTGACAATTTTGCCGGCTTCCCTCTCTCTCTATCCTCCCATTCCCCCTCCAGACAAGAGTTGCCAACACAATCTCAAGTGTCCAGCTGATATAATTAGCTCACTCTTCATCAGCATCTCTCTCCCACCCGCTAACCAGTCCCTTTCATGTCTGATGTTGTCTTCGGGGATGGTTCCTGTCCTGTGTCAGCAGAAGGTCTGGGGACCATGGCCGCCGGGATTCCTCCAGTCTCAGTCAGACCATTAAGTTTGGTCTTTTTATGAGAATTTGGGGTCTGTATCCCACTGATCTCCTGCTCCCTTAGGGGTCCTCTGCTGTGCTCCCTGTCAGGGCAGTCATCGATTGTGGCCAGGCACCAACTAGTTCTTCTGGTCTCAGGATGATGTAGGTCTCTGGTTCATGTGGCCCTTTCTGTCTCTTGGGCTCTTAGTTGTCGTGTGGCCTTGGTGTTCTTCATTTTCCTTTGCTGCAGGTGGGTTGAGACCAATTGCTGCATCTTAGATGGCCGCTTGTTAGCATTTAAGACCCCAGACGCCACATTTCAAAGTGGGATGCAGAATGATTTCATAATAGAATTATTTTGCCAATTGACTTAGAAGTCCCCGCAAACCATGTTCCCCAGACCCCCGCGCTTGCTCCGCTGACCTTTGAAGCATTCATTTTATCCCGGAAACTTCTTTGCTTTTGGTCCAGTCCAATTGAGCTGACCTTCCATGTATTGAGTGTTGTCTTTCCCTTCACCTAAAGCAGTTCTTATCTACTGAGTAATCAATAAAAACCCTCTCGCACCCTCCCTCCCTCCCCCCCTCGTAACCACAAAAGTATGTGTTCTTCTCAGGTTTACTATTACTCAAGATCTTATAATAGTGGTCTTATACAATATTTGTCCTTTTGCCTCTGACTAATTTCGCTCAGCATAATGCCTTCCAGGTTCCTCCATGTTATGAAATGTTTCACAGATTCGTCACTGTTCTTTATCGATGCGTAGTATTCCATTGTGTGAATATACCACAATTTATTTACCCATTCATCCGTTGATGGACACCTTGGTTGCTTCCAACTTTTTGCTATTGTAAACAGAGCTGCAATAAACATGGGTGTGCATATATCTGTTTGTATGAAGGCTCTTGTATCTCTAGGGTGTATTCCCAGGAGTGGGATTTCTGGGTTGTATGGTAGTTCTATTTGTAACTGTTTAAGATAACGCCAGATAGATTTCCAAAGTGGTTGTACCATTTTACAATCCCACCAGCAGTGTATGAGAGTTCCAATCTCTCCGCAGCCTCTCCAACATTTATTATTTTGTGTTTTTTGGATTAATGCCAGCCTTGCTGGTGTGAGATGGAATCTCATCGTAGCTTTAATTTGCATTTCTCTAATGGCTAATGATCGAGAGCATTTTCTCATGTATCTGTTGGCTGCCTGAATATCTTCTTTAGTGAAATGTGTGTTCATATCCTTTGCCCCCTGTTTCATTTTTTTTGCAAATGAATATCCAGTTATGCCAGCACCATTTGTTAAAAAGGCTTTCTTTTCCCCAATTAATTGACACTGGTCCTTTGTCAAATATCAGCTGCTCATACATGGATGGATCTATGTCTGGGTTCTCAATTCTGTTCCATTGGTCTATGTGCCTGTTGTTGTACCAGTACCAGGCTGTTTTGACTACTGTGGCTGTATAATAGGTTCTGAAATCAGGTAAAGTGAGGCCTCCCACTTTCTTCTTCTTTTTCAGTAGTGCTTTGCTTATCCAGGGCTTCTTTCCCTTCCATATGAAATTGGTGATTTGTTTCTCTATCCCCTTAAAATATGACATTGGAATTTGGATAGGAAGTGCATTAAATGTATAGATGGCTTTTGGTAGAATAGACATTTTTACTATGTTAAGTCTTCCTATCCATGAGCAAGGTATGTTTTTCCACTTAAGTATATCCTTTTGAATTTCTTGTAGTAGAGCTTTGTAGTTTTCTTTGTATAGGTCTTTTACATCCTTGGTAAGATTTATTCGTAAGTATCTTATCTTCTTGGGGGCTACTGTGAATGGTATTGATTTGGTTATTTCCTCTTCGGTGTTCTTTTTGTTGATGTAGAGGAATCCAAGTGATTTTTGTATGTTTATTTTATAACCTGAGACTCTGCCAAACTCTTCTATTAGTTTCAGTAGTTTTCTGGAGGATTCCTTAGGGTTTTCTGTGTATATAATCATGTCATCTGCAAATAGTGATAACTTTACTTCCTCCTTGCCAATCCGGATACCTTTTATTTCTTTGTCTAGCCTAATTGCCCTGGCTAGGGCTTCAAGCACGGTGTTGAATAAGAGCGGTGATAAAGGGAATCCTTGTCTGGTTCCCGTTCTCAAGGGAAATGCTTTCAGGTTCTCTCCATTTAGAGTGATATTGGCTGTTGGCTTTGCATAGATGCCCTTTATTATGTTGAGGAAATTTCCTTCAATTCCTATTTTGGTAAGAGTTTTTATCATGAATGGGTGTTGGACTTTGTCAAATGCCTTTTCTGCATCAATTGATAAGATCATGTGGTTTTTGTCTTTTGTTTTATTTATGTGATGGATTACATTAATGGTTTTTCTGATATTAAACCAGCCTTGCATACCTGGTATAAATCCCACTTGATCGTGGTGAATTATTTTTTTGATGTGTTGTTGGATTCTATTGGCTAGAATTTTGTTGAGGATTTTTGCATCTATGTTCATGAGGGATATAGGTCTATAATTTTCTTTTCTTGTAATGTCTTTACCTGGTTTTGGTATCAGGGAGATGGTAGCTTCATAGAATGAGTTGGGTAGTATTCCGTCATTTTCTATGCTTTGGAATACCTTCAGAAGTAGTGGTGTTAACTCTTCTCTGAAAGTTTGGTAGAACTCTGCAGTGAAGCCGTCCGGGCCAGGGCTTTTTTTTGTTGGGAGTTTTTTGATTACTGTTTCAATCTCTTTTTTTGTTATGGGTCTATTTAGTTGTTCTACTTCTGATTGTGTTAGTTTAGGTAGGTAGTGTTTTTCCAGGAATTCATCCATTTCTTCTAGATTTTCAGATTTGTTAGAGTACAATTTTACGTAGTAATCTGAAATGATTCTTTTAATTTCATTTGGTTCTGTTGTGATGTAGTCCTTCTCGTTTCTTATTCGGGTTATTTGTTTCCTTTCCTGTATTTCTTTAGTCAGTCTAGCCAATGGTTTACCAATTTTGTTAATTTTTTCAAAGAACCAGCTTTTGGCTTTGTTAATTCTTTCAATTGTTTTTCTGTTCTCTAATTCCTTTAGTTCAGCTCTAATTTTTATTATTTGTTTTCTTCTGGTGCCTGATGGATTCTTTTGTTGCTCACTTTCTATTTGTTCAAGTTGTAGGGACAGTTCTCTGATTTTGGCTCTTTCTTCTTTTTGTATGTGTGCATTTATCGATATAAATTGGCCTCTGATCACTGCTTTTGCTGTGTCCCAGAGGTTTTGATAGGAAGTATTTTCATTCTCGTTGCTTTCTAAGAATTTCCTTATTCCCTCCTTAATGTCTTCTATAACCCAGTCTTTTTTCAGGAGGGTATTGTTCATTTTCCAAGTATTTGATTTCTTTTCCCTAGTTTTTCTGTTATTGATCTCTAGTTTTATTGCCTTGTGGTCTGAGAAGATGCTTTGTAATATTTCGATGTTTTGGACTCTGCAAAGGTTTGTTTTATGACCTAATATGTGGTCTATTCTAGAGAATGTTCCATGTGCGCTAGAAAAAAAAGTATATTTTGCAGCAGTTGGGTGGAGAGTTCTGTATAAGTCAATGAGGTCAAGTTGGTTGATTGTTGTAATTAGATCTTCCGTGTCTCTATTGAGCTTCTTTCTGGATGTCCTGTCCTTCTCCGAAAGTGATGTGTTGAAGTCTCCTAGTATAATTGTGGAGGTATCTATCTCACTTTTCAGTTCTGTGAAAATTTGATTTATGTATCTTGCAGCCCTGTCATTGGGTGCATAAATATTTAATATGGTTATGTCTTCCTGATCAATTGTCCCTTTTATCATTATATAGAGTCCTTCTTCATCCTTTGTGGTGGATTTAAGTCTAAAGTCTATTTTGTCAGAAATTAATATTGCTACTCCTCTTCTTTTTTGCTTATTGTTTGCTTGATATATTTTTTTCCATCCTTTGAGTTTTAGTTTGTTTGTGTCTCTAAGTCTAAGGTGTGTCTCTTGTAGGCAGCATATAGGTGGATCGTGTTTCTTTACCCAGTCTGTGACTCTCTGTCTCTTTATTGGCGCATTTAGTCCATTTACATTCAGCGTAATTATAGATAAATAAGTTTTTAGTGCTGTCATTTTGATGCCTTTTTATGTGTGTTGTTGACAATTTCATTTTTCCACATACTTTTTTGTGCTGAGGCGTTTTTCTTAGTAAATTGTGAGATCCTCATTTTCATAGTGTTTGACTTTATGTTAGTTGAGTCGTTACGTTTTTCTTGGCTATTATCTTGAGTTATAGAGTTGTTATACCTTTTTATGGTTACCTTATTATTTACCCCTATTTTTCTAAGTAAAAACCTAACTTGTATTGTTCTATGTCGCCTTGTATCACTGTCCATCTGGCAGTTCAATGCCTCCTGTATTTAGTCCCTCTTTTTGATTATTGTGATCTTTTACCTATTGACTTCCATGATTCCCTGTTATGTGTATTTTTTTTTTAATTAATCTTAATTTGTTTGTTTTTGTGATTTCCCTATTTGAGTTGATATCAGAACGTTCTGTTTTGTGACCTTGTGTTGTGCTGGTATCTGATATTATTGGTTCTCTGACCAAACAATATCCTTTAGTATTTCTTGTAGCTTTGGTTTGGTTTTTGCAAATTCTCTAAACTTGTGTTTATCTGTAAATATCTTAATTTCTCCTTCATATTTCAGAGAGAGTTTTGCTGGATATATGATCCTTGGCTGGCAGTTTTTCTCCTTCAGTGTTCTGTATATGTCGTCCCATTCCCTTCTTGCCTGCATGGTTTCTGCTGAGTAGTCTGAACTTATTCTTATTGATTCTCCCTTGAAGGAAACCTTTCTTTTCTCCCTGGCTGCTTTTAAAATTTTCTGTTTATCTTTGGTTTTGGCGAGTTTGATGATAATATGTCTTGGTGTTTTTCTTTTTGGATCAATCTTAAATGGGGTTCGATGAGCATCTTGGATAGATATCCTTTCGTCTTTCATGATGTCAGGGAAGTTTTCTGTCAGGAGTTCTTCAACTATTTTCTCTGTGTTTTCTGTCCTCCCTCCCTGTTCTGGGACTCCAATCACATGCAAGTTATCCTTCTTGATAGAGTCCCACATGATTCTTAGGGTTTCTTCATTTTTTTAAATTCTTTTGTCTGATTTTTTTTCAGCTATGTTGGTGTTGATTCCCTGGTCCTCCAGATGCCCCAGTCTGCATTCTAATTGCTCGAGTCTGCTCCTCTGACTTCCTAGTGCGTTGTCTAATTCTGTAATTTTATTGTTAATCTTTTGGACTTCTACGTGCTGTCTCTCTATGGATTCTTGCAACTTATTAATTTTTCCACTATGTTCTTGAATAATCTTTTTGAGTTCTTCAACAGTTTTATCAGTGTGTTCCTTGGCTTTTTCTGCAGTTTGCCTTATTTCATTTGTGATGTCTTGAAGCATTCTGTAAATTAGTTTTTTATATTCTGTATCTGATAATTCCAGGATTGTATCTTCATTTGGGAAAGATTTTGATTCTTTTGTTTGGGGGCTTGTAGAAGCTGTCATGGCCTGCTTCTTTAAGTGGTTTGATATGGATTGTTGTCTCCGAGCCATCACTGGGAAACTAGTTTTTCCAGAAAATCTCCTAAAAAAAGATGCAGTCAGATCCCTATCAGAGTTCTCCCTCTGGCTCAGGCTATTCGGATGTTAATGGAGCCGCCTGGGAAGGGTGGGGGAGGGATCAGAGAGCTAGGAGTGTAGCACCTCAGAATATAGCCAGAGTTGCTTGTCTTGCTTGGAATGACTATTATATCTGAGATTCCCGCGGGGCGCGTTGCCTATGTGTGCTGGCTGTGTGGAGATTGCCCCCGGGGGGTCTGGCCCGCTGGAGTCAAGGTCAGATCCTCCACTTCCAGTCCCATGCCCAGCGTCAAGGCTCCCCTACTGGGACGGTGCACTCTCGACTCCAAAATCAGTCGCTGCCTCCCGGGGACTTCTCGTCCCTCCAGCCGCGTTGCCTTGCCGCCCCCGCGAACCGGTTGGGCCGCCTCCTGGGGTTAGTTCAGATGGGTGGAGCAGGTCCCCGTGCTTGTGCCGTGACCGAGTGTCCCGGCTGGGACGCTGTTCTCCCCGCTCCAATACCAGTCGCTGCCTCCCGGGGACTTCTCCTACCGGCTGTGTCCCACGCCGCCCGCGCGACCCAACTGGGCCCCCTCCCGGGGTTAGTTCAGGGGGGTGGAGCAGCTCTCCGTGTTTATGCCGTACCTGCGTCCAGTCCAAATCCCGGCGGGATGGTTCCCTGGCTGGGACGCTGCTCTTCCGGTTCCAAGACCAGTCACTGCCTCCCGGGGACTTCTCCTACCGGCTGCGTCCCATGCCTCCCGCGGAACCGGCTGGTTCCCCTCCCGGGGTTAGTTCAGGGGGGTGGAGCAGCTCTCTGTGCTTGTGCCGTACCTGACTGGTACGCTGGCTCCAGGCTCTGAAAACAATCGCTGCTTCCCCGTATTAGTTCGTTCTCCGTCTCTAAATCTGTGTTTGTTGTTCAGGGTTCGTAGATTGTTATGTATGTGATCGATTCACTTGTTTTTCCGTGTCTTTGTTGTAAGAGGGATCCGAGGTAGCGTCTGCCTAGTCCGCCATCTTGGCCGAAAATTTTTTTGATAATTCAACTTTCATATACTGGCTTTTTTTTTAACTTCCTTTCTTTGATCCAACTTTCCCTTTTATTTGTGCTTACTCTTTTTGTTTCCTTTCTTGTGAATTATCTTTCAGTCTTTGACCATTTATCTACTAGAGATTTTAATTTTTAAAATATATTTGAATAAGCACATTATTTTATAGATATTAATATTTTACTTCTCACACTTTACATTGTTTTTCTTATTATTTTTCTTTAATGCTTATTTTACAGATCTTTTAAATATTTATATTTTAAAATCTAATCATTATTATTCATCCACAGCTCTGACAAATTTTCTATTCCACTTTCTGGTAGTTTTTCTATGACTTTTTAAAAAATAATTTCACTCTTTAATCTATCTTTTGTCATTTCATTTTGAACATTTCCAATTATTAGAAAGTTTATTATGCTATTCAAATATATATTTTTAAAACTTTGTTTTAACCTAGAGTAAAAATCTTAAAAGAACTCCTTAACTGTGTTCGTAAGGAAAGAGGGGGCAGGCATGAAGTTCCAGTTTTACGAGGTTTTTAACATATCAGTTAACCTGTAGATTGAAAAGGCTTAGAAACTACTAAGTAGGGAAGCTAGTGTTTGGGGAAAAATAGTCCAAAACAGCTTCACCCCTGCTTTTGCTTCTCTGTCTTTCTCATTTGACCAAAGAAGAGAAAAGGAGCAAGGGAATCATGAGAATAATGTGGGCATCTTCTAGCCAGACATGAGTTCTAGAAAATAGAGCCATCTCTCTTAGTTATTGCCAATCTAAATACAGATAAGAGATCATTTGTGGTTGTGTCAGAGAGAATTAAGGATGGAGGCAGGTCATCTACAGGAGGTGAAATCACTCTGGGCCAGTACAAAACAGAGTGGCTGGGAACTCACGTAGGGCTCTTAACTGCCTGATGTAGCTGAGGATTATTAGTATACAGCTGGTCACCTCTTCTTCAGAATTAACTACTGAAAGCCTACTTATACTACAGATTTTGGTAAGCTTGTTACCAGGTGGAAACCCCAGGTTCTTGCTCAGCATGGCTCATATAAGCCGATAAACGGGAACCTGAGGTGGGAGAACAGGAAAAACACCTTTACTTCATTGTGCAAGGAAAAGGAGTCAGCTGAAGCTGCTGCCGCCAAGACTACTTCCCAACGTGAGGAGAAAAGTTACTTTTCAGGGGTTTACAATTAGGGAGTTCATACAAGTTATGTCAGCAACATTCTTAATCATACTACACAGGTGCAATGGGGTGTACATACAACTTCCAAGCAGAAGCAGGATTTAAATGCAAAGCAGGAGGGGGGTGAGGAGGAAGCCCAGCAAAGGAAACAGGATTTTTAATGCAACACTGTGGGGGAGGAAGCCAAGCAAAGAAAACAGGATTTTAAAATTTTTATTTATTTAAATTTTTTTTTATTATTATTGTACTTTAGATGAAGGTTTAAAGAACAGACTCGTTTCTCATTAAACAGTTAGTACACATATTGTGTTATGACATTGGTAAACAACCCCACAACATGTCAACACTCTCCCTTCTTGACATTGGGTTCCCTATTACCAGCTTTCCTGTTCCCTCTTGCCTTCTAGTCCTTGCCCCTGGCCTGGCGTGCCCCTTTAGTCTTGTTTTGTTAACGGGCCTGTCTAATCTTTGGCTGAAGGGTGAACTTCGGAAGTGACTTAATTATTGAGCTAAAAGGGTGTCCAGGGGCCATATTCTCGGGTTTCTGTAGTCCCTGTCAGGCCAGTAAGTCTGATCTTTTTTTGTGAGTTAGAATGTTGTTCTACATTTTTCTCCAGCTCTGTCAGGGGCCGTCTCTTGTGATCTCTGTCAGAACAGTCAGTGGTGGTAGCGGTGCACCATCTATCTGTTCTGGACTCAGTCTGGTGGAGGCCATGGTAAATGTGTTCCATTAGTTCTTTGGACTAATCTTTCCCTTGTATGTTTAGTTTTCTTCATTCTTACTTGCTCCCGAAGGGGTGAGGCTATCTTAGATGGCCACTCACAGGCTTTTAAGACCCCAGAAGCTGCTTGCCAAAGTAGAATGTAGAACATTTTCTTTATAAACTGTTATGCCAATTGAGCTAGATGTTCCCCAAGACCATGGTTCCCACAGCCCTTAGCTCAGCAGTTCGGTTCCTCAGGGAGTTGGGATGTGTCTGTGGAGCTTCCATGACCTTGCCTTGTACAAGTCATGCAGGCTTCCCTAGTATTGTGTACTATTTTTACCCTTCACCAAAGTTACCACCTATCTATTGTCTGTTTAGTGTGTTTCCATTCCCTCCCTAGTAATCATCAAAAATTGTTCCTTTTTGTGTGTTAACCTTTTCGTGAATTTTTACAGCAGTGCTCTCATGCAATATTTGTCCTTTTCTGATTGCCTTATAGGGTTGCTATGAGTTGGAATCAACTCGACGGCACTAGGTTTGATTTGGTTTTGGTTTTATTTCACTCAGTGTAATGCCCTCCAGGTTTACCCATGTTTTGCGATGCTTCACAGATTCATCATTGTTCTTTATTGTTGCATAATATTCCATTGTGTGTATGTACCATAGTTTGTTTATGCATTCTTCTGTTGATGGGCATCTGGGTTGTTTCCAAAAAGAGGATTTTTAATATAATACTGTCTGGGCTCTGTCTCAAGCTTATTCAAATATATTTTAATAATGAGCCCTGGTGGCCCAGCGGTTAAGGGGTTGGATGCTAACTAACAGGTTGTCAGTTCAGATCTACCAGCCGCTCCTTGGAAACCCTATGGGGCAGTTCTACTCTGTCCTATAGGGTTGCCATGAGTGGAAATTGACTCAGTAGCAACAGGTTTTTTTTTTTTTTTTTAATTAGTGTTTCAAATTTGAGTTTGAGGACCTTCTACATTAGATTCTTCCTCAGTATTTATTAAAAATACCCACCCAGACCCACTGAATCTCTGGAGATTTGATATGGGCATGTAAGAATCACCCGGTGGGATTCTTACGCAACTGAAGTTTGACCATCAGTTCCTTCAGGCTGTAAGTAAGGTACCATCAGGCATGTGGACATGTGATGCTGGCCTAATACAAAGACAGTAAAAATAAGCTACCATTTTATGCTGCCTTACATACACAAACATATAAGAAAAGCAAAGTCTTCCATGTAATGATGGTGTGACATAAATTTTAAAGGGAGTCTGGAGAGACACTTCAAAAAATGAAAACCAAAAAAACAGTGTGTCTTTTTTTCTTTACCTTATAATATCCTAACCATAGAACTTTAAAAAAATTGACTTTTTTTTTCTCAATTCCAGTCACCATGGCCACGTACTCTTACGGAAAGGTTGTTGGATGAGATGTTCGATAGCACTGCATCCCGGTTTCTGGCCGTTTTAGAAGCTCTTTCTGATTCAAATAGACGGATACTGCAAACGGGTCCTGTTGTTACAGATGAAATAGAGCTTCGTGATGTTGCCTCAGAACTGTTTATAGCAGGAAGAGAACTTTTAATAGGTAAATAAGGTGTTAAGATAATATTTTTTGGTAGAACATGCACAACAAAAATTGTAGCATGGTAGTTTACACACAAGAAACTGATATCTTATTCAATTTATATTGACCTGGAATTAAGCCAACCTGCTAAACTCAACTGATAATTCAAATAATTATTCAGTATATATTTTTGAATTTATTTTATGTATACAGTCATCTGTGAATAATGATAATTCTATTTCTTCCCAGTGCTTAGTCTTTCTGTGTCTTTTTTCTTGTATCTCTTGCCTTATTGCACTGGCTAGGACCACTAATAAAATGTGGAATGGAAGTGGTGGTAGCTGACATCCTTATTTCATTCAAGATCTCCAATGGAAAGCTTTCAACATTTCACCATTATTTTTGATCTTTGCTGAAGGATTTTTGTAGATAACCTTTATCAGATTAAGGAAGTTTGCTTTTAGTTCCTGGCTTGCTAAATATTTGTTGTTGTTTTTAATCTTGAGTGATTGTTGAATTTTTATCAAAAGTCTTTTCTGGGTTTATTGAGATATATTGAGTTGATCATATGTCTCTTCTCTTTTATTTCTGTTAATGTGATAAATTACATTGATTGCTTATCTAGGAATAAACCTAAGTTGGTGGTAAGAATTATCCTTTTGATATATTACTAGATTTTTGTTTGCTGAAAGTGTTGGAAAGCAAAAATGTCACTTTGAGGGCTAAGGTGCACCTAACCCAAGCCATGGTATTTTTAATTGCCTCATATGCGTGTAAAAGCTGGACAATGAATAAGGAAGATCGGAGACCAAAGAAAAATTGATGCCTTTGAATTATGGTGTTGGCAAAGAGTACCGAATATACCATTGACTGCCAGAAGAATGAACAAGTCTGTCTTGAAAGAAGTATACTGAAGTGCTCCTTGGAAGCAAAGATGGCAAGACTTCATCTCAAGTACTTTGGGCATGTTATCAGGAGGGACCATTTCTTGGAGAAGGGTATCATGCTTGGTAAAGTGGAGGGTCAGTGAAAAGGGGAAGACCCTCAATGAGATGGATTGACACAGTAGCTACAACAATGGTCTCAAACATAGCAATTATTGTGAGGATGGTACAGGACCGCGCAGTGTTCCATTCTGTTGTACACAGGGTCGCTATGAGTTGGAACCAACTCCAGAGCACCTAACAATAAACAATAATAATGTTTAACACTTTTGCAACTCTGTCCATGAGAGAAATTTGCCTTTCTTTTTTTTTTTTTATAATTTTTATTGTGCTTTAAGTGAAAGTTTACAAATCAAGTCAGTCTCTCACACAAAAACCCACATACACCTTGCTACACACTCCCAATTACTCTCCCCCTAATGAGACAGCCTGCACTCTCCCCCTACTCTCTCTTTTCGTGTCCATTTCGCCAGCGTCTAACCCCCTCCACCCTCTCATCTCCCCTCTAGGCAGGAGATGCCAACATAGTCTCAAGTGTCCACCTGATCCAAGAAGCTCACTCCTCACCAGCATCCCTCTCCAACCCATTGTCCAGTCCAATCCCTGTCTGAAGAGTTGGCTTTGGGACTGGTTCCTGTCCTGGGGCAACAGAAGGTCTGGGGACCATGACCACCAGGGTCCTTCCAGTCTCAGTCAGACCATTAAGTCTGGTCTTACAGGAATTTGGGGTCTGCATCCCACTGCTTTCCTGCTCCCTCAGGGGTTCTCTGTCGTGTTCCCTGTCAGGGCAGTCATTGGTTATAGCTGGGCACCATCTAGTTCTTCTGGTCTCAGGATGATGTAGTCTCTGGTTCATGTGGCCCATTCTGTCTCTTGGGCTCGTAATCGCCTTGTGTCCTTGGTGTTCTTCATTCTCCTTTGATCCAGGTGGGTTGAGACCAATGGATGCTTCTCAGATGGCCACTTGCTAGCGTTTAAGACCCCAGATGCCACTCTCCAAAGTGGGATGCAGAATGTTTTCTTAATAGATTTTATTATGCCAATTGACTTAGATGTCCCCTGAAACCATGGTCCCCAGACCCCTGCCCCTGCTACGCTGGCCTTCAAAGCATTCAGTTTATTTAGGAAACTTCTTTGCTTTTGGTTTAGTCCAATTGTGCTGACCTCCCCTGTATGGTGTGCTGTCTTTCCGTTCACCTAAAGTAGTTGTTATCTACTGTCTAATTAGTGAATGCCCCTCTCCCACCCTCGCTCCTTCCCCCCTCTTGTAACCACGAAAGAATGTTTTCTTCTCAGTTTAAACTATTTCTCAAGTTCTTATAATAGTGGTCTTATACAATATTCGTCCTTTTGCCTCTGACTAATTTCACTCAGCATAATGCCTTCCAGGTTCCTCCATGTTATGAAATGTTTCACAGATTCCTCACTGTTCTTTAACCATGCGTAGCATTCTGTTGTGTGAATATACCGTAATTTATTTATCCATTCATCCATTGGTGGGCACCTTGGTTGCTTCCATCTTTTTGCTATTGTAAACAGTGCTGCAATAAACATGGGTGTGCATATATCTCTTATTTCTCTAGGATATATTCCAAGGAGTGGGATTGCTGGATCATATGGTAGTTGTATTTCTAGCTTTTTAAGGAAACTCCAAATCAGTTTCCAAAGTGGTTGTACCATTTTACATTCCCACCAGCAGTGTATAAGTGTTCCAGTCTCTCCACAACCTCTCCAGCATTTATTGTTTTGTGTTTTTTGGATTAATGCCCAGCCTTGTTGAAGTGAGATGAAATCTCATTGTAGTTTTGATCTGCATTTCTCTAATGGCTAATGATTGTGAACATTTCCTCATATATCTGTTAGCTACTGGAATGTCTTCTTTAGTGAAGTGTCTGTTCATATCTTTTGCCCATTTTTTAATTGGGTTATTTGTCTTTTTGCAGTTGAGTTTTTGCAGTATCATGTAGATTTTAGAGATCAAGCGCTGATTGGAAATGTCATAGCTGAAAACGTTTTCCCAGTCTGTAGGCAGCCTTTTTACTCTTTTGATGAAGTCTTTGGATGAGCATAGGTGTTTGATTTTTAGGAGCTCCCAGTTATCTAGTTTTTCTTCTGCATTTTTAGTAATGTTTTTATACTGTTTATGCTATGTATTACGGCTCCTAAGGTTGTCCCTATTTTTTCTTCCATGATCTTTATCGTTTTAGATTTTATATTTAGGTCTTTGATCCATTTTGAGTTAGTTTTTGTGCATGGAGTGAGGTATGGGTCTTGTTTCATTTTTTTTGCAGATGGATATCCAGTTATGCCAGCACCATTTGTTAAAAAGATTGTCTTTTCCCCATTTAACTGTTTTGGGGCCTGAAATTTCCCTTTCTTGTAATGCCCTTTACTGGTTTTGCTCTCAAGGTTATGCTGGTCTCATAAAATGAGTTGAGAGATGTGCCCTTTTTCTATTACATGGAAGTGTTTGTGTCAAATCAGTGTTATTTCTTCCTAAATATTTTGGTTGAATTTATTGTTGAAGCCATCTGGATCTCGAGTTTTATTTGTGGGAAAATTTTAAATTATGGGTTTATTTCATAGATACAAAACTATTCAGGTTTTCTTTTTATTCTTGTTTTTATTCTCCTATCAGTTTTGATAATTTTTTTCTTGAAATTTTTCTCTTTTATCCAATATTTTCACGTTTTATAAAATTATTTA
Source organism: Loxodonta africana (assembly GCF_030014295.1). Classification (NCBI taxonomy): domain Eukaryota; kingdom Metazoa; phylum Chordata; class Mammalia; order Proboscidea; family Elephantidae; genus Loxodonta; species Loxodonta africana. Next base: position 35,241,183 of record NC_087345.1, on the reverse strand, counting down.
TAATTTATCATTATGACCTTTTTAATGCCTCTGGAATCTGTAGTCTTTTTCATTCCTGGCATTGGCTAGTTTGCCTTCTGTTGCCTTTCTTCAGTTTACCAGATATCCACCAATTTCATTAGTCTTTTCAAAGAAACAGTATTTGTCTTTATTGATCCACTATATTGAAATTCTATTTTATATATTATTAATTTCTATTCTTTACTATTTCCTTCTACTTCCTCAGAATTATTTTACTTTTTTAAAAAGATTTGTTGACTTGAAGCTTAGATAATTGATTTTCAGGCTTTCTTCTTATTTATATATATATATATTTATATATATATATACACACACACACATATTAAGACATTTCTCTCCAAGTGTAGCTATAATTTAGTTTGTACCTGAAGTTTTGATATATTATACCTTCATTATCATTAGGTAAAAAATAATTTCAAATTTCCATTATGATTCTTTCTGTAATAGTTGGGTTATAGATCAAAATATATGGGGATTTTCTAATTATGTTTTTGTTGTAGATTTGTAGCTTAATTATATTGTGATCGGAGGGCATACTGTATGTTATTTGAAACCTTTGAAATTTGTTGAGACTTGCTTTATTGTCTAACTAATGGTCAATTTTGGTAGATAAACTGTATGTACTGGAAAAAATACGTATTCTTTTGTTGGGTGTATTGTTTTATATAGGTTAATGATGTTAAGTTTGTAAATCGTATAGTTAAATCTTCTCTATTGCTATTAATTTTCTTGACTGCTTTTTCTATATGTTACTGAGATAGAAGTGTTAAACGTCTTCTGCTATGCATTTCTGTTGATGTAACACAGCTGGAGCATAGGATGTGCTATGTTCTGCTTTAGCAGATGTTATTTTCCAAAGTGGCTGTAAAAATGGTGCCATGGAGGGAGATCTGACCTCCTGTAACTTCACAACATGGGGGAGGAGAATCACGATCAATAGCCCAAGCTGATTCCTATGAGGTGGAGGTCAGACAAAGCACCTCTCTCCAACCTTTTAGCCAATTCTGACACTGGGCATCCGTCCCACGTCACTTTCCACTTCTCTGCTGGGTTTGATAAATCATTGCAACGGCCACACAGAATTCACAGACAATACTCATGATTATGGGGTTTATTAGCGAAGCAACAGGTAATAATTCAGGATCAGGAATGACTCAGGATACAGTTCTTTGATCAGGACAGCTTCTTCTCAGCTGTGTCCACAGGCAGTCCTCTCACTGGCCCTTGGCCTATCGCATTCTCGGCCCCTCAGCCTCTGCCTTGCTTGAGCAACTATTACCAAGCTCTTTAGCTCCTCCAGTAAGTGCCCGGAGGCACCCTACTCTGCCAGTAAGACTCCTGCTAGAAGGCACTCAGCTTTCTCACTCTGTGGGTTGGGGCATCCACTGTAGACACCTTGCTTCATGGGCTGGGAAGCCCACTGCACTGTCTTGCGCTGGTGCCCTGGTTCTGCTGCTGCACTTTCTCTGCCACCACTTCTTGCTGTCTTGTGCCATCTCTAGTGTTACAGCTCCCTCTCTGGCTCATGAGTCTAGGAGGTTATCGGCGCAGGGATCCTTGGTCCAAAGGACACGTTCCACTCCTGGCTCTTTTTTCTTGATGGTAGGGGGTCCTGTCTTCCTGCCTCTAGGATGGCTCGTTTTAAGCCTAGCAACATGGCCAAACTGACCAATCGCTTCGTTAGGGTTCCATATACCTTATTTATATGGTCTCGCCCCCATGAGGGTGCCATGCACCTTATTTGCATGATTAGCAAGCTGTCCAATATTGGTGAGCCTTAAGCACCTTATTTGCATAGTCCTACCCAATAATTTTTTTTTTTTTTACCCAATAATTTAGTGGGAGTTCTAAGACCATGGTGAGAAAGGCCATATAAAAAGTGCTCTCTCACACTGTAGTGACTTTACCAATTTGCATCCTTATCAGCATTAAAAAAATTTTTTTATTGTGCTTTAAGTGGAAGTTTACAAATCAAGTCAGTCTTTCAGACAAAAATTTATATACACCTTGCTATATACTCCTGGAAACCCTGGTGGCATTGTGGTTAAGTGCTATGGCTGCTAACCAAAGGGTAGGCAGTTTGAATCCACCAGGTGCTCCTTGGAAACTCCATGGGGCAGTTCTACTCTGTCCTACAGGGTCGCTATGAGTCAGAATCGACTTGACGGCACTGGGTTGGTTGGGTTTGTATATCCTCTTAGTTACTCTCCCCCTAATGAGACAGCACACTCCCTCCCTCAACTCTGTGTTTTCGTATCCATTTGGCCAGCTTCTGACTCACTCTGCCCTCTCATCTCCCCTCCAGACAGGAGCTGCACACGTAGTCTCATGTGTCCACTTGATCCAAGAAGATCACTCTTCACCAGTATCATTTTCTGTCCCATAGTCCAGTCAAACCCCTGTCTGAAGAGTTGGTTTTGGGAATGGTTCCTGTCTTGGGCTAACAGAAGGTCTGGGGACCATGACCTCTGGGGTCCTTCTAGTCTCAGTCAGACCATTTAGTTTGGTCTTTTTACGAGAATTTGGGGTCTGCATCCCACTGTGCTCCTGCTCCCTCAGGAGTTCTCTGTTGTGTTCCTTGTCAGGGCAGTCATCGGTTGTAGCCAGGCACCATCTAGTTCTTCTGGCCTCAGGCTGTTGCAGTCTCTGAATTATGTGGCCCTGACTGTCTCTTGGGCTCATAATTACCTTGTGTCTTTGGTGTTCATCATTCTCCTTTGATCCAGGTGGGTTGAGACCAATTGATGCATCTTAGATGGCCACTTGCTAGCATTTAAGACCCCAGACTCCACTCTCCAAAGTGGGATGTAGAATGTTTTCTTAATAGATCTTATTATGCCAATTGACTTAGATGTCCCCTGAAACTGTGGTCGCCAAGCCCCCACCCCTGCTACGCTGGCCTTCCAAATGTTCAGTTTATTCAGGAAACTTCTTTGCTTTTAGTTTAGTCCAGTTGTGCTTACCTCGCCTGTATTGCGTATTGTCTTTCCCTTCATCTAAAATAGTTCTTATCGCTATCTAATTAGTGACTACCCCTCTCCCTCCCTCCTTCCCCACTCTCGTAAACATCAAAGAATGTTTTCTTCTCTGTTTAAACTATTTTTCGAGTTCTTATAATAATGGTCTCATACAATATTTGTCCTTTTGCAACTGCCTAATTTCACTCAGCATAATGCCGTCTAGATTCTTCCATGTTGTGAAATGTTTCATGGATTCATCATCATTCTTTATCAATGCATAGTATTCCATTGTGTGAATATACCATAATTTATCCATTCATCCGTTGATGGGCACCTTGGTTGCTTTCCATCTTTTTGCTGTTGTAAACAGTGCTGCAGTGAACATGGGTGTGCATATATCCATTTGTGTAAAGGCTTTTATTTCTCTAGGATATGTTCCAAGGAGTAGGATTTTTGGATCGTATGGTAGTTCTATTTCTAGCTTTTTAAGGAAGCTCCAAATCAAGTTCCAAAGCGTACCATCTTACATTCCTACCAGCAATGTGTAAGTGTTCCAGTCTCTCCACAACCTCTCCAACATTTATTATTTTGTGTTTTTTTGACTACTGCCAGCCTCGTTGGAGTGAGATGGAATCTCATTGTAGTTTTGATTTGCACTTCTCTAATGGCTAATGATCGTGAGCATTTCCTCATGTAAATCTGTTAGCTACCTGAACGTCTTCTCTAGTGAAGTGTCTGTTCATATCCTTTGCCCATTTTTTTAATTGGGTTATTTGTCTTTTTGTAGTTGAGTTTTTGCAGTATCATGTAGATTTTAGAGATTAAGCGCTGATCGGAAATGTCATAGCTAAAAACTTTTTCCCAGTCTGTAGGTAGTCTTTTCACTCTTTTGGTGAAGTCTTTGGATGAGCGTAGATGTTTGATTTTTAGGAGCTCCCAGTTATCTAGTTTCTCTTCTGCATTGTTAGTAGTGTTTTGTATACTGTTTACGTCATGTATTAGGGCTCCTAGTGTTGTCCCTATTTTTTCTTCCATGATCTTTATCGTTTTAGATTTTTATATTCAGGTCTTTGATCCATTTTGAGTTTGTTTTTGTGCATGTTGTGAGATATGGGTCTTGTTTCATTTTTTTTGCAGATGGATATCCAGTTATGCCAATATAATTTGTTAAACAAACTATCTTTTCTTCATTTAACTGACTTTGGGTCTTTGTTAAATATTAGCGGCTCATATGTGGATGGATTTAAGTCTGGATACTCAATTCTGTCCCTTTGGTCTATGTATCTGTTGTTGTACCAGTACCAGGCTGTTTCGACTACTGTGGCAGTATCATAGGTTCTGAAATCAGGTAGAGGAGGCCTCCCACTTTGTTCTTCTTTTTCAGTAATGCTTTACTTATCCGGGGTCTCTTTCTCTTCGATATAAACTTGGTGATTTATTTTCCCATCTCATTAAAAAACGTCACTGGAATCAAATTGGAATTGCATTGTATCTATAGATGGCTTTTGGTAGAATAGACATTTTTACAATGTTTCTTCCATGAGCAAGGTATGTTTTTCCACTTATGTAGGTCTCTTTTGGTTTCTTGCAGTAGTGTCTTGTAGTTTTCTTTGTGTAGGCCTTTTACATCTCTGGTAAGATATATTCCTAAGTATTTTATCTCCTTGTGGACTACCGTAAATGGTATTGATTTGGTGATCTCCTCCTCGATGTTCTTTTTGTTGGTGTTGAGGAATCCAACTGATTTTTGTATGTTTATCTTGTATCCTGATACTCTGCTGAACTCTTTTATTAGTTTCGGTAGTTTTCTTGAGGATTCTTTAGGGTTTTCTGTGTATAAGATCATGTCATCTGTAAACAGAGATACTTTTACTACTTCTTTACAAATCTGGATGCCCCCTATTTCTTAATCTAGCCTAATTGCTCTGGCTAGGACCTCCAGCACAATGTTGAATAAGAGTGGTGATAAAGGGCATCCTTTTCTGGTTCCTGTCTGAAGGTGAATGCTTTCAGACTCTCTCCATTTGAGATGATGTTGGCTGTTGGCTTTGTATAAATGCCCTTTATTATGTTGAGGAATTTTCCTTCTATTCCTATTTTGCTGACAGTTTTTATCATGAATGGGTGTTGAACTTTGTCAAATGCCTTTTCCGCATCAATTGATAAAATCATGTGGTTCTTGTCTTTTGTTTTATTTATATGATGGATTACATTAATTGTTTTTCTGGTGTCGAACCATCCCTGCATAGCTGGTATGAATCCCACTTGGTCATGGTGAATTATTTTTTTCATATGTTTTTGAATTCTATTGGCTAGAATTTTGTTGAGGATTTTTGCATCTACGTTCCTGAGGGATATAGGTCTGTAAATTTTCTTTTTTTGTGGTGTCTTTACCTGGTTTTGGGGTCAGGGATCTGCTGGCTTCATAGAATGAGTTTGGGAGTAATCTGTCCTTTTTTATGCTCTGAAATACCTTTAGTAGTAGTGGTGTTATCTCTTCTGTGAAAGTCTGGTGGAACTCTGCAGTGAAGCTGTCAGGGCCAGGGCTTTTTTTTGTTGAGAGTTTTTTGATTACCTTTTCAATCTCTTCTTTTTTTTATGGGTCTATTTAGTTGTTCTACCTCTGTTTGTGTTAGTTTAGGTAGGTGGTGTGTTTCTTGGAATTCATCCATTTCTTCTAGGTTTTCAAGTTTGTTAGAGTACAATTTTTCGTAGTAATCTGATGTGATTCTTTTAATTTCAGTTGGGTCTGTTGTAATATCGCTTATCTCATTTCTTATTCGGGTTATTTGCTTCCTCTCCTATTTTTCTTTTTTCAGTTTGGCCAATGGTTTATCAATTTTGTTAATTTTTTCAAAGAACCAGTTTTTGTTCTTGTTAACTCTTTCAGTTGTTTTTCTGTTTTCTATTTAATTTAATTCTGCTCTAATTTTTATTATTTGCTTTCTTCTGGTACCTGAGGGTTTTGTTTGTTGCCCTTTCTATTTGTTCAACTTTTAGGAATAATTCTTTGATTTTGGCCCTTTCTTCTTTTTGGCTGTGTGCATTTATTGATATAAATTGACCTCTGAGCACTGATTTCACTGTGTCCCAAAGGTTCTGATAGGAAGTGTTTTCATTCTCATTGGATTCTATGAATTTCTTTATTCCATCCTTAATGCTTCTATAATGCAGTTGTTTTTGAGCAGAGTATTGTTCAGTTTCCAAGTGTTTGATTTCTTTTCCCTGCCTTTTTTGTTATTGATTTCTACTTTTATGGCGTTGTGGTCGGAGAAGATGCTTTGTAATATTTTGATATTTGGACTCTGCTAAGGCTTGCTTTATGACCTAATATGTAGTCTATTCTAGAGAATGTTCCATGTGCACTAGAAAAGAAAGTATACTTGGCTGCTGTTGGGTGGCATGTTCTGAATATGTCTATGAGGTCAAGTTGGTTGATTGTGGCATTTAGATCTTCCTTCTGGATGTCCTGTCCTGCACTGAAAGTGGTGTTTTGAAGTCTCCTACTATTATTGTGGAGCTGTCTATCTCACTTTTCAGTGTATCTTGTAGCTCTATCATTGGGTGCATAAATATTTATTATGGTTATATCCTCCTGGTATGTTATCAATTAATCATCATATAGTATCCTTCCCTATCCTTTGTGGTGGATTTAACTTTAAAGCCTATTTTGTCAGAATTAATATTGCCACTTCTGCTCTTTTTTGATTGTTGTTTGCTTGACATATTTTTTTTCATCCTTTGAGATTTAGTTTGTGTCTCTAAGTCTAAGGTATGTCTCTTTTAGGCACCATATGGATGGATCATGTTTTTTAATCCATTCGACCACTCTCTGTCTCTTTATTGGTGCATTTAGTCCATTTACATTCAGCGTAGTTATAGATAGGTATGAGTTTAGTGCTGTCATTTTGATGTCTTTTTTTTGTGTGTTGTTGACAGTTTTTTTCCCACTTAATTTTTTGTGCTGAGTAGTTTATCTTTATGTATTGTCTTTTCCTCTTATTCATTGTTGTTGATTTTGTATCTGCTGAGTCTCAATTTTTTTGAGACTCAATTTTTTTTGTATTTTATTTTGATGAGTAGGATAGTCTCTTTTGTGGTTACCTTAATATTTACCCCTATCTTTCTAAGTTTAAACCTAACTTTTGTTTCTTTATATCACCTGTCTTCTTCTCCATATGAAAGATCTATGACTACATTTCTTAGTCCCTCTTTGTTTTAATGTTTTCTTTTACATAATAACATCACTTTTTCCCTGTTTTGAGGTTTTTTTTTTTTTGATTTATTTTTGTGATTTCCTTATCTGGATTGACCCCTGATTGCTCTCTCTAGTGTTCTAGTCTTGGGTTGATACCTGATGTTATTGATTTTCTAACCAAAGAACTCCCTTTAGTATTTCTTGTAGTTTTGGTTTGGTGTTAACGAATTCCGTAAGCTTCTGTTCATCTGGAAATAGCCTAATTTCACCTTCATATTTAAGAGACAGTTTTGCTGGATATATGATCTTGGCTGGCAATTCTTTTCCTTCATTGCTGTATGTAAGTCATCCTGTTGCCTTCTTGCATGCATGATTTCTGCCAAGTAGTCCAAGCTTATTCTTATTGGCTCTCCTTTGTAGGTGACTTTTTGTTTATCCCTAGCTGCTCTTAAAATTCTCTCTTCGTCTTTGGTTTTGGCAAGTTTGATTATAATATGTCTTGGTGACTTTCTTTTAAGATCTACTTATGTGGAGTTCGATGCCCATCTTGGATAGATATCTTCTCATCTTTCACGATATAAGGAATGTTTTCTGCCAACAAATCTTCAACAATTCTCTCTGTATTTTCTGTTATCCCTCCCTGTTCTGGTACTCCAATCACTCGTAGGTTGTTTCTCTTGATAGAGTCCCACGTGATTCTTAAGGTTTCTTCGTTTTTTAAAATTATCTGATTTTTCTTCAAATATATTGGTGTCAAGTCCTTTATTTTCAGTCTCACCAATTCTGCCTTTTACTTGCTCAATTCTGCTCCTCTGACTTTCTAATTCTGTAATTTTATTGTTAATCTTCTGAATTTCTGATTGCTGTGTCTCTATGGATTCTTGCAGGTTATAAAATTTTTCATAATGTTTTGAATAACCTTTTTAATTTTTTATCTACTTTATCTGTATGTTTCTTGGCTTGTTCTGTGTATTTCCTGATCTGCTTCTTGATCTTGTTCCTAAAGTCTTGAAGTGTTCTGTATATTAATCTTTTGTATTCTGCATCTGGTAATTCCAGAAAGGCACCTTCATCCAGAGGATCCATTGATTCCTTGTTTTGAGAGCTTGTTGAAGTGATCATGGCCTGCTTCTTTTTGTGATTTGATATCGACTGTTGTCTCCAAGCCATCTATAAGTTATTGTATTAGTTTATGTTTGCTTATGGTATTCTAGCTTCTTGCTTTGTTTTGTTTTGATATGCCCAAATAGGTAGCTTGAGTGAGCTAGCTTGATTATCTTTGCCTTTGAAGCTCTAACGTCCTGTCACCAGATCGCTAGAGCTGTTATCAGGTATATGTGCCTAGGAGTCCATTTGCTTTTCTTGTATGAATTCAGCTCAGGTGTCCAGATAGTTGGTCATCAAGTGTGTGGTACAGGCTCTGTCCTTTAGTCTGAGAGGGGCAGGGGTGATTGGTTGTAGGTAACAGTATCTGTTTGCAGCAGGGGATCACACTCTCAACAAAGCAGGGGGCTGACAACTGTCCCCCGAAGGTCTGTGAGGAAAGTACCTCCCTGTTCTCTAGAGCACACAGGTGGGTGGGTCCTGTAGACGGACCATGGGAACCCAGTGCTTTTGGTTGTAAGGATTGGGAGGTACCAGTTATCCTTGGACCCCTGTCATGGGTGGCTGGGTGACCTGAATGGAGCTACCAGTCCTTAGGACCCTGATGTTGGTGGTGAGGACCCTGTTTAATAGGCAAAGCACACAGCTGAATCAGTTACAGTCTGCCAACAAGAGCATATTCTCCTTAAACAGACCATACAGGTCGTGCGGTGGGGGTGGGGGGGAAGGTATTCAAAGTCCACGGACTGTCTATGTGTGGACAGGAGCTGCTTCTGTCCTGAGTTCCCCAGCTTAGTGGAGCTGGCAGATTATCTTTTCTCTTACTTGTGAATTTATTCCTTCTCTAAGGCCGGGAGAATGGCTCGGGCTGCTCAGTAGGCCCTATCTCAGGCCCAGGGAAAGCGCTAGCCACTGAAGTCAGCTTGGGGGCTGGGGGTGCAGTAAAATATATGCAAGTAGTTAACTTTTGCTAAGAGTGCCGTTATTCTCTGATTCTGGATTTTTGAGTAGGTTGTGCAGCTGGCTGTTTGTCCCTGAGGAAACTGCAGCCAAACGCTACCACCAGCCTATAGCAGTCGCTCCACGGAATGTTGCCTAAGGGTTCCCAGCGATTCAGGTCTTGCAACTCCTCTCTGCTTCTGAACCGTCTCTCCCTCCCCCTACCCCTCAGTCTGTTTTCTGACTTTGCCTTTGATGTTCAGGGCTGCCAGCTTGTCATAAATATAATCGTTTCACTTGTTTTTTCGGGTCTTTTTTGTAGTAGGGCTCACTGGAAGCATCTGACTACTCCACCATCTTGGCCCCACATCCTTATCAGCATTTTATTACATTTCCAGTTGTTCTAAAATCTTACTGAAAGTTAGTATTGTCTCTTTTTCATTTTGTCCATTCTGCTCTGAATTAAATGATAATGTATTTAATTTGTTTTTCTGTCATTACTAATGAAGTTTAGCATTTTTTCATATATTTCTTAGTCATTTGAATATGTCATTTTGTGACATGCTAGTTTAAATCTTTTACCCATTTTTTCTTTTAGGCTTTCTCTTATTGATTTGCAACAATTGTTTATATATTCTGGATACAAGTTTTTTACTGAATACATGTATTGCAAATATCTTCTATTTGGTGACTTACCTTTTCATTCTCTTAATGGTGTCTTTGGGGAATAGAAATTCTTAATTTAATGGAATACAATTTATCACTACATTTTTTTTTTTGGTTTATTTTATTTATTTATTTTTTAAATAATTTTTATTGAGCTTTAAGTGAACGTTTACAAATAAAGTCAGTCTGTCACATATAAGCTTATATACACCTTACTCCATACTCCTACTTACTCTCCCTCTAATGAGTCAGCCCTTTCAGTCTATCCTTTCATGACAATTTTGCCAGTTTCTAACCCTCTCTACCCTCCTATCTCCCCTCCAGACAGGAGATGCCAACACAGTCTCAAGTGTCCACCTGATACAAGTAGCCCACTCTTCATCAGCATCTCTCTCCAACCCATTGTCCAGTACCTTCCATGTCTGATGAGTTGTCTTCAGGAATGGTTCCTGTCCTGTGCCAACAGAAGGTTTGGGGACCATGACCGCCAGGATTCCTCTAGTCTCAGTCAGACCATTAAGTCTGGTCTTTTTCTGAGAATTTGGGGTCTGCATCCCACTGATCTCCTGCTCCTTCAGGGGTTCTCTGTTGTGCTCCCTGTCAGGGCAGTCATCGGTTGTAGCTGGGCACCATCTAGTTCTTCTGGTCTCAGGATGATGTAAGACTCTGGTTCATGTGGCCCTTTCTGTCTCTTGGGCTCATAGTTGTCATGTGACCTTGGTGTTCTTGTTCTTCATTCTCCTTTATCACCACATTTTTTGTAGTTAACCTTTTTGTGTCATAGTTTAAAAAAAACTCTGCTATACCAATATCTTAAATATGTTCTCCTATGTTTTCTTCTGGAAACTTTATTGTTTTATCTGTCATTAGGTCTTTTTTGTTGGTAGGAGGTAGAGATCAAGGTTCATTTATTTTCATATGGATATCCAGTTCACACAGCACCGTTTATTGAACCATTTATTGAGTCATTGACTACAGGGTCTCTTTCTCATATATTGTCATATATTAGGTGACTTTATATGTGTGGTCTGTTTCTGGGCTTTTTATTTCAATATATTGGTGTATTTGCTCAGTGCAGTTCGTCCTTTGATTTCTTGACTGCTGCTTCCATGGGTGTTGATTGTGGATCCAAGTGAAATGAAATTCTTTACAACTTCAATTTTTTCTCCATTTTCCATGATGTTGCTTATTGTTCCAGTTGTGATAATTTTTGTTTTCTTTATGTTGAGGTGTAATCCATACTGAAGACTGTGATCTTTGATCTTTATCAGTAAGTGCTTTAAGTCCTCTTCACTTTCAGCAAGCAAGTTTGTGTCATTTCCATATCAAACGTTGTTGATGAGTCTTCCTCCAATCCGGATGCCCCATTCTTCTTCATATAGTCCAGCCTCTCATGTTATTTGTTCAGCATACAGATTGAATAAGTATGGTGAAAGGCTACAACCCTGACACAGACTTTTCCCGACTTCAAACCACATAGTATCCCCTTGTTCTTTTTGAGTGACTGCTTCTTGATGTATGTGCAGGTTCCTCTTGAACACAATTAAGTGTTCTGGAATTCCCATTCTTCACAGTGGTATCCATAATTTGTTATAGTCCATACAGTTGAATGCCTTTGCATAGTCATTAAAACACAGCTAAACGTCTTTCTGGTATTCTCTGGTTTCTTCAGGATCCATCTGACATCAGCAATGATATCCCATAAAAATATGGTATTCAGTAAGTACTTCTTTGCATGAATGGTGCTCAAACCTCTCTCTTTCCTTTCTAGTTTCAAATGCTGGCACAGATGGAATGCTTGGATTTTCAAAATCATCTCTCCTGGAACATGTTATAGAAAGAAAAAATGTTATCTCTCTAAGTGCTGCTGTGAAATTTATAAAATTAGCTTTTAGCTATGAGGAATGGAGTTTATTTGAATCATCAGCTGCTCAACTTATTTATTTTCTCCAGGTAATATATGCAAAGCCATTTATTTGTTTTCATTTTGTTAGGATGACATTGAATTACTAGTTAATTTGTGGGATATACTTACTTCTCTTAGAGGCAAGATGATCCAGAGTCAAAGAAAGCAGAGATGGATTTAACTCTTCTTCTTGCAATAGAACCTCTAATCAATGTAAAGAGAAACAAAGGTGTGGTCTTTCCTTTGGAAAGGTTCAAAGAAGAACAGTGTGCTCAAGCATATGCAAGAAAAATTACTCTTCAGGGTGAGTATTTTTCTTTTTGAAAATTAAAATAATTTGCTCTGATATGATATCCTTATTCTTAGGTGAGATGAGAGAAAGAACTTTCAAGACTGAGGGAGCAGGAAATGCAAAGACTCTGAGGCAAGAGTACTGTTAGTGTGTTTAAGGACCAGCAAGGAGGCATTTATGGCTGGAGTGCATTGGTGGTGATGGTGGAGTTTAGGAGTGTGGTAGGAGATGAGGTCAGCGAAGCAACTGAGCTCAGATCATGCAGGCTCTTAGGCCTTGTAATGATGCTGAGTTTTATTCTAAGTGAGGGTTTTGAGTAGAGAAATGAGGTACTACTTAGTTGCTGGCTTGTTGGTGATCAGTGAGCAACCAGCAAGACAGTTGAATGAAAAGCTATCAGTTGGTGGGCCTGGGGAAGGTTTGCGATGGTCACTGTCTTTCCAGCACGCAGCATCTTCCATTCTAGGACTTCTCAAGTCTTAAAAATTATTGTGTATCTTATTGAAAATCAGTGCAAATAATAATTGCCTGAAGTTATCTCTTTTAAAAATCAGATTCACCTCTGCTTTTACTGATTATGGTTTAATGTTAAATCATAGACTTAATACTGGTTGGAATCCCTGGGTGGTACAAAGATTTTTTTTTTTTAATTATGCTTTAAGTGGAAGTTTACAGTTCAAGTCGGTTTCTCATATTGTTATGTGACCCTAGTTGCTGTCCTTACAATATGAGAGCACACTCATTCTCTTGGGTGGTGCTAATATTTAAGCACTTAGCTACTAATTGAAAAGTTGGCAGTTTGAGTCCACCCAGAGACACCTTGGAAGAAAGGCTTGGTAATCTACTTCCAAAAGATCATTAAAAAAAGAGATCATAGCCATTGAAAATTCTATGGAGCGCAGTTCTACTCCGAAACACATGGAGTCACCATGAGTTGGAATCAACTCTGTGGGAACTAATGTGATTTTTATTGTTTGTCTTAATACTGGTTAGATGTAGTAGAAGTCTATTTGAAGAATTTTCTGTATACTTTGCAAAGCTTCAGTTGAAGATGTCTACTTTGTTCTCTGTTATACCCTATTTCAAGATCCATATCTTAAATTCTTCCTAAAATCAACCCTCTACCCATTTTTAAAATCAACAATTGATTTTTTTCTCAATCATGTATATAATACTGCAAACACAGCTTCAGCCTTTCTTGACTAAATTACGTCATCTATGCTCCTTTTCTATAGAAATTCTGTAACCTTTACTTTTTTGGCCAATGAGAATTATTAAATTCCATGTTCTTTATGCTTGGCCATGTTCTTAAGGTACTGACTGTATGATCACTGAATTGCAGTCAATAATTTGTACCAAGTAATGGTACAGTTTCTTTTTTTTTTTCCTAGTGGTTCCTGAATGGATATTTTTATTTCAACTGCCATGTTTTATATGTGTTTTAATATTATAAACCTCTTCAGTTTCTTTTTAGACAAAGTTGGTATATAGATTGTGAAATAATAATAATAATGTGTCTATTTTAATTGAATTAAAGCCCACTTAGATTAGGTTTCATATAGAAGTATTTAAAGTATTTATTGACTTGATATTTTTCCAGATATTGCTTATGCCATTTTTGTAGAATTTCTCTGTTTCTGTGCTTTTTCTATTTGAAATTTTGTTATTGAGTTTCATCTAATTTTTCTCTACTTTATGAATTGAGAATCTTGTATGAAAACTGGTGGATATTCAGAAGATATTTTCCAGTTGGCAGCAACCTTACATTCCTGTGTCTGCTCCTCTTCCCAGGTGAAATAGCTATTTTGGATAATTTTTAATAGTGTTAATAGGAGGCTATTATACATCTAATTTAAAGCCAGGTTTATAATATCACATAAATCGCATCTTGCCATAATTGTAGATTATTTAATTATTAGATTAAGAGGCTGACTTAGGTCCTGGTTCACTATAATTTTAAGTTTCTTTTTATTATTGTCTTTATTTTGAGTGTCAACCTATTCCTTTTTTTGGAAATTCCTAGGCTAGCTATATTTCTAGTAATGAAGGAAATGAGGAAGTGCTTATAATAAAGAGTAAATATTTTTCATGAAATGCTGCTTTTCAGTCCATTAGAACAAAGCTTGGTTGTTATTTGGAGTCATTTTGCACACAATGGCCAGTATTTAGAAATGGCCTATCAGTGAGAATCACTGTCGTAGGTGAAACTAGTATAGCACTGGCTTTAAAATTGAATTCTAGGGGTCCCCAGCACTTCTCTGAGGCTCGCCAGGGGCCCAAGTTTGGGTTGTAGCACCCCAATATGTTTTCATTAGTTTTGTGTACAATTTGGGATTCCGATATGGAGTTTCATTTGAAAACTTGGGTTTACTGTTATAAAAAAAAATTGAAAAACAATAGAGCAATGTATTAAACTTTTCTCATGTAAGTGAAACATAGTAAGGGACTTTGAGAAGTTCTACTGTTATGTTATTTTCTACTTCTTCTGGGTTTATTACAACATGTTATAACCTGTGACAGATACTTAATTTTCTAAAGAAAGGTGTTTGGTACCAAATTTAATGGGTTATTGTAATTGTTATAGTGGGGGAGCTAAACCAAAACATAACAATCGAGGCTTAAAAGTGCCAGATTTTTTTTTTTTTTAACCGTGTGTATCTTGGTTTAATTCAAGTTCAGTAAACATTTATTGATTCTTATGCCACCCAGAGGCACCTTGGAAGACAGATCTGGTGATCTGCTTCCGAAAGGTCATAGCCTTGAAAACCCTATGGAATTTTTCTACTCTGCACACATGGCTTGCTATGAGTCGGAGTCTACTTGGCAACTAACAGCAACGTTATATTCTAAGCACTGTGCTGAGGTCTTAGACCTTCCTTAATGGAGCTCAGAGTTTGGTATATTTTAGTCATAAAATTATATTTCTAGTTCGGATATAATGAGTAACTTTATTTTTCTTTGGAAAAGAGCTGGGTAGCTTTAATTTAAGAGGAGACATATTCATTCTAGGCCATCTATTGATACCTAATGACAGGTTCTGTTTAGTTTCTCCATGTTTCCCTTTCCTTCTTATCTGTATGCCCCTCCCTAGCTCCCCATCCATGTTCCCTCCCCACAACCCCCTGCACATTCTTTACTATCTTAATGCAGGAACTTTAAAAAGAAAAAAGAGGGATAGTTAAATTTCAAATTTGGATGCAACTAGTTGGTTTACATACCTGTTTAAAAGTGTTTGGAATTTTCATTTTAGAGAGACCGAAGCAGTACAGAGTAGTTAAAAAAGAGGACTCTGGAGCTGGACTGCTTGCTTTGAATCCTGCCTCTGCTACTTTCTAGTCCTTTGGTCTTGGGAAAATAATCTCCTTGTGCCTCAGTTTCCTCATCTGTAAGATGGGAATGATGGCAATAGTAATCACCTTATAGAGTTGTGTGGATTAAATAGATTAGTATCTATAAAGCTTTTAGACTGTTGTCTGGCACACAGTAAATGTTATCTATGTCTATGTATATATCTTATTATTCATTTACTTTGTCACTTTTGTTTCCAGGATGTTCAGCCTGATAAAGAAATAGTCGTGGACATGATAATGTTCCTGTGGCAGAGATGCAAATTAGGAGTTCAGCGGATCAATATGTCCAAAAATGACTATGCAAAATTCACTCAGAAAATCAGTACTAACAAAGTATTTCTTTTTGTTTCCTTTCTCACATTTTTTGTTTTTGCTATTCCAAGTTGTGATACACATTTCAAATTTAAATTTTCTCTGTTTATCCAACTGTGTAACAACCATTATTTGCATATATATATGTTAAGAAGAAGATATTCTTAAGCATAGTGTTGAGTGAGCCTTTCTTGTGATGTGTGTTCCCTGCATCCCTACCCCAATTTTGTTAGTTAGGGGGACTGGGAAGGCATTTCAAGTTTTCAAGAGAGGAATAAATATATAGTGTGCTAAGGTCATGTGAAGAATCCCTGGTGGCAGAATGGTTAACAGCGCACTGCTAACCCAAAGGTCTGTGGCTTGAACCCACCAGCTGCTCCTCAGGAGAAAAATGTGGCAGTGTACTCCTGTAAAGATTACAGCCTAGGAAACCTATGGGTCAGCTCCACTCTGTCATATAAGGTCACTGTGAGTGGGAACCAACTTGTCGGCACACAACAACAATAAGCTCACATAAGCTTGGATAAATTTGTTAAGAAATTCAATAATAGAGAATACAAATAAGTAAGCATGGAGTTTAAGATTTTTAATTAAATAATGTATTTAGGCTATTTTAAAGAGTTAGTTCATGGGAATGAGAAAGTTGAGTAGTTTAATATACCTTGGTAGCTTAGGAGAAAATATTTAATCAGTAATAAATTCTCCTGTGATTCTGAAGCCTCCTAATTTTAGATACATTAAGATTCATGGGGGTGATTTTGTCAGATACGCAGTGATGTTGGTGGATAAATATCGTATTATCATAGATCTCAAAGCGTGATGGTTAGTTTATGTGCTAAGCTTTGGAAATACAGACGTGAAGGACAATTTCTAAGGCACCTAGCATAAAGTCTGAAGCATAGTAGATCCTCAGGGAATGCATCCCTCCAGCTATTTCCCTATTTTGGAGAATTTTGATAGTGATCATAACGCCTACTTTGCAGGGAAAGTGAGAACTTTGTGGATACAGATAATTTTTGCTGATATATGAAAATAACAAATTACAAATTTGCCATTTGGCTATAGATATGCAGACTATAAGCTTAATTGAAGCTTCTTTATGAATTTATATAAACAGACTGATTATTAAATATCTTACTGGGATCACTGATCTTTATATGATTTATAATTAAGATGCAGTAATAAGAGAGTCCCTGGGTGGTGCAAATGATTAATGTGCTCGGTTGCTAACCAAAAGTTTGGATGGTCAAGCTTACCCAGAGGTGCCTTGAAAGAAAGGCCTGGCAATCTACATCTGAAAAATCAGCCATTGAAAATCCTATGGAGTGCAGTTCTACTGTGACACACATGAGGTTGCCATGAGTCAGAATTGATTCAACAGCAACTTTTTTTTTTTTTAATAAGGAGGGGCTACCTGTATAAGGAGTCGTGGTGGTGCAGTGGTGCAGTGGTTATAGCACTGGGCTGCTAACTGAAAGGCTGGCGGTTTGAACCCACCAGCCGCTCTGCAGGAGGAAGATGTGGCAGTTTGCTTCTGTAAGATTACAGCTTTGGAAACCCAACGGGGCGATTCTACTCTTCCCTATAGGGTCACTATGAGCTGGAATTGACTCCGTGGCGATGGGTTTGGTTTGATATCTGTATAACGCTTCTGTGTGATTAGAAGATGATGACTTTATGGAAGTAGTAAGTTTTGAAAAATGTGAGTGTTTCTACAGTGTAATTCACTATTAATGCATTTTTCTATATATTTTATTTTTAGTGGGTTTATCTTCTGTGGCAGATAAATGAAGTAATTCATTGCTATAAAATGGAAGACATCGACATTGTTGTGGTTGCAGAGGTCACATTACGATTAAGTGAAATATTGGAGTGTTTAGGAAACCCAAAAAGAAAATTTAAAAGATCTCTAGGTAAAATATTGAATGAAAAATATGAGATTACTAACATACATACAAATGTCAATATATTAAGTATAAATTAGAATACGGGGTAACCTCTGTTAATGTAAACTAGGCATTTCAGTATTGAGCTTCAGTGATGACTTGTAACCAGAGATAGAAATAAGATAGCAGGTTTAACCATGGGTGTCAGAAAAAGAAGGTTACACACCGTATGTTTCAGTGACAAAGCTCTTCTCGTCTTCTCCTCACTCATTTTTTCCCTTCCTCATTTCTTATCACCGCCTACTTCTCTCTTTCCCCTTCTCTTTCTTTCTTCCTTTTTTCCTTTTTCTCCCCCACTTTTGTCCCCTTTCATATTCCTCCTCTTCCATTTTCCCATAGGGTATATGCTTCTTGAAGGAAAAGAGTATGTTTTGGTCACAGTTACATTCCTGGCACCCACACTGCCTAACACAGGGTGGAAGTTCAAATAAATAAATATTGTTGAATGTATCGATGTCCTACCTTTTTTCCCCTTTTTTAAAATTCTCTTTTAAAAATTATTTTTTCTTCATTTCTTATCCTATTTATCCTCTACTTTTCCCTTTTCTGCTTATCTTCCTCCTCTTTTTGCCCTCATTTCCCACCCACTCTCCTACTTTCCCTGTCTCAACTCCTTCTTGCCACCATTTTCCTCCTTCCAGAAGATGCCATTCTCAAAGGATGGTGGTATGCTCTGACTTCCTTTTTTTTCCTCTGTCTACAGTTAGAGCCCTCAACTCACTGTGCCCACATGTAGAGAATGAGGTGGGATGTTCATGGTGGGGCTAGGGTGCTTACTTTGCTATTGCATCCAGCTGATGGAGTATGTATGACTTCTGGAGGACTTTGTAATAAAGCCATTGTTCTCCAAGAGATTCACTAATTTGGTTCTCCCTGTCCTCAGTTGTTGAGTGTGGCTTTGTAGTTGAGGTTTTAGAGCCATGGTTCTTAAATTTTGATGGGTATCACTATCACCTCAGGAATTGATATAAATACAAGGCTCAGGCCCTATCTACACCAACTGGCCTGGACTCTTCTAGTCTTTATAAGCTCTCCAGGTGATTTTGATACATACCAAAGTTTGAGAACCACTGGTTAGAGGTCTCTGGTCATCTAAGATGTTTAGTGGCCTGAAGTCATGTTTTCGAAATGCCCTACCTTAAAACTGTAAATTTTTATAACAAAATTGTAAATTTTTATTTTGCAGGATTTCAAATATAAACTAGGGAGATGAAATAAGCCACCATGTACCTATCAGTCAGCTCTATTAATTAGCAACATTTGCCAGTTTCTCCCTGTAGCACCACCCTCCCCAGCCCCAGAGTTTTTTAAAGATGATATCAGGTCATTTAACCAACAAATGTTGATTTCTTGACTTCTATTTCTGTGGGTATTGATTGTAGATCCAAGTAAAATGAAATCCTTGACAACTTCAATATTTTCTACATTTATCATGATGTTGCTTATTGGTCCAGTTTGAGGCTTTTTGTTTTCTTTATGTTAAGGTATTATCCATACTGAAGGCTATAGTCTTTGATCTTTATCAGTAAGTGCTTTAAGTTCGCTTCATTTTCAGCAAGGAAGGTTGGGTCATCTGCATATTACAGATTGTTAATGAGTCTTCCTCCAGTCTTGATGCTGTGTTCTTCTTCATTTAGTCAAGCTGTTTGGACTATTTGGTTGGTGTACAGATTGACTAAGTATGATGAAAGGATACAACCCTGATACACACCTTTCCTAATTGTAAACCACTCAGTATCCCCTCAGATGTATTGACTATATCTGTGGAAAGAGATGATGGAAAAGCTCAATATCGTAAGTCAGAACAAGGCCAGGGTCCAACTAAGAACAGACCATCAGTTGCTCATATGCAAGCTCAAGTTGAAGCTAAAGAAAATTAGAACATATTCCACCTCAATTTAGAGGCCATCTCGAAAATAGATTTGATGCATTGAACACTGATGATTGAAGACCAGACGAGTTGTGGAATGACATCAAGGACATCATACGTGAAGGAAACATCAGGTCATTGAAAACACAGGAAAGAAAGAAAAGACCAAAATGGATGTCAGAAGAGACTGAAACTTGCTCTTGAACATCAAGTAACTAAAGCAAATGGAAGAAATGATGAGGTAAAAGAGCTGAACAGAAAATTTTGAAGGGCCTTGAGAAGACAAAGTAAAGTATTATAATGTCATGTGCAAAGCCCTGGAGTTAGAAAACCAAAAGAGAAGAACACACTTGGCATTTCTCAAACTAGAAGAACTGAATAAAAAAATTTAAGCCTCAAGTTGCAAAATTGAAGGATTCTATAGGGAAAATATTGAACGATGCAGGAAGCATTAAAAGAAGATGGAAGGAATACACAGAGTCACTGTACGAAAAAGAATTGGTCAATGTGTGGAGGTAGCATATGATCAAGAACCGATGGTATTAAAGGAAGAAGTACAAGCTGCACTGAAGACATTGGCAAACAACAGCGCTCTGGGAATTGATGAAATACCGACTGAGATGTTTTAACAAACATGCAACACTGAAAGTGCTCACTCATCAATGCCAAGAAATTTGGAAACCAGCTACCTGGCCAGCCAACTGGAAGAGGTCCATATTTATGGCTATTCCCAAGAAACATGATGCAACTGAATGTGGAAATTATCGAAAATTATCGTTAATGTCACAGGCAAGTAAGATTTTGTTGAAGATCACTCAGAAGCAGTTGCAGCAGTATATCAGCAGGGAAATTCCAGAAATTCAAGCCAGATTCAGAAGAGGATGTGGAAGGAGGGATATCATTGCTGACGTCAGATGGATCCTGGCTGAATGCAGACAATACCAGAAAGATGTTTACCTGTGTTTTATTGACTATGCAAAGGCATTCAACTGTGTGGATCATAACAAATTATGGATACCTTGTGAAGAATAGGAATTCCAGAACACTTAATTGCTCTCATGAGGAACTTGTATGTAGATCAAGAGGCAGTCATTCGAACAGAACAAGGGAATACTGCATGGTTTAAAGTAAGCAAAGGTGTGTGTCAGGGTTGTATCCTTTCACCATACTTAGTTTGTTGTATGCTAAGCAAATAATCTGAGAAATTGGACTATATGAAGAAGAACATGGCATCAGAATTGGAGGAAGACTCATTAACAACCTTATGCAGATGACACAACCCTGCTTGTTAAAAAAGAGGAGGACCTGAAGTACTTACTGATAAAGTTCAAAGACTACAGCTTTCAGTATGGATTATACCTAAACATAAAAAACAAAATCCTCACGCTGAACCAGTAAGCAACATCATGATAAAAGGAGAAAAGATAGAAGTTGTCAAGGATTTCATTTTATTGGATCCACAATCAACACTCATGGAAGCAGCAATCAAGAAATCAAAAGATGCATTGCACTGGGCAAATCTGCTGCAAAAGACCTCTTTAAAGTGTTAAAAACCAAAGACGTCACTTTGAGGACTAAGGTGCTGCTGACCCAAGCCAAGGCTTTGCGTATCTCATATGCACCCGAAATCAAGGTTCTTGGTTTTGATGTATTGACAGATGCTTTGAAAATGTCTTAGATAAAGCAAAAAAATTAATTATGTGAAAGAAACAAGTTAGTATTTAATGAATTTCTGTAGTGTTGAATTATTTCTAATAGCATGAGTAATTAAAAAGATAACCAATTTAGCATAACTTTTAAGATTACTCACTGCTATATTTTCATTTTTCTTTCTGCTCCTTTCTTTTTCTCTCCTCCCTCCTTCTTTGCCTTTCTATTTTTTCTTTTTCCTGCTCACTCCTTCACCTTTTCTTTTTTTTCCTACTTCTCCTCCTTCTTTCCCTCCCTCCCTCCCTGCTCTCTCTCTCTCTCTTTTTTTACAGAGTTATCTTTAAGAAAAGGGAATGGTGAATTGCCTATTAACTTGAAAGGGAGCTCGGAAATTCTTCCAATATTACAGGTATTACAAAATATTTTAGAAAATACAGTTAAAAACAAATGTAAAATTTGTAAATGTATAATGGTTAATTGTAGAAATAATTTTTAAAAATTTAAGAATTTATGTTTTTTTCTTTGTTCACTGAAAATTACAGGGACTTTTTAAAAATAACTTTTGCTTGTATTCTAGAAAAAATTCTTTAATTTTATTGATATTTTCAATGTGTTGTGATTCATAGACTTATAGAGCAGGGATGTTCCACTCAGCACATAACGCTGACAGATTAAATAAGTTACTGCCTGTATAAAATCCACTTACAACAATGCCTGGCTCATGGAAGTGACCTTTAGTGTAAGAGAAGAAAGGGAATGAGGAGATAAATGGCTATTCCTCTTTTCCTTGATTATTCTTCCCTGCTGGCATTCTAAGTATTTCCTTATTTCATGAATTGTGTTATTGAACTGAACGGGAGTCTAGGGAACTGTCTTATATATCTGTCATCTATCTAATAAACATTCATTTATTTATAGGCAAGCTCTACAACAGAATTTTCCAAACTCTGTCCTAGGTAATGCTAATACTATGCTTTAGAAAAGGATGCCATAATCAAATGATCTTGGGTGACTTTGGATTAAACAAAATAGATTTATCTACTGTGAGACTTCTCAGAAGCATTGATTTATTTACGTGTACTGCAGTTCTCCAAGAAGGAGATATAGAATACCATATGTTCCATCATTTGAGAATAAAACCTCTTTCAACCCCTTTGGAATACCTATTTAGAAGTGTTTCATGGACTGTAGCTGAAAAATACTTCTTTAGAGAGGAAGCCAATGGACTATATTTTGGTTTGCTTGATTTAGTTTATAAAGTATAATTTTAAATTGCAAAAGTAATATTAATATTGGAGAATGTTTCAAGGCATAAAAAATGAAGAAGTGAAGAAAAATTCAATGACTTTACCCTACCAAGATAAATATCACAGTTTTCCTATATTCTCTTTTAGACCCTTTCACAATTTTAACACAGAAGCGTTCTGTTTTTTAATGTTATTTCATTAGCACTTTCCCTGTTACTGTATGTTAATCTTCATAATATTTTCTCTGAAAAATTGATTTGAATGTATGATATAAAATAATAAAAATATTGTAATGATGACCCATTTCCCTGTCTGCTGGCTTAAGAAACCAACATTATAGTATGGTTGAAACCTGTTTCCCCATTAACTCCTCCTCATCACATTGTCCTTTTCCCCCACCTAGGAGTAACTGCTGTTCTAAATATGGTGATTATAAATTCCAGGCATTTTAATATTTTTATTACATATGCATGTATTCTTAAGCAGTAGAGAGTATTGTTTTGCCTGTTTTTAAATTTATATAAAGTGTCATCCTGTATGAATTCTTCTGCAGCTTGATATTTGCTGAATTTTGTAAGATTCACCCAAGTTTGTTTGCATAGTCATCATCGGGGCTGTTTAACTGGTCAGCAAGGTATGCAGGGGCTTTCTTGTGCTTACTTACCGATCTGTACTGCACAATTTCATCACAAGTAATTCCTTGCATACTTTGCGTGTTTGGTAATTGGTCCCTAGTCATAATGCTTTCATTTTCACTGCTACACCCAACTTGCTCAAGGCTGCCGAGTAAATGGTAGAGTAGAGATTTGAACTTTTATTTGTTGCCTTCAAAGTCCAGGCTTTTAGCCACTATGCTATGCTGCTTCTTGATTGGAAAAAAAACAAAAAGTATCTTCAGGATATCTACATAAAAGTATTTTCCCAATGTGTAGATTTAAACCACTTTTATTGGCTATTAATAATAACACTATCTCCCCCCTTTCATATCCCTTTAATATATAAAAACCAATATTAATTTTAGAAGTGTTATTTTATCTATGCCTCTACTATTCAGGAGATGAAGTTTTGGGTTCTTTATGCTGTGTTGTGATTTTGAAGTGAGCTAGAGTTGAGAAATCTAAATTGGGAACAAAGAATGTTTGATTGGCATGAAGAGATTGGAAGCATAATAGCTGTCTGCCAGTGGTTTTTCCAGGGATCGCTTAGGACACTTGTTAAATATGCTGATCTCTATTTCTCAATCCAGAAATACTGAACCATAATTTTGTGTAGAGTTCTTAAAAGTTCATGATTCCAGGTATGTGCCTCTTAAAAGTTCCTCAGTAATTGATCAATTTCAGACTGCAGAAGTTGGTAAAAACCTTCTATTTCTTCATCTTTGGCATTAGTGGTTGGTGCATAAATTTGCATAATGGTTGTATTAACTGGCCTTCCTTGTAGGCATATGAGTATTATCACTGACAGTGTTGTACTTCAGGATGAATCTTGAAATGTTCTTTTTGACAGTGAATGTGATGCCACTCCTGTTCAAGTTGTCATTCCCGGCACAGTAGCGCATATGATTGTCTGATTGAAAATGGCCACTATCAGTCCATTTCCGCTCACTAATGCCTAGGATACCTATCTTTAAGTGTTCCATTTCATTTTTGACAACTTCCAATTTTCCTAATAATTTCGGAATTATTAAACTGAAACCACTTTGTACACTCCACATTCTGACTATTAGTGGATGTTTGCAGCTGTTTCTTCTCATTTTGAGTCATGCCGTATCAGCAAATAAAGGTCCTGAAAGCTTGACTCCATCTATATCATTAAGGCGGACTCTACTTTGAGGAGGCAGCTCTTCCCTAGCTGTATTTTGAGTGCCTTCCAACCTGACGGGCTAATTTTCTGTCACTGTATCAGACAATGTTTGCTGCTATTCATAAGGTTTTCACTGGCCAATTTTTTTTAGGGGTAGATTGCCAGGTCCTTCTTCCTCGTGTGTCTTAGTCTGGAAGCTCTGCTGAAACCTCTCCACCATGGGTGACCCTGCTGGTATTTGAAATACTGGTGGCAAAGCTTCCAACATCACAGCAAGACACAAGTCACCACAGTACGACAAACGGGCAGATAAGATTTGCAATTGTGCAAATCTGCTGCAAAAGACCCCTTTAAAGTGTCAAAGTGCACAGATGTCACTTTGAGGACTAAGGTGCACATGAATCAAGCCATGGCATTTTCAGTTGCCTCATATGTGTGTGAAAGCTGAACAATGAATAAGGAAGACCGAAGAAGAATTGATGCCTTTGAATTGTGGTGTTTGGGAAGAATATTGAATATAGCATGGACTGCCAGAAGAATGAACAAATCTGTCTTGGAAGAAGTACAGCCAGGATGTGCCTTAGAAGGGAGGATGGCAAGACTTTGTCTCACATACTTTGGACATGTAATCGGGATGGACCAGTCCCTGGAGAAGGACATCATGTTTGGTAGAGAGTCACTGCAAAAGAGGAAGACCCTCGACGAGATGGATTGACACAGTGGCTGCAGCAATGGGCTCAAACATAGCTATGATTGTGAGGGTAACCAGGCGGTGTTTTGTTCTGTTGTACACAGGGTTGCCATGAGTCAGAACCAACTTGATGGCACCTAACACCAACAACTACAGAAGTTCCCTAAGTAGTTTTTAAGGATACTAGAGTTCGAGTTCTTGAGGATACTAGTTAGTAGTGGGCTAGCACATATTTTCTGAGACTTCCTAGGACAGGAACAGGAAGTTAAAAAGTGGAAGTTACAAAGGGTTACATTTTGACTTGAGATAGAAAGTTTCTAGCAATAAAAGTCACTAAAAGAAATGGCTTTGTTAGAAGGTGGCAATTTTCCCTCAATCGCAAAAACTGAAGACCATTTATGAACTGTTGCTACCGTTATTTAAATTAGAAAACAATGTATCCTTTCCTTGAGATGCTTTATTGCCATCTGCTGGAAAATTGTCAAAATTGATCTTCAAGTTGTGATGGCTACAGTGTGACTAGCACCCCTAAAGCTGTGCAACACACAGCGTGCCCAGCTGTACTGGAGTGTATTCTAGATCTATGAGAGATGATTCATTGGTGTGCTGTAAGAGCACAGCAGTTGGTGTTGGAAGACCTGGACTTGAGTCCTGACTCAGATATTGACTGTATGATCTTTAATGAGTTATTTCATCTGTTTATGTGTTCTCATCTGTAAAATTAGAAGGGTAGTACCTATTTCACTAGGTTGTTACAGAGATGAAATGAGATGCATTGACGAAATTGTATAAACTAATACCTGGCACATAGTAGAGACTGTTTTCCTCTCATGCTTCATATAGAGCACTGACTCTCAACCTTGGGTTTTCAGACACATCTGAAGGGGTGTGAAGTGGGAAGAGGAAGTGAGAATTTATTGCAAGGAGAATCCACAAATCCATATGCTCACTTAGCAGAGTCTGTAAAAAAAAAAAACAACAACCAAATCAGGTGTTGTCTAGATGGTTTTGACTCATGGCAACTCCCTGTGTCAGAGTAGAACTGTGCTTCACGGGGTTTTCAGTGGCTGATTTTTTGCAAGTATATTGCTGGGCCTTTCTTCTGAGGCATGTCTGGGTAGACTAGAACCTCCAACTTTTCAGTTAGCAGCAAGCATGTTAAATAGAATCTGTAGATAGGATAAATTATATATCTTGCATATATATATGCTACTATTTTTAAAAATGTATGAGATGCTGTTGTGATTACATAAAAACATATTTAAAAATTTCACTGAATATATAACAGCTATTTTTTAATCAGTAGATTATAAAATTATGGTAACTAATGAGTATCAACCTCATAGAACTGTGACAAGTAAAAGGCGAATCTATATAAAACATGTAGCACAGAACCTGGTAAGTTTTAATTAAACGTTAACTGTGATGGTAATGGTGATGATGATGATGAAGAAGAAGAAGGAGGAGGAGAAGGGGAGGGAGAAAGGGAAGAAAAGGAGGAAGTGGAGAAAAGTATGTGGGTGTGTGGGGGTATTTGAAATTTTGGGGGTTAAAACGGTATCCTTAGAGACTTCTGTTTCTGGCAGTATGGCAAACTAGATAACCTCAAAAGCCTCCTTCTACAAAACATCTAGATGTTTTGGACAGAAGTGAACAACTATCCTCAACTACACTGCAGAGCTCAGAAGAAAGTAAGGTGAATCCCAGGGCTCAAAATAGAAAGGGGAAATGAAAACCAGAATGGCAATTTTAAGAGTAGATGATGCAGCAGCTGGCAGGTGTGGGGTGGATGGACTCAGCTACAAAGAAGCTTTAATTTTTAATAGCCATCCAGGGATAAGAGATGAGGCTTGGATATAAGAAAGGGGTGTGTGTGTGAGGGGGCGGGGTATAGGGGACTGAAACTGACAACCCTCCTCCCCTATAAAGTTGGAGACCTTTTGGTACAGTAGTTAAGAGCTACAGCCCCTCACCAAAAGGTCGGCAGTTCGAATCCACCAGCTGCTCCTTAGAAACCCTGTGGGGCAGTTCTACTCTGTAGAGTTAGAAACTGCAAAAGGCTACAACCTAGGAAAGATAGATTAGAAAAAAAAAATCTACCCATCTTCATAGGGAAATATCTCAGCTTGGGTACTCAGAAGGGGGAAGGATGGGAGAGAATCTTCCCTGATGATTTGTAACCTCGGGCCTGCCCTCAGATAGGTTTGTTATTTGAATTTTGCTACTTAGATTGCTTGGGAACTTCCATTCTCATAAATTTATACAAAAAGAATACTGAGCCTGTGCTTCTGAATGGAGAATTTGTTCATTACACATACACACACACAAAACAAATTTAGTGTATTTTAAGAATACAAGAATGATTTATCACTAGAGAACCTATAATGCACTACACCACATTAGCAGATTAATGGGAAGTAAAAAATCTAGGTAAGGAGATGCAAAAAAAATGCATTTGACAAAATTCAGCAAATTGAACAACCATCCTTTTAAAAAATAATTCGGCAAATTAGGAAAAGAACTTTGGTATCTGTTAAAAGGTGTCACCCAAAGACCTTTAGCAAATGTTATATTTATGGAAGAAGATTAGAAACAGTCACTTTATACTGATCCAATAACATAAAGATATCTGTCGTCCTTCCATTCAACATGTCTTGGAGGTCTTAGACAGCTGAATAAAAAAAGAAAAGAGAATAAAAGGTATAAGGGTTGTAAAG
Source organism: Loxodonta africana (assembly GCF_030014295.1). NCBI lineage: Eukaryota > Metazoa > Chordata > Mammalia > Proboscidea > Elephantidae > Loxodonta > Loxodonta africana. Next base: position 35,213,511 of record NC_087345.1, on the reverse strand, counting down.
GAAGTATCAGCCTTGTGTTTATTCACAGAGAAGTATAATACTTTGCAACATTTTTAATAATAGGAATCTAAAGTCCAACAACAGAAGAGTGGATACATAAATTGTGACATATTCCTCAGTGTAATGCTATTTCATTGTAGCCACGAAGAGTGGTCTGGGTTGTCAGATTGACATCATTGCTATGTCCTTCTATAGTCTCCTTCACATTATAGGGGGTAGACCTGGAGCTATGTTTCCCAGTGTCTCACTTCCATATGGTTCTAGCTAGTCTTCCAATGAGGGTCTTTGCATGAATTTGTAATGCAGGAGGAAGGAGAGATTTCTTATTGTTCAGTGGCACATGGCAGATGTGAATTTATCAGCCCTCCTGGGCAAGCTCTTGCAATTCACCTGTTTCAGTCAGTAGGTATTTGAGGTTGTTGTCAGCAGCCTTCTAGAGATTCTTAGATTCACAGAGACTGAGAAAGCTCTTGGGCATTGGTTGCAGCAAAATAGTCATTGGCAGCTTCCTTGACCTTTGCTCCCCCACACACCTCTGATTCTCTATTAAATCCTTTTTGGCTTAGAGTTCCTAGAGTAGTTTTGTGATCATGACCAAACCCTGAATGAAACTTTGAGTAACACATACCAGCATGAATAGGTTTCAACCACATATGGTTGTATGAAAAAAAGATACTATGGAATTTTACAAGAGAAATTTAAAATATGCAAGGCGATATTACATATTGTTGATGTATACATACACATGTAGTAAAAGTTTGAAAAGAGGCAAAGAAATGGTAAACACCAAATTCAGGGAAGTGGCTACTCTAGAGGTGGAGAAAGGGAATGGCATTGTGGACCGCTATACAGAGGATCTTAATTTTATCCATGTGTGTGCTTGTTTTATTCCCTTAAAAATATCTGGAGATGTGGAAAATGTGGAAGTTTGAACAAAGCTGGCTACTCTTTATATTACCCTCTATGAAAGGGTCTTCCTTTTTGAAAAACAATGTATAGACCATTGGGTTTGATGGTCTGTCAGTTTTTTAAGTTTAACATTACAGCTCTGAGATCCTGTTTTTTTTTTAAAAAAAATCAATATGTTTCTTTTAAAAATGCAGTATATGAAAATGACAAATTACGTGAGCTCTGTTTTTAAGTTTACTCTGCAGTTGGTAAATCAGAATTTTGAAAACCATAAATGGAAATTATATGCGTGCGTGTGAAAATTTATATTTGGGAAAATGATGAAATTTATTATTTTTGTCTTTATTGATAGTAATCCATGTTTAATAAAAGACAGTACACTTAATAAGAAATACAACATTGTTGATGTTTGAGTATTTAAATTTGTTTTTTAATTATTGTTAAAAGGAGTTAGAAGGTTTTGCGTGTGATTTTTCCCTTATGTTTTCCTTTTCTTTTTTTGTTTATAAAATTATTTTAGAAAAACCCTGATGAACAATTATATTTCGCTTATGGACTTCTTGACAAAGTGATTGGGGCAATAAATTTGAATTGCGTGTTAACTACTTTGCCAAATGGATCATCAGTAATTGATCACTGTTATACCAAGGTAAGAATGGAAAAATCTTACAATAGATTCAAGTTGTACTTAAGTAAGAAGAGGGCTGGCCTTGTAAGTAGGTAAGTAAAGTATAATTTGTGGTGGCTCCTCTCTCATAGGCCAGAAATGTATTTTGCCCCTCTTCCCAGAAGAAATCAGAGAGAGTGAGGAGCCTTTGAATTTATCAGTTAAGAGGACACTGATGACTTCTAAAATCATATTTATTCGTATATAAGCAAGATTGGAAAGGGTCGAGGAGTCAGAGAATTTGACGCCTAAGACTAAGATTATGACTTGAGGGATAATAAGACAACTATTTTTAGTGTGATTTGATAACTGTATTTCTTTTTTATTTTTGCCTCAACTCTCCTGGACCAAAGCACATCCAAGATGTGAATGGAAATATTTACAAACCAGTTACAGCAAATAGTTTCATGATGGATTTGCATCTTGAACTCATTCAAGCCCAGCACCGAATAGCCGTCATGCTTCTTGACCAATTAAAAGGTAGTAGTTGTCAAAGCAAATAAGTTGTTCTGAATCAATTTTAAGCCAAGTTCAAGTGTAGAATCAATTTAATTTGTAAATTGTGTTCTTGTTGACTGGGTGTTTTTCAGTAAGTTTTGTTATTTTTTTTCTTTTCTGATTAATATCAATAGATACCTTTCATTATTGCTTTTCACCTTGTGTAGCAAATCAGTAAACTTCTAAAAAAATTAAATTAATTGTATTTGTTGGAGTTATAGTAAGTTATTGGTATTTTGTTAATTCAATTGAGCAAATATTTATTGAATGTGTGCTATGATACAGACATCATATTCGGCTTGGTACAAATAAGACACAGCCTCTGCTTTTGAGCTTCTAGATAAGTAAGCCATTTGTAACAGCGGATGTTAATAAATGTTGTAACATAGGTGTGCTCTGAGTGTTTGAGTACACAGAAAGAGGGCATCTACCTTAGACAAGGAAGTTAAGAATGGCTGCCTAGAAGAGGGGATAGTTGACCAGAAAGCTAGTAAAAGTTTTCTCCATGAAGAAACTAGAAAAGGCGGTAATCATTTTGGATAGAGGAATTAGCTTTTAGGAAGGTGGCAGCAGACAATTGCATGGTACAATTTAGGAACTGCTAGAATTCTGTTACGGCTGGAGTAAAAAGCACATGTGGGGGATGATAGGCAATAAGCTCACAGAGGTCGATTATGGTTAGATTTCAAAGGGCTGAGGCATTTGTACTTTATTCTGGAAGCCACTGAAAAAATTCAGAAAGACATCTCTATCTCTAACAGCGGTGGATCTAAGTTGTAGCTTATTATTGCCTCATTACTGGGTAGTGAGATCAAAGTATTAAAAAAAAGATACCAACAGTAATACATAATATACATACAAATAACACATTTATCTGAGTTCCAAAATAAGGTTTAACATCATTAGGTCTAAAAATTCTTCTATGTTAGGTTAAATTTTAACAAAGTTGAGCTACTCTCGCATGGTTATATAGCCAATATTTATATAACTACCACTTGTCCATTTTAAATTACCAGTAATTATAGGATAGAACTAAGTATTATAGCCTAATAAGACCTCTGATTGCCATCTAAAGCATTTGAATGTCACTAAATACCACTAAATAGAATTAATCAGATGCTGGTTAGTTTAAAAGAGGGTGCATTGTGAGCCACCGTACTCTAGAGACTGGGCAATGCAGGAAGATGGGAAAAATAACTGTACTGGAAGACAAGAAAAATAATCTTAATTTAACGATATAAGGATTGGAAAGGAAGAAACAAAACTTATTATTTCCACATAATATGATTGTCCATCAAGAAAATGCAAGAGAACCTACCAAATATATGCATATATAATACCTATATAATATATACATAATTGTATTTCTATACACCAGCAACAAGCAGTTAGAAAACATAATAAAAAAAGATATTTTCAATTATAAAATATCAAAGGATTTCATCTAACCAGAGACCTACAAGCATAAAAAAAAAATCGTGTGCCATCGAGTTGATTCCAACTCATAGTAACCGTATAGGACAGTAGAGCTGCCCCATAGAGTTTCCAAAACTATAATCTTTATGGAAGCAGACTACCCCATCTTTCTACCATGGAGTGGCTGGTGGATTTGAGCTGCCAATCTTTTGATTGCAGCTGAGCACGTAACCATTGTGCAACCAGGGCTCCTTAAAAAAAGGGAAAAAAAAAACTTTATTAAAAAGTATTAAAGAAGAATCAGATAAAAGGACATAGCCTGTGTTTATGGTAAGAAGACCAAATATCATAATGGTGACAGTTTTTGTCAAATGATCTATAGATTCAAATGCAATTCCAATCAAAATCTCAGTAGGTTTTCATAGATCTTGACAAACTTCACAAAATTTAGGTGAAAAACAAAGGGCCAAGAATTACTAAGGCATTCTTGAAGAAAAAAAGAAATCAGGGGTGTCTTTGGGGTTTAATTCTATCATATTTCAAGGTTTATTTCAAAGTGGTAGGATTGTCGTTCACTGGGATAATTAGATAGCCATACTGGAAAAAATGAAATTATATTCCTTATCTTTCCATACATAAAAATAACTTTCAGATTCATTAGAGTTCAATGTAAGAAAAAAAAAAAACTTAACAATTAAGTTTTTAATTGCCATTGAATTGATTCCAACTCATGATAACCCCATGTGTGTCAGAGTAGAACAGTGCTACATAGGGTTTTCAATGACTGATTTCTTGAAAGTAGATTGCGAGGCCTTTCTTCTGAGGCACCTGTGGATAGGCTTGAACCTACAACTTTTCAGTTAGCTGCAGAGTGCATTAACCGTGTGCATTAACCAGGGACCTGGAGGTAGTGTGTTTTGGTTGGAATATGTTGTTCTTATTGTTAGGTGCCATCAAGTAAGTTCCAGCTCATAGCAACCCTATGTATAACAAAATGAAACACTGCCCGGTCCTGTGCCATCCTCACAGTCATTATGCTTGAGGCCATTGTTGCAGACACTGTGTTAACACATCTTGTTGAGGGTCTTCCTCTTTTTCGCTGGCCCTCTATTTTACCAAGCATGATGTCCTTCTCCAGGAACTGGTCCCTCCTGCTAACATGTCCAAAGTATGTGAGACGAAGTCTCGGTATCCTTGCTTCTAAGGAGCATTCTGGCTGTACTTCTTCCAAGACAGATTTGTTCATTCTTCTGGCAATCCATGATATATTGAATATTCTTCATCAGCATCATAATTCAAAGTGTCAGTTCTTCTCTGGTTTTTCTTATTCATTATCCAGCTTTCACATGCATGTGAAAGCACCATGGCTTGTGTCAGGTGCACCTTAGTCCTTAAAGTGACACTTCACTTTTTAACACTTTAAAGACGTCTCTTGCAGCAGATTTGCCCAACGCAATGTGTCATTTGATTCCTTGACTGTTGATTCCATGGTTGTTGATTGTGGGTTCAAGTAAAATGAAATCCTTGACAACTTTAGTATTTTCTCTGTTTGTCATGATGTTGCTTATTGGTCCAGCTGAGAGGATTTTTGTTTTCTTTATGTTGAGGTGCAATCTATACTGAAGGCTGTAGTCTTTGATCTTCATCAATGTTTCAAGTCCTCTTCACTTTCAGCAAGCAAGGTTGTGTCATCTGCATAATGCAGGTTGTTAATGAGAATATATAGGACGATATATTTCTGATTTTGGAGTAAGGAAGATCCTAAACAAGATTAAAAAAGTGCTAACCCTAAAAGAAAAAGAATAATAAATCTGTATTGAAATTAAGAACTTCTGGTAATCAAACATTAAAAAATGAAAAGATATGCCACAACTTAGGAGAATATATTTGTTATCCGTATTATTGATAAATGATTAGTGTGTACAGTATGTATAGAGTTCCAATACATCAAAACAGAAAAGATAAATAATAACAGAACAACGGGTAAAAAGACATAAACAGACCTTTCACAGAAGAGTAAATACTTATGGACAAAAAAATTATCCTACAACGTTGAACATTAGCATATGCTTTGACCTAGCCATGCCACTTCTAGGTATACCCTAGAAAATTTCTTGAATATGTACACCAAAAGACAGGTATAAAGATGTTTGCAGAAGTGTTCATAATAGCAAAAAGCTAGAAACAACCCAAATATCTACTAGTAGGAGAATTGATAAATAAATAAATTCACAAACAGGAATATTTTATATCAGTGAAAAATGGCCAACATGAATGAATCTTAGAAGCATAATTTTAATTTTAAAACAGCAAGTTTTAGAAGACCATATTCAGTATGATACCATTTTATGTAGAGTTCAAAAACAAAGAAAACTAACCAAAGTATTCTTCAGGCATACAATATATTGTGCATAATAAATCCATACAATAATTGGCAAAGCTATGTATTAAAAATTACTCGATTGTATATAAATAAACCATATGTAGAAAACTATATTATTTGGTATGGTAAAATAACAGAAGGCCCATAAAATCTGGAAATATAGATTGAAGATGTCTTTGGTGACATTATATATATTCACCTATGTTTCTAGATATTGTTAATACCCTCTCTATATATAATCGAAGAGAATGATAACACAGAATTTAGGATGATGGTTCTTTGTGGAGATGGCAGGGGGATGACATAGGAGGGAGGAGGATATATGTAGATGTAAGTGACTGGTCCCCCACGTCTCTGTCAGTTTGTCATACTGTGGGGGCTTGTGTGTTGCTGTGATGCTGGAAGCTATGCCACTGGTATTCAGATACCAGCAGGGTGGCCCATGGAGGACAGGTTTCAGCTGAGCTTCCAGACTAAGACAGACTAGGAAGAAGGACCCGGCAGTCTACTTCTGCAAAGCATTAGCCAGTGAAAACCTTATGAATAGCAGCGGAACATTCTCTGATATAGTGCTGAAAGATGAGCCCCCCAGGTTGGAAGGCACTCAAAAGATGCCTGGGGAAGAGCTGCCTCCTCAAAGTACAGTAGGCCTTAATGACATGGATGGAGTAGAGTTTTCAGGACCTTCATTTGCTGATGTGGCATGACTCAAAATGAGAAGAAACAGCTGAAAACATCCATTAATAACTGGAAGCTGGAATGTATGAAGTATGAATCTAGGAAAATTGGAAATCGTCAAAAAGGAAATGGAATGCATAAACATCGATATTGTAAGCATTAGTGAGCTGAAATGGACTGGTATTGGCCATTTTGAATCAGACAATCGTATAGTCTACTATGCTAGGAATGACAATTCGAAGAGGAATGGTGTTGCATTCATCGTCAAAAAGAACATTTCAAGATCTATCCTGAAGTACAATGCTGTCAGTGATAGGATAATATCCATAAGCCTACAAGGAAGACCGGTTAATACGACTATAATTCAAATTTACTCACCAACCACTAAGGCCAAAGATGAAGAAATAGAAGATTTTTATCAGCTGCTACAGTCTGAAATTGATCGAACATGCAGTCAAAATGCATTGATAATTATTGGCAATTGGAATGCGAAAGTTGGAAACAAAGAAGATGGATCAGTAGTTGGAAAATATGGTCTTGGTGATAGAAACAATGCCGGAGATCGAATGATAGAATTATGCAAGACCAACGACTTCTTCATTGCAAATACCGTCTTTCACCAACATAAACGGTGACCATACACATGGACCTTGCCAGATGGAACACACAGAAATCAAATTGACTACATCTGTGGAAAGAGGCGATGGAAAAGCTCAATATCATCAGTCAGAACAAGGCCAGGGGCTGACTGTGGAACAGACCATCAATTGCTCATATGCAAGTTCAAGCTGAAACTGAAGAAAATCAGAGCAAGTCCACGAGAGCCAAAATATGACCTTGAGTATATCCCACCTGAATTTAGAGACCATTTGAAGAATAGATTTGATGGATTGAACGCTAGTGACTTAAGACCAGATGAGTTACGGAATGACATCAAGGACATCATCCATGAAGAAAGCAAGAGGTCACTGAAAAGACAGGAAAGAAAGAAAAGACCAAGATGGATGTCAGAGGAGACTCTGAAGCTTGCTCTTGAGCATCGAGCAACTAAAGCAAAAGGAAGAATTGATGAAGTAAAAGAACTGAACAGAATATTTCAAAGGGCCTGTCAAGAAGACAAAGTAAGGTATCATAATGACCTGTGCAAAGAGCTGGAGATGGAAAACCAAAGGGGAAGAACACGCTCGGCGTTCCTCAAACTGAAAGAACTGAAGAAAAAATTCAAGCCTCGAGTTGCAATAGTGAAGGATTCCATGGGGAAAATATTAAATGAGGCAGGAAGCATCAAAAGAATATGGAAGGAATATACAGAGTCATTATACCAAAAAGAATTAGTTGATATTCAACCATTTCAAGAGGTGGCATATGATCAGGAACCGATGGTACTGAAGGAAGAAGTCCAAGCTGCTCTGAAGGCATTGGCGAAAAACAAGGCTCCAGGAATTGATGGAATATCAACTGAGATGTTTCAACAAACAGATGCAGTGCTGAAGGTGCTCACTCGTCTATGCCAAGAAATATGGAAGAGAGCTTCCTGTCCAACTGACTGGAAGAGATCCATATTTATGCCTATTCCCAAGAAAGGTGATCCAACTGAATGTGGAAATTGTAGAACAATATCATTAATATCATACACAAGCAAAATTTTGCTGAAGATCATTCAAAAACAGCTGCAGCAGTATATTGACAGGGAAATACTAGAAATTCAGGCCGGTTTCAGAAGAGGACGTGGAACCAGGGATATCACTGCTGATGTCAGATGGATCCTGGCTGAAAGCAGAGAATACCAGAAGGATGTTTACCTGTGTTTTATTGACTATGCAAAGGCATTTGACTGTGTGGATCATGACAAACTATGGATAACACTGCAAAGAATGGGAATTCCAGAACACTTAATTGTGCTCCTGAGGAACCTTTACATGGATCAAGAGGCAGTTGTTCGTATAGAACAAGGGGATACTGATTGGTTTAAAGTCGGGAAAGGTGTGCGTCAGGGTTGTATTCTTTCACCATACCTATTTAATCTGTATGCTGAACAAATAATATGAGAAGCTGGACTGTGTGAAGAAAAACGGGGCATCAGGATTGGAAGAAGACTCATTAACAACCTGAGTTATGCAGATGACACAACCTTGTTGCAGAAAGTGAAAAGGACTTGAAGCACTTACTAATGAACATCAAAGAACAGCCATGGAAGCAGCAGTCAAGAAATCAAAAGACGCATTGCATTGGGCAAATCTGCTGCAAAGGACCTCTTCAAAGTGTTGAACAGCAAAGATGTCACCCTGAGGACCAAGGTGCGTCGGACCCAAGCCATGGTATTTTCAATCACATCATATGCATGTGAAAGCTGGACAATGAATAAGGAAGACCGAAGAAGAGTTGACGCCTTTGAATTGTGGTGTTGGTGAAGAATATTGAATATACCATGGACTGCCAAAAGAACGAATATTTCTGTCTTGGAAGAAGTGGGGCCAGAATGCTCCTTAGAGGCAAGGATGGCGAGATTGCGTCTTACATACGTTGGACATGTTGTCAGGAGGGATGCGTCCCTGGAGAAGGACATCATGCTTGGCAGAGTACGGGGTCAGCGGAAAAGAGGAAGACCCTCAACAAGGTGGATTGACACAGTGGCTGCAACAAGGAGCTCAAGCATAACAACGATTGTTAGGATGGCGCAGGACCGGGCAGTGTTTCATTCTGTTGTGCGTAGGGTCGCTATGAATCGGAACTGACTCGATGGCACCTAACAACAACTACAAGTCACTGGTAACTTGGGTAACTAGTTCTTGAGTTGGGTGGTGGCTTGCATGTTACTTATATTAATGTGCTTTACAACACACATATAAGTTAAACATATTTCTGTGTTTATCAAATAAAATATATAAAACCCAAAAACCCATTGTCGTCGAGTCAATTCCGACTCATAGCGAGCCTATAGGGCAGTGCAGAATTGCCCGTAGAGTTTTCAAGGAGCTCCTGGTGGACTCGAACTGCCAACCTTCTGGTTAACAGCCATAGCTCTTAACCACTCTGCCACCAGGATTTCTAAAATATATAAAGATAATTAAAAAATATATATATATATAAAGACAATTAAAAATTTGATTGTTGCCCCCTGAAAATTATAGAATGTGCTAAGAGAGTTAACAATGGTAAACTGTTTCCTCCAACTTTTTGCTTTGAAAATATTTCAAACCTACAGAAAAATCGAAGGAGTAATATAATGGCTACACACACACTATTCACTTAGATTTGCTAATTGTTAATATTTCACCTGGGCAGTGTTTCGTTCTGTCATACACAGGGTCGCTATGAGTTGGAACCACCTCATTGGCACCTAGGAACAGCACCATTTTGCCACAGTTACTGTCTCTCTATATGCATAACTCATAGTGACCCTTTGTACAACAAAACAAAACAATTCCCAGTCCTGTGCCATCCTCACAATTATTGCTGTGTTTGATCCCATTGTTGTAGTCACTGTGTCAACCTCTCTCATCGAGGGTCTTCGTCTTTTTCACTGACTCCCTACCTTATGAAACATGATGTCCTTCTCCAGGGACTAATGCCTCCCGATAACATATCCAAAGTACGTGAGACGAAGTCTCGCCATCCTCACTTCCAAGGAGCACTCTGGCTGTACTTCTTTCAAGACAGGCTTGTTTGTTCATTGATACAATTGTTCGTTGATACAATTATATATGTATATATATAACACAATTATTATATAGCCAACTTTCAAATTGCTGTATGTATTCCGTACATATCGTTTTGGGGAAAAAATGACTTAAAAAAAAATCCAGGATCAAGTCAAGGATCACTCATTGCATTTGTTGGACATATTCTTAAATCTAGAATAGCATCCCCAACCTTTTTTTTCATGACATTGATGTTTTTGAAGACATGTTTCTAGTATATTTCACGATCGGATTTTCCTGGTAGTTTCTCATGGTTATGTAGGTGATGTTGTGTATGTCCCATTATATCACACTAGATGTTACATATACTGTCAATTTGTCCTATTATTGGTGAGTTAAAGTGCTATCCCTTTGTTAAGGTGATGTCTACCAGACCTCTCTATTGTCAAGGTACCTTTACCTTTACCCCTTAGTACTGAAAAAATAATCTGATTGTACAATGGTGATTTTCTAATTGAATTATTCCTGCTACGTTTATTGCTGACATTCTTTTGTAAAGAAGAACTGTCCCGCCTCTGTCTCTTTTATATTTTTTAGTAACATTGTAGACTGGATTCCTTTTTTATTCAATATTTTAAAGTCAGTTATCATCATTGTTCTTTCTGATGCTCATAGTCACAAATTTTGTCAGTGGGAGACTCTTTAAACTAGATCCTGTATTCTTTTTCACACGTTCCCATTATTCTTTGAGCAATTTCTTGCTTTCTGCACAACAACATACTCTAGACTTATTGTATGCTTTCTCTACCCAATACCTGAAATCACCAATTTCGTTCCTTTTGGTAGGGAATAATATTTAGAAACCAATATCTGTGAGTGTGAAGTGCTCTTTGCTATTTGGGGTGTCAACTAGTTCTTTTTTTTTTTTAGTAACTATTATTGAGCTTCAAGTGAATGTTTACAAATCAAGTCAAACTGTCACATATAAGTTTATATACACCTTACCCTGTACTCCCACTTGCTCTCTCCCTAATGAGTCAGCTCTTCCAGTCTCTCCTTTCGTCACAATTTTGCCAGCTTCCAACTCTCTCTATCCTCCCATCCCCGCTCCAGACAGGAGATGTCAACACAGTCTCAAGTGTGCACCTGATACAAATAGCTCACTCTTCATCAGCATCTCTCTCCTACCCACTGTCCAGTCCCTTTCATGTCTGATGAGTTGTCTTCGGGGATGGTTCCTGTCTTGTGCCAACAGAAGGTTTGGGGACCATGACCGCTGGGATTCCTCTAGTCTCAGTCAGACCATTAAGTATGGTCTTTTTATGCAAATTTGGGGTCTGCATCCCACTGATCTCCTGCTCCCTCAGAAGTTCTCTGTTGTGCTCCCTGTCAGGGCAGTCATCGGTTGTGGCCGGGCACCAACTAGTTCTTCTGGTCTCAGGATGATGTAGGTCTCTAATTCATGTGGCCCTTTCTGTCTCTTGGGCCCTTAGTTTGCGTGTGACCTTGGTGTTCCTCATTCTCCTTTGATCCAGGTGGGTTGAGACCAATTGATGCATCTTAGATGGCCGCTTGTTAGCATTTAAGACCCCAGACGCCACATTTCAAAGTGGGATGCAGAATGTTTTCATAATAGAATTCTTTTGCCAATTGACTTAGAAGTCCCCTTAAACCATGGTCCCCAAACCCCCACCCTTGCTCCGCTGACCTTTGAAGCATTCAGTTTATCCCGGAAACTTCTTTGCTTTTGGTCCAGTCCAATTGAGCTGACCTTCCATGTATTGAGTATTGTCCTTCCCTTCACCTAAAGCAGTTCTTATCTACTAACTAATCTGTAAATAAACCTCTCCCACCCTCCCTTCATCCCCGCCTCGTAACCACAAAAGTGTGTGTTCTTCTCAGTTTATACTATTTCTCAAGATGTTATAATAGTGGTCTTATACAATATTTGTCCTTTTGCCTCTGACTAATTTCGCTCAGCATAATGCCTTCCAGGTTCCTCCATGTTATGAAATGTTTCACAGATTCATCACTGTTCTTTATCTATGCGTAGTATTCCATTGTGTGAATATACCACAATTTATTTACCCATTCATCTGTTGATGGACACCTTGGTTGCTTCCAGCTTTTTGCTATTGTAAAGAGAGCTGGAATAAATGTGGGTGTGCATTTATCTGTTTGTGTGAAGGCTCTTATTTCTCTAGGGTATATTCCGAGGAATGGGATTTCTGGATTGTATGGTAGTTCTATTTCTAACTGTTTAAGATAACGCCAGATAGATTTCCAAAGTGGTTGTACCATTTTACATTCCCACCAGCAGTGTATAAGAGTTCCAGTCTCTCCGCAGCCTCTCCAACGTTTATTATTTTGTGTTTTTTGGATTAATGCCAACCTTGTTGGAGTGAGATGGAATCTTATCTAGTTTTAATTTGCATTTCTCTAATGGCTAATGATCGAGACCGTTTTCTCATGTATCTGTTAGGTGCCTGAATATCTTCTTTAGTGAAGTGCATGTTCATATCCTTTGCCCACTTCTTGATTGGGTTGTTTGTCTTTTTGTGGTTGAGTTTTGACAGAATCATATAGATTTTAGAGATCAGGCGCTGGTCGGAGATGTCATAGCTGAAAATTCTTTCCCAGTCTGTAGGTGGTCTTTTTACTCTTTTGGTGAAGTCTTCAGATGAGCATAGGTGTTTGATTTTTAGGAGCTCCCAGTTATCTGGTTTCTCTTTGTCATTTTTGGTAATGTTTTGTATTCTGTTTATGCCTTGTATTAGGGCTCGTAACGTTGTCCCTATTTTTTCTTCCATGATCTTTATCGTTTTAGTCTTTATGTTTAGGTCTTTGATCCACTTGGAGTTAGTTTTTGTGCATGGTGTGAGGTATGGGTCCTGTTTCATTTTTTTGCAAATGGATATCCAGTTATGCCAGCACCATTTGTTAAAAAGACTATCTTTTCCCCACTTAACTGACACTGGTCCTTTGTCAAATATCAGCTGCTCATATGTGGATGGATTTATATCTGAGTTCTCATTTCTGTTGCATTGGTCTATGTGTCTGTTGTTGTACCAGTACCAGGCTGTTTTGACTACTGTGGCTGTATTATAGGTTCTGAAATCAGGTAGAGTGAGGCCTCCCACTTTGTTCTTCTTTTTCAGTAATGCTTTGCTTATCCGAGGCTTCTTTCCCTTCCATATGAAGTTGGTGATTTGTTTCTCTATCACATTAAAAAATGACATTGAAATTTGGATCAGAAGTGCATAGTATGTATAGATAGCTTTTGGTAGAAGAGACATTTTTAGTATGTTAAGTCTTCCTATCCATGAGCAAGGTATGTTTTTCCACTTAAGTATGTCCTTTTTAATTTCTTGTAGTAGTACTTTGTAGTTTTCTTTGTATAGGTCTTTTACATCTTCAGTAAGATTTATTCCTAAGTATTTTATCTTCTTGGGGGCTACTGTGAATGGTATTGATTTGGTTATTTCCTCTTCGATGTTCTTTTTGTTGATGTAGAGGAATCGAAGTGATTTTTGGATGTTTATCTTATAACCTGAGACTCTGCCAAACTCTTCTATTAGTTTCAGTAGTTTTCTGGAGGATTCCGTAGGGTTTTCTGTGTATAAGATCATGTCATCTGCAAAAAGAGATAATTTCACTTTCTCCTTGCCAATCCAGTTGCCCTTTATTTCTTTGTCTAGCCTAATTGCTCTAGCTAGGACCTCTAGCACAATGTTGAATAAGAGCGGTGATAAAGGGCATCCTTGTCTGGTTCCCGTCCTCAAGGGAAATGCTTTCAGGCTCTCTCCATTTAGAGTGATGTTGGCTGTTGCCTTTGTGCCCTTTATTATGTTGAGGAGTTTTCCTTCAGTTCCTATTTTGGTGAGAGTTTTTATCATAAATGGGTGTTGGACTTTGTCAAATGCCTTTTCTGCATCAATTGATAAGATCATGTGGTTTTTGTCTTTTGTTTTATTTGTATGGTGGATTACATTAATGGTTTTTCTAATATTAAACCAGCCCTGCTAAATCCCACTTGGTCATGGTGGATTAATTTTTTGGTATGTTGTTGAATTCTATTGGCTAGAATTTTGTTGAGGATTTTTGCATCTATGTTCATGAGGGATATAGGTCTGTGATTTTTTTTTTTTTTGTGATGTCTTTACCTGGTTTTGGTATCAGGGAGATGGTGGCTTCATAGAATGAGTTAGGTAGTATTCCGTCATTTTCTATGCTTTGAAATACCCTTAGTAGTAGTGGTGTTAACTCTTCTCTGAAAGTTTGGTAGAACTCTGCAGTGAAGCCGTCCGGGCCAGGGCTTTTTTTTGTTGGGAGTTTTTTGATTACCGTTTCAATCTCTTTTTTTGTTATGGGTCTATTTAGTTGTTCTACTTCTGATTGTGTTAGTTTAGGTAGGTAGTGTTTTTCCAGGAATTCATCCATTTCTTCTAGGTTTACAAATTTGTTTGAATATAATTTTTCATAATAATCTTATATGATTCTTTTAATTTCAGTTGGGTCTGTTGTGATGTAGCCCATCTCATTTCTTATTCGGGTTATTTGTTTCCTTTCCTGTGTTTCTTTTGTCAGTCTGGCCAATGGTTTATCAATTTTGTTAATTTTTTCAAAGAACCAGCTTTTGGCTTTGTTAATTCTTTCAATTGTTTTTCTGTTCTCTAATTCATTTAGTTCAGCTCTAATTTTTATTATTTGTTTTCTTCTGGTGCCTGATGGATTCTTTTGTTGCTCACTTTCTATTTGTTCAAGTTGTAGGGACAGTTGTCTGATTTTGGCTCTTTCTTCTTTTTGTATGTGTGCATTTATCGATATAAATTGGCCTCTGAGCACTGCTTTTGCTGTGTCCCAGAGGTTTTAATAGGAAGTATTTTCATTCTCGTTGCATTCTATGAATTTCCTTATTCCCTCCTTAATGTCTTCTATAACCCAGTCTTTTTTCAGGAGGGTATTGTTCGGTTTCCAAGTGTTTGATTTTTTTTCCCTAATATTTCTGTTATTGATTTCCACTTTTATGGCCTTGTGGTCTGAGAAGATGCTTTGTAATATTTCGATGTTTTGGATTCCGCAAAGGTTTGTTTTATGAGCTAATATGTGTTCTATTCTAGAGAATGTTCCATGTGCGCTAGAAAAAAAGTATACTTTGTAGCAGTTGGGTGGAGAGTTCTGTATAAGTCAATGAGGTCAAGTTGGTTGATTGTTGTAATTAGGTCTTACGTGTCTCTATTGAGCTTCTTACTGGATGTCCTGTCCTTCTCCGAAAGTGGTGTGTTGAAGTCTACTACTATAATTGTGGAGGTGTCTATCTCACTTTTCAGTTCTGTTAAAATTTGATTTATGTATCTTGCAGCCCTGTCATTGGGTGCATAAATATTTAATATGGTTATATCTTCCTGGTCAATTGTCCTTTTTATCATTATGTAGTGTCCTTCTTTATCTTTTGTGGTGGATTTAAGTTTAAAGTCTATTTTGTCAGAAATTAATATTGCTACTCCTCTTTTTTTTGCTTATTGTTTGCTTGATATCTTTTTTTCCATCCTTTGAGTTTTAGTTTGTCTGTGTCTCTAAGTCTAAGGTGTGTCTCTTGTAGGCAGCATATAGACGGATCGTGTTTCTTTATCCAGTCTGAGACTCTCTGTCTCTTTATTGGTGCATTTAGTCCATTTACATTCAGCGTAATTATAGATAAGTGTTTAGTGTTGTCATTTTGATGCCTTTTTATGTGTGTTGTTGACAGTTTCATTTTTCCACTTACTTTTTTGTGTTGAGACATTTTTCTTTGTAAATTGTGTGTTCCTCATTTTCATAGTATTTGACTTTATGTTTGCTGAGTCGTTACGTTTTTCTTGGTTTTTATTTTGAGTTATGGAGTTGTTATACCTCTTTGTGGTTACCTTAATATTTACCCCTATTTTTCTAAGTAAAAACCTAACTTGTATTGTCCTATATCGCCTTGTATCCTTCTCCATATGGCAGTTCTATGCCACCTGTATTTAGTCCTTCTTTTTGATTATTGTGATCTTTTACCTGTTGACTTCACTGATTCCCTGTTTTGAGCATTTTTTTTTTTTAATTAATCCTAATTTGTTTTTGTGATTTCCCTATTTGAGTTGATATCAGAATGTTCTGTTCTGTGACCTTGTGTTGTGCTGGTATCTGATATTATTGGTTTTCTGACCAAACAATTTCCTTTAGTATTTCTTGTAGCTTTGGTTTGGTTTTTGCAAATTCTCTAAGCTTGTGTTTATCTGTAAATATCTTAATATCGCCTTCATATTTGAGAGAGAGTTTTGCTGGATATATGATCCTTGGCTGGCAGATTTTCTCCTTCAGTGCTCTGTATATGTCATTCCATTGCCTTCTTGACTGCATGGTTTCTGCTGAGTTAAAAAAGTAGTCTGAACTTATTCTTACTGATTCTCCCTTTTAGGAGACCTTTCTTTTATCCCTGGCTGCTTTTAAAATTTTCTCTTTATCTTTGGTTTTGGCAAGTTTGATGATAATATGTCTTGGTGTTTTTCTTTTTGGATCAGTCTTAAATGGGGTTCGATGAGCATCTTGGATAGATATGCTTTTGTCTTTCATGATGTCAGGGAAGTTTTCTGTCAGCAGATCTTCAACTGTTCTCTCTGTATTTTCTGTCCTCCCTCCCTGTTCTGGGACTCCAATCACACGCAAGTTATCCTTGATAGAGTCCCACATGATTCTTAGGCTTTCTTCATTTTTTTAAATTCTTTTATCTGATTTTTTTTCAGCTATGTTGGTGTTAGTTCCCTGGTCCTCCAGATGTCCCAGTCTGCATTCTAATTGCTCGAGTCTGCTCCTCTGACTTCCTATTGCGTTGTCTAATTCTGTAATTTTATTGTTAATCTTTTGGATTTCTGCATGCTGTCTTTCTATGGATTCTTGCAACTTATTAATTTTTCCACGATGTTCTTGAATAGTCTTTTTGAGTTCTTCAACTGTTTTATCAGTGTGTTCCTTGGCTTTTTCTGCAGTTTGCCTTATTTCATTTCTGAGGTCATCCCTGATGTCTTGAAGCATTCTGTAAATTAGTTTTTTTATATTCTGTATCTGATAATTCCAGGACTGTATCTTCATTTGGGAAAGATTTCGATTCTTTTGTTTGGGGGGTTGTAGAAGCTGTCATGGTCTGCTTCTTTATGTGGTTTGATATCGACTGCTGTCTCCGAGCCATCACTAAGATATAAAAAAAAAAAAAGAAAAAGATATAGTAGTGATTTATTCTATATTTGCTCACTGAGTCTTATCTTGTTTTGTTTTCTTTCAATATACGTGGATGGGCTACTAGACTGTGCTGTCTTGATTGTTGTAGCCCTTGACTTACTTATGACCTATTACCAGCTGGTTTGGGCTGTTACCAGATATATATGCCTGAGTCCATTCACTATTCTTGAGTAGAATCTGATTTTGGGTCATGGAGTGTGTGATGCACCCTAACACCTATCCACCTTGAGAAGTAGTGGTGATAGTTGTATGCACCAGATTCTATTAGCAGCTGGGGTTCACACTCCAGGGGGGTGCAGGATGCTGACAGGCTTCCCCCAAGTGTCAGTGAGGTAGGTGTGTCTCTATTCCTAAAGCACCTTGGTGGGAGGGCTCTGCAGCTGTACCTTAGACCCCCAATGCAAGTACCTCTACAGATGGGTAGGTACCTTAGACCCCTAAGGCAGGAGGCTAGGTGGTGTGGAGGGAGCTTCAGCCCTCAGTTCCCTGTTGTGGGTCAGTGAGGGCTCTGTTGAATACGCAGAGATATCAGACCTGGGAAACTTGTTTTTCCAGTATATCCACTAAAAAAAAATGCAGTCAGATCCCTATCAGAAATGCCTTTGCATTATAATAGTCACCTTGTTCCGTGTAGGGATGAAAGCCTGAGATATGGATCACATATGTTTGGCTGGAGCTGGTTCTGTGTTTTTAGTCCAGTTAGGGAAGGATTTTTGGTTCCTGGGTTTTTTTGTGGTTGCTTCTCTCAGGCGGGAAGAATGGGTTAGGAAAAGACCAAAAAAAAAAGGGAAAAGAAAAGCCACGGAGCAGTTCTCCCTCTGGCTCAGGAAATTCCAATGTTAATGAAGCCACCTGGGAAGGGGAGGGGAGGGTTCAGAAAAACAGGAGAGAGTTACACCCCGGAATATAGACAAAGTTATTTATCTTGCTTGGGATGACTATTTTATCTGAGATTCCCGAGGGACGTGTCACCTGTGTGTGCTGGCTGTGTAGAGATTGCCCCTGAGGGTCAGGCCCGCAGAAGCCGCGGTCAGTTCCTCTGCTGCCAGTCCAAAGCCCAGCGTCAAGTTTCCCTGGCTGGGACTCTGCACTCCCGGCTCCAAAACCAGTCGCTGCCTCCCAGGGACTTCTCCCGCCGCTTCGCCTCGCCGCCCCGTGGACCGCCTGGGCTCCCTCCCGAGGTCAGTTCAGCGGGGTAGGGCTGCCCCCTGTGTTTGCGCTCTGACAGGATGCCATGCTTAGCTCCCCCGTGCCCATTCCAAAGCCCGGCGCCTAGGTTCCCCGGCTGGGACGCTGCACTCCCAGCTCCAAAACCAGTCGCTGCCTTCCGGGGACTTCTCCTCCTGCCAGCCGCGTCGCCGCACCGCTCACGTGGACTGGCTGGGCCCCCTCCCGGGATCAGTTCAGGGGGGTAGGGCTGCGCCCCGTGTTTGTGCCCTCACAGGATGTTGTGTTCAGCTCCCCTGCGTCCAGTCCTAAGCCCAGCGCCAAGGTTACCTGACTGGGACGCTGGCTCCAGGCTCCGAAAACAGTCTCTGCTTCCCCATAGTTGTTCGTTCTCCGTCTCTGTCACTCAGGTCAACTCTTTAAATCTGTGTTTGTTGTTCAGGGTTCGTAGATTGTCATATATGTGATCGATTCACTTGTTTTTCCGAGTCTTTGTTACAAGAGGGATCCAAGGTAGTGTGTACCTAGTCAGCCATCTTGGCCCCCGCCTCCACAACATATCTTTATATCTCAACTAGTTCTTTAACTCGATAGAGCTAAGATATATAGATCTTAAAAAAATATATATATATATTTTTTGCTAGCTCTTTCTGAAATCTCCACTTCAAAGTTCAACATCAAAAGGTCCCTTCTTACCTCCAACATTCTGTTTTTGTGTTTTCCTTCTTCGATATTGAGGACCCTGGTTACCAACAACATCAATGTTTTTACTCATTTGCTTTATCCTATTATATTAACAAAATAATTTCAGAATTATTAAACTGATACCACTATAAACGATAGACCTATTAAGTAAATTCAGAATTTCTTTGCAGGTCATTTTGTCTTTAAAATATGTCACACAGTCATAGTATTCCAATTTCCTTGAATTAATTCTTTTTTTTGTGTGGTTTGTTACCACTAAACCAAAAAACCAAACCAAACCAAACCCATTGCCGTTGAGTCGATTCTGACTCATAGCTACCCTATAGGACAGAGTAGAACTGCCCCAGAAAATTTCCAAGGAGCACCTGGTGGATTCGAACTGCTGACATTTTGGTTAGCAGCCATAGCACTTAACCACTCTGCCACCAGGATTTCCTTGTTATCACTAGGGCCATTTTTTTTTCTATTTACATAAAATTTCCTTTTTTTTCCTCATGCTTTTACATTTTTAACCTTTTGATATTTAATTTTAAGCATTTACATGCTTTCGAAGCTGTTTCTTATATGACCTGCTGAGTATATGGAGGGAAGTAAATGATAATTAAAATATCTCTGTGACTGGACTATACCAAAAGCAAAGAAGTCTCCTGAATAAACCAAATGCTTAGAAGGCCAGAGTAGCAGGGACAGTGGTTTGGGGACCATGGTTCCAGGGGACATCTAAGTCAATTGGCGTAATAAAATCTATTAAGAAAATATTCTGCATCCCACTTTGGAGAGTGGCGTCTGGGGTCTTAAACCCTAGCAAGCAGGCATCTAAGATGCATCAATTGGTCTGAACCCAGCTGGAGCAAAGGAGAATGAAGATTACCAAAGACACAAGGTAAGCATGACCCCAAGAGTCAGAATGGGCCACATAAATCAAAGACTACATCAGCCTGAGACCAGAAGAACTAGATGGTGCCTAGCTACAACTAATGACTGCCATGACAGGGAGAACAACAGAGAATACCTGAAGGAGCAGGGGATCAGTGGGATGCAGACCCCAAATTCTCATAAAAGACCAGACTTGATGGTCTGACTGAGACCAGAGGCATCCCGGAGGTCATGGTCCCCAGAGCTTCTATTAGCCCAAGACAGGAACCATTCTTGAAGCCAACCCTTCAGATAGGGATTGGACTGAACTACAAGACAGAAAATGATACTGGTGAAGAGTGGGCTTCTTTGATCAAGTAGACACATGATACCATCTGGGCAGCTCCTGTCTGGAGGGGAGATGTGATGGCCCAGGGGCACAGAAGCTGGCTGAATGGATGCGGAAACACAGGGTGGAAAGAAGGAATGTGCTTTCTCATTAGGGGGAGAGCAACTAGGAGTATATAGCAAGCTGTATATAAGGTTTTGCATGAGAGACTGACTTGATTTGTAAACTTTTACGTAAAGCACAATAAAAGTTTAATTAAAAAAAAATCTCTGTGACATCATATAAATATAAAAAGGTTACTTAAGAGTAATAACCTTGACAATTCTTAGAGCCAAAAAGATTTGGTTCAGAAGAGGATTTCAAAATGTGACCAGAATACTGTGTCAGATTTTCTTTAAGAAAACTTGCCTGTGATTTCCACTTAGTACCTGTATGGTCTTCTTTAATGGAGGAGTAGGGTATTATTTACTTATAGAGTTATGAAATAGTTGATTTTCTAATTGTCAGCCATTTATCTTTGAAGGCCAAATGATTCTCTAAGGTTTTATTAGAGACCACTTAAAGATACTGATGGTAGAACTTGAGTTCGAATTTATATGAGATTAGTCGTTTTTCCTTTGCAGTATCTGTGGATGTCCTTGATTTTTTTTTTTTCTGCTTTATTGAAATCCAACCCTAGCACAGATCATCACTTTGTTTTATCTGTCTTTCTTCACTTCAGTATGTTAATGTTCCCATAATACAGCTTTTGTCTTTCATATTCAATAACTTTGCAGTGGTTGCCTGTTGATGACCATGGCATTAAACATGACTCACCTATATCTGGCATTCAGAGTTTTCTCGCAACCTTATCTTTCTCAGCTCCAATGAAAGTATTTAATGGGCATCTACCCACTCATACGTGCTCAGAGCATGATGCATTATTTTTTGCTTTATATTGCTATCTCCATGCAGATAAGTTCCTTTATCCTTTGTCATCATGGAAACCTTATACCATTTAATGGTGTCTGTCAATATCTTTTCATCAATCAGTTAACATCCCATGGTGACTCACATGCATTTGCACAAACAAACCTCAATAAAAGGAGTTTTTTGAAAGATTACTACAGACACCCTCACATACCTCTAAGGACAGAAACAAAATATTGCCAGGTCTCTTGAGGACCAGAACTGGAAAATCAAGAATCAGCACTATCTTCGCCATCTCCCTGGGCCAACATAGCCTTATCCTTTTCTCCTTCATCCAGCTTCCCTGTTTTACTGGACTATCATGTTCGTCCCAGTTGTGTACCAGGATCTACTATCCTACCTGTACTCAACTGTAACAATTTCTGTGTTGGTTGAAATTTTCGAGAAAGGGAGGCTCTAATTTTGTCAAAGGAGAGTGGGGATCTTCATGTACACAGAGCTGCCTCTGTCAAGGACCATGGATGAAGCAGTTTTGCTAGAAAAGGCTAGCACAGAGTTGTGACAGCTGATGGATATTATGATTTACCATCTATTCTTTATTAAAAGGGAAAGAGAACAAAAGTAGTACTTATCAACTTGCAAGATGATTTTATTTAAGGTGCAATAGAAAATATTTTTATAATTTAGAAACTCTGATGTCCTCAGATATGCTGTGGAAAATCAAAGAGGATGTCACAATAAAACTGCTTCATAATAGATTCATTTGAATTTTTATCTACTAATATAAAAAAGACATATGATAGAGGACACAATAATTTTACAAATCGATAGCTACTCTTTAGAAAATATTTCCTTTCTTGGACACAAACCTAATTACAATGACAATCTTCTTTTTTATCTTCTTCCTCTCCAGTTTTGCAGATTCCAACTGTTAGCAAAAATGTTTCTACCAAAGGCCCAGAAAAGTCAAAACAACCTGGAAGCACTGATTGTTTTACAGGTAATTAAAATTAGGATAACCTGTATTTTCAAAAAAATTTTGAAGATACTTTTTATCTTGCCCTTTTGGTAAAATGTTTGTTTGCTTTTGCAGAATTAAATGTAATGAATAAAATAAAGAAGAATAAACTGTCCAAAGCGATTTACTTGATGCAGAAAGCTCTTCTACTATTTGAGAAAGATGCAAACTCTATATCTTCACAAGACTTTTTGATGGTAATGATATTTCTTCTTTTAGTCCTGACTTACAAGTTCTGTTACAATGAATGATTTATTTCCCTTTGTTAAAAATAATGTGTTGCCCTTAATATTTCAATAGGAACTTTCAGGTTCACCATATGTAGACTTCTCTTTGAGAAGAGAAACAGTCCTTAGTAGGGGAAACTAATCTGTGTCTCCAGTTCTTAACTCTCCTGAAATGCATGGTGTTCTTTCTCTGTAGGGGCAACCTACATGAGAAGCCAAATAAAAGCAGAAAGACTCAAAATGAGGGAAGTTAGAGGATTTAAGTGACACTATGCTAGTGTAATACATTAATTTCTATGGAATTAAAATGTTTCAAGTCCACTAGCTAAGATTTCTTCTCCCTCAGATAGATACTGCTAGTTTCTGATTTACTATATATCTTAGTTATCTAGTTCTGGTATAACAGAAATACCACAAGTGGATGGCTTTAACAAACAGAAATTTATTCTTTCACAGTCTAGTAGGCTAGAAGTCTGAATTCAAGGCCAGCTCCAGGGGAAGGCTCTCTCTCTCTCTCAACTCTGGAGAAAGGTCTTTGTCATCAATCTTTCCCTGGTTGAAGAGCTTCTCAGCGCAGGGATCCCAGGTGCAAAGGACATGTTCTGCTTCTGGTGCTACTTTCTTGTTGGTATGAGATCCTCTTCTCTCTGCACGATTCTCTCTTTTATATCTCAAAAGAAATTGACTCAACATACAGCTTAATCCTGTAGATTAAGTCCTGCCTCATTACCATAACTGCCACTAATTCCATCTCATTAACATCGTAAAGGTAGGATTTACATCACATAGGAAAATCATATCAGTTCACAAAGTGGTGGACAACTACACAATGTTGGGAATCATGGCCTAGCTGAGTTGCTATACATTTTTGGGGGACATAATTTAATACATAACATTATATTTGGTCTTTCTTTAAATTTGTGGATACTTTTAATCAGTTCTCACTTTGGCCTACAAATTGTTTTATCTCATTACTGATTCATTACATGTTGATTTTAGAGTCTAACTATCAGAGGACAATCACATCTCCAAGTTACGGAATTTTCTGAAAATTTTGATTGCAGTGGGTTGAGAAGTTAATGGCTCATGAACAGGTAGAGAATAATGTTACAAGTAACTTTGCTGAGAAGGAGAGGAAAAAAGTCATCAAAGCTTGGAGTTACAGAGTTAAAAAAATTAAGAGAGGGGTTTTAAGAGAGAGAATTGAGCATATTCATATGCCGAGATTAAGAACCAGTGAAAAAAGAGAGAAATTGAAGATTTAAGAGAGCGGGGTTAATTCATAGAGCCAAGTCCTATAAAAAGATTGAAAGCACAGGATTATTCTTCAGTGAAGGGTGGGCTGCAGGGTGAATGAACCCCTTTTTCTCTGATACAGAAGGGAAGGAGGAAGGGACAGATGTAGATATAAATAAGTTTGTTGATGTGAAGGCAGGGAGTTGAGTTGAAGCCTTCTTAACTTAAACATACCATGGCTTGGATCAGGTGCACCTTAGTCCTTGAAGTAACGTCTTTGCTTTTCAACACTCTAAAGAGGTCTTTTGCGGCAGATTTGCCCAATGCCAATGCGTCTTTTGATTTGCTTCCATGAGTGTTGATTGTGGATCCAAGTAAAATGAAATCCTTGACAGCTTCAATCTTTTCTCCATTTATCATGATGTTGCTTATTGGTCCAGTTGTGAGGATTTTTGTTTTCTTTATGTTGAGGTGTAATCCATACTGAAGGCTGTGGTCTTTGATCTTCATCAGTAGGTGCTTCAAATCCTCTTCACTTTCAGCCAGGAAGGTTGTGTCATCTGCATATTGCAGGTTGTTAATGAATCTTCCTTCAATGTAGTACGCCATTTGATTTTTTGATGCTGCTTCCATGGGCATTGATTGTGGATTATTGAATGTAATATGCTTACTCCCCTGTTACATTTCTATCTTCCTACCACTGAGAGTGGGGAACATGCTGGAGACCCGGAAGTCTGTTTTCAGTGTTCTCCTTGTGCACCTTTTCTTCAGACTATTTTAACTGGTCTGAATTTTCCAGTGTTCTTCTCTTTGTGCTTTTTCCCTTCTATTTCTTAAGTGAAACTATTTTAACTTGGGAAAAGTTATGAGTATAATGTCATGTCAGGATAGACTCATGAGATGTATTTGGAGGCTCTTCTTTTTATGAGGGGTCCACGAACATGTTGAATATTTATCTAGAGGCCCTGAAAGCTTCTGTCACCACTTCTGCTACTCAGTAGTAGTTCTTCATCCAAGTGTTAGTGTGTAATGATCAGTCCTCAGGGTACTCTCCTAAACAATCATGTTATGGCTCAAATAATTGCCAAAATTTCTTCCTAAAGAAGACAAATGTATTTCTTTCCCTTGACAATCATTTTCTACTGGGGTGTATTACAGAATGTTCTATGTTATCACGATCTTGTAATAAAGTTATCCCCAAATTGGCAACTGGTATGCCACCTGATACCATAAGCCTGTTTGAAGAGCCTGGATGTTTTTAGAACTCTTAAATAATTCATACCCTGTTTTAGTTTTTGAAAAGTTTCATAATTGTGGATCTGAATAACTTCATCAGATCTCTGTTTTATTACCAACAATTAAAGGTGGACCAACTTGTCACCACAAATGAGGGATAAACCTTTTATAGTAATCTGTTAACTTTCCAAATGAGGTGACCAGCTTTTTTTTTTTTTTATTATGCAGATTTGTTTTTTCTATCTTGGTCATTTGACCTCTGGAAGTCCATACTGACTTTTTACGCATTATACCACAGGTTTACTATAATGAATTGCACATAGAACTCTGAAATGTCCCTAGTCTTACTTCTGGTGAAATACAGATCATCATGTAGCTTGTACCCATTGTGCCTAGTCCACTTAAGAGTACCCTGGCTGAACATTCACTGTCTTTGAAAATAAGCTTTCTCATTGAAAAGAGGCAGGGATGCTCCTCAGTCTAAATGCTGAGTTATAACGGCCAGAGCGTATATTGTTTTTTTTTTTCTGTCAAGCATCCATTTCCCCTTCCAAACGTCATCTTTTGAGGAATTTCTTCTTCCCCTTTAGATATAATCAGGAGGGACTTTCCAGGGGTCTTCTTTCCTAGCCAAGGTGAAGACAAATGACAAATGACACAACTAGGCCAATTGGCTGCTGCCTCCTTGGAATCTGAGTCTTCAGCAGAGGGATACAAAGATAAAAATAGTTGGCCGTCATTCATTCAAATGGCTGTGTCCTGATCAGACTATTATAGCTGTGTTCTGTAGATCCTTCTACCATTTTGGAGCTGCTTTGGTCCAAACCTGGTTTTCTTGTTGCTTCTGTTGAAAAGAACCCCAACCAATACATCTAGTTTTCTTCTAATTTGGAACCTAAACAAATCAATAGTTGAAATGATCTTAGCAGTTTTAAATTTCTCTACAAAAGCTTTAGCTGTAAGCAAAGAAGCATTATTGATGAGCAGATTATTTTTCATAATCTGCACAGACTTTTTACACAGACTAATTGTATGACCTTATTTCATTCTGTTATATGTAGGGTTGCTGCTATGAGTTGGAACCGATTCGACTGAACCTAACAACACAACAGTTTGGAAACAGAGCTAATGAAGTCCAGGGTTTCTAGAAGTTGTAATAACTCATGGCTTTAATATTTCCTGAATTTACTTCTTCATATCCCCTAAATACCACTCTGTTAATTACATTAGCAGTAATTGGACTTAATTATTTTTCCTGTTTCATAGCATTTCAGTCAAATCAATTCTATTTGCTTTTTTGGGAAGAATATATGTGAGCTAATTTTTTTTTTTTTTTTTCAGAGCTCTTTTCAGCTCTTTTTAATCTTTGATGAATTCTTCCTCATAAAGAGCAAACCCTTTCTGACTCTGGCCCCTTCCCATGAGGCAGATCATGTCTTGACCCCCACGCTTTAAACTACTGACAGATTTTAGCATATTTACATTTTAGGGTTTTTTTTTTTAATCTCTTTAAGAGTTGTGGATAAGAAACTTCATGAAGATTGCCTTTCCATGCAACTATTTTAATTCAGCTTTACGTTAAGAAAAGAAGAGTACAATGGTTAGGAGTATAAGGGTTTTGACTTAGAGTTCTGGTTCTGGCACTTACTAGCTGTATGACCTAAGTCTTATTACTTATGCTTGATATGCCTTAATTTCCTCATCTGTAAAATTGGGGTTCTTCGGAAGATTCAGCGAAACGAAGCACTTGGTACAGACTAAGCATTCCATAGATGTTAGCCATTATTATTATTTTTATTACTCTGTCCTCCATATTAAGCACTCTGGAACATTATGCTTTATCATATCAGAACATTTTTGTGTGCTTTGGATATATTTTTCTCTGTTGGACTACATATTTCTTTCTGTGTTTTCTCTTAGATTTATCTTATCATGTGTATATTTTATTCTTAGCCATATTCCTTCTGAGGATTCTTTGACATGATTTAATCTACTTTTGATCTCCTGAAATGTATGCCAAAATGTTGAGATCTGGAATATACCTGAGTAAGGTCTACTAGATTAGTAAATATGGTACTTTATCATCCCAGTTTTGTGATAGTTGTTTACTTAAGTCTTAATCATGCTCTCCAAGGTTGTATTACAACTTGCCATTAGCTTTTTACCGTACTGTGGGTGTTAAGCCTTTATCTAATATGTTTGACATCAATCTGTCCTCATAAGCATTGTATAACTTCTGAAAAGAGGCATGTCTCCATTTCTCTAATGGAAACTATAGGCAGAGAAATTTAAATTCAGACAGTAGTACTTTGAACTTCAGTATTGTTTTGGGGTATGTTGCATTACAAACCACCATTGAAAGAATATTCAGAACTTATTTCCCTCATGAGTTGTTGTAGAACCCGTTTCCATTGAGGTTCCTTGATTCTTTCCCATTGTTAGGTGAAGGCTCATTTCTTTCGAGGTTAGTGAGCTCTTCCGATTTGCCAGGCACCATGCTAGGCAGTGGAGGATGTGAGGATATAATAATTTTCCATTATCTGACATGTCATGAAAAACCCTCTTCTTTTTGAACTCTGATTAGAGAATGGTTGTCTAGATTTTGCAGTTGTGATACTTTAGTATTCTAGAATATTGGTGTCATTATGTTCATGTTGGTAAGATTTCCACTGTACTGTTAAGCAAGTTAATAAAAGTTACTTAACCTCTTGAGCCAGTTACTGAGTCTTTACCCAAACCAAACTTGTTGCCATCAAGTCAACTGTGACTCATAGCGACCTTATAGGACAGAGTAAAACTGCCCTGTAGGGTTTTCAAGGCCAAAATCTTTACTAAAACGGACTGCCACATCTTTCTCCTGTGGAGCGGCTGATGGGTTCCAACTGATGATCTTTCCATTAGCAGCCGAATGCTTAACCATTCCACCACCAGGACCCCTACTTAATATTTACTTCAATATTATTTTACTTCACTACTTCGGTACCATTTACTTAACCTTATTCTAGGCTCTAAAGCTTTCCATATCTAATAATACCTTGTTCACATGATTTTTGTGAGGATCAAATGAGATGTATGTGAAAAAATGCTGTGGTTAATGTTATTGTGAGAGTAAGAATAATGTTGTTGATCTTCCTGCCTTCAGTATTGTCATGAGAGTAAAATACATACATCGATGCTAAATAAAGGAATGCTTTAAATTAATTTGATAACTTAAGATGAAATCACAGAATCAGAATTTCTTAATTTTAAGGACTTCAGACATTATTTGATTTACTGATTACCTACTTGGGAAACTTATCTTCCCCCTCTGTCAAAGGAGCAGGTCAGAATCTTTAGAACAGCTTTAAAAAGCTACACAATTATGTAGACAGGATGGGCTGTGTTATGCTGTAGGCTTGTTTCATGCTCACTTACATGGCTCTTGAGCCAGTTGGGGTTCCTGCTCCACATGGTCCTTACTCTGGGACCCAGGCTGACTAAGTAGCTTCTGTTGCTGGTCACCATGGCAGAGGGAAAAGAGAACATGTGAAGCAAGCATTGGGTCTTAAAGCTTTTGCCCAGAAGAAGCAAGTATCTGCTCATACTTCATCAGTCAAATGGCCACACTGAACTCCAAAAAGATGATTAAGTACCAGGTGCTTGGAAGGAGAACCAGAATACCTGTGAATAGCAGCTTTAATGCCTCCACAACAAGCTCCCACAGAGATTTAGATCCATGCCTTTGAGGGTGGTCTCCTTTTTGGTGAGCAATCACTGATACAGTCCAGTTCCCATTCCCAGTTCCATTTTGAAATGTGCTTGAACTTTTGGAAGTTCTCTGAAAATGTTATATTCTTTTGTTCTCTGAAAGGCAGTATTAAATTTGGCTGGAATCCTTGAGCCATTTGCTTCCACTTTAGGAATATCTTCTATCCAAATGATTTTTTTTTTTTTTTTTTTTGGTGAAAGCAAACAGTATGTCAGTGAAGACTAACATACTATTTAGAAAACACATGCTAATAAAGGTGTTTTCTCACAGTGGTGGAAACAAACATACCATACATTAATACAAAGGAATTTAGTATCATTGAAAACAGATTTTAGCTAGGTTAATCTTTTAGGAATTTTATTGGTTGAAGATCAAGAGTGATTCTCTTCTCTGTAATGAGTCATAATTTTTAACTTTTGTAAAAAGGAGACATAGCATTCAAAGTACTAATAATTATCAATCAGTTTTTTTCAATAAAGTCTCTTTTCTTTCCTATCATACATACATACATGCATACATACATACATACATACATACATACATACATACATACATAGGTTTCTTAGCCCTCTGCAAGTGAGATTTCTTTTCCAAACAGGTGGTATATGCCCATCCCTCCATCTTATTTCCTCTCTTCTTAGGAGCATTCAAGGAGAGGGTCATCGATGGCTAAACTCTGTAGACATGACCTCATCACTGCTTCAAAAGGGGAGCACTCCTGACTTGTCCCCCAAATTAACCCTATAGATAATTGACAGTGATGAGATTGATACAATTCTAACTTTCCTTATGGGACACAAGGAAGTGAGCTTTTCCTGTTCTGTAATAGGAATACTGCAAATTAGCAAACATGCACAGTTTTTCCAGCTAAAGAGTAAGAGATCTAAGAATTCTGCAGAGCATTTTATGCTTCTGCTTTTTTCTCCCTTGTTGTTGTTTTTAGGTGCCGTTGAAACGGTTCCGACTCATAATGATCCTATGTAAAAAGGAACGAAACACTGCCCAGTCCTGCGCTACCCTCATGATCATTGTTATTAGTCCGTTGTTGCAGCAACTGTGTCAGTCCATCTCACTGAGGGTCTTCCTTTCTTTCCCTGACCTCCAATTTGCCAAACATGATGTCCTTCTCCAGGGACTGGTCCCTCCTGGTAAACTGTCCAAAGTATGTGAGATATTGTCTCATCATCCTCACTTTAAGGAGCATTCTGGTTGTACTTCTTCTAAGACTGATTTGTTCGTTTTTCTGGCAGTCCATAGTGTATTCAGTATTCTTCTCCAGCACCACAACTCAAAGGTGTCAGTTCTTCTCTGGTCTTCCTTATTCATTGTCCAACTTTCACATGCATATGAGGCGATTTAAAACACCATGGCTTGGGTCAGGCACACTTAGACCTCAAAGTGACATCTTTGCTTTTCAACACCTTAAAGAGGTCTTTTGCAGCAGATTTGCCCAATACAATGTGTTGTTTGATTTCTTGACTGCTGCTTCCATGGGTGTTGATTGTTGATCCAAGTAAAATGAAGTCCTTGAGGACTTCAGTCTTTTCTCCATTTAGCATAATATTGCTCATTGGTCCAGTTGTGAGGATTTTTGTTTTCTTTATGTTGAGGTGTAATCTGCATTGAAGGATGTAGTCTTTGATCTTCTTCAGTAAGTGCTTCAAGTCCTCTTCACTTTCAGCAAGCAAGGTTGTGTCACCTGCGTAACACAGGTTGTTAATGAGTCTTCCTCTAATCATGATGCCCCATTATTCTTCCTATAGTCCAGCTTCTCGGATTGTTTGCTCAGCGTACAGATTGAATAGGTATGATGAAAGAATGCAACACTGATGCACATCTTTCCTGACTTTAAATCACTCGTATCTCCTTGTTCTGATCAAAAGACTGCCCCTTGATCTATGTAGAGGTTCCTCAATAGCACAATTAAGTGTTCTGGAATTCCCATTCTTTGCAATGTTATCCATAATTTGTTATGATCCACATAGTTGAATGCTTTTGCATAGTCAATAAAACACAGGTAAACATCTTTCTGGTATTCTCTGCTTTCAGCCAAGATACATCTGACATCAGCAATGATATCTCTCATTCCACGTCCACTTCTGAATATGGCTTGAATTTCTGGCAGTTCCCTGTTGATGTATTGCTGCAACCACTTTTGATTGATCTTCAGCAAAATTTTACTTGCATGTAATAATAATGATATCATTTGATGATTTCCACATTTGATGGGATCACCTTTCTTTGGAATAGGCATAAATATGAATCTCTTCCAGTTGGTTGGCCAGGTAACTGTCTTCCAAATTTCTTGGCATAGATGAGTGAGCACCTCCACCACTGCATCTGTTTGTTGAAGCATCTCAATCAGTATTCCATCAATTCCTGGAGCCTTGTTTTTGCCAATGTCTTCAGTTCAGCTTGGACTTCTTCCTTCAGTATCGTTATAAGCTACCTTGTGAAATGATTGAATGTCAACCAGTTCTTTTTGGTGCAGTGACTCTGTATATTCCTTCCATCTTTTTTTTGATCCTTCCTGTGTCCATCATTATTTTGCCCATAGAATCCTTCACTGTTGCAACTTGAGGCTTGAATTTTTTCTTCAGTTCTTTCAGCTTGAGAAATGCCAGGTGTGTTCTTTCCCTTTGGTTTTCTAACTCCAGGTCTTTGCACATACCATTGTAATACTTTATTTTGTCTTCTTGAGCTACCCTTGGAAATTTTCTGTTCAGCTCTTTTACTTCATCATTTCTTCCATTTGCTTTAGCTACTCAGTGTTCAAGAGCAAGTTTCAGAGTCTCTTCTGACATCCATTTTGGTCTTTTCTTTGTTTCCTATGTTTTTAATGACCTCTTGCTTTCTTCATGTGTGATGCCCTTGATGTCATTCCACAACTTGTCTAGATCTTTGGTCATTAGTGTTCAATTGTCAAATCTATTCTTGAGATGGTCTGTAAATTCAGGTGGGATATACTAAAGGTTGTACTTTGGCTCCCGTGGACTTGTTCTAATTTTCTTCAGCTTTAACTTGAACTTGCGTATGAGCGATTGATGGTTTGTTTGGTAGTTGGCCCTTGGCCTTGTTCTGACTGATGACATTGAGCTTTTGCATCTTCTCTTTCCACAGATGTCAGTTTGATTCTTGTGTATTCTACCTGGTGAGGTCTACATGTATAGTTGCCGTTTATGTTGTTGAAAAAAGGTATTTGCAATGAAAATGTCATTGGTTTTGTGAAATTCTGTCATGTAATCTCTGATTGTTTCTATCACCAAGGCCATATTTTCCAAATACCAATCCTTCTTCTTTGTTCAGAAACACATGGGGGTTTCCCCCCTTATTCTGTACAAATTAGCTTTTGGGTCAAAACTCCTAAGATCTTTTTCCCTTAGGCTCTAGAAACATGGCGATCATATAAAACATCCCTTTCCACAAGAAGGAACAATTGGCCCAAGGAGATGGCTAAGATTCCTGGCCTGCAAATGCAGAAAAGTTTTCTAAGGTCTCCTGACACAGAAAAATAGAATTAAAAAAAAATTATCATTACAGATAAATTTTAATCCTGACTAGTGATCTTAGATCTTAATGTCAACCATTCCCAACAAAAAATAAAAATGAGAAGTTAATTCTTATCTCAATTTAGGACAAGCTTCATTATTTTAGGAAACAGTGTATGAAACTATAGTTTTATTACTCACACTCCTACAGAAGCTTTAAATATTACTTTTATGCAGATGATACCCAAATTCTATCTCCAGTCTTATCCTCTCTTTTGAACTTCAGGCCCAGATTTGCAAATGGAAACTTCGAACTCAGCATGCCTGTTGTATGGGGAAAACAGCATAGGTTATTATATGAATTGAGATGGGTTTAAAATTTGGTAGACAGACATTTTGTTTTCTCACTTCCAGGATTTCTTTTCTTTTGTTTGTTAAATCAACTAGAACTTTCAGAACAGAATGGAATAGTGGGCATTCTGTCTTCTGGATTTTATTGACAATTCTTTTAGTGCTTGAAGATTAGCTGTGATTCTTGCTGTTGGCTTAAAACTAATATTTTTTTCTCATGCTAAGGAAAGAGTTTTCCTAGTTTATTGAATTCTTTTTAAATCAGCGATGAATGTTAAAAATGTTCAAATATGTTTTTGGCCATCAAGCACTATAGTCATATATATTTTTTTCATTTGACTTATGTAGATATTTAATTATAGATTAATATTAAATTATCCTGCACTCCTGGAATAAAGACAATATAATTATGATGCATTATTCTCTTACTATATTGCTACATTCAATGTATTTTATTTAGGATGTTTACATTTATATTTGTAAGAAGTTTGCTCTTTATTTTTATGTTTAGCCATTTTTCAGGTTTTGTTTTCAAAGCTATAATAACTTTGTAAAATTATTCTAAAAGGTTATCTGTCTTTTCTGTACAGTGGGATTTTTAAAGAGTGATGTAGGAATTATCCATTTTTTTGAGATTTGAAATATTTTGTTTATGAAACAATTTAAACCTGACACTTTCATGGGAAGTAATTTTTGGGTAGCTTTTTGAGTTTCTTCCATCATTATTCATATGTTCAAGTTTTTTGCTTCTTGAGTCAATACGCTGATTTTGTATTTTCATCAGAAATCTTTCATTTTATCTAGAGTTTTAACTTTATTATTTCAATATTCTAGACTACTTAAAAACTTCTCTATCTCTGGTTATGTTTTCTTTCTCA
Organism: Loxodonta africana; assembly: GCF_030014295.1. NCBI lineage: Eukaryota > Metazoa > Chordata > Mammalia > Proboscidea > Elephantidae > Loxodonta > Loxodonta africana. Next base: position 35,179,892 of record NC_087345.1, on the reverse strand, counting down.
TTCTTTAAATATGCATATCTTTTTTTCTGGATTTAATCTGGTGGCTATTTTGTGTATTTATTGTTTTTATCCATTAAATTAGATTTGGATTTAATCTTAATTTTTTGTGTCTCCTTTCAATTTTTCTTATGTTTGTTTTGTTTCCTTTTGAGTTGACTGTATTTCCCAACTTCACTTTTGAAACTTATTACCTACTTGTCCTAAGCAATGATAGCTGAAAACAAATGGAGTAAAAGTGGTGATTACATTTATTTTTCAAATTCACATTCAAGTAATTACAAAGAAAAATGCTGCCCAGTATACCACGATATCCTACATTTGGAGAAACATTGTTTTTTTTTTAAAGTTATTTCTTGTTTAATAAATTAAAATATTTTAGACTATGAATTTATGTCTGAGTACAACTGTAGTTTCAAGTTACAATTTTTGGATCGTGGTTGTTTTCTAAATAGCTTGTAATTGCAATTTTGATGTGTTTTGACCCAATATTTATTTAGAAGATGGTTGGAGATTTTAATTTAGCTTTTTATTTTTCATTTCTAGTTTTGTTGCATTAAATATGACATTGAATATAACAGAGAATATGATTATTATAACTACTGAAGGTATTAGATTTTTTTGTTAAGTGAATGTGTTGCAGAATCAGATTGCTTGGTTCTAAATTCTGGATCTACTGCTTGAGCCAAGACTTCCTAATTTGTAGAAAAAAGATAATAATAGTCGCAGTACAGTGGCAATGCAGATTAATGAGCTGATGTATATTAGCCCAGTGCTTAGCATATTAAAAAAAAACCCATTGCCGCCTAGTTGGTTCCGACTCATAGCTTGGCATATAAAAAAACCAAACCCATTGTTGTTGAGTCGATTCTGACTCATAGCGATCGTTTAGACAGAGTAGAACTGCCCCATAGGGTTTCCAACGAGCAGCTGGTGGATTCCAATTGCCAGGCTTTTGTTTTGCAGCCAGGCTCTTAACCACTGCTCTACCAGGGCTCTGCTTGGTTTATAAACCAAAAAGAAAAATACCAAATCCATTGCTGTTGAGTCAATTCTGACTCATAGGGACCCTATAAGGACAGAGTAGAACTGCCCCATAGAGTTTCCAGGGAGCGCTGGTGGATTTGAACTGCTGACCTTTTGTTTAGCAACCATACCACTTAAGTACTATGCTACCAGGGTTTCCACTTGGTATATAATAGGTATTAAATTAGCTAGTATTAATTTAGAAAAGAATATTGAATATACCATGAACTGCCAAAAGAATGAATAGATTTGTCTTGGAAGAAATACAGCCAGAATGCTCTTTAAAAGCAAGAATGGGAAGACTTCGTCTCACATGCTTTGGACATGTTATCAGGAGGAACCAGTCCCTGGAGAAAGACTTCATGCTTGGTAAAGCAAAGGGTCAGTGAAAAAGAGGAGGACTCTCAATGAGATGGTTTGACCCAGTGGCTGCAACAGTGGACTCAAGTATAACGATTATGAGGATGGTGTAGGACCTGGCTGTGTTTTGTTCTGTTGTACATACGGTCACTATGAGTTGAAACTGACTTGACGGCACTTAACGACAGCATTAATTTCGATTTTATTTGTATCTTAATATTATATTTCATGGACACCAGAGTAGATGTCTAGTGTGCAGTGTGTTCTCCATTACATATCATTAACCTATGATATATGGTACTTTTATGCAAATAACACATGCCTTCTATGTTTGTTTGCCACCCAAGTTGCCCCCTATGAGATATTTTCTTAAACAAGCTATGCTAATTTTTTTAACAGTGACATGTAAAAAAAAATTGGCATAGTGGTGCTTATGGAAATACCTTGAGGTGGGAGAGTGCGACAGGCAAACAAAAGTAGAAGGTGTATGTTATTTGTGCAAAAACATGATATATCGTTATATACATATTTTAAAACTGAGCCTTACTTATTAATATCTTCCATGTCTTTGTTTACTTTTGACCACATGAATTGTCAAAACTGAAAAGAGGTGGTTTAAAGTGTCCTACTCCAATAGCGCTTCTGTGTATTTCTCCTGGAATTTTAATAGTTTTTACTTTATATATTTTGATGCCATGTAATTGTCACATAAAGGCTTATGAAAGTTACGTTTGTGAATTGAGTCCACTATCAATACAATGTTATCTCTTTATTTCATTTAATATTTTTTAGTTGAAACTATCCTTATCTAATATTCATGTTTTATTCATGAATCTTGATTTATTTTAGCTTCTTTGAGTTTTGTTTGCCTTTTATGATTTGTTATTTCTGTTCATCTATTCTCTCTTTTTCCTCTTTCCTTCCTTTGCTTCATCCCTTGTTCCTTATTTCCTTCTTCTTTTTTTTTCCTTTTCAACAATTTTCTTAAGACGTAATTCACATACCATAAAATTCACCCTTTTCAGGTTTATAATTCAGTGATTTTTAGTGCATTTACAGAGTTGTGCAATCATTGCCACTGTCTAATTTTAGGACATCTTCCTCACCCCAAGAAGAAACCTGTTAGCAGTCACTTTCCCTTTCCCCAGTCCCACCCCAGCCCCAGGCAACCACTAATCTGGTTTCTGTCTCTGTGGATTTGCCTATTTATATAAATGGAATAATACAATATGTGTTGTTTTGGTTTTGACTTCTTTCATTTAGCATAATGTTTTCAAGGTTTATTCATGTTGTAGCATGTATCAGTACTTCGTTCCTTTTTTTATTCTAAGTTGATTTCAACTTATGGTACCCCCCCCCCCAAGTGTGTCACAGTAGAACCGTGCTCCATAGGGTTTTAGTACTTCATTCCCTTTTATTGCCAGATAATATTCTACTGTATAATAGACCACATTTTGTTTATTCACCAGTTGATGGTCATTTGGGTGGTTTCTTCTTTTTAGCCCTTGTAAATATTGCTGCCATGAGCATTGTGTACAAGTTTTTATGTAGACATATACTTTCATTTGTCTTGATTATATAACTGGGAGTGGAATTGCCTGGTGATATAGTAACTCTATGTTTAACATTTTAAGAAACTGCGAAATTGTTTCCCAATGTGGCTGCACTATTTTACATTCCCACTAGCAATGTATAAGGATCTAATTTGTCCACATCTTCACAATACTTGCTATTGTCTGTCTTTTTTATTATAGGTTTATGATTTATTTTGAGACATATTTGTGGGTGTGAAGGGATATCTCATTGTGGTTTTAGTTTGTATTTCTCTAGTGACTAATGATGTTGTGCATCTTTTCATGCGATTATCAGCTATTTGTATATCTTCTTTGGAGAAATGTCTATTTAAATCCTTTGCCCATTTTTAATTGGGTTATTGTCTCTTTATTATTGAATTGTAACAGTTTTTATATATTCTGGATACAAGTCTCTTATCTGATACTGGATTTGTAAATATTTTCTCCAATTCAGTGGGTTGTCTTTTCACTTCTTGATGGTGTCCTTTGAAGCACAAATGTTTTTAATTTTGATGAAGTCCAATTTATCTGTTTTTTCATTTGTCACTTGTGCTTTTGGTATTGTATCTAAGAAAGCATTTCCAACACAAGGTCACAAAAAAAAATCTCTATTTTCTTCTGAGAGTTTTATGGTTTTAGCTCTTACATATAGGTTTAAGATTCATTATGAGTTCATATTTATATACGGTATGAGGTAGGGGTCCAACTTCGTTCTTTCGAACACTGCTATCCAGTTGTTCTAGCCCCATTTGTTGAAAACATGCTTATTTTTCCATCATTCATTTATATTTAAAAACATTTCCCTGAATTTTTGTTTTGGGGCTCAATTAGAAAGTCTTTCCTTTTAAGCTTAATTTAAAAGGGGAGTTTAACCCATTTATATGGTTATAATTGCTGGTATGTTTAATCTTACTTTTGAAATATTGTTTAGACCCCTGAATTTTTATGCTTTTGTTTTATTTGTTGTTTCTCTGTGTATAACCTTTAAAAAATGATTACTTTTCTTTCAGGTCTAAAAAGTAAGTGTTTTTGTCTATTTTAATTCTTCTTGCTGATAATAATAGACTCTCTGTAATATTTATTTTATAAGCCACATATAACAATAGTTTCACTTTTTGAGAGTCACACCTCAAGCACATTAAAGATGGGCTTATATCACCAGTATAAATTCAGATGATTTGGTTATGAACTTTTTAAGGACAATGAAATATGTTGGTAGCTTGATTTCGAAACAAATATCTCATGTTAATGTATGATATTGATAAATATACTAAATATAAATATAATGCCATTGGTAGTCATTAGTAGCCAATTTTTTCTTCTGCAGAATCATTCCATGCTTGAAATATGTGTAACTCTGAGGCTCAAAAAATGCTTGTAGCAAGATAATATTGTTTAGCATCACCAGAATTCTGCAAATATAAATGAAGTTCAAGCTCTTGAAATGTAGTTTTCTATTTTCACACTTCATTATAGGAAGCATATTCTTTAATTGAGAAAACTGAAGCAGAACAAAATGCTCTATATTTATATCAGAAAGACTTGGAAAATTCGCAAAGAAAAAAAAGCAGAATCCCTCCTCCACCTATCCTGCTGTCCCGAACTCATTGTTCTGTGACACTGAAACCTGCTCCATTTATTTCAGATGTCAAGGTATGATCCACCTTGGTCTTTACTTCATGCAAAGCAACCTAAGTACCTTTATGGCTATAATGATTGATGCTTTTATTTTTTATGATCTCAATAGATTTTGGTCTTATCTATAAACAGTGAACACTTATAATTAGTGTTCTATTTTTCCTATTTTGGATGATCGACAGCATATCCTTTGATGTTGTACTAAAAAAAAAAAGTTCTTTCTTGGATTCTCTTCATGATGTTCTGCTTCAACTTGCATAATCTTGGTGTAGCAGAAACAGCATAGTCTTTGGAGTCAGGCAGATAGAGATTTAAAATTCTAGAAAGATAAATACACTTCCTGAGTTTTACTATTTTTTAATTTGTAAATTGTTGTTACTGTGAGAATTAAATCAGGTAACATATAACGTATATGTAGCCAAGTTGGCTCAAAACAATGAATGAAGTTATAGACTGAGATTATATTATTCAGTGATATTTTTTATAAGTTCTATCAAACAAGCGTTTATTGTCTATTATCTGTCAATTTCAATGCATGGTGATTAAAGTACAGAGATAAATATAAATAAAGCATGGTTTTAGCATCAGACTAATGGGGAATGGACATCAGTGAGAAGTAATACCACGTTCATAATACCTTACAATTGGGGGGAGAAGAAGTAGCATTCATCTTACACATAACTCTGCTATAATAATTACTGCTAGCAGTTTTAGTTTGACTTCAGATTTCTATGAATCTGTTTAAGAATTGGGATTCATTAATTTTGGAAATTTAGCACAGAAATAACACTGCTTGACTTACTAAGTTTTTTTTTTGTTTTTATTCAAATGTTTTGGTTTATTAATCTTGTTTTTGTTTTGACTAATTTATTTCATTTTATAATATTTGGAAATAGGACAATATAAGAATCTGACCTTTAGTTTTAGGACTTGTCACTTACTACATTGTATGAAATTTATGTATATTATATGTTAATAGAGTTGCATGCTCCTGAAATAGATCACGTTCCTTTACTTACTCATCAACACTAGATGGTGCTGTGGGCTTAAATAAATTTTCTTATTTGCGGCTTCAGCCATCTTTTGTCTTATCAGAATCTTTTTAGGGCATTCATTTCATTAAAATCTGTTTTTACAGTTGAAAATGCTGGTGCTATTTATGTTATTTATAAACCCTTCTACAGTTAGTGGTGATTTGTACATAGTGTCTTTTATGTAGGTTCTAATTATACATTGCTTTTTACAGTTACACAAACTAAGATGAAAACATCAGTTGAACAAAATAAAAATATAAAGTCATCTTGTAAAATTGCTTTTAGAGACAATTTTACCCTATGAATACTGGTTTATGTATAAGAGTTTAACTTAGAGCAGTAATGATTTAAGTCATATAACATAGTCTTTCTGAATTTCTGTTTTTTTTTTTCTTTTGAAAAATGGTATTCCTTTTTTATATCAGAAATCAAGGGAAGTTAGTTTTTAAAATTTTCTGAGAGTTATGTGATTTTTTTCCCCCCCAGTTTCCAACCTCTAAGTTCCTTTAATGCCTCCTCTGTCCTTGAGCCCTCCTGCCTTCGACTAGTGCTCCTTAATCAGATGTGCACATCTCAATCACCTGAGAAATACACAGGTTTGGACACCTGTACCAGAAACCCTAATTCATGGAAGTTGGACAGGCTTGGGTATCTGTAATTAACAAAATAGGTGATCCTGTACAATTTCTGTTTTTAAAAAGCGAATTCTGGTACACAGTCAGGGTGAGAACCACTGATGTAGACTAGACACCACTAGATTTGTTCTGTTGTGCTGGAAGAAGTGGCAGGCCTAAGCTGTAAGAGGCAGTTACTTCTTACAGAGAGCTACATTCTTCCAACTTCTCTCCAGCTTCCCTTATAGTTTAGGGGTTGAGATATTGTGAGGTGGAGCCTCTGGGGAAAAGGGGCTTTTCCCAAACCCTGGTACACAGTATACCTGTTGCTGTTGAGTTGATTCCAACTCATAGCAACCCTATAGGACAGAGTAGAATTGCCCCATAGAGTTTCCAAGGAGCATCTGGTGGATTTGAACCACTGACCTTTTGGTTAGCAGCTGGAGCTCTTAACCACTATGCCACCAGGGTTTCCAGTACACAGTATAGGTGGTTCATAAAACTAACTCCCTAGGTATCAACTTGTTCCCTTTTGCCTCCATTGATCCATTAGTGAGAATAATTCATTATAGTAAGTAATCTCCATTATTTTGACATCTTAGCAGAAGAATCATTGCCTAACCATTTAACCAAATTTAAGTGTGGTTGTTTTTATGGAATTTGCATTTTTGTTTGGTTTATATCTATTAATTAAGATTATCAAAGTAATTTCATGTTTCAGAAAATTTATAAACTAGAGGAAAAAAATTACCCATAATATTACTATTTTACCATCCAAACCCTCCTATTCTTCTTATTTTGGAGCGTTTTCTTCCAGGCTTTGTTGATATGTATTTTTACATTTTATTTTAAATACTACAGTGGAGTATCTTGCTTTTTTCCACTTCCTTTTTTGTCGTATATTATTAAATGAAATATGAAGATTATTTCAGTGTTGATCTTTTTTCCATCAAGATGAAGTCATCTTTGACATCAACCCCCGCAGCTACCTGTGTGATAGTGAAGCAAGTTATTTCACATCTCTGCCTCTCCATTTCCTCTAAAGCAAAATGACCCTGGTACTTACCTCTTTGCCAGGGATGGTGTCAGTGTTAGAAAGTATATGTAAATTTACTCACAAAACTTAGCAAATAGGGCCTAGCTCAGTTAAAAATGGTAGTTAAAATAATCAGTATTGTAATGAATGATATTTTAGTCTTGGTAGTCCAAGGTAAACTAGCCCTATCTTTGCCTTTACTTTTCTAAGAATAAATCTAAGTGTATTTACAAACTTAGATTTCATGTTTTAAAACTTGAATAATAACATTCTTATTTAGAGAAGTATTCCTTTTGCCACATTGAGAGAAAAAAAAATTGCATGCCTTGTTAAACAGACTACAGGTGACAGGTACGTCTCTCTTCTCGGCAGGTCTCCTGGTACTGCATTTTGGGTTGCAAAGCAGAAGGAAGCTATGGAAAAGTAAGGCTAAACAATAACCATCTCCCAAACTCAGGAGAAGCGGTACGTCAAATTAAAAAACCTCTAAATATTAGGAAATCTTACCAACAGCTCCTTTAATGACAACTGAGTATTTTTTTCTTATGAAGTCATTATTTCAGTGAATTTCTCTAATTTCAACTTGAGTCATAACTAAAATCTAACCATAAATAAAAAGGTCTTTTTTTTTGTATACAAGGTTTACTTATATTTTAAAACTCACGGTATTTTAATTTTCCATATATAACTTGAAATATATTTTTGTTACTAGATACCAGCTGATGGTCAAAGTGTTTTTGAAGTGAAAGGTCTAGAAAGCAATGAAAAATATATATTTGCAGTTGCTGCTTATTCTTCAAATGGGGAGCTTATTGGTGATGCAGTTGGGGAGACAACTAAGCCAATCCTGGTTTATCCACCCCTTTCAGCACTTACTGCTCGCACATTCCTGACGCAGGTAGAAGAGACTTCTGCAATTTTTTTCTCTGTTTTTCTTTCCTTTAAGCAGTTACTAAGTAATTTGTGATGGAAAAAAAAAATCATGGAAGATATTCTAAAGCTCCTATAATACATATTTTTCATTATTGCAGTTTAGTCTTAGAAAATATGAATCATTCTTTCTCTTATTAATGAGTTTTCATTTTACAATAATATTTCCTTCATGAATTACAAATGTAACATTAATTTTCAAAAATTTGGAAAATACTGAAATGTACAAAGAAAGAAAATAAAATTTATCTGTAATGCAATTGTCCAGAGCAGCAGTTCACTGTAGACATTTTTGATTGTCACAGTTAGGGAGATGCTACTGGCATCTAAGGAGTAGAGGCCAGGGATGCCGCTAAACGTCTTACGATAATACAGAAAAGCCCCTCACAACAGAGAATTATCCAGCCCAAAATGTCTTTAGTGCTGGGGTTGAGAAATCTTGATTCAGACATCCCTTCTGTTACATCTTTGTGTATGTGTATAGAATATATAAGATATAAATTTATTGTTGTTGTTTTGTTAGGCACCATCGAGTCGGTTCTGACTCATAGTGACCCCATGTACAACAGAACGAAGCACTGCCTCGTCCTGCGCCATCATCACAATCATTGTTAAATGCTTGAGCCCACTGTTGCTGCCACTGTGTCAGTCCGTCTTGTTGAGGATCTTCCTCTTTTTCGCTGACCCTCTACTTTACCAAGCATGATGTCTTTCTCCAGGGATGGTCCCTCCTGATAACATGTCCAAAGTACCTGAGACAAAGTTTTGATCTCCTCTCTTCTGAGGAGCGTTCTGGTTGTACTTCTTTCAAAACAGATTTGTTTGTTCTTCTGACAGTCCATGGTATATTCAATATCCTTCGCCAACACCAGAATTAAAAGGCATCAGTCCTTCTTCAGTCTTCCTTATTCATTGTCTAGCTTTCACATGTATATGAGGTGATTGAAAATACCGTGGCTTGGGTTAGCCACACCTTTATCCTCAAAGTGACGTCTTTGCTTTTTAACACTTTAAAGAGGTCTTTTGCAGCAGATTTGTCCAATAAATAAATAAATAAATATTTTCATGTGGTGTATAACCTCAGTTGTAGTAAACATATTATTTTACACCCTGATATTTTTATTTAGTATATAATTGACATTCTTCTATGCCATTAACCATTCTTCTGAAACATAATTTTTAATATCTTCATGGCATTATATCTTATGGATACATCATAGTTTATTTATAAGTTCTCCACTGTTGGATATTTAGATACTTTCCAATCTTTTGTTATTATGCACAAAGCCATAATGCACATCCTTGTGTATAAATCCTTACCTGCATCCATGGTTATATCCTTAGGATAAAGTCATAGAAGAAATTTCTGGGTCCATAGAGACAGACAGACCTGAATTCAACTTCCAGCAATGTGATACTGAGCAAGTGACTTAATTTTTCTAAGCCTCAGTTTTTTCATCTGTGAAATGGGGGTAATAATAGTAGCCAAATCCTAGGGGCCTTATGAGAATTGAATGGAATTATGCATGTCAAATGGTTAACCATAGCACTTGTAGTCATTTAATATTGTTATTGTTTTAGTTATGGATATATTCATTGATTAATATATATTTTGCAAACTAGTGATTGTCTGACTTAAAACAGGTCACCTGTGAATAGAACATTAGAAAGACTAGCTCATTGACCTCAGGCATCTAATTTCAAGCCAATTGTTGGCTGTAGAGCTGGTGGCCATTCTAAATTTTATCACATTTCCATTGTGTTATTTTTTTCTCTTAATAGTTTATTAGTATTATAAACTGAAGTCTTAGGGGCATTTTATATTATCATATATTTCAAAGAAAATTAAATTGAGAGAATTGCCAGGATTTGTCTAGTATTGGCTTAGCGTGTCATATTGCTTCATGGTTTTCTCATGTTTTGATTTCTTTGAAATTTAATATGTCCCCTAATTTGCAGAGATAGAGTTATTTCAAAATGAGGAGACAAACATTTCATCAGGGCCTAATTTTTCTTCAAGGAGTGGTTTGACTCTTGGTCTTCATTTGGCAGAACTTTCATTGAAAGTTAATAAAACTAAGTCTAAGCTCTACAGCTGGGATAATGAGAAGTGTCATGAAGTAATGATCTGCATTCTTTTTTTGATACTTTACTTGCAGTTTTATAGTTCATTTATTGTAGCTTATGAGTATCCTCTCTCATAATGTTAAGTGACTCAAGCAAAATTCCCTCACTTATTAAACTTGCTTAATTTACAACTTAAGTTTAAGCTTTTAAGTTATATATAGGAAATATGCCTTTCTTTAGGATTTCCAACTTAATTTTCTGGAGAGTGGTTGGTTTTTAGTTTTAGGACAATTCTGTTTTTAAAAACATTATAATTGCTTTTTCTAGTGAAATATGGAGACATTTCACTAAATGCCTATGGTTAACTCTGCTTTTGGGATTTTAGGTTGTGCTTTTACTTAACATTATTCCGTAAACATTAATAAAGTCAGGTGAACCTTCACTGAGTTTTCCCTTAACATAGAAGCTATTAATTTAGGCAATCTGGAAACATTTTTCAGGAATCTGTTGGGTTGGGTGAATATTTTCTAGTTTCCCCTTCTTCATAGCCTCATTTCTTTTTTACTCTTGATCTTTAAATAGGTAGATAATGAGATATAAAATATAGAAAATTAGCAGTCTGTGGACAGGATTAAGTGGAATGCAGCAAGGTCATAGGAAGGCTGCAGAGTCCGAGTAACTCTAGGTCTCTTACCTTTGTTTCTCTCTATGTATCTGCTTTCTTCTCTCTCTAAAGATTGGCTTTCATTACTTCTCCATCTTTGGAGGAAAGATTGCAAGTTTTAAATTTTTTTTTTTTTAATTTATCCCTCAATTTCACCTATAAACAGGGACCAAGTGGGTGGCTCTGTATCCTTATTTCAAATTCCTGGGAAAGAAATCTGGCCCAGTTTGGTCAGGCATTGTCCCTGGGCCAATCAACCATGTTATAGTATATAATACAACTGGTAGATGTCTTCCTCTGTGGGTATTGGGGAGATTATCAAGAAAAGGGAATTTTTAAGTCCTTTCAAAATATTATTTATTGCTTGCTTATTCTGTGCCAGGCATTGATGCAAGCCAGTGGTTCTCAAACTTGAGCGTGCATCCGAATGACCTGAAGGGCTGGTCAAATGCAAATTGGACGCCACCCCAAGAGTTTCTGATTTAGTAGGTAAAGTGGAAGTGGGGCCCAAGAATTTGCATTCCTGACAAGTTCCTAGGTGATGCTGATGCTGCTGGTCCAGGGACCATACTTTGAGAATAGCTGCTCTAGGCAAGGTGAACAAAATGCTATGCTAGGAGATAAGTAACAAACAACAAGCACAGTAAAAAATAAATTATCTAGTGTGTTAGAAGATGATGATGCTATGAAAAAAGAGAGTACGGTAAGGGGAAGTAGAAGTGTGAGATGGGGGAATGAAAGGCAGATTACGGTATTAAATGGTATGATCAAAGAAAGTGTCATCTAGAAGGTGAGATTTGAACAGAAGACTTGAAGGCTGTGAGGGAGTTAGCCAGTGGTTCTCTGGGCAAGAGCATTCCAGGCAGACGAAACAGAGCAGAGGCCCTAAGGTTTCTAGAAATGTACCTGGTGTGTTTGAGAAACGTCGAGGCCTGTATGGCTAGAACAGAGGAACCAGAAGGAGAAGAGGTCAGAGAGGTAAGACGTTAGTGAGGTGGGTCAGAAAGCAGATCATGAAAAGACTTCTAGGCCATAGCAAGGACTTTGGCTTTTATCTTGAGTGAAATGGGCAGCCGTTGGAAGGTTTTGAGTAGTGGCATACCATAATGTGATTTCTATTTTCAAAGGTTTGTCCTGGCCGCTATGTTGGCAATAGACCATAAGGGGCCAAGAGTGGAAGAAGGGAACCTATATGTTGCTGTAAACCAACAAGAGATGAAGATGGTTTGGCTAGGGTGATGATTATTGATGGGGTGGGAAGTTGTCAGATTCTGCATATGTTTTGAAGGTGGAGCTAACAAAAGTTCCTGTTGGAAATAAGATGAAAATGAAAGATTACAATATTTAGCCGATCAGCTGGATGGATAGAGCTGACATCTACTGAAATGGGGAAGACCGTGGGTAGAATAGGTTTGGAGAAGGGAAGATTAGGAGTTCAGTTTGGGGCATGTTGAGTGTAAGATGCTTATTAGATATTTAGATAGAAGTGTTGAGTAGTCAGATGTATGAATCTGGAGTTTGGAAGAGAGGTCTGGGCAGGAGAGGGATTTGGGGATAGTTGTATTTAAAGCCATAAAACTAAGTGATATCATCATGGAAATAAGTGTAGAGACAAGAGAGGAGTGGCCCTAAAACTGAGCCCTGGTGCTTGCCAGTATAAAGAGATTGGGGAAAAGAGGAGGGACTTGAGAAAGAATGTGGCCTGTGAGATAAAAAGAAAACCAGGACTGTGGAGTTCTGGTAGCCAGGTGAAGATCTTGTATTTGTACTAAGTAGGTGATACCTACTGTACCTAATTATTTCATTAGTCTTTCAGTGCTTCTTCTTCATTTTAGACTAATTCCCTCTAAAACCTATTCTGCACATCACTACAAGGTTAGTTTTCCTTGAACATGCTTATGCCATGGCACTCTGTTAAAAAAAACCACAACTCATGATTTTACAAACGTTAGTTTTATCATGGTGTCTTGTCTTGTCTCACAGTGCTCACCAATTGAACAAATAACATCATTTTTAAAAGAATATTTTTTAGGAAGAAAGAAAAGTCAATTCACATTTCACTAATCTGTTTCACATAATCTGTTATTTTCATTGTTAAATCTTAAAGTTATATGGTACCTTAGCGGCATTTTAGTAGAACTCCTTCATTTGACAAATACAGCCCGGAGAAGTGACTCATTTACTCTAAGTCTTGGTTCCACCATTTTTACTGATTGTTAGGCTCTGTACAAATTACTTAATTTCTTTATGCCTCAGTTTTCTTCTCTGCAAAATAAGGAGAGATGGTAATAAAGCCTACCTCAGAGAGTTGTAATGAGAATTCAATACAATAATGCGTGTACTTGACATCTTTAAATACTTCCATCTGATATTCAAGGCCTTCTTTAATCATACCCCACTTTACCTGTCCAGTAATATTGTACACTTTTCTTCAAATTCTGATCCATCTTTCCAGTCTCTCCTAAATGCATTGTTTTGATGCTCATTACTAGACCTCTTTCAGATTCTGTCTAAACTGTGGCAATCCAAATCTCATTAAGCTCTGCCTCCTCCATGAAGTTTTCATTTCTCCTTTCCTAAGCCTCCAAAATTATTATGCTATTTTTTGTAGTTTTTCTGTGATTGTTTCTCTATAACTTGATTATAGTTTCATGGACTATGGGACCATTCTTAGGCTTTGAAGAACCTACCCCAACGGTGTTGAGCGCAGAGTAGAAACTTCCTAAAAGCTTTCTGGCTGGTTGATTATGAGTACTGATTTGGCAGATTTGAAAAGTACTGATCCTATAAATTATTCTCTTGAGTGAAATATGTTCTAGTAACATGTTATTTACATACTTAATGCAATGACTTTATTTACACTTTATACTGTATCTGCTTCCATAAAGGATTTGAAACAGTACATAACTCATTTAGTGAGATTTCCTATTGTTATATGCATATTTAAATAGATTGATTTTTAGAAATATCTTTAAAGATAGATATTCTACAAAAGAAACAGATGTTGGTTGATATGCTGATGTTTTTTTTTTCCCCCTGAACTTCCAGGCTTTACTACTGGAATCATTTATTTCTTCTAATGTTAAATGTGTTAAACTTAAAACGTACCATGGTTTCTGGGAAGCTTCTTTGCTTTATTCCTTTACTCTTTTCAGCTGTGAATGCTTTGTTGCACAAAAACTCTGAAAGTGTCAGTCAGAACCAGAAAAGAATGAAGTATATTTCATATTTTGGGTTTGGGAAATCTGATTGTTTCTCTTGGAACAGATTGTTCATTATAACAGTATCTATAATAAATGGAGTGCACTGCAGAGATAGATGGAAATGAAATTAATTTGGCTCGGATGTGATCTTTGTTTTGCTTGTGAGGATTTGAAACATCCTTACAGAGTTTCAAATTTCCATGCAATTTAGAAGTAAAAGAGATTTCAAAATGCGTATATCTCCCTTGCCAGTGGCCGTCCTTACCTTACCATGGCACCGTGGAACAGAACAGCAAATGGGGACAGCTGCATATGAAATTAGTGCATGATAGGACCTTATCAGAATTCTTGTCTAAGATATGCATATCACAAATAAAAATATTGCCTAAGAAAATGTACTTTCTGTTATAGGTTGCCTACCAGATGGGTAACTATGAGTTGGCTAAGAGAGTTTTTTCACCAGTTTGGGATTATTTTGTTGCTTCACCACTTCAGGATGACCAGTCTGTTACTTGTTTAAGTAATATAATGACTATCACACAGAGAAGGTAACTGGAAATGTTGTTTTAGAATATGAATTTGCTTATTGAAAATATAGATGTTGGGTGTGCAGCCTTGAATCAGTTTATTTTCAATTTCATGTTAAGATAGCTCATATAAAACTATTGCTAATAAGTAACGTAATAAGAATATACACTCCAAGGTCTCAGGTCTTTGTTAGAAACTTCCTTGCTAGAGGCAGAAGAAAACACTGGAGGCATGTGAACGCATTCTGAATGTAAGAGAATGAACTATTGAATAAAAATATCAAATACCAACCAAAGTAATATCAATCATACTAGAAAACATAAATGTGCACTGGGGACTTTTATAACAGATAAAGGTGAGGTTGGGGTTAAGATTAAGGTCTGATGTTTGGCCTGTTACAGTGAGAAGGCTTTTCCTTTGCTTTTTTTTTTGAAGAGGCTTTTAGGATTAGGCTATTTACAACTATAAATAGGCCAGTAGAGACCGTATAATAAGTAGAACTCACAGGACATCTTTCAGTACTTACTGCCCTTTTTCCTTAAAAGGGAGTCCCTGAGTGGTGCAAATAGTTAATGCATGCACCTGCTAACTGCAAAATTGGAAGTTCAAGTCTACCTAGAGGCACCTGAGAAGAAAGTTCTGGTGATCTGCCTCTGAAAAACAAGCAGTTGAAAACCCTGTAGAACACAGTTCTGTTCCGACACACATGGAGTTGCTGAGTCTAAATCAACTCAAGGGCAGCTGGTTTTTGGTTTCTTTAAAAGAACTAAGAGTAGTGTCAGAAGTGAGCATTAGTGTAATTTCAGGCTCTCTCAACAAGTCCAAAAACAACAACAGCCTCCTCCACCTCCTTGTTAATGGCTGAAAGTCCTTTAATAAGAAGATCATCTTTCATTCCTCAAAGTTAAGGAACTTAAAAATGCAAATGCTGGTTGAAGCAAAGTATAGATTCACATGAATGTATAATTCCATTCAATTAAACAAATGTGTACTTAGCATTTACCATGTACAAAGATGCTAGGTGTTTCGGGGATAGATTTGAGAAGCACTTTGGGGAGGAAAGTAAAGGACTTAGAAGATTTTATGTGACTTGTATGGATAAGGGAAGGAGAAAGTGAAAGCTGACTGAGATTTCTAGTATTAACTGACTGGGAAGTGTATGTCGTATACTAAGGGAATATGAGAGGAGGAACAAATATTGGGAGGAAATGAATTTGACTGGCAATATTTTGAGTTTCTAGCAGGCGCCTTTGTGTATATGAGATATCCAGTAGGAAGGTGACCTCCCTCAGGAAAGAGGCCAAGACTAGACGTACAGATTTAGAAATTGTCTACAGAGTTCGTCACTGAAATCTAGAAAGAATGACTGCTTAACAAAAAAGATAAAAACAAAGGCAAACTACAGTTGAATCCTGGGCATTGCCTGCATTTAAGAGCCAGAAGCAGGGGATGGAACCAGGGAAGGATACTGAAAAGGAGTGGTCTGGGAGGTAAGAGGAGACCCAGGAGAGCACAGTGCCTCAGAAACCAAGGGAAGTGAGAGCATTGCCATGAGGGGACTGGCCAGCAGCATGAAATGCTAGTACAAAGCCAGGCAGAGTAGTTGTTCAATAAAATACCTCAGAGAGTTCGAGTAGGGTGAAGACTTTTAGAACAGGCAATGAGGAGGCCATTGATAAATTCAAGAGGCATTTTGGTGGCATGATGGGCCAGAAACCATTCTGTAATTAGCTAAGGAATAAATTAAAATGGAAAATTGTAACAAGCAAAAATCACTCATGTGAAGTTTGGTAGTAAAGAGAAAAGAAAAATATGCAGAAACCTGATGAGGAAGATAGACTCATGGAAAGAATTTTGGAGGGTAAAGGGAAGTGAGCCAGTGGAGAGGGAAAGACTGAAGAGAAAAGAAACTGCTGGTAAATATGGTGAATATAGGAGAAGAGCCAAGAGGACATAAAGAGCACATGGGGTCAAAATCAGGTAGTTTAGAACATTGTCTGTGGGGAGTGTGAACAGGAGATGATAGGGATAAATGGAAATATTGCTGAGAAGCATTGATGACTCAACTGATATCAGATAACTTGAATTTGTGGTAGAGTCCAGCTCCTTGTGGCTAAGGGCCTCTCAGGGCCTAGAACAGTGACTGACACATAGTAGATGTTCAGTAAATGCTAGTTTGAATGAATGAATGAGTAGGATAAATAAGTGATTGACCACTGTAGCAGAGATAGAAAAATTGAACAGTGACATCTATGCAAGGTCAGACAAGTTGATGATTGTATAAAACAAAGAAGTGACAACATAAAATGCTAGCGAGATCACTATTGAAATGGCTGACCAGAGTGTGAGAGGGTATGGAGGAAAAAGGAGCCAAGGAGGGGTGTTAGCTTGGACAAATTGTACATGTCAGGGTACTGAAGGTTATTGTGAGGACAAAGAGAAAGTGTAGTAGGAGTTAAAGGAGCGCAAAAACTAAAATTCTTCTGGCAAAAATAATTTCAGAGTTTGACATAGTGATGAAACAATCTACCTACAGTCTACTGACATATACTGATGTCAGACCCTTTCCTGTCATGTAGGGGTAAGGGATGTACAGAGTAGACAGACCTGAAGCTTAAGAGGGAGGGTTTGTCACCAAGCAAGGCTAAGGGCAAGGAAGGGAATATTGGGAACAAAAAAGGAAGGCTTTACAGACATCACAACTTTGTCAACGGTTGGCACTATTGACTGCAATTTAGAAAAGACGATTAGAAATAACCCAAGAGTTATTAAGACTCTGTCTCTGTTTTTCTATAAATGAAACTTATTTTCAGACATTTCATTCATTGAAATATTAGGTCTATTTTCCTAGCTTCCCAATATCTATAGTGATTTCTTTATGTTGATTTTATATAAAGAATTTTATCTATTAGAACCCACAAACTTTACCAAATTTATTTTATATATCTATGGCATCATATGTCAGAAGCTTAGTTTTCTTAATTTTGAACTTGTTGCTAAAGATGGTCTCTACTTTTAGTTTAAACTCATTTTACAGTCCCTAGCTGCGCAAGAGCAGCTGTTCCACAATTTTTTTTTTCCTGTCTTGGGATCATTATATAGATAGTAAGAGCAAATCAATGTAAAAAGGCAAGTTCACATGGTAAATAATTTTATATTTATACCTGTAACATTATTTACTTCTTTTTGCAGATTATATTCAGACATTTTGGCAGAGACGTCTTCGATCCTTTTATACCTTTTTCTTAGAAATATTTTTGTAACAAGTGACATTAAAATCAAAGAAGAAAACCTTTTCTGTGATAATATTAAAGGCAATGAGATCTTCCCCTCTCAACAAGTAAGTGAATTAAAGTGACTGAAAATATCCCAGTTTCTCTTTATTTGTGTCCTGATGTTTTAACTTCATGTTCTTTTGGGATGACATGTCATGGCTTGTGAGTGGGCTGAGAGGTCATTGTGTGATAGTCCTGGTTTAACCTGATACTCCATGTAGGTTATACAGGCCTCTGTGTGTGGATATTTTTTTTTTTTAACTTATCCTTTTTTTTTTATCTGTGTACAAAAGTAATATACATTTCAAATACTCAAAAATGCATAATGTGTAAAGTAAAGCCTGTTTTAATCCTGGCACTCCTGAAAAGGAAACCCTGGTGGTGTATGGTTAAGAGCTACGGCTGGTAACCAAAAGGTCGGCGGTTTGAATCCACCAGGCGCTCCTTGGAAATCCTATGGGACAGTTCTACTCTGTCTGATAGGGTCGCTATGGGTCGGAATCGACTTGACGGCAGCAGGTTTGGTTACTCCTGAAAATACCATGTTTTTTTATATGATCACTCCAGTTTTTCAAATATGCATAGATAAATCTGTGTTATTGTTAATTTTTTTCTACAAGAATGGGATCATGCTCTATTTACTGTTTTGTAACTTGCCTTTAAAATTTTTTTAATAGTATGCCTTGGACATATTTTCCTGCTATTACATATCAGTCTACCACATTCTTTTTAATTATGGTATTGTTTTCGTGTATAGCAGCAGGAATTTGGCCTGTCTCCTACTGACAGACTCTCAGGGTGGTTCTAAGAAGTGCAAGGTACATTTCTGGCAATGCTAGAATTCTCTGGCCTTTAATAAGGATCCTACACTATTCTTTTCCTCCAGCCTGTTGTTCATTCTTCTTCCTCTCTCTTTCTCCCTTTACTCACCTTAAATATGAAGGCTTTTGCCACCTGCTTTTTTTACAGTTGCTGTTTTCTATCCATTCACTTATTCATTAATTAATTAACGAAATGAATTGTTACATGTGGATATGTGAGTTTCTGGGCACGTGAAGATGAGAAAACATGGTCCTTTGCCCAAGACAGGTTCACAACCATGTAGAGCTCAAGATCTAACATCATCCTTTTCCTACTATGTTACATTCAATTTCCTTTTTCAGCATATCCAGTCTGAAAATAAAGACAACCTTTAGGTATTTCAGTGAATTCTAGGATGCTAGAGTACCATTCTAGTTGTAACTGTGGAAATTTCTGGTTACTACTCACACAGTTTTCTTTGCACTTAATCACGCATGTGTTTATAGAAAAATAATGAAATCATTCCCCAGGAAAGGGAAAGGAGGAGTAAAACAGGATTTTTATTCCTTTTAAGTGGTATTTAATCTCAAAACACTAATTTTACATTTGGTTATAATTTTTATTTAAGTAGCAGAAGTAGAAGCAGCAGAATATGTAGAAAATTTGCTCTATTGAAAATTTACCATTTTCTCACAGATCAAATGGTAAATGAAAATCTTATAATCAAATGGAAGAAATTCTATGGAGACGTTATATCTTAATTATTATTTATTATAGTTTATGTTTTTGAAAAGTAGATTTTTTCTAACATGAAAATACAGTCAAAATTTTATCTTCCTAATAAAAAAAAAGATTGGTTCCTTTTCAGTTACTAGTGTTTTGTGGTGCTTATATTATTTTACAAAAAACTCTGAAGTTCATATTATTTTACAAAAAACTCTGAAGTTTAAACCACACATAGCATTGTTGAAGTGTTAGAGTTATTTCTGAACTTAGATTATGTTCATGTCAAACTTTATGTTGTTGTTAAACCACAAGGATCACATTCCCTACCTCTTAGAGACACATAAATTAAGAACTTTGAATTCAATTTGAGTAACAATGCCTGTTTCCTTACAGATTGCTAGACTAATTGAATGTGAGAGAGTATTAGTGGCATTGGAACTTAGCAACTTTCTGAATGATTCCAGTTATGCCCTTCAAGCTGTGACTCAATGTTATGGCCTCCTTGCTCCTATCATCTATCACAATATTGTTTTGGTACCTGTAGTACAGGTAAGGGTACTTTTTTCCCCAGGTAAGAGTATTTTTACAGAAGCAACTCAGCCATGCATTTTGGAAAAGAAAAAGCAATGTATCTCTTACAAGGTATTGTTAGGTGCTGTTGAGTCGGTTCCCACTCATAGCAACCCTATGTACACCATGAAACACTGCCTGGTCCTGCACCATCCTCACAGTTGTTGCTATGTTTGAGCCCATTGTTGCAGGCACTGTGCCAGTCCATCTCATTGGGGGTCTTTCTCTCTTGCCATGAACCTCTACTTTACCAATCATGGTGTCCTTCTCCAGGGACTGGTCCCTTCTCATGTCTAGAGTACTTACTGTTGTGATGTTATTTGAATACAGGACTACTTCATGGCCCTTTCCCATGCTATTCTCTCATTCTGGAATTCTCTTCGCCAAGATCTCACTCCTTTATGTCTTTAATTTCCTTGCTCAAATGTCTCCTTCTCAGACATTTCCTTGTCACCTTAATTATAATATTCCTTTAACATGTTATAATTTTCTTCAACTGTTTATCACTCTCTGACATTATATTCTATGTTTATTTGTTTATATACTTACCATCTCCCCACTAGAAAGAAAACTGTGAGATCAGGACGTTCTTTTAGTTATCCTTATATCTCCAGTTCTCACAATGTGGTAGATGTTGTTTCTGTTGCTTTTAGCTACCGTGGAGTCAGGTCTGACTTATAGTGACCCTATGTACAATAGTACAAAACACTGCCTGGTCCTGTATCATCTTCACAATCGTTGCTATGTTTGAGCCCATTGTTGCAGCCACTGTGTCAGTCCATCTTGTTGAGGGTCCTCCTCTTCTTCTCTGACCCTCTATTTTACCGAGCATGATCTCCTTCTCCAGGGACTGGTCCCTCCTGATAACATGCCCAAAGTATGTGAGATGAAGTTTCAACATCCTTGCTTTAAGGAGCATTCTGGCTGTACTTCTTCCAAGACAGATTTGTTTGTTCTTTTGGCCATCCAATAGTCTCTGCCAACACCGTAATTCAAAGGCATCAATTCTTCCTTGGTCTTTGTTATTCATTTTCCAGCTTTCGAATGCATATGCATATGAGGCAATTGAGAATACCATCGCTTGGGTCAGGTGCAACTTAGTCTTCAAAGTAGCATCTTTTCTTTTTAACACTTTAAAGAGGTCATTTGCAGCACATTTGCCCAATCCAATATGTTGTTTGATTTCTTGACTGCTGCTTCCATGGGTGTTGATTGTGGATCGAAGTAGAATGAAATCCTTGACAACTTCAGTCTTTTCTCCATCTATCATGATGTTGCTTATTGGTCCAGTTGTGAGGATTTTTGTTTTCTTTATGTTGAGGAGTAATCCATACTGAAGGCTGTAGTCTTTGATCTTCATCAGTGCATCAAGTCCTCTTCGCTTTCAGCAAGCAAGGTTGTGTAATCTGCATATTGCAAGTTGTTAATGAATCTTCCTCCAATCCTGATGCTGCATTTTTCTTCATATAGTCCAGCGTCTCAAATAATTTGCTCAGCATACAGATTGAATAAGTGTGGTGAAATGATATGACCCTGACCCACAGTATCCCCCTTGATCTGTTTGATCTATGTGCAGATTCTACATGAGCAGAATGAAGTGTCCTGGATTCCCCATTCTTTGCATTGTTATCTGTAATTTGTTATCATCCACACAGTCGAGTGCCTTTTCACAGTCAATAAAACACAGGTAAACATCTTTCTGGTATTCTCAGGTTTCAGCCAGGATCCATCTGACATCAGCAGTGATATTCCTCATTCCACATCCTCTTTATAAGGTATAAATAGGTCAAAAATAGGTGTTACACAATTTCAGGAATTAACTGAAAAATGTTTTAATAATTGAAATTAGTTCTCTGGAAATAAGGGTAAATAAATAAAGAAATAAAATGTTTATTTGAAAACATTTAGCCTGTTTGCACTCCATATTTAAATATTGGCAGTCTGCCTTTCTAGGTTTTCAAAGTTATTTCAGTTTTCTTGATTTTGTAATATTAGAAACAGCAACATGTATCTGAAGCATATCTTTAAAGCCATCATTTGGGGAAAAATAGTGAAACTAAAAAAAATAGAAAACAAAAACAAACAAACAAAATCTTGGTTTTGTGATGGAGGAGTTGGAACTTAGGGGAAAAGGATATGAGACCTGGCTGAAGGGATTATATTAGTTGTCTATGCTTTGTAAACTTAGCACTTATAACAACACTCATATATTACCTCCTAGTTTCTGTGAGGTAGAAGTCTAAATATCAGTTAGCTAAGTCTTCTGTTCAGAGTCTCACCAGGCTGACATCAAGGTGTTGAGTGGGGCTGTGACCTCATCTGAGGCTTGGGATCTTCTTCCAAGCTCAGTGGTTATTGAGAGAATTCAGTTCCTTGTGGTTGTAGGACTTAAATAATAAGTTGATGCCATCTAGGAACAGTTTCTCCAGGATGCTACTTGATCTCTTTCCCAGGGGAAACTTAAGAAAGTCAATGGGACAGACAACAGCCCCTGCTACTGAAGCTGGTCTTAGGGCAACAACTGATTTGTATTATCTCCCTCCTCTATTGCCCGTTCTGATTTTCTTCACACCCAGCTAGCATGTCTGCTGCTCTAGGTAGATCATGTGGTACAGTGACTCAGATATTCATCTCTGAGGTGTTGGAGTCCCTTTTTTTATGTTCTTCTTAGGCCAAGGCTGTTGTATGTGCCCTGTTACTGTCAAAATTGGGTAGAGGAGTTGCCTATGCTTTTGGCCAAGATGGAGTATTAGGGAACCATCTTGGTTCCTGGATCCATGTGTTCTACCTACTAGGGAGACAGTACCACATGATGGTCATTAATTTAGAGTGTACACTGTGACCTGGAGGATGGCATCTCATCCTCACTGGGTATCATTTCAAAACTGTCACCTCAGTTTCCCCTCATCATTGGGACTCAGTATGCACAAGGGTGTTTGCTGCAGCATTCTTGGGGGTGGCCTGAAGAGACAAAGAGGAAGCACAGTAATAGGGGATTAGCCAGTTCTGCCACACTGCACAACTTCAACTGTAAAATTGTGCAACATGGAGGCCGTGGAAATGGCTGAATAAATTATGGTTGATTTAAATACTATTATGCAGCCATTAAAAATGATGTGTTAGAACTATACCTGTAGACTTAGATAGATATTTCATAAGTCATGGTTGAAGGACAAATGCACAGTTCAGAAAAAGTGTGCATAAAACTCGTTTTGTAATATGACAACCCTCTTTCTACTTGTGTACATGTATTTATACATATGAGTATATATATATATATTTTTATATATTATACAAGCCTGGAGAAAACTACAAAGTCTAGGTTGTTAATGTGATTGGGGATATGGTGTGGCAGGGGAGTGATAATGGGGAGAGGAAGTAAAAAAAGCATGAAAAATACTGGTAAGTGTACTGCAGCAATAGCACCAATATTGCTAGAATGGTAACTTAAAGCAATTAAGGTATCTGAAAATGACCTACATCCATACATTAATTTGTCCTTTGGGATAATCTGAATGCTGAATAGATTGCTGCAATTTCATCTATACTTTTCTGACAGTAATATTGCTCAGAACTGTATAACAGTATTGAAAGCTAAGCTTAATTGTCTAGCTCTTGATCAAATTCAGGATTAGATCATATGAAGCAAAGTGAGTAGGAGATACACACCAATATTAATTGATTTCCTGGGCTATGAATGCTGGGTTTTAATTTTAAAGGAAACTATTATTTCAAGTACCTGATATCACAGTATCGTATTTAATATGCCACATCTTCCTCCGTATGGTTTTTCAAGTTCCTCTCAAACTTCGATGTGATCTTTAGGATCTTGTGTCCACATAACATTCTTTCTTTGTCTTTTATGGCACTTGTCAAAGTGTGCTTTGTTTTATAGTTTGTGTCCTTATTTTATCCTTTTCACTGGTTTTTAAGTTTCTTCAGATAAGGGACTCATCCAAAAATTGAATATATTAATTTTCTCTTAGAGTATTTTCCTTTATAAGTAATCTATCAATAATTATTAATAATAATGATTGATGGTTTAAAACTTGTCTGATTTGACTAGAACATTTTAAAATGAGTAATGCTATTTTTAAACAGAACTCATTGTGCTTCTGTTTTTTAGATCTTGATAAAGTGTATAGTGGTTTTGCAAGGACTACCAAATATTGGCTTCTCAAAGAAACAAACTGGGAGTTTTGAAAGTGTACAGCACATGATAGCTTGCTGTATCTTCTACATCACAAAGGTATTTATTTCAATCTTTATCTAGCATTATAAAATTTAAGAGCAGAAATGATTTAGAAACTTAAGCTTCTTTCAATTATAGTCATTAAAACACTTAGAGCATCCTTTTTAGATTAAAAGCAAATGTAAAGTGTAAATACTATAGAATAGTAATGTGTTGTAAAATTTTTTGATATTGTAATGCTTTGCCAACTAAAATGATATTATTGAGGTAGCACTTGTATGTTTTATAGGCATTATATTTGATCACACAGAATAAATTTATTTCAAAACCTTAAAACATCAATTACAAATTTATTATTCTGCAGTTAACCTGGATATCATTTTTTAAGGCTGTGAGGGTAGTGAAACTTTCAGACAGAGCTGAAATATCTTAACCCAGGAGTTGGGTTTGGGCAGTGAGGCTTAGAAGATATCAAGACACTAAGCAGTGGGGTTATGATTGAAGGGTTAGTTGATAAAGGGGAGATATGATAATCCCTTGAAATCAGAATATAAAAAATGATGCTAGGCCAGAAGAAGGGGCAGACTAGCCACAGAATCTAAGGATGGTTCTCCGATTGGCGTGCAGGGTCCCGCACCAAATGGAAGGCAAACTGAAGGTGTGGTGAGAATGTACCAGCTTAAGAGTGATATCTAGAGATGTAAGCCAGGAAGGAAGACATAGGTGAAGTGTGTCCTGAGTACATTTAATATATAAAAGGCAAATGGAGTTCAGACTATTTGCAGACATCTGAGAGTGCATTTTCCAAACCACAGGTGGACACAATAGTCAGGTAGGCTATGGAAATTGAGAGCCAGAGATTAGGCAGCAGAAACTGGAGACCCAGGTGAAGAACCTAATGGTGGGGTGGTGGCGGGGAGCAGCTCGGCACATTGGGATTGGACATCAAGGGAATAACTTGGCTGTAGAGAGAATGGCCAGCAAGAGACTGGCCATTTGTGTCTGAGTTTCACCACTAAGAGAATGGTTAAGAGGCACAGGGTGGTAGGCAAGATTGACCTTGATGCTGAACTTACCTTTTTTAAGGCAGGAGGAAGAAACCAGAGCTTCCTGGATTAGTTTCTCTTTAGCACGAGCACCAATCACTATATCAATATCATCATCTTCTTCATTCCTAAATCAATAAAATTTCATTGAAAAAATATAAATTACAGTGGATAGAAACAGTTCTATGATAAGGTTTCCACCCTTAAGGAGTTTATAATCTAGTTAGGGGAGACCGGACATAAACTAATTTTTCATTTTTATTTCACTCATTAATTCAACAAATGTTTATTGATTACTTATTTTGTGTTCGGTACTATTATGTGCACTTGGCATATGAACAGAAAGTTAGAGAGAAGTGTATAGAAGCTATAGGAAAAGAAGAGTATATAATGAGGACTCTCAGATTTCTAGCTTGAGTGAAGGATGGTGACCACTCAGATAGGGTGAAGGAAGATCAGCACGGGCTGGGGCAATTGAAGAAGGCTGCACCTAGGAGATGAGACTTAAGATATGCTTCAAATCAGGAGTTAAAAACTCAGATGCCTACTGGGGCCACGTAGGTAAAAGAATTTGTGAATTGGTTGGGTATAAGGTTTGTTGGATCCTGAAACAAACTGGAAAGTAGATACCATACCTATAAGCTACCCTTCCTTTAGGCATTTAAATCTATTTAAAAAAAAGCCTGCTTCATCAAAGACTGTTTGGACAGATTCATTCATTCAGCAAATATGAATTGAGTGCCTACTTTATGACAGGTACTATTCTAGGCCCTGAGGATGTAGTAATAAAAAGACCAATTTTGTGCCCTCATAGAGCTTATGGTCTAGTAGGGGAGACAGACAACAAGCACACACATATAATTCCATAAAGCTATATGTTGTTGTAAGCAAAAAGAAAAGCAGTTAAGGGGTGTGGGGTAAAGGATTTAACTTCACCCTCAAATTTGGTCTTTGTTCTTAGTTCCTGAAAGATGATGTTTAGAACTCTGGAATTCCCCCAGTGATTGAAGTGTCTTTGATGAAGCTTTCAGATCATATCTGTGGGTTTATGCATAATGAGGTGCCTCTTGGCTGGTCAGGCCAGAAACACCACTAGGTGGTATCAGCCTACCTCAGAGTGGTGAGGAGCATGATTCAATCAATCATGTCCCAATAAAGGCTCTGGATGGAAGCTTCAAGGGCTTTCTGGTTGGTGAAAGACATTGATATATGTGGGAGAGTAGTGCGTCTTTTGGGACATGTATGCTTTGAATTGGGAACCCTCCTACACCTTGTCTTTTGCATCTCTTCATTTGTATCCTTTTTCCTATAATAAAACTGTAGTCTTAAGTATAGCACTTTCTGTGAGTTCTGTGAGCCTTTCTAGTGAATTATCAAACCCAAGGGAGTAGTGGGAACCATCAGGTTAGAAGTGAGGGGGGCCCTGGCATCCTGAAGGGGTAGAAAGAAAACCCTGAATTTGTAGTCAGCAAGTCAGAAGTGAGTGTGTTTTGTGGATTCCCAAGCTTGTAGCCAACATCTGAGGTCTTGATCAGACTTGGCAGTCTGGAGACTGTAACCGTTAACTCCAGAGATCTGACCTACCTCCAGAGATCTGACCTACCTCCGGTGGTTAGAGGAAGAAGCGCTGCATTTGTAGCTGATGTTAGAAATGGAGCAGAGGGGGACAGAATTGGTAATAAATTGATTTGAATTGATCAACAGTTTTGTGTCAGAGAAGTGGGATTTGCTTTTTTCCATGCAAAGGGAGAGAGATTTATGGGGATTGGGCCAACTTTAGATCGGATGACCACTGCAGCAAGAGGAAGAGTAGAACAAAGACAGATGGAGGTGAATAGCTTTGCAGGTGGAGGGAATGATGTAATGATGTGAGCAAATGTACTTAGTGGCTCGCAGCTAGTTTAGCCTACAAATGAAGAGTTTAAATGGAGGTGGGCAGTTCACACAGAGCAATGGTTCTCAACCTATTGACTTGAGGTTTATACATACGTGTACCTAGCATTGTTTGTAGACGAAATCGAAGTATTCCCACATATGTGTTTTGCTGTTTTGCAAAAATATGTGTGAAAGCAATTGAAACAGTTAACTAAATTTTTGTCTTTTGACTTTTAGTTAATGAGAATTACTAGAGAAATTTTATTTAGTTTGAAAGTTGGAAGGAAGACTTTTATTTATTTTAAGGTAAAGTCAAGGAGAAATTTGGGGCACATGCAACTTTAGCACACATCTCTGACTTCTCCTTTCAATCTCCTGTTTCAGAGTATTATAGCAGCCTGAGAGGGCCAGTTGGTAAATCCTGGAAGATGTATCTGAGGCCAGACCCCTTGGGTGAGGGAATTTACTGGTAATTCATTCTTGGAACCAAGAAAGGGCCAAGAGACCAGAGATAGAGAGTTGTACTTATTTATCTTCACTGTTTGGCTCTCAAGGACCAGTATTTTGTGGTTCCTCAAAGACTTTAGTTGACAGACCTCAGTGAACTCCCTCAAAGGAAGACCATGTCTGCCTGCCTCTTTTATGTGGTACTCACATTATCTTTCTGATTTGGTTAGGAATCTGGAAGAGTACTGCATAAGTGGGCTGATTTGATCCATCGCTTTAGTTGGGACTTAAGTTTGCTTCTGGGAAGGTGTCTTAGTCATCTAGTGGTGCTATAACAGAAATACCACAAGTGGATGGCTTTAATAAAGAGAAATTTATTCTCTCGCAGCCTAGTAGGCTACAAGTACAAATTGAGAGTGCCACCTCCAGGGGAAGGCCTTCTCTCTCTGTCAGCTCTGGAGGAAGGTCCTTGTCATCAATCTTTGCTTGGTCTAGGAGCTTCTTCAAGCAGGAACCTCAGGTCCGAAGGACATGCCCTGCTCCCAGTGCTACTTTCTTGGTGGTATGGGGTCCTCCTGTCTCACTGCTTGCTTCTCTCTTTTATACCTCAAGAAAGGTTGGCTTAAGACACTGTCTAATCTTGTAGATCACATCAGTATAACTGCCCCTAATCCATCCCATTAACATCGTAGTCATAGGATTTACAACACATAGGGAAATTACATTAGATGACAAAATGGTAGACAATCATACAATACTGGGAAGCATGACCTAGCCAAGTTGACATATTTTGGGCAGTCACAATTCAATCCATGATAGGAGGTCTGGCAACAGAGAGTCCTCTACCCTCTACCTTAGCAAAGAAGTCATGATTATCTGGGTGTGCTTGGTCTGACCTCAAGAGCAGAAAACGATATTGCTTTCATCACTCACTGGTTTGCTACTATTGTATCATTACTGTAAATGCAGAGGTAACATAAGCCATTAGATTGAGAGAAAAATAATAATTCACTTAAAGGGGACTCAGTATCCCAGTGGAGGAAAAACAGGCCAGATACCAAAACAGTTGGCTCTCATTGTGTTGGAAAAGACTAAATATGACTTTAAAAAAAAAAAGGAAACTTTCAAGGCGATGCAGTCATGACTAAAACAATCTTCTGGAAATGAACAAATTTGACTTCTGATTGAAAAATTAAACAGATGAAAATTATGATATGTGTGGTATTTCTTGAGCTGAGTTTGGAAACTCAAGAAATACCTCTTCACATAGGATAGAATTACATAGAGATGGAAAATAAAGTTAGAAGGCAGATATAGAAGCCATAACATGAAAACAAAAGGATTATGTAGGGAAAAAAGAAATAAATGGAGAAGTAATAGTCTTAGGTAGGATTGATGTTAGAACACACATCTAGGCACGTGTTGGTGA
The DNA here is from genome assembly GCF_030014295.1 of Loxodonta africana. Lineage (NCBI taxonomy): Eukaryota > Metazoa > Chordata > Mammalia > Proboscidea > Elephantidae > Loxodonta > Loxodonta africana. The sequence goes on along the minus strand of NC_087345.1, from coordinate 35,150,860 downwards.
AATCCTTGAATTCCAAGGATAAAGACAAGTGTTAAAGTTTCAAGATTTAAAGAACAGATTATTTACAGTGGAAATAGAATCAATTAGCTTCAAATTTTTTATCAGCAGCATTATTAGTTAAAAGATGAACAACATTTGTAGAATCCTGAGGGAAAAAGACTGAGGTCCAATAATTAATAACCAGGAAAGATATCATTCATCTGTCAGGGCAAAATAAACATTTTCAGAAGTGCAAGCATTCAAAAAGTATTCTGCCCATGTACTTATCTGAGGAAAACACTTAAGGAAATATTCTGCGAAATGACAATTGATTCAGCACAGAAATCCCAAGATAGTGAAAGACAAAAAGGAGAGGAATAATGGGAGCAATGAATCTTGCAATATAAGTATTAATAAAATTAAATGGATAATAATGATGTGACTAAGACTGTAATATAAATGCTAAGTAGGAATTCTTAAAACAGAATGGATATCCTTGAAAGAAAAATTTATTAGTAACCTAGAACTAAAACTTCATTCCTGTTTAGGGTGGAAGGAGGTGTGAGTAAATAGAAACTCTTGAAGTATCGTTGTGATATATATAACAAAATACACATACTATAAAATTATTATTTTCTTTTGAGAGACTTCTTTGCACACATGGAGTCTCCACGAGTCAAAATTGACTAGATGACAACTAACAACAACATATGCTTAATGATGCCTCAGAGAAATATGTGGTTGTAAATGGAACTTTATTGTACCGTAACCTGTTGCTGTCGAGTCGATTCCGACTCATAGCAACCCTATAGGTCAGGGTAGAACTGCCCCACAGAGCTTCCAAGGAGCCCCTGGCAGACTTAACAACCGACCTTTTGATTAGCAGCCGTAGCACTTGACCACTATGCCACCAGGGTTTCCTTATAGTACGGTACCCAAAACCCACCCAGTGCAGTAGGACTTCTAAATTGTCAGGGGAGGAAATGAACAGAAAACTTGCTAATTCAGCAAAAGTAAGAAGAAGGAGAAAGATGTAGCATTTCAGATGGAAACAGTAAAATCAAATATATCAATTATTTCACTAAGTGTGAATGGGCTCAAAAAACAAGATTGCCTGTGGGTTAAAATGCCAAATCCAAATGTATATTGCTTCCAGAAACATTCCTAAAACAAAGTGACAAACAATAGTTGAACAATAATTGGATAAACAAAGGTACTGGGCAAATGCAACCCAAAATAAAATAGAAATGGCAATTTTAAAAACAGATAAAGCAGAATTCGGGACCCAAAACAGTCATGAAGGCAAAAGAGGCATTATGTAGCATGAAAATGTGTAGGGCACAAAGATGATACAGTAGTCGTAAACCCATGTGCTCCAAACATAATAGCAGTAAAAAGCAAAAACTCCAAGAAATATAAAGAGAACTTGATTAAAAACACATTCTGTGTGATTTAAAAGTATCTCTTTAAGAAGTATTTTAAATGATCAAAATAACAAATGTATGTGCATATATTTTTATATACATGTGTAATAAATTTACAAGCATAAGTATATATGTGTGTGTTTGTATGTGTAACTAAAATGTTGAATGTGCTTGACTTAGTAGGGCACAATTGTGAAAAACTTTTCTTCCCTCCCACCACTGCCCTTTAAATCTGTTCCGTCAGCTCACCCCTCTCTGCTCCCGGCTGCCACCTGGTAACTTTCAAGTATTAGGATAGTCTGATTGTCAAGTATTAATAATTAAGTATAAATTGAAACAAAACTTGAATTTTTTTATATCATCAAATTAAAGGAGGAAAAACAATATGATTATATATATATTTATATAAATTGCTACAAAGGCATTTGATAATACTTAGCAACCTTTCCTAATAAAATTTCTAAATAAGTTAGAAATGTAAGAAAGTATCGAATACTGACAATGACATTTACCAAAATTTTACAGCAAATATAATGCTAAGTGGCAAACTTCTGAAACTATTTCCTTAAAAATCAGACACTAGAAAGGGATGCAAGACTCTTAACAGTGTGATTCAATATTCTTAGAGGTTCTAGCTCATGCAGTGGATAAGAATATGAAATAATTTTATAAATATTAGAAAAATATAATGTATCTGTAATTGTAGAGATTTCAAACACCTGGGAGAGCCTAGTTAAAAAAAAATTACTAGAATTAAAAAGAGAATGTATAAAGTGATTGTAAGACACATATAAACTGATAGTTTTTCTCTTATACTAGGAATAGTCAGTTGGAAATGAAGAGTGAAAATATACCATTTATAATACACAATATTTTAAACTAAAAAAAATGAAAGGATCTAAATAAAAGTATTGTGAAATCTTATGGAAGGATACAAAATAAGATCCGAACAGATGGTAGGGAATAGCAGGTTCCTGAATAGGAAGACTTAATATTATAGAAATGTAAATCCTTCCTAGAATAATATTTAACTTTAATGCACTTATAATCAGAATCCCAGTAGGATTTCTCTGGAACTGAATAGAATAATTTACAAGTTCTCAATAAATACTGAAATTTACTGTAAAGCCACTTTAGTGAAAAATTGTATTAACAAAGTAATGGACAAAGAATTAAGCAAAATAGTATAGAGAGTCCAGGAATAGCCCCAAGTCTACAGAAGAATGTAATATATGACAAACGTAGCATTAGATTCATTGAGAAAATAATTTATTGTATTAGTTTACTTGATAAAAGATGCTGGTATAAATGAGGAAACCCTGGTGTTGTAGTGGTTAAGAGCTATGCTGCTAACCAAAAGGTTGGCAGTTCAAATCTACCAGGTGCTCCTTAGGAACTCTTTGGGAGCAGTTCTGCTCTGACCTATAGAGTCACTATGAGTGGGAATTGACTTGATGGCAATGTTTTTTTTTTGATTTGGTATTAATGATTATGCCTCTGAAAGAAAACAAAGCCAGAGCCCTACCTCACACTATATACTAAAAAATATTTGTATGACCCTGGGGTTAGGGGAGATTTTATTAAAAAGGCACAAAATTCAAAAAATACAAAGAAAATGTAGATAATGAGATTATATGATAGTTAAAACATATTTTTTTATGAGACACTATAAACAAAGCTTAAAGGGAAATATTGAACCCCGTTGCAGTCGAGTCGATTCTGACTCATAGCGACCCTACAGGACAGAATAGAACTGCCCCCATAGAGTTTCCAAGGAGCACCTGGTGGATTCGAACTGCCAAACTTTTGGTTTGCAGCCATAGCTCTTAACCACTACGCCACCAGGGTTTCCAAGGGAAATATTAGAGTGGGGAGAATATATGACAGATACATAGTCATTAACATTGATTTCCTCAGGCAGTAGTGAGAAAATATGAAATAACTTTCAATTTTGGAAAAGAATCAAGTTTACTTTTAATTATGGAAGATAGGATTAAAAGTCTCAGTCACCTTAATAGGTAGAGAATTAAACAGATACCAGATGATGAATGGTCATGTTCCGAGGTCAGTGAGGAGTCATTGAGGTTTTCAAGCCTGGGAATGACATAATGAGATTTGCATTTCTGGAAAAAAGCTATTCTGGTTACACGGTAGCTAACGATTAGAAAGGGTAACACCTGAGGCAGGGGATTAGTTAGACACTGAGAAATCTGAACTAAACTAGTGTGGAAAAAGTAGGAGGGAGAGAGAATTGGAAGGTTTCAAGAGTTGTTTATGAGGTAGAACTGAGAATCTGGAAACACTGAATATGGGGAATAAGGAGGAGAGAGGGAAGAGTCAACAGCAGTGTTCAGCTACTTGGCTTGGGCAATTGGGTAAGTCTAATACTATTCACGGAATCCTGGATGAGGAGTAATTTTGTATAGGAAGGTGGAGAAAAGTTTTGGACGTATTGAGTTTTGGTATCTGTAGGATATCTAAAGAGGTGTCCTTATGTAGTTGCATCTAAAGGCCCAGAGCTCAGGAGATCCAAATACTTGTAAAGACATAGGAGTCATTAGCAAATAGATTACTGGAAACAATAGAAATAGATGATATCACCTAGGGGCAGTGTGTAGAATGAGAGAGGAAGAGCATTTAGTCCAAAGGACCACTCCTGCTTAGAAACACCAGCCGAGAGAAAGAATTGGAGAATTTGATTAGTCCAAAGGTGTTCTTTTGTTCTTCACCCCCACTCAACCTCAAGAATCTTCCTTCTGCTACTAGTTCTGTCATTGTCACGTAGTGTAACTATTGAAAGCAGGAGTCCCATGTAGTCCAAAGTACTCCCTTTCATTTCCAATACTACAATTATACACAAGTGTTAATTATTGTTGTGCTTGATCAACAGTGTATCCCACCTGGGCTTCCAAGGTTATTTCTCTTTAGAATATATTCATCTGCTTGGGCATTTTCCCCTAAACCCTTCTATCAGTATTTCCAGGGGAAGATTGGTCTTTTTTCAAGAAGGGAAGGCCAGATTACATTCTCCTTCCAGGGCAACGAACAACTACTCACTACGTTTCAATAACGAATAAGGCTTTTATTATAGAAGAGATTACCAGCAGAGTAAGCGCCCTGAGGAGGCAGGAGGCAACGGGATCAAAGCACATGTGGGACCGGTTAGTCTGGACAGGAGACTCACTTCTCCCCCTTAACAGAGGGAAGGATGGTTGTAGGTACAGGTGAGTGCGTAGGTGTGTGGCTAGGAGACAAGCTAAATTTTCCTACATTTTCTCTGTGCAAAGGAAGCAAGGTTGTTTGCTGAGAATGAGGAGGTAGAGAGTAAGGGTGGGTTTCAGAGATTTGAGGAGTATGGGAAGGTTGGCAACAGCCACTTGGAAAATGGGAGAAGAGTGCTGACCTAGAATAAATAGCTTTCCAACCAGCATTTGGATCCCTGAATTCACATACTGCCCCCTTTAGCTTCTAGTAGCACACGGCAGCTTCAGAGCTGGCTCTGTGCATTTCCTGACTTACCAGCCATGACTGCACCCTCTTTTTTTCCCACTTGAGGAAACTTTGAAACCCGAGTGATGTTATTATAGAAATGACACTTTATTCTTGAAATTTTTTTAAAGGTGTATATTAATGTTGAGACTTTGGTATTAGAGCTAGTTTGGTTTTAAATTGATGTGCTGAGAATTGCCATTCTAGAAGCTTCCTCCAGCATGGCCTACAGTCCCAGAAACCTAGACTAGCCCTGAATCCCAGATTTCTGGTGTTCATTTGATATAAACACCACTAAACTTTCTCTTAAGAAATGGAAAATCTAGTTATTTGAATGGCTGTTTCTTTTCTCTGTTCTGTTTAAAAAATGGGTATATTTTTAGACGGCTCAGTCTTTCTTCCTTAAGTAGCAGTATTTTTTTTCCTAAAATTTGCTGTTGTGTTGTTGTGAGGTGCCGGTGAGTCCATTCCAACTCATGGTGACCCCATATGACAGAGAAGAACTGCTCCATAGAGTTTTCTTGGCTGTAATCTTTATTGAAGCCGATTACTAGGTCTTGCTCCCACAGAGCCACTGGGTGTGTTCAAACCACCAACCTTTTGGTTAGCAGCTGAGTGCTTAACCATTGCATCACCTAGGATTCCAACTAAAATGCCACTTTTGAGACTCATCATCTTAAATTATTTTTGCACTGTTTTAATATTCTTACGCTAAATATATGCTATTTTATTTCTGTTCATTATTTGGTATGTTATATATAATTGATTTTTAATTGGAAAATTTATCATTTAGTTTTTTTTTTACTAGCATATTAAAACAAGGGAAAATACTGCCTAATTCTCTATAAACCTAGGACCTAGGTATGTTGGAAAGCAGAAATTAAGTAGAGTGGAGAGCAAACGTTAGCTTACTTGTTTTCTAATAGCAAAATTCACACGCTCTCATCAATTTTATAGTAAGATTGGACTATTTTGCCTATCATTCAAGGCCTTGCATAATCTATCCCCATCTACCCTTTCAAAATGTATTTCACCATATTCCTTCCCACATGCATTTTACAGCCAGCATTAGTTTAGCACCACTGCCATGGTCCCACAGAGATATTTCTAGTTCTCAGCACCTTACACAAGGTAGGTCTTAGTAGGTCTAAGCAGCCACTCACTATTATTCAGCCACCTTATATATCTCTTTCCTACATGAGCAGCACGGGTGATACTTAAATACTAACTTATTCAATTTAACAGAATACATCTAAAATATAACAAATTCATCCAAGCTTATTTATGCTCTTGGATAGTTGCCCTTATGGAGTTCATATTGAAGAGATTTTCTTCACATAATACTGCACTATACAGCATTCATGGAGTTGATACTAGATCTGAATTTTCAATAACAAGGTAAAACAAAAAACCCACTGCCAACGGACCGATTCTGACTCCTAGAGACCTCCTAGGGTTTCCAAGGCTATGAATCTTTATGGAAGCAGACTGCCACATTATTCTCCTGTGGAGCAGCTGGTAGGTTCAAACTGCTGACTTTTTGGTTAGTAGCCTAGTGAATGACAAGGTAAAGCTCTACAAATAAGGTGGGGAAAACTATCCTGGAAAGTAGATCAGCTGTGGTATGGCATGAAGTCCTCACCATGGTGTCAGAATTTGTACTTGGCTTAATATTTTGGAAGATTAGTGATGGAGAATTACTCTGGAGAGGTAGGTAAGGGCCAGGCTAGAGAAGGTCAAAGAATAACAATTGGTAATAGGCAATGTTACTGTTACTATCTTGGAAGAAATATAGCCAGAATGCTCATTAGAAGTGAGGATGGCGAGACTTCGTTTCACATACTTTGGACATGTGATCAGTAGGGACCAATCCCTAGAGAAGGACACCATGCTTGATAAAGTAGAAGTAGAGGGTCAGCGAAAAAGCGGAAGGCCCTCAATGGAGAAAGATTTACACAGTGGCTACAACAATGGGCTCAAGCAGAGCAATGACTGTGAGGATCATACAGGACCAGGTAGTGTTTTGTTCTATTGTACATAGGGTTGCTATGAGTCAGAACTGACTTGACGGCACAACAAATAGGCAATGTTAGTAAGAAAAAGGTTGGACCACCCCCACTCCTTATTATGAAAAGAGTTGTACTTTCTCTAGGAGTCATAGAGAATCTGCCTAAAGTAGCTTATTTCTAGCCCAGTTCTCTACCAGAATGTCTTGTAAATTATTTACTGATGTAAATGCCCCCCCCCACCCCAAGACCTCAGCGAGGTCAGTATAATTGTTCTGTTTAACCTAGGGAGTAACTCAAACCAAGAGGTGGTACTTATGTGGTCTTTAAGAATTCATTTGTTTTGACATGGATCTTTGGAGTGGAAATATTTTCTTAATAGTTAATTTACTATGCTAAAATGTATATGGCTATATGACCCAGAATTATGAAGAATTCAGTATTGATGAGATCCTGTTATTAGTCTTTTATTTAAAGTAATGGGACCAGTTGCTCTGTGGGAGAAAGATACCGCAGTCTGGTTCCCTGGGACCTTATAGGGCAGTTCTCATTTGCCCTATAGGGTCCCAATGAGTTGGAATTGACTCGATGGTACACAACAACAACAACAGTGGAACCTTGCAGTTTTAGTTCTAGGGAAATATGATCTAGAGTAAAGCTTCCAGTTTCTGTAACAAAAATAGGAGGATTCTTAGACTCAAAGCATTTACAAGACTTTTGAATTTATAAAAGATGATGCATGACACTTGAAAATAGACAAGAGGATTCAACAGAGATAATGAATATTTTTAATTAGATTCTGCGTTCATGGAAGGAATATGATTTAGCAGTAATGATTATAAATTATGGAAAAAAGATGCTGGACGTCACATCGGGGTGCAGATCTCTTTTTGGTATCAGTGAACAAGAAGAACCAGCAGATGAGGTAATTGGATTTTGTTTCTCATCTTTAAGCATACATATAGTTGGATCTTTTAGGATTCATGTAGCATTTTTAAATATACTAGAAAAAGGGTAATGTTTAAATTTTCCATATTTACATAGTAGAAAAGTGATACAGTGAAGGCCTCCTCTCCCTCCTCCATCCTTCTCTTCCTCTGCCTTGCCCTCCCCTCCTCCTCTCCTTCTTCCTTTCCCCTCTCCCTTCTTTTCCTCTTCCTCCTCCCCTGGAATTGTAGTTAAGAAGATGAAAAGGGAATCCATGCTAGAATACTGAGTACAGGCAGTCCCTGGATTATAAATCTCAGACTTGTGGACAACTTATACTTGCCCTTTAATGTTATATAAATTTCCCCTCACTTGGAAACTCCTGAATCAGCCCCTACTTGCAACAAATTCTTCATCACAAAACCTTCACTTGCTGCACATGCAGCTTTTAAATCATTGAAAAGGCTTTGAGCCTTTTTTTGCAGTAAAGTAAGGCTGCCTAAGAACCGTAGGCACCTGCTCCGATTTACCTACAAATTGTTAAAGACACACTTAGGAATGGATCTCATTTGTAACCTGAGACTGCCTGTAGTCGCCCATCACCAGTACTGATAGGTGATGATAGAGAGCTTCCTACACTCAGTTCATCATTGGACAAAAGCCCTATAAAGTCTTTTCCAAAACTAAGATTTCATTATTTTGGGAGGGTCACTGAATGTAGTAAATACATGTCAGAGCTTTTTACTCTGTATTGAAAATAGATTTCTGGAACTCATCATAATAATTAGCAGTATCAGAACTTCTTTGTGACACTGCTAATTCCTGAGACTTAAAAATACCTGCCTGCCAAGCATGAGTCTTACTAAAAGCTGTGCTTTATTGCTGTTTCTTGAAACTATGCAGTTAAATGTTTTCATAGACCCAATTTTGAAATGTTACTTAGTTTATCCAGTTTCTGAGGAGCACTAAGAATTCCTTGAAGCCCCCTCAGTGACTGGGGTGGGGAAAAAGACTCATCCCCAACCCCGTTTCAGTTAGGGTATCTCCATTTCTACTATGTATTGAATTTCCAAGTAAGCACTTGTTTGCCATAAAAAGTTTCAAAAATCCCTGTTTAGCCATAATACTTTTGCTTTGTTTTATGTAGAGGGAGTTTTGATCAAATGGGGACAACTTGAGATAGTTTTCACTAAGTGTTGTTTAATCTCAAAGTCCATCAGACGACCCTTGATTTCACCCAGGCCCTGACTCAGGACCCTGACCCTTGACATCATAGTGGCCTTTAGCGTAGCAGGCAGTTGTAACACGTCCTTTTGACTAAGATTGTAGGGACTAAAGAAGCTAATGCTTATGTACGGGAATCAGAAATCATTAAAGCCACTGAAGGTCTCCCTTTAAACCCAAAGGGGCAGAGGAAGATTTTTCAGAGAACAGGAGATGTTAACTAGCTACTTCTCAGGCTTCCGGTTGTCGAAAACATTGTGGGAAGCCTGAGCGCAGACATGCCGATTCTTAATCCACTAATTACTGATCCTGTTATGTTTCAGTGAAAGGCAGCGTAGCAAAGGCAATTAGCTTAGTTGTAAAAAATATCCTCCTGGGATAAAGAAAGGAAAAAAAGAAAAAAGGGATACGTTTCTGAGGGCAGGCTGGGAATTTTCTTTTGAAGCTTTTTAAGCGACACATCTTTAGCTGCTTTAAGAAGAGAGTGTATACTGGAGGGGGCTGGGAAAATACTGGGAGGAAGGGAGAGAGAAGAGCAAGAAACATTTTGTTAAGTCTCCCAAAACACTTAGAATTGTCTCTGGCATTTAGTTCAAATGCATTGCTGTTGTTATTATTAATTAGTATTGTTTAGCTCTGTTGGTCATAATTTTGTCTACCAAGTATGAAAGTATAAAAATGGATTAAAAAATGTCATTTGAATATGACAGTTGTTGAAATTTATTGAAGTATGTATTGACATTTAACCAATGTTTCTAGGGCTCTTCTAAGAAGTGTTTAAAGACTAAGAAGCCACAGCAGATAGTAGTGCCTGAAAAAATAAACGAACAGCTGGCGTTGTTGGAGACACACCTACTCAGACTGACAAAGCAATGTAGTTATTTTGTTTTCTGTATACTTCTGTTTAGCATTATGTTTTTTAAGACTAGAAAATATTTGGTTAAAAGGATTAAGATGAGATTAACATTCGGTAAGCCCTTTAAATTTTACACAATACTTTCGCTTTATGTCATTAATCTTAACAATGCCCTGTTAATAAGGAATTGTTAGCCACTTTTTACAGATGTAGCTCATAAAGATTCAGTGATTCATTTAGGATTACACAGCTGACTTGGGCTTGAGCCGAAGTCTTCTGAGTCTAAAGCATGTTTCTCAACCTTGGCACTGTTGTCACTTTGGGCGAGATAATTCTTTATTGTGGGGGATTGTTCTGGGCATTGTAGGATGTCGAGCAGCATCCCTGGCCTCTACCCACTAAATGTCTGTAGTACCCCCACTCCCAGTTGTGACAACCAAGTGTCATAACTGGGAGACAAATATTGGCACATGTGCCCCAGGTGGGGGAATTGTACCCTGGTTGAGAACCACTACTCTGAAGGCAAAAAATGCAGCTGAGAAATAAAAGGACAGTGAGGGGTGTCAATGTGCAAGTGGTTTGAATTAGGGTTTTCTCTAGAGATAGTAGCTGTAGTAATTTCAAAATGGACTGATATGATAAAACAATAATTGGGAGTTTGGAGTTTGGAAAGCTGCTTAGAAAGTTGATTTACTTTCTGGCAAGAAGTATCATCACGTTTTTTAAAAGCAAATGCTTCAGATCTTCTAGTAGAATAAGAGAGTACCCAGATTTCTCCCAAGTAGGAGGCTCTGCTCGGCCCCACAGTCTTTGTGGAATTAGCCACAATTATGGAATTCCATGTCCCTACCTTACCTCTCCTGCTGTGTGGCTCAGTCATATCTTGGTGGTCCTAATCTTTTGGGTTCCCTAACTTGTATCTCTCTCTCCCTTTCAATGTGTTCTATTCCTGCTTCAAGCTGAATTATGAATTGAATCCCAAACTCTTATTTCCATTGGAGCTTTGGTGCTGCAGTGGTTAAGAGCTCATCTGTTAACCAAGAGGTCAGCAGTTCAAATCCAACAGCTGCTTCTTGGAAACCCTATGAGGCAGTTCTACTCTGCCCTGTAGGGTCACTATGAGTTGGAATCGACTTGGTGGTATTGGGTGCATTATTCCCATAAGCAGTGAACTGAATTTTGAGCAAGTTGTAATTGTCTTGTTACATATAAAAATACCATTCCTTAAAATATAAAGTGTTCTGGATGTTCTAGAGATTTGAATGATTAATTTTGACAATATTAATAAAAATTGGCATTTTATAAAGAAGCACAATGTAATGTTACTAGCAAAATGGTAGATTCAATAACAACAAAAATAAAAAATAATGGTTTTGTATAGTGCTTTTTGTATGACAGGCACTATTTTAGGTGTTTTTACATATTAAAATTCATAGAACCCGTATATACAACCAATTATATATACAACCGTATAAGGAAGGTATTATTATTATCTCCATTTTAAAGGTAAGGACTCTGAGGCACAGAGAAACCGAGTACTTTCCCAAGACCTGGTAACTAATAAGTGTCGGGGTTAGAACCTGTCAGGGCAGCACAGTCAGCCCCACTGGCTGGCTGTGCTGCTCATCATTCCATACGTCATTGCCTCTCAAAGATGATTTTATTAAAATGGAGTTACATATAATTGGTAAGTTTTTGGGTCTGGGGTTTGCTGCATTATGATGGCTGTTGAACAAGAGAGAATCATGCTCTCTAAATTCTCTACCTATTTGATGGTGGACTTCGTAGCTTTTAAGGTAAAAATGATAGGACAATAATTGAGATTATTCTTTTTATCACCCAAAGTATGATAGTATAATTGATATTTTAAGGCACGTAATTTAGAATGGATACTTGAATATTTTCTTATTTTTCATCACCACCCCTCCCTCCCCCAAACAAAGAATTTTTGTTTTTGGTTATTCATGTTACACAGAACCTACAACTTACTAAATTTTTTTTTTTTTTTTTAAACTTAGATGTTGGAACTGAACTCACAGGAGCAGAGGACCCTATATTTCTCTACCCTGTAGTTTTGAACTGGTCAGTCAAAGGCTCTGTGAAAGAAGGTAGGCGACCTGAATGTACATCTGCTATTCATTTGACTTAGTATTAAAGATCATTAATTCTGTGGATTTTGTTGTTGCCTGCTTAAAAATGTCACCTAGTGGAAGATTTTGGGTTCTTACCCATTCAGAATAATGCAGAATCTTATTGCCAAGTAATGAAAGAGACCTGAATGAGTACCTGATTTAATGTCTGGGAAGACAGAATCTTGATGGTGGCCTATTTTGGTAGTAAACAGTGTTATAATGAAACTTACAAAAACTAGTAGACTGAAAATGCTTTGGTGATCTTCAAGTTTAGCTATGAAGAAAATGGAAACCCTGGTTGTGTAATGTTTAAGTGCTACAGCTGCTAACCAAAAGGCCGGCAGTTCAAATCCACCAGGTGTCCTTGGCAGCTCTATGGGGCAGTTCTACTCTGTCCTATAGGGTTGCTGTGAGTCAGAATTGACTCGATGGCAACGGGTATGAAGAAAACAACAACATTATTGCTTAATCCAGAGTGAAATGTAATAAAAACTAGAATAACTACTATTCTAATATTTATCAGTCATTTTTCCCCCAGGGAATCATATTTTAGAGGCAACTGTTATGAAAACTTTCTCAACATTGAGATATTTGGAAAATAAATGAAAAATTGACCATAAGGAAATACTTGAGCTTAGAAAAACAATAGTTTACAGCACATTTATACCTATATATGTATTTTAAAAGTGAGAAATATAAAAAGCAAGTTAATTTAACTTGCCTGTTGGAACAAAATGTCCATTAGTACTAGTAAGTCACCTTTCAGCACCAAAACTGTATTGGTAACTGAAATTCTTTGTTTTTACAGTTATGAAATTTAAGCAGAGACCTCGATTCCTGGAATTCTTTACACAAGTTATGCTAAAATGCATGAATGATGAAAAATTTCACATTATAGTGGAGATAACAACTCCTGTCCATGACTACTTGAAAAGGTACTAGTATTGTCAGTTTTATAAACATTAAGATACATAAGGAGGGTGGAAGTCAAACGATCACTTGAAGAATTGTGAAGTTTTATGTCTTTCTGTGTAAATAAATAAACAAACATAAAAATTTTTATACAAGTGAAATAATAGAGCACTTCAGATTTCTCACAGAAAATAGATTAGGCCTCTTTTCTACAGAATCAGAATGGATAATATCACCTGCAGGCCATCAGCTCCCTCTCACATGGGATTTTTAATCCAGTTTTGGTCACTTACCCTGTTGTTCTAATTCCTCTACAGTAGCAAACAGAGCCCACAAAAGAGGGACCATTCCTTGGGATTTCCATTTATGTGAATGGGGCATTCCTCAAATAGAAATAGTAAGACTTAAAGCTATCCTTCTTCTCTAGGACTGAATGATTCTCTTTGCCTCCAAAGAACATTGAAGTAGTCTCGTGTCTCATGCCTATCATGAGAGCTACCAGGATAAATCCAGCTTTTTTTTCTGACAACTGGGTTCTTCTTTCAAAAATGAGATCTATGTATCCTATTTTAATAACAGTAAACATCAGTAACATGAAATCTATTTTAAAAAGTAGCAGGAAAAGAGAAGAGAAGCATTCCCCTAAAAACATATAGGAAAATATTCTTCCTATAATGGGCATTTCACTTACTAGAATGAAAGCTTAGAAAATATGTGCTTCATATTTTCAAATGATAGAAGAGGAAATTGTTTCTGTTAAATGAGGCAGGCTATGGCAATAAGGAAATTGGTCAGAATTAGAGAGTTTCACTAATTTTAAAAAAAATCATAGCCAAAATCAGATGTTTGGGAGCTGTAAATAATATACTTGATACTCAAGAAAATCAGAGACACTTCTAGTGTGCAGAGAAATTTGGAGGGCTGACTGTGGAGTTCTAACCCAAGAATAATAGATATTCTCAAAGAGGAAAACAGAGTAAGTGGATTCAAAGCATTCAATAATGGTGTAATCACAAAAACATAAGGCTGGAAACTGAGTAGAGTATAACTGAATTTAACAGAAAGGTAATAATTTCAGTTTTCAAAGCTGAGACCTTTTAGGATGCCCTCTACCAAGCCAGGGAATACAGATTCAATATCTTGATTTCTCCTTTGATAATAATATGTATTTCCTTTTTCTTTTCACATGCCTACCATGTTTTTGAACATAAACTTTTTTCTCATACTGCAATAAGCATATTGATCTGTATTTTCTTCCAATTTTATGGTTTCATGATTTAAATTTAATGCTTTAATCAATACGGAACTTATTTTGGCATGGGGATTTGGATTAAATTTTAGTTATTTTTCCAAATGGACTATCGATTGTCCTGTAAAATTTAAAGGATAATTGTATTCGCCGCGTATGCCACCTTATTCCTGTTCAAAGTAGGTGATTCTACCAGTAATGCTTATAAATCACAATGAAGATATTTCATGAACTTTTGTGTTCTACATCACAAAAAAACAAAATATATGGGAATAACTGCTGAAAAAAGAAGGCTGATTTTACAGAACCCTGTGCCGTCGAGTCGATTTTACAGAAGCATAATAATATTCAGAGAGTTTAATATGCCACATTAAAAAAGATTTTAAAAAAAGGACATTGAAGAGGTACATAATATAATTAATAAGATCAATTTAATAGACACAGTCTAAACACCTTTAAAGCACTCATGAACTTAAAAAAAAAAATTACATGTAAACAGCAAAGTAAAGCTCAGTAAACTACCCAGAATAAATTTGCAAAGGCAACACTCTCTTGCACTGTAATAAAGCTGAAATTTTATAACACAATAAAGTCCTGGCTTAAGTAATTATAGGATTGAAAAAGAAATCTAACTGAAAGTATAGACCCTTTTGAAAATAATGGTAATGAGAAACCCTACATATCAAATGTACCCAAAGTAACTTTTAGAGGTAGATTATTAGCTTTAGAAACTTCTATTACCAAACAAGAAAAGCAAAATTAAATTAAGAGTGTACATAAGAAATTAAAAAAAAAATAAGAAAGCAGAAAGAAGGAAACAAAAATAAAAGCCGAAGTTATCAATTATAAAGTGGTTTCAGCGTAGTCCTGTTGTTCCTGCTAGAGCTGGTTCTTTGAAAACATGAATAAATTAGGTAAATTTATGGCCATTATAATAAGAAAAAAGGAGCCCAGGTGGCACAATAGTTAAGTGATTGGCTGCTATCAAAAGGTCAGGGGTTTGAACCCACCAGTAGCTTAGTGAGAGAAAGATGTGGCAGTCTACTTCCGTAAAGGTTTACAGCCTTAGAAACCTATGGAGCAGCTCTAGTTCTGCTCTGTCCTATAGGTTCGCTATGAGTTGGAATCAACTCAATGGCACACAACATAATAGTAAGAAAAAGAAATACAAGTAATCCAAGGAGAAAATAATCATAAATTTGGAAGAGGATAAGATAATAGTATGTACAATTTAATGCTAATGAATTTGAAAATCTAGCTGAAAGTGATGATTATCTGGAAAATTTATAAGAATAGATTTAAGTAGTAATAAAATTTGGATAGCAGAGGTAATTTTTAGGGTAGTTCTTTCATATTTTTAAGAAAAAATAATTTCTCTTTTACACGAAGTACTTCTGAGCCTGGAAGAAGCTGTAAACTTTCTTAGTTAATTTAACAAAGCTGAATCTGGTAACAGAATATGATTAAAAAGAAAAAAGAGAGTAAAAAGATGGAAAATTATGGATCAATCTTACGTAGCAGTATACAGAAGCAAAGATCCAAAACAAAATACTAGCATGTAAGTTTGGCAGTGGAAATGTATTCTTGATGCAAATATATTAGAAAATCTATTAATGTAATTGTCACTGCTGGTCAAAAGAGTCTTTAGTGATAAAAAGTCGTGTGATGAAATTTAGCAGCCATTCCTGCAAATTAGGATTAGAAGAATATTTTCTGTTAACATCAGCTCTTACAACAAGGACACCTGCTATTTCTTCTATAATTTAACATTGTTCTGAAAGTTCTGGCCAGCGCATTAAGAGAAGAAACAGAAATTGGAACTAGAACTTAGATGATTATTGCATAATAGGGTTTCAAAAAGGCTTTGAAAGTGGAGATAATATTATCAGTATTTGCAAATACTTATTTTTTTTAACTTAAGCTCAAGATAATGAACTGAAAACTATGAACTAATAAGAGAAGTCTATAGGATGGTTAGATGCAAAATCAATAGGTTTCCTGTATCAATTAGAAAGTATAATGGAAAAATGATCCAATTTCTATGGAGCATAGGATTAAAATTATCAGGAATTGTGAAGGACTTAGGCTAATAAGAAGACCAAACATCTTTACTAATAAATTAAAAAAAAAAAAGAATAGTAGTGAATGGAGAGATGTAGTACATTACTCAATGGGTAGAATGAATATTGTAAAGTTTTCTATAGTCTTCAAATTAATTTGTTGGTTTAATGCAATTCCAATAAAAGTTTCAATTGATTAGTTTATGTAGTATAGGTTGGCATAATAAAAAATACGTAACAAATTTTTGAAAAAGAGCACAAAAGGAGGGATTTAGATAAAGTATAACAGAGTCATGCTTGTGAAATAACAGGCAGACAGCCAATGGGATTCAACTGAGTACAGAAACAGGAATCTAGTATAAGTAACAAAAGCAGTGAATAAGCCATGGAATAAAAGGTCAATAACATTGACCACATAAAAATTTAAAAATGTCATTTATTAAGACACATCATAAACAAAATAAAAAGCAGTCAGTCAGAGCTGGGAGGAAGCATTCTGAGAAGAGGTCTAGGATGTGCAGGAGTTTAACTTATTCAGTGCATGAGTTGCTGCAGAGCATAGAGGAGAGAATGCTAAGAGGGAAAATGGTAGCCCAAGTGTACATTCATGACCTTTCCTTCCCATCTGTTCCTAGAATAACACAGCAACTAGGACCAGCGTTCTGGTGGAGCCTGGATAGTGAATTTCTGATAGTTCCACTTGGCTTTCCAGAAGTGATATTGAGTTCAAGGAA
Organism: Loxodonta africana; assembly: GCF_030014295.1. Lineage (NCBI taxonomy): Eukaryota > Metazoa > Chordata > Mammalia > Proboscidea > Elephantidae > Loxodonta > Loxodonta africana. The sequence continues at coordinate 35,133,868 of NC_087345.1, read as the reverse complement.
TTCATTTTCCCTGGTTTCAGGAGTGATAGAAGGCTCATAATAGAGCCAGAAATTTGTGGTTGTGAGGCTCAGGGAAAAAATTATGATTTCATGGACTTCTGAAGTGAACTATCCATCACAAGCCTGGGATCCCTCAGAGAAGGGCTGTTTCAAGCTTTGTAGGCTGAAGATATTGACCAAAACTGCAGACTCCAGTACACCTAGAGGGGAACTGCACAGACAGGTAGGCTTAAATGCTTCTCATCTGTGGAAATGAGAAAGGACTGCTGCATGCACTGTGAGAAACCTAGGAGCAGAGGACTTTCTCTCTGACTCAGTAGAGGATAAAATATTGCCAGATCATTTTCTACTTGCTCACAAGAATCTGCTGATTTTCCACTCTTAAAACAATCCAGCATTCTGGCCTATGTGGTTCATTACCAAAAAACCAAACCTGTTGCCATCGAGTTAATTCCGACTTATAGTGACTCTGTAGGACAGAATAGAGCTACCCCATAGGGCTTCCAAAGAGTGGGTGATGAATTCAAACTGCCGACCTTTTAGTTAGCAGCCGAGCTCTTAACCACTGCACCACAAGGGCTTCATATGGTTCATTAGCAAGGAAAAAAAAAAATCCAACTCATCTTAAGAACATGAGGTGGAAGGCCAAGCTAAACTCTTGGTAAAGTTGGCTCCTGTTAGAGAAAATTAATGAAAGAAATGGAAGAGAACTTTCAAGGAAAGTAATGAAATTTCCAAGGAGACTAAAATTACAGAAATTAGAGCAGTCATACTCAACCAAAAAGCCTTTTCTGGGAATGAAGAAATATTATTTCTATGTTTAAACATTCAATAGATAAACTAAAAAAGAGCATAATCAGTGTTAAGTAGCAAATTGTGCTCTGAAAGATCAAGAGAAAGAAATGTCATACAACATAGTAAAGATAAGAGATATGGGCAAGAAATCCAGTAGACCTAATAGCCAATAAGTGGGAGTTCCAGGAGAAGAAGGACCATTGAGGAAATAATAATTCAAGAAATAATTGAAGAAAATATTCTTGAGGTGACTATTTGAACCTTGCTCTATAGGAGCCCTGGTGGCGAAGTGGCTCAGAGCTCAGGCTACTAGCCAAAAGTCGGCAGTTCAAATCCACCAGCTGCTCCTTGGAAATCCTATGAAGCAGTTCTACTCTGTCCTATAGCGTTGCTATGAATCAGAATCGACTCCATGGCATGCAACAACTATTGAAAGAGCTCGCTAAATTGATGAAAGAAGACATATACCTATATATATTGTGGAGAAATTCCAAGTGTAAAGAGAAGATTTTACAAGTAATCAGATTGAAAGAACAAGTCTCTTAAAAACAAAAGAGGATCAGATTAGCACTAGATTTTTTATTTCCTGCACTAGAAGCTAGAAGTAGATCATTGTCTACAGACTAAAGAAAAGGAAGAGCATCCAAGAATCTTATACACTGACGAGATTATTTGTTGGGGAAAAAAAAGCAGATATTTTCAGACATGTCCTCAAAGAGTATACTATTCATATTTTCTATCTGAGCAAGTACATTAACCAAGTATACAGTGAATTCAAGCATGTAAATCTCAAGCTGGAGAAGAGCATCGATCCTTGGGATATAGGTTTAGTTATATCTAAATGGGTGGTGACAATGTGCCTGAAATCAAAGGAGACATATTTTAAAGTAAACCATAATAATAGTCTAGAAAAGAGAATTCTAAACTATTGACTTCTGATACAGGAGACCACAGTTTCCTGTTGCAAACATAAAAATGAAAGACACTGTAGAACAAATAATAATAATACAGAGGTAAAAAGAGCAGCCAGCATTAAGAGGGAATTACTATTTTTAATGGGTATCCTGATCTGTAGAAGGATAGAGATACTGATTAGTATCCTGATCTGTAGAAGGATAGAGATACTGATTAGTATCCTGATCTGTAGAAGGATAGAGATACTGATTAGCTTTAGCTATTTTTAGAAAATTTTAAATTAAATATGCATGGTAAAAATTTATGAATAACCATTAAAATTTTATGCTACAAATAGAATGTTTGACTTCTAGGAGTCAAGGAGAGTGAAGGCCCTCTGTATCTGTGGGTTCTACATCCACAGATTCAACGAACCACTGATGGAAAATATTTGGAAAATAAAAAGAAAGTTCCAAAAAGCAAAACTTGAATTTGCTGCGCGATGAGCACTGTGCTGAATCCACACAAGTGCAATGATGTTGCAGGCGTACCCTACTGTAGCCTTCTGCCATTTCACAGATCCTGCCTGTCTCGGGCACTCATTGTTTGAGCATTGTTTGCCTGTGTCTTGTTTGTCCACTATTTATGTCCACTCTTTGTTTCTGTGAAAAAAAAAAAAAAGGCTCCTGAAAACAATGAAGTGGTCAAAGCAATCCCTCAAAGGCTAAGAGGGAGCATAAAGTGCTATCTCTGGACGAGAAAATGAAAATCTTAGATCTTTTGAAAAGCGGCATGTTGCTTGCTGAAGTGGGCTGTAAAATTGACAAGAATGAATTAAGCATTCATACAATAAAGCAAAAAGAAGCTGAAATATGTAAAAGTGATAGTGCTGCCCTAAGATGACAAAAATAGTTTCTCTGTTTCAAGATAAAGTGCTTGCAAAGACTAAAAAAGCATTAAATGTTACGTGTAAGCATTAAGAATTATTTATATAGCATTTACATTGTGTTTGGTATTGTAAGTAATCTAGAGATGATTTAAAGTATATGGGGGGTGGGAGGGATATGCATAGGTTATATGCAAATACTACATCATTTTATATAAGGGACTTGAGCATTTTGGAATCTGTGGGGGTCCTGGAACAAATCCCCCTGTGGATACCGAGGGACAACCATAAGTAAACAAAAGTATAAATTGAAAGGAAGACAAGAAGAAAAAAGGGATGAAGAGAAGACATGAAAAATGTAAAATGCTAAATAATATGGTAGAAAAAAAATCTAAACATTGAGTAATCAAAGTAAATATAAATGGGTTAAACTCAGACTAGATTTTAAAAATGGAGTTAAATGTGGTTTACCACATTTAATGCTCCCTAGAAGCGAGGATGGCGAGCTTCATCTCACATATTTTGTACATGTTATCAGGAGGGACCAGTCCCTGGAGAAGGACATCATGCTTGGTAAAGTGGTCAGCGAAAAAGAGGAAGACCCTCAACAGGATGAATTGACACAGTGGCTGCAACAACAGGCTTAAACATAGCAACAGTTGTGAGAATGGCCTCAGGACTGGGCAGTATTTGGTTCTCTTGTACATAAGGTCGATATGAGTCAGAACTAACTCGATGGCACCTAACAACAGCAAGAACCTATGATGTGTCTGATCCAAGCCATGGTCTTATCGGTTGCCTCATATGTATGTGAAAGCTGGACAGTGAAAAAGGAAGACAGAAGAAGAATCGATGCATTTAAATTGTGATGTTGGTGAAGAATATACCATGGACTGCCATAAGAATGAAAAAACCAGCTGTAGAAGAAATATAAGCAGAATGCTCCTTAAAAGTGAGGATGACAAGACTTCAGCCTGCGTCATCAGGAAAGACTAATCTCTAGAAAAGGACATTATGGTTGGTAAAGTAGTTGTTGTTGTTAGGTGACATAGAGCCAATTCCAACTCATAGCGACCCTATATATAACAGAATGAAACACTGCCCAGTCCTGTGCTATCCTCATAATCGTTGTTGTGCTTAAGCCCATTGTTATAGCCACTGTGTCAATCCATCTCATTGAGGGTCTTCCTCTTTTTCACTGACCTTCTACTTTACCAAGCATAATGTCCTTCTCCAGGGGCTGATCCTTTCTGACTAAAGTGTCCAAAGTATGTGAGGTGTAGTCTTGCCAACCTTGCTTCTAAGGAGCACTCTGGTTATACTTCTTCCAAGTCAGATGTTTGTTCTTTTGGCAGTCCATGGTATATTCAATATTTTTCTCCAACATAATTCAAAGGTGACAATTCTTCTTCAGTCTTCCTAATTGATTGCCCAACTTTCACTTGCATAGGAGGTGATTGAAAACACCATGGCTTGGGTCAGGCGCACCTTAGTCTTCAAGGCGACATCTTCACTTTTCAGCACTTTAAAGAGGTCCTTTGCAGCAGATTTGCCCAACGCGACACGTCTTTTGATTTCTTGACTGCTGCTTCCGTGGCTGTTGATTGTGGATCCAAGTAAAATGAAATTCTTGACAACTTCAATCTTTTCCTTGTTTATAATGGTGTTTCTTACTGGTCCAGTTGTGAGGATTTTTGTTTTCTTTATGTTGAGGTGTAATCCATACTGAAGGCTGTGGTCTTTGATCTTCCCCAGTAAGTGCTTCAAGTCCTCTTCACTTTCAGTAAGCGAGGTTGTGTCAGCTGCATAGCGCAGGTTGTCAATGAGTCTTCCTCCAGTCCTGATGCCCTGTTCTTCTTCGTATAGTCCAGCTTCTAAGATTATTTGCTTAGCATACAGATTGAATAGGCATGGTGAAAGGATATAACTCTGATGCCCACCTTTCTGATTTTAAATCACTTGGTATCCCCTTGTTCTATTCAAACAACCGCCTCTTGATCTAGGTACAGGTACCTCATGAGCACAGTGAAGTGTTCTGGAATTCCCATTCTTCACAATGTTATTCATAATTTGTTATAATCCACACAGTCAAATGCTTTTGCATAATCAATAAAACACAGGTAAATATCTTTCTGGTATTCTCTGCTTTCAGCCAGGATCCATCTGACATCAGCAAGGATATCCCTGGTTCCATGTCCTCTTCTTAACCCGTCTTGAATATCTGGCAGTTCCCTGTCGATATACTGCTGCAACCGCTTTTGAATGATCTTCAGCAAAATTTTACTTGCGTGTGATATTGTTTGATAATTTCCGTATTTGGTTGGATCACCTTTCTTGGGACTAGGCATAAATAGATCCCTTCCAGTTAGTTGGCCAGGTAGCTGTCTTCCAAGTTTCTTGACATAGATGAGCGAGTACTTCCAGCCCTGCATCTGTTTGCTGAAACATCTCAATTGGTATTCCATCAATTCCTGAAGCCTTCTTTTTCGCCAATGCCTTCAGAGCAGCTTGGACTTCTTCCTTCAGTATCATTGGTTGCTGCTCATACGGTACCTCCTGAAATGGTTGAATGTCGACCAGTTCTTTTTGGTATAATGACTCTGTGTATTCCTTTCATCTTCGTTTGATGCTTCCTGAAAAAAAGCTTCCTGAGTCATTTAATATTTTCCCCATAGAATCCTTCAATATTGCAACTTGAGGCTTGAATTTTTTCTTCAGCTCTTTCAGCTTGAGAAATGCTGAGCATGTCCTTCCCTTTTGGTTTTCCATCTCCAGCTCTTTGCACATGTCATTATAATACTTTGTCTTCTTGAGCTGCCCTTTGTAATCTTCTGTTCAACTCTTTACATTATCATTTCTCCCTTTGGCTTTAGCTACTTGATGTTCAAGAGCAGATTTCAGTCTCTTCTGACATCCATTTTGGTCTTGTTTCTTTCCTGTCTTTTTAATGACCTCTTGCTTTCTTCATATATGATGTCCTTCCACAACTCTTTTGGTCTTCTCTCATTAGTGTTCAATGCATCAAATCTATTCTTGAGATGGTCTTTAAATTCAGGTGGGATATACTCAAGGTTGTACTTTGAGTCTCATGAACTTGTTCTAATTTTCTTCAGTTTCAACTTGAATTTGCGTATGAGTAATTAATAGTCTGTTTTGCAGTCAGCCCGTGGCCTTGTTCGGAATGATGACATTGAGCAAAAACAAGGGAAACTCTCCATCAGATGGATTGACACAATAGCCGCAGCAATGGACTCAAACATACCAGTGGTCATGGAGGCGGCATAGACCTGGCAGCCTTTTGTTCTGTAATACATAAGATTGCCATGAGTCAAGAGCCAGCTCGATGGCAACTAACAGCAACCATAGAGATACATAAAACAAAATGATGAAAGTGCTGAAAGTAAAGGAATGGATAATATGCAGAAAACCCCTATGAAGATGTGCTGCCAATGAAAAATTAAATATAATTATTGTTGATTAGCTTCAGTATTATATTCAGCTTCATTCTCAAATGGTGATAAGCCAAACTTTTGGTTTTCTATGGGGGTTAGGGGAGAGGGAGAGCATAGAAAATGACAAAGCTGGTTGGGAAGTAACAGGCTCAGGATGCAAGGAACAAAGAATGGATCCTGGATCCCCAGTTATCAGTGGTCCAAGCTTCCTAGTTTAGGCAGCCAAAACATTTGCCAAAATAAATGCCAATTAATTGGGAGATTCTTGGAATTGCTGCAGTTAGGCTGAAGTCCCAGCAACCACAGAATCCGGGGTCATCTTACCAAGGTTGAAGCAAGAAGCAAATCGCTGCTGGGACTAAGTTAAATTTGAATCATATACCCCAATTCCTTGAACCAGTTATCCAGGCTTACTCATTTCATTATCCTTGCCATGATGTGACCCTGCATTTTATGCATTTTAAGTTTTTAGATCCCACGTATCATTTTTTTAGGAGAGTTTTGCTGTACCTGGCAAGTACTTGCCAAAAGAAATACAAATTTCAGGAAATATATCAGTTTCAGGAAACTAACTTGGTAAGCATCAATAGAGGGAAAATGGAAGACTGCAGTAGTTGGAGAAGAAGCCAAGTTACCACAGAGGTCCATGGGAAGTTAAGGAAATAAGGTTAAAAACCCCTGCAGGTTATTGAAGGCAGGTAAAGTTTAGTCAGCATCTAAGAAGCTTAATTCCTATTGGCATTTAGAAGTGGATAGTGGCTAGGAGCCTATACATGATGGAACCAAAGAGACTTAGGTTGTTGGAAGCAAGATAGCTTGTCTAGATCACTCTTATGTAGTGTTCTCAGTTGTAAAGGGAGATACTCAGGTTGCCTTATTCCTAAGACCAGCTCTTTTCCTCCCATATCATGCCTTTGACTGCTCCTCCTTTTCCCATAGATATATCAGTTCTCATTCCATTTTATGGTATGGTTTACATTTTTCTCTTTTAAGAGGCCAGCTATTCTTTGATGACAGAGCTATCACAATCTAACTTACACACAGAACACAAGCAATTTTGGATATAGTTCCTACATAGTTTCAGTGACAACAGTCTTTAAGGATCTGTTACTTTGAGGTAGGTCTGCAAGTTTTTGCAAATCCTTTTGACTGATTTTATTATATTTTTTTATTAGGAGGAATGAGTCCCTACTTGGAGTAAAAAAAATGAAATTCAGGGACAGTACTTTGAATAAAAAGTCAAGCAAACCTGTTAAGAAATTCAAAGCTGTAGTAATGGAGATTGGAAAAGTAAGTTTCATATGAATTTCAGATTTTAAGCTCATGAATTAAGAGATTCACATATCTAGAGGTGATTTAACTGCATTTTAGTTTATTTTAATATGAAACAGAAGGAAATGAAAACAAGCATAATTTTATAATTAAACAGTACTTTTCAATTCTGAAGTTACTGTATGGATATAATTATAATCAGACTTTTCGTCTATAGTGGTACTTCTGTTACTTTTGATAGTAATTTTAATTGGAAGGAATAAAGAAACCACTGTGTTTCAATGTCATAAGATAAGCATAAGGGTATGAATATATTGCAATATTGTGGTCAAAGTTTAAATTTAGTTTGTAACATTTTTGTTATTTCTTCTATTAAGGTTTCAGATGTGCCAAGAAAAAAACATAAAAGAAGGGAAACTCTAAGAGAATTCTTTTCCAAAAATCCATCTATTTCTGAAATGTTGGAACAGGACAGGTATTAATTAATCCAACAAATGTTTACTTGAGGGTGACTATGTGTTGGGCATTATTTTGGGCATGAGGGATACATTGGTGGACTAGACAGATAAAGTTCATTGCCCTCAAGGAGCTTACAGATAAGTGAGAGAGAACACAGTGAAGACAAAAATAAACAAAATAATTTAAAATCGTGATACATTTTATGAAGTAAATGAACAGGATAATATGCTATAATTGGCCTGGGGTGTGGTGGGGATGGCAGCAGTTTGGATAGGGTGATCAGTTAATTATTGTTAATTATTAGTGGACCTACTGTTCTTGTTCATACATTTTAAACCTCTTTATTGTAGTCATAGGGCCCCTGGGTGGTGCAAACGATTAAGCGCTTGGCTGCTAACTGAAAGGTTGGAGGTTCAAGCCCACCAAACGCACCTTAGAAGAAAGGCCTGACAATCTACTTCTAAAAAATTAGCCATTGAATACCCTATGGAGCAGAGTTCTATTCTGACATACATGGGGTCGCCATAAGTTGGAATCAACTTGACAGCTGTGTTTTTGGTTTATCGTGGTTTTAGTGATTTTGAGGAAATTTGGATCTGATCAAGAAAAGAAATATGATCATGTGATAGCATTGCACAGCAAGCTATTTATTGGGGCTGATGCATGGACAGCTGTGAGCAGGGGATCCCTTGCAGCAGGAGGTCTTCCAGAGGAATCACTAGAAGGGGAAGAGGGCAGGAAAGCTCCCAGAGAAGAGGAGAAAGGGGCTGAGGAAGCTTACATGCACCTTAGGCGAGGTCCTCCAGCAGCAGGATGGGGAGTCTGGGTTAGAGAAGTCCAAAGGCAGCAGCACCTTTGTTGTTGTTAGGTGCCATCAAGTCGAGCCGATTTTGACTCATAGCGACCTCATGTGACAAAGTAGAACTGACTCATAGGGTTTTTTAGATGTAATCTTTACAGGAGCAGATCTCTAGGTCCTTTTCCCACAAAGCCGCTGGGTGAGTTTGAACTGCCAACCTTTCAGTTAGCAGTTGAACGCTGACCGTTGTGCCACCAGAGCTCCTTTTAGGGTCCTTAAATTAAAATTATTATTATTTATTTTGATTCTCAAAGTGTTGCAGATTTGGCCAGCAGGAACCCTTTCTACCTGGCTCTTATGTCTTTTGTGTGTGTGTGTGTGTGTGTGTGTGTGCCTTAGGTGAAAGTTTACAAAGCAGATTAGCTTTCCACTCCATAGTTGTACATAAGAAGTGTTTCATGGCCTTGGTTTCATTCCCCACGATGTGTCACCACTCTTACCATTTCTACCCTGGTTTCCCCATTTTCCTCCTGATTTTCTATCTCTTCCTGCCTTTTCATCTTTGCTTTTGAGCAAATAATGCCCTTTTGATCTCGTATAATTGGGTGTTCTAAGGAGTACGTTTTTCTCTGGTATTATTGTTTATCTTATGTGCTTGTCTATTGTTTGGCTTGTCTATTGTTTGGCTAGGAGGTGGTCTCTGGGAGTGGCTTCATTTCCAGGTCAGAAGGGTGTCTTAAGACCATAGCCTTGGTGACTCCTCCAGACTCTGTCAGACCAGCAAACCTGGTCTCTTAGTGAATTTGATTTTTTGTTCTGTAATTTTCTCCCTTTCTGTCCAGGACCTTCTGTTGTGATCCCAGTCAGAGCAGTTAGTAATGATAGCCAGATGTCATCTAGTTCTTCCGGTCCAGAGTCCTGCAGGCTGTGGTTCATGCAGTCCGTTAGTCCTTTGGACTAATTGCTCTCTTGATTCTTTGTTCTCCTTCACTCTCCCTCACTCTGGACAGGAAAAGACCAATAGTTGTACCTTAGATGGCTGCTCGCAATCTTTTAAGACCCCAGACACTACTCACCAAAGTAGGATGCAGAACATTGTCTTTATGTATTGTGCTGTGTCTATTGTAGATATCCCCCAAGTCTATGGTCCTTTGTATTCTAGCCTAGGAACTTCATCCTGAGAGGTGTTTGGTTATGTCTAAGAGGTTTCCCTGACTATATCCCTTGTGTACTTTATATGAGCTGCACCTATAGTCATATATGTAGAAATGTTAACCACCAAACCTATATTTTCTAGTGGGTGTGTTTCCCTACATCCTACCACCTCTTACTTATTTACCTATAGGACCTATTTGTCCATTTGTAAATTATTGTTTGTTAATACTATTGCTGCAGACTATCTAAGCTGTAGTAGTTACTGTAGTTGCCCTTTATTCTTTATTATACTTTAGATGAAGGTTTACAGAGCAAATTAATTTCTTGTTAACAATTAATTCACGTATTGTTTTGTGACATTGGTTGCCAACTCCAGGACACGTCAGCACTCTCCCCTTCTTGACCTTGAGTTCCCTGGTACCACCTTTCCTGTTCCCTGCTACCTTCTCGTCCTTGACCCTGAGCTGGTGTGCCCATTTAGTCTTGTTTTATAGCCCTGTCTAATCTTTGGCTGAAGGGTGAATCTCAGGAGTGACTTCAGTACTGAGTTAAAAGGGTGACTGGGGGCCATACTCTTGGGGTTTCTCCAGTCTCTGTCAGACCAGTAAGTCTGGTCTTTTTTTTTGCGAGTTAGAGTTTTGTTCTACATACCCTCTATTGTAATCCTTGTCAGAGCAGTTGTTGGTGGTAGCTGGGCACCATCTAGTTGTGCTGGACTCAGTCTAGTGGAGGCTGTGGTAGTTGTGGTCCATTAGTCCTTTGGACTAATCTTTCCCTTGTGTCTTTGGTTTTCTTCATTCTCCCTTGCTCCAGATGGGGTGGGACCAGTGGAGTTTCTTAGATGGCCGCTCGAAAGCTTTTAAGACCCCAGACATTACTCACCAAAGTAGGATGTAGAACATTTTCTTTGTAAACCATGTTATGCCAGTTGAGCTAGATGTTCCCCAGGACCATGGTCCCCAGCCCTCAGCCCAGTAATTCAGTCCTGTAGGGAGTTTGTTAAGCTTCCATGACCTTGCCTTGGTCAAATTGTGCTAAATTCCCCATTATTGTGTACTGCCTTATCCTTCAGCAAAATTAATACTTATTTTTTTTTTTATTGTCTAGTTTGGAAACCCTGGTTGTGTAGTGGTTAAGTGCTACAGCTGCTAACCAAGAGGTCAATAGTTTGAATCTGCCAAGCACTCCTTGGAAACTCTGTGATGCAGTTCTACTCTGTTCTATAGGGTTGCTATGAGTCGGAATCGACTCAATGGCAGTGGGTATTGTCTAGTTACTGTTTTTCCCTTCCTACCCCTCCCTCCCTAGTAACCAGCAAAGATTGTTTCTTTCTGTGTGTGAACCTCTTCATGAGTTTTTATAATAGTGGACTCATACAGTATTTGTCCTTTTGTTATTGATTTATTTCACTCAGCATAATGCCCTCCAGATTCATCCATGTCGTGAGATGTTTCACAGATTCATCATTGTTCTTTATCGTTGCTTAATATTCCCTTGTGTATATTTACCATAGTTTGTTTATCCATTCCTCTGTTGATGGGCACTTAGGTTGTTTCCATCTTTGTGATATTGTGAATAAAGCTGCAGTGAACACGGGTGTGCATATGTCTATTCATGCGATGGCTTTTAGTTTTCTTTAATAATTTCTTAGGAGTGGGATTGCTGGATCATATGGTATTTCTATTTCCAGCTTTTTAAGGAAGCACCATATTGTTTTCCAAAATGTTTGTACCATTTTACATTCCCACTAGCAGTGCATGAGTTCCAATCTCCCTGCAGCTTCTCCAACATTTGCTATTTTCTGTTTTATTGATTAGGGCTGGTAGTGTTGGGTTGAGATGGCATCTCATTATAGTTTTGATTTGCATTTCTCTAATAGCTAGTGATCTTGAGAGTTTCCTCATGTGTTTGTTAGCTGCTTGAATGTCTTCTTTGGTAAAGTGTTCATATCCTTTATGCGTTTTTTAATTGGATTATTTGTCTTTTTTTTTTTTTTTTTGTAGAGGTGTTGAATTTTTCGATAGATTTTAGAGGTTAGACCTTTGTCAGATTTGTCATAGCCAAACATTTTTTCCCAGTCTGTAGGTTCTATTTTACTCTTTTGGTGGTCTTTTGATGAGCGTCAGTGTTTAATTTTTAGAAGATCGTGGTTATCTAGCTTATCTTCTGTGTATTTGTGTATTGTTAGTTATGGTTTGTATGCTATTTATGCCGTGTATTAGGGCCTCTAGCGTAGTTTTATATTGAGGCCTTTGATCCATTTTAGATTAGTTTCTGTGTATGGCGTGACATATGGGTCCTGTTTCATTTTTTACAGATGGACATCCAGTTTTGCCAGCATCATTTGTTAAAGAGACTGCCTTTTCCCATGTTAATGGACTTTGAGCTTTTGTCAAAGATGAAGTGACCATAGGTGGATTGAGTTACATCTGTGTTCTTGATCCTTTCCATTGGTCAGTGTGTCTGTCATTGTACCAATACCAGTGTGTTTTGACCACCATAACTGTGTACTAGGTTCTGAGGTCAGGTAGTGCCACTCCTTCTACTTTATTCCTTTTCTTCATTAGTGCTTAACGTATCAGAGGCTTCTTTCCTTTCCATATAAAGTTAATGATTAGTTTTTCCCATCTTGTTAAAGTGCTGTTGGTATTTGGATCAGGATTACATTGTATTCGTAGATTGCTTTGGATAGAATTGACATTTTCACCATGTCACATCTACCTATCCATGAGCATGGTATGATGTCCCATTTGTGTACCTCTCTTCTGGTTTCTTGCAGTAGTGTTTTGTAGTTTTCTTTGTATAGGTCTTTTGTGTCCCTGGTTAGATTTATTCCTAAGTATTTTGTTTTTTTAGTATTTTATCTTTTGTGTCCCTGGTTAGATTTATTCCTAAGTATTTTGTTTTTTTTAGGGGCTGTTATAAATGATATTGCTTTCCTGATTTCCTTTTCATAGTTCTCTTTATTGGTGTATAATAATCCAACTGATTTTTGTATCCTACTGATCTTGTATCCTGCTACACCGGTGAATCTTTCTATTAGTTCCAATAGTTTTCTTATGGAGTCCTTTGGGTTCTGTATGTATAGTATCATTATCATCCACAAGTAGGGATAGTTTTACTTCTTCCTTACAAATTTGGATGCCTTTTATTTCTTTTTGTTGCCTTATTGCTCTAGCTAGGACTTCCAGCACAATGTTAAATAGGAGTGGTGATAAGGGGCATCCTTGTCTTGTTCCTGTTCACAGGGGAAATGTTTTCAGCGTTTGTCCATTAAGAAAGTTGTTTGTTGGTTTTGTATAGATGCCCTTATTATGTTGAGGAATTTCCCTTCTATACTTATTTTATTGAGAGCTTTGATCAGGAATGGGTGTTGTACTGTATTGAATGCTTTTTCTGCATGATTGAGATGATCATATGATTCTTTTGGTTAATGTCTTTTGTTTTGTGGTAGATTACATTTGTTGATTTTCTAAGGCTGAACCATCCTTGCATACCTGATATGAATCCTACTTGGTCCTGGTATATATATATTTTTTTTTTTGGTATGATATGATGGCTAAAATTTTTATATATTGGCTAAAATTTTGTTGAGGATTTTTACATCTATATTCATGAGAGATATTGGTCTGTAATTTTCTTTTTTTGTGGTGGCTTTGCCTGGTTTTGGTATCAGGGTTATGCTGGCTTCATAGAATGAATTCCAAAGTATCCCTTTTCTGTGTCCTGGAATGGTTTTAGTAGTACTGGTACAAGCACTTTTCTGAATGTTTGGTAGAATTCTCCAATGAAGCCATCTGGGCTAGGGCTTTTTGTTGTTGTTGTTAGGAATTTTTTTATTACCTTTTCAATCTTTTCTCTTATTATGGGTCTGTTCAGATTTTCAACATCATTTTGTGTTAGTTTGGATAGGTAGTGTATTTCTAGAAATTTGTCCATTTCCTCTAGGTTTTCAAATTTGTTGTTATGTAGTTTTTCATAATGCTCTGTCATGATCCTTTTTATTTCAGTTGGGTCTGTTGTAACGTCCCCAATTTCATTTCTTATTTGAGTTATTTACATTCTCTCCTGTTTTTCTTTTGTCAGTTTGGCCAGTGGTCTGGCAATTTTGTTGATCCTTTTGAAGAACTAACCTTTGGTTTTGTTGATTCTTTCTGTTGTTTCTCTATTCTCTGTTTCATTTATTTCTGCTCTGATCTTTATTATTCTTCTCTTCTGGTGGTTGTGGGCTTCTTTTGCTGTTCTCTATTTGTGTGAGTTGTATAGCTAATGTTTTGGCTTTGTCCTTTTCTGCTTTTTTGATGTGTGCATCTATTGCTATAAATTGACCTCTGAGCACTGCCTTTGCTGTGTCTCAGAGGTTTTAGTATGGTGTGTTTTCATTCTTGTTTGATTCTAGGAAATTTTTTATTCCATGTTTGATTTCTTCTGTTACTCAGTAGTTTTTAAGCAAGGTGTTATTCAGTTTCCATGTATTTAATTTTTTTTCCTTGGTCTTTCTGTTATTAATTTCTACTCTTATGGTGTTGTGATAAGAGAAGATGCTTTGTATTATCTCAGTGTTTTGGATTTTATGGAGAATTGCTTTGTGGCCTAAGATCTGGTCTATTCTGGAGAATGTTCTATGTGTGTTGGAAAAGAATGTGTACATTGCAGCTGTTGGGTAGAGTGTTCTTTATATGTCTATGAGGTCAAGTTCATTGATTGTGGCCTTTAGCTCTTCTGTATCTTTGTTGAGTGTCTTTCTAGATGTTCTGCCCTTTACCAAGAGTGATGTGTTGAAGTCTCGTACTATTATTGTAGAATTGTCTGTTTCTCTTTTCAGTGCTGTTAGAGTTTGCTTTATGTATTTTGGAGCACTGGCATTGGTTGTGTATGCATTTATTATAGTTATGTCTTCACGGTGTATTGTCCCTTTAATCATTATGTAATGTCCTCTGTCTTATATGGTGGGTTTTGTTTTAAAACCCATTTTATCTGAGATTAATATTGCCACTACTTATCTTTTTGGTTGCTGCTTGCTTGATATATATTCCCCCCCCCCCCTTTGACTTTTAATATACGTATGACTTTGTGTCTAAGGTATGGCTTTTGTAGACAGGATATTAATGGGACTTTTTTTTTTTTTTTATCCATTCCGTCACTCCCTGTCTCTTGATGGGTGACTTTAAGCCATTTATGTTCAGTGTGATTATAGATAGATGTCAGTTTATTGCTGTCATTTTGGTGATTTTTTTTTTTTGAGGTTCTGATGCTTTCTTTGTTCCTCTTACTCTTTTGTGCTGAATTCCTTTTGTTCATAGAATTTATTTCATTTTTTTGTTTACTGAGACTTTATGTTTTTCTTCTTTATTTTGATGAGTAGGTTTGTTAACTGTCTTTGTGGTTACCTTGAGATTTACCCCTATCTTCCTAGGTTTAACGCAGTCTTTTATTACTTGATATTGTCTTGACTTCATCTCCATTTGAATGCTTTATACATTTGAATGCTCTATACCTACACCGTTTATTTCCTGTTTTATTGTTCTGATGTTGTTGTCATTTACAGATTGATCTCTCTGGCTTCCTGTTGTAAATGTTTTGTTTTATTTTATCCTCGAGAGTTTATTATCTAGATTGGTATCTAGCTGATGCTGTCTTGTGTCCTAGATTTAGGTAGTGTCTGATGTTGATTCTCTAACCAAAAGACTTCCTTTAATAATTTTTGTAAGTTTGGTTTGGTGTTTCTACATATGCCCTTAATTTCTGTTTATCTGGAAATGTCCTAATTTCACCATCATATTTGAGTGAGAGTTTTGCAGGCTATATTATTCTTGGTTGGCAATTTTTCTTCTTTCAAGGTTTTATATATGTCATCCCATTGCCTTCTTTCCTGCATGGTTTCTGCTGAGTAATCAGAGCTTAGTGTTATTGTTTCCTCTTTTATGTGACTTTTCATTTTTTCTCAAGCTGCTCTCAGTATTCTTTCTTTGTCTTTGGTTTTAGTGAGTGTGATTATGATATGTCTTGGTGATTTTCTTTTGGAGTCTGTCCTATATGGGGTTTGTTGAGCTTCTTGGATGGTTGGCTTTCCATCTTTCATGATATTAGGGACATTTTCTGTCAGCAAATCTTCAGTGATCCTCTCTGTTTTCTGTTTTCTCTCCCTGTCATGGAACTCCAATCATGTGCATGTTTTTGCTTTTGATTGTATCCTACATCATTCTCAGGGTTTCTTCATTTTTCCTCTCTGATTTTTCCTCAAAGTAGTATCCAAGGATTTTCTTCAACTTCACTGATCCAGTCTTCCATTGTTTCAAATTTACTACTAAAACATTTTATTGCTCTGTCCATTTCTGAAATCTTCTTGTTTTTCTTTTGAATTTCTAATTGCTGTTTTTGTATGATTTCTAGGGTTTTTTTTGACATTTTTGTTCCTGTATTATTTTCCTGCATTCTTCCATTGCTTTGTGTTTTCCCTGCTTTTGTCTGTATTACATTTTCCATGATTTTGTCTATTTTTTCTTTATTTTTGTCTGCACTTTCCTTCATCCACTGGAGAACCCTGGATATTAGAGTTTTGAATTCACTATCAGGTAGTTCCAGTGCCTTTTTTTCTACCAGGAGGTTATCTGGTGTTTTATTTTGATCACTTTCTGGAGCCATCTTCTGTTTTTTTATGTTTTGATATTGTCTGCTGTCTCCGAGACATTCAGAAATTGTTTTTTTTTTTTCATTTATTTATTGTAGATTTGATTGTTCCATCCTGATTTTTTGTTCTATTTGGTTATGTCTGGGCAGGCAGGGTGGGCATGTTTTGTTGCTTGCTTGCCTGTGGACACAATACTTCTCAACGTCTTGTCCAGGTGGGCAGGGCCTGTCACTCAGCTATGGTGCAGCAGGGCTGGTCCAGTATGGTTGGAGAGGTGGGGATGGGTAGTTTGCAGTGTGAACTAGGGCTGACAGGGTGGGGCCAGGGGACAGTACAGGGCGAAGTCTGGGGGACCGCGTTAGTGCCGCTCAGGGGACATGGCTTTCAGCACATGGTGCTGATAAGCAGAAGGGAAAGAGAGAATGTGATGTGTAGAGCTAAGTGCATGGGTGAAAGATAAGAGAAAAACAAAAGCAAAAACAAGAAAAGAAAATAAGAAAAAGTGGAGGAGAAAAGAAAAAATAAATAAAATGGCAGTGTGGTAGGATTTTGCAGGTGGAGGTTGGGCAACCCAGCTAGGCCGTGTGCCAGTGGCTCTCTAGCCAAGCAGTATGGCTTGGCCCGTCAAGAAGGGGTGTGGGCAGTGCATGGGTCTAGGTAGGTGGGAGAAAGGAAAGGAAAGGGGAAAGAGGGAGAAGAAACCAACCAATAAACAAATAATAAAAACAATTACAACAAAAAATATATGGTGGTGAGGGAGCCAGCCATTGGGGGTGGGGCAGAATTAGGGTGGTGGTGAGGTGATTTCTCTCTTGCCAGTGGCCCAGCATGGCCCATCAGGAAGGGGCAGAGGTGGTACAGACTCAAGTGGGAGGGAGAAGGAAAAGGGAGAAGAGGAAAGATAAAGAAAAATTTTAAATATGGCACTGAGGGAGCTGACCTGTGGGGGCAGCTCAGACCTGGAGAGGCCCTGTGCCAGAGGCTCTCCAGCTGAGCGGTACAGCACAGCCTCCCAAGAAAGGGGGTGGTGCATGGGGCTAGGTGGGTGGAGAACAGAAAGGAAGGAAGGGCGAGAGAGGGAGAGAAGAAACAACAATAACAAAAAAAGAAACAAACAAAAAATAAAATGGTACTGAGGCAGCCAGTAGGTAATGGGGGCGTATACCTGGGAAGCTGCTTGCAGTGACTTTCCAGCTGCTCAGTGCAGCACAGCCCTTTGAGAAGGGGTGGAGGCAGTGCACAGGGCTAGTTGGGCAGGAGAAAGGAAAGGAGAAAGAGAAGAAACAGAAAAAAAAGAACAAAGCAAACAATCCAAAAAATCACAGCCCATGTAGAAGGGGAGGAGACTGTACATGGGGCTAGCTGAGAGGAAGAAAGGAAAGAAAGGAAGGGAGGGAGAGAGAAGCAACAAAAAAAGTTAAAAAAAAAAAAAAGCAGTCTCAGAAAACAAACAAAAAATACAAACCAAAAACAAACAAAAAGATGTCACCGAAGGACCTGCTGGTTGGGCCAGGGTGGACCCAGGTGGCAGTGAGCTGTTGTCTCTCTGAGTGACTGTGGCCCATTGGAAAGAGATGGAGGCTGTGTAGAGGGAAGAAGGGTGGGGGATGGGAAAACGTGTTTCCCTGGTTACCAGGTGCTCTGTCTCCTGTTGGGAGCTCCTTCAAGTTGCCTTCCCATACTCCCTATCCATGGTCCTTTGTGGCTGAGGTCCAAGAGGGTGAATCCAGTCAGCAGTGAGCTGGTATCTCTCCGGCAGAGTTACTGTGGCCCATTGGAAAGCAGTGGAGGCCTCATACAGGGAAGAAGGGTGGGGGTGGGAAGGCATGTATCCCTGGTTACCAGGTGCTCTGTCTCCTGGTGGGAGCCCTGTGAAGTTGCTTTCCTATACTGCCTGCCCACATTCCATGGTAGCTATAGTCCAAGATGGGGAATCCGTGCCACGTTAGCTGGTAGGGAACCTCCACTCCATCGCTCTCCTTGTTGCCTATTCTCTGTCAGTTTCTTACTCCGTTTGGTGCTTGATCAAGTTCTTTATTCCTTCATTTGATGCTTAGGGTTCCAGGATTGATGTTTGCAGCTGTTTTACTTAGTTTTTCAGGTCTTTGCTGCAGAGGGATGGCATGGTGCTTCTGTCTATAGCACCATGTTGCCTCTGCCTCCATTTGCCCTTTATTCTTGCATTCCTCTCAGTGTCTTGTTTTGCCTTGGTCATGTTGTACTGACTTCCCCCATATTATGCATTGCCTTTCCCTTCACCAATATTAACTTGTGTTTTCTATCTAGTTGGTAATTTCATCTCCTTCCTGCTCTGGTCCCTGGTAACCATCAAAAAATGTTTTTTCTTCTTTTCCTGTGTTTAAACCTTTTGTTGTTACTTTATAGTAGTGGTCTCATACAATATTTGTCCTTTTAAGATTGACTTATTTCACTCAGCATAATGCCTTCCTGATTCATCCATGTTGTGAGATGTTTCGTGGATCCATCATTATTATTTATCATTGCATAGTGTCCATTGTATGTATGTACCACAGTTTCTTAGTCCATTCTTCTGTTGATTGGCACTTGGATTGTTTCCATCTTTTTGCTTTTGTGGTCTTATGTCTTTTTGATATGTCCCCATCATCTTTTTGAACTCCTCCTTACTTACCTCAAGATATTCATCTTGTAGTTTCCCTGTGCCAGCCCTAGAATCAATACATTCTTAAAAAAGGAAAATGGTACTTAGAATCTAAAATCTTGGAGCTATTGATGTGTCTTTACTTCTAGTCTTTTCAGCAGACAAATCTAGGAAATACGTATATACAAATAAATCTATGTCTCTATTTATGTAAATACCTATGTAAACATTTCTCTCTCTATATATATATCAACATATTCTTCTATTTTGTTGTTGTTGAGAATATACACAGCAAAACATGCACAAATTCAATAGTTTCTATGTGTACCATTTCATGACACTGATTACATTCTTTGAGTTGTGCAACCATTTTACAACAATGTCAAAAAACAAGAGAGTAGCCGTTGAGGCTGCGTATGTACAACCAAACACCTGATGGAATTTGGTTCTTTGGTTTGGAGGTTTAGGGTCATGGTTTCATGAACATCCCAGTTAATTTGCTCGATAATATGTTTAGTGCTATCCTGCTTCCTAGTTTGTTGCATAGTGCCTGGGGTGTTAAAAACTAGCCAGCGGCCACCCAAGGAACAGTGATTAGTCTGTATTTACCTGGGGCGACAGAGGAAGAAAGAGAGTCTGGAATAGGAGGAGAATATGAAATGTGTGGCTAATTGCCTCCATGAACAACTGCCTCCTTTACCATCCAGATCAGAAGAACTGGATGGTGCCCAACTACCATTCCTGAACCTTATAATCAAAGATTCTGTGGAGGAATCCTGATCAAAAGGGGGAAATGCAGAACAGAATTTCAAATTTTCATAGCTCCAGATTTTCTAGAGTCATGGAGGCTAGATGAGCCTCTGAAACTATTGTCCTGAGATAATCTTTAAACCTTAAACCAAAAAATATCCCCTGAAGTCTTCTTAAAACCAAACAATAGTTTAGCTTAACTAGTAAAGTATGTCTGCCTTGAGCATTGTTCTCTTTCAAGATCTGTCTATATGGGATCAAATTTACGATAGCAACTCAAAAGATTAGATAGGAAACTTAGGTGCCAGTGAGTTTATGTTAATGGGGGAGGAACAACTCAGAAAAGGAGGGTGAGAATGGTTGTACAACTCCAAGAATGTAATCTATGTTACTGAATTGTACATGTAGAAATTATCGAATTGGTGTGTGTTTTGGTGTGTATATTCTCAACAACAAAAAACAAAACTAAAAAAAATAGTTGAACTATTTTGAGATTTTGATATGAATGATTTTTTAAAACTGAATTTATTATATTTAAAGCCTGAACTATTAGCTCAAATTTGAATATGAGTTTTCTCCAGATCAGACTGGATATGTATTTGTGAAATTATTTTATTTCATCTATGAACCCATTGCAGTTGAGTCGATTCTGACTTACAGCAATGCTATAGGACAGAGTAGAGCTGCCCCATAGGGTTTCCAAAGCTGTAATCTTTATGGAAGCAGATTACCACATCTTTCTCCTGCAGAGCGACTGGTGATTTCAAACTGCTGACCTTTCTGTCAGCAGCTGAGCACTTAACCACTGTGCTACCAGGACTCCAGCATTTCATCTGTAAACTAAAAAAAAAAAAAAACCCATTGTCTTAGAGTCAATTCCAACTCATAGCAACCCTTTAGGACAGTGTAGAACTGCCTCATTGGGTTTCCAAGGAGCAGCTGGTGGTTTCAAACTGCTGACCTCTTGATTAGCCCCAGAGCTATTAACCACAGTGTCACAATATTTTATTTTCATTATAGTCTAGGTAATGTTAGAAAAATTTTGTTCCATTTTTTCCCCCTTTAGGAACATTACAGAGAAGTTACTTTCTTATTTAATGTTGAAATTAGTTGATGAAATTGAATGTTATATCATAATTTAGTGGTCTAATCTCAGTGGCTTTTGGTTACAGAAAAGTAAAGCTCTGTTTGAGTTTAGGAAACATATTAGAGAGAATTGAAGGCAATACATAGTGTCTCCATCCCTACCCTTGTGCTTTCTTTACCACCTGATTTCACATTTTTAGCACTAAGAAAATGATAAATAAGTGAGGAAGATCTGCATAAGGGTAGTCAAGTGACTTCTTGATCTATTTTGTATAAATTGGAATCATTCTTCTTTATTAAGTGTATAGAAGTTTGTGTAATTGCAAAACTTCTTTCTCCCTTGGCAGAAATAAGAGACCTGATGTTAGAAAAATAGCCTATCAATCCCTGGTGGATTATATGAATCCTATAATATCAAATTATGTTAAAAGAAAGAGATTCCATCAAATATTTCTTGAGGAGATGCCCTGGAGATCTCAGATGAACCTGTATCTGGCAAACGCACACTTCAACCTGCTTTTACTAAAGCTAGGGGAGCGTATGAAGATGAAATTTGGTACTTCACAGGCAATGGTCAGGTATAGTACATTACCAATGTATAATGGTTTTTTAATGCTATAAACATGGATTATGTTTGTATGTGGAAGGCTCTAATGTTTACAATAACCTAGAAGAGGTTTACAGAATGCCTTTATCTTTACACTGGCCATTGGCATATTTCCTAATTTCTTATTCCAGGATCTTAAGTGTTTATGAAGTGCTAATTTGTATATATCTTGAATGTGTTTATTAATATAGCTTTCAGTGCAAGGGTAAAGTGTAATTCCAACAGAAATTTAATATGAATTGTGTAATAACTTTAGATAATAGTAGGCAAAACTGTATTTCATTTAGAAGTATAATTTACACTCTATAAACAGAGACTTGGTGGTGCAGTGGTTAAGTGTTCGGCTGCTAACCAAAAGGTTGGCAGTTTGAATCCACCAGTCACTCCTTGGAAACCTTATGGGGCAGTTCTACTCTGTTCTCTAGGGTCACTATGAGTTGGAATCGATTTGACGGCAATGGTTTTTTTTTTTTTATAAACAGAGATCATATTTTCTCATACGATGTCAACTTTCTATCACTACTTTGACAGATATTTTTGAGGTCTTATTGAGTGTCTTTGGCTAAGTGCAAAGAGCCCTTGAGGCACAGTGGTTAAGTGCTTGGCTGCTAATGGAACTGTTGGTGGTTCGAACTCACCAGCAGCACCGCAGGACAAAGATGTGGCAGTCTGCTTCTGTAGAGATTACAGCCTTGGAAACCCTATGGGGCAGCTCTACTGTGTCCTGTATGGTCCCTATGAGTCAGAATCAGCTCAACAGCACACAACATGTAACCATTAAGAAGATGATAGAGAATCATTCATTCAAACAACATTTGTTGAATACCTATTAGATGTAAAACACTGAAGTAGATGCTGTGGGCACTGTATTCATTTCCTATGGGTGTTGAAACGAAGTACCACACACTGTTGTTGTTAGGTGCCGTCGAGTCGGTTCCGACTCGTAGCGACCCTATGCGCAACACAACAAAACACTGCCCGGTCCTGCGCCATCCTTACAAACGCTGTTATGCTTGAGCTCGTTGTTGCAGCCACTGTGTCAATCCACCTCATTGAGGGTCTTCCTCTTTTCCGCTGACCCTGCACTCTGCCAAGCAAGATATCCTTCTCCAGGGACTATCCCTTCTGACAACATGTCCAAAGTATGTAAGACGCAGTCTCGCCATCCTTGCTTCTAAGGAGCATTCTGGTTGTACTTCTTCTAAGACAGATTTGTTCATTCTTTTGGCAGTCCATGGTATATTCAATATTCTTCGCCAACACCACAATTCAAAGGCGTCGGCTCTTCTTAGGTCTTCCTTATTCATTGTCCAGCTTTCACATGCATATGATGCGATTGAAAATACCATGGCTTGGATCGGGCACACCTTAGTCTTCAGGGTGACATCTTTGCTCTTCAACACTTTGAAGAGGTCCTTTGCAGCAGATTTGCCCAATGCAATGCGTCTTTTGATTTCTTGAGTGCTGCTTCCATGGCTGTTGATTGTGGATCCAAGTACAATGAAATCCTTGACAACTTCAATCTTTTCTTCATTTATCATGATATTGTTCATTGGTCCAGTTGTGAGGATTTTTGTTTTCTTTATGTTGAGGTGTAATCCATACTGAAGGCTGTGGTCTTTGATCTTCATTAGTAAGTGCTTCAAGTCCTCTTCACTTTCAGCAAGCAAGGTCGTGTCATCTGCATAACACAGGTTGTTAATGAGTCTTCCTCCAATCTTGATGCCCCGTTCTTCTTTATATAGTCCAGCTTCTCGGATTATTTGTTCAGCATACAGATTAAATAGGTATGGTGAAAGAATACAACCCTGACACACACCTTACTTGACTTTAAACCAATCAGTATCCCCTTGTTCTGTCCGAACAACTGCCTCTTGATCTGTGTAAAGGTTCCTCATGACCACAATTAAGTGTTCTGGAATTCCCATTCTTCGCAGTGTTATCCATAGTTTGTTATGATCCACACAGTCGAATGCCTTTGCATAATCAATAAAACACGGGTAAACATCCTTCTGGTATTCTCTGCTTTCAGCCAGGATCCATCTGACATCGGCAATGATATCCCTGATTCCACATCCTCTTCTGAAACCAGCCTGGATTTCTGGCAGTTCCCTGTCGATATACTGCAGTAGCCGTTTTTGAATGATCTTCAGCAAAATTTTGCTTGGGTGTGATATTAATGATATTGTTCTATAATTTCCACATTTGGTTGAATCGCCTTGCTTGGGAATAGGCATAAATACGGATCTTTTCCAATCAGTTGGCCAGGAAGCTGTCTTCCATATTTCTTGGCATAGACGAGTGAGCACCTCCAGCGCTGCATCTGTTTGTTGAAAACATCTCAATTGATATTCCATCAATCCTGGAGCCTTGTTTTTCGCCAATGCCTTCAGAGCAGCTTGGACTTCTTCCTTCAGTACCATCGGTTTGTGTTCATATGCCATGTCTTGAAATGGTTGAATATCGACTAATTCTTTTTGGTGTAATGACTCTGTGTATTCCTTCCATCTTCTTTTGATGCTTCCTGCCTCATTTAATATTTTCCCCGTGGAATCCTTCACTACTGCAAATCGAGGCTTGAATTTTTTCTTCAGCTCTTTCAGCTTGAGAAAGGCCGAGCATGTTCTTCCCTTTTGGTTTTCCATCTCCAGCTCTTTGCACATGTCATTATAATACTTTAGTTTGTCTTCTCGAGAGGCCCTTTGAAATCTTCTGTTCAGTTCTTTTACTTCATCAATTCTTCCTTTTGCTTTAGCTGCTTGACGCTCAAGAGCAAGTTTCAGAGTCTCCTCTGACATCCACCTTGGTCTTTTCTTTCTTTCCTGTCTTTTCAGTGACCTCTTGCTTTCTTCATGGATGATGTCCTTGATGTCATTCCACAACTTGTCTTCGGTCAATAGTGTTCAATCCATCAAATCTATCCTTCAGATGGTCTCTAAATTCAGGTGGGATATACTCAAGGTCATATTTTGGCTCTCGTGGACCTGCTCTGATTTTCTTCAGTTTCAGCGTGAATTTGCATATGAGCAATTGATGGTCTGTTCCACAGTCGGCCCCTGGCCTTGTTCTGACTGATGATATTGAGCTTTTCCATCGTCTCTTTCCACAGATGTGGTCAATTTGATTTCTGTGTGTTCCATCTGGCGAGGTCCATGTGTATAGTCGCCGTTTATGTTGGTGAATGAAGGTATTTGCAGTAAAGAAGTTGGCAGTCTTGCAAAATTCTATCATTCGATCTCTGGCATTGTTTCTGTCACCAAGACCATATTTTCCAACTACTGATCCTTCTGCTTTGTTTCCAACTTTCGCATTCCAATCGCCAGTAATTAACAATGCATCTTGATTGCATGTTCGATCAATTTCAGACTGTAGCAGCTGATACAAATCTTTTATTTCTTCATCTTTGGCCCTAGTGGTTGGTGCATAAAGTTGAATAATAGTGGTATTAACTGGTCTTCCCTGTAGACGTATGGATATTATCCTATCACTGACAGTGTTGTACTTTAGGATAGATCTTGAAACATTCTTTTTGATGATGAATGCAACACCATTCCTCTTCAAATTGTCTTCCCACCATTGTAGACTATATGATTGTCCAATTCAAAATGGCTAACACCAGTCCATTTCAGCTCACTAATGCCTAGGATATCAATGTTTATGCATTCCATTTCATTTTTGATGATTTCCAATTTTCCTAGATTCATACTTCGGACATTACTTGTGTGTTGTACTTGTGTGTTGCTGTGATGCTGGAGGCTATGCCACCGGTATTCAGATACCAGCAGTGTCACCCATGGAGGATAGGTTTTCAGCTGAGCTTCCAGACTAAGACAGACTAGGAAGAAGGACCTGGCAGTTTACTTCTGAAAAGCATTAGCCAGTGAAAACCACATACTGGGTGGCTTAAAACAACAGAAATTTATTGCTCACATTTCTGGAGGGCAGAAATCCAAACTCAGGTTTTTGGCAGGGCTGAGTTCCTCTGAAGGCTCTAGGAAAGAATCCTCCCTTGTCTCTTCTAGATTTTGGTGATTGCCCGTAATCCTTGGCATTTTGTCATTTATAGATGCATTACTCTAACCCCTGCCTCTGTTATCACGTGTCCCTGTATGTCTCTGTGTCTCTTATAAAGACACCAGCCATTGGATTCAGGACCCACCTTAGTCCAGTCTGATCTTATTTTAACTTGATTACATCTACAAACACCATTTCCAAATAAGGTCACATTCACAGATATGAGGGTTTGGACTTCAACATATCTTTTTAGGGGTTAAAATTCAAGTGACAACAGGTATACAAAGATGAAGTGGCTGTACAGGCTAAATACACAGACTGTAGTCTGGTAGGGTAGACTGATGTTCACAAATAACTGTAGCTAATGGTAAAAATGGAAGTACACATAAACTCTCATTAGTTCCTGGGAAGGAAGGCTTTCCTACGGCTGGGACAAAGGAATAGCTTCATAGGGAGGGGGTACTTGGCCTGGGTCTTAATGGATTAGCAAGATTTAGATATGTATAGATTAGGGAAATAGACATTCCAGGTAGTTGGAAGAACATGAGTCAGAATCCAGGTAAAACACAGAATGAGAACCATAAAGAGTCTGACAGGAATCTAGGACATGTGAATGGGGGTGCCATGAAATAATTAGCAAAATAGGTCAGTACCGAATCACGGATAGTATAAAATGTCTATTAAACCTGAACTTTGTTTCATGTACAGTGAAGGCTATGGAGGGTTTTGAGCAAGGCCATGATAAGAAGTTTTTCTGAGAGCAACATATCAAATGAACTAGAGGGAGGAAAGACTTGAGCTTGGTACAGAGATATAAATTAAGAAGGTATATTCCAACAATCCAGTAAACAAAAATTGAGGGTTGAAATTCCCAGTGAACTTGGGCTCAGTCTTTGTTTCTCCAGTATTTTGGTTAAAATCCTGACCAGAGTGAACCTTCACAAAAATGTCTCCAGTTAGATCCCTTTGCTATGGCTATACCAGACTTGCATTCAAGATGCAGTTAGCTTACCTCATCAACAGAGAAGGCTTTTGGCAAAGTGACCCACTCATGGGGCAATGCCAAGGAAAGTGGTTCAGAGCAGAGGGGTTTCCTTACTGTTCTCTGAAAAGAAGTCCTGGCTGAGCTTCCTTACATATATGACCATTTATGCATGATTACCTGGGAGCACAAGACGGTGGTAAATTTGTGTCAGGCTAACTTGGTACTAAATTCGATTTTATTAAAACTCTTATGTATAGTCAGGATGTGTGTATGTATATATTTTTGTGGAAGTTTATTTCTTAGGCCTTATTTTAAAAAAGAAACAACATTGACTATGGACACATTGCTGTATATAATAGGCACCTTCACTGAGTTGTGTTTAAATCAGGTGACTGTTAGTTAACATAAATTATGTTTCAGAGTTCATAGAGTGAGTTTACAACTTTCCTTCCTATTTTCAAGGGCCCTTGCAGGGAAATAGATGGTGATGTCGAAATTCCTCAGAGCAAAGTGACAGTTTATAATATTAAAGTTAATTGGAAAATGTTTGGCTTTGGACAAGTGCCAAAATACATTGTGATCCAAAATTTGTGAGCAGTAACTCACAAATGTTTTAAAACTAAAAGTAGATTGTTTTTGACAGATTTAATTCAATTTTACTTATGTTGCTATTTTAATGTGATTTTTTTTTCCCTTGCAGTTTCCGATCATTTGATCCTAATATGTTCTCATTATATAATTCAGGAACAGTATTACCAACAGGAAAATTTACGATAGAAAGTTACAAAGCAATGCTTGATTTCCTTCTTACAGCTAAAAAAAGAAAGGCCAACTTACCAACAGGTAAAATAAATATGTTAATATTCTATCAAATTGCCTCTAGATTTTTATTTCCAAACAAAATTCAACACACACACACACACGAGCGCACAGAGGTATACACACCATTTTCCAAAGATCCAGAAATTCAGTCCAGTTGTGATACTTTATAGGAGATTCTTTCCTCTTTAAAAAAAAAAAAATGTATTTTTGCTGTCTCATCATATACATTTGGAAATATGTTGTGTTCTAACCTAAATCATTTTGGCTGTTCAGCAAATATAATGTTCTTTTGTTCAATATTGGAAGTCCCCAGTGGTTCAGGATAGGTGATACCTTGCTACCATGTGTTATATTTTAGTGGAAGCAAGTCTCTGAGCAAATTCTGTCAAACATATTAATGCCAGCAGGTACAAAAGCAGTCCTCCAGCCTATTCTGTATTCAGGCCAGTCTCAGTCTTGTCCTAGGATCTCCAACTAGTGCCTTCCAGGAAAGCTCACTCCAAGATGAATGCAACCATATGCTGATGGCAAGGCCAAGTAGACCTCTTTCTTTCCTCTCTGTTACCTGGTTGGTGACAGGGACCTCTGTGAAATAGAGGAATGTGGACAAACAGAGCCCTATATCTGGAGTGCTGTAGTGATGACTGATCTACTGGACTTGATGGATTATTATACCCTATTCCTTCAAAGATGGTGGTGCCTGGACACTATTCGTAACCGTACTCATTTCCTAGGGCTGTCTTAACAAAATGCTACAGATTAAGGTGGCTTATAAGAACAGAAGTTTGTTGTCTTACAGTTCTGGAGGCTAGAAGTCCAAATGAATGAGTCAACTGGACCATGCTTCCTTCAGAGTCTCTAGGGAAGATCCTTTCTTGTCTCTCTCAGCTTCTGATAGCCACAGGCATTCCTTAGCTTGTAGATACACCTTCACAAGGCTATCTTCCCCCATGTGTCTCTCTGTATATCTTCTCTTCTTTATAAGGATACCACTCAGATTGCCTTAGTACCCCCATCCCCCAATTCCGTATGACCTCGTGTTAATTTAACTGATAACATCTTCAATGACAGACCCTATTTCCAAACATATTCCTTTGGGGAACACAATTTAATCCATAACACTAACCGATCACCTATCTTGAAATCTACTCATTTCACAAATAAAAATTATTTCTAATATCTACATGCTGTTACAAACCTCTTATATAGATTGTTAATAATGGTAGTTTTAATGCTACGTAACTTATTGCTGATTGAGGTACTTCATATGTGAGTTAACTGCCCCTGAAGTATTGATTCATATTTGGGGTGCTTTATATACTTTTTAACTTTTTATAGGGCACATGTTAGGAGTAACTGTATCTACATATCATAATTATATATTGAAGTATTTGAATGTAAATTCCATAGATATTGAAAGAGTCTGATTTTTGCATGTAAGTTTTTCAAAAGCTGACCTCCTACCTAAGACCTGCCATGAAACTGGCAATAGAATATTCTAGTATTGAGTGAGATTTACTACCTAATGCAGAGTTCTAAGAGAAGGTTTATGCCAGGAAAAATGCTCTATACTTTTATGCCACACCAGTAGGGGAATGAGTGGCCAGGGCCATTCCATGGCACAAGTCCAGGGGGTGCTGCTCACTTTCTATTTTATGTGTCCTGGGAGTGACCTGTATGCGGCGAATTAAAGATCAGTGGGATGCTCAAAAAACGTGTGCATTTCGGCCTCTGCATTGTTCCTTTTGCCATCTCCTTTGCCTGGGATGCTCTTCTCTATATTCTTCCCGCAAGCTGAGTTGTGCGCCTCCTTCAAGACCTAACGTAAGTGCCTCTTTCTCTAGAAGCCTTTCCTGGTTCATTGAGTCCATGATAACCCTGCCCTTTCTCCAAACTTAGTTAACGTGCATTTTCTGAATTGTTCATTTGACATATATCACCTATATTGGGTTTTCTGAAACTTAATTGTCTATTTTCAATAACATTACACCTTATTTTTGTATTGTAGATGCCGATGAATTTTCTGTTTTTTTTAATTTCAAAATGAGTGACAAAGATAATCCCAAGACACAAACAGGTTCTGACTCAGACTCTCAATCAATTCTTAGTTCTAAGGAAAAGGACCGAGCAGCAAATTTCTGTCTATTGGACCATTTTACGAAAATCTTTTTATATTGCAGGAGAGCGATGGTAATGTGGCCATTTTGATTTGCTAATGTTGTAGACCTAAATTTCATTCCATAAGCTCAGGCGTGTAAGATATATTGTGTTTATTTATTTATTTTCTATACACAATTTTGATTTCAACTTTCAGACCCCATCTTGCTGAATTTAGCCTTAGTCGACTTTGAAGTTTGCCTGCCATGGTCCTGAGGAATCATGCAGTGTTAAGGCCTCAAGGAGAGGGCGTTAGCTCCTTTAGCATGCAGTCATACATCCACCCAGAGCCGAGTAGCTGAGTGGCCGTTGTACCTGTTCACACAGCCCCTGCTTGCAGACACCTCTGTGCTGCATTCTTGCCACGAGTGAGACATGGGGTTCTCTGGTGAAGCCAGGGATTCCTCTCCAGGGTCTTACTCTCTCCTGAAGTATTGTTCTGGGAACCAAGACCTCTGTCTTCCCTTTAGCACAGAGGAAGATCATTCTAGCCTAGAGGAAGGTCCTGCTGCATTCCCCTTCCCAGACCTCCTACTTTTCTGCAGGCCATTTGTGTGTTCCTTCTTTTCCTTTGTTATATTATCTGATAGCTTGCAAAACTCAGAATCAGAATCTTTGGCTACTAAGAAATTAGTTTTCTTTTTCTTAGAGCAGAAGGGCTTAAATGTCAAATGTCACAAAAGGTGAGGGGAAATACTGCATCTATCCTTGCCAGCTAAGAAGGAACAGTTAAGCTTCCATATTCTCCATGGAGTGGACAGAGTGATTTTAAAAAATGTAAAGTAGACCCACATCATGCCCCTTGAACATCACATCCTACCCTCCTTTCCTCTGGCTTCATGGCCCTGGAGGAGCTGGGCCCCGCTCACCACTCTGAACTCAGCCACTCTCAGTCCTGCTCATGCTCGGCCCACTCCCGCCCTTCCAATCTTGAAAGCGCTAAGCTTTTTCCCTCCTCAGCCCTCAGTTTCACCCTCCGTCCTTTGTCTCCATCTCTCAGTCTCAATTGCTGACCTTCTCCCAACACCCCCCCCCCTTGCCACCCCGTGGCCTTGCATTCACTTGACTTGTACAGTTCATCATTTAGGTCTCTGCTCAAATATCACCTCCTCAAAGAAGACTTCTTTTCTGACTGCTCTGTCTAAAAGAACACATCCTTTTACCCCCTATAGGTTCTGGCCTGTTTTTGGTCTTAGTTTTCCTTATAATACTAATTATTCCCTGAAGTTATATTTTTGTCTGCTTTCCTAGTGTCTGTCTCCCCTACTAAAATTTAACCTGCACGAAGGCAGGCCTAGGTTTCTCTGCTCACTGCCGTATCCTCAGCAACTAGAACAGTGGAAGCTTTGGAGTCAGACCACTGGTGTGCAAATCCTAGCTCACCACTTAGTAGACTCGTGGCCTTGGGCAAGTTCCATGCCTCAATGTCCTCATCTGTAAATTGAGTGTAACACTAATGCAGACTGACTGTATAGAAGTATTGTTAAATTAAATGAGATAATATACAGTATCTAGCACATAGTAAATGGCACATAGCAAATGATTTTAGCTGTCTTTATTATTGACATAGTATTTGCAGAAAGGTAAAATTATTCAGAGATCTATAATTTTTGAAACTTTGGAATCTTTTGAATGTTGCATTTATTTTAGGTTCTAGCTCATCGTGGTGGCTATTGGACTCTGCTTCAGAACTGCTGTCGGGCCTTTTGGAACTATACTCAGGAGCTACAAATGCTTCTTAAACAAATGGTTGATCTTTATAAAATATTTCCTGTTAATCAGGATGGTTTTCTCTGTACTTCTGTTTTACCATTCTATTTTGGAGCAGAATTACTTACTGACATGTTAATAGAACTACAAAATGTCAATTCTATTAAGGTAAGAACTTTTTGGTAATGACTTTAATTCTATTCAATTAAAAAATATTTTTATACCATGCAGCTTTGGATAAATAGAGATTAAATTTTTTCCTGAGTTCCTATTTAGATTGTCTATATTTTATTCATTTCTCATTATTATTTGGTTCACAATATGTAACTTGCATTGATGTTAATTAAAAATGTCTCACCTTGAAAATTTGATTTCTTAAAGGCAAAAGAAAGTAACATTTAATGAGCTCCAGCTTCTCTATAAACTTATCTTAATACATTTGATCTTTGTAACAATCTTTTTAACAGAGAAAGAAACAGACCCTAAGAGAAATCATAAAGCTTGCTAGTTGATGTTTAGTCCCTTGCTTTATCTGTCCCTGTTATATCACTCCAGGTCTTGTAGACTTTGCAGCCATTTTAAGTCTACCACATTGTGATTTAAAGCATGCAAATAAAATTGAAAAAATGCAAACATAAAGTAATCTAAACATGGAAAAGTAGTAAACACATAAGCACATTGAGCCATGGATAGGGCATTTGTTTTAGTATTGTATTGTGGGGTTTATAATAGTTCTGGGACTAAAATATGTGCCAACAATAGCACAAAAGACAGGGACAATAAATAGTAAGAAAGTGATCTACTTCTAAAAATCAGCCAATGAAAACCCTATGGATCACAAAGGCCCAATCTGCAACCAGTCATAGAGCTGGTGCAGGACCAGGCAGCATTTCGTTCTTTTGTGCATGGGGTTATCATGAGTTGGAGGTCAACTTGATGACAGCTAATAATAAGAAGGTGTATAAAGTGGTACAGTGGTACACTCTAACTGGAACATGGTAAGTTAAAGATGCATTTTATGATACATAGAATATTCACTAAAATAAAAGTAAATATAGATAAAAATCCAATGAAATAAAAAAGAATATTAAGTAATAGTTTATCAGGAGGGACCAGTCCCTGGAGAAGGACATCATGCTTGGTAGAGTAGAGGGTCAACGAAAAAGAGGAAGACCCTCAACGAGATGAATTGACACAATGACTGCAACAGTGGGCTCAAGCGTAACAACGATTGTGAGGATGAGGCAGGACTGAGCAGTGTTTCATTCTGTTGTACATAGGGTCACTATGAGTGGGAACTGACTTGACATCACCTAACAACAACAACAGAACAAGTAATAGTTAACTAAAAAGAAGGCAGGAAAGAAGGACCAGAGGAACAAAACACACACAGAACAAATAGAAAACCAGTAGCAAATAGTAAGCCTAGCCCAATCATATCAATAACTGTATTAAATATAAATGGATTTCTCATCATGGCAGCTATTGGACTCTGGTTTAGAACTGCTGGCAGGCCTTTTGAATCTGTACTCAGGAGCTACAAAAAAAAAAAAAATTTTTTTTTTTTTTTAGAAAAAAGTACTTTAATTAAAAGACAAATATTGTCTGACTAGATAAAAAAAGGGAGACATGCCTATATACTGTAAGAGAAGCACTTTGAATATAAAGAAACAGATTGAAAATAAAAAAGATGGAAAGACATACACTATGAAAACAGTAACCATAAAAACACTATTGAGGCTATACTCAGGTGAAAAAAAAAAAGAAAAATTTTTTTAGAAAAAAAAAATATTAGATGAAATAATCATCAAATCAAGGAGTATTAGTAGAGATAAAGGAGAATATTTCCTAATGTGAAAAGGCTCAGTTAATCAGGAAAGCATATTGTTATGGATTGAATTGTGTCCCCCAAAAAGATACGTTGAAGCCTTAACCCCTGTACTTGTGAATGTGGCTCTATTTAGAAATAGGGTTTTGAAGGTATTATCAGTTAGGTTAACATGAGGTCATACTGGAGTAGAAAAAAACCAAAACCAAACCCATTGCTGTAGAATCAATTCCTACAGGACAGAGTAGAACGGCCCTGTAAGGTTTCCAAGGCTGTAAATCTTTACAGAAGCAGACTGCCACATAGGTTCTCCTGTGGAGCTGCTGGTAGGTTCAAACTGCCAGCCTTTTGGTTAGCAGCTGAGTGTTTAACCACTGTGCTACCAGGGCTCCTTTACAGAGTAGAACTGCCCCATAGGGTTTCTAAGGCTGTGAATCTTTTTTTTTTTTTAATTTTTATTGTGCTTTAAGTGAAAGTTTACGAATCAAGTCAGCCTGTCACACAAAAACTTATATACAGCTTGCTACATACTCCCAATTGCTCTCCGAGAGAGCCCACTCCCTCTGTCCAGTCTCTCTTTACCTGTCCATTTTGCCAGTTTCTAACCCCTACTACGCTCTCATCTCTCCTCCATTGCCAACATGTTCTCAAGAGTCCACCTGATCCAAGAAGCTCACTCCTCACCAGCATTCCTCTCCAACCCATTGTCCAGTCCAATCCATGTCTGAAGAGTTGGCTTTGGGAATGGCTCCTGTCCTGGGCCAACAGAAGGTCTGGGGGCCATGACCACCAGGGTCCTTCTAGTCTCAGTCAGACCATTAAGTCTGGTCTTTTTATGAGAATTTGGGGTCTACATCCCAGTGCTCTCCTGCTCCCTCAGGGGTTCTCTGTTGTGCTCCCTGTCAGGGCAATCATCGCTTGTAGACGGGCACCATCTAGTTCTGGTCTCAGGCTGATGTAGTCTCTGGTTTATGTGGCCCTTTCTGTCTCTTAGGCTCATAATTACCTTGTGTCCATGGTGTTCTTCATTCCCCTTTGCTCCAGGTGGGTTGAGACCAATTGATGCATCTTAAATGGCCGCTTGCTAGCATTTAAGACTCCAGATGCCACTCTCCAAAGTGGGATGCAGAATGTTTTCTTAATAGATTTTATTATGCCCATTGACTTAGATGTCCCCTGAAACCATGGTCCCCAAGCCCCTGCCCCTGCTATGCTGGCCTTTGAAGCATTCAGTTCATTCAGGAGACTTCTTTGCTTTTGGTTTAATCTAGTTGTGCTGACCTCTCCTGTATTATGTGTTGTCTTTCCTGTCACCTAAAGTAGTTCTTATCTACTATCAAATTAGTGAATACTCCTCTCCCCCCCTGCCTCCCTCCCCCATCTCATAACCATCAAAGAATATTTTCCTCTCTGTTTAAACTGTTTCTCCAGTTCTTATAATAGTGGTCTTATACAATATTTGTCCTTTTGCAACTGACTAATTTCACTCAGCATAATGCCTTCCAGATTCCTCCATGTTATTAAATGTTTCACAGATTCATCACTCTTCTTTATTGATGCATAGTATTCCATTGTGTGAAAATACCATAATTTATTTATCCATTCATCCATTGATAGGCACCTTGGTTGCTTCCATCTTTTTGCTATTGTAAACAGCACTGCAGTAAACATGGGTGTGCATATATCTGTTCGTGTAAAGACTTTTATTTCTCTAGGATATATTCTGAGGAGTGGGATTGCTGGATCCTATGGTAGTTCTATTTCTAGCTTTTTAAGGAAGCGCCAAATTGATTTCCAAAGTGATTGTACCATTTTACGTTCCCACCAGCAGTGTAGAAGTGTACCAGTCTCTCCACAGCCCCTCCAACATTTATTATTTTGTTTTTTGGATTAATGCCAGCCTTGTTGGAGTGAGATGAAATCTCATTATAGTTTTGATTTGCATTTCTCTGATGGCTAATTATCGTGAGCGTTTCCTCAGGTATCTGTTAGCTCCCTGAATGTCTTCTTTAGTGAAGTGTCTGTTCATATCTTTTGCCCCTTTTTTAATTGGGTTATTTGTCTTTTTGCAGTTGACTTTATGCAGTATCATGTAGATTTTAGAGATCAGGCGCTGATCAGAAATGTCGTAGCTAAAAACTTTTTCCCAGTCTGTAGGTAGTCTTTTTACTCTTTTGGTGAAGCCTTTGGATGAGCATAGGTGTTTGATTTTTAGGAGCTCCCAGTTATCTAGTCTTTCTTCTGCACTGTTAGTAATGTTTTGTATACTGTTTATGCCATGTATTAGGGCTCCTAGTGTTGTCCCTATTTTTTCTTCCATGATCTTTATTGTTTTAGATTTTATATTTAGGTCTTTGATCCATTCTGAGCTCGTTTTTGTGCATGGAGTGAGATATGGATCTTGTTTCATTTTTTTGCAGATGGATACCCAGTTATGCCAGCACTGTTTGTTAAAAAGACTGTCTTTTCCCCATTTAACTCTTTTGGGGCCTTTGTCAAATATCAACTGCTCATATGTGGATGGATTTATGTCTGGATTCTCAATTCTGTTCCATTGGTCTATGTATCTGTTGTTGTACCTGTACCAGGCTGTTTTGACTACTGTGGTGGTATAATAGGTTCTAAAATCAGGTAGAGTAAGGCCTCCGACTTTGTTCTTCTTTTTCAGTAATGCTTTACTTATCTGGGGCCTCTTTCCCTTCCATATGAAGTTGGTGATTTGTTTCTCCATCCCCTTAAAAAATGTCGTTGGAATTTGGATTGAAATTGCGTTAAATCTGTAGATCGCTTTTGGTAGAATAGACATTTTTATTGTGTTAAGTCTTCTTATCCATGAGTAAGGTATGTTTTTCCTCTTATGTAGGTCTCTTTGAGTTTCTTGCAGAAGTGTTTTGTAGTTTTCTGTGTATAAGTCTTTTACATCTCTGGTAAGATTTATTCCTAAGTATTTTATCTTCTTGGGGGCTACTGTAAATGGTATTGATTTGGTGATTTCCTCTTCAATATTCTTTTAAGTCTGTAAATCTTTACAGAAGCAGACTGCCACATCTTTCTCCCATAGAGCAACTGGTGTGCTTGAACCACCAACCTTTTGGTTAGCACCCATGTGCTTAACCACTGTGCCACCAGGGCTCCTTCTTTTGGTGGAGTGAGTCCTAATCCCACATGACTGGCTTCCTTATAAAGGAAGAGAAGATACACAGAGAGACAGAGGAAGGACACCATGTGATGCTATAGCTGCAAGCCAAGGAACTTCTGGAGATACCAGAAGCTAGGAGAGAGGCATAGAACATTGTCTGTCTCAGAACCCTTAGATGGAATCAACACAGGTGATACCCTGGCTTGGACTTCTAGCCTCCGGTACTGTTAAGTGATAAACTTATGTTCTTATAAGCCACTCAGTCTGTGGTACTTTGGTATGGCAGCTCAAGGAAGCTAATACACGTACCAGTCATAAATATGTATGAACCTAGTAACAGAGATTCAGAATACATGAAATAAAACTCAAAGAACAATAGGAAGAAATAGATAAATTTAAAATCGTGGACAAGATTTCCTTAATAATTGATGGAAAAGCTAGGCAAAAAATCATAAAGGATATGGAGGACTTGAGCACTATTAATCAACTTGACCTAATTGATATTTATAGAGTAGTACACCCAGCAACTGCAGAATAAACATATTTTCAAGTACACATGGTGTATTCACCAAGATGGATCATATGCTGAGTCAAAAAATAAGTCTTAATAAAATTTAAAATACAGAAACATTAAAGACTATGTTCTCTGACAACTACAGAATTTAATTATAAACAGGTTACCATAATACAGGAAGAAAAATCCCCAAATATTTGAAATTAAACAACCTGCTTCTAAATAATCCATGTGACAAAGAAGAAAGCATAAGAGAAATTAGGAAATATTTCAAATTGGTGGTAACATATAAAAATTTATGGCATACAAATAAAACAGTGCTTAGAGGGAAATTTATTGTTTTAAATGCTTAATAGAAAAGAAGAAAGATATAAAATCAATTATTTAAGTATTCACCTGCAAGAACTAGACAAAGAAGAGCAAGTTAAAATGAAAGTAAGTAAAAGAAAAGGAATTATAAGAGGAAATGAAATTATAAGAACAGAAATCAATTAGCTATAAAACAAAAATAGAGAAAATAAAGTCAGAGATTAATCTTTGGAAAAGATTATTAAAGTTGGTATGCTCCTGGGACACTGGTGAAGAACAAAAGCAACAAAAGCACAAATTACCAATATTAATAATAAAAGAGAGGTATCACTGCAGAACCTATTGATATTAAAAAGAAAATAAGGGAATATTATGATTAAATTTACTAATGAATTTGACATCATACATGAAATGGAAAAAATTATTGGAAAGCACAATTTAACAAACCTGACACAAGAAAAGAGCCCTGATGATGCAGTGGTTAAGAGCTCAGCTGCTAGCCAAAGGGTCGACAATTAGAATCCACCAGCCACTCCTTGGAAATCCTATGGGGCAGCCCTACCCTGTCCTTTAGAGTCACTATGAGTTAGAATTGACTTGACAGCAACGGGTTTGGTTTTCGCACAAGAAGAAATAGAAAATATGAATACCCTTAAATATGCTAAAGAAATGGAATTAATCAAAAACCTTCACATGAAAAAACCTCCATATTTAAATTATTTTATTGGGGGAATTCTAGCAAACATATAAGGAAGACAGAATAAATCTTACACAATTTTTTGTTTTAGAAATGAGATCAGCTTAATCTTGACAGATATCAACAAGAAAAGTATGAACCAATATCTCCCAAGAACGTAGACACAAAAATGAAACATTAACAAGTAAATCCCAGCAACATATAAATTATACAAATGAAAAACCAGTTGCAGTTGAGTTGATTCTGACTCACAGTGACCCTATAGGACAGAGTAGAACTTCCCCATAGGGTTTCCAAGGAACGGCTGCTGGATTCAAACTGCTGACCTTGTGGTTTGCATCCAAACAACCACTGTGCCACCAGGGCCCCAGTACACAATATATAAAAATATACAAATGATAATCAAGTGGCATTTATCCTGGAAATGTAAGTTATTTTTTAACATTTGAAAAATCAATGTAATTCACTGTATCAGCAGCATAAAGGAGAAAAATCATGATCATCAAACTAGATGCAGCAAAAGCATTTACAAAATTTAATATTCATTGATGTTAAAAACTTTCAGCAAATTAGCAATAGAAGAGAACATTCTCAACCTGATAAAGCTGACATTACACTTACCCCTAACACTGGTAACAAAGAAGGATGTCTGCTTATACCACTGTTATCAACATCATGCCAGAGGTCCTGGCTAATGCAACAAGGAAAGAAAAAGGAACAAAAGGCACACAGACTGGAAAGGAAGAAGTAAAACTGCTTTTATTTGTGGACAATGTAATTTTTTACGTAGATAATCCTAAGGACTCTACAATACAAATGCTAAACTAAATAAGCAAAGTAGCAGGATATAAGGCCAATACAAAAAAAAAAATTTTGTATTTCTATATAGTAGCAGAAATAAACTAGAAAATGAAAAATTTAAAATATCATCCAAAATACTAAATAACTCGGCATATATATAATGTAACTTGTGTAAGATCTCTACGTTGACAACTATAAATCATTGCAGAAAAACACTAAAGACTGAATGAAATTAACGAAGACCTAAAGAATTTCTTAAAAAATTAGACCTAACGTTTGTGTTTATAAGCTGGAAAACTTAATTTTGTTAAGGTAACAATTATTATCAACTTGGTCTAATGATTCAGTGCAATCCCAATGAAAGTCCTAACAGGAACTTTTTTTTTTAAAGAAATGGGCTGTTGATTATAAAATTTATAAGTAAATGCAAAGAACTGTGAAAAGCAAAAAAAATCTTACAAAAGGAGAATAAAGTTGAAGGACTCATACTACCTAATTTCAAGGTTTATTAAAGCTACAGTAGTTAGGAGAGGATGACATTGGCATAAAGAAAGAAACACATCAATAGAACAATATAGAATAAATAGAACAATATAAAAAAAAATAGGTAACCAAAAAACCAAAAAAAAAGACCCGTTGCTGTCCAGTCGATTCTGACTCACAGCGACCCTATAGGACAGAGTAAAATTGCCCCACAGGGTTTCCAAGGAGCAGCTGGTGAATTCAAACTGCCTATCTTTTGGTTAAAAAAAAAAAAAAAAAGACCCCTACATGTAGTCAATTAATTTTTTACAAAGGTGCCAAAGCAATTCAAAGGGCTCAAAAAGAAATGGTAATTCCTAGTACTCATATTGTGGGCTCTAAAAACCATTTATCACTAAAGGAAACAGGGCTCTATGGCGGGGGTGGGGGGGGAGTGCTGATTATCTTTCCTCTATTAACTATACCTAAAGGTAACCAAATAGCTGATGAAGGGAGGCTTTCACATAATAAATGAAGAAAAGATGTTGGAATTAGAATTTTGTAGTTTTGCAAACCTTAATGAATTAATGGGAGGATAAAGTATACTTGCTAGTAAAAATAACGGAATTCTTAACCAGATCGAGTGTTTAGATCTAACTAACAATTTACAGGAAATACAGGAGACAGGATCATTTAAATGAAACCACGGGGATACAGTCAGCAAAACTATGAGGAACTCTACAAGATGAATAACCTGGTTTCTTCAACATCAACAACAACAAAAAAATTGAAATAAAAGATCACATGGAACCTATAGATTAAAAAAGACTTAAAAGGCATAACCAGTTGCAATGTTTGGACCTTATTTTGATCCCATTTTAAACTGTTGTTGTTAGGCACTGTCCAGTTGGTTCCAACTCACAGTGACCTTATATACAACAATGAATCACTGCATGATCCTGTACCATCCTCAGAATTATTGCTGTATTTGAGCCCATCGTTGTAGTCACTGTGTAGATCAATCTTTTTGAATGTCTTCCCTTTTTTTTTGCTGACACTCTACCAAGCGTGATGTCCTTCTTCCAGGGACTGGTTCTTCCTGATAACATGTCCAAAGTAAGTAAGACCAAGTCTCGCTATCCTGGCTTCTAAGGAGCACTCTGGTTGTACTAAGACAGCTTTATTCCTTCTCTGGCAGTCCATGATATATTCAATATTCTTCACCAACGCCGTAATTCAAATGCATCAGTTCTTCTTTGGTCTCACTCATTGTCCAGCTTTCCCATGCATAGGAGACAACTGAAAATACCATGGCTTGGGTCAGGGGCACCTTAGCCTTCAAGGTGACATCTTTGCTTTTGAACACTTCGGAGAGGCCGTTTGCAGCAAATTTGCCCAATGACTACATTGTTTGATTTCTTGTATGCTGCTTCCATGGGCATTGATTGTGGATCCAAGTAAAATGAAAATACTCTCTCCATTTATCATGATGTTGCTTATTGGTCCAGTTGTGAGGATATTTGTTTTCTTTATGTTATAGTGTAATCCATACTGAAGGCTGCAGTCTTTGGTCTTCATCAGTAAGTGCTTCAAGTCCTCTTCACTTTCAGCAAGCAAGGTTGTATCATCTGTATATCGCAGGTTATTACTGAGTCTTCCTCCAATCCTGATGCTCTGTTCTTCCTATAGTCCAGCTTCTGGGATTATTTTCTCAACACAGATTGAATAGGTATGGTGAAAGAATACAACCCTAATGTGCACCTTTTCTGATTTTAATCCACACAGTCTCCCCTTCTGTTAGAATGACTGCCTCTTGGTCTCTCTGTCCAGGCTCTGCATGAACACAATTAAGTGTTCTGGAAATTTCCATTCTTCACAATGTTATCCATAATTTGTTATGACCCACACAATCGAATGTCTTTGCATAGTCAATGAAACACAGGTGAACATCTTTCTGATACTCTCTGCTTTCAGCCAAGATCCATCTGACGTCAGTAATGATAACCCTCATTATATTCCCTCTTCTGAATCCGGCTTGAAATTCTGGCAGTTCCTTGTCAGTGCTGCAACCGTTTTTGAATTATCTTCAGCAAAATTTTACTTACATGTGATATTAATGATATTGCTCAATAATTTCTGTGTTCTGTTGAATCACCTTTCTTTGGAATGGGCACAAATATGCATCCTTTCTAGTTGGTTGTCATAGACATAGTTGGTTGGCATAGACGAGAGAGCATTTCCAGCCTTTTATCCATTTGTTGAAACATCTCAATTGGTGTTCTGTCAATGAACCTTGTTTTTCACAAATGCCTTCAGTGCAGCTTGGACTTCTTCCTTCAGTACCATTGGTTCCTGATCATATGCTACCTCCTGAAATGGTTGGACGTCGACCAATTCTTTTTGGCATAGTGATTGTGTATTCCTTTCATCTTCTTTTGATGCTTTCTGTGTCATTCAGTATTTTGCCCATGTTGTTGTTGTTACGTGCCATCGAGTTGATTCTGACTCATAGCAACCTATAGAAGAGTAGAACTGCCCCCATAGGGTTTCCAAGGAGTAGCTGGAGGATTCGAACTGTAGACCTTTTGGTTTGCAGCCAAGTTCTTAGCTACCGCACCACCAGGGCTCCATTTTGCCCATAGAATCCTACAGTATTGCAACTCAAGGCTTGAGTTTTTTCTTTGGTTCTTTCAGCTTGAGAAATGTTGAGCGTGCTCTTCCCTTTTGGTATTCTAACTACAGGTCTTTGCACATGTCAGTATAATACTTTACTTTGTCTTCTTGAGCCACGCTTTGATATCTTCTGTTCAGCCCCTTTATTTCATCATTTCTTCCATTTGCTTTAGCTAATCTACTTTCAAAGGCAAGTTCAGAGTCTTCTGACATCCATTTTAGTCTTTTCTTGCTTTCTTGTATTTTTAATGACCTTTTGCTTTCATTGTTCACGAGGTAAATATAAATCAAAATGACAAAGATAGGGCTTTCACCTGCTAACTAGTTGCCATGGAGTAAATTCTGACACATGGTAACCCCATGTATGCCAGAGCAGAACTGTGCTCCACGGGATTTTCAATGGTTGATTTTTCAGAAGTGGATCACCAGGCCTTTCTTCTTAGACTCCTCTGGCTGTATTCAAATTACTAACCTTTAAGTTAGCAGCCAAGTGTGTTATCATTTTGCACTATCCAGGGACTCCTCAATTAATGATTTTAAGGAATTTTTTCAAATTTCTTTTTTAGGTGAGATTATAGCATTATGGTCATGTTTTATAAAAAGAGTTCCTATTCTTTTAGAGATATATACTGAAATACTTACATATTAAGTAATATGATATCTTGAATTTGAAGCCAGTCTCAGTGCTGGGAATGAATATGAGTATAAA
Organism: Loxodonta africana; assembly: GCF_030014295.1. Lineage (NCBI taxonomy): Eukaryota > Metazoa > Chordata > Mammalia > Proboscidea > Elephantidae > Loxodonta > Loxodonta africana. The sequence goes on along the minus strand of NC_087345.1, from coordinate 35,091,642 downwards.
CGAAACAAAATACGTCCCCAAAGTTGATAATTATTCAAGCTGGGTGGTACGTACATTGGCTTCATTATATTATTTTCTCTACTTTTGTATGTTTGAAATTTTCTTCATTAAAAAGGTTTTTTTTTGTTATTGTTTTTCATGATACATTACCCATACTTACTAGATCTTTAAAACTTAAAGACTCTGGCCTTGGCCTTGCCAGAAGCCTCAATATCCATATGTTCTTTCGATCCCCAAATACCAGTCCTTATCTATTTCTCACTGTTGCCAGGAAGTGCAGGAATTTAGATCAACCGATAAACTTTTTTTTTTCTTTTCTGGAGTTGGGATTAGTTGAGAGATAGCTGCTGACTAGGACAGTTGGAGATAAAAACATAAAATGTCAGCTTTGCTGTTGATCTAATATAGCCCTGGAAGATGAGCCCCCCAGGTTGGAAGGCACTCAAAAGATGACTGGGGAAGAGCTGCCTCCTCAAAGTAAGAGTCGACCTTAATGACGTGCATGGAGTAAAGCTTTTGGGACCTTTATTTGCTGATGTGGCACGACTCAAAATGAGAAGAAACAGCTGCAAGCATCCATTAAGTATCGGAACCTGGAATATACGAAGTATGAATCTAGGAAAATTGGAAATCGTCAAAAATGAAATGGAATGCATAAACATCAATATGCTAGGAATTAGTGAGCTGTAATGGACTGGTATTGGCCATTTTGAATCAGACAATCGCATAGCCTACTATGCTGGGAATGACAACTCGAAGAAGAATGGTGTTGCATTCATCGTCGAAAAGAACGTTTCCACATCTATCCTGAAGTACAACGCTGTCAGTGATAGGATAATATCTATACGCCTACAAGGAAGACCAGTTAATACGACTATTATTCAAATTTATGCACCAACCACTAGGGCCAAAGATGAAGAAATAGAAGATTTGCACCAGCTGCTACAGTCTGAAATTGATCGAACATGCAATCAAGATGCATTGTTAATTACTGGAGATTGGAATGCGAAAGTTGGAAACAAAGAAGATGGATCAGTAGTTGGAAAATATGGCCTTGGTGATAGAAACAATGCCAGAGATCGAATGATAGAATTTTGCAAGACCAACGACTTCTTCACTGCAAATACCTTCTTTCACCAACATAAACGGCGACTGTACACATGAACCTTGCCAGATGGAACACACAGAAATCAAATTGACTACATCTGTGGAAAGAGATGATGGAAAAGCTCAATATCATCAGTCAGAACAAGGCCAGGGGCCAACTATGGAACAGACCATCAATTGCTCATATGCAAGTTCAAGCTGAAACTGAAGAAAATCAGAGCAGGCCCATGAGAGCCAAAATATGACCTTGAGTATATCCCACCTGAATTTAGAGACCATCTGAAGAATAGTGATGCATTGAACACTAGTGACTGAAGTCGAGACGAGTTGTGGAATGACATCAAGGACATCGTCCATGAAGAAAGCAAGAGGTCACTGAAAAGACAGGAAAGAAAGAAAAGACCAAGGTGGATGTCAGAGGAGACTCTGAAACTTGCTCTTGAGCGTCAAGCAGCTAAAGCAAAAGGAAGAATTGATGAAGTAAAAGAACTGAACAGAAGATTTCAAAGGGCCTCTAGAGAAGACAAACTAAAGTATTATAAGTGACATGTGCAAAGAGCTGGAGATGGAAAACCAAAAGGGAAGAACATGCTCGGTGCTTCTCAAGCTGAAAGAGCTGAAGAAAACATTCAAGCCTCAATCTGCAGTAGTGAAGGATTCCACGGGGAAAATATTAAATGAGGCAGGAAGCATCAAAAGAAGATGGAAGGAATACACAGTCATTATACCAAAGAGAATTAGTCGATATTCAACCATTTCAAAAGGTGGCATATGATCAGGAACTGATGGCACTGAAGGAAGAAGTCCAAGCTGCTCTGAAGGCATTGGTGAAAAAACAAGGCTCCAGGAATTGATGGAATATCAACTGAGATGTTTTCAACAAACAGATGCAGCGCTGGAGGTGCTCACTCGTCTATGTCAAGAAATACGGAAGACAGCTTCCTGGCCAACTGCCTGGGAAGAGATCCATATTTATGCCTATTCCCAAGCAAGGTGATCCAACCAAATGTGGAAATTATAGAACAATATCATTAATATCACACCCAAGCAAAATTTTGCTGAAGATCATTCAAAAACGGCTGCTGCAGTATATCGACAGGGAACTGCCAGAAATTCAGGCTGGTTTCAAAAGAGGGCGTGGAACCAGGGATATCATTGCTGGTGTCAGATGGATCCTGGCTGAAAGCAGAGAATACCAGAAGGATGTTTACCTGTATTTTATTGACTATGCAAAGGCATTCGACTGTGTAGACCATAACAAACTATGGATAACACTGTGAAGAATGGGAATTCCAGAACACTTAATTGTGGTCATGAGGAACTTTTAAATAGATCAAGAGGCAGTTGTTCGGACAGAACAAGGGAATACTGATTGGCTTAAAATCAGGAAAGGTGTGAGCCAGGGTTATATTCATTCACCATACCTATTTAATCTGTATGCTGAACAAATAATCCGAGAAGCTGGACTATATGAAGAAGAACAGGGCATCAAGATTGGAGGAAGACTCATTAACAACCTGTGTTATGCAGATGACACAACCTTGCTTGCTGAAAGTGAAGAGGACTTGAAGCACTTACTAATGAAGATCAAAGACCACAGCCTTCAGTATGGATTACACCTCAACATAAAACAAAAATCCTCACAACTGGACCAATGAACAACATCATGATAAATGGAGAAAAGATTGAAGTTGTCAAGGATTTCATTGTACTTGGATCCACAATCAACAGCCATGGAAGCAGCAGTCAAGACATCAAAAGACGCATTGCATTGGGCAAATCTGCTGCAAAGGACCTCTTCAAAGTGTTGAAGAGCAAAGATGTCACCCTGAAGACTAGGGTGCACCTGACCCAAGCCATGGTATTTTCAATCACATCATATGCATGTAAAAGTTGTACAATGAATAAGGAAGCCTGAAGAAGTGTCAGCGCCTTTGAATTGTGGTGTTGGCGAAGAATATTGAATACACCATGAACTGCCAAAAGAACGAACAAACCTGTCTTGGAAGAAGTGCCGCCAGAATGCTCCTTAGAGGCAAGGATTGGGAGACTGCGTCTTACATACTTTGGACGTGTTGTCAGGAGGGATGCGTCTCTGGAGAAGGACATCATGCTTGGCAGAGTACAGGGGTCAGCAAAAAAGAGGAAGACCCTCAGTGAGGTGGACTGACACAGTGGCTGCAACAATGGGCTCAAGCATAACAACGATTGTGATGATGGCACAGGACCCGGCAGTGTTTCGTTTTGTTGTGCATAGGGTCGCTATGAGTCGGAACCGACTTGATGGCACCTAACAACAACAACAGTTTTGCTTGTTTCATAGTGCTTCTTTGTTTTGTTTGGTTATGTTCGAGAGGGCATGCTGGGCATACTTTGTTGCTTGTTCATCTATGGGCATGATAGTTCTTACCACTTATGTAGGGTGGTATACAGGGGTGGTCATTCAGCTATGGTTGGCAGGGCAGGTCCAGCAGGGGGGAAGGGGTGGAGATGGATTGCTTGTTTGCAGTATGAACTTGGCTGGGGCCTGCGGCTGGAGTAGGGCCCATGGCAGGGCAGGGCCATAGCCAGCAGGGAGGGTCTGGGGACTGGGCCAGTTCCTCCAGAGCTGTGGAGTGCTTCATGTTGGGGTCTGAGCCAGCAGGCAGGGGTCTGGAGTCTAGTCTGGTCCCCCTTGGGGCATCGGAGCATGGCATGGTAGGGACCAAGCCAGTGGGGAGGGGTCTTGGGTCTGGCCAGCAGATCAAGAGGAGAGAGGTGTGGAGGAGGACAAATGCTAGGGCAGAGGGGGCTACATGGAGGAAGGAAACATAGTGGGCTGGTACTGTGGTTCGTGGCAGCTGGGGCTGCCAGGATAGGGCAGTTCTTGCTGCTATTCACCAAAGGGGTGGGGGCTGTAGGAGTGTGCTCCTGTGGTTACTAGCTGAGAGAGTCTGGGCTTCTCCTTGAGTTGCCGCCAGCAAATGTGGTCTTAATTAGCCCTGGGTGTGTCTGCACTGTACCTCTATCTCCTATTGAGAATTCCATGAAGGTGCCTTTCTGCATGTGGGGTTGTTGGCCTTGTCCCAAGATTGCCATGCTGAGTCATGCTCTTTGGCTGGGAACTTCCACTCCATATCTCTACTCCTCTGTTTTCTATCAGTTTCTTCTTCTCAGTGACTTCCAATCTAGTAATTTGTACCTTCATTTAAGGTTCAGAGTTCCAGGATTGATGTCTGTATCTTTTTTACTTGGTTATTCGGGTCTTTGTTGCAACAGGATGTGTTAGTGCATGTGACCAGTCTGCCATCTTGTCTCTGCACCCGCTGGAAGTTTTAATGTAGAATCAGTTGGTGGATTACAGGGATTGAGCTAATAGCAAGAACATAGCAGCTACTCTTTCTTGAGCACTTATCATGCACAAGTACCTCAGCAAGAAAGCAAGTTCACATCAATAACAAGTATCAGAGCTATTACCGACACCTAGACAATCTGACTTAAGTTATCCGTAGTGCATTTCAGAGTCAGGTGACTTCCATGGTCTCTTCTAACTTCAGGGACTATGAATCTTATTAGAGGGGGTGTTTATCCTTCACTTTTGTTGATATCTTCCATTCCCTATGTGTAGGTTAGTGAGGTATGTCCTTTAATGTTAAATCTAGGATGGGAGAGACTGGGCTTGAGTTATTCAACTATGTATTGGGCTTGGCCCATAGGTGGATCTAAGAAGCCTTGGCTTTGCTTCCAGAATTTCCAAGGATATAAACAAATGCATCAGGGATTCATGGGAAATGAACACAATAGTTACACAGTAACTCTGACCTATGCAAAAAAAAAAAAAAAAAAACAGGGTTTTCTAGAAGATTTCCTCCTCTGTAAGTTTGACTTTTGCATCAAAAAGTAGACATATTATTCTAAAAATTGACTAACATAAAAAAAAAAAAACATAAGCAATGTATTATTAGTCTTAATTATTTGTGTGTACTAAAACCTGCTTTTTCTTCACAACTTTATCTTATTGGCTTAATACCCCTACTTAAGTAGGTAGTGACTACTGTGATGGTTAAGATTGTGTGTCAACTTGGCTGAGCCATGATTCTCAGTATTTATATGTGATCACTCCCATGATAGAATCTGCTGTGAGTAGCCAATCAGTTGAAAGGGATTTTCTTTGGGGGTGTGGCCTGCATCTGAATATAAGTAGACATTCTGACTTTTTGCTTGCTCTCAATCCTGTGGCTGTCTCCTGTTCATCTGATCTCTAATTCTTGGGGCTTGAGCTATCAGCTTACCTGCCTGTGAGCAGAGCCCTGTTTCTCCAACTTGCCGATCTTGGGTTTGCCAGCCCCTGCAGCTATGTGAATCCGGAGAAGCCTTGCAGTCTTGCCTACCACTCTTGGGATTTGTCGATATACACAGCCTGTGTGCAAGAGGCTGTTTTCCAACCTGCTGATCTTGGATTCACTAGCCACTGCAGCTTTGTCAATTGGGAGAAGCCTCTATCCTAATCCATGGTCTTGGGATGTTCCAGCCCTCTACAATCACATGAACCATTTCTTTGGTATAAATCTCTATTTATATGCTTTACTGATTTTGCTTCTGTAGAGAACCCAGCCTAAGGCAACTGTGTACCAAGAAGTATTAGACCTCAATCTGTGTTGTCTAATACAGTAGCTGTCTATTATGTGGCTGTTTAAGTTTAAACTTCAAAATTAAATAAAAAATTCAGTTGCACCAGCCACATTTCAAGTGCTCATTAGGCACATGTGGCTAGTGGCTACCATATTGGACAACACAGATATAGCACATTTCCATCATCCCAGAAATTTTATCGGACAGCACTGCCTCAAATTATCAAGCTTTGATTTGTATAATAAAAACATGTTTTAAATTTTTCTTTTGTTTTCAGTTTCTTTGCATGTCACAGTTTTATACATATAGTTTTCACAAAGAAATGCATGGTAAAATCTGAAGTTATACAAATCTTTGTTCACTATGCTATTTTCAGATTATTGAAGACAAAGGAGAGTTCAGTGTTCCAAGCTGTTATGGAAATATTAAAAATGATAATGGCGGTTCTAGCCTTACTTTTGAGCATCCTTTAGATGATGTGAATGTAGTTGATTTGAAATGGATCCATGACTTTGTATTAAAGTCTCTGGAAGTTTTATATCAAGTGGAGAAATGGGAAACATTAGTATCTCTTGCCATTAAGTTCAATGCAATTTCACAGTAAGTACTGACATAAGGGCAATTTAAAGTAATAGCCTTCACTGGAAAAAAAAAAAAAAACGTGAGTTATAAACTAATGTTTGGTTTTTAATGTATTCTTTACCACATCTAGTGAGAGATATACAGAACAAGTGACACCACTACTGGTGTATGCTCAGCGCCAGCTTCTTCAACGAATACAACATTTCAAGGGCCCAGATATTACCCAACAACCTTGTGAGAGGTATGAGGCTGATAACGAGGAGAAGGTAAGTCTTTGGCTCCATTATTCATGCAGTGATGATTTCTTCAAAGTACAAACATTATGAATCAGATAATTGATATAAATGTTATTTCGCCTGGGCATTTAGCAATCAGATAAGCAAACATTATTGAGAGTTTGCTATGTGCTAGTATTTTCCAGGTACAAGGTAAACAGAATTAAGCCCTTGCCCACAAGTCAAACTTGATTTCTCCATTAGGGGCTGTGGGGAGATTGTCTAGGGTTCACAACACTTTTAGGGACCCATGAAAATATTTTAATTGTGCTTCAAGTCGGAAGAAAACATAAACATTTAGGTCGAAGAAACTGACAGATAGGTGGTGGACATATAATGTTGTTGTGTGCTGTTGGGTTGATTCTGACTCATAGGAACCCTATGTGACAAAGCAAAACTGTCCCATAGTGTTTTCTAAGTTAGGAGCTGAGCACTTAACCATCGCACCAGCAGGGCTTCTTTGGAGATCTAATGTATACGTTATATATTTTTTAGTATAGTTATACATTGAAATTATATTTTATAAATATATCATAATATTTACTACACACATTCATAAAATACAATTTTTAATATTTTTATGGAGGAAGGGGACTATGAAAGCAAAAATGCCTAGATTAATATTTGAAAAACTGGGAGAAGGTGTATGTATGCCACAAAATAGCTATTGCCCTTACGTTTGTCCTCATGGTTTAGCCTAGTCAAACTGATACGTCAAAAAACCATAACCCTGCCTAATCAGCATCCCCCCGTAGATGTCTAATACGCATCTGAAACTTAATACGTTCCAAACAGACCTTTCTACCCACAATCCTCCACACCTCGAAGGATGACAGCTCTCTCCTTTAGCTGCTCAGACCAGACACCTTGGAGACATCTCTGAATCCTCTTTTGCCTTCATACTCCATGTCAAATCAGTCACCAAGTCCTGTGACCAGAACCACTTTCAAAATTTAACCAGTCCCTGGGTGGTGCAAACAGTTAATGTGCTGAACTGCTAACCAAAGGATTGGAGGTTTAAGTCTATCCAGAGGCACCTCAGAAGAAAGACCTGGCAATTTACTTCTGAAAAACCAGCCATTGAAAATTCTATGGAACACATTTCTGACACACACGGGGTCACCATGAGTCAGAATCAATGGCAACTTTTCTGATCCAAGCCAATGTTATATTTGCTTGAATTATTGTAATAACCCTCGTAGTTAGTCTTCTTGCTTCCAGCCTTTCTTCATTCCTCCCCTCAGTTCTATTCTCAATACAGCAGGTAGAACGACCCTGTAAAAACACAAGTCAGACCATGTTACCGTTCTGTTTAAAACCTTGTGTTGATTTTCCATCTGATTCAGAGTTAAAACGAACATCCTCATCATGTATTATCACTAATGCCCTGCATGACTTATCCACCTGTTACCTCTAGTAACTCATCTCGTCTTACTCCCCTGCAGACGTCAGCCTCACTGTTTTTTAAGATGTTCCAGCCTCAGGGTCCTTGGCTTGGAATGCTTCTCCCTCAAATATCCACATTGCTATCTCCCTTTACCTTCTTCTAATTTTTGATAAGCGTCACATTCTCTGTGAGTCTTTCCTAACAACTCTATTTAAAATTATGTGCTTCTTTGACCTACTTCTCTCTGTAGCATTTATGACTGTTTAATATACTGTATAATTTACTTGTCTATTTTGTTTATTATCTCTCTACTCCAACTAGAATGTAAGTTCCATTAGAATAGGGAATTTTGTTCATTTTCTTCTCTGTTATATTATCCTTAGAGCACAGAACAGTACCTGGCACGTAAGAGGTGTTCAGTGAAGAGTTTTTAATGAAGCTGGAGAGGTAGATAGGGATTAGATTAAGTAGGAGTTTATTAAAAAATTTTAGACTGCATTTATATCTCATTATAGAAGTGTTCACGAGGGTTAATAGAGAGGAAACATCTAAATGAGATGGGTTCAAAGGGGACTGCATTTTGAGTGATAGGTTAAGTCAAGGGTTGGAATGGGGAAGTGCAAAGAAAGAGACCTTGGACCTTTTAAAATAATTTCCTTCTATCTAAAATATTTCTGTTTTCAGATATTTCATAATTTTAGGATTCAAATATCTATCAGAAAATAAATTTTGGAAGTCCTACAGAGGAAGTTAGTTCTGCAAAACTTCACCAGGGAAGTTTAAATTGCATTAATCATGAGTACGGTGGAAAAATCTTCCAATGGAAAAACAGCTTTTATTTTAAACAGTTTTCAATTTAGGGAATGTGAGATATATTTAGACTAGTGAATTTATAGAATATTGGAAAATTTTATTTTAAACACTCTTCATAATTTGCCTCATGCTCTTCCAGCTGTGGTGTACAAAAGAAATATGAAAAAATGTGTAGCCATTTTTTCTAGAAAGTCGCTCATGACTGAACACTGTATGTCAACTTTTATTTGTAATATCATTTTGTGTCTCTTTGTTTTGACAAATGCAAAATGAGACAAACATTTCAAGCCATATTTTTAGCTATAAATACTTGACTAAGTAATATTTGTTTTCATCTTTCTTTTTAAAGATAACCTGTCGAAACTTTGTTGGGAAGCAGCTCAAGATTAATGCTCCAACCAATAAAGTGACACATACAGGAAACTGGGCAGATTTACTAAAAAAGCTCATCAGTTCAGGTCAGAACCAACATTCGCTTGAAGTTCTCTGTTTTCTTTAAATCAGGGTTTGCCAATGTGTTCTCCATGTCAAATCATCCATAATTAAAACATTCGTAAAATTTCTTTTGCAGATTTATTTGACTCAAAGTAATCCATTTGATATTACTATCTTATGTTGATATAAATGATGTAAATGTCCCTTAAGATGGATAAAAACATTTTTGTTAATTATAACTTGTTGTTCATGGGTGGTGCTGAGTCAGTTCTGACTCACAGTGACCTGTGTACCATAGAACGAAACACTGCCTGGGCCTGCACCATCCTCATAATCCTTGCTTGAGCCCATTGTTGCAACCACTGTGCAGTCCACCTCATTGAGGGTCTTGCTCTTTTTCTCTAACCCTCTGCTTTACCAAGCATGATGTCCTTCTCCAGCGACTGGTTCCTCCCGATAACACGTCCAAAGTATGTGAGATGAAGTCTCGCCACCCTCACTTCCAAGGAGCATTCTGGCTGTACTTCTTCCAAGACAGATTTGTTCGTTCTTCTGGAAGTTCGTGATGTATTCACTATTTTTCACCAACACCATAATTCAAAGGCGTCAATTTCTTCAGTCTTCCTTATTTATTGCCCAGCTTTCACATGCATATGAAGTGATTGAAAATACCATGGCTTGGGTCAGGCACACTTTAGCCCTCAAGATGACATTTTTGCTTTTTATAAGTTACATTTTAAGTTAAAGAAAGCGAATAAAAAGAAAGGTGATAAGCAATTAACGGGAAAAATAAAGATAGGAGATGGCTGTTTTGTACATTTTTCCCTGTTGTTTTGTTTGTTTATTTTTAAACTCACTTGGGGACTCTTCAGATTGACCTTTTTATATTTTCTTTATTCATCTTGACTCCCATAATAACTTCCATTTCCATAACCAAAATAGAGTATTTATCCATTGGCTTTTTTTTTCTTTTTATAATTTTTATTGTGCTTTATGTGACAGTTTACAAATCCAGTCAGTCTCTCATACAAAAACCCATATACACCTTGCTACACACTCCCAATTATTCTCCCCCCGCTCTCTCCCTCCACTCTCTCTTTTTGTGTCCATTTCGCCAGCTTCTAACCCCCTTGACCCTCTCATCTCCCCTCCAGGCAGGAGATGCCAACATAGTCTCAAGTGCCCACCTGATCCAAGAAGCTCACTCCTCACCAGTGTCCCTCTCCAACCCATGCCTGCAGAGTTGGCTTCGGGAATGGTTCCTGTCCTGGGCTAACAGAAGGTCTGGGGGCCATGACCACTGGGGTCCTTCTGGTCTCAGTCAGACCATTAAGTCTGGTCTTTTTATGAGAATTTGGGGTCTGCATCCCACTGCTCTCCTGCTCCCTCAGTGGTTCTCTCTTGTGTTCCCTGTCAGAGCAGTCATCGGTTGTAACCGGGCACTATCTAGTTCTTCTGGTCTCAGGATGATGTAGTCTCTGGTTCATGTGGCCCATTCTGTCTCTTGGGCTCGTAATCACCTTGTGTCCTTGGTGTTCTTCATTCTCCTTTGATCCAGGTGGGTTGAGACCAATTGATGCATCTTAGATGGCCGCTTGTTAGCGTTTAAGACCCCAGACGCCACTCTCCAAAGTGGGATGCAAAATGTTTTCTTAATAGATTTTATTATGCCCCTTGACTTAGATGTCCCCTGAAACCATGGTCCCCAAACTCCCACCCCTGCTACGCTGGCCTTTGAAGCATTCGGTTTATTCAGGAAACTGCTTTTGGTTTAGTCCAGTTGTGCTGACCTCCCCTGTATTGTGTGCTGTCTTTCCCTTCACCTAAAGTAGTTCTTATCTACTATCTAATTAGTGAATGCCCTCTCCCATCCCCCCGCCTCTTGTAACCACAAAAGAATGTTTTCTTCTCAGTTTAAACTATTTCTCAAGTTCTTATAATAGTGGTCTTATACAATATTTGTCCTTTTGCAACTGACTAATTTCACTCAGCATAATGCCTTCCAGGTTCCTCCATGTTATGAAATGTTTCACAGATTCCTCACTGTTCTTTATCGATGCATAGTATTCCACTGTGTGAATATACCTAATTTATTTATCCATTCATCCATTGATGGGCACCTTGGTTGCTTCCATCTTTTTGCTATTGTGAACAGTGCTGCAGTAAACATGGGTGTGCGTATATCTGTTCGTGTAAAGGCTCTTATTTCTCTAGGATATATTCTGAGGAGTGGGATTGCTGGATCCTATGGTAGTTCTATTTCTAGCTTTTTAAGGAAGCGCCAAATCGATTTCCAAAGTGGTTGTACCATTTGACATTCCCACCAGCAATGTATAAGTGTTCCAATCTCTCCACAGCCTCTCCAACATTTATTATTTTGTTTTTTGGATTAATGCCAGCCTTGATGAAATCTCATTGTAGTTTTGATCTGCATTTCTCTAGTGGCTAATGATCGTGAACATTTCTTCATGTATCTGTTAGCTACTTGAATGTCTTCTTTAGTGAAGTGTCTGTTCGTATCTTTTGCCCATTTTTTAATTGGGTTATTTGTCTTTTTGCAGTTGAGTTTATGCAGTATCATGTAGATTTTAGAGATCGGGTGCTGATTGGAAATGTCGTAGCTGAAAACTTTTTCCCAGTCTGTAGGTAGTGTTTTTACTCTTTTGGTGAAATCTTTGGATGAGCATAGGTGTATGATTTTTAGGAGCTCCCAGATCATGGTCTGTTTCTTTATGTGACTTGATATTGACTGTTGTCTCTGAGCCATCATTAAGTTATTGTATTAGTTTATGCTTACTGTTTCGTAGCTTCTTGTTTTGTTTTGTTTTGGTGTACCCTGTGGGTTGCTTGAGTGAGATAGCTTGATTGTTTTTGCTTTTGGAGGTCTGACGTCCTGTCCCCAGATGGCTAGAGCTGTTACCCAGTATTCAGTCTAAGAGTCCATTTAGTTTTCTTGTATGAATTCAGCTCAGGTTTCCAGGTAGCTGATCATTAAGTGTGTGGTACAGGCTCTGTCCTACAGTCTTAGAGGGGCAGGGGTGATTGGCATATATACCGGTACCTGATTGGAGCAGGGGGTCATGCTCTGAACAAGGCATGGGTCTGAGAACTGAACCCTGAGTGTCTCTGAGGAAATCGCATCCCTGTTCCCTAGAGTGTGCAGGTGGGTGGGTTCTGCAGACAGACCATGGGCACCCAAAGTTTTTGGTTGTAAGGACTGGAAGGTATCAGTTATCTTTGGACCCCTGTTGTGGGTGGCTGGGTGATCTGAGTGGAGCTATCAGTCCTTAGTCTCTGCTGTAGATAGGTGAGGACCTTGTTTAGTAGGCAAAGCAATGTCAAACATCAAACACCCACCTCTCCACCACACAGCTGAAATGGTTGGAGTCCTCCAACAAGGGCCTATTCTCCCAAAATAGGCCCACACAGGTCCATGCAGAAGGGAAAGGTGCTCAAAGTCCATGTATGGTTTATGCCTGGACAGGAGCTGCTTCTGTCCTGATCTCCCCTGGTTAGTGGAGCTAGCAAATTATCTTTTCCCCCAGTTGCAAATTTTTTCCTTCCCCAAGGCTGGGAGGATGGCTCTAGGTGCTCAACAGTGCCTATCTCAGGCCCAGGGAATTCAGCCGCTGAAGCTGGCTTGGGGGTTGTGGAGAGGGATGAGGTAAAATATATGCAAGCTTTTGCCGAGAGCGCCGTTCTTCTCAGGTTCCGGAGGTGTGAGTAGCCTGTGTGGGTGGCTGCTTCTCCCTGAGGAAAAACTGCTGCCAAACGCTAGTACCAGCCCACTGCTGCCACTGACGCTCCAGGAATGGTACCTAAGGGGCTCCCCGTGATTCAGGTCTGGTAACTCGTCTCCGCTTCTGAATGGTCTCTTCCTCCCCCTGCCCCTCAGTTCATTTTCTAAGCTTGCCTTTGAAGCTCAGGGCTCCCAGCTTGTCACAAATATACTCATTTCACTTGTTTTTTTGAGTCTTTGTTGTAAAGAGGGCTTGTCTTAAGCATCTGTCTATTCTGCCATCTTGGGTCCGCCTCCTTTCCATTGGCTTTTTGATGGTGAATTTGTAGGTCTTTTAACTACAGCATAGGAGAAAGTTAAGGAACATCATGAATTCTTTGCTTTTAGCTGTTAAGCCATCTTGAAATGCTTTTGGGAGTGCTGCTTGTAGGAATGAGGCAGTAGAATAAGATGAAAATGAAAATAATGCCTGTTCTGAATTGTACTTTCTGGGTGTCACTGCTTCTGGTATAGAAAAGAAATTTCAGGTCTTCCCTTTGAAGGATTAGGATTCTTTCATCTATTTATCTATCCATTTTATGTATTTATTTTGTGTATATATGTGTGTCTGCATTTAGTTATTCATTAATTTATTCAATCAGTCAGTCATTCAGCAAACAGTATCTTCTATGTGATAAGCCCTGTACTGGGTACTGAGACCACACAGATGAATGAGACTTAATATTTGCAATCCAGGATCTTACAGTCTATTGCAGGCAATGAATAAATAAACCAGAGATTATAGTATAGAGTGATAAGAACCATAATATTACTACTACTATTGCTGCTTCTGCTATAAAGCAATAATACTTAACAGCTAGAATCTACTTTCAAGAAACTGCAAGTAATTCAGTGGGGTTAAAAGAAAAGGAAAAGGTAAAAGCTGAGTCTAGAATGGTTGGCAGCCTGGCAGGATGTAGATAGTAAAAGGTCATAGAAGACAGGACAAAGAGATCCAACTTTACCTTGATTGCTGAGGGGAATTAAAGAGGAAGGGGAAATGACTGCATTCACATTTTTGAAAGAACCTTCTACAGCAGCTTGTGGAATGAACTGGAAGGAGAACACGTGGAAGCAGAGAGAGCAGCCACTGCTGACCAGTGTATTATGGTAGACACGATGAAGGCCTAAGCTTAGGCAGTGAGAATAGAATAACGGACAGAGAAAGGGAGACGAAATCCACAGGACTTTGTTCTGAACTGGGAGATGTCAGAGATGAATGAGGAAGGGAGGAGTTTAAGTTGCCTTGGTTTCTGGCTTGGGTGGCTATATAGGGAGGAGTTTAAGTTGCCTTGGTTTGTGGCTTGGGTGGCTAGATGGATGGTGATGCCTTCCACTCAGAAAGGAAAGCTGAACGGAGGGGCAGGTTAGAGGAAAGAATGTTTTGGAATTACAGAGTTTGAGGTTCCTGGGTGATAACTGAGTAGAGCTATCCAGTCTATGGTTGGATATACTAGTAAGGTACTCTCAGAGAATTGGTTTGGAGACAATATGTATTTTAGTCATCAATATATTGGTGGTGGTTGAAGTCAGGGGCTTGTATAAGGTAACCCAGGCAGAGTTATGTGGAGGGTAGATCTGAGGATGGCCTCCTGGATAACACCAACTTTTGGGAAATAGCATCAGCCAGAATGGGTGAGGTTATACAGCGGTAACAAACAACCCAAAAATTTCATTGCCTTAACACACAAAAGAAGTATATTTCTTGATGATGCTATAATAATCAAGGAGGTTGACTACAGCACCTCTGCTCATCATGGGTTGATGAAATCTCCACCTGGACACAATATTCCATGATCAGCAAGGCAGGAAACAATATTAATATTACTCTATAGAATAACTACTCCAACAGGTGCATAGTGGCTGGTTAAGAACACAACCTTTGAAGCCAGACCTCATGTACGTATACTATATGCCTGATGCTAAGAGCGTGACATGGATTCTCTCATTTAATCATTATAAGAACTCCAATACAAGAATGATTATTATGTGTTGTACATCAGGGCTACTTAAAAATGCTTTGTGAATATTAACTTAACAACCACCTACTGAGGTAGGTTTATTATTATTTCCATTTTCAGGCAGGAAAAGTTGTTGTTAGGTACTGTCGAGTTCGTTCCGACTCATAGTGACCCTATGCACAACAGAACAAAGCACTGCTCGGTCCTGTGCCATCGTTATAATCATTGTTATGTTTGAGCTCATTGTTGCAGCCACTGTGTCAGTGCACCTCATTGAGGGTCTTTCTCTTTTCCGCTGACCCTGTACTTTGCCAAGCATGATGTCCTTCTCCAGGGACTGATCCTTCCTGACAACATGTCCAAAGTGTGTAAGACGCAGTCTCGGCATCCTTTCTTCTAAGGAGCATTCTGGTTGTACTTCTTCTAAGACAGATTTGTTCATTCTTTTGGCAGTCCATAGTATATTCAATATTCTTTGCCAACACTGCAATTCGAAGGCATCAGTTCTTCTTTGGTCTTCCTTATTCATTGTCCAGCTTTCACATACATATGATGCAATTGAAAATACCATGGCTTGGGTCAGGTGCACCTTAGTCTTCAAGGTGACGTCTTTGCTCTTCAACACTTTAAGGAGGTCTTTTGCAGCAGATTTGCATAGTGCAATGTGTTGTTTGATTTCTTGACTGCTGCTTCCATGGGCGTTGATTGTGGATCCAAGTAAAATGAAATCCTTGACAACTTCAATCTTTTCTCCATTTATCATGATGTTGCTCATTGGTCCAGTTGTGAGGATTTTTGTTTTCTTTATGTTGAAGTGCAATCCATACTGAAGGCTGTAGTTTTTGATCTTCATTAGTAAATGCTTCATGTCATTATAATACTTTACTTTGTCTTCTCGAGCTGCCCTTTGAAATCTGCTGTTCAGTTCTTTTACTTCATCATTTCTTCCTTTGCTTTAGCTGCTTGATGTTAGTAAGCAAGTTTCAGAGTCTCCTCTGACATCCATCTTGGTCTTTTCTTTCTTTCCTGTCTTTTCAATGACCTCTTGCTTTCTTCACTTGTGAAGTCCTTGATGTCATTCCACAACTCGTCTGGTCTTTGGTCACTAGTGTTCAATGTGTCAAATCAATTCTTGAGATCGTCTCCAAATTCAGGTGGGATATACTCAAGGTCATATTTTGGCTCAGGTGTACTTGCTCTGATTTTCTTTAGTTTCAGTTTGAGCTTCCATATGAGCAATTGATGGTCAGTTCCACGATCGGCCCCTGAACTTGTTCTGACTGATGATATTGAGCTTTTCCCTTGTCTCTTTCCACAGATGTAGTCGATTTGATTCCTGTGTATTCCATCTGGTGAGGTCCATGTGTATAGTCGCTGTTTATGTTGATGAAAGAAGGTATTTGCAGTGAAGAAGTCGTTGGTCTTGTAAAATTCTATAATTCGATCTCTGGCATTGTTTCTATCACCAAGGCCATATTTTCCAGCTACCGGTGCTTGTTTCCAACTTTCGCATTCCAATCACTAGTAATTATCAATGCATCCCAATTGCATATTCGATCAATTTCAGACTGCAACAGCTGATAAAAATCTTCTATTTCTTCAT
The DNA here is from genome assembly GCF_030014295.1 of Loxodonta africana. Classification (NCBI taxonomy): domain Eukaryota; kingdom Metazoa; phylum Chordata; class Mammalia; order Proboscidea; family Elephantidae; genus Loxodonta; species Loxodonta africana. The sequence goes on along the minus strand of NC_087345.1, from coordinate 35,075,090 downwards.
CTTTGGCCTTAGTGGTTGGTGCGTAAATTTGAATAACAGTCGTATTAACTGGTTTTCCTTGTAGACTTATGGATATTATCCTATCACTGACAGTGTTGTACTTCAGGATAGATCTTGAAATGTTCTTTTTGGCAATGAATATACCACCATTCCTTTTCAAGGTGTCATTGCCAGCATAGTAGACTGATTTTGTCTGATTCAAAATGGCCAGTACCAGTCCATTTCAGCTCACTAATGCCCAGGATGTCGATGTTTATGTGTTCCATTTCATTTTTGACCATCTCCAATTTTCCTAGATTCATGCTTCATACATTCCAGGTTCTGATTCTTAATGTATGTTTGCAGCTGTTTCTTCTCATTTTGAGTCATGCCACATCAGCAAATAAAGGTACCGAAAGCTTTATTCCATCCATGTCATTAAGGTCAACTCTACTTTGAGGAGGCAGCTTTTCCCCAGTCGTCTTTTGAGTACCTTCCAACCTGAGGGGCTCATCTTCCAGCACTATATCAGACAGTGTTCCGCTGCTGTTCATAAGGTTTTCACTGGCTAATGCTTTTTAGAACTAGACTGCTGGGTCCTTCTTCCTAGTCTGTCCTAGTCTGGATGCTCAGCTGAAACCTGTCCTCCATGGGTGACCCTGCTGGTATCTGAGTACTGGTGGCATAGCTTCCAGCATCACAGCAACACACAAACCCCCACAGTACGACAAACTGACAGATGTGTGGGGGCAGGAAAAGAGAAGGTGGTAAATCATCCTCTAGCTCTTAAAGCTTCTACTTGGAAATGACACGTCACTCTGCTGGCGCTTCATTGGTCAGACTTAAAAGGGGTGGGGAAGTGTGATCCTACTAAGTATCCAGGATAAAGAGAAATAGAATATGTGAAGAGCCATAATGACTGTCATAGGAGCAAACAGAGGAGGAGCAACCTCTGAAAGAGATTGAAACATAGCCTTAGATGTGGGAGGTAAAACAGATGTGAGTGATAGAAATGAGGCCCAAGGCAGGGGTGAAGTTTAAGGAAAAGAAAGCAGTTTTTAATCAGAGAAAGACCTTGCAAGAGGACAGAGCTGTCTGCTGTATCTGGTAATATGGGAGGTCATTGTCATTGACTTTTTTGCTATGACACCCCATCTTGGGGCCTTGCTTTAGCTGTCCCCTTCCTGAATTTCTCTCCCCTCACCTAGATATTTGACTGACAAACTCCTCACCTCCTTTAAGTGTTTGTGCACATCTCTTTTCAATGAAGACTATATTGACCATTCTATTTAAAACTGTACTTTGCCTGTTGTTAGGTGCTGTTAAGTTGGTACTGACTCATAGTGACCCTATCTAGGTACAACAGAATGAAACGCTGCTCCATTTTGCACAATTCTCACTGTCATTGCTATGTTTGAGCCCATTGTTGCAGCCGCTGTGTCAGTCTGTCTCCTCGAAGGTCTTCCTCTTTTTCACTGACCCTCTACTTTACCAAGCATGATGTCCTTTTCCAGGGATTGGTCCTTCTTGATAACATGTCCAAAGTATGTGAGACACAGTCTCGCCATCCTTGCTTCTAGTAAGCATTCTGGCTATACTTCTTCCAAGACAGATGTGTTTGTTCTTTTGGCAGTCCATGGTATATTCATTATTCTTTAACCAACACCATAATTCAAATGTATCAGTTCTTCTTCTGTCTTCCTTATTCATTGTACAGCTTTCACATGGATATGAGGTGATTGAAAGCACCGTGGCTTGGGTCAGGCACGTCTTCGTCTTCAGAGTGACATCTTTGCTTTTTAACACTTTAAAATGGTCTTTTGCAGCAGATCTGCCCAATACAATACGTCATTTCATTTCTTGACTGCTGCGTCCGTGGGTGTTGATTGTAGATCCAAGTAAAAGGAAATCCTTAACATCTTCAATATTTTCTCCATTGATAATGATATTGCTTATTGGTCCAGTTGTGAGGATTTTTGTTTTCTTTATGTTGAGGTGTAACCCATACTAAGGGCTGTGGTCTTTGATCTTCATTAGTAAGTGATTCAAGTCCTCTTCACTGTCAGCAAGAAAGGTTGTGTCATATGCATATTGCAGGCTGTTAATGAGTCTTCCTGCAATCCTGATGCCACGTTCTTCCTCGCGTAGTCCAGCTTCTCAGATTATTTGCTCAGCATACAGATTGAATAAGTACAGTGAAAGGATATAATCCTAACGCACACCCTTTATGATTTTAAACTACTCGGTATTCCCTTGTTCTGTTTGAACTACTGCCTCTTGGTCCATGTACAGGTTCCTCATGAGCACAATTAAGTGTTTTGGAATTCCCATTCTTTGCAATATTATCTGTAATTTGTTATGATCCACACAGCTGAATGCCTTTGTATAGTCAATGAAACACAGATAAACATCTTTCTGGTATTCTCTGCCTTCAGCCAAGATCCATCCGACATTGGCAGTGATATCCCTCGTTCCATGTCCTCTTCTGAATCTGGCTTGAATTTCTGGCATTTCCCTGTTGATGTACTGCTGGAACCATTTTTGAAAGATCTTCAGCAAAATTTTACTTGCGTGTGATATTAATGATATTGTTCAATAATTTCTGCATTATTTTGGATCACCTGTCTTTAGAATGAGCACAAATATGGATCTCTTTCAGTCAGTTGGCCAGGTAGCTAGCTGTCTTCCAGATTTCTTGGTGTAGACAAGTGATCGCTTCCAGTGTTGCACTTGTTTGTTGAAACATCTAATTTGATATTCTGTGAGTTCCTGGAGCTTTGTTTTTTACCAGTGCATGTAGTGCAGCTTGAATTTCTTCCTTCAGTATCATCGGTTCCTGATTATATGTTGCTCCTGAAATGGTTGAATGTTGACCAATTCTTTTAGGTACAGTGACCCTGTGTATTCCTTCCTTCTTCTTTTGATATTTCCTGCATCATTCAGTATTTTGCCTGTAGAATTCTTCAGTAGTGCAACTTGAGGCTTGAATTTTTTCTTCAGTTCTTTCAGCTTGAGAAATGCCAAGCGTGTTCTTCCCTTTTGGTTTTCTAACTCCAGATCTTTGCACGTTTCATTATAATACTGTATTTTGTCTTCTTGAGCTAGCTGTCCTTTGAAATCTTCTGTTTAGTTCTTTTACATCATTTTTTCCTTTTGCTCTAGCTGCTTGATGTTCAAGAGCAAGTTTCAGAGTCTCTTCTGACATCCTTTTTGGTCTTGTCCTTCTTTCTGTTTAATGACCTTTTGCTTTCTTGATGTATGATGTCGTTGATGTCATTCCACAACTTTTCTGTTCTTTGGTCATTAGTGTTCAATCTGTCAAATTTGTTCTTGAGATGGTCTCTAAATTCAGGTGGGATATACTAAATGTTGTATTTTGGCTCTCGTGGACTTGCGCTAATTTTCTTCAGCTTCAAATTGAACTTGCATATGAGCAATTGATGGTTTGTTATGTAGTTGGGGCTTGGTGTTGTTTTGGCTGATGATACTGAGCATCTCCATCATCTCTTTCCACAGGTGTAGTCCATTTGATTTCTGTGTATTCCATCCAGTGAGGTCCACATGTATAGTCACTATTTATGTGGTTGAGAATGATATTAGCAATGGGACAGCCTACTCTCTCCCAATTTCTCTTATTCTGCTTTATGTTTTCTTTTTTCTGAAACACTTATCACTGTTTCTCATACTGTATAATTTAGTTTTTACTACATTTATTGACTAGATATCTGTCTCCCTTGCTAAAATGTAGATTCCGTGGAGACATGTATCTTTGTTTCATTCACTGGTATAATCTGATTGCCTATGTCAGTGTCTAAAACATAAACAAACACCAAACCAGTTGCCATTGAGTCAGTTCTGACTCATGGCAACCCCATGTATGTCAGAGTGAAACTGTGCTTCGTAGGGTTTTCAGTACTGTGACTTCTCAGAAGTAGATTGCCATGCCTTTCTTCTAGTCACCTCTGGGTGGATTCATATGTTCATAAGCAGGTCGAATCTTCTGTATGTCACCGTGACACAGAGATGTTGCAATTTTCTTTCAAAAGACCAAGTATACTCTTGATGCTTTTCACACTAGATTGCTGCTTTAGAACATCATAGATTTCCTTCTGGCATAAGAGCATTTGGTGGTAATGCTTGATACATTTAATTCTTCAGAACAGATATAGTAACGCTCCAGTGCCTAGGAACATTTGGTGTTCTCATTATTTAACAGCATCCTATTCTCCCTTCAACTATTTAATAATGCATATGTAATTTGGTATAGTCTCTGTAGAATTTGGAGAAGTGAGAATACCTCACTTTATAGATTATTCTTGTATGGATGAGTAACCTGCCTGCTTGTTAAGCTCCGTAGGGGAGACAACTCCACAGATATGCCTTTTATCGCAGCTGTTTTGCATTCTGTCTGGGATTTTTTTTGTTGTTTGTTTTCAGTTTTGACCTTACTGGTATTTAGGTTCTCTGATAGGGTGATTCAGTCCTCAGGTGTGTTGCAATTGCCAACCCTTTGGCAGGTGTGTTTCATTAGTGTCTCTGGGCATTTGGATTGATGTGACCAAGTGTTCAGAAAGCAGCCCAAATCTCAAATCACTCCCTCGAATCCATCCTTGGTGGGCCCATCTCTCAGGAGTCATTGACATTTCAGTTTTAATTTCCACATTAGTACAATTGAAAGACACAGTAATTTTTTTCCTTCTTTTTTATTTTTACTGACCTATTTCAAACGGTAGAGCCTATTAGTGCCTTTGGAATAGCTTCTTTAATTATCCATGGAAGTTTTCAGAGAGCTGTGCGGATAAGACCTCTGAAGCTAATGGTATTTCCTCATTGCTTTGCATCATTTATCTCATGTAGCCACAAAAACACCAACAGAACCTTAATTAGACTGCAAGAAATAAGGTGTATGAGAGTCTGAAGAAAGGAAAAACAAACAAGAAAACATTCTTTAGGAAAAAAGCAAAAGACGAATGATTTGTTGGCATATATCAAAAAAAATTTTTTTTTATCTGATAAAAAGTAGCAGGATGATTTTGAGAACTCAAATTTTAAAGGTGGCAAACATCTCTCCTTCTGCCTTCTTATTTTCCCTTATCACTGGCATGCCTTTGTGAATTTTTATTCTAGAAGGTAAGTTCTGTGAGAGCAGAGGCTATGTCTGTCTTATTCACTTTTATTCCTTGGTGACTATCATGGTGCCTAGTACTGGTAAGTGCTCAATATATATTCTAAAAATATATGATTAACAATTATAATGAGAGCCTCCATCTATTGAATGCTTACTTTTGATAGGTAGTGTATTAGACACGTCATATAAAAACCAAACCAAGCCCACTGCCATCGAGTCGATTCTGACTCATAGCGACTGTATAGGACAGAGTAGAACTGCCCCATAGAGTTTCCAAGGAGCACCTAGTAGATTCGAACTGCCGACATATTGGTTAGCAGTCGTAGCACTTAACCACTACGCCACCAGGTTTTCCGGACACCTTCATATATAGGTTAAAACAGTAACCCTTTGAAGTAAATACTATCCTCCCAATTTTAACAAATATTTAAAACTAAGGTCCCCAAAAGTAACTGTTTCAAATTGCTACAGCATTAATCAAATCATAAAAGCCTTCCTCCCTTTCCTTTGCTTGCTTAACTGCTTTCCCTGATTTCACTATCTAAAGGGAAAAAAGATAAAGGCCAACTTCATGAATTCTTGCCAGGAAAAAAAAAAAAACGCACACACACAACAGAGGAGAAATCCACAATCTTCAAGGTGTTATGATAAGGGTAGAGCTGGGAAAACTAGGAGGTCTGCCTTCTCGGGATCATATATGGCTGAGCAGTGCCTGGAGGAGGGGGAGATTGAGAAAGCAAGATGGTGGGGACAGGATGGAGTAGACAGCAGAGTGAAAGTGGTAGGCTAGAAGAGTGACAGCTACCTGGGGAGTTGATAAGACCTGTTGGCCCTGGTGGCACAGTGATTAAGTGTTTGGCTACTAACCAAAAGTTCAGTAGTTTGAATCCACCAACCGTTTCTTGGAAACCTTATGGGGCAATTGTACTCTGTCCTATAGGGTCAGTATGAGTCAGAATTGAAACAATGGGTTTGATTTTTTTGGTTTTATTGTTGCCTAAGTATTTGATTCTTTAAGAATGTATGATAAGGAAGTCTGTTAGGACTGGCTTGCTGCAGGACCAATGCTTTTTTTTAATAAGGTCATGCTCTTGACTTGACTAGAGCCTCCGAGACTTCTAGACATTGGAGTAGGTACGTGAGAGATGTGGTACCTGTGACCACAGAATGTAACTCTGTGTTACTGTGTCCACCAGCACCCCCTGCTGTCTGGGCTTACAAGGATCCCAGGCTTTTTCCTTCATTCATTGTTCTCAGGCTTATTCCTGTCCCATTCTCAAACCCTCTCTGTGCCCCAGCAGGCCTCAAATCTGGGCCACTGCTTACTCTCTGAAATCTGAAGGCCTTAGGCAGACCATCTGGGAAAGACCTAAGTACTTTTATCTTTTCTTTTTTCCTACCTTTTCTAAGGGCTTAAACAAGTTAATATCCTCACCTTCACTATTCTTCCTTTGTAAAATGTGAATAACATTTACCTCTACCACTTTGTAAAGTGATGTGAGGATCAATTGAAATGAAGAACAATAGCAGTGGTTATTAATAACGTTTATTCTAGCCATTTAGCTTTGAAAACTTGTAGTCCTTCATCCATTCAGCACATGTTTTTCTGAGCACCCAGCATGTAGTAGATATTGTTATAGATTCTGGAGATAGAGTAGTGAACAAAAATCCCTTCCCTTGTGGACCTTACATTCTAGTGGGGAAAAACAGTCAACACTCAAGTAAACGTGTAGTATGCAGGTGATGATGCTGCTATGGAGAAAAGAGAAGTGGGGAAGGAGAAGTGTTACAATTTTAAATGGAATGACCAAGGAGGTCCTCATTGAGAATTTAACATCTGAGCAATAGTCTTAAGGAGATGAGGAAGCAAGACATGGGGATTTCTGCAAGAAGAATGTTCTAGGCCAAAGTGAACTCCTGGTGCCAAGACCCTGAGGTGGGAGCATGCCTTGTAGGGGAGGAAGTTGGGAGGAAAGAGTAAGAGAAGGGGTCAGAGTGATCATAGGGGTCAGTTCATTAGGGGCCTTGTAGATCTCTTTAAGGACTTTGGTGTTTGCTCTAGATAACGGGGAGCCAGTGGAAGATTTGAATTTTTAGTGAGGTAGGAAGCCAGCCCATTAGCTTAGAAAGGATGGGGAAGAGGTGATTGCCACATATGTTTTCTTCACATCAGTAATTAACCACTATCCTGTCACTTCTAACATTGAATTATTCCTGTGTTCCTTCTTTATCTCTGTTGCTGCCACCTTAAAAAAAAAAACCAAACTGTTTGCCGTCAATTCCAACTCATAGTGGCCCTATAGAAGAGTAGAACTGCCCCATAGGGTTTCCAAGGAGTACCTGGTGGATTTGAACTGCTGACCTTTTGTTTAGCAGCCGTAGCTCCTAACCACTACACCACTGGGGTCTCCACTACCACCTTAGTCAAGTTGAAAGCACACAATGTCTGTGCTGTTACACCTTAAGAGTCTCTCAGCCACCAACTTTTTTCTTTTGCAATCTGGCATATACAACTGTCTCTCCCTAAAATACCAATCTCTTTCTGTCAGGGTTCTACTCAAAAACCTTCCTTGCCTTCCCATCAAAAAGGATAAAGTCTGCTTACCTCAGTGAGAAATTTAGGACTCTGACAAGCCCCTCTTTGTTCAGCAAGACAGGCTATGTCATCTCAGCAGGCCATGAACTCACTACCCTTCCTACTGCTTCTATCATCTGATTGTATAAACTAGTTCTGTGGCCTAAGGGAAGCTATCAGACTTCTCTATCTACCTCATTTTCCTCATCTATAAAATAAGGGTTATAATGGAACATATGGTTCTTTTTAGGATTCGATAAGACTATCACAGGAAAATTATTTAGAAAATTCTAGCACAGAGCAAGTACTCAATAAACCTAAAAAAAAAAACCTAAGTACTCAATAAACCTAAGTAGCCATTAATATTACTATTGTTGGTTGTTATTATTTTTATTTTTCCGACTAAAACTGCTGGCCTCTTTCTTCCTTATCGAATCCTCCCTGTCCTCTAAGACAAAGGTGGTCTATTTTGTCCCAGACAGAGTCTTTGTTGCTCATCTTCTCTAGCCTATACTATCTCTCTCTATTCTATATTCCCCTTATAGTAGTGCATATCCATATACTCTGTGCAAATGTGATTTTAGTACTCTAACGTTGGAATACCCTAAACTTCTTTAGGGCAAAGGTCATGGCTGTTTACCTCTTACAGCCTCATTACCTAGAAAGTTTCTGTACTGTCAAACTATCAAGACCTTAGATTTTACAGGTCTTGAACAAGTCTAATGCTGTTGTGTTTAACTTGTTAAAGTAAATTCCTTTGTTATTAAATCCTGAAACCCAACATTCTTCTTTCTCCTGTGTCTGCCCGGTATGTGCAGCACATCTGCAGCCTGATTCCCAGAACTGTCTCTCACCTTCCAGAGACCTCACAAGAACTATCTCCCACGATCTCTCCCTTCCTGGCACTTTTCAGGAGCATTGGTTAGTTATACCCATCCCTCATGGCCTCATCTTCCAGTCCTCTGCATTCTCCTGTGTGAGAAATCTTTCCCTTCCTTCAAGAGACCAGTTGCCAGTCCCCAAGCTTCTTAGTTTCTTAATTTCGTCTTTTTCCCAAGGCACCCTTGCTTTGAAGAGGCTGCTGAAAAGGAGTAGATTATTTCATCTTTTATGATCAGCAAAAGAAAAAGTAGGAGGCTTCGTAAGGAAAATTGGCAAGATTCTAGAGTTATTTGCATTTCATAAGAATCAAAAGTTTTCTAAGGGTTTTTTTTCCAAAAAACTTTCAAATACACCAAAAAAAAAAAAAAAAAGATCCAAATGTTGAAACATCTGCTACAGATATGGGGGCTTTGAATATAGCAGCTTTGGTTTGGGACCAAGAAATCCTCTGAATTAGAAAGTATTTTGCTATTAGTTGGCTCGAGGCAGTATTTCATCTCAATGTTTTTCTTCCCTTTCCCTTCAGAATACAGCCATGCCAATGAGCTTGTCTGTGTGCCCGTGGATGTGACAGACACTTTGAAATGTTTTAGAGAAACCTTGGAAAAATCCAAATATCACAACAGATCAATCCGACACAGCAGAAAGTTACTGTCGTTATTTCTTGCACAGACACAAGGTAAAACACTTCTTCTATATCCCTTAATCTTTATTTTTATGGGGTTCCCACCCTGAGGCTCTACCAGATTCTGTTGCAATCTTCTTCCTTTTCTTCTTCCTTTCACCCACTTACATCCCCACTCTCTGTTGCCTTTCACTTTATTCTTCTTGTCAACTGCATCTCTCTTAAGCTTCAATCCAGCCAAGGCGTTTTCTCACTCACCTGCTTCGTACTTCTTTGAAACTAGCATACTTCCTTGAGTATAGTCCATCTGAAACCCATATTTGTTAATTTATTCATTCTGTACATCTGTGTTCTTACAATTTGCTCTTCAGGTATAGTGCTATGGTTTTGTTTTATTTTCATAAGTAGATGGGTTGATTCATACTGAATTTACTAGTTTTTTTTTTTCCCCAAAAGCATCAGTATTAAAGAAATAGATGCATTTTTTTTAAAGCATCAATGAGATATCTTAATATCTTAGATTTTGATTTTAGAGATTCTTTTTAACTTAAAGCAAGGTGCTCACTGTTGTTTACATTGCATTTGTTTTTTTGTTTCTCCACTTCCATCAACAGGTAAACTCAAACAAAGCAGGGCTTTGAGTGGTTAACCAGTAACCTTTGAGAAGATTATACTCAAATTTTGGCTGGGAAAAATCTGATATTTACATGACTTAAAATTATTTTAAATCCTAATTTAAATTTATGATCCTTGCTGTTCAAATTTATCAAAATAATTAGAAACTCTTTTTGTAATTTATTTTTTTTGTTGTTGTTGCTGAGAATATACACAGCAAAAAAATACACCAATTTAAGTTTCTACATGTACAACTCAGTGACATTGATTGGATTTTTTGAGTTGTGCAACTAATATCACCCTCCTTTTCTAAGTTGTTTCTCCCCCATTAACATAAACTCATTGCCCCTTAAGGTTCCTTTCGGATCTTTCGAGTTGCTGTTGTCAGTTTGCTCTCATATAAATATATCTTAAAAGACCATAATGCTCAAGGCAGACATTCTTTACTAGTTAAACTAAACTGTTGTTTGGTTAAGAAGGCTTCAGGGGATATTTTTAGTTTAAGCCTCAAACATTATCTTAGGGCAATAGTTTCAGTATTCATCCAGCCTCCATGGCTCCAGAAATTCTGGATATCATGCAAATTTGAAATTCTGTTCTACATTTCCTTCCTTTTGATCAAGATTCTTTTATAGAATCTTTGATCAAAATATTCAGAAATGGTAGCTGGGCACCATCCAGTTCTGGTCTCCTGGCAAAGGAGGCAGTTGTTCATGGAGGCTGTTAGGTGCACATTCCATTTCCTCCTCCTCTTCCTGACTCTCCTTCTTCCTCTGTTGTTCCAGGCAATAGAGACCAATTGTTGTACCTTAGATGGCCACTTGCAGGCTTTTAAGGCCCCAGCCACTACTCAAGGAGCTGGGAGGTAGAACAGAAGTACTAAACACGTTATTAAGCCAATTAATTGGAATGTCCCATGAAACCACGACCGTAAACCCTGAAACCAAGGAACCAATCTTATGAGATGTTCGGTTGTACATAAGCAGCCTCAGCAGCTACTCTTTTTTTGTTGTTGTTGTAAATATATCTATCACACAACTTTTGCCATTTAGAATAATATGAAACATTTAATATAATTATATTTTACAGTTATCAAAAATAGGTTTAACTTATACCTTATTGAGATACTAACTAATTTCCACTGAACTGATCTTTTAAAGGACCCCTGGTGGCACAGTGGTTAAGAGCTTAGCTGCTAACGAAAATGTCGGCAGTTCAAATCTACCAGGTGCCTCTTGGAAACCCTATGGGGCAGTTCTACTCTGTCCTGTAGAGTTCCTACGAGTCAGAATTGGCTTGATGGCAATGGGTTTGGTTTTATTTGTTTTTGATCTTTTAAAAGCGTGACTTAATTTTTTTTTAATTAAAAGCATGGAGGCTATTTAAAAGGAAGATATCTCAATCACTGTCAACCATTGTGAAGTATTTTATTGACAATTAATATACTTAATTTTTTAAAATATAATTAGTTTTCATTTCATATTGTACCTCTCTGCCATGCTGTTTTATGCAAATATATATTGTAGAGAGGAAAGCCACACCTTTTATTTCTGACAGGCAAAGTAGATATTAGAATAATATCCAAATATTTGGATAAAAATGAAGTTTTTTTTTAATATATACGAGTTTTTTTATGTAATTTTATAGCCATTTAAGGGTACTGTCACCAGATAGAAGCACGCTTTTATTTATTTAGTGAATATCCTTTTTGGGATCATGAAAGTCCTGGATCTCTAATCTAAGAGATTTGTGCTAAAAAGCTCTTTAGTAGAACAACTAAACTTAAATTATGCACTTTCAATTAAATTAAACTTTAGCCATAACACTTCTTTAGAGCAGTATTTAAAAGCAAATATAATTCCTAAGAATGATTTCCACCAATTCACTCTGAATCTCATTTGATACTAAAATCTTCTCAGCAGTTGATCCCCAGTCCTCATGCTGTAGACTTCAAAATCCATATTAACTTTTCTGTCCACTGCTTTTGACTACTTCCCCTAGAATATTTTCTTTCTTTCTTTTTTTTCTGTGTGTTCTCTGATCTTACAAAGAGACAGATTTCCCCACCCCCCACTCTTGTTTTTCTTTTTCAGCCCAGAGTACGGCTGTGTTGTTTCTATCCCAGAGGTTTCTGCCCCAGGGGCAAACAAACATTTTAGTGTTGGAAGCTGTTTAAAAAAGGCAAATCCAAACTGTGTAACTTCCACCATCCCCAAAAGAAGCAAAGCATAATCTCAACATTTACTTCCTGGCTAACTGCCCTTCTTTAGTGTTCTTATGCAATAACATGGTACAGAGCCTGTCGACATATACTGGGCTCCTCAGAAATGATATTAGATACTAAGTTTAAGGGAGCAGTATCCCTCAAACTGCAAATAAGCCTCAGCTATATATAAAATCTTCCCTTCCCCACCAACTGCCCATCTTTCTCCATTTTTTAATTTCTTCTTCTTTTTTTTTTTTTTAATGAATTTAGGAGACAGAGGAGGAATAAGCAATTCCAAATTTACCCCTGGAAAGGTGGAATTTTGTCTGGGAACAGAGGAGATGCATTTGCCAACGCCTCCTGACCTTTCTCAGGAACACTTCAGAGTTTCTAGTTCAGTGGAGAAAAGCAAACTCCCCTCTTCACAACTTGGACTTGTAATTTCTTCTTATTACAAAACCATTGGTAAGGTTTATTAGTTAGGTACTCGTTTTCTTTATTTTTTAACAGGTTAAACCCAATGCCGTTAACAGGTTATCAAGTCATAATTCACATACCATATGTTTCATCCATTTAAAATGCACAATTCAATGGCTTTTAGTGCATTCACTGACATGTACAATCATCACCATAATCAATTTTAGAACATTTTCATCACGTATTCATTTTCAATATGATTTTCTGCATTAATGTTGAGATTACAGTTGGACCTGTAATGTTATCTTTAAAAGTAGGATGAAAGAACTGGAAAATACATTCTATTCATATCCTTGTAGGCAGTGACAGAGCAGTGTGGAGACAGAAGAAGCTTCTAGCCACTCCTGTTTAAGCCCATTGCTGTAGCCACTGTGTCAGTCCATCTCATTGAGTGATTTCCTCTTTTCTGCTGACCCTCTGCTTTGCCAAGCATGATATCCTTCTTCAGGGACTGATCCTCCTGATAACACGTCCAAAGTGTGTAAGACAAAGCCTCACCCTCCTTCCTTCTAAGGAGCATTCTGGGTGTACTTTTTTTTTTTCTTTTACTTATTTTTTTATTGTACATTAGACAAAGATTTACAGAACAAACTAGTTTCTCATTAAAGAGTTAGTATTCATATTAATTTTATTCATATTGTTAGCACACATTGGTTAACAATCCCATGACATGTCAACACTCTCCCTTATTGACCTTGGGTTCCCTATTACCAGCTTTACTGTCCCCTCCTGCCTTCTAGCCATTGCCTCTGCGCTGTTGTATCCCTTCAGTCTTGTTCTGTTTTATGGGCCTGTCTAATCTTTGGCTGAGGGTGAACCTCAGGAATGACTTCATTACTGAGCTGAAAGGTGTCCGGGGACTATACTCTAGGGGAAGAATTCTATCTTTTTTTTTTTTTAATTAACTTTTATTAAGCTTCAAGTGAACATTTACAATTCCAATCAGTCTGTCACATGTAAGTTTACATGTATCTTACTCCCTTCTCCCACTTGCTCTCCTCCTATTGAGTCAGCCCTTTCAGTCTCTCCTTTCGTGCCAATTTTGCCGTCTTCCCTCTCTCTCTATCTTCCCATCCCCCCTCCAGTCAAGAGTTGCCAACACACTCTCCAGTGTCCACCTGATTTAATTAGCTCTCTCTTCATCAGCATCTCTCTCCCCCCTGCTGACCAGTCCCTTTCATGTCTGATGAGTTGTCTTCGGGGATGGTTCCTATCCTGTGCCAACAGAAGGTCTGGGGAGCATGGCCACCGGGATTCCTCTAGTCGCAGTCAGACCATTAGGTATGGTCTTTTTATGAGAATTTGGGGTCTGTATCCCACTGATCTCCTGCTCCCTCAGGGGTTCTCTGTTGTGCTCCCTGACAGGGCAGTCATCGATTGTGGCCGGGCACCAACTAGTTCTTCTGGTCTCAGGATGATGTAGGTCTCTGGTTCATGTGGCCCTTTCTGTCTCTTGGGTTCTTAGTTGTTGTGTGACCTTGATGTTCTTCATTTTCCTTTGCTCCAGGTGGGTTGAGACCAATTGATGTATCTTAGATGGCCGCTTCTGGGTGTACTTTTTCCAGGACAGATTTGTTTCCTCTTTTGGCAGACCATGGTATATTCAGTATTCTTTGCCAACACCATAATTCAAAGGCATCAGTTCTTCTTCAGTCTTCCTTATTCATTGTCCAGCTTTAACATGAATGTGAGGTAATTGAAAATACTATGGCCTGGGTCAGGTGCACCTTAGTCCTCAAAGTGACATCTTCGCTTTTCAATACTTTAAAGAGGTCTTTTGCAGCAGATTTGCCGATGCATTGGGTCGTTTGGCCCTTGACTGCTGCTTCCGTGGGTGTTGATTGTGGATCCAAGTAAAATGAAATCCTTGACAACTTCAATCTTTTCTCCATTTATCATGATGTTGCTTATTGATCTACTTGTAAGGATTTTATTTTCTTTATGTTGAGGTATAATCCACACTGAAGGTTGCTATTAGCTTTCAGTTTGCATTCAAGAATAATGCGATTTGGAGGCGGGGCCAAGATGGCGGACTAGGGAGACGCTACCTCGGACCCCTCTTGCAACAAAGACTCGGAAAAACAAGTGAATCGATCAAGTACATAACAATCTACGAACCCTGAACAACAAACACAGATTTAGAGGCGGAAAACGAACAAATACAGGGAAGCAACGATTGTTTTCGGAGCCTGGAGCCAGCGTCCCAGTCAGCGGATTTTCTGGAAAAACTAGTTTCCCAGTGATGGCTCGGAGACAGCAGTCCATATCAAACCACATAAAGAAGCAGACCATGACAGCTTCTACAGCCCCCCAAACAAAAGAATCAAAATCTTTCCCAAATGAAGATACAATCCTGGAATTATCAGATACAGAATATAAAAAACTAATTTACAGAATGCTTCAAGACATCAGAAACGAAATAAGGCAAACTGCAGAAAAAGCCAAGGAACACACTGATAAAACTGTTGAAGAACTCAAAAAGATTATTCAAGAACATAGTGGAAAAATTAATAAGTTGCAAGAATCCATAGAGTGACAGCATGTAGAAATCCAAAAGATTACAATAAAATTACACAATTAGACAACACAATAGAAAGTCAGAGGAGCAGACTCGAGCAATTAGAATGCAGACTGGGACATCTGGAAGACCAGGGAATTAACACCAACATAGCCGGAAAAAAATCAGATAAAAGAATTTAAAAAAATGAAGAAACCCTAAGAATCATGTGGGACTCTATCAAGAAGGATAACTTGCGTGTGATTGGAGTCCCAGAACAGGGAGGGAGGACAGAAAACACAGAGAAAATAGTTGAAGAACTCCTGACAGAAAACTTCCCTGACATCATGAAAGACGAAAAGATATCTATCCAAGATGCTCATCGAACCCCATTTAAGATTGATCCAAAAAGAAAAACACCAAGACATATTATCATCGAACTCACCAAAACCAAAGATAAAGAGAAAATTTTAAAAGCAGCCAGGGAGAAAAGAAAGGTTTCCTTCAAGGGAGAATCAGTAAGAATAAGTTCAGACTACTCAGCAGAAACCATGCAGGCAAGAAGGGAATGGGACGACATATACAGAGCACTGAAGGAGAAAAATTGCCAGCCAAGGATCATTTATCCAGCAAAACTCTCTCTGAAATATGAAGGTGAAATTAAGATACTTACAGATAAACACAAGTTTAGAGAATTTGCAAAAACCAAACCAAAGCTACAAGAAATACTAAAGCATATTGTTTGGGCAGAAAACCAATAATATCAGATACCAGGACAACACAAGGTCACAAAACAGAACATCCTGATATCAATTCAAATAGGGAAATCACAAAAACAAATTAACATTAATTAAAAAAAAAATATAACAGGGAGTCACGGAAGTCAATATGTAAAAAATCACAATAATCAAAAAGAGGGACTAAATACAGGAGGCATAGAACGGCCATATGGAGAGTGATACAAGGCGATATAGAACAATACAAGTTAGGTTTTTACTTAGAAAAATAGGGGTAAATAATAAGGTAACCACAAAGAGGTATAACAACTCCATAACTCAAGATAAAAGCCAAGAAAAACGTAACGACTCAACAAACATAAAGTCAAACACTACGAAAATGAGGATCTCACAATTTACTAAGAAAAACGTCTCAGCACAAAAAAGTATGTGGAAAAATGAAATTGTCAACAACACACATAAAAAGGCATCAAAATGACAACACTAAACACTTATTTATCTATAATTACGCTGAATGTAAATGGACTAAATGCATCAATTAAGGGACAGAGAGTCTCGGACTGGATAAAGAAACACGATCTGTCTATATGCTGCCTACAAGAGACACACCTTAGACTTAGAGACACAAACAAACTAAAACTCAAAGGATGGAAAAAAGTATATCAAGCAAACAATAAGCAAAAAAGAAGAGGAGTAGCAATATTAATTTCTGACAAAATAGACTTCAGACTTAAATACACCACAAAGGATAAAGAAGGACACTACATAATGATAAAAGGGACAATTGATCAGGAAGACTTAACCATATTAAATATTTATGCACCCAATGACAGGGCTGCAAGATACATTAATCAAATTTTAACAGAACTGAAAAGTGAGATAGACACCTCCACAATTATAGTAGGAGACTTCAACACACCACTTTCGGAGAAGGACAGGACATCTAGTAAGAAGCTCAATAGAGACACGGAAGACTTAATTACAACAACCAACCAACTTGACCTCATTGACTTATACAGAACTCTCCACCCACCTGCTACAAAGTATACTTTTTTTTCTAGCGCACATGGAACATTCTCTAGAATAGGCCACATATTAGGTCATAAAACAAACCTTTGCAGAGTCCAAAACATCAAAATATTACAAAGCATCTTCTCAGACCACAAGGCAATAAAACTAGAAATCAATAACAGAAAAACTAGGGAAAAGAAATCAAATACTTGGAAAATGAACAATACCCTCCTGAAAAAAGACTGGGTTATAGAAGACATCAAGGAGGGAATAAGGAAATTCATAGAATGCAACGAGAATGGAAATACTTCCTATCAAAACCTCTGGGACACAGCAAAAGCAGCGCTCAGAGGCCAACTTATATGGATAAATGCACACATACAAAAAGAAGAAAGAGCCAAAACCAGAGGACTGTCCCTACAACTTGAACAAATAGAAAGTGAGCAACAAAAGAATCCATCAGGCACCAGAAGAAAACAAATAATAAAAATTAGAGCTGAACTAAATGAATTAGAGAACAGAAAAACAATTGAAAGAATTAACAAAGCCAAAAGCTGGTTCTTTGAAAAAATTAACAAAATTGATAAACCATTGGCCAGACTGACTAAAGAAATACAGGAAAGGAAACAAATAACCCGAATAAGAAACGAAAAGGACCACATCACAACAGAACCAACTGAAATTAAAAGAATCATATCAGATTATTACGAAAAATTGTAGTCTAACAAATTTGAAAACCTAGAAGAAATGGATGAATTCCTGGAAAAACACTAACTACCTAAACTAACACATTGAGAAGTAGAACAACTAAATAGACCCATAACAAAAAAAGAGGTTGAAATGGTAATCAAAAAACTCCCAACAAAAAAAAGCCCTGGCCTGGACGGCTTCACTGCAGAGTTCTACCAAACTTTCAGAGAAGAGTTAACCCCAGTACTACTGAAGGTATTTCAAAGCATAGAAAATGACGGAATACTACCCAACTCATTCTATGAAGCCACCATCTCCCTGATACCAAAACCAGGTAAAGAATTACAAAAAAAGAAAATTACAGACCTATATCCCTCATGAACATAGATGCAAAAATCCTCAACAAAACTCTAGCCAATAGAATACAACAACATACCAAAAAAATAATTCACCCTGATCAAGTGGGATTTATACCAGGTATGCAAGGCTGGTTTAATATCAGAAAAACCATTAATGTAATCCACCATATAAATAAAACAAAAGACAAAAACCACATGATCTTATCAATTGATGCAGAAAAGGCATTTGACAAAGTCCAACACCCATTTATGATAAAAACTCTCACCAAAATAGGAATTGAAGGAAAATTCCTCAACATAATAAAGGGCATCTATGCAAAGCCAACAGCCCACATCACTCTAAATGGAGAGAACCTGAAAGCATTTCCCTTGAGAACGGGAACCAGACAAGGATGCCCTTTATCACCGCTGTTATTCAACATCGTGCTTGAAGTCCTAGCCAGGGCAATTAGGCTAGACAAAGAAATAAAAGGCATCCGGATTGGCAAGGAGGAGGTAAAATTATCTCTATTTGCAGATAACATGATCTTATACACAGAAAACCCTAAGGAATCCTCCAGAAAACTACTAATAGAAGAGTTCAGCAGAATATCGGGCTACAAGATAAACATACAAAAATGACTTGGATTGCTCTACATCAACAAAAAGAACATCGAAGAGGTAATAACCAAATCAATACCATTCACAGTACCCCTCAAGAAGATAAAATACTTAGGAATAAATCTTACCAAAGATGTAAAAGACCTATACAAAGAAAACTACAAAGTACTACTACAAGAAACTAAAAAGGACCTACTTAAGTGGAAAAACATACCTTGCTCATGGATAGGAAGACTTAACATAGTAAAAATGTCTATTCTACCAAAAGCCATCTATACATACAATGCACTTCCGATCCAAATTCCAATGTCATTTTTTAATGTGATAGAGAAACAAATCACCAACTTCATATGGAAGGGAAAGAAGCCTCGGATAAGCAAAGCATTACTGAAAAAGAAGAAGAAAGTGGGAGGCCTCACTCTACCTGATTTCAGAACCTATTATACAGCCACAGTAGTCAAAACAGCCTGGTACTGGTACAACAACAGACACATAGACCAATGGAACAGAATTGAGAACCCAGATATAAATCCATCCACATATGAGCAGCTGATATTTGACAAAGGACCAGTGTCAGTTAAGTGGGGAAAAGATAGTCTTTTTAACAAATGGTGCTGGCATAACTGGATATCCATTTGCAAAAAAATGAAACAGGACCCATACCTCACACCATGCACAAAAACTAACTCCAAGTGGATCAAAGACCTAAACATAAAGACTAAAACGATAAAGATCATGGAAGAAAAAATAGGGACAACCCTAGGAGCCCTAATACAAGGCATAAACAGAATACAAAACATTACCAAAAATGATGAAGAGAAACCAGATAACTGGGAGCTCCTAAAAATCAAACACCTATGCTCATCTAAAGACTTGTAAAAAGACCACCTACAGACTGGGAAAGAATTTTCAGCTATGACATCTCCGACCAGTGCCTGATCTCTAAAATCTACATGATTCTGTCAAAACTCAACCACAAAAAGACAAACAACCCAATCAAGAAGTAGGCAAAGGATGTGAACACACACTTCACTAAAGAAGATATTCAGGCAGCTAACAGATACATGAGAAAATGCTCTCGATCATTAGCCGTTAGAGAAATGCAAATTAAAACTAGATGAGATTCCATCTCACTCCAACAAGGCTGGCATTAATCCAAAAAACACAAAACAATAAATGTTGGAGAGGCTGCAGAGAGATTGGAACTCTTATACACTGCTGGTGGGAATGTAAAATGGTACAACCACTTTGGAAATCTATCTGGCGTTATCTTAAACAGTTAGAAATAGAACTACCATACAACCCAGAAATCCCACTCCTCGGAATATACCCTAGAGAAACAAGAGCCTTCACACAAACAGATATATGCACACCCATGTTTATTGCAGCTCTGTTTACAATAGCAAAAAGCTGGAAGCAACCAAGGTGTCCATCAACGGATGAATGGTTAAATAAATTGTGGTATATTCACACAATGGAATACTACGCATCGATAAAGAACAGTGACGAATCTGTGAAACATTTCATAACATGGAGGAACCTGGAAGGCATTATGCTGAGCGAAATTAGTCAGAGGCAAAAGGACAAATATTGTATAAGACCACTATTATAAGATCTTGAGAAATAGTAAACCTGAGAAGAACACATACTTTTGTGGTTACGAGGGAGGGAGGGAGAGGGTTTTTTATTGATTAATAGTAGATAAGAACTGCTTTAGGTGAAGGGAAAGACAACACTCAATACATGGAAGGTCAGCTCAATTGGACTGGACCAAAAGCAAAAGAGTTTCCGGGCTAAACTGAATGCTTCAAAGGTCAGCGGAGCAAGGGCAGGGGTTTGGGGACCATGGTTTCAGGGGACTTCTAAGTCAATTGGCAAAATACTTCTATTATGAAAACATTCTGCATTCCACTTTGAAATGTGGCGTCTGGGGTCTTAAATGCTAACAAGCGGCCATGTAAGATGCATCAATTGGTCTCAACCCACCTGGAGCAAAGGAGAATGAAGAACACCAAGGTCACACGACAACTAAGAGCCCAAGAGACAGAAAGGGTCACATGAACTAGAGACCTACATCATCCTGAGACCAGAAGAACTAGTTGGTGCCCGGCCACAATCGATGACTGCCCTGACAGGGAGCACAACAGAGAACCCCTGAGGGAGCAGGAGATCAGTGGGATGCAGACCCCAAATTCTCATAAAAAGACCATACTTAATGGTCTGACTGAGACTAGAGGAATCCCGGCGGCCATGCTCCCCAGACCTTCTGTTGGCACAGGACAGGAACCATCCCTGAAGACAACTCATCAGACATGAAAGGGACTGGACAGTGGGTGGGAGAGAGATGCTGATGAAGAGTGAGCTAATTATATCAGGTGGACACTTGAGATTGTGTTGGCATCTCATGTCTGGAGGGGGGACGGGAGGATAGAGAGACTGGGAAGCTGGCAAAATTGTCACGAAAGGAGAGACTGGAAGGGCTGACTCATTAGGGGGAGAGCAAATGGGAGTACAGAGTAAGATGTATATAAACTTATATGTGACAGACTGACTTGATTTGTAAACGTTCACTTGAAGCTCAATAAAAGTTAATAAAAAAAATAATGCGGTTTAAAATATTCTTGCAAATATAAGGAAATATTTTTCAGGAGCTGACATTTATTTGTTCTTTCACTTGATTAAAAATACAGATGTTCTCCAAGCCAGCAATCAAAGAAGTCTGAAAGTCCAGGCACTGCATGAACTTGGAAGTCTTCTCATCTTTGCAGAAAAGAAAAGGTAGTTTTTTTTAGGAGTTGATAGAACAAGGGCAAACTTTAATTGTTTGAAAAAAAAAAGTTTAATTATCGTGAGGAAATGTTGTCTTTCATAAATTTTAATTACCCAGTAATACTACATTGCTACATTTTAGTCATCAAATGCTACCTGAGAGGAGCTATCATTTTATGAGAAATGAATGGTATTGATTTATTCTCTAATATTTTAATTAAAATGCTTCTTGAGTGTATTTGTTTTCCCTTTTGGAAGGTAGATTTAACAAGATGGTCATAAAACATACACTTTGATGCTTTGCTTTTGTTACAGGGCTGCTTTTAAGTGTTGGTGTCAGGCTCTTGATGACATATTCAGAAAATCAGATGCCCTACATACATGGAAGGAGTTTGGCCCATCATTCACTAATACCAGTGACAACTGTTCAACTTCAGGTTTCAAAGACTACAGTGAGGAATTTCTGTCAAAAGTTGGCATTTGGGGATGTTTACAAGGAGCAGTCATATCAGCAAAGATAGCACAGTGAGTGTGCCAGTGGAGTAATTATTAGCATATTAGCATAAAAACATAAAATCATCTCTTTGTGGGTACCCGTCTGTGCCATGCAGAGTGCCAGGTTCCTCACCAACATTGGGCACTTGGGCAGTTATGTTTCTGTAATAAAGACATGAGTACAGGGATATACCATTTATTTATTTTTTATGCTTTTTGTTTATGGCTATTGCCCTTCCTGTAACACCTTCTACCTCCTCTAATGTGAATGCCGCATGAGCATAGGTCTTTACCTTGTTCACTGATGTATCCTAAGTGCCTGGCACAAGTTGGCATTCAGTAACTACTTGTTGAACCTATGAATGAATGAATGAACACTAGAATAACAATATGAAGGTAGGCTAACTTGGGCCTAATTCAAGAACCTTGATATTAGCCTTTTATATAGCTTTTTAATATTAAAAATATTAATATGTTTGAATACTTCAAAAAATATTAAACATTAACAATTTTTAAAACCTCTGTCAAGTTTGAGTTCTTGCATTCCTGGGAAGAAACTCGTCCTTACACACACACACACACCTGTGAATTTGGGCTTATGACCTAACAGAACTTGGCAGCAAAGAATAGAAAAGCTAAGGTAGGTACACAGCTTGGAAAAAAACAGCAATAGCTCTGAAGTTATTGCCTGGTGAGTTTTAATAACCAGCGAAAAGTTACTTCCTGATTACCTAGCTAGAAGTCTGACTTCCACAGGATCTGAGATTCTACAGAGACTTTAAGCTGTCCTTGTAGACTCTTCTCCCCACTGCTCAGAAGGGTGAAATACCGCACTCTATCCTCACGGAGAAGCTGAACTTAGTAAGACATTGTTATTTATATAGTGAAGGTGACTGCTTTTATCTAAGTAATAGAGAAGGTAATGTGGGTTATAGTTACAAATGTGAGTTTCAAGATACTAGTAAGTGGAGATTTACTTGATTTTTGGTGGAGAGACATGTTGTCAAATGCTCCAGAATGCTGGTGAGAAGATAGATGGTTTCAGTCTTTTGGGGAGTTATTTAATTAAAAAATAGTACTGATGAAAAGCCTTAAAACTGTGTACTGCCTTTTGCCAAAAAATTCCACTTCTAGAGGTTTATTGACACAGTGGCTGCAACAATGAGCTCAAGCATAACAACGATGGTAAGGATGGCACAGGACCGGGCAGTGTTTCGTTCTGTTGTGCGTAGGGTCGCTATGAGTCGGAACTGATTCGACAGCACCTAACAATAACAACAAGAGGCTTATCCAGGAAGCTAATTGCACCAGTGCTCAAAAATATAGATACAACAATATTTACCTCAGAATTGGAAAAAAAAACTGGAGTTAAATTTTTATTATTGTGGCATATCCATATGATAAAATATTAAAGTTTTTCAAAATAATAACTCATTATGTCCATGAGTGGAAAAAACTGTTTATAAAATAGTGTGTGTTGCATAATTCTAGTCTTAATGTGTGTGTATGCATGTGTACGTGTATTTGTGTGTGAATAAACTACAAATAGAAAAAAATTCTAGAAGAGAATTGACTAAAATATTACCAATAATATCTTTAGAAGGTAGGATTATAGGTGATTTTTCACTTTCTTTTTTCTATTTTTCTGTGTCTACATCTTTCATGCGTATGCAGCACTTTTAGAATCATAAAAGCTATTTTAACTTTGAAAAACTCTGTGAGTTTTGGAGATGCATATTAAAGGTTCCCCCTGCTATATGAAAGTGGAGTGTTCCTATGAAACCTATTGTAAGCCTCAATGGCATAAAGTGAAGAAGAATTATCATTAATTTATATGGGAAAATTTTTTAAGTTCCCCCAGACCCAAAAACTCACCTACCAAATCATACCAAATAAGACATGAAACCTAAAATAACACTAACATAACATAAAAATAACACTAACGTAAAAGCAGGAATGATGTAGTAAACACACAGCCTATATAAAGTAGAAATAGTGTAGGTACGGTACAGTGTAGTGTCAGACACAGTTCAAAGCTATGGCAGCTTGATGCTGAAATGCTGACTGTAGTTCCTGAGGGAGGAGCTTGCCACTCCCTGCTCAGGGTGGGAGCTGTCTCTTTAAAGGCTCGCTGCAAAACACTGAATACAATTTCTGCTATTTCCACTGTTTACCTTTTTTCCTAAAAGTGAAAATCCTCCTCTGTTTTTTTTTCAGTTAACGAAAACAGGTACTAATGTAGGACTTTCGTAAAAGCAAAGTGGTGTAAAGTGAACTTCCGAAAAGTGGGGGATAGTTGTATATCAAAATACTTTTGGAAAATTGTCTAGTAATCAACTTCTTTTTCTTATACTCATTTAGATTTATTAAGACATTGAACGTTAAAAAGAGAATCAACTGTTGCATCTTGTCTGCATTACTCTTTCAGGTAGGTCTTTGAGTATGTATGCTTTTCTGTAGTAGCATGACCATTCATTCAACCAGCAAAAAAGGTGCAGTAGTTTGTAATATTCATAAAGCTCACAGGTAGGAAAATAGCATGAATCTTGATTAAATATCATAAGCCAATTTTTCTTTAGCTGGTGGAACCAGGTATGACACCTTCACCTTTTATATTCAGCAGAGTCAGTTTTTCCTTAAGACTACCAAAGAGGGATTTTTACAGATAAGAAAACCGAGTCTCCTGTTGCTAGTAAGGTCATGTTGCTAGTGAGCAATGAAGTGGGTTTGTATGACTCCAAAAGGTTGACTCATTACCTCATCTCCAAATAAAAAGTTTTGCTTGGTTGCATGATATGAAATGTATCATGTATGAAGAAAAAAGAAATAAGTTGAAGACTACAGAAATAGAGCGTTTGTAGTTCTTAGGTTTTGGTTTGACTTTTCTGAAGAAGAAAGGAGCTTTAATCCAAAATACAAGACATTTTGAGATTCTGGGATGTAGCCATGGGCTTTTGCAATCTACTAAAGGTTTGGTTTACTTTGAAGGATGGACACCCTTGTTCTGTGTATCAGAAGAGTCTGATTAGCTTATGAAATCTGGAGAGATAAGTTCTTTGGGGAAAGCGTCTCTGAATATGGGGCCAGACCTTTCAATTTTCTTGTGTTCCGTATACCTCTTGCCTGTGCTTCAAAAGGAAGAGGCAGAAGAGGCAAGGGTGCAAAAGGAATGGTAATCAGGTTCCAATTCCTTATATTGCACTCTTTACTTTCTGATTCTCCTTATTCTTGAATATAACTCTGTTTATGTTTTAGAAAATAGGTGATTTAGAAATACTCTGTATGTAATATGGACATAATTCCTTAGTAATATTATACCTACAATAAAAATTACCTAGTGGAATTTATTTCAAAAACCCATTAATTTTTGAAAATAATTTTAAAGCAAATTGGTAAAATTAAACATTTAAACAACTACATAGTATTTTTAAAATAGAATATATTATAACTTTCATAAATTACTGAAATTATTTTCCAATATATACATTAAATTTACAATGCATTTGTCATTAAGAAGTGGTAAATATTTAATATAGTATTAAAAAAACATTCCTAAATGTAAAATTTACATTTAGAGGATCAGCAAAAAAGAGGACAGACCCTCAATGAGATGAACTGACACAGTGGCTGCAACAGTGGGCTCAAGCATAGCAACAATTTTGAGGGTGGCACAGGACTGGGCAGTGTGTAATTAGGGTTGCTATGAGTCGGAACAGACTTGATGGCACCTACCAACAACAACAAATGTAAAATTGGATTTTGTATATTCATCTTGTTTCTCCAGCATCTAGTACATATACATATATAGTATCCAAGAATATTGGTCAAATTAAACAGATCTTTTTTTTCACATAATGCAGTTAAAAGTTCGGCATTACCTCTGTCAAATCTTTAGACTTCTGAAATAAGTCGTCGTCCTTTCTATTTATAACTTGGTATGGTAGAAAAAAAGAAGCCCTGGTGGTGCACTGGTTAAGTGCTAGACTGCTAACCAAAAGATTGGCAGTTCGAACCCACCAGCCGCTTCGCAGGAGAAAGATGTGGCAGTCTGCTTCTGTAAAGATTTATAGCCTTGGAAACCCTACGGGGTAGTTCTCCTCTGTCCTATAGGGTGGCTCTGAATGGGAATCGACTTGACAGCAACGGATTTGATTTTTTTTGGTTATAGTGGAAAAAGCATAGATTTTTGAGTTAAGTAGACATGACTTTAAACCTTCTTTCTTCCATCATTAGCTGTGTGACATTGCAAAATTTAATATTAGAAGCCTCAGATATAGCATTTGTGAGATAATAATTCTTACATTCTGGGAGTGGGTTAAAGGACAATTAAATGAGATAATGTTTATGAGGAACCTACTAACTGTGCCCAACACAAAATTAACTCTCAGCAGGTAATGATATAATAATAATTTCTTCTGAAAATTGTGACAATATAATAGAAAAATACTTTTTTTGTGAAAACAGTATGTATCCAACTACCATGAAATTCGAAAGACCCACCTTAAATGATGAAAGCATTTGAAACCTGTAATGATGACAATAGTAAAAGTTGCCATCAAGTTGATTTTAACTCCTGGTGACCTCATGTGTGTCAGAGTAGAACTGTGCTCCTTAGGGTTTTCAACAGCTAATTTTTCAGAAGTAAATCACTAGGCCTTTCTTTCAACATGCTTCTGGGTGGACTTGAACCTCCAACCTTTTGATTAGCAACCAAGCGTGTTAAATATTTGTGCCACTCAGAGGTATGCTATGTACTTTAGGAAGTAATCTGTGTACTTCATATTTTGGTTTATTCATGCAAATGCAATTTGGTAGCTCTTTACTTTACCTTTTTTTTCATTTTCAGGGCTTGCTGAGAACAACCCTTCCACATCCCAAAGCTGAGCGATGTTATGCTCAGTATGAAATTATTCAACTTCTTCCAGGCATTGAGCTCTTCTCAGATAGGTACAGGGCTGACATTTGCTCTGTAGTTGCAAGTCTTTATTATATTATACGGGAACTGCACTTTGCTAAGCAAAATCTAATAGTAAGTAATTTGTAAAATCATCTAATCTTAATTCATTGTGGTATTTTTGCCCCATTTACCTTAGACTTTTCAAATTTTGCTAATGTTATTTTGGTCAGTGCTTATATAACTTTTAAACCTTATATAGTTAGGATTTTTTGCTGTACTTAGTTAGAAATGTAGTAATCAATATTCTTGCTTTGACATCATTGTTTGCGTTACATTTTGGAATAAGAAAAGTCTATTTGATTTTGTTTTCTTTTTTTTACTCTATTATTTTAGCTTTTTTTCCTGAAAGTATTTGGTGAAATTGATTAGAATGTGTTACTGATCTTAAACATAGGAATTTAGAGCACATGTAGCTCACTGCATTAAGTCATTTAGTTCATAGAAATACTCAAACCATGAGAGTGCTTTTTTTTTGGTTTGTTTTTTATTGAGATGAGTTTATCTTTGTGTCTCTTGTCTTTTCCCTGTTGAGAGTGCATCCAAATTAGCAAGAAATTCTAACTGTGAAATAAAAGACAGACATTTCGGTATGTCCTAGGAAAGCCGAAACCTCCAATACAAGTTTCTTTCCTTTTGGGGAAAAGAAATCACAGTATATATCATAATTTGAAGTAGGCTGTATTTTAAAAATAAATTAGTATGTGTTAAAAATCTTGGTCATTGTCTTAATTATCTAGTGCTGCTATAACAGAAATACCATGAGTGGATGGCTTTAACAAACAAAAATTTATTTCACAGTCTAGTAAGCTAGAAGGCTGAATTCAGGCCACCACCTCTGGGGAAGCCTTTCTCTCTCTATAGGCCCTGGGGGAAGGTCCTTGTCTTCAATTTTCCCCTGGTTAGGGAGCTTCTCAGTGCAGGAACCCCAGGTCCAAAGGATTCACTATGCTCCTCATGCTTCTTTCTTGGCAGTATGAGGTCCCCCCTGTCTCTATGCTCACTTCTCTTTTGTATATCTCAAAAGGATTGGCTTAAAACACAGTCCAATCTTGTAGATTGAGTCCCACCTTATTAACATAACTGCCATTAATCCCATCTCATTAACATCATAGAGGCAGGATTTACAACACAGGAAAATCACATCAGATGACAAAATGGTCGACAATCACACAATACTGGGAATCGTGGTCTTGCCAAGTTGCTAAACATATTTTTGGGTACACAGTTCAGTCCATGAGAGTCATTTAATATTTTCCTTATCTTATTTCTCCTTTATGCTATTTCTTCTGTTTTTAATACCTCTTTATTCTACACTTTTCTCTCTTAATATCTATTCCTTTTTTTCTCTGATTTTCTTCCCTTTATAATTTTTATTCCTACTTTTTTTTCACATTTTTTTCCTATTCTTCTAGTATATTTGTTCCTCTGACTTTAAACCCTATATTGAAAACATTTACTGCCCCCTAATATGAGTTGTTAAATTATAAAAATATGTGTCAAAGAGATTGGTAAATGCTTTTACCACAGTGGATTTGGCAAAACATTATTTATTAGAAGAAAAAATAATAAAATGATGTTCCTGTCATTGGTAAGGGGATTCATTTCTGTATTTAGAAAGTAGTTCTATCCCCTAGGTAAACTTTAGCTGTCTAGGCATATTCATATATAATACATATTACTGCATTTGGAAAGAAAGTGAGAGGTTTTTTTCTTCCAAAGCTTAAGAAATTGAGAAAGTTTTTCTGAATAATTGAGCAATTGGCAGCAATAAAAAGTGTTTTTATTTCTCACTACGAAAAACTAAATCTCGAAGGTAATCACCAAACTCTTACTGTTTTGTACTGCTTTAATTGTAGAAAAGGTACTGTAATATGTTTGTAGTACGTAAGTGTAGAAAAAATAGTATGTTTGAAATCATATAACACCAGTTCTAATCTTTCTAAAAAGATAACAGCTGCCAGATGACTGACAATTAGAGATTCCCTAGCTGAACTTGCAAGATATAAAAAGCTTCCATTTTGTATTAGTCTTCTCCTGAAGAAGCCCAGGTGCTAAGAAGACTTCCGACACATATAAAACTTGCTATGGGACTCAGAGCCATAGAATCATGGGAAATATTTGCTAAATAATGGGAATGCCAATGTCCTTCCTTACTTCATCTCCCATTTGCTAGGACAGGATACAGTTGCAGGAACTGAGCTTCAAGTTTGAGTTGAAATCAGTTTCTACGGGCAAATGTTTTGTCAAAACAGTTCACTCAGCATCTTTCTGAACAGTGGTTAGGCCAGTTGAAATACAGTTAGCTACAAATTCTCGTCTATACCCATGAGACTTTAAGAAGAGTTGAGCTTTGGGGTTAACTCTGTTCTAGCTGCCATTGAGTCAATTCCGACTGTGTTAGAATAGAGCTGTGTTGCGTAGGGTTTTCAATGCCTGTGACCTTTTGGAAGCAGATTGACAGGCCTGTTTTATGAGGTGTCTTTGGGTGGGTGGCTGTCATTGAGAAATCCTGACTGAAGACAAATAAAAAAAAACAAAAAAAAATTTTTTTTGTAAAGACAAATAGCAGCTAGTCAGGGGACATGGATATGAGTTCCTTTGCCTTAAATTTTGCATTTATTTGATAGCTCATTTGCTATAGTTTTGCTACATTATGTGATTCATACATACACGTCAAATTATTTTTTTCCCAAGGAAGGTAATGAATTGGGTTTTTACTTTTCCATGCTTAAAGAGATGTGAAACCTAGGGACTTGGATACCAAGTGCACCTTCTTAGAACTGTACGTCCCTGATAACATCTTAAAATTCTGATAAAACTATGAAGCATATGCCAGGCAGATCATTTCACTTATAACAAACAGTATTCTCTTAACATGAAATGTCAATCCCTAACATATATATATCAAATACGTTCATATATATATTTGATGTGGGGTTGGGTTATTTAATATTTGGCTAGATTTGATTATTAAGTTATTAATTTGATAAAATATGTTTTAAAACAAAGAATTTTTTCCTGGTAGGTTCTGCCTCTCCTTGCATTGTACCAATACTTTGTTTCTGGAATTTGCCAAGACATAGTCAGAAGCATAGAAGCAAGACTCCTCAAGGTATATCACAAGCTTTTAAGACATTTGATATTCTTAAACTTGTAAGGATATTGTCAGGCATTAATTGGGTTCTAACATAGTAAACTATACTTATCACAAAAAGCTGATACTAACATGGTAATATATATTTATATAAAAATAATCCATTATCATAATAAAATATGAGAAAGAGCTAGTACAAAGTTTTAATAATTTTATGCTTGGACCACAGTAAGGTAAGGAATATTTATACCTGGAGATGAGGCTCACTCAACACCAGTCATTCTGGAAATCAACACTTCTCGAGAGACTGACTTCCTGGTGAAGACCAATGGGCCAGTTTTCTGAAGGTTCTGTGAATTTATTGCTAAGAATCTTTATATATATCATGGTATACAAGTATTTTCTGTTGCCGAGGAATTGAATTAACAAGACAAGCAGCAATAGAATAATAACTAATTATTTAACCCAGAAGTTGGCTGAGGTTCTCTGCCTTGAAGATTCATGTACAATTGGCTTGAACCCTATGTTGTGTGGGAACCCCAAGTACCTCCCATTTTCTCTGCCCACTTTCCTAGTCACCCATTATTGCAAGCTCCCACATTTCGTGAATTTGTTTGGTTCGTGGATCATTTCAACATTCAGCAAGTTTGCTTCCTGTTCTGTACTTCATCAACTCTAATATGGCATTCAACCCTCTCCTGTGTTTCACACACACACACTCATATGTCACACATAATTACACACAACATATTTACCAAAGGCATTATTTCTATAGTTGACTTTACTAAAAATTGGGAAGACAGGGAGATTTAAGTTGCAGCAGGACAAATAATGTAAAACAGAATATTTGACATCCCTGGGCTTAAAATGTTCCTTGGCCCCTATCTCAAGCTTTTGCTTGTTATCGCATGGCTTAATCAGCTGTGTGTTGGTAAATGTTTCACAACTGGCTCTCAAAAACAACTGCCACCACCCTAATTTGTAGCATTTGTAGTTTCTGTGGTGTAAACATCCCTACTATGGCTGACCTCAAGCTACCAACTAGATGTCACTGAATGCAGAGTTGTCACAAGATATAAACGGCTGGCTCTTGCAACTGAGTGTGAGTGTGTTTTAGCACACAACTGGCTTAACCCCTTCTCCTCCTTTTTTGAAATACCCTCCACCCTCCTTCCCCAAATCCTTCCCATTTTCTTGTTAGAGAAAATTAGATTTCCCTTTGAACTGCTTTTCCCATCCAGACCCTTATATTTCTAAATAAGGACATTAAGTTTCCTAGTAGGAATTCTGGCACTAACTGTTAAGATATTTTAACTCTGGAGTAAATAGATAATTTGTTATCAGCCATGAAAATTTCTGGATCACCCTTTCTAGTTTACTGAGTTCTTAAAAGTTCTCTTGCTTTTGAATTCTGTCAACACTTTTTGTTTTTAAGTGCATGTAACTTTTCTCTTTGTTTTTTTTGGCCGCTCTCTCTCTCTAAGACTGCAAAATTTCTGGAGGCAGGACTTGTATCTTACTCATCTTTTAATTCCCTATAGAGTCTAGACTAAAAACTTAATAAATTTGGTGCTCAGCAATTAATTATTAAACCTAATTGAAAATCTGTAGACTTATCAAAAGTACATTCTCTGCATGCTCTCTTTAGTGTTTAGCGGGAACTCACCTAGAAGATATGTAATAAATATTTGTTGATTTAACTCTAAAATAATATTTATTGAGTATCTTTTATTTAAAAAGATTGTGTTAGTTGCTAGGAATACAAAGAAATGTAATACAGGTCCTTGCTTATAAGGAAGTAAAAAGGTGGGAAGAGAGACGAGGTACATACATAAGAGCAAATTATGCACCTGCCACTTAATAATTTTCAAACGAGTGTGATGAACACTAGGTCTCCAGGAGTTAAGGAGGGAGAAATAACTTTGAGTGTTTAGTTTTCAATAACTAGGTAAGATTTCAGCTTGAAAAGAGTAAAATTAACTGAGCAGAACAGAGGAGGAAGAGAAAATTCTCACAAAGACAATAGTGTGAAAGATGAAGAGGTAAGAAAGTATTGACTTGTTTAGGGGGCAGGCATGGTTCAATGGGATGGTATGGAGTGGAGGTTGGTGTGGCCAAGTTGTAAAAGATAACATGAGAATACCAGGGGCATAGGATATGAAGGGCCTTAAATTCCAAACTGCAAGAGACAAAATGTGGGCGTTGGACAGTGACAGAAATTAGGAGATTGTGAAATTACAATTGGTCTACAGATTTAGCTTGGTCTGTCATCCAAGAGGCCAGATGCTTGGCCACCTTGTATCTTTTATTGCAATGACCACTAATAGGAGGAGATCCAGAAAGGCAATGAAAGATATTATCTGGAACAAACCTTTGCTAGATGACTGTTTTTTTTTTATTGGATTGTTAGAACTTGGCAATTGTTTTTATCCCAGAATAGCTTTAAAAGCCACTGAAGTACTGTGGACTCTAGTCTGTAGCCTTGAGTTGGGAGGGGTCATTAATCCATTAATTATAGAATTTTGATCAGGAAAATGATGTGGTCAGATGTACCTGATAACAGTGTTAGGAGCAGAGTAATATAGAAGTGGGATCTTACAGGCATAGTAAGACTGAAAAACTGGACTAGTGTTTTGACAGAATCAATGAAAAAGGGCAAGTGATGGATTGTACAGAAGTTTACAGCCCGTATGAGTAGGGTTTGTCTGACATTTATGAAGTAAACTGGATCAGTGAGTGAGAAGAGAGAAAGTCATAGTCAGGAAATAGCAAGCAATGAAGCTTTCTGACAAATCGAACAGTAATAGATCACATTGTTAGGTTTCTATAGTGCACAAGTGTCTTTCAGGGAAATTTTGAAGACGTCTTTGTGATCAGCTGGTATGGGTTCACTTTAGAACTACCAACATCTTTAAAGATTTATTACTCTTAACATATCAAATGTTCCGAGAAAGGGTACTGACAGTTCTGTATTTGTGTGAGTGAAGGGTTGATTAATGTGTCATTCTTTTTGCCATCTAGCTTGTTTGTGTTCACAGTGTTGGTCACTACTGAAAATTTATGTCCATTATTATCATCATTTTTTCAAATGGTCAGATTGGTGCAGTAAACTCAAACCAGGGGATAAGCTTGAGCATTGGACATAATTTGTATAGAGCAATATAGTCAGGATCTGATGAGACTAACCAAGACAGATATGGATAAGTGTTTCCTCATAGAGGTAATGAACAAATGTTTATCTACTGACTGAAAGAGTTCATACGTCTAAGTGCCAACTTTGATGTTATATGGAACTGGAGATATTAAAGCCCAAGATGTTTTAGCAGGACCAAAGTATACAACTCCATAGACAAATATTTTCTCCTTTCCATTAAAAATATTCTCCTGACCTTTGATGTTTTGTTTTCAAGATATTTTCACATCCTGTTATTCCCTAACTTACCTTCTTTTTAGGTTCTTTAAAGTTCATACATCCCTGAGATTCCTAAGATACTGCTGAAAGGAAAAGAGAGAGTAAGATGGATAGATATGTTGAAGATAAATAGATTTTGCTTTTTTTTGTTGTTTAATAAAATTATACACATGTGTATGTATGTTTATATTTTATATTTTTTACATTTACCCTTCTCTATTCTCTACAAGGTCACTAGATGTCTTCAAAATATAAGTTAAGTTAGGGCTTCCATCTGTTCAAAAATCTGCAGTTACACAGAAAATACAATTCATTGTCCTCACCCTGGTCTACAGGCTCCATGCTATCTTCTTTGGCCATCATTTGTACCCAGCTCCTAATCCCTTTCCTCTTGCTCTTTGATCTCCACCACACAGGTTGCTCCTTGAGCATGCCAAGACTCCAAGACTGCTCCTGTTTCATGACCTTCGCACTCGTGGTCCCCTCAGTAGAATGCTCTTCCCCCAGATTTTCACATGGTTCTTTCTCTCAAGTCATTCCCAAATGTGCTTACAAAGGTTTTCTCCTCAGAGAAGGTTTTCTGACCACAGTCTCGAGAATAGCATTTTGTCAATACCTTCTACTGTTTCTCATAGTGTTATATCTTCATGTATCGCTTAAATATATCTAAATATGCATTCCCCCATGCCTCTGTCATTTTGTCATACTCTGGGGGTTGCATGTGCTGCTGGAAGTTGTGTCACTGGTATTCAAATACCAGCAGGGCTATCCATGGTGGACAGGTTTCAGCTGAGCTTCCAGACTAAGACAGACTAGGAAGAAGGATCTGATGGTCTACTTCTGAAAAGCACTAGCCAGTGAAAACCTTATAAATAGCAGCAGAATGTTGCCAGATATATTGCCAGAAGGTGAGCCCCTCAGGTTAGAAGGCACTCAAAAGACAACTGGGGAAGATGCCTCCCCAAAGGAGAATCAACCCTAGTGCCATGGATGGAGTCAAGCTTTTGGGACCTTCGTTTGCTGATGCAGCATGACTCAGAATGAGAAGAAACAGCTGCAAACATCCATTAAGAATCGGAATGTGGAATTTTATGAAGTATGATCTAGGAAAATTGGAAATCGTTAAAAATAAAATGGAATGCATAAACATTGATTTCCTAGGCATTAGTGAGCTGAAATGGGCTGGTATTGGCCATTTTGAATTGCTAAATCATATAGTCTGCTATGCTGGGAATGACAACTTGAGGAATGGCGTTGCATTTGTCATCAAAAAGAACATTTCAAGATCTATCCTGAAGTATAGTGTTGTCAGTGATAGAATAATATCCATACTCCTACAAGGAAGACCAGTTAATACAACTATTATTCATATTTACACACCAACCACTAAGGCCAAAGATAAAGAAACTGAAGATTTTTACCAACATGTTTACCAAAATGGATCTCAGAAAAGACTCTGAAATTTTCTCTTGAACATAGGGTAGCTAAAGCAAACGAAAGAAATGATGAAGTAGAAGAGCTGAACAGAAGATTTCAAAGGGTGGCTTGAGAAGACAAAGTAAAGTATTATAATGAAATGTGCATTAGAAAACCAAAAGGGAAGAACATGCTTGTCATTTCTCAAGCTGAAAGAACTGAAGAAAAAATTCAAGCCTCGAGTTGCAATATTGAAGGATTCTAAAGAGAAAATATTAAATGATTGCAGAAAACACCAAAAACAGATGGAAAAAATACACAGAGTCACTAAAAAATTGGTCGACGTGCAACCATTTCAGGAGGTACCATATGAGCAGGAACCAATGGTACCAAAGGAAGAAGTCTAAGCTGCACTGAAGACATTGGTGAAAAACAAGTCTCCAGGAATTGATGGAATAGTAATTGAAATGTTTCAACAAACGGATTCAGCACTGAAGGTGCTCAGTCATCTATGCCCAGAAATTTGGAAGACAGCTACCTGGCCAACCGGCTGGAAGAGATCCATATTTATGCCTTTTCCAAAGAAAGGTGATTCAACTGAATGTGGAAATGATGGAACAATTTCATTAATATCACACTCAAGTAATTTTGCTTAAGATCATTCAGAAGCGGCTGCAGCAGTATATCACAGGCAACTGCCAGAAATTCAAGCCAGATTCAGAAGAGGACGCGGAACAAGGGATATCATTGCTGTTGTCAGATGGATCCTGGCTGAAAGCAAAGAATACCATAAAGATGTTTACTTGTATTTTATTGACTATGCAAAGGCATTCAAGTATGTGGATCATAACGAATTATGGATAACATTGAGAACGGGAATTCTAGAACTCTTAATTGTGTTTATGTTAAACTTGTACATAGATCAAGAGGCAGTTGTTCAAGCAGAACAACGGGATACTGCGTGGTTTAAAGTCAGGAAAACTGTGTGTTAGGGTTGTATCCTTTCACCATATTTATTCAATCTGTATGCTAAGCAAATAATCTGAGAAGCTGACCTA
This sequence comes from Loxodonta africana, assembly GCF_030014295.1. Taxonomy (NCBI): domain Eukaryota; kingdom Metazoa; phylum Chordata; class Mammalia; order Proboscidea; family Elephantidae; genus Loxodonta; species Loxodonta africana. The sequence goes on along the minus strand of NC_087345.1, from coordinate 35,039,508 downwards.
TATGAAGAAGAACGTGGCATCAGGATTGGGGGAAGACTCATCAACAACCTGCATTATGCAGATGACACAAATTTGCTTGCTGAAAGTGAAGAGGACTTGAAGCACTTGCTGATGAACATAAGACCGCAACCTTCAGTATGAATTACACCTCAACATAAAGAAAACAAAATTCCTCATAAGTGGACCAATAAGCAACATCATGATAAAAGGAGAAAAGACTGAAGTTGTCAAGGGTTTCATTTTACTTGGATCCACAATCAACACTCATGGAAGCAGCAGTCAAAAAATCAAAAGACGCATTGCGTTGGGCAAATCTGCTGCGAAAGACCTCTTTAAAGTGTTGAAAAACAAAGATGTCACCTTTGAGAACATTAGATGTGTTTTTTGTTGTTGTTATTGTTTTTATACTATAGTTAACCATGAGAACAAAAAAACAAATTCAATTTTCAGAACTTTTTCATGCCTATCATATATTTTTGTATGTGCCTCTGATGAAGTAAACTTCTGATAAACATTGCCTGTTGTAATATAATTGTAATAATTTCCTGCTATTTTTATTAGTTTCTTGGTCCACATAAACTGGCTTACACACAGAAACATGCATCTCTATCCATCCATATTTAATAAACATCAATTCATAATGCATTACCAATGTTAAGCAGGAATTTTGGATCTTAGAAAGTAGATGATTTTTCTCTAAAATTTTAATTTTGTAAGAGAAACAAATTGTTTAATTTAAAATCTCATTAATTTTTTCCTTTCCTTTAAAGGTAGAAGTCCTTATAGATTTAGGATTCTTTTCTGAAGCCTTTTATGAAATGTCTCAGGTTTTACATGGAAAAAACATGCCTTCCACAGTACCTGCTGGCTGTAAAGCTCCTGGAAAGATAAAGGTAATCCTGCCTATTTGATTCAAAGCCATTACTTTGCGTTTGAAGGCTCCTTTCCTGCAATTTAGGGAACACTTTCATGAAAGTGTGCTTATAAGTCTTCGTTACCCCAGACCTCTTCATTAAGAGTGGTTATAGCTCACAGCATGCTTTATGAGACCTGATATGTCAGGGCCCAGCTTAAAATGGCCATGTCTCTGGAATAAAAGAATGTTATGTGGGATAGAATACAGTTTTGGAGTAGATTTTTACAATTGAATTTTGGCTTAGGGATACTGTACCATGATCCTTGTTATAGTTATGATGGGTGGTCTAGTTAGACAATTTTATTCCCTTATCTCTTAGACTTTTGGGCCTAATAATTTTTAGTTAATGTTCTTAATCAAAATGATTTCTCTTTATATCCTATTGGGATCTTTTTTTGATTTATATACTTTATGTCAAAGAGTTAAGAATGTCTTGTTTGACATTTTGATCAAGGATCTTATAGAGGAACCTTGATCGAAAGGGGGAAAATGCAGAACAGAATTTAAAATTATCATGGATTCCAGCCCTTCTGGAGCCATGGAGGCTGGATGAACCACTGAAACTATTGCCCTGAGATAATCTTTAAGTCTTAAACCAAAAATATCCCCTGAAGCCTTCTTAAAACCAAACAATAGTTCGGATTAACTGGTAAAAAATATGTGCCTTGAGCATTATATTCTTTTAAGAACTATCTGTATGGGATCAAATTGACAACAACTACTTAGAAGATGAGATAGGAACCTTAGGGAGCAGTGAGTTTATGTTCATGGGCAAGGAACAACTCAGAAAAGGAGAGAGAGAATGGTTGTATGAGTCAAAGAATGTAATCAGTGTCACTGAATTGTACATGTAGAAACTGTTGAATTGGTATATGTTTTGCTGATGTATTTTCAACAACAACATTAAAATAAATAAAATTTTTAAAAATAGGGAAAAAACGTCTTGTTCAAATTTCTTCTGTTTTTTATGAGGGGACAACTTTCTTCCATTTTTTCTAGTTGTTTTTGACTTTAGGAGATAGTTTACCTGGCTTGCTTAATTTGAATTTTTAAGTTAGATGACTGAAGCATCATTCTTGAAAATGAATACTAGAGTCTATATTTAAAGTGTAAATTAAATCAGGATGAGTTATCTTCTCCTCTGCTTCAGTTTTCATGATGATCTGGAAACCGTTGGGTGATACTTGCTTTAGGCAGATCTTGGACCCTGTGGACTGTGATAAAGGAATAGAAGGAGGTAGCAAGTCAGTTTGCCTGGGGGATATTGTGCGTGAGGAGTGAAGCTGACAGACACAATACACGCTGGTTGGATTCAAACTGGAGGACCTAAAAGAACCTGGGGAATGAGTGAGCTATGTCTTGAAAATTACTCACATAAACGGACATTATATATACATATACTATGTTCGTTACTTCAGTAATGAACTAAAACTTACATTGCTTATTCCTCAATATGATGGCTACATCATTACCATTCGTTGTAATAGGGTAAAGTATAAACAAGGGGGCATCATAAGTCTTATCATATGAGAAGTCACATGGGAAAGGTGATTGTTTGCAGTAAGCCATTTCCTGAACAGGAAGGGTGGAAGGATTTCTTTATCCATCACTGTTTTCCAGTATCACAGGGTTCAGGTAAAATTCAAAATTAACAGTTCATTTTCTGTAGAATTCATCTTACCTGTGTTAAATTAGCAGTAATTTCTTGCTTGCTTCTTAGTCAATGGCCTTTTTCTATTCTAACCTTCTTGCATTTTGCTATTAAAATTATACTTCCATTCATTCAAAAATATTTATTGAGTGTCTACTGAATGTAGGAGCTGTTCTAATCATGGGAGTAGAGCAGTAAAAAAAAACAAAGTGGAGATGTTGTTGCCCTGGAGCTTTGAGAGAATTGAGTCTTGTAAAGATCTGAGGAACAACCTCAATAGGGAGAGTAGGTAAAAGACCGCTCCATAGGTATATACCAGAAGAAGCAAAAACAGGAGCACAAACAGAAACCTGTACACCAATGTTTATTGAAGCACTTTCCATAATAGCCAAAATGTGGAAACAACCAAAATATTCAACAGATAAATGGATGAACAAAATGTGGTATATACATACAGTGGAATATTCCTCACTGATAAAGAGAAAATGAAGTCCTGATGCATGCCACAACATCGATGAACCTTGAAAACATTATGTTGAGTGAAATAAGTCAGTTACGAAAGGACAAATACTGATCTCATGTATATGAAATAATCAAATATATAGAAACCAAAGAATATTAGTGGTTACCAGGAGAGAGTTTTTGCATCAGGGGAATTGAATTTATGATCATAGTGGTGATATATGTGGAAAAGGACAGTGGTAGTGGTTGCACACTATGAAGAATATAATCAATGCCTCTGAATTAGACTTACAGAAATTGTTATATTGGTGAATGTTTTGTTGTGTATATTTTCATCAAAATTAAAAAAAATTTAAAAAGCCATTGCAAATAATCTGAGTGAGAGATGATAATGGTGTGGGGGTAGTGGTAGAGGAGTGAGAAAGTGGTCAAACTCTGGGTATATTGCAAAGGTGGAGATGACAGCATTTGCTGATGATGGTTTGGAGGTGGATAAAGACACAGAAGTCCAGATGACCAGAGTGTTCAGTGTGGGCAACTGTAATAAAAAGGTTTTCATTTACTGAGATGGGGAGTACTGCTTGGGCAGGAGTTGAAAGTATTAAGTGAGAGCCCTAGTAAACAACCATGTGAGTTATATAGTATGTGGGTGCTTAAAGTCAATGGTCTGAAATTCAGGGGCTCCAGGAATAAATTCAATATGCTAGGTGTTAGTGAGCTCAAATGGACTGGCATTGGCCATTTTGAATTGGACAATCATATGGTCTACAATGCCAGGAACAACAACTTGAAGAGGAATGGTGTTACATTCATCGTCAAAAAGAACATTTCAGGAGGCGGGGCCAACATAGTAGAATAGACAGATGCTTCTGGCAAGCCCTCTTACAACAAAGACCTGAAAAAACAAATGAAATGAGTATATTTATGACAAGTTGGAGCCCTGAACATCAAAGGCAAAGTTAGAAAATGAACTGAGCAGCAGGGGGAGGAAGAGACGGTTTAGAAGCGGAGAGGAGTTACTGGACCTGAATCACTGGGAGCCCTCAGGCACCATTCCCAGGAGTGGCTGCAGTGGGCTGGTACTAGCATTCGGTGCAGTTTCATCAGTGAGAAGCAGCCAGCTGTACAGCCTACACATACCTCTGGAACGAGAGAACGGTGCTGTCAGCAAAAGCTAAGTACTTGCGTATATTTTACAACACCCCCCACCCCCAAGTGGCCTTCAGTGGCTGTTGATTTCCCTGTGCCTGAGATAGGCCCTGTTGAGCACCTAGAGCCATCCTCCTGGCGTTGGAAAAGGAATAAATTTGCAGTTGGGGGAAAAGATAATTTGCTAGCTCCACTAACCTGGGGAGCTCAGGACAGAAGTAGCTCCTGTCCAAACATAAACAGTCTGTGACTTTGAGCACCTTTCCCCTCTGCATGGACCTGTGTGGGCCTATTTCAGGAGAATAGGCCCTTGTTGACAGACTGCAACTGTTTCAGCTATGTGGTGGAGAGTTGGGTGTTTGATGTCTGACACCGCTTTGCCTATTAAGTAGGGTCCTCATCTACCCACATGAGGGGCCTAAGGATTGGTGGTTCCACTCAGGTCACCCAGCCACCCCCAAGAGGGGTCCAAAGATAACTCGTACCTCCCAGTCCATACAACCAAAAACTTTGTGTGCCCATAGTCCATATGCAGAATCCACCCATCTGTATGCTTTAGGGAATAGGAATGCACTTTCCTCCGAGACATCTGGGGGATGATTCTTAGCCTCTTGCCTTGTTCAGAGCATGACCTGCTGCTGCAACCAGATACTGTTACCTACACCAATCACCCCTGCTCCTCTAAGACTGTAGGACAGAGCCGCTGCAACCAGATACTGTTACCTACACCAATCACCCCTGCTCCTCTAAGACTGTAGGACAGAGCCTGTACCACACACTTGATGATCAGCTACCTGGACACCTGAGCTGAAGTCATACAAGAAAACTGAATGGACTTCTAGACTGATACACCTAATAACAACTCTAGCCATCTGGTGACAGGATGTCAGAGCTTCAAAATAATCAAGCTAGCTCACTCAAGCAACCCATTTGGGCATATCAAAACAAAACAAAGCAAGAAGCTAGGATACAGTACCCACCCGGACCCAGTTGATACAGTAAGCAAACATAAACTAATACAATAACTTATAGATGGCTCAGAGAAAACAGTCAATATCAAATCACATAAAGAAACAGACCATGATCGCTTCAACAAGCTCTCAAAACAAAGAAACAAGGGACCTTCTAGATGAAAGTGCCTTCCTGGAATTACTGGATGCAGAATACAAAAGATTAATATACAGAATCCTTCAAGACATCAGGAAGGAAATCCGGCAATACACAGAACAAGCCAAGGAACACACAGATAAATCAGTTGAAGAAATTAAAAAGGTTATTCAGGAATTTAATGAAAAATTTAGTAAGCTGGAAAAATCCATATACAGACAGAGATCAAATTCAGAAGATTAACAATGAAATCACAGAAGTAGAAAACTCAGTAGAAAGTCAGAGGAGCAAAACTGAGCAACTGGAAGGCAGAATTTGTGAACTTGAAGGTAAAGCATGTGGCACCAATATATTTCAAGAAAAATCAAATAAAAGAATTGAAAAAAAAAATGAAACCTTTAGAATCATGTGGGACTCTATCAAGAGAAATAACCTACGAGTAACTGAAATACCAGAACAGGGAGGGATGACAGAAAATAGAGAGAATTGTTGAAAATTTGTTGGCAGTAAACTTGCCTGATATCGTGAAAGATGAGAAGATATCTACCGAAGATGCTCATCGAACTCCACATAAGGTAGATTTTAAGAGAAAGTCACCAAGGCATATTATAATCAAACTTGCCAAAACCAAGAGAGAATTTTAAGAGCAGCTGGGGATAAGCCAAAAGTCACCTACAAAGGAGAGTCAATAAGAATAAGCTCAGACTACTCGGCAGAAACCATGCAGGCAAGAAGGCAGTGGAATGATTTATGTAAAGCATTGAAGGAAAAAAATTGCCAGCCAAGAATCATATATCCAGCAAAACTGTCTTGTAAATATGAAGGTGAAATTAGGACATTTCTGACAAACAGAAGTTTGGGGAATTTATACAAACCAAACCAAAACTATAAGAAATACTAAAGGGAGTTCTTTTGTTAGAAAGTCAATAATATCATATATCAACCCAGGACTAGAACACTAGACAGAGCAATCAGAAGTCAACCCAGACAGGGAAATCACAAAAATAAATCAAGATTAAAAAAAAAAAACTCAAAACAGAGAAATGGAGATGTTATTATGAAACGGAGACAACATTAAAACAATAAAGAAGGACTAAGAAATGTAGTCATAGATCTTTCATATGGAGAAGAAGACAAGGTGATATAAAGAAATAAAGGCTAGGTTTAAATTTAGAAAAATAGGGGTAAATATTAAGGTAACTACAAAGGTGACAAACTATCCTACACATCAAAATAAAATACAAGAAAAAAAAATAGAGACTCAGGGGAAACAAAATCAACAACAACAAAGAAGAGGAAAAGACTATGTGAAGATAAACTACTCAGCACAAAAAATTAAGTGGGAGAAAGAAACTGTCAACAACACACAAAAAAAGACAGCAAAATGATAGCAGTAAATTCATACCTATCCATAATTACCCTGAATGTAAATGGTCTAAATGCACCAATAGAGAGTGGCAAAATGGATTTAAAAAAAAAAAAAACATGATTCATCTACATGCTGCCTAAAGAGACACACCTTAGACTTAGAGACACAAACAAACTAAAACTCAAAGGATGGAAAAAAAAAATATCAAACAACAATCAAAAAAGAGCAGGAGTGGCAATATTAGTTTCTGACAAAATAGATTTTAAATTTAAATCCACAACAAAGGATAAGGAAGGACACTATATAATGATTAAAGAAACACTATTTTTTTTATACCAGGAGGATATAACCATATTAAATACTTATGCACCCAATGAAAGAGCTGCAAGATACATAAAACAAACTCTATCATCATTGAAAAGTGAGATAGCTCCACAATTATAGTAGGAGACTTCCCATGCACCACTTTCGGTGGACAGGACATCCAGAAAGAAGCTCAATAAAGACCCGGAAGATCTAAATGCCACAATCAACCAACTTGACCTTATAGACATATACAGAACACTCCACCCAACAAGAGTCAAGTACACTTTCTTTTCTAGTGCACAGGGAACATTCTCTAGAATAGACCACATGTTAGGTCATAAAGCAAGCCTTAGCAGAATCCAAAATGTTGAAATATTACAAAGCATCTTCACTGATCATAAGGCCATAAATGTAGAAATCAATATCAGAAAAAGCAGGGGAAAGATATCAGACACTTGGAAACTGAACAATACCCTGCTCAAAAAAGACTGGGTTGTAGAAGACATTAAGGATGGAATAAAGAAATTCATAGAATCCAATGAGAATGAAAACACTTCCTATCAGAACCTTTGGGACATAGTGAAAGCAACGCTCAGAGGTCAATTTATATCAATAAATGCACACATCCAAAAAGCAGAAAGGGCCAAAATCAAAGAATTATCCCTACAACTTGAACAAATCGAAAGAGAACAAAAAAATAAACCCTCCGACACAGGAAGAAAGCAAATAATAAAAACTAGAGCAGAATTAAATGAAATAGAAAACAGAAAAACAATTGAAAGAATTAACAAGACCAAAAGCTGGTTCTTTGAAAAAATTAACAAATTTGATAAGCCATTGGACAAACTGACAAAAGTAAAACAGGAGAGGAAGCAAATAACCCAAATAAGAAATGAGATGGGCGATATTGTAACACACCCAACTGAAATGAAAAGAAATATGTCAATATCAGATTACTATAAGAAACTGTACTCTCACAAATTTGAAAACCTAGAAGAAATGGATGAATTCCTAGAAACATACTACCTACCTAAACTAAAACAGAGGTAGAACAATTAAATAGACCCATAACCAAATAAGAGACTGAAAAAGTAATCAAAAAAACTCCCAACAAAAAAAGCCCTGGTTATGATGGCTTCACTGCAGAGTTCTACCAAACTTTCAGAGAAGAGTTAACACCACTACTACTAAAGGATTTGGGGAGCATAGAAAAGGACAGAATATTCCCAAACTCATTCTATAAAGCCAGCATATCCCTGATACCAAAACCGTGTAAAGACACCACAAAAAAAGAAAATTATAGACCTTTATATCCCTCATGAACTTAGATGCAAAAATCCTCAACAAAATTTTAGCGAATAGAATTCAACAACATAGCAAAAAAATAATTCACCATGACCAAGTGGGATTTTACCAGGTATGCAGGGATGGTTCAACATTAGAAAAAGAATTAATGTAATCCATCACATAAATAGAACAAAAGACAAAAATCACATGATTTTATCAATTGATACAGAAAAGGCATTTGACAAAGCTCAACACCCATTCATGATAAAAACTCTCGGCAGCATAGGAATAGAAGGAAAATTCCTCAACATAATAAAGGGCATTTATACAAAGCCAATAGCCAACATCATCCAAATGGAGAGAGTCTGAAAGCATTTCCCTTGAGATTGGGAACCAGACGAGGATGGCCTTTATCACCACTCTTATTCAACATTGTGCTGGAAGTCCTAGCCAGAGCAGTTACACCTGATAAAGAAATAAATTGCATCCAGATTGGCAAGGAAGAAGTGAAAATATCTCGATTTGCAGATGATATGATCTTATACACAGAAAACCCTAAAGAATTCTCAAGAAAACTATTGAAACTAATAGAAGAGTTAAGCGGAGTATCAGGATACATATGAACATACAGAAATCACTTGGATTCCTCTACACCAACAAAAAGAAAAACAAAGAGGAAATCACCAAATCAATACCATTTACAGGAGCCCCCAAGAAGATAAATACTTAGGAATAAATCTTACCAGAGTTGTAAAAGACTTATACAAAGAAAAGTACAGTACACTTCTGCAAGAAAGCAAAAGAGACCCTCATAAATGGAAAAATGTACCGTGCTTATGGATAGGAAGACTTAACATTGTAAAAATGTCTATTTTACCAAAAGCAGTCTGAAGATACAATGCAATTCCGATCCAAATTCCAACAACATTTTTTAATGAGATGGAGAAACAAATCACCAACTTCGTATGGAAGGGACAAAGGCTCTGGATAAGTAAAGTGTTACTGAAAAAGAAGGAAAAAAGTGGGAGGCCTCACTCTATCTGATTTTAGAACCTATTGTACTGCCACAGTAGGCAAAACAGCCTGGTACTGGTACAACAACGGATACATAGACCAATGGAACAGAATTGAGACACCAGACATAAATCCATCCACATATGAGCAGCTGATATTTAACAAAGGCCCAAAGTCAGTTAAATGGGGAAAAGACTGTTTTTTTAACAAACTGTGCTGGCATAACTGGATATCCATCTGCAAAAAAATGAAACAAGACTCATACCTCACACCATGCACAAAAACTAACTCAAAATGGATCAAAGACCTAAATATAAAATCTAAAACAATAAAGATCACGAAAGAAAAATAGGGACAACACTAAAAAAATAAAAAAAAACAATAAAGATCATGAAAGAAAAAATAGGGACAACATTAGAAGCCCTAATACATGGCATAAACAGTATACAAAACATTACTAATAATGCAGAAGAGAAACTGGAAGCTACTAAAAATCAAACACTTATGCTCATTCAAAGACTTCACCAGGAGAATAAAAAGATTACCCGCAGATTGGGAAAAAGTTTTTAGCTATGACATTTCTGATCAGCGCCTGATCTCTAAAATCTACATGATACTCCAAAATTCAACTACAAAAAGACAAATAACCCAATTAAAAAATGGGCAAAAGATATGAATAGATGCTTCACTAAAGAGGACATTCAGGTAGCTAACAGATACATGAGGAAATGTTCATGATCATTAGGCATTAGAGAAATGCAAATCAAAAACTACAATGAGATTTCATCTGACTCCAACAAGGCTGGCATTAATCCAAAAAACACAAAATAATAAATGTTGGAGAGGCTGTGGAGAGACTGGAACACTTCTACACTGCTGGTGGAAATGTAAAATGGTACAACCACTTTGCAAATCGATTTGGCGCTTCCTTAAAAAGCTAGAAATAGAACTACCATATGACCCAGCAATCCAACTCTTTGGAATATATCCTAGAGAGATAAGAGCCTTTACACAAACAGATACATGCACGCCCATGTTCATTGCAGCACTGTTTACAATAGCAAAAAGATGGAAGCAACCAAGGTGCCCATCAATGGACGAATGGATAAATAAATTATGGTATATTCACACAATGGAATACTACACATGGATAAAGAACAGTGAGGAATCTGTGAAACATTTCATAACATGGAGGAATCTGGAAGGCATTATGCTGAGTGAAATTAGTCAGTTGCAAAAGGACAAATATAAGACCACTATTATAAGAACTTGAAAAATAGTTTAAACAGAGAAGACAATATTGTTTGATGGTTATGGGGAGGCGGGGGTACTCACTAATTAGATGGTAGATAAAAACTATTTTAGGTGAAGGAAAAGATAACACACAATACAGGAGAGGTCAGCACAACTGGACTAAACCAAAAGCAAAGAAGTTTCCTGAATAAACCGAACACTTCAAAGGCCAGGGTAACAGGTACAGGGCTTTGGGGACCATGGTTTCGGGGGACATCTAAGTCAATTGGCATAATAAAATCTATTAAGAAAACATTCTGCATCCCACTTTGGAGAGTGGCGTCTGGGGGTTTAAATGCTAGCAAATGGCCATCTAAGACGGATCAATTGGTCTCAACTCACCTGGAGCAAAGGAGAATGAAGAACACTAAGGACTCAAGGTAATTATGAGCCCAAGAGACAAAAAGTCCACATAAACCAGAGACTACATCAGCCTGAGACCAGAAGAACTAGGTGGTGCCCAGCTACAATCGATGACTGCCCTGACAGGGCAACAGAGATGACCCTGAGGGAGCAGGAGAGCAGTGGGATATAGACTCCAAATTCTTGTAAAAAGACCAGACTTAATGGTCTGACAGAGACTAGAAGGACCTTGGGGGTCATGGTCCCCAGACTTTCTGTTAGCTCAAGACAGGAACCATTCCCAAAGCCAACTCTTCAGACAGGGATTGGATTGGACAGTGGGATAGAAAATGATACTGGTGAAGAGTGAGCTTCTTGGATCAAGTAGACACATGAGACTTTGTTGACATCTCCTGTCTAGAGGGGAGCTGAGAAGACAGAAGGGGTCAGAAGCTGGCCAGATGGACATACAAAGAGAGAGTGGAGGGAAGGAGTGTGCTGTTTAATTGGGGAGAGAGCAATTAAGAGTATATAATAGCAAGGTGTATATAAATTTTTGTATGAGAGACTGACTTGATTTGTAAACTTTCACTTAAAGCACAATAAAAAACAAAAAAAAATGTAAACCTTAAAAAAAAAAAAAATTTCAAGTTCTATCCTGAAGTACAACACTTTCAGTAATAGGATAATACCCATATGCCTGTGAGGAAAACCAGTTAATACAATTATTATTCAAATTTACACACCAACCACTAAGGCCAAAGATGAAGAAATTGAAGATGGAAGATTTTTACCAACTTCTGCAGTCTAAAATTCATTATTCAGTGAAGAGGCACTGATAATTACTGGTGATGGGAATGTGAAAATTGGAAACAAAGAAGGATTGATAGTTGGAAAATATGGCTTTGATGATAGAAATGACACTGGATATTGTGTTATAGAATTTTGCAAGACCAACAATATCCTCATTACAAATACCTTTTTTCAAGAATGTAAATGGTAACTATACACATGGACCTTGCCAGATGGAATACACAGGAATCAAATTGACTACACCTGTGGAAAGAGACAATGGAAATGCTCAATAGCATAAATCAAAATAAGGCCAGGAGCCAACTGTAGAAGAGACCATCAATTGCTCATGTGCAAGTTGAAGTTGAAAAAAATTAGAAGTCCATGAGAGCCAAAGTATGACCTTGAGTATATTCCAGTTGAATTTAGAGACCATCTCAAGAATAGATTTCTTTCATTGAGCACTAATGACCAAAGACCAGACAAGTTGTACAGTGACATCAAGGATATCATACACGAAGAAAGCAAGAGGTCATCAAAAACACAGTAAAGAAGGAAAAGACCAAAATGGATATCAGAAGAGACTTTGAAATTTGCTCTTGAACGTAGAGTAGCAAAAGCAAAAGAAGAAATAATGAAGTAAATGAGCTTAACAGAAGATTCCAAAGGGCGGCTTGAGAAGACAAAGTAAATTATTATAATGAAATGTGCAAAGAGCTGGAGATAGAAAACCAAAAGGGAAGAACATGCTTGGCATTTCTCAGTCTGAAAGAACTGAAGAAAAAATTCAAGCCTTGAGTTGCAATATTGACGGATTCTATGGGAAAAATATTCAATGATGCAGGAAGCATTAAAAAAAATTGGAAGGAATACACAGAGTGACTGCACTGAAAAGAATTGGTCCATGTTCAACCATTTCAGAAGGTAGCATATGATCAAGAACCCGTGGTACTGAAGAAAGAAGTCCAAGCTGCACAGAAGGCATTCGTGAAAAAGAAGGCTCCAGGAATACCAACTGAGATGTTTCAACAAACGGATACAGTACTGGAAATGCTCACTCATCTATGCCAAGAAATTTTGAAGACAGCCACCTGGCCAACCAACTAGAAGATATCCACGTTTGTACCCGTTCCAAAGAAAGCTGATCCAACAGAATACGGAAATTATTGAACAACATCGTTAATATCACACATAAGTAAAATTTTGCTGAAGATCACTGAAAAGCAGCTGCAGCAGTACATTGACGGGGAACTGCCAGAAATTCAAGCCAGATTCAGAAGAGGAAGTTGAATCAGAGCTATCATTGTCGTTGTCAGATGGAACCTGGCCGAAAGCAGAGAATACCAGAAAGATGTTTACCTATGTTTTATTGACTATGCAAAGGCATTCCTTTGTGTGGATCATAAGAAATTATGGATAACATTGTGAAGAATGGGAATTCCAGAACACTTAATCGTACTCGTGTGGAGTCTGTACATAGACCAAGAGGCAGTTGTTCAAAACAGAAAAAGGGGTTACTGCATGGTTTGCATCAGGGTTGTATTCTTTCACCATACTTATTAAATCTGTATGCTGAACAAATAATCCAAGAAGCTGGTCTGTATGAAGAAAAATGGGGCATCAAGATTGGAGGAAGATTTATTAACAACCTGTGTTATGCATATGACACAACCTTGCTTGCTTAAAGTGAAGAGGACTTGAAGCACTTACTGATGAAGGTCAAAGACCACAGCCTTCAGTGTGGATTTTACTTCAACATAAAGAAAACGAAAATCCTCACAACTGGACCAATAAGCAGCATCATGATAAATGGAGAAAATATTGAATTTGTCAAGTATTTCATTGTATTTGGATCCATAATCAATGCCCATGGAAGCAGCAGTCAAGAAACCAAACACTGCATTGCATTGGACAAATCTGCTGCAAAAGATGTCTTTAAAGTGTTGAAAAGCAAAAATGTCACTTTAAGGACTAGGGTGCTCCTTTCCCAAGCCATGGTGTTTTCAGTCACCCAATATGCATGTGAAAGCTGCATAATGAATAAGAAAGATTGAAGAAAAATTGATGCCTTTGAAATATGGTGTTGGCGAAGAGTATTGAATATACCAGGGACTGCTGGAAGAATGAAAAAATCTATCTTTGAAGAAGTACAGTCAGAATGCCCCTTAGAAGCAAGGGTGGTAAGACTTTGTCTCACATACTTTGGACATGTTATCAGGAGGGACCAGTCCCTGGAGAAGGGCATCATGTGTGGTAGAGAGCCAGTAAAAAAGAGGAAGACCCTCAACGAGATGGACTGACACAGTGGCTGCAACAGTGGGCTCAAGCATAATGATTGTGAGGATGGCGTGGGAATGGTTAGTGTTTCGTTTTAGTGTGCATAGGATTGCTGGAAGTCAGAACTAACTGGGTGGCACCTAACAACAACAGCCAAAAAAAACGAACAGTTATAAATTCAGCTCAGCTCCAGGTTGGGGCTGCAGCTGTAAATTTGGGAGTCATTAGCACAGAGATTTAAAATCATAGGACTGGATGAACTCAGTTGGGGACTGAGATAGCTAAAGAAAAGTAGAAGTCAGAGTACTGATCCTCAGAGTCATTCACATTCAGAGGCCAGGAAGATGGAAAGAAACCAGTACAGGAGGACAAAAGAGAAGCCAGTGGATTGAATGCGAGAGAAGCCACTGCTTTCTCCAAAACAAACAAAAATTCTAAAAGTAACTTTTCAATGTAAATTCTAAACTTCAGTTTTATCAACTAGTTTTCGTAAGTGTGCGGGTGAATTTTCTCCGAGTGGATTCTGGCTTCAAATTTTGCATTCTCAAAGGTAATTTGCAGCTTTCCAGGCCCACTTGGGAATTTTAAAAAATATAGTTAAAAGAGGAAATACATTTTGGGTTTATAATTAAAATAGGTGCCAGTGTTATCAGGCCCTAGGCTAGATATTTAAAGAAGGGATTAATGAATTAGATTTCAGTTGTAATAGAACTAACTGAAAAAATCTTACCGATTACTACTGGATTTTTAAAAAATCCTATGTTTTTAACATTGTACCAGGATTCTGCTTTTATCACCAAATCTTAAGTTCCATTATCAACTCTCTTCGCTTTATACCATCAAATATTTCCACCTGGATTCAGTTATTTGCTTTTCAATGTATTCTAGGAGATAAAGAATATCTTCAAAAAAGGAATTTTTTTTAACCCCTAACCAGAATTTTCTTCCAATAAAAAGCTGTAGGTGGTTTCTTGGTTTGGGGGTCCCTCAAAAGAAGCCTAAGACAAGGATTTGTGTGCAGGTAAGCAAGCAATGTATTTGGGAGGTGACCCCAGGAAACCTTGTAGATAAGTGGGAAAGTTAGGCAAGACAGGGAGAAAAATCAACCCAGAAGGCCTTACTGAGAAGGTTGCTGCTGTGGACCACTGGGGCCCAAGAGAGACAGAGTAGAGCATTATCTCTCATTGGGGAGGTTTCTCCCTGCCCTCTCCTGCGTGCTTTTTATGGCCACAGAATGCTCCCAGGCAGAGTTACAGGTAGGACGCCCTCCACATGTGAGGGACCTATCCCTGGAAGCTGCTGGTGACTTCTTGGTGACCAAGGGGGTATGGGTGGGCTTCGGTATTGGCGTGTACAAATGGGCATGTTTTAAAATGGGTCTTTTACACCAAGAGAATGAGTCCTACATAATAATGCAACAGTTTTCTGTGGCAAATAAATCAAATGTTTCCTGGTACAACATTACATTTAGAACCAAACACATGAACAGATAATTCACAAAAAAGGGAGAAACCCACAAAAAACATCATTATGCATAGTAGTACAAATTCATGTCAAACTGGCAAAGATTTTTTAAAGTGGTAATAGTCAATGCTGTTGAAAGTACCTTAACCCTGGCATTTTCATACAATGCAGGTGGGAGTGTAAATTGCGCCAGTCCCTTTCAGTTTTCTCCCTGTGTTCTTATCTTTTGACCTAGGAATTCTGCTCCCAGGAATCTATCCAAAGGCAATAATTAGAAACATAAACAAAATAGTCATTAATATTATTTAAACTAGGCCTAAACTGTAGAATGAGGGTGGGAAGCAGCCGCCTGTATTTCTAACAATTGAAAAGAAGTTGTTATGGTACAGCCATAGGTTAGAACGTAACCTAGCTGTTAGACTTAGGTTTACAGATAACCTAATGGTATAGGAAGATATTTAGGATGTAATGTTTGGTGAAAACAGGATACAGATCTGTGTGTTTCTGTGTGTGTATAGAACCCGTTGCTGTTCAGTGGATTCCGACTATATATGTATGTAAGTTTTTAAAATACACCAAAAGAAATTGGTAGGAAAGACATCAGAATGCTAACATCGATGGCCTAAAGAAGTTGACTTATGGATGGTTTTTACTTCTTTATATCATATTTGTCTTTTCTGACTGTAGCATGTACTACTTTTACGATAAAAAATGGTATTTAAAACAATTTTTAAAGAACACATTAACAGTTTCATTTAAAAGAATGCTCAAATAATCTTGTTCCCAATGTTAATATTTTGTGTATTGACAGATATTTCAATCATTTGACTCAGGAAAACCTCTTACTAGTAAAGAAAATTTACAGGTAAGGATAACAATACTTTATAAACATTGGCTATTTAGTATGGATAATATTTATTTCAACCCATTTAATACATATAATCTTTGTTTTTGAAAAATGTGTTACATAATATGCTTTCCTGCTTGTAATAATGGGCTTTTTTCTGAAAATGCTGAGGCTAGAGGTAAGATTCTACCCAAACCAACCTGGCTTTCATATTGGGCAAACATCAGCTACTGCTTCCATTTCTCAGTTACAGGTATGTATTCATTTTGTTCACCTAGCCATGTCAGATGTCTCTAACTTTAGTATTTATCTTAATAACCTAGAAGATAACAGCTGACTTTGATTACAGGAAAAGGATTTTGTACATTTTGTGATAGCCCACTTGTTTACTGCCACTTTTGCACTTAACTGTTTTTCACAGTTCTGAGGCTGTCTGTAAGCCAATGGCTTGGAATGTGTTCATTTGGCATTTTCATAAGCAGCTGTTTTAACTTCCCCCATAATTTTCATAGAAGCCCTGGTGGCGTAGTGGTTAAGTGCTACAACTGCTAACCAAAAGGTCAGCAGTTTGAATCCACCAGATGCTCCTTGGGAACTCTATGGGGCAGTTCTACGCTGTCCTGTAGGGTCGCTATGAGTCGGAATCAACTCGACAGCAATAGGTTGTAATTTTACAAAGAGAGGATTAGACTGCTCACCTAAATACATTTGATCCTGACAATAATTGAATGATTGGGATTTAAGCATTTGATGACCTAGCCAAAACAAAACCAAACCTGTTGCTATAGAGTCGGTTCTGATTCATAGTCACTCTATAGGACAGAGTAGAACCCATAGGGTTTCCAAGGAGTGGCTGGCAGATTTGAACTTCAGATCTTTTGATTGGCAGCCAAGCTCTTAACTACTTCGCCACCAGGGCTGCTATGATGACTTAGTGACACTTAAATATCTTGAAATAACTGTTAAAAAAAATCTTTGGGATATTATCAATCTGTTCACTATTAAGTGTTCAAGTGAAAGAGTTATAATGCAACCTTTGTTAAAGGGGGTTATAGATAGGTGAGAAGTTCATAAAACCAGGGTGACAGTTAATGCATATAGATAGATACATACACATTTTGTTTTTTTAAGTGCCACATTTTATTCACAAACTTCACTTTTCAATTATCTTTCAGATGATCCATTGTTTTTGCCTGAAATTTGTCTTAACTTATAAGTAAGTTGCCTGAAATGAAACGGTTAATATTAGGAAGACACAAATACACATTCATATTTCCTTTTAGGTGTTCCAAGACCTTGGAATATTTGAGAGTATTTATTTCTTCCAGGCATAAAAGCCAGGACGTCCTAAAAAAAAACAAAAACAACTCCCTTAAGGAGTGGTTTGGGGTATAAAGGAAACGCCTGATTGTTTCTTGTTATACAAAAAGAGACTGACAGCATAATGAAAAAAGCAATTTTTTAATTAATTAAAATAGTACTGTTGGTCTGCTTAAGACTCTTCAGATTACACTTTATATTTCTGTAGAGAGGGAGAGAAAAAAGTATTAAATAGCATTACTAATTAATCTTCTTTTGATCCCCAAGTGTTTGTATGTAATTGTCAAGGCTCATTAAATCACTGTTTGCAGTAGAGAGAGAAGAGAAGAGAAACCTTCCTCTCTCCCATCCAAAGTATCTTTTCTAGATAGGGAAGGACAATCATGTACCTAATAAACAATATGGCATCAGCTCAGTCTTAGCAGCTACTTTCTGTCTGGCTCTTCTGCATGCTTTGATTCCCACCTGTTAGAAGAGGTTAAGAAAGGAGTCTGAACAAAAGCAACAAAGATCCCCAACCTAGCACTGTCTCACACTCTCCCAAGCAATGTTTTTTGTTTGTTCATTTACATAAAGCAAATAGTTTTCCTCTCTGAAATCAGAACACATCTTAAGTTGATGCTGTGTGACAGTTTAATTGGTATAGAAAATAATGGTATCTTAGGTTAGAAGTAATGTACGATGACTGAGAATGACCATTGGAGTTAGCAAATCATAGGCCATTGGTGACCTTGACCAAAGGGTTGCAATATAGGAATGGAATGGGTTTGAGGGCAAATGGGAGGAGAGAAATGAGAATATTGACAATCTTTAGAGCTTTGCAGTAAAGGGAAAAAGAGATTTTAGGGCAAGTAGTATCTGAGAAGTATCTGAGAAGAGAAGTAGGAGCCTAGAGAGTTTTGTTCGTTTAAGATTGAGGAGATGGCAGCATGGCTGTTTACTGAGGGGACTGTCTCTGCAGAGAGGGAAACAGTTATAATGTAGGAGAAGAAGGAGAGAATGGCTGCAATGATGTCTTGAGTAGGCCAGTGGGGACAGAATTGATGGCCTAAGTGGTGGCACCAGACTTAGCAAGAAGGAAGGCAAGGCTGCAGGAGCAGATACTTGAGCAAGGGGACTAATGGAGCTGTGGGGACTTTGGACGCTCTCCTCTGCTTCAGTTTCTCTCAGTTAGTAAGTGGAGGAAACAAGGTCGTTGTCTCAGAGAAGAGATAGGGGAGTAAGGTTTAAAATTTAGAAGACAGAAGATAAAGTGTGAAGTGGTTGTCTAGAAGAGAGGAAGAGTGAATGGACTAGGGGAATATTGGATGGTTATGGGCAGCACTGAGGTATGATCCGGCACTTAAAGTAAAATCACTTGGCATGGTTGCATAATTTTCTCCAGCCCTCTTCAACTGCAGGGGTTCAGGCCTCAGAAGTGTCAGAGTTGGATTGCACAAGGTCTATGATTTTGTAAAGGAAGTATGTATGCATAGAAAGGGGCCAGGGAGTTGACAGTGTATATATAAAAAGGAGGGGTAAAATGATTGACCACAGACTCTAAACTGGGTATGGAGATTGCTTGTCGGCCCATTCTTCCCTCTTCCTGTTCTAGTAGCTCTAATTTTCTCATGCTAAAGCAGAGCAGCAGGTATGCATGGCTGATGAGCTTTAGCAGTGCCTCTATTTTGATAAAGTGTCTGTTCTCACTCAGCACCAGGCTCAGTCCTGTTATATGGCAGGTCTAGCCTATGGAAGCGCAGGTCACAAATTGGTGAGGAACGGCAGAAGCAGTGGTGCAGTGCTGGGATGGTTATGACATTACATGCCTCTCTTGACAGACCTGCCATTTATGGTACGTCATGTCTATCCAACACCAAATGGATTGAGTACAAAAGGGAAATGAAGTTGGTAATAGCTGGAAAAAAAATTTTGCTAATTTGCTTTATTTTCCTTTGTTTAAATTTTTTAGGCACTTGATGAGTTAATAAATAAAGGCTTGCCTGTATTTCTGGTTACATTCGGCCAACAACATCTCTTAAGTAAGTTTTGTTTGGTCAGAGCACACTTTTTCATAAGTGTGGCTGCAACAATAAATTGTATCTCAGAAAATACATTGAAAATGTGCCATCAAGGACCTGTTTACGAGAGGAACAAAGCAAACCTCCCAAACATAAAAGGTAATCTGTTTTATTTTTTGCTTGCTTCCCTTTCCCTCCTTTCCCCCAACCAGTTCCCATTACATATGAATAATTTGGTATATAGTCTTCATATTTTTCCCTAAGCTTATATGACTTACACATGTGCTTATACCTAAGTATGTTGTTGTTGGGTACAGTCGAGTCAGTTCTGACTCATAGTGACCCTGTGTACAACAGAATGAAACACCACAGGCTCCTGCACCATCTTGACAATCGCTGTTATGCTTGAGCCCATTGTTGCAGCCGCTGTATATGCACATGTGTATACACTCATATTGTTAGGTGCTGTCAAGTCATTTCTGACTCATGGCAACCCTATGTACAACAGAACGAAACATTACCCAGTCCTGTGCCACCTTCACAATCATTTCTGTGCTTGAGCCCATTTTTATAGCCTCTGTGTCAGTCCATCTCATTGAGGTTCTTCCTCTTTATTGTTGACATCTACTTTACAAGCATGATGTCCTTTTCCAGGAACTGGTCTCTCTTGATAACATGTCCAGAGTCTCACCATCCTTGCTTCTAAGGAGCATTCTGGCTGTACTTCTTCCAAGACAGATTTGTTGGTTCTTCTCACAGTCCATGATATATTAAATATTCTTCCCCAGTACCATAATTCAAAGGCATCAATCGTTCTTCAGTCTTCCTTATTCATTGTCCAGCTTTCACATGCATATGAGGCAATTATAAATACCATGGCTTGGGTCAGGAGCACCTTAGTTCTTAAAGTGATATCTTTTGCTTCTTAATACTTTAAAGAGGTCTTTTGCAGCAGATTTGCCCAATACAAGTACATCATTTGATTTCTTGACTTCTGCTTCCATGGGTGTTGATTGTGGATCCATGTAAAATGAAATCTTTGACAACTTCAATCTTTTCTCTGTTTATCATGATGTTGCTTATTGGATTAGTTGTAAGGATTTTTGTTTTATATTGAGGTGTAATCCATACTGAACTCTATAGTCTTGGATCTTCAACAGTAAGTAGTACTTCAAGTCCTGTTTGCTTTCAGCAAGCAAGGTTGTGTCATCTGCATATCACAGGTTGTTAATGAGCCTTCTCCAGTCCTGATGCTGTGTTCTTCTTCATATAGTCCAGTTTCTTGAATTATTTGCTCAGCATACAGGTTGCATAAGTGTGGAGAAAGGACACAACCCCGGCGTACACCTTTCCTGATTTTAAACCATGCAGTATCCCCCTGTTCTGTTGGAATGACTATCTCTTGATCTATGTACAGGTTCCTTCTGATCACAATTAAGTGCTCTGGAATTCCCATTCTTCTCAATGTTATCCATAATTTGTTATGATTCACATAGTGGGATACCCTTGCACAGTCAATGAAACACAGGTAAACATCTTTCTGGTATTCTCTGCTTTCAGCCAGGATCCATCCAATATTAACAATGATATCCCTGGTTCCATGTCCTCTTCTGAGTCCGACTTGTATTTCTAACAGTTCCCTGTCAATGTATTGCTGCAGCTGTTTTTTGAATGATCTTTAGCAAAATTTTACTTGCGTGGATATTAATGATATTGCTTGATAATTTACAAAATCTGTTGGATCACCTTTCTTTGGAATAAAAAAAAAATAGGTAGGCACAAATATGGACTTCTTCCAGCTGGTTGGCCAGGTAGCTCTCTTCCAAATTTCTTGGCATAGACAAGTGAGCACCTCCAGCACCGTATCCATTTGCTGAAACATCTCACTTAGTATTCCATCATTTCCTGAAGCCTTGCGTTTCACCAGGGCCTTCAGCACAGCTTGGACTTCTTCTGTCAGTACCATCAGTTCTCAATCATACGCCAGCCACTTCATGAAATGATTGAACATCGACCAATTCTTTTTGGTACACTGGCTTTGTATTCCTTTTATGTTCTTTTGATGCTTACTGTATCATTCAATATTTGCCCATAGAATCCATCAGTATTGCAACTAGAGGCTTGAATTTTTTCTTCAGTTCTTTCAGCTTGAAAAGTGCCAAGCATATTCTTCCCTTTTGACTTCCTAGCTCCATGTCTTTGCACATTATAATAATTTACTTTGTCTTCTTGAGCTGCCCTTTGAAATCTTATGTTCAGCTCTTTTACTTCCTCATTTCTTCCACTCACTTTGTGTGCTTTACATGCCAAAGTAAGTTTCAAAGACTCTTCTGACATCCATTTTGGTCTTTCTTTCCTGTCTTTTTAATGACTTGTGGCTTTCTTCATGTATGATGTCCTTGATGTCTTCCCACAACTCCTCAAGTCTTTGGTCATTAGTGTTCAGTGCATGAAATATATTCTTGAGATGATCTGTGAATTCAGATGGGATATACTCAAGGTCTTATTTTGCCTCGTGTGGAATTCTTATAATTTTTTTTCAGCTTCAACTTGAACTTACATATCAGTAATTGATGGTCTTCCACAGTAGTCCTCTGGGCTTGTTCTGTCTGATGATATTGAGCTTCTCTATCATCTCTATAGGGTCGCTGTGAGTCGGAATCGACTTGACGGCACTGGATTGGGTTATCATCTCTATCCAGAGATGAAATCGATTTGATTCCCATATATTCTGTTTGGCAAGGTCCACATGTATAGTTGCTGTTTATGTTGCTGAATTTGCAATGAATAAGTTGTTGGTCTTGCAAAATTCCATCATGTGATCTCCCATGTTGTTTCTATCACCAAGGCCATATTTTCCAGCCACTAACCCTTCTTCCTTTGTTTCCAGCTTTCACCTTCCAGTCACCTGTAATTATCAATGCATCTTGGTTGCAGGTTTGATCAATTTCAAACTATAGCTCCATTGCCTCCCAGTCCATTCCAATTCATATCGACCCTATAGGACAGAGTAAAACTGCCCCGTAGGGTTTCCAAGGCTGTAATCTTTACAGAAGCAGACTGCTACATCTTTGTCCCACTCAGACTGCAGAATATGGTAAAAATCTTCAATATCTCATCTTTGGGATTAGTGGTTGGTATGTAAATTTGAATAATAGTCATATTAGCTGGTCTTCCTTGTGGGCGTATGAATATTATTCTATTACTGACAGTGTTGTACTTCAGGATAGACCATGAAATGTTCTTTTGACAATGAATGTAACACCATTCCTCTTCAATTTGTCATTCCCAGTATAGTAAAACATATGATTGTCCAATTCAGAGTTGCCAATACCAGTCCATTTCAGCTCACTAATACCTGGGACATCAATCTTTATGCCTTCCATTATTCATTTCGACTACTTCCAATTTTCCTAGATTCATACTTCATACATGCCACATTCCCATTATTAATGGATATTTGCAGCTCTTCCTTCTCATTTTGAGACATGCCACATCAGCAAATGAAGGTCCCGAAAGCTTTATTCCATCCACATCATTAAGGTCAACTATACTTTGAGGAGGCAGTTCTTCCCCAGTCGTATTTTGAGTACCTTCCAACCTGAAGAGCTCATCTTCCAGCACTGTATCAAACAGTGTTCCACTACTAGCCAGTTTTTTCAGAGGTACATTGCTGGTATTTGAAATACCCATGGCATAGCTTCCAGCATCAGAGCAATATGCAAGCCACCACAGTACAACAAACTCACAGACAAGTGATGGTATCCATTTGTATGTATCCATATTCATATATATTTTCATATGTGTGGAAAAAAAATTTTTTTTCCACACTTACATAAATTGTCATTATTTTTCAAAATGGTATAATACACATTTTTCTATATTGTGAATTTGACATGCAACAAAACTTCACTGAAACCACACCAAGGTAACTGCTTTGGTCTTTTTTTCTACTGGCTGTATAATATTCTGTGCTGTGAATAGTTCATGATTTATTTACCCATTCCCCTGTTGATGCACTGGACATCTTTTTTTTTTTTTTGAACACACAAGCCACCACTCATCTGTCTGTTGCACTCTGGTGGCTTGTGTGTTGCTATGATGCTGGAAGTTATGCCACCAGTATTCCAAATACCAGCAGTGCCACTCTTGGTGGACAGGTTTCAGAAGAGCCTCCAGACTAGGACAGACTAGGAAGAAGGACCTGGCAGTATATGTCAGAAAAAAATGGCCAGTGAAAACCTTATGAATAGCAGCAAAACACTGATATAGTGCTGGAAAATGAACCCCTCAGATTGGGAGGCACTCAAAATATACTTGGGAGGCACTCAAAATATACTTGGGAAAGAGCTGCCTCCTCAAAGTAGAGTTGACCTTAATGATGTGGATGGAGTAAAGCTTTTGGGACTTTCGTTTATTGAAGTGGCATGACTCAAAATGAGAAGAAACAGCTGCAAATATCTATTAATAATTGTAACATGGAATGTACGAAGTATGAACCTAGGAAAATTGGAAGTTGTCAAAACTGAAATGGAATGCATAAAGATTGATGTCCTAGTCATTAACTGAAACCCGTTGCCATTGAGTCAATTCCAACTCATAGAGACCTTATAGGACAGAGTAGAACTACCCCCTGTAGAGTTTCCAAGGAGCATCTGGTGGATTTGAACTGCTGACCTTTTGGTTAGCAGCCATAGCACTTAACTGCTATGCCACCAGGGTTTCCACTAGGCATTAGTGAGCTGAAATGGACTGGTATTGGACATTTTAGTTGGCAATCATAGGGCCTAATATGCCGGGAATGGCATTTTGAAGAGGGATGGCGTTGCATTCATTGTCGAAAGAACATTTCATGATCTATCCCAAAGCATAATGCTGTCAGTAATAGAATAATATCCATATGCCTATAAGGAAGACCAGTTAATATGACTGTTATTCAAATTTATGCACCAATCACTAAGGCCAAACATGAAGAAATTTGAGATTTTTAGCAACTTCTACAGTCTGAAATTGATCAAATGTTCAATTAGGATGCATTGATAGTTACTGGTGATTGGAATGCAGCAGTTGGAAACAAAGAAAAAGGACTGATAGTTGAAAAATATGGCCTTGGTGATAGAAATGATGCTAGATCACATGATAGAATTTTTGAAAGACCAATGACTTCTTCATTGCGAATACCTTTTTTCGACAACATAAACGGCGACTATCCATGTTTTTTTTTATCCATGTGGACCTCCAGATGGCGAGGAATCACAGGAATCAAATTGACTACATCTGTGGAAAAGCTCAATATCAGTTGAAAAGCTCAGTATCATCAATCAGAACAAGGCCAGGGACCAACTGCAGAACAGAGCATCAAGTGCTCATATGTAAGTTCAAGTTGAAGCTGAAGAAAATTAAAACAAGCCCACAAGAACCAAAGTGTGACCTCTGGTACGTCCCACTTGAATTTAGCGACTATCTCAAGAATAGGTGTGACACATTGAATACTAGTGACCAAAGATCAGATGAGTTTTGGGAAGACAAGGAAATCATGCATAAAGAAATCAAAAGGTACTTAAAAAGACAGGAATAAAAAAAAAGGTAAAAATGGGTGTCAGAAAATACTCTGAAAGTTGCTCTTGAACATAGAGTAGGTAAAGTGAAAGGAAGAAACAATGAAATACAAGAGTTGAATAGAAGATTTCAAAGGGCAGCTTGAGAAGACAAACTATTGTAACAAAATGTGCAAAGATCTGGAGTTAGAAAACCAAAAGGGAAGAACATGCTTGGCATTTCTCAAGCTGAGAATTCCAAACCTCAAGTTGCAATATTGAAGGATTTTATGGACAAAACATTGAATGGTGTAGGAAGCATCGAAAGAACGTGGAAGGAATACACAGAGTCACTGTACCAAAAATAATTGGTCGATGTTCAACCATTTCAGGAGGTAGCATATGATCAAGAACCAGTGGTACTGAAAGAAGAAGTCCGAGCTGTACTGAAGGCATTGTCAAAAAACAAGGCTCTAGGAATTGACAAAATACCAAGTGAGATGTTTCAACAAATGGATGCAACCTAGAAGCACTCACTTGTCTATTCCAAGAAATTTGGAGGTAAGCTACCTGGCCAACTGACTGGAAAAGATCCAAATAAGTGACCAATTCAAAGAAAGATGATCCACCAGAATGTGCAGATTATCTAGCAATATCGCTAATATCGCATGCAAGTAAGTAATGCTGAAGATGATTCAAAAACTGTTGCAGTACTACAACAGGGAACTGCCAGAAACTCAAGCCAGATTCAGAAGAGAACGTGGAAGAAGGGATATCATTGCTGATCTTGGCTGAAAACAGTGAATATCAGAAAGAAATTTACCTGTATTTTATTGACTATGCAAAGACATTTGAGTGTATCAAAAACCCAAACCAAACCCACTGCCGTCGAGTCGATTCTGACTCATAGCGACCCTATAGGACAGAGTAGAACTGCCCCGTAGAGTTTCCAAGGAGCGCCTGGTGGATTCAAACTGCCGACCTTTTGGTTAGCAGCTGTAGCACTTAACAACTACTCCACCAGGGTTTCCAAAAAATATGGAACGCTTCACGAATTTGCGTATCATAAATTATAACCAATTAAGGATAACATTGTGAAGACTTGGAATTCTAGAACACTTACATGTATTCATGCAGAACCTGTATATAGGCCAAGAGGCAGTTGCTCAGACAGAACAAGGGGATACTGTGTGGTTTAAGATCAGAAAAGTTGTGTGTCACGGTTGTATCCTTTCACCATACTTATTTAATCTGCATGCTGAGCAGATAAGCCAAGAAGCTGGACTATATGAAGTAGAACATGGCTTCAGGTTTGGAGGAAGACTCATTAACAACCTGTGATAAGCAGATGACACAACCTTGCTTGCTGAAAGTGAAGAGGACTTGAAGCACTTCTTGATGAAGATCAAAGACTACAGCCTCACAGTATGAATTGTTGTTGTTAGGTGCCATCGAGTCAGTTCCAACTCATAGCAACCCAATAAGACAGAGTAAAGCTGCCCTATAGGGTTTCCAGGGAGCAGCGGGTAGATTTGAACTGTCAACCTTTTGGTTAGTAGTTGAGCTCTTAACCACGACACCACCAGGACTCCTCAGTATGGGTTACACCTCAACATAAAAAAAAGAAAACAGAAATTCTCACAACTGGACCAATAAGAAACATTATGATAAATGAAGGAAAAGTTGTCAAGGATTTCATTTTACTTGGATCCACACCCGTGAAGTGTTGTTGTTGTTAGGTGCCATTGAGTCAGTTCTGACTCATGGTGACCCTATGCACAACAGAATGAAACACTCCCCTGTCCTGCACCATCCTCACAATCGTTGCTATGCTTGAGCCCTTTGTGGCAGCCACTGTGTCAATCCACCGTGTCAATCCACCTTGTTGGAGGCCTTCCTCTTCTACACTGACCCTGTACTTTGCCAAGCATGATGCCCTTTTCCAGGGACTGATCCCTACTGACAACATGTCCAAAGTATGTAAGATGCAGCCTCAGCATCCTTGCTTCTAAGGAGCATTCTGGTTGTACTTCTTCTAAGACAGATTTGTTTGTTCTCTTGGCAGTCTATGGTATATTCAATATTCTTCACTAATACCATAATTCAAAGGCATCAATTCTCACCCCATGAAGCAGCAGTCAAGAAATCAAACGATGCATTGCATCGGGCGAATCTGTTGCAAAAGACCTCTTTAAAGTGTTAAAAAGCAAAGATGTCACTTTGAGGACTAAGATGTGCCTGACCCAACCCATGGTATTTTTGATTGCCTTATATATGCGTTCGAAAGTGGGACAATGAATAAGGAAGAACAAAGAAGAATCGATGCCTTTGAATTATGGTGTTGTTGAAAAATATTGAATATATCATGGACTAAAAGAAGAACCAAAAATCTATGAGAGGAACAGTTTCGGTAGAGAAGATCAAGAGTTCACTTTTGAACATGTTAAGTTTGGAATGTCTGTTAAATATCCAACTGAAGTTACAGTGTAGGCGATTTGTTATATAATTCTGGAACTTTGGAGAAAGGTCCAGGGTTGAGAGATATTTCTGAATTATTAGCCTATAGGTGGTATTTAAAAATATAAGACTAGATGTGATCTCCAAGGGAGAGAGTGGAGATGGAGAAGAGAAGAAGTCCAAGGAATGAACTTTTTGGCTGATGAACATGAAGAGTTCAAAGAAATGAGGAAGAACCTTCAAGAGAGACTGCAAGGGGACAGATGAGCAAGATGATTTTAAGGGAGGGAGTGATTAATTGAATCAATAATCAGGACTTAACAAGATAACAAGGTATCATTGGAGAATCTGAGATGATTTTTAGCGAACTCACTCTTACTGGAGTAGATTCAAGTTGGAATGGGCAGAGAGGAACTGGAGTGATAAACCATGAAGAGTTTTGTTGTCCTGTGGCGGGGGGGGGAACCCATTGCCTTCAAGTCGATTCTGACTCATAGCGACCCTATAGGACAGAGTGGAACTGCTCCATAGTGTTTCTAAGGAGTGGCTGGTGGATTTGAACTGCCAACTTTTTGTTCATAGCCAAATACTTAACTACTGAAGGTTGCTTAAGGGAGAAGTTGGCAAAAAAAAGTTTCATTTGTTTGATTTTTAATTGAAGAAATAGCAGCATGTTTGTTTGTTGATAGGAATGATTCAGTTGACAGAGGAAAAAAATCAATGATGCAAGGGGTGAGGTGGAGATATTTGCATAATAGCCTTAAATAGGCAAAAAAACAGGAAGCAGTGCACAAAAAAGGACTTAACACTAGATAGCATGAAGTTCATCCATAATGACAAGGGGAAGGACAGAGTGCATAGGTACACATACAGGTAGGTAGATAGATGTGTTTGTGGGAATTTGTGCAAGATGTCTTCTGAGTTCTATTTTTTTTTTTCCAAAGAGGAATAGGATATCGAGTGAGAATGGAGAAGGTATTGGAGATTTGAGAAGAGCAAAGAAGGGATGAACTATTTGCCTTGGATAATAAGAAAGCAGGTGGACTAGGGAAATGGAGTGGGACTACTGGGCAGCACTGAGGACCATTTTGAGTTCCTGGTGTGATTTTAAAGCGAGAACAGTCAGCATGGTTTTTCACCAGTCACATTAAGCTTCAGAGCATTGGATATAATAGGAGTTGGGGTTTTGCCAGATGAATTACATAAAGGAGAATTAGGCAAGAAGTTGAAGGCGTATGCAAGAGAGTGATTATAATGATGGATTAAGATACTAAAGCTGAATAAGGAGAGATGAGAGAATGGCAGGGGAGGAGGAGGTGAGGGAACAGTGAAAACTAGTAGCATCAATGGATTTTAGACTCCAGAAAGGTTGAAATATTGTCAGATTCACAATTCTAGAGAGAATGATCTGGAAAGATCATCGCCATTCACTTCAATTTTTTCATATTTTCGTCGGTTATTCTTGGAAATTTAGTATACCTGTGTATTCCAAGATAATTCAGTCCAAATCTAAACAAGAAAAACTGTGATAACAAAACACGAAGAACACTTTTTAAAAAAAAATTGCAATTACACTCAAATGTGTACATTAATTTTGATGGAGTTGATATTTTTATTTTCTTCTCTTCTAAGAACGTCATATATTTATCCATTTGTTCGTATTTTGCCCTTAATGCTTACCTTCCTTTCCCGGAGCTCATAATTAGGTCCATGTTCTCTACTATTACTTGCAAATATGGGGTGCTGTATACACTCTTAAATGCCTCAGTTTGGAACTCCTATTTAGTAGAATAAAAGCCCTATCTTTTGTTTGGGTTTAAGTGCAAAGAGGCTAAGATATATAGGTTTGCCAGGTGCCCAGGAAAAAGAGTAGAATGTGTATGAGTGTACCTGAGTGATCTGAACCACAGCTCTTCTTAGATGTGTTATTATTTCTCCTGGTCATCGCAGTGGAGTTCCAGTCTTATTGGCATCAGGCACGCAATGATAGAAGGTGAAGTGAGCCAGAGGTATAGTGAGAGCAAGGTCACTACTAAGGCACCAGATCTCCTCATTATCACTTAGCTGCTGGATGGAAAGGATATGTCTCATCTTTCCAGCTTTTCTTTATCTTCTTGGGGGTCAGGAACACTGTGTGAACCCCATGTTAACCTGATCTCACATGGGTATATGAATATCCTTCTAGGATCTCTCGTGTTCTGATACTCTTCCTAGTGTTCTTCCATACTAGTCTCCAGGTGTTTGTTCTATGTCATTGTAGTTGTTACTCTTTGTCTTAGGAGAGAAAACCCACTCCCAGCTCTTCCTCCCTCAGATTTCCTGATACTGGAACCTCATTAGGAGGCTCCAGCCAGCCTCCTAATTTAGGAGATGAGTTAGGCAGTGGCATCACTAGGATTGGTATCACCCACTGCAAGTGGGTGGGGCTGGCCTGCAGAAACCCCCCAGTGGGCAGAGAGGCCTGGCCCACCATGCCCCCACACAGTGCCAAATGCTGAGCAGGGCGGCCCCACCCCCTCCCAGACCTGCCCTCTGCAGCTCCTCACCTCTTCCATTGGCCAAGACCGAGACCCTACTCTCTGCCCAGTGGCAGATGCCTCTGCCCAGCCGTCTACACGCTGACTGACAGGTGATGGGGTTGGGTAATGATGAATTATTGCGCTGGGTAACAACAACCCCAGTGACTGGGAAGTGGGATGGGGTGACAAGTTACTGCACTGGGTGATGGGTGACACCAACCCTAGTGACACCACTGCTTTGGTAGCTCCTCCCCTGGCAGTGCAGGGTTGCCTGCCACAGCTGCTGCTGCCCCTTCTGGATCCTGGGGTCATTTTGGTGTCACCCCCTCTGACAGTGTAAGGGAGTGTGATCCACATCTCCCACACTGCCCTAGTGACACCACTGGAGTTAGGTAGGTTTGAGTTGGGAGTAGAGAGGAAGTCAGATGTGTTCAGTTCCATGTTGTTCTACACGCCCCCTTCCCACTGACAAACTTAGTTTCTTTTTAAAGGTATTTTTTAGTTGAATAATGATTTGTGGTTTTTCTCTCAAACCTGTAATTTAGAAGCCAGATTTACTGAAAACAGGCAAAGACTATGATCTAAATTCTCTCTTTTCTCCCTGGCTCAAAATAAGAACTGGCTTTGGATTGTGGGCAGGAATTCTGAGAGAGAGATTGGCACTTTTTCGACTGTTCACTCTTCTTTTCTTAGAGTGAGGCAGTTTATGCAAATTAGTAGAACCCATGCTTCCAAAGAGATGTTATTGAAATCGTAGAAATATCTGGAACACCCAGATTACTTTGAGGGCTCTAAGGTGTCCTAGCATTCCAGGGGAGGAATTGCTGCTTTAAATTAGTCATTGATAACTTGAATAACTTCATTAAGCATCCAAAAGATCCTTTCACAGTTGTCTTAGTCATTGTAAGAGTCAGCCTTCTAATGCATGGTATTTACGGATTCATTGGTATAGGAATGTGTTTCTAATTATCATTGTGTTTGTTTATTATTATTAATTTTGTGGACAGTTTTCCCACTACAATGAGCTGTAAAAAATAGAATTAATATTTAAACTAATCACAGGTATCTATTTTTCTTCCAAAAATTTTGTGTCTTTATAGAACTTTTAAAGGAGGATGGTAGCTCAAATACTCAGCTCACAAAAATTAGAGATGAGTCCACTCTTAGCATGCTAAAGGTAAGTTCGAAAGTTTTTTCAAGTCGTAATAATGCCACTAATAAAATGTCCACTGTTAGGTCCTGGCCAGGTCCACTTTCCAGTTTGTGCTTGTTTTTGGGAGACCAGGTAGCTTTTCTTGCATAAGCATAGGCTGGGACCAGAGATGGAGTTTACTCCCTGTGAGGAAAGTAGATGCCCAGAGGTAACTGTCTTTGAGTTTACAACATGATTAAGATGCTGCAGAAAATACATTTCATTGTTTCATGGGATTTGAGCATTCTGTAATTCTCACTTTCTAACAATAATAGTGATGACAACAGCAACAACCACCAGTACCGTTAAATCAGTGCCCACTACATGACAAGTACTTCACAGGATTATTTCGTTCTCACAACTCTGGGATGCAAATATTAATCATTTATTTTAAATTTTTAATAATTTATTTTATTTTTGTTGTTGATGTTGAGAATATACATAAACTCAAATCCACTGCCATTGAGTCGATTCCAACTCATAGTTGACCCTATAGGAGTAGAACTGCCCCATAGAGTTTCCAAGGAGCGCCTGGCAGATTTGAACTGCTGACCTCTTGGTTAGTAGCCATAGCCCTTAACCACTACGTCACCAGGGTTTCTGAGAATATACATACGAAAACCAAACCAAAGCCACTGCCGTCCAGTCGATTCTGACTCATAGCGATCCTACAGGACAGAGAGGAACTGCCCTATAGAGTTTCCAAGAAGCGCCTGACGGATTTGAACTGCCGACCTCTTGCTTAGCAGCCATAGCACTTAACCACTATGCCACCAAGGTTTGCATATTAATCATTTTTAATTATTTTTTAAAATTTTTTATTGTGCTTTAGGTGAAAGTTAAACCAAGTTAGTTTCTCATACAAAAATTTATACACATATTGTTATATGACCACATTACAATCCCTGTAATGTGACAGCACACGCCCCCCTTCCACCCTGGTTTCCTGTGTCCATTCAACTAACTCCTATCCCTTTCTGCCTCCTCATCCCGCCTCTTGACAGGAGTTGCCCATTTAGTCTTGTGTATCTACTTGAACTAAGAGGCACATTCTTCACAAGTTATTATTTTGTGTTTTATAGTCCAGTCTAATCTTTGTCTGACGAGTTGGTTTCGGGAATGGTTTCAGTTCTGGGTTAACAGAGAGTTCAGAGGCCATGTCTTCTGGGATTCTTCTAGTCTCAGTCAGACTGTTAAGTTTGCTTTCTTCATGTGAATTAGAGTTCTGCATTCCACTTTTCTCCTGTTCTGTCAGGAACTCTCTGTTGTGTTCCCTGTCAAGGCAGTCATTGTTGGTAGCTGGGCACCATCTAGTTCTTCTGCTCTCAGGCTGATGGAGTCCCTGGTTTATGTAGCCCTTTTGTCTCTTGGGCTAAAATTTTCCTAGTGTCTTTGGTGTTCTTCATGCTCCTTTGCTCCAGGTAAGTTGGAACCAATTGACGAATCTTAGGTGGC
This sequence comes from Loxodonta africana, assembly GCF_030014295.1. Classification (NCBI taxonomy): domain Eukaryota; kingdom Metazoa; phylum Chordata; class Mammalia; order Proboscidea; family Elephantidae; genus Loxodonta; species Loxodonta africana. The sequence continues at coordinate 35,006,752 of NC_087345.1, read as the reverse complement.
CATTTGCAAGCTTTTAAGACCCCAGAAGCTGCTCACCAAAGTGGGATGCAGAATATTTACTTAATAAACTTTGTTATGCAATTGACTTATATGTCCCCAAAAACCATGGCCCCCAGACCCCTGCCACTGCTACTCTGACCCTCAAAGCGTTTAGTTTTGTTCAGGAAACGTCTTTGCTTTTTGTTTAGTCCAGTTGTGCTGACTTCCCCTGTATTGTGTGTTGTCCTTCACTTCACCTAAGATAATTCTTGTCTACTGTCTAGTTAGTGAATTCCCCTCTCTCTTCTTCCCCACCATCATAACCATCAAAGAGTGTTTTGTTCTGTGTTTAAACCTTTTCTTGAGTTCTTATAATAGTGGTCTCATACAATATTTGTCCTTTTGCAACTGACTAATTTCACTCAGCATAATGCCTTTCAGATTCATCCATGTTGTGAGATGTTTTGTGGATTCATCATTGTTCTTTATTGTTGTGTAGTATTCCATTGTGTGAATATACCATAATTTGTCCATTCGTCCATTGATAAGCACCTAGGTTGTTTCCATCTTTTTGCTGTTGTGAACAGTGCTGCAGTGAACATGGGTGTGCATGTGTCTATTTGTGTCAGGGCTCTAATTTCTCTAAGATATATTTCAAGGAGCGGGATTGCGGGATCATATGGTACTTTTATTTCTAGCTTTTTAAGGAAGTGCCAAATTGATTTCCAAAGTGGTTGTACCATTTCATATTCCCACCAGCAGTGTGTAAGTGTTCCAGTCTCTTCACAACCTCTCTGACATTTGTTATTTTGTGCTTTTTAGATTACTGTAGCCTAGTTGTGGTGAAATGGTATCTCATTATAGTTTTGATTTGCATTTCTCTAATGGCTAATGATAGTGAGCATTTCCTCACATATCTGTTACTGCCTGAACGTCTTCTTTGGTGAAGTGCCTTTTCATATCCTTTACCCATTTTTTAATTGGGTTGTTTTTCTATTGTTGAAGTTTTGCAGTATCTTGTAGATTTTGGAGATTAGACCCTAACTGGATATGTCATAACCAAAATTTTTTTCCCAGTCCGTAGTTTGTCTTTTTACTCTTTGGTAAAGTCTTTTGATGAGCATAGATGTTTGATTTTTAGGAGCTCTCAGTTATCTAGTTTTTCTTCTGGTGTTTGTACATTGTTAGTTATGTTTTGTTTTCTGTTTATGCCATGTATTAGGGCTTCTAGTGTTGTCCCTATTTTTTCTTCCATAATCTTTATCATTTTAGATTTTATATTTAGGTCTTTGATCCACTTGGAGTTAGTTTTTGTGCATGGTGTGAGATATGGGTCGTTTCATTTTTTTTGCAGATGGATATCAAGTTATGCCAGCACCATTTGTTAAAAAGACTGCCTTTTCCCCATTTAATGGACTTTGGGCCTTTGCCAAATTTTATCAGCTATTCATAGGCAGACAAATTTACATCTGGATTCTCAATTCTGTTCCATTGGTCTGTGTATCTGTTGTTGTACCAGTACCAGGCTGTTTTGACTACCGTGGCAGCATAACCCATTGCCATCAAGTCGATTTCAATTCATATAGTAGGTTCTAAAATCAGGTAGTGTGAGGCGTCCCACTTTGTTCTTCTTCTTCAGTAATGCTTTACTTATCCAGGGCCTCTTCCCTTTCTATATGAAGTTGGTGATTTGTTCTCCATCTCATTAGAAAATGTCCTTGGAATTTGGATTGGGATTGCATTGTATCTGTACATCAATTGACATTTTCACAATGTTTTCGGTAGAATTGACATTTTCACAATGTTGAGTCTTCCTATCCATGAGCAAGCTATGTTTTTACACTTATGTAGGTCTCTTTTGGTTTTTTTTACAGTAGTTTCTCATGGTTTTCTATGTACAGGTCTTTTACATCTCTGGTTAGATTTATTCCTAAGTATTTTATCTTCTTGGGAGCCATTGTAAATGGTATTGATTTGGTGGTTTCCTCTTTGAAATTCTCTTTGTTGGTATATAAAAAAAATGATTTCTGTATGTTTATCTTGTATCCTGATACTTTGCTGCAATTTCTATACAGTTCCAGTAGTTTTCTTGTCGATTCTGTGGGGTATTCTGTGTATAAGATCATATCATCTCCAGATAGGAGTACTTTTACTTCTTTCTTACAAATTTACCCCACTTAGATGCCTTTTATTTCTTTTTCTTGCCTAATTGCTCTGGCTAGAACCTCCAGCACACTGTTGAATAAGAGTGGTGATAAAGGGCATCCTTGTCTACTCTCAAGGGGAATGCTTTCAGACTCCGTATTTAGGATGATTTTGGCTACTGGCTTTGTATAAATGCCCTTTATTATGTTGAGGAATTTCCCATCTATAACTATTTTGCTGAGAGTTTTTATCATGAATGAGTGGTGGACTTTGTCAAATGCCTTTTTTGTATCAATCGATAAGATGATGTGGTATTAATCATTATTTAACTATGTTGTGCTGAACCATGAGAAAACTGAGGCTTAAAAAGTGTAAGAAATTAACTTATGTCATGCAATTAATAAATGACAACTGGTGGTTTGGTGGTAGGGCCTAGGTCTATTTGATTCAAACATATATGTCCTTAAATATTAAACTGCTCTACTATTTATATAATATTCACTACTCTGTATAAACAAGTGTTTAGACACCTGTTGGTTATACAAAGATTTGTTGGTTCCTTTCTTTTCTCTTGTATCAGGTTGCTATTTGCTATAAATGGCCCACTCTAAAAATTCATTATCTTCACATTACCAGTTTGGTGACCATAGTTTATCTTGGAATACATATAATAAAAGGTAACTTTTGTACATAATAGGGACAGTGGCGGGTCAGTGGTAGTTCTCCCGCCTTCCATGCCGGAGGCCCGGGTCTGATTCCTGGCCAATGCACCTCATGTGCAGCTACCACCCCCTTTGTCACTGGAGGCTTGTGTGTTGCTATGATGCTGAACAAGCTTCAGCGAAGCTTCCCAAGATTAGGAGGAAAGGCCTGGTGTTCTACTTCCCAAATCAGCCAGTGAAAACTCCATGGATCACAATAGTCTGGTCCGCAACTGATTATGGGGATGGCGCAGAACCAGGCAGCCTTTTGTTCTGCTGTCCTATGAGGCCACCATGAGTCAGAGTGGGGCCAGCTCCACGGAAGCTAACAATAACTCTTGCTGTTACTTTCCTTTTCATTCTTTGTTACCTTTTTCCTATTCAATGAGCTCTCTTCTTCTCTGATGATTAGATACCAATTTCCTTTTTGGCCTTTCATTCATTGTAACTTTTCAAAATGAAAAATATTTGATAAATGAGGATGAGACGTTATTTGCATTATTTCTGGACTTACGAATTTGTGTGTTGCTCTTTAGTCAATTTTACTGTCGGAAGCAGAAGAGAGGCTAACCTTCCTTATATCAGAGATGGAGTATTTAGGCCGCAAGGACCTCTCTCAGTGTTCTGCTGGTGAGTTGGAGATTGTGGTGGAGGCCAGGCTTCAGCTGGCTGCAATTGCCCTGCAGAAACACCGGACAGCATACAGGTGAGTCTCTTCATGCACAGGAGAGGTTTACAGTTGATGAGAGCTCCTTCCTCACCCCAATTCGTTAAATATACTTAAATTTTGCATAAGTTGTAGAAATTCCCAAATCAATAGTGCCTACCTCTATTTTTATTGTTACACCTAAACCACAACTGGCAACAAAGCAATTGCTTTACTAAAGAACACTGTTAGGATGTTTCATGTATTATTGCACCTAAAACCACAACTGGCAACAAAGCAATTGCTTTACTAAAGAACACTGTTAGGATGTTTCATGTCATATAAAGAATGGACCAAATAACAAGAGTTTTGCATTTTTATGTTATTTTTAAAGGTAGCACTTAGATTCCTTACAGTTCTTTTTTTATTAACTTTTATTAAGCTTCAAGTGAACGTTTAAAAATCAAGTCAAACTGTCACATATAAGTTTATATACACCTTACTCCGTACTCCCACTTGCTCTCCCCCTAATGAGTCAGCCCTTCCAGTCTCTCTTGACAATTTTGCCAGCTTCCAACTCTCTCTATCCTCCCATCCCCCCTCCAGACAGGAGATGCCAACACAGTCTCAAGTGTCCACCTCATATAATTAGCTCACTCTTCATCAGCATCTCTCTCCTACCCACTGTCCAGTCTCTTTCATGTCTGATGAGTTGTCTTGGGGAATGGTTCCTGTCCTGTGCCAACATAAGGTTTGGGGACCATGACCGCCAGGATTCCTCTAGTCTCAGTCAGACCATTAAGTATGGTCTTTTTGTGAGAATTTGGGGTCTGCATCCCACTGATCTCCTGCTCCCTCAGGGGTTCTCTGTTGTGCTCCCTGTCAGGGCAGTCATTGGTTGTGGCCGGGCACCAACTAGTTCTTCTGGTCTCAGGATGATGTAGGTCTCTGGTTCATGTGGTCCTTTCTGACTCTTGGGCTCTTAGTTATCATGTGACCTTGGTGTTCTTCATTCTCCTTTGATCCAGGTGGGTTGAGACTAATTGATGCATCTTAGATGGCCACTTGTTAGCATTTAAGACCCCAGATGCCACATTTCACATTGGGATGCAGAATGTTTTCATAATAGAATTATTTTGCCAATTGACTTAGAAGTCCCCTTAAACCATGGTCCCCAAACCCCTGCCCTTGCTCCGCTGACCTTTGAAGCATTCATTTTATCCTGGAAACTTCTTTGCTTTTGGACCAGTCCAGTTGAGCTGACCTTCCATGTATTGAGTATTGTCCTTCCCTTCACCTAAAGCAGTTCTTATCTACTAACTAATCAATAAAAAACCCTCTCCCACCCTCCCTCCCTCCCCGCCTCATAACCACAAAAGTATGTGTTCTTCTCAGTTTATACTATTTCTCAAGATCTTATAATAGTGGTCTTATACAATATTTGTCATTTGGCTCTGACTGATTTCGCTCAGCATAATGCCTTCCAGGTTCCTCCATGTTATGAAATGTTTCACAGATTCGTCACTGTTCTTTATCGATGCGTAGTATTCCGCTGTGTGAATATACCACAATTTATTTACCCATTCATCTGTTGATGGACACCTTGGTTGCTTCCAGCTTTTTGCTATTGTAAACAGAGCTGCAATAAACATGGGTGTGCATATATCTGTTTGTGTGAAGGCTCTTATTTCTCTAGGGTATATTCCGAGGAGTGGGATTTCTGGGTTGTATGGTAGTTCTATTTCTAACTGTTTAAGATAACACCAGATAGATTTCCAAAGTGGTTGTACCATTTTACCTTCCCACCAGCAGTGTATAAGAGTTCCAATCTCTCCGCAGCCTCTCCAACATTTATTATTTTGTGTTTTTTGGATTAATGCCAGCCTTGCTAGAGTGAGATGGAATCTCTTCGTAGTTTTCATTTGCATTTCTCTAATGGCTAATGATCGAGAGCATTTTCTCATGTATCTGTTAGCTGCCTGAATATCTTCTTTAGTGAAGTGTGTGTTCATATCCTTTGCCCACTTCTTGATTGGGTTGTTTGTTTTTTTTGTGGTTGAGTTTTTTTTTTTTTAATAACTTTTATTAAACTTCAAGTGAACGTTTACAAATCCAATCAGTCTGTCACATATAAGTTTACATACATCTCACTCCCTACTCCCACTTACTCTCCCCCTCTTGAGTCAGCCCTTTCAGTCTCTCCTTTCTTGACAATTTTGCCTGCTTCCCTCTCTCTCTATCCTCCCATCCCCCCTCCAGACAAGAGTTGCCAACACAATCTCAAGTGTCCACCTGATATAATTAGCTCACTCTTCATCAGCGTCTCTCTCCCACCCGCTGTCCAGTCCCTTTCATGTCTGATGAGTTGTCTTCGGGGATGGTTCCTATCCTGTGTCAACAGAAGGTCTGGGGAGCGTGGCCACCGGGATTCCTCTAGTCTCAGTCAGACCATTAAGTTTGGTCTTTTTATGAGAATTTGGGGTCTGTATCCCACTGATCTCCTGCTCCCTCAGGGGTCCTCTGCTGTGCTCCCCGTCAGGGCAGTCATCGATTGTGGCCGGGCACCACCTAGTTCTTCTGGTCTCAGGATGATGTAGGTCTCTGGTTCATGTGGCCCTTTCTGTCTCTTGGGCTCTTAGTTGTCGTGTGGCTTTGGTGTTCTTCATTTTCCTTTGCTCCAGGTGGGTTGAGACCAATTGATGCATCTTAGATGGCCGCTTGTTAGCATTTAAGACCCCAGACGCCACATTTCAAAGTGGGATGCAGAATGTTTTCATAATAGAATTATTTTGCCAATTGACTTAGAAGTCCCCGCAAACCATGTTCCCCAGACCCCCGCGCTTGCTCCGCTGACCTTTGAAGCATTCATTTTATCCCGGAAACTTCTTTGCTTTTGGTCCAGTCCAATTGAGCTGACCTTCCATGTATTGAGTGTTGTCTTTCCCTTCACCTAAAGCAGTTCTTATCTACTGATTAATCAATAAAAAACCCTCTCCCACCCTCCCTCCATCCCCCCTCGTAACCACAAAAGTATGTGTTCTTCTCAGGTTTACTATTTCTCAAGATCTTATAATAGTGGTCTTATACAATATTTGTCCTTTTGCCTCTGACTCATTTCGCTCAGCATAATGGCTTCCAGGTTCCTCCATGTTATGAAATGTTTCACAGATTCGTCACTGTTCTTTATCGATGCGTAGTATTCCGTTGTGTGAATATACCACAATTTGTTTACCCATTCATCCGTTGATGGACACCTTGGTTGCTTCCAACTTTTTGCTATTGTAAACAGAGCTGCAATAAACATGGGTGTGCATATATCTGTTTGTATGAAGGCTCTTGTATCTCTAGGGTATATTCCTAGGAGTGGGATTTCTGGGTTGTATGGTAGTTCTATTTCTAACTGTTTAAGATAACGCCAGATAGATTTCCAAAGTGGTTGTACCATTTTACATTCCCACCAGCAGTGTATGAGAGTTCCAATCTCTCCGCAGCCTCTCCAACATTTATTATTTTGTGTTTTTTGGATTAATGCCAGCCTTGCTGGTGTGAGATGGAATCTCATCGTAGTTTTAATTTGCATTTCTCTAATGGCTAATGATCGAGAGCATTTTTTCATGTATCTGTTGGCTGCCTGAATATCTTCTTTAGTGAAATGTGTGTTCATATCCTTTGCCCACTTCTTGATTGGGTTGTTTGTCTTTTTGTGGTTGAGTTTTCACAGAATCATGTAGATTTTAGAGATCAGACGCTGGTCGGAGATGTCATAGCTGAAAATTCTTTCCCAATCTGTAGGTGGTCTTTTTACTCTTTTGGTGAAGTCTTTAGATGAGCATAGGTGTTTGATTTTTAGGACCTCCCAGTTATCGGGTTTCTCTTCATCATTTTTTGTGATGTTTTGTATTCTGTTTATACCTTGTATTAGGGCTCCTAGGGTTGTCCCAATTTTTTCTTCCATGATCTTTATCGTTTTAGTCTTTATGTTTAGGTCTTTGATCCACTTGGAGTTAGTTTTTGTGCATGGTGTGAGGTATGGGTCCTGTTTCATTTTTTTGCAAATGGATATCCAGTTATGCCAGCACCATTTGTTAAAAAGGCTATCTTTTCCCCAATTAATTGACACTGGTCCTTTGTCAAATATCAGCTGCTCATACGTGGATGGATCTATGTCTGGGTTCTCAATTCTGTTCCATTGGTCTATGTGTCTGTTGTACCAATACCAGGCTGTTTTGACTACTGTGGCTGTATAATAGGTTCTGAAGTCAGGTAAGGTGAGGCCTCCCACTTTCTTCTTCTTTTTCAGTAGTGCTTTGCTTATCCGGGGGTTCTTTCCCTTCCATATGAAATTGGTGATTTGTTTCTCTATCCCCTTAAAATATGACATTGGAATTTGGATCGGAAGTGCGTTAAATGTATAGATGGCTTTTGGTAGAATAGACAGTTTTACTATGTTAAGTCTTCCTATCCATGAGCAAGGTATGTTTTTCCACTTAAGTATGTCCTTTTGAATTTCTTGTAGTAGAGCTTTGTAGTTTTCTTTGTATAGGTCTTTTACATCTTTGGTAAGATTTATTCCTAAGTATCTTATCTTCTTGGGGGCTACTGTGAATGGTATTGATTGGGTTATTTCCTCTTCGGTGTTCTTTTTGTTGATGTAGAGGAATCCAAGTGATTTTTGTATGTTTATTTTATAACCTGAGACTCTGCCAAACTCTTCTATTAGTTTCAGTAGTTTTCTGGAGGATTCTTTAGGGTTTTCTGTGTATATAATCATGTCATCTGCAAATAGTGATAACTTTACTTCTTCCTTGCCAATCCGGATACCTTTTATTTCTTTGTCTAGCCTAATTGCCCTGGCTAAGACTTCCAACACGATGTTGAATAAGAGCGGTGATAAAGGGCATCCTTGTCTGGTTCCCGTTCTCAAGGGAAATGCTTTCAGGTTCTCTCCATTTAGAGTGATATTGGCTGTTGGCTTTGCATAGATGCCCTTTATTATGTTGAGGAATTTTCCTTCAATTCCTATTTTGGTAAGAGTTTTTATCATGAATGGGTGTTGGACTTTGTCAAATGCCTTTTCTGCATCAATTGATAAGATCATGTGGTTTTTGTCTTTTGTTTTATTTATGTGATGGATTACATGAATGGTTTTTCTGATATTAAACCAGCCTTGCATACCTGGTATAAATCCCACTTGATCAGGGTGAATTATTTTTTTGATGTGTTGTTGGATTCTATTGGCTAGAATTTTGTTGAGGATTTTTGCATCAATGTTCATGAGGGATATAGGTCTATAATTTTCTTTTTTTGTAATGTCTTTACCTGGTTTTGGTATCAGGGAGATGGTGGCTTCATAGAATGAGTTGGGTAGTATTCCGTCATTTTCTATGCTTTGGAATACCTTTAGTAGTAGTGGTGTTAACTCTTCTCTGAAAGTTTGGTAGAACTCTGCAGTGAAGCCGTCCGGGCCAGGGCTTTTTTTTGTTGGGAGTTTTTTGATTACCGTTTCAATCTCTTTTTTTGTTATGGGTCTATTTAGTTGTTCTACTTCTGAATGTGTTAGTTTAGGTAGGTAGTGTTTTTCCAGGAATTCATCCATTTCTTCTAGGTTTGCAAATTTGTTAGAGTACAATTTTTCATAATAATCTGAAATGATTCTTTTAATTTCATTTGGTTCTGTTGTGATGTGGTCCTTCTCATTTCTTATTCGGGTTATTTGTTTTCTGTCCTGTATTTCTTTAGTCAGTCTAGCCAATGGTTTATCAATTTTGTTAATTTTTTCAAAGAACCAGCTTTTGGCTTTGTTAATTCTTTCGATTGTTTTTCTGTTCTTTAATTCATTTAGTTCAGCTCTAATTTTTATTATTTGTTTTCTTCTGGTGCCTGATGGATTCTTTTGTTGCTCACTTTCTATTTGTTCAAGTTGTAGGGACAGTTCTCTGATTTTGGCTCTTTCTTCTTTTTGTATGTGTGCATTTATTGATATAAATTGGCCTCTGAGCACTGCTTTTGCTGTGTCCCAGAGGTTTTGATAGGAAGTATTTCCATTCTCGTTGCTTTCTATGAATTTCCTTATTCCCTCCTTGATGTCTTCTATAACCCAGTCTTTATTCAGGAGGGTATTGTTCATTTTCCAAGTATTTGATTTCTTTTCCCTAGTTTTTCTGTTATTGATCTCTAGTTTTATTGCCTTGTGGTCTGAGAAGATGCTTGGTAATATTTTGATGTTTTGGACTCTGCAAAGGTTTGTTTTATGACCTAATATGTGGTCTATTCTAGAGAATGTTCCATGTGCGCTAGAAAAAAAAGTATATTTTGCAGCAGTTGGGTGGAGAGTTCTGTATAAGTCAATGAGGTCAAGTTGGTTGATTGTTGTAATTAGATCTTCCGTGTCTCTGTTGAGCTTCTTACTGGATGTCCTGTCCTTCTCCGAAAGTGGTGTGTTGAAGTCTCCTACTATAATTGTGGAGGTATCTATCTCACTTTTCAATTGTGTTAAAATTTGATTTATGTATCTTGCAGCCCTGTCATTGGGTGCGTAAATATTTAATATGGTTATGTCTTCCTGATCAATTGTCCCTTTTATCATTATGTAGTGTCCTTCTTTATCCTTTGTGGTGGATTTAAGTCTAAAGTCTATTTTGTCAGAAATTAATATTGCTACTCCTCTTCTTTTTTGCTTATTGTTTGCTTGATATACTTTTTTCCATCCTTTGAGTTTTAGTTTGTTTGTGTCTCTAAGTCTAAGGTGTGTCTCTTGTAGGCAGCATACAGGTGGATCGTGTTTCTTTACCCAGTCTGTGACTCTCTGTCTCTTTATTGGTGCATTTAGTCCATTTACATTCAGGGTAATTATAGATAAATAAGTTTTTAGTGCTGTCATTTTGATGCCTTTTTATGTGTGTTGTTGACAATTTCATTTTTCCACATACTTTTTTGTGCTGAGGCGTTTTTCTTAGTAAATTGTGAGATCCTCATTTTCATAGTGCTTGACTTTATGTTAGTTGAGTCGTTACGTTTTTCTTGGTTTTTATCTTGAGTTATAGAGTTGTTATACCTTTTTGTGGTTACCTTATTATTTACCCCTATTTTTCTAAGTAAAAACCTAACTTGTATTGTTCTATATCGCCTTGTATCACTCTCCATATGGCAGTTCAATGTCTCCTGTATTTAGTCCCTCTTTTTGATTATTGTGATCTTTTACCTATTGACTTCCATGATTCCCTGTTATGTGTATTTTTATTTATTTATTTTAATTAATCTTAATTTGTTTGTTTTTGTGATTTCCCTATTTGAGTTGATATCAGGACGTTCTGTTTTGTGACCTTGTGTTGTGCTGGTATCTGATATTATTGGTTCTCTGACCAAACAATATCCTTTAGTATTTCTTGTAGCTTTGGTTTGGTTTTTGCAAATTCTCTAAACTTGTGTTTGTCTGTAAATATCTTAATTTCGCCTTCATATTTCAGAGAGAGTTTTGCTGGATATATGATTCTTGGCTGGCAGTTTTTCTCCTTCAGTGTTCTGTATATGTCGTCCCATTCCCTTCTTGCCTGCATGGTTTCTGCTGAGTAGTCAGAACATATTCTTATTGATTCTCCCTTGAAGGAAACCTTTCTTTTCTCCCTGGCTGCTTTTAAAATTTTCTCTTTATCTTTGGTTTTGGCGAGTTTGATGATAATATGTCTTGGTGTTTTTCTTTTTGGATCAATCTTAAATGGGGTTCGATGAGCATCTTGGATAGCTATCCTTTCGTCTTTCATGATGTCAGGGAAGTTTTGTGTCAGGAGTTCTTCAACTATTTTCTCTGTGTTTTCTGTCCCCCCCTCCCTGTTCTGGGACTCCAATCACCCGCAGGTTATCCTTCTTGATAGAGTCCCACATGATTCTTAGGGTTTCTTCATTTTTTTTAATTCTTTTATCCGATTTTTTTTCAGCTATGTTGGTGTTGATTCCCTGGTCCTCCAGATGTCCCAGTCTGCATTCTAATTGCTCGAGTCTGCTCCTCTGACTTCCTAGTGCGTTGTCTAATTCTGTTATTTTATTGTTAATCTTTTGGATTTCTACATGTTGTCTCTCTATGGATTCTTGCAACTTATTAATTTTTCCACTATGTTCTTGAATAATCTTTTTGAGTTCTTCAACAGTTTTATCAGTGTGTTCCTTGGCTTTTTCTGCAGTTATCCTAATTTCATTTGTGATATCATTAAGCATTCTGTAAATTAGTTTTTTATATTCTGTATCTGATAATTCCAAGATTGTATCTTCATTTGGGAAAGGTTTTGATTCTTTTGTTTGGGGGGTTGGAGAAGCTGTCACGGTCTGCTTCTTTAAGTGGTTTGATATGGATTGTTGTCTCCGAGCCATCACTGGGAAACTAGTTTTTCCAGAAAACCCGCTAAAAAAAAAATGCAGTCAGATCCCTATCAGAGTTCTCCCTTTGGCTCAGGCTATTCAGATGTTAATGAAGCCGCCTGGGGAAGGTGGGGGAGGGAACAGAGAGCTAGGAGTGTAGCACCTCAGAATATAGCCAGAGTTGCTTGTCTTGCTTGGAATGACTATTATATCTGAGATTCCCGCGGGCGCGTCGCCTATGTGTGCTGGCTGTGTGGAGATTGCCCCCGGGGGGTCTGGCCCGCTGGAGTCACGGTCAGATCCTCCACTTCCAGCCCCACGCCCAGCGTCAAGGCTCCCCTACTGGGACCATGCACTCTTGACTCCAAAATCAGTCGCTGCCTCCCAGGGCCTTCTCATCCCTCCAGCCGCGTGGCCGTGCCGCTCCGAGAACCAGTTGAGCCTCCTCCCGGGGTTAGTTCACATGGGTGGAGCAGGTCCCCGTGCTTGTGCCGTGACCGAGTGTCCCGGCTGGGACGCTGTTCTCCCCGCTCCAATACCAGTCACTGCCTCCCGGGGACTTCTCCTACCGGCTGCATCCCACGCCGCCCGCGCGACCCGGCTGGTCCCCTTCCCGGGGTTAGTTCAGGGGGGTGGAGCAACTCTCTGTGTTTATGGCGTACCTGCGTCCAGTCCAAATCCCTGCGGGACGGTTCGCCGGCTCAGATGCCGCTCTTTCTGCTCCAAGAGCAGTCACTGCCTCCCGGGGACTTCTCCTACCGGCTGCGTCCCACACCGCCCATGGAACCGGCTGGTCCCCCTCCCGGGGTTAGTTCAGGAGGGTGGAGTAGGTCTCTGTGCTTGTGCCGTACCTGACTGGTACCCTGGCTCCAGGCTCTGGAAACTATCGCTGCTTCCCCGTATTAGTTCGTTCTCCGTCTCTAAATCTGTGTTTGTAGTTCAGGGTTCGTAGATTGTTATGTATGTTATCGATTCACTTGTTTTTCCGTGTCTTTGTTGTAAGAGAGATCCGAGGTAGCCTCTGCCTAGTCCGCCATCTTGGCTCCGCCCCCCCTGTGGTTGAGTTTTGACAGAATCATATAGATTTTAGAGATCAGGTGCTGGTCGGAGATGTCATAGCTGAAAATTCTTTCCCAGTCTGTAGGTGGTCTTTTTACTCCTTTGGTGAAGTCTTTAGATGAGCATCGGTGTTTGATTTTTAGGAGCTCCCAGTTATCTGGTTTCTCTTCATCATTTTTGGTAATGTTTTGTGTTCTGTTTATGCCTTGTATTAGGGCTCCTAACGTTGTCCCTATTTTTTCTTCCATGATCTTTATCGTTTTAGTCTTTATGTTTAGGTCTTTGATCCACTTGGAGTTAGTTTTTGTGCATGGTGTGAGGTATGGGTCCTGTTTCATTTTTTTGAAGATGGATATCCAGTTATGCCAGCACCATTTGTTAAAAAGACTATCTTTTCCCCAATTAACTGATACTGGGCCTTTGTCAAATATCAGCTGCTCCTGTGTGGATGGATTTATATCTGGGTTCTCAATTCTGTTCCATTGGTCTATGTGTCTGTTGTTGTACCAGTACCACACTGTTTTGACTACTGTGGCTGTATAATAGGTTCTGAAATCAGGTAGAGTGAGGCCTCCCACTTTCTTCTTCTTTTTCAGTAATGCTTTGCTTATCCGAGGCTTCTTTCCCTTCCATATGAAGTTGGTGATTTATTTCTCTATCACATTAAAAAATGACATGGAAATTTGGATCGGAAGTGCATTGTATGTATAGATGGCTTTTGGTAGAATAGACATTTTTACTATGTTAAGTCTTCCTATCCATGAGCAAGGTATGTTTTTCCACATAAGTAGGTCCTTTTTAGTTTCTTGTAGTAGTACTTTGTAGTTTTCTTTGTATAGGTCTTTTACATCTTTGGTAAGATTTATTCCTAAGTATTTTGTCTTCTTGGGGGTACTGTGAATGGTATTGATTTGGTTATTTCCTCTTCGATGTTCTTTTTGTTGATGTAGAGGAATCCAGGTGATTTTTGTATGTTTATCTTGTATCCCGATATTCTGCTGAACTCTTCTATTAGTTTCAGTAGTTTTCTGGAGGATTCCTTAGGGAATTCTGTGTATAAGATCATGTCATCTTCAAATAGAGATAATTTTACTTCCTCCTTGCCAATCCAGATGTCCTTTATTTCTTTGTCTAGCCTAATTGCTCTGGCTAGGACCTCTAGCACAATGTTGAATAAGAGCGGTGATAAAGGGCATCCTTGTCTGGTTCCTGTTCTCAAGGGAAATGCTTTAAGGCTCTCTCCATTTAGAGTGATGTTGGCTGTTGGCTTTGTATAGATGCCCTTTATTATGTTAAGGAATTTTCCTTCAATTCCTGTTTTGGTGAGAGTTTTCATCATAAATGGGTGTTGGACTTTTTCAAATGCCTTTTCTGCATCAATTGATAAGATCATGTGGTTTTTGTCTTTTGTTTTATTTATACGGTGGATTACATTAATGGTTTTCCTGATATTAAACCAGCCTTGCATACCTAGTATAAATCCCTTTTGGTCATGGTGGATTAATATTTTGATATGTTGTTGAATTCTATTGGCTAGAATTTTGTTGAAGATTTTTGCATCTATGTTCATGAGGGATATAGGTCTGTAATCTTCTTTTTTTGTGATGTCTTTACCTGGTTTTGGTATCAGGGAGATGGTGGCTTCATAGAATGAGTTAGGAAGTATTCCGTTATTTTCTATGCTTTGAAATACCTTTAGTAGTAGTGGTGTTAACTCTTCTCTGAAAGTTTGGTAGAACTCTCCAGTAAAGCCATCCGGGCCAGGGCTTTTTTTTGTTGGAAGTTTTTTGATTACTGTTTCAATCTCTTTTTTTGTTATGGGTCTATTTAGTTGTTCTACTTCTGATTGTGTTAGTTTAGGTAGGTAGTGTTTTTCCAGGAATTCATCCATTTCTTCTAGGTTTGCAAATTTGTTAGAGTACAATTTTTCGTAATAATCTGAAATGATTCTTTTAATTTCAGTTAGGTCTGTTGTGATGTGGCCCATCTCGTTTCTTATTCGGGTTATTTGTTTCCTGTCCTGTATTTCTTTAGTCAGTCTAGCCAATGGTTTATCAATTTTGTTAATTTTTTCAAAGAACCAGCTTTTGGCTTTGTTAATTCTTTCAATTGTTTTTCTGTTCTCTAATTCATTTAGTTCAGCTCTAATTTTTATTATTTGTTTTCTTCTGGTGCCTGATGGATTCTTTTGTTGCTCAGTTTCTGTTTGTTCAAGTTGTAGGGACAGTTCTCTGATTTTGGCTCTTTCTTCTTTTTGTATGTGTGCATTTATCCATATAAGTTGGCCTCTGAGCGCTGCTTTTGCTGTGTCCCAGAGGTTTTGATAGGAAGTATTTCCATTCTCGTTGCATTCTATGAATTTCCTTATTCCCTCCTTAATGTCTTTGATAACCCAGCCTTTTTTCAGGAGGGTATTGTTCAGTTTCCAAGTATTTGATTTCTTTTCCCTAATTTTTCTGTTATTGATTTCCACTTTTATGGCCTTGTGGTCTGAGAAGATGCTTTGTAATATTTCGATGTTTTGGATTCTGCAAAGGTTTGTTTTATGACCTCATATATGGTCTATTCTAGAGAATGTTCCATGTGCGCTAGAAAAAAAAGTATACTTTGCAGCAGTTGGGTGGAGAGTTCTGTATAAGTCAATGAGGTCAAGTTGGTTGATTGTTGTAAGTAGGTCTTCCGTGTCTCTGTTGAGCTTCTTACTGATGTCCTGTCCTTCCCGGAAAGAGGTGTGTTTAAGTCTCCTACTATAATTGTGGAGGTGTCTATCTCACTTTTCAATTCTGTTAAAATATGATTTATATATCTTGCAGCCCTGTCATTGGGTGCATAAATATTTGATATGGTTATATCTTCCTTGTCTATTGTCCCTTTTATCATTATGTAGTGTCCTTCTTTATCCTTTGTGGTGGATTTAAGTTTAAAGTCTATTTTGTCAGAAATTAATATTGCTACTCCTCTTCTTTTTTGCTTATTGTTTGCTTGATATATTTTTTTCCATCCTTTGAGTTTTAGTTTGTTTGTGTCTCTAAGTCTAAGGTGTGTCTCTTGTAGGCAGCATATAGACGGATCGTTTTTCTTTATCCAGTCTGAGACTCTCTGTCTCTTTATTGGTGCATTTAGTCCATTTTCATTCAGCGTAATTATAAATAAGTATGTGTTTAGTGTTGTCATTTTGATGCCTTTTTATGTGTGTTGTTGACAATTTCA
The DNA here is from genome assembly GCF_030014295.1 of Loxodonta africana. Classification (NCBI taxonomy): domain Eukaryota; kingdom Metazoa; phylum Chordata; class Mammalia; order Proboscidea; family Elephantidae; genus Loxodonta; species Loxodonta africana. The sequence continues at coordinate 34,990,660 of NC_087345.1, read as the reverse complement.
TTTTTCCACTTACTTTTTTGTGCTGAGACGTTTTTCTTTGTAAATTCCGAGAACCTCATTTTCATAGTATTTGACTTTATGTTTCCTGAGTCGTTACGTTTTTCTTGGTTTTTATTTTGAGTTATGGAGTTGTTATACCTCTTTGTGGTTACCTTAATATTTACCCCTATTTTTCTAAGTAAAAACCTAACTTGTATGGTCCTATATCGCCTTGTATCCCTCTCCATATGGCAGTTCTATGCCACCAGTATTTAGTCCTTCTTTTTGATTATTGTGATCTTTTACATATTGACTTCACTTATCCCTGTTTTGAGCATTTTTTTTTTAAATTAATCTTAATTTGTTTTTGTGATTTCCCTATTTGAGTAGATATCAGGATGTTCTGTTCTGTGACCTTGTGTTGTGCTGGTATCTGATATTATTGGTTTTCTGACCAAACAATTTCCTTTAGTATTTCTTGTAGCTTTGGTTTGGTTTTTGCAAATTCTCTAAGCTTGTGTTTATCTGTAAATATCTTAATTTCACCTTCATATTGGAGAGAGAGTTTTGCTGGATATATGATCCTTGGCTGGCAGTTTTTCTCCTTCAGTGCTCTGCATATGTCATCCCATTGCCTTCTTGCCTGCATGGTTTCTGCTGAGTAGTCTGAACTTATTCTTGTTGATTCTTCCTTGTAGGAGACCTTTTATCCCTGGCTGCTTTTAAAATTTTCTCTTTATCTTTGGTTTTGCAAGTTTGATGATAATATGTCTTGGTGTTTTTCTTTTTGGATCAATCTTAAATGGGCTTTGATGAGCATCTTGGATAGATATCCTTTTGTCTTTCATGATGTCAGGGAAGTTTTCTGTCAGCATATCTTTAACTATTCTCTCTGTGTTTTCTGTCCTCCCTCCCTGTTCTGGGACTCCAATCACATGCAAGTTATCCTTCTTGATAGAGTCCCACATGATTCTTAGGGTTTCTTCATTTTTTTTAATTCTTTTATCCGATTTTTTTTCAGCTATTTTGGTGTTAATTCCTTGGTCCTTCAGATTTCCCACTCTGCATTCTAATTGCTCGAGTCTGCTCCTCTGACTTCCTATTGCGTTGTCTAATTCTGTAATTTTATTGTTAATCTTTTGGATTTCTGCATGCTGTCTCTCTATGGATTCTTGCAACTTATTAATTTTTCCACTATGTTCTTGAACAATCTTTTTGAGTTCTTCAACTGTTTTATCAGTGTGTTCCTTGGCTTTTTCTCCAGATTACCTTGTTTCATTTCTGAGGTCATCCCTGATGTCTTGAAGCATTCTGTAAATTAGTTTTTTATATTCTGTATCTGATAATTCCAGGACTGTATCTTCATTTGGGAAAGATTTCGATTCTTTTGTTTGGGGGGTTGTAGAAGCTGTGATGGTCTGCTTCTTTATGTGGTTTGATATCGACTGCTGTCTCTGAGCCATCACTAAGAAGTAGTGATTTATTCTATATTTGCTCACTGAGTCTTATCTTGTTTTGTTTTCTTTCAATATACGTGGATGGGCTACTAGACTGTGCTGTCTTGATTGTTGTATCCCTTGACTTACTTATGACCTATTACCAGGTGGTTTGGGCTGTTGCCAGATATATATGCCTGAGTCCATTCACTATTCTTGAGTAGAATCTGATTTTGGGTCATGGAGTGTGTGATGCACCCTAACACCTATCCATCTTGAGAAGTAGCAGTGATAGTTGTATGCACCAGATTCTATTAGCAGCTGGGGTTCACACTCCAGGGGGGCAGGATGCTGACAGGCTTCCCCCAAGTGTCAGTGAGGTAGGTGTGTCTCTATTCCTAAAGCATCTTGTTGGGAGGGCTCTGCAGCTGTACCTTAGGCCCCCAATGCAAGTACCTCTACAGATTGGTAGGTGTCACCCTCCTTAGACCCCTAAGGCAAGGGGCTAGGTGGTGTAGGGGAAGCTTCAGCCCTCAGTTCCCTGTTGTGGGTCAGCGAGGGCTCTGTTGAATAAGCAGAGATATCAGACCTGGGAAACTTGTTTTTCCAGTAAATCTGCTAAAAAAAAATGCAGTCAGATCCCTATCAGAAATGCCTTTGCATTATAATAGCCACCTTGTTCCCTGTAGGGATGAAAGCTGGAGACTGTGGATCACATATGCTTGGCTGGAGCTGGTTCTGTGTTTTTAGTCCAATTAGGGAAGGGTTTTTGGTCCCTGGGTTTTTTGTGGCTACTTCTCTCAGGCCGGAAGAATGAGTTAGGAAAAGACCCAAAAAAAAAAAGGGAAAAGAAAAACCGTCGAGCAGTTCTCCCTCTGGCTCAGGAAATTCCAATGTTAATGAAGCCGCCTGGAAGGGGAGGGGAGGGTTCAGAAAAACAGGAGAGAGTAGCACCCCGGAATATAGACAAAGTTACTTATCTTGCTTGGGATGACTATTTTATCTGAGATTCCCGAGGGACGTGTCGCCTATGTGTGCTGGCTGTGTAGAGATTGCCCCTGAGGGTCAGGCCCGCAGAAGCCGCTGTCAGTTCCTCCGCTGCCAGTCCAAAGCCCAGCGTCAAGGTTTCCCAGCTGGGATGCTGCACTCCCAGCTCCAAAACCAGTCGCTGCCTCCCAGCGACTTCTCCTCCCGCCAGCCGCGTCGCCGTGCCGCTGGCTGACCAGCTGGGCCCCCTCCCGAGGTCAGTTCAGGGTGGTAGGGCTGTGCCCCGTGTTTGTGCCCTCACAGGATGTTTTGTTCAGCTCCCCTGCGCCCAGTCCTAAGACCGCTACCAAGGTTACCTGACTGGGACGCTGGCTCCAGGCTCCGAAAACAGCCTCTGCTTCCCCATAGTTGTTTGTTCTCGGTCTCTGTCACTCAGGTCAAGTCTTTCAATCTGTGTTTGTTGGTCAGCGTTCATAGATTGTCATGTATGTGATCAATTCACTTGTTTTTCCAGGTCTTTGTTGCAAGAGGGATCCGAGGTAGCATCTACCTAGTCAGCCATCTTGGCCCCCCCCACAGTTTTTTTTAACTTGTATTTATTTTGTTATTGTTGCTGCAAATATACACAGCAAAACATACACCCAATTCAGCAGTTTCTACATGTACAATTCAGTGACATTGATTGCTTTCTTTGAGTTGTGCAGCCGTTCTCACCCTTCTTGCCTGAGTTGTTCTCCCCCCATTATCATAAACTCACTGCTCCCTAAGGCCTTGCAGGTTTTTGCAAATAAAATATATGAATATATATTTTTAAACAGCTAAGTAAAAATCTTAAAAGCAAACTATTTTGAAAATGCTACATCTTCTAAACTCCACTGTGCTTAACCATTTGAGAAACCTTTATAGTGGCTGATTAGAAATGTATGGTTAGTGTCAGATCCTCATTGATGCTGCTGAATGTGCTGCTGATCATTTGAGTAAGATGAGGACAGATAATTGACCATTGGATTGACCAGTGACATGGAGGTTGTTGGTAACCTTAACAGGAATAATTCCTAAAGGTGATGGAGAAAAGAACATATTTAGAGTGGGTTTATGAGACAATGAGAGGAGAGAAATTGGAGTCAGTCAGTAAAGACAATGCTTTCGAGGAGTTTTACTATAAAGGTGAGTAGAGAAATGGGGTGACAGCATTTGGTAGTAGGGTCAAGACAAGTTGTCTTGAGATGGGAGAGACAATATATATTAATGAAAATGACCCAGTAGAGAGGGAAACTTTTATATTCTTATTATAATTGGTACGTAGTAGAGACAGAGCCTAGTCTAGATGTCTCTGTTTCTATAATGCAGAATAAAAGTCTTCTTTTCCTTGAGATCTCAGAATGGGCTTTGGGGTGGGAAGTAGCAAGGAAGCTAGATACATGACCAGAGTAGAGATGGAAAAAGAGTCACCCAAGAGAAATTAGTTTCCCAGACCTGTGCCATTAGCAGTTGTGGATCCAATTTGGCATTGCTGTGAAATGCAGAAACCCTGAAAAATTAACCTTAAAAACTTCCCCATAGGGACCAACCCAGGAAATACAGGACTCCCATGGAAAATAATTCCCACTAAAAATAAGCCTACAGCCAAAAATTATAATCCAAATGAGGAAATAGCTGCAAAGGAGTTAGCAGACCCAATAAATGGTGGACTTTACAGCCTAAAACTAAAGATAATATAATAATTTGAAAGAGACTATTAAGGATGAAAGAGAATGTTTAAAGCAATAATAAGACAACACCAAACATAGATGAAATTGGAAAAGAACCAAATAAACTTTCTAGAAATAAAAAAAACGTAGTCACTGAAAGAAAAGAAGAAAGTATCAAATTAGATGAAAATAATTTTTTTTCTACGCTTTTTCCTCTCCTTTCTTCATTTATGATGAAATTCCATGCATTAACCCTATGCATTCATTTCAGAATTTGAAGGGGGGTTAAATTTTAGATCATCATTGTCTTTAAATAGAGGAAATCCATCTGTCGGTTTTCAAAAGGGGAAATAAATAGAAATTCCTCTTGGTTTTCATGGGAAATATACAATCACCTCATCAGTATGATTAACCACACTTAAATCTTATTTTATGCTAGAGACAGCGTAGGTTCATGGTGATTTATAATTTTTATGGTTTCTAAGTAGTGATGTACAGTCTGTTGGGAACAGTGATTCTCAAAGTGTGGTCCACAGATCTCTAGGGGTCCTCAGGGGCTACTCAGGAGGTCTGCGAGGTCAGAGCTGTTTTTATAGTAACACTAAGCCATCATTTGCCTTCTTCATTGTGTTGATATTTGCACTGATGCTGGTAAAACTGGTGCCTCACCGTGAATCAAAGAGGTAGCCTCAAACTGTATTAGTGGTCATATTCTTCACTGCCACACACTTGTACTTTTGAAAAACAAAACAAAAGCCATTTTCATTTAAGAATGCCCTTATGAAACAGCAGAATCAATTAAACTTATGAATCTCTCTCCTCAAATATGTATTTTTAATATTCTGTAATTTGGGTAGGAATATTTTCTGGGTTAATGTGCCTAATGGAGTTCCACTGCATATCAAAGTCTGATGGTTATCATGTGTGTGAGTGAGCGTAAATGAGCTGCTTTCATTGAACAACATTAAAAAAAAAAAACAACTGACAAATCACAGTGATTCAGACATGGGTATTTGGTAGACATTTTTTTTTGAAAATAAGCAAAATGAACATGTCACCTCTAGGAAAACAACTGATAGTATTTGTTGCCAGTGATAATATTTGAAATTTCAAGGTGTCGTTGATTGAATTACGTCCCCCCAAAAATGTGTGTATCAACATAGTTAGGCCATGGTTCCCACTACTGTATCGTTGTCCTCCATTTTGCGATTATAATTTTATGTTGAGGGGATTAGGGCGGAATTTTAACATTGCCCTCACTCAGGTCACCTCCCTGATCCAAGGTAAAGGGAGTTTCGCTGGGGTGTGGCCTGCACCACCTTTTATCTCTCATGAGATGAAGGGAAGCAAGGAGAGAGTTGGGGACTTCATACCACCAAGAAAGAGACATCAGGAGCAGAACACGTCCTTTAGACAAAGGGTCCCTGTGTGAAGAAGCTCCTCGCCTGGGGGAACATTGATGAGAAGGCCAACAGAAAGAGAAAGCCTTCCCCTGGAACTGACACTCAATATTTGGACTTTTAACCTCCTAGACTGTGAGAAAATAAATTTCTCTTTGTTAAAGCCATCCGCTTGTGGTATTTCTGTTATGGCAGTACTAGATGGCTAAGACATAAGGGAAATTAGAATTTTGGAAAACTTATATTTACTATGACGAGCTTGACAGTTTTCTAATACATAGATTTTTTTCTGATGAGATTGGCAGTAATATTAACAAATGTGATTTTTAAAAATATTATGTAATGAAATGTGTCAACATTTACAGGATTTACATAACCCAGAGAGCCAATTATTTTCCAAATGATCATTGCATGATGTTACAAAACCCTAGTTAACAGATTCATTCAAAGAGCAAGATAGATCAATAGATTTTAAAGTAACAAGTAGGAAAATTTAATCAATGTGTGTGGTATTTGAGTTCATAATGCAATCAACTTTTAAGAAACCACCACTTGTCACATTTTTGTGTAGCAGAAGAGAATATTCACAATTATTTAAAGAGGTTATTAAAATATGCCTCTGTAAAAATGGCTTGGGGTGGCATCTGACATCCTCTAATTTCACAAGGGGGAAGGAGAATCAAGATCAACAGCCCAAGGCTGATTCCTACGAGCCCAAGGTCAGATATAACTCCCCTCTCCACCATCTTTACCAATTCTGACACCAACCGTCCCTCCCATGGCGCTCTGTACTGAGTTTGGTAATTCGTTACAATGGCCACACAGAACTCACAGACAATATTTGTGTTTATGGGGTTTATTAGGGAAGTAAACAGGTTACAGTTCAGGTTCAGGAATGCTCAAGATACAGTTCTTCTATCAGGGCAGCTTCTTCTCAACTGTGCCTGCAGGAAGGCCTCTCTCTACCCTGCTCTGGCAAATGCTACAAAGCTCTTTTAGCTCTGCCAATAAGTGCTCAGCTCTAGCTCCGTGGATCAGCAAATCTAGCTCCACCAAGTACCTAGAGACACCTCACTCTGCCAGCAAGCCTCCTATCTGAAGGCACTCTGATTTCTTGCTTTGTGTGCTGGGAAGCCCACCATGCCATCTCCTGCCACTCTTTCCTGCCACCATTTTTGTCACTACTTCTTGCTATCTTCAGTGTTATATAGCTCTCTCTTTGTATCCTTGGCTCTTCTTCCTTGGTGGTAGTGAGATTGTCTCTCTGCTCTGAAATTGGCTTTCGTTTAAGCCTAGCGGGATGACAAAACTGACTAATCCCCTTGGTGGGCCACAATTATTTTATTTGCACTGTCCTGCCCAATCACGTGGGTGGGTGTCACAAAGACCGTGGCTTGAAGGGCCATATTAAGTAATTCAGTGCACCGCAGTCTCCCTTTTCCAACATCTATTTGTGTGAGGCCTAATTTTTTCATATACTTCAAGCAAAACAATATGTCACAAAAAATTGAATGAAGAAACTCATATGAATATCTTCTACTAAGGAGAATGTCTCCTATGAAACCACATATTAAGGAGATAGGCAAAAATGCAAAACAATGCCATTTTTCAAACTTAAAAAAAATAGTTATTCTTAAAAAAACGTTAATAACAGAGTTTTTATTTTAAGATGAATTAATAAAAATTAATCAAGTTAAAAATTTCTCAGTTTAATTTCTAACATGGTAAATACTGATGGAGCTTTTTTGGAGTTTTCAGTAAGTTTTAAGGGTGAAATGGGTCCTGAAATAAAAAAGCTTAAGACTCACTGGTTTAGAGTATTGCTTCACTTACAACTTTATTTAAGAATACTATGGCAGTTGGTTGATGGTAAAATTGACTGAGCATAATAATATACTGTTTTCCCCATTGAAGCTTGAAGGGAGAAGGAACTTTTACTGTCTCAATTCCTATAGAATTCTTTTCTACAAATTCTGTCCCAGAGATCAACAGCAGCCCTGGAAGGTATTTCTTGCCATTTACCTTCACTCTTTCCCCAGCTCTATACATCCTTTTGATATGGAGGGTATGAATGATTTTTTTTTTTTTTTTAAGGATGGAAGTAGGAAATGAGAAACTAAAAATTACAAAATGGCCAGAGTAAGAACCATCATAATAGAACTTTTAGTTTGAAAACCAGATAGACATATGCAAATAATGTGTGAATATATCAGAATCGCTCCTATTTTAAATATGTGAACCTGGCCCTTGGGACAGAACCTACAAAAACTTTGATGTTATTGCCTTTTTGGAGTCAAGTTGTCATTTTGGGAAGCCTGCTGTCAAGATGAATGAGTTTTTCTTACATGAACTTTACTCCCCGCGAGCTTCTGCTAGGGCACTGCTGAGAGTGTTGGACAGTCCCTTTTCCAAATGATGTTTAGCTTGACATTTCATGATACTTCTAATAAAATTGTGTGTCAAGGAAATTGAAAGGTACATTCCCTAGGGTGAGAGGTAGAGTGAGCTGCATAGATTTTATGAGAACAAACTGACCACTTTTGTCATGAATGTTAATAAGAAATAAATGGGATCAAAGTTATTCAAGCTGTATTTCTACTTCTCCAGCTGCCTCTCTCAGAATCCTACCTGTTTAATTTTTTTTTTTTTTAATAAGCATTCTTTCTCTTCTCCTTTGCAGTTAATTTATTGCATGCTAAATGAGAAAACACTTGAGCCTTTTGATTTTGTGTCAGGATGAAACTTCCTTCCTTTGGGATTTTAGACGGTTTATATTTTTTTTTATTATGGATAATCCTCCATTTTCTGTCTCTCTTAGTGTAATGGAGAAACTAGAAATTTTCCATTGTGCAACTAAGCAGTACCAGGTGGATTAGGGCACAGTAGTATTTCTTACGTTTTCTTCATTTTGGGGTTAGAATGATTCAAACCTCTTACCTCGTTTCTCTTGAAATCGGAATTTAGACCTTAGAACTAGCAGAATTATTTCTTCTTCCAGGGTCCTCAAGTAGCTGTATTATGCCAGCCTCTAAAGCTATTCAGTAAACAAGAAGCCTGAGAAACATGTAGCCTGGGGAAGGAAGGATGTGGGGGAGAAAGCTACATAAAGAGGAAGTTTTAGGTCTGTATACACACTGAATCAGTGTTATGAGGGATTTGTGTTGTTGGTATCGATTTCTTGCTGTTTAGTTAGTTTTATTTTAAATGAAAACCATGAAAGTTAGATAATCACAAACAGTACCTTAGAAAATATTCTATAAATATTTAAACCATTTTAATGATTCACTAAAACCTTGACGTTTTAAAATAAATTCAGTAATCGCTGGTATGTTGGAATACTGCTTGACAAACTAGAAAAAATCAAGTTAGCCCCTTCCCCACTTACTTAATACACTGATAATGGTAATTAATAGCTAGCGTAGATTGAGTGGCACTTATTTTCAAAGTGCTCCTGTTTGCTAAGCAACCCCCATTCTCATTAGTGTGTCACCTTCATGGAGGCAGAGGGTTTTGTCTGCCTCGTTCATTGGTATTATCATAGCTACTAGATTTGTTCCTGGCCCAGAGGAGGTGTACGATACATATAGCTGAGCAAGTGAAAGAATAAATATCTCGTTTAATCCTTAAACAATCCTATTTCATGAGGTATGCATTATTATCATCAAATCTCTGTTATATTGATGAGGAAGTTGCTGATTGGGTTTCCCAAGATCACACAACAAATACAGGGAAGAAATAGGATTTGAACTTTCAACCTCCAGTGTACAAATGCATAAAAATTAGGTTATTACAGGTGAATTTAAAAAATTATAAAAACAGAAGAATATACAGTTAAATAATAATCAAATCTCTAATGGGAATAGATTTCTAAAATTAGTACTGGCCACAACTGGCTTGATCTGTAAAATGTTTTAATTTTGTAAGTCTTACAAAAACTTAAAATTATAATACATAGGTAAACAAGATTCTACCTGTCATATATGTGATAAAAAGGTCATATCCTTTTATATAAAGTTGCTGATAAAAGTAATAAAAAAGACACTATCGCTAAATGTCGAATACCATAAACATGTCACCCAAAAGAGGAAATTATAAGTAGTAAATATGGAAAAATATTCATCCCTTCACTGAAAAATTGAAATGAAAGCAATGAATGAGATATAGATTTATACTTGATGATACCATTGAGATAATATTTCCTGTTATTTTCTCTCCCAGATTTCCATTGAAAGACATAAGGACCCATGAAGATATAGAAAAGTACAAAAGCTTTAGCAGTACTGAAAACTCAGGGTAATAATTAATCTTTTGCAAGAGTTAGGGAAATGTTTTTCAAAAGGTACATACAGATGAAGATGGACTAAGAGCCACAGGGAAAATTTATATCTACTTTATCCCTGAAAGGAGCAGCAGTGCTGGCCAGGAAGTTTAGAGGGAAGAAAACTTGACCCTCTACCACAGCTAAGCCCTTAACTCAGGAGGTATTCACCATTTAGAAACTTGGTCAGATACCCTGACATTGTATTGGGTACTCCAGCCAGTAAACAAGATTAATCTCATCATCCAGAATGCAGGAATGTGGACTTTGTTTTTTAAAAAATGACTGGTGGTGAGCACTGGAACCAGTTTATGCTCAGTCTAAATCATGATAAGTTTACATAACTGAATACAAATGGTAAAACTGATACCCAAAAAAGCTGATAGAATACAAAGATAATTAATACTTATCTAGGGGTACTATATCAGATTATATTAACCAAATAAAAATATAATCTGATGTATTATCTCTAGGTTATATTAACCAATGGAGCCCTGGTGGCACAGTGCTTAAATGTTTGGCTCCTAACCAAAAGGTCAGCAGTTCTAATCCACCAGCAGCTCCTTGGAATCTCTATGGGGCAGTTCTAATTTGTCCTACAGGGTTGTTATGAGTTGGAGTCAACATGACAGCTGTGAGTTTGGTTTGGTTTATATTAACCAAGCAGATATGAAAAATATATGGTAATGCAAGAGTACTAAACTCTCCACCTTACATTTGGGTAATCAAAATGTATTATTTCATTGTATACTTTGGTAATTACAGAAGTTATTTTTTAAAATGGATTAATAGAGACTATCATAATCATGAAGGTCCTTAAAAGTGGAAGAGAGAGAAAGAAGAGAGTTCAGAGAGAGATGTGTCTATGGAATATGATCATAGAGAAATGCAACATTCCTGACTTTGAAGAAGGAAGGGGGCCAAGACCCAAAGAATGTGAGCAGCCCTTGGAAGCTGGAAAAGTCAAGGAAATGGATTCTCTATCCAGAGCCACCAGAAAGAAACATAGCCCTGTTGATCCCTTGATATTATCCCAGTGAAACTGATTTGGGACTTTTGACCTCCTGAACTGTTAGACAATAAATTTGTATTGTCTAAACCACCAAGTTTGTGGTAATTTTTTAAAGCGGCAATAGAAAACCAATATACCATCCCAGCTCTTTTGGCTTAAGTGTTGGCATTTTGTTTTGTTTTGTTATCACGCTGCCTTATTCTATACAGTTGGGAACATGTCTGCCACTATTACTCAGACTTCTGTGCCCTAACTTCGCCACAGAGAGATTGAGATTGACTTTGTCCCAGGTTCAGATACCAGGAAAATGCTCTGACTGGCCCAGCTTGGCCCACAAGCCCATCCCTAGACCCAAGGAGTCAGGGTCATGTAGTAAGTACACAGGAGCCCTTACTAAGAGCTGTGGGGCAGAAGCAGAGGAAGGAGAATGCCAGAAAGATGTGGATATTTGATGCTTTTCTTTGAAGCACAGAAGAGAAATTTTGCACAAAATAATAAATACCACAATACCTTAGGAGGTGGGGGAGACTCCCAGACTGATTTTAAAAAATAACATTCTAATGTAGGCCACTTCCCAAAAAAATCTAGAAGTGGTCTAGACACTTTTATAAGCTTGAGGATGGTCAAAACTACCAATAAAAGGTAAACAAATAAAGCAGAAATGGCAATATTAATATCACACTAAATTAAAAACAAAACCCGCTGCCGTCGAGTTGGTTCCAACTCATAGCCACCCTAAATTAAATGCAAGACAAAAGGATTGAAAGTGGGGTGTATGTGTCAAAGACAGCAAGCAGTGGTGACTCATGAGTTCCGAACTTTGTTTCATAAAACTTGCTACTCATTTCACTTTTGAATTTATTACTTCAGCATTGACAGCATGTGCCATTTCCTACTTTGGAAATGGAGAATATAGATGAGGACCACATTTGGGTGGGAAGAGGGAAGCAAGATGCTCTGCTTTTAACCTGTTAAAGGTGACTGTCTCCTAACTATACAGGTGGAGCTACCATGTGGGCAATTAGACAGTAAGCATATTATCCATTTGGCTTTCACCCAGTCTTTACCTATAGAAATAACACTACCATGAGCATCTCCAGGTATTCAGCCTTTTGACATATATTATTTAAATATTTTCAAAGAGTATAATGTCAATTATAAATAAATTCTACAGGGGAGGAGGACATAACGGTTTTAAATGCAGAAAATGTTACGCATGGAGCAAGGGGAAGTAAAGCAAATTCCTGTCTCCTGACCTCTAATTTCTTAAGTTAGTACTTTTCCTTTCAGTCATTGTTAGATGCTGATTAAGCAATCATTTAGGTTAAGAGTTTTTAAGCAAATTGCGTAACAGTTCTATAACCTCAAAAAACTGAAGAACCAGATTATGATGTATTTAGAATACATATGTGCTCATTTTATTAATGGGATTGTCAATAGAAAGTTTTATTTTAGATTCTAGAAAAATTCTTTCATTTACTCATTTTCATTCTAACAATATTTGTTGAGTTTCTATTATGTCCCGGCCGCTATACTACATGCTGGGCGTCAATAGAGAATAAGATAAATTCGCTCTAGAGCAACTTACAGGCAATTATTTTGGAGGAAGAGTCTTAGGAAATAACATACAAATGTTACATTTATAGTACTAATAACATTTAAAATATCTTCTCTATTTTAGTGCTGCAATAGTATTTTCCATACTCAAACTTCTCCAGGATTCAAAACTTTTTAAAAAGAAGGTAGCACAAGATGATGTGGAGTATTCCATTCCCTCAGGAACCTCCGTACGTATGAATTTAATGTGTATCTTTACAATGCTTATTATATAAGAATTATTGGCATCCTGGGAAATTATCTAATTATTGGATGAAGCAAAGAGGTGAAGCAGAAAAAAAAAAAACTGGACTCAGTGTCGAATATCTATATTAATTCCCATTTCCACTATTGATTAATTTATGTTTATAAATTAGGCAAATCCTTTAAAGTTTTTTTTTGGAATTTTGTAATCTCATCTGTGAGTTGATGGACTTGGATATAATAATCACTAAAGTCCCATCCAGTTGTACCATTCTAGTATTCTCTGTCTGATCTCACTAGCAAATAAAATTGTCTCACAAAACTTGCTCCTCATTTCACTGTTGAATTATTACTTCAGCACTGACAGCATGACACCTCTGCTGTTTCCTGCTTTGGATTCCTGATAGATTCTTCCACACTTAAGCTCTCAAATCCGCTTGACAACTGGTGCCACAAATTCTTTGGCATTTCATTGGACTTGGATAAGGCAAATTAATTTAACAGCATAAGATTGTATAGAATTATAAAGATTCATCACACAGAATCCTTGCTTATTATTTTAAGCTTTACTAATAAAAATCACTAATATTTAACATAATTATAAATTAGCAAAACTAATTGTTCATAGATACTAATGTCTTTACTATATTAAATGCAATAAAAATGCTAAAAAGCAATCTAATTCTAAAATTAGATTTAGAAAAATGCTTCTTAACTGGGAGTGATTTTGCTCCTCAGAGGACAGACACTTGTCAATGTCTGAAGACATTTGGAGTCCCCGGTTGGTGCAGATGGTTAATGTACTCACCTACTAGCTGAAAGGTTGGAATTTCATGTCCACCTGGAGGCACCTCAGAAGAAAGGCCTGGTGATCTACTTCTGAAAAATCAGCTGTTGAAAACCTTATGGAGCACTGTTCTACTCTGACACACATGAGGTTACCATGAGTCAGAGTTGATGAAGGCGACTGTTTTTTTTGGGGGGGGCGGAGATAGTTTTGGTTGTCACAACTGATGTGCTACTGGCATCTAGTGGGTAGAGGCCAGGGATGCTGCTAAGGCATATTACAATGCATGGATGGCTTCCACAAGAAAGAATTATCTGGCCCAAAATGTCAATAGCACTGAAGTTGAGAAACCCCAACTTAGATTAATGACTTCGGCATTTCAGTAGTTAACAGAAAGTGTAGGCCTTGTGAGTTGTGAGTTGAGGTATATTGAGGGACATTTTTTCAATATTACAGTCTTGGAAACCTTGTGGGGCAGTTCTACTCTGTCTTATAGGGTCGCAATGAACTCGAATTGACTAGATGGCAATGGGTTTAGTTTTTTTCATCTAAAATACCAGACTCCTCCAGTACTCAGTCTGCAGTCATATGCCAATCACCATACTGTCTCTGGCCTCTGTTCAGTGCTCACTCTGTTCCCAGGAACGGCCCACTCTCTTCCTCCTGTAGAAACTGACGTGAAGGCAACTAAATAGCAGCAACAGCATCGTCATTCTAGTCCCCTTCAAGGCCCAGTGTAAATAGCTGCTCTTTTATAGAAGGTGTTGCTGCTTAGTTGGGAGATGATGTCTTAGTTATCGAATGCGGCCATAACAGAAATACCACAAGTGGGTGGCTTTAACAAAGAGAAATTTGTTCTCACAGCCTAGTAGGTTACAAGTCCAAATTCAGGGCATCAGCTCCGGGGGAAGGCTTTCTCTCTCTGTTGGCTCTGGAGGAAGGTCCTTGTCCTCAACCTTCCCATGGTCGAGGAGCTTCTCAGGCACAGGGACTCCATGTCCAAAGGACGTGCTCTGCTCCTGGTGCTGCTTTCTTGGTGGTATGAGGTCCCCAACTCTGCTTGCTTCCCTTTGTTTTTATCTCTTGAGAGATAAAAGGTAGTACAGGCCACAGACCAGGGAAACTCCCTTTATCTTGGATCAGGGAGGTGACCTGAGTAAGGGTGGTGTTACAATCCCACCCTAATTCTCTTAACATAAAATTACAATCACAAAATGGAGGACAACTACACAATCACAAAATGGAGGACAACTACACAGTACTGGGAATCATGGCTTAACCGAATTGATACATTTTTTTGTGGGGGGGGACACAATTCAATCCATGACAGTTGATGAGCTGTCAGGGATGCCTTGGCAGGAAATTCCTAGAATAAATGGGGGCTGATTGGGATGATTTTACAGTTTCTTCCAACTGAAGTGTCTAACACTGATTCTACCTAGAAAAAAAATCACCTTGAACCTGCCTTACAGTAGTTTTGGACTGTCCTTGCTCTTTTGTAACATGTATTAAGAATGATGTAAATCAATTATCACAGAGCGTGTGAATGCAGCCTGAGCAGCATACAGTCGTGTAACACAGTGGATTAAGACAGTGGGTTCTAATTCCAAAAGACAACAGTTTGACTATCACCTCTGCCGAAGTAGAATGGAGTTTAAGTCATCAGATAGATAGTTAACCTGACTAGATCTCAAAACTCCCGTTTGTAAAATGTAAATAATAATAGCCCCTCTTTGGCTTGTTGGAGAATTAAAATGAGATAATGTGTGTAAAGCATGCTGCAGAGTGCCTGGATGTGACACTCGGCCGATATTACTTCCTCATTTTCAGTCCTTAAAATGATGTTTACAAAAACTTTGATGACACGGAAAATGCCGATATAGAATTTGAAATGAAAAATTCAGAGACTCCAAAACTGTATTTCCACAACGAGTACACAGAAAAAAAGAAAAACTGAAAAGTATAGGGTTCTCAGCATAGGGGCTGAGAACACAGTCCAGAGCCACCCCACTTGGGTTCAAATGCTGGTTCCGCCATTTACTTGCAGTATGACCTTGGCCAAGTTTCTTAATCCCTTGGTGCCTCAGTTTCCTCCTCTGTAAAAGTAGTAAAGCAAATGTCAGTAGGAAATTGTGGGAGATTTTATTTATTTATGTTTGATTTGTGTATTTTTAATATTTTATAGAATGCTCAAAAATAATTTCTAAAATCAGAAATGTAATAGTATTAAATGATATTGGATGCTTTACATTTTAGTATCATTAGGCCAGATCTTTGCCATTATTAAATGAAAAGATAACCATCATTTTTAATTTTGTTGTAGACCACTGAAAATAAAGATGAGAATGAGTTTTTAGATCCCATTTCCCTAAACTCCCGAGAATATTTCAACATTCATCTGTGGTTGAGGTGCCGCTTAGCATTAGTGACTGCGTTTGTCGCACAGGTTCGTGGCATTGGAATCGTGAAAGGTATAAATGTCCTATTTTCTTAATTAGTATTTTCATAAGTATTAATTTTATTTAGGTGAAGGGGGTTTTATTGGGATATATTTTATTATAACATTAGCACTCTCTAACTTCTTAGCTTGATTTTTTTTCTAGAATAAAAAATCACGTCATGAAATAAGAATAGACATTTTCAGCAGTCCACAGTATCACTTAAAAATGGCATATGTGTTACGGATACAAGCAAAATAGTCAAGGAGATTTCAAAATCTCCAGGTCTTCTTGTCATCTAGGCAGGTGGCATAGCATAGGGGCTGAGAACACAGTCCAGAGCCACCCCACTTGGCTTCAAATGCTGGTTCCACCATTTACTTGCAGTATGACCTTGGCCAAGTTTCTTAATCCCTTGGTGCCTCAGTTTCCTCCTCTGTAAAATGGAGATAATAATTGTTTGCACCTTCCTCATAGGGTTGTTGTCAGAATTAAGTGGGTTACACTTTGTAAAGTTTTTAGAGCAAAGCCTGGCATATGTAAGTGTTAGCTCCACTAAAAAAAAAAAAAAAAAAAAAAATTTTTTTTAGCGATGAATAATTACAGTATCTGTTTGAATATGCATCTGTCCATCTCCCAAATTAAATTATTTCATGTAATCTCATTATTATTTTGCAGCATTGGAATATCCTAAAGTACTTCCCACCAAATTATAACACATTTCTTTTTAACATTTAATGTATTTATCTTCAGTCTTTATACCCTCCTGTTCTTCCATATTACCCAATATTCCTACTATGCAAACTGAGGCTATTATATACTTGTGAGTTCTTAATTCCTCAATGCATTTTTAAATAACTGCTTTTTTTATTTTAGAAAATGATATGACAGATTGTGTGAGCCTCATCAATGAAGTGTGTGTGGAGGCACAGAATGCAGGTGACACGGAGCTACAGGCTGAATTCTTGATGCAAGCTGTAATCCTTGGCCTGCAAGAAAAGCATTTAAAGGCAGACATCATCACAAATCTTGAGGTGTGAAGGAAGCCTTGTTTACATTTATACCTGAGAAAGGATTCCAGTTAGAACAAAAGGGGGGGTTGTAAATTTCCATAGGTGCCAAGTCTGAACCAATCAACATGGCCAGCTCTTCTTGCAGTGAATTGGAAACTGCTTTCAAAAGGAATCCTTTCTTTTTTTTAATAGGCTATCATACATTTGCTTGAAGGAAATCAGTTTATTTCTCCTGGATCTCATTTAACCCTGGTGAGAAGCTTACTTTTGTTGGATGACTTAACCAAAGCGGAGAAATTCAAGGAATCTTCCTCTTCAAAAACAGATAATTTAACTTTGTTGACTCAGTCTCACAACATTCTTATTGATCAGGTAAGAATGCTTTTATGCAGACTTAGAAACTTACATTCCTGTCTCTTTTCTTATTCCAAATTACATTAACTAATTGCTCATTACAATATTTTTTTTTTAATAGATGCTAACTTTTGGAGAAACAATTGAATTTCCGATATCAAGCACTGAATATGCAAATCCATTGCAGCCTTTGAAAAATATCTATCTTCCTCATGTCATGTTATTGGCCAAAATAAAAATGAGAATTGGTAAGACTCCTTAAACATATGTTACATCAGAGTCAAAGATGAAAAAAATGAAGTTATTTCCAGGCAGGTTATCATATGAATGCATTTAAATAGGACAATATTCCTAACACTCAGACTTAATCTATTCAACAAATAGTTTTTGATCACCTACAGTGTGCCAGACTATGGGTGAGGCCCTGGGAACTTATTGGAGATTAAAATAGATATAGTCCCTGTTCTTGAAATAGGAGATGGAAATAAACAAGTAAACATAACATATGTAGGAGTTAGATTATATTATCTTATACTACACTACACTACATTACATTGTATTGTATATAAATTGCATGTAAATTGTTTTATATTATACATAATGAATTATGTGTATAAATTATAATCAGGTGGCGCAAATTGTTTATGCTCAACTAGTAACCAAAAGGTTACTGATTCAACTCATCCACTGGCTCTGTGGAAGAAAGACCTGGCAGTCTGCTTCTGTAAAGATAACAGCCAAGAAAATCCTATGAAACAGTTCTACTCTATAAAACATGAGATTGCCTTGAGTCAGAATAGACTCCATGGTGATGGGCTTGGGGGTTTGTTTGTTTATATAATGGTACATTGTGATTAGTGTTAAGAAGTGGAAAAGGCTTGCTGATAGAGAATAATGAAGGAGGGGTGCCTATTTAAGTAGAGTCATTGGGGAAGACCTGTCTGAGAAGTAGTATTTAATTCTAGACCCTACACACTTATACATAACGGAGGCAGAGGGAGCAGTGAGTTATAGACTCTGAGGTCAGGAAGAGCTTGATATATGCCTAGACGGAAAAGAGGCCAGTGCAGCTGGAGCAGAGTGGGTGAGGGCACCCTAAAGGGAGGAATGTGAGGAGGTAAGCTGGAGACAGGGAGGTTGATGTTTATTGTACATGTGGTAGGAAGCCACTGATAGGTTTCAAACAGGACAGTGACATAATGTTAATAGTTACTAACACTCATATTTGTTGTTATTAGTTGCTGTCAAGTCGATTCCTACTCATGACGACCCCATGTGTGCAGAGTAGAACTGTTCCCTAGAGCTTTTAAGGCTATGACCTTTCAAAAGCATATTGCCAAGCCTGTCTTTGAGAAGCCTCTGGGTGGTTTCAAACTGGCAACCTTTTGGCTAGTAGTCAAATGCTTAACAGTCTACACTGCCCAAGGACTCCTAACACTAGTATAGCATATGCAGTGGGCCAGGGACTGTTCTAAAGGGCTTTATATATACTAACTCATTTAGTCGTCACAGTAGGCTCATGAACTCGATACTGTTATCCCCATTTATAGTGAGAAAACTGAGGCAACATTTATGTTTTAAAAAGATTTCCTGGGCTGCTGTGTGGAGAATATTCAATAATGTCATCCTTAGCTCCATCACATGGAAACTGACCACTTCAGTTTATTAAATCTAACTGTACCAGCCAAAGTCCAATTTCCTGTTGAAGCACCAAGAGAAGCTACAAAGTCCAGGATTCTCTAGCTTCAGAAGTAGAAGGGACTCAACCCATCTGATTAGATGTCTCCTAGCTTCACAGAATCTGGCTGGAGGCAGCCACAATGCTGCCCTTCCCTGGAGCTTACAGGCTGACCCAGTTTCAATCTTTCTCTATGACACGGTCTCTGATCTTTGACCCAGGACTTCGTGACTCTAGTGCTCCACCCAGAGGGCAGAAAATCCTGCACCAGCTCTCTCTGTTCTTAATCCAGCACCTTCCAGGAGCCACTTTCCTCCTGCACCAGCAGCTGCTTCGCTAGGAGAGGCTATCATTGAACTGGGTGGAGAAGGGAGGGTGGCAGGGGCATGCTCAAGCCATCATACACCCAGAAGCTTCCCCATTACCCACTTTTGCTCCTTCCCTCCATATTATCATTGACCATTGTTATTATACGTGTTATGGCTACCCTTTGAAAACACGTGGGACCTGCACCCAAAAGCTGGTTCAGGTGCTGGTGCCACACACACATCAGGATGGTAAGAAAAGGTTTATTACTCACATAACTGAGGTCTCTGGGCTAGCAGGGCACACCTCTCAAGAAGGTCTAAAATGGCTTGAAGAGAGCAAAGAAAGGAGACTGGTTTTTATTGTGGTTAGGGGGTGAGGCTGGATTGAGGGCTCCCATGAGTGCATGAGTTGGGGTTTGCGTGGTTTGACTCTCCCACTGGCCTCAAAGAGGGAGCAGTAGGCTTTCTCATGAGCTTGCCCAGTGGGGTAGAGGGGAAGAGGAAGGACAAGGTTTAAAAGCTGTCAGCAGTGAAACATCCAAAAATGGAGTCAGACTCCTCATTACAGTGTAAGAGCACCATCATCATCGTATATACATCTTATTACTTTAGGTAAATCACCTCCCCTGTGTATTGTTGAATTTCCTCCTTTGTAAAATCAGATTGGCCTTGCTGGCTTCTAGGGTTCTTTCTAGCTCTCTAATCCCACGAGAGCTATTTTTCTGCATTTTTAGTTCATAAGTTGTTGTAGTATCAGGGCATTTGATTTCTACAGGAGCTTAAAATACAGATTGTGTTAAATTGTACAGATTGTGTTAAATCACATGTATTCTCTGCTTCCCTGTCTTACTAATCTTGAAGATATGTCACCACTCAATGACAATACTGTTGCTGTTTTTTAGATTCACTTGAAGCTGAACAGCTTGCTTTTCCGTTAGATTATATTAAATACAGACTTAAAAAACAAAACCCAAAACAGCTTTTCTGTCAAAACAATGTCAGCTTCTCAACTTCTTTTTTCACAGAGTTGATGTTTACTGGAGAAAGGAGCGTTTCAATATTATGAAGCATAAAATAATTTGTGACTTGATGCTTTCTCGACAGCTTTCCTTTATAGTGATAGTATATATTACATCACAAGAATAGAGCCACTTCAAATGTTTTATGTGTAAAAGCCTCAGTCAGGAAAAAGGACATTTTGCAATCATTTCTATATGATAAAAAATAGCTATCGTGGTTATTAAATATTATTTTTCCTGTTAATGACTGAACCTTGAGTTTCCATATTCAGTGAAAAAGTAGATTACTGATTGTATAATGGGAATGAATGAGTCACTTAAATTTCTTAAAGTTAATCAACAAATATTTATTAAGCACCACTTATGGCAAGAATGAGAGCGGAGATAGAATAGCCAGTCACCGTCTCTGCCATCAAAGAGCCTATAATCTTGTTGAGGAGAATGAAAAAAGTAGTCAGAAATTTCTGTAATGATGCTTTTTCTAATATTAACAAAAATCTCAAATATTTATGATGTATAGGTTCTTCAATGACATGAAGGTATTTGACATTTTTATCACATATTAATAAATAGCCACAATATCATTTGAAACATTAAGCAAAATATATAAAAACGGGAGGTGTATTGAAGTATGAGATCATACTGGACATAGCCTTACTTCTCTGATTGGGTAATGTTGCGTTAGGAGCAAGGACACTGGAGAAGAAAATCCTATTCAAATCCCTGGAGCAAGTCTTTCAGCTTTGCTGTTATAAATAAGAAAAACTCTGGCTGGCTATGGGATTAAGCAAGTTGAATGTGTAACTTGTTTAGAAGAGTGTTTAGCTTGTTCTAAGAGCTTTGTAACCAGTTGGCATTGAGTTGATTCCAACTCATGGCAACCTCACGTGTATCGGAATAGAACTGTGTTCCATAGGGTTTTCGATGGCTGAATTTTTTGGAAGTATAACTGTCGTGAGAAGGGGGTCGCAAGGACTACTCTAAACAATTTGTGTCTTTCCACAATGTGTTAATTGTGGTTCTTGGCTACCCCAAATACCAGAGATCTAAATTCATCAGGGGAAAGGAGAGGGAAAGCAAGCAAGCTTACGGCAAATGAGGATGGTGTTTGGGCATCGTTGTTCTCTGGTCCAGGCCAGCTCTTGACCATGTCATTGTCAGTGGCTCAGATGTCAAATCAGTCTCAATCCCCAAGAATTTCTCGTGGATCTCTGTCACGTCTCTTGAGCACAAGGGCTTATTATCCCTTAGCTCAACGTATGACCGAAGCAACGTGTGTTAGGTCGGGAGTGAACTAAGAGTAAGCCCGGGTGAGCTTCCATAGCCCACTGCTTCCTAGCTCACTGAATCTCGACCCTCAACGTATGACTGAGATAGCGGAGCAACAAGAAATGTGTGTTAGACTAGGAGGAAAGTCGAAAGTAAGCCCGGGCCAGCTGTTGCAGCCCACTGCTTCCCGACCTCCTGGGCCCTAGTCCTCAATGTATGACTGAGTTAGCAGCGTCTTTAGGACTTGGGAGTAAGCCCGGGCATGCTGCTGCAGCCCACTGCTTCCCAGTCCACAACGTATGACCGAGGTGGCTCTGGTTATGACTCTGAGCAAAGCTGAGTCTTAGTGTCCCTTCTTTTATACACTTTGGACCTCTTTGAGCCTGTTTGGCTGGTGTTGCTAAGTCCTTGTTTATGACTTAGCTGGAGCTCTTTCAGCCCGTTTGGTTGGTATTGATAAGGTCTTGTTTGTGACTTAGCTGGTCCCAGTGTCTTCTGTTGGTAGGGTTGTTTTTCTCCTGTAGGTTGCATCATCTTCTTTATCTCCTTTCTTCACATGTTGTTTGTTCTAAATTTGCTTTCAGCTAGCCTGCTCTCCACAATAACTCCAGGCCTTTCTTCCAAAGCATCTCTGGGTAGACTTGAACTTCCAACCTTTCAGTTAGTAATCGAGTTAATCTTTTGCACCACCCAGGGATTTCAAGAGCTTTGTAGTTTTCAGTTATCCTTACTATTCCATGCTTCACTTCCTCAAGACTCTGGCCCGTCAGTCTCCATATCCTTAGCAGTGTACTACCATTCCTGCCTGGTTTAGAGTAAGAACTCAGTAACTTCCCCCTGGATGAAAGAAAAAGAACAAGAGAAGAAAATCTTAGGAGGAAAGAGAAGGAAAGGGAGAGATAGTGTCTAATTTTCTCTACCATCCTGCCATTCACATAGCACATACCTGAACTAAAAACTTATAGAAAGTTCTAGGTTTCTTGAAAACCCTTTGTAAGGCATAGCGTAAAATTTCAGAACCTGAAGGGATCTTAGCTATTTTCTAGTTCTGCTGTCTCATGTTTCAGAGGAAGACACCCAAGGGCCAAAGCATGTAAGGACTTGTCCCTTGTTTCAAATGACACTGTAACACCGATGGCTGGTTGGGATCCAGTACTTCAGCAAGAACCCAATGTCTATTTCATTCTGTAATCCTATGTGCCTTTCTGTTTCTGTTCCTCTATTGTGCATGTTGAAATATCTCCTTAATGTAGTATTTCCCCCAGTTGCTTTCTACTCTTTACCCCAATGTTTTTCTTCTTTAAAATTATCAAAAGACAAGGGAGTCATCAGTTGTGGCCTAGCCATACATGTTTTCTGGGATGCTTTCCCTGGTCTGGGCCAGGGCTCCCTGTAACCTGCTGCCAGGTATCCTGTACTTCCCCTGCCACATGACCACCATGCAGTATGTTGGCTGTCTAGCCACTTGTATTCCCCATTAAACACTAAACTCAATGATCTCCCTCTTAAGAGGCAATACAATGCTGTAGTTTAGGGCATAAGTCCTGGAGCCAAACTGCCTTGGTTCAAATCATAGCTTACAAGCCATGTGGTCTTGGGCAAGTTGCTTAAAGCTCTCCATGCCGTTATTTTCTGCCCTGTAAAATGAGCATAATAATGGTATTCACTCAGAGTTGTGAAGATTGCATGAAACCTTAGCTCTTATTATTCTCTTTTCTTATTTTTATCCAGTGACTAGCACAGTACTTAGTCCACAATAAGAACTCAGCAAATGTTTGTTGAGCAAATGACTGTCTGTCTGTCTGTCTTTGAGGCTACACAGAATAAATCTAATGCCTCTTCCACACAACTTATTTCATGTATGTTAAGTGATGATGGGTCCATACAAGATGTATAGCATGTAGCCCTTGTCCATTACAATGATAAACAATTGCATAGCCAGCAACCACTGTAAGTGCTAAGTAGAAAGAAAATAACTAGCTATTAATATATGCAAATTTATGGGGAACAACATAAATCTTTCAGATGCATCCCTAGTAAATTAACCTCACCATAAAAACATGGAAATTGCATTGTAAAGCATCATGAAATTTTAGAACTGTAAGAGGCTTTGGAGATTATCCTTCATTTAAAAAATGACAAATATGTTGGAAATATATCAAAGATAATGTTGCAAGAGTCTGTTGTAGCTCATTGAAATATTGGATATTGTGTTTCTTTAAAATGTTTCTTAGATGCAAAAAAGTATAAAGTCCACCAGAGTTGTTAACAGATGCCATTTCTGTGAGAGAAATCTGGTGATATGAAGGCTTATTATGAAAACTATACTTTATTCTCATCTCCCCATCCAACTGTGTTTCTTTTAGGACATACAGTGGCCAAGCAAATATGTTATACCAATAAAAAGAAGGACCCCTCAAAGTGGTTACCTGCTCTTCATCTCTTTGAAATGGCATTGAAGCTTTGTAAGATATCGGCAATAGAAGAACGTGAGGTAGAAGCTGAAATTCTTTTTCAGAAAGGTAAAATGTGCATGGAGTCCAAATTATGATAAAGTTTGTGAAACTTACTTTCCTATTAACAGTAGGCTTCTTGAAAATCCAGTCACTGACGATTAAAAATGCAGATTTTGCAAAGGACTTAGTGGTGACAAACACATTGGTACTTCTTCCAAACTTTGTTTTAGGGAAAAGAACACTGCTAATTTTCATTTTATATCTAGCAAGAAAAAAAGTATTATTTAGCTTCTTTTATAATTATGGTTGACCCTCTTTCTATAAGTTTCATGTTTCATTAAAAAATGTCAGCATTAGCCACTTAGCTATAAACAATGTTATTTAAGTTATGCTTGGAAGATTTGTTTTCTATATCACTGCAGTACTTAGCTAAGCATTTTGGTTAATCTGTATAAGTAAAAGTTACTTACCCATTTAAATTAAATAGCTATGTTGTTGTTATTGTTGTGTGCCGTTGAGTCAATTCCAACTCGTAACAACCTTTTATGACAGAGTAGAACTGCCCCATAGGGTTTCCTAGGCTGTAATCTTTACAGGAGCCGATCACCAGGTCTTTTCTCCTGCTGAGCCACTGATGTGTTCGAACCACAAACCTCTCAGTTAGCAGCTGAGTGCTTAATCATACCTATATTTATATGTAACACAAATTTACTACATTTATATTTTTTTATGGTGGCTATTTTATCCATGAGAATAAAAACGATGGTGGTGACCATGATGATTGCTATCATTTTTTGAGCTTCTACTGGATACCAGGCATTGTAGTCAATGTTTTACACCTCGTGTTGCTCTTTAAGATAGGCATGACTAATTCTGGTTGACAGATGAGGAACATGAGATGCATACAAGTTAAGCAACTTTCTAACAGCCAGCATCTACTGAATGGTAAGGAAACCCTGGTGGCGTGTGGCTAAGTGCTATGGTGCTAAGCAAAAAAGGTCAGCAGTTCGAATCCACCAGGCGCTCCTTGGGAGCTCTATGGGGCAGATCTACTCTGTCCTATAAGATCACTAGAAATAGGAATCAACTCGATGGCAACGGGTTTGGTTTTTTAGTTTACTCAATGATAGTGCCCAGATGTGAACTCAACTCTGACTGGCTCTGTGTCCTTTTTGCATATTGCACGCAGACTGTGAATCCTTTTAATAGTGGTTATAAAGTTTTCCTCTCTTGTCCTTGTTGCTGTGATGTGCCATTCCAGTGCCTACCCTTGAAAGCTACAGCTCACCATAAGAGTTGGAAGATGTGTGGAAAGTAGAATATTTCCATCCTCCATGATGGTTTTCTAAAGTTTGCTGACCTTTTAGGATTTATTTTTAACAGAAATGTTTTCCGGTATCTCTGTGATAGCAGACAGAGGAAAGAGGAAAATAGATGTAGGAAAACAGGAGTAAGAACTACAGGAGGAGGGAGAAGCACAAAGTAAGGAAATGGAGAGAAAAAATAAGATGGAAAGAACAGTTGTGTTGGGGAAATGAAAAGGAATCTGTAGCTTAACTGTCCCTGCCTGGAGTCTCTTCCACCTCCACTGACTGAAGGCAGTGGGGAGCCATTCACTGGATAGTGCCAGCCTGTCTAGTCCCAGCCCTGGGGACTCCTGGAAAAATAAGCAATAGGTCTTTCTCCATCAAATTACCTTCCGGCAGGAAACAGACACAGGAGGGCACACTCACTTTCTGAATTTGCAACATAAATATTTGTTCCTAAATTCTCAATGATATAAAAGGGGAAAAACCGTCTTTGTATATCTTTTTTTTTTTTTTAATTCCAGGCAAAATAGAACGTCAAATATTGACAAACCAGCAATCTCCGCATTTCCAACATGAGAGTTTATTTGAAGCTGTACAACTAAGCCTGAAAAACGATCAAAACTCAGGGTAAAAAAAAAAAAAGTCAAAATATCTTTCCACTGTTGTAGCAATACATGTGTTTTAGTTTTAGCCCCATCTTCTATAAGGACATCAAATATTCAAGGCTGGAATGATGGCGAGGCCTTTTCGACTGTCAGGGCTGGTTCACTGGGGTTATTGTCGTTAGGTGCTGTTGAGTCAGTTCTGAATCATAGTGATCCTATGTACAAAAGAATGAAACACTGCTGGGTTCTGCACCATCTTCACAATTGTTGCTATGTTTGAACCCATTGTTGTAGCCACTGTGTCAGTCCATCTCGTTGAGGGCTTTCCTATTTTTTGCTGACCCTCTACCTTACCAAGCATGATATCCTTCTCCAGGGACTGGTCCCTCCTAATACCATGTCCAAAGTCCCTGAGACAAAGTCTAGCCACACTTCCTTCTAAGGAGCATCCTGGCTGTACTACTTCCAAGACAGATTTGTTTGTTCTTCTGGCAGTCCATGCTATATTCAATATCCTTTCCCCACACCATAATTCAAAGGCATCAATTCTTCTTCTGTCTTTCCTATTCATTGTCCAACTTTTGGATGCATACAAGGCAATTGAAAATACCATGGCTTGGGTCAGGCACACCTTAGTCTTCAAGGTGACATGTTTGCTTTTCAACACTTTAAAGAGGTCTTTTACAGCAAATTTGCCCAATGCAATGAGTCATTTGATTTCTCGACTGCTGCTTCCATGAGCATTGGTTTTGGATCCAAGTAAAGTGAAATCCTTGACAACATTTTTAAAAATCTGTTTCCTGATTTATTTAAACCATTCTGTTAGATTAAAGCAAGGTAAATTTGAAATCCTGAAACAGTAATTATCTTTAAAGGCTAAATGACTGGAGTATATTTTAACAAGATTGAGGTTAAATCAAATCAAAGCTTAATAAAAAACATGTTACGACATTAAATGTCCATGTTCTTTAAAATGGGTCAGTTTTAAAAAGAGAAGAGTTAAGGAATGTGAATAGCAAAAATAAGTCCATCTCTGCTTTCATTTCGTTTTACTCAGTTTCTGTAATGGATGAATCCACTAGAATTTTCTCATTAGCTTTCTTTGCTGCAAACACCTTAAATGTTTTGTCCTTCATGTTTAGTAAGAAGGACTTTCCTGGGTGGCACTCCTTTAACTGCTACTGGAGAAACTAGGTTTCAATTGAGTTTTGACCAAATCTGGAGAATATATTCTAGATTTGTAGTTACTTCTGGAAATGTAGTGTTCTAAGTGTTCTGGGCAGATTCTTATAAGAAGAAATCTTAGGAGAAGAGGTAATTACAAGATCCTCAAAGCATTTCGTTGAATTTAAAACTAATGAAACACAGTCTTCCCAAATCATTTGTTGAACCTTTTGTTTTTGATGATGTATAATCTGTGGGTACCAAAGCTGTACTATTCTCTGTAGATGGAATTTCCAAACCAGGGGTGCAGAATGTAGTTGCTAAGGGTGAATTTGTATATTCAGCATCATTTTTTTTTCCAACTACTGGATTGTGGGGCCAGGAGAGGCAAAAAATTACCATTGGTCATTGGTTCTGTTTCTATGGCTTCTTCACTTTTATTGTTTTTCACATTTTTAAGCCCCATTGCATAATCTTCATTTAAATACATATATCCAGAGATACCACAATATTCTAATTTAGGAGTCACTGAAAATGATCCATCTTTAGTACACACTTTGGAGTTTTTGTTACTGTAGTTGGTGATTGTTTAGTAGGTAGAGTGAAAATTGCTGGCTCTGCCTTATGGGTGATTTGCAGAATTTGGGATACCATGCACCACTCAAGTCCAAAATCTGAAAGTTGTGTTCTGTGTGGAGATGCCTCAGAAATAGAGCTGCTTCAGCAGTAAAATCACACAGATCATCTTCCATGTATCAGGCTTTTGAAGATTATCACATTTAGCCAATTCTGGTTTAGACTTAATGATTTCAGGCTCATCCACTGAATTTTCTGTGGTCCATAGATTATTTCCATACTCCTGGAAAAATCTCTTATTTTCATAATAGCCATTGAATTTCTTTTCATTAGTACTTTAACCAGAGTACCTTTATGAGATCAGTGTTTTCTTGACTTTCCAAGCTTGCTTTATGAAGAAGAATATTAACATTATCCTTTAGAGTCTGGACTTCTGGATACACATCACGTAAAAGCTTTATCACATAATCATCAGTTCACTAGGGCACATCGGTCCAACAGGTTTACTGACTTACTTTTCAAGCATGTTGCTCTCAACTCTGCCCGTCTTCATTGTGGTAACGGTTGATGAGGGTCATTATCACGATGTCATACTGGACTGAGAATCACTTCTAGCCTGTACCCAGATCTCCTGTCTGTCCCAGGATTATAGCTCCCGCCCTTTATGAAATTGTTTTTAGAAGGAATTGTGTGAATTTTCACTCTGGTCATCAGCAAGAGGGCTGGTCAACTTAATTTTGTATAACAATCACTTCATTGTTGATAATAAGCTACCATTATTACTACTAAAGTAATCCAGATGGCCTCAACTGACAGGTGTGATAGCGAATACACAGACCTAACCCATACCAAATCATGCTTTCTGCATAGCCCTATACTTCTCTTTCAATTTCAGTTAGTGTAAGAGGGCAGAAAGAGGACTGATATTCAAGGTGGGTTTTGCAGTCTTGGTGTTAACTTCTTTATAGTGCATTTTACGCTGGAATATTCCAGAATGTTCTCAATGCTGGGCTGTATAGCAGTCATGGCACAGAGTGTTACCAGCACAAGTCAAGTTAGAATGCTTGGCTCTCATTGAGAGTTTCCAGTTTCTGTAGACAGGAAGATGCTATTGTCTATGGCCAAAAACACTGTGAAAAGTTGGGATCTGGGTTGGTTTTGCCTATATTTTACTTTTCATAAGGTCAGAAATTGTCAACAAATAATTCAAAATGTTATGACTGGCGAAGCTATTTAGTAAGTATGATCCTGTATCATTTTAGGTTAATAAGAGACTCCTACCTAGAAATGGCCCTATTATATTTTCATCTGAGAAAACCAAAGAACAGACTTTCAACATCACCATTAACATTTAAGGTAATGAACAGTTTTATTAGAAATTGTAAGTTAATTGCCATTGAGCTTGTTATTTTGATGACACTGTGCAGTTGAAATAATGAGAAGGATTTTCCTTTGTGACTTGGAGAAATTAATTTCATTATTTTATTTTCAGGCTTGCGTTTAGGTACCTCTTTGAATATTTTATGTAAGGTTCTGGAAATAGATTTCGTGTAGACATTCATGCCTGCTAAAATGTGACTCAAGAAATATAAAAAAAAAAAATTCATGTAAATACTCTAAGGCAATGGGTCATTAATATTGATCAGGAAATTGAAGGAAAGACATATTGGTTAAACAGATTGACAAATAAGATCTATAAACAAATATGATCTATAAACAGAGCAACTCTTGATAGAGTCATTCATTCATTCATTCATGTCACATATCTACTCAGCACCTACTATTACCCATGCACTATTTTAGAGCAAAGTGACAAACAGAGTCCAAGGCAAACTCAGTCGCTGTTCTTATGGAGCTTACCTTCCTGTAGAAGGAGACAGACTATAAACCAACAAAGGAAGAAAATGAGAGGAGGAAAGGTGAGAAGGAATGAGGGAGAAACAGGGGAAGGGAATGGAGAGATGATTTTAGTGAAATTTAGGGTTAAGAAATATCTTGGGTTGATCGGACTGTGAACAACTATGGTTGGAAAAGGTGACATTCAAGGTGGGACCTAATGGAAGGGGAGGAAGCCACATAAACAGTTACAGAGGTACAATCTAGAGTAAAAGATCACAATTGCCATTGAGTTGACATTGACTCATGGTGCCTCCATGTGTGTCAGAGTAGACCTCCATAGGGTTTTTTTTTTTTTTAATTAACTTTTATTAAGCTTCAAGTGAACATTTACAAATCCAATCAGTCTGTCACATGTAAGTTTACATACATCTTACTCCCTTCTCCCACTTGCTCTCCGCTATTGAGTCAGCCCTTTCAGTCTCTCGTTTCGTGACAATTTTGCCAGCTTCCCTCTCTCTCTATCTTGCCATCCTCCCTCCAGACAAGAGTTGCTAACACAGTCTCAAGTGTCCACCTGATATAATTAGCTCACTCTTCATCAGCATCTCTCTCCCCCCTGCTGACCAGTCCCTTTCATGTCTGATGAGTTGTCTTCGGGGATGGTTCCTGTCCTGTGCCAACAGAAGGTTTGGGGATCATGACCGCCGGGATACTTCTAGTCTCAGTCAGACCATTAAGTATGGTCTTTTTATGAGAATTTGGGGTCTGCATCCCACTGATCTCCTGCTCCCTCAGGAGTTCTCTGTTATGCTCCCTGACAGGGCAGTCATCGACTGTGGCCAGGCACCAACTAGTTCTTCTGGTCTCAGGATGATGTAGGTCTCTGGTTCATGTGGCCCTTTCTGTCTCTTGGGCTCTTAGTTGTCATGTGACCTTGGTGTTCTTCATTTTCCTTTGCTCCAGGTGGGTTGAGACCAATTGCTGCATCTTAGATGGCCGCTTGTTAGCATTTAAGACCCCGGACACCACATTTCAAAGTGGGATGCAGAATGTTTTCATAATAGAATTATTTTGCCAATTGACTTAGAAGTCCCCTCAAACCATGTTCCCCAGGCCCCCGCCCCTGCTCCGCTGGCCTTTGAAGCATTCATTTTATCCCAGAAACTTCTTTGCTTTTAATCCAGTCCAATTGAGCTGACCTTCCATGTATTGAGTGTTGTCTTTCCCTTCACCTAAAACAGTTCTTATCTACTGATTAATCAATAAAAAACCCTCTCCCATCCTCCCTCCCTCCCCCCCTCGTAACCACAAAAGTATGTGTTCTTCTCAGTTTATACTATTTCTCAAGATCTTATAATAGTGGTCTTATACAATATTTGTCCTTTTGCCTCTGACTAATTTCGCTCAGCATAATGCCTTCCAGGTTCCTCCATGTTATGAAATGTTTCACAGATTTGTCATTGTTCTTTATCTATGCGTAGTATTCCATTGTGTGAATATACCACAATTTATTTATCCATTCACCCATTGATGGACACCTTGGTTGCTTCCAGCTTTTTGGTATTGTAAACAGAGCTGCGATAAACATGGGTGTGCATATATCTGTTTGTGTGAAGGCTCTTGTTTCTCTAGGGTATATTCTGAGGAGTGGGATTTCTGGGTTGTATGGTAGTTCTATTTCTAACTGTTTAAGATAACGCCAGATAGATTTCCAAAGTGGTTGTACCATTTTACCTTCCCACCAGCAGTGTATAAGAGTTCCAATCTCTCCGCAGCCTCTCCAACATTTATTTATTTTTGTGTTTTTTGGATTAATGCCAGCCTTGTTGGAGTGAGATGGAATCTCATCGTAGTTTTAATTTGCATTTCTCTAATGGCTAATGATCGGGAGCATTTTCTCATGTATCTGTTGGCTGCCTGAATATCTTCTTTAGTGAATGTGTGTTCATATCCTTTGCCCACTTCTTGATTGGGTTGTTTGTCTTTTTGTGGTTGAGTTTTGACAGAATCATGTAGATTTTAGAGATCAGGCGCTGGTCTGAGATGTCAGAGCTGAAAATTCTTTCCCAGTCTGTAGGTGGTCTTTTTACTCTTTTGGTGAAGTCTTTAGATGAACATAGGTGTTTGATTTTTAGGAGCTCCCAGTTATCTGGTTTCTCTTCATCATTTTTGGTAATGTTTTGTATTCTGTTTATGCCTTGTATTAGGGCTCCTAGGGTTGTCCCTATTTTTTCTTCCATGATCTTTATCGTTTTAGTCTTTATGTTTAGGTCTTTGATCCACTTGCAGTTAGTTTTTGTGCATGGTGTGAGGTATGGGTCCTGTTTCATTTTTTTGCAAATGGATATCCAGTTATGCCAGCACCATTTGTTAAAAAGACTATCTTTTCCCCAATTAACTGACACTGGGCCTTTGTCAAATATCAGCTGCTCATACATGGATGGATTTATATCTGGGTTCTCAATTCTGTTCCATTGGTCTATGTGCCTGTTGTTGTACCAGTACCAGGCTGTTTTGACTACTGTAGCTGTATAATAGGTTCTGAAATCAGGTAGAGTGAGGCCTCCCACTTTCTTCTTCTTTTTCAGTAGTGCTTTGCTTATTCGGGGCTTCTTTCCCTTCCATATGAAATTGGTGATTTGTTTCTCTATCCCCTTAAAATATGACATTGGAATTTGGATCGGAAGTGCGTTATATGTATAGATGGCTTTTGGTAGAATAGACATTTTTACTATGTTAAGTCTTCCTATCCATGAGCAGGGTATGTTTTTCCACTTAAGTATGTCGTTTTGAATTTTTTGTAGTAGAGCTTTGTAGTTTTCTTTGTATAGGTCTTTTACATCCTTGGTAAGATTTATTCCTAAGTATTTTATCTTCTTGGGGGCTACTGTGAATGGTATTGATTGGGTTATTTCCTCTTCGGTGTTCTTTTTGTTGATGTAGAGGAATCCAAGTGATTTTTGTATGTTTATTTTATAACCTGAGACTCTGCCAAACTCTTCTATTAGTTTCAGTAGTTTTCTGGAGGATTCCTTAGGGTTTTCTGTGTATAAGATCATGTCATCTGCAAATAGTGATAGCTTTACTTCCTCCTTGCCAATCCAGATACCCTTTATTTCTTTGTCTAGCCTAATTACCCTGGCTAGGACTTCAAGTACAATGTTGAATAAGAGCAGTGATAAAGGGCATCCTTGTCTGGTTCCCGTTCTCAAGGGAAATGCTTTCAGGTTCTCTCCATTTAGAGTGATATTGGCTGTTGGCTTTGCATAGATGCCCTTTATTATGTTGAGGAATTTTCCTTCAATTCCTATTTTGGTAAGAGTTTTTATCATAAATGGGTGTTGAACTTTGTCAAATGCCTTTTCTGCATCAATTGATAAGATCGTGTGGATTTTATCTTTTGTTTTATTTATGTGATGGATTACATTAATGGTTTTTCTGATATTAAACCAGCCTTGCATACCTGGTATAAATCCCACTTGATCAGGGTGAATTATTTTTTTGATGTGTTGTTGGATTCTATTGGCTAGAATTTTGTTGAGGATTTTTGCATCTATGTTCATGAGGGATATAGGTCTATAATTTTCTTTTTTTGTAATGTCTTTACCTGGTTTTGGTATCAGGGAGATGGTAGCTTCATAGAATGAGTTGGGTAGTATTCCGTCATTTTCTATGCTTTGAAATACCTTCAGAAGTAGTGGTGTTAAGTCTTCTCTGAAAGTTTGGTAGAACTCTGCAGTGAAGCCGTCCGGGCCAGGGCTTTTTTTTGTTGGAAGTTTTTTGATTACCGTTTCAATCTCTTTTTTTGTTATGGGTCTATTTAGTTGTTCTACTTCTGAATGTGTTAGTTTAGGTAGGTAGTGTTTTTCCAAGAATTCATCCATTTCTTCTAGGTTTTCAAATTTGTTAGAGTACAATTTTTCGTAATAATCTGAAATGATTCTTTTAATTTCGGTTGGTTCTGTTGTGATGTGGTCCTTCTCGTTTCTTATTCGGGTTATTTGTTTCCTTTCCTGTATTTCTTTAGTCAGTCTAGCCAATGGTTTATCAATTTTGTTAATTTTTTCTAAGAACCAGCTTTTGGCTTTGTTAATTCTTTCAATTGTTTTTCTGTTCTTCAGCTCTAATTTTTATTATTTGTTTTCTTCTGGTGCCTGATGGGTTCTTTTGTTGCTCACTTTCTATTTGTTCAAGTTGTCGGGAGAGTTCTCTGATTTTGGCTCTTTCTTCTTTTTGTATGTGTGCATTCATCGATATAAATTGGCCTCTGAGCACTGCTTTTGCTGTGTCCCAGAGGTTTTGATAGGAAGTATTTTCATTCTCGTTGCATTCTATGAATTTCCTTATTCCCTCCTTGATGTCTTCTATAACCCAGTCTTTTTTGAGCAGGGTATTGTTCAGTTTCCAAGTATTTCATTTCTTTTCCCTGATTTTTCTGTTATTGATTTCCACTTTTATGGCCTTGTGGTCTGAGGAGATGCTTTGTAATATTTCGATGTTTTGGATTCTGCAAAGGTTTGTTTTATGACCTAATATGTGATCTATTCTAGAGAATGTTCCATGTGCACTAGAAAAAAAAGTATATTTTGCAGCAGTTGGGTGGAGAGTTCTGTTTAAGTCAGTGACGTCAAGTTGGTTGATTGCTGTAATTAGGTCTTCCGTGTCTCTATTGAGCTTCTTACTGGATGTCCTGTCCTTCTCCAAAAGTGGTGTGTTGAAGTCTCCTACAATAATTGTGGAGGTGTCTATCTCACTTTTCAATTCTGTTAAGATTTGATTTATGTATCTTGCAGCCCTGTCATTGGGTGCATAAATATTTAATATGGTTATGTCTTCCTGATCAATTGTCCCTTTTATCATTATATAGTGTCCTTCTTTATCCTTTGTGGTGGATTTAAGTCTAAAGTCTATTTTGTCAGAAATTAATATTGCTACTCCTCTTCTTTTTTGCTTATTGTTTGCTTGATATATTTTTTTCCATCCTTTGAGTTTTAGTTTGTTTGTGTCTCTAAGTCTAAGGTGTGTCTCTTATAGGCAGCATATAGATGGATCGTGTTTCTTTATCCAGTCTGAGACTCTCTGTCTCTTTATTGGTGCATTTAGTCCATTTACATTCAGCGTAATTATAGATAAATAAGTTTTTAGTGCTGTAATTTTGATGCCTTTTCATGTGTGTTGTTGGCAATTTCATTTTTCCACATACTTTTTGTGCTGAGACGTTTTTCTTAGTAAATTGTGAGATCCTCATTTTCATAGTGTTTGACTTTATGTTAGTTGAGTCGTTACGTTTTTCTTGGCTTTTATCTTGAGTTATGGAGTTGATATTCCTTTTTGTGGTTACCTTATTATTTACCCCTATTTTTCTAAGTAAAAACCTAACTTGTATTGTTCTATATCGCCTTGTATCACTCTCCATCTGGCAGTTCAATGCCTCCTGTATTTAGTCCCTCTTTTTGATTATTGTGATCTTTTACCTGTTGAGTTCCATGATTCCCTGTTATGTGTATTATTTTATTTATTTATTTTTTAAAATTAATCTTAATTTGTTTGTTTTTGTGATTTCCCTATTTGAGTTGATATCAGGACGTTCTGTTTTGTGACCTTGTATTGTGCTGGTACCTGATATTATTGGTTATCTGACCAAACAATATCCTTTAGTATTTCTTGTAGCTTTGGTTTGGTTTTTGCAAATTCTCTAAACTTGTGTTTATCTGTAAATATCTTAATTTCGCCTTCATATTTCAGAGAGAGTTTTGCTGGATATATGATCCTTGGCTGGCAGTTTTTCTCCTTCAGTGCTCTGTATATGTCGTCCCATTCCCTTCTTGCCTGCATGGTTTCTGCTGAGTAGTCTGAACTTATTCTTATTGATTCTCCCTTGAAGGAAACCTTTCTTTTCTCCCTGGCTGCTTTTAAAATTTTCTCTTTATCTTTGGTTTTGGCAAGTTTGATGATAATATGTCTTGGTGTTTTTCTTTTTGGATCAATCTTAAATGGGGTTCAATGAGCATCCTGGATAGCTATCCTTTCGTCTTTCATGATGTCAGGGAAGTTTTGTGTCAGGAGTTCTTCAACTATTTTCTCTGTGTTTTCTGTCCTCCCTCCCTGTTCTGGGACTCCAATCACTCGCAAATTATCCTTCTTGATAGAGTCCCACATGATTCTTAGGGTTTCTTCATTTTTTTTAATTCTTTTATCTGATTTTTTTTCAGCTATGTTGGTGTTGATTCCCTGGTCCTCCAGATGTCCCAGTCTGCATTCTAATTGCTCGAGTCTGCTCCTCTGACTTCCTATTGCATTGTCTAATTCTGTAATTTTATTGTTAATCTTTTGGATTTCTGCATGCTGTCTCTCTATGGATTCTTGCAACTTGTTAATTTTTCCACTATGTTCTTGAATAACCTTTTTGAGTTCTTCAACAGTTTTATCAGTGTGTTCCTTGGCTTTTTCTGCAGTTATCCTAATTTCATTTGTGATATCTTTAAGCATTCTGTAAATTAGTTTTTTATATTCTGTATCTGATAATTCCAGGATTGTATCTTCATTTGGG
This sequence comes from Loxodonta africana, assembly GCF_030014295.1. Taxonomy (NCBI): domain Eukaryota; kingdom Metazoa; phylum Chordata; class Mammalia; order Proboscidea; family Elephantidae; genus Loxodonta; species Loxodonta africana. The sequence continues at coordinate 34,954,671 of NC_087345.1, read as the reverse complement.
AAAGATTTTGATTCTTTTGTTTGGGGTGTTGGAGAAGCTGTCATGGTCTGCTTCTTTATGTGGTTCGATATAGACTGCTGTCTCCGAGCCATCACTGGGAAACTAGTTTTTCCAGTAAATCGGCTGACTGGTACGCTGGCTCCAGGCTCTGAAAACAATCGCTGTCTCCCCGTGTTTTTTCGTTCTCCGTCTCTAAATCTGTGTTGTTCGGAGTTCATAGGTTGTTATGTATGTGATCCTCCATAGGGTTTTTAATGGCTGATGTTTTGGAAGTAGATCACCAGGCCTTTCTTCCAAGGTGCCCCTGGGTAGACTTAAACCACCAACCTTTTGTTTAGCAGCCAAGCATATTAACCATTTGCACCACCCAGGGACTCCTCAATCTAGAGCAGGGCCTCTCAAACTAAGGTGCAACGATGTTTCTGGGAATCCTGTGAAAATGCAGATTCTGTAAATTAGGAATGGGATCTGAGATTTGCCATTTCTCACAAGCTCCCAGATAATGCTGCTGCTGTTGGTCTGCAGACCACACATAAGTAACAAGGATCTGGACTGAGGGAGATCATTAAGGCAGGAATAAGCTGGGTGGGTTTGAGGTACGTAGTCCCAGTTACATTTGTTTTTTATTTTTTAAATTTCAGTAGGCTTTTATATTTCATGCTAATTGATTTCTGTTCATGCTAAAAAGAAATCTTTTCGAAAATTTCAGTGTCAAATTTCTAATTTTTGAGACAGCATAAACATGATTTAAAACCTTTAGGCAAACAGACTTTTAGTCAATTGAATTATTCATATGGTAGCTGCCTTAGGTGGATAGCAGTTATTTTTTAATCTAAATGATTACAAACTAGAAAAAATTACTTTTTGTGGTGTGATAAACATGTTTATTCCCAGTGAGAGAAAAAAAAACTTTGTTTTCATAGCAAGTGACAATGCAAATTAATAGAATGCTAGGATAATAATATGTCACCTTTTTGGCCTTTCCTAGAGAAGTACTTATAATTAAGAGCTTGATCAAGTTAGGATTTAAACAAAAAGAATAGTATAATTTCATACAATATAATCATTATTTTATGTATGTTGTGATCCCTGTTGGCACTGGCTAGAACCTCCTGTACAGTCTTGAATGGAAGTGGCAAGAGTGGACATACTTGCCTTGTTCCACATGGTAGGGAAAAAACATTCAGTCTTTCACCATTAAGAATTTTATTGGCTTAGGCTTTCCAAGACAAATCTGTCTTGGAGGAAGCACAACCAGAATGCTCCTTAGAAGCAAGGATGGCGAGACTACATCTTACATAATTTGGACATGTCACCAGGAGGGATCAGTCCCTGGAGAAGGACATTATGCTTGGTAAAGTACAGAGTCAGCAGAAAAGAGGAAGACCCTCAATGAGGTGGATTAACACAGTGGCTGCAACAATGGAACTCAAGCATAGCAATGATTATGAGCATGGTGCAGGACCAGGCAGTGTTTTGTTCTGTGGTACGTAGGGTTGTTATGAGTTAGAATTGACTGGACAACAGGTTTTTGATAGATGCCCTTTATCAGGTTGAGAAATTCCCTTTTATTCCTAGTTAATTGAAATTTTTTATCATATATGGATGTTGCTTTGTCAAATACTTCTTCTTTATCTATTTAGATGACCATGTGGGCTTTTTTCCCCCCTTTATTCTGTTAAGATATGTATTACATTAATTGAATTTCCAATGTTAAACCAATATTACATTCCTAGGATAAATCTCACATGGTCATGGTATCTAATCATTTTTATATGTTTCTGGATTGGTTTGGTTTGCTAATATTTTGTTGAGGACTTTTGCATCCATATTCATGAGTGATAGTGATCTAAAGTTTTCTTTTCTTGTAGTGTCTTGTCTGGCTTTGGTCTCAGAGTAATACTGACCTCATAGAATGAATTGGGAAGTATTCCCTACTCTATTTTTTGAAAGAGTTTGTGAATGATTGGTATTAATTCCTTAAATGGTTGATAGAATTCACTTGTGAAGCCTTCTGAGACGAGGCCTTTCTATGTGGGAGTATTTTAAATTATAAATTGAATTTTTTTGCCTGTGGTAGGTCTATTCATATTTTCTATTTCTTTTTAACTCAGTTTTGGTAATTTGTGTCTTTCTAGGAGTTTGTCCATTTCATGTAAGTTATTGTGGTGCAGTGGATCACTTTTATATGACCTTTCTAGCCATGATCTTGTAACTCTCACCATAAGATTGGGTGGGACTATGCAAATGGGGTACTTGTGACCCATGAGAGGATTGGATAGCTTGCTAATAATGTAAATAAGGTGTATGATACCCTTTTTGGGGATGGGACCATGCAAATAAGGTATATGGATCCCTAATGAAGGGTTTGGTCAGTTTTGCCATCCCTCTGGAGAGAGATGAGCTATAACACAGAAGACAGAGAGGGGCAGCAAAAGCAGCAGAACCGGGACAGAGAGGGAGAGATGTAACACAGAAGACAATGAGAAGCAGTGACAGAGAAATAGCTGCAGCAGAACCAGGAGACTGGCAGGAGATAGCGTGGTGGGCTATCTGACCCATGGAGCAGGAAAGCTGAGCACCTTTGGGCCAAGGCTTACTGGTAGAGTGGGGTGCTTCTGGGCACTTATTGGCAGAGCTAAAAGAGCTTTGTAACACTTACTTGAGCAGGGCAGAGGCCAGGTCAAGGGGCCGAGGGCCAGAGAGAGACCTGCCTGCAGGCATGGCTGAGAAGAGGCTGTTCTGACTGAAGAACTATATCCTGAGCATTCCTGAACCTGAACTGTAACTTGTTACTTCCCTAATAAACCCCTTAACTGTGAGTATGGTCTGTGAGTTCTGTGTGGCCATTGTAATGAACTATCAAACTCAGCAGAAAAGAGTGCCATTGGAAGGACAACTGGTGTCAGAATTGGTAAAAGGTGAAGAATTGCAAGGTGAAGGCATGTCTGACCTCCACCTTATAGGAATCAGCCTTGGGCTGTTGCTGATGGTGATTCTCTCTCCCCATCGTGAAGCTAGAGGAGGTCAGATGCCCCCACCACACCATTTTTACAGTTACCTAATTTATTAGCATAAAATTGTTCATAGTACAGGTAGTCTCCAGCTTACAATGTGTTTGAATTATAATAAACTGCACTTACAACCATCAGTGTGTCTGGAACACTGCATCTTCCTGGAAGAAAGTTATGGGAAAATGCATGCAGGGGATACTGAAAAAATTGCTGAGTTATGTGAAGCATTTGATCACTATAATATGATGAAAAAGATCAGTGAAAAAAATCATCCATATGGCAAGAATGCTGAATTTAGAACTTGATATCGTCAACGTGGAACAGTTAAGGGGAATTGACAGATCAGGACTTAATGGATTTTAAAGAGGAAAGAAATGCTGTAGAAGAAAGAAATAATGAGGAAGAGGGAGGAGAGAAATAGTCAAAAAAATTTACAGTGAAAAGATTAGCTGGGGTTTTTTTCTAAACTAAATCAGGGGCTTTGGTTGCCTGAAAACATGGACTCAAATGCTGATCACCTTCCTAAAGTTGATAGGCAGATTTGGGAAGCATTGAGATGTTACTGTGAAATATATAAAGACAAAAAGAAAAGGACCATACAGACAACTCTCACTAATTTTCTGACTAGAAACGCTACCCCCATTCCCAGGGATAATCCAGATGATCCAGAACCTTCCACAAGTGGAGTTATTACCGAAACTGACACAATGCCAGTGTCGTCCAACTCTTCAATGTCACAGTAAATTTTTATGATTTGTGTATTTTTTATATATGTATTAAAATATATCTGTAAGTTTATATGTAATATTTCCAACCTCCAAAGGCAAAAAAAAAAGATCAAATTTATAAAGATACTGATAATAAAAGGCAATAATAATGAAAACTAAAAAAAATGAGGTATTTGACTTACATCAGAACTGCTTTACAACAGTCATCAGAACAGAACCCATCATCAGTCGGGAACTACCTATAATTCTTTTAATTCTTGTAGGATTGGTAATGGTGTCACCTCTTTCAATCCTGATTTTTGGTCAAACTAGTGGTTTGAGAATTTTGATCTTTTTAAAGAACTGACTTTTAGCTTTGTTATTTTTTTCCATTGTTTTTCTGGTTTCTATTTCATTGATGTCCGTTCTGATTGCTTTGAGTTTAGTTTGTCCTTCTTTTTCTGGTTTCTTAAGGTAGTAGCTTAAGCAAGTGACTGGAGATCTTCTTTTCTAATATAGACCGTCATCTGACAGATTTACGCACAATAAAGGAAAGAAGAGACAAATCAGATGACCGTTTCAATAAACAGAAAAAATATTTGGCAAAACTGCATACTCATTTATGATAAGAAAAAAACTTTCATAAAGCTATAAATTTTCTTTAAGCACTGTTATAGATGCATTGGATAAATTTTAGTATGCTATGTTTTCAAATTGTTCAAATTATTTTCTAATTTCTCTTGTGATTTCTTCTTTGATCCATTGCTAATCAGTATCAAGTTGTTTAATTTCCAAATATATGGGGATTTCTCAAACTCTTTCTTTTCTTGATTTCTAATTTAATTCCATTGTGGCTGGAGAACATACTTTGTATATTTTCACTGCTAAATTCATTGAGACTTGTTTATGAGCTAACAACGTTTATCATAGAGAATACTCTGTATGTACTTGAAAAGAATGTTCATTCTCCTGCTGCTGGGTAGTATTCAATAGATATCAGGCCAAGTTGGTTGACAGTGCTCAGGTTTTCTGTATCCTTGCTGATTTTCTGTCTAGTTATCTTTTCAAATATACATTTATTTTTATACAATATTTATAATATAACAGTGGTTAAGATCTTGGCTGCTAACCAAAAGGTTAGCAGTTCGAATCCGCCAGCTGCTCCTTATAATCCCTGTGGGGCATTTCTACCCTGTCCTATGGGGTTGCTATGAGTCAGAATCAACCAAGGCAGTGGGTATGGGTAATGTAATGTAGCATAAGATAATGTAATATAATTGATATAAATAATATATTTGACGTGATTAATGTATATTATCTGAGAACAGTTAAGCTGTTCAATTCTGTAGCATTGACTTTCTTATGTTTAAAAACTAAAAAAAATGTGTGTTTGTATATACCTATGGCAAAAAAGTCCATATTCATTGTTTATCTTTGCCATTCTGTGGAATTTTATGAGAACATTGTCCCTTTAATATTTTCCCAGTCAGAAAGATGATAGCTTATGTTATTGTCGGTGTTGAATGCCATTGACTCGGTTCCCACTCATAGCAACCCTATGTACAACAGAACAAAACACTGCCCAATCCGGCACCATCCTCACAATCCATGCTGTTTGAGTCCATTGTTGCAGCCACTGTGTCAGCCCATCTTGCTGAGGGGCTTCCTCTTTGTCACTGAGCCTCTAATTTACCAAGCATGATATCCTTTTCCAGGGACTGGTCTCTCCCGATAACATGTCCAAAGCATGTGAGACGAAGTATCGCCATCCTCACTTCTAAGGAGAATTCTAGCTCTAGTTCTTCCAAAACAGATTTGTTCTTTCTTCCGCCAGTCCATGGTGTGTTCATTATTCTTCGTCAACACCATGATCCAAAGGCAGCAATTCTTCAGTCTTCCTGATTCATTGTCCAGCTTTTGCATGCGTACGAGGTGATTGAAAATATCATAGCTTGGGTCAGGTGCATCTTAGTCCTCCAAGTGACATCTTTGGTTTTCAACACTTTCAAGAGGTCTTTGCAGCAAATTTACCCAATATGTCATTTGATTTCTTGACTGCTGCATCAACAGGTGTTGATTGTGGATCCAAGTAAACTGAACTCCTTGACAAGTTCAGTCTTTTCTCCCATTATCATGATATTGCTTATTGGTTCAGTTTTGAGGATTTTTGTTTTCTTTATGTTAAGGCATAATCCATACTGAAGGCTGTAGTTTTTGATCTTCATCAGTAAGTGCTTCAAGTCCTCTTCACTTTCAGCAAGCAAGTTTGTGTCATCTGCATAGTACAGGTTGTTAATGAGTCTTCCTCCAACTTCTTCATATAGCCCAGCTTCCCAGATTATTTGCTCAGCATACAGATTGAATAAGTATGGTGAAAGAATACAACCCTGATGCACACCTTTCCTGACTTTAAACCACACAGTATCCCCTTGTTCTGTTCAAACGACTGCCTCTTAGTCTATGCACAGGTTTCTCATGAACACAATTAAGTGTTCTGGAATTCCCATTCTTTGCAGTGTTATCCAAAATTTGTTATGATCTGCACAGGCAAATGCCTTTGCACAGTCAGTAGAACACAAGTAAACATCTTCCTGGTATTCTCTGCTTTCAGCCAAGATTCATCTGATATCAGCAATGATATCCCTCGTTCCACATCCAGCTTGAATTTCTGGCAGCTCCCTGTCAATGTACTGCTACAAGTGCTTTTTTTTTTTTAATTATTTTTTATTATGCTTTTTTTTTTTTTTACAAATCAAGTCAGTTTCTCATACAAAAATTTACATACACCTTGCTATACACTCCTAATTACTCTCCCTCTAATGAGATGCACAGTACTTCCCTCCGCTCTCTCTCCTTGTGCCCATTTGGGTAGTTTCTGGCCCCCTCTGCCTTCTCATCTCCCCTCTAGACAGGAGATGCCAACATTGCCTCATGTGTCCACTTGATCCAAGAAGCTCGTTCTTCACCAGTATCATTTTCCATCCCCTGTTCCAGTCCTTTTTTTTTTTTTTATTCCAGTCCAATCCCTGTCTGAAGAGTTCGCTTTGGGAATAGTTCCTGCCCTGAGCAAACAGAAGGTCTGGGGTCCATGGCCTCCGGGGTCCCTCCAGTCCCAGTCTGACCATTAAGTCTGGTCTTTTTACAAGAATTTGGGATCTGCTTCCCAATGCTCTCCTGCTCCCTCAGGGTTGCTCTGTGGAGTTCCCTGTCAGGGCAGTCATCGGTACAATCGCTTTCGAATGCTCTTCAGCAAAATTTTACTTGCATGTGATATTAATGATGTTGTTGACAGACCATGCATCTGTCAGTTCGTCATACTATGGTGGCTTGTGTGTTGTTGTGATATGGAAGCTTTGCCACCGGTATTTCAGATACCATCATGGTCATCCTTGGTTGACAGGTTTCAGCGGAGCTTCCAGACTAAGACTAGGAAAAAGGACCTGGCAGCCTACTTCTGAAAAAATCAGCCAGTTAAAACCTTATGAATAGCAGCGATATTAATGATATTGTTTGATTATTTCTGCCTTCTGTTGGATCACCTTTCTTTGGAATGGTCATAAATATAAATCTCTTCCAGTTGGTTGGCCAAGTAGCTGTCTTCCAAATTTCTTGACATAGACAAGTGAGTGCTTCCAGTGTTGCACTCATTTGTTGAAATATCTCAATTTGTATTCTGTCAAATCCTGGCGCCTTGTTTTTTGCCAATGCCTTCAGTGCAACTTGCACTTCTTCCTTCAGTACCATCCATTCTTTGATCATATGCTACCTCCTGAAATGGTTGAACGTCGACCAATTCTTTTTGGTACAGTGACTCTGTATACCTTCCATCTTCTTTTGATGTCTCCTGCATAGCTCAATATTTTGCCCATAGACTCCTCCAATATTGCAACTTGGAGCTTGAATTTTTTCTTCAATTCTTGCAGCTACAGAATTGCCAAGCATGCTCTTTCCTTTTGGTTTTCTAACTCCAGGTCTTTGCATGTTTCATTGTAATACTTTACTTTGTCTTCTCAAGCCGAGCTTTGAAATCTTCCATTCAGTTCTTTTATTTCATCATTGCTTCCTTTTGTTTTAGCTATTCTACATTCAAGAGCAAGTTTTAGAGTCTCTTCTGACATCCATTTTGGTCTTTTTTTTTTCTTTTCCAGGCTTTTTCATGACCTCTTACTTTCTTCATGTGTGATGTCCTTAATGTCCTTCCACAACTTGTTTGGTCTTCGGTCATTAGTGTTCATTGCATGAAATCTATTCAGTTTTTGTGGTGTTTTAGGTGAAAGTTTACACTGCAAAGTAGTTCCTCATGCAAATTGTTTTGTGACATTGTTTGCATTCCCTACAATGTGTCAACACTCTTCCTCTTTCCCTTTACACCTCAGGTTACCCATGTCCATTCCTCCAAGTTTCCTGTCCCTTCCTGCCTTCTCATCTTTGCTTTTGGGCAGATGTTTCCCATTAGGTCTCCTATACTTGATTGAACTAAGAAGCATGTTCCTCATGTGTGTTATTATTTGTTTTATAGGCCTGTCTAATCTTTGGTTGAAAGGTAGACTTCAGGAGTGGCTTCAGTTCTGAGTCAGCAGGTTGTCCAGGGGCCATAGTTTCTTTAAATCTATTCTTGAGACGGTCTCTAAATTCAGGTGGGATATACTCAAGTGTGTACTTTGGCTCTCTGGATTTGTTTTAATTTTCTTCAGCTTCAACTTGAACTTGCATATGAGCAATTGGTGGTCCATTCCACAGTCATCCTCTGGCTTTGTTCTGACTGATGATATTGAGCCCAGATGTAGTTAATTTGATTCCAGTATATTCCGTCCAACAAGGTCCATGTGTGTAGTCCGTGAAAAAAGATATTTGCAGTGAATAACTCGTTGGTCTTGCGAAATTCTATCACACGATCTCTGGCATCATTTCTATCACCTAGGCCGCATTTTCCAACTATCGATCATTCTTTGTTTCCGATTTTCACATTCCAATCGCCAGTAATCATCAATGCATCTCGATTGCAGGTTTGATCAATTTCAGACTACAGAAGTTGGTAAAAATCAATTCCTTCATGTTTGGCATTAGTGGTTAGTGTTTCAATTTGAATAATAATGGCATTAACTGGTCTTCCTAATTAGACATATGGATATTATTCTATCACTGACAGTCTTGTACTTTAGTATAGATCTTAAAATGTTCCTTTCGATAATCAGTGTGATGCCATTCCTCTTCAATTTTTCATTCCCGGCATAGTGGACCCAATGATTGCCTGATTCAAAATGGCCAAAGCTATCAAAAATCATTAGGTAATATTCTGATTTCTGACATCTTTACATAGAATATATTCAATTTACAGGTGTTTTATTAAAATTACATTTGACTTTTATTAAAATGCCATTTTTATGTATTTAGTTATTACGCAAATAATGCAAGCTATTTATAAAACAGATAAAAAATTATTTAATCGCTCTTAAAATTTATGGATAGCCACTGTTAATAATTTTCTTTGCTTGTATTTACAAGTAATATGTGTGTATATATTTTCTTAAAAACTAGGATCATACTTTGCATATTGTTTTGTAACCTGTACTTTTCTTTCCACAATATATTTTGAACCTCTTTTCATGTCAATAGTTGCATCATTATTCTTAATAGCTCCATAATATTCCATTAAAATGCCATCTTGAGAAGATAAGAAAATTTATCATAAATCTTTATGATGTCTTTACCTGCTGTTAGTTATACCTTTTACTATATATATTTAGGTTCCTTCCAGAAGGCAGAGTTCTATTAAAGACCCAGCATTAAGTAAATTTGAAATGTACAGTGCCTTGGCCTGGATTGCAATAAGAGCCGCTGCACAGGTTGGTGTGATTTATTTTGAATCTTATTTTTTGCTGTCATATTTGTATGGTCTGCCTACCAGCTGTCAGGACAACACAATACTTCTATACAAGAGAGCGGAAAGTTTCACATTCTTTGGGATATGTGCCAATTATGTTTCTTTGGAAAGGTTAGAAACGCACTTTGTATGTGAGGTGTTTTTAATCTCTATTAGCCAGACCTGACTGTTTGTTTCAGCTTTTTAAAAATGAAAATATTGGCAGATACACATGTGCACATATTTGACATTTTGGCAAATATCTGTCATAGCTAGGTGAGGTAGTCTATTTAAAGTGACTTAGGCATTAATTAAATTGTCAACAGTAATGATTTGTTTGACTATGATATATACCACATGTCAGGGAATCACATACTGTTTTTCAGGTTGTCTTTATTTTTTTCTTCCAAAATATATTGAATATTATCTTACGCATTCAACTTTTTCGTATTATTTGCCGAATGTATAACCCACGAATCAGAAATCTTATACTTATGAATTGTTATTTATGCATCAATCGTAGGTCAGTGAAGCTGTGCTGGCAATTAATCTGCTTATTGGAAAGAAGAATGCTAAAACTGATAAAGTTAACCAGGTGACATTACCAACTATCCCAGAATTTGCTGCCGTGGATCTTTTATCTTCATATACAGACTATTTGCTTGGTATGTTTGAATGCCTAGGTAGACATTTTATCAACACCTGGTATTTGTAATGCATGATAAAGTTTCAAAGGTTTAACTGTGATAGTTTGTAGGGGTTTTTAGGTTGAAGAGAATAATGCTTTGGGTAGCCTCCAGTGGCAATAGGGAGTCCCTGAGCCTAGCTGCCAAAACAGGATACTCAGTCTACTACACATGTACACGCTTTACTCAGTCAGATGCTGCATTTCAGATGCAGAATTCTGTGAAAAAAGATAATTATCTATGTTTGTTTATTTTCCAGTTTACACAGGACGAGTGTGACCTTTTGGAAATGTTTCCTTTAGGGATCTTCCCTGATACTCTAACCTAAAATGTGTATCTACTTTCACACTCTCATATGGCTCCTTATTCTTTCCCTTAGTTATTATATGTTTATATGCATGTTTATGTATGTGTGTGTGTGTGTTTAACCTCTTTCTCCCTCTTTAAACTACCATAGGCTCCATGAAGGCAGAAACTTCATTGTTTGATTCGGTATTTCATCTGTGAGGCCCCTGTGTGGTATAAACAGCTAACATGCTCAGCCACTAACCAAAAGGTTGGAGGCTCCAGTCCATCCAGAGGTACCTTATAAGTGAGGTCTGGTGATCTACTTCCAGAACATCATCCATTGAAAACCCTGTGGAGCACAGTTCTACTCTGACACACATGGGGTTGCCATGACTCAGAATCAACTCAATGCGAACTGAAACTGGCTTCCATCTCTAGCAAATTATATAGTCCTTGAACATAGCAGTCATTCATATTAATATTTGTTAAATGAGTTATGTAATGAATGAGAAATTATCGGTATTTAAACTTGACCTTACTATTGTTTATGTTTTTGCTTATTTATAACTCCTTTGTTAGCTAGTAATCTATAACATAAACCTCTATGTCAGATCACTGGTTACATAAGAATTTAACATTCATTTATATGTTTGTCCATTCATTCGTTTAAAAAATATTGAGGGCTTCTTATGTGCTAAGCACTGTGATAGGTGCTAAGAAGCAAGACACTAGAGTTTTTTTTTTATTATTAACTTTTATTGAGCTTCAGGTGAACGTTTACAAATCAAGTCAGATTGTCACATATAAGTTTATATACACCTTACTCCATACTCCCACTTGCTCTCCCCCTAATGAGTCAGCCCTTCCAGTCTCTCCTTTCGTGACAATTTTGACAGCTTCCAACTCTATCTATCCTCCCATCCCCCCTCCAGACAGGAGATGCTAACACAGTCTCAAGTGTCCACCTGATATAATTAGCTCACTCTTCATCAGCATCTCTCTCCTACCCACTGTCCAGTCCCTTTCATGTCTGATGAGTTGTCTTCGGCAATGGTTCCTGTCCTGTGCCAACAGAAGGTTTGGGGACCATGACCGCCGGGATTCCTCTAGTCTCAGTCAGACCATTAAGTATGGTCTTTTTGTGAGAATTTGGGGTCTGCATCCCACTGATCTCCTGCTCCCTCAGGGGTTCTCTGTTGTGCTCCCTGTCAGGGCAGTCATCGGTTGTGGCTGGGTGCCAACTAGTTCTTCTGGTCTCGGGATGATGTAGGTCTCTGGTTCATGTGGCCCTTTCTGTCTCTTGGGCTCTTAGTTATCATGTGACCTTGGTGTTCTTCATTCTCCTTTGATCCAGGTGGGTTGAGACCAATCGATGCATCTTAGATGGCCGCTTGTTAGCATTTAAGACCTCAGATGCCACATTGCAAAGTGGGATGCAGAATGTTTTCATAATAGAATTATTTTGCCAAATGACTTAGAAGTTCCCTTAAACCATGGTCCCCAAACCCCCGCCCTTGCTCCGCTGACCTTTGAAGCATTCAGTTTGTCCCAGAAACTTCTTTGCTTTTGGACCAGTCCAGGTGAGCTGACCTTCCATGTATTGAGTATTGTCCTTCCCTTCACCTAAAGCAGTTCTTATCTACTAGTTAATCAGTAAAAAACCCTCTCCCACCCTCCCTTCCTCCCCCCCCATAACCACAAAAGTATGTGTTCTTCTCAGTTTATACTATTTCTCAAGATCTTATAATAGTGGTCTTATACAATATTTGTCCTTTTGCCTCTGACTGATTTCGCTCAGCATAATGCCTTCCAGGTTCCTCCATGTTATGAAATGTTTCATAGATTCATCACTGTTCTTTATTGATGCGTAGTATTCCATTGTGTGAATATACCACAATTTATTTAACCATTCATCCGTTGATGGACACCTTGGTTGCTTCCAGCTTTTTGCTATTGTAAACAGAGCTGCAATAAACATAGGTGTGCATATATCTGTTTGTGTGAAGGCTCTTATTTCTCTAGGGTGTATTCCGAGGAGTGGGATTTCTGGGTTGTATGGTAGTTCTATTTCTAACTGTTTAAGATAACACCAGATAGATTTCTAAAGTGGTTGTACCATTCATTTTACATTCCCACCAGCAGTGTATAAGAGTTCCAATCTCTTCGCAGCCTCTCCAACATTTATTATTTTGTGTTTTTTGGATTAATGCCAGCCTTGTTGGAGTGAGATGGAATCTCATCGTACTTTCAATTTGCATTTCTCTAATGGCTAATGATCGAGAGCATTTTCTCATGTATCTGTTAGCTGCCTGAATATCTTCTTTAGTGAATGTGTGTTCATATCCTTTGCCCACTTCTTGATTGGGTTGTTTGTCTTTTTGTGATTGAGTTTTGACAGAATCATATAGATTTTAGAGATCAGGCGCTGGTCAGAGATGTCATAGCTGAAAATTCTTTTGCAGTCTGTAGGTGGTCTTTTTACTCTTTTGGTGAAATCTTTAGATGAGCATAGGTGTTTGATTTTTAGGAGCTCCCAGTTATCTGGTTTCTGTTCGTCATTTTTGGTGATGTTTTGTATTCTGTTTATGCCTTGTATTAGGGCTTCTAAGGTTGTCCCTATTTTTTCTTCCGTGATCTTTATCGCTTTAGTCTTTATGTTTAGGTCTTTGATCCACTTGGAGTTAGTTGTTGTGCATGGTGTGAGGTATGGGTCCTGTTTCATTTTTTTGCAAATGGATATCCAGTTATGCCAGCACTATTTGTTAAAAAGACTATCTTTTCCCCAATTAACTGATACTGGGCCTTTGTCAAATATCAGCTGCTCATATGTGGATGGATTTATATCTGGGTTCTCCATTCTGTTCCACTGGTCTATGTGTCTGTTGTTGTACCAGTATCAGGCTGTTTTGACTACTGTGGCTGTATAATAGGTTCTGAAATCAAGTAGAATGAGGCCTCCCACTTTCTTCTTCTTTTTCAGTAATGCTTTGCTTATCCAAGGCTTCTTTCCCTTCCATATGAAGTTGGTGATTTGTTTCTCTATCACCTTAAAAAATGACATTGGAATTTGGATCGGAAGTGCGTTAAATGTATAGATGGCTTTTGGTAGAATAGACAGTTTTACTATGTTAAGTCTTCCTATCCATGAGCAAGGTATGTTTTTCCACTTAAGTATGTCCTTTTTAATTTCTTGTAGTAGTGCTCTGTAGTTTTCTTTGTATAGGTCTTTTACATCTTTGGTAAGATTTATTCCTAAGTATTTTATCTTCTTGGGGGCTACTGTGAATGGTATTGATTTGGTTATTTCCTCTTCGATGTTCTTTTTGTTGGTGTAGAGGAATCCAAGTGATTTTTGTATGTTTATCTTATAACCTGAGACTCTGCCAAACTCTTCTATTAGTTTCAGTAGTTTTCTGGAGGATTCCTTAGGGTTTTCTGTGTATAAGATCATGTCATCTGCGAATAGAGATAATTTTACTTCCTCCTTGCCAATCCGGATGCCCTTTATTTCTTTGTCTAGCCTAATTGCTCTGGCTAGGACTTCTAGCACAATGTTGAATAAGAGCGGTGATAAAGGGCATCCTTGTCTGGTTCCCGTTCTCAGGGGAAATGCTTTCAGGCTCTCTCCATTTAGAGTGATGTTGGCTCTTGGCTTTGTTTTGTATAGATGCCCTTTATTATGTTGAGGAATTTTCCTTCAATTCCTATTTTGGTGAGAGTTTTTATCATAAATGGGTGTTGGACTTTGTCAAATGCCTTTTCTGCATCAATTGATAAGATCATGTGGTTTTTATCTTTTGTTTTATTTATATGGTGGATTACATTAATGGTTTTTCTAATATTAAACCAGCCTTGCATACCTGGTATAAATCCCACTTGATCGTGGTGGATTATTTTTTTGATATGTTGTTGGATTCTATTGGCTAGAATTTTGTTGAGGATTTTTGCATCTATGTTCATGAGGTATATAGGTCTGTAATTTTCTTTTTTGTGATGTCTTTACCTGGTTTTGGTATCAGGGAGATGGTGGCTTCATAGAATGAGTTAGGTAGTATTCCGTCATTTTCTATGCTTTGAAATACCTTTAGGAGTAGTGGTGTTAAGTCTTCTCTGAAAGTTTGGTAGAACTCCACAGTATAGCCATCCGGGCCAGGGCTTTTTTTTGTTGAGAGTTTTTTGATTACCATTTCAATCTCTTTTTTTGTTATGGGTATATTTAGTTGTTCTACTTCTGATGGTGTTAGTTTAGGTAGGTAGTGTTTTTCCAGGAATTCATCCATTTCTTCTAGGTTTTCAAATTTGTTAGAGTATAATTTTTCGTAATAATCTGAAATGATTCTTTTAATTTCAGTTGGCTCTGTCGTGATGTGGCCCTTCTCGTTTCTTCTTCGGGTTATTTGTTTCCTTTCCTGTATTTCTTTAGTCAGTCTAGCCAATGGTTTATCAATTTTGTTAATTTTTTCAAAGAACCAGCTTTTGGCTTTGTTAATTCTTTCAATTGTTTTTTTGTTCTCTAATTCATTTAGTTCAGCTCTAATTTTTATTATTTGTTTTCTTCTGGTGCCTGATGGATTCTTTTGTTGCTCACTTTCTATTTGTTCAAGTTGTAGGGACAGTTCTCTGATTTTGGCTCTTTCTTCTTTTTGTATGTGTGCATTTATCCATATAAATTGGCCTCTGAGCGCTGCTTTTGCTGTGTCCCAGAGGTTTTAATAGGAAGTATTTTCATTCTCGTTGCATTCTGTGAATTTCCTTATTCCCTCCTTAATGTCTTCTATAACCCAGTCTTTTTTCAGCAGGGTATTGTTCAGTTTCCAAGTATTTGATTTCTTTTCCCTAATTTTTCTGTTATTGATTTCCACTTTTATGGCCTTGTGGTCTGAGAAGATGCTTTGTAATATTTCGATGTTTTGGATTCTGCAAAGGTTTGTTTTATGACCTCATATGTGGTCTATTCTAGAGAATGTTCCATGTGCGCTAGAAAAAGAAGTACACTTTGCAGCAGTTGGGTGGAGAGTTCTGTTTAAGTCAATGAGGTCAAGTTGGTTGATTGTTGTAAGTAGGTCTTCGTGTCTCTATTGAGCTTCTTACTGATGTCCTGTCCTTCTCCGAAAGTGGTGTGTTGAAGTCTCCTACTATAATTGTGGAGGTGTCTATCTCACTTTTCAGTTCTGTTAAAATTTGATTAATGTATCTTGCAGCCCTGTCATTGGGTGCATAAATATTTAATATGGTTATGTCTTCCTGATCAATTGTCCCTTTTATCATTATGTAGTGTCCTTCTTTATCCTTTGTGGTGGATTTAAGTCTAAAGTCTATTTTGTCAGAAATTAATATTGCTACTCCTCTTCTTTTTTGCTTATTGTTTGCTTGATATATTTTTTTCCATCCTTTGAGTTTTAGTTTGTTTGTGTCTCTAAGTCTAAGGTGTGTCTCTTGTAGGCAGCATATAGACGGATCGTGTTTCTTTATCCAGTCTGAGACCCTCTGTCTCTTTATTGGTGCATTTAGTCCATTTACATTCAGTGTAATTATAGATAAGTGTTTAGTCTTGTCATTTTGATGCCTTTTTATATGTGTTGTTGACAATTTCATTTTTCCACTTACTTTTTTGTGCTGAGACGTTTTTCTTTGTAAATTCCGAGAACCTCATTTTCATAGTATTTGACCTTATGTTTGCTGAGTCGTTACGTTTTTCTTGGTTTTTATTTTGCGTTATGGAGTTGTTATACCTCTTTGTGGTTTCCTTAATATTTACCCCTATTTTTCTAAGTAAAAACCTAACTTGTATCGTCCTATATCGCCTTGTATCCCTCTCCATATGGCAGTTCTATGCCATCTGTATTTAGTCCCTCTCTTTGATTATTGTGATCTTTTACATATTGATTTCAATGTTTCCCTGTTTTGAGCACTTTTTTTTTTTAATTAATCTTAATTTGTTTTTGTGATTTCCCTATTTGAGTTGATATCAGGATGTTCTGTTCTGTGACCTTGTGTTGTGCTGGTATCTGATATTATTGGTTTCCTGAACAATTTCCTTTGGTATTTCTTGTAGCTTTGTTTTGGTTTTTGCAAATTCTCTAAGCTTGTGTATCTGTAAATATCTTAATTTCACCTTCATATTTCAGAGAGAGTTTCGCTGGATATATGATCCTTGGCTGGCAGTTTTTCTCCTTCAGTGCTCTGTATATGTCATCCCATTGCCTTCTTGCCTGCATGGTTTCTGCTGAGTAGTCTGAACTTATTCTTATTGATTCTCCCTTGTAGGAGACCTTTCTTTTCTCCCTGGCTGCTTTTAAAATTTTCTCTTTATCTTTGGTTTTGGCAAGTTTGATGATAATATGTCTTGGTGTTTTTCTTTTTGGATCAATCTTAAATGGGGTTCGATGAGCATCTTGGACAGATATCCTTTTGTTTTCATGATGTCAGGGAAGTTTTCTATGAGCATATCTTCAACTATTCTATCTGTGTTTTCTGTCCTCCCTCCCTGTTCTGGGACTCCAATCACACGCAAGTTATCCTTCTTGATAGAGTCCCACATGATTCTTAGGGTTTCTTCATTTTTTTTAATTCTTTTATCTGATTTTTTTTTCGGCTATGTTGGTGTTAATTCCCTGGTCCTCCAGATGTCCCAGTCTGCATTCTAATTGCTCGAGTCTGCTCCTCTGACTTCCTATTGCGTTGTCTAATTCTGTAATTTTATTGTTAATCTTTTGGATTTCTGCATGCTGTCTCTGTATGGATTCTTGCAATTTATTAATTTTTCCACTATGTTCTTGAATAATCTTTTTGAGTTCTTCAACTGTTTTATCAGTGTGTTCCTTGGCTTTTTCTGCAGTTTGCCTTATTTCATTTCTGAGGTCATCCCTGATGTCTTGAAGCATTCTGTAAATTAGTTTTTTATATTCTGTATCTGATAATTCCAGGATTGTATCTTCATTTGGGAAAGATTTTGATTCTTTTGTTTGGGGGGTTGTAGAAGCTGTCATGGTCTGCTTCTTTATGTGGTTTGATATAGACTGCTGTCTCCGAGCCATCACTAGGATATAATAGTGATTTATTCTATATTTGCTCACTGAGTCTTATCTTGTTTTGTTTTCTTTCAATATACGTGGATGGGCTACTAGATTGTGCTGTCTTGATTGTTGTATCCCTTGACTTACTTATGACCTATTACCAGGTGGTTTGGGCTGTTGCCAGATATATATGCCTGAGTCTATTCACTATTCTTGAGTAGAATCTGATTTGGGGTCATTAAGTGTGTGATGCACCCTAACACCTATCCACCTTGAGAAGTAGCAGTGATAGTTGTGTGCACCAGATTCTGTTAGCAGCTGGGGTTCACACTCCAGGGGGGCAGGATGCTGACAGGCTTCCCCCAAGTGTCAGTGAGGTAGGTGTGTCTCTATTCCTAAAGCACCTTGGTGGGAGGGCTCTGCAGCCGTACCTTAGACCCCCAATGCAAGTACCTCTACAGATTGGTAGGTGTCACCCTCCTTAGACCCCTAAGGCAAGAGGCTAGGTGGTCTGGGGGGAGCTTTAGCCCTCAGTTCCCTGTTGTGGGTGAGTTAGGGCTCTGTTGAATAAGCAGAGATATCAGACCTGGTAAACTTGTTTTTTCAGTAAATCCGCTAAAAAAAAAAATGCAGTCAGATCCCTATTAGAAATGCCTTTGCATTATAATGGCCGCCTCTTTCCCTGTAGGGATGAAAACCCAAGATATGCATCATATATGCTTGGCTGGAGCTGGTTCTGTGTTTTTAGTCCAATTAGGGAAGGATTTTTTGTCCTTGGGTTTTTTGTGGTTGCTTCTCTCAGGCCGGAAGAATGGGTTAGGAAAAGACCCAAAAAAAAAAAAAGGGAAAAGAAAAGTTGCGGAGCCGGAGCAGTTCTCCCTGTAGCTCAGGAAATTCCAATGTTAATGAAGCCACCTGGGAAGGGGAGAGGAGGATTCAGAAAAACAGGAGAGAGTAGCACCCCAGAATATATACAATGTTACTTATCTTGCTTGGGATGACTATTTTATCTGAGATTCCCGAGGGGCCTGTCGCCCGTATGTGCTGGCTGTGTAGAGATAGCCCTCGAGGGTCTGGCCCGCAGAAGCCGCAGTCAGTTCCTCTACTGCCAGTCCGAAGCCCCGCATCAGGGTTCCCTGGCTGGGACGCTGCACTCCCGGCTCCAAAATCAGTCGCTGCCTTTCGGGGACTTCTCCTCCCACTGCCTGCATGTACCGGCTGGGCCCCCTCCCGGGGTCAGTTCAGGGGGGTAGGGCTGTGCCCCGTGTTTGCACCGTGACAGGATGCGATGCTCAGCTCCCCTGTGCCCAGTCCAAAGCCCGGCACCAAGGCTCCCCAGCTGGGACGCTGCACTCCCGGCTCCAAAACCAGTCGCTGCCTCCCGGGGACTTCTCCTCCCGCCAGCCGCGTCGCTGCGCCGCCTGCGCTGACCAGCTGGGCCCCCTCCCGAGGTCAGTTCAGGGGGGTAGGGCTGGGCCCGTGTTTGGGCCCTCACAGCATGTTGTATTCGGCCTCCCTGCACGCAGTCCTAAGCCCGGCGCCAAGGTTACCTGACTGGAACACTGGCTCCGGGCTCCGAAAACAGTCGCTGCTTCCCTGTAGTTGTTCGTTCTCCGTCTCTGTCACTCAGGTCAACTCTTTAAATCTGTGTTTGTTGTTCAGGGTTCATAGTTTGTCATGTATGTCATCGATTCACTTGTTTTTCCGAGTTTTTGTTGCAAGAGGGATCCGAGGTAGCGTCTACCTAGTCAGCCATCTTGGCCCCCTCCTCAAGACACTAGAGTTTTATCCACTGACATTTCAGTACCAGGGGGCTCTAATTTTGCTTGGTGCTAGTGAGCACCGAGCAAAAGAAGATAACTAATTGGAATTTTAACCTGATGGGGGATGGAAGTGGTCTTCCTAAAGCCCCTGAGATCGCGTCTGGAGGCAGCAGCTTACTCTGCTGATGTTGGATCAAGCTTAGCTGAAGAACTGAGATCTGAAATCTTCCAGCTTCCTTGGCTCTTTACTGAAGAGTAGGTGGCCCAGATAATTTTCCCTTTGCTGAAACTTTGTTTATTTTTACATTATTTTTTTGCTGAGGCTTTGTTTTCTTATTTCTATGTCCTTTATGCCTGGTGGAATTTTGCATCATCGGGTTTCTGAGCCATGACCTCAACCTCAGACTGAGTCTTGGTCTTCCGAATTTCCATAGGTTCTGACTAGGGACAAAACCGTTGACACTCTACTGGGAATTCTGGGAGCCCAGCAGCCAGCAGGGGGACTGGTCACTACTTGGCAGCATAGTCCTCCCTGGTCCCAAATGTCAGGCCCGCCATGCTCCTAGAAGCACACGATTGTTTTGCTCCAAAAAGAATATGATATTAATAATCAAGAGACTTCAGTTGACATCTGATTCTGCCAAACTATTTAATTTCTCTCAACCTCTTTGTCCTAACCTGTAGGCTGAGAGATTTAAATTTATTTATTGTGTAAATCTCAAATCTGAAAATTTTAAGATTCTGTGATTCAGTGTTCCAACATGGCTATTGCTTCTTTATACTGGCGCCTTATTAAGATGTGTCTACTGTATCCTAGCCATTTCCCCGTACTGTATTAGTTTTTAGGGCTGTAGCATGCTGGATTAGTCAGTTATTGCAGATTTCTGCTGTTACAAATCACCCTAAAACTCGGTGGCTTACAACAACAAGAATTCATGCATACTTTCCTCAGTTCTGCTCAGGCTGTGGGTTTGGTTCAGGTATACTCCATGTGTGTTTGTTATGAGGCCCAGGCTAAATGGGCAGTGGCTACCTGACATATGCTCTTCTCATAGTAGACCACGATAGCATAAAAGTCAAGCCAAATCACACAAGCACATTAAAGGCATCTGTTCACGTCACATTCCATTGGTCATAGAGAGTCATATGACGAAGCCAACATGAGTGATGTAAGGAAATATACTCTGCCTGTGTAGAAAGGGAGAGGGACGTGAATGTTTGCTGAACCCAAACTATCACATGTGACAAGTTAAATCTGTGCTAGTGGATATCTGAGAAGGACTCTGAACCCCTGTATGGAAAGATAGGAAAAGGTGCTTCTGTGATCAATCAGTGATGTTAGCCATGGGTGCACAATGGGGAGTGTCATCCCCTTATGAAATGATATTAGTTGATCAGCGGAGCAGGTAGTCTTCATCTCAGTTTTGCTTAATACTAGAAATTATCCTTCCTTTTCCATTTCAATGACTTTCCTAGCATATTTTCATTTCTTTTCATTTCCATTTCATACTATTGGCACTACCAAATTTTAAAGTCCAATCTGTTTTGCATTTTGCCTTTCCTTAAGAATAATAATTTTGCCCTCCAGTCTTTTCCCGGTAGGTTAAAAATTAATTCATGCTGGCAATTTCCCTTACTTCAGTATTTCTGTTGGAGGGAGGTTCTGAATCCCCACCTGATTGCCACAAATACCCAGAGGGCAAAGAGGTTCATATTATAATAACTTGCTAAGGGGCAAAATCCCCTAACAACAACAAACAAAAGTAGTTTGATTTTCCTTATATTACCATAAATTAGCATCCCAAAGAAAACTTCCTTACTAATCGTAGCTTAAAATGATACTAGCATTGATCCGTACTCTGGTTCATGAGCAATATTCACTGTTATTTTGTGCAGAGCATTATACAGATATTTTTGTTTGGAGGGAAGGAGGTGCTGCTTTCTGTTAGCATCCAGTCATGAACAGTCAGAACGGACATACACATTGAAATTTTTTAAGTTCATCTTTTAAGAGGACCATATTAATAAAGGCAGATTAATATGCCAAAAGCTAAATATATATCTTTTCAGGGCCTGAGTGTGGGGAGGATGAGCATGTGAGTCAATTAGGAGCATTTTTCTGGAAGGCATATATCGTGGGACAGATGTTAATGGACTCAGGGGCATAGGGTACCAGTGAGAAGGGGAAGCAGATCTTTTCAACAGAGAAATTTACCATCAGAAGCACGATGGCATGTGTGGGGGATGGAATATTGGTTATCTTGCCAGAACCAAGAGCAATTGTATGATGTCTGTAGAACAATAAGAGAATTGAGTGACTCAGTTGATCCAGTTTATTGAGGTTTCTTCTGCATTGTCTTCTAGGAGCCCTAAAATGATAGTACTGATTATGTAGGACCAGATTTATATTCAGTCCAAAATATATTTATTAGATGCCTGCTTGGGCCAAGTTATGTTCAAATATTCCCAGTCTCTTTGTCTTGATTATATTATGGCCTTAGTAAAAAACTCAGGAAAAAAATTTTTTTTTTAATTCTACTAAACATTTTGAAAAAAAGCTTACTTTTAGGACTACTGGAGCCCCGGTGACACAGAGGTTAAGTGCTTGACTGCTAACTGAAAGCCGCTCTGCAGGAGAAAGATGTGGCAGCTTTGCTTCCATGAAGATTATGGCCTTGGAAATCCTATGGGGGCACTTCTGTTCTATCCTGTAGGGTCACTACGATTCAGAATCAACTTAAAGCAATGGGGTTTTTTGTTTGTTTGTTTCATTTTGTTTTAGGACTTTTGGTCCCAGATGCAGCCTCTCCCAACTAAATACATGATATACCAAAATATATATATATTAAAAGTTTGTAATACTAAAAACTGATGTTGGTGAACTTATTGTCAGAATGTAAAAGGAGATCTATGGAGCAGAGCAGAGAATCAAAACTGACCCCTAATATAGCCCTCAGAAGCCCTGGTGGTGTAGTGGTTAAGAGCTACTAGCCAAAAGATTGGCAATTCAAATCCACCAGGCACTTCTTGGAAGCTCTGTGGGGCAGTTCTACTCTGTCCTATACGGTTGCTGTGAGTAGGAATCGACTTGACGGCAACAGATTGGGGTTTTGGGTTTTTTTTTTTTAATATAGCTTTACCTCTTGAGACACAGCAAACCTCCCAGCCTGAAATAATGATTTTTCCCTGCCCTACTGCCTTGCCCCTGGTTCAGAGACTCAAGGTCAGTCCAACTAACAACTGGGATGGCAGCCTTTTACTGCTATCTCCACTCCTCCAGTGGACCCCTGGTGGTGCAGTGGTTAAAGCGAAATGGCTGCTAACCAAAAGGTCGGCGGTTCAAACGCACTAGCCGCTCCTTGGAAGCCCTGTGGGGCAGTTCTACCCTGTCCTCTAGGGTTGCTATGGGTCGGAATCGGCTTGATGGCAACTGATTTAGTGCAAAAAAAGGCTCGAAGCCTTTCCAGTGATTTAAAAGCTGCAGGAGCAGCAAGTGAAGGTGATTGTGATGAAGAATTTGAGGCAAGTAGGGGTTGGTTCAGTCATTTCAAAGTGACGGCAAATTTACGTAACATTAAAGACAAGATATACCCTATTCTAATCATCCCTCATTTTTTCAATCTTCCCTCATTACCTTAACAAAGGCAACCCATTCCCAAATGGGGTTACAACCACAGGCATAGAAATTAGGATTTAGGACACATATTTTGGGAAGACACAATTTAATCCATAGCAGCCAGATAGTAGTAAATATTTTAGGCTTCATGGACCATACGGCCTCTATTGTAACTACTCGGTGCTGCTGTGTTCCATTAAAACTTTGCTTGTGGACACTGACATTTGAATTTCATATGATATAATTTCATATAATTTTCTCCTGTAAAAATATAATATTATTTCTTTTGTTTTTTTTAACCATTTAAAAATATGAAATAATTCTTAGCTCATGGATGGACCATATGTAAACATGCAGAAGGCTAGATTTGACCCATGGACTATAGTTTGACAGCCCATCAAGGTAGGAAACCCTGGTGGCGTAGTGGTTAAGTGCTATGGCTGTTAGCCAAAAGGTTGGCAGTTTGAATCCACAAGGTGCTCCATAGAAACTCTGTGGGGCAGCTCTGAGTCTGAGTGAACTTGACATCAGTGTGCATGCACTACTAACATATTTCTGTTTCTCCTCATGTATCTGTATATTTTGTTTTTGTATTCCTGATACTGTGTTGCTTGGGACATACATACTGTAACAACTATATCATTATTGTAAATTGCACAGTTTAAATTATAAATATCCCGTTTTTGTTTCACTTAATGTTTTTTGGGCCGAAATTCTACCTTCTCTGATACCAAGATCACGAATCTTGCCTTTTTTTTATTTGCATTTGCCTAGAACACATTTGCACAATCTTTTGTTTGTAATCTTTCTAAATAATTTTGTTTTAAATATGGTTTCACATAGGGGATAGAGTTGTGTTTTCTTTCTTATAAACTTGGCATTTTTTTTTCTTGTAATAGGCAACTTTAATTCATTTAAATTTGATATTTTTTAAAAAAAATTTTTTTTAAGAGATATTTGACATTATTATTTTGCATCATTTTATAATACATAACAAAAAACCAGTAAAATTCTAAAGTTATTACTTGAAGGGGAAAAAACCAATAAACTATCATCAAGCTTATTTAGGAAAATTAACTATTACAAAACCCCTCACAAATGATAGGAGGAAAGTAATCACTGATATTGAGAAATTAAAGCAATTTTTAGAGTTTTTGTTGTTGTTCAAATCCAAGCAAATAAATTTGAAAGCCTTTATAAAATATGTAATTTTCTAAGAAAATATGATCTATCCAATTCAATGTACTGTATTGATGAGTTCTCAGTGAAGACACTTGGAGCAGAGAACACACCAAACTCTGTTTTAATGATGTTTATTGCTCACAGAATAAACAGGACAAGGATGGGTAGAACAGCAAACATCCTCATCAGCCAAAGTTCCTCTAAGTTAGGCTCCCAGCCCAGAGTGTGATCTTATGATCGCATCTAACAGTGCCCCACTTCGCACCACGGAAGGGTAATGCCGGAGCCTTTCTCTCTGGGGGTTAACGTATAACAGGACAGCCATGTCAAACAGCATGCACAGAGAGTAAGTAGGGGAGAGGGTTAGTAAAATGGGTAATAAAAGATAAAAGCCAAGAAAAAAACCTTGCCATCAAATCAATCATGACTCATAGCAACCCTATAGGACAGAGTAGAACTGCCTCATAGGACTTCCAGGGGGTAGCTGGTAGATTCGAATTGTCGACCTTTTGGTTAGTAGCCAAGCTCCTAACCACTGCACCACCAGGGCTCCAATAAAATGTAAAAAGGGGTAATAAAAGCAGAAGGCCCCCTGTAGGTAATGGGCATTATTCATTGTTCTTTTTTAGGGTGGATGACCATCTCCTGATGGGTATTCTAGATTTACTGGAGTCTGGAGCATTCTTTCTTTCTTTACCCCCCTAAGTTAGCTTAACAGAGTACTGTGTTTCTGCAGAGGGCAATCATCTTGCCTTTTAGGCACATACTTTGTGTCCATTAATAGCTATTACATCTGTTAATAACTATGGAGACTGTGAGAGAGATTATAGCACACCTGTGCACCCAGCACCCAAATGTACTCCAAAATAGATTCAAAGAATCTAGACAAATCTATTACCATAGAAGAAACAAAGTTATAATAGAAATTAAAACTGAAAATTTTTTTTAAATACTTAATTCATTTAAAAATAACAATAATAAACCCATTACATAATCACATAAATAGCATTTATTATGAAAAATAACTATATTTTCCAAAGCAAAAACAGATATACTGAAAAGAGTAGCATATTTTTACATTTCTGCAAATCTCTTCAATGTCTGGCTCTTTAAGAGGTAGACTCTCATATCTACCTCTACAATCAATTTGTTGTAACATATTGTTTTGGTTGAAATGTGTAAAGAAAATCTGGCATCACACAGATATGTAATTGGACAATTTTGGAATGTTTTCTATCATTGTAGATATTCTCTTCAAGTAATTGTAGCTATTCTTCTTTGATACAAAACTCAAATTGGATTGTAGTATTTTTAAAGCTTAGTTCCAATGTAGAATCTGAAACCATAATTGAACTTTTCAGATTCTGTTACATTAAAATACATTCATTTTGAGTTGATGATTTAGCCATTTCTCATTTTATAACATCCTGCATTAGACATTTGGAAAATATTGGTTAGATTAAAAAAAAACCATTGCCATTGAGTTGATTCCTACTCATAGCAACCCTATAGAACAGAGTAGAACTGCGCCATAGAGTTTCCAAGGCGCATCTGGTGGATTGGTTAGACAGATATTCTAAATGTTGATGCATTTCATTGGACAATTTAAAATATTTTTTTAAAGTTTTAAATATCACCTCCATTCTGATAAGAAAAGCCTAAGTACTGGGAACTCATGATGGCAGATACGAGTTTGCCAAAATCTAAATTTTATTTAAAAATTCCAATTTTATCATTGGCAGCAAACACTGTCAGTTGTTTCTTTCATTTTTGAGAAAATGTCTGCCAGATATCCAAGTCTGAAAACACTTAGTTTGTCTTGTCAGTTGTTATTCCAAGTTAAAATGGTGTTTCGTGAAAAGCAGCACGTTCTGCTTGCAACTCAAACAATCGCACAAGTGCTTTTCCTCAAGGAGACTGTTATACGTCGGTACACAGCACAGGTGCTTTATGTCTTCTTCCCATTTCATCACATGGAATATAAAAAAGACGTGTACTGAAGGGTCACTTGTTAGTAACATTAACAGTTTTTACTGCTTCATCAAGGATATTCTTAAGTGAAACTGGCATTTTGATTATTATTTAATTTTAATATGAGTGCATGGAAATGAAGAATATAAGGACTACTAGTATAATTTAACCGGTTGCTGTCAAGTCAGTTCCTACTCTTGGAAACCCTATGTGTGTCAGAGTAAAAACGTGCTCTGTAGGATTTTCAGTGGCTCATTTTTTGGACATTAGATCACCAGGTCTTTCTTCTGAGGCATGCCTGGGTGGACTTGAACCTCCACCCTTTCAGTTAGCAGCCAAGCACCTAACTATTTGCTCCACTCATCTGTCAGTTTGTGGTAATCTGGTGGCTTGTGTATTGCTATGATGCTGGAATCTATGCCACCATTATTTCAAATACCAGCAGGGTCATTTATGGTAGACAGGTTTCAGCAGAGTTTCCAGACTAAGATAGACTAGGAAGGAAGGCCTGGTGATATACTTTAAAAAATCAGCCAGTGAAAACCCTATGGATCATAACAGAATATTGGGTGACATAGTGCTGGAAGAAGAGCCCCCTAGGTTGGAAGGCACTCAGAATACACAGTGGCCACAACATGAGCAAACCAATGATTGTGAAGATGGTGCAGGACCATACAATGTTTTGTTCTGTTGTGCATGGGGCTGCCATGAATCACAGCTGACTCAGCAGCGACTAACAACACCAGTACAGTTTGGTGCCCCTGGCTTCCTAGATTCATGTTAAGGCATCAGTGATTTTAGCCACCAATGCATTTGCACCATAAGTTATTCAACACTTTGAATATTTCAGAGCTACTTGTGTTATTGCCAATCATTCACAAAAAGATTTATGAATAGTTTGTGCTGATAATAGACAAATGTAAGCAAAACTGCAAGTCCAACCGCTTCTGTAGATTTGTCTTTTTGTGAGGCAAAAGAACAGTTCTGCAGATGAGATACTAACTCAGTCTTCGTGATTTCAGCTCAGTCTTTAACTCAAGTTATTTTATTATTGAAAAGTACTGTGATTTCATTTACTGACTTTTCATTCAGTGGAAATTATCGCAAACCAGAGATTTAGGTTTTAGATCTCAGGATGCGTATTCAGCAACGTCAACTGTACAAAGCTTTATTATTCTCTAGGTTTTTGTGTGCGTTTTTCTAGCCAATGCAATATAACTTCCTGTATGTGACACTTCACTGGCTTTTTCATTTTTAGTTTGAAAAACTGTAATATATATATATATAAACTTTTAAAGAGCTCATCACATAAACTTTTAAAATCTTCTGTTCCTTTTCCTTTAAGCAATGAACAATTGGTCTCAAAATGATGCTTCAACTTGATTGGCACCATAATACTATTTGAAAACGCGCATCTCACCAACGAGAAGTATACTTTGCTGTTTTCTGAGATTTACATCTCAATATCATCTCTCTGCCTCTTTTTTTGCACCCTCTACTTGATGACAACTTGATACATTGGGCACCATTCCATGAATTTTGTGTTTGAGATTTTTAGCTCTTTCCTAATTCACTGAAAATAGGATTTGGTTTTTTTACTTGTATTCCATGTTATTTTGAATGATTTCCAGGAGGAAAAGTGGATGTGCCAATATTATATTAACATTTTCAAACTGAAAGTCACTACAAAATTGCTTTTGAATGTTTCATTTTGATGTAACACAAATACAGAAAAAAACACAAATCATAAAGATACATCTTGATTAATTATCGCAAAGGAAACACCCACATAACCATCACTGGCTCAAGAAATACATCATGACCAGGCCCCTCGAGACCTGCTTTGTGCCCCCCTCCAGTCCTAAAGAACCTCCTTCCTTCTGATTTTTAAGAGAATAGATTTGCTGTCCATGCTTTTGAACTTTGTGTAAATAAAATAATGCAGTCTGTGTTCTTTTATATCTGGCTTCTTTTGTTCAACATTATGTTTGTGTGATTCATCCTTTGGTTGGGTGAATAGCACAATTTAGTATAAATTCTACTGTTGATAGATATTTAGGTTTTCAGTTCAGGGTTATGAATAATGCTACTATCGATACTCTTGTATGTGACATTTTTATGCACACATGTATGTTTTTTATGTATATACTAAAGAGTGGAATTGTTGGGTCATAAAGTATGCATGTTTTCAACCTCAGGAGATACTTCCCGGAAGTTCCCCAAAGTGTTTTTAATTTAAAATTTACCTTGATAACTAAAGGGGTGGAGCACTTTTATGCATAGTTTATTGGTTTTGCAATGTCTTTTTGTGGGACTCCTTTTTCAAGAATCAGGCCCATTTTTCTTTGGAGTTGTTTGTCTTTTTCTTTGAGACACGCAAGAGTTATATATTAAACAATACAGTGGCGCTCATATATTTAGCTGAACAGGCAGCTTGGAATTTGACAAACTGATTCTAAAGTGTAGGTGGAAGAGCAAAAGGTAAGCTTACTCAAAAAAACTCCTCCAAAAGAACAATCTAGTAATTCCACTTACAGGTAATTTGGGCACATATGCACCAGACAATAGGTGCTCATATATTCATAGCAGCCTTGTTCATAATAGCAAAAAGACAAAAAAAAAAAAACAAAAAAAACTAGAAATGACACACATGTCCATCAACAGTAGACTGGCTACATTAATTATGATGTATTCATATAATAGCATACAATACAACAATGAAAAATCAGGGAATTACAGCTGCATGCATCAGCCTGGATGAATTTTAAAAGCATAATATTAAGTGGAAAATGGAAACCATAGATGAGTATGTACAATATGATTCCCTCCATAAAAAGTACCAAAAAGGTAAAATTAACAGTACATTATTTATGGTATGGAAACTCTGGTAGCATAGTGGTTAAGTGCTACAGCTGCTAACCGAAAGGTCAACAGTTGAACACCACCAGGCGCTCCTTGGAAACTCTATGGGGCAGTTCTACTGTGTCCTATAGGGTCTCTATGAGTAAGAATTGACTCGATGCCAACGCATTTGGTTTTTTTTTGTTGTTTGTTTTATTTATGATATGTGTCATGGATTGACCTGTGTCCCCCCAAAATATGTGTCAACTTGGTTAGGCCATGATTTCTAGTATTGTGTGGTTGTCCTCCATTTTGTTATTGTAATTTTATGTTAAAGAGGATTAGAGTGGGATTGTAGTATCCTTACTAAGGTCACATCCCTCATCCAGTGTGTTTCCCCTGGGGTGTGGCCTGCATCACCTTTTATCTCTCAAGAGATAAAAAGAAAGGGAAGCAAGCAGAGACTTGGGGACCTCATACCACCAAGAAAGCAGTGCCGGAAGCAGAGCATGTCCTTTGGACCCGGGGTCCTTGGGCAGAGAAACTCCTAGTCTGGGGGAAGATTGATGAGATCGACAGAGAGAGAAAGCCTTCCCCTGCAGCTGATGCCCTGATTTTAGACCTTTAGCCTACTGTGAGGAAATAAATTTCTCTTTTTTGAAGCCATCCACTTGTGGTATTTCTGTTATAGCAGCACTGGATAACTAAATATACGATATATGATAATAATATGATAAAAGAATAAAAGAAATCAATGGGAACACTAACACAAAATTTTGGCTAGCGGTTATTTTGTGGACTTGGGCAGAGAGGGACATGGGATCAGAGGTAGGCCCACAAGATACTCCAAAATACTAGAAAAAAAAATTTTTTTAATTGTGCTTTAGGTGAAAGTTTACAGAGCACGTTAGTTTCTCATTAAACAGTTAATACACAAATTGTTTTGTGACATGAGTTGCCAACCCTGTGATGTATCAACATTCTCCCTTTCTCCACCTGGGTTTCCTGTTCCCATTCGTCCAGTTTTCCTGTCTGTTCCTGCTTTCTCATCTTTGTTTTGGGGCTGGTGTGCCCATTAAACTTGTACACATAGTTGAACTATGAAGCATGTCCCACACATGTGTTATTGTTTGCCCTATAGACCTGTCTAATTTTTTGATGAAGGATGAACCTAGAGAGTGACTTTAGTACTGAGTTCAAATGGTGTCTGGAGGCCACACTCTTGGGGTTTCTCCAGTCTCTGTCAGACCAGCAAGTCTGGTCTTTTGTGTGTGTGTGTGAATTTGAATTTTGTTCTACATTTTTCTCCCACTCTATCCAGGACTCTGTTGTGATCCCTGCCAGAGCAGTTGATGGTGGTAGCCGGGCACCATCTAGTTGTTCTGGGCTCAGTCTTGTGGAGGTTGTGGTAGCTGTGGTCCATTAGTCCTTTGGAGTAATCTTTCCCTTGTGCCTTTGGTTTTCCTCCTTCTCTTTTGCCCCAGCGAGGATGGGATCGGCAGATGTATCTTAAAAGGCCACTGGCAGGTTTTTAAGACCCCAGTTGCTACTCACCACAGTCAGATGTAGAACATTGTCTTTATAGACTATGTTATGACAATTGAGCTTGATGTTCCCGGAGACCATAGTCCCCAGACCTCAGCTCAGTAGCTTGGTCCCTCAGGGCATTTGGATGTGTCTGTGAAGCTTCTATGACTTTACCCTGATCAAGTTGTGCTGACTTCCCCAGTATTGTGTACTGTCTTACCCTTCACCAAAGTTACCACTTATCTACTATCTAGTTAGTGTTTTGCCCTTCCCATCCTGCCCCTCCCTTAAAAAAAAACCTCCCTTATAACCATCAAAAATAGTTTCCTTCAAAATGTTCTACATTCTACTTTGGTGAGTAGCATTCAATGTCTTAAAACCCTGTGAGCAGCCTTCTAGGATACTCCACTGGTCTCACCCCTTCGGAAGCAAGGAAAAATGAAGAAAACTAAAGACACAAGGGAAAGATTAGTCCGAAGGAGTAACGGACCACATCTACCATGGCCTCCACCACTGAGTCCGGTACAACTGGATGGTGTCCTGCTACTACCACTGACTGCTCTGACAGGGATCACAATAGAGGGTTCTGGACAGAACTGGAGAAAAATGTAAAACAAACTTCTAACTGAAAAAGAAAGACCATACTTGCTGGCCTGACAGAGACCTGGAAAAACCCTGAGAGCATGGCCCCCAGACACACTTTCAGCTCAGTAATGAGACCACACCTGAACAGACCCATGGAACAAAACAAGACTAAAGGGGCACACCAGCCATGAGGTGGGGGACTGGAAGGTAGGAGGGAACAGGACAGCTAGTGATGGGGAACCCAGGGTTGAGAAGGGAGGGTATTGACATATCATGGGGTTGTTAACCACTGTCATACAACAATGTGTGTACTAATTTTGTTTGATGAGAAACTAGTTTGTTCCATAAACCTTCATCTAAAGTTAATTTAAAAAAAGACTCTGTCTGTATGGAAACATTTTCATGTGCTTGGGTTTGGTTGTAATAGTGGTGTCATACAGTATTTTTCCTTTTGTGATTGACTTATTTCATTCAGCATAATGCCCTCCAGATTCATCCCTGTCATGAGATGCTTTGCAAATTCATCATTGTTCTTTATCATTGCGTAGTATTCCATCGTGTATATGTACCATAACTTGTTTATTCATTCATCTATTGATGGCACCTAGGTTGTTTTCATCTTTTTGCTATTGTGAATAATGCTGCAGTGAACATGGGTGTGCATATGTCTACTTGTGTGACGGCTCTTAATTCTCTAGGATATATTCCTAGGGGTGTAATTGCTGGATCATATGGTATTTCTCTGTCTAGCTTTTTTCTATGCTTAATTTTTTATTTAAAAAATTTTTAATTATACTTTAGATGAAGGTTTACAGAACAAAAGAGCTTCTCATTAAACAGTTAGTACATATATTGTTTTATGACATTGGTTAACAACCCCACAACATGTCAACACTCTCCCTTCTTGACCTTGAGTTCCCTGTTACCAGTTTTCCTGTCCCCTCCTACCTTCTAGTCCTTGCTCCTGGGCTGGTGTGCTCCTTTAGTCTTGTTTTGTCCTAGCATCTGTCAAACCTTTGGCTAAAAGGTGAACCTCTGGAGTGACTTCATTACTGAGCTAAAAGTGTGTCCGGGGGCCATACTCTCAAGGTTTCTCCAGTCTCTGTCAGACCAATAAATCTACTTTTTTTTTTTTAATTAGAATTTTGTCTTATATTTTTCTCCAGCTCTGTCAGGGACCCTCTATAGTGATCGCTGTCAGAGCAGTTAGTGGTGGTAGCCGGGCACCATCTAGTTGTACTGGACTCAGTCTGGTGGAGGGGGTGGTAGTTGTGGTCTGTTAGTCCTTTGGACTAATCTTTCCCTTGCATCTTTATTTTCCCTTGCACCTAAAGGAGTGAGACCCGTGGAGTATTTTAGATGGCTGCTCACAGGCTTTTAAGACCCCAGATGCTACTCATCAAAGTAGAATGTAGAACATTTTCTTTATCAACTATGCTATGCCCATAGAGCTAGATGTTCCCTGAGACCGTGGTCCCCAGAGCCCTCAGCCCAGCAATTTGGTCCCTAAGGACATTTGGGTTTGTCCATGGAGCTTTTATGACCTTACCCTGAACAAGCTGTGTTGGCTTCCCCAGTATTGTGTACTGTCTTACCCTTCACCAAAGTTACCATTTATCTATTGTCAATTTAGTGCTTTCCACCCCGACCCCTCCCCTCCCTCATAACCATCAAAGACAGTTTCTTTTTGTGTGTAAATCTTTTCATGAGTTTTTATAGTAGTGGACTTATACAATATATGTCCTTTTGTGATTGACTTATTTCACTCAGCATAATGCCCACCAGATTCATCCATGTTGTGAGATGCTTTGCAGATTCATCATTGTTCTTTGTTGTTGCATAATATTCCATTGTATGTGTGTATCATGGTTTGTTTATCCACTCATCTGTTGATGGCATCTAGGTTGTTTCCATCTTTTTGCTATTGTGAACAATGCTGCAGTGAACATGGGTGTGCATGTATCTATTCGTGTAATGGCTGTTATTTCTCTAGGATATATTCCTAGGAGTGGGATTGCTGAATCATATGGCAGTTCTATTTCTAGCTTTCTAAGGAAGCACCGTATCATTTTCCAAAATGGTTGTACCATTTTGCATTCCCACCAGCAGTGCATAAGAGTTCTGATCTCCCCGAAGCCTTTCCAATATTTGTTATTCTCTGTTTTTTTGATTTGAGCCAGTAATGCTGGGGTGAGATGGTATCTCATTGTGGTTTTGATTTGCATTTTTCGAACAGCTAGCAAGCATTTCCTCACATGTCTATTAGCCTTTTGAACGTCTTCTTTGGTGAAGTGTCTGTTCATTTCCTTCACCCATTTTTTAATTGGATTATTTGTCTTTTTGTTGTAGAGGTGTTGGATTTTCCTGTAGATTTTAGAGATTAGACCTTTGTCAGATTCGTAATAGCCAAAATTTTTTTCCCAGTCTGTAGGTTCTCTTTTTACTGTTTTGGTAAAGTCTTTTGATGAGCATAAGTGTTTAATTTTTAGAAGATCCCAGTTATCTAGCTTATCTTCTAGAGTTTGTATATTGTTAGTTATGCTTTGTATCCTGTTAATGCTGTGTATTAGAGTCTCTAGCATTGGTCCTATTTTTTCTTCTATGATCTCTATAGTTTTGGGGTTTATATTTCGGTCTTGATCTATTTTGAATTAGTTTTTGTGTATTTTGTGAGGTACGGGTCCTGTTTCACTTTTTTTGCAGATGGACATCCAATTTTGCCAGCACCATTTGTTAAAAAGACTGTCTTTTCCCCATTTGATAGACTTTGGGCCCTTGTTGAAGATAAGGTGTCCATAGGTGGATTGATTTACATCTGGGTTCTCAATTCTGTTCCATTGGTCAATGTACCTTTTGTTGTACCAGTATCAGATTGTTTTGATTACCGTTGCTGTATAGTAGGTTCTGAGGTCAGGTAGTATGAGTACTCCTATTTTATTATTCTTCTTCAATAATGCTTCACTTATCCAGGGGCTCTTCCCTTTCCATATAAAGTTAATGATTTTTTTTCCATCTCTTTAAAGAATGTTGTTGGTATCTGAATCAGAATTGCATTGTATTTGTACATTGCTTTGGGTAGAATTGTCATTTTCATAATGTTAAGTCTACCTATCCATGAGCGTGATATATTTTTCCATTTACATAGACCTCTTTTGGCTACTTGCAGTAGTGTTTTGTAGTTTTCTTTGTATAGGTCTTTTACATACTTGGTTAAATTTATTCCTGAATATTTTATTTTTTAAGAGGCTATTATAAATGGTATTATTTTCCTTATTTCTTTTTCGTCATTCTCTTTATTAGTGTGTAGGAATCCAACTGATTTTTGTATATTTATCTTGTATCCAGCGACTCTGCTGAATCTTTTCATTAGTTCCAGTAGTTTTCTCATGGAGTCTTTTGGGTTTTCTACATATAGTATCATATCATCTGCAAATAGGGACAGTTTTACTTCTTCATTACCAATTTGGATGCCATTTATTTCTTTTTCTTGCCTTAATCCTCTAGCTAGGACCTCCAGCACAATGTTAAATAGGAGTGGTGATAAAGGACATTCTTGTGCCTTTTCTCAAGGAGAATGTTTTCAGTCTTTCTCTATTAAGAATGATGTTGGCTGTTGGTTTTGTATAGAGATGCCTCTTAACTATGTTGAGGGATTTCCCTTCTACCCAAAAACACGCACACAAAAATTTTTCCTTCTACAACTATTTTATTGAGTTTTTTAATCAAGAATGGGTGTCGGATTTTGTCGAATGCCTTTTCTGAATCGATTGAGATGATCATATGATTCTTTTGTTCTATTTTATTTATGTGGTGGTCGATTGATTGATTTTCTAATGTTGAACCATCCTTGCTTACCTGGTGCGAGTCCCACTTGGTTGTGTTGTATAATTTTTTTTTTAATATGGTGCTGAATT
Source organism: Loxodonta africana (assembly GCF_030014295.1). Classification (NCBI taxonomy): domain Eukaryota; kingdom Metazoa; phylum Chordata; class Mammalia; order Proboscidea; family Elephantidae; genus Loxodonta; species Loxodonta africana. The sequence continues at coordinate 34,919,698 of NC_087345.1, read as the reverse complement.
CTATTGGCTAGAATTTTGTTGAGAATTTTTGCTTCTATGTTCATGAGAGATGTTGGTCTGCAATTTTCTTTTTTGTGTGGTGTCTTTGCCTGGTTTTTGTATCAAAGTTATGCTGGCTTCCTAGAATGAATTCAGAAGTATCCCTTCCTTTTCTGTCTGCTGAAATAATTTGAGTAGTACTGGTGCAAGCTCTTCTCTGAATGTTTGGTAGAATTCTCTAGTGAAGCCATCTGGTTCAGGACTTCTTTGGGTATTTTTTTTTTTAATCACCTTTTCAATCTCTTCTCTTATTATGAGTCTGTTCAGATTTTCTACCTCAGTTTGTGTCAGTTTAGGTAGGTAGTATGTTTCTAGCAATTTGTCCATATCCTCTAAGTCTCACATTTCTAGGAGTACAGTTTTTCATAGTACTCTGTTATGATCCTTTTTATTTCAGTTGGGTCTGTTGTAATGTCCCCCATTTCATTTCTTATTCAGTTTATTTGCGGTCTCTCCTGTTTTTCTTTTGTCGGTTTGGCCAATGATTTGGTTTTGTTGAGTCTTTCTTTTGTTTTTCTATTCTCTATTTCATTCACTTCTGCTCTGATCTTTATTATTTCCTTTCTTCTGGTGGTTATGTGTTTCTTTTGCTGTTCTCTTTCTATTTGTTTGTTTTGGGTACTGGGGTTTAGGGCTAACATTTTGATTTTGTTCCTTTCTTCTTTTTTGACGTGTGTTTCTATTGCTATAAATTGACTGCTGAGCACTGCCTTTGCTGTGTCCCAAAGATTTTGGCATGATGTGTTTTCAGTCTATTTGTTTCTAGAAAATGTTTTATTCTGTCTTTGATTTCTTCTGTTATCCAGTGGTTAAAAAAAAAAAAAAATTAAGCAAGGTGTTATTCCTTTTCTTTGCATTTGGTTTTTTTTCCTTGCTCTTCCTGTTATTAATTTCTACTTTTACGGCATTGTGATCAGAGAAGATGCATTGTTTTCTCAATGTTTTGGGTTTTGTTGAGGGTTGCTTCATAGCCTAAGATGTGGTCTGTTCTGGAGATGTTTCATGTGCATTGGAAAAGAATATACTTTGCTGCTGTTGAGTGGAATGTTCTATATATGTCTATGAGGTCCAGATGGTTGACTGTGGCCTTTAGATTTTCTGTGTCTTTGTGGAGTTTCTTTCTAGATGTTCTGCCCTCTACCAAGAATGATGTGTTGATGTCTCCTACTATTACTGTGGAACTGTCAGGTTCTGTTTTCAGTGCTGTTAGAGTTTGTTTTATGTATTTTGGAGTCCTGTCATTGGGTGCGTAGACATTTATTAATGTTATGTCATCATGGTGGATTGTCCCTTTAATCATTGTATAATATCCTTCCTTGTCTTTTATGGTGGATTTTGCCTTAAAGTCTATTTTATTTGAGATTAATATTGCCACTCCTGCTCTTTTTTTGGTTGTTGTTTGCTTGATATATTTTTTTCATCCTTTGATTTTTAATATATTTATGTCTTTGTGTCTAAGGTATGTCTCTTGGAGACAGCATATCAATGGGTCTTTTTTTTTTTTTAATCCATTCTGTCACTCTCTGGCTCTTTACAGGTGCATGTAAGCCATTTACATTCAGTGTGATTATCGATAAGTGTGAGTTTATTGCTGTCATTTTGTAGTGCTTTTTTTGTGTTGCTGACGTTTTCTTTGTTCCTCTTACTCTGCTGTGTTGAGTTCCTTTATTTGTGAAATTTCTTTTTGTTTCTTTCATTGTTGTAAATTTTGTGTTTACTGAGACTATGTTTTTCTTTTTTATTTTGGTGAGTGGAGGTTTGTTAAATTTCTTTGTTGTTGCCTTGGAATTTCTTATTTTCCTAAATTTGAACCTGTCTTTTATTACTTGCTATCTCCTTGACTTCCTCTCCATTTGAAAATTCTATACCTATGCCATGTATTCCCTCTTTTATTGTTCTGGCTGTGTCATCATTTACACATTGACATCTCCAGTTACCTGTTTTGAATCTTTCAGTTTTGTTTTATCCTTGAGTGTTCATTATGTATGTCATTATTTGGCTGGTACTGACCTGTGTCTTAGATTGAGGTTGTTGTCTGATGTGGTTTGTTCTCTAATAGAAGGACTCCCTTTAATAATTCTTATAAGTTTGGTTTGATTTTTACGAATTCCCTTAGTTTCTGTTTATCTGGAAATGTCCTAATTTTACTGTCATATTTGAGCAAGAGTTTTGCAGGGTATATTATTCTTGGTTGGCAAATTTTTCTTTCATGGTTTTATGTATATCATCCCATTGCCCTCTTGCCTGCATGGTTTTTTCCAAGTAATCAGATCTTAATCTTACTGTTTCTCCTTTTATGTGACTTTTCATTTTTCTTGAGCTGCTGTCAGGATTCTTTCTTTGTCTTCAGTTTTGGTGAGTGCGATTATGATATGTCTTGGTGATTTTCTTTTGGGATTTATCCTATACAGGTTTAGTTGATCTTCTTGGATGGTCAGCTTTTTATCTTTCATGATATTAGGGAAGTTTTCTGTCAGCAAATCTTCAGTGATCCTCTATGCTTTCCATTTTCTCCTCCTGTTCTGGAATGGCAATCACATGCAAATATTTGCTATTGATTGTATCCCACATAGTTCTTAGGTTTTCTTCATTTTTTTTTCTCTGATTTTTCTTCAAAGTGCTATCCATGGTTTTGTCTTCAATTTCACTCATTCTGTCTTCCATTGTTTCAAATTTGCTCCTAAAATCTTTCATTGTGGGTGGCAGCAGGCATCTGGAGCCATCAGGGAAGGGCCTGGGGTCCAGGCCAGGTCCCCTTGGAGCTGTGACCAGTGGGGCAGAGAATTAAATTGGGGGGGGTGAAGGCAGGGGCAGAGGGGGATAGATGGAGGAGAGCAATAGGGTGGGTTGGCTCTGTGGTTCCCGGCATTTGAGGTTGCCAGGAAGGGGTGGTTATTCTTCCTGTTCAGCAGAAGGTTGGGGGTTGTAGGAGCATGCTCATGTGGTTACCAGGTGGAAGAGTCTGGGCTCCTCCTTGAGTTGGAGCCCACAGACATGGTCTTACTTAGTTCTGGGTGTGTCCACGCCATACCTCTATCTCCTTTTGGGAATTCTGTGGAGGTGCCTTTCTGTGTGCATGTTGTTGGTTTTATTTCAAGATGGCCACACTAAGTCATGCTGTTTGTCTGGAAACCTCCACTCCATATCTCTGTCCCTTCCCTGTTTTCTTTCAGTTTGTTCTCCTCAGTGACTCCCATCTAATACTCTATCCCTTAATTTAAGATTTAGGTTTCCAGGATTGACATCTGTATCTATTTTACAGGTCTTAGATGTGGTGGGATGGTTTAGTGCATCTGACTAGTCAGCCATCTTGGCTCCACCCCATCCTGAAAATATCCTGTTTGCTAAGCTGGGTAGTGTATACACAAAAAAAAAAAAAATACACAAGGAACTACTTTATTATTAAACACACAAATATACCATTAATCATAGAAGATTCTGTTCGTCTCCCCTCCTTTTCTTTCCAGAGGCAATTACTATCTCATCCATAATTTATATATATACACACACACATACTACACGTACATACACACATGTACACATACATATACATACATACATATGTATGTACACACACATAAACAACGCAGAGTATTGTTTTGGATGAGTGCTTTCAAATTAATATGATGGTATCTTAATCTATGTATCGTCTGAAACCTGGTTGTTAACTCAGCACGTGTTTTCATATCTATTCATAACCACCCTTAACATGCCCATTTTAAAGATGAGAAGATTAAGACTCAGAAAAGTAAAAGCCCAGAGAGGGCCAAGGCACAATGAAGTTCAAGGCCATATAACTAATGAGAGTGCAGTTAGGATTTGAACTGAGAGTCTATGCTATACTTTCTCTTTTCTACATCTACTTCATTCATTTAAAATATCATCAGATTTATAGACCTCTGTTTATTTTTCCTGAAACCCTGGTGGCATAGTGGTTAAGAGCTATGGCTGCTAACCAAAAGGTCGGCAGCTCAAATCCACCAGGTTCTCCCTGGGAACCCTATGCGGCAGTTCTACTCTCTCCTTCCAGGTCACTATGAGTAGGAATTGACCCTCTGGCAGTGGGTTTGGTTTGATTTATTTTTCCAAGTTTCCTTTTTTTTTTTTTTTGATATTACAAATAAGGTTTCCGTGAACATCTTTGTTCAAGACTTCTGGTATACATATATGTTAATATCTACATTTTTTGTTTTATTAGATCCTGTCAAATGCTTTCCTAAGACGTTGCTTTCATAAGAACTGTATGAGAATTCCATTTTCGTCACATTATTACCAGCACTTATTATTTTCTGATTTTAGTCTCTGTCAATTCCTGAAGGATGTGAAATAGTATTCCCTTTTAAGATGCATTCCCCTGGTTGTGAGTGTTACTAAAAAGCATGGTCATTTGACTTTCTTTTCCTATGAACTGTTTGTTGAAATTCTTTGCCCGCTTTTCTACTGGATTGTTTGAGTTTTTCTTGTTGATTTGTGGGAGGTCTTTATACATATTAAGAAAAAAATAATACTTTGTGATTCATACATGTTATTAATATCTTCTCTCAGTCTATAATTTATCTTTTAACTTTGTGTTTGGTGTCTTTTATGATACAAAAAAAAAAAGATTTTAATCTAATATAGTCCAATGTGTCAGTCTTTTCCTTTATGAGTTGTGCTTTTTTTGTTTGTGTATGATTTATTTTTCAAGGAATGCATAGCATATGTATTACAAACTTTTTTTTTTTTTACTTTCAGATAACTACCAAATTGCCTTGCAGACTGGCTCTGCATGTTCACAGCAATATGATGACATTTATGACAATACAGATGCTAAAAAAAAGACTCAGACCAAAGTTGATATTACATGGATCCTTCTAATTCGCTACTATATTCATTTGCAAAGAATTAATAATATGAGCAAACTGTTAGGTAGGTTTTGATGGGTTGAGAAAGAATGTATTCCTTCCAGTTCTTGTTTAAGTCATGTTTAAGACACCTTTCAGAATGAACTTTCATCAGAAGATGAAAAATTCAAGAGTTTTTAGCCAAATGTATATGGATGTTTAGATAGAACATTGTTTCAATTTAATTGGTTTCCTTTATCCATATATTTTATTTCGTATGTCTAAAACATTGTTATGAGGAGGCATCTAGAGGCTTCAAAAGACTGCCAGAGTGATCCATAGCTCAAAACAGTTAAGAACCAGGGATATGACAGCTTATAAAACGAACAAGGTGAAATTTTGGCTTTAAGGAAAGTGTCCCAGTATCAGCATATTTAAAAAAAAAGGAGAAATGCATGACTTCGCATGGGAAATTTAACTCCAAGGAGTTTTAAATCATTGACGTTGGCTAAAGAATATCCAGAAAAACTGGTATAATTTACTTCACATCCGTCCCTCTTGTGCCCATGAAACTGTTGATCCAGGGTTGCTCATCAGTACAAATGCATGGACAAGAGAGCTTGACCCATGCCAGGGCCAGTGATATAGAAGCCAGCAGAGAAAATAGAATAGTAAGTCATAGCATGACTAGGCATAAAAAAAAAGGCATAAATATGAAGAATTATCAATAAAATAAACAAACACTCAGAAAGGTGTCAAGGGTAAGAGATGTGTTGTGACGGGGAGAAGAAGGGAAGCTCAGTGGCTAAGAAGGTGAACATGAGCCAGTTTATCAGATGCTGTTGATGCCCTGCCCCATGTCAAATCTGCTCATCTCTGAATTCACCTGTTGGCACTTCCCACCTCAGTCACCCACATTTTTATGGTTTTCTGCCTGCGAGCCTTTCTCAGGAGCCACTGTGGCTTGCCAGGCTTGCAGGTAGGACAGCCTGGAAGTGCCGAGGATTCCACACAGCCAAGAGTAACCTTTGAGTAATGAGGTAGGGAGTTAGTAGATGAACATTCCATCTTACCCATCCATCCCTCAGTGAGACGCTTTTACATGATATTTCAAAAAGCCCCCAGTGGAATCGAGCCCTCATTGCACATTGCTGCAGTCCATTATTAACTTCTTACTGGTTCTTTTCTTATTCTTATCACGCTTTCCCCATTCTCTCACTTGTGCTTCTAAGATCACTTTTCAAATAAACTACCTTCACCCACGTTCTTGTCTTGGGTCTGTTCGGGGGTTGGGGGTAGGAGTGGAGATAAGACAGCCAGACCGAAAGTAGACTCTGAGCCTGAAGCAATATCTTCCCAAGCCTCTGAGATTTTCTTTCCTTCCTATGGCAAAAAGCAATTCCATTAGTTTATAAACTTTAAAATGGAGGAAGGCCATTGGTAGCCACTAGCTGAAGTGAGGATAAAGAGGGAAAGTGGTTAGTGAGCAAATACCAACAAAACCGAGACCATTCTGTTATCTAAGGTGACTAAATTAAGGTATTTTTCTTCCTTAAGCATCTACAAAGCCAGGATCTGAAATTTCTTTGCCAGATGATACACTGTACACCTCCTTTTTCAACTCTGGATTGATTTTGCGCCAAAGAGAAATGCATTTTTTCCTGAAAAAATTCTTACAAATGTATTCTTCTGCTTGTATTGAAGAATTCCCTAAAGAGCTTTATCAAGGATTGGAAAGGCCACCTCTTTCAGAAAAAGTCTTATATGAGTCATCAGTCAAGGTAAGGTTTTTAAACATTATATATTTATATAAAACTTCCTAGAATCATCCTTGTAATTCTGAAGGAAGCACATTAATCTCAGTGTTGGCACAAAGATTTCTAGTTCCCTGAGCAATCTTGAGAAAGACTCATTTCTACTTTACTGTATAAATAGGTCAACCAAACATCCTGAATTTTTAGGACAGTTCACATTTCAGATGTTCTATCTGTTATCCTCATGTTGTTGATGGGTACCATCGAGTCAATTCTGACTTGTAGCAACCCTGTGTGACAGAGTAGAATTGCCTCGTAGGATTTTATTGGCTGTAATCTTTACAGAAGCAGATCGCCAGGCCTTTCTTCCTTGGTGACGCTAGGTGGGTTTGAACCGCCAGTCTTTTGTTTAGCAGCTGAGCCCTTAATAGCTGGGCCGCAAGGATTCCTTATTGTCCTCATAAATTTTAAAATGTCTGATAATTTTCTGTATTCCTGCACCAAACAGCATCTCTTAGGCAGCCATTTCACTAGGAAAAACCCCCTGCCGTCGAGTGTAAGAAAACTAGATTAAGGATTTCTAAATCTGTGCCCAAATTCTACCCCTTTTTGTTTTAAATGTGTAGTAAAAAAATCATTCCCTGTATGTACTTTTTGCACTGTTAAATGCAATAAATAATAGAGGTAAAAATTTTAAATGAATTAAAAATTTTTTTTAAAAGTTATTGAATTGGATAGAATTTCCCAAAATTTGTACTATAGAAACTTGAAAAGTTTTTAAGGTGCCTAAAAAAAAAAAATTCTTTTTTTTTTTATTGAAAAGATGGAGCCCTGGTGGTACAGTGGTTAAGAGCTCAACTGCAAACCAAAGGTTGTCAGTTCATATCTACCAGCCACTCCTTGGAAACCCTATGGGGCAGTTCTCCTCTGTCTTATATATGGTCGTTATGAGTCGGAACTGACTTGATGGCACCTAACGACAACAACACACAGAAAAGACAGAGGCCTGGAGGTGCAGTGGTTAAGAGCTCAGCTGCTAACCAAAAGGTCAGCAGTTCGAATCCACCAGCCGCTCCTTGGAAACCCTATGCAGCAGTTCTACTCTGTCCTATAGGTTCACTATGAGTCGGAATCGACTTGACAGCAATGGGTTTTTGATTTTGGTTTTTTGAAGAGCAGTAAAAATGAATTTTTTTTTTTAAATTAAAACTACTAGTGCTTGAATGATAGTAGTGTTTCAATAAGCTAACAAAACGGATGAGTTGGAAGATAATGAAAAAGTAAAAATAGTTGGAATATGCATGCTAGTAGATTCAACAAACATATGTTGAAAGCTTAAATTTTACCAGAGTTTCTTAGTTGTTGGAGAAAGACAGGATGAATAAGGCAGAGTCCCTGTACGTAGACTTGGTGTGATAGTACAAAAACAGTGTGGTAGAATTAGAACAAAAGAAAATTGCAGTTCTTCAGAGATGCTTTTTAAGAGAAAATGGCAGCGTTAATAATAGGAGAAAGAATGTAAAAATTAATATAAATTAGTTTGACCATCAATAGTGTACAAGGCTGATTGGAAAAGGATAGGTTAAAGGGAGTTATGTAACTTTTAGTTAGTTAACAGTTAATTATCTAAAACCAAAAAAAAAAAAAAAAACTTGGTCACTCTTTGGAGATGGAAAGTGAAATAAAGGGAAGGATCAAAGTTCATTCCACCATTTGGAATATGATTGAGCATCAGCGAATGGTGACACCACTAACAGATATAGAGGAGCATTATAAGCTTCTAATAAATATTTGTGAATAGATCAATTCACTTGCATAGAACTAGAAAGAGCACTCATTTATTTTGAATTATCTTGACTTTGGCCTTCACCTCATAGCTCTCTAATTTTTACAGTTATAGGCTTGCCAATAAGAGATATGGTGATGTTTCTATTGCCAACTATTGCAGAGAAGTGAAATGAAAGTATGACTTGTTCCAGAATGGGAATCCTCATTCATCCTGTGCTAGAATATAGCAACCTTATGTTTTGGGTAGATACAAATAAGTTTTTGTAAATCACTACTCTTTTTGAACATTTTCTGCCCTTCTACTAAAGAGAGTCAGATGACTATAACAAATTGTAATTAAAAAAAAAAAAATAGTGGGAAAGACTAATTAAGGAATTTTTAAGAATTCATTTTAAGAAGTAATTCTCAATTGTGTCTTGGGGGGCCTCTAGGGATTAGTTAGATCAGACAGGAGGATTTTCAAATTATTTCCCCTTCCTTCCCAGATGCTGAGGTATTGAAGGATGCCCAATACTCAGCACCCCATTCTCTGCTCAGATTCTAAATCATTCGAGAAATAAAAGAGTACAACAGATTGTGATTAAAAAATACCTACCTTTATGAATCTTAAAGTTGATATTGTAGGATATGGCTTACATCTACTGGAAAATGATCTTCCTAGTAATGAATAGGGGGTTGGGAGTGGGAAGCTTGGGAGCAATGGTTTTAAAAAACTATTCTTGTGAATATCTTATAAACATTTGGAAACTAATATATGTGACTTCTTGAATGCTGCTCTGAAGGGAACTCAGTTTGAGTATTTTAGTAATAAGGGCAGCCTATTGTTACTCATGCTCAGCTGCTAACCCAAAGGTTGGCAGTTCGAACCCACCAGAAGCTCTGTGGGAGCAAGACTGGCAGTCTGCTTTCACAAAGGTTTACAGTCTTGGAAACCCTATGGGGCAGTCCTACTCTGTCCTATAGGGTCACTATGAGTCGAAATCAACTTGAAGGCAAAGGGTTTGGGTTTTTTTTTTTTTTTTTTGTATCATTACCCAGTTCTTAAGGATGATGCTTCAAATATACAACATTGAATACATTGTAAATATATGTGACATTTCAATGGCAGCAGTACTATCAAAGACTTGTTTTGCCCTGTTTGCTCTTTTTTTTATATAATTAGTGTAACACTCTCCCAGGATAATCAGCTCTGGGGATCACTGTCGTGCGCCTGACAGGTGCAAGCCACATAATCATGTGTTCGTTTCACTGCGGTAGACAGCTAACCAGCCTAAAGCTTTTCAGAATTTTTTTTTTAATCAACTCCAAGCTTGGTTGATTTTTATAATAACATTCTTTGAGCCTTTAATCACTCAGGAGGCTATTTCAATCAAACCCTTTCCGTAATTTGATGCTTATACCTGCTTTTCCCCACAAAGAAGTAGATTCCTTTCTAAAGAGACCATTGCTCAAGCAGTGCTTGTCTGTTGTATGAGTCTGCGTGTTGTCAAGTCTATGGAAGCTTTGTGAAGGAAAAAAAAGATGCCAAACAAATGGCGCTAAAAGTTCCAAAAAAGGCTATGATTACAATTTTGTGCAAAGCTGAGTCATGCTTGCTTAGGCTGTATGCCTGTACCAGTCTGTGCAGGGTCAACTATTTGACTAGTGTGAAGTGACTTGTTTATAGGAATGTGGAGAACTAGGTTCTCCTTGTAGGTCTGTTGTTTCATTTCTTTCAAAGAACAAAGCAATCATATAGAAAGTACAAAGTGTAAAGAAGTGAAAGCAGGAACACAAACAGAAACCTGTATACCAATGTTGATTGCAGCACTTTTCACAATAGCCAAAAGGTGAAAACAACTGACATGTCCATCGACAGATGAATGAATAAACAAAATGCAATATATGCATACGATGGACTATTACTTAGCCATAAAGAGAACTGAAGTCCTGATGCATGCCGCAACATGGATGAACCTTGAAAACATGTTGAGTGATATAAGTCAGTAACAAAAGAACAAATACTGTGTGATTTCATTTATAGGAAATGTGCAAATATATAGAAAGCCAAGATTAGTGAGAGGAAGGAGGAAAGGGGGAGTTTTTCCTTGGGAGTCACTGAGTTTATGTTAATGGTGGTGTAATCAAGGCCTCGAATTGTACATGTAGAAACTTTTGAATGGATAAATGTTTTGTTGTGTATATTTTCACCACAATAAGAAAAAAAAAGTATTTGTGTATAGCTCATCAATTAGAAATGTGTAATCAGCCCCATTAGCAACTAGATACTGTTTTTTTTTTAAGATGTTGGAAAATTAAATGCCTATTTTGATATTGACTTCTGTTATAATTTACCATTACTAGACCACTAGGTTAATAAACACTGCATATATTGTCATAAAAGGTATTTGTTTCTTTATTTTCTTTTACTAGCTAATAAGTATGAACTCTCTGTTAAAATCATTGCCAGAGCTTCTGCAGGTCATTTTGTATATGAAAAAAAAAAATCATTTTTTATTAATCAATTGTTTACCTGATTTTTTGTGAACTGTCTGCAATAGAATTACTCTTAATCTGTCATTTGTTAATGATTTAACACTAATTTTCCTGCTTATTGTGCATTTTGACCATACTTTTAGCATGATAGTGCTAATAAATGAGGATTCTGGCTTTATTGTTTCCTTTTATGATAGCCTCTAGGCATATCTGAAAAGATTTCACATTTAATATTACCTTTCAGTCAAGACATTTTTTTCTTTTATCAGTAGACAACTTGAAAGGTCAATGGCTTTATTTCTCTTTTTATTTTATTTTGAAGACTTACATTGACAGTTTTATATCTACCTTGAATGGACTCAGATAATGGGAGCGATAAAGCCTTATAGAAATATCAGACATTTCTTTCTGGCCACTGACATGCTTCCCTTGGTTACCAAACCTTGAGATGTCTTTGGTGTCAAAAGTGTAAAAGAGGAACTGCTTCCTAGCTAGTGTGCTGTAATCTAGGCAATAGTAAGGAGCTGATTTTGAAAGAAGGTCCTTTTTAAACTCGAGATTTTATTATCTCCCTGCCTAGCCTGTTATTTTGTTGGTAGTTAGCAACCTTGTTTTGTTTTCTTAGCTACCTTAAATAACTAAGTAAGTAATTTATGGTATTGCCAGTTGCATTCTCCACATTTATGTTTCTTGAAGAATCTGGATTCAATGACAAGCTCTATAAAAGAAGTTGGGCCCAGATTCACTGTGCACTGAATTTATAAATCATATACCTGCGTTCAAAGCCACAGAGGAAAGGAAAACCCATTGCTATTGAATCAATTAGAACCCATAGCGACCCTAGAGGACACAGTAAAACATAAGGTTTCCAAGGAGCGGCTGGTGAATTTGAACTGCTGACCTTTTGGTTATCAGCCCTATCACTTAATCACTGCACCACCAGGGGGCCAACAAATTTAAAAAAAAAAAAAAAGAGAGCAAAAAGGAGGGATTTGTATTATTAGATAAAGCATAATAGAATCATGCTTATGAAATAGCAGGCAGACAGCCATTGGAACTCAATTAACTACAGAAACAGGAATCTAGTATAAGTAACAAATGCAAAAGGAGAGCAATGGATGTAACCTTTTAGAGCAAAAACTGTGTCTGATTTTGCATATGGCACTGCAAAAATGCTATCAGAAAGTAAGTAATAAATTATAACCACTCCCTCAGTATATGCACCAGTGTATAAACCAGAAACAAAAGAGAAGATGTTCTCAGAAATAATGGTGCTCTTGAGGCTGAAATAGTAGCATGGGAATTTTCCCACTAGACCTTCACCCTGGGGGATTCACAGAAGTAGAAGACAGATGAGCCACTGCACATCTTCTTCCTGGAGGCACAAGACCTGCTCTGCACCACCAAGGTGGCAACATCTGGAATGAGGCTTCAAGAACCAAAGAACTGTGGAGGCAGCTGTGTCTAAGGCGTTGGTCCTGCTGCACAGTCTCCCAGGTGGTTCTGGGCACACAAACATAGAAACAGTGCTGTCTCTGCCAATCTGAGCTGGAGTTCAAATGGAATCTGGGCAGCCAGAGAAGGACTTCACCTGCAAAACCATTGCTGGACACAAAGGAGAAGTAGATGAGTTGGCCTACATCTCAACCAACGAGTACAGGTTTGACGGACGGGAGAAGTCTGTGCTTTGCACTGTGTCTTCAGTCTGTACTATCTGTGCCTGGGATTTGCATGAGGGAACTGAGATCTGGTCAAGCCCTCTGCAGGTAAATTTGGTGACCTAACCTCAGCTTCAGCGAGTCATCACTGTGGGTTAATGGGGACTGACCAAAGTGCGGAAAGCAAAGAATGGGCGGGAATATGCTTCATTTTGCTTACTAATGTACTTGTCTGCTCTGGAAGCCTGTGACCATTTGGATGGCCCCTTTCTGATGGCAGCTTGTGCGGAATCGGACCTCTACACACTCACCGTGCCTCACTGACAGATGGTCTTCAAAGTGAATTTATTTAGAAACAACCATGTGAACCTTCCCTTTTCTCCTGACAAACACTAGGTGTTTGCATCTACCCTAGGTCCAGAGGTGTTTTACACTCACTCCCTGATACACTCATCAGAAGATGAGCCTTGTCTCTCTACCACTCTCCCCATTTGGCTGAGCTCCAGAGCCTGCTGGGTCCCCAACGATGCAGCCAGGCTAATGGCGATACACAGAAATGACAATGGCATGCAGCTGGCTGTCACCGCCTATGAATTAGGGGCCCAAAAGTTCAGGGATAAAGTGAATGTTGTGGTGCAACAGATCGAAAGCTTCCTATTGCTGGATACCATAATGCCCCCCCACCACCTGATGAAAGACCATGGTTCCCAAGTGATGCTCCGGGTCTCCAGGTTGGAGCTGGTGCTCCTCACCATGCATGGCCTCCAGCTGGCAGTTTTCCAGGACCATCAGAGGCCCATTCGCATCCATGTGGCTGGACATGAGCCGAGCCATTACCTCTTCCTTTGACCTCTCTTTGCAAGTGTACACGTAGAATATGGAAAATAAATTTCCAGTCCTCAAGAGCTGCTATCACTTGCTTGGGGGATCTCACAGATGGGCCAGTTAATTTACTAGTGTGGAAGGTGACAGTATGAGCATTGTAGGCATGGAAGCCGTCAGCATTGGAACAAGTAGTCTAAGGTCATATTACTTCAAAAGGCACCATGGCAAAAATTACTGTATCAGTTGAAGATAGTCTCACTTCCATATAGAGCTTGTATTCATACAAATAGTTATTTTATCAACACTGGGAAAGGGATTAGTCATTTTCACATGCCGACTACGTGAAGTGCCAAGCACCGTGCTATATAAAGTCCTTACAACAAGCCAATGAAATAGGTGTTATTGTCTCTGTTTTTCAGACAATAAAATACGAAAGGAGAGTAATTAACCCCTTATTAGCCTCATTTTTCCAGCTGCTAAGCAACCTATGCAGGATTATTCAGCTACTAAGTGGGGTCCTGGTGGCACAGTGGGTAAGAGCTAAGGCTACTAACCAAAAGGTGGGCAGTTTGAATCCCCTAGCTACTCTTTGGAAACTCTAGAAGGCAGTTCTACTCTGTCCTATATGGTTGCTATGAGTCAGAATCGACTTAACAGCAATGGGTTAGGTTTTTTTGTTAAGTGGCGGAGAGAAGTTGAAAGCCCATGCTTAAAATACTGGGATTATAGTATAATTGTTTTTGTTGTCCAGATAGGTAATTAATTAAATATTTTTTATTAAAAAAAAAAAAGTAGAAGACATTTCTTGAGTCAGCTTGCTTTGGAAGCATATTATTACTGTAGGAGAATCTTCTCTATGACAATCCAGGGACAATTTTAAGATCTACCTCCATAAAACAAGCTGAGGCAATTCCCAGAGTTTTTCAATGTAGCCAATTAATTTCTTTTAAATATTGACTGTGTGCATTACCAGCAATTAAACTGATGTTTTTGTTTGTCCCCTAGTTATATCGTGAGAGTTCTGTACACTCTGTTTTATCTTCAAAGCTCCTTTCCAGTCCATCGTTAACAGACATGTTGCCATTAGACATGGCGCTACAAGCTATAAACAAAGAACTTTGCTTTCAATGGTACATTCCTCCCCTGGAAAGACCTTCAAAGGAAACAGAACCTATGGTACGGTAATACAATTACAAAACTAAATCTTCTGTTTAGATATAAAGTTCAGTAGGCCATTATAACTTAAAGGGTAGAAGTAAGTCCTCCTATCATGTAGATAAAAAAAATATATAGCAATATAGAACCTATATTTTCTAGGAGACTGAATTTGAGAAAAAAACAAAAGCTAAGACAAGTCTGATTCAGGTTGATCAATTTCCTTTTATTTATCCTGAAGATCAAGGTAAGAAATATTTTTGGACCTGTTAATAGGTATAAATGTGAAGTTTTGTACTTGGTCTCCAAAAAATACAGTTGCACAAATACAGCATTAGAGGTAATAAGACTATGTAACAATATTTTTTTAAAAGGATTTGGAGAGCCTGTAAATTCAGACTCAACGTAATGTGTAGATGTTTAAAACTCCAAGTTAATCTTGGGTGGTATTATGAAAATTTTGAGGGAAGAGATTTGGGTATTATGGAAGAAATTCAAGTGTCAGGTGGGAGATTACGCTAGCTGATTTGATATCTCTTTTCCACCTCAAATTCCATAGATTCTATTAGTTATTTTATTAAAAATTTTGGGATTTTTTTTTCATAACTTCACTGTGATGATTCTTAGCATAATCCCACTGGAAATGAGCTGTCTTTATTTTATTTTTGTCTTTTAAACAGTAATAGTAAAATAATAAAGATTCAGGCACATTTCTCTGAGTAAAGAAGAATGGAGTTCTAGTGGAATAAACGGAAGTTTTAAAGACTTTTCAGTAGGAAAAGTATACGGGAAGAACTTAGTTTTGCGTCTATAAAATATAGTTTAGTTCTGCCCATTTTGGAATCATGTTGTTTCTCTTCTTTGGTCTTGCTTCTTTTGCTCAGTATTATGCTGTGAGATTCATCCACGCTGTTGAGTATAGCTGTAGATGAAGTTTGTTCATTTTCACTGTGGTAGTGCTCTACCATATACATTTATATTTTAAGGTGTAATCCATACTGAAGGCCATGGTCTTTGATCTTCATCAGTAGGTGCTTCAAGTCCTGTTAACTTTCGCAAGCAAGGTTGTGTCATCTGCATATCACAGATTGTCAACGAGTCTTCCTCCAATCCTGATGCCCCATTCTTCTTCATATAGGTCAGCTTCTTGGATTATTTTACTCAGCATACAGATTGAATAAGTATAGTTAAAAGATACAACCCCGATGCACACCTTTCTTGACTTAAAAACCACACAATATTCCCTTGTTCTGTTCAAATGACTGCCTCTTGGTCTATGTACAGGTTCCTCATGAGCACAATTAAGTGTTCTTTGCAATGCTATCTAAAATTCGTTATGATCCACACAGTCAAATGCCTTTGCATAGTCTGTAAAACACAGGTAAACACCTTTTTGGTATTCTCTGCTTTCAGCAAGATCCATCTGACATAAGAAATGATATCCCTTGTTCCACATCCTCTTCTGAATCCAGCTTGAATTTCTAGCATGTAATTAGGTCTAACTAAATGTCTTTAAATAAGGTTTTATAATTTTTTCCTCAGAAATATTGTACATTATTTCTTCCTAGATATTTTATAATGCTTATGCCATTATAAGTGGTAAACCTGTTCAAGATTTTACTTTGTGACCAATATGAAAAACCAAAATTGATTTTTGTGTACAGACTTATACCTAATTATAATAATTTATCTCTAGATTCTTATACATAATTATATCTGGCAATAATGATAATTTTTGTTCTCTCTGCCTCTTCTGTGGTGAATAGAATTTAGAGTCTAATGTTGATTAGGACAAGTGAGAATAGCATCTTGTCTTTTTCTAATCTCAAAGGGAAAATTTTCACTTTGACCAATGTATATAATGGTTAACTGTTTTTTTTTTTTTTTTGTAGTTATTCTTTATCAATTTAAGGAACTTTCCTTATACTGCCACTTTGTTAAGAATTTTTATTATGGATCTTTTACTGTATTTATTAAGATGATTATATGATTGCTTTCTTTTGATCTGCTAATTGACTTAATTCAACCTTATGTTTCTGAGATAAACTCAAATTGGTCACGATGTATTAATTATACTAGATTCAGTTTGTTAATGTTTTGGTATAGGATTTTTGCATCTGTTTTCAAGAGCAATGTTGGGCTATAAATTTTCTTTTTCATACTGATGAGATAATTTTTCCATCAAGGTTTTGCTAGACTCATAAAACGAGTTGAGAAATATATATTACTTTTCTGTTCTCTGGAAAAGTTTGTGTAAGTTTGGAATTATTTGTTTTCTTGAATATCTGAGAGAAGTGATCCGGAGAGCCATCTGGTCTTAGTGTTTTCTTTGTGAGAAAATACGACTAGTGATTCAATTCTTAACAAGTAGAAGCAGTCATTAAAACTAGCACTTTTGTACTGGTTATTCAAAACTGACATCAGTTCTTATTGGGTCAATATCTGTTCTGATTGGTTAGTGCCTATCTCAAACCAAGTTTTAAATATTTTGACTCTCATCCTTGTTTATGGGACATTTTGAGTTTTCTACTTCTTCTATTTCTATTTATATGTGAAATATATTTTCATGGAGTAGATAATTTGAGATTAACAATTATTTTATTTCAGCACACTGAAAATACCATCTGCTCATTTCTGTTGTCACCGTTGAGAGGGCAGCTGTCAGACAAACTGTTGCTGCTTTGAAGGTATCCTGACTTCTTTTTCACTGGCCACTTTTGAGATTTTCTATTTGTCTTTACATAATTTTTACTGGGAGTGTTTTGTGCATTTGCTTTGTTTTGTTTTTGCTCGTTTTGTTTACATTAGCATAGTAGTTAAGAACACAGACCTCTAGAGCCAAACTGCCTGAATTTGAAACCCAGCTCTGCCACTTAAGAGTTTTTCAAACTCAGGTAACTTCATTAACTTTTCTGTTTCACGTTTCTTTCATCTGTAATTAGAGAACTGTGGAACTCTTAGCCTCAAAAATAGTTTGTTGTTGTTAGGTGCTATTGAGTCAGTTCTAACTCATGGCAACCCTACGCAAAACAGAACGAAACACTGCCTGGTCCTGCGCCATACTCACAATTGTTGCTATGCTTGAGCCCGTTTTTGCAGCCACTGTGTCAATGCATCTCGTTGAGGGTCTTCCTCTTTTTCTCTGACCCTCCACTTTACCAAGCATGATGTCCTTCTCCAGGGACTGATCCCTCCTGACAATATGTCCAAAGTATGTGAGACATAGTCTTGCCATCCTTGCTTCTAAGGAGCATTCTGGTTGTACTTTTTCCAAGACAGATTTGTTCATTCTTTTGGCAGTCCATGGTATATTCAATATTTTTCACCAACACCGCAATTCAAAGGTGTCAATTCTTCTTCCGTCTTCCCTATTCATTGTCCAGCTTTCACATGCATATGAGGCTATTGAAAACACCATGGCTTGGATCAGGCACACCTTAGTCTTCAAGGTGACATCTTTGCTTTTCAACACTTTCAAGAGGTCTTTTGCAGCTGATTTGCCCAATGTGATGCATCTTCTGATTTCTTCACTGCTGCTTCCATGAATGTTGACTGTGGATCCAAGTAAAATGAAATCCTTGACAACCTCGATCTTTTTTCCATTTATCATGATGTTGCTTATTGGTCCAGTTGTAAGGATTTTTGTTTTCTTTATGTTGAGGTGTAATCCATACTGAAGGCTGTGGTCTTTGATCTTTATCAGTAAGTTTTTCAAGTCCTCTTCACTATTCGAAAATAGTAGGTTTTATTATTTTATATAAAATTATTTTAAGATTCTTATGTAATTTTGGAGCCCTGTTGGTGCAGTAGTTAAGAGCTCAGTTGCTAACCAAAAATGTCGGCAGTTCGAATCCACCAGCTGCTCCTTGGAAACCCTGTATGGCAGTTCTACTCTGTCGTATAGGGCTGCTATGAGTCGGAATTGACTCAACAGCAACTGGTTCGGTTTTGGGGTTTATGTGGTTTTAAAGTTCAGTAAGTTCTAATATAGATGTAATACTTTGTAAACATTATTTTAAAGCACTTTTTAAAGTTTAGCAACAGTGTACCTTTTTATTGGGATTTAGTGAAAGTTTACAGAGCAAATTAGTTTCTCACTAAACAGTTAATATACAAATTGTTTTGTTACGTTGGTTACCAACCTGCTGATGTGTCAACACTCCCCCCTTCTCCACCCCAGTTTCCCTGTTTCATTTCATCTAGTTTTCCTGCCTTCTCATCTTTGCTTTTAGGTTTTTGTGCCCATTAGTCTTGTATACATGATTGAACTTTGAAGCACATCCCTCGCGTATGTTATTCTTGGCCCTATAGACCTGTCGATCTTTGGCTAAAGGGTGAACCTCAGGAGTAACTTTAGTATTGAGCTAAAAGGATGTCTTAGTTATCTAGTGCTGCTATAACAGAAATACCACAAGTGGATGGCTTTAACAAAGAGAAATTTATTGTCTCACAGTCTAGTAGGTTGAAGTCCAAATTCAGGGTGTTAGTTCCAGGTGAAGGCTTTCTCTGTCTGTCGGCCTTCTCATCAACCTTCCCCCGGACTAGGAGCTTCTTTGCACAGGAACCCCGGGTCCAGATGAAGCGCTCTGCTCCTCACACTGCTTTCTTGGTGGTATGAGGTCCCCCTGTCTCTCTGCTCCCTTCTTTCTTTTATATCTCAAGAGGTTGCCTCAAGACACAATCCAATCCTGTAGGTTGAGTCCTGTCTCACTAACACAACTGCTGCCCATCCTACCTCATTAACATCATAGAGGCAGGATTTACAACATATAGGAAAATCACAGGATACTGGGGAATCATGGCCCAGCCCAATTAATACACACATTTTGGGGGGGACATAATTCAATCCATGACAAAGGGTGTCTGGGTCCACACTCTCCAGGCTTCTCCAGTCTCTGTCAGACCAGCAAGTCTGGTCTTTTGTGTTTGTGTATGTGTGAATTTGAAATTTGTTCTCCATTTTTCTCCCACTCTGTCCAGGACCCTCTGTTGTGATCACTGTCAGAATAGTCGGTGGTGGTGACTGGGAACCATCTAGCTGTTCTGGGCTCAGTCTGGTCGATGTTGTGGTAGTCCTTGGGACTAATCTTTCCCTTGTGTCTTTGGCCTTCTTCATTCTCCTTTGCTCCAGCCGGGATGGGACCAGCAGCTATATCTTAGATCGCTACTCCCAGGCTTTTAAGACCACATTCACTACTTACCACAGTCAGATGTAGAACATTTCCTTTATAGACTATGTTATGACAATTGAGCTAGATGTCCCCAAGACCATGGTCCCCAGCCCTCAGCCCAGTAGCTCGGTCTCTCAGGGCATTTGGATTCATCTGTGATGAAACCCTGGTGGCATGGTGGTTAAGTGCTATGGCTGCCAACCAAAAGGTCGGCAGTTCAAATCTGCCAGGCGCTCCTTGGAAACTCTATGGGGCAGTTCTACTCTGTCCTATAGGGTCGCTATGAATCGGAATCGACTCGATGGCACTTGGTTTGGTTTGAGTTTTTTTATGAAGCTTGTGTGGCTTTCCCTGGTCAAGTTTTGCTGACTTCCCCAGTATTATGTACTGTCCTACCCTTCACCATAGTCAGTGTTTTTCCCTACCCCTGCCTGTAGTTACTTTAGTATCTGAGGTTCTACAGAGAAGAGAATAAGCTTGCCTATCTAGCAAAATTAAAGTGCACAGCAAATAGGAAAAAAAAAAAAAATCCAGTTTTTCTCCAAATGCTGTTTATAAATTTGTATCACACGTATAACTTATTGTAATGTTTATGATATTTACCTTTATCCATATCTATTTCCATAACAATGGATAGACATTTGGAAAAGGGCTAATTGGAGGCAAGAGGAAGGAGGGTAAATATATAAATATATAGAAGCAGTCAAATATCAGTCCCCTGATCTATTGGAGACCAAATACTGATTCAGATTCTAGCCGTCTTGAAAATCAATCAAGCTTTTAAAAATGGAAGAGTTGGTCAATATAGCCTTTTGCAGAGGAACTTTCCACAATAGTATTGCTCTGATTGCTGCTTTCTGTAAGAACAGCCTCAGGCTTTATCCATAAAATGTTTGCCATGTAGTTTTGCCCTTGTCAGCATTTCTTTTCACTTTTTGGCTCCTGCATTGGTCTACTCTTGCACTTCCCTGCCCTTGTGTGCTGTCCCCCCTCTACCTGTGCCCCTGGTAGCTTCTGCTACTCCTTCACTCATGTGACCCTTGTCAAATCCTGAAACCTCCGGGGCCTACCTCTCTTTGTTCTTGAGCACTGCTTCTAACTTTGGTCACTTCTTTCTGCCTCCTCAGGCTGGCAACCTGCTACTAACTCTTGGTCAATTATATATTTCTTACTAATCATGCAAAGAGGGAAACTTTAAAATATCACTTCACAGAAACACGTAAAGCTATTTCCCATATTTTTTTTATGTATTTTCCTTCCTACCCTTTCGCAATCAAATTCTTGCCAGATATCGCATATCCATCTCCAAACAATGAATCTGTAGTTTCTTTTAGGGAAATTTAGAGCAGTCATTTTCAAATTGTGGTCCCTATTTGTTTTTTTTTTTATCCTATTAAGGGATCATAGAATCAATGTAGTGGATCATATGCATTTTTAAAGAAATCAAATAGAAAAAAAAAAATCAGAATGCACATATAGTAAGTGAAAATCTCTTATGAAACTTTTGTTTCATATATAAAGTTAAAAACAAATTTTCCTAGATAAGGTGATCTTCAGCATATATCAGAATTTATTTACTTGTTAGCAAGAGAACCAACAGGATGATAAAAGAGAGGGTATGGAAATGGGAAGATTAAGTAATTGGGAAAACTAAGCAGCTAGTTTTTTAAAAGAAGTGTAAAATTTCATTTCATAAGGTCATAGAAACATCACATCCATATTAGTTATTACAAGGGAAGTCTGGGACAGGATGATTTGAAATGTCCTGGCACTGCTATTAGTCAGGGGGGAAAAAAAATCTAAAAGCGAATGCTAGGACTGCATCTCTGGCTGAATAATTAGAATAACAAGATTTCATCCATCAATAATAATGTCTAGCAATTAACATGGAAGCATGAGCTGGTGTCAGGGATTAGAAGCATAGCACCAACAATTCTGATTTAAACAGGTTGCTCTGAGTCACTTCCTTAAGCTTCAAAGACACAAAAATGAGCAGTTTTCTCATTTCGTAGTGTGGGGACATCCTTCCTCCTTGACCATGAAAAATGTAGTTGATACCATATATCATAGTAAAAAACAGAGAGAGACACTGGCTTAGAGGAACTAGATCTTCTTAGACCTAAGATACTGTATTTTGGAAGATAACTTTGAAATTTATTTGGTGATTTAAATATTGATATATTTGAGCATTTATCTACTCATTGTCTCAGGACTTCACTGTGAATAACTGGCTAAAGCTCATAAACCCACAAAACCAAAACCAAAAACCTGTTGCCATTGAGTCAATTCCAACTCATAGTGAGCCTATAGGACAGAGTAGAACTGCCCCATAGAGTTTCCAAGGAGCACCTGGTAGATTTGAACTGCCAACCTTTTGGTTAGCAGCTGTAGCACTTAGACACTGTGCCACCAGGGATAAAACCCACAAGATAATAACAATGGTAAATAGAGCTTACTCTGTTCCAGGCACTTTCCTTGTACTAACTTCACAACAAGCCCATCGGGTAGGTTACTACCATTATCCCCATTTTATGGGAGAGGAAAATATGAGGCAGGATGGAGAAATTCAAGCAGTCTGACTCCAAGTCTATACTTCGAAGCGTGGTACCACACTGAGTCCTCAGATAATGGCCCTGGCTGTAGGGTCCTGTCTGTAGGCAGGATGGTAATGAAGTAAAATTAATATCTGACTTAGGGCTTTGATGTTTCCAAGGACTGAGAGGGTGGCTGGATAACATGCAGGCTAACACTATTTGACCCACCTACTTGACCTGCTTTAGCTTGTTCATTACACTGAAACAGAAATGC
The DNA here is from genome assembly GCF_030014295.1 of Loxodonta africana. Lineage (NCBI taxonomy): Eukaryota > Metazoa > Chordata > Mammalia > Proboscidea > Elephantidae > Loxodonta > Loxodonta africana. The sequence continues at coordinate 34,897,202 of NC_087345.1, read as the reverse complement.
TAATAGGAACCTGGGATGCTGGTGGCAGCAAGTAGATATCCTCGCACTGGCAATTTTGATGAAAATTGTTTAAGTAATTTGAAGGGGAAATATCTCCATGCTATAATACTTTGGAGTTAAGTTTGTAGCTTGGAAAAGTTTAGCTTCTCAAGTATTAAAAAAAAAAACCTGTTGCCATTGAGTCAGTTCCAACTCATAGTGACCCTATAGGACAGAGTAGATAGAACTGCCCCATAAGGTTTCCAAGGAGTGGCTGGTAGATTTGAACTGCCAACCTTTTGGTTAGCAGTGGAGCTGTTAACCACTGTACCACCAGGGCTCCTGGTGAGTGTAGGGTATAAGAAATACACTATCCTATTTGACAAAATTAGTACAATGTAGTAGAACCACGTTACAAAATATTCTTCATAACTTAGTTACAAACTAAGCATCTTTTGAACAATTTCAGTACCTTGTAGCATAGACACTAAAGAGGCTGCCAGGAACTATCATTTTAATGGACCTTCCGGACGCTGGATTTTAAAATAGCTGTGAAAAATAACTGATTTAAGTCAGAGAGACATATGACTAGGAACGTGTTGCTGTTGAGTCAATTCTGACTCATAGCAACCCTACAGGACAGAGTAAACTACCCCACAGGGTTCCCAAGGAGCACTTGGTGGATTCAAACTGCCAACTTTTTGGTTAGCAGCCATAGCTGAAAACCACTATGCCACCAGGGCTTCCATATGACTATAGCTTAGCCTTAAAAAGATGTAACCATGGCCAAAGGTTTAGTGGCTCAAATTTGTCTCAAAATTACACCTTAGGATGTTTATCTTTCTCCTGCCTTGTCTTCCTGGCATTTTTAGCATCTAGGATTTCCTAGTAGGATGCTTGGGTGCCAAGTCAGCCAATTTGAGTTTCAGAATAAGATTTGGATTATGTTTATAACTTGAGCAGGCTCAAGAAATGCAACTCAGAGCGAGTAGGGAAGAGAGTCCATAAAGAATCAGTTGTTGTTAGGTGTCGTCGAGTTGGTTCCTACTCATAGCAACCCTATGTGCAGCAGAAGGAAACACTGGCCGATCCTGAGCCATCCTAACAATCATTGTTACAATTGAGCCCATCGTTCCACCTACCATGTCAGTCCGTCTCGTTGAGGGTCTTCCTCTTTTTCTCTGACTCTCTACCAAGCATGATGTCCTTCTCCAGGGACTGACCCGTCCTGAAAACACGTCCAAAGTATGTGAGACATAGTCTCCCCATCCTTGCTTCTAAGGAGCATTCTGGTTTTACTTCTTCCAAAACAGATTTGTTCATTCTTTTGTCAGTCCATGGTATATTCAGTATTCTTCACCAACATCGCAATTCAAAGGCATCAATTCTTCAGTTTCCTTTATTCATTGTCCAGCTTTTGCATGCATATGCAGCAGTTGAAAACTCTATGGCTTGGATCAGGCACACCTTAGTCTTCAAGGTGACATCTTTGCTTTTTAACAGTAGCTGTTCCCATCTCTATCTTATTATATAGATTTCAAAAGACCCACTGGTTCCGAGTTAGACAGACATGGGTTTGAATCCTTGCTCTGCCACATACTCTCTGCTTCACCTTTGACAAGTCACTTCCCATCTCTGAGCCTCAGTTTCCCCATGTGAAAAGCAGGATTATTATTAATAACAATGGCACTGTGGTGGAAACCACAAGGGTACTCCCTCCATCCAATAGATACTCTCCTATTTTCTCCCCTGGTTTTCATTTGGAACCATAGTCACCTGGAGTAAAAACTTTTATTTCCCTGCTCATGATCATTAGCCATTAAAAAATTAGAGAAATGCAAATCAAAACTACAATGAGATTCCATCTCACTCCAGTAAGACTGGTATTAATTCCAGAAAACACAAAGTAATAAATATTGGAGAGGTTGTGGAGAGACTGGAACACTTATACACTGCTAGTGGGAATGTAAAATGGTACAACCACTTTGGAAATCGATTTGGCACTTCCTTAAAAAGCTAGAAGTAGAACTACCATACAGTCCAGCAATCCCACTCCTTGGAATATATCCTACAGAAATAAGAACCTTTACACAAACAGATATATGCACACCCATGTTCATTGCACCACTGTTTACAATAGAAAAAGATGGAAGCAACAAAGGTGCCCATCAATGGATGAATGGGTAAATAAATTACGGTATTTTCACAAAATGGAATACTACACATCAATAAAGAACAATGATGAATCCATGAAACATCTCATAACATGGAGGAATCTGGAAGGCATTATGCTGAGTGAAATTAGTAAGTTGCAAAAGGATAAATATTGTATGAGACCACTATTATAAGAACTCAAGAAATAGTCTAAACACATAAGGAAATATTCTTTGATGCTTATGAGAGTAGAGAGGGAGAGAGGGAGGGAGAGGGTATTCACTAGACAGTAAACAAGAACTAGGTGAAGGGAAAGACAACACACAATACGGGAGAGGTCAGCACAATCAGATTAAACCAAAAGCAAAGAAGTTTCCTGAATAAACCAAACACTTCCAAGGCCGGAGTAGCAGGGGTGGGGGTTTGGGGACCATGGTTTCAGGGGACATCCAGGTCAATTGGCTTAGTAAAATCTATTAAGAAAACATTCTGCATCCCACTTTGGTGAGTAGTGTCTGGGGTTTTACACTCTAGCAAGCAGCCATCTAAGATGCATCAATGGGTCTCAATCCACCTGGAGCAAGGGAGAATGAAGAACACCAAAGACATAAGGTAATTATGAGCCCAAGAAACAGAAAGGGCTACATAAATCAGAGACTACACCTGCCTGAGACCAGAAGAACTAGATGATGCCTGGCTACAACTGATGACTGCCCTGACAGGGAACACAACAGAGATTCCCTGATGGAGTAGGAGAACAGTGGGATGCAGACCTCAAATTCTCATAAAAAGACCAGACTTACTGGTCTGACTGAGACTAGAGGGACCCCAGAGGTCATGGTCCCCAGACTTTCTGTTAGCCCAAGACTGGAACCATTCCTAAAGCCAAGTCTTCAGGCAGGGATTGGACTGGACAATGGGATAGAAAATGATACTGGTGAGGGGTGAGCTTTTTGGATCAAGTAGACACATGGGACTATGTGGGCAGCTCCTGTCTGGAGGGGAGATGAGAAGACAGAGGGGGACAGAAGCTGGCTGAATGGACATGGGAATACAGGGGTAGAGAGGAGTGTGAGGTCTCAGGGGGAGAGCAACTAGGAGTATATAGCAAGGTGTATATAAATTTTTGTATGAGAGACTGACTTGATTTGTAAACTTTCACTTAAAGTACAATTAAAAATAAATAAATAAAAAACTTTATTTCCCAGCATGCCTTGATGCTAGGGGAAGCCATATGATTATGTTCTGTCCAGGGAAGTGTAAGCAGAAGTGTTATGTGCAACTGCTTGTAAGCAACTTTAACAAGAAGATTGAGTCTTTCTTCCTGCTGGCTGAAATGTGGTTATGCAACTATTTTGGACCATGAGGAGAAAGCCACACGCTGAGGATGGCACAGCCACAAGAAAGAAGGAAATAGAATCACTGATGCCTGCCCTGGGTTAACCATTTCTGGACTTCCTTAAAATGAGAAAGAAATAAACTTCTTTCTTCCTTAAAAAAAAAAAAATCAGTAGCTGGTTCTTCCTTTCAGCGTGTGAGGCCTGGTTTGGAGGGAATCCAAACTGCAACAAGGGCCATTGTGTTGAGTGTAGCTGGACAGCCCAAGTCATGGTATTCAGAGGCCACAGCAGGATCAAACCTGATTCAGACAAGCATTATCAAGTACTGGAAGTCTAATCAAGCAAAGCACTCAAAAGCAAGACTCCCTCTGGCCAGTGAAAACACAAACATGGAGAGAGATGAAATAGTTCCTGGAGGTGTGTTTTTATTTAGTGCAGGAATCTAGCCTGTCTGGAAAGAAGTGCAGAGACAGTGCTTTTTTCTGAAGGTCTTAATAAGAGCTAGATTCTATTCATAGTTCCGAACAAGCAGGCTATCCTAGCAGGATACTGAAGGAAGAGTTTGGGTTTCTGGGAAAACTACCAAGTCATAATAAAAGCAGAAGCCCAGTGCTATGGACCTGGCCAACACAGACGGCGGGAATGCTGTAACTCAGAGGCATGCAGATGTTCAGGCCTCGCCTCTGAGATGCTGAATGTGGTTGGCCAAGTTAGTAGCTACAGCCTGGTCCTGCAGTTGGGGCCTGATATTCCATACAGCTTCTGGGATTTGGAGATGGCAAAGGCTGCATCAATGATGCAGGAACTGGCATCTAGTCAGCCCTGGTCCTTGTTATCCAAAGCGTGGCTGATAACCCGCATCGCTGGCATTCTCTGGAAGCTCGTTAGAAATGCAGAATCTCAGGTCCCACTCCAGACCCACTGAATAAGAATATGCATTTTAATAATATCTCCCAGGTGATTTAAGCACATTCCAGTTTGAAATGCACTGGTCTAGACCAGTGCTATTAATGCACCGTAACAGCTATAATGATAGTTGTTGGAGGAGCTACCCCATTGCCATCTGTTACAGTAGGTGCCACTGGAAACCTTCTCTGACTTCTGGGTACTATCCAAGTCAAATTTCAGAACCTCGAAGAAATGAAGTGAACATTTATTTGATGCTCTTATTTTACAGATGAGGAAACTAATTCCTATAATGCTAAAGTAACTTGAGCTATGCCACAACTCATTAGTGACAGAAATAGAAATGAGAACTTAAGTCTTCTGATTCCTAATATTGTGTTCTTGGTAACACATCCTGTAATTTAGCTGCTTACTAATTAATTGATAGAACATACTGTATGCCAGGCATTGAGTTAGCCAATTCAAAGTGAGAAAGTCAGAAATCAACTCCCTTTATTGGAAGAAAGGCTCTTCTTTTAGTAATAATAATGATAAATATCACAGTCCTCTGCCTAGCCCTTCCCATCCCTAAATGCCCTTCCTCGTATGCAATTATTTTCAGCTCTTTCAGTTGTTTTTGTTTTTATGGTATTTTCTTCCATATATCTAAATTACATGCCTCACATGTCTGTTTTTTCGAGTGGTCAACTTCACACATTACCATAGGGAGGAGGATTTAGCATTCTTATGTTAGCATCTTGCCCCTCGCCTCACATGCTCTTCCCTTCCTCATTTCCCCTAATAGAGTTATGTCACAATTCTCATTTAAATCGTAGTGTGTGTTATTATGACTACGTAAATAGCTCTCACAGCTGAGCCAAATAAGGCACCATTTCCCTTCTTCCTGTCTTTATCTTCTTTCCTGGAGTTTAAAATTGCCCTATTTTTGTTTAACTTAGTGTGCTATATATTTTAGAATATCTAACTCTTCTCAGACTTTCATAGAACTATGTAATTCATCTTCATATGGTTAAACTCATGAGACACTCAGTTCTGTTTTGGAGACAGACTTCTTAGAATCTCTATCCGTTTGCTTCAGACTGGACTCGTTGCTCTTGAGGCCTGGTGTCAACTATCCTTTTAAGACTTACATCCAACATCCTCCTGAGAATTCCCTCATCTCTCTCCTAGGTTGGGTTGCCTGTCCCTGCTTACTTATGTTGGATAAAAACATCTTCCAACTTCATGATAAAAGGTATATTCTCATTACATTTGTTCTTATTATTCAAAGGACTCACCAGACTCCACAAAAATGTATTCATGAAAGACTCAAATAAAGGTATGGCAGAAAAAAGAAAGCATGAGTAATCTTAGGGAGATCTGAGATGTGTAGGAGCAGATTCCAGGGGCCTCTGTCGGTTACACAGGACACATTTTATCTATGGATCGTGAACGACCAAAATTTGGTTAGATACTTTGATCTCAAGAAAGCTGCAGTCTCATCTGAGGCGTCGTCTCCTGTAATTATCTGTTCTTATAGCCAAAACAAGGCATGGGAACAGACTCAACAATAGAAATGAAGACATAATAGAAGCCAGGTACAAATCATCGATATGTATATTTTTTATAAAAAATGCTGACAAGATGCTACAGGCCTCCCTGTGGTATATTTCAGACCCTATGGCTTCTTATTGTTCTTAGTCACCATGGAGTCAGCTCTAACTTATGGTGACTTTACATATAACAAAGCGAAACAGTGTCTGGTCCTGAGACACCTTCATGATTATTGGTATGCATGAATCCATGTTGTGGCTATTGTGTCAATTCATCTCACTGAAGGTTTTCTGCATTTTCCACGACGCTGTACTTTACAGGAGCCCTGGTGGAGCAGTTGTTAAGGGCTTGGGCTGTCAACCAAAAGGTCAGTTTGAATATACCAGCCAACTCCTTGGAAACCCTGTGGGACAGTTCTACTCTGTCCTATAGGGTCATTATGAGTTGGAATGAACTTGATGGCAATGGTTGTTTTTTTTTTCCTACTTTACCAACCATGATGTCATTTTCTAGTGATTGATCTTTCCTGATGATGTATCCAGAGTAAGCCAGCCAAAGTCTTGCCATCTTCGCATCTAATGAGAATTCTAGTTGTATTTCTTCTAAGATTTATTTGTTCATTCTTCTGACAGTCCGTGGTCTATTCAGTATTCTTCACCGAAACCATAATTTGAATGCATCAATTCTTCTGTCTTCCTTTTCGTTTGTCCAGAATTTGCATGCATATGAAACGACTGAAAAGGCCATGAGTTGAGTCAGGCACACCTTCGTTATCAAAGTGACATCTTTACTTTTTAAAACTTTAAAGAGGTCTTTTGCAGTAGATTTTCCCCATGCAATGCATCATTGGATTTCTTTAAAAAAAAAATATTTTGTTGTTGTTGAAAATATACACAGCAGAATATACACCAATTCAACAATTTCTATATGCACTATTCAGTGATATTGATTACATTTCACCCTCCTTTTCTGAATTGTTCCTCCTGCATTAATATAATCTCCCTGCCTTCTAAGCTTTCTACCTAACCTTTCAAGTTGCTGTTGTCAATTTGATCCCATATACATAGTTCTATAAAAAAGCACAGTGCCCAAGGTAGACATTCTTTACTAATTAAGTTAAACTCTTCTTTGGTTTAAAGAAGATTTAAGGGGTATTTTTGGCTTAAGGTTTAAAGAGTTATCTCAGGGCAATAGTTATTTCAGGGGTTCATCCAGCCTCAATGAAAGAAAGCCTGGGTTCAATGATAATTTGAAATTCTGTGCTGCTTTCCTTATTTTGATCAGGATTCTTCTATAGAATATTTGATCAAAACGTTCAGTAATGGTAGCTGGGCACCATTCAGTTTTTCTGGTTTCATGGCAAAGAGGAGGTAGTTGCTCCTGGAGGCAGTTAAGCACACATTCCATTTCCGTGTCCTGTTCCTGACTGTCCTTCTTCCTATGTTGCTAGGTGAGTAGAAATCAACCGTTGTACCTTGGATGTCCACTTGTAAGCTTTTAAGACCCCGTGCACTACACAGTGAACTAGAAGATAGAAAACAAGGTGATATTAGGCCAATTAACTGGGATGTCCCATGAAACCATGACTCTGAACCAAGAAACCAAATCCCATGAGGTGTTTGGTTGTACATAAGTAGCCGCAACAGCTGCTCTTCTGTTGTTGTAAGTAAGTATATATATATATATCACACAACTTGACTGCTGCTTCCATGGACATTGATTGTTGATCCAAGTAGAATGAAATTGTTGACAACATTAATTTCTTCTCCATTTATCATGATGTTGTTTATCAGTCCGCTTGTAAGGATTTTTGTTTTGTTTTGTTTCATGTTCAGGCATAACCCATACTGAAGGCTGTAGTCTTTGACTTTCATCATTAAGTGCTTCTTTTTTTTCTTGGCAAGCAAAGTTGTGTCATCTGCATATCAATGGATGTTAATAAGTCTTCCTCCTATTCTGATGCTGCATTCTTCATATAGTCCAGCTTCTTGGATTATTTGTTCACCATACAGATTGAATTACTATGGTGAAAAGATACAACCCTGCCTCATAGCTTTTCCAGTTTTAAACCATGCAGATCACTAGTTGGTACATTCCATTCAGATTTGGCGAACAGTCAATACCATCAGTACACTCCCTAGAGATGATTACAGTGTTGCAACAGACTGACTGAAGTTAACCCTGTATTTACACTGGACGTAAAAAGACCTTGGATATATGGGAAAAGTCTTTATTTTAATGCTTAGTTCACTGTCTGGTTAGGTACAGAATTCTAGGTTGAAAATTATTTTCCCTCAGAGTGTAGAAGGCATCCATTGTTTTATGACAATCCTGCATCACTACTGAGAAGTCTAATCCCATTCATGTAAAGATTTCCAATTCTTTATATGTAACTTCTTTCCTCTGGAAGCTTTGGATATCTTCCCTCTGTCTCCCGTGTTCTAAAATCACATGATGTCTCTTAGTGTGGGCCTTTCATCCATTGTGCCCCTATTAATCTGGAAAGTAATATTCTTCAGTTCACAGATATGTTCTTTTTGATAATTTCCTGACCCTGATTATTTCTGTACTTTCTGTTATTCAGTTAGTGAACCCACTGGGATGCGTCTAATTTTTTCATCTTTCCCACCCCCTATTAACTATCTTCTTAAATTTAGACTTTAATTTGGGGGAGATATATTCAATTTTATATTTCAAATCTTCTATTGATGATTTGTCCCTGGGTGGTGCAAATAGTCAATGTGCTCAAATGCTAACAAAGATTAGGGGTTCAAGTCCACCCAGAAGCACTCAGAAGAAGGGCCCTCCAAACGTTATAATTTTTTTTTTTTTTTGCCAACTGGGCAACTTCCCTCACTATTTTCATAAGCGAGGTATGCCTGCGTTATTGTGTGGGTATGTTATTTACGTGGGCATGTTATTTATGAAAAATATGCACTTCCAAAAAACTGAGCCATTGAAAATCCAGTATAGCACAGTTATGCTCTGACATACATGTTGTTGCCATGAGTTATATCAACTCAACAACAACTGGTTAAGTGCTTATTGATTACTTAGTTGTGATTTTTTTAATGCTCAGTGCTGTTTCTCGTCCTCTGTTTCATTTTTAATAGCACTATGTTCTTGTTTCACAGTTGCAATATTGTTTTTCTTCTCTCTGCGGATATTAATTATGGATTCACAGAAGTTTTCTTCTGCTCTCTGTCTTGTAACTGATTCTGCAAGTTCCTTTCTCCTATTAATTTTGGTCTCTGCCTTTCATGTCTGTTGACTTTTGGCTGTCCATTCATGTTTGGAGTGAGGGACTAAAGAGCGTATTGGGTCAGGCTCATTGATTTATAGACCTCACTGTGGTGTAACTGCATAAGGAGCTAGCAGTTTCATTGCGGGGTACCAAAATGTCAGTGTCTGTAGGTCTTTTTTCTTTGCCTGGTGAATTTCCCTGGAGAACTCTTGTAGACTCCCGCCTAGAGAAGGGTTATAGAAAGCCTGTTTTTCTGGGAGATACAATAGGGGAGTACCTCATGTTCAGAATACAGACTTTCACTTCATTCCCCTGATTTCAATGCAGCATTTCATCCCAGTACCTAATGTCTCTGAACATAGAGCCTCTCTGATTTAACCTCAGCAGAGAGCAAAATTGAAGAAGTTCAGCCAGGAGAGTGGAAGTGAGGGAAGGGGCAATTCCTGGTTGCACGGGCTCAGAGAAGAAATTGGGGGATAGTGTCTAACTTCTCCTATTTGTAGCTCACCCATTCTCCCACCTTCTCAGATACCAGATGCCTCTGATTCTTAAGCATCTTCCGTGCTTTCTGTTGGCAACCACTCTGAAGGCACTTAGGGCACAACCTTTGCTTTCTGCTGAGTCCGTAATATTCTTGCGAGTGCTTTCTGTCCTTCAAAGTGTTCAAATCTCTTGTCTGCCTCACCTCCTCAATTTGTTCTGCCTGTCCATGGATTTATGCCTTTTTTAAAAATCCCTTTGCACATATTTTAGTGTAGTTTGCAAGGACACGGAGATAAATAAAATGCATGTGTTTAATTAGTCATTTTTGACTGGCACCTTTGAGCCTTCCCTTTCTTATAATCAAAATGAGGTACTTTGATAAAAGCTAACACTCTATGAATCTGAAATTCTATGACTCCATGACTGTAAATAAGTGCTTCATTGTATGGAAGTGATTCTAAGAATTGCCAGAATTCAAACCATATGGGAATTACTACAGCATGGGTCACCAGGAGAGGTTTGATCTTAGAAGTGGGGACAGGGACAGTGTGTGGGGGGATTGGATGGATGAAGAGAAGAGTCAGGGAAAAGCCTAACTGAATGCACAGAAAGGCTGTGACCAAGGAAGGGAAAGGCACACACGGAGGAGTAACAAAAAGCAAAAAGTTGGATATTCACCAGGTATGTATTCAGTGTTTGCCCTAGAGGGCCTGGATTTTCTGGATGGTGCAAACAGTTAATGCACTCAGCTGCTAAACAAAAGGTAAGAGGTTCAAATCTACTCAAGGTGCCTTGGAATGAAAAGCCTGGTGATCTAAAACAAAATTTTTTTGTTGTTGTTGTTGAAAACACTATGGAGCACAGTTCTACTCTGAAATACATGGGATTATCGTGAGTCAGAGTCAACTGGATGGTAACTGCTTTTTCTGGTAGAGGCCTGCCTGGAAATGCGAAAATTGAACTTAATTGCAGTAAGAAATGTCACTCTTGAAAAATAATATAATATTGTTACCAAAAAGTATTTATTTTCATATAAATTTAGCACAATTCTTGTTCATATCATTTCTCTTTAAAGTCAATTGAAAAAGAATAGTTATTCTAAAGAAAACTTTTCTTAGTGTGATATTATTTTGAGAATACTGAATTTTTGAGGCAAAATGTAATTTTGATGTCATATTTTATATGCCTTTTAATTTTTTATAGGTTTTATTATTGTATGCATATAACTTGAAGCCCCTGAAGATTGTAGATGTTAGACATCCCAGTTCCAGCAATTTATTTGTTGGGTCTTTCATTGTTCCACTGAACAGGCAAGTAAAGATAACTAATGTACAATTCTCTAACCTTCTGTGATGATATCTCATAAGAACAGATTGGTTCAATAATTTACAAGGTAAAGCACAAGAGAACTTTTAAAAGACATTTTAAGAAGAATCTTCCTTTTACTCAGAGGAGTATCGTATTACAGTGGTTGAGAGTACCGACTCTGAGTCCAGCCGGCTTTGTTTAAATTCCAGTTGTGCCCCTCACTACCTGCACAACCTATGACAGGTTAATTAACCTCTCTGTACCTCAGTGTCCTTATCAGTGAAATGGGAATAATAATAATAGTACCTAGGGGTTTTGGAGGAACATTTACTATCACTTCATGAAGATTATACAAGAGTACAGAGGTGTTGCCTGTACTATATTTTGCCCATAATTTTGATACATTTAAAAAAATAACTTATTGTCGCTCTGTATTGGGTTACAGAATTAAGCCCAAACCCTACCACCTCCATTGCCTCACCTTTCCCTCTTTACAGAATCTTATATTATCCCCTAAGTCAAAAGTGTCTGCTGCATCCAGGCTGTTTTCCTCCCTCTCCATGACATATCTCTAACTTTTGCTTATGCCTAGTTTCTCTCTTTTCCCATTTCCCTTAACCTAATTCCTCATTTAAAAGTTTTTTTCATTGCTTACACAATTTCTTTTCTATTGACATATATGTATATAAAGGAGCCCTAGTGGCACAGTGGTTAAAGCGATCAACCGCTAACCAAAAAGTCAGTGGTTCGAAACCACCAGTGGGTCCATGGGAGAAAGATGTGGCAGTCTGCTTCCATAAAGATTACAACCTTGGAAATTCTACGGGGTCTCTATGAGTCAGAATTGACTCAACGGAAGTGGGGTTTTTTTTGGTACATATAACCAACAAAACTGAACCCATTGCCATCGTGTTGATTTCGACTCATAGAGACCCTATAGGACAGAGTAGGACTGCCCCCATACAGTTTCCAAGGAGCACCTGGTAGCTTTGAACTACCAACCTTTTAGTTAGCAGCCGTAACTCTTAACCACTATGCCACCAGGGTATACATATATACACATGGACTGGGTGGTGTTTCGCTCTGTTGTGCCTAGGGTTGTTATGAGTCAGAACCGACTCAATAGCACCTAACAACAATAACATATGTATGTATGTGTTTGTATGTATATATATATATATATATATATATATATATATATACACATAACAAAGCATTTGCTATTTAACATTTTTACATGCACAGTTAAGTGAAATTAGTTACACTCATCATGTTGTGCACCCATTACCACTCTTTTCAGATTTCTTCATCACCCTTTACAGAAGCTCAATGCCCACTAAGGAGTGACTCCCTCTTCCTCCTCCCTCCCACACCTGGTAACCACTAATAAACTTCAGTCTCTATACATTTGCTTACTCTAGGTATTTCATGTAAGTGGTATCATACAATATTTGTCTTTTTGTGACTGACCAATTTTACTCCACATAATATTTTTAAGGCTTATCCATGTTGTAGCATGGAAATAACCTAAATGTCCATCAGCAGATGAATGGTGAAACAAAATGTGGTGTACGCATACAATGTCATGTGACTCAGCCTTGTGGGATCATACAGCATTTGTCCTTTTGTGACTGAACTGTTCACTCAGCATAGCGTTTTCAACATTCGTCCATTTTGTAGCATGGAGACAACATAAATGCCTATTAGCAGATGAATGGTGAAACAAAAGGTGGTACATACGCATCAGATAAAATGACTCAGCCATAAAGAGAAATGAAGTCCTAATACATGCTAGTTAATTTCTTTTTGATTCCAATGCTCATTGTCCTTGGGACTTGGCCTTCATTTTTTAGTTGTAAGATGGAAGTAATAATACCTGCTCTGCCTAACTTTTGGGGTTATTGTTAGGATCAAGGTAGTCAAAGTATAAGAACATGCACTGAAAAGCTAAAAGCACTGGATGAATGTCAGGTGTCATTCCAACTCCTGTGTCTGTTACAGTGGCAGCAAGTGTGCCACTCTCTGACCTGTGACGCGTCTCGTAAGTACTTAGTGAGTGGGGAATTGGTGCTTCTCTGTCCTTCCTTGAGGAGTCTTGTTCTTGTTCCAACATTTTCATTTTGACAGACTTCTTGGCCTCCCTATGAAATAGAATAAAACAAGAGCTGTTTCAAGAGCTGGCGGAACTTCAATTATTCACTCCATTTTCTCTTTCTTTTTTTTCCTTCAGTGAAATAGCAGAAAACCTAGGCATAGGTCATATACCAGCATATCTAAGCAATAAAATTAGGAAATTATGCACTTGCCTTGCAAATCCAGAACTACATAATGAAAATGATTTAATTTCTTTAGAAGAGAATGTAATCAAACTGACAGGCTTCTTTTTCTATGCCAAAAAGCTCTTCATTCTGTGTGTTTATGATTAGCAGTGGGGTTACTAAAATTAAGGACATATTCTTATCACTGAGACCTTCACAGAGATGGTACCTGACAATCTTTCATCTGAAATGTTCTTGGTGGCACTGTCAAAAGGGATTGTTTCTCTGTCCCCGGGTGGCATCCCTGTGTTCTTGAGTGACAAAATCAGTATGTGGGGAGTTACTCTTGTTGACCATCCTTTAGTAGGCAATATGAGAGTAAAATTGGGTAAAAAATAGGCCAGAAAAGAGGGAGCTTGGATAACCTGCAAATTGGGCAAACCTCCTCTTTAGTTCACTTCTGTTCCTCATCTCTTAGTTAAATTCTCATAAGGAAAAATGTATTTTAATCCTTTACATTTTTCTTACAGCAACAAAAGAAAAGATAGTGGTCTCAATAAACATATATAAAGATTTCTGTATGGGAAAGACTTATTAAGGTCTATCTGAATGGTAGTTACGCTGTTTTGATCAAGTTCTCTACCTCTGCCTTTAAACTCCATATTAACCAAGGGCCTACTGTCACCCACATTTTTACTTATCACTTCGTCCTGCCCTCCAGACCATGGCAGACTGGGCTAGAGAGTACTCGCAAGTCAACAGATGAGAGCAGAGGCTGTGGGCAGCTAGTCAAATATAAAAAGAATGCTGGATGCTTTTTTGTAGTACCAAGGTAGAGGCCAAATGAAGCTGGATCAGGTATTGACCTAGAAGGGGAAGATACATGTGGGAGAGAAGGGAGGTCAGTAGCAAGACAGGCTACAAAGGCAGGAGCAAGTGAGGTCATGGGGTTTGGGCCTAACACTGAGCCTGTGGGTCATCTGATGGGTGCTTCTTGCACAGAGGTCCAACATGCCCGGCCTGGCCCCAGTCTGCTCTTTACAGAGCTAGATGGGACCATTTACTTCTGTAACAGACAGTGCAGTTCTGGACTTCATTAACAATCTGCAACCCAAACATAAAAGAACTGTTTATACTTCTTACAGTTACAGCTTTGTTTTATTTGGAACAGAAACAAGAATTTTTTCTCTGGCTATTAGAATGAGGAATGGTGTTTTAGAATACAGTCTTACCTTTATATAGCTCTTAATGGTTGCGACTATATATAGCTATGTCATTTGATCCTTACAAAAACCCTGTGATTTAAATGAGGTGGATTTTATTATTCTTGTCTTGCAGTAGGAGGAATCTCAGGGTTGGAGAGGTTAAGTGACTCTGTAGGTAGGGGTCCCATGGCTAGTGTGTGATGGAACCAAGAATAGACTTGATTTCTTTGAGTCTTAAACTTGTTCTCTCTCTAGTGCATCAGGGGGCTTTTTTGGCATCGATGACCCATTTTTGATGGGTAAGCTTTCCAAATAAACAAAGCAGACTCCAACATTTTAGCAACAGGTCTTTACATTTTAACTGTTGCCTTTTTATAATAAAGTTTCCAAAACATACTATATCATTTCGGATCCCTTTATATATAAATAAAAGTACTTTTTATGTTTTATTTCTGAGAATCGTTGTTAGTATAATCACGTATTATACCATACTGCAGATGAGGATACTGTGGAAAAAGAGAACTGGCATTCTCAACATAGTCCGGATGTCAGTGTACTCTTTCGGATCATTTACTTCTTTCTTATGAAAATTTTCTCCTTCTCTGAATGGAGACACACACACACAGTATGTCTGTAGTGTGGAGCTCCTGAGGGCTATGCAGGTGGCTATTTGCCCCTTCAAACTTTCCATCTTCTGACTACATTGGTTCACTTTTGGCTTCAGAGCATCCTCTGTTCACTGAGCTGCGCCCCCCGAATCTTTCCATTTTTAGCATCCTTGTCACTGTATGCTCTGTCCTTCTAGGATTTTGCATTTCTTTCTTTCTTGATTCTTCTCCCCACACAAACAACACACTTATCTGTTGTGGGCTCATTGACTAGCCTTTTAAAGCCATTGCTAACTTGTCATAATTCTTCTTAACTTCACGTCAACCAGTCAACCGCAGCCTAGCATTAAGATTTGTATTGGAGTAAATCTCTTTATTATTGCCTGGAGTTTCTTTGGCTACGTGGATATGTATTTTCTTTCTTTCTTTTTCTCTTACGCAATATTTTGGATGTGTACCTTTATTCCATTGTAACTAATTCAGTTCATAATTATACATTTTATCTAAGGTTATAACTAGATCATAAATATTATGAGGGTTAGGATTGTTTCTTTTTGGTTGTGGTTGGGTCTCTAGTACTCAGAAGAGTTCCAGGTGGCTAGCATGTACTCAGTAAGTATTTGTTGAATGAAGGAATGATTGAATAAATGATGTTTGTAGATGTCAGAATTCTAATCTTTAAATAACTGAAGGCTTACTGAACATATATTATTGAGTATGAAAATAAATGAAAACCTCTTAACTTTTCTAATAAAATACATATATTTTTGTTACTTTTAGAGTTATTTCAGTACATGAGAAGCTATCTAATCTTGCGCAAATAGCTGAAATATCATTACCAAGAGTTCCTGAGATTACTTCAGATGAAAGCATAACCGAAATAGAAGCAATAGAAGAGAAATCAATTGATACAGAAATGGAAGTAAGTTATTAAATAATGGAAAATTACCTTACTATTGTAGGATGAATGGCATTATACATAATTACTTAAATTATTATTATTATTTGTTGTTGTGGTTAGGTGCCATCGAGTCAGTTCTGACTTATATCGACCCTGTGTAAAACAGAAGGATACACTGCACAGTCCTGCACCATCCTCACAGTAATCGCTATGCTTGAGCCCGTTGTTGCAGCCACTGTGTCAGTCCATCTCATTGAGGGGCTTCCTCTTTTTTGCTGAACCTCTGCTTCACCAAGCATGATGTCCTTCTGCAGTGACTCTTCCCTTCTGATAACGTGTCCAAAGTGTGTGAGACGTAGTCTCACCACTTTTGCTTCTAAGGAACATTCTGGCTGTGCTTCTTCCAAGACAGATTTGTTTGTTCTTTTGGCAGTCCACGATATATTCAATATTCTTCGCCAACACCATAATTCAAAGGGGTCAATTCTTCTTCAGTCTCCTTATTCATTGTGCAGCTTTTGCATGCGTATGAGGCGATTGAAAACACCATAGCTTGGGTCAGGCACACCTTGGTCTTCAAGGTGACGTCTTTGTTCTTTAACACTTTAAAGAGGTCTTTTGCAGAAGATTTGCCCAATGAAATGTGTCATTTGATTTTTTGACTGCTGCTTCCGTAGGTGTTGATTGTGAATCCAAGTAAAATGAAATCCTTGACAACTTCAGCTTTTCCCTATTTATCATGATGTTGCTTAGTGGTCCAGTCGTGAGGATTTTTGTTTTCTTTATGTCGAGATGTAATCCATACTGAAGGCTGTGGTCTTTGATCTTCATCAGTAAGTGCTTCAAGTCTTCTTCACTTTCAGCAAGCAAGGTTGTGTCATCAGCATAATACAGGTTGTTAATGAGTCTTCCTCCAATCCTGATACCTCGTTCTTCATATAGCCCTACTTCTTGTATTATTTGCTCAGCAAACAGATTGAATAAGTACGGTGAAAGAATGCAACCCTGACACACATCTTTTCTGAATTTAAACCACTCAATATCCCCTTGTTCTGTTCGAATGACTGCCTCTTGATCTATGTACAGGTTCCTCTTGAGCACAATTAAGTGTTTCTGGAATTCCCATTCTTCACAATGTTATCCATAATTTGTTATGATCCATACAGTGGAATGACTTTGCATAGTCAATGAAACACAGGTAAACCTCTTTCTGGTATTCTCTGCTTTCAGCCAGGATCCATCTGACAACAGCAATGATATCCCTGATTCAACTTCCTCTTCTGAATCCGGCTTGAATTTCTGGCAGTTCCCTGTCAATGCACTGCTGCAACTGCTTTTGGATGATCTTCAGCAAAATTTTATGATATTGCTTGATGATTTCTGCATTTGATTGGATCACCTTTCTTTAGAATGGGTATAAATATGGATCTCTTCCAGTCAATTGACTAGGTAGCTGTCTTCCAGATTTCTTGGCATAAATGAATGGGCACTTCCAGCACTGCATCCATTTGTTGAAACATCTCAGTGGGTATTCTGTCAATTCCTGGAGCCTTGTTTTTTGCCAATGCCTTCAGTGCTGCTTGGACGTCTTCCTTCAGTGCCATTGGTTTTTGATCATATGCACCTCCTGAAATGGTTGAACGTCAACCAATTCTTTTTGATACAATAACTGTGTATTCCTTCTATCTTCTGTTGATGCTTCCTGGGTCATTTAATATTTTCCCTGTAGAATCCTTCAGTATTGTAACTCGAGGCTTGAATTTTTTCTTCAGTTCTTTTAGTTTGAGAAATGCTGAGTGTGTTCTTCGTTTTTGGTTTTCTAACTTCAGGTCTTTGCACATTTTGTTATAATACTTTACTTTGTCTTCTCAAGCCACCCTTTGAAATCTTCTGTTCAGCTGTTTTACCTCATCATTTCTTCCATTAGCTTTAGCTACTCAACTTCAAGAGCAAGTTTCAGGGTCTCTTTTGACATCCATTTTGGTCTTTTCTTTCTCTCCCAGTAGTTACATGAGCTCTTTCATATGTTCATCCATAAATTTTTACCCAAGTGTTCGTATTTCTCAAATTATCTCTTAATTCTATTTTTTCTTCCTGGAGCCTCCCATCCTCCTGCTCCAACTGAGGACTGGTTGCTCTCTGTGCCTGCTGCACAACAAATTCTGGACACCCCTCCCCACCTTTTTGCTGTTTTTGAAGTTGGATTCCCAGCTACTTGGATTCAGTCCCTTGTTTTACTTCCCTGAAAGCTTTTAGGATCGTCTCTTTATTTTTGGTCTGGTGTATCTTTTTTTCTTATTTTATGCTAGGTTAATATTTGGTTACCAGTAACAACACATTTTTAGTTCTTAGAGGATTTTATTGGTATGATTTTTTTTTCTTGTTTCCCTCATTTGTGCACTTTTATTATATGAAAGTGTCAAAGTTGCCAACTCTCATGATTTTCACATTACACCTGTTGGAACTACAGTCTGAATTCATCAGTAGAGTGAATGAATGCATTTTTCATTATTGTGACACCAATGAGTCCAGCTCGTTGAGGATCTATCAGGCGAGTACAGTTGGCCTTTACAAAATGTCAGTTTCTAGCATTTGTGGCTCCTGTGCTCTGTGCTTAGATTTGTCATAGAGCAGATGTCTTAGAATTTTGGTTGCACATCCTTTCCAGTGTCCTCAGATATTACAACATGAATTACCACCAGATGTTTAATTACGTTTAATTACACCCATTGCTGTCGAGTCAAGTTCAACTCATAGCAACCCTATAGGACAGAGTAGAACTGCCCCATAGGGTTTCCAATGAGCAGCTGGTGAATTTGAACTGACAACCTTTTGGTTAGCAGCTGAGCTCTTAACCACTGTGCCACTAGGGCCCCATGTTTAATTACACACACACACACACCCCCACACACACCCACACCCTATATAAACCCATTGCTGTGTAGTCGATTCCAACTCATAGCAACCCTATAGGAGAGAGTACCTGTAGGGTTTCCAAGGCTGTAATCTTTATGGAAGCAGACTGCCACATCTTTCTCCCACGTAGTGCCTGGTGGGTTTGAATGGCCTACCTTTCGGTTAGCAGCCAAAACACTTAACTACTGCACCACCAGGGCTCCTCATAAATGTGTTTGTGTGTGTACATATAATTTCTTTCCATAAAGTACATGATTATCCTTTCATGTCTCAGAGAACTCGGGCCTCTTTTCATTTTTTAATTTCTTTTCTAGATCAGGTACAATCAGCTTCTTAGTCACAGTCTATACTTATGGATACTTATGGAATTTCTGTCTTTGAGCCACAGTCCAGATATTCTTTGCTGAAATTGTCCCTAAATTCACTGTTATATAGTTTATATGTGGAAAATAATTATTTTCTCCTGAATCCATTTGTCTTTTCAGCTTAGATTGTCTGAAGCAGGATAGTGTGCATCTGTGAGAGTAAGGATTCTAGATTATGCTCTGTCTCTCAGCTTTACTACCTAGGGTTAGTTGCTTAGTGTTTCCTGGGACTCATCTTCCTCTCATCTCTAAAATAAATGATCTTTTCAGTCAAATACTGCCCTGAGGTAGGGAGATGAGCCCCTGGGTCGGAATAAGAGTCAGCAGAACTTCTCTGGGACTCAGATGCAGATTCAAATATATCCAAAATCTGAGCCAGTTGGTTGACTGAAAATAAAAATAAATCAGGAATAAATATAGGTTTGTGGGAGGTGGAGCTTGAATAGAAACTGAGGGAGAAATCCAGAGAAATCACTTTGCCTTAATCGACGTTTGCGACTTGCTTTCACGCCCTGGCTGGAGTGGTCTGTGCGAATGGGTCAGCCCTTGAGTAGAGCAAACTCCTTTTAGTCTTGGCATTCTCCTCTGTATTTTTGGATTGTCTTCCAACCGAGAAAGTGTTTCTTCAACTTTAAAATAGGGAATTTTTAGATATGGTCCAGTTTTGTCCATTCTGTATATGAAAGAACATCATCAAATGGAAGAAAAACAAATATTGGTTTAGATGAATTGGCAAGCAAATTAGTTCATGACATTTGGAAGTTGAGAAAGTAAAATAACAAATTTTTCTTCTTTCTGCAATACTAACCAGTGCTTTAAAAAAAAAAAAAAAAACTGGATTCTGGGTTATATCAAATAAATCCCATTGACTAAATGTGCCAGTTTGTTGTCATGACAACCTTCACTTGAAGCTAATTAGAAGTTAACTAGGACACTTGAAGAGATCGATTCTGGCCTGAAATTGGACAGGATTTCATAAACTCTCTAATCTGTTTATTTTGGCAACAGTACGGCATTTTTGATAGGTGATTGAATTTAAGGGCCAGAAAATGTGCCTTGGGTTGATATGGGGAGATGGTGAATCTTGTTCTCTTTCTCACTCCCTTTCTTTTTTTTTTTCAAAATCCCTAAAGTATAAAGTAAGCCAAGAACCTCAGAACACAGATATTAATTTAAGATGTATTGTGAGGGCTACAGAACAGGTGTTCCAATCATTTCTGGCTAGAGAACCTTGTATGTCCTTCTTCTAAAGTGAGCAACACTGGCTTGGAATGGCTGACTTATTTTAACCTGTCATTCACTGCTTATGGAGAATATTCAGAACATATCAGGTGCTTTAAAGCATATGAAAGATGCAAACCATTTCAATTTTAAGACACAGACACCTTATTTAGAATGATAGCGCTGATATGAAAAGTTTTAAATATGTTCACCAAGCTACCAAAGGTTAGTTCAGCAAACATGTCTGTATTACACAAGACAATTAACCACTGCAACACCAGGGTGAAAACACATAGCAAAGTACAATTTGAGATTAGGATCAATTCACGAATGATTTTGGAGGTTACTGTGTGCTTCAAGGATTTCATTTTACTTGGATCCACAATCAACACCCGTGGAAGCAGCAGTCAGGAAATCAAATGATGCATTGCATTGGACAAATCTGCACCAAAAGACCTCTTTAAAGTGTTAAAAAGCAAAGAGGTCACTTTAAGGTCTAAGGTGTACCTGACCTAACCCGTGGTGTTTTCAGTCGCCTCAAATGCATGCAAAAGTTGGACAACGAATAAGGTATACCAAAGAAAAATTGACGCCTTTGAGTTGCGGCACTGTCAAAGAATATTGAATATACCATAAACTACCAAAAGAATGAATAAATCTATCTTGGAAGAAGTACAGCCAGAATGCTCCTTAGAAGCAAGGATGGCGAGACTTCATCACACATACTTTGGACATATTTTCAGGAGGGATCAGTCCCTGGAAAGGAACATCATGCTTGGTAAAGTGGAAGGTCAGTGAAAAAAAGGAAGACCCTTAATGAGATGACACAGCGGCTGCAACAATGGGCTCCAGCATAACAATGATTGTGAGGATGGCGCAGAGCCGGGCAATATTTCGTTCTGTTGTACATAACGTCACTATGAGTTGGAACCAATTCAACAGCACATAACAATAACAACTATGTGCAACAATTTCCCAGGTTTGGGAAGGTAAGGACACACAGAAATCCATATAAGTGGGTCCCTCTCATGGAAGAGCTTTACCATTGTATAAGTACAGCCGCAAGTACCCAGATGTCATTCATAACAAGCCCAGACACCTGGAAGCTGTCTCTAGCAAAGCATGGCATTCAAAGAACCATCAATATGATGTTCAAAACTGTTGAAAATAATCTAAATCTTTACAGAGTCTCTCATACATTTCTATGAGAAATCCCAGAGTAATCCTTTCATAATACCGAGTAAAACTTCTTTTAAATCTTCTTTTGCAGCAAAACTTCTTTTAAATTTTCTTTTGCTTAATTGTCTTGTTCTTGGTACCTCTCTGACAGCAACAGCAGCTCTCCAACATCTGCCTCATTTGACTTGATCTCCTAAATAAAACTTTCCACCCAACTCGGTCTGTACAGAGTGTTTTGTTTCTTCTCCCCCTCCTGCTTTAGCTCAGCTCTTCATTATGCAGTTGACCTTAGCATCTCTGACTTTTTTTTCTATTGCCCCCATTACAAGCATATGTCATTTTATTGTGTTTTGCTTGATTGCTCTTCGCAGATAGTGCATTTTTTACAAGTTGAAGATTTGTTGCAACCCTGCATCGAGCAAGTCTGTCCGCGCCATTTTTCCAACAACACTTGCTTACTTCATGTCTCTGTGTCACATTTTGGTAATTCTCACAACATTTCAAACTTTAGCAGTATTATTATATCTGTTATGATGATCTGTGATGAATGATCTTTGATGTTGCTATTATAATTGTTTTGGAGCACCACAAACCATGCCCATATAAGATGGCAAAATTAATCGATAAATGTTGTGTGTGTTCTGACTGTTCTACCAGCCAGCCATTCCCTGTCTCTTTCCCTATCTTTAGGCCTCCCTATTTCCTGAGACATGACAGTATTGAAATTAGACCAATTAAAAACTCTACAAAGGCCTCTAAGTGTTCAAGTGAGAGGAAGAGTCACGTGTCTCTCACTTTAAATCAAAAGCTAGAAATGATCAAGTTTAATGAGGAAGGCATGTCTGAAGCTGAGATAGGCCAAAAGCTAGGCCTCTTGCACCAAACAGTTAGCCGTGCTGTGAATGCAAAGGAAAACTTCTTGAAGGAAGTTAAAAGTACTACTTCAGCGAACACATGAATGATAAGAAAGTGAAACAGCCTAATTGCTGATATGGAGAAAGTTATAGTGATCTGGATAGAAGATCAAACAAGCCACAACATTCCCTTAAGCCAAAGCCTAATCCAGAGCAAGGCCCTAACTTTCTTCAAGTATATGAAGGCTGAGAAAGGTGAGGAAGCTAAAGAAGAAAAGTTTGAAGCTATCAGAAGTTGGTTCATGAGATTAAGGAAACAAGCCATCTCTATAACATCAAAGTGCAAGGTGAAGCAGAAGGTGCTAATGTAGAAGCTGCAGCAAGTTATCCAGAAGATCGAGCTAAGATAATTGATGAAGGGGGCTGCATTAAACAACAGATTTTCAATGTAGATGAAACAGCCTTATACTGGAAGAAGATGCCATCTAGGACTTTCATAGCTAGAGAGGAGAAGTCAATGCCTGGCTTCAAAGCTTCAAAGGACAGGCTTACTCTCTTGTTAGGGGTTAATGCAGCTGATGACTTTAAATTGAAGCCAATGCTCATTTACCATTCTGAAAATTGTAGGGCCCTTAAGGCGTTATGCTAAATCTACTCTGCTCAGACTCTATAAATAGAACAACAAAGCCTAGATTACAGCACTTCTGTTTACAACATGGTTTACTGAATATTTTAAGCCCACTGTTGAGACCTACCACTCAGAAAAAAAGATCCCTTTCGAAATATTACTGCTCATTGACAATGCACCTGGCCAACCAAGAGCTCTAATGGAGATGTACAAGGAGATTAATGTTGTTTTCATGCCTGTTAATACAACATCCATTCTGCAGCCCATGAATCAAGGAATAATTTTGACTTTTAAGTCTTTTTATTTAAAAAATACATTTCATAAGGCTATAGCTGCCATAGGTAGTGATTCCTCTGATGGATCTGGCGAAAGTAAATTGAAAACCTTCTGGAAAGAATTCACCATTCTAGATGCCATTAAGAACATTCATGATTCATGGGAGGAGATCAAAATATCAATATTAACAGGAGTTTGGAAGAGTTGATTCCAACCCTCGTGGATGACTTTGAAGGGTTTAAGACTTCAGTAGAGGAAATAACTGCAGATTAGGTAGAAATAGAAAGAAAACTAGAATTAGATGCGAAGCCTGAAGATATGACTGAATTGCTACAATCTTATGATAAAACTTTAACAGATGAGGAGTTGTTTCTTATGAATGAGCAAAGAAAGTGGTTTCTTGAGATGGAATATGCTCCTGGTGAAGATGCCGTAAACATTGTTGAGGTGACAACAAAGGACTTAGAATATTACATAACCTTAGTTGATAAAGCAGCGGCAGGGTTTGAGAGGATTGACTCCAATTTCGAAAGAAGTTCTCCTGTGAGTAAAATGCTATCAAACAACATCGTGTGCTACAGAGAAATCTTTTATGAACCAAAACCCGCTGCCGTCAAGTAGATTCCAACTCATAGTGACCCTATAAGACAGAGTAGAACTGCCTCGTAGAGTTTCCAAGGAATGCCTGGTGGATTTGAACTGCTGACCTTTTGGTTAGCAGCTGCAGCTCTTAACCACTACACCACCAGGTTTTCCTCTTTCATGAAAGGAAGAGTCAATTTATGTGGTAAACTTCGTTGTCTTATTTTAAGAAATCACCATAGCTACCCCCAACCTTCAGCAACCACCATCATAATCAGTCAGCAGCCATCAATGTAGAGGCAAGACCCTCCACTAGCAAAAAGATTATGACTCACTGTAGGCTGAGAAGACAGCTAGCATTTTTTAACAATAAAATATTTTTAAATTATGGTATTACATTGGAAGCAGCAGTCAAGAAATCAAATGACATATTTATCGCATTGGGCAAATCTGCTGCAAAAGACCTCTTTAAAAAGTGTTCAAAAGCAAAGATGCCACTTTGAGGACTAAGGTGCAACTGACCCAAGCCGTGATATTTTGAGTCACCTCATATGCATGTGAAAGCTGGGCAATGAATGAGGAAGACAAAAGAAGAATTGATGTCTTTGAATTACGGTGTTAGCAAAGAATATTGAACATACCATGGACTGCCAGAAGAACAAACAAGTCTGCCTTGGAAGAAGTACAGCTAGAATTCTTGGAAGCAAGGATGGCGAGACTTTGTCTCGCATACTTTGGACATGTTATCAGGGAGGGATCAATCCCTGGAGAAGGGCATCATGCTTGGTAAGGTAGAGGGTCAGTGAAAAAGATCCTCAATGAGATGGGTTGACACAGTGGCCGCAACAATGGGCTGAGGCATAGCAACGATTGTGAGGATGACGCAGAACCAGGAAGTATTTTGTTCTGAGTCAGAACCAACTTGATGGGACCTAACAACAGCGGCATTGTTTTTTTAGACATAATGCTATTATGCACTTAATAGACTACAGTATAATGTCAATATAACTTTTACATATACTGGGAAACAAAAAACAGTTCTCATGACTTACTTTATTGCGATGGTCTGGAACCAAACGCACAATATCTCTGAGGTATCTGAGGTATACCTGTATCTAAATTCTGTACTATACAGGAGGGTAAGGCTGCTGAAACCTTCCCTTCTCAGTGCTATGGACTATTGATGTAATCTATTCTGATTTATTATTTTTAAATCTCTTTTTTCATATAGATGTGTGTGTGTGTTGAAAGATAAAGAGAATGTTGATCTGGACTTTGTACTTGCTTAAATAGCTTATTATTTATTATTAGGTGCCGTCAAGTTGGTTCTGACTCATAGTGACCCTATGCACTTCAGAACAAAGCACTGCCTGATCCTGCACAATCCTTACAATTGTTGTTATGGTTGAGCCCATAGTTGCAGCCTATACAGCAATGAAAACGAGGCTGGGTTTAGGGGGTGAGAGGAGGTGAAGATAGCACCTGGAGGGACATCTCATGATCCACTCTGCATTTTCCTAAGATAACCTTGGTGGCATATGAAGAAGGGATTTGGGAAGCAAGAGTCTGAAGGCTGGAAAACAATTTAGGAAACTTTGTTCATGTGGTAGGTAAAAGGTGATGAGTATTTCAACTAAGTTGAAGAATTGTGTTCGAGATGACACAAAAGGCCTTCTGTCATAAAATTAACAGATGCTCCTTGTAAGGGAAGAATGGCAAAGACTGAGCAAGGTTCATTCCCATCCTACCCCCTCCCATGCCAACTTGAGGACACCTCCAACAACTTTCTGACTGGGATGGATGAGCTCCTGTGCTTTCCCTGTCTTCATTTCTGTGGTAGCAGGGTTGTGTGTGCTATTTTCACCACAATATCACAGAATAAGCCCATTTCAGATGTGTATGTGGTTTGCCTCAAATAATGTCAGAGAAATAGGATGTTGTTAAGGCAAATTTTCTGTTTGAGAAGTGTTGAGACAGCTAGTGGAAGGCATTTAAAAAGTAACATGGCTCTCGTCATCTGTTAATATGACACGACTAATGTGTCATTTTGCTTGACAGCTCTCGAGGAAATAGTGAAAACTTTTACATATATGTAAGGAAAATATACTTTAATCAGTCCTAAGAACTCAATTAAAAACAGATATAAATAGAAGGAATGTAGAAGTGAATGTGTGCTTCCCACTGTCTAGTAAAGTAGACCATGAGTCTGGAAAGTTCATCACAGGAAACTAGTGTACCCCAATCAGTGCTGGGTATCTTGTCTGCCCTCCCTCCTTTCCAGTCCCAATGAAGCCAGCCTACTTTTGGCCACCATCACTTCCTGCCCAAACAGTTTGAGTAGTCTTCTAGCAAATTTCTCTTCCTCTAATCTCTTCCCAGTCCAGTTCACCTTTTAAACTATGGCCTTTTTTAGCAATCTCTGATCATTATTCCCTCAATCCAATGCCTCTCAATTTCTCACACAATAAAATCCAAATTCCTTACTTTTACATGACCTGTTATAAATTTACTTCTTGAGCCATATTTCTTACCACAAAGCTCCTCTTTCCTCCCCCTTCACCACCAAGCTTCATAGACATACCTGCAGGAAAAGACCATATCAGATTCCTTATGTTCCTTGAATGAAACCACTGCTCTTAGCTTATATGGCTCTTTCCACCCAGAGTGCTCTTGTCCCTGGTCTCTGCCACTTGAAATCCTACTACTCCTTAAAGGCTCAGTTTATATGGCCCTCTCTTCATGAAATATTCCCTGTTCATCATAGTTAGAATTATTCTTTCCCACATTTAGGCTCCTGTAACACATCATAACTATCTTTACTCTGACCACATTCTACTTGGTATTTTATTTAGCTATGGACTAATCTACTTCTCTCAGTAATTGTAATCTTTGTGAGGATAGGATGCTTTTCATCTTTGTGTCCGAAAGTAATACAATGCCTTCAATATTTGTGTTGAATTTAATTGAATAAAGTATAGTTTTGGAACTCTAAAATGTCATTTTTTCTATTTTTATGCCTTTGTTAAAACAAACACAAGTTCACTTGTTGTTTGCCTCTTTAAGGTTTTCACCAGCATTGTTCAGTTAAAATTTCAAAAAATGAATTTACTTCCATCATTAATATTCTGAATGCTAATACATGAATTTACCAAAAATATCATAAAATCAAATTGTTGCTCCCTTCAGGGCTGGACCCTGGCAACATTGTGAAGTAGGCATTGATTGTCTCTGAGGGTCTTTAAGCTGTGACTCCTTTGTAAATAAAAACGAAAGAAAGAAGGAAAACTAATTATACTAGCTCAAGTGAAATAGATTTAGTGGAGAGGCAGTATTTGTAAGGGTACAATAAGTAAGCTTATATATAGTCAAGGACTGGAAACAAAACCTGGTGAGCCACACAGAAAATGAAACTGGAGAGTCAGGAGCCAAGGCTGCCCTCAGTCCCACTGGGAGGCCTAAGTTCTCAGCCATCTCTGCTTCCCTCCTCTTACTCATCTTGCCTATGGTCCAATGACTGCCTTCTCTAGCTCTTCATGGAGACCTCTTAGCTCACATGGCCAGTACTGACTGCAGCTCTCCTCTGTTGTCCTTCCTTATATGAAATCACAGTGATAGAGAATGTGAATGATTCAACTCACCTATAGGTAGGTCCCTCTTAGGTCAAATGGCACACATAAACATAGCTGGGTCCATACGGTAGGACTATCAACAGTAGATGATATATGATATCAACACTCTTCCTCTTCATTTACTCTCTCCATTTCCTTCTCAATTTCCAATTATTCTTCTCTGCTTAAACCCCTTTCAGGGAGCTGAATCTCCTGATTCCAAGGCAGTCCACTCAGAAGAGAAATGATTTTTCTAAATCTTACTTTGTTGTGAATTACTTTACTTGTTATTCTGCTAAAGCATATGAATTTCAACAGGGAAGTAATCCTAAAATAATGTATTATTCATGATTAAATTGCAGATATTATCTTTTGTGGGCATTCTATGATCTTTCAGACAACCCTGATTAAGGGATTGTAACCTCTGAGGCCCTCTAAGTCTCATCCTGGGAGCTAGGGGATGATTCAAGAAAAGACAAATTAAGAGTTTATAATTAAAATATCCAGTGTTTTAACAATAAGATCAACCTCACCATGTTGCCTTCTTATTTCTAGAACGTGATTATTGAATGTTGCTCTGAAATAACATCTCTCCTTACGATGGATAGAGAGACGACACCACTAAGTGAGGTATGTACCTCTCCTTTAAAACTAGATCTGATTCACTCACAAGTATTATTGTTGCTATGGAAATAAAAATACAGACAACATCTATAATGAAAGTATCAAGGGCCTTGTTGTTGTTAGGTGCCATCGAGTTGGTTCCCACTCATAGCGACCCTATAAACAGCAGAACAAAACACTGCCGGGTCCTACGCCACCCTCACAATTGTTGCTGTGCTTGAGACCATTGTTACAGCCACTGTGTCAGTCCATCTTGTTGAGCATCTTCCTTTTTTTACTGACCGTCTCTTTTACCAAACATGATGTCCTTCTCCAGAGACTGATCCTTCCTGATAAATTGTCCAGAGTACATGAAATGAAGTCTTGCCATCCTCTCTTCTGAGGAGCATATTGGCTGTACATCTTCCAAGCCAGATTTGTTCATTCTTCTGGCAGTTCATGGTATATTCAACGTTCTTTGCCAACACCATAATTCAAAGCCATCAATTCTTCTTCGGAATTCTTATTCATCGTCCAGCTTTCACATGCATATGAGGCAATTGAAAATACCATGGCTTGGGTTAGGCGTACCTTAGTCCTCGAAGTAACATCTTTTCTTTTGAACGCTTTAAAGAGGTCTTTTGGAGCAGCTTTTCCCAATGCAATACATCATTTCAATTTTTTTTTTAATTTTTATTGTGTTTTAGGTGAAAGTTTACAGAGCAAATTACTTTCCCATTCAACATATTGTACACAAAATCTTCCAGGACATTGGTTGCAATCCCCACACTGTGTCAGCATGCTCCTCATTTCCTCCCTGAGTTTCCCATTTCTTTTCATCTGGCTTTCCTACCCCTGCCTGCCATCTCATCTTTACTTTTGGGCCAGTGTTGCCCTTTGATCTCATATAATCATTTGTTCTATGGAGCACGTTCTTTTCAGGTGTTATTATTTATTTTATAGGCCCGTCTATTGCGTGCCAGGAAGGTGGTTTCCTGGAATGGCTGTAGTTCCAAGCCATAGTCTCAGGGGTTCCTCCAATCTCTATCAGGCCAGGAAGTCTGGTCTTTTTATATAAATTTAATTTTTTGCTCCACATTTTTCTCCCACTCTGTCTGGGACCCTCTACTGTGATTCTGGTCAGAGTAGCTGATAGTGGTATCTGGGCACCATCTAGTTCTTGTGGTCTCGGGTTGTGTAGGCTGTGGTGCATGTGGTCTGTTAGTCTTTTGGACTAATTGCTCCTTTGAGTCTTTGATTTAGTTATTTGGGGCCTCTTTTCTTTCCATATAAAGTTGAAGATTAGTTTTTCCATTTTGTCAAAGAATGATTTTGGAAGTTGGATCGGGATTGCTTTATATCTATAGATCACTTTGGGTAGTATTAACATTTTCACAATGTTACACCTTTCTATCCATGAGCATGGCGTGTTTTATATAGGTCTGTCATGGATTGAACTTTGTCCCCTCCAAAATATGTATCAACTTGGTTAGGCCATGCTTCCCAGTATTGAGTGGTTGTCCTCCATTTTGTGATTGTAACTTTACATTGAGAAGGTTAGGGTAGGATTGTAACACCACCCTTACTCGGGTCACCTCCCTGATGCAAGGTAAAGGGAGTTTCGCTAGGGTGTGGCCTGTACTACATTTTCTCTCTCAAGAGGTAAAAGGAAAGGGACGCAAGCAGAGACTTGGGGAACTCATACCAACAAGAAAGCAGCACTGGGAGCAGAATGCATCCTTTGGACCCTGGGTCCCTGCGCCTGAGAAGCTCCTTGACCACGGGAATATTGAGGAAAAGGACCTTCTTCCAGAGCCAACAGAGAGAGAAAGCCTTGCCCTGGAGCTGATGCCTTGAATTTGGACTTTTAACCTACTTTACTACGAGGAAATAACTTTCTCTTTGTTAAAAGCCGTCCACTTGTGGTATTTCTGTTAATGCAGCACTAGATGACTAAAACAAGGCCTTTTTTAGTTTCTTATAGTAGTGTTTTGTAGTTTTCTTTGTATAAATCCCTGGTTAGATTTATTCCTAAGGTTTTTTTTTTTTTTTTTTTTTTGGCTGGGGCAGGGGTGGGGGGGTGTGGTGGGCAGCCAGGGGCTGTTGTAAATGGCATTGTTTTCCCGATTTCCTTTTCAAAGTTCTCTGTGGTGATATAGAAGAATTCAACTGATTTTTGGATGTTGATCTTGTATCCTACTACTTTGCTGAATCCTGCTATTAGTTCCAGTAGCATTCTTGTGGAGTCTTTGGAATTTTCTATGTATAGGATCATATCATTTGCAAATACAGATAGGTTTACTTCTTCCTTGCCAATTCACATGTCCTTTATTTCCTTTTCTTGCCTAATTGCTCTAGCTGGGACTTCCACTACAATGTTGAGTAGGAGTGGTGATAAAGGACATCCTTGTCTAGTTCCCATTTTCAAGGGGAATGTTTTCAGCCTTTCTTGGTTTAGAATAATGTTGGCTATTTGTTTTGTGTAAATGTTCTTTTTTAGATTGAGGAATTTCCCTTCTATTCCTATTTTGCTGAGGGTTTTTATCAGGAATGGGTGTTGGATTTTATCAAATGCCTTTTCTGTGTTGATTGAGATGAAATGATCATGTGATTCTTTTGTTTTATTTATGTGGATTACATTGACTGATTTTCTAATGTTGAACCATCCTTGCTTATCTGGTATGAATCCCACTTGGTCATGATGTATTATTTTTTTGATATGTTGTTGAATTTTCTGTTGAGAGTTTTTGCATATAGGGTCAGTATGAGTCGGATTCGACTCAACGGCAGTGGGTTTTTTTTTTTTTTTTGGTATGTTCATGAGGTTTATCAGTCTCTAATTTTCTTTTTTGATGGTGTCTTTCCCTGATTTTGGTATCAGGATTATGCTGGCTTCATAGAATGATTTTGGGAAAATTTCCTTCCTTTTCTATTCTCTGAAATAATTTGAGTTGTAGTGGTATAAGCTCTTCTCTGTATGTTTGGCAGAATTTTCCAGTGAATCTGTCTGGGCCAGGGCTTTTTTTAGCTGGGAGTTTTTTTATTACCTCATTGATTTCTTCTTTTATTATGGGTCTGTTCAGTCTTTCTACTTCAGTTTGTGTTAGTTTAGGTAGATTGTGTGTTTCCAGAAATGTATCCATTTCCTTTAGGTTTTCAAATTTGTCGGAGTACAGCTTTTCATAGTATTCTGTTATGATCCTTTTTATTTCAGTTTGTTCTGATGTAATGTCATCCATCTCATTTTTTATTTGGGTTATTTGCGTATTCTCCTGTTTTTCTTTCGTCAGTTAGGCCAGTGGTTTGTCAATTTTATTGGTCCTAGAACCAGCTTTTAGTCTTGTTGATTCTTTCTCATGTTTTTCTGTTCTCTATTTCATTTATTTCTGCTCTGATCTTCATTACTTCCTTTCTTCTGGTGACTAAGGGCTTCTTTTGCTGTTCTCTTTCTATCTGTTTGAGTTGTAGGGTTAAAGCTTTGATTTTTGCCCTTAACTTTTTTTTGATGGGTGCATTTATAGCTATAAGTTGCCCTCTGAGTACTGCTTTTGCTCTGTCCCAAAGGTTTTGGTATGTTGTGTTTTCATTCTCGCTTGAGTCTAGGAATTTTTAAATTTCCTCGTTGATGTCTTCAATTGCCAGTGGTTTTTAAGCAAAGTGTTATTCAGCTTTTATGTATTTGATTTTTTTCCTTACTCTTCCTGTTATGATTTCAAGTTTTATAGTGTTGTGATCAGAGAAAATGCTCTGTATTATTTCATTGTTTTTGAATTTATTAAGGTTTGCTTTGTGGCCAAAGATGTAGTCTATTCTGGAGAATGTTTCTTGTGTGTTGGGAAAGAATATGTACTTTGCTGCTATTGGGTGGAGAGTTCTGTATGTATCCATGAGGTCAAGTTGGTTTATTATGGTATTTAGATCTTCTGTGTATTCATCGAGTTTCTTTCTAGTTGTTCTGTCCTTCACCAAAAGTGGTGTGCTAAAACCTCCTACTGTTATTGTGAAACTCTCCATTTCTTTTTTCAGTGCTTTGTTTTATGTATTTTGGAACCCTGTCATTGGGTGCATATATATTTATGATAGTTATACCCTCTTGGTGGATTGACCCTTTAATCATCATATAATGTCCTTCCTTTTCTTTTATGGTGGATTTTGCCTTAAAGTCTATTTTGTCAGAGATTAATATTGCCAGTCCTGCTCTTTTTTGGTTATAGTTTGCTTGATATATATTTTTCCATCCTTTGGTTTTTAGTTTATTTATATCTTTGTGTCTAAGGTGCATCTGTTGTAGATAACACATTGATGGGTTTTTGTTTATTTGTTTGTTTGTTTTTCCTTATCCATTCTGCCACTCTGTATCTCTTTACTGCTACATTTAATCCATTTACATTCACTGTGATTATCAATAGGGATCAGTTCACTGCAGTTATTTTATTATGCTTTTTTGTGTGTTTGTGTGGTGTTGATACTTTATTCTGCAGTAGTTAAGCTCTTGCCTGCTAATCAAAAGTTGGCAGTTCAAATCCACCATCCACTCTTCAGGAGAAAGATGTGGCAGTCTGCTCTCATAAAGTTTACAGCCTTGGAAACACTATGGGGCAGTTCTACTCTGTCCTGTAGTGTTGCTGTGAGTCGGAATTGCCTTGACAGCAATGGGTGTTGGTGGGTAGTGGTTAAAAATTGGTCACAGAAAAAGAACTTGTTATCAAAAGACACGTGATATATATTAATGGGCTTTGCCTTCTGATGGACCTAGGCTGGAATCCCAGCCTTGAATCTTGTTAAATTGTGTGACCTTAGGGGAGTTATTTAATTTTTCTAAGTCTTGAGATTTTTTTTCCATATGTAAAATGGTGTAATAATGCCAGTCTCTCACAGAGTTGCAGTGAGTATTAAAGCTAATAATATATGTTAAGTATTTGGCATAAGGTCTAGTGCAAGTAAGTGTTCAGTAAATATTAGCTTTGTACTCATCATCATTATCAACATCATCCCCATTGTGGTCCTAGCATCCAAGTGTGAATTCTTCATCCCCTATTCAACTGATTTCAAATAGATTTTTAAGATCCAAATGTTTTTGAGTTAGTGATCAAAAAGGAAACACAGTGGTAAAACACTTGGCTGCTAACCAAAAGGTGGGCAGTTTGAACCCACCAGCTGTTCCACAGGAGGAAGATGTGTCTGGTCCGTAAAGATCACAGCCTTGTGGGGACCATGATCTCGGGGAATATCTACCTCAATTGGCATAACATAGTTTATAAAGAATATGTTCTACATTCTACTTTGGTGAATAGCATCTGGGGTCTTAAAAGCCTGTGAGCAGCTATCTGGGATACTCCACTGGTCTCACCCCTTCAGGAGCAAGGAAGAATGAAGACAACTAAAGATACTAGGGAAAGATTAGTCCACGGCCTCCACCAGACTGAGTCCAGAACAATGAGATGGTGCCCAGCTACCACCATTGACTGCTCTGACACAGATCACGATAGAGGGCCCTGGACAGAGCTGGAGAAAAATGTAGAACAAAGTTCTAACCCCAAAAGAAAGACCAGACTTGCTGGCCTGACAGAGACTGGAGAAACCCTGAGAGTATGGCCCCCAGACACCCTTTCAGCTCAGTAATGAGGCCACTCCTGAGGTTCACCCTTCAGCCAAAGGTTGGACAGACCCAAGGAACAAAACAAGACTAAAGGGATGTACCATCCCTGGGGCAGGGACTGAAAGGCAGGAGGGAACAGGAAAACTGGTAATAGGGAACCCAGGGTTGAGAAGAGTGAGTATTGAGATGTCGTGGTTTTGATAACTAATGTCATAGAACAATGTGTGTACTAACTCTTTGATGAGAAACTAGTTTGTTCTGTAAATAATCTAAAGTACAATTTTAAAAAAAAACAACAACAACAGAAAGATCACAGCCTTGGAAACACTGTGGGGGCAGTTCTACTCTGTCCTTTAGGGTGGCTATAAGTGGGAATTGCCTTGATGGTACGCAACAGCAGGGAAAATACCAAGAATCATTTTTCTTTGCCCACAATGTATATCACTGTTAAATGCTTTAGGAAGCAGGTCAGTGTGCAGGATCCCCACATGTGATCCCACTGGAGAAAGAACTACCCCTTCAAGAGAAGATGCCTCCTACTTGAACCCCAAAAGAAAGACTTACCTTGTGGTGCTGTTAAGAAATGTAAGCATTTACAGTTGGATTTGAATTTCAGATAAGGAATTTTTTTTTTAGTATAAGTATGTGCCAAGTATTGCATGGAACATACTTATACTAAAAATTGTTTATTGTTTGTCTGAAATTCAAATTTAACTGGAAAAAAAGGAAGGAAGGGAGGGAGGGAGAGAGGGAGGAAGGAAGGAAGGAAGGAAATAAATGTGGGCATTTACTAGCTTGTTCCAAGAAATAGATTGTTAGAGCAACAAAATCACATGCTTTAGTGATGCATTTTTGTTTGTTTTTACTGTTATGAGACCTTGCTATGTAATTTTGTCCCTTACTGAACATACCTATTACAAACTGCCTTTGCCTAGATTACCTCTTCCTAATTAATATAAATATTCTTGACACATCATGTGACAAAAAGAAACTGAGAAAAGAAAGGAGGTGAAGGAAGGGAAGGAATGTCCCCTGGCCAATCCTCTTACTGATTAATCAGTGAACAAGAATGACCATTAGATGTGATTTCTGGTGAACTGACAGTGATGTGTCCCTTTCATTGTTTGCACAGGTTTGAAACATAACTGTTTCTAAGTTGTCAGGTAGGATTCAAACATAATGCTAAAAATATTCTTTCTGTTCTTGTTGCGACTGATACGGGAAGGACTCCTTCATTTTAGGCTACTACCTGTCCATCAGGAGCCCTAGTAGCACAGTTAAAGCTCTTGGTTGCTAACCAAAAGGTCAGCGGTTCCAACCCACCAACAGCTCTGCAAAAGAAAGATGTGGCAGTCTGCTTCTGTAAAGATTTACAGCCTTGGAAACCCTATGGAGCAGTTCAGCTCTGTCCAGACCTGACTTTGTGGCAACAGGTTTTTTTCACCTGTCCATCAGTATTTATATATACCAGCTGCGTGCAGAACATTGGTGTAGATACTTTTGTTGCTGCAAAGACCAAAACAAAAAAACAAACAAACGCACTGATGTAGAGTTGATTCCAACTCCTGGTGACTCCGTATGTTAAAGTTGAACTGTACTTCATAGGGTTTTCTTGGCTACAATTCTTACAGAAGCAGATTGCCAGAGACTGCTGCAAAGATAACCTAAAGTTCCTGTAGTCAGAAAAATTATTATTTTCATATGGGTTACATGATAAAAATAAATATGCTTAATCAATTATACGTCTGTGTCTACATAAGAGCCTTGGTGTCGCAGCGGTTAAGAGCACAGCTGCTTACGAAAAGGTCAGCAGTTCAAGTCCACCACCTGTTATTTGGAAACTATGGAGCAGTTCTACTCCGTCCTATCAGGTTTCTGTGAGTCGGAATTGACCCGACAGCAATGCATTTTGGTTGTAAAGAGCCCTGGTGGCACCATAGTTAAGCACTCAGCTGCTAACTAAAAGGTCCATGGTTCGAACCCACCAGCCACTCCACAGAAGAAAAGACCTGGAGATCTGCACCCATAAAGATTTCAGCCTAGGAAATCCTATGGGGCAGTTTTACTCTGTCCTATAGGGTCACTACGAGTGGGAATTGACTTGACAGCACACAATGATAATATATATCTGTAGTTATATCTATATATCCTCTGTATTGTTGTTAGTTGCCATTGAGGCAGCTCTGACTCATGGTGATTTATGTATAGCAGAATAAAATGTTTTCAGGTCCTAGACCATTTTCATAATTGTTGGTATATTTGAGTCCATTGTTTCGGCTATTGCATCAATACATAATTGAGGGTTCCCTTCATTTTCACTGACCTTCTACTTTACCAAACATGATGTCCTTTTCTAGCAATTGTCCTTTCCTGATATGTCCAAAGTAATCATGTCAAAGTCTTGCCATCCTTGCTTCTAAAGAACATTCTGGTTGTATTTCTTCTAAGGCTGATTTGTTCATTCTTTTGGAAGTCCACAGAATATTCAATATTATCTATAGCTTTATCTATATGACTTAAATTGGCCAGACTAGTATAGAATCAGTATGGAGAGGAGGTTTCTAGGAGCAGATACTGGTTTGAAGGTAGAAAAGGCTATCTTAGTCCAAGGATAAGACACATTATACAAGGAGATTGCAAAGTAGTTTTTCTTACCTTCACTAAACAGCATGAATTAAGATAGTTATTTTTAGCTCAGGATTTTTAGCTAGACCTGGCATAGTACCTTGGAGCCCTGGTGGCACAGTGGTTAAGAGCTGTGTGCTAACCAAAAGGTCGGCACTTCAAATCCACCAGCTGCTCCTTGAAAACCCTATGGGGAGGTTTATTCTGCCCTATAGAGTTGCTGTGAGTCAGAATCAACTTGATGGGAATGGGCAATGGGTTAGCATAGTATCTGTCAAACAAACAATAATGTTAATAGCCATTAAAATGCAAATACCCCTGCTGCTACTAATGTTGTTCTTGTTAGGTGCCGTTGAGTCTGTTCCGACTCGCAGCGACCCTATGCACAATAGAATGAAACACTGCCCGGTCCTGCGCCATCCTTAACAATCGCTGTTATGCTTGAGCTCATTGTTGCAGCCACTGTGTCAATCCACCTTATTGAGGGTCTTCCTCTTTTCCGCTGACCCTGTACTCTGCCAAGCATGATGTCCCTCTCCAGGGACTGATCCCTCCTGACAACATGTCCAAAGTATGTAAGACGCAGCCTTGCCATCCTTGCTTCTAAGGAACATTCTGGTTGTACTTCTTCTAAGACAAATTTGTTCGTTCTTTTGGCAGTCCATGGTATATGCAATATTCTTCGCCAGCACCACAATTCAAAGGCATCTGTTCTTCTTCGGTCTTCCTTATTCATTGTCCAGCTTTCACATGCAAATGATGGCGATTGAAAGTACCATGGCTTGGGTCAGGCACACCTTAGTCTTCAAGGTGACATGTTTGCTCTTCAACACTTTAAAGAGGTCCTTTGCAGCAGATTTACCCAATGCAATGCGTCTTTTGATTTCTTGACTGCTGCTTCCATGGCTGTTGATTGTGGATCCAAGTAAAATGAAATCCTTGACAACTTCAGTCTTTTCTCCGTTTATGATGATGTTGCTCATTTGTCCAGTTGTGAGAATTTTTGTTTTCTTTATGTTGAGGTGCAATCCATACTGAAGACTGTGGTCTTTGATCTCCATTAGTAAGTGCTTCAAGTCCTTTGCACTTTCAGCAAGCAAGGTTGTGTCATCTGTATAACGCAGGTTATTTATGAGTCTTCTTCCAATCTTGATGCCCATTCTGCATATAAGCCAGCTTCTCGGATTATTTGCTCAGCATACAGATTGAGTAGATATGGTGACAGAATACAACCCTGATGCACACCTTTCCTGACTTTAAACCAATCAGTATCCCCTTGTTCTGTCGGAACAGCTGCCTCTTGATCTTTATGTAAATGTTCCTCATGAGCACAATTAAGTGTCTGGAATTTCCATTCTTTGCCATGTTATCCATAATTTGTTATGATCCACACAGTCGAATGCCTTTACGTAGTCAATGAAACACAGGTTAACATCCTTCTGCTATTCTCTAGTTTCAGCCAGGATCCATCTGACATTAGCAATGGTATCCCTGGTTCCACGTCCTCTTCTGAAACTGGCCTGAATTTCTGGCAGTTCCCTGTTGATATACTGCTGCAGCTGTTTTTGAATGATCTTCAGTAAAATTTTGCTTGCATGTGATATTAATGATATTGTTCAATAATTTCCACATTTGGTTGGATCACCTTTCTTGGGAATAGGCATAAATATGGATCTTTTCCAGTCACTTGGCCAGGAAGCTGTCTTCTATATTTCTTGGCATGGATGAGTGAGCATCTCCAGCGCTGCATCTGTTTGTTGAAACATCTCAGTTGATATTCCATCAATTCCTGGAGCCTTGTTTTTCACCAGTGCCTTCAGAAGATGGAAGGAATACGCAGAGTCATTATACCAAAAAGAATTAGTTGATGTTCAACCATTTCAAGAGGTAGCATATGATCAGGAACTGATGGTACCGAAGGAAGAAGTCCAAGCTGCTCTGAAGGCACTGGCGAGAAGCAAGGCTACTATTAATGTTAACAGTTAATATTTATTGAGTGTATGGCATGCACAGACACTGTTAAGTGTTTCAAATGCATTGTCTCATTTATATCACAAGAACCCTATAAAGGTGGTTACTATCATTCCCATTTTAGAGATGAGGAAAGTGCTGCACAGGAAGGCTAAGCAGCGTGTCCAAGGTCCCACAGCTTGTAAGTGGCAGAAGGAGGATTCAAAACAGGTGTATTTAAACCCAAGCTCTGCATTTTTAACTAGCCTACACTGAGTGAATGCTTTACTGGAATGGTGAGAGTATATGCTACAGGGATTTGAGGAGTAAGTGAGAAGTAAGAAAGTGAAGGTTGAAGGCATAGTTTTATCTTTAAAAAGGTTTGAGTAAGAAGGGATGGAGAGGGTAGAATGGACAGTGTGATGGTTAAGGTTGTGCATCAACTTGCCTGGGTCATGATCCTCAGTGGGTATGTAATAATGTAGTTTGGCAGTGATGCAATGATACAATTTGGCAGTTGTGTAATGATGTAGTCATCCTCCATAATGTGATCTAATGTGATCAGCCAATCAGTTGTAAGGGGAGTTTCCTCGGGGGTGTGCCTGCATCCAACATATATTATGGATGTTCTGGCAAAGCTCACTTGCTTGTTCTGGATCCTATATCCAGCTCGTCATCATCTGACCTTCAGTTCTTGGAATTCGTGCTAATGGCCAGCCATATTGCCTGCCAATCTTTGGATTCATCAACCTCCGTAATCTGTGAGCCAGCAGCCTGCTGTCATACCTGCTGATCTTGGATTCATCAGCCTCTGCAGCTACATGAGTCAGGAGAAGCCTCCAGGCTGATGCCTGACGCATGGACTTGGTACTTGCCACTTTCTACAACCATGTGAGCCATTTCACTGGTTTTGCCTCTCTAGAGAACTGAGCCTAAGACAGACAGCTAGAAGGAGACAGAGTCAAAGTGTTACAATTGCTGTATAACAAAGCACCCCAAACTTAATGGCCTAAAACAACCACCACTTTACTATGCTCTAAGAGTCAGTGGGTTACATATTTTGAATGAGCATAGTGGGGTAACTTATCTTTGCTCCAGGATATCTGGGGCTTCAGCTGGGAGGACTCAAGCCTAGGGGTGATTCAGTGGTTAGGGCTGGAATCACCTGAAGCCCATTTGCTCAGAGTGTCTGGAACATGATGCTGACTGTAGGCTGGGGGCTAAGAACACTGCTTGAGCTGTGGGCAGAACCCCCACACATACCCTCTCTCTGAGGCTATTTGGGCTTCTGCACAGCATGGTGACTGGGTTCCAAGAGCAAGCATTCCATGAGAACCAAGCAGAAGCTCTACCAACATTTATGACCTAGCCTTGGCAGCTACACAAACTCTTCTCCCTCTCGTCCCCCAGTCACAGCCCACCCAGATTCAGACTCGACATCTTGATGGGAGGAATGTCAGGGTCAAATTATAAGAGCATGTGGGTTGGGAGCTACTGTTGCAGCCATTTGAGGATGATACGATCTGCCACAACATCCAGTAAAACATTTCCAATTGCTAGACCTTTTTCTCTTCTGAATAGAGGCCGCTGTTGGGAACCTACTTGGGCAATTTTTAAAATTAGTCAGCAACCCTCCCAAAATAGCCACATGGAGTTTCTGAGCATGTTTATACCCAGAGGGTAGAGAATAAATTAAGTGGATTCTCAAAGCACCCTTTGAAATAATCCATGCAGTCTCTGGATGTTGGATGGTGTTATATGTGCCCCTATTTCTGTGGGACAGCTTCAATTTCATTTCTTTTAGGCTGTTAAATCTTAGAGGGGGCTGCTAGGATATTTAACTTCCTTTGGTCAGTTTTATTATGTTACTACATGCCTCTTGGTTTCTTTTTAACAAAAACTCCCAAATTGTGATAATAACAATACCTTTTTAAAAACTGTCGTTTACAGCACTGAACATAGGTTGAACGAATTCTGTAGTAGATGTTTGCTAAGTGTACTTATTTCCTAGGGTGCCATAACAAATTATTACAAACTAGGTGGCTTAAAACAACAGACATTTATTTTCTCACAGTTCTGAGGCTGGAAGTCTGAAATCAAGGTGTCGGCAGGGCACGCTCTCCCTGAAGGCTCTAGGAGAGAATCTGTTTGATGCTTTCCTCTTAGCCTCTGGTGTTGCTGGCAATTCTTGCCATTCCTTGACATGTAGGTGCATCGCTCCAGTCTCTGCTTCCACCGTCACCTGGTATTCTCCGTATGTGTAAGAGTCTGTGTCTGTGTCACTTCTCCTCTTCTTATACGGACACCAGTCATATTGGATTAGGGTTCACCCTAATAACCTCAACTTGATTACTTCTGCAGAGACCCCATTTCCAAAAAGTTCACATCACAGGTACTGGGGGTTAGGACTTCAACATAGCTTTTTGTGTAACATAATTCAACCCTTAACACTAAGTATTTAAAAATTAATTATATTAATATAACCTCTTTTGGCTAAAATGAAAGATGCAGATTCTTTTTTTTTTTCCCCCTGTACCAACGAATAGCTGTCTGAAGAGATTTCATAGGCATCTAGAATTACATCTTTTTTCTGTGAGATTTTATCATTCTGTCCTCAAGTGAAGAGTATCCTTTATGTGTAGGTTCATGAGACATCCACTTAATATTCTTATATTCTTTTGAAGACAATGCCAGATGACATCAGTTCCACACTGCTTTTAAAACACAGTGCTGACTTTGATTCCATCCTCTCACTGTTCACTTC
This sequence comes from Loxodonta africana, assembly GCF_030014295.1. Classification (NCBI taxonomy): domain Eukaryota; kingdom Metazoa; phylum Chordata; class Mammalia; order Proboscidea; family Elephantidae; genus Loxodonta; species Loxodonta africana. Next base: position 34,856,113 of record NC_087345.1, on the reverse strand, counting down.
TAACTGTCAAATTTGGCTAAGGGAAAAAGAAAAGTCTGGGCTATTAATGTGCTCTTCAAAATGCTAAGGAAAGGCTAAGCTGTTTATAGCATTTTCAAAATGCTCATCTCTCGGAGACTTGCTAGCAATTGTGTCAAGGTGAAATACACCCTCGTTCATCAAGGAACCGAGAGCCTTTGTGTTATCTGTGCTCCAAAGTATCGGTACCACTTTTGTTAGACGAGAAATTTGGGGTTGTAATGATACTTGGATATAATTTAAACCAAGATATAATCACGAACCTGGTATTATATATTGACTGTAAAAGTGTGCACTGCTTGATAAACCATGCCTGGCTTCACTCTGGATATAACTGTAGTTCGGTCTCAAATGGACAATTTCCTGAAGTTTAGTCACTTCATAGACATTCACAGGAGCTAAGAGGCAGGGGTATCATTGGCAAAACTGTTCATTGTAGTCTCTTGCTGAAAACTTAGTTACATGTTTAGTTTCATTTGCCTCTTTTTGGTAAATGACTTTTGCCTTGATTAAAAGACAGCACCCTTAACAACAGATTCTATTTGCATTTTTAGAGGCTGTTTATGTTACAGAGCTGACTCAATTAGTAAGCTTTTGGAAATTCCTTTGACAAATGTTGTTTGTATTTAAATAAAAACACAAATAAGGAGCAGGTGTAAATTTACCAATTTTTCCTGATTTATTTTGAACACTAGTTGTTCAGGATTTTTGTACTTATTCCATCTCTATTGCACATACAGCTAATGCCCATTATTACGTTTTTTTTTTGCAACAAATCGTGGTAGCTTAGTACAGTGCGAAGAGCACTGGGCACAAGTTCTAGTACTAGTTTTGCCCTCATAGACAAGTCATTTATCTTTAAAGGCTTCAAGTCAAGTTGAAGTTCTTGAAAGCACTATGTCTTAGGAGATGAAAGTATGGTTTGATTCTTGGCTATACCAGCTATTAGTTGTGTAACCATGAGCAAGTTACTTCCACTAACATCTTGTAAAACTATAATATCACAACCTGGATTTTGACATTAATTCACTCAACTGTTGCCCTTTTGTAGTATGCCTGTCCCTGACCCTTGGCAACTACTAATCTGTTCTCCATATCTAATTTTTCATTTCAAAAATATTTTATAAAAAGATTCATACAGTATATAACCTTTGGGTATTGGCCTTTTTTTTTAATTCATCTAATTCCTTGGAGAACCATTAAGCTATACTTTTAATGAACCAAAAAATCCTTATGAATATTGCCACATTTTATTTTGGCAACAGAATTATCATTCGCTGAAATTACTTGATACAGTGCCTGGCACACAGTAAGTGTTCAGTGAAGCTCAGTGGTGGTATTCCTATTCCACCTCCTCCTACCCTTCCTCCTCCTGCTCTTCCCTCGCTCCTCCTCTTTTCTTGCGCCTTCCTCTCTGAATCCTCTTATTAGTATTAACTGACAAAGGCTGACGGCTGAAGTTAGAAATACTAAAAAGAGTTAAATGAGATAATTTGTGTGAAATTTCTTTGTAAATTGTAAAACTCATCTGATTTCTTAGACTATAAGAAATTGTGAATCAGTGTTGGCCACATTTTAAAAATGGCTTGCAGCTGCTTGTGGTGTATACTGATGTGAATAAAGACATCAGCATGAGAAGTATCTCTTTCTATTCTGCACATAAGATCTGCCCTCTGCTTTGCTATTGCGGTGAGAGCTGCTAACTAACAAAGTCCTTCACGCTTTGATTTGAGGCAACAAAGTCTCAGGAACAAAACACAAACTTCAGTTCATGTTTGTTATAAAGACCTTGCTCTAAAAAGGAGCCTCCTGCTTCTAGTTGCCAGAAGTTAAGCCCAGTGAGCTCCTTTATAAAAAAGCATCAAGAAATGCCAAGTATTATTAGAACTCTGGAGTTTTCATTTCTGCATCCCAGGTCAGAAGCCCACAGGCAGACCTGCCAATGCCCTTTCAGAAGGGAACTTAACTGCAGTGTACCCAGTGACAGCATTTCTTTCTGTAACTTTGTTGCTGAGACTCAAAGCCCTGACCACGATGTTGGTCTGTTGGAATTTCCTGTATTTGATAACATCAAATAAATATATGTAGTAATTAATGTGAGCCAAACATATATAGTAATTAATCTAATCCGTGAACAAACCTTTCAGGTAGGTACTGTTATTATCCTTTTTTTTTTTTTTACTTTTTTTTAATTGAACTTTAGATGAAAGTTTACAGAACGAACTAGTTTCTCATCAAACAGCACACACATTGATGTATGACATTGGTTAACAACACCATGATACGTCGACTCTCCCTTCTCAACCCTGGGCTCTTTATTACCAGCTTTCCTGTTCCCTCCTGACTTCCAGTCCCTGCCCCACGGCTGGTGCGCCCCTTTAGTCTTGTTTTGTTCCATGGGCTGTTTCAGTCTTTGGCTGAAGGGTAAACCTCAGGAGTGGCCTATTACTGAGCTGAAAGGGTGTATGGGGGCCATACTCTCAGGGTTTCTCCAGTCTCTGTCAGGCCAGCAACTCTAGTCTTTCTTTTTGAGTTAGAATTTTGTCTACATCTCCAGCTCTGTCCGGGGCCCTCTATTGTGATCCCGGTCAGAGCAGTCAGTAGTGGTAGCAGGGCACCATCTAGTTGTACTGCACTCAGTCTGGTGGGGGCCATGGTAGATTATCCTTATTTTTTGCATGTCAGAAAATTGAACCTTGGAGACTTTAAGCGACTTGCTCAGGGTCCCACAGCTAGTGATGGAGGCAGTGTTCAAGCCCAGGCAGTCTGGCTCCTCAGAACACTTTCCTAACCATGCTGCAACACTGCCTCTTTCCTGGTGCCCCACCATCTATCCTCTGAACTACCTCCTCAACACATCTGCCAATCCTTGGCAAGCCCGAGCCTCTCCGTGAAACACACCTGCTCCATGTAGCCCCTCCTTCCACTCGCATCCGACTTCAGTCCCTAGATCTTCCCATCAGCTCGGTGGCACTGTGGCACCTGTGCTTTTGCAGCTCAGCTTTTGGAAATTTTATAGAAGATTTAAGGACTTCCATAAGGAATTTCTCAAGTAAAGTTAGGCTTCAGTGAAATTACTGAATTTCTTCATATTTTAAGTTTGTAGGGAGATATTGTGTGACTGAAGATACTATTTCTGAATCTACTTCTTATGCTTCTTCAGTCTCCAGTTCTCCTCCTCACTCTCTAGAGGGGGAAGTGTTTCTAAGGGTAATCAAAGAAAGTGATTAATAGAAGTGATGCTGGAAATGTGTTAGACTTGTTTTACCATGATCCAAAAAAGAAGCGTCTGGAAATCTGGTATAAGATTTCTTACTTAATTATTACTTTAAATCTCCCCTTAGCCTGTATTGGTTATACACTAGTATGCATTTTGCGGTATTACCATTTCCTTAGGGTTTCTATAGTTTACCACTAAATTATATATTCATGTCTGTGGGGGATCCTGCACTGAGTTACCCAGGTCTCTTCTTCAGAACAGAAGAACTCATTTGTTCAGCTCTGAGAACGTGCCGACCTACAGCCCTCCACTCTCAGTCCACTCCAGGAATTGCTCTTGGCTGAAGGACATGGCCTCTTCCTCAGAAGCCTGCATCCAATTACTGGTTGATATGGGGGTGCAAGGAGCCCTGGTGGCACAGTGGTTAAGAGCTCAGCTGCTAACCAAAATGTTGGCAGTTCAAATCCATCAGCCACTCCTTGGAAACCCTGTGGGGCAGTTCTACTCTGTCCTGTAGGGTCACTATGAGTCAGAATTGACTCGATGGCAATGGGTTTTTTTTTTTGTTTTTTTATGGGCATGCAAAGGCCCAGCCGCTTAACCCCACAATTCAAAACAACACTGAAGGGCCATCCCAGCTTCAAAGCTCTCCATGAGGTTGGCTGAGTCCTTCGTTGTGACTGCATTGCAGCCCAACTTCTCTCTCTGCCTAATCTGACAGGGATATTTATTCCTTAATAAACTTTTCTCACAGGCGTTGTTTCCAGGAGTATTCACTAACAAACTTCCTGAAAGCTAAGTTTCATCTCTGAGTCTCCTTCTCAGAAACCTGACCTGTAAAAATGCCTTAAAAATAAATAATGAAGGGTCTGTAACTGGTGGTGAATACATAAAAAATTCTCAATTAGTCCTTGTTTTTTGGAATTAAAAAAGTTCTAAAGGAACTAGGAAATATAATTTCTGGCTTAGAATTTCTTTCTAATGCAGAAGTAAGGGAAACACATGTTACCACTCATGACTAAAATCCATTATACAATGCGACCCATGGTACAATCACATTTTCTTTTGACCGCCATTGTAACGGTTCATTTACAAAGGAAATAAACTCTGTAAAACAGAGACTGCCCCCAGCACATAACAGGTCTTCAATAAATGAAGACTCCTTTTCCAAGAGAAACGTTTCCCAGAGTATAAGATTGAGGACTTAACAAAGCTTTAAAATCATTCTCTGAAAGTAAAAGAAATTATTTAAAATGCAAATGTAACTACATACAAGTATTACGTCGGAATTTATAGTCTCACAATTCCACAAGAGATTGAGGAATAGTTTTACAACACATTGAATATAGGCATTTCTGTTAGATCCTCTATCCAAGAAACTTTTTCCTTTGACTCTTTCCCCCATCCTCTGCTTGTAAGCATTGAACTTCTGGCCCTGAACTTGCACCCAGCCTTTTTGTCCTATATACTTCTTCGTTAGTTGTATAGTTCATGCTTCTTATGCTAATGAAAGCTTTTGGTATTTTAAAGGAGATTTGCCCTGTTTGGCATCATTTTTTTTTTTTTTTGGAGCCCTGCTGGTGCAGTGATTAAGTGTTCAGCTGCAAACTACAAGGTTGGCAGTTCGAATCCACCAGCCTCTCTTTGGTAACCCTTTGGGACAGTTCTACTGTGTCCTGTAGGGTCGCTATGAGTCGGAATTGACTGGAAAGCAATGAGTCTTCGGGTTACTGTGTGGAAAAACAGCTGCTCTCCCTCCCCAGGAAAGAATTCTTCACCATATAAGGAACTCTCCTGGACAGAGTAGAAGTGCTCCATAGGGTTTCCAAGGAGTGGCTGGTGGATTCGAACTGCCGACCTTCTAGTTAGCTGAATGCTTAAACACTGCACCACCAGGACTCCTTCCACACAATAGGGTGTCAGATTTTAAAAGTCTGTGGCGTAGTGGTTAAGAGCTCAGGGTGTTAACCAAGAGGTCAGCACTCCAAATCCACCAGCTGCTCCTTGGAAACCCTATGGGGCACTTCTGCTGTCTCCCATAGGGTCACCATGAGTCGGAGCTGACTTCATGGCAGTGAGTTTTTCTCTGGGCCTTGGAGGATTAGGAAGTCAGAATAAGCCTGAACATGTAGAGCCTAAACTTTCACTACTTTCTTGAGGATCTCTTTTGGTTTTAAAGTTTTGTTTTCTTATGGTGTTGTTGTTGTTAGTTGCCATAGAATAGGCTCCAACTCATGAAAACCTTGTGTAATACAGAATGAAATAGTGAAATATTATGTTACCCAGTCCTGCACCATCTTCACAATTGTCGATTTGCTCAAGTCCTTTGTTGCAGCCACTGTGTATTTTGAGTGACTTCTGACCAGGGAGCTCATTTTCTAGCTCTATATCAGACAATTTTCTGTTGTAATTTGTAAGGTTTTCATTGGCTAATTTTTGTAAGTAGATCACCAGGCCTTTCTTCCTGTTTCTTAAGTAGTTCCCTGTAAAAAACATATATTCCGACTCTATCACTTTTCATCAAATCATGCTTGCACTGGTCCTGGGCTGGGGTATGGAAGACATGTGGAGGGTGTGCAGAATGGAAGACAGGGAGGGAAGGAGTGCAGTAGAAGGCACCAATGACCCCAAAGACATTCACTGCCTGAGCACTGCCTTAATTTGCACAACACCAGGTATGGCTGTAAAGTATGAACGTAACATAAAATTGATTTTTTTTTTTTTGTACTTTAATGAAGTTTTACAGAACAAACTAGCTTCTCATTAACAGTTGGTATACCTAATTTTGTGACATTGGTTGCCAACCCCACAACATGGCACACTATCCCCTTCTCGACTGCGGGTTCCTCATTACCAGCTTTCTTGTCCCTCCTGCCTTCTCATCCTTGCCCCTGGGCCAGCGTGCCCATTTAGTTTTGTTTTGTTTTATGGGCCTGTCTAATCCTTGACTGAAGGGTGAACCTCAGGAGTGACTTCATTGCTGAGCTATAAGGGTGTCCAGGGGCCATACTCTCAGGATTTTTGCTGCTCTAGGATCAGACCAGTAAGTCTGTCTTTTTGTTTGTTTGTTTGTTTTGACGAGTTAGAATTTTGTTCTACATTTTCCTCCAGCTCTGTCCAGGACCCTCTATTGTGATCTCTGTCAGAGCAGTAGGTGGTGGTAGCCAGGCACCATCTAGTTGTGCTGGACTTAGTCTGATGGAGGCTGTAGTACTTGTGATCCATCAGTCATTTGGACTAATCTTTCCATTGTGTCTTTGGTTTTCTTCATTCTCCCTTGCTCCAGATGTGGTGAGACCAGTGGAATCTCTTAGATGGCTGCTCATAAGCTTTTAAGACCCCAGACACTACTCACCAAAGTAGGTTGTAGAACATATTCTTTCTAAACTATATTACGCCAGTTGAGCTAGGTGTTCCCTGAGACCATGGTCCCCACAGCCCTCAGCCCAGTAATTTGATCCCTCAGCGAGCTTGGATGTGTCTATGGAGCTTCCATGACCTTGCCCTAGATAAGTTGTGCTGGCTTTCCTAGTATTGTGTACTCTTACCATTCACCAAAGTAATCACTTATCTATTGTCTATTTAGGGCTTTTCCATCCCCATAACTGTCCCTCATAACTGTCAAAGATTGTTCCTTTTTGTGTGTAAACCTTTTCATGAGTTTTTATAATTGTGGTCTCATACAATATTTGTCCTTTTGTGATTGACTTATTTCACTCAGCATAATGTCCTCCAGATTCATCCATGTTGTGAGATGCTTTGCAGATTCATCATTGTTTTTTATCGTTGCATAGTATTCCATTGTGTGTATATACCACAGTTTGGTTATCCATTCATCTGTTGATGGGCATCTGGATTGTTTCCATTTTTTTGCTATTATGAACAATGCTGCAGTGAACATAGGTGTGCATATGTCTATTCATGTGACGGCTCTTATTTCTCTAGGATATATTCCTAGGAGTGGGATTTCTGGATCATATGGTATTTCTATTTCTAGTTTTTTAAGGAAGTGCAATATCATTTTCCAAAACGGTTGTACCATTTTGCATTCCTACCAGCAGTGCATAAGAGTTCCAATCTCCCCACAACCTCTCCAGCATTTGGTATTTTCTGTATTTTTGATTCGTGCCATTAATATCAGGGTGAGATGGTATCTCATTGTGGTTTCAATCTGCATTTTTCTAATGGCTTGTGATCACAAGCATTTCCTCAAGTCAGCCCCTTGAATGTCTTCTTTGGTGACGTGTCTGTTCATTTCCTTTGCCCATTTTTTAATTGGATTGTCTTTTTGTTGTAGAAGTGTTGAGTTTTCCTGTAGATTTTAGAGAGTAAACCTTTGTCTGATTTGCAATAGCCAATTTTTTTTTTTTTCCCAGTCTGTAGGTTCTCTTTTTGCTTTTTTGGTAAAGTCTTTCGATGAGCATAGGTGTTTAATTTTTAGAAGATCCCGGTTATCTAGCTTATCTTCTGGAGTTTACGTGTTGTTAGTTATGGTTTGTATCCTGTTAATTCCATATATTAAGGCCTCTAGCATTGATCCTTTTTTTTCCTTCTATGATCTTTACAGTTTTTGGATTTATATTTAGGTCTTTGATCCATTTTAGATTAGTTTCTGTGTATGGTGTGAGGTATGGGTCCTGTTTCTTTTTTTTTTTTTTTGCCAATGGACATCCAGTTTTGCCAGCAGCATTTGTTAAAAAGATTGTCTTCTCCCCATTTGATGCAGTTTGGGCCCTTGGTGAAGATCAGGTGACCATTGGTGGATGGATTTACGTCTGGGTTCTCAATTCTGTTCCGTTGCTCAGTGTATCTGTCATTATACCACTACCAAGCTATTTTGACTACTATAGCTATATGGTAGGTTCTGAGGTCAGGTAATGTGAGTCCTCCTACTTTATTCTTTTTCTTCAACAGTGCTTTACTTATCTGAGGCCTCTTCTCTTTCCATATAAAGTTACCGATTTGTTTTTCCATCTCTTTAAAGGCTGTTGTTGGTATTTGGATCGGGATTGCACTTCATTCGTAAATTGCTTTGGGTAGAATTGACATTTTCACAATGTTGAGTCTACCTATCCATGAACATGGTATGTTTTTCCATTTATGTAGTTCTCTTTTACTTTCCTGCAGTCGTGTTTTGTAGTTTTCTTTGTATAGGTGCTTCACATCCCTGGTTAGATTTATCCCTAAGTATGTTATTTTTTTCGGGGCTGTTATAAATGGTATTGTTTTCCTGATTTCCTTTTCATCATTCTCTTTATTGGTGTATAGGAATCCAGCTGATTTTTGTATGTTTATCTAATATCCTGCTACTCTGCTGAATTTTTCTATTAGTTCCAGTTGTTTTCTCATGGAGTCTTTTGGGTTTTCTATGTACAGTATCGTATCATCCACAAATAGAAACAGATTTACATCTTCATTACCAATTTGGATGCTGTTTATTTTTTTCTTGCCTCATTGCTCTAGCTAGGACTTCCAGCACAATGTTAAATAGGAGTGGTGATAAAGGGTGTCCTCATCTTGTTCCTGTTCTCAAGGGGAATGTTTTCAGCCTCTCTCCATTAAGAGTGATGTTGGCTGTTGGTTTTGTATAGATGCCCTTTACTATGTTGATGAATATCTCTTCTATACCTATTTTCCCTGGTTCCACATCCTCTTCTGAAACCAGCCTGAATTTCTGCCAGTTCCTTGTCAATATACCAGGGAGCCAGGGATATCATTGCTGACATCACATGATCTTGGCCGAAAGCAGAGAATACCAGGAAGATGTTTACCTGTGTTTTATTGACTGTGGAAAGGCATTTGACTGCATGGATCATACAAATTATGGATAACATTGCAAAGAATGGGAATTTTAGAACACTTAATTGTGCTCATGAGGAACCTGTACATAGGTCAAAGGCAATTATTCGGACAGAATAAGGGGATACTGTGTGATTTAAAGTCAGGAAAGATGTCCATCAGGATTGTATCCTTTCACCATATGTATTCAATCTGTATGCTGAGCAAATAATCCAAAAGGCTGGACTATATGAAGAAGAATTGGGGCATCAGGATTGGTGGAAGTCTCATTAACAACCTACATCATGCAGATGACACAACCTTGCTTACTGAAAGTGAAGAGGACTTGAAGCACTTACTGATGAAGATCAAAGACCACAGCCTTCAGTATGGATTGTACCTCAACATAAAGAAGACAAAAATCCTCACAAATTGACCAATAAGCAACATCCTGATAAATGGAGAAAAGATTGAAGTCGTCAAGGATTTCATTTTCACTTGGGTCCACAATCAACACCCATGGAAGCAGCAGTCAAGAAATCAAGACACTTTGCATGGGGCAAATCTGCTACAAAAGACCTCTTTAAAGTGTTGAAAAGCAAAGATAACACCTTGAAGACTACGGTGCACCTGACTCAAGCCATGGTATTTTCAATTGCATCATTCGCGTGTGAAAGCTGGACAATGAATAAGGAAGACTGAAGAAGAATTGACATCTTTGAATTGTGGTGTTGGCGAAGAATATTGAATATACCGTGGACTGCCAAAAGAATGAACAAACCTGTCTTGGAAGAAGTACAGCCAGATTGCTCATTAGAAGCAAGGATGACAAGACTACATCTTACGTACTTTGGGCATGATATCAGGAGAGATCAGTCCCTGGAGAAAGGACGTCATGCTTTGTAAAGTACAGGGTCAATGTAAAAGAGGATGACCCTCAAGGAGATGGATTGGCACAGTGGCTGCAACAATGGTTTCAAGCATAGCAACGATCATGAGGATGGTGCAGGACCAGGCAGTGTTTCATTCTGTTGTACGTAGGGTCACTATGAGTTGAAGCCAACTTGATGGCACCTAACAACAACATACCTATTTTATGGAGAGTTTTTATCAGGATTGGATGTTGAACTTTGTCTAATGCTTTTTCTGCATTAATTGAGTTTATCATGTGATTCTTTTATTTATGTGGTGGATTATGTTGATTGATTTTCTAATGTTGAACCATCCTTGCATACCTGGTAGGAATCCCACTTGGTTGTGATATATTAGTTTTTTTGGTATAATGCTGAATTCTATTGGCTAGAATTTTTTTTGAGAATTTTTGCGTCTATATTCATGACATTTATTGGTCTGTAATTTTCTTTTTTTTTTTTTTTGTGGTGTCTTTGCCTGGTTTTGGTGTCAGGGTTATGCTGGCTTCATAGAATGAACTCAAAAGTATCCCTTCCTTTTCTATGTTCTGAAATAGTTTGAGTAGTACTGGTATAAGCTCTTCTCTGAATGTTTGGTATAATTCTCCAGTGAAGCTATCTGGGCCAGGGCTTTTTTTTTGTTGGGAGGTTTTTTTGTTTCGTTTTTTTAAATTTTTCAATCTCTTTTCTTGTTATGGGTCTGTTCAGATTTTCAACTTCAGTTTGTCTTAGTTTGGGTAGGTAGTGTGTTTCTGAAAATTTGTCCATTTCCTCTAGGTTTCAAATTTGTGGGAGTATAGTTTTTCATAGTATTCTGTTAAGATCCTTTTTATTTTAGTTGAGTCCGTTATAATATCTCCCATTTTATTTCTTACTTGAGTTATTTTCGTTGTCTCCTGTTTTTCTTTTGTCAATTTGCCCAATGGTTCGTCAATTTTGTTGACCCTTTCAGAGAACCATCTTTTGGTTCTGTTGATTCTTTCTATTGTTTTTCTATCTTATTTGTTTCTGCTCTGATCTTTATGATTTCCTTTTACTGGTGGCTGTGGGCTTCTTTTGCTGTTCTCTTTCTATTTGTTTGAGTTGTGTAGCTAATGTTTTGATTTTGTCCGTTTCGTCTCTTCTAATGTTTGCATCTATTGCTATAAATTGACCTCTGAGCACTGCATTTGCTGTGTCCCAAAGGTTTTTGTTTGATGTGTTTTCATTCTCGTTTGATTCTAGGAATTTTTTTATTCCATCTTTGATTTCTTCTATTTTTTTATTACCCAGTGGTTTTTAAGCAGGGTATTATTCAGTTTCCAAGTATTTGATTTTCTTTTTCCTTGCTCTTCCTGTTGTTAATTTCTACTTTGATGGTGTTGTGATCAGAGAAGATACTTTGTATTATCTCAGTGTTTTGGATTTTGTTGAAGGTTGCTTTGTAGCCTAAGATGTAGTCTATTCTGGAGAACGTTCCATGTGAGTTGGAAAAGAATGTGTACCTTGCAGATGTTGCGTAGAGTGTTCTATTTATGTCTATGAGGTCAAGTTGGTTGATCGTGGCCTTTAGATCTTCTGTATCTTTGTTGAGTTTCTTTCTAGATGTTCTGTCCTTTATCAAGAGTGTGTTGGAGTCCCCTACAATTATTGTGGAATGTCAGTTTCTCTCTTCAGTGCTGTTCGAGTTTGTTTTATGTATCTTGGAGTGCTGTCATTGAGTGCATTGATATTTATTATGGTTATGTCTTTGTGATGAATTCTCCTTTTAATCACTATATAATGCTCTTCTTTGGCTTTTATGGTGGATTTTGTTTTAAAGTCTCTTTTATGAGATTAGTATTGCCACTCCTGCTCTTTGTAGGTAGCTGTTTGCTTAATACATTTTTTTCCATCCTTTGATTTTTAAGAAATTTATGTCTTTGTTTCTAAGGTGTGTCTCTTATAGACAGCATATTGATGGGTCCTGTTTTTTTTTTTTTTCTATTTTGTCACTCTCTGCCTCTTTATGGGTGCATTTAGGCCACTTACAGTCAGTGTAATTATTGATACATGTGAGTTTATTGCTGTCGTTTGTAGTGCTTTTGTGTGTGTGTGTGTGTGTGGTGCTGATGTTTTCTTTGTTCCTCTTACTGTTCTGTGCTGAATTCCTTTTGTTTGTGGATTTTTTGTTATTGTTGCTGCTTCTTCCATTTTCATAGATTTTATGTTTACTGAGCCTTTATGTTTTTCTTCTTTATTTTGATGAGTAGGTTTGTTAACTTTCTTGTTACATTGAAATTTACCCTGTCTTGCTGAGTTTGAACCAGTCTTTTATTACTTGGTATTGCCTTGACTTTCTATCCATTTGAAACTTTTATACCTACACAGTTTATTCTGTCTTTTATTGTTCTGACATTGTTGCCATTTACAGATTAACCTTTCTTGTTCCCTGTTGTAAATCTAGTAGTTTTGTTTTATCCTTGAGAGCTCATTATCTAGGTTGGTGTCTGGTTGATGTGGTCTTGCATCCTAGATTCAGGCTGTTGTCTGATGCTGTTGGTTCTGTAACCAAAAGGCTCTCTTTAATAATTCTGGTAAATTTGGTTTGACTTTTACGTATTCCCTTAATTTCTGTTTATCTGGAAAGGTCCTAATTTCACCATCATATTTGAGAGAGTTTTGCAGGATATATTATTCCTGGTTAGCAATTCTTTTCTTTCAAGGTTTTATATATGGCATCTCATTGCCTTCTTGCCTGCATGGTTTCTGCTAAATAATCAGATCTTAGTCTTATTGTTTCTCCTCTGGTAGTGACTTCTCATTTTTCACGAGCTGCTGTCAGGATTCTCTCTTTATCTTTGGTTTTAGCAAGTGTGATTATGATATGCCTTGGTGATTTTCCTTTGAGGTCTATCCTATATGGAGTTTGTTGAGCTTCTTGTTTCAAACCTGCTCCTCAAACCTTCTGTGACATTGTCCATTTTTGAAATCTTCTTGCTTATCTTTTGGATTTCTAATTGCTGTTTTTGTATAATTTCTAGTTGTGAATTTATTTTGACGTTTTTTTCCCTGTATATTTTCCTGAATTCTTCCATTGTTTTGTCTGTCTTTTCTATGATTTTGTATTTTTTTTTTCCTTTTTTGGTCTGCTTTTTCCTTCATCTCTTGGATAGTTCTGAGTATAGAGATTTGAATTCCATATCAGGTAGTTCCAGCGCCTTTTCTTCTACTGGAAGGTTTCCTGTTGTTTTATTTTGGACCTACTGGAGCCATCCTGTCCTGTTTTTTTTAATATGTTTTTATATTGTGTGCTCCCTTTGGGACATTCAGTACTTATTTTCTTCATTTATTGATTGTAGATGTTTGTTTTGTCCCACTTTTTTGTTTTATTTGGTTATGTCTGAGCAGGCGGGCTGGGTGTTCTTTGTTTTTTGCTCATCTGTGGGCATGATACTTCTCACTATCTTGTCCAATGGGCAGGGCCAGTCACTCAGCTATGGTGCAGCTGGGCAGGTCCAGCAGAGGGAGAGTGGTTGGGATGGGTCATTTACAGCACATACTGGGCTGACAGAGCAGGACTGGGGGGCAGCATAGGGTAGATCCCAATAGGCTATGACTGTGCCACTCAGGGTTGTGATGCTCAGCACTTGGTGCAGATAGACAGGAGGGGGGGGAAGGATGTGATGTGTGGTACTAAGTGGGTGTGGGGAAGAAGAGAAAGAGGATAGAGAAACAAAAGCCCCCCCCAAAAAAAAGAGTGCTAAGGGAGCCTGCTGTTGGAGTGGTGCAGACCCCGAGAAGCCATGTACCAGTGGCTTTCTAGATAGGTGGTGATGCACAGCCTGTCAAGAAGGGACAGTAAGGCACACGCAGCTAGGTGGGTGGGAGAAAGGAAAGGAAGGGAGAGAACGACAAGAAACTAGACTTAAAAAAGAGAGAGAGAAAAGCACACATGTCCAGGTGGTAAGGTGAAAGGAAATGAAGGAAGGTAGACAGAGACAAGAAACCAAGGGAAAAAAAAATGCCCAAGAGGGCCTACTGGAAGCAGGTTCTGTTACTGCACAGCCTGTCAAGAAGGATTGGAGATGGCACATAGTGCCAAGTGTTCAGGAGAAGGGTAAGGAAGGAAGGTAGAGAGAGAGAAGAAAGTGAGAAGAGAGAGAAAAAAATAAAAAGCCCTGAGGGGGCCCTCTGGCTTGGTAGCATGGACAAAGCAAGTGACTCCCCAGCCAAGTGGTGCTGCACAGCCTGTCTAGAAGGAGCAGAGATTGCCCATGGCACCAGGTATTCAGGAGAAAGGGAAAGAAGAAAGGCAGAGAGAGAAGAAACTGAAAGAAGCCAAAAAAAACAACAACAAAAACAAACAAAAAAATTGCACTTAAGGAGCTGGCCGGTGTAGGTGGGGTGAATTCAAGCCTCAAGGAGCCAGCGTCTCCCTGGCCAAGTGACTGTGGCCCACCAGAAAACAGTGGAGGCCAAGCAAGGGGAGGAAGGGTGAGGAGGTGGGAAAGTGTGTATCGCTGGCTATCGGGTGCTCTGTCTCCTGCTGGGAGCTCCATGAATCTGCCTTCTCATACTCCCTGTCTGCCGTTCTTGGTGGCTGAGGGGTCCAAGACGGCGAATCCATGCCATGTTAGCTGATATGGAGCCTCCAGTCTGTAGCATTCCTTGCTCTCCATTCTCTTTCAGTTTGTTTTTCCATTCAGTGCTTGGCTGAGTTCTTTATCCCTTCATTTGATGCTTAGGGTTTCAGGATTGACCTTTGTCTCTATTTAACTTAGTTTTTTAGGTCTTTGCTGTGGAGGGACAGGATGGTGCTTCTGTCTACAGTGCCATGTTGGCTCCGCCTAAAATTTATTTTTAAGCATACATCCCCATGAATGTAGTCTCCTACAATCTATCTCCACCTATAGAGGTGCTATTGATGTACTCCAATAATGCTGTTATTGTTCAAAACATTTTTGACATCCACTTAGATATGAGAAGGCAGGCAGGGCCTCTTATTGTTAAAATGTTTTAACTAAAATAAAAATTTTCTGTGCATGTGCCACAATGTGTCTGAGCAAGATTTGTCTTTTATTAAACTCTACAAACTCTGTTAAAGAGCTCTAGGAAACTCCATGCACAGCCAAAACTCAACCTTTATAAAATGATGGTGACAATGGCCATGATGATGGTGATTTATGTAAAACCTACCCTTCTATTCTTAGACAATGTAACATTTGAACCACCTCCCTGAACAAATAAATGCTTTCTCTACTATGAAAACCCATTGCTGTCAAATCGATTCCAACTCATAGCAACTCTAATAGGACAGAGTAGAACTGTCCCATAGAGTTTCTAAGGAGTGACTGGTGGATTTGAACTGCTCATCTTTTGGTTAACAGCCAAGCTCTTAACCAGTGTGCCACCAGGGCTCCTTCTCTACTGTACACAGTCTTAATTTCCAATTTTTTGTTCTCTGTAAAATGCCTCTTATAATAATGTTATTCCTTTAAATTATAATTTTAAAAGATTCCTACCATCTCACCAAATGACCATTTGATCTCATATTATGTTTAAAAAATTGTTTTGCCATATTTAAAGTTCATTAACATAAAAAATTAGAGTGATGAAAGATAGTCTTGTTCTCATCAAAGTGTGAAATTTCCTGTGATCTGGTGCAGTTGTATAAGAACTCTTCTTACCTTCCTGAAGGTTGGCCGCTGTTTCTTTCATATTGGGGAGAATAATATCTATTATCTCTGGTCTGGGATTCTCTTAATCATATGAAGTACAGTGAAACCAAATATATCTAGTTCCCTCTCATCTGGAACTTTTATTAGATGGGTCACCGGTCATTCATGCTATTGATTCTAAAGTGAGTGAGTATCATATTATCCTTTCTACTTTGGAAAACATGTTTGTCTCCAGTCCAAAAAAAAAATCCAATAAGTCATTTACTTCAAAGACTCAGATGATGTATTAAGAAGAAATAGAAAACATGGTTGAGAAACTTATATGTGAGAATGCTGGATGAAAACAGCTTTCCTACCTTGAAGCTATTTTTTAAAAATTGTTCCGTGCCTTGCTCGCTCTCTGTTTTAAGGTTCTTGAAATGAGGCAAAGTTAAATCCACCCATATCACAAAGCTCACAGTTGTTTGATCTCCTATTTACTGATTATAAAACCGGGAAAATCTAATGGATTAGTGAAAATTTGACTTCCGTCTGTTTTTTCTTGCTCACTTGATGCTTAAAATCGATTAAATGGCAACTGATATTGTCCTGAGAAAAGGGAGAAGAGGCCCCAAAGTAGATGCTCAACAAAAACACATTGGATTGAGAAAAATCATAGAACTTTTGTTTTGCCCTTCAATCAAGGAAAATTGTTGGAACAAAAGAACAGAAGTAATAAAATCTTTCATTACTATAAAACCTAGTTTTCATACAAAAACTCATATAAAATATAGCATTGGCAAATAACAGTTAACTCTCCAATGATTTTCAAAACTCCCCAATACAAGTTCAAATCCAGGCCTGGTTTTAATCAATGCCTTCTTTTGCCCCAACTTATTTAACTTCCTTTCCCTTCCTCTTACTATTCAGAATTTTATCCTCTATAGACAGGAAAAATCATCATCATTTCTTTAATATTGCTCCTTAATGCATGACCTACTTGAACTAATTTATGGTCTGCTACCTTCCAAGCTGTTTTCTTCTTTTCTCTCTACCAAGTCTTTCCTGATCCAGGTAAAGGAGCCAGGATTCCCTGGTAACTTATCCTGGACAACTTGCACTCAAAACTATTTACGAAAAACACCAAAGACTTCTCTGTGATTATATGATTGCCAGTCTTGTCTCTGTTGAATGACAAAGAATAAAAGCTCAATATAACTGTAAAAAAGACCTGTCCTTCAAGAAAGAGACCAATAAGCGTACATTCAATATTATCAGTTGTCAAGGATATGACATTAAAAATTTAAAGAGATATTTTAACATATACACGAGAACTGCTAAAATTGAAAACTAAAATTATCAAATGTTTATGAAGTTATGGAATAACTGAAAGCCTCATACATTGCTGGTGGAACTGTAAATTGGCCAACCACTTTATGAAAGTATTCAGTAGAATCAACTTAAAGATGAATATATACATATCTAATGATGCAGAAAATTCTTTTAGGTATATACCCAACAGAAATGTGTACATATGTACACCAAAATTCATGCACAAGAATATTCATTGTAGCTTACTCATAGTAGCAAAAATTTGAAATAAACCTGTCATGGATTGAATTATGTCCCCCTAAAAATGTGTGTATCAATTTGGCTGGCCCATGATTCCCAGTATTGTGTGGTTTTCCTCCATTTTATGATTGTAATTTTGTGCTAAAGAGGATTAGGGTGGGATTTTAACACCCTTACTAACTTCACATCCCCGATCCAGTGTAAAGGGAGTTTCCCTGGGCTGTGGCCTGCACCACCTTTTATCTTACAAGAGATAAAAGGAAAGGGAAGCAAATGGCTGGGGACCTCATACCACCAAGAAAGCAGTGCCGGGAGCAGAGCAAGTCCTTTGGACCCACAGTCCCTGAACGGAGAAGCTCCTACTCTAGCGGGAGATTAATGAGAAGGCCAACGGAGACAGAAAGTCTTCCCCTGGAGCTGAGGCCCTGAATTTGGACTTTTAGCCTACTTTACTGTGAAGAAATAAATTTATCTTTGTTAAAGCCATCCACTTGTGGTATTTCTATTATAGCAGCACTAGATGATTAAGACAAACCCAAATGCCCACCAGCTGGAAAATGAATAAATTGTGATATATTCACAAAAGGGAAACTATGTACATCAATAAGAATGGACAAACTATTGCTACACTCAACAACACAGTTGAACCTCACATACAGAATGTTGAACAAAAAAGCCAGACACAAAGAATACATATTGTATGATTCTGTTTATATGCAGGGTGTATACAGTCATGCGTCCCTTAACGTCCGTGATACTCTCTTTGAAATAGGATGTTATGTGAATTGGATGTTGTACAAACACCATATTATGTACAGGCAGTCCCTGGATTACAAATGAGTTCCATTCCTAAATCTCTCTTTAAGTCAACTTAGCATGTAAGTCGGAACAGTTAAGTACAGGTTGTATCTAACAGTCAGTCAAATGCTTGTCTTAGTATATAGTATATAGTGTACTTTTCTATGCATAAAAACCATTAAAGAAACACTTTCAGATACGCTAATGCATCTTCAACATAATAATACAGTAATAATAATAATGTTTTGATGCATACCAAAAAGTAGCATCCGTTTGTTATTACAAACCATTATATGTCCCTTGAATTTTTAATGTAATAGGCTTTACCAGAGTTGGGGCCGTGGACGTATATGCTGTCGGACATTGCCCAAACAGATGTTATGTGGCACATGACTGTATAGATATTGTGGTGTCTCAGTTATCTAGTTAGCTGCTGTAACAGAAATACCACAAATGGATGGCTTTAACAAAAAAAAAAAAAAAAATTTTTTTTTTTACATTTTAGGAGGCTAGAAGTCCAAATTCAGGGTTCCAGGCTCTAGGGGAAGTCTTTCTCTCTGTGTTCGCTCTGGAGGAAAGTCCTTGTCTCTTTTGAGATTGTGCTCCTGGGCAATCTTCGTGTGGCTTGGCATCTCTCTTCCTCTATCTCTGCTTCTTTCTTTTGCTTGTTTAATCTTTTTTATATCTCAAAAGAGATTAACTCAAGATACATGAATCCTGTCTCATTAACAGAACAAAGACAACCCTTTCCCAAATGGGATTCTAATCACAGGCATAGAAGTTAGGATTTACAACACATATTTGGGGATGGGGGCCCAACTCAACCTATAACATGTGGTGCAACGGGTTTCCTTTATGTGCTTTTCTGGCCCTGGGTTTGCAATTCTCCCAAAATGATTGATCAGGCCACAACCTGCCAAGTGATTGGTCTGATTACTACTCACCTAAGTGACTTGCAAGGATTGGTCAATTTGCTATCTGCATAAGCAGCTTACAATCTACCCTATATGACTGGTCCGTTTATGATCCTGCTAGGAAAGCTATGCCTTGAAATTGACAAGATGTTTTCCTACATAAGCAGCTAATCTTACAGAGGTGTCCTTTGGAGTGTGCCCTGGGTTGTCTGACTCTGCTAGCTGAGAGCTGGAACAGCAAGCACAAGGGTCAGACCTAGCCAGGAAAAACCAGAGAGAGACAGAAAACATCACAGCCACACAGCACCTTACCTGAGCTGATGACATGTCAGCTGAGAAAGAGAGAGACCTGCTGACACCTGATCCACAGTGTGGCTGCCCAGTGACACAGAAATGGACATGGGTAATTTGGAAAGGGTGAGCAGGTCCCCTTTTAGACATAAGTGGGTTCCTCTCCTATGATGCTAAGTAGGGTGCTAGTGGAGATGAAGCGGACTGTTTCACCTCAACTCTGTCCTTGTTGCTTACTGTATAAATAATCTGTTCTTGTTGTTTACTGTCTACCTTCTATAAATAATAATAATGGCTTTCAGTCATCAATACTTTCTCAAGTGTCTTTGTGTGTGCGACCCAATCAGATCATATAGTAGAGTCCTTATCCTTGCAATATAATGATACCTTGGGATTTAGAGTACAACCTGTCTATATATGTACATGTATGCACATGCACACGCAGATTATATACGTGTGTGTGTAAAACCAGAGAGCGGCCAGTGGACTCAAACTGCCAGTCTTTTGGTTAGCAGCCAAACACTTAACCACTGTGCCACCAGGGCTCCTGCTGTGTTGTGGAATGATAGAGATAGCTGGAATTTCAGGTATTTGACTCGTTCACCAAAGAGCTTAAGATACCTGGTGTGCCTAGAAGTGGAGAAATAATAACACAAAATGGGTCCTGACATTTTAGGGTTATTTGTGTTCTCCTGAAGAAAAACAAAGATTAATAACCCTTGGGTGACAACTATTTCTCTTTTATCTTCCTGATCTGAAGCTTTGACTTGTGACCCCCATAAATAAACTTAATAATTAATCTTCATCTTTTGACAAATGACCACTTGTTTCAGGAGGTTCAATGACAAAGATCAGAGGCCAAAATGCTCTATTTATATCTAGTATATAAATTATGTCATGAAGATAGCGCTAATGTTAAATAAAACTAACCTGGCCACTTTGTTTTTCTTAAAACCATTCTTACCTTTAACATGGGAAGAATTCCACAGTAAAAAAGAGAGAGCTCAAAGGAAAGCACATTTTTTTTCCTTTTTATTGATGTAAAAATATGTATAACACAACATTGCCGACATGTACAATTTTTCACATGTACAATTTAATAACAAATTACAGTAAAACCTATGAAAGCTGGAACTTTTGTAAGTTAGAGAAGGAAAACTGAAATATTTTCTACTAAATGGAGCAATAGAAAAATGGTAAGACTTCATTCACCCTGTCAACAGCAGAAAACCTGCGAAACCTAGAAAAACAAGGTGGTTGCACCGAGTTCTGGCTCTCACAGTTTTCACTGTACATCAGTCATGTTGTGCAACCATCACCAGTATTCGTTGCCAGATTTTCCATCACCATAAACAGAAACTCCATGCTTCCTAAGCAGTGACTCACTCTTTACCCCTCCCTCCCATCCCTGGTAACCACTATTAAACTTTTATCTCTATACATCACATAATCACATATTCTAGGTTTTTTATGTACGTGAGATCATACAATATTTGTCCTTTTGTGACTGACCTTCCCTTAGCATAACGTTTTCAAGGTTCATCCATTTTGTGGCATGTATCAGGACTTCACTTCTTTTTATGGCTGAGTAGTATTCCATTGTATGTTTATCCATTCATCTGTTGATGGCCATTTAGGTTGTTTCCACCTTTTGGCTACTGTGAATAGTGCTGCAATGAACATTGATGTAAAGGTGTCTGTTGGCATTGCTGCTTTGAAGCCTCTTGGGTATATACCTAGGATTGGAATTGCTGGGTCATATGTTAGCTCTATGTTTAACTTTTTGAGGAATAGCAAAACTGCCTTCCATAGTGGCTGTACAATTCTGATTTCCCACCAGCATTGGGCAACAGTTCCAATTTCTACACATCCTTGCCATCATTTCTTGTTTTTCATCTTAGCCATCCTATTGGGGGTGAATACAAATATTTGAATGTTAATTTTTATTTCTTGGTATACTACTTTGAAAATCATCTGCTAAAGGTTATTAAATTGGACATGAGATTTTCCATTTCCATTTGATAGAGGGTTCAGTACGGTTAAATAGCAATGAGAGATAACCAAAATAATCATGGTAAACACATATAGTTTGAGCATATTGGTAAACCAGCTAATATTACCCTCCAAAATGTTTCCCATTATGTTTTCTGAATAAAAAAATAATAATTAAATAGCACAAAACAAGGATTTATAACATTTTATAATATGCTACTTTGGGTGTGGGGAAACCCTCATACATTGCTGCTTTAAGTGTTAATTTGAAAAGTAATCTGGCAACAAATGTTAACATGTAAACACCCTATTTTTGACTAAAAAAAAAGCCGCTTTGGGAAATCAGTAGTACAGAAATAAAATCACCTGTATCCAAGAATATGTATAGATAGAAAAGCATATGCAAAAACTAAAACTGACCTCCATGGACAATGAATAAATTAGGATACAGCCATCGCATGAATTGTTATGTAGCCATTAAAAAGGATGTGTTCAGTAATAAGAGTGATACATAACCTTTACTGAAAGCTCACTGTGTGCCAGGTACCATGTGTTTTATATGTATAAACTCATTCAATTCTTGTAATAACAATATGATATAGGAGCTATCATTATTTCCCATTTTATGGATTTGGAAATTAAAGTTCAAACGGATGGATATTTTACCAACATAGCTGATACATTGCGAGGTCTGAATTTGAACCAGGAATTCCTACCCTAGAATGTACACTATTAACCTCTACATAGTTTTTGTGCTTCCTTGAATTGATTAAGAAGGAATTTCTCTTACATATTAAAAACATATTACTAATTGAAAAAGTAATGAAAGCCTAAATATCCCATTTAAGAAAAGAGAGGGAAAGGGAAAAGAAAGAAGAAAAGTCATATGAATATACACTTGCATGAGAATTGAAAAATGGTATAAAAGGATACTCCCCAGACTGGTAACACTGATTACATCAGGATTGAACAAGGAGGGGGAAATTATTAATGTTTTATTTATTCACCTCTTTATTGTTGGAAGTTATAAAAGGCACTATAATACTTCTGTCATTTTTTTCTAAACCAATAAAGTGAATAAAAAGTTAACAAATAAAAACCAGCCTCCACTTTTGGGCTCATTGTGCTTTCTTGAGAATGAAAGGATGAATGGGTCATTTAACAAGTAGACAAGAAATTAATAAAACTTGCCATCTAATTTCTTATCAGGAGTCAGGCCCGCAGGATCTAATCCTCTGTAGTTATTTTAAATGGCATTTGCTCATTCATCCCCCAAAGTATTTATCTAGACTGGTATGAAGTGGCTCCCCAGTAAACATTCTTTTCCTTTCCTTTATTCTTGCTCTCTTCTCCCTCCCCTTCCCCCAATCGATAACCAATGTTAAGACCATTAAAGTAGTCTGCATTTTCCATTTTTTAGCCTGCTCAGGATGAATTCAGCTATGCTTGTCCTTGGTCACAGTAACACAGTGCCTCTTTCAGACAGAGTGAGCCCTGCACATAATTCACTGGTACTTCCCCCTCTCACGGTGGCAGAATGAGGGAGGTAAAAATTCGCCAACACGTCAATCTGTTAAGAAGGGAAGCATTTCTTTAGGAACAAGGCCAAAAAGTCCTACATTTAGAACCATGTACAAGGATTATATAATACAAAGAGTCCATATTTTTAAAATTATTTGCTGTTTTATAGGCTGCGATATGAATCTTAATAGGATATAGAATGATATATGTGACATCTCAGTAGTGTAGAGATAGGAAGCTTTCTGACTTAGGCGAGAGTTAAATATCTTTCATATAAAATTATGATATGGGGTTGGTATTTTGAGAACTTTACTTCAGTCAATAGTTCAAACAATGTGTTTTATAAATACTTTTATGTTTTTTCTCAGATTCCATTTGATATCTCGCTGCCATCTATACTGAATCTTGAGAGACTTTTTGACCTTGCGAGTGGCTGCATCATATCAGGAGGAAGCCTTTTCAATTGGATCGTGTCGATTATCTCTTGAACATTATTTACGTGGTAACCTTAGAAAAGATTTAATTACTATTCTTTTCCTTGGCGTGAAATAAATTTTAGGAATTGTCCTCAAATTGTTTTCTTAACAAGCTAAATTTATTTTAAAATGAAGTGGCTCCCCAGTAAACATTCTTTTCCTTTCCTTTATTCTTGCTCTCTTCTCCCTCCCCTTCCCCCAATCGATAACCAATGTTTTAAATTGCATTTGAATTAAATGACAGTGTTGTTACCTATTAAAACTATCTTGCAGAGTTTCTCACAGACACTGTGCACAGTGCAACTCTTCCTATGCTTATCGCAGTTTACATTTAGGTTGTCTTTAGACATGTCCTTACAGAAAGATCAGACTAAACCAGTGGTTCTCAACTAGGGGCAGTTTTTTCCCTCAGGTGACATTTGGCAATGTCTAGAGACATTTTTGGATATTTCAACGGGGGGAAGGTCCCGCCGGCATCTATTGGGTAGAGGCCAGGGTGCTGCGAAACATCTTACAATGCAAAGGACGGTCCCCCACAACCAAGAATCAGCCAGCTCCAAATGTTGTTAGTGCCAAGGTTGAGAAACCTTGTATTAAACCTCAACATGTGGTCAGTTCAACTTTATTTTCCTGTATGACTGGGGAAGAAATCTGTTGCAAGGTCCAAAAAACCAAACCGATTGCTGTTGCGTCAATTCTGACTCATAGCGATCTAGAGGACAGAGTAGAACTGCCCCATGGGATTTCCAAGACTGTAAATCTTTAGGAAGCAGACTGCCACATATTTCTCCCATGGAGTGGCTGATGGGGTCAAACCACCGACCTTTTGGTTAGCTGCTGAGCGCTTTAACCCCTATGCCGCCAGGGCTCCTTGTTGCAAGGTAGGCCTATCATATTTTACACTCCTGAGAGACAACATTGCATAGAATCCTAGAGCATGGGCTTTGGAATTATATAAACCTGGTTTGAGTAACAACTTCACTGCTTGCTAGCTTTGCTACTTTGGGGAAGTAACTTAAATTCGTTAAGCCTTTATTTTCTCATTCATAGAGTGGGGATATTAATATTTATATCATAGGATTGCTCTGTGGATTAAATTAAGCAAGATGATGTAATAATGTCATAATAGACATGCCATAGTAGTCAGAGAGCTACCCATATCATCTCCCTGCCAAATTGGAAGAGGACCTTGCATTTCTGACTCATTTATTTAGCATCTAACAATGCCATACATGAATGCTGCTTACTATATGCTGGTCCATGAATGGGTACTCATGGTAACATAAAATAATAATAAGGATAATTACCATATTTTTATGCAAAGAACATGCACCTCTATGTATGTTTGCCAACTGCTTCCTCCCCTCTCAAGGTATTTGGTAAGTGCAATATGATTTTTTTTTTTTTACAGCAACATGTAAAAAACAAAAATTGGCATAGTGGCACTAATGAAAACACCTAACAGGGAGGGAGAGTTTGGCAAACAAATGTAGAAGGTGCATGTTATTCATGTAAAACATGGTAAATGGGTTTTTCTAAAGCTAAATATGTTTAATGTACTGCCCTTTATCTTGATATTATGACTGTCTTATTCCTTACTGGTGTTAAAATGTCCTTTTTATGAAGTAGTAGTGATAGTAGCTGATAACTGGCATTTCAAATTGTTCTTAAGCCAAAAAAAAAAAAAAAAACCAAACCTGTTGCTGTCAAGTCAAGCTGACGCATGCTAATCTAT
This sequence comes from Loxodonta africana, assembly GCF_030014295.1. Lineage (NCBI taxonomy): Eukaryota > Metazoa > Chordata > Mammalia > Proboscidea > Elephantidae > Loxodonta > Loxodonta africana. Next base: position 34,831,269 of record NC_087345.1, on the reverse strand, counting down.
GTGTTACAGAGTAGAACTGCTCTGCTCCGTAGAGTTTTCTTGGCTGTAATCTTTATGGAAGTAGATCACCAGGCCTTTCTTCCACAGAAGAACTGCCAACCTTTAGATTAGTAGTGGAGCACAAACCATTTGTGCCACCCAGGGACCATTACTTGATAATAAAAGGAAGAAATAGCAACCTTATGTTGGTCCTGGAAACCCTGGTGGCATAGCGGTTAAGTGCTACAGTTGCTAACCAAAAGGTTGGCAGTTCAAATCCACGAGGCATTCCTTGGAAACTCTATGGAGTAGTTCTACTCTGTCCTATAGGGTCGCTATGAGTCAGATTCAACTCAACGGCAACAGGGGGTTTGGGTGTTGGTCCCTGTTTTTTTGTTTGTTTGTTTTGTTTTTAGTTTACAAATCCACGAAGTTCCTAAGTCAAGGAACAACCAAGGTAGAATTGTTCTAGAATACTACATAGAAGAAATGAGTCTTGGCAAGAGTTTTAATGATAAAAAGGAACTTGAACTTTGAAAATTTGCTGGAAGGGAGACAGTATATAAGCCTAGAGGTATAAACAATGAAAATACTGTGTACGTGCAAAGGACTTGCCTATTACCTATCTGAGGTAGACAGTCATGACTGAAAATAAGATGGACTGTAATGGTGGAACTAGAATGAAGAGTTTGGGCTAATTCAATAGGTGATAGGGTACCATTACAGGTGATTAAGGAAGGGAGTTACAAGTTTCTGGTACTTGTACACATTCAATAAATGTTGAATCAGTGAAAGGAATGAATGGACTGGGTAACGGCCTGGCCTCCAGGGAAGACACAATGGAAGGGGAAAAGCAAGAAGACCAATAGGAAACTATGCTGTCATGAAAGAAAAAAGGACAAAATAACTGCCAGTGAAATTACAAAAAATTCTGCCTGATGACTATACACTCACGTTATGCATTGAATTCACTTCAACCTACTGCTAATTTCCCAAGGAATATGTGTGCCCATCTTCCATTCTTTGTCATTAACTATTGCGTTTTTACTGATTGCATGCTTTTCACTTTTCTTTATTTTAAATATTAGTGGATATGAAGGCATGTACTGTTTTATAGAACCCCAGAACAATGCCTAGCACATAGTTGTTGTTGTTGTTGTTAGTTGCCATCAGGTGGGCTCCAACTCATGACAACCTTAGGAGAATGAAATGTTTGACAGAAGGAAACACTGCCCAGCCCTGTGCCATCTTTATAATCATTGGTATGTTGCAATCTCACTAGGTCAACCCACCTTATGGAGGGTTTTCTTTATTTTCACTGACCCTCTATTTTACCAAACATGATGTCCTATGGCACGTAGTAGATGTCCATAAATATTTGTTGAATGAATTAATGAATACGTGAACAGATGTAACCCAGGCAAGATGGCACTATGGGACCCTAAAAGAAGAAGAACACCTCCACCATCGCTGTCACTACCACTCCTTTCTGCAGTATTTACCATCCCAGGTGCTATATAAATAACTGTTTCATATATTTTATCTCCCTCTATCTTCACAAGAATTATGACCATGATGCACATAGTATTACCTCATTTTACACATAAGGCAAGAGAAGCTTAGGGCAGTTTAGCAACTTGTCTAATGATCACAGTTAGTCAGAGGTAGAGCTAGGATTTAAATCCCAGGTCTGTCTGACTGAACAATCTGAGATCTAAATTGCTTCCCCAGCCATTGTACCCACTCTACTGCCCTGGGAAGCTTGAACATCAAGGGAGAGGAAGAACAGTTGAGCCTCAGCCTAAAACTGGAATATCTGTCATCTCCCCTGGGATCACAGGTCCGTGGGTAGCACAAATGGCTTGTGCTCAGCTACTAAATGAAAGGTCGATGGTTCAAATCCACCCGGTGGTGCTGGTAAGATTACAGCCATCGAAAATTCTATGGAGTATGGTTTTACTCTGACGAACACATGGGGTTGCCATGAGTCATCTTTAAAAATGACTTGTGGACTAAGACAGCCTAGGGGATCCCCAGTTTTATCTGTACCAATAGAATGGTTTCCTCTGGGGAAGGCACACTCCCTCCCCTGCTATAGATAAGCTTTCAGCACATTTTTACTTTTTCTCTACTTTTACAATTACTTCCAGATTCTGTTATTCTTGGGTGTTGTTTCGACTCAAAGAAACACTGTCTGAAATTGCATCAGACCCTGCATTCACAGTTTTCCCATTTTAAATCATCTTTCCAGAAACCCTCCCATCTCTTCAAAAACAGGAATAACATTCACTCATTAAGGCTGAAACCTTCTGTCCAAGGCAGTGAGGAAATGGTGATGAACTGGGCTGAAGTACAAACAAAAAGAAAATTCAAAATCTACCAGGATGAAAGATGTGTTTATTTCCAGAAATGTCTTTCAGGCTTTTTTTAACAACCAAATTACACGATTTGCAGCTGCTTTTTTTTTTTTTTCCTCATGCTGTATACAGTATCCTAAAATGCTTTACAGCAGACACCTGCCTGCAGTGTTTTCTGTTTGTTTTAATTATAACAGAAAATGACAGGAGGAAAACTAAAAGTGGGAGAAGAAGAGAAGCAGAAAGAGTGCGGTGGGAGGGAAGACAGGAAAGGGAGAAGGTAAGAGGCAGCACCGGCAGCTAAGTGATAGGTAATAAAATCCCAGAGCTTCCCATGTCTTTCTCCATATTGGTCTCCCAGAGATTGCTTTAGAAATTGAGCACCTGCCAACTATTCAGAGGCTTAAATGCAGTGGCCTCTGTTCACTTCACGTGTGAGAACTTTACACATCCCCCACCCTGTTGACTTGTTCTCCTTCACTGAATTGCAGGCAGAAAAGTAGTACAGTTGTGGAGAATAGAAAAAACTTGGTCTCCACCTCTGGTCTGCATTGCCCTCGCTTCCCCTTCCAGGCAAAATTATACCAATCCTTCAGTCCCAGTCCAGATGACAGGGCATAGAGATGTCTGCCTTCTGAAGTTCCTAGGGCACTTCCTGATATCCCTTTGGCACAGAATTTTTGCATTGTTACATTTTCACAGTGCAGCCTCACAATCTTAGCTCCTAGGTGTCTGAAGTGTGTGAACCTGCCTCACGTTCCTCTAGGCTCATTCAGCTTGAGGCTGGGCACATCTTTGTTTGCTTGTTTATCTTGGAACCTACAGTGTGCCTAGAGTAAAGTCTGGAAACTTAGATGAAATATACATAATGTCATCAAGGGCATCTTCAATCTGTAAAAAATAATAATACTATCTAAGTGTCCATAAGGAGCCTTGGTGGCACAACTGCTAAACAAAAGGTTGGTAATTCGAACCCACCCAGTGGCATTACGGGAGAAAGACCTGGGAATTTGCTTCCATAAGGATTACAGACAAGAAAACCCTATGAGACGGTTCTGCTCCGTCAAGCGGGGTCACTATGAGTTGGAATCCACACGAAGGCACCCAACAACAACAACAATCTGTACATAGGATTGGACAAGCCCCTAACAACTATAGGGTAGAGGAGAAAACAGCAGACCCAGCAGTCCACTGCCAAATCACTCTTTACCCATTTCTCATATTTGAAATGTTATGGTATATCCCCAGGAAGATTCCTACCTATGTACTCAAGGAGACTTGTACAAAAATGTTCAGCAATATGTTAATTTAAATAGCAAAAAAAAAAAAAAGTAAACTTACTAAACAAACATTCCTCAATTGGAGAATGGATAAATAATGTATAATATTCACCCTATAAAATATTATAATATAAATGAAGGACTAATAGGATTGTAGACTCCCTGGGTGGTGCAAATGGCCCTCGGCTGCTAACTGGAAGGTTTGAGGTTACCAAAGGCACATCAGAAGAAACGCCTGGTGATCAGCTTCCAAAAAATCAGCCATTGGAAACCCTATGGAGCACAGTCCCACTCTGACGCGCATGGGGCTGCTGTGAGTTGGAATCAACTCCGTGGCTAGTCCTGGAAATAGAATTCTATATAGCAGTTGTAAACAAATTAACTAAAGAGACATGAATCAACCTGGCTACATTTCAAAAACAAGTTGAGCAAAAAAAAAAAGTGTTGCAGAAGCATCTATATATAGGAAGACACCATTTATATAAGTTTATAAAACAATAAATATGATATTTATTGATGCATATGTAAGTACTAAAAGTATATTTTTTTAATGCCAGTGCATGGTCAACACCAAAATCAGACTTGTGGTCACCTCTTGGTTGGAGGAGGGAGAATGAGGTTTAGGAAGACTATCCATGAGATTTCATTTGTAGTTGTGAAGATTTCTTTCTTAAACTGGGTGTTTGTTACATTGATCTATACTTTTTTGCATACATGATTTTTGTAGTTAAGTGCAAACGAGTCAGTTTTAACTCATAGCGACCCCATATGTAATAGAACAAAATGTTGCCCAGTCATGCATAAGTGATATAGCTCATAAATGAAAAGCAAACACATCAATTACCTTCCATACCTTGTTGGCTAATAGGCTTTATAGGGTTGTTGGTGTGCCTATAAGTAAATAACTCTTAAATTTAAGTAGGATTCTGGTCTCATTATATGGCTGTAAATGAGTAGTTCACATCTGGTTCCATTCTGGTTTTTAATGAAAACTAAAAATCGTTTTGAAACTAACATTAAACTATACCTGTGCACAATTTTAGAAAAGTCAATTTATGAAAATATTAATTTTTAATATGATAGTAGAGTTTCAGTAAATGTTTAATTAAATTGAGACTAATCCCTGCACAATCCCTATCAATTATAAGTTCCCTAGTTATACTTTAAATTATTTGATTTTCCAGAATTAGATATATGCAGAACTTTTTATATGACAGCCTGTCATGCAAAATAAGGTTCACGTGTAAAATCCATCAACCATCTATAATTTCAGTGTTTTAAAAAATATATTAAGGAAGACATTCTCTTTACTGAAAAGTCGTTTCCTATTCTTGCTTTACACTTCAGTAGAGCCTTGTGAGTTGCAACTTTGACACTAAAATCCCATGGCAACAGATTATTTTTTGTCACAAACACAGCCATGATTAAGAAGAAGGCTTTAGTGACAGCAGTTTTCTTCATAATTAAATTTATTAGCTAAAAAAGCTGGGTTACGAGGCACAGAAATTTTATTACAACAAGTGCAACATTTTCAACTGGCGCTTTGGAGACAACACAAAATTAATTGCAAATAAATTACTTTTGATACTGCTTGATATTTAAGATAACACTTATACACTTTGTATTTAATAGCTTTGAATGAAATAGATCTAAAACCAGATGATGCCCAAGTAAAACCACCCTGGATCCTTTCTTTAAATTGTCCACTATGTGAAAACTCAAAAGATTTCTGAGTGAGTTGAAGATTTCTAAATAGTTTCCCAATTTTTCCCAATTTAATTCTCCTCTATAACGTTCACAAGAATTTCTTGAACTGATTTTTTTCATCATTCTAAAAGCTAGTTAAGAACTATTGTGGAGACTTTGTAAAGCACTGAAAGCTACAACGTAGAGAATAAATGTTACCCTGAAGCCCACCACTCTGAAACAACCGATTTAACATTTTAATATATTTCCTATAAAATACCTAGTTATCTTCCCTAACAGCCAGAAAATAATGATGTATACACTGACAAGTATAGAGGTTTGAGGCAACTATCTAGATTCTCCCAAGGTGTAGCAAAGACAATGCCTATTAGCTAGGAAAATGCTAAAGTTGTGCATGTTTGGACCTGGTATTTTGGATGAAGTATAGTTAGAAAAGTCAGGATATGACTAGATCCAAAGGAATTGTCCGGCGTTCTCCTTCCTAGTAATAAAGTATGTGATAATGGTCCTGTTTGGGTGGTGCAAATGGTTAAAGGGTTCGACCATTCACTGAAAGGATGGAGCTTTGAGTCCATTCAGAGGCTCCTCAGAAGGAGGGCCTGGTGATCTACTGACCAGAATATCGGCCATTGATAAACCCTGTGGAGCACAGTTCTACTCTGATACACGTAGGGTGGCCATAAGTAGGAGATGACTCAATGGCAATTGGGTTAATGTTCCTCAGGAGAAAAATTCTAAAAATTATCAAATCTTTGATTTTGCCCCATGGAGGGTGGTCATTTATTCTCTTTTCCATAGGAATATTAATATTCCCTTGGCAGAAAGATTAGTCCAAAGGACTAATGGATCACATCTACCACGGCCTCCACCAGACTGAGTCCAGTACAACTAGGTGGTGCCCAGCTACCACCACTGACTGCTCTGACAGGGATCACAATAGGACAGAGATGGAGAAAAATGTAAAACAAAATTCTAACTTCAAAAAGAAAGACTAAAGTTGCTGACCTGAAAGAGACTGGAGAAACCCTGAGATTTTGGCCCCCAGAAACCGTTTCAGCTGAGTAATGAGGCCACTCCTGAGGTTCATCCTTCAGCCAATGATTGAACAGGCCCATGGAACAAAACTAGACTAAAGGGGTACACCAGCCCTGGGGCAGGGACTGGAAGGTAGGAGGGAACGGGAAAGCTGGTAATAGGGAACCCAAGGTTGAGAAGGGAGAATGTTGACATGTTGTGGGGTTGTTAACCAACGTCATATAACAATGTGTGTACTAACTGTTTGATAAGAAACTAGTTTGTTCTGTAAACCTTCATCTGAAGTTCAAAAAAAAAAAAAATTCCCCTGGTAAACTTAGCTCATTCATTCGTCCATGCATTTGTCCATTTGGTAGATTTCATTCACAACTCCGTGCCTTTGCTTGCTGATATAAATATCCTTTGTAACTCTTTTTACTTAAAAAATCTTTACCAAGTGTCCAGTGTATGCCAGGGACTGTGCACACAAGGAATGCCATTAGGCAGTCCCTTCCTTCAAAAAGCTCAGTCTGATGTCCCTACTCATCATTCCAGACTCAGCCCAGGCATCTCCTCTACCACAGAGGCTTTCTTTACTGCATCCTCCCTGGTGCCCCCATGTAACACATGTATGCTCTTATGCTAGCTCTATTTTGCATATGCTTATTTGGTTGTCTCTTTTGCTCCTGAGTCAAGGACCAAACTAGGAGGATCTCAAGGGTACAGATGAACTCAGGTTCCCATTTTCTTCCAAAAGCTGTTCATTAATGTTTTGGTTTGCATTTTTTTGATTACTATTGAGGTTGAACTTTTTCACATTTTTTAATTGGCCCATTGCATTTTTTCTATTTCCATGCCTCTTCAAGACCTTTACTCAATTTTTTACTTGTGTGTTCATCTTGTTCACGTTGATTTGCAAGATCCCTCAAATCAAAACCAAACCAGTTGTTCTCGAGTTGAACACCCCATGTGTGTCAGAACTGCACTCTATAGGGCTTTCAATGGCTGTGATCTTTTGGATATAGATCACCAGGGCATTCTTCTGAGGTGCCTCTGAGTGGATTAGAACCACTAACGCTTTAGTTAGTAGCCAAGTGCTTAACCATTAGTGCCACACTGGGACTCTGCAAAATCCCTCAATATCAAGGATATTAATAACACTTTTCATATATTTCATGAATTTTTTTTCAGGGTCTTTATTTATTTGCCTCTCCATTTCCATTTATATTTCAATGGTTCTTTTCTGAAAAGTTCTTATTTATGTTCAGACTTGCTCAAGAAAGGACTTAAGGTAGCTTACAAGTATGCACTTAATAAAAAGGCAAGAAGAATTTAACGTAGATAAGAAAAATCAGGCAAAGGAAAAAAAATAATAAAGGTAGGAGAGTAAGATGGAGCCAAGAGTTGAGTTAATTTTAAAGAAAGATGTTGTTAATCCATTACACTTACTAGGGGCCAGCTACAGGTTTGGCCATGTGCTTTCTTGCTACATCTGCTAACAAGTAAATTCAATGCATTACAAGATCAGCAGTGTTTGTGTGGAAGAAACAGATCATGTATGCAGGAGAAACACTAGTATTCTAACACTAATTCTTGAAAAGGTTTTCCTGTGGGTTCTCATGAGAATACATCGTGAATAAGCTCTGTCCTCAACTTTCAAGGATTTTTTTATGTGTTTTTTTTTTTTTTTTCTGAAGCAATATCCATTTTCTGATTAATTAGCTTAAAACAATTTGGAGGATGTGTATCAAGGGAGGGATATAAAGGAAAATAATATTTTTATTGCTCATAAAAAGTTTCATTTTTGTATGAGGTAAAACACTTCATTGTGGCTTTTTTCTTAGAGTCCTTTTACCAGTTAAAAATATTTTTCAAATATATTTGGGGTGGTGTTGAAAAACACAGCAAGATGGCTGTTTTCCAAAACTTCAAAGGCTAGTGCTTTGAGCTATTTGAAGAAAGTTGGGTTATCAGTCTTGACGCTGCATTCAGAATGAACACAATATACAACTAGAGCAATCCTACAGCAATTCAGGCAATCACAAATATATAGTTCTGCTTGAGGTTCTAGAAGTCAAAGTCAAAAGTAGAGAGAAGAGAGTTAATTCTGCAGGAGCTGAGTATACATGGAAATAAAATACTGTTTTATGTGTACATTTTCAGGATTTTTGATAGAAGGAAAATAATTTTTCTGACATGAAAATTAAAATTTTTACTTGATTTGGGATTATAATTTTTATAGAATCATAGATTCACAGGCTTAAAGGAACCTTAAAAGTTATTCAGTCCAATTATCTACAAGGTTAAAGCTCCTCTAAACCATCTACATCAAGGAGTAAACAGTCTACACTTGAATAACAGCACAGGGTAGTGTTTAAGAGAGCTGGCTCTTATGTCAGGAGTTGGATGCCTCGCTTTCCCACTTACCAACCGCGTGCACTTGAACAAGTTTCCTAATTTATCTGTACTTCAGTTTTTTTTTTTTTTTCAGTTTCCTCATCTGTAAATTGGGGATAGATGAAACACTCAGAGCAGAGTTTGGCACATACTGAATGCTTAAGAACAGTAAGTTCTTAGTATTATTACGTTATTATATTATCACATACACCTCTCAGGGAAGTTGAGTTCTGCCTAGAAAGATCTTCAAAAGACCAGGAAAAATCCCATTGGTGTCAAGTCAATTCCGACTCATAGGGTTTCCAAGGAGCAGAGGGCAGATTCAAACTGCCGACCTTTTGGTTAGAAACCAAATGTTTAGCCACTTGTGCCACCAGAGCTATTTTGTTGTTGTTGTTAAGTAATGAGAGAAGTTCCACTTCTAGTCGTAGCAGAGTAACTTTTATTGAACTGCCATCTGCCAATAACAATTCTGAACTGTGGACCAAAGTACATTATAATTATAAACAGTTATAAAATTGGGATTAAAATAGCTGTTTAGAGTCCTGGATAATGACAAAAATAGGCAGAAACAGCAGGGGAAATGATCCTTGAAATAAGGGAAACAAACTAGGTGAGATCCACATTTAAACAGCATTTTCCCTGAAGGCACTCCTCATCTTGCAAGGTACATAGGGGATGGAGCTCAGTCAGAAAGAGGCTGACTGACTGGACTGAAGATTTAGAAGCCAAAGTTGGGGCTTTCAGAGTAATTGGAAATCAAATCTGTGCACAAAGTCCCCTAAAATTGTTGGCTGACTCCTAAACTGTCATGCATGTGATGAGACTTCAGTGAACCCAGTGGAAAGCAATAACTAGAAAGCTAAAAGAGCTGAGCAGAGATTTCAGCAGGTGCTCGGTGCTAGAGAGACAAACTTTGGAGCTCAAGTCCAGCTGAGTAGAAGGGGTTTGCTAAATTCTTTGTGTTTTTCATTAAAACTCTGCAAGAGCCATATCTCAAGAATAAGGATCACAACTCATGACCGAGGACTACAGCTGAGGCCTAAGGACATAACAAAAATAAGCCAAACCTGTCAGGTATCAAGCCTCCAAATAATCACCGTGATTCTTCAGTAATTTAACTGTCTGGTAGAATAAAACTCAAAACTTCTCAGAGGAAAATAACATATCATCCACATACACTGCCCACAATGCACAGTACATAATAAAAAAGATAACTACTTATGCAAAGATGCAGGAAAATACGACCCAAAATTAAGGGAAAAATCAGTCCAAATAAACAGACCCACAGAGGTGCTAGGTGTTGGAATTAGCAGATAAAGATTTTAAAATAACCATGGTATGCAAGAAAAAAATATACTGGAAAAGATTGATGTGATGTATGAAGAGATGGAGAATATTAGAAGCGATATGGAAAATAGTAAAAAGAACCGTATGGAAATCCTAGAAGTGAAAAATATGGTATCTAAAATAAAATAATTCGTTGGATGGACCTCACAGCAAATTAGGCCCTACAGAGGAATGAACCAGTGAACTTATAAACAGGTCAATAGTAAACTGAAGCATAGGGAGAAATATAATTTTTTTAAAACTGCAGAGCTGTGGTGGCAATGTGACAATATCAAATGTTTTAACATATGTGGAATTGAAATCCCAGAAAGAAAAGAGAGAGAAAATGGGGCAAAAAAAATTGTTTTTTCTTTAATGATGTCCAAATTTCTCCAAATTTGATTGACAACCTTAACCCTCAGATTTAGAAATCTCAGTGAACCCAAACAGGATAAATAAAAATAAAATTATACCCAGGCAAACCGTACTCAAATTTCCAAAAATCAGATATAGAGGGGGGGAAAAACTTAAAATCAGCCAGAGGAAGATGACATATTACAAAGTACTAAGGAAAGGGACAATGATAAGAATTAAAGCTGACTTCTCATCAGAAACATCGGAGGCCAAAAGACAACAGATTGTCTTTCAAGTATTGAAAGAAAAAAAAAAAAAAAAGAAGGTTTGCCTGAAATTCTAGATGCCAGACTTACTCTCAACCAATCATTAATTACATGAAATGTAACATGAGCAAACCCACCAGTGAAAAGGCCAAGATGGTATGGGTTTAAAACAAAAGACACTTACAGATTGAAAATAAGGGATGGAGAGATATATACTATACAAACACTAAAAATAAGAAAGCTGGTTTCACTATTTTCAAAGTAGATTTCAAGACAAGGATTATTGCCACAGGTAAAATGGGACATTTAATATGATAAAAATACCAATTCATAACAGTCCTAAGTGTGTATGCATTTAATGATAAGAAATGCTCATTTTCTAAACATCTGGCACAGTGATTGTCTTTAAAGAGAGAGTTGTTTTGATTAGGAGGATGTTTTGATAGGTCTATTGGAGCAGGTAGGCTCTGTGGGCCATAGATGTAGAGTGGCATTGATGTTTCAATCAGGTAAAACTACCTTTACTTGAGAAAAGGATATAGGTTGACCAACCTTCCCAGTTTTCCCAAGACTGAGATGTTTTTTGGGGTGTGAAATTTCAGTATTAAAACCTGGACAATCCCAGGAATATTGGGATGTCATCTACAAAAGGAGGAATTCTTTGCAGATGATGCACTATACATAGAAAATGCAAAAGATTCCAGGAGAAAACTACTAGAACTAATAGAAAGATTCAGCACAGTAGCAGTATACAAGACAAACATACAAAAATCAGTTGGATTCCTATACACCAATAAACAGAACAATGAAAAGGAAATCAGAAAAACAATACCATTTATAATAGCCCCTAAAAGTTTATAATACTTAGGAATAAATCTAACCAGGGATGGAAAAGACTTATACAAAGAAAGCTACAAAACACTACTGCAAGAAACCAAAAGATATCTACATAAATGGAAAAACATACCATGCTTATAGATAGGTAGACTCAAGATTGTGAAAATGACGATTCTACCCCAAAAAATTTACAAATACAATGTAATCCCAATCTAAATACCAACAACACTTTTTAAGGAAATGGAAAAACTAATCATTAACTTTAAATGGAAAGGGAAGAAGCCCTAGATAGTTAAAGAACTATTGAAGAAGAAGAATAAAGTAGGAGGACTCACACTACCTGACTTCAGAGCCTACTATACAGCTATGCTACGGTAGTCAAAACAGCCTGGCACTGGTACAGTGGCAGATACATTGACCAGTGGAACAGAATTGAGAACCCAGATGTAAATCCATCCATCTGTGGCCACCTGATCTTCAATAAGGGCTCAAAGTCCATTAAATGGGGAAAAGACAGTGTTTTTAACAAATGCTGCTGGCAAAACTGCATGGCCATCTACAAAAAAATGAAACAGGACCCATACCTCACATCATACACAAAATCTAAATCAAAATGGATCAAAGGCCTAAATATAAAGCCAAAAACTATAAAGATCATAGACAAAAAAAAAAAAAGATCGATGCTAGAGGCCCTAATACACAGCATTAACAGGATAGAAACCATAACTAACAACACACAAACTCCAGAAGATAACCTAGATAACTGGGATCTTCTAAAAATTAAACACTTACACACATCAAAAAGTCTCCATCAAAAGAGTAAATAGAAATCCCACAGACTGGGAAAAAAAAAAAAAAAAATTGGCTCTTACAAATCTGACGAAGTTCTGATCTCTAAAATCTACAGGAAAATTCAACACCTCTACAATAAAAAGACAAATAATCTAATTAAGAAATGGGCAAAGGAAACTAACAGACACTTCACCAAAGAAGACACTGAAGCAGCTAGCTGACACATGAGGAAATGCTAAATTTTTTTTTTTTTTTACATGCAAATCAAGACAATGAGATACCAACTCACCCCGGCACTACTGGCACAAATCAAAAAAAAAAGAAAAGAACAACTGTTGGAGAGGCTGCAGGGAGATTAGAGTTCTTATGCACTGCTGGTGGGAATGCAAAATGATACAGCCATTTTGGAAAACGATATGGAGCTTCCTTAGAAAGTTAGAAATAGAAATACCATATGATCCAGTAATCCCACTCCTAGGAATATATCCTAGAAAAATAAGAGTCATCACACAAATAGACATATGCACAGCCATGTTCACTGCAGCATCGTTCACAATAGCAAAAAGATGGAAATAACCTAGATGCCCATCAACAGATGTACAGATAAACAAACTATGGTACATACACACAATGGACTACTATGCAACAATAAAGAACAATGATGAATCTGGAGGGCATCATGCTTAGCAAAATAGGTCAATCACAAAAGGACAAATATTGTATGAGACCACTACTGTAAAAATTAATTGAAAGGTTTACACACAAAAAGAAACAATCTTTGATATTTAGAAAGTAGGGGAGGGGTGGGGATGGAAAAACACTAAATAGACAATAGATAAGTGGTAACTTTGGTGAAGGGCAAGACAGTACACAATACTGGGGAAGCCAGCACAACTTGTACAAGGCAAGGTCATGGAAGCTCCCTAGATACATTCAAACTCCCTGGGGGACTGAACTGCTGGGCTGAGGGCTGTGGGGACCGTGGTCTTGGGAAACATCTAGCTCAATTGGCATAAATAGTTTATAAAGAAAATGTTCTACATTCTACTTTTGTGAGTAGTGTCAGGGTCTTAAAAGCCTGTGAGTGGCCATCTAAGTTACTCCACTGGTCTCACCACTTTGGGAGTGAGGGAGAATGAAGAAAACTAAAGATACAAGCGAAAGATTAGTCCAAAGGACTAATGGACCAATCTACCATGGTCTCCACCAGACTGAGTCCAGTACAACTAGGTGGTGCCCAGCTACCACCACTGACTGCTCTGACAGGGATCACAATAGGACAGAGATGGAGAAAAATGTAGACCAGACTTTCTGGCCTGACAGAGATAGGAGAAACCCTGAGAGTATGGCCCCTGGAAACCCTTTTAGCTCAGTAATGAAGTCACTCCTGAAGTTGCCCCTTCAGCCAAAGATTAGAGAGACACTAGGACAAAGCAAGACTAAAGGGGCACACGAGCCCAGGGGCAAGGACCAGAAGGCAGGAGGGGACAGGAACGTTGGTAATAGGGAACCCCAGGTCAAGAAGGGAGAGTGTTGACATGTTGTGGGGTTGTTAACCAGTGTCATAAAAAAAAAAATAATATGTATACTAACTATTTAATAAAAAGCTAGTTCTGTAAACCTTCATCTCAATTAAAAAAAAAGAAAAGAAAGTAGATAGAGGAGGAGAGCAGAATGGATAGCCTGTGATGGTAGGAGGTTTACAGTAGATGAAGTGACCTCTTTCAATGATCCTTCCAAACTCAACTAAAATTACTAAACTAAAAATGACTGGTGTAAACAAACAAACAACAAAAAATGATAGGTGTAAGTGCGTATGTGCAGAAACTAGTGATGGGGTCGAATGGGTGAAAAATAGCATATGTTGTGGACAGTATTTATGGGGTGAGAACTATGAGCACATACGTTTTCAGGCATTTATAGAAACAGGAAAGACTTTGGATTATTATTGACTATGGAATAGGGAAACTTCAGTCAAGTTTCGGTATCTTAAAACAAGAAAGGATTCATTATATCTGAATCTCATAACTGTGTTAGTTTAGAATCTTTGAGTTTTGGATAATAGAAAATCTACCCCAACTAAATCATACAATAAAGGAAATTTATTCGCTCATGTAACCGAAAAGGCCAAAGGTGAGGTAGACATCAGGCTTGATTTAGTCCAGAGGTTCAAGGTGACTTCTGTGCTCTAGCTCCATTTCTCAGCAAGTGTCTCAGCAGCCCTCTCTTCCTTGTAACATTTTATCTTCAACGTAGTTTTACTCATGGTAGCACCAATGGCCACAGCAGTTCCAAGACTCACATTCTCACACACCTCGGGACAGCGAACTTTTTCTGTAAAGGTCCAGGTAATACGTATTTTGGGCTTTGTGGGCCGGTCTCTGTTGCAGCTACTCAACTCTGCCATTTTAGTATGAAAGCAGCCTACATGATAATCAACACATGAGTATAGTGACTGTGTTCCAATAAAACTTCATCATTTGAATTTCATATGTTTTTATGTATCTGATAAAACAAAAAAATAATCTTCTTTTGATTTATTTTTAATCATTTAAAAATGTAAAAACTGTTTTTAGCTCAAGGGTCAAACAAAAGCAGGCAGTGGACCAGATTTGACCCAACCCAACCCAGCCCAGTGCCTTCGAGTTGGAATCACGGGTCATAATTTGCTGACCCCTGGAATAAATGATTGTCTGACCAGAGTTTTAAGCAAAAAATATTTCTCCCTTCTGGCATTTGTTCCCTTTGCTCTTCTCTATACTCTCCCTCAAAATGACCCCATTCTGTCCCCTATCTAAATATCATTTGTATGCCAAAATTCTCCAAATTTTTATCTCCATTGCAGACCTCTCCCACTATCTGATCTCCAGACTTCTGTAGCCACCTGCCTACTTGACATCTCCATTTAGCGGTTTAATAGTATTTCAGATATAGTGTGATCAAAACCTGCTCGGGAACTTCTTTTTCCCTGTAAATGGGTTCAGCTCCAAGCAGCAGGCAGAAGTGGTTGGCATTCCCATGGAATTCATCCAATGCCACTGGACGATGCTTCCACATTTCTTGTATTTCTAACACGATTATGATGAAGTGAGGAAGTATTCCAATGACTCTTTTTTTCCTCCCCTAGGGATGAAAAAAGAAATTGAAAATTAAACCAAGAGTGTGACATCAGACTGAAGAATTGTTCAGCGCTATCTTTCAGTCTTTGGAGCTTTGGTGAGAAAAAATAGTCTCGATTCAATATACCTTGCTTGCACAGAAGACTCTGATTCAGACTTGGATCTTGCCCCATCTAATCATTGATGGTGTTTCCAAATATTCCAGATACTGCTTTGAGTTTTTGCTCTTGCTCACACGGCCTCCTGCAGCTTCCAGGGTGTTTTAGCTCCTGCTAGGAAAGTTTAACTTAACTACTTTCTTTTTAGTCACCTACGGGTCAGTAATATCTCTTCAGCTTCCCCTCAGTTTGACCAGCTTGATCTATTTTCTTATCAAGTCATTTAGGCTTCTCCACTTTCTCCTGTGTTTTGAAAAGAATAAATTTTCAAGTAAATTAAAATCACATTCTGGTAAAAAATGAGCGTGCACGTGTGTTTTAGTCCTTCATTTCTTCGATACATCTGTTTTGAGCACTGCCGTATACCAGGCAAGGGCAGTGGTGGTTCAGTGGTAGAATCCTCACCTTTCATGTGGGACACCTGGTTCGAGTCACCACCCATCTGTCAGAGGTGCCTTGCATGTTGCAGCGATGCTGAATAGGTTTCAGCAGAGCTTCTAGACTAAGACTAGGAAGAAAGGCCTTGCAATCTACTTCTGAAAATTAGCTACACAATGATCCTATCCACAACTGATCCTGAGGGTGGCATAGGACCAGCCAGTGTTTAGTTCCCTTGTTCCTGGGTCACCATGAGTCGGGGGCTGCCTCAACAGCAGCTAACAGCAACAACTAAAATATACCAGGCATATTTTCTGGCTCTAAAAATACAAAGATCCATAAGTTGTGGCCCCAGCCTTTAAAATGTTCATTAAGGGAAATAAGAAAGAAAATCGACAATTAGCAATTCAACAGTGTAGATGTTAGAACAGAATGTTTTAGGAATAGAAGGAAATCAGCACAGGCACACAGAGGAGATGACGCAGCTGCTACATTACAGGGAGGAGAGGAAGAGGGAAAGAAGGCAAAAATTAGAATCTCTAGCCCCCCCAGTCCAAGATATTGTTAGTTGAGCCACAAGAATGATTACTTCCGGAAAGAGGATGTATTGAGAAGATTTATTGGGTAGATGAAATGCTTAATGAGACCATAAATGAGGAGAATTGCTTCTTACACAATATGAGAAGATAATTTTTATCAGATAATGAAATTGTTTTCAGTCTTCAGAATGAAAATGAATCCCTTGCTAATACAGATCGTGCTAATAAAGGGAGTGAGAGAGAAGGTCGGAATTACACTTGGCTTGCAGTAGGCAGAAACCAACTTAAATAGTCCAGGGGAAAAAGAAGAAAGATAATGAAGTAATCAAAATAATTGCCTAATAGAGAATGTGAAAGATATGAAATATTAAATTATAAATGTCTATTTAAAAAAAGAAAAATGAGGTGACCTTAAGGAACAGATTAGAAACCCAAACTCATGCCGGGTAGAAGCAATGCTTTTCGTTAACAAAGCTGAAGATTAATTAAATCTGAGGAAGCTCTTTGAAATCCACGTGCACGAGTTGCATTAGAATACAATACAACTGGTATACTGGTATCATAATTAATGATTGGGGGGACTGCTTTATTAAATGTGTCTCACATAGTTCACATGATGGATGTGTAATAAAGAGGACAAAAATCTATTTAAAGCCAGAAGTGACTTCAGCAGCATCTGATTTCAAAAAGGGGGAGAGCATAGTTCATCTAGTGGGAAAATAAATACAATCATGCACTGCAAAATGTCTGTTGCAAAAGGTTATAATAGAGTTCCAAAATCCTGATCAGAGGACAGGACATAACGGATGTAACTTGATGTAGAGAACACAGCAGCTTCCTGTAAACAACATGTATAGCTCATGTCTCTTGTATACAAAATGATCATGTTGCCAGGCATATAATAGTACAGTACATGTGTAACCTATACTACATATGTCTTGATAGTCATAACAAACACCTATATTACTGGCTCATGTATGTACTGTACTGTACTTTCTATCATTATTTTAATGTGAGCTTTCCCTACTTCCAAATAAAAAGTTTACCTTATAACAGTGTATGCTTCGACTTGTAGGCACCAGCATCCAATCTTGTGTTGGCGCAACATGCAAATCACATAACATCCTATTTCACAGAACGTATCATGCATGTTAAGCAACGCATGACAGTGTTTTCCCTTCTAGCTTTGAAATTGCCTTGAAACCCCTCCCAAACACCATAGAGAGCACTGTGCCTTTCTCACCATTCTAAGTAACTAGGTAAGGGGGTAAAGGGTAGTGGCTTATTGATTATTTTTCAGTCATCTCTGAATCAGATCTCTTGCTTATCAGAACAGATTCAGAGACTGGTAGCAGAGAAGGGAAAGACTGAAATTGCAAAGCCTCTGACAGTTCCTAGTGCCTCAAAGGGTGAGGCTTTGGAGGAAATGGTCCATTGTTTACAAAGCCCATTATGTACAGGTAAATGGAACCCCAGAGAAAGTAGGGGTGGTGGACTAAATTGTTTTACAGGACAAGGTAAACGGGAATTCATTTCTTGAGAAGGTCGATGAGGAAGGGAAATGGGAAAAGAAAGAGCCTTGAGGGAAAAGGGCAAGAAGCAACTGAGAGACGGACATTCCTTTATTACATACACAGATGCCTTCTGTGAGAGACAGATATAAATGGGAAAATCAAGGAAGGTGATGGTTTCGCTCAGCCTTAGCACCACTGAATAAGTATAAGAATTGTCTAAGCTTATAAGGAATAACTTCATGAATAAGAATTGGCACCAGCATCAAGCTGGTTCCTATATGGTGGAGGTTAAATATATCTCTACCTTCCCACTTCATTATTTCTGACACCAGCCACACTGCTCATGGCACTCTCTACTTCTCTGCTGGGTTCCACAATTTGTCACAACAACCTCACAGAACTCATAGACCAATATTCACAGTTACGTGGTTTGTTAGGGAAATAACAGGCTACAACTTGGGATCAGGATCAACTTGGAAGTAAGGTACAACTCAGGATTAGTATCAGGAAGCACACAAAGTAGGTCTGGAAGAACCCCCGAAGTGGAGAGCATATCCTTCCCTTCTTCAGTGCAGGACAGCTCCTGATCAAGCAATTAGCGGACATAGGTTCTCTGCCATGCAGCTGCCTTCTCTGCTGACTGGCTGCCTTCTCTGCCAGGCAGGTGCCTTGACTCACCTGCCTTTTCTACTGGGCAGGGTTCTCCACCATCAGCCACTATTGGGCTGTCTGCAGTTGGCCTTTTTGCCGTTTCTCTACAGGCCAGTTCAGCTGTGCCCAGCACTGCTGCCAGCCTCTAAGTGGCCCAGCTCATAGCCAGTTAGCAGCTCTCAGCTCTGCTGTGCTCTTCTCGGTTCTTTCAGCTGCTACTCTCTCGGTAGGTCTCCCAGCTGCAGCTTTCTCCGCTAAACATCCCAGCTCATAGCCAGGTCTGGGAGGATTTTAAGTACAGCGCCTCCACGTTCCAAAGGACGTGCTCCCCTCCTGGCCTTGTCAATCAGGAGACCACAAAAATTTCTGTCTTTCATCCCTTTATATATACTAGTCCTTGTCAGTTATGAGGCAGAGCCTGTCTTACCAGATTGGAGACCAACCAATCCTCAATTACCCAGGAGGTGTCAGTCAACTCAAATCTTGTACAAAAGTTACATTCTCCTCTGGCAGAAACCAGCTCCTTCCCCAGGCAAAAGTAACAAACTCTCCAGACAGAAAACAACTTGGGAGGTCCCCTAAGTTGTTTTTCCAAAGAACCAAGGCAGAAGACCCCATGAAGGAACTCACTGCATCACATCCATCTTGATAGAAACTCCAAACCATGAGAGCCAAGTGAAGGGAGAAGCGAATGCACAGGCTGAAGTGCCAAAGAAGAAAGATGAGGCAGAGGTCCAAGAACACTGCTAGCATGTGCTTCCCTGGAGGCCATAGCAGCAGGACTAGGAAATGCCAGAGGCCAGGGACACCAGTACTGGTTAATGACTACAGACTACTGGCTAGAATTTCTCTCTCAATATATCTAGGACTTCCATCACCATTAGCTCACCATGAACACTTCTGAGAGGCTCTCTTTGCTCATACCAATCAGTCCCTTTGGAACCTTTGCCTGGACCTATGACCTTCTAGAGTAGTTCTGTTCTTAGTTATGGCTGAGTGCGACACAAAATAAACCATATCTTTTGCTGTCTTAGCTGGACAATCAAAAAAAAAGGGTGGGGGTTGTACCATATCTAGGGTGGTGCAACGCCTTAGTGAGCGAAGATGATCCATAAACTGAACTAATTCAGAGGCATAGGAGTTAAAATCAAAAGGGACTGTAAAAATGGTAAACTACGTTCCAATCCAAGAATTCCACATAACTGGGGGGAGAGTAGCGGGGGGAGTTCTGCTGTGCCCTGGATAGAGTTACAGCCAATTTTACTCTTTAATGATGGGGTAACTCACCTATTATTTACATATCAAAATATGGTTTATAATTTAAGTTTGGTTTTTACTTTTGAGTTTGACCTAAAGATTTTAAATATGTAGAAATGCTGTTCTCAGATACATTAAAAAGACAACTGAATTCTGCTGAACAAAAATTTTTACAACCTTACAAAAGCACTACAACTTAATAAGGTAATATTCTGAAAGTCCTTTCAGAAAACAGGCATTGCCACATATATAATTTTTCTAATATGACTTTTAAATGTAAGAAAAGTTATTTTCTGGCAGCCAGAATGGAAACTTGCATCATAGTTTTATTTATTTAAATATTTTACTATTTTTGTTTTTTCCCCTGAAGACCTCCAAAAGATGTGGTTTGTAACCAGTTATTTTCCTCCACCCACTGACTTCAGACAAGCTCTGTTGACTCTCCCTTTTTCACCCTGGATATTTTCTTGCCAGGATCCCCGTATTGTTTTCCAGTAATTTTCAATATATGAACAGGTCCCATTTGGGAAGTTGAGTTTTCTGTCTAAGTATTATGAAGCCTAGTCCAATATAAATCAAAATTTCAATCTTGGAAAGCTTTTTCCTCCATTCCCTCTAAGCGGGTCTGCCACTTGCAATGAGGAATGAGAAAGGGGCAAGGTCTATCTTTTCAGTTCTTCCTTGCTATTTCCCTTCCTCTCATCATTTCATCTGATGCTTCCGGACATCTCTTCCTTCTTGGATTTATAAGGCCCAGGAGGAAGGATGGTGAGATAAGGGTAAAGTTCTCACGTGACTTGTGCTATAGTACATGTTTGTACCCACTGAGTATCGGGCCCCCAATGTGCTTCTCTCAGATGTCCTTACCCTGGCTTCTACTACACCACCAGTCACCCAATAACCAATGGCCCTGGGAGAAGCCAGATATAATCCTTGGGTCCATCTGAGGCTCCTCAGGGACCTTGTCATGTTTCCTTATATGGGCAGTGTACTTTGTAGATGACCTCTTGTGATCCCCCCTCAGCTTCAGCATCCCTGCCCCACAGTATACCCATAGCCTCTTACTGGGGGGTCCTTTGCTCAGGAAGGCTGCTCTCTTGAGTAGCATTCTCTCAAGATGCTTAGAGCCTGTTCTCTTCTATGGCATCCTGCCCCACTAAACACTAAATATGCAGATTGTCTGCTCTGCCCACTATCCATGCCCTCTATCCAGTAACCATTCACCTCATCTTTGGTGTTTTGTCGAAATTCTGAGAACGCAGGAGAAGTTCTATTCCACCTCTTTTTTATGAGTTTACTCCTCATAACCTCTAGAAGTGACTTATTTTAAAGACAGAGATTCTTAGGATGGAAAATTCCACAAATCATTAGAGCGTTTAAAGTGTCAGTGGCAGAAATCAGGGCTTCTGCTTCTCATCTGTTCAGTTGTCTTTGTTGTGCCCCTTTGGAGGACCATGATCAATATGATCCCTGCCTCTTTAGAACTTACACTACCAGGAAAGTTTGGTAATAAATAGACAACTACAATGAAGTGCAATAGTTCTTTGACAGAGGAATCACAAAACACCAACTAGGGGCCCCTAACATAGGATGGGGCAATGGCATCCTTGAGGGCAGGCTTCCTAGAGGAGTTGCCTTGACTTTTGTGTCAAACACAAATCATGTTTGCCTCTTCAGATTTTTCCAGCTCTCTACATTGGTATACTGCCAACACCAGCGACCCACCATTCAATGGCTCAAGAGTACCAGGTGCTCCTTCTTGGTCTCTACCACTCAATCAAAAATGCACCTCTCAAATCTCCTGCAGGAGAGAGCAAAATTGATGGATAATCCCAGCTTCTGTACTCTGAATTCACCACTGGCCTGGTCCTGAGGCCATGCTTCCTTGGGCACCTCTCAGCCCACGACTAAGCAATGCAGGCATAGTAAAACTGTCTCATTCTTGTGAGACTTGGGACTTACCTGATGGGTGACTTTGGCTCTAGGATTCCCCACCAGCCTAACTGAAACTCTCTGAGAACTTCCTTCCCTTTTTCCTTCCTGGTCTGAGGTCATTCCTGCCTTCTCTGCTTCCCTTCCTGTTATGAATTTAATTGTATTCCACAAAATGTTATGCTGAAGTCCTAACCCTTGGCACCTATGAATGTGACCTCGTTCAGAAATAAAGTCTTTGAAGGCATTATCCATTAAGTTAACATGAGGTCATATAGGAGTAGGGTAAGCCCTAAACCCAACTGACTGGCATCCTTATAAAAAAGAAGAAACACAGAGACACGCGGGGGGAGGACAGCCATGTAAGGGTGCATCTGCAAGCCATGGGATTCCAAGAAAACCTGGGACTACCAAAAGCTGGACGAGACAAAGAAGGATCTTCCTCTAGAGCTTTTAGAGAGAAAATGGCCCTGCCAACACCATGAATTCAGACTTCTAGCCTCCAGAACTGTGAGACAATAAACTTCTGTTACTTTAAGCTACACAGTTGTTGTACTTTATTACAGCAGCTCTAGGAAACTAATATTGTTGCTAGTTTCCATTCAGTCTGCTGCAAATGATGGTGACCTCATGTATAACAGAATAAAATGTTGCCCAGGTCTGCGCCATCTTCATGGTTATTGGTATGTTTGTTGTGGCCATTATGTCAAATCATCTTTGAAAGTTTCCCTCACCTTTTCTGACTCTCCACTTAGCAAACATGATGTCCTTCTCCAATGATCAGTCCCCCAAAGATGTGTTCAAAGTAAGTGAGTCAAAGTCTCAGACAATAATCTGTGATCTACAGGGTTTGCATTAGCTAATTTTCAGAAGTACATCACTGGGCCTTTCTTTCTGGTCTGTCTTAGTCTGGAAGCTATGCTGAAACCTGTCCACCATGGGTGACTCTGCTGGTATTTGAAATATCAGTGGTATATCCTCCAGCATCAGAGCAACACTGAAGGTTCCACAGTATGACAAGCTCACAGATAGGTAGTGGAAGAAACCAACACATTCCCCTTTTTCCCTCATAGTTGTATCATCCAATAAGTCTCTTGGACATCTAATCTGGTCTTGACATCTTCTCAGACGACCCAAACTAGCACATTTCGCCCCCACCCTGAACTGAAATGAAACCCTATACCATTCAGTATGGTATCGTGCGAGGCTGAAGAAAGGGCCAGAAGATGCAACTTAGAAGAGTAATGGGGTTAACTCCATATGGATAAACATTGCCCAGGGGGAAACAAGAGACAGGAGTGATCAGGACAGATAGAGTCCCCTTCCTCCTTCCTCTCATTATGAGGTATTTTTTCTCTGTACAGTCATCCTGTGAAATTCTGAATACCCAGCTGACACATTTGCTGAGCAAACTGATATATCTTTTCAAGGCTTGTCATAGCAGTGGCCAATGTGGTAACACATTTCACAGTGTTTCACATTCTTTCTTGCTTCACTCAATTTTTTCTCACATTTGCTGCTTTGGGATTACATACCGTATCCTCCCTCCCTTTCCCATAAAACATCAGCACTTATTTCTTGCCTTAGGCTCTGTTGTCTAGGAAGCTTAGAATAAGACAACTTTTAAACTAATGCTGTTGTTGTGTGCAAGTCAATTCCAACTCATAGCAATGCTATAAACCAAAAAAAAAAAAAAAAAACCCATTGCCATCCAGCTGATTCTGACTCATAAGGCTAGGCTAAAACTGTTCCACAAGGTTTCCAAGGCTATAATCTTTCTCCCACAGATCAACTGGTGGGTTTGAACCACCACCTTTTAGGTTAGCAACCAAGCACTTAATCACTATGTCACCAGAGCTCCTTTTTAAACTAATTGTTGTTGTTAGGTGCTGTCAAGTTGGTTCCAACTCATAGCAACACTATGTATAACGGAACGAAACACTGCCTGGTCCTGTACCATCCTCACAGTCATTGCTAGGTTTGAGCCCATTGTTTCAGCCATTGTGTTGATCCATCTTGTTGATGGTCTTCCTCTTTTGCTGACCCTCTGCTTTACCAAGCATGATGTCCTTCTCCAGAGACTGATCCCTCCTGATAACATGTCCAAAGTGTGTGAGACAAAGTTCTGGCATCCTCACTTCTAAGGAGCATTCTGGCTGTATTTCTTACAAGACAGATTTGTTTGTTTTTCTAGCAGTCCATGGTATATTCAATATTCTTCACCAACATTGTAACTTGAAAGCATCAATTTTTATTCAGCCTTATTCATTGTACAGCTAGCACATAAGTAAGAAATAGCCAGGTGAAGATGGAAGAAAAATTCAAGATTTAGAGGATAGTGTATTTGGAGACTCAACAGCAATTTAAGTAGCCCTGGTGGCGCAGCGGTTAAAGTGTTTGGCTGCTAACCAAAAGGTCAGCAGTTCAAACCCACCAGCCATTCCACAGGAGAAAGGTGTGGTAGTTTGCTTCCATAAGGAATCATAGCCTTAGAAACCCCATGGAAAGTTCTGCTCTGCCCTACAGGGTCTCTGTGAGTTGGAATCGACTAGACAGCAGTGGGTGAAACCACAGTCTGAAGTGTGGCCTTTCAGTAAATGGAAAGAAGTTCAATTCAGCTGAAGCACAAGCCTGGGGTGGTGATGTAGGGATGGTGAGAGAAGAGGCTGGAGAGGGACATCAGAGTCTTGGAAACTATAGGAGGATTTGAAACCAGGGAATGTCAAAGTCAGGTTTGCATTTCAAATCACTCTGGCTGCAATAGGAAAACTGGATTGAAAATAAACAGGAACTCTGTAGTAATCTTTGCCATCCTACACAAGGGTTGTGGCATTGGTGTTAGTTTTTGGTCATAGAATTCAAGTAGCCTATCAGTGGAGCCCTGATAGCACAGTGGTTAAGAGCTCAGCTGCTAACCAAAAATTCAGCAGTTCAAATCCACCAGCCAATCCTTGGAAACCCTATGGGACAGTTCTACTCTGTCCTATATGGTTGCTATGAGTCAGAATAAATTTTATTGCAATGGGTTTTTTTTTTTTAATCATACATTAGCAATGCCAACTTTATTTAGATAGTCCAATCATATTATTCCCTACTACCAAATCAGATACAGTTTTCTTTAAAATTACTTTGAGCAAGACCCAAGAAGCACAATAAAGGGCTAATTTTGGTGTTAATGTTTAAATGGAGCTTATTAGGGTTATTTCTAACACTATGGAGTGTTAAGAAAAACCATCCAAAACTTGGAAATAGGCAAAAGGGTTACTGAGTGTCCTTTCAGGGTCATGTTTTTATCTAACTTTCCCTGATTCTCTATGCATGTAAACCTCTGTTTGATTATTTATTTGCTATTGATTAGGAAATTTTACATATCTGTAAGAGTAGAGGTTAACTTTTAAAAAACTGATAGCAATGCAAATGATTCTTGTCCATGTCCAGTAGCCATGTAAATAAATTTTGTCCCCAGCGGATACAAGTGATGAGAAAATAATTCCAAGATTATCATTTATTGTCCTGTAGGACTTCAACCAGTTTTGTGTTTAATCTAGCAATCTTATTCTAATATTTTTTAAATGCTCTTTGAATAAGCCTTAGCCTCTTAAATCTTAGCATCTTACTGGTTCCCTCATTAATTAGTTAAATAAAATATATGATCTGTATTCATTTTGTATTTTTATTAGTATGATAGTTTTAACTTTTGAAACTTATACTTTGATAGGGGACAAACTTAGAGTATGCAACATAGAAAAGGAACAACAATCATTATCCAGTATGTAGTGTTATTATTTACTTTAATCATGCTAGAAATAGGAGTTGAAACACTGGTACCATCTCCTTTTCTTTATCAGCACATACTTGACATGGCCATTGGTTTCAAGATACAGACAATATACTCTCCAAATAATGCCTTTCTCCCATTTTCTCTATTTCCTGCTATTGCATGTTTTATATCTTCTCATTTTATCTTCTTTACCTTTAATCTGTCTTATATTCTCCATCTTTTATTTATTTATTTATTTTCTCCTCTAGGCTCCATCCTGAATAGTCTTCACATTTATCTTTCAATTCACTAATTTTCTTTTTTAACTGTATCAAGTTTGCTGTTTAACTTATTCATTTGCTTTTTAATTTCAAAGGCTATGTTTTTTAGTTCTAGAATTTCTTTTTAGTTCTTCATCAAATATGTCTCCTCTTTTGTCAAAGTATCTTGCTTTATATTTCTGATTTTTTTTTATGTTGTCAATCATTTTAAACATACTTATCTGAGTGCTGCTCAAAAATCTAGCAGACTTTTCTATGACATTCTTGGGGTATTGCTCTTATTTTTTATGTCTGCTTAATCTGGTTTATGCTGAATTATCCCCCCACCCCTTCTTTTTGCTTGTTTTTATTTGATTGTTATTTTGAGCAGTGTTTTATCAGAACTTTACATGTGTAAATTTTGTGTGGCCTGGGCTGAGGTTGGGTCTTTCCAGAGAGGATTTTGTATTCACCAGGAACCTCATCCTGGAAGCAATTATGCTGATAACTTAGTTTGATAGTCCTGGACCTGCATATAGTGAAGTGTGGAGCCCTGGTGACAGGTTCTCAGAGGAGACGTTTTTTTTACCCAGAGCCCCTGGAGAATTAGATACATCTTATTCTTTACTGTGCCAATGAGCAGATTTTTTTCTAGTGAAGCCTTTTATGAAGGATAAAATCTGTGTTTGTTTTCTATTGCTACTGTAACAAATTATAGGCCCCCATTCCAAATCTAAGCCCATCTCGCCTTACAGTACTGTCCTTAAAACACTCTTTGAAGATAGTTACTAAATAGCACAGATCTTACTTACTCTTCCTGGCATTTATCTGCTACTGTTGAGGAATAGGCTGGCTTGGTTAGCAAAACACCATATTTAATACTTACTTGGATTATGAGATTCAAACTGCCTGTAGAATCTGGCCAATGTCTTACATAGTCATGAACATAATTGTACATGTTGTTGTTTTTGTTAGCTGCCCATGCGCAATGGAACAAAATGCCACCCAGTCCTGCTCTACCACCATGAACAGCTGCAGATTGGACCATTGTTATTTCATTGGCTGATTTTCAGAAGTAGATCACCAGGCCTTTCTTCCTACTCTAAGTCTGGAAACTCTGCTGAAACCTGTTTAGCATCATAGCAACATGCAAGCAAAACTAAGAGCTCTTTTATGCAGAAACCATATTTTTGGGTTTTGTTTTGTTTTCTTCTCTATAACTACAGCACCTACCACATTACTTGGAACAGGGTAAGTGCTAATAAATACTTGGTGACCGGGCAAATGGGTACATGTACTGAGCTAAGGAGTTAGACATTCATCCTAAAGGCGACTGGGAGTCACTGAATAAACAGAATTTTGCGGATGGACAGGTGGTAGCTGTGCCTGAGGTGTGTTGAACTCAGGCTCCCACATGGAAAGCAAGAATTCATCACTGAACAACCAATGCCTCCATAATTTTGTGTATGTAGATAATACCAACTTACTGTATTATTCCTATTCCTGTTCTGAGTCATTTACAAGTAGTTCTAATTTCTTTCATTTATTTGTTCATTCTTCTACTCACTCATTCATTCAGCGTATGTATATACTAAGTATCTTCTATATCCCAGTTCCAACAGAGAGTACAAACTAAGACATTTGCCCTACCCTCAAGGAATTTAGTGTTTAATAAAGAAGAAAGAGAATTTAGCATTTGACTGCTGTAGGGCAGTTCTACTCTGTCATATAGTGTGGCTGTGAGTTGAAAATTGGCTTGATGCCACCTAACAACAACAGCATGATGGTTAATTTTATGTGTCGATTTGGCTAGGCTATGGTGCCAGTTGTTTGGTTAGACACTAGTGTAGATGTAGCTATGAAGATATTTAAATGTAATTAACATTTATAATCAGATGACTTTAAGTAAAGCAGATTAGCCTCATAACGTGAATGGGCCACATCAAATCAGCTGAAGAACATGACAGCAAAAACTGAGGATTCTTGAGAAGGAAGGAATTCTGCCTCAAGATTGCAGCATACAAACCCTGCCCAATTTCCAGCCTGCTAGCCTGCCTATGGATTTCAGACTTGCCAGCTCCCACAATCACATGAGCAAATCACTGAAAATCTCTCCCTCTCTCTCTAATATATATCTCCTATGGGTTCTGTTTCTCTGGAGATCTCTGGCTGAAACACAGTAACCAGCACCCAGATAAAGAAATAGAATTTTACTAGCACCCAAGAAGCACTCTTCTGGTCAAAACTTCAGCAGGGAGAAGGAAATATATCAAATGACTCCTTTTTTAATTTTTCTATTTCAACAATCTGCTTAAAGCATCCCTTCCTGGGATGTGAGTCATCCTCAGACCATTATTAGTCAGCCTTCAAAAACATTTTTTCTGAAACAATTCCCTTCTCCTCACATGCTGGAATCAGTGATGAAAGTCCAGGTGAACCAGAGCAAAAAATTCCAGCTGTTAAATTAACAACCAGAAAGCATTTTTCCCCCTAAAAAAGATGTGTCTCCAAACCAAACCCACTGCCATTGAGTCGACTCCGACTCATAGAGAATCTATAGGACAGAGTAGAACTGCCCCACAGGGTTTCCAAGGCCGTAATCCTTACGGAAGCAGACCATAACATCTTTCTCCTGTGGAGCAGCTGGTGGGTTCGAACCATCAAATTTTTGGTTAGCAGCTGGGTGCTTTAACCACTGCACCACCAGGGCTCCCTAAAGATATGTCTAGACTCATGAAAATTAGAAGGCAAAAAAAAAAAAAAAAAGAAATTCACTAGATCATCAGGGGAAGGATTATTCCCTCTGATATAACTCCTAGTTCTTTCTGGATTTTAAAGCGAGAACAGCTGTTCTTACTCAAAGTCAAGCCACACACATAAAGCAATCCTAATGCACCTTCCATTATAGACATAGACAAGAAGCACGCACAGAAATAATTAGATACTGTACCCCTGTAATGTTGCATCAAAGCTTGTGGGATTTTATTAGAAACCAGGCGATATGAACCCACTTTTTATTTCCTGTTTAGAAAGCACAGGACAGTAATCTAACCCAAAGATGAACCTAGGTGGATACAGACAGGTAAAGCACTGTGCGCAATTCTAACTTGAGTGCTAAGGTCAGTCAGTAGCTGTGAAAAACAAAATATATATGTATACATCACTCTTTAGGCTGAATGTTCCTTTATTCTTTTTAGAAGAGCTTCATTACAGTTCAAACAAAATGGCTAAAAGTAACAGTGGGTCTGCATAGGTAAATAAATCAGGTTAATGTCTCTTGGATCATCTATTTGATGTTGTTTTTCCATAGAATTAGAAAGATTAAATCACATCACCTATGTTGCAAATTTCAATCAAGTTTCTGTTATTAAATGACTTTCTCTAAAGAACATGAAACCTACTGTACATAAGCAAAACTCAGAGCTCTTTGAAGCAGAAACCATATTTTTGTTTTTCGATTTGTTTACCTCTCTGTATTTAGGGCATCTACCACATCACGCGGGACATGGTAAATGCTTAATAAATATTTGGTGTCTGAACTAATTGCTGTATGTACTGAGCTAAAGAATTGGAACTTTATCCTGAAAACAATGGAAAGCCATTGAGGCATCTTAAGGAGAGAAGTGACTTAGTCAGATTTGCTTTGTAGGGAGGTCCTTCTGGCAATAGTGTAGAAGATATACTAAAAAGGTGGCTCACTGGGAGCTAACGGTTGTCATAGAGTAATAAAACATACTCTGCTTAAAATAAAATCCAAGAGATTTATTGAGAGGAAAGGCAGCTTCAGTCAGGGATATACTGACTCTCTCAAAGTGAAAGTGAGAGCTCCACTGTGCTGGAGTCACAGGTTGTTGTTGTTGTTGTTGTTAGGTGCTGTCTAGTCAGTTCTGACTCATGGCGACCCTAGGTACAACACAACTTAATACTGCCCAGTCCTGTGCCATCCTCCTAATCATTATGGTTGAGCCCATTATTGCAGCAACTGTGTCAATCAATCCAACCATTAAGGGTATTCTTTTTTGCTGACCTTGTACTTTACCAAGTATGATGTCCTTCTTCAGGAACTTGTCCTCCTGATAGCGTGTCCAAAATATGTGAGACAAAGTCTTGCCATCCTCACTTCAAAGGAGCATTCAGGCTGTACATCTTCCAAGACAGATTTGTTCATTCTGCTGGTGGTCCATGTGTACTCAATATTCTTTCCCAACACCATAATCCAAGGCATCAATGCTTCTTTGGCCTTCTTTTTCATTGTGCAGCTTTCATATGTATATGAGGCGAACGAAAACACCATGGGTTGGGTCAGGCCCATCTTAGTACTCAAAGTGACATCTCTACTTTTTAACACTTTAAAGAGGTCTTTTGCAGCAGATTTGCCCAGTGCAATGCATCATTTGATTTCTTGACTGCCATTTCCATAGGCATTGATCATGGATCCAAGTAAAATGAAATCCTTGACAACTTCAACCTTTTCTCCATTTATCATGATGTTGCTTATTGGTTCAGTTGTGGATTTTTGTTTTATGTTGAGGTGCAATCCATACTGAAGGCTGTGGTCTTTGATATTCATTAGTAAGTGGTTCGAGTCCTCTTCACTTTCAGAAAGCAAGTTGTGTTATTTGCGCATCCCAGGTTGTTAAAGAGTCTTCCTCCAATCCTGACATCATGTTCTTCTTCATCTAGTCCAGCTTCTAGGATTTTTTGCTCAGCATAGAGATTGAATAAATATGTCAAAAGATACAACTCTGATGCGCACTTTTCCTGCCTTTAAACCACTCACTATCCCCTTGTTCTGTTCCAACAACTGCCTTTTGGCCTATGTGCAGATTCCTCATGAGCACAATTAAGTGTTCTGAAATTCCCATTCTTTGCAATATTATCCATAATTTGTTATGATCCACACAGTTGAATGCTTTTGCATAGGTAAACAGCTTTCTGGTATTCTCTGCTTTCAGCCAAGATCCATCTGACATGAGCAATGATATCCCTAGTTCCATGTCCTCTTCCGAATCTGGCTTGAATTTCTGGCAGTTCCCTGTCAATGTACTACTGCAACCGCTTTTGAACTATCATCAACAAAATTTTACTTGTATGTGATATTGATGATATTGTTCAATAATTTCCACATTTTATTGGATCACTTTTCTTTGGAATGGGTACATATATGGATCTCTTCCAGTCGGTTGACTGGATAGCTGTCTTCCAAATTTCTTGACACAGGCCAGTAAGTACTTCCAGCATTGCATCTGTTTGTTGGAACATCTCAACTGGTATTCCATCAATGCCTGGATCCTTTTTTTTGCAAATGCCTTCAGTGCAGCTTGAACCTCTCCCTTCAGTACCATCGGTTCTTGATCATGTGCTACCCTGAGACGGTTGAATGTCAACCAATTCTTTTTGGTACAGCGACTCTGTGTATTCCTTTCATCTTCTTTTTATGCTTCCTGCGTCATTTAATATTTTCCCCGAAGAATCCTTCAATATTGCAACTTGAGGCTTGAATTTTTCCTTCAGTTCTTTCAGCTTGAGAAATGCCAAGTGTGTTCTTCCCTTTTGGTTTTCTATCTCCAGATCTTTGCGCATGTCATTATAGTACTTTACTTTGTCCTCTCGAGCCACTCTGAAATTTTCTGTTCTTTCTTTTACTTCATTATTTCTTCTTTTCACTTTAGCTACTCTGCATTCGAAAGCAACTTTCAAAGTCTCTTCTGACACCCATTTTTGTCTTTTCTTTCCTTCTTTTCTTTTTATTGACCTCTTGCTTTGCTCATGTATGATGTCCTTGATGTCACTCCACAACTCACCTGGTCTTTGGTCATTAGTGTTCAATGCATCAAATCTATCCCTGATATGGTCTTTAAATTCAGGTGGGATATACTTAAAGTTGTATTTGGGCTCTCATGAACTTGCTGTAATTTTCTTCAGCTTTAATTTGAACTTGCACATTAGCAGTTGATGGTCTATTCTACAGTCAGCCCCTAGCCTTGTTCTGAGTGTTATTAAGCTTCTCCATCATCTCTTTTCACAGATATAGTCAATTTGATTCCTATGTATTCCATCTGGCGAGCTCCACGTGTATAGTTGCCATTTATTTTGTTGAAAAAATGTATTTGCAGTGAAGAAGTCCTTGGTGTTGCAAAATTCTGTAATGCGATCTCTGACATTGTTTCTATCACCAAGGCCATATTTTCCAACTACCAATCCTTCTTTGTTTCCAACTTTTGCATTCCAATCACCAGTAGTTATCAATGCATCCCGGCTGTGTGTTCGATCAATTTTATACTGAAGAAGTTGGTAAAAATCTTCAATTTCTTCATCTTTGGCCTTAGTGGTTGGAGTGTAAATTTGAATACTAGTGGTATTAACTGGGCTTCCTTGTAGGCGTATGGATATTATCCTATCACTGACAGCATTGTGCTTCAGGATAAATCTTGAAATGTTCTTTTTTGATAAGGAATGCAATACCATTCCTCTTAAATTTGTCATACGGTATAGTATACCATATGATTGCCTGATTCATTTCAGTATCAGTTCATTTCAGCCCAAAATATCAATGTTTATGCCTTTCAATTCATTTTTCACACCTTCCAATTTTCCTAGATTCGTACTTCGAATACACCAAGTTTCGCTTAGTAATGCATGTTTGCTGCCGTTTCTTCTCATTTTGAGCCACGAGACATCGGCAAATGAAGGTCCCAAAATCTTGACTCCATCCACGTCATTAAGATCGACTCTGTTTTGAGGAGACACCTCTTCCCCAGTCATATTTTCAGTGCCTTCAACCTGAGGGTCTCATCTTCTGCCACTGTATCAGACAATGTTCCACTTCCATTCATAAGGTTTTCACTGGCCAATTTTTTTCAGAAATAGGCTACCAGTTCCTTCTTCCTAGTCTGTCTTAGTCTGGAAGCTTCACGGAAACCTGTCCACCATGGGTGACCCTGCTAGTATTTGAAATATTGGCGGCAAAGCTTCTGGTATCACAGCAACACTTGAGCCACCACAGTACGCCAAACTGACAGATACGTGGTGTTTAGTTGTTTAGTGCTGCTATAAGAGAAATACCATACATAGGTGGTTTTAACAAACAGAAATTTATTTTCTCACAGCTTGGTAGGCTAGAAGTCCAAATTCAGGGTGCCAGCTCTAGTGCTTTCTTACTTTTTTGGCTTTTTGAGATTCTGCTTCTAAGTGACCTCGCATCGCTCTTCCCCCATGTTTCCCTCTCACTGGCTTGTTTAATCTCTTTTATATCTCAAAAGAAATTGACTCAAGACACATCCTACACTAATCCTGTCTCACGACATAACAAAGACAACCTATTCCCAAATGGGATTATAACCACAGGCATAGAAGTTAGGATTTATAATACATAATTGAGGAAACACAATTCAATCCATAACACCTATGTTGTGCCACATAGTGGAATTCATTCCAAACCCAGGGCATAGATGGAGACTGCAAAGGAATGCACCTTGGAGGACAAAGTGCCAGAAGGAATCCAAGTTGGAGTAGCCAGAGTGGTGGGGTAAAAACTAAGAGAATATTATGGAAGAGAATATAGCTAGAAAGAGAAAACAGCTAAGAGAGACACGGTCTTCAAAAAGATTGAGTAAAGACAGTGAAGTCATCTATTGGATATATTTAAAGTCATTAGCAAGAGATGTCCTTTAAGCGTAGAATACACACTGGATTTCAAAGACTTAGCACAAATATAAGAAGTAATTTTTTACATTGATCACATGTTAAAATGATAATATTTTGGACATATTGGATTACGTATATTATTAAAATCAATTTTACCTGTTCCTTTTACTTTTTTAATATGTCTGCTAGAAAATTTAAAATTGCATATGTGGCTCTTATATGTCTATTGGGCAATGCTAGCATATGGCTCTTCTTGTATATATGAGAAATTATATACATATAAAGAATATGTACAAATAGCTTTAGTATTTACCAATAGACACTTAATGATCTATCCACACAGAGGCTATGTAGTTATGATATATCCAAACAACGGAATATTATATGGCCAGAAAAAAGAGTGAGGCCAATATGTACTAAGATGGGGGGTTTCCAAGATATATTTATGTGAAAAAAATAAAGTGGAGAGGAGATATATATTAAGCTAGTGTTTATGCTCAGTGTACATTAATTGGATTTTGAATAAATTACATAAAATTGTATATATATAAATTCCTGGAAGGATGCATAAAAATTGTTCTTATTGTCCTGGAGAGAAGAAATAGGACTCAGTACTAGAGTGACAGAAGATTTCTTTTTAACTCTACCTTTTTTGTACTGATTAAATGTTTTATAATATATATTCATTACCTGGAAACCCTGGTGGCATAGTGGTTAAGTGCTACAGTTGCTAGCCAAAAGATTGGCAGTTTGAATTCACCAGGCACTCCTTGGAAATTCTATGGGGCAGTTCTACTCTGTCCTGTAGGGTCGCTATGAGTTGGAATCGACTCGACGGCACTGGGTTGGGTTGGGGTGTTATTCATTACCTATTCAGACAAACAAATATATCTACTGGTTTCTTTGTTGTTTTTTGGAAAACTATTCCCCCAAAATAATTTCCTGAAATCAGCTGTAGCAGCATAATAATTTATGTGTATTTTTGAAAAGTAGGGGTAGGGGACATAGGTATGTAAACTAAGGTATTCTGTACATAGTAGGTTCTTAGGAAATATCTGTTCCTTTCCCTTCCCTGGTGGCTTACTGGTTAAGTGCTACAACTGCTAATCAAAAGATTGGCAGCTGGAATCTACCAGGTGCCCCTTGGAAACTCTATGGGGCAGTTTTACTCTGTTCTATAGGATTGCTATGAGTTGGAATCAACTTGACG
Source organism: Loxodonta africana (assembly GCF_030014295.1). Classification (NCBI taxonomy): domain Eukaryota; kingdom Metazoa; phylum Chordata; class Mammalia; order Proboscidea; family Elephantidae; genus Loxodonta; species Loxodonta africana. The sequence continues at coordinate 34,796,532 of NC_087345.1, read as the reverse complement.
GCAACGGGTTTGGTTTTTTGGGGTTCCCTTCTCTACACTTTGGCTAATAGAACAGATGTTATAGCAGTATGTTTCCATGTTTCAGGAACACCATAAGCTTCACCGCCACGTTATGACTCTAGAGATGTCAAGCGTGAATGGGACGAGGCTGAAGCTACACAGACCCTGTAACTTACCCTGGACATTAGTCACTTCCCCCTTCCCCCAATAAATCCCAGAAACTTGCTTGTTTACCTTTATCTTTCTCATCAAAATGGAAGGCAACTTGTGCAATGTATAACATCCATGTCAATATAAGAGTGTAGGCTGTCTGCAAATTTTATTACTATATTAAGGGCTGAAGCAAACTTTTCCCGTTATTACATCCTCTGCACTAAAATCTTCACTCTCCTTGTCAGTCTCTTGATTCTTCTACAGTTAAAACACTCTTTTATTTCTGTATCAGAAACTAAGTGTGCCTTGCTAACCTTTTTGTCTACTTCAGTCACCTCTTCTCACTTTCATGAAGTTTGTTGATTGATTGCTTCTCACAGGGTGTGCGTGGCTTTCCAGCCCTTTGTCTAAATTTAAAACACCAGAACCATCTTTCAGAAAATACACAGGGCTCTATCAGTTGCATTTGCTCATAAAATATCTTTTGTTTTTTTTGAACAAAAGTCTCCTGATTCTGACTCTTTATTTCCATTGCTGTTGCTTCTGCTTGAGCCCAGGCCCTCTTCATCTCATCTGGAATATGTCAATTAGCCCTTAACTAGTCAGTACACTCCCAGATTTTCCACTGGCAGTCCATTTTCCACTTTACTGCTAAATTCTAAAAACAGATTCTAAGAAACAGATTCTTTCATTCATTCATTCATCAAACATTCATCAAGTATCTTCTTTGTGTCAAAGCTTCCTAGAGTCCCTGCCATCTGATTAAATTGGAGAAATCCAGGTGAACAGGCAGCAGGAGGTGTTTTAAGAAGAGATAAATGCTGGACAGTGTGGTCAGCAAGGCTGGGTGGATGTCCAGAAAAGAGCTGAGGAAGTCAGTAGGGTCAGCGGTGAAGGGCCTAGGAGGCTATGTGTGATGGTTAAGGTATGTGTCGACTTGGCTAAGCCATGATTCTCAGTGATTTGGCAGATATTATGTTATGATCCTCCATTTTGTGATCTGATACGAGCAATCAAGAAGTTGAAAAAGGAATTTCCTCGTAAGTGTGGCCTGCATGCTATATATGTGGATGTCCTCGCAAAGTTTATTCTCTCTCAGTCTTGCATCTGACTCATCATCCTCTGACCTCTGGTTCTTGGAATGTGAGCCAGCAGCCTGCTGCCTGACTTGCAGATTTTGGGATTCACCAGCTGCCATAACCCAGGAGCCAGCAGCCTTCTGCCTGACCTGCTGATTTTGGGTTCGTCAGCTCCTGCAACTGTGTGAGTCAGGAGAAATCTCCAGCCTGACTCCTGACCCACAGATTTGGGACTTGCTAACCTCCACACCTGTGTGAGCCATTTCCTTGAAATAAAGTGCTCTCTATATATTTATGTATGTGCTTCACTGGTTTTGCTTCTCTAGAGAACCCAGCCTAAGACACCAAGCAAAGAAGTTCGGGCTGTATTCTGAGGGGAAAGAGTTTAAGTAAAGCAGTCATGCGATCATATTTACATTTTACAAAGAACATTATAACAGGAGTTTGGAGGATAACTGGAGGGATGAAAGACTGAAGCCAGGAAGACAAAATAGATGGAGACTTTTTCAACAATCCAGTCAAGAGTCAAGGATAATCCAAATCAAGATAACAGCAGTGGGGACAGGAAAAGAGCACAGATTGGAGACATACTCAGCAATAAAAAAAAAAAAAGGTAGGGTTTAGTGACTGCCTATTTGGATGTAGGTGGATGGGAGAGGGAAAAATCAGAATTGACTTGCAAATATCTGGTTTAAGCCCTTGGGGAGCTATGAAGAGCTATGGAATAGAGGTGCTTTGGCAGTGGGATGATTACATGTTTGGTAATGACGCCTGGTAGCAGTTGAGTATATGTGTCTGCACTCAGGTAAGAGATTTGGACTGGAGACATTCATTCACTATCTATTTATTCATTCAACAAATATGTACTGAATATGTACTATAAACCAGACACTATTCTAAGGACTGGGGGATATAGTAGCAAATGAACAGGATAAAATGTCTGCTCTTGTGGTGCTGTCATTCCACTAAAGAGATGAAACAAACCAAACAACAAGTAAATAAATGCATAATGTAGTAAAATGTCAGGTAAACATATGCTTTGAAGACAAAATAAAAAGGAGACAGGGAATTATAGGGTGTGGCAATGTTTTAGATAAGATAGTCTGAGAAAAATCTTCTTTAAGAGGTGACATTTGAGCACAAACTTGAATGAAGTGCCAGAGGGAGTCATAGGAAAGTCCAGGACAAGAGTGTGCAAGAAAGAACCACATGCATCAGAGTTTCAAAGGAATAAGTGGTGGTTCTAGGGGAGGGAAGGGATGCAGACAGTACCTGAAAACCTTCATTTCTTGAGCATATGCCATCTTGATTCCTTTTGAGAGCAGCCCCTAGGTCGTTGCTGTTAGCTGCTGTTGAGGTGGCTCTGATTCATGGCAACCCCATGCACAGTGGAACTATACGCTGCCCGGTCCTGTGCCATTCCCATGATCAGTTGTGATCCACAGGATTTTCACTGGCTGATTTTCCTTAGTAGATCACCAGGCTTTTTGTTCTCGTCCATCTTAGTCTGGAAGCTCCACTGAAACCTGTTCAGCATCATAAACCAAAACCAAACCCCTTGCCGTTGAGTTGATTCCGACCCATAGCAACCCTATAGGACAGAGTAGAACTGCCCCAATAGGTCTTCCAAGGAGTGGCTGGTGGATTCGAACTGCTGATCTTTTTGGTTAGCAGCCAAGTTCTTGATCATTACATCACCAGTGTTGTGTTCAGCATCATAACACCATGCAATCTACTGTTGATAGACAGACGTGGCTGCACATGAGGTTCATTAGTCAGGAATTAAACCCAGGCTTCCTGCACAGAAAGTGAGACTTCTACCCCTGAACCACCACTGCCTAGGTCCTTAACCCCAAAAACCTAAACCCACTGCCATTGAGTCTATTCCTACTTTTAACAATCCTATAGGACAGAGTAGAACTGTCCATAGGGTCTCTTAGGCTGTAAATCTTTATGGGACCAGACTGTCACATCTGTCTCCTGAGGAGTAGCTGGGGGATTCGAACTGCCAACCTTTCGGTTAGCAGCCATAGCATTTAACCACTGTGCCACCAGGACTCCAATATAACTGTATCAAAATAACTCAAAGCAGTTGCAGCAGGACATCGACAGGACACTGCCAGAAATTCAAACCAGATACAGAAGACGTGGAATGAGGGACATCATTGCTGATGTCAGATGGATATTCATTCATCATGTCTGGGGTTCCTAGGAGACTTAGGCCGAATTTCAGGAATAATTGGACCATTTCGTGAGGCTAATTAAGGGTGCAGTAACCATCCATGTTAGCACAGAAGTAAGCTGAATCCATGTACATAATTTTCTTTGGAAGAGGCTTAGAGCAAGTGCCTAGGTTAGTAATGCATTTTTTAGCACATTTTGCAATTCTAAAGACTATTCCAATTAATGTTAAATTATTCTTATTTGTAACAAATTTCATAACCATGATCCAATACTTTCAGGTAGCCAACTGAAAAGGTTGGAGAAGGATGGCACTGCCATTGTGGGGATAAAGTGAAGCCAAACCACTTGTTGATATATTTTTCAGATATCTTCCTCCACCTTTCCAGTGGAGTTAATCCAAGAGCAAAAGCAGGCATTTACTGTCCTACATACGCCTGCTTGTTCAGCTAACAAGAAATCTAGGGCTATTCTGTAACCTAAAACTACCTTGGATAGAGAGGCTAGAGTCGTTTTGGGGCCATCACTCCATCAGCAACATCATCAGCAATCTGCGCCATAGTGGCAGATAATTTTCTAAGAGACTTTTCTATTTCCACTTATCATGGATTGAATTATGCCCCCCCCAAAATGTGTGTACAACTTGGTTAGGCCATGATTCCCAGTATTGTGTAGTTGTCCTCCATTTTGTGATTGTAGTTCTATGTTGAGAGGATTAGGGTGGGATTGTAACACCACCCTCACTTAGGTCACCTCCCTGATCTAAGATAGAGGGAGTTTCCCTGGGCTGTGGCCTGCACCACATTTTGTCTCTCAGGAGATAAAAGGCAAGTGAAGCAAGCGGAGAGTTGGGGACCTCATACCACCAAAAATGAAGGGCCAGGAGCAGAGCGCATCCTTTGGACATGGGGTCCTTGCACCTGAGAAACTCTTCGGCCAGGCGAAGATTGAGGGCAAGGACCTTCCTCCAGAGCCGAGAGAGAGAGAAAGCCTTCCCCTGGAGCTGATACCCCGAATTTGAACTTTCAGCCAACTTTACTGTGAGAAAATAAACTTCTCTTTGTTAAAGCCATCCTCTTGTGGTACTTCTGTTAGAGCAGCACCAGATGACTAACACACTACTGTAACGTAAGTTGGAATAACAGGCCCTAAAAAGGATCATCCCCATCCTGGTCATTCAGCAATAAGATTATCTTCCCTGTAAGCATCTCTCTTTGAAATAGTTAATATTTTAATATCACTTATTCAATGTTTGCTGTCACTGTGAGTATCAAGTGGAACTCCCGAAGCACATTGCTGCCTCATTTTTCAACCATCTACATAGGGAATAAACCAAAAAAAAACCAAACCCACTCCAGTCGAGTCTATTCCAACTCATAGATAAGGGTTATCATACAGGAATAGATCAGAAAGATGGGGATAATTTTATTCTCTGATTAGAAACACTTACCTGTTAGGTGCACAGATTAACTTTTTAGCCTGAGGTTCAGGAATGGAGACGTTTATATGTGTTAGCCAGGTCTTGACAATACTATTGTTGCAAATAGATAATTTCCCAAAACTTAACGCTAACTTAGTACAATTTTGTAGACAGGGATTGCCGTACATCGGATAAACGAGATCACTATATTTAGAGTATGCAGTTTCCAATCCTATTAAACATGCTATTTGCCACGAAAAGTAATCTCAGGAAGTCTTCGTATATTGTCGCAAAAAGTCTTCTCCCTTACATGGAGCTTCTGGATTGATTTTTTTTTTTTTTTTTTTTTTTTGCTCCCTTACAACCACATGATACAGTTCTAAGTTCAGTCATATTACAGCCTGCTATATAAGGAGGATGCACAGATAGTTCAGGGAGATGCCAAAGTTTAACTCTTGTGGCTCTTCTAAGTACTGAACTAGAATTAATAACTGGCAGAAGGGGAAACAATGAAGCAATGAGTTTCAGCTTATACTTTCATTTCTTCCTGGAACTTTGCATAATGGTTAACTGTAACTTTTAACAAACACTCACATAAAATGTATTCTAGCATTAACTATAATCTTTTAACAAACTTTTATATAATAATGGATTCTGGCCCCGGGATCCTGCAGGTTACCTGCGGTTTTGCCTGACCCATGGACTTAGGACATTCCAGCCTCTACAGCCACATAAGCCGTTTCCTGGATATAAATCTACACATATTTATACACTTTACCGGTTTTGCTTCTCTAGAGAATCCAGCCTAAGACAAGTCCCTAATGTCAGACAGTCTAACAATATTGAGTCTTCAACTCATAAATATAGCTCTCCATTTACTTAGGTTTTCTTTAATTTCTATCGGCAATGTTTTGTAGCTTTCAGTGTACAGTTATTGCAAATATTTTATAAGTGTTGTTGTTGTTAGGTGCCATCAAGTCAGTTCTGACTCATAGCGACTCTTTGCACAACAGAATGAAATGTTGCCCAGTCCTGTACTATATGGGAATAGGCATAAATATGGATCTCTTCCAGTCAGTTGACCGGGAAGCTGTCTTGCATATTTCTTGGCATGGATGAGTGAGCACGCCCAGTGCTGCATCCATTTGTTGAAACATGATAATCGTTGTTATGCTTGAGCCCATTGTTGAAGCCATTGTGTCAATCTACCTCTCTTAGGGTCTTCCTCTTTTCCACTGACCCTCTACTTTACCAAGCATGATGTTCTTCTCCAGGAACTGATCCCTGTCCACAGTAAGTAAAACACAGTCTCGCCATCCTTGCTTCTAAGGAGCATTCTTGTTGTACTTCTTTCAAGACAGATTTGTTCACCCTTTTGGCAGTCCATGGTATATTCAATATTCTTCGCCAACACCATAATTCAAAGGCCTCAATTCTTCTTCGGTCTTCCTTATTTGCTGTCCAGCTTTCACTTGCCTCTGATGTGATTGAAAATACCATGGCTTGGGTCAGGCGCACCTTTGTCTTCAAGGTGACATCTTTGCTTTTGAACACTTTAAAGAGGTCCTTTGCAGCAGATTTGCCCAATGCAATGCGTTGTTTGATTTCTTGACTGCCGCTTCCATGGCTATTGATTGTAGATCCAAGTAAAATGAAATCCTTGGCAACTTCAATCTTTTCTCTAATTATCATGATGTTGCTCACTGGTCCAGTTGTGAGGACTTTTGTTTTCTTTATGTTGAGGTACAATCCATTCTGAAAGCTGTGGTCTTTGATCTTCATCAGTAAGTGCTTCAAGTCCTCTTCACTTTCAGCAAGCGAGGTTGTGCCATCTGCATAATGCAGGTTGTTAATGAGTCTTCCTCCAATCCTGATGCCCCCTTCTTCTTCATACAGTCCAGCTTCTAGGATTATTTGTTCAGCATACAGATTGAATAGGTATGATGAAAGGATACAATCCTGACACACACCATCCTTGACTTTAAACCAATCAGTATCCCCTTGTTCTCTCTGAACAACTGCCTCTTGATCTATGTAAAGGTTCCTCATGAGCACAATTAAGTGTTCTGGAATTTCCATTCTTCGCAATGTTATCCATAATTTGTTATGATCCACACAGTCAAGTGCCTTTGTGTAGTCAATAAAACACAGGTAAACATCCCAGTGCTCTCTGCTTTCAGCCAGGATCCATCTGACATCAGCAATGATATCCCTGGTTCCACATCCTTTTCTGAAACCAGACTGAATTTCTGGCAGTTCCCTGTGGATATACTGCTGCAGCCGTTTTTGAATGATCTTCAGCAAAATTTTGCTTGCATGTGACATTAATGATATTGTTTTATAATTTCCACATTTGATTGGATCACCTTTCTTGGGAAAAGGCATAAATATGGATCTCTTCCAGTCAGTTGGCCAGGAATCTGTCTTTCATATTTCTTGGCATAGATGAGTGAGCACTCCCAGTGCTGCATCCATTTGTTGAAACATCTCAATTGATATTCTGTCAATTCCTGGAGCCTTGTTTTTTCACCAATGCCTTTGGGGTAGCTTGGACTTCTTTCTTCAGTACCATTGGTTCCTGATCATACGCTACCTCTTGAAATGGTTGAATGTAAACTAATTCTTTACGGTATAATGACTGTGTGTATTCCTTCCATCTTCTTTTGACACTTCCTGCATCATTTAATATTTTCCCCATAGAATCCGTCACTATTGCAACTCAAAGCTTTAATTTTTTCTTCAGTTATTTCAACTTGAGAAACGGCTAGAATGTTCTTCTGTTTTGGTTCTCTATCTCCAGGTTTTTGTACATGTCATTTTATAAGTATATATATATATATAATGTGCAAAGACATGGAGTTAGAAAACCAAGAGGGGAAAAGACATTTGGCATGTCTCAAGATGAGAGAACTGAAGACAAAATTCAAGCTTGGAGTTAATATTTGAATTTTGAACTTCAATATTGAAAGATTCTATAGGCAAAATAGTAAAAGATACAGAAAGCATCAAAAGATGATGGAAGAAATACACAGTCACTGTACCAAAAAGAATTGGTTGGTGTTCAGCCATTTCAGGAGGTTAGCATGGGATCAAGAACCAATGGTATTGAAGAAGAAGTCCAAGCTGCACTGATGGCACTGGCAAAACACAAGGCTCCAGGAATTAACAGAATCCCAATTGAGATGTTTCAACAAAGGGATGCAGTGCTGGAAGCACTCACTCATCTATGCCAAGAGATTTAGAAGAGAGTTACCTGGCCAACTGAATAGAAGAGATCTATATATGTGCCCATTCCAAAGAAAGCTGATCCAGCACATTGTGGAAATTATTGAACAGTATTGTTAACATCACCCACAAGTAAAATTTTGCTGAAAATAATTCAAGAACATTTGTAGCAGTACATCTACAAGGAGCTGCCAGAAATTCAAACCAGATTCAAAAGAGGATGTGCAACAAGGCATATCATTGTTGATGTCACAGAGACCTTGGCTGAAAGCAGAGAATACCAGAAATATGTTTACCTGTGTGTTATTGACAACTTTTTTGGGTTTTTCATAAGAAATTATAGGTAACATTGAAAAGGATGGGAATTTCAGAATACCTCATTGTGATCATGAGGAACCTGTACAGAAACATGAGGAACCTGTACAAGAGATAGTCGTTCAGGCAGAACAAGGGTAATTTAAAATCAGAAAAAGTGTGTGTCGGGATTGTAACCTTTTACCATACTTATTCAATCTGTATGCTGAGCAAATAACCTGAGAAGCTGGACTATATAAAGAAGAATGTGCCATCAGGATTGAAGGAAGACTCATAAACAATCAGAGATATACAGATAAAACAACCTTCCTTGCTGAAAGTGCAGAGGACTTGAAGCAGTTATTGATGAAGATCAAAGACTTCTGCCTTCAGAATGGATTTCACCCCAGCAAAAAGAAAACAAAAATCCGCACAAGTGGAACAAGAAGCAACATCATGATAAACAGAGAAAAGATTGAGTTGTCAAAAGATTTCATTTTACTTGGATCCACAATCAATGTCCATAGAAGCATCAATCAAGAAATCCAATGACATATTGTATTAGGCAAATCTGCTACATCGTGTCAAAGTGTAAAAGTAACGTTTTTGTCATTTTCTTTCCAGAACATTCTTATCACTTGTTTAACCATAAACCATAACTTTGTCATACATCTGTTACAAGTATTCTTTCTGAGAACAGAATAAGAATCACATGTAAGCATAATCACATACTTGCTCATTCAAGAGAAGGGGGTGCACATATTCTGAAAGCAGAAGCAGGGATTTGGAGCAAAAGGAAGAATTTGGATTCAGACCTGTGTCAGTTACTTAGTCACACCAGATGCCTCAGTGTAAGGTGCTGTTACACATTCCTCCCTTCTGATCATGAATCTCCATAGAGATTCCTTGATCACTATTATAAAAGTATTTTCTCTGCATGGATTTATCACATGGGTGCTTTTTAACATACTTATTCTATCATAGACGGACACCCTGCTTCACTATGCCATAGCTCAAACACTCAGCTTCTATGATGTTCAGATTGGTACATGTGTAGAGAAAGGCCATATTTGGAGGAAAACTTGGCATTTCTAAAAGACTAACTCAGGGTGTGAAACCAGTCTTCTCTATAAACTTGGTTTCTTCAAGATACAAAATTTTATGCATTTGTGGGGAAACAGTAGTTTGATTACAAATGTTAGAGAAACAATTCATATAACATTTGATTAGTCCATAGATAATTATTACAATAATCAAGATAAATAATTTAGCCTGTAGTAAAGAATGCAGCCAAGAGCCAATATCTTTAGGCAATTAATTAAACGTATCAAGTGAATTATTAGTATTAGTTGCTGATTGGGCTAATTTAACAAAAACTTTTTTTTTTTCTCTAAACATTAGGACAGGTCACAGAAAGAAAAATCATAAAATCTGAATAGACTTTCATTATGAATACCCACTGCCATCGGAATTACAAAAAAGCGAGACCACAATAATGAAATAAGGATAATAACATAAAAATAGCTGCAATTATAAAGCAAAGTCCAAAACCTTTAGCAGCCCTGGCTGCCCAGTGATTAAAGTGCTCGACTTCTAACCTAAAGGTCAGCAGTTTGAACACAAAACCACTCTTCGGGAGAAAGATATGGCAGTTGGGTTCCGCAAAGATTTACAGTCTTGGAAACCCTATGGGACAATTATACTTTGTCCTATAGGGTTGCTATGAGTCAGAATCAACTCAACAGCAGTAGGTTTTTTTTTGGGGGGGGGGAGATTTATGGAGTCTTATTCCGTGATTTTGGATCAGCTGTCTACCTCAGATGTCATATTCTCTGGCCACAAGGGTGTTTTAAAATGATTTTTGGTTTTCCAGAAAGCTGGCTAGTCCCTACAGGTGTTTCAGCTTATTCGTGAGGCGTATATGATCCACTTTTGTTGAAATATTTTGGTCAAGTGTTTTCAGGGGATTAGTAAAGTAAAACTTATTTGTAAATGACAATTCCAAAAAACTCTATGTTTAGTTTATAATAATAATTCTTAAAAGGGAAAGATCTGATAAGAATTAATTACAAAATTAATGTAATGCCAAATAGTCAATTAAAAAATTTTAGATTAAAATATCTCTAAACATAATGATTAACCTTATTTTCAAAGAGTTTCAGATATAATGCATAATAACCTTGAGGCATGACTTAGGCTGGGTTCTCTAGCGAAGTAAAACCAGTAAAGCGTATGAGTATATATAGAGAGATTTATATTAAGGAAATTCCTCATGCAGTTGTAGAGGCTGGAACGTCCCAAGTCTGTGGGTCAGGCTGGAGGCCTCTCCTGATTCACAGAGCCACAGGGGCTGGAAAACCAACGATTGGCAGGTCAGAAAGCAGAGTTCTTGCTCGCAGGCTGCAAAGACTGATGAATTCCAAGATCAGCAGGCAAGACTACAGGTAAGCTGCTAGCTCAAGTCTCCAAAACTGCAGGTCAGACAAATGGGCCAGCTGCAGGTTCCAGAGAGAGCAAAAGCCCACTAGTCTTGCCATAAAGTTCACTTATATTCGATACAGGCTACATTCCCAAGGAAAGTCCCTTTCAACTGATTGGCTACTCACAGCAGATCCCATCATGGAGGTGATCACATTATATCAAATCTCATCATGGAGATGATCACATCATTATACAACTTCCAAACTACGTAATAACTGCCAAACCACTGAGAATCTTGGCCCAGCCAAGCTGACACACAACCTTAATGATCACAGACATAATATTAAATAGGCAGTATATACTAAGAGTTTACTAAGATTTTTAAGTCTTCAAACATCTGAATGGAGCCCTGGTGGCACAGTGGTTAAAAGTTTGGCTGCTAGCCAAAGGTCAGCACTTCGAATCCACCAGCTGCTCCTTGGAAACCCTATGGGAAAGTTCTATTCTGTCCTATAGGGTCTCTATGAGTTGGTATCTACTGGACGGCAATGGGTTATGGGAAACATCTGAATAGTAATAAAAATTCTGTGGGTAAACGATGTGAATTCCCCAGTTAAAATTATCGGCTTTGATGATAGATTTAAAGAAAACAAAGTTGCAGCCAAGTTAGCAATTCAAATAATAAAGCTATGATGTATGTTTGTTGTCTAATATCAGGTAATATTAACGGCATATAAATTTTAACCTAAAGAAAATTTGGTACTTGGTTTGATTTGACAATACATTTCATGTAACTCATAACACATTAAACAAGCTTTTTTAAAAGTAGTTTTCTTTTTATGAAACAGAAAAAATTTTTTGTGGCTTTCTCACAAAGTTTTAAAGTTGTTAGGAGATGGTTATACATCATTGAGAGCAATGCTTGAGATGTTTAACTAAAGATCTTAAAGGTAACTTTTAAACTTTTACTTTAGCTATATCTCATATTTTCTTCATTTATGTAGACCTTTTCTTCACTTACATAGGCTTTCTTTCTAGTTATACATCATTTTTTGTTTTTCAGCCTCTAGCTCTTTCTGCACTTCCCCTCAAACTTTCTTCAACTTAGTATATATTCTCATTTAGATTTTATTATCTTTCATATTCTGGCATAACTAGACATTCTAATTTAAGACAAAACTATTTTCTTTTTCCCTCTTTAAAATTTTAATCTTCTCTTTTTAAATGTTTTAAACTTTCTATATCCATCTAAATTCTTTTTCTATACATTTCTCTTTCTTATAGTAGTTCTATGCTTTCCTCTTTCTTATCTTGGAATACCAGTCTCATTTAGGACAAAATTACTATCTTTTCTTTTAATAAAACATATTCCACATACTTAATTTAGCCTAAGTGACTTAACAAGACAAATTTCTTTTAAGTCAATGTATTATAAAATACTAAAAATTTTATCAGAACAAATTCACTTTCATTAATTCTTGGGAATGTTAGGTCTATTCAATTGATATAAATGCTTATTTATCATTAAACTGACCAGAGTAAGTTCTTTGAAGAAATATTATAATCTAATTTAGGAATACCATCCAGAGGTTGGATATTATTATATTTTCATAATTTTGATTTGCATGCTTTATAAGATCTTTTAGGGAAGCAATTTAGAATAATGTATCTCTTTTTGAGGCCTTGTTATACCAATCAAAACATATAAATTATTCTTTTTTTCAGTGCACTATTTAAATTAAAAAAAAAAGGCTGATTTATATCATAGTTTCTCAAAACAAGAAGCAGTTTTTCTTGAAAAAGAAAATAATTTAAATGTTTAGATAGCCTCATGAAAAATGAAAACACCAGCCATGGCCTTCTACCTGAAACAAAATTGAGACAGTGTTCTAGACTAGAGGCAAGCTCTTAGAACCAAATGAAACTGGAAAAAAAAAAAAAAAAAAAAAACTATATAACCTCACTTGTCTGTGAGGCAAGTTTAAAATCTAGGTTTGAAAGTAAAGACAATGGAAATGGGAACTCACCTTCCTAAAATGGAAAGAAAAAGTGTAGATGGAAACTCATTTTCTCAAAACCACACCCACTGCTGTTGAGTCAACTCCAACTCATAGTGACCCCATAGGGTTTCCTAGGCTGTGAATCTCTAGGGAACCAGACTGCCACATCTTTCTCCCACCAAAATGCTGGTGGTTTCAAACTGCCAACCGTTTGATTAGCAGTCAATCACTTTAGCCACTGTGTCACCAGGGCTCCATCATTTTCTCAAAGTGATCACTAAAATTCTAAATTATTTCCAGTATATTCAACTTATATTTTGAACATGAACTATAAATCAGTGTATTAGGGCAGATTTTAAAAAGCATTTCACAGAGAGGCTTAATGGTTAGTTTCTTTGGAGACAAAGGCAGTTCAGACAGAGGATACAGAACAGTAACATTTGGCAATGAAGCAGAGAGGGTAAGGGCTGAAATTTGACCTTACAACTCTTTATTCTCTTTCATTAATTTAGAGGGGGGAAATCCAGGCTCATTTATCAAGGATGTTTAAAAAGTCTTTTTTTAAAGTTGATTCATAAAAGTTATAGTCATCAATAAATAAGTTTGGGAAATTTCTTTCTTTGCTCATCATAAGGGCAAAAGTAATTTGAGAAGTAATTTGTTTCAATGCCTTGTCTGCAAGGTTGCTTCTTTTAATTTTCTCAGTCTTAATTATTTTTGGAGGTCAGAATATCTGAGCAAAGCTGGCAGAGTCCTCAGTCATTTGTGGAGCTATGCCACCACCATGCCAAGTGCAATCAGCCCAGTTGCCTGGTAACACACAGGAGGCCCCTCATATTTTAGTTTTCCCATTACTATTGCAGCTCTTTGATTACTTTGGTGGGCAGTTATTTATTTATTAATTTTTTTATCAGAGAATTTTAGATCTAAGGTCTCTTTGAGGCTGCTTTAACAGAAGCGATCTTAAAAGGGCTTTTTATTCTTTCTTTTGCTTTGCACTGGGTGTTTTCAATGCTGGGGACTCAGAAAGCTGTTATATTGGAGTCTAAATTTTCCCAGTCCCATGAATTTTCCATTTCTTGTTTCTTTATGGCTTGAATCAAATTTTTCATTTTCAAATTAAAGAAGACCTCCCTTTGCCTGATTATCGTATAGACCAGTTGGTATAAAACAGGTATCCAAGCTAGTAAGCTTTGACAAGGATCTTAAATTCTTCAGGATAGCTGACATTTCTATTTAACTAGCTTTAAATTGCTCATACACAAAGAAATTAATACTTGCAAGAGCCAAAAAAAAAAAAAAATCATAATAAATCCCAAACAAATCCACAATAAAACTCGAAAAACTTTGACATAAGATAATGGAGTTTGGATTTGAGAGGTTATTTACCTTAAAGCAACTCCTGTATCCTGAAGAAATGGAGAGCTCAATTAACTCAGTTGGTAGCCCAAATCCTTGGCACCTCAGGGCTCACAGAAGATAATGTGCTGTCAAATTCCCACTTCTGACACCAGAGATGTCAAAGTGTAAAAATAACAAGAACTCTGTAAGTAGAGAAGTCATAGAGTTTTACTGAGGATTTGTTACAGCCGAAGCTGGGCAAACACTTGGTAAAATACCATGTATTGCAAAGCCTGAATGGGGAGAGGGATTTTTGTACAGAGGATTGGGTGTTACATATGAGTCACATGTAAACTTTTCACAATATCAGTTACACAGACTTTCTGGGGTCAAACTGTTTAAGCAGTTTCCTGAGGACCGTCTTACATAGACATTGTTTTGGGGGACATTTTCATCATTTTCTTTCTGGAACATTCTTTGTTACTTGTTTAACTATAAACCATAACTTTGTCATGCATCAGTTACAAGTATTCTTTCTGACAACAGAACATTTTTATGAATCATAAGTGAGCATAATCACATACTTGCTCTTTCGGGGGGTGGGGGGAAGGTGCACATATTCTGAAAGCAGAAGCAGAGGTTTAGGGTAAAAAGAAGAGTTTGGATTCAGGCATGTGTCAGTCACTTAATCAAGCCAGTGCCTCAGTTTAAGGTGCCCTTACAAAATTGCAAGTATGTAGAACTACTATTCTATTTTGTATACTGACTTTGCATAGGCTTTATACACAATCAGTTCTGACACGAACAACCGGGAGCTAGAACAAACTTCACAAGTTAAGGGCACAGTCCCCCAGACTTCCAAGTCTGCCCAAGACTTCAGACACCAGCTGCAAATTTGGAGGTTTCCAGGACCATCCTCACTTCTGGGCAGCCCAATCTAAATTCAGAAGTTCCTGCTACCTCCTCAGGTAGTTGCAAACTCAAGGGTCCTGAGGATATCCTAACTTCTGATGAGCTGGCTTCAAATTTGAAGGTTCACGCTACCCTTCAGTTTTGATAATCCACTAGAACAAATCACAGAACCCAGGAAAGTGCAATACTTAAAATCGCAGTTTTATTATATCAAAAAGAAAACAAATCAGAACCAACCAAAGGGAGAGATATGTAAGACGATCAATGTATAAGAAATACTGTCAATCAAAGAAGCTCACTCAAGCTTTGGGGTCCAAACGTTTTAGTGGGGTTTCATTACATACACAGGATTGCTTGAATTATTGGCCACATGTTTGAATTCAATTTCTAGACCCCCACTCCTTTCCTGGAGTTTGGGCTATTATCACATGATGTGTATTTCTGGCACAGCCAGCCCCAACCTGTGTCATCTCCTTAGGTGTGGTCTGGGGGCCCACCATGAATTACAAAAACAATCCAATCACTCCAGAAATTCCAAGGGCTCAGAGATTATCTCTCAGCAAAGGCTAAATTCTTTGGGTAAAGTTAATTCTTCACTCCACACCTTGCTAAATAAATTTATTAGTTCTAGGAGGTTGTGTGTGTGTGTGTGTGTGTGTGTGTGTGGACTTTTTTATGATTATAAAGTACAGGATCATATTGTCTGCAAAGAGAATTTTATTTCTTCATTTGCATTCTGTATACTTTTTATTTTCTCGTTGTATATTGTTTCATATATTCTACTCTCAGTTTTCCTACCAGCTTCACATTTTCAGAGATTTAGTTGTCCACTGCCATTTCCCTTTTGAAGGTCTTCTTTTCCCCTTTTGTTGCCACTCTCCCTGGCCTACTCTCTTATTCTACTTTCTCAGTTGCCATTTTTGCCCCACCCCCACGCCTGCCAAAATAGGGTTTAATAATCTCAAGAACCATAACCTATACATAGTTACTTCTTGCTCTCTTTCTTCTTTTGATGCTCCCCATCGATCTCCAGAACTTGGCTATGATTTCTGTTCTGAAACTATTGCTCTTACTAAAATTTTCCAGTTATTTGCAGCATGGATACACTGGGGCTTTTCTATTTAGTTTGGAAACATACCCAGTATGTACGTGTGATGAAAGAATAATAACATCATTGCAGAAGAAATGCCCTATGTTTATTAGAACTACTGTCTTGCAAAGAATGGGAATTCCAAAAATTCCGGAACACTTAGTTGTGCTCATGAGAAACCTAAGTGTAGAACAAGAGGCAGTCATTCAAACAGAACAAAGGGATACTGCATGTTTTAAATCAGGAAAGGTGTGGGTCAGGGCTGTATCCTTTCACCATATTTATTCAATCTGTATGCTGAGCAAATAATTTGACATGCTGGACAATATGAGGAGCCCTGGTGGCACAGTGGCTAAGTGGCCTCTAACCAAAGGTTGGCAGTTCAAATCTACCAGCCACTCCCTGGAAGCCCTATCGGGCAATTCTACTCTGTCCTATAGGGTTGCTGTCTTAGTTATCTAGGCTGCTATAACAGAAATACCCCAGGTGGATGGCTTTAACAAACAGAAGTTTATTCTCTCACAGTCTAGTAGGCTAGAAGTCCGAGTTCAGGATATCAGCTCCAGGGGAAGCCTTTCTCTCTCTCGGCTCTGGAGGAAGGTCCTTGTCATCAATCTTTCCCTGGACTAGGAGTTTCTCAGCACAGGGACCCTGGGTTCAAAAACATGCTTTGTTCCTGGCATTACTTTCTTGGTGTTGTGAGGTCCCCTGTCTCTCTGCCGGCTTCTCTCTTTTATGTCTCAAAAAAGATTAATTTAAAATACAATCCAGATGGGGGGACAAGATGGCTGACTAGGTAGACGCTACCTCGGATCCCTCTTGCAACAAAGACTCGGAAAAACAAGTGAATCGATCACATACGTAACAATCTATGAACCCTAAACAACAAACACAGATTTAAAGAGTTGACCTGAGTGACAGAGACAGAGAACGAACACCTACGGGGAAGCAGCGACTGTTTTCGGAGCCTGGAGCCAGCGTCCCCGTCAGGTAACCTTGGCGCTGGGCTTAGGACTGGACCCAGGGAAGTGGAACACAACATCTTGTGATGGCGCAAACACGGGGCACAGCCCTACGCCCCTGAACTGACCCCGGGAGGGCCCCCAGCCGGTCAGTGTGGGCCGCACGGCGACGCAGCTGCTGGGAGGAGAAGTCCATGGGAGGCAGTGACTGGTTTTGGAGCTGGGAGTGCAGCGTCCCAGCCGGGAAACCTTGACGCTGGGCTTTGGACTGGCAGCGGAGGAGCTGACCATGTTTTCTGCGGGCCAGATCCTCAGGGGCAATTTCTACACAGCCAGCACACATAGGCGACACGCCCCTCGGGAATCTCAGATAAAACAGTCATCCCAAGAAAGATAAGCAACTTTGGCTATAATCCGGGGTGCTACTCTCTCCTGTTTTTCTGAACCCTCCCCTCCCCTTCCAGGCAGCTTCATTAACATTGGAATTTCCTGAGCCAGAGGGAGAACGGCGCCGGCTCCACGGCTTTTCTTTTCCCTTTTTTTTTTTTGGTCTTTTCCTAACCCATTCTTCCGGCCTGAGAGCAGCAACCACGAAAAACCCAGGGACCAAAAATCCTTCCCTAATTGGACTGAAAACACAGAACCAGCTCCAGCCAAGTATATATGATCCATATCTTAGGTTTTCATCCTTACAGAGAACAAGGTGGCTATTATAATGCAAAGGCATTTCTGATAGGGATCTGACTGCATTTTTTTTAGTGGATTTATTGGAAAAACAAGTTTTCCAGGTCTGATATCTCTGCTTATTCAACAGAGCCCTAAGTCACCCACAACAGGGAACTGAGGGCTGAAGCTCCCCCCAGACCACCTAGCCTCTTGCCTTAGGGGTCTAAGGAGGGTGACACCTACCAATCTGTAGAGGTACTTGCATTGGGGGCCTAAGGTACAGCTGCAGAGCCCTCCCACCAAGGTGCTTTAGGAATAGAGACACACCTACCTCACTGACACTTGGGGGAAGCCTGTCAGCATCCTGCCCCCCCTGGAGTGTGAACCCCAGCTGCTAATAGAATCTGGTTGCACACAACTATCACCACTACTTCTCAAGGTGGATAGGTGTAAGGGTGCATCACACATTTGATGACCCAAAACCAGATTCTACTCAAGAATAGTGAATAGACTCAGGCATATATATCTGGTAACAGCCCAAACCAGCTGGTAATAGGTCATAAGTAAGTCAAGG
Source organism: Loxodonta africana (assembly GCF_030014295.1). Classification (NCBI taxonomy): domain Eukaryota; kingdom Metazoa; phylum Chordata; class Mammalia; order Proboscidea; family Elephantidae; genus Loxodonta; species Loxodonta africana. The sequence continues at coordinate 34,778,214 of NC_087345.1, read as the reverse complement.
ACTACAACAATCAAGACAGCACAATCTAGTCACCCATCCACATATACTGAAAGAAAACAAAACAAGATAAGACTCAGTGAGCAAATATAGAATAAATCACTACAATATTTTAGTAATGGCTCGGAGACAGCAGTCGATATCAAACCACATAAAGGAGCAGAACATGACAGCTTCTAAACCCCCCCAAACAAAAGAATCAAAGTCTTTCCCAAATGAAGATACAATCCTGGAATTATCAGATACAGAATATAAAAAACTAATTTACAGAATGCTTCAAGACATCAGGGATGACCTCAGAAATGAAATAAGGCAAACTGCAGAAAAAGCCAAGGAACACACTGATAAAACTGTTGAAGAACTCAAAAAGATTATTCAAGAACATAGTGGAAAAATTAATAAGTTGCAAGAATCCATAGAGAGACAGCATGCAGAAATCCAAAAGATTAACAATAAAATTACAGACTTAGACAATGCAATAAGAAGTCAGAGGAGCAGACTCGAGCAATTAGAATGCAGACTGGGACATCTGGAGGACCAGGGAATTAACACCAACATAGCCGAAAAAAAATCAGATAAAAGAATTAAAAAAAATGAAGAAACCCTAAGAATCATGTGGGACTCTAACAAGAAGGATAACTTGCATGTGATTGGAGTCCCAGAACAGGGAGGGAGGACAGAAAACACAGAGAGAATAGTTGAACATCTGCTGACAGAAAACTTCCCTGACATCATGAAAGACGAAAGGATATCTATCCAAGATGCTCATCAAACCCCATTTAAGATTGATCCAAAAAGAAAAACACCAAGACATATTATCATCAAACTTGCCAAAACCAAAGATAAACAGAAAATTTTAAAAGCAGCTAGGGATAAAAGAAAGGTCTCCTTCAAGGGAGAATCAATAAGAATAAGTTCAGACTACTCAGCAGAAACCATGCAGGGAAGAAGGCAATGGGATGACATATACAGAGCACTGAAGGAGAAAAACTGCCAGCCAAGGATCATATATCCAGCAAAACTCTCTCTGAAAGATGAAGGCGAAATTAAGATATTTACAGATAAACACAAGCTTAGAGAATTTGCAAAAACCAAACTAAAGCTACAAGAAATACTAAAGGAAATTGTTTGGTCAGAAAACCAATAATATCAGATACCAGCACAACACAAGGTCACAGAACAGAACATCCTGATATCAACTCAAATAGGGAAATCACAAAAACAAATTAAGATTAATTAAAAAAAGAAAAATACTCAAAACAGGGAATCATTGAAGTCAATAAGTAAAAGATCACAATAATCAAAAAGAAGGACTAAATACAGGTGGCATAGAACTTCCATATGAAGAGGGATACAAGGCGATATAGGACAATTCAAGTTAGGTTTTTACTTAGAAAAATAGGGGTAAATATTAAGGTAACCACAAAGAGGTGTAACAACTCCATAACTCAAAATAAAAACTAAGAAAAACGTAACGACTCAGCAAACATAAAATCAAATACTATGAAAATGAGGATCTCACAATTTACAAAGAAAAAGTCTCAGCACAAAAAAGTAAGTGGAAAAATGAAATTGTCAACAACACACATAAAAAGGCATCAAAATGACAACACTAAACACTTACTTATCTATAATTACGCTGAATGTAAATGGACTAAATGCGCCAATAAAGAGACAGAGGGTCTCAGACTGGATAAAGAAACATGATCTGTCTATATGCTGCCTACAAGAGACACACCTTAGACTTAGAGACACAAACAAACTAAAACTCAAAGGATGGAAAAAAAATATATCAAGCAAACAATAAGCAAAAAAGAAGAGGAGTAGCAATATTAATTTCTGACAAAATAGACTTTAAACTTAAATCCACCACAAAGGATAAAGAAGGACACTACATAATGATAAAAGGGACAATTGATCAGGAAGATATAACCATATTAAATATTTATGCACCCAATGACAGGGCTGCAAGATACGTAAATCATATTTTAACAGAACTGAAAAGTGAGATAGACACCTCCACAATTATAGTAGGAGACTTCAACACACCACTTTTGGAGAAGGACAGGACGTCCAGTAAGAAGTTCAATAGAGACACGGAAGACCTAATTACAACAATCAACCAACTTGACCTCATTGACTTATACAGAACTCTCCACCCAACTGCTGCAAAGTATACTTTTTTTTCTAGCCCACATGGAACATTCTCTAGAAAAGACCACATATTAGGTCATAAAACAAACCTTTGCAGAATCCAAAACATCGAAATATTACAAAGCATCTTCTCAGACCACAAGGCCATAAAAGTGGAAATCAATAACAGAAATATTAGGGAAAAAAAATCAAATACTTGGAAACTGAACAATACCCTCCTGAAAAAAGACTGGGTTATAGAAGACATTAAGGAGGGAATAAGGGAATTCATAGAATGCAACGAGAATGAAAATACTTCCTATCAAAACCTCTGGGACACAGCAAAAGCAGTGCTCAGAGGCCAATTTATATGGATAAATGCACACATACAAAAAGAAGAAAGAGCCAAAATCAGAGAACTGTCCCTACAACTTGAACAAATAGAAAGTGAGCAACAAAAGAATCCATCAGGCACCAGAAGAAAACAAATAATAAAAATTAGAGCTGAACTAAATGAATTAGAGAACAGAAAAACAATTGAAAGAATTAACAAAGCCAAAAGCTGGTTCTTCGAAAAAATTAACAAAATTGATAAACCATTGGCCAGACTGACTAAAGACATACAGGAAAGGAAACAAATAACCCGAATAAGAAAAGAGAAGGGCCACATCACAACAGAGCCAACTGAAATTAAAAGAATCATATCAGATTATTACGAAAAATTGTACTCTAACAAATTTGCAAACCTACAAGAAATGGATGAATTCCTGGAAAAACACTACCTACCTAAACTAACACAATCAGAAGTAGAACAATTAAATAGACCCGTAACAAAAAAAGAGATTGAAACGGTAATCAAAAAACTCCCAACAAAAAAAAGCCCTGGCTCAGATGGCTTCACTTCAGAGTTCTACCAAACTTTCAGAGAAGAGTAAACACCACTACTACTGAAGGTATTTCAAAGCATAAAAAATGACGGAATACTACCTAACTCATTCTATGAAGCCACCATCTCCCTGATACCAAAACCAGGTAAAGACATCACAAAAAAAGAAAATTACAGACCTATATCCCTCATGAACATAGATGCAAAAATCTTCAACAAAATTCTAGCCAATAGAATTCAAGAACATATCAAAAAAATAATTCACCACGACCAAGTGGGATTTATACCAGGTACCCAAGGCTGGTTTAATATTAGAAAAACCATTAACGTAATCCATCATATAAATAAAACAAAAGACAAAAACCACATGATCTTATCAATTGATGCAGAAAAGGCATTTGACAAAGTCCAACACCCATTTATGATAAAAACTCTCACCAGAATAGGAACTGAAGGAAAATTCCTCAACATAATAAAGGGCATCTATGCAAAGCCAACAGCCAACATCACTCTAAATGGAGAGAACCTGAAAGCATTTCCCTTGAGAACGGGAACCAGACAAGGATGCCCTTTATCACTGCTCTTATTCAACATTGTGCTAGAGGTCCTAGCCAGAGCAATTAGGCTAGATAAAGAAATAAAGGGCATCCGGATTGGCAAGGAGGAAGTAAAATTATCTCTATTTGCAGATGACATGATCTTATACACAGAAAACTCTAAGGAACCCTCCAGAAAACCACTGAAACTAATAGAAGAGTTTGGCAGAGTCTCAGGTTATAAGATAAACATACAAAAATCACTTGGATTCCTCTACACCAACAAAAAGAACATCGAAGAGGAAATAACCAAATCAATCCCATTCACAGTAGCCCCCAAGAAGATAAAATACTTAGGAATAAATCTTACTAAAGATGTAAAAGACCTATACGAAGAAAACTACAAAGCACTACTACAAGAAATTAAAAAGGACATACTTAAGTGGAAAAACATACCTTGATCATGGATAGGAAGACAACATAGAAAAAATGTCTATTCTACCAATAGCCATCTATACATACAATGCACTTCCGATCCAAATTCCAATGTCATTTTTTAATGTGATAGAGAAACAAATCACCGACTTCATATGGAAGGGAAAGAAGCCTTGGATAAGCAAAGCATTACTGAAAAAGAAGAAGAAAGTGGGAGGCCTCACTCTACCTGATTTCAGAACCTATTACACAGCCAGAGTAGTCAAAACAGCCTGGTACTGGTACAACAAGAGACACATAGACCAGTGGAACAGAATGGAGAACCCAGATATAAACCCATCCACATATGAGCAGCTGATATTTGACAAAGGCCCAGTGTCAGTTAATTGGGGAAAAGATAGTCTTTGTAACAAATGGTGCTGGCATAACTGGATATTCATTTGCAAAAAAATGAAACAGGACCCATACCTCACACCATGCACAAAAACTAACTCCAAGTGGATCAAAGACCTAAACATAAAGACTAAAACGATAAAGATCATGGAAGAAAAAATAGGGACAACGTTACGAGCCCTGATACAAGGCATAAACAGAATACAAAACATTACCAAAAATGATGAAGAGAAACCAGATAACTGGGAGCTCCTAAAAATCAAACACCTATGCTCATCTAAAGATTTCACCAAAAGAGTAAAAAGACCACCTACAGACTGGGAAAGAATTTTCAGCTATGACATCTCCGACCAGCACCTGGTCTCTAAAATCTATATGATTCTGTCAAAACTCAACCACAAAAAGACAAACAACCCAATCAAGAAGTGGGCAAAGGACATGAACACACACTTCAGTAAAGAAGATATTCAGGCAGCTAACGGATACATGAGAAAATGCTCTCGATCATTAGCCATGAGAGAAATGCAAATTAAAACTACGATGAGATTCCATCTCACTCCAACAACCTGGCATTAATCCAAAAAACACAAAATAATAAATGTTGGAGAGGCTGCGGAGAGATTGGAACTCTTATACACTGCTGGTGGGAATGTAAAATGGTACAACCACTTTGGAAATCTATCTGGCGTTATCTTAAACAGTTAGAAATAGAACTACCATACAACCCAGAAATCCCACTCCTCGGAATATACCCTAGAGAAATAAGAGCCTTCACACAAACAGATATATGCACACCCATGTTTATTGCAGCTCTGTTTACAATAGCAAAAAGCTGGAAGCAACCAAGGTGTCCATCAACGGATGAATGGGTAAATAAATTGTGGTATATTCACACAGTGGAATACTACGCATCGATAAAGAACAGTGACAAATCTGTGAAACATTTCATAACATGGAGGAATCTGGAAGGCATTATGCTGAGCGAAATTAGTCAGAGGCAAAAGGACAAATGTTGTATAAGACCACTATTATAAGATCTTGAGAAATAGTATAAACTGAGAAGAACACATACATTTGTGGTTGCGGGGGGAGGGAGGGAGGGTGGGAGAGGGTTTTTTATTGATTAGTTAGTAGATAAGAACTGCTTTAGGTGAAGGGAAGGACAATACTCAATACATGGAAGGTCAGCTCAACTGGACTGGACCAAAAGCAAAGAAGTTTCCGGGATAAACTGAATGCTTCAAAGGTCAGCGGAGCAAGGGTGGGGGTTTGGGGACCATGGTTTAAGGGGACTTCTAAGTCAATTGGCAAAAGAATTCTATTATGAAAACATTCTGCATCCCACTTTGAAACGTGGCGTCTGGGGTCTTAAATGCTAACAAGCAGCCATCTAAGATGCATCAATTGGTCTCAACCCACCTGGAGTAAAGGAGAAGGAAGAACACCAAGGTCACACGATAACTAAGAGCCCGAAAGACAGAAAGGGCCACAGGAACCAGAGACGTACATCATCCTGAGACCAGAAGAACTAGTTGGTGCCCGGCCATAATTGATGACTGCCCTGACAGGGAGCACGACAGAGAATCCCTGAAGGAGCAGGAGATCAGTGGGATGCAGACCCCAAATTCTCACAAAAAGACCATACTTAATGGTCTGACTGAGACTAGAGGAATCCCGGCAGTCATGGCCCCCAAACCTTCTGTTGGCCCTGGACAGGAACCATTCCCGAAGACAACTCATCAGACATGAAAGGGACTGGACAGTGGGTAGGAGAGAGATGCTGATGAAGAATGAGCTAATTATATCAGGTGGACACTTGAGACTGTGTTGGCATCTCCTGTCTGGAGGGGGGATGGGAGGATAGAGAGAGTTGGAAGCTGGCAAAATTGTCACGAAAGGAGAGACTGGAAGGGCTGACTCATTAGGGGGAGAGCAAGTGGGAGCACGGAGTAAGGTGTATGTAAACTTATATGTGACAGTCTGACTTGATTTGTAAACGTTCACTTGAAACTCAATAAAAGTTAATAAAAAAAAAATACAATCTAATCTTGTAGATTGAGTTCTTCCTCATTAACATAACTGCCACAAATGGAATTTCATTAATGTCATAGAGGTAGAATTTACAACACATAGGAAAATCACATCAGTTGACAAAATGGTGGACCATCACACAATACTTGGAACCATAGACTGGCCAAGTTCACACGCATTTTGGGGGGACACAATTCAATCCAGGACAGTTGCTATGAGTTGTAACCTACTTGATTGCAAATGGGTTTGTTTTTGTTTTTTGGTTTGGACTATATGAAGAATTCAGCATCAGGATTGGAAGAAGACTCATTAACAACCTGTGACTGCAGATGACACAACTTTGCTTGCTGAAAGTTAAGAGGACTTGAAGCACTTATTGATGTAGATCAAAGACTACAGCCTTCAGTATGGATTCCACCTCAACCTAAAGAAAACAAAAACCCTCACAACTGGACTAATAAGTAACATCATGATAAATGGAGAAGAGTTTAAAGTCAGCAAAGATTTCACTTTACTTGGATCTGCAATCAACACCACGGAAGCAGCCGTCAAGAAATCAAATAACGTATTTTATCGGGCAAATCTGCTGCAAAAGATGTCTTTAAAGTGTTGAAAAACAAAGATGTCAGTCTGAAGAGCAAGGTGCACCTGACCCAAGCCATGGTATTTTCAATTGCCTCATATGCATGAGGAAGACCAATTAAGAATTGATGTCTTTGAATTATGGTGTTGGTGAAGAATATTGAACATGCCATGGACCAGCAGAAGAATGAATGCTTCTCAGAAGTAAGGATGGCAAGACGTACTTTGGACATATCAGGAGAGACCGGTCCCTGGAGAAGGACAACAGGCTTGGTAGAGAGTCAGTGAAAAAGAGAGAAACCCTTAATGACATTGACCCTGTGGCTGCAACAATGGGCTCAAGCATAGCAACGATTGTGAGAATGGTGCAAGACCGGGCAGTGTTTTGCTCTGCTGTATATAGGGTCACTATGAGTCAGAAGGAAACCCTGGTGCCATAATGGTTAAGTGCCACGGCGGCTAACCAAAAGGTCGGCAGTTCGAAACCACCAGGTGCTCCTTGGAAACTCTATGGGGCAGTTGTACTCTGTCCTGTAGGGTCGCTACGAGTCAGAATTGACTCGACAGCAACAGGTTTTGCAATAGGTTATGAGTCGGAACTGACTAGATGGCACCTAACAGCAATATAACCACAACAACACTCTTAGAGAAAATTTTAGTACTGTTAAAAGGGACCCTCAGTTTAACTCTCTCTTTTTCCACCCCAGAAGCATCCCCTTAAAAACATTTCATAACCCTATGGGGTCTGAAGTCACAGACCCTGGAGCCTGTTGTGAAAGAAAGATCATGGGTTTTGCAATTTAACAGTAGAATTGCTACTCTTTGGTAAATTGCATGCCTTATCATTATCTGCTCTTCATGGTTTCCTCTTCAGGGGAGCCTTTCCTAAAATCACATTCATGTTAATTTCCCTCTAGTGTATCTTGTACCTACCCTTTGTAGCATTTGTCACAGTTTCACTTTTCATGTATGCAATTATTTATTAACCTCAACCAACTATATAAGACTGTCAACTCCATGAGGCCAAGGGCTACCTCTGTATCCCCAGGTTATTCTCCTTACTGTACGCCCAGACTCTAGCACAGTGCCTGGCACAGAGTAGGCACTCAGGGAGCAAATAACGGACAAAGCAGCAGCTTCATGCGGCTGGAGTGCAGGCCGGGGACATGTAGGGAGCCGCCCAGCCCAGCAGTTCCCCGCTCAGGAGCCAGAATCACCACCCTTGCGGAGGGCAGTACCACCCCTGACTCAGCCCCACCAACAGAAACCGCTGCTTTGGGCCGCGCCCCGCCCTGCCCCGCCCCTTGACGTAATTTGGAGGCGGGACTTCCGGCCGCCGAAGTTTAACAATCCAGGCGGGAGCCGGAAGCCTAGCGCTGGAGCGGGGCGGGCGGTGGCTCTCTGTTGTGCCGCCGGTGAGAGGTGAGGTCCCGGAGGGCCGGGGTCAGCTGGCCGCTGCCGCCACGTCTTTGCGTTCCGCTTGAACCCCACCTGTCCTCCGGCCACCTCAAGGGGCTGGTCGGAGGCCCCTGGGCGCCGTGCGCTCTGACCTGCCCGGCGCTCCAGGCCGTTGCTGGGTAGGGGCGAGGCGGAGCAATTGGCGCGGAAATGCCCCGGAGTGGGCGCATGAGTCGCGGTCCGGGGTCGTGCGCTCCGACTTAGGGGGCTTCAGTCCCTGCCCGAGTGGTCGCCTGGGTCAGCTAGGGTGGGTTGGTGCGACTCTGAGGCATGTTCTGTCTCCGAAAAGTTTACCTTGTCTTCACAAGTTTGTTTCCCTTTTTATAAACTTCAAATATGACTCGTTTAGCAGGCACGCAAATGCATTTTACAGGGTACCCCAGTTGAGCAGTTCAGCAAGTAAAATGCGTTTTTGGCGAATGAAAGTTGGATAAATTTTATTTGTTCAAGCTGACTGTCCGAGTGGAATTGTTTCAGTTAGTCCCTATCCCCAGATCGGGGCCGTCTATGAACAGCTCACTTTCAGTGGGACCCTGTCAGAGGCTGATGTAATGCTTATTCCTTTAATGTGCTCAGTTTTCAGAAGACTGATGTAGTTGGGCAGATGGTCTCCGTTTCCCGCTCCACTTTCAGAGAAGGAAACAGACATTTAATGGCCAAAGACACTGTCACCTACCTAACTCAGGTGGATCGCTTGATCAGTTTTTCTGAGCCTTAGTGATCTTTCCACTATGTCACACCACTAAGGAGGAATGGTGCAAGATTATAGTAGTGAAGGCTTTCAGTTGTGTTTACTGGTTTAGAGATGGCTTTTCCAGCACTTCATTGTTCCTTGTCTAGGGAACAAGGAGGGCACATGTTAAGGCACCAGATCCAAACCCTGTATGTCTGCATTTCAGCAGGTAACTAACAACTGTTAGTAGCATCACATTTATCTGATGCATGAAGCATGATGAATCACAGTAAATTTTCCAGTTAACAAAAGTTTTAGCCTTTTTATTAGCACACTACTTTTTTTTTTTTTGTCTCTTGGGAATGAGAGCATTGTGTAATTTATTATGCTTGTCCTCTGCAATGGAGTAGACTGACTATAAATGTGATGTTTTATTGATGATTTGGGGGCCTGTCTGTGACATCGGTAATGCTGTGCTAGTCTTGGACTGTCCACACTAGGAAGGTGTGGAGGGCTGTATATATATGTTCTCTCCCTTCTGCTTTCTCCCATGGTAATTTTGAACATTTTTTTGTGACTGGTCATCTGTTACTACTTGTTGTTCTTTAAAGTACCTGCCTAAAGCAGCTTCCCTGCCCTCTTTCTTGTAGACTGCTGTGCATTGGGAAATCACCCTGTTGAGTAGGGGCTTAGTGACGTCTCCTTTGGCCATATTTGCTAATTTTGGATTTGTTTGGAAAAACTGAGGTGACTGGGTTCAGAACTCTCGGAGTGTTACAGTTTGATAGCGTACATTTTTTAAAAGGTAAGGAAGTCACCTATCCAGTAGTTATTTGTTGAGTATCTACTGTGTGCCAAGGACTTAAAGAATTTGGTAATAAGCAAGACAAACTCCCTGCCCTCAGGAACCTTTATTTTATTCAAGTCTCTTTAAGGAGGTACACATTATTAGAACAAATAAGAATTTCTGATACTATTAAGTGCCAGGAAAAAAAAAATGAAACAGTAATGGGATAGAAGATAACTGGGGCTGCTTAAGTCATGGTGCTTGGGAGAGGCCTAAATGATGAGATAGGTGGCATGAGAAATCTGGGCAAAGAGCTTTCCAAGCAGAGGGAGCAGAAAATGCAAAGGTGAGAATGACCTGGGCTTGTTGCATGAGACAGAATGAAAGCCAGTGTGTCCGGAGTCTGATGGACTGGGGGAAGAGTGATAGGAGAGAAGTACACAGGGTTCAGGGTCTTGAGAAACATGCTAAGGGTGTTGAGTTTCATTGTTGCTGTGAGGAGCGCTAGGAAGGGTCACTAGGAGAATGTGATCTGGTTTATGCTGTAAAAAGATTTCTCCAGCTGCCTTATGGTGAGTGCATCCTATGGGGCATAAGTGGATTAGTAGGGCTATACACTCTTGTTTTATATTAGGGGCTTCATTTTGACTTTTTTTTTGCCTATCAGTTGCTTTTTAAATTTATCGTTTTAAACTGTTCGTAGGTGCAGTCATGCAGGAAAACCTCAGATTTGCTTCATCAGGAGATGATATTAAAATATGGGATGCTTCATCTATGACATTGGTGGATAAATTCAACCCACACACATCACCACATGGAGTCAGCTCAATGTGTTGGAGTAGCAATAGTATCCTTTTTCTCTTATAGCCCCTTTTTATTAGCTTAAAAAAAAAAGTGTCAGTGAAACTTTTGAGTACAGCCCATAATGAGAAATGTATTTTGCAGTGCTACCAAAGATAAAATAAAACAGACACTTGATGAACAGTATACCATATAAATGCACTCTGATATTCTTTATTTGGTTTCATTTTTTAGATGGAGTCCACTACATTGAAAAACACTGTTATTTAAAAAAAAAAAAAAAACTTAGCTACAAGAATCTGGACTCTAGAATTAGTTGTATTTTTTTTACTATAAACAGGTTGTTATTGAAGTAAATAGGATAAGGTAATAGTGGGAAGAATCCCAGAAGGTTTTGGAATAAGTTTTTGCATCTTTATTTGGGTATTTGTGGATCCAGTCTAGAAATTATAGGCAGAAATTGAAGGCCGAAGCAAAGGTTGATTGGGAGGAGTTAAAACGTCTAACAGCTCTATCTTACTGATGTACTTACTCTCTGCATTTCCCTTCCTTTCTGTGATGAAAGTAGCATCATTTCTCAAACAGCCATAGAGAAATTGTCTAGATTACATTTGCCTGAGGTTGTTATGTTTCGGGTACACACCCTCCTTGTCTTGGTGAACTCCTAAATGTGGATAAAATAAATAAGGGAATGAAGTCTATAAACCAGAGTTTCTCAGCCTTGGCACTATTGACTTTTTGGGCCAGATAATCTTTATTGTGAAGGACTGCTGTATGCACTGTAGGGTATTTAGAAAACTCCCTGGCCTATACTCAAATAGATGCCAGTAGTTCCTCCCTGCCGCAAGTTGTGACAACCAAAAGTGTTTCCAGACATCACCAGCTGTCACTTGGAAGGCAAAAACCACAGCTGTAAACAAAGTATTCTTATCACCTGTTGTATAAAAATGTTTTATATACTTGTTATACTAGAAATTATCATTCTTTTGTGGAATTCATAATTATGCTCACGTACTTTCTTAAATTATAATGTATATCTGATCTTGTCAATATCATCAGTTTTAATATCCTGCTTTCTGGTGAAGGGGAAAATACCAAAGCTGTAAAATATGACTGGTTCATGACCAAAAATGTTAGAAGTTTTCATGCCTAACCAAATGTATTCTTGCAAATACATAGTAATGATGAATTTTCTTATTGAATTGAACTTACCACTTCAGCATTCCTTGATTTTCTATACTAAATTACTTTGATGCTCTATTAATTAAAACCATGGTAAAGGTACTACACTTTTGAAGGACTCTGTAGATGTGTAGCAGGGGAAATGTTTTAAAGAGAGTGATGGAAATATGAGATTGCTGTTCTCTTTATCTTCAGGTTTTCATTGTATTTAAGCTTAATTTCCCCTGCCACTAACTGATAAGAGTAATAACTCTTGACAGAATTTATGATTTTTTGTTGATTTTTGCTCCAAAGAGTTTTCCTAGGAGTTTGCATTTACTGATGCAGCACTTAGTGGCCTATCAGCAAAACTGGCGTGGCTGTGAAATAGTGCTATATGACTTATGGAAATTGGCTTTTTTTTTTTTTTTTAATTGTTTGCTTATATGAGTAGATGTGTACCCGAAACTGTCATACAGTCTTATTCCTAATGAGACTTATTATCCCTTCTGTGGAGATTAGTTACTGAAGAACAAAGAGGCTCCAGACTCATAAACTTGGCAGACTCCGAGAACAAGTAATGATGAGGTGCCAGGGAGGTTCTCTTTTTGTTTCTTGGCCCTCTAGGTATGTTTCTCACTGTTTTATGACTTCTAAAACTACAAAAGAAATAAAGAATAACTAGGATTCTCTCTTATTACCTTCCTTCAGTCCTTCCATTTCTATATTCTAAGGAGAAATGTAGAGGTAAACAGAAAGAAGCAGGAAGAGAGAAATGGTTTATTTTTCTCAGTGTTATAGTATCTAAGTGGAAATGATTGTGTTTGAATCGTGTATCATTATAAAATTAATATCTGAATGTTATGCAAACCACCTAAAAGTAATATAGTTAGGATTCTCAGAGTGTTTAGTCTTTCTCCACTGTTCATAGGCTTTGCTTGCTAAGTAAAAAATACACATTTGAAATTTCTGTTTTACTTTGGTATTGACTCTCAAAATCACACTTATTCATTATTGTATTTACTCATTTTAGCTTTAAAACAGTTAACTTACACTTCTTTGTGCTTACTGATTGTTCCATTAATAATTTATGTAAAAGAAGGTAAAAATAATTTAAAATTACGTTTTAGGGTAAAGTTGAACTAAAATTCTTCCATAACATAAGCAGTTGCTATTTAGCCACACTTGCATTTACTATATTTACTGTGATATTTGTTCTTAATACATTTAATATTGAAACATTCTATCACAAAAATTCCAGTCCTGAGAAAATATCAGGCTTTTTTTTTTAATGGAAAAATATGAGACTAATGAGGAATTTTGCTTCCTAGTTTAAATAGGTACCAAGCACTTAAATATCTTGAACAGTTTTTATAGATGAAAGGGCTGGCTGATATTCGCTGATGCTGGTTTTATTATGCGCTCATTCTCGAAGGATAAAATTAGGCCTTCTGGCCTACCCTTTGAAAACAGAGTAGTATTTCATGTGGGTGAAATAGCTTTCAAGCGATAGCAAAGCCAGACAGGATAGTTCCTCCCTGCAGTAGTAGTAAAGAGAATTAGTCTTAGCAGTTAGTAACCTGAGCCATTTTTGAAAGCTAATATGTAAGCTATATTCATTTGTGTCTTCTCAGTGTACTTGCTTTTGTCATCTCGACTCTTATCATAGCCTAATGCTAGACATGCCCATGACTTGTTTGGTGCTCCATAACTCCCTCATTTAGATAACTTTCTAGTGACGGCATCTTCCAGCGGTGACAAAATCGTTGTTTCAAGTTGCAAGTGTAAACCTGTTCCACTTTTAGAGCTTGCTGAAGGGGTAAGTTTGACTTTTTTTTTTAACCTTTTTTTAAAATCTTAGTTCTGTGTAACTGGTAAGTGCTTATATATTATAGTGCTTTTAACTAAGGACTGCTGTGAGTCAGAATTGTCTTGACAGCAACAGGTTTGGTTTTTGGTTTTTTATAACTAAATGTAAAGGTGTTTAAAAACATACTCAAGCCAAGTTCAAAATAATATAGTAACACTTAAAGGTGCTTTTTTGTGTGAAATATCTTCAGGTAAAATAATATCAGATTCTGGGGGGAAGGAGGGCATTCAAGGACTTGGATTTCCCTCACCAGGCCATTTTTCCATTTCCCCTCCGTGGGAGAGCCCCTGAGATTGTTGCCATTTTTAGGATCATGTCCTACTCAGGTCACTCACGTGGAGGTGTGGGATCCTAGGTTTATCTGGGAACATTACTGACCCTACCCTTATTGACCTTGGGCTCTGGACAATCAGCAAAAGACCCATATCTCATCAGTAAAAGACCTCAGCTTTTGTCCACCTAGTACTGAGGGCACTAACTGAGCTTCCCCCAAGCTCTCCTTGGACAGGTGGCTTTGTCACAGTGAGCTTTAACTGAAGCTCTCATTACATTGTTTCCTTATCTTTTCATTTTATTAAATAATCCCTCTGATTGAGGAAAATGTTGGCTTCCTCATTTCTGAGCACACCCCCCCCTTTTTTAAAAAAAATAAGCAAAGGTCTGAATGAAACATACAAGAAGTTGGTAGCTTATTTTTTTTAGTTTCAAAGTTCTTATAGAAAATCCTAAATTGTTATGAATTGTCATAATTTTACACTCTGGGGTAGGTAAGGTAGTCCAATTAGAAAACAGCAGGACAGTAAAATATAAGCTTATCTATTTAAACAGGACTTACGGTTTCTATCCATCTTCTCCTAAAGGTAACAGTTGGATGTAGGAGGCTCAGGCAGAGAAAATATCTGCTGAGGGTAGAAATGGAGTGAGGCACTCTGCCTGTTCAAGCTGAGTTAAGTAAAGCTGAGGCAGAGAGTATCTCTGGTCCATAAAAGGCAGGCTGCACTCTTCAAGAACAGTTAAAACATCTTAGTCATATCTGGATCTTCAGACCCTGTCAAAGATGGTCAAAAACATTTGTTGAATTAAATGTCAATACTAAAACAATTTTGATTTCCACCCCCCACACATATATGTATATGTATGTGTATATGTGTATGTATACGTATATGCGTATGCCCCCATGTGTCTGTCAATTTGTTGTACTGTGGGGGCTTGCATGTTGCTGTGATGCTGGAAGCTATGCCACCGGTATTCAGATACCAGCAGGGTCACCCATGGAGAACAGGTTTCAGCTGAGCTTCCAGACTAAGATAGACTAGGAAGAAGGACCAGGCAGTCTATTTCTGAAAAGCATTAGCCAGTAAAAACCTTATGAATAGCAGCGGAACATTGTCTGATATAGTGCTGGAAGATGAGCCCCCCAGGTCGAAAGACACTCACAGTATGACTGGGAAAGAGCTGCCTCCTCAAAGTAGAGTCGACCTTAATGATGTGGATGGAGTAAAGCTTTCAGGACCTTCATTTGCTGATTTGGCATGACTCAAAATGAGAAGAAACAGCTGCAAACATCCATTAATAATCGGAACCTGGAATGTACGAAGTATGAATCTAGGAAAATTGGAAATCATCAAAAATGAAATGGAACACATAATCATCGATATCCTAGGCATTAGTGAGCTGAAATGGGTTTGTATTGGCCATTTTGTATCGGACAATCATATAGGCTACTATGCTGGGAATGACAACTTGGTGTTGCATTCGTCATCAAGATCTACCCTGACGTACAGTGCTGTCACTGGTAGGATAATATCCATACACCTACAAGGAAGACCAGTTGATAACGACTGTTATTTAAATTTACGTATCAACTACTAGGGCCAAAGATGAAGAAATAGAACATTTTTTTATCAGCTGCTGCAGTCTGAAATTGATCAAGCATGCAATCAAGATGCATTGATAATTACTGGCAATTGGAACACGAAAGTTGGAAACAAAGAAGAAGGATCAGTAGTTGGAAGAGCTGGCCTTGGTGATAGAAACAACGCCGGAGATCGAATGATAGAATTTTGCAAGACCAATGACTTATTCATTGCAAATACCTTCTTTCACCAACATAAATGGCAAGTATACACATGGACCTCACCAGACGACACATAGAAATCAAATTGACTACATCTGTGGAAAGAGAGGAAACCCTGGTGGCGTAGTGGTTAAGTGCTATGGCTGCGAACCAAAGGGTCGGCAGTTCAAATCCACCAGGCGCTCCTTGGAAACTCGATGGGGCAGTTCTACTCTGTCCTGTAGTGTCGCTATGAGCTGGAATCGACTTGATGGCACTGGGTTTGGTTTGGTTTGTTTTGGTGGAAAGAGATGATGGAAAAGCTCAATATCAGTAAGAACAAGGCCAGGGCAGACTGTGGAACCGACCATCAATTGCTCATATACAAATTCAAGCAAAACTGAAAAAAAATCAGAGCAAGCCCACCTGAGCCAAAATATGACCTTGAGTATATCCCACCTGAATTTAGAGACCATCTGAAGGATAGGTTTGATGCATTGAACACGAGTGACCAAAGACCAGGTGAGTTGTGGAAAGTCATCAAGAACATCATCCATGAAGAAAGTAAGAGGTCATTGAAAAGACAGGAAAGAAAGAAAAGACCAAGATGGACGTCAGAGGAGACTCTGAAACTTGCTCTTGAACATCGAGCAGCTAAAGCAAAAGGAAGAATTGATGAAGTAAAAGAACTGAACAGAAGATTTCAAAGGGCCTCTCAAGAAGACAAAGTAAAGTATTACAATGACACGTACAAAGAGCTGGAGATGGAAAACCAAAAGGGAAGAACACGCTCAGCGTTTCTCAAGCTGAAAGAACTGAAGAAAAAATTCAAGCCTCGAGTTGCAATAGTGAAGGATTCTATGGGGAAAATATTAAACGACGCAGGAAGCATCAAAAGAAGATGGAAGGAATACATGGAGACATTATACCAAAAGGAATTAGTCGATGTTCAACCATTTCAGGACATGGCGTATAATCAGGAACCTATGGTACTGAAGGAAGAAGTCCAAGCTGCTCTGAGGGCATTGGTGAAAAACAAGGCTCCAGGAACTGATGGAATATCAATTGAGATGTTTCAACAAACAGATGCAGTGCTGGACATGCTCACTCGCCTATGCCAAGAAATATGGAAGAGAGCTTCCTGTCCAACTGACTGGAAGAGATCCATATTTATGCCTATTCCCAAGAAAGGTGATCCAACCAAATGTGGAAATTATAGAACAATATCATTAATATCACACGCAAGGAAAAATTTTGCTGAAGATCATTCAAAACCAGCTGGAGCAGTATATCGACAGAGAACTGCGAGAAATTCAGGCCGGTTTCAGAAGAGGACGTGGAACTAGGGATATCATTGCTCATGTCAGATTGATCCTGGCTGAAAGCAGAGAATACCAGAAGGATGTTTACCTGTGTTTTATTGACCATGCAAAAGCATTCAACTGTGTGGATCATAACAAAGTATGGATAACATTGTGAAGAATGGGAATTCCAGAACACTTAATTATGCTCATAAGGAACCTTTACATAGATCAAGAGGCAGTTGTTCGTACAGAACAAGGGGATACTGATTGGTTTAAAGTCAGGAAAGGTGTGCGTCGGGGTTGTATTCTTTCACCATATGTATTCAATCTGTATGCTGAGCAAATAATACGAGGCGTTGGACTATATGAAGAACAGGGCATCAGGCTTGGAGGAGGACTCATTAACAACCTGAGTTATGCAGATGACACAACCTTGCTAGCTGAAAGTGAAGAGGACTTGAAGCACTCACTAATGAAGATCAAAGACCACAGCCTTCAATATGGATTGCACCTCAACATAAAGAAAACAAAAATCCTCACAATTAGAACAGTGAGCAACATCATGATAAATGGAGAAAAGATTGAAGTTGCCAAGGATTTCATTTTACTTGGATCCACAGTCAGCAGCTATGGAAGCAGCGGTCAAGAGATCAAACGATGCATTGCATTGGGTAAATCTACAAAGGACCTCTTCAAAGTGTTGAAGAGCAGAGATGTCACCTTGAAGACTAAGGTGCACCTGACCCAAGCCATGGTATTTTCAATTGCATGATATGCCTGTGAAAGCTGGACCGTGAATAAGGAAGATTGAGGAAGAACTGATGCCTTTGAATTGTGGTGTTAGCGAAGAATGTTGAATATACCATGGACTGCCAAAAGAACGAACAGTTCTGTCTTAGAAGAAGTACAACTGGAGTGCTCCTTAGTGGCAAGGATGGCGAGACTGCATCTTATATACTTCGGACATGTTAGGAGGGATCAGTCCTTGGAGAGGGACATCACGCTTGGCAGAGTACAGGGTCATTGGAAAAGAGAAAGACCCTCAACGAGGTGAATTCACATAGTGGCTGCAGCAGTGAGCACAAGCATAACAATGGTTGTAAGGATGGCTCAGGACTGGGCAGCGTTTCATTCTGTTGTGCATAGGATCGCTATGAGTTGGAACCGACCCGACGGCACCTAACAACAACAACATGTGTATGTGCATATATATATATATACACACATGCATACATTTACACACATACTCTCATACACACACATATATTTATATGAGCCTTGGTGGCGCAGTGATTAAGAGGTCAGGCTGCTAACCAGAAGAGCGACAGCTCGAATCCACCAGGTGCTATTTGGAAACCCTATGGGGCAGTTCTCCTCTGTCCTGTAGGGTCACTATGAGTTGACAGCAGTGGGTACGGGCATGTGTATATATATACAAAAAAAAAAACAAAAACCTGTTGCCGTTAAGTTGATTCTGATTCATAGTGGCCTTATAAGACAGAGTAGAACTATAGAGTTTCCAAGGAGAGGCTGGTGCATTTGAACTGCCGACCTTTTGGTTAGCAGCTGAGTTCTTAACCACGGTGCCACCGGGGCTCCGTATATATATGAAACATTGATGGTTCAGTGGTAGAATTCTCACCTTCCTTCCATGCAGGAGACCCAGATTTGATTTTGGGCCAGTGCATCTTACTTGCAGCCCTCACCTGTCATTGGAGACTTGCAGGTTGTTACGATGCTGAACGGGTTTCCGCAGAGCTTCCAGACTAGCAAGAAAGACCTGGTGATCTACTTCTGAAAATCAGCCATTGAAAACCTGTGGATCACAACAGTCTGATTCTAGTGTACAAGGGGTCGCTGTGAATTGATTTCTGATGCAACAGCAGACGACAGCAACACACACACATCTATCTATATGTATCTCTCTGTCCATCTGTCTATCATCTATCTGTCTGTCTATATTCTACTTCTATGTATTATACCTTAGACTCAATTTGGAATCTTGTAAAAATATATATAAAAATAATGTTTTTTTTTAGAAATGAGTATGACACAATTTTAAGGCTTTTGTGAATTTTTCATGTTAGTTGCTTTAATTTCTAGTCTTCTTTCCTACAGTTAATAAATCACATCTGAATGGAGGTAGGTGAGAGAGAGGTCATTATAGTTATAATTTTGAGTCTGCTTTAGTTGTAAAAAGTATTTTTCAAACTGGTTCTTTAAACTCTATTAGTAATATTTTGTAACACAGATTATAACATATTGGTATGGTGGTAACCTCTGCTTCATATGATGCGAGTCCTGTTATTCACGTGCCATTCGAGGCATTAGATATTTCCTACTTGGGACAATAAGATTTGATCCTCTTTATTTTAAAGTTTGAGAAGAAAAATTCTGAGTTCATACTTATTTTCTTTGATTGTAAAGTAGATTGTAATTAACAGTATTATAATGGATATGATAGGCTACTAAATAACCTAGAAATTTGGCCTGTTGTTATTTTTAAATTTTAAAAATTGCACCTTTGTCTTGTGTCTTGGAGCACAAAATTTCTATAACCACCACACAATTTCCATTAATTATTTACATTCATTAGCTACGTTAATAATACAGTAACATAAAAAAAGATCTACCATCAGGGTAAGCCAGCTATAAATACAGGTTTTGTTTTGAGCCCTTAAGAATAAATTTCTGAGTTGCTTTTGACTATTAGAATCTCAGGATAGTGATCTTTGATGGAAACCGTCCTTGTCTGTTTTCTTTAAAGGTTATTTTGACAGTCCTTAACAAACTGCCCTGATTTGCAGTGATAGCTAGGTTCTAAATCTTACTAGTCTATTGTTTGAAAGCCTTCCTTTCCCCCAGAATCCAATTATTAGTCCAAAGTCTGTTCCTGGAATGGTACCTGCAAGAGGATTAAAGCAACTCTACTGCAACATTGATGTAATATGTATCTTGCTACTTTTATATGTGTTAGTTGATACTCTTGAGTCAAAATTTCCTAGCAGCAACAACCTTAGGTAGTCCAATGGGGGAGGGAAAGGGGACCATCTGCTGCACCCTTTTAAGAATCTTGAGCAGAGAATGTTTATGAGATGCGTGGGCCTTCGAGGTACATCTTGCCCTCTTCCCAGATGAAGGAACTAAGACTCAGGAAGGTGAGATGATTTTCCTAAGCCTATGAAGCTTGTGTTTTAACTTTTAAATAAGATGTAAAATGTCCCCTAAAAAAATGTGTTTATTTTTCTTGTGGCTTTCACCTGGAGATAAGAATAATTAATATAACTACATAGCATATCTATAGGTTAAATAGAGAACAGCATGCAACATTGTGTTCTCCCATGTAGTATGGTTACCAATGGCACCATCAGATAGATGACACTCAGGAATTCATTGTGAGAAGAAATTGGTAACCTCTGTATTTTTAGCCATTTATTCTGTAAATACATATTGAGCATTGGTATGCCCCTTGCTTGAATGAAGCTGACATTCTGCTGGGAAACAGACAGTAAACTAGTAAATAGAAATACCCAGATAGTGCTAAGCTGTACGCAGAGGACTAAATTATGATATTGCCATGTTAAGTTATATTAGGTGGCCAATGGAGCTCTTGAAGGGGTAGCATCTAAATTGATATCTGTTGACAGGAAGAAGCCATCCAGCCAAAGTTCAGGAAAATTAGCTTTCCAGGCAAGGTGAATAGTTGTATAGAAGCCCCCTAGGCGAATACAAAGTTGCTATATTTAAGGAATGGAAAGGTCATTGTGGCTGGAGAATTAATTAGCGGGCAAGGAGAAAAATTGTAGAAATTGAGGTAGGCAGGACGAAGATGAATAGGGTTTTGAAAGCCAGGGTTAATGAGTTTGGAGTTTATTACGGGTGTGATTGAAAGCCGCTGAAAATTTTTAAACAGGGTAGAGACATGATCTGATTTACATGTTTTAAAGGTCGCTCTACTTATGAAGGATGAGATGTAGGAAAGCAGAACAGAAACTGGGAAACCGGTTAGTTGGCTGATGTCACAGTCCCTGCAAGGTTTGAATTACAGTGCTGAGTAGTCTCGATAGATAAAGGTGGCCCATGTGGGATTTATTTCAGGATTGAAGTTAAAGAGGATTTAGGGATAGATTGGGGGAAGGGAGAAAGGAATCAGGAATAATTCTGGATGTTTACTTAAGAAACTCAATGAATGCTATCTTTAAAGTGACGGAAAAGAACGTGAGGTCAAGTTTTGATCGCATGATGTTTGACGCTTGGCATCTTAGGGGGAGATTTACTGTGCTAGGCAAGTATCTTGGCTTCTTTATAAAACTTCCCCTGTCTGTAAAAGGAGGGGTCTAGCTTGATGGCACTCAACAAGAGCCCCTTCTACGCTTAGCACTTCCTGAGCTGAGGAGAGATTTTACTTTAAGATATTCTGTGGAAGTACAAGTACAAGTTTTATTAAGGAGCAATATTAAGGGCAAGTAAGGCCTGATGGGGGCCAGGACCTGGTGTTTCCTCCCCCTCTAGGTGCTTCCTAAGCTTCCTTTGGGAAGAGAACATGAATCTGTTTTTTTTCCGTGAGCTTTTGAACCGCTTTGAGTTTTACTGTTCAGTTGGATCCTTGTGAAAGATGATAAGAGGTGAATCTTTATTATTAGTATGTTTATTGCACTTAATTCAACAAATATTTATCATGTGCTTACTAAGTATTGGATGATACCAGAAAATGAGTTCTAGATGCGATTAAGACAGTTTTTTTTTTTTTTAAATAGCAAAAGCAGACATGTGTCAATTTAAATTCTACATCTATGTATTTGGTAAGCGGAGGCCTAAATAAGACAGTTAATATTTGGGATTTAAAATCAAAAAGAGTCCATCGATCTCTTAAGGTAAGCACCTCTTTGTTCATTTTGTTTTTTTAATTCTTATAAAAATGGGTATCTCACAATGTGTTTAGTTACCAAACTTTTCTTGGGCTGCTATTTTTTATCTTCTCATGTGTGTATATATTTCCAACTTGGTAATGAAACATTTCCAAAATAATTTTCCATTTACAGTTATTTATTTTTTAAATACTTAGTTTTTTGCAATTCCAGAAAATAAAAATATCACATGAAAGCCTCTGGGGATGATATTTTTAGATTTCTGTTTTTCACCATTGTGCCTGTTTAGTATTTAGAAGTTGGTCTTTAAACGTATCCTTATTTTTTCTGTCTTTTAAAAATAGTTTTAATATGGAAAATTTTAAACACACATACATACACAGAACTTTCATGAAGCCATCACCCATGTACTCATCATCTAATGTCAACTCATGGCCAATATTGTTTTATCTGTACCCTCACCTACTCTCTAACACTGTACCCTCACTCCACCCCCAGACTATTTTGAAGCAAATACCAGGCGTCATTATCATTTTGCTGTGTCTTAATATCGTTGAGTTAATTCTTATTAAAGAAATGGTTTATAAAAGAATGGTTTTCTCTTAGCCAAGTTGAAACATAATCCTATAAATTACTGTTTAAAATATTACCTTTGGAAGTTCATTACTGTAGGTGTTAGCAAAGATTTGAAGGATCTTAACTCTGAAATCTCTGCTGTGGAAAAAACAAGTGATTGAAAAGTTATCAGTAATGAGAACAGTTAACATTTATTGAGTACTTTGATATAAAAAAAAAAATTTTTTTTTTTGAAATGGCAGCCACTGTGCTTACATATGTTTATTCTGCTTATCTCAGATCAGCAAAGCAGATAGTATTATTCCTGTGTACAGGTGTTAAAGAACTTGTTCAGTGTCAAACAACTAGAAAATGGCAAAAATGAGGTGCAAAGTCATGTTATTCATTGTTTAGTCTTTTAAATTATGAAATATCTCAGTTAAGGCTGTTTAGAGTGATAAGCAAAGATGTCACCTTGAAGACTAAGGTGCACCTACCCCCAGCCATGTTGTTTTCAATTCCCTCATATGCACGCGAAAGCTGGACAATGAATAAGGAAGACCAAAGAAGAATTAACGCCTTTTAATTGTGGTGTTGGCGAAAAATATTGAATATACCATCGGCTGCCAAAAGGATGAACGAATCTGTCTTGGAAGAAGTAAAACGAGAATGCTCCTTAGAAGCAAGGGTGCCGAGACTGCATCTTACATGCTTGGACGTGTCGGGAGGGATCAGTCCTTGGAGAAGGACATCATGCTTGCTACAGTACAGGGTCAGTGGAAAAGAGGAAGACCCTCAGTGAGATAGAGTGACACAGTGGCCCGCGACAGTGCGCTCAAGCATAACAGCGATTATGAGCATGGCACAGGACCGGGCAGTGTTTCGTTCTGTGGTACATAGGTTGCTATGAGTTGAAAGTGACTCGACAACACCAACAGAGTGATATACCGAAAAATCAAATCGATTACCACTGAGTCGATTCTGACTCATAGTGATCCTGTAGGACAGAGTTGAACTGTCCCACAGGGTTTCCAAGACTGTAAATGTTTATAGAAGCAGACTGCCAAATCTTTCTCCCACAGAGTGGCTGGTGGGTTTGAACCGCTGTCCTTCCAGTTAGCAGCTGATCGCTTAACCACTGTGCCATCAGGACTCCTTAAGGTTAGGTGCTTGGCTGCTAACCAAAAGATTGGCAGTTCAAACCCACCAGCAGCTCTGAAGGAGAAAGACATGGCAGCCTGCTTTTGTAAAGATTATAGCCTTGGAAGAAACCCTGTGGGACAGTTCTACTCTGACTCATAGGGTCACTATGAGTCAGCAGTGGCTCGATGGCAGTGGGTTAGAGGGATACACCTACTATAAGTAAGAAGTATCTCACAGAATTGAGAAGAGATTGGAATTCTGAGGCCAGTTTTGTCCCATATTGTCACAGATTTTAAGAGCATCACTTAACTCCCATCCCTCTTTACTGCATGGCAAGATTCTACTCGTTTTCCCAGCCTCATCTTCCCCGATTACTTTAGTATTTTTTCTTCTCGTTGTCTGAAGCTCTTAGAGTGTTTCATTCTTCCATTCATTCAGCTAAAAAAGTACTTGACTAATTGTGACAGGGAAATCTTATCTTTCACCTTTGAATCCCTTCCCTACAGTCCTCTTCCTGGTTACTTAGCACAATTCTGGCACATGGTAGGTACTTAGTAAATGTTTACTAAATGACTGATTTTTGATGGTTGAAATAATGAAAACACCTGCTTCTTTACAAAGTTATAGAAATTGGATCCCACATTCTTAATTTCCCAAATGGGACTGATGCACAAAACGTTGCTAGTCTGTTTTTCTTCTAATCAAACACTTTTTCCTCAGGATAAAAGTTATTTCTTTGATTTAGAAAAGGAATAAAATGCAATAAAAAAATAAATAAAAACCTCCAAAAAATGCTTGAAGACCCACTGAAAAAGTTTCAATATAGTAGAATATAATATCCGCTATTCTTGATACTGTGTTAGTCTAATAGATACAAAGCATAGTTTGTTTATAAGATATGACTGTTAAAAACTATGCTCCTAACCCTGACCACTTTCCATGCTTCTGCTAGACGTCTCTAATTTGATGTTGGAAAACATAGTCCTTGTGAACTCAGTCTGTTTAAAACCCAGCAGTTTTATTTCCTCAAAATGGATTCTCCTTTGGATTTGGGAGGCAGCTGGTATAGGAGGAGAAGGAGCGTAGGCTTTGGCATTTGGCCTGGAATGAATCCTGGCTCTACCACTTAGCAGTTATGTAAGCTGGGACAGGTTTCTTAACCTTTCTGTACCTCATTTGGCTCATCTATAAAATGGGAACAATGACCTTGCCTCTCAAGATGGTTTTAAGGATTAAATATATAAAGCCCCTAGCACTAGCAGGTACTCAGCAAATGAAGCAGCCGCTATTATCTGTCAAAAACACCTTCTTCGTTCTGGCTTTTGGGCATTTGTTGATTGCTGTCTTTCATTTTGGAATGTGTGTGGTTTCTTTCTCCTTCCCCTAACCTATCTCTTACATCCTTTCTTTAAGGTTGAACTGTAGCTTTATGCCTCCCATAAAACTTCCTCTGTCACCCCAGTTCACAGTGATGCCTCTCTCTTTCCTCTGACACTTTGTCTCCAGCACTCATTCCGCATTCACTCTGTGGTTTTCGTGTTAACTTCAACACCCCGTCTTCTCAATTGAACTGTAATTTAGCTCTTTAGGGGCGGGGGCCTCATAACAGTCAACTTTCAATAAATGTTACTTGATAGTGGAAATGACTTCTTTAAGGTAGACATGATAGCATTTAGAAAACTACCTTTCCAAAGTCTCCTGGAAAACTTTCAGAGTAAAAAAAAAAAAAAAGTACCTGACCATTATTACAGATACCAAAAATAAATCTCAGTTCCCTGAAAAGAGTTGGTGTTGATTAGATGGTCTGCTACTTGTCTGAATAATTTTTTTAGGTTATTTGAAGAAACTGTTAAAATAAAATAAAAATTAGATTGACAAATATGTCATATTTGGTATTTATAAAAACATGAAAGTGAGCTGTTCGAGTGAAGTTTATCTGACACTGTACTTTTAATTTCTCTTTTTCAGGATCATAAAGATGAAGTAACTTGTGTAACATATAATTGGAATGATTGCTATGTTGCCTCTGGATCTCTGAGTGGTGAAATTATTTTGCACAGTGTAACCACTAATTTATCTAGTACTCCATTTGGCCATGGCAATAACCAGGTACAGTATGGGTTTCTTCAAAATAAAGCTGAGATGTTTTGAATTTCTTACATAAGACAATGAACTTAGGTTTTTTTAATTCTAAAATGTTTTAAATTTGCATTTAGCTTGCTTGAGAAACTAAAAGGTTGCTATTTTTTAATAGTAGTGTTTAAAAATATTCAAATAACAGGCTGCTTTATACTAGATTATGGTGCTTACTTGAGTTCATTTATGCCGTTGAATAGTCACATCCTCCTTAAAACTGGTAATAGATTAAGCCTAAACTTGGATATTAATCTTTCTATGTTACTTCTGTTACAGAAGTGTTGTATAGCTCAAACTGTGTTAGCTACGAGAGAGATGCTTATGTTTAGAAGTGCTCTGTTTGGTGGACATGAGATAATTGAGTGTGTTTGGGCACAGGGTAATTTTTTATTTGCTTGAGTATATGATAATGTATCAAAGCTTACTTATATACTTCAGGTTAATGCAGGACTATTTAGGGAAACATTTAATGAAAGAAAATTAGTCATTTTTTTCTTAATAAAACTTATTCTATTGAAAAGTCTTAAAAGAATAAAATCAGTTTCTTAAGATACCTGATTCTTGGCTTACTTTCCATGAAATTCTCCACAGAAATGTCCAGTGAAGTGCAACTTCTTTTAATCCTTACCTTTTACTGTAATCACTCTGAGCTCTGCGTGTAATCACTCTGAGCTCTGTGTGTAATCACTCTGACCATCACAGGAGAAAACATGGGAGACCTTTATTTTTGGAAAGCAGTTTTTAAAATAATTATTTCAATAGTATTTATAGAAAATTTAATGACTATTAAAATGTATAGTAAAAAGGACTTTTCTCGAGCTTTATATGAATTAGAATAAAACAGATACTCTAGCATTATGGGAGATAACATAAATATGTTACGTATTTTTATATAACATACATAAAAAAGTCTTAAAGGTGATTCAGAACAGAAATGAGAAGAGTATCTGATTAGGAATAAAATAGGGAAAATTGGAGGGAAGGTTTCAGCTGGGTCCAAGATAACTGATTTTTTTCATTTTTATTGCCACAGTATAAACTGGCCTCTATTTATGATTTATTTGATGCTGACTTGTATTAGGAGTTGTTGGGTGGTACAAATGGTTAATGCTCTCAGCTGCTAAGGAAAGATTGGAGGTGTGAATCCACCCAGAGGCAGCTTGGAAGAGTCTTCGTGATCTACTTCTGAAAACTGTACCACTGGAAGCCCTATGGGGCACAGCTGTACTCTGACACACGTGAAGTCACCCTGAGATGGAAGTGACTCCACAGCAGTGGGTTTTTTTTTTTTTTTTTAAACTTGTGTTAGGGTTAATTCTTTAAATGTCTACATTATAGTTGGAACCATGTTTTGTTTCTTTGTTTTTAGCCTATTGTCCTGCTTAGTGCCTTATGTGGAATAGATGCCTAATAAGTATATGAATGGATGAATCCGTTTCGAGATCGCAAAGATTTTAATAGGCTAATACAGAACTTTGGAAAAGGGTATTTTATTTGGAGGAAATCATATGAACAAAAACAAGGAGAAAGGAAAGTACATGGGTTTTATATAGGGACCAATGTGAGAGAAGTTGGGAAAGGTGAGCATGAACATAGTGGTGTAGGACTTTGAATGCCAAACTGAAATTTTACTTTTATTTTGGAAGGCATTTAGGAAACTAATCAGAGGTTTTGATTTGTTCAGTGTCAGAATCATAGAATACTTGAACTATAAAAAAGGCCTTATAAGCAATCTCACTGTTGTATTTTATCGATGAAATTTGCCAGAGATGAGCTTTATAATGTTTTGATATTGTCAGAAAGTCAGAAAATTTTGTTTTGGGGCTTCCTTTTGTGTCCTTTGTGTGTGTATTTTGTGTGTGTGTGAGTGCATCAGGTGAAAGTTTACAGAGCAAATTAGATTCCCACTCAATAGTTTGTACATAAAGTGTATCGTGTTCTTGGTTTTATTCCCCACAGTGTGTTAGCACTCTCCCAATTTCTGCCCTGGGTTCCCTGTTACCTTCTTGCCTTTTCATCTTCACTTTAGGGCAAATGTTTCCCTTTTGGTCTTGTATAATTAATTGATAGTTCTAAGGAGCATATTCCTCTCGGGTGTTATTATTTTATGAGCTTGTCTGTTGTTTGGCTGGAAGGTGATCTCCAGGAATGGCTTCAGCTCCAAATCAGAAGGGTGTCTTAGGGCAATAGTCTTGGGGATTCCTGCAATCTCTGTCAGACCAATAAGTCTGGCCTTTTTTGTGAATTTGATTTTTTGTTCCACATTTTTTCTCCCACTCTGTTGAGGACCCTCTGTTGTGATCCCAGTCATATCAGTAGGTAGTGATAGTAGCCAAGTCCTATCTAGTTCTTCTGGTCTTGGGGTTGTGCAGGCTGCAGTTCATGTGGTCCATTAATCCTTTGGACTAATTGCTTCCTTGGGTCTTTGAGTCTTTTTCATTCTCGTCGGCTATGGATGGAGAGACCAGTAGTTGTATCTTACATGGCCACTCGTAAGCTTTTAAGGCCCCGGATGCTTCTCTCCAAAGTAGGATGCAGAACATTGACTTTATGAACTATGTTGTGTCAGTTGACGTAGATGTCCCCCAAGTCTATGGTCCTTTGCCTTTGAGCCTTGGAACTTCATCCCCTGAAGCATTTGGTTATGTCAGAATGTGGAGCCCTGGTGGTGTAGTGGTTAAGAGCTACAGTTGCTAACCAAAAGGTCAACAGTTCGAATCCACCAGCCTCTCCTTGGAAACACTGTGGGATAATTCTACTTTGTCCTATAGGGTTGCTATGAGTCGTAATCAACACAGTGGCAATGGTTATAAGAAGATTCCCTGTGTCTTTTTTGTCTATACTAATATATGAGGAGCATCTACAGTCATACATGTAGAAATACCCACCACCAAACCTGTGTCTGCCGATGGGTGTGCTCCCTTACACCCTCCCATACCTCTTGGCATTATCTATCTACCTATGTATCCATTTGTAAATTATCGTTTGTTAATACTATTGTTGCATGATTGTCTGTGCTATAGTAGTTACCATAGTTGTCCTGTATTCTTGTATTCCTCTCAGTGTTCTCTCTCGGCATCGGTCATGTTGTGCTGACTTCTCCCATATTGTGTATTGCCTTTCCCTTCACCAATATTAACACATCCTCTATCTATTTGATAATTTTCCTTCCCTTCCCCCTCCCCTCCCACCCCCTGTGACCACCAAAAAACATTTTTTTTTTCCTTTTTTTTCTGTGTGCAAATCTGCAAATCTTTCGTTGTTACTTTATAATGCTGGTCTCATACACTATTTGTCCTTATTTCACTCAGCATAATGTCCTTCAAATTCATTGACGTCGTGAGATATTTTGCGGATTCCTCACTATTCTTTATTTTTCCAAAGTATTCCGTTGTGTGTATATACCACAGTTTGTTTATCCATTTATCTGTTGATGGGCACTTAGGTTGTGTCCATCTTTTTGTTGTTGTGAATAATGCTGCAGTGAACATGGTTGTGCATACGTCTATTCCTATGACGGCTCTTATTTCTCTAGGATATATTCCTAAGAGTGGGATTGCTGGATCATATGGTATTTCTATTTCTAGCTTTTTAAGGATGTGCCATATCATTTTACATAGTGGTTGTACCATGTTACATTCCCATCAGCAGTGTTGAAAGAGTTCTAGGCTCCCTACAATCTCACCAGCATTAGCTATTTTCTGATTTATGCCAGTAACGTTGGGGTGAGGTGGTATCTTATTGTAGTTTTGATTTGCGTCTCTCTATTTTTTTTTAGTTTAATGGAGCCCTGTGATGCAGCAGTTAAGCATTTGTCAATTAAGCAAAAGGTTGACAGTTCAAATCCACCATCCGCTCCTTGGAAATCCTATGCGGCAGTTCTGCTCAGTCCTATATAGGGTTGCTATGAGTCGGAATTGCCTCGAAGGCAACTGGTTTGGTTTTTTTTAGTTTGGTTAACGGCTAATGATTGTAAGCATTTCTTCATATGCTTGTTAGCTGCCTGAATGTCTTCTTTGATGAAGTGCCTGTTCATATCCTTTGCACATTTTTAAATTGAATTTTTTGTCTTTTTATTGTTGAGGTGTTGAAGTTTTCTATAAATTTTAGAAATTAGACCCTTGTTGAATATGTTGTAGCCAAAAATTTTTTCCAGTCTGTAGGTTCTCTTTTTACTTTATTTGTATTTTGATAATGGAGACATTAAGTCTAAGCCTACAGACTTTAGAACTATTGTGAAAAAATCATATCTAGTGTTTATAGCTAACCTTTTAAGGAAAAAGTAATTTTTTTTGTTTATTAGAATTATGATAAATTCCAAGGTGAATTTTCAGTAACATAAAAATTAGGTCAAACCCATTGCTGTTGAATCAGTTCGGATTCATGGTGACTCCATAGGACAGAGTAGAACTGCCCCATGGAGTTTCTAAGGAGCACCTGGTGGATTCAAACTGTTGATCTTTTGGTTAGCAGCCGTAGCTCTTAATCACCATGCTACCAGGGTTTCTAAAAATTAGATCAGATGCTATCGTGTGATCTTATGCTTCAATTTTTATATCTTGGTAGAGTTTTCTAATTGAAATCAAACATGAGGGATATTTCTTAAAACATTGAGTTTAGTTATAGGTCTAGGCCTAACGTGTAAAAGATTTTTTTGAAGTTAAGTGTAACTTATATTTAATAAAGTATATCTTAAGTGTACACTTTGATGAATTTTTATGTATACATACACCCATGTAACTACGGCCGAGGTTAAGATATAGAACATTTCCAGCATACAGGAAGATTCCTTCCTACCCTTTCCAGTCAATACCCCATATTTCTTTTAAAGAATCATACATAGCTAGTTTGTTTTAGTCATCATTATGTCTTAAGTTCATTCACTTTGTTGCATGAAATAGTAGTTCACACTGTTGTAATACTGTGTAGTGTTCTACACTTAATCGCTACGGAGGTTGATGGACATTTCGGTTGTTCCCAGTTTTCTAGCTATTATGAATAAAGCTACTGTGATTATTTTTGTGAGTCTTTTGTTGACATGTGTTTTCATTTCTCTTAAGTAAACACCTAGGAGTGGAATTGCTGGGCCTTCTATGAGTCAGAATCGACTCAATGGCACTGGATTGTTGGAGGGTAGGCAAAGGAACCCTGGTGGTGCAACAATTAAGCACTTGTCTGCTAACTAAAAGACTGGCTCTTTAAACTCCCGTAGCAGCTCAGTGGTAGAAAGACCTAGTGCTCGGTCCTGCCCCATCCTCATAATCATTGCTGTGTTTGAACTCATTGTTGCAGCCACTGTGTCAGTCCGTCTTTTTGAGGATCTTCCTCTTTTTCACTGACCTCTACTTTACCAAGCGTGATGTCCTTCTCCAGGGACTGATCCCTCCTGACATGTAAATGAGATGAAATCTCTCCATCCTTGCTTCTAAAAAGCATTTTGCTGTAGCAGTCCATGGTATATTCAGCGTTCTTTGCCAACACCATAATTCAAAGGCATCAATTCTTCTTCGGTCTTCCTGGTTCATTGTCCAGCTAATGCATGCATATGATGGGATTGAAAATATCATGACTTGGGTCAGGCGCACTTAGTCTTCAAAGTGACATTCTTGCTTTTTAACAGTTTAAAGAGGTCTTCTGCAGCGTATTTCCAATACAATATGTCATTTGATTTCTTGACTCCTGCTTCCATAGGCATTGATTGTGAATCCAAGTAATATGAAATCCTTGACAACTTCAACCTTTTCTCCATTTATCGTGATGTTTATTGATTCAGTTGTGAGGATTTTTGTTTTCTTTATGTTGGGGAGTAATCAGTACTGAAGGCTGTAGTCTTTGATCTTCTTCAGTAAGTGGTTCAAATCTTCACTTCCAGCAAGCAAGATTGTGTCATCTGCATATCACAGGTTGTTAATGAGTCTTCTTCTAGTCCTGATGCTGTGTTGTTCTTCATATAATCCAGCTTCTTGGATTATTTGCTCAGCATACAGGTTAAGTAAGTATGGTGAAAGGATACAGCCTTGATATTGAATAAGTATGGTGAAAGAGTACAACCTTGACACACACCTTTTCTGATTTAAAGTATGCATAGTTAAATATTCTGAAATTCTGATTCTTTGCGATGTTATCTGTAGTTTCTTCCGATCCACAGAGTTGAATGCCTCTGTATAGTCAGTAAAACACAGTTAAACATCTTTCTGATATTCTCTGCTTTCAGCCAAGATCCATCTGACATCAGCAATGATATTATTCATTCTGTGCCCTCTTCTGAGTCTGGCTTGAATTTCTGGCAGTTCCCTGCAACTGCTTTTGAATGATCTTCAACAAAATTTTACTTGTGCATGATATTAATGATATTGTTTGGTAATTTCTACATTCTTTTTGATCACCTTCCTTTGCAACGGGCACAGATACGGATCTCCTTTCAGTTGGTTGGCCAGGTAGCTGTCTTCCACATTTCTTTTCATAGACAAGTGAGCGCTTCCGGCATTACATGTGTGGAAACATCTCAGTTGGTATTCTGTCAATTCCTAGAGCCTTGTTTTTCCCCAATACCTTCAGTGCAGCTTGGACTTCTTCCTTCAGTACCATTGGTTCTTGATCATATGCTATCTCTTGAAATGGTTGAATGTCAACCAGTTCTCTTTGGTACAGTGACTGTGTTTTCCTTCCATCTTCTTTTGATGTGTCCTGCATTGTTCAGTATTTTGCTCATAGAATCTTTCAGTATTGCAACTTGAGGCTTGAATTTTTCCTTCAGTTTTTTCAGCTTAGAAATGCTGAAGGTGTTCTTCCTTTTTGGTTTTCCAACTCCAGGTCTTTGGATATTTCAATACTTTGTCTTCTTGAGCTGCCCTTTGAAATCTTCTGTTCAAGTCTTTTTTACGTGATCACTCTTCCATTCCCTTTAGCCATTCTACATTCAAGACAAGTTTTAGAGTCTGTTCTGACATTTATTTTGGTCCTTTCTTTCTTTCCTTTCATTTTAATGACCTTTTGCTTTTTTCACATATGATAAATATCCTTGATGCCATCCCCCAACTTGTCTGGTGTTCAGTCATTAGTGTTCAATGCGTGAAATCTATTCTTGAGGTGATCTCTGCATTCACGTGGGATATACTCAGGGTCGTATTCTGGCTCTCATGTACTTGTTTAAATTTTCTTCAGCTTCCATTTGAACTCGTAAATGAGTAGTTGGTGGTCTGTTCTGCAGTAGGCCCTGGCCTTGTTCTAAGTGATGATATTGAGCTTCTCCATTGTCACTTTCCACAGTTATAGTTAATTTTATTCTTGTGTATTCCATCTGGCGAGGTCTACGTGTATAGTCCTCGTTTATGTTGTTGAAAAAAAATATTTGCAGTGAAGAAGCCATTGGTCTTGCAAAATTCTATCATACAATCTCTGGCACCATTTCTATCACCAAGGCCATATTTTCCAACTACGGTTCTTTCTTTGTTTTCTTCTTTTGCAGTTCACTCTCCAGTAATTATCAATGCATCTTCATTGCATGTTTGATCAATTTCGGACTGCAGAAGTTGGTAAAAACCTTCAGTTTCTTCTTTGGTGTTAGTGGTTGGTGTGTAAATTCGAATTAATAGTCGTATTAACTGGTCTTCCTCAATGGCATATAGATATTATCCTATCTCTTTGACAGCATTGTACTTCAGGACAGATTTTGAAATGTTCTTTTTGACAATGAATGTGACACCATTTCTTTTCAATTTGTCATTCCCAGTATAGCAGACTTTGTGATTTTCCAATTCAGAATGGCCTGGGATGTTGATCTTTAAATGTGCCATTTCATTTTTGATAATGTCCAATTTTCCTAGGTTCATACTTCGTACATTCCAGGTTTCAGTCATTAATGGATGTTTGCAGCTGTTTCTTCTCATTTTGAGCCATGCCACATCAGCAAATGAAAGTCTCAAAAGTGTTATTCCATCTATGCCATTAAGGTTGACTCTACTTTGAGTTGGTTGGCTGGGTAGCTGTCTTCTACATTTCTTGGCATAAACAAGTGAGTGCTTCTAGCATTGCATCTGTTGAAACATCTCAATTGGTAGTCTGTCAGTTCCTAGACCTTCGTTTTACCCCAATGCCTTCAGTGCACACCTAACCATAACTGGGTAGGCAAAACTTCTGGAAATCTTGCATTGTTATTCTTATGTCTTCCTCACATTAAAAAAAAAATCTTTTAAAATTCTCCATAACTGATTGCTATATTATTGATTTTCAAAGACTTTCACTGATACTTTGCATAGCAAAACTGTATAAATTTGTCTTGTAGTTTTAGGGAAATAGTAATACTCAAGGCTTATCTCTTGTCCAGTGTCATATGTACCAGAAACTGGGATCTACATGTATGTGCTGCCTCTTGCTTGGGCAGAGTGCATATTTATAGGATCTTCTGGTATAATTTACATAATAACCTGCGCATTTATTTGGAGAGCAGTAGGGGTAAAGTGGAGCCCAGGTGGCACAGTGGTTAAGAGCTTGGCTGCTAACCAAAAGGCCAGCAGTTCAAATCCACCAGGCGCTCCCTGGAAGTCCTACTCTGTCCTGTGGAGTTGTTGTGAGTCGAAATCGACTCTTCCGCAGCAAGTTAGGTTTTTTTGGTATAGGGTAAAGCGCTTAGCTAGCTGTGTGAATGTGGGTAAGTTGCTAACTCTGAAGCTTCCTTTTTCTTATCCATCAAATGAGAATGATAAGATCCTTTCAATGAGTTTTTCCTTAAGGATTAAATGAGATGCTGAATGTGTTTAGCATAGTGCCTGACATTTGGTTAAAGATCAGCGAATGTTAACTGCTGTGAGAGCTTTTAATGAATAATCATATCAATACATTAAAACACCTGTTGTGATTTATTTCTCCCAATTGGTTTGAACTTCTTTAGGTTTAACTCAATCCTTCCAAACCCCCATTCATTTGCCAGTTGTAAATTAACTTTGAGGAGCCCTGTTGGTGCAATGATTAAGTGCTTGGCTGCTAACTGAAAAGTTGGCAGTTTGAACCCACCCAGCATCCACCCAGTGGCTTCAGGAGAGAAATATCTGGCAATCTGCTTTCATAAAGATCATAGCTTTGAAAACTCTGTGGGGTCACTGTGAGTCGAAATTGACTCGACGGCACCTAACAGCAACAACTTTTCGGTAATCATATTTTCTGTTTGAGACGAACATAAATAAGGACAACATTAAAGAAGGTTAAGAAATTGAACTGGAGTGTGGTTTTTTTTCCTTTTCTTGGTAAAATGGTTATATGTTTTTTGTATACTGTATTCTGTTTTTCTCTAATAAGCTGTACCATTAAAACAGAATGAATGGAGGGGAAATACCTTTGTGTTTGTAAGGATGCAGTCCTAGTTTTCTTAGGAAAGTCACAGTTTTCATGTTTCTGCATACTTATGTTTTCCTTTTACAGAGAGTGTAATTTAAGTCTTTGGAGTGTTTTTCCCCCCTGTAAATGATTTAGTTATGGCTTAATTTATCTGTTGTTGACCAAAAGCCTAGAATTGCTGCTTGAGTACTCTTTTTTTTTTTTAATGTTTGTTAAGATTTTTTAAAATTTGCTTAAGGTTTCAAATATATTAAAGATTTGTTTTTTAAATTTAAAAAAATTTCATAAAAATTTCAAATCTGTCAAAAAGTAGGATTGGCATAATTGAATTCAAACACACTTACCCGGCCCAGTTTCTATGTTGATGAGTTTTACTCTAAATAGGATTTGGGTTATTGAGAAAAATTGTAGGTAGGGCACATCCAATGATTAAATTAATTTTTTTCTAGTTTTGTTTCTAAGAACAATCAAGAGTTTGAAATCTTTAACAATGATCGAATTGGTTTGTTAGCAAAAGTGACAAAACCATGGTGTCTCAGTGAATCTGCATTGTACTTCATTTCATATCAGAAATGAGATTGCCTGAATATATTTAGAATCTTACTTTGAAATGTCTGAGCTGGATTGAAGCTATTAGTTTTTTGTGGATCACAGTGTCTTTATGCAGAGGGAAAAGAGCTTCTACAGAACAGCCAGGCTGACAGACTTCTTAAATTATAATTGCATGTCACTGTTTGGCAAGTTTAGCAGCTTAGGCTCACAATTAGGTTAACCTGTGTTGCCTTTCTCAAAAATGCAGCCTTCTACAAAGTGGTTAAAAATGTTGTTGTATGCTGTCAAGTTGATTCCGACCCATAGCAACCCTATAGGACAGAGTAGAACTGCCCTATAGGGTTTTCTAGGCTGTAATCTTTACAGAAGAAGATCACCAGTTTTTTCTTCCGTGGAGCAGATGGTGAGTTTGACCACAGATCTTTCAGTTAGCAGCCAAGTGCTTAACCATTGTGATACCATATTTTATTGATTCCTTAGATTTAAAAAAATTATCTTTAACAGATTTTCTGTGAAATTTTAAATATAACATTTCAGTATATGTTAAGTACATTTACTTAAGTGAAACTTTTGATGTTTTATGAATAGATTTTGTAAATACTAAAAAGTCTGCTTGGAACAGACATCTGGTAAATGTAAATAATTATTAATTACATTTAAAACATTATTTTATTAAGAATGAGTTTAATTCTTCATTTGGTCTACTTCGTTGACCAATTATGATTATACCCAAATTTTGACACTCAGAAAGTTTGACTACAAAGCTTTATATTTACAGTAGTGGTTGGTCTCTTTTATGTATATAGAAGACCACAAAAACATTGGTGTAAAATGTTTGCATGATAACATGTCCTGGATTCTCTCAACATATTTTCTTAGTATTTATGTATACTAGCCTACCCAAAAAAATCAAAACCCGTTGCTGTTGAATCGATTCTGACTTATAGCGATCCTACAGGACAGAGTAGAACTGCTGCATAGGGTTTCCAAGGAGTGGCTGGTGGATTCAAGCTGCCAGTCTTTTGGTTAGCAGCCTGAGCTCTTAACCACTGTGCCACCAGGGCTCCATACTTGCCTAGCCGCCCATATTATGCTCTTGAACAACATTATAATTGACATGTAGGTACAAAATAAAGTAGTAACCTGTATCTTTATATATTACGTCTTAAAGGGTAATTTTTCTCTTGTTTTTCTCTTCCAGATTTTCTTTAATGGGGAGTAATTTGGAGGATGTTTTTCTTAACAGTGTTGTGTTTGGCTCTGTCTTCCTTTTGTAACCCTGCTTATCCAATCTTGTTTTGTGCCTTTCTCTTGTTAGTTTTATATCCTAGGTATTTTTCATATAATTAGTCCTCATAACTGTAATTTTTCATGATTGCAGAGTATTTTGCTCTTCAATTGCCAGTTTACCTAAACATTCTTTTATTGTTTTAAGTTCTTTCCAATTTCTTATAATTGAAATGAGCACCGTATTTTAGTATTGTTTTCGTAAGTATATGTCTTATGCTTTTGGTTTTCCTTTGAGGTTGTGAATTCTCTTTCATTGTAACCCTGTAGAAGGCTCACATTTTTTTTTTTTCCCTTGAGGAGCTTAAATGTGTTACTGTTTTCTTTGGTCTCAAATATTTGGTGATGATCTACTTTTTTTCCCTTATAAGTCACTTGCTCTCTTTCTCTAGATTCCCAGACTTTTTTATTTGAAGTCCAGTAATTTTCCTAGACTGTGTCTTAGTGTTTGTCATATTGGATTGCTATTCTCATAGACATGGTGTGTTCATTCAATATGTAGTTTCAGATCTTTTGTATTTCAGGAAAGTGTTTTTGAAATACAGTTTTTTGGTATTTTTCCCCCATCTTTGGTTTTCTTTGTTGAATCTTCTTTGCTTACCTTCTATGGTTTTTCACTATCTGTCAAATTGTTTTTACTTTTTTGATTAAAAAAAAAAATTCTCCTTTTTAGCTATCTTTAAGGCATTATCTGTTGTGCCTATTCTTGTATTACTTCTAAATGAGCCTTCATTTCTGAAAAAGCTTTTTTATTTCTAATTCTTTCTTAAGATCTGACATCTCACTTATGAGTTTTATAATTCTGATTTATGTTGCTTTTTCATGCCTTGTATCATCTTACTATCTTTTTGATCATCTGTTGGGAAAGTCTTTCTGGTGTGTTTCATTGTCAATAGGGATGCCGGTTTTGCTTCTTGTTTTTTCTTTTTGTTCTCATAATAACTTTGTATGGAATTTATCTGTAAAATTTATCTCTAGACAGAGATGGCCTCCAGAGTTACTTTTCTAACTTCACAAAGCTCCCTCTTCTGTTGTTTTCGGGTAGTCTTAAAAAATGATGACTTGCTTTCTGAAGTTCCCTGGCTACTTCACTCCCTCATTTCTTTGTAGACCTTCTCTTTCCTTCTGTTCTGTTGCTCCTTTCCTGTTGCGGTTTGCTTCCACTCCTGGCAGTGTCTCCTTGGTATAGGGTCCTGACCTGGAAGGGAGGCACCCTGGTGGATCAGTTTGGGGAGTTCATGGGGGCTAAGACCTCTTGCACAGACCCACTGTTGTAGTAGGTTTTCTTGGTTTTGGCTGATGTTCTGAAATTGCCCACTATGATTGCCTGTGAATACCTTCTGACTGTTCTGAAGTTCCCTTGTTCTCAAATCTGTCTCAGACTCTGTTGTTTTCCTGTGCTTTCTCTTACAGGGACACTAATGCCATGATGGATTTGTACCTGTTATTGTTTGTTCTACTCGTGTCTATGTTGGGGCTCAGGGACATACCTCATCATCTAGTTTCATTGTAAATATTGTCCATGGGATTTTGGTTTTGCTTATATAGCTTACTGTCTATAAATACACACATACACACCATGTCGGAGATCCACAGACCAGGTTTGATGATTCACTAGGAGAACCCACAGGACACAGCATGTAGTCATACTCAGGGCTGTGATTTATTACAGTGAAAGAATACAAAGCAAAATCAGCAAAGGGAAAAGGAACATGGGTGAAATCTGGAGGAAACCAGACACGAGCTTTCAGGAATTGTCTCCCAGTGAAGAGGATAATTAGATAGCAGTTCAAGTGAGAGATGATTAGTGCTTGGAATAAGATATAGAAATCAAGAGGAGGGAGGAGATGGAGTCAAAGGGGTATTAGATATATTCTACGGTATATCCTAAGGGACATTACAAGACTATAAGAAAATATGAATGTACATTCATTTTATCCCTGGAAAGGAAAAGCTTTTCTGAACGTAAGAACAAAGTCATAAGTCATTGAGGACAAGTTTAGTAAAGTTGTTAGGTGCTGTTGAGTTGGTTCTGACTCATAGTAACCCTGTGTACAACAGAAAAAAACACTGCCCAGTTCTGTGCCACCCTCACAATCATTGCTATGTTTGAGCCCATCGTTGCAGCCTCTGTGTCAGTCCATCTTGTTGAGGGTTTTCCTCTTTTTCACTGATCCTCTACTTTATGAAGCATGATGCCTTCTCCAGGGACTGGTCCCTCCTGATAACATGGCCAGAGTAAGTGAGATGAAATCTTGCCACCATCGCTTCTAAGGAGCATTCTGCCTCCACCTTTTTCAAGACATATGTGTTCCTTCTCCTGGCAGTCCATGGTATAATCAGCGTTCTTTGCCAGCACCATAATTCAAATGCATCAATTCTTTGGTCTTCCTTATTCATTGTCCGGCTTTCACATGCATATG
The DNA here is from genome assembly GCF_030014295.1 of Loxodonta africana. Taxonomy (NCBI): domain Eukaryota; kingdom Metazoa; phylum Chordata; class Mammalia; order Proboscidea; family Elephantidae; genus Loxodonta; species Loxodonta africana. Next base: position 34,738,814 of record NC_087345.1, on the reverse strand, counting down.
TGGTGATTGAAAATATGATGGCTTAGGTCAGGTGCACATTAGTCCTCAAAGGGACATCTTTGCTTTTTAACACTTTAAAGAAGTCTGTTGCAGATTTGTCCAGAGCAGTAAGTCAGCTTGACGGCAGCTTCTATGGGCATTGTTTGTGGATCCAAGTAAAGTACATAAAAATGAAAAACTGACAAAAAACAAGACTTAACCATAAAATGAGGGAAATGGGAAAAATACTTTTAATCTATGAGAGCATTAATGTCCTTATTATACAAAGGGCAGTTGCAAGTTAGAAATAAAAGATAGTAATAGCCCAATAGAAAACAGGCAAAGTAAATTAATGGGCAATTCACAAAGGAAGGAAGATGAATAGCCACTTAGTATTTCTCAGCCATAAACCTTTAAAGCATAAACAACAGTGAAATGCAGATTCTTTCCTGATAGTCATTTTTAAAAATAATCATAATCAGGGTACTCGGAAACGGGAAATAACCTAAATTTCTGTCATTAGGAGATTATTTAGATAAATTGATATTCTCATGCATTTGTGTATTATCCAGCTATTAAAATCATGTAGTAGGAAATATTAATGGCATGGCTGTTTATTATAATAAAGTATGATCTCAGGTTTTCAGTTTTTTACCCTATGAATGCACACATACACCCACAGAAAAATACCTAAAGGTTATCCCCCAAAGTAGTAACTTGCATTTCTCTAGGTGGGAAGATTATGGGTGATTTTTTTCTTCTTCCTTATGATTTTTTTCTCCCCAAGTATCTGTAGTAAGTGAATGCAAACTATGACCCATTGACTTGCCACCTGCTTTGGAAATAAAGTTTTATTAAAATACAGCCATACTTATTTGTTTATGAATTGTCTATAACTGTTTTTGTAGTACAGCAGCCTAAAATACTTGCTGTCTGGCCCTTTAAGAAAACACGTGCCAGTCCGTGGTCTATCAGGTGCCCTCAGTTGGTTCCAACTCATAGCCACCCTATGTGTAACAGAACGAAAGGCTGCCTGATCCTGTACCATCCTCCCCTGATCTGTACTGGGCATGTATATTTTTTATACCTAGAAACAACTCCCTCCATAAACACACATATTCTTGCACAATAGTAATGTAAGAAAAAATAGCTTTACTGATTATAGTGCTGGGATTTTTCTTATTTTCATAAGCTTCTCAACTGTATTTTTTTCCTTGGAAATAGCTTGAATCTGGGACAAAATAGGGACTTAATAAGTTAAGTGCTGCTGATACCAACATAAATTACTTATTTTTAGTATAATTTAGTCGATTAATACTTAAAACGTTATCCAGGATCATTGGATAATGTCTTTATGATATTCTAAAGAGTTGTTGATGTGAGAGCTCAGCTGCTGACCAAAAGGTTGGCAGTTGGAATCCACCCTGCTCCTTGGAAACTCTATGGGGCAGTTCTTCTCTCTCCTATAGGGTCACTATGAGTTGGAATCGATTGGATGGCAATGGGTTTGGTTTTGGTTTTAGGAAGTTCAGAAATGACATTCTGTTAATATCAAGGAGATAAAGGGAAGGCATTTAACAAGGTCAGGTGGCTACTTGAGGTTATTTTGTTTTTTAGATATGTATGAAAGATGGACAAATGAGCACATAACCAATGATGATTGGAAGAGTTACAAACCTGTGAGAATAGTGGTGGCAGCTACTATGTTCCTGGCTTGTGCACAAATACTACTTAATCCTCAAAATAATCTTAACAAGCAAACAGTATTTTCTGTTTTGTAGATGAGGACACTGAGAGTTGGAGAATTTAGTTTACCCGAGTCACAGAAAGTTAAGCTTGTTTTATCAGAGAGGAATATTCATGGTTATCTTTAGCCTTTTTTTTTTTTTTTTTTTTTTAAACTGGGTTGCCATATAGGTCCAAAGAATTTGAAGCAATATATGGAAGTTAGGTTTTGAGTTAATCCAGACATGCATTTTTAACTATTTATAAAGTTCTGTTTTATAAAGTAGTAACTTCCTTGTTCCCTGCTATATTCAGTCAAAATCTGTATAACTACTTTTTAAGGATGTTTTAGACAAATTCTTGCTGTGGCTAAGAGGTTGAACTTAATGAACTTTGAAAATCCACCCGGTCCCTGATTTTATGATGTTAGTTGTTGTTTTTTTTTTTTGATTATTTTTTTTAACGTCTGTGCATTCAACACAAATTTATATCATATGAAAGAACCATAACTGTATGAACTCTTAAAGTGTTGTAGAAATCTATTATAAAGTTTTGCCTTATGTTTTGATAGGTTTGTATATGACTATAATTTAAACATTAATTATAATTCACTCAGGAATTCTGTGTCTTTTATATAATCAGGATCCATATAGTTTATTATTTTTTTTCATGAGTGTAAACCAGAAGAAAGATTTGTCTATTCAAATGAATATACTTTTTCTCAGCAAAAATGAAAACTGTGTAAACTGACATTTTCTCTTTATACTTTAGCTATATGAAAATGAGCCAGATTTAATGGATGGCCACTGTAATTATCTTACCTTACTTAGATGTTGGTGGTTATTATGTGCCGTCGAGTTGGATTCCAACTCACAGTGACTCTATAAGTCAAAAGAGAACCGCCCCATGGGGTTTCCTAGGCTAAATCATTATGGGAGCAGATTGCCAGATCTTTTATCTTGCAGCAGCTAGTGGGATGGTACTGAGGACCTTTGGGTTAGCATTTGCGCTGCCAGGGCTCCTCCTTACTTAAAAAAAAAAAGAAATTTTTTTTTTTTTTTTTAGGTGCCTGATAATATTCCTTTTGCTTCCTTAGACAGAATTTATTTTGTGTTACTCTTAAACATTTTTTTATTGTTGGGTGCAAATATATATTATTTTGAAAGACCTCAGATGAAAGTAGGATATGGTTTTTTGATATTTAAAAGCTAGGGCTCAAAACCTTTTACAGTGTGATAAATTAAACTAGATGGAACAAACAAAAAACCCTCAAAGATGACTTTTGTTCTTTGGCATTTTTATCTGGGACTTATATCTAAAGTTAATATCTACCTCCTAGACCCTGATTCATTGCTTGACGCAGAACTATAAATTAACTATTCAAAGGTGTCTTACATGAGGTTCCCACACTTGCAGATTCTTCTTAACATCAATTTCTGTATTTATATTGCCACCCATTTGCAGGAGAAAAAATTAGCTTACATGTAAAACACTTAATTTCTCAGCACAGTAAACGATAATAACACAAATTTGAAAGCAACGTTTTTATAAAAGTAGTTAAATTCAAAACTCTTCACTCAAATTGGCCTGTGTTTATTCTGATCCAGCAGAAACTAGAGATTTTTTTTTCCTCTTTTTTTTACACTAAAACAGTGAAATGTCTCCACTGTCCCCAGAGATGAGTGTTTAGAGAAAGGTCAGCATTGCCCTCAGGCTGACACTTTTGAGAGAATGGTGGATACAGTGTACTCCCAGTCCAGGTTGATACTGTGGTTTATTTTGTATTAGGCTTCAGGTGTTGAATTGCCAGCACATCAGATGCTCAAGTTCAAACAAATATACCCCAAGATCTAAAGTATGTATAGACAACAGATAGGAAATATTGTTGCTTATTCCCGCCCACTGTTCCCTTACTCTTGTTAGTGATTTGTCTGTGATTGGGCCTTTTATTTACGATGGAAGTTCTAACTCCATTGCATTAATGTAGGTAATCTTGATGTATTTTTTCTTGAAAAGGGAGGAGATTGAGGTAGCTCCAAAATAATAAAATCATGATGAATATTCATTTAATACAATACTGGTGAGTCTTAAGGTCATCTTATAACCTACTAAAAATGACATTATGGTAGTCATGATTGAAACCTGTTGCTCTATAAATCAGAGAGTGTTCTAAACCACATGTGAATAGTATGGTTGGTGGTTGGCTGTTATTTATGTAGTTTAGATAAAACGTCCTTACGAATGCTTACAATTACATGGACTTTATTTTTTTATAGTCTGTTCGACACTTGAAGTACTCCTTGTTTAAGAAATCGCTATTGGGAAGTGTTTCGGATAATGGGATAGTAACTCTTTGGGATGTGAACAGTCAGAGCCCATACCATAACTTCGAAAGTACACATAAAGCTCCAGCTTCAGGGATCTGTTTTTCTCCTGTCAATGAATTGCTGTTTGTAACCATAGGACTGGATAAAAGAATCATTCTTTATGACACTTCAAGTAAGAAGTAAGTGTTATGTGCTCGTTTCTTATTTTAAAAACAAATAATTATTATCTCTTTAGCAGACATATTTTTGATTTGTATAGACCTCCAATTAGTGTCCAGGAGAGCTAAAGTTTACGCACCTGATACATCTATTGAGATAAAATTTTCTCTTTCTTCTCGTGCAGAAAAAATAGGTGTGTGTTGGGGGACTGGTGAGTATTCTTTAGGGTACTTCTGGATCATGAACAATAAGGATAGCATGGTAATGATTTCACATCTTAATTTTAGCATGCATAATTAAATTACTTAGCTTAGTATAATTCTTTTTCAAAATACAACTAAATGGGTGTGTGTGTATATATATATTTTTATATTGTGCATTAAGTGAAAGTTTACAATTCAAGTCAGTTTCTCATACAAAAACTTATACACCCATTGTTATGTGACCCTACTCTCCCTACGTTGTTACAGCACACTCCCTCTCTCCACCCTGTATTTCCCATGTCCATCCAACCAGCTCCTGTCCCCCTCTGCCTTCTCATCTCGCCTCCAGACAGGAGCTCCCCATATAGTCTCAAGTGTCTACTTCAGCTAAGAAGCACAATCCTCACCAGTATCATTTTATGTTTATAGTCCCGTCTAATCTTTGTCTGAAGAGTTGGCTTCGAGAATGGTTTTAGTTTGGGCTAACAGAGAATCCGGGGGCCATGACTTCTGGGGTCCCTCTAGTCTCAGTCAGACTATTAAGTGTGGTCTTTTTACTAGAATTTGAGGTCTGCATCCCACTTTTCTCCTGCTCCATCAGGGATTCTCTCTTGTGTTCCCTGTCAGGGCCATCATCAGTGGTAGCCAGGCACCATCTAGTTCTTCTGGTCCCAGGCTGATGGAGTCTCTGGTTTATGTGGCCCTTTCTTTCTCCTGGGCTCATATTTTCCTTGTGTCTTTGGTGTTCTTCATTCTCCTTTGCTCCAGGTGGGTTGAGACCAATTGATGTATCTTTGATGGCTGCTTGCTAGCTTTTAAGACCCCAGACACCACTCACCAAAGTGGGATGGAGAACGTTTTCTTAATATACTTTATTATGCCAATTGACCTAGAAGTCCCCTGAAACCATGGTCCCCAGGCCCCCACCCTTGCTACTCTGTCCCTTGAAGTGTTTGGTTGTATTCAGGAAACTTATTAGCTTTTGGATTTGTCCAGTTGTGCTGACTTCCCCTGTATTGTGCGTTGTCCTTCCTGAATGGATATATTTTTAAAGCAATATCACTGATTTGCTTTAAAATTAATTCATTACCTAGAGCAGGGTTTCTAAACTATTGACACTTTGGGTTGGGTCATTCTTTGCTGTAGGGGGCTATGCTAGGTGCTGTAGGATATTCAGCAGTATCTCTGGCCCCTACCCACTAGATACCAGTAGCATCATACCCAGTTTTGACAACCTAACTTTCTCCAAACATTGCCAGATGTCCCCTGGGGGGCAAAATTGCCCCCAGTTGAGAACCACTGATTTAGAGCTGTTGCTCTTGGATGCCGTTGAGTTGATTCCAGCTAATAGTGGCCTCATCTAACAGAGTAGAACTGCCCCCAGAAGTTTTCTATGCTGTAATCTCTACGGAAGCAAATTACCAGGTCTTTATCCTGTGGAGCAGCTGGGTAGGTTTGAATTGCCAGCCTTTTAGTAGCTGAGTGCTTAACTGTTCCACCACCAGGGCTACTTGATTTAGAACTAAGGGTACATACTCTTCTAAGCATCTGGCCCCACTGTGCCTTATAGATCTTATAGATCTAGGTATGTGCGTTTAGGTGAAACAGAGCCACAAGAGTGCTGTGGTTGAATTCGAGATGCCCAACAATAGCTAAAGTTCACGTGGAAGAAGATGGAAATGTTACCATTAGGAAAGGTTCTGCTGTCAGTCCTTGTTATAATGCTAGAGTTTTTACTGTTGCTTATTTTCTTTTTTTCTCTTTGAAATAAATTACTGAGAACCTTAAGAGTCAGAAAGCCATTCCTCCCTTACGTCAGACACCAGCAAAGAGCTCAGCTTTGCCGGATTAGTATCTGTACTTCTATATTAGCTTCCTCAGAGAATCAAGCCAACTGGATTCTGTTCTTCTTAGTTTCTCAGTCAAGAGATGCACAACTAAGAACAGAGTAGCAGCTGCTCCCCTGTGAAAGGTCACTGTTCTCTGGAGGCCTACATGGGTCAATAAATGGAATGGGATACTTGGAGCCAAAATGGAGCGGGATACTTAGAGCCGCCTCAACCCTGAGGCTAGAGCACTTGTTTGCGGAGGAACACGCAGGTGGAATAACACCAAGGAACTATGTCATAGTCACTGTCAAACTAACAACAATTACTCAGAGAAATCGGTGCTGCTTCTAAAAGGTGTAGAAATGTACCTCTTGGAAGTGAGTAGAAAAATAGGTTAGGGCATCCAGCAGTTCTTCTGCATGCCATTTTATTAGAAATATATCCAAGTCAAAATTTACAGTTCTGGGTTGTGCATGTTATTTGCCCAGTTCTAAATGACTTTGGTTTTGGTATACAGTTAGGTGTCATACAAGCTTATGTACCTGTATACAATCATACATCTACATATACTTTGTTCTTTTTTCCAAAGACTAGTAAAAACTTTAGTGGCCGACGCCCCTCTAACTGCGGTAGATTTCGTGCCTGATGGAGCTACTTTGGCTATTGGATCTTCCCGTGGGAAAATATATCAGTATGACTTAAGGATGTTGAAATCACCAGTAAAAACCATCAGTGCTCACAAGACATCTGTGCAATGTATAGCATTTCAGTACTCCACTGCTCTTTCTAAGGTGAGATATATTTTTAGCATTTTTGATTTTACTAGAGAAATGTAGCCTTTGAATATATAGGTTATATATTGTTCATTGAATACATTTTAGTTTTGTTTCCTAATTATTTTTATATGAGTATTTTGGTATGAAGTCAGATTAATGCTTAGTTTTGAAACTGTTTTTTGTACTTAATTCTCCTATTTCTCTCTCTTCTAAAATGTTAAAAAATATATTTTTTGGTTTAGAGGGAAACTCTCAGATCCATCAGCAAAGATTTGTAAGGGAAACAATATATATTTTTTAATCTAATAGGAGAATTATATTAATGTATAGTATGGGACATTAGTAACCTGAGCTTTTCACTGTTCCATTACATTTCAGTCAAGTTTAAATAAAGGCAGTTCAAATAAGTCCATGGCAGTGAACAAACGAGCTGTTAATGTGAGCAGTACCAGTGGAGGAGCTCAGAATTCTGGAATTGTCAGAGAAGCAGCTACCACTTCGGTTGCCACAGTTCTCCCGCAGCCCATGACAACAGTTGTGGGGAAAGGAACAGTTGCGGTTCAAGACAAAGCAGGTAAATGTTGCTTATCTACAGGATTTTTTTTTTTTTTTCTCCCAAACCTATATAATTAGTATTTTCTTCAAGAACCTACAACTCAACTTTATATGAATATTTTAGGCAAAATTATTAGTAGATATCATAGATGAAGTTAAAATTTTAACTTTAGGTATAAAGTAAAAAAAAAAAGTTAATGAAAGGTACTTCTTCATTTATTCTGTTTAGCTGAGCATCAATTGTGAGAAATACTGATTTTCTCTGTTAAAAGTGAAAGAATGCCAACACAGAAATTAGTCGTTCTTAATATTGCTACAGAGTGGTATAACTTTCCATTGAGTCTCCAGACTAATCCGAGAATGTGAAGGTTTGATGCTGGCATTATAATTTGATCTTCAAGTTTAAAAAAAAAAAAAGATAGCTATTAGTGGCTCCTTTTATTTCATATTTCAGTTTGGAAAATACATCAGGTGAGTAAATGAGTATTTTTAAGTGCCAAATAGTGCCTGGCACATAGTCAACAGTATGTTAGTTTGTTAAATAAAGACAAATTTAAAAGTTTCAATTTTTTAAACACTTCTTCTATTCTGATAATCATATTGATGAAATAGTTTTGAGGAATTTAGACTTTGTGAAAGTGAAATATGATAAGCTTCCCCATACTGATTATAGAAAATACTCCTTACCCACATTAAAGATCATATTCTTTCAGTTTCTGAAAACCTTCTTGTTTTTATTTTAAAAAGTTATGTTATACTGTCAACTTGCAACAGATATTTTTAAAAGTTTATGTGGTGTGCCAGTATGTTTCCAAAACGTTCTGTTCATTCAATATGTATGTGTCTTGTCGTTTTTAACTTTCAGAACAAAGGTTTGTCTTGGACAAAAATGTTTTTTTTAGTATAAGTCTCCTGTTTCTAAGTAGAAGCAGAGATTTAATTTCTTGGCATTGAGAGTATGAAATACATTTTTTTAGGATAATTAGTATATTTCCTTTAAATGTCCTATGAATATCTGTATCATCCTTACTTAACAATCATTGCGATTATATGGAAAAATAATTAGGTCCTTATTTAAGAACTCTTGGAAACAAACATCATTGCTGTTTACTTTAAAGAAGAAATTCTTTTTGAAATGTAACCGAGTAGTGTTTGCCAAATGTTAGATTAGCTATATTATGAAAAATCGCCATTTTCAAAAATTTTTTTATGATTTTATTAATAAGTTTTCAAAAATTAAGCGAAATATTTTTCTCATTTAATGTCAGCTTTCTGAAGCCTTACTGTTATTCATTTATTTTTTTAACAAGGAGGTTCATGTTTAACAATGACAGAATTAATTAGGAACTGAAAGACTTGGGTCTGCAGGGTCACCGATTAATAATAACTCTTGGCTGATTAGAGAAATTTCTGGCAAAATGAGTGCTTGCTTTGCCCCCACAACAGTTAGAAACTTTTGTTTATTTTATTTTGAAATAATTGTAAACTTACAGAAAAGTCGTAAGAATAATACAAAGGACTCCTGAGCTCCAGGAGAAAAAAAAATAATAATTGGAAATTCTTCTTTGTAACAACTTAACTCATGGTGCAGACACACTTTAATGATGGTGATGCACAAATGCTTCTTCAGTCATATTTTAGCTTCTGTCAGGTATTAGTAGAAAAGTTTATTTCATTAGCCACGCTTGCACATTTTTAGGTGTGCAAGCTGTTCTTTATTTTCTTCCCAGGCTTTTTCAGTTTTCATTTGGGACTGAGATGCCGATTAAAATACTTTTTAAAACATAATACATAACATGCTACCAACTCATGATGCCAAGGTTTCATATAATCTTTTGAACCTCTAGAACCCAGTCCTTTACCAAAATCAACAAGAAGCTACTGAGCCTGCAGAGTTCCTCTTACAAAGTCCCTGCCCTGAAGCCACACATTATGTCCTGTCCGAGAAAATAAACTGCTGCATGCCTCTTTATTGTTGTCTACCATACCGTCCTTTATGAGCTCAGTATTCGGGTTTTCCTCCTCTTAGTAAACTATAGAGAGGCTGGTGAAGCTATTTGAGGTTGATAATGCTGGGGACACTGTTAAACTCCCACCATTAATGAAGGAAAAAGACAGAAAAAGAGAAGTTGGGGAATGGAACAAATGTTTATTGTTTCCTGCTATTTTTTTTTTTTTTTATGTGTTAGGCATTGTGCTATATGCCTTACAGACATTTTTTTTTAATCGTTTGTAGATGATCATAGGGTGAGCCACTCAGTAATAAAAGTAAGTTGTATTCTATATACTTTGAGAGGGCAGTAAAATTATATAAAATTTAGAAAACTTCCATTAAAATGGCTAAAATAAAGTATTGCTGTATGAACAAGTTATTTGAGGAACTCTTCTTTCCATGAGGGGGTCCTTGAGTGGTACAAACATTTAACCTACTCGGCTACTGACCAAAGGTTGGAGGTTCGAGGCTCCCCAGTGGTGCCTCAGAAGAAAGTCCTGGCTATCTACTGCTTCTGAAAAACCGGCCATTGAAAACCCTATGGAGCACAGTTCTACTTGGATGTACATGGGGCCTCCACGAGTCAGAATCGACTCAATGGCAACTGGTGGTCTTTACGTGAAAATGCTTGTTAGCTGAGGTATTGGTATATTCTGCTTTCTTTTCGTGAATGTTCATAGTTAACATTACTGACTATAGGGTTGATGCTTGTATTAATTTTTAGAATCTAGCTTCTGATGATAAAATTCATTTAGATGTGATAGCATTCATTTTTTATATCTAATTCTTAAAAGGTTTGCCTCGAAGCATAAACACAGATACTTTATCTAAGGAAACAGACAGCGGAAAAAATCAAGATTTCTCCAGCTTTGATGATACTGGGAAGAGTAGTTTAGGTGACATGTTCTCACCTATTAGAGATGGTAAGTCTGTTCAGATTGGAGGCCTGTGTTCTGTTGCTGGCAGTTACTAGTTCTTTATTCTGGCTAAAAGACGTGGGTAATAGCTCTACTCTAACACAGCTCATGACAGTTTTTTGGTTTTCTCAATCCTTGGGGTGGTATCTTTTCCTTTGCCCTGAGTAGAGTAATGTCACTTAGATGTTTCAAATGTTATTCCAAAATATATGCTGGCAATTTTCACATAGGGACTATGCAAATAGTTCTGAAGTTAGTATTTTAGTTTCCACAGAAGTTTCTTAAAGGAAGGTTCACTTCCATAGGTAGTTTATATTTCTAAATAAATCTTAAAATTTTGGGTGTTTTGATAGGCAAAAAAAATTTTTTCCTATTTTAAAAAATTGTTTTTTTGATTATTAGTGTTTAATTAGTATTCAATGTTCTCATGAAGAAAGGGCTAATGATAGAATGTCTCAATTTTTACACTAACTGTGTGAAAGTACCCAATTTTTTTTTTAATTGCCATTGTTGGTAACTGTTGCCTTTGGGGGGGATATCTCTGCAAGTTTGATAAGTAGAAACATTATCCTTGTTGTTCATACTGTGTGAACTAGGCACATTGTTTGGCTGTGATTTTTGGTACTTACTGTTCATACTGTTTTCCTTAGTGGGATAGTCTCACTGCTAAGAGCATCATTACCAACAATATGGACACATTTCCTAGAGCGACACTTGGCAAAGTTAAAGTATTCATGCTTTTTGGCCTGTTGATTCCATTTCTACAAATTTACCCTAAGAAAGTAATCAGAGAAGTTCACAGAGATTTGCGTATTAATTGCTGTTTTAACTTACAATAGTAAAAAACTAGATAGACTCTAAGTGTCAACACTAGCAGGATGTTTAAGATGTTGTATCCATTCATGATCTTATACAATATCATTTTTTACTTTAAAATTGTCTGTTTTCCAAGTTTTCAGCAGTTACTTTCATAATCAGAAATAATAAATACATAGGTGGTAATACAGAATAATTATTGAAGGATTAATGATTCTGCCTTACTGTGCCCTGAAAATGACTTTGTAATTGCCAGGTCACATGCCCCTTCTTCCATCTAATGGAAGAGGAAGGATTTTTTTCTTTTAGGATGAAGAGGTGAAACTACATAATTAAAGAGTAAAAACAGAAAGGATATGGGCTAAAGGGGGAAAAGTGGCTTGGGCTGGCATTGAGAATGATTTCTGGGGTTAATACTGAGTTTGGGAGCGTTGGCCTTTGAGACCCCTTGGAGTACCTGGTGAATCAAAAAATGTACTAAAGGGCTTTTTAGAAGCGTTTGGTTTATAAATTAAATTCTCTTTAATGGTGTTTCAAGGAAATGAATAAAAGAAAAATTCATTTTTAATTATATTTGCTGTATTTAAAAATGTAATTAGAATTTGAGCCATATGCCTCTACACTCATTAGTATTTCATATTATTAATTAAAAAACATGGATACTAATATGTAGTACTGGTTTTCATTGTCAGTAGATTTGTCTTTTAATCTCAAGGATGTAGATTTATCAAGGTAAAAGGTTTAATCTTGTTTGTGCTTCAGTTTCTTCATCTTTTAAATAAGAATACCACAGCTTTTGTTAAGAGAATAAGTTAACTTCTAAAAGTATGTTTGTATATAGATACATACATGTAGACAGATTAAAAAAAAAAAATTTTTTTTTTTTTTTTTTAGCTGTGTGATATTCCTGTTAATATGATAATGTTTATTGGCCATTAGAATTTCCAGTGAATTTTTTATTTATGACTTTTGTCCATTTTTCTGTTAACCTGTTAAGGTTTAAATAATTTTTCATGTTAATTGAAATGTCTTATACATATTCTACCATTAAAATAAATATTTATAAAATCTTCCATTTTTTATAAGACTGTACTGCTTGTAAGGAAACCCTGGTGGCGTAGTGGTTAAGTGCTACAGCTGCTAACCAAAGGGTCGGCAGTTCGAATCCGCCAGGCGCTCCTTGGAAACTCTATGCGGCAGTTCTACTCTGTTCTATAGGGTCGGTATAGGGTTGCTATGAGTCGGAATCAACTCGACAGCATTGGGTTTGGTTTGGTTTTTTAATGCTTGTAAAATATTTTTACATTATTTCAATTGATCCTCAAAAGAATCTTGTGATATGGTCAGGTCCTTGTCTCCCTTTTATAGATGCAGAAACTAAAGCTTAATTGGATTAAAGACTTGTCCAAAATCAAAAAGCTATTAAGCGGTACAGACAACTAGATTACCAGTTTCCAGTGCTTTTTCTACTATGCCTTGCTGCTTCGTTAAGTGAATATATACCATAGAATTGTGGGTTTTTTTTTTTTTTTTTGCTGCTATGTGTGAAGCTAAAAGAATGAAAAGGAAAGTTTAACTTTTACCTTGCTCATATTTTCCTTCTTAAAATCTTTAGTCTCTGAACCTTTTGGGTAATGAATAGGAAACTTAAGCTGCTATGGCTTCTTTTTCACCATTTTTAAAATTTGATTTTCTAATTTTATTATAGATGCTGTAGTTAACAAGGGAGGTGATGAGCCCATAGTCAAAGGAGATGGTAAGAATGACTGAGAGGTATTTTTATGAAAAGTAAAAGAGATCTCAAGTTATCTATTGTTGTGTAACACGTTACCCTAACACTTTGAGGCTTAAAAGAACAAAAATTTATTATCTCATAATTTTTGTAGGTTAGGGATTCAGGCATGGCTTAATTGGGTACTTCTGGCTTCAGATCTCTCTCAGTGCTTCCATAGGGATGGCAACCAGAGCTGCTGGCATCTCAAAGCAGGGCAAGGATCCACTTACCCGCTCGTTCATATGGCTATTGGCTGGAGATTTCAGTCCTTGCCACATGGACCTCTTCATAGGGCAGCTGGCTTCCCATAGAGGAAGTCAGCATTAAAGCAAAAAAGGGCACCAGGATGGAACCCACAGTATTTTTTTATCCTAATCTTCAAAGCAACATCCCATCACTTCTGTTTATTAGAAGCAGGTTACTAGGCCCGACCCACATTCAAAAGGAGATTACACAAAGGCATGGAAACCAGGAGGCAAGGTCATTAGGAGCCATCTTAGAGACTTCCTGCAAAGATAATTTCTATAGTTTATACTAAGTTAACAATTTTCATTCATCAAAAACTAAAACTTTCATTTTGTTTATAGTTTTCAAAGTATTTTCACATACAGCATCTCATTTAATCCTGACCACCCTGGGACATGGTTGTTATCATTCACACTTACAGATCAGGAGAGTTTTATGATTTTTGCTAAAACTAAGGGATAGAGCAGGGAAATGAACCAGCCTTCCAAATCCAAATCCCATGTTTTTCTACCATATTAATGTTCCTAGTTGTTAAGTGCTTTTCCTACATATCCAAGATTGAGGGACACCTTAAGCAAATGCGGTTTTTTTGTCTTCTTTTTTTCAGGCCTCGATTTTCTACCACCGTTGAACTCAGTATTCCCTCCAAGAAAAAATCCAGTCACTTCAAGCACTTCTGTATTGCATTCTAGTCCTCTTAATGTCTTTATAGCATCTCCAGGGAGGGAAGAAAATGAAAATCACGATCTGGCAGCCGAACCTAAGAAAATGTATCTGGGAAAACAAGAACCCAAAGACTCCTTCAAGCAGGTATCTGCCTGACAGTGGCACTGAAATCTCTGTGTGTTTATCAGTGGCAAGTGTAATGGAGCTCATCACTAGAGAGTGTAGCTGCTAGTGGATGTGCCCTTATTATTTACAGTGCTGTGCACTTACTAGGCAGACAAAAACTCTCTGCCGTCAAGTCGATACCAACTCACAGCAACCCTCTAGGACAGAGTATAACTGTCCCACGGGGTTTCCAAGGCTGTAACCTGTACAGAAGCAGACTGTCACATCTTTCTCCCGTGGAGCGGCTGGTAGGTTTGAACCGCCAACCTTTGGGTTCTCAGCCAAGCCCTTAACCACTTTGCTACCTGCTCCTCACTAGGTAGACAAATATTCTTAAATCATGATGTCCACATATTAATGGCTAAAGGATACTTCTGAAATCTGTCTCTGGATGTGTTGAAGGTAACAGCAGATGTAAACATTATATACTTTTCTAAAACAAGATGCTTGATTTGTCTATGCAAGAACACCTGAATTCTTCTAGAATTTATTTCCATTCAGCATAAAGCATCAAACTGATGGTTAAGTCATTTGTGCTAGGTCTGATATCAAATTGATAGTGCCAAGAATGGAATTCATCATCATGACCTTCTGGTATAACACTGTTATCCAATACAGAATTTGATTTCTTTTGTAAGGGCTCAAAATGATAATATATCACCAGGAAGGACTGTGTAGTAACAGACAAATCTGTTAGGTATGTAGTCTGTCGTTTGTTTGTTTGTTTGTTTATTTATTTATATTTTTAGAATCATATTGAAAAGATAACCATTCAAGAAGTACAAAAATGTTTTTTGATTTATTTTCCAAATATTTCTAACTAGTTTCTATGAGTGTTTCGGGATGTTTTTTTCTGCTAGTGATTTTCATTTTAAATGATACACAGCAGCAGATGCCTAGAAAATGAGGTTTTCCTTGTATTATCATCAAGATTATTTTTTCTAGTAAACTTGATTTATTTTGCCATTAGTCTGAGAGTGTTTTTCTTCTTCTATATCCCTTCCTTTCATTCCTTTCTTCCTTCTTTCTTTCCCTTGACCCTACTGGGGGAGGGGGACATGTAGTTACAAATTAATATGGGGAAAACCAGAAATTATATATTAAGGTGATTGTTTATTTTAAATATAAAGTTTGCAAAGTTGATCTCCTCTGGTGCCGAAACTGGAAATTTAAATACTTCTCCATCATCTAACCAAGCAAGAAGTCCTGAGAAATTTGAAAAGCCAGAGAAAGAAACAGAAACCCAGTTGATATATGAACCTCCTACCAATGGATCCTCTACCCCAAGTAAGTGCATAAAACTTCCTGATGTTTTAAGTGTTATGTTGAAAAGTTCTATAATTATTGAACTTGAAATGGATACATGAATGGAATAATCATAGACTAAAAATGTTTAAAGTTTATGGACACTTCTCTAGTGCAGCCGTCTTCCTAGAAGATAAGGGAATATATATGAGAGGTTAAATTCAGCGAAATTGTTTGAATACTCTTATTGTGTGAATTTCAGTCACAACCTAATGGTTACCTGTTTTGACCTAATATGGTATGGACAGAATTATAATGTAGGAGTGTTTAAATAGGGGGGGTTAACTATGAAATAAGGAGCCCTGGTGGCATGGTGGTTGAGTGCTTGGCTGCTAACCAAACTGTTGGCAGTTCAAGCCCACCAGCCGCTCTGAGGGAGAAAGATGTGGCAATCTGCTTCCGTAAAGATTACAGCCTTGGTGGCATAACTGGATATCTATCTGCAAAAAGATGAAACAAGACCCATATCTCACACCATGCACAAAAACTAACTCAAAATGGATCAAAGACCTAAAATGATAAAGATCATGGAACAAAAAATAGGGACAACACTAGGAGCCCTACTACGTGGCATAAACAGTATATAAAACATTACTAACAATGCACAAACACCAGAAGAGAAACTAGACAACTGGGAGGGAGCTCCTAAAAATCAAACACTTATGCTCGTCCAAAGGCTTCACCAAAAGAGTAAAAAGACTACCTACAGACCTGGAAAAAGTTTTTAGCTATGACATTTCCGATCAGCATCTGATCTCTAAAATCTACATGATACTGCAAAAACTGAACTACACAAAGATGAATAACCCAGTTAAAAAATGGACAAAGGATATGAACAGGCACTTCACTAAAGAAGACATTCAGGTAGCTAACAGATACATGAGGAAATGCCATTAGAGAAATGCAAATCAAAACTACAATGAGATTCCATCTCACTCCAACAAGGCTGGCATTAATCCAAAAACACAAAATAATAAATGTTGGAGAGGTTGTTGAGAGACTGAAACATTTATACACTACTGGTGGGAATGTAAAATGCTACAACCACTTTGGAAATTGATTTAGCGCTCCCTTAAAAAGCTAGAAATAGAACTACCATATGATCCAGCAATCCCACTCCTTGGAATATATCCTAGAGAAATAAGAGCCTTTGCACAAACAGGTATATGCACACCCATGTTCCTTGCAGCACTGTTCACAATAGCAAAAAGATGGAAGCAACCCAGCTGTCCATCAACGGATGAATGGATAAATAAAGTATGGTATATTCACAAAATGGAATACTACACATCGATAAAGGACAATGATGAATCTATGAAACATTTCATAACGTGGAGGAATCTGGAAGGCATTATGATGAATGATGTTAGTCAGTTTTAAAAGGACAAATATTGTATGAGACCACTATTATAAGAACTGGAGAAATAGAGAAGAAAATATTCTTTGATGGTTACAAGAGCAGGGAGGGAGGGAGAGAGGTATTCACTGATTAGATAGTAGACAAGAACTATTTTAGGTGAAGGGAAAGACAACACACAACACAGGAGAGGTCAGCACAGCGGGACTAAACCAAAAGCAAAGAAGTTTCCTGAATAACTGAACACTTCAAAAGCCAGTGTAGCAGGGGTAGGGGTTTAGGGGCCATGGTTTCAGGGGACATCTACGTCATTTGGCATAATAAAGTCTATTAAGAAAACATTCTGCATCCCACTTCTTCGGAGAGTGGCGTCTGGGGTGTTAAATGCTAGCACGTGGCCATCTAAGATGCATCAATTTGTCTCAGCCCCCCTGGAGCAAAGGAGAATGAAGAACACCAAAGATAAAAAGTAATTACGAGCCCAAGAGACAGAAAGGGCCACATAAACCAAAGACTACATCAGCCTGATACCAGGAGAACTAGGTTGCTCGGCTACAACTGATGACTGCCATGACAGGGAGCACAACAGAGAACCCCTGAGGGAGCAAGAGAGCAGTGAGATGCAGACTTCAAAATCTCATAAAAAGACCAAACTTAAGGGTCTGACTGAGACGGGAAGGACTCTGGAGGTCGTGGTCCCCAGACCTTCCATTAGCCCAAGACAGGAACCATTCCCAAAGCCAACTCTTCAGACAGGGTTTGGACTGGACAACGGGATAGAAAATGATGCTGGTTAGGAGTGAGCTTCTTGGATCTAGTAGACACATGAGACTATGCGGGCAGCTCCTGTCTGGATGGGAGAGGAGAGGGCAGAGGGAGTCAGAAGCTGCCGGAATTTACACGAAAATAGACAGTGGAAAGAAGTAGTGTGCAACTAGTATATAGCAAGGTGTATATAAATTTTTGTATGAGAGACTGACTTGATTTGTAAACTTTCACTTAAAGCACAATAAAAAAAGATTACTGCCTTGGAAACCCTGTGGTGCGGGCAGTTCTACTGTTCTGTAGGGTCACTGTGAGTTGGAATTGACTTGATGGTAGTGGGTTTGGTTTTGATTTTAACTATCAAATACTTCATTTTAAGTCTCTTACCCCCTTCATATTAAAGTCAGATACTTAGACTTCATGCGACAGACCCATAAAAACTTGATCACACTTAAAGGGATTTTAGATTCAGGTCTAAGAATTATGTATACAAAGTAACTCTTTGTATAGAAGCAACTCTTTTATATAGATAGCTCTTACTTTAACTCTTCTGTGGGTGTATTGCAATTGCTTAAACTCCAGGGCTTTGCCTGTAGCACTGCTTTACTCTTCTCTTCCTTCCGTTTCGTTTTTAATAGTCTTGGTATATCTAGTTTGTGGTGCAGCTTGTCACATTCATCTTTTATAAGAGGAAATGGTTCAGAGCTTCTTCAAGATTAATCCCTCTGTCATGTATTATTACATTAGACAGTTGGCAGTTTATATATATAAATGGCTATTAGACATAATGTCATAGGAAGTTTCTAAGATTTGTATTCTAGACAGTGAATTTTTCTAAATGTCACAGGAACACTGTTGTTTGCCAGTTTTTCAAGTGTTCTCATGCCAAATCTTATTTAGAGATGTTTGATGTCTCTTATTCCAAGTTGACTATTAATATTTTCTCTTCTTTGTTTCAGATCCAAACATAGCATCCTCTGTCACTGCTAGAGTTGCCAGTTCACTGTCAGGAAAAATAGCTGATACCATTGAAAATAACCGGCCAAATGCACCACTGACATCTGTTCAAATCCATTTTATTCAGAACATGATACAGGAAACACTGGATGACTTTAGGTGGTTATTGAGAAATTACTCTTCTGTCTAGACCTTAGATTTTTTTTTTTTTAAATAGACATAAAACCAGAACTGTAAGTAATATTTGGTGGTTAACTGCTTTTGCCTGTGTTCTAGTGTCTATTCTAGTGTGTATAAAACCCGAAAAAACCTGATAAGTTTTGTTACTCTTAATGTACTGAGTTTATTGCTTATCAATCAGGAAAAAGCACATTCACCTAGGGTAAGTAATTGGTAACTTGGCAGGGACAGTCTAGAAGGTAGGTTACTATTGTGGATTTTTTTAATTATCAGGATGTGAACAGATTCTGGGAGTCTTAAATGGGGTTCTTAAAATGGAACATTTATAGATTATCTGTTAAGTATGCTATCTATGGACCTCTGGCAGCACAGTGTTTAAGAGCTTGGCTACTAACTAAAAGGTTGGCAGTTCAAATCTGCAGACTGCTCCTTGGAAACCCTATGAGGCAGATCTGCTGTGTCCTGTAGGGTCACTGTGAGTTGGAATCGACTCAACGGAGACAAGTTTTGATTTTTTGGTATGCTATAAAGCCCATAAACCAAACTCTTTGCCACTGAGTTGATTCCAACTCATAGCCACCCTATAGAACAGAGTAGAACTGCTCCAGAGGGTTTTTAGGGAGTGGCTGGTGGGTTTGAACCGCCGACATTTTGCTTAGCAGCCAAGCTCTTAACAACTGTGCCACCAGGGATCCTTGGTATGCTGTGTGTAATATAATGTAACATACGTTAAGAAGAAATTCTGAATACTTGCAGATAGAACACATTAGCATGTAACTGTTAATTTAAAAGACTCCTTGCCTAGATCGATCCTTGCGTTTCTCATTTTTTGAGTTTTGAACATTATATGAATATGTTCTACAACGCTGCTTCCTTTTACTAATCAGTTCAATAAATTTTGGAAGCTTTTTTTCAATTATCATAATCTTTTGTGTTTTTCCTATTTAACCTATAAACAAAAAACCATGGCCATCCAGTCAAATCTGACTCATTAGCAACCCTATAGAGTTTCCAAGGCTATAAATCTTTACCCAAGCAGACCACACATCTTTTCTCCCACAGAGCAACTGGCGGGTTTTAACCACCAACCTTTTGGTTAGCAGCTGAGCACTTTAACGACTGCACCACCAGGGCTCTTTTTTTCTCACCTATGGTCCCTTAATGTCCTAGCTCAGATTTGGGTAATCATGAGCAGAATTGTTGAAGAATACATGCAGTTTTTCTTGGTGCGTATTTTAAAATGTTTAAAATACATCTTTAAGTGTCAAAAAATATTTTTAAAAAAATCACCATTTTGACATTTACAATATGCCTAGTGTTTGTACCAGGTGCTAAGGATACAAAAGTGAATGATCTGCCAACAAAAGCATTATAGTTTTTCTGGGATAAGTACAGTCTGTTGCACAATAGTATGTGTTTCTTTAATGTGAATTAACTCATTTGTAAAAAAAATAAAAAAGGGCAGTGATGACAAGATGATAAGGAAGTTTTGTTGGTTCATATAGTAGCAGCCAAAACAAAATACACTAACACAGCTAAATGCAGCAAGCCGCATATCAATATCCATCTCTCCCTATTCATTTTCTCTTAACTTGGTTTGGCTCTGTGCTGTGTCAGAACTACTTTGTGACTGTGAGCATTTTGCCCTTCCCTCCATAACTGGAGAGATCCAATCCTTCCTTATACCTTCTATCCTCTTTCATCAAGTGACCACTTTTTTCAAGGTAAAGTCTTAAATTATTCAGTGTTTATTTACTAGACTTTTACTGTGTCTTTAACTGTGCTGGTATTTTTATTAAGATTTAATTGTATTCCTTAGTGCTCTGTTTACAGAGTTGTATAAATTTTGAGTGGTCTCCCTCAATCCATTTTCTCTTGAGTCCCGTTATTTTCAACACACAATTTTTTTTAAGTATGAGGTTTTTTGGGAATGCATATATATGGCAGAATAACAAATGGCTGGCTACAACTGATTAGCATACACCTTGAACAGAGTGATGTTCGAAACACAGAAGGGAAGCATTTTGTCTGCTGGCACAGATTTAGAAAGCTATCGTGGAAGAAATTTTATTTTACAATGAAACTTGTCGGAACAGCATGAGCAGATCGTACGTTCTGGGAGTGGCTGCCGAGAGAAGGGACCATGGCAAGAGATGAGGCCAGAGAGGTAGTTGTGACGGCCTTAACACATAGGTAGTGGAGAGTCATCAAAGCACAGGAATAACGTGGTGAGAGCTGTTTATTCATTTGTTCAACAACCATGTGAGCGTCGGTTCAGCACTGGCTTCAGATGATTTGAGGGCAGCAGGGGTTGGAATCTCAGTGCCGGAGAAACCCTGAAATCTTTATGTGCTTTACAGCCCAGCTAACAGCACTCTGGGTTGCTGGAGAGTGGCTTCATACCTTTTGCTCTCTAGTTCAGCTCCTAGCTTTGCATGCCTCAGGAGAGGGGTCTCACCCTGCTCCCAGCCCTGAGGGGTTGCAGTAGTTATGTGTAGTGAAGGCCTGCAGTGTCAGTGCGGAGTTTCTTTTTTATTCTGCCCTGCCCTCAGCCTTCAGCATGCCTGGGACACCTGTGCTTCATGGGATAGGGGCCTCAGCTCTTCTGCTCCTCCCTCAAGCATAGGCAGCCTCTGCTGGGGACTCAGTGGGACCCGTAGTGGCTCAGAGGATTTTTGTAAGTTGATGTACCAGCCCTCTGCCTGTAGGAGGCCTGCACAGCTGTACCTTGAGAGGGATAAGGTGAGGGGCTAGGAATGGGCTTTCTCATCCAAAGAGGGTGGCTGCCTCCTTCTCCATGTGGGCCCATGGTGGGTTAATTTCGGAGTTGAAGTCTGTGTATTTGTTTTCTGTTGTTCAGAGAAGATTTTTAAGTTTCTTCTGGCAACCAAATCTTGATCCTGTAGTTGCTGGGGTTCAGGCTTTGATAGGTCTAGTTTGCTTGTTTTTTTTTTTTTTCTTTGTTCCAATTTGCCTTTATTCCTATGGTTTAGTCCTAGCTCCTCTGGAGTATCAGCTGAATGTCTAGAGTATTCATCAAGCCTCTGTACTTTCATGGGTCTTGAACTTTAACCTCTGTTCCACCAGCACCTATAAGACTACCAAAATACCTTTTCTGTTCTTTACCAAAAACAAACCTATAGATGTCGAGTTTGACCCTCTGCTCTTTAGCTGCTACTTCATGTTTGGTTTACTGCTATCTCTTTTGTTTGTTTGTTTGTTTGTTTTTTAACCCAGTGTAGACATTGTTCTGTTGTTATGTACCTGAGGTATATTGCTTGTTGTTAGGCACTGTTGAGCCAGTTCCGACTTACAGCAACCCTATGCACAACAGAACGAAACACTGCTCGGCCCTGCGCCATCCTTACAGTCGTTGTTCTGCTTGAGCTCAGTGTTGCAGCCACTGTGTCAGTCCACCTCGTTGAGGCCTTCCTCTTTTCTGCTAACCCTGTACTTTACCAAGCATGATGTCCTTCTCCAGGGACTGATCCCTCCTGACAACATGTCCAAGGTATGTAAGACACAGTCTCACCATGCTTGCTTCTAAGGAGCATTCTGGTTGCTAAGACAGATTTGTTCATTCTTTTGGCCGTCTATGGTATATTCAATGCTCTTTGCTAACACAATTCAAAGGCGTCAATTTTTCTTTGGTCTTCCTTATTCATTGTCCTGCTTTCACATGCATATGATGCTATTGAAAATACCATGACTTGGGTCAGGTGCACCTTAGTCTTCAAGGTGACGTCTTTGCTTTTTAACACTTTAAAGAGGTCCTTTGCAGCAGATTTACCTAATGCAATGCATCGTTTGATTTCTTGACTGCTGCTTCCATGGCAGTTGATTTTGGCTCCAAGTAAAATGAAATCCTTGACAACTTCAGTCTTTTCTCCGTTTATCATGATGTTGCTTATTGGTCCAGTTGTGAAGATTTTTGTTTTCTTTATGTTGATGTGCAATCCATTCTGAAGGCTGTGGTCTCTGATCTTCATTAGTAAGTGCCTCAAGTCCTCTTCACTTTCAACAATCAAGGTCTTGTCATCTGCATAACGCGGGTTGTTAACGAGTCTTCCTCCAATCCTGATGCCCCCTTCTTCTTATAGTCCAGCTTCTCGTATTATTTGCTCAGCATACAGATTGAATAGGTATGGCGAAAGGATACAACCCTGACGCACACCTTTCCTGACTTTAAGCCAGTCAGTATCCCCTTGTTCTGTCCGAATAACTGCCTCTTGATCTATGTAAAGGTTCCTCATGAGCACAATTAAGTGTTCTGGAATTCCCATTCTTCTCAATGTTATCCATAATTTGTTATGATCCACACAGCCGAATGCCTTTGCGTAGTCAGTAAAACACAGGTAAACATCCTTCTGGTATTCTCTGCTTTCAGCCAGGATCCATCTGACATCAGCAATGATATCCCTGGTTCCACGTCCTCTTCTGAATCCGGCTTGAATTTCTGGCAGTTCCCTGTCGATATACTGCTGCAGCTGCTTTTGAATGGTCTTCAGCAAAATTTTGCTTGAGTGTGATGTTAATAATACTGTTGGATAATTTTAGAAAATTTCACCTAGTAGGGAAGATTAAATGAGTTCTTAAATTTAAATTGTTGAGGAACAGTGCCTGGGACATAGAAAATAAATGTCAGGTGTTATTTTTACTATGTAATAATAACTGTTTACATCCAATAATTTGAAACAATGAAAAATGTTTAGCTAGCTTCTTAAATGATCTAGAATTAAACTGTTACAATTCTAACAAGTATTTTGCATTCTTCTCTAGAGAAGCATGTCATCGGGACATTGTGAATTTGCAAGTGGAGATGATTAAACAGTTCCATATGCAGTTGGTATGTGTGACGTTGTAATTTAAATGAAAGTAGAGTTGTGTGGATCTAACGGATCCATTAAAGGGCAATATATTTTTTATTTAGTTGTAATATCTAGTTGCCAAGCTAAGTAAATAGGAGAGTTTTGGGGAACATAATAAATAAAATAGATATTAATTGCTCATCCTTCTTTTTAACCTTGTGATAGTTAAGGCTACTTTTTTACAACTTTTTTTTTTTTAGTATGTGAATTTTACCAATGATCTTGCATTTATATTAATAAAGATATAAGGGCAGTTAAGTACAAGAAATATTACTTAGCTAGTTAATTGAACATGAGAGAAATGACAGCTGAAAGTATATAAAATGTAGCTTGCCAGATAAACAGCAGCAATTTAACAAAGATTTTCCCCCCTTTTCTAGAATGAAATGCACTCTTTGCTAGAAAGATATTCAGTGAATGAAGGGTTAGTGGCTGAAATCGAAAGACTACGAGAAGAAAACAAAAGACTACGTGCTCACTACTGAAATTTCCGTGGATACCTTCATACTTTGTAATTCGGGATGTTTCTGGCAACGCAGAACTATACTAATCAGTATTGTTTATATGCTTCTGGAGAATTTTGTTTTCATGTAAAAGGGTGATGATGGGCTTTTGCACAAATTGCTATTTCATCTTTCCTGTTAAAAATATTTATATTTTTATATTAGACGCAGTGCACAATGTTACCTGCCTAATAGGAAAGTCAACAGGATCTTTATTTTCTGAAAGCTTTAGCTATACACTAAGTGTCCTTTTTCATAAGAAGAAAAGTGTGCATTAAAAAAAATTGGTTATTTGTACTTTCTAATCACCTTTTTTTTAACAGATATATTTTTGATTGACAAATTGCCTTTCAGTTTTTTTGGAGGCGTATGAAAGTTAAAGAGTTTGATATGCCTTCTATTTTTATGGAAAAAGTACTTTTATAATGGCAATTGGAGTTTCTAAGCAATTGAATAATAAACACAGGGCCGGTGAGTAATTATTTTGTTAACTCGATGAAGTCAAGCATGACCGTTATTTATTGTACATTTGACAAGACAATTTTTGGAATTTTTAATTGCACAAATTAAATTATATCTATTGTATGTATGTTAGTGTATTGTATTTCTGACAGCTTTCTACTCCTAGTTGAGAATTTTTTTGTTAAGTTCACTTTACCTATGAAAAACTCTCTTAAGGGCTTTTAAGATTCAACCAGAGCTGCATATCTGCCACTTATCTCATAAATTCATAACATGCATATTCTACTGTGACATTTCAATCAACATGATTCAACTTAAAACCATTGAAAATTTCGTATTGTGTATTAAGTACTGAAGTATTGCCATTTTTTCTCTGAAATGTGAAGTGTGGATTGTTTGGTTTCTGTCATTAACTTTGTGTGCTATGTGTACTATTTTTATATTCCTGGCCTTAACAAAATTCTTTTGAAAGGTTAGTTATCACAAGAATTTCCACCTTTTTTATCGTGGGTGGATATATACAGCTACCTGCTGTGACCTGCAGTTCCAGTGGCATAAGATGAGGGGAGCTGCTGTCTTTTTTACCTTCTTTGTTCCAAAGATTTAAAGTCTGTGTGTTATATACGGTGCTCATATCCAATTTTGACTTCTGAGCTGAAAATATGTACTAAAAAAAAAAAAAAATTAGCTAGCTTACTAACTTTATGGTGTTCCAAAGTGATAGAAATTTTTAAGGATATATTTAATAACTAAACATACTAATAATTACTTAAAGAAATGGAAACGGGAATACTACTTTTTTCCATTGCAGCTCAGAGAATGCATGTGTATTAAAGCATAAAGGGGCGCTAATGTGATCCTTTTCCTGACAGATTATAAAAGCATTATGACTTGTAACAAGTTTCCTTATATATCATTATTGAACAGGTTCAGAAGACATAAATATTAGTGTGTTTTGCCTACATGCTGTATTCAAATCTATTATTTTTCTTTTGTCTTTTTTCTATAAATCCACATATGTGTACTAAAAGGGGTGGGATAAATAAAACAACTTTAGTAACTTTAAATGTATATAGATGGATCATTTTTGTCATGAAATTTAAAAGCTAAATAAAAAGCTAAAGTACAAAAAATAAAATTTTATATGGTAAAATGGGAGACTTGAAATTGGACTTTTGCCTCTGGCCAAGATGAAATAATAGGTATTGGACTTCACTTTTCTGCTTTAAAAAAAAAAAAAGACAATAACTAAATGGTTTTCAAATATTGGACATCAGGTGGCACAAGACATTGATCCCTGAGAGAAGGAAATAAATGAGACCCAGGAAACCAGCAAACACCAAGGCACATTATAGTAAAATTGCCTAATACTAGTGACAAAGGAAAATTCTATAAAAGCAGCCAGAGAAAAAAAAATACAGAGGAATAAAGATACGAATTTTGCAGACAGTAGTGCACTGAAAGAAAAAAACTTATAATTCTATACCCAATGAAAATATCTTTCAACAACAAAAGTCATGCAAAAACTTTTGCAGACCTAGAACTGCTGAAAGAATTCAACACATGCAGACTGCACTATTAACAGGAAATGTTAATGAATGCCTTTAATCAGAAGGCAAATGATACCAAATAAAAAACTGCATCTGTGCAAAGTAATGAAGAGTACTAGAAATGGAAAGTATGTGAGGAAATATAAAAAACTTTTTTTCTTATTTTAAATTTTCTTTAAAAACATCATTGATTATTTAAAGCAAGAAATAGGTACACCCACTACTCACTTATTGACTGTCTCGTTTCCCAACATTTCGCATTCATGACAATACTAAAAAAATGTACTCTCCGACTATTTTGTACATTAATGACGAGCCAAGGCAAGAGGAGGAGGAGGAAGGTGAAGTGTGTGAGAGGAATAAGCCATGTAGGCTGCTGTCGATTTGTAACACCTGGGTTTGGACAGAGGAGCTGGGCTGGGCCCGCAGTGAGCATGTGGTGTGCAGGAGGCAGGGGCAGCTGGGCCACAAGGAGGTGGCAGGAGCCAGGGCTGCGAAAGACGGGGAGGAGTTCAGAAGTCTCTTCTTCCAGAGGCCCCTCTGCCACCTCTGCAGCCTCCACATGACCTAGGTGCCAGGCCTCACCTGCCCACAGGCTCGGGAGCTACTCACTGCTGAGGCCTGTTGCCAGGGCTGGTGGAGCAGGAAGGTAGAAAGGCTAGGAGCGGGGGTCCATGCAGAGGCCCGGAGTGCAGCCAGGTAGGTGAAGGTAGGTTCTGTTGCTTCAGGGGCGTTGGGCAACCCCCAACCACCACCACCCCAATCTCAATGGACTCTACGGTGGAGAAGGTGTGGTGGGGAAGGGGAGCCCACCATGCCACGTGCATCCTGAGACACGCCAGGGACAGGGCCCTGATTCTTGAATAACACTAATTTTTGCGTAACGACCTGGCCTTTGGAACTGAACCATGTGGATAAGCGAGGAGTGGGTGTAGTAATAGCAAAGTGAAATGTTTAACAACTGTATCATCAAGGATGAGGGGAGGGAAATTGAAATATACTGCTCTAAAGTTCTGATGCTTACTGCCTTGTAATTTTTTATTGAAAGCCGGACATGATGTATCAGGTAAAAAGAAACGGGGGTATATAGATCTTTGGTGTGTGGTTTTATGTTTTTGGATAGTAGTCAAAAAACAAACCAGTTGTACTTTTTTATTTATTGTGACTTTGAAGAGTATAACATGTATATATGACTTTTAAGGTCTAATATAAATGATATATCCTCTTCTTGGGCAATTCAATTGAAAACTTTATTTATACCCTTTCTGACGTAGGCACTATTGTGTATTCTAATTCTCTCTGCGTTTTACAGCATGCTAGTCATTATATTTGTTGTATCCAGTCAATATTCATTTAGGTTTGAGCACATATTTACCCTTGTGTATTGTTTTCATTTCTTCCTGTGTGAGCTTCAACACAGGATCATTTTTCTTCTGCCTTCAGTGCAGGTCCACTGATGACAAATTCTCTGCATTTGTTTATCTGAAAATATCTTTATTTTAAATTCGTTTCTGAAAAAATATATTCTCTGGATATGGAAACACAGACTGTTATTTATTTTCATCACCTGAAAAATATTGATAGTCTTGTGGCTTCCATTATTCTTGAGAAATCCCCTGTCAGTCTTATTGTTGCTCCTGTGAAAGTAATACGCCTTTTATTCCTATATGTGTTTACAGATTTTCTCTTTGCCTTTAGTTTTCAGAAGTTTCACTTTAAAATGCCTAAGTTTGCATATGTTTTTAATTTTTTATACTTAAGGCTCATAGTGCTCCTTGAATCTGTGGCTTGATACCCATCATTATTTTGGAAAAACACCATTGTTTTACATATTTTTACACATTATTTTTCCCATTTGTTCTTTCCTCTCCTGGATTTCTAATTAAATATTTTCTCTCTTCTGTAACGTCTGTCTTTTTGTCACTTTTATCTTCAATGCCTGTCCTTTAACCTCCTTTTCAGCCATACTGATTTTCTCTTCAGTTATGTCTAATTTACTGCTCAACTAATCTGGTTAAGCTTTTAATTCCACTACGATGATTAAGGTTGTGTGTCACCTTGGCTGGGCCATGATTCTCAGTGGCTTGGCAGTTATGTAATGATGTAGTTTGGTAGTTATATAGTTTGGCAGTTGTGTAATGATGTAGTCATCATGATATGATCTGATGTGATCAGCCAATCAGCTGTAAGGGGAGTTTTCTCACGGTTGTGGCCTGCATCCAATATATATGTGGATGTTTTAGCTAAGTTCATTAGTCTGCTCTGGATCTTGCATCCAGCTCATCAACATCTTACCTCCAGTTTTGGGGACTTGAGCCAGTGGTCTGCCATACTGCCTGCCAATCTCAGGATTTGTCGGCCTCTGCAGCCTGTGAGCCAGCAGCCTGCCATATTACCTGCCAGTCTTGGATTCATCAACCTTCACAGCCCGTGAGCCAGTGGCCTGTGGTCTGACCTGCTGGTCTTGAGTTTGTCAGCCCCCGTAGCTGTTGGGTCTGGAGAAGGCTCCAGCCTGACACCTACCCATGTACTTGGGACTTGCCAGCTTCTAAAACTGCATGGGCCATTTCTTTGAGATAAACCTCTGTCTCTCTCTCTATGTATATATGTGTGTGTATAAAAAATCTAAACCATTGCCATTGAGTTGACTCTGACTCACAGCGACCCAATAGGACAGAGTAGAACTGCCCCATAGGATTTCCAAGAAGCAGCTGGTGGATTCAAACTGCTGACCTTTTGGTTAGCAGCTGAGCTCTTAACCACTGCCTCACCAGGTCCCCATATGCCTATCTATATATGTGTATGTGTGTGCATATATATATATATATATATATGCACACACATACATATATATACATGTATAAATCAAACCCGTTGCCATTGAGTCAATTCTAACTCAGCGACCCTATATATGCATATATAAAAATATATATATATACAAGTATGTATGTCTATGTGTGTGTGTGTGTGTGTGTATATATATGTGTGTGTGTGTGCTTCACTGGTTTTTCTTTAGAGAACCCTGCCTAAGATATTTGGTATTGGCAGAGTAGGGTGCTGCTGTAACAGGTACCTAAAATGTGGAAGCAATTCTGATGAGGGCACATTAGGAAGTGAGAGGTAGAGAAAAGTCTCCATCATCTTAGAGAATACACGTGGTGCCAGCAAAAGAATAGTGCTAGAGATGTGCTTCCGGTGAGGCTCTAAAAGAAAATGATGAACATGTGAGTGGACAATGGAAGAAGGGTGGTGCTTTTTATGCAGTGGCAAAGAACTTGTCTGAGTTATATTCAAATGTTTGGTGCAAGGTAGAACTTGTAAGTGATGAACTTAGTTATCTGGCCGATGAGATTTCTAAGCAAGATCTTCAAGGGGCCATGGGGCTTCTCCTTGCCACTTATAGTAAAATGTGAGAGGAAGGAGATTGACTTAAAAATGAACTGTGCAAAGCCAGACTTACTGGACCAGTAGAGACTAGATGAATCACCAAGACTATCACCCTGAGATACTCTTTAAACTCGGAACTGAAACCACTCCCAGAGGTCACCTTTCAGCCAAATAACAGATTGGCTCATGAGTATTGTGCTTCTCAAAATAATCATCTAGATGAAAGTAGTTAATATTTACCCTAGACCAAAGATGAGAAGGCTACGGGGGATAGGGAAGCTAGATTAATGGAAACAGAGCAACCAAAATGGAGATGACGAGAATGCTGATCTGTTGTGAAGAATGTAACCAATGTCACTAAACAATATGTATAAAAAAAAATTATTAAATGAGAACCTGACTTCCTGTGCAAGCCTTCACCAAAAACACAGTAAAATATTTTTTTAAAAAATGAACTGTGTAAAATGGAAACAAAGATTTGGAAAATTCTGTTATACAAACTAGACACTTGTCCCAGAATTTTCACCATGGATGTGGCTATACAATCTTTTGTTAAAGGTACTAAGCGTCTGACTGATGGATCTAGCCAACTACCATAGCAGGAAATCCATCAGCTTAGACCGAAGGGGGCAGGGAAAGAACAAAATTCAAAGAATGCTGCCTGCCTCTTGGAATTCTACAGGCAGGAAACAGGACAAAGGAGCTACATCTATTGTACTCTAAGAAAAGGACCATCCCTGGAGCAGCTCGTAGATCAGCAGGAACTGTTGGAAGGAGCACGGGAAGCAGGGCCTTCTTGGTTTCAGTTGGTGGTGCCACAGTCTCCTGGATCTCCTAGGTTTCCAACAGCCGGATATTTGCTAACTCAGTTCTGGAGTGTGGGGCCACTGTTAAGTTGTGCCAGAGGGATGGGGCTGCATGCTCAAGGTGCAGAAGAATGAGGCCCGTCAGGGCTGAGGGAATGGAGTCGCCACTCAAATGGACTAGGAAAATGGGGCCACCCAAAGCCAAAGGAGCAGAGTTGCCATTCCAGTGAGCCTGAAAGGTGGAGCTGAAGCTCGGGGCTGAGGGGCCTCCACCCAGAATCCAGAGGGCACGACTAAAACCCAGAGTATGGAGGGCAGGGCCATTGCCTAAATGATCTTAAAAAAAAAAAAAAAAATCTTAGAGGAGATTATTTTCAAGCCTTGAAAGCTGATATAATTTGTTCTACTTGGTTCTGGACTTAATTGGTGCCTGTTATCCCTTCTTTGCCTCCAGTTTCTCCCATTTATCATGGAAATGTCTATCTTGTGCCTGTTTCACCATTGCTCTTTGGAAACGGATAACTTGTAGTCTAGATTTCACAGGTCCGCAGATGAAGAGGAATTTTGCACCAGGATGGAATATGCCTAACGTGTCACCCATATTTGATTGAGATGATTCAGAAGGTGAGAATTTGGATTGGGAGTTGATTTTAGACTTTCGGGATGATGTGATGGGGTGAATGTGTTTTATATGTGACAAGGACGTGAATTTTTTTTTTTTTAAATAATTTTGTGCTTTAAGTGAAAGTTTACAAATCAAGTCAGTCTCTCACACAAAAACCCGTATACACCTTGCTACACACTCCCAATTACTCTCCCCCTAATGAGACAGCCTGCTTTTTCCCTGCACTCTTTTCGGTGTCCTTTTCGCCAGCTTCTAACGCCCTCCACCCTCTCATCTCCCCTCCAGGCAGGAGATGCCAACATAGTCTCAAGTGTCCACCTGACCCAAGAAGCTCACTCCTCACCAGCATCCCTCACCAACCCATTGTCCAGTCCAATCCATGTCTGAAGAGTTCGCTTTGGGAATGGTTCCTGTCCTGGGCCAACAGAAGGTCTGGGGGCTATGACCACCAGGGTCCTTCCAGAAGGACATGAATTTTTGGGAGCCAAAGTGTGAAATGTTACGGATTGAGTTGTGTCGTCCCCCCCGCCTCAATGTGTTGTAAATCCTAACCTCTGCCTGTGGTTATAATCCCATTTGTGAATGGGTTTTGTTATGTTTATGAGGCAAGATTAGGGTGTGCCTTGAATTCATCTCTTCTGAGATATAAAAGAGATTAAACAAGCTGGCAAGAGAAGCAGTGACAGGAGGAGACATGCCAACCCACATGAAGATCACGCGGAGCAGAAACTCAGAAGAGAGGAGGACCTTCCTCCAGAGCTGGCACAGAGAAAGCCTTCCTCTAGAGCTGGCACCCTGAATTCAGACTTCTAGGCTCCTAAATTGTAGGAGAATAAATTTCTGTTCATTAAAGCTACCCACATGTGGTGTTTTTGTTATAGCAGCACTAGATAGCTAAGAGAAGGACGTATTTTTCAGTTTAAATCTTATAATTTATTTTCTTAAGCATTAATCTTAGGTATTTTAAAGTCTATATCTGATAACTCTAACATCTGGATACCCTATGCATCTCTGTTATGTTATCTCAGTTTTGGGTCATATTGTGCCTTCTTAAATATTTTTTATTGAGCAACTGACACTGTTTACAAAAAAATGTAGAAACATATTTTGAGTCTCTGGATGCTATTATATTCTTACAGAAATTTACTTTCACTGTGGCAGCTAGGCTAGGGGAATGAGCAATCCTGTGTCACCTAATCTAATCACGGATTGAAGTGATTCCAATTTGAGTTTAAGTCCCTGGTTTATCTTTATTTTGAAGTATAGCTCTTCAGAACTCCTACACAAGTAACGAGTGTGTTACATGTTTTTGTTTTTGCCAAGCATGCACAGCACCCTCCTTGGTGAGTCATAGAGCCCTGGTAGCACAGTGGCTAATAGCTCGACGGCTAACCAAAAGTTTGATGGTTCGAACCCACCAGCTACTCCTTGGAAACCCTAAGGGAGCAATTCTACTCTGTCCTATAGAGTCTCTATGAGTCAGAACGGACCAGATGGCAATGGGTTTGGTTTTTTGGTTTGGTGACTCATGAACTCCAATTATTGTCTGTTCATCTCTGTAGGTTTTTCGAAAGATCTGCTTCTTCTCAATTGCCGTTTTTGAATTGGTAGTTGGCCCAAGAGGAAAACCAGCCCCAAATGTCAAGTTTACTTTGGGTTTTTGTCCTGGACCTTTGCGCTTTGATTCTTTACTGCCCTGGTAGAACTGTGAGGCCTTTTTTTTTTTTTTTTTTAAATCAGTATCAGTTAATTATTTCTATGCTAATACTGGAAAACAAAACACCCTCAAAATGCAGTGGTTTAAAACAGCAATCATTTATTCTTGCTCACAGACCTGTGGTTGAAAGTTGTGCTTCATGCTGCAGGTTTGTAGATCAGCTAAGGAAGCTCTGAAGAGGAATCTGGGAGAAGCTCTTCTCCTGGTTATGGCAAGAGGACATGCCCAGCCACACAAGCTGGATCAGGCTGCTGCTTGATTACATTTGATAACATCCCATTGCCCAAACCCAGGGACTTGGTTGGTCCCAAAATCAAGGGTTGGGAAAATTACTCAATGAGTTCAAGGGCGAGGGAGTATTTTTGATTAACAATCTAATTCATCATACCTTAAAACACATTGCTTAAAAAAAAAAATTTTTTTTTTCCCCCCGAGATTTTCTTGTCATTCTCAGAGGGAGGGTTTGGCTGCTATTTGCTAGATCCACATTAATGAATTCTGGTTTTTAAAAATCCAATCTGACAATTTTTGCTTCTTAATTGAATAGTTGAATTGTGACTAATGGTATATTTTTGAGGCACCTGGGTGGCGCAAACGGATTGCACTCATCTCCTAACCTAAACATTTGCAGTTTGAATCCACCCAGCAGTGCTGTGGAAGAAAGGGGATCTGCTTTGGTAAAGATCTTCTAGGAAAACCCTGTGGAATAGTTCCACTCTATAACACATGGGGTCACCATGACCCGGAATCAACTTCACAGCAACGTGTTTGTTTTCATATATTTGGATTGTTTCTACTGTATTGTTTTGTACATTCTATTTGTCTTCTTTTTTTTTTAAGCTATTTTCCTCTTAGATTACTTGAGTTTTTGTTTTTCTTCTTTTATTTCATTTATTTACTGGTTTGTAAGTTTCTCACAGCTTTTTTTCTGTTGGTTGTCAGCGCTTTTCTGAACTGTACAAGAACTTTTGAACATTTTAACTGTTTATCCTTCTCTCTCTGTCAACTCCTTTGCTATTGTTGTCTGGTGTTTTGGTTCTTTTTTTCCCTTTACACCTAGAAATTAAAAAAAAAAATTAGGTGATGTTAATATTATTGTTGTTGTATACTGACTGATTTTTTTTTATATACTGACTGACTTCCCTAAGTTTATATCAATTTCTTTTCTCAATTCCTTCTTGCTATACTTGAGCAGTTAGTCTCCAGCATGGCCCTAATGATCCCTACTTTCTTATATTTATGATAATTTTACACAAATAATGTATTATGTGTTCTTTTGCCAACCATATATGGGCATGCTATATCAAAACTGTTTTGCTTAATTTCATCATGTCCATGCTTGTTGTTAAGTGCCATTGAGTCAGTTCCGACTAATAGTGACCCTATGTACTACAGAACGAAACACTGCCCAGTCCTGTGCCGTGCTCACAATCGTGTTATTTTTGAGCCCATTGTTACAGCCACTGTGTCAATCCATCTCATTGAGAGTCTTCCTCTTTTTCACTGACCCTCTACTTTACCAAGTGTGATGTCCATCTCCAGGGACATGATAACATGTGCAAAGTATCTAAAACATAGTCTCAAGATCCTTGCTTCTAAGGAGCATTCTGGTTGTACTTCCTCCAGGACAGATTTGTTCGTTCTTTTCGCAGTCCATAGTATATATTCAATATTCTTCACCAACACAGCAATTCAAAGGTGTCGATTCTTTGGTCTTCCTTATTCATCATCCAGCTTTCACATGCATATGATGCAATTGAAAATACCATGGCTTGGGTCAGGCACACCTAGTCTTCAAGGTGACATCTTTGCTTTTCAACACTTTAAAGAGGGCTTTTGCAGCAGATTTGCCCAGTGATGCATCTTTTGATTTCTTGACTGCTGCTTCCATGGGTGTTGACTGTGGATC
Source organism: Loxodonta africana (assembly GCF_030014295.1). Lineage (NCBI taxonomy): Eukaryota > Metazoa > Chordata > Mammalia > Proboscidea > Elephantidae > Loxodonta > Loxodonta africana. Next base: position 34,704,293 of record NC_087345.1, on the reverse strand, counting down.
CAAGTAAAATGAAATCCTTGACAACTTCAATATTTTGTTCATTTGTCATGATCTTGCTTATGGGTCCAGTTGTGAGGATTTTGGTTTTCTTTATGTTGAGGTGTAATCCATACTGAAGGCTGTGGTCTTTGATCTTCATTAGTAAGTGCTTCAAGTCCTCTTCAGTTTCAGCAAGCAAGATTGTGTCATCTGCATAATGCAGGTTGTTAATAAGTCTTCCTCTAACCCTGATGTCCCATTCTTCTTCATACAGTCCAGCTTCTCGGATTATTTGCTCAGCATACAGATTGAATAGGTATGGTGAAAGGATACAACCCTTTTCTGACTTTAAACCATGCAGTATCCCCTTGTTGTGTCTAAACAACTGCCTCTTGATCTATGTAAAGATTCCTCATGAGCACAATTAAGTGTTCTGGAATTCCCATTCTTCACAATGTTATCCATAGTTTGTTATGATCCACATAGTCAAATGCCTTTGCATAGTCAATAAAACACAGGTAAACATCTTTCTGGTATTCTCTGCTTTCAGCCAGGCTCCAAATGACATCAGCAGTGATATCCTTGGTTCCACATCCTCTTCTGAATCCGGCCTGAATTTCTGGCAGTTCCCTGTAGATATACTGCTGCAGCCGCTTTTGAATGATCTTCAGCAAAATTTTGCTTGTGTGTGACATTAATGATATTTTTGGATAATCTCTGTATTTGGTTGGACCACCTTTCTTGGGAATAGGTCAGTTGGCCATGTAGCTGTATTCAAAATTTCGTGGCATAGACGAGTAAGCACTTCCAGCACTGCATCCATTTGTTGAAACATCTAAATTGATATTCCGTCAATTCCTGGAATCTTGTTTTTTGCCAATGCCAATGCCTTCAATGCAGCTTGTACTTCTTCAGTACCATCAGTTCCTGATCATATGCTACCTCTTGAAATGGTTAAATATTGACCGTTTCTTTTTGATATAATATCCTTGTGTATTCCTTCCACCTTCTTTTGATGTCTCCTGAGTCGTTTAATATTTTCCCCGTGGAATCCTTCACTCTTCCAACTCAAGCCTTCAATTTTTTCTTCAGTTCTTTCAGCTTGAGAAACACCGAGCATGTTCTTCCCTTTCGGTTTTCTATCTCCAGCTCTTTGCACGTGTGATTATAATGCTTTTCTTTGTCATCTGGAGCTGCCCTTTGAAATCTTCAGTTCGGTTCTACTACTTCATCATTTCTTCCATTTGCTTTAGCTACTCGACATTCAGGAACAAGTTTCAGAGTCTCTTCTGACATCCACTTTGGTCTTTTCTTTCTTTCTTGTCTTTTTAATGACCTCTTGCTTTCTTCACATATGATATACTTGATGTCATTCCACAACACGTCTGGTCTTCAGTCATCAGTGTTCAACGTGTCAAATCTATTCTTGAGACGGTCTGTAAATTCAACTGGGATATACTCAATGTTGTACTTTGGCTCTCATGGACTTGTTTTAATTTTCTTCAGTTTCAACTTGAACTTGCATATGAGCAATTGATAATCTGATCCACAGTGGGCCCTTGGCTTTGTTCTGACTGATGATATTGAGCTTTTCCATTGTCTCTTTCCACAGATGTAGTTGATTTGATTCCTGCATATTCTGTCTGACAAGGTCCATGTGTATAGTTACCAGTTAAGTTGGTGAAAAAGGTATTTGCAGTGAAGAAGCTGTTGGTCTTGCAAAATACAGTCATTCGATCTCTGGCCTCTTTTCTATCACCAAGGCCATATTTTCCAACAAACAGAAATGTTTGACTCTCTCATTCTATCCTTTATTTTTTCATCTTCCAACTTTCTCAATGCTGGATTTTTAGGGTTTTTTTTTTTTTAATACATTTTACAGGTTGCTTATTTTTTCTCCAGCTGTGCCTAATCTGCTGTTTAACCTATCCACAGAATTTTTAGTTTTAAAGGCATTTTTCACTTCTAAAAGTTCTCTTTAGTTCTTTTTCATATCTACAGTCGGAATTGACTCGACGGCATTGGGTTTTTTTTTTTTTACCAGTAATTTTGATAGTTTCTTGTGGCCTGCTTATTTTCAAAATTCAATATTTTATGTCTTTAAATATTTAATTTACGTGTATGTTTTAAATTCTGTATCTGATAATTCCAGTATCTGAAGGTATGGGTAAGAGAGTACAATCTTAATTTTTCATTTTTTGCCTTTGTACCTTTTCCCTCATGGTCATTTGTTTCTTTGAAGGTTCGGTAAATTTTGATTGTGGATTTGTGGGGTTTTTTAGTACTACTATGAGAGAATTCTGAGGGAGTCCCTGGGTAGTGCATATGGTTAAGTGTTCAGCTGCTAACTGAAAGGCTGGCAGTTTGAGTTCTGCCAGAGGTGCCATGGAAGAAAGGCCTGATTATTTGCTTCCAAAAAATTAATTATTGAGAATCATGGAATCCGCATGAATTGTAATCAAACTGATGACGACTGATGGTGGTGGTAGAAGGAGGGGATGCTTCCCCCTGGAGAAGATTTGTGATTTTTCTTCTGCTGAGATGTTGGGGTTGCTATAGAACAGAGAAGAAATTGAAATTTTTTTTTTCAAGGATTTCATTTCACTTGGATCCACAATCAACACCCATGGAAGCAGCAGTCAAGAAATCAGAAGACTAATTTCATTGGGCAAATCTGCTGCAAAAAGCCTCTTTAAAGTGTTAAAAAGCAAAGATGTCACTTTAACGACTAAGGTGCATTTGACGCAACCCATGGTGTTTTCAGTCACCTCATATGCATGTGAAAGCTGGGCAATGAATAAGGAAGACCGAAGAGCTGATGCTTTTGAATTATGGTGTTGGGGAAGAGTATTGAATATACCATGGATTGCCAAAAGACTGAACAAATCCATCTTGGAGGAAGTACTGCCAGAATGTTCTATGTCTCACATATTTTGGACATCTTATTAGGAGGGACTGGTCCCTGGAGAAGGATGTCATGCTTGGTAGAGTAGAGGGTGAGCAAAAAAGAGGAAGACCCTCAAAAAGATGGATTGACACAGTGTCTGTAACAACGGGCTCAACCATAGCAATGATCATGAGGATGGCACAGGACTGGGCAGTGTTTCATTCCGTTGTACATGGGGTCACTGAGTTAGAACTGACCAGACAACAACAACATCAAACCAGGACTATTTTATCCCCCTTTAAGAATCTCTGACTTAATGATATGTTTGCAGGTTTCTCTCTCTGAACATACCTGCCTGGGATTGAATCTTGGATCCAGCATTAATAGTTGTGTATCTTTGGGAGGTGTTATGGATTGAATCGTGTTACCTAAAAATGTGTGTCAATGAGAATCATGTGGGCCATGACTCCCAGTATTGTGTGGTGGTTCACCATTTTGTCATCTGATGTGATTATCTCATGTGTTGTAAATCCTAACCTCTATGGTGTCAACGAGGCAGGATTAGAGGCAGTTATGTTAATGAGGCAGGACTCAGTCTACAGGATTAGGTTGTATCTTGAGTGAATCTCTTTTGAGGTATAAAAGAAAGAATCAAGCAGAGTGGAGAGGGACTTCCTAACACCAAGAAAGAGCTGAGAGCAAAGCACATCTTTTGAACCCAGGGTCCCTGTGCTGAGAACCTCCTAAACCAGGGTAAAATTGATGACAAGGACCTTCCTCTAGAGCTGACAGAGAAAGCCTTCTCCTAGAGCTGGCACCCTGAATTCGGACTTCTAGACTCTTAAACTGTGAAAGAATACATTTCTGTTTGTTAAAGCCATGCACTTGTGGTATTTCTGTTATAGAAGTAACTACATCACTAAGACAGATGGGTTACTTACCCTATTTGAGACCTCAGTGCCTTCATCTGTAAAATCAGGGTGATAATAATACTTACCTCATAAGATGGTGGCAAAGTGATTTGAATATTTCATAGCACATACTCAATGCTCCATATATGTTAACTATAATTAAGATGATGATTCTACAATGGGTCCATGGGATTTAGCAACATGGAAGCCAGTTTTAGGGGAGTGGTGCTTGCAAAAACCAGAAGGAGCTGGTCAAACAGTGAATAAGAATTTCTGCTTCAGACAAAAAGTTGGACAAGAAATTCTAAAAGACCTTCCTGCTACAAAATAACTAAATCCTGAATAAATGATATTTTTAAGCATTGATGGGCACACAGAAAATGTGAGAAATCTCTAAGCATCCATCTTTCAAAAACAAATGCCAACATCACTCTAATTATTCCAGCTCATTCTCTTCTACCTATACTTTATAATTTTAATTATTTTAAAGTTGTTAAGGTTTGTCTTGAATGGCCCAGAATATTGTCTATCTTGGTGAATGTTCCATGTATACTTGGAAAGGATAACTAGTCTATGTTGTTGGGTGGTGTGTGCTCTAAATGTCAATCAGGTCTAGTAGTTTTATAGGATTGTTCATACCTTTTGTATCTGTACTGGTTTTTTGTGTTTTTTTTTTTTTTTTGGCTACTTGTTCTATTAGTTACTGAGAGAGGAGTGTTGAAATTTCTAACTACAGGCAGTCCCTGGGTTAGGAATGAGATCTGTTCGTAAGTGTGTCTTTAAGAATCTGTAGGTAAGTCAGAACAGGTGCATACGGTTTTTATTTAAACCCTGGTGGTGGTGTAGTGGTTAAGAGCTACGGCTGTTAACCAAAAGGCTAGCAGTTCAATTCTACCAGGGGATCCTTGGAAACCCTGTGGGGCAGTGGTACTCTGTCCTGTAGGTCACTGTGAGTCAGAATTGACTCAATGGCAACAGGTTTAGTGCAAGAAAAGGCTCGAAGCCTTTCCAATGATTTAAAAGCTGCTCGAGCAGCAAGTGAACGTGATTGTGATGAAGAATTTGATGCAAGTAGGAGTTTGTTCAGTTGTTTCAAAGTGAGGACAAATTTAGATGACATTAAAGGACAAGTAAGAGCTGTCTGTAAGTCGGACATTCATAACCAAGGGACTTACTATATCATTGTGGATTTGACTATCTCCTTTCAGTTCTATCAGTTTTTGCTTCATATATTTTGGAGCTCTGTTATTAGGTGCTTACATTTAGGATTGTAATGCCCTCTTGGAGAATTGACCCCTGTACATAATGTCTTTCTTTAGGCCTCTGGTAATACTTCTTATTCTGCAGTTTATTTTCTCTGATACTGGCATAGCTACTCTGGTTTTATTTTGATTAATATTAGCATGGTAAATCTTTTCCATCCTTTTGCTACAGAATTAAAATATGTAACAGATACCATATACCAAAAATGAAATCATTATTCAGTTCCTAAAGTTCTAAGACATTTTCCCTCCATGGAAAATGTGAGTCTAAACATACTATCTCTTTATCTTTGTATTTCTGTAGTATTTAGAAGCTCTTTGTATGTATGATTAATATGTTGGATGTGATAATTTAATATATAAAATAATTCTTTGCTGGAAATAATTTAGATCAGGTGCAGTGATTATCTACAGTACTAACTTGTTCAGCATTCTGTTAACTAAACTATAAAATAGTATATCTAGTCATTTTTTTTTTAGTCATTGAGGCATTGCCTATAAGTCACTTATATAACTTGTATCTGAATATTAATAATAGCTAATATTTATTAAGCATATATATGCCAAGAACTGTGTTAACTGCTTTACATACATAATACCTATCACTTTCCCCCATTTATAGATGAGGATAGTAGAAAGGAGAAGGGCTAGTAACTCCCCCAAACTCTCACAGTAGGTGGCACAGCCAATAACTCAGATCTGACCACAAAATCCAGGAACTGAGCTCTGGGTTATATTTCCTTTTCTCACTCTCCCTGTATCCATACCCAGCTAACTCACAGAACCATGAGAATAAATGCTATTGTTGGTTACAACTGAGATATTGTGGATGTTTGTTATGCAATAATAGCTAACCAATATGGAAAGTGGTACCTAGAAGCAAGGTAGTGCCATAACAAAAACCTTAAATAGGTGGCATTTGTTTCGGGACCAGGCGGAGTGCAGTGAAGAAACTCTTAGAGAAGTCTAGATAAAATGGTGATGTGTCATATAGTGATGAAACATTTAATAAAACAGTCACTTGCCGTTGAGACAGAGCCCCCACAGTGTTGTATTAAAAACCCTGATTCCTTTGCTGGGCTCCCCCCGACCCCAGCTTTGCATTTGAATCTTGCTTTTGCTTGGAGGTTATATGTAAACCCCACTGTACCTGCACAGTATGATAAAGAATGTTGCTGACATAATTTTTATGAAGTCTCTACCTGTAAAGCCTTTTAAAACTAACTTGTCTGCCTGCCCTTGGCGAGCAGTCTTGGCAGCAGCAACTCCACCTGATTCCTTTCCTAGTACAATGAAATAAAGGTGCTTTTCCTATTCTCTCACCTCGGTCTCTCGTTTATTGGCCAATATGAGTCATGCTGAGCAAAAACCTGGGGTTTCTACCTAGTAACACAGTAACTTTGAAGATAAGAAATGTACCTAATGAACTTGTGGGCTCAAGCAAGATGGTTCCAGAAAGACTGTTGAAATATTGCCTAGCTTTCTTTTAGCTGCATAATATGTCTTAGGCTGGGTTCTCTAGAGAAGCAAAACCATTAAAACATATAAATATATACATAGATTTATATCAAAGAAACAGCTCACATGATTGTACAGGCTGTAACATCCCAAGTCCGTGGATTAGGATAGAGGCTTCTCCTGATTCACGTAGCCGTAGGGTCTGGGGAACCCAAGATCAGTAGGTCGAAGAGCAGGGCTCCACTCACAGGCTGTGAAGATCAAAGAATCCCAAGATTGGCAGATAAGCTGATAGCTTAAGTCCCAAGCACTGGAGGTCAGATGAACAGGAGATCCAGAGCAAGCAAAAAGCCAGAATGCTTGCTTATATTCAGATGCAGGCCACACACCCAAGGAAATTCCTTTTCAAAATGATTGACTACTCATAGCAGATCCCATCATGGGAGTGATCACATATAAACACTGAGAATCATGGCCCAGCCAAGTTGACACACAATCTTAACCATCACATATGATAAGGTACTTCAAGAAAGGCATGAGTTTAGAAAATAATCGGCCAGTTTATAGGCAAAATATACAGGGAATTAAAACTATTTTTCTTCTCCAGGCTCTTCAGCAGCAAGATATTCCCAAATTAAACTGTAGCCTGGGGACATAGAGCAAATCCAGGACTGCTAGTAAGAGATAGCCTCAGGGAAAGGACTAAATCAAGGGTATGGCTATGAAAACTTTCGTTAAGGCCCCTGAGAAGAAAAAAGGTAACTTCTAGTAGACCAGTGGTTCTCAAAGTGTAGTTTGGTGAGCCTTGGGAATCTCCACAAACCTCCTTTTGGGATCTGTGAGGTCCAATTATTTTCAAAGTAACACTAAGATATTATTTGTATTTTTCATGCTTATATTTTTACAAGCATGGAATGAAGTTTTTCAGCGGTTACGTTAGATATTGGTCTTGTGTCTAATGAAGTGTGTGCTTGTGTATTATTGTGCTTTCTAGAATTTTCTAAGGTAAAATCTCTTAAGTCCTCAATAATTTCTATTAGTGTAAAGAAGGCAAAGAAATTGAGAGCCTGTATACACCTTTTTGGCTGGTAAAAAGGATACTTAGAAAGGTAAAGGGCAGAGGCCCTCATCATTCTGGTATGCCTTTATTAGGAGTAATTAAGTCTAGAGAGAGAGAGTGGCATTTTTAGAAAAAAAAAAATGGTGGACCTGGCTTTTGGCTTTTGGCACAAGAAGTAGACTGAAATCAAATGCATAGAAACAAAGTGTTTTAGACAATTGAATTAGTAAAAGTACTGATTAATATCCAGGACTAAAAGAGTTTGAATTGTTTCAACAACGTAAAATGGGCCCTCAACTGTCTGAGGAAGGGAAAAGGCTGACAAAGTTACTTGGTTGCCAAAAATGGCATATTTTTCCAATGCCCCTTTTGGAAATGACCAAGGAGGATGATGGAAAAGGAAGGGCAGAGTCAAAAGCAGTGGAGAACACCCGGGGAGCCGAACCCAGACCTAATCCAGAATCATTTCTCTCCCACAGAGCAACATTTGCCCAGTGGACTTTCAGAGTTGCTATGGGCCAGTTACTGCCATGAGTTTTCCATTCTTCTTAAATTGGAGTGTTTATTGCAGTTATCCTGCCCCTGCTTCACCATCGTATGTAGGCTGTGTTTGTGTGTGTGATAGGGTGGAGGCAGATAACTCATTCTTTGTTCATTGTTCTCTGGATCAAAATGAGACCATCTGGACCCAATATAGATCATAAGATCCTAAACTTTGAGCTTGATGCTGTGATTGGATGAGACTTTGGTGGTGCAGTGCTTAAAGCACCGGGCTACTAATGGAAAGGTCAGCGGTTTGAACCCACCAGCCACTCTGCGGGAGAAAGATGTGGCAGTATGCTTCTGTAAAGATTACGGCCTTGGAAACCCTATGGGGCAGTTTTACTCTGTCCTATAGAGTCGCTATGAGTCAGAATCAACTGAATGGCTGTGGGTTTAGTAGTTTTGGATGGGTGTAAATGTATTTTGCATTTGAGAGGAACATGAATAATTGTGGCCAAGAGGGTAGACTGTGGTAGGTTGCATTTTTGGCCCCAATTCTTTGCCCCTACCTGTATTCTTGCCCTTTACAATTTGACTTCACAATTTCTGCTACTAAAGAGGTTGAGTATATTTCCCCACCCTGTGAGTTTGGGTTTGGCCATGTGGCTTGCTTTGGTCAACAAAGTAGAAGTGATGCCACTTCCATGTGAAGCACAGCTACCTGAGCCAAGCTGCCCAGCCAAACCCAGTCTAGTGAGCTTCATAATGAGGCATTTTGTCTCCCTTTATTTCTTCTGGTCTGTTGTGCATGCTGCCAGAGTTGTCTTCACCAAAAGGCAAATCTAATTGTTTATAGGAAAAGGCCATAGTTCCTGGTGTGACATTTTGGTCCTTTATTGGAGACATGTCTTCTGCTATTCCACACACCCGGAGTTCAAGTCTCAGGTCCCAGGGAGTGTCATGTCCTTTCACAACTCTGGTTCCTTGCCATGTAAATGTCTACATATCTTTCAGGGCACTTCTCACATGCCACTTATTTTGTGGTAGTCCTCCTAATACTAAAGGCAACCACAATTTCTTCTGTGTGTCCAAGTATTCGTTTCTTACTACTATTACCATTCTTATAGAAGCATGATGATTTGCCTTCAGGTCTGTTTCCCCTGCTTTGTAGAGATCATCTTTAATCTTTGAATATGCAAGGTCTAGGAAACCCTGGTGGTGTAGTGGTTAAGAGCTACAGCTGCTAACCAAAAGGTTGGCAGTTCGAATCCACCAGGCGCTCCTCAGAAACCCTATGGAGACAGTTCTACTCTGTCCTATAGGGTTGCTATGAGTTGGAATCAACTCAATGGCAATGATTTTGGTTTTGGCTTTTGGCAGTACCTTGTAGACACTCAGTATTGCCTCATATCTAATTTTATCAATTGTTGAATAATGCTGAATACATGTATGGATTGCTATAAATTGTTAATTCCTGTGTGGAGTATATGATATTCTCCATAAACCAGAAATTCTATTAACCACAATCTTTCATGTCAAATGTGTCAGATAATGGCATTTATAGTGGTAGGATAAATTTCTGAACACAGAAGAGTGACAATAATATTTGAAGATAGTTGACATGTCCTTGAAGTGTATATTGTGGATCCTTTTCAAGTGAAATCTGACAACCAGCTCACTTAAAATTAAAGTGTCAAAAATCAATTATGCTTCGTTTTACATTCAGACAAACCCAACTTTGGCAAACTTACTTGAAGCACATCTTATGTCAAAAGACACCTACTCTATTATTTGAATCGTTATGAAATGAAAAAACATTTTATTCCTCATTTTTAAAATAATCGTCACGCTAAATCTTTATCTGCCAAAATGAGACTGAAGAGTATCTGGCTGTCTAAATATTGCTATAGTTATTGAACTCTTTTTAAGTAACAAATTTAAAGCCAAGTTATCTAAATTTAATAGGGGGGAACTGCTGGAACATGAGCCACGTAAAGGAGCCTGTGCAGAGAGAAGACTGAAGAGGTAGAAGGGGTCAGATTGTGGAGAAGTTTGTATGACATGGACAGTTTAGACTTCATTTAGTAAGCAGAAGTGCATTTGCCTATAGATTGCAGAATGAGAGTCGTGGCTGTCATTGTCCCAACCGTACTTGTTAGAAGGTATGTGGGCTCATAAAGGTAGCTACTATTTTCAGCTTTGTTAGGTGAATGGAGCTGACATTCATTTTGTACCTCAGGCCTGAAATTTTGAGTTTGAAAGGAAACTAATACGTCCTTTGAGGGTAGAGCATGGGGTGATTCTGGTAAGTCTGTAGGATATCCTAAATCTGAAAGGTTGGCTTTGCTGGGATTTCTCTCAGGATTAGTGGTAAGTAATAGGTTAAGGCATTCTCCCTTGCTTTGGGAAACTCTCACAGAAGATTCCATTGTACTTTCTGCCTGTGCTTCAGTGGAGATGTTCCTACTGACAGAACTCACTTTTGCTTGCTCTTCATCATTTTTGTGTCATTCATTCATTCCTTTCTTATTTCTGTCCTTCATTCAGTGAACAGAAATGTAAAAACCACTTGCCATCAAATCAATTCTGACTCATGGCAACCCCGTGTGCGTCAGAGTAAAACTGTGTTCCATAGGTTTTCAACTGCTGATTTTTTAGAAGTCAACTGCCAGGATTTTCTCCCAAGGTGCCTCTGGGTAGGCTTGAACCTCCAACCTTTTGGTTAGCAGCCAAGCTCTTTAACTGTTTGCACCACCCAGGGACTCCCAGTGAGCAGTAGGGCACCTCCTATATACTATATACTGGGGATCATACTAAAGAGCACTTTCATGGAACAGGGACGATAGACTTATAATCTGACTTATAAATCGATAGTGTGTTAAGAGCAGGGAATCAACATATGGGAAAGAGCATTATGGAGGCGGCAAAGAGGGGCATTAGCTGTAACGTGGGAAGACAGTGTGGTGCCTGAAAAGGCTTCCTGGGGGTTAAAAGGCCCTGAACTGAGGATTAAAGATGAGTAGAAATAGACCTGGTGAAGAGGGAGGAGGAAGTGTATCCCAGACAGGAGGCTAGAAGTAGCGTACTCAGGGTCTGCAAAGCCCAGGCAGGGAGAGCAGGGTGCAGGTTGCAGAGATGAGCCACGTTCAGATCAGTGCCTCAGTGCATGCTAATGTAAAAACCAAAAACCAAACCCAGTGCCATGCAGTCGATTCCGACTCATAGAGACCCTATAGGACAGAGTAGAACTGCCCCATAGAGTTTCCAAGGAGTGCCTGGTGGATTCAAACTGCCGACCCTTTGGTTAGCAGCTGTAGCACTTAACCACTACGCCACCAGGGTTTCCCATGCTAAGGTGATAAAAACAAGGTACTGGGACTTTATTCTGAGGGCAAAGAGGAAAGGGGAACCATTGAAGGGTTATAAGCAGGGATGTGATATGATCAAATTTAGAAAGATGATTCTGACCACAGTGAGGAGACTGGATTTGTGAATTAGATTTAGTCAAGAGACTATTGAAGCACTACAAGTAAGAAATGCTGAAGGCCTGAACCATCAAAAGATAGGGGTAATATTTAGATGGTAAAATAAGCAGTGTTTGATCAGAGATAAAAACCAGTTGCTGTTGAGTTGATTCTGACTCCTGGCAACCCCATGTGTGTCAGAGTAGAACTCTGCTCCATAGAGTTTTGAATGGCTAATTTTTTGGAAGCAGATTGCAAGTTCTTTCTTCCCAGGAGCCTCTGAGTGCACTCAAACCTCCAACCTTTTGGTTAGCAGCTGAGTGTTAACCATGTATTTAAACTAGAATCTACCTAGAAGTTACCTGTTAAATATTAGATAGACTATTGATTTGAGGTTTTTTTCAGGTTAAATGATTATCCCACTAGCCCTAGTTTTAAATAGATAAAAGTATGAACAGGAATTTAACAGTTTCCAATGTCGGTTGAGCTTTTGCCCTCTGTATCATCCTATAGATGTGAATTGTAATAATGATTTATTTTTGAATATTAACCTTTCTTTCTATTTTTGGAATAAATTGTACATGGTCCTTCCATACACTGTTGCATCTTTTGGGCTGGCATTTTATTTCAGTTTTACTTCTATTTTCATATATGATAATGGTTTTTGGTTATCTTTGCTAGGCTTTTGTATAGGGGATATGTTAGCTTAACAAAATAATGTTAAATACAATGATAAATGTTTATTGGGTCTAGCGTATTAGTATTAGTCACATAAAAAGTGTGATGTTATAAAGTTATGTTTTATACCATATGTGCTTTTTTTTGTTTGTGCTTATTATGAAGGCCTGGTGGTGCAGTGGTTAAGTGTTTGTCTGCTAACTAAAAGGTCTGCAGTTTGAACCCACCAGCTGCTCCTTGGAAACCCTATGGGGCAGATCTACTCGGACCTATAGGGTCTCTATGAGTTGGAATTGACTCAACAGCAGTGGGTTTGGTTTTGGTTTGGTGTTCATTATGCTACTTTTGAATTCATTTTATAATCAAGATGAACAGTATTTTTATGCCTATTTTATATAACTTGAAGCATAATATTTTCATTTAAAATTTTTATAGTGGCTTTGAATCACTTCTTTGCTTTTATTATCTATAAATTGACCATATCAGTCATAGCAACGAGTTCTTTGATTCTGGGTCATCAACTCCCTATTATAAAATGATTCACATGGGAAGACAGAGACTCAAATTGCACAGGCGAGGAACACGCTGCAGCAAAAAACAGGCTTTTGACTGTTTTATGTGCAATTGTGTGCTTTGCAGTAGATGTGCTCTTCTGTTTGTTCCTTTACGGCTACGTTTTGATCCTTAAAGCTGCTGTGTTTCAGCACCTGTTTTTTTCATCATCTGAAAACAACTCATTCATTAAAAGCCAACAGTTTCCAGAAGGTGCTAAGAGTAAGAGCCTGAGCAACAACAACAACAAAAAAGTTACATATCCTTCTGTCAGGTAGAACATATCAGGTCAAAGCATTCTCTTGCCACTTCGCATCATTGGGGAGTTGGCTAGAAAGATGTTTAAATTTTGTTCTAACCAGCATATTCTGTCAATTGTCCCTTTAAATATCTAAGTCATTTTGGTGAACACAAAAAAACCTCTGACAGGAGGCAGGGCCAAGATGGCTCACTAGATAGACGCTACCTCAGATCCCTCTTGCAACAAAGACTTGGAAAAACAAGTGAATCGATCACATACATGACAATCTACGAACCCTGACCATCAAACACAGATCTGAAGAGTTGACCTGAGTGGCAGGTAAGCGAAAAGCTGCGCCCTGAACCAGCGACCACTTCTGGAACTCGTGACCCACATCACAGCCTTGAGCCCTCACGGTGCCCTGGTGCCGAGTGGTGGGGCTGATAGCGGCTTGCTGAGGCGGGGCAGGCACGGGACACAGCCCTAACCCCTAGCCCCCTGGGGTAACCTCCATAGAGACTCAGCCAGCGCAAGCAGGCTGCACACTAACGGGGCTAACGAGAGAACGAACGAGCAACCACGGGGAAGCAGCGACTGTTTTCAGAGCCTGGGGCCAGCGTCCCAGTCAGAAAACCTTGGCACTGGGTTTTGGACTGGGCGCAGGGGAGCTGAGCACGGCATCCTGAGACAGCGCAAACATGGGATGCAGCCCTAACCCCCTGAAGTGAACTTGGGGGAAGCCCAGCCAGTGCACGCAGGCAGTGCAGCGACGTGGCTGACAGGAGGAGAAGTCACCGGGAGGCAGTGACTGGTTTTGGAGCCGGGAGTGCGGCATCCCAGACAGGGAACCGTGGAGCTGGGCTTTGGATTGGGAGCGGAGGAACTGACCATGACTTCTGAGACATCACATGCACAGGACGCGGACCTGACCCCCGGGGGCAATCTTGACCCAGCCAACGCACACAGGCTACCCACCCCTCGGGAATCTCAGATAAAACAGTCCTCACCAAGCAAGATAAGTAACTTTGTCTATATTCCTGGGTGCTACTCTCTTCTATCTATCTGATCCCTCCCCTCCCCTTCCCAGGAAGCTTCATTAACATTGGAATTTCCTGGGCCAGAGAGTGAAGTGCTCTGCGTTTTTTTGTTTTGTTTTGTTTTGTTTGTTTGTTTTGTCTTTTCCTAACCCATTCTCCTGGCCTGAGAGAAGCAGCTACAACAAACCCAGGGACCAAGAATCCTTCCCTGGCTTCCCGAAATTGGACTAAATATACAGAACCAGCTCCAGCCAAGCATATGAGATCCACAGTCTTGGGCTTTCATCCCTACAGGGAACAAGGTGGCTATTATAATGCAAAGGCAATTCTGATAGTGATCTGACTGTAATTGTTTTAGCAGATTACTGGAAAGACAAGTTTCCCAGGTCTGATATCTCTACCTATTAAACAGAGCCCTCACTGACCCACAACAGGGAACTGAGGGCTGAAGCTCCCCCCAGACCACCTAACCTCCTGCCATAGGGGTCTGAGGATAGTGACATTTACCAATCTGTAGAGGTACATGCACTGGGTGCCTAAGGTACAGCTGCAAAGCCCACCCACCAAAGTGCTTTAGGAATAGAGACACACCTACCTCACTGGCACTCAGGGGAAGCCTGTCAGCATCCTGCCCCCCCTGGAATGTGACGCCCTCCTGCTACTAGAACCTGGTGCACACAACTATCACCACTAGTCCTCTAAGCAAATAGGTGACAGTCTACACACACTTGGTGACTCAAAATCAGATTCTACTCAAGAATAGTGAATGGACTCTTAGGCTTATATTTCTGGTAACGGCCCGAAACAGCTGGTAAGAGGACATAAGTGATTCAAAGGCTACAACAATCAAGACAGCACAATCTAGTAGCCCATCTACATATATTGAAAGAAAACAAAACAAGATAAGACTCAGTGAGCAAATATAAAATAAATCATTACAATATCTTATAGATGTTTCAGAGACAGCAGTCGATATCAAACCACGTAAAGAAGCAGACCATGATTGCTTCTACAACTCCCCTAATTAAAGAATCAAGATCTTTCCCAAATGAAGATACGATCCTGGAATTGCCAGATGCAGAATATAAAAACTAATTTACAGAATGCTTCAAGACATCAGGGATGACCTAAAAAATGAAATAAGGCAATCTACAGAAAAAGCCAAGGAACACACTGATAAAGAAGTTGAAGAAATCAAAAAGATTATTCAAGAACATAGTGGAAAAATTAATGAGCTACAAGAATCCATAGAGAGATAGCATTCAGAAATCCAAAAGATTAACAGTAAAATTACAGAATTAGACAACTCAGTAGGAAGTCAGAGGAGCAGAATCGAGGAATTGGAATGCAGAGTGGCGGAGTTGGAGGATAAAGCAATTGACACCAATTATAAAAAAGAAGAAAAATCAGATAAAAGAATTAAAAAAAATGAAGAAACCCTAAGAATCATGTGGGACCCTAACAGGAAGCATAACTTGCGTGTGATTGGAGTTCCAGGACAAGGAGAGATAACAGAAAATACAGAGAGAATAGTTGAAGATCTGTTGGCAGAAAACTTCCCTGACATCATGAAGACAAAAGGATCTCTATCCAAGATGTTCATCGAATCCCATATAAGACTGATCCAAAAGAAAATCACCAAGACATATTATCATCAAACTTGCCAAAACCAAAGATAAAGAGAAAATTTTAAAAGCATCTAGGGATAAAAGAAAGGTCTCCTACAAAGGAGAATCAATAAGAATAAGCTCAGACTAGTCAGCAGAAACCATGCAGTCAAGAAGGCAATGGGATGACATATATAGAGCACTGAAGGAGAAAAACTGCCAGCCAAGGATCATTTATCCAGCAAAACTCTCCCTCAAATATGAAGGTGAAATTAAAACATTTACAGATAAACACGAGCTTAGAGAATTTGCAAAAAACAAACCAAAGCTACAAGAAATACTAAAAGAAACTGGTCAGAAAATCAAAAGCATCAGATAACAACACAACACAAGGTCACAGAACAGAATATCCTGATATCAACTCAAATAAGGAAATCACAAAAACAAATTAAGATTAATTTTAAAAAGAAAAAAATGCTCAAAACAGGGAATCACTGAAGTCATTATGTAAAAGATCACAATAATCAAAAAGAGGGACTAAATACAGGAGGCATAGAACTGCCATATGGAGAGGAAAACAAGGCGATATAGGACGATACAAGTTAGGTTTTTACTTAGAAAAATAGGGGTAAATATTAAGGTAACCACAAAGAGGTCTAACAATTCCATATCTCAAAATAAAAACCAAGAAAAACATACAACTCAGCAAACATAAATTCGACTACTATGAAAATGAGGAACACACAATTTAAAAAGAAAAACATCTCAGCATAAAAAAGTAAGTGGAAAAATGAAATTGTCAACGACACACACAAAAAGACTTCAAAATGACAGCACTAAACACATAAAACACATACTTATCTATAATTACACTGGATGTAAATGGACTAAATGCACCAATAAAGAGACAGAGAGTCTCAGACTGGATAAAGAAACACGATCCATCTATATGCTGCCTACCAGAGACACACCTTAGACTTAGAGACACAAAGAAAAACTCAAAGGATGGAAAAAATATATCCAACAAACAACAATCAAAAAAGAGCAGGAGTAGCAATATTAATTTCTGACAGAATAGACTTCAAAGTTAAATCCACCACACAGGATAAAGAAGGACACTACATAATGATTAAAGGGACAATTGATCAGGAAGACCTAACCATATTAAATATTTATGCACCCAATGACAGGGCTGCAAGATACGTAAAACAAACTTTAACAGAACTGAAAAGTGAGACGGACACCTCCACAATTATGGTAGGAGACTTCAACACACCACTTTCGGAGAAGGATAGGACTTCCAGTAAGAAGCTCAATAGAGACACGGAAGACCTAATTACAACAATCAACCAACTTGACCTCGTAGACCTATATAGAACACTCCACCCAACAGCTGCAAAGTATACCCTTTTTTTCCAGTGCACATGGAACATTCTCTAGAATAGATCACATATTAGGTCATAAAATAAACCTTTGCAGAATCCAAAACATCGAAATATTACAAAGCATCTCCTCAGACCACAAGGCCATAAAAGTGGAAATCAATAACAGAAAAGTCAGGGAAAAGAAATGAAATACTTGGAAACTGAACAATACCCTGCTCAAAAAAGACTGGGTTATAGAAGACATTAAAGAGGGAATAAAGAAATTCATAGAATGCAACAAGAATGAAAACACTTCCTATCAAAACCTCTGGGACACAGCAAAAGCAGTGCTCAGAGGTCAATTTATATCGATAAATGCACATATACAAAAAGAGCCAAAATCAGAGAACTGTCCCTACAACTTCAACAAATAGAAAGCGAGCAAGAAAAGAATCCATCAGGCACCAGAAGAAAACAAATAATAAAAATTAGAGCTGAACAGAAAAACAACTCAAACAAGTAACAAAGCCAAAAGCTGGTTCTTTGAAAAAAATAACAAAATTGATAAACCATTGGCCAGGCTGACAAAAGAAATACAGGAAAGGAAACAAATAACCCGAATAAGAGACGAGATGGGCCGTATCACAACAGTCTCAACTGAAATTAAAAGAATCATATCAGATTATTACAAAAAATTGTACTCTTACAAATTTGCAAACCTAGAAGAAATGGATGAATTTCTAGAAAAACACTATCTACCTAAACTAACACAATCAGAAGTAGAACAACTAAATAGACCCATAACAAAAAAAGAGATTGAAAAGGTAATCAAAAAACTCCCAACAAAAAAAAGCCCTGGCCCGGATGGCTTTACTGCAGAGTTCTACCAAACTTTCAGAGAAGAGTTAACACCACTACTACTAAAGGTATTTCAAAGCATAGAAAATGATGGAATACTACCTAACTCATTCTATGAAGCCACCATATCCCTGATACCAAAACCAGGTAAAGACACCACAAAAAAAGAAAATTACAGACCTATATCCCTCATGAACATAGATGTAAAAATCCTCAACAAAATTTTAGCCAATAGAATTCAACAACATATCAAAAAAATAATCCACCACGACCAAGTGGGATTTATACCAGGTACCCAAGGCTGGTTTAATATTAGAAAAACCATTAATGTAATCCACCATATAAATAAAAGAAAAGACAAAAACCACATGATCTTATCAATTGATGCAGAAAAGGCATTTGATAAAGTCCAACACCCATTCATGATAAAAACTCTCAGCAAAATAGGAACTGAAGGAAAATTCCTCAACATAATAAAGGGCATCTATACAAAGGCAACAGCCAACATTATTCTAAATGGAGAGAGCCTGAAAGCATTTCCCTTGAGAATGGGAACCAGACAAGGATGCCCTTTATCACCGCTCTTTTTCAACATTGTGCTAGAGGTCCTAGCCAGAGCAGTTAGGATAGACAAAGAAATAAACGGCTTCCGGATTGGCAAGGAAGAAGTAAAATTATCTCTATTTGCAGATGACATGATCTTACACACAGAAAACCCTAAGGAATCCTCCAGAAAACTACTGAAACTAATAGAAGAGTTTGGCAGACTCTCAGGTTACAAGATAAGCATACAAAAATCACGTGGATTCCTCTACATCAACAAAAAGAACATCGAAGAGGAAATAACCAAATCAATACCATTCACAGTAGCCCCCAAGAAAATAAAATGCTTAGGAATAAATCTTACCAAAGATGTAAAAGACCTATACAAACAAAACTATAAAGTAGTAGTACAAGAAACTAAAAGGGACCTACATAAGTGGAAAAACATACCTTGCTCATGGATAGAAAGACTTGACATAGTAAAAATGTCTCTTCTACCAAAAGCCATCTATACATACAATGCACTTCTGATCCAAACTCCAACGACATTTTTTAAAGTGATGGAGAAACAAACGACCAACTTCATATGGAAGGGAAAGAAGCCCGGATAAGTAAAGCATCACTGATTAAGAAGAAGAAAGTGGGAGGCCTCACTCTACCTGATTTTAGAACCTATTACACAGCCACAGTAGTCAAAACAGCCTGGTACTGGTACAACAACAGGCACATAGACCAATGGAACAGAATTGAGAACCCAGCTATAAATCCATCCACATATGAACAGCTGATATTTGACAAAGGCCCAGTGGCAGTTAATTGGGGAAAAGATAGTCTTTGTTAACAAATGGTGCTGGCATAACTGGATATCCATCTGCAAAAAAAAGAAACAGGACCCATACCTCACACCATGCACATAACCCAACTCCAAGTGGATCAAAGACCTAAACATAAAGACTAAAACGATAAAGATCATGGAAGAAAAAATAGGGACAATCTTAGGAGCCCTAATACAAGGCATAAACAGAATACAAAACATTACTAAAAATGACGAAGAGAAACCAGGTAACTGGGAGCTCCTAAAAATCGAACACCTATGCTCATCTAAAGACTTCACCAAAAGAGTAAAAAGACCACCTGCAGATTGGGAAAAAATTTTCAGCTATGACATCTCTGACCAGTGCCTGATCTCTAAAATCTATATGATTCTGTTAAAGCTCAATCACAAAAAGATAAACAACCCAATCAAAAAGTGGGCAAAGGATATGAACATGCACTTCAGTAAAGAAGATATTCAGGCAGCTAACAGACACAAGAGAAAATGCTCTTGATCATTAGCCATTAGAGAAATGCAAATCAAAACTACCATGAGATTCCATCTCACTCCAACAAGGCTGGCATTAATCCAAAAAACACAAAATAATAAATGTTGGAGGGGCTGCGGAGAGATCGGAACTCATATACTGCCGGTGGCAATGTAAAATGGTACAACCACTTTGGAAATCTTAAAAAGTTAGAACTACCGTACAACCCAGAAATCCCACTCCTTGGAATATACCCTAGGGAAATAAGAGCCTTTACACGAACAGATATATTCACACCCATGTTTATTGCAGCACTGTTTACGATAGCAAAAAGCTGGAAGCAACCAAGGTGTCCATCAGTGAATGAATGGTTAAATAAATTATGGTACATTCACACAATGGAATACTATGCATCGATAAAGAACAGTGACGAATCTGTGAAACATTTCATAACATGGGGGAACCTGGAAGGCATCATGCTGAGTGAAATTAGTCAGAAGCAAAAGGACAAATACTGTATAAGACCACTATTATAAGTTCTTTAGAAATAGTATAAACTGAGAAGAACACATTCTTTTGTGGTTACGAGAGGGGGGAGGAAGGGAGGGTGGGAGAGGGTTATTTACGGATTAGTTAGTAGGTAAGAACTACTTTAGGTGAAGGGAAGAAGAATACTCAATACAGGGAAGGTCAGCTCAACTGGACTGGACCAAAAGCAAAGTTTCCGGGATAAAATGAATGCTTCAAAGGTCAGTGGAGCAAGGGCAGGGGTTTGGGGACTATGGCTTAAGGGGACTTCTAAGGCAATTGGCATAATAAACTCTATTATGAAAACATTCTGCATCCCACTTTGAACTGTGGCGTCTGGGGTCTTAAATGCTAACAAGCGATGCATCTATTGGTCTCAACCCACCTGGATCAAAAGAGAATGAAGAACACCAAGGTCACACGATAACTATAAGCCCGAGACAGAAAGGGCCACATGAACTAGAGACTTACATCATCCTGAGACCGGAAGAACTAGATGGTGCCCGGCCACAACGATGACTGCCCTGACAGGGAACACAACAGAGAACTCCTGAGGGAGCAGGAGAACAGTGGGATGCAGACCCCAAATTCTCATAAAAAGACCAGACTTAATGGTCTGACTGAGACTAGAAGAATCCCGGCAGTCATGGTCCCCAAACCTTCTGTTGGACCAGGACAGGAACCATTCCCTAAGACTGCTCATCAGACATGGAAGGGACTGGACAATGGGTTGGAGAGAGATGCTGATGAAGAGTGAGCTACTTGTATCAGGTGGACACTCGAGACTCTATTGGCATCTCCTGTCTGGAGGGGAGATGGGTGGGTAGAGAAGGGTTAGAAACTGGCAAAACCATCACAAAAGGAGAGACTGGAAGAAGGGAGAGGGCTGACTCATTATGGGGAGAGTAAATGAGAGTATGTAAATAAGGTGTATATAAGCTTATATGTGACAGACTGACTTGATGTGTAAACTTTCACTTAAAGCACAATAAAAATTATTTAAAAAAAAATGTGACAACAGGGACAATAATAACCAAGGCATCCTGACTAGTTTAGACTCTATATTAGTTTTCTATTTCTGCATAAAGAATTACCACAAACTTGGCAGCTTCAAAAAAAGACACATTTATTATATCACAATTTTTGTGGTCAGGAGCCCAAGCATGGCTCAGCTGGGTCCTCTGCTCAGGGTCTCACGAGGCTACAATGAAGGGGTGACCAGGCAGCATTCTCATCTGGAGGCTTGACTGGGGAAGAATCTGCTTCCAAAATCATTCAGGTTGTTGTAAAAATTAATTTCCTTGTGGTTGCCTGACTCAGGGCCTTGGATTTTTGCTTATGTTGGCTGGCGGCCACCTGCAGCTCCCTGCCACGTGGGCTTCTCCAACATGGCCGCTTACTTCATCCACACAAGCAGCATCTCTTGACTTAGGGAGGGCTCAGGCCCTCTTCTGAGAGCTTTCACCTGAGTAAATCAGGACTCCCCAGGATAATCTCCCTGTTCATTAGCTCAAAACCAACTGACTTGAGACCTTACATCTGCAAAGTCCCTTTACCTTTGTCAAATTCTATTGACTAGATGCAAGTCACAGGTCCCACTCATGCTCAGGTGGAGGGGGTTTTAAGGGCATGAACTCATTTTCAGCCACATCAAGATACCCTCTGCCCAGGCCTTGTGTGCCAGACATTATGGACCACTTACTGCTCCCTGAACATGTCACCCTTTTTCTTGCCAATGTATCTTTACCTAAATGCATGTGTTTCAAACTGCCCCACCTCTCTTTCCCAATTTTACTCATCTTTCAAGAGTCAGCTGAACTATTTCTGTGTTGGAGCTTTGCTGACCTTTTCACACAAAGTTAGCCATGATCTTCTTTGTTCGCATAATTTGTAGAACTCAATTTTTATGTGGGGTTTTAGCTATTTGTTTATAGACCCATCTTTTAGACTGTTTCCCTGCTTCATTTGAATGTGGAATCACAGCTTACTCTTTTCTGTGTCTTCAAGTCCTGTATCTCCAGGACAGGATTGGCACATAGTAGGTACTCCATAAATTGAAATGGATGAGTAAAGAATGAGAATGGACTAGACTGATAACAAAATTATTTTGCTTTCCACCTAATTTTGTCATGATGGATGCTTTTGTCTTGTGATTCACAATATCATTAGTTTATCCAGGCACCATCCTACTCAGAGATTAAGCGTTTATCTATTCAGTCATTTTATTTATTTGATTTGTCATGCGACTAGATATCCACAAGTTTTTATCTGAAATCCTTGGGGCCTTGGAATTTCCACATTTATTTTTTCGATTTAATAAGGATAAGACTTTCCATACCTAATAGAACATGACACTTCTGGCAGAGTCCTATGCCTACCTTTGAACCAATCACTGAGGTTAGGGAAATGAAACGTGCTGATTGGCTTAGATCTGGGCCATGTGATCCACCCCGGATTAGGGGAGTGGTGCCTACTCCAAGCACATGAATGAGCAGGTGTGGCTTTCTCAAATAAAAATGGGAAGCTGTTGCCAGAGGAAATGTGCATGGGTCTGAGTGGCAAACAACGAATGTCTATCCCAGAAATTTACCCTGGATTTTCTCTGCAGTTAAAATTCTGATGGAATATAGTAGATTAATCTCAATGTCTTCATCTTTTATAGCTTTTCTGTTGATCAAAACCCTATCGGGCAGCTCTACTCTGCCCTCTAGCATCACTATGAGTCGGAATCGACTCAACAGCAATGGGTTTGGTTTTCTTTTTTGCTGATCAAAAACATGAACAAAGCATTTTTACTCATTGATGCATGACAAAATATATGAGCCTGCAAGCCTAAAATCAAATTTCACTCTGAACTAAACTCATTATTCATCTGTAATCATCAGGAACTTGCAATGACTTTAACCACAATGTGGTGAGCCTTAAGGCTTTGGACAATATCTTTAGAGAGAAAATATTTAAAATTGATGCCCGCATTGTCTTTTTAGTCCGGAACTGATAATTCTAAGCTCTCTATCTGGAAATGTTGTTAGTATTATTTTACTTTGTCACGGAAAAGCAATTTTGCGTGAGAGTTAAGAGTATAGGTCTGGAGCCAGACTGGCTTGGTTTGAATCCTGCTTCTACCACTCGCTTTGAGGGTTAATCTCCAGATCTTAGTTCCCTCCTGTGTAAAGAGTATAATGATGGCACCTACCTTATTGGGTTGTTATGAGGAGCACATGAATTAATACACATAAAGTACTTAGGATGGAGCCTGACACATAGTCAAGTGCACTATAAATGTTAGCTATTATTGTTACATAGGGTAACACTAACTCTGAAATTCACCATAGTGAAGCAAGACTTTTTATAGCACAAATATTAACATTTCTGTGTCCTTAACTAATATTGCTGCTGCCCTAGGTACATTTATCATGGATAACACCATTTGCCTTATTGGCAGGTTAAAGTTAAACAATAAACCAACCATAATTTTTTTCCAAAGCATTTATTTTGACACAAGATATTCCCCTCAGCATTATAAACTTAGAAAGTGGAAATCCTTCCTGAACTGATGGAAAATGAATCTAATTTCAAATCCCACACCAGATTCCTGTGTTTGTTGCTTTTCTTCCCCTAAAAGACAAAACTGGATGATTTTTCAGTGTCTATAAAATTAAAATCCGTATACAGCACAGTGTTTACCACCCACTTCTGTCCGTGGTCATGAATATCACAAATTCTTGAAATTACCCAAACATGAGATAAATGTCAGACCATTCTATAAATTGACTTTATGCAGCGTTTCTGAGCTGAGCGTTCTGACATTCACACCAACGTTTCCATAGTAACTAATGTGTTCAGAAGGGGGAATGCAGGAAGAGATGAAAAACAAAGGAAACGATCCAAATAAAAGAGATGCATGAGTAAGGGAGAGTAGAAGGTTCTATAAACTTTGAACTATTGCCTCTTTCAGGAGACTGGTGATCTTGTTCATGTGGGAAGCTTTCCCTACTTCTTGAGTGACTCAGGGGTCCTACAGGAATCATTCCCAAATCTTACCATTTGGCACCCAGTTACACTGGGACAATAACCCATTAATATCAAATTGGACTATCCTCCCCCCTTTCATTTTAAAACTTAATTTTTTCTATTTTGAGGTCCCTTAGTTGCATGGTAACAGGGAAGTAATTTGTGTCTGTCACTGAACTATCAAAAAAAAAAAAAAATGCAGTAGCATGTAAATTTAGAGAATACTTAGAAACCAGGGTAGGGGAACATGGGCATTAGTGATTATCACAGTTGTTTGCAAACATTGATTGAAGTGAAGAATGCCAGAGTGCTATTAAATACAGGTTCTGTTTTCAAATCTTATTAAATAGTGCCCCATCAGTTGCATGTAGAAGTAGGTTTCTTAGTGATCATTTATCTTCTTGTGATGTCTGGAGCACCGCACTTTTTTCTTGCCAAAACCACACTTAAACAAACCTACTTCTGTGAAAATGTGTTTAATCCCCATGTTGTTGGTAGGCTAGGTCAGGTAAATGGCTAGAGATAAGTGTTTTTTTTCTTAACCTTTTTTGGAGGGGTATCTACTGTGTCCTGTAGGGTCGCTATGAGTCAGAATTAACTCGACGGCAATGGGTTTGGCTTGGTTTTGGATATACCAATGGCAGCTAGCTCAGGGGAATAGGGCATCTGTGGTAGGAGCCCTGGTGGAGCAGTGGTTAAGCACTCATCTGCTAACCAAAGGGTTGTTGGTTCAAACCCACCAGCTGCTCCTCGGGAGAAAGGTGTGACAGTCTGGTTCTGTAAAGATTTACAGCCTCAGAAACCCTATGGGGCAGTTCTACTCTGTCCTATAGGGTTGCTGTGAGTTGAAATTGACTAGACAGCACTGGGTTTGGTGGTGGGTGCTGGACACCCAGTAGATGCTTTGAGGAACAGCAACTCTCCTTCTCCAAGCTGCTTCCTCAATGGAGATTTATTTATTTATTTTTCCAACTATTTTACTTCGGTTACACAGGTGCGGTGTTAGGCACTTGGTCTATATTATATCACCAAGTACTTACAATAACTCTGGGAGAAATCTTAATAATTTCATTTTAGAGATGCAGAAACAGAAAATCACAGAGTAGACAGAGGGTTACAAGATGAGGAAGTACAGAGCTGGGCTTGTCTCCCCAGTCCTTCTGCTCTTAATTGCTACCCTGCTGCCATGCCAGAGGCACCATAGGGCAGGTGTCCATGGCTTTCATTCCCCGTAGCCCTCTGTAAATACATGTTATCCTCTGAGCTCCCATGTTGGCTCTTATTCCCACTCATGCAGATGGGTGGACGAGGGGAATGAAAGTTTGGAGAGGGATAAGGATTTGAGACCAGATAGAAAGAGGGGCCCCTTGAGTCCTAGAAGCACCCTTGACCTTTAGACATTAGTTATTTCTAGGTAGAAATCTGACCACTGCAAATTGGCCCATTCCTATAGCTTTATACTTCCTGGGTTTATTTTCTTCTGTGGTAGACAGAATTCTAAAATGGACAAGTTTTCCACTTCCTGGTATGCAAACCCTGTGTAATCCTCTCCACTGTGAATATGGTAGAATATCACTTTCAAGATTAGGTTCCTAATGAGTTGATTTCGAGTTCATTAAAAAAAAAAAAAAAATCATGTACGTGGGCCTGACCAAATCAGGTGAGACCTTAGCAGAAATGTTGGACGTCTGAGAGGGCCTGTGGTGGGGACTACATGGAAAGGACCTGAGAATGGCCTCTAGGAGATGAGAGTGGTCCTTGCAAGATACTAGCAAGGCAATGGGGGCCTCAGTCCTATAAATGCAAGGAAATGAATTCTGCCAAAAACCTGAGGGAGTTTGGAAGCTGCATTTACATAGCGGAGCCTCTAGAAGAGGATGCAGCCAGTTGACACCTTGAGTTCACCCTTAAGAATCCTTGAGAAGAGGACCCAGCTAGTCTGTGATTGGATGCCTGATCCACTATTAGAAGCTGTTAGCTAATAAATGGGTGTTGTTTTAAGCTACTAAGTTTGCAGTACTTTGTTACAGAGCAATAGAAAACTAATACACCTAACTGAAATTCATTAAACGAAAACAAAACAAAAGACAGTCCCAGCTGGCCTAGGCAAAAAACAAACAAACAAACAAAATCCCAGAAACAACAAGAAACTGACTCGGCCCCTATTCAGATGCAGTTTGAGGAGTTAAAAACTTAAAATACCTAATAGTAATCACCATAATAATAAAGGTTGTTGAGAAGAGTATTCCCATTTGTCCAGGATTTGTTTTTTTAAAAATGTAACTACCTTCAGGAATCTGTTATCTTCTCTGATAAATTCTTCTTCAGGATGAAATCCAGGAGAAAGTTTTTGGCCCCTGAAACCACTGGGAACCCTGAAATGTTAAGACAAAACTACTTACAGAAGGGGAAGGGGATAGCTAAGGCCCCAATACCAGCTGTAGCTTTTAATGACAAGGATCTGGGCAAGAGGGAGATCCCTGAGCAGGCCTCCCCCTCTTTTAGCCAGAAAGGCTCCATTTTCATTGGGAAAGCAGTCAGCGCCTCAGAGATTCAAGGCCCCTTTCCAGAAGAATGATTACCCTGGAGGTTCCATCCTAGCCCCAACGGTATTTCCCTCATGGGTTGGTAGGGCTTTGACCCTTCCCCGCTGTCCACTGTCCTACAGGGGACCAGGCCATGCGTTCATCAATCACTTCATTCATTCATTAAACTCTCATTGAGCTCATGTAAAGAAGGCTGTGCTCCGCTCTAGGGCAGCCAGGAATAAACCAGCCCTCTGTTCTACAGGAGGAGAGTGAAGTTGATGTAGACACAGGCACCTAATAACATTTAATAAACATGAACATTTCCCCATGGCTGAGCATGTGCTAGGAGCTGGGTTAAGTGGTTTACACCCAGGATCTCATTCATGCTACCTCAGATTTAATCCCACACCAGTAACATTCCAAAAGGGCAGAGGCTGGGTCTAATTTGAGTGCCCACGTATCCTTGTGCCTCCACAGTGCTTGGAACACGGCGGGACTCTCAAGACATATTTGTTGTGAATGAGTGAATGAATGATACATGGTCATGACTGACAACCATGGCTCACATACCAGTGTTATCCTTTTCCTTGTGCCTTTCCTCTTATCCATTTCCTTGGACAAGCTGCTTGAGGCTGAGAGAAGTGATGTACCTCGTCCCCTAAGGCTGAAGGCCAGGTCCCATTACTCAATAGGGTTCACCCGGCGCTCCGCGGGGCACCAGGCCCGCGGGCTCGGCTAGCTGTTGGGACCTTGCCTGCGGCGTGCGAGGCTGCGGGCAGTGCGGCTCGGCGGCTGGCGCCCTCTATCGGCGCTCTGGTGGCGGAGCAGCGCCCCGTGAACGGAAGCGCAGGTGAGAGGACTCGAAGGCGGCGGCGGAAAGGGTAGGGGAGCGGGCCTGGGGGAGGGGCCCTCGGAGTATCCTCGCGTCCCGACGTGCTTGATTTCACGTCTGGAGGGGCTGACCGCGTGCCCTCAGTGAGATCTGGAAGCCACCTGTGAGTTTTAGGGGAGTCGTCAGTTGAGACTTCACGTTCCACTTCAAGGAGCCAGAGGGGGGCGCACTTCGGGGGGTGGATAGGGGCGTGCCAAGGGCCAGGAGAAGTTGAGGAATTAATCGCCGGTGGTTGGGATCCTAGGCAGCGGAAGCTGGCACGGGAGGGGTTCAAGTAACTTTGGGTCCTTGACTTCCCTCTGGGAGGGTGAGGAAGTGGAGTGGGGGGATGGCGTTGCCTTTGGACCGTCAAGCAGAGCTGTTAAGCAGTGTGGCTCAGATTAATTGAAAGCGGACACCTTCTTCAAGAACTTTGTCCGTTCCAGTCACATCTGGTGACAGAGGCCCTGTCCTCACCGCGCACATTCCGCCTTCCAGGAACCTGTTAGCTTTAAGATAATTACATCCCACTGATAATTAAGTTTATTCTCCTACACTCCGACCGATAGTAATTACACTCTCTCCGTGCACCAGTCTTACTTAATTCTTTGTTTCTTTCCCACTTCTTTCTTTTAAAAAAAGACACAACATTCACCCACGTCTGAGGCAAACTTTCAAAGATGTCTTCATCTCTTTTAAAGTGGTAGTTTTGTTCTGCTTTTAACTGCAAGTAAGGGACTACTTTTGGGTTTTTTCCAAGTTTTATTTTTTTCTCCCCCCACTCCAATAATTATATCCTTCATTTATCTTTTTTTGCCTAATGAAATTCCCCACGTGCAAAGCCAACTTTATTAATTTCTGTTCTGAAACTGAGGAGAGGCACTTATTATCTCTTATTTTTCCCAGGGCAATAATGTATTCATCAGTTGGAGAAATTTAGCTCCGTTTACTGGGACTGTAGTATAAAGAAACTAGAAAGAAGAAAAATAGAAGAGAGGTGAGGAAGTATTCTGAAAAGATAGGACAAGTGCCATTTGCTGGCCTAGATGATTCGCGTGGTTCCGGGCGTGTTGGAAAGTATGATATGAAGAGGCTAGGTCGTCCGCTCGCATGCAGTTCACCGAAAGGAGTTTTGAGGATATTTGTTTTGGAACTACCGTTCTTTCTTTTCATAATATTCAGCATGTTCCTAACCATTGTATTCCAGATATTGAACACAAGTTTTTAATCCCTTCTACCAAAATGTTTTGCATCCATTTGAACAGTTCTAAATTGAAATTCTAAATTAGTATTCATTGAAAACTGGTTTGACAAAAAGAAAGGAACATGAATGAAACCTTTTAAGCCTTCTTTGCATTTCCAAGTCCGTGTTCAATTCTTTAGACAAGTCCTTGTTACCTTATTCAGTTCCCAAGTGCCACCTCCAGAGGGCACAGCTGTCTCAAAAAAACTTTCTTTTTAAGTTCCTTCAGTTTTGCTCAAGCTCTTGTCTTTAGTAAGGGGCTCTATAGTCTGTTACAGTATTTCTGGAATTTGAACTTGAAAGATTTTTACCTAATATATTTTAATATTCATTTAGATGTTATGGTAGTCCATTATTTTTGGTGATTTTTTAACAAAATATTTAAAGTTCTTAAAAATGAGGGATTAAACTCACTTGTTAAATTGCTCCTGACATGAAAATCTCACCAATTCTCTCCGGTTTTAAAAACTCCAGATAGGTTCAAGTGCACCTTTTAATTTCCTAAACTTATTTAAAAGTTTATTTGCTACAGCTTTGATTTTTGTATTCTGAAGAGATTGCACTCCAGACCGTGGGTCTCCTAAAACAAAAAAGCATGAAATGTGCTGTATCTTCCACAAAATATTACTTTGGATTTAGTGTTCAGTGTATTCTTGTAGAGTATGGTATTACCTTGGGAGTAAATGCTTTGGAAGCTTTTACTCCTGAAGCTAACACAAAACAACTGAGGGATTTATTTTTGCAACATCAAAATTTATGGTGACTTTTTATTTAAAAATGCTTCTATTCATCTGCAGAGGAGGGGAAGTTGACATGCATTTGCTCTGAAAAGAAAGGCGTTATTTTCTTCCACAATGTACATTAAACAATTCACTCTCTGCTTCCTTTGTCTCAGCCATCTCTGTGGTGTTCAGTATGAAATTGAATCGTGTAAGGCTAAAATGTAAGAAGGAGAACTAAGGACTCATGCAAACGATTTACATATATTTCTTTTTGGTGTTTTTTCTTTCAGGCTTTCACTTGCTGCTTGCTCACTTTGGACTATTTTTCTTTTCCCGTTATTATCATTATTATTATTATTTTGCCAGTTAACATTACACACAAAGAAGTTGGCAACGAGGTGTGAAAAGGATTGTTTGTGTTTAAAACTGCTTAACGTCTTCTTATAAGAAAACTCTTTTTTATGTTTTGGAAGTTTTTTTCCATGTTGGCATGAAACATTTTGGAAACTAATATAGGTGTTGAAAATGTTTAACATTTATATTTGCTGCTTATAAAATGGAACGGATATAGAACAGCCACCAACCAGTGTGTGCTGTAAGAAAGTATGATTAGAAAACAGTGTCAGCTGAACATGTAGTAGAGTCAAGAGGGACCTGGATGAAATATCCCTGAAGTCCAGTTAAGCCATGGATGAGCCGTTCAGGGCTAATGTGTGTGGCACAGAAGTATAATTAGCAAATCCATGAATTATCTCTCTTCTATTTCAATTGAAAAAGCTAAATGTTAGTTTAACAATTTATTCCTTGCCCTTGTGTATTAATGTTGCCCTGGTGAGGCAGTGAAGGATCTTTGATGGCAGAAGACCACATCTGATACTTTTTTTTTCCTGTCCCATCATAGTAACTAGCCCAGCATTAGCCCAAAGAGGCCTTCAGCAAATAGTTGCCAATTAATTGTAAGCCTGTGGAGTTGTTGACCAAGATCTCCTTCTTGTCAGAATGGAAGACTCTTGAAATTTTAAAGCACTTCACTTGAGGCATCCAAAGTGCTTTTCGCCATTGTGTCTCCATGAGGCTCATGACACTGTTAGCGTTTCCTTAGGTCAAGAATATACTACTGTAATCTGAGAGGTGGCTGGAAAGAATTTATCATATGTATTTTGGATTTTGGGGTGTTGTCATTCTTATGAATTAGTAAATTACAGGCTGGATACTTTAGTGGAAAGGATGCAAATGAATGTGAAGTTAGATAGAATAATTCAGAATGGAAGGATCAGGAAACCAAATGCTTTAGCAGAACAAAGATGACTAAAGAAAAATATGCGCTCCCCTGTACTATCCCTCCTCATTCATATACCAGAGAGCTCCACTTCTTCGTCTGTAAATGTTAACTGTTCCATACGAGTTTCTGTACCATTAAAGTTATTCATTGCTGTTGAGTTGGTACTGACTCATGGCGACCCTATGCACGATGGAACAAAATGCTGCCTGGTCCTGTGTCATCCCCTTGATTGGTTGCAGATCACACCATTGTGATCCATGGAGTTTTCATTGGCCGATTCTTTGGAAGTAGATCTCTAAGCCTTCCTTTCTTAGTCTGGAAGCTCGGCTGAAACCTGTTCAGCATCATAGCAACGCACAGCCTCCACTGACAGATGAGTCCTGTCTGTATACTAGGTGCGTTAGCTGGCAATTGAACCTGGACCTCCTGCGTGAAAGATGAGAATTCTACCGCTGAACCACTGATTCCCTCCTGGGACTAGCACACGAGAGCCTTGTAAAGGAGTTATCTCCCTGTTGAGAGATGTATTTAAGTGGAAGCTATCTGAGATGTGTCTGTGGGGCCTCCTGACCATGGAGGCAGTTTTTATTGGGTGACTTCTAAAGTCACCTGCCAATAAAAATGCTATGTGATTCTGGGTTGAACTCATTATACTTGTTAGAATGAAATACATTTTTATACATGATGGAGTATCATAGGAAATGTGAGATGAAGACCAACAAGCTAAAAGCATGACGTCTTGAAATTAGGGCTGTGCTATCTCCATGTAGGGTCCTATTCCTTGGTCAGTGCTGTTTGTTAGCCTAGGGACATGTATTCATTACATGGGTAGTTCAGATTTTCTGTCTCTGACAGTTGACTATAGTTTGAAATGTTTATAATTCTAATGCAATTAGAAATGTCATTCAAAGAGCTAAAGTTATTTGCAAGATTTTAGAAGTAAATCCTTGAGTAAAATAAATGGACCTTTAGTGAGGGAATCATAACCAAATTTCAACGTCTGAATGTTCTATCAGCTTTGTTTGATGTGAGGTGTTACTTTCTGTAGCATTCTATACGCGTGTGCACTCACTGTATGCCTTAGCTCAGGGTCTCTCCTGAAGTTTTCCTTCTCCCAGCTGCCACCGTAGTCTCTAAAGGTGATTCATTTATTAAAAAGGTCAGTAATCTAAATAGTTTCTATGTTCCCCTTCTTGTTATCAAGGCATCCCCTGGTTGCCTGTATATCACTCCAGATGAATGAATTCCTAGTCAGGGGCAGTGTCTAATTCTGTGTTGCAGATGGAGTGTAATGCCTTATTGATGTTCAATAAATGCATTCAAACAATAATACTATCACTTTCCTTGGTTATGTGTGGTGATTTTTAGTCCAGTTTTTTTTTTTTTTTTTTTATAGACATGGACTGACTTAATGCGATCAGAGCCTGGAAGCCAGGTCACTTTTGTTGTGTTTAATGTAAGTGGCCT
Organism: Loxodonta africana; assembly: GCF_030014295.1. Taxonomy (NCBI): domain Eukaryota; kingdom Metazoa; phylum Chordata; class Mammalia; order Proboscidea; family Elephantidae; genus Loxodonta; species Loxodonta africana. The sequence goes on along the minus strand of NC_087345.1, from coordinate 34,671,953 downwards.
CCTGGTGGCACTGGAACAACACTTGTTCTGCACCGAAAGGCCACACGTTTGGCAGGCAGAAAAGATACACAGGACCCTATCTGTAAGTCACATTGTGTCTTTTCCAAGTCTGTTTGATTACATTTGCTCTGTGGTCAGGTTCCACAATTTATCTTCAGTCTCAGAGAGTGGTTTGGGGCTAGACGAATGTTCTGGTGTTTGTTAATTCTCAAGGTGACACTTTTAAGTCCCAATGTTTGATATTCCCCAGTCCTGATAAGAATGATTTTTGACTCTTTGTTCCGATAAGAAAAATCTAATTGTTTCCTGTCTTGCAGTTCATGCCAATAGCTTTTATTCACTCATGGTTTAGTAGGTATTTTCTCTTTCAAGCAGGCTAGAATAATGAGGAGTGGGGCGGGGGGGGGGGGGGAGGCCCATCAGGATATTGTAATAACATAAGTAACAAACTAGTGGAATTGCATATACAGCACAATGCTTCTTTAAGGGGTTAGAGCAGATATCGGTAATGGTTATCACACTGCGGGACTGTTTTGCATGGTCCAGAGCTTTGTTTAATGCCATGTCTGTAGCCTTCCTTCCTTATAAAACTATCCTCTGTTTGCTAAGAAGAGAAAACACAGGCTAAAGAATAAAACGCTTTTGGACACATTTCATTTAGTTAGCCCTCCCTGCCCCCCGTTGGTCCTCCTGGTAGATTTTACCCTCCCCAGTTCTCTAATAATGTTACTTGGAGAATTAAAGACAAACCAGAAAGGCAGAACAATAGCAAGGAAGAAGGGCAGAGACAGTAACAATGAACTGGACTCTCTAGACTGTTCAGAGAATGGCAGCAAAGACAAAGAACTTTTTCTTCTTTATAAAAGCTGCCGTTACCTTTTCTTCGCTTTCAGACCGGTGTCTCCTTTTCTTGGCCTTGAAGCCTTCAGCATCTTATCATGCATGGCAGTTTTAACTTCTTCTTTTTATTAATAAATATGATGATGTTACTGTTCCTAATTTACTGTTTAGAAAGTAGAGGCTTTAAAGTGGCACTCCTAAGGTTTTAGAGTAATGGCATTTTTAAATCTTGTCTGTTTTTTTACCTGTTAAATCTAATTTTTCCCTCAACCAGAGTGTTCTGCCTAATCTAGCCTTTTTTTTTTTTTTTAAGGTAATTGAAAGTTGTTCTACAAATATAGCTCCAAATTTTCATGTTTTGCAGTGAAAAACAACAACCTTGAAATGAAAGCTAACTTAAATCAGACCAGAATAGACTCACAAAGTGAAGCTGACATTCTGGAGGGAGAAGGGAAATGCTGATGCTCCAAAGTAATCACTTTGGGCCATTTCAGTGCTAAATGACAGGATCAAGAAGAAAAATTTTGAAATTGATTTTTAAGACTGTCTGAAAAAGGAGACTGAAATGAATATTAAGCAATTTCTTTGGGGCTGTCAGAAATAATAATGGGAGAAGAGACCTGCCCAGTCTTGCTGATGGTAGGATCAGGGAATTTAGAATCTGAGCAAAGATTAGAGCTGAAGCTCTGAGCTCCCAGTTTTAAGAAATAATGAACAGAAGGAAAAGGAGGCAGAAAAGGACCCTAAAAAAAAAAATCAACTCTGACCCTATCCGTGTATGTCAGAGTAAAACTGTGCACTCTAGAGTTTTTAATGGCTGATTTTTTGGAAGTAGATTGCCAGGCCTTTCTTTTGCAGTGCCTCTGAGTGAACTCAAACTCCAACCTTTCAGCTAGCAGCCGAGCACGTAACTGTTTGCACCACCATTTTCTACATAGCTGAATTTAAAGATCACTAATGCATACTTCAGTGCCCTAGCTTTTGTAAGCTTTATAATGACACTGTTCGCTACCAAAACAAGCCGCCATCATGTCACATATCAGAGTGTTAGGAAAGAGGTGTTGTGATGGGCGTATGCTGTGCTCTGTGTTCAGTGAGAGTAAGAGAACTGCCCCTCTGGGAGGTGTGCGCTATGAAATATTTGAGCAGTGGGGATGGATTTGTCTGGACATATCTATGCTTTCTCCTATCTCCCCTCCTCCTAGTGCCCATATACATTTATCAATTGGCTGGTTAGAGTACGACTCCAGGCTGGCTGTTGAACAAACCCATATGGCATGAGGATTGGATTCATATTTTTGGTCTCATTAGCACCATGTTGGAACCAACAGATTTAGCTGACTAATTAATACAGAGATGCGTTGGGTGTTCTCTAGGACTTGGAATCAGTTTCCCTTAAATTAGCCATGTCAATTACCGTAAGTCCATAGATACCAAAACTTGGAAAAAAGATCTGGCAGGATATAAAACAGATACGGAAACATGGAGAATTTGAATGAAAATGGAAAACAATTGCCTTACTAGGATTGTGCTTTTCCAGTATGCGGATGCGAACTATCACAGCATTGTGAAGGAATGATACGACATTTTGATGGATTGCTTTTTCTACAGTCTATTTCAAAATTTCTTAAACTCTATTTTTTTTCCTTCTCTGATTATGTGAACTGGAAAAGAACCATCTTTAGCTTTTTACTTTCTGATGTCTAAGTGGACTTCAGGTATCCATTTCCCTATCTTTGGAAATGGTGTCCCAACTTCCCTATTAGAGACCTTTCCTTTGTCTGGATACCTGGCCTTACCTAAGCAATGAAGGGGGAAGTTTTGTGATTCAATCTAAGCTAGTGGTTCTCAACTGGGGATGATTTTGTGCCTAGGGGCTATTTGGCAGCATCAGGAGATAGTTTTGGTTGTCACAACTAGAGGAAGTACTACTTATATCTAGTGGTGGAGGCATGGGATGCTGCTAAATATTCTGCAATGCACAGGGCAGCCCCCCACAGCAAAGAATGATCTGGTCTGAATGTCAATAATGCCAAGGTTAAGAAGCACTGATATAAGTCAACTGTACTTTCTCTTCTGGGACTCTGAAACTTTAGTGATGTGCTATAAGTAACAAATAAAAAAAATGATTGGAACTCATCCATTCCTGTAGCAATGCCTAGTTAAGACTGTCAAATCATGCCTGCTAGCTAGACCTCCTCAAACCTTTCCTGATTCCCCTTTTTTTTCTGTGCCGGGTCTCCAGACTTTTTATCTATTCTGTGAGCTCTACTATACTTTGATATAGTCCTCTTCTGCCGTGTAATTTAGCAAGAATGATTTTCTCTTTCTTGCAACCAAAGAACGTGTATGGAATAGCTGAAAGTTTATAAGCATATTTGTGTCACATAACAACTTATAAGTAGATAAAAAAACAGTTGCTTTCAAGTCAGTTCCTGCTCATGCCAACCCCATGTGTATCAGAATAGCACTGTGCTCCGTGGGGTTTTCAGTGGCTTATTTTTCAGATGTAGATCACCAGGCATTTCTCCTGCCGTGCTTCTGGGTAGACTCAAACCCCCAACCTTTTGGTTAGCAGCCGAGTGCTTACCATTTGCACCACCCAGGGACTCCCATAAATTGATACTTGTTGCCGTAGAGTTGATTCCGACTCACGGTGACCCTATAGGACAAAGTAGAACTGCCCCATAGGGTTTCCAAGGAACCGCTGGTGGATTCGAACTGGTATCCTTTTGGTTAGCAGCCAAGCTCCTACCCACTGTGCCACCAGGGCTCCATAAATAGATAGTGCCTTATAAATTCTAGATATGATTACTAAAGTAGCTACCTAGTAGTTGAGAGCCAAGTTAGAGCAAGCGAAAGCAATACAGTGAGATTTATTGTCCTGACCTCCACTGACCAAGCTACCTTTGCAATGATGAGGAGAATGAATAGACCAACCAATTGCTGAAGAACTAACTCCCAAGCAGGGGAATCAAAAGTTCTCCAGGATGATATGGCTTCGGTGGCAGCAGATCAGATGCAAACCCTGAAGAGTTGTACTAAAAAAAAAGTGACCTCTGGTCTTCTGAAAATCTGCCTGCCCTTGACCTCCACAGGCTGTGTTTTGCACAAAGTCTAAGCCAGGGGCTGCCGATGAATAATTTCTCTTCTTTTTAAAAAATCATTCTTTTCATTTCAAGCTTCATTTTAAAATAATGAAAGCACAGACGACAGTACCTTACTCACAGGCATAGAAGTTTTCTTTAAAGATTAAAAAAAAAAAAAATCGGGGCTGGTGCTGAGCAGGGTGCTCCACTCCATTAAACAGGAGAAACTTTTTTCAAGTGAAGGTGATCCAGTGAGCAGAGCCTCTTGATTACCAAGGCTGGAATGGCAAGTGTGGGTGGTTGCTGGAGCCCATTTAGCCGTCTGGGACCTTCGGGGCCGCCTCATAAAAAAGACCTGTTTTGTTGGAAGCTTCTCTTTTACGAAGTGCATGGGTTGGAATATGTTAAACTGTCAGTGAACAAAATCATAAAAATATGTGAGCATACAAATAGAGGATTCGTGTTGGAGACCTCCTGAGGTTCATTGCGCTTCTCAGGGACTGTTTCTTTTTTTAAGATGGCAGCAAAATGCCATGGTATTTTATTTTTGTCTTCACTAAATTGCTCTGGAAACTTAAAACAAATTAAACATCCTGTTTTGTGTTTCTAAGACTCACTGGGGAAACTCAGTCTCCCTAGTCTGATGTTGGAGGTGGGAAGGAGTGTCATCAAAGAAGATACTGTTTGCAGTCACCTTTTTGAAATAGTTATGCTTGTGTTGGGGTGGCAGGCGAGGGTGTATGGGCCATTCAGTATTGCCTGGAATTGAAAGCAGTTGTGTTTATTATCTAGAGAAGAAGAAAACAAAAGTTTTTTGGAGGGTGCGAGTGTGTGTGGTGTTATGCTGTAAGGTGAGAAATCCTCCTGTTGCTTTTTATATTTTAGAAGTCGTTTCCTAATGCAGTATGTTAGTGATCATCCAATTAAAATCCACTGTTGAAGTCATTTTGAAACACCTTTAAAATAAATCTTAATAAAAAGAAGCATTGGTGTTCACCATTGAAATGGAAGGCAAAGGGACAGAAATTAGCAACCCAAACTCAGAGCTTGCCTTTGGAGCTTAATGGGATGCTCATTTTTCTTGAGTTTCCAGTCACCAAGCAGCATTTTCCTTTCCTTTCCATGTTAGTAAAATGAAAACAGTTCTGGGATCACCTTCACCCCCAACACACACACACACACACACCCAACACACACACACACACACACACACTCTCTCTCTCTCTCTCTCACTCAACTTCTCTGTCTCAATCAAGGCTTGCTTCCTTTGATATCTTCCTGCTCAGAAGAATGGAACAACCTGAAAGGCTACAGGCTGGCTTGCTCCCTGGGCTTGAGTGGAAAAATGCAACTGGCCTGGCTAATTTTAGTGCTTCCTGCCTTCAACAGGGTCTCCTTGACAATAGGAACCGTCTGGCTCCATTGCTTTTCATGAAAACATCTCCAACCCCCACCAGCTTGAACTATCAGTTGAAATATTACGTCTAAAGGCCAGACAGAACCCAAATGAATGGATGATTGCAGCACCTTTCAAATGTCACTTGAAAAAAGTCTATGAAGTGAAGGCTCAGGTCCTTTGGGAAGGAGCAGAAATGAACTGTCACCCTTATCCACCCTCCTCCCTTTGCTTAGATATTAGCTCTCTCCCTGTTTTCTCCTTCCCTTCCATCCTTTCCCTCCTCCCACAGACACCTGAGCTATATGAAAACCTGGTTTGGGTATATGCCCTGGAGGCTGAACTATGCGGGAAGCGTCATCTGCAGAGTTGTTTCCTTTCGGAATGTCATTGTTTAAATTCAGAGTCCTGTTATTCTTGTGTGAATGAAATGTCAGAAATGAATTTCAGCTTGTAATTTCCCAGGCATTGACAGGCTTTTGCCATCTGTCATTGGATCATGGTTTTACCTTTCGTTTCCTGCCATGTTTGGGTTTTGACCTATCCCTTTGAACCCTGGTAATTTTACCTCTCAGTATAGCCTCCTGTTGGGGCTTCACTGCCAGGAGTGACTTTTGTAACTTGAAGCTATGGGGTGATTTCCTTCACAGGCTTTGCATTTTATTATTGTTAAAACCTCAAATGTCCTGAATCCTGTCACCTGAATAGTGTTGATTTGCAATTAATCCTGTGTGTGTTATCTATTTTTGTCCTCTGCCTTTGCTTATGAGGAGGGGGGCATATTACACAAAAGTCTCCAAAGTACTATCTGTAATTTAAGACTGAGTTCTGCTTGCTGGGAGAGGCAATTTAGGGGAGAAGAATTAGGGTAGAAAAAGGAAAAAGAGGCATTGTAATAGTTTCTAAAAAGAACCCAAGTTTAATTGGAAAGAAGGAAAACCGAAGTTTTTTTACTCCCCACCAAGTGAAGATTTTTAAAAATCCTGCTGTTCTGAAGTCAGAAGACAGATTTTCTAAAGTACAAGCAGATTGTTTTTGAACTGAATTTTAAAGCTCTGCTGTCAGCGTTGACAAGTTCCCGAATTCAATTTTCAAACTAAAACTTAGAAAACTGGGGAAGACACTGTGTCTCCTCAGTAGCTTATCAAAAGAAATGCATGGCAGGCTCCCAGTGCTGTCTCCTAGCCGGTTCAGGTGGAGGGAGGCGGCTGCGCCCCCGCTGAATGATTGCTGCTGGGTCTCAGAGACAAGCGTTCCTGAGATCGGCTGTGAGACGCAGGGTTACAGCAGCTCGGGTTTACTTCAGTTGGAGCACCATGACGGGCTGCCCAGCTCTCCTCCCTGAAAACAGGGAGAGGTTTTTACCATTTTCAAAGGAGATTCAAGCACAGGTGACCCTTGCCCAAGACTTACTGGTCTTCATGGTTGGCAGAAAAAGGATTAAGAAACATAGACATGAGCACACTAGTTCTTGCTTTACCTGTATGGCACTCTAGGCATGGTCGCCCCCAGCCCTCTCATCTCTCTTTTGGGATAAAAATTAGCCAGTTTTGAAACTCAGTTATATCTCCTAAGTTCTTAAGATCATTCTTATGTATGTAGACAACAGCTGGTTGTTCTAAAAAAGATATACTGCAACTATATATCAATATAAACAATATTTTGTTGTTATTAGTTGCCATTGAGTTGGCTATGACTCAAGTTGACCGTATGTATAGGAGAACAAAACATTACCCAGTCCTTTGCCGTTTTCATGATTATTGGTATGTTGGAGCCCATTGTTATGGCTGTTGTGTCAGTCTATCTCATTGAGGGTTTCCCTTATTTTCACTGACCCTCTACTTTGCCAACCATGATGTCCTTTTCTAGCGATTGGCCTTTCTTGATGACATATTCAAAGTAAGCAAGCTGAAGTCTCACCATCTTAGCATCTAAGGAGTATTTTGGTTGTATTTCTTCTAAGACTGATTTGTTTGTTCTGGCAATCCATATCTATTCGGTATTCTTAGCCAACACCACATGTATCAATTCTTCTGTCTTCCTTTTTCATTGCCCAAAAGTTGCATGCATGTGAGGCGATTGAAAAGACCATGGCTCAGGTCAGGCACACCTTAGTCTATTGGTTTGCTGTACTGTGGTGGCTTGTGTGTTGCTATGATGCTAGAAGCTGTGCCACTGGTATTTCAAGTACCAGCAAAGTCATCCATGGTGGATGGTTTTCAGCTGAGCTTCCAGACTAAGACAGACTAGGAAGAAAGGCCTGGTGATCTACTTCTGACAATTAGCCAATGAAAACCTTACGTATAATAACAGAAGCAATATTTGCTGTATGTCATATACTGCCTTTAAAGCCCATTAAACTTCATAACCCAGGGCAGAAGGTAATATCATGACCATTGTGCAGATGTGGAGAAAGAGGTTTAGAGAGTTTATTCAGAGTTTCCCAGCTGGTAAGCAGAAGAACTGGGTTTTAGACCCAGCTCAGCCTGACTCCTGACCTTGCCCTCTTACCATTACATTGTAAAACCATCTCCAAAGCGGTCACAATGATGAGTTCAGTGGTAGAATTTCTTCTTATAGGTTTTTTCAAAGGTAAATAAATATCATGACCTTTTGAATACTTTTCAGGTTGTGCGAGTCTATAAAGTCTTAAATTTCTCACAGACTTTTATATTGTATCTGTTTGGTCTTTGAAAATTCAGATTTATTAGCTGCTGTGTTTCATTTTTATTTCTGTAATTGTTATAAAACCTTATTAAATTGAGATCTTATTACCTGGATCTCTCAATTAGCCAGATTTTTTTTTTTTCTCCCCGCAATTCACTTTTAGAAGGAAGAAGAAAAACCACAGAAAAATAAGCTCATATTAGAACTTCCTTTTAAAGGTTAAATGTGTTCTGTGGTCCTATGCCTTTTAGTTAAATGTTAAAATATGAGTATGTCTCTTTATGATTTTGAAATGCGTAATCAACTGCAAGATCCTCTAAAAATGTTTGAGGTGGTTGCATTAGAAAGGATAGGCTAACATACAGCCCCTGTGTCTCAGTAGCTCAACTCAATAAAAGTTGGTTTCTTTTCAGCCTCACAATTTAATGGAGTCAGTGGTGGTTGTGGGAAGGGGTGTTACTCTGCTTCATTCAGGTACCTGGACTCTTTCTGTCTTGTGGCTTTGATACTCTATGATCTTACAGTTCTGCACTGAATTCAGAGAACCTGCCTGGCAACCAAAGGAAGGCAGCCAACTTGGATGTTTTTTTGGGAAGTTTTTAGGAGCTCTGGTGGTGCAGTGGTTAAGAGCTACGACTGCTAAACCAAAAGGTCGACAATTTGAATGCACCAGCTGCTCCTTGGAAACCATACGGGGCAGCTCTACTCTGTCCTATAGGGTTGCCATGAGTCAGAATCAACTCTTTGGCAACTGTTTTGGTTAGGGTCGAAAGTGGTACACTGCCCGTTTGTTCATATTCCATTGGCCAGTGCTTAGTCACATGGCCGCGCCTAACTCCAGGGGAGACTAGAAAGTGTAGTCCAGCTGTGTGTCCAGGAAGAAAAGGAGCTGGATTTGGCATCCACCTAGTGAGGCTGTTGGTGGTTTGGTGGTAGAGTTTTTGCCTTCCATGTGGGAGGCGCAGGTTCACCTCATGTGCAGCTACTACCTGTCTGTCAGTGGAGGCTTGTATGTTGCTGCGATGCTGAACAGATTTCAGCAGAGCTTCCAGACTAAGACTAGGAAGAAAGGTCTAGCTATCTTCTGAAAATCAGCCAATGAAAAGCCTATGGATCACAGTGGTCAACTTTTTCTTAGCCCTTATTTTGAAGAGAGGCAGAAAAAGGAAGAAGAGCTGTAGGAAGGCCAGGAAAAAAAGAGAAAGAAAAAATAAAGTGATGAAAGAATGGAAGTACAGGTAGTCCCCTACTTACAGTGGAGTTCTGTTCTGACGACTCTGTCTTAAGTTGATTCTGACGTAAGCTGAGTACCACTTTTATTTTTTTAAGTTTTTATTATTATTGCTTTTTATTATCAGTATCTTTATAAATATGGTCTTTGTCTTTGGTGGTTGGAAATGTTACATATAAACTTGCAGGTTTTTTTAATACATACATACATAAAAAAATACAGAAATCATAAAAATTTACTCCATTGATGAAGAGTTGGATCATGTTGGCATTTTGTCAGTTGCAGTAATAACTCCACCAGTAGAAGTTTCTGGATCATCCTGGATTATCCCTGTGAATGGGGATGGCATTTCTAGTCAGAAAATTCGAGTTGCCAATGTGATCCTTTTCTTTTCTTCATGTATTTTGTGGTAACATCTCACTGCTTCCCAGATCTGCCTAGCGACTTTAGCAAAGTGATCAGCATTTGGGTCCATGTTTTCAAGCTACTGGAGCCTCAATTTAGTTTAGAAAAAACTCCAGCTGATCCTTTCACTGTAAAAATTTTTGACTTCTTTCCTTCCTCTTCCTCTTCCTCATTCTTTCTTCTTAAGCATTTCTTTCCTCTTCAGAATCCATTGAGTCATGATCTGTCACTTCCCCTTCAAGATCCGTGAGCTGTTTCACACTGGCAATATCAAGTTCTAAATTCAGTGTTGTTGCCATATGGATGATTTTTCCTCCAGTCCTCCACCATATTATCCTGATCAAGTGCTCGGAGTGTGTTTATGTAACTCAGCAGCTTTTTCCATTTCCCCTGCATCCATTTTCCTATAACTTCCTCCCAGGAAGATGCAGTGTTCCAGATGCACTGACAGTTGTAAATGGGGTTCGTCGTAACTCAAATACATTGTAAGTCGGGCACTACCTGTGAACTGAACGTGGATTGGAAGAGGAAGATTAGGCAGGCAGAGAAGTGATAGACATAGAAACCCTAAGAAATTGAGGAAGAAGATTATAGGGATGAGCAATATGGATGAAAAAAGTATTTTATCTTCCAAATTTCTTTACAAAATAAATCTGAGGAGCACAGTCTATATGAGTCCATAATTTGGTATTAAATAGAAGTTTTTAAATGATACCAATACTTAGATAAAATATTCTCATTGTAGTAGCTAATAATGGATACTGTTATTAGCTTATGTGCTTAATACTAAGTGTTTAATACTAAAATGCATTTTATAGAAAAATGAAAGTAATCATGGCACATTAATGCAGCAAGCCCCCAAATCTTAATGTTTTAATATTATTTTTAAGTAAAATATATAAATATTGATGAATTTTTTTCTAAAGTGATAAAGTAATGCAATAAAAGAAACAAAAACCCTATGGATCACCTTGGTCTGATCTCATTCCATTGTTCTTGAGGTCGCTATGAATGAGGGGCTGATTCTATGGCAGCTAGCAACAGCAACACAATCTCCACATAGCACTGTCTCTGTGCCAGCAGTATTGTTATAGTTCTTCCTAAGATTTATGGCTCTTCCATATTGTGACTCACCTAAGGAACCTCCAAAAATCATCTAGATCAGTAGTTTCTAAAACCTAAGTAATTTAAAAATGTCTCTGGAACTTCACCTAGACCCACCACAGAATCAGAGACATGGGAAGGGACAGTAGAAGCAGACTGGGAATCTGCATTTTTCAGAATTTCCCCAGATGATTGAGATATAACCAGTCCAGCACCAGTTTTGTGTTTGGGAATCAATTATTTAGATAAGGCACTTGATAAGACAAGAATGTGGCTTAACTCATTTCAGGAAGGCGGGGAGAAAAGACACTGATTTTCAGTTATTTATTAAAAAAAATTCTTAACCAAAAGAGTCTGTCTACACCCAAACATTCTAATTATTCGAGACTTCAAATATATTCTGTGGGCAGTTGTTAAGGAAGCCTGTAGTTTCTTCATAGGTAAAACTGCTTCACTTCCCAGTGAAGTATCCCATGTAGGCAGAGAGCCATCCTGCATATTGCGGGTGCTGTCTACCCATCTTCTATTATAATTGTAAAAAAAATTCTCCAGGTCTCATTTTGACCTTTTTCACCGTCCCAGCAAGCACAATTATACTTACCCCCATAGACATGAAGGCAATTGTGGTAGTAAAACTGGTTTTTAAACCAAATAGTTATTGGGATTTAAAAATCAAATTGTATGTTCCCTGTTTTGGTTTTTAAGTATACGGAGTTGCTGGTTTATTTGTTTTATCCACACACGCTTTCCGTGAGATACTTCTGCTCCGTGTGAATTTTTAATAGTGTGAGGCTTTTGAGGGATAAAGGTAACCTCTTGTAACCAATAAAAGTTGTGATGGTGAAATTGGTCTTATCAGTTCTGCAGGGCAGTTCCATCGTTACCACCCCAAGCGAGAGTGGGAGTGCATGGGGTGATATTTTAGGTTTACTCATTCGTGTTGCCATCATGTTAGATTTATGAAAGGCAGTGGAAATTTGTCACCACTCTCTGTTATTCCAAAGCTATAATTTTTTAGTCTCTTGCTTGTGAACATTTCTGATAAAATGTGCAGCTCTCTGAACCTTAGTAACACGAATTTGCTTAAGATCTTAAATTGCATATTGCTGTGATCCAAGCAAAGGATGAATGACAGAGCTCCGACTTTGCACTTCCATACTGAAGACAGCTTTGCAAATTCTTCGGCGTGTAGCTTTGATCATGTTTGTTGTCATTAGTTGCTGTTGAGTCGGCTCCGACTCAAGGTGACCCCATGTACAAAGGAACTAAACGTTGCCCTCTCCTGTGCCATCTTCACAATTGTTGGTATGCTTGAGTCCATCATTGCAGCCACTCTGTATTTGAGTGGCTTTTCCAACCCAGGAGGCTACCTTCTAGCCCTGTATCGGACAGTATTCTGTTGTGATCCATAGCCTTTTCAGTGGCTAATTTTGGAAGTAGATCACAAGGCCTTTCTTCCTAGTCCATCTTAACCTGGCAGCTCCACTGAAACCTCTTGACCATGGGTGACCCTAATGATATTTGAAATACTGGTGGCGTAACTTCTAGCATCATGGTAACCTGCAAGTCACCACAGTAAAACAAACTGATGGGTGGTGGTTAATCATATTACCTTCACAGTTCTTCCATGCTCCACGTTGCTTATCTAATAACGCCCACCTTCTTAACTTTGCTTCTAGGCATCCCCATAATCTGCTCTCCACTGTTAAGTTGAACGTTCCACTCAGTTAGCCTACAGGGCCATTACCTGAAATCTCTACCCTGGCCAATTAGTTGATCCATTATCCACCAGAGCATCTTGAGTTTTCTGCCCCTCCACCTTTGCACTTAGTGTTTCCAACCCCCGTCTCCTCCCAACTGAAATCTAATCTTTAAGATTCATTTAATTTAAGATTTGGCTTGAAGTGCCAGAGTCTGAAACCTCCCCTGTTCAACTCATCTGTGGCATTTGTTGCCTGCAGCTGCTACTTACCATGATAAATTTTAGTTTGGGGTATCCATGTTAGTACATGCTCCTGGAGATGGAAAATCGTACTTTATTCACCTTTTGTTCTCTATAGTGCTTTAATCATAGTGTACCTGGAGTAAGTATAATAGATGGCATTCAGTTGATGATGATGCAAAGTGAAAACCCAGCCTTGGACTGTTAACTTAGAGTAGGCAAGTTTCCCAAAGTGGAATAGTAATACAGCTTCTCTTGGTGGGGGGTGAGGGGGGAGGGCTGGTTACATTCACGTAGGTTGCTTTACTGCAGGACTTTTCAGAGCCTTTAATATGCTTATAGGAGGTAATATGCTAATATGAATATCAAAGAGATAATATATAAGCATCATCATATTTCATGCTTTTCTGACCATAGGACTTTTTTTTTTAAATGGAACATATTGATGAATCAGTGATTTTAGCAACTCATTTTGGGAAACACTGACTTGGAGTAATCTGCGTTTTCGTAGTACCCTTTATTAGAAGTGCTTTCACAATTAAAAACACATCTGTTTTCTATGAATAACTTCCTGCCCGTGAGAAAACAAAGAATAGTGTTTTCTAGTTTGCACCCCTAGCCATAATTATTTTTGGTGTTGTATGTATGTGTGTTTATAAACTGCCAGAATTCATCAAATATACTGCCTGTGTTAGTGAAGAGATGATATGTTTAGTTCAGGACACTGCCTGGTGATCTGAATAAGGAAGACGTGCAGCTGAGAGTCTTTCCCTTGTCAGATGTCTTTGGAGAGGTATGCAAAGGCCTTTGTCTTAATAGCAGTTTTCCTGAAGGTCATCTACCATTTAGGGCTATTTATGTAAATCTTCATTAGTGCAAGTTTTATTTAATGATTTGCTGACTGTAAAGTCAATTAGTTTTTTGCCAGTATTGATTTATCTGTTTCACACCTTCTTTCTGTGGACACACAGATTAAAAACAATAATAATAAGGTCGTTTTGTGTTTAGATTTCTCTCCTTTAAATGAGGTCTGTTATCATCAGGAGTCATTTGTCAGGTCCAAAATTGCATGTACAGTGTATGAGATCGAATTCCAGAGCCAGAGGAGTTAAAGGATCTTTTATGTTGAAGTTAAACCTGTGATTTTTATGAACTTTGGGGTGTCTAATTAAGCCATTAGTCACAAGCAGGAGTTTCCAAATGTCAAGTGTATAATTATGAAGTAAACAGGAGCTGGTCTTTCCAATAAACATGTATGCAGTGCCCTTGTGTTGCTGAAGCCTGTGCCCTGTTACCTCTTGATGGGTCTCAAACAAAGTTTTCTGGTGAATAGTACAAAATTAGGACGGATTTTCACAGCTGATAGCAAGAAGTCTTGTGTTTTGAAACATAGCTACCATGCAAAGGGAAAGAAGTTTGAACCTAGTAAATCTATAGATAAGTATTTTATCTCTCAAACCATACATTATAAAGAAATTCCATTTTATTCCTTCTTGTGCCTTTATTTTACTTCCTTCAGTCTCACCATTGAGCTTTATCACTAACATTTTTCTCTCATTTTAGAATATGTATAGAAAGCCAAACCTGTTGCTGTCGAGTCAATTCCAACTCATGGTGATCCCATGTGTTGCAGAATAGAACCGAACTCTTTAAGGGTTTTCATGGCTGTAACTTTTACAGAAGCAGATTGCCCCGACTGTCTTTCGTATTGCCACTGAGTAGGTTTGAGGTGCCAACCTTTTGGTTAGTAGTCAAGTGCAAACCATTTGTGACCCTCAGGGATACACACACACATATACACACACACACACACACACACATGCACACACACACATATGTATTTACCTGAAAGGTGATTTCAGTTTGATAGGGGTGCAGTTTTGGGAACTGTAAATATATTGATATTTAATTGAGCGTAAATCTTCTATTGACTGTGAATTTTCCATATTAGTGCTGATAATGGTAGTGAACAAACTTTCGAACTGTAAAATATTGTAAAATGATTGCAGATGGGGGAATCTTAATTTTTAACTTCCCACCCCACCATTTACCCAGGTGTTTTTGTATACATCGTCAATGCTTAATGAATACTTGTAAGTTTTAGCCAATCAAATATTAGAACCTATTATATGCTTAGGATGGAGCCCTGATAGTATAGTGGTTAAAGTGTTTGGCTGCTAATCGAAAAGTTGTTGGTTGGAACTCGCCAGCCACTCTGCAGGGGAAAGATGTGGCAGCCTGCTTCCGTTAAGATTATAGCCTTTTTTGTTATTCTTATCATACAAGCAATACATGAATCCATTCTCTTAAAAAGAAATATATAGTATTGGTTTTTATGTATGTAAGGTTTTTTTTTTTACTTAAAAATATCATAATACAGTATTTTTTTTTTTTCTCAAAAAGGCAGGTAGAGAGATCTAGGTCTTTTAACTACCGTCATATAAACATAAACCCATTAACCCACTGGCACTGAGTAGATTCTGACTTATAGCGACCATATAGAACAGAGTAGAACTGCCCCATGGGGTTTCCAAGGAGTGCCTGGTGGATTTGAACTGCCGACCTTTTGGTTAACAGGCATAGCTCTTAACCACTATGCCACCAGGGTTTCCCATATAAACATAGTTTTTTTATTTATCCACACCTTTATTGATGAGCATTTCTAGTGTGTGCCAGCTTGGCTGCATAAAACAGAGAAACCCAAATAAGAGTGACACAAACAAGATGGAAGTTCATTTCTCTCTCATGAAAATGAAATACAGAAGCAGACAGTACAAGGATGTATGGTAGCTTTATGATGCTGGCAGATACCGAGGCTCTTTCCAATTCACTGCCCAGCCATGTCCTTGTTCCCATAGTCCATATGGCTGCTATAGTTCCAGCATCACACCTGAATCCCAAGCATTGGACTGAAGTCGGGGGGAGAAAGGCATTCCTCTAAAGACAGTTCCCAGATGTGGCACACAACATTTCACTTATACCTCATTGACCAAAATTGTGACTACTTAATTTTTTGGCCATAATTAACTGCAAAGGAGGTTGGGGCATATGGTCTTTTTGCTGGGTAGCAGTGGGTCCAGCCAAAGATCAGAGTTTTGGTAATAATGAAGAAGGGTAGAAAGGATTCTACCACATATTATTACCAATTTTTGTGCTATTACATAAAATGGGAAATGAACATTCTTGAGCATGGAAAACAGTGTTGGTTCATGCTAGTAAGTGGTATGTGTCAAGTATTTCAGGTATAGGAAGTCCTTGTGGAGAGGCTTGGGGAAGAGTGAGATCACAGTGTGTTGAGTTGACTAGATAGGCTGTGGTGGTTGACGTGAATCTGAGCTTGGTCCTGATACCTGGGTAAACTGGAGATGGGAGGACTGGGGTGAGTTTAGGCCAGGCGAATGGCATGTGCCAATTCATTGTCATTCATTGAGCAGCTCTTCATTGAGCACTTACTATGTTATGTGACAGACATGGGTCATACAGGGATGGGACAGACATGGCCCCTGCCCTCATGGAACTCACAGGCAAATAACTCATGCCACTATGATAGACAGAATAACATGCCTGTAGGACAGGCAGTGAGGGGAGCTAGGGCTAGAAGGAAGGCTAGGGCCTAACTAAATAGAAGTTGGAGGCTTATTTAAAGAGATTAAAATTGAATCTTGTTGCCAATAGGGAACCATCAAAATCTTTTGATGAAAATAATGATTAGATCCATAGACTGTTTGAGGAAAACAGATTTGATATGCATAAGTTAACCGGTGGAGGAGGGCAAGGAAGCCTTGAAGCAAGGCGATCACTAAGAAGCTGTTACAATGGAGCTTCCCCTGTAAGGTGATGGAGGCCTAAGCTGGGGAGCTGGCTCTGGGGCTCTGACAGGGTGGTGGCTCATGGCACACTTTCTGGAGAGAGGGTTCCCAGGTTTGGATTCTAGTGGGTTGGGCATGGCTCCCATCACCCTATGCACCTCAATTTTCTAATCTGCAGAATGGGGGAAATTCCACTGACCTTGTCATAGGGTTGTCATGAGGATTAAGTGAGGTGAGGTTCGTTAAGTGCCCAGCACAGTGTCTGGCACATGGGAAATGCATAAACACCAGAGGCTGGAAGGCACAGACGAGCCAAGCATTTCTATAGAAAAATTTTAGGACCTGGGAAAGGGGATATGGAAAACAAGGGAGAGTGAGGGTACAGAGATGATGCAGACAATCTAAGCCAGGGTGACAGGGAGAATGATGTCAATTGACAGAAATAGGGACGTCTGGGAAGGAGCCAGTTTCGAGGAGAGATTGATGAGTTTGATTTTAGATGTTGTATTCGGCGAGATGGCTGGATATGCAAGTGGAAATTTCCAGCAGACAGTTGGGGTTTATTTACTAGAGAGGATGTATGGCTGCTAACGACAGCTCCTGGGGGACACAAAATTGGTGGAGGCTGAAATTCAAGAGGAAAGAAACAGAGAATTCAAATGAACCTGCAAAGACCCAATAAACCAGAGGCTCCAGCCTGTGCAGTAGGAATTTAGTTTTAAAAAGTTTTCTGGTTGAACAAATGAATAGGCTGATGCAAATGTTGAACTGGGGGCTGAATTCCCTGAATCATTTCCTCAGCTTTCCATTTTACTTTGCATATCGTAGACACAAGGAGAGAGTTCAGGGTCCAAAGCCAAACAAACCCGCTTAAGGAAATTTACATCTTTTGCGCTTGGGCTGCGGATTTCATGTGAAGAGAGAAGCAGCGTCCTCAGTAGTAGGACAAAGTAACTGGGGAATTTCTGAGCTAGGATATTTTCTTTAAACACTTAAGAGTCTCGGGCAGTCTGAGAGGCCCTTAGCACGTCAGGATCCAATTAAAAGAGAATTATTTTCCCATTCCACAGCTAAGGAAATGGATCAACAAAGAGGCTGAATGACTGTTTTAAAACCTGACAGATGTACCATGGCAGACAAGGGAATGGGATTTAGAAGCCTCCCCCTTTCTGAGATGCTATTTTCTTCTTAGTGTAGTGTTAGTTCTCTTCAGCAGTGAGTCGGTTGAAACCAGCCTTTTGATAGACTCATGCCAGTGAATAAAAAATAGCCCACCTTTATCCAGTTACAGGCAATGGAAAAGAGCAAGTACTTAGAATTTATCACACATTTCTTTTTCCACCTTTTGGGGGCTATCCACACAATCCTGTAAATAAAAGTAAAATACAGTTTTTCTCACTTTAGTTTGCACCTCCTTATTCTGCTTTGCCAAAATAGTTCTTGCTAACAGCTTTGGTGTCTTCAATTACCAGATCCACTGGACAATTTTTTTAGCCCCTTTCTGGATGTTTCTGCTGTTTGACACTGTCCTTCATCAAAATTGCTCTTCTGTTGGCTTCCGTGACACCTCACTCTCCTGGATATCTGACGCCTCACAGACTAATTTCTTCTTGGATTTCTTCAGGAGATCTTCTACTTACCAGTTGAAATCTGGCATTCTTTTCATCCTAAGCAAATTTATTATTCTCATTCCGCATACTCTCCTGCCTGGTTGCTGTAATCCACTCTTGTTATATCAGTTATAATCAATATACCAATGACTCCTGAATCTTATCTCCAACCCAGATTCTCCCAAGCTTAAGACTTATATATCCAACTGGACAGCTTTATTCAGGTATCTCACAGGCACCTCAAGATCAAAATAAGAGGCTTTTTCCTTCCCTGATCCCTTCTCCTCTTTGTCACCCTCTCATCAGTGAAATCTGAAACCTGGAAACCAATGTTAATCCCTTTCTCCATCAGCAGCCCTAGCCCCGACCCAGTAGGCAATCATTACTTAACGTTTTTTCAAGACTGGCATTTGGGAAAGATAAATACATGACTTATACGAAGAAGGAGACAAAAGTTAAGATTTGGGGTCTACGTTATATAGACGATACTGTTGAATTAATCATCGCTCTCCCACTTTCATCTTCAGAGTAGACTTGTTTACAAAAATGATCCATACGTTTTAATGAGGTTCAGCTTTTTTTTGTGAAGAAGAAATACTAAATATGGGCAATTAAAAAGTACATTGAATTTTATATCAGAAAGTACCTCCCCTTTGCCTGTTTCCAGATGAGAAATAGAAATCCAGGCGGGTAAAGTGTCTTGCCCAAGGTTGTAGAGCTAGTCTGCTGTAGACTTCCAAGTCTTTTGATTTGTTCTTCTGTACTTTTTCTCTTCCACCATAGGGCTTCATAATGCCCTGCACCTAGTAATGACTCGGGAAACATTCATGAATTAGACTTGTATGCTCTAGAAGCTTTGCAGCTGGTTTTCACTCAACTCTTGTCTTAGTCATGTAGTGCTGCTATAGCAGAAATAACCACATCTCACAGTCTCGTAGGCTAGAAGTCCAGTTTCAGGGCACCAGCTCCAGGGAAGGGCTTTCTCTGTTGGCTCTAGAGGAAGGTTCTTGTCATCAGTCTTCTCCTGGACTGGGAGCTTCTCTGTGCAGGAACCCTGGGTCCAAAGGACATGCTCTGCTCTGGGCACTGCTTTCTTGGTGGTATGAGGAGCCCCACTCTCTGCTTGCTTTCCTTTCCTTTTATCTCTTTTAAGATACAAGTTGGTGCAGGCCACACCCTAGGGAAACTCCCTTTACATTGGATCAAGGATGTGACCTGAGCAAGGGTGTTATATATCACCCTAATCCTCTTTTAACCACAGGCAGAGATTATGATTTATAACACATAGGAAAATCACAAAATGGAGGAAAACCACACAACACTGGGAGTCATGGCCTAACCAAGTTGCAACGTATTTCTGGGGGACACAATGCAATCCATTACAGCCCTTTATACCTATTTACACTGATCATGAAGGTAGATGCGTGGGCATGACCAGATCTGGCATAATAGCACACGTATCATCACCACCTCTCCCTTACCTATGCCAGATATCACCAATAAGTTGCAACACTGTTTTCCTAATGAGCTCAGAAACAGACCCCAAATCCTTCACAAAGGACTCTAGGCAGGTAGTGTCAATCAGATGGAGTCTGTAAGACAATTGAACCCATTTTACATGCTTTGCGGAGTTGCATTTGCCCCCATTTCCTTAATTTTTTTTTTTTTTTTTTGGTTTGTTTTTGGGATTATTGCAGAGGGCAGTGCTGCTCTGAGGAACTTTAACATCCACCTAACTGATATCTTGCCCTCTGTCATGCAACCTTGGATCAGTACATTATTGTTGAGTAGGCAGTCCATTGTTTTAGTAGTGCCTGTTTTTCATGTGTTGAATTTATCATCACCTGTGAAGTGGCATTCTGGGGAGTCACTACCTTCTTGTCTTGGATTTTTCCCATTCATCCATTCTATACATGCATCCGGAGTACCAACTCTGTGCCAGAGTCTGTGCTGGGCTCTGCATTTCTTCTCTGTCAGTTGAGCAAAACAACATTTCCCACTTATAGATGGAAAAATCCAGGCCCCACGTAAGGAAATGTATAGATATGAGAGAAGGTCAGTAATAGATTTTGAGCCCCTGGATTTCCCAAGCTTAAAGGCTAACATAGTGTACATTCCCAGCACTTTTATCACATGACATTCTCTAATATTCTGCTCAGCTTTAATATAAAATCCTTTCTTCATGTCTGTGTTTTGGAAGTATAAGAAAGATGATATTTCTGAATTGATAGAGTCTCTGAGATTCAAAAACAGTAGTGCCAAATGGCTGGAGCAGCAGGAAACATATCCCATCAGGAGTAAAGAGGTAATTGTGAAGGAATGGAGAAAAGGTGGGAGGGACTGTAAAATGATAATGGGGGAACAGAGAGAGACTAGGTAATTGTAACAATTTTAAAAAAAGAAATCCCAATTGGATTTCATGACATTTAGTTAATTGATCCTAAGTATTCATTGTATGATTGCTTTATTTCCAATACTGTCCTTGTTGTTGTTGTTGTATGCCATCAAGTCAATTCCCACTGATAAAGATCCTATATGACAGAGTAGAACTGCCCTAGAGGGTTTCTTAGTTTTTTAATCTTATGGGAGTAGATTGCCAGTTGATGGGTTTGAACCCACTGAGCAGTTGGTGGGTTTGAACCACCAGCCTTTTGGTTAGCAGCTGAGTGCTTAATCATTGTGCCAGTGGGGCTCCTTAATACTATACCAGGTATCTTGAAATATATGAATGATGTTTGATTTGACTCCTTTCTTTCAGAAGCTTAAAATGTCATCAAAGAGATAAATATTTATTAAGGGATTAGTGAAAAATGTGACTTGTTCTTCCATTAACTTACCTGTCTGGAGTGAGGTCTGGGATAGCACCATTTCTCATCTAATGCTTTGCTCCACCTTGGCAGGTCTCTCTCAACTGTATTTTCATTGTCTTTATGACTAGTCACCAAGGATTGTGTCTTATTTGTTCTTTTATCCTCAGCCCCCAGTACCATTCCAGGTACAAAAATGACAATCGGTAATCGGCTCTGGAGGAAGGTCCTTGTCATCAATCTTTCCTTGGTCAAGGAGCTTCTCAGTGCAGGGACCCCGGGTCCAAAAGACACGCTATGCTCCCGATGCTTTTTTCTTGATGGTATGCCATCCCCATGTCTCTCTGCTTGCTTCTCTCTTTTGTATCTCAAAAGAGATTGGCTCAACACAATCCAATCTTGTAGATTGATTCTTGCCTAATTAACATACCTGCCACTAATCCCATCTTATTCACATCATAGAGATAGGATTTACAATACATAGAAAAATCATATCAGTTGACAAAATGGTGGACAGTCACTCAGTACTGGGAATCATGGCCTAGCCAAGTTGACAGATATTTTGGGGGGACACAGTTCAATCCATCACAGGGAGTTTTATTCATTAGGTTTCCATTGGCTAATTCTTTTGAGAAGTAGACTGCCAGGTCCTTCTTACTAGTCTGTCTTACTCTGGAAGCTCAGATAAAATCCATCCAGTATGGGTGACACTGAAGGCATTGGAGAAAAACAAGACTCCAGGAATTGATGGAATACCAATTGAGATGTTTCAGTGAATAGATGCAGCACTGGAAGTGCTTACTTGTTTATGCCAAGAAATTTGGATGATAGCAGTATATCCACAAGGAACTGCCAGAAATTCAAGCTGGATTTAGAAGAGTACATGGAACCAGGGATATCATTGCTGATGTCAGATGGATCCTGGCTAAAAGCAGAGAATTCCAGAAAGATGTTTAAGAAAGATGTTTACCTGTGTTTTATAGACTATGGAAAGGCATTCGACTGTGTGGATCATAACAAAGTATGGATAACATTGCAGAGAATGGGAATTCTGGAACACTTGATTGTGCTTATAAGGAATCTGTACATGGATTAAGAGGCAGTCATTGGAACAGAACAAGGGGATTCTGTATGGTTTAAAGTCAGGAAAGGTATGTGTCAGGGTTGTATTCTTTCACCATACCTATCCATATGCTGAGCAAATAGAGAGGCTGGACTATATGAAGAAGCACGGGAAATCAGGATTGGAGGGAGACTTATTAACAACGTGATTTATGCAATTGACACAACTTTGCTTGCTGAAAATGAAGAGGACTTGAAGCACTTACTGATGAAGATTAAAGACCACAGCCTTGAGCATGGGTTACACCACCACATAAAGAAAACAGAAATCCTCACAACTGGGCCAATAAGCAACATCATGATAAACGGAGAGGAGACTGAGGTTGTTAAGGATTTCATTTTACTTGGATCCACAATCAACACTCATGGAAGCAGCAGTCAAGAAATCAAAAGATGCGTTGTATTGGGCAAATGGGCTGCAAAAGACCTCTTTAACGTGTTGAAAAGCAAGGACGTCACCCTGAGGACTAAAGTGCACCTGACCCAAGCCATGGTATTTTCAATTGCCTAATATGGTTGCAAAAGCTGGCCAGAGAATAAGGGAGACCAAAGAAGAATTGACGCCTTTGCATCGTGGAGTTGGAGAAGAATATTGAATATACTATGAACTGACAATAGAAGAAATGAATCTGTCTTGGAAGAAGTACAAGAATGCTCCTTAGAAAGCGAGGATGGCGAGACTACCTCTCACATACTTTGGTCATGTTACCAGGAGGGATCAGTCCTTGGAGAAGGACATCGTACTTGGTAAAGTAGAGGGTCAGTGAAAAAGAGGAAGATCCTCAAGGAGATGGATTGACAGAGTGGCTGCAACAATGGGTTCAAGCACAGCAACAATTGTGAGGATGACACAGGACCAGGCAGTGTTTCGTTCTGTTGTGCATTGGGTTGTTATGAGTTGGAATTGACTGGACAGCACCTAACAACATCAAGGACCTACAGAACGGCAGAGTATGAACTGATCAGAGGCACAAACAAAACTGGTGGTGGCTGCTAACATATTATCTGCCCTGTATGTGCCCCATTAAATTCAATTAAGTGTTGTAAATCCTACCTCTATGATGTTAATGAGGCGGAATTAGAGGCAGTTATGCTAATGAGGCAGGACTCTTCTACAAGATTAGGTTGTATCTTGACTCAATCTCTTTTAAGATATAAAAGAGAGAAGCAAGCAAGAGAAGAGAGGGACCTCATGCCACCAAGAATGAAGAACCAGAAGGGGAGTGTGTCCTTTGGACCTGGGATCACTGCCCTGAGAAACTCCTAGACCAGGGGAAGATTGACGATAAGGACCGTCCCCAGAACTAACAGAGAGAAAGCCTTCCCTTGTAGCTGGTGCACTGAATTCAGACTTGTAGCCTCCTAGACTGTGAGAGAACAAATTTCTCTTTGTTAAAGCCATCCATTTTTGCTATTTCTGTTGCATCAGCACTAGATAACTAAAACACTCCTTTTTGGTTTGAAGTTGTCGTTTACAGCTTAACACCTCTGGTTCCCCGTATTCAGTTTTATAGCTTTATTTTACTTTTGTGAAATCTTTATCTGGGTTGGTATCTGTGTGGTGCTTTGATGTGTCTTTATCTCAGGTTGTTGTCTGATGTTGTTGATTCTCTTTCCAAAGGACCCCCTTTAATATTTCTTGTAAGGTTTGTCTGGTTTTTACAAATTTCCTTAATTTTTGTGTATCGGGAATGTCTTAGTTTCATCATTGTTTTTGAAAGACAGTTTTGCTGGATATATGATTCTTGGTTGGCAGTGCTTTTCTTTCAGGATTTTATATATGTCATCCCATTGCCTTCTCGCCTACATGGTTTGTGACAAGAAATCAGTGCTTTGTCTTATTGATGCCTCTTTGTAAGTGATATTTCATTTTTTCCCAAGCTGCTTTCAGATTCTTTCTTTGTCTTTGGTTTTCGAAAGTTTGATTATGATATGTCTTGGTGAATTTCTTTTAGGGTCTGTTTGTCTGATATAGTGCCGGTGGATGAACCCCTCAAGTTGGATGGTGCAGGACCGGGCAGTGTTTCGTTCTGTTGTACATAGTGTTGGTATGAGTCAGAATTGACTCGACAGCACCTAACAACAACAACAACAACAAAATCCTGTTTGGGGTTCACTGGGTTTGGAAACCTTGTATTTCATGATATTTGGGAATTTTTCTGTTAATATATCTTAAAAAATTCAGTACTTTTTTTTCCTCATCTTCTTCTGGAATTCCTATTACATGTAAATTATTCCTCTTGATGGTGTCCCACATAACACTTAGTCTTTCTTCATTACTTTTCATTATTTTTCCTGATTGTTCCTCAAAAAAATTAGTATTAAGGAATTTGTCCTCTATTTCACTGATTCTTCTATTGATTCAGTTCTACTTCTGTGTCCTTCCATTGTGTTGTCTGTTTCTGATATTTTATTGTTAATCTTCTGATTTTCTAGTTGTTGTTTTTGTATGGTTTCTAATTGTCTATTGAGTGTGCCATTTTGTTCTTACATTGTTTTCCCATATTCTTCTAGGGTTTTTCCTGTGTTTTCCTGAATGTAAGTATTTTGAATTCCTTCTCAGGTAGTTCTATTATCATTTCTTTCTCAGGAAGATTTTCTTTCCTTTTATTATGCTGACTTTTTTGAACCACCTTATCCTATTTCTTCATATGATTTGTTACTGTCTGCTATATCTGTCTGAGGTATTAAGGTGTTATTTATATATTTATTGATTGATTGTGTGTTTATCTTTATTTTTTTGTTTTGTTTTGATATATCAGGGTGGGTGTGGCAGGCATACTCTACTGATTACTGGTCTGGTGGCACAGGAGAGTTCACCACCTATTGCCAGGTAGACGGGGCAGTGGCAGGAAGGGGGGGGGGCAGGCAGGGCAGGCATGTGTCATTGATCACCAGGTGGGTGGCGTGGCAGAGGGGGCCAGGCAGGGTGGGTGTGTACCACTGCCAGTTGTTGGTACAGCAGCATGGGATCGTGTGCTGCTGCTCACCCCAATGGGCAGGGTGCTGAGAGGTGAGCGGTGGGGTGGATGTACGTCGCTGGTTACAGGTGGGGCGGGGCTGCATGGGTAGGAAGGGGGGGCTTTTACTGCATTCCCTGGGCAGGAAAGGCCGTGGGGGTGGGTGGGGGCTCACACTGCTGGTCACTGGGAGGGTGAGGGGAAGGGCAGCATGCTCCTCTGGTCACTGGGACTTCCCCATAGGCTGCAGGCAGCAATTGGGACCTGGCTCTGACCAAATGTGGGGAGGGGTAGGACTACCCAGAGCCTGGTCAGGCGAGGGACCTCCTGCTGATACTCTGTGAATCTCATACTGTATATGCGAATGGTCAGGGACTGCCATTGGTGAGTAGTCCTGTCTTTGGTTCCTGGCTCTCTCCCTGCTCTGTGTTCGCCAGGATCCATGGAGCTCTCTCCTACCTTCCTGTACTTTCCCTTGTTAGATCTGGTTCATGTCCTGCTCACCTTGCTACACAGTTTCTCTGACTCCTATTGGGAATTCCATGAAGTTGCCACCCTGTTCTCCTCACCTGGAGTTGCTGCTCTTTTTTGTCTCAAGATGGCCACACTGTGCTAGTCCTGCTAGCAAGGCACCTCTGATCTGTAACTCTTCTCATTCCCTGTTTTTGGTTCTGTGTCTCCTAGTTAGTGTTTGATCTAATTCTTTATCTTTCCTTTTGATGCTTGGGGTTCCAGGATTATCTTTTGTATCTGTTTCCCTTGGTTTCTCAGGTCTCTGCTGTAGGGGGATGGCATGGCATGTCTGACTAAGCTGCCATCTTGGGCCATTTCTCAGCCTCATAGGACCTCACTAGTGGATCAGGAAGTGGGTTTGGCTTTGGTGCATATAAAGAGGCCACTGATGCCCTATAGCCTAGCCATCTCTTATGCCATACAAACGGCCCCTCCTGGTTATGATTTGGGAGACGTCAGTAGATGCTCTTTTCCCTACCCCTATCAAACACGCCATGCAGGGTGCCTTGGTCATCTAGTACTGCTGTAACAGAAATAACCACCAATGGATGGCTTTAACAAACAGAAATTTATTCTCTCACAGTCTACTAGGTTACAAGTCTAAACTCAGGATGTCAGCTCCAGGGGAAGGCTTTCTCTCTTGGTTGGCTCTGGAGAAAGGTCCTTGTCCTTAATCTTCCCCTGGTTGAGGAGCTTCTCAGATGCAGAGACCCCGGGTCCAAAGGATGTACTCTGTTCCTGGTGCTGTGTCTCCAACTGTCTGCCTGCTTCCCTGTCCTTTTATCACTTGAGAGATAAAAGGCAGTACAGGCCACACCCCAAGGAAACTCACTTTACATTGGATCTGGGGTGTGGCCTAAGGGTGTTACTCCCACCCTAATCCTTTTAACCACAGGCAGAGATTATGATTTATGCACATAGGAAAAATCACAAAATGGAGGAGAACCACATATGGCTTAACCAAGGTAATACACACTTTTTTGGGGCGATGTGATTCAATCCATGACACAGGGTTATCCTGAATTTCTACCTTGCTTATTTTTTTCAAGATATTAAAAGCCCCTTTTAAAAAAGACAGAACTCTTAGGAAGCGGACCACATGGAGCTATTCTAGCTTAGTGAGTAAAACTATTATACAGGGCCCTCATCAAAGGGGAGAAGGACAGATAAGTTTATATTGAATAGAGAGAAATGGGAAAATATTGGCACCAGAATGAGTGGGCAGGGAGAGTAGGTAGGTGTCACACGAAGCAATGGGGATACAGTTGAAGATGGACAGGTGGCAAGGAGGTTGAAATACTTAATGCTTTTCAACTTGGCAGGGACCCTGACCATTGAAGGGGCAGCAGGTACTCTCAGTGGGCTCTGCAGTTGCTGACTATAGGTTGCTGGGCATCACCTGACTTTGTTTTGTTGGATTCTTTTTTTAGGGCTATTTTTCATGAGAGCTGCCACTGCTCTGCATTTGCATTAGGGTAGGAGCGTCTTTTTAAATCTGGAACAGCCTGCTGTGCTTCTCCTCTGGAGATGAGGCTCATTAACTGTCACAGTAAAGGGATTCTGGAATGTATCTCCTGTAGGTCAGAAGGTCCTCCCGGGCCGAAGAGTTGTTTATGGAAGGGAGGAAAGGTGAGAACAGTGGGTACACAATAATATTCTCTCAGTGATTCCTTGTTCCTTCTCCTCCCACACCTGAAATTCACCCTTCCTCAGGCTTTGGTATTAAGACAGTAATTAAACTATGCAATTGTTAGGTTGAATCAAACCAGGCAACTTTGGTTTTGAATCTCTTAAAACCTGCATTGGAATGGAGAGAGAAGAGAACATAAAAGAAATCCTTTGGAACCCACTAGCTGCAAGTCTGTTTACCTGGGGCATGATAACATGTACAATTACCAGCCTCGTTTCTACTCCCAATTATCCTTGTGACGTAAACGCAGATTATGGGGTGGGAGGGCAGGGAATAAAACCGAACATGTTATGTTCTATATAGCCTTACAGTCAATTATTTGAGAATCTGACCTCCTTAAGACTCGGAGCGGAACAAAACTGTAAATTATCTAAAAATCCTTTGCAGTGGAGTTGAGTAGTATGCAAATTTTGTCTTTCCTTTCTTCTAGAGGTGGAGGCAAAATAAGCATAATTTGGCCATTGATTAAAATGTGCATTTTAAATGTAGCTCTAAGGATTTTCTTTGCCAGTATGCCATATATAGTATGCTTTAGAGAGTATTAGGAAACCCTGGTGGTGTAGTGATTAAGTGATTAAGAAGTCAGCAGTTCGAATCCGCCAGGCGCTCCTTGGAAACTCTTATGGGCAGTTCTACCCTGTCCTACAGGGTCACTGTGAGTTGGAATCGACTCGACGGCAGTGGGTTTGGTTTTTTTGGTTTAGAGAGGATCGAGGTAGCCCTGTAGAGCTGGGTGAAGAAGATCAGAGGTCAGAGCACGTGATTATCCCAGAAATCTAAGTAGATTAAAAATAGGTGATAGGAGAATATTTTCAAAGGACGAGTTAGTCTTCATTGTGAAAAAAAAATGCAATGCCAAGTATAAGACAATTTTATATAAACATTTTTCTTTTTAGCATATATGTACTTACTGTAAGGAGCCTGGTGGTATAGTGGTTAAGAGCTACGGCTGCTAACCAAAAGGTCAGCAGTTAGAATCCACCAGGTGCTCCTTGGCAACCCTATGGGGAAGTTCTACTCTGTCCTATAAGGTTGCTATGAGTCAGAATCGACTTGATGGCAACGGGTTTGGTTTGGTAAGGAGCCCTGGTGGTACAGTGGTTAAGTGCTTGACTGCTAAACAAAAGGTCGGCAGTTTGAATCCACTAGCTGCTCCTCAGGAGAAAGATATGGCAGTATCCTTCCATAAAGTTTTACAGCCTTGGAACCTCTTCGGGGCACTTTTACTCTGTCCTATAGAGTCGCTGGGCACTGGGTTGTTTTTATAGGATCGCTATGAGTCAGAATCCACTCAGAGGTAGTGCGATTGGTACTTACTGTGCATTTAATTTTATTTTACCATGTAATTCATGGTAATGGGAGGTTCCTTGTTTTATGCACTGCCTAATTTGTATAGTCTTATTGCCTCATGAGAGTGAAATGAAACTGAATATAGTTTCTTTGGAAATTCCTGAAGAGGTAAGGGATGGTCTCTTTGAGAAGGCTTCTCTGGAGCAGAAATATAAGGCAACAGGCATGGTGTAAAGCCCACGTCATCCTTTACCTAGAAAAGAGTTAGAATCTCTCTTTCCTGCCCCCAAATATTAATGTTACAGAGCAAGGAAGGCCTTAGTTATGACTTATTCTTTTACATTTCTAAGCCGTGAGATCATTCTATAATTGTCAGAATAAGAGCTTTTTAAAAAATCTCTTAAAGTTTTGTTGTATTTCCTTTATAAGATACCAGCCAGGTTTCTTTCTTGTTTATAGTTACAATTATTAGAAGTTCTTTGGATGCTTTTATATTAAAAAAAAAAAAAAAAAAAAGGCTTTCCCAAGTAAAAAAAGTACTAGGTTGTGAAGTAGGCTATGGTATTTTTCACAAAATAGTACCCCATAAAACATTGCCTATGAGACTGGAAGAAATCTACATGGTGCCTGGCCAAAGCTTAGTTGATCAAAAATTCTAACTGAATCATGGTCAAGAGTGGGGAGAAGTCAGAGAAAAATTAATAACAGACCTCTTACTTGATTTTAGGGTTTTTCTTATCAACAAAGCTGGATATTAACCATAAACATTTCTGTCCAAATCCTGCCAGGGGCTTTTTTCACGCAAAGTTGCTAATCTTTTCTTTCCTGTTGGAAGCCAGGCTTACTTAATTTAAATTTCAAAATATATCATGGCTCCAGGTGGCTGGAGGGCTAGACACCACCAGTGACAGGATATCAGTTGATCTCAGTAAAAGGAGGAGGACAGGGTTCAATCAGTCTTAAGATTAGACAGTGGTTGATGTTTTACTCTTCTACCTCCTCTTCTTTTTATAAGCCTCATTGTGACCAGCCTATTTCAAACCATTTGCTTTTTTTCCCTGAATCATAATGGTCTCCTTATGTGCATATAGAATAACTGCCCAGAATAAACCTTATGTTTCAATTTCTCTAAGTTTTGATTGTTTTTAACAGTTTTTAGACTTTGAAGTGGAGAGTTGAGCCAAATACAGTTCAATAACTCACATGAGAGGACTTCTTTTTCTAAGATGTATTTGTCACAAGAAAATGCTCTAGAAAAGGGCTGTCCAGTAGAAGTTTCTATGATAATGGAATGGTTTACATCTGCTTTATCCAATGTACTAGATAATAAGGTAGTCACTAGCCACATATAGCCATTGAATACTTGAAATGTGTCTAGTGAAACTGAGTTTTATTTGGTTTAAATTAATTTAAATTTAAATAGCCACATGTGGCCAGAAGCTACCTTATTATACAGTGCAGCTGTGGAATCTAGAGGCATGATGTTGAATCCTAGCTTTACTGCTTTTTGGCTTTGTGACCTTAGGCAAGTGACTTAACCCCTCTGTGCCTCAGTTTAGTAGGCTTTTATTAGATCCAGAATTTTTAACCTAACTTTTGAAGAATTCTGTGCTCTAGACCTAACCTAGACTTTTCAGCATTAGTACCTTATCCCACATAGTCCCTAATTCCATACACATTAGACTATTCTTAGAATGTGGCTCATATTTTTTCAAGTATATTAGTAATGATTCTCAGTTGTGAGTTACAGAAACCCAACTCAAATTCATTTAAGAAAAAAAGGGAATTTATTGCCTCTGGTATCGAGCATGCCTGGATCCAGGAAGCCATTTTATTCCATCTCTTTTTTCTACTTTCCTCTGTGTGGCCTTCTTTCCCAGGAGAGCTCCTTTGTGAGGCATAATAGATAGCCACTGAAATGACAGACATATCCAACCAGCTTAGAAAAACTTGTTGGGGAAAAGAAAAAAAGAACACTCATCACTTTCTTGATAAGTTCTGAAAAAGTCTTAGACTTGGATCTCCTTGGCCTGTCCTGGGTTCCATGCCCACCCCTGAGTCAGGCAAAGTGGTTGAGGTGGAATGTCCTGATTGGCCATGCCTGGTTCTGATAACCATCCTTGGTATCAGCCCTACCAAATCACATGGACTGTGAGGAGTGAGGATTATTTCCCTAAAAGAAAATTAAAATCAATACAGACAGAAACATTAAATAGCAGCTACAACTTTATTACTTCTTCTAGTCCTTGATTGTCTAAAGTCTGCCAGTTGTTTAAAACTGAAGCAGGAATGATCAGCTATCCACATAATTTGGTGGGAAGCAGCTGCCTCTCCAGGGACTACATTTAGCAGCATCTCTCCAACCTTGACCTCCGCTTGTAGGAGGGGCCATGTGACTCATTTTTCACTATGGAGGGTGAGTAGAAGTCTGTTCCATAAACCGCTCTCATATATTCTTCTTTCTTCTCCCATCTGCCGACTGGATACCGGTTTCCAGGGCAGTCTTGGAAGTCACGTATTGATGATGGTGGAGCCTCCATCCGCTTGGTTTCCTGAATGTTTAATGACTGTGTGGAGCAGAGTCCTCCCCAACCTCTCTCACTACAACACCCCCTACCTCCATCTAAGTGGCTTTTTTACACGAGTGAGCTATATTTTATGTTGTGTATTGTTTTTTTTATTCCATCAAGACTTCATATTTAATTGTTATAGTAGTCCACGCTACCTTAATAAAAAAAGCTCATCTCTAATTCAAAAACCTTCATTCATTTTTTTTCTGGCCCTAAGCTTCATGACACCCCCTCTCAGTTCCCACCTCCATCCCAAAAAGTGATCTGTTCTTCCTTTGTCTTTGCTCATGGAACATTTTTCCACTTACCACGTTGGCTTATGTTATGTTTATGTGTGCATGTATCTCACCCATTAGACTTGGTTTCTATAGAGAGGGAGTTAGAACCCAGAGGTGGGAAGCAAGAAGAATAGTCTTTGGGTGAACTGTATTTCATACCAGTGTTTTCCTTCTCTACCTTTGTCTTAGTATTCACCTACTTCCACCCACACTTTGCTTGTCCAGTCAGGCTAATAAATGACCATTCCTTGCATCCAAGAATGGGAAGACATTATCTAACCTCTACATTTTGTCTACTTCAGCTGAGTCCCTGAGGTGTTATGACTTAGCTTTTTAAGCAACTAAGCAAGTACAACCAGAAAACTCCTTAGAAGCGAGGATGGCGAGATTGCATCTTACTTACTTTGGACATGTTGTTAGCAGGAATCAGTCCCTGGAGAAGGACATCATGCTTGGTAGAGTACAGGGTTAGTGGAAAATAGGAAGACCCTCAAAGAGATGGATTGACACAGTGGCTGCAGCAATGGGCTCAAGCATAACAACGATTGTGAGCACGGTGCAGGACCAGGCAGTGTTTCTTTCTGTGGTACATAGGATTGCTGTGAGTCAGAACTGACTCGACAGCACCTAACAACAACAACAATAACAACAAGAAGCAAGAAATCCACCAGCAGTCTGTCAGTTTGTCTTATTATGGTGGTTTACATATTGCTGTGATACTGAAAGCTTTGCCACTGGTATTTCAAATACCAGCAGGGTTGCCCTTGGTGGACAGGTTTCAGCAGAGCTTCCAGACTAAGACAGAGTAGGAAGAAGGACCTAGCAGTCTATTTCTGAAAAAACTGGCCTGTAAAATCTTATGAATAACAATAGGACATTGTTTGATATAATATTGGATGGTGAGCCCGCCAGTTTGGTAGGCACTCAAAATATGACTGAGGAAAAGCTGCCTCCACAAAGTGAGTCGACCTTAATGACATAGATGGAGGCAAGCTTTCAAGACCCTAATTTGCTGACGTGGCATGACTAAAAATGAGAAGAAACAGCTGCAAATATCCATTAATAATCGGAACGTGAAACGTATGAAGTATGAATCTAGGAAAATTAAGAGTCATCAAAAATGAAATGGAACACATAAAGGTTGATATCCTAGGCATTAATGAGCTGAAATGGACTGGTACTGGCCATTTTGAATTAGACAATCATATGGTCTGCTATGCCAGGAATAACAAATTGAAGAGGAATGACATTACAGTCATCATCAACAAGGACATTTCAAGATCTTTCCTGAAGTATAACACTGTCAGTGATGGGATAATATCTGTATGCCTACAAGGAAGACCAGTAAATACCACTATTACTCAAATTTACACACCAACCACTAAGGCCACACATGAAGGAATTGAAGATTGTCACCAACTTCTGCAGCCTGAAATTGATTAAACATGCAGTCAAGATGCATTGATAATTACTGGTGATTGGAATGCAAAAGTTGGAAACAGAGAAGGATTGGTAGTTGGAAAATATGGTCTTGGTGATAAAAATGACGCCGGAAATCACACGGTAGAATTTTGCAAGACCACCAACTTCTTCATTGCAAATACCTTTTTTCAACAACATAAAGAGCAACTATACATATGGACCTTGCCAGATGGAATTCACGGGAATCAAATCGACTACATCTGTGGAAATAGACAATGGAAAAGCTCAATACCATCAGTCAGAACAAGGCCAGGGGACAACTTCGGAACAGACCATTAATTGCTCATATGCAAGTTGAAGTTGAAGAAAATTAGAACAAGTCCAGGAGAGCAAAAATAAAACCTTGAGTATATCCGTCCTGAATTTAGAGACCATCTCAAGAGTAGATTTGACCCATTGAACATTAATGACCGAAGACCAGACGTGTTGTGGAATGACATCAAGGGCATCATAGATGAAGAAAGCAAGAGATTAAAAAGACAGGAAAGAAAGGAAATGCCAAAATGGATGTCAGAAGAGACTTTGAAAGTTGCTCTTGAACATGGAGTAGCTAAAGTGAAAGGAAGAAACGATGAAGTAAAAGAGCTGAACAGAAGGTTTCAAAGGACAGCTCAAGAAGACAAAGTAAAATATAATGACATGTGACGTGGAAAACCAAAATGTAAAAATATGCTTGGCATTTCTCAAGTTGAAAGAACTTAAGAAAAAATTCAAACCTTGAGTTGCAATATTGAAGGATTCTAAGGGGAAAATATTAAACGACATAGGAAGCATCAAAAGAAGATGGAAGGGAAACAGAATCACTGTACCAAAAAAAAATGTTTCAGGAGGTAGCATATGATCAAGAGCTGATGGTAATGAAGGAAGAGGTCCAAGCTGCACTGAAGGCATTGGCAGAAAACAAGGCTCCAGGAATTGACAGAATACCCACTAAGATGTTTCAGCAAACAGATGCAGCGCCGGAAGTGCTCACTTGAATATGCCAAGAGATTTGGAAGACAGCTACCTGGCTAACTCATTGAGTTCTATATTTGTACCCATTGCAAAGAAAGTTGATCCAACAGAATGCAGAAATTATTGAACAATGTCATTAATATCAAGTGCAAGTAAAATTTTCCTGAAAATCATTTAAAAACAGTTGCAGCAGTACACTGACAGGAAACTGCCTGAAATTCAAGCTGGATTCGGAAGAGGATGTGAATGAGGGATATCATTGCTGATGTCAGATGGATCTTGGGTGAAAGCAGAGAATACCAGAAAGATGTTTAGCTGTGTTTCATTTCTATGCAAAGGCATTGGACTCTGTGGATCATGACAAATTATGGATAACATTGTGAAGAATATTATTTTAATGTTACTTTAGTATAATACATTTGTCACAATTAATGAACGATTCTCGATACGTTAACTAAAGTTCAGGCTTTTCCAGATTTCCTTAGATTTTTATCTAATGTCCTTTTTGTAGCCTGTGTTCGTTGCTTATCTGTAATCTCCCATTCCTACAGTAAAACACCAGATATTCCTATCACCCACCATTCATTTATTTAATTGTTAAATTTACAGCATACATGTATAGTGCCTTCAGAATTGTTAAGCTGAATGCCATGGGAAGCAGCTTTATCAGCTAGAATACAGTGCTTATGAACAGTTTCTTTTACCTTTAGTCTTATAGACCCCACTGATTTCCAAAGTTACTTAGGTCAACAACTTTCTCCCTCCCCCTTTAGTGAGGTGGTTTCATACATTTGTAATACAGTTAGAGTCTTTTGTCAGATTGTGCATTCCATTATGGGATCTTATGGCCTCCTAAATGATTTTTTTTTATTAACATATATTAAGTTTCACTCTCTGTGCTGTGAAGTTCTATGGATTTTGACAAATGGTGGTGCAATGAACCCACCATTACAGTATCATACAGAATAACTTCACCGCCCTAAAAAAGCCCATCATACTTCACCTTTTTTGCCTCCCCCACTTAACTTCTGGCAGATACTGATCTGTTTACCATCTCTATAGTTTTGCCTTTTCCAGAATGTCACATAAATGGAATCATACATACAGTATGTAGCCTTTTCAGACTGACTTCTTTTACTTAGCAGTATACATTTAAGATTCATTCTTGTCTTTTTGTGATTAGATAGTTCGTTCCTTTTATCGCTGATTAATATTCCATTGTATGGTGCATCACAATTTCTTCATCCATTTACATATTGAGGGGCATCTTAGTTGTTTGAGAAGCATTTATTTTTGACAAATTGCTAATTATATAGGTGAGGACAGCAGGAATCTGTGGCCTTTTTGCCTGGGGTTGCTCCCATTTTCCTTACCTCAATTTGAGTGGTAAGAACAGTAGTTTACCATCATGGGGCAGTTGCAGAAACCATCAATTGTATTGACAGAGAGAGAGGGTGAACTTGATTTGGAGGGAGGGAAAATACTTGAAATTTTGTCAATGATACGTGACAAGCTTAGTAGTAAACAAATGGGGAAAACACAGAGCTTTGCTAGCCTGAGGTTGCACTTCTGATTGGGTGGGTGACAGAGCACCTAGATATTTAATTAGAAAATCCTGGAAATGAGAGAGCATAGAAGAATAAGCTTTCCATATAAACTGACCTACTGAGCAACTATGTACATGCACAATGAAACCCTAAGAGAGGCCAGTGGAAAGTAAGGACAAAGTTGAGAACTGGTTGGACTTTGAATACATTCTTAACCCACACATAGATTGATTGGCAGAGTGTGTGTATTTTACAGGGTTAAGGTGAGCTCTGCCCAAGTCATTGACTCACCACTAAGCTATGTAGACACAGGGGTGAGCCCTAGGAAGCCAGACTAAAAATAAAAATAATGAAAAAACTGAGTAGAGACATCAGTGGTTGCACACTAAAGTGGAGACAGATCTTATAGTTTAAAAAAAAAAAAATAGTTTAAGTACAGGCAAATTACTTAAAAAAAAAAAAAAAAGGCCCTTAGAAAAATAAATCATAATCTGTAGTCATACAATGTATTATCTAAAATGTCCAGTTCTCAATAAAAAAAAAATCATGGGTAAAGCATAGAAATAGGACAGTGTGATGTACACACAGGAGAAGGAAAAAAAAAAGTAGAAACTGACTCTGAGTGGGTGGTCCAGATCCTGGATGTATAGATAAAGACTTCAGAGCAGCTATTATGAATAGGTTCAATGAATCAAATGAAAACGTGATGACAATGATTCAACAAATAGGGACTTTCAATAGAGAAATAGAAACTATATGTGAGAAAGCAAAACAGCAAAAAGAAGTAGAAATTTTAGAGTTAACAAATATAATAGCCAAAATGAAAAACTCACTAAATAGGCTTGGCAAACAGATTTGAGATGACAAAAGAAAGAATTTGTAAACTTGAAGATAGATAAATAAAAATCATCCAGTACAAAGACTAGAGAGAAAAAAAATTGAGGAAAAATAAACAGAGGATCTGAGATCTGTGAGACATCAAGAATACCAGCATAGACGTAATAGGAGTTCTAGAAAAGGAGGGACAAGATAAAGGTCAGAAAAAAAATCTGAAGAAATAACACCCAAAAACCTTTCAAATTTGATGAAAAACATTAATCCGTAGATACAAGAAACCACAAACTCCAAGTAGGAAAAATACAGTGTGGTCCATGCTTGGCTACATCAGAGTCAAACTGTCGCAAATCAAAGACAGAGAGAATATTGAAAGCAATAAGATTAAAATGACTATGGACAGAGGAATTATAATACAATTAATAGGTGACTTCTTGTCAGAAATAATGGTGGCCAGAAGGCAGTGAAGTGACATATTCAGAGTGCTAAGAAGAAAAAAAAACTGTCAACAAATAAATCTATAGTCAGTGAAATTATTCTTCAGCAAAAAAAAAAAAAAAAAAGTAAAGCAAAGGTATATTTTGATCAACAAAAACTGAGAAAATTTATTGCTAGCAGACCTGTCCTACACGAATACTAGAAGACGTCCTTGAAGCTGAAAGAAAATGATACCGGATCATACAGGAAGGAATGAAGGGCACCAAAAATGTTGAATATGTAGGCAAATGTAATACGTTGATAAATTTGAATATAAAATATATACACATCTTTTCATCTCTTAATTTCTTTAAAACCATAAGATTGTTTAAATCAATAATTATAACACTGTATTGTCCTTGTAAAAAAAAAATTTTTTTTTTCATTGTCCAGTTTATAAGATTAAAAAACTGTTGCCATCAAGTCAGTTCTGACTCATAGTGACAGAGTAGGACTGCCGTGTAGGGTTTCCAAGGAGTGGCTGGTGGATTCGAACTGCCAACCTTTTGGTTAGCAGCTGTAGCTCTTAACCACTGTGCCACCAGGGCTCTGGTTTATAAGATATGTAGATGTAACATGGATAACAATAACAGCACAAAGTAGAGAAGAGGAAATGAAGATATGTTGAAATAAAGTTGGTGTATCTTACTGGAAATCAAGTCAGTATAGGTAGTCGCCCGACTTACAACGGGGTTCCGTTCCAATGACTCGATTGTAAGTTGGTTCTGACCTAAGTCAAGTACCTTTTTTTTTCTTTTCATCATTATTACCTTTTATTATCATTATCTTCATAAATCTGATTTATGAACATCTGCGAGTGAACATCCGAGAATGGTAACATCAGCAAATTACATGCTACAACATTGTAGGTAGTACATATTACTAAAGATGTACAAAAAAGAAAAAAAAAAACGGTAGTGTGGTTGCTCCTAACTTGAGTTATGTCGTAAGACGGGGATTACCTATATTTACTCAGTAGAACGTGATAAGTTAAAGATGCATATTGTAAACCCTAAAGCAACCACTAAGAAAATAACTAAAAAAAAAATACCTAAAAAACCAACAGGAATTAACA
The DNA here is from genome assembly GCF_030014295.1 of Loxodonta africana. Lineage (NCBI taxonomy): Eukaryota > Metazoa > Chordata > Mammalia > Proboscidea > Elephantidae > Loxodonta > Loxodonta africana. Next base: position 34,634,261 of record NC_087345.1, on the reverse strand, counting down.
TGATATACTAAAAAAAAATTCTTTAACACCGAAGACGGTAAAGGAAGAACTTAGGAACAGGAAGGCATGAAGCATATAGAAAACAAAGTTTTGTTGAAACAGCCATATCAACAATTATATTAAAATTTAAAAATATGAAATCTGAAAACACATAAACCTTGTATATTAAATGGAAAAAGAAATCCATCCATTTCAATAATTCCATTAAATGTGAATGGCTGAACACTTGAAAAGGCAAAAATTGTCAGACTTGTTAAACTAGCAGATAACATATGCTGTCTTCAAGAAACATACTTTAGATTCGAAGACACAAATAGCTTCAAAGTAGAAGGATGGAAGAAGTTATACCATTGAAAACAGTGACCATAAGCGAGCTGGAAGGGCTATATTTATATCGGAAGTTACCCAAATGATTTCGATATGCAGTCAGGAATGGGAAGCCCTAACTTTACTCGGAAAGGGGATGAGGCAAGGCTTCCAGGAAGAGGAAATCCTATAGAGATAAGTTGATATCAATCAGGTAAAGAAGGTGATGGGTTGAAGGTCATTTTACCCAAAGGGAAGGAGGGATGCAGTGAGTCAATATTGAGCCTTCAGGGAACTAAAGTTTAGCATTGCTCCAGGGTGAAATGAGAGATGGGGAGTGATGGGAGGTGAGGAAGATGCAGAGTTAGTAGCAGCCTTAAAATGCATGACCTTATGTGTCATATACATATATATATACACATATATATGAAATTCTTATATGTCATATTAGATTTCAGCCATAATCACTATACAACATGAGCATATGGAAAAAAGGCAGACATATAACTGTAGAGGAGTAATACCAGTGGGTTGGTTGCCTTAAGCCCAGGGGCCCTTCTTGTTAGTTTTTGTACACGTGTTAGTTTGTTGGTTTGTGGTGAAAATATGGGTGGCTTAATTTGGTTTACCATATTTCATGCCAGCAGTGACACACTTGAAGCTATTCCCCCCCCCCGCACCGTCCCCAAAAGTGATTAGTGCATCTGCACGGAAAAAGTCTAGTGAATTTCCTCTATGTCATTTTCAAATCCAGGACTTCGCTAACTGGAAGTGGTCCTGTTTGGACTTCTGAGGTATGAGAACTTCCACACTTTGAGTCTTCTTGAAATACAACTTCTTTCACCATGCATTGTTAATAGTTGTGACTCCTGGACTTTGGCGGTTAAAATGTAGATTATTCTGGATCAGTATCTCAAGGGGTGGGGATTGAAAATCTGAATTCTAACAGGCTCCCAAGGTGATTTCTGATACAGGAGTTAGTTGGACCTACTTTGAGAAATGCACAATATTTTCATCACTGAAGCCTTTTTTTCTGTATAAAATATGTTGGCCTTCTTACATACAGAGGAACCCCTTCTTTATCATTATGACTTTGCTGTAAAATTCAATAACCTAAAATTATCAGAAGGAAAGACATGCAAAAACTAATTTAAATGTCAGCAAATCAACAAAACCTTCAGTGTACTTAAATATTGAGAATGTTATCAAACAGAACGGAATGTTATGCAACAAAATACATATCAGTTACTTGAGGAGCTGCCAAAACTATTTTCAGAGGTAAGAGTTGGGTGATGCTGTTCAATGCCAAATTCAATTTCCTCAGCTTGTGAGAAATCTGTATCTCGCCAGGCCCCATGGTGTTTTTGAAAGAACAGGGGCTGCGGAATCTGAACTAAATTTGAATTCCAGATCAGTTTTTTACAAATGTGTTCCCTTGCACAAGTGTGTTACTTAGTATTTTTGAGTTTTGTGTGTCTTATACAAATACATGGGTAAAACAACCTCACGGGTGTGTAAAAAGAAATACAAAAACAGTTAGTGTCAGATCAGTTTCGACACACGGTGACCCCATCTGTGTTTGTATAGAACTGTGCTCTATAGGATTTTCCGTGGCTGAGTTTTGGAAGTAGATCTCTAGGCCTTTCTTCTGAGACAGCTCTGGGTGGCCTCTAACCACCAACCTTTCAGTTAGCAGCTAACTGTGTTAATTGTTTCTACCACCCAGAGACTCCTACAGGGGGATTAAATAAGAAAATGCACGTAAGGCACCAGTCATGAGAGCTGTACTTGCTAAACATTGGTTGCCTTTTATACATATCCATAAATAACCACCTATTAAACTAAATTTGTTGTTAATGGGATAGGCACATTCTGATAGCCCGGAGAATTTACTAGTAGATGGTAAAATAACACTGGCAGTGTAAGGATGCAATTCAAGACACTGAAAACTGTCTTGGTTTCTCAAGAGGAAGGCAACACCCAAGCCCTCCTGAACTGTTTGGGGTGGAGTGGTCAGGGGACTTCCTGCCTCTTTCAGGGGTTTTTTGGTTTGGTGACCTGATCTAGTTACTTCTGCCTCAGCTCTAACCTGGCCTAACAACAGGCTTGTATGCCTTTTATCCCTCAAACCTCTGTCTCTCAAGGCCCTCAGCATATTTTATTAAATAAGACCTTGTTAATTGCCATGTTCTACTGTGTAGGAAAATTGACAAAAGGTAGTGAATCATTAGGCTTACGTTTAAAACACAGGCAGCCCCCAGGTTATGAATGAGTTCCATTCCCAAGTCTGTCTTTAAGTCGAATTTGTAAGTAAGTTACAACAGGTACATACAGTTCTTATTTAGTGTCAGTTAGTCAAATGTTTGTCTTGTTATTGTTGTTAGGTGCCATCAAGTTGGTTCTGACTCATAGCAACCCTTTGTACAACAGGACGAAACACTGCCTGGCCTGTGCCATCCTCACAATCGTTGCTGTGTTTGAGCCTATTGTTGCAGTCACTCTGTCAGTCCATCTCATTGAGGGTCTTCTGTTTCGTGGACTCTCTACCGAGCATGATGTCCTTCTCCAGGGACTGATCCCTCTGGTAACATGTCCAAAGTGTGTGAGATGAAGTCTCGCCATCCTCACTTCTTTTATTTATTTATTTTTTAATTTTTATTGTGCTTTAAGTGGAAGTTTACAAACCAAGTCAGTCAGTCATATTCTCTCTCCCTCCCTCCCTGCTCTGATAACCATCACAGAATATTTTCTTCTTTGTTTAAACTATTTTTCGAGTTCTTATAATAGTGGCCTCGTACAATATTTGTCCTTTTGCAACTGACTAATTTCACTCAGTGTAATGCCTTCCAGATTCCTTCATGTTATAAAATGTTTCATGGATTCATCCTTGTTCTTTATTGATGCGTAGTATTCCATTTTGTGAATATACCATAATTTATTTATCCGTTCATCCGTTGATGGGCACCTTGGTTGCTTCCATCTTTTTGCTGTTGTAAACAATGCTGCGGTGAACATGGGTGTGCATATATCTGTTTGTGTAAAGGCTCTTATTTCTCTAGGGTATATTCCAAGGCGTGGGACTGCTGGATTGTATGGTAGTTCTATTTCTAGCTTTTTAAGGAAGCTCCAAATCGATTTCTGAAGTGGTTGTACCGTTTTACATTCCCACCAGCAGTGTATAAGTGTTCCAGGCTCTCCCCAACCTCTCCAACGTTCATTAGTTTGTGTTTTTTGGATTAATGCCAGCCTTGCTGGAGTGAGATGGAATCTCACTGTAGTTTTGCTTTGCGTTTCTGTAGTGGCTAATGATCGTGAGCATTTCCTCATGTAAATCTGTTAGCTACCTGAATGTCTTCTTTAGTGAAGTGTCTGTTCATATTTAGAGTTTGTTTTATGTATCTTGCACCCCTGTCATTGGGTGTATAAATATTTACTATGTTTATATTCTCCTGGTATATTGTCCCTTTAATCATTATATGGTGTCCTTCTTTATCCTTTGCCATAGATTTAATTTTAAAGTCTATTTTGTTGGAAATTAATATTGCCACTTCTGCTCTTTTTGATTCTTGTTTGCTTGATATATATTTTTCCATCCTTTGAGTTTTAGTTTGTTTGTGTTTCTAAGGTGTGTCTCTTGTAGGCAGCATATAGACGGATTGTGTGTTTTTATCCATTCTGCCACTCTTTGTCTCTTTATCGGTGCATTTAGCCCATTAACATTCAGCGTAATTATGGATAGGTATGAGTTTTGTTTTTTTTTATGAGTTTAGTGCTGTCATTTTGATGTCTTTTTTTTGTGTGTTGTTGACAGTTTCTTTTTTCCACTTAGTTTTTTGTGCTGAGTAGTTTATCTTTATATATTATCTTTTCCTCTTCTTCGTTGTTGATTTTGTTTCTGCTGAGTCTCTATTTTTTTTCTTGTATCTTATTTTGATGAGTAGGATTATTAGTCTCCTTTGTGGTTACCTTAATATTTACCCCTATTTTTCTAAGTTTAAACCTAACTTTTATTTTTTTATATCACTTGTCTTCCTCTCCATATGAAAGGTCTGTGACTACATTTCTTAGTCCCTCCTTATTGTTTTAATGTTGTCTTCTTTTACATAATGATATCGCTGTTTCCCTGTTTTGGGCATTTTTTTTATCTTGATATATTTTTGTGATTTTCCAGTCTGGGTTGACATCTGATTGCTCTGTCCAGTGTTCTAGTCTTGGGTTGATATCTGATATTATTGATTTTCCAACCAGAGAACTCCCTTTAGTATTTCTTGTAGTTTGGGTTTGGTTTTTATGAATTCCCTAAACTTCTGTTTATCTGCAAATGACCTAATTTCGCCTTTGTATTTGAGAGACAGTTTGGCTGGATATATGATTCTTGGCTGGCAGTTTTTTTCCTCATCCCATTGCCTTCTTGCCTGCATGGCTTTGGCTGAGTAGTCTGAGTTTATTCTTATTGACTAACCTTTGTAGGTGACTTTTTGTTTATCCCCAGCTGCTCTTAAAATTCTCTCTTTGTATTTGGTTTTGGCAAGCTTGATTATAATATGCCTTGGTGACTTTCTTTTAAGATCTACCTTATGTGGAGTTTTATGACATTCTTGGATAGATATCTTCTCATCTTTCATGATATCAGGGCAGTTTTCTGCCATCAAATCCTCAGCAATTCTCTCTGTATTTTCTGTTATCCCTCCCTGTCCTGGTACTCCAGTCAATCATAGGTTATTTTTCTTGATAAAGTCCCACATGATTCTTAGGATTTCTTCATTTTTTAAAAAATTCTTTTATCTGATTTTTCTTCAAGTATATTGGTGCCAAGTGCTTTATCTTCAATCTCAGAAGTTCTGCTTTCCACTTCCACAATTCTGCTCCTCTGACTTCCTGTTGAGTTGCCTGTGTAATTTTATCGTTAATCTTCTCAATTTCCGATTGCTGTCTCTCTATGGATTCTTGCATCTTATTAAATTTTTCCTTATGTTTTTGAATAACCTTTTTAATTTCTTCAAGTGCTTTATCTGTGTGTTCCTTGGCTTGTTCTGCATATTGCATGATCTTCCTGATGTCTGGAAGAGTTCTGTATATGAATCTCTTGTATTCTGCTTCCGGTAATTCCAAGAAGACACCTTCATCTGGAAGATCCCTTGATTATTTGTTTTGAGAGCTTGTCGAAGTGATCATGGTCTGGTTGTTTATGTGATTTGATATTGACTGTTGTCTCTGAACCATGTATAAGTTACTGTGTTAGTTTATGTTTGCTTACTGTATCCTAGCTTCTTGATTTGTTTTGATATGCCCAAATAGGTTGCTTGAGTGAGCTACCTTGATTATTTTTGCCTTTGAAGCTCTGACATCCTGTCATCAGATGGCTAGAGCTGTTACCAGGTATATGAGCCTAGGAATCCTTTCATTTTTCTTGTATGAATTCAGCTTAGGTGTCCGGGTAGTTAGTCATCAAGTGTGTGGTACAGGCACTGTCCTACAGTCTTAGGGGGGCAGGGGTGATTGGTGTAGGTACTGATATCTTATTGCAGCAGGGGGTCACGCTCTGAACATGGCAGGGGCCTGACAACTGTCCCCCGAGTGTCTATGAGGAAAACGCGTCCCCATTCCTTAGAGCACACAGGTGGGAGGGTTCTGCAGATGGACCTTGGGCATCCAGTGCTTTTGGCTGTAAGGATTGGGAGGTACCAGTTGGCCTTGGACCCCAGTTGCGGGTGGCTGGGTGACCTGAATAGAGCCACCAGTCCTTAGGCCCCTGATGTGGGTAGGTGAGGACCCTGTTTAACAGGCAAAGTGGTGTCAAACATCAAACACCCACCTCTCCATTGTGCAGCTGAAAGAGTAGCAGTCTGCCAACAAGGGCCTATTCTCCTGAAATAGGCCTGCATAGGTCCATGCAGGGAGGAATATTATTCAAAGTCCACGGACCGTTTATGCCTGGACAGGAGCCGCTTCTCTCCTGAGCTGCCGAGGTTAGTGGAGCTGGCAGATTATCTTTTCCCCAATTTTGAATTTCACCATCCTCACTTCTTAAAAAAAAAAAAAAAAATTTTTTTTTTTTTTTACACTTCTAAGGAGCATTCTGGCTGTACTTCTTCCAAGACAGATTTGTCTGTTCTTCTGGCAGTCCATGGTATAGTCATTATTCTTTGCCAATGCCATAATTCAAATGCATAATTCAAATATTTGTCTCAGTATATAGATGTATTTTGCCTTCCTATGCATATAAAACAGAAAACATTTCCAAACTGCTCAATTTTTTCATGAGTGTCACAAAGTCGTATGTGCATTAGTTATTACGAACCATTGTATTTAACTCAAATTTTTAATATAATAGGCTTTACGGCAGTTATTCTTAAGTACAAGTTATCTCTAAGTTGGACATTCATAACCGGAGTACTACCTGTATGGGAATGGTAGAAATTCTAATAAATTTTCTCTCAGTAATGTAATTTTTGGTTCACCCTCATTCTGAAAAGATTCAAGTAGCATAAGAAAATGCAATACTGAAATGTGATTATTTAGGTGTCTGCTTTTCTGGCTGGGTTTTCTCTGAGAATAGGGTTTAGATTACATTTAAACTTTTTGGGGAAAACTGTTGATAACTGTGTTTAGAGTAGAGGCCCTATACCTTTTAATAAATTTGGGCAAAACTGAGCATTTTCTTTGCTGAACAAAGCGAACAAACTAACCTCTTGGGCAGCTCCAGAGGGACAAAAAAAGGAGTAAAGATGATTCCTAAGATGAAATAGACCAATATAGGGTATCAATAAAAAAAAAAAAATAGTTCAGTTTTATTCTATCATTATATTTTTTGTTTTGCAATTGGTGTAAAATATGAATTTATTACTAATTTCTACATACTGAAAATTTAAAATTCCGATGTGTTTTCATTGTGAAGAAAAAAGTTATCATATATGCCTCTTTTTATTAGGCAATGTTTGCTCATTTGTAGGTCTAAAGGTTCAATTCTGAATTATAACCCAGTTGTTCTCTGTATGAAAGATTACAAAAGAAAACATGTTTATAGACCCTCTTTTCTCCCACTCATTTATTATCTAACTCTAAGAATTGGAGACAACTTCAGGCAAATGGTTTTAGAAAGAGTCCTTGCTGGAATAAAGGATATAACAAATTAAGCCATACTTAGACAATTAATGCTTTTAAAAATGTTTAGTTTTAAAATTCTGTTAGCTTGTGTTATGTGTCTTTATTGCTGCTGTTCACTGCCATTGAATCAGCTCCAGCTTACAGAGACCTTATGTAAGACAGAACAAAATGTTGCTGGGTGCTTTGCCATCTTCACTATCATTGTATGCTCAATTCCATTGTTATGGCCACTGTGTAATTTGAGTGCCTTCTAACCTAGCAGGCTCGACTTCCAGCACTATATTGAATCGTATTGTATTATGATCCTTAAGGTTTTCATTGGCTAATTATTGGAAATACATCACCAGACCTTTCTTCTTAGTTTGTCTTAGTCTAGAAGCTCTGTTGAAACCTGTTCACCAGGTGTGACCTTCTGATATTTGGAATACCAGTGACATAATTTCCAGCATTATAGCAACACACAAACCACCATAGTATGACAAACTGGCAGATGTGTGGTGGGTATCTTTATTCTGTGTTGTGATATTATGTATATGAATATTATATGACATAATAAAGACACCTGTCTGTCTTGGAAAAGGTACAGCCAGAATGCTTCTTAGAAGCAAGGGTGGCGAGGCTTTGTATCACATACTTTGGACATGTTATCAGGGGGGATCAGTCCCTAGAGACTTGATGCTTGATAAAGTGGAGGGTAGTGAAGAAGAGGAAGACCCTCAATGAGATGGATTAACACGGTGGCTACAACAATAGGCTCAAGCATGACAGTGATTATGAGGATGGTGCAGAACTGGGAAGTGATTTGTTCTGTTGTACATAGGGTTGCTATGAGTTGGAACCAACTCAATGCTGCCTAAAAACAACAACAGTGTGAATATATGGGGGCAGGAATGTATGTGTAGAGCTCTCTTTTTGTTTTGAGTCCACACAAATTTCTGTGATAAGAAGTTAAAATTCACTGTAATAAGAATTGTTCAAGTGTGATTTTGGTAGAAGTGATGACATTTATGAGGAAATTACTATTTTGATATAAATGAACTTAAACTTATAAGAAGACTCTGTACATAGATATGGCTCTTGAAACTGCAGCCCAAACCTGTAAAGGGAAATTGACAATAATGTGTTTTTCATTTTAACAGAAAAGATGTATGACAAAATTAAAGCTGAACAAATCTGGTAGCCTATATTTTCTTATATTTTTCTTAAAACAACTCTGATGACATACTGGTCAAAGGACCTGGGATATCTTTTCACATCAATAAAACACAGCAAGTATCATCTCAGGAAGGAGCCAGCTGGACTGAAAAAATAATAGTGACAGAGAGAACCCAGCTATGTTTATCTTATGGCACCATCTTGAAGAATGTAAGCAGCTATTTCACTTAACCATTTTCAAAGTGATATGATTCCAGATACTTTTATTTTAGACATATGGTTAGCATCAAATGTATACATTTTAAATTTAAACAAAAGAATGCTAATTTCACTTCAAGAAATTACGTAGTGACTTCCCCGCTCTAGTCCCAATATGGAGAATATTATATTTACTTCCTGGAAAAGGAAAGGTAAGGGGAGAGGGCACAGCTTTCACCGCTCTTTCCTTAAGAAATTGGAAGCTGCCTCCTTTGCCATTTTTTTAGTGTTCTGCTAGAGTTAAGTATATTTTAGATGAATTTGAAGATGCTGAATCATAAATAATAGACACAGTTACAAAGCTGCTGGAAATTGTATAAAATTGCCAGCTTGAGCTTCAGTAAGCCACCAGGTCAGAAGCAAGCTTCCACTGCTCCATTCTCTGAGGCAAGCAATTGGAGATAGCCTCACATCGACACCAAAGCTATGTAAAATGTGTTTTTCCCTGTATTCACAACTATGACGTTAACATCAAACCCTGTAATAAAATATGTTTTCCTTTACACTCAGAACCAGGATAAAATCTTATTGGCTTCTTTTCAGGTTTAGAAAATTGCACTTGTCAATTTTTGTGACAAAATTAAAGTTGTTGTTGTTCAGTGCCATCAAGTCAGTTTTGACTCACAGCGACCCTATGTACTGAGCGAAGCACTGGAAGGTCCTATGCCATCCTCACAGTCGTTGCTGTGGTTGAGCTCATTGTCGCAGTCCCTGTGTTCATCCATCTTGTTGAGGGTCTTCCTCTTTTTCAGTGACCCTGGTGTTTACCAAGCATAATGTCCTTCTCCAGGCTCTGGTGCCGCCTGATAGCATGTCTAAAGTATGTGAGACGAAAGTCTCTCCGTTCTTGCTTCTAAGGAGAATTCTGGCTGTACTTCTTCCATGACATACTTCTTTGTTCTTCTGGCCAGTTGCTGTTGAGTCGATTCTGACTCATGGCAACCCTATGTGTATCAGAATAGAACTATGCTCTATAGGGTTTTCAGTGGCTGATTTTTGAGAATTAGATAGCCAGGCTTTTCCTCTGAATATTATGCATACATAACCTTAAAATCAAGGATGATAATATTTATTTTGTTCCCTCACACCAAAATTGCTTCATATACTGTTTCCACGTAGAAGTGCCTTTTTTAGAGTAGAGAAGTTACTTAAACAATTGCAAGGTAGCCTTTTAAAAACTGAGCTGTTCTGTGGACTATATAAAAAACAAAAAAAACCTAATAGATTGGTTGTTGTCGTGTTGATTCTGACTCATAGTGGCCCTATAGGACAGAGTAGAGGGTTTCCAAGGTGTAAATCTTTATGGAACCAGACTGTCACATCTTTCTCCCACAGAACAGCTGGTGGGTTCAAACTGCCAAACTTTCAGTCAGCAGACAAGCACTTAACTACTGCACCAGCAGGGCTCCTCGTGAACTATGTATACGGGTAATACACATATACAAAAATCTACTAGTTGTTTAAAGTTGCCAAAGAAAGGAGGGATCCCTTTTGAATACTTTTTTAACTTTATTTTTTGTTGACAACTTTTTTCTCTCCCCACTTAATTGTAATTTTTTTTTAAAGGAAAAATGATGCCATCACAAGTATCAGACACCTTTGCTATAGACAAAGAAGTTTCTAGCTGCTACTTATAAGAGTTCTTGTAAGTTAATATTTAAATTTTGAAAGTAATGGTAAAGAACAGGCATTCTCTATACTCAAAGACAGAGAAGTTACAAGCATATTAAGTATATTTTGATCATGTTTATTAAAGATCAAAAAGCTTCTGAGAGCTAGTTTTAAAAAACCATCTAAGATCCAAAATAACCACCGAAGACCTTTTCATTTTGAAAGAATAAACAGGATTATGAGAATAGGTAACTTTTTCCTTGAGGAGCTATAAATGCAAGCCATTTAATAAAGTTCATCTGCTCCATTGGAATTCATTTCTTATAAGGTCTGTTGGATAATTATTCTTTCTAAACACGACAACAAAAACAGAACAGATGTTTAGGTAGATAACAAGTTTGATGGATAAGATGCAATGAATCTATTCTTTTCATTGTTTTTAATAAAAGAGAAATATCTGTTGGTAAGATTTCTTCAAGGTTTTTAATAGGAATATGTTTCCTAAATTAAAAGTGAAAAAAAAAAAAAAGGTGGTATAGAACTTGATGTGATACTAGGATAATGAAAAATGTATTGCTTAACAAGGTTTGCATTATTCAGAGTTATGCCCGTACAAGTGTGTGCTCTAATCCCCAGCCAATACGTTGCTTGGTAACCAGTTACCTGCACACCTGCTCTGTAGCTGTAAGAGACAGTGCCTGTGTGGTTATTGGCTGTATTTAGTACTGAAGAAAGTGATAAAAATCCAACAAATATTAATATTTTATACAACAATATATCTTTTACCTTATTATTCCATTCATTGTTTGGCCCAAGCTTGTTTTTTAATCAGAAGAATGACTTCTTCCCAGCACACTATTACCTCCCCAGTAACATGAGAAAGGACTTCAATTCCTTTCAGAGAATCTGTAATCAACTCTGTTTGCTGCAGACAACAGATGCTACCATTACGAGGGATTTTGCACTTAAGTGAGAGGGAATGCAGAATGGAGAATTTCAGTTTATAAAAGATTCCAGCCGCAGAGGCAAAATCATTCCAGAACTGGTCTGCCCATAAAGGTCTGTCTACATGGAGGCTTGATTAACACAGCCCTAGAAATATCAGTCACTGTGATTAGCCTGTGGTGTAGCTGGGTTGTTCCTGATTATTTCCCTCTCAAATTACAGTTTAGAACTGTTCTACCATTGATTGTGTAGCGGTGACCCAGCGGGTGAGCCCTAAGAGGCCAGCTTTGGGAGCAACACATGAAGCTCATGGATTTTTTTCCCATTAGAAGGCTGATTGCACACTATGCTTTTGAGTGTTAGGGCCACTAGAAAAGATGCCCCAAGAGCCACTAAGTCATTTCCTCTAACTTCTGGCAGGATCACGGCAGCTTGCTTTTTTAAGAGTTGGAAGGTACATTTAGACCTAATTTAGTTCATTGGTTCTCAACTCTACCTACACATTAGAATTACCTGGAGAGCCTTTAAAGAATATTGATACCTGGGCCCCACTTCCAGAAGATTCTAATACAGCTCTGGTCTAGGGTGGGAGTCAGGCCAAATGAGTAAAGCAGTGGAACAAGGCCAGGGTGTTACATGAATTGATGGCTCTTCAATTTAAAGGGAAATACCAGGAGTGAGGAAGATGTATTCCATTTCTATTAGTTACCATCTTTTAAAAATTTTATTAGTCTTATACATTTGGTTTACTGGGCTGGGGCTGTATCACTCAGAAGAGGGAGGAGCAGCCTGTCCTATCAGCTTGCTCCCACCTCCATAAGTCCTCTCCTCCTATGACAACCATTGCTCCTTTTGGGAACATCTTGGAGTCACAGAGGGGCAATGGAGATTTTGCCCCTAGAAGGCCCTGAAAGGGATCACACAAGTTTCTTAACTAAATTAACTCCAAGGCCATTCAGTCGCTTATTCACCTCTTGTTCTGTTTTCCATTGCACATGAAGATGGCCCATTGTCCATGTCTGGCCATGAGATTGAAGGACAGCATTATGATATTTCCAAAAAGAAAATCCCAACATTATAAAGATGCCTCCAAACTGAATATTAACCTCCTACAAAATGAGTTCCTGAATGGTGGAAACTATTAATGTGTTCAACTACTAACTGTAAGGTTGGTGGTTTGAGTTCACCTAGAGGTGCCTCGGAAGAATGGCCTGGTGATCTACTTCCAAAATATCAGCCATTGAAAACGCTATGGAGCATAATTCTACTCATTGAAAACCCAATGGAGCATAGTTCTGCTCTGACACACATGGGGTCACCATGAGCTAGAATCAACTTGACAGCAACTAGTACTGTAATGTATAAAATTTCTAGGGAGAAATGAAAGTCTAAGGACTTAATAAAATCCCAAAGAATTCAAGTCCACCATCAAATTCTCTTGCCTCTCCATCCTCAATTTCTTGTTTTGATCAGTCTTCATGAGAGGTACCCTTGATTCTGAATAGATTTAGAGATTTCCTTGGGAGCTGTACCCTAGATGGAATCTAACAGGAATGGGGTCTTGCCTCTGTCCTTTGGAAATTGTCTTGATATCATTCCAAGCTTCCATGAGTATCACTTGTAAAGAGTCTGAAGAGTAGTAGTACATTCAAGATCATTGTTAGAAAATAAGCCAGCCCTCAGCTCTTGAGCTATTATTCCCTTTTCTTGCAAAATTGTCCTCCTAGAACTTAAGAGTTGGCACAGACTAAAGCAGAAATACAATGGTATCTCCGACAGGAGAAAGTGTTTGACTTCATCAAGAGGCCAGTAAGCTCATGTCACTTGTCTGAAACACATGACCTATGACCTTAAACACAATCAGGAGAGAGATCCCAGCAAGAGGTTGACTAATTTTGGCACTGGGAACTTAGCATAGCTGGGAGAAAAGGCCACCTATGTACATGTTTTCTCCTTTTGACCTGTAGTTTGAGGCATTCCTACCCTCTGACGAAATATTTACAGCAGAGATAGTTCCTATCATTGGATCTTATTGCAGTTATATATTTTTTCCTTCCTTATCCCATATATCTGAAACCTATTCACTTCTTTTTCCATTTTGTACTGCCTACCTATAATTGGCACTAACAATCTAAACCTCATGGGGATCTGCAGTATACATAGGAGTTCAGCTACTTTGTTAGTTTAAAAGGAGCAAATATTTCCCTGTACCACCCTCTCACTGGCTTACCCTTCCATGGCAGCCTGCCCTTGTGCTGAGGCTGTCTCCTTTGGTGAGGTCTGGGCCCTTGGGAGGGTTCTGTATGTGCCACTCTGCTTCTAGAAAGAGCCACTTGCATGTGGATGGAGCCACCACAGGTGGCAGTGATCAACCAGTGGGACAGTCATACCTGGCCTCTTGTCCCGGCCCAGCAATTCAAAGCCAACTGCATATCTGTCCAGACTATCCTCATGATAGTCTGTCAAATCTGCTGCACACCACCAAGATCCAGTGGCCCTAAGTCACAGGCCCCACTGAACACCTATGATGTACACACCCTCAATTGCCACCATTTTGCCTTGTTTCTCAGTGTTCCTGGCTTGTACACCAGTTGTTAGGGGGTTTGAAGTTATTTCCTAAGACTGTAAGTTCCCTGCTCCGTGAAGGTGCAGAGTACAGCCTGTACTTCCTGAGGACAACTTATTCTAAAGAGAAAGGTAAGAGGAGGGGGCTGGGATACACATGTCCAGTTCTCTTCCAAAATGACCATCAGATAAATCTCTACAGCTCCCGAGAAGGGTGGAAGTAAAAGGGTAGAGAGAGGCCAAGAGTTGTAGATTCATTGATGTCCTTTCATGTGGAAGGAAGCATTCAAGATTGAGAAAGAGGTGTCCCCTGCCTAATCTTGACTCTTACCATCTACAATTGCCCTATTCCTAATAGCCATCAGTATTGCCACATCTTCTCATAATCCATCGCTTAAATAGCTTGTGTATCTGCCCTTTTTGCTCCATCTCCAGTGCCACAGCCCATTTCAGGCCCTCTTTTTCATTAAGCATAGCCTTGTCTTCATTGGAAACCCTGGTGGCATAGTGGTTAAGTGCTACGGCTGCTAACCAAAGGGCTGGCAGTTCAAATCCACCAGGCGCTCCTTGGAAACTCTGTGGGGCAGTTCTTCTCTGTCCTTTAGGGTCGCTATAAGTTGGAATCGACTCGACAGCACTGGGTTTGGTTGGGTTTTCGTTTGTCTTCATTACTGGTATTCTTCCCTTTTGTGCCCCACCCCTAACATACAAACAAAACTGAAAGAGCTATCTACTTCAGTGCTATCAGAGTGTTCATTTTATTGTGAACATCTGATGACATCACTCCCATGCTCAGTACCCCTCTGTGGTTCCCCATTGCTTAGAAGATACTTTCTCAACTCCTGTGTGTGGTGTATGAGAGCCTTCATAATTGAAAGGTGATTAAGTTTGTGGACTCTAGAAAAAGAATGCTTGGATTCAAAGCCGTTGTCTAGCGGTGAGACTTTCAGCTAATAACCTCTCTGTGACTCGTTTTCATCATCTGTGAAATTGGGATAATAATAGTACTTACCTGAAAGGGTTGTTGCAGGGATCACATAAATTAATTCATGTGGGAGACCTATCACTGTGCCTGGCAAGTACTCAATAATGAATCATTTTTATTTGGCTTCTGCTTACTTATCTAGCCCCATGTCCCACTGTTGCACCCCTACTATGAAGTCCAGTCTTAGATACTTGCTCTTCTCTGGCTCTGCCATGTTTTTCAGATCTTTGTACCTTTGTCCATGCTTGTCCCTTTGATAGAATGTCCTTGCTTATCTTGACTGCATAGCAAATTTTTATTCATCTTTAATTCTCAGGTGAAGTGCTTCCTCTTTGGTGGACAGATTAAGTGTCCATTCTCTTGGGCTCCCACCTCCCAGTGTAATACTGCTAATGAAGCAAATACCCCCATTCTACTAACACTGTGCACTTTCCAAGGCTGGGGCCTGGGCTTTGTTGTCATTTTTTCCTAGTTCCTAACAGCAATAGGCAGAAATGGCTACTGAATGAGTGGCCATGCAAATAACAACGTGCTTTCCTAGAGAAAGTAATTTCAGGTTTTAAAAGCTTTGCTGTGTGGCTTTCTATGGAGAATCATTCCTTCATCATCCTTTCTGATGCAATTCAGTGGAACCTTAAAATGAAAAAGAATCTTCGAAAATGTATAGATAATTGCCATTTTCACTTCTAATAACTTTTTAAAGTCCTAATTCAGAACTAATAGAGATTTTTTTTTTACCTGTACATGGGTGTGGGTGGAAGGAAACAATAATTTGCATCTAACCTTTTAGTTACTTTCTTTGTTTAAATAACTTATCTAGAACTAATGATACAGTCGATGAAACTTTTAAGTGAATTTCAATGCATTAGTCTACCTGAAGGAGGTTGGTTAGTCTCAAGGCAAATGATTCTTGTAGACCGATCATTTAGAACATTTTTGTTTCACTTTTTTAAAAGGTCGATTGGTTTATTTTCATGTATTTAGCAACAGTTTACAAAGCAATCTTTTAAAGCTGTCATTGTATTAATTTTCATAGTTTTAGTAATTGCAAATTTATATTTCCTTGGGAAGCAATTAATACATTTAGGAAATTCCCCTGGGTTTCATAAAAGCTTCCAATTAAAATGTATTGATTTGGCAGTGGTTTCTCCTTGGTATTCCTGCATACAGACCAACAAGCAATTCATGCGGCCTTGTCTAAACTGAGTGTGAGCAAAAATGAGACAACTGAAGATAGGATCTTTTTTTCTCTTAGAAGTTAGTTAATTAGTTCTATAGGTATTATTAGCCTGTAAGTGCCTGGAGGGCAAAGGTAATGTCTTATTCATTATTATATCTCACCCAGGATCTAGCTGAGTCCCTGCATGTATCAAGGGCAGAAATTGTCATCCTCAGCAGGGGATTTGCATAAGTGGAGCGGCTTTGCCATTGGCCAGTGTGAAGCCTAGAAGGAGAAAACAGCAAAGAACATGGAGCAGGAACTTAGTAAGTGCAGGAAACAGGACAAACTGTGACCTTATAGAGGCTCCTGAGACTGAGCTTGAATTGGGGGTCCAGCAAAGGAGCCCTTCCTAGAATGTCCTGGAGGAGCGTCTAATCAGTAGACCTCTGGATGTTGTGTAGCTAGTGGGATTCATTTCAGGTTAGGATTACCTGGAGAATTTGGGAGATGTTTGCAGAAACTTGAGGAAGATTCCAAAGTCTGAAGATAGGGGGCTGAATAGGACTATTTTAGATGATGTTTTCTCTCTCTGGGTTGTGTGTGTGTGTTTCTGTGTGTGTGGTGTGTATGTATGTGTGTGGGCGAGTTCTTCTCATCAAGAAAGTAGGCCATTGTTGAGGCAGATGATTGATTTTCTCTCTCAGAGGCTAATTCTTACGCATAAGAATCAATTCCTTATCACCACATGCCTAGTGCAGGGCTATGTCCTGTGAGTATTAATGAGGAAGAATTCTATCTTGGGGAAAGAGTTTCAGGCAAAGTAACAGCCAAATGTAAAAATCCGAAGATGTAAACTTTTTTTGTGTGCAAAGAAATTACAGGAGTTTGGGTGACGGACTACAATGGTAAGGGGAGGATAGTGGTAGACAGAGCCAGATACCGGCTCATCTAGGGCCTTCTAGTCATGCGAAGGGGTTTGGAGCTGTCAAGGAATTCATTGAATGTTTTCCCAAGGGTAGGGAGAGCAACCCTAGTGGTTTGAATTGAAAAAAGAGTGGCACAAGAGAAACCTGGGAAGGAGATGGGGATTTGGGGACTTCATTAAGTACAGAATATAAAGGCATCCTATGGTAGGAAAGATATTGCATGTATGTACTTGTTTTTTCTGTTATTGATTTCTACTTTTATGGCCTTATGGTCAGAGAAGATGCTTTGTAATACTTTAGTGTTTTGGATTCTGCTAAGACTTGCTTTATGACCTAATATGTGGTCTATTCTAGAGAATGTTCCATGTGCACTAGAAAAGAAAGTATACTTGGCAGCTGTTGGGTGGAGTATTCTGTACATGTCTGTAAGGTTGAGTTGGTTGATGGTGGCATTTAGATCTTCTGTGTCTTTATTGAGCTTCTTACTGGATCTCCTGTCCTTCACCAAAAGTGGTGTGTTGAAGTCTCCTACTACAATTGTGGAGCTGTCTATCTCACTTTTCAATGCTGTTAGAGTTTCTTTTATGTATCTTGCAGCCCTTTTCATTGGGTGCATAAATATTTAATATGGTTATATCCTCCTGATATATCGTCCCTTTAATCATTGTATAGTGTCCTTCTTTATCCTTTGTGGTTGATTTAACTTTAAAGTCTATTGTCAGAAATTAATATTGCCACTCCTGCTCTTTTTTGATTGTTGTTTTCTTGATATATGTTTTCCATCCTTTGAGTTTTAGTTTGTTTGTCTCTAAGGTGTGTCTCTTGTAGGAGGCATATAGACGGATTGTGTGTTTTTATCCATTCTGCCACTCTCTGTCTCTTTATCGGTGCATTTAGCCCATTAACATTCAGCATAATTATGGATAGGTATGAGTTTAGTGCTGTCATTTTGATGTCTTTTTTTGTGTGTTGACAGTTTCTTTTTCCCACTTAATTTATTGTGCTGAGTAGTTTATCTTTATATATTGTCTTTTCTTCATTGTTGATTTTGTTTCTGCTGAGTCTCTATTTTTTTCTTGTATTTTATTTTGATGTGTAGGATAGTTAGTCTCCTTTACCTTAATATTTACTCCTATTTTTCTAAGTTTAAACCTAACTTTTATTTCTTTATATCGCCTTGTCTTCCTCTCCATGTGAAAGACCCATGACTACATTTCTTAGTCCCTTTTTATTATTTTAATGTTGTCTTCTTTTACATAATGACATAGCTGTTTCCCTGTTTTGAGCATTTTTTTATCTTGATTTATTTTTGTGATTTCTCTGGGTTAACATCTGATTGCTCTGCCCAGTGTTCTAGTCTTGGGTTGATACCTGATATTATTGATTTTCTAACCAAAGAACTCTCTTTAGTGTTTCTTGTAGCTTTGGTTTGGTTTTGACAAATTCCCTAAACTTCTGTTCATCTGGAAATGTCCTAATTTCACCTTCACGTTTGAGAGACAGCTTTGCTGGATATATGATTCTTGGCTGGCAGTTTTTTTCCTTCAAAGCTGTATATAAGTCATCCCATTGCTTTCTTGCCTGCGTGGTTTCTGCCAAGTAGTCTGAGATTATTCTCATTGACTGTCCTTTGTAGGTGACTTTTTGTTTATCCCCAGCTGCTTTTAAAATTCTCTCTTTTTGATTATAATCATGTCTTGGTGACTTTCTTTTGAGATCTACCATTTGTGGAGTTTGATGAGCATCTTGGATAGATATTTTCCCATCTTTCACGATATCAGGGAAGTTCTCTGCAAGCAAATATTCAAGAATTCCTTCTGTATTTTCTGTTATCCCGTCCTGTTCTGGAACTACAGTCACTCGTAAGTTATTTCTCTTGGTAGACTTCCACGTGATTCTTAACTTTTCTTCATTTTTTAAAATTCTTTTATCTGATTTTTCTTCAAGTATATTGGTGCCAAGTGCTTTATCTTCAAGGTCACCAATTCTGCCTTCCACTTGCTCTATTCTGCTCCTCTGACTTTCTATTGAGTTGTCTAATTGTGTAATTTTATTATTAATCTTCTGAATTTCTGATTGCTGTCTCTCTATGGATTCTTGCAGCTTATTAGATTTTTCATTATGTTCTTGAATAACCTTTTTAATTTCTTCAACAGTTTTATCTGTGTATTCCTTGGCTTGTTCTGCATATTGCCTGATCTCTTTAAGAGCTCTGTATATTAATCTTTTGTATTCTGCCTCTGGTAATTCCAGAAAGGCATCTTCATCCAGAGGTCCTTTGATTCTCTGTTCTGAGAGCTTGTTGAAGCAGTCACGGTCTGTTTCTTTATGTGGTTTGATATTGACTGTTGTCTCCGATCCATCTCTAAGTTATTGTATGCGTTTATTTTATGTTTGCTTACTGTATCCTAGTTTTTTGCTATATTTTGTTTTGATATGCTCAAATGGGTTGCTTGAGTGATCTCGCTTGATTATTTTCGCCTCTGAAGCTCTGATGTCCTGTCACCAGATGGCTAGAGCTGTTATCAGGTATAAGAGCTTATGAGTCCATTCACTTCTCTTGTGCAAATTCAGCTCAGGTGTACAGGTAGTTGGTCATCAAGTGTGTGGTACAGGCCCTGTCCTACAGTCTCAGAAGGGTAGGGGTGTTTGGTGTAGGTACTGGTATCTGGTTGCAGCAGGGGGTCACGCTCTGAACAAGGCAGGGGGCTCACAACTGTCTCCCCGAGTGTCTCTGAGGAAAGCACATCCCTGTTCCCTAGAGCATACAGGTGGGTGGGTACTGCAGTTGGGCCATAGACACCCAGTGCTTTTGGCTGTAAGGACTGGAAGGTACCAGTTATCCTTGGACCCCTGTTGCAGGTGGCTGGGTAATGTGATGTGGGTAGGTGAGGACCCTGTTTAATAGGCAAAGCAGTATCAAATATCAAACTCCTACCTCTCCACTACACTGCTGAAACAGTTGCAGTCTGCCAACATGGACCTATTCTTCTGAAATAGGCCAACACAGGTCCATGTAGGCGGGAAAGATATTCAAAATCCATGGACCGTTTATGTCTGGACAGGAACTGCTTCTGTCCTGAGCTCCCCAGGTTAGTGGAGCTGGCAAATTATCTTTTCCCCCGGTTGTGAATTTATTCCTTCTCCAAGTCCAGGAGCATGGCTCAGTGCACTCATATGGGACTGTCTCAGGTCCAGGGAAATCAACAGCCAATGAAGGTGGCTTGAGGGCAGGGGGCATGGTAAAATATCCGCAAGTACTTAGCTTTTGCCGAGAGCGCTGTTCTTCTCTGGTTCCAGAGGTGTGAGTAGTCTGTGCAGCTGGTTGCTTCTCCCTGAGGAAACTGCGGCTGAATGCTAATACCAGCCAGCTGCAGCTGGGAATGGTGCCTGAGGGATCCCAGCGATTCAGGCCTGGTAACTTCTCTCAGCATCTGAACCATCTCTCTCTCCCTGCCACTCAGTCCATTTTCTAACCTTGTCTTTGATGTTCAGGGGACCTAGCTTGTCATAGATATAATTGTTTCACTTAATTTTTCAGGTCTTTGTTGTAAGAGGGATCGCCAGAAGCATCTGGCTATTCCGCCATCTTGGCCCCACCTCCGATACTGCATGGATGTACTTGCAGGCAACGTCACTGTAACCAAAGAAGAGATTGAAGTTGTCAAGGGTTTAATTTTACTTGGATCTGCAGACAACACCCATGAAAGCAGCAGTCAAGAAATCAGAAGAATTGCATTGGGCAAATCTGCTGCAAAAGACTTCTTTAAAGTGGTGAAAAGCAAAGATGTCACCTTGAAGACTAAGGTGCTCCACACAGAAGCCATGGTGTTTTCAATTGCCTCATATGCTTAACAAAAGCTGGGTGATGAATAAGGAAGACCAAAGAAGAATTGACATCTTTGAATTATGGCATTGGTGAAGAATTTTGTATATACCATGGACAGCCAAAAGAATGAAGAAACCTGTTTTGGAAGAAGTACAGCCAGAATACTCCTTAGAAGCAAGGATGGCAAGACTATGCCTCACATACTTTGGACAGGAGGGATCAGTCCCTGGAGAAGGACATCATACTTGGTAAAGTACAGGGCCAACAAAAAAGAGGAAGAGCCACAATGAGATGGATTGACACACTGGGCTCAAGCATAACCATGATTTTGAGGATGGTACAGGACCAGACAGTGTTTCATTCTGTTGTACATAGGGTTGCTATGAGACAGAACCAACTCAATGGCACCTAACACCACCAACACCACCCCTTGTATGGAGCCAGTCAAGAAGCCCAAAGGCTTTGGGGCCAATGACCAAGTTTCTCTGTGGCCCATCCTGCAGGCCACGGAGAGCAGCATTGTAGGAGGTGTTGACAGTAGAGTGGTTAAGAGCAACAGCTCCGGAGGTGGCCCGACTGGGTCAAATACCAGCCCCACCACTTGTTGTTGTTGTTAGGTGCTGCTGAGTTGGTTCTGACTCATAGCAACTCTATGTACAACGGAATGAAACACTGCTAGCTCCTGCGCCATGCTTATGATATTGTTATGCTTGATCCCATTGTTGTAGCCACTATGTCAATCTATTTTGTTGAGGGTCTTCCTCTTTTGCTGACCCTTTACTTTGCCAAACTTGATGTCCTTTTCCAGGGACTGATTCTTCCTGAAACATGTCCAAAGTATGTGAGACAAAGTCTCTCCATCCTTGCTTCTAAGGAGCGTTCTGGCTGTACTTCTTCCAAGACAGATTTGTTAGTTCTTTTGGCAGTCCATGATACATTAAAAATTCTTTGCCAGCACCATAATTCAAAGGCATCAAGTCTTTGGTCTTTCGTATTCATTACCCAGCTCTAGCATGCTTATGAGGCAATTGAAAGCACCATGGCTTGGGTCAAGCACACCTTAGTCCTTAAATTGATATCTTTGCTTTTTAACACTTTAAAGAGGTCTTTTGCAGCAGATTTGCCCAGTGCAGTGCATCTTTTGATTTCTTGACTGCTGCTTCCATGGGTGTTGATTATGGATCCAAATACAATGAAGTTCTTCACAACATCAGTCTTTTCTGCATTTATCTTGATGTTGCTTATTGGTCCAGTTGTTAGGATTTTTGTTTTCTTTATATTGAGGTGTAATCTGTACTGAAGGCTGTAGTCTTTGATCTTCATCGGTAAGTGCTTCAAGTCCTCTTTGCTTTCAGCAAACAAGGTTGTGTCATCTGCATGATACAGGTTGTTAATGAGTCTTCCTCCAGTCCTGATGCCCTGTTCTTCATATAGTCCAGGTTCTTGAATTATTTCCTCAGCATACAGGGTGAATTAAGTATGGTGAAAGGATACAACCTTGATGCACACTTTTCCTTACTTTAAACCACACAGTATCCCCTTGTTCTGTTCAAAGGACTGCCTCTTGATCTGTGTACAGGTTCCTCATGAGCACAATTAAGTGTTCTGGAATTCCTGTTCTTCGCAATGGTATCCATAGTTCATTATGATCCACATAGTCGAATGCCTCTTCATAGTCAATAAAACACAGATAAACATCTTTCTGGTATTCTTTGCTTTCAGCCAGGCTCTATCTAACATTGGCAATGATATTTTTCATTCCACGTCCTCTTCTGAATCTGGCTTGGATTTCTGGCAGTTCCCTGTTGATGTACTGTTACAACCGCTTTTGAATGATCTTTATCAAAATTTGACTTGTGTATGATATTAATGATATTGTTAGATAATTTCCACATTCTGTTGGAATAGGCATAAGTATGGACCTCTTCCAGTTGGTTGGCCGGTTAGCTATGTTTCAAATTCTTGGCATAGATGTGTGAGTACTTCCAGTATCTGATTGTTGAAACATCACAATTGGTATTCCGTCAATTACTGGAACCTTGTTTTTCACCAATGCCTTCAGTGCAGGTTGGACTTCTTCCTTCAGTACCATAGGTTCTTGATCATATGCTACCTCCTGAAATGATTTAACATCAACCAATTCCTTTTGGTACAATGACTCTTTGTATTTCTTCCATCTTCTTTTGATGCTTCCTGTGTTGTTTGGTACTTTATCCATGGAATCCTTCAGTTCTTTCAGCTTGAAAAATGTTGAGTGTGTTCTTCCTTTTTGGTTTTGTAACTCTGGGTCTTTGCACATGTCGTTATAATACTTCACTTTGTCTTTTCAAGCCACCCTTTGAAGAAAATTAGAACTAGTCCATGAAAGTGAAAGTACAACCTTCAGTATATACCTCCTGAATTTAGAGACCATCTCATGAATAGATTTAATGCATTGAACACTAATGACCAAAAACAAGATGTGGAATGACATCAAGAACATCATACATGAATAAAACAAGAGGTTATAAAACAGGCAGAAAGTAAAGACCTAAATGGATGTCACAAGAGGCTCTGAAACTTGCTCTTGAACATCGAGTAGCTAAAGCCCCACCATTTACCCTTGACAAATTACTTAGCCACTGTACCTTAGCTTCTTCACCTATGAAACAGGGTTGGTAATAATAGTACCTGGGTAGCTATGAGGATATAGTAAATACTATGTCAGTACGAACAAATCTGTCTTGGAAGAAGTACAACCAGAATGTTGCTTAGACGCAAGGATGGTGAGACTGCGTCTTACATACTTTGGAAATGTTGTCAGGAGGAATCAGTCCCTGGAGAAGGATATCGTGCTTGATAAAGTACAGGGTCAGTGGAAAAGAGGAAGACCCTCAACGAGATGGATTGACACAGTGGCTGCAACAATGGGCTCAAGCATAACAACAATTGTAAGGATGGCCCAGGACTGGGTAGTGTTTTGTTCTGTGGTACGTAGGGTCACTATGAGTCAGAACCGACTTGATGGCACCTAATAACAACAACATATCAGGTAGGAGTCCTTGTGGTGCAGTAGTTAAGAGTTTGGCTGCTAACTGAAAGGTCAGTTGTTTGAATCTTCCAGCTGCTTTGTGAAAGAAAAGATGTGGTACCCTGCCCCCATAAAGGTCTGCAGTCTTGGAAACCCTATGGACAGCTCTGCTCTGTCCTATAGGGTCACTATGAGTTGGAATTGACTTGACAGGAATGAGCTTAATGGGCATATCAGTAGGCACCTTTATTACTATTATCACCTTTTGGGAAAAGGGGTACCTATGCTCAGTGGCATTATGTAACAGAAGGAGCAGTCATATTAAAGGCAATCATGTGGGTGGGGCACGGGGCCTTTTCTCTGTATGAGCTCTGGGTTCTTTGTACAACTCAGTGGAGGGAGGAAACTGAGGGCCAGGAATCCCTGGTATTCAATTTCTTACCAACTCTGGCAAAGAAAGGCTGTGCCAGTTTTAATTTGGTCTATAAAAATAAAGAAATGTTATGTTTCACAAGTGTGTCATGAAGCAAGTTCTTAGCGGTTACATTGGGGAACTATAAGCAGCTATAAATTGCTGAAATACAGATTTTGAGGTGGGGATAGGTGGCAAGTAATGGTGAGAAGGTAGGCAGGGACCAAATCGAGAAGGATCTTAAATGCCCTTTTAATGACCTTGGCATTTAGTCTGTAGGTGCTAGGGAGCCAGAGAAGGATTTTTCAACAAGGATGGCATAATCCAGTTTAGATCTTCAGTAACTTTGTCCACAGCATGAACATAGATGTAGAAGTGTCAAGACTAGAGAGGAAAAGAGATCAGTTAAGAGGCTGTTGTAACAGTTCGGGGTGAGAGAGGAAAGGATAGGGATCTGGATTGAAATATTGGCCATTGGGATAAAGGAAAATGGATTTGAGGCATGTTTAGAAGACTTGGGCACTGATGAGACCTGATATTACGGACAGAGAAGTCAGGCTTGGCAGATAGGGAGACCATGACAAAGAGCAGACTTTGAGGATGAGAGTGTGTTCAGTTTGGGTCCTGTTGAGAGTGAGATGCCTCTGAAAAAGTCAAGTGTAGTTGTCAGTAGAGGTTTGGGAGTTGTCAGGACAGAGGTGGTTAGGGAGGAATTGGAATTGCTTCAGGCAAGGTGGTAAAATGAGAAGAGACAAGGGCTATGACCAGAATCCTGGAAATACCAAAGGCTTTTGTGAGAATCACTGGTAAAAGATGGTCAGATTGATAAGAAGACAATAATAGGAAGAGGGTAGTTGTCAAAGAAGGAGGGAAGAAGATTGTAGGAGGCCTCATGATTACCATCAGAATTCAGGAACTATCTTAGGCTGGGTTCTTTGGAGAAGCAAAACCAGTAAATGTGTGTGTGTGTATACACATACATACAGAGAGAGAGAGAGATATTTATCTCAAGGAAATAGCTTACACAGTTATAGAGGCTGGCTTGTCCAACGTCCATGGTTTGATGTCAGGCTGGAGGCTTCTCTTGACTCTTGTAGCTGCAGGGGCTGACAAATCAAAGATCACACAGGTCGGACAGTAAGTGCTGGCTCATGGGCTGTAGAGGTTGATGAATCTCAGATAGGCAGGTAAGATTGCAGGCTGCTGGTTCATGGGCTGCAGAAGCTGATAAATCCCAAGAACCAGTGGTCAGATAATGATGAACTAGATGCAAGATCCAAAGCAAGCCACTAAGCTTTGTCAGAATGTCCTTTTATATACTGGATGCAGGCCATATCCCTGAGGAAACTCCCCTTACAACTGATTAGTGGATCATATCAGATCACATCATGGAGGATGATTACATCATTACATAACATCCAGATTACATCATTACTTAACTGCCAAACTACATCACTGCCAAACTGCATCATTACGTAACTACCAAACCACTGAAACTCATGGCCTAGCCAAGTTGACACACAACCATAACCATCGCAAGAACCTTCTCCTGGTGGACTCCAGTAGACGAGTGGGAACAGAGATCAGCCTTTGGCAAGTTAAGGAAGGCACAAGACAAGGATGTGGCGAAGGGAGAGCTGACCACCCTTTGATGAAATTTAGGTACAAAGGAGGGAAGAAGATGGTAGCTGGAGGGCCAGTGCTGGACCAAGAGCAATTCCCCTCCTAACCCTCCAGTTTGTAGGAGGCTCGAACTTATTGAACAGGCCATGGAGAAGATCTCAGCAGAGAGGGAATATTTGAGGATTCATATATTTGATATTCAGAAGGCAGAAGAGTGCTTTTAGAACTCTTCCTATAAAAGCAAGACATAAAAAGTTTTCAATTCAACAGTCTCAAAAATTCACAGAAGTAAGATGAAATGGCTGAGATGTGAAGAATCCCTATATTTAATCGACATTTTCATCAAAGTTTGACTTTCATATTTCCAAAAATACATTTTATTCAAAATAGGTAACTGGCTCACTCTTCACTTCAGCTCATGGCACAGCTGTGCACAGCCTTGTCTCATGAACTCCTATTTAAACACTCATTTAAACTTTATATTAAAATACACATTTTATCTTACATCACAACCCAAGAACTTAGTCAAGTGCTGAGCAGTGATGAAATCCAGCTTTGTGATTCAAAAGGGCACATGCCTTACTGAAAAAAGGAACCAAGCTTTTATTTCAGAGAGATGATCGAACACTGTGG
The DNA here is from genome assembly GCF_030014295.1 of Loxodonta africana. Classification (NCBI taxonomy): domain Eukaryota; kingdom Metazoa; phylum Chordata; class Mammalia; order Proboscidea; family Elephantidae; genus Loxodonta; species Loxodonta africana. The sequence goes on along the minus strand of NC_087345.1, from coordinate 34,607,734 downwards.
GAGGTATATTTGGAATAATTATAAATATAGTTTTTCTCTGCACGAATGAATCTTAGATTGTTCGGAATATTCTGAAACAGTACAGTTACCGGTGAGAAAACACTCAGATGCCTCATGGTTTCTTTATTAACTGTAACACCTGCCTTTTCACAGCCTGTGTTGTGTGTCTCCATGAACAAAGTGAAGGGGGGCCCACAACAAATATGGGCCCAAATCATAAAATAACGAACTGTGTGCCGCAACCTTAGTAATATGGTAAAAGTCAGGTAAAATTGATTTTCTTTTTGTTGGAGTGAAATGTGTTTGATCTGAACAACTGTTTATTTAAAAATCTTTAAAAAGTGTACTCTAAGTGCCAGGCACTGTGCTACGCTCAGGAGTTAAGATGGTGACTAAGATGGGTAAGTTCATTGTTCTCATGTCATTAACTATTTTATGTTAACAGACAACCAGTCCAGTTGCTATCGAGTTACTTCCAACTCATGGAGACCCCATTTGTGTCAGAGTAGAACTGTGCTCCATAGGATTTTCAACATTTTCAAGTCTCAATTTCCATGCAGGAGATGTGAGTTCAATTCCCAACTGGTGCACCTCATGCACAACTACCACCCATCTGTCATTGGCGACTTGTCTGTTGCTATGATACTGAACAGGTTTCAGTGGAACTTCCAAAAAAAGATGGACTAGGAAGAAAGGCCTGGTGATCTACTTTTGAAAATCAGCCAGTGGAAACCTTATGGATTACAATGATTTGATCTGCATTTGATCATGGGGATGACACAGGACTGGGCAGTGTTTTGTTTCATTGTGCATGGGGTCACCATGAGTCAGGGGCTGACTTGATGGCAGCTAACTACAATATTGTGGAGGAACTTTGGAGTTCTCCTAGCGCTAACATTCCATGAGTCTGTGTTTGTATTCCTCCTGTGTATAACACCTTCTGTTCCATTTGTTTACTTTTATCCCACTCCTACAAAAACAACAGCTTCAAAGAATCAAAATATCAAAATGAAGCTGCTATGCTATTTTTATTTTCTCCCCATGTACAAGATTTAGGTTGTTTTTCTGGTTTGCATTTCTCTCTCCCTCTCAGAACATTGTGTATAAAAATAGGCTCTTTGTTTTTTCACAGTGCCTACTGCTGTAGCTCCCACATGCTTTGGAAATCATACCATTCAAGTTTGAATAGATACTAAAGGAGCCCAGGGAGTAATTTCCCCTTGCATCATTCAGGTGACAAAATATTTCCAAACTGTACTCTGACATGGACTTTGAAATATTTCTCCCTCCCTGGTTGCCCCCGCCCTAGAAAACACACAAGTATGCTTGATTGAATCGCTCACCAGAGAGAGTTAAAGATAAGGCTGGTAACACCTGCTCTTGAAATAGTGGCTGTGGTTAGTACCCCTTAACAAAGAAATATGATTCTTAGAAGGGCCAGTGAAGGGCAGATGAAAGAATTAGAGAATATGTGGGCTGAGACATGAGGTCAAACTAAGAAGATTAAGACTTTCAGCCCACAGAGATGAAGGCTGCATGGAGAGATGATCAAAGCGGATGAAGCCACAAAGGGCATCGATACATCTGTGTTCACCAAATTCCAAAGTAGGAGAATGGTCAAGGAGCATGCTTTGAAGGCTGAAATAGGAGAAATTTTGGACAAATAGCAAACACATTATTTCTGCAACAAGTTATTCCCAAGATATGGTCTGGGTTGAAAATAATAAAAGGTTCAAAGTAGATGCGTTACGGATTGAATCGTGGCCCCCCAGAATATGTGTCGTAATTCTTAACCTCTGTTGCTGTTCTACTCTGTCCCTATAGGGTTGCTATGAGTCAGAATGGGCACTATGGCAATGGGTTTGGTTTTTTTTGTTTACACCTGTGGTTATAATCCCATTTTGGGAATGGGTTGTCCTTGTTATGTTAATGAGACAGGATTAGCATAGGGTGTATCTTGAGTCAATCTCTTTTGAGATATAAAATCAGAAAGCCAAATCCGCTGCCATCAAGTCAATTCCAATTCATAGCAACCCTATAGGACAGAGTAGAGCTGCCCCATAGGGTTTCCAAGTAGCACCTGGTGGATTCAAACTGCTGACCTTTTGGTTAGCAGCTGAGCTCTTTACCACTGTGCCACCAAGGCTCCACTTTTGAAATATAAAAGAGATTAAACAACCAAGCTAGAGAAGCAGAAATGGGGAAGAGAGGCCAAGCCACATGAAGATTGCCCAGGAGCAGAAGCTCAAAAGGAGACAAGGACTTTCCTCTAGAGCTAACACAGAGAGAAAGCCTTCCCCTAGAGCCAGTGTCCTGAATTTGGACTTCTAGCTTCCTAAGCTGTGAGAAAATAAATTTCTGTTTGTTAAAGCCATCCACTTGTGTTATATCTGTTATAGCAGCACCAGATAACTAAGACAAGGTATGTTTGAGTCATAGAGGCAAAGTAGTTTTTTGAGAGTGAATTATGATGTCCTGCTGTACCTCTCTGGCATTGAGTGTTTGAGTTGGTACCATGTCAGAGATGGAATGCTAAGCTATGTTTTTTCTGCAGGTAATATAATATGATACAGTTTAGGTCCTTAAGGGGAAAATCCTGAAGTATAATGCTGTCAGTGATAGGTAAATATCCAAATGTCTTCAAGGAAGACCAGTTAATACGACTATTATTCGAATTTACCCACCAACCACTAAGGCCAAAGATGAAGAAATTGAAGATTTTTGCCAGCTTCGGCAGTCTGAAAGTAATTGAACATGCAATCAAGATGCGCAGATAATTACTGGTAGTTGGATTGCAGAAGTTGGAAACGAAGAAGGATCAGGAGTTGGACAATATGGCATTGGTGATAGAAACAACGCAAGAGATCGTGTGATAAAATTTTGCAAAACCAACGATTTCTTCATTGCAAATACTTTTTTTCAGCAACATAAACAGCAACTGTACACATGGACCTTGCTAGATGGAATACGCAGAAATCAGATCTTCTGCATCTGTGAAAAGAGATGATGCAAAAGCTCAATATCGTAAGTCAGAACAAAGCCAGGGGCCGACTGCAGGACAGACCATCAATTGCTCATATGCAAGTTCAAGTTGGAATGGAAGAAAATTAGAACAAGTCCATGAGAGCCAAAGTAATGACCTTGAGTATATCCCACCTGAATCTCAAGAACAGATTTGATGCATTGAACACTAAGGACCAAAGACCAGATGAGTTGTGGAATGACATTAAGGACATCATACCTGAAGAAAGCAAGTGATTACAAAGACAGGAAAGAAAGAAAATACCAAAGTGGATGTCAGAAGAGACTCTGAAGCTTGCCCTTGAACGTTGAGTAGCTAAAGCAAAAGGAAGAAATGATGAAGTAAAAGAGCTGAACAGAAGATTTCATAGGGTGGCTCGAGAAGACAAAGAGAAGTATTATAATGACATGTGCAAAGACCTGGAGTTAGGAAACCAAAAGGGAAGAATATACTGAGCATTTCTGAAGGTGAAAGAACTGAAGAAAAAATCTAAGCCTTGAGATGCAATAGTGAAGGATTCTGTGGGCAAAGTACTGAACAACACAGGAAACATCAAAAGAAGATGGAAAGAATACACAGAGGTACTGTACCAAAGAGAGTTGGTCGACGTTCATTCATTTCGGGAGGTAGCATATGATCAAGGACCCATGGTACTGAAGGAAGAAGCCCAGGCTGCACTGAAGGCACTGGTAAAAAACAAGGCACGAGTAATTGACGGAATACCAATTGAGATGTTTCAACAAACGGATGCAGCACAGTGTCTATGCCAAGAAATTTGGAAGACAGCTACTTGGTCAACTGACTGGAAGAGATCCATATTTATGCTTATTCCAAAGAAAATTGTTCCAGCAGAATGCAGAAATTGTTGAACAGTGTTATTAATGTCACACATAAGTAAAATTTTGCTGAAGATCATTAAAAATGGTTACAGCGGTACATCAACAGAGAAGTGCCAGAAATTCAAGCCAGATTCAGAAGAGGACGTAGAGTGAGGGATATCATTGCTTATGTCAGATGGATCCTGGCTGAAAGCAGAGAATACCAGAAATATGTTTTATTGACTATGCAAAGGCATTCAACTGTGTGGATCATAACAAATTATGAATAACATTGAGAAGAATGGGAATTCCAGAACACGTAATTGTGCTCACGAGGAACCTGTACATAAATCAAGAGGCTGAACAAGGGGATACTGAGTGGTTTTAAGTCAGGAAAGGAGTGCATAAGGGTTGTATCCTTTCGCTGTACTTACTTGATCTGTATGCTGAGCAAATAATTCGAGAAGCTGGACTGTATGAAGAATGGGGCATCAGAATTGGAGGAAGATTCATTAATAACCTGCAATATGCAGATGACACAACCTTACTTGCTGAAAGTGAAGAGGACTTGAAGCACTTACTGATGAAGATCAAAGACTACAGCCTTCAGTATAGATTATACCTCAACATAAAGAAAACAGAAATCCTTACAACTGGACCAATAAGCAACATCATGATAAACAGAGAAAAGATTGAGGTTGCAGCTTTCTTGGTGATACGAAGTCCCCATGTCTCTCTGCTCACTTCTCTCCCCTATATCTCAAAAGAGATTGGCTTAAGACACTATCTAATCTTGTAGATCTCATCAATATAACTGCCGCTAATCCATCTGATTACGTCATAGTGATAGGATTTACAATACATTGGGAAATCACATCAAATGACAAAATAGTAGACAATTATACAGTACTGGGAATCATGACCCGGTCAAGTTGACAGATATTTTTGAGTGACTCAGTTCAATCCATGACAAGGACTAAGGTGCACCTGACCCAAGCCATAGTGCTTTCAGCAACCTCATATGCATGTGAAACCTAGGCAATGAATAATGAAGACTGAAGAATAATTGATGCCTTTGAATTGTGGTGTTGGTGAAGAATATTGAGTATACCATGGACTGCCAAAAGAATGAACAAATGTGTCTTGGAAGAAGTACAGCCAGAATTCTCCTTAGAAGCGAAGATAACGAGACTTCGTCTCACATACTTTGGACGTGTTATCAAGGCGACCATCCCTGGAGAAGGACATTATGCTTGGTAAAGCGGAGAGGCAAAGAAAAAGAGGAAGACCCTTAATAAGGTGGATTGACACAGTGGCTGCAACAGTGAGCTCAAGCATAACAATGATCATGAGGATGGTGCAGGTCCAGGCAGTGTTCTGTTCTGTTGTACCTAGGGTTGCTATGAGTTGGAACTGACTTGAGGGCACCTAACAACCACAAGGGGAAAACACCTTATTCAACCAAGTACTTTAAATATGTTAAATAATGGAAACAATTTCCTCAATATGTAGTGGTGTCTTGCTTTAAGAAAACTCTGTATACCCATCTTGACATTGTCTTTTGGTTCCTGGGGGCTGTTTTCCATTAATGCAGTATAGCTGGGGCAGGGTCGAAACAACTAGAATGAGTGGTGGATGCTCTATGTAACCTCTGAACAGACTAGCCAGATTAGGACAGGTTAGGACCAGATAGGGAAAGGATAGGAAGAGACTTCCTTCTATGCCATAGTATACCCTGTGGGACTCATACCAGTGAGAAAGCCCTGTGGAACCTCCTACTGCCACACGTGGGAATTACTTTCTGAGGCAGGCATGGCCTTTCCACCTTCTCATCCCTCCTCAATCATTCAAACGGCTGGCAATTGAAATAGACAGACAGTGGTGCATTGCATCCTGGGATATGAAGTCAGCCAGAGAAAGGGTTGGAGATAAGAAGAACTATAAAAACAGAGGTTGTTAATTTTCCTTGGACTCTCTCTCTCAGACTCTGATGAAATATATTCAGAAATAAATTATTTTAGTGGTAGTACTCCAAGCAGCAAGTCCAAGAGATGATTCTGCCCAGTCCATCCAAATTATACTGTGTTAATGGCTGACTCATATAAGAAATTTGGTTAGAAGCTTGTTCTGAGTAACAAACTACTCCAAAACTTAGTGGCTTGAAGCTCTAATTTGGATGGTTAGTCTGCTCGGCAATGACTGCGTTCTCCAGTTTCTTGGATGCTGGAATCATCTGGAGGAGTCCTTGGGTGGCGCACATGGTTAAATGCTCAACTACTAATGGAAAGATTGTTGGTTCGAACCCACTCAGAGGGTCCTTGAATGAAATGCCTGGTGATCTGCTTCTAAAAGGATCTCAAAAACCCTGTGGAGCACATGTCTACTCTGCAACACATGGGGTCACATTGAGTCAGAATTGACTCAGTGGCAACTGGTTTAGTTTGGTTTTGGAATCATCTGGAGGCTGCTTTATTCACATATATGGCACCTGGGCTGGGATGACTCAAAGGCTGGGCTCAAATGGAAATGTCAAGGAGAGTATCTACATGTGGTCTCTCCATGTGGCTTGGGCTTTCACAGCACACTGCCTGAGTTCCAAGGGAGAGAGCACTCTGGGATCAAGCAAGTAGAAGCTACATGGCCTTTTCTGGCATAGCCTAGTTTCAGGAATCATGAAATACTCACTTTTGCTGCACTGTGAATAATTAAGGCAGCCCACATTCAAAGGGAGGGGAATAGATACCACTTCCTGATGGGAAAGTGGTAAGATTACACATTGCAAAAGAACATGTGAGAGGGTAGATATTGTTGTAACCATCTTGGGAAATGAAATACAATCTACCACAAGGATGTATGTGCGTGTGTGTGTGTGTATGTTTGTAAAATAATCACTCTGTTCTCTGTGTCAAGATATTATAGGAGAATGCTACTAGCATCTCAGTGAGAGTGTAAGCATCGTCTGTTTATTGGGTATGAAAGGCAGAGGATAAAGTGGACTATTTGTAACTTATCCATCAGAAGAGAGGGCGTGGATAAAACCCTTTTCAGTAAAGGATGAGGAAGCAAAAAAAAAAAAAACCGATATGGGGCCTGTGGAAAATTTCTTAAATTAAGAGAAGGGAACCATTCCCTTGAAGATGCAGGTGGAATTTGTATTTTGAATAATGACCTACTGAAGGAAACAGAAGAATGTTCTTAATTTTCGGAAAGAAGGAACAACTGAAACCGCAGAAATTCGCATCAGTTACTGTGAAAAAAAACTTGAAAGGCGTTGTTAGAACACAGGGGGAGTAATCAAAGAGATGAAAATGATAATATCAAGTTGATGCATCTGGCAGCCAGAGAATAGATGGTGAGACCATGATTATCTGGTATTTCTGAAGGTAAAGTTAGGACAGTAATAAAAGGTACCAAACGGAAGGTAGATTTAGTCAGCATTTGAGAGCACTCAGTAATTCCCAGAGAAAATAAAATAAGATCTGCCTTTAGACATATCCTAGCAAAAACGTTTGAACCTTATAGACAAAAGTATTGATGCAAAATCCAGATCCCTGAAAGTTTTTGTACAAAGGGACAAAAATCAAATGAATTCAGACTTCACCTCTACAGTATTAAACCCCAGATAGTGACAGAATCTCATTGCCATCGAGTCGATTTCGACTCATAGCAACCCTATAGGGCAGATGAGAATTGCTGCATAGGCTATCCAGCGCTGTGGAATCTTGGTGGAAACAGACTGCCACATCTTTCTCCTGCAGAGTGGCTGGTGAATTCAAACTGCTGACCTTTGAGTTATCATTCGAGCACTTAACCAGTGTGTCACCAAGGCTCCTTAGTGACAGTCTCGGTAGTATGAAACACTCCCACTGCCGTCGAACACTAGATAAGGAAAAAATTTTGACTGATGTGTTCATCTAAGTTTTTATTAATGTGTGAAAGCAGCAGAAAGACATTCTCAAATATATGAGGACTCAGACTATCACACATGTATGACTCCTAGAAAATTCTTGAAAATATGTCAACTGATGGACTCTGGAATGAGAAAGTGCACGTTGTTGTTGTTAGGTGTCATAGATGCAGTTCTGACTCATAGCAACCCAATGTGACAGAGTAGAACTTCACAATAGGGTTTCCTAGGCTTTGTGAAAGCATATCGCCAGGTTTTTCTCCTGCCAAGCCATTGGGTGAGTTTGAACCCTCATCCTTTCAGATAGCAGCCAAGTGCTTAACCATTGCACTACTGGGGATCCTTGAGAAAATACATATTACAAGAATTTTAATAGTAATGGTATGCATTTCAAATTTCATATTGTTTTAACAAAGACTGGCACATAGTTAAGGGAGAGACAATGCTAATGTCTTCAACTTACATAGGGAGAGACTACAGATGTACTGTTTCTGCTTCTAGAAAGCAGACTGAAGGATGATAGAGCCGAGTGGAGAAAACGCAGCCACATTTGCGGAGGGAGTTGCAGCTGAGGAAGGAGCTGGCCTGCCTGGAACAATCCTAGAAAGACTTCTGACTTCAAGCTGAGAGACGAAAGATACCTGAGAGGATGGGAGTGAGAGTCTGCAGATAGCAGAGAAATGAAGGTTTATATACAAGGACCTGTTTATATAAGGACACTATAAGTCTACTTCCTTCTTCAGAAAGTCTAGCAACCAAATATTTTCCCCCAGACAAAAACAACAATGGCAACAACAACAAAAACAAAGAAACAAAACCAAAGTGTTCTTTTCTGAAAGTATTGAACAAAATGGGGAAAACTTGTGCTGTTCGTGTAGGTGTTATCACCTTGGAGTAAAACCTTTCATATCCTGTCATTTAGATGCTCCCTGGATAAAGCTGGCTCTCATTCCTTCAACTCGTCACCGTGGAGGAATCCTGTCAGTTGGCAAAATTCTGCTCCTAGTCATACTAGAAAACCAAAAGGGAAGAACGCACTCGACATTTCTCAAGCTGAAAGAAGTGAAGAAAAAATTCAAGCCTCGGGTTGCGATATTGAAGGATTCTATGTGGGAAAATATTAAATGACACAGGAAACATTAGAAGAAGATGGAAGGAATACACAGTCAGTATACCAGAAAGAACTGGTCGACATTCAACCATTTCAGGAGGTAGCATATGATCAGGAACCAGTGGTACTGAAGGAAGAAGTCCAAGCTGCACTGAAGGCATTGGCAAAAAACAAGGCTCCAGGAATTGATGGAATACTAATTGAGATGTTTCAACAAATGAAAATGTTCACTTGTCTATGCCAAGAAATTTTGAAGACACCTACCTGGCCAAACAACTAGAAGTGATCTGTATTTACGCCTATTCCCAAGAAAGGTGATCCAACTCAATGCGGAAATTACAGAATATCATAAATATTGGAAACCCTGGTGGTGTAGTGGTTAAGAGCTACGACTGCTAACCAAAAGGCCCACAGTTTGAATCTACCAGCTGCTCCTTGGAAACCCTATGGGGAAGCTCTACTCTGCCCTTTAGGGTCACTATGAGTCGGAATCAACTTGACAGCAATGGGTTTTTTTTTTTTTTTTTTTTGGAATCGTTAATACCACACGCAAGTAAAATTTTGCTGAAGATCATTCAAAAGTGGCTATGGTACTATATCAACAGCGAACTGCCAGAAATTCAAGCCAGATTCAGAAGAAGATGTGGAACCAGGGATATCATTGCTGATGTCAGATGGATTCTGGCTGAAAGCAGAGAATATCAGATATATGTTTACTTGTGTTTTATTGACTATGCAAAGGCATTCAACTGTGTGGATCATAACAAATTATGGATAACATTGAGAAGAATGGGAATTCCAGAACACTAACTTGTGCTCATGAGGAACCTGTACATAGATCAAGAGGCAGTCGTTGAAACAGAACAAGGGAATACAGTGTGGTTTAAAGTCAAGAAAGGTGTGTGTTAGGGTTGTGTCCTTTCACCATACTTGTTCAATCTGTATGCTGAGCAAATAATTAGGGAAGCTGGACTATATGAACAAGAATGGGGCATCAGGATTGGAGGAAGACTCATTAACAACCTGCGTTATACAGATGACACAACCTTGCTCACTGAAAGTGAAGAAGACTTGAAGCACTTACTGATGAAGATCAAAGACTACATCCTTTAGTATGAATTACACCTCAACATAAAACAAAAGTCCTCACAAGGGGGCCAATAAGCAATATCATGATAAACAGAGAAAAGATTGAATTTGTCAAGGATTTCATTTCACTTGGACCTATAATCAACACCCATGGAAGCAGAAGAAATCAAACAATGCATTGCATTGGACAATCTTCTGCAAGAGACCTCTTTAAAGTATTGAAAAGCAGAGATGTCACCTTGAAGACTAAGGTGCTTCTGATCCAAACCATGGTGTTTTCAGTCACCTCATATGTATGTGAAAGCTGGACAATGGATAAGGAAGACCTAAGAAGAATTGACGCCTTTGAATTGTGGTGTTGGGGAAAAAATATTGAGTATACCATGGACTGCCAAAAGAATGAATAGGTCTGTCTTGGAAGAAGTACAACCAGAATGTCCCTTAGAAGCAAGGATGGTGAGACTATGTCTCGTGTACTTTGGACATGTTATCAGGAGGGATCGGTCCCTGGGGAGGGATATCATGCTTGGTAAAGTAGAGGGCCAGTAAAAAAGAGGAAGATCCTCAACAAGATGGATTGACACAGTGACTACAACAACGGGCTCAAGCATAGCAATGATTGTGAAGATGGGACAGGACAAGGCAGTGTTCTGTTGTACATAGGGTCACTATGAGTTGGAAGTGACTCAACAGCACCTAACGACAAGTCAGCCTTATATTTGAAGAAGTTTGCATTATGGAAGAGAAAGGAAAGATAATTAAAAACTGACCCCTGAAAAAGCAGAAAATTCAGGAAACAGAAGATAAAAATAACGATGTCAATTCTACTGTCTTCAGAGAGATTTGGGAGGATATTGAAAGATATTCATAAAAAGAACAAGACGCTATAAATTACAAAATACAAAGACCATGGGAGAATACTTGGAAATTAGAGATATTGCTCAAATAAAACATTCACTAGAATGATTGAGAGAAAAAGTTGAGGAAATCTCCCTGAAAGTAGCACAAAAAAAGAGGACAAAAAAGAGAGAAAAGATGGGAGAGGACAATTAAGGTAAAGGCTTAAAAGTGTCCAATAGATGGATTTAGCAAAAATGAGATCATTGTTGATTTTGCCAAACATAGTTTCAAGGGAGCAATAGAGTGAATACAACATAAATATCCAAATGATGTGATTCTGTTTGACTAGCTCAGGCAGACTGGCTGTGGTTCAAAGTTAATGGAAAAGGATGCTATATCTTTTCCCAAATGTATGACCCTGACTCATCCTCTTACTCAAAAGTTACCTGCTGTGTTAACTGACACGTCTGGTTCCAGGTAGGTGTTAGTAACCTCAGGCTCCAGGTTATTAGTTTATTTTTTAGCGATCTAGGTTACATACTGTTAAAGATCTAAGATATGGTGTGAGTATTAATTGAATTTAGTTGTAGGCTGGTGGTCTGTATTGGAAGGACATGCAGGTTATTTGATTAGTTTATCCAGCACCATACCATAAAGTGGTACATAATTTCTTTTCTTTTTTTTAATTATGCTTTAGGCGGAAGTTCACAGAGCAAGTTAGTTTCTCATTAAACAATACACAAATTGTTTTGTGACACTGGTTGCCAACCCCACAGTGTGTCAGCATCCTCCCCTTTTACACCCCTGGTTCCCTGTTTCTATTCATCCAGTTTTCCTGCCTTCTTGTCTTTGCTTCTGGGCTGGTGTTCCCATTCAGTCTCATATACATGATTCAGCTATGAAGCATGTTCCTCACATGTGCTACTGTCTGCCTTATAGACCTGTCTGATCTTTGGCTGAAGGTGAACCTTGGGAGTGACCTCAACTGAGATAAAAGGATGTCTGGGGCCCATACTCTTAGGGGTTTCTCCAGTCTGTCGGACCAGCAAGTCTGGTCTTTTTTATTTTTTTATGCATTTGAATTTTGTTCTACATTATTCTCCTGTTCTGTCTGGGACCCTCTATTGTGATCCTGTCAGAGAAGTTGGTGGTGGTAACTGGGCACCATCTAGTTGTTCTGGGCTCAGTCTGGCAGAGGTTGTGGTAGTTGTGGTCTGTTAGTCCTTTGGGCTAATCTTTCCCTTGTTTCTTTGGTTTTCTACATTCGCCTTTGCTCCAGCAGGGATGGAACCAGTAAATGTATCTTAGATGGCCGCTTGCAGGCTTTTAAGACCCCAGATGCTACTCACCAAAGTAGGGTATAGAACATTTTATTTTTAAACTATGTTATACCGGTTGAGCTAAATGTCCCCCAAGACCATGAGCCCCAGCCCTCAGCCCAGTAATTTTATGCCTAAGGGAGTTAGGATGTGTCCATGAAGCTTCTATGACTTTGCCTTGGTCAAGTTGTGCTGTCTTCCCCTGTATTGTGTACTGTCTTACCCTTCACCAACATTACCACTAATCTGTTGTCTAGTTAGTGTTTTTCCTTCCCCACCCATCCCCTCTCTCGTAACCATCAAAGATTGCTTCTTTTGGTGTGTAAACCTTTTCGTGAGTTTTTATAATTGTGGTCTCATACAATATTTGCCTTTTTGTGATTGTCTTATTTCACTTAGCATAATGCCCTACAGATTTATCCATGTTGTGAGATGTTTTGCAGATTCATCATTGTTCTTTATTGTTGCATAGGATTCAGTTGTGTGTATGTACCATAGTTTGTTTATCCATTCATCTGTTGATGGGCATTTAGGTTGTTTCCATCTTTTTGCTATTGTGAATCATGCTGCAGTGAACATGAGTGTGCATTTGTCTATCTGTGTGGTATCTCTTATTTCTCTAGGATATATTCCTAGGGTGCATAATTTCTTATACAAGCAGATAGAGAATTTTCTAGGATAAGCATTTTGTTTTTCTGCACATAAATAAATAAACAGAAATAAATATTGGAAGAGACAAATGAAGACCAGGTGGCAGGAAAAAATGATTCTTAAACTGCATTTTCCGAAGATTTCCATAAAGTATTCATTGACCCTAAAGTAGTACATCGCCAGCATCAGCACCGTAAGAAAAATAGTTGCTTGCTGTATTGATATTATTATTAGAGTTTGAGGGGGGAAAAAGGTTGCCTTCCAGGTAAGAACTGTCTTGGAGCTCATTGTTTAGCTACAAACCGAAGGTTTCCAGCTCAGCAGCACTCTTTAACTTTGTACCATTGGCAGGAGGCAAAATGATAATGGGTAATAGCTAAAAAAAGTCACTTTTTATATAGCAAGTGAGTTTGAGACTTTCAGCCCTGCAAATTAAGTTAAAATAAATGGCTTCTGAACAGCACATTGGGTGACAGGAAGTTTACAAATGTTATGTCTCCTGAGGTGTTCCAGTAATAGTAAGTTTGGGCAGAATAAGCTTTTTCTATAAGTCTCCTTGGACAGACCAGCAGTCTTTAGAGAGATTGGCTAATAAGTCAGTTACTTGATTTTTAAAAATGAAATAGAAGAGGTAGAGGAAAAGAAAGACTTTAAAGGAGAAAAATTTTCATTTATTCAATTCGATGTTTCTCCTACCAGAGTGGTGTTCAAGGCTGGCTGTTCCACCATCTGTGGTTTTACCCTAATTTCAATTTGTATGACATCTCCACGAACACAGATTTTGTGTTTCCATCATGCAGAGATGAGATGGAGAGGCTGGTGAATGTGGGATTTAGGCCCAGTCCTGGGAGAGGGCTGGAAATGGCGTTAAGAAGACTAGCAGGTGTGCAGTCTGATTGGGTAGCCAGTGCGTGGAATGTGGTGGTGTTGCCACGAACTACCCATTTTCTCTCGTTGCTTTTGCACATCTCAGCAGTGATAAAGGTAACAGTAAGTGGTATATCTGTATGTCACGATCTGACAGTCATCCCAGCAAGAGCATTTTAATCTTCTTACATAAAGTCCTCTCAGAGAAAATGCAATTAATTGGCTCCTGAAATGCCTTGACACTTTGAGATCATTGGACAAATGGTGCCATGTAAGTTCAAGAACAGGATGTGCTTGGGTGTGTGCAGGAAAGAGCATCTCCCTAAAAGAGGCAACGCTGTGTGCCTAAAGTTTCATTTTTTTTTTTTCTCATCCATGGTGTTAGGGTAAGGTTCTGAAGTAAGGGTAAGAGGAAGAAGATTGAGGTCTCTTAGGATTTCACAGGCCACCAGCCAAGAAAGTCTTATGGTTTTGTTTGACACGCGTAATCCTACATATGTTTACACGTAGTTTCTCCTATTTTCTGGTAGCCCTAGAAGCTAATAGTGTTGTTGTTAAATAAATGAATGTATTAATTTTAATGTGAAATGATTTTTGAAGAAGGAGTAATGCTTTCACAGGGAAGCTTCATGAAGTATTCATTTTTCTATCACCACACTGTAAAACTGTTTACCAGTTATAATCATTTGAAGATTTAGCTTGTTTGCTCTTTGATTATTATTTTGACCAAGAGAGTGGTGAGGGGGACATGGCATCATTATTATCTTTCTCCTGTGTTCTGCCGTGTCCTCTCTGCTGTCAGTACCATTGCCCCAGTTCAGGCTTACATCCTCCTTTGCCTGGACTATTGCAGTAGCCTCCTTCCTAACTGGGCTCCTTACTCCAGCTTTGTCCCTCTACAAATCACTCTCCATACAAAAGTGATATATCTGAACTACAGAGCTGATTATGTCAATTCCTTTAATGACTTCCATTGCCTAGAAGAAAAAATCCAAACCCTGTGCAAAGCCACTCATAATTTGGCTCCTTTCTACCTCTCTGATCCAGTGGCTGTCATCTAGGGCAAATTTTGCCCCTTTAGTTATGAATACTTCTGTTGGTTAGTTCAGCCTGCTTTTACCCTTACGTCCCAAGTTGAGCTGTTTTCTGTCTTTAGCTTCCCATTTATCATCTGGAAGAGGATGGTCTGATTTCTTCTGAATGTCCTTTCTTCCTATGGTCCAGACCTGAATCATTAAGGAGAGGTAACTCTCTCTGGGTCTGGCTTTGAGCGATTTGCTTTCAGATGCCCAGCCTCTCCATTCCCATCTCTTTCTCTCAGTACAGTTGGATGTCAATAGTCTCTGATTTTGGACCGATTTTCTTGTTCCCTGGCTCTTTCATTTTTATTACAGATCCTGGTCCTCTTCTTTCTGTACCGTAATTATTTTGTCTTATCATGTTTTGGGTTACTCTTATGAAATCTTGTTCTTTGCCCTCATTTCTCAATAGGTACCCATTAGCATTTACATTGCTTCCCTCTGAATTTTCCATATCCTTTTTAAGTGATGACATTTTTTCACATGTCATTTAACTTGAGACTTTTATCTACTGTGCTTCCTGGGTAACAGATGCTTGGTGGTCTTAACCTTCAAGCTTTATTGTGTCTAGGAAATGGGACTGGATGGGGGGAGAAAGAGTATTTAAGGAAGAAAGAAGCAGGAGATCTTTATTTTACTTTTATCAGAAGAGGGCAAGGATCACAGTGACAGGGATCCTTAACTATATAACTCAGCTCTGGGTTTTGTAGAAGTGTACTTTCTTTCTTAGAGTCTTGATCTCTAGCCTTCCCATAAGCAAAGTTTTGGCAGTTTGTCTGTGGAATTTGAAAAAGCAAAACCAACCTCTAAAAGATTGCTATTGGAGTCAACTCGGTATTGGGCATGGTATGCTGAGAAATGCGTACATCCCCAAAGGGCAGCCAGAAGGGATCTTAGGTGTTTTCAAGATTCATGGCATTGGTTCAGAAACAAACTAAGGAAGAAACAGCTGAGGTTACTGGCTAAAACCTCAGCAAGGACTCCAATCAGGAAGTTACCCTTTCCACAAATACAAAATAAAAATAAGCAACAAACAAGCAAAACTCTCTCCTTCCTTTGCCACCGGCAGGCAAAAGATTTAGAACGTAGCCTACCGAGAGCTCACAATAGACAGGCAATAAGTCACAACACGCCAGGAACTAAGAGACAAACGGTGTATTCCAGAAGTTGACAAAGAAGGTAGGCAGACAGCATGTTACAGAGGATGTTGGAAGGAAACAAAGCATCCTCCAAAATATGATTGATAACGAGGTACGTAAAGTGAACTCCCATCAAGTGCGTTAAGAGAGATTTCACAAAAGGGCACTGATGAAAAATACAGCCACTCCACTGTGGACCTGTATGGAATAAGATTAGGATGGTGAAGATAGGCGGGAATAGAACAATTCAGCTCATATCAAAAGAGATAATCTCCCACCCTCAGTGGCTATGGATTTTCAGCATTTATTTCATCAGAAAAAACAAGATGTTTCTTTATATTTGTTTGTGAGTAAAGTTCAGTCATTCTCAGTGCTCTTGTTATTTTCATGAAGCCTCAAGCTAGCCTCACCTGGCTTTATTACAGACAGACAACTGAAACCTATTTCAGCCAAGGATCTGGCACAGGGAATGTATACAAAGGGTAAGCAGCACCCCTTTCAGAATTGTCTTAACCAGGCTGCCTCATGCCTGACATAGGTCCTTTTGTATGAGGTAAACCTCATATTGAAATCTTTGGGTGGTGCAAACAGTTAATGTACTTTGCTGCTAACAGGAAGGTTGGCAGTTCAGGTCCATCAGAGGTGCCTCAGGAAAAAGACTTGGCAATCTTTCTGAAAAAACAAAAACAACAACAAACCAGCAGCCACTGAAAACCCTGTGGAGTGCAGCTCTACTTTGACACACGTGGGGTTACTGTGAGTCGGAATTGACTCGGTGGCAACTGGTTACTGCCTGAAACCTCATATAAACAAAACCCAATTAACCAGAATGTTTTAATAGTCTTAGTTCCCAATGCCACTCACCATAGTTTTGAATATTTTAAAAAATTTCACCAGAAAAAGTTAAACATCAAGAAAATAGATGATGGTGGTACCAAATGCATGAAAGATCCTGAAAACCGTTTACGACTGATGAACGAATATTCTGAAATTAGTGTAGATTCTGTTCAATCTCCTTCACATGATTTAAATCAGCACCTATGAGAACTGCTGTTTGAAGTTTATCTTCATAAGCCTGAAGTGATGGCCTCAGTCATCAGAGAAAGACTCAGCTGTGTTCAGGATGGTGAATGTACTTAGGCTGGAAAGGGAACTAAAAGTGCCTATTAGAAGGATTTGCAACAAGGTCTGAAGCCAAAAAAGGTTCAAGAACACTCTGCATACCTGTTTTTTAGAAACCTTGTTAAACAGAAATTTTCAAACATAGGCAAAAGTAGAAGGAATGATATAATGATCTAAAGGTTCAATTACATTCAAGTTCAATATTTTAGGCAAGACTCTCTTCTGGGTGGTGCTCTCCACTTCCTTTTACTTCGAGTCTCAGGGCTGTAGGGTCTGGTTGTCCCATTTTAAGCGACACTAAGATTGATGAGTAGGTTCAGGTGTCAGCCTCATCCCACCATTATCAAGCTTTGGTTCCTTTGATGACTACTGTCAAGATCCATTATTCCATTTACGGGGTTGCAAAAGGTGATTTTCTACTTCTATCAGTCCTCCTGCATTTATTAGTGGAGATTTTTCCACAAAGAAGAAATTTCCTTCATGAACTATTTGATTACACCAAAAGACATCATGTGTCACCAGAAAGTGCAGAAAGGACTTTAAAAAAATGCTTGATTCATTTCCTTCATCCATCAGCCTTCTGAGTCATGTGTTGGGGCTTCAGCCACCAGATTGGTGGCTACGTAACAATTATGACTGACCTAGGGATTGCTTTAAACTCTATTTGGTAAGGTCATTGGTGAAATTGTTTGCTCCCCTTCTGCCCCAACCATTCTAGAATTATATTATTTTTCTTGGCTAAATGTAACCCTTTGCCCTGCCTCCTATCCTGCCTCCAATAAAAACTAGTAAAAATTCTCAATCAGAAGTGACAGTAGAGGCACTGAGTTGAAGGAAGAGTTATGGTTTTCCTGTTCATTCTTCAAGTATTTTATGATTCATGTTTAATACAAGGATCTCCCAGACCTGACATTGCAAGGGTAGGTTTAAATATAAATTCTAGATGTTGAGAGGTAATATATGGTCTCCTTTCTCCCATGTGGCAGACCTATTGCAAGGATGTGCACATGCTTATGATATATAGACAGTGAAGTGCTGTGGCAGTAGCATTTCTCTGCTTTGGGCCACACGCATCCTGGCAAGGACATATTTGGTGTTGCTGGCATGCTCCCTCAGGTACTTAGGGGTAACAGTGCCATGCTACTTGCTCTACAGGAGCTCTCCATTGTCCTGTGCATTTGACTGTAATAGGCCTACCCCAAGGAATCATTGGCAGCAGTGTTTTTGGGATGGAGTGGCATGGGGAAAAAGGAATTATATGAAAGAGAAAATAAATGTATTTATTTTTGTTGTCTACCATGTTTCTGTCTGTTTTACTGTGATGGCTTGTGTGTTGCTATGGTGCTGGGAGTTAAGCCACCAGTATTTCAAATACCAGCGGGCTCACCCATGATGGACAGGTTTCAACGGAGCTTCCAGACTAAGACAGACTATGAAGAAAAGCCTGGCAATCTGTTTCTGAAAATCAGCCAATGAAAACGTTATGGATCACAACAGAATATTTTTCCTATACAGTGCAAGAAGATACAAACATACCAATAGTCATGAAGATAGTGCAGGACTGGGCAACGTTTTGCTCTCTTATACGTAAGGTCACCACAAGTCAGAATCAAGCCATTGGCAACTAATAACAACAACATTTTCATCCTGTTTTTCCTGTTTTCTGTCATTCCTTGGCTTTTCTGTAAATTCAGAGTTTGATGACCATTAGTGGCAGGTGCAAAAATCTTACAGAGTTTAGATGAGATATTTAGTGAAATTTAGTTCTTGGATGCTGGTTAGACTGACTGCAGCCTTTTAGGGAAGAGTATTAAATACCAAAGAAACCTTGGAGGAGAAGATTGCCAGATAAAATACAAGATGCCCAGTTAAAGTTGAATTTCAGATAAACAACAGTAAATTTCTTAGTAGAAGCATGTCTCAACTATTAGATGGGACATACTTCTAACTAAAAAAATTATCTATTGTTTATCTGAAGTTCAAATTTAACTGGACACCCTGTACTTCTATTTGCTAAATCTGGCATCTCTACTTTGAGGGCTCAGTAAACTCTGAGAGTTGTTGGTTGTTTGTGGTGCAGGTGTATTGAGCCCCTGACCCTTCAATTATTTCAGAAAAACTCCGGGGAGTACTAGTAATGACCGTGCATATTCCTGTACAGCATGCTGATATTCATCAAAGCAAAGCCTGCTGTTAACTAATATGTATACATTTTAATGGCCTTCTTACTGTATAAAAGTGAATATCAAAAGGCATAGAGTTTTTGGGGGGTCTGAAGACCTGCAGCTGTTTAGTCCTTCTCACTGAGAATCTTGTTATATGAGGTCATAGCCTGGGAACAATGAAGCCCAAGGATCCAGGGCAGTTGTCTTTAGATTTAACCAGGTGAAACGATGTTAAATAAAACCTTAACTTATTCAGGCGTTCAGCAAAGAGGCCACTGTGAAACTTGCGTTTTTCATGACCCGGTTGTAGGACTGGAGAAGTTAAAGGAGGTATGAGCATCGGTTTAAGTGTTGCTGCACAAAATAGGTCACATCAAAGCCTATATTTTGATGATCCCTGGGAAATTTGTACCTGGGATTTCTCAGTACTTTCAGAATTAGGATTGCCAGGAACGCCTAGAGGTGTTCTTAGTTTCCTTGTAAAGTACATGCTGTTCCTGAAAGAGAAACAGGAAGATCACTGCCTAGCCATCTATATGTGATATTGAATACTTCTCAGGGAGGAATCTTTCTTATAAGGTAAAGAACTAAAATTTTACTAAGTTGAGAATGCATGACTTTACAATTTATCTGTTCTGTAACTCTCTCCTTCTTTAAATTGTCTCTCTCTGATTTCAATCTTGTGAGTCTCGTGGAGCTGCCATTTGTTTAATAAAAACATGTCCACACTGTCCAGCTTTAGTTGGCAGGTCCAGGGATGAATACTTGATAAAACCTGGACCTGTCATAAAGTTTGTCCTTATTCCTTTCTGTAATCACATGAAATGTCTCTAGTATTCTTTTAAAAAAATCACTAAATTCTCTGTTTTCTCTAAGCTAGAAACTTTGAGTTAGATTTCTAAGATTTGCAAGCAAGACAATGCCAGCTAAGAAAGCCCAGAACTAGATTTTTACAGAATGTAGTTTAAAAGGCTTGTTGCTGTTGTTCTTTGATGCCATCGAGTTGATTCTGGCTCATAGCAACCTGTATACAACAGAACAAAACGCTGCCTGGTCCTGCCATCCTCACAGTTGTTATTATTCTTGAGCCCATCGTTGTAGCCACTGCGTCAGCACATCTCATCAAGGGTTTTCCTCTGACACTCTGCCAAACATGATGTCCTTCTCCAGGGGGTTTCCCTTGATATGTCCAAAGTACACGAGATGAGGTCTCACCCTCCTTGCCTCCAAAAAGCAGTCTGGCTGTATTTCTTCCAAGACAGACTTGTTCGTTCTTCTGGTAGCTCATGGTGCATTTGGTATTCTCCGCCAACGACATAATTCAAAGGCATCAGTTCTTCTTCAGTCTTCTTTACTCATTGTCCACCTTTTTCTTGCATATGAGGCAATTGAAAATATCATGGCTTGGGTCAAAAAAGAAACAAAAAAACCTGTTGCCATCAAGTCAATTCCAACTCCTAGTGAGCATATAGGACAGAGTAGAACTGCCCCCCATAGGGTTTCCAAGGAGCACTTGGTGGATCCTCAAAGTGACATCTTTGCTGTTTAACACTTAGGTTAAAGGCTTAGGTTGTTTTAAAAAAAAAAAAAAAGGCAAGAAATTAAACCCAACCTTCCATAGTCTGTACCTTGAAATGTTACTCTTTACATTTATTTTACTGCTTGGCCCACCAAGAAGATTTTTTTGATCATTATTCTGAAATTCTTTTTTACCTCAGTGAACTATCATATTTCATTTTTTGTGCCATTGTATCATTCTTAAGTCATATCATAAAAATTGTATTTTTATTTATAAAATTGTATAAAATTATTTTTATTTACCTCTTTGTCTTCTACCTGAGAAGAGAGACCAAAATTTTATTAATTTAAGTAGTCCTTGCAATATCTATAATGTAAGTCAAAAATAATAATTCTTAAATGGATGAATAAATAAATGTTCTCTTGGTCTTAATGGACTATAATAGAAGTTTGGGTTGTTATATATACCCCAGAGAAGCTATTTAGGACTAAAACATTTTTTAAATTACTTAGAAATGTACACATATGGGTATGAAAAGTATATTTCACACTATAAAATAGAGAATCCCAGCTTTGAAAAATCTGATTTAAAAGATGATGGGAAGATTGTCCATAGAGACCCACTGTTTGCTTCAAAAAGACCACCAGCGTTCATCAGTGACAGACATGTGAAGAGACTTTTTTACTGTAATGGACAATTAGAGATGTAGAAAAAGATTCCCAGCCATGTCCTTGACTTGTCTCTGGGAGGAAACCAGAATTTGGCCCATCAGTGAAGTTAGGCATGTGTTGCCTTGTGGGAATGGACCAAAATTCCTTGAGGAAGCCAGACTGGAGGCAAGCACATGAGGGACTCAGAGTGAAATGACTTTGAGGTTGACCAGAGTGTGCTGGCCTGGATCCCCGAGAGAGCAGTGGTTCTAGGTACAATACCTTAACTGGTCCGTAACCCCAGCCTCTCAAGCATCTCTGTGTTTTGGTGTCTAGGAAAGAATTGTGTCTCTGGAGGTCCATGAACTCTGCTGTGGGAAAGTCTTTGCAACAGCTTTTTATAGGAAGTGTGAGGAACTCTTGTCTTGGCCTGAGATGAACACCAGAGATTGACCTTCCTTTGGAGGCTGGCAGAGGTGAGGATAGCAGCGTGAGCACTACCGATAAAGCATAGGGATAGGGAGAGGAAGAACAGAGGGCCTGCAGGGCTCAATTACATGGCCATCTTCTTCCTGACTCCCTTTTTGATCCACCCCAGAATCAAGAGAAGATAACTGGGGAAAGGATTCCTGGAAAAGTCTAGACTTGCTGGTAATCAAACCAGTGGGGTCTTACAGATTAGAGTATTATAGTAAACATGGCACATTTGTGTACATCTGAATGAGGTCAGTGGACATTAGGGTTGCGTGTAGATGAACTGTTTGTTTAACCATTTCTAATTATCTGATAGCTGTTTCTAATTTTTCAGTGTCATCAATAAAGTAGCTATGAATTCATTGTATGTAAATTTATGCCCATATCTCTGATTATTTGCATAGGAAAATTTCCTGGAAGTAGAATTAATTTCAAGACTATAAATAATTGTATGGGTCTTGATACCCCCTGCTGAATTGCTTTCTAGGAGGGCTATACTATTTTATACTCTAGCCATAGTGTGTGATGGTTTCTACTTCAGTGATAACATTATGAGCATTGAGTGTTGTCTCTCAGTGAAAATGAAAATCTTAGCACAAGTGAAAATGGATCTATTTTGAGTTTTCCATATGCTTTTTACTATACTTGATGCCTTATATTAATAAAATTCCCTTTATTGCATTACTTAGATAGATAAACTCTATTTGGTTATGGTGGAGTTTTTTTTTTTAAAAATCAACTTGATTTCCTTTTTATAAAAGGAATATGTCCAAGACAGAAAGTACAGGCAAGCAAGAAAGAAGGATATAAAGATTGCCTGTAATCCTACCTCCTAGAGATAATGGTTTCTGACCAATAGATGGGAGGTCACTTCCATGATTAGGTAATGTAAGATTGTGACTTCGTCTTACTAGCAAGACTCTCTCCCTTGCTGATTTTGGTGAAACAAGTTGTCATATTGGAGAAACTCATATAGCAAGGAATTGAGGCCCTCAGTCCAACTGCCTGCAAGGAACTGAATCTTGCCAATAACCACATGAGCTTTGAAAGCAAATCCCTCCCCCGTTGAATCAACAGATGAGATCGCAGCCCTGGCTGACACTTTGATTGCAGCCTCGTGAGAGACTAGGAAGCAGAGGACCTTGCTAAGCCATACCCAGACTCCTGACTCACAGAAACTGAGATTAAAAATGTGTAGTAAATTGGTGGCAATTAGTTATGCAGCAACAGATAACTAATACACAATTAGTCCCCAAATTCTGTCCCTTCAAGCTTCTTGATATCTCTCAAATCTGGCTCATTTTCCATGTCCACAACCAGCCATCTAAAAAAAAAAAAATCTAGGTCAGGAATAATCATGAATCCCCTGAATTATTATAGCTGCCTTCTAACCCATCACCCTACCACTAGTCTTATGACCTTTCCCTTTCTCTCCCCGCCCCACCCCAATTTCTTCTTTTCAGAATCATCTTTCTAAAATGGAAACTGGGTGTTTTACTTCTGAAAAGTCCTCAGAAGTTCCACGTTGTTCTTAGGTTGAAGTTCAGAGCTTTAAACCTGACTCAGAAGATTCTCCATGACTTGGCCCTCTGCTTCCTTCTCTTTCAGTCCTAAATGCATTATGTTGTCTTCGCTCTTGGACTTAACCCTTTCTGCTCTCTCTGCCTGAAGTAATCTCTTATGTACTTCTCCACCTGCCCTGACCCCAGATCTTTCACCTGCTGTAACTTATTTTTCACATACAGATAATCACCTTTAGCAAGTCTTTCCCAGATGCCCGAGTTTGAGCTTGATGCTTCTGTTGGTGAGCTAGTATCTCCCTGTACTTCATCTATTATAGCACATATTGTTGCATTTACTATTTATTTGCATCACGTGCCTCCTTGCTAGCAGGCTTTTCCCTTGCTAACTTTGGTGAAATAAGCTGCCGTGTTGGAGAGACCCATATAGAAAAGACCTGAGACCCCTCAGTCAACTACCTGCAACGAACTCAGCCCTGCCAACCACCATGTGAACAAAGCAGAACATTTCCCAGTTGAGCCTTCAGATGAGATCCAGCCCTGGCTGACACTTTAATTTCAGCCTTGTCAGAGACCATGAAACAGAGGATCACGCCTATTTTACTTACTACTTGGTTAATACTCAATACATATTTGTCGAGTGAATTAAATAAATTAAATAAGTAAGTAAATAAATAACAGCATCCTGTGTTTGCTGCTTTCCTAGAAATGAGGCCATGTGAATTGAACAGGATATAAGTGAAGGGGCCCTGGCAGAACCTCATTGACATCCCTAAGCTGGAGGCTTGAGCTGGATTTAGGACAACTGGGGACCACTTTCACTCCATCAAGCACATGATAATCATTGACATTGGAAAGAATGTGACCTCAGGTTCTGCTTGGCAGCTACCTGAAGCAGAAACTTGGCATGGTGCTGGGGATGTGGTGCTGGGGCTGTCTTACGGAAGAACTAGATATTG
The DNA here is from genome assembly GCF_030014295.1 of Loxodonta africana. Lineage (NCBI taxonomy): Eukaryota > Metazoa > Chordata > Mammalia > Proboscidea > Elephantidae > Loxodonta > Loxodonta africana. The sequence goes on along the minus strand of NC_087345.1, from coordinate 34,583,483 downwards.
TATGCAAGTATCAAACCACAGCTTGACCCAGACACAGTACATAAAGCTGGTTTTGCTTCGGAGGTTTCACCAAATGAACCAAACCAAAAACCCATTGCTCTCGAGTCAATTCCAACTCACAATTACCCTATAGGACAGAGTAGAACTGCCTCATGGCGTTTCCAAGGCTGTAAATCTTTAAGGAAGAAGACTGCCACATCTCCCAGGACGTGGCTGGTGGGTTCGAACTGCTAACCTTTTGGTTAGCAGCTGAGTGCTTAACTGCTATACTGCCAGCGCTCCAACCCAGAGGGAAAGAAATCCTCTGCTGGGCCCTTCTTTAATCTTCGGTGAATAAAAAAAGTTTTACCATATGGATGGTGTACTTTCCTTCCAGGGCTTGGTAGTAAAGGATTTCTTTGATATTCACTGGGAAACCCTGGTGGCGAATGTCAAGAAGGGAATTAAATGACTGTGCTTATTGCCACCTGACTGGAATTAAGATTAAAAAAAATTTGCAATTATTTATGCTTAACTCATTAACTCATGGGAGGTTCACCACAACTTTGTTACACGATGAATGTTTGATTTCTAGGCTCCTACTTTTTATCCATGTTTGTTCATGGTAATGCATCTTCAAGCACTCATAGTGTCTTTATATATCCGAGCATGCCTTTTTCTTTGCTTGATACATAATAACAAGTTGGTAAAGTATAAAATATTTAGATGGTAACCTTTTTCCTTCAAACTCCATAACTGTTTATCTATTGTGCCCTGGCTATAAAGAGAAGTCTGAGGGCAGCTTGATTTTTCTTCCTTTGAGGATAAAAATATATAGTGCTCTTTTATTTTGCTCTCTGAAGTCTAAAATAATTTCTTTTTTATCCACGCGATTCAATTATTATTATTTTTTTCACCAGCATATAACCATAGTTCTTAATTTTGCCTGATGAGCATAGTGAACTCTTTCATTCTATGTACTCAAGTCATTTGTTTTCCAGCTTTGGAAAGTAATTTTCACTCATACCTGATTATTGCTTCTACTTCATTTGTACAGGTTTGTTTTTCAGGAACATTTATAATTCTTAGATGGAATCTCCATGTCAGTTGTGACTATTTTTTTTTGTCTGAAGGCTGCTTTTGTGCAGAGAAAAATTCTTTGCAACTATTCAGGGCTTTAAATTAACATTATTAAAGGTACAATTTTTAAAAACCAGTTTTTCTCAAGCCTTTAAGTCCACCTTACACACTTTATTATTTGATTTATGAATCTAGTAAATTTTAACAATTGCTTTCAAGGGAGCCTTTGAATCATGTTTGATCAATTCAAGTTGAACACATTCAACTTCCAAGCAGATCCCTTTACAACTTAGTTAATAAAACCCCCTTAAGTATTTAAACTTCATTTATAAAGTTAATACATTCAGTTTCCTTTTTAAGCTTTTCAGATGCCTGACCTACCAGTCAAACCTTAACAGCTCCAGTAAATCTAATAAATTAAACTTAAATAACAAATCACATGCTCTCTTAACCATCCCAGTACTTCTGAAATTTGATTAAATTCTCTAAATCTTTCCACTTAAATGTAAAAGTCTAAAATCCATTACCCAATTACACCTTTTAAATCAGAATCCTAAGGCTAATCTGTCATATTCACTGATATGCCATATGGTCTTAACATTAAACCTCTTTATATACTAGATACATAAATATTGCCCCATGATTAAAAACCTATTCCTAAACTTAACACAAAAGTATCAGTTCTGTAGGTTTGATTCACTTCATCATTTCTATATTTAATTTAAACTTTCCTGGAATGAAAAGATAGCTGCCTCCTACATTTCACCTGAAATAAATTGATGTTGCCATCCCAAAGAAGTTGGAGTTACCATTCCGGGAGAACTAGACTTTCCATCAGTGGGCTAAAATCCACTGCCATAAAGTCAATTCCGACTCATAGTGACCCTGTAGGACAGAGTAGAACTGCCCCATAGAGATTTCAAAGAGCGGCTGGTGGATTTGAACTGCTGACCTTTTGGTTAGCAGCTGAATGCTTAACCACTGCACCACCAGCCCTCCATATCATTGAGCTAAGGATGAGTATTGGCTAGAGATTTTGTCCAGGATGCTTAGAATCTGGAGTGATAACATAATGTCTTTGTCATGATAGCAGGACATCCCTAGTCCACTGCCTTTATATGAGGTTTGTGCCTTTTGGTTCAAATTATGCAGTTCTTCCTTACATACTAGGTTCTTTGCATAACATGACTGTTTTGATCCTTACAGCAGTTGTATAAAACTACATTTATATGCCAATCTTTTAATATTACTGCTGAGGAAATTGAGGCAAAAAGAAAAAAGATAAGTTGACAAAAGTCACATAGTGAAGGATCCATATTCAAACCCTGGCAGTGTCATTGTCCACCATTGGTCTCTCAGTTTGTCATATTGTGGTAGCTTGTGTGTTGCTGTGATGCTGAAAGGTATGCCACCGTTGTTTCACATAACAGCAGGCTCACCCATGGGGACAGGTTTCAGCAGAGCTTCCAGACTAAGACAGACTAGGAAAAAGGGCATGGTGATCTACTTCTGAAGAGAATTGGCCAGTGAAAACCTTGTGAATAGCAGCAGAATATTGTCTGATGTAGTGCTGGAAGATGAGACCCTCAGGTTGGAAGGCACTCAAAATACAACTGGGGAAGAGCTGCCTCCTTAAAGTAGGGTTGCCCTTAATGATGTGGATGGAGTCAAGCTTTTGGGACCTTCATTTGCTAATACGGCACAACTCAAAATGAGAAGAAATAGCTGCAAATGTTACATTTGCTTGGACCTACAATCAACAACCATGGAAACAGCAGTCAAGAAATCAAATGTAACACAACGGCTGCAACAATGCGCTCGAACATAGTAACAGTTGTGAGGATGGCACAGGGTTGGGCAGTGTCCCGTTCTATTATACATAGGGTTGCTATGAGTTGAAACTGACTTGATGGCATTTAACTAGTGTCATTTTGCTTACTCACTATGAAATACTACATCTTTATTGTAGCTAAGACCAAGGGGGACTTTGAGTCCAGCTAGTTTAGAGAGTGGCTCCTCTTAGGTTCAAGAAATACCCTTATTCAGTTCTGTAATACCCCTACTAAGGTTGTAACTATCTTCCTTCCCAACCTCTTTACTTTCTGATTGAACTCTAGTCATTTGCATGATGATCATTTGCATGAAGGGCCACCACTCAGATGACTGAATTTTCTTATCTCCCAAGCCTTTGTCTGGATCTGTTATCGCAACCAAAGTAATGCTAACCATATTCTGTGATTTATCTAGTGTGTCTAAACTAAACTAAACCAAACCAAACCCATTGCCATCCAGTAGATTCTGACTCATAGACTATATACCTTTATTTTTGTCGTCTTATCTGACAGTAGAGGGGACCTGGTGGCTCAGTGGTTAAGAGCTCATGCTGCTAACAAAAGGTCGGCAGTTCAGGTCTACCAACCACTCCTTGGAAACCCTATCTGACAAGTTCTACCCTGTCCTGTAGGGTCGCTATGAGTTGAAATCTCCATGACAGTGGGTTTGGGTTTGGGGTTGGATCTGACATTAAGGAGCCCTGATAGCACAGTGGTTAAAGTGATCGACTACTAACCGACAGTTCGAAACCACCAGCTGCTCTGCGAGAGAAAGATGTGACCGTCTGCTTCCATACAGATTTACAGCCTTGGAAACCCTATAAGTTTGTTATGAGTCAGAATCGACTTGATGACAGTGGCTTTTTTTTTTTCAAACCTGGCATTACTTTCTCTTACCTTCATAGACAACTACAGTACTCATATTCTCCCCAATTCTTTATTTGATTTTCTGCAGCGTGAAGTCTACTGTTTAAAACCTAAGTGTGAGTTAATTCTGTTATTGCAGTTTTAGTTTTCTTGAAATACTTCCTCATCCTATGTAGCTTCTTTTGTTTTAAAAACTTATTCTAGAGAGGCAAAGCCAAGATGGCAGAATAGACAGACACTTCCGGCGAGCCCTCTTTACAACAAAGACCCGAAAAAGAAGTGAAACGAGTATATTTGTGACAAGCTGGGAGCCCTGAGCATCAAAGGCAAGCTTAGACAATGAACTGAGGGGCAGGGGGAAAAAGAGACCGTTTAGAAGTGGAGAGGAATGACCGCACCTGAATTGTGGGAGCCCTCAGACACCATTCTCGGAGTGGCGGCAGTGGTGGTGGCAGCGGGCTGGTACTAGCGTTCGGCCGCAGTTTCCTCAGGGAGAAGCAGCCAGCCACACACCTCTGGAAACTGAGGAGAACGGCACTCGCGGCAAAAGCTAAGTACTTGCGTGTATTTTACCGTGCCCCTCCACCCCCAAGCCGGCTTCAGCAGCTGAGTCCCTGGGCCTGAGTTAGACCATGGTGAGAACCTAGAGCCATCCTCCTGGCCTTGGGGAAGGAAAAAATTTGCAACTGGGGGGAAAAGATAATTTGCTAGCTCCATTAACCAGGGGAGCTCAGGACAGAAGTGGCTCCTGTCCAGGCATAAATGGTCCGTAGACCTGGAGCATCTTTCCCTTCTGCATGGACCTGTGTGGGCCTCTTTTGGGAGCATAGGCCCTTGTTGGCAAACTCCAACCATTTCAGCTATGCGGTGGAGAGGTGGGTGTTTGACGTTTGACATTGCTTTGCCTGTTAAACAAGGTCCTCACTTACCCACATCAGGGACCTAAGGACTGGTAGCTCCACTCAGGTCACCCAGCCACTGTGACAGGGGACCAAAGACAACTGGTACCTCCCAGTCCTTACAACCAAAAACTTTGGGTGCCCATGGTCCCTCTGTAGAACCCGCCCTTGCAGGGAACAGAGGGAACAGAGACGCATTTTCCTCAGAGACACTTGGGGGTCGGTTCTCAGCCCCCTGCCTTGTTCAGAGCATGAACCCCTGCTGCAATCAGATACTGGTATATACACCAATCAACCCTGCCCCTCTAAGACTGTAGGACAGAACCCGTACCACATACTTGATGATCAGCTACCTGGAAACCTGAGCTGAATTCATACAAGAAAACTGAATGGACTCCTAGACTGATATACCTGATAACAGCTCTAGCCAGCTGGGGACAGGACATCAGAGCGCCAAAGGCAAAAATAATCAAGCTAGCTCACTCAAGCAACCCATAGGGGTATACCAAAACAAAACAAAGCAAGCAGCTATGACACAGTAAGCAATCATAAACTAGTACAATAACTTATAGATGGCTTGGAGACAACAGTCAATATCAAGTCACATAAAGAAACAGACCATATCACCTCAACAGGCTGTCAAAACAAAGAATCCAGGGATCTTCTAGATGAAAGTGCATTCCTGGAATTACCAGATGTAGAATACAAAAGTTTAATATACAGATCTCTTCAAGACATCAAGAAGGAAATGAGGCAATATGCAGAACAAGCCAAGGAACACACAGATAAACAACTGAAGAAATTAGAAAGATTATTTAGGAACATAATGAAAAGTTTAATCAGCTGGAAAAATCCATAGACAGACAGCAATCAGAAAGTTAAGAATAAAATTATACAATCAGACAACTCAACAGAAAGTCAGAGGAGCAGAATTGAGCAAGTAGAAGCTAGAATTTCTGAACTAGAAGGTAAATCACTTGGCACTAATATATTTGAAGAAACATCAGATAAAAGAATTAAAAAAAATGAAGAAACCTTAAGAATCATGTGGGACTCTATCAAGAGAAATAACCTATGAGTGATTGGAGTACCAAAACAGAGAGGGATAACAGAAAATACAGAGAGAATTGTTGAAGATTTGTTGGCAGAAAACTTCCCTGATATTGTGAAAGATGAGAAGATATCTATCCAAGATGCTCAACGAACTCCACATAAGGTAGATGTTAAACGAATGTCACCAAGACATAATCAAACTTGCCGAAACCAAAGATACAGAGAGACTTAATAAACAAAAAGTTGCCTACAAAAGACAGCCAATAAGAATAAGCTTGGACTACTTGGCAGAAACCATGCAGGCAAGAAGGCAATGGGATGACATATTTAAAAAATTGAAGGAAAAAATTGCCTGCCAAGAATCATATATCCATCAAAACTGTCTCTTAAATTTGAAGGTGAAATTTAGACATTTCCAGATAAACACAAGTTGAGGGAATTTGTAAAAACCAAACCAAAACTGCAAGATATACTAAAGGGAGTTCTTTGGTTAGAAAATCAATAATATCAGGTATCAACCGAAGACTAGAACACTGGGCAGAGCAACCAGGAGTCAAACCAGACAGGGAAATCCAAAAAAACAAAGCAAGATTATAAAAAAAAAAAAAAAAATGCCCAAAGCAGGGTAACAGAGATGTTGTTACATAAAAGAAGACAGCATTAAAATAATAAAGAGGGACTAAGAAATGTAATCAAACACCTTCCCTATGGAGAGGAAGATACAGTGATACAAAGAAATAAAAGTTAGTTTTAAATTTGAAAAATAGGGGTAAATAATAAGGTAACCACAAAAGAGACAAACTATGCTACGCATCAAAATAAAATACAAGAAAAAAATAGAGACACAGCAGAAACAAAATCAACAACAACAAATATGAGGAAATGACAATATGTAAAGAAAATCTACTCAGTGCATAAAATCAAGTGGGAAAAAGAACCTGTCAACAACACACAAAAAAAAGACATCAAAATGATAGCACTAAATTCATACCTATCCATAATTACCCTGAATGTAAATGGACTAAATGCACCAATAAAGAGACAGAGAGTGGCAGATTGGATTAAAAAACAAGATCCGTCTATATGCTGCCTACAAGAGTCACACCTTACACTTAGAGACACAAACAAACTAAAACTCAAAGGATGGAAAAAAATATATATCAAGCAAACAACAATCAAAAAAGAGCAGGAGTGGCGATATTAATTTCTGACAAAATAGATTTTAAAGTTAAATCCATCAGAAAGGGGAAGGACACTATATAATGATTAAAGGGACAATACATCAAGAAGGTATAATCATATTAAATATTTATGCACCCAATGACAGGGCTGCAAGAAACATAAAACAAACTCTATCAGCATTGAAAAGTGAGATAGACAGCTCCGCAATAATACTAGGAGACTTCAACACACCACTTTTGGTGAAGGACAGGACATCCAGAAAGAAGCTCAGTAAAGACACGGAAGATCTAAATGCCACAATCAACCAATTTGACCTCGTAGACATATACAGAACACTCCACCCAACAGCAACCAAGTATACTTTCTTTTCTAGTGCACATGGAACATTCTCTAGACTAGACCACATGTTAGGTCATAAAGCAAGCCTTAGCAGAATCTAAAACATTGAAATATTATAAAGCATCTTCTCTGACCATAAGGCCATAAAAGTGGAAATCAATAACAGGAAAAGCAGGGGAAAAAAAAATCAAACACTTGGAAACTGAACAATACCCTGCTCAAAAAAGACTGGATTATAGAAGACATTAAGGATGGAATAAAGAAATTCATAGAATCCAATGAGAATGAAAACACTTCCTATCAGAACCTTTGGGACACAGCAAAAGCGCTGCTCAGAGGCCAATTTATATCAATAAATGTATACATCCCAAAAGAAGAAAGAGCCAAAATCAAAGAACTATCCCTACAACTTGAACAAGTAGAAATAGAGAAACAAAAGAAACCCACAAGCACCAGAAGAAAATAAATAATAAAAATTAGAGCAGAACTGAATGAAATAGAAAACAAAAACAATTGAAAGAATTAACAAGACCAAAAGCTGTTTTTTTTGAATAAATCAATAAAATTGATAAACCACTGGCCAATCTGACAAAAGAAAAACAGGAGAGGAAGCAAATAACCCGAATAAGAAATGAGATGGGCGATGTTACAACAGACCCAACTGAAATTAAAAGAATCATATAAGATTACTATGAAAAACTATACCCAAATTTGAAAACCTAGAAGAAATGGATGAATTCCTAGAAACACACTACCTACGTATACTAACACAAACAGAGGTAGAACAACTGAATAGACCCATAACAAAAGAAGAGATTGAAAAGGTAATCAAAAAAACTACCCCCCCAAAAAAGCTCTGGTCCGAATGGCTTCCCTGCAGAATTCTACCAAACTTTCAGAGAAAAGTTAACACCACTAACACTAAAGGTATTTCAGAGCATAGAAAAGGACGGAATACTACATGTTCATTCTATGAAGCCACCATATCCCTGATACCAAAACCAGGTAAAGACACCGCAAGAAAAGAAAATCATAGACCTATATCCCTCCGGAACGTGGATGCAAAAATCCTCAACAAAATTCTAGCCAATAGAATTCAACAACATATCAAAAAAATAATTCACCATGACCTAGTGGGATTCATACCAGGTATGCAGGAATGGTTCAACATTAGAAAAACGATTAATGTAATCCACCACATAAATAAAACAAAAGAATCACATGATTTTATCAATTGATGCAGAAAAGGCATTTGACAAAGTTCAACACTCATTCACAATAAAAAGTCTCAGCAAAATAGGAATAGAAGGAAAATTCCTCAACATAATAAAGGGCATTTATACAAAGCCAATAGCCAACATCACCCTAAATGGAGAAAGCCTGAAAACATTCCCACTGAGATCGGGAACCAGACAAGGATGCCCTTTATCACCACTCTTATTTAACATTGTGCTTGAAATCCTAGCCAGAGCAATTAGGCTAGATAAAGAAATAAAGGGCATCCAGATTGGCAAGGAAGAAGTCAAAGTATCTCTATTTGCAGATGACATGATCTTATACACAGAAAACCCTAAGGAATCCTCCAGAAAACTACTGAAACTAATAGAAGAGTTCAGCAGAGTATCGGGATACAAGATAAACATACAAAAATCAGCTGGATTCCTCCACAGCATCAAAAAGAACATTGAAGAGGATATTACCAAATCAATGCCATTTACTGTAGCCCCCAAGAAGATAAAATCCATAAAATACTTAGGAATAAATCTTACCAAAGATGTAAAAGACTTACACAAAGAAAACTACAGTACACTTCTGCAAGAAACCAAAAGAGACTTACATAAGTAGAAGAACACACCTTGCTTGTGGATAGGAAGACTTAACATTATAAAAATGTCTATTTTACCAAAAGCGATCTATACATTTAATGCAATTCCTATCCAGATCCCAACGACATTCTTTGATGAGATGGAGAAACAAATCACCAACTTCATATGGAAGGGAAAGAGGCCCCGGATAACTAAGGCATTACTGAAAAAGAAGAACAAAGTGAGAGGCCTTACTTTACCTGATTTTAGAACCTGTTATACCTCCACAGTAGTCAAAACAGCCAGGTACTGATACAAGAACAGATACATGGACCAATGGAACAGAAATGAGAATCCAGACATAAATCCATCCACATATGAGCAGTTGATATTTGACAAAGGCCCCAAAACAGTTAAACGCGGAAAAGACAGTCTTTTTAACAAATGGTGCTGGCATAACTGGATATCCATGTGCAAAAAAATGAAACAAGACCCATACCTCACTCCATGTGCAAAAACTAACTCCAAATGGATAAAAGACCTAAATATAAAATCTAAAACGATAAAGATCATGGAAGAAAAAATAGGGAGAATGTTAGGAGTCCTAATACGTGGCATAAACAGTATAGAAAACATTATAAAGAATCTAGAAGAAAAACTAGACAACTGGGAGCTCCTAAAAATCAAACACCTATGTTCATCCAAAGACTTCACCAAAAGAGTAAAAAGACTACCTACAGACTAGGAAAATGTTTTTAGCTATGACATTTCTGATCAGTGCCTGATCTCTAAAATTTACATAATACCGCAAAAACTCAACTGCAAAAAGACAAATAACGCAATTAAAAAATGGGCAAAAGATATGAATAGACACTTCAATAAAGAAGACATTCATGTAGCTAACAGATATATGAGGAAATGTTCAAGATCATTAGCCATTAGAGAAATGCAGAACAAAACTATAGTGAGATTTCATCTCACTCCATCAAGGCTGGCATTAATCCAAAAAACACAGACTTATAAATGTTGGAGAGGCTGTGGAGAGGTTGGAACACTTATACACTGCTGGTGGGAATGTAAAATGGTACAACCACTTTGGAAATCGATTTGGTGCTCCCTTTATTTTTAAAAAGCTAGGAATAGAACTACTATACGAACCAGCAATCCCACTCCTTGGAATATATCCTAGAGAAATAAGAGCCTTTATGCAAACAGATATATGCATACCCATGGTCATTGCAGCAGTGTTTACAATAGCAAAATGATGGAAGCAACCAAGGTGCCCTTCAACAGATGAATGGATAAATAAATTATGGTATATTCACACAATGGAATACTACACGTCAATGAAGAACAGTGAGGAATCTGAAACATTTCATAACATGGAGGAACCTGGAAGGCATTATGCTGAGTGAAATTAGTCAGTTGCAAAAGGACAAATATTGTATAAGACCACTATTATAAAAACTTGAGAAATAGTTTAAACTGAGAAGAAAATATTCTTTTGTTGTTACGAGATGGGGGAGGGAGGAAGGGTGGGAGAAGGGCAATCACTAATTAGGTAGTAGATAAGATCTACTTTAGGTGAAGGGAAAGACAGCACACAGTGCAGGGGAGGTCAGCACAAGTGGACTAAACCAAAAGCAAAGAAGTTTCCTGAGTAAACGGAATGGTTCGAAAGCCAGCGTAGACATCTAAGTCAATTGGCATAATAAAATCTGTTAATAAAACATTCTGCATCCCACTTTGAAGAACAGCGTCTGGGGTCTTAAACACTAGCAAGCAGCCATCTAAGATGCATCAATTGGTCTCAACCTACCTGGATCAAAGGAGAATGAAGAACACCAAGGACACAAGGTAATTATGAGCCCAAGAGACAGAAAGGGCCACATGAACCAGAGACTACATCATCCTGAGACCAGAAGAACTAGATGGTGCCCGGCTACAACCGATGACTGCCCTGACAGGGAGCAAAAGAGAGAACCCCTGAGGGAGCAGGAGAAGAGTGGGATGCAGACCCCAAATTCTCATAAGAAGACCAGACTTAATGGTCTGACTGAGACTGGAAGGACCCCAGTGGTCATGGCCCCCAGACCTTCTGTTGGCCCAGGACAGGAACCAGTCCCAAAGCGAACTCTTCAGACAGGGATTGGACTGGACAATGGGTTGGAGAGGGATGCTGGTGAGGAGTGAGCTTCTTGGATCAGGTGGACACTTGAGACTATGTTGGCATCTCCTGCCTGGAGGGGAGATGAGAGGGTGGAGGAGGCTAGAAGCTGGCGAAATGGACACGAAAAAGAGAGTAGGGGGAGAGTGCAGGCTGTCTCATTAGAGGGAGAGTAATTGGGAGTGTGTAGCAAGGTGTATATGGGTTTTTGTGTGAGAGACTGACTTGATTTGTAAACTTTCACTTAAAGCACAATAAAAATTATTAAAAAAAAAAGCTCATCCTATAAGAAAGATCTAACATCTAGTCTAAAATTTCACCTTACTAAACTCAAGAACGAAGAGCAAATTAAATCCAAAGTAAGCAGAAGAAAAGAAATAATAGAACAGAAATCAGTGAAATTGAAATTGGGAAATCAATAGAGAAAATCGTGAAATCAAAAGCTGGGTCTTTGGAAAATATCAATAAAATTGGTGAATATTAAAAATAATCAAAAATCACCTTATTTGAAAATAAGGTTTATTATGAACATTTGTTCTATATGCATATTAAAAAACCAAACCCATTGCTGTAGAGTCGATTCCGACTCATCATGACCCTGTGGGATACAGTAGAATTGCCCCATAGGGTTTCCAAGGAGCAACTGGTGGATTTGAACTGCCCACCTGTTGGTTAGCAGCTGACAGGATTTTTAGTGGACTTGGCTTTATCTCATTTTTTTTTTTCTTTTTCTCTAGTAGATAACCTTCAAAATCATATCTTTAAATAACTAGAACTGATTATTATTTTCTTTTGGGGGCAGGGTTGTTTACTCATTCACAGAAACTCAAGCAATATGTGTGACTTAGGAAATCATAAAACATTTAGCTCACCTAGTTTTATAATAGAGATTACGATAATGAATACAACATTTTATTCTGTAAATGAAACAAATAACAAGGGGAAAATTGCCCAGAATGAGAGGATGGGAAGGGAGAATTTTCAAAGATAAGTCTTAAAAATTCCATCAGAAAAAAGACGGCTCTCCACTGTGGAAAAGAAAGTAGAGTCTAAATTCCTTTGCTGGACATTCCACCTACTATTTGGATCCCATCTGTTTTTGCAGCTTGATTCCTTACCACCTCCCTATGAGAACCGCGCACTAAAGACAAAACAGTTTACTGGTCTCGCCTTTACGGCAAACATGTCTTTGTTGATAATATTCCCCTGGCCAGAATGTTCCTTCCACTGGAGTCTACTCATCTTCCAAGGCCCAGCTCTAGGGCTGCCTCCTTGGATCCTAGCAGCCAACAACAGAGTCTACATCCTACGAAACTCTCTAGCATTTGTGGTCGGACATTTATGTAGTGAGCTACTGTCTGCATTCTTGTCTTATTTCTCCAACTTGATTGCACTTTCCAGCCTAACAAGGACCCCATATTGTAGTCCATGTTTGTTCTAAGGCCCAACAAATTGACTTGCACAGAGCAGGGTAGCAGTGAATAGGTTATTTGATTGAAAGGAGAGAGATCAGAAAGGAAAATGAAAATGAGGGGGGAAAAACGAGAGATGGTGCGGACGAAGGAAAAAAGTATAACAGAGACATCTGTTGTCATTGAGTCTATTCCAACTTGTAGCAACCCTATAGGACAGAGCAGAACTGCCCCATAGAGTTTCCAAGGAGCACCTGGTAGATTTGAACTGCCCAACTTTTGGTTAGCAGCCATAGCACTTAACCACTCTGCCACCAGGGTTTCCAACAGAGAAAAGAAGAAAGAAAAAAGGCAGGCTGATAGGGAAGAGTGAGACAGACATCACTTTTTTCAATTCAGAGATTCACTTTTTTTTTAATTGAAATGCCTGCTAGCATGCCAGTGCCCTCAGCACTGGGGAAAAGATCTTGTCTATTTTTATTTACAAGTTTCAAAGCTTATATTTAAAATAAACATTTATTTTCCCATGGAATGCTACACGTTTTGTATTGTGTCAAAGAATGTGTTCTGGCTTTTAAAAAGTGCTTTCGAAACTCTGGGGTGTCTATCAACTTTCTAGTTATTCCTGTGAGTCTCTTTGACATTCATATTCTATCATTTTTGCCTAATCTTTGTTATTTGAGAGATTAGGGCTGTTTCGTTTCAAAATACCTGAAAGATTATATTTGAAAATGAGAATTTATTTCATTATATGTACTTTTTTTTTTCGAAATTAAATCTATCATTTTTTCAAATCCATCATTTTTGTTTTGGTTCTGATTATTTCTTGGTGGGTATTATATGTAGAAGAAACCAAAAGTAAGAGTGAAAAAACTCATTGGAAAGAAATGAGTTGTTCTGTGCCGAGCTCTTAAACTGTTTTTATTAAACCTCCAGAGGCTTAATTCTGAGCTCAGTTTCTCGAATGATCACTGTAACGGACTTAGGCTGTGGGTTGTTACGTTGCTGTGGGTTCAACACCGCCTCATAATATCTTTTCTCGGACCAAATGAAATGAAGCCTAAATATGAATTCAGACTATTTCCCACTTTTGCTTGCTCTGAAATTCAAGTCACTAAGAGATTTAAACATCTTGAATCCTTTGGGATGCATGCCCTTGCTGACATCGGGTTGATGTGACTTGACAGAGCTTCCTGAATTTATATCATTCCTTAGTGGGTGTTATATTCCTCCTGGTGTTATATTCAGTTCAGAATAAAAGAATACAAAAATCCCCTGCATTTGCTGATAATTTTGGCACTAGATAGCCAGATTAGAAGGTAAGAACACAATAATGGTGGTGGAGGATGGTAAGGGAGGAAAGAGATTTTAGGTAGAGAGATAAACATATGCAAAGGCCCAGAGGCAAGAGAGAATATAGTTCTGAGAAGTGATAGCATAGTTAGAACATGGTGTGTGAGTTGGGGGAATGGAGGGAGATGAGACAAGAGAGGTAAGCCAAGGGCCTTGTATGTCTGGATAAGGAATTTAGACTTTGAGCTTCAGAGAATAAATGCAATCTGGCTCCATGAAATGGTAATAATAATACATAGTAGTGAATGCCTGAGGACTCAGTCTGGTAACCATCACCTGCCACAGCACTTAGCAGGGATTTACTCAGAGCTGCCACTGGCCTATGCAGACTCTGTATGAGGTAGACATAGGTCCTGGGTAGGTGATGCTCTACTTATCTGTTGCTGCATAGCAAACCACCCCAAAACTCAGTGGCACAAAACAGTCATTTTATTATGCTTACAGACTCTGCAGGTCAGGAATTCAGACAGGGCACTGCAGGGATGTCTTGTCTCTGCTTCAAGATGTGTGGGACCTCAGATGGAGAGACTAGAAGGGTGGAGGTGACACAATAGCTGAGTATCATCTGGAGGTGTCTTCACATACATGTTTGGTGATTGATGCTGGCTGTTGGCCAGCACCTTAGCTGGGACTACTGGGTGGAACACCTCCTTGTGGCCTCTCCATGTGGCTTGGGCTTCCTCATAACATGGTGGCTAGGTTCTAAGAATGAAAGTCCCAAAAGGCAAGAAGGGGAAGCTGCCAGTGTGTCACTTCCACTGTATTCTACTGGTCAATCAGTAAAAAGCTCAGATTCAAAGGGAGTGGACCAAGGTCCTTATCTGCACTTGGCTGGTAATCAAAAGATTGGTAGTTGGAACCCACGCAGTGTCTCTGAGAAAGAAGCAGGCCTAGCAATCTGCTTCCATAAAGATTACAGCCAAGAAAGTCCTATGAAGCAGTACTACTCTGTAACACATGGGGTCTCCAAAGTCACAAATCAAGAGCAAAGGGAGTAGAATATGTACCCCACCTCTTGATGGGAGAGGTATCAAAGAATTTGGAGGTCATTTTTAAAACCAGAAAGAGCACATCTCTGGGCAAGAAAAAGATGTTCCTTTTTCAAACAAATGTAGCCCCACACCGTGGTATCCAGCTTGGTATAGCCCACTTCAGAGGACACAGGTTGAATTCAGCCTCTACTCCCATTCACCTTCACTGGGAGCTTTTGTGCAGTCCACAACCTGTACAACCGTACACAAAGGCTCTGGGCTGAATAATCCCATGTACTTACTTCCTCTCTGCCACTCCTCAAAACCAAAAGGACAAATACTTTTTTTTCCATTCAGCTTCTAGGCTTGCTCCCTACATCTATTATTTTTCCTTGTGGTTGACTCCATTTAATTACTTTTTTTTTTTTTTGTCATATGGCTTGTGCTGGCCCTGGGCCTCCCTTGGTTGATCATTTTAAAAAGGACTTCACATGCATCCATTCCTGAATATTCTTTTGTTGTCTCCTTGATTTCTCCCCCATCTCTTTCTGCAATGTTGATGCTGTTAGTTGCAGTCAAGGTGGCTCTGACTCTTGACCTTATGTATAACAGAATAAAATGTTGCACTGTCCTGCACCATCTTCATGATCATTGGTATGTTTGAGTCTGCTGTTGTGGCTGTTGTGCCAACCCATCTCATTGAGTGTTTCCTTCATTTTTGTTGACCTGCTACTTTACCAAACATGATACCCTTTTCTAGTGACTGGTCTTTCCTGATGACATGTCCAGAATAAGCAAGCTGAAGTCTTGACATCTCGCTTCTAAAGAACATTTTAGTTGATTTCCTATAAGATTGACTTGTTTGCTCTTCTGCAAGTTCATGGTAAGTTCAATATTCTTCCCTAGCACCACAGTTTGAATGTATCATTCAAATACTGGAACATACTTTAAGCAGTACAAGTAATAGTCATGGCTTCTGAAAGACCCAGTTTTTGTGAGTTGTATTTTCTATTTTGGATCCTTTCATTTTGGAAAAAAATCTTAGAAGTGCTAACCTTCTTTTCTCTTAAAAATTTGTAAGTTTCAAATGGTTATTAAGTTAGAGAAGTTTTTTTAAATTTATTTTTTAATTTAATCATACATTATAATATGCTTGAAGCCTGTCCTAGCTCTTTCCTGAAACAATTGGCATTAGAAGAAAGTGGGCAAGAAAATGAGGTAAAGATAATGTATACTGGTGAGAAATGGTTGCTGAGGTAAAATCAACAGATCTGTAAGTAGCAAAGAACAGGAAAATGGTCTATAATAGCATATATGTGATCCCACTGGGGGGAATGAGGTGGTAATGAAGAGACTTTGGGGCAGGACATCTTGTACCAGTCACCAGTTGGACCTGTTACCCAAGGACAATTTGGTTATTATACAGATGGATGAGGAAGTCAGGAGGAGTAGGGAGGGGGACATTGGGGAACAGAGAACATTCACACAAACTGCATATTTGCAAATAGCATACACTGAGAAACTGTTTAGCGGTATTACATTCTATATATAATTCTGTGATTTATTTCCTGATTATAAGTCATTCGAGCTCTGGAATTGTGTTAGATACTTATTTTATATATCCCACTATCCAGCCAATGCTAGGCCTGTAATAAGACCATTAAAATATGGAGTGGAATTGAACGGTGATTTCTAACAAACAGAATTTGGAGCCAAAATGTTGGCTTTTAGCCTCATATGATCCCCTGTCTCCTCTTTTCTTTTCTAGATTTAGGAGATTCTGATCAGGGTGGTGGGAGAACAATTAAGAGAAGGCAAAATTACTTTAGGAGTTGTGAGTATAAAAACTAACTTAAAATGTGTCTGAGAGTCATCAGGATGTTCAAATTCTAAAAGAGAGGAAGTGTTCTAGACATTGAAAAATTCTAAATAAATGCATTTTGTTCATCATATATTAACTGTAAAGGACTATTTTTAAAGCAAATGGAAAATCTGTGCAGATAGCATTTCCTGTTCCTAAATGCTTTCTGTTGGAAAATCCCAGGTGAAATCAGAATGACCTAGTAATTTAAGTGGGCACACTGGGATTCAAAGTATGGGTTCTACTTTAGTGAGCCTTATGGTCAAATTTCAGCTTCCTTTGGGTACTCACAACCCCTAAGAAATACTGTCTTCCTGCTTGCTGTTCCCTCTACCAAGATAAGGAAGAAAATCAGGGTCTGAGGTTGCCAGTGAGATGGCAGTTGAGTCTGGAAAATCTTTTCTTGTCAAGCCTAATGGTTGCAGAATGGACAATGAAATACTGTTGTTTAAACTGCCCTCCTGTGT
Organism: Loxodonta africana; assembly: GCF_030014295.1. Lineage (NCBI taxonomy): Eukaryota > Metazoa > Chordata > Mammalia > Proboscidea > Elephantidae > Loxodonta > Loxodonta africana. Next base: position 34,566,216 of record NC_087345.1, on the reverse strand, counting down.
GGATTTTAATGCATGGTTTCTCTTCCTTTAATCCGCATGTAAGGGATTACACTGTTTGATGATTTGGCCACTAGATAACTGTTCTAATGGATCCATTTTTACCCTTGCATACTTTTTTTTAAAAATCCACTTAAAGAAATATGAAAAAGACTTTTTTAAAGCTCTGCTCTTCAACTCAAGGCATCATTATCAACTTGGGTTAAAAGCATTTTTTGAAGGGTATGATATTTGTATAATTCCATATTTCATCCACTGACAGACCATTATTTTATGTACCATTAAGAAAGAAAGAAAGAAGAAGAAAAAAAAAAACCTGCCAATTAAATTGTAAGATGAATTCCGGTTTCAGAGATATTAAAAGATAAAAAATTATATCTTAGAATGAAGTAAGTTATTTTGATGTTTATTATTATGCACATAATTTTATGTAAATATATTTCTCATAGAGTCTATTTTTCCTCCCATTTTGGCATACCTTACCCCTCAAAGGTATACCCAGTGCTGTCGAGTCGATTCTGACTCATAGCGACCCTGTAGGTCAGAGTGGAACTGCCCCATAGAGTTTCCAAGGAGCGCCTAGTGGATTCGAACTGCCAACCCTTTGGTTAGCAGCCATACCACTTAACCACTACACCACCAGGGTTTCTATATGTATGTGTTTATGTGTGTTCGTGTGTGTGTGTGTGTGCATCACACAAACACATATAATTAAATTGTAGGTCATACAATTAAATTGTATACCCAATATAATATTTAGAATGTTTATTATATATAATCTGTATTTACCTCCCTGATCAGATAATCATATATAAATCTTCATATAGGTACATAAATGTAAAATTTTAGGGGATTCATCATTGGTTTGTAATACGTGTTTTTCATAAACATTTTTTCTACATTTAGATTTCCTCGCTCCAAATACCATGTGGAAACTCCTTCTATGAACTGGTAAATTTCTAATTCATTTTTTCAAAGGTTAAATAATATTCCATGATGTGCCCAGATGATGAGCATTCACTTTGTTTCCAGTTTGTTGTTGTTGGCTTTCGCAAACAGTGCTACAATAAACATATTTGTATTATATTGTTGTGTATTGGAGCATTTATTTCTTGGGCTAGATGCCCAGGAGGGGGATTATTTGGGTCAAAATTATGTGTTTTTTTATTTTTAATGAATGTGAACAGATTGCTTTCCAAAAGGCTGTTAAACAATTCACATATTCTTTTAAACCCATTTTTACTCTTGTACACATTTTTATCCTCTTTAAGAAATGTGAAATGAACATGTTTTTGAAGCTCAACACCAACAATACGCTTTCATGCTTTGCAGTTTAATGGGTTTAAGGCTATCACATTTTTACTTTAATTTTCATTTCCCATTCCACAGTGAAATGGAACAACTTTGACTATTTTTTGGCCATTTATATGAACTCTTCTGTGAGTTTTCTCCTCCTCTTCTTTTCCTATGGGGAAAAAAGATTGTTCCCTTATTAATTTTTAGGTTTTGTGTGTATGCGTGTGTACATATATATTAACTGTCTGCATTCCATCTGTTTTGCAATATTTTTTTCCCACATCTATTGTTTATCTATTCATTTTGTTTAGGGTACCGTTTTCAACTTTTGTGTCTGATTTTTACCTAGTCAAATATGTCTGTTTTGTCTTTCATGGTATGTGAGCTTCCATTCTGGATTGGGAAGGGATCCCCTGCCCCTCAAATATACACACAGCCTCCTAGGTTTTTTTTTAAATATTTTTATGCTTGTATCTTTGATGCATCTAGAATTTGTTTGGGTATATGATGTAAGATGGTAGTCCAAACAATTTTATTCCAGATGTGCAGCCAGGATAATTTATTAAATAATTCATTTTTACCAAATGAAGTGAAATGCTAACATTGTCATATATTAAACACTCATATGCTGGCATCTGATTCCTGACTTTCTATTATGTTTCAGGGATATAATATTCTATTTATTAGTCAATATTGTATTCTCTTAGTAGTATGCTCTGATACCTGGTAAAGCAAGTCTCCCTTATTTTATTTTTCTTCCTTTTTTTTTTTGCTGTTCTTAGGTATTTCTCCTTTCATAAAAAAATGTATATATAAGGTTATTATAACTTTTTTCTTTTTAATATTTATTTTATTAATTTTTGATGTGGAGAATATACACAGCAGAACATATACTAATTCAACAATTTCTATGTGTACAATACAGTGACATTGACTACATTCAAGTTCTTCAACAATTCTCATCCTCCTTTTCTGAATTGTTCCTCCCTCATTAACATAAACTCATTGGCTCCTAAGCTTCCTACCTAAGTTGTCAACTTGATCCTGTTGAAATAGTTCCTTAAAAGAGCACAGTGATCAAGGCAGACATTCTTTACTCATTAAGCTAAACTATTGTTTGTTTTAAAGAAGGCTCTAGGGGATATTTTTGGTTTAAGGTTTAAAAGTTATCTCATGGAAATAGTTTTGAGGGTTCTTCCAGCCTCAGTGGCTCCAGAAAATCTGGAATCCAAGAACATTTAAAATTATGTTCCACATTTTTGCAGCTTTTAATCAAGATAGAAGCTCTGGTAGCACAGTGTTTAAGCATTAGGCTGCTAAACGAAAGACCGACAGTTTGAACGCACCAGCGGCTCTGTGGGAGAAAGATGTCACAATCTGCTTCCATAAAGATTTGCAGTCTTGGAAGCCCCGTGGGGCAGTTCTACTCTATCTTATAGGGTCTCCATGAGTCAGAATTGACTCAATGGAGATGGGCTTGGGTTTTCTTTGGTTGATTAGGATTCATCTGTGATATCTTTGATCAAAATGTTCAGTAATGGTAGCCAGACATCACCCAGTTATTCTGGTCTCATGACAAAGAAGGCAGTTTGTTCATGGAGCCTATTAGCCGTGCATTCTATTTTCTGCTCCTATTCCTGACTCTCCTTTTTCCTCTGCTGCTACTGGGAAAAAAATTGAAATTGCATAAAATGTAATATAAATATGTAGATCAATATAGATGTAGATACAGACATTTTTGTGGTATTAAGAACAAAAGCTACAGCCTTCAGTATGGATTACACCTCAACGTGAAGAAAACAAAAATCCTCGTAACTGGACCAATAAGCAACACAACAGAGAAGAAAAGATAAATGGAGAAAAGATCGAAGTTGTCAAGGATTTGTTTTTACTTGAAGCCACAATCAACATATGTGGAAGCAGCAGTCAGGAAATCAAACGACACATTCAGTTGGGCAAATCTGCTGCAAGAGACATTTTTTAAGTGTTAAAAAGCAAAGATGTCCCCTTGAGGACTAAGATGTGCCTGATCTAAGACATGGTATTTTCAATCACTACATATACGTGTGAAAGCTGGACAATAAATAAGGAAGACTGAAGAAGAATTGATACCTTTGAATTATAGTGTTGGTGAAGAATAGTTAATATACCATGGACTGCCAGAAGAATGAACAAGTCTGTTTTGAAAGAAGTACAGCCAGAATGCTCTTTAGAAGTGATGATGGCAAGACTGTGTCATGTACCTTGGACGTGTTATCAGGAGGAACCAGTCCCTGGAGAAGAAAATCATGCTTGGTAAAGTAGAGGGTCAGCTAAAAGAGGAAAACTCTTGACGAGCTGGATAGGCAGAGTGGCTGTAACAATGGGTTCAAACGTAACAACGATTGCGAGGATGGTGTAGGACTGGGCAGTGTTTTGTTCTGTTGTACATCGGGTCATAATGAGGGGGAGCCGACTTGACAGCGCCTAACAACAAACCTTTCTATCTGATAACATAGGTCAGTTTTTAAGTGAGATTGTACTGGAGTTTTCTTTTTCTACTATCTTATCAATTTTTAACTTATACTATCAGAAGACGAGCCCTTCAGGTTGGAAGGCACTGAAAATACAACTAGGAAAGAGCTGCCTCTTTAAAGTAGTCAACATTAATGATGTAGATGGAGTTAAGTTTTCAGGATCTTCATTGGAAGTGCTCACTCGACTATGCCAAGAAATATGGAAGACAGCTACCTGGCCAACCAACTGGAAGAGATCTTTATTTGTGCCCATTCCAAAGAAAGGTGATCCAACAGAATGCAGAAATTATTGAACAATTTTATTAATATCACACTCAAGTAAAATTAACAAAAACATCACATGCAAGTGAAATTTTGCTGAAGATAATTTAAAAAACTGTTACAGCAGTACATCTACAGGGAACTGCCAGAAATTCAAACTGGATTCAGAAGAAGACTTGAAACAAGGGATATCATTGCTGATGTCAGATGGATCTTGGCTGAAAGCAGAGAATACCAGAAAGATGTTTACCTGTGTTTTATTGAATATGCAAAGGCATTTGACAGTGTGAATCATAATAAATTATGGATAACATCTCAAAGACTGGTAATTCCAGAGCACTTAATTGTGCTCATGAGGAACCTGTACATAGATTAAGAGGCATTCCTTCGAACAGAAGAAGGGGATACTGTGTGGTTTAAAATCAGGAAAAGTGTGCATTGGGGATTGTATCCTTTCATCGTACTGATTCAACCTGTATACTGAGCTAACAGTCTGAGAGGCTGGACTATATGAAGAATGTGGCATCAGAATTGGGGGAAGACTTCTTAACAACCTGGGATATGCAGATGTTACAATTTTGCTTGTTGAAAGCAAAGAGGACAATTTTGCTTGTTGAAAGCAAAGAGGACTTACTGGCGAAGATCAAAGACTACAGCCTTCAGTATGGATTACAGGCATACTTCATTTCATTGTTCTTCACTTTTTTGTGCTTCGCAGATATTGTTTTTTACAAATTGAAGCTTTGTGACAACCCTATGTTGAGGAAGTCTGTAGGCGCCAATTTTCCAACAGCATGTGCTCGCTTCGTGTTTCTATGTCACATTTGGTAATTTCAAAATTTTCATTATTAATATATCTGTTATGGTGATCTGTGATCAGTGATCTTTGATGTTACTCTTGTAATTATTTTGGGGTGCCTAGAACTGCACCCATATAAGACATTAAACTTAATAAATGTTGTGTGTGTTCTGACTGCTTCATCAATCAGCCATTGCTGTGTCTCTCTCCTTCTCAGGCCTCTCTTCCCTGAGTGTTCTCTACAGCCTCTAAGTGTTCAAGCAAAAGGAAGAGTTGTCTCTCACTTTAAATCAAAACCTAGAAATGATTAAGCTTAGTGAGGAAGGCATGTTGAAAGCCCAGATAGTCCAAAAGCTAGGCCTCTTGTGACAAACAGCCAAGTTGTGAATGCAAAGGAAAATTTCTTGAAGGAAATTAAAAAGTGTTACTGCAGTGAACACAGGAATGATAGGGAAGTTAGGCTGCCTTATTACTCACATGGAGAAAGTTTTAGTGGTTTTGGTAGATCAAACCAGCCACGGCATTCACTTAAGCCAAAGCCTAATCCAGAGCAAGGCCCTAACTCTCTTCAATTTTATAAAGGCAGAGAAAGGTGAGGAAGCTGAGGAAGAAAAGCTTGAAGCTCTCAGAGGTTGCTATGAGTTGGAACCGACTCGACAGCACTGGGTTTTTTTTTTTTTTTTTTAATCAGAGGTTGGTTCATGAGGTTTAAAGAAAGAAGCTCTCTCCACAACATAAAAGTACAAGGTGAAGCAGCAAATGCTGGTGTAGAAGCTGCAGCAAGTTATCCGGAACATCTAGCTAAGATAATTGACGAAGGGGGCTACACCAAACAACAGATTTTCAGTGTAAATGGAACAGCCTTATTTGGAAGAAGATGCCATCAAGGACTGTCATAGCTAGAGAGGAGAAGTCAATGCCTGGCTTCAGAGTATCAAAGCAGACACCGACTATCTTGTTAGGGACTCATGCAACTGGTGACTTTAAGTTGAAGTCAGTGCACAATTACCATTCTAAAAATCCTAGAGCCCTTAAGAATTATGATAGATCCACTCTGCTTGTGCTCTATAAATGAAACATCAAAGCCTGGATGACAGCACATCTGTTTACAACATGGTGTACTGAATATTTTAAGCCCACTGTTGAGACCTACTGCTCAGAAAAAAAGTTTCCTTTCAAAATATTACTGCTCATTGACAATGCACCTGGTTACCCAAGATGTACAAGGAGATTAGTGTTGTATTCAATACTTGCTAATGCAACATCCATTCTGCATCCCATGGATCAAGGAGTAATTTTGACTTTCAAATCTTATTATTTAAGAAATACATTTCATAGCTGTCTTAGTGATTCCACTGATGGGTCTGGGCAAAGTAAATTGAAAATCTTCTGGAAAGGATTCACTATTCTAGATGCCATTAAGAACATTCGTGATTCATGGGAGGAGGTCAAAATATCAACATCAACAGGAGTTTGGAAGAAGTTGATTCCCACCCTTATGGATGGTTTGAGGAGGGGTCTAAGACTTCAGTTGAGGAAGTAACTGCAGATGTGGATTTCATTATACTTGAATCCACAGGCAACGCCCATACAAACAGCAGTCAAGCAATCAAACCACACATTGTACTGGGCAGATTTGCTGCAAAAGACCTCTTTAAAGTGCTCAAAAGCAAAGATGTCACTTTGAGGACTAAGGTGTGCCTGACTCAAGCCATGGTATTTTCAATTGCCTCCTATGCATGTGAGAGCTGGACAGTGAATAAGGAAGAGTGAAGAACTGATGCCTTTGAATTGTGGTGGTGGTGAAAAATATTGAATATACCATGAAATTTCAGAAGAATGAACAAATCTGTCTTGGAAGAAGCACAGCCAGAATGCTCCTTAAGAGCGAGGATGATGAGACTTCATCTCATCTACTTGGATATGTTTACAGGAAGAACTAGTCCTTGGAGAAGGACATCATGCTTGGTAAAGTAAAGGGTCGGCAAGAAAGAGGAAGATCCTAAATGAGATTGATTGGCACAGTGGCTGCAACAATAGGCTTAAACATAGCAATGATTGTGAGGATGGGCTGGACTGGGCAGTGTTTCGTGTGGTTGTATATAGGGTCCCCAGGAATCGGAACCGACTTGACAGCACCTGAAAATAACAACAAGATCAAGACTTAGCATTATAGTAAATCTGAGTTCAGTTAATGAGTTTTCCATCATTTTCTGTGGCCTGTTGTAGTTCATCCAGCACTGAAATTATCTGTTCATTCAGAACATTTTAAGTTGTACTGGTATTTTGGCTATTTCCATGATGGTGAGATGCAGCTATTATTTTGTAACAGGAACTAGGAATGGGTTAAAGTTGTGTAATGCATAAGACAGTTCTGTACAACAAAGTACTGTTGTTGTTAGGTGCTGTTGAGTGAGTTATGACTCATAGGAATTCTGTGTACAACAGAACAAAACACTGCCTGGTCCTGCACCATCCTCACAATTGTTTGACTTGAACTGATTGTTGCAGCCACTGTGTCACCGTCTTCCTTTTTTTAGCTGACCCTCTGCTTTACCAAGGATGATGTCCTTCTCCAGGCACTGGTCTCTCCTGATAACATGTCCAAAGTTTGTGAGACAATGTCTTGCCATTCTTGCTTCTAAGGAGCATTCTGGTTGTATATCTTCCAAAATGGATTTGTTCCTTCTTTTGGCAGTCCATGGTATATTCAATATTTTTCGCCAACACCATAATTCAAAGGTGTCAGTTCTTCTTTATTCACTGCCCAGCTTTCCCATGCATATGAGGTGATTGAAAACACCATGGCTTGGGTCAGGTGCACCTCAGTCCTCAGAGTGACATCTTTGCTTTTGAGCACTTTAAAGAGGTCTTTTGCAGCAGATTTGCCCAATGAAATGCATTATTTGATTTCTTGACTGCTGCTTCCATGGGTGTTGATTTTGGATCCAAGTAAAATGAAATCCTCGATAACTTCAATCTTTTCTCCATTTATCATGAGTTGCTCATTGGTGCAGTTGTGAGGACTCTTCTTTATGTTAAGGTGTAATCCATATTGAAGGCTGTAGTCTTTCATCTTCATCAATAAGTGCTTCGAGCCCTCTTTTACTTTCAGCAAGCAAAGTTGTGTCATCTGCATATCACAGTTTGTTAATGAGTCTTCCTTCAATCTTGATGCCATGTTCTTCATCATGCAGTACAGCTTCTCGGATTATTTGCTCAGCATACAGACTGAATAAATATGGTGAAAAATACAACCCTGACACATACCTTTCCAGATTTCAAACCACACTTTATCCCTTCCTTCTGTTCTAATTATTGCCTCTTGGTCAATGTACAGGTTCATTATGAGCACAATTAAGTGTTCTGGAGTTCCCATTCTTGGTAATATTATCCATACTTTGTTATAATTTGCACAGTCAAATGTCCTTCCACAGCCACTAAAACACACATAAACATCTTTCTGGCATTCTCTGCTTTCAGCCAGGATCCATCTGACATCAACAATGATATCCCTCTTTCCATGTCCTCTTCTGAATCTGGCTTGAATTTCTGCTGCTTCTCAGTCAATACACTGCTGCAACCATTTTGAATGATCTTCACAGCAAAATTTTACTTGCATGTGATATTAATAGTATTGTTTGATAATTTCACATTCTGTTGGATCACCTTACTTTGGAATGGGCACAAACATGAATCTCTCCCAGTTGGTTGACCAGGTAGCTGTCTTCCAAATTTCTTGGCATAGAAGAGTGAGCACTTCAAGTGCTGCGTCTATTTGTTGAAACGTCTCAGTAGGTTTTCCATCAGTTCCTGGTGCCTTGTTTCTTGCCAGTGCCTTCAGTGCAGCTTTGACTTCTTTTATTACAATGGGTTCTTGATTATATGTTACTTCCTTTAATGGTTGAATGTCAGCCATTTCTTTTTGGTACAGTGACTGTGCATTCCTTCCATCTTCTTTTGATGCTTCCTGTATCGTCTAATATTTTCTCCACAGAATCCTTCAATATTGCAGCTTGAGGCTTGAATTTTCTCTTCAGTTCTTTCAACTTGATAGATGCCGAGTGTGTTCTTACCTATTGGCTTTCTAACTCTAGGTCTTTGCACATCTCATTAAATACTTTGTCTTCTAGAGCTGCCCTTTGAAATTTCCTGTTGAGCCCTTTTACTTCATCATTTATTCTTTTTGCTTTAGCAACTCATCATTCAAGAACAAGTTTCAGAGTCTCTTCTGACATCAATTTGGTTTTTTTCTTTCTCTCTTACCTATTTAAGGAACTTTTGCTTTCTTCCTGTATGATGTCCTTGATGTCATTCTACAACTCATCTGGTCTTTGGTCATTAGTGTTTAATAAGTCAAATCTATTCTTGAAATGGTCTCTAAATTCAGGTGGAATATAACCAAGGCCATACTGTGGCTCTTGTGGACTTGTTATAATTTTCTTTAGCTTCAACTTGAACTTGCATGTAAACGTTGATGGCCACCATAACAAATTATGGATAACATTGCAAAGAATGGGAATTCCAGAACACTTAATTGTGCTCATGAGGAAACTTTACATAGATCAAGAGGCAGTTGTTTGGACAGAACAAGGGGATACTGATTGTTTTAAAGTCAGGAAAGGTGTGCGTCAGGGTTGTATTCTTTCACCATACCTATTCAATTTGTATGCTGAGCAAATAATACGAGAAGCTGGACTATATGAAGAAGAATGGGGCATCGGGACTGGAGGAAGACTCATTAATAACCTGTGTTACGCAGATGATACAACCTTGCTTGCTGAAAGTGAAGAGGACTTGAAGCACTTACTAATGAAGATCAAAGACCACAGCCTTCAGTATGGATTGCACCTCAGCATAAAGAAAACAAAAATCCTCATAACTGGACCAATGAGCAACATCATCATAAACGGAGAAAAGATTGAAGTTGTCAAGGATTTCATTTTACTTGGATCCAAAATCAACAGCCATGGAAGCAGCAGTCAAGAAATCAAAAGACGCATTGCATTGGGCAAATCTGCTGCAAAGGACCTCTTTAAAGAGTTGAAGAGCAAAGATGTCACCTTGAAGACTAGGGTGTGCCTGACCAAAGCCATAGTATTTTCAATCACCTCATATGCATGTGAAAGCTGGACAATGAAAAAAGAAGACCGAAGAAGAATTGATTCCTTTAAATTATGGTGTTGGCAAAGAATATTGAATATACCATGGACTGCCAAAAGAATGAACAAATCTGTCTTAGAGGAAGTACAACCAGAATGCTCCTTAGAAGCAAGGGTGGCAAGACTGTGTCTTACATACTTTGGACATGTTGTTAGGAAGGATCAGTCCCTGGAGAAGGACATCATGCTTGGCAGAGTACAGGGTCAGTGGAAAAGAGGAAGACCCTCAACGAGGTGGATTGACACAGTGGCTGCAACAATGAGCTCAAGCATAACGATTGTAAGGATGGCTCAGGACTGGGCAGTGTTTTGTTCTTTTGTGAATAGGGTCACTATGAGTCTGAACCAACTCAATGGCACCTAATAACAACAACGACATCAGTTGCTCATCAGCAAAGCACTATTCCACCACAAATGTCAATAGTGCCCCAGTTGAAAAAAAATAGGTTTGAAAATCTTAGCTGAGAACCTGTTTGATATGGATGCTTTTTCTAATGGTACGTTTGTTTTTGGTTTTGCTTTTTTTTTTTTTTAATTTCAAGTCTTCCATGCTAATTGATTTCTTTCCCTTAGGTTTCAAAACATTTTCCCATTGATTTTGGTATATAATATCCTTGTTTCATTGCTTTCAAAATAGTTTGTCATTTGCCTTTTGATTTTCTCTTTGATTATCGTAGAACTTTCTTAAAATATGTGTCTAGTAGTAATAATTTTTTGGGTGAAAATCTTTTTATTTTTTATTCCTGATTATATTGTTTTATAATCTGAGAATGTTGCCTGTAAAATCTTTAGTTTTAAAAAATATATTAAAGGTTTTCTTTGTGGTTAGGTACATGACTAGTTATAGATGACCTACAGGTCATATATCTCTGTCTGTGCATATGCACACACTCACATACAAACACATTCCCTGTTTAAGAATTAAAAGCTTCAGTGTAGATCTATTGAAGAAGCCCTGGTGGCACAATGTTTAAGTGCTTGGCTGCTGACTGAAAGATTGGCAGTTCCAACTCACCAGTGGCACCGTGGGAGAAAAGACTTGTTGATGTGTTCCTGTAAAGATTTACAGCCTAGCAAACCCTATGGTGCAGTTCTCCTCTGTCATATAATATCACTATGAATCAGAATCTACTTGACGGCACAGAAAACAACATAGATCTGTTAAATAAAGTTTATTAATTGCATTATTCAATTTTTCTGACTTTACCTATTTTTTAGTGAACTAGAGTTATATGTAGAGAGCCCTGGCAATGCAGTGGTTAAAGTGCTCAAGTGCTAACTGAAAGATCTGCGGTTTAAAACAACCAGCTGCTCCATGGGAGAAAGATGTGGCAGTCTGCTTCCATAAAGATTTACAGCCTTGGAAACCTTATGGGGTCTCCATGAGTCAAAATCAACTTGATGGCAGTGGGTTAGAGTTGTATAATGCTCAAAAAATGTATTTATTTCTCAAACTACAATAATATTTTTACCAAAGTCTTATTGCATTTTAATAATCTTTGTTTTTTATATTTAGCTGCTCTCTTGTATAAAAAAAAAAATTAAAAAAAATTTTTTTCTTGTATGGAATTATAGTTATTATATCTTCTGAATCTATGCCTTTTATCAAAACATATGATCCCATTTTTTCTCTTTAGTGCTTTTGACATCAAATTCTCCCTTGTCTAATATATATTTCCTTTTTTTTTGCATTTGTCTTACCCATACATTTGTTTTCAATCTTTCTTTAAATTGTGCTTCAAGTGAAACTTTACAAATCAAGTTAGTCTCTCATACAAAAAGTTATACACACCTTGCTATGTACTCCTAGCTGCTCTCCCCATAATGAGACAGCACACTCCTCCTCTCTACCCTGTATTCCCCATGTCCATTCAACCAGCTCCTGTCCCCCCTGCCTTCTCATCTCACCTCCAGACAGGAGCTGCCCACATAGTCTCATGTATCTACTTGAGCCAGGAAGCTCACTCCTCACCAGTTATCATTTTCTGTCTTATAGTCCAGTCCAATCCCTGTCTGAAGAGTTGGCTTCAGGAATGGCTCCAGTCTTGGGCTAATAAAGGGGCTGGAGACCATGACCTCCAGGGTCCCTCTAGTCTCATTCAGACCATTAAATCTGATCTTTTTACAAGAATTTGAGGTCCACATCCCACTGTTCTCCTGCTCCATCAGGGACCCTCTGTTGTGTTCCCTGTCAGGACAGTCATTGGTGGTAGCTGGGCACCATCTAGTTCTTCCAGTTTCAGGCTGATGCAGCCTCTGGTTTACGTGGCCCTTTCTGTCTCTTGGGCTCATATTTACCTTGTGTCTTTGGTGCTCTTCATTCTCCTTTGCTCCAAGTGGGTTTAAACCAACTGATGCATCTTAGATGTTTTCAGTCTTTTAAAATCAGTTCATTGTAAAGTGTTTTAAACTGCATACATCAAGGTTTTCTTTTAGTCCAATTTGATGGTTTCCTTCATACAGTGGTAGCATTCAGTCTATTCATTTTTAGTGTAATAACTTGATTTTATTCCTTTCATATTGCTTTTATGATTTATGTTGCTGTTTCTTTTTTCCTCTTACACTAATTTTGATTTATTCCTGTGGCACATTTCATTTCTCCTTTTGTTTATTTGGAAGTTCTGCTGTACTATTTCAGTCCATGAATGGTTACCTTTCCTTTCCCTGTACTCATAAAAAAAAAAATCATAGTCTTATGTATATTTGTCTAATATTATTTGAAAAATAAGATGCTAGGTATTTTTCTTACCAAGAAGCAGTTTCCCTTCATTTACCCCACCCCAATACTGTCCTTTACAGTACTGTCATTTATGTCTTTCCTACTGTAAAAAAATTTACAGATTTTGCATTATGAAAACAGAGTCCTCTTACCCACAACACTAAAGGTCATTTTGTTAAGTATTGTTAAAATCTACACACTGTAACAAATAATTAATCTTTTAGGTATGCTTTAAATTATAACCTTTAGAAGCAGTTTGTTTTGTTTCACATAATTGTTTCTAGGTGACCAGGCTCACTGAAACCAAAGATGCTAGTTTCATTATTCATTAACTTTCACTTGAAATTTATTCTTTCAAAAACCATCACGATCAATGAATATATCCTGTTTTCAAGATAAATGAACATATCCTTTTTTCAAAACTTTAGGGGTCTTGTAACCATGAGTCACTGATCTTACGATTGTCTTGTAATTTTTTAACAAAGTTTTTATTTAAGCTTTAATAATATCTGAATACATACTGTTTTTTAATGTAAATGTCAGCCATTCAGAAATTTTGTTCAAAGTTTCTGATAACTTTGTATATAAGCACTTTAAGAATCCCAATTAATTGGTGCACTCATTTTACTCAGTAAATGATGTGTTGCCCAATTGCAAATTGTCTATTAAACCTGCGTAGCAATCTCTTAATGTTGTTCTGAGTTGTTTATTTTTGACACTACCCTCTTTCCTTACAGCCCTTTTCTCTCTGTGGTCTATAAGTATTATTTCATCATCTCATAAGTCCAAGTGTTGCAGAAGGGAAGTCTGATGCCTGTTTGATTCTTTTTCCTTTGTGGTAGATTGTTTTATTTCAGTTAGGAAGTTTGTAAAATTTTCTCTTTCTCCTTAGAATCCGTAAATTTTATTAGGGTAGTCTTACGTCTGTGTCTTTTCTCATCAATCCATGCTTGAACTTTGTCCTTGCAATCTGCAGACTCAGGTCTTTCTTCAGTTTAGGAAAATTGTCCTATATTATTTGAACATTGCATCTCTATCATCTCTTTCAGTGTTCTTCTGGGAGAGGAATTCTAAGTCTCCTGGCTCTGTCCTTCAAAAAAAATTTTTTTTCTATTAATATTTCTAACTTTTTGTATTTTTTTATCTCATTGTATGTCTAGCTCTTTATATGTATATTTTCCCATCTCTTTATTCTTTGACTTTGTGTTTCGAGATGTTCCTTGTGCTTTTATTTTCCAAGCCACTAAATTGGATCTCAACAGTAACCATTCACTCTTGAAATTCACCTACTAAATTGGTAATTGAGAATTCATTGTTTTGTTTTTCCTCTAGAAAGTACTTTTTCTTCTTCATTTTAATTGAAGCTGCTCTTATCATTCTTTCTTTTATTTTTCATTATTTTCAGGTCTAGTTGCTGGAAGCATGATGTAGCAGCAGTTCAGGAGGTGAAAGAAGGCAACGTGGTCAGAGCATTGTGGGTGGGTGGCCTAGCTACAGCCTCTAGCCCTGTTCCACACACTGAGGCAGCAGGAAGAAACCTCCTGCTCAGATTTTCTGACACTGTCCAGGGCTGGGGACAGGAAGAACTAGGCCCACCTGCTGGGTTTCTCCTTATCTGCTTATCTACTTCTTGTCTAAAAAAACCAGACACACTCATGCGGCATAGAAGCCCACTGATTTCTATGGACCAGACTCTTTCCAGCACCCTGGGAGTTATGATCCTCGCACTGGGGCTTTCTGAGGTTGATCTCCTGTCATCTCTTTTTCATCCAGCCTCAAGGGAGAAAACTTTAAACTATTTCCTCCCTCAGAGGCTCGCTCAGAGTAGAAGACCTCACTTTCCCACTCACTAGACCCAAATAAGCAGATAGACTGGAGTTGGGAATTCAGCTGTAACAAACCTTAGCAAAAACCCACTGCCATTGAGTAGATTCCGATTTATGGGAACCCTAGAGGACAGAGTGGAACTGCCCCATACGGTTTCCAAGGAGCTTCTGGTGGATTCGAACTGCCAGCCTTTTGGTTAGAAGCTGTGGCTCTTAACCTCAATGCCACTAGGGTTTCCAAAACCTTAGCAAGGTAGAGATATTTTCAGAATTCCTAGAGGCCTATTTTAGAGCCCTGATGGTTAAGTGCTCGGCTGATCACTGAAAGCTTGGCAGTTTGAACTCACCAGCTGCTCCTTGGGAGAAAGATGTCCAGTCTGCTTCCATAAAGATTACAGCCTTGGAAACCCAGTGGGGCAGTTGTACTCTGCTCTGTAGGGTCTCTATGAGTCAGAATTGACTCTACACAGTGGGTTTGGTTTAGAGGCCTATTTTTAAATGGTTACATTATAAATCAGCAAAATCTTAGCAAAATCCCATTTCTTAACTTTTTAAATCAGAAGTAATCAATCTAGGCTGATTCTTCGCCTTAATGCACATTGGCAATGAGAGCTTAAATACCAAATGATGTTTTTTCTTTCACATGTATGAGACTGAGGAACATTTATTGTAAAATTAAACAGAGTGACAGCTTCCTTTGGCTGAAGTATAAGAGTTCTTGACTGGGCTGCTTTCCTTTCTTCCATAATAAGCAGTTAATAGAAATTCACTGACCTGCAGTGCAGACTTAATTTATCGAGTATATCAAGTTGATTTAACAGGAATGGAATGTGGTGGAACAATGGTTTCCCTCTCTCCCCACCTCTTGGTGATCCTCCGACATTTCATCTGGAAAGAAAATCAGATTTAACACCATGTGGAACCTTTGTGATTTTGAATAATTGGTCTATGTGTGAAAAAAAAGTATTTAATCACTGACAATCATTTGTTTATTTGAAAAAGCAATGGGTTGAGGGGAGGTGGTATTTGTCTTTAAAATTTTCCGTTGTAGGAAAGACTGAAGTGGCTGAATACACTATGTACTTAGCACAGTACAAAGTAAAAACCGAAAATCCTGAATTGCTGCTGTCTTTCATGGCATGTCCTCTATTTAGAAAATCCTTAATTAATTTTGTGTGAAAGCAGACGGTCAGAGGATTTAAAGGAGGAGAAAAATATCTTGAATTCTCTACTGCTTACAAAGTAGGGGAAGTGAAAATGGTAAACTGATTAAAAGAAGTCATCTTGAAGTCTACCATTATAATGAGATGTAAATAAATACAACAACAAATGCAAATCATTTAAGAAAGTTTGCACAGAGTTTTTTCATTTGAAATACATTCTTTTTTTCAACTTCGTTCTCTTGAGACATTAGTCATTTAAAAGTATGATATTGGAACTAACCCAGCATCACTTTTAATCAGCACAGAAATGCTAATTATACCTATTCTGTGTGATACTTAATACGAGCTGTCAAGGGCCTGCATTTTCACATTGGTTGTAGTGAGGTACACCAGACCCGCTCTAAAATTATAAAAGGCCAAATGCATCCAAATGGATTATTATTTTTCAACTATAGGCATCTGCTAGAAGACGCATGAAATAGTGGCATCAGAGTGAAAAAAGTGAACTTTTTATTTACCGTAGACACAAGCATACTTGATCTTATTCAATGTTTGTGGTCTGTGTGAATCAAATTTATTATCACTGAATCATTTAAAATACTACATAAAGCCTGATGTTGGAAGAAAGCTACTTATTCATGGAACAAAGAATCTCCTTTGAAAAACAAATAGCCATTCTCTCTCCCTTTTACCAAGTCCCTGGGTGGTTCAAACAGTTAATGTGCTCAACTATTAACCTAAAGGTTGGGAAGGTTGGAGGTTTGAGTCCACCCAGAGGCATTTCAGAAGGAAGGCCTAGTGATCTGCTTCTGAAAAATCAGCCACTGCAAACTCTACAGAGCACAGTTCTGGTCTGACAGTCTGACGTACATGGGATCACCATGAGCAGGAATCAACTTCACAGCAACTGGCTTGGTTCTCCGTTTTATAGGCTTTTCATTTTAGATTTCCTTAAAGAAGGGCCTACTGTGTTCTTGACGTGACTTTTTAAGATGACAGTTCTAGGAGCATCTGGTTACTGTCCTTCAAGAAAATCCATTGCCAAGTACAAATTTAATTAAGGTGATTATAGTTACTGAAGACAATTAGACTTAACCCCTCCTGATCCTCAAACACATATCCCCTCCACCCTCAAAAGCAAATATATATATATAACCACCAACAAAATCTAAGTCTTACATTTTAACAATATTGGAAACTCTATGGGGCAGTTAGTTCTACTCTGTCTTATACAGTCGCTAGGAGTCGGAATCGACTCGATGGCAGCAGGTTTGGTTTTTTGGTGTGGTATTAGATTCAGGGTGAAAGTCTATATGGCATTTGAGGTCTATCTTTATCATGTAATTCTGGGATTCTACCCAAAACCCAGTGCCGTCGAGTCGATTCCGAGTCATAGCGACCCTATAGGACAGAGTAGAACTTCCCCATAGAGTTTCCAAGGAGCGCCTGGGGAAGTCGAACTGCCAACCTTTTGGTTAGCAGCCGTAGCACTTAACCACTATGCCACCAGGGTTTCCTCTGGGATCGTATGTAACAAAATTTAATTTAAATTTAAGTTTAAATTTTATCAAGTTAAAAGAAAAAAGTATTATATAATGAGCACTAGGGTCAGTGAGAAACTAGGGAGGAAAATTTCAACAAAACTTTGTATTTGGGGGAAACACTTTTTTCCCCCGTATCTAATGTGGATTCTTGGTAATTGTAACTTACTTGAACATGATTCTGAATTATTTTTTATAAGTTGGAATTGCAATATGTTGTAAAAGAAATTGAGTTTGATTGCTTTTGGTGCACATGGCCTACTTTATAAGGATAATAACAACACCACAGTGGTCACAGTAATATTTATTGATTGCCTGCTATGGCCCTGGCCTTCTCTATGTGCTTCAGATCATAACCAGACCAAGTAGGAGCCATTATTATCTCCATTTTATAAATGAGCACAGTACGGCTCTGGACATTATGGAGCTTTTCCAAGGCTCCATATCTAGCAAGTGACAGGAGTGGCTCAAACCTAGGGCTGTCCGACACTAATGCTTCTGTTATTAGACTGTTCGGTGAGATTTATGGGTTTTTAGTGATAGAGGAAAAAGTCCTAAAAGTGTTTTTTCTCCCTTTGAAATTGGGTTTAATATGACCCCATTATCATGTTTTCAGTATTCTTTGCATCTATGTCAAAAGCAGATTTCAGCCCAGCATAGTGTGAAAGCTGACAAAGTACCAATGAACAGAGTACAGAGGAATAGTCAATTTAGGAAGTAAATGACAGAAGGTTAAGTGTAACGATATCAAACATTTATTGAGTCCTTACTGCTGTATGTGCCTCAGGTGTTTAACTCATTTGATCCTCACAAGAATCCTATGTGGTGATGTGGTAGCTACTATTATTGTCACCTTCCCCATTTTACAGGTAAAAATATTGAGGGACGAGGAGGTTAAGCAACTTATCCAAGGTCATATCTTCTGGTAGAACCAGGGTTCCTACTCAGGCAATCTAGTTCCAGAAGTTCAAGTCTTTTGTTCCTCCTCTCCCATATGCTTTTTGTCAGTTTTCTTGTCTGTGAAGGAGGGATAATGGCTGTCCTTTGTATAAGGCAATGACAGTTAGGTGAGGTAATGCACGTGAAACTGCATGATATGCGAAGTAGAATAATAAAAAAAAAAAGAATATAAGGTCTTGATATTTTTTAGCACTGGTTTTTCAGAATTGGTATTTAGTGGATTTATTTCTAAATAGAACTCATCTAAGTTTCTGATTTGGATAACTCTTCCCAAAGACAACTCTTTAAAAAAAAAAAAAAAAGGCATACAAATAAGGTTAATGAGGAAATCAGGTTTAGGCCAAGGAGAAGGAGCAACAGATTATGTTAAGCTTTCTAATAATAGCCAAGACAAAAGGTGAAATACAAAGTACATCGTTTTATCAATAAAAAAGAAAACAGAGTATTTTCTCAGGAGACAGAAAGTTTTTTTTTCCCTGTGTTTACATGTTAAAAGGAATTTCTGTTGGAGCTTCTAGAATGGACATAGTGATCAGTGGTTCCAATTTGATTGATTAGAATATCATCACTTTTGCTTTCTCTTTTCTTACCATGGTAGAGACATTAAGGAGCCATGAAACCTTCAAATTTGGTCAGCAGGAGGGAAATGTTGCGGAGTATAAGGATGTAGAGAATTTCAGGCTAGATAACCAGCCCTTCGATTGTCAAAAATTGACTATATCTCAAAGGAAGACCTCCTAAGCATACCAAAAAGATCTTCCATGGCTGTGACGATGCTAACCACCAAGTCATTTGACACTGATGCCATGTAGGATGCATAATTAGATGATTAGATGCGCTTTCTGCTCCTGGGGCCCAAGTTTTAAATTAGACACAGCATATTAGTGTAGAGAACAGATCAGAATATAGGTAAGGGAAATACATATGCATTGTAAAATATTTAGAAAATACATAAAAATATAGAGAAGAAAGTAAATACCAGTCAAATCACCATCATTGCTAACTTTTGGCATGTATATCTTTCCAGTTTCTTATTCTCTTAGATATAGATACAGATTCCCTTAGAGATAGAGATATATGGAGGACTCGGGTGCTCACACACATACTTAGACATTTAGAGAGGTTATGTACCGTTCCCAAGGTCTCAGAGCTAGGAAGCAGCAAGATGATGTTTAAACACATTTCTAACACTAAAGTCCTTTGTCTTAATCACTATATTCTGATTATGTCAATTTTTTATGACACATTTGCTATTTTTATGAAGGTAGATGCACGCATAGTATAGCACTTTGTATTCTGCTCTCCCTTCCCAAATCACCTTTATTGGGAGCCTTTTTCAGGTCATTAGTATTTTTCTAAAACATGATTTTAAAGATTGTTTTATATTCTAACATAAACCAAAAACCAAATGAATTGCCATCGAGTCGATTCCAACTTATAAAAAACCAAAACCAAACCCCTTGCTGTCGAGTCGATTCCGACTCATAGCGACCCTGCCTACCATTTATTTAATCATTCTATTATCTTAAATATTTTGATTTCGAATTTTCACAAATTGTTGTTTATCACTAATTCCGGGGAGCATAATAAACTCTGCTTGTATACTTCAGGGAAGGCCTCGTAGAAGCCAAGACGCTTGAGCTGGATCTTGAAATTACATGGAGGTTGACCAATCAGACATGTAAGAGAAGAACATAGGCAGGAGAAGGAAGAACCTGTTCAAAATCATGGAGCTGTGAAAAAACAGGGCAAGTCCAGGGAACTGAAAGCAGTTTAGTGTGGCTACATAGTAGATAGCTGAGAGATGAGACTTTGTTTTCAGACAGACCTGAGTTCTAATACTGGCTTTAGCACATAATAGCTGTGTGACTTTGGGCAACTGGATTAGACTCTCTGAGATTGGGGTTTTAAAACTATAAAGTGGGGAATGTAATAAGGTTGTCATCAGAACACAGCTCTTTATATAAAACCTAAAGCCTGATAAAAGCTCAGGAAATATTTTTCATTATTAGTGTTAGTATGATTCCAGCCACCTTAAGGTGTGTGATGCGGAGTGTTGAAAGAGGAAGCAGGACAAATCCTAGAGCATCTTAAGTGGTCCACTAAGGAACTTGATCTTTATACTATGTGTAGTCAGGAGGCCTTTATAGATTTTTAAGGAAGGAAGTACCCATGATTGGATTTGAACTGCAGTACAAGCAGTCCCTGACTTAGGATGGGGTTCCATTCCAAGGACTCCATCATATGTCAGTTGTGACATGAGTCAAATGCCTCTTTCTCTCTTTTTTTTAATTTTCATTATGATTGCCTTTTTTTTAAATTGTGCTGTAAGTGAAAGTTTACAGTTCAAGTTAGTTTCTCATGCAAAAATCTATACACACATTGTTATGTGACCCTAGTTTCTCTCCCTGTAATGTGACAGCACGCTCTTCCTTTCCACCCCGAATTTCCTGTGTGCATTCAACCAGCTCCTATTCCTTTTTTGCCTTCTCGTCTTGTCTCCAGGCAGGAGCTGTCCATTTAGTCTCCTGCATCTACTTGAGCTAAGAATCACTGCCTTCACGAGTATCATTTTATGTCTTGTAGTCCACCCAAATCTTTGTCTGAAGAATTAGGTTTGGGAATGGTTTCAGTTCTGGCCTAACAGAGAGTCCGGGGGCTATGTTTTCTGTGGCCCCTCCAGTCTCAGCCAGACCATTGAGTCTGGTCTTTTTACTAGAATTTGAATTTTGCACCACACTTTTCTCCTGTTCCATCAGGGACTCTCTGTTGTGTTCCCTGTCAGGGCAGTCATTGGTGGTAGCTGGGTACCATCTAGTTCTTCTGGTCTTAGGCTGATGTAGTCTCTGGTTTATGTAAGGCCTTTTGTCTCTTGGGCTAATATTTTCCTTGTGTCTTTGGTGTTCTTCATTCTCCTTTGTTCCAGGTGGGTTGAGACCAATTGATGCATCTTAGATGGCCGCTTGCTAGGTTTTAAGATCCCAGATACCACTCACCAAAGTGGGATGCAGAATGTTTTCTTAGTACAATTTGTTATGCTGATTGACCTACAAATCCCCTGAAACCAGGGTCCCCAGACCCTGTTCCTGCTACTCTGTCCCCGAAGTATTTGGTTGTATTCAGGAAACTTCTTAGCTTTTGGTTTAGTCTAGTGGTGCTGACTTCCCCTGTATTGTGTGTTGTCCTTCCCTTCACCTAAGAAAATTCTTGTCTACTATCTAGTTTATCTAGTTAGTGAATACCCCTCCCCCTCCCTCCCAACCCTCGTAACTGTCAAACCATTAAAGAATGTTTTCCTCTGTGTTTAAACCTTTTCTTGAGTTCTTATAATAGTGGTTTCATACAATATTTGTCATTTTGCAGCTAACTAATTTCACTCAGCATAATGCCTTCCAGATTCATCCATGTTATGAGATGTTTTGCAGATTCATCATTGTTCTTTATTGTTGAGTAGTAATCCATTGTGTGAATATATCATAATTTGTTTATCTATTTGTCCATTGATGGGCACCTAGGTTGTTTCCATCTTTTTGGTATTGTGAACAGTGTTGCAGTGAACATGGGTGCACATATATCTATTCCTGTGACAGCTCTTATTTCTCTGGGATGTATTCCAAGGACTGGAATTGCTAGATCATATGGTACTTCTATTTCTAGCTTTTTAAGGAAGCGCCAAATTGATTTCCAAAGTGGTTATACCATTTTACATTCCCACAAGAAGTGTGTAAGTGCTCCAGTCTCTCGAAATGTATTTTCTTGTGTTTTTTGGATTGATGCTATCCTTGTTGGGGTGAGATGGTATCTCATTTTAGTTTTGATTTGCATTTCTCTAACAGTGAATGATGGTAAGTATTTCCTTATGTATCTGTTAGCTGCCTGATTGCCTTCTTTGGCCAAGTGCCTGTTCATAGTCTTTGCCATGTTTTAATTGGGTTATTTGTCTTTTTGTTGTTGAGGTTTTGCAGTGTCTTGTAGATTTTAGAGATTAGACTGATTGAATTTGTCATAGCCAAAAATTTTTTCCCAGTCTGTAGGTTGTCTTTCTACTCTTTTGATGAAGTCTCTTGGTGAGCATAAATGTTGGATTTTTTAGGAGCTTCCAGTTGTCTAGTTTCTCTTCTGGTGTTTGTGCATTGTTAGTTATGTTTCGTATTCAGTTTATGCCACATATTAAGGCTCCTAGCATTGTCCCTATCTTTTTTCCATGATCTTCATCATTTTAGATTTTATATTTAGATCTTTGATCCGCTTTGAGTTAGCTTTTGTGCATGGTGTGACGTATGGGTCTTGTTTCATTTTTTTCACATGGATATCCAGTTATGCCAGCACCGTTTGTTAAAGAGACTGTCTTTTCTCCAATTAATGGATTTTGGGCCTTTGTCAAAAATCAGCTGCTCATAGGTGAATGAATTTATGTCTGGATTCTCAATTCTGCTCCATTGGTCTATGTATCTGTTGTTGTACCAGTATCAGGCTGTTTTGACTACCGCGGCGATATAATAGGCTCTAAAATCAGGGTAGCACTAGGCCTCCCACTTTGTTCTTTTTCTTCAGTAATGCTTTACTTATCCGGGGCCTCTTTCCAGTACATATGAAGTTGGTGATTTGTTTCTCCATCTCATTAAAATACGTCATTGGGGTTTGGATCAGGATTGCATTGTATCTGTAGATTGCTTTGGGTAGAATTGACATTTTCACAATGTTGAGTCTCCCTATCCATGAACAAGGTATGCTTTTCCACTTAATGTAGGTCTGTTTTGGTTTCTTGGAGTAATGTCTTTCAGTTTTCTTTATATAGGTTTTTTACGTGTCTCATTAGTTTTTTTTTATTAGGTTTATTCCTAGGTGTTTTATCTTCTTGGGGGATATTGTAAATGGTATTGATTTGGTGATTTCCTCTTTGAAGCTCTTTTTTGTTGACATAGAGGAATCCAACTGATTTTTGTATGTTTATCTTGACTCCTGATATGTTGCTGAAATCTATTAGTTCTGGTAGTTTTCTTGTGGCTTCTTTTGGGTTTTCTGTGTATAAGAGCATATCATGTGCAAAAAGAGATACTTTTCCTTCTTCCTTACCAATTTGGATGCTCTCTATTTCTTTTTCTAGCCTAATTACTCTGGCTAGGACCTTCAGCACAATGTTGAACAAGAGGGTGATAAAAGGTATCCTTGTCTGGTTCCCTTTGTCAAGGGGAATGCTTTCAGACTCTCTCCATTTAGGATGATGTTGGCTGTTGTCTTTGTATAAATTCCCCTTATTATGTTGAAGAACTTTCCTTCTATGCCTATTTTGCTGAGAGTTTTTATCATGAATGCGTGTTGATCTTTGTCAAATGCCTTGTCTGGGTCAATTGATAAGATCATGTGTTTCTTGTCTTTTCTTTAGTTTATGTGATGGATTACACTGATTGTTTTTCTAATGTTGAACCATCCCTGCATACCTGGTATGAATCCCACTTGATCATGGTGAATTTTTTTTTTTTTTTGATATGTTGTTGAATTCTATTGGCTAGAATTTTGTTGAGGGTTTTTGCATCTATGTTCATGAGAGATATTGTTCTGTAGTTTTCTTTTTTTGTGGTGTCTTTACCTGGTTTTGGTATCAGCGTTATGCTGGCTTCATAGAATGAGTTTGGGAGTATTCCACCCTTTTCTATACTCTGAAATACCTTAAGTAGTAGTTGTGTTAACTCTTCTCTGAAAGTTTGGTAGAATTCTCCAGTGAAACTGTCAAGGCCTGGGCTTTTTTGTGTTGGGAGTTTTTAAATTACCTTTTCAATCTCTTCTTTTGTTATAGGTTTATTTAGTTGTTCCACCTCTGTTTGTGTTAGTTTAGGTAGGTAGTGTGTTTCTAGGAATTTGTCCATTTCCTCTAGGTTTTCCAATTAGTTAGAGTACAATTTTTTTTTTAGTATTCTGTTATGATTCTTTTAATTTCAGTTGGTTCTGTTGTAATGTCACCCATCTCATTTCTTATTCAGGTTATTTGCTTCCTCTCCTGTTTTTCTTTTGTCAGTTTGGCCAGTGGTTTATTGATTTTGTTGATCTTTTCAAAGAACCAGCTTTTGGTCTTGATAACTCCTTCCAATTATTTTTCTGTTTTCTATTTCATTTAATTCTGCTCTAGTTTTTATTATTTGCTTTCTTCTGGTGCCCGAGGGCTTCTTTTGCTGCTCTCTTCCTATTTTTTTGAGTTGTAGGGTTGATCTTTTGATTTTGGCCTGTTTTCTTTTTCAATGTGTGTGTTTTTTGCTGTAAATTGACCTCTGAGTACTGCTTTTGCTGTATCCCAAAGGTCCTGGTAGGATGTGTTTTCATTCTCATTTGATTCTGTGAATTTTTTAATTCTACCCTTAATTTCTTCTATAACCCAGTATTTTTTGAGCAAGATATTGTTCAGTTTCCATATGTTTGATTTTTTTCTTGCTTTTTCTGTTACTAATTTCTACTTTTGTGGCTTTATGGTCAGAAAAGATGCTTTCCAATATTTTGATGCTTTGGATTCTGTTAAGGCTTGCTTTGTGGCCTAATATGTGGTCTATTCTGGAGAATGTTCCATGTGTGTTGGAAAAGAAAGTATACTTGGCTCTTGTTGGGTGGAGTGTTCTGTATATGTCTGTGAGGTCAAGTTGGTTGATTGTGGCATTTAGATCTTTCCTGTCTTTACTGAGCTTCTTTCTGGATGTCCTGTCCTTCACCAAAAGTGCTGTGTTGGTTTCCTACTATTATTGTGGAGCTGTCTATCTCTCTTTTCAATGCTGTTCGAGTTTGTTTTGCATACTTTGAAGCCCTGTCATTGGGTGCATAAATATTTATTATGGTTATATCCTGCTGGTGTATTAACCCTTTAATTATTATATAGTGTCCTTCCTTATCCTTTGTGATGGATTTAACTTTAAAGTCTATTTTGTCAGAAATTAATATTGCCACTCCTGCTCTTTTTTGATTGTTGTTTGCTTGATATATGTTTTTTCCATCCTTTGATTTTTCATTTGTTTGTGTCTTTAAGTCTAAGGTGTGTCTCTTGTAGGCAGCATATAGATGGATCGTGTTTTTTTCTCCATTCTGCCACTCTCTGTCTCTTTATTGGTGCATTTAGTTGGTTTACATTTAGCATAATTATGGATAGGTATGAGTTTAATGCTGTCATTTCGATGTCTTTTTTTGTGTGTTGTTGACAGTTTCTTTATTCCAATTAATTTTCTGTGCTGAGTCATTTTTTCTTTATGTGTTTTCTTTTCCTATTTTGTATTTGCTGAATCTTTATGTTTTTCTTGTTTTTTATTTTGATGTGTAGGATTGTTAGTTTCCTTTGTGGTTACCTTAATATTTATCCCTGTTTTTCTAGGTTTAACCCCATCTTTTGTTTCTTTGTATCGCCTTGACTTCCTCTCCATATGAAAGATCTATGACTACATTTTTTAATCCCTCTTTTTTGTTTTAATGTTGTCATCTTTTACATATTGACACCTCTGTATCCCTATTTTCAGTGTTTTAGCTTTGATTTAGATTTGTAACTTCCCTATCTGGGTTTGTATCTGGTTCCTCTGTCCTATATTCTAGTCTTGGGCTATTATCTGATGTCTTTCAATTTCTAGCAGGAGGACTCCCTTTAGTATTTCTTAAAATTTTGGTTTTGTTTTTGCAAATTCCCTAAACTTCTGTTCATCTGGAAATGCCCTAATTTCACCATCATATTTGAGAGACAATTTTTCTGGATATATAATTCTTGGCTGGCAATTTTATTCCTTTAAGGCTTTATTTATATATGTCATCCCATTGCCTTCTTGCCTGCATGGGTTCTGCTGAGTAGTCTGAGCTTAGTTTTATTGACTCTCCTCTGTAGATGACTTTTCGCTTATCCCTAGATGCTCTTAAAATTCTCTGTTTATCTTTGGTTTTGCCAAGTTTGATTATGATGTGTCTTGGTGACTTTCTTTGGGGCTCTACCTTGTGTGGGTTCGATGAGCATCTCGGGTAGCTATCTTCTCATCTTTCATGATATCAGTGAAGCTTTCTGCCAAAAAATCTTTGGCAATTCTCTCTGTATTTTCTTTTATCCCTCCTGTTCTGGTACTCCAATCACTTGCAAGTTATTTCTCTTAATAGAGTCCCACATAATTCTTAGGGTTTCTTTCTTTTTCTTTTTTTTTAATTCTTTTATCTGATTTTTCCTCAAATAAGTTGGTGTCAAGTGCTTTATCCTCAATCTCACTAATTCTGACTTCCATAGCCTCAATTCTGCTCCTATGACTTTCTGTTGAGTTGTCTAATTCTGAAATTTTGTTGTTAATCATCTGAGTTTCTGTTAGCTGTCTATGGATTCTTGCAACCTGTTAAATTTGTCATTGTGCTCTTCTATGATCTTCTTAAGTTCCTCTATTGCTTTATCTGTGTATTCCTTGGCTTGTTCTGCCTTTTGCCTTATCTCCTTCCTGATCTCTTGGAAGCGTTCTGTAAATTAATCTTTTGTATTCTACCTCCAGTTATTACAGGAAGTTATCTTCCTCTGGAAGATTTCTTGAGTCTTTGTTTTGGGAGCTTGCTGAAGCCATCATACTCTGCCTCCTTATGTGATTTAATGTTGACTGTTGTCTCCAGGCCATCGGTAAGTTATTATATTTATTTATTTTATGTTTGCTTACTGTGTCCTAGCTTCTTGTTTTGTTTTGATATGCCCAAAGAGGCTCCTTGTGTGAGCTAGTTTGATTTTTGGCACCTTTGAAGCTCTAATGTCCTGTCACCACGTGTTTAGATTTGTTACTAGGTATGTGAGCCCAGGAGTCCATTTCCTTCTCTTGTATGAATTCAGCTCAGGTGTCCAGATAGTCAGTCACCAAGTGTGTGTGCAGGCCCTTACCTCCAGTCCTAGATGGGCAGGAGGGATTGAAGTAAGCATAGGTATCTGGCTGCAGTAGCGGGTCACACACTAAGCAAGGCAGGAGGCTGATGGCTGCCCCTGAGTGTCTGGGAGGAAAGCGTGTCCCTGTTCCCTAGAGTGCATAGGTGAGTGAGTTTTACAGCTGGACTACAGGCACCCAGTGAAGTTGGCTGTAAGGACTGGGAGGTACCACTTATTCTCAAACCCCTGTTGTAGGTGGCTAGGTGGAGTGGGTGGAGCCACCTGTCCTCAGGCCCCTGATATGGTCAGGTGAGGACCCTGCTTAATGGAAAGAGCGGTATCAAATGTCACAGACCTGCCACTCCACCATATAGGTGATACAGTGAAGTTAGGCTTCAGGTATATACCATGTTTTACTGTGCTAATGAGGGCCTATGCTACTGAAATGTGCACAACTGGTCTATGCAGGGGCGAAAGGCATTCAAAGTCCTCGGGCCCCTTATGCCTGTGCCTAGGCAAAGGAGCTGTACCTGCCCTGAGTTCCCGGCTTAGGAGAGCTGGCAAATTGTTTTTTCATTGCTGCTCCCAGGCCAGGAGAATGACTCAGGGCCTGTGATGGGCTTTAATTCTGGCCCAGGGGAAGTGGCAATTTGCAATTGCTAAAGCTGGCCCGAACATTATTGCATTTTATTATCAGTATCTTTATAAATCCAATCTTTGTCTTTGGGGGTTGGAAACACTACATATAAACTTAAAGACATATTTTAATGCATACATACATACAAAAATACACAAACCATAAAAATTTACTCTGATGAAGAGTTGGATGATGCTGGTATTTTGTCAGTTGTGTTAATAACACCACTTGTGGAAGGTTCTGGATCATCTGGATTATCCCTGGGAATGCGGATGGCATTTCTAGTCAGAAAACTAGTGAAAGTTGTCTGTGTGGTCCTTTTTTTCCCCCTTCATATATTTAGGGGTAACATCTCACTGCTTCCCAAATCTGCCTGTCAACTTTAACAAAGTGATGAGTTATTTGGGTCCATGTTTTCAAGCAACTAAAACTCCTGATTTAATTTAGAAAAAAAACTCCAGCTAGTTGTTTCACTGTAAAATTTTTTCGACAACTTCTCTCCTTTCTATTCCATCTTGTCCAGCTTATCCTTGAATTTTTGGCCACTTCAAGATTGGTGCTTCCTGCTTCTCTAGTTATATGCATGTTATATAAGCCAAATCTGTGTACGAAGTGGTAAAACCAGCCCTTGCTGGCACTGAAGTACTAGCAGTAGTCTTCTCCTTGCTGTTACTTCAGGTTTTCAAAAAGGCTGTGTGCGTTCATTTGAATCTTCGGTAAACTCACAGGAATCCTCTTCTGGATTTGGTCTTCTATCCAAATCATCAACAGCTTCTCCGTCTCCTGGTCTGTCCCTTGTTTCTTGTTTGTTAAAATTGTCAATTTTATGCCAATTGCTCCTTTAGCTGCTTCCAAAACTCCTATTCTTATCCTTAACGATTGTTGAAATGGTTGAATGAGATAGTCCTTCCTCACGTGCTATTTCACTTATTTTCTTTTCATTGTCATAGGCCTTAATGATCCTCATCTTTATATTGACACAATGACTGCAACAATGGGGCAATGTTTTGTTCTATTGTACATAGGATCACTATGAGTCAGAATTGATTCAACAGCACCTAAGAATAACACATAAGCTGTACAGGTGTTACAGTTAGAGAAACTTGAACAGCGTGGCTTCAAATTAACCACTGATGATTCTGATGGTATGAATCACTGAATAAGATCACACTATAGGCCTGGCCTACAATGAAGTAGGCGTCGGTGTGGTAACAATGAAGTTAGAGTTGTGACTGCTATTGGACACGTGTGCAGTTCAATTGTTGTTTGTCATTAGAGTTGAACTTTGCCCAACTTTCTATCCATTACGACTCCCAACACTGACACCAGCTTCATTGTAGACAGGCCATATCCTGCTATTTGGCAGTGTTGTGAAGAGTAAATCATAAAATTGAACATCTGCAAGTGAGTTTCTGAGAACAATAACGTCAGCAAATTACATGCTGCAATACTGTATGTAGTACATATTACTAATGATACCCAAACAAAACCAAACCTTCTGCTGTCGAGTCAATTCCAAAGCATAGTGACCCCATAGGGTTTCTAAGGCTGTAAATTTCTACAGTAATGATAAGATGTGCATTAAAAAAAAAAGGACAGCGGTAAGTGTGGCTAGTCATAACTCGAATACATAGTAAGTTGGAGAGTACCTGTATACCTAACAGGAAACAGCACTATAAGTAGAGACATTACAATTCTAGGTGAGACGCAGTAAGGACTTGAAGTAACTCAGCAATAGTGGATCTGGGAGAAGAAGACAAGTAAGATGTATATTAAGGATATGAGCTCAGCCATTCTTTGGATCAGGGGGCTAATGGGGGAGTGCAAGATGATCTAGAAGTTATCTGATGTTTCTCCCATCACAACGTTCCTCCCTGCTTTTTTTTTTCCTTGAAGACCACTTCAGTTTTCCTTTAAGGAATTACTTCTCCCCCATGCTCAGTTTATTTCTTGATTTCATTCATCCAAGGTATGTGAATATGACTCAAAAGTTCTACCTTTCTCACCACAGTGACTGGTCCAGGGAGTAGACCACTAAACTAAGCTAGTCTGACAAGACCAGGACTCTTACTTGAAACTGTTAGGAAAGGGAATTTTTTTTCATTGGAATTGAAGTTGGAAGGGTGTAAACTTGGCATGCCCAGCCTAGAATGGAGCAGCAATGGAGAAGAGCTGAGATGAGGAAGGGAGCAGGAGAATAATTGTATCACATGATTTAGCTGGTTCCAGTCATACTTAAAGATAAAATCTGCTTTTAGATTTTCCAATTAAGTGATAACAATAAATTATGTGTTCTAGTCAAGGCAGCCCAAGTTGAATTTCTTTCACTTGCAAATGAAATTGAAATTTTATTGAATATAGATGATTCCCAGATTTTGCCTTGGGCAATTGGGTGGATTAAACAATGTGGGAAGCACAGAGGAGGTACAGGCTTGGAGCACATCGAGTCTGGATTACTTGTGGGGCATGTGGGTGAAGATGTCTGGTAAACACTTGGATAAATAAGTCTGAAATTTAAGAGACAGATAAGAGCTGGAAAAACAGGTTTTAATCCATCAGGTTTTGTGATTAGGGAAGAGTTTGTTTCTTCCTTTTGTTGTGAGAGGGTATTCCCATGGCAGGCACTAGCATGCATTTATAAACTAAAGGGAAAATTGTAAACAAATAATACTGCGTGTAGGATTGTTTTGGGGTGACTGTATTTCTTTGTTCTGTTGGTATTCATATGTGTCACATTATTGATATGAGTAGCACTATCAGGTAATTAAATTGATTTAAATGATAAAGTCATTGATTTTCCATCCTAGGGGAAAAAAAAAACATATATATATATAGAAAAGTATCCTGATTTTTTTTTTCTTAAGGGACATAATAATACATATGCTTTTATAAATAAGGAAAAAAAACGTGGTCAGTCTGACGGTTTTTAGGGTGGATGTAAATAAATGGGTAGAAAACATGATTTTCTAATTTGATGTTTATAATAATATAGTGGTTTAAATTTGAGAAAATGAACAGGTTATACCAGCCCTCGTTCCCAAGTCCAGCCAATGACCATGGATGGTATAGCTTAGTGGTTCACAAGCATTGGTCCCTGGGAAGTGTGGCATCTGAATCACCTAGGGCTCTTTTAAACCCACAGGGTTTTGGATCCCACCCCCAGTGATTCTGACTCTGCAAGTGTGTGTGTCTGGGAACCTGTGTGTTTGCTCTCAGGTGATTGATGTTTAGCCAGGCTTGGGAATTACTTGGTATTGCAAGAGATGTAGATGCAGTCTCAATTGTGTGTGTCCTTAGGCAGGCTATTTGAGCTCTTAGTTTCCTCGTCCTTAAACTGAGGTGGTTGAAGTCTTTAAGGTCTCTTCCTCCTCTAAAGATACCTTCATTTCTTTTTTTCAGTGAACCAGTTTTTTTCTCCCATTCTTCATTTGTAACTTTTATAAAGCACTTCTCCTACTTCATAAAGGGGATAAAAGAGATAAAATTCAAACCAGTGTCTCGCAGTCTTTCTGACTGCCAACAGGATGACAGTTTTAGGAATGTCTCGGTTTAGTGCTGTGTAGTGGTGATGATAGTGAACTATGTTGTGTATAATTTAATCCTTAAGTGTGCAAAAACTAATACTTTCTATACAATTAAAATGATAAAATGGTGAGCAGAATTTTCTCTATTTTTTATTGCTTATTGTGCTATTTGCCCAGGATAAAGTGTAGCATTTTTTTTCTCCTTTCCTTTGAAAATCAAGTTCATGCAAAGTGACAGGTTTAGAACATATTTCTAAATCAAAGAATGACCATTATAGGACTTGATCGTACACGTTACTTCCCTAACTACCATTTATTTGTGCTAAAATTGGCTACATTCCTGATGATAATTCTGCAAGACAGCAGTAGGATATGACTTGCCTTCCCACTGTTTGATATAAATCTCCACTGATAGGAATTGAGTTCAGCTGCAGTGAACTTAAATGCTAATGTTGAAAACATAAGGCAGCCTGCTGTTTCTTTTATACCAGAAAGTTTTAACTTCTATAGTCTTCTGTATCCCCTACCCCTCCCACCTTAGGTTAAATCAAATTAGAACGACTCCGTTTCTGTCTGAAGGGTGAAATGTGCAAGCTTGATTTACATAACTCAAAATGAAAATGGAAAAGGGAATTAATCATAAGGATGGGCGTACCATTCTTGTCCTTGAATAATACACCGTAACAATCATGGGAAGAAGGTCGGTGCAGTACCATTTATCAGGTGACCAACCAGTATTAAGCCCCCACTCTGCTCCCAGTGCTGTATAAAGCACTCTAGGGTCTAGAAAATAATATTAACTGTCAAAATGATAATAACAGCATTTACTGAGTGCTCACTGTGTGCCAAGCATTGTAGTAAGCACTTCACTGTTATCTCATGGAAAAATTGGGATACTGGGTACCTATTACTATTCCAGGAGCCCTGGTGGCATAGTGGTTAAATGTTCATTTGCTAACCAAAAGATGGGCAGTTTGAATCCACCAGCTGCTCCTTGGAAACCCTATAGGGCAGTTCTATTCTGTTCTATAGGGTAACTATGAGTTGGAATTGACTCAAGGGCAACAGGTTTGGTTTTTATTACTATTCCAATTTTATTGATGGGGAAACTGAGGCTCAGAGGTTTATAAAAAAAAATTGCTGAAGGATTCCAGAAGCCAGAATTTAAACACAGGTGCCCGTACTCTTGGCCTTTTCATGACTCCTGACTTTAAAGAGTTTACAGTTTAGTTGGGAACACAAGGAATAAAGTTCTTCGGGGAAAAGCCCAGCATTTTAAGGTATCATAAAACAACTGGAATCAGGCTTGTTTCCTGATCATAAGAGATATGAACAGTTGAAAGTATAATTCTAAAGTGGGAGCATAACCCAAGTTAAAGAAAAAGCAAGGATGGGAAAGAAGAGTGAGTTCAATTATACAACACTTACCTGGTTCCCACCTAAGACTATTCCCCCAAGCTTACAAAGATGGACTTTTCTCATATTAATTCTTACCTGACTTAGTTGATCCTGGGAAGTCCCTAATATTGGGTGTGCATGATTCTTAGATGTTAATATGGCTGACGTGCTGAACTTGAAAGGGAAGTGAAGTAAGATTGGAGTGGCAGGCAGAGGCCAAATGTGCAGGCAGTTTAAGGCATCACAAGGAATTTGGTCTGTATCCTAATGGGGTAAGTCAGTGACATGTTTAGGATTGTGTTTTGGCATGATTATTCTGGATGTTGGGTGTTGAAGGAGTTGCAAAAGTAACATATGTGAGTGATGATAGTGGTTTAAACGTGAGTTAGGATGAAATGAATTAGCATATTTTGGGAAGTATTTAGAAAACAGAAGCTATGTATTTCTGGTTTATGCCTTCATCACTCTTCTAACGCTGCCTTTTCTGGTCGTAGTCACTTAATATTGCCGAGTCTATAGATACTTTTTGTTTTATTTGATAGTATTCCAGATAGTTGACCTCTTTACTTTGGTGTCATGATTCTTTCCTTTTCCTTTTATGTACTTCCTTCCTTTTTCACTCTATTTTTGACATATTTTGGACTAGAGTTGGGGAAAAGAGAAAGAAAAAAGTATATGGCCCTAAGATGTATTGGGAAGTCAAATTGAAAAGTATTCTTGATGGATTAGATGCAATCCATCTTTTTAACCTACCCTTTCAGCATCTTTTCAACTATTTTTCTTCCTTTTAAACAACCTTAAATGTTGGAGGCCTTCAGGGTTGATCCTGGGATTGCTTCCCTTTTCTTTCTAGAGTGTCATGTCTACACTGGTTTTCAAGGTGCTTTTATTGTCTGTATGCCACTGACTCACAAATTCGTATGTCAAGCCTAGGCTTCTCTTTGAAGCTCTAGGTATGTAACTCCAACTGCCTACTTGACAAATCCATTTGGGAATCTCACAAACATTTCAAACTCAACCCATCTAAAACTGACTTGTTGGTTCCTCACATCTCCCCTAAATCTATTTGTCTTCTGCACTTCAATCAGTAACATAACATCTACTCAGATATTCAAGTGAAAAGTCTAGAATGTTCTTTGATTTCTCTCTTTTCTTTAAGGCCTGCATCCAATCCATCAAGAATACTTTTCAGTCTGACCTCTCAGTACATCTTAGTGCAATTTAATTTTTTTCTTTCTCTTTGCCCCAATTCTAGTCCAAGCAGAGTTGTCTCTCAACCCATTTCCCCCCCTTGTATTTCCTGTTTTTCACTTTGTAATTTCTTATTTGTTTGTTTACTTGTTTAGTGACCATTTTCCCCACTAAACTGTAAGTTCCATGAGAACAGAGACTTTGACTGGTTTGCTCCCCATAGTTCCTAAGACAGATGATAGATCCAATAAATATTTGTGGAATGAATTAGTAAATGAATGACAGAGAAAGGAGAAAAGGGAGTTAAAAATCATTCCCAGATTTCTGATTTGGATATTGGGCTCTAGGTTATACCATTTATGAAGGTAGGAAACATTTAAGGATGAGTAAGTTTGGAGAGAATAAGTTGAGTTTTTTATTAAACATGTTGAGTTTGAAATACCTGCAAGACCCTAAATGAGATGTCCAATGGTCCAATGGGATATATGGAACTGGAACTTAAAAGGCAGTTCTGATTTAGAGATATACCTAGACTTCAAAGTCATCAGCCTAAGGATGGTACTTGAAGCCATAGGAGGGTAAGTTCCTATAGGTGAGAATAGAAGAGTGCCCCTATCAGAGTGCAGAGAAACATCAAAATTATAGAACTATAGGACCAGTAGAAGATGAGAAGTACCAAAGTGGTAGGAAGAGAACTTGGGAGCATGTGCTGTCAAGACAAAAAGAGAATTTCAAGTAGTGTCACATGCTGCTGGGAGATTAAAAAAAAAAGACTGAAAAGTGACCATTGGATTTAGCAACATGGGGGACAGCAGTGATCTTGGTGAGCATTTTCTGTGCAGAATGAAGTAGAAATCCATATTTAAAGGGCTTGAGGAATGAGAAGGAGATGAAGAAGATGGGGTAGAAATTCATTTAGGAGAGGCAAGAAAGAAGAAGAAAACATTGCTGGTTGGAAGGTTGGATGGAGAGTTCATGGTTTTTTTTTTTTTTTATTAAGGTAGAAGAGACTTGAGTATGTTAAATGCTGTCCATGAAAAACAAAACAACAATAGGGAGTGAAAGGATAACTGATACTGATACATTGAGAAGAGAGAGATAAAGACCAGTAGAACCACGTATCCCAGAATGTTGGAGGAGATAGAAACCAGAATGCAAGTGGAAGGAGTGGCTGTACTCTAGAGGATGGTACCACCTCTGTTCTAACAGGAGAGAAGGCAAGGAGAGAGGGCATGTGCCATTGCAGGCTGATTTGCGGATTTAATAAAAATTGGGAGAGCCCCATCTGATGGCTTCCACTTTGTCTTTGAAGGAGAAGAAGAGGTCTATTCCACTTTCCTTGGATCCCTAAAAGGCACTTGTCCTTAGGAAAGACTACTCTAAAACATTCTATACAGCCAGGTCCTATTGAAATACTTCCTTTCAGTGATGGTCCAGAAATGAGCCTATTGCTGGAGTTTCCCTCAATTAATGGCTTTATCACCCTTTGGGCAGACCTTCAGAGAATCGTGGCCAGTGCGATATATTCATGGATGGGTTCCTGTCATTCCCAAGACTGATATAAAATTGTCTATTTATTATTCATTTGTTACTTTTTCTTTTTACGGCTACTTTGCATTTCACCTTCTTGTTTATTGCTAGGCATGATGAGCTAGAGCTGAAATACTTGGTATAATAGTTCCAAATTATATTATCAGTGTACTTTTGATGCCTCTAGATAATTAATGCTGAAATTCAGAGCCAGCGGTGGTAACAGGAACCAGAAAACAATTTTAAGCATAATGCAATATGCTTAATAATTGGTTCAATCTTTTCTTTTCCCCTCCTCTGCCTAATAATCAACTTTATTTTTACTTGCTATGCCAAAGACTGCTTGGGGAAAAAACTTGTTATGTAACAAGCCCCTCCTTGACCCTGTCTAAGTCGAAAAGGCAATTTACCTGTTCAGGCAGTGACTAGGAATCCCTGGCAATATTGTAGTCATAGCTTTTCTATTTCCATTTTGGAAATAACAGTGACTACAACATTACTCAACTCTTTGGAGACCTGAGCTGCTGCATCAGCTGTCCTCTTACATTGGTTTATTGCATGACCATTAAACAACTTCGAAAATCAGAATTTCACTGTTAATAATTAAGTAATTAGGGAGTTATGAGCTTTGACAAGAGTTCCTCATCTTTTGATCCCTACAGGGAAAATAAAAACAACAAAGAGGAAGTTAATATACTGAATTCACTAACTGGTTTTCAAGTCTTGCAAATGCTCTGCCATTGCAATTTCAGGGAGTGATAGACCAGGCATTGCAGAAATGAATTATTTTTCCCCTAGTCTTCCAATTGCATGTTTTATCAGAAATCTTTTCTCTCTCATCCCATAGATAAATATGTCACACATGGGGGCCCTTTGGGAATTCCCCATATTCAACCAGAGGTTTTCAGAGCACAGAGAATCCTCTTTGAATGTCAATAGAGTTTGAGGAATGGTGAACAGTGTAAGAATTGGAAACTAAGAAAAACCTTAGAACATTTTTTCTGTCTTGAAGTTGAACAAGCTTGGAATCAGTCTGTAACTTGTCAGCTTGCTCTTCTCTGAGGCTCAGTTTCTCACTTGCATAAAAAGAATATTGCTTCAACTTATGGTGATGGTTGATATGTTTGTCCATCGTTCTGGCTCTTGTGTTAATTCACCTCAATGAGGGTTTCTCTCATTTTTGCTGAACCTCTATTTTACCAAACATGATGTCTTTTTCTGGTAACTGGTCTTTCCTGATGTCCAAAGCAAGCAAGCCTGAAGTCTTAACATCTTCGCTTCTGAGGAGCATTCTGATTGTATTTCTTCTAAGACTGATTTGTTCTTTTTTCTGGCAGTCCATGGTGTAGTCAATATTCTTTGCCAGCACTACAATTAGAATATAGTATCAATTCTTTTTCTTTGTTTCCTTTTTGAAAATAAGGAAGGCGGAATAAAAAGGATAATAACACCAATTTCAAGGGGACCTGGAGATTAAATAAAACAGCACATATACCTAACTAAAGCATGCTATTCATTTTTTCCTACATACTCCTTGTCCTGTCCTGCCTGTCTGCCTTCTCTGGCTTCAAATCTTTCCACTGTCTCTGCTCAGTGAAATCCTCCCCTTAGCAAAGGCCAGTGCTAGTGCTTCTTGTTGTTCCAGGAAGCCTCATCCCCGACCCCAAGAATTTCTCCCTTCGGAAACTCCTAGAGCAATTTTTCGTTCTTGCTTTGGCCATGTCTGGAATGTTCTTCCCGAGGTCCTCACCTCCTACCCATCCCTTGGATCTCAGCCCAAGGGTCACTTCCCTGACTGTAGAGTTTATATCAGGGGCCTTTGGTGTATGTTCTCCATCCATATTGCTATAGTCCTTAGTCTGATCATTTGATTAATGTTTGTTGCCTACTCAGAAGAATGGAGGCCCCTTGAGTGCAAAAATTATGCCTGTTTTTTTTTTTTGTTTGTTCTATTCTCAGTGTCTGGCCGAGTACTTAGCCAGAGAACCCTTGCATGAAACCTACTGAAGACATTTTAAGTACTGGTGTCATTTGGTGTGGAGTTGGCCTCCAACTTATGGCAACCCCACGCACAGTGGAACAAAACACCGCCCAGTGCTGCGCTATCCCCAGGATAGGTTGCGGATCTGACTGTTGTGATCCATAGGGTTTTCACTGGCTGATTTTTGGAAGTAGATTGCCAAGCCTTTCTTCCTAATAGTAGGTATCTGTATAGGTGACAGAGGGTAGATGACTAAGGCCACTCCAGGTTTAGTAGGAGTGTTTTCATTTTAGTAAACAAAACACATGGCGGTAGGTTACCAAAACCTTGATTTTTCAGATCTCATTCAAAAATGACAAGATTTTTTTTTTCAAGAAAAAGCGTGCTTAAAGCAGAGATTAAAATATAAATGCTTTCAACAACAAAAACAAAAGCTGTCCCCTCCACCCCCACGTTTCATGTTTCCCATAAAATGGCCCTTCTCTGGAGATATAATTTCCTCCCTTCACTATCTTTCTTTTAAATTGCCCAATCAATCAGAAGGGGGATTTGTGCCCCACCTGTGGCGAGACGTTTTAAAGAGACAAGACATTTGATTGCTATGTTTAGATTTATGGGTATTGAGATGACCCTGAAGATTAAATGAAGAAGCAACTGTGAAAGAGAAGCTGAAACAGGGAGAAAATTGATTTTTAAGTTGAAGACATATTGGTGTTGAGAGGTTTAAATGAGGAGATAGGTCAGAATGATAAGGCGCAGGTGGGGGTGGGGACACCCTGAGGGGAAGTCACATTGTTTAATTGTCACTGGTGTAATCCCTGTTGACCTTCAGGAAGCTCTGAGAGTGATGATATCATGAGAGTAGAGTTTTTAAAATCACATTTAGTGAACACCTAATCAGAGCTACAGATGGGCTTTAGATTTGATCCTCCTGATGCAACTGAATTAAGACAGGGTAGAAGACAGATAATAAAGAGTGACTATGAGATGAAATTCCTCAGAGTTATTTTTCAAGATGCGAGAGGCAGCAGGAATATATTGCTGGCTAAAACAAAAGAAATTTAATCAGTGGAGATAAAAATACGATTTTTTTTTTCCAAAGGAATGTCTTTGAAACTTCCCCCGAATTTAGAAGTTTCTTTAAAAAAGATCTACTCCTGCATATCTGAAATCAATTTATTTCTGCTTTCTTCTAGGTCACTGGGATCTCATCTTTTCTTTTAGATTTTGCACTGTAATACCATTCTTTTCGACCTTTTCCCCATCATTTTTTGGTAACTTCAAAAACACCTCTCAAGGACTGATTATTAAACTTCAGCGGCATTCAGTGGATGTCCTGAGTACTTGCTCTTTACGCACTGTTCTTACATATTTTCTTGGATTTATATTATAGGTTCTGCCCTCAATATAATTTAAAGGAATTTTGTAGGTACAAAGTACATTCATGAAATAATGAATTGAAAATTAAATCATTGAGGCATCAAGCGTCTTAGGAGTTCAAAAGAAGGGAGAGGGTTCCCTCTGGGTTGGGTGATTAGGGCAAATTACATGAAAGAGATGAGACTGAGACCAAGAGTTGGAGAATGGAAAGGACATGGAGAGTGGAATGTTGGGGGGGGGAATAGACTAGAAAAATCATGGAGCCCAAGTTGGGCATGGGGGTGTGGAATGGTTACTGAGGAGGTTTATGAGATTAGAAACTAGTTATTAAGGAGGAGTGTAGATCACTTGAAGTATAACCTGTGGAATTCAAGTAACTTTGTGATAAAAGGGAATTATGTGTTCTGGGAACATGATTGTCTTAGTTATCTAGTGCTGCTATAACAGAAATGCTACAAGTGGGTAGCTTTAGCAAACAGAAATTTATTTTCTCACAGTTTAGGAGGCTAGAAGTCCAGATTTAGGGCACAGGCTCTAGGGAAAGGCTTATTGTCTGTTGGCTGTGGGGGAAGGCCCTTGTTCCTTGATTCCTTGGCAGTCTTCACGTGGTGTGGCTTCTATCTTCTCCCGTGTCTGCTTGCCTCTCTATGTGTAATCTGCTCTTCTTTATCTCAAGAAAGATTGACTTAAAACATACCCTACGCTAGTACTGTCTAGTTATCAAAACAAAGAAAACCCATTCCTAAATGGGATTACAACCACAGGTATAGAGATTAAGATTTACAACACTTATTTTTTGGAAACACAATTCAATCCATAACGATGACTATATCATTGTCAAATCATTATATATTGCATTTATATTTTCATGTATTGCATGAATGGAAGCACTGGGTCCTACAATTGTACTTCTTTGTTCTCATCCTTGAAGCTCCCCCCGCCCGCCCCATGATTCACAAAGCACTTTGCTGAACATAAAGCTCCATCACAGTGCTTAATTAATATGATCCAATTTTTCTGGGGGAAAATAGCAAACTTTGTTTCTGAGAACACCCTTGCTACTAGATAAACAGGCTAAAGAGACTAATATCTGGCCTTTCACATGAGGAATGGAGATTACAAAGGAATCCTATTAATGAGTGCAGATGGGAGTAAAATTATGGAAGAGTTTAATACTAGATTGTTCTTTAGAAGATGAAGTAAAGACATTTGGATAATAAAAAGATAGCAAGAATGATATAAAAGTATCTCCTGATATATAGGAGATGAGCAGGGACAAAGGATTTACATTTAGTAATATTACAAAAAGGATAATGAAGCTTATTCAAGCATTAGATTTTAAATCACATGAAACTGGAGTGGTAAAGAATAAGAGGATAAAATGTAATGTATCTAGAGGCTGTATGAATTGTTGAATAAGTGAAATACTGGATTGAGAATCTAAAAAGTTCACA
Source organism: Loxodonta africana (assembly GCF_030014295.1). Taxonomy (NCBI): domain Eukaryota; kingdom Metazoa; phylum Chordata; class Mammalia; order Proboscidea; family Elephantidae; genus Loxodonta; species Loxodonta africana. The sequence continues at coordinate 34,526,039 of NC_087345.1, read as the reverse complement.
ATCCTTCTGGAAACTCAGTTTTTCCATTTTAAAGTAATACCATAAAAATAGTGAGTGCCACCACCGTCATCACCACCTTCCTAGACAGCCCTTGGCTTGTGTGCTCTGAGGCTCCTTTCTTGCTCTTCCGTGTGGCTCTGTAGAGCAGGCAGCTGACCTCTGTATGTTGCCTTTCCTGGATTACAAGTCAGCTGGCCTTCAGCTGGGTTCAGCTGTAGAAGTACTTGCAGGAGATTGAGGCTGGGAGAAGCAGGTATTCCTTCCCCTTTCTCTCTGCCTCTGAGTCCCTGGGTGGTGCAAACTGTCAATGCTCTCATTAACTGAAGGGTTGGAGGTTTAAGTCTTGGCAATCTACTTCCAAAAAATCAGCCGTTGAAAACCCTAAGGAATATAATTGTAGTCTGACCCACATGGGGCTGCCATGAGTTGGAGGTGACTTCACAGAACTTGTTTCTCTCTGCCTCGGCTTCTCCTCCTCCGTCACTCTAGTTTCTTCAGGCAGCCCGCATCATTCTGGCTTCAGACAGGTGACACGGCCCCTGGGATCCAGAAAGACCCCCTTCTCTCCTTGTCCCTCCAGCCCAGGGGAAGAGGCTGCCTATGTTGCTAATCTCTCAGTTGCTTCAGTGTCCCCTTTGGTTATTCATCTTTTTTATCACCTGTGAAACCAGTGCCCTCCAGTATTAAATTCCCACTGTTTTAAATACTGTTTTATGGTTGGATCCTGACAGATGTGCTGGTTTTACGTGGATAGTACAAGGAATGAAATAATACAGTAGACAGCCTGAGATATCTGGAGAAAGGCAGGTATGCATGTTCAAATAATAATTTTTATTTGATACCTCATGAATCTAGAGTAATCATATTTAACACTACAGCTTTCACAGAGGTATAGCAGGACTTACTCATGGGATAAAAGTCTCTTGGTGACTCTGAAATTATCTCTAAGTATTGCTTTCTGGATTGTCACTAAAAACTTGATAAATTCCAACGTTCTGGAATGTATTCAATGTGCATAATGTGAAAGGGCCCCAGATAAATGTTTCTCAGTGTTAAATTTATTTTAACTCTCTTGACAAGGATTCTTTTCTTTTTGGTGGATAAGTTATTGCAGTGTTTCCGCTCTTGCCTGGTTGGTTTTGACAAAGAACAGAAGATCCTGGCATATGGAAGTATTTGTCTACCTCTGTGAATCAAGTATATTTCACAGCAGTTCCAGCATATTCTGAGATAATACTCTAAGAACTCTGTTAATCCGTTATATTCAAAGTCCTGATTCTGCTGGGAAGTCTATTTGGTTGATATTGACCCATAATAGTTAAACTCTGTTCTGGTCCTCTGATACTTGACTGTGTCCACCTCAGTTTTTCTTAAGTGTAGTTTAAGAAATGCACCTGGGGGTGGGCTTCAAAAATGCAAATGCTGTATCAGAACCTCGGAAAATAAGGCATGAAAAATTTGGATTTTAGTAAGATTTTTTCTTTCTCTCAAAGAGCCTAGATTGCACAAGCAGTTTGCAATCAGCTGCTAACCTAAAGATTTGTGGTTCAGACCCACCCAGTGGTGCCATAGAAGAAAGACCTGACAAACTTTTTCCATAAAGATTTCAGCCCAGAAAACCTTGTGAAGCAGTTCTATCCCATTTAACACACAGGGTTGTCGTGAATGGGGGGTCGACGCAACGATAGCTAGTAACGACTGTTTCTCTCACTCTTTGTCATCTTTTCTTTTCTCCTACTCAAGTTTGTGAAACACTGGGTACCAATAAACGCAAAATTTCCATCTGTCTGCATTTTATCTTTTCAGTGAGATCGATGGCATCCAGAGGAAGGTTTCTTGTCTTCTCCCAGCCTGTATCCCCCACAATGCTTAGCAGAGTTCCAAGCAATTAGTAAATGAGCCATAAGTATTTGTAGAACTGATTGGAATCATTTTATCACCCCAAATACAAGAAATAATAGCTTAAACATTGTCCTAATTAGAATGATTATTGTTTTTCTTTAAAAAATGAACAACACTAAAATAATTATTTGGCAAAACAAAGCTAAAGTTAAATTAAAAGGATAGAATGAGCATTAATAGAAAATCTGCAAGCATCGATGAAGCATTGAAGGATAATGATAATGGACATTATGAAATAGGAGTTTAAAAGGAGCAAATCATGCCAGACAAACCTGATTGCTTTCTTTTGATAGAGCTACAAGATCAGTAGATAAAAGTAATGTGAAATTGTAGATGCAATCTATCTCAATTTTGGTAAAGTGTCTGATAGTGTCACGTAAAATTTTCCATCTTGAATTAATTGAAATTGGCTTTGGTGTGAACCTCTTCTCATTGCTAGATGCAAGAAAGTCCACTAACATAAAGTAATGACTCATCTGTTGATAAGATATTTCAGAAATAAGGACCGTGCTTGCCTTCATTTACTCTCTTAGTGTTTGACTTGGAGACGGTATTTTAAATAAGTGTTGCATTAAAACTTGTTGGAATCACCAGGGAAAGAGAAATTACACCAAGCTGTGTTCAGATATCACATATATTATACCAAGATGTGTTCAGGTATCGCGTATATTTTATATGACTGAAACCTTCAGGTATCTAAATATTCTACCAACTTGCAAAGTTACGTTCACATATAGCCTTATGTAGGCTTTGTGAATATACAAGCATATGCCTGTTTCAGATGTACTTAGGGTTGCCAGATTTAACAAATAAAAATATGGGCAACCCTTTTGTTCTCAAACACAGGTGCCCAGGATATCATGATAATAATTGTATTATTATAATATATTATATTATTATAGTATTATTATATAGGATATAATATAGTGTATAGTATACTATAATAATACTAATAATTAGTATTATAATATAATACAAAATTATTATAATAATTTTGTAAATATTATCATGTTTACAAAAAACATGATAATAATTATAGTTAATCTCCTAGGGTTGCCAGGTCAATTCTTTTAGGCTGAATCTGCTTTCATGGACTGATACAAATGTCTAGTCTGAAATGAGATGACTGTCCAAGTATGATTATTGGGTGTCAATTAGAAATACCAGACTGGAAAAAAAGACATTGAAATTTTCCTTTTTCTGTCACTTTGAGGACAGTATCCAAATTGTTGCACTTTTAAAATTTCTGGAAAATTATAGGGATGTTTAAGTGCTAAAGAATCTGATTTATATGTTAGAAATATGAAAATAAATAAATATAAGAAAAATGTGTAGTTGATTGAAATAATAATGAAATGGGTATAGTATGTTGAGATATTTATCTATTGATATATAAAGGATATGAACACTACCGAATTGGTTGCCATGGTACATGAGTATTAAGGGATGACATTAAGAAAATGTAGACAGTGATACTGTGGTGAGCTATTTAAATTATAAAAACCACTTCTAAGAAACATTGTATGGTCTGCCTTTTGCTACATTTAAAATTAGATTAAAACCCAGCATATGCTTGGAAGGACTTTTAATTAGAGATGATAACTTTTTTTTTTTTTTAATTGTGCCTTAGGTGAAAGTTTACAGCTCAAGTTAGTTTCTTGTACAAACATTTTTATGCATATTGTTATGTGGCCCTACTTGCAATTCCTATAATGTGACAGCACACTCCACATTTCCAACCTGGGTTTCCTGTGTCTTTGAACCAGCTCCTATCCCTTTCTGCCTTCTCGTTCCGCCTCCGGACAGGCTGCCCATTTAGTCTCATGTACTTACTTGAACTAAGAAACACAGTCTTCATGAGTATTATTTTATGTTTTATAGTCCAGTCTAATCTTTATCTGAAGAGTTGGTTTAGGAACAATTTTAATTCTGGGTTAACAGAGTCTGGGAGCCATGTCTTCTTGGGTTCCTCTAGTCTCAGTCAGACCATTTTATGTGAATTTGAGTTCTGCACCCCACTTTTCTCCTGCTGCGTCAGGGATTCTCCGTTGTGTTCCCTGTCAGGGTGGTCATTGGTGGTAGCAGGTCACCATCCAGTTCTGGTTTCAGGGTGATGGAGCCTCTGGTTTATGTGGCCCTTTTGTCTCTTGGCCTAATACTTTCCTTGTGTCTTTGGTGGTCTTCATTCTCTTTGCTCCAGGTGGGTTGGGACCAATTGATGCATCTTAGGTGGTCACTCACTAGCTTTTAAGACCCCAGATGTCACTTACCAAAGTGGAATGCAGAACATTTTCTTAATGAACTTTGTTATGCCAGTTGACCTCAACGTCCCCTGAAACCGTGAGCCCCAGACCCCCACCCCTGCTCCTCTGTCCCTCAAAGTGTTTGGTTTTATTCAGGAAACTTCTTAGCTATTCATTTAGTCCAGTGGTGCTGACTTCCCCTGTATTGAGTGTTGTCCTTCCCTTCACTTAGGATAACTCTTGTCTACTATCTAGTTAGCAAATTCCCTTCTCCCTTCCTCCCCACCCTTGTAACCATCAAAGAATGTTTTCTGTGTTTAAGCCTTTTCCTGAGTTCTGGTAATAGTGGTCGCATACAATATATGTCCTCTTGCAGCTGACTAATTTCACTCAGCATAATGCCTTCCAGATTCATCCATGTTGTGAAATGTTTCTTGGATTCATCATTGTTTTTAATCATTGTGTGGTATTCCATTGTGTGAATATATCATAATTTGTTTATCCATTCATCTGTTGATGGGCATCTAGGTTGTTTCCATCTTTTTGCTATTGTGAACAGTGCAGCAGTGAACATAGGTGTGCATATATCTATTCATGTGACATCTCTTATTTCTCTAGGATATATTACAAGGAGTGGGATTGCTGGATTGTATGGTAGTTCTATTTCTAGCTTTTTAAGGAAGCGCCAAGTCGATTTCCAAAGTGGTTATACCATTTTACATTCCCACCAGCAGTGTATAAATGTTCCAGTCTCTCCATAACCTCTCCAACACTTATTATTTTGTTTTTTGGATTAATGCCAGCCTTGTTGGGGTGAGATGGTATCTCATTGCTTTTTTCTTTTGCATTTCTCTAATGGCTAATGAATGTGAGCATTTCCTCATATATCTGGTAGCCACCTGAATATCTTCTTTGGTGAAGTACCCGTTCATATTCTTTGCTTGTTTTTTAATTGACTTGTCTTTTTGTTGTTAAGGTTTTGCAGTGTCTTGTAGATTTTAGAGATTAGACACTGATTGGGTTTTTTTTTCCCAGTCTGTAGGTTGTCTTTCTACTCTTTTGGTGAAGTCTTTGGGTAATCATAGTGATTTTTAGGAGCTCCCAGTTGTCTAGTTTCTCTTCTGGTGATTGTACATTGTTCGTTACATTTTGTATTCTGTTTATGCCATGTATTAGGGCACCTAGTGTTGTCCCTATTTTTTCTTCCATGATTTTTTTTTTATACTTGTGCTTTAAGTGAAAGTTTACAAATCAAATCGGTCTCTAACACAAAAATCCATACACACCTTGCTACACACTCCCAATTACTCTCCCCCTATGAGACAGCCCGCTCTCTCCCTCCGCTCTCTCTTTTGGTGTCCATTTCGCCAGCTTCTAACCCCCTCAACCCTCTCATCTCCCCTCCAGGCAGGAGATGCCAACATAAGTCTCAAGTGTCCACCTGATCCAAGAAGCTCCCTCCTCACCAGCATCCCTCTCCAACCCATTGTCCAGTCCAATCCATGTCTGAAGAGTTGGCTTCGGGAATGGTTCCTGTCCTGGGCCAACAGAAGATCTGGGGCCCATGACCACTGGGATCCTTCTAGTCTCAGTCAGACCATTAAGTCTGGTCTTATGAGAATTTGGGGTCTGCATCCCACTGCTCTCCTGCTGCCTAAGGGGTTCTCTTGTGCTCCCTGTCAGGGCAGTCATCGATTGTAGCCGGGCACCATTTCATTCTTCTGGTCTCAGGATGATGTAGTCTCTGGTTCACGTGGCCCTTTCTGTCTCTTGGGCTTGTAATCACCTTGTGTGCTTGGTGTTCTTCATTCTCCTTTGATCCAGATGGGTTGAGACCATCTTAGATGGCTGAGCATCTTAGATGGCTGCTTGCTAGCATTTAAGACCCCAGACAGCACTCTTCAAGACCCCAGACACCACACTTCAAAGTGGGATGCAGAATGTTTTATTAATAGATTTTATTATGCCAATTGACTCAGATGTCCCCTGAAACCATGGTCCCCAGACCTCTGCCCCTGCTACACTGGGCTTCGAAGCATTCAGTTTATTCCGGAAACTTTTACGGTTTTGGTTTAGTCCACTTGTGCTGACCTCCCCTGTATTGTGTGCTGTCTTTCCCTTCACCTAAAGTAGTTCTTATCTACTACCTAATTAGTAAATACCCGTCTCCCACCCTCCCTCCCTGCCCCAACTCCTAACCACAAAAGAATGTTTTCTTCTCAGTTTAAACTATTTCTCAAGTTCTTATAATAGTGGTCTTATACAATATTTGTCCTTTTGCAACTAATTTCACTCAGCATAATACCTTCCAGATTCCTCCATGTTATGAAATGTTTCAGATTCCTCACTGTTCTTTATTGATGCTTAGTATTCCATTGTGTGAATATACCACAATTTCTTTATCCATTCATCCGTTGATGGGCACCTTGGTTGCTTCCGTCTTTTTGTTACTGTAAACAGTGCTGCAATAAACATGGGTGTGCATATATCTGTTCGTGTAAAGGCTCTTATCTCTCTAGGATATATTCCAAGGAGTGGGATTGCTGGATCCTATGGTAGTTCTATTTCTAGCTTTTTAAGGAAGCACCAAATTGATTTCCAAAGTGGTTGTACCATTTGACATTCCTACCAGCAGTGTATAAGTGTTCCAATTTCTCCACAGCCTCTCCAACATTTATTAGTCTGTGTTTTTTGGATTAATGCCAGCCTTGTTGGAGTGAGACGAAATCTCATTGTAGTTTTGACTTTCATTTCTCTAATGGCTAATGATCCTGAGCATTTCCTCATGCTATCTGTTAGCTACCTGAATGTCTTCTGTAGTAAAGTGCCTGTTCATATCTTTTGCCCATTTGTTTAATTGGGTTATTTGTCTTTTTGCAGTTGAGTTTTTGCAGTATCATGTGGATTTTACAGATCAGGCACTGATCAGAAATGTCACAGCTAAAAACTTTTTCCCAGTCTGTAGGTAATCTTTTTACTCTTTTGGTGAAGTCTTTGGATGAGCATAGGTGTTTGATTTTTAGGAGCTCCCAGTTATCTAGATTTTCTTCTGCACTGTTAGTAATGTTTTGTATATTGTTTATGCCATGTATTAGGGCTCCTTACATTCTCCCTATTTTTTCTTCCATGATCTTTATCGTTTTAGATTTTATATTTAGGTCTTTTATCCATTTGGAGTTAGTTTTTGTGCACGGAGTGAGGTATGGGTCTTGTTTCATTTTTTTGCACATGGATATCCAGTTACTCAAGCACCATTTGTTAAAAAGGCTGTCTTTTCCCCATTGAACTGTTTTGGGGCCTTTGTCAAATATCAACTGCTCATATGTGGATGAACTTGTGTCTGGATTTTCAATTCTGTTCCATTGGTCCATGTATCTGTTGTTGTACCAGTACCAGGCTGTTTTGACTACTGTGGCGGTATAATAGGTTCTAAAATCAGGTAAAGTAAGGCCTCTCACTTTGTTCTTCTTTTTCAGTAATGCCTTATTTATCCGGGGCCTCTTTCCCTTGCATATGAAGTTGGTGATTTGTTTCTCCATCTCATTAAAGAATGTCGTTGGGATTTGGATCAGAATTGCATTAAATGTATAGATCGCTTTTGGTAGAATAGACACTTTTATAACGTTAAGTCTTCTATCCACAAGCAAGGTATGTTTTTCCACTTATGTAGGTCTCTTTTGGTTTCTTACAGAAGTGTACTGTAGTTTCATTTGTATAAGTCTTTTACATCTCTGGTAAGATTTATTCCTAAGTATTTTATCTTCTTGGGGGCTACTGTAAACGGCATTGATTTGGTGATTTCCTCTTCGTTGTTCTTTTTGTGGGTGTAGAGGAATCCAACTGATTTTTGTATGTTTGTCTTGTATCCTGATACTCTGCTGAACTCTTCTATTAGTTTCAGTAGTTTCCTGGAGGATTCCTTAGGGTTTTCTGTGTATAAGATCATGTCATCTGCAAATAGAGATACTTTGACTTCTTCCTTGCCAATCTGGATGCCCTTTATTTCTTCATCTAGCCTAATTGCTCTGGCTCGGACCTCCAACACAATGTTGAATAAGAGCGGTGATAAAGGGCATCCTTGTCTGGTTCCCGATTTTTTGTCTGGTTCCGGATCTCAGTGGGAAGGCTTTCAGGCTCTCTCCATTTAGGGTGATGTTGGCTGTTGGCTTTGTATAAATGCCTTTTGTCATGTTGAGGAATTTTCCTTCTATTCCTATTTTGCTGAGAGTTTTTATCATGAATGAGTGTTGAACTGTGTCTAATGCCTTTTTTGCATCAGGTGATAAAATCATGAGATTCTTGTCTTTTGTTTATTTATGTGGTAGATTGCATTAATTGTTTTTCTAATGTTGAACCATCTCTGCATACCTGGTGTGAATCCCACTAGGTCATGGTGAATTTTTTTTTTTTGATATGTTGTTGAATTGTATTGGCTAGAATTTTGTTGAGGATTTTTGCATCTACGTTCATGAGGGTTATAGGTCTATAATTCTCTTTTCTTGTGGTGTCTTTACCTGGTTTTGGTATCAGGGATATGGTGGCTTCATACAATGAGTTTGGTAGTATTCTGTCTTTTTCTATGCTCTGAAATACCTTTAGTAGTAGTGGTGTTAACTCTTCTCTGAAAGTTTGCTAGAACTCTGCAGTTAAGCCATCCGGACCAGGGCTTTTTTTTTGTTGGGAGTGTTTTAATTACCTTTTCAATCTCTTCTTTTTATGTTAGAGTTTAGGTAGTTAGTGTGTTTTTCGGAATTCATTCTTTTAATTTCGGTTGGGCCTGCTGTAGTATTGCCCATCTCATTTCTTATTGGGGTTATTTGCTTCCTCTCCTTTTTTTCTTTTGTCAGTTTCGCCAGTGGTTTATCAATTTTGTTGATTTTTTCAAAAAACCAGCTTTGGTCTTGTTAATTCTTTCAATTGTTTTTCTGTTTTCTATTTCATTTAGTTCAGCTCTAATTTTTATTATTTGTTTTCTTCTGGTGCCTATGGGTTTCTTTTGTTGCTCTCTTTCTATTTGTTCAGGGTTTAGGGATAATTCTTTGATTTTGGCCCTTTCTTCTTTTTGAATGTGTGCATTTACTGATATAAATTGGCCTCTGAACACCGCATTTGATGTGTCCCAAAGGTTCTGATAGGAAGTGTTTTCATTCTCATTGGATTCTCTGTATTTCTTTATTCCATCCTTAATGTTTTCTATAATTCAGTCTTTTTTGAGCAGGGTATTGTTCAGTTTCCAAATGTTTGATTTCTTTTCTCTGCTTTTCCTGTTATTGATTTCCACTTTTATTGCCTTATGGTCAGAGAAGATGCTTTGTAATATTTCAGGTTTTGGATTTTGCTAAGGCTTGCTTTATGACCTAATATGTGATCTATTCTAGAGAATGTTCCATGTGCACTAGAAAAGAAAGTATAGTTGGTTGCTGTTGGGTGGAGTGTTCTGTATATGTCTACGAGGTCAGGTTGGTTGATTGTGGCATTTAGATCTTCTGTGTCTTTATTGAGCTTCTTTCTGGATGTCCTGTCCTTCACCGAAAGTGGTGTGTTGAAGTCTCCTACTATTATTGTGGAACTGCCTATCTCACTTTTCAATGCTGATAGAGTTTTTTATGTATCTTGTAGCCCTGTCATTGGGTGCATAAATATTTAATATGGTTATATCTTCTTGGTGTATTTTCCCTTTAATCATTATATAGTGTCCTTCCTTATCCTTTCTGATGGATTGAACTTTAAAGTCTATTTTTTTCAGAAATTAACATTGCCACTCCTGCTCTTTTTTGATTGTTGTTTGCTTGATATGTTTTTTTTCCATCGTTTGAGTTTTAGTTTGTTTGTGTCTCTAAGTCTGAGGTGTGTCTCTTATAGGCAACATATAGACGGATCTTGTTTTTTAATCCATTCTGCCACTCTCTGTCTCTTTATTGGTGCATTTAGTCCATTTACATTCAGCCGTCCATTTACATTCAGCATAATTATGGATAGGTATCATTTTGATGTCTTCTTTTTTTCTGTTGTTTACTGTTTCTTTTTCCCACTTAATTTTATGTGCTGAGTAGATTTTTTTTATATATTGTCCTTTCCTCATATTTGTTGTTGATTTTGTTTCTGCTGAGTCTCTATTTTTCCCTTGTATTTTATTTTGATGAGTAGGATAGTTTATCTCCTTTGTGGTTACTTTATTATTTACCCCTATTTTTCTAAATTTAAGCCCAACTTTTATTTCTTTGTATCACCATATCTTCCTCTCCATATGGAAGGTGTATGATTACATTTCTTAGTCCCTCTTTATTATTTTAATGTTGTCTTCTTTTATATAATAACATCACTGTTACCCGGTTTTGACCTTTTTTTTTTTTTTTTAAATAATCTCGCTTTGTTTTTTTTGGATTTCCCTGGCTGGGTTGACTTCTTGTTGCTCCGCCCCGTGTTCTTGTCCTGGGTTGGTACATGATATTTTTGATTTTCTAATGAAAGTACTCCCTCTAGTATTTCTTGTAGTTTTGGTTTGGTTTCTATGAATTCCTTAAACTTGTGATTATCTGGAAATGTCTTAATTTCACCTTTGTATTTAAGAGACAGTTTTGATGGATATATGATTCTTGGTGGGCAATTTTTTTCCTTCAATTTTTTAAATATGTCATCCCATTGCCTTCTTGCCTGCATGGTTTCTGCCGAGTAGTCCGAGCTTATTCTTATTGGCTGTCCTTTGTAGGTGACTTTTCATTTATCCCTCGCTGCTCTTATAATTCTCTCTTTATCTTTGGTTTTGGCAAGTTTGATTATAATATGTCTTGGTGACTTTGTTTTCAAATCTACCTCACGTGGAGTTTGATGAGCATCTTGGATAGATATCTTCTCATCTTTCACGAAATCAGGGAAGTTTTCTGCCGACAAATCTTTGACAATTCTCTGTATTTTCTGTTATCCCTCACTGTTCTGGTACTCCAATTACTTGTAGGTTATTTCTCTTGATAGAGTCCCACATGATTCTTAAGGTTTCTTTTTTTTTTTTTAATTCTTTTATCTGATTTTTCTTCAAATATATTAGTGCCAAGTGATTTATCTTTGAGTTCAGAAATTCTAGCTTCTACTTGCTCAATTCTACTCTTCCGAATTTCTATTGAGTTGTCTACTTCTGTAATTTTGTTGTTAATCTTCTGAATTCTGATTGCTGTCTGTCTATGGATTTTTCCAGCTTATTAAACTTTTCGTTATGTTCCTGAATAAACTTTCTAATTTCTTCAGTTGCTTTATCTGTGTGTTCCTTGGCTTGTTCTGCGTATTGCTTCTTTTTCTTCCTGTTGTCTTGAAGGGTTCTGTATATTAAACTTTTGTATTCTGCATCTGGTAATTCCAGGTATACACTTTCATCTAGAAGATCCCTGGATTCTTTGTTTTGAGAGCCTGTTGAGGTGATCATGGTCTGTTTCTTTATGTGACTTGATATTGACTGTTGCCTCTGAGCCATCTATAAGTTATTGTATTAGTTTATGCTTGCTTACTGTGTTGTAGCTGCTTGCTTTGTTTTGTTTTGGTATACCCCTGTGGGTTGCTTGAGTGAACTAGCTTGATTATTTTTGTCTTTGGAGCTCTGATGTCCTGTCCCCAGCTGGCTGGAGCTGTTATCAGGTATATCAGTCTAGGAGTCCATTCAGTTTTCTTGTATGAATTCAGCTCAGGTTTCCAGGTAGCTGATTATCAAGTGTGTGGTACAGGTTCTGTCCTACAGTCTAGAGGGGCAGGAGTGATTGACGTATATACCGGTATCTGATTGCAGCAGGGGGTCACGCTCTGAACAAGGTGGGGGGCTGAGAACTGAGCCCCGAGTATCTCTGAGGAAAACACATCCCTGTTCCCTAGAGCGTGCAAGTGGGTGGGTTCTGCAGAGGGACCGTGGACTCTGAAAGTTTTTGGTTGTAAGGACTGTTTGGTCTGCTTTCGTGGGTGGCTGGGTGACCTGAGTGGAGCTACCAGTCCTTAGGTCCCTGATGTGGGTAGGTGAGGACCTTGTTTAATAGGCAAAGCAATGTAAAATGTCAAACACCCACCTCTGTACCATACAGCTGAGATGGTTGGAGTTTGCCAACAAGGGCCTATTCTCCTGAAATAGGCCCACACAGGTCCATGCAGAAGGGAAAGGTACTCAAGGTCCATGGACCGTTTATGCCTGGACAGGAGCCACTTCTGTCCTTAGCTCCCCTGGTTAATGGAGCTAGGAAATTATCTTTTCCCCTCAATTGCAAATTTGTTCCTTCCCCAAGGCTGGGAGGATGGCTCTAGGTACTCAACAGGACCTATCTCAGGCCCACGGATTCAGCTGCTGAAGGTGCTTGGGGGTGGGGGGTCGTGGTAAAATATACGCAAGTACTGAGCATTTGCCGAAAGCGCCATTCTTCTCAGGTTCCAGAGGTGTGAGTAGGCTGTGTGGCTGGCTGCTTCTCCCTGAGGAAACTGCGGCCGAACGCTAGTACCAGCCCGCCACTGCCGCTGCTCTGGGAATAGTGCCTGAGGGCTCCCCATGATTCAGGTCTGGTAATTCCTCTTCACTCCTGAACAGTCTCTTCCTCACCTGCCCCTAAGTTCTTTGTCTCAACTTGCCTTTGATGCTCAGAGCTCCCAGCTTGACACAAATATACTCATTTCACTTGTTTTTTCGGTCTTTGTTGTAAAGAGGGCTCGCCGGAAGCGTCTGTCTATTCCGCCATCTTGGCTCCACCTCTCTTCCACCATTTTTATCATTTTGGATTTTATATTTAGTCTTTGATCCATTTCAAGTTAGTTTTTGTCCATGGTGTGAGGTATGGTTCTTGCTTCATTCTTTTGCAGATGGATTTCCTATTATGCCAGCACTATTTGTTAAAAGAGACTGTCTTTTCCCAAATTAACGGGCTTGGGCCTTTGTCAAATATCAGCTGCTCATAGCGGATGAATTTACATCTGTACTCTCAATTCTATTCCATTGGCCTATATATCTGTTGTTATACCAGTACCAGGCTGTTTTGACTACCGTGGTGGTATAATAGATTCTAAAAGCAGGTAGTGTGTGGCCTCCCACTTTGTTCTTCTTTTTCAGTCATGCTTTACTTATGCGGGGCCTCTTCCCTTTCCATATGAAGTTGGTAATTTGTTTCTCCACCTCATTAGAAAATGCCTTTGGAATTTGGCTCGGGATTGCATTGTTTCTGTAGATCACTTTGGGTAGAACAGACATCACAATGTTGAGTCTTCCTATCCATGAGCAAGGTATGTTTTCCCATTTATGTAGGTCTCTTTTGGTTTCTTGCAGTAGTGTCATATAGTTTTCTTTTTATAGGTCTTCTACATCTCTGGTTAGATTTATTCCTAAGTATTTTATCTTCTTGGGGGCTATTGTAAATGGTATTGATTTGGTGATTTCCTCTTCGAATTTCTCTTTTTTGGTGTAGATGAATCTAACTGATTTTTGTATGTTTATCTTGTATCCTGATACTTTGATGAAATCTTCTTTTAGTTCCAGTAGTTTTCTTATGGACTTTTTGGGGTTTTCTGTGAGATGATAACTTCTGATTTCTCATTTTCTCTGGTTGTGACTTTTTCCTTAGTTTTCTGTATAAGAGAGGTAATGATAGTTTAGGGCTAAGTGTCAGACTTTGTGCTAAGCACTTACATTTGGAGTAGCTGACTGAATCCTGCCAATAATTTAAGAGGTATCTATTCTTATTATCCTCATTTTATAGGAAAGGAACCAGAAGCTTTGATAAGTAAAGTGCCTTGACCAGGGTCACACAGCTGGTAAGCTGGGGTTTGGACCCAGGCCTGACAGTTCGAAAACATACCTTTAGCCACAATACTGTATTGCTTCCCATGAAGATGAAGGGGGCTTTGATTCAATTCCCTAAAAGATTGCTATTGTATTAATAAGTAAATGTCCCTGGTGCATTTTAAATCAATTTATTCAAATTTGATTCAATCACAGATTTAGGAACAGATCAGTTGAATTAAATGAGATATGTCTGCATTGCTTAGGTTTCCTCATGTGTCAGAGACATCAGTAAGCTCCACCGCAAATTGTACTCTGTGTTAGTAATGATGTGAGAGTCGTGAACACAAAGAATACTTCATGTACTTTTCCTAAAATGTCTATGGATAATCTCCCAAGACTCAAAAATGTAAGCCTACCCTCAGAGTAAAATCTGGTAGTTGAGCCTAGTGAAAAATATTTAGCCCACAGAGAATTTGAATATATTTCTCCTACTCCCTTAATATCATTGTACAAATAATGGTATTTTAGGGAAAAAAATGCACTGTATCATTAGAAAGAATATTTGGTTTCTTAGCAAGTCATTTAATCTGTCTGGTCCCAACTACTTTGCAAAAGATCGTACAGTGCATAGACGTTATGGGATCAGGTCCTAAAATCCAACTGCTCAGTTTCAAATCTGAACTCAATAACTTCTGCTTCTGGCAAGATGGAGTGACAGGAACCAAATTTACCCTCCTTACTGAAATAACTGAAAAACAGACCATAAATATAAAACAATAGTTTTTAGATATTGGGAAGTTATGGGATCAGGTTCTGAAATCCAACTGCTTAGCTTCAAATCTGAACTCAAAAATGTCTGCTTTTGGCCGAGATGGAGTGGCAGAGATCAAATTTACCCTCCTTCCTGAAACAACTGAAAAACAGACCATAAGTATGAAACAGTAGATTTTAGACATTGGAAATTAGTCCGCAAAGGACTGTAATCCCTGAGAGAAAGGAAACAAACAAGATGACCCCTACAATTGCCCCTGCAGGAAAAGGGAACCCTGCAGAGCAGGGCAATCTCCCTGAATTGAGAAGATAGAGTTCGAAGTCCAGGGAGTCCAAGGCAGTGAGACTTTACAGGGTAGAGTTTGAAGAGGAGAGACCTGCACACAGAGAGAGTTCTGGATAGCTGCTGAGGGTCCCTTCGAGTCTTCAGCTGGATACAACTGATAAGTACATTTTGTGAGGAGTCTACCAAGGGTGGGGAAAGAACCACCAGAAAGGATTTGAGGGACAATACTAGGCACTTACATAGGAATGTGACTAGCTCCTGTTTCTACCAGCCAGAGTAGAAAACCTCATAATTGATGGAGCATCAGATAGTGTATTTAGAAGAGTTTTACCTCAGAAGTCTCTGAGAATAATTAGCCCTTGAATAAACACTGTTCTGGTCTTGCCTAGCAAAGCTTAAAAGCAAGACCCAAAAGAATCAAACTGTTTCTAAGAAACTTAACTACGTCCCATAACAAAGCTCAGGAAGAGAATACAAAAAATATCTAGCACCCAACTAAGTAAAATACACAATGTCTGAATTGCAATAAAAAACTACCAAATATTAACTTGGCCACTCTTCAGCTGCATATTTGTATTAAGTATTCAGACTCTCTAATCCTCTTCTTCAACATGAAGATGATAATAGTGCCTTTCACAAAATTATGAAAAGCAATTTCCCATATGTCAAGTACTCAGCACAGTTTATGGCACATAGTAAGAGCTTAATAGATAATTCTCATGTATTACTTATTCTGGCTGTTAATTATGAAGAATCCTATTTATCACATAGACCTTCAGGATATCCATTGAAGATTTTAGACCTCTAATATCTACATGTCCGTGAAATACAGAATAGTGCTTGACATTGTTTACAAGTAAGACTTTTTAATCTTTTACTTTGTAAGTAAAAACTGGTTTTTAGGAGCAACTCCCCTGCCCCTCCCCCCCCTCATCTTATGACATGAAAGGTTGAGAATATACTTAAGGCAACAAGAATTTAAACATTTTATCTTGACAGACAAAAATCTGAGTTCTGTCAGTTGCAGAGTTTTAAAAAAAAAACTTGGTTAAAAAAAAATGTCAAAAAGAAAATACCATCATAAAAATGTCATTATTTGAGATTTTTTTTCTGACAAGAAGAAGGGAGACCAAAGCTGACCTGAGGGTCCAGAATCTTCTCTTCACTGCCTCCGTCTGCCATTACCTCAGTCATTTCTGTTACAGCTGCCTTCCAGGATCCCTTATCATCCCACCATCATCCTTTGGTCTCCTGTCCATTTTTTTTTTTCCTGTCACCAACCTTGTTCTAGTCTCACCAGGATCATGGGGTCCAAGGATGCAAAGGGTACATGGTGGAGGGGTGCTTCCTCAGCCAATGATCCCATCCCTGTTTTTGAACATATTCTTTTGAATGCTTATGGTTTTATAAGTGAGCTGCTCTGTTGTCTTCCCAGTGTAGCTATATTTTAGTGAAACAGAATAGAATCTATTATATATTTAATCTAGTGCTGTGGAACCTAACATATAAAAGTAAACTAAGCAAAGTGATTTTAAGGAGCCCTGGTGGTGCAGTGGTTAAGAGCTTGGCTGGTAACCAACAGGTTGGCAGTTCAAATCTGCCAGCTGTTCCTTGGAAGCTCGATGGGGCAGTTCTACTCTGTCCTGTAGGGTCGCTATGAGTCGGAACCAACTTGACAGCACACAACAGCAAGCAAAGTAATTTTAATTTAGGATGAATTATTTTTGTTTTCTTCAATTTTAGGATCTTACTCTATTATTTCTGGAAAAAGCAGATTCATTATTTTTATTTTTTTTTAAGGTTTGGAGGTTTTACCCCACTACTTCCTTTCATGACCTTTCGTTGGTTACTGGATTCTTTATTTTATTTGTTTTTTAGATGCTGGCACACTGCACCTCCAGAGGTTGTTACCATTTGTCAGCTCTCGAGTGACAGTTCTATTCACTATAGGAGACAAGTCATTTTCTTCCTTTAGAAAGGGGAAGCTAATCTCCTCCCACAGCAACATGTTTTGAGAAACATAATGCAGTGGGAAAATGTACCAATTATTTCGCTGCAAATTGTCTCCCTTCTGCTTAGATAGACAATCATATCAACGTTTCGAACTTTTTTTTGTGCGTGTGTAGTTTTATAACACAACTTGACTGCTGCAAAGTTAAACTTGATGTTAAAGAAAATGAGCGAATGTTCCATGAACTATATGAGTGATAATGTATTGCTCTGTGGTTCTGGGCGGCTATCATTTGAGATTTCATTCCTGTTGATAGCTTCCATCCAAGCCCTTTAGCAAGAACATTTGTTTTTCATCATACACGGGCAGGAGTGGGTACGATGGCTGCATAGGCTGCTTATTCTTCATGAATTCGGCACGGGAAATTAGATAGGGGTGTTTATTATATATTTACTTCCCTCTGACATCTTTAATGATCACTGAGGGCAGTGAGAAGGGAATAACTTAGAATATTTTTGCAGCCAAGTCTACAGGCAGACCTGTTTGTGCACAGCTTTAGATTTATAGTCTGACCTGAGTTCAAGTTCTGACTCTGCCACATACCGGCTGTGTGGCCTTGAGTAAGTTGCCCGGCCTCTCCAAGGCTTACTTTGTGCATCTGTAAAATGGGGATAACCAGAGTGCCTTCCTCATAGTGCGCTTAGGAGGATTAAGGGCCCAATGCACTCAACAAATAGGGGCTTTAGGATGACAACCACACTGATCATGACCTTAGTCACATATTTAAGTTAAATGACTTTAAAATGATTATAACCACTTTAATGTAAAATTAACCCTGCACGAAATACATTTGGTATTTTTTTCCCAGTAGAGTATACCCATACTGCAAACATAGTCAGCACCTATGAAAACAGCTAGCATGGTCTCTGATACATAGTAAGTATCTAATCCATGTTATTCCCAGTATCAATTTGCTTACTGTATCTGGGGATAGATAAAATTAAATTAATGAAAAGCTAATTTAAAACTATTTAAAAATAAGGTAAAATTGTCTTGAAATTCAGATTAATAATTGAACTTTCTGATGAAAGTATTTTTTCCTATATGGTTCACTTCAGGAAACCCCGGTGGCGTAGTGGTTAAGTGCTATGGTTGCCAACCAAAGGGCTGGCAGTTTGAATCCGCCAGGCACTCCTTGGAAACTCTATGGGGCAGTTCTACTCTGTCCTATAGAGTCGCTATGAGTCGGAATCGACTCGACAGCACTGGGTTTGTCTTTTTTTGGTTTGGTTCACTTCAATGATTAGATAACATTCTAAGAATTTTTAGAGATTGAAGGGACTTTTATGGATTGGGGAGCCTTGGTGGCACAGTGGTTAAGTGCTCAGCTGCTAATTGAAAGGTCAACAGTTCAAATCCACCAGGAGCTCTGTGGAAGAAAGATGTGGCAGTCTGTTTCCATAAAGATTACAGCCTTGGAAACCCTGTGGGGAAGTTCTATTCTGTCCTGTGGGGTCACTATGAGTCTGAATGGATTCAACAGCAACAGGTTTTTTTTGTGGTTTATCTCATTCAACCATTCTGTTTCATAACTGTTTCAAGATCTAGAGAGATTAACTAATTTTTTTTATGATTGTGTAATTAATTGCTCAGAGTGAAGTATGAACTCAGATTTCTTTCAACCTAGTTGAGCCCCTTTTCTATGACATCTTGCTGCATATCATTGGATCTTTTATAATTTTAGCCTTATTTCATGTAAACAATGTATGAATGTACCTAATGAATATAAAAGTAAGCTACCCAACCTACCTGCAATACTGTTTGCAGTATCAATTTGCTTTAGAATTCTTTCTTCAGCCAAATTCCTCTTTGTTCCTGCTTAAAGAGTTACAAATTGGAAATCAGTATTATCCAAGTGACTGTTTATTTTAATGGGGTCTGTAATTTCATTGCACTTAGTATGGTTTTTAATAGGGAACATTTTGTTTGCATGCCGGTGCATTTTCCCATTTTGAAAAGGTGAAATTTAAGCTTTTTAGAGCTAATAACTCAGGGAGAAACCCAACCAGGTTTTAATTTGACAGTGTTCGTCACATGCATGCTAGACCCACAGCTTGCATTTTCCCCCTTACTATGCAGTTATCTGTAAATACTGCATATGCTTGACTAAAATGCTAGGAAGTCTACAATTATTTTAATGTAGCTCCTTAATTGCATGTAATGGGATTTTTGGCTACTGCAACCTATCACATTTATCATATTCATAATGGAATTAGTTTTTATCTAAGGTCTTTTTATTTACTCTTCATTTAATTTAGAAGAACTCTAAAAATATAATTTAATTCTTGAGGAATTAAATCATTTGAAATGAAGGAGGCAAATACGAAATCCAGGTTAAGAGCTGAATCCACTTAAGAGACACTTATCAAAAACCCCAAATCTTCTTGTTGATGAGACATTTTGTGCCCCAGGCAGCAAACTTTAACAAGTGCATCACTCTAGTACTCTTTGCTTATAAGATTCCCAGCTGTCCTTTGGGGAGGAATATGAATGCTCGAAACCCCTTTGATGTCTAATACAGATATCCCTTGATATATAGAGTAGATGAATTCCCCTCCCAAAGTTAGTTGCCTTTAAGGCAAATTTCTTTACATCAGCCCCATTTGCACTGACTGTTAAGAAATCCAGCTGTCTGTTTCAAGACCAAAGAATCTCAAGCCTATATATTTTTGAAATCATAATAAGGTATAGACACTGGTTTATAAGAAAAGGTTACTTGTATTCTAGAAATCACTAAAAAATACCCATGCTGAACCTCAAAATACCAAATTCAGTTTAAAGCTGAGATGGGGAGAAAAGGAGAGTCTATCCCTAAGGAGCTGGAACAAGCT
Organism: Loxodonta africana; assembly: GCF_030014295.1. NCBI lineage: Eukaryota > Metazoa > Chordata > Mammalia > Proboscidea > Elephantidae > Loxodonta > Loxodonta africana. Next base: position 34,506,256 of record NC_087345.1, on the reverse strand, counting down.
GGGGAGGAGGGCAGGGTCCTGGCAGAGCTCATTATGGGGGCCCAGATCCTGTGAGGGGTACACACAAAAGCCACTAGTTATGCCTTGGTTTGCGGGCTTTCTCCTGTTTGCTCTCTTCTGTTTCTTTGATGCTCTCTAGCCCCATTGCACTTGTTATTTGGCTTATCAAAGCCTTCCACCCTGGCTTACCCAAACCCAGGGTTGGATCACCCTCTTCTAACAAACTGGCCGGAGCCCCTGGGTACATGTGCAAGAGCAGCCAAACTGCTCGTTTTCTGTTTCTTGGGAAACCATTGCCCAGACATGCTGTAGTCTGGCTTTCTGGTCTCACCACCCCTGTCAGGACACCATTCAGGACACCCTCTGGTCTCACCATACTCCAGGGCAATGGTAGTTCTGGCTTCTCCTCTGGGCTCAGTAAATACTTTCCTGGCCTTGGTCTGTGTAGAACATGAAGTTGCCAGTGTATTACTTTAGCATCGCTAAGTTCCCCCAGAGAACATCTAGCCATTGATGCTGTGGTCTAGGGAGAACCTGGAGAAGTAAAGAAAGAATGTGTGTGTGTGTATATATGTCTTGAGAAGTGGAGTGTAGAAAATGTAAAAGAGACATTTGAAGATAAACCGAACCAAGCCATTCAGTCAGCTCCGACTCATGGCAACCTCATGTGTGTCAGAGTAGAATCCAGGAATCCCACTGGAATTTTTAGTGGTTGATTTTCAGAAGTAGATGGATTTGAACCTCAAACCTTTCAGTTATCAGCAAGCATATTAGCTGCTCGCACCACTCAGAGACTCCCATTTGAACCAATCCCATTTGAGATTGGTTTTCCATCTAAGTGCATTGGGGACCACCAGAGACAATAGAACATGTTGGTTATGAGCCCATACAATTGAGCTTAGATGCCTGGATTCAAATCCCAGTTCCACTCCTTGGATGTGTGATCTTTGGCAAGTTTTTTATTCCTCTGTGCCTCAGTTTTATCATCTGGAAAATGGAAGTAACAACCCTCATAGGGCTATGGTGAGACATTACTGACAAGCGTCCTGTAAAAGGCCTAGAACCAAGCCTGGCAGAGAATATGTAATACACATGTGCTATTATTACCAACAACCCCAGGGTAGAATGCCCAGCTCACCCTTCCTCATGATGTGCCTTGTACTCGTTTTGGGGTAAAAATGTTGTACATCTTTGGATAAAATGAATAGACTTGGATTTTTAGGGAATGTAGGTAGAATCTGTTTCCTGTTTTATATATACTGTCACTATGAAATATTACTAGTCAGGTTTCTCTATCTTGAGAAATATTTGTCCTATATATTTAACATATATGGGGAGGGCAGACTATAGATGTTTTTAAATTATGGCAGCTCTAGTGACAAAAAGACTTTTAGGCCATTTCTCTAGAATTACATCTGCATTATTTTCTATGAAACAAATGCATTCCTTTATGATTTTATTTTTTCCTGGTAATATCTTAGCCTCCCTTTCAGCAATTTCCCCAGTCTCTAATTCTAAATACTAAATACCATATCTAATAGTGCTATACAGAGGCTAGAAAATGAGAGTCCTCACTTTTGTCTTTATTCTACTGAGAACTATCATTCAGGTCCTATTGGTGAACATACCCCAGTACCCACTGCCATCAGGTTGATTCTGTCTCATAGCGACCCTGTATAAAAAAAATATAAGGGTGATGAAATGGGTGTTAAGAGAATTTTTTACTTTCAGCTTCCTCCTTCCTCTTTGCCTCTTGCCGGGATTCATCTTAGTGGTTAGACAAATAAAAGAAATATCAAAGCATGGATTAATTTTTTTTTTTTTTTTTGCGTTGTCCAATCTAAATGGAATTATGGTTGTGAAAATGTTGGAATTTGAGGTGATGGGTGGAGGCATGGCTCTTTGTGGCTGCCTGGACAGTGTGAGAATATTTAGGGCCAGCCCGTTATTTGCTAGCCTGCCTGCCTGCTTGACCTGATGCATTGGCATCTGAGAGAAATGAATCTCAAGAGAGAATTTATTTGGGTCACCATAGCAACAGGAGGGGTGCAACGATCGGGTCTGGAAGCCTGTAAAGAATGCACACGTGTTGGTATGACAACTGCAATACCTAGCTCTCTGAGTTTAAATGTTTCAAGGCAAGTCTAATATTTAACTTTTGCAGAGGCATTCAAACTTCTCTTTTGCCATTGGTGGTTAATGTGGCATGACTCAGACTTTGATGTCTGATGTCTTTTTAAGAAGCTAGATTCCTGTAGGAATTCAGTGACTATTACGTTTTGAGTCATCATACTCCTCTGGGAGTCTAGCAGGAATAAACTTTTTTTTTTTTTTAATTATCTAGTTCTATCTTTTTGGCTTCTGACTAATAAAAAAAAAAAATGTTCTTTTTACCGATGTGTACTAACACCAGGTGCCCTTCTTTATCATTCTGTTACTGAGTCGAACATTTTAAATGTCATTTAGAAGAACATTATATTGAGCTACCCACAAAGAAATGCCTTTCATGTTGAGATTTAATATGGGAGTTTAATTCAGCCTTGCACTGAGATCCTGGAAATATTAGCAGATGATGGAATGAGAATGGAAATTTAAATGATGGATCAAAGAGACTTGAGTAGGCTGTAGTCTTGACTTCCCAAACTAAGAGACAGATGAGTAAAGCAAAGCATGCGTATTTTTAAAAGAGCAGGTATAAAGGCAAATTACACATATTTGTTTGAAATCCCTACACTAGAACCTGGGCGTCGGGATCTGTACCACAAAAAATCCTTTGCCATTGAGTCGATTCTGACTCATAGTAACCCTATAGGACAGAGGAGAACTGCCCCATAGAGTTTCCAAGGAGCAGCTGGTGGATTCAAACTGCCAACCTTTTGGTTAGCAGCCAAACTCTTAACCAGTACTCCACCAGGGCTCATCGGGACCTACAGGCACGTGGAAGTTTGAAGAGCATAGGGTTTCAGAAACAACTGCCCTCTTCCCACTATCATATTTTTATCTTTATCCTGTCCTAATCCTGGAAACCCTGATGGCGTAGTGGTTAAGAACTATGGCTGCTGCTCAAAAGCTCAGCAGGTAGAATCCACCAGGTGCTCCTTGGAAACCCTATAGGGTAGTTCTACTCTGTGCTGTAGGGTTGCTATGAATTGGAATTGACTCAGTGGCAATGGGTTTGATTGGTTTTTTTGGTCCCGAACCTGGTTTCTTCCCTACTCCATTTCCTGCTTCCACTTACTCAGCTCCTGTGCAGAACCTACAATTTGTTCCTTCCAGGCATTGAATGGAGTCCGTGAGTGGTGCAAATGGTTAATGTGCTCTCCTACTAAAGGTTGGAGATTTAAGTCCACTCAGAGGCACTTGGGAAGAAAGGCCTGGTGTTCTGCTTCCAAAAAATCAGTTACTCTGAGACTAGAAGGATCTCGGTGGTCATGGACCCCAGACCTTCTGTTGGCCCAGGACGGGAACCATTCCCGAAGCCAACTCTTCAGACAGGAATTGGACTGGACAATGGGTTGGAGAGTGAGCTTGTTGAATCAGGTGGACACTTGAGACTATGTTGGCATCTCCTGCCTGGAGGGGAGATGAGAGGGTGGAGGGGATTAGAAGGTGGCGAAATGGACATGAAAAGAGAGTGGAGGGAGGGAGCGGGCTGTCTCATAAGTGGGAGAGAAATTGGGAGTGTGTAGCAAGGTGTATATGGGTTTTTGTGTGAGAGACTCACTGGATTTGTAAACTTTCACTTAAACCACAATAAAAATTATTAAAAAAAAAAAATCAGTCACTGAAAACCCTATGCAGTACAGTTCTACTCTGACATACATCAGATTGCCATGGATAGGAGCCAACTTGAAGGCAACAGTTGTTTCAGGCACTAGGTAGTGTGACCAACTGTCCCAGGGACTGCCATGGTCCCACAAAACTCCTCAGTCCCAGGCAAAGAGGGCAGGTTGGTTACTCTAGCACTGAGTGTCCTTTGCATATTGTCAGGTTTCCTAAACCCTGGTGGTGTAGAGGTTAAGAGCTATGGCTGCTAACCAAAAGGTCTGCAGTTTGAATCCACCAGGTGCTCCTTGCAAACCCTCTGGGGAAGTTCTACTCTGTCCTATAGGGTCATTATGAGTCAGAATCAACTGGACAGCAATGGGTTTGGTTTATTTGTCATCACCGCTCTTTTTTCAGCTGCTTTCTGATTTGCAAATGCAAAGTACAGTATGGTAGCAACTAGCCATATGTGGCTATTTAAATTTAAAATAATTAAAATTAAATAAAAATTCAGTTCCTCAGTCACTGTAGCCACATTTCAAGTGCTCAATATCCACATGGGGCTAGTGTCTGCTGTGTTAGATAGTACAGATACAGAGCAGTTCCATCATCTCGGAGCATTCCACTGGTCAGGGCAGGTCTAGATGTAACAGAATTCTGAGAGTGGCGATAGTTCAGTGGTGGGGGGGTCAGGCATGCAAGGTTTTCTTGCTATTTATGGCTTAGATATAATCTTAGCTGGAAAATATGAAATGCTGAAAGAGATCTCTTTGGGGTAATACCCAAGTATCCTTCAGTTTCTCTTTCTTTAAATTTCTCCTTATACTAACTATGGAACATGTAATAAGGCCATCTGTCACCCTTATTTAGGTCATTCATCAAACAGGTATTGAGCACCTGTGCAGGGGATATGATGATGAATTACGGCGTCTGCCTTCCAGTAACTTATTGCCTAAAATGAAAAGAAGAGTTGTGATATATAATAAGACTCTTCACAAGGTACATAACAGAGGTGGGTTAGCTATTGAGGTTAGTGTTCAGAGAGGGCTTTGCAGACGAGACAATGCAAGAGCAAGAAATTGCAGAAGCAGAGAGAGGTAGCGCAGTGTGTGGTTAAGTTTAAGACCCTGGAGCTAGACTGCCTGGGTTTGAATCTTGTTTCCTCTCTCCTCCCACCGATTTACTGGCTGCCTGATTCTGTACAGGTTTCCCAACTGGTCTATGCCTAGGTTTCATTTCTTATATCTTGAAGAAAATAATACTCTTTGCCACACAGGGTTGTTATGATGATTAAATGAGTTAAAACTCATAATGCTCATTGAACAAGGTCTGGCACATAATAAGAGCTATATAAATATTTGTTAAAAACAATAAATAAGGAACGGTATAATCAAGACATAGAATGTGAGGAACACAGACATTATAACACCATGGTGGCAGTGGAGAACCACAGGTGTCTTAGTTACCTAGTGCTGCTGTAACACAAATGCCTCAAGTGGGTGGCTTTAAAGAATAGATTTATTTTCTCAGTTCTGGAGGGTAAAAGTTCAAATGAGGGTCTCAGTCATGTCAATTCCTTCCTTGTTGGTAGCTCCAGGTGTTCCTTGGTTCCTTGGCTTTTAGACAATCCTCACATGGCATCTGTCTTCCCCCTTTTGTTGGTGCCTCTGTGTCCGTTCTGCTCTTTTTATAAATTAAAAGTGACTAGGTTTAGGATCCATCCTGTAATGGTAGGACCTCAACCGATTAATAGATTAGATTACATTAGATTGCATTGTGGCGTGTAATTACATTGCATTAGATTAGATTAATCACAGGTATAAGGGTTAGGATTCCAACACATATTTTGGAGGGGGGACACAATTCAATCCATAACAGCAGGCTTTCTAGAACCTACCTGCTGCCGCAGAGTCGATTCTGACTCATAGCAACCCCATAGAGTTTCCAAGGCTGTAATCTTATGGAAGCGGACTGCTACGTCTTTCTCCCACAGAACCACTGGTGGTTTTGAACCACCGACCTTCTAGTTAGCAGTCAAGCGCTTTAACCACTGTGCAACCAGGCCTTCTGGTTTCTAGAACTGTAGGAGTTAAAGTAATGGTGCTGGGGTAGGGTGGAGGACTTGAGGATTGAGAGAATAGATGGACATATATGTGGGCCTTACCAAGGAGTGGGAATATTGTAAGTGATGGGAAGAAGTTGTTCGAGTCTTTTAAGCAGGGAAGGGAGGAAATTAGATATGTACTTTAAAAGAGTCTCAATCCCATGCCTGCTGTCGTTAGTTGTCATTGAATCAGTTCCAACTCGTGGTGACTTTATGTGTAATAGAATGAAACACCTGTCCTGTGCCATCTTCATGATCGTTGGTATGTTTGAGTCCGATCCCATGCCCAGGAGGATGCATTTGAGAAGACCGACAATATCTGAAATGTGAGAGGCTTGAAAGGAGACAACAGATTTGAGAGGCCTTCTGGAAGTCAATGAAATAGAATTTGGCTAACTGAATGTAAGGAATGAGTGAAAGAAAGAAGTACAGTGTAACAATCAATATATTAGTTAACCCAATGTACTTGGAAATAAGAAATATAAAGTTAAATTCGGGGGCTAATTTCAAAGACTGTTCCTCCTACCCTAGATGATGTTGCCACAAAAGTATATGCCAGTATTCTTGCTCATGGCTCTGTTGTGAACTCTTCAGTGGAGTTTTAATATTTTTTTGAAGGACATTTCCCCGTGATATGGAGAAAGAAAAAGTGAAAATTTGAGGGTAGAATGTGATAGAAAGTTTAAGACCATTCTGTTATTCTAAGTTATCGCTTTGTCTTTGGAAAAGTAATAAAAGCTTATTTCCTTTATAACATCATCTGTGCACTCAGAGCTGTCACGTTAACCCTGCATTAATATTAGATTTTAATGAAAGACAACATGGTAGAAAGAAAGATGTTTTCTAAGTGTAGAGAGTGGGCCACATAATTTAGTTTTTGGAGGGTTTCTAATACTGTTTTTATTTTTTCATTGTCTTGAAAATGATGTTTGCCTTTGTCAAATAACTGCAACAGAATGTAAAGGCTGTTTAGATAGTACTTGGAAGGTGTTGCTAAACAACATAAACCAGGACTTCTGTTTCTTTACTGATTTATTTGTTGGTAGCATTTTGTAGCCAAAGGGAAGAGTTGGATTCCTTGATTAGAACAGAGCTCCTTGAGTTCACCTCTGGACTGCTCAAGACATGTTTGTTTGTTTTAATTAAAAAAAAAATTATTGTGGTAAGATATATATAATTGTCATTTTAACGATTTTTCAAGTGGACAATTCAGTAGTATTAATTACATTCACCATGGGTGTGATCAGGGAGCCCTGGTGGTGCAGTGGTTAAAGCATTTGGCTGCTAACCAAAAGGTTGGTGGTTTGAACCCACCAGCCAACCCATGGGAGAAAGAAGGGCAACTTCCATGAAGATTTACAACCTTGAAAACCCTAGGGGGCAGTTCAGCTCTGTCGTATAGGGTCCCTATAGGGTCACTCTGAGTCAGAATCAACTGGACAGCAGTGGGTTTAGTTTTTGTGTGAGTGTAACCATAATCAATATCTATTTCCAATACTTTTTTGTCATTCCAAACAGAAACTAGGAGCCCTGGCGGTGCAGTGGTTCAGATCTCTGTAAAAATGACTTTGAGGCAGTGTTTGACCTTCTCTGACTTCACAAGGGGAAAGGAGGACCAAGATCAACAGCCCAAGGCTGATTTCTACGAGGTTAGACACTCCTTCTCTCTTGGCCATCTTTACTCATTGACACGAACCATCCCTCCCACAGTCTTATCTACTGGGTTTGATAATTTGTTGCAGTGGCCACACAGAACTCACAAACCACATTCATAATTACGGAGTTTATTAGGGAAGTAACAGCTATAATTCAGGCTCAGGAACACTCAGGGTACAGTTCTTCCATCAGGCTAGCCTTTCCAAAGCTGTGTTCATAGGCACACCCCTCCCTGGCCCTCAGTCTTGGCCCAAAGGCATTCAGCTTTCTCTCTCTGTGGGCCAGGAAGCCCACCATGTTGTCTCCTGCTGCCGGGTCTCTCCATCGTTGGTGGTAGTGGTGGGCTTTTCCTCTCTTCTCTCGAATTGGCTCTCTTTTAAGGCAAAATTCACCAATCCTCTTGGTAGACCACAATTACCCTATCACATAATCTCCTGGGTGGGAGGTACAAGACATGGCTAGAAAGGCCACATACAAAAGTAATTCATCGTACCGCAGGCCACCCCCTGGCTTTTCTAGCCATAGTTCTTCCATATTGGGAGGATAACTTACCCCTCCCAATCATTTTCCAGTCCAAAACAGTCATTAACAATTAATATTTCAACAAGGCAAAGAGTCCACAGGGTGAGTTTACTCAGGCACCAGCCATATAGGTCTGCTGTGAGTTTCCATCTGATCTGGTCAGGTTCTCCAAAAGTCGTTTCATCTTCACCCACTCTCATCCCTAACCTGCTTGGGCAAGGTCAGTGGATTCCACCCATTAACTTAGGAGTCCACGCACAACTCCCTTAACTTCTGACCAGTCAGCCCTTCCTTTCACTCTCATCTCTAGCTTGCATGGGCTAGGTCAACAGGTTCCACCCATAAACTTCAGAAGTCCAACAAGTCCTTTTACTTTTGACCAGACGGTCCTTCCCCTCTCTCTCATCTCTAGCCCCTGTGGGCTGGGGCAATGGGTGCCAATGAAACATATCCAATCTGCTAACCAAAAGGTTGGCAGTTCCAATCCACTAGCTGCACCTTGGAAACCCCACGGGGCAGTTCTACTCTGTCCTATAGGGTTGCTATGAGTCAGAATCGACTCAATGGCAACTGTTTCAGTTTTTAAACAGAAACTCGGTATCTCTTAAGCAATATCGCCGCATTCCTCCCTTCCCCTAGCCACTGGTAACCACTAATATACTTCATCTCTATGCATTTGTCTGTTCTAGATATTTCATACAAGTGAAATTATACAATATTTGTTCTTTTATGTATGACTTCATTTAGCATGTTTTCAAGGTTCATCCATGCTGTATCATGTGTCAGAACTTCATTTCTCTTTATGGCTGAATAATATCCGTGACATGCTTTTGAGGATGATCGATTGTCTCTGGTATGCACTTTTCCTTTCCTCTCACCTTTCTTACTCGATGAGTTTGGTGATTATATGACCTCAAATAATGTTTAAGCCTCCAAAGGCTAATGAGCTTTGATCCTCAACCCAGAGCTGGCTCCTTCTACTTGTTGACATGAATGATATCCCTAGTATCCTCCTCCTGATCACCTCTTCCCTCACAGCTCCATTTATGAGCCCCAGGTTTCCTATCCTAAGCAATTCAAACCAAGATTTTTTCATGAATGGAAGATTTCTCTATCTGCTGTCATTGTCTCCTACCTTCCCAACCCCACTCTTTCCCGCAGACGTAGATATGTAGATACGCAGACCATTCCAAACCAAACCAAACCTGTTGCCATCGAGTCGATTCGGACTCATAGCAACCCGATAGGACAGAGAAGAACTGCCCCATAGAGTTTCCAAGGAGCGCCTGGTGGATTCTACCTACCTACCTTTTGGTTAGCAGTTGTAGTGCTTAACCACTATGCCACCAGTGCTTCCATGCAGACCATTAGAATTTTTTATTTCCACTCTTCATTTGTTTCTTGGCTCTGCAAGAGGAGAGGGACATGGGGCTGCCTTTTCACATTTCCTATAAGGCTTGGTGAAATGGAAGGAAGAGGTTGAAAATGGCAAGTGAAATGGAATTAAGCAGTGGTCTGTGGGTTTCAGTTATCTATGCTATCCCTTCCTCATGGTAACCCAGAACCCAGTGCCGTCGAGTCGATTCCCACTCATAGTGACCCTATAGGACAGAGTAGAACTGCCCCCATAGAGTTTCCAAGGAGCGCCTGGTGGATTTGAACTGTCGACCCTTTGGTTCACAGCCATAGCACTTTAACTACTACGCCAACAGACAAATAATTGATGGCTTTATTTTGGCATTTTTTTCCAGAAATATTTTTCTTGATCCTCTGATCTCAATGCTGTTAGTTCATCGGTAGCACACTGCCCTGGCAAGTTCCTCGTGCCTCATTAGTATAAAAATACAATAGTATTAACAGCTAACATTTTGTATTAGCTAGGTTCTTTACATTCATTCTTTCAATCCTTATTCTAACTGAATGAGGTATGTACAGTTATTATCTACACTTTTCAGGTGAAGAAACTGAAGATCAGAGAGGCTGATGAATTTGTACAAAGCCACACAGTGTAAAGTAAGTCTAGAATTCATGATCATAACCAGTGTCCTGTAAGTATTGCCCACGCTTCCAGACACCAACCCTTCCTATATACTCCTTGCTTTACGAGGAAGAGCCGCAGTAGTCATAGAACCCATACAATCTACAAAAACATCACTTAGTACATAGGATCTTGCAGAAACAGACCTCCTTTGCCTTTTCCTTTTGGTGCAAATGGTTAATGCTATCGGCTGCTAGCCAAAAGGTTGGAGGTTTGAGTCCACATAGAGGTGCCTTAGAAAACAAGGCCAGGATCTACTTACAAAAAGTCAGCTATTGCAAATCCTAGGGAGCAGAGTTCTACTATGACTTATATGGATCACCATGAATGGGAGTCAACTCAATGGCAACTGGATTTTTTTTTTTTTGACATGATAAACCTCCAAATATCAATTCTCAGTGGTTCCCAAAGTACTCTTCAGAGATGTAAAGAAAATTGCCACAACTAAGCACCTCAGTGTTGAGTTCCCACTAGTGTAAATTTCTCCTTACAAGACATTTTGATAGTAGTAGCTCAAACTCTCTGAGAAGCGAGGCACGTTTTCATCATCCCTACTTTTACAGATAGAGAAAGAGACCTGAGATGGTTAAGTGACTTCCCCAAGGTTGAGTTGCAAGTTTTCAGAGGTGACAAAAAAGGTGGCATGAAGATAAAGAAATCTCAACTTCTTTATCAAAGTCCCATAAGTTTTCGGCTTATAGGATTCTCTTCACTTCTTTAGCTTCTGTAATATCACTCTGAGTGTCTGACCTGACCTCTCATTGTTCCCTGGGAGAGCTAATGCAGCTGCTAGCAACAAGTTCCATGTGGGCCCAAGTTGGCTGATTGATTTAATAACTGCCTTTTGTTGTGCTCTTTCCACTCAGAAAGGGCTCTCGCTTTTTCTTGTGTGCTTACCCAATCATACTGCCCGTTTGCTGTTGAGAAAGGCCACAGAGTATTTTTATTCTGGTCATCCTCTCATTACCCTTGTATAAAGTAGCCACAGGCACAGTGTAGGTAGCATTTATAGTCATTTTCAGTAGAGGTGGCATTCCTTTCTGTTTTTCCAAAACACAGCTAAGAAAAATCTCCTGGTAGTTGGAGCAAATGGAAGCTGCTCACCCACAGATCAAATCCTATTACAAAGGATGCTTCTATGGCTGACATCTCTGTATGATAAAAAGGGTTTCCAGCCATAGCACCCATCTTTCAGAAAGCAACACGAGACCCATTTACGCCTTCCAGCTACTGTTTTATCTCCTTCCTTTTATCTTAATCACTTCTGGAGCACCATTCCATCTCACTGTTTGAAATTCCCAGAGACCCGTTTGAAAAAAAAAAAAGAAGAGTTCTTATTCCTTCAAATTACACAGAGATACACAAAGCCTACTTCCCTTTACCAAGATTGCCAAAGGCTTCCTCACTGTCAGCTCCAAAAGTTGCTTCTCAGCTGCTCCACTGCTTCTGATGCAGTGAGCTACTCCTTTATTCTTAACTAGCCTGCAGACTCTCTGAGGATCCAGCACAGTGCCTGGCACATACAAGGAGCACAAAGAGTGTTATGTGGAGTAGATGGATCGCCCACTCTGACTTGGGCCTCTGAAGAATAGGCCTCACATGGATTGCCTATTACTTCTCTGACAACCCTTCGGTACCTCCTCTCTCTGACTTAAATACCTCCTAGAGCTGTTTTTTTTTTTTTTTTTTTAGAGCTGTAGTTGGGTTTCTAAACTTCTGCTCCTATTTGTGTTCTCTCTCTCTTGATTTATTATGTACACCCTCTGTCTACTGTTTCATTTCTTTCAACCTCTACAATTACTTTCCCACTTCAGCCCATGTGATAGTCCTCACCCCAATCCCTCTCCACACACATGCAAAAACACCACAGACAAGACTCTTGCACACTGCTTCCAGGAAAGGGATTATATTTTTTCTTCCCTTTAGGTAGCAACCTTGATTCCCTTGTCTTCTTAGATAGTTCTCTCTTCTATTGGTGGATATATAAAACTATCTTGTCAGTTCCAAATGGCATCACTTTCCTAACTACTTAGACTTAGACCATGGGTTGGCAAATTTGTTCATCAGGGGCCGGATAGTATTTTAGGCTCTGCAGGCTATATGATCTCTCTTGCAACTACTCAATTCTGTGGTGTAAAATCGGCCATAGACAATATGTAAATGAATGGATGTGGCTGTGTCTCAGTAAAACTGTATTATTTGTCAACCCCTGACCTAAACTATAAGTTTTTTTTTTTTTTTTTCACTGCAATCTTAAACCAGTAAAGCTATATTCTCAGTGTAATGGCTGTGATAAGGTGTTCGTCCACAGCAGTGGCACCCTGGAACTCTTCTGGAATGTGTGCCCAGAGACTTTTAAATGGGATAGTTGAAACTTTGGTTCTATTTTCTGCTGCTTTTTCAGATCTCTGTGATTTAATCCTTTCCTGGGTCCTTTTCCGAAGAGTGTAGAGTGAAGAAAGAGAGCTCTCCCAAACCACATCCTAAGGAAATTTCCTTTTCAACTGATTGATTATATTATGCTAGATTAAAACATTATGGCAGATGATTATATTACATTACATCACACTATACTACACTACATCAAGGAACCCTGGTGGGGCATTGTTAAAGCCCTTGACTGCTAACTGAAAGGTTAATGGTTTGAACCCACCACCTGCTCTGAGAGAGAAACCCACCTACCTACCCAGTGCTGTTGAGTTGATTCTGACTCATAGCGACCCTATAGGACAGAGTAGAACTGCTCCATAGAGTTTCCAAGGAGTGCCTGGTGGAGAAAAGACCTGGCAATCTGTCTGTAAAGATTTTAGCCTGGGAAACTCTATGGTGCTCTTCTACTCTGTCCTGTAAAATCGCTGAGTTGGAATCAACATGATGGCACACAACAACACTATGTCACGTCACATCACAGCCAGACTAGTGTTTGGCCAAACCACTGGAACCATAGCCTAGCCAAGTTGACACATATAATTAACCATCACACAGGGTATTAGATAATTTACAAACTTTTTAGGCCTGGGGACCAATTTCTTATGCTCTACAGCCAGAAATAATGCAAACAGTAGAAACATCCCCAAATAAGAAGGACTTTTCTAGAGAAGATTCCACTGCTAACTCTGGCTGCCACTCATCACTGCTATAAATTGAGCACAAAACATTCTCTATCCCTCCCCTCAAAGAACTAATGCCTTCTGGCCATGTGGGCCAAAGACTTCTGTCTACTTCTTGTTCACTTCCACCCTCCTAGCTTTGAATGGGTGTGTCTGCTTGGCAGAGCCTCGGTCACATGTAGAACCAGAGCTGCAAGGGGATCTGAAAGAAAATGTAGCTTTTAGCTCTCTAGCCTCCATAGTCAGGGAAGGTATACTGGAAGAGAACTGAGTGGATTAATGGCAGTATCTGCCACGGCCAAGTGCTATATTTCAGTTTTTCTATAGAGAAAATGGGGATAAAAGTATATCCCTCGTAGTATTGTTAAGATAATGTCCACAAAGCACCTAACACAGAACCAAAACCCATCAAGTTGATTCCGACTCATGTTGTTGTTGTTGTTGTTAGATGCTATTGGGTCAGTTCCGACTCATGGTGACCTTATGCACAACAGAACAGAACACTACCCTGTCCTGAATCATCCTTACAGTCGTTGTTATGCTTGAGCTCATTGTTGCAGCCACTGTGTCAGTCCACCTCGTTGAGGGTCTTCCTCTTTTCCACTGACCCTGTACTCTGCCAAGCATGATGTCCTTCTCCAGGGACTGATCCCTCCTGACAACATGTCCAAAGTGTGTAAGACACAGTCTTGCCATCCTTGCTTCTAAGGAGCATTCTGGTTGTACTTCTTCCAAGACAGATTTGTTCATTCTTTTGGCAGTCCATGGTATATTCAATATTCTTCGCCAACACCATAATTCAAAGGCATCAATTCTTCTTCAGTCTTCCTTTTTCATTGTCCAGCTTTCACACGCATATGATGCGATCGAAAATACCATGGCTTGGGTCAGGCGCACCCTAGCCTTCAAGGTGACAACTTTGCTCTTCAAAACTTTATTTAAGAGGTCCTTTGCAGCGGATTTCCCCAATGAAATGTGTTCCTTGATTTCATGACTGCTGCTTCCATGGCTGTTGATTGTGGATCCAAGTAAAATGAAATCCTTGACAACTTCAATCTTTTCTCCATTTATCATGATGTTGCTCATTGGTCCAGTTGTGAGGATTTTTGCTTTCTTTATGTTGGGGTGTAATCCATACTGAAGGCTGTGGTCTTTGATCTTCATTAGTGAGGGCCTAAAGTCCTCTTCACTTTCAGCTAGCAACGTTGTGTCATCTGCATAACGCAGGTTGTTAATGAGTCTTCCTCCAATCCTGATGCCCTGTTCTTTATATAGTCCAGCTTCTCGTATTATTTGCTCTGCATACAGATTAAATAGGTATGGTGAAAGAATACAACCCTGATGCACACCTTTCCTGACTTTAAACCAATTGGTATCCCCTTGTTCTGTCCAAACAACTGCCTCTTGATCTATGTAAAAGTTCCTCATGAGCACAGTTAAGTGTTCTGGAATTCCCATTCTTTGCAATGTTATCTATAATTTATTATGATCCACACAGTCAAATGCCTTTGCACAGTCAATAAAACACAGGTAAACATCCTTCTGGTATTCTCTGGTTTCAGCCAGGATCCATCTGACATCAGCAGTGATATTCCTGGTTCCACATCCTCTTCTGAAACTGGCCTGAATTTCTGGAAGTTCCCTGTCAATACACGGCTGCAGTAGTTTTTGAATTATCATCAGCAAAATTTTGCTTGTGTGTGACTCATAGCGACCCTATAAATGACTGTAATGTTATTATTATCAGACAATAAACAAAAATTTCAAACTATGTAAGTATACAATGACCACATGAAGAGAAGCTTTTCTTATGTTTAAATATATACAGAAAAAAGAAACATGGAGCAAGCTCCTTACCTCAATAATTTTAGTGTTCTGACATCTGAATTCTGTCCTTTGACCAGCTCAAACTAATTTGATGATGCTCTTAACCCATGTCTGTTCACTGAATCCAGTACCTTTAGTCTAACTGCAATCTCTAGAATTCACCCATATATTTTTATTTAAAAAATATATTTTTTTGGTTATAAAAGTTACACATGACCACTGTAGAATAATGGGGAAATACAAGAAGTATAAAGAAGAAGGTGAAAGTCACAGGTAATCCTTCATGCTCATTCTTGACTTATGCATGATAAAGTAAAAACGCATTCATACATGGCAAGTCAGAGGTTCCTTGCTTGATGCTAATAGGATTGAGATTCAGGTTCAACAAAAATTTGCCTAATCTAGGTGAGGCCACTGTGTCTGGTGTTTGAACATATGTTATTGATTTGTTTCTCATTAACAGTTCGGGAGACAGCTATAGATGTCATCTTCATTTTACAATGGAAGAAACTGTGGCCAGAGGTGATAGTTTTATAGCTTGTGACTTGAAAGGCCAGGATTTGAACTTGGGAATTCAGACCAGAAGTCTATTTCTCTTTCTATGATCCTATGCTTTTCTTTTTTATGAGTTGCTTTGCCCTGTGGTCAGTCAGTAACATACAGGAATATTTATAGATTATACTCTCAAGTGGGCCATTCTCATCTACTCTCTGATAGAGAACGAATTAGTATCACCCTCTCAATTTAGGAAAGACACTGTCTCACCAAAGATTGTATAGAAAAAACCTTGGGACAATGACATAAAGAATTGATAGGACAACACAAGAGATGGTTTATTGTATTATAATCATGAAGGCAGGTTTTTTTTTTTTTTTTTTCTGACTGTGTGTGCCCTGGTGGCACAGTGGTTAAGAGCTGTGCCTGCTAACCAAAAAGGTTGGCAGTTCAAATCTACCAGTCGCTCCTTGGAAACCCTATGGGGTAGATCTAATCTATCCTATAGGGTCACTATGAATCAGAATCGACTCAGTGGCAACAGGGTTTTTTTTTTTTTTTATGTATGCTTAGCATGTACAGTAAATTCTCATTATTTGTGGCCATTATATTCTATAAAGACACTGAGTTAATGAATACTGAACCATTGCTCCTGGGGGAGTACAGGGTTAGGTTTCTGTGAGCCTCTGGTCACAACATTTTCATTAACCAATCAATATGTAACCATGTTTTATGGGTGTTTCTGTTTAAAGACACTTTAAAATACTGTGTATTTTTGATTCATTAACATTGAACTCACAACCAACGGCACCCTAGTCAATGCCTGAATGAAGCTTATGTAGCTTACATATTTTCTCTGTAAGGCACATCACAGCCTTATTTTGCTTAGGAACACTAGACAGCACTTCACTATTGTGCTTAAGGTTCATTTTAAATAGTGGAACCACCAACAAAAAGGACAAAAATGCAAAACACATGGCACTAAATAGACTTTGAAACAGATGCTTCTTTGAGAACTGAAGTTGCCTTGTTTGACCTAAGCTGGGAACATGCACATTGAATGACTCAGATTTTTTGCAGTTCTATAAATGTTTATGAATGACCACAAAAGCACCAGAAGTATTGATTTTGGAGTTTTAAATACATTTTAGCGAGTGGGTGAATTCACAAATATAGCATCTGTAAATAGTGAGAATCAATTATATTAGAGTCTCAAATATCTCTTGAGTTCAATTCATGTTTATAACAAAAGGATCTGACATATGGGCAGACATATTAGTAAACCGTAATCATTGGTCAAAAAGGAATTATTTCCTCATGCTGTTGTTGTCAGGTGCCATCAAGTTGGTTCTGAGTTAAAATGATACTTTGTACAACAAAATGAAACACTGCCCGGTCCTGCACCATCCTCATGATCATTGTTATGCTTGAACCCATTGTTGCAGCCACTGTGTCAATCCTCTTTTTTGCTGACCCTCTACTTTACCAAGCATGGTGCCCTTTTCCAGGGACTGATCTCTTCTGATAACATGTTCAAAATATGTGAGACAAAGTCTCATCATCCTCTCTTCTAAGGAGCATTCTGGCTGTACTTCTTCCAAGAGAGATTTGTTAGTTCTTTTGGCAGTTCATGGTATATTCAATATTCTTTACCAACACCACAACTCAAAGCTGTCAATTCTTCTTTGGTCTTCCTTATTCATTGTCCAGTTTTGCATAAAGGACAGCAAATGAATACCATGTGTCATGGATTGAATTGTGTCCCCCCAAAAATATCTGTCAACTTGGCTAGGTCATGATTCCCAGTATTATATGATTGTCTACCCTTTTGTCATCTGATGTGATTTCCGTATGTGTTGTAAATCCTATCACTATGATGTAATGAGATGGATTAGTGGTAATTACATTGATGAGATCTACAAGATTAGATAGAGTCTTATGCCAATCTGTTTTGAGATAGAGAGAGGTGAGCAGAGAGACATGGGGACCTCATACCTTGAAGAAAGCAGCACTGGGAGTAGACCACATCCTTTGGACCTGGGGTTCCTGCAAGTTGAAGCTCCTAGCCCAGGAGACGATTGATGAGAAGGACCTTCCTCCAGAGACAACAGAAAGAGAAAGCCTTCCCCTGGAGCTTATGCCCTAAATTTGGACTTCTAGCCTACTAGACTGTGAAAAAATAAATTTCTCTTTGTTTAAGACATCCACTTGTGGTATTTCTGTTAGAGCAGTACCAGATAACCAAGATACCGTGTAATTTAAATTCATTGGACTTTAAAATTTTTTTTTTAATGCTTTAAAATATATTCTGACATAAGGGTGGAATTTAGAAGTGGGATGAAGTTATAAAGCAAATCAAAACAACCTGGATATGTGCAAAAAATAAAAAAACAAGCTGCATCATATTCCCCTTTGGTATGTTCCTTGGGAGCTAAACCCTATTCTCTCCATTTCTGTATTTGATTGCAGTACATTCAATAAAATGTCCAAGCTCTATATTAAACTTATGCAGTGTACTTCATATATAAACCTATTCTCAACTGACTCAATCTCACTAATGCTAAAAACAAAAATAGGAAAAGAAAAATCACCTTGTGTAACTGGTGGAAGAGTAAGGACCCAGTTGAACTCTAGGGGAATTGGGTCACAAAGCCGAGCTGACTCTACAGGTACAGCTTCCCTACATTAGATCTGGCCAAGCTTAGAATAACCTGTTTATGCCTCAAGTCTACCTCCAGTGGGGATGAGTCATGGTCAAGAGATAATGATGTGGGTGATTGCCCAGGGCAGCAGGAACAGTGATCAGGTTACACCACCATCCTAGTGTGACAATTTCATGCCCCACGTGATATGTACACAGAGCAGGAATTTCTTCTGGAATGTCACTGTATAGTCTTAGTCTGTCTCTAGAAACCATTCTTATGAAAAGGCAAGTCTTTGCTTTAGGAAACTAAGTGCCCAATATTTCCACATATCTTTCTTTCCTGTTGTAGACACATTTATTGTTTTCTGTGGAATTTAACTGCTTTGCCCCTTTAGCTCGTGTTTTCCTCATTGCATTTCATTCAGCTTAAAAAAATGGTCTTTCAAAAGACAGAAGGAGTAGAGGAAGTGACAAGGTGTTAGTTTTCTCCTTTCTCATATCACTTTCTAGTCAACAGATGTCACCAAAGACAGGCTCTGTTCTAGGGTTTCTCCAGTAGAACTATACCCAAGCTCAGAATAGATTATTGCAATCTATTTTAAATGCAAGCCAAAAGGGATATTTTCTTCCTTGAATCTGTGCTTTCCTTGTATTGTTAATAAAATTAGAAAGTGCTTACAGTTGTGAAGTTCTTTAAATTTACCTGGTGGTAAAAATAGCAATTAAAGTTTAAAAACCCCCTAATTCTTTAATTCTTGGGGGAAAACAAGAATTCCAAGTGAGAGTTGAGTTCTTTCTCTAGGGTTAAATTCTGTTTTTTAGAGAAGATGTCACTTTTAAAGTACTCCTTACTCCCTCAGTTTCTTAGAGTAGCCAGGTGGATATATTTAGTTATTTATCTGGGTGATTCTCAACCTGGGCTGCACATTAGAATCACCTGGGGAGCTTTAAATGTGCTGCTCCTACCCTCACAAGACCCCATGGGGTTGCTATGAATCTGAATCAACTCCATGGCAGCGGGTTTGATTCAGGTTTTGGTACTCTCGTAGAGTCTAATTTAATTGGTTTGGGGTGTGGCCTGAGCACTGGGATTTTTAAAACTCACCAAGTGATTCTAGTGTGCAGCCAAGGTTGAGAATGTCTCATCTAGAGGAAGGACTTCATAGTCAGATTCCTTTTTTTTTTCTTTTTAATTGTACTTTAGATGAAGGTTTACCAACCAAATTAGTTTCTCATTAAACAATTAATACACATACTGTTTTTTGACATTGGTTTCCAACTCCATGGCATGTCAATACTCCCCTTCTTGAACTTGGGTTCCCCGTTACCAGATTTCCTGTCCCCTCCTTGTCCTTCCCCCTGGGCTGGTGTGCCCATTTAGTCTCATTTTGTTTTATGGGCCTGTCTAATCTTTGGCTGAAGGGTGAACCTCAGGAGTCACTTCAGTACTCAGTTAAAAGGGTATCTGGGGTCCATACTTTCCAGGTTTCTCCCCCGACCAGTCTCTATCAAACCAGTAAGTCTGGTCTTTTTTTGTGAGTTAGAATTTTGTTCTACATTTTTCTCCAGCTCTGTCTGGGACCCTCTATAGTGATCCCTGTCAGAGCAGTTGGTGGTGGTAGCCAGGCACCATTTAGTTGTGCTGGACTTAGGCTGGTAGAGGCTTTGGTAGTTGTAGCCAACTGCTCCTTTAGACTAATCTTCCCCTGTGTCTTTGGTTTTCTTAGTTCTCTCTTGCTCTAGTTAGATGGCCAATCACAAGCTTTTTTTTTTTTTTTTTTGTGCTTTATTAAGTGAAAGTTTACAAATCAAGTCATTCTTTCATACAAAAATTTATATACACTTTGCTATATACTCCTAATTGCTCTCACCCTAATGAAACAGCCCGCTCCTTCCCTCCACTCTCTCTTTTCGTGTCCATTCCACCAGCTTCTAACCCCCTATCCCCTCTCATCTCTCCTCCAGATAGGAGATGACAACATAGTTTCAAGTGTCTACTTGATCCAAGAAGCTCGTTCTTCACCAGCGTCTTGTTTTATCCCATCGTCCAGTCCAATCCCTGTCTGAAGAGTTGGCTTTGGGATTGGTTCCTGTTTTGGGCTAACAGAAGGTCTGGGGACCATGACCACCGGGGTCCTTCTAGTCTCAGTCAGACCGTTAAGTCTGGGCTTTTTATGAGAATTTGGGGTCTGCATCCCACTGCTCTCCTGCTCCCTCAGGGGTTCTCTGTTGTGTTCCCTGTCAGGGCTGTCATCGGTTGTAGTTGGGCACCATCTAGTTCTTCTGGTCTCAGGCTGATGTAGTCTCTGGTTTATGTGGCCCTTTCTGTCCCTTGGGCTTGTAATTACCTTGTGTCTTTGACGTTCTTCATTCTCCTTTGCTCCAGGTGGGTTGAGATCAATTGATGCATCTTAGATGGCTGCTTGCTAGCGTTTAAGACCCCAGACACTACTCTTCAAGGTGGGATACAGAATGTTTTCTTAATAGATTTTATTATGCCAATTGACTTAGATGTCCCCTGGAAACATGGTCCCCAAACCCCCACCCCTGCTACATTGGGCTTCGAAGCATTCAGTTTATTCAGGAAACTTCTATGGTTTTGGTTTAGTCCACTTGTGCTGACTTCGCCTGTATTGTATGTTGTCTTTCCCTTCACCTAAAGTAGTTCTTATCTGCTATCTAATTAGTGAAACCCTCTTTCTCTCCCCCCGCCCATATCCATCAAAGACTATTTTCTTCTCTGTTTAAACTATTTCTTGAGTTCTTGTAATAGTGGTCTTAGACAACATTTGTCGTTTTGCAACTGACTGTTTCACTCAGCATAATGCCTCCCAGATTCCTCCATGTTATGAAATGTTTCACAGATTCCTCACTGTTCTTTCTGGATGAGCAGTATTCCATTGTGTGAATATACCATAATTTATTTATCCATTCATCCATTGATGGGCAGCTTGGTTGCTTCCATCTTTTTGCTATTGTAAACAGTGCTGCAGTGAACATGAGTGTGCATATATCTGTTCATGTAAAGGCTCTTATTTCTCTAGGATATATTCCAAGGAGTGGGATTTTTGGATCGTGTGGTAGTTCTATTTCTAGCTTTTTAAGGAAGCGCCAAATCGATTTCCAAAGTGGTTGTACCATTTGACATTCCCACCAGGAGTGTATAAGTGTTCCAACCTCTCCACAGCCTCTCCAACATTTATTATTTTGTGTTTTTTGGATTAATGCCAGCCTCGTTGGAGTGAGATGGAATCTCATTGTAGTTTTGACTTTCATTTCTCTAATGGCTAATGATCCTGAGCATTTCCTCACGTATCTGTTAGCTACCTGAATGTCTTCTTTACTGAAATGTCTGTTCATATCTTTTGCCCATTTTTTAATTGGGTTATTTATCTTTTTGTAGTTGAGTATTTGCAGTATCATGTGGATTTTACAGATCAGGCACTGATCAGAAATGTCATAGCTAAAAACTTTTTCTCAAGTCTTTTGGTGAAGTCTTTGGATGAGCATAGGTGTTTGATTTTTAGGAGCTCCCAGTTATCTAGTTTTTCTTCTGCACTTTTAGTAACTTTTTGTATATATAGTCTTTATACCATATATTAGGGCTCCTAATGTTGTCCCTGTTTTTTCTTCCATGATCTTTATTATTTTAGATTTTATATTTAGGTCTTTGATCCATTTTGAGTTAGTTTTTGTGTATGGTGTGAGGTATGGGTCTTGTTTCATTTTTTTTGCAGATGGATATCCAGTTATGCCAGCACCATTTGTTAAAAAGAATTTCTTTTCCCCATCTAACTGTTTTGGGATCTTTGTCAAATATCAACTGCTCATATGTGGATAGATTTATGTCTGGATTCTTGATTCTGTTCCATTGGCCTATGTATCTGTTGTTGTATCAGTGCCAGGCTGTTTTGACTACTGTGGCGGTATAACAGGTTCTGAAATCAGGTAGAGTGAGGCCTCCCACTTTGTTCTTCTTTTTCAGTAGTGCTTTACTTATCTGGGGCCTCTTTCCCTTCCATATGAAATTGGCTATTTGTTTCTCTATCTCATTAAAAAATGTCATTGGAATTTGGATAGGAATTGCATTAAATCTATAGATCACTTTTGGTAGAATAGACATTTTTATAATGTTAAGTCTTCCTATCAATGAGCAAAGTATGTTTTTCCATTTATGTAGGCCTCTTTTGGTTTTTTGCAGAAGTGTTTTGTAGTTTTCTTTGTATAAGTATTTTACATCTCTGGTAAGATTTATTCCTAAGTATTTTATCTTCTTGGGGGTGCCTGTAAATGGTATTGATTTGGTGGTTTCCACTTCGATGTTCTTTTTGTTGGTGTAGAGGAACCCAACTGATTTTTGTATGTTTATCTTGTATCCCGATACTCTGCTGAACTCTTCTATTAATTTCAGTAGTTTTCTGGAGGATTCCTTAGGGTTTTCTGTGTATAAGATCATGTCATCTGCAAATAGAGATACTTTGACTTCTTCCTTGCCAATCTGGATGCCCTTTATTTCTTTATCCAGCCTAATTGCTCTGGCTAGGACTTCCAGCACAATGTTGAATGAGAGTGGTGATAAAGGGCATCCCAATCTCAAGGGGAATGCTTTTAGGCTCTCTGCATTTAGGATGATGTTGGCTATTGGCTTCGTATAATTACCCTGTATCATGTTTGAGGAGTTTTCCTTCTATTCGGATTTTGCTGAGAGTTTTTATCATGAATGGGTGTTGAACTGTGTCAAATGCCTTTTCTGCATCAATTGATAAAATCATGTGATTCTTTTCTTTTGTTTTATTTATGTGGTGGATTACATTAATTGTTTTTCTAATGTTGAACCATCGCTGCATACCTGGTATGAATCCCACTTGGCCGTGGTGAATTATTTTTTTGATATGTTCTTGAATTCTATTGGCTAGAATTTTCTTGGGGATTTTTACATCTAAGTTCCTGAGGGATACAGGTCTGTAATTTTCTTTTTTTGTGGTGTCTTTACCTGGTTTTGGTATCAGGGATATGGTGGCTTCATAGAATGAGTTTGGTAGTATTCTGTCATTTTCTATGCTCTGAACTACCTTTAGTAGCAGTGGTATTAACTCTTCTGTGAAAGTTTGCTAGAACTCTGCAGTGAAGCCATCTGGGCCAGGGCTTTTTTTTTTTTGTTGTTGTTACCTTTTCAGTCTCTTCTTTTGTTATGAGTCTATTTAGTTTTTCTACCTCTGTTTGTGTTAGTTTAGATAGGTAGCGTGTTTCTAGGAATTCATGCATTTCTTCTAGGTTTTCAGATTTGTTAGAGTACAATTTTTCATAGTAATCTGATATGATTCTTTTAATTTCAGTTGGTTCTGTTGTAATGTCACCCATCTCATTTCTTATTCTGGTTATTTGCTTCCTCTCCTGTTTTTCTTTTGTCAATTTGGCCAGTGGTTTATCAATTTTGTTGATTTTTTTCAAAGAACCAGCTTTTGGTCTTGTTAATTCTTTCAGTTGTTTTTCTGTTCTCTATTTCATTTAGTTCTGCTCTAATTATTATTTGTTTTCTTCTGGTGCCTGTGGGTTTCTTTCGTTGCTCTTTTTCTATTTGTTCAAGTTGTAGGGATAATTCTTTGATTTTGACTCTTTCTTCTTTTTGTATGTGTGCATTTATTGATATTAATTGGCCTCTGAGCACTGCTTTTGCTGTGTCCCAAATGTTCTAATAGGAAGTGTTTTCATTCTCATTGGATTCTGTGAATTTCTTTATTCCATCCTTAATATCTTCTATGATCCATTCTTTTCTGAGCAGAGTATTATTCAGTTTCCAAGTGTTTGATTTCTTTTCCCTGCTTTTTCTGTTATTGATTTCCACATTTATGGGCTTATGGTCAGAGAAGATGCTTTGTAGTATTTCAGTGTTTTGGATTCTGCTAAGGCTTCCTTTATGCCCTAATATATGATCTATTCTAGAGAATGTTCCATGTGCACTAGAAGAGAAAGTTTACTTGGCTGCTGTTGGGTGGAGTGTTCTGTATATTTCTATGAGGTCAAGTTGGTTCATTGTGGCGTTGAGATCTTCTGTGTCTTTCTTGAGCTTGTTTCCAGATGTCCTGTCTTTCACTGAAAGTGGTGTGTTGACTTCTCCTTCTATTATTGTGGCGCTATCTCACTTTTCAGTGCTGATACCCAAGCTGATAGAGTTTGTTTTATATACCTTGCAGCCCTGTCATTGGGTGCATCATAAATATTTAAGATGGTGATATACTCATGGTATATTGTCCCTTTAATCATTATATAGTGTCCTTCCTTATCATTTGTGATGGATTTAACTTTAAAGTCTATTTTGTCATAAATTAATATTGCCACTCCTGCTCTTTTTTGATTGTTGTTTTCTTCCATCCTTTGAGTTTTAGTTTGCTTTTGTCTCTTAAGTCTAAGGTGTGTCTCTTGTAGGCAGCATATAGATGGATCACGTTTTTTAATCCATTCTGCCACTCTCTGTCTCTTTATGGGTGCATTTAGTCTATTTACATCAGCGTAATTATGGATAGGGTATGAATTCAGTCACAAGCTTTTAAGACTCCATATGCTACTCACCAGAGTAGAATGTAGAACATTTTCTTTATAAAGCATGTGATGCCCATTGAGCTAGATGTACCCCGAGACTATGGTATCTAGCTCTCAGCCCAATAATTCAGTTCCTCAGGGAGTTTGGATGCACCTATAAATCTTCCATGACCTTGCCTTGAGAAAATTGTGCTGACTTCCCCAGTATTGTATACTGTCTTACCCTTCAACAGAATTGCCACTTATCTGTTGTCTAGTTAGTGTTTTTCCCTCCCACTGCTCCCCTCACTGATAATCATCAAAGATTGTTTCTTTCTGTGTTTAAACCTTTTCATGTGTTTTAATAATCGTGGTCGCATACAGTATTTGTCCTTTTGTGATGGACTTATTTCACTCAGCATAATGCCCTCCGGATACATCCACGCTGTGAGATGTTTGGCAGATTCATCATTATTCGTTATCGTTGCATAGTATTCCAAGGTGAGTATGTACCATAGTTTGTTTATTCATTCATCTCTTGATGGGTACTTAAGTTATTTCCATTTTTTGCTATTGTTAATAATGCTGCAATGAACATGGGTGTGCACATGTCTATGCATGTGACAGCTCTTCTAGGATATATTCCTAGGAGTGGGACTGCTGGATCATATGGTATTTCTATTTCTAGATTTTTAAGAAAGTGTCATATTGTTTTCCAAAATCATTGTACCATTTTACGTTCCTAACAGCAGTGCATAAGAGTTCCAGTTTCCCCGCAGCCCCTCCAATATTTGTTATTTTGTGTTTTTTTTTTTTTTTTTTTTTGATTCATACCAGTAATGTTGGGGTGAGATGGTATCTCATTGTCTTTTTGATTTTCATTTCTCTAATGGCTAGTGATTCCGAGCATTTCCTCATGTGTCTGTTAGCCTTTTGAATGTCCTCTTCGGTGAAGTGACTGTTCATATCCTTCGTCCATTTTTTAATTGGATTATCTTTTTGTTGTAGAGGTGTTAGATTTTCCTATAGATTTTAGAGATTAGACTTTTGTTGTATTTGTCATAGCCCCAAAATTTTCCCAGTCTATAGGTTCTGTTTTTACTCTTTTGGTGAAGACTTTTGATGCGTGTAGGTGTTTAATTTTAAGACGATCTCAGTTGTCTAGCTTGTCTTCTGGTGTTTGTATGTTGTTAGTTATGTTTTGTACCCTAGTTTTGCTGTGTATTAGGGCCTTAGCATAGTTGGATTCTTGGCTTGTAGCTTTTGAAACCAGGTTTTGCTAATTTACATACAAAAGAATTTATTGAATAAATAGGAAGGAAGCTCTAACTCAAAAGAGGAATTAAGTGACCAGGTTTCAGAAAGGACAGAAACCAAGACAACTACGGCAATGAAGGTAGTGTGAAGTCATGGATGGACACTTCAGGGTATCACTGCTGGGATGAATCGGCCCCAATCATTTTCTGCCCATGAGCCACTCTGCTTAAGGTTCAAATTCTAGGTATAGAGAGTTCATTGGTGAACCTGGGGTCACATGCCCACTCCTAGCCAGGAGAGGGTAGGCTTCTCGACTGTCAGTTCCCGCAAGACTGCATGGTATGGGACAGGGGTAGTTCCCAAAAGGAAAATTGCTTTATTCTTCTCAGAAGATGGTAGCACTGATTCTTGGCAGGCAACGCCAACAGATGTCCCCACACCCTAAGACCATTTTACTCTGGATGGGGAGGATGTAAAGAACACTGCTCTCAGAAGGCAGTTGGCTCAGGATCAGATTCCCTTAGTGTCTGGTAATTTGTTCATGGTAGTTATGCATTCATTTAGAAAATGTTTATTGAATATCTGTAATATGAAAGTCACTCTGGGAACGCCAGGTGGAGGAAGTAGTTGATGCTTTTAGGGTGCTTACAATCTTGTAAGGTTAAGAGACATGAAAATGTAAGCATAACATGCCAGGCAATGTGTGAATAGTTCCATAGAGGAAAAACAGCGTCAGTTAGACAACCAGTATTTTCAGTGCCTACAATTTGTTGGGTTCTCACAGCCCCAGGCCAGTGAAAAGAAGATGGGGACCACCAAATGTCCCTAATAAACTTGGTTGGTTTACATTGGTTCCCCAATGCTAGAGCTTCTGTTTCTGACTGAATCCATTCCTATTATTTCCCAGACTCTACGCGTAGTTTACTGATGGTACCTTCCTTCTAGTGTACATGGACTTACAGAACTGCCTTCATCCTCCTTGCTTTAGTTGACCTTTCTGGACGTGACCTTATGCCCACCTAATTCAGAACACTTAACAAAAACCAGTTGCCACTGATGACTCCTGGCGACTCCATGTGTGTCAGAGTAGAACTGTGCTCCATAGGGTTTTCAATGGCTGATCTTTCAGAAGTAGATTGCCAGGTATTTCTTCCAAGGCACCTCTCAGTAGACTCAAACATCCAACCTTTTGGTTAGCAGCTGAGCACATTAACTGTTTGAACTATTCAGGGACTCACTCCTTAGAACACTTAAGTAGCATCACTTTTTTTTGTTTTTTGAACCACCTTCTGACATAAGCCCATGCTTCTTGCTTTGGTCTGGCTGGTTGTCAAATAATGTCAAAGAAGACAGGCTTCTTTTTGGCTTTGGGCAGTCATTCTGTATTAGACATGTAGAATATGCTGACAGTACATTCTTAAAACTACTTTGAACTTTTAAGCTAATATTTTAAACTCAGATACAGTCAGGTGACTGTTACGTTAGTCATGCAGTGCACTGTGGTCTAATTTCTCTAATTTCATAAACAAAGTATATTTCAGTGTGGTGGAAACCTGCTAAAACTGACAGCCCCACAGTAATGACAACTATAGAAATCAGAATATGTTCTGATTTTTTAAACTAGAATACAAAACTAAAGGATCCAAGTGATAATAATGGTTGACTTTCTTCAACACGTTCCTCAACATCAAGCTCTAGAAAACGAAAATTCAAATTTATTTTGAATTTAACTAAGTCGTAATTATGATGACAATTTAGCTATAAAAATCTATACTCTTCTATATAAACTTTATTTGGAGTTTACCAGGTGTTTCATTAACCAGGTGGGTCCTCATGATTTTATTAGTTTGAATCCTGAGATTTGCCTATCTTTGGAAGAATAATGATCTAGTTGACCAGTGTAGACAGGCCTTCAGGAAAATGCAGCAGTAAGCAAGAGAAAAGATGGGGCTGCTTCCTCATTTTTTTTTCCTGACTCTGTTTCCTATTCTTGCTTTTTCCAGGCTAGAGATGACTGTTCCTGAAGTTAATTCCTCAATTGTCCTTGCTGTGTCAGCTGCCTTTCTTTTCTGAAGGATTTCCTTAATCCACTGTGGTTCTTTAAGTGGCTGTCTTGATAACACCAAATGTCTGGCAAGCGAATGACCTTACCTGACTATCCACATATATTGTTAGAGGAGACTGTGAACTTTGTTTTGGTCTTAGTTCTAGGAAACTGAATCCTTGGGCAGATATAACAAACAAAAAGACCTGTCCTATTTCTTGTTCCTCCACTTTGCCGGAGAATAATAGAAATTATTGCTTATTTTGTGTTTATTTACCTATTTTTGGAAGAGCTACTTATTTTTAAGTGATGGAAAAAGAATGCCAATAAACCAGTACCTGGGTGAATCACACACTGAAAGTAACCCTGCTGGGGATGTTACAAAGATGCTCTTGTGTCTTTCAAACCAGGAAATCCTGAAAGCAACTATTTATGATATTTCTTTCTAAAGCTTTGCCCTCAGTTTAAGTTGGTGTTATTACAAAACAAAGGGTTCTGGTAAATACTGGGGGTTCTATTCTTCCTGTAAGGAGCCCTGGTGGTGCAGTGGTTAAGCCCACAGCTGCCAACCAAAAGGTCAGTGGCTCAAACCCACCAGCTGCTCTGTGGGAAAAAGATGTGGCAGTCTGCTTCCATAAAGATTTCAGCTTTGGAAACCCTGTGGGGCAGTTCTACTCTGTCGTATAGGGTCGCTATGAGTCAGAATCGACTCGACGGCAATGGTGGATTTTATTCTTTCTGCGGAGTCTCTGGATTGTGCACATGGTTAAGTACTTGGCTGGTCATTGAAAGACTGTGACTTAAGTCCACCCAGAGGCCCCTCAGAAGAAAGATCTGGTGATCTATTTCTGAAAAATCAGCTATCAAATACCCTATTGAGAACGGTTCTACTCTGTCACACATGGGATCACCATGAGCCAGAATTAACTCAATGGTAGCTGGTTTACTGGATTCCTCTTGTGGCTGGGAGAGTAAAAACTAAGCACATTCCTGAGCGAGGTTTAGAGAAAAACCTCGGTCCTGGAACCAGAGTTAATAAGGCTTCTGGGCTGAATCAAGTTATCTAGGCTGAGCACAGAGCTGGGGCTGGCAGAACCACGGACATGGGTGGTGTTAGGTGAACTTGTACTTATCATCACGTAAAGTGAAAGAAACAGGAAGTCAAAAGTCTCCAAGCATATGGATCATCAAACAACCCAATTCAGGAGATACATTCAACTCAGACCAGGGTGAGTTGGAGGAAATGACCTTTGATCTGAGTCTTAAAGGAGTAGAAGTTAGCTCAGCAGAGAAGTAGGGGAGAGCATTCCAGAGAGGGATCAATGTGTAGGAATTTAAAAAGAGAGGGGTTGACATGATACAAATAGTTCCTGGTTGGTATAAACTGAAAGATTGGAAGTTTGAGTCTGCCCAGAGACACCTTAGAAGAAAGGTCTCGTGATCTACTTCTGAGAAATCAGCCATTGAAAACCCTATGGAGCACAGTTCTACTCTTAGACACGTGGGGTCACCATGAGTCAGAATCAACTTGACAGTGACTGGTGGTGGTGGTGGTGACATGATAAAGACATGAGTGGTTGGTACAGCTATGTGTAGGTGAAGGTGGGAAGTGTAAACAAGGACCAGATAACAACGGCTCTAATCACAAAATAAAAGTTTGGCCCTTATTCTGAAGACTCTGGGAGGAGAAGGGAATTGTAAAAGTGACAGCATCAACTTTTCGTTCTAAAACAATCATTCTGATGGCAATGTGAAGGATGGGTCGGGGGTGGCTGAGAACCAGAAGAAGACCAAGTACAAAGGGCTGAACTAGGAGTGGTAGCAGAATGAAAAGGAGCGGGTGGATTTGTGAGATATTAGTAGAATCAACAGAGCTTGGTCAGTGACCAAAATGGAGTGGAGAGAGTCAAGGACATCCCCCAAGATAAGTGACTGGGTAAGTGGTGGCACTGATTTCTTAAGAAAGTGTTTGCAGGAGAAGTAGGTTTGGAGAAAAAGATTATGAGTGGATGCATTCGTAGAAGTTGATCAGAGTTACGTATTAGGCTATTTTATCAACCGAAAGTTGCCTTGTGTACATAAATAATGTTATTTAAGTTCTCAGCGTCAGCAGATTCAGCCCAGTGGTCCTGTTAAAATTGTCACTACTGATTCTTTCATGGAAATGTAGAAAATGAGAGTTTGATTGAGTCCATTAGAGTTAACAGGATTTATCGAATGAAAATGTATTAGTGAACAGGGAGCACCTCAAACTGAAAAATGGCAAGGGGGCTTGAGTTTACACATTTACATTGCCCTTTTAAAACTTAATGAGTAAGTATTTTGCTCTTTGCTTTGACTGGCTAATCATATTCAATTTTTCTTTTTTTGAGAAAGCTGGCCACTGAATTCTAAGCTGGCTTATCTTGAATTGGATGAGAGTTGCTAACTCATAAAAACTTGCCTAAGTTTTGATTCTGCTTAAAGTTGTTGTTTTTTGTAAATGGACTTATGACAAATTTTTATTTAATCTTAGCCCAGGGAAGCCATTTTAACTCTTGCCTCTACAAAAAGAAAATTGTTAACAGGTCATTCCAGGGCCATAGAAACTTGAAAGCAGAGGTACCTTCTATCTCAAAATGACTTGAGGTCCGTTCTCCACCAGGCTTAAGCCTTGGAAACTGAGGGACAAGTTTGTTTCAGTGTATTTGCTCCTTGAAGAGTAGACTGGTGGTACAGCAATCAGCAGCAATCAAACCACTGGATCTAAAGGGGAGGATTACACCCACTCTGCCCCCACAAGAGTATTGTGTCCCCCAGCCCCCTCATGCAGTGCTCCCTTGTAACCTTCTCCCTCATGCCACCCTTTCTGCCATGTAGGGTCAATGCACCCTGTACTCTTGTCATCCTTGGGTTCCTTCCACACCAAACATTTTGTCAAAACATTTCTTCGAACCACTAAGACTTTCCCTAGGTTAATGCCCTGTGGGGACTAATGGGGGGTCTCAATGATAATAACAAAAATTCTCAGATTCTTGCCTCCACCTGCATAATCCTCTCCAGCCAAGTATTTGAGGGAGTCCCCAGAGAGTATTCCACATGTGCTCATCAAAGTCTTCCTGTGCTTCTCTTCTGACTAGTCACCACAGTGAGCAACCACCAGTGTTCCAGCTGGCGTCTTCTGGTGGATACCAACGTCTGTCTGTACCAAGGGCACTCTGAGCAGTCTCATTGTGGCCATCTCTGCTGGGAGAAGGTCTTTTCCTTCACCCTGTGCACAGTTTGTCCCTTGGACCCAAAGTGACCCTGTCTGTGCCTCCCTGTCTCTCAGTCTCCCTGAGACATTAATGAATGCTTCTAGCCTAGCATCTACTTGTAGCTCATCACTCCACACCACTCACTTATGTGTCCTAGAAGGTAGAGGGTCATTATTCTAGCCTGTAGCTGCATAGAGAGCTGATCATATGTGCTTTGTTTATCCATGTGTCTTCAGTCCCTAGTAGAGTACCTGACATGCGTTGTTGTTGTTAGTTGCCATTCCAACTTATAGAGACTTTATGTACAACAAAATGAAATGTTGCCTGTACCATCTTTATGATCATTAGTATGTTTGAATCCAACTTGCCATGTCTTTTCTTTCTTGCCGGTTGCTGTCAAGTCAATTCTCACTTGTGACAACCCATGTATGTCAGAGTACAACTGTGCTCCATAGGGTTTTCAGTGGCATATTTATGAAAGTAGATTGCCAGGCCCTTCTTCCGAGGTGCCTCTGGAGGGACTCAAACTGCTAACCTATTGGTTAGCAGCCAAGTGCATTAGCTGTTTTCACTACAGAAGGACTGCCATGTAGTAGGTACGAAATAAATTTTGGTGACGAAACAGACCCTTTTACTTTTTCTTTTACCCAGTCACTTTCTTTCCCTAGATCCAACAATCTAAATATAAATCAATTCATACCTGTCCTCTCTACCATCAGACATGCTCAGAACAAGTCCGAGTACTGCTTGAGGCACTAATTGAGGGAGCAGGCTATGCAGGCCCGTTCCTCTCTGTCTGGATTTCATTTCTCTCACACACTCTACCACCTTTCCATACTTCTTGATGAAGGAGAATACAGCTCATCTTTCTGACCTTGCTTTTTAATTATTTTTCCCACCAGTCTGTCTTCCCAAAAAGAATGGGGCCCTGGCTCATTTATCTTTGCATTCTCAGTACCTCAAACAGTATTTGGAGCATTTTAGATGCTACAGTAATGTTTCATAAAGGAAAGAATGGATGGAAAGGAGGGAAAGAAGAAAGCAGAAAGGGTGGTAAAAAGAAAAGAATGAAAGAGGGAAAGAAAGATGGACTTGGTTAGAGAAACAAATACCTAGTTTTTTTTTTTTTATAATTTTTATTGTGCTTAAAGTAAAAGTTTACAAATCAAGTCAGTCTCTCACACAAAAGCCCATTGCTACACACTCCCAATTCCTCTCCCCCTAATGAGACAGTGTGCCCCCTCCCTCCACTCTCTCTTTTCGTGTCCATTTCGCCAGCTTCTAATCCCCTCTACCCTCTCGTATCCCCACCAGGCAGGAGATGCCAACATACTCTCAAGTGTCCACCTGATCCAAGAAGCTCACTCCTCACCAGCATCCCTCTCTAACCCATTGTCCGGTCCAATCCAAGTCTGAAGAGTTGGCTTCAGGAATGGTTCCTGTCCTGGGCCAACAGAAGGTCTAGGGGCCATGATCACTGGAGTCCTTCTAGTCTCAGTCAGACCATTAAGTCTGGTCTTATGAGAATTTGGGGTCTGCATCCCACTGCTCTCCTGTTCCTTCAGGGGTTCTCTGTTGTGTTCCCTGTCAGGGCAATCATCGGTTGTAGCTGGGCATCATCTAGTTCTTCTGGTTTCAGGATGATGTAGTCTCTGGTTCATGTGGCCCTTTCTGTCTCTCGGGCTCGTAATTGCCTTGCGTCTTTGGTGTTCTTCATTCTCTTTTGATCCAGGTGGGTTGAGACCAATTAATGCATCTTAGATGGCTGCTTGCTAGCATTTAAGACCCCAGATGCCACTTTTCAAAGTGGGATGCAGAATGTTTTCTTAATAGATTTATTATGCCAATTAACTTAGATGTCCCCTGAAACCATGGTCCCCAGACCCCTTCCCCTGCTACACTGATCTTCGAAGCATTCAGTTTATTCAGGAAACTTCTTTGCTTTTCATTTAGTCCAGTTGTGCTGACCTCCCCTGTATTGTGTGCTGTCTTTCCCTTCACCTAAAGTAGTTTTTATCTACTCTCTAATTAGTGAATGCCCCCTCCCGCCGTCCCTCCCTGCCCCCTCTCCTAACCACAAAAGAATGTTTTCTTCTCAGTTTAAACTGTTTCTCAAGTTCTTATAATAGTGGTCTTATACAATATTTGTCCTTTTGCAACTAATTTCACTCAGCATAATACCTTCCAGGTTCCTCCATGTTATGAAATGTTTCACAGATTCCTCACTGTTCTTTATTGATGTGCAGTATTCCGTTAAACTGTTTCTCAAGCTGTTATAATAGTGGTCTTATACAATATTTGTCCTTTTGCAACTAATTTCACTCAGCATAATACCTTCCAGGTTCCTCCATGTTATGAAATGTTTCACAGATTCCTCACTGTTCTTTATTGATGTGCAGTATTCCGTTGTGTGAATATACCATAGTTTATTTATCCATTCAACGGTTGATGGGCATCTTGGTTGCTTCCATCTTTTTACTATTGTAAACAGTGCTGCAATAAACATGGGTGTGCATATATCTGTTCATGCAAAGGCTCTTATTTCTCTAGGATATATTCCAAGGAGTGGGATTTTTGGATCATATGGTAGTTCTATTTCTAGCTTTTTAAGGAAGCACCAAATTGATTTCCAAAGTGGCCGTACCATTTTACATTCCCACCAGCAGTGTAAAAGTGTTCCAGTCTCTCCACAGCCTCTCCAACATTTGTTAGTTTGTGTTTTTCAGATTAATGCCAGCCTTGTTGGAGTGAGACGAAATCTCATTGTAGTTTTGATCTGCATTTCGCTAATGGCCAATGATCCTGAACATTTCCTCACATATCTGTTAGCTACCTGAATGTCTTCTTTAGTGAAGTGTCTATTCATATCTTTTGCCGTTTTATTTTTTAATAATTTTTATTGAGCTTTAAGTGAAGTTTACAAATCAAGTCAGTCTGTCACATATAAGCTTATGTACACCTTACTCCATACTCCCACTTAATCTCCCCCTAATGAGTCAGCCCTTCCAGTCTCTTCTTTCGTGACAATTTTGCCAGTTTCTAACCCTCTCTACCCTCCTATCTCCCCTCCAGACAGGAGATGCCAACACAGTCTCATGTGTCCACCTGATACAAGTAGCTCACTCTTCATCAGCATCTCTCTCCAACCCATTGTCCAGTCCCTTCCATGTCTGATGAGTTGTCTTCGGGAATGGTTCCTGTCCTGGGCCAACAGAAGGTTTGGGGACCATGACCGCCGGGATGCCTCTAGTCTCAGTCAGACCATTAAGTCTGGTCTTTTTATGAGAATTTGGGGTCTGCATCCCACTGATCTCCTGCTCCCTTGGGTGTTCTCTGTTGTGCTCCCTGTCAGGGCAGTCATCGGTTGTGGCTGGGCACCATCTAGTTCTTCTGGTCCCAGGATGATGTAAGTCTCTGGTTCATGTGGCCCTTTCTGTCTCTCGGGCTTATAGTTATTGTGTGACCTTGGTGTTCTTCATTCTCCTTTGATCCAGGTATGTTGAGACCAATTGATGCATCTTAGATGGCTGCGTGTTAGCATTTAAGACCCCAGATGCCTCATTTCAAAGTGGAATGCAGAATGTTTTCATAATAGAATTTATTTTGCCAATTGACTTAGAAGTCCCCTTAAGCCATGGTCCCCAAACCCCCGCCCTTGCTCCGCTGACCTTTGAAGCATTCAGTTTATCCCAGAAACTTCTTTGCTTTTGGTCCAGTTCAGTTGAGCTGACCTTCCATGTATTGAGTATTGTCCTTCCCTTCACCTAAAGCAGTTCTTATCTACTAACTAATCAGTAAATAACCCTCTCCCACCCTCCCTCCCTCCCCACCTCATAACCACAAAAGTATGTGTTCTTCTCAGTTTATACTATTTCTCAAGATCTTATAATAGTGGTCTTATACAATATATGTCCTTTTGCCTCTGACTAATTTCGCTCAGCATAATGCCTTCCAGGTTCCTCCATGTTATGAAATGTTTCACAGATTTGCCATTGTTCTTTATCGATGCGTAGTATTCCATTGTGTGAATATACCACAATTTATTTAACCATTCATTCAATGATGGACACCTTGGTTGCTTCCAGCTTTTTATTATTGTAAACAGAGCTGCAATAAACATGGGTGTGCATGTATCTGTTTGTGTGAAGGCTCTTATTTCTCTAGGGTATATTCCGAGGAGTGGGATTTCTGGGTTGTATGGTAGTTCTATTTCTAACTTTTTAAGAAAATGCCAGATAGATTTCCAAAGTGGTTGTACCATTTTACGTTCCCAACAGCAGTGTATAAGAGTTCCAATCTCTCCACAGCCTCTCCAACATTTATTATTTTGTGGTTTTTGGATTAATACCAGCCTTGTTGGAGTGAGATGGAATCTCATCGTAGTTTTAATTTGCATTTCTCTAATGGCTAATGATCGAGAGCATTTTCTCATGTATCTGTTAGCTGCCTGAATACCTTCTTTAGTGAAGTGCGTGTTCATATCCTTTGCCCACTTCTTGATTGGGGTGTTTGTCTTTTTGTGGTTGAGTTTTAACAGAATCATATAGATTTTAGAGATCAGGCGCTGGTCGGAGATGTCATAGCTGAAAATTCTTTCCCAGTCTGTAGGTGGTCTTTTTACTCTTTTGGTGAAATCTTTAGATGAGCATAGGTGTTTGATCTTTAGGAGCTCCCAGTTATCTGGTTTCTCTTCGTCATTTTGGGGAATGTTTTGTATTCCGTTTATGCCTTGTGTTAAGGCTCCTAAGGTTGTCCCTATTTTTTCTTCCATGATCGTTATCGTTTTAGTCTTTATGTTTAGGTCTTTGATCCATTTGTAGTTTTTGTGCATGGTGTGAGGTATGGGTCCTGTTTCATTTTTTTGCAAATGGATATCCAGTTATGCCAGCACCATTTGTTAAAAAAGACTATCTTTTCCCCATTTAACTGACACTGGGCCTTTGTCAAATATCAGCTGCTCATATGTGGATGGATTTATAACTGGGTTCTCAATTCTGTTCCATTGGTCTATGTGCCTGTTGTTGTACCAGTACCAGGCTGTTTTGACTACTGTGGCTGTGTAATAGGTTCTAAAATCAGGTAGAGTAAGGCCTCCCACTTTCTTCTTCTTTTTCAGTAATGCTTTACTTATCCGAGGCTTCTTTCCCTTCTATATAAACTTGGTGATTTGTTTCTCCATCACATTAAAAAATGTCATTGGAATTTGGATCAGAAGTGCATTGTATGTATAGATGGCTTTTGGTAGAATAGACATTTTTACTATGTTAAGTCTTCCTATCCATGAGCAAGGTATGTTTTTCCACTTAGTAGGTCCTTTTTAGTTTCTTGCAGTAGTACTTTGTCGTTTTCTTTGTATAGGTCTTTTACATCTTTGGTAAGATTTATTCCTAAGTATTTTATCTTCTTGGGGGCTACTGTGAATGGTATTGATTTGGTTATTTCCTCTTCGATGTTCTTTTTGTTGATGTAGAGGAATTCAACTGATTTTTGTATGTTTATCTTATAACCTGAGACTCTGCCAAACTCTTCTTTTAGTTTCATTAGTTTTCTGGAGGATTCCTTAGGGTTTTCTGTGTATAAGATCATGTCATCTGCAAAAAGAGATAATTTTACTTCCTCCTTGCCAATCTGGATGCCCTTTATTTCTTTATCTAGTCTAATTGCTCTGGCTAGGACTTCCAGCACAATGTTGAATAAGAGTGGTGATAAAGGGCATCCTTGTCTGGTTCCCGTTCTCTAGGGAAATGCTTTCAGGCTCTCTCCATTTAGAGTGATGTTGGCTGTTGGCTTTGTATAAATTCCCTTTATTATGTTGAGGAATTTTCCTTCTATTCCTATTTTGCTGAGAGTTTTTATGATGAATGAGTGTTGAACTGTTTCAAATGCCTTTTTTTGCATCAATTGATAAAATCATGTGATTCTTGTCTTTTGTTTTATTTATGTGGTAGATTACATTAATTGTTTTTCTAATGTTGAACCATCGCTGTATGCCTGGTGTGAATCCCACTTGGTAATGGTGAATTATTTTTTTGATATGTTGTTGAATTGTATTGGCTAGAATTTTGTTGAGGATTTTTGCATCTACGTTCACGAGGGATATAGGTCTATAATTCTTTTTTCTTGTGGTGTCTTTATCTGGTTTTGATATCAGGGATATGGTGGGTTCATAGAATGAGTTTGGTAGTATTCCGTCCTTTTCTATGCTCTGAAATACCTTTAGTAGTAATGGTGTTAACTCTTCTCTGAAAGTTTGGTAGAACTCTGCAGTGAAGCCATTCGGACCAGGGGTTTTTTTAGTCGGGAGTCTTTTGATTACCTTTTCAATCTCTTTTTTTGTTATGGGTCTATTTAGTTGTTCTATCTCTGTTTGTGTTAGTTTAGGTAGGTAGTGTGTTTCTAGGAATTCATCCGTTTCTTCTAGGTTTTCAAATTTGTTTGAGTGTAGTTTTTCATAGTAATCTGATATGATTCTTTTAATATCAGTTGGGTCTGTTGTAATATTGCCCATCTCATTTCTTATTCGGGTTATTTGCTTCCTCTCCTGATTTTCTTTTGTCAGTTTGGCCAGTGGTTTATCAACTTTGTTGATTTTTTCGAAAAACCATCTTTTGGTCTTGTTAATTCTTTCAATTGTTTTTCTGTTTCAATTAGTTCTGCTCTAATTTTTATTATTTGTTTTCTTCTGGTGCCTATGGGTTTCTTTTGTTGCTCTCTTTCTATGTGTTCAAGTTGTAGGGATAATTCTTTGATTTTGCCCCTTTCTTCTTTTGGGATGTGTGCATTTATTGATATAAACTGGCCTCTGAGCAGCGCTTTTGCTGTGTCCCAAAGGTTCTGATAGGAAGTGTTTTCATTCTCATTGGATTCTCTGTATTTCTTTATTCCATCCTTAATGTTTTCTATAATCCAGTCTTTTTTGAGCAGGGTATTTTTCATTTTCCAAGTGTTTGATTTCTTTTCCCTTTATTGATTTCACTTTTATTGCCTTATGGTCAGAGAAGATGCTTTGTAATATTACAATGTTTTGGATTCTGCTAAGGCTTGCTTTATGACGTAATATGTGGTCTATTCTAGAGAATGTTCCATGTGCACTAGAAAAGAAAGTATAGTTGGTTGCTGTTGGGTGGAGTGTTCTGTATATGTCTGTGAGGTCAAGTTGGTTGATTGTGGCATTTAGATCTTCCGTGTCTTTATTGAGCTTCTTTCTGGATGTCCTGTCCTTCACCAAAAGTGGTGTGTTGAAGTCTCCTACCAGTATATTTATAGAGCTGTCTATCTCACTTTTCAATGCTGCTAGAGTTTGTTTTATGCATCTTGTAGCCCTGTCATTGGGTGCATAAATATTTAATATGGTTATATCTTCTTGGTGTATTGTCCCTTTAATCATTATATAGCATCCTTCCTTATTCGTTCTGATGGATTGAGCTTTAAAGTCTATTTTGTCAGAAATTAATATCGGCACTCCTGCTCTTTTTTGATTGTTGTTTGCTTGATATATATTTTTTTCCATCCTTTGAGTTTTAGTTTTTTTGTGTCTCTAAGTCTAAGGTGTGTCTCTTGTAAGCAGCATATAGATGGATCTTGTTTTTAATCCATTCTGTCATTCTCTGTCTCTTTATTGGTGTATTTAGTCCATTTACATTCAGGGTAATTATGGATAGGTATGAATTTAGTGCTATCATTTTGATGTCTTTTTTTTGTGTGTGTTGTTGACAGTTTCTTTTTCCCACTTGATTTTATGTGCCGAGTAGATTTTCTTTATATATTGTCCTTTCCTCATATTTGTTGTTGTTGATTTTGTTTCTGCTGAGTCTCTATTTTTTTCTTGTATTTCATTTTGATGAGTAGGATAGTTTGTCTTCTTTGTGGTTACTTTATTATTTTCCCCTATTTTTCTAAGCTTAAGCCTAACTTTTCTTTGTATCGCCGTATCTTCCTCTCCATAGCAAAGGTGTATGATTACATTTCTTAAAAAAAAAAAAAAATTTTAGTCCCTCTTTATTGTTTTAATGTTGTCTTCTTTTATATAATAACATCGCTATTACCCTGTTTTAAGCCTTGTTTTTTCTTTTTCTTTTTTTAATAATCTTGCTTTGTTTTTTTTTTTTGTTTCCCTGTCTGGGTTGACTTCTGGTTGCTCTGCCCAGTGTTCTAGTCTTGGGTTGATACCTGATATTATTGATTTTCTAACCACTGAACTCCCTTTGGTATTTCTTGTAGTTTTGGTTTGGTTTTTATGAATTCCCTCAACTTGTGTTCATCTGGAAATGTCTTAATTTCACCTTCATATTTAAGAGAGTTTTGCTGCATATATGATTCTTGGTGGGCAATTTTTTTCCTTAAATTTTTTACATATGTCATCCCATTGCCTTCTTGCCTGCATGGTTTGTGCCTAGTAGTCCAAGCTTATTCTTGTTGTTTCTCCTTTGTACGTGACTTTTAGTTTATCGCTCACTGTTCTTATAATTGTCTCTTTATCTTTGGTTTTGGCAAGTTTGATTATAATATGTCTTGGCGGCTTTTTTTTACCATCTACCTCATATGGAGTTCGTTCAGCATCTTGGATAGATATCTTCTCATCTTTCACGATATCAGGGAAGTTTTCTGCCAATAAATCTTTGACAATTCTCTCTGTATTTTCTATTATCCCTCCCTGTTCTGGTATTCCAATCACGCATAGGTTCTTTCTCTTGATAGAGTCCCACATGATTCTTAAGTTTTCTTCATTTTTTAAAATTCTTTTATCTGATTTTTCTTCAAATATATTAGTGTCAAGTGATTTATCTTCAAGTCCTGAAATTCTAGCTTCTACTTGCTCAATTCTGCTCCTCTGACTTTCTATTGAGTTGTCTACTTCTGTAATTTTATTGTTAATCTTTTGAATTTCTGATTGCTCTCTGTCTATGGATTTTTCCAGCTTTTAAACTTTTCATGATGTTCCTGAATAACCTTTCTACTTTCTTCAATTGCTTTATCTGTGTGCACCTTGTCTTGTTCTGTGTATTGCCTCATTTCCTTCCTGATGTCTTGAAGGGTTCTGTATATTAAACTTTTGTATTCTGGCTCTGGTAATTTCAGGAATGTACTTTATTCTAGAAGATCCCTGGTCTTTGTTTTGAGAGCCTGTTGAGGTGATCATGGTCTGTTTCTTTATGTGACTTGATATTGACTGTTGTCTCCGAGCCATCTATAAGTTATTGTATTATTTTATGCTTGCTTACCGTGTCGTAGCTGCTTGCTTTGTTTTGTTTTGGTATACCCCTATGGGTTGCTTGAGTGAGCTAGCTTATTTTTGTCTTTGGAGCTCTGATGTCCTGTCCCCAGCTGGCTAGAGCTGTTATCAGGTAAATCAG
The DNA here is from genome assembly GCF_030014295.1 of Loxodonta africana. Classification (NCBI taxonomy): domain Eukaryota; kingdom Metazoa; phylum Chordata; class Mammalia; order Proboscidea; family Elephantidae; genus Loxodonta; species Loxodonta africana. Next base: position 34,465,686 of record NC_087345.1, on the reverse strand, counting down.
TCTAGGAGTCCATTCAGTTTTCTTGTATGAATTCAGCTCAAGTTTCTGGGTAGCTGATCATCAAGTGTGTGGTACAGGCTCTGTCTTATAGTCTTAGAGGGGCAGGGGTGATTGGAATATATACCAGTATCTTATTGCAGCAGGGGGTCATGCTCTGAACAAGGCAGGGGGCTGAGAACCGACCCTCGAGTGTCTCTGAGGAAAACGCGTCCCTGTTCCCTAGAGTGTGCAGGTGGGTGGGTTCTGCAGACAGACCATGGGCACCCAAAGTTTTTGGTTGTAAGGACTGGGAGGTACCAGTTATCTTTGGACCCCTCTTATGGGTGGCTGGGTGACCTGAGTGGAGCTACCAGTCCTGAAGTCCCTGATGTGAGTAGGTGAGGACCTTGTTTAATAGGCCAAGCAATGTCAAACATGAAACACCCACCTCTGTACTGTACAGCTGAGATGGTTGGAGTTTGCCGACAAGGGCCTAGTCTCCCGAAATAGGCCCACACAGGTCCATGTAGAAGGGAAAGATGCTCAAGGTCCACAGACGGTTTATGCCTAGACAGGAGCCACTTCTGTCCTGAGCTCCCCCGGTTAATGGAGCTAGCAAATTATGTTTTCTCCCCAGTTGCAATGTTTTTCCTTCCCCAAGGCCAGGAGGATGGCTCTAGGTACTCAACAGGTCCTATCTCAGGCCCAGGGATTCAGCCCCTGAAGCCAGCTTGGGGGTTGAGGGGGGCACGGTAAAATATACGCAAGTACTTAGCTTTTGCTGAGAGTGCCATTCTTCTCAGTTTTGGTAGATGTGAGTGGGCTGTGCGGCTGGTTGTTTCTCCCTGAGGAAACCGTGGCCAAACTCTAGTACCAGCCTGCTGCTGCTGCTGCCGCTCTGAAATGGTGCCTGAGGGCTCCTTGTGATTCAGGTCCGGTACTCCTCTCCACTTCTGAACAGTCTCTTCCTCCGCCTGCCCCTCAATTCATTGTCTAACCTTGCCTTTTATGCTCAGGGCTCCCAGCTTGTCACAAATATACTGGTTTCACTTGTTTTTTGGGGTCTTTGTTGTAAAGAGGGCTTGCCGAAGCGCCTGTGTATTCCGCCATCTTGGCTCCGCCCTTCCAATTCCCTAGTTTTATGACAGTCTCCAACCTCTCTTGGTATTACTGTTAGTTCTGTCAGATTCTTCAGGTAACAAATTTCTCTCAGCTGGTAAATTAGGTAATTTGAGAGTTCTTTTAGTTTCAAGGAAGCCTGGTGGAGTAGTGGTCGAGAGCTACAGCCGCTAACCAAAAGATTGGCAGTTCGATTCCACGAGGTGCTCCTTGGAAACCCCATAGGACAGTTCTGCTGTGTCCTATAGGGTCGCTATGAGTTGGAATCGACTCGATGGCAACAGGTTTGGGTTTTGGGGGGGTTAGTTTTAAAACTATTGCAATAGAATAATACTCTTGTGGCTTGAAGAAGTGGCTAACTTAAGACTTGAGAATAACCTGAGAATTCAACTCATGGACTATAGAACTCTAAACCTATTTGCTACACTCACACTCCAGATCAGATACTTAAGCTATAACAGAGAATAAGCATATTGCATGATATATTTTGACTAATGAATGTGTGGGATAGAGCTCCTGCGACTGCAGTGCACATGGCTTGTAATATGGCTAAGTGGAACTGATGCTGGATGTGCTGAAATCTAGTGTTAAAATCGCTGTATTTGCAGCCAGATCCTAGAGAGACTCAGACGGAGGAATCTACTACAATTAGAATGTCGTATCACACTTCCCCTCTTCAAACTGCATTTCTAAAAATAAGATAATGAAAATATGTATTTGTGTGGGAGAGGGTTTATTGTAGAGAGGTGCAGATAAGGCACAAGAAAATGTCTGCATTCACAAACTCCGTTCAGGAGAGGCTTTCACTGCAGGGAGCCTCTGTGCTGTGAAGAAAGCTGCACAATGTGCCTTTCACACAAAGGAGCTGCAGCCAAGAACGCTAATTGCATTTCTAAGCCTCAGATAAAGAAAAAGAAAAGCATGCAAAAAACATTGTTTTACTGGTTAAGGCTAGCTTTGCCTTCTTGCTGCCACCTGACCTCAGATATTCTTTGAAGGGGTGGGAGGAGACTTACATAGTCTATTAAGCCACTTTTTTCACAGCTTTTAGGCATTTAAAATGGGTCGTTATTGAATACATTTGGTGACCACTATGGAAGGAGCGCTGGTGGCACAGTAGTTAAGCATCCAGCTGCTTACCAAAAGGTTGGCAGTTTGAATCCACCAGCTGCTCCTTGGAAACCCTAGGGGGTGGTTCTATTCTGTCGTATAGGGTTGCTATGAGTCAGAATTGACTAGACCGCAACAGGTTGATATGAAATTTGGCTAAGAAGCCCAGAAGGAGCCCTAAGGATTTCTCCTATACCTTATCTTCCCTGCTTCATGTTGTGCTGATGAAACTAAATATATCAAAAGGGTTTAGGATTTTTACTAGCTGTAAGTGAAAGAATCAGCTGATTTTGTAGATTCTTTCCTTTAAGAGACTTTTCCTGGTCAGTGAGGATTGCTTGAGGTAATTTCTCTCTTGGAATGGGAGAAAGTATTGAGTGGAAGGAACGGTTTGGAACAACCATCTTCTTAAGATTTTATTTTTTTATTTTGGGGTGTTTAGGAGAGTGGCATTGGTGGTTCAGTAGTAGAATTCTTGCCTCCCATGTGGGAGACAGGGGTTCGATTCCCAGCCAGTGTAGTTCATGCGCAGCCACAGCCTATGTGTTACTGGAGTCTTGTGTGTTGTTATAATGCTGAACAGGTTTCAGCAGAGATTTCAGACTAAGTTGGACTAGAAAGAAAGGCTTGGTGATCTACCCTACGGTTTAATCTGCAACCAATCAGGGCAGTGGCATAGGACCACGCAACATTTTGTTCCACTGTGTGTGCATGGGGTTGCCATGATTTGGGACTGACTCGACAACAGCTAAAAACAACAAATGAGACAAATTCATTTTCAGACCCAGGAATAGACATTTGGATTGTCCTTATCTTGCTTTCAAAAGGTAATGGATAATTTTAGGAATGTAAAACCTTAAGACAAATGAGGATGGGAGTGAGGAAGCTGTTCATTTCAAGCAAAGTGAAGATAATATTTTAACAGTTGGGGCCATGTGTTTATTAAACACTTATCAAGAGATAATCAATGTGCTAAGCTCTGGTTATAAAATGGTGAACTCCTTGTCGTTGTGAAAATTACTGACCTTAGATTTTGAAAATGTCATCTTTTCATTCCTTCCTGCATTCCAGTGCTGCTATCTGGGATTATTTCCTTCTACCTGAAAAATTAATCCTTTTAGTAATTTTATTTTTAATAATATCAGCTGTGAGAAAGAAAATTTCCATTCTTTAAAGCCACCCACTTGTGATATTTTTATCATGGCAACACTGGGTCACTAACATAGCAGGGGAGGAGAGAACATGGAGACTTGTGCGCCAGCTTCTAAACTGTTTGGCCAGGAAGTGATACACATTACTTTTGCTCACAACCTATTGGTCAGAATTAGTCACATGACTCACGTAACTGTAAAGCGTCCGGAAATGTAGGACAACACGTAGACTATTTTGGTAAGCATTATTGTCTCTGCCGTTCCATCTTAGCCTATAAAGTAATTACCATTAAGAAAAAAAATTGCCATTGAGTCGATTCTGAGTCATAGCGACCCTATAGGACAGAATAGAACTGCCCCACAGGGTTTCCAAGGAGAGGCCAGTGGATTTGAACTGCTGACCTTGTGGTTAGCAGCCAAGCTCTTAACCACTATTACTATTCCTATTTTACGTATGGAGACATTTGAGGCATAGGGAAGTTAAGGAAGCTAATAAATTGCAGAGCTAGGACTCAAATCCAGGCAATTTGGATACTTAAGCACTATGCTATACTGTGTAGAGAGGAATGAATGGTCAGTTTGCTTTCAATCTTGTCCTTCCTAGTGAACAGACCCATATAGTGGAGACTTCTTTTTACTTCAGCTTCCCAGAGTAAGACATCAGGAAGAGTTGAGTGGGGTATGCCTTTTGCCCTTTTTGGAAAATGAGCAAAATAAATTATTTTCCATGAAATCTTTCTTAATTAGCTAAAACTGACCTTCCTTTGCTCCGAACCCTCATTGCACTTGCCATCAAAGAGAAATTGGGGGATATTAATTTTTTCATAATCCTTAATATTCATTGCTCCCCCGCCTACCACATTTCTTTGATATGTATAATTGACATGTTTTCTATCTTATATGTACAAGTTTAAAGCCAAACAAATGTGGCTTTAAACTTCCCTTTTAAGCAGCTATGGCTCCTAAACTACTTCTCTCTAGGTGTCACTGTTCACACATTTGGGGTTTCGTTGTTTCCTTCAACAAGTAGTTTTGAGTGCCTACTTTGTGCTACTCACTGTGGTGTGGGTGTAGCAGTGAACAAGATTGCTTAGTTCTTCCCTTCGTGGAGTAAAAGCAAGATCAATAAATACACAAATAAATCTATAATTACTTATTGTAACTGTTCCATGGTTGATTTCCTCAACTTAATGGCAATTTCTTGAAGACATGAAGCACAACTCTTACTTGTTGAGTTTTCCCATCATACTTGGTTGAACTCCGAGTAACTCTTGGTTGATTATTAATTATCTGACCATTCACATAGAAGAAGAAATTTTAGGTTTAAGGACTTCTTGGGAGGAGACCTCTGAGACGGAGATGAATTCTTCCTTGGGTCTGACTTCTGCCTTCCCACTTAGGAAGACCTTTAGGTTTTTGATGTTGGTTCATGACGTGGTCAAAAGTTAATTTATTCTATAACAGAATCTGTGTTCATCTATGAAATTCAAGGTATTATACTGAAGTCAGAGGTACTATTTTCTGTAACCAACTGAATTTATACAGGTGAGTAATACAGTTTCTAATGCAGTTAATAGTGCTGAGCTAGCACAGTGCTGGTTCCTTGTCAAAGACCCCTGAGCAGTAACTTGTCTAAAATAAGCTAAAGGGCCCTTTTAACCAAGTTAAGGTTTTCTCTACTTTCTGACCCCTGAACAGGGTGGTTTTATCTTATATTCCAAGACGACATCACTTGTGTTATTATACTTGGGACTTGGTTAAGGGAACTTTTATTGGACTTCAGCCTTTCATGCTGTCTGGAATTCTCTTGTCTTGTTATTTAATAAGGTTAAGGGCTGTATTGATCTTAAAGTGACCATGTGACCCCTAACCCAGCAACCTGCTGAGAATAGCTCTGAGTCTTTGGCAGAAGGAGCTGTGCCTTTTGATTGAAAGAATGGACTGACAGTACAGCCCTGGAAGGAGGAAGCTGGCAGGAAGAAAATAAGGCGATAACCCTGACTATTCTCCTTTTTATGCCAACGAACTATTGAGTTAGTGTAGGAGCCTTTTCCCTGAACAAGGTAAAAACCAAAAAGCTCATTGTCATTGAATTGATTCTGACTTATAGGAACCGTATGTGACAGAATAGAACTGCCCTATTGGATTTCCAAGGAGCGGCTGGTGGATTTGAACTGCTGACCTTTTGGTTAGTTGTTGGTTAACCACTATGCCACCAGGGCTCCTGAACAAGGCAAGTTCCCCTAATAGAAATTTTTCTATACACCCACGCAAAACACCTAGATTTTTGGCCTTCTTTGCTTTTAAATTAGGAATATGTCCTGATAAAAGGAAGCAGTTGCTTCCTAGGATGTGGAGAACACTGTTGCCAACAATTTTTTTAATGTAAAAGGTGGACTAGAACATGGCCCAGTTAGAATTTTTATACTCAATTCGTAGTTAAGACCATCCCCATTGCCAAGAATATAATTGGAAAGTCTATGAATATTCGTTATTGTTTGTTTCATGTAGGCAAATGTCAGTCCATAGATGTGTTGTTAAAATTGTCTAAATTACTTATTAGCTTCCTGTTACTACCGTAACAAGTTACCAAAGATATAGTGGCTTCTTGTTGTTGTTGTTAGGTGCCATTGAGTCAGTGCTGACTCACAGCAACCCTATATACAACAGAATGAAACATTGCCTGGTCATGTGCCATGCTCACAATTGTTGTTACACTTGAGCCCATTATTGCAGCCACTGTGTCAATCCATCTCGTTGAGGGTCTTCCTCTTTTTCACTGACCCTGTACTTTACCAAGCATGATGTCCTTGTCCAGGGACTGATGTCTCCTGACAACATGTCCAAAGTATGTAAGATGTAGTTTCGCCATCCCTGCTTCTAAGGAGCATTCTGGTTGTACTTCTTCCAAGACAGGTTTGTTTGTTCTTTTGGCAGTCCATGGTATATTCCATATTCTTTGCCAACCCCACAATTCAAAGGCATCAATTCTTCTGTCTTCCTTATTCATTGTCCAGCTTTCACATGCATATACTATGGCTTGGATCAGGTGCACCCTAGTCTTCAAGGTGACATCTTTGCTTTTCAACACTTTAAAGAGGTCTTTTGCATTAGATTTGCCCACTGAAGTGCATCTTCTGGTTTCTTGACTGCGCTTACATGGGTGTTGATGGTGGATCCAAGTAAAGTGAAATCTTTGACAACTTCAGTCTTTTCTCCATTTATCATGATATTGCATATTGGTCCAGTTGTAAGGATTTTTGTTTTCTTTATGTTGAGGTGTATGAACTACACCTCAACATAGTGGCTTAGAACAACACAAATGTATTATCTAACAGCTCTGGAGGTCAGAAGTCCAAAATGGGTCTCACTGGGCTAAAATCCAGGTGTTGGCAGGGTGCACTGTTGTCTAAAGGCTATAGGAGAGAAACTGTTGCCTTGCCTTTTCTTGCTTCTAGAGGCCATCTGCATTCCTTGACTTGTAGCCCCTTCCTCCATCTTCAAAGTCAACAGTTTTGGCCCAAATCTTTCTCACATCAGAACCACACTCTTCCCCTTTTAAAGACTCTTGTGATTACATTTTGGAGTCCTTGGGTGGTACATACAGTTAATGTGTTTGACTGCTAACTGAAAGGTTCGAGGTTCAAGTCATACCTGGGTTCTCCCATCATGCTTGGTTGAACTCCTGGTAACTCTTGGTTGATTATTAATTATCTGGCCATCCAGATAGGAGAAGAAATTCTAGGTTTAAGGACTCCTCCTAAGAAGGTTCCTTCATACCCAGAGGTGCCTCAGAGATGTACTTCTGAAAAAATTAGCCATTGAAAACCCTGTGGGGTATGGTCCTACTCTGATTTACATGGGGTTGCCATGAGTTGGAATCAACTCGAGAGCAACTAGTTAACAATTACTTGTGATTGTATTGGACCCAGATGGATAAGCCAAGATACTCTCCCTATTTTAAGATCAGCTGATTAGCAACCTTAATTCTATCTGCTACTTTAATTCCCCTTTGCCAGGTAATCTAACATAGTCACAGGTTCTGGAGATTAGAATATGGACACTTTTGGGGGACCATTATTCAGCCTACCATACCTCCTGTGTAGAAAAATGAAATATAATAGTCATAGGATTAGGTGGACTTTTCAGTATTTTAACATTTTTTTTGATAATGTCAAGTCCTGCATCCTAGTTGTGGATTTTCATCTGTTAACTAAGGAGGAATCACTAAATTTAAATTACCCCAAAGTCAATTCATTATCATTTGACAATATTCTCAATTTTGCAACTTGGACAATTAGACATAAGCATTGATTATCAATCAACTATTTCATGAAATTAGAAACTGCTGGTAAATTACTTGACTCGACGGCAGTGGGGTTTTGGGTGGGGTAAATTACTTATTGATTATATAAGACTGTAATGTGATTGTTTTACCTATTTTGTGGGTCTTTGCACTAACATTAGGATAGGGAAAGATCTAAACTTGTTTCTGATATGACTTAGTCCTCCACCTCCAATTCCCAATAGGCTACTGCTTTGAATTTCTGAACTTTGAATTTCTGATATGTTGCTTTGAATTTCTGATCCAATCCCCAAGACACATAGACTGGAATACTTGGTGTCATCTTTGATGTGCCAAATTGTCTGTTTTAGGTCCCAGGGCCCCGACACCCAAGATATCCCATTTCCCTGATATTGCAATAACCTTCTAATAATTTGGTCTAATTCCAGTCTTTTATCCCTCTTTTCTATCCTATACACTTCAGCTAGAAGAGTTTTTTAAAAAACACCAGTTTCAGAAGTTATTATTTCTTGTTGCAATATGTATTAGCTGTGTGAATATTTGTTATTTTTTGTTTCATCTGGGCAAATGTCAGTCCATAGATGTGTTGTTAAAATTGTCTAAATGACTTTATTAGCTTCCTATTACTACTGTAACAAGTTACCAAAGATATAGTGGCTTCTTGTTGCAAAATTAACCTTCCTATAAGACTATGAAAACATGGAACTAATACACAGTAAGTACCTCCAGGGTTGTTGTGGGAGGCAGGTAAAGTAGCTGATTACATTAACCATTTACCTGGTGTAAATGGTTAATGTAATCAGCTACTTCCTAACTGAAAGTTTGGAGCTTTGAATCTACCCAGAAGTACCTCAGAAGAAAGGCCTGGCAATCTGTCACTAAAAAATTAGCCATTGAAAACTCCATGAAGCACAGTTCTACTCTGACACACATGGTGTCACCATGAATCAGAATCAACTCTATGCCAACTGGTTGTTGGTTAGGTTTGTTGTAAGGATGAAATGAATTTTGTGTAAAGTACTTATAACAGTATCAGGCATACATTAAAGCGTTCAACAAATATTTGTAGATATCATTGTGATTATCATTAGTATTGCTAACATAATAACCAGTGTGAATGTCCAGTGACTCCAGGCCCAATCTTCACATGGGGATACAGTGACTTCCACCCTCCTCACTTCCCCTCCATTTTACCAGTGTTCATCACCTACCCAGAAACCCTTGTTGTTATTGTTAGTTGCCGTTGACTTGATTCCAACTCATGGTGCATCCAGATGTGTAGAGTAGAACTGCTGCATAAGGTTTTCAAGGCCTTTCAGAAGCAGATTGCTAGGGCTTACTTCCGAGGCAACTCTGGGTGTGTTTGAACCGCCAACCTTTTGGTTAGTAGTCCAGCACTTAACCATTTGCACCACCCAGGGACTCCTTCCGCAACCTTTGTTATTATTGTGTGCCGTTGAGTAGATTTTGATTCATAGTGACCCTATGAGACAGAGTAGAATTGCCTCATGGGAGCAGATCTCTTGGTTGATGGGTTTGAACAACAGACCTTTCAGGTCACAGCCCAGTGCTTAACCGTTGTGCCACCAGTACTCTTTTCTACAACCATTAGACTGAGAAAATGTTATCTGGTCCTGGGCAGGAAGGGGTGGGAGCCTTGCTTTATCTCATCAGGACTTCTCAGCTGCACTCCTTTTGGCCCCGAGCTTCTGAGACCTAAAAGGCCAGGGTTTGACCTTCAAAAAAAAGCTGCTTTTCTGCTCTAACAGCCTTTCCTGAGTTTTATGCCTCACTAAATGAGGGGAGTGCCAGAATATAAATAAAGAAAATGCCAGGATTCCTCTTTCTCCCCCTCCCCACCAAAAAAGACAAAAATCCCCAAATGCTCACATACACACTCATACAAACCAGTTGAATTATTAAACTCTTATCTGATTTAAGAAATGCTTTGAATAATGACAACAACTAACATCTGTTAAGATCTTTTTATGTACTGGGCGCTTAGGCCCACCACCCAGATGGGCCATCTTATTTCCAGTTCTTTTGCATGGGTTTTCTGTATCTATATGACATCTGGCTTTCTCCCCTGACTCTGGATTTGCATTCCCACCTCTGAGCCTTTATTTCTGCCATTGCCCCTGCTGGATTGCCCTTCTTTTTCTTGTCCATTTGTCCAACTACTTCCCACTTTCATGGCCCATATGTAACACTTTTTCCAACCACCCTAAAGCCCAGTGGTCCCTTCCTTGGCCAGGCACTGTGGGAGAAAAACATGAAGCAAAAGGGAAGGACCCTGCTGCAGAAAACTTAACCAAGGAAATAAGACCAATGCAAGACACAGTAGAGAAAACTCTACAGTACTGTTAACTTCTGGGGTAAAAATCACAATTGCTGCACAAGGATCACCAAGGCATTGCCAAATAAACAGTTACAATCCTAAACCAGCATGTGTATAGAATTGGCCAAGTTCTTTTGTCCTCAAGGCAGCATTCTGTTATTAACTTATGAACCTGTTTAGGTCACTCTATGTAAATTAGTTCAGGAGCTTCCCACTTTTGGAAAAGCTGATATATACAAAATAAGATTTATAAAATATTTTAGGTCATGATTATTTCCACCAAAAGACTTACTGTAAAATTTCTCCTATGGAGCAAAGTTCATTTGCTAAGTAGGTTTAAAATATGAGTTGGTTCACAAAATTGTTTTGTTTGCACAGAATTTCAGGACAAATAGCCATCGTTTTACCAGATAGCCTGGAGCGCCATGAGTTAATGGATAACTGCCAGCTGCACTTAATTCATTCCCAGACAGTAGTTTAAGTTTTGGTAGAATGTGTTAACAGAGCTTGTCCAAAAGATAATTAACTGTTCATAGTCATCAATTCGATCATGCTTGGTGTAGCCTCACAGCTATCTCTATTCATTTATGACTCTATTTATGAATAACGAGTCATTACAAAAAGAGTGAACCAACAGAAAGAAGAGACCTTATAATTTAGATTGGCTGTCCCTAGAGCAGAGTCCCTGCATAGTGCAAGTGGTTAACATGCTTAGTTGTTAACTGAAAGAATGGAGGGTTGAGTCCACTCAGAGGTGCCCTAGAAGAAAAGCCTGGCAATTTACTTAAGAAAAATCAGACACTGAAAACCCTTTGGAGCACAGTTCTACTCTGATACGCATGGGATCACCGTGAGTCAGAAGTGACTCGTTAGCCGCTGGTTTTGGTCCCTGGAACAAAGGTTCTTAATTAGGATTCTTGAATCATGGATGATCTTGAACAGTGGCAATTGTAAGCCAAAACTTGTGTATATGCGGGTGCTTTTTGGGGAGAGAGGTCCCATAGGTTTGAGGAGATTTTTCAGAGGGGTCTATGACCCCTCAAATGACTACTCATTGCCCCAAGGATTAGCTTGAAGAAGGTCCATGGTCCTCCTTGATTTGTGTCACAATCTTGTGTATCAGCTATACCTGGGACAAAGCCAACTAGGTACTCAACTCTCAATCCCCTTTTACCCTGCCTCACCACATCCACACCTGTTCTGTATTCCAACAAATGACTATTTTTGCATTATCCCCAAATTTGCCTATTTGGATCCTGAGAACTTGACATTATGATGAGTTTCATTAAATGCATTTTCTTCCTATTTTGCCTTTTGAAGCATATCTTCTTATTTTCACAGGGACCAATTTGGATTTTGTACTTCATGACCATTTGAGTGCCTTGAGAGGGATCGCCACACAGCCATATTTGCAGTTGTATATTTGGGTGAGCTGTATGAGTTTCTCTGCTCAGAGTATTTATTGGTGGTTAGCTAGTTTTTGTCAGTGCAATTTTATACAGCATGACCCCTCTGATGCCAACTTATTTAGTGAGCATGATATTATTTTTTATTGTTTTTGTTGGTTTGTCTTTGCTATAATTTATTTCGTTCTGCATTACAGGTTGAATTACTTAACAGAGAGTGTAATTTGTATAAATTTTTGTGAGCTTTGTCTTCATCATAAAAGAGAAAATTGCTCTAAAAAAGAGCAGGGAAACAACATATTGTAGAATAATTAATGAAAGGGAAACACCTTGTTAGGATATATTGTGATAATGAATGTTAACTATTGAAGTAATTAAGCCTATTTAGTAGGATTTTATGTTGTTTTAACATAAATGCCTGTCAGTTTGGAGGCTGGGAACACAAAAGTTTTTTTCCATTAATATTGAGTGTAATAACATTTTCAAGAAATAGCCTTACAGGTTTATGTTCAGGAAAAAAAAAATTTCTCTGTAAGATGGTATAAGACTGTGTTTTATCTACAAAGACCCTTTCCCAGTATTGCCTGACGCAGGACTGTATCTACCACCTATAGTTTTAGGGAAATTGCAGTGTATGTGATTCTCCATCACAGGCACGTGACATTTTTTGTTGTTAATTATGTGTCTGAAAAACTCACTGTTTAAACGTAGGTACCAAATGAAGTAATGCAGATAAATTGTTGTCTTTCAGAACTTTAGGTATGGTAAGTTTCCTCTGACTGTAGAACGTCCCAATTTTCATCAGTATTGACTGTTGTTGTTATGTTGTTAGGTGCCATCAAGTTGGTTTCAACTCATAGCAACCCTATGTACGAGAGAAGGAAACACCGCCTGGTCCTGCACCATCTTCACAGTTGTTGCTATGTTTGAGCTCTTTGTTGCAGCCACTGTGTCAGTTCATCTTGTTAAGGGTCTTCCCTTTTTTTTTTTCTGACCTTATACTTTGCTAAGCATGCTGTCCTTCTCCATTGACTGGTCCCTCCTGATAACATGTCCAAAGTATATGAGACGTAGTCTCACCGTCCTTTCTTCTAAGGAGCATTCTGATTGTACTTCTTCCAAGACAGATTTGTTTGTTCTTCTGGCAGTCCATGATATATTCAATATTCTTTGCCAACACTATAATTCAAAGGCAGCAATTCATCTTTGGTCTTCCTTATTCATTGTTCAGTTTTCACATCCATGTGAGAAAATTGAAAACACCATGTCTTGGGTCAGAATGCACCTTAGTCCTTAAAGTGACATCTTTGCCTTTGAACACTTTAAAGAAGTCTTTTGCAGTAGAATCCTTCAATATTGCAACTCAAGGCTTGAATTCAGTTTTTTTCTTCAGTTCTTTCGGCTTGAAAAATGCCAAACATGTTCTTCCCTTTTGGTTTTCTAACTCTAGGTCTCCTTGAGCCACCCTTTGAAATCTGTTCAGCTCTTTTACCTCATCATTTCTTACATTTGCTTTAGCTACTCTATTTTCAAGAGCAACTTTCAGAAGCTCTTCTGACATCTATTTTGGTCTTTTCTTTCTTTCTTGTCTCTTTAATGACCTTTTGCGTTCTTCATGTATAATGTCCTTCATGTCATTCTGCAACTCATCTGGTTTTCAGTCAATAGTGTTTGATACATCAAATCTATTCTTGAGATGGTCTCTAAATTTGGGTGGGATATACTCAAGCTTGTACTTTGACTCTCGAGGACTTGTTTTAATTTTCTTCAGCTTCACCTTGAACTTGCATATGTGCAATTGATGATCAGTTCTCCAGTTAGCCCCTGGCCTTGTTCTGACTAATCATGTTGACTTTCACCCTCATCTCTTTCCACAGTTGCAGTTGATTTGAATCCTGTGTATTCCATCTGGCTAGGTGCACATGTATAGTTGCCATTTATGTTGTTGAAAAAGGCATTTCCAATGAATAGGTCATTGGTCTTGCAAAATTCTATCATGCAATCTCCAGCATCGTTTCTATCACCAATGTCATGTTTTCCAACTACTAAATCTTCTTTGTTTCCAGTTTTTACATTCCAATCACCCGTAATTGTCCATGCATCTTGATTACATGTTTGATCAATTTTAGACTTCAGATATTGGTAAAAATCTTCAATTTCCTCATCTTTGACATTAGTGGTTCATATGTAAATTTGAATACTAATCGTATTACCTGGTCTTCCTTATAGGCATATAGTTATTATACTATCACTGACAGTGTTGTACTTCAGGATAGATCTTGAAATGTACTTTTTTGATAGTGAATGCCACGCTATTTGTCTTCAATTTGTCATTCCAGGCATAGTATGACTGTCTGATTCAAAATGGCCAATACCAGTCCCTTTCAGTTCACTAATGTCTAGGATATCTAGCTTCAAGTATTCCGTTTCATTTTTGATGCCTTCCAATTTTCTTAGATTTCATATTTCATACATTCCACATTCTAATTATTAATGGATATTTGCAGCTGTTTCTTCTCATTTTGAGTCATGTCAACTGAGCCAATGAAGGACCAGAAAGGTTTACTCCATCTACATCAAGATCGACTTTACTGTGAGGTAGGAGCTCTTCCCCAGTTGTATTCTGTATGTCTTGTATCAGACAATGTTCTGCTGTTATTCATAAGGTTTTCACCGGCTAATTGTTTTCAAAAGTGGATCACCAAGCCCTTCTTCCTGGTCTATCTTAGTCTGGACCCTCTGCTAAAACCTGTCCAGTAATGGCTGACCTTGCTGGTATTTGAAATACCAGTGGCATAGCTTCCAGCATCGCAGCAACACACAAGCCACCAAACTGTGTTTGTCAGTATGACAAACTGACAGACGTGTGGTGGCAGTGTTGACTAGAAGTGCCAGAAAATATATGTGTCAATCTATGGGACATGTTTGTTTATATGTGTGTATACACATAAGAGGTGGTTAGCTTAGAAGGACCAAGGAGAAGCAGAAAGATTACTATTGGCTCTGTCTTGCTGCAGGAAGATTTTGATAAATGCTGTTTACTCTTGTTGAGGGTCTGACTCAGGCCTTCCCGAGAAAGGTCATTAGTGACATCCAACAAATCACTTTTATGTTGTGGCTGATGTGAAAGTCAAATGGAACTTGTTTTTAAAAGTCAATCAGACTGAGGCTCTCTGTAAGTCTGGTTAAAGTAACTTTTCCCAAACATACCAGTTTCTGGGCTAAAAAGCCATGACCATGAGTAAAAGAAATAATGAAACAGAAAAGACCTGGCTTCAGTAAACGCTATGGGAATGCAGGCTGGGAGGAGGAGTGCTTTTCAGGACAACACCACCCTTCCAAAGCCAGAACTGTGTGGGCTCCTTCAGTTCCATCTCAACAATGTGAACACTTGACACAGAGGCTGCCAGCACGGCTGGACGGAGCCTGCTAGGCAATAACTGCTAGCTCAAGCATAAAGACAGAAGGGAATTGAAGTCCGTGATTAGGAAATTGAAGACTGGCTGAAAACTTGAGATTTCCTGTACTTAGCTGGGGGAACTTGTGAGAGATTTGATTAGAATGCACCAGAGAGGCCAACCCCTTTGTCTCTCTTGTCCCCATTGGACTGAAGTGGTAGGGTGCATTCCAGTGCCCTTATTGGATTTGTCTCTAAAGCTTTAAAGCATTCACAAGTAAAATTCCATTGATCTGAAAGGTCAGGAAGGGGAGGGAGAAGGCATTACAGGTTTAATTTCCAGCTCGGGGTGACTTCCTAATACTTTACCTCCATGACTCAGTACCTCATCCATAAAAATGAGTGAAATGAATGTACAAGAAGAAAAGAAAGATAAAAGGAACACTCCTCAGAATCAATATTAATGATAAAAACAAACACGCTAAGTACTTCCAAAAGAAGTTATTAAAAAGGGATATTTTCAATATTATTTCCACTTAAATCCTGTACAACTTATTTCTATAAATAAGATTTAAAAACAAGACAAGAAATTGTACACAGTAGTAAGTTATGGTCAATGTCAACATAAACATTTTTTTAATAAAGGGGAGGGGAAGCTATGATTCCAGTATAGCTTATGGAGCCACACAATAAAATCCATATATCTAAAAAAAAAAGAGGCAGAGACCAGGGTTAAATTGGGTAGGTTGGCATGCCAAGAAATAGTCCATGCAGGTAACTCCTCGTGTGGCTGCTGGAAGCTATGTGGCAAGATATGAGTGGGGTGTGGTAAGCTTGCTTTCCCATCTCTGAGAGCCCCGATGACAATGGAGACGCTTTCCTCTTCACCTCTGTGAACTCTCTCAAAGTTAGCCCTTTGATTAATTCTGCCAATTTAGTGTACTGCCAGAATCATTTTGATTTAGTGACATTTTAAATCCATCTCCTGTGTTTTCCTCTACCTTCAGCCTAAAGTTAGCATAGCCAGATCACTTTGATGTACAGTTGCCCTGTGTTTCTGAACTTCCGTGTCCCAGAGAGGCCCCTAATGTGCTGCATCTGATTTTCCTAATATAGAATAAGGCATTGCTGAAGCACTTCTGTGATGGAAACCATTTTACATAGTAAATACAAATGACAGCACTCTGTCCTAGGTCACATTTCATATTTAACATCAATTTCATATGCCAGCCTTCCTTTCTTTTCTCTCTCCACTTGGTACTTTCACATCAGGATTCTTTCCAATTATTTTCAGCTAACTCAGTTTCCACATTGGTGATGGCGTAGTACTGTTTACATCCTGACAGCCTATTTATAACAGGGATATTCATGGTCAAAATGCTAGAAAAAAAATGAAAAGGCAAGGAAAGAAGTTGTGTGCACTGCATAATTAGGTCCCTAATGCCTAATTTTCTTGCGGTTGCCCAGCACCTTACTGGCTCCTATTAGTGGCTAAATACGTATGTATATTTTTCAATTGAACAATTTCACGTGTGGATGGAAACACCAGTGACCAAAGTTAAAAACAAAAAAACACAGATTCCCAAAATCATTTTTAAAATTAGTTATTTCTGAATTTTAGGTGGCAAAGATATTTGTAATCTGTTAGTCATGAGCACTAAGTCAGAGAAAGCTACATTCTCCAATTTGTGAACTATCTGTGTTCATTCCATATTTCTTGTTGGTAATTATAAGCAATGGGAACAATTTCCTTTTTTAATTTAGTCAGTGACATTGTCAGTATTGTTTAATACTATGTTTTCTTTCTGGGTCATTTCTTTTCATATTTTACCATGCTTCCTTACTTCCAGTCCCATAAATCAAAAACTTTGAAGTCATTCTATACTTCTTTCTTTCTCTCACCTCCACATCCAATGGGTCAAAAAATCCTGTTGTCTCTACCTTCGAAATATCCAGAATACGACCTCCTCAACCACCTCCACTGCTACCATCAGGGTTCAAACCACCATCATCTCTCATCAGGATAATCGCAGTGGCCTCCCAACTGGTCTCACATTACACTTTTCCTGACACAGCAGCCAGAGTCATTCTTCAAGGTCCTTTTAAGTCTGATCATGAAACTCCTCTGCTCAAAAACATTTATGACTCCTTGTCTTACTTAGGGGAGCTCTGTTGGGGCAGTGGTTAAGTGCTCATCTGCTAACCAATAGGCTAGTGGTTTGAACCCACCAGCTGCCCCACAGGGGAAAGATGTGGCAGTTTGCTTCCATAAATATTTACAGCCTGAGAAACCCTGTGGGACAGTTCTACTATGTCCTAGAGGGTCCCTTTGATCAAAATTCAGCTCCACGGCAATGGGTTTAGTTTTGGGTTTTGGATCTCACTTGGAGTAAAAGCCAGAGTCCTTACAGTGGCTGAGGATCTGCCCCACACTGCCTCTTGGACCTCAGTTTTTCATTTCTACAACCTTCCTTCATGTCCCTCTTCCCTTCTCCAGCTCTTCTCCAGCCACACTTGGTCTTGCTTGTCCAGGAATGCACCCTCCAGCCTTGCACTCACCGTGCCTTCTGCCTAGAGTGATCTTTCCACAAATATCTCTGTGGCTGGGCCCCTCACTTCCTTCCAGTATTTACTCAAATGCTACCTTCTCCATGAGTCTTCCTTCAATCATTCTATTTCAGTTGGTTCCCTCCTGACATTCCCTAGCCTTGTGTTATTTTTCTGTGTATTACTATCACCATCTGACATACTTTGTATTTTGTTTATTTATATGCTTATTGTGCATCTACCCCTCCTGAAGGTGAGCTCCAAAACAGCTGAGGGTTTTGGCTGGTCTCTTCCCTGCTGTACTCCTGGAACTCTGCAGGAAATGGATTCATCAAAATATTAGCTAAATCAGTGCAACACTTCTCCTCTGTGTTGATCAAGCTACAATGTTTATCTTGATTAATCTGTCTCTTAACAAGCCAAGTAAACTGTTTCTTTGTGTAATATAGTACTTGTAATATGTACTTAAAAGTATATGACAGAGACATTCCA
Organism: Loxodonta africana; assembly: GCF_030014295.1. NCBI lineage: Eukaryota > Metazoa > Chordata > Mammalia > Proboscidea > Elephantidae > Loxodonta > Loxodonta africana. Next base: position 34,447,841 of record NC_087345.1, on the reverse strand, counting down.
CCAGGCCTGTACTCCTCAAGTGAATGTAGTTCTCTGTGTAATTACTTTAGACTTCTTGGAAATCAAACCTACTGATCTAGAATTGTATGCTTCTTTATCAAATTGCTATTTATTAAAAAAAAAAAATGATTAGTACTCTATCACCTCTCTGAGCCCATCTACTCAGATCCACTGTACATAGAAGCCTAGAAGGAAAGCACACTGCCTGGGAATAAAGGAGAAAAAGATGCAGTTGATTAGGAAAGTGGTGGTGGAAAATGTGGTTATGATAGTATTTGCCTGGGTGGAGTAAACCAGCTGTAATTGATCATTTATCATAAATAAGGGACATTTCAATTTTTAAAAATTAATACAATATGTAAACCCTGAAAGATATTATTTAAGTAGTGACATCAAATGTGGAATTTTGAAAAGGATAAGCACAAAGTTTTTTCTGAACATTTGTTGGCATTATTGACAGACTGGGGAAAGCTGTAACAATCTTCCTCATAAACAATAGTGACCAAAGAAAAGTGGACCCTTTAAAGGGTTGACTGCTCTTGAAAGCTCATTAAGGTACCAATTGCATTCCAAAGCCCATTAATAAGCCTAATTAATGACATCCTGTTTCAGTATTAATGAGACAACCCTTTGGCATGGTCTTATGCTCTGCAGCGAAAGAACAGTGAAATGTAAAAATAAACAAATAAAATAAATGGATAATGCTTTCCTCTGTTACTCAGTTGAAGAAACTTTGAAATCACCTGAGTTTGCTAGCTGAAAATGTTGCAGTAGAATTAATTGCTCATGTAGGTTAATTTCCCTTTCCCTTTAAGTTGTTGTATACATGAATGCATATATTTACACATATATACATAGAAGAAGTACAATCAGAATGCTCCTTAGAAACAAGAATGACGAGACTTCATCTCACATACTTTGGACATGTTATCAAGAGAGACCAGTCCCTGAACAATGACATCATGCTTGGTAAAGTAGTGGGTAAGTGAAAAAGAGGAAGACCCTCAATGGGATGGGTTGACACAGTGGCTGCAACCATGGGCTCAAGTATGGCAAGGATTGTGAGGATAGCACAGGACCGGGTGTTACATTCTGTTGTATGTAGGGTTGCTATGAGTCAGAATTGACTCGATGGTTACCTAACAACAATAACATGTATTTATACTTATGTGGGTATTGGAATATACTCAAACATATGTGTATGATAAATCTAGGAAAGTGTTTTATTTTGTATAGAAGTATTATTAGGTGTACAATCAGCTGGGCTATGCTTATTTATTTGTAAAGTTTTTTGGGTATATGGTATTTTTGGAAGTTCATTTTAACTTCCTTTTTAAAACACTAATTTATAGGACCTGTACCACTGTGTCTAGTGTTTCCCATTTTATTTAAAACAATGTTAAATTTACTGTTTTTTGAATATCATGATAAAGAACCTGTGGTAAAGTAGATTAATTAAAAACAGATATAAGACAGATATTAGAAAAATGACTTTTTTTTTTGTATTTATATAAGTTTTCCATTCAAGTCATCACCAACTAGTAGTAGTCAGGTTCATACCTGTGCATAATATTTCGCATTTTATGATAGAACGAGTGTTACAGATCTGGTCCCTTCCAACTAGGGAATTACATTTATATCACAAAATGTGTGACAGCAATGGAGCTGAGCATAGAACAGACTGACGACCTTACTGACTCAATTGCAAACCCAGAGAGTGTCACATTTAGAGTTTGAGAAGGAGCGAGGAAGGCATGGATACCAAAATATGTAGCCATTTGAAACACACTGAAAGGCGTTTCTTCATTCTGTTTTTGTTTCCTCATAATGTTTTTTGTAAGCATCCACATTTGGAGCTAGTGCCTTGGCAGACGTGTATATTTTTCTTTGCAAACCAAAACTACTTTTAAAGAGGTTGCAGTTATGCTAAAACAAATGGAAGTCACACAGGATGCGTTCCAACCCCATCTTTGTTACTTAATAGTTATGTGACCTTGGGAGAGTAAATTTCTCTTTGCAACAGTTTCTTCATTTATAAAATGAGGATATTAATAGCATCTACCTTAAAGATTTGATATAAGGATAAAACGAGCAAATATTTTTAACATGCTTAGAACAGTGTCTAAAACATAGTAAGCTCTATTAAGTGAATGGATGGGCTTTTGAGCCAAACAGATTTTAAATTTTTGTTCTACTATTTATTAGCCATATAATAAGTTCATATAACCTCCATCAACTTTGGTTTCCTCATCTGAAAAATTGAGGGATTAATTTCTGACCCCTAGGATCTTTGTGCAATATCACTTATTAGAGTGAGAAAAAATTATGTCTTCAGTACTCATACTGTTGGAAAAATTTGTAAAAATGGCTCATCCTCTATTAAAAAACAAACAAACAACAAACCCGTAGCCATCGAGCCAATCCCGACTCATAGCGACCCTACATGACAGAGTAGAACTGCCCCACAGGGTTTCCAAGGAGTGACTGGTGAATTCAAACTGCCAACCTCTTGGTCAGCAGGCGTAGCTCTTAACCACTGTGCCACCAGGGCTCCTCATATTCTATTAGTAGGAGTATAAATTGGTGTGACCGTTTTGAAGGACAATTTGTGAAGATCTATCACCCTTTTAAACGCACATAAGGTTAACTAGCAATTTTACTTCTAGGAGTTGATGTTATTGATAAGTAACAACATATGTTAAAAGATACTTACTGTACTGTTTAGTTATAGTAAATAATTTGGAACAACGTAGATTCCCATTAGTAGGGAACTAGTTAAACAAATGATAATAAATCTATACAATGTAATTATATGTAGCCATGAAAAGGAGTGAGATAGATATACAAATATGCAAAGATGCCCAAGATATATTATTATATGAAGTAGCTATATGCAGAACTGTATGATAAACATGATACACACACATAGTAAGTATATATAAACATAAAATGTTGTTATTGTTAGTCACTGTTGAGTCGGCTCTGATTTACGGCGATATTATATATAACAGAACAAAACGTTGCCCAGTCCTGACCATCTTCATAATCATTGGTATGTTTGAATCCATTGTTGTGGCTATTGTATCAGTCCATGTCACGGAAGGTTTTCCTTGTTTTTGCTGACTCTGTACTTTACCAAACAGGATGTTCTTTTCTGGCGATTGATGTTTCCTGATGTCCAAAGTAAGCAAGCCAAAGTCTTGCCGTTCTTGCTTCTAAGGAGCATTCTGGTTGTATTTCTTCTATGGCTGATTTGTTTGTTCTTCTGGCAACCTATGGCATATTCAATATTTTTCACCAACACCACAATTTGAATGCATCAGTTCTTCTGTCTTCCTTTTTTTCATTGGCCAGCTTTCACCTGCAAATGAGGTGATTGAAAATACCATGGCTTACTTGGGTCAGGCACACTTTAGTCATCAAAGTGAGATCTTTGCTTTTTAAAACTTTAAAGAGGTCCTTTGCAGGAGTAGCTTGATATGCTTCACCAACTTAGTACACAGATGAACATATCTTTCCTGTTTTTCCCACTACCTGACCTAATGAAGTATCCAGGAACTCCAGGGTTTATGTAGTTCAAAGAGGGCATGTCAGTCCAGCTCCCAACACCAGGGGGTGCCAGCCCAGTGGAGCCTGATCTGTCCAGTATTAGCGTTGTTTCTCAACTTCTGCTCTATAAAGTACTGACTGGACCTGGCACCAAGTGCCAGGTGACACTTTACATGCATGCTGGGATGTCACACTCATCCAGGATCCTGGGAAGCTGTGATGGCCCATGTTGGTGCCGTAGATGTATAGATTCAACCATTATTTTCCAAATCACAAGTTGAGCCTTAGCCATGTTACCTGCCAGAAGCCTCAGGCCATGGTGATGAGCTGATGTCCTTTTGCCCTTTTGATAAGACCTTGGTACCGTTTCCTGATGGACCTCTCAGCCACCTTGTCAGTTTCCCTAACATCAGAGAGAGATTGGACTCTAGATCCCCTCTTTCTCAGAAGGCAATGGAGACAGGCATCCTTTTCCAAACTGATCCACCACTTCTCCAAACTCTGCATACCAGGAGTAGAGGTGGCTTTTGCTAAAGTACACATCCATGAATTGGTCCCAATACACTCTCTTCCCTTATGAAAATATTGGCTTTGTATTTGTATAACCATAAGCAGCCGCTTTTTCTTCAAAGTGACTTTCTAAACCCATTGCTGTGGAGTTGATTCCAGCTCGTGGCAACCGTACGTTTCAGAGTAGAACTGTGCATAACGTTTTCAATGACGTAATCTTTACAGAAGTAGATCACCAGGCCTTTCTTCTGTGGCACTGCTGGGTGGATTCAAACTGCCAACCTTTCAGTTAGTAGGCTACCACAAAGTATTTGGACCACTCAGGGACCTTAAACATCTGCCTGTTTAGAGAAATTGGTGATAACTTGGGGGACATGGTTACTTCTCTGGGCCTTACTAGGTACCTCATTTTATCTGAGTATTTATATATCTTAGGAACAGACAAGTTTTTATGTATTTGTTTGTTTGTTTATTTTTGATGCATATATGCATAGAACTTTCCTGGAAGAACAGTAAAGAAGTTATTAATACTGTTTATCTATGGGGAGTGAGAATGGAGGTTAGAAAGACTTTATTTTTCACCTTAAACCCTGTTGATTTGCTTGGATTTTTAAACATTTTACTTTTGTAATAAAAATAAAGCTAAAATTTAAAAAAAGATTTTTATGAAAATGAAAAAATATATGTATATTTCCCAGCATATAAAAAATATTAAGAAAGGATTGGTTCCTTTTCCCAGCTAGCACTGGCATTGCTGCAACCCTATTATCTGGGCAGGGAAGGCTGAGCAGGTCAAAGTTTTTGAATATTGGTGAAAATGTTTCTTAGGAGTAGAAATATAAAAGGAAGGTCAGAAAAGACTTGTTTCTCAGTAGGCCAGTGTGTATGGGCACTGTTTACCAGAGTCTCTGCTCACAGGGCTGCCGTATACTCATGTAGGACATGCACCGAATAAGAGTGTCATATCTAAAGGTACGTTCACATCGCAGACGTAGTAAACTGGTGTATTTATCACTACATTTGCTTGGTAGCTGCAGTCCCTGGATAGTACAAATGGTGGACACACTCGGCTGCTGACTGAAAGGTTGGAGGTTTGAGTCCATCCAGAGATACCCCAGAAGAAAGGCATGGCAATCTGCTTCTGAAAAATCAGCCATTGAAAACTCTATGGAGCACAGTTCTATTGTGACACACATGGATCACCATAAGTTGGGGCGGACTCGACAGCAGCTGGTTTTGTCTGGCAGTTACAAAAAGTGTCCTGTTCAAAAAAAAAAAATTATTGTGACAGTTTTATAACAGATGCAACTAAAGCACACAGGCCCTGCTGAGCGGGCTGCAGCTCTGCTGGCCCACTGACAGAAGGAATCATGTCCAATAATGTTGTAGGTGGCCACGCCTCTGCTCTTCTCTGTTTTCTGTTCACCTCGTGGTGTGCTATCAGGTGCCCCTGGATCCCTCCTCAGGGAGGAAGTAGGATAACACCAGAAAGTAGCATGTATTCCCCTCTTCCCTGAGCCTTCTCATTCTCCATCAGGGACCCTTCAGAATTACAGAGTGGGTTTATTGTCATTTTCTGTGAACCAAGATAGAAGCTATCTTGCAGTCTTTCCTTATATCATAGTGCTCTTAAGTAGGGTGAGACTGGGTTTAAACTAGATGGAATTTTTGCACCTTCTGAGATAAAATTCTTGACCTTGAAATTGTATGGACTTTGAATGACAGGGAAACTCAGTGGGAACTAAGGACTTTTGCTTGACTTTATCATTTTTGTGTACTTGTCGAAACTAAGAACTGTTGTTAAGGCACTGCTTAGAACTTTCCAAGGCATATTTTTTTAAATATATTAATGTGTACATAAATATCTGTATATGTTGTTTAACTTTAGAGTCAGTTCATTTGTAATGTAAGCATTGATGGCTGTGCTGATGTGTTCCAAGTGCAAACTTTGGTACCCAGGCCCTAAAGGATGAAGTGCTACATAAATATCTAAAGCTTATGTAATGAAAGGAGTACAGTTCTCGGGGTTTGCCTGTGCAACTCTGTTAGCCTTATTCAGGTACAATTAAATCCTGTGGTAACAATGCCCCTGAGTAGGATGTTAAATAAAGAAATGGTTAGATCAGCTAGGACTCTTCCAATGGTAAGGGTTAAAAACCCACGTTAAGCTGGCTTAAGCAAAGAGGAAATCAGTTGGCTCCTACAACAGAAAAGTCCAGAAGCAGGGATGGCTTCAGGACTGGCATGATCCAGGGGCTCAACAATATAATGAGAACCTAATCATTTTCCAGGTGATTTTTATTCTTGGGCTTTATATACCAGCAAAACAACTGTGAAAAGCTCTGGACATTTGTGTCCCCAGGTTCAAGTCCAGCAGAAAAGAGCATATGCCTCTCCCTCAGTTTTACTGCATCTCCTCTAATTAAGATTGAGTCATGTGCCCATTCCTGAATTAATCACTGTAGTCAGGGAATATGATCTTCTCATTGGCCAGGAGTCAATCACATGCCCATGTCAGGAGCCGGGAGTAGAGCCAACTGTACTGTAAACTCATAGTACAAGATGGACGGAAGGGCTGGTTCCCCAGAGGAATGTTGGGATATAGATAATAAGAAGAGATACTGGAGGCAAAAAGAAAAAGTCCCCACTCAAAAGGTAGAGGATACTAACCAGAGAGAGTGGGTAGTCTAGATTTCTGGATGGACATTCCTCTCTAAGTTGTATAAGAACCAAAATAAGGAGCAGAAGCAGGCATGCTTTGGGCGTGTATGATGCAGTGGTGTTATGCATGTCATCTTATTATGAACTTGTTGTTTACTTAAAAAAACCATTGCCATCGAGTCGATTCTGACTCATAGAGACACTGTAGGACAGAGTAGAACTGCCCCATAGAGTTTCCAAGGAGCACTTGGTGGATTTGAACTGCCAACCTTTTGGTTAACAGCTATAGCTCTTAACCACTACACCACCAGGGTTTCTGATTCACTTAAATCTCAGTGGACTTTGTAACTAGATCTGATGGAGAGCACATTCAATATTTAGATTTTTTAAATGATTTTTGTTTTTAACCTCTTTATTTTTAATGTCAACATTTGCTTTTTCCCTCCTAATTATATGTCTTTGTAGAAAGCTTGGAAAATACCATAGAAAGGAAAGAACAAAAATTACTCATACTCACTACCTAAAGATTTTCACTATTAGCATCTTAGTGTATTTCCTTTCTTCTGTTGCTCTGTTTTGCATTAAAAATAATATGAATGATTTAGAAGAGTCAATGAAACAGTGGCAATTCTGGACTAGGAACTTGGTATCTCGATACAGAGATTCAGATATAAAATGTTTCAAAGGCATTTAATGTATGAAAACAAAACTCAAAAGACAACTGCATTTTCTTATATTGTGTTCTGTCCTGCAGGCAAGACATTATTCTTTCTCAGGATATGAAAGGTTATTTCAGTGATATTGGCTTAAATCAAAAGTCAGGTCAATCTGTCATATGTCCCTGAGTTTTCCAATCAACAGGATTTACAATATTATTAATCACATTTTTATGTCATTTTACCAGTTGTAGAGGTCCTGGGTAGGGCTCCTATGAGAATATACAGTGTGTCACACATTTTTAATACACTTGATATGAGGCCTTCCACAGAGCTCCTCTCCGTTCATATTGGTGTACTCTTACATTAAATCATTTTAGAATAACATGAAAGTTAAGCAAGGCAGAATTCTGCTTTTACTTCTCTCAATCCTCTTTCCTCCATGCCAGTGGAGACCATATTTAATGAAAGATTGCTTAAGAGCAGGCCTCCGATGGCCCAGTTTCCCAAATGCTTGCAAAGGCCGTGGATCCCTTCATTTACTGAACAAGATGCAACTTCATGTGTTCTTTTCACAAGATTGTATACTGATGCCCTATGGTTCAGATGTTCTTTTCAGTCTGAATTACTATTCCCAGGGCACAGTGACCAGTTAAACAGAGTCTATAAATAATGAATATTCAAATTCCGCTACAGCAAAGTTCACTGGTAGCTCCTGGTGCCCTGAATGTTTCAACCTCATTTCTGTTCCTGGATATTTATTGCCACCTACTCAAATGCTATCCCACTTCTAGTTTTTTCTTCAAGGTTCCAACAATTTCCGTCTACTACTGTTGTTATGTTGTTACATGCAGACAAATCAATTCTGACTTTCAGCAACCCCATGTGACAGAATAGAAAACCGTAGGGTTTTCTTGGCTGTAATCTTTACGGAAGCAGAGTCTCTGGGTGGGTTTGAACTGCCATTCTTTTGGTTAGCAACTGAGCGTTTAACCATTTGTGCCAGAAAGGAATGTTAAATTGGAAGTGTCCTAAAATGACATCTAATCATAGCATTTTTAAACAATTAGCATTCACTTTTTTCCCTCCTCACACTTCTCAGAATATGGCTTCACCATCACCTGCTTGGCCATTCTATAAAATTCAAAGTCACACTAGACTTCTTCTCCCCTGCTATATCCATCCTCCACCAGCTCCAAACCAGCTGGCCTAAAGTTCTGCCAATCCAATGGCCAAGTGTTTTTAAATCCCTATCTTTCCCATTTTCTTTTTTCTTCAGTCCCACTGACACTGCCTTCCTTGCTTGGAGTGAAGTGATCTTCAGCTTCATTTTCCTGTCAGCCCAGCCTGCATCCTTCTGTTTCCCCAGTTGACGTGTACCCATTTTCCTTAGCTACCTTCTCCCCTCTCCGTGTTTTGCAATGACTGCAGTTCCCATGTCATAGAGAAAACAGAAGCCACTGATATGAGCACCACCAATTGCTCTTGACCCAAGGTAAAGAACAACCTCACCCTTCCTTTCTTCCTTCTCACCAAGTGTCCTATCTAAGGCTTATCGCCCTGCTTGTACCTCAGTGCTGCTCTCTCCTTGCCTTTCTTGGAGCTTATCCTATCACTTATCCAGTTTCTTGCCTGTACTGCAACCTCTCTCTTGCTCTAGTCAGTTGTTCTACTCAGTCAAAAAATATGTATAGTGTGACTACTCTGTGCCTACAGTGGACATTTGTTATTTTTATCTGCCTTACATTAACTCCCTCACGTCTCAGCATCTACTGTTTGGGAGAGGAGGGACCATACTACCCTAATTCCATGTCCACGTGTTCAGATGGGGCTGACCCCATTCACCTCCCGGTCTCCTGGCCAAGGCATCGTCTAACCCTGATTTTACAAGACCCCTTTGAAAGAAGTTTTCCCCCTCCATGGGGGGTGCTAAATCAGAGCTGCTCTTGGTCATTTTGCCAGAACTTTATTAAAGCCTGTTTGAGAGTGAGGTTCACACAGAGAAAAGCAGAGCTGAGTGGAGGGCAAGAGGCAGTTCCTGGAGACACTGTGGGGCGCCTGGATCCTGCTGTGTCTGCCTCTGATTGACGGAGCCAATACAGTCCCTTCTTTCCTTCTGTCAGTTTGAATTAGGTTTCTGTCATTTGCAAGCCAGAGTCCTCACTAATATAGAGCCTGTTGGCATTTAGACATACTCAGTCTAGTAAAAAATCCTTTCTTGATCCCATGTCTCACCTTCAGCTGCTGTCCTTTGTCTTTTCTCTTTTGTAGCTAAAATTCTGTAAAAAGTAGCTCACAATAGCTATCACAATGCCCTTGCTTTCAACTTATGTAATCAACTGCAAACTGATTTCTGCCCATTCTACTCCCCCACCCTGCTGATATTGCCTTCACGAAGATTCCCAACTCTCTCCTTATCAGGTTCTGAGGCTGCCATGTTTCCTTTCTCTCCCAGAAGTGTTTTACATTTTGCAGATTATGTTACTTTTCTCTGTGCCCTCTTTCCTCAGCTTCTGTGTCATCCCATTTCTCCTTGTTCTCCTTCAACGTCTCTGGCCACTCTTGTCAGTCTCCTTAGTGGGTCTGTGATATCTGGGAAGCTCAAGATGCTCTCCCAGGTCTACTTTCCTTTTCAATCTACACATTTCCCTGGGTGACCTTATGTAATTACTCCTATAGCTTAAATTGTTGTTGTTGGTTACCATCAAGTCAGCTCTGGCTTATGAGTGGAGAGTAGAACTGTACTCCATAGGGCTTTTAAGGCTGTGGCCTTTCAGAAGCAGACTGCCAGGCCTGTCTTCTGACACGCCTCTGGGTGGATTCAAACTGCCAACCTTTTGGTTACTAGTTGAGCACTTAACCATTTGTGCCACCCAGGGACTCCTATGGCTTAAATTACCACCTAAATATTAATGACTCCTGTGTTAGTTAATGCTCTCTGGGTTTCCACAGAAAGAAGCCCAACACAAAGTGGCTTAAGTATGAAAAAGAGAATCTCTTGGTTTACCTACTGGAAACATCCAGTGTTTGACCTGCTTCAGGCCTGACTACATCCATGTGCTCAAACAATACCATCCGAGGTCCATCTCTTCTCTCCATATCTGGGGCAGGTCTTTTCATATCCACTTAGCAATCCCAGGTAAGAATGAGTTTTCTTCCCATTGCCAGGAAGGGTTCTGATTGGTCTGACTTGGGCATATACCCATCCCTGAATCAATCCTTATGGCTAAAGTGATGAGTATTCTGATTGATCAGGTCTTGGTCACATGACCACTCTGTAGTAGCAGGGGAAAGGGATGTTGTCAGCTCCATCTGAACTATATAAAAGAGATTCTCTGAAGAAGAGGGTCCTGTTACTCAAAACAACTCCCAAGTCTAGAATTTCAACCTAGATCTTTCTCCTAGACAAGATTCCTACATACCCAACTGCCTACTTGACACCTTTTCTAGGATGTCTCAGGAACCTCAGGTTCAACTTAATTCATCCTCCCTCACAAACATGCATTTTCTGCCATGGCCACTCCCTCAGGAAATTTCCCCACATCCGAGCGGTTGCCCAGGCCTGAGATCAGAATCATCTTTATTTCTTCCTTCGCTTCCTCACCTTTCCCAAACCAATTTTTGTCCATCATACAACATAATATTTGTAATTGTCCCAGTTCTTTTTATCTCCATCGCACACCTTTGGCTCAGGCCGCTATAATGTCTAGCCTCGATGGATTACAACAGCCTTCTCATATAGGAATTTTAATAGGGCCTTTCTGCCTTCAGCTTGACAGCCCCACTGTCCAATCCATTCTCTACACTGCAGGCGGAAGCGTCTTTTAAAAAGTTGATCATGCCATTCACTTGCATAATAAACATGAATGCCTTACCGTCCCTTCAAGATTAAATCAGAAATCTTCAACACATTTTATAAGCCCATTCATTATTTTGGGCTTGCTTATCTTCAACAGCTTTATTTTTTGTCATTCCACTCACTCTGAATCCCAGCTGCACTGAAACTGATTTCAGTTCCTCAAATGCAAGAAGCTCTATCTTATCTCTGAGTCTTGTATCTTCTCTTTCCTCCCTCCAGAACACAAACCCCTCACCTCTTTCCCTAAAGCTTACTGATTCTTTAAGTCTCAACTTCCTCAAAGCAGCTTTTTTTGACTCTTTTAGAGTCAAAGCCCCTTCTCCCTTGTGCACTTCCGCTATCGAGTATGGAAAAGCAAAATAGTCCCTTTCTCAGCTTCTCTTGAAGTGAACAGTGGCCATCTGACAGAGTTCTGGCCTATGAGAAGGAAGTGGAAGTCTATGAGGGCTTCTCAGACAAAAATGAATAGAAGCTATAACACTACCCTCTCTTCCAGCTATGAATATATACATGATACCTAGAGTTGTAGCTATCTTGTGGCCATGAAAGTCCTACAAAAAATACCAGACCTCTCATTTTAAAGCCACTCCATAAACACCAGAAGCTGCCTACCTCCTGACTTCGTATTACATGAGAAAAATAAACCCTATATATTTAAGCTGCCATCATTTGGATATTTTTCTTACTTGCAGCTGAAAGCATTCCTAATTGACATAGTACCCCTGCTATATGCTCTAATTTGTACACTAACCTCCCCTCAGGTACCATTTATATTTAATTATAATTTATTATTTAATTATCTATCTTCCTTGCCATAATGTAAACTTCAGTATATAATATCTAGGACACTCCAAACCTGGCGAAGTGCCAGGAACCTGGTAAGTGATTAATACTTGTTGAATACCTTAAGGGCCCCATCTCCTCAGTAGCTGCAGCTCCTTAGGACACTAGAATAAACTTAAAGGAGACTAAGCTGACTGAAGAAATTTACAAAACTAGCTTCTGCTCATGCTTTAGGTCTCAGCTCAAATGCTGCTTTCTCAGGAATGCCTACCTTATGCCTCCTCTTCTTTTGGGGTTAGAAATTCAAGTGCAAAACAAGAAGCATAAATAAGTGAGGTTGGATGGTATAAGCAAAAGGGCATCTTAAGCTGTATTCTTCCAACACAGACACTGTATTTACATTTAAAACATGGAACGCTGAATTATTTCCACAAAGGAGTATGCTCTCTTCTATTTTTCTTGAAATGAACATCTCTCTCTGTGTATCTCTGTTTTCTCACTTTTGATAGTTATATAGGTACGTGTTCTCTACATAAAAAAGCAGTGTAAGCACAATGACTGGCCACTCGCATTTGGCTTCATTGTCAGGGACAAAATACAAATGGTGGAGACTATGGGAAATTGGTGACTGATGCCTTGTTTTGGGGTTCATACTGTACTCAAATTCAGCTGGAAATGTGAGTCCAGGTTTGCAGGATCTGATTTTGCCGAGAAGGTAGAAACGTAGATTTTTATGGGAATTTTTTTCGTTTTAAAGTTTAGATCAATTTAAAACAGACAAACAAAACACAGCTGCATCAAACATACCTGGTGTTCCGTGGTTCATGAATTTGCCATTTTTATCCTAAAAAAATCAAACATGGGCAGCCATTACTTGTTAATACTCCTCAACAGAGTAGATGAATGGGCATGTGGATGAATGAAGTATGGTCTTTCTGCTTCCAGTTTCTTCTCCCTTCAATCTGTCTTGTACCTAATTGCCAGAATGACCTTTATAAAATGCAAATTGAATCATGTTGTTTCCACTTAAACACCATCAGTTAAGCTTTCATTCATTACCTTTAGGTTAAAACACTAACACATTACCATGGTCTCACCTGACTCTTCATTCTGCTTCCTGTCATTTATACCCATGTGTTCCATGTTCCAGGCACATTTGCTTATTTGCCACTCCCTTAGATAATTGATTTTGTCCTAATTTTGTTCATATAATCCTTCAGGCTAAAATGCTTTCCTCCTTGTTGTTGTTAGGTGCTATGGAGTCACATCCAACTCAGTGACACTATGTACAACAGAAGGAAACACTGCCTGGTCCTGCACCGTCCTTACAATCATTGCTGTGGTCGAGCCCATTTTTCCAGCTACTGTGTCAATCAATCTTCTTTTTCACTGACCCTCTACTTTACGAAGCATGGTATCCTTCTCCGTGTCTCTCCTAATAACATGTCCAAAGTACGTGAGTCACGGTCTCACCAGCCTTCTTCCAAGACATATTTGTTACTTATTCTTCTGGCAGTCCATGGTATATTCAATATTCTTAGCCAATACCATAATTCAAAGGAGTCAATTCTTCTTTGGTCTTCCTTATTCATTGTCCAGCTTTCACATGCATATGAGGTGGTTGAAAACACCATGGCTTGGGTTGGGCACACCTTAGTCCTCAAGGTGACATCTTTGCTTTTTAACACTTTAAAGAGAGCTTTTGCAGCAGATTTGCCCAGTGCAATATGTCATTTGATTTCTTGACTGCTGCTTCCATGGGCATTGATTTTGGATTCAAGAAAAATGAAATCCTTGACAACTTCAATTTTTTCTCTGTTTATCATGATGTTGCTCATTGGTAGGGTTGTGAGGAGTTTTGTGTTATTTATGCTGAGGTGTAATCCATACTGATGGTAGTCTTTGATCTTCATCCATAGGTGCTTCAAGTCCTCTTCGCCTTCAGCAAGCCTAGAGGTCGCAGGTGCAAACCCAATGGCACCATGTAAAGAAAGTCCTGGTAATCTGCTTTTGTAAATATTAAAGCCAAGAAAACCCTATGGAGCAGTTCTACTCTATAACACATAGGATTGCCATGAGTTGGAATTGACTCAACTGCTTCAGGGGTTTATCAATGACTTATCTTCCCAATTAGAATGGAAACTCATTAAGGGTAGAGATTGCATGTTTCATAAGACATCATGTTCAGCTATACCTGAAGTGTATATTTAACAAGGATGTTTTTAAAATGTCTCAGTGATCGCATCAAAGTCAAGACATTTTGGAAAAGAACAATAAAGATGTTGTGTAACACCGATGACTTGCTCTATGTTCCCTTTAAAATAAATAGATTCCAGGGACCATTAATTCATTCTCATTTCCCTTAATTGAGGGGAAGTCTAGTCAAATTTTGTAAAAAAAAAAAAAAAAATACAACAACAACAACAACAAAAAAACTAAAACAAAAAAGTATAAAACCAGCATTATAGATTTTGTAAGGAAATTTTGTCTTTGTTACTTTGGAGTGATGAGACAACAGTGCTTTTTTAAATCAGTCCATCCACACTACACAGAATTGTTTTATGAGTGTTTAAAAGTTTGCTGGCCTTCATGCTTAAGCAGATCAAAGTTCACCTTTGTTTGCACTGTTTATTTGTTCAGCAATGAATTTCCTCTCTTCTATCCACATACAGCAGTACAAAAGCAAATATCAATCAGGTGTAATTGCTCCACTGTGATATTACTGTGACACTAGAGACTTTTATAACGATCTGTGGAACCCCTGTTGAACCATCCTGCGACAGATTCTGATGTGGAGCCACCTGAAATGGAGTGGTAACTCTTTGATTGCAAGAAACAGAAATGGATTCTGCCCAATTTTTGTTGAGATTGTCAGGTAGCTCATAAGCTTGATTTTCCTAGTTATGACAAGATTCTGATTATAGGCCATTTTATGTTTTTTTTTTTTCTTTACATAAGTGATTTCATGCTTAATTTCTAATTTGGTAAAACATCTCATACTTTCCTTATTTTGAGCACCTCAAAGAGAATTGGGTCTCTTACCATAACCCTGTCTACCTCAGCCCTGACTTTCTTCCTTTCCTATTTTAAATTTCATGGGGAAAAAAAATAACACCAGGAAAAAGGGCTTCTCCAGTCTTTTAATAGGCACAATTGAATTCCAAGCTATAACTGAGTTTCAATTCAAGACAAGTGGAAGGTCAAACTCAGGGTATTAACGAGAACCATATTTTTTCTTCCTTGGTGGCTATTAAAATGATAGATGCCAGTGCACTGGGCTAGAGGAAACCCACCCAGGACCTTGAATGTTATCATCCATTGTTAAATCTCACACATACACGTGTCATTATACATGAGCTCAGTGCAGCCAAGCTAAGGCCGTGGCTGCTTCACTGTCCTGTCACTGGGCTGTCAGAATCACAAGCAAACAAAGAATGTTCCCTTATTATTGATTCAATGAGGAACAGTGAGGAAAAGCTGGAGCCAAATCTTGGTGGATGTGTTCCTGAGCTGGATTCAAGCCAGGTCAGAAGGGCAGGAGTCAATCAGCAAAGCAAATTATCCCATGCAGAACACCAGACTGAGAGGTGATCTACAGAGGCGAACACTTGTTTACCCAAATGGTCTTGATCTCTAAATCTTACCTTTCTGTCAGCTGTTCTTATGTTTAGTGACAGTTTTAAGGGCTGTTGTCTTACTAGGCAACAGCCAGATCTAGTATTTGAAATCAGAGTGGTAGAAAAAAGGAAATGTATATTGGGAAGGCCAGGATGAAAGGGTAGAAAGAAATCAGATGAGGGGTTAGCATGGCACTGATTCGTTGTCTAAGTTAATTGAAATGTATGCATTCATTCATTAACTCAATTAACCTTTACTGAATACTAATTATGTTCCATACATGCTAGATTCTGGGGATGGGGTTTGTTCTCCTGAGAGGCTGCACATCTAGTTATGCAAACAAATACATATAACAACACAATCGAAGCTGTATTCTGTTACTTTGACTTAGTGTCATTCTTCTTCTTCAAAGCTTCTTCAACAACTTGAGTTGTTGAGTGACTGTCCTAGGTACTGGGATAAAGCAGGGTTTTAAACAATGCTTCTGTTCTCATAGAGCTCCCTTTCTAGATAGGGGGGATAGACAATAAACAACTACATTAATAAACATATTATACATCAGATGTTATGAAGTAAAGCAGAGTAAGGGGGTAGTGGGAGATGGGAATATGGAAGTTATTGTTTTATGTGGGATGATGAGGGCAGGTCCTAGTAGGTGATATTTAATCAGATTCCTGAGGAAAGTGGGGGAGGGAACCAAGTAGAGTTTGCTTGGTGTCCAAGAAAGAGCAAGAAGCCATTGGGGCTGTCTTAGTGTTCACTAAAGATACTGAATCAGTAAGATAGATAGATCTTACAGATAGATAGATGTTGATTTTGAGGAACTGGCCCACATGATTGTGGGGACTGGCAAGTCCAGAATCTGTAGGTCAGGCTACAGACTGGAAATTGTAGCAGTTTTCTATCCCAAATAGGTAAATCAGGTCAAAGAGAAGAATTCTGGCAGACTGGGTGTTTATAGTCTAGAGACAGAATCATCCCTGGAGAAAACCTCTGGTTTTGCTTTTAAGGCCTTCAACTAATTGGATAAAGCCCACCCGTATTATTAAAGGTAATCTGCTTTACTTAAACCCAGCTTGTCAAAATGCTAATCATGTATAAATACTTAATAGCAACATCTACACTAGTGCTTGACCAAGCAACTGGGTAACAGCCTAGCCAAGTTGACACATAAAATTAACCATCACAGAGGCTGAAACAGAGTGAGGAGATGAGATTGCAGAGGGAATAGGGGCTAGATTTTTACTCCAGGAGAAATTCTAAGACTTTGGAGAGTGTTGATAAGAATGACATGATCTGAATTATGTTTTCAAAGGATCACGCTGATTTCTGTAAGGAGAATAGAAACTTTAGAGGGCAAAGGTGGAGGCTATTGTAATAATCTAGTTGAAAGGTGATAGTGCCTTAGACTAGGATTATGCTGGCAGCACTGGGAGTGGTGAGGAGTCACAACTTGGAAGGTAGAACTGCAGGATTTTCTGATGAAATGGATGTGGGATATGATGAAAAGAAAGGAATAAAGGATGATTTCACTAAGATAAGTAGTTCCTCAATCTGAACTGCCTCTATAATCTTTAATTTCTAAAATATTTACCTGGTGCTTTAGGAAGTAGCACTCAAAGATCTAATGAAATTAAACTCCTGCAGTCTTTTATGATTAACAATTTCATGTCTCATTTTGTTGATATACTACATGGCATTTGAACTAATATTTCCATTGTATAGATGTCAAATAATGCGAAGGGTCAAAATCTAAGTATTAGTGAAATTTGGCAGGCATAATTGGTTCAACCCTAAGTCTTATTTTTCATATGTGACATCTTTTTTCTATTAGCCCTGTGTTTTTAGAATGCTTCTGGCTGCAAGTAATAGAAACTTGACTCAAACTAGCTTAATAAAGACAATCCTTATCTTATTGGGCTGTAAGTCCATTGGTAGGGTAATTTCTAGCCACAGTACAGTCAGGGGTCAAAGATGTCATCAAAGACCTAGGCTTTTCTGTTTCTCTAGCATGGTCCTTAATAAGGGTGTTTCTCTTTGAGGTTGCAAGATGGCTGCCACTGGGGTTCATACTTTCTTGTTCAAGTAGGAGAGAAACTCATCCTTCAAATGTGACTAGAGTAGCTTATACCATATGCCCACCCCTGGACCAAAGACTTTCGCCAGGTAAATGTTATGCTCTGATTGGCTTAATATTAATGAGGATCTGCCCCTGGATCTGGGGATGTAGTCATGGTCTCCTGATTCATGTATGAAGCAGGTAGTGGGAACAGTTAAAGCAAAGGTCCTAAGGCTGGAACATGCCTGGCACATTCTAGAAATGACAAGGAGATCAGTGTGCCTGGAAAGAAATGAGTCAAGGAGGTGAGTAGTTGAGAATGAGGTCAGAGAGTGACACAGGGTCAGATCATGCAGGACTTTATCATCTGAATGAAATGGGGAACCACTGTGGGGCTTTAAGCAGAGGAACAACATCATCTGACTTTCATTTTAGAAGACTACTTCTGACTATTGTGATGGAAATAGTAGGAGAATGTCTTAGTTATCTAGTGCTGCTGTAACAGAAATACCACATGTGGATGGCTTTAACAAACTGAAATGTATTCTCACAGTGTAGGAGGCTATAAGTTTGAATTCAGGGTACCAGCTCCAAGGGAAGATTTTCTCTCTCAGTTCTGGGGAAAGGTCCTTGTCATCAATCTTCCCCTGGTCTAGGAGCTTCTCAGCACAGGGATTCTAAGTCCAAAGGATGTGCTCCCCTCATTGTTCTTCATTCTTTGTAGCATAAGGGCCCTTTCCTCCCTGCTGCTTCTCTCTCCTTTCATCACTTGTAAGATAAAAGGTGATATAGGCCATACCCCAGGGAAACTCTCCTTACATCAGATCAGTGCTGTGACCTGAGTAAGGGCTGTGACCTGAGTAAGGATGTTTCTTCTATCCTAATCCTCTATAACATAACCTAATCTTGCCTCATGAACGACAGGTAGAGATTAGGATTTACAATACACAGGAAAATTACATCAGATCACAAAATGGAGGACAAACACTCAATACTGGGAATCATGGCCTAGCCAAGTTGACACATATTTTTGAAGGACACTATTCAATCCATGACAGGAGCAAGGGTAAAAGCAGAGAGGCCTATTTGGAAGCTAATGCAGTAACCCAGGAAACAGGTAATTGTGGCACACATGAGGGCAGTAGCAATAGAGACAGTGAAAAGTGATTGGATTCTGAATATATTTTCAAGTAGAGCCAACAGAATTTCTGAAAAGATTGGATAAGGAGTATGAGAGAGGAGTCAAGGGTGTCTCTGATGTAAGGATGAAAGTGCCATAAACTGTGATAAAGAAGACTGTAGGTGGAACAAGTTTTTGGAGCATATGACAATTTAAGCTTTTTTTTGACATGAGTTTGAGATGTCTTTTAGATGCCAAAGTAGAAATATTGGGTAGGCAGTCTATTGTTCAGGGAAGCCAAGGACTGAGATATAAATGGGAGAGATGTCAGTAAAAAAGGACTGAGATATAAATGGGAGAGATGTCAGTAGATACATAATATTGAAATCAGCAAGCCTGGAGTGAGAGTAGATGAAGAGGACCAAGGATTAAGTCTCAGGGCACTTTAGCTTTTCAAGTTAGGGAGGAGATGAGAAACAACTAAGAAGTGACCAGTGACATAGGAGGAAAATGGAAGAACATGTACTGGGGGAATCAAAGAGGAGGGAATGATGAATGTGCTACTTGCTGCCATGTGGAGGGCTTTGGTGACTTGATAAGAAGGAATGGAAGAGTCAAAGGTCAGATTAGAGTGGTTTACTACTATCATTTTTTGATTCATATGTACAGCTTTCAAATGACTTAATTTATGTACTCTTCAAAAAATATATATATATATTTTTTCTTTAGGTACTCAGGTTGTTATGGATTGAATTGTGTCCCCCCAAAATATGTGTCAACTTGGCTAGGCCATGATTCCTAGTATTGTGTGCCTGTCCTCCATTTTGTGATCTAATGTCATTTTCCTGTGTATTGTAAATCCTAATCTCTGCCTCTGGTTAATGAGGCAAGATTAGATTATGTTAAAGAGGATTAGGGTGAGATGCAACACCCTTACTCAGGTCACAAACCTGATCTGATACAAGGGGAGTTTCCCTGGGGTGTGGCCTATATCACCTTTTATCTTACAAAAGATTAAAGGAGAGAGAAGCAGCAGAGAGGAGAGGGCCCTTATGCTACCACGAATGAAGAGCCAGGAGGGCAACATGTTCTTTGGACCTAGGATCCCTGTGTTGAGAAACTCCTAGACAAGGGGAAGATTGAGAAAAGGACCTTCCCCCAGAACCGACAGAGACGGAAAGCCTTCCCCTGGAGTTGCCACCCTGAATCCAGACCTCTAGCCTCCTAAACTGTGAGAGAATAAATTTTTGTTTGCGAAAACCACCCCACTTGTGGTATTTCTGTTGTAGCAACACTAGATAACTAAGACACAGGTCTTTGCATGTTGCTAATTGCTTGTACCTTTCTACCCCCAAATAATCAGGAATGAAAACTCTACATATAATTTTTTTACCTTTTGTTGGATTATTTTCCCTTTTTTTTCAAACTTTAGGTGAAGGTTTACAGAACAAACTAGTTTCTCATCAAACAGTACACACATTGTATGACATTGGTTAATAACCCCACGACATGTCAACACTCTCCCTTCTCAACTCTGGGTTCCCTGTTACCAGCTGTCCTGTTACCTCATACATTCCAGTCCTGCCCCAGGGCTGATGTGCCCCTTTAGTCTTGCTTTGTTCCGTGGAACTGTTCAATCTTTGGCTGAAGGGTGAACCTCAGAAGTGGCTTCATTACTGAGCTGAAAGGGTGCCCGGGGCCATACTCTCAGGGTTTCTCCGATCTCTATCAGGCGAGCAAGTCTGGTCTTCCTTTTTGAGTTAGAATTTTGTTCTGCATTTTTCTCCAGCTCTGTCGGGGACCCTCTATTGTGATCCCTGTCAGAGCAGTCAGTGGTGGTAGCTGGGCACCATCTAGTTGTACTGGACTCAGTCTGGTGGAGCCCATGGTAGATGTGGTCCATTAATTAGTCCTTTGGACTAATCTTTCCCTTATGTCTTTAGTTTTCCTCATTTTTCCTTGCTCCCAAAGGGGTGAGATCAGTGACTATTCTAGATGGCCACTCACAGGCTTTTAAGACCCCAGACACTACTCACCAAAGTAAAATGTAGAACATATTCTTTATAAACTCTGTTATGCCAATTGAGCTAGATATTCCCTGAGACCATGGTTGCCACAGCCCTCAGCCCAGCAATTCAGTCCCTCAGGGAGTTTGGATATGTCTGTGGAGCTACCATGGCCTTGCCTTGTAAGGCTGTGCTGGCTTCCCCAGTATTGTGTACTGTCTTACCCTTCACCAAAGTTACCACTTATCTACTAAGTGTTTTTCCATCCCTACTCCTCCCCTCCCTCGTAACCATCAAATATTGTTTCTTTTTGTATGTAAACCTTTTCATGAGTTTTTACAATACTGGTCTCATACAATATTTGTCCTTTTGTGACTGACTTATTTCACTCACCATAATGCCCTCCAGGTGCATCCATGTTATGAGATGCTTCACAGGTTCATCATTGTTGTTTAGCATTGCATAATACTCCATTGTGTGTATGTACCACAGTTTGTTAATCCATTCATCTGTTGGTGGGCATCTAGGCTGTTTCTGTGTTTTTGCTGTTGTGAACAATGCTGCAATGAACATGGGTGGACAAATATATATTCATGTGATGACTCTTATTTCTCTAGGATATATTCCTAGGAGTGGAATTGCTGGATCAAATGGTATTTCCATTTCTAGCTTTCTAAGGAAGCTCCGTATCATTTTCCAAAAAGGTTGTATCATTTAGCATTCCCACAAGCAGTGCATAAGAGTTCCAATCTCTCATCCTCTCCAATATGTTATTTTCTGTTTTATTGATTCCTGCCAGTAGTGTCGGGGTGAGATGGTATCTCACTGTGGTTTTGATTTGCATTTCTCTGATGGCTAGATATCATGAGCATTTCCTCATGTGTCTGTTGGATGCTTGAATGACTTCTTTGGTGAAGTGTGTGTTCATTTCCTTTGCCCATTTTTTAATTGGATTATTTGTCTTTTTGTTGTTAAGGTGTTAGATTTTCTTGTAGAGTTTAGAAATTATACCTTTGTCTGATTTGTAATAGCCAAATTTTTTTTTTCCCAGTCTGTAGGTTCTCTTTTCACTCTTGGTGAAGTCATATAAAGTGTTTAATTTTTAGAAGATCCCAGTTATCTGGCTTATCCTTTGAAGCATGTGTGTTATTAGTTGTGATTTGTATCCTGTTAATGCCATATATTAGGGCCTCTAGTGTTGATCCTATTTTTTCTTCTATGAACTTCATGGTTTTGGCTTTATATTTAGGTCTTTGATCCACTTTGAGTTAGTTTTTGCATATGGTGTGAGGTATGAGTCCTGTTTCATTTTTTTTGCAGATGGACATCCAGTTTTGCCAGCACCATTTGTTAAAAAGACTGTCTTTTCCCCATTTGATGGACTTTGGGCCCTTGTCGAAGATCAGGTGACCATAGGTGGATGGATTTACATCTAGGTTCTCAATTCTGTTCCATTGGTCAATGTGTGTGTCATTGTACCAGCACCAGGCTGTTTTGACCACCATAGCTGTATAGTGGGTTCTGAGATCAGGTAGTGCGAGTCCTTCTACTTTAGTCTTTTTCTTCAATAGTGCTTTACTTATCCAGGGCTCCTCCCCTTTCCATATAAAGTTGTTGTTGGTGTTTGGATCAGTATTGCATTGTATTTGTAAATTGCTTTGGGTAGAATTGTCATTTTCACAATGTTGAGCCTACCTATCCATGAGCATGGTATATTTTTCCATTTATGTAAATCTCTTTTGGTTTCTTGCAGTATTGATTTGTAGTTTTCTTTGTAGAGGTCTTTTACATCCCTGATTAGATTTATTCCCGAATATCTTATTTTTTTAGGGGATGTTATAAATGGTATCATTTTACTGATTTTTCTTTTCATCATTCTCTTCATTGGTGTATGGGAATCCAACTGATTTTTGTATGTTTATCTTGTATACGGCAACTCTGCTGAATCTTTCTATTAGTTCCATTAGTTTTCTTGTGCAGTCTTTTGGATTTTCTTAGTATTATATCATCCACAGATAGGGACAGTTTAACTTATTCATTACCAATTTGGATGCCCTTTATTTCTGTTTCTTGCCTTATTATTCCAGCTAAGACTTCCAATACAATGTTAAATAGGAATGGTGATAAAGGGCATCCTTTCCTTGTTCCTGTTCTTAAGCGGAATGTTTTCAGCCTGTCTGCATTGAGAATGATGTTGGCTGTTGGTTTTGCTTATATGCCCATTATTATGTTGAGAAATTTCCCTTCTATACATATTTTATTGAGAGTTTTTATCAGGAATGGGAGTTGGACTTTGTCAAATGCCTTTTCTGCGTCAATTGAGATGATCACATGATTCTTTTATTTATGTGGTGGATTATGTTGATTGATTTTCTAATGTTGAACCATCCTTGCATACCTGGTATGAATACTACTTGCTTGTGGTGTATTATTTTTTGATATGATGCTGAATTCTATTGGCTAGAATTTTGTTGAGAAATTTCATCTATATTCATGGGAGATATTGGTCTGTCATTTTCTTTTTTTGTGGTGTCTTTGTCTGGTTTTGGTATCAGGGTTATGCTAGCTTCATAGGATGAATCCGGAAGTATTTGCTTCATTTTCTCTGTTCCGAAATAGTTTGAGTAGTACTGGTGTAAGCTTTTCTCTGAATGTTTGGTAGAATTCTCCAGTAAAGCCATCTTTTTTGTTGTTGTTGTTGTTGGGAGTTTTTTTTATTACCTTGTCGATCTTTTCTCTTGTTATGGATCTTTTCAGATTTTCAACATCATTTTGTGTTAGTTTCGGTAGGTCGTGTATTCTAGAAATTTGTCCATTTCCTCTGGGTTTTCAAATTTGTTGGAGAATAGTTTTTCCTAATACTCTGTTATGATCCTTTTTATTTCAGTTGTGTCTGTTGTAATGTCCCCCATTTCATTCCTTAATTGGGTTCTTTGCATTCTCTCCTGTTTTTCTTTTGTCAGTTTGGCCAGTGGTTTGTCGATTTTGTTGATCATTTCAAAGAACCAACTTTTGGTTTTGTTGATTCTTTCTATTGTTTTTCCATTTTCTATTTCATTTATTTCTGCTCTGATCTTTATTATTTCCTTTCTTCTGGTGGCTTTGGGCTCCATTTTCTGTTCTCTTTCTATTCAAGTTGTGTAACTAATGTTTTGATTTTGTCCCTTCTTTTTTGATATGTGCATCTAGGGCTATAAATTGGCCTCTGATGACTGCCTTTGCTGTGTCCCAAAGCTTTTGGTATGCTGTGTTTTCATTCTCATTTGATTCTAGGAACATTTTGATTCCATCTCTGATTTCTTCTAATACCCAGTGGTTTTTAAGCAGAGTGCTATTCAGTTTCCATGTAATTGGTTTTTTTTTTTCCTTACTCTTACTGTTGTTAATTTCTACTTTGATGGCATTGTGGTCAGAGAAGATACTTTGTATTATCTCAGTGTTTTGGATTTTGTTGAGGGTTGCTCTGTGGCCTAAGATATGGCCTATTCTGGAGAACGTTCCATGTGTATTGGAAAAGAATGTGTACTTTGCAGCTGTTGGGTGGAGTGTTCTATATATGTCTATGAGATCAAGCTGGCTGATTGTGTTATTTAGCTCTTCTGTATCTTTGTTGAGTTTCTTTCTAGATGTTCTGTCCTTTACTGAGAGTGATGTGGTGAAGTCTTCTATTATTGTGGAACTGTCAATTTCTGTTTTCAGCACCGTTACGAGTTTGTTTTATGTATTTTGGAGTCCTGTCATTGGGTGCATAGATGTTTATTATGGTTAAGTCTTCATGATGGATTGTCACTTTAATCACTATATAGTACCCTTCTTTGTCTTTTATGGTTTATTTTGTTTTAAAGTCTATCTTATCTGAGATTAGTATTGCCACTCCTGCTCTTTTTTGGTAGTAATTTGCTTGATATATTTTTTTCCATCCTTTAATTTTTAATAAATTTGCATCTTTGTTTCTAAGGTGTGTCTCTTGTAGACAGCATATTGATGGATTCTGTTTTTTTAATCCATTCTGTCATCTGTGTCTCTTTATGGGTACATTTAGGCCATTTACATTCAGTGTAATTATTGATAGATGTGAGTTTATTGCTTTCATTTTGTAGTGCTTTTTTTTCTTGTGGTGCTGACATTTTCTTTGTTCCTCTTACTCTCTTGTGCTGAGTTCCTTTTGTTTGTGGATTTCTTTTTCATTTATTTTGTTTTTATTGAGACTTCATTTTTTTTTCTTTATTTTGATGAGTAGGTTTGTTAACTTTCTTCGTGGTTACCTTGAAATTTACCCTTATCTTCCTAGGTTTCAACCATTCTATTGTTACTTGGTATTGCCTTGCCTTCCTCTCCAATAGAAAGCTCTATACCTACACCGTTTGTTCCCTCTTTTATTGCTCTGATGCTCTTTTCATTTACAGATTAGCCTCTTTGGTTCTCTGTTGCAATTGTTTTGGTTTTGGATAGCCCTTGAGAGTTCATTTCCTTGTTTGGTATCTGGCTGGTACAATCTTGCATCCTAGATTCAGGCTGTGGTCTGATGTTGCTTGTTCTTAGACTGAAGGACTCCCTTTAGTAATTCTTGTAAGTTTGGTTTGCTTTTTACATATTCCCTTAATTTCTCTTTATCTAGAAATGTCCTAATTTCACCATTATATTTGAACAAAAGTTTTGCAGGATATATTATTCTTGGTTGGCAGTTTTTTTCTTTCAAGGTTTTATATATGTCATCCCATTGCCTTATTGCCTGCATGGTTTCTGCCGAATAATCAGAGCTTAGTCTTATTGTTTCTCTTCTGTATGTGACTTTTTGTTTTTCTCCAGCTGCTCGCAGGATTTTTTCTTTGTCTTTGGTTTTAGTGAGTGTGATTACGATATGCCTTGGTGTTTTTCTTTTGCAGTCTATCCTATATGGAGTTCTTTGAGCTTCTTGGGTGATCAGCTTTTTATCATTCATTGTATTAGGGAAGTCTTCTGTCAGCAATTCTTCAGTGATCCTCTCTGTGTTTTCCGTTTTCTCTTCCTGTTCTGGAACTCCAATCACTTGTAAATTTTTGGTTTTGATTGTATCGCACATAATTCCCATGGTTTCTTCATTTTTCTTTTTTCTTTTTTTTCCTGATTTTTCCTCAGACAGAGTTGTATCTAAGTGTCTTCAGTTTCATTGATTCTGTCTTCCATCTTTTCAGACCTGCTCCTCAGCCCTTCTGTGACACTGTCCATTTCTGAAATCTTGTCATTTATCTTTTGGATTCCTAATTGTTGTTTTTGAATGATTTCTAGCTGTGAATTTATTTTGGCATTTTGTTCCTGTCTTATTTTCCTGAATTGTTCCATTTTTTTGTCTGTATTTTCCATGAATATGTCTGCCTTTTCCATAAATTTGTCTATTTTTTCCTCATTTTTGTCTGCTTTTTGCTTCAACTCTTGGATTGCTGTGAATATTAGACATTTGAATTTCCTGTCAGGTAGTTCTGGAAACCCTGGTGGCATAGTGGTTAAGTGCTATGGCTGCTAACCAAAGGGTCGGCAGTTTGAATCCGCTAGGTGCTCCTTGGAAACTCTATGGGGCAGTTCTACTCTGTCCTATAGGGTCACTATGAGTCAAAATCGACTCGATGGCACTCAGTTTGGTTTGGTTTTTGGTATCAGGTAGTTCTAGTGCCTTTTCTTCTACTGGAAAGTCATCTGGTGTTTTATTTTGGATGCCTGCTGGAACCATCCTGTCCTGTTTTTTAATATGTTTTGATATTGTCTGCTGTCTTCAGGACTCTCAGTAGTCATTTTCTTCATTTCTTGATTGTAGATTTGTCCTGCTTTTTTGTTTTATTTGGTTGTTTGGTGGTATGTCTGAGTAGGCAGGCTGTGCCTTTTTTGGTGTTTGCTCATCTGTAGTCACAGTACTTTTCACGTCCTTGTACAATGGGGAGGGCCAGTCATTCAGCTATGGTGCAGCAGGGCAGGTGCAGCTGAAGGGGAGGGGCTGGGATGTTATTTGTTGCACGTACTAGGGCCAACAGGGTGGGCCAGGAATCAGTACCGGGCAGGTTCCTGTAGGCCGTGCCTGTGTTGTTCAGGGGTGTGCATGGTGCAGGTAGGCAGGAAAGAGGGGGGGAGGTTGTGATGTGTGGCGCTAATAGGGGTATGGGAAAGAGGAGAGAAAGGAGGGAGAAACAGGAGCCAAAAACAAACAAGCAAAGGAATAAAGAAGAAAAAAAAAAGAGTGCCAAGGGAGCTTGCCATTGGAGTGGATAGATAAGAAACCGAGAAATGGATAAAAGCAAAAAGGGAAAAAAATAAAGAAAAGAAAAAGAGAAAAACAAAGAAAAATAACTAGACAAAAATTTGGAAAAGAAAAGCTCCCAGGAGTCCCAGAGTCTCACCAGTGGGGGTGGTAAGACTGGGGAAGTGGCTCCCAGGCTGTGCAGTATAGCCTGGCTGGAGGAGGTATAGATGTCACACAGCACCAGGTATTCAGGAGACAGGAATAAAAGATAAGTGTAGAGAGACAAAAACTGAAAAATGGAGAAAGACAGAAAGGGAAAAAGCGAGAGAAGAAAAAAAAGAAAAGAAAAGAGGGGATAAAAAAAGAAAGAAATGCCCCCCAGGGATCCCAGCTATGTGGCTACACAGATCAGATGAGTGGCTCCCAAGCCAGGTAGTGCATTCTGGCTAGAAGGGGCTCCCAAGCTGCAAAAAGAAAAGAAACAAAGCAAAGCAAAACAAGGAAAAAAAAGTCCCAGGGATCCCACCAGTGTGGTGTCAAGGGCCAAGGAATGCCCCCCCAGTTGAGTGTGGCTTCACAGCCTTTTAAGAGGAAGCAAAGTTGGCACATGGAGCCAGGCGTTCCAGAGAAAGGAAGGAGAGGTGATTGGAGGCACAAAAGAAACCCAAAGAGATGGAAAAAAAACACCACCAGCACAGGGGCCAGGCCAATGTGGGTAGGGCGAGTTCGAGCAGCCTGATGCCAAAGCAGTTGTCTCCTGGGCAAGAGGCTGCAGCTGGCGGGATGCAGGGGAGGCGGGATGCAGGGGAGGCGGGAAGCAGGGGAGGCGGGAAGCAGGGGAGGCGGGAAGCAGGGGAGGCGGGAAGCAGGGGAGGCGGGAAGCAGGGGAGGCGGGAAGCAGGGGAGGCGGGAAGCAGGGGAGGCGGGAAGCAGAGGTGGCCGAAGGGGGCGGGGGAAAGAAAGGGGGCCTATGAAAGCGTATATCACTTATTACCAGGTGCTCTGTCTCCGGCTGGGAACTTCGTGAAGCTGCTTTACCGTAGTCTCTGTGTGCCGATTTCCAACGTGGGTGGGGCGAATCCGAGGGATGGACACTGCACTTCCTGGCTGGCCAAATCACCACAGCCAGTCAGAAAGCTCGGAGGTAGAGCAGTGGGGAAAGAATGGGGAGTGGAAAAGTGTGTATCGCGGGTTACCAGGTGCTCTGTCTGCTGCTAGGAGTTCCGCTAAGCTGCTCTCCGGTGCTCCCTGTCTGCAGATCACTGACAGGAGTCCAAGATGGCGGATCTGTGCGGCATTAGCTGATGGGGCCTTTAGTACGTATCTCTCCTTACTCTGTCCTCAGTTTCTTATTCCATTCGGTGCTTGGCTGAGTTCTTTATCTCTTCATTTGACACTTCAGGTTCCAGGAACGACGTTTGTCTCTGTTTTACTTAGTTTTTCAGGTCTTTGCTATGGAGGGATGGTGTGGTGCTTTTGTCTATAGTACCATGTTGAACAGAAGTTGGATTATTTTCCTTTTGCTGAGGAAGCCTGTGCATATTGCTGCGGTAGATAGAACCTTTCTTTGAGTTATGTGTTTCTCAAGAAGACTTGATAGGAGAGATAAATGAAAGGTTACTAATATTTATTGAGAGCTGTGATAAACACCAAAAAAAGTCACCAGCCGCTCTGTGGGAGAAAGATGTGGTATTCCTCTTCCATAAAGATTACAGCCTTGGAAACCCTGTGGGGCAGTTGTACTGTCATTCTGCTCTATCGTACAGGGTTGCTATTAGTTGGAATTGACCGCAACAGTTTTTTTTTTTTTAATCACAAACACATGAACTATTCCATTTAGTATCTACAACTATGAATTAGATGCAACTTTTATCACCATTTTATCGACAAGGAGCCCTGGTGGCCCAGTGGTTAAAAGGATTGAGTGCTAACCAAAATGTCCATGGCTTGACACCAGCAGCACTCCAAGGGAGAAAAATGTGGCAGTAGGCTTCCCCAGAGATTTATATCCTCGGAAACCCTATAGGGTTGCTATGATTTGGAATTGAGTCAACAGCAGTGGGTTCGGTGTTTTTTTGTTTTTGTTTTTCTTTAAACTGAGAATTAGAGAGGTTACATTGCCTGTTAAAGTTTTCATTGCTCCAAATGGTAAGATGACAGAACTGTGATTTGAACCATGTCTGTCTTACTCTTTTATATAATTAGTTCTTGGATATTAAAAACTTGTTGAAACTGCAAAATTTAGTTTATGTAAAATATGTGGTGCATAATGCAATTGTAAGTGCTGCAGAAGTACTTGTGGAATTTTATTGCATTTAATTGCATTATAGGGCACATTGAGAGACCCAAGGTATGCTTGACTAGCTGTATTCTTTGCTTGGCCAGCTCCCCATTTTCCCAGCTGAGATTTTTTTTTCCCCTTTTCCCTGCTGCACAAGGCAGACACAATTTCAGGTTGCCTGGTTTAAAAGCAATTATACCTCTAGAGAATCTTGTTGCCTCTGATTTCTAAGTGCTGGTTGTTTATAGAATTACTGCTCAGATCCCTTTAGTTCAAAATGAACATGCCAATGAAACTGAAATGAGAATCCGCACTTCTAAATTGGATTATCGGTTTCCCTAGTGTACCAGTTTGCACCATTCCTCCCTCAGCAAAGTTGCCAGTGATTCTCAGCAGTTTAGTTTTACAGCTTATGCTGGCTGGTTGGGGCTAGGTGCATCTACTTAACTTATTAGTTATGCTGTTTCTTGGGAATGGCTGTTGCCACAGTAACAGGCCAATAGACCTTCCTGTTTAAATTGGCTCTAAATCTTTTTTTTTTTTTTTTAATTATTCTGAGAGGAGGGTAAAATCCAACTATCAATTTTAAATTAGTAAGCTCTAATGCAAAAATCTGAAAAACCAATAGGAAACTATTTCTTTGCTTTTTCCCTCTCTTGTTTTCTGCATGGGAAATCCTTTTTTGCCTTTCTTTGTCCAATGGAGATGAAATCGATATGGCTATTTTGATACAATGGTAGTTCATACAGCATGTTTCCATCGCTAATTATTTTTGTTTGGTACTAGCATAATTGGCTAATGTCAACAGAGCTGGCAAATGGATGGGTGTTTATCAGTTAGCTACTGCTGCCGACCTGTGCAGAGGGGTTAGCAAAATGCAGTGTTTTCATGAACTTCATTTAAAAGAGTAGGTGAGTGGTATAATCTCCCCCAGAATGGAATATTAAAAGAATTAATAGACTTTCTGGAACTCAGTATAACTTTCAGGTAAGTCAGGCTTTGGTCTAGTTTCAGTCAAGTCACTTTTTAATTTCTAGAAAAGAATTTAACTAAATGATTTGTTAGGACGCATTTTGGAATACAGGTTCAATGAATACTACATATTTATAATTAACTACAAAGATATAACTCACTATATTCCCAGGATTTTGGAAAAATACAAAAACAAAAAAAGACTATTACATAAAGAAGGCAGCCCAATGTTAAAGTTGAGGAACCCAAACCTAGGGATAAACACATGACCCCAGAAGCATAACTGCTGAATTGGAGAGCAGGGGGAGGATAATTTACTCCATTTTATGGAAAGGGGAAGAACACTGATGGTCCACACGCAATTTTTGGCATCTCTTGATTGGCACACACTTTTTAGGGAGCAGTTTGCCTTCTCTGCCAAGGGAAATAAAAAGTATGGCAACACACTGGCAGCTGCTAATGAGAATGAAGAGGCCAAATGGGAAAAATGGAATACATTGTATTTATTTTGCTGGTTTTGGATTGTTTTTAAAAGATGCTGTGTACCAAATGCCATTCACCATCCCAGGCAGAATAGAAAATGTTTTAAGTCTTTAAGAGATTCTTTAAAAAAATCAGAGCTAAAGTTAAGGGATCTAAGCTCATCCATGAGCTCCTTAGACTCACCCTATGACTCACCCCACCTCTGCTTGTCTCCACCTATACCCAGGCTGAAGCCCTGGGCTCAACCTCGGTTGAGCGTTAGAATCGCTTGGGTATTTTAGAACTGAAGCCCCGTCTGTACTCCAGACCAATTAATCAGAGTCTCTGTCATTCTTACCTTTTAAAGCTCTCCAGGTAAAATCACCTGGAGAGCTTTAAAAAGGTAATAATGCTGGAGAATGTGCAACCAAATTTGAGACCCATAGGTTTGAAGGTGATGATCTCCTGGCTGCCCAGAAGAGGCAGGAGAGGGAGAAGTCTTTATTGTGCAGGCAATTCACTAATCATACTTCATGATGGTGGAGAAAGTATTTTCTGTGATGATCATGGACATTCTGGAGCTCTGGTGGTACAGTGGTTAAAAGCTCAGCTGCTAACCAAAAAGTAGGCAGTTTGAATCCACCACGCACTCCTTAGAAACCCGGTGGGGCAGTTCTACTCTGTCTTACACGGTGGCTATGACTTGAAATCGACTCAGTGGCAATGGGTTTGGTTTTGGTATGGACATTTTATAATCAGGAAAATATATTTTGTAACTGAAATAAATGCTAGACATAAGAAGTTAAGAATGGCAAATCCCATTTATTTGGCACCTAACTTTGTACAAGGGACGTGCTATTTCTTTCAGTCCTCATAGCAAGCCTATGAGGTACCTGGATTTATCCACATTTGACAGATGAAGAAATCAGACTCTGGAAAAAAATAATTAAGGTTACACAGCTGGTGGCACTAGAGCCACACCCATGCTGAGAGATTCCAAAGCTGTTTTCATTATACCTCACTGCGCTCCCCATAGTCTAACTTACGGAGGAGTTGTGTAGCTCTCAACTTCCTGTATTTGTAATCATTTCTCAGAATCTTAGAAGTAAAGAGTATACCATTCATATTATTTGAAATTGTATTTTTCTCCTAGTTTGTTCTTTTCCCTATTTTATTTTTCTACCTTATTAGATTCCTGCTTTTTTCATTTTCCCCAGCAAGACCAATATTACCAAAAACTAAACCAGTTGTCCTGTCGATTCTGACTCATGATGAACTCGTGTGTCAGAGTAGAACTGTGTTCCTCAGGGTTTTCAGTAGCTGATTTTTCAGAAGTAGATCACCAGGCCTTTCTTTCTAGGCACCTCTGGGTGACTTGAACTGCCAAACTTTCAGTTAGCAGCCAAGAGTCTTAACTGTTGCATTACCACCCAGGGACTCAAGGCCAATATTAGAATGTTTTAAATTGTTCATTATTAATGCTTTCTTTTTCTGGTGCATTGAATATTTTTCTTATCATTATTTGCATATATTCTCACAGCACGTATTTCACTGAGTAGATAGGGAAACCAAAGTGAAGCAACATCATTGTTTCTCCAAGGTGTGAAATATTCTCTCCAATGTAAGAATTTGACCACACATCTCCCATATTGGAAGACATTGCTATAGTCAAAAGGCAACTGACTACACATGAGGGGTGAGTGGAGTGAAAGGAAAAAAAAAAACCCTGCACTGTGGGTTTCTATAGTTGGCAATTTGTCCATCTTGGTTAAGTACCTATTATTT
Organism: Loxodonta africana; assembly: GCF_030014295.1. Taxonomy (NCBI): domain Eukaryota; kingdom Metazoa; phylum Chordata; class Mammalia; order Proboscidea; family Elephantidae; genus Loxodonta; species Loxodonta africana. Next base: position 34,415,309 of record NC_087345.1, on the reverse strand, counting down.
GCATTTATCAGGATAAGCCCACTGGGATGCTAAATGTATAACCTGAAATGACGATTTGAAGAATGGTATGAAATCGAGATGAATCCTTGTGTAAGTCATGATGAATAATGCCTTTGTCTGCAAATGGATGATTAGCTACAATTGAAGTTCCTGTTCCCAGTATAGTTCAGGAGACCTATTAAAATGTCAGTAGACTGCATCCATTTATATAGCGATGTGACAAATATAATTGGTGAGTTTCTCATTTTCCGTGTTCCTCCTCCCCCTAACTTATTTATGAGTTTTACGTAGCCATGAAAAAGATAGGCTGTAATGAACTACTGCTAGGCAGAACATTTTCCAGTGTTGCTAAGAGTTTCTCTTTCTGACAAAATTGTTCCTTTCTTTTTTCCCGTAATCATTAGTCTGTTTCGATGATAAAACAGAATTAGAAAGTTGGGTATCCACAATTAATACATGTTTACTAGGCCAAATGGTTTCCTGCTAGAGAAATAATGGCGGGAAACAGCACAAGGAGAGCTTTAATTCTGTGGCTAGTTAGCAAAGCTGTATTAGGTATCTACTGTATGGAGGTGGTATCTCAGATAGCTGCCATGAGGCTATGGAATGGGACATTGATACAGAGTTATGTGAATGGAATTTCCCAGAAATTCTGGAAACCCTGGTGGCGTAGTGCTTAAGAGCTGGGCTGCTAACCAAGAGGTCAGCAGTTTTAATCCACCAGGTGCTCCTTGGAAACCCTGTGGGGCAGTTCTACTCTGTCCTGTAGGGTGGCTATGAGTCAGAATTGACTCAACAGCAGTGGGTCACTGCATGTCTTGCTGCTGCTGCTTTTTTTTGATAATTAAATTGTGGAAACAAAATTGTAACAAATCTGAACAAACAATTACAGTAGCAGCTGCAATTTTGAAAAGCCAAAGAAAACAAACAGTACAGTTATCCAACATGGTCACATCCATTGACATTTCCTAAGAAAAGATTGCTATTATTTGTCATTTTAGAACATTTGATTATTCATAGTTTCTACATTGAGAAAAGTCTGAACATTTTTGATGGAAATCAGAGGTAATATATGGCTTGCCTCAAGAATAATAGGTTTGCATCTGGTCCTTGAAATCATTAAGCCTCATCTTCTCTCTGCTGTATAACCCCATGTTGTGCCGGAGCCATAGCATTTTCTTCCTGCTACTTTTTATTTGTGGTATTTATGTGTTTTATTGATTATATGCCATAATAAAACATAGCGACTCAGAGCTGTATGTGCTATATATTTTGTTTAACAGCAAGGCAGAATGCTAGGGCTCTGCTCTCCACTTGGAGAAACATCTTGCTGGGATATAAATAGACTTATAATGACTGCTAGGCTCTGTGCCTGCAAAATATCCTGGTAGGTAGCTCATTATAGAGCTAACATCATTAATAAAATAGCTGAAAAATTTCACAAGTACAGGGATATCTTTTACATCAGTAGCTGTAAGGAAAATACCTAGTGTCTGCATAATTTGAGACTCATTTTAAAGCTATAATTTATCATCATTATCTACATATTATAATGGCAAAACAGGTTTAATTGCTTTTGACTGGACTGGCATGATGATGAGGAGAAAAGTTAGTAGCAGATGGTCCCACTGTCAAAACTGTAGTCTCTTAGCCCAAAATGAAGTAACAGACTGAACAGAGCATGTTTCTGGCTTCTACTTCTATCTTATCTTGATAAGTATGGATTAGCATTTTCTGGTCTTTTAATTGTCTAGAGAAAAGGAGAAATAGTAATTATTTACAGAAAGACTAGAATAGCTGTGAAAATTCAACTTTAGCAGGTTTAAATTGTCTAACACCTTTGGATTAACAGAAATATTTACTTTTGGTAGGACTTAGTGGGTTTAAAAAATATTTCCATTCCTGCTTTATGGTATTTAATTGCTGGCATATTAAGATTTTAAAACATGTCTATTTTGGTATTACATAATATTTGTTCTGTTCCTCCTATAAAGCTCTCCAGTCTTTTAATAATGTCAGTGACAAAAATTATTTTATTTGGAATAACCGGCCTTTCTCTGAACAAATAATTTATCCAGGAGCACTTAAAGATATACAACACTTACATTTCACTGTGTTCGAAACTTCGGTATTGCTGCATCAGTTACGGTATGGTGCAAAAGAGCCCTCCTATGTTAAACAGAACACATGTGGATAAATGAGATTCAGCTAAAAAAATAAAAGGGGGGCGGGGGGACACACATACCCCCAAAGCAGCCATGGAGTTCCTTTCAAACCAAAGCATTTAAAATCATACTCATAAGAAGTCAAACTATAGAATTGCAAAAATTAAGTCTTCTTTGTCTTTTAAGACTTTGGTGGACCTAGAAGAACGCAATAAGCAGTTGGTAGATTACACTGTTGGCTGGTCAATGCAAGTAAATTAACTGCTTCAGCTGATAGAAGAGAAATGCCAGCTATAGCAGCTTAAGTGAAGGTGACATGCTATCTGCAAAATAATGTGAATTCGAAGTGCAGTTTAACCCCAAAATAAAGGGGTAAAAAAAAAGAAAAAAGAATGGAGCAATCTGCCAGACTAAAATAGTGTGCGACAGAGAAATTATTGGGAAATGGAACTGGTTATAGAGATACAGATTTATTATTTGGTTGCTGTCATGATAAATTTGCCTCAGCTATGCCCATACATGTTACAGTATTCATGTCTGAGATGAGTGGAGATGTTGCAAAAGGCTTTGCACAATTGAAAATTCATTCTCAAAGTACAAAGGGGTAAATGCTCTCAAGAGTATGTGTGAGTCCGTGTGTGTATATATATGTGTGTGTATATACATATATATGGATATATGAGATTAGCTTCATATCCTCTGTTGAATACTTATTGTCATCTGATAGCAGAGTTCTGCTTCTAATCACTCTTGGTGTTGGAAATCCTTTTGGGGTGTCTGAGGCTTTTATAGGTACAATATTGTCTTTATTTTCTCAACTCTTCCTCCCATTTAAACAAGCCTTCTAACTCCTTTTCCCTTCATTCACTCCTGTTACTAACAGTGACTCATTTCACATACCTCTCACCTAAAACACTGTAGTTTGTATGAAGCAATATAATGGCAAAATATATTTTACGTGTGTGTCTATGTCTGCTTCTGGTCATCTTAAAGTCTGGTGTCCAGGTGTCAAGAAGATCATATCAGTTATATTCAAACATGTTATTTTGTGGCACATAAATCCTTAGTGTTAGTGTTGTTCTCATCATCATTTTTATCACTGCATCCGTATTATTTGAGTTAACTGACAGCTTATAATAAAACCCAGTGCTGTTGAGTTGATTCCGACTCATAGTGATCGTATAGGACAGAGTAGAACTGCCCCATAGAGTTTCCAAGGAGTGCCTGGTGGATTCGAACTGCCTACCCTTTGGTTGGCAGCCGTAGCACTTAACCACTACGCCAGCAGGGTTTTCACAGCTTATAATAAGCAGGTATTATACCCAAGTGCATAAGTCCATTTGATACTGTGATGTTTTTGATCCCCATTGTGAAGGAGCTTTTAAAAAATCTAGGTGCTTGGCATAAGGAGAGGCTCCTGCCATAATCACGTGCTGGAAATTTTTTGCTGTTTATTGCTTATTCTGAGCTGACTTTAAAAAATCAGCTAGTCAACACACCTCAGGAAGCCTGCAGGCTTCCCTCCTCCCCCTTTCTTTCAGGGCGTGCTCCCAGGAAGGATATTCACTCAGGCTGACCCCTGAAATATCCATAGATTAACAAGATTTTAAATGACTTAAAATCTTTATGATTAACAAAACAATGCTTATGGGATCTTGGAATTGTCTACTGTCTGTTAAAGCATGATTTTGTAAATGCCAAGCAATCAAGAAATTTTCCTCGTAAGTTCGTGAGTTTTCTGTACTTAAACTCTGTAAAACATTTCTTTTGCTGGAGCACTGTTGTGAATCCTCATGGAGTGCTGCTTGATATGAATCATTTTATTCCTTCAATAAAACTCCTTGCTTTAATTTTAACAGAAGCTCCAGTTTGCTCTTTGCCATTTTGTGGTGCCAGAAGTGGGATATCAAGGTTGCACTGCCTGCAGCAACCCCCTGAAGACTGATGGACTGGGCTTCAGTAGCAAAGCAGGGCTGTTTTGCTGTACTCCATGAGTTTCTTGGAAGTCACTACCAGGTAAATAACCTCTTGAATTTTGAGCTCTGCTTTCTTATATTGAGCTCTTTGAGATTCTAGTTTTGTTTTGTCCTTGTCTGTTTCATTTGATTTTGTCTTTAATTCTGGTCTTGCAAGAATTTTTGTCAAATTTTCCTAATGTGAGGTTCCTGTTCTGTCTCTTGAAAGAGTTTGTTTGCCTCTGCTGGTGGCAGTAATGCGGGGTTCTGGGTAATAATATCCTACCTCTGATGGTATTATTAAATTAGATTATAATGTTTTTTCAAAGTACTTACTCTGATTAGTTTAATGATAAATAAGTTCTTGTAAGTTTAGTAGTCCTGATATTACCAGGAATTAATAGAAGTAATTTCATTCCAACAAAGGTTTTATGTTTTGTGTTATGCCAACCCTAAAAGTACTTTCTTAAAAAAGAAAATCTTTCTAAGTAACTCAGGCTAGGTATTATATAAAATGTATGTTATTTTGGGAAAAAATTAGTAACTTTCTCCCGAAAAGAAATTAGTTCCTGAAAATTTACAATGTCTTTTGTCTTTCAAATTACTTAGGCCAACTGAAATATATGTAAATAAACTGAATTGTGCAAATTTTCTTGACTAAGAGGTAGGAAGGGGCTGGGGGCAGAATCTGGCCTCCATGGCTCAGCCTTAAAAGTTGCAGCTTGCCTGTGTAGCCCAAGGAGAACTACTTTGAAAACAATTCAGTGGTCATGTTTCTAAGTGATTTTTCAAAAATATAAAATTCATTTTGTAGTAGTTTTATTCTTTTTAAGTGCTGTGATTTAAAACTTAAGTTGTGTTTGAAAACAGCAACAAAACTGTATTGTATTTTTTGCTGTAATTAACTGTACTATGTAAACCTAATTTGTCATGGTTTAAATTTTTTGCATATTTGCTTTATCTTATGCTCTGGTTCTTTTTTTTTTTTTAGCTGAATTTCTAAGATTTTGTTTATCAAAGAAACTGTTATGTGGTGACTTGTCTATATCATAAATTATTTTAAAATTTTATGGTTTTTTTAATTAGAATTTATTTCAGGTGTTTTGTTCATGATACTACCCTTCAGGGTTATGTGCTTATCAATAAAATAATCACAGAGGAGTAGAGTTTCCGAGGAGCGCCTGGTGAATTTGAACTGCTGACCTTTTGTTTAGCAGCCATAGCACGTAGCCACTACGCCAAGAGGATTTCCAAGGAAAAATAACCTGTAGCCAGTTATATTCAGGAGTAACTACTGTAAAGAATGAACATGTTAAGAAACCTCCGATATTTGCTACTTGCCAATCATAATTTAGTTACAACAATTTGTAGACTTTCCTACATAAATTTTGGCAAAGTCCCCATCATCTAAATTGCAGAAAAACTTCGAGCATGTCTTTGAAGATGTTGGGTGTCTTAGGCTGGGTTCTCTAGAGAAGCAAAACCAGTAAAGTGTATAGATATATATATAGAGAGAGGTTTATATCAAGAGAATGGCTCATGTGGTTGTAGAGGCTGGAGCATCCCAAGTCCATGGGTTAGGATAGAGGCTTCTCCTGATTCATGGAGCTGCAGGAGCTGGCAAACCCAAGATTAGCAGGTCAGAGAGCAAGGCTCTTGCTCACAGTGAATCCCAAGATTGGCAGGCAAGACTGCAGGTAAGCTGCTAGCTAAAATCCCAAGAGCTTTAGGAGCTCAGATGAACAGGAGACAGCTGCAGGATCCAGGGTGAGGAAAAAGCCCCAAGCCCTGCCAGAATGTCTGCTTGTATTTGATGTAGGTCATATGTCTACGGAAGCTCCTTTTCAACTGATTGGCTCCTCACAGCAGATCCTATCATGGGAGTGATCACATATCAAATCTCAACAGGTAAGTGATCACAACATTATACAAATGTCAAAACACTGGGAGTCGTGGCCCAGCCAAGTTGACACATAACCTTAACCATCATGGTCCACCTCTTGCCAACCTGGCACCTGTACACATCTCCTTAAACTATACATAATCTCTGAATGGAGGCAATTATAAAGTCACACTTGCGCCTAACATGATACACCGAACGCACATATAACCAAAAATGCACCAACCCTGTTTACATCTTATATTATATAAGTGAAGAAAACAAAAACATTTGATGCACATATACAAAGCACAAATGCTCATAACAATTACAGTCCTTGTTTCTGTAACTGGTCACGTGGTTGTAATTGGTGTTTAGAACTACATTCTTCTACCACACATTCCATATTCCCTTTGCGCTCAGCAAGCACCTCAGCTAGTCATGGTTCTTTGCCTGGTGGGGTGACCCAAACCTTTATTCCTGAAGGGTCTGGGCCATCAGTAGTCATGTTGGAATTGGATTGATGTAGTTTTCCATTGTCTTTAATTATAGGCATGATAGTACTAAGAGACACCCTGAGGGATCACCTGCATTCCAGACATATTCTTCTTTATCTCCATTATGTAATACCAATCTGATTTCCTCTTGGTAATCAGGATCAATCACACCAGCCAGTATGGTAACTCCCTTTGCGTGTTGATCCAGAGGCATAAGGAGCCCAAAGTGGCCAGGTGGCATTTTTAGCTTCCAGAATTGTCTGACATCCATACTTCTACTAAAAGTCTCTTCAAGGTAATTGCTTCCACATTTTAGGTATCTGTTAGTGTAGCACCCCACTCCCAGTACCAAATTCTATCTTAGTTATCTAGTGCTGCTACAACAGAAATACCACAAGTGGATGGCTTTAACAAAGAGAAATTTATTCTCTCACAGTCTAGTGGGCTAAAAGTCTGAATTCAGGGTACCAGCTCCAGGGAAAGGCTTTCTCTCTCTATCAGCTTTGGAAGAAGGCCCTTGTCATCAATCTTCCCCTGGTTGAGGAGCTTCTCAGCACAGGGACCCTGGGTCCAAAGGAGGCACAGTTCTCCTGGCTCTTGTTTCTTGGTGGTATGAGGTACCCCTGTCTCTCTACTCACTTATCTCTTTTATATCTCAAAAGAGATTGGCTCAAGACAAAATCCAATCTTGTAGATTGAGTCCTTCCTCATTAACATAATGGTTGCTAATCCCATTTCATCAACATCATAGAGATAGGATTTACAACATGTAGGAAAATCACATCAGATGACAAAATGGTGGGCAATCACACAATACTGAGAATCATGGCCTAGTCAAATTGATGCACATATTTTTAGGGCATGTGATTCAGTCCATGACACTGAATGTCTACCACTATGTTTCTATTCCCCAACCCCACAAAAGTAGCACACAGCCGTATATAGGATATCATTTTCTAAGGATTGTTTTTTCACACTGAGCAGAGCAAGCATAAATGATGGTTATTTAGTCTAAGCCTTTAATTTTTTATGCCCGATTTTCAGTACAACATGCAACATAAATATTGAATAGTGAAGAATGGTACTGATCCTGACAAGTCTATCTTAACTGTTTACATTTTATTTCTGGAGAATTATTTCTCTATAACTGAACCGTTTCTAAGTAAAATGTTATTGAAGTCTCCTTATCTCTAAAATACATTGTCTGTAATGACCCTGGGCACATTTTGTTATTTTTAAAACAGGAAAGATTTCAAATAGTAAACTGAGAAATGTATACTTTAGTCAGTGACTAGGTTCGGGACAAAAAGCCTATTGAAACAAGTGACCAATAGGCGGGAGAGCATGTACCGCTCAGCATGTGTTGTTTTAAGGTTCGCTTGGCATGAATTCACATATTGACTGTAAGTAATATTTAAGATTAAAATACAATAGCATTTTTATATGTTTTGAAATAGCAAATGTGCTTTTCATGTTTAAAACCATAATTTCCAGCTTGTTTTGGATTTGTCAGTCTTAAAAAAAAAAAAAAATTTTTTTTTTTTTTTAAATTTTTATTTACCCCTTCCCTACTCAAACAACGTGGTGCATTAATATTTTTAGGCCAATTAAAGTTTTTAGACTATAACACCTCTTGAATTGAGGAACAGGATTGAATTCATGATTTTAGCAAAAATTTAAGCATGTGTTCTTAGTTTACATTAGCTTGGCAATTAATTAGCTTTATTTTCTGTAGGATGGATTATTTCATCATTGCACTTTAAGAGCTAACATGCTTTCAGAGTATTCCATATCTTATATTTGGTTGTTGATGAGCTATCTGTATTGATAAAAGATTTTAGTTAAACAAGGAAAACCAGGTGTTCTTGCACTATCGTTTGCTGTAAATGCAGGTGTCACTTGCCAAGCAGCATGTTTCAGTCAAATTCAGAGAAAATGAACTTTTATTTCTTAATGTAGACTAAAATATTTATCAAATTATATCTTGAAAACAAAGTCTTTTGTTAAACATAGGCTTTAGATTTTTAAACTACGGTATCTAAATACAATTTTTCTTCTTAAGTCGATGTTTTAGGCTGGATTCTCTAGAGAAGCCAAACCAGTAAAGCATATAAATGTATATAAAGAGAGATTTATATCAAGGAAATGGCTCGTGCATTTGTAGAGGTTGGAACATCCCAAGCCTAGGGGTCAACATAGAGGCTTCTCCTGCTTCGATGAATCCCAAGATCAACAGGCAAAATGGCAGTTAAGCTGCTAGCTCAAGTTCCAAGAACTGAGGGTCAGATGAACAGGAGCCAGGTGTAGGATCCAGAGCAAGCAAAAGCCCACAAGCCTTGGCAGAATGTCCACTTATATTTCAAGCAGGCCACACAAACCCGAGGAAACTCCCTTTCAACTCTTTGGCTACTCACAGCAGCACATCCTATCATGGAGGTGATCACATTATATCAAATCTCATCATGGAAATGATCTCAGCATCTATGACTGCCAAACCACTGAGAATCATGGCCCAGCCAAGTTGACGCACAACCTTAACCATCACAAAAGATGAATATATATATATACACATATACACACATATATATATAGTGTGTGTTGTTAGGTGCCATTGAGTTGGTTCCCACTCATAGCAACAGTATATACAACAGAACGAAACACTGCCTGGCTCTGCGCCATCCTCACAATTGTTATGCTTGAGCCCGTTGTTGCAGCCACCATGTCAATCCATCTTGTTGAGGGTCTTCTTTTTCTCTGGCCCTCCACTTTACAAAGTGTGATGTCCTTCTCCAGGGACTTACCCTTCCTGATAACATGTCCAAAGTATGTGAGACGTAGTCTCGCCATCCTTGCAACTAAGGAGCATTCTGTTCGTACTTATTCCACGACAGATTTGTTTATTATTTTCACAGTCCATGGTATACTCAATATTCTTTGCCAGTGCCACAATTCAGAGGCATCAATTCTTCGGTCTTCCTTATTCATTGTCCAGCTTTCGCATACATATGAGGCGATTGAAAATACCAGGGCTTGGGTCAGGTGCACCTGAGTCTTCAAGGTGACGTCTTTGCTTTTCAACACTTTGTGGAGGTCTTTTGTAGCAACTTTCCCCAGTGCAATGCGTCTTTTGATTCCTTGACTGCTGCTTCCATGGGTGTCAATTTTGGATCCAAGTAAAATGAAATTCTTGACAACTTCAATCTTTTCTGTTTATCATGATGTTGCTTATTGGTCCAGTTGTGAGGATTTTTGTTTTCTTTATGTTGAGGTGTAACCCATACTGAAGACTATGGCCTTTGATCTTCATCAGTAAGTGCTTCGAGTCCTCTTCACCTTCAGCAAGCAAGGTTGTATCATCTGCATATTATATGTTGTTAATAAGTCTTCCTCCAATCCTAATGCCGAGTTCTTCTTCATACAGTCAGCTTCTTGGATTATTTGTTCAGCATACAGATTCAATAAGTATGTGAAAGGATGCAACCCTGATGCACACCTTTCCTGTCTTTAAACCACACACTATCCCTTTGTTCTGTTCGAAAGACTGCCTCATGATCTATGTAAAGGTTCCTCATGATCGCAATTAAGTGTTCTGGAATTCCCATTCCTCACAATGTTATCCATAATTTGTTATGATCCACACAGTCAAATACCTTTGCATAGTCAAAAAAAGAAGGGTAAACATCTTTCTGGTGTTTTCTGCTGTCAGCCAGGATCCATCTGACATCTGCAATGATATCCCTGGTTTCACGTCCTCTTCAGAATGCAGCTTGATTTTCTATCAGTTCCCTGTGAATATATTGACAGCATATTGACAGGGAATATTATGTGTATATCTATGCGTATGTATGTGTGTGGAGCCCTGGTGCTTCAGTGGTTAAGAGTCTGGCTGCTAACCAAAAGGTTGGCAGTTCAAATCCACCAGCCACTCCTTGGAAACCCTACTCTGTCCTATAGGGTTGCTATGAGTCTGAATTGACTTGATAGCAATGGGTTTTTTTGAGTTTATGTATGTGTGTATATATATATGTGTGTATACGTAATGTAATGTGTTCTTTGAAATCTTCAGTTCTTTTACTTCATCAATTCTTCCTTTTGCTTTAGCTGCTCGACGCTCAAGAGCAAGTTTCAGAGTCTCCTCTGACATGCATTGTGGTCTTTTCTTTCTTTCCTGTCTTTTCAATGACCTCTTGCTTTCTTCATGGATGATGTCCTTGATGTCATTCCACAACTCGTCTGGTCTTCGGTCACTAGTGTTCAATGTGTCAAATATATTCTTCAGATGGTCTCTAGATTCAGGTAGGATATACTCAAGGTCATATTTTTGGCTCTCGTGGACTTGCTCTGATTTTCTTCAGTTTCAGCTTGAACTTGCATGTGAGCAATTGATGGTCTGTTCCACAGTCGGCCCCTGGCATTGTTCTGAATGATGATATTGAGCTTTTCCATTGTCTCTTTCCACAGATATAGTCAATTTGATTTCTGTGTGTTCCATCTGGTGAGGTCCATGTGTATAGTCACTGTTTATGTTGGTGAAAGAAGGTATTTGCAATGAAGAAGTTGTTGGTGTTGCAAAATTCTATCATTCGATCTCCGGCATTGTTTCTGTCACCAAGAACAGGTTTTCCAACTACTGATCCTTCTTCTGTGTTTTGAACTTTTCATTCCAATCACCAGTAATTATCAATGCATCTTGGTTGCATGTTTGATCAATTTCAGACTGTAGCAGCTGATAAAAATCTTCTATTTCTTCATCTTTGGCCCTAGTGGTTGGTGTGTAATTTGAATAATAGTCGTATTAACTGGTCTTCCTTGTAGGCATATGGATATTATCCTATCACTGACAGCGTTGTACTTCAGGATAGATCTGGAAACGTTCTTTTTGACGATGAATGCAGCACCTTTCCTCTTTGAGTTGTCATATCCAGCATAGTAGACAAACTGAACAGAATATTTCAAAGGGCCTCTCGAGGAGACAAAGTAAAGTATTATAATGACATGTGCAAAGAGCTGAAGATGGAAAACCAAAAGGGAAGAACACGGTCGGCATTTCTCAAGCTGAAAGAACTGAAGAAAAAATTCAAGCCTCGAGTTGCAGTAGTGAAGGATTCCATGGGGAAAATTATAAACGATGCAGGAAGCATCAAAGAAGATGGAAGGAATACACGGAGTCATTATACCAAAAAGAATTAGCCGATATTCAACCATTTCAAGAGGTGGCATATGATCAGGAACCGATGGTACTGAAGGAAGAAGTCCAAGCTGCTCTGAAGGCATTGGTGAAAAACAAGGCTCCAGGAACTGATGGAATATCAATTGAGATGTTTTAACAAACAGATGTAGCACTGGAGGTGCTCACTCATCTATGCCAAGAAATATGGAAGACAGCTTCCTGGCCAACTGACTGGAAGAGATCCATATTTATGCCTATTCCCAAGAAAGGTGATCCAACCAAATGTGGAAATTATAAACAATATCATTAATATCACACGCAAGCAAAATTTTGCTGAAGATCATTCAAAAATGGCTGCAGCAGTATATTGACAGGGAACTGCCAGAAATCCAGGCTGGTTTCAGAAGAGTATGTGGAACCAGGGATATCATTGCTGATGTCAGATGGATCCTGGCTGAAAGCAGAGAATACCACAAGGATGTTTACATGTGTTTTATTGACTATGCAAAGGCATTCGACTGTGTGGATCATAACAAACTATAGATAACTCTGCGAAGAATGGGAATTCCAGAACACTTAATTGTGCTCATAAGGAACCTTTACATAGATCAAGAGGCAGTTGTTTGGACAGAACAAGGGGATACCGATTGGTTTAAAGTCAGGAAAGGTGTGTGTCAGGGTTGTATTCTTACACCATACCTATTCAATCTGTATGTTGAACAGATAATACGAGAAGCTGGGCTATATGAAGAAGAACGGGGCATCAGGATTGGAGGAAGGCTCATTAACAACCTGCGTTGTGCAGATGACACAACCTTGCCTGCTGAAAGTGAAGAGGACTTGAAGCACTTACTAATGAAGATCAAAGACCACAGCCTTCAGTATGGATTGCACCTCAACATAAAGAAAACCAAAATCCTCATAACTGGGCCAATGAGCAACATCATGATAAACTGAGAAAAGATTGAAGTTGTCGAGGATTTCATTTTACTTGGACCCACAATCAACAGCCATGGAAGCAGCAGTCAAGAAATCAAAAGACACATTGCATTGGGCAAATCTGCTGCAAAGGACCTCTTCAAAGTGTTGAAGAGCAAAGATGTCACCCTGAAGACTAAGGTGCGCCTGACCCAAACCATGGTATTTTCAATTGCATCGTATGCATGTGAAAGGTGGACAATGAATAAGGAAGACCGAAGAACAGTTGACGCCTTTGAATTGTGGCGTTGGCGAAGAATATTGAATATACCATGGGCTGCCAAAAGAACAAACAGTGTTGGAAGAAGTGTGGCCAGACTGCTCCTTAGAAGCAAGGATGGTGAGACTGCCTCTTACATACTTTGGACATGTTGTCAGGAGGGATCAGTCCCTGGAGAAGGACATCATGCTTGGCAGAGTACAGGGTCAGTGGAAAAGAGGAAGACCCTCAATGAGGTGGATTGACACAGTGGCTGCAACAATGAGCTCAAGCATAACAACGATTGTAAGGATGGCTCAGGACAGGGCAGTGTTTCGTTCTGTTGTGCATAGGGTCGCTATGAGTCGGAACGGACTTGACAGCATCTAACAACAATGTAATGTCTACGTATATACTACGTATACATGTTTAGAAACTTTTTGAAACTGTAGAGCCTCAAACTTTTTTTAGAATAGTAATTACAAATATGGCTTATATAAAGCAGTAACTTCTGTAAAGCCACCATGTTCAACTTATAATTTGGTTTTTCAGCTTTATACACTTAATATAATTATCATCTTCCTATCAGAAAATTATTTTAACCAAGATTTAAGATTCAACTTTTTAGGATAGGGAAGGGACACTTTAATTCTTTCTACATATGTCTTACTGGTTACTATTGTCTTACCCTCTTATGTTATACTGACCATTTATAAAACGATTGTGTAGTTGAAACCTCTTAATTATAGTACACATAAATAGAGCATCTCAACTCTTTCCATACAGATTGCTAAACAGTTCTCACTTATGCACCTGTGGCTACTGTTTGTTCCTGGTGCACGTTCTTCCTAGTAGGTAAAGGCACCGTGCATTCACCCCAGATGCCTAAGATAAATGCCAGCCCTTCAATTCCAAGGCAATGACACTGCCTCTCTAATGAATAAAAAGAAGCTCAATTGTATGTAAAATAGCAAACTTCCTTGTGAGCCTTTTCATTTTTCTGCTCCAACCTGATCCTGCTGTGTTGTCTGAAAGGGTGAAGGTAAAGAGAACATCCTTGTCTCAGTGAAATCAGCAGCAGACAAGTAAAGCTGTTTCCTGGGTTACAGATAAGACTTGGTTTACATTATCTGCCAGTATCTACTACATATGTAAAGACTTAACCAGTCAGTGTTGCCTAGGCACAGCCCTATGCAACATTCTGAGATATCCATTTTGATAACCTATGATAATTCCTGACAATTTTAAAACTTCTTGGAAAGCCACAGATGACTTGTTCCCACCTTGCAATGGGAAAAATGGAAATATAATAATAAGGTTCTTCATGAAGAACTGTAAATCAGAAAAAGAACCTGAGTTTCTTTGGGTTAAAAATTTATGTTAGTATTTTCTTTTGTGTTTTTGTCTGATATTAGAGAACAAAAACGTAATGTCACAATTTTATTATTTTAATTGGCAACTTAACTACAACTTTTTTTCCTTTGAATCTAGTATCATCAAAGCCAATAATTTCAACTGGGACATTTACATCATTTACCCATAGAGTTTTTATTACTATTCAGATGTTTTAAGACTTGATGGTCTTAATATGTTCTTAAGCATATCTTGACTGTATAATATTACATCTCAAGATCGTATGTTATATCTGAAACGCTTTGAAAATAAAGGCAGTCACTATATTTAGAAATCTATTTTGTCTAAACTTTTTTTAAATTAACTTTATTTTGCTCTGCATTAATTTTGTAATTAATTCCCATCAGGTCTTTCACTTTTAAGAAATATCATAAGTTAATCATGGTCATGTTAAGCATTGTCCTTTGCAGATAAGCTTTTACTTTGCTGATTTGCTGAAAATGCTTGACCAAAATATTTCAACAAAAATGGACTATGTCAGACTTATAAAGAAGACTATAATATTTCAAACATGGATGCCATTGGACTAAAGCAAAACTTCCAAAACTGTTATTTAGAAATAACAGATTGCTGTTGATCCAAAATTGTAGGGGACCAAAATTAACTCCATACCTGTTGCCATCGAGTCAATTCTGACTCATAGTGACCCTGTAGGACAGCATAAAACTGTCCTATAGGGTTTCCAAGAAGTGGCTGGTGAATTCAAACTGCCAACATTTGGTTAGCAGGCAAGCTCTTAACCACTGGTCACCAGGGCTCCAAATTAAGTATATAGGACTGAGTAAACTAAAAAAAATTACTATAAAAATATTGCTTATATTTAATGTTTTATTTTTTAAAATATAGGAAACCATTTTTATTTTCCTTTCTGTTTTTCAATATAAAAGGCAGTTATCCCAGTAACTAATCACATTATGTTAACTGCAGAATATCCTGTGGATTAAAAGATGTAATGGCACATGTCCAAGTTTGAACTAAATATATTCAAAATGATTTTAAATAATTCTACCAGTGGATTCCAAGAAATGAATACTGAAATAACTACCTGCTAGTGTCGAGTTGACGGCAGTGGGTTTGGGTTTCGGCAGTGGAGTCAATTCTGATTCATAGTGATCCTATAGGACAGAGTAGAACTGCCCCTTAGAGTTTCCAAGGAGCGCCTGGTGGATTCGAATTTCCTGACCTTTTGGTTAGCAGCTTAGCTCTTAAGCACAATGCCACCAGGACTTCCACTGAAATAACTATGATAAGATAAATAGTTCTTCAAAATCAAATGGCCCTCGACATCCTTACTACTGCGCGAAAAAGCTGCTATGTCATTATTAAAACTGATTGTTAACACTGAATTTTAACAATCCTGTTGCATCCTTAACTGTATTATTCTCCGTTTTTTAGAAATTTTCTCATTATCTTCATTATTATAAAATGCTGCATCCTTAATTCCACTTTGAAAAAAATATTTTTCACAGGTTAAAGAAGGCTTTAATAAACAGAAATTAGAATCCTGAAATCTGCATAATATTGCCCCAGGAGAATATATACGGGAAAAGACATCAATTGAAAGACTTTAGAAGCTTGCTGAAAAGGTCCATGCATGGTCCTTCTCACTAGCCCATGTACTGCTAAACTGCAGAAAGCTGGGGCTTGGATTCACCTGTCTCAATTTAAAAAAAAAAAAGAAGGAGAAGATGAAGCATCCCTAGACTGTTCAGCCTATTGAAGAATTTAAGCTGAAGTTCTGGCACCCTTGTGGCCGGAAACAATGGACTACCAATCTCAAGATCACAGAGCAAGACTTCATGCAACCTACTGAGGATTTTGAACTTTGTTTCAGGATTACTGGTATTCTTATGGTGGTTACTTTACTGCACACTTATGAAGTTATTCCTTGTTTTAATATTTTTTCACACAAATAATTAAAATTATTCAAGTCTGCTTTTTATTCACAGCCTTTAGAATAGTTTTGTTTTACCAATTTGAATTTATTTCCTGGTAAGGTTACCCATACAACCAACGGAGGAATATTGCTTTATCATACCTATTATTTTTTTTTATTTGCTTATTGTATTACTTTGTAGTTTTTATTCTTACACTATAGAATCTTTCTTAAGTATCCTCTTAATCATTATAGTTATTGTTATAGGAGTAATAAATGTTTTAGAAAATATTTTTCAAATGCATATACTCACAATGCAACACTACTTACTATGCAAAAGATCATGAATTATTAAAAAACAGCAATTTCTTAGAGAATAGTTTGGCTCTTCACCTTGGCGATGCCCCTCTCTGCCAAATATTCCTATTAATTTGGCCCCACTCTTACACACCCCTCTTAAAAGATCACAGAAGCAGAGGTCCAAGCTATGGCATGAAAAAGACTTTGGCAGTGATGCCTGGCTGTCTTCATGAAAGCAACCAGGCTCTTGGCTTATCAAGGTAAGCAGCCACCAATAAACAGGTAGTGCCTGACTATGTAGCTGGGGTCTTCAAAACCTATTTAGAATAGGCAGCCCTAATAAATGCTCCATCTATAACTAACAGAAAGGCCCTTGTAGAATAGGAGTTACTCCTTTAAGGGCAATAAAAGACCTTGCTGTTGAGTCGATTCAGACTCATAGTGACCCCATAGGACAAAGCAGAACTGCCCCATAGGGTTTCTAAGAAGCAGCTGGTGGATTCAAACTGCCATCCTTTCGGTTAGCAGCCAAACGCTTAACCACTGCACCACCAGGGCTTAAGACATAAGACCAAGACCTGCTCACCCTAAAGATGAGGTGCCGCAAATGGCAAGGTGAAGAGTTGGTACGTCCATGCAGAAGAAGGCACTTTTTTTTTTTTATTAACTTTTATTGAGCTTCAAGTGAACGTTTACAAATCAAGTCAGTCTGTCACATATAAGTTAATATACTTCTTACTCCTTACTCCCACTTGCTCTCCCCCTAATGAGTCAGCCCTTCCAGTCTCTCCTTTCGTGAAAACTTTGGCAGTCTCCAACTCTCTCTATCCTCCCATCCCCACTCCAGACAGGAGATGCCAACACAGTCTCAAGTGTCCACCTGATATTATTAGCTCGCTCTTCATCAGCATCTCTCTCCCACCCACTGTCCAGTCCCTTTCATGTCTGATGAATTGTCTTCGGGGATGGTTCCCGTCCTGTGCCAACAGAAGGTTTGGGGACCATGACCGCCGGGATTCCTCTAGTCACATCCAGACCATTAAGTATGGTCTTTTTGTGAGAATTTGGGGTCTGCATCCCACTGATCTCCTGCTCCCTCAGGGGTTCTCTATTGTGCTCCCTGTGAGGGCAGTCATCGATTGTGGCCGGGCACCAACTAGTTCTTCTGTTCTCAGGATAATGTAGGTCTCTGGTTCATGTGGCCCTCTCTGTCTCTTGGGCTCTTAGTTATCGTGTGACCTTGGTGTTCTTCATTCTCCTTTGCTCCAGGTGGGTTGAGACCAGTTGATGCGTCTTAGATGGCCGCTTGTTAGCTTTTAAGACCCCAGATGCCACATTTCAAAGTGGGATGCAGAATGTTTTCATAATAGAATTTATTTTGCCAATTGACTTAGAACTCCCCTTAAACCATGGTTCCCAAACCCCGGAGGCTTCTTTGCTTTTGGTCCAGTCCAGTCCAGTTGAGCTGACCTTCCATTTATTGAGTGTTGTCCTTCCCTTCATCTAAAACCGTTCTTTTCAGCTAATTAATCAGTAAAAAAACCCTCTCCCACCCTCCCTCCCTCCCCCCCTCGTAACCACAAAAGTATGTGTTCTTCTCAGTTTATATTATTTCTCAAGATCTTATAATAGTGGTCTTATACAATATTTGTCCTTTTGCCTCTGACTGATTTTGCTAAGCGTAATGCCTTCCAGGTTCCCCCATGTTATGAAATATTTGACAGATTCGTCACTGTTCTTTATCGATGCGTAGTATTCCATTGTGTGAATATACCACAATTTATTTATCCATTCACCCATTGATGGACACCTTGGTTGCTTCCAGCTTTTTGCTATTGTAAACAGAGCTGCAGTAAACATGGGTGTGCATATATCTGTTTGTGTGAAGGCTCTTGTTTCTCTAGGGTATATTCCGAGGAGTGGGATTTCTGGGTTGTATGGTAGTTCTATTTCTAACTGTTTAAGAAAACGCCAGATAGATTTCCAAAGTGGTTGTACCATTTTACATTCCCACCAGCAGTGTATAAGAGTTCCAGTCTCTCCGCAGCCTCTCTAACATTTATTATTTTGTGTTTTTTGGATTAATGCCAGCCTTGTTGGAGTGAGATGGAATCTCATCGTAGTTTTAATTTGCATTTCTCTAATGGCTAATGATCGACAGCATTTTCTCATGTATCTGTTAGCTGCCTGAATATCTTCTTTAGTGAAGTGTGTGTTCATATCCTTTGCCCACTTCTTGATTGGGTTGTATGTCTTTTTGTGGTTGAGTTTTGACAGAATCATGTAGATTTTAGAGATCAGGCACTAGTCGGAGATGTCATAGCTGAAAACTCTTTCCCAGTCTGTAGGTGGTCTTTTTACTCTTTTGGTGAAGTCTTAGATGAGCATAGGTGTTTGATTTTTAGGAGCTCCCAGTTATTGGGTTTCTCTTCGTCACTTTTGGTAATGTTTTGTATTCTGTTTATGCCTTGTATTAGGGCTCCTAAGGTTGTCCCTATTTTTTCTTCCATGATCTTTATCGTTTTAGTCTTTATGTTTAGGTCTTTGATCCACTTGGAGTTAGTTTTTGTGCATGGTGTGAGGTATGGGTCCTGTTTCATTTTTTTGCAAATGGATATCCAGTTATGCCAGCACCATTTGTTAAAAAGACTATCTTTTCCCCAATTAACTGACACTGGGCCTTTGTCAAATATCAGCTGCTCATACGTGGATGGATTTATATCTGGATTCTCAATTCTGTTCCATTGGTCTATGTGCCTGTTGTTATACCAGTACCAGGCTGTTTTGACTACTGTGGCTGTATAATAGCTTCTGAAATTAGGTAGAGTGAGGCCTCCCACTTTTCTTCTTCTTTTTCAGTAATGCTTTACTTATCCAAGGCTTCTTTCCCTTCCATATGAAATTGGTGATTTGTTTCTCTATCACATTAAAAAATGACATTGGAATTTGAATTGGAAGTGCATTGTATGTATAGATGGCTTTTGGTAGAATAGACATTTTTACTATGTTAAGTCTTCCTATCCATGAGCAAGGTATGTTTTTCCACTTAAGTAAGTCCTTTTGAATTTCTTGTAGTAGAGCTTTGTAGTTTTCTTTGTATAGGTCTTTTACATCCTTGGTAAGATTTATTCCTAAGTATTTTATCTTCTTGGGGGCTACTGTGAATGGAATTGATTTGGTTATTTCCTCTTCGATGTTCTTTTTGTTGATGTAGAGGAATCCAAGTGATTTTTGTATGTTTATTTTATAACCTGAGACTCTGCCAAACTCTTCTATTAGTTTCAGTAGTTTTCTGGAGGATTCCTTAGGGTTTTCTGTGTATAAGATCATGTCATCTTCAAATAGAGATAATTTTACTTCCTCCTTGCCAATCCGGATGCCTTTTATTTCTTTGTCTAGCCTAATTGCCCTGGCTAGGACTTCAAGTACGATGTTGAATAAGAGCGGTGATAAAGGGCATCCTTGTCTGGTTCCCGTTCTCAAGGGAAATGCTTTCAGGTTCTCTCCATTTAGAGTGATGTTGGCTGTTGGCTTTGCATAGATGCCCTTTATTATGTTGAGGAATTTTCCTTCAGTTCCTATTCTGGTGAGAGTTTTTATCATAAATGGGTGTTGGACTTTGTCAAATGCCTTTTCTGCATCAATTGATAAGATCATGTGGTTTTTGTCTTTTGTTTTATTTATGTGGTAGATTACATTAATGGTTTTTCTGATATTAAACCAGCCTTGCATACCTGTTATAAATCCCGCTTGATTGTGGTGAATTATTTTTTTGATACGTTGTTGAATTCTATTGGCTAGAATTTTGTTGAGGATTTTTGCATCTACGTTCATGAGGGATATAGGTCTGTAATTTTCTTTTTTTGTAATGTCTTTACCTGGTTTTGGTATCAGGGAGATGGTGGCTTCATAGAATGAGTTGGGTAGTATTCCATCATTTTCTATGCTTTGAAATACCTTCAGTAGTAGTGGGGTTAAGTCTTCTCTGAAAGTTTGGTAGAACTCTGCAGTGAAGCTGTCTGGGCCAGGGCTTTTTTTTGTTGGGAGTTTTTTGATTACCGTTTCAATCTCTTTTTTTGTTATGGGTCTATTTAGTTGTTCTACTTCTGAATGTGTTAGTTTAGGTAGGTAGTGTTTTTCCAAGAATTCATCCATTTCTTCTAGGTTTGCAAATTTGTTAGAGTACAATTTTTCGTAATAATCTGATATGATTCTTTTAATTTCAGTTCGTTCCGTTGTGATGTGGCCCTTCTCATTTCTTATTCGGGTTATTTGTTTCCTTTCCTGTATTTCTTTAGTCAGTCTAGCCAATGGTTTATCAATTTTGTTAATTTTTTCAAAGAACCAGCTTTTGGCTTTGTTAATTCTTTCAATTGTTTTTCTGTTCTCTTATTCATTTAGTTCAGCTCTAATTTTTATTATTTGTTTTCTTCTGGTGCCTGATGGATTCTTTTGTTGCTCACTTTCTATTTGTTCAAGTTGTAGGGACAGTGGTCTGATTTTGGCTCTTTCTTCTTTTTGTATGTGTGCATTTATCGATATAAATTGGCCTCTGAGCACTGCTTTTGCTATGTCCCAGAGGTTTTGATAGGAAGTGTTTTTATTCTCGTGGCATTCTATGAATTTCCCTCTTCCCTCCTTGATGTCTTCTATAACCCAGTCTTTTTTCAGGAGGGTATTGTTCATTTTCCAAGTATTTGATTTCTTTTCCCTAGTTTTTCTGTTATTGATTTCTAGTTTTATTGTCTTGTGGTCTGAGAAGATGCTTTGTAATATTTCGATGTTTTAGACTCTGCAAAGGTTTGTTTTATGAGCTAATATGTGGTCTATTCTAGAGAATGTTCCATGTGCGCTAGAAAAAAAAAGTATACTTTGCAGCAGTTGGGTGGAGAGTTCTGTATAAGCAATGAGGTCAGGTTGGTTGATTGTTGTAATTAGGTCTTCCGTGTCTCTATTGAGCTTCTTACTGGATGTCCTGTCCTTCTCCGAAAGTGGTGTGTTGAAGTCTCCTACTATAAATGTGGAGGTATCTATCTCACTTTTCAGTTCTGTGAAAATTTTATTTATGTATCTTGTAGCCCTGTCATTGGGTGCATAAATATTTAATATGGTTATGTCTTCCTGATCAATTGTCCCTTTTATCATTATGTAGTGTCCGTCTTTATTCTTTGTGGTGTATTTAAGTCTAAAGTCTATTTTGTCAGAAATTAATATTGCTACTCCTCTTCTTTTTTGCTTATTGTTTGCTTGATATATTTTTTTCCATCCTTTGAGTTTTAGTTTGTTTGTGTCTCTAAGTCTAAGGTGTGTCTCTTGTAGGCAGCATATAGACGGATCATGTTTCTTTATCCAATCCGAGACTCTCTGTCTCTTTATTGGTGCATTTAGTCCATTTACATTCAGCGTAAGTATAGATAAATAAGTGTTTAGTGTTGTCATTTTGATGCCTTTTTATGTGTGTTGTTGACATTTTCATTTTTCCACATACTTTTTTGTGCTGAGACATTTTTCTTAGTAAATTGTGAGATCCTCATTTTCGTAGTGTTTGACTTTAAAAAAAAAAATTTTTTTTTTTTTGACTTTATGTTTGTTGAGTCGTTATGTTTTTCTTGGCTTTTATCTTGAGTCATGGAGTTGTTACACCTCTTTATGGTTACCTTATTATTTACCCCTATTTTTCTAAGTAAAAACCTAACTTGTATTGCTCTATATCGCCTTGTGTCACTCTCCATATGGCAGTTCTATGCCTCCTGTATTTAGTCCCTCTTTTTGATTATTGTGATCTTTTACATATTGACTTCAGTGATTCCCTGTTATGAGCTTTTTTTTTTTTAATTAATCCTAATTTGTTTTTGTGGTTTCCCTATTTGAGTTGATATCAGGATGTTCTGTTTTGTGACCTTGTGTTGTGCTGGTATCTGATGTTATTGGTTTTCTGACCAAACAATATTCTTTAGTATTTCTTGTAGCTTTGGTTTGGTTTTTGCAAATTCTCTAAACTTGTGTTTATCTGTAAATATCTTAATTTCGCCTTCATCTTTCAGAGAGAGTTTTGCTGGATATATGATCCTTGGCTGGCAGTTTTTCTCCTTCAGTGCTCTGTATATGTCATCCCATTGTCTTCTTGCCTGCATGGTTTCTGCTGAGTAGTCTGAACTCATTCCTATTGATTCTCCCTTGAAGGAGACCTTTCTTTTCTCCCTGGCTGCTTTTAAAATTTTCTCTTTATCTTTGGTTTTGGCAAGTTTGATGATAATATATCTTGGTGTTTTTCTTTTTGGATCAGTCTTAAATGGGGTTCGATGAGCATCTTGGATAGATATCCTTTCGTCTTTTATGATGTCAGAGAAGTTTTGTGTCAGGAGATCTTCAACTATTTTCTCTGTGTTTTCTGTCCCCCCTCCCTGTTCTGGGACTCCAATCACATGCAAGTTATCCTTCTTGATAGAGTCCCACATGATTCTTAGGGTTTCTTCATTTTTTTAAGTTCTTTTATCTGATTTTTTTTCAGCTCTGTTGGTGTTAATTCCCTGGTCCTCCAGATTTCCCAGTCTGCATTCTAATTGCTCGAGTCTGCTCCTCTGACTTCCTATTGCGTTGTCTAATTCTGTAATTTTATTGTTTAATCTTTTGGATTTCTACATGCTGTCACTCTATGGATTCTTGCAACTTATTAATTTTTCCACTATGTTCTTGAATAATCTTTTTGAGTTCTTCAACTGTTTTATCAGTGTGTTCCTTGGCTTTTTCTTCAGTTTGCCTTATTGCGTTTGTGATGTCTTGAAGCATTCTGTAAATTAGTTTTTTATATTCTGTATCTGATAGTTCCAGGATTGTATCTTAATTTGGGAAAGATTTTGATTCTTTTGTTTGGGGGGTTGTAGAAGCTGTCATGGCCTGCTTCTTTATGTGGTTTGATATGGAGTGCTGTCTCCGAGCCATCACTGGGAAACTAGTTTTTCCAGAAAATCCGCTGACTGGGACGCTGGCTCCAGGCTCCGAAAACAATCGCTGCTTCTCTGTATTTGTTCGTTTTCGGTCTCTAAATCTGTGTTTGTTGTTCAGCGTTCGTAGATTGTTATGTATGTGATCGATTCACTTGTTTTTCCGAGTCTGTTGCAAGAGGGATCCGAGGTAGCGTCTACCTAGTCTGCCATCTTGGCCCCACCCCACATGAATCCCAGAAGGCACTTTTATAATTAAGATTGATGAATTTCTATAGAAATTTTTGATCAAAAGAAGGAGCTGTGAAGAAGCATTTAAAAAATCTAGGTGCTTGGCATAAGGAGAGGCTTCTATCAAAACTGCAGGTTGGACTCCATTTTTGCTATTTACTGCTTACTCCAAGCTGACTTTCAAAAGTCAGCTAGCCAACATACCTCAGGAGGCCTGCGGGGTCCCCTCCTCCCCCTTTCTCTCACAGCATGGTCCCAGAAAGGATATTCACTCAGGCTGGCCCCTGAAATGTCCATAGATTAACAAGATTTTAACTGACTCGAACTTTATGATTAACAAACATTGCTTATGGGATCTTGGAATTGTCTAGTGTCCGTTAAAGCATGACTTTGTAAATACTAAACAATCAGAATTTTCTTCTTGTAATTTCCTCAATTTTCTGTACTTAGAGTGTAAAAAAAATTTCCTTTTACTGGAATGGTATTGTGGATCCTCATGGAGTGCTGCCTTATCTGAATTGCTTTATCCTTCAATAAAACTGTTTGGTTTAATTTTAACAGATGCTCTAGTTTGCTCTTTGACAACATTTTCAAGATGAGGAAACCGAGGTGTAAAGAACTTAAGTATTGAAGTCCACACAATTAATGGATGTGAACCTAGGTTTCCAACCCAGATTTCTTGACTCCAGAGTCTATGCTCTTAACCACTAAGCTTTGCTGTTATGTCAGAATTTTAAAGAAGTTGGATTCTTTATAATTACATGCAATCATGTAGAGTTACTCCATATGTATTTTTGTGGTACTATCACTCTGGGGAAAGGAAACCGTGGTGGCATAGTGGTTAAGAGCTATGGCTGCTAACCAAAGGGTTGGCAGTTTGAATCTCCCAGGTGCTCCTTGGAAACTCTTGGAGCATTTCTACTCTGTCCTGTAGGGTTGCTATGAGTTGGAATCGACTCGACGGCAATGGGATTACTCTGGAGCTACAATTTTAGCACCTATCAAAACAACAACAACAAAAAAAAACCCATTGCCATCGAGTCAGTTCTGACTCATAGTTACCCTGTAGGACAGGAGAACTGCCCCATAGAGTTTCCAAGAAGCGCCTGGTGGATTTGAACTGCCAACCTTTTGGTTAGCAGCTGTAGCACTTAACCACTACACTACCAGGGTTTCCTTAGCATGTACATAACTATTCAATTCCTTTTTAACTTGGATTCTGTGTTTACAAATTTTAAAATGACAGCTGCCACCCCCCACCACCCCGTAGTCTCTTTTATATTTAAACTCATCTTCAACATATAGGATTGGTTAGAGTCCTTAAAATGACTGGTATTAGAAAGCTTATTAAAAAAACAGAAGTGGAAAGTAAGACCAATGAAAAGGAAGAAGAATAGTTAGTAACATCCTTTTGTTTTATTAAAGTGGGCTTGCTTTATCTTTTGAACAAATTAGAAACAACAAGCAAATTAATTTAAAGTAGAAGCTGTTAGTTGGGGTGGCGGGAAGTTTTATAATAAAATCTGTTTCAGCTAATTCTAGTGTGATGATTTATAATGTTCTCGAGAACAATACAAAAAGGACATTTGGAACTGGGCTGTTGGAAATGCACGTTACTACTATGATGTATAATTATTGCCTACTATAGCTGCTTACATTATGCTTTAAATATTTATTTCTTTAAATAATTGGAGATTTGAATTCATTTGGTAAATAAACTATTAATTTTTCATATATTTTGCTAGTATACCAATTGTTCATTTGTCTAGCATCTAGTAAATGTAACTGAGTGGTGTGGAACGTTACATCAAAATTATTCATTTTTCTGGGTCCTGTTGAATATTTACATCCAAAATAAAATAGCCATAACAACCTAGAAAAAATCAGTTACTGACTTACTTCTGTTGGGTAAAAATTAATTTGACTGTAGCCTTCTATTTTACTTCCTTTTGTAGTGAAAGTAATGGTTAAAAATAAATGAAGACTATATTACATCAAAACCATTCCTGAGCTCAGAAAGGTTTGTAAGCTGTTACCATGACACTGACTGTGGCGGCTCACAAGCTGAGTTTGGCAATACCCGCCTCAACAAACTGGGCCTAACTTTTGTTTTCTACAGGAACAGTAAGACTCCAAAGGCCTGTGTTGACAGGTAATGAGATTTAATTCATGAGAGGAAAAAAAAAAAGAGAGAAAATATGCATATTCATTGCTTAATCAAATAAAATTCTTTCAGAGGATTCTGGGAATTCACCCCAATTGCTTCCAAAGCTTCCCTTTGATAGCTGTAAACAAATTACCTTACGAATAACTTCTTAATCAGGGAAGAGAAACACTGTTCTCTACTTGGTCTTTCCCTTTGGGTGGTCCCAGCCAGAGAGCAGCAGTCTTTCTCCTGATAGCTTGGCTTTTGAAAAGCCATATAGCATTATGCTGACAGCTGTAGACCTCTTTTTTGTTAGGATAACAAAAATCCTGTGTGGAGGACAGCATCAAGCCAGCTTGCAGTATGCCCAATTAGAGAAGCTAAAATCTCATTTGTTTCACCATGGGAGCCCCCTGAAAGCACACCGTTTTGGCCTCATTACAGTATTTTTAACTTTACAAAAACAATTTCATTATGGAAATTAAAGAAGCTCATTTGGCCTTAGCATATATGCCGAAGTCAATAAATTCCAGAAGTATTTCAACTACCACAGCATGAAGTTTTGTCTTCACTTAATCACAGCCAATAGTTCTTTAAAAAAATATGGTGGTTGCAAAGAAAATTATCATTTTCATTTGCTGTTTGCTGTGCTTTGATTAAAAAGCAAACAAATCTGCAAGAAAAATATTAACTTCAACTGTGTCAGAATAGAGTGAATACATGAGATTGGTGTTTTTGTGGATATGTTGATCACATGAATATATAAGCTCAGCATGCCTTGTTTATGTGTTACTTCTTGGAAGGTAACTATAATCCAAAGAATAAAATTGGAATAACATCCTCTACTGAGCGCCCATGGAGTTGGTGTTAGATGTTGAAGTAGTGCTAAACATTTCTACTCTTAATAACATTATTTGAAAAGGGAGAAATTTTTCTGTTTTAGAATTATAGGGGTTCCCAGGGTTACAAAGTTCAACTTACTGGGGTTACAAATGTCTGACTTACTAACAGGTCCTACTTGCCCTTTAATGTTATGTAAATTTGCTGTCACCTTGAAAAGATTGAACCAACCCCTACTCTTAGCAAATTCTTCATCACAATCACCTTCACTTACTGCAAGTCCATCTTTTAAATCATTGGGAACACTTCTAGCCTTTTCTTGTATGAAAGGAAGGCTAAATAAGAACGATATGGACCTTTTTCAACTCACCCACAAATTCAATTTAAAGACTTAAAGACACAGTTAGGAATGGGTAGTGTTCATAACCTGGGGACTGCCTGTAGTTGGTTTTTATCAAACTAACAAAAAAGGAAAATAATACAACAGGTAATCAAATGGCGATGTTTGGTAGTGTTGGAATTGAGACTCCAAATAACCTTGTATAAACTAATATCTCTGTATCTGCCCAAGTGACAGATATTTTGTGCTGTTTGCCAGCTCCCCTTAATATTCATCACTGATCTGGGCTACATGGAACCCAGTCACTTTCTGAGAGGAGAAGCTTTAAGTCAAAGCACATCACATCTATTTTTCTTTTTCTTTCCAAACTTAAAATTCTTAGAGGTAATCTTATCTAAACCAAGTTGTAATCAATGGATTGATGACATTAAATAGAAGACCTCTAAAATTACAATATTGAGATTGAGTACATCGTTAAATAAGATGTATCTTTCCTCCATTAGAAAACTGTTGATATATTTAAATGAAAAAAATGGAGAGAGGAGGGAGAAAACCAGCGTCTATTTACAAGCTAGTTGAAAAGAATTGTCAAAAACATTGTAATAGTTTGGTTTGAAAAACAGAAAATAATAATCCTACTTTTCTGGGAAGTGGAATTCTATATTTTTGTATGAATCCTTCTGAATGTTCATCCAACCTCATTTGCTCCTTCCCACCTTCCCTCTGCTCCTCCATGCATCCATGCAGCCACCCATCCATCCATCCCTGTATCTAGTTGTTGTTGTTACATACCATTGAGTGGTTTCCAAATCATAGCGACCATATGTACAACAAAACGAACACTGCCTGGTCCTACGCCATCCTCAAAATCACTATTATGCTTGAGCCCATTGCTGCAGCAACTGTCAGTCTCTCATTGAGGGTCTTCTTCTTTTTCACTGACCCTGTACTTAACCAAGAATGAGGTCCTTCTCCAGAGACTGGTCCCTTCTGATAACATGTCCAAAGTATGTGAAACAAAGTCTCTCATGCCCGCTTCCAAGGAACATTCTGGTCGTGCTTCTTCCAAGACAGACTTGTTTGTTCTTTTGGCAGTCCGTGGTGTATTCAGTATCATTTGCCAGCACCATAACTCAATGTCATCAGTTCTTCTTTGGTCTTCGTTATTCATTGTCCAACTTTCGTATGCATATGAGACGATTGAAAATACTATGGCTTGGGTCAGGTGCACCTTAGTCCTCAAAGTGACATTTTTGCTTTTCAACGCTTTAAGTGGTCTTTTGCAACAGATTTGCCCAGTGCGATATGTCGTTTGATTTTTTTGACTGCTGCTTCCATGACGTTAATTGTGGATCCAAGTCAAATGAAATCCTTCACAACTTCAATTTTTCTGCATTCATCGTGATGCTGCTTATTGGTCCAGTTGTGAGGATTTTTGTTTTCTTTATTGATGAAGTGTAATACATACTGAAAGCTGTAGTCTTTGATCTTCATCAGTAAGTGTTCCAAGTCCTCTTCTCTTTCAGCAAGCAAGGGTGTATCATCTGCATATCACAGGTTGTTAATGAGTCTTCCTCCAATCCTGATGCAGCATTTTTCTTCATCTAGTCCAGTTTCTCTGGTTATATGCTCAGCATACAGATTGAATAAGTAAGGTGAAAGAATACAACCCTGATGCACTCCTCTTCTGACTTTAAACTGCACAATATCCCCTTAATCTGTTTGAATGATTGCCTCTTGGTCTATGTACAGGTTCCTCATGAGCACAATAAGTGTTCTGGAATTCCCATTCTTTGTAATATTATCCATAATTTGTTATGGTATACACAATTGAATGCCTTTGCATAGTGAAAAAAATCCAGGTAAACATCTTTCTGGTATTCTCTGCTTTCAGCCAAGATCCATCTGACATCAGCAATGACATCCCTTGTTCCACATTCTCTTCTGAATCCAGCTTGAATTTCTGGCAGTTCTCTATCGATGTACTGCTGCAACTGCTTTTGAGTTATCTTCAGCAAAATTTTACTTGCATGTGATATTAATGATATTGTTCGATACTTTCCACATTCTGTTGGATCACTTTTCTTTGGAATGGATCACCATGGAGGCAGCAGTCAAGAAATCGATAGTTTGACCAGGCAGCTGTCTTCTAAATTTCTTGGCATAGATGAGTGAGTTAATCTCCAATGCTGCATCTGTTTGTTGAAACATCTCAATTGATATTCTGTCAATTCCTGGAGCCTTGTTTTTCACCAGTGTTTTCAGTGCAAGTTGCACATGTTCCTTCAGTACCATTGATTCTTGATCACATGCTACCTCCTGAAATGGCTGAATGTTGATCAATTCTTTTTGGTACCGTGACTCTGTGTATTCCTTCCATCTTCTTTTGATGCTTCCTGCATCATTCAATATTTTGCCCCTAGATCCTTCACAATTGCAGCTTGAAGCTTGAATTTTTTCTTCAGTTCTTTCAACTTGAAAAATGCTGAGCATATTCTTCCTTTTTGGTTTTCTAAGTCCAGGTCTTTGCATATTTCACTGTAGTACTTTACTGTGTCTTCCTGAGCCATCCTTTGGAATCTTCTGTTCAGCTCTTTTATTTCATCATTTCTTCCATTTGCTTTAGCTACTCTACATTCAAGAGCAAGTTTCAGAGTCTCTTCTGACATCCATTTTGGCCTTTTCTTTCTTTCCTGTCTTTCTAATGACCTTTTGCTTTCTTCATGTATGAGGTCCTTGATGTCATCTCACAATTTGCCTGGTCTTCAGTTATTAATGTTCAGTGTGTCAAATCTATTCTTGAGGTGATCTCCAAATTCAGGTAGGGTATACTGAAGGTCGTATTTTGGTTCTCGAGAACTTGTTTTAATTTTCTTCAGCTTTAGCTTGAACTTGCATATGAGCAATTCATGGTCTGTTCTGCAGTCAGCCCCTGGCCTTGTTCTAACTTATGATATTGAGCTTTTATATCGTTCTTTCCACAGATGCAGTCAATTTCACTCCTCTGTTTTCTAGTGGTGAGGTCCAAGTATATAGTCACCATTTATGTTGTTGAAAAAAGCTATTTGCAGTGAAGAAGCCATTGGTCTTGCAAAATTCTATCATGCAGCCTCTGGCATAGTTTATATCACTGAGGCTGTATTTTCCACCTACTCATCCTTCTTTGTTCCCAACTTTTGCATTCCATTCACCAGTAATTATCACTGCTTCTTGATTGCATGTTTTATCAATGTCAGACTGCAGAAGTTGGTAAAAATCTTCAATTTCTTAATCTTTGTCATTAATAGTTGTTATGTAAGTGTGAATAATAGTCATATTAACTGGTCTTCCTTGTAGGTGTATGGATATTATTCTATCACAGTGTTGTACTTCAGAAAAATTTTGAAGCATTCTTTTTTTTTAATTTTTAGTATGATTTTAATTTGCTTTTTTCCTTAATTTTTATTGTGCTTTAAATGTAAGTTTACAAACCAAGTCAGTCTCTCATACAAAAATTTATATACACCTTGCTATATACTCCTAGTTGCTCTCCCCCTAATAAGAGAGCACACTCCTCTCTACTCTCGTAATTCTCGTATCCATTCAGCCAGCTTCTGACCCCTTCTGCCCTCTCGTCTCCTCTCCAGGCAGGAGCTGCCCACTTAGTCTCACATGTCTACTTGATCCAAGAAGCTCACTCTTCGTCAGTATCATTTTCTATCCCATAGTCCAGTCCAATCCCTGTCTGAAGAGTTGGCTTTGGGAATGGTTCCTGTCCTGGACTAACAGAAGGTCTGGGGGCCATGACCACAGGGGACCTTCTAGTCTCAGTCAGACTACTAAGTCTTGTCTTTTTACAAGAATTTGGGGTCTGCATCCCACTATTCTCCTGCTCCCTCAGGGATTATCTGTTGTGTTCCCTGTCAGGGCTGTCAT
Organism: Loxodonta africana; assembly: GCF_030014295.1. Lineage (NCBI taxonomy): Eukaryota > Metazoa > Chordata > Mammalia > Proboscidea > Elephantidae > Loxodonta > Loxodonta africana. The sequence goes on along the minus strand of NC_087345.1, from coordinate 34,384,461 downwards.
CGGTTGTAGCGGGGCACCATCTAGTTCTTCTGGTCTCAGGCTGATTTGGCCCTTTCTGTCTCTTGGGCTTATAATTACCTTGTGTCTTTGATGTTCTTCATTCTCCTTTGCTTCAGGTGGGTTGAGACCAACTGATGCATCTTAGATGGCCGCTTGCTAGCATTTAAGACCCCAGACGCCACTCTCCAAAGTGGGATGCAGAATGTTTTCTTAATAGATTTTAGTATGCCAGTTGACTTAGATGCCCCCCAAAACCATGGTCCCCAAACCCCCACCCCTGTTACACTGGCCTTCGAAGCATTCAGTTTATTCAGGAAACTTCTTTGCTTTTCGGTTAGTCCAGTTGTGCTGACCTTGCCTGTATTGTATGTTGTCTTTCCCTTCACCTAAAGTAGTTCTTATCTACTATCTAATTAGTGAAAACTCCTCTCCCTCCCTCCCCCCCCATAACCATGAAAGACTATTTTCTTCTCTGTTTAAACTATTTATTGAGTTCTTATAATAGTGGTCTTATACAATATTTGTCCTTTTGCAACTGACTAATTTCACTCAGCATAATGCCTTCCAGATTCCACCATGTTATGAAATGTTTCACAGATTCATCATTGTTCTTTATTGATGAGTAGTATTCCATTGTGTAAATATACCATAATTTATTTATCCATTCATCCATGGATGGGTACCTTGGTTGCTTCCATCTTTTTGCTATTGTAAACAGTGCTGCAATGAACATGGGTGTGCATATATCTGTTTGAGGAAAGGCTCTTATTTCTCTAGGATATATTCCAAGGAGTGGGATTGCTGGATTGCATGGCAGTTCTATTTTTAGCTTTTTAAGGAAGCACCAAATTGATTTCCGAAGTGGTTGTACCATTTTACATTCCCACCAGCAGTGTATATGTGTTCTAGTCTCTCCACAACCTCTCCAACATTTATTGTTTTATGTTTTTTGGATTAATGCCGGCCTTGTTGGAGTGAGAAGGAGCCTCATTGTAGTTTTGATTTGCATTTCTCTCATTAATGGAAACTCTGCTGGCCTAGTGGCTAAATGCTACAGTTGCTAACCAAAAAGGTCAGCAGTTGGAATCCACCAGGCACTCCTTGGAAACTCTATGGGGCAGTTCTACTCTGTCCTATAAGGTCATTATGAGTCAGAATTGACTCAATGGTGATGGGTTAATGGCAAATGAGCGTCAGCATTTCCTCATGTATCTGTTAGCTACCCGAAAGTCTTCTTTAGTGAAGTGCCTGTTCATATCTTTTGCCCATTTTTTAATTCGGTTATTTGTCTTTTTCTAGTTGAGCCTTTGCAGTATCATGTAGATTTTAGAGATCAGGCACTGATCGGAAATGTCATAACTAAAAGCTTTTCACCAGTCTGTAGGTAATCTTTTTACTCTTTTGGTGAAGTGCTTGAATGAGCATAGGTGTTTGATTTTTAGGAGCTGCCAGTTACCTAGTTTTTCTTCTGCATTGTTAGTAATGCTTTGTATACTGTTTATGCCATGTATTATGCATAAGTCCCTATTTTTTCTTCCATGATCTTTATCGTTTTAGATTTTATATTTAGGTCTTTGATCCATTTTGAGTTAGTTTTTGTGCATGGTGTGAGGTATGGGTCTTGTTCTTTTTTTTGCAGATGGATATCCAGTTATGCTAGCACCATTTGTTAAAGAGACTGTCTTTTCTCCATTTAACAGACTTTGGGCCTTTGTCAAATATCAGCTGCTCATATGTGGATGGATTTATGTCTGGATTCTCAATTCTGTTCCATTGGTCTGTGTATCTGTTGTTGTACCAGTACCAGGCTGTTTTGACTACTGTGGTGGTATAATAGGTTATAAAATCAGGTAGAGTGAGGCCTCCCACTTTGTTCTTCTTTTTCAGTAATGCTTTACTTATCCAGGGCCTCTTTCCCTTCCATATCAAGTTGGTAATTTGTTTTTTCATCTCATTAGAAAATGTCATTGGAATTTGGATTGGAATTTGCATTGTATCCATAGAAGGCTTTTGGTAGTATAGACATTTTTACAATGTTAAGTCTTCCTATCCATGAGCAAGATATGTTTTTCTACTTACGTAGGTCTGTTTTGGTTTCTTGCAGTAACATGTTGTAGTTTTCTTTGTATAGGTCTTTTACATCTCTGGTAAGATTTATTCCTAAGTATTTCATCTTCCTGGGGTCTACTGTAAATGGCATTGATTTGGTGATTTCCTCTTCGATGTTCTTTTTGTTGGTGTAGAAGAATCCAACTGATTTTTGTATGTTTATCTTGTATCCTGATGCTCTGCTGAACTCTTCTATTAGTTGAAGCATTCTTTTTGATGATGAATGCAATGCCATTCCTCTTAAATTTGTCATTTCTGTCATAGTAGATCATATGATTGTCTGATTCAAAATGGCCAATATCAGCCCATTTCAGTTCACTAATGCCTAGGATATGGATGTTTATGCATTCCCTTTCATTTTTGATGACTTCTGATTTTCCTAGATTCATAGTTCTTACTTTTCATGTTCTGATTATTAATGGAAGTTTGTAGCTGTTTCTTCTCATCTTGAGTAGTGCCTCATCAGCAAATGAAGGCCCTGAAGTTTGACTCCACCCGTGTCATTAATGTTGACTCTACTTTGAGGAGGCAGCTCTTCCGTAGTCATCTTTTGAGTGCCTTCCAACCTGAGGGGCTTGTATTCTGGCACTATATCAGACAGTGTTCCCCTGCTATTCATAAGATTTTCACTGGCCAATTTTTTCAGAAGTGGACTGCTTGTCTTAGTTTGGAAGCTCTGCTGAAACCTGTCTGTGATGAGTGACCCTGCTGGTGTTTGAAATACTGGTGGCATAGCTTCTAGCATTACAGTAACATGAAAGCCACCACAGAACGGCAAACTGACAGACATGTGGTGGTCTATCTATTGATAGATAGATATTTATTGTTGTAAGTTACAGATAATGCTCTTCGTAATATAATGTCTGCCCTTCAGTAATTTATCAGTGAGTGTTTTTCATGTCGTGCCTCTTCTACAAGGATGTATACGAACTCATATGGGCAACTTCATGACTAGTCAAGATTAACTTCACTTGAGGATAGTATCTATTCTCTATGAAGATTACATTGCTGCTTCATGGTGGGAAATTCTATTAGTGTCTTCAAAAACATTATCAGCAATTTAAGCTAAATATTCATGGCCTTTCTCTCACCCTCAAAGATAATAATTGACGACTTCATATAGTAGGAAGAATACTGGAATTAGAATCAGAAGGCCTTAGCCCTGGTTTAGCTCTGAGTATTGGTTAACTATTGCTGCATAACGAATCACCTCAAAACTTAGTGGCTTAAAACAATAAATATTTATTTTGTCACATAATATCTGTATGTCAGGAATTCAGGAATGGCTTATCTGGATGGAGCTTGTTCAGGCTTATTCATGAAGTTGCAGTTAAGATGTTGGCCAGGCCTTCAGCCATCTGTAGGCTTGATTGTGGTTGGAGGATCTACTTCCAATGTGGCTCATTCACATGGCTGGTACATTGATGCTGGCTGTGGCAGGAGGTCTGTTTTTCTCCGTGTGGGCTTCTCTAGAGGCAGTTTGAGCATCCTCACAACATGACAGCTGACTTGCCACAGAACTGATGATCTAAGAGAAGGCAAGGCAGAAGTGATAATGTCTTTTATGACTTTCATTTGGAAGTCACACATCATCACTTCCACCACATTCTGTTTTTTAGAAAGTAGTCCCTAAACCTGGCCTAAACTCAAGGGGAGAGAAATTAAGACTACCTTTTGAAAGGAGAAGTGTCAAAGAATTTGTGAACATATTTGAAAATCAAACACTCTGCTATTCAGTAGCTGTGTGATCTTGGGAAACCCATGTTGGCTTTGGACCTGTTATGTCACACAGTCATTCTGCAGTCATGGGCAATGATTGACTGCTTTGTAGATCTGGTTGGCACTCGTAGTCATAGGTCTGAATTCTAAAAAGGTAAAGTCATGTAGCAAGTATTTCACCAGTCTTTTAGGATAGTTGGATAAAGACAGATGTGCTTTAGTTGGGTCCTCTACAGGAACAAAACCAATGAAACATACACACACACACACACACACACACACACATATATACGTATGATGTATGTATGTATATATATAGAGAGAGAGATTTACTTCAAGGAGTTTGCGCATATAGTTATGTGGTCTGGGAATTCCCCAATCCATAGATCAGGTGGCAGGCTGGAGACCTCTATGGGCTCATGCGATTGCAGGGGCTGGTGAATCCAAAATCTACAGGTTAGGCAGCATGCCAGAGAATTCCTTAGTCTTATGTCCCAAAATCTGGAGATTAGGTGACAAGAAGAGTGCAGGGTCAAGAGAGAGAAAGAACTCTGCCCAAATATCCATTTATATTCTGGAGGCAGACTACACCCCCAAGGATATTCCCCTTTCTTGTGATTGGTTGATCACATCATATCATATCATGGAAAGTGATTACATTTAGATTGGATGATATTATAAAACAGAACAGCAACCAATTCAGTAACTGGCCAAACCACTGGAAACATAGCCAAGCCAAGTTGACTCATAAAACTACCCATCACAGGAAGATTTCCTATATTCTCTTTAGTCCTGTGGGAGTGCTTTCCTACTATCCTGAGCTCAATGTGTCCATTCTGCTCTCTGGTGCTGGGGGTACACATCGATCTTATCATGGGGAAAAGTGATGGTCAATCAGTCTCACCATATTTATAAATCAGAGTTCACTGTAGGAAACAAAAACCACTCTAGATGTATTAAGCAGAAAGGGATTCAATATACATAATCACAAAAAAAAATCACAGGCCTTTACAAAACCCTTGGAAGGACTGGAAGAGCAAAAGTTAAGAGGACTCCACTGGGCTTCTGATTAAGGTTCACCATTGTAGCTGAAATCCAAGGATCAAAAATACTATGACAACTGGCTTATACCCAGGGACTGAGCCTAGATGGAATGAAGTCCACCACTGTAAATACTCATCTGTTAGAACTTGCTGTTCAGCAGCCACGACCTCGGGAAGATGACCACTGTCTCCTTATGCTAATGCATTCCTAATCTCTTGCAGGTAATTCTAATTAGCAATACCTAATTCTTATTAAGAACCCTTGCTGCAAAAAAGTCTTTTTTAACTTTGTAAACTATACAAATAGAATCAGGGTGAAATAAAGGTTGAGAGAGCCAATCCAAGGTTATACCATATCTTGCAATCAAATACAAGACATGCTGGTTACTGTCATACATGCTATGATAACGATTTTTATGACAATAACTTTCTGATACTTTGCTTTCACTATCCACCCCTCCAAATATCTTGTAGCCGTTTATAGTTTTTCAGTGGTTGTAAGTTATTGAAAGCCCCCCCACCCACTACTAACTAGATTGTAAAATCTTTGAAGGCAAAGGGCTTGTCTGATGTTTTCACCAGAGAATCCCCGGCACCTGGCCCAGTGTTTCTGTGTATTAGGAACTCAGTACAAATTTGATGAATGAGTGAAAGATCGAGGGCTGTTAGTGAGTCTTAAGGTACCATTGTGCCTTGTTGTTGGTGGGGACAGGGGCTGCAAAGGCACTGAGCTTATAAGGAATAGAGCTTCCGTTGCATGCAGCACAAGTGCAGCTGTAATTCTGGAGAATGGTCTTAGGGAGGGCTGTGTAATAAAGAAACCAATTTTTAGCTTTTTCTTCTCAGAATTGCATGACAATCAACTATCTAGGTCAATTTGGCTGAAGAGTTCTCTTATTGAGTGCCATTATCCCATACTTCGAAATTTCACATGACTGTGGATTGATTGAGTTTAACTAGCTCTTGGTATCTTTTTAAATGGAGTAACTATTTACCTGCTTTTTACTTATGCATCTTTTTAAGAGAGTTTGCTGGTGTATTAAAAAAAAAAAAAAAAAATCCTTTGAAAGAGACCTGGACAATCAATCATCCAGACCAGCCTCACGAACTGATGTTTTGTCTTCAACTTTGCTAATTACAATAATATAAAAATAAACATGACCCATATCAATCCTTCCCAGGGACATGTGCTTGGGGTAGTCAACGATTTATTAATGATAGAATTTACTCCAAGTAAGATCCTTCTCCATTTCTGCTTTACTTCTAGATTTTGTGTCATTTGCATTTATGATCTCAGTGACCCAAGAAAATGTGTTTCTGTTCTCAGAGATGACTCTCTTCTTGCTTTTCCCTTATGTCCCATGTGCTTCTGTCGATAAGGGCAAAGAAAGAATTTTAAAACTTATTCTCAAAATTTGTATGATTCAGATTCTAGATCATTATCAAAAGAATTTTTCAGATGTATGCCACATGAATCAGCTCTATCTTATTTGTCTCTCCTGTTTTCTCTAAACTTGGAGCTTGGGTATTTGCATTTTAAAAACTGGGAGGGTTGGGGAGTAGCAGCCTGGCCTATGTGTTTTTGTCTGTGTGTGTGCTATGTGTATGTGCACTTACCTAAGTGACGTAGAAGTGCCTAAGAATCTTTTCTTGAAGTTGTATTTATATAACAAGCATACTCTTTATTTAGGTTGTCTGTTGTTGTTTGGATGCTTAAGGGAAGCTGGTGGAGATTTTGGGGGAAGGTATTCGTTTTTTTTTTTTTATTCGGTGCCTCTCAAAGTCACACCATGGTGCATGGTTTCCTCCCCACTTGCTCACATCTGAGAACAGTGCTTGAGACTGAAGCACTGGACTTTGTATTGATAAAATGGAAATACTAGAAATCAACTTGACACACGGCACAACAGCAGAATATCACGAAACTTTAAGATTTTCCACTCTTATTCTCTCATTTTTGCAATTGAGAGAACTGGGGTCCAGAGAGGTTAAGTGATTTAAAGGAGAAAAATAAAAAACACAGTAGGGAGAGTTGATTCAACGTTTAAACACCCAGGCTAGGCCAGTGTACTTTCTATTATAGCTCTAGTTACTCCGATGTTTAAAGACAAAGTCTTTCATTGTCACTCAGCAGTGGGAAAATTAATTCAAAATGCCTGAGATATACTAGACATCAATAGTCTTAGCCCTATGAGTGGCTATATTAACTCAGTTAGGAGAGATGGGCTATTGATAAATAGATTTGGCTGCTGTGCCAAGTGTAAATAGCTCCTTCATTGTCTTAGAAGTCAATGATTCTTTTTAAACATTAGACATACCTCCTGAGAGATACAATTATCACTCCTAGAAGTTACTGAAGAATTTGAAGCTTTGAAGAAAGTTTAAATAAAAATCAACAAAAGAAGGAACTAAAATTGTGCAGTAGGTGGTCTACCCTGTGTGCCATCTGATTCCCAACAGGAACATTGTTTTATAGATCAAGGATTCCACATCATGTCCTATACAGCAAAAAATCTGAAAAGTGGAATTTTCATCTCTAAACTGAGACTGAATTTTAAATAGGAACATTCTCATGATTCTAAATATTTTGAACAAAGTGGTAGAAGATACATACAAAGTGATCATCAGCCAAATATGAGATATGACAAGTCACTTAACCTCCCCAATCCTCCATTTCCACATCTATATAATTAAAGAGTTCTTGATGCCTCTAAAGGGAAGGGAATGAACAGTTATTCACGCATTCATTCATTTACTCATTAATTCATTCATTTGTTCTTTCAACAAAAAATCGAGGATCTAGAATGGCTTGTATTTCTAAAATTGTCCTGAGCCTCATCTTGCAAAGTTCTTTTCATTGTGTTGTTAATTGTCTGTTTTCTGCCTGTAGCCCACCCCCACCCTCACTCCAACAGAATGTAAGCTTCTTGAGGGTAAGTACTATGTCTTTCTTATTTGCTGATGAATTCTTAGTACCCAAGTGGCTGCCTGCCACATGGTAGAGCTTCTACCAATATTCATCAATGGATGGTAATATGGCCTTAATAAGTCTGCCATGTAGTGGAGGAGACAGACAACCACACAGAAAACAAAGGGCTGGTCATATGGGCTGTAGGAATATATGTACAGTTTTAAATGAGCATAGGAGTCCGTATGCAAACGGTTAACATGCTTGGCTGCTAACTGAAAGGTTGGAGATTCAAGTCTCTCCAGAGGTGCCTGAGATGAAAGGCTTGAAAAATCAGCCATTGAAAACCCTATGGAGCACAGTTCTGCTCTGACACATGTAGGGTTACCATGAGTTAGAATTGACTCAACAGCAACTTGTTTAAGGGAGCATGTAGGAGAGGAGGCATTGACCACAGCTCAGAGGAATCAGGGAAGACTCATGGAGAAAATACTAAATTTTTATAAAAGCTCTGTGAGATTAGTGCTATTCTATTCCTTTTTATAGATGAAGGAAAGGATGCTCCAGATATTCCTAAGACTCAAGGATCTCACAGTGAGGAATGGGAACTGGTTGGGTTTGACCTCCTGGTGAGAATTTGCATTTCTGACAGGTTCCCAGGAAGTTATACATAAGTATCACTTCCTGAGAACTTGTTAGAAGTTGATATTCTCAGCAGGGGGTCAAACCAGTTGGAAGCCCTTGTCAGGAAGCGTTGAATCCAGGTCTTGAATCCACCTGTTTACATCTGAGCCTTTCCCCTTAACTGCTCTATGTCTTACCCAGGAAGTCCACAAGTCAGTCTTTCCAGGAGCTCTGTGTGTATTTGAATTATTTGAGATGGAAGAGTTTTCCTACTATCGTGTCTCTGAACTGATAGAATACTTCTAAGCTTCTTTTCATTTGTTCTCAGGTGGTACTCCTGAGGGCAAGAAGTCTAACAGATGCAATATTCTTGTATCTCTTCTCCCAGTTGTCTCCATAGTGGACAATACTTCAATTTTTTACTTTTGGTACATGTTGATTGATGGACCAAAAAAAAAAAAAAAATCCTTCGTCCTTATTTTATGATTGCAAATGAAAGTATTGAAATTCCAAAAACAAGATCAGTATTCCCACCTGCCTTCCTTTCAGCTTTATCTTCTGTTTTGATCCCTTCATGCTCCAAATATCCTTTCAGTAGTTTCAAAAGGTGACTTCAATGCCATTGGTTACCAATTTAATAATGGCCTTTCAATCTTCTACCCACTGGATCGGTATATTAACCGACTTTTGTCTCTGTCATAAATCCCATCAAAGTGTTTACATCTACCCCAAAATCTCTTTTAAATGCAAATAAACAAGTTTAGCAGAGACACAAACACCACGTGGATCGTTAACTGCAGCCTGCAGACTGTTTCAGTCGTTAACTGCAGCTTGCAGAGATTCTTCACAAAAACAAAAAAGAAGAAAGCATGGAGGGTCTCTTTAATGAGGCTTTCCTTGTCATTTATCAAAGATGGTGAAGCTTTGCCCAACTGGCCTGGTTTTAGAATTGAAAAATAGCTTAATCTGACATTGAAGACCTCTCTAACAGGTGAAGAAGTACTTGTATTAAGGTGTATGTTTCTTTGATTTATTTATTTGGCATCAGTGTTAGGGCCTATGATTGAGATGATTAAAGAACACAAAAACCTGGTCTATTCAGTAAAAAAAACATATTTTTCTTTCTGATTACTTTTCAAATGTCCTCACAGTCAAGGTTAGAATGGAATTATGGAGGTGGAGAACCCTTAGAAATCCTCTCATTTCATCCCCTCATTTTCTAGATGAGAATACTCAGGTGCTCAGACTGACTCAGTGGCTTGACTTCTTTCACACACATAGCTAAGGGAACTTGGGGAACCGGAAAGTGGGTCTTCCTGTTCCTGACCAGGACCCTTTTCTACTACTTTACAGTGGTGAATTAGGTATAGAAAGGGTTATGGTATTTCCTTCTTTGTAGGGTGAAATATGCAACACAATTCTGTATTTTTTTTTTTTGGGGTAGTCTCTTTAGGTAAGGGAATCCCTGGGTGGTGTAAATGGTTAACATGCTCAGCTGCTAACCGAAAGGTTGGTGGTTCGAGTCCACCCGGAGGCACCCTGTAAGAAAGGCCTAGCTATCTACTGAAAATTCAGTCATTGAAAACACTTTGGAGCACACTTCTACTCAACACATATAGGGTCTCCATGAGTGAGAGTCAACTTGACAGCAACTGGTTTTTTCAGGAAAGACTCAGCCAAAAAAAAAAAAAGCCCTGCTTAAATAAGCGTAAGTGAATTTAGTGGCTCATTCAAGAGCAAATTCTAGGATTAATGCAGACCTAAATCTCAATTTCTGGACCCTTATCATCTCTGACTTTGGCTTCATTGTTGTTGTTAGGTGCTGTTGAGTTGGTTCCAACTCATAGTGACCTTATGTACAACAGAATGAAACACTTCCCCGTCCTTCGCCATCCTCATGATTGTTGTTATGCTTAAGCCCATTGTTGCAGCCACTGTGTCTATCCATCTCATTGAGGGTCTTCCTCTTTTTCATTGACCTTCCACTTTACCAAGCATGATATCCTTTTCCAGGGACTGGTCCTTCTGATAACATGTCCAAAGTATGTGAGATGAAGTCTTGCCACCCTTGCTTCTAAGGAGCATTATGGCTGTACTTCTTCCAAGACTGATTTGTTCCTTCTTTTGGCAGTCCATGGTATAGTCTATATTCTTTGCCAACACCAGAATTCAAAAGCATCAGCTCTTCTTCGATTTTCCTTATTCATTGTCCAGCTTTTGCATGCATGTGAGGCATGTGAGGTTTGGGTCAGGCACATCTTAGCCCTTAGTCCTCAAAGTGGCTACAGTGTAGGCTCCTCGAAATGGCAAGCTAGTTGCCCACAGTAGTAGGCCTACATCCTTCCAGGTTCAAATCCAAGGGAAAAGAGAATCTCTCTCTTTCTCAACAGTTTGAACTAATGCTTATTGGCTCAGTTGGATCACATGCCCTTTCCTGAACTTATCATCATGGCCCATGGAAATGTAATGGTTTACGTGGATAGACCTGAATCAAGTACCCTCCCCTGGAATCAAGAATATTGTCAGTTCTAACAATGAAGCATTGAGAGTGGGGAAGAAAGTGTATATTCATCTCCTAGGTCTGTCATAACAAAATACCACAAACTAGGTAGCTTATAAGAACAGAAATTTATTGTTTTATAGTCCTGGAGGCTGGGAATCAGAGATCAGAGTGTCGGCCATGGGGATTCCTTCCGAGGCTTTGAAGAAGCATCTGTTCCATGCCTCTCTCCTAGTTTCTGGTAGCCGCAGGAGTTCCTTGACTTGCATTGCAGTTACATATGGCATCCTTCCTCTGTGGAGCTTCTCCTCTTTTATAAGAGAGAATATAGGATTAGGACCCACCCTACTCAAGTATGACTTCATGTTTACCTAACTGGTATCTTCAAAGACTGTATCTCTAAACTGAGTCACAGTTACAGGGTGTTAGCACTTCAACATATTTCTTTGGGGGACACAGTTCAATCCATAATAGGGTAATTCTCTAAAGGAAATTGGAGGTATGTTTATCTGATGAAGATTGAGTGAATGTGGGCAGTACAAGCAATAAAAAAAAAATCATTATAAATGATATTTTATGACAGTCTTTTCAGAAGTCAACATCTTCCTTTCCTTTGTTCATTTGCAAATTTCTTTAGCTTTAGCCCAGCAGACTCATAAATATGCAAAGAATAGTTACAAGTCCTGTGGGAGAGAGTATGCTTGAATATGATAATGGTCCCTTCATTAAAATGGAAGTTCTTATTATTTTAGGGAAAAAAATACATGGTGAAATTTTAAAGCAGTAACCTGAATGGACTACCGATTGGGTAGAGAACCACTTAGGACTCATAGGCAGAGCCTCTGGAGAAGAAGAACTTCTTCAACCTTGGCTGGGTCTCTCTTCCCTCCAGTGCACCCACTATGCTTTTCTGTAAACATTGCCTCCATGTAGTAGGTTCCTCAGCATTTGATTGCTGGAGAATCTCCTCATTATTTTAATACTCCTACAGCATACAGTGAACAAGTCACAGCACACTGATTGGAAAATTTTAGGTTCTGTCCACCCCTTTTGTTTTCTGTCTGGGTCGCATAGTTAAGAAGAACTTACATTTGGTTTGACCTCAGAGAAATCTAGTGGGCTTTGCAGTGGTCTCCTCAAGCTCCCTAAGCCCCCTTTTGTAGTATCCTTTGGATTTCCAAATTTGTTCTGGTTTGGTGAGGCACAGTGGAATGTGTGAGAGCTGGGACTTGATGGGACTGCCTTGTATTCCTGGGTCTTGCAAGTTTTCTGCCTTTGACAGGGTGCAGTTTTACCACTCTTCTATTGCTTTCTATTAGTGGAAAATATTTGAGTTTTCTTTCTCTGACAGATTTACAAGTTACACAGGTTCTGGCTTTTGCAGGTTTTACTATATATTTATTTTGTCTTGATATTTTGATGTCTTCTTTTTACTAATTGTCCTAAGGTTGATATGAAAGGACTTATGTAACCACAGGGAATTGTTATCTAGCAAGCTCCATTTGGGAACCCCTGGGGCCTCTGGAAAATGGGCACCATCCATATTTTCAAAGAGGAAGGTGCTTCATATCCCCATGATTCATTGCCACTGTCAATGGTATTATCTTCATATGCAAGGCTAAGAACAATTTATTTAAAATCCCATATGGAATTATTCAAACAGGTGTCTATGCTGATTAGCTCTCGTTTCCACACTAGAGAGCCCTCTGGAATTGGAATGGATACAATAGTGGTATTCAACCCATCTGAATATTGATTAGTTAGGAAGCATGTCTATGTACTTATACCACCACCTTTGTTAAGTAAGGAAACCCTGGTGGTGTAGTGGTTAAGTGCTATGGCTACTAACCAAAGGGTCGGCAGTTTGAATCCACCAGGTGCTCCTTGGAAACTCTATGGGGCAGTTCTACCCTGTCCTATAGGGTCGCTATGAGTCAGAATCGACTTGATGGCACTGGGTTTGGTTTGGTTTTTGGTTTGTTAAGTAAACTTGTATACAGGCAATACTCTCCACCAAAATTGATCCTCTACAAGTGAGAGGTTGGGAAGATTCTGTACACCACAGTAGCAACCTGTGCCCGAAGCTTCTCCTTTCCTGTGAAATCTATCATTTGGGCACAGCATGAATATCCACTTTACTATTCAGCCGAAAGTGGGAGATTTGCTTGAAGCCTTTGATTAATGCAAATAATTGCTGCACTAGAGCAGCTCTGATGCTTGGGAGGCCATTAGTAGTGCACAGCTGCCATCAAAGAGGGACAACCTTCGCATACTAAGATGATTCATGGACCGAGTCAGTGGCTGGCGCATACTGAGTGTCTGACGATTTGGTCCCGGTGACTCTTAGAGTTGGACAATATGTGTATGGGGAGGAGGTGCAGGTGGCTGATAGAGACAGTGTCAGAGGAGATGGCAGAGCAGGTCTATAAAAGAAGGTGTCTTCAATAACAGTTTCTTCTAGTTCTCTGGCACTTCACAGTTTATCTATTTTTTGATTCTCACAACAATGTATTTGGTAAGGACATGTCTTAGTTATCTAGTGCTGCTGTAACAGAAATACCACAAGTGGATAGCATTAACAAATTATTCTCTCACAGTCTTGTAGTCTAGAAGTCTGAATTCAGGGTGCCAGCTCCTGGAGAAGGCTTTCTCTCTCTTTCAGTTGTGGAGGAAGGTCCTTGTCATCCATCTTCCCCAGTCTAGGAGCTTCTCAGCACAGGAACCCTGTATCCAAAGATGTGCTCTGCTCCTGGCACTGCTGTCTTGGTGGTATGAGGTACCCCAGTCCCTCTGCTCTCTTTTATGTCTCAGAAGAGCTTGACTCAAGGTACAGTCTAATCTGGTAGATTGAATCCTGCCTCATTAACATAATTGCCTCTAATCCTGCCTTGTTAACATAGAGGTAGGATTTACAACACAGGAAAATAACATCAGATGAAAAAATGGTGGATGGTCACACAATACTGGGACTCATGGCCTAGCCAAGCTGATACACATTTTTGGGGAACACAGTTCAATCCATTACAATCCATAACAGGAAGGGAGTATTTATCGCCTCCATTCTACCACCAAGGAAACCGAGGATCAAAGAAATTAAATGACTTGTTCAGAATCATGATGCTGGAAATTTGTAGAGTCAAGGACACAATTTGAGACTCTTTGAATTAAAGTCCAGTGCTCCTCTTGCTCTACCAAGTTTGTTGTTGTTGTGAGGTGCTGTTGAGTCAGTTCCTACTCATAGCAATCCTATATACAACAGAACGAAACACTGCTCGTTCCTGTGCCATTCTCATAATTGTTATGCTTGAGCCCACTGTTGCAGCAATTGTGTCAATCCATCTTGTTGAGGGTCTTCCTCTTTTTCACTGACCCTCTACTTTACAAAGCATGATATCCTTCTTCAGGGACTGATCCATCCTGATAACATGTCCAAAGTATATGAGATGAATTCTTGCCATCCTTGCTTCTAAGGACCATTCTGGCTGTATTTCTTCCAAATCAGATTTTTTCCTTCTTTGGCAGTTCATGGTATATTCATTGTTCTTTGCCAGTACCATAACTCAAAGGCATCAATTCTTCTTAGGTTTTTCTTATTCACTGCCCAGCTTTGGCATGCATATAAGGCAATTAAAAACACTATGGCTTGAATCAGGCACGCCTTAGTCCTTAAAGTGACATCTTTGCTTTTCAACACTTTAAAGAGGCCTTTTGCAGCAGATTTGTCCGATGCAATGAGTTATTTGATTTCTTGACTGCTGCTTCCATGGGTGTTGATTGCGGATCCAAGTAGAATGAAATCCTTGACAACTTCAGTCTTTACTCAGTTTATCATGATGTTGCCTATTGGTACAATTGTGAGATATTTGTTTTCTTTATGTTGAGGTGTAATCCATACTGAAGGCTGTAGTCTTTGATCTTCATCAGTAAGTACTTCAAGTCCTCTTCACTTTCAGCAAGCAGGGCTGTGTCATCTGCATATCACAGGTTAATGAGCCTTCTTCCAGTACTGATGCTGCGTTCTTTATATAGTCCAGCTTCTCCGATTATTTACTCAGCATATAGGTTGAATAAGTATTGTGAAAGGATACAACCTTGACATACACCTTTTCTGACTTTAAACCACATTGTCTCTCCTTGTTCTCTTCTAACAACTGCCTCTTGATCTTTGTACAGACTCCTCATGAGCACAATTACATGTTCTGGAATTCCCATTCTTTACTGTGTTATCCGTGATTTGTTACAAACCACATAGTCGAATGCTTTTGCATAGTCAATAAAACACAGGTAAACACCTTTCTGATATTCTCTGCTTTCAGCCAGAACCCATCTGACATCAGCAATGATATCCCCGGGTCCAAGTCCTCTTCTGAATCTGGCTTGAATTTCTGGCAGTTCTCTGTTGATGTACTGCTGCAGTCGCTTTTAAATGATCTTCAGCAATATTTTACCTGCTTGTGACAGTGTTCAAAAATTTCTGCATTGGGTTGGATCACCTTTCTTTGGAATAGCTATAAATATGGCATAGCTTCCAGCATCACAGCAACACGCAAGCCCCCACAGTAGGGCAAACTGACAGATGCATGGGGAGCTCTACCAAGTAGTAGCACTATTTTCCGGCTGGATAGGAAGAGATATGTGAGTTTACTCCTTAATGGCTATGGATGGAATGATGGCACATGAGTAGTAGGTGAACATTATCTGAGCAGTGTATGAATATAGAATATTGTGCTTGAAAATAAATATCTAATTGGCCAAACTTTGAATACTATTGTCTATGAAGTCTTGGTTTATTTACATGGGTTATCCTGTGCAGTTTTCTTGAGAAATACCTTAAACAGAAACATAACAAGTCAGTCTATGGAAAATGGATTTATTTCTGGGGAAGACTCATACTAATCAAGTTCATAGAGACCAGGATGCCAAATTATTAATTTACTATAAGAAATACAAGGCCTCGAAGTATTGGATGGCCCAGTCTCTTTTTATACACAAATGACTTGGAATGCCGTGGGTTTTCTTTGTATTATTTGTTCACCATTCTTCCTTTTCTTCCCACCTTGATTCACTGAAAGCAGAGTTTACTTACCTTACTTACCAGAGTTTACTCCCATACCTGCTCCCACTGACTTTGGACTGGGCTCTGTGACCTGATTTGGCAAATGGAATATGAGGGGCATAATGTATGAAACATCTGTTCAGAAGCGTCAAATGTGCTTGTGTGGTGTGGCTTGCACTTGTGTTCCTGCCGTACATGATGGGAAGAATATGCCATAGGTAGTTATTACTTCTTCATCCTGTGTCTTGGAGTGAGAGACAACTAACCCAAAGACTAAAGCAGAGCCCTCACAGCCAACTCACAGACCTAGGAGCAAGAAACAAATTTCGTTGTTGTAAACCACTAATATCTTTGTGTTATCATGAAGCATTATTGCAATAATAGCTGACCAATACAGATGCCAAATCATAATCAGAAAGATACTGGTTGAGCATGGGATAGGATCAAATGGCCAAGACTTCTGCCTCTGATAGTGCAGTGTATTATCTTCTCTGTGGAGATGTATCTTCCACCTGGTCTGGATGGGATGAACCCTTACGTTTGGTCACCTTTCCTCCTAAATGGGCATTCCCATTATTAAATTCCTTTTTCTTTGTTGCTGTTGCTTACTAACCCCTCTTGTGATCAACATAGCCGTTTTTAAAATGTGGAAACACTTTTAAGTAATTCACTTATCTCTTTTATGTTGATTTTAAAGTTTTACTTCCAGAAAAGCAACCATATTCCTCTGATTTCTATTTGGATAAGGATCTACCTTATTTGAACATCTTTGTGGTAGCAATATCTACGATAGTTGTCTGAACTAATTGGTAGATGGAGAAGGAGCCCCTCGTAAGCTGTAATTATAGTTAAATTGCAGTTGATGCTTAGTTGTTGGAGGGAGGGACATGGTATGATTAGGGCAAACAGGGGCTAGGGGACTGTTTAGCTCCCTGAGATGGGGGTGGGAGGAGGGTGGTCATGTGCTGATTAACCCTGATTGATGACCACCTACATAGGAGGCTGAGAGGAGAGAAGGGGAAACAGCTTTGGCGTGAGACCATAGGGTAGGCCAAGGGAGGCCAGGTAGACAGGGTTCCAGGTCTCTCACCCCTACTTCAACCAACTTGGTTTTGATAGTTGAAAACCATCCCTGGTAAACTCTGAACATTTGGTAAAGCTATCCTATATTGTAAGGAGGCTTGGTGGAACAGTGGTTAAGTGCTCAGCTGCTAAACAAAAGGTCAGCAGTTTGAACCCACCAACCGCTCTGGGGGAAAGATGTGGCAGTCTGCTTCCATAAAGATTATAGCCTTGGAAACACAATGGGGCAGTTTTATTCTGTCCTATAGGGTTGCTATGAGTTGGAATCAACTCAACAGCACTTAACAACAACAAATCCTATATTGTTAGGATTAAGACTGTAGGTTCAGGAGCCATATGACCTGGGTTTGTACCCTGGCTCCATCTTTGGAAGCTGTATCACATGAGCAGATCACACCTCTCCTCAGCTATGGTATGGAGCTGGTGATAGTGTCCATTTTCTAGGGCTGTTTTGGTAGTTAAATAAGTTAATATGCATAAAGCACTTAGGATAGCACCTGGAACATAGTAAATGATCAGTGACTATAACTTGCTGTTATTATCCCATATACAGAGGCATCAGCTCTTGTGCAGTACAGGAGATGTAAGAGATAACCACCTCTTTAAAGTTTTAAAAAGCAAAGATGTCTCTTTAAGGACTAAGGTGTGCCTGATCCAAGCCATGGTGTTTTCAATTGCCTCATATGCATACGAAAGCTGGACAATGACTAAGGAAGACAGAGGAAGAATTGGCACCTTTGAATTGTGGTGTTGGAGAAGAATGTTAAATATACCATGGACTGCAGAAAGAACGAACAAATATGTCCTGGAAGAAGAACAACCAGAATGCTCCTTAGAAGTAAGGATGACTAGACTTCATCTCAGGTACTTTGGACGTGTTTTCAGGAGGGACTAGTCCCTTAAGAAGGTCATCATGCTTGGTAAAGTAGAGCATCAGTGAAAAAGAGGAAGACCCTCAACGAGATGGATTGACACAGTGGCTGCAACAATGGGCTCAAGTATAACAACGACCAGGCAGTGTTTCGTTCCGTTGTACATAGGGTTGCTATGAGTCAGAATGGACTCGATGGCACCTAACAACAAGAGATAATCTTTGTATTCAAGGAACTTGGAATCTAATTGAAAAGACTCTACTATTTATCTATACAAATAAAAATAACAGCAGAGTACAGACAATATAGGAGCCCTGATGGTGCAGTGGTTAAAGCACTTGGCTGCTAACCAAAAGGTCAGTGGATCAAACCAGCAGTTTCATAGGAGGAAAATGTGATGATCTGCTTCTGTAAAGATTACAGCCTTGGAATCCCTATGGGACAGCTCTACTCTGTCCTATTGGGTCACTGTGAGTTGGAGTCAACTCAATGGCTCACAAAAGAGGAATTTATACCTACCTGTGTAATATCTTTTTTTAGTGTAATATCAGCAGAGGAAATTATACCCATTGGTGTGTATTTTATATTTTAGCACAGGATGAGATTTTTCTAAGCTTGAAAATAGGAGCCCATCATTATGAGAATGGTTAAATACACTATATTTCAATTTCACAAAAAAGTATTATGCAGCTGCAAAAAAGAGTGAAAAAATTTCTGTATTCTTATTTGGAGTGATCTCCAGGATATATTGTTAAGTGAAGAACAGCAAGGTACCCATTGGAGTATATAGTATACTACGTTTGCTAAGAAAAGAGGGAAAATAAAAATCAATGTGGGGATTTGCTTATTTGTGAGACAAGAAACATTGGAAGGGTAAACCAGTTTTAATAAAAATGATTATTATGGGCTGGAGCGATGAAAACCATACTCCTTTGAGTATTATTTTTGTAGAGTTTTGTTTTTTAGATCATATTAATGTTTTATATATTCAAAAGACAATTCAATTCAAATGGTTAAAAAAAAAAAAAAAGTCCCAAATAGAAACAAATGGAAAGAAATCAATGTGATTATCAGGCTGATAGATAACATAGCCTTCCAGAAGATGATGGATCCCAAATGACTTTTGAGCACAATACTATGTCTGTTTATTAGTGGAATATTGCTATGACTGTTTATTAGTGGAATATATTATTAAGAACAACTACAAAAAAATTAAATGATTTTGTTGTTAGTAATAATATTGGTGTTATATTTTTGAAAATATGTCTATTATGGTTTAAAACAAATAAAAATGTTCATGTTATTAGGAACCAAAATATAAAATCAAAGAAGTTAAACTTGTGTAATTTAAATTTGAACTGAAAATGTCAATATGGGTATATGATTTCTAAACCTCTAAAGGGTTTAGGGAGACCCTGTTGGCGTAGTGGTTAAGTACTACGGCTGCTAACCAAAAGGTCGGCAGTTCGAACCCACCAGGTGCTCCTTGAAAACTCTATGGGGCAGTTCTACTCTGTCCTATAGTGTCACTAGGAGACAGATTTGACTTGACAGCAATCGGTTTGGGTTTTATTTTTTAGTTAAAGGGTTTATAAACAATAATACCCCAATAGCGGTGAGTACATCTATTACCTGATCTTGTTTTCTACATGCCATTCCCCACTCAAAGTGTCCTCCATAACTTGGTTACCAATGGCTTAGCAAAAAGAATAGATATAACAAATATGGAAGAATATTTATAATTATTGATTCCAGGTGGTGGATAAATTGATACCCTTAGGCCTAATTCTTTCAATTTTTCTGTGTGTTTGAAATTTTTCATAATACAACCAAAACCGCTAAACCTACTGTCATCAAGTTGGTTCCAACTCATAGCGACCTTATAGGACAGAGTAGAACTGCTCCGTGGGGTTTCCTTTTTTTTTTTTTTTAATTGTACTTTAGGTGAAGGTTTACAGAGCAAACTAGTTTCTTATTGAACAATACACATGCTGTTTTGTGACACTGGTTGCCAACCCCACAACATGTCACCACTCTCCCTTTCTCTACCTTGGGTTCCCCATTACCAGCTTTCCTGCCCGCTCCTGCCTTCTCGTCTTTGCCCCTGGGCTAGTGTGCCCATTTAGTCTCATTTTGTTTTATGGACCTGTCTAATCTTTGGCTGACGGTGAACCTCAGGAGTGACTTAATTACTGAGCTATAAGGTGGGGCAGTTCTACTCTGTCCTATAGGGTTGCCATGAGTCGGAATTGACTCAACGGCACTGGGTTTTTGGGTAAGGGTATCATTGCTGATGTCAGATGGATCCTGGCTGAAAGCAGAGAATACTAGGAGGATGTTTACCTGTATTTTATTGACTATGCAAAGGCATTCGACTGTGTGGATCATAACAATTATGGATAACATTGCGAAGAATGGGAATTCCAGAACACTTAATTATGTTTGGAAGGAACCTTTACATAGATCAAGAGGCAGTTGTTCAGAAAGAACAAGGGGATACTGATGGTTTAAAGTCAGGAAAGGCGTGCGTCAGGGTTGTATTCTTACACCATACCTATTCAATCTGTATGCTGAGAAAATAATCTGAGAAGCTGGACTATATGAAGAAGAACGGGGCATCAAGATTGGAGGAAGACTCAGTAACAACCTGTGTTATGCAGGTGACACAACCTTGCTTGCTGAAAGTGAAGAGGGCTTGAAGCACTTACTAATGAAGATCAAAGACCACAGCCTTCAGTATGGATTGCACCTCAACGTAAAACAAAAATCCTCACAACTGGACCAACGAGCAACATCATGATAAATGGAGAAAAGATTGAAGTTGTCAAAGAATTCATTTTACTTGGATTCACAATCAACACCCATGGAAGCAGCAGTCAAGAAATCAAAAGATGCATTGCATTGGGTAAATCTGCTGCAGAGGACCTCTTTAAAGTGTTGAAGAGCAAACATGTCACTTTGAAGACTAAAATGTGCCTGACCCAAGCCATGGTATTTTCAATCGTATCATGTGCATGTGAAAGCTGGACAATGAATAAGGACAACTGAAGAAGAACTAAGGCCTTTGAATTGTGGTGTTGGTGAAGAATATTGAATATACCATGGACTGCCAAAAGAACGGACAAATCTGTCTCAGAAGAAGTACAACCAGAATGCTCCTTAGAAGCAAGGATGGCAAGACTGCGTCTTACATACTTTGGACATGTTGTCAGGAGGGATCTGTCCCTGGAGAAGAAGATCATGCTTGGCAGAGTACAGGGTTAGCAGAAAAGAGGAAGACCCTCAACGAGGTGGATTGAGATGGTGGCTGCAACAATGAGCTAAAGCATAACAACGATTGTGAGGATGGCTCAGAACCGGGCAGTGTTTCATTCTGTTGTGCATAGGGTTGCTATGAGTTGGAACTGACTCGACGGCACCTAACAACAACAAGGGCGTTGGGGAACGATACTCTTGGGGTTTCTCCTGTCTCTGTCAGATCAGTCTGTTTTTTTTTTTTTTTTTTTGTGAATTAGAATTTTGTTCTACATTTTTCGCCAGCTCTGTTCGGAACCCTGTATTGTGATCCGCGTCGCAGCAGTCAGTGGTGATAGCCGGGCACCATCCAGTTGTGCTGAACTCAGTCTGGTGGAAGCTGTGGTAGTTGTGGTCCATTAGTCCTTTGGACTAATCTTTCCCTTGTGTTTTTGGTTTTCTTCACTTTCCCTTGCTCCAGACGGAGTGAGACCAGTGGAGTATCTTAGTTGGCCACTCACAAGATTTAAAACCCCAGACGTGACTCACCAAAGTAGGATGCAGAACATTTTCTTTATAAACTTATGCCAATTGAGCTAGATGTTCCGAGACTGTGGTCCCCACAGCTCTCAGCCCAGTAATTTGGTCCCTTTGGGAGTTTGGTTGTGTCTATGGAGCTTCAATGACCTTGCCTTTGACAAGCTGTGCTGGCATTCCCAGTATTGTGTACTGGAAACTCCACAGGGTTTCCAAGGAGCAGCTTGTGGATTTGAACTGCCAACCTCTTGGTTAGCACCTGAGCTCTTAACCACTTCACCAGCAGGGCTCCTTATGATTCAAAGTTGAAAAAAAAAATAGGGATCATTCTTATTAATTAGGTTCAATGATTTTAGTGATCGTGAAATTCTTATGTTATTGATGAGCTCTTGTATTAGAGTTTAGTCAGGTGTAATGTATAAACCACATTAATGCCACCACTAATGGTAAGAATTTCTGGATTTTATGTCTATTATAGAATTTGTATCTATGCTTTTAATAGTAATTTCCAGGCAAGATGAGCTGTGAGAGAATCCATTCTTTAGCAACACTGGTTTGTGTTTTGTTATTCTGTGGCTGTCATGTTAGTATCTGAAAGAAACCACACCTAACTCTCGTTACCAGTGATCAAGTGTGACAGAATGTCATATCTGTCCTCTGAGAAATGTTTGAATAAGAGTCAGATTCTATGTGAAAGAAAACTACATTCTAGTTACTGTGCTCCATTTTGGACTTTGAGGAACCTTACTGATTTTTATTTATTTATTTTTAATGACTTTAGTGCTAGAGTGATTTGGTTTAGGGGTCAAATGAGATGGGGGGGGAAATCTATGAAAATTTATCCCAGAAATAAAGCAGATGAGGATTTATTTTCATACTGTTTCAGGGCCTTGGTATGAACGTGAACTAAGATTCTGCCCTAGCTAATATCTGTGACCACCATGCATTAATTAGGGCACAAAAATTTGAATGGACTATGTCATGTTAGTCCGTTTGGTCCCTTTAGTGATTTCTTGTGTATGACATGTGCGTGTGCGTGTATGAGTGTGTGTGTGTATATATGTACCCTCTTCCAAATGCTGCTTCTCACCCCTCACCCCGCAGAACTTTCTCCTTCAATCTCTCTCCTCTCAACACCCTCCCCCCCATCACTTCCCTTGTTACAGCTGGGCTCCTGCTGTCAATCATTAAATACTGCTGTCTTGGTTTGGCTTCTATGTCACTCAGCTTAGCTGGGGGTGGACTTCTCAGAGAAAATTGAATTGCCCACAATCCAGAAGGCCATGCTTAGCCCTGTTATTGCTGCCCTGTTGCTCTGATCCCCTGGCAAAGGAAAAACTATTTGGAAAGGTGGAACCTCTGGGGCAGGTGACCAGGAGTTTTTAAATGAGACTTAACAATACCTATAAAAAGAGGCATCCTGAGGAAGAATCAAATAGTAGTTTTTACTAAAAATAAAAAAGATCAGGCTGTTATGATCTTTTTTTCTTTAAATTAGAAATGGGTGTTAACTTATTTTCGTAAAAACAAAACACTGGAAGGATAAACCAGAAACCTTTATCTCTAATTTAACAATATAAATTTGTTTCTGAAAACTCTGTCACTAAGTGAAAAGCCATTAAATAAAAACAATTATTCTATTAATTTTAACGGGAAAAACTTATCATGCAGCCCACCCAACTGAAAATATATACTCAAACATATAGTTTGAAAGTACATCAATAGCGTTTATGTAAAACATATAATGAAGGTTTATTGTAATGGAGTTTTCTCACTAAGGAAAAGAGAAGATCAATAGAGGGTGCTAGGGAAGCAGTCTCTAGAAGGCACAGGAGGGTCAAGTAATTAGTTTCCAGGCAGGCACTTCTGAGGCCTCATGGTTATCTTGCTCTCAAACTGCATGTAAAAATAGTTACAGTGCAGAAAAAACAAATTTAGGGCAGCATGAAACCTAAACATGAGAGAGCTTCAAAACACATAGAAATAATGTACATGCATAACACAGAGGAAAATGTAGAAGATGTTACTTTATAATCCCTTTTGCTTGGTATGTAATCACAAAGAAACATGTTTGGGGTTTATCTCAATGTGGCACCCTATATAAATTCATTCTATATGATATTCTCTGACTAGAAACTGTTGTGTCATGTAAATTGGTGGGTATATGTAATGGATTGAATTGCGTCCCCTCAAAATACATGTTGGAATTCTAATCCCTATATCCATGGGAATAATCCCATTTGGGAATAAGATTTTCTTTGTTATGCTAATGGGGCCATATGAGTGTAGGGTTGTCCTAAACTTGATCACTTCTGAATGACACAGGAGCAGTATAGATCCAGACAAGCAAGCACAAATGGGGGAAAGATAGATGCCACATGGAGATCACTGAGGCACCGAAGAATGTGGGGCTAGAGAAGCTGAGACAAGGATATTCCCCTAGAACCTACAGAGAGAGGGAGCCTCCCCCTAGAGTTAGAACTCTGAATTAGAACTTCTAGCCTCCCAAACTGTGTGAAAATAAATTTCTGTTTTTTAAAGCCACCCACTTGTAATCTTTATGTTACAGCAGCACTGAGAAACTAAGACAGTGTGTCTTTGCCTAGGATCACAGTGTCAAAATAGCCTTTCTTATAGGATGTTTATTTGGTGTCTTTTGAATGAAAATGTCAATATACCAGAAAATAATGAGTTGTTCAAAAACTGGTATGATATTAACACATTATTAATAAAATGAAAACAAAAATGATATGGTTTTTCATACACCTTCATGATGAAAATCCTTAATTTAGTGGTCACTGTGTGAATGGTATATGTTCCTCCTGAGTCTGTTCCTTAGGATTTATCCAACCTACTTTTAATGGACTCAGAGGATGATGGCAGCCCTTATTAATTCTCTCTTAAGGTTGAAACTATGTCCTTAGAAATATCTTTATCTAGAAATTTAACTCAACCATAAGGACCAAATTTCACTCATATCATCATGAGTAAAACCAACAGGAACCTTGTTTTATTAGGGTCCATGACTAGAGGATATGGTTCTCAAGGCAGGAGCTGGGTCTTACTCCTCTGGGTGCTGCCACTGGCTACTCAAGTGTCTGGAATACAGTAGAGCCTCCTCCCCACTGCACCTCCTGAACTTTGTTGAGTGAATGAATGATGGTAGACCATGGCTCTTTGCACCTGATATATGTGTGCTTGGCCTTCTCATCAGCTTTCACTGCTCTTTACCATCTGGGCCTCTCGTCTGATGCTTTGAGTGGCTTTGCTACTTTCTGCAAATCATAGCTGTCCACAGGGAGCCACAGTAGCTTCATTTATAGTTTTACTTGCATGGAAAAGACTCCAGAGGAGAACAAAGCCAGCACTTCATATTGTCTCCAAGACATGAACATCTAATAGCCAACCGTTAGATCCAGTCAGATTTTCATCAGATGCTTCAAACTCAGCATGTCAAAATCGGAATCATCATCTTCCCCTTTTCTCCTTTTTTTTTTTTTTTTAATCATGTTTCTTGGTAGGGCTAATATAACTGCCACCCATCTGGCTGCCTTAACTATAAAGGTGGGAGTCATTCTTCCAAATTCTTAATCCCAGCAGTAATTCAAATTTTGTAAGTTCTACATCCCAAATATCTCTGATATCCATTTCTGCCCTTCTACTGATTTGGGAAATAAAACTGGAGCCCTCATTCCTTGTCCTTGAGTATAAACAGTGTGACGCAGCTGGAGCTGGGCTCACATGGACATGTCAACTGGGCCCTCAGGTATAAAAACAATAGTTAGGACAATCTTGGAAAACATCTTTTGGGAAAACTTTCACGTAAACAAATCATAAACAGAGCACAAAAGATCCACATATTTTTCACTCTCAACTCTTTTTGTTAGCATTTAGTAAATAGTAAGGTTTGTTGGACCAACGAAGATCCTCCTGACTGTCATTATGGAAACGTGTACCAAATTTTATTAAAAAATACAATTCAAAATGCAGAGTCATGGTGATTTAATAGTTTTTAGCCAGTCTGTGAAAAGGTGAAGCTTTTAATTATTTTATTTGTAATGTTAATATATAGTGATGATTCTGTATCGTCCCTTGGACTCTGACAGCATGCTTGTCCATTTACCACTTTTGCCTCTTGGAACATATGCCAAACAAAATCTTTTTTTTTTTTGTTTTGCTTTAGTATAACTTTGTGGTGATTCTACCTGATGTCTTAGTCATCTAGTGCTGCTATAACAGAAATACCATAAGTGGATGGCTTTAACAAAGAGGAGTTTATTTCCTCACAGTAAAGTAGGCTAAAAGTCCAAATTCAGGGTATTGGCTCCAGGGGAAGGCTTTCTCTCTCTGTCGGCTCTGGAGGAAGGTCTTTGTCCTCAATCTTCCCCTGGTTAAGGAGCTTCTCAGGCGCAGGGACCCGCACTCTGTTCCCAGTGCTGCATTCTTGGTGGTATGAGGTCCCCAACCCTCTGCTTGCTTCCCTTTCCTTTTATCTCTTCAGAGATAAAAGGTGGTACAGGCCACATCCCAGAGAAACTCCCTTTACATTGGATCAGGGAGGTGACCTGAGTAAGGGTGGTATTACAATCCCACCCTAATCCTCTTAACATAAGATTACAATCACAAAATGGAAGACAACCACAGAATACTGGGAATATGGCCTAACCAAGTTGATAAACACATTTTTTGGGGAAAATAATTCAATCCATGACACCTGACAACACTACGTACACTGCTACTGCCCTGGTCTAGGGCAACTTCACAACTGCAATAAACTCCTGGCTGGTTTTTCTATAATCTCCTTTACTTTATCTTTCATTAGTTCATTCATTCATTCAATAAAAGTTTATTGAGGATCCACTATTTTCGGGAACTGTTCTGGGCACCTGGTTTATAGAAGTAAACAATACAGATAAAAATTCCTGTCCTCACGTATCTTATCTTTTAGTTGGAGGAAAGAAACAAGAAGATACGTAAGTAATTTATATAGTGTATTAGAAAACGATAAATATTCATAAAATAAACAAAGCAAGGAAGGGGGATAAGAGTGTTGGGGAGAAGGAGATGAAATTTTGGTAGAGTGGTTAGGGATGGTCTCAGTGCAATTGTGGCATTTCGACAGGGCAGTGAGAGAAGTCAGTTGTGAACCATGCAGGTACCTGGTGTTATTGAGAGGGAAGAGCAGGCACAAAGGCCCTGAGGTGGCCTGTGCCTGGTATTTTTCTGTGGTTGGAGTGGAGTGAAGTGGACAAGAGGGGAGAACAGGAACAGTAGAGCTAAGACAGCCAATGAGTGATTTCTCGTTGGAGGTTTCCAGCAGATGTCATGATCTGAGTTACATTTTAACAGGATCATTCTGGCTGCTGTGTTGAGGCTGAACTATAGGAGGAGGACAGAAAAAGGAAACTATTAGGAGGCTGTTACAATCATCTGGTTTCCAGGGTGATTTTGCTAATCTACAGTGAAACCTGTGAGAGCCGGAGCTTGACAGGATTGCCTTGTTTTTCCAGACCTGGAAAGTTTTCTGCCTTTGACAGGGTGCAGCTTTACCACTTTTATCATTCTCTATTAGTAATTTGAGTTTACCTTCTCTGACAGGTTTCTGCCTTACACAGGTTCCAGCTTTTGTAAGTTTTACTGCATGTCTGTCCATGTCATCTTCTTGCTCAAAATTCCCCAGTGATTTCCCAGCATGGATAGGATAAAATCCAAACTCCTTTGGGTGGCTTCTAAGGTCAATCGTGGCATGGTACCATCTATTATTTTGGTTTTGTCTCTTGCCACTCCTGCCACCCCTCCTTCCCACCATTCTCTAGTTTAATTGACAGCCTTATAAATGCCTATTGAGTCTCGAAGTCACAGTTCAAATGCTTCTTCCTCTGTGAAGACTGCCCTAATTTCGCCTTTGCTTCCTTTCTACTTGGGATTTGAGCACTTGTTTCTTTCTATGCTAACTTTTTCTCTCCCCCTATTGCAGCAAAACCTGTGAGACCAAAAAACCAAACCCAGTGCCGTCGAGTCAATTCCAACTCATAGCGACCATATAGGGGTCAGGTACTAAATGGGACTGCCTTGTTTTTCTGGGTCTTACAAGCTGTCTGCCTTTAATAGGGGGTAGTCTTAACCACTTTTATATTTTTCTCTATTAGTGGAAAATATTTTAAGTTTTCCTTCTCTGACAGGTTTCCACCTCACACAGTTTCTGGCTTTCGCTGGTTTTACTCCTGAGATTAAAGACTCTGCTTTTCATCCTGTTATATAGAAATGAGAAAAAAAAAAAAGGTGGGGGGAAGGCTAAATAAATGATTTTGAGCGTGGAGTTTATGTTGGCTTTCTCTTTATACAGTACCTCAGCTCAGAAGAAAAAGGAACGAACTGGATTTTGAGATGATGTCAATTCCTCGATCATTTAATCCCAACATTTCTAATCTTAAAAAAGCCCAGAAGGCCACTGAAGCTCTTCTTATTTGGGGGGAGAGGAGTAACACATGCTTCCTTTATCTGCCAATGTCATCTTCCCCTCCTTTTTAAAATCTAATCTGTTTCTATTGTTCCTTGTATCAACCCTATACCAGAGTTTACTAACGCTTGAAGCGAAAAATAAAAAGTGAAGAAGAAAAAAAATGACTTTTATCTAAGCCATTTATCATTTATAATGACCTGTGATTATTTATATATTTGTTTTGCTGGGCCAAGGATTGTCCTGCGATTATAGGCTACCACATAATTTCATGGTTGGGTTAAATGCTTGTTTTACTCAAATCATCAAGAATGCCATTTTATAAGACAGCAGAAATGCAGTTCCTCCCAAACTTGCAAACCATTTCCCCAAAATATCAGCTTCTAAGCTGTTTCTTCCCAGTTCTTTCTGCATATTTGATTTCTCGTTGCAAACATCTCAGCTGAGACTGGAATTCATAGCATCTCTCCAAAGTTTCTTCAGTAACATTCATTAAGCTAGTCTTTTGTCTCATCCTGTAGATTGTTAATGAAGCTGTTAACTAACACTGGAGCTTCTTTGATTCCTGGGGCAGGGCTCCCAGCCACCTCTGTAATGTGACACATCTCCTTGATCCTTGGTATCTCTTTCACCATCCCTCAGCTTTCAGCCAGTATAGAATGCTGGAGTCCAAATCCAATCCAATTTGAATTCATTTGCCAAGTAAGACTTTATTAGATACGGTATTAAGTGCTTTACCAAAATTAGGTTATGTTACATCTTCATTTTCTCTCTCTGTTTTATTAATCATGCAATTCCCACTCCCTTTCAAAAAAGAAAAGAAAAAAAAAAAAAAAGCAATTAGGTTTGCCCAGCTTGATTCAGTCTTAAAATCCAGTCTGTGTATTGCCCCTGGTTTCATTATAATCTAAATGCTTACAGATGCTAACTGTCAGACTCCCTCCTCTTGCTTCTCTGTGAAATCAGTGCCACATCATCTTCTATCAAGACTTCCTACCTCCTTAGGCCTCAGTTGTTGTAGACCAAATATCCCACCGGATTAATGATGCTTGGAGCTGGAAGTCTCCCTGGAGGCATCAAATAATGTGGTTTTCAAACTGCTTTTCATGAAGCCGTGTTTCCCCAGTGATGCCTTAGGGACCACTAGGGAATGATAAGGGGAAAGCCCAGAGGGCAGGGCACCTCATTCCTGCTTTACTGAAAGTAATACCGTTTTCAAATGCCTTATGTATTAGAGTTCCATGGAGAGCCACCACTGGTCCATATGACACCTTTTTGACAGAAAAACTCACCCTTCTTCTGGGCGAACAACGGGTCCTGCAATAGGGCAGCCATGGTTTTGTATAACTTCATTTTGAAAAAGGGGTTCTTCTGGTAAAAATTAAGTTGGGAACCCCCTAACCTAGGCTAACCTCTTATGTTACCCAAGGCAAAACAAAAATCGACAAGACAGACTTTTCGCCATTCCAGAGCAAGGCAGTGTGTTCAGTTCCTTCTGTCTTGAGGATGCTGCATTTTTTGTTATTTTCAATGGGCAGGCACTCCTGCCTTGACCACAGATTCATGCTAACGAAGTCATTCAACAAATATTTATTAAGCACTCACAAAGTTCATGCTCTTCTGGAGCTTGCATTCTACAGGAAGAAGACAAATGATAAAAAGAATAAAATCATACTTGTATGAAATACCAAGTGATGAAAGGCAATACAAAGAAAAAGAAAGCAAGACGAGTGGACAGAGAGTGAAGGAAAGGGGCGCTACTATAGGTATCACATAAAATAGTAATCTCTGGGAGTGGGAAGAAGTGCTCTTATTTTGGTATCTTCTGTGCTACAAAACTAGAAACAAAAAGCATATTTTTCCTTTATGCTTATTATTCAGAATATACTTAATAATGTCAATAATAAAATATCTCTCAAATATATAATAATTTTATTCATTCAATAAGTGTTACTGCATAGACATTGAAAGAGATACTTGCAAATGAATAAAATGTGTAATAAAAACGTATTTCCTGCCCTCAAGGAACTTGAAGTCTAGTGAGATAGGATATTTATTTAGATGTTATTGTTGTTAGGTGCCTTCCAGTTGATCCTGACTCATAGTGACCTGACATAGAATAGAACAAGGTACAACCCAGCCTTCAGTCATCCTCACAATTGTTGCTGTTTGAGCTCGTAAATGTAGCCACTGTGTCAGTCCATCTTGTTGAGGGTCTTCCTCTTTTTCGCTGACCCTTTACTTTACCAAGCATGATGTCCTTCTCCAGGGACTTGTCCCTCCTGATAACGTGCCCAAATTATATGAGACAAAGTCTTGCCATCCTAGCTTCTAGTGAACATTCTGGCTCTGCTTCTTCCAAGATAGATTTGTTCATTCTTCTGAAAGACCATGGTATGTTCAATATTCTTCGCCAACACCGTAATTCACAGGCATCAATTCTTTTTTGGTCTTCTCTATTCATTGTCCAGCTTTCTCATGCATATGAGACGATTGAAAATACCATGGCTTAGGTCAAAAAAAAAAATTTTTTTTTTTTTTAGGTCAGGTGCACCTCAGTCCTCAAAGTGTCATCTTTGCTTTTCAACACTTTAAAGAGGCATTTGCAGCAAATTTGCCCAATGCAATATGTCATTTGATTTCTTTACTGCTGCTTCCATGGGCATTGATTGGGGATCTGACTCAAATGAAATCCTTGACAACTTTAATATTTTCTCCATTTATCATGATGTTGCTTATTGGTCCAGTTGTGAGGATTTTTGTTTTCTTTATGTTGAGGTGCAATCTGTATGGAAGGCTGTAGTCTTTGATCTTCATCAGTAAGTGCTTCAAGTCCTCTTCATTTTCAGTAAGCAAGGTTGTTTCATCTGCATAATGCAGGTCGTTAATGAATCTTCCTCCAACCCTGATGCCCTGTTCTTCTTCATACAGCCCAGCTTCTTGGATTATTTGCTCAGCATACAGATTGAATAAGTATTCACATTTCTTGATTTTAAACCACGCGGTGTCTGCTTGTTCTGTTCAAAACTGATCTATGTACAGTTTCCTCATGAGCACAATTAAGTGTTCTGGAATTCCCATTCTTTGCAATGTTATCTGTAATTTGTTATGCTCCACATACATCCTCTAATCTTGATTCCCTGTTCTCCATACAGTCCAGCTTCTCAGATTATTTATTCAGCATATAGACTGAAACTGTATGGTGAAACGATACAACCCTGACACACAGCTTTCCTGACTTTAAACCATGCAGTATCCACTTGTGTTCAAACGACTGCCTCTTGTTCTATATACAGGTTCCTCATGAGCACAGTTAATGTTCTGGAATTCTCATACTTTACAACGTTATCCATAATTTGTTGTGATCCACACAGTTGAGTGCCTTTACGTAGCCAATACAACACAGGTAAACATCCTTCTGGTATTCTCTGCTTTCAGCCGGGATCCATCTGACATCAGCAATGATATCACTCGTTCCATGTCCTCTTCTGAATCCAGCTTAACTTCCAGCAGCTCCCTGTGGGTGTTTGCTGCAACTGCTTTTGTATGATCTTCAGCAAAATTTTGCTTGCATGTGGTATTAATGATACTATTCTATAGTTTCTGCATTCTGTTGAATCACCTTTCTTTGGAATGAGCACAAATATGGATCTCTTCCAGTTGGTTGGCCAGGTAGCTGTCTTCCAAATTTCTTGGCATAGATGAGTGAGCATTTCTAGTGCTGTATCCCTTTGTGGAAACATCTCAGTTGGTACTCTGTCAATTCTTGGAGTCTTGTTTTTTGCTGTTCCCTTTGGCAAAAGCTTGGACTTCGTCCTTCAGTACCATTGTTCCTTGATCATATTCTACCTCGTGAAATGGTTGAATGTTAACCAATTCTTTTTGGTACAGTGACTCTGTGTATTTCTTGCATCTTCTTTTGATGTTTCCTGAATCATTCAGTATTTTCCCTGTGGAATCCTTCGATATTACATCTCAAGGCTTGAATTTTTTTTTCATTTCTTTCAACTTGAGGAATGCGCAGCACATTCTTCCTTTTTGGTTTTCTAATTAGGTCTTTGTCCATTTCATTATAATGCTTTGTCTTCTCAAGCCACCCTTTGAAATCTTCTGTTCAGCTCTTTTACTTCATTTTTTCTTCTGTTCCCTTCCTTTTAGGTACTCGACATTCAAGAGCAAGTGTCAGTGCCTTCTGACATCCTTTTTTTTTTTCTTTTTCTTGTCTTTTTTAATGACCTCTTGCTTTCTTCATTTGTAATATCCTTGAGGTCATTCTACAACTCATCTGGCCTTCAGTCATTAGTGTTCAATGCATCAAATCTATTCTTAAGATGGTCTCTAAATGCAGGTGGGACATACTCAAGGTGGCACTTTGGCTCTTGTGGACTTGTTTTAATTTTCTTCGGCTTTAACTTGAACTTGCACATGAGGAATTGATAGTCTGTTCTGCATTCAACCTCTTGCCTTGTTCTGACTGATGATATTGAGCTTTTCCATTGTCTCTTTTCCACAGATGTAGTTGATTTGATTCCTGTATTTTCCATGAGGTGAGGCCTGCATGTATAAGAATAATAAAATCACTGTTTATGTTGTCGAAAAAAGATATTTGTGATGAAGAAGTCATTGGTATTGCAATATTCTATCATGCGATCTCCAGCATTGTTTCTATCACCAGGGCCATATTGTCCAGCTACCAATCCTTCTTCTTTGTTTCCAACTTTGACATTACAAACACTGGTAATTATCAATGCATCTTGATTGCATGTCTGATCAATTTCAGACTGCAGAAGTTGGTAAAAATCAATTTCCTCATCTTTGGCATTAGAAATTAGTGTGTAGGTTTGATAATAGTCGTACTAACTGGTCTTCCTTGTAAGCATGTGGATATTATTCCGTCACTGACAGGACTGTACTTCAGGATAGATCTTGAAATGTTGTTTTTGATGATGAGCATGACACCATTCCTCTTCAATTTGTCATTGCTGGCATAGTAGATCTCATGATTGTCTGATTCAAAATGGCCAATACCAGTCCATTTGAGCTCACTAATCCCTGAAATATTGATCTTTATGTGGTCCATTTCATTTTTGATGACTTCTAACTTTCCTAGGTTCGTACTTTGTACATTCCATGTTCCTATTATTAATGGATGTTCACAGCTGTTTCTACTCATTTTGATCCATGCCACCTCAGCAAATGAAGGTCCCCAAAACTTGACTCTGTCCATGTCATTAAGGTAGACTCTACTTTGAGGAGGCAGCTCTTCCCCAGTTATATTTTGAGTGCCTTCCAACATGAGGGGCTTATCTCCTGGCACTATATCTAACAATGTTGGTATAGTGCCAACACATTGGTATATGCACCAAGTGTCTTTCAGTTTGTCATGCTGTGATGGCTTCATGTTGCTGTGATACGGGAAGCTATGCCACTGGTATTTCAAATGCCACCATGGTCACCGATGGCAGACAGGTTTCAGTGGAGCTTCCGGACTTAGAGTAGGAAGAAGGACCTGGTGGTCTACTTCTGAAAAAAGTTGGCCCCGTGAAAACCTTATGAATAGCAACAGAATACTGTCTGGATTAGTGCCAGAAGAGGAGATATTTATTTAATTAAGTATAAAATATTTCAGAAGTAAATAATTGTTCAAAGGTCTTTCAGTGATGAATGATTAATTGCAACTAGCAAGAGATGGTGAGAAGAGGGAAGTTTTATTTAATAATATTCAACAAATATTTGTGTGCTTGTACTTAATAAGTGAGAAAGGATCATTTAAGCATCAAAGATGTTCTTATCTGGATTTCAATAGGAGGTCAGGGAGAGAAGGAATAGCAGAAACATAAAAGCTAGTTTGAAAAATAGAACAATTTGAGGAGTTAGAAATGTGCAGTGTGTGGAAAGTGAGACCTTGGAGGCCTTGAGTGTCATGCTAAGGGGTCTTGGATTTATTCCATAGGTAATGGGGGGGGGAAGGAAGGATTTGATAAGAAGAATGACATAGTTCTAAAGGAGACTTGAGGTGGTTCTTGACATTACCATCATTTTGTCTAGGTACTCTATAGGCACTCAGTAAACTGTTCTACCACTGGCCTCATCAGCAGTAGGTTTGTGAAGAGTATAAGTTGCAGCCTGTAGCCAAGTGATGAATATGGAGGGTAGACTCTGATTTATTTCAAGAGAAGGCATGGTGCTGAAGCTTAGCACCTCCCAAACTTTAATAATCACTTGTAGATCTTGTTAAAATGCAGGTTCTGATTTGGTAAATCTGGAGTGAGGTTGAAATTCTGCATTTCTAGCAAGCATCTGGGGGATGGTGATGCTGCTGGTCCATTGTCTATATTTTGAGTAGCAAAGGATTAGAATTACTGATGCTTTAATTTTTACAAGATGGGTAGGATGGGGCCTGAAATTCTGTAGAGGTAAAGGGAACTCCTGAGTTATGATCTGAGGTGTAACAAAAATTGCCTCTGACATCTGTTTGGAAGAAGTGGTTCTTAGAATTTTTTTGTGCCTCACAATCACCTGGAGAGCATATAAAATGTAGAGGCGCATGTCCAGAGATTGCGACTTAGTACGTTTGGTTTAAGGCCCAGGACTCTGTGTTAACAGTAGTAATCCTAGGTGATTCTCATGTAGATCTAAGACCACCCCTTGAGAAACACTGGGTAGAGTTTTAAAGGCCCTGGAAAAATGTCAAATGTTCTTTTTGGGAAAAGTCCTTGAGTCAACTACAAACACATTTTCTGAAAAACAAAAACCTAGAAGGGTGTGAAAATAAATTTTGGCTACTTTAGAGTTTGGCTGAGGATGAGGAAATATATAAACCACTTGCTGTTGCATTGATGCCAACTCATGGCAACCCCGTGTGTGTCAGAGTAGAACTGTGCACCGTAGAGTTTTCAATGGCTGATTTTTTCAGAAGTAGACCACCAAGCCATATGGAAAAAATTTCTAACCAGACTGAACAGGGGCTAGGAATAGCCCATAAGGCCTGTGCATAAATAAAGTGTCTGGCTGTCCTGGCCATAGTATTTAGGATTAGATCTAGCTGTTTAATCAAAAATGTCTGAAATAACAGTAGCTACACTCACACATATTTTTATATATATATATATATTTTTTTTTATATACATAGTAGTCTCTCTTTTTTTTTTTCTGTCAGTAAGTCATGTAGGTCTTGTGTGGTGATGCTAGAAAACTGTTAGGGATAGAGACTCCATCTATCGTTAGAATATTGCCTCTTGGTCGAATATTGCTGCTAGAGAACCAGCTATCACATCTACGTTGTCAGTAAGAGGGAGAAAGGACTGAAGAAGGGCATACATTTTTCCTTTTAAGAAGACTTTCTAGAAGATCCACATAGCATTTTCTTTTACATTTTAATGACTGTAATTTATTCAAATAGCCAATTTAGCTGGTATATGAGATTTTAGCCCCCCTATATATATGCCAGTATTCTCAAATAGGAGCCCTGGTGGTGCAATGGTTAAGAGCTCGGCTGCTAACCAAAAGGTCAGCAGTTCGAATCCACCAGACGCTCTTTGGAAACCCTATGAGGCAGTTGTACTCTGTCCTATAGGGTTCTATGAGTCAGAATGGACTTAATGACAATGGGTTTGATTTTTTTTTTTTTTTTTTTGGATTGTCATATAAAACATGGGTGTTCTTTTACAAAGGAAACAGGGAGAGTGAACACTGGGAGGTAGTTAGAAGAATCTGCTAAGGATGCCAGGGTAGTACTTAAGGGAAGGAAAGGAGGTCCTTAATGGAATGAGCTATGATGGAACAATAGACAAAAGCAGGGGTTCTGGAGCTCGTTTTGCAATCATTCTGGCCTTCATTCATTTATTCAAAAAATGCTGATGGAACCTTTTAGGATGCCAAACACTACACTGTTTGTTGATACAATCATGTATAAGTTACAGACCCAGTCATTAAGAAATTTAATTTCTAGTGAGAGTTACTGATAGTTTTACAGGCTACATTAGTGCTAAACATGGGTGCTAAGCTGGCCCATGGAAATGACATCCAACCTTATTCTAGAAATCAAGGAAGAGATCCTAGGTGAGGCGAGGGCTACACTGAGAGCTGAAGGGTGAGCAGAAAGTAGAAGTGTGTGTGTGCACACATATGCATGTGTGTGCACACAGGCATACTTGAGAGAGTATTTCAGGTACGGGGAAGTCCTTTGCCCTAAGGAGGGAAAGATGTTAATGGGATCCAGTATGACAAGCTGCAAAGAAAGTTGGGCAGATCCTAAACTGCAATATATATGTACATTTGGATCAAATGGTAAGCCAGTGAGTGTGTTATGAGCATGTACACATGTGCACATTCTCATGTATGCGCTTTCAGAGAAAAGTGAGGTTGAGTTGAGGGTGAAGATGAAAGAAGCAGTTATTTACAGCACCATGTAACCAATTGTATATTCAGTATTTCTCTATACAGAATAAAAAATTTAGGTCATAAAGAATTTTTTTTTTCCACATGTAAGGGATCATGGTACTATGGTTGTGACAGAACAGTAAGGTGTGGGGCTAGAGGTGGGGCAAAGTCAAACTCTTTAATCTTGTGCATTTTACCTGCGTGTGTATATAAAGGCTGGAGTCATTCTTCTGGGGTTTGTTTTTCAAAAATAGAATTTTACATTCAAAAAGGCAGAAAGAACCATTGAAATCAAGGATTTTTTTTTTTTTTTTTAAGATATCAGATTTGAAAAGTTAAAAATTTGGTGGAAATTGCTTTAGTCATGCAGTCTCTCTGACCCACCATAGCAGATCCATTACAAATCCTAGAAAACCAATATGGAACTTTAACAGCCAAATAAAACTTATCCACAACCCCAAAGGTGCTGTCATCATTAAGAAGTTTTTGTCTCTCCTAACGGAGTTTGATGGTCTTAGTTTATCAGCAACCTTTGAATTGAATTAATAACATGAAACTAATTAATCCTGGTATACCCTAGCAATCCACTTAGAAGCGGCATGCGAAATTCAATTAAGTCCCTTTGCCTGTTATGAAGGATGCACACTCGAGAAGCTTTGGTTTACAGCTGAGAATTAGGTAACAAAAAGAAAGAGCTTGTCTTGTTTTTCAAACCCAACTTTTGAAATTAGACAATGGGTTTTAGAATTCTCCCTCGACTGAGAGAGTGGGACTCTAAAAGGCCAGAACAAAAACCCTCCCTGAGCTAATCAGCCCTTTCCTCGCTAGCCTTTCCTTAGATCAGAGGAGAAAGATGGTGGAATGTGCCTCTCCCTCTCTGGCCCTGGTTTGTCACCAGAATCTTATAGCTCAGGCTCTTTCTTGAACGCTTTTTGCACACTCTTCTTTTCCTGGCTTCTGGCATGCTCTGTGCTGTCAGTCTTATTGATTAAAACCCTTGGCGGATTTTAAGACCTCCTAGCCCTGTATTGTCACAGATCTACTTAAAATGGATTCTCTCTTTGCCAGACCTGCATTTCTCAGTTGGTAGGGCAGATGCAAAGCAGGTGGTACAGAGATTTCAAATAGAAGCTGTTTCTTGTTAACGGGGCTAAATGGCAGCATTATAACTTCTTTTGTTTTCTTACCTCTTTACATTTTTACTTATCTAAAAAAAAAAAACTGTATACCTCTGAGTGTATACAGTAAATTCAAATAAATAGAAGTTATTAATGTTAATAAAAGAGTATTTGGCAGTGATAACAATCTAAAACTTTGAATATCTGAGACACAGCATGAGAAAGACATGATAATGTAGCATAAGATCGGAAATGTATTGTTGTATGTACTCTTGGTTGTTTCTCCCATATTTATTTTCCCCTTCCCAACAGTCCTTGACATTTGAAAAAAATTTGTGGATTTTGGCGAATTTTGCCTCCAAGGTTTGGAACTCATGACCTCGCAGGAGTCCCTCAGAGCCTGGGTTCCCCTGGCTATATTAATTGGAGCAGGGGCCAGCAGTGATCTAAGCGGGTTCTATCAGATTGCCCCTCAGGACTTTTGTTGGAAGTGCTGGAATAAAGGCCTTTACCCTTTTTCTAGATGATACGGTGTACGGATAGCAGGCCCAGAAGTGCTGCAGCCATTTTTTGCCACCAAGAGGGTGGCTTTGTCTGAGGACAAAGCTGACACATTGAAGAATTCAGAGACAGCAGTTTGCAGAGAACTGAAGCTAGAATTCTAAGGCTGTCTTGAACCTCTGGATCAAACTATACCTGAAGCCTGGACTCTGCTGGCTTTTTCAGCTTGATCGAACAATATATTTTTTAAAAATGGTTAAGCCAGTTAGAGTTGGGTTTTATGTTACTTGAAATGGATAACATTTTAACTGTATGTGTTAGCTTTTGCTGCACATCAAAATACCCCAAACTCAGTGACTTATTAAAAATATGTACAATAATTTATTAATATAACAGCATGCCTGTGGATTGGCTGAGGTCAGTTGATCTAGGCTTAGCTTTACTGTGTCTCTTTGCTGATATCTTCTAGGCCTTCTCAGGAGCTAACAGGTCAGTTAGCTTGTCCATTCTTTTGAGGATTAACTGAGATTGGGTGGTACAAATGGTTAATGTGCTTGGCTGTTAACCAAAAGGTTGGGGTCCAAGTTCACCCAGAGGTGCCTTGAAAAAGGCCTGGTAATCTACTTCTGAAAAATCAGCCATTGAAAATCCTGTGAAGTACATTTCTACTCTGACACACATGGAGTAACCCTTAGTTGGAATCAACTCGACAGAAGCTGGTTGGGTTTTATGATTGAGTTTGAGTTGGGTTAAGGCAGCATACCTGGGACATCTTCATTCCATGTGTCTCTCGGTCTCTTGGGACTAGCTTTTTTTCACATTATAGTGAAGGCACAAGAATGTAAACAGAAACACGCCCAGTGTCTTGAGGACTAAGCTCGGAACTGACCCATTCTATTGGCTGAAGTATATCACATGACCAAAACCAAAATCAAGAGCTGAAGAAATATACTTGACCCCTTTGGAGAGGAAGTGAAAAGTCACATGATAAAGGGCAGAGAAGGAGGGAAGTGTGAAAAACGGGGCTCTCTAATACAGTCTGTCACAGTAACTGACATGTGACCCAGCCACCAACAACTTAGTGTTATCTTGACAGTTTTAGATAGTTAGGAAGCTGGGTGGAAAACTATATAGGGGTTGTTTGTACCAGATGTGGCAACCATTTGAAACCTAACTTAGATTAGCTTATCCATACACACATTTGAGTTGATTCTTTTTTCCAGTGGAGAAGCAAAATTTAATGTTGAATTATGCTTTGGTTTTGATCGCTGTTCAAACATGAATTAATCATACTCTAGGTTTAAAATATTTATTTTCCCTGCATATACTATTGATTTAATGACTTTAAAACCCAAACATTTCTTTGTAGAAATGATGCTTGTATGTATTTATGGAACTAACATTGCTCCTTTATGTGTGAACATGTTTAATTTATTTTACTGGGAAAAGGCACAGTAAAAACCTTGGAACTTTTCACCTTCCTCATTTAGTATAGACTTGGATATACTGTTATGAGTATAAAATTAACAACAACAATAATAATAGCTAATATTAGAGGAGCCCTGGTTGCACAGTGGTTAAGAGCGGTGGCTGCTAACCAAAAGGTTGGCAGTTCGAATCCATCAGCCACTCCTTGGAAACCGTATGGGGCAGTTCTACTCTGTTCTGTAGGGTCATTAAGAGTCAAAACCGACTCAATGGCAATGGGTTTGTTTGTTGGTTTTTGGTTTTAATCTTATATAGTGCTTCATATGGGCTACACACTAGCCTAAAGTGCAATACATAAATTACCTAATTAAATCTTACTACAACCTTATATCACTGTGTGTCTGTCAGTTTGTCATACTGTGGTGGATTTCATGTTCCTGTGAAACTGAAAGATTCGACACCAGTATTTCAAATACCAGCAGGGTCACCCTTGGTGGACAGGTTTCAGCGGAGCTTCCACACTAAGGCAGAATAGGAAGAAGGACCTCGCAGTCCACTTCTGAAAAATTGGCCAGTGAAAACCTTATGAATACCAGTGGAACACTGTCTGATATAGTACTGGAAGATGAGAACCTCAGGTTGGAAGGTGTCATGGATTGAATTATGTTCCCCCAGAAATGTGTGTATCAGTTTGACTGGGCCATGATTCCCAGTTTTGTGTGGTTATCCTCCATTTTGTGATTGTAATTTTATGTTAAAGAGTATTAGGGAGGGATTGTAACATCTTATTAAAGACATATCCATGATCCAACGTAAAGGGAGTTTCCCTGGGGTGTGGCCTGTACCACCTTTTATCTTACAAGAGATAAAAGGAAAGTGAAGCAAGCAGAGACTGGGGGACTTCATACCACCAAGAAAGTAGTTCAGGGAGCAGAGCGTGTCCTTTGGACCTGAGGTTCCTCCACTGAGATGCTTTCAGGCCAAGAGAAGACTGATGCATCACAAGAACCTTCCTCCGGAACCAACAGAGAGAGAAAGCCTTTCCCTGGAGCCGGCACCCTGAATTCAGACTTCTAGCCTACTGGACTGTGAGAGAATAAACTTCTCTTTGTTAAAGCCATCCACTTGTGGTATTTCTGTTATAGCAGAACTAGATGACTAAGACAGAAGGCATTTGAAATATGACCTGGGAAGAGATGACTCCTCGAAGTAGAATCTACCTTAATAACATGGGTGGAGGCAAGCTTTCAGGACCTTCATTTGCTGATGTGGCATGACTCAAAATGAGAAGAAACAACTGCAAACAACCATTAACAATCAGAATGTGGAATGTGTGAAGTATGAATCTAGGAAAATCGGAAATCATCAAAAATAAAATGGAATGCATAAAGACTAATATCCTAGGCATTAGTGAACAGAAATGGACTGGTACTGGCCACTTTGAGTCAGACAATCATATGATCTACTATGCCAGGAATGACAATTTGAACAAGAATGACACCACATTTCATTGTCAGAAAGAACATTTCAAGATCTATCCTGAAGTACAATGCTATCAGTGATAGGATAATATCTGTATGCCTACAAGGAAGACCAGTTAATATGACCATTATTCAAATTCACACACCAACCACTAAGTTAATGCCAAAGATATGGAAACTGAAGATTACTACCAACTTCTGCTGTCTGAAGTTGATCAGACATGCAGTCAAGATGCATTGATAGTTACTGGTGATTGGAAAGCAAAGCTGGAAATGAAGAAGAAGGATCAGTAGTTGGAAAATATGGCCTTGGTGATAGAAACGACACTGGAGATTGCATGATAGAATTTTTAGCAAGACCAATAACTTCTTCATTGCAAATAACTTTTTTCAACAACATAAACAGTGACTATACACATGGACCTCACTGATGGAAAATACAGGAATCAAATCAGCTACATCTGTAAAAAGACATGATGGAAAAGTCAATATCAGTCAGAACAGGGCCAGGGGGTGACTGCAGAACAGACCATTAGTTGCTCATATGCAAGTTCAAGTTGAAGCTGAAGAAAATTAAACAAGTCCACGAGAGCCAAAATATGACCTTGAATATATACCACCCGAATTTGAAAACCATCTCAAGAATAGATTTGATACATGGAACACTAATGACTGAATACCAGACAAGTTGTGGGAAGACATCAAAGACATCATATATGACGAATGCAAAGGTCATTAAAAAGATATTAAGAAAGAAAAGTCCAAAATGGATGTCAGAAGAGACTCTGAAGCTTTCTCTTGACTGTAGAGTAGCTAAAGCAAATGGAAGAAACGATGAAGTAAAAGAGCTGAACAGAAGATTTCAAAGGACAGCTCGAGAAGACAAAGTATTATAATTAAATGTGCAAAAACCTGGAGTTAGAAAACCAAAAGGGAAGAACACGCTTGGCATTTCTCAAGCTGAAAGAACTGAAGAAAAAAATTTAAGCCTTGAGTTGTAATACTGAAGGATTCTATGGGCAAAATATTGAATGATGTAGGAAGCATCAAAAGCAGATGGAAGGAATACACAGAGTCACTGTCTCAGAAAGAACTGATCGATGTTCCACCATCTCAGGAGGTAGCATATGATCAAGAACTGAAGGTATTGAAGGAAGAAATGCAAGTTGCACTGAAGGCATTGGCAAAAAACGAGGCTTCAGGAATTAACGGAATAACAATTGAGATGTTTCAACAAATGGCTGCAGTGCTGGAAATGCCAAGAAATTTGGAAAACAGCTACCTGGCCAACCACAGGAAGAGATCCATATTTACCCACTTCAAAAAGAGATGATCAAACAGAACGTGGAAATTTCCAAACAATATCATTAATATCACACTCAAGTAAAATTTTGCTGAAGATCGTTCAAAAGCAGCTACAACAGTACATTGACAGGGAACTGTCAGAAATTCAAACTGGATTCAGAAAAAGACTTAGAATGAGGGATATCATTGTTGATATCAGATGGATCCTGGCCGAAAGCAGAGAATACCAGAAAGATGTTTACCTGTGTTTCATTGACTATGCAAAGGCATTCGACCGTGTGGATCATAATAAATTATGGATAACATTGCAAAGTATAGGAATTCCAGAACACTTAATTGTGCTCAGGAGGAACCTGTACATAGACCAAGAGACAGTTGTTCAAACAGAGAAGGGGATACTGCCTGGCTTAAAATCAAGAAAGGTGCTTGCCAAAGTTGTGTCCTTCCTCCATACTTATTCAATCTGTATGCTAAGCAAATAATCC
This sequence comes from Loxodonta africana, assembly GCF_030014295.1. Lineage (NCBI taxonomy): Eukaryota > Metazoa > Chordata > Mammalia > Proboscidea > Elephantidae > Loxodonta > Loxodonta africana. The sequence continues at coordinate 34,341,616 of NC_087345.1, read as the reverse complement.
AAGAAGTTGAACTATTTGAAGAAGACTGTGGCCTCAGGGTTGGAGGAAAACTTACTAACAACCTGCAATATGCAGATGACAACCTTGGTAGCTGAAAGTGAAGAGGACTTGAAGCACTTACTGGTGATAAAGGTGAAAGACTACAGCCTTCAGTATGGATTACACCTCAACATAAAGAAAACAAAAGTCCTCAGAACTGGACCAATAAGCAACATCATGATAAATGGAGAACAGACTGACATTGTCAACGATTTCATCTTACTTGGATCCACAATCAATGCCCATGGAAGTCTGGAAATCAGACGACATATTGCATTGGAGAAATCTGATGCAAAAGATTTCTTTGAAGTGTTAAAAAGCAAAGATGTCACTTTGAGGACCAAGGTGTGACTGAGCCAAGCCATGATATTTTCAGTCAGCTCATATGCATGGGGAAGCTGGACAATGAATAAGGAAGACTAAAGAAAAATTGATGCTTTTAAATTATGGGGTTGGTAAAGAATACTGAAAATACCATAGACTGCCAGAAAAAGGAACAAGTCTGTCTTGGAAGAAATATAGCCAGAGTGCTCCTTGGAAGCGTAGATGGTGAGACTTCACCTCATGTACTTTGGACATGTTATGAAAGGTCCATTCTTTGGAGAAAGACATCATGCTTGGTAAGGCAGAGAGTCATCAAAAAAGTAAAAGACCGTTGATGAGATGGATTGACACAGTGGCTGCAACAATTGTGAAGGTGGTGCAGGACTGGGCAGTGTTTCATTCTGTTGTACATAGGGTCACTGTGAGTCGGAACAACAAAACAATCTGATAAAGCACTATTATCATCCCCACTGTAGAGACAAGGTAACTGAGGTGCAAAGGCAGATTCTGATGTATGGCACAGTCTTCCTCCAGATTTCGTGATCTAATATGTTAAAATATGTTTGCAGTTCCATCATTGTGCTGTACCACGCTATGATATTACTTTGTATTCATATTATTGTCTTTCCGGGCTGTGGATGCCTGGAGTTTAGGCATGGTTTTATTAATTTGTATATCCCCAATGCCTCGCACAGTGTCTCGTACATGATAAATAATCATTGAAGGTTGTTGACATTCTTTGGATGCAGAAATACATTTTACCTATAAATATAATTATTCTAATCTCTAATTCACTTATATTCTCGTTTGCCTTCCTACCCTGATATATGCTTAGTCTTGAGTCATGTATTTCTCATACTTTCTGTGCTATTTTTGTGTGTGAATGCATTTTCTCTCTTTTGTTCTAAAACTATAGCATCCTGAATACTTCAATGGTATCAGTCTGCTATTGACACTAACAGTCAGAAAGTTTCAGGAATACAAATTATAGTGAGAAACTGGTCAAATGTGAAGCTCCTTCTTTTTTGTTTGTTTGTTTCATTTTCTAAGAAAATATAGACATTGGTATAGAAATGAGAGTTCTTTAGTTTAATTAATTATTCATTGATTTTTAAAAACTTAAAAGTAAAATCTTTAGTGAACTGCAATTAACTTCTCTACAATTTGTTGTATCAACAGTAGGATGCTTTTCCTCCAAGACGGTTTTCTGGATTCCATCAGTTAGGTGTGGTCTCTTCTACACTTAACTGCTACAGTATTTTATTCCTTGGCCTTTTCTTTTCCCCTGATGATTTATGCTCTTACATCATCTTCCAGTATCCTTTGGACAGGAACTTAAATTGTATCCCATCCACATTCAGTAACATGCCATATGAAAAGTTTCAAATACTCACAGAGCTAGGGCAGAAATTAGAAATGTCTTGAACAGATCACATTTTTTATCCCATTTAATATTAGGTTCATTGATTAGCTGACTAACACAAATATAAACTTAGAGTTGGCTTCACTTCTTTGACACCATGTTTACATGAATGTTGGCAAATTAGACCTTGGATCAGATACCACCATTAGATTGTGAGCTTCTTGAAAGTTAAGTTTGTATTTATTGACATATCATCAGCACCTAATATGGTATCTGTTTCATAGTAGTTAGCTACAAAAAGATGGATATACGTAGGAATGTATATATGGATGGAAAAAATGATGAAGTAAAAGAGCTGAACAGAAGATTTCAAAGGGCAGCTTGAGAAGACAAAGTATTGTGATGACATGTGCAAAAACCTGGAGATAGAAAAGGAAAGGGGAAGAACACGCCCAGCTTTTCTCAAACTGAAAGAACTGAAGCAAAAATTCCAGGATTTTGTGGGGAAAATACTAAATGACACAGGAAGCATCAAAAGAAGATAGAAGGAATACAAAGAGTCACTATACCAAAAAGAATTTTTTGACATTCAACCATTTCAGGAGGTAACATATGATCAAGAACCGATGGTACTGAAGGAAGAAGTCCAAGCTGCACTGAAGGCATTGGCAAAAAACAAGGCTCTGGCAATTGGTGGAATACCAGTTGAGATGTTTCAACAAATGGATGCAGCACTGGAAGTGCTCATTCATCTGTGCCAAGAAATTTGGAAGACTGACTGAAGGGATGGTGTTTTCAATCGCCTCATATGCATGTGAAAGCTGGACAGTGAATAAGGAAGGCTGAAGAGAAATTGACACCTTTTAATTGTGGCATTGCAAAGAATATTGAATATACCATGGACTGCCAAAAGAATGAACAAATCTGTGTTGAAGAAGTACAACCAGAATGCTCCTTGAAGCAAGAATGGCGAGACTGCGTCTCACATACTTTAGACATGTTGTCAGGAGGGATCAGTTCCTGGAGAAGGACATCATGCTTGGTAAAATAAAGGGTCAGCAAAAAAGAGGAAAGCCCTCAAAGAATCGGATAGACACATTGGCTGCAACAATGAGCTCAAGCATAACAACGATTCTGAGGATAGTACAGGACTGGGCAGTATTTCGTTCTGTTGTGCACAGGGTTGCTGTGAGTCAGAACTGACTCGATGGCACCTGACAACAACATCATGTATGGGTGGATGGATGAATATCTAGAAAATAAAATGACAATTTTTATAAGGTATGTATACCTGTGCTTTCTGATCACAAGGAGTTAAGCACTTACTCGATAGGCTTATGGCAGCTGAAACACTAATGTATTCACTGAAATAAGTCACAATAGTCGTAACACTGATTATTGAAAATCAAGGCAAAGCAAAAAAGTAAAAACTGTGTTTTCCATCTCCCATTTTACAAATTACACTTCCGGTTAAATGTCCTTCAAACATGGGGAGGCAGGGTTCTTGTTTAATCCTACCTTAACTGTCTGTGCTCACAATGTTTTGCTATTCCTTTGAAGGAGATATCATTCTTTCAGACATACATTCTGGTGTGCTTGTTACCAGTCATGCACAGTACTTTGTAACCACATCCTCATGTTTCATTAGGGGGAAAAGATGACATCTGGAAGGGCAGGAGATGACAGAGGTAAAAATATTAACCTGATTGAACTAAGGAAATAATATGTGATCACTTGGAGGTTTGTTGGCAAAACGAGAGTTTCAGAATATTTCTTAGAGCCCTTATCTATAGAACAGTGATAAAATATGCCAGTTACAAGACCACGCTTCCTCTGCATTTCACTGTGGAAGGCTGCGTTTTTAAAGGACTCATTTTTTTGTTCCCTTGATTTTTAGTTCATAATATGTAAGTAGGTGGCTAGATGGAAGAATTGGAAGCGTGCCTTGAACAACTGACTGTCATTTTGCAGCCTCTTGCATGAACTGTTATTAAAAGCAAGTGCCATTATCCTGTACACTTCCTGACAAGGACATTTTGACATTTTCCTGATAAATTATTGATAAGTGCATTGAGAGATATAAAGAACTATGCAAAGACTATTATCTAGCTCTAAGCATCATGTAGTTTATTTATGTCAGTGATCCTCATATTTCTTTATATCATTTAAACTGAAGATTCTGTATGTCTTTATTAGAATTTATGTCTAAGGTGGCCTTTGGGCTTTAGAGGCTTCTATGTGAAGTATTGATTATCATAGATGAGTTCAGGATTTTTTTTACTTAGGTGAATTTTTATTTTTCCCTATCGTAACTTTTTTAGAAATTCTCCCCTACAAACCCCAGGATAAGGGTTATATCAAGAGATATAAAAATGTGATTTCCCATTTTGATTGCTGAAATTCTGGGATCATTGCTATTCCATCCTGTGACCATAGTTAGTAAATTTCCTTCTAGAGCCTTCTTTTTTCTAACCACATTTTAGAGAATATTTTTGAAGAAGTGCCTTTATTTCCTTTTAGAAAACATATTCAATTCTAGAATTTAAACCCACCATACCGGGCCTCAACTTGTGTTTTCTTACTGTAACCTTCCAGGTTCTTAGGTCTTAGATCAAAGATTTGTGTGTCTGTTTGTGTATTTGAATTTTCTCCTTTTACTTCTACAAAGCAGTTGCCTAACTTCTTTTATTACTGTACTATTTCTGTATCTTCTTTTATTGTTGATCTGCCTTCCACAAGCTTTCTTGCTTATAAAGATTCCCTCCCCCTTTTCTTCTAAGATTTTAAGAATTCTTTTAAAAAGATGTAGGAAAACAAAACAAAACAAAACAAAATCTTCTGGAGATTTAATGTAGACAAGAATTTGGTCTATTTAATAAATGCAACCTTTAAAATTGCAGATAAGCTGGGAAAATAAAAAAAGATTGTTTTCTATGATAAAATATTATCCCCCACCTCCTGCCAGATGTATGAGTGGTACAATAAGACAGTGAAAATAAAGTAATCCTTTCTTCTAAATACTGTCATCTTGTTACTGCCATTTTTAGGATGTGGGCTTGGCTGTGACACTCGAAAATAGTCATTATGAGATATGACTATTAGAGAGACAGTGACAAGAACCAGTGAAAAGATTTCGAATGCATCAAGAAAAGCAAAAAAAACCCCAAAACAAAAAACTAAACCCATTGCTATTGAGTTGATTCCGACTCATATTGACTCCATAAGTAAGGACAGAGTAGAACTGCCCTAGGGTTTCCGAGGCTCAAATCCTTAAGGAAGCAGAGTGTCACATCTTCTTCCCATAGAGCTACTGGTGGGTTCGAACTGCTGACCTTTCTTTTAGCAGTCGGATGCTTTAGCCACTGTGCCACCAGGGCTCCTTGTTGTATCAAGGAGGGGGGCTTCTAAAAGCTCTGCTGCTTGTTAAAATAGTCTTTTGTTAAAATGGAAACTCCAGCCATTTCTAAAATAATTGATTGGCAAATAAACAATGAGTGACCTCGCTGAACCAGAAAAAGATTTGTACAGTATCAACAACAAAATTATATCCTTTTAGCTGAATATGTTTTCTTTTCATTGAAATATGGTTGACTCATAATAACACTAATTATGCCTAATTATCATCTCAATTATTTCACCCTAGCAAGAACATTTCATCGTTGTGGTGTTTATCAGTTATCTAATAATAATTTATATTGTTTCTACTTTTTTAAAAGAAAAGTTTCACTGGTTTACACATACTACCATGGTTTGGTGAGATATTGCAAGACCGTTATGGTAGGAGCTTCTGACATCCTCCTCTAACTTCACAAGTGGGAAGGAGAATCAAGACCAATAGCCTAAGGCTGATTCCTATGAGATAGAGGTAAGACATACCTCCTCTCTCCAACCTTTTTACCAATTCTGACACCAACTGTCCCTCCCACCACACTCCTACTTCTCTACTGGGTTCAGTAATTCATTGCAATGGTCACACAGAACTCACAGTTATGGGGTTTATTAGGGAAGTAACAGATTACAATTCAGGTTCAGCAACACTCAGGATACGGTTCTTTGATCAGGACAGCCGCTTCTCAGCCATGCTGGCACGCAGGCCTTTCTCTGGCCCTTGGCCCCTTGGCCCAGCCTCTGCCCTGCTTGGGCAAGAGCTACCTAGCTCTTTTATTTCTGCCAGTAAGTATCCAGAGGCACCCCCCTCCCCACTCCACCAGTAGATCTCGGCCTGAAGATACATAGCTCTAGCTCCATAGGTTGGCAAACCTACTTCTACCAAGTGGCTGGGGCCACCCTACTCTGCCAGCAAGCCTCTGGCCTGAAGGCATTCAGCTTTCTTGCTTTGTGGGCTAGGAAGCCCACTGCACTGTCTCCTGCTGGTCTCCTGCCTCAGCTGTCACCATTTCTCTTCACCTGCTTGTATCTTTTGTGTTACAGCTGTCTTGTTTTCCTGGCTCTAGGAGGTTCTCGTGCAGGGATCCCGGATCCAAAGAGGCACTTCACTCCTGGCTCTTCTTTTTTGGTGGTTGTGAAAGCCTCCCTTCCCACCTCTGGGATGGTTCATTTTAAGCCCAGCAGGATGGCAAAGCTGACCAATCCCTTTGTTAGGGTTCTATACATCTTATTTGCATGGTCCCACCCCCACAAGGGTGCCATGCACATTATTTACATTATTAGCAAGCTATCTAACCCCCTTGATGGGTCAAAAGCACCTCATTTGCATAGTTCCACCCAGTCATTTGGTAGGAGTTATAAAGACTATGGCTAAAAGGGCCATATTAAGTAATTCACTTCACCACAGATAAATAATTATACTTGTCTTCTATTTGATTGTAGGCCTTGGATGAGTTAGAGAGAATACACTTCTCTAAACTCTTCTGTAATTAGTACTATTAGAAAACTAGTTACGTGGCATAACTGGCCTGTTTGGTATGGTCATTTGTGGCTTTACCAGTTAATTGGAGGAGCAGAATTATTTTTTTGTGGGATGAACATGGCCAAGGACCTGAGAGAGAAACAATAATAAGAAGAAAATGTTAGGCTACTGCTATAGTTTCAGAGTTGTTAAAAAGCATAGTTTCAGAGTTGTTAAAAAAACATCGAACTTATAGACCATTAAATGGGAGAACTCCCCTCTAACATCCCTGTCATGTCTTCAGCTAGTCAGCCTTTAACCATCTACAGATGTGAGGAAGAGGAAGTTGTTTGACTGAAACAGCCCCTTTCATCTGTGGAAAGTCCTTCTTAACAGAAATGCTTCCAGCTCTTTGTCCTACCTCTACCTCTTAGGGCCACACAGAACAAATCTAAAAACCTCTTCTAAGTGACAGGCCTTCAATTTTAATAATGATACCTAACATTTGCAGAGCATTTGCTAGCTAACAAAGTGGTTTCATATACATTATCACATTTAATCATATGAGCGGCCTGTGAAATAGGCATAGTTAGCCTCCATTTCACAGAAAATTTCCCTCACGCTGCTGTCTCGCCTTGACCTTTCTCCAACCCTGTCTCACTCTACCTTTAAGTCTTTGAATACCCTTCTGTTTGAGCTGCTGACCTCTAAATTCTTTCCCTTTTGTCTGTTTTTCTTCTAAAAGTACAGCCCTGAGAATTGAACATGCTGCTTCAGGCCTGGTGGTGACTAGCCATGCTTTAACCTATTGTGGTCAAGAAATGTTCTTATAAAGCAATATGATAGTGTATTAGTGTTTTGGTTAATCTTGGTTTGTTCTCCTCTAAAACTTTTAAGACTTAATTATATGACTGCTAAGTCACCTACCCCATCCTATACTCATGAAGAATGATTACTTTTTGGGTTTTGGTTTTAATTCTAGAACAGCAGCTATTTATTCCTGTAGGGTCTTGGATGAATGGACTGAGCACTGCACAAGGGTACAGCTTCCAGAGGAGGCACAGCTTCTATCAGTGGAACCCCCAGATTAAGACAGACTAGGAAGAAAGGCCTGACAATCTACTTCCAAAAATTAACCAGTGAAAACCTTATTGATCACAGAATATTGCCCAAGACACTGATTCATTTACTTTGGATGCATTATAACCTGAGTTCAAGTTCTTGCTCTGCCACTAATTAGCTGTCTTTCCCCACTCAGCAAATGGGAAATGGCAGCTCATCCTTTTGGTACTCAGACCTGGAAACTTGCAGTCAGCCTTGACTGTCATTGTTGCTGTTGTTAGGTGCTGTTGAGTCAGTTGCAACTCATAGCGACCCTATGTGCAACAGAATGAAACACTGCCCAGTCCTACACCATCCTCATAATCATTGTTACGCTTGAGCCCATTGTTGCAGCCACTGTGTCAATCCATCTCATTGAGGGTCTTCCTCTTTTTCACTGACTTTCTACTTTACTAAGCATGATGCCCTTCTCCAGGGACTGATCCCTCCCTATTACATGTCTAAAATATGTGAGATGTAGTTTCGCTATCCTTGCTTCTAACGAGCATTCTGGTTGTACTTCTTCAAAGACAAATTTGTTCATTCTTTTTGGCATTCCATGGTCTGTTCGATATTATTCACCAAAACCATAGTTCAAAGGTATCAATTCTTCTTCAGTCTTCCTTATTCACTGTCCAGCTTTTGCATGCATATGAGACAATTGACAAAACCATGGCTTGGGTCAGGCCCACCTTAGTCTTCAAGGTGACATCTTTGCTTTTTAATATTTTAAAGAGGTCTTCTGCAGCAGATTTGCCCAACGCAATGCATCATTTGATTTCTCGACTGCTGCTTCCATGGGTGTTGATTGTTGATCCAAGTAAAATGAAATCCTTCAGAACTTTAATCTTTTCTCCGTTTATCATAATGTTGCTTATTGGTCCAGTTATGAGGATTTTTGTTTTCATTGCGTTGAGGCATAATCCATACTGAAGGCTGTAGTCTTTGATCTTCATCAGTGAGTGCTGCAAGTCTTTAACCACTCTCTTAAAATTCCTACCAGCTCCACCTTCAAACACGTCTAGGAGCTGATCATTTCTCTCCACCTTCGTCATGACCTCCCAGGTTTAAGTGCCATCGTTCTAGCTTGGATTGTTACAACAGCCTCCTAACTGGTCTCCCCACTTGTACATGTGTCCCTTTTCCATGTATTCTGTATACAGCAGTCAGTGATACTTTTAAATCATGTAAGAGCATGTTAGTCCTATGTTCAGAATTCTTCCAGTGTCACCCATTTCATTCAGAGCAAAAGCTAACATAAGGCCTACAGGGTCCTGCAAAATCTGTCCCTTCTCTCCCACGTCCTTGCCTCTCCCTTTGATTCCACTACACTCCCCTGTGTTTAACTCCATTCTCACTGCCCTGGACTTCTTGTGCTCCTCAAACACACTAAGCACGCTCCTTCAGGGCCTTTCCACTGGTTGCCTCTATACAAATCCCTTCTACCAGATTTCTGTGTGGCATACTCCCTCAGTGCTTTTGAATCTCTGTTCAAGTGTCCCCTTCTGAGAGGGGCCTTCCATGACCACGCTATATAAAATAGCACCCCTCAGTCCTCGGTAGCCTGCCTTATTTTCACCGCCTGTGATGTTACATTCACTACCCATCCGTCAGTTTGTTGTACAGTGGTGGCTTTGCGATTGGTATTTAAAATACCATCAGGATCACCAATGGTAGACAGATTTCAGCAGAGCTTCTTTTTTCCAGACTAAGACAGATTAAGAAGAAAGGGCTGGCAGTCTGTTTCTGAAAATTAGCCAATGAAAACCCTATGGATCACGGCCTATTTCCCAAGACTTTGACTCCTTTACTTTGGATGCATCATTGAGGGGCACTGATCACTGGAGAAGAACATCATATTTGGCAAAGCAGAGGGCCAGTGAAGGTTAGGGAAGCTCTCGGTGAGATGGGTTGACAGAACGGCTGCAATAGTGGACTCAAACATACCAATGATCGTGAAAATGGTGCAGGCCTGGGCAGCATTTTGTTCCGTTATACATGGAGTAGCCATGAGTCAGAGTCAGCTTGATGGCAGCTAACAACAACAAACTCTATACATGTTCACTTGCTTCATTACTTATTGTTTGTCTTTCCCAATTAAAACAGAAGCTCCTTAAGGACAGGCCTGTTTGTTTACTGCTGAATCCCAATATCTAGAATACTGCCTGGCACATTGTTGGCACACAGTAACTATCAAATTAAAAAAATTTAGGCAAATCGTTACATTTATAAGATTTGGTTTTCTTGTTTATAAAAAAAAAGGTGCTGTTATGAGGACTCACAAAATAAGGTTGTAGAAGCCCTTTGTATACCTATATTTTAATGTAGCATTTAGACGTTGGTATTATGTTAAAACATTTTATCTTCCTGGTTCTGCCTTATTGTTCCAGCCTATTCAAATATGCTCAAATCCTAATACCCTAATTCCAGGGTATTCACTGGCTTTCCAAACTCCGAGTCATCAGTAAAACTGATAAACATGTCTTCTATATATTCATCTCAGCTGCTGATTTAAAAGACATATTGAATAGAACAGAACCATGGATACCAGTCTAGTTGGACATCAATGGTTAATTGATTCTGTTTAGGTACACTATTCATCCAGTTATGAATCTCCCTCATTGTACTTCCTTCTTTCTGTTTCTCCGTATTATCCAAAGGATATTATGATATTCTGTTGAGGGTCTTAGAGAAATATAGATATAGCATGCCTATCCCATTTCATTTATTTATTTGTTTATTAATTCACTGACTCATTCAAAAGAATCATTGAATGACTGCCATGCGCCAGGCATTGAGGAGTGGTGGTGAACAAAAGATCCTTAGCCTAATGGAGCTCATTTTCTCATCTCCTGCTCTAGTAACTTGGTTAAGAATAAAAAACGTGTGTTGGGGGAACAGGGTGGAAATGAGATGAGGCCATTGTTCTTGCTGCACATCTTAGCCATAATTCTTCCTTTTCAATGCACTTCAAACCATTCAAATTAGCTGGTCTGTAGTTCATGGACTCCACCTTTCTCCTTACCTTGTTTGAAAACTAGGCACATTTGCTGGCCTCCTGTCATGTAGTATGTATTTAGGTTTCTCTGTTTCTTCAGATCCTGCCTGTGGAGGTTAGGCAATCCCCTTGGAAATTTGTCTTGGGCCCTTGGGATATAGTTTATGCAAGATAGCAGACCCGAAGCCCTTAAGAGAACCTGGATGCTCTTTATTACAGCACTATGATTATTACAAAGAAGACAGTTAATACAACTATTAATCAACTTTATACAGAAACCACTAATGCCAAAGATGAGGAGATTGAAGATCTTTACCAATTTCTGCAGCATGAAATTGATCAAAGATACAATCAAGATGCATTGATAATTAATGGTTGTTGGAATATGAAAGTTGGAAACAAAGAAGGAGGATCTATAACTGGAAAATATGGCCATGGTGATAAGAAACGATGCTGGAGATCATATGATAGGATTTTGCAAGACCCACAACTTCTTCATTGCAAATACCTTTTTCAACAATGTAAAGAGCTACTATACATGTGGACATCACTGAATGGAAAACACAGGAATCAAATACAACTACATCTGTGGAAAGACGCGATAGAAAAGCTTAATATCATCAGTCAGAACAAGGCCAGGGGCTGACTGCAGTGCAGACCATCAATTGCTCATATGCGAGTTTAAGTTGAAGCTGAAGAAAATTAAAACAAGTCCGTGAGAGCCAAAATATAACCTTGAGTATATCCCATCTGGATTTGGAGACCATCTCAAGAATAGCTTTGATGCATTGAATGCTAATGACCGAATACCAGACAAGTTGTGGGTAGACATCAGGGACATCATACATGAAGAAAGCAAAGGTCATGAAAAATAGGGAAGAAAGAAAAGACCAAAATGAATGTCAGAAGAGACTCTGAAACTTGCTCTTGAATGTAGAATTGCTAGAGTGAATGAAAGAAATGATGAAGTCAAAGAGCTGAACAGAAGATTTCAAAGGGAAGCTTGAGAAGACTCAGAATTAGAAAACCAAAAGGGAAGAACATGCTCAGCATTTCTCAAGCTGAAAGAACTGAACAGAAGCTCAAGTTGCAATAATGAAGGATTGATTCTATGGGGAAAATATTAAAGGACAGAGGAAGCATCAAAAGAAGATGGAAGGAATACAGAGAGTCGCTGTACCAGCAAGAACTGGTTGACATTCAGCCATTTTAAGAGGTAGCATATGATCAAGAAGGAAGAAGTCCAAGCTGCACTGAAGGCATTGGTGAAAAACAAGTTTCCAGGAATAGACAGAATACCAACTGAGATGTTTCAACAAATGGATGCAGCACTAGAGGTGTTCACTCATCTGTGCCAGGAATTTGGAAGACAGTTACCTGGCCAACTGATGGGAAAAGATACATATTTTTGTCCATTCCAAAGAAAGATGACCCAACCGAATGGGAAAAGTATTGAACGATATCATTAAGATCACACGCAAGTAAAACTTTGCTGAAGATAATTCAAAAGCAGGTTGCAGCAGTATATCAATAGAGAACTGCCAGAAATTCAAGCCAGATTCAGAAGAGGACTTGGAATGAGGGATATCATTGTTGATGTCAGATGGATCCTGGCTAAAAGCAGAGAATACTAGAGTATGTTTACCTGTCCTTTACTGATTATGCAAAAGTGTTCACATGACTGTGTGGATCGTAACAAATTATAGATAATACTGCAAAGAATGGAAATTTCAGAATGCTTAACTGTACTCCTGAGGAACCTGTACATAGACCAAGAAGCAGTCATTCAAACAGAGCAAGGGGACACTGCATGGTTTAAAATCAAGAAGGGTTTGTGTCAGGGCTGCATCCTTTCACCATACTTATTTAATATGTATGCTGGGCAAATAATCTGAAGAGCTGGGCGATATGAAGAAGCATATGGTCTCAGGATTGTTGGAAGACTCATTAACAACTTGTGATCTGCAGATGACTCAGCCTTGCTTGCTGAAAATGAAAAGGATTTGAAGCACCTACTGATGAAGATCAAAGACTACAGCCTTCAGTATTGATTAGGCCTCAACATAAAGAAAACAAAAATCCTCGCAACTGGACCGATAAGCAATGCCATGCTAAATGGAGAAAATATTGAAGTTTTCAAGGATTTCATATTACCTGGGTCCACAATCAACACCCATGTAAGTAGCATTCTGGAAATAAAACGACATATTGCATTGGGCAAATCGGCTGCAAAAGACCTCTTTAAAATATTCAAAAACAAAAGATGTCACTTTGGGGACTAAGGTGTGCCTGACCCAAGTCATGATATTTTCATTCGCCTTATATGCACTCAAAAGCTGGACAGGGAATAGGGAAGATGAAATAACTGACACCTTTGAATTATGGTGTTGGCAAAGATTATTGAATATACCATGAACTGCCAGGAGAACGTACAAGTCTGTCTTGGAAGAAATAAAGCGAGAGTGCTCCTTGGAAGCAAGGATGGCAAGACTTCATCTCATGTACTTTGGACATGTTATCAGGAGGAACCAGTCCCTGGAGAAGCACCTCATGCTTGATTAAGAAGAGTGTCAGTGACAAAGAGGAAGACCTTAGACAAGACGGTTTGACACAGTGACGGAACAACGGGCTCAAACATAACAACGATTGTGTGAGGATGGCCCAGGATCGAACAGTGATTTGTTATGTTGTACATTGGGACTATGTGAGTTGGAACCCACTCGATGGCACCTAACAACAACAACAATTATTGTGTCATTATTTTTAATCACAACAACCATTGTACAATTTATTCAGCAACTCCACTGGGCTAAATGTTAAAAAAAAAAAAAATTTTTTTAATTCTTGCAAATTTCTCATGAAGAAAGCATTTATCAAAATGCAAGATGCCGGGGAGAGTAAGTGGGAGTAGGGAGTGAGATGTATGTAAACTTATATGTGACAGACTGATTGGATTTGTAAACGTTCACTTGAAGCTTAATAAAAGTTATTAAAAAAAAAAAATGCAAGATGCCAATAATGGGAGTTAAAGTGTGCAAGGGTGAGGGGGACATGGGAACAAGTCCTTTCTGCACAATTTTTCTGAAATCCTAAAACTGCTCTAAAAAAAATGCTGTATTTTAAAAAGAAATTGTTGTACCAACGTGTAAATGGTTGGATACCACTTTCTTGCAAATAGAAGCTTTGCGAATAGTACTGGGTGACACATAGAATGACCTTTGGATGTTATTTGTTGGCAAGTTTGCCATTGTATTAAATGGTAAAAACAACTGATCATACACACACACACACACACAAAACATTTTATCCCTGTTTGAAGATCAAAAAGCTGTGGCAGCGAAGGGCTAAGTAGCCTGCCCAAGTCACAGAGTGAATGATAACCAGAACCAGGGTTCAAACCCAAGGCCTCATATTCCTTCGCCACTGGCCTACCTCCCTCCATTCTTTGTCTTTGATCTCAGAGCTCTTTATCTCCCTCTGGCTACTGTTCATTTTCACTAATCTACGCTGTATCCCTTTCAGTTTGGAAATCCTCCACTTTTACAAAGATGGATTCCCTTTCCTCTTGGTTATCCATCGAATTATACCGCCAGCCCAAGGCAGCAAGCTCCTTATCCCTGTCAACTTCATGTTCTGAATAAAACTGTAAAAGCCTTCTTTGCTGTCCCTCACATTTTTTTTCATCGGCCTCAGTTCACTTGGGGCTTTTGCCTTCCTGAAACAGTTCTTATAAGTCCACGCAACTTTCATCCGGTTAAAAGCCCTTCTTGCCATCCTTTGAATATTTCCATTTTTAAAACTTGAGCTTCTCAGAGGATTGGTGTCTTTAGGCATTTCTTTTCTTCTTGATGGAATTTATTTGCAATTGTATTGTCAGACTTAGTTTTTTTTAAAGAACTTACCACTTTTCTTTTTAGCTTTTTAAAGACTTAGCATCAATAGCCAAAAATATTTTTTATTTATGTACTATATGGCAAATATTGTGTTCAATATAGGAATCTAAAAATCTGGCTGCCCAATCTCTTGAAAGGAGCCCTGGTTGTGCAACAGTTAAAAGCTCAGCTGCTAACCGAAAGGTTGGAGGTTCGAGTCCTCCCAGTGGCTCTGTGGAAGAAAGACCTGGTGATTTGCTGCCATAAAGATTACAGCCTAGAAAACCCTATGGGGCAGTTCTACTCTGTCAGATGGGGTTGCTATGAGTCAGAATTGACTTGGCGGCACCTAACAGCAATAACAGTCTCTTGAGGGAGATCTTACATATATATGGTAATGTGTGTTACCATGCCTATTAAGTAAGTGTCTATATACATTTACTCATTAAGTAGTATAGGATGAGGCGGTGGGAGTATTTGTGGCCTGAGGCAATAGGAGAAGTCTTCACAAAAGAGAAGGGACGTGAAGGATAATAAATAATACTGTAAACCTATTACATCCTCAATATAACTCAATGTATTAAGTATTTATAGTCTCCTCAGGGTTACAGATAAGACAGTGGAGGTACAGAGAGGCCAAGTAAGCTGTCCAAAGACATACAGCTGGTAAACAACTAAGCTTGGATTTGAACCTTGTGAGTATGACTCCTGAGCTCAAGTTGTTAATCACCCAGCTCCTCTGGGAAGCATCTGGATAAAGAGAGAAGAGGAAAGAAGGCCTACCAGATGAGATATGTTTAGGACTTATTTGGAACAACATTGAGAAGAGTTGTTTTGCTGAAGGACTTTTAATTAGAGGAAAAGGATGAGGGGATGATAGCATGATGCCTAAAAAGCCATACTGAAAACCAGTGAACCATGATGTGCTCAGAGGAGACAGCACCAGATCTCACTGGAGCCCAGTTCCAATAACATGTCCACAGTAAAGAAAGGAGAGACTCATTCTGTGAATAAAATAAAAAATTGGAGTAGCAAATGACAGCAAGCAGTGTCAATAGATGCCCCTTGCAACTAATCAAATGCATTCAATGTGAAAAATCATTAGAATACATTTTGACATCTTGGGCCATTCTTGTGTTCACAGACAGCTGTATTGTTAACATTGTCATTGAAAAGGAAAAAAAATGACACATGTAACAGGTAGGAAGAAAGCTATGAGAAAGGTGTGGGATTTCTTAGAAAAATGAAGTTAGAGAAAATTCAAAGAAATACATATCTGTTGCAGTATTCAATTACTAAACACCTGAAATGCAAAAACAGATGACTTGGAATACAGGCTTGCTATATTGTCAGCTGGTGGAACCTACCCAATACTTAGCTCTGTGGAAATAGTACTGCTCTTGTGATATTGCTCATGTTTTTTCATGGAGCGTTAAGCTCCTTTCTAAGGATTTCTAAATACCAAGTTGCTGACTGGGTGTGATTATTAAGAATCAAACAGCCCTGTTCAAAAGTGTAAGGGTTGCAGTCCTGGGAATCTGGCTAACTTCCAGTTGGGTAATTACGTCCAGAAAACCTTGTTGAATCCCCCTTGGAGCTCTAGTTATGAAAGCAATTTATAGGGTGATTTGTAATTGTGCCTGTAGCTAGAAAAACAGTGCAATACATCAAAAAATAAAATAAGTAGTAGCCTCCACTGAGTGGTTGGAAAACAAACCACCATGTCTTCTATGAAAAGATAATGGCCACCCTCTAGTCTCTAATCTTAAGATAAAATGAAAATAATAACTGGTCCATCCAAAATATAATGTAGATGAGTCCTTTCAACTCTTAGTTTTTCAGAATATACTTAACTAAGAAATTATAGCTATTGTCAGATAGTGTCAGGTAACAAGTGTTTGCTTTTACATAGTCTATCCTAAAGATACTGTGTTTTAGGAGACAATTTGGGCCCAAGCCCTCTTTATTTTTGATATAATGAAGAAAAAAAGCTTTTTCTTTTAAAAATTGTATCATTATCATACACTTTGCATTCAATAGATGAGGAGGCACTAATGATGCAAGTAACTTTTCTGTTATTAAAATATTTGGTAATTTACGTAAGTTCCAAACCCAATTACATACCAGAATCACCTGGGAAGTTTAAAGAAGAAACTGTAAATAAGTCTGTTTTCTCAGGCCCCTGCGTGACCTGCTTAATCAGCAATTGAGGCTAGGACTTGGTAATCTGTATCTTTCTAAAGCTCTTTCTGGTGGTTGTGATGTTCAAGTGGATTTGAGAACGTCTGATAAACACTCAGCTTCTGTACAACTGCTTTTCTTATGAACTGAAATTTTTTAAAAAGTATCTTTGATGAAAATGAATGACAGTGACCAGGATTAAATTCCCCTCTGGGGAGAGCCAGGAGCTCTGGGAATTGTGAGTAGGTGCTGGGGAAAAGGACACATGGAAGCACAGCATTCTCTTTTTGGCATAGCTGTAATATTGTTGTCGAAGGCAGATTTTTTTAAAAAGCCTATTTCGTTATTAGACAAAGATCATCAACCATTAAGAAATCCTTGTTTCTTAAGTGCATTTCACAATAGCATCTTGAAAATATTCTAGCCACCTTCAGAAATAATTTCTTTTAAAAAAGAATAAGCAGAATATTATAACATTTCTTGTCTCTTAAAGTCTCAAAAGGACTTTTCGTCTATTTCTGTTCCAGGGTGTATTTTTTCTTTTTTTGTTTCTACATTGATAGTATATTCATAAACGTGATGAAAGCTGCCTAATTTAAATTGACTTTGTTTATGAAAAAAGTTTATTTTTTTGTGGAGTGGAAAAAATCTAGTGCCTTATGCTGAACCATGGCTGTCCCAATTCATCAGACCACCTATAACTCAAAAGAGTTGTATTCATCAGATTTCACCAGTTTATTGGCAATGGAAAAGAAAAGTTTATTCATCTTGTTGGATTAGATGATCTCTAAGGTCCTTTCCATCTCTCAGATTCTATTATTCTTTTCCATCTCAGTGATAGACAAAGTACAGAAATTCATCACATCTCTCTAGTGTAATAGAAACGGAGAATCCACAAGTGTTTTAACCCCAAAGTTCTGGTCTTCTTTCCTCTTTTACTGTTGAAACCCCTTACATGACCTTAATTTTTTATGATTCATAAGCAGAAATTCATTGGTACTAGTGATTACAATGATTGTGAGAATGGCGCAGGGCCTGGCTGTGTTTTGTTCTGTTGTACATAGGGTAGTTATGAGTCAGAACCAACTCAACAGCACCTAACAACAACAATTGGTTACAATCAATATGGAGGTGCTGACTGATGGTTGTAACTAATAGACTCATTACTATTCTCTTGAATCTTATTCCTAGCTGATGAATAATCTTTGACGTATATAAGAACTTAAATTAGGCAAGATGTTAAATTACATGCGACCAAAGGAATATCAAATAGTTATGGCTCTTCTTTGGTCCTTCTGTAGTTTTTTCTATACCTGTTAGCATGTTTCTCACTGTTTTGTATTTTTTGGTTAAATGTTTGACTTACCTACTAGACCGTTAGTCCTTTGAGGGCAAGAACCATTTATCTTCACAATCCCAGATCTATTACAGGGCTTAGCACATATTTAGTTGGCATTTGATGGGATGTCTCTTCAATATTAAATGAGTCCAACTACTTTCAAATAACTGCTTAATTTTTTAAAATAAAACCCCAGAGACAAAAATCCTTCTGAAAGTCTATGATGAAACTTAGAAAAGAAGTTAGGTACCTAGAAAACATTAAGAGAAGATGGCTGGAACACTTAATTATCAGCTCAGTGCTTTCTCCCTTCTGTTTCTGGCAGGGGTAAGTAGATTAATTAAACAATCACTATATTTCACTTCAGTTTAGTCTCTCTTAGTGATCAGGTCAAGTGACACCATATGTACCATTGACTTTCATGGGACAACTTCTCCCTAAGTCAGTATAACCATGTAGGTATTCAGCAGGTGGCATTGGGAAGATAGTTAGCTTGTCTGAATCTCAGTACATCTTTTGAAAAGGAAAGCTTAAATTAGATGAAAAGTTTTCTAACATTATTAGTAGTAGAACCCTTTCTTTTTTTCAAACACATGCTTTTGTGGAAGCTTTTTATGCAATTTAAATTGAAGGGGAGTGGTTTAGTCTAGTCCTGTAGCGAACAGCCAAGAATCTTAGTGACGTAACAAAAGAGAACTTTATTTCTCACATAAAGTCAGTCTGTAGCTGAGAATGGGTAGTAGGTGGTTAGACCTCTCTCCACATAGTCACCAGATGACCTCTGCCACCTCGGTCACAGGGCCTCCAAGGTAGCCCTTGGTTTTGATGCCAGCTAGCAAATGGGAACGGAGAGAGAGGAGGACCTGTAGGCGGCTTTTATGATTCAGGCCTGGAAGTGGGTATATCAGTTCATCACACCTAACCGAAAGGAAGGCTGAGAAACATGGTATCCCTTTGTACCCTGGAAAAACAATAAGTAGCTATCTGGGCTCTGTCACAGGGAGTGGGGTTTCACACCCAAGAAGGCATGCCTAGGGCTCTGAAGGGCACAGTTTGCAACCTCTGAAGCAGGTGATATTCAAGAGCACCCTCAGCTTGAATATTCTGTAATTGGACAAAGCATGATGCCTAATACACAGCAAGAGTTCAATAAATGCTATACTTTTTCTGTATCCTTAAAGAGAGAAAAAATTCCTCCTTCGTCGTTTCATTTAGAGGAGCAATAGCATGAGCCGTTCATTGATGTCTGCTTGCTAACCCCTTACCTCCTCCACCCACCCCCAGTGTGATGCCCCAAGACATTTCAATTGGCCTTTGCATTTGGACACTTTAAACAGAGTATGAGCTTCCAACATGCTCTTCATTCTGGGTTGAAGTTGTGCAATGGAACTAGTTAGCTTTTATTCAAATGAAGAAAGCGTCAAAAGACATAAATATAAAGAGTTTGACTCACCTGTGTCAGATAAGGGTTAAAATTCATGTGATGCCTGAGATATCAGTTGTTCTTTCCATCCTTACAAACCTGCTGGCAAGATCTTCTTACACTACCTATACCTGGCTGTTGTTCTTTAAGGGTTCAATTCTTTCATCCCTCTTCTAGCCACTCCATCTCTTTCCTGTCTCCTACCATCTGTGCTTTCCTTCAGCAAGTCCACCAGCAATCACAGCTTTGGTTATCTAATGGTTTCCAAATCTGTTAATTCAGTCAAACCTCTCTCACTATTTCTTTAGATCTATATATTCTTCTTCTTCTTTTTTTTTTATGTATATATTCAGATGCTCACAAGAAAACCTCATTTGGATGTCTCACTGTCATCTCAAGTTCAAAATGTCCAAGTTCAATTCATACCCTTCCTTTATTTCAGAAATCTTCCCTTGGAATGTCAGTCTTGGAGGAAGGCACCATCATCATTCACCAGTTCAACCAATTCAGAGATTCTGGAGCTATTATCTGTTCCCCTTTCCTTTCACACTCTTCCAAGCCAGAATGTTCACAAAGTTATAACGATTTATATCTCCTTTAAAAAATCTTTCCAAATGGCATCCGTCCCCCCCGCCACCCCCCTTAAATAACCACAGGAACCAAAATGCCCATTTTCTCTATCTAGCCTCTTTCACCACTTTCCTGGCCTCCCAGCCTCCAGTCTTTCTCATTCCATCTTCTTCTGCAGTGCATCTGATTACCTAACATAGATTCCTCTGTGTAAACCCTTTTCCTGGCCTATGAGCCCTTTCACATCTGGCTCCTGTCAACTGTCTTCATTTATTGCCTTCTCCCACATAAACAATGTGTCACCAACAGCTCCCTATTCCCTAGATACATTATACTTTCTTGTGCCTCTATATAAAAAAAAAAAAAAAAATTTTTTTTTTTTTTTTTTTGAGGCCAACAAATTTTTTTGAGGTCAACAAATTTTTTTGAGGCCAACAAATATTTTAGGCTTTGGAAATCAGAGGGTCTCTGTCAAAATTGCTCAAGTCTGCTTTTGAAGTGTGAAACAGCATTGATAATAAGTAAACAAATAGATATCACTATCATCCAATAAAACTTTATTTATAAAAATTGGTGGTGGGTAGATTTGGCCCGTGGGCTGGAGTTTGCTGGTCTTTGCTCTTGTTTTTTTTTTTTTTTTTGCTGTTTCCTCTGTCTAGAATTCCCTTCCCTCCTCATTCCTCATTATCCACCTCACTGGCACATTTCTGCCCCCATTTTGAACTTCTAATCTTTCAAATATTTACTTAATCATTTCTTCCTTTATGAAGTTGTTCTTAAATAATGCTCATTCCCAGAGACCTTACACATATTTCTGTTAACAGGGTCAACACACTAGATAGCTAGGTCTTTGTGAACTAGTCAATTTGTTTTCTTCCTCTCTCCATGGTCTTGGAAGTTAAATGAGGGTTTTGAATATTTGTTTGTGTGGACGAATGAATTGAGTAAAATACATTTAGTTTAATATTCTCAGCTCAGGCTCTATATATACAGGGGAACTATTTTTATTTATTTTTTCAGCATTTGCTAAGTGATTAGTAATTCTAATGCGGTACGTAGGGAATGATGTTGCTTTCTTTTATTTAACATCTTCGTTAATGATCTTCAACAGGCAGTAAACAATAAATTAATGAAATCTGCAGATGATACTAAATTAAGAGGTGTTGAAAACACCAGTGAGAGTACTGCCGTAGCATAAAACTGCTTAGAGAAGTGAAAAATATGAAGTAACTTGGGAATGAGCTAACCAGAAAAAGACAACCTAGAAAATCTAGCCAAACAATCTTTAAGATGTATGGGAAACCTGTACATAATGCTTGTTGATTTTAAAAGTTAGCTGTGTATTTATTCGTTCATCTGATATCTACTGAGGATTTACTATGTGCCTGGCACAGTGCTCTGTCCTGGGTTTAAAAAAGTACAAGAGATAGTCAAGGCCCATCCTCACAGAGATCACATTCCAGTAGGGTAGACAGAAAAGAGAAATGTAAACACATGAAAAACTAAGACTTCCTAAGAGAAGTGCAAAGGTGACATGAGAAGGACGAGATGAAGAGCAAGGGTGATGAGTGCTCCAGAGAGAAGAATATCAAGGACAAAAGCCTGGAAGAAGAGTATTGGCAAGGCAGGCATAAGGAGCAGAAAAGGTGATGCTGGAGCTTAACGTAGGAGTGGTCTCGGGGATGACTTGTGATAAATGAAAAGACAGACAAAGAACAGGTCATGTTGTGCCCTGTAGGCATTGCTAAGAAATTTGGCTTTTATTCTAGGTGCAATGGGAAACCAGTGAAGAATTCTAAGAGGAGTAAGAAACATGATGTGATTCACATATTTAGATCACTGTGGCTGTTGTATAGCTATTGGATTGAAGTGGGGCAAATATATAGCAAGGAGTTCAGGTAGGTGGTTATAACAGTAATACTAGCAAAAGAAGATGGTTGCTTGGCCTAAGACCTGAAGAGGGAATGTTATGGAAGGGTTGGAGTGTATTTTGGAGGCAAAACCAGCAGGACTTGCTAACCGATTTGGCTGGGAAAAGGAAAAGGTAGAAGGATAGGGAGGAATCAAGGATGACTCTAACATTTTTTGACTTGAGTAACTGAATGGTTTGAGCCAATAGGAATTGGAGCTACTAACCGTTTGGGGAAGTCTGGAAGAGAAACAATACTAAGGAGCCAAAAAGATGGAAATTGGTCCAATGTAGATATATTAAACCGGAGATGCCTATTAGACATTCAAGTAAATTTGTCAAATGAGGAGGAGGTACACATACAGGACAGACTAATTAATAGAACATGAGATGAATGTCACATCAATGAGCAAGAGATGCAACTTGCATCTCTTGTAAATATAAGAAAATGGCAGATTCTCTTGGTAAATGTGAGGTGACAACAAAAATATTATAATTTAGTTGAGAAAAAAACATTTTTGGAGTGTCTACCAAATACTACATGCGATACGGAAGATGTAAATATTAAAGCAAACCGTAAGAGTGATTCTTGTCATAGATACGGATATGAGGAATGCACAGTGGATCATAGTGGTCACTGGGGAGTAGATCTAGTTAGAACTTGTTAAAGGAAGTGAGCCCGGACTTTAGATTTTGAAGATGAATAACACCATTCAGGTGGACACAGGAGAGCAGAACATTTTAGGCTAAATCGCCAATGCCAGTATTTTAGTAGCATCTATAGTTGCTGATGAAATATTTTGGACTAATCTGCAGCTTACAACAGAATTTAATGGACAGAAACTCAGGAGCACTTTTTAAAATTGAAGTATAATTAACTGAGGTATAATTTCAGAGAATCTGAAATTCTCAGATATTTTGCATACATTTTAATGGGTTTTAATAAATGTATATACTTATGTAACCCACATTCCTATCCGGATAAACTGTCTTTTTAATGACATTTGCTTTCTTCATATATGATGTTCTTAGTTTCATTCCATGACTCACCTGATCTTGAAGCACTTACTGATGAAGATCAAGAACTGCAGCCTTCGGTATGGATTACACCTCAACAGAAAGAAAACAAACGTCCTCACAACTGGACCAATAAGCAACATCAGGAAAAACGGAGAAAAGATTGAAATTGTCAAGGATTTCATTTTACTTGGATCTACAATCCATGCCCATGGAAGCAGCAGTCAAGAAATCAAATGACATATTGGATTGGGCAAATCTGCTGCAAAAGACCTCTTTAAGTTGTTGAAAAGCAAAGATGTCATTTTGAAGGCTAAGGTGCACCTGACCCAAGCTATGATATTGTCAATCACCTCATATGCATGTGAAGGCTGGACGATGAATAAGGAAGACCAAAGAAGAATTGACACCTTTGAATTATGGTGTTGGTGAAGAATATTGAATATACCATGGACTGCCAGAAGAATGAACGAATCTGTCTTGAAGAAATACAGCCAGAATGCTCCTTAGAAGTGAGGATGGCAAGACTTTGTCTTATGTACTTTGCAGATGTTATCAGGAGACACCAATCCCTGGAGAAGGACGTCATGCTTGGTAGAGTGTCAACAAAAAAGAGAAAGATGCTTGATGAGATGGATTGACATAGTGGCTGCAACAATGGGCTCAAACATAGCAACAGTTGTGACGATGGCGAAGGACTGGGCAGTGTTTCGTTCTGTTGTACATAGGTTCACAGTGAGTTGGAATCAACTCGAAGACACCTAACAGTAGCAACAGAAAGATCACTAACTTAACCCCTTCCAAATCAATGCCCTTTCCTGCCTAAGACAACCACTGTCTGATTCCTTTCATCAATAGATTAGGTTTCCTCAGCCTAGAAATTTATATAAATGAAAT
The DNA here is from genome assembly GCF_030014295.1 of Loxodonta africana. Taxonomy (NCBI): domain Eukaryota; kingdom Metazoa; phylum Chordata; class Mammalia; order Proboscidea; family Elephantidae; genus Loxodonta; species Loxodonta africana. Next base: position 34,317,734 of record NC_087345.1, on the reverse strand, counting down.
TATCAACATATACACTTTATGTCTATCTTCTTTCCTTAGTATAATGCTTCAGATGTTCATCCATTTTTTTTCTTGAGTAGTTTGTTCCTTTTTATTCCTTAGTAGTATTCCATGGTTTGATATACAATTTGCTTATCCATTCTTTTATTATTGTATATTTGGATTATTCCAAATGGGGACATTTGGAATATAGCTGTTATGAACTTTCCTGTAGAACTCTTTTTGTGTACATAAACTTTAATTTTCTTGAGTAAATACCTAGGAGCGAAATTGCTAGGCCATGAGGTAGGTGTACATTTAACTTTATGAGAAACTGCCAGACCATTTTCCACAGTGGTGGCACCATTTTATGTTCCCACCAGTAATGTATGACAACTTCGGTTTCTCTACAACTTAACCAATATTTAGTGTTTTCAATATTTTAATTATACCCATTTTGGTGAATGGGTAGTGGTATTTCACTGTAATTTTATTTTGCATTTTTCTGTTGGCTAATGATGCTAAATGCTTTTTCATTTGCTCATTGGCCATTTGCATGTTTTCCTTTATAAGGTGCCTATTCAAGTCTTTTCCCTATTTTTACTGTTTTTTTTTTTAATTTGTTATTGCCAATATGTCATTAATGATTTTTTTCCTCTATCATAGAGGAAAATTGGTATATAGTTTTCCTGAAATGTCTTTGTTCAGTTTTAGTATCAAGGTAATGCTGGCTTGAAGTTTGTCTTTTAATTTACATAATGTATCTTTTGATGAGGAGAAGTTTTTAATTTTGATGATACTCATCAAATATATATATTTTTAGTTATATGGTTAGAACTTTCTGATTTCCATCTAAAAATCTTTACTATTTCAAGGTCGCAAAGGTCGGTGCATGTTACTATGATGCTGGAAGCTATACCACTGCTATTTCAAATACCAGCAGGATCACCCATGATGGACAGGTTTCAGTAGAGCTTCTAGACTAAGACAGACTAGGAAAAAGGACCTGGGAGTCTACTTCTGAAAAATTAGACAATGAAAACCTTATGAATAAAAGCAGAACATTGTCTGATACAGTGCCAGTAAAATTTTGCTGAAGATCATTCAAAAGCGGTTGCAGCAGTACCTCTACAGGGAACTGCCAGTAGTTCAAGCTGGATTCAGAATAGGAGGTAGAACAAGGGATAGTGTTGCTGATGTCAGATGGATCTCGGCTGAAAGCAGAGAATACCAGAAAGATATTGTCTTATTCATTTAGTGCTGCTATTACAGAAATACCACAGTTGGATGGCTTTAACAAACAGGTTTATTCTCTCTCACTCTAGTAAGCTAGAAGTCTGAATTCAGGGTGCCAGCTCCAGGGGAAGGCTTTCTCTCTCTGTCAGCCCTGGAAGAAAGTCTTTGTTATCTTTTCCACTGGTCTAGGAGCTTCTCAGCATAGAAACCCTGGGTTCAAAGGATGTGCTATTCTGCTGGCTCTTGTTTCTTTGTGGTATGAGGTCCCCATGTCTCTCTGCTTGCTTCTCTTTTTTATATTTCAAAAGAGATTGGCTTGAGACACAACCCAATCTTGTAGATTTGAGTCCTGCCTCATTAACATAACTGTCCTTGATCCTACCTCATTAACATCATAGAGAAAGGATTTAGAACACATGGGAAAATCACATCAGATGACAAAATGGTGGACAAACACACAATACTGGGAATCATGCCCCAGCTAATTTGACAGATATTTTGGGGGGACACAATTCAATCCATGACAGATGTTTACCTTTGTTTTATTGACTATGCAAAGATAGTTGACTCTGTGGATCATGACAAATTATGGATAACATTGCAAAGAATGGGAATTCCAGAATGCTAAACTGTGCTGATGAGGAACCTGTTCATAGGCCAAGAGGCAGTTGTTCCAGCAGAATGAGGGGATACTGCGTGGTTTAAAGTCAAGAAAGATGTGTGTCAGGGTTGTATTCTTTCAACATACTTATTCAATCTATATGCTGAGCAAATAATCTGAGAAGTTGGGCTATATGAAGAAGAACATGGCATTAGGATTGGAGGAAGACTCATTAACAACCTTCAATATGTAGGTGCTTGGTGAAAGTGAAGAGGACTTGAAGCACTTACTGATGACCATCAAAGACTACAGCTTTTGGTATGGATTACGCCTCAACATACAGAAAACAATAATCCTCACAGCTGTACCAATAAGCAACATCATGACAAATGGAGAAAAGTTTGGATTTGTCAGGGATTTGATTTTCCTTGGATCCACAATCAAAACCCATGGAAACAGAAGTCAAGTAATCAAACGATATATTGCATTGGGCAAATCTGGTGCAAAAGATCTCTTTAACGTGTTAAAAAGGAAAGATGTCAGTTTGAAGACTAAGGCGCACCTGACCCAAGCCATGGTGTTTTCAATCGCCTCATATGCATGTGAAAGTTGTACAAAAAATAAGGAAGACCAAAGAAGAATTGACACCTTTGAATTGTGGCATTGGCGAAGAATATTGAATATACCATGGACTGCCAGAAGAATGAACAAATCTGTCTTAGAGGAAGTACAGCCAGAATACTCATTAGAAGCAAGGATGGCGAGACTTCATCTTTCATACTTTGGACATGTGATCAGGAGGGACCATTCACTGGAGGAGGACATCATGCTTGGTAAAATAAGTGGTCAATGAAAAAGAGCAAAACCCTCAGAGGAGATGGATTGACACATTGCCTGCAACAATGGTCTCAACATCGCAACGATTGTGAGGATGGCGTGTGACAGGGCAGTGTTTCATTCTGTTGTACTTAGGGTCACTATGAGTCGAAATGGACTCGAGGGTGTCTAACAACAACACTTTGTGATTTCTGTGTAAAGAATCTTTGCCTGTTTGAAGATCACAAAGATATTTTCCTATCTTTCTTTTAGAAATTTCGTATTTTTAGTTTTAGGTCATGAACCCTGGTGGTACAGTGGTTAAGGGCTTGACTGCTAATTGAAAGGTCAGCAGTTCCAACCCACCAGCTGCTCTGTGGGAGAAAGATGTGACAGTCTGCTTCCATAAAGACTGCAGCCTTGAAAATCCTATGGGGTAGTTCTACTCTGTCCTATAGGATCTCTATGAGTAGAAATCAACTCAATGGCACACAACAACAGCAACAGCATTTAGGTCTAAGATCCATCTCAAATATATGTTTTTAAGTAGTATGAGATATGGAACAGGATTCATTCTTTTCCAAAGAAAGCCAGTTTTTCCAGCACCATTTGCTGAAAAGACTTTCTTTTCTCCATTAAATTGTTTTAGTGACTTAGTTGAAAATCAGATTAGTGTATAAATGTGAATCTATTTCTGGATTCTAATTTCGTTTCATTGATCTGTTTATCTATCTGTAAACCAATATTACATTGCCTGGATTATCATAGCTTTATAAAACCAAACCCATCGCGGTCAAGTAGATTCTGACTTATAGCGGCCCTATAGGACAGAGTAGGACTTCCGCAAAGGGTTTCCAAGGAGCCCTTCATGAATTCAAACTGCCAGTTTTTTGGTTAGCAGCCAAACGCTTAACCACTGCACCACCAGGGGGCTGTGTCATAGCTTTATATAAAAAAAAAAAAAAAATAGCTTTATATAAAAAAATATATATAGTTAGTTTTAAATCAGGGCGTGCCGGTCTTTGTTCTTTGTTCTTGCCTGTTCTAGATCCTTTATATTTCCACATAAATTTTAGAGTTGGCTCTTCAGTATCTACTGGGATTGTAATTGGAATTGTGTTGGATTTAAATAATTGTCATTTAACAATTTTGAGTTTTCTGAGCATGATCATGTATATATCTCCTTTATTTAGGTTTTCTTTAATTTCTCTCAGCTATATTTTTTTTATATTTTATAGTATTTTGAGCTAATTTTTTTAATTTTTCCCAAATGTTTCATGTTTTTTGATGCAATTGTAATTGGTATTTTGAAATTTTCATTTTCAAGTAGTATATGTATTTGTATATGTGTTTTATATTGACCTTGTAACCAGAAATATTGCTACATTAATTAATATTTTTAATAGATTTTTTTGGAATTTTCTACATAGTAATCATGCCGTCTGCAAACAATGATAATTTACTTCTTACTTTCCAATCTAAATGACTTGTTTCTTTTTCTGGTCTTATCGTCAATACAATATTGAGTAGAAGTGGTGAACCTTTGTTCCTGATATTAGATGGAAAACATTCGGTCTCTCACTACTCAATATGATGTTAGCCATAAGTTTTATGTAGACTCTTTTTCTGGGTTGAGGAAGTTTCCTTCTATTCCTAGTGTATTGAGAATTTTTATCATGAACGAATGCTGAATTTTATCCAATGCTTTTAAAATTTTGTTTAGGAAATTATATGATTTTTCTCTTTTATTCTGTTAATGTGAGTAATACTGATTTTCAAATGCTAAATTAATCTTACTTTCCTTTGACAAATCACACTTGACCATTGGGTTTGTGTATTTTCCTTCCTATTTTTTTTTATATTTCCAGACTCAAGTTGCTGATATTTTGATAATGATTTTTGCTTCTATATATATGACCACAAAAGAGTATAGACAGAATGCTCTTTAGAATCGAGAATGGTGAGACTTTATCTCACATACTTTGGACATGTTATCAAGAGGGTCCAGCCCCTGGAGAAGAACATCATGCTTGGTAAGGTAGGGGGTCAGCAAAAAAGAGGAAGACCGTGATATGATGGATTGACACATTGGTTGCAACAATGGGCTCAAACATAACAAGGATTGTGAGGATGTTGCAGGACTGGGCAGTGTTTCATTCTGTTGTCCATAGGGTCGCTATGATTTGGAACTGACTTGACAGCACCTAAACAACAATAATGTACATAAGAGGAATTGGTTTGTAGTGTTATTTTCTTGTAATATGTTTGTATGATTTTGGAATCATGGTAATGCTGGCCTTGTAAAATGAGTTGGGATGGATTCTGTCTTCCTATATTGTTTAAAATAGTTTTCTCAAATAGGTGTTATTTCTTCCTTAAATGTTTCATAGAATTCTTCCAGCAAATCCATCTAGGTCTAGATTTTACTGTGTAAAAAGATTTTTAATTACAAATTCAATTTCTTTCATTGCTATAGGGCTACAGGGTACTTATTCTTTTCCCATTAGATTTCTTTTGCCAAGCCTTCTGGAATATCACCATACACACTCACAGCTTAGTATTCAGCCAAATACTCAAGGGAATCTTAGTGAAAATTTCTGGAACTTATCACAGCACAAGTCCAATCTGTCAACTACCCTGACAGGTAAATTCTAGCTGCATAATAACTCATTTTTGAGTGGGAAGGCGTTATCGTATAGTGGTATGGTTGACAGATTTGACAAATAAAAATACAAGACACCAAGTTAAATTTGAATATCAAATAAACAAATAATAAATTTTTAGTATAAGTGCATCCCATGAAATATTTGGGATATACTTACATTGAAAAATAAATCATTTATCTGAAATTCAAATTTAACTGAGAGTCTTGTATTTTACCTGACAACCCTAGACAGTGGTTCCATTCTTGAATCTGCCACCTCTTACCCTTGCATCTCTCTGGTTTACTTTTTTTTCCATGCCTCAGTTGCTACATGTGTAGCATGGAGATAATGACATCTAGATTTTAGGATAGTTTTGAGAATCAACCTAAATTAGCAACTAGTAAGTACATTGTGTTGTACAGAGAGGGTTCAATGGTTGACAATAACCTTGATAAGCTAAAATAATTTTAAATATTATAAAATAATTGTATGAACTGAGCTGCACACAAGGGTTAAATTAATAATTTCCTATTGATTTTTCTATTTTTTGTTGTTCAATTAATATTCCCTAGAGATGTACATATAGGTTATAAAACTATAAAGAAAAGACAAAAGTGGTTACCTCTAGTGGGGCAGGAAGAGGCTGTGATGGAGAAGGTATATACAGGAGGTATGTCTGAGGTGGTAGCAATATTCTTTTTCTGAATGTGGATGGTGTGACATTGGTGTTTGCTTTATAATTATTTATTATACTGTACACCTATGTTTTATACACTTTTTTGTTTGTATATGCCACAAAAGGAGCCCTAGTGGTACAGTAGTTAAGCATTTGACAGCTAACCAGAAGGTTGACAGTTGAATCCACCAGTTGCTTCTTGGAAACTCAATGGGGGAGTTCTACTCTGTCCTATAAGGTCTGTTGTTATGAGTCAGAATTGACTGGACGGCAATGGGTTCAGTTTGGTTTTTGGTTTATGCCACAAAAAATGTTAAAAATAGTCATTACTGTGTGTCAGGCACTGTGCTTGGCCCTGTTAATAAAGCCATAGATAAGACAGAAACATTCTGTGGCTTCACAGAGCTATATATTCTTGGAGTATACAGATATTAAAAAATAATTATGCAATAAGTTACTTATAATTGTGTAAGCCCTGGTGGTGCAATGGCTAAGTGCCTGGCTGCTAACTGAAAGGTTGGCTGTTTGAACCCACCCAGAAGACCAGTGGGAGAAAGACCTGGAGATCTGCTCCCCTAAAGATTATAGCCTAGAAAACCCCATGGAGCAACTGTGGGGTCACTATGAGTCTAAATCGACTCGACGGTACCTAACAACAACCTGAAACCTATGAAGGACCATCTGTAGATTGACAAGACTCAAAATGACATGCTTAAGATTAAAATCAGACTTTAAACCCTAACTAAATATTAAAATCTGGAACTGGCAAAAAAAAAAAAAAAAGCGTAAATACTCATCTGTCTCCACGACTTTACTTGATGCACACTTACATAGAATTTTTTGACGTATGGCTGTTTCTTATTAATAAAATACATTACGAGGCCATTTTAAATGTTCACAAATAGACCACTGTGGATATGCCAATAACAATAACCTTTCTTAGAATCAAATAATATAAACCTGTTAAATACTTTTTCACCACAACAACAGGCACTTTGTATTTTCTTTCAGGCTACATTATAGATAATAAAAAAAAAAAAAAAAACATTATAGATAATAGAGATGGAAAAAGGAGAGTTGGCTACAAAAAGTCAATCCCTGCTACTTAAGAAAAGCTGTAATCTCCGGAAGCCTTCCTGACCTCCTGGCTTTGGTCCACCACTTTAGAATTGCTGCATCAGATCTCCAATTGCACTGGACAGAGATAAGCCCTCCTAAATGTAGATGACAGGAGAGAGCTGGGGTGAGTTAGCTCTTTCCCAAATGGGTGTGATTGTCTGAAGTACTTCTGTGGGCTGGCCAGCCACTACTTGTCTGATTACTTCCTGCTCCACATTTTTGATTTTGATTTCGCTTAGCCAAAAGTTAGCTTAATTTTTTAAAGCCCCTGAACACTGATTACCTAAATGAATGTAAGTGGCTTCAATATCGACAACCTCATTAAATGCTGCACCAAATCCATTAATAAATTAGCCATAATTCAGCTTGCTTCTGTATAATAGAGTTTTTGCTGGAGGTGCTGTAGTTGGAAAAACACCACCAATTGCTTGCTATTTAACCTAGTGATTTCTTCAGATTTTTAAAAATGTGTGTAATGGGGAGCCAATTACCATAAGTTGGGAGTTGTATTTCTCAATTCGTTTCTGGACTCAAATAATTACACAAAACTACCTGAAATAGCTGGTAATGAGATGAAAATATAAGCTATTAACTGACTCATCAACTCATATGACACAAATTGTTCAAATAACGTATTTTTAGAGGTTGGGAAAAATATTTCCTTGGGGGAAAGTGGTTAGAGGGCGGCCATAGCCACATGCAAGACAACTCTTTCAAACATAAACTTTGTGACTAGTTTTAAGCCCCAAAATTATGAAATTCTGAAATAGACTTTAAACACAAGTACAAAAATCCAAGTCTTTCTAATTAAGCATTTTACAATCGTGGTTTGCAACTGGGGATGATTCTGGCAAAGTCTGAAGACATTTTTGGTTGTCACAAATGGGGGTGGCATGTTCTAGAAGCCAGTGCTGTAACAATGCAGAGATTTAGTCAGGCCATGAGATTTTATCACAAAAGCTGGTATCCTGCAATGAAGGGCAGGTTTCCACCATTGTTGTTCTCTGTCAGCTCTTTGCATTGTTGATTGAGCTGCTGTAGTGCTGTTGTCAGTATTTTATCAAAAGTCAGATAGATCCCATGACTGGCATTTTGCCTTTTTAAAACCATCCCCTTTGCTGCTATAGAGAATTGGGACCTCGAAGCCAGCTGAGAATGACTGGTGGCCTTATAATATTATTTATGAATTCCTCAGAAAGGAATATTGAACTCTAATTAAAGCTAGAAAATTACTCCTGGAATAAATTGATAAAGGTCAGTGTCTTTGCAGAAAACTCTGTGTGTTGCTGTGAGTCTGTGTTATCGCTATTACAAGGAAGGCTACATGCAACTTATTTGTAAGAAGAAGTGAAGATAACTATTTGTTATATTAGTTCTTGCTTTTGGTATTGAAATTTCAATTAAACTTTTCTAATCTTGCTTTTTCTCTTCTTGGTATGTTTCTCTTCTGAGGATGGGAGAAACTGTATTAGAAATTATAATGTACAGTTTTTTTTCTTAAGAGAAGTAATTTGTGTAGTTTGCTCTAAGAGGATGAAAATGGGAGAAATACTTTGCAATTAGATTTCCTAATGAAAGAAAAAAATCTTTTCCCAAGTGTATGAGATTCTAGGAAAAGCATTATCTATTTTGGATTAGAAGGCTCAAAGTAAACCAAAATACTGTACAAATCAAAAGAAATAAGCAAAAAAGAAAAAAAAAACCCAGCCCTGGTTGATATTTTAGCACAGTGAATATTTAAATATTTAACAACTCTTTTTATCTGTACTTGTTCATGAGTTATAAACTGGGTATTGGAATGAAATGAAAACAGCTGCCTGCTGACTTTGAAATTAAAGTAGGTGACTTATCACGTCCAAGTATGGAATAACCTCTCTTCTGCCTGTCTGAAGGCTCTGCTGTTTGTCTTTCTGGGGTTAAATTAATTGTGTGACTAAGGAGGTGTTGATCATACCAAGTTAGTGCCATGTACTCACTCATATTTTGAGACTACTGAGCAGGTTTTGAAATCTATTAACTTTGAAAGAAAAACATGGAGATGGTTTCTGGAATTTTGTTGTTTATTAAATTTATTAAATAAGTTAAAAAATCCAAATCTTTCTAATAAAGTATTTACAGTAGTGGTTCTCAACTGAGGATGATTCTGGCAATGACTGAAGACATTTTTGGTTGTCACAAATGGGGGTAGAGTTGCTTACTGGAATCTAGTGAGTAGAGGCCAGTGGTGCTGTTTAACATCTTACAGTGCACAGCACAGCCCGCAACAACAAAGAATTATCTCACCCAAAATGTTTATAGTGCAAGGCTTGAGAAACCCTAGTTCAGAGAAATATGATAAAATGTTGTTCCATGGTAATAGCGACTCAAGGCTAAAATTTTGCTTTAGGAAAAATACAAGTTAAAGCAACAATAAGATGCCTTTTCAACCATCAGAACAGCAAAAATTAAAAGAAGGGTAACACCTGGTTCTGGCAAAAATGGTGGGAGGCAAGTGTATTTATGGTAGGATAATCTGGAAATATCTTAAATATAAAGAATAACTCTCCTTTCACTCATCATCCCCCATTTGAAATATAAGTTTACAAAAATAACTTTTTTTTGATGTGATTAAAAAATACTGGAAAAAACCTGAATATTAATAAATAGGGAAAAATTTGTGGGGCATCCATAATATAGAATATCATGCAGTTATTAAAAAATAATGACTTAGATCTGTATCTAATGACTGTGAAAGATATCCATGATATTTTATTAGGTGAAAAAAACCAGTTTCACAGTAACATGTATATTATGAGCTCAGTTTTGTAAAACAAATCATGAACACTTTATATATGTATCTCTAGTGGTGTATCTGGAAACCCTGGTGGCATAGTGGTTAAGTACTACGGCTGCTAACCAAGAGGTCAGCAGTTCAAATCCGCCAGGTGCTCCTTGGAGACTATGGGGCAGTTCTACTCTGTCCTGTAGGATCGCTATGAGTCGGAATTGACTCGACAGCAGTGGATGGGTTAGTGGTGTATCTTTATTGAGCACGTGGAAGAATATTTAGCAGATGTTTACTTTGGTAATCTCAGTGGGAGAGATGAGAATGAAGATGATTGGAGGTTAATTTTTAACTTTTTGTTTTTGTAACTTTTTCCATTTCTAATTTTACTTTTGACAGTAAGGATATGTTACTTTTGTAATTTATGAACAACACAATGAAGAAAACCTTAAGAAAACTTCCTATCACTCTCCAGTACTATCTTATGTTTAGTATCATTGTCTCGTGAACCTCTGGAAACATACACCTCGGTTGGTGTAATTACCAGAAGGGTAGCTGGGTTTTATTTATTGATTTATATTGGTGAATGATACTGAAATGCAAGGTATTATAAAATGAGTATCTGTATATGTATTTCTTTTGTGTTTACGTGGCACATATTTTATTCTGTAATTTATAATACGATATAACTCTATGTGATAAACATCATATGCCTTAAGAAAATGTTAGTACAATATCATGTAGTGATGGCACATGATGAAGAGGAGCAGTCAGGAACTGCAGAGCTGTATCCTGGCTTAGACCCTTGGGTCAGCTGTTCAGTGTTGCCAAGGGACCTGTTGAGAAAAGGGCATGGTTGTTTTCCTTGACGTCAATCTTAAAGGTTAGGAATCTTTCCTGAATCTTTTATTATGTCTATGTTATGGATAGTTTTAGTGTCTCAGTAACACAGAAGTTGTTGAAGGTGTAACTTGATATATTTACATTTTGAGAATAGTGATGAAGTTATTTTGCTTTCTTGAAAAATTAAATGTGAACACTTTGGTGTATAAATTATGATTAAATCATGGCATTTACTGCTATCTACAGAAGGAAAGAACAGTGAGAATATTTAAAACCAGAGTCCTCTTCAGACTTTAATTATGGTGGTTACAGAAGCCAGAACAGAAAAGTGTTAACCAAACCTCTTACTTTGCTCCCTCCCCTCCCCTAAAAAAAAATCAGCCAACATTCTTATTTTTGTTAGTTGACATCTGGTTGGCTCCAACTCATGGCAACCTTACGTGTAATAGAACAGAACATTGCCCAGTCCTGTGCCATCTTCACGATTGTTGGTATATTTGAGTCTATTGTTGGGGCCACTGTGTCAATCCATTTCACTGAGGGTTTCCTTTCACTGGCCTTCCACTCTACCAAATGTGATGGCTTCCGGCAGTGATCGGTTTCTCCTGATGACATGTTCAAAGTAAGTGAATTGAAGTCTCAGACAATATTCTGTAATCCGTAGGGTTTTTATTGGCTAGTTTTTAGAAGTAGATCTCCAGGCCTTTCTTGCTAGTCTGTCTTTGACTAGAAAATGTGTTCACCATCGAGACCCTGCTAGTATTTGAAATACTAGTAACATAGCTTCCAACATCATAGCAACTGGCAAAGCCATCACAGTGACAAACTGACAGATGGTGGTAGCCAACACTGAGTGCATATTATGTTTCTGACTTTAATTCTAATCGGTTTATATGTATTAATTATTTTAATTTTCATGATAACTTAATGAGGTGTGTGTTATTTTTGTCCTCATTGTATAAATGAGAAAACACACAGAGATGTTAAGCAACTTGCCCCAAGTCATAGAGCCGCTATGGCACAGAGCCAGAAGTTGGTTGAGGAAGAATGAGCCAAGGACTGTGAAAGTATACTGGAAGTTCAAGACTGTGGAAATAAAAGCATCTTATTATTTCCTTCTGAGCCTGACTTTATTAAATCAGCATGTTATAATTTAGTAAATGATCAGTTTTAGAAATTGGTAAATTTGGTAAAGAGAACTCTTATGGGTTTATTTAAGAATTGATACCATCCATTGTGGACTTTGGAAACCCTGGTGGCATAGTGGTTAAGTGCTTTGGCTGCTAGCCAAAGGTTGGCAGTTTGAATCCACCAGGTGCTCCTTGGAAACCCTATGGGGCAGTTCTACTCTATCCTATAGGGTCGCTGTGAGTTGGAAATGACTTGGTGGCAATGGTTTTTTTTTGGGAATTGTGGACTTTAACTACTATTTGATATTTAGCTGGAAACTGATCATGATTTTAAATAATAGTGTTGGAGGCAGGGGCAAGATGGCAGAGTAGTCAGGTGCTTCCTGTGGACCCTCTTACAACAAAGAACAGAAAAAACAAGTGAATCAATGATATATGACAGTCTAGGAGCTCTGAACATCAAAGACAAAGTTGAGAAATCAGACTGAGTAGCTGGGGTATGGAGAGACAGTTCAGAAGCAGCAAGTTGCCAAATCTGACCTGACTGGTACCAGTAACCTGCAGGCTGAATTGGCTGGCATGCGCAGTGAGGCAAGCAGTGGCACTTGGGACATGTTTTCCACATCGGGAAAGACCGAGTGGCAGAGAGTCTGATCAAGCCTCCAGAACCAGCAAGAAACAGCACTTAATTAGCGAAAGATAAGTATAAGCATCTAACCTACAAAGTGGTTTAACCTCCCCTTTTGGGAAGTACCTCTTTCCCATTTACCTGTCCCTCCCCACTTTGCTCAGCCTGTTGCACATTCTGAGTCATTCTCTAGGATTTGGAGAGGGAATAAATTAACAAACAGGAAAAAATAATCTGCCAGCTACCCTAAGCTGGGCACTCAGGGCAGGCACAGCTCCTTTGCCTAGGCACAAGCATAAGGGATCCATGGACTTTGAATGCCTTTCACCCCAGCTTAGTCCTGTATGGGCCCATTTCAACAGCATAGGCCCTTATTAGCACTGTCTAACAGCGTATATACCTGAAGCCTATTTTCATCTGTATCTACTATAAAGTGGAATGGCAGATTTGTGACATTTGACACCCCTCTGCCCATTAAGCAGCGTCTTCACCTACTCACATGAGGGGCCTGAGGATTGGTGGCTTCACCTACTCCACCAAGCCACCCATGACAGGGGTCTAAAAATAAGTGGTGCCTCCCAGTCCTTATAGCCAACAGCATTGAGTACCCATAGTCTGGCTGTAAAACCCACCTGCGTACGTGCTGTAGGGAACAGGGACACACCTTCCACCCAGATACTCAGGGGCAACCATCAGCCCCATGCTTTGCTCAGCACATGACTCCCTACTGCAGCCAGATACCTGTGCATACTGCAATCACCCCTGCCCATCTAGCACTGTAGGTGAGCCTGTACCACACACTCATTGACCGACAACCTGGACACTTGAGCTGAGTCCACACAAAAAAAGTAAACAAACTCCTGGACTCACATACCTAGTAACAGCTCTAGCCACCTGGAGACAGGATGTGAGAACTTCGAAGATGCCGATAACCAAACTAGCTCACATGACCAACCAATTTGGGTATATCAAAACAAAATAAGAAGCTAGGACACAGTAAGCAAACATAAAATAAATAAATATAATAATTTATTGATGGCTTGGAGACAACAATCAATATCAAATCACATAAAGAAGTAGGTCATGATGGCTTCTGCAAGCCACCAAAGCAAAGAGTTAAAAAACCTTTTGGAGGAAGATAACTTCCTGGAATTGCTGGAAGTAGAATTTAAAAGACTAATATACACAACTCTTCGAGACATCAGGAAGGAGATCAGGTAAAACACAGAACAATCCAAGGAACATACAGACAAAGCAATAGAGGAACTTAAGAAGGTTATACAAGAGCATAATGATAAATTTAATAGGCTGCAAAAACCATAGAGAGACGGCAATCAGAAATCCAAGAGATTAACAAAATTTCAGAATTAGACAACTCAACAGAAAGTCATAGGAGCAGAATTGAGGCAATGGAAGTTAGAATTAGTGAGATTGATGATAAAGCACTTGACACCAACTTATTTGAGGAAAAATTAAATAAAATAATTTAAAATGATGAAGAAACCCTAAGAATCATGTGGGACTTTATCAAGAGGAATAACCTACGAGTGATTGGAGTACCAGAACAGGGAGGGATGACAGAAAATACAGAGAGAATTGTTGAAGATTTGTTGGCAGAAAATTTCCTTGATATTGTGAAAGATGAGAAGATATCTATCCAAGAAGCTAATCAAACCCCATACAAGGTAAATCCCAAAAGAAAGTCACTAAGACATATTATAATCAAACTTACCAAAACCAAAGATAAAGAGAGAATTTTAAGAGAGGCTAGGAATAAGTGAAAAGTCACCTACAAAGAAGAGTCAATAAGACTAAGCTCTGACTACTCAGCAGAAACCATGCAGGCAAGAAGGCAATGGGATGACATATATAAAGCCCTGAAGGAAAAAAAAAATGGCAGCCAAGAATTATATATCCAGGAAAACTGTCTCTCAAATGTGTTGATGAAATCAGGGGATTTCCAGATAAAAAAGAAGTTTAGGGAATTTGCAAAAACCAAACCAAAATTACAAGAAATACTAAAAGGAGTCCTCTGGTTAGAAAATCAATAACATCAGATAACAACCCAAGACAAGAACACAGGACAGAGCAACCAGATACCACAGAAAGATAGAGAAGTCACAGAAATAAATCAAAACTAAATAATAGTGTTCGTTTTGACAAAGTGAAAAATAACTAATAGGATTTCTTCAACTTTTCCCCTTCTTTAGAATGAATATGTACATATGCGTATGTTCGTGCAATTGATTTGGAGATCAATTTGTATGTAATGCATTCTCATGTAAGTAAAGATATTGGAAGTCTAAATCATTTACACCATAATTCAGCTGTATTGGCATGGTGATCTTGTGTCTGTGTTTACAATGAATGTAGTTCTCTTACCATTGAATATCTCATGTATATGTTCAACTGAGTTGTGACTCCAATGCATCACAGAAAGTAGGTCATTAAATGAGTAAGAATAAATAGTTTGAGAGAGCTTTCTCACATTTGAGGTTTAATTCCTTCTCTACTGGGAGTGTTATATTGAAAAGAACATATTTCACAGATCTTTCAATCTTTGCAATTTCAGTCCTTACCTTCTGTTTTTCTTTTTCTTATGCAATTTCCATTTTTCCATGTAATCTTTCAACCATAAAACCTACCAGTAGACAACTGGCTTCGGGGGGTAAATTTTATATCTTAGCTTTCTTGTCACTAGTGAGTTTTTTTCCCTTCCCCTTTTATTGCATAGATTTTTCACAAAGTATATAAACCACACATCCTAATGTGAAAATGCTGGGTAAGAAGTTCATTTTTAAGAGGCTGAGTCTTTTTTTTTTTTTTGACCCAAAGAAGAGAAAACTGAAAATATGAAAAATTGTAACAACTTATCCACTGTTTTTGATGAGTAAACATTTGTACTGACAAGATGAAAAAAATACCTAAGTGTGAAGATATTTGAGCAAGAAAATTCTGACAGTTGAGGTTATCTGAGCTGTGAATAAATGACAGAGGTTGGAGAAGGTGGTAGAATCTCTCATTTCTAGAGATAATTGTGACAGGTCAGATTCCCTAACAGATAATCTTTCACAATGGTGCCTAGCATGATGGAAGATGGGTGGAGTAGTGTGTGCAAGTCCTTCTTAGTGCTTTCCTAGAAATAAAATTAAATAAAGTAGACTAAGAATCAATGCAACTGTATTAGCTGATATCTTTGGGAACAATTTATCTTGTTGAACCAGTGCACTTAATTTTATTTCGTTTTCCTGATCTCTTGCGTACTGGGTATGGTCTCCTGTAGGTCAGAACCAGCCATTGAAAACCCTATGGAGCACAGTTCTACTCTGAACACATGTGGGATTACCGTGAGTCAGAGTCAACTTCACTGTAACTGGTTTGTTTGTTTTTAGAGGGTAAACAAAATTGAGTAAGACATGGTTCCTGACCCCCAGGGACAAGTGATCAATGTGTTGTGAAGAGAAGCAACCCTAGAACTAAATCTAGAGCAAGTCAGATTGAAGTAAGAGCTATTATAATGTACACATGAGTTATGTTTGAAAGACAGGAAAAGGGGGAGTTGAATATAATCAGGAATCAGAAGTCTATGAAGACTTTATGTAAGAGGTGATATGTGAGCAGGACCCTGAAGAATGGGTAGGACTTTGACAAGAAAAAAGTAAGGGATAGGTTGAGAGAAGGGCACAGCTTGAACAAAGGCAGGAGAATACAAATTTTGCCAAGTGATTACTTCCAGATAGTTGGAACAGAGGATATCAGATTTTGCTGAAGATAATTTCAAAAAATGGTTGCGGGAGTACATTGACAAAGAACTGTCAAAAATTCAAGATGGATTCAGAAGATGACGTGGAACGTGGGATACCATTGCTGATGTCAGATGGATCTTGGCTGAAAGGAGAGTACCAGAAAGATGTTTACCTGTGCTTTATTGACTATGCAAAGGCTTTCAACTGTGCGGATCATGACTAATTATGGGTAATGTTGCAAAGAATGAGAATTCTAGGATGCTTAATTGTGCTCATGAGGAACCTGTATATACGCCAAGAGACGGTCATTCAAAAAGAGCAAGGGGATACTCTGTGGTTTAAAATCAGGAAACGTGTGCATCAGGGTTCTGTGGTTTCACCATACTTACTCGACATGTATGCTGAGCAAATAATCTGAGAAGCTAGCCTATGTAAAGAAGAATGGGACATCAGGATTGGAGAAAGACTCATTAACAATCTGCAATATGCAGATGACACAATTTTGGGTGCTGAAAGCAAAGAGGACTTGAAACACTGATGAAGATCAAAGACTACAGCCTTCAGTATGGATTACACCTCAACGTAAAGAAAACAAAAATCCTCATAACGGAACCAATAAGCAACATCATGATTTAAACGGCAAATATATTGAAGTTGTCAAAGATTTCATTTTACTTGGATCTGCAATCAATGCCCATGAAAAAACAGCAGTCAAGAAATCAAATGACCTATTGCCTTGGGCAAATCTCCTGCAAAAGACCTCTTTAGAATGTTGAAAAGCAAAGATGTCACTTTGAGGACTAAAGTACAGCATGGTATTTTCAATCGTCTCAGATGCATGGGAAAGCTGGACAATGAATAAGGAAGACTGAAGAAGAATTGACGCCTTTGAATCATGGTGTTGGTGAAGAATATTGAATATACTGGACTGCCAGTAGAACGAACGAATCTTTCTTGGAAGAAGTACAGCCAGAATGCTCCTTAGAAGCGAGGGTGAGGAGACTTTGTCTCATGTACTTTGAACACGTTATCAGGTTTGGCCCATGGAACATAGTTTGCCAATCCCTACTTTAGAGGAAAAAGCCTAAATTTCTCAGCATGACTTACAAGGCCCTTTACTATGTTTTTACAGACATATTGCATGTCTTTTAAGTTTGTTTGCCAACCACTCCCTCCCCCACAGAGATAGTTTCATAAGTGCTCTATGCTAATTTTTTACAGCAACATGTAAAAAAACTTGGTATAGGGCTGCTTACAAAAATGCTCAGTATAAATGTCCAGTTTTTTGTAACCTAAAAAATAAACTAATTCCAACCTAGTTGTGTTCTTTTGTTTATTTTGGCAACAGAAACTTCCGTCCATTATGGATGTAAATTTCCGTCATTAATTCAGTTTCAGACACTATACCAAAAACCAAATCCACTACTATTGAGTCGGTTCCGACTCATAGAGACACTTTAGGACACAGTAGAACTGCCTCATAGGATTTCCAAGGCTGTAAATCTTTATGGAAGCAGACTGCCACATCTTTTTCCCACAGAGCAGCTGTGGTGGGTTGGAACCACCTACCTTTTGGTTAGAAGCCAAGCACTTTAACCACTGTGCCAGCAGGGCTCACTTTTAGACACTATAAGATTTTTAAATCTTATGCAAAATGGAACATTACCTTGCAATATGTTGTTGTTGTTGGGTTCCATTGAGTTGAGTCCTCATTGGATTTCCTAGTCTGTAATCTTTATGGGAGCAGATCACCAGGTCTTTTCTTATGCAGAATAGATGGTGGGTTCAAACCACCAATCTTTCAGTTAGCAGGAGAGCTCTTAACTATTGTGCCACCAGAGCTCCTTTTAGTATCATGCATATAGTTGTAAATACGGATTGAGTGAAACTTGGTTGATAGGGGATTAACACAGTCCTCCATGGGATGATTTGAAGGGAAACAATCCACTTCTGTATCTAGCAGCAATGCCCCCAAACACTATAACTCTTGGCATTTAAAAAAAAAAGTGATTAAAGAAGCCTCGGCTACTACATCTTTTCTATTCTTTCCATCACGGACATTGGATTGAAGGGGAGGCAGCCTCTGAATAAGGCAAAACAAATCATGTCAGCATGATTGATAGAGGCTGTGCTTGGCACACCCCAGGTGATTGTGTTGAGTAGAGAAGGCATCAATTTGCTCCCCCAAAAGGGTGTGTGGTGGAGTCATAAATATTTCACAAAATGTGGGGTGGCATCTGCTTTCTTGTTTACTGAGAACAATGCCTGCCAGAATATTCCTCCTCCAGACAATTGTTCCCACTTCTGATCTATCAAAGATTATTTATCTGCCAATGGGAAATGTTGCTATTTCTTTAGTTTTCCTTTTGATTTTTGATAACTGTGTATTCTTCAGAGGCTGAGCTAGTTTTTATTATGCATTTTGTGGGAGGCATAAGAAAACACACATTCTTGGTTGAGGTTTTAAGGTAGCAGCAGTTTCTAAAGGGCAGAATCATTTTTCACGTATTGGTATCTTGTGATTCAGGAAAGAGAAGTGGGTTCCAGTAACATCACAATCAAGAGAGTGATTAAGGTGCACTTTGGAATTTTGGTTGAACTCCTTGTACGTTTTCATATTTTATATTTTCCAAGGTACTTTCATATATATATATATATATATATATATATATATATATATATAACCTCATATGACTATCACAAAAGTCCTGGAAGAAAGGCAGGAAGTACTTTTTTATTCTTCAGGAAGGCACAAACCAAACCTCAGATAGGTTAAGGTACTTGTTTGAGATTATACAGCTAGTTAGTGGCAGAACTACCATCCTGACTAGTGCTTCAGTACCATTCTTCTATAAAATTCCTTAAATACACACAAAAAAGGATTCTGTAAGAAAGATGTATCTTTTTGCCTATTAATTATGGTATGAAATTTTTTTTTTTTTTTTATGTATAGGACATTCAAAAACCCATAAAGATTTAAAATCATGGTTGGCAATAGATGTTAGTTCTGTTCTTTTAACCTCTTTGCAGGAGGAGAAACTGAAGCAGGAGGAGGAGGAGTGAGTGATTTGCCCTGGTCATGAGCCAAGTCACCATGGGACAGACAGACAAGGCTTCGTGAGTTTTCTAGGTTCGGCTCAGTTGGGTCATGCTGCAGCTGAAGCCTGTTCCCTGTAATCTAAATAATGACACTGCGGAGGTGGCAGAGCACTTGTAGTCATCTGGCGTGTCAGTGTGTGAACTGTGCTGTCCTTTCCCCTGCCGCCATTGTTCTGTACTGGCAATGCAGCCACGCTGCTTAGCCAAGGATGCCAGCCTTTGTTAAGATCCTATACCTCTGAGTTATTGGGAGGCCAGGCTGCACTCAGTACTGTCTCCAGGAGAGGTGGCTTGTTACCGGGTTCCCGTTTGCAAACACTTGCAATTAGTTTTTTTTAAGTTCCAAATAAACACTGGAAATTGTTTTGAAATATAACTTAATAGGTTTCTATGGTAGTTAAATATTAAAATGGACCCTAACCTGAGGTTACTTCAATTTTAATATTTCCCCACTCCAGGGGATTTATAACAGAAAGCAGCTTATGGTTCAGTTTGTTTGCTTTTTATTTTTTTAAGTAAAAAAAAATTTTTTTGAGGGAGGCATAATATTGAGGGAAATAATAAAGTAAAACATTACTTATAAAGTACACATTTGAGTTTTCTTCTGCCCTGGTGGTTATAGGCATGTATTTGTCATCATTTAAACTTCGAGAAGGTGTTGAATTCTGTTTGCGGCCTTTGGTGGTGGAGTTAGCCAGGGGGAGTTGGGCTGGAGTTTGCCACCAGGACCTTGCTAGTGGAGGAACATGAGTCATATTGGTGTTTATTTCTGGGTGGGTTGTTTTCATGTCTGGCATTAATGGGAATGTATTCAAGGGCACAAATGGGATTTGGTGGACAAAGGAACAGTACCAGTCAGAGAGGAATGCTCTTAAGGACAGCAGGGAAAAGTAAGCCTAAACTTGGGTTGGATGGATTATTTGTCCCTCCCATCATCCCACTCTTCATTGCAAACATAAACCAGTGCACTGGGCCAAGATGCTGATGCCCTGAGGGTCATTCCAGAGTCAGCTATCCCTGGAGATGTGGGTTGAACTTCCAAACTGTGCTGGGCCACTTAGGGGAGATTCAAGCTAGTCTTACTGTGTTTGAATAGCTGCCCCCTTGCTGCTGGAACCTGAAAGCTCTGAAGCTTTTCTTTTATGCTTTGAAATTGGGTTTCCTTTGAGTTTTCAATTTGGGATATATTTTGGCTCCCTGAATAAATTTTAAGAAATGTGCCAGACTTGATCTCTTTATATAATTTATGTATATAATGGTTTCTCTTTCAGTTTGAAGTTAATATGACAGTTGACTGAGGTCATGGGAAATGTAGCTAGACAATTTTTGAGATTATTGGATCTGATAGACAATTCCTTCCTGCCTTCATTTAGTCAGTCAGTCACTCAACAAAATATTTATTGAGTGTCGACTGTGTGGCCAGTAGTGTCTCCTATGCATTGTGATACAACAGTGAATAATAATATAATAATGAAAATAATAATTGTGAATATTTATATGGTATTTACTATGTGCTTATACAGTGTTTACATTTTAACTTACAACAAGGCTATGGGGCATTTTCTTTGATTATCCTCATTCATAAATGAAGAAACGGAGGTATAGGAATTTGTCATAACATAAGAAACTTGCCTAAAGTCAAACCCAAACAGTGTGACTCCAGAGCCCAATCTTTTCTTCTAAGCACTGAACATTATGGTTTATAAGAATGTAAAGCACGTCAGAGATTGCTAATGCATCATTTCTTAAATACCTGTAACATGAAATTTCGTACTTCTTTGGTGTTGCCAACTCTTAAAAAACAGAAAGTGTGAAGATAAATTTTTGATGACTCCTGCTTTAAACACATCTTTTCATCATTTTCTGTTCTTTATATGCACATATATACCTGCATACCTGCATACACAAATATTTTTTGTCAATCAAATTTAAAATAAAACTATCTTACAGACTTTCTTCAAGAAGATAATAGAAGTAAAGTGGGATAGCATTCTTGTACAAAGAAACAAGTCTGGAATGCATACAGCTGAGAGAAGGTGAAAACAAATTACTTAACGGTTTTGTTGTTAGATTTAAGAATGATGCTTCACATTTTCATCACTTACCAGGTACCTTATTTTATTTTCTCCAACAAACCTGTGAAGTCAAAATAGCAAATAATATTTTGATGGTATTTTCAGATGAAGAAAATGACACTGAAAGGAACTCGTTCAAAGTTCCATGTGAATGGTCTGGCATGGGCGGCTCCAACACGCCATGCCCATTCCCAACCACCCACTATATTCTTACTTTGTCTGGCTTTCTTGTTCACAATGATGCCTTTGCAGTTGGCAAATTTCTAAAACCTCCACAAATTAAAACCAGTTGGTACTATACCAGGATTTGGATTGATTAAAATTTAGAGGGGAAGAGAAGGCTCAAGACTTAGGGAAACTTCTATGAAACAGGCACTGTTTGTGGAAAATTTTATTTCTAATGAATACAGCACCATGTGAAGTATCATTCTCCTCATTTTATGAAGCGGATGAAGAAACCAAAGTACAGAACTGCCGAAAAATTTGTTCAAGTTCTAGTGACAGAGATGGGATTCGAACCCAGCACTTTGAAATCCCAAAGCCTGTCCACTTACTCTTGCACTATTGTGCTTCCCATGCTTATAAGAGAATCATTTAACTCTTCAGCATTCCTGTAAACTTCAAAGGGATTATGAGAGAGAATATAAAAAGATAAAAGTATACAGAAAATTTGATCCTACCCCATAAAGAAGCAAAAATACTGCCAGAGGTACTGTTTCACTGCTTTTTTAACCCATATCCTATTAAAAAATATATAAGGAACAAAAAAAAAAAAGAGAGAGAGAGAGAGAAACCTTTCTAATATTCCTTTGAAATCTACACATTCAGCATATTCCCTTTTGAGTAGAATATGATTAATTTAGCCTCTCATTTTGAGAAGTTAAAAAGTGCTATTTCTCTTGGTTATTCAACATTTGTGAATAACCAACTGCTAGTACGTAAAGGGCAGAAAGAAAATGTGATTGTACTAGCCAGGTTCCTGATAAAAGCAAGGAGCTTATTTGAATGGTTCCAGGAGAAGGTATATGACAGCTGCTCCGTTTATTTATTTGGGCATATTCTCCAGTTCTTCATCTCTTCTTTCTAGTTGTGAGTGCAGTGTTGTGGTTGAAGAAGCAGACGTGAATCTATAAGGCTCACTGTTTGACTGTGGGTAAGTCATTTCTGGCCTCTGAGGCTTTGTTTTTGCATCTGAAATTACACATAATTATGCTCACAAAGGTATTGGGGGAAGATTCATTAAGGAAATTACCAGCCATTTAGAAAATTGCTGCTCAAGTTCACTAAGTGTTTCCCTGATGGATTTAACAAGCTCAGGACCCGCTGCTCAAGTGAATCACCTCTGTTTCCCTGGGGAGGAGCTTTTCTTTCCCTCCACGTCACTCCTTGACTAGCAAGGCTGAGCATTAACAGTTTGATTTCTTTAGGAAGAACATTGACCTATTTACCCAATCTTTAAAAAGAGCTTTGCTTCTCTAAAGCCATCTGGTTTCTTCTGAATAGATCCCCCACCTCCCCCACCGGTTCGTTTTAGAGTTACGAATGTGAGGGATTTAGAGAATGGCCCACACAAAGCAGTGGTAAGATGAGGCTCCTCGATGGTTCCATAATCATTAGTGATTATTCACTCTGTAATTTTCAGATTGATTAGTCAGAATAAACACTATTTTGTGCTGAACTGATTTATAAAAGCATGTAAGAGTGGCATGCTAGACAGTTCAACAAGCTTACCCACTGTTAAGTATTTTATAACCTCCTTGCACCTCAAGTCATCAGCTTAGTGCTGAAAACTAGGAATAAAGTACCGAAGACAGCCTGACTTGTTCAGTAATCAGAAGGGTAGTTGAAGATGCCTGGTCAAAATCCTCAGTGAATATTTGACTCTATGAGCAAAATGATGAAGTAGACACTGTTATTATCTTGGAGCTGATGGATGGAAAGACGGGAACATTTGTAATCTCTCTTTTTTTTTGTTGTTATTCACTCATAACTTCAGGCTTCAACCATCCTCCATTCTACACTCTCCTCTTGAAAGAGAAAACACATGAATTATTCTGATTGACTGGGAACATTGGTTGATAGAATATTGTTCTTCTCTTCTATTTCTGGCCCCACTCGTCCATCACATAACGATCACTGAAATCAAGGACTGGGCTGGCAAAAACTATAAGCGGAAACTCCTCTGGTGAAAGCTCTGTGTGCTAAAAAATTTTGCCTTCATCTTTTCATTGATTTGGAGGCCCTCCCATAGCTGGCCAGAGGCTCTCACTAGGGGCTACAAAACCAAACCTCAGGTGGCTTTGCAAACCCACTAAGTCAGCTTTTTAGGTCTGTTTTTGCTAATTCTACCATTTTTTGATATTTCTCTATCATATTCTAAACTTACGTGTAAAGAATTGTGAATCCATTTATTTATGCATCCAACCAGTGTTTTACTGAGACTTTCAATATGACAGTATCTATATGACCTTATCTATAGGATAGTGGAAACCCTGGTGGCATAGTGGTTAAGTGCTACTGCTGCTAACCAAAGGTCGGCAGTTGGAATCTGCCAGGCGCTTCTTGGAAACTCTATGTCCTATAGGCTCGCTATGACCCTATGACCCATCAACTCAACAGCAATGGGTTTGGTTTTTTTTTTAATAGGATAGTATCTTCAGTGATAAGTATACTGTGTTGTTAGTTGCCACTGAGTTGGCCCTAGACTCATGGCAACCCCATGCACAACAAAACAAAAAACTGCCTGGCCGTGCACCATCTCCATTATCAACTGTGGATTGGGCATTTTGATCCATAGGGTTTTTATTGATTGCTTTTTGGAAGTAGATCTCCAGGCCTTTCTTGCCAGTCAGGCGGCTTAGTCGAGAAGCTCCACTGAAAACTGTTCAGTATCATGGTAACACGCAAACCTCCACTGACAGATGGGTGGTGGCTGAACATGAGGTGCATTGGCTGGGAATTGAACCTGTGTCTCCCACATGGGAGGCCAGATTTCTACCATGAACCGCCAAAGCCTCGGAGATACTGTAATTAGGGAAAATAAAGAAGACATGGTCCATGAGACCCCGATCCTTTACATCAGCGTTACAAGAGATCATAAAATGTGTGTGCGCATGCGTGTGTGTGTGTGTGGGTGTGTGTGTGTGTGTGTGTTGGGAGGTGGGAGAGAGGTGAGGGACCAGTTCTCCATTGAATAAAAGTTTGTTCTAGGTATTGGAGAAATAATGGTGACAGGATCATTGTTTTTTTCATTGAGTTAAGGGAATACTTTGGAAAAAAAATACTACTCCAGAAAATTTATTTAAGTTCTTTCAGTGATAGTTTAACCTTTCATAGGTAGTGGAGGTCCAGGCCTTGGAGGTCTTGGAGGCCGGGGAAGTGTGGGGAGGAAATTAGCACCCCTCGTATTGCCATTCCATGCTGGGTCCCTTTAAGTCTGTCATCACACTTAGGGTTTCCATGATCTTAAAGGTAGGTCAGATTCTCTATGCTTTACTCTCAGGACATTCTCAAAGAGGTGATTCAAGCTTCTGCGAATGAGGGAGGAGAAGAACCCGCATCCAAAAAAGTATATAAAAATAAGTATATAGCAATTAACAAGTGCTTCTTGATCTTGACTGCATATTAGAATCGCCTATGGAGCTTTTCAAATCCCTGGTGTCCAGGCTACACCCAGATGAATTAATTCAGACTGTCTGGGGGTGGGTTAAGAGATTGGCAGTTCAAGTCCACCAGCCGATCCTTGCAAACCCTATGAGGCAGTTCTCCTCTGTCCTTTAGGGTGACTATGAGGCGGAATCTACTCAACAGCAATGGGTTTGGTCAATGTGTTTAGGGGTAGAGCCCAG
Source organism: Loxodonta africana (assembly GCF_030014295.1). Lineage (NCBI taxonomy): Eukaryota > Metazoa > Chordata > Mammalia > Proboscidea > Elephantidae > Loxodonta > Loxodonta africana. Next base: position 34,292,529 of record NC_087345.1, on the reverse strand, counting down.
GCATCAGTATTTTTTAAAGCTCCACCAGATGACTCAAATATGTAGTTAATGTGGAGAACAACTGTTCAAAATGATACTTAGAGTATATTACACTGTGTATTTCTTTTTTCAAGATTCAGGATGAAGGAAAGTTAGGGCAGGAAGAAAACCCTGAGACCACTCAATCTAATTGCATAATTTTACAAAGGAAGAAACTGTGGATGAGATAAGTGGGGTGACTGGCAAAATTCATCTATCTAATCAGGGACAAGGGTTAGTGCCCTCCTTTAATGGTGACCTGTTGACTCCTAATGAAAGGCTTGAATACAATAATTTCCAAACAGCTAATGCAAATGGTTACTCTTAAAGCGTTATTACAAGTTGTTCTTGAATTTTCTTTTCTAGTTGTGGGAACAACTTCTAAACATGACACTATATACTAATGTGTTAAAATCTGTTTTGATAGGTTTTTTTTTTTTTGGTTGTTGTTGTTGTTGTTGTTGTTGTGTGTGTGTGTGTTTAAACAAAGAATATCCAGAGGGCTAAGTTAGAAAAGTAAATTCGATCAAGTTTTTGCATAAAAGCTGTATCTTTTTTGCCTTGGAAAAGGACTAGGGAATCAGGGGTCAACTTGAAGCACCTCATTTATATGATAATTACCAGTAAGCAGTGGCCAGTGATTCATGATACAAATCATTTGTACCTCTGGGACTTGTATGTTTACTAGGCGGGAAGTATGTGATTATGTTGTACTAATTAGTTTCTAGGTGACAGAAAGAATGTAGCACAATTGGGACTAAATTTGGTAATTGTGTGCTGCTTAGTTTATTTACTTGTTATGAGTTTTTAATTTAATTTTTAATCCACAGGAAGTCTCCCAATGAACACATACCTGGATAACTGGATACTCACCTTCATATTATCATTTTCATAGTCTATAATATACTTTAATAGGCTGATGTTATGTAATCCTAGCACCAGTCCTCCAGGGCACATATATTTATCGTTCTAAAATTCCCTTTACAGATGAGCATACTGAAGGCAGAGAAGTAACAGTAAGATCTGAAGGTTCTAATTCTAGAACTGTATCATATCACTTGATATTCACATCTCCTATGATGAATAATTATAAGGAATGGTAATGAACGGCCAGAAAAGATCATTGTTTAGCTGACTTTTCCTAATTTTCTCAACTGCTAGGAGAAAGACTAAGAAGAAAAGAGATCTAGAAAACAGTTGTTTTAGGAGCAGTGAATAAAAAAATAATGTAGGTCTTGGTAAGGGAGGATTAATGCAGAGAGATTATATTTTCATAACAAAGGAAAAGCTGAATTAAAAAAAAAAAAAAAACAATGGAATGCTATTTGTAGGCCAGCAGAAAAGAAGACTGAGTGAAGGAAAGAGAAAGTAAAAGCAAACTTAGAAACAAAACCCCACAAAGAGCAATGACAGCATGAAGACAGGAAAGGGCAGAAGAAAGTGAAAAATAATGAGCAAATGCAGTGAAAAAGAAGTCTGTCATTAAACCAAGGCAAGACGGGAAATTAGAACTAGATGAATAATAAGTTTGGGGTTTCGTGATCTTTTTTAATGTTCCAGAGGTCCAGAAATATTCATTTAAAGGGGTAGATGGAAAGTTGTTATTATCCGAAATGGAACGAGAATAATGGATTAGAGCCTCTTCTATTTACACCATTTGCTGCATTTGTCTTTCAGGTAAATGTTTCCTGAGTACGTGTGACAAATAATACAAAGAGTTATACCACCTGAAATATGAAATGAATGCTAGGTAGCATAGAACCCAAAGGCTTTCAGATAAGGGTGATGTGGAAAGAATATTATTATCTCTGAGACGACAGATTTTGCTATGGTTATAAAAGCCTTAAGCAAAATATTGATACTACAAGAACCTCTGACTGTGGTCTATAGGTGAAGCATTCTAAAATCTGATAGGCCGAAGGCACTGCCATAGAAGATTAAACTTCACAAACTCAAAGAGCATCAAGCTGGAGTTAATGCCTTTCTTAATCTTTCAAATGCTTTTCTGAGGAACATTTTCACAAATTTACAATCAACAAAGAATTTGGAGCCAAGGGTGTGCTGTATATACTGCTACCTGCTTCCATTAAACAAGCTTGTATCACCTTAGGCTGGGAGTTTGTCCCCCCAAGTGGCCTATCATGAGAACATCAGAAAAGGAATAACCAGGCTGGTAAGATTTTATATTCTTTAGCTTTTCTACCATCTGAATTCTCTTGTATAAATTCCGTATGGGATAAGTGTGTGTGTTTACGTGCATGTGTGTGGTTGTGATCATTTTATCCTCAGAGGAAAGAGGAACATCGTTGGCTAACTAGGAAAATTAATAATAGAATAATAATAATAATAGAATTTGACTTTTTTTTGTGTGTGGCTGAATACATACAGAACTTAACTCTTGACAGTAGATTCTAGCAGCTTTGGATGATGTTATTTGCAGAAACTATATATAAATATATAAGCATATACATGGATATTTCTTTTTTAAAAGAACAGTTTTTAGATGTGCATAATTATGATGAGTTGTACAACTTACAAGATATTTCAAAGAATGGGGCCTGAGTAGTCTCCAAAATAGGCAGCTACCATGGAGTTATGTCATGGTGGTGGTAATAATAATAATAATGGCTAAGATTGTGCCAAGTGTTTTACATAAATTACGTTCATATATAATTCTCAAAGCAGTCATTCTTACAGATGAGACTGAGGTACAGAATGGCTAAGTAATTTGCCCAAGGTGAAAAAGCCAGAAAGTGCTAGGAAGTCCTTGGGTAAGAAGGGACTTTACCAGTCATATTGGTTGATCTTGAACCCAGTGTTTAATCCCTTTTGACAATAGCAGTGGCAGATGGCCATTCTGCTTCTGTCCAACATCTCCAGTGACATATATTATTATCTCTCATTTTTGTAAATCAAGGAAGAACTCTGCAGAAACGTGTTTAGGAGAGGCAACCTATATTTCATTGTAAGCCTTCCTGCTTCAGTTGGGCCCTCCGTGCTACATAGCCATCATTTACTCATCTGTGGTTGACAGCTTTCTGTATTCCCCTAATGGCTCTTTAGGACCTTTAACTCTCCTGAAATCCTTCTCCCATCCCTGGTCACTCAAGGACAATGATTTCTATCAACTGCCTCACTGAAAATCTAGAGACTTCCACCATTTACCTCCTTCCTCTCCAATATCTTCATCATCTTCACCCATCCTCCCTTCCATTCTCGTTGACCTAGGAGTAAGAATCTTTCCCTCCACGCTGGTATGTTCAAGGCAATTCAGGATGCAGTTGGGTACTATGTATGGATGTGCGGAAAGGTATTGGTGCATTCTTTGTGTTTCAGCTAAGTCTTGAATTCTCCGATATTATATTTCCAAATGTTACCCACTCAGTTTTTTAATTTTCTCGTTCAAGGCTACATATTCTATTTTATACTTTCCCTTCAGATCTGATGCACACTTTTTTAAAATTTTGTTTTCTATTATAGTTTTGGCTTCTCTCTTAATCATAGTGATGGCTTGTCTTCTAGAAATTCTTTCCTGAAATACCTAAAGTGGGCTGTTGGCCAAATAATAATAGCCATAGAGTTTCCAAGGAGCACCTGGCGGATTCGAACTGCCAACCCTCTGGTTAGCAGCCATAGCCCTTAACCACTACACTACCAGGGTTTCCTTTTTTTTTTTTTTTTAACACTTACTGAGTGCTTACCATTTGCCTGGTACTATTTTAAGAGCTTTTACATGAGCCTCCTCATATTAAAAAAAAAAAAAAAAAATTTTTTTTTTTTCCCTCGTATAAAAACTCTTAACCTTCTTGTATCACTAATTTCCTTGAGAGTTTGGATCCTTTTCCCAGAAAATTTGCCCTTAGGGGCACCTACATGCTCTCTATTTTGTACTGTGAAATAAACCACCCCAAAATGACTACAGTTTTTTAGTTTCTGTTTTCCCCCTCATAACTGTGAGGGTTGACAGTTAATTATTTTTTGTTTCATTTGCTGCTGTCAGTTGGGACACTGGGAAGGCTGGAAATTCCAGAATGGCCTCAATGACATGGCTGGCAATTGGTGCTGGTGGCTTTTAGCCATGGACTTCAGTTATCTTCCTCATGGGCCTCTTCATGTGGCTGCTTGGACTTCCTAACAGCCTGATGGTCCCAGAGTAGGTGGAATTTTCACATGGCAGCAGGCTTCCTTCAGAGTGCAAAATCTTCTTAAGGCTTGAGTCCAGAACTGTCACAGAGTCACTTCTTCTGAATTTAATTAGCTAAAACAGGTCACAGGACTTGCTTAAATTCGTGGGGAAGAGACTACACAAGGCTATAATATGGGAGGCATGGTTCTCTGAAGGCCTTCAGAGGTATTGCCTGTTACTTACACAAATAATTTTGAAAAATAATTTCAAGTGGTATGCACATTCTATGAATTAATCTAAGGACCCTGTTTTGGACTGAATTGCATCCGCCAAAAGGGTGTGTCAACTTTGCTGGTCCATGATATCCAGTATTATATGATTGTCTACCATTTTGTCATTTGATATGATTTTCCTATGTATTGTAAATCCTACCTCTACGACATCAATGAGACGGGATTAGGAGCAGTTATGTTAATGAGGTAAGACTCAATCTATAAGATTAGGTTGTGTTCTAAGTCAATATATTTTGAGATATAAAAGAGAAGTGAACAGAGAGACATGGGGAATTCATACCACCAAGAAACAAGAGCCAGGAGAACAGTGTGTCCTTTGGACCCAGAGTCCCTCTGCTGAGAAGCTCAAGCTCCTAGACAGGGTTAAGACTGATGACAAGGACCTTCCCCCAGAACCTACAGAGAGAGAAGGCCTTCCCCTATAGGTGACACCCTGAATTCAGACTTCTAGCCTCCTAGACTGTGAGAGAATAAATTTCTCTTTGTTAAAGTCATCCACTTATGATATTTTTGTTATAGCAGCACTAGATAACTAAGACAGACCCTAAGAAGTATGTGGACCTTATGCTAAGGCCTCATGACCTAGGATCAACTCAAGGGAACCCTCTTACCCAACTAGACTAGTGAAGACAATACTCACTGTAAAGGGAATTGAAATACACAAATGCATTGATGGTACCGTGTATGGCATTTTCCAGGGACAATGAAAGACCAGCTATCTAAAGGGCTAGGAAATAAGGTTGGAATCAGATTATGAAATATTTTGAAAGGCAGCCTGTAAAGCTTGAACTTCATTCAGTAGGCAATGGGGAATCATTGTATTTTTTTTTTTTTTTTAAATATGGGGCAACAGTCACAAATATTGAAATAATTCAGGAGAATTATAAGAATTAAGAAATAGGAGAATGATGTAGAAGGAATTATGTTAAGGAGCTTTATGAGGCTATGAAGTTATGGCTCAGATGTCAGCTTTAAAGTCAGGACTAACAAAATTGTCCTAATAAAGAATAGAAGCATAAAAAATTTGTTGTAAAAGGGTGTTTTAGTGTATCATGTAACAAATATATAACAATGTAGAAAGCATTATATCTCTAGTACCATTTGTGTTATTGGATTAACAAAGAGCTCAGACAGCATTTATGGTTTCAGTAGATAAAAAAAAAGATCAAGAAGGGAATTTTTGGAATTGCTTTCTACACGGACTTAATAGATTTCTTGAATGTGGCTGTAAAGGATAATGAGTTTATGTACTAAGACATTCTGATTTGGGTCCCTAAGAATAAAAAAAGAAGCTTGTGGTATCAGAGCAATCCCTGAATATTAGCAAGTTACTTTTCATTCAGGATGTATACTGTTAAAACCTATGGGACAAATACCAAAGGATCCTATTTCTATTTGTCAGTCCATAAAATTGAGAAGAGGGTTTTTTCCCCATTGACCCTAAAATAATAACTGCAATAGTATTTGTTGCTGTTGAGTTGGTTATGACTCATGATGACCCTATGTACAATAGAAGAAAATGCCACCTGGCTCTGTGCCATCACTGTGGTTGCTGGCATGCTTGAGTCTTTTGTTGCCTTTCAACTTAGGGAGCTCATCTTCTAGAACTATACTGGACAATATTCTGTTACGACCCATAGGATTTTCATTGGCTAATTTCATGTTTGTCAGTTTGTCTTACTGTGGGGTCTTGTGTGTTTCTGTGATGCTGGAAGCTATGCCACACGTATTCAAATACCAGCACGGTCACCCATGGTGGACAGATTTCAGTGGAGCTTCCTGACTAGGAAGAAGAACCTGGCTGTCTACTTCTGAAAAAAATTATCCAGTGAAAACCTGATGAATAGTAGTGGAACATTATCTGATATAGTGCTGGAAGATGAGCCCCTCAGGTTGGAAGACACTCAAAAGAAGAGTAGGGAAGAGCAGCCTCCTCAAAGTGGAGTTGACCTTAATGTTGCATATGGAGCCAAGCCTCATTTGCTGGTGTGGCATGACTCAAAATGAGAAGAAACAGCTGCAGACATCCATTAGTAATAGGAACTTGGAATGTACGAAGTATGAACCTAGACAAAATTGGAAATCATCAAAAATGAAATGCAACATGTAAATATCAGTAGCCTGGGCATTGGTGAGCTGAAATGGACTGATATTTTCCATTTTGACTCAGACAATCATATGGTCTACTTTGCTGGGAATGACAAATTGGAAAGGAATGGCATTGCATTCATCAACAAAAAGAACATTTGAAGGTCTGTCCTGAAGTACAACACTATCTGTGATAGGGTAATATCCATGTGCCTACAAGGAAGACCAGTTTGTACGAATATTATTCAAATTTACACACCAAACACTCAGGCCAAAGATAAGAAATAGAAGATTTTGACCAACTTCTGCAGTCTGAAATTGATCAGACATGCACTCAAGTTGCATTAATAGATATTGGCAAATGGAATGTGAAAGTTGGAAATGAAGAACGGGTGGTTGGAAAGTATGGCCTTGGTGATAGAAACAATGCTTGAGATTAAATGATAGAATTTTGCAAGACCAATGACTTCTTCATTGCAAATACCTTTTTTCAACAACATAAATGGTGACTATACACATTTTACCTCCTCAGAAGGAGTAAAAAGGAATCGAATTGACTACATGCTGTGGAAAGAGATGGTGGAAAAGCTTAATATCATCAGTCAGAACAAGGCCAGGGGCCAGCTGTGGAATAGACCATCCACTGCTCATATGCGAGTTCAAGTTGAAGTTGAAAAAAATTAGAGCAAGTCTATGAGAGCCAAATTACGACCTTGAATATATCCTACCTGGCTTTAGAGACCATTTCAAGAATAGATTTGACTCATTGAATACTAATGATCGAAGACCAGATGAATTGTGGAATGACATCAAGGACATCATCCATGAAGAAAGCAAGAGGTCACTTAAAAGACAGAAAAGAAAGAAAAGCCCAAAATGGATGTCAGAGGGAACTCTAAAACTAGCTCTTGAAGGTAAAGTAGCTAAAGTGAAAGGAGGAAATGATGAAGTAAAAGAGCTAAACAGAAGATTTCAAAGGGCACTTTGAGAAGACAAAGTATTATAATGCCATGTACAAAGACCTGGAGTTAGAAAATCAAAAGGGAAGAACACGCTCGGCATTTCTGAAGCTGAAAGGACTGAAGAAAAAATTCAAGCCTTGAGTTGCAATATTAAAGGATTCTACAGGGAAAATATTAAATGATGCAGGAAGCATCAAAAGAAAATGGAAGGAATACACGGATACACTATACCAAAAAGAATTGGTTCAACCATTTCAGGAGGTACCAGATGACCAGGAACACATGGTAATAAAGGAAGATTTCCAAGCTGCTCTGAAGGTATTGGTGAAAAACAAGGCCCCAGGAATTGACAGAATACCAACTGAGGCATTTCAATAAATGGATGCAGTGCTGGAAGTGCTCACTTGTCAATGACACAAAATTCGGAAGACAGCTACCTGGCCAACTGACTGGAGGAGATCCATGTGTGTGGCTATTTCAAAGAAAGGTGATCGGACCTAAGATGGAAATTATCGAACAATATCATTAATATCACACGCAAGTACAATTTTGCTGAAGATCGTTCAAAAGTAGTTGCAGCAGTATATCGATAGGGAATTGCCAGAAATTCAAGACAGATTCAGAAGAGGACATGGAACTAGGGATATCATTGCTGATGTCATATGGATTCTGGCTGAAAGCAGAGAATACCAGAAAGATGATGACCTGTGTTTTATTGACTATGCAAGGCATTTGACTGTGGATCATAACAAATTATGGATAACATTGTGAAGAATGGGAATTCTAGAACACTTAATTGTGCTCATGAGGAACCTGTACATAGACCAAGAGGCAGTCATTGGAACAGAACAAGGAGATACTGCGTGGTTTAAAATCAGGAAAGGTGTGCACCAGGGTTGTATCCTTTCACCATACTTATTCAATCTGTATGCTGAGCAAAAAATCTGAGAACCTGGACTATATGAAGAAGACTGGGGCATCAGGATTGGAAGAAGACTCATTAACAACCTGCGTTATGCAGATGATACAACCTCGCTTGAAGCACTTACTGATAAAGATCAAAGACCACAGCCTCCAGTAATGGATTACACTTAAATATAAAGAAAATGAAAATCCTCACAACTGGACCAGTAAGCAACATCATGATAAATGAAGAAGAGGTTGAAGTTGTCAAGGATTTCACTTTACTTGGATCCACAATCAATGCCCATGGAGGGAGCAGTCAAGGGATCAAATGACACATTGCATTGGGCAAATCAGAGGCAAAAGACCTCTTTAAAGTATTCGAAAGCAAAGATGGTCACTTTAAGGACTGAGGTATGCCTGATCCAAACCATGGTGTTTTCAGTTGCCTCATATGCATCTGAAAGCTGGACAATGAATAAGGAAGAAGGAAGGAGAATTGATCCCTTTAATTATGTTGTTGAAGAATATTGAATGACTTCCAGAAGAAAGACCAAATCTGTCTTGGAAGATTTACAGACAAAATGCTCATTAGAACTGAGGATGTTGACACTTTGCCTCACATACTTTGGACATGTTATCAGGAGGGCCCAGTCCCTGGAGAAGGACATCATGCTTCCTAGAATAGTAGTTGTTAGGTGCCATCAAGTTGATTCAGATTCCTAGCGACCCTATTTACAACAGAAAGAAGCACTGCCTGTTCCTGGGCCGTTCTCACGATTGTCGTTATGCTTGAGCCCATTGTGGCAGCCACTGTGTCAATCCATCTCGTTGGGGGTCTTCCTCTTTTCTGATGACCCTCTACCAAGTATTATTTCCTTCTCCTTGTCTTAGTCTGGAAGCTCAGCTGAAACCTGTCTGCTGGGTGATCCTGCTGGTATTTGAATGCCAGTGGCATAGCTTCCAGCATCACAGCAACATGCAAGCCCTCACAATACAACAAACTGACATACATTTGAGGTGATACAGTAGAGAGTCATAGAAAAAGAGGAAGACCCTCAATGCGATGGATTGAAGAGTGGCTGCAACAATGGGATCAAGCATAACAACAATTGTGCGGATGGCGCAGGACCGGGCAGTGTTGCTTTCTGTTGTACATAGAGTCACTGTGAGTGGGAACTGACTTAATAGTACCTAACAACAACAACAATTTCAGAAGTAGATTGCCAGGCCTATTTTCCTAGTCTGTTTAAGTTTGGAATCTCCTCTGAGACCTGATCACCATGGGTGACCCTGCCAGTATTTGAAATACTGGTGGCATAGCTTGCAGCGTCACAGCAATGTACAAGCCCCCACAGCACAAGAAACTGACAGACACGTGGTGGCAATAGTATTTAGAAGATATAAGTTGGGAGTAGAGTGGAAGAGCATAAAATCTCATACTTATTTCAGGGATAAAATTTCTGTTGCAAACTTGAATCTTCTTCCTTTCTGAAGCCACCAGTGTGACCCTTTTTGTCATCAACGTTTTGATTCTTTCAGTACTTAGAGTACTATACATCAGGTGATGTATAGGTGCCAATCAGCCCACATTTACATTGAAGCTTCCTTAGGTCTACTGGGCAATATTTGGGAGATTGGACAGGATGTTGTTGAGAGTGACATCTGGAGGGTGTGGAACTAAGCAAAGCCAGTGGGTCACAGGGATTGTGTCAATGCCAGCAGTTTTCAAATTTAAATAAAGAAGAAGAAAAAGAGTGCTTGTGTCACCACTGAAATTCTCATAGGGTTGGAATGCAGCCTTGCCATGGGAAATTTTAACTACCTCTCCAGATGAGTCCAATGGACAGCCATGTTTGGGAACCACAGCTTTATATTCTTTGCTTCTTTATAGGGCTCTCTCCTATTGAGCTAAGCAGCCGTGGTCCCTGATTTTGTCAGTGTTAAAATTACTTGGGATAAGCTGTTCTGAGGCACCTATCAAGAGATGGAGGATGGCAATAATAAGCACTGTATCGATGGAATCAAAAGTTATTAGTGTGAAAAGTACAGAGAATCCTGGAATATTGTCTTAGAGAATTCTTTAGCTTTCTGCTTTCCTCACAGCTAAGTCACTGTAATGGATGCCAGGCAAATATAAAACAAACAAGAAAACAACCTGGGAAATTCAGTGGCAACAAGACTGGATCTAAGAATGAAAGAAGAAAAGAAAAGAAAACACACGGTTGTCCAATTTTTCACTTAATGTGCCAGAGTGTTGATGGAATGTAGTTTTTGTCCTCCTGTAGTCCATTCCCCGTAGACTGCCAGAAGAATGAACAAGTCTGTCTTGGAAGAAGTACAGCCAGAATGCTCATTGGAAATGAGAATGGAAAGACTTCATCTCAAGTACTTTAGACTTGTTATCAGGAGCTACCAGTCCCTGGAGAAGGGCATCGTGTTGGGTAAGGTGGAGGGTCAGCAAAAAAGAGGAAGACCCTTGACGAAGTGGTTTGACACAGTGGCTGCCACAGTGGGCTCAAGCATAGCAATGATTGCAAGGATTGGGTAGGACGAGGCAGCATTTCCTTCTGTTGTACACAGGATTGCTGTGAGTCAGAACCAACTCAACAACACCTAACAGCAGCATTTGATTTCCTGGTGGCACAGTGGTTAAGCACTTGGATGCTAACCAAAGGATCAGTGGTTCTAACCCACCAGCCTCTCTATGGGAGAAAGGTGTGGCAGTTTGCTTCAGTAAAGATTTACAGCCTTGGAAACCCTGTGGGGAAAGTTCTACTCTGTCCCATATGGTGCCTACGAGTCAGAATTGACTTGACAGCAATGGGTTTTTTTTAGTTTGGTATTTGATTCAGGGTGTTATATCCTTCCTTCTCGACAACACAATACTATCACCTTTAGATTTCCATCTTTTCCTTAGCTATTTATAATTATCACTTCCTTGTAGCAATACACAGCTTCTGGCCCTCAATCTGCTAATTGTACTTTTAAACTCTAATTCCATTTTGACTGTTCTGCACTGAGTTTGGCCTTTCACCTCTCAAATCTGTGTTTTCAACACAGTACCCCCACGCTAGCAAGCGTTTTAATCACTCTCTCATGCCTCTCTGTCTTTTCCTCTTTTTTATTATGATCCTATTTTATCTATTTTTTTCTTAATTTTGGCAACCCAAATACAGCCTCTCAGGCAAAGTCACATTCAATAACTTTCTGTTTCTATTCTCTATGTTTTCTTTCTTTTTTTTTTCCCTCACCTAGATGGCAATAGCCTTTATGCTGACATAGCAAGAGCTTTGTTCTCAGTGTACAAAGAGCCACAGATAAATGTGTGTGTCCCTGTGTGTATCTACATAGTGAGGGAAAAAGAGAGAGGGTTTATAAGCTGAAATAGGGACAGAGATAACGTTCTGTACTGGGCTTGAAAACTAGTTAGACAATCTGTCTTGACTTTGGTGGAAAACTTTTGGTATTGAATTGCCCTCTTGGGGTTTGAATCTATTCAAATTGATCTTTTCTATGAGTAGGCACATCATTTTAGAGATGTTTCTGTGAAGATGTGCTGTTTTCATGCTTAGGGATGCACGCTGCGTGCTGAGTGAGACAGAAGGAAATGCCAAATTAATTCATTATTTCCGTGGCAATGTTCTTTTCCCAGGAAAAGGCTGCTTTAATAAGACAGGTAGCTGTGTGTGCCATGGTCTACACCGCCTCCCTGGGAAGCTGGTAACCTGTCCCAGGAAAAAGCAGCTCTGGTGTTTGTTGTTGGAGGCTCTTGAATGTAATATTAGTTTACAGACCCACTCCTGGCCACGTTATAAAAACAGTGGGAGAAGAGTGACAATGGAAATTATGGCAGGAAATGCTTTACTTAAGCCTTTCAAAATGGACAGTGTCGTGCATGGTTGTGGGGTCTGTTTTCAGCACCCTGCCTGTATGAGTGAATGGCTGCTGTTTCCAGCCAAATTCAGGCGACAGTGGGGCCACTTCAAACCATCAGCGTGACAATGTTATCAAGCAGCTGAGTCCCTGCTCCTCGTCAGTAAGCCATCATTATTCCTCATGAGCTGACTGCAGGAGAGGGCCACCACCACAAATACACTATTATGTTGCATTTTAATGTGTGCCAATCAGCTTAATTCTAGGCCTGACAGTCATCTCAGGTACTGCTCTTTTTCACCACTTATGCCTGTGTGCTTCATTCAGTTGCAGTCCCCGAAGGTTTCTGAAAGACCGAATAGGCACCGTGAGAGGTCACCTCCAAAGAAATAGAAAAGAACTAAACCCACCAGGTGGTTGAGCTTTTCCCAGTTGCGTTCCATGATGTATGTTAAAGTCCTATAAACATCAGTGGTTGAGCAATCTGCATGTTCACTGATTTATTTGAAGATCAGATACTGAGATATCTATCCAGCAATAGTGAACTTCTGCTGTCAGGGTTCAACAGAGCCTACTGATCTTTGGGACCCAGTAGGTCCTATGGGGACTTATTTTTTTTTTTCATTAGGGAGCAATGTAAAATATGGATGTGATGTTTGCTCGCTTGAAATGATAGATTTGGGTTTGGAGGTTAATCACCCTGTGGTTGGTTATTTCCTCTGACGTTCCATACCTTGATCCAGTGTGGCTGCCACCTGAAGGTTGTAGTGCTGGAATGCAACCTCTGGGTCTCAGTAACTTGTTTTCCCAGAAGAAGCTACCACCTGAAGGTTGTACTGCTGGAATGCAACCTCTGGGTCTCAGTAACTTATTTTCCCAGAAGAAGCTACCACCTGAAGGTTGTACTGCTGGAATGCAACCTCTGGGTCTCAGTAACTTGTTTTCCCAGAAGAAGCTACCACCTGAAGGTTGTACTGCTGGAATGCAACCTCTGGGTCTCAGTAACTTGTTTTCCCAGAAGAAGCTACCACCTGAAGGTTGTACTGCTGGAATGCAACCTCTGGGTCTCAGTAACTTGTTTTCCCAGAAGAAGCTACCACCTGAAGGTTGTACTGCTGGAATGCAACCTCTGGGTCTCAGTAACTTGTTTTCCCAGAAGAAGCTGCCACCTGAAGGTTGTACTGCTGGAATGCAACCTCTGGGTCTCAGTAACTTGTTTTCCCAGAAGAAGAGACAACTGCATTTTTGATAAGAACTTTTCTCCCTAACTATGTCTGTCCTGTATCTGAACCTGACAATCATTGCATTGTTGTTCGCTGCCACCAAGTCAGCTTCTACTCGTGGCAACTTTATGTATAATAGACCTAAACATTGCTCAGTCCTGTGCCATCTTCAGGATTGTTGGTATGTTTGAATCTGCTAGGCCTGAATATGTATTTCAAAACAAGGCTGAAAGAAATTTGCATACTTTTATAAACTCGCTATTCAGCTGTTGTTGCATGTGTATCTGGGCTTTATGAAAAAGAAATTCACCTTGAATATCTTGAATTAGAATAGAACCTTTTTGGGGTATTCTGGGCAATCTATGCCAAAAGTCTTTTCACTCTTGCTCTACTAGGATGTACTCTTAGCCCAGGGGTTCCCAAATGCTGTGATGTTTTTGTTGATCTCAGGGAAAGGAGAAAAATATGGATACTGTGATGAATTTTTCTTAAAGATAGATTTATTCAAATTAAAGTTCTCTTCTTTGTTTTGAGATTATGACTGTCCTACTACTTGAGGTTGAATTGTCTTTTTTCTATGATATGATGGCAAGAGCATATGGCAATTTATTTCTAATGCCCTAACAAAGGAAAGTTCACTGTCTGTGGCAGTGTACGCAGTCCGTCTATTCATCTAACCACCTATCTGTTTTTATTTTTCTAGGGGATTGAAATCCAGAAGTCTAGGAGCTACTGTTTTAAAACATGAACCACAAATTCTTAGGAAAAAGGTTCAAAATGTTTGTGGGCTCTCCCAACAGCCAACAGAAACACAACAAAACAAAGAACCAAGTATGTAGTGATATGAGGTTTAAACCTGTATTAGAGTCATGTGGTTTTCTAATTAGCAATTCTCTGCTCCCTAGCTTCTCAATCCCTTCAGTTCTCTCTTGCAAGTATCTAGCTACTGGTGAATGTACACCAAATACAATTCTTACACTTAGTCATGAGATGCTCATTTTAATGTTTTATGCAGCTTTAACAACTTTTAAAAAAGAAATGAAGTCTTGATGCATGCTATAATACGGGTGGAACTTGACATTATCCTGAGTGAAATAAGGCAGTCACAGAAGGACAAATATTGTATGACCTATCTTATATAAAAAGATAGGAAAAGGCCAATGTATAGAGACCAAAGTTTATTAGTGGTTACCAGGGGTGGGGGTCGGGGAATGGAGGGGGTTAACAGTGATGGAAAAATCACATTGATGATGGGTAGGGTTGCACAGCTGATTATTGTAATTGCTGTCAATAAGTTGTACACCTGTAAAAAGTTGAACTGGCAGAAGTTGTATGATATATTTATAACAACAACCAAAAAAGAAAAAATAAGAGTAGCTGCCGAGCCTGGTTTTGTACAACCAAAAACCTCATGGGATTTGTTGCCTTGGTTTGAAGGTTTAGAGTTGTAGTTTCATGGGCCATCACGGTTGATTGGTTAATAATGTGTTTGATACTTCTGTTCTACCGCCTAGCTCATTGTGTAATGCCCAGAGTCTTAAAAGCTTGCAAGTGGCCATCCAAGCATAACAATTGGTCTCTATTTGCCTGGAGTAACAGAGGAAGAGAGTCAGGAATAGGAGGATATGGAATATGTGGCTAATTGCCCCCAGGAACAACTGCCTCCTTTGCCATGAGACCAGAAGAACTAGATGGTGTCTGACTACCATTACTGAACATTATGATCAAAGATTCTACAGAAGAATCCTGATCAAAAGGGGGGAAATGGAAAACAGAATCTAAAATTCTCATGGACTCCAGACTTTTTGAAGCCAAGGGGGCTGGATGAACCCCTGAAACTATTGTCTTGAGATAATCTTTAAAACTTTAACCAAAAATATCCCCTGAAGTCTTAAAACCAAACAAGAGTTTACTTAACTATTAAAAAATGTCTGCCTTCAGCATTATGCTCTTTTAGGAACTATCTATATGGGATGAAAGTCATAACAGCAACTCGAAAGATTAGATAGAAATGTTAGAGAGTACTGAATGAAGAGGAACAACTCAGAAAAGGAGGGTGAGAATAGTTGCACAACTTGAAGAATGTAATCAATGTCACTGAATTGTACATGTAGAAACAGTTGACTTGGTATATGTTTTCCTGTGTATGTTCTCAACAATGACAAAATAGAATTAAAATATAAAAATAGAGACAGTAAAACTTTTAGACATAAAAATAATGTAGCTTTTGATAGAAATATCTGGTACAGATTCTTTAGTTTTAAAGTGACCAAATTCCCATTCTATTCTAAACTTTACGTTTAGAACACTGGAGCCCTGGTTTCAAAGGTATAATGTGATTTCTTCATGATGGTTGTTTGCACTTTCAAGCTTTTACCAACATCATATAATGCTTGCAAAGTCTCTACAATATGACTGTGTGAGCTTCTACAATGTGAGAGAGCCTGCGTTGAATGTTTGGGTCATGAGGTTAGTTCTTTTGGAAGATACATCTTAATGCCAACCACTGAAAGAATCATAAAAGATACTCTTTTAACATCTTATATTACTTATCCCTTGCCACGTAACAAATGACTGCAAACTTAGTGGCTTAAAACAACATGCATTTATTATCTTGTAGTTTCTGTGGATTAGGAATCTGATTATGGTTTAGCTGCACCCTCTACTTCATCTTATGTGATTTTTGGCAGAATTACATTTCTGGAATTAAATGGCTTTGGACTGAGAGCCTCATTTCTTAGCTCACTGTTGACTGGAGACCACCCTCAATTCCTTGCCATATGAGCCTCTCCAACATGACCATCTGCTTCATCAAGGCATATAAATCAAGAAAATAATATAGAGAATCAGCTAGCAAGACAGGAGTTACAATCCTTTGTAGTGTGATCACAGAGTGACATCCTATCCCTTGGGCCATATTTCATTGATTAAAACCAAGTCATAGATTCTGCCCACACTTAAAGGGAGAGGATTACACAAGGGAGTAAATACCAACAGGAAGGGATCACTGGGGGCCATCTTAGAGCCTGTCTACCAAACATCTCATAGATTTTAGTAAGATGAAACCCAAGAGCCATGTTTTTTACTTTGTTTCTAACCCTTCTGTCATGGATTGAATTAAGTCCCCTAAAAATGTGTGTATCAACTTGGTTAGGCCATGATTCCCAGTATTGTATGGCTGTCCTCCGTTTTATGGTTGTAATTTTATGTTGAGAGTATTAGGGTGGGATTGTAACACCACCCTCACTCAGGTCACCTCCCTGATCCAAGGTAAAGGGGTTTCCCTGGGGTGTGGCCTATACCACCTTTTATCTCTCAAGAGATAAAAGGGAAGCAAGCAGAGAGTTGGGGACCTCATACCACCAAGAAAGCAGCACCAGGAGCAGAGCACGTTCTTTGGACCCAGGGTCCCAGTGCCTGAGAAGCTCCTTGAGCATGGGAAGATTGAGGACAAGGACCTTCCTCCAGAGCCAACAGAGAGAAAACCTTCCCCTGGAACTGATGCCATGAATTTGGACTTTTAGTCTACTTTACTGTGAGGAAATAAATTTCTCTTTGTTAAAGCCATCTACTTGTGGTATTTCTGTTATGGCAGCACTAGATGACTAAGACAGAATTTGGTACCAACAGAGTGGGGTGCTGCTCTAACAGACCTCAAATGTGGAAGCGGCTTTGAAACTGTGAACGGATAGAGTTGCAGCAGCAGCAGAACCAGGAGACCAGCGCGAGGTGGGCCTGGAGCCGACCCAAGGAGCGCGAGAGCTGCGTGCCTGTGTGCAGGAGGCTTCCTGGCAGAGTGGGTTGTCTCTGGGCACTTATTGGTGGAGCTACAGAGCTTTGGAATACTTCCCCCAGCAGGGCAGATGTGGGCATGAGGCCCCAGGAGCAGAGAGGCCAACAACCAGGAAACAGAAGCTGAAGAGACAACATAAAAAGCCGAGCTGCCTCAGTCTCAAAGGGTATGGCTATGACCTCAGGGATTTCAAAAGGTGGAGCCATGGCCTCTGGTGTTTCTAAGGGTGGTGCTGCCACTCAGATGGCGTAGGAGAATTGTGGGCCTAAATCCAAGGGAGCAGAGTTGCCGTCCCAGTGGGACTGGAAGGCAGAGCTGAATCCTGGGGCCTAGGAGCTTCCATTCAGAACCTGGAGAGTGTAGCCAATACCTAGAGCCTGGAGGGCAGGGCCATTGGGCAAATTTGTCTCAGAGAACAGAGAATTATTTTCAGAGCTTTGAGGGCTAAGACAATGTGTTCTGCTGACTTTCTTGGTGCCTATTATCCCTTCTTTTCCTCCAGTTTTTCCCATTTGTAGTGGAAGTGTCTAGCTTGTGCCTGTTCTGCCATCGTACCTTTGGAAGCAGATAACTTGTGTTCTAGATTTCACAGATGAAGAGAAATTTTTGAATTTCAGGCTTGGACTTGATTTAAGACTTTTGCTATGCTTTGATGGGATGAATTTGTTTTGCATGTTGCAAGAATGTGATTTTTAGGGGGCCAAAGTGTGAAATATCATGGATTGAATTATGTCCCCCCCCAAAATGTATCACCTTGGTTAGGCCACGATTTCCATTTTGTGGTTGTAATTTTATGTTGAGAGAATTAGGCTGGGATTTTAACACCACCTTCACTCAGGCCACCTCCCTGATCCAAGGTAAAGGGAGTTTCCCTGGAGTGTGGCCTGCACCACCTTTTATCTTTCAAGAGATAAAAGGGAAGGGAATCAAGCAGAGAGTTGGGGACTCATACCACCAAGAAAGCAGCACCAGGGGCAGAGTGCATCCTTTGGACCTAGGGTCCCTGCACCTGAGAAGCTCCTTGAGCATGGGAAGATCCAGGACAAGGACCTTCTTCCAGAGCCGATAGAGAGGGAAAACCTTCCCCTGAAACTGACGCCTTGAATTTGGACTTTTAGCTTACTTTAAAGCGAGGAAATAAGTTTCTCTTTGTTAAAGCCATCCACTTGTGGTATTTCTGTTATGGCAGCACTAGATAACTAAGACACCTTCTTAGAGTAAAGAGGTCTTTGAGTTCATATGAGCATTCAGTAAAGCCTATTTGGGGGAAGATTAGTATGAAATGATGAAAAGTCTGAATTTTAAATAGTATAATCATGAAATTTTACTATTTATAGTAGAGAATATCTTAAAATTAGTGCAAATAAAATATTACCTGGGAAAGATCCTATCTGGCTTTCATTAGTAGCTTCATGATATCCCTTTATAGTTATAATTTTGTTTTCATCCCAGTCAATAAATAAGGAAGTGTTTCATGTGCTTCCACTACATGATAAATGTGGTAGGAAATACAAATTAAGATTATGACAGAGGTATTTTTTTTTTTCTCTTAAGGGACATAATTAGAAACAAGGGGTTGCGACAGGGAAACAAACCATACACAATTATAGTGGAGAACAAAATAAAATTTACAATCAAGTGCAAAATTCATTTAATAATACCTTCAATTCTATGGTACAGGAAAGAGAGAGATCAAAGCTAGATGAAATAACTAAAAGCCTTCCTGGGGGAAGTAGAACTTAAAAGTTGAGTGGAATTTGGGTATAATGTGAGAAAAGAAAACAGACAAAAAAAAAACAACCTGTTACCATCAAGTCAATTCCAATTTATAGTGATCCCATAGGACAGTAGAATGGTCCCATAGGGTTTCCAGAGAGTGGCTGGTGGATTTGAACTGCTGACCTTTTTTGGTTAGCAGCCATAGCTCACTGTAGCTCTTAACCACTGCACCACCAGGGCTTCAATGTGAGAAAGGAAGTGAGGAGAATAGAAAGGGAATATAAAGGAAAGCAGGAAGGGCCTGGAACTCATAGAGAAGACAGAAAAAGCTGGCTGCATTGAACGGAATAGGGAGGATGAAAAACAGAGGGCTATAGGTAGGTTTGCTTTATGAAGGGTATTGAATGCTGGAGTAAGAGTGATGACTTGATGGACAATGAAGGATGATTTTTTATTCTGGAGAAGAGGATGAAGGTGGTTTTTGGGGGGATCTGTTTAATGTGTGTGTACATGATGGATAAAAAAAAAATCTGGGCTAGGCTCATAGTGGAAAAGGTAAATTGATGCAGTATTTGGGATGAAGATTCAATACCTTTGGGAGGCTGATTGCATACACTAATAGCAGAATGTGAGCTCACCCTTGCCCTTCAGGTGACATTGAGTTGGCTAAGGCCTAGTTTTCCCCACTGATTAGTTGGTTACACTTACCAGTATCTCTTGGCTTTAAATATTTGTTTAATGGGATATTTGTTTATTAATAAAGGCCTCAAAAGCCCAACAGACTTTAATAAGAGTCAACACAATTAATAAAGTTGATATTTTAGACATTATAACAATGGGTCAGGAGTGCCTTTATGCTTTCAAATCACACTATGTATGTGGACACATGTAGGCTGTAACAGTGCTTTTGAAGGTGTTCCACAGACCACTAGTTCTACAGGATTTTGATGGGTTTTCTGAAAACAAAAAAAATCACGTGTGTTGTGGAAAAGTCCAAGGTCAAATAAGTTTGGGAAATCCTTAGGTTAAAGAAAATCTAGAAAACTCAAAAGGTTCCATGTTAATGAATCACCAAGAGAAGTTCAGGAAGAGCTATAATCAAAAACGTTTGTCAAATTTCTTTGACGATGGAACCAGTGTATGTGTGCACGCACATGAGCGTGTGTACACACACGCACATCGTCTTTAGGAGTAGTGTTCTGCCCAACACACTTGGGCAAATGCCAGTATTAACAAGTTTTCAGTGAAGTCAGCAACTTTACAGGCATTCATTTTTGGTTTACATACAATCAAGTTTCTTCTCATTGTGACTTCCTCTGTTGGTTTAGGGAACGCTGGTGACGTAGTAGTTAAGTGCTACAGCTGCTAAGAGGTCAGCAGTTTGAATCTGCCAGGCACTCCTTGGAAACTCTATGGGACAGTTCTACTGTGTTCTACAGGGTCAGTATGAGTCAGAATCGACTCGACGGCAGTGGGCGGGTTTCTGTTCATTTAAATAACTGCATTTTAAAGCTATTTCTTTGCCAGTAATACTCATGACAGGCATTCAGCAAGGAAAAAGGAAAGAAGCAAAATCAAGCTTCTGTTTGATGTTTCTTGTAACTGTTTTAAGAAAAAGGCATAGAAAGGAAGATGATTCAAACAATGCTTGCCACCTGCCTGAGATGTCAAGTTACCCAATTTTCAAAGATTCTTTCTTTTCTTCCTTCAGCCTTACTCAGTGGGGTTCACATTCTCCTTTGATCATTCTCCAGTTGTGCGAACTTGAATCAGTTACCTAACCTTTCAGTTCCTTTCCCTCCATCTTTTTTGTTTTTTTTCTCCCCATTAATTTATATTTTACTATTCTGTGAACTTTGTTTCTAAGATGGAGGTCCTATAGAAAGAGCAAACAACCCTGTTAACACGTAATTTGGAATTTAAGTTAAAAAAATAAAAACTGTAAATGTGCTATTTATACTTTTACAAAGTTTAGATTTCAGTTTACTTGTTTGAGGATGCTAAGAGAAACAATTACAAGTGGTAGTGGTTGGTAAATTGGTGTTAACCTACGGTATTGAATTTGACCTGCTTTAATAAATACACTCTCACCTGCTTTTGCCATTCAAAATATGACTTTTTTTGGGGGGGGGGTGTTGGTAGGCAAGGTCAATGTCATAGCAGAAAATGTTTTGTGTGTTCATGCCGTGTCATATTTATGCTTCATTGTCAACATGATTTCTAACATAATTTAGGTCATTTAACTTTTTTTTAGTATATCTGTAGTTACCAAAAGAGTGAAGGTGAGACAGAGAGAGAAAGAGATTGGTAGGATAGTAGAACATTTGAGTTGGCTTATCATTCTGATTTCTCGGTCCTAAAGGAAAATTTGGTGCTATATAATGAGACCTACAAAATCTTCCCTGCAAAGTCCACATAATGTCGGTTGCCATAGTCATTGGAATTAATTTATTTTTATCTTTTGAATGTTCCATAAATCTTTGAAAATCAGAGCTCAGATGTGGTATTCTTGTAATAGTTTTGCTTAGGACATAAGCATTTGAAGGTAATCTACATATGTAAAAAATGTATATATAGTTAAAACCATCATAGAAGAGTGAAGTTGCCCATGGAGAGTGCATACTTGCATGCTGACTGTCAGTTCTGGTGGTGTAAATTCTCCATGTGACTCCTAGTTTGAGAATTTTAAATTAGCCAGATTTTTTAAGCCCCATGAAAGAACAATACTGACACATAGAAAACTGAGCTCAATAAATGGTAGCTCTTATTATTATTTTTTTTATTAACTTTTATTGAGCTTCAAGTGAACGTTTACAAATCAAGTCAAACTGTCACATATAAGTTTATACACACCTTACTCCATACTCCCACTTGCTCTCCCCCTAATGAGTCAGCCCTTCCAGTCTCTCCTTTCGTGACAATTTTGCCAGCTTCCAACTCTCTCTATCCTCCCGTCCCCCCACCAGACAGGAGATGCCAAAACAGTCTCAAGTGTCCACCTGATACAAATAGCTCACTCTTCATCAGTATCTCTCTCCTACCCACTGTCCAGTCCCTTTCATGTCTGATGAGTTGTCTTCGGGAATGGTTCCTGTCCTGGGCCAACAGAAGGTTTGGGGACCATGACCGCCGGGATTCCTCTAGTCTCAGTCAGACCATTAAGTATGGTCTTTTTGTGAGAATTTGGGGTCTGCATCCCACTGATCTCCTGCTCCCTTGGGGGTTCTCTGTTGTGCTCCCTGTCAGGGCAGTCATCGATTGTGGCCAGGCACCAACTAGTTCTTCTGGTCTCAGGATGATGTAGGTCTCTGGTTCATGTGGCCCTTTCTGTCTCTTGGGCTCTTAGTTATCGTGTGACCTTGGTGTTCTTCATTCTCCTTTGATCCAGGTGGGTTGAGACCAATTGATGCATCTTAGATGGCCGCTTGTTAGCATTTAAGACCCCAGACGCCACATTTCAAAGTGGGATGCAGAATGTTTTCATAACAGAATTATTTTGCCAATTGACTTAGAAGTCCCCTTAAACCATGGTCCCCAAACCCCCGCCCTTGCTCCGCTGACCTTTGAAGCATTCATTTTATCCCAGAAACTTCTTTGCTTTTGGTCCAGTCCAGTTGAGCTGACCTTCCATGTATTGAGTATTGTCTTTCCCTTCACCTAAAGCAGTTCTTATCTACTAACTAATCAGTAAAAAAACCCTCTCCCACCCTCCCTCACTCCCCCCTTCGTAACCACAAAAGTATGTATTCTTCTCAGTTTATACTGTTTCTCAAGATCTTATAATAGTGGTCTTATACAATATTTGTCCTTTTGCCTCTGACTAATTTCGCTCAGCATAATGCCTTCCAGGTTCCTCCATGTTATGAAATGTTTCACAGATTTGTCATTGTTCTTTATCGATGCGTAGTATTCCATTGTGTGAATATACCACAATTTATTTATCCATTCACCCATTGATGGACACCTTGGTTGCTTCCAGCTTTTTGCTATTGTAAACAGAGCTGCAATAAACATGGGTGTGCATATATCTGTCTGTGTGAAGGCTCTTGTATCTCTAGGGTATATTCCGAGGAGTGGGATTTCTGGGTTGTATGGTAGTTCTATTTCTAACTGTTTAAGATAACGCCAGATAGATTTCCAAAGCGGTTGTACCATTTTACATTCCCACCAACAGTGTATAAGAGTTCCAATCTCTCCACAGCCTCTCCAACATTTATTATTTTGTGTTTTTTGGATTAATGCCAGCCTTGTTGGAGTGAGATGGAATCTCATCGTAGTTTAATTTGCATTTCTCTAATGGCTAATGATCAAGAGCATTTTCTCATGTATCTGTTAGCTGCCTGGATATCTTCTTTAGTGAGGTGCGTGTTCATATCCTTTGCCCACTTCTTGATTGGGTTGTTTGTCTTTTTGTGATTGAGTTTTGACAGAATCGTATAGATTTTAGAGATCAGGCCCTGGTCGGAGATGTCATAGCTGAAAATACTTTCCCAATCTGTAGGTGGTCTTTTTACTCTTTTGGTGAAGTCTTTAGATGAGCATAGGTGTTTGATTTTTAGGAGCTCCCAGTTATCTGGTTTCTCTTCGTCATTTTTGGTAATGTTTTGTATTCTGTTTATGCCTTGTATTAGGGCTCCTAAGGTTGTCCTTATCTTCTCTTCCATGATCTTTATCGTTTTAGTCTTTATGTTTAGGTCTTTGATCCACTTGGAGTTAGTTTTTGTGCATGGTGTGAGGTATGGGTCCTGTTTCTTTTTTTTGCAAATGGATATCCAGTTATGCCAGCACCATTTGTTAAAAAGACTATCTTTTCCCCAATTAACTGACACTGGGCCTTTGTCAAATATCAGCTGCTCATATGTGGATGGATTTATATCTGGGTTCTCCATTCTGTTCCACTGGTCTATGTGTCTGTTGTTGTACCAGAACCAGGGTGTTTTGACTACTGTGGCTGTATAATAGGTTCTGAAATCAGGTAGAGTGAGGCCTCCCACTTTCTTCTTCTTTTTCAGTAATGCTTTGCTTATCCGAGGCTTCTTTCCCTTCCATATGAAGTTGGTGATTTGTTTCTCTATCACATTAAAAAATGACATTGGAATTTGGATCAGAAGTGCATTGTATGTATAGATGGCTTTTGGTAGAACAGACACTTTTACTATGTTAAGTCTTCCTATCCATGAGCAAGGTATGTTTTTCCACTTAAGTATGTCCTTTTTAATTTTTTGTAGTAGTACTTTGTAGTTTTCTTTGTATAGGTCTTTTACATCTTTGGTAAGATTTATTCCTAAGTATTTATCTTCTTGGGGGCTACTGTGAATGGTATTGATTTGGTGATTTCCTCTTCGATGTTCTTTTTATTGATGTAGAGGAATCCAAGTGATTTTTGTATGTTTATCTTATAACCTGAGACTCTGCCAAACTCTTCTATTAGTTTCAGTAGTTTTCTGGAGGATTCCTTAGGGTTTTCTGTGTGTAAGATCATGTCATCTGCAAAGAGAGATAATTTTACTTCCTCCTTGCCAATCCGGATGCCCTTTATTTCTTTGTCTAGCCTAATTGCTCTGGCTAGGACCTCTAGCACAATGTTGAATAAGAGCAGTGATAAAGGGCATCCTTGTCTGGTTCCCGTTCTCAAGGGAAATGCTTTCAGGCTCTCTCCATTTAGAGTGATGTTGGCTGTTGGCTTTGTATAGATGCCCTTTATTATGTTGAGCAATTTTCCTTCAACTCCTATTTTGCTGAGAGTTTTTATCATAAATGGGTGTTGGACTTTGTGAAATGCCTTTTCTGCGTCAATTGATAAGATCATGTGGTTTTTGTCTTTTGTTTTATTTATATGGTGGATTACATTAATGGTTTTTCTAGTATTAAACCAGCCCTGCATACCTGGTATAAATCCCACTTGGTCATGGTGGATTAATTTTTTGATATGTTGTTGAATTCTATTGGCTAGAATTTTGTTGAGGATTTTTGCATCTACGTTCATGAGGGATATAGGTCTGTAATTTTCTTTTTTTGTGATGTCTTTACCTGGTTTTGGTATCAGGGAGATGGTGGCTTCATAGAATGAGTTAGGTAGTATTCCGTCATTTTCTATGCTTTATACTATACCTTTAGAAGTAGTGGTGTTAACTCTTCTCTGAAAGTTTGGTAGAACTCTGCAGTAAAGCCGTCCGGGTCAGGGCTTTTTTTTGTTGGGAGTTTTTTGATTACCGTTTCAATCTCTTTTTTTTGTTATGGGTCTATTTAATTGTTCTACTTCTGATTGTGTTAGTTTAGGTAGGTAGTGTTTTTCTAAGAATTCATCCATTTCTTCTAGGTTTGCAAATTTGTTAGAGTACAGTGTTTCGTAATAATCTGATATGATTCTTTTAATTTCAGTTGGGTCTGTTGTCATGTGGCCCATCTTGTTTCTTATTCAGGTTATTTGTTTCCTTTCCTGTATTTCTTTAGTCAGTCTGGCCAATGATTTATCAATTTTGTTAATTTTTTCAAAGAACCAGCTTCTGGCTTTGTTAATTCTTTCAATTGTTTTTCTGTTCTTTAATTCATTTAGTTCAGCTCTAATTTTTATTATTTGTTTTCTTCTGGTGCCTGATGGATTCTTTTGTTGCTCACTTTCTATTTGTTCAAGTTGTAGGGACAGTGGTCTGATTTTGGCTCTTTCTTCTTTTTGTACGTGTGCATTTATCGATGTAAATTGGCCTCTGAGCACTGGTTTTGCTGTGTCCCAGAGGTTTTGATAGGAAGTATTTTCATTCTTGTTGCATTCTATGAATTTCCTTATGCCCTCCTTGATGTCTTTTATAACCCAGTCTTTTTTTCAGGAGGGTATTGTTCAGTTTCCAAGTATTTGATTTCTTTTCCCTAGTTTTTCTGTTATTCATTTCCACTTTTATGGCCTTGTGGTCTGAGAAGATGCTTTGTAATATTTCGATGTTTTGGACTCTGCAAAGGTTTGTTTTATGAGCTAATATGTGGTCTGTTCTAGAGAATGTTCCATGTGCGCTAGAAAAAAAAGTATACTTTGCAGCAGTTGGGTGGAAAGTTCTGTATAAGTCAATGAGGTCAAGTTGGTTGATTGTTGTATTTAGGTCTTCCGTGTCTCTGTTGAGCTTCTTACTGGATGTCCTGTCCTTCTCTGAAAGTGGTGTGTTGAAGTCTCCTACTATAATTGTGGAAGTGTCTATCTCACTTTTCAGTTCTGTTAAAATTTGATTTATGTATCTTGTAGCCCTGTCATTGGGTGCATAAATATTTAATATGGTTATATCTTCCTGGTTAATTGTCCCTTTTATCATTATGTAGTATCCTTCCTTATCCTTTGTGGTGGATTTAAGTTCAAAGTGTATTTTGTCAGAAATTAATATTGCTACTCCTCTTCTTTTTTGCTTATTGTTTGCTTGATATATTTTTTTCCATCCTTTGAGTTTTAGTTTGTTTGTGTCTCTAAGTCTAAGGTGTGTCTCTTGTAGGCAGCATATAGACGGATCATGTTTCTTTATCCAGTCAGAGACTCTCTGTCCCTTTATTGGTGCATTTAGTCCATTTACATTCAGCGTAATTATAGATAAGTAAGTGTTTAGTGTTGTCATTTTGATGCCTTTTTATGTGTGTTGTTGACAATTTCATTTTTTCACTTACTTTTTTGTGCTGAGATGTTTTTCTTTGTAAATTGTGTGTTCCTCATTTTCATAGTACTTGACTTTATGTTTGCTGAGTCGTTACGTTTTTCTTGGTTTTTAGTTTGGGTAGCTCTTATTATTATTTTTACTGAGTACCTTTTCTGTGCCAGATGGTGGGAACAAAGGAACTAGAAATAACAACACTCGTTTTGTCTAAGAGGACAAAATCCTGTTCCCTAAAGGCACGCATACTAGGCTCTTATTCCTCCTGAAATGCTGACTTTCAAGGCACCTAGCTGCCCCTAGGACCTAAGGCTGATAGATTCTACAGAGCTATGTCTTGCTACAGTAGAAGTTCTATGATTATAAACTCCCAAAAGGACTGGTGTACTCCATTCATTTCTTGTTTATTTGATCTTCCTTTTCCTCTCCCAATTCTTCATGATTGTTGTTGAGTTAATTAGCTGAGTTGTTGTTGTCAGATGCCGTTTAGTCAGTTCCAACTAATAGGGATCCTACGTACAACAGAAGGAAACACTGCTCGGTCCTGTGCCATCCTCATAATTGTTGTTTTGCTCGAACTTGTTGTTGCAGCCACTGTGTCAGTCCATCTCATTGAGGGCGTTCCTCTTCTGTTCAGCTCTTTTACCTCATCATTTCTTCTTTTCTCTTTAGCTGCTTTACATTCAAGAGCAAGTTTCAGAGTCATTTCTGACATCCATTTTGGTATTTTCTTTCTTTCCTGTCTTTTTAATGACCTCTTGCTTTCTTCATATCATTCCACAACTTGTCTGGTCTTTGGTCATTAGTGTTTAATGAGTCAAATCTACTCTTGAGATGGTCTCTAAATTCAGGTGGAATATATACAAGGTCATACTTTGGCTTTCATGGATTTGTTTGAATTTTCTTCAACTTCAACTTGAGCTGGCATATGAGCAATGTATGGTCTGTTCAACAGGCAGTCCCTGGCCATATTCTGACTGATATTGAGGTTTCCCATCATCTGTTTCCACAGATGTAGTCAATTTGATTCCTGTGTATTCTATCTGGTGAGGTCCATGTGTATAGTTGCCATTTATGCTAGAGACAAATGATATTTGAAATGAAGAAGTGAATCTTCCAAAATTCTATCATGTGATCTGCAGCATTGTTTTGATCACTGAGGCCATATTTTCGTACTACTGATCCTTCTTTGTTTCCAGCTCTCACATTCCAATCACCAGTAATTATCAATGCATCTTGATTGCATTTTTGATCAATTTCAGACTGCAGAAGTTGATAAAAATTTCAATTTGTTCATCTTTGGAATTAGCAGTTGGTATGTAAATTTTTGAATAATAATCTTATTAACTGGTCTTCCTTGTAGGCATGTGGATATTATCCTATCACTGACAGTGTTGTACTTCAGGATAGGTCTTGAAATGTTCTTTTTGACGATGAACGCAATGCCATTCCTCTTCAACTTGTCACTCCCGGCATAGTAGGGCATATGCTTGTCTGATTCAAAATGGCCGATACCAGTCCATTTCAGCTCACTAATGCCTAGGATATCAATGTTTATACATTTCATTTCCTTTTTGACGGTTTCCAACTTTCCTAGATTCATACTTCGTACATTCTACGTTCCTGTTATTAATGGATATTTGAAGCTGTTTCTTCTCATATTAAGTCATGCCACAGAAGCAAATGAAGGCCCTGAATGCTTGACTCCATCCACATCGTTAAGGTCAACTCTACTTTGAGGAGGCAGCTCTTCCCTTGTCATCTTTTGAGTGCCTTCTAACCAGACGGCACAATGTTCTGCTGCTATTGATAAAGTTTTCACTAGCCAATTTTTTCAGAAGTAGACTGCCGGGCCCTTCTTCCTAGTCTGTCTTAGTCTGGAAGCTCTGCTAAAACCTGTGCACCAAGGATGACCCTGCTGGTATTTGAAATACCGGTAGCAAAGGTTCCAGTATCACGGCAACACACAAGCCACCACAGTATGACAAACTGACAGACGTGGGGAAACAGCAGAGTTAGTTGCCCATTGATAATCTGTAGTGTAAGATTTCCTTGTACATCCCCCCTGTAGCCTTTTAGTTCTAGTTAAACTGCACCTTAACTTTTAAATTTCTAGTTTATTCAGTTCAAATTCTGTCATCTTATGCTGCTATCTCAATCAAACCTTCTGTGACCTCCCACCTACCCAGGATGGAGCCGACCACTCTCTCTCCTGTTCTCCACTTCTATTATGCTCCTATCACACGAATGACATTTCAGTTATTTAGATGTTGAACTCACAGAGCACAGGAGATATATATTAATCATCTCTGTGTTACTATCACACGGCACAGAGTCTGGATCATAAATATTAGTTGAATTGAACTGAACAGGCGCACAAAATAACAGTGTCAGGAGTAACAAACAGCAATGTATTTTTGGTCACTCTTTACCATGTATCCAAGTTACCAAACACAAAGCTGGAGAGGGAAGCAGGTAAGTGAAAACTCATTGGTGAAATTATAGTGATTGTAGCCATAACTATTAGAAAAAAGGAGATCCTTCTCTTACTTCTTTTGGTAAATATTTACCAGAAAACTAGCAGGCAACAGTTTCCAAGGGTTTGCACAAAAGTAGGGCATTTTTGATATATTTAGCTGTTTGTAACATTTTTTTATGCTCATGAAGACATACTTGTTGAATTTGAATGCGTATGATGGAGAAATACAGAATTTGCCACTCTGGCAACCTTGTATGAATTTTAACAATATCTGAAATATTTTATTGCTACTTAAACAATCTGATATTTCTGCCACCTTCGGGGATTTATAATGACCTATTAACAATTTTACACAATTTTACACTAGGCCAATTAGGTAAAACCTTCAGCTTCCTGGAAATGCCCAAGCTTGTGATAGAAGAAAACGATGACATCATATTTATGTAAGAAAATGTTAACCAACCCCCACCTCACTCCCACCAAGGAGTTATGGATAAACTTCCCAAGAACCACAATCCCATGGCCTGCTGGGATTTGTGGCATTCTTAGCCCTCCTCACATTACTGGGGACTGGGGGTGGGTTTACTTCCTTGTGCATCTGTTTCCACCTCTCCTTGGCTTAGCCACCAAGCTGCCAGGTCAAACTGCATGAAACCCAACTCCTCCCTTGGTTTCTTAAAACATCTGCTTGTACCTGAGTTTGCTGTTGTTGTTAGGTGTCAGTGAGTTAACTCCTGACTGATGGTGACCCCATGCTGCCCAGTCTTGCTCTAGCCCCGTGATCCATTGTGGATAGGACCATTGTGATCCACAGGGTTTTCATTGGCTGATTTTTGGAAGTTAATTGCCAGGCCTTTCTTCCTAGTCCATCTTAGTCTGGAAGTTCTGATGAAAAATGTTTAGCATATTAGCAACATGCATTGGTTGTTCAGTGGTAGAATTCTTGCCTTCCACACAGGATACCTGGGTTTGATTCCCAGCTAATGCACCTAATTAGCAGCTACAACCTGGTTGTCAGTAGAGGCTTGCATGTTGCACCTGAGCTTGGTAATTTTATTAAAGACTCTGCGAGTGGGATGAGGGTAAATACAGGGCAAAATCATAGGGGATGTGAATTTCTGCCTTCTTGCTGCCTTAACCCTGCACTCCTTTCCTCCACTGTACCCCACAATGTAATAGGAATTTTCCCTCTACCTCATACAGAGAAGTTCTGTCTACACTCATTCAGGCCTCAGAGCTCAATTCTACTCACAGGTGGCTTATCAAAACCTCTTCCCAATTAAGATAAGTCTTTTCTTGAAATAAGTTCTCCAACTACCAGCTACATCCTCCCATATTGTTATTCCTGTAATATTTTCCAAACAAGCATGTCTTAAATGTCTTAGTTTAGTTTAAATGTTATATTAAATGATTACTTGGATTTTGTTGTACATGTGATTGGTTTGGGGTGGGGCAGAGCTGTATGGGGACCTTGACTATAAAATTTCTGCCGTCAGCAATGATATTCTCTCTTTCCTGCCCGTTGACATATCTGTTCCTTTTTTCATATTCTCGATGCCACCATTTGTGAATACTAATGGATGGTATATCAGTCGGGGTTCAACAAGAGAAGCAGAACCAGTAGATATATATATATATTATAAAAGAGATTTATTACAAAGAATTGGTTTACATAATTGTGGAAACTGGAAACCAAGTCCAGAATCTTTCGGGAAGGAAGGGAAGACTATAGGCAGGTTGGCATTCATGGGGATGGGTTGAAGCTACTGTCCATAGGCAAAATTACTTCTCTTTCTAGGGGAAGCCTCAGTCCTGCTTTTATAAACTTCCCACTGATTGAATCAGGCCCATCCAGATAATCCAGAATAAAATCCCTTACTTAAAGCCAACTGATTAGGACCTTTATTACATCTGAAAAATACCTTCACGGCAATACCTGTATTAGTGTTTAATCGAATAACTGGGTTCCCTAGCCTAGCCAAAAGGTCTGCATACCTATTCAATCTGTATACTGAACAAATAATCTGAGAACTGGACAATATGAAGAAGAATGAGGTATCAGGACTGGAGGAAGGCTCATTAACAACCTGCAATATGCAGATGACACAACTTTGCTTGGTGAAAGTGAAGAGGACTTGAAAATCATCAACTACAGCCTTCAATATGGATTACACTTCAGCATAAAGAAAATTGATCCTCACAACTGGATCAATAAACAACATCATGACAAAAGGAGAAAAGACTGAAGTTGTCAAGGATTTCATTTTACTTGGCTCCACAATCAACATCCGTGGAAGCAGCAGTCAAGAAATCAAACGACGCATTGCATCGGGCAAATCTGCTGCAAAAGACCTCTTTAAAGTGTTAAAAAGCAAGACAAAGATGTCACCTTGAAGACTAAGGTGCACCTGATCCAAGCTATGGTGTTTTTGATCGCTTCATATGCATGTGAAAACTGGACAATGAATAAGAAAGACCAGAGAAGAATTGACGCCTTTGAGTTATGGTGTTGGCAAAGAATATTGAATATCCCATGGACTGCCAAAAGAACAACCAAATCTGTGTTGGATGAAGTACAGCCAGAATGCTCCTTAGAAGCAAGGATGCTGAGACTTACTCTCACATACTTTGGACATGTTATCAGGAGGGATCAGTCCCTGGAGAAGGACATCATGCTTGGTAAGGCAGAGGGTCAGCAAAAAAAGAGGAAGACCTTCAGTGAGATAGATTGACACAATGGCTGCAACAATGGGCTGAAGCACAACAATGATCATGAGAATGGTGTAGGACCAAGTAGTGTCTCCTTCTGCTGTGATAGCACCTAATGACAACAACTAGCCTAGCCAAATTGACGTATCAAAAAAATCCATTGCAGGTGGATAAACTGAATAAAATGTTTAC
Organism: Loxodonta africana; assembly: GCF_030014295.1. NCBI lineage: Eukaryota > Metazoa > Chordata > Mammalia > Proboscidea > Elephantidae > Loxodonta > Loxodonta africana. The sequence continues at coordinate 34,260,520 of NC_087345.1, read as the reverse complement.
CAAAGTATGATGCATAAAATGCATCTCAACAAGAAGTTTAATATTTAACTAATGACAAAAACGGAAATATTCCACCATGTTCAAGCTTTTCACCAAAGTGTTTTTCCTAAGGAAGCATTTAAAGATACTGATGGCAAGTGTGCTCATTAAAGGGTTATTGTGATTTGTATGGGACGAAATAATGCTCATTTTATTTATTACACTTTCAGAGTTAGAAGTTTGTAATTTAATCGAGAGAATGAAAAAAAATGGTGTTAAGATTCATTTTTTAAATGGCAATAAGTTTTTTTTTTTCATAATATTGAACTGAAGTCAATAAACTTATTCATTCATTCAACAAATATATAATGAGAAGGTAGTATATGGAAGACACTGCTGCTGGGTTCCGGGGATAAAACAGTGATTAAAGCAGATTGACCCTGCCTTCAAGGACTTTATAATGCCATTAGGGAAAAATAATGTTAACCTAATATTGACACAAGTCATTCTCACAAATTTTGATAATTGTTATGCATCTATATTAAACGGTTCCTAACCTTTTCTGGGATGTCAGAAGGTTTACCTGAGGAGGGATGTTTGAGCTGGGATTTGAAGAATGAGCCAAATTTACTTGGGTTAGGAAAAGTGGGAAGAGATTTGCAGGCAGAGGTAAAAACCTGGTGAAGACCCTAATCAAGGCCAGGGGATCTGGAGGACAAAAAGTGAGGGTGGGGTGGGGTGAGAGAAAGGAAGGACATGGGAAAGATGATGCTGGAGAAGTTCTCAAGAGTTAAAAAAAAAAAAGTTGCTGTCAAGTCAGTTCTGTCTCATGGTGACCCCATGGGTGCAGAGTAGAACTGCCCTGTAAGTTTTTCATGGCTGTGACCTTTCAGAAGCAGAATTCCAGGCCTCTTTTCTGATGAGGAGCCTTTGTGTGGCTTCAAACTGCCAAACTTTCAGTTAGTAGCTGTGTACTTTATGGTTTGCACTACCAGGGACGCTTGTCAAAGGTTAGCACCTTGGAAACCACATTCAAGAACAATTGCTAACACTAAGAGCAATGGAAGCCCCATTAAAGATTTTTAAGGATTTTAAGCAAGGGAGTGACACAATCAATAGATAATGTCTAATGGAACCTTGCAATATAAAAAGTTCTGCTTCAGCCACTAAAGCAGAAATAGCAAAAATTAGCAGCCGTATCAGAGAAGCTCTGTATGCCCTATCCTTGGCAGGCATCACTAATTGATCCTAGCACTTCTTCCTGCCTGAACCCAGACTTGGCTGAACCCAGACAACCAATACCAATCAATCTAGCACGTAAGGCAAACTCTGTTTTCTAAATCCTTTTGTTTTCCTCACTAAAATACAAGATTGTTTGGGGTAAGGTTGCCAGGTAAAATACAGGATAGCCAACTAAATTTAAATTTTAGATAAACAACAAATTTTTTTTTAGTGTAAGTGTACCCCATATAACATTTTGGACATTATACTAAAAAAATTATCTGATGTCTATGTGAATTTCAAATTTTAATGGTTGTCCTGTATTTTTATGTACTAAATTGACAACCATAGTTTGGGAGAAATAATCAAATTAACATAGAACAAAAAAGCCCACAGCACAATATCAGCCCATAATAAATATTTAATAAATGTTTATTTATTCGATTAGTTTATTCAAAAGGTATAACTTCAGCAACAGTGTATAAAGTATTGGTTTCTTACTTTATTTTTTTCGTCATGCATTAATTAAAAGCACTACTCAAAAAAGATCTAAAGTGATAGTTGAACTGCTTACCAGAATTCCTTGCACAGACAAATGGCTTGCAAACATTTTAATTTTTTTTATTGTGCTTTAAGTGAAAGTTTACAAATCAAGTCAGTTTCTCATACAAAAATTTATATACATCTTGCTAAAAATATACATCTTGCTAAAAAAAAAAATACATCTTGCTATATACCCCTAATTGCTCTCCCCTTAATGAGACAGCACACTTCTTCCCTCCACTCTCTCTTTTCGTATTCATTCTGCCAGCTTCTGACCCCCTCTGCCCTTTCATCTCCCCTCCAGACAAGAGATGCCAACATAGTCTCATGTGTCTACTTGATCCAAGAAGCTCATTCTTTACCATTACCATTTTCTATCCCATTGTCCAGTAATATCCCTGTCTGAAGAATTGGCTTTCAGAAGGGTTCCTGTCTTGGGCTAACAGAAAGTCTGGGGCCATGACCACCGGGGTACTTCTAGTCTCAGTCAGACCATTAAGTCTGGTCTTTTTATGAGAATTTGGGATCTGCATCCCACTGCTCTCCTCCTCCGTCAGGGGCTTTCTGTTGTGTTCCCTATCAGGGCAGTCATTGTTTGAGCCTGGCACCATCTAGTTCTTCTGGTCTGATGCTGATGGAGCCTCTGGTGTATGTGGCCCTTTCTGTCTCTTGGGGTCATAATTACCTTGTGTCTGTGGTGTGTTCTTCATTCTTCTTTGCTCCAGGTGGGTCGAGACCAATTGATTCATCTTAGATGGCCGCTTGCTAGCGTTTTAGACCCCAGGCACCGCACTCCAAAGTGGGATGCAGAAAGTTTTCTTAATAGACTTAATTATGCCAATTGACTTAGATGTCCCCCGAAACCATGGTCCCTAAAGCCCTGACCATGTTATGCTGGCCTTCGAAGCATTCAGTTTACTCAGGAAACTTCTTTGCTTCTGGTTTAGTCCAGTTGTGCGGACCTCTCCTGTACTGTGTGTTGTTTTTCCCTTCACCTAAAATAGTTCTTGTCTACTATTTAATTAGTGAATATCCCTCTTCCTCCCTCCCTCCCTCCCCCATCTCATTACCATCAAAGAATATTTTCTTCTCCGTTTAAACTATTTCTAGAGTTCTTATAATATAGTGGTCTTATACACTATTTGTCCTTTTGTGACTGACTAATTTCACTCAGCATAATGCCTTCTGGGTCAGCGGAAAAGAGGAAGACCCTCAACGAGGGGGATTGACACAGTGGCTGCAACAATGAGCTCAGGCATAACAACGATTGTAAGGATGGTGCAGGACCGGGCAGTGTTTCGTTCTGTTGTGCATAGGGTCGCTATGAATCGGAACCGACTCGACGGCACCTAACAACAAGAACAACAGTGCCTTCCAGATTCCTCCATGTTATGAAATGTTTCACAGATTCATCACTGTTCTTTTTCGATACATAGTATTCCATTGCGTGAATATACCATAGTTTATCCATTCATCCGTTGATGGACACCTTGGTTGCTTTCATCTTTTTGCTATTGTAAACAGTGCTGCAATGAATATTGGTGTGCATATATCGGTACGTGTAAAGGCTCTTATTTCTCTAGGGTATATTCCAAGAAGTGGGATTGCTAGATGGTATAGTAGTTCTATTTCTAGCTTTTTAAGGAAGTGCCAAATCGATTTCCAAAGTGGTTGTACCATTTTACATTCCCACCAGCAGTGTAAGTGTTCCAGTCTGTCCACAACCTCTCCAACATTTATTATTTCGTGTTTTTTAGATTAATGCCAGCCTTGTTGGAGTGAGAAGGAATCTCATTGTAGTTTTGAGTTGCAGTTCTCTAGTAGCTAATGATCGTGAACATTTCCTCATGAACCTATTAGCTACCTGAATGTCTTCTTCAGTGACGTGCCTGTTCATATCTTTTGCCCACTTTTTAATTGGGTTATTTGTATTTTTCTAGTTGAGCTTTTGCAGTACCATGTAGATTTTAGAGATCAGGCACTGGTCAGAAATGTCATAGCTAAAAGCTTTTTCCCAATCTGTAGGCAGTCTTTTCACTCTTTTAGTGAAGTCCTTGGGTGAGCATAGGTGTTTGATTTTTAGGAGCTCCCAGTTTTTCTTCTGCGTTGTTAGTAAAGTTTTATATAATGTTTATGCCATGTATTAGGGCTCTTAATGCTGTCCCTATTGTTTCTTCCATGATCTTTATCATTTTAGATTTTATATTTAGGTCTTTGATCCATTTTGAGTTAGTTTTTGTGCATGGAGTGAGGTATGGGTCTTGTTTCATTTTTTTTTGCAGATGGATATCCAGTTATGCCAGCACCATTTGTCAAAAACTGTCTCTTCCCCATTTAACTGATCTGAGGACTTTGTCAAATATCAGCTGCTCATATGTGGATGGATTTATGTCTGGATTCTCAATTCTGTTCCGTTGGTCCATGTATCTGTTGTTGTACCAGTACCAGGCAGTTTTGACTACTGTGGCGATATAATAGGTTCTAAAATCAGGTAGAGTGAGGCCTCCCACTTTGTCCTTCTTTTTCAGTAATGCTTTACTTATCCAGGGCCTCTTTCCCTTCCATATGAAGTTGGTGATTTGTTTCTCCATCTCATTAAAGAATGTCATTGGAATTTGGATCAGAATTTCCTTGTATCTTTTTTTTATAGATTGCTTTTGGTGGAATAGACATTTTTACAATGTCAAGTCTTCCTATCTGTGAGCAAGGTATGTTTTTCCACTTATGTAGGTCTCCTTTGGCTTCTTGCAGAAGCGTTTTGTAGTTTTCTTTGTATAAGTCTTTTACATCTCTGGTAAGATTTATTCCTAAGTATTTTATCTTCTTGGGGGCTACTGTAAATGGTATTGATTTGGTGATTTCCTCTTCGATGTTCTTTTTATTGGTGTAGAGGAATCCAACTGATTTCTGTATGTTTATATTGTATCCTGATACTCTATTGAACTCATCTATTAGTTTCATTAGTTTTCTTGAGGATTCCTTAGGGTTTTCTGTGTATAAGATCATGTCATCTGCAAATAGAGATGCTTTTACTTCTTCCTTACCAATCTGGATGCCTTTTATTTCTTTATCTAGCCTAATTGCTCTGGCTAGGACCTCTAGCACAATGTTGAATAAGAGTGGTGATAAAGGGCATCCTTTTCTGGTTCTTGATTTCAGGGGAATACTTTCAGACTCTCTCCATTTAGGATGATGTTGGCTATTGGCTTTATATATTGCCCTTTATAATGCTGAGGAATTTTCCTTCTATTTTTATTTTGCTGAGTGTTTTTATCATGAATAGCTGTTGAACTTTGTCAAATGCCTTTTCTGCATCAATTGATAAAATCATGTGATTCTTATCTTTTGTTTTATTTATATGATGGGTTACATTAATTGTTTTTCTAGTGTTGAACCATCCCTGCATACCTGGTATGAATCCCACGTGGTCACGGTGAATTATTTTTTGATATGTTGTTAAATTCTTTTGGCTAGAATTTTGTTTAGGATTTTTGCATCTGTGTTCATGAGGGATGTAAGTCTGTGATTTTCTTTTTTTTGTGGTGTCTTTACCTGGTTTTGGTATCAGGGATATGCTGGCTTCATAAAATGAGTTTAGGAGTATTCCGTCCTTTTGTATGCTCTGAAATATCTTTAGTAGTAGTGGTGTTAACTCTTCTCTGAAAGTTTGGTAGAACTCTGTAGTGAAGCCTTCTGGATCAGGGCTTTTTTTTGTTGGTATTTTTTGATTACCTTTCAATCTCTTCTTTTTATGGGTCTATTTAGCTGTTCTACCTCTGTTTTTGTTAGTTTAGGTAGGTATCGTGTTTCTGTAGGGTCTCTATGAGTCGGAATCTAGTTGACGGTACTGGGTTTGATTTGTTTTGGTTTTTTGTTTCTAGGAATTCATGCATTTCTTCTAGGTTTTCAAATTTGTTAGAGTACAATTTTTTATAGTAATCTGATATGCTTCATTTGGGTCAGTTGTAATATCACCCATCTCATATCTTATTTGGGTTATTTGCATCCTCTCCTGTTTTTCTTTTGTCAGTTTGGCCAATGATTTATCAATTTTATTAATTTTTTCAAAGAACCAGATTTTGATCTTTTTAATTATTTCAATTGTTTTATGTTTTTCATTTCCTTTAATTGTGCTCTAATTTGTGTTATTTGCTTTCTTCTGGTGCCTGAGGATTTCTTTTGTTGCTCTCTTTCTATTTGTTCAAGTTGTAGGGACAATTCTTTGATTTTGGCCCTTTCTTCATTTTCGATGTGTGAATTTATTGATATAAATTGACTTCTGAGCACTGCTTTCACTGTGTCCCAAAAGTTCTGATAGGAAGTGTTTACATTCTCATTGAATTCTTTGAGTTTCTTTATTCCACCCTTAATGTCTTTTATAATACAGTCTTTTCTGAGCAGGGTAGTGTTCAGTTTCCAAACGTTTGATTTCTTTTCCCTGCTTTTTCTGTTGTTGATTTGTACTTTTATGGCCTTATGATCAGAGAAGATGCTTTGTAATGTTTCAATGTTTTGGATTCTTCTAAGGCTTGCTTCATGACCGAATATGTGGTTTATTCTAGAGAATGTTCCATGTGCATTAGAAAAGAAAGTATACTTGGTTGCTCTTGGGTGGAGTGTTCTGTACATGTCTTTGAAGTCAAGTTGGTTGATTGTGGCATTTAGATCTTCTGTGTCTTTTTTGAGCTTCTTTCTCTATGTCCTGTCCTTCACCGAAAGTGGCGTGTTGAAGTCTCCTAGTATTATTGTGGAGCTATCTCACTTTTTGATGCTGATAAAGTTTATGTATCTTGCAGCCCTGTCGTTGGGTGCATAAATATTTAACATGGTTATATCTTCCTGATATATTGTCCCTTTAATCATTATTTAGTGTCCTTCCCTATCCTTTATGATGGATTTAACTTTGAAGGCTATTTTATGAGAAATTAATATTGCCAATCCTGCTCTTTTTTGATTGTTGTTTGCTTGATGTATTTTTTCCCATCCTTTGAGTTTTAATTTGTTTGTGTCTGTAAGTCTAAGGTGTGTCTCTTGTAGGCAGCATATAGACGGATCTTGTTTTTTAATCCATTCTGCCACTCTCTGTCTCTTTATTGGTGCATTTAGTCCATTTACATTCAGGGTAATTATGGATAGGTATGAATCCAGTGCTATCATTTTGATGTCTTTTTTTGTGTGTTGTTGACAGTTTCTTTTTCCAACTTAATTTTTTTGTATTGAGTACTTAATTTTTATATTTTGTCTTTTCCTCATATTCGTTGTTGTTGATTTAATTTCTGCTCAGTCTCTATTTTTTTCTTGTATTTTACTTTGATGTGTAGGATAGTTTGTCTCCTTAGTGGTTACCTTAATATTTACCGCTATTTTTCTAAATTTAAACTTAGCTTTTATTTATTTATATTGCCTTATCTTCCTCTCCATATGAAAGATCTATGACTACATTTCTTAGTCCCTCTTTATTATTTTAATGTTGTCTTCTTTTACATAATGACATCTCTGTTTCCGTGTTTTGAGTGTTTTTATCTTGATTTATTTTTGTGATTTCTCTTTCTGGGTTGACATCTGATTGCTCTGTCCAGTGCTCTAGTCTTGGGTTGGTACCTGATATTATTGATTTTCTAACCAAAGAACTCCCTTTAATATTTTTTGTAGTTTTTGTTTGGTTTCTGCAAATTCCCTAAACTTTTGTTTATCTGGAAATGTTCTGATTTCACCTGCATATTTGAGAGACAGTTTTGCTGGGTGTATGATTCTTAGCTGGCAATTTTTTTTCTTTAAGTGCTTTTATATAAGTCATCCCATTGCCTTTTTGCCTACATGGTTTCTGCCATGTAGTCCTAGCTTATTCTTATTGACTCTCCTTCATAGGCAACTTTTCATTTATCCCTAGCCACGCTTAAAATTCTCTCTTTATCTTTGGTTTTGGCAAGTTTGATTATAATATGTCTTGGTGACTATCTTTTAAAACCTACCTCATGTGGAGTTCAGTGAGCTTCTTGGATAGATATCTTCTCATCTTTCACAATATCAGGGAAGTTTTCTCCCAACAAATCTTCAACAATTCTCTCTGTATTTTCGGTTATCCCTCCCTGTTCTGGTACTCCAATAACTTGTAGGTTATTTCTCTTGATGGAGTCTCACATGATTCTTAAGGTTTCTTCATTTTTTTAAATCTTTTATCTGCTTTTTCTTCAAGTATATTGGTGCCAAGTGCTTTATCTTCAAGTTTACCATTCTGCCTTCCATTTGCTCAGTTCTGCTCCTCTGACTTTCTCTTGAGTTGTCTAATTCTGTAATTTTATTGTTAATCTTCCAAATGTCTGATTGCTATCTGTCTATGGGTTTTTCCAGCTTTTTAAATTTTTCATAATATTCCTCAATAACCTTTTTAATTTCTTCAACTGCTCTGTGTGTTCCTTTGCTTGTTCTGCATATTGCCTGATTTCTTTCCTGATGTCTTGAAGGGTTCTGTATATTAATCTTTTGTATTCTGCCCCTGGCAATTCCAGGAAGGTACTTTCATCTGGAAGATCCCTGGATTCTTTGTTTTGAGAGCTTGTTGAGGTGATCATGGTCTGGTTCTTTATATGACTTGATATTGACTGTTGTCTCCAAGGCATCTATAAGTTATTGTATTAATTTATTTCATGTTTGCTTACTGTTTCGTAGCTTCTTGCTTAGTTTTTTTTTTTTTTTTTTTATATGCCCAGGCGGGTTGCTTGAGTGAGCTAGCTTGATTATTTTTGCCTTTGGAGCTCTGACATCCTGTCCGCACATGGCTAGAGTTGTTATCAGGCATATCAGTCTAGTAGTCCCTTCACTTTTCAGGTATGAATTCAGCTCAGGTGTCCAGGTAGCTGATCATCAACTGTGCAGTACAGGCTCAGTCCTACAGTCTTAGAGGGGCAGGGGCGATTGGCATAGGTACCGGTATCTGGTGTGAGTAGGCTGTGTGGCTGGCTACTTCTCTCTGAGGAAGCTATGGCTGAATGCTTGTATCAGTCCACCACGGCCCTCCCGGGAATGGTACCTGAGGGCTCCTGGCAATTCAGGTCTAGTAACTCCTCTCCATTTCTGACCCATCTCTTTCCTCCTGCCACTCAGTTCATTTTCTAATTTTGCCTTTGATGTTCAGGGCTTCTAGCTTGTCATAAATGTACTCGCTTCTCTTGTTTTTTCATTGTCTTCGTTGTAAAAGGGCTCACCAGAAGCATCTGTCTATTCTGCCATCTTGGCCCTGCCTCCTGCTTGCAAACATTTTTAACCGGTTGCTATTGAGTCACTTCCCACTTATGGGGATTCTATGCGTGTCAGAATAAAACTGTACTCCATAGGGTCTTCCAAGGTGCCTCTGGGTGGGCTCTAACTGCCTTTCAGTTTTTTGACTGTGTCCAGTAGACAGCATGAAAGACCCTGCAGTCCATTTACTCCACCTATTACCATCTGGAAATGAAAATAACATGGTAATAACAATGTGTCATTGCATAGAAAGTATGCTGTAGGGCTAACCAAGCAACCCACAACAAACGCAATGGACAAAAATAAAGTATTAGTAACTTTTTAATTAAAAAGGAATGACAGTAGTTATGCAAATCATGACCAACTCCAGAAAAATTTTGATTTAATGAAAACAAACCACCCTTCTGGGATTTCCATTTATCTGCAAGTGCTCATACACAATAGGAGTTTTTTCTCACTGCCAAGCACTGTGTGTCAGCCAGGCATCTTGGAAAAAATATTGAATTACATTCATCAATAAACTCTAGGAATGGCTTAGTTTATTTTAAGATTTAATAACTCTTAATAACTGATTTAGCAATTTACAAGAAAATAAGCCTTAATTGTTTATTTAAAATAAAGCTTAGGGAATTATGGGCAATTCACCGAAAAGGACCAAAGCAGAGACTTGCAATTGTAGATAGGCCTGAGGGTCATTAGGTAGCCACATGTGGCCCACACTTTGAGAATTACTGATCGCGTCAGAGGCATTATCTCTTCCTGATGTAATAATGTAGAAGCGGGAAGTGGATATCACGGTGTCTTGATCTATGAATTCAGGTAAACTTTGTGAAATAGAAATAATAACTTAAGGCTTCTAATGTTATCACCTGGAATTAGGGAAGATGTGAGTGAGTAAAATATACAAAAGCACTTGAATCCTTTGAGGGGAAATGGATTATAAACATTATTTATGGTATCTCTGTTTTTTTTTAGTTGTTGTAGTTAGTTGCCATCAAGTTGGCTCGAACTCAAGACAATTCCATGTATAACAGAACAAAATGTTCCCAGGTTCTGTGACATCATCCCGATGGTTGGTATGTTGAGTCCATTGTTTTGACCATTGTGTGAAAAATATTGTGTAAGTCCACCTTGTTGAGGGTTTTCCTCACCTTCACTTGTTCTCCACTTTTCTAACCATAATATTCTTCTCCAGCAATCGGTCCCTCCTGATGATCCGTCTAAAGTAAGTGATTGGAAGTCTTAGACAACATTTTGTGATTCATAGGGATTTTGTTGGCTAATTTTCGGAAGTGGATTGCTAGGCCTTTTTTCCTAGTCTGTGGTAGCCTAGATGTTATGCTGAAGCTTATTCATCATGAATGACCCTGCTGATGTTTGAAATGTCAGTGGCATAGTTTCCAGCATCATAGCAATATGTGAGCCACCACAATATGACAAACTGGCAGACAGGTGGTAGATGATATCTCTAATTAATTCTAATATTTCAGGGTCTCTAAGCTGGTTGGTGTCAGGATCACCTTTCCTCTGAAAGTGTTTATAATACAATCTTAACTACCATCTTTCTTCATTGGATTTGTCTTGGGTTGATCATTTTTGCGTTATACTCAAGACTGATAAACTTTAAGCTTATTTGAGGACTTGCTCAGATTTTTTTCAATAAAGGACCTGTAATTAAGGTTTTTTTTTTAATTAAGGTTAGGAGGTATGGTTGTTGACTGAGTGCCCTGCAGATTGCTCATTAACATGCCATCTGAACAATTTAATAGCCTTTTTAATTAATCTAAATTTGGCATGTCCCTCTTCAGGCTACAGTGCAGCTTTTGCAAGTGTTGGTCTCTTGGGAATATTCAGTTGAGCTAATTTGAAACCTAAATCTGTCCAGGCTAATGAGCGTGACCGATTCTTCTTACCAAGACCACATAGGAGTCACCATCTGCATTTCACTAAAGGCTGAGAGGACCAGATGTCTTGGGGTGATGTTCTGGTTCTTGGCATTTTTAAAGAGTTCCCATGAGTCTAGAGATGAAAGAAAATAATTTATAGAATGATTGAAAGTTACTTTTTTGCTTTCACTTTCTTTTTCTTTTCTATACTGCTTTTATTATTTTCACTTTCAGCTTTGACACTTTGGAACCTCTAGTCTCAAAGAGTTCTTCACATTTCAGTGCTAGATATAATTTGAAATAATTTAATGTTTTTTGATAACTTAATAATTAGTGTTCCTGAAGAAAATGACTATCGTAATGGATTTTAAATATATATTTTAGGAAGGTCAAACATGTATTCATTTTTCAAAATATGGAATACTAGAGCTAGGGGACATTCACTCTTTAAAGCTTAGAAAAAATGTGTGTGTGTTATACGGACAAAATATTTGTATATATACAGATTTCACCTGGTCACAGTATCTAATGGCTTGAGCTAGTTTTCTCCAACCAAACAGATTACTCCTCTTAAAATGTACCCCAGTTATTTCTGGAAGCCCATGAAGGAATACCTCACCCAGGCCCACTCCTCAGCCTGTCAGCTGCATTCACCGTGCTCTGTCCCTTTCTTCTCTCCACTGGCAATTTGTTGTTCCTGGGACAAATCCGTCCAGCTGTCACTGCTGAGAATGTCTACTGCTCATTTTTACATTAGCTGAGTACTTACTGTGTGCCAGGTGCGATGCTCATGATTCAAGAAAATCCAGTATCTTTGCCATGCTGCTGTCTCCATAAAATAACAAACAAATAAGCAACAAAGAAAAAAAAAAAAAGAAAACAAAACCATTGCCATCGAGTCAATTCTAATCATGGCAACCACATGTGTTACAGAGTAGAACTGAACTCCATAGGGTTTTCTTGGCTATAATCTTTATGGAAGCAGATGGCCAAGCCTTTTTTCTGTGGTGCTGCTGTATGGGTTCATCTCCGTACACGTGCCAAAAGGCTCTTCTTGGGATACCACAGCAGATCTATGGTCCGTGCAAAGGAATAGAATGGTCTGTCTCCAACCCTGTGGACCCGTCAACACTAGCACTTTAAAGCAATTTGGCTCATACCCACATTCTCATAAAAATCTCTTAAAAATAGCCTCCAACTCTTGCAAAACGAAGAAAGGTTTGTTATGTAGGTTTTTCTGGCTCTACTTTCTCCACCAAAGACTCCAGAATTTTAGGACAAAATGTGTCTCACTTTAAAGTCTGGGCAGCCATCTACGTGAGAAGGAAATTTTCCCAAAAGGCATTGCCTGTGAGTGGAAGCTCAACCCTGAAATACAGTAAGCAGTGGGAGGTCTTCTTCCCCTCCCACATCAATTAGCTTAAAGATAAAATATTTTGCATCAGAGTTTAGCACTGGCCCAGTCTTAACAAGAACTCTCTCCACAGAATAAAAAAAACAATAAATTAGCTGACATGATTAACTTAGAACCTTCCACTATCTCTCACAGACCTTGAAGGGCAGACTAGGTGATAGCCCAATGCAAGTCTTAGCCTCTGGCTGTTAGCTGTTTCTTTCAACCCATGGAGGTTCCAGCAGCCACAGCATCCCGGGTCCCTGCCCCCAAGTGCAAATAACTATGAACTTCACAGAAGCAGGTGGACAAGGACAAAGCCAAGGTTGTTGGTGGGGTGGGCTGGAGACTTGGCTTTGTAAATAGGAGGGAGCCTCGTTCCACCTTAAAAAGCAATTGCCATCAAGTCGACTCTGATTCAGGTGACCCCATATGTGTCAGACTAGAACTGTGCTCTATAGGGTTTTCAGTGGCTGATTTTTTGGAAAGTAGATGGCTGGGGCTTTCTTCTGAGGCACCTCTGGGTAGACTGGAACTGCTAGCCTTTCATTTAGCAGCCAAGTGCTTAACCATTTGCGTCACACAGGGACTCTATCTTAACCTCATTGGTACTTGGGTTATCCGTTTTATATTCTTTAAGATTATCTTGTTGGCAGTTGAGAGCCCTGAAGAACAAGCTGCCACTCTTAAAACAAAAACAAATCAAATGTACTTACAGGCCAACAGACAGACTGCCTGTATTTCACATATGGCTTCAAGTTAAGAACCGCCTTTCTCTCAGCCACACTCCAAATGTTCACGCAACGTCCACACTGTCCTCATTAACATGGACGCATAGCTCAGTTCTACCGTAGGGCTTTTTGTAAAGTTGCTGTCAAATGATTCTCTCTTCTGGTGAATTCCTCTATTATGTCTGTGAATGGGTAGTGAGCAATATAGCTGATGGCATAAAGTGCTAGAGCAGAGGATGTGTTAGATGAAAAGGATGAGCAGAAGAGATCTGTTGGCATATTTTTAATTGGAAGAAAATGTAGGCTCTTGGGTGACAGTATTTGCTACATTTTCCAAATATAGCACCTGAAGAAAGCCAAAGGGCCAAGAGGTAGATTGAAAAGCACGTGGGTATTGAATCTCAGCTCCAAGATGCACTGCATGTCCTTGGGTGAGATATTTAACCTCTCTGATATACAACAGCCCCTTCTAGAACAGGAGAGCAGTCTCCAACTCACTGAGCTGCTGAAGAATTAGTTGAGATAAAGTGCACGATTTATAAGAAATTTAATTCTCTTCCTCCTTCCCCTTTAACAGCGAGAAAAAGAGGGAAAGAAAACCCTGAGGATGTCCCACTGCGCAACGTGATTCCAACACAGGAGTCTGTGCATAAAAGGGGTTTACTAAGGGGTTTACTAAGGGTTTACTAAGTTGTCCTTGGTGAAAAGACTCACGCCTTTTCTCCTTCAATCCTGTCCGCACTCCCCCTCCCCCTCTCAGAACCTTCTATATTAAAGTCTCCTCCTGGGTGTGTGTGAGGGGAGGGGAGGGTCACACTTGGCAAGATGTCAAGTTGACTTCTGTGTCTCCGTTTGTGTTGGCAGAAGCTCCACTTGGGCAGGCTCCACTTTGCTGAGTGTTTTTCTCTCATTTTTTAAAGGAGGGACAGCAAAGCCGTAAATTGCAGTGCCCGTTCCAGGAGACACAGCACACAAAGAGGCAATTCAGCGGGACAAGTGTGCAGAGAGCAGTGGGGGTGTGGGCTCGGGCTGCATGTGGCACTGGAGGCTGCGTGACTTTGGGGTGGTTACTGAGGAGGGGGGTAAAGGCAGGACACTTTCTCCAGGTCCTTTCTTCCGCCCTTTGTTAGCCCATTTATTGGGCTTGTTAAGGACTGAGGAAACATTGTGAGGCTTGGTGGCCTTAACAATTCCAAACACCAGACATCTTGGACCTCTCCCCATCTTAGGATCCCCTGAGAACCCTGGGAATGGGCTGCTTAAAACGCAGAACAGAATAACATCTTTGCTCAAGGTGGCAGGAATATTCCACATACATCCCCCAGGCAGGAAGAAGTCACAAAGTCACAGCCTGCCTGTGGTTGGGCTGCCTCATCTCCACCCTCCACCCCCCACCCTGGACTTTTTTTTTCAGCTGTAGACCTGATCCTGAGTCTGGACTGTGCTTCCAGAAGGACATCCCTCCCCAGGCTGCTCAGATTGAAACTGCTCTTCCTGAGCATGAGCTCTGTTCCCCTCTACTCACCTCCAATGCAAGCCTTTTGGTTGGGGGGGACTTTTTTTTTTTTTTTTATTGTACTGTAGATGAAAGTTTACAGAACAAACTAGTTTCTCATTAAACACTGAGTACACATATTGTTTTATGATATTGGTTAACCACCCCATGAGATGTCCTTTTAGTCTCATTTTGTTTTATAGGCCTGTCTAATCTTTGACTGAAGGGTGACCCTTAGGAGTGACTTCATTACTGAGCTGAAAGGGTGTCCAGGGGCCATCCTCCCAGGGTTTCTCCAGTCTCTGTCAGGTCAGCAAGTCTGGTCTTTCTTTTTGAGTTAGAATTTTGTCCTACAGTTTTCTTCAGCTCTGTCCAGGACCCTCTGTTGTGATACCTGTCAGAGCAGTCAGTGATGGTAGCCGGGCACCATCTAGTTGTACTGGACTCAGTCTGGTGGAGGCTGTGGTAGATGTGGTCCATTAATTCTTTGGGCTAATCTTTCCCTTGTATCTATAGTTTTCTTCATTCTTCCTTGCTCCGGAAGGGGTGAGACCAGTGGAGTATCTTAGATGGCCACTCACAGGCTTTTAAGACCTCAGATGCTCCTCACCGCAGTAGGGTGGGGGAGGCTTTTTGATGCCTGGCAGAGGAGTCAGGTGTTATGGTGTTGGAGACTTAGGTTGTAGTCTCAGCTCTGATTGACACTATGTCTCTGGGCAAGTCACTCTCCCCCTCTGGGCCTCAGTTACCTCTTTTGTAAAATGAGGGGGCTGGGCTGGGGGCCTTCAAAGCCCTGTCCTGCTCTGAGAGTCTAAAACGCAGTGGCTGTAAT
This sequence comes from Loxodonta africana, assembly GCF_030014295.1. NCBI lineage: Eukaryota > Metazoa > Chordata > Mammalia > Proboscidea > Elephantidae > Loxodonta > Loxodonta africana. The sequence goes on along the minus strand of NC_087345.1, from coordinate 34,245,201 downwards.
TGCTTCATTAGAATGCTGGGGAATGCCTTTCTCCTAATTGTCTTCCTGGCTCCTGTCTTCCCACTCCCTACTGGGCTCTGCCTCCAAGGAAACAAAAGCAGCTGCTCTCTCCTCTGGGGTTTCCTCGAATCCAGGGAGGCCTACTTGACAGCATATGTGCACAGGCATTCTCTGTCTGTCTTTCTCACTCCGACTGAGGCCTGTTTCTGAAGGCCGAGGAGCAGAGAGGTGCCCCTTTTGAGCCCGGCTCTTTCTCTTTTCTGCTTCTTTTGCTAGCATAGCTGGCCTCTATCCCGGGTGAGATTAAAGCTTCATTTATTACTCCCTTCCCTGAGGATGGATTTGGTGGTGGGCGCTGTACAAATAGCCGTACGTGTTGTTGCTGTGAGCAGAACACCCAGGATGCAGGTGGAAACTGAAAGGGCTCAGAGGCAAGTGGCGTTGAATGGAGGGAGAAGGTTAATCTCACGTAACTGTTCCTGGAGAAATAAACATTTAGGAATTAGACAGCTCTCCTTAAGAAATAGTCGCTTCCACTAAGAACCAGGCAAAAACAGAGCTGACAGCGTGGTTTTTAAATTAGTCAAATGAGCCTGCCCTGTGAGCCTTTTACAAAACACAATATGTTTAGGAGTGTGCTATGTTTCCAAGGGGCCAGAAAATAGCCTCTGTCTGTCCATCTGGGCATGTGCAGGATGAAAGACTGGCCAGGCAGGAGATCAGAGGTGGGGAAGAGACAGACAGGAAACTCAGGTCTAGCTGGAGCCCCAAAGAAACACAAGTCTGGTAGAATCCAGAACTTTAGAGGCCTGAAATACAGAAATTCAAGTCTAGGGAGGCAGGCAAGGCAGGAAGGGTCAAGCAAATTTTGGGAGGTCTTGGTGGGCCCCTAGATAGTGCAAACAGTTAACACACTTGACAGCTAACCAAAGGTTGAAGGTTTGAGTCGAACCAGAGGCACCTCGGAAGAAAGACCTGGTAACCTATTTCTGGAAAAAACTCAGCCAACCATTAAAAACCCTATGGAGCACAGCTCTACTCTGACACACATGGCATCACCATGAGTCGGAATAGATTCAATGGCAACTAGTTAACTGGTTTCCCAGGTGCGGTCCAGAGTCCGGCAAGGCAAAAAGTGTGGCCTCTGAGGCGAGGAGACCCCTGCGGTGATCTTTGATCCTAGTGAGGAGTAACTGCTCTCCACCTGTCTTAACTCCCCTATGGAGAGCAGGCAGTATGGATGACAGGTTTGTGCTCAAGGCCAGAGTTTTGTGGTTAATCCGTGTTCCTGATTTATTCGGGAGCCTTTATCCAGCTGTGTCACGTGATGCTGAAGAGTGTGGGTTCTGGTCTTAGACTGAATGGGTCCAAATTCCAGATTTACCAATTACTAGCTGTTACGTTGTGCCTCTATTTCCTTATCTGCAAATTGGGAATAATAATAACAATTGCCTGATAGGGCAGTCAAGAAGAGTAAAAGGATTTAGAATAGTGCCTAGTTCATTAGAGCGTTCAGTAAATGTCCAATACTGGTTTTTCCTTAGCATTTATTTATTGAGATCTCTAGTAACAGCCAGAGGATAGAAACATGCTTCAGATATTTTAGAGTGCATGAGGATCACCTAGAGGGCTTGTTAAAAACAGATTGCCGGGACTCATTCCCACAGTTTCTAATTCTCTTGGTGTGGGATATGATCCATGGAACATACTTTGAGAACGGTTGCTTTATATCTTATACACAAGACATATGTACAAATGGTACAAGTATTTATTCAACAAACACCTAATTATCACTTATCAATTGCCAGACTTTGTACATGTACACAAATAGTATTCTAAATATTGACTCACTGAATCCTTATAGCAGCCCTAAGAAGCAGAATCTATCATGCCCACATTACAGATGAGAAAAGTGAGGCACCGAAGATGAAGTATCTTGTCCAGGCACACTCAGGTAGGCAGTGACCACGTTATAAAGCTGAATAAGTTCCACCAGTGTTTTCAGAAAGTACAGTCTCCTGGATTTCCGATTTGTGCAGCTAGATTATGAAGGCTTGGTTAGTTCTGAGTCTGAACCGGTGTGCTAAAGCACCATAAGTGTGGTGAAAGCAGCATAGTCTGGAGCCAAACTAGGGTTAGAACCTGAGTGCTGCCATGTGTGAGCTGTGTGGCCTTAAGCAAGTGAATTCATCTTTCTTGTCATGATTTATTTTTTTTTTAAAGAAGAAAAAGAGGATGAGAAAAATAACACCTAACTTAGCAGGATTTTTTTTTTTTTTTTGGTCAGGAGCAGAGTGAGGAAGCACATCTGGAGTATGAGGAAGAGAACAGATGTTGATCTGAGGTTAGCTCTTTCCTATTTTCCTCCCCCTGGGCCTTCCTCTGGTGCCATCAATAATGGCTTTTGCAGCTTGTAAGTAGCCACCTAAGATATTCCACTGCTCCCACACCATCCGAAGCAAGGAAGAATGGAGAACCAAAGACAAAAGGGAAAGATTTGTCCAAAGTACCAATGGACCACAACTACCACAGCCTCTACCAGACCGAGTCCAGCACAACTAGATGGTGCCCAGCTACCATCACTGACTGCTTTGACAGGGATCACAATAGAGGGTCTCAGACAGAGCTGGAGAAAAATGTAGAACAAAATTCTAGCTCACAAAAAAAGACCAGACTTACCAGTCTGACAGAGACTGGAGAAACCCTGAGAGTATCGTCCCAGTACATGCTTTTAGCTCAGTACTGAAATCACTCCTGAAGTTCATCCTTCAGCCAAATATTAGACAGGCCCATTGAAAAAATGAGACTAAATGGGCACGCCAACCCAAACGCAAGGACAAGAAGGCAGGAAGGGGCAGGAAAGCTGGCAATGGGGAACCCAGGGTCGAGAAGGTGAAAGTGTCGAAACATTGTGGGGTTGACAAACAATGTCACAAAACAATATGTGTATAAACTGTTTAATGAGAAACTAATTTGCTCCGTAAACCTTCGTCTGAAGCACACACACAAAAATAATGGCTTTTGCTTGATGGTGATAACTATTAATACTCCCCACCCCAAGATTACCTTAAACCCAATAGCAGTTTTGCTTTATCAATTTATAGCATTTTACAATGTTAGAGGAGTCTTTTGGTGGTATAAATGGTTAACATGCTCAACTGCTAATGAAAGATTGGCGGATCAAGTCTACCTAGAGGTGCTTCAGAAGAAAGACTTGGTGATCTATTTCCAAAGAATCAGCCATTAAAAACCTTATGAGAACAGTTCTACACTGATACACATGAGGTTGCCATGAGCTGAAGTCGACTTGACAGCAACTGGTACGATGTTAAACCAAAAACCAAAACCCACTGCCTTTGAGTTGATTCCGACTCACAGCCACCCTATAAGACAGAATAGAGCTGCCCCATAGGGTTTCCAAGGAAAGCCTGGTAGATTTGAACTGCCATCCTTTTGGTTAGCAGCTGTAGCTCTTAACCACTATGCAACCAGGGTTTACTGGAAAAATACCTTAGATCATCTATTCCACGGTTTCCCAAACCTGGGTGCATATCTAAATCACCTGGAGATTAAAAAAAGAATACGTATTTTTGGCATCCTGTGGTATAGATTGGATTATTCTTCAAAAATATTCACTGCTGTCCAGCAACTTTCACGGGAAGAACATACTTCCTCCCTCTGATATTAGCATAGGCTTTGGTTTGGCCAATGGGATGTTGATAGACATGTAATAGAGGCTTGAAATGTGCTTGTGAAGTTGGACTACTCTTGTGTCTCTGCTGTTGGCATGAGAAGACATGGCCAATCTCACATGCTGGTCCGTGGAGTGGGATAAGATATCTATGGATGAGAGCTGAGCTGCCCCAGCAGAGTCCAGCTGTCATCGGGCAAACCTTCAGCCATTCCCCAGATGTGATGGAGCCAGCTAAGATCAGCAGAGCCTTGTAAGACGGGTGTGTGTGTATATATATATAACCCCCCCAAAAAACTTTATGTATATATATACAGTGAGCTAAAGCAATACTTAATTGACATATGCCCTTGAGATGTCATGGTTGTGGGTTAAGAGCCTGATTTCAGCTCCATCCCAGGGATCTGTTTCTAAACCTCCCCTGAGATGATCTGATATTCAGTGAGAATTGGGAACCATGGCTCTCATCTAATCCCCTCTTCTCTTAAAGGGAGAAGCTGAGGCCCAGAGCAGTGGTATGACCTGCCTGACAGTGACTTCCCTGGCTGCCAGTGCCTGGCAGGGTTAGTGTCAGAGTCCTTGATATTTTATATTCATACCCTGTCCACTAAATCACACTGCTCCCTTAAAAAAAAAGGGGAAAAAAATTAACACAGTAGAAGAAATTTTTCATGTCCCCATAACTTAGATGCTTTGGGCAGGAGTATTTCAACCCCATACTGGCGCTAACTCTTCGAAACGCACTGATGAAAGGAAATACACATGGAAAGATTATACTGACTTTGGTTGTAATCGTATTTACTGTGCCAAACAGCTCTGCTCAGGGTAAAATTGTGGTCACTAGATCATGCATTTTAGAGAGAATTTAAAGTACAGTATTCTTTTTCAACTTGGGAACGTTTATGCAATTTCTAGGCGATTATTTCCTGTAGGAATAAAAATATGAGTTGCTCTTTCATCCTGTTCCTCTTGCTGCTGTTTCTCCTCATTAGTGGCCTTCTTCCTCTTGAGCTGCAGTACTGCCCTCAAAGTACTGCATCTATTACAGCTGAAGCTCATCTTGCATACCTGACAGAAATGCAGATTGGCAAACTGAAGTGTCTGTCTCCATTCGGACTCAGGTTCAGACTAACATTTATTGAGCACCTGCTATGCGCCCAGCTCAACGCATACTGTTTTCACTAACATTGTTTCATCAAATATACAGGGACTTACAAGGAGTGGGTGGATGTATGTAGGCTTTGGACAAGGAAAGGAAGAGAAAAGAGCTGCTCATGGCTTAAGGCTGTTATTTCAGACGCCTTTGGTGACATTTCCCTATTTGCCAACACTCTCCTTCTTAATCTCCCCCAGCTGGTAAGCAGTGAAGAATCATCACTTTCCCGTATTGGCCCTCTAGCCCAAACATCACCTTTCCCTGCTCTGTTTACTGTACCAGGGACCACTTCAGTAAATAAAGCCAGACAAGGTGCTAAATATTTCTTGGCTGAACCAGACCGGAACAGGGGCTCTTTCCTGGTCTAAAGCTCTTATTGTTTTCTATAATGGGGTTATTATGACGTCCTCCTAAGCCTTTTCCCCACCCATTTCTCCCCTGCCTCATCTGTCCTACACAACTCAACTTTCAAATTGCTGTACCCCAGGGCCACAACTCTTCGGGAAAGGCATTCATGTAGACCTCCCTGCTGAAATGCCTCACTGTCCGTCCTTTGTTACAGTACCTGACTCCCAAAAACCTCTCCATTCTGCACCAGACAATTCCATTACTCACTCCTTCCAAAAACCAACCCGGTTGCCATTGAGTCGATTCCAACTTATGGCAACCACGTGTATGCAGGATAGAATTGTGTCATAGGGTTTTCGAAGCTGTGACTTGTTGGAAGCAACTTGCCCGGCCTTCTGAAAGGGTTCAAACCTCTGGGTGGGTGCAAACTGCCAACCTTTTGATTGGTAGTTAGGCGCTTAATGGTTTGCACCACCCAGGAACTCCTGTTCACTCCTTAATCCCCGACTTTTTCCCTTCCCGACATGAACCACACACATGTGCATGCATGTGCACGTACACACACATACACACACACACACATACGTGCATACACACACACCCCATGATAATCTCTGCTTTCATGCTTTCTCTCCTGCTCAGGAATCTCTGCCTCCACATTCAGGGATTACAGTCTCAGATTTACACAGGGGTCATGCAGTGTAATGAGTGAAGCAAACGGGTGTGATACAGCAGGGAGTAGTGGAGTGCATGGCAAACCAGAGAGGCACTCCAGATCAAAATGGTGCGGATGCTACTAGGCCCTATTGAATGGATAGCATGCCAAATGTGGCCAGTGTTGTCAGATCTTCTGAAGTTTTAGAAGCTAGAAATTCAGATTTTATGTGCAATCTCTAGATATTTTAAGGATTTGTAAGTAAATTAAAACAAAAAACAAAACTTTGTGCACCAAGTAAGGCAAACCCTGCTATGTATCTTTTGCTTATTCAAATTCTACCAAACTGGCTTGAAGTTCAGCTTAGACTGAAGCCATCTTTGATGATTCTGACCCATGTGTTCTTCCTTTTCTAACTTCCACTATACAAAGAGAGGTAGCTGGAAGGGTATGAGCACAAGGTCTGGGAGTGGAGTACCTGGAAGGAAAACCACCTACCAGCTGTGTGACTTTAGGCAAGGTAATTAACCTCTCTAACCTCAATTTCTTTATGTCCAAAAGGGAGAGAAAAGTCATAGTATCTATTTTATAAGTGATGTAGATTAAATGATATTAGGGATATAAAACATTCAGCGTAATGTCGGACATATAATAAAAAAAAAATTTTTTTTGACATATGGTAGGTTCTTAATTAATGCTAACTAGTGTAAAAAAAAAATTTATTTACTTTTTTATTGTTACTCATGGAAACCCTGGTGGTGTAATGAGTAAGAGCTACGGTTGCTAACCGAAAGGTTGGCAGTTCAACTCCACGGGGCATTCCTTGGAAACTCTATGGGGTAGTTTTACTCTGTCTTGTAGGGTCACTGTGAGTGGAAATTGACTTGATGGCAATGGTTTTTTGTTTTTTTTTAATTTTTACTTATATTCCATAACCAGAGGCAGAATCACATAAAAGAGAGGATTCTGGAGCCTGATTCCCATGGTTAAAATCCCAGCTCCACCACTTCCTAGCTATGTGGCTTTGGGCAAGTTACTTAACCTGACTGTACTTACTGTTCTCATCTGTAAAATGAGGATTATAGAACCTACCAAGTTATTATGAGGATTTATAATCCAAAGTACTATGTAGGTGTTAAATAAAAGGGAAAATTAAATTTAGCTAATTATTAAATCACTCATGGCTCTCCAATTTCTCCTATGTATTCCCTTTGTCTATATCAGAGGTTTATGGGCTACAGCCCTCAGGACAAGTTTGGCCTGCTGCCTGTTTTTATAAATAAAGTTTTATTGGAACACAGACACGCATATGTTTATATATTGTCTATGACTGCTTTCCCCCTACAATGGCAGAGTAGTTGTGAAAGAGGCCACTTGACATGCAAAGCCTAAAAATTTCCTGTATGGCCTTTTACAAAAAAAAAAAAAAATTCCTGGCCCCTGGTCTATACTAGAGTGTAAGCTTTTAGACAGTAGAGATGAGAGACTGTCTGTTTATATTCCTCAAGGTACTCAATAGATGGATGAATGGAAAGGAAAGTTATAGAATCTTACAGTTAGAAGTGACCTTGAGGTGATGTGGTCAAATTTTTGGTCAAAGCAAGAATTGTTTCAAAGGAACCTCTCACAGGTTGCTAAGTATATCAGTTAGATATTGTCATGTAACAAGCTGCCAGGGAACTCAGTGGCTTAAAACAACATTTATTCCCACAAATGAGTTTGTAGGTTGACTGGGTGGTTCTGGTTCACATGTTTCATCCTCCTCTTGGGACCTGTGGGCTAATTCAGTTGTGTTCTTCTCATGAAGATGACAGAAATACAAGAGGACATGGCCAACTGCAAATACATTTCATCTGTCAACTCCCAATTGGCCAAAGAAAGTTGCATGGTTAAACCCAGATCAATTACGCTGACCACCATGAGGTATGGTAAGAAGGTAGATGTAGTGTGGGGTGAAGAATTGGGGACAATCATCCATTCTAACATAATAAGGTGTGTGCCTTTTGTAAACAGCGTATTTTCTCAATTAGCCTATAATTTGCTTGAGGACACCATAACGTGGCCTTATCCTAGTATTTCATCTGTAGCCAGACTTCTAATACAGCATAGCAGCATCTTTTTGTGGAGTGTCAACGACACATCTCAGCTCAAATGATTTGTTTGCTCACTTGTTGGAACTGACAGCTATGCATGATAAAAAAAAAAAAAAAAAAAAGCTACTATTTATTAAGCACTTACTAATTGTGAGATACCGTGGCTGGTATTTTATATATTGTTTCTAAACCCTGCAATCAGCTTTCAAAATAGGTATTATTAAACCTATGTAGGAATCACAGAGGGTTAAGTTACTTGTCCAATGTTATTCCACTTGGAAGTGGCAGAGCCTGGATTCAACCTGTCTAACTCTAACCCTGGTAGTGTAGTGGTTAAGAGCTACAACTGCTAACCAAAAGATCAGCAGTTTGAATCCACCAGGCACTCCTAGGAAACCCTATGGGGCAGTTCTACTCTGTCCTATAGGGTCGCTATGAGTCTGACTCGGCGGCAAAAGGTTTGGTTTGATTTTTTGGTCTAACTCCAAAGCCACTATACTATGTTGTCAATTTCACATGTCAATGTGAATTGAAAGGAAAGGGTGAGGGATAGACGTACATAGAATTTAAAAAGACAACCTAAAGCTTATCAAGAGGTGAGTACCCAGGTGGGGTGTATTCCAGTTTGCGGTCCCAGAGCCTTATGGATCCCTTGCTCCTAGTAGTTGCTCAGTTAAAAATTAAAGCCTCTGCACGTTTACCTCTATCATGGAGAATGCATTCCCTTTGGAGTAGTTTTTCCTCAGCTTCGGTTGTGATACTGTTCTTCTTCACCTTGTGACAGGTACCAGTTTACTGCTTCTTGGGTCCAAATTCACCCCTTACTTCCTGTTTTTGCAATAATGGGTTGGACTCTTTAAGAGTTTCTGCTTTACAGAGAGCGTGATGTTAACCTTTGCCAACACAGGGCACTGGAGAGCTGTTGAAGGAGGAGGGGCTTCTGTTCCTAGTTCTGGTGTGCTGCGTTTCCCTTCTTGCTCCTGCTGTATGATTCCATTATTGGCAGATGTGTGTGGGGACATATAGTGCTGCTTTGTCCCAGCCATGTGCCCGGAGTGTGATGTCCCCTTGGCCACCTCACAGCCCCAGCCTGGGCATAGTGACCACCTTGTCATGGCCCTCCTGATGCAGACACTGCACGCTTAAGGTCTGGTGCTTGCAGTGGTGCCAGCCTCCTTCTTTGTGCCCAACACCAACATTGGCTCTCCTGCACCCTGGAGGCTATTTCCCGCTTGCTGTGCAACTGTAGACCAACTTTGGCCCAGACAACCCTTCTCAGTCATCATTTGAACTGCAACTCTACTTTCTTCAATGAGATCTGCTCTCCAGGTGTGGATGGGTACTCTCTCTTAGTCCTAAGGTACCCTTTACAGTGCTCTTTACATCTTTGTGTTTATTTTCCTATCATAGCTCAATAATTCTTTATATTAAACTTCCCTTGTGTAAATTATTGTGTGATTTCTTTCTCCTGACTAAACCTAGGCTATGCATACCTTGAGTGTAAACCTCCTCCTTGGGAGCTCAGACGTGCTGGTTTTGGTGTTTTCTCTGAATCTGCATGAACTGTATCTGCTTCCTTTATTATCGACATACTAATTGATGCTTAAGAGATCCTTATAGAGATGTTTTGAGGCCTGGATGTATGTATGTTTGCAAAAGTTTTTTAACTTGAGACAGATAATGGGCTACGGATCAGACTGTTGCTTCTCAAGTTGTATTTGGTAAAGGACCATTTTTTTAATTTGATTTCCAAATCTGCCATAAACCAATACTTTCATAAAACATATTAAAAATGAAGTACATAAAATAAAAATTTAACAAGGCATACAAAATAAAAGCTCCACAGACATATAATTATTCTATCAAACTGCTCTGAAAGTTTCCAAAGGTTTGGCCTCAATTTCTGTCCTCGTGTTGTCAGGGACTGGTAACACAGCGTATGGACCAGTACCACTCCGTGGATCACACTTTAAACAGCATGATCTGGGGTGTTCACCAGTGCCAAGGGTCAGCCTGTGCTCTCAAGCCCTCACCCTCAAATCCAATCCTGCCATGGTACCTTGCTTGCATTGTGGGTCTTGCTTTAGGGAGATGGTAACAGGATTCTCATCCGCTCTTCTAGTTCCATTGATGAGCCTTTTCCAGCACATGACTGTCTTAGATTCCTACCCCTGTTGAAACAGAAATATAAAAGTAGGAGGCTATAAAGAACAGAAATTTTTTTTCTCACAGTCCAAGAGACTAGAAGTCTGAATTCAGGATGTGGCTGTTGGGGGAATTCCTTTTTTTTTTTTTTTTTTTAATCATTTTAAGCTTCTAGTTGTAGTTGCTGGAAATCCTTGGAGTTCTTGGGCTTGTAGATGGATCTTTCTGTCATCTCTCTTCCTCTTCCCCCTATGTATGTCTCTGCATCTATTCTAATCTCTTTATAACTCAGAAGTGATAAGTTTAGAATCACCCCTATACTTGTATGTGTTCATTAACATATCAAAAGAAAAGCTGCTATTTACAAATAGGGTCATATTTACAGGAACAGGGGTTAGGATTTCAACATATTTTGGGGGGGGATACAATTCAGTCCATAACAATGATCCTAGTTAGCAGCACTTCTGTGAGTAGATTCTAGCCTGTTGTTGTAACTTCAGTTTCTTTTTCCTACCCTCAACCCCTCTTCCATTTATCAGGGGGCAGTGGCTGTGGCAATAAAATGTCCCCATATTTTCCTGGGTTGTAGGCCACTGAATTAACAAACAGCTCCCCCCAACACATACACACTGTGTTTACAGCTGATAACAGCAAGAACTGAGGGTATGTGACTGGCCTTGATAGCGTGGGTCTCACCTACTATTAGAGCCAAAGCCATGTGTGGAAGCCTGAGTTCAGCCAATCAGACAGGAAAATACAAATGAACTGGCTATGATGTCCAGAAAAGGCACCACAATTGTAGCTTTGATGTTGAAATGGAGGCTAGCTATAATAGCCAATCTCTCTGTCCTTCCATTTCCATGTGGGCATAGCATCCTCCTGACTCTTAATTACTATCATTACGCTAGTCTATCAAAAACTGTATTTACAAAACACTTTCTAATTCATGGTAACTCTACTGAGTTTATTTCTCTGTCTTTCCTCTGGGTTTGTGTCCTGCCTTCCCTGCTCAGTTTGTCAGCCAGAGCTTTATTCTGTATTCAGTAGCGCTTCCATCCCATTGTTGTTGCTCAATAGATTGTAATAGAAATGCCAGGCCACCGAACTGTGAGTTGAAGCTGTATTACAATGATACTGTCCCAATTTTACAGATGCTGCCCAGTACCAAAGAGCTTTAATAAAATGCTCAAGGTCACAGAGCAAATCCAGCATAGAATCAGGGTTGGAACCAGCTGCTGTGAATTTTGAGCCCAAATCTCTTTCCATTGTATCAGACTGCCTCTCAAAACCACAAGAGATACTCTTATCAATGTTGTATGGTGGGTGTTCAGTTCACTGCAGTCAATACTGTCAAATGAAATCTTCAAATGCCAGAAGTATGCTGTCACACACTTTTTACCTTTATGAACTCCAGTGTTACAAGCAGCAATAGCAGCAGCAGCAGCTGCAGCAGCACAGAAGCAACCAAGGAAATCTATAGCCACAGTTAACACTAGTTGTTAGAAGTTCATCTGCTTGGAACTACTACTACGGTGACACTGCTCAATGCTGGCATTCATTAAAACAACAGTGATGAAAATGACAAAAATCACAACCCACCCCAAAGAAACCCTAAGGTACCAGAAAGATGGTTCATGGAACCTTTCCAAAATGAGCCAAATAATCCAATCTAAAGTAATGGTAATATTAAATATGCTTTTCCAAGCACTAGCTCCTTCTTCTTCCTCTCCTCCCCATGATATTCCTTCCATTTCTTCCATCCCTATCCTCCAATCTTTGGTATTATGTCAAGGCCGATGAAATAGGAGTAGGAAGAACTAGATCAAAGATAATATAAATTCCCAGCATGCATTATAGGCATTTAAAACTCATTCTATAACTGTTGTCATTCTTAGGTGCCATTGAGTTGGTTCTGACTCATAGCAACCCTATGTACAACAGAATGAAACACTGCCCAGTCCTTCACCATTCTATAACTAGGCAGAACAAATTCTGTGATGGATGTTTTACATGCATTATCTCTAATTGTTACATTAGTCTTGCAAGTTAGTTTTATCCTCTTCATTTTATAGAGGAGAAAACCGAGTCTCAGAGAAAGTAACTTGCCCATGATCTAAATGGAGAGTACTAGGTTTCAAACTTTGGTCTCTCTTGCCTCAAAATTTTATCCTTTTTCTACTCTACCCATGGAAACAACAGTCAAGAAATCAAAAGATTCATTGCACTGGACAAATCTGCTGCAAAAGACCTCTTTAAAGTGTTGAAAAGCAAAGATGTCACCTTGAAGACTAGGGTGTGCCTGACCTAAACCATGGTGTTTTCAATCACCTCATACGCATGTGACAGCTGGACAATGAATAAGGAGGACCGAAGAAGAACTGACGCCTTTGAGTTGTGGTGTTGGTGAAGAATATTGAATATACCATGGACTGCCAAAAGAACAAACAAATCTGGCTTGGAAGAAGTACAGTCAGAATGTTCCTTAGAAGCAAGGATAATGAGACTATGTCTCGCATACTTTGGACATGTTATCAGAAGGGATCAGTCTCTGGAGAAGGACATCATGCTTGGTAAAGTAGAGGGTCTTTGAAAAAGAGGAAGACCCTCAATGAGATGGCTCAACACAGTGGCTGCAACAATGGACTCGAGCATAACAACAATTGCGAGGATCGTGCAGGACTGGGCAGTGTTTCATTCTATTGTACATAGGGTCACTATCAGTCAGAACCAACTTGATGGCACATAACAATAAAACCAACAATAACAACACTCCACTCTGCACCTTATCCTTGAGACGTGATAAATTACATTTTTAATAGTAGCATTTTATTTAACGCCAATTATTGGTGTATGGAAGGAGCACTGGTGGCACAGTGGTTAAAGTGTTCAGCTGCTAACTGAAAGGTTGGCAGTTTGAATCCCCCAGCCACTCCATGGGAGAAAGATGTGGCAGTCTGCTTCCATAAAGACTGCAGCCTTGGAAACCCTATGGGATAGTTCTACTCTGTCCTCCTTTATCAAATCAACTGGATGGCAACTGGTTTTTAGTTTATTGGCGTATGGAAGGAGTTTCAACAATAATAAATGTGAACTGATGGTCAAAATGTAGGCGAATCCAGGGCACTGAAAGCAGAACAATTTTTAAAACTGTTAGAGTCAGTATTCTGATCCTGAGTTTTAGGTTCTGTTTTAGATCACCAACTTCTAATCATTAAGTCAAAGGAAAATCACGAGAAAAGAACTATAATTTTCCTAGCATTCTAAGTAACGTTTTCTTCCTCACCTAAAAGCTTGACTATTAGGGACATGATAAGGGATTTGGACTGGGAGGCATAAGGCTTCCTCTATGAGATTTAAATGTTTTCTTTATTCCACCAGAATCCACTCCCTACCCATGACCATGGTGTACTTCTTACGCCCACAACTTTTCACTAAATTTTGTTGTTGTTGTGTGCCTTCGAGTCAATTTGAATTCATAGTGACCCAATGTGACAGAGTGGAACTGCCTCATAGGATTTCCTAGGCTGTAATCTTTATGGGACCAGATTGCCAGGTCTTTTCTCCCTTGGAGCAGCGTGAGTTCGAACCATTGGCCTTTTGGTTGGGATGGTTTCAGGTCCTGTGAGGATGCTAAGGAAATATGAGACATGATCCTACCTTCAAAATGCTCAGGGTCTAATTTGAGAAACTAAACTCACTTGTATAAAGTAATCATGGCACAAAATATGCAGTGCTGACCAAAATAGCAAGAAAGATCAAGGGAACAGAGTGACTGGAAGCTGGAGGGTCCATGGAAGACCTAGTTGTTCAATCTTGTTAAAGGGTGGATAAATATCAACAAGGACAGTGGGAGACAAAGAACATTCCATACAACATTTGTGTAGTGCTTTTTAGTTGACAGAATACTTCCACATACACCATTGTATTGGTCCTCACAATAACTTAAAGGGAGGTATTCTTATTATTCTCATTTGCTGATGAGGAACCTGAGCTCAGAGACAACAAGTAGGCTTTCTAAGATGACACAGCTGGTAAGAGATAGAACTTAGGGTCAGACCTGCATTAGATGCTAAAGTACATGCTCCTTGGAGTCAGATTCTGGAAGCTTATAAAGCCAGGCAGGGGAAATTATTGTTAATCCTAGACCAGGGGTATGATACAATAAAAACAGAGTGGAGGAGAGATTGGAGAGATAGGAGATGGGAAGATGATCCAGGAATCTCCCCCAGCCAGCAAAGGACCTGCATTATCTGTTATATATTCATTACATTTTGTCTCACTTGTCCATTTCTGGCCTGTTTGTCCCTTCAACTCTAAACTCCTAGAGGGCAAGACTTAGCCTTTGGTATCAGTAAGGTCCAGTACAGTGTTTATCTCAGTGAAAGTGCTAATAATATTTTGAATGAATGAATATAGTAGCTACAGCTTTGATCTTGGCCTGGGATATTGATAACTTGGTGACAATAGTAAAATTAGAACAGTAAAGTGAATCTAAGGGAACTGGTGAAGTAAGAAGTGATAGGATTATCAGGGTAGAGCCCATAAGAGACAGACATCTAAGGCCTTGCTAATATTCTATTTTTTAACAGGGATAGCAGTGCACAGGTACTTGTTTTATTATTGTTTTTTAAAGTCCACATATATTTTTACACATTTTTTAATGTATTTTATGTTGCAGTGATGAAATAGGAAAATAATTTAACAGTAGAAAAGCAAGATGATATCTGGTGACAGGTTTAATGTGGAGGAAAAACAACCTCAAATTTATTACCCTGAAACACTAAAAGAACCGTCACCTGCCAGAAATGGGGCACTTAAAGGTAGAGATGACAAGGTTAGTTATGGACATTTTCAGGAAGCTGTGCACCTATAGATTAGACCCTTGGAGCCACTTCTCCGTCCTGGAATGTTCCTTGTTGCCTTTGCTCCTTGGCCCTATGTCCTGGGGATTTAACTTACTCCCCTTTTTTCTTTCCACTGCCACTTCCTGCTTGACATTAGGGAGTTACTCGTCCCCCAAAAACAGACAAGGTAGCTGGATGGCTCTTTTCAGTCCCTCTCTTCATTAATGTTCCCAAAATAACTCAGATTTATTTAAGGATTTCACTGCTGACCTCTGTGGGACTATACATAAGGATTAGCAGACATGATAAGCACTTGGGGAGTTATAAAGTCTACAGAAATCTTAGCAAGTTTTGTGAGTAATAGTCCCCAAGTCAGTGTTTTCTGTCTTCTTCTCCTAGATGATATTCAGCAGTTCCCCTTAGTTGGTCCTGGGAGTCTTTCTTAGATCATTCTACATGACAGTCTAAGCTGTTTATATATATATATATAATTAATCCTGGTTTTGTGCTTCTAGATTATGCCAGGAAGCATCCTAAGTATTTAAATGTATTACCTAAACCTCAAGAAATGTACTATTATCATCACCATTTTAGGGAAGATATAATTGAGGCATCAGGTCATATAACTGGTAGGTGACGTAGCTGAGATTTGAACCAGGCAATCTGATTTCTGAACCTGTGTCCATCTGTCTCCCAGAGTATACACTGCTCAGACAGAATCCATGGGAGGCTGAGGCCAGAAGCTTCAGGAAGTTTGCTGGCATCTGTGGCTCTTTTCTGAGTCTCATGTTCCAGGATGGATCACTTGGGCTCAGGTTGTTATCCTTAGTCTTCGACATTCCTTTTCTGGGTTTTAGGCTTTTGTGGAGCAGCATCAAAGATGCCTCCCTTACCCCTCCCTCCTCAGGTGGGATTCTGGAAATCCAGCCTCATCCCAGGCTCTCTTAGGGAAAATCCCTCCCATTTCTGGTTTCCACACATTCTTCCCCTGGGGTTTGAAGTCATCACGCAATGACGTGAAATTGTCTTTCCTTCATCCTTCATTCACTTATTCATTCAACAAATGTTCAAAAACTCATTATGGGCCAGGCAGGATGCTAAGACTTAAGGGGATATACAACTAAATAATTCATACCCCATCCTCCAAGGTATTCACACTCTTATGGGATACACAGGCACATAAGCAAATACTTAGAATTTATAGTAGTTAATGCTATGGGTGGGGGGAAGTGTGTACAGTGAACAGAGCACGTATGAGGTTAACTGTGTTGGGAGAATCATGGAAGTTTTCTCAGTGGAGATAACCTTACTTTGGATGGGTAGAAGCTTTCTGGGTTTAGCAAAAAGGTCATTCCAAAGAGAAAAAAGAGTACATGCATAATTTACAGTTGACGATAATCCTGAATATGAGGATTTAATTTAGTGATTCATTCATTCATCCATCAAATATTTATTGAGTACTTCCTTTGCGCAAGGCACTAGGGGCTGGTGATGCCATGCAAATGTAGAGTTCCATGCTTTCGTGGAACTTTCTATTAGTTATTCTTAACAATGGTTGGTAATGTTGCCCTGGTAGGTGTTTGGAAATGTGAGAGTATAGGGAGTGGGAGGTTGGTTGTCACAGTAACTGGGACACTTTAACTACAGTCATTTAGTGTCCAGGTAGTAGGGATGCTAAACAGCCTGCAAAGCACGGGGTATTTCCACATGACCAAGATCTGTCCCTCCCAAAACACCCCTGTTAAGGAGACCTGTGAGCAACAGAAATTGCTTGCCACTCATTATGACTGGAACATAGGATGTACGGGGGAAAAGTAAATAGAAAAAGAAGAGATATGACATTTTTGCGTAGTCTACTATGTGTTGGGCTCTGGGCTAGCCTTCTTAAAAATTATTAGTCATTTAATTTTCATTACAACCTACTGTTTAGGAGGTTGGGTTATAGATGGGCAGGAAGGAATGTACACACACACACATACACACAGGTCCATACATGCACACACACGTATACACATGTGCCCATGTGAACACACACAGGCATATATGCCCCCACAGATACGAACACAGACATGCACACAAAAAATGCATGAGAGTTCTCAGTTTAGTCAGTCAAGGATAGAGAACTTATCAGAAGCAGAAGCAGCATGTCTTTAGTATGTTTTGTTTGTACCTTGTCACCTATAGTGTGTGTTGCTGGTGTGACACAGTTTGCGTAGGTAGGAACACTTTCCTTTTTGGTGGAAATCACCATTCTGGAATATCTGAAAATAATAAACTGTCACTTTTCTTTAAAAATATAAATTTATAAATATTGGGTCTCTCCTGGTTCTTGAGGAAGCCTCAGCTTCTCCAAAGGCACATGAAATGAAGCAGAAAGTAGAGTCAATACTCAGGTTTCCTTGGACTATCTCTCTTCATCTACCTTTTCAGTATCCTGGAAAACCCATCTTCCTGTACAACCGTAGGAGAAACCAGAAAGGCAGGCTAGGCAAATTTATGAAGCTCTTTGTGTTCAATGCTGAGCATTTTAAAGTTTATCCTAGAAGCAATGGCATGGGAGGTGGTGGGGGAGGGGAGGCATTGAAGGGTTTTAGAGGGAAAGGTTTTAAAGTATAAATAGTTGGAAAATAGTTTCAGGGTTTACATTTTTAGAAACTCAATTCTGGCTGGATTGAAGAGGATGAGTTAGAGATGGGGAAAGACTGCAAGCAGGGAGACCAGGTAGAAGACGATCATTATCTGGCCAGGTTCAAGATGATGAGGACTTGAACTGTTGTTCAAGCAGCAGTCAACAGATGGATTTGAAGCAAATTTAGAAGGAGAGAAAGAAATTAGGGTCAACTGATAATGGGCGGTGGGGAGTTGGGGGGGGAAGAAAGAGGAATCAAGGTTGTGAAGGTTGAAGGTGAAGGTTGTACCAGGCTCTGCTTATAAATTAATTCAATTCTTATGACAACATGTGAGATGTATTTTATTATCCTCATTTACAGATGAGAAAATGGAAACAGAATAATTATGTAAGTGACAAGTTTAACACATAAAATGACTCTTATTCTCTGCTGGGTGTTGTGGCTACAAAGATGGGCTAAGCAGTGGGGATCACTACATATTTATTTGGGTAACTGAATGGATGGTGAGATTACTTACTGAAGTATATAATATGGATAGACTGTAGGTTTAAGAACCAAACACCAAACCCATTGCCATTGAGTTGATTCCGACTTACAGCGATCCTATAGGACAGAGTAGAACTGCCCCATAGAGTTTCCAAGGAGTGCCTGGTGGATTCAAACTGCCAACCTTTTGGTTAGTAGCCATAGCACTTAACCGCTACACCACCAGGGTTTCAATAGGTTTAAGAGGAGGAGAAAAAAATTCTTTTCTGGTGCCTAGAAAGTAGATCCTCCCAAACCTGTTCATCCTAAAAGCAGCTCTATCATCAGGCATTTAAGGCTGGTTCAATCTTTTTAAGGATCTTTACCTAATGTTTAATCTAATCATGGTGGCCCTAATGGTAACATCATCTTTTCAGAGCCCTCTTGTTTGTCCAGCTTCTTGCCCTTCTAGAAGTTACTAACATCTGCATGCATTTTCTGCTCCCCAGAACATTTACTTTCTCTAGGAAATTTAACCAAACTCCTGTTTCTGGTCCAGAGATCCATAGATTTTACTTAAGCCTCAGGTTCTCTTTCATTTACATCTTTTTTTCTGTCTAAGGCAAGGATTCAGTTAAAAATATGTATGTATACACACAAAATTGAAAATAGATGCACACCTGATAATAAGGTAATATTTAAAGCCATGAAAATGATGAAAGAGAAGATGAAGAAGCCTCAGGATAGAACCTGAGGAGGTTCCAGAGTTACACAGTGAGAGTAGGAATAGGGACCAGCAAGAAAAACAAAGAAGGAGTGGTCAATAGGAAGACCAGGAGGAAGGACACGGTCCTCCACTTCTAGCAATATGGCAAAACTTTCTTAGAAAATAATGCAATTAAATTAGAGCATGCCTATTTCTCTGAGCCTTTGGATCCCTTCTTCCACCATCTGCTGTGACTGCTCTTTTTTACTTAGTGTAGGCCATTGCTTTTTTCAAGTTTCTAAGCCCCAAACTAGCAACGTGTTAGCGTTGTCCCTCAAGGGTCCTTGCTTCCTGGCCCTCGTATTAATAAACTTCCCTATCCAACTTCATGTTACATCTCTCCTTGATCCAACACCATCATGATTCCAACACCATGATACACCCACCTGTATTTTCCTGGCCTGTGTTAACACATGTTGCTAGGTCCTGCAGCTCTTTCAGGTTATAATCACTTTCCTTCTTTAAAGAACTCAGTACTTCCACACTTGGGTAGAGATATAATTTAACTGTAGCTTTGTTTAAAAAGTAAAGATGTCACTTTGAGGACTAAGATGTGCCTGACCCAAACCATGGTATTTTCAGTCACCTTATATGCATGAAAAAGCTAGACAGTATATAAAGGAGACCAAAGAAGAATTGATGCATTTGAATTATGATGCTGGCAAAGAATATTGCATATATCACAGACTGCCAGAAGAATAGACAAATCTGTCTTGGAAGAATTACAGCCAGAATACTCCTTAGAAGTGAGGATGGCAAGACTTCATTTCATGTACGTTGGACGTGTTATCAGGTGGGACCAGTCCCTGAAGAAGGGCATCATACTTGGTAAAGTAGAGGGGTCAGCAGAAAAGAGGAAGACCTTCAACAAGATGAATTGACACAGTGGGTGAAACAATGAGCTCAAACATAGCAATGAGGATGGTGCAGGACTGGACAGTGCTTCGTTCTGTTGTACATATAGTTGCTATGAATTGGAACTGACTCAACTGCACCTAACAACAACATTTTCTGGTGACTGGGAAGGGAAGTGGAGGTAAATTCTGAGGAGCATCTGTTACCTTCAGGGCTGAGGCCTCTGCATCATTTTCAAGTAAGTGGGGAGTATTCACTCTTAACAGGGAGAAGTTGGCCACATTTGAAGGCTCAAAGGTTTCAGGGAATCTAGGGTGTTATGGATTGAATCGTGTCCCCCCCAAAATGTGTGTCAGCATGATTCCCAGTATTGTGTGATTGACCACCATTTTGTCATCTAGTATGATTTTCCTATGTGTTGTAAATCTTACCTCTGTGATGTTAATGAGGTGGGATTAGCAGCAGTTATGTTAATGAGGCAGGACTCAATCTACAAGATCAGGTTGTATCTTAAATCAATCTCTTTTGAGATATAAAAGAGAGAAACAAGCAGAGAGAAAGGGGGACCTCATAAAACCAAAAAAGCAGTGCTGGGAGCACAGTGCATCCTTTGGACCTGGGGTTCCTGCCCAGAGAGGCTCCTAGGCCAGGGGAAGATTGATGGCAAGGACTTTCTCCCAGAACCAACAACTTCCCCTGAAGCTGGCAACCTGAATTTGGACTTCTAGCCTCCTAGACTATAAGATAATAAATTTCTCTTTGTTAAAGCCATCCACTTGTGGTATTTCTGTTATAGCAGTCCTAGATAACTAAGACACATGTACTCATGGGTTTCAAGTGCATAGATTCAGATGTCCCCATCCCAAGTTTCAGGTCCCATTCCTTCCCAGTTAGGCCCCTGGCCTTGGCATAGCAGACTGCTGGGGTTAAGAACTCAACCTCTCCTGGAGCTCCAATATTCTTATAATTAAGTCCTGGCCTGAGCCTCAGCTTTTCCTGCCCTCTGGCTGCAGGAGATAAGAGTCATTTCATATGTTGCCAACAAGGCCCTCTGGCTTTCACAATTCACCTTAAATTGGAAATAAACCATACTCAGCCTTTCATTGTCCTACTCCATTACATTGATAACACCCAACAAGAGGCACTCAATTTCGTAGTTCTAATTATTATTTCCAGAAAAACCTCTCAAATGCTTTAGATATTACATCAGGTAGTGGATTTTCTTTTCACTAGCATCCCATCCCAGTTTATCCCCAATAAAAGTTTTAAAATTTATACCATTACAGCATGTCAGGGGCTAGCAGTACTGTATCTATCAGAAGTGATGGGGTTTTTCTTGCCAGCTGGCCTGCAAGTGGTCCTTCTCTAAAACCCCATTTTAGAATCGGATACCTAGAACTCTTCCACTACCCACTCTCTTAGGTCTAGTTCCCCAGGAAACAGATTCTAAGATAGAGATTTGCATGCAGGCATTTTATTGATGAGTGTTCTCAGAAACAACACCTGCACAGGAAACAAGATTGGAGAAACAGAGAAAATGAACTATAGCATAGTCGTGTTGCAACAAATGCCTCAGACAGTCCTTCGCTGAGCACTGGCTTTGAGATGGCCCTTCAAAGTTGTTGTTATTTGAGGTATAAGGGCACTGGGCCTTTATACCCTACATCGACCAGTCATTAGTTGCAGGCTGTCCTGTAGTAGGGACACGACCATGGGAGTAACACTTCCATTTGACTGAGGGCAACGCCCAGGGAGGGTATCTTAGTCATCTAGTACTGCTGTAACAGAAATACCACAAGTGGATGGCTCTAACAAACAAAAGTTTGTTCTCTCACAGTCCAGTAGGCTGGAAGTCTGAATTCAGGGCGCTGGCTCCAGGGGAAGGCTTTCTCTCTCTGTTGGCTCTGGAGGAAGGTCCATCAGTCTTCCCTTGGTCTGCGAACACCTCAGCACAGGAACCTCAGGTCCAAAGGATACGCTCCGCTCCTGGCACTGCTTTCTTGGTAGTATGAGGTCTCCCCTTTCTGCTAACTTCCCTTTCCTTTTTATCTCTTGAGAGATAAAAGGTGGTGCAGGTCACACCCCAAGGAAACTCCCTTTACATTGGATCAGGGATGACCTGGGTAAGAGTGTTACAATCCTACCTTAATCCTCTTTGAAATAAAATTACAATCACAAAATGGAGGACAACCACACAATACTGGGAATCATGGTCTAACTAAGTTGACCCATATTTTGAAGGACAAAATTCAATCAATGATGGAGTGATTCAGTTGTAAATTGTCAGCAGTCAATTCTCCTGGTTGCTGGGAGAATGGGTACCTTTGTTCTGAAAGGGGAATCTGGGTGGTGCACCACACCATCCTTTCAACTCAGTTGTGGTGACTCATAACATTCTAGATTTAGAGCTTCTGTCAGCATGGGTCCCCGAGTGACCATGTGGAACAGACCCATGTTGGGCATATTTCTCTGTGGGAGGAAATAAACTTTTTTTAAGCCCTCAAGATTTCAGTATTTATTACCTTTGTATAACCAAGCCTTTTCTAACCAATATATCCTATTTGGTTTTTAAAAAAAAAAAAAAAGCCCTGTTGCTGTCAAGTCAGTTCTGGCTCATGGAAACCCCGTGTGTTACTGAGTAGAACTGCTCCATAGAATTTTCTTGGCTGTAATTTTTTTTTTAATCTTTACAGAAGCAGGTTGTCAGACCTTTCTTCTGTGGCATCACTGGGCAGGTTTGAACCACCAGCCTTTAGGTTAGTAGTCAAAAGCAAACTGCACTATCCAGGGACCTTATTCCTTTTTTAAATTATTCTTTTTTTCTTATTTTTTTAAAATTAATTTTGTTGCTGCTGAGAATACACAGCAAAACATACACCAATTCAACCATTTCTACATGTACAAGTCAGTGACATTCATTACATCCTTTGAGTTGTGCAACCATTGTCATTCTCCTTTTTTTAGTTGTTCCTCCCTCATTAACATAAACTCACTGCCCCCTAAGGTTCTTACCTAGTCTTTTGAGTTACCATTGTCACTTTGATCTCATATAGATAGTTCTTGAAAGAGCATAATGCTGAATGCAGACATTTTTTTACTAGTTAAACTAAACTATTGTTTGGTTTTAAGAAGGCTTCCAGGGATATTTTTGGTTTAAGTTTTAAGGATTACCTCAGGGCAACAGTTCCAGGGGTTCATCCATCCCTCATGGCTCCAGAAAGTCTGGAGTCTATGAGAATTTCAAATTCTGTTCAGCATTTTCCTCCCTTGGATCAAAATTCTTCTACAGAATCTTTGATCAAAATGTTCAGTAATGATAGCTGGACACTATCCAGGTCTCCTGAGCTCATGGCAAAGGAGGCAGTTCTTCACAGAGGCAGTTAACCTCCTATTCCTGACTCTACTTCTTAATTTGTTGCTTCAGGTAAGTAGAGACCAATCGTCATGCCTCAGATGGCCACCTGTAAATTTTAAGACCCAGACTCAATGAACTAGAAGGTAGAACAGAGTCATTAAACATGTTATTAGGCCAGTTAACTGGCATGTCCTGTGAAATCATGATCCTAAACTTCCAAACCAAGGAACCAATTCCTGTGTGGCTTCTAAGCAGTCTCCATAGCTACTCTTTTTTTTTATTATTATTATCATAAATGTGTGTATTACACAACTTTTGCCAATTCAACTCTTTACAGGTGTACAACTTATTGACAGCAATTAAGATAATTGGCTGTACTTTGGAAATCGATTTGGTGCTTCCTTAAAAAGCTAGAAATAGAACTACCATATGATCCAGCAATCCCACTCCTTGGAATATATCCTAGAGAAATAAGAGCCTTTACATGAACAGATATATGCACACCCATGTTCACTGCAGCACTGTTTACGATAGCAAAAAGTTGGAAGCAACCAAGGTGCCCTTCAGTGGATGAATGGATAAATAAACTATGGTACATTCACACAATGGAATACTATGCATCGATAAAGAACAATGTTGAATCCATGAAACATTTCATAACGTGGAGAAATCTGGAAGACCTTATGCTGAGTGAAATCAGTCAATTGCAAAAGGACAAATATTGTATAAGACTATTAGTATAAGAACTGGAGAAACAGTTTAAGCAGAGAAGAAAATACTCTTTGATGGTTATGAGGGGGGCAGAGAGGGAGGGAGGGAGAGGGGTATTCACTAATTAGATAGTAGGTAAGTTTCATTTTAGGTGAAGGGAAAGACAATACACAATATAGGAGAGGTCAACACAAATGGACTAAACCAAAAACAAAGAAGTTTCCTTAGTAAACTGAACACTTCAGAGGCCAGCGTAGCAGGGGCGGGGGTTTGAAGACCATGGTTTCAGGGGCATCTAAGTCAATTGGCATAATAAAATCTATTAAGAAAATATACTGCATCCCCCTTTGGAGAGTGGTGTCTGGAGTCTTAAACACTAGCAAGTGGCCATCTAAGATGCATCAGTTGGTCTCAACCCACCTGGAAAAAGGAAGAATAAAGAACACCAAGGACACAAAGTAATTATGAGCCTAAGAGACAGAAAGGACCACATAAACTAGAGAGTACATCAGCCCAAGACCCGAAGAGCTAGATGGTGCCCGGCCGCAACCGATGACTACCCTGACAGGGAACTCAACAGAGAAACCCTGAGGGAGCAGGAGAGCAGTGGGATGCAGACCCCAGATTCTCATAAAAAGACCAGACTTAATGGTCAGACTGGGACTGGAGGGACCCCAGAGGCCATGGACCCCAGACTTTCTGTTAGCCCAGGACTGGAACCATTCCCAAAGCTAACTCTTCAGACAGGGATTGGACTGGAATAATAAAAAAATAGGGGATGGAAAATGACATTTGTGAAGAACAAGCTCCTTGGATCAAGTGGTCACAAGAGACTATACTGGCATCTCCTGTCTGGAGAGGAAATCGGAAGCCAGAGGAGGCCAGAAGCTACCTGAATGGTCACGATGAGAGAGAGTGGAGGGAAGTACTGTGCTATCTCATTAGAGGGAGAGGAATTAGGAGTGTATAGCAAGGTGTATGTAAATTTTTGTATGAGAGACTGACCTGATTTGTAAACTTTCACTTAAAGCACAATAAAAATTAATTAAACAAAAAAAAAAAATTTGCTGTGGAACCCTACCCTTAATCAATGCAATTTTTCCATCACCATTAACGCACGCTGTTGCCCCTCTCTCCTGCACCTGGTAACCACTAATAAACTTTGGTCTCTGTGCATTTGCCTTTTCTTGTCTTTTTATGTAAGTGAGATCATACAATATTTGTCCTTTTGTCACTGCCTTATTTCACTCAGCATAATGTCTTCAAGCTCTGTTCATATTGTAGCATCTATGAAGACTTCGTTTCTTCTACTGGCTGAGAAGTATTCCATTGTATGTTTGTACCACATTTGGTTTATCCATTCATCTGTTGATAGGCATTTAAGTTTTTTCCACCTTTTGGCTATTGTGAATAGTGCTGCAATGAACATGGGTGTACAAGTCAGTGTTTCGAGTCTTTGCTTTCAAGACTTTTTGGTATATACTTAGGAGTGGAATTGTTGAGTCATGTGATAGTTCTATTTTTAGTTTTTTGAGGAATTGCCTTACTGTTTTCCACAACAGCTGTACCATTTCACAGTCCCACCAGCAGTGGGTGTTTCAGTTCCCTCACATCTTCGCCAACATTTGTTATTTTCTGTTGTTTTCAAAAATCTTGGCCATCCTAGTGGGAGTGAAATAGTATTTCATTGTGGTTTTGATTTGCATCTCTTTGATAGCTAATGATGTTGGGCATCTTTTCACATGTTTGGTGGCCACTTGAATTTCTTCTTTGGCAAAACGTCTATTCAAGCCCTTTGCCCATTTAATGATTGGTTTGTCTTTGTGTTATTAAGTCGTTGAAATTTTATATATATTTTGGTTGTTAGGCTCTTATCAGATACATGGTTTCCAAAGATATTCTTCTAGTCGGGAGCTTGTCTTTTCATTTTTTTTGGTGGAGTCTTGTGATAAATGAAAGTTTTAATTTTTATGAGATTCCATTTATTTATTTTTTCTTTTGCTGTCTGTGCTCTTGTTATTATATTAAGTAATCCATTGTTAAAAACTAGGCCCAACAGCATTGCCCTGGCATTTTCTTCTAAGGATTTTATGGTTTTAGTTTGCAGATTTAGTTCCTTAACTCATTTTGAATGTTTTTTGTGTATGGTGTGAGGCATGCATCTTGTTTCATTTTTCTGCATGTGAAAATCCAGTTTTCCTAACAACATTTGTCCAAGAGACTCTTCTTTGGCACTTTATTCTTTTATGGTATTTATTATTATTTCCATTATTATTTCTAACCAATGTATCCTACATGGTAGTTATTATTATTTCTAAATGCCGCGTAGAGAGATTTGAGAGACTTGCCTAAAGTTACAACGTTAATTGACAAAGCCAGAATTCAAATTTGGGGCTGTTGAAACGTAGAGCTCCATACTTTCTTTGCAAAACTACATACTACAGTGTACAGTATACAGTAGGTGAGAAAAAAGACATGCCACTATCTAATAACAAAGGGGGATAGGAAACACACTATAGAACATAAAAAGACAAGAGAGGGAAGGGGAGGCTGGAGGGTGAATAGCAAGTGAATAGCAAGGAGCATCCATCACCTGCTCCTTCCTTGGCTCTGGACCCTGGATGATGTGGAGGAGTATTTTTGTGATCTCAGGGTGAGTAAGGATTTCTTAAACAAGGTCCCGAATTACAAACCCTAATTATGATGGATTTGACTATGTCAAAATCAAAGATCTCTGTTCAATACATGACATATAGACAAAGTTAGTAATGGGAGAAGGAATTTGTAATACTTAAAATTGACAAGGGGTTGTTATCTGTTATTGAACAAGAAATTATTGCAAATCAGCAATAAAAAAATAGAAAAAAAAAAGAGAAATGGTTACAAATAAGTAACTTCCAGAAGGGAAAATACTCAACCTGACTAGTAGCCAGAGAAAAACAAATTAAAGTAATAATGAGATACCACTTTAAACCCAATAAATAGGCAAAAATTAAGGAGTGAAATTATCAAGTGTTGGCAAAGATGTGGGGCTATAGTGACCCTTCCTACACTACACAGTGAAGTATAATTGGAACAAGCCATTCTGGAGAAAAAGGTTGTGTGTCATAAAATTAAGTGTACACATGTCTCATAATCCAGAAACTCATCTCTTGAGAACAGACTTCTGACAAGATAGTTCAAGTCCATATGGAGGCACTTATGAAGATGTTCATTGCAATGATGTTTGAGGGATACCAAGAGGTGGGTCACCTGCTTGGGGTTTCCATCACCAGGGGAATCAATAAGTAAAACATGATAAGAGGTAAATTAAAGCACACTCAACTGAAAAACTTAATGTTTCTCTCTCTCTTCACACACACACACACACGCACACACAGACCTGTGGAAGGTAAAATGGAAGAATATACATTAAATACTTTGGCAGTGAAGGTAGATGGAAAAGGAATTGGAGACTTGGATGAAGGGAACAAATAAAAGACAGAAAAAAAAAGACAGAGCAACTGTTTAAATCTACTGCCAATAGAAATAGAAGAATATGAGCAACAAAACAATGTATCTGAGTGAGGCCTTTAAAAAAATGAATGAAAAGGGAAACAAAAGATTAGCTATAAAATGGGCTCATATCTGTGCCCTTTGCAAATATACATTTTTGTTATTAATCAGTGAACCCCAAGTAATAATTTTTATTTAGAGTTACATAGAGTCTTTCTTCTGATCCCCATTCATAATTTCATTCAGTGTGTGGAGACTGTCTTACTGAGATTATAATTAGCTCTCTTTCTGGGGCTTTGCTTAAATGGCGGTCCTCACTCCCCACTGCTGACCTCAGAGGAATGCACCATAGTCTTCATTTTATAGTTGAGGTAAAGAGGCTCAGAGAAAGGTTGAGCAGTGTGTCATGCAAGATCTCAGTGAATTGGAATTAAGGTATATCTAACTGGAGCAATCATGATCTTTCCTCATCACCTGGTTTCCGTCAAGCCTCTGAAGAATGTCGCATAAAAGCAGTTGTAATTTTTGGAGCTTTGGAGTGCCTTTGTTACTGAGGAAAAAAAAGTGAGTTTTTTTTTTTTTTTTTTTTAAGCTCAATCACAACCTTACATTGGGACTGGAGTTTCTTTGAGGCTCAAATGTTCAATGAACCACTCCTGGCGAAGTTCAGACTTGCTCTGAGGAAAATAACTTTCATTTTGGAAAGCTCTAAGGTTGGGCTCTCAGCTTTAACAGATTTCTCTCCTCAGGAACTCTCCATTAAGAATTAATTTACTGGCATAGAGAAATATAATCTTCATAATCTCCCCAGTGTCTAGTGCTGTTGTCTCTGTCTCTTTTCATGTCCTTTCTGTACTTTTCTCAAAACACAAAGAGAATTGAACTTGGCTAGTGGTTTATCAAATACTGTCATGAGAACAAAAGCAACTCATGTCTAACTAGTGCTTTGCAGTTTACAAAACCCTCTGTCTTAGTTATCTAGTGTTGCTATAACAGAAATACCCCAAGTGGATGGCTTTAACAAACGGAAATTTATTTTCTCGCAGCTTTAGGAGGCTAGAGGTCCGAATTCAGGGTGCCAGCTCTAGGGGAAGGCTTTGTCTCTATGTTGGCTCTGGAAGAAGGTCCTTGTCTCTTCTGAGCTTTTGCTCATGGGTGATCTTCGTGTGGCTTGACATCCCTCTTCCCCCCTCTCTGCTTTTGCTTGCTTGTTTAATCTCTTTTTTATCTCAAAAGAAATTGATTTGGAAACCCTGGTAGCATAGTGGTTAAGTGTTATGGCTGCTAACCAAAAGGTCGGCAGTTCAAATCCACCACCTTGGAAACTCCATGGGGTAGTTCTACTCTGTCCTATAGGGTCGCTATGAGTCAGAATCGACTCAATGGCAACGGGTTTGGTTTTCTGGTTTTCTACATTAATATTGTCTCATTAATATAACAAATACAACCCATTCCCAAAAGGGATTATAACCACAGGCATAGAGGTTAGGATTTACAAGATATATTTTTGGAGACACAATTCAACCCATAACACCTTCACACACTTATGTCACTGGGTCATCTTAACAGTCCCCTGAGTTATCACTCTCCCTATTGTACAGAAGAAATGAGGCTTCTAAGAGGTCACATTTCACCTAAGGAGAGGAGCATGCATTTCAATTTCACTCCAAATTCCATGTGCTTTTTCTTAATTATGCTTCCTCTCATATAAGAGCCAAAAATAGTTTTTATCATTTCCAAAGCCCTTTCGCATACTGCCTCCATCATCCCAAGGTCAGACCATTTATTAGGGGGCTGGGATGGGATTTGACCCTGGGAATTCTGCCTCCACATCCTCTCACTTTGTTCACAACTACAGAGAATGGTGCTGTTGTTGTTAGTTGCTGCGAAGTCTGCCCCGACTCCTGGCGACCTTATGTATAACCGAACAAAACACTGTCCGTTCCTATACCACCTTTATGATGGTTGGTGTGTTTGAGTTGGGCTAAAATACAGAAAATAATACTCCTTTAGTTTTATGCATGGTATCTTTAACTTTAGTCAGAGATTAGGCAATGAAAATAATACTTAAGAGTATCGATTTGTTCTTCCCCTTCTGTCAGCTTCTGAGGGTGAAGTGGAAATTTCAAGAGAAAAAATAACCTGTTCTAAGTTACTCAGTGGAGCTGGAATTAAGAGCTCACAGCCACCAGGGCCAGCCCCTTTCTCAGTGACTCTTTTCAGCTGCAGAAGAACAACCCACCAGGGAGCAGGAAGTGGGTTCTAAGATGGAGGAGCTTTGATGAAGGTTCCTAGAGGGCTTTGTAAAACAATTGAGATGTGAAAGATAGTCCAGGAGCTCCAGATGAGTCAGGGGATGATTAGTCTGTGGTGCTTTTTACCCGCCCCCCCTTGTTCCCCATCTCCCCCCAGGCCTGCTGGCCTGCCTTCCTTCCAGGCTACATTTTCACTGCTCATTAGCATTCCCAGCAGAAGGTTTTAGAGGAAATAAACGCAGGAGCAGTTGGATTCCTTGCTTACAGCAGTGTCTGTTTTGGGGTGCCAAGGAGTTCTTCTTCAGGCCTCTCAAGCTCTTCTTCGGACCTCCCATCCCTGGAATAGCTCTTTAGAGCCTGGGAAGAGCAAGCTACAAACCAGGCACTGATGATTAAACGTTGAGAAACAGTTTTAATCTCATCAAATCCAGATTTCTGGGTTCCATGGAAGTTGGGATGACTCACATAACCTTGAGATGATCTTTGAACCTTGGGCCTTTAGGGAACTGGTTACCTAAAAACCCCCCAAAAACCAAACCCATTGTCAAACCCTATAGGGTTTCCAAGGAGCGCCTGGTGGATTTGAACCACCAACCTTTTGGTTAGGAGCTGAATGTCTAATCACTTAGCCACCAGGGTTTCCTAAAGTCACTTTTAAGTCAAACAATAGCCTAGCTAATTAGTAAAGACCATTTTGCCTTAGGCATTGTGCTTTTTTTGAAGGATTATCTACTGTGCAGTCAGTTTCAAGAAACAGGAACTCCAAGATTGGACTAAAAATTATGTTTTAGCATAAGTCAGTAATTATTTTAATTACTCTTCAAGATAATGCTATATGAAATTCTTCCTGGCCACAATTTTTTTTTTTTTTAAAATCAGGTCTGTTCTGGCCTTTTTTTCCATGGCAATGTCTATACGCTGGGATATAAGAATCTTCAAAAGTTCTTTCCTCTTTGGAATGTTTTGACTACCTAGTTGAAATGTTACCTTGATTTGCAAATTGTATATTAAATAAATGGAGCCCTGGTGGTTCAGTGGTTAAAGAGCTAGGCTGCTAACCAAAAGGTTGGCAGTTCAAATCTACTAGCCACTCCTTGGAAACCTTATGGGGCAGTTCTACCCTGTGCTATAGGGTTGCTATGAGTCAGAATCGACTCGACGACAATGAGTTTATCTTAAATAAACTTCAATAAATGTCTATTATTGGCATAATATGATTTCTGCTTTAACAGCTTAGAACAGGGCCTTCCCTAGAATGTCTGGCTTTTAGAACAACGAGCAAGAAATGGTTCCCCTTAGACTTGGGATCAAAGGTATGATCAAATTTTGTGTGGAAGACTCATTATCCAGCAATGATGCTTCCATGCTAGGCTGGTTAGCCTCTCTGAGAGCCATGGCACAAGAAAACTCTGTTTCTCACCTGTACACACTGTTCCCAACCTTGTACTTTCATTTCATTTATAAATGCTTGCAGGTCATAGGGGACCCAGTAGATGGAGTTTTGATGACTCAGGGCCTCTGTCATCACCACTGGTGGAAAAACAACCCTGAGCTCATATTCTGGCCTCATTTCTGTGGCATTATCTCTATGTTAAAGGACAGGCCTGCTATATCACAATGGTATAAACCAATTAGCAGATCAGTCTCACAGATGGACCCTCTGCAGTATTGCTGGATTCTGTCCTCTCCTCCCATTTCAACAGCTGCCACACTAACTCCAATCTTTTACCCAGGCTGCACTCACTGGCTCTTAACTGGGCTCCCTGCCCCCTGCCTCTATCCCTTGCATTCACCCAACCCATGGCTTCAGGCCCTCTTTCCAAAGCATGGATTTCTATGTGACCTTTACCAGTGGTGAATCTTTTAGGAGCCCAATGCCTGTGTCTCTGCCTCCTTTGGACTCCCAGAACACTTTGTTTTTACTGCATTAAGTACAGACTTCCTTCTTACATCCTTTTCAAGCTGTTTCATAAAAATGCATGGGCTTGTAGGTTTCTCCCCTTAGCTGGTGAGCTGCCCCTGGGTGAAGAACTAAAATTCAAAAACTTGATTTTTTAGGATGAATTATGCTGGCTAATTTCCTGACTATGGATCCATTCTTTCATTCATTCAAAGGACTGTTTATTGAGTGCCTACTATGTGTCAGACACTATGTATGGTGCTGAAACAAATGATGAGCAAAATTGACATGGTCACTGCTGTCATGGAACTTAGAGTCTTATGAGGAAGGCAGACATTCACACATCAAGTGTCTAGTATTAATTGTATTAGGGAGAGAGGTATGTGGGACATGAAAGCCTATACCAGCGGGATTAGCTCCATAAGGAAGGTCAGGGAAACCTGCTCTGAGAGAGTTACTCAGTTACTAAGATCTGAGGGAAGGGCAGGGGTCATTCTGGCTAAGAGTTGAGGGAAGTGTGTCCTATGCTGAAAGAGCAGCATATAAAAGGAGGAGTCAAATGGCTGTGTTGCAAATGGTTAATATGCTCAGCTGCTAATGGAATAGTTGGAGCTTCAAGTCTATTCATAGGCACCTCAAAAGGAAGGCCAGGCACTCTACTTCTTAAAAATTAGCCACAGATAACCCTATGGAGTGCAGTTCTGCCTGGACACACATGAGGTTGCCATGAGTTGGAATCAACTAGACTGCAACCAGCTTTAGAAGGGAGCTTGGTGAGATTGAGGAATGGCAAGGCAGGGTGGCTGAAGCCCAAAGAAGCAGAAGGTGGGGCTGAAGGGGACAGCAGGCTGGTAGAGAGCCTGGGAGCAATGGAAGAGTACACAGAGAAGTGCCAGTGGAAGGGAGCGGGAAAGGGGTGAATTTTAATACAATCTGCATTTTGCAAGATCATTTTTTTCTTTGGAGGAAGGTTTTTTTTTTTTTTTTTGGTGACAGCTGCTTTCAAATGTTGATTGCATATTTCTTAATAAATCAAACTCAGGAAAATGACAGTCATGTTCTTCTTAAATATTGTGATAGTAATACCTTGTACTTGTTCAGCTTTAAAAAAAAAAAAACAAACCTCCGTTTTCACATTTAATGCAGCCTCTTTTAACAAGTATTGCTCATAAGCTACCACAGAGTCCTTGGGTGGTGCAAACAGTTAAGCTCTTGACTATTAACCAAAAGGTTAGTTGTTCAAGTTCACCCAGAGACACCTCAGAAGAAAAGCCTGGTGATCTACTTCTGAAAAGTCACAGCCACTGAAAACCCTATGGAATGCAATTCAGCTCTGAAACACATGGAATTGCCGTGAGTTGAACTCTACAGGAACTGTTTTGTTTTTTATTTTTAATATGGTGCCTCAAGGAAGAAAGTCTGGAAGAATGTCTGAACACAGTCTCCTTGTCACTCGCCCATGAATTGCACAGTGACACGTTAGTGGAGACCTTAGAACACTGGTTTTAATTCCAGGGCTGGCATCCCTGGATCTGTTCAGGCAAAAAGCTCCTGGCCCCGGATCACTGCTTTAGAAAAAGGATGGCACTGAATACCTATGATAGTCACAGTGATGACAACTTCCTACTGCATGTTGTTGACACGGGCTCAGGAAAACTTCATTCTAGCCGTAATGATCTGCCCTTTCCTAATTGTTGTGTAGGTAGGCACTGTCTTATCTCCTTTGACTTTTCATTTTATTTCCCTTTCTGATTAGTCTTTAAATTTCCTCTCTATTACTTCTCTTTCCTTTCATTTATACATTTCCCTTCACGTCTCATGTGAAGCAGATGTCTCCTTCACTTCTCTGAGGGGAGTTGTGAGGTGGCTGATGAGGTATAGGGTGGGATCACAGCTGCTGGAACACAGGGAAACATTGCTCTGGACAAGTCAGGAGAAAAGAACAGGACACAGACCCCAGTCTTTTTTTCTTTCCCCTTAATTGAACAAGACCAGCTGGATACTTGGGAATATGATATAAACCATGAGAAATCCTGTTGGTAAACTGGGTCTTCTGACAGTCCATACCAAGAGATCT
This sequence comes from Loxodonta africana, assembly GCF_030014295.1. Classification (NCBI taxonomy): domain Eukaryota; kingdom Metazoa; phylum Chordata; class Mammalia; order Proboscidea; family Elephantidae; genus Loxodonta; species Loxodonta africana. The sequence continues at coordinate 34,211,760 of NC_087345.1, read as the reverse complement.
AGGAGAGCCGCTGGAATCAGGAAAACACTTGGCCAATGGGTACATTTTTGAGGCAGCTGGATAATTATGAAAAATGCTATGCTTTTCACTTTGGAGTCACTCTATAGCGCATCATCTAATTTTTATTTAATGAAGACATTTTAATGAACTTCAACCACCGTTCTAGAAAAAAAAGGGACATTATTCATTTTGGGGAGTCCCTGGATGGCACACACGGTTAAGCAATGAGCTACTAACTGAAAGGTTGGCGATTTGAACCCACCCAGAGACGCCTCAAAAGAAAACCCTGGGGATCTGCCTCCAAACAGTCACAGCCATGATGACCCCACGGAGCACAGTTCAACTCTGCATACGTGCTAGGCAGACATGGGGTCACCATGAGTTAGAATCAACTTGATGGCAACTGGCTTGGTTTTTTATTTCTGAGGTCCCAGGGTGGCACAAATGGCTTATGTTCTACTACTCACCTAAAGGTCGCCAGTTCAAACCCACCCAGCAGCGCCATGAAGAAAGTTCTACCGCTATGCTTCCATAAAGATTACAGCCAAGAAAGTCCTATGGAGCAGTTCTTCTCTGTAACACATGGGGTCACTGTGAGTCGGAATCGACTTGAAGGCAATGGGTTTGGTTTTATTCGTTTCTGAATTCAGTTATCTTTGTAAAACCGAACTCAACTCATATTTTCCTTGAGTCTAACCTCAAAATTGTTTTAGTGTTTTAATTGTAATTAAATGTGATACCTGAAAATTGTGTCAACGAAATTCTGTGAAGACATTTTTCAGTTTTGAAGATTTGCTTTGGGGTTAAAATTAGCTCTTTAGAGGTTTTTTGTTTATTTGTTTTGTTTTGTGTTAATTCCTAAATATATGTGATGCTTAAGTTTGATCACCAAGTCTATATTTATATTCACCTTCCTTCTTAGACCTATTTTTTTCTCCCTTTAGGATTTTTTTTTCGTTGAAATTTATTTACTCATTTATTATCCTCTGGTTCACTAGGTTCTTTTTTTCACTCTAACTGTGATTTCATTAATCTCCTGGTCCAGAATGAAATAATTGGCTGTGGTAAGAGAAGGGAAGAAAAAAAAAAAAGAACAGATTCAAGTTGGGAGCTACCCTGATGATCAAAGAAGAGATGAGATCTGTGAACCATGAAAGATAAGTACTCAAAGAGATCTGATATTCATGACCTTGCTCTATGTTAAGTGTCCAGAGTGTCACAGTTAGTAAAATTACAGTAGACATCCTCCTGTTCTGATCAAAACAAAACAAAAAGTAGATTGAAGGAAAATATCATTCTGTAAATTGGATTACAGATTTTTGACTAAGACTAAAACTGTTTAAAAATCTCTTAGCTTTCTGTATCTTTCTCTAAGTAGAGCTGGTCTTAAACGGATGACATTCCCAAAGTCTCTCAGAGCCAATGAAATAAAAATAAATCTGCAATTTGTTTTCATTTGAGATGCTGTCTGATAAAAGGTAATTTTTGGGTACATAAAAATATAAATCTACTTGCTGAGTTCTGGGATGCCCTGTGGACTGACTGAATCGTTCCATATTTTATTTTGGGGGTAGTAATGCAGATTTGGAGTTCTGGTGGTGCAGTTGTTAAGAGCTCGGCTGCTAATTGAAAGGTCGGCAGTTCGAATCCACCAGCTGCTCCTTGGAAATCCTATGGGGATGTTCTACTCTGTCGTATAGGGTTGCTATGAGTCGGAATCAACGTGATGGCAATGGGTTTATTTGTTTGTTTGTTTGTTTAACGTGAATTAGAGATGCAGATGGTTACTGAGCTTGGCTGCTAACTGAAAGGTTGGAGGTTTGAGTCTATCCAAAGGCCTGGCAAAATACTTCCAAAAAGTCAGCCATTGAAAACCCTGTGGAGCACTGTTTTACTCTGATACACATGGGGTCACCACAAATCAAGTCAACTTGATGGCAACTGGGGAAAAATGCAAATTAACTATGTGTTATTAAAGGTACCACAGACTAAATGCCCCAACCCCAAGCGAACCAGTGTGGTAGTAAGACAAAGAGCTTTTCCCACCTTCAAGTTGGATGGGATCAGCTGTTTGAATTATCTCCCAGAGGAGCTGGAGTGACCGACTGAATCACATTAAAAAACATGGTAGCAAATCCTTGGAGGATGCCATATGCTCTGTGCTTTGCAGCAAGCTCCTGACAGTACATAGCAATTACAGCCCTGAGACATGGCACCACCCCAGAATCCAGTGGACAGGAGTTCTCTCCGGCTTTGTTCATTGCTAATGGGATGAACTCCTCTATTTCTGATATTTATCACCAAGTGAATTAGTTAAAATGCAAATTCCCTCTGCCTGAAGAAGTCTGTATGTGGAATGAATTAATAAAATGTTATTTTTTAAGTCCTGTGTGGAAATTATAGTTACAATCCCATCTTGCCTCTCTGCCGTCACAGCTCTGGAGACCCTAACCTCATTCGGAAGTCTTGACCCTTGGAACCTAACTCTCTATTTGATTGCAGCCTGGTCCTAAAATGAAGTTGTTGTTCCAGAAGCTTCTTTACAAAGATTCATCTCGAAAGGCAAGGGTGACAGTGTTAAAACAGGACATTTTTGCATACAAAGCATGTGTATCGTGGCCTGTTTATAGGGACTTCTACTGCCTTTTTTCTGTGCACAGGAAATGCTCATACCTGTAATTACTGGCTAGTAACACTGCTTCTGCAACGTGAAGCGGACGACCTATTGTGCGTGTAATGATGGATGTGCACCGTGTGCTTGCGGAAGGAGCGTCTCCTTTAACAGGCATAGTTTGCTGCATATTTATGATGTATTATTATAGGCTTCATTGTAACCTAGCCCAGAGTGAAGATTGCAGTGTGATTTCCATTGTAATTTCTTATTTTCATTCACTCACGGCCCTGAGAAATGAGGTGAATTTTTTCACGAGGGCACTAAAAGACCCTTTAGTTGTGCAGTGGCTATTCACCTGGCTCGGTCTGACCCAAAGAATGTAACTATAAAGGCACTAATATGTAGTTTCAGGAGCTTGAGAGATGAATTCATGAGTCACTGATATTTTGCTATGGCTTTTGCATTATACTCACTCTTCATATATTTTTACTGCTGATAGTTCTCCCTATTAGCATGGAAGTTGATGTGATATTACAGCATCCTGTTTAGTCCCCAGTCGAGATTTGGCCTGCCTGCTAGTGACAGGGCAAAACAACAGCCCAAAAAAGGGGGAAACTAGTTCCATATTTAGAAGGTCCAGGCTGAGGCTCATAAATGTGTTTTCTGGATGTTCTCAAAAAAATCCTTCTCATTTGACCATCGTCTTTAGTTACTCTCTGTCTCTTTATGATTTGTGTCCATTACTCTAAATTCAATGTTCTAGAAATTTTAACTCTGTTATAAAGCTGTTTAACTTTAGATAAAGAATTCAGCACAAACAGTGAGATACTTGACAAGGTTGATAGGAGGTAGTGACATAACCAGTAAAACATTTAATAACATTGAGATAAAGGCAGAAAAAAAAATAATGGGATGACACAGAACCTGATTAAAGTATCAACAGAATAACAATGTTATTAATTTCCGCTCCAGCCAGCCAGAATGGGGCTTTCTGAGCTCTAGAATGAGATGTTTTTCTCCATGTTTGGCCATAGTGGTGGTGGTGGTGTATAATTTAGGCTTTGGTGGACAGCAGTGGTTCTCAAAGTGTGTTCCCTGCACCAGCAGCAGCAGCATCATTTAGGAACCAATCAACTGCAAATTATTGGGCCCCACCTGAGTTTTACTAAATTAGAAACTCTGGGAGTAGGGGCAGCAATCTGTGGTTTAACAAGCCCACAAGGTGATTCTGATGAAAACTAAAGCTGGAGAACCATAGGTCTAGGGTACCAGTAAACCAGTTGCTGAGCAGTCCATTGATTTTACTGGCTGATTTTTAACAAGAAGATTGCCAGGCCTTTCTTCTGAGGCACCTCTGTGTGGGCTTGCACAACCAACCATTCAGTTAGCAGCCAAGTTCATTAACCATTTCCACCACCCAGGGACTCCAAACAAAAGGTAAGGAGACCTTAAAAACCAGTGCTCTCTTGGTTATAGTACAGGATAAAGGGTGAACTTTTAAAATACTATAGTGTCTATTATTTAATATGATTCTGATTTTGATGTCTGTGTTATCACTAGAAGAAGATGAGTAGTTTTTTTCCAGTTTTTTAAAGAATTATCTGTTGGTCACTGATGTATTGTTAACTAGGCAACTGACAACCACTTCATTAGTATACCAATTTTCCCGTTTTATTTCTGTGGAATACCAATGGAATACCAATAAGCATCCCTCCCTGATAATTTTCTTTCAGTATATGTGTGGGGGAAGAAGGAAATGGGGAGAGTCTCAAAGGGTACATGACAGTATTTGCCATTTTACACAATGACCACAGAGTTCAAAATTTAGATAGAATTCCTTCCTTCTCTAGCTCTTTTGCATTTATTAAAATTTGGTAGACCACCTGTTAATAGTGACCTCTGCTGTCCAGAAGGAGTACTACACCCACACAAATCGGCATGGGAATTAGATTTTGTTCAATAAAGAGAAAATAATGGATGTACTGAAGTTACATAGAAAGGGAAAGTGATATGGCTTACTGAAAGATCATTTGGCCCTTTTCAAGTGAAAAAGCATTGCAGTGGTTTCTGACCTGCCTTGAAAAGAAAAATTATATTCTTTCTCTTCCATTGCCCAGCTACCAAAATATCACCTTTGATTGCACTCTTAAATAGGGTGGGGAATTATTAGAATTAATAAAGGAAGTGGACATGAGCTCTAACTACCAAGATCATTATTAGTCTTTTAACATGTGACATCCTTACCTATTACTAACGTATTTCTGCATCTTAAAGAGGATCTTACTACTTTTTCACTTAAATTATTATTTTTACGTGCCTTAAAGTATCTTGGAAACCCTGGTGGCGTAATGGTTAAGTGCTATGGCTGCTAACCAAGAGATCGGCAGTTTGAATCCACCAGGCACTCCTTGGAAACTATCGGGCAATTCTACTCTGTCTTATAGGGTCGCTATGAGTCGGAATCGACTCGACGGTAGTTGGTTTGGTTTTGGGTTAAAGTATCTTAACATGAATGGTAGTATTGTTGGGACCACGGCTCCTGGTATCCAGTAGGTACTGCAGTAGGTTAAATGAATCATGATCTAAAGATAAGTGTCACAGAGTCAAAGTGCTGTTTCTGCAACCTCTAAGACAATCTTGCTTACAGTAGAGAGACAATCAAGACTGATGCTTGCCTCTCTAAAATGTTAAAATCTGATCCAGAACTGAAAGACCATCATTCTCATACGGTGATTCACTGTATGTGTATGCCAGTGAATAATTTAAACAGTTTGGGGGATAGACATCAACTATGCTTGGTTACTGGAAAATATTTTATAAACTAAGCCTGTGGGTGCTACTCTTGTGTCAATTAATTTATAAATATTTATTGAATACCTTCTCTGTACCCAACTCTATAGCAGTAGGAGAAAGGTTGGCCTTGGAGTCAGACAAACCTTAGCACTGATATGGCTCTTTTGCTTGTTTGCGATCATTGTTGAGGGATGTCACTATTCTGAACTTCAATTTCCACATCTGTGAAATGGAGATCAGTAATACTTAACTGTTAAGAAGAGCTTCTAAAACAGGGAATGAGGCAGAAAGACGATAAAGGGATCTTTTAATGTCAAGATAAGAACATTTTATGAAAACCCCCTTAAAGGTCATCTGACTCTTTAGGGAAATGCAAAATTGCACAATCGATTTAAAACAAAAACCAAATCCATTGTGATTGAGTTAATTCTGACTCATAGCAACCCTATACGACAGGGTAGAACTGCTCGATAGGGTTTCCAAGGCTGTAATCTTTGTGGAGGCCAACTGATACATCTTTCCCCTACAGAGTGGGTAATGAGTTTGAACCACCAACTTTTTGGTTAGCAGCCAAACACTTAATCACTGCCTACCAGGGCTCCATACACAATTGATTACTGTCCAAATATTTTCCAGTTCTGTAAAACTGATAAAGTGTTATGATATGCACTTGTGTCCAGTAGAGAAGATAGCCCCAAAAGTTATGGTTTTATTGCCTCATAGGACATTAACTAGTTTTGTGGCTAATTTAGCAATGTTGTCTCAGCATTCCTTTTTTTTTTTTTTCTTCACCCCCCCCCCACACTGACTTTAATTCTTGTTTATCATAATTCTTTTGAACTAGCTTTGTCATCCTGCTGGCTTCCATAATGATGAGCTAAATAAAATGTGACACATGCTCACTATATGTTTGTATCAGAATTATGGTTTTAACATTTGAAAATTATGCTTTGACACTCACTTGAAGAGTTTTTGTCAGAATTGAATGGGAAACCTCCTAGCACAGTGGCTGGCACATGATGTGCTTGGTTCTTTTTTCTTTCCTGTATTAAAAATGTTTATGCATTTTTTTTTTCTCTCAAGTAATTAAAACTAGCTAGAAAAAACAAAATAATTACCAAGGAAAACATTAAAGAATGTCATGGACTGGGCTATGAAGTACCCACTCAGAGGGCAAGAGTTCAGAAAACAGAGAGATCAGGAGCTGCTGGAAGTTGTTAGAGAACACTCTGTGACTTTGGACTTGATGAAGCTGATTCTTAGAGCCCAGGAACCTTGCATTTTAAATAAATAACCTCAGTGACATAATAATAATTTAGGGGTATGGCTACTTAGCAGAGAGAATGGAGAGGCTAAGTGACTACAGACAGGTATTTCAAAAGTGTCAATACTTAGTGACAGACAGGATATTAGGGTTGAATGAGAATAAATACTGTAATCAAACAGACTCAGGCTATTGGAGTAGGAAGGATGTGCAACAAGTATGAATTTCAGTTCAAAAATTCCAGTTTACAAGAAATGGAAGTTATTCCATAAAAAAAAAAAAACCAAAAAAAAAACCTGTTATGGTCGATTTGATTCTGACTAATGGTGACCCCATGTGTAACTGAACTTAATTTCTATCTGAAGCTGTCTCCCTGCTGGGAGGCAGAAGCATAATCTTTGTAAGAGATATTGTAGGGTTGTCTTGGGCTACTCACAGAGCTACCACCTTCTCAACTGTACACAGTGACCCTGGTTGTGTGTGTGTGTGTGTGTGTGTGTGTGTGTGTGTGTTTTGGTGGGGGGAGGGTGGCATTATACTCACTAAGGTCTAGGGAGCATTCAGGAAGCTAAGGCATTAATGTGAGGAGGAAGATTGGATTTTTCATTTTGGTATCATTATCTACCCAGGCTGGCATCTGCTGAGGCATTTGAGTAGGAAGGTGTCAAATAAAAAACAAATGCAGACTTAGACAGGGAGAGCTTTATTCAGAAAGAAAGACTATTGCAAGGGGGAAAGGTAGTATTCCAACAGGGAGAGGAGAACTACTGAAATAGAGAGAATGGTCTGACCATAAGATCAGCAAGTGTCTCAAGGGTTAAGCAGAAAGGGTTTTTCTTTCATAAAGACAAGAGTGAACAAGACTAGCCAAAAACAGGACTGGGAAAGTGGACTGAAAGGGTGACGTGATTGGAAGGTAAAGCAGAGAATGTTTTACCCTGAGGCCAGCCTACTCTCTGGGAGAGGCTTTTAAGGATGGGTTGTATGTTGGCTCAGACTGAGGGTAGGCCAAAGTTCAGGAACTTGAAGGAAGAAGAAAAGCTTTATCCAAAGTTTGGTTAACACTTTTATGACACATGGGACAGAATTTGCCCACAAACATTTTCAGGCTCTCAGGTTTTTTGGGAGAGTAATTTTCCCACTAAAAGAATGTGCTGCCCTCCAATGGGGGCTTGTGTAATGGTAAAAATTGAAAGGAACACTCTTTGAAGAATAAGGTAGGCGGCTTAGTCATGAGGAAGTGTATCCAGAGGCGTAATTGGGTCAAACTTTTGTCTCTTTTGGCTTTTGTACAGTTAGATAAGCATGGTAAGCATATTTATGGCTTAAAAAAAAAAAAAAATTTTTTTTTTTTTTTTTTTTTTTGTGATAGTTGGAGCCCTGGGGGTGCAGTGGTTAAGATCTTGACTGCTAACCAAAAGGTAGGCAGTTTAATCCACCAACTGTTCCTTGGAAACCCTATGAGGCAGTTCTACTCTGTCCTATAGGGTCACTATGAGTCTTATAAACTTCATGGCAGGGAGTGTGGTATATTTTTGTGTGTGATAGTCAGGGAGCCCTGGCGGCTTTGTTTTTTATTTTTGTTTTTGTTTGTGTATGTGTGTTTTTGTCATATTTAGAAAACCAATGTAACGAAATGGATTTTGGCAGATGTTTGAAAAGTTTTACATTTTTGGGGATGTATGTTCCCCACAAATATGTATCAAAATCCATAGTTCAATACATGAATTCAGAAAGGCTCCTTGATTCAGCATGCCTTCCATTACTGAAAACACATAGTATAAAAAAAATTTTAAAGGAGAAAGTAATAGGGTCTTGAAAGGGTTTTAATCAGCACTTTGTTTCTGATTGATCAGTGGGGACATGCAGTTCAGTTAATCATTTATGGGACAAATGAGAATTTGGAGAATCTGTTTCTGGCCTTGTCAGAGGTAAACATTTGTGAGTCTTATCTAAGTCATATAGGAAGGGTAGTTGTTTGCAGTTAGCTGTTTTCTGGAACATCAAGTGTTGGGAATTTCTTTACCCATTGATGTTTTTCAGGATTACAGGGTTCAGGTAAAATTCAACATTGTCAGAGATTTCCATCTGAGGTTCCTTAACTACTAGGGGTATATAAAGGTAGTCACAGAGGCTGGCAGGCCAAGGTTTTTTGGGGCCAAGTGCCCATTTCCCATTTTTTCTACAAGCTGAACCCTCCTTCTCCCAACAATACAGGTTCCATCCTGAACTCTTAACTCAGTTCTTCCTACTTACACTCCAGGGGCCTGAGCCTAGATTTCCTTTGAAATGTAGATGTATCTTCCAGCAGTCCTTTGAGAGCTCAAAGGCTTATGATCAGCATCTCCTCTGAATGACTTTGTTTTTTTTCTTCTGCTATTAAAAATGAAGGCTCCACCTGGCAAATGGCTTAGGTGGGGGTGGAATGTGCTGTGGAGGAAGCAGAGATTTTCTTTTCATTTCTTTTATTCTTTCATTTTTCCTCTCCTTCAGTATAAAAAATTAAAAATCAAAACCCCAAACAAACAATTATTAGAAGCACTGGAGGAAAAGAGGGAAGTAAAACAATCTGACCTACCCTGGGGCCAGGAGGGGCCTGGGGAAAGATTGTATCCTAGTAGCACTTTGGATCACAGGGATGCCCGGTAATTTTTTTCTCCCTACCACTCCTTCCCCACACATATCTTCACAGATGTCTACCTTTACTATGAAATCTAACTTCAGGATCCTATTCCCACTTTGTTTCTAGCCCCTTCCTAATTGGAAAGAGGGAACATTATTCATCCATTCAGAGCATATTCAGACCCTTGACCTCAGGGCACTGGGTAGGACAGTAGTCTCCAAGAGTCTTCAACACTCGAGTGAGCGAGCCAGTTGGAGGGATCCCTGGCTCCCCTTTGATGGGGGATTCCTGACTCCATTTTGGTGGCGGCATCTCTGACCCCATGTTATGTTGCTGACCTCTCAAGTTCAAATCCTGGATATATTTTTTTCATGGGAATTTTGAATCACTGCAGATGCTCTAACTTCCCCATGAAACACTCTTTCCCTTGTTGATCACCTGGCACATTATTAAGGCCTGCCTTGTGAAGCCTTCTCTGCCATGTGTTCTGTGGTAGTGTGAGGGTATCCACCCCCCTAGCCCGCTGCCCAGACGACAGAGACTATCCCTACTGACTTACAACATCACACCTTGGAAACACTTCTGCTTACACATTTATCTCTCTTATTGCAAAAAATTAGTATCTTTAAAGATATTTTTATTGAGTCCCTCCTGAGAGATAGTGTAGAGTAGTAGTTAGATAGTTCTGGCTTCACAGTCAGGTGCTGGTGCTTGGGTCTCAGTTGATTTAGGAGATAATATTGGAGCCATTATTCCCTGTCCTGGAATGTGACTGAGGCTGTCAGTTACACGGAATCGCAAGGACTCACAAGGACACATCAACTTGGCCCTAAGATATAAAAACAATTCCTAAGACAATCTTGGAAAACATCTTTTCAGCAGTCTTTCACGTAACCTAATCATAAAACAGAGTACAAAAGACTTTCCACTCTTTTCTTTTTCTATTAGCATTTAGCGAATAGTAAGATTTGTTGGGCCAGTGAAGACCCTTCTGACTGTCATTACTGATAACAATGATTTTTAAGAAAGACAATTCAAAATGTAGAGTAGCGGTAACTTAACAGTTTTTAGCTAATGTGGGAAAAGGTGGAGCTTTCAATGGTTTTGCTCCTTTGTAATATGTAACATTGTAATTGTAATATCCCCAACGTGTCTGTCAGTTTGTCATTCTGTGGGAGCTTGCATTTTGTTGTAATGCTGGAAGCTATGCCACCGGTATTCAGATTCTAGCTGGTCACTCACGGTGGACAGGTTTCAGCTGAGCTTCCAGGCTAAGAAATACTAAGAAGAAGGACCTGGCAGTCTATTTCTGAAAAGAATGAGCCAATGAAAAGCTTAGGAATAGCAGTGAAACATTGTCTGATACAGTGCCAGAGGATGAGCCCCTCAGGTTGGAAGGCACTCCAAAGACAACTGAGAAAGAGCTACCTCCTCAAAGTACAGTTCACCTTAATGACTTGGAGTCAAGTTTTGAAAACTTCATTTACTAATGGAGCACGACTCAAAATGAGAAAAAACAGCTGCAAACATCCATTAATAGTTGGAACCTAGAACATATGAAGTATGAATCTAGGAAAATTGGAAGTCATCGAAAATGAAATAGAATGCGTAAACATTGATACCATAGGCATTACTGAGCTAAAATGGACTGGTATTGGCCATTTTGAATCAGACAATCATATGGTCTACTATGCTGGAAATGACAAATTGAAGAGGAATGACATTGCATTCACCTCAAAAAGAACAATAGATCTATCCTAAAGTACAAAACTGTCAGTGATAGGATAATATTTATATGCCTATAAGGAAGACCAGTTAATAGGACTGTTATTCAAATTTGCCCCCCAACCACTAAGGCCAAAGATGAAGAAATAGAAGATTTTTTACCAACTTCTGCAGTCTGAAATTGATTGAACTTGCAATCAGGATGCATTGATAATTACTGGTGATTGGAATGTGAAAGTTGGAAACAAAGAAGGATTGGTAGTTGGAAAATATGGCCTTGATGATAGAAACAATGCTGGAGAGTGAATAATAGAATTTTGCAAGACCAACAACTTCTTCATCGCACATATCTTTTTTCACCAACATAAACGGCAACTGTACTCATGGACCTTGCCAGATGGAATGCACATGAATCAAATTAACTACAATTTTTTTTTTTTTTTCGTGGAAAGACACGATAGAAAAGCTCAATATCATCAGTCAGAACAAGGCCAGGGGCCAACTGCAGATCAGATTATCAATTGCTCATATGCAAGTTCAAGTTGAAACTGAAGAAAATTAGAACAAGTTGAATAGAGCCAAAGTATGACCTTGAGTATATCCCAGTTTAATTTATAGACCATCTCAAGAATAGATCTGAGGCATTGAACATTAATGACCAAAGCCCAGATGAGTTGTGGAGTAACATCAAGGACCTCATACATGAAGAAAGCAAGAGGTCATTAAAAAGACAGGAAAGAAATAAAAGACCAAAATGGATGTCAGGAGAGACTGAAACTTGCTCTTGAATGTTGAACAGCTAAAGCAAAAGGAAGAAATGATGAAGTAAAAGAGCTGAACAGAAGATTTCAAAGGGTGGCTAGAGAAGACAAAATAAAGTATTATAATGACATGCGCAAAGAGCTAGAGATGGAAAACCAAAGGGGAAGAATACGCTCGGCATTTCTCAAGCTGAAAGAACTGAAGAAAAAATTAAAGCCTTGAGTTGCAATTGTGAAGGATTCTTTGGGAAAAATATTAAACGACACAGGGAGCATCAAAAGAAGATGGAAGGAATATAGAGTCATTATACCAAAAAGAATTGGTTGGTGTTCAACAGTTTCAAGAGGTAGCATATGATCAGGAACTGATGGTATTGAAAGAAGTCCAAGCTGCACTGAAGGCATTGATGAAATACAATGCTCCAGTATTGACAAAATGTCAATTGAGATGTTTCAACAAATGGATACAGTGCTGGAAGTGCTCTCTTGTCTATGCCAAGAAATTTGGAAGATAGCTACCTGGCCAACTGACTGGAAGAGATCCATATTTATGCCTATTCCCAAGAAAGATGATCCAACTGAATGTGGAAATTATTGAACAATATCATTAATATCACATGCAAGCAAAATTTTGCTGAAGATCACTTAAAAGCAGCTGCAGCAGTATATAGACAGGGAATGGCCAGAAATTCAGGCCAGGTTCAGAAGAGGATGTGGAACCAGGGATATCATCGCTGATGTCAGTTGGATCCTGGCTGAAAGCAGAGAACACAAAAAGAATGTTTACCTGTGTTTTGTTGATTATACAAAGACATTTGACTGTGTGGATCATAACAAATTGTGGATAACATTGCAAAGAATGGGAATTCCAGAACACTTAACTGTGCTCCTGAGGAACCTGTACATAGATCAAGAGGCAGGTTTTGAACAGAGCGAGGGCATACTGCATGGCTTAAAGTCAGGAGAAGTGTTCATCAGGGTTATATTCTTTCACCATACCTATTCAATCTGTATGCTGACCAAATAATCTGAGAAGCTGGACTATATGAAAAAGAACAGAGCATCAGAATTGGAGGAAGACTTATTAACAACCTGCGATATGCAGATGATACAACCTTGCTTGCTGCAAGTCAAGAGGACTTGAAGCACTTCCTGATGAAGATCAAAGACCACAGCCTTCAGTGTGGATTACACCTCAACATAAAGAAAACAAAAATTATCACAACTGGACCAATAAGCAACATCATGATCAACAGAGAAAAGCTTGAAGTTGTCAAGGATTTCATCTTATTTGGATCCACAATCAACACCCATGGAAGCAGCAGTCAAGAAATCAAAAGACAGAGTGCACTGGGCTAATCTGCTGCAAAGGACCTCTTTACAGTGCTGAAAAGCAAAGATGTCATCTTGAAGACTAAGGTACACCTGACCCAGGCCATTGTATTTTCAATCTCTTCATATACATGTGAAAGCTGGACAATAAATAAGGAAGACCAGAGAAGAATTGACGCCTTTTGAATAGTGGTGTTGGCGAAGACTATTGTATATACCATGGACTGCCAAAAGAACGAATAAATCTGCCTTGAAAGAAGTACAACCAGGATGCTCCTTAGAAGCAAGGATGATGAGACTGTGTCTTACGTACTTTGGACATGTTGTCAGGAGGAATTAGTCCCCGGAGAAGGACATCATTCTTGGTAAAGTACAGGGTCAATGGCAAAGAGGAAAACCCTCATGGAGATGGATTGACACAGTGGCTGCAACAACGGGCTCAAGCATAACAGCCATAGTGAGCATGGCGCAGGACCAGGCAGTGTTTCGTTCTGTTGTATATAGGGTTGCTATGAGTTGGAAGTGACTCGATGGCACCTAACAACAACAACAATGTTAATATATATTGATGAATCTGTAACATTTCTCGGACTTTGACAGACATGGCTCTAGCATCATGCTTGTCCATTTTCCCACTTTTGCTTATTCTGTAACTTTCCTTGGATTCAGGCAGCCACGACTGTGGCAGCATGCTTATCCCTTTCCCACTTTTGCCTCTTTGAACATATGCTGAATAAAACCTTTCTTTTTGCTTTACTAAATTCCGTGATGATTTTACCCTAGAAGACAGTTTTGCCGTTTATTAGCTGCATGATCTCAAGCAAGTTTCTTAATTTGTCTGTCTCAGTTTCCTCCTCTGTAAAATGGGAATCATAATAGACCTATCCAGGGGATTGCTGTAAGTTAAACAGTTTAAAATGAGTAAAGTTCCTGGGACAGTGCCCATCACAAAAGTGTTTAAAAAACACTTTTTTTTTTTTTTTTTATCACCCTACACCAAATATTTTTTGTTTGAAATGTAGTGTGCCTTTTAGAGATGGGTCTGCATCTTACTCATGTTTGTGTCTCAATTTCTAACACAGTGTCCAGTGTCCATATGCTGAAAAAATGAATCAGTGACAAACATTCCTGTACCATTAATCCGAATCTACCTAAAACAATCACTTTATGGTTAACACATCAATTCTATAATGATTGATTCTCAGACAAATGGGACTACTAATGATATTATTTTTCACAGAAATGCTTCTCTTCCAGACTTTTTAGTATTAAGATCCGTAAGCTAGTAGATTCTTATAAATGCATCAACAGTATCATCATCAGCATTACCAACACTGTTGAGAACTTACTGTGTGCCAGGCACTGTACCAAACAATTTACCCAAGTTATCTCATTTAACCCCCACAACACTTTCAGGAAATATGTATACTTCATAGACAGAGAACAGTGGAGTAACTTGCCTCAAATCACACAGGTGTGGCAGGCCAGATCACAGTTTAGACACATACACCTACTACTAAGACGTGCTTTTAACTGCCTTTCTTGGCTATGTAAAGATAGATACTATCACATTGCTTGGGCAAGGGAGTAAGCTGTTGGCATGAAGCTACCAGTGACTGCAAAAGGGAAAGTAAGGGGAGAAAGACTAGAGAAGAGTGAGTTCATACTTTGCAGAATATTCTAGAATTACGTTGAGATCTTTATGAATAAGAATATTAGAAAGTGTTCCATAGTCAGTGGGTGAGTGTCACAGGATTACCAGGACACTTGGGTTAAAGTCCTAACTTTGCTGTTCTCTGTGACTTTGGGCCAAGCCACTTCACATATTGACCTCGACTTCAACTGTAAAATGGGTGTGGCAATAACCTACCCTTCAGGATTGTTCTGAGACTCCGTTCAAATGAAGGCATGGTAAAGAGCTTTGCAAGCTTCTATAGTTTTGCTGACTATTTTAGGTATGAAAAATTATTAAGTTCATGAAAGACAACTGGGAAGAAACCAGGCTTGGAATTGGCAACTTTCCATTTCCAGTCCATTAGAGGTTAACAGTTAGTAGGAATCTCTATGCGGAAGGGACCTTTGAGTATGTATGTTGCCAGCTGTTGTAGGTGCCTATAGCATCCAGCACAAGGAATTACCTACATTCGAGGCATTGCGGACTTCTGATTACCTTTGACTTCTTGGGAGCTGCCTCCCCAAAATGCTGTGTAGTTTATATTTAATTTTAAAATGAGAACACTGCCACTGAGTTCTTGAGAAAAAGGGATACTGAACTAAGAGCCAAGAGGTCTGGATTCTAATCCTAGCCCAGCTGATCATTATCTGGGTGACTTTAGACAAGTTATTTAACTACCCTGGCCGTCCGTTTTCAAACCCCCAAATAAGATCATAATTCTCTTACCAAATCTTCATGATCGCTGCGGGAATAAAATGAGATAATACATATGCAATCATTTTGAAACAGGTAAAAGTGCCATATAAATTAATGTATGGAGGAAGATATTTTGTGTTGTAAAGCCAAGAATGGACTCATGTATTTATTTAGTACAAGGCAAGTTCTTTGGCATCTACAGTGTGGAAATCAGTATCCTAGACATTAAAAGAGTACAGATACACTTGCAGTTTATTGGAAGGTTAGTGGAGAGAGGGGGAGATGGGGGCAATAAAAACTATAAAGTTAGGCAGAATGGTAGTTCCCTCTTGATGTACTGCTGCAATCAGTTTTGAAATTATCTTCAGCAAAGTTTAACTTGTATGTGATATTAATGATATTATTTGATAATTTCCACATTCTGTTGGATCACTCTTCTTTGGATAGGGCACAATATGGATCTCTTCCAGTCAGTTGGCCAGGTAGCTGTCTTCCAAGTTTCTTGGCATAGATGAGTAAGTACTTCCAGCGTTGCATCCCTTTGTTGAAACATCTCAGTTGGTATTCCGTCAATTCCCGGAGCCTTGTTTTTTCCAAGTGCCTTCAGTGCAGCTTGGACTTCTTCCTTTAATACCATCAGTTCTTGATCATATGCTACTTCCTGAAATGGCTGAATGTTGACCAATTCTTTTTGGTAGTATCACTGTGTATTACTCCCATCTTCTTTTGATGTTTCCTGAATTGTTCAGTATTTTCCCCATAGAATCCTTCAATATTGCAACTCAAGGCTTAAATTTTTTCTTCAGTTCTTTCAGCTTTGAAATGCTGAGCATATTTTTCCCTTTTGGTTTTCTAATTGCAAGTTTTTGCATACTTCATTATAATACTTTGTCTTCTCGATCCAGCCTTTGAAATCTTCTGTTCAGCTCTTTTACTTCATTCCTTCCTTTTGCTTTAGATACTCGATGTTCAAAAGCAAGTTTCAGAGTCTCTTCTGACATCCATTTCAGTCTTTTCTTTCTTGTCTTTTTAATGACTCTTTGCTTTCTTCATGTATGATGTCCTTGGTGCCATCCCACAACTTCTCTCGTCTTTGGTCGTTAGTGTTTAGTGCATCAAATCTGCTCTTGAGATGTTCTCCAGATTCAGGTTGTATAGACTCAAAGTCGTACTTTGGTTCTCATGGACTTGTTCTAATTTTCTTCAGCTTCAGCTTGAACTTGCATATGAGGAATTAATAATCTGTTCCACGGGTGGCCCCTGGCCTTGTTCTGATTGGTGATATTGAGGTTCTCTGTCATCTCTTTCCACAGATATAGTCAATTTGATCCCTGTGTATTCCTTCTGGAAAGATCCAGGTGTATAGTCACTGTTTATGTTGTTGAAGAAAGGTCTTTCCAGTGAATAAGTCGTTGGTCTTGCTAAATTTTATCATACAATCTCTGGTATTATTTCTATCACCAAGGCCATATTTTACAACTACTGACCCTTCTTTGTTTCCAACTTTTGCATTCCAGTCATCAGTACTTATCAATGTATCTAGACTGCATGTTTGTTCAATTTCAGACTGAAGACGTTGGTAAAAATCTTCAATTTCTTCAACTTTGGCCTTAGTGGTTAGAGCGTAAATTTGAATAATAGTTGTATTAACTGGTCTTCGTTGTGTTGTTCTTGTTAGGTGCTGTCAAGTCAGTTCCGACTCATAGCGACCCTATGTGCAACAGAACGAAACACTGCCCGGTCCTGAGTCATCCTTACAATCCTTGTTATGCTTGAGCCCCTCGTTGCAGCCGCTGTGTCACTCCACCTCACTCAGGGTCTTCCTCTTTTCCACTGACCTTGTACTCTGCCAAGCATGATGTCCTTCTCCAGGGACTGATCTCTCCTGACAACATGTCCAAAGTATGTAAGACCCAGTCTCGCCATCCTTGCCTCTAAGGAGCATTCTGGCTGTACTTCTTCTAAAACAGTTTTGTTCATTCTTTTGGCAGTCCATGGTATATTCAATATTCTTCACCAACACCACAATTCAAAGGCGTCAATTCTTCTTCGGTCTTCCTTATTCATTATCGAGCTTTTGAAAATACCATGGCTTGGGTCAGGCGCACCTTAGTCTTCAGGGTGACATCTTTGCTCTTCAACACTTTGAAGAGGTCCTTTGGAGCAGATTTACCCAATGCAGTGTGTCTTTTGATTTCTTGACTGCTGTTTCCATGGATGTTGATCGTAGATACCAGTAAAATAAAATCCTTGACAACTTCAATCTTTTCTCTGTTTATCATGATGTTGCTCATTGGTCCAGTAGTGAGGATTTTTGTTTTCTTTATGTTGAGGTACAATCCATACTGAAGGCTGTGGTCTTTGATCTTTATTAGTAAGTGCTTCTAGTCCTCTTCACTTTCAGCAAGCAAGGTTGTATCATCTGCTTAACGCAGGTCGTTAATGAGTCTTCCTCCAATCCTGATGCTCCGTTCTTCTTCATATAGTCCAGCTTCTCGGATTATTTGCTCAGCGTACAGATTGAATACCAATGGTGAAAGAGTACAAACCTGATGCACACCTTTCCTGGCTTTAAACCAATCGGTATCCCCTTGTTTTGTCTGAACAACCACCTCTTGATCTATGTAAAGGTTCCTCATGAGCACAATTAAGTGTTCTGGAATTCTCATTCTTTGCAATCTTAACCATAGTTTATTATGATCCACCCAGTCAAATGCCTTTGCATTGTCAATAAAACATAGGTAAACATCCTTCTGGTATTCTCTGCTTTCAGCCAGGATCCATTGGACATCAGCAATGACATCCCTGGTTCCACATCCTCTTCTGAAACCATCCTGAATTTCTGGCAGCTCCCTGTCAATATACTGCTGCAGCCATTTTTGAATGATCTTCAGCAAAATTTTGCTTGTGTGTGATATTAATGATATTGTTCAATAATTTCCACATTCGGTTGGATCACCTTTCTTGGGAATAGGCATAAATATGGATCTCTTCCAGTCAGTTGGCCAGGAAGCTGTCTTCCATATTTCTTGGCATAGACGAGTGAGCACCTCCAGGGCTGCATCTGTTTGTTGAAACATCTCAATTGATATTCCATCAATTCCTGGAGCCTTGTTTTTCGCCAATGCCTTCAGAGCAGCTTGGACTTCTTCCTTCAGTACCATCGGTTCCTGATCATATGCCACCTCTTGAAATGGTTGAACATCGACTAATTCTTTTTGGTACGATGACTCTGTGTATTCCTTCCATCTGCTTTTGATGCTTCCTGTGACGTTTAATATTTCCCCCATGGAATCCTTCACTATTGCAACTCGAGGCTTGAATTTTTTCTTCAATTCTTTCAGCTTGAGAAATGCTGAGCATGTTCTTTTTGTTTTCCATCTCCAGCTCTTTGCACATGTCATTATAATACTTTACTTTGTCTTCTCGAGACACCCTTTGAAGTCTTCTGTTCAGTTTTTTTACTTCATCAATTCTTCCTTTTGCTTTAGTTGCTCGATGCTCAAGAGCAATTTTCAGAGTCTCCTCTGACATCCATCTTGGTCTTTTCTTTCTTTTCAATAACCTCTTACTTTCTTCCACAACTCGTTCCACAACTCATCTGGTCTTCGGTCTCTAGTGTTCAATGCATCAAATCTATTCTTCAGATGGTCCTAAATTCAGGTGGGGTATACTCAAGGTCATATGTTGGCTCTTGTGGACTTGCTCTGATTTTCTTCAGTTTCAGCTTGAACTTGCATATGAGCAATTGATGGTCTGTTCCACAGTTTGCCCCTGTCCTTGTTCTGACTGATGATATTGAGCTTTTCCATTGTCTCCATAGATGTAGTCCATTTGATTTCTGTGTTTTCCATCTGGCAAGGTCCATGAGTATCGTAGCCGTTTATGTTGGTGAAAGAAGGTATTTATAATGAAGAAGTCATTGGTCTTGCAAAATTCTATCATTCTATCACCATGGCCATATTTTCCAACTACTGATCCTTTTTCTTTGTTTCCAACTTTTGCATTCCAATCATCAGTAATTATCAATGCATCTTGATTGCATGTTTGATCAATTTCAGACTGTAGCAGCTGATAAAAATCTTCTATTCCTTCATCTTTGGCCGTAGTGGTTGGTGCGTAAATTTGAACAATAGTCATATTAACTGGTCTTCCTTGTAGCCGTATGGATATTATCCTACCACTGACAGCGTTGTACTTCAGGACAGATCTCTAAACATTCTTTCTGATGATGAATGCAACACCATTCCTCTTTGAGTTGTCATTCCCAGCATAGTGGACTATATGATTGTCTGATTCAGAATGGCCAATACCAGTCCATTTCAGCTCACTAATGCCTAGGATATCAATGTTTTTGCATTCCATTTCATTTTTGACGATTTCCAATTTTCCTAGATTCATACTTCGTACATTCCAGGTTCCAGTTATTAATGGATGTTTCCAGGTGTTTCTTTTCATTTTGAGTCACGCCACATTAGCAAATGAAGGTCCCAAAAGCTTTACTCCATCCACGTCACTAAGGTCGACTCTCCTTTGAGGAAGCAGCTCTTCCCCAGTCATCTTTTGAGTGCCTTCCAACCTGGGGGGCTCATCTTCCAGCATTATATCAGACAATGTTCTGCGGCTATTCATAAGGTTTTCAATGGCTAATGCTTTTCAGAAGTAGACTGCCAGGTTCTTCTTCCTAGTTTGTTTTAGTCTGGAAGCTCAGCTGAAACCTGTCCTCCATGGGTGACCCTGCTTGTATCTTAGTACCGGTGGCATAGCTTCCAGCATCACAGCAACACGGAAGCCCCCACAGTATGAAAAACTGACAGAAACGTGGGGGTCTTCCTTGTAGGGATATAGATATCATAGTATCACTGACAGTGTTGTACTTCAGGATAGATCTTGAAATGTTTTTGATGAGAAATGTGACACCATTCTTCAATTTGTCATTCCCGGCCTTGTTGACCATATGATTGTCTGATTCAAAATGGCCAATATCAGTCCATTTCAGCTCACTAATGCCTAGGATATCAATTATTTATGTGTTCAATTTTGTTTTTGACGCCTTCCAATTTTCATAGATTCATACTTCGTGTATTCCATGTTCTGATTAATAGATGTTTGTAGCTTTTTCTTTTCATTTTGAGTCTTGCCACACCAGCAAACGAAGGTCCTGAAAGCTTTATTGCATCCACCTCATTAAGGTCGACTCTATTTTGAGGAAGCAGCTGTTCCCCAGTTGTATTTTGAGTGCCTTCCAACCTGAGGGGCTCATCTTTTGGCAGTATATCAGACACTGTTCTGCTGCTATTCATGTTTTTACTGGCCAATGTTTTTAGAAGTAGTCCGCAAGGTCCTGTCTTAGTTTGGATGCTCCATTGAAACCTGTCTTTCGTGGGTGAACCTGCTGGTATTTGAAATACTGATGGCATAACTTCCAGTATCATGGCAACAGAGGAGCATAGGAGGAAGAAATTTAATTGGGGAAGTGCTTCTTGGACAGGCAATGGGTACAGCAGGAATGATTTCCCTTGCCTGGAATTACTGGTGAAACAGCCAGCAGTAGAAGGAGAGGATGGTTAGGAAATTTATGATCTGAATAATATCTTTTTCTAGTCCAAGGGTTTTGAAAAGTGTTTTGAAATATACTTAGCCTTTCTGCTCCTTATCAGCAGACAGATACATGCTATTGTAGGACAAATCAGCCGTGCTTTTTTGGCTTTGGGATGACGTAGCTAGGTCATGAAGTCCTTAAAGGAAACTTTGTGGGAAATTTTGTCCTCCAGAATGGTATCAGTTGTTATTAATGTCAGAGCTTATACATATTTGTTTAATAAGCAAAGTCAAAAGAGATAATCATGAAAAGAAATTTCGTTATGGAAGAAAAAGAATGAGAGAAAGGATACATGGAAAGGATAGATTCCTTAATAAAATGGAAAGGATTAATTAGGCCACTCTCTTCCCCTTCTATTGCCTTACTTCAAGGGTAGTAGATTCAGAAGAAAACAGGGGACAAGGAGGAAATGTGAAGATGTAAGACTGGCTGGTTGTAACAAGAGAGAGATGGTAAGAGTTGCTAGGAACCATGATGAGCATCGTCTTCTAAAGGAGGCAGCCATAACTTTTGATCCAGATGGTTATCACCATGTAGGAAAGCAGACTGTTACCAGATGTGGCAGAATGTTTGCAAAAATGGCTGCAATTTTTCATGCCTCCCTATATTTACTCCCCTTTACAATGGGACTTTGTGGCTCCTTCTATCAACAGGTGAAATATATTTCTCCACCCTTTAAACCCAGACTGGTTGTAAGTTACTTTAAAATAGAATTAAATGGAAGTGATAGTGTCATACTTTGAAATATGCCCCCCAAAATATGTGTCAACTTGGTTAGGCCATGATTCCCAGTATTGTGTGGTTGTCATCCATTTTGTGATTTTCCTGTGTGTTATAAATTATAATCTCTGCCTGTGGTTAAGGAGGATTAGGGTGGGATGTAACACCCTTACCTAGGTGACATCCCTGAGTTTCCTTTGGGGGTGGCCTGCACCACATTTTATCTTACAAGAGAAAAAGAAAGGGAAGCAAGCAGAGAGTTGGGGGCCTCATACCACCAAGAAAGCAGCACTGGGAGCAGAACACATCCTTTGGACCTGAGCTTCCTATGCTGAGATTCTCCCAGACTGATGACAAGGACTTTCCTCCAGAGCCAACAGAGAGAGAAAGCCTTCCCTTGGAGCCGGTGCCCTGGATTTGGACTTCTAGCCTATTAGACTGTGAGAGAATAAACTTCTCTTTGTTAAAGCCGTCCACTTGTAGTATTTCTGTTATAGCAGCACTAGATGACTAAAACAGACAGTGTGCCAGTTCTTGTGTGCTTCCTTTTATTCTCTTGGAACACTGTCCAATTTTCACGTGAACAAGCCTGGGCTAGCCTGCTGGAGGATGAGACCACATGGACTAGAGCTGAGTCAGGCCAGTTGTCCCCAGGTAGAGATGTAACAGAGCCCAGACCAGTTTGGCAAATCCACATACCCAACCAGCAGATGACTGCTGATACAGAAGAAAGCCTAGCCAAGAGTCGAAGAACCACCCAGTTGAGCTCAGCCTAAATTGTCATTCTGCAGAATTTTGAGCTAAACAAATTGTATGTGCTAAACAAAACATGTCTGTGGACTGAACCCAGCTCTCAGGATATCAGTTTGTATCAAAGCTCTGCCCTACCTTGTTCTCCCTAAATTGTGTACAGACCTGGCTAAAATTCAGTTAGACTAACAGTTTGTCATTGTTTCCTTCTCCTGGGAAATTATCACTTCATAGCTATTCTATGGTCATCTTTCTTATTCCCCCACTCCCATTGTAACTGGACTTCTTTGTTTTCTAATGTGAGACTCCTTCTAGTTGTTGAATCCCTAATGCTGACTCAAAGTCTATTGACCTCCATAGTAGGCTGTGCAAGACTAGTCTTCCAGTCTACCTTCTGTTGTCTGTCCTCCATCCAGCTCAGAGACTGAACATTCAAGGATCACAGATATCACTATATTATATATATTATTGGGAATGGAAAGGTACATGGATGAGTAGGGTTATCGTCGTTGGAATGCTTCTCTCAGCAAATCTGAGAATTGTTCCACAGGGTGAGAGGGCACCGGTAAAATGTGCATCAGTTATGAAAGTGTTCCTGATAGCCACTTTTGATAAAAGGGCTGTTGTCATTCAGACAATTTAGACATTTTATGCCTTATTCCACTCCCTCTGCCTTTTCCCCTTTTCTGTTGGCTGTGAAACCCTAATAGGTATATATGAGTTGTGTGTATGTGTATACTTTTTCCTACTTTAATGCTATTACCACTTTTATGTGTTCTGCTCAGTAAACTCTTTCTCCACACATCCTGTGTTTGGTTAGGTTTTATAAAAAAATATCCCAGCATCTTTGATAAAATAGTTTGTAAATAAGGTGGTGTGTGTGTGTGTGCGCATGCATGCATGCGTATAATAAAATAAAGTCCCAGATCTAGATGCCCCCTTATTAGCTTTCTGGGCTGTGTTTCTGTGGAGAATTGCATTTTATATTGAATTTGAGAGTGAGTGTACGGTACTTCTATTCTGAAGCTCATCTCTTTCTTCAAGTGATGCCTTCTGTTGATTTGTAGGAAAAACCTTTTTGAAATTTGTTTTAAAGACATTACCTTAACTTGGGATTATTACCTCTTCTTCCCTAGCTGATTAAAATAAAATTCAGATTGTGGCTGAAGAAATATTATGATTGTGTTAGCTGATTAGTTACATATTTAGACATGTCTGAATTAGAAATTACATGACAACAATCCTGCTTCTCATTAACGCAGCAGACCTGTTCCCAGGATGCGTTTGAAGGAATGTCATGACGGCAGATAATATTGCTCACTCTGTGCTAGTCAGGTTTTGATCTGTATTAACAAAGAGTAGGTTCCATACGTTCATGCTAAAATGATTGGCTGATTCACTCCCCCCATCCTGAGTCTTTGTATTGAATTTTGTTCTTAAAAAAAGGGCAGAGGGCCCATGACAGTTTTGTGAAACTGAAAAAATAAGATTGTTGGTAGAATGCAAGGCTTTTTGCCGGTGGTCTCCAAAGACGACATTGCTGTTGTCTATGTTTAACTTGCTTATCTTGAGCTAAGAAGCTCCTCTTCTCTCACAGTAGAGGGAAACTGCCACATTCTTGCGCTAGGTCAGAAAGGGGAAATATAAACGTTAGACTCTCAGAAAGCTCAGATGTTTTAGAGAGAGCAACCCTCTCCTTTTAAGTTAAGTCTGAGAGGAAAAAATATATACTACAGTGCACACAGGGATGGCTGTAGAAGGGCTGCAGAAATAGGTGAATATATGAGGCATGGGGGCTGTGAAATGGTGGCCCATGAATGCATCTGAGCTTATGCTGTTTAGGGCAAGGGAAGATGATGGCGGGTTGAGTTGAGTTGGGCTGAAACGCAGATTCTCATTCATTGTCTTTCAGACCTTTCCAATTACTGGGACCAGCCTTGTTTCTAACAGTTCTTGGCAGATGGGGGAGTTATTTGGGCTATGTACTTTATTGACTCGAGACTGAGAAGGGCCACAGATGTCATAATTTCCCTATTATCACTTTTCTGAGTACTTCCTGGCCTCCCTTCATTATCTTGCTCCGCATTAACAGTTCTAAGTAGCTTCTTTATAGCATTCAAATGCTGTAGATGCTCTTTGGCAGTGTTTTTGCTTCTGGGGACCAGTGGGGGGTCATGCAGGAGCCCGGCCTCTGTGTTGCCAAAGCAGTTAACGTGGAACACTGTGCTCACCTCTCTCTTCCCAGCTGAAGGGACATTTCCTTCCCCATAATAGAAAGACAACTATCTCAATCATTTTTTCTTTCCCCTGATAGGAAGGAAAGATATAAACACTGGAAAGTGGAAGGCACAGACAAAGACTGTTTGTGTTCTAACAGGAAAAGTTATTACAGATAACATGTAGCCCTTGAGGGAGCAAACGTGCAGCCCAAGATGGCTTCCCATGTGAGGAAAAGGCCGCATGGCCAGAGGAGAATGTCAAGCAATTGATTTTGCATTGTCCTATGAGCCTGGGTCATTGGTGTAAGGAGTCCCTGCTCTGATGAGCTTATTCAACAGGGGTATAGGAAGTTATTCTTTCATGAAGGAAGCTTTTCCTGCCACAGACAGCAGAAAATTCAAAACAGGAATTTCTGACAGAATTCTTGATAACCATAGTACATATTTCTTTATTCTCTTCATGCAATTATATGTCTGGGTTCTTTTGACACTAATGACGGTGATCTTGGTTTTCTTTCCTCTTGTCATTGCTGATAATGCAGGTTGTGTTTATTTGTAAGCAACTTTTTGCTTTGTTGTAACCTCAGGAGAGAAGCAGCCTCTTAGTGTGGAGATCCCATAGGATTCAGACTTGGATTCTATAAGATTTAGACTCAGAGCCTACGACAGTGCCTGGCTCAGCATCAGGGCTCAATATATGGTTGTTGAATGAATGAGTAAATAAATCTGGCTCCACTAAGCACTGGCTGGATAAATTACTCAACCTCCCTGAGCCCCAGTTTTCTCATCTTTCTGAGTATGGATCATCATAGCAACTTCATAAGACTGCTCAAAGATTACATGAGATCATGTATATAGGAACCCCTAAGCGTGCCTAAAGGAGCTCTGGTGGCACAGTGTTTAAACGCTTGGCTGTTAACAGAAGGGTTGGTAATTCAAACATACCAGCCACTCCACCAGAAAAAGATGTAGCAGCCTGCTTCTATAAAGATTACAGCCTAGGAAACCACATAGGGCGATTCTACTCTGTCCTGTGGGCTCACTTTGAGTTGGAATCATCTCGACAACAACGGGTTTGGCTTGTTTTTTAAGGGTGGTTAGTTTGTAGTAGTTAATCATTTAAGGATGGTTTCGTTTTTTCCTTCTTCCCTCTTTTCCTTCCTTCTGGGCCTGTTACAGATTGCTAAGGGAATAATGGATGCAAATATTCTGAAAATCTATACAAATACACTGTGGTTTTATTGTTGTCTGGTGGGTCCATTGTACAACCACAATGGCGACACCTGTGGCCCATTTGAAAGACTTCTTATTCTCCCACAGGCAAATGAGCAAGGGAAATGCAATGAAATCTGCTTAATGGTATTTTTGTTGGAGCAGTGAGACAAAGAGAGGGAAACTCAACATGTACAAATGTACAAGAGTTTAGCTGGAGAACCTTAGATACCTGTACTGCCTATGTTGCTGGTGATATTTCCTTTTTTTTTTAAATATTGACTGGCCACACTGAGCATCCAGGACTGGAGACGCATGGCCTGCATTCCCTTTAGAAATCCATAATCTCTTAGAGACACACCAGCAAGCAGAGAGGGGCAAGCAAGTTTGAACTAAGTTGCATTTTTACAAAGCTCTTGGAAAAAGAATAGCTATTCATGTCCGTCTGTTTTCCACTAGCACGTTTATAGAATACTTAGGATGAGGAAGTATTTGGGTGTCTATGCTTGTGTGTGTTTTTGGAGCATGAAGAGAGAATGAGGAGAAAGCCAAGGAGAAAGAAGGAGAAAATCCTGATGACAGATTGTGGGCAGGAAGGAAGGGGAACATGAAAGCTGAGTGTGAGCATTCAGACAGTGAAAAAAGAAAACGATCTAGCTTATGTAAAAGGAGGCACGATGAGGACTCGCAGAAAGGGAAAGTGATGGTGGACACATGAACAGCAGGAGAGGAGAGAGGAAGGTATGGTGGATGCACACAGTGGGGGACAGCGACAGCCTCATAGGGGAGACCCGGAGTCTGCACTGTCCTCTGCAGAGGGAGGGGGTGTGAGTGTGAGACAGACAGCAGATGCACACAGCAGGGAGGAGAGAGGCAGCACAGATCAGGGGTAAGCAGAGAAATTCCGGCTGGAAACGACCTGTTAGGTCATCCCCGCTCCCCACCACTGCTAGGGCCCCTTGCCTTCTTTTTTTAGCATAATTTTAAAATGTCTCCTAGATTGCTGCACCCAGTCCTTCCCCTCCAAAGGCTTTGCCAGCAGTGGATGATCTTTCTTCAACCTCCTGTTTCGGAATATACATACAGGACCCATAAAGGAAGAAAAGACAACTGGGGGGAAAAAAGCTTTGAGTCCAGAAACAGACACCTATTTGGTGCTCATTAAAACGGTATGGATGGCGCACACTGCCTAAGCAAGATGCTCTTGCTCTCTCCCACAAGGCCTCTTCTACAAAGATAATGATTTGCACATTTCCAAAGTGCTGTTCGGAAGGAGTCCCTGGGTGGTGCAAACGGTCAATGCCTCAGCTGTTTACCAAAATGCTGGAGGTTCAAATCCAGGCAAAGATGCCTCAAAAGAAAGGCCTGGTGATCTAGTTTTGAAAAATCAGCCACTGGAAGCCCTGTGGAGCACAGGTCTACCCTAACACACATGTGATTGCCGTAAGTCGAATCAACTCAATGGCAGCTGGGTTTTTATTCAGAGAAGGGTACTGGTGGTTCAGTGGTAGAATTCTTGCCTTCCATGTAGGTGACCTGGTTCCGTTCCTGACAAAGCACCTCACACAGAGTGACCACCCAACTGTCAGTGGAGGCTTCCGTGTTGCTATGATGCTGAACAGATTCAATGGAGTTTCCAGACTCAGATGGACTAGGAAGAAAGGCCAGGCAATCTACTTCTGAAAATCAGCCCGCGAAAACCCTGTAGATCACAATGGTCTGATCCAAACAGATCATGAGGATGGCACAGGATTGCAGTGTTTGTTTCTGTTGTACATGGGGTCACTATGAGTCAGGAACTAACTTGATGGAAACTAACAAGAATAACATTCAGAGAGTTAGCTTAGTCTTGATTTTTTTGAGTGGAGAGGGACAGGGTAGAGAAAATGAAGTGGGAGCAGGAGATGGAAAGGAGAGGAAAGGCTGGAAGTGGAGGAAGCCATTTGTAGAGATAAGAAATGAGAGGGATAGAAAGTGAGAAGTCAGGGTGGTGAAGGGGCATGACAGAATATAAAAACTCCTCCTGTGATTCAGTGGCTTTCAAAATTTTGAGATCATGATCCATTGTCAGGAACATTTTACAATTAGTACAGTGGTTCTCAACTGGGGATGATTTGCTCCCTAGAAGACATTTGACAATGTCTAGAGACATTATTGGTTATAATACAGAAGGGGCTGTACTACTAGCATCTAGTAGGTGGAGGCCAGGGATGCTGCTAAACACCCTACAATGCACAGGGCAGCCCCCACAGCAAAGAATCATCTGGTCCAAAAGTTTAACACTGCTGAGGATAAGAAACCCTGAGCTAGGCAGCTGCCTTCAGTTCAAGTCTGCCTCAAGAGGAAAATCCAGAGATGAATGTTGGCAAGATATCAACATTTATATGGTACCTGAAGCAATGGGTGTCCCCGGGTGGTACAAATGGTTACCACGCTCAGCTGCTAACCAAAAGGTTGAAGGCTGGAGTCCACCTAGGGGCACCTTAGAAGAGAGGCTTGACAATCTACTTCCAAAAAATCAATCATTGAAAATCCCCCGGAGCACAGTTCTACTCTGAAACGTGTGGGGTCGTCAGGAGTTGGAATCGACTCAGTGGCAGCTAGTTGGTTTTATTTGTTTTGTTTTTGCTTCAAAGCCATGAGGGTGAGCTTCAGAAGAGAAGCAGGAGAAAAGAAGGAGACTTGGGAAAGAATATTAGTGGACTTTAGTTTCTAAGACTGAGGAAGAAAAAGAGAATCCTCAGTAGAATGAGAAAGAGTAGAGACAGGCGGGGTGGGGGTGGGATGGAAGGGAGAGCATGGTATTACAGGAAGTGCAGGGAAGAGAGTTTCAAAAGGAAAGGAATGATCAAGAAGGTCATATATCAAAAGAAATATTATCAAAAGTGTCCCGGTGGACAATGTCGTTAGGGTTTGGAGACATGGGGATAAGGAGGTGTTTGATGGCCTTGGTGAGAACTGTTTCGGCAAGTTGAAAAGGGAAAAGGAGGTGAGAAAAGAGACCAAGTGAACACAGTTTGATGTTTGGTTAAAAGGAGGAGGAAAACGGGAAGATAACTCAAGATCAACATAGGTTGTGAATGTTTGCTTGCTTTTGTTTTTGAAAAAAGAGAGAGTTATGCAAGTTTAAGTGCTGACAAGAAGGCCCCAGTAGAGAAAAGAGGTTGAAGATTTAAGAAAGCTGAAGATTATCAAGAGTGCAAGGCCCCTGAGCTCAGAAGGCTGTGTTTGCATTCCGGGAGTTAAAGGAATTTAGAATGAAATTCGACCATGGAAAACTGGGGATTCAAGCCTGATATTAAACATCAACTGGTCATTTTCTACCAAGTCAAAAAGACCTATGAATAGAAAAATCTCACCTCTTTTAATCATCTTTCTATCAATCTTTTTTTTCTTTCATAGCATTTGTAACTTTTATTTGTTCTCTTATTTTCGATTCTGTTCTTCAGAAGAATGTACAATTCATAGGGCAAAGCCCATGCCAGAAAAATGGTCTGATTATTTTGTATATTTTCTTCTTGGAACAATCCTATTTGGAGTAGGGTGATCCTAAGATATACCTCACATACGAAAGTTTTTAATTGACGTTGTCAAGTCAGAAAAAAAGCATGTGTATGATGTATGCAGACTTGGTTTGCGTTTAACAAGTAAAAAACCTAAAGGCATATAGACAAAAAAAAAAAAAAAAAAACAACGATGCAAAGCCTCTCGAAATAAGCATGCAATACAGCTTTCATCTTGACCCTTGGCTCTCAGCTCACTAATTTATGATTTTGTTGTTGCTGTTGTTAGGTGCTGTTGAGTCAGTTCCAACTCATAGGGACCCTATGTAAAACAGAACAAAATACTGCCCAGTCCTGCGCCATTCTCACAGTTGTTGCTATGTTTGAGCCTATTGTTGTAGTCACTTTGTCAATCTGTCTCATTGAGGGTCTTCATCTTTTCCTCTGACCCTCTTCTTCATGAAGCATGATGTCCTTCTCCAGGATCTGGCCTCTCCTGATAACATGTCCAAAGAGAGTGAGATGAAGTCTCACCATCCTCACTTTTAAGAAGCATTCTAGCTGTACTTCTTCCAAGACAGATTTGATGATTCTTCAGGTAGTCCATGGAATACTCAGTATTCTTCACCAACATCATAATTCAAAGGTATCAATTCTTCTTTGGCCTTCCTTATTCATTGTCCGGGAACCCTGCTGGCACAGTGGTTAAGGGCTGTGGCTGCTAACCAAAAGGTCAGCATCCATTAGCCGCTGCTTGGAAACCGTATGGGGCAGTTCTGCTCTCTCCTACAGGGTCACTATGAGTCGGAATCGACTTGACGGCAATAGGTTTTTCACTGTCCAGTTTTTGCATGTATATGAGGTAATTAAAAATACAATAGCTTGAGTCAGGTGTACCTTAGTCCTCATAGTAACACCTTTGCTTTTTAAGACTTCCAGGAAGTCTTTTGCAGCAGAGTTGCCTGATGCAATATGTCGTTTGATTTCTTGACTGGTGCTTCCATGGGTGTTCATTGTCAATCCAAAGAAAATGAAATCTTTGACAGCTTCAATATTTTCTCCATTTATCATGATATTGCTTATTGGTCCAGTTGTGAGGATTTTTATTTTCGTTATGTTGAGGTGTAGTCCATACTGAGGGCGGTAGTCTGTGATCTTCATCAGTAAGTGCTTCATGTCCTCTTTGCTTTCAGCAAGCAAGGTTGTGTCATCTACATATCGCAGTTTGTTAATGAATCTTCAATCCTGATGCGCCATTCTTCTTCATATAGTCCAGTTTCTTGGTATATTTGCTCAGCATACAGATTGAATAAGTATGGTAAAAAGATACAACCCTGACACAGACCTTTCCTGACTTTATTCCCTTGTTCTGTCCAAACGATTGCCTCTTGATCTATGTACAGTTCCTCATGAACACAGTTAAGTGTTCTGGAATTCCCATTCTTCTCAATGTTATCCATAATTTGCATAGTGAAGAAGACCCAAGTAAACATCTTTTTGATTTTCTGTGCTTTCAGCCAAGATGCATCTGACATCAGCAGTGATACCCCTTGTTCCACATCCTCTTCGGAATCCGGTTTGAACTTTTGGCAGTTCCCTGTCAATGTACTGCTGCAAACATTTTTTGAAAAAGAAATTGCTGAATATTTTCAAATTAGAAACACTTACTACTGGTTTAAAAAAGGTAGAAGGTCCTGAATGGGATTATTTAAGTGAAAACTTTTTCATTCTTTGCTTTTCCTCTCTCAGTTCTCTCAAATGTGTGGGGCCTTCTGTCTGTCTCATTCTCTCACTAACTTATCCAACTTGTAGAATGAACTGATGCCCAGAATAAAGCTGTAGTGGACAATGTGCTTCAGCTCCGTTTGCTGGTGTAATTCAGTGCACGGAAACCTTCCTGTTGGCTACCCAGGCAGGTCAGGAAGCCTTCCAACCTTGACCTGTTAAGAGGAACTTCCTGCTTTACAAATCACATGCTTATCCTCGAGATCAAATAAGATAAAATGTTGCTACTCTTCCAAACTCACAGAGAGATGGGAAGTACAGTGAAGGAAAGAGCAGCAGTGGGAATAATGCAGATAGTGGGGTCCAAGATTTCAGTTTATAATTAGGAGACGTAAAATGAAGGGAGCAGTGGTGGTTCAGTGATGAGATTCTCCCCTTTCATGTGGGAGACTTGTGTTGGATTCATGGCTAATGCACAGCTACCACTCATCTGTCAGTGGAGATTTGGGTGTTGCTTATGATGCTGAACAGGTTTCAGCAGAGATTCCAGACTAAGACAGACTAGGAGGAAAGTCCTGGCAATTTACTTCCAAAAATCAGCCAGTAAAAACCCTGTGGATCACAACAGTCTGATCTGCAACTGTCGTGGGGACCAGGCAGCATTTTATTCCGTTGTGCACGGGGTCACCATGATTTGGGGCTGACTAGCAGTGAACAATAACAACACAATAGAGTGGGACAGATAAGAATGTTTAAGGCAGACAGAGCTGGATTTAAATTCTCCTCTGCCACTTATTGGCTGGATAACTTTGACTTGTACCTTAACTTCTCTGAGCATTGGCTTCTTCGTATATAAAATGGAGGTAATTATGCCTTCAACATGGAGCTGTGAAGATTAACTGAGATCCTCTGTTATAAACTGAATTGTGTCCCAAATTGTTGGGTCCTAGCCCCTGTACCTATGAATGTGAACTTCTTTGGAAATAAGGTTGAAGATGTTACCAGTTAACATGAAGTCATGCTGGTACAGGGCAGGTCTTAATCCCATCATAGTGGTGTCCTAAAAAAGAGACAGGGAGACACAGGAAGGACACCATGTGATGCTATAGCTACAAATCAAGGAATGCCTGGAGATACCAGAAGCTGGGAGGCAGGCATGAAACAGATTCTCCCAGAAGGAATCAACACAGTCAGCACCCTGATCTTGAACTCCCAGACACCAGAACTGTGAGATAATAAATTTCTGTTCTTTTAAGCCACCTATTTTTATTTTGTAATCCTTTGGCAGCCCTAGGAAACTAATTCATCATCCATGAAAATTACCTGTGCAGTGTTTGGCACACAGTCAACACTCAACACATGCTAGGTTTCTCCATATTTGCATTAAATTTTATACCCTAAATTACTCTCCTCCCCCAGTTCTGTTTGAATGAACAACACATATTAAATAGGAATTTTGTCTCAGGTATGGTGCTGTGTGATGTGGTTATAAGGACTTGAAGTGAGGAAAATTGAAGGAGAATCAGGAGATGAGGAAGAAGGTGAGTAGTTCAGTTTGGGGTGTGTTCAGGAGGAAATCCAGCAGTCAAAACTTTTGAAGAGATAGCAATTTGGAAGTTATTAACATGTAGGTGGTAGTAGTTGAAGAGAGTAAGAAAAGTAACTCATCAAACCCCAAGGGAAAGTTTGGGGGCAAGCTGCAAACAGGTGCCCTGGGAGCCTGAGACTGGTTCTGGAAGCAGCAGAACAGAGAATGTGGCCACTGGGGCCAAAGGAAGAAAGAGCTTCATTTAGCTTAGCGTCACCAACATTGCCAGATACAGCAGCATAGCCCAGTGAGACAATGAAAATTGTTCTTTAAAAGTTTTAAACATGGAGCTCATTGGTGGATTTGGCAAAAGGAAATGTGGGAAGAATGGAAGGTGAGGAAATGGAGACTATGAATGTGATCTACTCTCTCAACAAGGAGGATCACAACAAGAGGAGGCAGGGTCAAGGGTGAATTGTATATTTTGAGTGGAGGAGACTTGAATATGCTGATAGACTGAGGGGAAGAGAAACTTAAGTGAGAAGAACAAGTTGAAGACAGAAGGGCAGTCATTGGGGGAGAAATTGAGGGAAGTGAATTAGGACCCTTAAACAAGAGGAGTCACTCTATCCTCTGGGGTTGGAGGAAAGTTGGTAAGGGTGGGTGTGAAGGCAGATAGATTTGAGATGGAAAAGAATGGTGAGTTAAGAGAGCTTACTCCTAGCCATTTATTTTATTTTTGTCCATGAAGAGTGGTTGGGATTTCAGAAGAGTAAGTAAAAGTTTTTCAGGTTTTTAAGGTACTATCTTGGGGGGCAGTGTGTTTCAGTGGTAGAATTCTCATCTTCCATGTGAGAAGCCCAGGTTTAATTGGTGGCCTATGCACCACATGCACAGCCACCACCTGTTTAGTAGTGGAGGCTTGTGTGTTGCGATGATGCTGAACAGGTTGCAACAGAGTCTCTGAACTAAGGTGAACTAGGAAGAAAGGCCTGGCAATCTACTTCTGAAATTCAGTCAATGAAAATTCTGTGGAGCACAGTGGTCCAAGCCACAACCCAGGCAATGAGACCGGCCAGTGTTTCCTTCCATTGTACATGGGATCATCACAGTCGGGGCTGACTCAGTGGCAGCTAACAACAAGGTACTTCCTTACCTAGGGTACTTGTTTAGCTCTAGGCCCCTTTCTCATAGTGCATTTGTCCTGCAAGCATATGGAAGGTTTCCATAATGGCTGCATCCTGCCCACATTATGGCCCAGTCATCTTCAACCTTTGCCTGTTTTTTTTTTTTTTTTTTTTATGACCGGTCTTAAGCATTTAGAGATGTAAGCTCCATCAGTTTATCAAGAACAGCATTGATGCAACAGCAAGTTTGTAAGCGATGTCTATGGACTACATCTGTGACTGAAATCACAGTCTTGACTCTCATGGAGCCTTCTGTCTGGTGAGGGCAATAACAGAGCTAAATATAAATTTCAAATGATGGTAAGATCTGTGAAAGCAAAGCACAGGGTATGACAACAAGGGATAACAGGAGGGCCCAGCTGGGTTTGCAAAGTCAGAACAGATTTCCTTAAGGAAGAGACATTTGATCCAAGAATTGAAGCAGGAATAGAAAGTAGCTAGGCAAAGGCAGTGGGGTCAGGAGACTGTGTGGTAGAGGTGAAAGGAAGCAATTTGAACAATAGTCCAGGTGGGAGGAACAATTTGAATGATAGTGTGAAGGCAGCATAGAAAATGTTTTTTCCAGAGAAATAAAAGAAGGCCAGTCACTTGAGCAAAAGATTGAAAGAGAAAAGCAGGTAAAATTTATTAAAAGAGGGAGGCATAGGCCAGACCATGCTAAGCCTTGTCGGCTGTATTAACATTTTTGGACTTTTTGATGAGTACAATGGGAACTATCAAAGAGTTTTAAACTGTATGTTAGGAAAGGGGTAGGGACAAACATGATCACATTTGCTATTGTTATTTGCTTTTTAAAAGAGATTCCTCTGGTAGCTTTGTGGAGAACTCTTGAAGGGGACCAGGAGTAGAAGTAGAAACACAGAGACCTGCTAGAGGCTGCTGTAGTTGTCCTGGTGAGAGAGCATGGTAGTTTGGATGAGCATGGTGGCAGTGGCTTTGGAGAAAAGAGGACTGACTTCAGATCAATTTTTATACATAGAATCAACCAGACTTGGCCAAAGGGGTATGAGAGAGGGAGCTGTCAGGGATAACTCTCAAGAGTCTGGCTCCACTGAGTTCAGATGACCCAGATCATACCTTGACACACTAACATCCCATAAGTGCGGTCTCCTTATCTTATAAATCTAGGTTTATGAATTTGTCTCAAGTTCAATTGTATTTCCCATCTTAATTATTATATCTGGACAAAGGAATATCAATCTCTATTTCTTCTAATATCTTCTTTCTCAAGCTTCAGGAAAGCACCCATTTTAACTGCCTAAGACTGATAAACAAACCTGGAATCATGTTAAGCCCATTCTCTGTGTCCTTAGGCAAATCATTTATTCACCCCAGTTTTGGTATCTTCATTTGTAAATTTAGAAATTCCTGATTTCCTCAGTTCCAGGGCTCCATTGAGGATGAATTAAGATGAGACAGTGAAGTTGCATCTTAAAAGAGATTCTATTGAAAAGTCAGTACTTCAAATCACCTATGAAGTTTTCTTACATCTAATCAAACATATAGATCTAATCTCTTAGTTGCAGGAAAGTCAGGGGACAAGGGAACAAATTAATTAGCGAGAAGAAACAATCAGATAAATTCAAGATGTGGGATATTCTGTATTAAGTCTGATCTCTTAAACAGTCACTATTATGGGTAAAAAAAAAAACAAGTAAGAGACATATCAACTAAATGCAGTGTATGAAGCTTGATTACATCTTGCTTTAAAAAAATAGTTCTAAAAGTTATGCTAAGGACAATTGGGGAAATTTGAGTGTACGTTGTTTGGATTATAATAGGGAATTTTTGTTACTTTTGTAAGGCATGATAATGGTATCAGGGTTATACAGGAACTCCTTATTTCAGGAGCTACATTTGGAAGTTTTAAGGGTAAAGTGACTTGCTGTTTGCAACTTGTAACAATTTCATAAAAATATAGATGTATAGATGGAGATGAAGCAGCAAAATGTGGATACATGTGTTTTCATTGTCCTATTTTTTCAACTTTTTTATATACTTGAAATTTTCAGGTTGAATAGTCAGAATGAGGGGCGAAAAGTGAGTATGAACAAAATTCCCTCCAGTGTTTTCAGATAAAGACATTGGTTTCTGATTAGGGTCCATGTTGTATGAAAAAAAAAATGTATCTTTAAACACTAGACACATAGGATAAGGAGATGCTCACGGTATGAGAAGCCCGGGGCAACTGAGAGCAAGGACCAGCAGCAGATCTGGGTCTCCCATATCACATCACTTGGGGGCCCAAGCTCAGGAACTGGCATGGAGGGCAGAAGGACTAACGCTATGGAAATTGTTAATTTCTCTCTTTGTAACTTGTTTTACCTACCTGGTATAGTCGAATCTAGTATTGATTCAACACAAGCATGAGGCAACTAAAATAATGGACTTTTTGGTAAACTTACAACACTGTGTATAATAATATATTTACAATCTATTTCCTTGGAAACTCTATGGGGCAGTTCTACTCTCTCCTATAGGGTCGCTATGAGTTGGAATCGACTCGATGGCCCTGGGTTTGGTCTTTTTTTTTTTTATTAAACATTATTTTGGAACCTTAGCAGTTTGGTGGTAGAATTCTCACCTTC
The DNA here is from genome assembly GCF_030014295.1 of Loxodonta africana. NCBI lineage: Eukaryota > Metazoa > Chordata > Mammalia > Proboscidea > Elephantidae > Loxodonta > Loxodonta africana. The sequence continues at coordinate 34,175,243 of NC_087345.1, read as the reverse complement.
CATATAGGAGAACTCGAATTCAATTCCTGGCCAATACACCTCACACACAGCCACCACTGACCCTTTGGTGGAGGCGTGTGTGTTGCTACGACGCTGACCAGGTTTCACCAGAGCTCTCCAACTAAGATGGACTAGGAAAACAGGCCTGGCGATCTACTTCTGAAAATCAGCCAGTGAAAACCCTCTGGATCACAAAATGTTCCAATCTGCAACTGATCATGGGGATGGCACAGGACCAAGAAGCACTGTGTATGTTGCACATGGGGTTGCCATCATTTTGGGGCTGACTGGACAGCAGCTAGAAGCAACAACAAACATTATTTTAGTAGTGTAACCCCTCACCATTTCATACCAAAAAATCCTTGTCTTTTGATTCAGTTCCCACTGACCATCAGCATCTACCCCCACTCTTAGTTTTCTTTCCCTTAGAAACCAAATGTTTTAATTTTTGGAGGAGGCTGAGATCTTAACCATATATCTGATTTCCAGGTCATGTCTTTCTGGGCTAACGCTTGTGAGTTTCCCGAGGGAGGGGTAGATCCTGGTGGAGAAGACTGAAGTTTATCCAGGTGTAAGGGGCTCCTTTAAGAAAAAGAATGCAAAATTACAAATATAAAAACAGATATAAAAGTGAATATTTATTTAAAATGAGAAATCACAGCAAATTGAAGTTTTTTGAAAACCTACCAAAGTCCACAAACATAAAATTCAGAAAAAACAAAAACTTAATTTAAAAACATGATTAACTTCTTGACTACCTTAATCAGGATTCTCCCAGAGAAACAGAACCTATAAGATACTGAGATAAAGATATATAGCTAGAGAGACTGATGGATTATAAGGAATTGGCTCATACAATTGTTGGGACTGGCAAGTTCAGAATCCAAAGATCAGTTGATAAACTAGACACTCCAGCAGTCTTGGTTCCCAAATCTGTAGCCCAGTGCGGGCTAAAAATTCCAGTGGAATGCCTGTTTTTTTTGAGGCAATGTTCTTTTCCTGCAGGCAACCTCAGTTTTTGCTTATAAGACCTTTAAGTGATAGGATGAGGCCCACCCCCACCATGGAAGGTAAACTGCTTTGTTTAAGGTTAACTGATTTAAATGTTAATCACATGTAAATATCTTCATAGCCACATCTAGACTAGTGTTTGACCAAACAACTGGACACCATAACCCAGCCAAGATGACACATAAAATTAACCATCACACTGACACATACCTGTAATATTTTTCCCTCACATTTTTAAATTTCTTGGCTGCATCCTTTAGTGCTTGCTAAATTATTTTGCAAAATTATTTTCTTTGGAGAAAATGAAAAGATAATCCTGCCTTTCCCCCAGTGTGGTTCATTTCATTCATTACTGAGAGATTTGGAAAGTTTGTCTCATCTTAAAAATTTGTTATTGTTAATGTTATTGACTCTGCAAAGGCATTTGACTGTGTGGATCATAACAAATTATGAATAACACTGTGAAGAATGAGAATTCCAGAACACTTAATTGTGTTCATGAGGAACCTGTACATAGACCAAAAGGCAGTCTTTTGAACAGAACGAGGGGATACTGTATGGCTTAAAATCAGGAAAGTAGTGTGCCAGGGTTGTATCCTTTCACCATACTTATTTAATCTGTATGCTCAGCAACTAATCCGAAAAGACGGACTATATGAAGAAGAATGGGGCATCAGGATTGGAGGAAGACTCATTAACAACCTGCGATATGCAGATAACATAACCTTGCTTACTGAAAGTGGAAAGGACTTGAAGCACTTACTGATGAAGATCAGACCACAGCCTTCGTGTATGGATTACACCTCAACATAATGAAAACAAAAATTTTTACAATTGGACCAATAAGCAACATCATGACAAACAGAGAAAAGATTAAAGTTGTCAAGGGTTTCAATTGACTTGGATCCACAATCAATGCCCATGGAAGCAGCAGTCAAGAAATCAAATGACGTATTACATTAGGCAAATCTGCTGCAAAAGACCTCTTTAAGGTGTTAAAAAAAACAAAGATGTCACTCTAAGGACTAAGGTGTGGCTGACCCAAACTATGGCATTTTCAATCACCTCATATGCATGTGAAAGCTGGACAGTGAATAAGGAAGACCAAAGAAGACTTGATGTCTTTGATTTATGGTGTTGGTGAAGAACATTGAATATACCATGGGCTGCCAAAAGAACAAACAAGTCTGTTTCAGAAGAAGTACAGCCAGAATGCTCCTTAGAAGCAAGGATGGCAAGACTTCATTTTATGTACTTCGGACATGTTATCAGGAGTATCGGTCCCTGGAGAAGGACATCATGGTTGGTAAAGTAGAGGGTCAGCGAAAAAGAAGACCCTCAGTGAGATAGACTGATACAGTGGCTGCAGTAATGGGTTCAAACAAAACAATGATTGTGAAGATGGCGGAGGACCAGGCAGTGTTTCATTCTGTTGTACATGGGGTCACAATGAGTCAGAACCGACTCGACAGCATCTAACAAAAACAACAATGTCATATATATTTTAAGAATTATTATTGAATTTGGGAAAGCTTCTATTAAGTTTCTTTTATAAATGAGCTATAAAATTTCAGATCATTTCAAGTATTTGTGTGCAGTTACTAATCATAAATTCTACTTGAGCTGCAAACACTCATTAACCGATTTTGTCAACATCATTATGAGTTTTTTGTTGGCCATGAGATTTCATGTCACTGCTGTGGCTGAGCTGACGCAGTGGGCAATAGAAGTATTTCTGCAAGCCATTTCTGTACCAGGACAGCTAAAAATAACAGAAGTGACAATCAGCCACATAAATATATCCTATTAAACTCAAACTAAATGTATCCTCAACTCAGTTTCTCCTTTATCGGATCCCAAACATACCCCGGACCACTCCAACATCACTGAGCACGAGGAGGAATGTGATGAGAAAATCAGAGGGGAAAAAGACAATAGTGGTTAAACTGTAGTGTTTTTGCAGATTTCATATAAATATATGAACATGTCAGCACATTGCTAGGGCCCCTTCCATGGCCTTGAAAGGAGTCTATGCAAATGAAGCATCCTGCAACTGAAAGCATTAGCTTCCTGTTAAATCCTACTCTGTTTGAGGTAAGCTTTTGTCCATTTCACACAGTTATATCATGCAATAGACTATCCAGCTTACAATGAGTTCTTATTAGTTGCTAAAGTTAATTTAGATTTACGTTGTTTTTTTGGAATATTTTATACAGTATTATGCATGTTATTTAAGAGCCGCAAATACACCACAAAGAAAATATTTCTCAAATGTTATTATTCAAGCTGCTCTCTCTATAACTGGTGCTGTGGTTCTGAAGCCTGACTGCACACTAGAATCTCCTGGGATCCTCTAAGAACAAATACCAACAAGTACAACACGGGGGCCGGTGTTTTTAAAATGCTCTCCAGGTGACTCTTAATGTTCAGCCAGAATTGATACCCACTGTTCTAATGGTTGAAATTCTTTTTGTTTTTTCCATTTAATTTGTATTTTTTTGCATAAATGTCAAAATATTATTCTAGTTCTCCCTGGACTCTTTTGAATGAAATATAAGGATATGATCTTCAGGAAATGCATTAGACATGCATAGTACAGTAGGCATTATGTAAAATATATCTTTGCTAGAAAGGAACTCTTCTGGTAAAAAGCCCTGTTTCTGCAGAACGCGGTAACATGGTGTGCTGACAGGACGAGATATGAGCCAGACCCTGTAAACAGCTCTTAATTAAAAATAAAATTAATTTTCATACCGAGCATCATCTGCTGCACTTGAAGACAAATGCAGTTTTGTTCGTGCAATAAAGGGTGCCTTTAAGGTTTTTTTTAAGGTTGGGTTAAGGGATCAGCTACAAGGGTATTTCAAATAGGAAGCAGTCCAGCATGATAAATCCATTCTAGTTCATCAAACATCCAGGCTTTCTCACTGTGGCTCAGGTAGCCTATTGAGTTAGGGAAAGCAGCCAACTGGCTACTGTTCTCTCTTCACCTATGGAAGGAGACGATGCATCACAAATGACTAATATCTGCTTTTTCAATTTGTCCATGCTGGACATATAGCTTTTATTTCCCCTCAGATGGCTAAATTGAAAAATAAATATAATAATGTTTACAATGTCAAAAAATTAGAATTTTCAAAAAAAAAAAAGAACTCTCGTAAGTGAGATATTTAATACTTTCTGAAGTTATTTTGGATATCAGACTAATCGGCATTATTTTCATAGAGATACTTTTGTTTCTTTAAGAAAATTCCTCCGCATATCTGTCTGTCAGTGATTTCATACAAACCTTCCAAAGTTTTCAATAAAACATCTTTATATACTTTTAAAAGTATATATTATATGTGCTGTCCTCTCTAATCCTGAAAAGTAATCTTGCTGTAATATAAAGCACATACCTTGAATGTGAAACTAGCCCATCGTGGCCTGATTTCATGGGTTTACTGCTGAGCAGCTTAGATACTGAAGGATTTGGAAGTGGTTTCCAGCCCAAGAAGGATTTATAACATGGTAGAAGGAAACAGCAACATAAAGAATGTCAAACTGAAATAAATTCTGTAATAAAAAAAAAAAAAAAAAAAAAAAGCAAACATTTGGACCTGCTCTATGCTGGAGCCAAAGCAGTTCTTTGTGTTTTGGTTGCTCAGAGCTCATTGGGCAGAGGGGGTCTTAAAGCTGTAATGACAGCATCTCCAATCAGATTGTGTATCCCTTGGAGCAGGTAATAGGGCTGTAAAGGATTTTCTTAGCCTATATCAAGAGGGAAAGGCATCTCAACCCTGGGAAAAGGAGATGCCATCTTCACCCACCAAGGGCGAATGTTCAAGAATAATTTAACAAGAATAAATGGACTAAACTGAAGCAAGCAAGGATTTATCAATAATTGCTAGACTATTTTTTTAATTTGTGCTTTAAGTGAAAGTTGACAAATCAAGTCAGTCTCTCACACAAAAATTTATATACACCTTGTTATATACTCCTAGTTGCTCTCCCCCTAATGAAACAGCACACTCTTTCCTTCCACTCTGTCTTTTCCTGTCCATTCCGCCAGCTTCTGACCCCCTCTGCCCTCTCATCTCCCCTCCAGACAGGAGATGCCAACATAGTCTCATGTGTCTCTTTGATCCAAGAAGCTCATTCTTCACCAGTATCATTTTCTATCCTGTTATCTAGCCCAATCCCTGTCTGAAGAGTTGGCTTTGGGAATGGTTCCTATCTTGGGCTAACAGAAGGTCTGCGGACCATGAACTCTGGGGTCCTTCTAGTCTCAGTCAGACCATTAAGTCTGGTCTTTTTACGAAAATTTGAGGTCTGCATCCCACTACTCTCCTACTCCCTCAGGGGTCCTCTGTTGTGTTCCCTGTCAGGGCAGTCATCGGTTGTAGCTGGGCCCCATCTAGTTCTTCTGGTCTCAGGGTGATGTAGTCTCTGCTTTACGTGGCCCTTTCTGTCTCTTGTGCTCATAATTACCTTGTGTCTTTGGTATTCTTCATCCTCCTTTGCTCTAGGTGGGTTGAGACAAATTAATGCATCTTAGATGGTCGCTTGCTAGCACTTAAGACCCCCAATGCCACTCTCCAAAGAGGGATGCAGAATATTTTCTTAATAGATTTTATATGCAAATTGACTTAGATGTCCCCTGAAACCATGGTCCCCAAACCCCTACCCCTGCTAGGCTGTCCTTTGGAGTGTTCAGTTTATTCAGGAAACTTCTTTTCTCCTGGTTTAGCGCAGTTGTGGTGACCTCTCCTGTATTGTATGTTGTCTTTCCCTTTACCTAAAATAGTTGTCTTATCTACTGTCTAATTAGTGACTACCTCTCTCCCACCCTCCCTCCCCACTCTTGTAACCATCAAAGAATATTTTCTTCTCTGTTTAAACTGTTTCTCAAGTACTTATAATGGTGGTCCATACAATATTTGTCCTTTTGCAACTAATTTCACTCAGCGTAATGCCTTCCAGATTCCTCCATGTTATGAAATGTTTCACAGATTCATCATTGTTCTTTATCAGTGCATAGTATTCCATTGTGTGAATATACCATAATTTATTTATCCATTCACCCATTGATGGGCACGTTGGTTGCTTCCAACTTTTTGCTATTGTAAACAGTGCTGCAATGAACATGGGTGTGCATATATCTGTTCGTGTAAAGGCTCTTATTTCTTTAGGATATATTCCAAGGAGTGGGATTGCTGGATCATATGGTAGTTCTATTTCTAGCTTTTTAAGAAAGCATGAAATCAATTTCCAAAGTGGTTGTACCATTTCACAAGCCCACTAGCAGTGTATGTGTTCCAGTCTCTCTACAACCTCTCCAACATTTATTATTTTTTGTTTTTTGAATTAATGTCAGCCTTGTTGAAGTGAGATGGAATCTCACTGTAGTTTTGACTTGCCTTATCTGTGGGTCAGCTGTACTCTGTCCTATAGGATCGCTATGAGTCGGAATCGACTCAACGACACTGTTTTTTTTTTTTTTTTTAAATGACTAATGATCGTGTGCATTTCCTCATGTATGTGTTAACTACCTGAATGTCTTCTTTAGTGAAGTGCCTGTTCATACCCTATGCCCATTTTTTAATTGGGTTATTTTTCTTTTTGTACTTGTGTTTCTGCAGTATCATGTAGATTTTAGAGATCAGGCGCTGATCGGAAATGTCATAGCTAAAAAGTTTTTCCCAGTCTGTGGGTAATTTTTTTACTCTTTTGGTGAAGTCTTTTTGGATGAGCATAGGTGTGTTTGATTTTTAGGAGCTCTCAGTTATCTAGTTTTTTTTCTGCATTGCTAGTAATGCTTTGTATACTGTTTATGCCATGTATTAGGGCTCCTAACCTTGTCCCTATTTTTTTCTTCCATGATCTTTATCGTTTTAGATTTTATATTTAGGTCTTTGATCCATTTTGAGTTAGTTTTTGTGCATGATGTGAGGTACGGGTCTTGTTTCATTTTTTTGCAGGTGGATATCCAGTTATGTGAGCACCATTTGTTAAAGAGACTGTCTTTTCCTCATTTAATGGACTTTGGACCTTTGTCAAATATCAACTGCTTTTATGTGAATGGATTTATGTCTGAATTCTCAATTCTGTTCCATTGCTCTATGTATCTGTTGTTGTACCAGTAGCAGGCTCTTTTGACTACTGTGGCAGTATAATAGGTTCTAAAATCAGGTAGAGTAAGGCCTCCTGCTTTGTTCTTCTTTTTCAGTAATGCTTTACTTATCTGGGGCCTCCTTCCCTTCCATATAAAGTTGGTGCTAAAGTTTAAGTTCTTTAGGGACAGACACGATTTTTGCATATTGGAGGTTCCCAGCGCATACTGCAGATCCGAATGAGGAGGCACTCAATAAATGTTTATTGCACTGTACAAAACAGAGCTGAAGTTTATTATTTCCATTCACGCTCACTCATTCTGATCCCTCTCACTGGACGAGCCCACAGGATCATATATTAATGAACATTTCTTACTGAATTCCATTAGCTTATTTGTAATTCTATTTGGGTGTAAACATAGCCATAAAAAAAAAAATAGCAGTTGTTATTTTAATTCTAAATCCTAATTGTGTGTATCCATCATTGCTTTTGTGCAATTATTCCATAAAATGCTTGCCTAGCAAGATCATTTCAGACTCTGGTAGATTAAAAATGTCCCCAAATTCATGACCACTCCTGTCATTTAGAGTGGTGGTCTAATTCTTTTCTCCTTGAATCTGGCTGGCCTTAGTATCTTGGTTAACCAATAGAATGTAGAGAAATGGCATCCTGGGACATCTGAGGCTAGGTCATGCCTTGCAGCTTCCTCTTGCTCCTCTTAGAATACTCTGAGAACCTTGAGCTCTCATGTGAGAGGTCTACCTACCCTGAGACCACCATTCAGGAGATCCCACACACAGATGTTCTCATTGACAGGCACAGCTGAACCCCAGCCTTCCAGCCATCCCTGCCAAGGGATCAGCATGTGAGTGAGTCCTTCTTGGACCTCCAGTCCAGCTCATCTGCCAGCTGAATGCTACCGAGTAGCCTCTGTTGACACCACATGGAACAAAAGAATCACCCAGCTGAACCCTGCCTAAATTCCTGGGCTAAAATTTGTGTGATATAATACAGTGGTTGTTGTTTTAAGCCACAAAGTTTTGGGGTAGTTTGTTACACAGTAATGACTAGAACACATCCCTCCTCCCCTACTTCTATTTGATTTCTTAGCACACTTATCAGCAGGGCCAAAAATAGGAGGATTCCTACTCTGAGTCCTTAAATTATGGGATAAATTTACTTCTCGGGTCCCTTTTCCCTGTAAGGTATATATTTTCTTTTCTCTTCCAAAGATTTTCAGTCTGCCTTATTCTTTGAAATGTCCAAATTCTTCTGACCTTATCGTTTCCTTCTTTCTCACCCCACTTCCACCCCTGTTGTGCCATTGTTACAGACATTAGTAATCCCTGAGTCTCCTTTCCTTTCTCCTCAAGTTAGCTCTATAGAATCATATAGCAAACAAAGTATTAATAAATATTTTTTAAAAAGTCGGAGGCTGTATATCCTTGGAGAACTGTAAAATAGGATAAGCAATAGGTAATCACCTTTTGGATGAATGGTGTAAATATTCTTCATCCCCAAGCAGAGGGCCTGGATTAGACAACCTCTAGTGATACCTTTCTGCCAGAAGATTCTATGATAGATACGGATGCATATAACATTCCACAACTCTGAAACACAAAAGCTATTGGATTTTGATAGCTTAATTCTGATCTCAAATAAATAACTGCTCAAAATAAACTTTTTATATATATTTGAGAAATTTCACCTTTTGGGAACATGTTTTATTTTTTAAAGTACTGTAAATATGAGTTAGGGAGATCTGGTGGTGCAGAGGGTAAGGCCCTTGGCTGCTAACGAAAAGGACAGTGGTTTGAACCCACCAGCCATGCCATAGGAGAAGGTTGTGGCAGTCTGCTTCCATAAGGATTTATAGCCTTGGGCACCCTGCGGGGCAGTTCTGCTCTGTCCTACAGGGTCACTATGAGTCAGAATCGACTTGATGGCAGTAGTTTTTTTGTCGTTGTTTTTTAAATATGAATTTCTTCTAACTATAATCAATATTTATCACTATATTGATTTCTTCTCTGGTATTTTGTAGTCTGGAAACCCTGGTGGCATAGTGGTTAAGTGCTACAGCTGCTAACTGAAGGGTCGGTAGTTCGAATCCACCAGGCGCTCCTTGGAAACTGTATGGGGCAGTTCTACTCTGTCCTAAATTGTCGCTATGAGTTGGAATCGACTTGACGGCACTGGGTTTGGTTTTTGGTTTACTTTGTAGTCCATTGAAATTTTTTTTTTTTCTCCCTGGACATTTTCAAACTTTATCTGCAATTCTCTATTTCTAGTGTATTTGTTGCTCAAATGTATTTTCTATCTACCTCGTGGATAAAAAAAAAAAAGAGAGAGAGAGAGAGAAATCTATTTTAGTTTTTTACTTTGGTGAATATTATGGATTAAATTGTCCCCCAGAAAGACAAGTTGAAGTCCTAACCCTTAGTACCTGTGAACATGACTTTGTTTGGAAATGGAGTGTTCAAAGATGTTATCAGTTAACATGAGTTCATACTGGAGTAAGGCAGGTCCTAACCCTATATGACTAGTGTTCTTATACAAGAGAAGATTCACGGAGACAGAGGACAGCCATGTGGTGATGGAGGCAGACACAGCTATAAGCCAAGGAAGGCCAAGGAGCCCCCAGAAGCTAGAAGGGAGGAAAGGAACAGATTCTCTCTCAGAGTATTCAAAAGAAATCAACATGGTTGATACTTTGAACTGCCTGAAGAACTGTGAGATAATACATTTCTGTTCCTATTTTTTTGTTGTTGTTGTTCCTATAAGCCACCTAATTTTTGGTACTTTGTTACAGCAGTCCTAGGAAACTAATACAGGGAGTTTCATTTCTTCAGTTGGTGGCAAGAAGGTCTTTTAATTAATGTGGGGTTGTTTTCATTATTGTTGGTTGCCATTGAGTTGATTCTGTCTCACGGTGACCTTATGTGCAAGTAGAACTGCTCCATAGGGTTTTTAAAGCAATGACCTTTCAGAAGCAGATCGCAAGGACTTACTTCCAAGGCACCTCTGGGTGGATATGAACTGCCAACCTCTCAGTTAGTAGTCCAGTGCGTAACCATTAACACCCAATAGGGACTCCTGTGAATGTGGAAAAGATGTAAAATTTGGTGTGTTTCCTCCCTGAGGGAAGCAGCACTGTGAGTATAATAGTTTAATCATGTGTTGTGTTGACCTTTAAAATGTGCCTAGTTACCTCAGTAAACAATTTTTGATGAAAGCAATCAAGATTGCCAACCACTCTGTGTTTCTCATTAAAAAAAAATAGTGGAAGTAAAGAGTTCTATGTGTGTGATGTATTGAAAGACCAAAGGGGAGCTATGGGTCTATCCATACCCACTAATTCTACATGATTAGAACTAGTGCACAGGGCTTGGGGCAGGGGGCCGTTCATGCTATAGAAGGCCCCTCACTTACATCACTTGCCAATTCCTGCCCATATGGGAAAATGTGTTTGCTATAACTGAGAGACCAAACAGCTAAAAGGCCTTACATTCAAGTCTAATTCAACATCAGGTTGGAATCAGGTTGGAACAGACCCATAGTGAGATCCTTACTTTATTACGATTATCAAGGAGAAGAAGCGATGTCACATAGCGCCCCAGAGCCAAAAGCAGTCACATAAGGAGAGCAGCCACACAATGTACTGCAGAGCTCAGAACAGCAGAAAACTCCCAAGGAGTTCAGACTCCCGTAAGGGAGAGGGAAACAAATGCTACACCTTATGATGGAGCATGGCCACAGGCGAGGAAGGCAAGTAAGACAGGGGAACTACAAAACAGACTTCAGAAACAATAGAGTGGAGCCACACTGTGGTTCATTCCTGCCTCTATTATTAAATAACTGTTGCAACAGGCAAGTTATTAATTTCTTTGTGCCTCAGTTTCCTCCTCTGTAAAAAGATAGTAACCCCTAAGATTATTGTGATACATTAAATGCATTTATTTTTGTAGTTCTTGGAACACAGAAAGTACTCAACAAGTGTTCAAGTGTTCATTATTATTATGGTCTGACTTGCTTGAAAAGGTTTACGTGGTGGATATGTGAAGCATCCACTTCTAGGAGAATGAATGAATGGATGAATGGCAGAGTCAGGGTTGCTCAGCAGATCTCAAAGAATGCTGTTGTGGATTGAATTGTATCCCTCTAAAATATGTATTGAAATCTTGGCCCCTTAAACCTATGAATGTGATTCTGTTTGGAAGTAGAGGTCTCTTTGTTATGTTCATTAGGTCATGCCTGAGTAGGGTGGATCATAAACCTAATCACTTCTGAATTATAAAAACAGCAGAATAGAGACAGAGGCATATACAAGGGGAAGACAGACACCAAGGAACACCGGGGGCTACCAACAAGGTAGGCCCTCCTCTAAGAATTTGTACTTCTAGCCTCTTGAACTGTGAGAAAATAAATTTCTGCTCTTTAAAGCAACCCATTTGTGGCATTTGTATTATGGCAGCATTAGGAAATTAAGACAATTGCTACCAAGCACCTGGTTGCTTTAATACCCATGCATCTGGGTTCTTCTCAGAGCCAGAGGAGCAGAATGGAAAAAGGGCTAGACCTTTTCTGCAAAACCTGCTCACATGAACCCACCCTTTCCAAGTGTTCTGGACCCTAGAGGTAATAATTTTCTTCCAGTTTCCATATATGTCTTTCTTGAATTTATTGTTAGGTTATCATGTTTTTCAGTTTGTCTGGTAATGTAAGCATTTGTATATCATTTATGAAAATTTGTAGGTTGGATCAGTGAGCTAACTATGCAGGAAAAATAAAAAATATATGGTAAATGCTACAGTTACATAAAAAAAATTGCCTAGTACTTATCAATAACCTCCTGAAAAGTCATAAATTGCTAAACTAAGAGGCAGAGGAATGAACATGAAGGAAGAAATCCAAATGTGATATAACATTAAAGAGACTAACTCAGTGGGTACCTTAGCTACACTATAGGACTGTGGAATATGTGTTTAAACTGTAAATAAAGTAGTAAAGGAAACTAAGATAATAGGTTTCCATGAACGATTTCTTCAGGCTTGGGTCTATTTGTGAACAAGCAGCAGCCTGGAACAGAAGAATGTATCTAAATGCCTGAAATCACAATTATTTTGTAATTTGAACGCATGTTGGTAAAGTAGGAAAACCCAGTTTGAGTAACATTAACTTTTGTGGCCTTGCCTAAATCACTAACCTAAGTTTCTCTGTCTGTAAAGTGGGAATAATGATACTTAGCTCACCTACCTCATCCAACATGTGCTGAATGACTATGTACCAGGTACTTTGCTAGACTCTGGGGATATCAGATCAAATTGCCTTGATTCCTGCCCTTAGAAAGCTCATGGCTCATGGTTCTGCTGAGAAGAATGTAAGTCAATCAAAGATTACACTGTGGGTTATTGAAGTTGGCAGAGGTTGCTTTGAGAGTCTGGAGGAGATAGCCAGGGATAGGAGTAAGGAAGCTGTTGAAGTGAAGTGATATTTGAAGTGATTGTTCAAAGCAGAGATGAGAGAAGACAGAAGAATAAGTGGGAGAAAGACAACCTTGGGAAAGCAATAATAAACGAAAGGAAGCACAAAGATTTCTATAATGGGAGCATAGGAGTGTGTGTGCGTGTGTATGTGCACATGTGTGCATGTGCAGAGCATGTGTGAGATGGAGAAAGAGGAGAGAGAGCGAAATATTAAGAATGGACTAGATTTAGTTTTGGCTGGGAATGACTGAAAACTCAAAAGAGCAGAGGCTTAAACAAGATGGAGGTTTGTTTCTTTCTCATGTAAAAGTTTGGAGGTAGGGCCCAGGGCTAGCATAGTACTTTATGGTGTCAGGGACACAAGTTTTTTCTATCTTGTTCTGCCATGTGTGCCCTCATTCTCAAAGTCAACTTATGTTTGCTCCAACTCCAGCCATGAAAGCCACACTCCTGAAAGCAAGAAGGAACAAAAGAGGGAAGGCAGTCACTTATTCTAATCCCTATGGTAGTTATGCATACCACTTGTAAACCTGGGAGCCACATCTAGATGGAAGGGAGGCCTAGAAATATAGTCTTTGTTCTGGGCAGTTATGTGACCAGATAATTATGGGGTTGCTATTTTTTTTTTTATTATTATTACTAAAGCAAGGACGGAATGATCACTGGGGGATATCTGGCATATCTAAGGGGTGTGTGTGTGTACCGTGTATCTGGGTGCGTACCATGTATGTGTGTATGTGTGCCATGTATGTGCTTATGTGTGCCTGTGCATATGTGCATGCAGAAGTGGCAAGGGGGAAGGGCTGAAGAATGAATGAGAAGATATGTAAGAAGATACGTTACAAATGGATAAAAACCAAAAAAACAAACAAAAAAAAACCTGTTGCCTTTGAGTCGATTCCAACTCATAGCACTCCTATAGGACAGAGTAGGACTGCCCCACAGAGTTTCCAAGGAGCGCTTGGTGGATTTGAACTGCTGACCTTTTGGTTACCAGCTGTACCTCTTAAGCACTATGCCACCAGTGTTTCCACAAATGGATAAAGGACTCTAGAAAATTAAGGAGTCATTCTAGCATAAATATATTTTAGGGTTACATGCATAACGTTAAAAATAATTAGCTTGAGTTCACTGTTCCATGATAACATAATGGCAGATACACATGAACTAAATAGAATTAGTTACTTCCTTATTTATATTCCTATAACATATCAATATCATTGTAGAACTTATATTTCCTGTTAATAGTTTATATCTCTGTTTCTCTAGACCATAATGGCCTAAACTATAAAAATTCTCTAAACTATAAAAAAAAAATTTGCGGAGGGGGGGATCTGTTCCCCGTATCTAATGTATCCTTCCATGTGGAAAAATATCCATCAGTGTAATACTTTTGAACACTCTTCACCCCTTGGAGGTAGGTGATGAGTGACTTAACTGACTGGTGAATTTGGGGTGAGAAACTGGGAAGACATCACTGGTCACTGTGCCCCTTCCTATTACAGTAAGTAGAAGTTTTAAAGTTTGGGGAATTAATTCAACTCAGAGGAGTACCAACATCTGGTGCAAAAGTAGGGAATATTGAGAGAAAAACCCAGGGGTTTAAGTTTGGGAGGAGTATAGACATGGAGTGATTAGGGTAGATATATTTAAGCCTTGGTGAGCCTGGACCTTTGGGAATCCTACCTCGGTAGTCGCAACAGCCTGTGCTGCTTTGTATTCGGCTGAGGGATGGTGCCTATTCATTCTTTCACCCAACACATATTAACTGAGTGTCGCTGCTGTGCCAAATACCATTCCAGGCACTAGGGATGTAGAAGTTAACAAGGCAAATGAAAAGGTTAGCCCTCAGTGAGCTTACACTGTTTCACTGTAGCTGAAGAGCTAGCCAAGAAGTACATATATTTACCTTTCTTATATTTCCAAAGTGACAATGTCAAGAGGGAATTGATGCTGTAGAGAAAAATAAAGTGGAGAAAGGAGTGCTGAGGTAGATGAGTGTTTGCAATTTTAAATGAAGTGGCCAGGAAAGGCAACCCTAAGAACGTGACATTTGAGTTAAGACCTGAAGAAGGTGAAGGGATGAGCCATGCAAAAATCTGAGGAATATCAAGTGTTGATTTAATTGGTGTATGGCTCTGACTCATTTTAGAACCTTTTGGAGTCAGTAGTTCCAGGGGTATCCACAAAGGAAGAGTGAGACTAAGTATGGAGAAGGGTTCTAGTGCATCTAGGGACACCATCTCCTGACAGTGATGATCCCCTTCTTCCAGGGAGAGGGCTACACGCTGCTTAGCAGTGAAGCCCAAGAGATTAAGAGAGCAAACTCCTAGTGGATGTTGTAGGAATTGGAGGAACTTATACCTTGCTCCCAATATTTCCTTTCACATGAAAAGGCATTACTAAGTGTGATACTCCCAGCCTTGTTCCAGCCTTTTACTCACTTACTTACCTGACCGGTAGATTTGGGCATAAGGAACGTGACTTGCATAACTCTGCCCCTTCCTCCCTGTGTTTGCTTAGAATCTGGTCCGCCTGCAGTTGAGTTTGTGCTCTGGCTTGCTCTGGGCCAAGTGGTAAGCCTTACATCCCACAGGGGAGGGCTGTGGTGGTTTAGAGCTGCCTGCAGCTGGGTGATAAATCTCTCTAAGTCTGTTGTTCAGCATTAAGAAGTCAACTTGTCTGAATGTATAAGACACATTCTCCTCTCAGCTTTTCTTCAGAAAAAAAAAGTGATTATTTAATCCTCACTTATTGTTCCTTTGTCTTATCTCTGTCTTATTTCTCACTTGAGTCAGAATTTGGGTCAGTAAGAGAACTGCTATATATTGGGCATCCAAAAATAAAATATATATATATATATCTCCCACGTTACGTATTTGTATCTGTTAGCCCATGAACGAATGGTTAGATGGGTGGATGACAGTTTTAAAGTGAGTTTATGTTCTTATAATTGATGTTGAGATTTACGAAACTCCAATATCTAACTAAATTATTGTTGAGTTGGTTCTGACTCATGTCAACCCTATGTGTAACAGAACAAGACACTGCCTGGTCCTATACCATCCTCACAATTGTTGCTATGTTTGAGCTCATTGTTGCAGTAACAAGGTGTCAATCCATCTCATCGAGGGTCTTCCTCGTTTTTGCTGACGCTCTACTTTACCAAGCCTGATGTCCTTCTTCAAGGACTGGTCACTCCTGATAACATGTCCAAAGTACATGAGACAAAGCCTCACTATCCTTGCTTCTAAGGAGCACTCTGGCTGTACTTCTCCCAAGACAGACTTGTTCATTCTTCTAACTAGAAGGGTAATGTAATTTATATAAAAGTGGGCAAAGTACAAATGAATAGATATGTAGAGAAAAAGAAACCAAAGGGATAGTTGTATAGAACTGGAATTTTCTATTTTCAAGGGTGAAACTTTATGTTCACTGATACACTCACCCTGTGGCATTTAAGTTTGAAAGGGTGCCTCCTTTAATGTGAGGTGCTGTGGATGTATTTTCTACATACCTGCCCAGACTCCCCCACTGGGAAAATCATGTCCTTGGTCTTTGATGCCTGTGAAAGTTCCACTTACTCCTTCAGTCCAGGTTTTAAAAAGTCCCTGAAAGAGTATAATAAATAGGGTCACTGTCCCTCCCTGACACTGTCACCTCAGAATTTAGCCTGTCCTGAAACTCTAGTTGATGAGGCTTTGTTCCCATCTCAGTGACGTCCTTGGGAGGCAGAAAGGGATGAAGTAGCTGGATGTTGTGAAAAATAGCAGATGCTCTGATAAATAATGGACATTTTCTAAGTTAGATGATGATGGGGACATTTGAGAACCTGTAAGGTTTTGAGAAACTGATGAATAGCCTGAATATCGGAAGAGGTGTGCTGTTGAAAAGATAGGCAGACATACCACAGACATGTTACTTTAAACCCAACTCCAGGCTTTCTTGGCTTTGGGTCATTTAGTGACATTTCTAAACATTTTTTTTCTTTCTTTCTACATAATTACTGATGAGCCTATGGGCTCAGACAATGATGAGAGACTCAAATTAAGAATCGTTAAGAAAAACAGGTTGCTCTCTGTCGGTATTTGCTGAGCATCAGAATTATACTTCTGTTTTTAAGCAGAACTTGCACCATAAAGAGATATCATAATCCACATTTTGGTTCATTTGGGTGGTTGAATTCAGGTGTAATGGAATTTGTTTATATCCTGCTTGGTGATAAATGTGACAGCATCAACCAGCCTGGAGGTTTCTTGTGAAAACAAAAGACCAAAGAAATTAGCATTAGACTAACTGCATTTATAAAACGCTGTTAGCTTCCGTGGTAGAGATTCTTTTCTCTATTGTAAAAATCCTCGGCTTCTGTCATGTTCCTCTCCTGCTATCTACTGAATTCAGTGCTGTAAACATAGAAGTGCTCAATAAATATAAACTGACAATGACAGACATGGATATAAAAGTAAAACGGTACTCAGAATTACTAAAGTTGGTTATAATAGTTAGATTTTTTTTAAAGGCCATGATGGTATAATTTGGTAGAATTCCCAGCTCCCCTTAAATGATGACAAAAGGTAACCAGTGCTGTCTCCATAATGCCCCGAGTGTCTAGAATAAAAATAAATTAGAGAAAAAGGTCCAAGGGACTTAGAAGAGAGCTTTGTCATAAGAGGATGTCTGGTGGCATAATTCTTAAAATTCTCCATGAGGAATCATATCCATTGATAAGCTTTGCTACCTTTCTCAGAAAGGGCACAGGTAGAACTGGATTAACCTGCTATATGAAATAATAAATTACCTTGTCACACGTGGCACATTATAACTGACTTGGTGGGCTTTACCAACGTCCGTTTCTTGAGAGTTCATCTTGAATGCTTTGTGAATGATGGCTAAGCTCTGATACTCATCACAACCTTTTTTCTATAAAAAAAAAAAAGCTATGGTAATCCATTAAACTACCCTCCCTTTAAAAAATGACCAATTTAGAAGAGATTTGATAAGGGAGACCTTTACTTTTAAAGTGCGAAATCCTATTAATGTGAATAGGGAAAGAGCTGGAGGAGAAAACTTCCTTCAATCCTTTGTGAAGACTAAAACTAAGTATACGTTAGTACATTCTTTGGGGATTCTTTATTTCAAAGAAATTTGGTTGACAGGAAGAATCTAGGTAGAATTTTTCAAAGTTGTGCTTAGGGATTGATTGACTATTTCTCCAAAAGACAAGAGGTCAGTCTATTGATAGTTTATGATTAGACTTTCATAAAAAAAAAAAAAAAATAGCAAGCATAAAATAGTTGAAGCAGCAAATCCTTGCAAGTATATGTGATGAGTCGAGTGGAGAGGGATATATTGCTCTATGTAGCAATCTGCAAACCCACCTGCCCATACAAAACCACTTCTCTGTGTGTTGGATAACAGTATAATGCTATATATATATATATTTTTTTTTTTTTTCCAGCAACCACCCTGTACTTCACCCACCTTGTCTTTAGCCCTCACAACAACCCTGTGAGGTAGGTGTTAACATCTTCTCTACAGATAAGAATAAGAGGCACAAAGAGGCCAAATTATCTAAGAGCCAAAACCAGTTGCCATGAGTAGGTTCTGACTCATGATGACCCCATGTGTGTCGGAATAAAACTGTGCTCCATAGGGTTTTCAGTGGCTGACTTTTTGGAAGCAGATCACCAGCCCTTTCTTCCTATTTCTTTTATTTTTAATATTTTTAGACTCTTAAGCTTCTTTAGAGATTTGCTTTTACCTCCAGGGTGTTTCCTGCAATCCCCATGTCCTTACATGTACTTCTTAGGCCAACTGAGAGAATGAAGTGAGTAAACACCTCAATTACAAACCTCAATTGTTCATAAAATTCCTTTTTTAAAAATTTTACTTTTAAATTATCTCCAGGCTGTCTACATAGTTAGTTAGTTAGCTGTTGAGGAGTCAGTCCTTGACTCATGGCAATGCCACGCAGAATGGAACACTGCCTGGTCCTGTGCCATCCCTGTGATTGGTTGTGGATCAGACATTTGGAAGCTTTGCTGAAATCTGTTCAGCATCACAACAACATGCAAGTTACCACTAACAGATGGCCAGTGACTGCACGTGAAGTGCATTGATCCGGGATAGAACCTGAGTCTCCCGCATGGAAGGTGAGAATTCTACTACTGAACCAACAAAGCTTTGAAAGTTATCTTAAACAGTTACCAGCGAGTTGACTCTGATTCATGGCAGCCCCATATGTGTCAAGGTAGAATTATGCTCCATAGGATTTTTAGTGGCTGATTTTTCAGAAGTAGATTGCCAGGCCTTTCTTACAAGGCACATCTGGGTGGATTCAAACCTCCAGCCTTTCAGTTAGCAGCTAAGCTTTTAATCATTTACACTACCCAGGGACTTCCCCAGGTGATTTGAAAGTTCAACACCTGGAGACCATCCCTTGGTTGGTGGCCTGCTTTAGCTACTCTCACTGCTTTTCACAATAATCCCCTTTTATTCAAACCTTATCATATTAATGCAGATTTATGGTAATAATTATTTGCTATGCAAATATTTTAATTTAGTATTTGTAATAGGAAAAGCAATGCCTAGTAGACCTGAAATTGAAGCTTATCATAGCTCTTAACTGTGAAACCTCATATATTCTACTTAATCCCTCTAAGACATAGTTTTCGCCTCTGTAGAATGGAGATCATGATAACTGTCTTGCAGAATTATAGTGAAAATCCTGTAGATAAAAGGCTTTGCAGACTTTGAAGCACCCTACAGATGTTAGATATATATCAGAGGCTGCCATCTGTCCAACCAAATCTATTCTCCTCTTCTTCCCAGTAATGGGTTTCTGTCTGGATCCAGCCTGGACACAAGATGAGGCATTTTCTAGCCTCCCTTGCAGCTACATATGACCATGTGTTTAAGCTCTACTGGGGGGGAAAGATGTGTATAATCTTTGCCTCATTTACATTACAAGAAATCTCAAGCCCTGGACTTCAACTTGTCCCCTTTCTGATGGATTGGAAGGTTAATTAGCAGAGTGACTTTGGAAGCCAAGTGTCATTAAACCTGAATCAAAAAGGGAAGGGACAGACTTAGAACCCCTGTCCTGAACCATTTTGTGAGAGGGGCATAAATTTTTATTTTGTTTGAGCCTTTGCACTTATAGGTCTTATTGTAACAGCAGTTTAGCCTACTGCAACTAATACTTGCATTATTATTGAGTCTGTCTTGATTCATAGAGTAATAGAGCTGGAAGGAGCCGTAGAGGTCATCTCGCAAATAAAATAACACTTGGAGAGGAAACGATTTTTACTTTGTCACAGAACAAGTAAGTCGCAGAGCTGGAATTAAAGCCAGGCTAGTGTGGAGCTCTTTTCTTTACACAACATTACCCCTTTGTAGAGAGAGTAATAAACGCATGGAATCTAATACCTAAGAAGTTGTACATGCAGAACATATGAATAAATTAGAAAAATGTCTGTGTAAAAATTATAAACCCTCTAGAAAGTTAGAGAAGTGGAGCTTTATCTAACCTTTTCCATGGAAATCAGCATGGATAGCCAGGCCCTTGCAGAACACAAACTCTGGGGCTTGTTTTGTCAAGTCTTGGGGTTGTTGACCCATGTTTCAGATAAAGTATTGCAAGCCCTTGTGGTTCTGTGTAAGAACAGCCTCAGAAAGAATGGTCACCCTAACAGTGGTGTTAGGTATGTTTTAGAAATGACTTGCTGAGAGCTTCTGTTTTAAAAAGACTGATGTAAAATCACTTCTTGAAACATAACACAACAAGAGAGAGATGAGATTAAGTTTTTAGCATTTGAACTAGAACACATTCACTCTGCTTTAAAAGGTCTTACGGGACCAAAAATCCCAGGGAAACAGAAGTCGCTGTACTCATTAAAGGAGAGAGGTATTTTTATTCATTGTTTTAATTCACAATAGTTAATTTAACATGCCTTGAAGGGGCCTCTTCCAGGGTAGCAGTATTAAAGTAGCAGCTTAAAAAAACTTGCTCACTGATTATAAACAAACATTAGTCATGTTTACTTACAAAAGTTGGTGCATGGATAAAAAGGAAAAGAATTACCTCTTACCTGACAGATGGGATGAGTCCCAAAGGTCTCTTCTGGCCTTGTGACAATACGCTGTGAAAGAAACTTGGAATTAAATCCAAACCCTTTAACCACAACTTGTTAAGTCTCTCCATGATCTGGCCCACGCTCACCTCATGTTCTCATTTTACAACTCTCTTTCCTTTGATCACTGTTGAGAAGCAGCATGTCATCTTTTTTCTGTTCTATAGCCACAAGCTCTTTCCTGACTTAGGGTTCTGCACATGCTATTCACATGGCTGATTACTTCTCTTCGTAGGTCTTCTAAGAGATGTCTTCCTTGACTACCCTACATAAAGGAGGTTCTCTCCACTCCATTTTTTCTTCAGTATAGCTAATTTCTTTCATACTTCTTATAGCAATTGGAATTAATTTTATTTAGATGTCTGCTTATTTACTTTCAGCTGGACATTAATCTCCCCTCTTGGACAGTGACTTAATTGGCTGATGATCCATTTTGACCATAACCAGTTGCTGTTAACGCTATTCCCAGTCATGGCAACCCCACATGTGTCAGAGTAGAACTGTGCACCATAGGGTTTTCAATAGCTGATTATTCAGAAGTAGATTGCCAGGCTTTTCTTCTGAGGTGCCTCTGGGTGGTCTCAAACCTCCAACCTTTCAGTTAGCAGCAGAGCACGTTAACCATTTACACTACCCAGAGACTCCATTTTGACAATAAAAGGGACAAATTTCAATCACGGGTGTCTTGGTTATCTAGTGCTGCTATAACAGAAATACCACAAGTGAGTGCTTTAACAAACAGAAGTTTATTCTCTCACAGTTTAGTAAGCTAGAAGTACAAATTCAGGGCATCAGCTCCAGGGGAAGGATTTCTGTCTCTGTCAGCTCTGGAGGAAGGTCCTTGTCAACAATCTTTCCCTGGACTAGGAGCTTCCTCACACAGGAACCCCGGGTCCAAAAGATGTGCTCTGCTCCTGGCGATACTTTCTTGGTGGTACAAAGTTCCTCTCCACCCCTGCTCAATTCCCTTTTCCTTTATCTCTTATAAGATAAAGGTGGTGCAGGCCACACCCCAGGGAAACTCCCTTTACATTGGATCAGGGATGTGACCTGAGCAAGGGTGTTACATCCCATCCTAATCCTCTTTAGCATAAACTAGTCTTGCCTCATTAGCTACAGCCAAAGATTAGGATTTACAACACATAAGAAAATTATGCTATGAGTCGGAATCGACTCAACGGCACTGGGTTACTGGGTAAGAAAATTATATCAATCACAAAATGGAGGACAACCACACAATACTGGGAATCATGGTCTAACCAAGTTGACACTTATTTTGGGGGGACACTATTCAATCCATGACTGCAAGATTATTTAAAAATTCTTTGTTGAGGGCAAGCTAAGCTTACCCACTGCTGTTGACTGACTCATAGCAACCCTATAGGACAGAGTAGAACTGTCCCGAAGGGGTTCCAAGGTACATCTGGTAGATTCGGACTGCCGACCTTTTGGTTAGCAGCTGAACGTTTAACCACTGTGCCACCAGGGCTCCATAGCTAGGGAGAAATTAAAACCAAGAGAGTAAGAATGGAGAATGGGATTTATGATGTGGCTGGCAGACAGGCTGATGTAGATTTCCAGATAGAGGGTCAATCTAGTATGGGAGTTGGATAGAAAATGGTCAAGACCAAGAAGGTTAAGAACTTGAGAAGAAGTCAATGAACCAGAAGCTAAGTCAGGGAAACAGAGAAAGTCTTAAACAGACTGAGATATACCTCCATGTCCAGCTCTTCAACAGAGCACTTTCCTGCATAGCCAAGTCTAAGACCATTCTCAGTATCTTCAAGGGCCTGGATGATCATGGTGGGTCTTGGTCCCCTTGGCCAGTAACTACAACTCCCTCTGAAGGCAATGCTATCTATCCTTGCATCAGACAACTGAAGGGTGATTTTTTCTTCTCTCTGAGATTATCCTTTACTGGTTCTTGACTCTGAACATATCCCACCAATAGGATGACGTTATCCTATAGTCCTGATAGCTCACTTCCCTAATATCCATTTTACACCTTTGGTCTAGAAGCAGCTTCTATACTTTGAATTGCCCTACCACCCTTCCCAAATTCTGCCTGCCCCCATGCCCTATTTACACATTAAAACTCTCTTGAGTTTTGCTTCTTTTAATGAAAAGTCATCTTTGGCCTCTCAGAGAGGAACCCAGGAATCTGCCTCGTTTTCAAACTGCCCTCTAGTGCAGATGATCCTCTTTAGACTCTGCCTTTCTGTTGTTATAGTAACAGCAGATGTCCCTTCTGGAATGTTATGTTTCCTGGAGACACTGTTGTGAGGATCATAAGAGAGATTTACTTGGTCCCAACTCTATTTCAGATTAAAAAAAAAAAAAAAAAAAATCCCGCACCCACAACGGTTATTTGTTTCCTTGCAATACAGAAACCAGCAATCGATAGGGTAATAGAACCAAATCTTGGCAAGAAGTAGGACATGTTACATGATGAAATCTGATATCTAGCGTGTTCTGATTTACGGAAGAAAACAATGCTAATAATTTACCTGTACTTTGATTATCAGGGTAACTTGTGCAATAAAATATAGGGATGTAATGGAAACTACAAAAGCGGCACGTAATGAATGATAAATGGTATAAGACACAGTGGATTCATTTACTTAGCTTTGATTTTAATGTTGGTAAAATGAACGAAACAATGTATTTATATGCAGAAAACCATATTACCATAAATATATTTGTTAAAACAGGAAGCATAAATTGTGTTTAAATTTAGTAATGGCTGATGGTACGCATGACTGTTTCTTTGTGATTAAAGGTGAACAATTGTTCCTTTAAGGTAAAGGTCTGTGTATATGTGATTAATCAGATTGAAATGAAAGCATAGGCAGCTCATGCCATGTGTATGTAGTTATCAGAATGATTGATTTTAGTCTGTGCTTCTAGGTGAAAAAATATCTGTTAATAACCCCAGCAGCCAAACCTCTGATGTCACTGATAGCTCAACAATTTGTGCATATTCTGCATTATCGAGCTCATTTGCAGTATAGGGTCCACACAATGATCCATTGGATCACAAAATTATAACATGAAAAAAAAGTGACATCCAGATTTATGCAAGAGTTATGACTGTAACATGTATTTCATCAGTGAGAAGTTTAAAATTGCTGCTGTTGTAGCTGTCACGGGCGTGTTATTTTCTTTGGTTTGTGTGTGGGCAAGGCTGTCAAGCTTTTATCACACAAACTGGTATTTTTGTGTACCATAGCTCTCTGCCTGCTGGTGACAGCCAATCTCTGAGCTGTGTGGTTATTAAGTCTTCAGCTTTAAGAGACTACTTTACCAACTTGGGTGAATTACACTTGATCATAAACACCTTAATGTTTTACTGGGTATAAAAGGTTCAGAACAAAATAAGAAAATAGTTCTGCAGAAAGTATCGGTGGGTTGTGGTGGGGACTGCTGTTCTTCTTCACTGGGGAGGGAATGGTGCCACGTTCAGAAACCTGAGTTCTGGGTCCTCTCAAAATGAAGCATCAGGGTTAGGAGGAAGCTTCTTATGTGAAACTTGGGTGTCTTCCTCACCCTGTGACCCCTGATTTTCCACACCCAGCAACTGTATCACCCAGTTGTCAAACATTCCAACCCTGTGCCTTCCTGCAAAGAAAACTTGCTCTAGTTCACAGCTACCAAGATGTTTGTTTCTGGGTGCACGTTGGTCCATAATGTCTAGAGAGATTAGTTGGTACCAACTCTCTTTCAGATTAAAATTTTTTTTCCTTGTACTCACAATTTGGTTCATTGTCACAAAGAAACCAGGAGAAATTGACAAAGTAATAGAAACAAATCTTGGCATAGAGCAATGAGGTGTGTTTTATATGATGAAATGTGATACCTAACATGTTCTACCTTTACAGAAGGAAACAATGCTAATAATTTATCTGTATTTTGATTATTAGGGTACATTGTGCAAAAAAAAAAAATACATGGATATACTTCAGTTGCTGCAAATAAAATATTTAAACAACAATGGGTTTATTTATTTAGGTTTAATTATAATGCTTGTAAAATGAATGAAGCAATATATTCATGCAGAAACCCTTAGAAGATGCCGTTCAATTGTCTCTGGCATAAGATCTGGCCCACACTATAAATAGTAGTCATTAGTATTATTAGCGTCATTATTAATATAAGTAAAAGGAATATAATGATTGTCTTAGTTATCTAGTACTGCTATAACAGAAATGCCACAAGTGAATGGCCTCAACAACAGAAGTTTATTCTCTTATAGTCTAGTAGGCTAGAAGTCCGAATTCAGGGTGTCAGCTCCACGTGAAGGCTTTCTTGCTGGAGGAGGGTCCTTGTTATAAATCTTTCCCAGTCGAAGAGCTTCTCAGTGCAGGAACCCTGGGTCCAAAGGACACACTGTGCTCCCAGTGCTGCTTTCTTGGTGGTGTGAGGTCCCCATGTCTCTCTGCTTGCTTTGCTCTTTTATACCTCAAAAGGGATTGGCTCAAGGCACAATCCAGTCTTGTTGATTGAGTCCTGCCTCATCAACATAACTGCCTCTAATCTCATCTCAACAACATCACAGAGATAAGATTTGCAACACATAGGGAAATCACATCAGATGACAAAACGGTAGAAAATCACACAGTATTGGGAATCATGGCCTTGCCAAATTGAAACACATATATTTTGGGGACACAATTCAATCCATGACAACAATAATATACACATTTATCTGGTGAATGTCCAAATAATCTAGGTCAAAGCAAGACCACCAGAATGAGTGGGAGTTCCCGGAGAAACCCACATCTAAGGAACCAGCACACTGTTCCCAGAGTTTTCTTGGCTTGGATCTTAAGTAGCTTACTCCAATGCTGACCTAAATCTCTAGAACTGCATCACCCAATTGTCAAACATTCCAACCTTGTGCTTTCCTCCAAAGAAGGAATGCAGTTACCCAACGCAGTTATTAATAGCCTCATGTGGCTATTTAAATTTAAATTAATTAAAATAAAATAAAAATAAAAAATGAGTTCTTTAGTAGCATTAGGCACATTCCAAGTACTCTATAAACACATGTGGATGCTATTGTTAGTTACTGTGGAGTCTATTCCGATTCTTGATGACCTCACGTCTGGAGAATAGAACTGCCTCATAGTGTTTTCAAGGGTATGATCAGAAGCAGATTGCCAGGCCTGTCTTCTGAGGTGCCTGTGGGTGGGTTTGAATCACCAAACTTTCAGCTAGTAGTTGAACATTTAACTATTTTTGTCACCCATGGCTACCATATTGGACAGCACAGAGAACATTTCCATCAACCACAAGAGTTACGTTGAACAGCGCTGCTTTAGGGTAAGCGCTGGCAAAGATCTCAGATTTTGGAACCTGAAGTCTTCAAAACACAAGAAACTGTGCAATCAAGTGAGTACCAGGGCTGTTTACTGTAGAAAACAATTAGTGAAAAACCAAAGAAGATCAAACTGCGCCACGTAGTTGTATTTTCAAGACCCTGGCCCCCCCTCGAGTGACTACTGTGACTGGCAGGTCTGGGGCAGGCAAACAAGGAGTATCATCAATCACCATTCAGCATCACCTCCATCAAGGATAGAGGAAGTCATGAGTCCCTAAGGCACTGCAAGAGGAGAAAAATATCCAGAGGATCATACAAGGGAAAAGTAGTTTGTTACAAAAGTGAATCTGGAACCATATGTGTCATCTTAAAAACTGTCTCTTCAAACAAAAAGTGATTTGGTGGTTTCTTTAGCATGCTGGAATTTAATCATGCTTAGGAGGTGAGCAAGCTCAGTCCTGGTTACTCATTCTTCTCCAAGTTCTAAGTTAGCCAACACATCATCATGAATTGCATTATGCTTATTGATGATACTTGTTTAACCCCAAAAGAGGCAAGGACTAGCTGCTGGTTTAGTCTTGACAATTACTAGAAATGCAACTGATAGCACTGCCTTCAGAATGTTACTAGAATTAAATAGATGTGATAGTACTTTGACATGCTATCAGAGAAACGATGTGAAAATATAGGTGATTTTTAAGAAGGTTTGGCTCCATAAAAATTCTTTAACTTTCTTTATATTTGGTTCAAAATAATTTAAGTCACTTTAGTGAGGAAAAATTATAGAACCCTGCCTTGAAAGATTCTTCCATCTGTAACCTCCAAGGGAATTTGAATGCAGTAAAATTTGCTGAACTTCACTGAACTGAAAACTGAAATTGTCACTTGTTGGAGAATGCAGAGGATTGTGTGGTATTGCCAGCATATTCAATCTCAGGTGAAAGTTATAAATATTATTGATTGTTTTTAAATTAGAGAAGTGTCTGTGCGTTCAATATCAATTTTAGTTCATTTTTGAGAAATCAAGAAATACATTAGAATGGTAATGCTGGAAGTGACCTCAAGTGACAATCTTGTCTTTCATCTTAGTCTCTAAGCCAAGCTGGGTAATGTGATCCTGGGAAGATTGCTGTGAACAGAGAAGTAGGATGTGGAAGGAACACTGGGCTATGAACCCCTGTGACCTGTATTCTTTTTCCAGCTTTGCCACGATTTTCCCTAAACTCCTCAGCTTTCTTGGTCTCGGTTTCCTTATTGATATGAGTTGGAATCATCTTGACAGCAGTGGGTTTTCTTCTCTTTTTTAATGGGAAGACCTAAACAGCTCAGCTGGATTCTCTGCTTAGGGTCCTACATGGCGAGAATCAAGGTATTGACTGGGCTGGGCTATTAGCTGAAGGTTGTCGGGGAAATTCCACTTCCAGGCTCATTCAGTTTGTTGGAAGAATTCAGTTCCTTGTGGTTGCAGGACTGAGGTCCCTGTTCCCTTGTTGGCTGTCAGTCAGGGGTCACTCTCAGGCATCTAGAGATCACCCACAATCCTTGTCACATGGCCTCTTCCATCTTCAAGCCAGCAACAGCAAGTCAATTTCTTCTCATGCTTCAAATCTTTCTGATTTCCCCTCCTACTACTGGCTAAAGAAAATGCTCTGGTTTTAAAAGGTTCATGTGATTAAATTGGGCCCACCCTGATAATCTACCTTGTGATTAACTCAAAGTCAACTGATTGTTGTTAGGCACCGTCGAGTCAGTTCTGACTTGACTCATAGCGACCCTATGCACAACAGAACGAAACACTGACAGGTCCTGCGCCATCCTTAAAATTGTTGTTATGCTTGAGCTCATTGTTGCAGCTACTGTGTCAATCCATCTCGTTGAGGGTCTTCCTCTTTTCTGCTGACCCGGTACTTTGCCAAACATGATGTCCTTCTCCGGGGACTGATCCCTCCTGACAACATGTCCAAAGTCTTGCCATCCTTGCTTCCAAGAAGCATTCTGGCAGTACTTCTTCCAAGACAGATTTGTTCGTTCTTTTGTCAGTCCATGGTATATTCAATATTCTTCACCAACACCACATTCCAAGGCGTCAGTTCTTCTTCCGGTCTTCCTTATTCATTGTCCAGTTTTCACATGCATATGATGCAATCGAAAATACCATGGCTTGGGTCAGGCGCACCTTAGTCTTCAAGGTGACATCTTTGTTCTTCAACACTTTAAAGAGGTCCTTTGCAGCAGATTTACCCAATGCAATGCGTCTCTTGATTTCTTGACTGCTGCTTCCATGGCTGTTGATTGTGGATCCAAGTAAAATGAAATCCTTGATAACTTCAATCTTTTCTCCATTTATCACGATGTTGCTCATTGGTCCAGTTGTGAGGATTTTTGTCTTCTGTATGTTGAGGTGTAATCCATACTGAAGGCTGTGGTCTTTGGTCTTCATTAGTAAGTACTTCAAGGCCTTTTTGCTTTCAGCAAGCAAGGTTGTATCATCTGCATAATGCAGGTTTTTAATGAGTCTTCCTCCAATCCTGATGCTCCATTCTTCTTCATATAGTCCAGCTTCTCGTATTATTTGCTCAGCATACAGGTTGAATAGGTATGGTGAAAGGATACAACCCTGAGGTTCACCTTTCCTGACTTTAAACCAATCAGTATGCCCTTGTTCTGTCCGAACAACTGCCTCTTGATTTATGTAAAGGTTCCTTATGAGCACAATTGAAAAAAAAAAAAGTGTTCTGGAATTCCCATTCTTCGCATTGTTATCCATAATTTGTTATGAGCCACACGGTTGAATGCCTTTGCATCGTCAATAAAACACAGGTAAACATCCTTCTGGCATTCTCTGCTTTCAGCCAGGATCCATCTGACATCAGCAGTGATATCCCTGGTTCCAGGTCCTCTTCTGAAACCGGCCTGAATTTCTAGCAGTTCCCTGTCGATATACTGCTACAGCCATTTTTCAATGATCTTCAGCAAAATTTTACTTGCATGTGATATTAATGACATTGTTCTATCAGTATTAATAAGGTAGTGATTAGTAACCTTAATAACATCTGCGCAATACCTTTTGCTATGTAACATAACATAATCAGGGGCATGATATCTCATCATATTCAAGAAATTAGGGAAATCTCTGGGGACCATTTTGGAATTCTACCTACCACACTAGCTCTAAAAATCTTTTTTTTTTTTCTCCATTTCCCAAGTCTTCAGAGTATGGCTTTCCATAGAGTTCTGTGCTTCCATCTCTTCCATGTGGCAATCCTCTCCTGTTATCTAATTTTAGTTTTTTATTGTAGTTGTTGCTATTTAAACTCATTGCTTCTTCTTCTTGTTCTGCCTGTAGTCTTCTGAAATCAGGCTTTATTTTACTGCACTTGTTAGTGTTGGCAGACACTGGGGCATTTCTACAGCCTGTTGTTCAGCTCAGTGCAGAACCAGCTTTTCCTCAGTGATGCATAGAGAGGAGACTGACCTTGAAGAATGGGGAGCAGTGATTTTTGGTGGTTTAGTGGTAGAATTCTCACCTTTTTTGCAGAGACTCGAGTTAGATTCTGGCCAGTACACCTCATTCACAGCCACTGCTCATCTATCACTGGAGGCTTGAGAGTTGCTGTGATGCTGAACAGGTTTCAGTAGAGCTTCTAGACTACAAATGGACTAGGAAGATAGGCCTGGTGATCTACTTCCAAAAACCAGTCAATGAAAATCCTATGGATCACAATAGTCAGATCTGCAACTGATTATGGGGATGGTGCAAGACCAGGCAGCATTTTGTTCTATTGTATATGGGGTTGTCATGAGTCAGGGACCAACTCAACAGCAGCTAACAACCATGACAGTTGCTTAATTGCACTGCTATCTAAAAGAGGCAATGACATCTTCATACATACTTACTAGTGGGCAGCAGATGAAAGGCAGAGGAAGCATTCAGGGCCTTTGTTCCACTTGGGGCATTTGTAGGGAGCCATCGTAAATGAGAGCGACCTTTCCTGAGTCCAGTCTCTTTGTGAGTTTGAGGGACTTAGGTGGTTATGGCAGTAATTTTTATTGTGATTTTTATTATACAAAGAAATGGAATAAAGTTTGAAAGAACAGATGACCCAGTAGATAAAAACAACAATTACCGCTATGCCATCATCCAGAGATTCTTGTTCCAGCTTTGCCATAATTTTTCTCAAGTCCCTCAACCTCCCAGATCTTAGTTTCACAATAACATTGGGTTGTATATCCTTGTAGAAACTGTTCTATCATATGTACATAAATCAATTTCTGAAAAGATCATATTGTACAGCATGGAAAAATTTGTAGTGAAAAATTGTCATACTGTTAAGTATATATTTATGGCATTTTAAATGGCTACCTAATATTCCATCTTATGGGGATAACAGTATTTATTCAATTATTTCTACCGGAAATGTAGGTTGTTTCTGTTTCTCATTTTTATAAATAATGCTTCAGTGAACACCCCTGTAGCTAGAACTTCAAGCATATTCTTAATTATTTAGGATAAATTGCTAGAGATGAGATTGTTTGAACAAAGCATACACACACATTGAAATATTCTGAAATGTATCAGCAATACCTTTTAGTTGTATAAAGCCCATAAACTGATATATTGTCATGGAAATTACACTGAGTTTGTGGTGAAAAGACTTGGGCAGGACTCCTATTTCATTGCTTGCTAGCTCTATAATCTTGAACAAATCAGTCTCCCTGAGTCTCGATGGCCGCATCTGAAAAGTGGGACTAGCAGTGTTGTACGTAATGTTGCCATGAGTCAGAGCTGACTTAGTGGCAACTACCAACAACCTCAAAGGATGTTTATGCAGGTGAAGAGAGACGAGATATGGAGCAAGGATTTTGAAAATTGTAAAGTGATGAATAAAATATAAGGCATTCCTTTGTCCCTCTTTCAGAGTGGGACAGTGGTTGTCAGGTAGATAGTCCATCACATCTCATTGAATTACAACTCTTCTGAGAACATTTGATTATACTAATACCCCACCAAGAGCACACTGTGGATATGATGGCACTTCAGTGAGCATACCACTGGCCCTAGCCCTGGTCTGTCTGAAAGTTTGATTCCATACTTGTGTGTCTGTTTCTTTTCTGGCCCCAAAAAGTCTATGACTTAGGAAGTCTATTCTGCATGGTTACTGTATTTATTTATTTTTTGTCCTCTTGCTTTTTCAAGCTGGCTATTCACTCATTCCCCTGCTGATCTATTATGTTCTCTATGAGGTTGTCTTTATTGGTACTCATAGGTGGCACTTAGCACTCATATGGCACTTTTCATCTTGAAAACACTTTACAGACATTAGCTAATTAATTTTCACATCACAGCATGATAGGTAGGTAGGGAGCTAATCTAAGCATTTGAGCTACGGTGATGAAAGGTGTGTTACAAGTACAATAAATTATTTTTTATTATTCTTTGGAGGAGGAAGAGATGGTTATGTAATTTTTCCCAAACCACAGAAGGTATTTACATTATAGCTGAAATTTTAGTCTAGCTGGATAAAGTGACTTGAATCACAGGTCCTCCTATGGGTTCTGACATGGTTCCCTTGTGAAGACGGTCTTGTGGGTGTTGAACCAATCAGCTGGCTTCACTTTCCTCTCTGCAGGGGGAACAGCGTTATTGGCACTTGAGTCACTTTCTTTCCTTCTTTCCTTTCTGAATGATGCACTTATTGAAATGAACCTGATGAGAAGTTTGAAAATATTGCAGAGAGGCCTTGAAGTTCATGAGAGAGAAGGATGGGAGGCAGCAGGGGGCAGCATCCTATACAGGGCAAATACGGTTGGAGTGTAATTTGCTTTTGAACTCTAAGAGCCTTTTTTAATTGGTGAAATGATGATATTGTTCTTGCTTGGGCAGATGGGAAAGTAGTGAGGGTAAAAACTCCTTCGGTTGGCTTTCATGAACTGCACAATTAAGGATCTGAGCGTGGTGAGGGAAGGAAGAAACAGGAAAACCCAGAAAATATTGGCTCTGAATTGTGCCCTTTAGCCTCTGGGCCTCCACAAGACTTATAAGGATTATCCATCCACCCTCCAATCTTGAAGGTAACTATCAGAGTCTCCAAAATTGATTTCAGGATTGAGGGAATACTAGTAAACCTGTTCCTTGTGAAGAAAGAGGACTTGGTGAGGATTCTCCAGAATTCTCCTTCCGGAAAAACAAAACCAAGAAGCAAGAATGAGGTTCATTAATGGACCGTCCTCTAGCCACAAAGCACTCCTCTGTACTGAGGTGGTGAGTGGCAGTGAACCCACAGTCTTGCTTTCTTCAAATGCAATTGAAGGTAATGAAAGGGCCAAATCTTATAGAGACTACCTGATTCGGTTTCCTGTGTCCTAAAATGTGGTCAGGACTTGCAACAATAGTAATTTAGAGAATGAAATATTCAGACTGTGGGAGTTGGTAGGTGCTGGGGTTGGTTGAAAAGTGAAGTCAGAAAGAACAAGTCCTGATAGTTGATCCTTTTGCCAATAGCTCATCTATGATAGTCGGATTTCCTGGGTCTCTATAATTTCTCATGCCAGTGGGTGACAGTCTGAACACCTAAGCAGATGGCCTAAATAAGAGGAGAGATTTGACATTTAGCTGTTAATTTATTTTACGACGTGGGCTGCCATGTATTATACATGAAGTAAATAAAAGTGATGGACTAATTATGGAAACGTGCATAGCCTTCCGATTACTCTTGGCTTACATGTTTTATATGTCGAAGTATTCCAGTTATGAGGTAAAGATTTGTCACTGCAGCAAGCTTTTTTATTTGTGGAATTCCAACTTTATAGGTAGTATTGGTTGCTTTTGTTCGCAAGGTAAATGAACCTCCCAGGCTTTCCAACACAATTGGGATTTTTTTTTTTTTTCTGGTTGAATCATATTTTAGACTTACATTTTTGACAACCTGTTTCACAGTTGACCGGCCTTTCCCTCCCAATCTGGAATTCTGGTCCATTTTTCAAATAGTAGATCCACATTTGTTATCATAAAAGGGCAATATTGTCATTTTGAAAAGATCACTTCTGGTTAATTCAAGATCTGTAACTTGTTTTGGTCTATTAACTTTATCATATTTCTTTCAAGAACAAGTTGATTGGAAGAGGAGTGGATCAACACAGCAAAATGGTTTAACATTATCCAAGTATCTAGTTAAAAATTATATTTTAAAGAAGCCAAAACAACTAAGTTCTTTCGAGCTTGGATTAACAATAATATGAGGAACATTTGTAATGTTTGAAAACTATGTGATTGTTTTAATATTGTTTCTAAAGACTTCATGAAACTAAATTTTGTTTTGGACTTATGTTCTGTTTTATGCTAATTACATAGACAAGCGATATCCTTCTCAATTTTATAGAATTTGAGATTTTATTAACAGAGATTTTTTGTTTGTTTGCTTTTTAGTTTAAGATAATGAATGTCTCTAGTCCTAGAGCTCACCAATTTTATTTTAATCTTTTGCAAATAGTGAGCTTCATACAATGAAGCCTACTGGCTTTATTACAAATGAAAATGCTGTGCATTTTATGGTTCCAGCATTATATTCATAAATGCTTACATTAGTTTTATATGCTTATATCTAATTTCATTCCAAAAATCATCGGAGACACCTCATAAGAACACATAAACCAAAATAGAAATATCGTAAATGGGTAATAAATTAGGAACAGGGAACTAGAGAAAAAAAAAAAAAAAGTCAAAACTCGGGGAGGACTTTGGTAAAGAAGAATACACAGTTGCTAAAGATGTGCCATAAATTGGCTCTTCGTTTCTTGGTGAAAGGGAAACAGGATCAATTCTGTAACACAAATTATCTGGAACAAGTGTCCTTGTTCCTCAGTGTAAACAAAGTTGTTCTGTTACATAAGTTGTTTATATTACTACATTGCTATAATATTAGTATATTATTATACAATTTTTGAAATATCTCTCAATAGAAATTTTTTTTGTGTGTCAGCTTTGTTCCATTGCAAATCCCTATAAGCATGGTGGCTGAAAACAACAAACATTTATTATTATTATTATTATTATTTTTGATTTTTTGGGTTGCCTGGGTGTTTCTTTAGGTCTGGGACTAAATGGTCTAGGATGGCCTCACTGACAGCCTAGGGTATCAGCTAGGAATTCTGAGATGGCTGGGTGTTGTCTCTGTATACTCTCTCATCCTCAGTTATGTGAAAGAAGCTTTATTTTTTAAAAAGGCTCATGTAGTATGATTCACATGAAGTTCTAGAAAAGGCAAGTCTAATCTATGGTAGATAAAAATCAGAGCACTGTTACCGCTGGACATGGACTGGGAGAGGACAGCAGGGAACATCCTGAGGTGATGGTAATGTTCTGTGTAAGCATATATATGCCTTTGTCAACATCTGCAAGTGTACACTTTAGATTCGTGTTTCACTATATGTAAATTTTACATCAAAAGAGAAAAAACTGTAAACATATGCAACTAAAGATATGTGTATTGATATATTTAGGAGGAAGTCTACAGATGTGTGCAATTTACTTAGAAATATATCAGAAAAATTAAATGCATTGATGGGTGAGTAGAGGGATGGGTAGATGGATAGAGGGTGTAATAAAAAGAAAGTGTATTTCAATGTTAATGGTAGAAACTGAGTTGTGGGTATATAGATATTTACCAAAAAATTTTTCCAATTTTGTTATATGTTTGAAATTTTCATAAGAGAAAACATTTTAAGTTCACAGTTAGGTATGGGAAAGCCACAGAGCATTCAATCTGAGAACATGCTACCTCCAAGCTACTGGGGGAAGACTGTAGGTCATTAGGAGAAGGTGCACACACAGCCACTTCAGTGTGACGTGGGGTGAGGTCATTGCTGTGGCAGGGGCAGGCAGCAGAAAGCAGATAAGGCCAAGAGGTGCTTCTGCCAACTCATGATTTGTGTGTGAGGTGCTTGTCATGCAGAAATTTTTATGTGCTCCAGCACAGGGACATGGATGTTGAAGGTGCCATGAATGGCAGAGGTTTAGTGTCAGGCTGAAGAGAATGTCACAGGTGGCAATGAGAGTAGGAGCAAAAGGGCCAAGCAGTGGGTGTTAGCAAGAGATAAGGATCAGACAAACCTCAGGGGTCACCTATCCATTCATTCATTCAATGAATAGTTATTAAGCAGCTGCTATGTGCTGGAGAGTTCTCTAGGTGATGGGGATATAGCGGTGAGCAAAACATATTAGGTCCCTATGGTTGTAAAACTTACATTCTGCTGGGGAGAGATAGACAACAAATAAACAAGTAAATAGGGAATATGTCAGATGATGAGCA
This sequence comes from Loxodonta africana, assembly GCF_030014295.1. Taxonomy (NCBI): domain Eukaryota; kingdom Metazoa; phylum Chordata; class Mammalia; order Proboscidea; family Elephantidae; genus Loxodonta; species Loxodonta africana. The sequence continues at coordinate 34,139,896 of NC_087345.1, read as the reverse complement.
GTGTGATAGAGAAAATAGAGCAAGGAAAGGTGATAGGGAGGATTTAAATAGAGGGTTTAGTATTTTACAGAGGGTGGTCTGGGAAGGACACGAACATATAGTGACATTTAAGCAGAGATCTGAAGGAATTAAAAGGTAAGCCACATAGCTATCTTAGGTAAGAGTATTCCAGGGTAGGGGAGCAGCAAGTACAAAGATTCTGAGGTAGGAGCTAGCTTGCCACCTTTGTAGAAGAATTAGGAAGTTAGTTTGGCTTGAATCAGCAAGGGAGAAAATAGTAGCAGCCGAAGTCAGAGAGGTGGTGGGAAATGAGAGTACATTAGGGCATTGGCTTGTACTTTGAGTGAGATGGAAACACATTGGAGGGTTTTGAACAGAGATGTGAAGCATCACAAATGACATTTAAACTAGATCACACTAGCTATTGTGTGCTAAGCTACAGGGGGGAAGCGTGGGAGCAGGGAGGCCATTATGGAGACTTTGCCTTAATCCGGTGAGAAGTGATGGTGGCTTAACCAGGTGGGAGCAGTAGAGCTGAAAAGAATTGGTCAGGCTCTGGTTATATTTGAAGGCAGAGCCAATAGAATTTATTCACTAATGGAAGTAGGATCTGAGAGAAACAAGAGGGGTTGAGAGTGATTCAAAGGTTTCTGGCATGAGCACCAGGAACAATATATTCATGTTGTGGCAGGAGTATAGGAGAACACATTTGGGGGTGATAACCAGGAATTCAGGATTGAACATGCTGAGTTTAAGATGGATTTTAGATGTCTAAACAAAATTGTCAGGTAGGAAGTTGGACAAATGAGTCTGGAATTCAGGGGAGAGCTCTGGTCTGAAGATATTAATTTGAGAGTTGATGCGTATAGATGCCGTGAGGCTGGTAATATTACCTAGGGAGTAAGTGTAGGTAAAAAATAGAAGAGGACCAAGGACCTGAGGTCTGCAATGCTGAAAGGTCAGGAGATCAGGAGAAACTAACAGAAGAGAATGAGAAGGATTGGCTGGTAAGGAGAACTAGGAGAGAATGGTGGCCAGAAGCCAAATGAAGAAAGTGTTTGAAGGAAGAGGGAAGACTCAGTTATGTCAAATGCTGGTGATGCTCTAGGGAGCAGAGAGCAGCACTGTCCCACCACTCTGTAATACAGACCAGCAAGATTCCAGAGGACACAGTGTGGATCCAGGACTCCTGACATCTCTCTATAAGGTGACATACAACACTCTTTGTACTGCATTTGTCCAGTCACCATCCTGAGGGGGAGCATGGCAGAGAAATGAGATCCAAAACACTAAAACATAGCATCTAATAAAAGGGACTGCTTGCATTATTTTATTAGAATAACTTCTCAAAAGTTTCTACCCAGCAGGAAGAAGCTTATGAGTACGTAAATAAATACATAGTCTATATTTTCCTTACACATCGGAATGTGAGATTAGCAATTAGGTGACCTTACATCACTAATATTCACAATTTGAAGTATCTATTTTTAATACATTTGACTAAAATACAATTTGCATTTTTAAAAGCCTAATTAAGAGTATAGGCACAAGTTTAATACGTGTGCTGATTGTAAGGCAAAGGTGGGCCAAACATATATTGTATTTTTGCGCAGATAATGCCTATTTTCATAAGTGTGCTATGCTAATTTTTTCACAGCAACATTTTTTAAAAATTAGCATAGCACGCTTAAGAAAATATCTGGGAGAGGGGAGGGTATAGTTGGGAAAAAACATAGAACGTTTGAGCTATTTGTGTAAAAATACAATACACAACATACGTACAGTGCTGGACATGTTATAAATATTTATTGATTGAATAAAGCCAGTTGCATTGTTAAAGTTTTGTTTTTTTGCTCTTGACATTCCTATCTTCATGGATGAGGTAATACAGTTGCCTCTCTTTGTTGTCCTGGTTGCTTTCTTGGCAATGTAAGAACTGTGGCAAAGCTGTCAAATAACAAGAAAGGTGGATGATAATACATACATGCATATATATATACATACAGATAAGAAATAACTAGGTATTAAGAAAAGGTATACATGTAGTCAATTAGATTGAGTGATATAAATTAAAAGGTATTTATACTAAATCCTATGGGGATGGCAATAGGAGAAACCTACAGTAATTTAGGACATGTTCTTATCTTCTGGGCATTATTAACTCAGTTGGAAAGACCAATATATATGTATCTATGAACAAATCTGTCTTGGAAGAAGTACAGCTAGAATGTTCCTTAGAAGCGAGGATGGCGAGACTTCATCTCACATACTTTGGAAGTGTTGTTAGGAGTGATCAATCCCTAGAGAAAGACACCATGCTTAGCAAAGTAGAAGACCCTCAATGAAATGGGTTGACACAGTGACTGCAACAATGGGCTCAAACATAGCAAAGACTGTGAGGATGACACAAGACCGGGCAGTGTTTCATTCTGTTGTATATAGGGTTGGTATGAGTTGCAATTGACTTGATGAGACCTAAAAACAATACCCCCCCCATATGTCTGTCAGTTTGTCATACTGTGGGGGCTTGTGTGTTGCTGTGAAGCTAGATGCTATGCCACCGGAATTCAGATACCATCAGGGTCACCCATGGCAGACAGGTTTCCGTTGAGCTTCCAGACTAAGATAGACTAGGAAGAAGGACCCAGCAATCTACTTCCGAAAAGAATTAGCCAGTGAAAACCTTATGAATAGCAGTGAAACACTGATATATTGTCAGAAGATGAGCCCCTCAGGTTGGAAAGCACTGAAAAGATGAGTTGGGAAGAGCTGATTCCTCAAAGCAGACTTGACCTTAATGACGTGGATGGAGTGAAGCTTTTGGAACCTTCATTTGCTGATATGGCAAGACTCAAAATGAGAAGAAACAGTTACAAACATCCTTTAATAATAGGAACCTGGAATGTATGAAGTATGAATCTAGGAAAATTGGAAATCATCAAAAATGAAATGGAGTACATAAACATCGATATCCAAGGCATTAGTGAGCTGAAATGGACTGGTATTGTCCATTTTGAATCAGATAATCATATGGTCTACTATGCCAAGAGTGACAACTTGAAGAGGAATGGTGTTGCATGCATCTTCCAAAAGAACACTTCAGGATCTATCCTGAAGTACAGTGCTGTCAGTGATAGGATAATATCCATACGCCTACAAGGAAGACCAGTTACTACGACTAGTATTCAAATTTATACACCAACCTCTAAGGCCAAAAATGAAGAAATTGAAGATTTTTACCATCTTCTTCAGTCTGAAATTGATCGAACATGCAATCAGGATGCATTGATAATTGATGGTGATTGGAATGTGAAAGTTAGAAACAAAGAAGATTGGCAGCTGGAAAATATGGCCTTGTTGATAGAAACGATGCCAGAGATCCTATGACTGAATGTTGCAAGATCGACGACTTCTTCATTGCAAATACCATTTTTCACCAACATAAATGGCAACTATACACATGCACCTCACCAGATGGAATACACAGGAATCAGATCAACCACATCTGTGGAAAGAGATGATGGAAAAGCTAAATATCATCAGTCGGAACAAGACCGGGGCTGACTGTGCATCAGACCATCAGTTGCTCCTATGCAAGTTCAAATTGAAACTGAAGAAAATTAGAACAAGTTGACAGGAGCCAAAGTACGACCTTGAGCATATCCCAGCTGAATTTAGAGACCATCTCAAGAACAGATTTGACAGGTTGAACATTAATGACCAAAGACCAGAGGAGTTGTGGAATGACATCAAGGATATCACCATACATGAAGAAAGCAAGAGGTGGTTAAAAAAAAGGAAAGAAAGAAAAGACCAAAATGGATGTCAGAAGAGACTCTGAAACTTGCTCTTGAATATCGAGTAGCTAAAGCTAAAGGAGGAAACCCTGGTGGCATAGTGGTTAACTGCTTCAGCTGTTAACCAAGAGTTTGGCAGTTCAAATCCGCCAGGCACTCTTTGGAAACTCTATGAGGCAGTTCTACTCTGTCATACAGGTTCGCTATGAGTCAGAATCAACTCGATGGCAGTGGTTTGGTTTTTTAAAGCTAAAAGAAGCAGTGATGAAGTAAAAGAACTGAACAGAAGATTTCAAAGGACAGCTCCAGAAGAAAAAGTAAAGGATTATAATGACATGTGCAAAGAGCTGGAGATAGAAAACCAAAAGGGAAGAATACTCTTGGCAATTCTCAAGGCAAAAGAACTGAAGAAAAATTCAAGCCTCGGCTTGCAATAGTGAAGGATTCTCTGAGGGAAGTATTAAACAATGCAGGAAGCATCAAAAGAAGATGGAAGGAGTACACAGAGTCATTATACCAAAAAAAATTTGTCAACGTTCAACCTTTCAAGAGGTAACATATGATCAAGAACCAATGGTACTGAAGGAAGAAGTCCAAGCTGTACTGAAGGCATTAGCAAAAAACAAGGCTTCAGGAATGGATGGAATATCAATTGAGATGTTTCAACACACAGATGCAGTGCTGGAAGTGCTCACTCATCTATGCCAAGAAATTTGGAAGACAGCTACCTGGCCAACTGACTGGAAGAGATCCATATTTATGCATATTCCCAAGAAAAGTGATCCAAAAGAATGTGGAAATTATTGAATGATATTTAATATCACACACAAGTAAAATTTTGCTGAAGATCATTCAAAAGTGGGTGCAGCAGTGTATCGACAGAACTGCCAGAAATTCAGGCTGGATTGAGAAGACGTGGAACTAGGGATATCATTGCCAATGTCAGATGAAATCTAGCTGAAAGCAGAGAATACCAGAAAGATGTTTATCTCTGTTTTATTGACTATGCAAAGACATTCAACTGTGTGGATCATAACAAATTATGGATAACATTGCAAAGAATGGGAATTCCAGAACACTTAATTGTGCTCATGAGGAACCTGTACATAGATCAAGAGGCAGTTTTTGAACAGAACAAGGGGATACTGCGTGGTTAAAAGTCAGGAAAGGTGTGTGCCAGGGTTGTATCCTTACACCATATCTATTCAATCTGTATGCTAAGCAAATAATCTGAGAAACTGGGCTCTGTGAAAAAGAACAGAGCATCAAGATTGGAGGAAGACTCATTAACGACCTGCGTTATTCAGATGACACAACCTTGCTTCCTGAAAGTGAAGAGGACTTGAAGCACTTACTAAAGAAGATCAAAGACCACAGCCTTCAGTGTGTAGTACACCTCAACATAAAGAAAACAAAAATCCTCACGAGAGGACCATTAAGCAACAACACAATAAATAAAAGATTGAAATTTTACTTGGATCCACAATCAACACCCATGGAAGCAGCAGTCAAGAAATCAAAAGACTCATTGCACTGGGCAAAAGTGCTGCCAAAGACCTCTTTAAAGTGTTCAAAAGCAAAGACGTCACCTTGAAGACTAAGGTGAGCCTGACCCAAACCATGGTATTTTCAGTCGCATCATATGCACATGAAAGCTGGACAATGAATAAGGAAGACGGAAGAAGAAATGATGCCTTTGAATTGTGGTGCTGGTGAAGAATATTTGATATGCCATGGATTGCCAAAAGAATGAACAAATCTGTCTTAGAAGAAGTACAACCAGAATGCTCCCTGGAAACAAGAATGGTGACGCTAAGTCTTACATACTTTGGACATGTTGTCAGGAGGGATCAGTCCCCAGAGAAGGACATCATGCTTGGCAAAGTAGAGGATCAGTGAAAAAGAGGAGAACCCTCAACGAGATGGATTGACACAGTGGCTGCAACAATGGGCTCAAGCATAACAATGATTGTAAGCATGGGGCAGGACCTGGCAGCATTTTGTTCTGTAAAAACATAGGGTCGCTATGAGTCGAAACCAACTCAATGGCACCTAACAACAACAACAATAACAGTAATCTATACGAAAAATAACTGGGGACACATGTATTCAGAATTAGACTGGGTGTTATTAAGTATAGATTCTATAGGAATTCAGAGGATATTCAGTAGAAATAAATTGGGGTGTGTGCTCCTTGTTGATTTTTTTGCCTTTCATGTTTCAATTCATCCTTTTTGCCTAGTGTGTGAAAATGGATCTGGGACTTCAAAAAATTTTTCTCTTTCCAGCGAGGACAATGTTATGCTTTATCCAATGGGGGCAATGGAGAGAAATTACAGGCTGAAAGGGTTTTGCTTCTTGATTCCTCTGTGGTTATTGCTTGGCATGTTCTTGCAGGGCATGCTGCTTCTCTGGTACCTGGCTCCTGCAGTATGTGTGGCTTCCCCAAAGTGAGACTCCACCATTCACAACATCCAGCAGTTTCCCTCAGCATTCCGCTTCAGATTGCTTGTTGCAGATTGCCTCTGTGAGGCATCTCCTGGTGAACAGTTTTCCTCAACACCCTAAAGGCTAGATTTCCAGCAAGTTCCACTGGCATTACGTTGCTCTGCCATTCAGTGGGCTCTGTCTCAGACTTAGGGATAGTGATTATCCCTTATGAATGCTATTTTTGTATTCTTTGGAATTCTCTCTACTTCTTATTAGCCAATCCTTTGTTATTCCAATACCATATCACAGTTAATAATTCTTCATATTAATCTTCCCTTGTTAAAATTACCGAATAGTTTCTGCCTCCTAGACCCAGACTGATACAGGTATAGTTTTGTTTTCCCAAACTCATAATGATTTCCCCAGGGGCTGTGTCTGGGCTACAGACCCCATACCCGTTCTTACTTCACTCCAACCATTGGATTAAGTGTGGACTGTCTGCCATGCTTCTCAACTTTCTGGTGATTGGTTTATAGCGCAGGTCCTAGATAAAAGCTGACTAGAGTCCTTCCTTGGGTTTTTTAAAACTTCAGCTGGGGTTATAGAAATATTCTGTATCATAGTTGTAGTATCATTATCTGGGGAGCCCTGGTGGTGCAGTGGGTGAGAGCTCAACTGATAACCAAAAGATCAGCAGTTCACATCCACCAGGTGCTCCTTGGAAACCCTGTGGGGCAGTTCTAGTCTGCCTGGTGGCATAGTGGTTAAGTGCTATGGCTGCTAACCAAAGGGTCAGCAGTTTGAATCCGCCAGGCGCTCCTTGGAAACTCCATGGGGCAGTTCTACTCTGTCTATAGGGTCACTATGAGTCGGAATTGACTCGACAGCACTGAGATATAGGGTTGTTATGAATCAGAATCGATTCGATAGCAAGGGGTTTAGTTTGGATAGTTATCTGGGTGCATAAATCATTGAAACGTATGCTTAAGATGGCTGCATTTTATTGTACATGAAGTATATCTCAATGTTGTTGCTATTTGTTGCCATTGAGTTGGCTCCAATCCATGGCGACCTTATGCATAACAGAACCAGATGTTTCCCAGTCCTGCACAATCTCCATGATCTTTGATATATTCAGCCCATTGTTGATGCTATTGTGTCAATCCATCTCAGTGAGGGTTTTACTGCATTTTTCTGACCCTCTACTTTACCAACCATAATGCCTTCAATAAAGGTGATTTAAAAAACACTGTGCTCTGTAGTGAAGCTAACAACATAAACCCAGAGTTGCCTAGATCCTTGGTTCTAGCCTTGTGGGAATTGCCAGCCTGAGAGAAGGAATCCGGTACACAGAGGTAGAAAAGGGAAACAAGGAGAGGGAGCATCTGCAGGTATCAGTCCTTGTTCCATTTGTTTTCAGGGCTTTCTTCTGTGCTTCAGGAGCAAAAAAATTCTCCATTTTTGCTTAAAAGAGTTCAATTTAAGTGTCTGTAATTGTAAACCAAATATCTAATACAGAAAGAAAAGGTCATTGTAGGCTGAGCTATTTAAGGTGGGAGGATTTTACTTCAGAGATGAGAGTGAGCTAGATATTGTAAACTGCACAGAGAAGAGGGAGACAAACATTCTAGGTGACACTGCAATGAAAACACAGGGGAGAACTGGATATATATGGCATTTGTGGAGATAGCTAGGCCCACAGAGTACAGCAGTTCAGAAGAAGGACTTTGAAATCAGATGGATTTAGGGTTGAATCTTAGTTTTGCTGTTTGCAAGCTAGTGTCCTGGGATAAGAGAACCAAGATCTCTGAGCTTGTTGTTGAAAGTTTTAAATGAGATTAAATATTTAAAACATCACAGTAACTGGCACAATAATAGACATGACAGTAAAAATAATAGTAGTAGTTATTTGTGCTCATGATTATTACAAAATAATTCAGGGATCCTCAAAAAGAACACAATTATTTAATTCTAAGTTAATAATTGGTATAATTGACACCAATCCCTAGAAAGTCTAAGAGTAATCATTAAGCAAATTTCCATTACTTACGAAAGAAGCAGGTGATTCCTAAGAGTCAGCAAGGGTTCACCAAGAACAGGTCATGCTAAATAAACTTCTTATCCATTTTTTAAATTTTCAGAAGACACAGAGAATGGGGGTGTGAAATTGACTCGATGGCAACGGGTTTTTTCGGGTCCGTTTTAGAAAAGCGCTGCGTAAATTTACTATATAACCTAGTTTGGATGCTTTTAACCAAGGGTCCTGTTTTTTCAGAGTATTTGAGATTTTTCATCAACTATGTCCAATTTTTAGAAAGACTTTCTCATGTTGTTCTGAAATTTCTATATTTGTGTCCAATTCTGCCCTTTGGAAGTGTACAAAATAAGACCAGTTCTTCTTCCTTGCAGATCCCTCTGATGTCTTCCTTTTTCTCCTTCTCGGTTATATCAACCTTCAGTTCCTCACATTGCTCTTCACTGAAAATAATTTCTAAGCATGTCTGGCTGTCCTTCTCTTCTGTGCTTTATTTGTCTGTGCTCCCCTCCCCCCACCCCATCCCACCCCTGGCCAAAATGCAGAAATGTGGCACCGCTTAGAATCGGTCATGATACTTTCGATATTTTCAGATCCATGGAGATTACAGAAGGACTGCCACCTGGCATGCATTAATATTTTTTATCTTTTGATTTAATGCTATTAAAATTTTAAAGAGGCTGTGTCACGTTGTTGACTCATTTTGAACTTGGGAAGAACAAAATTCAATTGTACCATTTAAAATACGCTTTTCAACTGTGGCCCACCTCTCTAAATCTTTAGCTGTGCTATAGCTATTGATTTTTTTTTTTTTTAATCTGAGATGTAGGATTTTACCATTATCCTCCTTGTTAGTTTCAGCACAACAACTCAACCTGTCAAAATCTTGATCCTGTCGTCTGTCATGTTAGTTATCCCTCCCAGCTTCATTTCATCCCCAAATTGGATTTGCATGATCCTACATCATCAGACACTGACAGAAGCATTGAATAGGACAGAAGCAAGTGTGGAGCCCTGAAGCATATCATAAAGACTTTCTTCTACACTGACACAGTGTTATTAATTGGCACTCTTTCAGTAAAGTGTTTGAACACCTAAAACTTTTCCTATTTGCACTCTGGTCATCTTCCGATATGGATATCAAGAAAAACTTTGTTGTGGTGGGAAGACCCTTCACAAAGGTGCCCTGCTGAGGGAGTGCGTGGGTGCTGAATTTTAGGCAGTGTACCACTCACCAATCCTTGTGCCCTGAAGTAAGGCTGCATCTACTTGCAGAAGGGCCATACCTAAACTGAAACCAGTTGCCATCAAGTGACTCCCACTCATGGTGAACCCATGTGTGTCAGAATAGAACTGTGCTCCGTAAGATTTTCAGTGGATGGTTTTTCAGAATTAGATTGTCAGGCATTTCCTCTGAGGTGCCTCTGGGTGGACTAGAACATACAGCTTTTTGGTTAACAGCAAACACGTTAACCATTTGCACCACCTAGGGACTCCAGTTAGTGCATATAGTCTGTTAATTAACCCATGTGTCCATGCGACTTTGTCATCCCAGAGGAGGCCCCATTTCCTAATTTGCACAAAACTTTAGTATAGGTAAGCTATGATCTTACCCTTGACTTCTAATTCTGGCTCATGTTCTAACTAGCTAAATGCCTGTGGGCTAAGTCATTCATGGGCTTTGAGAAGTTAATTTTTCTCATCTGTATAATGGGCATTATGTGCCTGAGTGTGAGGCTTAGATGAAAGGATTAGCATGTATAAAATGTCTGCCTGGCCTGTGAATGGCACGCAGTTACATAGGAAATGGTAGCCAGGATGCTGATATAGTACTGCATCCCTGATCTACAACCTGGCATTCCCTCCAGAAGTGACCTCTCAGCAGGTATTCCCTGTTTCCCTGGCCTAATTATGGGTTCCATGTTGAAACATTGTCTGATCTGGCTGATCCAAGGGCTCCATTCCAAACATTTGAAAAACAAGAGATTCAGATATTGAAATTCCTTGTTTGGCTTAGACAAAGAGTGTCAGAGTTGAGGGACAATGAGACAGGCCCATGAGTTCCTATTGCCCAGAGCATGCAGCTGGCAAGTCTAATTTTAAGTCCTTGCTGAAGTCCCTTCTGACACTCATAAATGCAGAATGTCCTATTTTATTGTAACAGTGAGTTCTAGAGAGACACCAAACAGATGACAGCCACACAGCCTGTCACAGATAATGCTTGTAAATAAATCAATATGTGGTATAAAGAAATGCAGGGTGGATAACAAACAAGACTTTCTTAATTAAAAGGACTTGGCTATCTTAAAATAGCAAAGCATCCATTGACTTTGTAGAGAAGGAACACTTGTAATCAAGCCTTTAATCTCTGCTGATAATTCCATGGCAGCCTAAACACCTCAAATATAAAATGTTTTTAGTTTGACCTCCCCCTCCCCCACCGAAAAAGGGATAACACATTGTATAAGCTAATTGTAAATGGTTAGAGAATAAGACAGCATCTTAAATGGCTTGATTTTTATGAAAGCTACAATTTGAAAAGCAGCTGAAACTGTGATTCCTCTACAGAGGGTGTCCCTATTCCAATAGACTCTGTTCTAGATTAATTTTGAAATTTCCTAATAGCATGCCATTATCCTCACTGTCTTTTCTTCTGATCCCTTCTCTGCTTCTCTACAGAAAAACAGGATTGGCAGTAACAATGGTATATGCACACACCTGGCAGAGGAAAAACTAAAGGCTGGTAAAAGGCTCAAGTATGTTTTCTTTCCAGTAATTTCTACCCCCTGGCCTTTCCCCACCGACTCTGAAGTCAGTTTTTCCTCTGTGTACTGGAAGGGAGGAAGGGAGGAAGGGAGGGAGGGAGGAAGGAGGAAGGAAAGAGGAAGGAAGGGAGGGAGGGAGGGAGGGAGGGAGGGAGGAAGGAAGGGAGGAAGGAAGGAAGGAAGGAAGGAAGGAAAGAAGAAGCAAAGAAATCAGTAATATTGTGAAACAGTGGGAGCAAAAGAGAGAGATCTTACTGCCTTCTTGGCTTTCCTGCTTGTATCCATTGTGTCTAACTGATGCTGTGATAACTTATCAAGACTAGAAAGAATTCTGTGTTTTGGATGAAATTTCTGTTCCTGTTTTCTTAAAGGGCTCACAGTTCTTGAAGCCCTTCATTGACTCAATTCCCTATAAACCATAAATAATAGAATCCCAGCCTAGAAAAAGCTTTCAAGTTTGTCTAGTTCATTTTGTAGAGAAAAGGACGAAGGCCTTGTAAAGTGTGACTCAGCCAAGGTCATTCTTCCAGCTGTGGAAATCAGGGCTTTTGTCACTGCTATCTGCAATTATCTGCAAAGTGTCTGCAAACTGCTCATTTAGTTAAGAAGGAAAGCCTTTCCTTTTATCTCTAATTGATGATATTTGAGTTTTCCGGAAAATACGGCCAAATACATTAATTTTTCTCATGCTTTTCCAGGAGGCTGAGGAAATAGGCAATCATATTAACTTTGAATACCCTGGCTTAGCATGAGTGGGAATTGACTTGATGACAACAGGTTTTGGCCTAGCATAAAAGGTTGTCCACTCACATCATCCTCTCCAACCTTATCAGGGCTCATACTTCAGCAAAGCTAATGCACCCACTGTCCCTTATACATGGCTGGTACTACTTTTGCATCTTTGCGCATGCCGTACCTCTGTCTGAGAAAGTCACTTAATGACTTTGAACATTGGTACACCGCATTACCAAGCAGGGGTATTAAAAAACCATACCATTGTCATCAGTTCCTTCTGGGGCTAGAGGGAATATTTAATTATGTTATCCAGGGAGTATCATGGTTTATCAGTCAAGGATTAGACAGAAAAACAGAAATCATTCTAGATATCTCAAGTAGGAACGGCTTTAAAATAGAGGATTGTGTATCTATAAAACTATTGGAAGGTCTGGGCCTGAAAAGTCAGGGTTAGCTCTGCTTTCAGGTTCCTGTTGCCTTTCAGAGATTGGAGGTTGTAGGACCCACAGGATAACCAACACAGCCTGGAGCACTGAATTAGATGATTTTCAGAGCCCAGTGTAAAACCTTTCACCCTCTGGCTGAAGCCCATGCATTTGCCTCTCCTCTGCCAGAAAAGCAACAATATCATTTTGTCTCTCCTCTGCTTTCTACATATTAGGGAAATTGTTTTTATTGGTGCAATCTAGTCTGGAAGCCTACTGGCAAGGGATTCTGGGAAATGTAGTTTCCAGACTTTTAGCCCATGAGATACAGGGGAAAATACAGAGAACAGAATAGTGCCAAATTGTCAACGGAAGATCTGTCATAGATGGTGTCCGTGTTCATTTGTGGAAAGGAAAATCCTCTACTAGGTTACATTACCATTTTAAGTAGGCAGTGCCTTTTTTTCATCAAAAGGCATTTAAACCTTCTCTTCACCAGAGCCAGCAAAAGAATACTGCCTGTAGAGATAATAAAGCTACCAAAGACATGGCAAATACAGATGCTCTCTAAAGACACTAAGGCCTACAGTTAATCTCAGGTTAATAATCTAGATCAGAGGCCAAGAAACTTTTTTCTTTTAAATAAAGAGCCAGATAGTAAATATTTCAGACTTTGCAAGGCATGAGTCTCTGTCACAACTACTGAAAGCTGCTGTTTTGTAGTGCTAAAGCAGCCATAAACAACTTGCAAACAAATAAGAGTGGTTGTGATCCAATAAAACTTTATTTCCAAGAACAGGTGATGGGCCAGGTTTGGCCTGTACACCATAGTTTTTTGACCCATGATCTAGATCAATAATAAGCAGCAAACAAACAAACATTTCGGCCACTAGTAGAGCTGTCTGGGACAATGACAATAACAATGCAGGAGATAAGGAAGAAGGTCCAGATTAAGTAAGAATTATATGCTTAGCTGTTTTGCTTAAGAGAGTGGAGATGGGGTCTGTACCTACACTTTGGTGAGGAAGAACCAGAGACTGATAACAAAGTCTATATGATCCTTTGTAGTTGCTTGTATATATGGCACCTGGTACATAATTCTCATTATAAAGTGTGAGTTTAGGCCTTTTCAACAATACTCCCCCCCCATTATTTTTTTGCCCCATTATCAACAATCCCTCAATTGCAACTGATGAAAACCCAATCCAAACTGCTTTAAGCAAAAAGGGGGATGCATTGACTTGACTCTTGTAATTGAAAACACCAGGGTTATTACTGACCTGCAAAGTTGCCTAGAAGTGTTCATGCAGTAACATTAGAATTCAGTCTCTCTCCATTGCTCAGCTCTGCTTTTCTGTCTTGGCTTCATTCTGACTTGGTCAGACTTTCTCCTCAGAGTGATACACTTATGACCTGCCTGCCTTGCAAACCCAATGGGAAGAGAGTGGCACCTTCCTCATAGTTCTAGCAAAATCCCAGGCCTAACTCCAGTTGGCCTGAACGGGGTCTTGGGCCCAATATAAAACCAATTGTTCTGGCAAGGAGAAAGGAAAATGCTGATTGGCCAAGCCTAGGTTATATGCCCCATTGTGGTTGGGATTGCCCATTTTAGCCACAGGGACTGAAAACAGGGGAGGAAGTATCCTTCCTAATAGGAAAGTTGGAATGTTCTTATCAGATCATACTGAAATGAAGCCTGGGCAAGTAAAACCACAAGAGTCTACTAGTCAAGTTGGACTTGTTTTCATAAAGTTCCAAATTGCTCTACGCACGATTGAACACAAATACTTGAGCAAGGTGGACATACAGTTTGGGACCTAAGTCCCTCTGAGTAATGGTGCTATCTCAGTTGTAGGCATGTAGTTGGTGTGAGGTAGATCAGTAAATAAGGTTGAACAACAAAATGGAACTTATTTAATTAGGATAAGTACCGTGAACCTTCTTGGGATAAAATTTTGTGAAGATTCTTGGATGAGATGGAGACCATTTTCCTTTCTAAACCAGAACCATTTGTTTTGTTTGTCTCTAGTTTCCATGAAGGCAGTTAATGAGAGAGAAAGAAACACAAAGGCACAAAGACCGCAGCTTCCTTTCTGGAAGGCTGAGGTACTTGACTCTACCTTTCCTTTACTTTATTCACTGAAATGTATAAAGACTTTGAAGCTTTTAAAAGCAACAAGCATATAGATTTCATTTTATCAGGTTGAAGAGATGTAAATTTCATCATGCCTGAAACAGACCCTACCCTACCAACTGTGGATATGCAATTTAGGCGTGGCCACAAGTACCTCGGTGCGAGCAGGCACTGACCTTTTAGATTAGTGCCTAAGCCTTCATTAAGAAGAGCATCCAGAATGACAGCCATGCCTCTGAGGAAGCCCAGCATTCCACACTGGTAGCCCAAGCAGTGAAAATTGACTTGGCGTGGGATTCTCCTCTCCTGGGCCCCCATGCTGGGAGCCAGGAGCATAAGACAGCATGTTGGCAGATTCCAATCACTTAGGAGCTTTCCTTTATGACGCTGCTTTGTAAGAATGCATCTAGTTAAATTCACAGGGTCATTGACTGTGGCTTTCAAAACACGAGGTTTTATGAAGGAATGCGGACCTGGAATCCAAGGTTCAGAGCCCAGACCTTCAAACGGATTAATCGCCATGGGGAGCATCATAAGAGTTTTCCAACTTTGGCTTCGTCCTGTGCCCTAGCAACCATGGGGCCCCTGTTCAGCAGACCCAGGTTTCCACTATGGTCTATTGGACAGAGCACTGGGCGAGAAGCCAAGAACTGGGACAGTCTCATTTCAGCTCTCCAACTGGCTTCCCGTGTGCCCCCTTGAGCAGGTTCTTAACTGCTCTGTCTGCGTTTCCAGCTTATTGAGTTAAGAGGAAAACAATAATGCAATAATACCCAAAGATGCAGAGTTCCAGGGTAGGGGGTGGAGGTGGAGTGTGTGTGTGTGTGTGTCTTGTGGGGTGTGTCTGGTAGGCAAGTGAATCATTTACAATGGAGAAAGCATACTGCTCTGTCTAGTGGATAAGACAAGTGACTACAGCTCCTACACTCGCCTTCTGATAAGATAAAGAAAAAGAGAGATGGGGAGACAAGAGATAAATAGGACTGAGGAATAAATGAATAATTGACCATCTATCCTGTGAGCTTACTATAACCTTCCTTAAGAAGTTTTTGGAGCCCCGTATTTAAATTAAAAACCATATTTTTCCAAATTACAATTTAAAATAATAGTTTCCTCCAGCGTGGAAGACATGGAAAGTTCTAAATAAATGCTTGTCAAATCAATAAACTCATTGAAAATGTTAGCTAGAAAGCATCCTTAATTATTGGGTAGATTATTAATTACCAAGCAAGGTAACCTGTGGGAATTCCTGGGGCTTAATAATGATTGCTAGCATTTTTTGACTGCTTACTATGTTCTGAACAGGGGTCCTCACACGTTGGTGTTGGTTGTCACATTTCCTCCTAAAAATAGCCTCATAATGTAGAGTGTTTTTTACCATCCCCATTTTAAAGATTGGGAAACTAACCCAGATGCATTGCATTGGGGCAAATCTGCTGCAAAAGACCTCTTTAAAATGTTAAAAAAGCAAAGATGTCACTTTAAAGACTAAGGCGTGCCTGACCCAAGACATGGTGTTTTTAATATCCTCGTGTGCATGTAAAAGCTAGACGATGAGTAAGGAAGACCAAAGAAGAATTGACACTTCTGAATTGTGGTGTTGGCAAAGAATATTGAATATACCATGGATTGCCAGAAGAATGAACAAATCTGACTTGGAAGAAATACAGCAGGAATGTTCCTTGGAAGTGAGAACGATGAGACTTCATCTCACATACTTTGAACATGTTATCAGGAGGGACCAGTCCCTGGAGAAGGGCATCATGCTTGGTAAAGTAGAGGGTCAGTGAAAAAGAGGAAGATCCACAGTGAAATGGATTGACACAATGGCTGCAACAATGAGCTCAAGCATAACAATGATTGTGAGGATGGCGCAGGACAGGGCAGCCTTTCGTTCTGTTATGCGTACGGTTGCTATGAGTTGGAACTGACTCCACGGCACATAGCAACAACATTTTACAGATTGGGAAACTAACTTAGACTGACAGGAGTTAAATAAGTTTCCATGAAGTCGTGGAGCTGGAATTTGAACCCAAGCAGTTCGCCTTGATTCCAGAGTCTATATACTAACCTTCTCTACTACTGGTGATTGCCTTGTCTACCTAGAACTGTCACACAAGACCAGGAAGACCTGAAGTTGAAGGCACCACCCAGAAAAAAGTGCTGGTCCTGGGTAGGGTTGCAAATAAAAGAAATAAAATGAAAATATAGGATGCTCAGTTCGATTTGAATTTCAGATAAACAAGAAATATTTTTTCTATAAATATGTCCCATGCAATGTTTGCAACATAGTTATACTAAAAAATTATTTGTTGTTTGTTTATCTGAATTCAAATTGAAATAGGGGTCCTATATTTTATCTTACAACTCTGTTCCTGGGAGATATGGCGACAGTGGAAGAGAAAGTCCATTCCATAAATCTTGGTCAGCCTGGATTCTCAAAAAGAAGGGCCAGCAAACTGAGTCCCTCTCCACAACTTACCACTCAGTCTCTACCATCCACCCACGTCAGCACCAAAGCTACTTATGCTCTTGTAGTGAATATAGGTTGACTGAGCATGAGGGGCGTGGGTAATGGTAGAGAAAACCATCCTTGTATAAAGGGGCCATTGTACTTGTGGGAGGAGTTCAGATGCAATTTCTGCCCAGAGAGTAATAAGAACTGTAGGTCTTTACCCTGCAGCTGCCTGTGACTCAGAGATGTGTTTTGTTTGGCTCATTTATTACCATTGATGCCATGCCTTTTGTTCACCAAAGTCTCTACCTATCTAATTCTTTATACTTGGCCCTTGGCCTGTTTCACTCATTTATGTTATCTGCCTGCACCCTCTCCCCAGCCATTGAGTTGATAACCCCTTTTAGAAAGACAGCTCCGCAGAAGATAACCAGAATTTAATTTCAATTCTAAAACTGCATTGGATTAGATGGCATAATTTAGGCAAATACATGCAAGTTATAATACAGTTTATGCGAATTCCCAATGATCCCTCTATTTCAGATGCATGGTGATGGCCATTGTTAAAATCCTAGTGAAGCCCGCAGGTAGAGAGTGCATGTGGGCAATTGTGTAGTGGATTGAGTTGGGTTCTCTGAGCCTTGAAAGGGCAAATGGTATAAGCATTATTAGGGGCTAACATGAAAAGAAAGGCCCAAGGGGCTGGATGGGGAGCATCTTTGGTTTAGAAGCAGTGAGCCACGTAATCTCTGATTTTTAATCAACCCAGGACGAGATATATGAATACCTGTTTTCTGTGAATACAATATATCCTGTTTATGAGAATCTCTTTCTCTAAAAAAAAACAGAGAAGACCTGCCATCTATTTAAAGGAAGAAAAATGTATCTTGTAATTTAATTTTGCCTTTTCTGGTATAAACCAGACTATGAATTTGAAAGACTTCAACTTTAATAGTGGACCCATGTTCTGAACAGAACTATGCTATAAACTGCTGATTGAGATCTGCTCAACTGAAAAAAAAAAGTTGTTGAGGGTTTTAAAAAATGATGTTAATAAATCATGTTCACACTGTTGATTAACCAGCAAATTTTTTGTTTTGACCTCATTGTTATATGAGTGTAAATGGATTAAATAATATCATAATCATGGAAATGATTGGAAAACTGAAACGTGAAAAGGTGTTGGTGGAACCATTAAGGTTCTTGAACTTCCTTTGTCTTTGCTCAAAACTCAACTTCTGTTTTATAAATGATCTGTCCCATGTTTGAAGAGACTGGTTTCTACCAATGAATAGTAACATTTGAACTGGGAGAAAATGCATCTTGGATTATTTTCCTGTTTGTAGCCTTGAGAAAGATCAGTGTTCAGGGGCGATAGGAGGTATTGGATATAAGAGTATAAATGCCAAAGCCTGTTATGTATTTAAATCTCGCTGGTGACAATTTATCTTTATGTTCCTTTTATCTTCACCCAAACCATTAGGTAATCAAGTTTAGACTATTCATATATGCATTTTCAATATTTATCTTCAGACCATTTAAACCAAGGTGCATTTCCATGATTAAAAGTGGCCCAATAAGAAGAGTTGTAAAGAATGAGTATAAAAGGAAAAAATTGGAGAGATAAGCTAAACAAACAAAACCAATTAGAAAACAGGTTTCACAAAGAGATGAAAATATGTGTAATTTTGTGGAAGAAATAGATAATGTTAGTTAAAGGTTTATAAAGTGCTTGGGGGAAAATGAGAGTCAGCCATTTAAATGTAAGGCAAAGATGAACTAGTAATCAGTGAAGCTGATGGAGTGGGGGAATAAATTAGTTGAGATTCAAGGTTATAAATAGGTTTTCAATAGTATTTTGAGCCAGAATGTCAGAAGACCAATATGGGTGAATTACAGAAATCAAGATGGGAGGTGATAAATAAACTTGAGGAGCCTGGGTGAAGGAAAGAAAAAGAATGAATTCTAAAACATGAAAATGGGTTTTAGTGGTAATGAATAACATATTGAGATGAAAATATGAATATTCAACAGTAATATAAGATCATCAGATTAAATAGTTAAGAAATGATATGAATATAATAGGAATTAGAATAGACAGAGCAGATGGAAAATAAGGCATTTTCTATTTCTCTTTTAGGATTAAGAGTTCTGACTGCAAATGAGAGGAAATAAATTTCAAGATAGATAAAATTAATGTGCTATTGGCAAATAAAAGAAGCTAATACCAAAGGGAGATAAAATGGCCCCACCAAAACAAATTAAAACAAACAAGAAACTAAACCATATTAAGCAATTCTTGCTTTTTTTAGGAAGCTATTTTTTTATCAAGTCTAGTCGGTAGGATTATACAGAGCAATCCTATGTAAAACAGAATGAAACACTACCCGGTTCTGCACCATCCTCACAGTCCTTATGCCTGAGCCCACTGTTGCTGCTAGTGTGTCAGTCCATTTCATTGAGGGTCTTCCTGTTTTTTCAGGAAGCAGTCCCTGAAAATTCTCACATAACCTCCCTATTTGTTATTATATTGTAGTCATTTTCTCTCTTAATATGCAATCATCTTGTGATCAAAATTTTTTCCTATTGTTACCATGCATGTGGGTTTCATGTTTCTTCCACTATTTCCCCAGGACAAAGAGCAATTACTTTATTTCTTCTGTCTTCTTCCCCACCCCGTGGCATCTGCTCACAGTGCTTTTTGACTGTTTAACTGTTAAACAGAAAAAATTAGGTATGAGAAGAGTTGTAATTTAGCAGAAAAAGACTAAAATTTAGAGTGAATGTTAAATTCAGAAATAAGTAATCTTGGTAGCAGGATAGAAAAATATTAGCTGATGAGCCAATTCAAGCAAACGTCTGACCACAGGTAGGTCACTATGACCGTGATGGAACAAAGACTTTTCAAGTCGAAAATGGAAAGTTAACTCAAGCATTATTTCACCTGACAGGGAGTATCCACATACTTACACAAATGGATGTTTTTCTTTTCCTAGGGTAGGCAAAATCAATTACATAATTTTTCTAAAAAGGGTTGTCCTCTTGGTGTCCTGATAACTACAGAGTGGCTTGTACCTTGCCAAGATGAATGTTCTTAAGCGCCTGTCTCTGACCTTGAATTTGACCAGAGTTTCCTCGAAACAATTTCAAAAGCATTGAAAATTCCCACAAATTTAACAATGAAAACCATCAAGAAGACCATGCAGGCAGACCTTACTATCAGTTGGGCAGTCTTCTGAGGTGCCTTTTTACATGAGAGATGATTTGGTCTTCAATGGAATCACAGCTAAAAAACGCGAAATTGACAGTGACTTATTAATTTGGAGATGGGAGCAAAAGAGAGGTATTATCTTATGAAGTTATATTCAGGTAATTTATAGTAAGTCTGTCTGGAGACCATGGATTCCAGTAGGTTTCATTAACTCTTTTACCTTCAGCTCGCTAATAAACCTGTTGGCAGAATACAGAGATCTATATTCCTTATCATCACCAAATGACTACTTGAATTAGGTCCCTCATATTAGGTCTCAATAAAGCCATCTTCCTGCTCAGAAGTGGTGCCCCCTGACCGTGTGGTTAAGGTTATCCACTTGCAGTTTCCAGTGCAAATCAAATGAGAATTTTTTCATGAAACAGAAGTCTGTATTTCAGGGCATTAAGCATTCTTTATGACACTAGCAAGATTTAAGCAGAGCGTGGACCTGTTTCTTAACTGAAGTGCCAATGTGGCACCACTTGGAAACAGAGCCTGGCGCAGGGAACTAGAGATATCATTATATACTTTAAAACTCTGAAAATTACCTTCAGCCAAGTTTCAGTGTGATTCAGGTCCTGGGTTCTATCAGGTGGGAGCAGCAACTGTTTCAATGGAATGCCACTGAGAAGTGGTGAATTTATGAACGTGGCTTCCAGAAAAGAGAAAGCACATTTCATGGTGCCTGGCCAAGACTTTGGATTGTGGGGTAGGGATTTGAATGGTCTATTGCTTCATATAAATTGAAATTCTTTCTAGATTTACCTCTAGTCTGGGTTTGAAAGGGTTGGGACATTTGCTCCCCCGCCTTTTTTTTTTTTAATCTCTCCCCACTGACATTGCAATGTCCTTTCCCAGGTTTTTGCTTGTTTCATATTATAGTAGAAGCTATTTTTTGTGACCCTATTCAACCAGATTTCTCCTTAGAAGTGAAGATAACGAGACTTAGGCTTCAGTGTGCTTGCACATGTCATTAGGAAAGAACAATTGCTGGAAAAGGACATCATGCTTGGTAAAGTAGAGGGTCAGTGAAAATGAGGTAAGCCTTCAATGAGGTGAATTGACACAATAGCTGCAACAATGGACCAAAATACGCCAACAATCATGAGGATGGTGCAGGACTGGGCAACATTTTGTTCTGTTACACATAATGTCATCATGAATCGGAGTAGACTAACAACATTCAGATCCTCCTTTTTTCTTTTTCTTCAAACTTTCCTTCTTCATTTCTTCCTCAAGCCTTGCTATGGGTAAGGAATAGTGTTGGTACTGGGAGATACAGAGAAAAAAGACACTTCAGAAGCTTATGGCCTTGTGAGAATTCAGAGATGTGCACCAACCATTATAATATAGGTGATAAGTGCATTGTTGGAGATATTCTTTCTGTGCTAGGGGAGAAGGACATCCAGGAAGCCTGGGAAGGGTTCTAGAATTAGACTTTAAGCTCCATGAGGGTTCCTGATGAGTTACTAGCACAGTGTAGTTGGTATCACTTAGACATTAAAAGGAGTCCCTGGGTGGTACAGTCAAGGCCTCGGCTGCTAACCAACAGGTTGGCAGTTTGATTCCACTCAGGGGTGCCTTGGAAGAAAGACCTGGTGATCTAATTCTGAAAAACCAGCCATTGAAAACCTAATGGAGCAAAGTTCTACTCTGACACACATGGGGTCATCATGAGCTGAAATTGACTCAATGACAACTGATACTAGTGAAGAAGTGAGACCATCAGCATCTTGAAGGATAGATGAGTAAATAGCTGAGTGCATGAGAGTATCATACTGAGTATGAGCATTCCACTGCTTGGCAGGGTAATGCAGGAGACACAAGGCATAGATGATTTTTTTTTTTAACCCTAAATTATCACATACTGGCTCCTAGTAGGTTCTTGGTGAAAAAGAATTGTTGGGATGAATGAAGGTGATGGGGGACCATTGGAAGGTTGTAATTAAGGGAGTGAATGATTATATCTGACTTGTAGAAAGGTGACCATAGCATTGGTATGGGGTACAGATTTAGAATATGGATTATAGCAGTTAGGTCATGACTCATACTTTGAGAGAGAAAGAGAGAACAAACAGAAAAATTGCATGCACTTCCCTCTCTGTTTTTAATGAATTTCAGCATTGCAAATGATGTATTTCTTACAATGTCCTGGACAAAAACAGTTTTAAAGACATGTAAGAATCACTGGATTAGAGTTTAGAAAAATGGAGGCAGCAAGACAGGCTATATTTTCACCTGAAGCAGAACATCATGAAGGCCTGGTCTAGGCAGCCATGTTTTGTTGCAAAGGGCTAGGTTTGTGCTAATTCTTTTTTTTTGTTATATACCTATTCTAAGTTGACATTTGCAGGACGCTGAATAAGAGAGGAAATTGTTAAGATGGAGGGGAAATCTAAAGTCAATATGCTTAATTTATTTTAGAAAAAGCAATCATAAGAAAAAATATGAAGAGAAAAATATGGCTGCTGTTTTTGACCTTGAGTTCCACTCCAGTGTTGAGGTGACCAGGTTTACAGACATTTCAGAGGAGAAACAACTGGTGGGGAAGGATTGGGGTGTGCAGTTGGAGTTTCCTGTGGCTGCTGTAACAAATTCAATCAAACTGGTGTCCTATAGGGTCACTATGAGTCGGAATCGACTAGATGGCACTGGGTTGGGTTTTGGTGTAACATAAATTTATTCTCTCACGGTTCTGGAGGGTCCCCCACTCCCTGTTGGTCCCTGTTGCTGTCGAGTTGATTCTGACTCATAGCAACCATATAGGACAAAGCAGAACTGCCCCACAGAGTTTCCAAGGAGCACCTAGTAGATTCGAACTGCCGACATATTGGTTAGCAGCTGTAGCACTTAATCACTACGCCATCAGGGTTTCCTTCTGGAGGGTGGAAGTTCAAAAGCGAAGTGTCAGCAGAGTCAGAGACTCTAGGGAAGAATTTGTCCCTTGCCTTTTCCTAGCTTCTGGTAGCTGTTGGCATTCTTTGGCTTGTGACTACATCACTTCAATCTCTTACTCTGCCTTCACGTCACGTTCTTCTCTGTGTGTCTCTTATAAAAACATTGTCACTGGATTTAAAGCCCACCTGGACACTCCTCATGACACTCCTCATGACAAGACCTTTAAGTATATCTGCAAGGACGCTTTTTCCAAATAAGGTCACATTCATAGGTTCCAGCAGTTAGGATACGAACACATCGTTTTGGGGGCCACCATTCAGTCTGCTACAGAGAGAAGTGCTGTTTGGCCAACGTTTGTACATGACACTTCATCAGAAGAAGACCTGGCCTATGCATCCAAGCTAAGACAAAATGGAGAAGGCTCCTTTTGTGGTTGATACTGAACATTGGTGCTGAAGCAAGTGTGCAGAGTGGTGAGGGAAGAGGCATAGTTTCAGACCTGAGGCTTTCCTTCTTTGTTATTATGAAAAAGTATTTCTTAATTATGAATAGGAGTATATATTTTCCTATGTCATTATTCTAAAATATGTATATGTATGTAATGCAAATGTTTGTTAAGGAAGGGATATCTATATCTATATATATATAACCAGTTGCTGTTGAATCAACTCTGACTCATGGGGACCCCACATGTGTAAGAGTAGTACTGTACATCATCAGGTTTCCAATGGGTGATTTTCTGTAAGTAGATTGCCAGGATTCCTTCTGAGGTGCCTCTGGGGGGACTCAAACCTCCAACCTTTTTGGTAGCAGATAAGCATGTTAACCATTTGCACCGCGCGCGCGCGTGTGTGTGTATTACATAAAAAAAAAAAATTATAAAATTTGAGGCAATTGACTAATCTCTCAGGTTCTCAAAATCCTGTAAAACAAGTTAAACTGGGTGATTCTAAGTTCCCTGCCACTGTTAGCTTTATTTTATTCTGTACAAAGCATATGGCAAGTGCAGAACCCCCTGGCACCCTGATTTCTTTTTTCTTGCTTTGTTCTGTGCTTGCAGTTTGCTCCAGTTATCACTAGATGGCTTGCCGGCATCTCTGGAAGCTTAATAGGGAAGCAGCCTGTTTCTCTTTCCACTGAATGGGTCTCTGGAGAACTCCACAATGTAAAGCTACCTCCTTAGGCAAATTAAAAGTTTTATTGGCAAAATATAACCTGATAATGTACATATACATTATCATTATAACTTAGGAAGAAAGAAGATCCAATTTGGAACACTAATAACACAGAAGAGTAGCCTGAGTTTGTAAGTGAAGCACATCACACAGTCCCATGGACTTTGTAGGTGTTCGGTAATTGCTTGTTGAATTTGAATGCAAAGGTCTAGGAAAACAATTCACTAGGTTTCTTGTGCAGTCTCAACTTTTGAAGGAAACCTCTGGAGCCCCAGCATTGTCATTGGCTTGCCCATTTCTCCTTTCCTTTCTGAGCTGGAAACCTGGAGTTGTTTGCCCTAGGGTTCAAATAGCCCCTGCAGCCTCAGAACCTCCAGCCTCCTTAAGATCTGGCTCTGTTCTTATCCCATCAGTGGCTGGAGCCCCTGGCATTGTATTCGCTCCAGGACTCCAGGATGCAAACAGCCCTGCAGCCACTAGCAGCTTTGGCTCTAAATCGCCTCAAGCAGTTTTGGCTCTTTGAGCGTTAGAAGCCTGGCACCTCTGGGTTTGTAGCTTCAGTGCTGAAAAGCCCCTGTGTTGCTGCCTGTTCCCTCTAGATATTCAGCCTTCAATTAAATGCTTACCCTAACACCTAGCAGATACCCTTCTATGAGACTACCTTCTGGTCTCTCGAAACCACCTTTCTCCCTGCTAGACCCTACCTTTCAATTTTTCCTTCCTCAAAGACAGAAGAGAAAAAAAGGGGAGAAAAGCAGAGCCAAGTTTTATGTGTTTATCTACAAGATCCGGCCCAACTCTCTGGTACTCTACTCTCAGGCAGCCCTGAGGTGCCTCAGTTACTGTGGCAACCCAGAATTCACAGTGACTCTCAGCCTTCGTTCACATGTAATAGGGAGTCTGCATTTTATAATTCTCTATTTCTGACTTGCCAGTTTAAGCACAAATTTGATCTACCTTCTTTAACTGACTAAACCTGTTTCTTTTAAGACGATAAAATGTTGGACATAGAAGTCTCCAATAAATATTTGACAAATGAATGGATGGATTGATGTTTGAAATGCCTTGTGTATGTAACAACACAGTATAGTTTTGAACAAACACAGTAGAACGGTTTCCTCTAGGGAAGGAGGTAAAGATTCAAGAAAACCCATATGAGATTTGGACATTTAATCTTCCCTTGTGTAAAATCTACTTTTTACACAAAACGGGCCTTTGCTATTATAATTCCACATTATATTTGGCTACAGATTTTTAACCACAGCAGACACAAGTTTGATACAGTTCTTTGGTCACATCAGTCTCTGGATGGTGCAAACTGTTAATCCTGTCAGATGCTAAACAAAAGGCTGGAGGTTCAACTGCACTGAGAAGCACCTTAGGAAAAAAACCTGGAGATCTGCTTCCAAAAAATCAGCCTTTAAAAACTCTATGGAGCACAGTTCTACTCTGACACGTATGGGGTCGCCATGAGTCAAAATCAACTCAATGGGATCTGGTGGTTTAGTCAAATCATCATTTTCACATAATCTAAAAATGTTAAATTGTTATTGCCCTCCAAAGGCATTCATTGCCTTTCACTTTGATGCTGGAATACATTTTTTAAATGGCTTCTGTCCTGCTCCAGAAAATGCCCCCCAAATCTGGCTAAATTCTACTGCTGTCAGTATTCGTTAATCCCAGATATGTCTGCATTATCCAAACAAACAAACATAAAAAAAAAAAAACCAAATCCATCACCATCGAGTTGATTCTGACTCATAGTGATCCTATAGGACAAAGGAGAACTACCCCCTAGTGTTTCCAAGGAGTCGCTGGTGGATTCAAACTACCAGCCTTTTGGTTAGCAGCTGAGCTCTTAACTACTATGCCCACCAGAGCTCCTGTCTCGACTATAGCACCTGTGATATTACATTTAAGTATCTGAGTGTGAGTTTGCCTCTCTCCCTACATTGCAAACTTTCTAGGATTTATCTTATTTTCCTTGTGCCTAGTATCATGGCATCATGCTGAAGGAACCCTGGTGGCATAACAGTTCAGCTGCTAACTGAAAGATCAATTCAAATCCACCAGCTGCTCCTCGGGAGAAAAGACCTGGTGATCTGCTCTTGCAAAGACTAAGAAACCCTGTGGGGCAGTTCTACCCTGTCCTATAGGGTCGCTATGAGTCAGAATGGACTCCACGTCACACAACAACAGTATCATGCCTGGCACTTAGACAATGCTCAGTGTGTTTGTTGAACTGAACTTCTCAATTTTCCCCTCCCCTCCTCACGCAAGGCATTCCTACTTTTCTTCTTCAGCTTCTTCAGGGGCTACTGTTTAGCTGTATGCTTGTGCCTTGAAGAGTGAATGTTGGCTTGGGGCTTAGACAGAAAGTGAGAAAGTTAAGCCTCCAGCACTAGCTATAAACTCTCAGCCAGGGAAGGATTCCTGGAGCGCACATTCTGTTTTATGAGGATTTCCCCCTGTAAGAGCGTCAGGCAAACTTTCCTCAAAGAAATGACATTCACCTTCCAAATCACAGGGATTTTCTTGGGTGTGATAGTTGTTTGTTTAACCAACAAATATTTATGGTGCCTACTATGTCTCAGACACTTTCAGATCTAGTGGGTTCTTTTGAAATGGGCAGCAATAGACATGTCAGTCGAGTTGATATCTGCATAGCAGAAAAATATTACAAAAGGAGTTTAAAATCCCCTTCTGGGGGTGAGGGGGTGGTCCTTAACATGTTGCCATTTTCAAACAGTATTTTTTTGGTATTGAAAACTAAAACCCAAACACAATTTCTTCAACAACCGATACTTCCCCTCTCCCAAAGCAATTCTTTTTCTTAGTCCCAAAGGATGATTTAAAAAGTGCAGAGCAATAAACTAGCTCTTTATGGGTTTCATCATAGTTATCCCACTATTATTGTTGAGCTGTAGTTTTCAAAAAAACAGGCTGTTCTACCCACCCGTCCCCCATTTAAATGTTTAAGTTTCTGGGCTTCAGTAAAACTGCTCAACTCTCTAAAGCACCCCATTTCTTTTTCCTTTTAAATATCTTTGATATTCAATCTTTTATGAGATGTTTGTTTTACAATTTTATTGCTGCAAGATTTACTGACAAACACAAGTGATGTTGACTGTTCTACACAGACTCTATTTTTATTTTTATTTATTTTTTATTTTTTATAATAACTTTTATTAAGCTTCAAGTGAACGTTTACAAATCCAATCAGTCTGTCACATATAAGTTTACATACATCTCACTCCCTACTCCCACTTACTCTCCCCGTCTTGAGTCAGCCCTTTCAGTCTCTCCTTTCTTGACAATTTTGCCGGCTTCCCTCTCTCTCTATCCTCCCATCCCCCCTCCAGACAAGAGTTGCCAACACAATCTCAAGTGTCGACCTGATATAATTAGCTCACTCTTCATCAGCATCTCTCTCCCACCCGCTGACCAGTCCCTTTCATTTCTGATGAGTTGTCTTCGGGGATGGTTCCTGTCCTGTGTCAACTGAAGGTCTGGGGAGCATGGCCGCTGGGATTCCTCCAGTCTCAGTCAGACCATTAAGTTTGGTCTTCTTATGAGAATTTGGGGTCTGCATCCCACTGATCTCCTGCTCCCTCAGGGGTCCTCTGCTGAGCTCCCTGTCAGGGCAGTCATCAATTGTGGCCGGGCACCAACTAGTTCTTCTGGTCTCAGGATGATGTAGGTCTCTGGTTCATGCGGCCCTTTCTGTCTCTTGGGCTCTTAGTTGTCATGTGGGCTTGGTGTTCTTCATTTTTCTTTGCTCCAGGTGGGTTGAGACCAATTGCTGCATCTTAGATGGCTGCTTGTTAGCATTTAAGACCCCAGACGCCACATTTCAAAGTGGGATGCAGAATGATTTCATAATAGAATTATTTTGCCAATTGACTTAGAAGTCCCCGCAAACCATGCTCCCCAGACCCCCGCGCTTGCTCCGCTGACCTTTGAAGCATTCATTTTATCCCGGAAACTTCTTTGCTTTTGGTCCAGTCCAATTGAGCTGACCTTCCATGTATTGAGTGTTGTCTTTCCCTTCACCTAAAGCAGTTCTTATCTACTGATTAATCAATAAAAAAACCCTCTCCCACCCTCCCTCCCTCCCCCCCTCGTAACCACAAAAGTATGTGTTCTTCTCAGGTTTACTGTTTCTCAAGATCTTATAATAGTGGTCTTATACAATATTTGTCCTTTTGCCTCTGACTAATTTCGCTCAGCATAATGCCTTCCAGCTTCCTCCATGTTATGAAATGTTTCAGAGATTCGTCACTGTTCTTTATCGATGCGTAGTATTCCATTGTGTGAATATACCACAATTTATTTAACCATTCATCCGTTGATGGACACCTTGGTTGCTTCCAACTTTTTGCTATTGTAAACAGAGCTGCAATAAACATGGGTGTGCATATATCTGTTTGTATGAAGGCTCTTGTATCTCTAGGGTATATTCCTAGGAGTGGGATTTCTGGGTTGTATGGTAGTTCTATTTCTAACTGTTTAAGATAACGCCAGATAGATTTCCAAAGTGGTTGTACCATTTTACATTCCCACCAGCAGTGTATGAGAGTTCCAATCTCTCCGCAGCCTCTCCAACATTTATTATTTTGTGTTTTTTGGATTAATGCCAGCCTTGCTGGTGTGAGATGGAATCTCATCGTAGTTTTAATTTGCATTTCTCTAATGGCTAATGATCGAGAGCATTTTCTCATGTATCTGTTGGCTGCCTGAATATCTTCTTTAGAGAAATGTGTGTTCATATCCTTTGCCCACTTCTTGATTGGGTTGTTTGTCTTTTTGTGGTTGAGTTTTGACAGAATCATGTAGATTTTAGAGATCAGGCGCTGGTCGGAGATGTCATAGCTGAAAATTCTTTCCCAATCTGTAGGTGGTCTTTTTACTCTTTTGGTGAAGTCTTTAGATGAGCATAGGTGTTTGATTTTTAGGAGCTCCCAGTTATCTGGTTTCTCTTCATCATTTTTGGTAATGTTTTGTATTCTGTTTATACCTTGTATTAGGGCTCCTAGGGTTGTCCCAATTTTTTCTTCCATGATCTTTATCATTTTAGTCTTTATGTTTAGGTCTTTGATCCACTTGGAGTTAGTTTTTGTGCATGGTGTGAGGTATGGGTCCTGTTTCATTTTTTTGCAAATGGATATCCAGTTATGCCAGCACCATTTGTTAAAAAGGCTGTCTTTTCCCCAGTTAATTGACACTGGTCCTTTGTCAAATATCAGCTGCTCATACGTGGATGGATCTATGTCTGGGTTCTCAATTCTGTTCCATTGGTCTATGTGTCTGTTGTTGTACCAATACCAGGCTGTTTTGACTACTGTGGCTGTATAATAGGTTCTGAAGTCAGGTAAGGTGAGACCTCCCACTTTCTTCTTCTTTTTCAGTAGTGCTTTGCTTATCCGGGGCTTCTTTCCCTTCCATATGAAATTGGTGATTTGTTTCTCTATCCCCTTAAAATATGACATTGGAATTTGGATAGGAAGTGCGTTAAATGTATAGATGGCTTTTGGTAGAATAGACATTTTTACTATGTTAAGTCTTCCTATCCATGAGCAGGGTATGTTTTTCCACTTAAGTATGTCCTTTTGAATTTCTTGTAGTAGAGCTTTGTAGTTTTCTTTGTATAGGTCTTTTACATCCTTGGTAAGATTTATTCCTAAGTATCTTATCTTCTTGGGGGCTACTGTGAATGGTATTGATTTGGTTATTTCCTCTTCGGTGTTCTTTTTGTTGATGTAGAGGAATCCAAGTGATTTTTGTATGTTTATTTTATAACCTGAGACTCTGCCAAACTCTTCTATTAGTTTCAGTAGTTTTCTGGAGGATTCCTTAGGGTTTTCTGTGTATATAATCATGTCATCTGCAAATAGTGATAACTTTACTTCTTCCTTGCCAATCCGGATACCTTTTATTTCTTTGTCTAGCCTGATTGCCCTGGATAAGACTTCCAACACGATGTTGAATAAGAGTGGTGATAAAGGGCATCCTTGTCTGGTTCCCGTTCTCAAGGGAAATGCTTTCAGGTTCTCTCCATTTAGAGTGATATTGGCTGTTGGCTTTGCATAGATGCCCTTTATTATGTTGAGGAATTTTCCTTCAATTCCTATTTTGGTAAGAGTTTTTATCATGAATGGGTGTTGGACTTTGTCAAATGCCTTTTCTGCATCAATTGATAAGATCATGTGGTTTTTGTCTTTTGTTTTATTTATGTGATGGATTACATTAATGGTTTTTCTGATATTAAACCAGCCTTGCATACCTGGTATAAATCCCACTTGATCAGGGTGAATTATTTTTTTGATGTGTCGTTGGATTCTATTGGCTAGAATTTTGTTGAGGATTTTTGCATCAATGTTCATGAGGGATATAGGTCTATAATTTTCTTTTTTTGTAATGTCTTTACCTGGTTTTGGTATCAGGGAGATGGTGGCTTCATAGAATGAGTTGGGTAGTATTCCGTCATTTTCTATGCTTTGGAATACCTTTAGTAGTAGTGGTGTTAACTCTTCTCTGAAAATTTGGTAGAACTCTGCAGTGAAGCCGTCCGGGCCAGGACTTTTTTTTGTTGGGAGTTTTTTGATTACCGTTTCAATCTCTTTTTTTGTTATGGGTCTATTTAGTTGTTCTACTTCTGAATGTGTTAGTTTAGGTAGGTAGTGTTTTTCCAGGAATTCATCCATTTCTTCTAGGTTTTCAAATTTGTTAGAGTACAATTTTTCATAATAATCTGAAATAATTCTTTTAATTTCATTTGGTTCTGTTGTGATGTGGTCCTTCTCATTTCTTATTCGGGTTATTTGTTTCCTTTCCTGTATTTCTTTAGTCAGTCTAGCCAATGGTTTATCAATTTTGTTAATTTTTTCAAAGAACCAGCTTTTGGCTTTGTTAATTCTTTCGATTGTTTTTCTGTTCTCTAATTCATTTAGTTCAGCTCTAATTTTTATTATTTGTTTTCTTCTGGAGACTGATGGATTCTTTTGTTGCTCACTTTCTATTTGTTCAAGTTGTAGGGACAGTTCTCTGATTTTGGCTCTTTCTTCTTTTTGTATGTGTGCATTTATTGATATAAATTGACCTCTGATCACTGCTTTTGCTGTGTCCCAGAGGTTTTGATAGGAAGTATTTTCATTCTCGTTGCTTTCTATGAATTTCCTTATTCCCTCCTTGATGTCTTCTATAACCCAGTCTTTTTTCAGGAGGGTATTGTTCATTTTCCAAGTATTTGATTTCTTTTCCCTCGTTTTTCTGTTATTGATCTCTAGTTTTATTGCCTTGTGGTCTGAGAAGATGCTTTGTAATATTTCGATGTTTTGGACTCTGCAAAGGTTTGTTTTATGACCTAATATGTGGTCTATTCTAGAGAATGTTCCATGTGCGCTAGAAGAAAAAGTATATTTTGCAGCAGTTGGGTGGAGAGTTCTGTATAAGTCAATGAGGTCAAGTTGGTTGATTGTTGTAATTAGATCTTCCGTGTCTCTGTTTAGCTTCTTA
This sequence comes from Loxodonta africana, assembly GCF_030014295.1. Taxonomy (NCBI): domain Eukaryota; kingdom Metazoa; phylum Chordata; class Mammalia; order Proboscidea; family Elephantidae; genus Loxodonta; species Loxodonta africana. The sequence goes on along the minus strand of NC_087345.1, from coordinate 34,108,279 downwards.
CTGGATGTCCTGTCCTTCTCCGAAAGTGGTGTGTTGAAGTCTCCTACTATAATTGTGGAGGTATCTATCTCGCTTTTCAGTTCTGTTAAAATTTGATTTATGTATCTTGCAGCCCTGTCATTGGGTGCGTAAATATTTAATATGGTTATGTCTTCCTGATCAATTGTCCCTTTTATCATTATATAGTGTCCTTCTTTATCCTTTGTGGTGGATTTAAGTCTAAAGTCTATTTTGTCAGAAATTAATATTGCTACTCCTCTTCTTTTTTGCTTATTGTTTGCTTGATATACTTTTTTCCATCCTTTGAGTTTTAGTTTGTTTGTGTCTCTAAGTCTAAGGTGTGTCTCTTGTAGGCAGCATATAGATGGATCGTGTTTCTTTATCCAGTCTGTGACTCTCTGTCTCTTTATTGGTGCATTTAGTCCATTTACATTCAGGGTAATTATAGATAAATAAGTTTTTAGTGCTGTCATTTTGATGCCTTTTTATGTGTGTTGTTGACAATTTCATTTTTCCACACACTTTTTTGTGCTGAGGCGTTTTTCTTAGTAAATTGTGAGATCCTCATTTTCATAGTGTTTGACTTTATGTTAGTTGAGTCGTTACGTTTTTCTTGGTTTTTGTCTTGAGTTATAGAGTTGTTATGCCTTTTTGTGGTTACCTCATTATAGACCCCTATTTTTCTAAGTAAAAACCTAACTTGTATTGTTCTATATCGCCTTGTATCACTCTCCATATGGCAGTTCAATGCCTCCTGTATTTAGTCCCTCTTTTTGATTATTGTGATCTTTTACCTATTGACTTCCATAATTCCCTGTTATGTGTATTTTTTTTTTAATTAATCTTAATTTGTTTGTTTTTGTGATTTCCCTATTTGAGTTGATATCAGGACGTTCTGTTTTGTGACCTTGTGTTGTGCTGATATCTGATATTATTGGTTCTGTGACCAAACAATATCCTTTAGTATTTCTTGTAGCTTTGGTTTGGTTTTTGCAAATTCTCTAAACTTGTGTTTGTCTGTAAATATCTTAATTTCGCCTTCATATTTCAGAGAGAGTTTTGCTGGATATATGATCCTTGGTTGGCAGTTTTTCTCCTTCAGTGTTCTGTATATGTCGTCCCATTCCCTTCTTGCCTGCATGGTTTCTGCTGAGTAGTCAGAACATATTCCTATTGATTCTCCCTTGAAGGAAACCTTTCTTTTCTCCCTGGCTGCTTTTAAAATTTTCTGTTTATCTTTGGTTTTGGTGAGTTTGATGATAATATGTCTTGGTGTTTTTCTTTTTGGATCAATCTTAAATGGGGTTCGATGAGCATCTTGGATAGATATCCTTTCGTCTTTCATGATGTCAGGGAAGTTTTCTGTCAGAAGTTCTTCAACTATTTTCTCTGTGTTTTCTGTCCCCCCTCCCTGTTCTGGGACTCCAATCACCCGCAGGTTATTCTTCTTGATAGAGTCCCACATAATTCTTAGAGTTTCTTCATATTTTTTAATTCTTTTATCTGATTTTTTTTCAGCTATGTTGGTGTTGATTCCCTGGTCCTCCAGATGTCCCAGTCTGCATTCTAATTGCTCGAGTCTGCTCCTCTGACTTCCTAGTGTGTTGTCTAATTCTGTTATTTTATTGTTAATCTTTTGGATTTCTACATGTTGTCTCTCTATGGATTCTTGCAACTTATTAATTTTTCCAGTATGTTCTTGAATAATCTTTTTGAGTTCTTCAACAGTTTTATCAGTGTGTTCCTTGGCTTTTTCTGCAGATATCCTAATTTCATTTGTGATATCATTAAGCATTCTGTAAATTAGTTTTTTATATTCTGTATCTGATAATTCCAAAATTGTATCTTCATTTGGGAAAGATTTTGATTCTTTTGTTTGGGGGGTTGGAGAAGCTGTCAGGGTCTGCTTCTTTAAGTGGTTTGATATGGATTGTTGTCTCCGAGCCATCACTGGGAAACTAGTTTTTCCAGAAAATCCGCTAAAAAAAAAACTGCAGTCAGATCCCTATCAGAGTTCTCCCTCTGGCTCAGGCTATTCAGATGTTAATGAAGCCGCCTGGGGAGGGTGGGGGAGGGAACAGAGAGATAGGAGAGTAGCACCTCAGAATATAGCCAGAGTTGCTTGTCTTGCTTGGAATGACTGTTATATCTGAGATTCCCGCGGGCGCGTCGCCTATGTGTGCTGGCTGTGTGGAGATTGCCCCCAGGGGGTCTGGCCCGCTGGAGTCACGGTCAGATCCTCCGCTTCCAGCCCCACGCCCAGCGTCAAGGCTCCCCTACTGGGACGGTGCACTCTCAACTCCAAAATCAGTCGCTGCCTCCCGGGGACTTCTCGTCCCTCCAGCCGCGTGGCCGTGCCGCCTCCGTGAACCAGGTGGGCCCCCTCCCGGGGTTAGTTCAGATGGGTGGAGTAGCTCCCCGTGCTTGTGCCGCGACCAAGTGTCCTGGCTGGAACGCTGTTCTCCCCACTCCAATACCAGTCGCTGCCTCCCGGGGACTTCTCCTACCGGCTGCGTCCCACGCCGCCCGCGCGACCCGGCTGGTCCCCTTCCCGGGGTTAGTTCAGGGGGTGGAGCAACTCTCCGTGTTTATGGCGTACCTGCGAGCAGTCCAAATCCCTGCGGGATGGTTCCCCGGCTCGGATGCTGCTCTTTCTGCTCCAAGATCAGTCACTGCCTCCCGGGGACTTCTCCTACCAGCTGCGTCCCACGCCGCCCGTGGAACAGGCTGGTCCCCCTCCCGGGGTTAGTTCAGGGGGGTGGAGCAGGTCTCTGTGCTTGTGCCGTACCTGACTGGTACGCTGGCTCCAGGCTCTGGAAACTATCGCTGCTTCCCCGTATTAGTTCGTTCTCCGTCTCTAAATCCGTGTTTGTTGTTCAGGGTTCGTAGATTGTTATGTATGTGATCGATTCACTTGTTTTTCCGTGTCTTTGTTGTAAGAGGGATCCGAGGTAACGTCTGCCTAGTCCGCCATCTTGGCTCCGCCCTCGTTTATTTTTTAATTTAACTGATTTCCAGGACTTTTTAAAGATATATTTATGAACAAATGGTTTTCTTTTGGGAGATGCGAGAACTCTGGTATACAGTCAGGAGATCTGGGTTTGAGCCATAACTCGGCCACTTTCTAGCAAGCAGAACAACATACCTCAGTTGTGAGGGCAACGTGGGAGTCAGACAGACCAAAGCTGGACCATTCTACCCTCCTTCTTGTCCCATCCATTCTGCTTCATAGTCTACTCCAACTGCCTTCAGTGATTCCCATTGACAAAGACTTTTATTTACAGGATCTATCTTCTTCAGAAGGCAGTTGGAGTTGATATGGCCAAAATGATTTATCATTGTTTTGGTTTTATTCTAATGATTAGATGTAGGCCAATCTGTTAACTCATCTTTAAAATAGGGTGCACTAGATAATCTCTAAAGATCTTTCTAGCTCTGAAATTTATTAACATTCTATATACATTTTTTGGAAAAAATGTGTTCGACATTTGAATATACCTTTGTCTTAGGCTGAATTCTCTAGAGAAGCAAAACCAGTGAAACATACAAATATATATATAGGAGAGAGAGAGAGATTTATATCAAGGAACTGGCTCATGCAGTTGTAGAGGATGGAAAGTCCCAAGTCCGTGGGTCAGGCTGGAGGCTTCTCCTGACTCATGTAGGTGCAGGGGCTGGGCAAACCCAAGATCAGCAGGTAAGATGTTACCTCAAGTCCCAAGAACTGGAGGTCATATCAGGAGCCAGCTGCAGGATCCAGAGCAAGCAAAGGCCAGAGAGCATTTCCAGAAAGTCCAAGTATATTGGATGAAGGCCATACCCCCAAGGAAACTCCCTTTCAACTGATCAGCTACTCATAACAGATCTCATCATGGAGGTGATTACATTATATCATATCACATTGTGGAGGTGATTACATCATTACATAGCTGCCAAACTACATCATAACTGCCAAACCACTGAGAATCATGGCCCAGCCAATTTGACATACAGCCTTAACCAGCACAACCTTATATAGCCCATATAGAGTCACACTCACCTTTTTTTTTTTTAGTGGTGGTAATGTATCCTCGGAAACTCTGGTGGCGTAGTGGTTAAGTGCTACAGCTGCTAAACAAAGGGTTGGCAGTTCGAATCTGCCAGGCGTTCCTTGGAAACTATAGGGCGGTTCAGCTCTGTCCTATAGGGTCGCTATGAGTCGGAATTGACTCGATGGCACTGGGTTTGTTTTTTTTTTTTTTTTCTGGTTTTAATGTATCCTCATCATTCCCTACCCTCCTTGAATCATTAGGAGATTTTCTACTTCAGACTTTAATTCATTTATTCATTCAAGAAGTATTTGTTTAGTATATCCTGATGATAGTCTCTGTGACAGACACCAGGCCATAAAAATCAATAAAATACTATCTCTATTGCTGAGATTTGTTTTAGTTTTCTACAGCTGCCATAACAAAGTACCACAAAGTGGGTGGTTTTAAATAACAGAGACTTTTTATTGTCTCGTTGTTCTGGAGGCTAGTAGTCCAAATTCAGGATGTTAACAGGACCATGTTCTCTCCAAAGGATCTAGGGTAAGATACTTTGTCTCTCTCAGCTTCTGTTTGCCCAAATATTCCTTGTGTTGAAGGTGTAGCATAACTCAGTTGTCACAGGGACATCTAGCTTCTGTTTCTCTGTGCCTCTTCTCTTTTTTCACAAGGACACCACTCAGATTGGATTAGGACCTACCCCATTCCAGTATGACCTCGTGTTAAAACTTAACTGACAACCTCTTCAAAGACCCTGTTTCCAGACAAGATCTTGTTCACAGGTGTGAAGGGTTAGGACTTCAACATATCATTTTGGAGGACACTATTCAATAGAAGTGTAGTGGGTAAGGAAGCCTGTAAACATTGTGAGATAGTAACATATGTACATATACGAAAAGAAGGAAGTGGAAACTTCTGGAATATGTCCTTATCTCATGGAAGGATGAACATTTGTGAAGGAAGAAAGAGGTAGATTTTCTGTCAGCCTCCAATGCCAGGCCTCCTGCCTCACTGCACACAAACCCACGCAAATACGTACATGTACACATTCCCTGCAATGTAACATATATGAAAAGTCACTATGTACAAAACCCTTTAACATTGCAAATTTTATAAATGAGAGGGACAAAGTTCATTTTATCAAGTAGTTTATACCCTATGTAGGGAGATGAGATAGGTTCATAAACGTCCCTATTATAACATAAAACCTGCCGTAAGTAAGGTCTAAACATATTGCTGAGGGGTTCCTAAGAAGAGGGAGCACTGCCAATCTACAGAATCAGGAAAGGCTTTACATAAAGGCTGGCATTTGAGACAGAATTTCAAAGTGGCTGAAAAACTTCACCGCAATATTGAGTGTCTTATAACTCTTGACTTTCAAAGTGAAATTTTTAGTTGGAGTAAAATTGCTTCACTTTCTCTTTTTTGAAATTTTACTTTTCTTTTTCCATTTAAATGTGATTTAAAATATCTGATGTAAGTCAGCAACTCAGGCCAATAGAAGCCCTTTTAATGACTCCCAAGTTTGGACGCTTCCACTCTCACCAGCTGTTTTTGTGTGCTTACTAAGAGTCTGTTGTATTTTTTCCCAAACGGGGTACAATTTAATGAAATATTATGTAAAACTGATGAAATATCAGACAGAGAGAGAGAGAGAGAGAAGACAGGAGTTGTTATTTCTAAAAAATTCAGTTGCTTTAGAAAGGGTAAGTAAAGGTGAGTCATTAAGAAATATGCTTTTAAATTGTGAGCAGATAAATAAAAGTAAAAGATTTGGGAAAATTAATAAAAGAAACTCCATACAGTAGACATTTCAAGAAAAGTTAGCAACACGTGATTTACATGTCAGCAAAAACGGTGCTCAGCTCTTCTCTAGGTTGTTGATTCTTTTAGCTCAGCTCTCTTCTTATCCATATTTGTATTTCCCCTTTTACTTCAGAGCCTGGCATAGGAAAAATTCTCCATAAATGTCAAAATGGGCTAGAGCCTTCAAAAAACTAGAAAAGAACTACTATACGACTCAGAAATTCCACTCCTAGGTATATACCCAAAAGGCTTGAAAGGGGAGACCCAAACAGGTACCTGTACACCAATGTTCATTTTAGCACTATTCATAATAGCCATAAGGTAGGAACAAACTAAATGCCCAACAATAGATGAATGGATAAACTAAATGTGGTACATACATGGAATATTACTCAGCAAGTAGAAGAAATGAAGTCTTGATACATGCTACAATATGGATGGAAATGGAAGACATTATGCTGAGTGAATTAAGTCAATCACAAAAGGACAAATATTGTATGACCTCACTTATAAAAAAGACAAAAGGCAAATGTATAGAGAACAAAGTTTATTAGTGGTTACCAGGCGTGAAGCGAGGTGGGGAAGGGGAGTTAACGGTGATGGAAATATCCTATTGATTATGGGTAGGGTTGCGCAATTATTGTAATTGCCGTCACCCGTAAAAAGTCCAATTGGCAAAAGTAGTGTGATATATTTACAATAGCAACACAAGTAGCTACTGAGGCTGCTTATGTACAACCAAAAAACCTCATGGGATTTGGTTCCTTGGTTTGGAGGTTTAGGGTCATGGTTTCATGGGACACCTCAGTTGACTGGCCTGATTACACATTTAGTGCTTCTGTTCTACTTCCTATTTCACTGCATAGTGCCTGGGGTTTCAAAAGCTTGCAAGCCACCGTCCAAGGAAAAACAATTGGTCTCTATTTGCCTGGAGCAACAGAAGAAGAAGGCAAGTCAGGAATAGGAAGAGGATATGGAACTTATGGCTAATTGCTTCTATGAACAGCTACCTCTTTTGCCATGAGACTAGGAGAACTGAATGGTGCCCAGCTACCATTACTGAACGTTTTGATAAAAAATTCTAAAGAAGAACTCTGATCAAAATGGGGTAAATGCAGAACAGAATTTCAAACTTTCGTGGACTCCAGACTTCCTGGAGTCATTAAGATTGGACGAACCCCTGAAACTATTGCTCTGAGATGATCTTTAAACTTTAAACCAAAAACACCTCCTGTAGCCTTCTTAAAGCCAAAATAAAAAAAAAAAAATTTTTTTTTTTTTTTTAATAGTTTAGCTTAACTATTAAAAAATGTCTCCCTTGAGCATTATGCTCTTTTAAGAACTATCTGTTCGGGGTCAAATAACAGCTACTAAGAAGATTAGATAGGAACCTTAGGAGGCAGTGAATTTATGTTAATAAGGAACAACCCAGAAAAGGAGGGTGAGAATGGTTGCACAACTCCAAGCATGTAATCGATGTCACTAAATGGTACATGTAGAAACTATTGAATTGTTATATGTTTTGCCATACATATTCTCAACAATAACAACAAAAAAGTAGGCCAGAGCATGCTGTATAATGATGGTTATTTTATCAGGTTTGTTTTATTTTAGGTAATGGCCTATTCCAATGAGGTGAGCTAGACTTCTAATATCTAATAATACATTTGTATCCTTAGATGTTAGAAGTGAAAAAGACTTAATTAAGACTTATAAATTTAACGTGGCTGGCTTTATAAAGAGTTCCAGATTTTGTCAAGCTTTTTTTTTTTAGTACAGAAAAACAAAGTTGTTGATTCTAAGAGAGGCAGCATACTCAGATATTCTGGGCTGAAATCCTAGCTTTTTCATTTATTTGCCACTTGGGCAAGTGCCATGAACCTCATGGGCGAGTCACATAACCTCTTTATACCTCAATTCCTCATTGATAAAATGGGGATGATAATGTTAGGACCTAATTCATGGGCTGTTACAAGATTGTTATGGAGTTGCATGTAAATACATGTATACTCTTATCTATCCTTATACTGGAAACCCTGGTGGTGTAGCAGTTAAGTGCTACAGCTGCTAACCAAGAGGTTGGCAGTTCGAATCTGCCAGGCGCTCCTTGGAAACTCTATCGGGCAATTCTACTCTGTGCTATAGGGTCGCTATGAGTTGGAATCAACTCGACAGCAGTGGGTTTGGTTTGGTTTTTTATCCTGGTATTATTTAGAGCAGTGCCTGACATATGTAAGTGGTTGGCACTATATAACTGTTTGCTATGATTATTAGACATGAAATGGTTCTCATTGGTAATTTATCGCTTTAATCAAACCCTTCCCTCCATCTCACTTTACCTATCAAGTCCAGAAAAATTAAATGCCTTACCTAGTTAGTTGATAAGTGCATAGTTACTGAGCAAGGTGTTACATGTCTTGAGATTTTTCTTAGTAAATTCAACAAATAATTTCATGCCACTAGGTTGACCTCTTGCTATGTAGAAGGTCTTATGGAGGCCTGGTGGCACAGTGGTTAAAAGCTTGGCTGCTAACCAAAAGGTCAGCAGTTTGAATCCACCAGCCACTTCTTGAAAACCCTGTGGGGCAGTTCTACTCTGTCCTATAGGATCACTATGAGCCGGAATTGACTGGGTGGCTACGGGTATGCTGTGTATGAAACCAAGGCAAATCCTTGATAGGCTGAGAGAAGGATTCACTGCAAGTATTTAAATTAGAGAGTCATTAAAAGAAGTTAGCTTGAAAGTACCTTAAAGTGCCTAGAAAGCTATTTTTATTACATTTTTGCTTTATGTGGCTTGCTAATTTCTATACATTTCTTGAAGAGTCTAGTCTATATTAGTATGTGAAATAATATGATAGTAGTTTGATTTTTTTTTGGCTTTTAAAATTTTGTTTTTTGTGGCTATCTCTAACTTTGAAGTTATTAATATTTTCTGAGGAAACCAGGTTTGTAAAACTCTAGTTAATGCCCTTGATCGGGGTGGATTATCCAGTAAACAAAGTAAGCACAGTGTTTACTTTGCTTACCAGATCATTTTGTAGTGAACGATTTCAATTTTTTTATCACCACATCAAAGATTCTGCTTCTAGGTATGACTGGCATCTGTCTCCCAACCCCAGTGCACCGTCCTATAGAACCAAAACCTCTTTGATGTGGTGGAACCCATGTGAGATTGTTCACTACGGATGATCTGGTAAGTAAGGTAAACACTGAGCTTACTTTGGTTATTGGGTAATCTGCCCCTGAAGCAGGATCACATGGTATCAGGCATCCTGCTCATACTGGAGGTGAATTTCAGTCAGAATCCGTCTCCACTCCTTTCTCTGCATTGCACTTTGTGCGTCTGAATTGTCTTTGAGCACAGTAATGCTTTCAAATGGTGATTGGTTATAAAGAACATTGCCTCCTGCAAAGACTAACAGACAAGAAGGCTAGTGATTTTTGAAGTAATATTTTTCTTGGCTAAACACAGTGTTTTAGTTTACTCAGCATTACTCTTCCCGGCTGCCTCTTGTCACTTGTCTAGCAGTTCTGCTTCCTAGGTTTTCTCATACCAGAATCAGGTCCTTGACTGTTCAGCTGCCATTTGTTCCTTTCCGTTGCTACTTTTTCCTTGTTCCTGTAAATCTGCCAGATTCTAATTTGCATACTAAATTTTTTTCTTCCCTCCCTTCTGCCCTTTTCAATTTGTTTCTTCTTGAGCTTTCTCATTTAATAAATCTTTCCACAGGAGCCCAAATGCAAAACAAGCCATCTGCTTATTACTTGGAGAAGGGTTAGTAACCCAAATGGCCCCGGGGCCAGGTGAATATAGAAATGAGTGAAGCAAGCAGATTGGGGCTGGGGCAAAGAGACAATCACAGTTCACCTAGGTGAATATGATCCTTGCTGGGGCATGGGTCCAGGGTTGCCAGACCATTCAGTGTTTCCACAGAAGACAGTAACCCAAATTTTTAAGTAAAGTATCCTGTTTTTTAAATGCTGGCATCTAATTCAATGTTTGTTTGTTTTGCTTTTTCTTTAAGTCCCTGAGGGAAAATAAAATGTACTAGTCGGCAGAAACTGGCCTGCAGTGCCCCTTTATAACCTCCTTATTCACTGGGGTTATTATAGAAATACACTGCCTTTTCTTTTTTTATTGTTGGCTCTGCCCCTGGAGATTGGATCTCACGGTTGCTTGAGGTCAGTTCACCTCCAGTAAGGAGGGACACCAAAGCTATAAGTGTTCAGGTGTTCCCTGGGTCGAGTTCAGGGTAATCTAGATCATACTCAAGGTTGCGTGGAGGTAGGGGTTGTCGGTGGGCACCTTCATTTTCATAGCTTCCTGTTTCCATGCCAAGGGATATCAGTGTGTCATCCTCTCCTCTCTGCTTCTTCACTCATTCCTCCTCAGAGGTGGAGGAGTCAATCGTCTAAACAGAGATTTGGAAGCAGGACTTGTAACTGGGTGTATTCCCCCTCCTTTTCCTTTCTGAGCCAGTAAGTTCCCATTCTGCTGTGCTTCTCATTGGTACAAGGGGGAAATCTGCAATGAACTGTGCTGTCTGTGACTCAGTGGCCTGCACAATCCCCAGCTTCAGAAGGAGCAAGTCCATTGTTGTTGCACACCTAAACCATGGTTTCCAATATGCTAATAAAACTGATAGGGTCCCTGTGTGGTGGAGACAGTTAACACACTCAGCTCCTAACCAGAAGGTTGGCAGTTCAAGTCCACCCATAGGTGCCTCAGGAGAAAGCCCTGGTGATCTACTTTTCCCAAATCAGCCATTGGAAACCCTGTGGAGCACAGCTCTGCCCTGATCAATGTCGGGTCACCGTGAGTTGGGATTTACTTGACGGCGATTGCTTATAAAGTTGACACTTGGTCTCCATCTGCTTGACTACTCTGTCCCTTAATTTGTTCAAAACTCTGGCTGCAAATGGCGTATGATTTCCAACCTCAAACCCCAACTTTCAGATTCCTTGAAATTAGATCCATTCTAATCTTAAGCCAGTTCTGGAACTAACCTCTCTTTCTGTGCCTCTGTGTGGAGCGATGCAAGTTTTCACACAGGACCCTGGGCCTGTGCTTTCTCTGGTGTCCCAGGTGTGGGCCACTGATTGTATGCTAGAGAGTGGGACACTGGAAACAGAGTCTTGTTTTGCTATCAGAGCTTACAATCAATATTTATTCCTACACTATCCTTCCAGGTTATTTTCTATTTGGGCACCATACTTGGGTTTGTGTTCTTTGATTTCTCTGTAATTTTAAGCTTTCTTGTTATTTTCTTCTTCCCAATAAGTTCGTAGACTTGAATTATCACACTTCTTCTCTACTGATGTTGGGACAGAAAGTGAAGCCAGTATTTTTCCTCTTCTCATTTGCATCAGAAACATTTGTTTTCTTCCAAACCTTTTAATCATGTTTGTATTCAGGAAGGAAGGAGAGAGGCCAGTGTATAATGCACTTCTGATCTTGATTATATTAGTCAAAGTCAAATTCCATTCAGTTGGGTTATTAGGAATGATGAATATTACCACCAGGGTTTTAGCAATGAAGAGAAAAGTAAAATACAGGGTTTTATGATGAAGACCACAAGTTTGGAACTGTAGGAAAAAATAATTTTTTTTTATGTTGTGATTTACCTGGGCTCAGGAGGCATGCATCACTGCCCACTAAAAATGAAGCATATCATAAATGTCAGGAGAGAGGGATTTTTTTCTTGGATCTGTAATTCTAACCCTTCTATGGGAGAGACTCTTCCCAGGAATGTGGTAGAGATTCTCCCAAACTCACTCCTCATCTCCTGCCCATCAGCCAGCCCTTCCATTATAAACTGTGGGATCCTTATTCAATCAAAAATAAGCCCGACTCTCATCTTTGCCTCAAAAGTTTAATTAAAATGAGGAATTATTACTTGAAAGGTACAAAGTTTCTTTCTGAGGTGACAGAAAAGATTGTGGTGATGTTTGCACAACCTTATAAATGTAATGCCACTGAATCATGCACTTAAAAGTGGTTAAAATGAAAAATATTATGACATATATACTTTTGGAATCCCTGGTAGCATAGTGGTTAAGAGCTATGGCTGCTACCCAAAAGGTTGGCAGTTCGAATCCACCAGGCGCTCCTTGGAAACCATATGGGGCAGTTCTACTCTGTCCTATAGGGTCGCTATGAATCGGAATCGACTTGACGGCAGCAGGTTTGGTTTATATAACCCAGACCAAAACCAAACCCGCTGCAGTCGAGTCGATTCCGACTCATAGCGACCCTATACTTTTACCAGAATAAAAATTTTTTAAAAAGACAAAAAAATTAGACTTTTCTGTGACAGCATTTCCTTAGAAGGTACCTGTTGAAGGCTACCCTTTTGATTCTGTTGTTTAGGAAGAGGGATCAGCCTGCTATACCCCCACTGGTACTCTGAGATCTTTGTATTGCCACCTTCACTCAACAAATCCTTCCTCTTGAATATGGATGAAATCTTTTGGAGAGATACGATCCACCTGGGATATATCAGTCTTGCCCGGATAACTCACTACATAATTGTCTTTATCCTGTCCCCTGCCAGCACCTCCTTGATGGCAACATCTATGTTGATGGCTGCTAACCTGCTTTCTTCACTTGTTTTCAACTCTGATGACCTGACCTTGATCTGGGCACTTGCTCTATCTACTATCCCTTTCTTCTTTCATCCTTCACCTAGTTCTCCTTTCCCAACTTTTGATCATCCTCTATTCTTCTGATCACCAGACTTTCTCAGCCTCTGATACCTTGATTTCTTCACAGTGTTTGGCATTATGGATCAACCTCAGTCTTGATGTTATCTTTTGCTTGACACTTCCATGCCCTGCTCCTTTTCCTGACCCTTTGATTATGTTAGTCTCTTCTTCCTCCTCATCCTGTTTATTCAGTAACAAATATGTGCTGTTGTTTCCTGCATGCTAGACATTGTGTGAGTTGATGGGAATCTAACACTGCTCTCTCTTTCTCTGTCTTTCTCTCACTCTCTCTGTCCTTGTTTGTATGATAATCTCCTTCAGAATCACAGCCTTAACTATCACGTCAATGCATTTGACTTTTTAATTGATATCGTTAATCCTCAACCTGTTTTATCTCCAAATTCTACTTTTCCCTGACTCATCAGTATCTCCAACTCTGGGCCCTTTCAAAAGCTAGCTTGTTTTTCTGATTTTCCTGTTTCTAGTAATCACATTGCCACCATCCCAATCACACCAAAATATTGTAGTTCTCTTACTTACAAAGCTCTTCCGTATTTCTCCATAATCGCCTTCTCTTGTCTTCTCTGTGATGTTCCTAATTTTGTCATTCTGGTTCAGTCTTTCACTACCTCTCGCCTTGACTATGATGATGATCCCCTAAATGTTTCCTTAATTCAGTATACATCCCAATTAACTTCCTGAAGAATTTCCCTGCTTAAATTACTACTGACTCCCTGTTTCCTGCCAAATTAAACCCAAGCACTTTGCATATTGTTCTAGACTCTTATTGAATACAAATTCATTTACTCCATTTTCCTGAAAACTAACAAACTATTTCTGAAATGGGAAATGGGGGAACCCTCTGGACTCCTGCTATTTGCAACATCTGAAATTCCTCTTTAGACTTTCTCTGGAAGTTCTATCCAACAATTCTATCTCATAGATAACCTCCTCCATTAAGTTTTATCTGATCCAGCTCACCAATCTTCATATCTTCCTTCTCTGAATACTTAAAATGCTTTGCTTCTTTTTCTGTCTTTTACTTTGATTCTGCCCCCTGTTAAAGTCACTCATATTATTCTAAGTACTTAATGAGAGGCAAAATAGAGTAGAAAAAAATTAGGCAACAGAGTCAGACTGGCTTTACTTTGCATCCCAACTCTGCCGCTTCTTGGCTTTGTGATTTTCGTTAAATTACTCAAACTTTGAAAATTTTTTCAAACCGTGGTAGGTTACTCAATGACTTTGTCTTTTTCTGAATATTGGGGACAATAATACCTACTTTTGGAGGTTTGTTTTGAGGATGGAATGGGACAATGCATGTAAAGCATCTGACATAGCTTGTGTTAAACAGTAATCAATAAGTATAAGGAAGTTACTATTATTAGAACTGGAGGAAACAAGCCAATTATTGATCTTTGTATTCCTATGCTCACCCCATACTTAGTACCTTGGTCAGTGGATATGATGGCTGATATTTGTTGAGTAAATAAATGAACCAGTGAATAAATGAATGGTCAAGACACTTCTTGTCAAAGAATTAATTTACTTCTTAACTTGATAAAAAGCCATTGTATAAGAAAATGAGCAGAATACAAATTAAGTATTAGTCTTAGCTTCTAATTTATAGAGCCTATAACCTACATGGGGATATGAGACGAACATAAAAATAACTGATGAACAATCTAAAAGAGTATATACTTAATCATTAAACTCAAAGGCATTAACTCTAAGTATTTGTAGTAAAAGTGATCGCTTATAGGATCAAGGAAAACTTCATGGTATAAGGGGGATTTGAAGGTGGGTTCTTTTCTTAAGTAAATATTATTCCTAAATAACCATATTATATATAGTATATATATGTGTGTGTGTATATATATATATATATATATATATATATATATGTATTTTTTTTTTTTTTACTGGTTAACATTTTGAAATAGCTCCAGATTACTAGAGCTAATGAGACAGCTCAGACAATAGGATCAGGCTGTTAATACAGCATAGGATAAATGTGTGTTGCAAGAAAGAAGTTTCCAGGGAACAAGAATTGCTGTGGTAACCTGATATATCATTAAAAATGGAATGAATAAATATCATTACGGTCTCAGATTCATCACACACACACAAAAAAAACTTCAAGACTGGGGTAACTAAGTAGTTCTCACGCTGATTTTGTAAGCTAAATCAGCGTGATTGTCCATTAGCAAAAAAGTAGTAATATTAAAATAATCCAGGACTCCATAAGGTGCATAAAAATTCCTTCAGTATATAGCCTTTCAATTTAAATCACTGCTACTTTCCTCAAAATATTAATTTTAGCTGTAATAAATAGTCATATTACTAGATCTGATTATATACTTTTCAAAAGAGATAATATTTTGCCAACTATTAAGAGTACATTAGACACTGTAGTATTATAGTTTTATAGTATTTGATATGGCATGAGGAAGGATAGCTTTTTCTTAGAACCCTTTCTTGTTGCTATCTCTCTTTCACACCCCACCTTTTCTCTCTCCCCTCCTTGTTTTAACTCTCTTACTTCCTTAGATGACCTTGCTGTTTGTCCAGTTCTTTACCCTCATTGCATTTATCTCAGCAGAAATGAGGCAGCTACTCTGGCACTCTAAGTGTCAAATAAAATCCAAATTTAATACTGGGCAGCAGACACAGAACGCACATCCAGGGAAGGGGTGATAGAAGAAAACATTGCACACAAAAGACAAATCAACTGAACTCAACTGTCTCTCTCCAGTAGCAACTTCCTGAATCTCCCACGTGATATCCGTACTTTTCTCCTCAGTTTTTTTATGCATACTCTGAGAAGAACGTGGTAACACCACTGGTAATCCCTATGTCCTTCCCATGTTCCTCCTACCACAGGGCCTTTGCACAGACTGTTTCCTCTCTCAGGAAAACTGTTCCTTTCCCTTTCGCTCACTCATCCTTCAGATTGCAGCTTCTGCTTTACTTTCTTAAGTAAGTCTTCATCTGATTGGTCAAATTCCCTTCCTAAAGCTCTCATGGAGCCCTGGCGGCTCAGTGGTTAAGAGCTAGGCTGCTAACCAAAAGGTTGGCAGTTCAAATACACCAGACACTCCTTGGAAACCCTATGGAACAGATGTACATAGTACATTTTTTTTTTCTATAACGTTTGTCATGTGGCCCCTGCCTGACAATTTGGTTCATGAAAACTCCATGATAGCAATGACTGTGTCTATTTTTTGTTCACCATTGATTTTCTAATTCTGGCATACAGTAGGGTCTCAATAAATATGTATTGGCTAAACAAATGAATAGTTTGTGTTCTGTGGATTACACTTAAGAAATTCTGACTTGGATGCTTGTGTCAGGATGCATTATGTTTCCGGTTTGCCCTGGCACAGTGTGTTGGCAATTAGTGTAATGTGTTCTCACAATCTATAGCAATGCCATTAATGCCTATTGAAAAATGAAATGTTATATTGCTCTCTCATTTCTGGTGTTATGTTTTGTAACTCACATCACACAATTACAATGTCACCATCCTTGTCAGTGTGTTTTGTTTGTAATATAATGTACACAGTTGTTGATGTAATATAGCTACAAATTTTCTATGGAGAAGAATGCCAGGTTCTAATGGTTTTTGATGTCTTAAATGATTATCACCATAAATTCAGCTGAAAAAAAATGGTAATAGATATGCAGAAATGCTTTGAAGCTTAATGAATTCTTTAGGAGCTGAGGCTATGTCAGTATTTGGCAGGAAAGGATTGATAACAGGGACCCTATGGGCACAGGAGGTGGGGATTGACAGTATATTTGCCCTCTTTTGCATAGTATTTTGGAATCTCAGAGAAATAGTAAAAAAAAAAAAAAAATTTGATATGTGTCCTCAAGAAGCTCATCATCTAGTTGGTAAATGAGCCACACAAATATAAAATAAATTTGGATTTCTAATAATATAGTAAACCACACACACACACTACATTTTTCTGTAGTGATAAGTATAAGGAGGAGCCCAAATTGTTCCAGTGACCTATAAGTGCCTACACAATCTGGATATGACCCTCCCCTGTCTTCCTACCCCACTCCTTCACATGCTTCTTTTACCTTATCCTCTACAGCTTTCTCTGTATCTCACCCTACTCACCCCATCCAGCCACAATGACTGACTCGCTCTTCCTACCTCAGGACTTCTGTGCTTGCTGGTTCCTCCCTATAGAATGTTTTATCCCTAGGTAACCACATGGCTGGCTTCCTCAGATCCTTCAAGACTTGACTCTATCACCTTCTCAGGCCTACCTTGGCTCTCTCTTTAAAACTGTCACACCTGCTCAATAGCACGGCCCACACTCCCTCACCCTTTATTTTTCTCCAGAGCATTGAACACCATCTAACAATACAAAAAAACCATTGCCATTAAGTCAATTTCAACTCATAGCAACCCTATAAAACAGAGTAGAACTGGTCCCGTAGGGTTTCCAAGGCTGTAATCTTTATGGAAGCAGACTGCAGCATCTGTCTCCCACAGAGAGGCTGGTGGGTTCAAACTGCTGACCTTTCCATTAGCAGCCGAACACTTACCCACTGGGCCACCAGGGCTCCGTATCTAACAGTACTATGTGATTACCTACTATGTTTACTTTTTGCTAGAATGTAAGCTCACCAAGAGCAGAGGTTTTGTGTTTTCCTCCCTGCTATGTCCACAGTGTGTAGAACCACATCTGCCACGTAGTAGGGGCTCAATAAATATTTGTGTAGTAAATGAATGAAAGCAATGCATGGAAGAAAAGGGGAAAGCATGAAGGTCTCACAGTTAAAAGGCCCTGTCTCAGCACTTCACTGTCTGTATAATCCCAGGCCTACCACTAAACCTCTGTGAACTTCCTCTGTAAAGATTATCACATTTCATTACTATCTACAAATGTTCTTGAATATGCTGCCTCTTCCTGAATTGTAAATGTGAACCTAGTAATCACGCCCATTTTTTAACACATGGAGCTGTGGGATGGCGTATAGCAGTCACCCAATAAATAACAGCCATTGCTGTTATTATCAGAAAGGCTTTCTGGAGGAGTAGGTTTTGAGTTGTTCTGGGGTGGTGCAAACAGTTAATATGCTCAGTTGCTAACTGAAAAGTTGGAAGTTTGAGGCCACCCAGAGGCACCTCAAAAGAAAGACCTGGTGATCTGTTTCTGAAAGACAAGCTGTTGAAAGCCCTATGGAGCACAGTTCTACATCAACACACATGGGGTCACCTTGCATTCAAATCAATGCACCACCAACTGTTTGTGTTTGAGTTAATAGAGATTTGAAAGAGACATTAGCAGAGTCTACAAAAGCAACTAAGTTATGCTGGGGATTGATTGAGATAATGAATATTAAGTGCAAGGATAGAGCTAACCTATAAAAAAAAACCTCTGGTAGGGACTTAATACCCAGTGGTGTAATGTCTGCTGTTATTATCATCCTTAGGCACATGGCCTGCTCTGGACCAAAAAAAAAAAAATGAGAGTGTTAGAGCAGGCCAAGAACCACTTAGCCATCTGGAAGGCAGTGAGATGAAGGAGATGTGGAAAACCAAACAGTCTTCAGAGGCCATGACGTGACCAAATGTTGGGTATGGAAGATTCTTTGAAGCATGAGTGGGATATTTGGAATTGTAAAAATTGAGTCACCAGGGCTGGGAGGTGGTGTTAAGTAGCTTTCTGGGTACTGGAAATGTTCTTTGTCTAGATCTGGGTGGTGGTTACATTGGTGAATACATGTGTTAATTCATGAAGCTGTACACTTGACAGTGTTAGTTAAAAGTTCATCAGATTGTGCACTTTACCATATGGAAGTTACACTTGAATAAAAAAGTAAAATTATGTTTATGCCTATATGTGTATGTAGGTATGTGTGTGTGCATGTAGTACCAAGGAAACTTACTTAGCAATGATGAGCTGATGATATGGATAGCTATGGAAACACATAAGAAGGGATAGCTTCAAGAAAAATTTATCATTGATAAGTGGCATACAGAAGAGCTGGGACTTGAAAGACTAGAAAGATCATGGTGCTGCTGCTTGTGCTGAGGAAGGGGAAAGGATGTTCCTTGGGCTGTGGAGGGAGGCACACGTGAGCGTTGTTGGGGTCATTTAGCGCTGGGTGCCCATGTTGTGAACTGTGAAGAAAGTGACTTCTCTTTGAGTTAAAAGAAAAAGACAACTGATAGTGCTGCAGACCCTGGAATTTTCTGCTCTGGGCAACGATGAGGGTTGTAAAATCTCCCTGTGAAAGTTGTAGATAATTTTGTAACACCTCAAAGGACTGCGGGGAAATCTAGAAATTCTAGCTTCCAAAGTAAGATCCACAGTACCGTTTAATCTATAAAGAAACCTTTATGAACATTTTGAGACTAATTTTATTGCACAGAATCATAGACTGGCAGAACTGATAAGGATCTCAGATGCTGTCTGATTCAATACCCTCATTTTCAAGAAGCTAAGCCTCAGGAAGGTGGCAGTAGAGATGCAACTAGTTCATTTAAAGCTAACAGAGAACTTAGATTTCTGTAGCAACTTATTTCTTAGGCATTCGCCTCTCTTCCTTTCTCTCTCTCTTCCTTTCTTTCTTTTTTCAAATTAGGAAGGTTTTTAGAAGTCCCTTTAATAACAGGATGAATAATTACTTTGTAGATATTGAGAAATTGCATTTATTTCAGTTCACCATACTCAATAAATTGTTATTGGAATCAAATAGCTTAATGTATTAAAATTTATTCTGAATCCCTTTGTGTAATTGAAACTGTGAAGTAACATAGCTTATTTGTTTTCTGTGTGGGCACTTTCTTTAAAATGTGTAATAAGATTGTTTTAGGGTCAATAGCACCTTCACAAAAAGAAAGCAGAAACATTAATATTATAATCCTAGGCAAGCTGTTCAAATAAATACAGCAGCACACTTTAATTTCTTTAATTCACACTAAGTTGTTAGGAAAATTACTCATGTTCACAGCATGAGTTCTTACTTCTGGGCTGGTAAAACCAAAACAAAAAGAGATGACATGAAAACATTAAGAGAAAATTCAACAATTAAAAACTTTCAAACTTAACCTAGTCATCAATTTAACAACCAAGGAAATGAGTCAGTTTTGAGGTGGATCTTAGAACATTTTCAATTAAAGGAAGCAAGTTCATTTTCATCTTAGTTATATCTAAGGTACAACTCAACCTTAAAATATTATTTTTAAATTAGGCATTATGACTAAAATTTAATATAGCATCATGTACTACATTAAAGCTTATAATACTTTTCATTTTTATTTCAAATATCAAAGTGTAAAAATAGTTTATTGTCACTATCATTAAAATAGAATGGATTAAGTAAAAGACAAGACTTTTTTTTTTAAATCTCTGTAAGTACGTCTGGGGAAATAATTTGAAAATACTTGTGCCTTGAGCTCTTATGGGTTCTGCCCCAAATGGACTTTGTATCCCTTGCCTATTCCCACCTGTGAGTCTTTTCTGACCTCCAAATCAGGAATGAAAAGAAAAATGGGAATGTAGAGATGTGCTTTCTCTTTGATCCATTCTCTGATCATGAAGGAAACTGGGAATATGGAAATGCGATTTCTCTTTGATGCAGGTTTTGATCAGCATATTTATAAGCCGTGCAGGGAGTTCTTGCAGAGAATAGAGGTGAGAAAAATCTCCCACCCTGTGCTTCTAGAGTTCCAATGTATCTGACATGATTATAGAAAATGCACAGGTGTTCAGCTTTCATGGTAAAGTGAAATCTGATAGTCAACAAGTATTCATCGAGCATCCACAGGGCACATAACTTTGAACCACACCCCAGGCATAAACCATAACCTCTCTCAACTCCTAAGATATTTAGGTATGGTTAAGAGCTTCATACTGGCAAAGAGTGCCTCATTTATTCTTAATCCAGAAATTTACACTAAATCTGCTACCAAGCCGTTGTTGAGGTGGTAGAATTCACAGAGTAGGTATGGAAATTGGCCCATATCCAGGGAGGCCCAAATCTCTGCCATCTCCTGGTCCTGGTGTAAGTACTTCATTACACTTTTTGAGTTCTTCAAATCCTCCTCTATTAGTTATTTTAGCTGTACCCCTAGAAACTCAAAGTAAGCCTGTGTCAGTGACATAATAGGTTTCTAATTGCATTTAGGGTCTCTATCACCTCTGCCTTTTCCTTCCTTTATTCATTTCTATGGCCACCCCCTCCCAAAAACAGATTTCAAAAAGGCTTACCCAACTCTGCTGTTATGCTTATTAACTCTCATGCCCAGCTAGGTCAGGAATCCTCCTGTGGGCCTCTCATCATGAGGTCTGAGTCTGGGCTGCTTAATTCCAGAGGTTCGTTCCCTCTTCCTTGTCCCCATAGTGTGAAAATTAAATCAAAATGCAGTGGGATACACAGCAGTGATTCCCACACCTTGCTGATGATACAAATCACCTAAGGACCTTTCTTTATAGAAAAAAAAAAAAGTTCCTGGCTGGGCCCAATCTCTGGAAATTCTGATTTCAGTAGGTCTGAGATGAATTCCAATGGTGGGCAGATTTGGAAAATGCTGATTTTCTGTAAAGCCTACTGCTCAAAGTGTGGCCTGCAGACCACCAGCACTGGTCTCACCTGAAGGCTTGTTAGAAATGCAGAATCCCAAGCCCCGCCCCAGACTTAATACATTGATCAGAATCTGCATTTCAGCCTTCATAAACGTGCGTGTGAAAGTTTGAGAAGTTCTGCTGTGAAAGACTTAGATTCTGAAGCAAAAAATCTAAGTTTTGTTTTCAAATTTGCTATTAGCAAAAATGTGACCTAGGGTATGTGCTTTGTAAGATTTCTCTACACATTTTCTCATAGAAAAAAAGAGGGAAAGGTTAGTCTGAAGGATGTCTTATTTTCTAGGATTCTAATTAGTTTTATACAGGGCTTCGAACTGGTTTGAACCAGTTCAGATAATGCCTGATGAAACAAAATCAGAATAGATCTGGATTTTTAAAATTTGAGTGGAGCAGAATAATAACCAGAACGGGAAAAATTATGGATCGAAGCCCTGGAATGGGGACTACAAGGAGGTGTAGTGAGCCCTTTCAGAAGCCTGACATGGGAGATTAGATTATTGCCAGGACTGTGGAAAGTGACCTATATTCAAAGTAGCATGGTTGGCCACCACCTTTGAGCCAAGCACCGCTGTTACTGATTCTGCTGGTCAAGAGGTTTGGTTGCTATGCAACGGGCATGCTGCCCTTGTTTCCTAATAGGGAGATTAAGTTTCTAGCAGGGCACAGACCCATAATTTTTCCAGTTCTGGTTACTTTCTGGTTTAGTCATAGTTTACCAATCTAGGTCTGTTCTGGTTTCACTTCATCGGCATGACTGAGCTGGGAAGAGTCAGTTTAAAGCCCTGGTTCTGTAGAGATCTTTTAGCCACAAAAATGAATAAAAAAGATAAGAGAAATTAAAGTGTCAGAGTGTGTGTGTTTGTGCAGTATGTGTGTATATGTGTGTGACATGATGTGTGTGGGGGGGTAGTATTCATGTTTGTATATATGTGTAGTACTTGTGTGGTGCATATGTATATAGTATCCGTGTATGTGTCTGGTAAATGTATGCATGTAGTATGTGTTTGTGTGTAGCATGTGTGTGGTGTGTGTGCAGTGTGTCTATCTGCATCTGTGTACATATGTGTATGTGGTGTGCATGTACATTATATATGTAGTATGTGCTTTATGTAGTGTGTATGTGTTATGTGAGTATTTGTGGGTGTTGATAAGAAAAATATAATTCCATTCCCCACTATAGCAGGAGACAATAAATGAGAAGAGGGACATGGGAGTGCTGTCCTGAATTCCCCTCACAGTCATCCCTACATCCATCTGGGAGTAGGTCAGAAGTGAGAATTGCTTCTGAGATGTCCCATTCCTTGGCCTTGAGGTCACACCAGCCCAGGCTGATTATGCTCAGCAGCATCTGAAAAACACAAATCCTTCTGTTTCACTGACTTTTACTCCCTAAAGATAAGTGAACAGAGAACCAAGACAAATTATCTTTGATGGACTACTGGCAAGGTTTATTTCCACTAAAAATCAAACCCACCATAATTTCTGTCTAATGGCCCAAGTGACCCCTGATCAAGGCTACAAATCTACCAAGGCCTCAGTCCTCACAGCTTCGAGAAGACTAAAATGTCAGCTACTTTCTTTACTAGGCACTCAGCCAGATTTCTCCAAGTCCTGGTTTTATTATCGGCTATATCTGTGAGGTGTGGTCTGTGCATAATCCAAGAAAGTCAGCTACATGCTGAACAACCTTGATTTAAAGTGAAACTCCGTGGATGGACTAACTTCTCCACATAGCTCAGAGAAAGGCAGTAAAATGAAGCCCAGAGAGAGAAATGGCTTGGAGCTCAGTGCCTCTCATGCTCACAGAACTAGAAGGGACATAGACAAATGGTACTGCCAGGTAGGGGAAACTCGCACACTGAGAGCTGAATTCTGTGAGCTTTCACAATTGCAGTGAGTAGCTTAAATAATGAAATAAAGCGTATTCGTATTATATTTGTCAGTAACACCTGCTTTTGTGAACTTAAATCAAGTTCAAGGTGACCTTGACAATTTGGAGAAGTGGATACATGCAAACAAGGGGAGGTTTCACAGGAAAATTCTAGTAGAATAACTAAAAATTTGTAAATATAAGCAACCGACAGAATCGAATGTGCAAGAAGAGTTACAGCTAGGTACCTGAGGCATGGTGGGGCAGGCAGTTGCAAGTAAAGTGTGGAGTGTCCTAAAGGATTAATATATGCAAATACAATGAATAGAGACATGGGGTCACCATGAATCGGAACTGACTTGACAACAACTTTTTTTTTTTTTTTTTTAATGCCTTTGCAACCTGTAAAAATGGTAGGATTATCACTCTATCTCACTCTATACCAGTGGTTCTCTGTAGGGGTTAGGAATAGGGAGGATTTGACAATATTGGGAGCTGTTTCTGGTTGTCATAATTCAGTGGGTGTGCTACTGGCATCTAGTGTGTAGAAGCCAGTGATGCTGTAAAACATCCTAGAGTGCACAGGGTAGCCCCCACAACAAAGAATTAGCCAGCTCAAAATGTTAATAGTGCTGCTACTGAGAAACTCAGCTCTAAGCATTCTTCCAAAAGTTCTTTAGAGCATAATTTTCAGTCTGGGCTCCTTGGAGTCATAGGAGCTCTGTCAAAGTGAGGAACCACTCCAGGTAGCAAGGTTGAGGCGAGAGTGATAGGTCCTTAGGGTCCCTAGCCCTCCATTCCTCCACACCCAACCCAGTCAGAGCAGGCTGACTTTTATTTGTAGGATGACCAACTCATTTAACTGTACTCAGGGCTTTCTTAGCTTTAGCACCAAAAGTCTGGTGTCCCAAGAGCCGTGTCAGTCCCAGGTAAGCTGGGACATTTGTTCACCCTAGAGTACACTGGACAAGAAACATCGTTCTTCAGAGGAAAGGGTTCTGCTTGAAGGATATGGGAATGGATGTTAAAAGCCACTATTTTAGAGCTTTGTGGCTTCTTTCAGGGCTTAAATCTTAGAACGGTGCTGAAAGGAATTGGAGACCTTCAATGCATCATTTAAAAAATGTTATTAGTGGTTTGGGAAACAGTCTTATGAGGAAATGTTAAAGAACTGGGTTTTTCTCCCCAGGCTGAGAACCCTGGGGAGAGAAAGACCTTAATCACCACCTGCACAAGAGTGAAGCCATGCTATTTGAATGATTTTAAGCAGCTGTTCTCTGCTCCTACATTTGACAGGTTAAGAGGGATTCTAGTGAAAGAGATACTAGGAAGAACTTGCCTTCAAGAAAATTTTTGGAATATCTTGTTCTGGATTCTTCTGAGAAAAAAAAAAAAAAAGGTAATATATATCTTTTTAAAAAAATGTCATGTTTTGAATGGGGACACTTCCTACATAGGTAAGAGACTCGAGGTTGTGGCCTCTTGGGCTTCCTTCAGTCCTGTGATTCTGTGAACAACTTGAACCTTTATCTGGTAAATGCCCTAGGTTAGATGGCTCTGGAATTAATTTAAAAAAGACACAAATGCTGTCCTTTAAGAGCTGATATTCCCCCAGTCAATCAAGAATCAACCGCATCCTTTTTTAGGTCATGTCTTCTTGAAAATGTCCCCGTAAGGATATTTTTTCCTATTTCCTGCAAGGCAATTTATCGTGGTTACTCAGGTAGTTTCTCTCAGCTTTCAGAGCTACAACTAATTAAACTTCAACAAGTTAGAACCTGACCTTGCTGCCTGACCTCCTTTTGGTGCCATTTTGTTATACTTTGGTTCAGTGTTCTCATGTGCCCTTAGCAGAAAGTCAACAAAAAAATATTTGGGAGCTCTAATTAATAACACAGCTTTTGTTCTTAAAAAAAAATATATATATTTTTTTAAAGCCATAGAAAATTTCCCCCAATGACTGTTTTCTGCCTAGAGTTAAAATAGTTATGTATAAAGATTGCTTCATTTGACAGCTTCTTTCCCCAGAAGAGATAGTGATAACGTTTTCTGTAGTGAAAATGGCATATCTGCAAAAGGTGAGGAGAAAGAAGGCATTCCTATATGCAGAGTAGGTGTCTCCAATCATTTTAAAAATAGAAACTAGTTTTTATTTCCCTGAAGGGTTGAGATCTTGTGTAGAGGGTGACATGTTGGTGAAATCTGACTCAGGAAGTGAGAAGGCTCTCGATGAGATGCAAAGCCCCTGAAAGGAGCATTGAAGAGCATCTGGCTGCTGCTGCCTTCGCTGTCCCTTCACAGAAACTTCCAGAACCTGCAAAGAGAGGATGAATGAGAGGCCGGGGCTCACAGATGAGGCTCCTCCACCAGCTGAGTACGTTGGTTGTCAAGAGGCTTCTAGGTGTAAACAGTGCATTCCTAACAAGGCAACGCCTCATTTCCTTCCTTTAGGAATAAAGAGGATTTCTTTTAAAACTCAGAAACCGTGTCACCAGTGTTTACAGTATTTTAATTATTATAGAGCCATTTGCTCCATTTAAGAGGTCACGGATAACACTTTAATACCTGAATGGCCTAGCCTGCATTCGAAGAGTCACTGAGCTATAAAAATACTCATTTGCCAAACCCTGTTGTCTTAGCCCATTAGTTACTACCGAGATCCATAGTGATTTGGCCATTTCCAGTGATAAGCAAAAGAGAAGTGGTTCATTTTCTTTAGCTCCCGCAACTCAAATTGCTTGTAGCAATGCTTAAGTGAACGGCCATATTCGCTAATAGTTTTTCCTAAAATTAAATATTTTTTGTAAAAGAAAAGACGTTTTTCCCTCAGATACCTGCATATATGTTTTGTTCTAGAATACAATAATATTCCTAGCAAAAGTGGAATGTGGAAATCTTTCTCACATTTCCTACAAAATATCAAAGTTTTTGCCGCTTGAGGGGGAAAAAGTCACTGTGCAAATAGTACCATTCAAAGTAATGGCTGTATTCCAGTTTGCTTTCCAGATAGAACACAAGGGCTCAGCACAGACATTTAAGAACCAGCTTGGAAAGAGGAACAATACCAAGAGAATAGAGATGAATTGTAGATTCAGGATGGTTTACTAATTTGCTATACATTTCTCTGTTGGGTAAAGATGATGGATGTGGAAATGGCCTCATCTCCTCCAAGAAGCTTCTTCTGATATGTTTCTCTACCCTCCTTGATAGACAGGGTTTATTCTCTCTTTCTTACTCCTTGAGGCCTTGTGCTGAGCTTTATCATAGCACATAATATAGTGCATTAAAATACATTCATGCATTCATTTATTATTGTTGTTTGTTGCCATCAAATTGGCTCTGACTCATAGCGACTTTATAACAGAATGAAACGGTGCCCAGTTCTGTGCCATCTTCGTGATGATTGGTATGTTTGAGTCAATTGGCTGAGTTTCACTGACTAATTTTAGAAGTAGATCACCAGGCCTTTCTTTCTACTCTTCTTAATCTGGAAGCTCTGCTGAAACCTGTCTACCATGTCTGGCCCTGCTGGTATTTGAAAGCATCATAATAGCACTCAAGCCACCACAGTACAACAGACTGACAGATGGGTGATGGCAGTATTCATTTAACAGCTATTTATTGAGCATTTTCTATGTGCAATTAACTATTCTAAGTGCTGATACACACTAGTGAAGGAGAAGGATACACTCACATCTTTCAGGAAGCTTACTCCATAGAGTGGGAAGACAAAGTAACAAAAAAATTCCACATTGGGAAAACAGCCAGGAAATAAACAGGGTGACATAATAAAATAAGGGTAGGCAAGTTACAATCCACAGGCCAGATGCCTGTTTTTCTTAATAAAGTTTTATTTGAATTCAGTCTTGTCCATTTATTTATACATTGCCTATGGTTGCTTTTCTACCACAATAGCAGAGTTGAGTAGTGACAGAGATTAAATGGGGCAAAGCCTGAAATATTTTATGCTCTAGCCCACTCTATGACATCCAGTGTGATTGACTGGGTGGGAAGGGGAAATAGGTGGCCAGGAAGGGTGTTTTTGAAGAGACAACTTTTGCACTAAGACCTAAAGTATGACAAGGAGCCAGCCCAGGTAGAAGTAACAACAAGTGAAAAGGCCATAATGGGCTTTTGGCAGGGCAGGGTGGAGGCCCAGTGTGGGCGAGAGGCACTGAGGTGGTAAGAGTTATAGAAGAGCCCATGGTATACGGTTCAGAGGCCATGATAAATAGTTTGGATTTTGTCTGTTTATCAGTACCAGTTGCTGTTGAGTCGATTCCAGCTCATGGCGACCCCAATGTGTGTCAGAGCTGACTTGTGCTCCACAGGGTTTTCAGTGACTGATTTTTCAGAAGTAAATGGCCAGGTCTTTCTTCCGAGGTGCCTCTGGTGGACGTGAACCTCCAAAATTTCAGTTAGGAGCCAAGCATGATGACCATTTACACCACCCAGGGACTCCATTTACTAATATAGTTGGGTTAATTTTTTTTTTTTTTTTTTTTTAACATCTGGCTCCAGAACTACTCTTAGAAAGAAAGGAAACTTTGTGTAGGAAAACAACTTGATAACCACTGTGATGGTTAAGGTTGTGTGTCAACCTGACTGAGCTATGATTCTCAGTATTTTGGCAGTCGTATAATGTTGTGATCACTTCCCTGTTGAGATTTGATACATGATCACCCCCATTATAGGATCTGCTATGAGTAGACAATCAGTTGAAAAGTTTCCTTTGGGTTGTGGCCTGCATTGAACATAAGTGGACATTCTGGCATGGTTCAGGACCTTTTTGCTCTCGCTGGGTCCTGTAGCTAGCTCCTGTTCATCTGACCTCCAGCTCTTGGGACTTGAGCCAGCAGCTTACCTGTTGCCTTGCCTGCTGGTCTTGGGATTCATTGGTCTTTGCAGCCTGTGAGCAAGAGCCCTGAGCTCTGATCTGCCCATCCTAAATTTGCCAGCCCATGTGGCTATGTGAATCAGGAGAAGCCTCTTTTCTGACCCACAGACTTGGAACAGTCCAGCCTCTACAACCACGTGACCCATTTCCTTGATATAAGTCTTTCTCTATATATATTTATACGCTTTACTGGTTTTAGCTCTTTAGAGAGCCCAGCCTAAGTCAACCACTTAGGCGTGGAAGATGAGAGCTGACAGCCTAGGTTGGCAGGAGAATAAAAACAAAAGAAAGAGAAACTAGTTGAAATATATAAAAAAATGGGTGTATAATATATAATAAAATATATATATATATAATAAAAAAAAATAGATGGGAACAAATTGGGGTGAGGAGAGCAGGAGCAAATGGACGTTAAGACAGCTGTTGAGAAGTTGGGCCTTGAATGGCTTAGGTACCTAGGTAGTGCAGATGGTTTGTGCTCGACTACTAATTTAGGGTTTGTGGTTCGAACCCACCCAGTGGTTCCACAGAAGAAAGCCCTGCCATCTGCTTCCATAAAGATCACAGCCAAGAAAACCCTATGGAGTAGTTCTACTTTGTAACACATGGGATCGCTGTCAGCTGGAGGCAACTCAAATGGGCAAAGGATCAGTGACGTAAACTCCCTCACACTCCCAAAACCTTTGCTAAAGTCCAAAGTGGCTCTCTCAGCCCTAGGCACACTCCATAGTGTTGCCCATGATTTTCTTTAGAGCACTCATCATTTTCTAGAACGATCATATATTTTATGGGTTCGTTTCTGGTCTGGCTTCCCCTACTAGATGAAAGGATTTTGTCTGTTTTGTTTCCAAGTACCAAAGCAGTGCCTGACTCTGAGTGGGTACATGACGAATACTTTTTGAATCAATGAATGAGTGATGGGATTAGAACTACCATTAAAGGCTTTCAGAAATATTGGAGGAGATCAAGATGGGTCCTGATAGCCTACATAATGTGAATTTATTTAAGTCTGTTGGCTGGTATCTGAACGTTCTAGTTACTTTAAAGTTCTAACAGCACTTCCTTTTCCCAATTTTTTCTTTCTCAGTAGCCTAACTTTCCTTTTCATAAATTTGTGACCTCTTTCCTTAGCCCTGGAAATCCTCATGGCGTACTGGTTAACAGTTTGGTTGCTAACCAAAAGATCGACAGTTCAATTCCACCAGGTGCTCCTTGGAAACCCTATTGGGCAGTTCTACTCTGTCTTATAGGGTCGCTATGAGTCAGAATCAACTCAATGGTAATGAGTTTGGTTTGGCTCTCCCTAGTCCAGGTGCAGTGACAAAAATGTAAACAACTTTGATTTGAGGAAAAAGGCTACAGTTTTTAGATCCTGAAAATTCATTTAGGAATGGATTTTTTCCTATTCTCATTTATTGTCATTATTATTTAGTTTACTTTAGCAGTGAATTTTTTTCCCCAGCTCTAGAAATATGGGTGAAATTTCCACCAGACTCTCAATACCTCAAATCCCATATCCTGCCTCTTGATTTCCAACTCAGGACTCTAAAAGCTGACAACCCACGCATTAATCTTGCTTAGTGCATCGGAGTTGTTATGAAGATGGTGAATGGAAAGCTTTCGCAGTCCAGGATGATAATATAAACTAATGGAGCTGATCTGCTGGAAGCAATCTGGAAAGGCAAGGCCTGGGGCAAGTTGGAAAGTGCTTGCTCCTTCTGAACACAAATTCAAAATTTAAAAAGTTGTGTTAGAGAAATATAACACATTTGTATTACCAGATTGAGAATACTACTCTGTAGTTACGATTTTTAATTTCAAGCATAATGGGATTAATGAACTGATTTTACTCATAAATCTAATCTTTGTTTTATGAATTCTTAAAATTTCCAGGTCAGTTCTGCTGCTAGTACAAATGTCTTGTGTGACCATATCTATCTATCTATCTACCTACCTATCTATCATCTATCTATCTATCTATCTATCTATCTATCTATCTATCTATCTATCTATCTATCTATCTATCTATCTATCTATCATCTATCTATCTATCTATCATCTATCTATTAAAATTTCAGAAAAAGGAGTTACGTATCAGATAGTGTTATGGTATAGAATAAGGGCAATATATGGGGGATGCTGAAGTAATCTGTGAACTGAAATAATTTAGCAAAAGCAAGAAATTGGAGCCAGAGTTCCACCCTGTCTCAAAAATTCCTGGAGAAATCAATAGGAATGAAGTGTGATTTAACACAATTTGCAATTGGTTCAAATCTCATCTCTTCCCCTTACTTAACTACCCTGTGTCCTTATCTGTAAAGTAGGGTGTATAATGTAGATAATTATTCCTTCATCATTGAAAGGGGTGGTAAGAGGGTTAAATAAGGCACACAAAGCACTTAGAACAGGGACTGGTATTGTAAGCACAAATAAAGCTTTTATTTATTTATAATTACTACTAGTATCAGTATTGTTACTTTATCGATAACTCAAAGATCAGGGGAATTCTGCTGACATTTGGATTATACTTATTTACTCCCTACTCTTCCCTCACCCATATAATAAGCTTGGGCAATTATAATGGATTGTTTTGGTCATTTTAATTTCAGTCCTACACATTACTGGTACAGAAATATTCCCTTTTTATATAGAGAAATCCATGTGTGCTGTTAATGTCTTCTCGATTATACGTAACTAAAGCACAAAAACTATGCCTTACCCTAGAAATACCAGTTGCCCTTGAGTCAACTCTGACTCATCGCAACCCCATGTATGTTAGACTGGAAATGTGCTCCATGGCTTTTTCAGAAGTAGATTGTCAGGCCTTTCTTCCCAGGCACCTCTGGGTGAATTCAAACCTCTGACTATTTGGTTAACAGCTGAGCACATTAACGGTTTGCGCCACCCCAACCCTAGACATATATGTTCTAGACATAGAACTCTGATATTCCCCAGTGTAGGATTTTTGAAAACCTAATGCAGAACATAGGCGGCAGTGTTTCCCAAGTTGGTGTAGCACGTAGTGTTGTTGTTAGATGCTGTCCAGTCAGTTCCAATTCATAGCAGCCCTATGTACAACAGAACGAAACACTGCCCGGTCCTGCGCCATCCTCACAATCATTGTTATGCTTGAGCTCATTGTTGCAGCCACTGTGTCAATCCACCTCGTTGAGGGTCTTCCTCTTTTCCACTGACCCTGTACTCTGCCAAGCATGATGTCCTTCTCCAGGGACTGATCCCTCCTGACAACATGTCCAAAGTATGTAACACACAGTCTCACCATCCTTGCTTCTAAGGAGCATTCTGGTTGTACTTCTTCTAAGACAGGTTTGTTCGTTCTTTTGGCGGTCCATGGTATATTCAATATTCTTCGCCAACACCACAATTCAAAGGCGTCAACTCTTCTTCGGTCTTCCTTATTCATTGTCCACCTTTCACATGCATATGATGCGACTGAAAATACCATGGCTTGGGTCAGGCATACCTTAGTCTTCAGGGTGACATCTTTGCCCTCCAACACTTTGAAGAGGTCTTTTGCAGCAGATTTGCCCAATGCAATGTGTTTTATGATTTCTTGACTGCTGTTTCCATGGCTGTTGATTGCGGATCTGAGTAAAATGAAATCCTTGACAACTTTAATCTTTTCTCCGTTTATCATGATGTTGCTCATTGGTCCAGTTGTGAGGATTTTGGTTTTCTTTATGTTGAGGTGTAATCCATACTGAAGGCTGTGATCTTTGATCTTCATTAGTAAGTGCTTCAATTCCTCTTCACTTTCAGCAAGCAAGGTTGTGTCATCTGCATAACACAGGTTGTTAATGAGTCTTCCTCCAATCTTGATGCCCCGTTCTTCTTCATATAGTCCAGCTTCTCCTAATATTTGTTCAGCATACAGATTAAATAGGTATGGTGAAAGAATACAACCCTGATGCACACCTTTCCTGACTTTAAACCAATCAGTTTCCCCTTGTTCCGTCTGAACAACTGCCTCTTGATCTATGTAAAGGTGCCTCATGAGCACGATTAAGTGTTCTGGAATTCCCATTCTTTGCAGGGTTATCCATAGTTTGTTATGATCCACAGAGTCAAATATCTTTGCATAGTCAATAAAACACAGGTAAACACCCTTCTGGTATTCTCTGCTTTCAGCCAGGATCCATCTGACATCAGCAATGATATCTCTGGTTCCACGTCCTCTTCTGAAACCGGCCAGAACTTCTGGCAGTTCCCTGTGGATATACCGCTGCAGCCGTTTTTGAATGATCTTCAGCAGAATTTTGCTTGCGTGTGATATTAATGATATTGTTCTATAATTTCCACATTCGGTTGGATCACCTTTCTTGGGAATAGGCATGAATATGGATCTCTTCCAATCAGTTGACCAGGAAGCTCTCTTCCATACTTCTTGGCATAGATGAATAGTAAGTACTTAAAACAAGTCTGTTGAATAAGTGAGAGCATTACACACCCACACTTCCTAATTAGTGGAATTCTTTCCCCTGGAGATTGATTTAAAAAGTATGCTCAGTATTTTGTCTTCTAAAAGTAGCTTTGCTTATTCCCTTAGTTTTACAGTTCTTCAGGAACCTAGCTCTTCAGCTTCTAGACTTCTGTGATCTTCCATGAGAAAAGTTACTGGTCATCAGACACTCTGCCGACGTCTTTGCCATCTGCTTCATTTCTCCCTGTCCTGGGTAATTCCAAACTTATGTATACACGTGCATACACCACACATGTGCAGTACAAAGCAGCAATAAGTCATTTTCCTGTGGCCAAAATAAAACAATTCCCTTCCCTTTCAAAAACAAATCCACCAAACCAATCCCCTACACGTATCAACACTTGGTCGAGATGCCCACTGAAGTATTGGTCACCAGTTCTGCAAACAAAAAGGCCCCTTCTTGACCTGACTAAAACAATGTGTTCTCTCTAGGCCCTCGGAGAAGGCCAAACTCCCCTCCTATAGCTGGAGATAAGGTCTCTCTCTCACTGACTGGGCCTCCATTAAAGTCCCTTCAAGTCCACTTTTAGAGGTTGATTTTGATGGAAAATAATAGGGTGGGATGTATTTGACCAGGCTGCTTGAGATTTGTGTTTGGATTTAGCCAATCACCACTTTGGAATTTCAGGTCAGTGGTCTCATCTTCCCGAACTTTGCATTTTTCCGTGGTTGACATGGGAATAATACAGGACCTCACAACATTGCAGGCAGATGAAAAGAGGCAACCTATGTGCTAAGCAAATGCCTGCATTATCATTGATTCCTTGGGTGAGGAGTAGGTCTGACCAGTAGGTCTGAAGGAAGTGGTAACCCCATCACAGCAGGGCTATTACTGCCTTGGTCAGTGACTCACAAGTTCATAAGAACAGTTCAGGTTAAAAGTGGTCAACCTTTTTGTTTCTGAAGGATGTCTTTCTCTCTCTCTCTCTCTGTTTTTTTTTTTTTTTTGTCCTTATGAGCTTTAATCCCACTACACCCAAAGTTGATTACAAAAAAGTAGACCTGACATTAAAATAAAGTACCACCATCATGAAATAAATGCAATTTTCAAGTGTTACATCACCTTCAGGCATTTAGGAGTGATGCAGTCCTACCTAATCTCTCAAATAACAAAGATAAGAAAATCAAAGAATCACAAAATGTTACTGCTAGAAGGAATTTAAAACCTGATAAATTTTGAATGTCACTGGACTTTTAGAAGATCTTTACCAGATAGACCAACACAGTTCAGATCCTAAAGAAACCTTTTAAAATCTAAATTATTTCTTCCCTCATATTTAAGACCCACGGAATTCCAGGGTGTAGCAAACCATTATTTTTAGAATATAGTAACATTTGAAAAGAAACCATCACAAGTTAGCATATCTTGAGTTTCCTGTGTGCCAAGTGCTTTGCATGCATTAATTCATTTAATCCTTAGACGACAACTGAACACAGAATCTTGCACAAGGCCTCATAACTCACAAGGGGCTGAGTCAGGATTTATCAGTGTCAATCTGGGTCCAGATTGTTATTTTCTAGTACAGATGAGATTGCACTAACTCAGTAACTTGCAGTGCACTGAGAATGGTTGGTGGTCTACTCCACCAAACATTCTCCCTTTCATCTTTGGTAACGGTGCCCTAATGTTAGCTGTTGACATTGCTGCCCAGATTTAGACTATATCCCCTAACCTGTCTTGTAGCTGCATTTGACCTGTGACCATGTGCTGACCAATGGGATTCAAGAGTAAGTAACATGTGCAAATCCCAGGAAGACTTTTTAAAGGGAGTTGATCCAACTTGGAGGGCCCTGCTCTTCGTCCTTCTGGTTTTCCTCCATCTTTAAGCTTGCAACTCGGATGGGATTGTTGGTGCAATCATATGATGAGACGACCATAAGCATGAAGTTATTTGCTGGAACATGGAGCAGAAAGATAAAAGCCTCATTCTAGCCCTGGTCTGTCCACCTCCAAACATCTTTTTTTATGTCTGAGAGAGACCTTTTATAGTTTCTTTTGGGGGGGGAATATCACCTGACTCTTGTTTCCTTAATTTATCCCCTAATTCTGATGATGTCAGTTTATCCATCTCTTGGTCTCTCTTCTTTCTACCCAGACTTTTCATTTTACTTTCTCTTCCATCCCTTTCTCTATTTCACTCCTTCATCATCTGTGGCTTCTCTTCTTTCTTTTCCTTATTATTCACCCCAGGTCTCTTTCATGTTCTATTTATGAGTTTCTCACTTTTAAAAACGAAGTAAATAAGGATTAAGAATGCGTGTGAGGCTGAATTGCCGGGCTGAGGGCAGTGGGGACCATGGTCTCAGGGAACAGCTCGCTCAGTTGGCATAACATAGTCTATAAAGAAAATGTCCTGAACTCTACTTTGGTGAGTAGCGTCTGAGGTCACCCCTTCGGGAGCAAGGGGGAATGAAGAAAACTAAAGATACAAGGGAAAGATTAGTCCAAAGGACTAATGGACCACATCTACCATGGCCTCCACCAGAGTGAGTCCAGCTGCCACCACTGACTGCTTTGACAGGAATCACAATAGAGGGTCCCGGAAAGAGCCCGAGAAAAATGTAGAACAAAGTCCTGACTCAGAAAAAAGACCAGACTTACCGGCCTGACGGAAACTGGAGAAACCCTGAGAGTATGGCCCCTGGACACCCCTTCAGTTCAGTAATGAAGTCACTCCTGAGATTCACCCTTCAGCCAAAGATTAGACAGGCCCATAAAACAAAATGAGACAAAATGACACACCAGCCCAGGGACAAGGACCAGAAGGCAGGAGGGGACAGGAAAGCTGGTAATAGGGAACACATGGTCAAGAAGGGAGAGTATTAACATATCATTGTGTTGTTAACAGATGTCATAAAACAATATGTATAAAACCTTCATCTAAAGTACAATAAAATAAAATAATGGATTTGAAAGGTGACACGCAAATTCGAGTGAAAATATATCAATTGTATTTGGTAGGATTATGGATAACTTCATTACTAATCTATCACTAATATTGAAGTTTAATGTCATATGTGTTTTTTAATAAAATATGATTATAAATTCCACTTTTATAATTATCTCTAAAAATAAGTATTAGCCATTTTGTATTTATTCATAACATTTTGTTTTGTTTTGTTTTTAAATACCAGGGAGGATTCTCTCACCATTGTAACGTTCAGAGGTTATGGTTGATGTGTACCCTGGGAAGGCAAACCTGGTTTAGTATTAAGGCAGGGTAAATATAATTAGAAAATTAAATCTATTTTAAAATCATATAATACATTATAATCCCCAAATACAAGGATTTTGGAATTGTCTCCTGCTTCGTATTATCCATGCCAGTGAACTCCTCCATGCGGGAGTTGTGCTAATTGAAAATTAGCCATTTTTTTCTGTAATCCTAGGAATATATTTCCTAAAACCACTTTGAGTTATAAGAAAACAAAATGTATACTGAGAATGAACAGCATGACCTACAATATAAGCACCTGTTCTCTTCGTTGCACCTAGTAGTTTGTGCAGAGCATGGAGGCATTGATGGGCTAATTAAAAGTTTCTAAATATCGTCTTTCCTATACTCAGTGGGATTTCCCTTTTCCAAGCCTCCAACGTTTCATAGATTAGGAAAGAGAAGGCACTTCCAAGTTCTCCAATTCTACAGAGTTGTCTAAAAAGCTGACCAATGAAATCTATTGTTAAAACAGAGCCAAACGACTGGAAAAAAAAATGGTCTTTCATTAATTACATTTTTTATTTTTAAAACAACATTTTAATTCTAAATATGGAAGAGATTTTTTTTTTTTTTAATGTTGACATCATGAAGTTTCCAGTAGAGACTTTTACTGAGAAAAGGAGAATCTGATTTATGTCTAATTTCTTAGAAGGGGATATTCCTAGCAACCAAAATTAAATGTACCTTTGTTTCTAAAGGAAACCCTGGTGGCATAGTGGTTAAGAGCTATGGCTGCTAACCAAGAGGTCAGCAGTTTAAATCCACCAGGCATTCCTTGGAAACTCTACGGGGCAGTTCAGCTCTGTCCTGTAGGGTCGCTATGAGTCAGAATTGACCCGACGGCAGTGGGTTTTTGGGTTTTTGTTTCTAAAACTTCTGTAGTTTGGGCCAATCTTACCCATCATTGATTGCCTCAGAAAATTTGAAGATATTCCAATAGCATCATGTATCCATATCTATGAAATCTTTGTGTGACACACGGTTATGTTGAAGAGGGAAATAAAGCGTTTTCCTGGACATTTAGCTTTCTTCAAACCTGTAATGCTGCCTGAGCCTTCAGGAGTGGCTTGTCAGGTCTCGCAGCTTAATTATGTCCCCAAATTGCATTTCACCGGTTCTATTTTAACCCCTTCAGACAACCTGATTTTTCTCAGGAAGTTTTATTTTGCTACAGTAAAACCTGCAAAAGCCAGAACTTGTGTAAGGTGGACACTTGTCAGAGAAGGAAAACTCAAGTATTTTCCACTAAAACGAGTGATAGAAAAATGGTAAGGGTGCACTTTGTCAAAGGTGGAAAACTTGCAAGACCCAGAAAAACAAGGCAGTGCTGTCAAGTTCTGGCCCTCACAGGTTTCACTGTATCAGTGACAAGGCTGGCAGATTTGATTTGGGAGCAAACATAACCTAGAGTTTAAAATTGACTATTTAGAAATGTGATAATCAAGTTACATTGTATGAATTATAAATTGTGTTGTCTCATCCAGGTAGTTCAGGTTATTGTTGTCTCCTCCTGTAGTAAATCTCTTTTTTTCCCCTTTCTCTCTCCTTTTTCTTACAACGTTAAAAGCCAGTTCAATGATTTCCTTATCTAAGGAGACCAGCTGTTTCCTGGAGGTTGGATCTTGTCTTTTCTTTCTAAATCAATGTCTGTCGTAGGGAGACAGAAATATGTGTATGACTTACATGATTTGTCGTCCTGATGATGAATGTTTAGTTAGAAAATTGATTATAAAAATAGAAAGCAGACTTTGAAAAGCAATTTAAAGCTATGGTATCTGCCCGTTACAATCATTAAAAACTAATGAGTATATTTCTTTGGTGTAGTTAATCTTTCTACAGTCTAACCACAGTGTTAATTCAGGACAGAGTACATTCAGTGTATGTAAACATTTTGTTGATTAGTTCCCAAATTATATGCCAACAATCCAGCCCATTATTTAAATGTGGTGCATAGTAGAAGCTGCTTCTTAACTAACAATCCTATGGAAAATAATCTGGATTCAGACAGAATTGGTGAAAGAACATTTATATGCTTTGTACTTGAAGATACGTTAAGTGTGATTAAAGTTTTAAATTGTTGTAGGAATGCTTGTTTTCCAAAGACATCAAAGGTTGGCTTTATGCCTGTATCTTACAGCGGTTGGTTAGTTTATAATTATCAAATGTCTGATAAGGCTAATGAGCTTTGTCTACCTTTCCATCCCTCTTGCCAGAATTATAGCTTGTTCTCTCCACTTTCGAAAGCAACAAATATGAATAAAATCACGACTGGCAGAATCTGCTCTAAATTGGAAGTTTGTCATAAAGCACAATAGCTTCATAAGACACTTGAAGCTTATATTTGAAACATCTAAAATTCAAAAATTTCATGTAATTATAGTTGGATTTTTCAAAGAGACATAAGCTTTTAGATCTGGGAAGTAGACACAGAGAATATCTAGCTCAATCCCTGTTTATTTTGTCAAAAGTGAACATTGAAAGTGTTCAATTGGGAAGCTACTCTTGATAAAGCATTTACTTATAAGTTTGGAGTACTTAAATATTTATGTAAATGTTATTGTTGTTATTGTTAGGTGCTGTCAACTCATAGCAATCGCACAGAACAAAACACTGCCCGGTCCTGCACCATCCTCACAATCATTGCTATGCTTGAGCCCATTGTTTCAGCTACTGTGTCAGTCCATCTCATTGAGGATCTTCCTCTTTTCTGCTGACCCTCTACTTTACAAACATGATGTCCTTCTCCAGGGACTGTTCCCTCCTGATAACATGTCCATAGTACATGAGATGAAGTCTCGCCATCCTCACTTCCAAGGAGCATTCGCTGTACTTCTTCCAAGACAATGTTATAGTCCCACAATATCTGACTCTGTAGTATGAGTAGCAGAGCATGTAAACTGGATTTAACAATGAAAAATA
This sequence comes from Loxodonta africana, assembly GCF_030014295.1. Classification (NCBI taxonomy): domain Eukaryota; kingdom Metazoa; phylum Chordata; class Mammalia; order Proboscidea; family Elephantidae; genus Loxodonta; species Loxodonta africana. The sequence goes on along the minus strand of NC_087345.1, from coordinate 34,069,717 downwards.
TCTGTAGGCATCTGTAACTGGAAGGTCTAGAAGCACACTGAGTTTCAGGATTGGTTTGATTCAGCAGTCCACCAATGTCATTGAGGTCCTAGTTTCTTTCCTATCTTACCTTATTGTCACCTTATCCTGAGGCTAACTTCTCCCATGGTGGCAGAATGGCTATGGCAGTTTCAGGCTTCATATCTACATATCATACCCTACATATCATGCTGACTAGAATACAAGAAAAATGCTGGTTTTGTCAGAAAAACAGATTACCTTCTTTCTCAGAAGCCCCCAGAGCCCCTCATGTTTTTCACTTGGATCAATACCTCAGGCCAGAATCATTCCACTGACTGCATTGCTTGGGCGTGGGTTTATGTGACAAGTGGCGAGGTCCTTAAAGGCAGGAGCCTTATCTGTTCTGTTCACTATTTTAACCCCAGCAGCCAAACTCAGATAATAAATATTTATCGAATGATCAAATACACCCAGAGGTCATGGTTCACAGACTCTCTGTTAGCCCAAGACTGGAACCATTCCCGAAGCCAACTCTTCAAACAGGGATTGGACTAGATATAAGACAGAAAATGATACTGGTAAAGAGTGGGCTTCCTGGCTCAAGTAGACACAGACTATGTGGGCAGCTCCTGTCTGGAGGTGAGATGAGAAGGCAGAGGGGGACAGGAGCTAGCTGAATGGACGTGGGGAATACAGGGTGGAGAGGAGAAGTGTGCTGTCATATTAGGGGGAGAGCAGCTAGGAGTACATAGCAAGGTGTGTATAGCTTTTTGTATGAGAGACTGACTTGATTTGTAAACTTTCACTTAAAGCACAATAAATTAAAAATTAAAAAAAAAAAGAAATATAAAATTGATATGGAAGGTTTCATAATAACCTGTTAAGAGTGATTTCTTCTAACCAAAACAAACAACAAAAAAAGACAAAACCGGTTGTCATCAAGTCAGTTCCGACCCAGCGACCCTATGAGGACAGAGGAGAACTGCCCCATTAGGTTTCTGAGGAGTGCCTGGTGGACTTGAACTGCCGACCATTTGGTTAGCAGCCACAGCTCTTAACCACTATACTACCAGGATTTCCATTTCTTCTAAAGAGGGTAGAAAGTAGGGGAGCTGGGTAAAGGGAGTTTATATTTTTTACTCCAAATTCTTCTGAATAATTTAATTTTTAAAATAGTAAGCCTGCATCATATTTATTACTAAAATGTAGAACTATGCTAAAACATTCAGACTTGGCTAGGAAGTCATGAATATTCATTAATTCATTGTTTCAGTAACTGTCTATCTCAGCGAAGTCTGGGGGGCAGTGCCTGCACCACTGAGAAGTTTCCAGCCTTCGCCCTGGCCATCTGCAGGAAGAACCTTCCAGGTTTGTGAGAGAAAGTGAAAGCTTTGCTAGCAGATTCACTTTTTATTTAGGATTTCTGTTCCTTTAAGCATGTTATTTGATTACCATACAGATTCTGCTAATGAGTTTATTTAAAATGCATTTTCCAAGAGCCTCTCAAGGTGTGTTGAAGTGTGGCCACAGGTGGTTTGGAAGATTACTTACCTATTAATGGCAATGAGTGGAGACATAATGTATGAGGGAGACAGGCAAGCTTAGGAAATTAGTACCTAGCAAAGTAGGCTTAAAGAGAGTTATTTTCATTTTTGTCGGTTGAACAGGTGCTAAAATTGGGGATAAGACAAAAAAAAAAATTCCAGAGACGTGACAACACTTCCAAAATGATGAAAGCAGGCTGCCCTGAAACTGCAGAAACCAAAAGCCTACCTGGAGATGTTTTAATGACTCAGACTTGAGGTTAATCTTATATCTATCGAATCCATCCTTATTACATATACGTCTGCTTTTCCCTACTTCCATAAGGGTTCTTGTTGTTGCTAGGTGCTGTCTAGCTGGTTCAGACTCATAGCGACCCTATGTACAACAGAACAAAACACTGTCCAGTCCTGTGCCATCCTCACAATTGTTGCTATTTTTGAGCCCATGGTTGCAGCCACTGTGTCAATCCTTCTCATTGAGGGTGTTATTGTTTTTCACTAACCATCTACTTTACCAGGCATGATGTCCTTCTCCAGGTACTGGTCCCTCCTGATAACATGTCCAAAGTATGTAAGACAAAGTCTTGCATCCTCGCTTCCAAAGAGCACTCTGGCTGTACTTCTCCCAAGACAGATTTGTTAGTTCTTCTGGCAGTGCATGGTATATTCAATATTCTTCGACAACACCATAAATCAAAGGCATTAATTCTTCTTTGGTCTTCCCGATTCATTGTCCAGCTTTTGCGTGCGTATGAGGCGATTGAAAATATTATGGCTTGGGTTAGGCTTGCCTTAGTCCTCAAAGTGACATCATTCCTTTTCAACACTTTAAAGATCTCTTTTGCAGCAGAGTTGCCTAGTGCAATACATCGTTTGATTTCTTGACTGCTGCTTCCATGGCTGTTAATTGTGGATCTAATTAAAGTGAAATTATTGCCAACTTCAATCTTTTCTTAGTTTATCATGATGTTGCTTATTGGTCCAGTTGTGAGGATTTTTGTTTTCTTTACATTGAGGTGTAAAACATAATGAAGGCTGTGGTCTTTGATCTTCATTGGTAAGTACTTTAAGTCCCTTGTTTCATATTCTCTCCTGGATCTGGCTTGAATTTCTGACAGTTCCCTGTCCATGGACTGCTGCAACCTCTTTTGAATGATACTCAGCAAAATTTTACTGGCAAGTGGTATTGTTCAATAATTTTCGCATTCTGTTGGATCATTTTTCTTTAGAATGGGCACAAATATGGATCTCTTCCAGTTGGTCAGCTAGGTAGCTGTCTTCCAAATTTAGTGGCATAGATGACTGAGTACCTCCAGAACTGCATCTGTTTGTTGAAACATCTCAGTTGGTATTCTGTCAACTCCTGGAGCCTTGTTTTCTGCCAGTGCCTTCAGTGCAGCTTGGACTTCTTCCTTCAGTACCACTGGTTCCAGATCATATGCTCCTTCCTGAAATGGTTGAACATCAACTAATTCTTTTTTGGTACAGTGACTCTGTGTATTTCTTCCATCTTCTTTTGATGCGTTCTGTGACATTCAATATTTTGCCCATAGAATCCTTCAATATTGCAACTCGAGGCTTGAATTTTTTCTTCATTTCTTTCAGCTTGAGAAATGCCAAGTGTGTTCTTCCCATTTGGCTTTCTAACTTTAGGACTTTGCACGTTTCATTATAATACTTCCCTTTGTCTTCACCACTCTTTGAAATCTTCTGTTCAGTTCTTTTACTTCATTATTTCTTCATTTTCTTTAACATTTCTGCATTCAAGATCAAGTTTCAGAGTCTCTCCTGACATCCTTTTTGGTCTTTGTTTCCTGTCTTTTTAATGACCTCTTGCTTTCTTCCTGTGTGATGTTTGTTGATGTCATTCCAGAACTCTACTAGTGTTAGGTCATTAGTGTTCAATGTGTCAAATCTATTCTTGTGATGGTCTCCAAATTCTGGTGGAATATACTCAAGGTCATACTTTGGCTCTCACAAATTTGATTTAATTTTCTTCAGTTTCATCCTGCACTTGCATGGGAGCAATTGAGAGTCTGTTCCACAGCTGGCTCCTGGCCTTGTTCTGACTGATGATTTTGAGTTTTATCATCGTCTCTCCACAGATGTAGTAGATTTGATTTCTATATTTTCCATCCAGTAAGGTGCACATGTATAGTTGCTGTTTACGTTGTTGGAAAAAGATATTTGCAATGAAAAAGTCATTGGTCTTGCAAAATTCCGTCATATAATCTCCACCACCATTTCTGTCACCAAGGCCATATTTTCCAACTACCAATCCTTCTTCGTTTCTGACTTTCACATTCCACACACCAGTAATTACCAATGCATCTTGATTACATTTGATCAATTTCAGACTGTAGAAGTTGGTAAAAATCTTCAGTTTCTTCATCTTAGCATTAGTGGTTGGTGGGTAAGTTTGAATAATAGTCATATTAACTGATCTTCCTTGTAGGCATATGGATATTATCCTATCACTGACAGTATTGTACTTCAGGATGGATCTTGAAATGTTCATTTTGACGATGAATGCAATGCCATTCCTCTTCAATTTCTCTATCCATTACATGCGAGTATTACCCCCCACTACCAATTGAGACAACTAAAAATATCTCTAGGCATTGCTACATGTACCCTGGAGGGCAAAATCTCCCCTTGGGGGAGAATTACTGCTCTAAACAGCATTTTGCTAATAATGAGAGCCATTATTAGCATTAAACCTTTCATTTGTCTAACATTTTATAGTGTAGAAAGCACTAAGAATGTGTTTCAGAAAATCAATTCTGCTGCCACCAGGGAAAACAGAATGAAAATGTGGATGACCGTGTCTTACAGTGATCTTCCACAAGCACTTATCAGAAGAAATTGTTGGCCAGCAGGAAGCCGATGAATGGAGCTTTCCGTTTGGTGTTAGTTCCTTTGATGCCAATGGCAGTTTGGAATCCTGGGGTAAGTTTTTTGTTCACTTTTTTTTTCTTTTTAGAAAATGTCAAAAGAAATACTGGCTGTAAAGAATAAGTCATAACTTAAATTATTTACTATATTTCATTAATTCATCTCTTATGTTCCCATTCAGGGGCTTAGAGAAAGGTGTAAAGGAAACAGTCAATAAAATCACTCCCTTTGCCATTTGCCAAAAGTCTTTGGTCACATTCCATAAGAGAAAACCTAAAAGGTGGTTTGAATACAATCACCAGCTAGAGCACTACTAACCTTTAGGTCTTTAACATTGCCTGACTATTCTATTTAATATTTGTATTAGCTTTGTTAAGAGAAAATTTTCCCCTTCAAGTTTTGATCTTTCCTCATACTTGATGTTGTTGTCCAACAATACAGTCTTGGTTTCTCGCTTTCTGTCTTTGTCTTTCTCTCTATCTCTTTCCCTCTCAGTGGTGCCTAAGAACTTATCATCAAGGTGTTGTAGGAATAATGAGGGCTTTGAAGCCCAATAATCCTGAGTTCAAATCTTGGTTTCAACAATTCCTAGCTGTCTTAGTCATCTCATGCTGCTATAATAGAAATACCACAAGTGGATGGCTTTAACAAAGACAGATGTATTCTCTCACATCCTAAGAGGCTAGAAGTCCAAATTCAGGGTGCCAGCTCTAAGGGAAAGCTTTCTGTCACTGTCAGGTCTGGGGGAAGGTCCTTGTCATAAATCTTCCATTGGTCTAGGAGCTTCTCCGCACAGGAGCCCCAGGTCCAAAAGACACCCTCTGCTCACAGCACTGCTTTCTTGGTGGTATGATGTCGCCATGTCTCTCTGCTCGCTTCTCTCTTTTAATCTCAAAAGAGATTGGTTTTAAGATGCAATCTTACGTTGTAGATTGAGTCCTACCTCATTAACATAACTTCCTTTAATCACACCTCATTGACATCGTAAAGATAGGATTTACAACATATAGGAAAATCGCATCAGATGACAAAATGGTGGACAATCACAATACTGGAAATCATGGCCTAGCCAAATAGACAGATATTTTGGGGGGACACAATTCAACCTATGACACAAACATTGTGACATTAGACATGACTTCTAACTTCTCAATACTTTGGGGGGCTGAGGAATAATGGCTACTTTTTCTGTCCAGGCTCTTCAGTTATAAGTGATATATAATCTTACACAAATTGACATGTAAGGAAAAAGGAAATTTGAGCTGAAAATTCCATGAGTAGAGTTGTCTACCTTTAGGCAGGGTTTGATCTGGGGCTCAAGTGCTGTCATAAGGACTTACTTCTCCACTGTATTTTCACTGACTGAATGTATTATCAGGCTTCTTATTGTAACCCCTGTCCACTTTAGGTTTATATCCCACACCTGACTGTATAAGAGAGAGTCCGATTCCTCAATAGATCAGCCAAAGGTTCTGGGCTTGAGTCTTGTTGTCACTAATTGGTCGAGGTAGTTATGAGCCCATGTCAGAACTAGTAACTGTGGTGAGAGTGTTAAGACGGACTAGATGGCTTAACCTGTATTACATGCTCTAGCTCAGTCTGAAGCACTGGGAAGGGATGGTTTCTCAAGTCAAAATCAAGGATATGGCACAAGAAGTGGACTGGATGTGGAGCAAAAAAGCAAGACAAAACAAAATAACCAAAAAACTCCTATGTACACTAAAAAAAAAATAAATAAAAGCTACCTTGAATTATTGTTTCAAGGATTAAGTTATATAACATACAGATGTCTTCTTGTATAAATATTAGTTTTTTCCCGCTCCAGAGTTTGAAAAAGGTGAGATGTTATTTTGTTCATTTAAAAATATTTTGTATTTTTTATCAACATTTAACGGTTTCTGTTTAAAATTTGTTTAAAATATTTATTTTTAGGAAATGATAATTAAGTCTCATCTTTCATTCGAAAGAAACAAAAGCATGTATATGAACAATCTCCCTCCCCTGTCTTTCGATTAATCCACCTAATTGTCCTAGCCAAAGACATCCTATATTACCAGTTTCTTATGTAGTCTTCCAGAAATTGTTTATCCTAGGGTCGCTATGAGTCGGAATCGACTCGATGGCACTGGGTTCGGTTTTTTTTTTTTTTATATACAAATAGATCCGTATTTACCACATCTTCCTCCTCTTCCTCCAGTTTCTCATCCTCATTATCATCATCAACCTCTTTCTCTGTCTTTTTCCTTGTACCTCCTCCTTCTTCTATACGAAGTGATAGCATATTTTACATATTATACTGTAACTGTGATTTACTATTTAACAATATATCTTGGAAATTCATCCTTAACTGTATATAAAGAACTTCCTCATACTTTAGCACCAGGAGCCCTAGTGGCCCATGGTTAAAGCACTCACTTGCTAACCAAAAGATTGGTGGTTTGAAGCCATGATCACTCCACAGGAGAAAAATGTGGCAGTATGTTTCTGAAAAGATTTACAGCCTTGGAAACCCTATGAGGAAGTTCTACTCTGTCCCAAAGGTCATTATGAATCGGAATCGACTTGTTGGCAATGGGTTTAGTTTTTGGTTTTCATTATACTTTTGCATAATATACCATTAATTCTCCCATGAATTTATTTACCCAGAAGTAATATATTGTTGTTATCTGCCATTAAGTTGACCTGCAACTCATGGTGACCTCATATACCACAGGATCAGACTGTTGTGATCCATAGGGTTTTCATTGGGTGATTTTTCCATAGTAGATTGCCAGGCCTCTCTTTCCAACAATATTACCTACCACCACCAGTTGCTGTTGGGTTGACTGACTCATGGCAACACCATGTGTGTAGGTGTTTATTATGTGACAGGCTCTCTGTGAACAAAACAAGTAAAATAGATGAATACATCTGCTAATTTGAAGCTTACTTTCTAGTGGGAGAAGACACACAATTTTAAAAGAAGCAAATTATATAGAATGATAGAAGGTGATACTATGCAGAAAAACAAAGCAAGCAAGGGGAATATAAAAAGCTATGGTATGATGATTGAAATTCTAAATAAGGAGACCACGAAAGGCCTCACTAAAGAGAGATTTAAAAAAAAAAAAACTTGAAGAATTTTAGGTAGCAAGCCATGCACTTTTGTGGGCAGAGAATTTCTAAGGCAGAGAGAATGGCAGCTACAAAGGGCCTGAAGCAGAGGAGAGCCCAGAATGCCCAGGGAAGGACAGAGAGGCCAGAGTGGATGGAACAGTGAGCAAGAGTATGAGGAATAGGGAGCGAGGTAGAACATGGACAACCTTGTAGGCAATTGTAGTGACTTGTTTTTTGCTCTGCATGAGATAAAGAAACATTAGAGCATCTTGAGTAGAAGAATAAAGTGATTTTAATTTCATATAAAAACTGCCACTGGGGGCCAAGATGGCTGACTAGGTAGAAGCCACCTCGGATCCCTCTTGCAACAAAGACTCGGAAAAACAAGTGAATCGATCACATACATGACAATCTACGAACCCTGACCATCAAACACAGATCTAAAGAGTTGACCTGAGTGACAGGTGAGTGAAAAGCTGCGTCCTGAAGCAGCAACTGTCTCTGGAGCCGGCGTCCGGCGCCACAGCCTTGAGCCCTCGCGGTTCCCTGGTGCTGAGTGGTGGGCCGATTGTGGCTTGCTGAGGCGGGGCAGGCACGGGACACAACCCTAACCCCTAGCCCCCGGGGTAACCTTGGTAGAGACTCAGCCAGTGCAAGCAGGCTGCTAACGAGAGAATGAGCAACCACGGGGAAGCAGGGTCTGTTTTTGGAGCCTGGAGCCAGCGTCCCAGTGTGAAAACCTTGGTGCCGGGCTTTGGGCTGGGCACAGGGGAGCTGAGCATGGCATCCTGAGAGGGCCCAAACATGGGACGCAGCCCTAGCCCCCTGAAGTGACCTCGGGGGAAGCCCGGTCAGTGCATGCAGGCAGCACAGCGATGCGGCTGACAGGAGAAGTCACTGGGAGGCAGCGACTGGTTTTGGAGCCTGGAGTGTGGCATCCCAGCCGGGGAACCTTGGCGCTGGGCTTTCGAGTGGGAGCGGAGGAACCGACCATGGCTTCTGAGACAGCACAAGCACAGGATGTGGGCCTGACCGCAGCACACACAGGCTACACTCCCCTCACCTCTCCGGAATCTCAGATAAAATAGTCCTCACCAAGCAAGATAAGTAACTTTGTCTATATTCCTGGGTGCTACTCTCTCCTATCTATCTGATCCCTCCCCTCCCTTCCCAGGTGGCTTCATTAACATTGGAATTTCCTGGGCCGGAGAGTGAAGTGCTCTGAGGTTTTTTTGTGTGTGTTTTTGTTTTTGTCTTTTCCTAATCCATTCTCCTGGCCTGAGAGAAGCAGCTACAAAAAACACAGGGACCAAGAATCCTTCCCTGACTTCCCGAAATTGGAAAAAAAAATACAGAGCCACCTCCAGCCAAGCATATGAGATCCACAGTCTTGGGCTTTCATCCCTACAGGGAACAAGGTGGCTATTATAATGCAAAGGCAATTCTGATAGTGATCTGACTGTAATCGTTTTAGCGGATTACTGGAAAGACAAGTTTCCCAGGTCTGATATCTCTACCTATTAAACAGAGCCCTCATGGACCCACAACGGGGAACTGAGGGCTGAAGCTCCATCCAAACCACCTAGCCTCCTGCCAAAGGGGTCTGAGGATAGTGACACCTACCAATATGTAGAGGTACATGCATTGGGTGCCTAAGGTACAGCTGCAGAGCCCACCCACCAAAGTGCTTTAGTAATAGAGACACACCTACCTCACTGGCACTTGGGGGAAGCCTGTCAACATTCTGCCCCCCCCCGGAGTGTGACCCCCTGCTGCTACTAGAATCTGGTGCACACAACTATCACCACTACTCCTCTAAGTTAATAGGTGACAGTCTACACCACACACTTCATGACCCAAAATCAGATTCTACTCAAGAATAGCGAATGGACTCTTTTAGGCTTATATATCTGGTAACAGCCCAAACCAGCTGGTAGTAGGGCATAAGTGATTCAAAGGCTACAACAATCAAGACAGCGCAATCTAGTAGCCCATCTACATATATTGAAAGAAAACAAAACAAGACTCAATGAGATGGCTCAGAGACAGCAGTCAATATCAAACCACATAAAGAAGCAGACCATGATTGCTTCTACAAGACCCCTAATTAAAGAATCAAAATATTTCCCAAATGAAGATACGATCCTGGAATTACCAGATGCAGAATATAAGAAACTAATTTACAGAATGCTTGAAGACATCAGGGGTGACCTCAGAAATGAAATAAAGCAATCTACAGAAAAAGCCAAGGAACACACTGATAAAACAGTTGAAGAAATCAAAAAGATTATTCAAGAACATAGTGGAAAAATTAATAAGCTGCAAGAATCCATAGAGAGACAGCATTCAGAAATCCAAAAGATTAACAGTAAAATTACAGAATTAGACAACTCAACAGGAAGGCAGAGGAGCAGAATTGAGCAATTGGAATGCAGAGTGGGGGAGATGGAGGATAAGGCAATTGACACCAATATAGTTGAAGAAAAATCAGGTAAAAGAATTTTAAAAAATGAAGAAACCCTAAGAATTATGTGGGACTCTATCAAGAAGAATAACTTGTGTGTGATTGGAGTTCCAGAACAGGGAAGGATAACAGAAAATACAGAGAATAGTTGAAGATCTGTTGGCAGAAAACTTCCCTGACATCATGAAAGACAAAAGGATATCTATCCAAGATGCTCATCGAACCCCATATAAGATTGATCCAAAAAGAAAATCACCAAGACATATTATCATCAAACTTGCCAAAACCAAAGATAAAGAGAAAATTTTAAAAGCAGCCAGGGATAAAAGAAAGGTCTCCTACAAAGGAGAATCAATAAGAATAAGTTCAGACTACTCAGCAGAAACCATGCAGTCAAAAAGGCAATGGGATGACATATACAGAGTACTGAAGGAGAAAAACTGCCAGCCAAGGGTCATATATCCAGCAAAACTCTCTCTCAAATATGAAGGTGAAATTAAAACATTTCCAGATAAACACAAACTTAGAGAATTTGCAAAAACCAAACCAAAGCTACAAGAAATACTAAAGGAAATCGTTTGGTCAGAAAATCAATAATATCAGATACCAACTCAACACAAGGTCACAGAACAGAATATCCTGATATCAACTCAAATAGGGAAATCACAAAAACAAATTAAAATTAATTTTAAAAAGAAAAAAAATGCTCAAAACAGGGAATCATTGAAGTCATTACGTAAAAGATCACAATAATCAAAAAGAGGGACTAAATACAGGTGGCATAGAACTGCCATATGGAGAGGAAAACAAGGCAATATAGAACGATACAAGTTAGGTTTTTACTTAGAAAAATAGGGGTCAATATTAAGGTAACCACAAAGAGGTCTAACAATTCCATAACTCAAAATAAAAACCAAGAAAAACGTAACGACTCAGCAAACATAAACTCAACTACTATGAAAATGAGGAACACACAATTTACAAAGAAAAATGTCTCAGCACAAAAAAGTAAGTGGAAAAATGAAATTGTCAACAACACACACAAAAAGGCATCAAAATGACAGCACTAAAAACATACTTATCTATAATTACACTGAATGTAAATGGACTAAATGCACCAATAAAGAGACAGAGAGCCTCAGACTGGATAAAGAAACACGATCCGTCTATATGCTGCCTACAAGAGATACACTTTAGACTTAGAGACACAAACTAAAACTCAAAGGATGGAAAAAAATATATCAAGCAAACAACAAGCAAAAAAGAGCAGGAGTAGCAATATTAATTTCTGACAAAATAGACTTTAAAGTTAAATCCACCACAAAGGATAAAGAAGCACACTACATAATGATATAAGGGACAATTGATCAGGAAGATATAACCATATTAAATATTTACGCACCCAATGACAGGGCTGCAAGATACATAAAACAAACCTTAACAGAACTGAAAAGTGAGATAGACACCTCCACAATTATAGTAGGAGACTTCAACACACCACTTTCGGAGAAGGATAGGACTTCCAGTAAGAGGCTCAATAGAGACACAGAAGACCTGATTGCTACAATCAATGAACTTGACCAAAGATACTTATACAGAACACTCACCCAACTGCTGCAAAGTATACTTTTTTTTTCTAGTGCACATGGAACATTCTCTAGAATAGATCACATATTATGTCATAAAAAAAAAATCTTTGCAGAATCCAAAACATCGAAATATTACAAAGCATCTCCTCAGACCATAAAAGGCCATAAAAGTGGAAATCAATAACAGAAAAATCAGGAAAAAGAAATCAAATACTTTGAAACTGAACAATACTCTGCTGAAAAAAGACTGGGTTATAGAAGACATTAAGGAGGGAATAAAGAAATTCATAGAATGCAACAAGAATGAAAACACTTCCTATGAAACCTCTGGGACACAGCAAAAGCAGTGCTCAGAGATCAGTTTATATCGATAAATGCACACATACATAAAGAAGAAAGAGCTAAAATCAGAGAACTGTCCCTACAACTTGAACAAATAGAAAGCGAGCAACAAAAGAATCCATCAGGCACCAGAGGAAACAAATAATAAAAATTAGAGCTGAACTAAATGAATTAGAGAACAGAAAAACAATTGAAAGAATTAACAAAGCCAAAAGCTGGTTCTTTGAAAAAATTAACAAAATTGATAAACCATTGGCCAGACTGACTAAAGAAATACAGGAAAGGAAACAAATAACCCAAATAAGAGACGAGATGGGCCATATCTCAACAGACCCAACTGAAATTAAAAGAATCATAGCAGATTATTATGAAAAATTGTACTCTAACAAATTTGCAAACCTAGAAGAAATGGATGAATTCCTAGAAAAACACTACCTACCTAAACTAACACAATCAGAAGTAGAACAACTAAATAGACCCATAACAAAAAAAGAGATTGAAACGGTAATCAAAAAACTCCCAACAAAAAAAGCCCTGGCCCGGATGGCTTCACTGCAGAGTTCTACCAAACTTTCAGAGAAGAGTTAACACCACAACTACTAAAGGTATTTCAAAGCATAGAAAATGATGGAATACTACCTAACTCAGTCTATGAAGCCACCATATCCCTGATACCAAAACCAGGTAAAGATACCTCAAAAAAAGAAAATCACAGACCTATATCCCTCATGAACATAGATGCAAAAATCCTCAACAAAATTCTAGCCAATAGAATTCAACAACATATCAAAAAAATAATCCACCACAACCAAGTGGGATTTATACCAGGTATGCAAGGTTGGTTTAATATTAGAAAAACCATTAATGTAATCCACCATATAAATAAAACAAAAGACAAAAACCACGTGATCTTATCAATTGATGCAGAAAAGGCATTTGACGAAGTCCAACACCCATTCATGATGAAAACTCTCAGCAAAATAGGAATTGAAGGAAAATTCCTCAACATAATAAAGGGCATCTACAAAGGAAACAGCCAACATCATTCTAAGTGGAGAGAGCCTGAAAGCATTTCCCTTGAGAACGGGAACCAGAAAAGGATGTCCTTTATTACCGCTCTTATTCAACATTGTGTTAGAGGTCCTAGCCAGAGCAATTAGGCTAGACAAAGAAATAAAGGACATCCGGATTGGCAAGGAAGAAGTAAAATTATCTCTATTTGCAGATGACATGATCTTATACACAGAAAACCCTAAGGAATCCTCCAGAAAACTACTGAAACTAATAGAAGAGTTTGGCAGAGTCTCAGGTTACAAGATAAACATACAAAAATCGCTTGGCTTCCTCTACATCAACAAAAAGAGCATCGAAGAGGAAATCACCAAATCAATACCATTCATAGTAGCCCCCAAGAAAATAAAATACTTAGGAATAAATCTTACTAAAGATGTAAAAGACCTATACAAAGAAAACGACAAAGTACTAGTGCAAGACACTAAAAGGGACCTAACTAAGCGGAAAAACATACCTTGCTCATGGATAGGAAGACTTAACATAGTAAAAATGTCTATTCTACCAAAAGCCATCTATACATACAATTCACATCCAATCCAAATTCCGATAACATTTTTTAATGTGATAGAGAAACAAATCACCAACTTCATATGGAAGGGAAAGAAGCCCTGGATAAGTAAAGCATTACTGAAAAAGAAGAATAAAGTAGGAGACCTCACTCTACCTGATTTTAGGACCTATTATACAGCCACAGTAGTCAAAACAGCCTGGTACTGGCACATAGACCAGTGGAACAGAATTGAGAACCCAGATATAAATCCATCCACATATAAGCAGCTGATGTTTGACAAAGGACCAGTGTCAGTTAATTGGGGAAAAGATAGTCTTTTTAACAAATGGTGCTGGCATAACTGGATATCCATTTGCAAAAAAATGAAACAGGACCCATACCTCACACCATGCACAAAAACTAACTCCAAGTGGATCAAAGACCTAAACATAAAGACTAAAACGATAAAGATCATGGAAGAAAAAATAGGGACAATCTTAGGAGCCCTAATACAAGGCATAAACAGAATACAAAACATTACTAAAAATGACGAAGAGAAACCAGATAACTGGGAGCTCCTAAAAATCAAACACCTATGCTCATCTAAAGACTTCACCAAAAAAGTAAAAAGACCACCTACAAATTGGGAAAAAATTTTCAGCTATGACATCTCCGACCAGCGCCTGATCTCTGAAATGTATATGATTCTGTCAAAACTCAACCACAAAAAGACAAACAACCCAATCAAAAATTGGGCAAAGGATATGAAGACGCACCTCACTAAAGAAGATATTCAGGCAGCTAACAGATACATGAGAAAATGCTCTCGATCATTAGCCATTAGAGAAATGCAAATTAAAACTACAATGAGATTCCATCTCACTCCAACAAGGCTGCCATTAATCCAAAAAACACAAAATAATAAATGTTGGAGAGGCTGTGGAGAGATTGGAACTCTTCTACACTGCTGGTGGGAATGTAAAATGGTACAACCACTTTGGAAATCTATCTGGCATTTTCTTAAAAAGTTAGAAATAGAACTACCATACAACCCAGAAATCCCACTCTTCGGAATATACCCTAGAGAAATAAAAGCCTGTACACGAATAGATATATGCACACCATGTTTATTGCAGCACTGTTTACAATAGCAAAAAGCTGGAAGCAACCAAGGTGTCCATCAATGGATGAATGGTTAAATAAATTATGGTATATTCACACAATGGAATACTATGCATCGATAAAGAACAGTGATCAATCTGTGAAACATTTCATAACATGGAGGAACCTGGAAGGCATTATGCTGAGTGAAATTAGTCAGATGCAAAAGGACAAATATTGTACAAGACCACTATTATAAGAACTTGAGAAATAGTATAAACTGAGAAGAACACATTCTTTTGTGGTTACGAGAGGGGGGAGGTGGGGTAGGAGAGGTTTATTTACTGATTAGATAGTAGAAGAGAACTACTTCCGGTGAAAGGAAGGACAATACTCAATACAGGGAAGGTCAGCTCGACTAGACTGGACCAAAAGCAAAGAAGTTTCCCAGATAAACTGAATGCTTCGAAGGTCAGCAGAGCAAGGGCGGGGATTTAGGGACTATGGCTTAAGGGGACTTCTAAGTCAATTGGTAAAATAAGTGTGGCATCTGGGGTCTTAAATGCTAACAAGCGGCCTAAGGTGTATCAATTGGTCTCAACCCACCCGGATCAAAGGAAAATGAAGAACACCAAGGTCACATGATAACTATGAGCCCAAGAGACCGAAAGGGCCGCATGAACTAGAGACTTACATCATCCTGAGACCGGGAGAACTAGATGGTGCCCGGCCACAACTGATGACTGCCCTGACAGGGAGCACAACAGAGAACTCCTGAGGGAGCAGGAGAACAGGGGGATGCAGACCCCAAATTCTCATGAAAAGACCAGACTTAATGGTCTGACTGAGACTAAAAGAATCCCGGTGGTCATGGTCCCCAAACCTTCTGTTGGCCCAGGACAGGAACCATTCCTGAAGACAATTCATCAGACATGGAAGGGACTGGACAATGGGCTGGAGAGAGATGCTGATGAAGAGTGAGCTACTTGTATCAGGTGGACATTTGAGACTATGTTGGCATCTCCTGTCTGGAGGGGAGATGGGAGGGTAGAGAGGGTTAGAAACTGGCAAAACGGTCACGAAAGGAGAGACTGGAAGGAGGGAGTGGGCTGACTCATTAGGGGGAGAGTAAATGAGAGTATGTAATAAGGTATATATAAGTTTATATGTGACAGACTGACTTGATTTGTAAACTTCACTTAAAGCACAATAAAAATTATTTAAAAAACAAAGAACTACCACTGTGGTGAACGTATGGAGAATAGCCTATGAAGGAGAGGGCAAAAGTGGAAGTAGGGAGAATATATTAAGCTCTTTTCTATTTTATTTTATCAAGAGTTTTCATCAAAAACAGATGTTCAATTTTATCATATACTTATTTTAGCATGTTTGGTAATGATTGTGATTTTTTTCCTTGTTATCAGGTGCTGTCAAGACTGTTCTGACTCATAGCAACCCTAGGTACAACACTACAAAACACAGCCTGGTCCTGCCCCATCCTCACAATTGTTGTGCTTGAGCCCATTGTTGTAGTCAGTGTGTCAGTCCATCTTGTTGAGGGTCTTCCTCTTTTTCGCTGACCCTCTACTTTACCAAGAATAATGTCCTTCTCTGAGGACCGGTCCCTCCTGATTACATGTCCAAAGTATGTGAGACAAAGTCTTGCCATCCTTGCTTCTAAGGAGCGCTCTGGCTGTACTTTTTCCAAGACAGATTTGTTCTTTCTTCTGGCAGTCCATTGTGTATTCAGTATTCTTTACCAACACCACAATTCAAAGGCATCAATTCTTCTTTGGTCTTCCTTATTCATTGTCCAGCTTTTGCATGCATACAAGGTGACTGAAAACACCATAGCTTGGGTCAGGCATACCTGAGTCCTTAAAGTGACATCTTTGCTTTTTAACACTTTAAAAAGCTCTTTTGCAGCAGATTTGCCCAATGCAATAAGTCTTCTGATTTCTTAACTATTGTTTCTATGGGTGTTAATTGTGGACCCATGCAAAACGAAATCCTTGACAACTTCAGTCTTTTCTTGGTTTATCATGATGTTGCTTATTTGTTCAGTTGTGAGGATTTTTGTTTTCCTTATGTGGAGTTGTAATCCATACTGAAGGCTGTAGTCTTTGATCTTCATCAGTAAGTGCAAGTCCTCTTCACTTTCAGCAAGCAAGATTGTGTCACCTGCATAATGCAGGCTGTTAGTGAGTCTTCCTCCAATCCTGATGCCACATTCTTCTTCATATGGTCCAGTTTCTCAGATTTTTTGCTCAGCATACAGATTGAATAAGTATGGTGAAAGGCTACAACTCTGACGCACACATTTCCTGATTTTAAACCACACAATATCCCCTTGTTCTGTTCAAGATACTGCCTTTTGGTCTATGTACAGGTTCCTCATGAGCATAATTAGTGTTCTGGAATTCCTATTCTTTGTAACATTATCCATAATTTGTTATGATCCACTCAGCCTTTTCCAAAACCTGAAGGAACAGCAAGGAGACAACCGTGAGTAATTTAATGCTAGCAAGGGCTGATGTCATCGATTCAGACATAGAATTTGTTTATATAATATCGATGGCAACAGTTTTTTTTTTTTAACATGCACATAACTGAAAAAGCAGTAAACGCCAATGTTGAAAATACCGAAAAATTCAGTGGGGGGCTAGACAAGATAATACATGATGAAGAATATCTTCCACAAGAGATTTTCAACTTGGATGAAACAGGTTTGTTTTTTGGGAAAAGATGCCAGAAGGGACCTATATTCACAAAGAGGCAAAGTTGGTGCCTGGTTTCAAGACATTTTAAGATAGAATCACTTTGCTACTTGGAGGAAATGCTGCTGCATTTAAATTAAAACCTTTTCTTGTTTGCCATTCTGGAAACCTCCAAGCATTCAAAACCATTGACAAAATAAGCTGCTGATCTACTACAGGAGTAACTCCAAGGCCTGGATAATGATTGTGTTATTTGGAGATTGGTTTTTAAATTATTTCATCCCAGAAGTGCCTGCCCAGTGCCTTGAAAAGAGCATTGCTTTCAAGATTCTGCTGCTACTTAATAATGCCCAGGACATCCTCCTCACATACCCTTCGCCATCGAGGAGACTCCAAATCAGAGATCTGAATCAAGATGTGAAAGTGGTGTATCTACCTCCCAACACGACAGCTCTGATTCAGCCTATGGATCTAAGCATGATTGCCACTTTCAAGGCGTACTACCTACGAACTACATTGGCTCAGGCAATAGGTGCAACAGATGGAACTACAGTACCATTACATGATTTCTGGAAGGATTATAAGACTCTTCAGCGTATCTGGAACATTGCATCTTCCTGGGAGGAAGTTATGGGAAAATGCATGCAGGTGATGTGGAAAAAATTCCTGAGTTATGTGAACATGCTCCAAGCATTTGTTCAGGGTAATATGATGAAAGAGATCACTGGAAAAATTGTCTATCTGGATGGAGTGCTGAATTTAGAACTTGGCATTGCCGTTGTGAAACATCTCGTAGATCATGAAAAAGGGCAATTGACAGATTGAGACTTAATGGATTTTGAAGAGGAAAGAAATGCTGAAGAAGAAATAATGAGGAGGAGGAAGGAGAGAAGTAAAAAAAAAATTTACAGTAAAAGAATTAGCTGGAGTTTTTTCTACACTAAATTAGGGGTTTTAACCCACTTTAGTTGCTTAAAAACATGGACCCAAATGCTGATGGCTTTGTAAAGTTGATAGGCAGATTTGGGAAGCAGTGAAATGTTACCACGAAGTATATGAAGAAGAAAAGGACCATATCAACAACTTTCACTAATTTTCTGACCAGAAATGCCATCTCTATTCCCAGGGATAATCCAGATGATCCAGAACCTTCCACAAATGGAGTTCTTACCACAATTGACAAAATGCCAATGCTGTCCAAATCTTCTTCATTGTCAGAGGAACTTTTTATGACTGTGTATGTTTTATGTGTCTATGTACAGATGTATGTATTAAAGTCTGTATCTGTAAGTTTCTATGTAATGTTTCCAACCCCCAAGGAAAATGAAGATTGGATTTATAAAGATACTGGTAATAAAAGGCAATAATAATGAAAACTAAGGAAAAAAAAAATGAGGTATTGGACTTAGGTCAGAACTGACTTACGACAGAGTCGTCAGAATGGAACCCTGTGATAAGTTGAGGACTTCCTGTATATGACTATCTTCATTGACCTA
Organism: Loxodonta africana; assembly: GCF_030014295.1. Lineage (NCBI taxonomy): Eukaryota > Metazoa > Chordata > Mammalia > Proboscidea > Elephantidae > Loxodonta > Loxodonta africana. Next base: position 34,050,909 of record NC_087345.1, on the reverse strand, counting down.
ATAATTGTTTGACAGAAAACTTTTGAATTTCCAGGAAGTAGGTGATTTTTGTTTTCTGATTTTGTTTTGTTGCATTGTGACCAGGTAATGTTTTCAATATTACTGTTTTTTGTATTTTTTTCTTTGTCATCTAATATATATATTTTTCTTTATGACTATTCACTGGGTATCTGAAAACAAGTATATTCTCTGATTTTCAGGATATAGGACTGATACGCATCAATGAGAACTACCTTATATATTGTTTTTAAGTCCTTCTATGTCCTTGTTATTATTAGTTTTTGTTTTTGATATGTTATACTCTAAAGGAATTGAAGTAAGTCTCCTATCGATGATGTGGCTCTGTCTATTTCTTACTGTATCATTTGTTTTTGCCTCAGGAATGTCAATATATTATTTGACGAATAGATATGAGGAACTTCTCCATATATTGTACCCTTTGCTATTATAAAATGTTATTCTTGGTCTTAATGTTTTATGTGCTGAATTAAACTTTGAGATTAAGATTGCAATCCTATTTTCTTTTTGTTTATACTTGCCTTATATGCATTTTTTTTTATATGCATTTACTGTATTCTTTTAAATCATTCTGAATCTTTTTGCTTTATATCTGTTTTTGTATAGCACACAGTGGGGTTTGCTCTGTGATACTATCTACAAATCATTTTCTTATACTTGGTGAAGTTAGTCCTTTTGTATGTAATGATATGGTAGGTATGTTTGTTCCAAGTTTTGTTATGTTACTTTGTGTTTGGCTTCTGTTTTTATTAGTCTAAAATTCTTTCATCATGTAGCTTGTTTTTATCACTTTAGGTGTGTGTCTGTTTTTTATGATAAATTTGAAGAATTATATATTTTTTGTACTTGTTTATCCTTTATAACTACCACCTTTCATAATTCACTTTTGGCATTATCTATTAATTCCCCACCATGGGTAACACTGAAATTTATACATATATATAATTTTTTTTTATATACATATATATGTATCTTTTTCTTTCCCTCTGTTCTTCCCTCCTACCATCTATCTCATTTTAGATGATTGTTTTTTTCTTACAATTACCTTTGTAACATTAAATAAACTTTTACTTCTTTTCTGTGATGTATTAGCTTTAACGTAATTGCTTTTACCTTCAGCATTAAGCGTGAGAAAATCACTATACTTAAACTTTGCATATCTTTTCCTACGTTCTTCAAACTATTGTTAGTTATAGCATTTCTAATTGCCCATGTTCATATCATTGTGTTCTTTTCTCTAAACACAATCCCCATACTTGTTTTAATCTTAATTCTACAGCTAAGTGGATTAAGTGTTTACCAGTGGTCTATTGTCATAGTTTTCCAGTGATTTCTGAGATGGCTGAAGATTATCTTCTAGTAGATACTTTATGAAGGACTCATGTAAAATATTTAAGTATTTTTAATGTTTAAAACTTTTAGTTTTCTTTAGACTTGAATAATATTTTGTCTGTTTGGCTGATCATGGAAGGTAATTACATTATATTACATTATGGAAGAGCAACTAGTCTATTGTCTGCCAAACCACTGAGAATCATAGCCCAGCCAAGTCGACATATAACATTAGCCATCACATTGTGTTTTCAGCAATGTCTATGATTACTTATACTCCTTCCAATTTCAACTTTATTTCTCAGTTTTATTTTTCTTTCACCTTTTTTTCTGACCTCTAGAAGCTCATGTTTCATCTTCTTCTGTTTCCTACCATCTCTTCCCTGACCTTGCACATTCTAGGTTGTGTTCTTGCTTCATAGACATACTTGACTGACTTCTTATTATTATTTTTAATTCAGTTAAATATTTGTAATTTTTTATCTATCTGTTCCATTGCAATTTTTTAAAATGTTCTGGTGTTTTTCATCTGTCATTATTTTTATGATTCATTTTCTTCATTGCATTATCTCTATGTAATACCCTTATCTGTTTCTTTTTTATTGCTCATCTTGAAGTAGATAATTTTCCTCTTTCTGAGCCTACTATTTGCATGAGATTCTTATAGGGAGAAGATGCAGGACCAACATTTAGTTGAGTGGGAATTTTCCCTTATGGCCTCCTGGATTGAGCACAACTTTGTTTAGCCTTAATTATACCCAGACAATAGATCCAAGCGTGGGGTGGTTCATGATGCAAACTCCCTTTTCTTCCCACTGCCACAGGTTACTTTCTGCAAAATTTGGCTTTTCTATATGACTCTTCTTAGACTGGGACTATTCCTCCTGTCAGAACATAATCACATGCAGGAAAACTCCTTCTCCAGCTGATGCCTGCCATTTCTATGGTGATAAACCATGCATGTAGATTTGTACTTTATTTATGGAAAAATACATTGCCAGCTCTTTCTGAGTTCTTCAGCTGAAGGATTTGCACTCTGCTGCCTCCTGCATGAATGTACACATGATCTATACTGCTGCTGGCAGCCACTCCATCCATTTGTGATTTAGGGTTTCAGCTCTCTCCTAATTTCATCAGAAATTTTTGAGTTTAAATTTCTCTTCACATTTTCTTAATTGCATTGGGAAATAAAGGGGGAGTGCTCAGCTTACACCAACATGTTCAAGCCAAAGTCTTCCTATTTCCCTAGTTTTAACCCAAACACTTGTTTGGGATATTTTAGTCATGCCCTTTAGTTTTGATCAGAAATAAACACATCTTACATAACCTGAATAGACAATATTTTCATTTACCACTTATTCTGATCACTTTTCTTTTGACCAATTTTTTCAATAATTATTAATTAAATAAAACCAGTTTTTACCTTATTAAATTTATATTGCAGCCTTTATTTTAAAAAGAAAAATAGGAACTAATAGTCTCCAAGACCTAAAGGGTTAAATAGTTAATTTTTTTAAGTGTGTGTGTATATATGTGTGTTTTCCGTAATAAAATGAGTAGAACTGTAATAAAATAAGAATAAAAGTAATATAGTAACTTTGAACTCTACCTTGTTCCTGAGTCCATTAGTAAAACATGCTTCTTGCTATATAATGTAAGCATATGATAAGATCAGTACCAGCAATGTTGTATGGAGTTAAATCTAACCTAGCCATAATGCTTAATTTTATTTGGATTGGAGAGCCATGTCTAATTGGAGAGGCTTAAATAGAAAATCCTCCTAAATTAGATGAATTTAAAATAGGGAGGAAAACTTAAAGGAATTTTCAGAAATAAATATTAAAATTATAACAATAAATTCAGATTCGACAACTTGTTTATGTCACACTCCTTACATCCGCTCTGTTAGTTAAAATACTTGAATGGTTCTACCTCCTTCTTATAATAAAAGCCAAAACTCTTTAATACAGCCAAACAAGCTTTCGCAGGTTTTGCTGTCACCTCCGTCTCCAGCCCCATCTCACATCATGCTCCTACTTGCTTTTTCTAGAGCAGAATATCTTCCTCACTTCACTCATATGCAGCATACTCTCTTGTACCCCAGGACCTTTGCAGATCTTTGCATTTTTAACTAATACTCCTCCTTCTGAAGGAGCTCTGCTGGCACAATGCATGCTGCTAACCAAAAGGTTAGTGGTTTGAAACCACCAGCTACTCCATAGGAGAAAAGGCCTGGTGATCTGTTCCCATAAAGATTACAGCTTAGAAAACCCCAAGGGTAAGTTGTACTCTATCATGTGGGGTCACTATGAGGTGGGATCAACTCAACAGGATACAACGACAACAACATCCTTCAGAACTCACCTGATGCTTCTTCTCTTCAAGAAAGTCTGTCCTGGCCTCCTTGACTAGCATCATATGCCTTTCCTTTGTGGCACTGATTGTATGTGCAATTTTCCCATCTCCTCCACTAGCTGTAAGCTCCATTACCATGTGTGTTTCTGTACAGTACTTTATTCCCAGTGCTTATCATAATGGCTAGCACAGAGTAAGCACTTTATAAATATTTGTATATGAATGAGTGAATGAAAGAATTAGTAGTGATATCATTTGAGTGCCAACTTTCTATCAGGCAGGCATCCTTGCTGTCTTTCTACAAAGGCATATTTTCCTTTTAGAAAATATAAAGCAAAACAAAGAGAGAAGAAATGAGCCTAAGTGTCCTTGAGGAAGATTTTTTGATCTTGTAAAGTTTTGCATATTTACTTTTTATGTTGGTGGAATATGAAAAGTACCCAAGAGCCTAGAATTTGCATCAAAACCATCTAAACTCTTAAGCTTATAAAAAATGAGGACGGAATCTAATGATGGTTTTTAGAAGACATATTTGGCATTTTCTGCTTGTAATTGGATTAGAGCTACAAGCAGATCAAATTTTCCTACACATTTCTAATTTCTACCCCGATCCTATATGAAATCAGAAAGCCTGAGGTAGCAAGGGGGAAATACATTTTGTTTAATGTCTTGTAATCTAGGCCTTTGTCTTCTAGAACCTAACAAGAAGTTTGCTTTGGGCTTTGATTTTTAATTCCTCATACTTATTCCACTTTGCAGTGCCTGCTGAATATGCTCCCGTAGAGAGATACTTCGAACTTCTGAGAGAAGAAAGTGAAGAAATTAAGAATCCCAAAAGGTCAGAGCTAGAAAGGGCTATAGAAATGATCTGTTCAGCATCTCTCATTCACAGATAAAGAAACTACTGTCCAGCGAGCATATGGCAGAGCAGTGGTGAGAACTCTGGTGTCCACACCTCCCTCCCAAAGTCCTTTCCTTACTGCACTCAGCCATTAAGAAAGACAAGGGTCAGGCCCAGTATATCAAAATTAATGTTCTCATTGACTAGAGGATAGAATGAAGAAAATCATTTTTTGAAAATATACCAATTGCCTTTGAGCCAATTCCCAGTCACGGCAACCCCATGTGTGCCAGAGTGGAACTGTGCTCCGTAGGCTTTCCAAAGACTGACTTTTCAGAAGTAGGTCACCAGAGCTTTTTTCCAAGGCACCTCTGGTGGACACAAATCTCCAGCCTTTCGGTTAGCAGCCAAGCTAACATTAATCATTTGGACTACCCAGAGATAAAAGCACCACAGCTTTCAAGTACTTTAAAGTTGATTTTCACATCATATAGAAGTCACCGGTTTTGATTCATGTAGTACGTGTACAGAAGAAAAAACACACAGAGCTCTGGCATAAACATGGAACAGGCACTGAGTATTTAAGTGGTTTATAAAAGGACCCCTATGGTGGTTGCTGCTGTAAATGACAGAACAATGTCCACGCTCTCGTGATCGGAAATTGCTGCTTGCTGGCACACCAAACTTTTGTTGATGTATTGATAGACAGTATTTGCCTACTTGGTTTAAAGTTCTGTCAGTTTAATAGATTTGACTATCAACCAGAAAATAACAGATTTTTAGTACAAATGAGCAAGTTGAATTTAGTCTGCCTCATGAAGCGGATTAAATTCTTCAGAAGGAGCCAATGACTACATGACACTTAAAGAATATACCGCTTCAGGCTGAAATATTGTTTCAAACCTACAGATTCTGGATTCTTCCACTTAGAACCCTACGACCTTGAGGAAAGTCGAAAGCAATAGAGTTCAGTGAGATAATTTTCATTAACTTCCTCTAGTTCCTATCACCATGAAGAAGGAACTGAACTAGTTTCTAGAGTTGTTGAAAGAACACTGGACAAGAACCTCAGAAACTTGGGTTTTCTCCTGGGACTTGCATTGGGAAAAATCAACTTTTCGTTTAGTTCTTAATTTCCTTATTAATAAAATCACAGGATTGGACAAGACTCTCTCTAAAAAAAGAAAAGAAAAGAAAAATAGGAAAAAAAAAAAACCAAACCACTTCCCATTAAGTTGATTGCGGCTCATGGTGACCCCATGTGTGTCAGAGTAGAACTGTACTCCATAGGGGTTTCACGGCTGTTACATTTCTACATAGTGTGCTTTAGAGTCTTTAAAGACAGCATTTTCCCCTTGCTGCTCTCATGGTTTCTGGGCAAAATATCATTGTCACTCTATAAAATGATGTGGTTTTAAGATACTTTACCAACCTGGTTTATCCTCTGGATGGGCTCCCATTCAACATGTCCCTTGTAGTCTGGATTCCTTGATTTCAACATAATATTCTTTATACTGCCTCCAGAGAGTAGGCCAGGGACCATGGTTTCCTTGCTACAGATCTGTCCCAGGTTTTTCCACCTTGCCCACCAGGGTTCTTAAGACAATTATCTGCTATTCCAGAAAACTCTTATCAAAATGGAAATAAATTTAGTTTGTCGTTATTGTTACGTGTCCTCTAGTTGCTTCCGACTCATAGCAACCCTATGTACACAAGAACGAAACACTGCCTGGTCCTGTGCCATCCTCACAATCATTGTCATGCTTGAGCCCACCTTTGCTGCCACTGTTTCAATCCATCTCAAAGAGGCTCTTCCTTTTTTTCATTGACCCTCCACGTTACCATGCATGATATCCCTCTCCAGGGACTGATGCCTCCTGATTACATGTCCAAAGTATATGAGACAAAGTCTCACCATCCTTGCTTCTTAAGAGCATTCTGACTGTACTTCTTCCAAGACAGATTTTTTTGCCCTTCTGGCAGTCCACAGTATATACGATATTATTCGCCAACACCATAATTCAACGGCATCAGTTCTTATTCAGTCTTCCTTATTCATCATCCAGCTTTCCCATGTAAAAAAAAAAAAATATGAGGCAAATGAGAACACCATGGCTTGTGTCAGGCCCACCGTAGTCCTTAAAGTGACATCTTTGCTTTTTAACACTTTGAAGAGGTATTTTGCAGCAGATTTGGCCAATGCAATGCGTCATTTGATTGCTTTCATGGGCATTGATTGTCAATCCAAGTAAAATGAAATCCTTTAAAACTTCAATCATTTCTCTGTTTATCGTGATGTTGCTTATTGGTCTCGTTGTAAGGATTTTTTGTTTTCTTTATGTTAAGGTGTAATCCATACTGAAGGCTACAGTCTTTGATCTTCCTCAGTAAGTACTTCAAGTCCTCTTTACTTTCAGCAAGCAAGGTTGTGTCATCTGCATAACACAGGTTGTTAACGAGTCTTCCTCCAATCCTGATGCCACATTCTTCATATAGTCCAGCTTCTCAGATTATTTGTTCAGCATTCAAATTGAAAAAGTATGGTGAAAATATACAACTCTGAGTATACCTTTCTTGATTTTAAACTATTCTGTATTGTTCTGTTCCAATGACTGCCTCTCGGCTTATGTACGGGTTCCTCATAAGCACGATTAAGTGTTCTGGAAATCCCACTCTTTGCAATGTTATCCGTAATTTGTTATGATCCACACAGTCAAATGCCTTTGCATAGTCAATAAAACACAGGTAAATATCTTTCTGGTATTCTTTGTGTCATGAATTGAATTGTGTTCCCCAAAAATACATGACAACATGGTTAGGCCATGATTCTTAGTATTCTGTGGTTGTCCTCTATTTTGTGATTGTAATTTGATGTTAAAGAGGATTAGGGTGGGGTTGCAACACCGTTACCCAGGTCACATCCCTGATCCAATATAAAGGGAATTTCCCTGGGGTACGACCTGCACCACCTTTTATCTCTCAAGAAATAAAAAGAAAAGGGAAGCTAGCAGAGAAGGGAGACCTCATACCACCAGGAAAGCAGTCTGGGGTCCCTGTGTGGAGAAGCGCCTAGTCCAGAGGAAGATTGATGAAAAGGCCAACAGAGAGAGAAAGCCTTCACCTGTAGCTGATGCCCCAAATTTGAACTTTTCGCCTACTTTACTGTGAAGAAATAAATTTCTCTTTGTTAAAGCCATCCACTTGTGGTATTTCTGTTTTAGCAGCACTGGATGACTAAGACACTCTGCTTTCAGCCAGGATCCGTCTGATATCAGCAATGATATCCCTTGTTCCACTTCTTCTTCTGAATTCGGCTTGAACTTCTGGCAGTTCCCTGAAGATGTACTGCTGCAATCACTTTTGAATGATCTTCAGCATAATTTTACTTGCATGTAATATTAATGATATAGTTCAATAATTTCCACATTATTTTGGATCACCTTTCTTTGGAATGGGCAAAAATATGGATCCCTTCTAGTCGGTTGCCCAGGAAGCTGTCTTCCAAACTTCTTTTCATAGACAATGAGCACTTCTAGCACTGTATTCCTTTGTTGAAACATCTCAATTGATATTCCATCAATTCCTGGAGCCTTGTTTTTTGCCAGTACCTTCAGTGCATCTTGGACTTCTTCCTTCAGCACCATCGATTCTTGACCATATGCTATGTCCTGAAATGGTTGAGCATCAACCAATTCTTTTTAGTAAAGTGACTCTGTATTCCTTCCATCTTGTTTTGATGCTTCCTGTGTCATTAATAATTTCCCTGCAGAATCCTTCAATATTGCAACTCAAAGCTTGAATTTCTCTTCAGGTCTGTCAGTTTCAGAAATGCTGAACATGTTCTTCTCTTTTGGTTTTCTAACTCTGGGTCTTTGCACATTTCATTATCATACTTTTCTTTGTCTTCTCAAGCCACCCTTTGAAATCTTCCATTCAGCTCTCTTATTTCGTCATTTCTTCCTTTCATTTTAGCTATTTTACATTCAAGAGCAATCTTTAGAGTCTCTTCTGATATCCCTTCTTTTTTTTTTCTTTCTTTCCTGTCTTTTCAAGGTCATACTTTGGCTTTCATGGACTTATTCTAATTTTCTTCAGCTTCAACTTGAACTTGCATATGAGCGATTGATGGTATGTTCCACAGTCGGCACCTGGTCTTGTTCTGAGTGATGATATCGAGCTTTTCCATTATCTCTTTCTAGCGGATGTAGTGGATTTGATTCTTGTGTATTCCGTCTGGCAAGGTCTGTGTGTATAGTTGCTATTTATGTTGTTGAAACAAGGTGTTTGCAGTGAAGAAGTCATTGGTCTTGCAAAATTCTACCATGCAATCTCTGACATCATTCCTATCACCAAGGCCATACTTTACAACTACTGTTCCCTCTTCTTTTTTTCCCCAACTTTTGCTTTCCAATCATCAGTAATTACCAACACATCTTGATTGCATGTGTGATCAATTTCCGACTACAGAAGTTGGTAAAAATCTTCAGTTTCTTTATCTTTGGAGTCAGTTGTTGGTGCATAAATTTGACTAATAGTCGTATTAACTGGTCTTCTTGTTAGCATGTGGATATTATCTTATCACTGACAGCATTTTACTTCAGGATACATCTTGAAATGTTCTTTTTGATGATAAGTGCCATGCCATTCCTCTTCAATTTGTCATTCCTGGCATAGTACATCATACGATTGTCTGATTAAAATTGGCCAGTACCAGTCCATTTCTGCTCACTAATGCCTAGGATATTGATGTTTATGCATTCTATTTCATTTTTTAGTATTTTCAATTTTCCTAGGTTCATACTTCATACATTCCGCATTTCTATTGTTAATGGATGTTTGCTTCTGTTTCTTTCATTTTTTAGTATTTTCAATTTTCCTAGGTTCATACTTCTTACATTCCACATTTCTGTTATTAATGGATGTTTGCTTCTGTTTTTTCTCATTTTTAGTTGTGCCACATCAGCAGATGAAGGTCCTGAATTCCTGACTCCATCCATGCCACTAAGGTAAGCTCTACTTTCAGGAGCAGGTCTTCCCTAGTCATCTTTTGGGTGACTTTTAACCTGAGAGATTCATATTCTAGCACTACATCAGACAATGTTCTGCTGCTATTCATAAATTTAGTTTAGCATGACTCATTTTTAAAGAATCCAAGATGACTTGTAATTATTTTGGTTTTCTTTGGTAATTGTGCATAACTTATCTTCAATAATCTCTAGTAGAATTTTCCCCTGAAATCAGTGTCAGACTCATTGATTTGTAGGCCCAGGAATCTAACTTTTCACTCTTTTGAGGGTATAGGTACATAGTTTAATCATTTTCTATCTTCTAGCTTTTTCTCATTCTTCTAGTTATACTAACAGGACCAAACATGGTCCTATCAGTTGTTCGTTATCCCTGAAACGAATTTTTTTTTGAAAGCCCTTAAATGTTCTTTTTGGTAGCATATGATCAGGAACCAGTGGTACTGAAGGAAGAAGTCCAAGCTACACTGAAGGCATTGGTGAAAAACAAGGCTCCAGGAATTGATGAAATGTCAACTGAGATGTTTCAAGAAATGGATGCAGCACCAGAGGTGCTCACTCGTCTATGATAAGAAATTTGGAAGACAGTTTCCTGGCCAACTGACTAGAAGAGGCCTATATTTATTCCTATTCCCAAGAAAGGTGATCCAACTGAATGAGGAAATTATAGAACAATATCATTAATATCGTATGCAAGGCAAATTTTGCTAAAGATCATTCAAAAAGTGGATGTAGTAGTATATTGACAGGGAACTGCCAGAAATTCAGGCTGGTTTCAGCAGGGGATGTGGAACCAGGGATATCATTGCTGATGTCAGATGGGGCTTGACTGAAAGCAGAGAATACCAGAAGGTTTTTTACCTGTGTTTTATTGACTCTGCAAAGGCATTAAATTGTGCGGATCATAACAAATTATGGATAGCATTGCAAATAATGGGAATTCCAGAACACTTAATTGTGCTCATGAGGAACCTGTACATAGATCAAGAGGCAGTTGTTTGGACAGAACAAGGGGATACTGCATGGTTTAAAGTCAGGAAAGGTGTGTGTCTGTGTTGTATCCTTTTGCCATACCTGTTCGATTTGTATGCTGAGCAGATAATCCGAGAGGGTGGACTATATGAAGAAGAACGGGGCATCAGGATTGAAGGAAGACTTATTAATAACCTGCGTTATGCAGATGACACAATCTTGCTCACTGAAAGTGAAGAGGACCTAAAACACTTCCTGATGAAGATCAAAGACATAGCCTTCAGTATGGATTTCACCTCAACATTAAGAAAACAAAAATCCTCACAACTGCACCAATAAGCAACATCATAATAAATGGAGAAAAGATTGAAGTAGTCAAGGATTTCATTTTACATGTATCCACAATTAACAGCCATGGAAGCAGCAGTCAAGAAATCAAAAGACACATTGCATTTGACAAATCTGCTGCAAAAGACATCTTTAAAGTGTTCAAAACCAAAGATGTCACCTTGAAGACTAAGGCGTGCCTGACCCAAGCCATGGTATTTTCAATCGCATCATATGCATGTGTAAGCTGGACAGTGAATAAGGAAGACAGCAGAAGAATTGACCCCTCTGAATTGTGGTGTTGGTGAAGAATATTAAATATACCATGGACTGTGAAAAGAAGAAACAAATTTTTCTTGGAAGAAGTACAACCAGAATGATCCTTAGAAGCAAGCATGGTGAAATTACGTCTTACGTACTTTGGACATGTTATCCGGAGAGATCAGTCCCTGGAGAAGGACATCACACTTGGTAAAGTACAGGGTCAGCGAAAAAGAGGAAGACCATCAATGAGATGGATTGACACAGTGGCTGCAACAATGGGCTGAAGCATAACAATGATTGTAGGCATGGCACGGGACAGGGCAGTGTTTCGTTATGTTGTACGTAGGGTAGTTATGAGTTGTAAATGACTTGGTGGCACCTAACAACAACAAATGTTCTTTTTGAATTGTCCCATCTCTGAATCCCTCTAAGTCAGAATATGGAAAACTAGTTTCAGGATGTCTGAATTTGTATACCTTTGGACGGGGCATCTACTTTCCAATTCCCAGTCATTACTAAGCTTTCTATTTTCTTCATCCAACATATTATGCTACTAGGCTGGTCTATGAAGGGTTTTGAATTGTTAGTTCTACTCCTTTCAATTTGAAGATTATTTTACTTGATAGTGAAAGTGTAGTCACCATAGGAGTTGCTGCTTCCTTGTGTTCCCATTCCTTTGCTGAGACCGTGCTGTGTAAGATCCTCTTCTCTAGTTCTCCTCCTCATTAACTGTTCAACATCTTTGCGGGGTTATCTTATACAATACCAATAGCTATTTATTGTGAACCTACTATGTATGGCCTGAGCATTGTGCAGAAATGAGATCTGGTCCCAGGCTCAGATCCTTGGTGCTGTGTAAGAGACAGATGTGTAAAGCTGTACTAACAGTACAATGTGTACTGTGCTAGTTTTGCACGTGAACTCAGGAGCTATACTTGTGGTTAGTCACCGTTGAGTCAGTTCTAACTCATGGCAACCCCATGTGTGCAGAGTAGAACTGCTCTATAGGGTTTTCAAGGCTGTGACCTTTCAGAAACTGATCACCAGCCCTATCTTATGAGGCCCCTCTGAGTGGGTTGGATTCAGACCACCTAGTTTCAAATCCTGGCTCCGCCAGCTAATGACCGTGTTACCTGGGGTAAGTTTTTAATCTCTCTGTACCTTTGTTTCCTCATCTATAAACTGGGGATAATAGTAGTGCCCTCCTTAAGGGCCGTTGTGAGGATTAAATGATTTGATGTGTATAAATTATTTAGAGTAGTACCTGGCACATGTAAGATTTCAATCATTTTATTATTAAGGACTTAGTATGAAATTATTATTAAGATTTAGTATGATTCCTTCCTGCCCCATACCCACTGCCATAAATTAAATGTACCTTCTCTTTGCTTCTATACTACCTTGTGTATATATTTATAAGAGCACTATACTATACAATGAAATGATCTCTCTCCAAGTTTGTTGGTGGTGTTAGGTGCCATCAAGTTGGTTCCAACTGTTAGTGACCCTATGCACAACAGAGGGAAATACTGCCTGGTCCTTTACCATCCTCACAACCATTGCTATGTTTGAGCCCATTATTATTACAGCCACTGTGTCAATCCATCCCACTGACTTTTTCTCTTTTTCACTTACCCTCTAACTTACCAAGCATAATATCTTTCTCCAGAGACTGTTGCCTTCTGATAACATGTCCCTACCAAGGAGCATTCTGGCTGTACTTCTTCCAAGACACACTTGTTCCTTCTTCTGGCAGTCCTTGGTATATTCAATATTCTTTGCCAACACAATAACTCAGAGGCATCAATTCTTCTTTGGTCTTCCTTATTCATTGTCCAGCTTTTGCAGGCATATGAGGCAATTGAAAATACCATGGCTTGAGTCAGGCACACTGTAGTCCTCAAAGTAACATATTTGCTTTTCAACACTTTAAAAAGTTCTTTTGCAGGTGATTTGCCCAATGGAATACGTCATTTGATTTCTTGACTGCTGCTTCCATGGGCATTGATTGTGGATCCAAATAAACTAAAATTCTTCACGTATTCAATCTTTTCTCTATTTATCATGGTGTTGCTTATTGGTCCAGTTGTGAGGATTTTTTTGTTTTCTTTATGTTGAGGTGTAATACATACTGAAGGCTGTAGTCTTTGATCTTCACCAGTAAGTGCTTCAAAACCTCTTTCATTAAGCAAGGTTGTATCATCTGAATAACACAGGTTGTTAATGAGTCTTCCTCCAATCCTGATGCCACATTCTTCTTCATAAAGTCCAGCTTCTCAAGTTATTTGCTCAGCATACAGATTAGATAAGTATGGTGAAAGGATACAACCCTGATGCATACCTGTCCTGACTCTAAACCACACAGTATACCCTTGTTCTGTCCCAACAACTGCCTCTTGGTCTATGTACAGTTTCCTCATGAGCACAATTACCCACCAAAAAAAAACAAACCTGCTGCTGTTGAGTCAATTCCGACTCATAGCGACCCTATAGGACAGAGTAGAACTACCCGATAGAGTTTCCAAGGAGCACCTGGTAGATTCGAACTGCCAACCTCTTGGTTAGTAGCCATAGCACTTAACCACTATGCCACCAGGGTTTCTGAGCACAATTAAGTGCTGTGTAATTCTCATTCTCCCAATGTTATCCATAATTTGTTTCCCAATGTTATCCATAATTTGTTATGATGCACACAGTTGAATATCTTTGCATAGTCAATAAAACACAGGTAAACATTTTTCTGGTATTCTGTTTTTACCCAGGATCCATCTGACATTAGCAAAGATATCCTTTGTTCCACATCCTCTTCTGAATCTGGCTTGAATTCCTGGCAGTTCCCTGCTGATATACTGCTGCAACCATTTTTGAATTATCTTCAGCAAGATTTTACGTGCATGTGATGTTAATGATATTATTCAATAATTTCCGCATTCTTTTGGATCACCTTTCTTTGGAATGAGCACAAATATGAATCTCTTCCAGTAGGTGGACCAGGCAACTGTCCTCCAAATTTCTTTTCATAGCCGAGTGAGTACCTCCAGTGCTGCATTCTTTTGTTGAAACAACTCACTTGGCATTCTGTCAGTTCTTGGAAATTTGGTTTTTGCCAATGACTTCAGTGCAGCTTGGACTTCTTCCTTCAATAGCATCGATTCTTGATTACATTCTACCTCCTGAAATGGGTGAATATCTACCAGTTCTTTTGTTACAGTGACTTTATGTATTCCTCTCATCTTCTTTTGATGCTTCCTGAGTAGTTCAATAAATTTTGCCCATAAAAAAAAAAAAAAAACCATGCTGTCAAGTCAATTCTGACTCATAGCGACCCTAGAGTCCTTTCAAAATTGCAAGTTGAGGCTTCAATTTGTCCAGTTCTTTCAGCACGAGAAACGGCAAGTGTGTTCTTCCATTTTGGTTTTCTAACTCCAGGTCTTTGCATATTTCTATAATACTATACTTTGTCTTCATGAACCACCCTTTGAAATCTTCTGTTCATTTTTTTTTTACTTTATTATTCTATTCACTTTAGCTACTCTACGCTCAAGAGCAAGTTTCAGAATCTCTTCTGACATCCATTTTAGTCTTTTATTTCTTTCCTGTTTTTTCAATGACCTCTTGCTTTCTTCATGTATGATGTCCTTGATGTCATCCCACAACTCTCTGGTCTTCGGTCTTAAGCGTTCAGTGAGTCAAAGCTATTCTTGAAATGGTCTCCAATCCAAATTCAGGTGGAATATATTCAAGGTTGTATTTTGGTTCTCATGGGCTTTTTAAAATTTTCTTCAGCTTCAGCTTAAACTTCCATATGAGCAATTGATGGTCTGTTCTGCAGTCTCTCCTAGCCTTGTTCTGACTGGTGATATTGAGCTTCTCCATAGTCTCTCTCCACAGATGCAGTCGAATTGATTCCTGTGTTTTCCATCCAGTGAGGTCCACTGTATAGTCATTGTTTATGTTGTTGAAAAAAGTTATTTTCAATAAATAAGTCTTGGTCTTGTAAAGTTCTGTCATGTGGTCTTTGGCATCATTTCTATCACCAAGGCCATATTTTCCGACTATGGATCCTTCTTCTTGTTTCCAACTTTAGCATTCCAATTAACAATAATTTTCAATGCACCTTGATTGCATGTTTAATCAATTTGAGGCTGCAGAAGTCAGTAAAAATCTTCAGTTTCTTCATCTTTGGCCTCAGTGGTTAGTGTGTAATTTTGAATAATAGTCCTATTAACTGGTCATACTTGTAGGTGTGTGGATATTACCATATCAATGATAGCGTTGTACTTCAGGATAATCTAGAAATGTTCTTCTTAAGATGATTGCAATGCCATTCCTCTTCACTTTATTATTCCTGGCATAATAGACCATATGATTGTCTGATTAAAAATGGCCATTACCAGTCCATTTCAGCTCACTAATGCCTAGGATACCAATCTTAATGCGTCCCATTTTGTTTTTGATGACTTCCAATTCTCCTGGATTCATACTTCGTATAGTCTATTATTGATTTCTTTTTTTTTTTAATTGTGCTCTAACCGAAAGCTTACAGTTCAAGTAAATATCTCATACAAAAACTTATACACACATTGTTATGTGACCCTAGTTGCTCTCCCTACAATGTGGCAGCACACTCCTTCTCTCTGCTGTATTCCCCGTGTCCATTGATCCAGTTCCTTTCTCCCTCTGCTTTCTCATCTCGCCTCCAGACAAGAGCTGTCCACATAGTCTCATGTGTCTAAGGGGGCCGTGACCTCTGGGGTCCCTCCAGTCTCAGTCAGATCATTAAGTCTGGTCTTTTTACTAGAATTTGAGGTCTGTATCCCACTTTTCTCTTGCTCTATAAGAGATTCTCTGTTGTGTTCCCTGTCAGGGAAGTCATTGGTAGTAGCTGGGCACCATCTAGTTCTTCTGGTCGCAGGCTGATAGAGTTTGCTTTATGGGGCCCTTTCTGTCTCTTGGGCTAATATTTTCCTTGTGTCTTTGGTGTTCTTGATTCTCATTTGCTCCAGGTAGGCTGAGGCCAATTGATGCATCTAAGATGGCCGCTTGCTAACTTTTAAGACTCCAGACACCACTCACCAAAGTGGGATGCAGAATGTTTTCTTAATATACTTTGTTATGCCAGTTGACCTAGATGTCCCCTGAAACCATGGTCCCCAAACCCCCACTTGGTTGTTTTCAGGAAACTTCTTAGCTTTTAGTTTAGTCCAGTTGTGCTGACTTCCCCTGTATTATGTTTTCCTTCCCTTCACCTAAAGTAATTCTTGTCTACTATCTAATAGTAAATACACCTCTCCCTCCCTCCCCACCATCATAACCATCAAAGAATGTTTTCTTCTGTGTTTAAACCTTTTCTTGAGTTCCTGTGATACTGGTCTCATACAATATTTGTCCTTTTGTGACTGACTAATTTCATTAGGAATAATGCCTTCCAGATTCCTCCATGTTGTGAGATGTTTCATGGATTCATCATTGTTCTTTATCGTTGAATAGTATTCCATTTTGTAAATACACCATAATTTGTATATACATTGATCTGTCGATAGGCACTGTCATGGATTGAATTGTGTCCCCCCCCCCGCAAAAAATATGTGTTAACTTGGTTAGGCCATGTGTGGTTGTCCTTCATTTTGTGATTTTCCTATGTATTATAAACCATAATCTCTGCCTGTGGTTAAAGAGGATTAGGGTGGGATGTAACACCCTTGTTCAGGCCATATTCCTGATACAATGTGAAAGGATTTTGCCTTGGGGGTGGACTGCACCACCTTTTATCTCTCAAGAGATGAAAGGAAAAAGAAACAAGCAGAAAGTTGGGAACCTCATAACACCAAGAAAGCAGCACCAGAAGCAGAGCACGTCCTTTGGACATGGGGTCCCTGCGCCTGGGAACCTCCTTGACCACGGGAAGATTGAGGACAAGGACCTTCCTCCAGAGCTGACAGAAAGAGAATGGTTTCTGCTGGAGCCGACGCTCTGAATTTGGACTTGTAACCTACTAAACTGTGAGAAAATAAGTTTCTCTCTTTTGAAGCCATCCACTTATGATATATCTGTTACGGCAGCACCAGATGACTAAGACAGGCACCTTGCTTGTTTCCATCTTTTTGCTATTGTAAACAGTGCTGCAACTAACATTAGCGTGCATATATCTGTCTGTGTGAGGGCTCTTATTTCTCTAGAATATACTCCAAGGGGTGTAATTGCTGAATTGCATGGTAGTTTTATTTCTTTATGGTAGTTTTATTTCTAGCTTTTTAAGGAAGCTCCAAATCCATTTCCAAAGTAGTTGTACCATTTTACATTCCCACCAGCAATATATGTGCTCCAGTCTCGCTACAATATCTCCAACATTTATTATTTTGTGTTTTTTCAATTAATGCCAGCCTTGTTGGGTTGAGATGGTACCTTACAGTAGTTTTGATTTGTGTTTCTCCAATGGCTAATGACCGTTAGCATTTCCTCATGTATCAGCTAGCTGTCTAATTGTCTTCTTTGGTGGAGTGCCTGTTCATATCCTTTGTCCATTATTTTAATTGGGTTATTTCTCTTTTTGTTGTTGAGGTTTTGGAGTATCTTGTAGATTTTAGAGATTGAAAGCTAATTGAATTTCTCATAGCCAAAAATTTATTCCAAGTCTATAGGTTGTATTACTGGTGGCATAGCTTCCAGCATCACAGCAGCACGCAAGCCCCCGCAGTATGACGAACTGATGATATCATCAGTCAGAACAAGGCCAGGGGCCAACTGTGGAACACACTGTCAACTGCTCATATGCAAGCTCAAGCTGAAACTGAAGAAAATCAGAGCAAGTCCACGAGAGCCAAAATATGACCTTGAGTATATCCCACCTGAATTTAGAGACCACCTGAAGAACAGATTTGACGCATTGAACACTGGTGACCGAAGACCAGACGAGTTGTGGAATGACATCAAGGACATCGTACATGAAGAAAGCAAGAGGTCATTGAAAAGACAGGAAAGAAAGAAAAGACCAAGATGGATGTCAGGGGAGACTCTGAAACTTGCTATCGAGCATCGAGCAGCTAAAACAAAAGGAAGAATTGATGAAGTAAAAGAACTGAACAGAAGATTTCAAAGGCTGTCTCGAGAAGACAAAGTAAAGTATTATAATGACATGTGGAAAGAGCTGGAGATGGAAAACCAAAAGGGAAGAACACGCACAATGTTTCTCAAGCTGAAAAAACTGAAGAAAAAAAAAATCAAGCCTCGAGCTGCAGTAGTGAAGGATTCTATGGGGAAAATATTAAACGACGCAGGAAGCAACAAAAGGAGATGGAAGGAATACACAGAGACATTATACCAAAAAGAATTAGTCAATCAACCATTTCAGGACATGGCATATGATCAGGAACCGATGGTACTGAAGAAAGAAGGCCAAGCTGCTCTGAAAGCATTGGTGAAAAACAAGGCTCCAGGAATTGATGGAATATCAATTGAGGTGTTTCAACAAACAGATGCAGTGCTGGAGGTGCTCACTCATCTATGCCTAGAAATATGGAAGACAGTTTCCTGGCCAACTCACTGGAAGAGATCCATATTTATGCCTATTCCCAAGAAAGGTGATCCAACTGAATGTGGAAATTTTAGAACAATATCATTAATATCACATGCAAGCAAAATTTTGCTGAAGATCATTCAAAACCGGCTGCAGCAGTATATTGACAGAGAACTGCCAGAAATTCAGGCTGGTTTCTGAAGAGGACGTGGAACCAGGGATATCATTGGTGATGTCAGATGGATCCTGGCTGAAAGCAGAGAATACCAGGAGGATGTTTACCTGTGTTTTATTGACTATGCAAAGGCATTCAACTGTGTGCATCATAACAAATTATGGATAACATTGTGAAGAATGGGAATTCCAGAACACTTAATTGTGCTCATAAGGAACCTTTACATAGATCAAGAGGCAGTTGTTCGGATAGAACAAGGGGACACTGATTGGTTTAAAGTCAGGAAAGGTGTGCGTCAGGGTTGTATTCTTTCACCATACCTATTCAATCTGTATGCTGAGCAAATAATCCTCCAGAAGCTGGACTACATGAAGAAGAACAGGGCATCAGGATTGGAGGAAGACTTATTAACAACCTGTGTTATGCAGATGACACAACTTTGCTTGCTGAAAGTGAAGAGGATTTGAAGCACTTACTAATGAAGACTAAAGACCACAGTCTTCAGTATGGATTACACCTCAACATAAAGAAAACAAAAATCCTCACAACTGGACCAATGAACAACATCATGATAAATGGAGAAAAGATTGAATACATGAAGAATTTTAGCTTATTTGGATCCACAATCAATGCCCATGGAAGCAGCAGTCAAGAACTCAAAAGACGCATTGCATTGGGTAAATCTGCTGCAAATGACCTCTTTAAAGTGTTGAAAAGCAAAGATGTCACCTTGAAGACTAAGGTGTGCCTGATCCAAGCCATGGTATTTTCAATTGCATCATATGCATGTGAAAGCTGGACAATGAATAAGGAAGACTGAAGAAGAATTGATGCCCATGAATTATGGTGTTGGTGAAGAATATTGAATATACCATGGACTGACAAAAGAACAAACAAATCTGTCTTGGAAGAAGTACAGCCAGAATGGTCCTTAGAGGCAAGGATGGCGAGACTACGTCTTACATACTTTGGACATGTTGTCAGGAGGGATCAGTCCCTGGAGAAGGACATCATGCTTGGCAGAGTACAGGGTCAGTAGAAAAGTGGAAGACTCTCAACAAGGTAGATTGACACAGTGGCTGGAACAATGAGCTGAAGCATAACAACAATTATAAGGATGGCTCAGGACCGGGCAGTGTTTTGTTCCGTTGTGCATAGTGTCACTATGAGTCAGAACCAACTCGACCGAACTCGACGGCACCTAACAACAACAACAACATAGGTCGTATTTTTACTCTTTTGGTGAAGGCTTTGGATGAGCATAAGTGTTTGATTTTTAGGAGCTCCCATTTATCTAGTTTCTCTTCAGATGTTTGTACACTGTTAGTAATGTTTTGTATAATGTTTATGCTATGTATTAGGCTCCTAGGGTTATCTTCATTTATTTTTTTCCATGATCTTTATTGTTTTAGATTTTGTATTTAGGTCTTTGATCCATTTTAATTTAGTTTTTGTACATGGTGTGAGGCATGGGTCTTGTTTGATTTTTTTGGAGATGGCATCCAATTATGCCAGCAGCATTTGTTAAAGAGACTGTTTTTCCCCATTTAACAGACTTTGGGCCTTTGTCAAATATCAGCTGCTCATAAGTGGATGAATTTATGTCTGGATTCTCAGTTCTGTTCCATTGGTCTATGTGTTGTACCAGTGCCGGGCTGTTTTGACTATTCAGGCAATATAATAGATTCTAAAATCAGGTAATGTGAGGCCTCCCGCTTTGTTCTTTTTTAGTAATGCTTTACTTTTTTACTTATCTGGGACCTCTTGCCTTTTTATATGAAGTTGATGATTTGTTTCTCCATCTCATTAAAAAATCCCATTGGCATTTGGATCCTGATTGCATTGTATCTGTAGATCGATTTCGGTAGAATAGACATTTTCACAATGTTGAGTCTTCATATCCATGAGCAAGGTATATTTTTGCACTTATCTAGGTCTCTTTTGGTTTCTTGCAGTAGTGTCTTATAGTTTTCTTTATATAGGACTTTTACATCTCTGGTTAGATTTATTCCTAAGTACACTATGTTCTTGAGGGCTATTATAGTATTAATTTTGTGATTTGCGATGTTCTTTTTGTTGGAATTCAATTGATTTTTGTATGTTTATCTTGTATCCTGATACTCTGCTGAGTTCTATTAGTTCCAGTAGTTTCCTTGTGGATTCTTTACGGTTTTCTGTGTATAAGATCATATCATCTGCACATAGAGATACTTTTACTTCTTACTTACTGATTTGGATGCCCTTGATTTCTTTTCCTAGCCTAATTGCTCTGGCTGGGATCTCTAGCACAATGTTGAATAAGAGTGGTGATAAAAGGCTTCCTTCTCTGGTTCCCATTCTCAAGGGAAATGCTTTCAGACTCTCTCCATTTAGGATAATGTTTGCTGTTGGCTTTGTATAAATGCCCTTTATTATGTTAAGGAATTTCCCTTCTATTCCTATTTTGCTGAGAGTTTTTAATCATGAATGTGTGTTGGACTTTGTCAAATGCTTTTTCTGCATCAATTGATAAGATTGTGTGCTTCTTGTCTTTTATTTCTGTGATGGATTACATTAATTGGTTTTCTGATGTTAAGCCATCCCTGCATACCTGGTATGAATCCCACTTGGTCATGGTGAATTATTTTTTTGATATGTTGTTGAATTATATTGACTACAATTTTGTTCAGGATTTTTGTGTTTAAGTTCATGAGGGATATTGATCTGTAATTTTCTTTCTTTTTTTTTTTTTTTTTTTTGGGGGGTATCTTTACCTGGTTTTGGTATCAGGGTTGTATTGGCTTCATAGGATGAGTTTGGGAGTATTCCATCTTTTCTATGCTCTGAAATACCTTTAGTAGTAGTGGTATTAACTCTTCTCTGAATGTTTGGTAGAATCCTCTAGAGAAGCCATCAGGGCCAGGGCTTTTTTTTGTTGGGAGTTTTCTAATTACATTTCTTTTTTCTTTATAGGTTTATTTAGTTGTTGTATCTCTGTTTGTGTTAGTTTAGGTAGGTAGTGTGTTTCTAGAAATTTGTCCATTTCCTCTAGGTTTTCAAATTTCTTAGAGTACAATTTTTCATAGTATTTTGTTATGATTCTTTCAGTTTCAAATGGGTCTTTGTGATATCGTCCATCTCATTTTTTTTGCTGTGCTTTAAGTGAAAGTTTACAAATCATGTCATTCTCTCATACAAAAATTTTTATACACCTTGCTATGTACTTCTAGTTGCTCTTCCCCTAATGAGACAGCACACTCCTTCTCTCCACTCTGTATTCCCCATGACCATTCAGCCAGGTCTGTCCCCCTCTGTTTTCTCATCTCCGGCCCAGAAAGGAGCTGCCCACTTAGTCTCATGTGTCCACTTGAGCCAAGAAACTCACTCCTCAAAAGTATCATTTTTTTTATCCCTGCCTAAAGAGTTCACTTTGGGAATGGTCCCAGTCTTGGGCTAAAAGAAGATCTCAGGACCATGACCTCTGGGATCCGTCTAGACTGAGTCAGATCATTAAGTCTGCTCTTTTTACAAGAGCTTGAGGTCTGCATCCCACTGCTCTCCTGCTCCATCAGGGATTCTCTGTTGTGTTCCCAGTCAGGGCAGTCATTGATTGTAGCCAGGCACCATCTAGATCTTTTGGTCTCAGGCTGATGTAGTCTCTGATTTATGTGGCACGTTCTGTCTCTTGGGCTCATAATTACTTTGTGTCTTTGGTGTTCTTGATTCTCCATTCCTCCACATGGGTTGAGACCAACTGATGCATCTTAGATGGCCACTTGCTAGCTTTAAGACCCCAGGCACCACTCACCACAGTGGGATAAAGAATGATTTCTTAATTGACTTTATTATGCCAATTGACCTAGATGTCCCCTGAAACCATGATCCCCAGACCACCCCCCCCACCAAGTGCTACTCTGGCCTTTGAAGTTTTTGGTTTATTCAGGAAACTTCTTTGCTTTTGGTTTAGTCCAGTTGTGCTTATCTCTTTCATGTCTTGTCTTTCCCTTCACCTAACATAGCTCTTGTCTACTGTCTAATTAGTGAATACCCCTCTCCTTCCCTCCCTCCACACCCTCATAACCATCAAAGAATATTTTCTTCTGTGTTTAAACTATTTCTTGGGTTCTTATAATAGTGATCTCAAACAATATATGTCCTTTTGCAACTGACTCATTTCACTCAGTATAATGCCTTCCAGATTCCTCCATGTTATGAAATGTTTCACAGATTCATCATTGTTTCTTATGGATGCATAGTATTCCATTGTGTGAATACACCATAATTTATTTTTCCTTTCATCCATTGATGGGCTCCTTGGTTGCTTCCATGTTTTTGCTATTCTAAACAGTGCTGCAACGAACATGGGTGTGCATGTATCTGTTTGTGTAAAGGCTCTTATTTCTCTACAATATATCCCAAGGAGCGGGATTGTTGGATCATATGATGGTTCTATTTTTAGCTATTTAAGGAAGCACCAAATCAAATTCCAAAGCATTGTGCCATTTTACATTCCTGCCAGCAGTATGTAAGTGTTCCAGTCTCTTCACAACCTCTCCAACGTTTATTATTTTGTGTTTTTTGTATTAATGCCAGCCTTGTTGGAGTGAGATGGTATCTCATTGTAGTTTCGGTTTGCATTTCCCTAATTGCTAATGATTGTGAGGATTTCCCACGTATCTGTTAGCTGTCTGAATGTCTTATTTTGTGAAGTGCCTGTTCACATCCTTCGTCCAGTTTTTAATTGGGTTATTTGTCTTTTTGTTGTTGAGTTTTTGCAGTATCATGCAGATTTTAGAGATCAGATGCTGATCAGAAATATCATAGCTAAAAACTTTTTCCCAGTCTGTAGGTAATCTTTTTACTCTTTTGGTGAAGTCTTTGGATGAGCATAGGTGTTTGATTTTTAGGAACTCCCAGTTATCTAGTTTCTCTTCTAGTGTTTGTGCATTGTTAGTAATGTTTTGTTTACTGTTTATGCCATGTATCAGAGCTCCTAGCATTGTCCCTATTTTTTCTCCCATGATCTTTATCATCTTAGATTTTATATTTAGGTCTTCGATCAATTTCGAGTTAGTTTTTGTGCATGTTGTGTGGTATGGGTCCTTTTTCAGTTTTTTGCAGATGGATGTCCAGTTATGCCAGCACCGTTTGTAAAAGAGGCCATCTTTTCCCCATTTAATGGACTTTGGGCCTTTGTCAAGTATCAGCTGCTCATATGTGGGTGGATTTATGTCTGGATTCTCAATTCTGTTTCATTGGTCTATGTATCTGTTGTTGTACCAGTACCAGGCTGTATTGACTACTGTGGCAGTGTAACATGTTCTAAAATCAGGTAGTGTGAGGCCTCCCACTTTGTTCTTCTTTTTCAGTAATGCTTTACTTATCCAGGGCCTCTTTCCCTTCCATATGAAGTTGATGATTTGTTTCTCCATCTCATTAAAAAAAGTCACTGGAATTGCATTGTATCTATAGATCACCTTTGGTAGAATAGACATTTTTACAATGTTGAGTCTTCCTATCCATAAGCAAGGTATGTTTTTATGCTTATGTAGGTCTGTCTTGGTTTCTTGCAGCAGTGTCTTATAGATTTTTTGTACAGGTCTTTTACATCTCTGGTTAGATTTATTCCGAAGTATTTTATCTTCCTGGGGCTACTGTAAATGGTGTTGATTTGGTGATTTTCTCTTCAACGTTCTCTTTGTTGGTGTAGAGGAATCCAACTGATTTTTGTATGTTTATCTTGTATGCTGACACTCTGCTGAGCTCTTCTATTAGTTTAAGTAATTTTCTTGAGGATTCTTTAGGGTTTTCTGAGTGTAAGATCATGTCATCTGCAAATGGAGATACTTTTACTTCTTCCTTACCAATTTGGATGCCCTTTAATTCTTTTTTTAGTCTAATTGTTCTGGTTGGGATCTCTAGCACAATGTTGAGTAAGAGTGGTGATAAAGGGCTTCCTTCTCTGGTTCCTGTTCTCAAGGGGAATGCTTTCAGGCTCTCTCCATTTAGGATGTTTGCTGTTCGCTTTGTATATATGACCTTTATTATTATTATTTTTTTTATGTTGAGGAATTTCTCTCCTATTCCTATTTTGCTGAGAGTTTTTATCATGAATGGGTGTTGGACTTTGTCAAATGCCTTTTCTGCATCAATTGATAAGATCGTGTGGTTCTTGTATTTTGTTTTATTCATATGATGGATTACATTGATTGTTTTTCTGACATTGAAACATCCCTGCATACCTGGTATGAATTGCACTTGGTCATGGTGAATTATTTTTTTGATACGTCATTGAATTATATTCGCTAGAATTTTGTTGAGGATTTTTGCATCTAAGTTCTTGAGGGATATAGGTCAGTAATTTTCTTTTTTTGTGGTGTCTTTACCTGGTTTTGGTATTAGGGATATGGTGCCTTCATGAATGAGTTTTCTATTCTCTGAAATGCCTTTAGTTGTAGTGGTGTTAACTCTGCTCTGAAAGTTTGGTAGAATTCTCCTGTGAAGCCATCAGGGCTTTTTTCTGTTGGGAGTTTTTAAATTACCTTTTCAATCTTTTCTTTTGTTATGGGTTTATTTAGTTGTCCTACCTCTTTGTTAGTTTAGGTAGGTAGTGTGTTTCTAGGAATTCATCCATTTCTTTCTAGGTTTCAAATTTGTTAGAGTAAAATTTTTCATAGTAATCTGATATGATTCTTTTAACTTCAGTTGAATCTGTTGTGATATTGTCCACCTCATATGTTATTCAGGTTATTTGCTTCCTCTCCTGTTTTTCTTTTGTCAGTTTGGCCAGTGGTTTTTCAATTTTGTTAATTCTTTCGAAGAACCAGCTTTTGGTCTTGTTAACACTTTCAATTGTTTTTCTGTTCTCTATTCATTTAATTCTGCTATAATTTTTATTATTTGCTTTCTTCTGCTGCCTGAGGGTTTTTGTTTGTTTGTTTGTTTGTTTTGCTCTCTATTTGTTCAAGTTGTTGGGATAATTCTTTGATTTTGGCCCTTTCTTGTTTTTGGATGTGTGCAGTTATTGATGTAAATTGACCTCTGAGCACTGTTTTAGCTGTGTCCCAAAGGCTCTGATAGGAAATGTTTTCATCCTCATTGGATTTTATGAATTTCTTTATCCCAGCCTTAATTTCTTCTATAACCCAGTTGTTTTTGAACAGGGTTTTGTTCATTTTCAAAGTGTTTGATTTGTCTCCCCTGCTTTTTCTGTTATTCATTTCTACCTTCACGGCTTTATGGTCAGAGAAGATGCTTTGTAATATTTTAATTTTTTGGATTCTGCTGAGGCTTGCTTTATGACCTAATATGTGATCTATTCTAGACAATGTTCCATGTGCATCGGAAAAAAAGTGTACTTGGCTGCTGTTGGGTGGAATGTTATGTATATGTCTATGAGGTCAGGTTGGTTGATTGTGGCATTTAGATCTGTATCTTTATTGAGCTCATTTTTGGATGTTCTGTCCTTCACCGAGAGTGGTGTGTCTCCTACTATTATTGTGGAGCTGTCTATCTCACTTTTCAATGCTGTTAGAGTTTGTTTTATGTATCTTGAAGTCCTGTCATTGGGTGCATAAATATTTAATATGTTTATATCCTCTGGTTATATTGTTCCTTTCATCATTATATAGTGTCCTTCCTTATCCTTAGTGGTGGATTTAACTTTAAAGTCTATTTTGTCAGAAATTAATATTGCCACCTGCCCTTTTTTTGATTGTTGTTTGCTTGATATGTTTTTTTTCCATCCTTAGAGTTTTAGTTTGTTTGTGTCTCTAAGTCTAAGGTGTGTCTCTTGTAGACAGCATATAGATGGATCTTGTTTTTTAATCCATTCTGTCACTCTCTGTCTCTTTATTGGTGCATTTAGTCCATTTATATTCAGTGTAATTATGGATAGGTATCATTTTGATGTCTTTTTTTGTGAATTGTTGACTGTTTCTTTTTCCCACTTAATTTTTTGTGCTAAGTAGTTTATATATTGTCTTTTATTCATTCTTGTTGATTTTCTTTTTGCTGAGTCTTTATGTTTTTCTTGTATTTTATTTTGATGAGTAGGATTGTTAGTCTCCTTTGTGGTTACCTTAATATTTACCCCTGTTTTTATAGGTTTAAACCAAAGTTTTATTTCTTTATATGGCCTTGACTTCCTCTCCATATGAAAGTTTCATGACTACATTTTTTAGTCCCTCTTTATTGTTTTAGTGTTGTCTTCTTTTACATAATGACATCCTTGTTTCCCTCTTGACCTTTTTTTTAAATCTTGATTTATTTTTGTGTTTCCCTATCTGAGTTGATATCTGGTTGCTCTGTCCTGTGTTCTAGTCTTGAGTTGGTATCTGATATTACTGATTTTCTAACCAGAGAACTCCCTTTAGTATTTCTTGTAGTTTGGGCTTGGTTTTTACAAATTACCTAAACTTCTGTTTATCTGGAAATGTCCTAATTTTGCCTTCATTTTTGAGAGACAGTTTCGCTGGATATATGATTCTTGGCTGGGAATTTTTTTCCTTCAATGCTTAAGTCATCCCACTGCCTTCTTGCCTGCGTGGTTTCTGCCAAGTAGTCCAAGCTTATTCCTATTGACTCTTCTTTGTAGATGACTTTTCATTTATCCCTAAAAAAAAAAAAAAAAAAACCATTGCTGATCCCTAGGCCCTCTTAAAATTTTCTCTTTATCTTTGGTTTTGGCAAGTTTGATTATAATACGTCTTGGTGACTTTCTTTTGAGATCTACCTTATGTGGGGTTCAATGAGCATCTTGGATAGATATCTTCTCAACTTTCATGATATCAGGGACGTTTTCTGCCAGTAAATCTTCAACAATTCTCTCTGTATTTTCTGTTATCCCTTCCTGTACATTTCTTCTGTTATCCCTTCCTGTACATTTTTTCGCTTCATAGAGTTCCACATGATTTTTAGGTTGTCTTCATTTTTTAAAGTTCTTTTATCTGATTTTGCTTGGACTATATTGGTGCCAAGTGTTTTATCTTCAATCTCACTAATTATGCCTTCCATTTGCTCAATTCTACTCCTCTGACTTTCTATTGAATTGTCTAATTTTGTAATTTTATTGTTAATCTTCTGAATTTCTGATTGATGTCTCTCTACGGGTCCTTGCAGCCTATTGAATTTTTCATTATGTTCTTGAATAATCTTTCTAATTTCTTAACTGCTCTATCTGTGTGTTCCTTTGCTTGTTCTGCATTTTGCCTGGTGCTCCTCCTGATGTCTTGAAGAGTTCTGTATATTAATATTTTGTATTCTACAGCTGGTAATTCCAGGAATACATCTTCATCTGGAAGATTTCTTGATTCTTTGTTTTGATATCTGTTGAAGAGATCATGGTCTGCTTCTTTATGTGATCTGATATTGACTATTGTTTCTGAGTCATATATAAATTATTGTATTAATTTATTTCATGTTTGCTTACTGTATCCTAGCTTCTTGCTTTGTTTTGTTTTTATATGCCCAAATAGGCTGCTTGAATGAGCTACCTTGATTATTTGTGCCCTTGAAGCTCTAATGTCCTGTCACCAGATGGCTAGAGCTGCTACCAAGTATATGAGCCTAGGAGTCCTTTCACTTTTCTTGTATGGATTCAGCTCACGTGTCCAGGTAGTTGGTCACCAAGCGTGTGGTACAAGCTCTGTCCTACAGTCTTAGAGGGGCAGGGGTGATTGGTTTAGGCACAGGTACCTGGTTGCAGTAGGGGTTTACACTCTGAACAAGGCAGGGGCCTGACAACTCTCCCTCGACTGTCTGTGAGGAAAATGCGTCCCTGTTCCTTAGAGCACACAGGCAGGTAGGTTCTGCAGCCAGAACATGGGCACCCAATACTTTTGGCTGTAAGGTCTGGGAGGCACCACTTATCCTTGGACCACTGTCACCGGTGGCTAGGTGATGTGAGTGGATCCACCAGTCCTCAGGCCCCTGATGTGGGTAGATGAGGACCCTGTTTAATAGGTAAAGTGATGTCAAACATCAAACGCCCACCTTTGCACCACACAGCTGAAACAGTGAAAGTAAGATCACAAGCACATACACAACTGCAGTCTACCAAGAGACTAATCTCCTCAAATGGGCCCACACAAGTCCCTGCAGGGGTGAAAGGTATTCAAAGTCCATGGACCATTTGTGCCTGGACAGGAGGTTCTTCTTCCCTGAGCTCCGCAGCTTAGCGGAGCTATCAGATTATCCTCTTCCCCAGTTGTTAATTTATTCCTACTCCAAGGCCAGGAGAATGGCTCAGAGCATGCTGCAGGACCTGTCTCAGGCCCAGGGAAATTGGCAGCCACTAAAGCTGGCTTGGGGATTAGGGATGCAGTAAAATAGATGCAAGTACTTAGTTTTTGCCAAGAGCGCTGTTCTTCTCTGGCTCTGAAGGTGTGAGTAGACTGTGTGGCTTGCTGTCTCTCCCCAAGAAACCTGTGTCTTGAATGCTACCACCAGCCCTGCCATGGTCGCTACAGGGGATGGTGCCTGAGGGGCACTGGTTCCTATCAAGTCAGGTCCAGCAACTCCTCACCACTTCTGAACCGTCTCTCCCTCCCACTACTGCTCAGTCTGATTTCCTAACTTTACCTATGACGTTAAGGGCTCCTAGCTTGTCATATAAATAATTGTTCACTTGTTTTGGGGGGGCTTTGTTGTAAGAGCTATCACTGGAAGCATCTGACTGCTCTGCCGTCTTGGCCCTCCCTCTCTGTGTCCCAGCTTCTTGTTTTGTTTTATTTTGATATGCCCAAATAGGCTGCTCTAGTGAGCTAGTTTGATTATTGGTGACTTTGAAGCTCTAATGTCCCATCATCAGGTGATTAGAGCTGTTACCAGGTATATGAGCCCTGGAGTCCATTTTCTTTTCTTGTATAGATTCAGCTCAGGTGTCCAGGTAGTCAGTCACCAAGTGTGTGGCGCAGGCTCTCACCTGTAGTCTCGGACAAGCAGGGTTGATTGGTGTAGACACAGGTACCTGGGTGCAGTAGGGGGTCACATGCTGAGAAAGGCAGGGGCCTAACAAACCACCCCCCTCAGTGTCTGTGAGGAAAGTGTGTCTCTGTTCCCTAGAGCACATAGGTGGGTGGGTTTTTCAACTGGACTATGGGCACCCAGTGCTGTTGGTTGTAAGGACCGGGAGGCACCACTTATCCTTGGACCCCTGTCAAGGGTAGTTAGATGGTGTGGGTGAAGCCACCAGTAAATAGGCCCTTGATGTGAGTAGGTGAGGACCCTGCTTAATAGGCAGAGCGGTGTCTAATGTCACATATCTGCCGCTCCACCAAAGAGCTGAAACAGCTGAAATTAGACTTCAAGTATATACCCTGTTGTACCATGCTAATGTGGGCCTACACTGTTGAAATGGGCCCACATAAGTCTATGCAGGGGTGAAAGGCAGTCAAAGTCTGTGGACCCCTTATACCTGTGCCTAGGCAAAGGAGCTGTTTCTGCCCTGAATTCCCAGTTTAGGGCAGCCAGGAGATTATTTTTCCCCTGTTTGTTAATTTGTTTCTTCTCCAAGGCCAAAAGGATGGCTTAGGGCACATGACAGGTCCTACTTCTAGCTCAGGGAAAGCAGCTATCACTGAAGCTGGCTCAGGATGGTGCAGAGTGGGGAGGGATCAGTCAAATGGGAGAGCGTTTTTTCCAAAGGGGTGTTTTTGGGTCGCATGGTAGATTGGATGCAAGTACTTATCTTATGCTGAGAGTGCCGCTTTTCACTGATTCTAGAGGTGTGAGTGAACTCTCTGCTGCTTGGTCTCTCCTGATGTAGAAAACATGTCTTGAATACCACTGCTTGTCTCACCACTCTCACGCCAGTGGATCAGGCCTGTAGGGTGCTAGTTCCCACTGGGTCAGGTCTGCGAACTCCTTGGTGCTTCTGAACTGTGTCTTCCACCCCCTGCCACTCTGTCCAATTCCTCAACTTTGCCTTTGATGTTCAGGGCTCCTAGATTGTCATATATAATTGATTCACTTGTTTTTTCAGGTCTTTGTTTTAAGAGGGACCACCAGAATCATCTGACTACACCATGTTGGTCCCACCTCCCTATTTCTGATTATTAATGGATGTGCGCATCTGTTTCTTCTCATTTTTAGTCATACCACAACTGTAAATTAAGGTCCTGAAAGCTTTACTCCATTCACGTCATTAAGATCGATTCTACTTTGAGGAGGCAGTTGCTCTCCTGTTGTATTTTGAGTGCCTTTAAACCTGTGGGTCTTATCTTCCAGCACTATATCAGACAATGTTCTGCTGCTATTCATGAGATTTTCACTGGACATTTTTTTCGGAAGTAGACCTCCAGGCCCTTCTTCCTAGTCTGTCTTAACCTGTCAGCTCCACCATGTGTGACCCTGTTGGTATTTGAAATAACAGTGATGTAGCTTCTAGCGTCACATTAACACGTACTCCATCACAGCATGACAAACTGACAGATGTGTGATAATACTACATTGAAACACTTCTGTTGCTTGCTTTAAAAAGCCACTGCCTCAAAATCCCGTTTCCAGCTAGTGTTCCCACTCGCTGCCTCGCTGGCAGCCCCGAATCCCCATCTCTCTTGCTTCTTGGACTTTCATAGAATCTAGCAACTGAAATTTTATTTTTCGACATGGCAGTGTGTCTTTAGGACCTTGTCCCAATGTTAAGGTCTGTTTCCAGTCTATAATTCAGATTGGCTAGAGCTCCAGCTGTATTGATGTTAAATATTTTGAATTTTGCTCCCATTTTATTTCTCTGTGTTCTATATACAATATAGGCTTGTAATCCTTTATCCACAATTGCAAAATTAAAAAGGAACCCAAAATAATTGTTTCTTTCCTTCTTTTGTCCGTTCGTTTGTTCCTTCCTTCGTTTCTCTCATACTCCCTCCTTCCTTCCCTCCCTCATTCACTTTTCCATTTTCTCCCTTCCTTCCTTCCTTATTCTTTCTTTCTTTTTATAAACTTGATATCAAAATTTGCTTGACTACAAAACTTAACCTGAGCTGACATGTGTAATTAACAATGTTTATTTAGCCCATTATTAAACCAATGTTTCATTATAGAACTATTAATAAATTAATAACCTGTTAATAAATTAATAAATAATCGCTGCCTTAGACCATATTGTGGATGTTTTGAAATATAAGTATAATCATTATCTTATATTTCTTAAGTACAAAAAAACTCTGAATTCTAAAACGCATCTGTCATGTATTGAATTGTGTCCCCCCAAAATGTGTGTATCAATTTGACTGGGCCATGATTCCCAATATTGTAGGATTGTCCACCATTTTCTCTTCTGATATGATTTCCCTATGTGTTGTAAATCCTGCCTCTATGATGTTAATGAGGGGGGATGGGTAACAGTTTGTGTTGATGAGGCAGGACTCAATTTACAGAATTGGATTGTGTTTTGAGCCAGTTTCTTTTGGGTTATAAAGAGAGAAGTGAGCAGAGGGACAGGGAGACCTCATACCACCAAAAAAGCAGGGCTGGAAGTAGAGCATGTCCTTTAGACCTGGGGCTCCTGTGTGGAAAATTTCCTAGTCCAGGGGAAGATTGATGAGAAGGACCTTCCTCCAGAGTTGACAGAAATAGCCTTCCCCTGGAGCTGATGCCCTGATTTGGGACTTTTAGCCTACTCTACTGTGAGGAAATAAATTTATCTTTGTTAAAACCATCCACTTGTAGTATTTCTGTTATAGCCGCACTAGATAACTAAGACAACAGCTTACCCCAAGGATTTCCAGTAATAAAGCAATTCATGACTTTTATAGTCTGATAATGTGGATTTAAATTCTGACTCTTCTATATAAATTATGTGATATTAAACAAATTAGTTAACTTCTCTCTGCCTCAGCCTCTTCATCTGTAAAATGGAAATATTAGTACCTACACATAGGGTGGAGCCCTGGTGGTGCAGTGGTTAAGTGTTCAGCTGCTAACCAAAAGGGTGAAAGTTTGAATCTACCAGTTGCTCCTTGGAAACCTTGTGGGGCAGTTCTACTCTGTCCTGTAGGGTCACTATGAGTTGGAATCGACTTAATGGTTATGGGTTTCATTTTTTTCTTTTACCCATAGGATTGCTAGTGATATTCAATAGCTAGTGCATGTAAATTGCTAAAAGAGTGCTTGTTTCATGGTAGATAATTATTAGTAACTATTTTTAAATTTTCATTAAATAAATAATATTTTTTATTATATTTGAGCTTTTCAACCTTATGCTCATACAATGCCTATACAGAGTTAAAAAAAAAAAAAAAAAAGCCAAGTTGATTTCAACACATGGTGCCTCCATGTGCATCAGAGTTGAACTGTGCTCCATAACATTTTCAATGGTTGATTTTTCAGAAGTAGATTGCCAGGCCTTTCTTCAAAAGAACCTCTGAGTGAACTCCAAAAACTACCAAACTTTTGGTTAGCAGCCAAGCTTGTTAACATCTGTACCACCCAGAGACTCCTTACGGATTCTGTAAAAGCTCATTGAAAAGCAAATGAATGAATGACTCCATTTACCCCAAGTAATGGCTTGATCCCTTTCTTGTTCTTCCTCAGAACACAGATTAAAAAGAGTTTTATTTTTTTCACACTTCATCTCATTCTGGTCTTTTTCTTCCTGACGTCTTACAGGTCTTTGTCAGCCTTTTCCTTTTATTCTTGAATATGTGCTTTTAACATGCCTTAAGAGACACTGGGTGGCACACATAGTAAAGTGCTCAGCTACTAACCAAAAGGTTGGCAGATCTAATTTATCCAGAGGTGCCTCAGAAGAAAGGCCTGACAATCTACTTCTGAAAGGTTACAGTCATTGAAAACCGTATGGAGTGCAGTTCTAAAAACAAATGGGGTCCTCATGAGTCAAAATCAGCTCAATGGCAACTGATTTGATTTTTTGTTGTTATTCAGCCAAGCTCTTTAAAGTGCACACCATCATGCAGTATTCTTTCTTTAAATTTGCCTTGAATTTTCTTCTTCATTATTTGTATTTTTCTAGAATTGAGGTTCTGAGAGGTTCTTACCTTCCTTTGATTTCGAGTAAAGTTTACCTTTTCATTGCCATAGTCTATTCTAGCATAATCATGATTCCACCATGCCAAACATCAAGAATTCTCCAGGATCATACTATTTCTTTTATTGAATGTTCTATTTCTTGTCCAAATTTTGCCCGTTCATATCTATATATTACAAGAATCACTTATTATTTATGACACGTTTGCTTGTTTCTTTATTATGAGAACTCGAGCACCTCTTACATGCTGTTCACTATGATTTACTGTTACACACATATAGTTTCTTCCTTACCATCTAGTTGACAATTTGGGGTTGTTTCTTCCTGCCCAAATGCCATTTTATCACCCTCCTGATCTGCTGGGAAGGCCTTTGCTAAAAACATTTTTTCTAGAACACATTATTCTTTACCAAGAGCCCTTTATTTACGAAATACAAGCCATGTTCCAGAGAGGCAGCCCTGTTCCTCGACACCATGTACCTATCTGATCCTGTACGTCCTTGTTGCCTGTGGCCTATTTGTCCATCTGGTTTCAACTATGTACTCTCATGGCCACACTCTTAGCCTTGACAGAAACTATACAACCTCTGATATCTTGATTCAAATATTTCATTTCAGACCACTGTCTTCCATCCTTCTATCTCAAATTCCCCATTTATACACTCTTCAACCTGTCAAGAGCTCTAGTTAGACCCTGGTTATTCTCACTCCTCCTGACTCCTCTTCCATCCTTGCTCAGGCTGAGTCCATGGTTCATTAATATAGCCATGGCCTAGCAAATACTCTCAATTCCTTTTCTCCAGTTCCCTGTGTTGTAGTTCCTGACAAAGCCCCAGCCTGGTACTTTCGCACATCATCTACTAAGCAGTTAAATCAAACAAACAACCAGAAATTTGTTTCATTTTAAATTCAAGATCACAGACATCGAATGGGCATTCAAACCTGTTTGATAAACCCTGTGTGTATTTCTCTAATAAGCTTATATTCCTACACCCCAAAAGGCATATTTCATACTTTATCTATCCTCAAAATTTCTACATACTCTCTTCTCTTGCTGTAGACGATCAACTTGGATCACACTTACTTTAGAAAATAGAAGCTCTTGATCAGTCAAGAACTCACCACCAAATCTACACATCTACTTGCCTCTTAATCCATCTTCAACCCTATTATGATGGGGGATTGTCCCTTCTCCCGTCAAAGGCCAATTCTTCCCCTAGTGCTCTAAATCCTATCCCCTTTTGCTTTAATAAAATGCTTTGGCCTTGCCTTATTCGTTCTTTCTCCTCAAGCATCACATCTTTTTTTTGATGGATTAACCCCATTATTGTTCACAAGCTCCAGAATCTTCTATATTGAAAAAGAAAGACCTCCCTTGACCTCATCCCTTCGCCACCAGCTGCTGGCCCATTTGTTTCCTTTCATGGCCAAACTTCTGAAAGATTTATTTAAACATGGGATCTCCATTTCCTTGCCCCTCCACCCCAATCATTCCTCAATGCATTTCAGTATGGCTTCTAACTCCAGCATTCTATAATGTCACCAGTGAACTTTACGTAACTAAACCCAAAGCATGATTTTCTATCCTTGTCTTGTTGTTAGGTGCTGTCGAGTTGGTTCCGACTCATAGCGACCCTATGTACAACTTAACGAAAAACTGCCTGGGCCTGTGCCATCCTCACAATCATTGTTCTGCTTGAGCCCATGGTCGCAACCACTGTGTCGGTCCATCTTGTTGAGGGTCTTCCTCTTTTTTGCTGACCCTTTACTTTACAAAGCATGATGTCCTTCTTCAGAGACTGATCCCTCCTAATAACATGTCCAAAGTATGTAAAAAGTAGTCTCCCCATCCTTGCTTCTAAGGAGCATTCTGATTGTACTTCTTCCAAGACAGATTTGTTCCTTCTTTTGGCAGTCCATGGTATATTCAATGTTCTTTGCCAGCATCACAATTTAAAGGTGTCAATTCTTCTTCGGTCTACCTTATTCATTGTCCAGCTTTCACATGCATATGATGCGATTGAAAATACCATGGCTTGGGTCAGGTGTACCTTAGTCTTCAAGGTGACATCTTTGCTTTTCAACACTTTAAAGAGGTCTTCTGCAACAGATTTTCCCAGTGCGATGCATCTTTTGTTTTCTTGACTGCTGCTTCCATGGGTGTTGATTGTGGATCTAAGGAAAATGAAATCCTTGACAACTTCAATCTTTTCTCCATTTATCATGAGGTTGCTTATTGGTCCAGTTGTGAGGATTTTTGTTTTCTTTATGTTGAGGTATAATCCATACTGAAGGCTGTGGCTTTTGATCTTCATCAGTAAGTGCTTCAAGTCTCTTGTCTAAAAAGCAAGCAAAGTTGTGTCATCTGCATAATGCATGCTGTTAATGCATCTTCCTCCAGTCTTGATGCCCTGTGCTTCTTCTGAGTCCAGCTTCTCAGATTATTTGCTCAGCATACTGATTGAATAGGTATGGTGAAAGGATGCAACCCTGATGCACACCTTTCCTGACTTTAAGCCACCCAGTATCCCCTTGTTCTGCTCAAACGACTGCCTCTTGATCTGTGTACAGGTTCCTCACGAGCACAATTAAGTGTTCTGGAATTCCCATTCTTTGCAATGTTATCCACAATTTGTAGTGATCCACACAGTCAAAAGCCTTTGGATAGTCAATAAACACATGTAAACATCTTTTTAGTATTCTCTGCTTTCAGCCAGCATCCATCTGACATCAGCAATGATATCCCTGGTTCCACGTCCTCTCCTGAAACTGGCCTGAATTTCTGGCAATTCCCTGTCAATATACTACTGTAGCCACTTTTGAACGATCTTCAGCAAAATTTTATTTGCATGTGATACTAATGATATTATTCAATAATTTCCACATTCAGTTGGATCACCTTTCTTGGGAATAGGCTCAAATATGGATCTCTTCCAGTCGGTTGGCCAGGTAGCTGTCTTCCAAACTTCTTGGCATAGATGAGTGAGTACTTCCAGTGCTCTGTCTGTTTCTTGAAACATCTCAATTGATATTCCATCAATTTCTGGAGCCTTGTTTTTCGGCAGTGACTTCGGTGCAGTTTGGATTCTTCCTTCAGCACCATCGGTTCCTGATCGTATGCTACCTCCTGAAATGGTTGAACGTCAACCAATTCTTTTTGATATAATGACTGTATATTCCTTCCATCTTCTTTTGATGCTTTCTGTGTCATTTAATATTTTCCCCATAGAATCCTTCACTATCGCAACTCGAGGCTTGATTTTTTTCTTCAGTTCTTTCAGCTTGAGAAATGCCAAGTATGTTCTTCCCTTTTAATTTTCTACCTTCAGCTCTTTACACATGTCATTATAATACTTTGTCTTCTCAATTCACCCTTTGAAATATTCTGTTCAGTTCTTTTACTTCATCATTTCTTCCTTTTGCTTTAGCTACTTGACGTTCAAGAGCAACTTCCAGAATCTTTTCTGACATCCATTTGGGTCTTTTTTTTCTTTTCTCTTTTTAATGATCTTTTGCTTTCTTTATATATGATGTCCTTGGTGTCATTCCACAACTTGTCTGGTCTTCAGTCGTTAGTGTTCAATGTGTCAAATCTGTTCTTGGGCTGGTCTCTAAATTCAGGTGGGATACACTCAAGGTTGTACTTTGGCTCTTGTGGACTTATTCTAATTTTCTCCAGTTACAAGTTGAACTTGCATATGAGCAATTGATGGTCTGTTCCACAGTTGGCCCCTGGCCTTGTTCTGACTGATGATGTTGAGCTTTTCCATTGTCTCTTTCCACAGAGGTAGTCTATTTAATTCCTGTGTGATTCATCTGGCGAATTCCTTTTGTATAGTTGCCATTTATGTTGGTGAAAAAGGTATTTGCAATGAAGAAGTCGTTGGTCTTGCAAAATTCCATCATGCAATCTCCAGCATCACTTCTATGACCAAGGCCATATTTTCCAACTACTGATCCTTCTTCTTTACTTCCAACTTTTGCATTTCAATCACCAGAAATTATCAATGCGTTCTGATTGCAGGTTTGATCAATTTCAGACTGCAGAAGCTGGTAAAAATCTTCTATTTCTTCATCTTTGGCCTTAGTGGTTGGTGCATAAAATTGAATACTAGTTGCATTAACTGATCTTCCTTGTCGGCGTATGGATATTATCCTATCACTGACAGCATTGTACTTCAGGATAGATCTTGAAATGTTCTTTTTGATGATGAATGCAATGCTATTCCTCTTCGAGTTCTCATTCCCAGCATAGGAGGCCATATGATTGTCTGATGCAAAATGGCCAAAACCAGTCCATTTCAGCTCACTAATGCCTAGGATATCGATGTTTATGTGTTCCATTTCATTTCTGACACTTCCAATTTTCCTAGATTCATGCTTCATACATTCCACATTCCAATTATTAGTGAATATTTGCAGCTGTTTCTTCTCATTTTGAGTTGTGCCACATCAGCAAATGAAAATCCTAAAAGCTTGACTCCATCCATGTCATTAAGGTCGACTGTACTTTGAGGATGCGGCTCTTCCCCAATCATCTTCTGAGTGCCTTTCAGCCTGGGGGGCTAATCAGACAGTGTCCTGCTGCTATTCATAAAGCTTTCACTGGCTTATTCCTTTCAGAAGTAGACTGCTGAGTGCTTCTTACTCTGTATTAGTCTGGAAGCTCAGTTGAAACCTGTTCGCCATGGGTGACCCTGCCAGTATCCGAATACCAGCATCACAGCAACATGCAAGCCCCCACAATACGACAAACTGACAGACACTTGGGGGGCTCTTATCTACTTGCCCTCTTAGCAATATTCAACACAATTGATCGTTTCCTTCTTTCTCAATTATACTCTTCCCTTGGCTTCTGAGTGACCATGATCTCTTTGTGTTCTCCCTAATTCTTTGGTTGTTTCTCAATCCCTCCTTTCACTGTACCTTTAAAGGTTGATATTTCTAAGGTCTGTAGTTTAGGACTCATTTTCTTCTTTCTATAAAACTTTTTCTTAGGTGATATGTTTCCTGGAAAAGAAAGAAATGTCTTTAAATACTATCTACATGCTGACAAATCACAAATGTATGTCTCCAACCCAGAGCACAGCTCTGAGATATCCAGACATGTCTAAAATCTAACATGTCTAGAGCTGAACTTTTGCTCTCCCCACCCCACCAAGTATTTCCCTTCCCAAGAATTTTGCACCCACAGTCCCCCCATTCATAACAACCTAGGAGTGATCTTTGGCTCCTCCTTAAAGCTCATTATTCAGACACTAACCATCTCCACATGCTGCTAATTCTACCTCCACCATCTATTTCAAATCCATCTTCATCTCCTAGTCTTTTTTTTTTTTTAAATAGTACTTTAGATGAAGGTTTACAGAACAAAGTAGTTTCTCATCAAAAAATACACATATTGTTTTATGACATTGGTTAACAACTCCACAAAACGTCAACACTCTCCCTTTTCAACCTTGGGTTCCCTATTACCAGTTTTCCTGTCCCCTCCTGCCTTCTAGTCCTTAACCCTGGGCTGGTGTGTCCCTTT
This sequence comes from Loxodonta africana, assembly GCF_030014295.1. Taxonomy (NCBI): domain Eukaryota; kingdom Metazoa; phylum Chordata; class Mammalia; order Proboscidea; family Elephantidae; genus Loxodonta; species Loxodonta africana. Next base: position 34,011,584 of record NC_087345.1, on the reverse strand, counting down.
AGTCTTGTTTTGTCTGAACGATAAGCCTCAGGAGTGACTTCATTACTGAGCTGAAAGGGTGTCTACGGGCCATACTCTCAGGATATCCTCTGTCTCTGCCAGGCCAGCAAGTCTGATCTTTGTTTTTGAGTTAGAATTTTGTTCTACATTTTTCTCCAGCACTGTCTGGGACCCGGTATTGTGATCCCTGTCAGAGCAGTCCGTAGCCGGGCACTCAGTCTGGTGGAGACCGTGGTAGATGTGGTCCATTAATCCTTTGGATTAATCTTTCCCTTGTATCTTTAGTTTTCTTCATTATTCCTTTCTCTGGAAGGGGTGAGACCAGTGGAGTACCCTAGATGGCCGCTCTCAGGCTGTTAAGACCCCAGACGCTACTCACCAAAGTACAATGTAGAATATATTCTTCATAAACTATGTTATGCCAGTTGAGCTAGATGTTCCCTGAGGCCATGGTCCCCACAGCCCTCAGCCCAGCAATTCCGTTCCTCAGGGAGTTTGGATGTATCTATGGAGCTTTCGTGACCTTGCCTTGTACAAGTTGTGCTGGCTTCCCCAGTATTGTGTACTGTCTTACCCTTCACCAAAGTTACCACTTATCTCTTGTCTACTTAATGTGTTTCCGTCCCCATCCCTCCTCTCCCTTGTTACCATCAAAGATTGTTTCTTTTTGTGTGTAAACCTTTCCAGTACAGTAGTGGTCTCATACAATATTCATCCTTTTGTGATAGACTTATTTCACTCAACATAATACCCTCCAGGTTCATCCATGTTATGAGATGCTTCACAGGTTTATCGTTGCTCTTTATACTCCATTGTGTGTTTGTACCACAGTTTGTTTATCCATTCATCTGTTGATGGGCATTTAGGTTGTTTCCATCTTTTTGCTATTGTGAACAATGCTGCAGTGAACATGGTTGTGCATGTGTCTATTCTTGTGACCACTCTTATTTCTCTAGGATGTATTCCTAGGAGTAGGATTGCTGGATCATATGGTATTTCTATTTCTAGCTTTCTAAGGAAGTGCCATATTGTTTTTCAAGACAGTTGTGTCATTTTGCATTCCCACCAGCACTGCATAAGAGTTCTGATCTCGCAACCTCTCCAACATTTGTTATTTCCTGTTTTTTTGATTCGTGCCAGTAATGCTGGGGTGAGATGGTATCTCATTGTGGTTTTGATTTCCATTTCTCTAATGGCTGGTGATTATGAGCATTTCCTCATGTGCCTATTTGCCACTCCAATGTCTTCTTTGGTGAAGTGTCTGTTCATTTCCTTTGCCCATTTTTTAATTGGATTATTTGTATTTTTGTTGTAGAGGTGTTGGGTTTTCTTGTAGATTTTAGAGATTAGATCTTCGTATAATTTGTAACAGTCAAGAGTTTTTTTTCTGTTTTGGTGAACTGTTTCGATGAACAAAAGTGTTTAATTTTTAGAAGATTCCAGTTATCTAGCTTATCTTCTGGAGTTTGTGTGTTGTTGGTTGTGGTTTGTATCCTGTTAATGCTTTGTATTATGACCTCTTTTCCTCTGTGAATGTCATAGTTTTGGGCTTTATATTTAGGTTTTTGATTTATTTTGAATCAGATTTTGTATATAGTGTGAGGTATGGGGTCCTGTTAATTTTTTTTGCAGATGGCCATCCAGTTTTGCCAGCACCATTATTAAAAAGACTGTCTTTTCCCCATTTGATGGACTTTGGACACTTCTTTAAGATTAGGTGACCATAGGTGGATGGATTTACATCTGGGCTCTCAATTCTGTTCCATTGGTCAATGTACCTGTTGTTGTACCAGTGCCAGGCTGTTTTTACTCCTGTAGCTGTATAGTAGCTTCTGGGTCAGGTAGTGTGAATCCTCCAATTTTCTTCTTCTTCACTAGAGCTTTACTTATCCAGGGCTTCTTGCCTTTCCATATAAATTTAATGATAAGTTTTTCCATCTCTTTAAAGAATGTTGTTGGTATTTGGATTGGGATTGCATTGTATTTTTAAATTCCTTTGGGTAGAATTGACATTTTCACAATGTTGAGTCTACATATCCATGAGCATGGTATGTTCTTCCATTTATGTAGATCTCTTTTGGTTTCTTGCAGTAGCGTTTTGTAGTTTTCTTTGCATAGGTCTTTTACATCCCTGGTTAGATTTATTCCTAAGTATTTTATCTTTTTTAGGGGCTATTATAAATGGTATTATTTTTCTGATTTTCTTTTCATCATTCTCTTTATTGGTGTCTAGGAATCCAACTGATTTTTTTTATGTTTATCTTGTATCCGGCTGCTCTGCTGAATCTATTAGTTCCAGTAGTTTTCTCATGGAGTCTTTTGGGCTTTCTATCTATAGTATTGTGTCATCCATAAATAGGGACAGTTTAACTTCTTCATTCCCAATTTGGATGCCCTTTATTTTTTTTTTTTCTAGCCTTATTGGTCTAGCTAGGACTTCCAGCACAATGTTAAATAGGAATGGTGATGAAGGGCATCCTTGCTTTGTTCTTGTTCTTGGGGAATTTTTTCAGCCTCTGTTCATTAAGAGCGATATTGTCTGATGGTTTTGTATAGATGCCCTTTATTACGTTGAGGAATTTCTCTCCTATATTTGATCAGGAATGGGTGTTGGATTTTACTGAATGCCTTTTGTGCATGATTGAGATGATCATATGATTCTTTTGTTTCATTTATGTGGTGGATTACATTTGTCGATTTTTCTAACATTGAACCATCCTTGTATACCTGATAAGAACCCCACTTGGTTGTGGTGTCTTTTTTTTTTTTTTATGATGGTAAATTCTATCAGCTAGAATTTTGTTGAGAATTTTTACATCTATATTCATGAGAGATATTGGTCTGTAATTTTCTTTTTTTGTGGTGTCTTTGCCTTTTTCTTTGCCTGGTTTTGGTATCAGGGTTATGCTGGCTTCATAGAATGAATTCCGAAGTATCTGTTTTCTGTGTTCTGGAATGGTTTGAGTAGTATTGGTGCAAATTCTTCTCTGAATATTTGGTAGAATTCTCCAGTAAAGCCATCTAGGACAGGCCTTTTTTTGCGGGGGTGGGGGGGTGGGAGGGTTTATTACCTTTTCAATCTCTTCTCTTGTTAAGGGTCTGTTCAGATTTTCAACATCATTTTGTGTTAGTTTGGTTAGGTTGTGTGTTTCTAGAAATTTGTCCATTTCCTCTAGGTTTTCAAATTTGTTGGAGTATAGTTTTTCATAATACTCTGTTATGATCCTTTTTATTTCATTTGAGTCTTTTGTAATGTCCCTCATTTCATTTCTTATTTGGATTATTTGCATCCTCTCGTGTTTTTCTTTTGTCAGTTTGGCCACTGGTTTGTTGATTTTGTTGGTCCTTTAAAGGAACCAACTTTTGGCTTTTGTTGATTCTTTCTGTTGTTTTTCTATTCTCTGTTTCATTTATTTCTGCTGTGATCTTTATTATTTCCTTTCTTCTCGTGGCTGTGGGCTTCTTTTGCTGTTCTCTTTCTATTTTTCAAGAAGTGTAGCTAATATTTTGATTTTATCCCTTTCTTCTTTTTTGATGTCTGCATCTATTGATATAAATTGACCTTTGAGGACTGCCTTTGCTGTGTCCCAGAGGTTTTGGTATGATATGTTTTCGTTCTCCTTTGATTCTAGGAATTTCTTGATTCCATCTCTGATTTCATCTATTACCCAGTGGTTTTTAAACCGAGTGTTATTCAGTTTCCATGTAATTGATTTTTTTTCCTTGCCCTTCCTGTTGTTAATTTCTACTTTTATGGCATTGTGGTCAGAGAAGATACATTGTATTCTTTCAGTGTTTTGGATTTTGTCGAGGGTTGCTGTGTGGCCTATGATGTAGTCTATTTTGTAGAACATTCCATATGCATTGGAAAAGAATGTGTACTTTGCAGCTGTTGGGTGGAGTGTTCTATATATGTCTGAGGTCAGGTTGGCTGATTGTGTCCTTTAGCTCTTCTGTATCTTTGTTGAGTTTCTTTCTAGATGTTCTGTCCTTTACTGAGAGTTGTGTGTTGAGTCTCCTACTATTATTGTGTAGCCGCGAATTTCTCTTTTCAGTGCTGTAAGAGTTTGTTTTTTGTATTTTGGAGCCCTGTCAATGGGTGTGTGGTTGTTTATTATGGTTAAGTCTTCATGATGGATTGTACCTTTGCTGATTATATAGTGCCCTTCTTTGTCTTTTATGATGGATTTTTTTTTTTTAATAAAGTCTACTTTATCTGAGATTAATATTGCCACTCCTGCTCTTTTTTGGTAGTTATTTGCTTGTTGTATTTTTTTTCCATCCTTTGATTTTTTAATAAATTTGCAACTTTGTTTCTAAGGTGTGTCTCTTATAGACAGTGTATTGATGGGTCCTGTTTTTTTATCCTTTCTGTCACTCTGTGTCTCTTTATGAGTACAATTAGGCCATTTACATACAGTGTAATTATTGATGGGTGTGAGTGTATTGCTGTCATTTTGTAGTGCTTTTTTTGTGGTGCTGATGTTTTCTTTGTTCCTCTTACTCTTCTGTGCTGAGTTCCTTTTGTAAATGAATTTCATTTGTTTTTGTAGATTTTGTTTTTATTGAGATTTAATGTTTTTCTTCTTTATTTTGGTGAGTAGGTTTGTTAATCTTCTTTGTGGTTACCTTGAAATTTACCCTTATCTTCCTAGGTTTGAAACATTCTTTAATTACTTGGTATTGCCTTACCTTCCTCTCCATTAGAAAGTTCCATACTACACCATTTATTTATTCCCTCTTTTATCATTCTGACGCTGTTGTCATTTATAGAATAACCTCTCTGGTTCCCTCTTGCAATTCTTTTGGTTTTGGATAGTCCTTGAGCGTTCATTTCCTAGGTTGGTATCTGGCTGGTACAATCTTGCATCCTAGCTTCAGGCTGTGGTCTGTTGTTGTTTGTTCTTAGACCAAAGGGCTCCCTTTAATAATTCTTGTAAGTTTGGTTTGGTTTTTACATATTCCCTTAATTTCTGTTTGTCTGGAAATGTCTTAATTTCACCATCATGTTTGAATGAGATTTTTGCAGGAAGTATTATTCTTGGTTGGCAATTTTTTTCTTTCAAAGTTTTATATATGTCATCCCATTGCCTTCTTGCCTGCATGGTTTATGCTGAATAATCAGGCTTAGTCTTATCCTTTCTCCTCTTTATGTGACTTTTTGTTTTTCTTGAGCTACTCTCAGGATTTTTTTTTTGTGCCTTTTGTTTTATTGAGTGTGGTTATGATATGCCTTGGTTATTTTCTTTTGGGGTCTATCCTATATGGGGTTTATTGAGCTTCTTGGATGGTCAGCTTTTCATGTTTCATGATATTAGGGAAGTTTTCTGTCAGCAATTCTTCAATAATCCTCTTTGTGTTTTCTGTTTTCTCTCCTTGTTCTGGAACTCTGGTCACTCAAAAATTTTCACTTTTGATTGTATCTCATATAATTCTCAGGGTTTCTTCATTCTTTCTCTGATGTTTCCTCAAACAGGGTTATATCCAAGTATTTGTCTTCAATTTCACTGATCCTGTCTTCCATCATTTGAAGGCTGCTCCTCAGCCCTTCTATGACACTGTCCCTTTCTTAAATCTTGTTTTTTATCTTTTGGATTTGAAATTGTGGTTTTCATATGATTTCTAGTTATGAATTTGTTTTGGGATTTTGTTCCCATATTATTTTCCTGAACTCTTCTATTTTTTTTTGTCTGTATTTTCCATGAATTTGTCTGCCTTTTCCACAAATTTGCCTATTTTTTCCTCATTTTTGACTGCTTTTTGTTTCAACTCTTGGATAGCTCTGAATATTAGAGATTTGAGTTCCTTGTCAGGTAGTTCTAGTGCCTGTTCTTCTACTGGAAAGTCATCTGGTGTTTTATTTTGGATGCCTACTGGAATATTCCTGTCCTTTATATATATATATACACCTGTTTTGATATTGTCTTCTATCTTTGGGACATCCAGTAGTTATTTTCTTCATTTCTTGATTGTAGATCTCTGTTTCATCTGCCTTTTTGTTTTATTTCCTTATGTCTGAGCAGGTGGGCTGTGCATTCTTTTTTGTTTGCTTGTCTGTGGTCACAATATATCTTGCCTCCTTGTCCAATGGGCAGGGCTAGTCAGCTATGCAGCAGGGCAGGTCCAGCTGAAGGGGGGGGCTGGATCAGGTTGTTTGTGGCACATATTAGGGCTGACAGGGTGGGCTGGGAATCAGTACTGGGCAGGTTTTGGTAGGCCGTGTGTCTCTGTTGCTCGGGGCTATGAGGTTCGGCACACAGGGCAGGTAGGCCATAAGGAGGGGAAGGTTGTGATGTGCGGAGCTAATATGGGCATGGGAAAGAGGAGAGACAGGAGAGAGAAACAGGAGCCAAAAACAAACAACTAACCAAAAAAAAAAAAAAAAAAAAGAGTGCTAAGGGAGCTTGCCATCGGAGTGGAGAGATGAGAAACCAAGAAATTGAGGGAAAAAAATAGAAAAAGGGAAAAAGAAAGAAAAAATAACTAAATAAAAATTTGGAGAAAAAAATAAGAAAGAAAAGAAAAGCCACCAGGGGTACCCCCAGCACGGCCGTGAAGATCAGGGAAGTGGCTACCAGGCTGTGCAGTATAGCCTGGCTAGTGGGTGTATAGATGTCACACAGCACCAGGTATTCAGAAGACAGGAAAAGAAGGTAAGTATAGAGAGATGAGAACTGAGAAATGAAGACAGAAAGGAAAAAAGAGAGAGAAATAAAAAGAATTGCCCCCTGGGGCTGCACAGACTGGGGAAGTGGCTCCTATGCTGTGCAGTGCAGCCTGGCTAGAAGGGGTTCCCAAGCCATGAAAAGAAAAAGAAAACAAACAAAACAAAACATAATGAAACAAAATAAAACAAAAAAGCCCCAAGAATCCCACCAGCATGGTGTCATGGGCCGGGGGAGTGGTTCCCCAGTCGAGCGGTGCTTCACAGCCTTTCAAAAAGAAGCAAAGATGGCACACAGAGCCAGATGTTCAAGATAAAGGAGGGGGAGGTGGCGGGAGGTTTGGAAGAAACCAAAAGAAATGGAAAAAAGCAACAGCAGCAACAGACAAATGGCACTCAGGTAGCTGGCCATTGTGGGCGGCGTGAATCAGGCAGCCTGGTGTGGAAGCAGTTGCCTTCTGGCCAAGAGACTCTGGCCAGTGGGAAGCAGAAGAGGCTGAGGGTGGAGGAGGGGGGAAGAAGGGGAGGCTAGGAAAGCATATATCGCTGATTACTGGGTGCTCTGTCTCCTGCTGGGGAGAGGATGGTGGATGGGAAAGCATTTATTGCTGGTTACTGAGTGTTCTGTCCCCTGCTGGGAGCTCTGTGAAGCTGCTTTCCCATGCTCCCTGTCCACCAGCCTCCAAGAGGAGTCCAAGATGGTGAATCTGTGCTGCGTTAGCTGATGGGGACCTCCACATGTATCGCTCCTCACTCTCTGTTCTCTGTCAATTTTTTACTCCATTCGCTGTTTGGCTGAGTTTTTTTTATCTCTTCACTTGACACTTTGGGTTCCAGGAATGACGTTTGTCTCTGTTTTACTTAGTTTTTTGGGTCTTTGCTGTGGAGGGATGGCAAGGTGCTTCAGTCTATGGCACTATGTTGGCTAAAAGTCTTCATCTTCTAGTCTGATAGCATTCTCTTAATCCAAGCAATCAGCATCTCTTTGCTGGGTCTCTACAGTTATCTCTGGAGTCCCTGGGTGGTGCAAATGGTTAACATGTTTGACTGCTAACTGAAAGGTTGAGGTTGGAGTCCACCCATAAGCACCTCAGAAGAAAGGCCTGGCAATCTACTTCCAAAAGTTCTGCCATTGACAGCCCTGCAGAGCACAGCTCTATTCTGATACACATGAGGCCACCATTATTCAGAATCAACTCTACAGCAACTAGTACTGGTACAGTTATTCCCTAACTTACTTCTTTGTTTTTGCATTCAATTTGTTCTAATCCGTTTTACACACAACATCCAGAATAATCTTTAAAAATAAAATTTGATCATGCCACTCCGCTACTTAAAACACCCTCAGTCACTTTGCTGATTTATACCAGCCATTTTTTTACTTCTTGAAACACAGAATGATATTGCTTTGAGTCGAGCACTCCTGTTTCTCCTACCCCTTTTCCCACCCCATGGATTGTGTACGGCAGCCTTATCTTCTCTCTTCAGGTCTCAGAGTAGAGGTGCCTTCCTTAGAGAGGCCTTCCCTGGCCATCTACTTCCACCACTTCTTAATTTCTCTCTCATTGACCACTATTATTTTCTTTGATAAAATTACATATTTTATCTGCTTGCTTCTTCCTTTCCCCCATCTACTCTATAGACTGGAATCTCCATAAGGACAAAGATAATGTTTCTTGTTCATAAACGGAGATAGTCCCACAGTGTTTGGCATGCGAAGTGTTTAATAATAATTTGTTCAGTGACTCAGTCCATAAACTCAAGTTGATAAGGTCCTTCATCCTTTTTTGGCCCCTGTTTTATTCTCTGTGAGGTTCAGAAGTATAATCTATAGATTGGTGTGAGCGTTGCATGTTAATTATTACTTTGCCCCTTCTTACACCAAATTCTGCCATTAAGTAAGGTAGCTCAAGACCCTCAAAGAGCTTGATGAAAATAGTGTCCTTTTTCCATGTCTACCTGTTCTCACCACCTCTTGGAATTCTCATTATGTAGGTCAGATGCATAGCTTTCTCTTTCAAGATCTCGAGGAGAAATCTTACTACTCTGCATAATTTTGTTCATGTTGAGTAAAAACTCAGAAATAGCCTATTTAGGCTTTGTTATCTTTTGGAAATTAAAAAAATATATATATATGAGGTAGAATAAAGTATATATTATAATGATCATAGGGCAGATCCCATAGTTCTCTATATCTTTATAGAAACTAGAACGTTTTAATATGAAATATATAAGATAATATTATATTATCTTAATATCATAACTACTTCTGTAGACAGGCTCCTTTTTCTAAAATGACAATTATTTTTATACTTATTGCTATTTCAACACTTTAATATATCTATAAATAGAACACAAACTTTTATAGTAATTGGCAATGGTGTTATTTTCCTCACGGTCTTAAAAAAAAATATTCAGAGCTAAAAGTTTATTTGTAATACATCTACAGCATCATGACAAGAATTCAATATATTTAATAAGTAGCTAGAGAGCAGACATTTCTCTTAGGATTATAGCAACCTATGACTAGGATTATTCAGGTGTCAACATTATTTAATAGTATGAGAGTTGAAAGAAAAATCAGTATAACATTTAAAATTCATTGAAATGCTCAATTTTAATAGGGAGAAGAATGATATAAAACAATGTAGAACTAAATTAAAAACTGAGCCCTTACTTTATTAAGTGCTAGATAAAAGTGTACAGATTTTTTTTCCACAGGTTATTGCTGTTTTGCAATGGACAGTCTGGATTAAATTGAAAACTCAATGCACTTTCCCTTAACAGAAACCACACAATAAAAATGAATAAGCCAAGGGGTAAGAAGAAAAAAATAAACACTGGAATAAACATTGCAGCTGAAACGAAAGTAACAGAAGTGAATATGTTTTCCTAATGAACTTTTATGTCTAACAAGCCCAGACACTTGGAACAGTGGGAGCTATATTAAAGCCTTTTATGAAAGGATTATGTTTTGTATGATGAGTGTTTTAATATAAGTTTGGTACATAGCATAAAATATAACTACATTTAATTCAGAGTAATTATGAGAATTCAGGCAAAATTATTTTCTCCTGTACTATCACATTGATGCAGAAAAAAAAAAAATACATTTCTTTTGGAACCTTTCACTGATATGTCTCTGTTTCAATTATTTTTGGCAGTATATATTGCGTCTCTGCCTCAGCTACCTTTTATATCGACAGTTGGTAGCACAAACCTTTTAACGCACAAAGGGTAGCAGCTCTTCAGCCAATCTGTGATAAAAGGGAAAAAAAATGAAATCACTATGGAAACTGCAGGAAGGATCTAAAAGCTCCCTTTATAAAGTAAACGTCTGATGTTTGTGACTGCAGGGGTAAAAAATTCATAAATCTGGGGGATGCTATCATTCCTGATTTGTTGTCACTGCAAATGCCAAGGCGAAGCAGCCTGACCTCAGCTTCATTAAGTGTTTTCTTTACAGAAATAGTTACCAGTCAACAGGAGGAAGACTGTGGTGTGCAGAGAAGTCCGGGGCTGAAGGGTATGGTGTGGGACTGAGAAAAGAAACTAATTTGCTAAGAATATTTTCTTTCTTTTCTGGTCGGATTGTCTTTATCTTTTAAATCACAGTGACTTGATGGAATCAGGCACGCTGAATTGATCTGCTTCTGTTTGTATTTTGTTTTGGTTTGTTTTTTCATTCAGAAAGGGAGCAAATCTCAGGCCTAAATTCCACTCGGAAAACTATGTTTCCTCTCTTGACATGTCTGTCTTTGATCTTGAATTGAATAAACTCTGACCCTCTCCTTCCAATCAAAAAGCAAATAAAGACCAAGGAGAAGTCATTCTCACTTCAGCACTCTGGGCCCCCAAGAGAGAAATATGAAGGAGATTGTGACTATAAAAGCTTGGAGGAACCCAAATGACAATGGACAGCAACAGACACCTGTGTCAAGAAAGGAGTTTCGGAATATCTTGTCTTTCCTCGGAAGCTTAGTGACTGTTATAACCTAGTTTTGCATTGGTGTTTAAATAGGGCTCTTTTTATTTGATAGTAGTTTACCTGTGAAGGAGGGACTATGAAGCCAAGAGCACACGGAAACGTTCTCAACTGTGAAATTCTTCACGTTTCAGGGTAGTCTTAAATCAGAGGAAGATGAATATTCAAGTAAGTAGATCAACTTCAGCACTGCAGATGCTGCTCTGCTTGTTTCTCCAGTGTTTACAATTGAATACTACTTTCATTAGTTAGAGTTTCTGGCAATAGAAACTGGCTTTTTTTTTTCTTTTAAAGTAATGGGAACTTTACTACACAGTTGTAATGCATTGAAACGTCAAAGACTGATGTGCATGGTAATTGATTTTATATCGTCATGCTTTATTTAGACAATTATAAACATTGCTAATCTAATGTTTCAAGGTACTTAGGAACAATTAGCTATTCTGCACTAGCATCTCAAACACACTTTTGATGATAATATACTGATTTAAGTTCTTATAAATCCTAAAATGGCTGTTGTGCAAATGATGATTAGGAAAAAAAAAAAAAAAATCAGAATTTTTTTCCAGTGAAAGAATTAAGGCTTTGCAAATTAAAAATCAAAAACCAAGAACCAGGAGCGTTCTGGTTGTGAGCATGCAAAAATTCAACACAATTAGTAAGGAGAATACTTTGTTTTGCGATAATCTACTTGTTTAAAATAAGACTATGACCTTTGCAATACTGACTTTATGGAACTTCGACTACGACCAATGACTAACATGGCTGTTTATGCAGCCTTTCCAATTTCCACAGTGCTGTCCCTTACATTATAAGGGTGTTAGTGATCAGTTATACAGAGTCAGATGGAAGTGTGTATTTGGGTACCCAAACGTAAATACATGCAAACTTCCATTTGAAAATATTTAAATGCCTCGTACGTACTGACTTCACTGATGCTTTTTGTGCACATAATGAAAACCAATTATCTGTGGAGAAAACTTGACTGGTGGAAGGAAATTAAATTGGATTTAAAGACTTTTTAAACAGCTTTAGCTAGGGAAAGGTCCAATAGCATTTTAGCTCAGGATTGTAATGACTTTGCCATATTAATAAATCATGCTTATCCTGATGTTTATCAAAAGATTCGGTTGGGGAAGACTGCACATGACGAGAGGAAGGGAGAGGGGCACTTTCAGCTGAAGTTTCCTGTGGATCAGGCCGCTCTACCAATGAAGCCCCAGAAACAGCTGTTGGAGAAACCAGGTAGGTCCTCATTCACTTAAAGAACGAGAAATAGGATAATATATGTGCATTAACAAAACTTTCAGAATTGCAATCCTTGAAGAAAATATCAAGTTCTAGAATATTCCATGACTTTAAAAAATGCTGTACAAAATAAGCATAGAGAATTCCTTACAATCTCTCTGCCTAATTCCCTTCTGAGAGTTTTCCAACTTCTGTAAACTGCTTTTGTGTTGAAAATCAACTCTCATCAATCAGTTACAGGTTATTATTATTTTTTTCATTGTGCTCTTTAAGGCTGAGACTACTTAAGAGGACATTTATAGAAACATGGAAAATGTATTGTTTTATTTACACATGGGACAATGTGAATACTTTCCCTTTGTTACCATTCAAAATATAACATTCTGTTGTCTCTATGTACATTCTCAGAGTTGACTTTCAGCAACTATTATAGAATTGTTGTTGTTGTTGGTCCAGTTGATTCCAAATAAGGAAGGCAAAATACTCAACCATTACTCAAATATCTCATTGCTTATTAATTGATGACTAACACATTTCCTTGAACTTTTTGGAAACCAAATATTTATCTAATTTAAGCTGTATGTCAGGAAGCTAATCAGGTAGATTATAAAATATATATTATGCTGCAGAATGGAAATTTTTAGAGAAAATGCACTCTTTCCTTCTATCAGTTATCAAATGGCTGCACTATTAAATATTGCAGGTGTTTTGTAAAGCACCCCCTAATATTTTCTATTAAATTTTCACTGACTTTTCAGAACAGTATTCTTAGTAGTGTTTCCATTTACTTTTCACAGCAGATTAAATACATGGAAATTTAAGTAGCATTTACCCCATCCTGATCTTAAATATTGGAAAGCCTTAGTTTATATTTCATAATGTGGTTTTTAAATCAGTCAAGCTGTGTGATCAGGTTTTTACAATTTCAGTTTTTAGCATAATCCTGGTAATACTTTTTTCTCACACCAAAGAAATTTCATCTCTCTTCTCTATCTCTCTCCAATTCTCCAGGAAGTAAACTTCTGTGGTATAGAAGTCACCAGGGAATCTCTTCATGGTACTAAATACTCAAGACCTAGAGAGAGGTCTTTGAAGTTGTTCACTGTTAGGTATTATTTTCTTCTTACTAGAAATACTTCGTATTACTGCCATTAATTTACAGAAATCTTGATTCCCCACGTGCCTTTACTCCGAACTAAAATTTACTTTCTAATCTCAAATTGGCCAACTGAGATAAGACAAAAACTTTTAATTAGAATTTTAATATGTAATCCAAGATATTTGGAGATTACGCACAGAGGTGATCTTCTATATATTTAATAACTGCACGGAGAACTTAGATAATGTTTAATTCGGTGGAGTGACTATTTTTAACTTGGCTGGGGTTGAATTACTTGCAAGTTCCCGGAGAGTCTCTGAGAAGTTTTAGCAGCTTGAGGTTTATTGTGTGAATGAATAACTGAATGTGTCCGTTCCATGTCCTGGGGGAAAATTATAAAAATTGAGATATTATGTAATATAAAGAAGATATTCTGTTTTCCTTTCACGTTTCTTCTGGGAAATCTAATTTCAAGCCTCTGAGATCAAGCTATGTGGATTCAAAGGAGTAAATACCCAGTGGAGTATCAGGGGAATTAGCTTACCCCTTGCTACTGCTAATGAGGGGCACTCTTAACCCTCATGCATTTATTCCTTAAAAACCTAGCACATGAAACAGTGTTTTGTTTTTCTATCAAGGAACAGAAAAATCCTCACCAGAGATTAGAGGTAGGAGCTGAAAATGCACTTGGCACTTCATGTTGGACTCCTGGTTGACGTGAATTATTTGGCAAATCTGGAACTGAAGTGTGAATTATAAGCTTAGGGCTGTGTGACAGACCTCCGGGGTGTTCTAGGGGCAGTCATCCTGGTAGCGACTTCACAATCAACTTTATTGAGAAAAAGGATCTTTTCTCCTCTCATGAAGCATACAAAAAAGTGTACCTTGTACAAGTACTGGTACATATTCACATACACACACATTCACACACACAGAGACATATACTTCAGTAGTATTTCCTCTGCTTTCTATTTACATGTACACAGGACTCTCATTAATGTTGATCACCCCCTGCTCATGCCTCCAGAAAATAATGGACCCCGACTGTGAGAACTGTCTGTATTCAGACATGCTAAGAGCTGGATATTTAAAATCAGTTTGGCACACCAAGCTTGGTTTTCTGAAGACAACAGAAGTTGGATAGAAAAATCAAAAGAAAAAAAAAAAAAAAGATGAAAGATAATAACATCTGGATGGGGCCTGGGTAATGGTCTAATTAAAGGTACTTAAACCTAAGTCTTATCACATGCTCAGGAGTGAGGCTTTAGATTGCCCTTTAAAACTGCAGCTTTAGGGGCAGTCATGGGAGCCTTGCATGGAAGCTGTCACCTCTGCTGTGTTCCAGCTCTGTTCTATGTGTGTACCTATAATCTATCCTACTTCCCTTTATTGAATGGGCTTCTGCTTTTTTGCCATTAAGTTAGTCATGTTGATGAAGTTGTCCCTTGAATTTTCAAAAATGTGCATGTGCTTGAAAGTGGATTTACAAAAAAAAAAAAAAATCAGTTATCCCACTTGGAAGAAAGAGCCTGCGAGATTCTCTTGTTTTTGTTGCTGGCTCATAGGTTAAGATGATCTTAATGAGAAACCCTGTATACTTTTCTCCTTGTTGAGGTAAAGTCTTCTGGCATCCTTTCCGTCTGAGCATAATAGAAGCTCTCTTTGAATGCAAACCACCGGTAGACTTTTCCGAAGTTACCAAGTCAAGCATCCATTTGCCAAGCAAATTTTTTCTAACTTCTAGAAGAGTTTTGAATGCCTACGTAAATTGCTCTGAGTCCTAGTCCAATGACAGGACTTGAAATGGTTTCAAAATGCAGGCATTTAGGTAGAGTCAGTGTGAAAGGTGGCAACTGGATTTTCTGTTTCTCTTTTTCTGGAGTTGGGAAACATTAGAATGCAATCTCTTATTAGTTTGTTTTGTTTTTAAATAAATGAAACACACCCTAGGTATTTAGAAGGAGCTGTTCAGCAGTGCACAGATATGTAGTACATGTCTCATTACCATTAACAGGCATGCATGCCTAAACCTTCACCTATTGCGCTGTTTACCCTCTGGCTTTGTAAAGTGATGCCTGAGTGTGGGTTTTACAAAGGAATTTTAAACTCGTTTTATAGACTCTGCAGCACACTTCCTGTGTCAGAATATGCATAGTGCTTCATGAGAATTGGTGTTCATTCTAGGAAAAATCCAAAGTGCTTATACGTTTAGTCTTTGTCTTTTTCTGAAGGCCATAGATCCACCTCTTACTTTAACTCAACGACAAGCTACTTTTTCTTTTGTTTTTCTGTTTTCTGTCTTCTATTAAAAATTTTAGTGCCAAGCAATTCGATGCAAAGCAATTTGCCTTCTTTTACTCCTTAGAAGAACATTATTCCATGAATACACAAAGATCAAAGTTAGAAATCCTTGGTGAGGCTAATCCGTAAAGGTCCAGGAATTTAAAGAATCAAATGTGCTCTCTGGATCTTAGGGTTCATCAGGGAGAATGGAGAGCAAGTTATTTTCCTCTGAGCTTCCTTAATTTTGTTTAACTGCCTTATGCATAATTTAGACTCTGGTGAGGCACTGAGGACGGGTGATGTTTCGGGAGTGCTTGAGAAAGCAGTGGGGTCTGGAAAGAGAGGACCAAAAAGACTTGAGCCCCTAGGAAAACAGATGCCTGCCAGGGTGTCTTTTTGTGTGCAGTGTTTTCAGTGCGCCACACCCCTTTGCAAAGGGTTAGGACCCTTTGGTTTAGCTAACTCCATTTGTATTGGAGTATATATGTTTATACTCAGGGTGCTTTGAATATCTCCAATTCCTCCCTTCCTTGGCTACAATGTTCATCTTGGATGTCAAGGTTTTCTTTTATGTGCTAGTTCTTCCTTGTGGAATCTAATGCTTCATTTCTTCTCAGAAAAATAAGATATTTGCATCAAATTCAACATTTCCATAATAGCAATGAAAAGTCTGCCTTTGTGAAAGATACAAGATTAGTTCCTGCTGTGAGCTCATCTGCATCCTCTCATTTACTCCTTGTGGGCGATGAGAAGACCTTTGCATTTGACCAAAAAGCACTAGTAAATAAGGAGTTAAAATGAAGGCAGGCTCACTGGTTTGCTGAGATCTGTCAGAGGCTGACTGGCTGGCTACATATCTGTGTCTGGAACAATAGGCACCTGTATTCTGCACGGACTGCTGGGCAGCGCTCGCACTCTGGAGAAGGTCTGCCTCCGTCTGCGCTTTCCTGGTGAGAATCCCCAATGACAGTTCCACTTTTCAGTGGGGGAGAAAAAATATCTGTCTACTCTCTTGATGAAGGAAAGGGCTTTGATCATTTTTATTCAGGCTTGACTTGGCCGGAGGTTTAGGTTCTTAGTCTCAAGTCAGCAGTCTCTCTCTCTTTCTCTCTCTCTCATCCTGTCACACACGCACACACACACACACACACACACACACAAGACGCACTTCTACTCCCTCTTCTCTCTTACTACCTCACTCTCTCTTTTTCATTTCCCCTTGTAGGGTCTTTGCAGGCAGATGAGTACCACAGCTGTAACTGAGACATGAACAATAAATATAGTGGAGCCAATTGCCACAGTGGCAAGAGGGTACACCGGAGGTGACAACAATGACAAGGACCGTCCTTCTGACAAGTTTTAGGTAAGAAAACATTTATGCCCTGAATCTTGCATTTTTGCATCCTTTTGGGAGGGAGAGACGTTGAGATATAAAGTGAGTTTCCATAGGGAAGTAGTTCTATGAGGGCATTGCCTGTGCTGTCAATTGCCTGCAAACCTGTGTTCTCAGGGCTTTGTGTTACTAGAATCATTGGAGGTGAGGTGTGAGTAGGGCTGGGTGGGAGTGTGAGCTGCTTTTTATCTCTGTCTGATGACATTTATCATGCTGCTTAAATTTATATCTGGAGAAAATTCTGTTTGGTGACAGCAATGTTTTGTGCAACATGCAGCATATGGACGTGTAAAATTCAAGCGATGTTCTTTCATTCTAAATTTGTAATTATTTTTACACTCAACTGTACTGAGGTCAGAGAGTTTTAAAAATTAATGAGATTCCCTGTGGAGTTCAGACAGTCATGTCTAAGTGAACTGCCACAAAAAGATAAGATAATGCTGGTATATTTTTTAACCTAGATTTAACTGTATTACTTTGAACATACTAATGTACAATAGTTTATGGGCATTTAAGTGTTTGTGGAGATTAGTCCTTAAAATATATATATATATATATTTTAATGACCAGGAGAAATCTAGTCCAAATTAGACTGTCGAGGATGAACGTCATATGTGGAGATATTACTAAAACTTAATAAATGTTATTGTTATGGCATTGCAGAATGCTCCCTTACACTTTCTAGGAAATGACAAACAATGAATGAGCCACACGCTAAAAAAAATCAGTAAATTTTCATATATCGCTTTAAATCTCTCATTGAAAGCGATATATGAAAATTCAGAAGATATTTTGGGTGGAAAATTGCTGGCACGAACAAAGAAGGAAGTGTACACATGGATGAGAATTCTTTGTTACAAAAATGAGTCCAGGAGATGGATTTAGGAGGTTAAGTGATTTTTACATTGTCAGTGCCCCACAAAAGGGAGTCTATTGGGGTTAGTCCAGACATTTAAATATGCACCCAAAACTTTCATTTCCCACAATTTGAAAACATTGTTTACGTTCCTGATAAAACACACTGTTTAAATGAGGGACTGGAAAGCAGTCTGAGTGTACTGTAATGGGGGGCTAAAGATGCTTTTTATCCCAAGTTCCCCATTTACAAGACTCATTCTGAGCTTCCTGTGATATATTGTTATGTAAATACTGTGCAGCCAGAGAAAGCAGTACTATGGAGATTCAATTTACTTTGAAAGTTGTTCATTATAGCAGGGATGAATGTTATTTATTTGATGTGATTCAAAGGCTGGAAATGACTTTTTCATTGTGGCGCCTTTTGTAATGGGTGCAGGGTGATCTAATCTTTTTAATTTTGGCTTTCACACCAGTGGAGATGAAAAGAGATCTGAACTCATTTATCGGTTGCTAGGTCCTTCTGGAGGCCCAAGTCCCGTACTTGGTTGCTATGGCCAGTCTGACCTCAATCTCTGCGATTTTGGGGACTTAAGCAATCTTTTTTTATTGAGGAGCATGTACCTTGATTTATGTCCAAAATCGTGGTTGAACGTCTTTGTCTGCAAGTGATAAACGGTGCCGAACGATTCATCAGTTCTTACAAGTAAACACCGCTGTCCCACTAGAAGTATGTTTTGTTCTGAGTTAATGGCACGGAACAAGCCAGCCTCCACAAACAGCTATCTTTTATGGTAGAGGGGCCACTGAAACTTGGAGCAAAGTGGAGGAAATTGGCTTGCATTTTCTCGTACATTAGCGTTTCATTTGTGACTCGGATGATGCGTCTCTAGGTGGATTGATTACGAAAGGGTAAGCCTGCCATTTCCTTACCTTCGCTCTCATTGGGGCTGCAAATGAAACAAGCCCTCTCCGAGTGAGTGCCTGCGTTCTGCGGGGGCAAGTAAGAAGTCAGGAGTAGTTGCTCTGCCGGCCTCGCTTTGTGACTGCCAAGTGCTAAGGTATAAATAGGCAGATGCGCTGTGTGGCTCTGCTGCAGGCGACTCTCTCGCCTTCAGTCTGACGCGGGTTCCTTGAGGGAAAGTTGTATCCGATATTGGTGACTCCGGGGAATTTCCTGCTTGTGTACTACTTAATGGTCTCTAGACTTCCTTGTATTCTAGAACCTTGATAGAAAGGAGTCGCATTTGAATGAGAGACTGTGGAGTATACTGCCAGGCTTAGCCTATGAGCCCTCATCCATTTTTCCCCTTCCTTTAAAAACTGCTAATTGATGCTGGAGGGAGGATATAGTCTGCTAATATGATGACGAGGACGAAGAAGGTGTAATGAAAGGCATTTATTGCTAGTAAGCGCCATCAGCTTCCTTCCAAGAGAGGTTGCGGCTTTGTAGTGTAGTTTTTTAGTCATATGCTAATAGTTTTTATTCTAAACCGTCAGCGCTGAGTATCTTCAGAAAAAAAAGGGTTCCATAAGAAGTGGCATCCTCCTCGAGTTGAAAGGTAAAAATTAAACATTTTTAAAGTTCAATTTTCAAATGATTTCATGTGTTTTTTTGCCAATAGCATTAGTACTTTCTAAATGTAACTTTAAAATTTAAACTATTTTTTTTTAACATAAAAGATTTAAAGAAGAGAATAATTTAGAGCATTATGTTGCTGTTAGTCATTTTCTAAAGCTGGGCTAGTGTTGGTTAACAAATTCAACCCTGGTACTTTGTCCTTTCAGCCTTGGAAATAAGCAGCTTTTGGTTTTTAAGAGAAAAATATTTGGGGGTATCAGTAAAAATGGTATTTATTTAACAAAGATTTTAGTCCCAGTACTAATTAGGAACTGGGATTAGGTGATGTTTAAGGTCTCTTTCGGCTTAAAAATTCTACAAATCTTCACGGAAAATTAGTTTTCTGAAAAAACGTATAGCGATGCCTTTATTATTGAAACTGTACTTATTCAATTAATGTTTAGCTGTCTTTAGTTGTGAAGGAGTCAGAAGGTCTACGCTCTGTTTTATAATAATAATTTTGACTGGAAGTAATTTCCTAAAAAATTGATTTTGAAAGGTATATATATTTTTAAGTAATACTTTAGTGTTTTAATAAGCGCAACTTGTGGCTCCTTTACTTGGGTTTCCTAACTTCAGGTCCTGAAGGTAATGCTTTATATGGGTGGTTAATTTCACAAGAAATGTTTAATTCTAGGTATTGGAAAACAAATGCTCCCTGGTATGTATCTATACATTTATATAAATATATTTTAATATAAATTGTCTTATACATTTCACATCGTATTTTGCTTTGCTATTATTTCAAAGAATTTAAGTGAATGTGGGATAGTGCTCAATTTCCTGAAATGATTAAATTCAGTCTCTGAAGAGTCTAGAGAAAAGGCCTGTAATGACATTGTGATGACTTTCATTTTAAGGTGTAATAAGAATTGAGTAAAATATTTTAATAGCTATTCTGTAATACCTCCTTCCAAATAGAATGTTTTTATTGCTCATTCTAGCTTACAATTTTCTGGCGATAATAATGTTGGCTTGTAATTGTTTCTTACCTAAAAGCGTTTTATCCTTATGTAAAAGTTATTTCAGAAAAGTCTCCATGCGTTTATCTCAGCTGAAGCAATTACACCGAGCTCTTGAGATAAAGCTGAGTATTTCCAGATTGCTCCTAGTCTAATGTGGTACAGCCTTACAAAAATTAGGTGTTTGTTAAAGGGGGGAATATTAGATATGATGGTTTGTAGTTTAAAGAAGAAGAATGAAAAAGCCATACAAGTCAGAGAAAAATGACAAGACAGAAGGAGTAAGTACTATGTGCTATCGTAAAATTGATTTTACTTTGCTGTCCAGGTGTCACGTATTTTTTTTAAGTTAAATTTGGACTAAGGAATAAAAACTCTGTATGAAAATATGCAGTTGTTGTAGCTGTCTTTACTGAATAGGGGAGTGCTGATATATAAACTTACTATGATTGCAGCTAATGTTAGCAGGAACATCTTTGCACCTCAGTTCTTTCAGGAGATACACACACGCGTAAAGTTAATAACATAGCTTTTAAAGAATCAGATCCTTTGGGAACTGGAGTTGTGACATATCAGATCAATTTTCACGTAAGTCAAAATGAATTCCTTGTATCAGTTTTTCTGTGCAAGTTACACAAAGCCAATAGCTTCTAACTTGCTTTGTTCTAAACTCTAATGGGAAGATTTTTTATACAATTCAACTTGATTATAGTGGATATTTGAAGTTAGAATGTAATATTATTGCTTAATTAGCATACCATGAAGGTGCAATTTTCTATAAAAGTAAAATACACCCCCCTTAAATCTGGTTAAATTATTCTCTTCCCCTGATATGTTTGCTATAATTCCTAAGTTGGCTTTCTTTTCGTAATTAATATTCCTCTCCAAATACCATCATTACGGGACAACTGGTTACTCTTAATTTCCTTCTGCCTACTATAATTTTATTTTTTGTCTCTTTGGTGTGCTGTTATTCTTATCCGTCATCCAGAAAGTTGCATTGCCTTTGAAGCTATTTGTCTGATCTATTTTTTTTTATTTGAGTTGGGGGAGGGGAGGGGAGAGAGGAAAAAAAAAAACCCAAAACTTCTTTCCTTAGAAATTGTGTAAGCGGTGCTGAAAGATTTGAATTGGCCACGAGATGTTGTTTAAGGGGTTGATGTTAGGATATGGATTTTCCCATTACTTGCGCAGTTCAGCAAAATCTTTCAGATGTCATAGTTTATTTTTGACTAAACAGTTTGCTAAGTGAAAAATGTCAGTTGCAGTGGACACCATCTAGAAAATTTATTATAGAGAATAAGCTGGTCAGGGAAGGGCCCTCTTAGAAGGCTAGTGAAGGTGTCATCCTGAGTTTTAGCATGTTGACAAGGGTACGGAATAGAATTTTATCTACAGGCATTTTGTGTTGATCAACTCTGTGATCCAGCCCTAGATTTTAATTTCCAGTGCCATCAATTGGATAGTTTTTGTTTAGATAATACTAGGATGAGTTAAGAAAATAAAAGTTACATTAGAAAAGCTAAATCACATACTCTAAGACTCACGAGTAATTAATTGAAGCATTCAAAATCTGTTCAGATTTTTAAAATATGAAAACTATAGTTTTCTCAATGGTGTTTATAGTCTCTTTATCAAGGAATGACCTGTATAGACTCGTAATGACCCTTAGTTCTTCTAAAGTTGCTAGAGTTTGGATCCTACGAGAATACACCATACAGCGTACAACACCTTTTTGCACCCTTAATAATATCTCTTTGACTTACATTTCTGTGCTTAATGTTGCTTAACATTATTTAAGTACAGTGTACTTGTGATTCATAAATTCTCAGATTTTGTGACAACTGAGTCCGCAGCCCAAATGCAAAGACTGAGATAATACCATAAGACTTAGAGCTTCCTTAGAGAAAGAGAGTTAGTGCAGAGTGGTCAGGAACGTACGGTGTATAGTCACTTATCACAATCTTAGGGGTTTTAACACAGTTTACTGCAGACATTGTGAAAAGATTGAAGAAGAATTTGATTTGCTGGAAATAAATTATTTTTAAAATATCCCCTCATATGGATTTAGAAAACATTCAATTTATTCAATCAACAAACATGTATTCAGTGTCAACCATTGTGCCAGGTGCTGTGTAGTGGCTCTTAATTTAATATTCACCATTAATTCCGTATTAATATTATTGGTCTGATTTTGAAGATTATGGGAGTCTGACTAATTATTCACACATCATCAGGTAATCACACACAGTCCATATCATTTTGGAACTTGTATTTCTCTTGTGTATTCTTTAAATGGCTTAAAATATATTCTAGGCATATATAAAAAAAAAAAATTTTTTTTTTTTTTTTTTTTATACCACTATAGAAGAATATACAGGCAGTCTCCTGGTTATGAACAGCCAACTTAAGGATAACTTGTACATACTTAATAACAGACTGCCATAAAACCTATTGTATTAAAATTTTTAGTTAAATACAATGATTCATAACAATGAATACGTGAACTACTTTGTTACACTCATGAAAACATTGTGCAGTTTGGAAGTGTTTCTTAAGTGTTTTGTATGCATAGACAGGCAAAGTATATGCTAAGACAAACATTTGACTGACGCTAAACAAGAATTGTATGTACCTGTTCGGACTTACCTACAAATTTGACTTAAAGACAAACTTGGGAAGGAATCTTATTTATAACCCAGGAACTGCCTGTATTGGAAAAGCAGTCAGAATGTACTTTAAGAAGTTATCTTATGGATAACTTCCTCAGGGTCACAGAGCTGGTAAGTGGATGAGATAACTTACCACCCAGGCCCTTCAGACTGTATTTGTTCTTCTAGTCATTCCACAAATACTGTCAAGCACCTATGATGTCCTAGTCCTATTTAGGATGCTCAAAATAAAGCAGTGGATGTACTAGGCAAAATCTCTGCCCTTAAAAAAAATCTCTGCCCTTAGAATACCAAAAAACCCAAGCCATTGAAATGATTCCAGCTGATAACTATCCTATAGGACAGAGTAGAACTGCCCCTATAGGGTTTCTAAGGAGCAGCTGGTGGATTTGAATTGCCGATCTTTTGGTTAGCAGCCTTAGCTCTTAACTACTGCGCCACCAGGGATCCACCCTTAGAATAAAACCAAAAAAAACCTGTCGCCATTGAGTCAATTCCGACTCATAGCAACCCGATAGGGCAAAGTAAAACTGCCCCCATAGGATTTCCAGGAAGTGGCTAATGGATTTGAACTGCCAACCTCTTGGTTAGCAACTGAGTTCTTAAGCACTGGATACTTTAATTATGCTCTTCCCCTCCGAACCCAGGGATTCCCCAGGGCCAAGAGGATAAATTTTTAAAATTTCAGGCGTTCTTTAGATGTTTCCATATTTGGGATCAGTTTTTTTTCCCCAACTACACCACTGCCTATTTCTGAATAGGAATTTTCTACCCCAGAAGGCTAATTTGCTCATTGACACACAAAGTTTGTCTTGTATTTTCACTGATCATTCCTGTACCTGAGATGAATTTGTCACTGATTTCTCAAAGCCTTCCATTCCTCAAGGGCTGGGTCAAAGCCCCTGGCCTCCATAAAGCGTGTCTCAGAAATGAAATCCTCAAATTCTTTTACCCGCATGATCATTTGACACATGACTTCTGCAAGGTTAGGTACCATTTCATGCTTTTCCTGTGTCTGCCATTGGGGCAGTGTTTGTGGATGGGGCCAAATGAAACAGTGACAGAAGAGTTCAAGGGACCAGCTGTGAAATGAGAAGAATGTAAAAGCAGGTATAGAAGGCTTGGAAGTAAGAGTGCCACTGCCTAGCCCAGTGCCTGGCATAGAGGGTGCAGTGGGCACATGTTCCAGGCTGGAAAGATGGAGGGAGGAGAGAGAAGGGAGAGACTGACAACCAGAGGAAGGCTAACAGAGAAAGGGAAAATAATATTCCTAAATTTATAACCCAGGGCCTTTAAAAAAAAAAAAAAAGAGAGAGACCTTTAAATATTTATATTAGATTCAAAGATCCTATTAAACGAGTGTGTAGATATATACAATAATCTTTACTTCCAAATATATTTTTGCTTCTTCCTGGAATAATCGTACGTTTGATATAGACTGAAGTTTCTGGTATTTTCAAAGAGAAAGTGCAGTTGTGCTATGTTTGTGTATTATTTCCGTACCCCGGGACGTTTTTCAGTATCATTGAAGTTGCTGATCACCTCTCCCAAAAAAAAGAGCCATTCCCTTAACCAACATCCAGTTTTATTAGTTAATACCTCATGTTGCATTTTGTTTGTTTGTTTGTTTGTTTGTTTTTAATAAAAGCCAAATTCAACATTCAGCCTCCTAGTGTAAAACTCTTCTGTGAATGCCAAATAGTTTAAGCAATTCTCAGGGCTAATTTCATTTATATTTTTGCTCCATTGTACTCAAAAGTGCCACCTCGAAATCTCCAAATAAACATATATGTCTGTATTTTATGGGCTCACAAACTAAGACCTTGAGGCAGAAGTTTTCCTTCATAGGAAAATCCAGGTGGATATTTCTTAAAGCAACTGCTTTAGCTGACCTGTGCTGTGGGACTGTTTTGCTGACTGTAAGAACCCAGGCTTGTATATGTAGATCTGAATATAGGACTTATGTCAATTGGGTATTAATATTACATGATATATATAATCTGTAGCACTTACTAAATTCTCTGAGGCAAGCAAGCTGGAAAAGCTTCACCTTTCGCACTGCAGAGAACATAGTAGCCTGCGTGCACCCCTAATTTGTATGGGTTTACCCTGCTGAAGCAGCCTGATTTTGGGGGGATTCCTACCGGGTAGTAGATAGGGCAAGGCTACAGCTTTGGTCAGGAGGCTTTGGGACCTGTCCTGCTTTTAGGAAACAAGGACTGTTGCATTCTATATAGTAATAGTAGCAGTTGAGCAGTCCATGAAAGTTCCAAAAATGAAAACTGTGCTCTAAATGCTTATGGCATGCTGTGCTGATGTCGATAAAATGCAGAGGAAGATCTTGGCTCCCCTTTTAACCCTAACCTTCTTTGGTCCTTTCATTTTGACACTAATTTCAGGCATGAACCTTGGCAGTTAGCTACAGTGTGTAATTGTTGAGATCTTGCTGCCACCTGGGTGCACAATTGAGAGCAGCAAACGGAGAACAATATTTAGCCCCTGCGATTTGCCATAAGAACGCACCACATGCCGTTGGAAAGTGAAATATCTAATCGGCCAGTTTTCTCAACGCAGTCCCAATCAGTTGAATCAATGGAAGATTTTATTTTGTTTCCTCCAAATTAACAGGTTGTTTTTGTCGCTGTGACAATAAAGCCATTGGCTCCCTCTCAATTTCATATCATATAAATTCAGGGGAACACTGCATGTCAATTTGAAGGACAAACATAAAGAATTTACCTTTTAATATGCTAAATTAGTAACTCATTTTGGTCAAAAATAATAAATGAAAAATAACTTCCTTGTGTCCTCTGCCTTGTTGGTTGGCTGTGGACTTAATTGTGTGAAAGGCTGTAAGTGAAGCACGAATAATACTATTCCATTTTTAGGCGTGTTGTATGATGATGCTGTTGGTCTTTAAAAGAAATTCCATTTGGTGACATTTACAAAAATAATTTCATTTTAGCAGTTTTTAAATTTAATTTAAAAAATGGTGTAATTCTCAAGTGGCAAGCTAGTCACACAGGAAGCATATACTTAATATGGAAACATATGAGACATACATTGTTTTCCAACAGATATTGAACTTATATTGAGACCAGGGAAATAGGTTAGACAAGTAGGAAAAATGCTTTAAGAATAGAACTATCTGTGTTACCTGGCATATTAAAGATTCCCATCTACTTTTTAAACTGAGTGATTTCAACCTGCTAGACAGATTTGAATCTAGAGCTTTGTTGTCTTCACTTCCCATTAATCTGGCTAATTCAGTCCAGTTCAGTTCACCACGTTACTCAATGGCTCTCTAATATTCATCAACATTTTGACCTCCCTCAGTCGAATATCTCTTGATATTATTATTTTATTTTTTTGTTGGGTAAATAAAATAAAAAATGTCCCTACATATGGCATAGAATTCCTGGTTCTTCCCTACAAAACAAAACATTTTTTAGGGTTCAGAATTTCTACTTGTTTGGGGAAATTCTTGTTTTCCATTCCAAGCTGGGTAAAAGTTGGTACACTATATGTTCTTTCTAACTGCAATGGTATCTCTTTGATCCCCAAATCATGCTTATTGTCATAAATTTGGGAAGATTTTCAATCATTCATTCATTCAATTATCCAACTGGAATTTTTTCGTAATGACTTAGTTTGACCAGTGTTGCTGCAGGCACTGTGGAAGATTTTATAAAAGAAAATGTACTATTTCCCTCAACAACTATAGTACCATTGGAGAGAGAAAAAGAACCTTCAAAAACTAATTGGACAATATAATAAAATTACTCTTAGCCATCACATTTTAGTACGGTGGAGGGAGAAGCTATTTCCTCACAGGTAGAAATCAGTATTAAAAATCAAATATAGCATTTTAGGTTCAGAATATTTATTGTGTTAATAATGAGAATACTTAGAATGGCTAGTCTTTGAAAATGGATTTTGGAGTTTAAACTTTTCAATCGAATTCATCAACAAAAATACAAGGTTTTCATTTTGTGAGGTTTTTTTTTTTTTTTTCCATTAACTCCATGGAGCTGTTAGTAATAGGCTCTCCAAAGCTTACAAATACCTTAATTTATTAAAGGCTTTAAATAAAGTGTGTGTGTGTAGGTGCATGCACACTGGGGGAAGACGATATGAAATTTACTGCTGGCCTAATTGTCCTCGTGATATTCCTCCAAAATGTGGACATAGATATAAATTGAAATGTTTTAAAAATATTTTGAACTGTTGTGTATATGTCTATCTTCTGAAATACTTCAACTTCCTCACTGTCTCCAGAAGAGAGGCTAACACATTCTCTGTGACGGAAAACTTTTTAAAGCTGTCTTTGACAACATCCCTGGATGTGTAACGGCCCTGCCCATAGCTCCCTTCTCTGGCACAAATATTTTGCCATTTGCCCATATAAATAAAAACACTATTCCAAATAAAACCTAACCTTAAACAAAGAGCTTTGGGATTGGTTCGGTTCTTATTTTCTATCTCAAATATAAAATTTTAGGATTTTCAAGACAAACAACAACTTCATACATATGCTGATTATCATTTTCCAGGGAGGCCAAAGAGTAGCCAACATTTTTAAAATTTTACTTAAAAAGCCTCGAAGTATTTGCCCTCAGTTACTTTTAGATCTCTGTGTGGAAGATAACAGCAATGACTTAATTATTCTCTTTTATCTTGTGGCGTATATATTTTGTAGACGTAAAGAGAAGAGCCTTGTCTATTTCTACCTTCTTCACTCAGTGAAGGGAAGAATTGGATAGAAAAATGCATACCCTGCTCTTACCGCCAGACATCCCCTATGGACAGTGTATAGCAGCAACTAAGCAGAGCAGGAGAGATGTCCTGTTATTGGGGAGGCTGTAGCAAAGGGCTAATCCACCCGAATATCCCATTTTACCAGTTGCTGTCGAGTCCAGTCTGACTCATGGCAACCCCGTGGATGTCACAGTCAAACTGGCAAATTTTTCAGAATTAGATTACCTGGCCTTTCTTCCAGGGTGCCTTGAGGGAGAGCTTGAACCTTCAGCTTTTTGGTTAACAGCCAAGTGCATTACCGTTTGCACCACCCAGGGATTCTGTCCTCTTATAGGAATGGATTTATACTCGACACATCATGAAAAAATCAGACAGACAGGTGCTTAATGAGACCCACTTCAAGAATAGATAGCCGCATCCTCTCCAGGAGATAGCAGCCCTTGATGCTCACTGTCTTTTGTAATCAGGGTTCACTCTCCACCTGTCTAAACAGATAATGACAACAGAGACACTACACACCTTCTCCTTAATGCCTTTGGTGCTCCCCCTCAAAAAAGAACTCCTTTCGTTACTGTCTCCTTTGCAGCTGTATTTCATTTTGATAGCCATTTTGTCGAAGGCACTTTTGAACTCTACGCAACATAAAAAATATGGTTGGGAAATTTTCCTTCAGTGGGATTTCCCCCCAGCCCCCACTGAGTGATTTAGAGCATGAAGATTAAAGAGTTAGAGGCATTATTTCTGACCTACCTTTAAAAAAATACACTTTTAGACTCACAGCGTTTGAAGACAAAAAAAATCAAGAAGTCCTGAGTATGATACATTGGGGAATGTGGTATGCGGTTAAATTTGTGAAGAGAGGAAGGAAAATATTTGGGGTGGGGTGGGGGAGAAATATGTTGTGGAATTATAGCCACCTATTCTCAGCTTGGACACCCTGGTGGCTAATGGTTAAGTGCTACAGCTGCTAACCAGGAGGTCGGCAGTTTGAGTCCACCAGGCGCTCCTTGGAATTTCTATAGTGCAGCTCTACTCTGTCCTATAGGGTTGCTGTGAGTTGGAATCGACTCAACGGCAGTGGGTTTGGTTTAGTTTTGGTATTCTCAGCTTTGGCGCTCTGGTGGCACAGTGGTTAAGTGTTGAGCTGCTAACCAAAAGCTTGGCAGTTCGAATCCACCAGCCACTCGGTGGAAACCCTATGGGGCAGTTCTACTTTGTCATATAGGGTTGCTATGAGTTGGAATCAACTTGACAGCAAAGAGTATTCTCAGTTTTACTTTCGCATGCTAGATCATGATGTCTGTTATCTCCAAATTTGATTTTGGTACCTTACCTCTGGAAGTAAATATGTTTTGTAGCGGGTACTCCACCTTGTTCATTCTTTTAGGAGATTCTGCACTGCTTTGGTACCTCACCAGCATGCTCATTCATAACAACCTGATTTTGGAATAACTTTCTCAATGTCCTCTAGGTCCTTACCCCAGTGAAGTAGCCAAAGTATTTTCATTCTGATGTTTCTAATGGCAGATCAACTTTCTTAAGCTTCATCTTGGAGTATTTAAATACGAAATCAAAATTTTAGTGCTATAACTGTGTCCAGGAGCACAAAGCCTTTTTTTTTTTTCCTCTTGCACCTGTGGTGAATCCATATCTTGCCAGTGATCAATGATTTTCTGCCCTTCAGGTTCATGTTCATTTTTCTGGGCTACATTGATTTGTCATGATTTCAGCCAATTTTACATTTGAATTTCAGTGCTCTGTGATTTGAGGGTCTCACGTGGTAATTGAAAGTTTAATAATCTAGTATTCAAGTGTACACTTGGAGGAGAGGGTTATTAGTATGCAGACATCCTTGTGTGATCATCGGAAGTGTACTTGAAAGACCGTCTCACCTGATAACTCCTTTTCTTGTTCACTTGGGGCTCTAAGTGAAGAAATAATCTTTGTGGCATGAAGGTGTAGGCTTGGCAATCAAAGCAAATTTAGTTCAAATCCCAGATCTGCCACTGCCTGTTATTACCTTGGACCAATGGCTCAACATCTTTGAGATGCAGTTTCTTCCTCTGCAAAATAAGGATTATAATAACTGCCTTTTTCACGTTTCTTGACCATTTCCCATGTACTAGACATTGTGCTCACAGGGGCTATGAAGCAACTACTATTATGATACATATTTTACAAATGGCTGCACTGAGGCTTGGGAAGGTAGAGAAAATCCACCAAATGCACACAGTTAAGTAGTGGGCCTTTTGTTGGTTCTCTTTGTCTCATAGGTCAAAAGGTACACATAATACATTTTAATGCATATTGCCATTTTGCTTTCCAAGAAGTCACATAGCTGTCAGCCCTTGGCTATGAGAAACAGTATTACAGCTGTCATTTGTATTCACCTGTGTTGCTGCTTTGCAGACTGATGCTATTGGAGAGTGTGCTTTGTAAATAGCTGTGGAGGGCTTTAAGATGTGAAAGCTGGTTTATGCTTTTCTTCTTGAAGATGGTGATGGTGCACTCGTCATGATGAGCACAAATCCTTTTTACTGAAGATTCTGGGTAATGCCTGTTCCATGGCATTGAATGCTAGTCTATGAGGTAATTTTTGTACCTTAGATGAAAGAGTGGATACCATTTCCAGAAGAGCTTGTTATTCTCAGGGAGGAGTTTTATAGCCTTGAAAACTTTCGTATTTGTGGTTTGTATGACTCTTGATAAGGAAAAGTGAAAGAATGATTTTCCTGGAATTTAAAATTTTTATTCTTTGTGGCTTTATCTGCTGCCCATTCACAGGACACTGCTAACTCCAGCTTCTTCTCCCACTTCATCTGCAGGCTTTTGAAGTCTGTGGGATGCCCAAGGGTGTATAGAAACACGGAAATAGCACAGTCCCTTTGGTTAAGAATAACGTGTCAGTTTTCTTTTCTTGCTTTTGTGTGCTCTCTGGAGCTCACCCATGCATGATGTTCCAGTTGACTTCAAAGGCAAGTCCATGGTTGGATTAGCTCCACAGGACAGAGAGCAAGGTAAGAAACAGGCTTAGTGCTTTCAAGGCCACTGGGGAGCTGAGAGAGCCCAAGCTATTTGGTTTCTAAGATGATTTATTTTTTTATGCACTCATGGAAGAACAGGTAAATTTGCATAATACCCTCTATTGTATGGTCACCATTAAAATGATTTTTAAAATGATGATTGGACAGTATCCAAAGAGGTTGAATGATAGCTATATAATTCCTGCACTTGAGGAATTTAAAATCTAATAAAGCAGATACAGATATAGGAAATTTGGAGTGAGAAAATACTACTGAGGTCATGAAGACATGAAATATGCAAATCATAGAATGATTTTAGGTATTAAAAATGGAGTAAAGAAGGGAGCATGCTTGAAATTGCTACCAGAAGCGTTTGCTTTCCAGATCCTGTCATTAAAGAAGACTTCTCACAGGAGGCTAGAGCCAGGCAGTGCCAAAGGAAGGAAGGGAAAGGACTGGGTGAGTTAAAGACATCATTACAAACATAGGGCCCACTTTGAGAAAAGGCTTAGGAGTGGAAAAGGAATGATTGGATGACGTGAGCATTGAGATAACTTGCCTGAGAAGAATGTGGAAGACTAGAGAGGTCTAAGAGGCAAAGCATACAGGGCATGATGAAGTGCCCATCTGGACTGTGAAACAAGAAGAGCCTGAAATACTAAGCATCAGCATGAAAGCCTAAAGGGGGTCCTTCCTAAGGAAAAAGTAAAGGTGATGAGGCCCATGGAAAAATAGAAAAAAGAAGCAACCTTAGTAACTCGCGTGTGTATTGATTTGGCTTATTTATGAAGACTAGGAGTTTAAGGAGTCCCTGGGGTGCAAACTGTTAACAAGCTTGACTACTAACCAAAAAGTGGGAGGTTTGAGTCTACCCAGAGGCACCTCAGAAGAAAGCCCTGGCAATCTACTTCTGAAAAATTAGGCATTGAAAACCCTATGGAGCATTGTTCTACTCTGACACACGTGGGGTGTCAACTTGATTTACCTGGAGTCAACTTGACAGCAGTTGATTTTAGGAGTTTGAAGGTGGATAAAGAGTCTTAATTTTCAGAAATCAAAAGACAAGATCCAATAGGCCGTAATAATCCAGGTGAAAGATCATCAGATCCTAGACTGTGACTGTAAGTGGGATGTAACAAAGGGGTAAAATTACCAGTCGTGAGGGAAATAATTAAACAAAACAAGACGAAACAACAGCACCAACAAAACCCAGCACTATAGGAGGTAAACAGTAAAGGATAAAAAGAAACTGAAAATTGTTCGAATGTTTCTTTCTCTGATGGAGAAGTTGCACATAGAACAAGGCTAAGTGAGGCTTTATAGGACCCCAGAAAATTGTAGAAAGAGGACCAAAAGTATTTGTTGCATGTTTCTATTCTGTTTCTGGGATGAAGAGGAAAAACATAGGTTATTTCTTTGTATTCTGATGATTCCATTTCATCTTCATAATCACAAAGTAAGTGTTAGTTAAATTTATATAACACTTTCATAACTGTTGGGATATATGATTGCCCAGCTGCTTTTTCCACCTCTCAGGTGGATTGGGAAGCTGGTTTCCCCACTGTCTACATGCCGCCACAAAGCAGGGGCCTTTATGACTGTTGGAAACCAAAAAAAGAGTGTGCAGCAAATTATGAGGTGTGTGCATTTTTGTAGGAGAAAGAGAAACTTTGAAAAATTTTCTTTGGGACACTGTATATCCCTCTGGACTCTAGTGGGTGTCTGGCGTAGAATTAGTGGGATACAGTTTGTCCCTCAGGACTTGGAGGGTGGGATTGCTGGAGGGGGCAAAAAAAACAAACCATGCTATCTACAAAAAATTCAACAACACTCAATGACTCATCATGCTTCCATTAATGAAAACACATGGTATCAACAAAAAACTCAAAGCAGAAAATAATTGGGTCTTGAAAGGGTTTTAAAGCTAGAAGCACTTTTTAATTTCCTAGCCCACACATACCACAATTTTTTGAGGTCATCTCATTCAGCGTTATCTAGGGAGACACTACCCAGAGAAACTGCTGTCTGTGTGGTAACCAAATCCACAGACTTTGTATTACTGAACCTCAGCTTGAATCTTGACTGCGGTGGTGTCCTTCTAGTTAATAGAGTGGAAATAGAAATGAATCATTTGTCTCCTAATATTGTCATTCTGACTTTGCTTTTGGAGACACTGGCATGTGGACTGTGGCTGGAACAATGCTACTTTGATTTGTCACCAAACACTTGGACTTGGACTTTGAAGGGGAAGAAAAATATTGCGTGAGTCAAAATGAGCTTTTCATTTGCAAAAGAAAAGGCTATTTGCCTCTTTTCTAATTATTATTATTAAATGTTTCTCTCCCAAGATATATGACATAATTTTATTGCTTTGGAACTGCTCAGTTTTTGTTTCAGTATCTGCAAATAGATATTTTGATTGAATTTCCTAATTGTTGGAAAGTATAACTGAAGTATCTGTAAGAGTTTTCTCTCAGCTGGAAATTTGGTAAGAGAAAACCATCCAGGGGAACCACCTCATTTTATAGTCATAATGAAGACTGAACTTGGAGAAGGGACTTGTTTAAGGTCACACAGCTAGTTAGTGACCAAGCCAGGAAAAAATTAAAAGCTATTCATATCCAGATGACCCACTTTAGTTGTGTTGCCCTGTTCTTTCCCAGTGTAGAAGATTCTAAACAGTAGAAAACTACCCCTAAATATAATTGCCATTCAGTAGTAAATCAGGTCTCATATTTAATGTCTCATGGTGTGTCTGTACATCTATCACATAGGCATTATTATAAAATAAAGTATGAAACACTCATACTTTAAAAGATTTTTAAAAGATAGTAATTATATAAGAAAAAAAAATCACCTTAAGAAAAAAAATTACCTGCTTTTCTTAGGCAATTTATGAAGAAAATAATGAACCTGACTCCATCTTGTCCCATTTTTTTACTTGCTAAACGGCCCACCATCCTATAACCAGGGTGAATTGCCCAGAAAGTTTCTCAGAATGTGAATGTGGTGGGAGAACATCAAGGGGAAGGGAAGTGTGTGGAACAGCCATTGATGGAGCAGCAGTTAAGTTTGCGGGGATCTGGGTGGGCCTTCAAGAAGAAATGGTCATGGATTCAAATGTATCCCCACATTTCTCTTGTCCGATAAGGTCCCCTCCCTTGTCCTGGTCCCTCTCTACCTTCACTCTGACCTTTGTCCCCGCACCTCATTGAAACCTCTTAAAAATTTGATGTAGGTGTACTTTTGGCATTTCCTGTCTCCACTATGTAATTTCCAGCATCTGGCGTTTGCTCTCACTTTGCAACTGAACTAATGGTTCCTAAATCACAAAGTCCAGTGGGTCTTTCACTTCCTTCCTGGATCTCTCTGCACATTTGACCCTGTTGATTGCTCCCTCCTTCTGAATATTTCCTGCTCCCCTAGCTTCCATGGCACCATACCTACCATGTAGTTCCCTAATGGTTGCTTCTCTGTCACTTTCATGGACTTCTCTTCTTCCTCCTCCCCGACTCTTCCAGTACTTTCTTCTACTCTCATGATTTGCCTTACTCATATATTTCATATGTAGCTCCAATCCCTTTCCTACAATTCAGATTCAAATATCCAACTGCCACGTTCACCAGATACCTTCAAAATCACTATTTGCTAACTAAGTTCATGAATGTTTCCCTTCACTTGGTTCTTCCTCATTCTGTGCTCTCTATCTTGTTTTGTGATACTGCTAACCACTCAATCACCCAATTGAGAAACCCAGCAGTTAGTTTTGGCTCCTCTTTTCCCACCTTTGTTTTTCTCCATATCAAATGCATTGCCAGCACCTTTTAATTTCCCCTCTTAAATATTTATGGAGTCTATCTCTAACACTCATCGTCACTGCCACTGTTGTAGTTCATGACTGCTGCCACTTCCAGTGGTTCATCTTTTGCTTAGACATCGTGCACTTTTAATGGCCTTTTTTCTGCCAGTCTTGGCACCCTCAAATCAACCTTACCTACAACTCAACCTAGACCTGCTGATTTCAAGTTCAAAACCCTTCAGTGTTTTTTTTTTTTTTTCACCGTGATGAATGATGTCCACAGTGGCCCAGTCTAACTTCTGGCCTCAAATCCTGCTACTTCCTGTCTCTATCTAGTCTTGTCTCTCACAATTTCCTATCCTAACTTTTGCTCTCCAGCAATGCACAACGAGTTGAAATTTGACGTATAAGCCATATCATTTCCCACTTGTTTAACTTTGCTTTTTCTGTTGCCTCTGAGTTGCTTCTCACACCTGTTCTCTGGCCCACTCCTAGTCCTCCTTTACTCAACACAAATGTGTCTCCTCCTCAAGCACCTTTCCTTTATGTGTCTGGTCACCTCATCCCACTTAGCCTTCTCATAGGACCCTGTGCATCATCCAGTCATCGCCTTAACTATGCAGTTTTCTATTTTGTGTATAAGTTGGGCTCTCCTATTCATTGCTGCCTAATTAAAGCCACAGAATGGTCTTTGAATTTGTAGCATGTAGTGCAGCACCCGGTATAGAGTAGGTACTCAGCACATGTGAATGAATAATGAATTAATAGATAGGTAGACAAGACAATAGGTAGGTAGAAAAATAGAAAGATAGAAAGATGATTGATTGATAGATAGATTGATAGATGATAGCTAGCTAGCTAGATAGATAGATTAGATTAGATAGATGATAGATAGATGATCTCATCTACAGCTTAGCATCTTCTGGGCCTCCCAGACAAAACTTTCCTTGACAATAATGTAAAGAGAAAAGATCTTCTGTGAGTTATACAGTCCACTGACAGCTGTTAGCAATGTAATTCCTTCAACTAAATAAAGACCTCTTTAGATAAGAATTTGGTTCAGAACTGTAAAAATCATTGTCTGTTCCGCTGCTGATTATTATGAGTATTCATTTAAGGATGCTTATATATATATATATACACATATATATATATATACACATATATATATATATACATATATACACATATAAACTTTTAACTTAATTTTACCTTTCAATTACTTCTGAGGAATAGTAACTGAGTCCCAAATCTATGAGTATGTTCATTTTACCTTCTTCTCTGACATTAACACTTTACTAATACCTACATTTTATCCCCAAAAGAAGCTGAAATTAAAAAAGATTGTTATTGGGTTGAACAGAGCATCAATTAGCTTAGAAATGTTACAAGAATCTACTTCCTTAGTTTTCAGATCAGTCCTCTTACTAGTCTATGGCATAGTTTCTCTGTAATTTTTGAACATTTAAAGGTATATTTCATGTCACATTTATTCATCACATGCCTAAAATGTGGATTTCTCAGGGTGGCTAGCGTACATGCCAAGGAAGGGTTTCAAAGCCTTATTTATCTACATTTCAGATATACATTTTTTCATACCAAGAAGTAGCACACTGAGTTTTTTTGTCCCCGAAAATACTACGTATGCTGTTTTCTCAGTAAGAAGAGTGAAGTTAATTTTTTGTTAATGAAATGCCAAACAAGCCCAGCCAACTAGCTAAGCAGAATTAAACTGGAGCATCTTTGGCAGGAGGCTGTGTAGCTCCATCCGTGCAAATCTTGCAAAAATTTAGCTTAAGCAATTTTTTCTTTTTTGCCAGGTTCTTTTAAAGTTGGACATTCAGGAATTGGGTCAGTGCTTACAATATTATAAACATTTCCAAGGCTGGTTAAACAAGCCCCATTATTATCCAAATCATTCAATTCAGGCTTTTCTTCCCACTCTACTACACTAGCCAAAACTTCAGCCTTTGGCCAACACGGATATGAACAGAGTGGCCACGTTCAGGTTTAAAAACACTGTTTGTAAAATCACTCATTTTCTAATTTATATCCCTTCTGTCTATGTTTTTCAATACTGCTCACCCACACTGTCTTTTTGTTCCTCCTAGTATCAGAGAGGAAACAAACACACGTGCCTTAAGGGATCACTCTTAGAATATCCTTCAAAAACAAAGATTCCCAAAAAGAACACAGCAGTAGGAATATAAATACATTAGAGTTTGTAAGCACACCTTTGATTTTTATTAATCTGTTGGGGCTTGGCAAATTGTTTTTGTACCAAGCCAGACAGTAAATATTTTAGGCTTTGTGAGTAATATGGTCTCTGTTGTGACTACTCATCTCTTCTCTTGTAGCTTGAAAGCATCCAAAGACAATACATAAATGAATAAGCGGGACTGTGTTTCAGTAAAACTATTGACACAAGCTGGTGGCAGGCTGGATTTGACCCACTGGCCATAGTTTGCCAACTTTTGATCTAACTCAATACTTCCATTAGTAACTCCCTAGTTTTGATTTTTTAAAACTGTGGTTATAAAGATGAATGCTTATTTCCAAAATGAGTAAAATTTTAGGTTATATCAAAGGCAAACACATGAGTTCTTATAACGTTAGGAAAAAAATCAATAATTGTAAGATCTTGTCTATATTTGAAGTTGCTGTTTGCATGATTTTAAGTTTCTTGACACGGGAGTGAGTATATGAAAATTCATCTTACATTCTCATGACCAAAGTGACTGTCTCATAATAGAAATTTTTGAACAAGCGAATGAATGATTAGTACTCTCTGGCACAGTGGTTAAAGCAATTGACTGCTAACTAGAAGGTTGGCGGTTCAAAACCATTGAGATTTGCAGCCTTGGAAACCTGACGGGGTTGCTATGAGTGAGAATCGACTGGACAGCGGTGGGTTTTTATACCAACTGGGTGTCAATTTGATCAAATTGTAGACAAAATATCAGACTCAGTTTTTAAGTCTCTTGGTCCTTTGTACTCTGTTGTTTCAAAGGATTACAGATTAGATGCACTGAGTTGAAAAAGAAGAGAAAGAGAAAAATAAATGTTGCAAGTGGGAGACAGAACAGGAGCCTGAAAGCTTCAGAGCAGAGAATAATATTATTACCTTCCCCACAGAATACGCCCTTGTAGCATCTCAGAATCCATATAGAAATGAACTTCAAACTAAAAAGTGTCTAAATTCAATATAGAAAAACTTTCCTGATAAACAAAAATCGTGCCGTTGGTGGTAGAGAAAGCAATGTGTGCTTTCTCGTGAGCCTGGGTTCTGAAACAGCAGCTTCTGGGTATTTTGTATGGTTATCATGTATTGACAGTTTTTTTAGTGAGTAGGGAAAGTTTTTATCTCTAGTGATTTAAATATGTCCAGTTAAAAACAAGAAGAAAAGCCCTTTTTGCTGTGAACGTGGGCTGAAAGCATGATAGATTTAATAGTGTTTTCTACTCTTTAGATTTGAGGTTAACATGGGTATAATGTGCTGGGTGAAGCTTTGGAAGTGCTTGTGAAGAGAAGTGGCCAGATGCCAGAAAAGGTACTATTTTCATCAATTAAAAAATATTTCTCCTATAGACCTATGTGACCGACATCAGTAACACTAGACTAGATTTTGAAAGACCTGTAATTACACTCAGTGTTTTCAGAGTGTAGGTGGTTGTTGCTGTTAGGCATCTTTGAGTTGATTTCAACTCAGTGACCGAATGTGACAGAGTAGAACTGCCCCATAGGGTTTTCTAGGCTGTAATCTTGATGGGAGCAGATCTTCAGATCTTTCTGTTGCAGGGCTGCTAGATGGGTTTGAAATGCCAACCTTCGCTTAGTAGCAGAGTGCCTAATCGTTGTGCCAGTAGGGCTCCTCCCAAGTAGAGGGACCATGACTTCATTTCTTTTGTTTATTTAAAAAATAATTGTAAAAGATAGTAACAATCACACTGAAGTGTAAAGAGTGCAAAGGAATCACCCCCCACCTTTTCCATCCTCTCTTTCCCCAATTAAACTTCCCAGGGGAAAATAGAGTCCCTGGGTGGTGCAGACAGTAAACACACTCAGCTGTTAATTGATATGTTGGAGATTCAAGTCTACCCAGAGGCAGCCCAGAAGAAAGGCCTGGTGATCTATTTTTGAAAAAATAGCCATTGAAAATCCCGTGGAGCGCAGTTCTACTCTGACACACATGGGGTTGCGGTGTCTCGGAGTCGACCTGATCACAGCTGGTTTTCCCCGGAGTGAACCGCTTTAGCAGATTGGTCTTTGACTTTTAGATTTCTTCTGTGTGTGTGTAGAATGCAAGTGGGACTACATTATACTTAATGTTATACATGTTGCTTTCTCACTTAAAATATATAATGTAATCATTCCATCCTGACAGATATAAATCTCCTTCATTCTTTTTTTTTTCATTCTATTTATGAATATACCACCAATTGTATAACCATTGTATACTTTTCTTCTCTCTTCCCTCTTCCCTTAAGCACTAACAATTGTGCTGTGCTTATAGTAAGCATTCCAAAAATGCTTTTGGTAATTAATTGAGGAGCCCTTCCTGTGCTGGGAAAACGAATGTCTACTTTTATTAATCTGGTTTTACTTTTAAGTGGCTCACGAATAACTATCGATAGTGTTGGGAAGCTTTACTGCACTTTGCCAAATGTATGCTCCATACTTATGGTGATATATTTTTGTATAACTCCATGCATTCATAATTATATAGCCATAAGGACTCATGCCCTCACATGCATGCACACACACGCGTAGATTTTTTTCATTTCAAGGGGACAATTCAGATGGCCAAGTTCAGAAGTAGAGATCATTCTGACACGTGCCTGCCTTTTGTGACAGTGGCATCCTACAGATACATTGTTCAGATGTTCAACTTTCAGAATATTCTACCATCCTCACCATAAATGCTACATGCTTTGAGCCATATTAACAAAGAGTATCTTTAGCCTCCTGTATGCACAAACCTTTGCACCTTACTATTCAGAGACAGCTATTTTTAAAATTTCAGAATTTGCTTGCAGCCCTATCCTCCATGAGATGTGTTCATTTATTCCAATGGTGTCAAACTATGGGGGGAAAAAAAAGAAAGAAAACAAG
Source organism: Loxodonta africana (assembly GCF_030014295.1). Taxonomy (NCBI): domain Eukaryota; kingdom Metazoa; phylum Chordata; class Mammalia; order Proboscidea; family Elephantidae; genus Loxodonta; species Loxodonta africana. The sequence goes on along the minus strand of NC_087345.1, from coordinate 33,972,109 downwards.
GATAGACTATACATATCACTCATGTTGGCTGAAAGATGAGGTGAAAGAGAGAGCAAGAATTGGATGATGGAGCAATGAATGTATCATCATTTGAAAAGAAAAAATTTCTTTTTCAAGCTATGTAGATATATATGTGTGTATTTTTGTTTTTTATGTTATGTACATATGCATATGGGTTTTTATATAACTTCCACTATAAACTGGGTATGATTATTCATATTAAAAATTATTATGACACCTTACATTTGTCTAGCACCATATAGCTTACAAAGCCTTCCTTAAGTTTTAATTCATTTGATTTATGACAACTCCATCAATGAGTCTTATTATTTCCTCTGTATTTCACATCTCGACTTCTTACTGCTATTTCCACATCTAACATTTCAGGGTCAGAGAAGTAGAACTCCTAGCCTTGACCTCTACCTAAAAGGCACTATGTTTGGGCAACGTGCTTGGTTATCTCTTAGAATGTAGAGATTTGTGCTGTGGCTAATATCCCCTTATTACCCAAAAGCTCAAGGCACATAACTTAGAATTATTGAGGTCGTGCTACTTTTCTGATGTGACAGTATTAAAAATGGATTGCATGGATTAAGTCCTAAAATTTATTCTCAGTTATATCATAGAGTCATTTGGATTCCATCCATTTCTCTAGTTAAGTTAGCCACTGATAATCATAATTACGACCCTTAGGTGCAGTAAGACAATAAAAAGCCTCCTGAATTATTAAGAAGTATTAATTTATGTCTAGTCTGTACATAGTTTAGAATATTTTAGTGCATTTTCATTTTTTGAAAATTGGTCACCTGTGTATAAAATCTAAGGAGCTCGGGTGACACAAGTGATTTGCAGTTGACTACTAACCTGAAGATTCGTGGTTCAAATCCACCCAGTGGTTCTGCAGAAGAAAGGCCTAGAGGATTCCTTCCATAAAGATTACAGCCAAGGAAACCCTATGAGGCAGTTCTACTCTGTAACACATCGAGTTGCCATGAACTGACTCCATAGCGACAGATTTGGTTTGGTTTTTTATACAGGATATAAACATAAGAATAAATTTAGTAACAGTAATATTTCTTTAGAAGAAAGCCCTCTTCCTAAAACTAAATAAGTATGGTTTTATTAAATACGGATTTCCTTTTAGATTTCTGGTTTGTGATCATGGCCCTGAATTTATTTGCTGGTTAGTTGTAGGGCATTATTTGAGGAAAATGATGCTGACCATTTGTTTGATGGCGTGTTATAAACCAATGTTCTCATTGTCATATATGTTATCTAATTTAACTATTAGGTATGCCCCCAAAGGTATTATTATCACCATTTTATAAAATAAACTTCAAGGAGCATAAGTGGTTTGCTCAAAGCCACGCAGCTAACAGTGGCAGGAAAGATGCGCAACTCCATCTTTCCCAGTCAAGAACTTTTCCCATCAAGCCAGTGTCGTCTCTGAAAACAGTCTCTTAGAATTTGTGCAAAGGGGCTTCAGCCAGCCTTCGACTTCTCTCCTTGTAGGCATATCTGGCAATATTTCTTTTCTCTGCCTTGCCACAGGAGCTGATATAACCAGCAAGTGAAACTCAGAAAATTTGTTGTAACCTTGATTATCAGCAAAAAGCAATGGTGCCCCTGACCTTGCGTTGCATGCCACCCACCTGAAGAGAGGTGCATAGAATGCGTCGTTCTGTAGAGAGACAGCTTTATTTATCCTTCAGTACAACCAATACCCTTATAAAGCCGGACCCTTTGTAACAGCTTCTTACCATATATGAGAATCATAAGCTTTGAAAGGAAATATAGGTGCAGGTGTCCACCATTTACCATGAATATAAAACAGGTTTTCTGCCTTTGTCTGATGAAAAGAACAGGCAGTGCCCATTCTAAAGAGACAGTGTGAAATAAGAGGGAGTGTTAAATGTGAGGCTTCATCATTGCTTCCCACTTTTTAATTTTTTTGCTTTTTAACCAGAAATCTGCTTTTAAAACCTGACCTAATATTAACAAGTGAAGTAGAAAAGCCACTATCTTGAGTATGCTCATACGAGAGTGGCACCTGAAGCATGAGGGGCATCTTGGTGGGAGATGTGCCGTCACCATTAATATCATCTAGAAGGAACAAACAGTGTCTGGGAGGTAAGCCTGGATCCAGAGACAGAGTCTAAGCCATTGGGGCAGGCCACTGCTCTTTCATGAGATCATCCTGACGCTCAGCACGAATATCCAACTAGAACAAAGCTGATAACAAAATGACCCTGTGCTCATCCAGTCTGGAATAGTAAAGAGAAGTGTCTCTGGTATTTACTGAGCCACTTATAATTATTTCTGACATGTCAAGTATACTGAGGATCGAGAGAATAGGAGAAGATTGGAGGAAAAAATTTAATGTGATGTCAGTCTTCAAAGACTCAAATGAGTGGCCCCAGAAATGCTCATTCTTTAGATATGGCACTGCCACTTAATAAAGGAACAGAGGAAATATTGAAAGGAATTCTGTCAACATTCTGGGACTAGTGTAATTTTGAACAATCAAGCGTAATGGTAAGATCAAGCTTGATGTCGTGCTATCCAATTTATAGTTCTGTGAAAGTATAAAACTTGCGAACAAAAAGGGATGAATAGAATATATCTATGAAATGGAAGTAAGAGTATGGGAAGCTTGAGATTACAGTTCTGTCCCCTCTGACCTCACTGATAGGCAGATATGCAAATTGCTTCATTATGTAAAAATTGCAGAGATGAAACAATCAAGGTTCAAAAGAAAAGAATGTCCAGTTTCACCACAGGAAAAGATAAGTTTTGCTTTTAGAGCATCTGAGAGCATGTAAAGTGTTGTCTTATTGAGATTTATGATTAGAATTAATTCACATTTATTTTGTTAAGAACCAAATCACCTGGGTTGAATGTGTATGGGGAATCATTAAAAAAAAAAAAAAAAGGTAAGGAAAACTGACAGCAGGCCTGTGGAGTGGCCGGTTAGCCACTGGGTAGAACCCACCACCTCTGCTTTTGTTAACTTCCCATGTAATTATATGGTGTTGGGACATCAAAGTCATTGTTGGAATTTGTATATGATATGAAATAAGTGGGATCTTTTAAAAATTAATTTCAGTTAAAATATATAAAAGGCCTTAACTGAGTGGCACCGTGGTTAAGAGCTCAGCTGCTGTCCAAAAGGTGGACAGATCGACTCTACCAGCTGTTCCTTGGAAACCCTATGGGGCAGTTCTACTCTATCCTATAGGGTCACTATGAGTCAGAATCGACTCGACGGCAAGGGGTTAACTGAGACCCAAACATGTTCCAATAAGAAAAAAATGAGACTGCTATGAGAAAATAAGAATTTTGTATTTTGGTAAGAAAATCTGAAAACAGGTTTGATGGGTTGGAGAAACCCAGAGGGTGTGAAACAGCAGCAGTAGCCGCAGCAGTTTCTGATGTTTGTCGAGAATAATTTTGTGTCTGGCACCGTGCACAAGTGACTGAATGGTGCTCAAAGATAGAAAGCCTGAGCATCTGATAACTTCCCCACAAATTTGCTGAAACCACCCATTCCCTCTGCCATGAGTGGTTTGTAATCAATCTCAAGTAAGAAACCAGATTACACTGTTTAGCTCCTCAGGGCCCCACGTTCTCCACATCCACGTGGTTGCAGGATGCGAGGACAGCAGTCTTCTCTCCTTGCCTCTCTTGTCTGTGTCTGTAATTCACAGCTGAGGCTGCTGGTCTCTCTCGCCGGTAGAAGTCATTGTTTCTTTCCTGGCCTTTCCATTTTCTAATAATCCCATTGCTATCAGGAAATGTATTTCTTCTCTGATGCTTCAACCACCTCCTACTTCCACTGGTTATAATCCCGGAACTGCCCCCTACTCACTGAGACTTTAGACACAGGATTAAGCCTGGGACATGCTGTCTGCTGCTAGAAAACTGGAGGCTGGTTATTGCTAAGGTCTCATTTCAAAATGAGTTGCTTCTTGTCTATGAGTTTATGAGTCCGTGTGGTCTGAGGAGAGGCCTGAATGTTGATAGTGAGGAGCGTCCACAGGCAGTTCTAGGATGGAAATTGAGACCTTGTGTGCTTTGTCTCAGCACGCCTCTTTCCGTCTACTTTTTTAGCCCACGTTAGGTTATACAGTAACCTTTTTATTCAAAATTTTAAATCTCAACCGAAGTGCTACTTTACACATCAAGATTTCCTTTCCCTCAGGACTGCCAAAGAATATGCGATGTCTGGCTGGATGAGGCAAAGGCTCGTGTCCTCACTGCCAGCCCCTTGGGGTCTCGCAAATGTTTTTTAAGTCCCGTGGCACCTAGACCACGAAAGGGCAGTTCAGGGCATTCTGGGGTTATGCAGGCGAAGGTGTGAACTTTACCTAGAATAGCTTCTCCATGTTTCTCCTGCTGGGCTTCTGAGCTTTTTGCTTTCTCTCTGATGACAGTGCCCACTTTAGAACGGAAGGGAAAAAGGCTTCAATCTGTTCTGTTTTCTTTGTATACCACTTACCGAATAGCTCTATGCAAGCAGGCATTCAGCGAGTCATTTTCTTCTAGTACTTGCATCTCTCTTTGGAATGGGAATTTTTGTTTCAGATTCCTAACCAGCCATGCCTAAATCACCCATGTGGCTTCTGACAGTTGGATCTGAAGGTTAAACCTAATGTTTTAGACGATAAAGAAGGAAAAGGGCAAAGAAAGGAATGGGCCAGCTGAATGTAAGGAAAGCTTTACTACTGTTGAGTTGCAGAATTGTTAAAATTTCATCGCTGCACTACAGACTGATTTCACTTAAGTCACTCTATGTGCAGAAATCTGGGCTATGATAGAAAAACATGCACATTAAGCAAACCATCTTTTCTATGCTACTTAAAACCTTACCACATTGAAAAATTTACCCCTGGTTCATTAGATTTATGTCTGATGACAGTGTAAGAACGCTCTAATGACTTTTTAGGTGGTTCTATCATATTTTTTTATTTTCCTATGTTCTCTCCAAGAATAGGGAATAAAATTATTTGTCAAGATATAAATGGCAGTGAACTTTGAAAGTGAAATTGACTACAACTGATTTTCCTAAAATCTGTATTCTTTCACACTAAAAATGTCAACTTTTAATTTTTAGCGCTTACTTGCAGCTGAAAGCTAATCTATATAAACTAAATGCCATAACAATAGTAAAACCAAAAAAAAAAAAAAAAACCAAAACCAAACTCAGTGCCGTTGAGTCGATTCCGACTCAAAGCGACCCTGTGGGACAAGGTAGAACTGCCCCATAGAGTTTCCAAGGAGCGCCTGGCGGATTCAAACTGCTGGCTCTTTGGTTAGCAGCCATAGCACTTAACAACTACACCACCAGGGTTTCTGTAATAATAGTAGCTTGTACTTATTGAGTGCTTGTTATGTGCCAAGCACTGTGTTAAGCATTTTACATGGATTCATTTATTTAATCCTCACAACCCTAAGAGGTTATGCTATTTTTCTTCCTATTTTATAGATGAAGAAACTAAATCATGGAGAGATTATCCAATTAGAAAAAGGTAGCATCAGGATATCACCTCAGGAGGCCTGATTCCATGAGGCTACAAATTAAATACATGCTCTATTCAGAGGCCTGATTTCATTATTTTATTTTTACAATTCCTTTATTATTTGATATTTTCCACATTCAGTAAGCATCTCCCAGAATTTAAGTTCTAAAGGAGTAAGTGATACCCTGAAATGATCAGTGAAAATAAATTTCCCTCTGAGTGCATCTAAGTTATTCTGAAAGAAAAAGAGTCTGGTTCAATATGGAAGAAAAATGCCTATGCATAAGAAGTAGGAAAATGAGCATGGAGGCTGGAACAGTTTATAAAATTTTAATTGCAAGGAAGAAAAGAGCCAATGTAAAGAAATCACCTTGTAATATAAATCTGTATACATAATGACATATTGGTTTTGTTACCATGGCTCAGGCAAAAAGAAGTTACATAAGAGCAAGGCCTCTGGAGCCAGACTGTCTAGATTCAAATCCCAGCTCTACCACTTACTACTCCTGAGCCTGAGCAAGTTACTTACTGTCTCTGTGATTCTATTTCCTCATCTGTAAAATGGGAATAATAGTACCTGCCTTATAGGGTTGTTGTGGGGATTAAATGAGTTAACGTATATAAACCATTTACAACAGTGCCCAGAACAAAGTACCGTGAAGGTGTTTGCTATCGTCATCATCCATCATCTTCAACATTATCCTCACCAACATCATGAAGTGTTCACACCATGTGTGGCAAAGAAATTTACAGTAGTATTATATTTAGACCTTCGTAGGTTTTTTATATAGGAAAGGAAGATACTAGATTCAATTTATGTTTGATGGACTTTGCTAAATAAGGCTATTCTTAGATGACCTAAATTTCTTTTGTTATTGTAATTCGAATGGTAATTTAAAAAATAATCAAATAATTAACGTGTTACCATGACTTTGTCTGTAGTTGGAATTTTATGCCCAATAAAAGGGAAATTTAGCATCCAAATTGCACAATTATTATCTTGAAAACGTGAAACCAGGAGTGACAAAGAAAAAAAGAAAGGTGAGATACTCCTTTCTGCAAAATCCAAGTGATTAGGAAGGCTGGGGTTTGGAGTTTGAGCTCACTAATTTATTTTGGGGCAATACAGCTCATAGATCGCAATCCTGGTAGATTCCTACACATATGAATCTTCATCATGCTTTCTTCAAAAAGTCAAAGCAGATGCTCTCAGACTGTTTAAGGACATTCACGGGGTGAGAGTGGCTTTATTCCTTCAAGGCAATTTGGTCCACCTCCACCAGCTCATTGAAAAGGGAAGCCTGGAAAGATTCCACGGTGATTAGTGCTGTATCTATTATTTCACAGGGTGGAGTGTGTTTGGGTAGATAGAAGGGGAAGCCTATAATTTCATAGCTGTTAGTAGAATGTTTCTGCTAAACCTCTTCTTATTCTAAAAATTGGTGAAAAAATCTCAATGTTCAAGATGATTCGAGGGCATTTCGTAGTCACCAGAATAGAATGCGCCCACAGTGGTTCCAGATCTTGATGGTGCAATTCTGAAGATGGTAAATGTTTCCTACAAAATATTGATTAATATTTTGACTCATTTTTTATGAGATTTAAATAATCTTTTTGGTTACTTGACCTCTGAAGATTTTTCACCCCATAAATATTGAGTTGTAAGCTTAATCTAGACTAGTTAGAAGAAAGCATTGAATTTTACAAATGTGCCAGCATTGTTTTGTTTGGGAATAATATACCTTAGGTTAAACCAAATGTTATCAAATATTTCAATACCCATATTCATCATCTCTTATAAAGTGTAAGCATTCTTCTTTGAATTACATTCTAAATGACTAGCATGTAAATTCAGTAGTTCAACAATCATGACATACTTTTTTGTCATCATGGCTCATTTTCATCAGATGTATAGTAATCTCGTTGCACTTGTGTAATTAGGTGAAGAAGCTCCATCCAGGTGTCCATGGGTCAGCTATGTGGACTCTAGCTGCCAAAGGCGCTTCTCCTTCTGAACAGAGCGCTTTGCTCAGCCAGTGTAGACATGGCCTGATAAACAATGGAACTTCTCCCTTGAAATCTGGAGTTTGGATTGTTCTAATTCTTTAGCTCAAAAATGTGCACAGAGTGGATGAGCAGTTAAAATGCCTGTGTCTAAGTAAAGCTGAGCTTAAATTGACAGTAATGTGAAAAATAACATAATTTATAATGAACTTGAAGGACAGCAATGCACACTGTTGCACGAGCTAATCAAGGGACTATCAAGTCAAAGTTTTAACATGAGCTTAAATCTCTGTGGCAAGGAGGTTGTTCTTGCAGGTTTATATCTGTCAGGTCTTAACACGGAACCTGTCAGAGTGCAGCATGATCGTGTCACTTGTAACCAAGATGTCACTTATATTGGTGGGAAACAAGCTGATTTACGTTTTCTTCTCTAGGATTTTACTGGGAAAAGCACATGTAAAGGATTTTTTTTTTTTAAGCTGCATTTTTATTTTGCAGATTCTCAGGCTTATGGAGAGAGTGATGGTGTAGGTTGCCAACCGTAGTTACTCCATAGAGCGCAGAGTGGCTGCGGGGAATATACTCAGGCATCTCCCAAGAAGTCTGCCCAGGGTGAAACAAATACCTTTGAGGTTTAAATCAGGTGTGTGAAGAATGCTGAAACCTTGACTTACCTTTTTTTTTTTGCGTTTGTTAAGGAGAGTGGGAAGGCTGGTGGCTCTTGTCTTTGTTTACTCAACTCTTTTAATGCTGTAAAATACATCCAAAAGTTTAAGCCACCCTCTCTCCTAGGATTTGGTACACTCTTCTTCATTGCCCAGGAGAGGCCTCTATGTAGATCAGTGTTTGCTATTAAACCTTTGGATTTTTAAAGGCCTGATTGTGGTTTTTTCATATTCAAAAAGGGTTTTGATTTTGGAGATATTTTGAAATGGGGGTTGAACTTTGATAGGGCTTATTCCTTAGAAAAATAAATGTTATTTGTCTATTTCCTTAGAAAATTAAATGCTACCTGTAATGTATGAGTTAGCTGCAAGAGACCTGCGAATTTACATTCGAATTCTCTTTAAAAATTTATGTTCACATTATCTTTAGAAAGTTGTTAAATGGTGCAGAAAAATCATATAAGGGCAACATTTTTAGAAAGTGTAAACCACATTTCCTGACAGGACGAAGTTTGTGCAGAATAGCCTGTGGTTAATTCATTCAGAATCTACAAGATTTTTGTTGCTATATTTTGTTAGAAAGGAAGGAGAGGCTGTTTCTACAGGTGTCATAGAAAAATCAATACCGAGCCACAGATTATTGGATGCCATAGAACCATGGAGACTTGGCAGTGAAATTCTTGCAAAGGTGAGTAGAGGCATTGATTTTCCCTCTCATGCCTGAAGAAATATGACAGCAGGAATGGAGGCTAAATTTAGATTAGAAACAAGTCTGATTTGAAACTATGCCTTTATGAAATTAGTGACAATTTGTTTTCAAATAAACAAATAGAAAATTAAATTAGAATTTTGGCATATAAAATTTTCTCATGTATTTGTTAGATTTACTTCTTTTCTTTATTTCTTTGGAGACTAATGAAAAAAAAAAAATGACCATTTGACCAACATTTTGTCTGTAATTCAAATGCAGTGCTTTCTGTGTGGAATACTTGCTTGACACAATATAAAACATTCTCTCCCTTAAAACTATAACCACAAATGCATACTCCTTCAGCTTTAAAAAAAAAAAAAGCATGTTATTTACACAGTCACACTTAAAAATATGAGCCTATTACTAATCTTCTGTATTTATCTGAGTGCTTTCTAGGTAATTCGTACCATAAATTTTAGACACATGCTTGCTTGTTTACTTATTTTACAGTTTCTTCTAGATTTCTCAAAGTCAAACAACTACATAATGCATCGGCTGTTTTACCACATTGCGTAGCATTCCATCCACTCAGGCAGATGGCATTCCTAGGTTTGGAAGGATAAATCCCATGGGAAGTCAGCTGAAGAACATTTTATGCATCGCTCATCCTGTTATGATCCCGTGTTGCACCATCTCTCTACAAGGTAAGAAATTGATTTTGAGTTGGCTCCTAGCAGTAAAAAACGATGTATGCTAATGGGTCTTGCTTGCAAGTATATGTTTTGGGAATCCATAATGGGGAGTATAGAAATGGTTTTATAAGCAAAAGGATAATTAGAGCGATTTAAGTTATTCGCACATGCTATAGCGTGCTCATCTGTCCCCAGGTAGCATTTGGTTGTTCTACCCTGGTACCCACATTCTGTAGTATTGTCTTCCTCATGTGAAGTGAGGTGGTAAATTGGTCATTTTTATAATGAATTTGAACAGAGTAGGTGACCAAGGAAAACAATTCAGTCCTCAAAGTAGAAAATTGCCAAATTATCAACTTACTTTGTCTGGGGGTAGATAGAAATTGATTACGAGAAAGTTAAAATATAAAATGCTAGCAAGTTCATGGTAATATATAGAATTACTTAAAAATAAATTTTCTTTTTGCTGGCCAGCGAATAATTCTTACTCATTTTTCTTTATCCTGAACTTCCAGAGAGACTAAAACAACGATCAAAAAAGTTGTTTTGAGTCTAACTTTGGATCATCTCATTAATGTCCTGACTCAGATTATACGCAAAGACAACATTCTATAAGAAAAACTGTCTGTTAGAAGGCTGCTACTGCATTTTTAATAAAAAGACAGAGAAAATGCAACATCTAGGTGTTCCGTCTGATGAGGTAAGATTTTATCATGTCTTATAAAATGAGGTTACGTTTGATTTCATTTATTATCATCTCAATCCCTTAAAATTTCCATTTATCAATTTGATGCAGAAACCTCTAATATACAGCCTAGTATACACTGGAAACCCTGGTGGTGTAGTGGTTAAGTGCTACAGCTGCTAACCAAGAGGTCGGCAGTTTGGAAACTATCACGCAGTTCTACTCTGTCCTATAGGGTCGCTATAGTCGGAATCGACTTGACGGCAGCGGGTGGTGGTGGTGGATAGTATACATTGTTTAAAATGTAACCAACTTAAGGCATTTAAAATATGGCTGTTTAACATATTTTACTTACGCATAAATCACGTTTTTACAATTTTCCCATCCTTTGCAGCTTTGTTAACTGTAACTGGGTATACCATGTAAAATATTTAAATACAATATAAATTATGTAGGTTTTAATTCTTAAGGGGAAAAAAAAAAGGCATGTTATCCTCTAACCTTTGAAGAGGTTTAACTTTTGATGTGGGAATTCTTAAATGTGAACAAACCAAAGACAATGACATATTTTGAATTGTTCCAAAGTTAAAATAGGAAATAAAGATTTCATGGTAAGTGGCAGCCTTATGTTTATTTGTAATGATAGAATGTTTGCATGAGAACAGACAGTACAAAGGATGCTGGAGAGTTGTTGGAGGAGACGAACATATACAAAGTTCCCGGTGCCTATAGATACAGTGTGAGGATACTCATATGTCTAGCCGTCTTTATTTGGTACGTATACTATAATCCATTAAAGTGGTCAAGTACTCTCTTAGTAGTCCAAAAATTTTAGTGTTTCAACATCATTACCTTTTATCTTAATACTAAAATCTTCTACAATGTGTAAAATATATCTCCACATCGGAGCAACATGATAGTAGCCATTCTCATTCTGGGTTAAGCATATCATCTGACTTTTCCTAAAAGGTGGCAAGATTAATATCTACTAGATAATTTTTGGTTTGTAAAAGACATGAATTTCTGAGGGGAAAAGTGGCATTTAATTGAAGCCTAATTACCTTCAATGTGAAAATCTTCTGGGAGCCAACTTTGGCAAGAACCATGTCTTCGACTCATTATAATTTTCTTTGCTTGCTCTGTTTTCATTCTTCTGGTTCTTTCTGGATCCATCTCTCTTTTGTTTCCCTTTGTCTCCTCTATTGTATTCCAGTTGGCAGTTAAAGAACAGAAACAGAGCAGTAAGACTGCATGGCTACATTTTCGCAGTGCCACCAACTGGGAGTTAAGCTGACTAACATTTTAAAAGCCCAGCCCATTTCATTCACAGCAGGCATGACAGGTAAAAGCATTTCTGCATTAAAATGCACACTTTGTTTCTTCCGGTTCTTGGTCTAATGTCCCTTTTTCACCAGTTGTGTGGAGAAATGAAAGTGGGTTGGAAACCAGATGCCTGGGTAGTTAATCAAGTGCCCAGTGACCACTGATTATAAACCGTTGGTGTCGAGTCGATTCCGACTCATAGTGACCCTAAAGTACAGAGTTGAACTGCCCAATCGGGTTTCAAAGAAGTGCCTGGTAGATTCGAAATGCTGACCTTTTGGTTAGCAGCAGCAGCTCTTAACCACTATGCCACCAGGGTAGGATGCAGAAATTTTACTTTCAAGGATTAACTGTGGTGGGTTTTGTCAACCCAAATGGTTATCTCCTTCTACCCAACATGCAAAGGATGGATAGGATGTAGTAGAAAAATTCCAAACAGTTTTAATGATTAAAAAAAGTTAAAAATACCTCCTGGTAAATATGTAGGGTGAAAATTCCCATTCAAACATACCAGTTTGTGAAGTGCCCTAAACATTACATTTTATGTCATTGTTTGCCTTTATTAGAACAAGATCTTGAGCATTGATTACACTGTGTTTGTTCTGTTAATTTTATTAATACTTCCTAAGTGGTAAGTATAAACCTCATTAAATATTTTATAAAGCTCACTTAATCAAACAAATGTCATAAAGCATATTGCTATATATAGATAGATCCTTGACCTTTTGACCTGTCAGTCTGCCGTATTGGATGCTTTTTTCTCATGTCAATTTGGATGAATTTAGGGAGCATAAAATGTGAGAAAGGTGTTGGTCCTTCTCCCCAAGCAGCAGCAAGCTGTGGAATTGTCTCCTTGGGGAGGATTTTCTCTGCCAGTGGTGAAATTGGAATGAATATTGTCAGTTTGCATTCATACCGAATATGTATTTTCAAGGAAGCTTAAGATTAGTATACAAGAGTCTTCTAGGACAGATGAATGTAATATACATTTACAGTGGGAATACCAAAGTGCTAAGATCACTGTGATCATATCATAACTCATTTTGCAAATAAATCAAAATATCCTCAGTCAGTGTCCACACGCCCATGTATTGAAGTAAATTTGATACAAAGCCTGTTCTTTCATTTGAGTTTGAACCCCTGTTTGCAGCATTTTACTCAGGAGTGTAACCGTGGTTTGTTTTGTTTTATGTTGTATGACTATGGTTAGGGTATTTCTTAAGAGACGGGATCAAAAGTTAACAGAGGGTGCAGTGAAAAAACGAAATAACTTTTAGAGATACTTTGAAGTGTTAGCAAGAAAAATATGGATGATTAAAGGCCAATGGAGGTCCATGCCATGACTGTACCCAGGATCTTGTCAAGGGCACGAGGTCCCGTCTATTTCAGCAGTTAGATAAATTCTTTAGCCAATTTGGACTCAAGTTGTTGAAGATTTTCTATTTGTAAATGTCCCCTGGGGCTTATGAGGAATCTCTGATACTTGTATATTTTTTCAAGAAAGGTTTAGGATCGATACGTACAAGCTGTTTCAGATGCCAAGCTCTTCTCTGCATAACTAAAGCGATGCTGCCATGGGTATGCCAGGTTCTTTGGAACACTCGACATGACTAACTTCTGCTGCACTTCAGTGTGCTAAAAGGACTTCTAGTTATCTTATGACGACATAAGGCGTCAAGTTTATTTAGCTGGAGCTTTCTGTTTTTCAACACCCTTTCCCAGGATAGTGGTGATAGGGGCATGGATTGGGGGTGTGGGGAATAGGGTTGATTTTGTGTGTGTATTACTTTTTCTAATTTGTTAAGTGAAAAATGCTGTAGAATAAAGTGTTTTTCTTTTGTTTTGGATCAAATAATTGCATGAAATGTAATAATAGGTTAGGTGTCATTGTGAGGACGGAAAGGATGGAAGGAGTTGCCTCTCAGCTACGTAGTTCTTAGGGGCCAGCTGTGCTATCTCTTGGAACCCCAGTGGCACAGTGGTTAAGAGCTACAGTGAGCTACATCTATCTGCTAACCAAAACTGGCAGCTCTACTCTGTCCTATAGGGTCGCTGAATGGGAATCAACTCAATGGTGATGGGTTTTGTTTTTTGTTTTATGCTATCTCTTAATAAGCTTGCAGCTAAAAGGAAGGACGCACCTTCCTTTAACGGGACATATGACAGTCCTCTTGAGCAGACTCATTTTTAAATATGAAAGGTGATGCTCCATGATGCAGGTCAAATACCTACACATACCCATTCGTATGCATACACTTGTCCAAATTTTTCAGTAATGTGGTACAAGGGAGAGAACAAGGACTCCTAAGGGATTGGGAGTGCTGCCCTAAGCTGGTACCACAGTAAGACTATTTTTAATTTGAAGCTTTGAGTTTCAGCTTAGAAGTCCACTCATGTTTTGCATTCTATTTTGTTGTGTAGTGTTTTTGTTTTATTATAAGAATAATGTTGTAATTTATGTACGTTTGAGTAAAGTTGATACTTGAGGTAGGTGTGCCACATTTGCCCTTTCGTGACATGACTTTTTCCCAGCACAATAATTGGGCACCTGCTGTGTTCCAGCCACTATTTTGCCCCCACAACTATCACATACCTCAGACACTCCAAGTTTGAAAAGCACAGAATAGAGAAACGCAAGGTCATGAGACAGACAAATTGACAGTGGTGAACTGTAAATTATCGTAATTACCTGATACTGTATATATTTTTCTGCCCAGAGATTTTAGCTAGTCAGAGATAATTTAGCAGAAGACCCCATCGCAGTTTGTATTTGTTACGCTTAAAGCAATTCCTTCAGGCTTTGCTGTGGTTAGTTACTGTCAAGCCAGTTCCAACTCATAGTGACCCTATGTACAACAGAACAAAATGCTGCCCAGCCCTGCGCCATCCTCTCAATAGTTGCTATGCTTGAGCCCATTGTTGTAGCCACTGTGTTAATCCATCTTGTTGAGGGTCTTCATTTTTTTTTTTTTTTTGCTGACCTTCTACTTTACCAAGGATGATGTCCTCCAGGGACTGGTCCCTCCAGATAGCATGTCCAAAGTACATGAGACTAAGTCTCACCATCCTCACTTCTAATGAGCATTCTGGTTGTACTTCTTCCAAAACAGATTTGTTCGTTCTTTTGGCAACTCATGGTATACTTAATATTCTTCACCAACACCACAATTCAAAGGCATCAGTTCTTCTTTGGTCTTCTTTATTCATCGTCCAGCTTTTGCATGGATAGGAGGTGATTGAAAACACCATGGCTTGGGTCAGGTGCACCTTAGTCAGGCTTTAGAAGGCTACATTTCATGGTGTTTCAGAAATATAGAAGGTTCTTTTTTGTTTTCCTTTGACAAATGCTCTACACTTACAAATTTATGCCCTTCTCTTTTCCTTCTTTCCCTCCTTGTTCCCCAACTTTTCTGAAGATGACCCATTTTATTTTTCCCTTCTTAGTCCAATTTTTGTGTGTTTGATGTATGTTAAGACAGGAGATTAAAAACTCATTGGGTAGGCAGCTCTGGTATCTTCGCTATGGGTGTGTGTGTGTGTGTTTGTGTGTGAGATAAAAACATTGCACCTTAGGTTTAGAGCACAAATGTAGTGGTAAGCTGCAGTTGGATTGCCTGGTTTTGAATTCCTGCTCCACAGCTTACTAGCAATAAGAACAGTTTTAAGCCTGTTTCTTCATCTGTAAAATGAGGAAAGTAATCATACTCATCCCCATAGGGTTGCTGTGAAGATTAAATGGATAATGAGTGTAAAGTGCTAAGCACAGTGCCTGGCATATGCAAAGAGGTCAATACACGTTAGCAGTGATGTGCAGTATTACTATTATTTATCGCGTGTGTGTGCATATACACACATACCGATATACACACTTTTGCTATATGATGCCTTATTATCCAGTGAATGGTGGCTAATCCTAGGCAAAATTGTACAAAAGAAAGTATGTGCCTTCACCGTTGCCAGCTTTTATTGCCAAGATGCATCTTCTTCTTACTTCCTTCTAATGCCCAGTGTGTTTGATGGGCCCTATTGTTGTTAGGTGCCGTTGAATAGATTTTCAACCCATAGCGACCCATGTGACAGAGTAGAACTTCACCATAGAGTTTTCTAGGCTGTAATCTTTACAGAAGCAGATCGCCAGATCTTTCTCACGAGGACCTGCTGGGTAGGTTCAAACTGCCAACCTCTCTAATAGCAGCCAAGCACTTAACCGTTGAGCCACCACAGCTCTCTCTTCTTCCCTTTACTGGTAAAACCTCCTTTCAGGCAAGGATCTGAAATTCATCCACGCAAGGGTCTAGATGACCAAGAACATTTTGAGGTGCTGCCCTTGGAAAAGCCACTGACCTTTCGTCAAGGTTCCAATACTAAGCTGGTGAGGGTGCAGCCATCCATTAGCAGCTGGAGAAACTTGGTGCTGATGGGGCCTGCTGGGGCCCTCTGTGGTGTTTTTCTGACATCCTCAAAGGCTGCCTCTCTCTCTAAGCCTGGGACCATTTAGGAATGTCTGTCAGCTTTTCCGTTTTTTTTTTTTTTTTTTTTTTCATTTGTGTCTGTGGGTTTCGAATCTACTTATGTCTTAGACCACAAGCTGTAGCCCTTTGAACATTTTTCCTTAATATTCTTATTTATTTTTAGATATACATCAGTTTGTTTCTTCTACCTATACTCTGTCCATATATTCATTCTTGGTTATCCATTGTATTTCTTTCACAAAGGTCTGTATTCATAATTTAAAGTTTTGCACACATCAAACTATTATTTTGAGATATTCTTCTGAAATTCTCTTTTTTTATTTAACTGTGTTTCCCTGTAGTTTTCGTGTATGGATTTTAGGGTTTGAAAGACTGGGTCCAAGTTTAAAGTATGGCTTTACTAGTAGCTTAAGCTTGGCAAACCATTTAATGTGCCTCAGTTTATCAGTAAACTGGGAATAAAAGGGTTTTCCCATGGTATTATAAGAATCAAATCAGATGAAAGTATTTTATAAACTCAGGAGTGTTGTAGAAGCTTTGTCTTTTTTTTTCACCATTACAACTATCATTCAAGCAATTTTTTTTTTTTTTTTTGAGGGGATGGCATGAAGAGACACATTATGTTTAGATTAGTGAAAGAAGAGCTAGGATTATAATTCTTGTACCTAGACAGCTAAACTCTCTTTAACATTTTCTCTCAGTTCCTGAAATAGCCATCCGGTGCATTCTTATGACATTATTGCCAGTTCATCCCTCCAACATTATATCATTTAATGCAGAAACAGCCCAGAGGAGGATAGTCTCAGATGAAGATATAAGAGGAGAAATGAGCACTGGTGAAAGGAAAGGGCCCATGTAGATGGACTAGACCCACATACTGTTTCTCAAAGAGTCCAGATCTTTTTGTTTTGAGCATTAGTTTTTGGCAGAGTCAGGCCAAGATGCCCCACGTTGCTCAGAGGTTTGGACTGAGGCCATGAAGCATAACGTTTCCAGGCTCTTCTACGTAAATGAGAAAAGATAAAAACTAATATTTGTTGAACATTTCCTATCTGTAAAACATTCTCAATTATAGTACCAGGGTTTCCAATAGTAATAGTAGTCACTGCTACTTTTGAGTTATTGCTAGACCTTGAGTAGACACCGAGCTACGGACTTTACAAAATTATCTTACTTTAATCCTTACTACAAGTCTGTCACACTGCGGTTATTAAGTCCATTTCATAGCTGAGGAAACTAAGGGTTTTCTGATACCAAAGCCAATGATCATTGCATTTTCCGAAGGATCCTGAGATGTCTACATTATGTGCATCATGGTATACTGCCTTTCTGAGTGCTCTCATTCTCACGGAAGGAGCCTCCCCCTACCTTTAATTTACAATCTGTTGTGGCTCAATACTTTTGTAAAACAGAATAATGTTGAATTACTAGAAAAATAAAATTAAAAAGCAGACATACAAAACACAAACTCAATTTTTATAGTAATTTTTATTGCGTTTTAAGTGAAAGTTTACAAATCAAGCCAGTCTCTCACACAAAAACCCATACACAACTCGCTACATACTCCCAATTACTTCCCCCCCATGAGAAAGCCTGCTTCCCCCTTCCACTTCTCTCTTTTTGTGTCCATTTCACCAGCTTCGAACCCCCTCCACCCTCGCATCTCCCCTTCAGGCAGGAGATGCCAACATTGTCTCAAGTGTCCACCCAAACCAAGTAGCTCATGCCTCACCAGCATCCCTCTCCAACCCATTGTCCAGTCCAATCCGTGTCTGATGAGCTGGCTTCAGGGATGGTTCCTGTAGTGGGTCAACAGAAGGTCTGGGGGCCATGATCACTGGGGTCCTTCCAGTCTCAGTCAGACCATTAAGTCTGGTCTTTTTTTGAAAATTTGGGGTCTGCATCCCACTGCTCTCTTGCTCCCTCAGGGGTTCTCTCTTGTGTTCCCTGTCAGGGCAGTCATTGGTTATGGACGGGCACCATCTAGTTCTTCTGGTCTCAGGATGATGTAGTCTCTGGTACATGTAGCCCTTTCTGTCCCTTGGGCTCGTTATTATCTTGTGTTCTTGGTATTCTTCATTTTCCTTTGATCCAGGTGGGTTGAGACTTACTGATGTACCTTAGATGGTCGCTTGCTAGCACTTAACACCCCAGACGCCACTCTTCAAAGTGGGATGCAGAATGCTTTCATAATAGATTTTATTATGCCAATTGACTTAGATGTCCCCTGAAACCATGGTCCCCAAGCCCCTGCCCTTGCTTCACTGATCTTTGAAGCATTCAGACAAACCCAATTTTTATTATAAGATTCAACAAATATAAGTTACTCTGTCACATTGCTATTAAAAAATAGTTGCTGTCAAGTCAACTTTGACTTGTGCTGACTCTATGTGTGTCAGAGTAGAACCATGCTCCCCAGGGTTTTCAGTGGCTGATTTTTTTGGAAGGAGATTACCAGGCCTTTCTTCTGAGGTACACGTGGGTTTACTGGAACCTCTACCTTTGGGTTAGCAGTTGAGCATGTTAACCATTTGTGCCACCCAGAGACTTCACAGTGCTGTACTGGTTTCTAAACACTTGCTGAAAATTTCTGTGCATATTTCGCGAGCACCGGTCCATAGACAAGGCTTTCAAGAGAGTTGATCTAGGCCTTTGGAACATGACCAAGCTACAGATAAGGCAGCTTCTCACTAATTAACAGAAGTCTTGTAGCTATGGATTTAGTTTTAGTATTTACCAGCATGGCCTTACATAGTACCCAAGTAGAAAACAAACTGAAAATACTTAGAAGTTAAAAGCCATTGCCCTTTTTTTTTAACCTAACCAAAATTAAATCGAATGTCTTAACAACATCAAAAAAAAGTAAAATAAAATAAAACCCAGTTGCCACTGAGTCGATTCCAACTCATAGCAACCCTATAGAACATAGTAGAACTACCCCATAGGGTTTCCGAGGACCTTTTTTTTTGATTAGTAACTGTAGCTTTTAGCCGCTACGCCACCAGGGTTTCCAGCAATATACCCATTGGCATTAATAAATTTTGTATAGAATACATCTATTATTTGAAGGCCTACTCTCCTGTAACCTATATAACCAAGGAAGGTAGACCACTATAAACTGGCTTATTTGATGTGATACGAGACACCATTATGTTGCAAGTATATTTCTTTCTTTCCAGAGGACATGCTCATTGTGTTGATTAATTAATATCCGTTCCCATTGCATCCAAGCAGGTTAAAGAAAGCCAAAGAAGCATGATAACAAAGCCAGCAAAGCAAACATCTCTGTTTAGTTTCCACAACCACTGGAGAAATACATGTCACTTGTTTCTTCTTGCTGTGCAGAGCACCTTAGCTTAGTGTCAGTCCCTTTGCTAGTATAATCAAAAGCAAATTTTAAAATAGAGTGGCAGTGGAAAATAGCAAATGTGTTTCCCAGGGGAGAATAAGGACTAAGCAGGTACCTACCTCCACTTCCATATGTGGAAATATCTGCAGGAAATAGACCAGAGAAAAGGCTTAGTACACAGAAAGCCTAAGAGCTGCTATTTTTTGATGTTTACTTAGAACATCATATTCCAGATTTCTGTTGTATGTGTTAGGTGCTATCTAGTTGGTTCCAATTCACAACCACTTGTATGTACAACAGAATAAAATACTGCTGGGTTCTGTGCCATCCTCACATTCGTTGCTGTGCTTGAGCCCATCATTGCAGCCACTGTGTCAATCCGTCTCATCGAGGGTTTTCCTCTCTTCTCTGATCCTCTACTTTACTAAGCATGATGTCTTTCTCCAGGGACTGGTCTCTCCTGATAACATGTTATCCAAAGTACTTGAGATGAAGTCTTGCCATCCTCACTTCTAAGGAGCATTCTGGCTATACTTCTTCCAAGGCAGATTTGTTTGTTCATTTGGCAGTCCATGGTATAATCAATATTCTTCGCCAACACCACAATTCAAAGACATTAATTCTTCTTTGGTCTTCTTTATTCATGGTCCAGCTTTTGCATGCATAGGGGGCAATTGAAAACACCGTGGTTTGAATCAGGTGCACTTTAGTCCTTAAAGTGACATCGTTGCTTTTTAACACTTTTAAGAGTTCTTTTGCAGCAGATTTGCCCAGTGCAATACATCTTTTGATTTCTTAACTGCTGCTTCTATGGGTGTTGATCGTGGATCCAAGTAAAATGAAATCCTTGACAAATTTAATCTTTCTCCATTTATCATGATGGTGCTTATCGGTTCACTTGTGAGGATTTTTGTTTTCTTTATGTTGAGGTGTAATCCATACCGAAGGCTATAATCTTTGATCTTCGTCAGTAAGTCCTTTTCTCTTTCAGCAAGCAAGGTTGTGTCATCTGCATAACGCAGGTTGTTAATGAGTCTTCCTCCAATCCTGATGCCATATTCTTTTTCAAATAGTCGATTATATGATCAGCATACAGATTGAATACGTATGGTTAAAGGACACAACCCTCACACATCTTTCCTGATTTTAAATCATGCAGTATTCCCTTCCCCCACGTGTCTGTCACCTTCTTTCAGCAACATAAACAGCGACTATACACATGGACCTCGCCAGATGGAATGCACAGAAATCAAATTGACTACATCTGTGGAAAGAGATGTTGGAAAAGCTCAATATCATCAGTCAGAACAAGGCCAGGGGCCGACTGTGGAACAGACCATCAATTGTTCATATGCAAGTTCAAGCTGAAACTGAAGAAAATCAGAGCAAGTCCACGAGAGCTAAAATATGACCTTGAGTATATCCCACCTGAGTTTAGAGACCATCTGAAGAATAGTTTTGATGCATTGAACACTAGTGACCGAATACCAGACGAGTTGTGGAATGACATCAGGGACATCATACATGAAGGAAGCAAGAGGTCATTGAAAAGACAGGAAAGAAAGAAAAACCAAGATGGATGTCAGAGGAGACTCTGAAACTTGCTCTCAAACTTTGAGCAGCTAAAGCAAAAGGAAGAATTGATGAAGTAAAAGAACTGAACAGAAGATTTCAAAGGGCAGCTTGAGAAGACAAAGTAAAGCATCATAATGACATGTGCAAAGAGCTGGAGATGGAAAACCAAAAGGGAAGAACATGCTCAGTGTTTCTCAAGCTGAAAGAATTGAAGAAAAAAATCAAGCCCAGAGTTACAATAGTGAAGGATTCCATGGGGAAAATATTAAGTGACGCAGGAAGCATCAAAAGAAGATGGAAGAAATACACAGAGTCATTATACCAAAAAGAATTAGTCGACGTTCAACCATTTCAAGAGGTGGCATATGATCAGGAGCCGATGGTACTGAAGGAAGAAGTCCAAGCTGCTCTGAAAGCATTGGTGAAAACCAAGGCTCCAGGAATTGATGGGATATCAATTGAGATGTTTCAATAAACAGATGTAGCGCTGGAGGCGCTCACTCATCTATGCCAAGAAATATGGAAGACAGCTTCCTGGCCAACTGACTGGAAGAGATCCATATTTATGCCTATTCCCAAGAAAGGTGATCCAACCAAATGTGGAAATTATAGAACAATTTTGCTAAAGATCATTCAAAAACGGCTGCAGCAGTATTTCAACAGGGAACCGCCAGAAATTCAGGCCGGTTTCAGAAGAGGACGTGGAACTAGGGATATCATTGGTGATGTCAGATGGATCCTGGCTGAAAGCAGAGAATACGAGAAGGATGTTTACCTGTGTTTTATTGACTCTGCAAAGGCATTCGACTGTGTGGGTCATAACAAACTATGGATAACATTGGAAGAATAGGAATTCCAGAACACTTAATTGTGCTCATGAGGAAACTTTACATAGATCAAGAGGCAGTTGTTTGGACAGAACAAGGGGATACTGATTGGTTTAAAGTTAGGAAAGGTGTGAGTCAGGGATGTATTCTTTCACCATACCTATTCAATCTGTATACTGAGCCAATAATCCAAGAAGCTGCACTATATGAAGAAGAACGGGGCATCAGGACTGGAGGAAGACTCATTAACAACCTGAGTTATGCAGATGACACAACCTTGCTTGCTGAAAGAGAAAAGGACTTACTGACGAAGATCAAAGATTACAGCCTTCGGTATGGATTACACCTCAACATACAGAAGACAAAAATCCTCACAAATGGACCAATGAGCAACAGCATGATAAATGGAGCAAAGATTGAAGTTGTCAAGGATTTCATTTTCCTTGGATCCACAATCAACAGCCATGGGAGCAGCAGTCAAGAAATCAAAAGACACATTTTTTGGGTAAATCTGCTGCAAAGGACCTCTTTAAAGTTTTGGAGAGCAAAGATGTCACCTTGAAGACTAAGGTGCGCCTGAACAAAGCCATGGTATTTTCATTTGCATCATATGCATGTGAAAGCTAGACAATGAATAAGGAAGACCGAAGAAGAATTGACGCCTTTGAATTGTGGTGTTGGTGAAGAATATTGAATATACCACGGACTGTCAAAAGAAGGAACAAATCTGTCTTGGAAGAAGTGCAGCCAGAATGCTCCTTAGAGGCAAGGAGGGCGAGACTGCGTCTTACATACTTTGGACATGTTGTCAGGAGGGATCAGTCCCTGGAGAAGGACATCATGCTTGGCAGACTACAGGGTCAGCGGAAAAGAGGAAGACCCTCAGCCAGGTGGATTGACACAATGGCTGCAACAAAAAACGGTTCTAAGGATGGCTCAGGACCGGGCGGTGTTTTGTTCTTTTGTGCATATGGTCGCTATGAGTCAGAACTGACTCAACAGCACCTAACAACAATAACAACAGTATTCCCTTGTTCTAATGACTGCCTCTTGGTATATGTACAGGTTCCACATGAGCACCATTAAGTGTTCTGGAATTCCCATTCTTCTCAATGTTACCCATAATTTGTTATGATCCACACAGCTGAATGCCTTTGCAGAGTCAATAAAACAGAGGTAAACATCCTTCTGGCATTCTCTGCTTTCAGCCAGGATCCATCTGACATCAGCAATGATATTCTTCATTCCCTGTCCTTTTCTGAGCCTGGCTTGTATTTCTGGCTGTTCTCTGTTGATGCACTGCTGCAATGTTTTGAATGATTTTCAGCAAAATTTTACTTGCATGTAATATTAATGGTATTGCTTGATAATTTCCACATTCTGTTGGATCAGCTTTCCTTGAAATGGGCACAAATATAGATCCCTTCCAGTCAGTTGGCCAGGTAGCCGTCTTCCAAATTTCTTGGCATAGTCAAGTGAGCACTTCAAGGGTTGAATCCATTTGTTGAAACATCTCAATTGGTATTTCATCAATTTCTGGGGCCTTGTTTTTTTGCAAATGCCATCATTGCAGCTTGGACTTCTTCCTTCAGTATCACTGGTTTTTTGATCATATGCTACCTCCTGAAATAGTTGAATGTCGACTGATTCTTTTTGGCACAATGACTCTGTGCATTTCTTCCATCTTCTTTTGATGTTTTGTGCATCATTCAATGTTTTGCCCATAGAATCCTTCAATATTGCAACTCAAGACTGGAACTTTCTCTTCAGTTCTTTCAGCTTGAGAAATGCCAAGTGCGTTCTTCCCTTTTGGTTTTCTAACTCTAGGTCTTTGCACATTAATTATAATGCTTTACTTTGTCTTCTTAAGCCACCCTTTGAAGTCTTCTGTTCAGCTCTTTTACTTCATTATTTCTTCCATTCTCTTTAGCTGCTCTAAGTTTAAGAGCAAGTTTCAGTCTCTTCGGACATCCATTTTGTTCTTGTCTTTCTTTTCTGTCTTTTTAATGACCTTTTTTTTCATGTATGAGGTCCTTTATGTCATCCCACAACTGTTCTAATCTTTGGCCATTAGTGTTCACTGTGTCAAATTTATTCTTGAGATAGTTCCTAAATTCAGGTGGGATACACTGAAGGTCATCCTTTGGCTCTCACGGACATGTTTTAATTTTCTGCAGCTTCAACTTGAACTTGCATATGAGCAAGTGACAATCTGTTCCTCAGTCAACCTCTGGTCTTGTTCTGAGCTTCTCCATCATCTTTTTCTACAGATATAGACAATTTTGATTCCTGTGTATACCATCTGGCAAGGTCCATGTGTGTAGTCACAGTTTATTTTGTTGTAAAAAGGTATTTCCAGTGAATAGGTCATTGGTCTTGCAAAATTCTATCATGTGATGTCCAGTGTCATTTCTGTCACCATGGCCATATTTTCCAACTATTCATCCTTCTTCTTTGTTTCCAACTTCCTCATTCCAATCACCAATAATTATCAATGCATCTTGATTGCATGTTTGATCAATTTCAGTTTGCAGAAGTTGGTAAAAAGCTTCAATTTCTCCATGTTTGGCATTAATGGTTGGTGCATAAATTTGAATAATAATCGTATTAACTTGTCTTCCTTGCAGGCCTATGGATATTATCCTATCACTTACAGCATTTTACTTCAGGGTAGATCTTGAAAAAAAAAAAATTTTTTTTATAACAAATGTGACTCCATTCCTCTTCACTTTGTCATTCCTCCATTGTAGACCATATGATTGTTTGATTCAAAATGGCCAATACCAGTCCATTTCAGCTCACTAATGCCTAGGATGGAGCCCTGGTGATACATTGGTTAAGACCTTGGCTGTTAACCAGAGGTTGGCAGTTTGAGTCTGCCATCCGCTCCCTGGAAACTCTGTGGGGCAGTTCTATTCTGTTCTATAGGGTTGCTGTGATTGATTCAACATTGACCTGATGGCATAGGGTTTTTCTGAAAAAAATTTTTTATGCCCAGAATATCAGTGTTTATGCATTCTTTTTAATTTCTGATGGCTTTCAATTTTCCTAGATTCATACTTCTTACATTCCACCTTCCAGTTATTAATGGATGTTTGCAGCTGTTTGTTCTCATTTTGAGTGGTGCCACATCAATAAATGAAGGTCCTGAAAGCTTTACTCCATCCATGTCATTAAGGTCAACTCTAGTTTGAGGAGGCAGCTCTTCCTCAGTTGTATTTTGAGTGCCTTCCAACCTCAGGGACTCATTTTCTGGTACTATATCAGACAATGTTCTGCTGTTATTCAAAAGGTTTCCATTGGCCAATTTTTCAGATTAGACTGCCAGGTCCTTCTTCCTAATTTGTCTTAGTCTGTAAGCTCCACTGAAACCTATCCACTATAGGTGAACCGTTGGTATTTGAAATACTGGTGGCATAGCTTGCAGCGTCACAGCAACATTCAAGCTGCCACAGTATGACAAACTGACAGACAAGTGGTAGATGTCTAGACAAAACGAATTAGCTTTTGGAGAGGTGAGGACACCTCTTCCCTTCATGATTCCTTGCCCACCCCTCCAAGCACAGTCCAGGCTGCATTAATGTGATGATAACATCAGTTATGGTTGATCTTGACTGGGCTACAACTTCAAGGAAGAGGTGTTAGTTTAGAGCTTCTGTTTGGACCAATCATTGCCTTAAGTGTGTGATAGCTGTGTCAATGCAGAACTGTCTCTGTAATCAATGGTGATGTAAACAATGGTAGGAGATACAGAGCACCCTTGTTTGTCTTTAAAACGGAGCTTTTGTTAACCACTACACTGGTAACCTTAAAGAAAACAGTTGAGATTGACTTGACTCATGACAACCCTCTGTGTGTCAGAGTAGGACTGTGCTCAAAAGGGTTTTCAATGGCTGTTTTTTGGAATTAGATCACCAGGCATTTCTTCTGAGGTGCCTCTGGGTATATTCTAACCTCCAACCTTTCAGAAAACTCCACTCTTATTCTTAAGGAATACCTTATCTAGTCCATTATTCAAATTTAATGTAATCACCCATCCATTTATCATTAATTTTGAGTTTTCATTATGTGCCAGGTTTTGTAGGAGATTGCTAGATCTTGGAGATACAATTATGAAGACTTGTTTCCCATCCTTGAAGAGTTTTCAGCTTGGCTGGGGAGGTCCATGGATACAGAGTTAAATATAGAACATTGTGGTGCTTGCTATGTGAATAGAAGAGACTACCAAAGGGATGTAGTGGAAGGATTGACAAACTTGGGCTGTGGAATCAGGAAGTACTTCACAAAATAGGTGACATTTAGTTTAGGCCTGGAAAAAGAAAAGTTTTCAATTTGGTAGTGGTAAATACCTGTATCAATTCTTTTGCACAGTGAGATTTTCTCTGAGGTCTTTTCATTCATGACCTACTTTCCTGAGAGTATTATTCAGATCTACTGTTTTTATGGAATCTTTCATATTTTTCCTCTGTTTCTCCACATCATGTTTCTTGTGTCTGAATTATTGCTAAAAGTTAGTATAATTAAAAGCAAAATTTAGTCTCTGCTCTCAATATCTCCCCACTGCCTGCCTTTGCCATATTGACTGCCAGCAGGTTCCTGCTAGTTTCAAAAACTCAGCATCTGCTTATTATTTTTATTTTCATCTTTTCCTGTGACAAAATTCATCTGTAGTTAATGAGCTCCCAACTATACTATAGGAGTTTAACCTTGCCTTCAAGGATTGACAAGACAAGGAACACCTGAGATAGCATTTAATTAAAAAAAAAATTATACGTATTCAATTTTAGGTACAGGAACCTTGAAAAAATTCAAGCTTTTGTTTAAAAAATGAAAACTAGTAAATAACCTGTAGGGAGATTTCGAGGATGTTTTAAAACACTTTTTTTAAGAACTCAGGAAAAATATGTGGTGTTTATAAAAAGAAATAAACACTTTGAGGGATAAAGGCTGTAAGCGTGCATTGCTAACTGGCAGACTAAACAAGGCCAACAAAATAAAAAGATAATGTTTAACAACAGGAAAAATTGCCCAAATGAGCCCAATAGGCTGCCTCAGAATGCAGGGTTGCACATTAGACATTGTGTGGGTCAACACAACTTATGGGTCATTCATAAGGAGTGCCAAAACTACTGCAAATTACAACCAGTGTGTGACGGTAGCAAAACCCTATATATGTCAAGAAATACAGTTGAAAGAGTAAATCTCAATATCTTAATATTGTATCTCCATCCAGAATGTTGTAGTTCTGACATGGTTAAAGACTAATGCACCCGAAGATATTGATAGTTGTACTTGATAAATGTCAGTTGCTATTCATTTAAGATAGACTGATACAATTAAAATACTATTTAAAAACAAAACAAAATAAAAACTTGACTTTATGCCTACACACGTGCAGATACACTTCTAAGGATTAGAGACACTGCAGTAGGTGAGACACACTTCTTCCCCATTCTGTAGCACTATGGCCTAGAGAGACATTCGTCTAGTGTTAAGCAAGTGACAGTGGGGTGAGTAGAGGGCACATTGGGTGTAACTAATGAGGAAAAAAAAAAAAAACTAATGAGGGGATCTATCCAAATTTGGAGTAAATGTGTGATAAAGTTTCCTCTGTAAACGAGGGTTCAGTTGGGAGCTGAAGGATAAGTTGAAAATAGGCAGGAGTGAATAGAGGTTATGCAGAGTTTGGGTCCAATGAATATGATACAGTGATAGAAAAATGCTGAGCATATTTTAGAGATAGGATTGGATGTCATAATAAAGTAGACCTGTTGACTAAATCCCAGGATATAAGAGTCAGAGTATATCCTGGAAGTAGTGGGAAGACCAGTTACCAGGAGGCAAAAGACCCGGGCCTTACTTCAACTCAGACACTTAGCAATGGTCACCTTGAATGTATCTCTGGATCTCTCATAGCTTCTTTTCCCTCATCTGTACAATGGGGAGAAATGGTATAAACCTTGCCTACCTCACTGGGTGACTGTGAATTGAGTTACTATATGGAAGTACTTTGTAAACAATAAAGCACATATGAAGAAGGTTGTTTATTAGTATTTTACATGGCAAGGAAAAAGTACTTGAGAAAAAAATCCTTCAAAATATAATATTTTTGGAAGACCTAGATCAGAGATTATGGACTCAAATGGGCCAGGGAGGTCAGATTAATAGCAAAGGGGGCTTAATTAGAGCAATAGTAGGGAATAGTGGAGACTGTGGCAAATTAGAGAAGGCATACCCTACCTGAAAATCAAGGCGACATGGTATCATGTAAAAAGACAGATACAGCAAAGCCAGATCCTCCAATTCTTTAACAGAATCCAGAAATTCAGTTGTTTATGTGAACCTTCTTGGTGATTAGTTCAAATATTCAACACCAACATGGAGCAAGTGAAACAGCTCCTCCCCCACCCCACCCCACCCCAAAAAATCTTCAAACTAACTCTGGCCTGTGGATTGTTACATCAAGTTTAGATTAATATGGAGATTAAACACATCCCTAATTGTTTGAAATTAATGCCAGGGTCATATAAGTGAGGCATGTTTTTTTGGTGCACAGCAAGGACAGAACAGTGGGCTAGAATGCTGAGTGGTGTAAATAGCAGTGTTTATGTTCCTTGTCCCTTAGACTGCTAAGACATTTTGCTCACACTTCCACCTTTTTCTCCTCCTCCTATCAAATCAGTTCTAATGCATTGCTCAAAGTCATGTTTGCTGAATTCCATGTTGAATGTGTCACTCTCTTGCTCAGGAACTTCAGGTATCTACCATTGCACGTCACACTAAACTCAGAAGCTTCACCTCAGCCCACTTTCTCTTGCTTTGTCTTCCTCCTCACTCATGCTACCTCATCCATTTTCAGGTCCACTTTTAACAAAGATCCAGCCGTGTGCTTTTTTCCATGCAAATTCAACCCTCAGAACTCATTTTTTTTGACTCTTGGCTCTCAGAGTTCTTTAAAACCACAAATATGAAATTGCAGAACTTCGTAGTGGTTAAAAGCTATGGCTGCTAACCAAACAGAAGGCAGTTTGAATCCACCAGCCGCTCCTTGGAAACCCTATGGGGCATTTCTCCTCTGTCCTATAGGGTTGCTGTGAGTTAGAATCAACTCCACAGCAATGGGTTTGGTTTTTTGGTAGTTATCTTTAACGGACTCCAAGAAATTTTCTTAAGCTGATCAAGTGTGGACCTTGTTATTTAATCATTTATCATTATGGTTCTGTCTTATTAAACCATATTAAATCTCAAGCCAGCTGCAAGTAGGTATAAATACCTGATAAAGAATGCACAGGCACAAACATTTTGATGACTAAGTTTAATTCGGAAATTAATGACCAGGTTTCTGAAAATATATTTCTTATTGAATGGTAGCATTTTCATCATAACATTAAAATATTGCCCTAAACATATTATTAGCAAAATAACCTGCATGTATAAATGGGTGTGATGTCATCAGCCTCGCCTTTTATTTTTGGCCGTTTCTTAGCAATAAAGAAAGGCTCTCAGTATTGTATTTCTTTTAGTGGATATGAGGAAAAAAGAAGTTCTTAGAAAAAAATACATTTGCTAAAATGGGCCGTTTATATTTATTTTTATCGTATCTCGGCTATCCTAATACATGGCTTCAGACTTCAGTTTGTTTTATATCAAGACTGTGAAGATACGGAAAATGAGTGATTTCTTTTGCTATTGCTATACTGAGTTTTACCCTTTGGAAACACAGAAAGTGACTCTTGGACTTAACTTTCTGCTTAGAGAAGGAAATGGCAAGGAAAGTAATATAAGAAGGATTACCTTCCTGGAAACCCTAGTCACCCCTGTTAGAGAGCTTCTTATTTTAATCCTCATGTTATGTTCACTTTTATTTCACTTTGCCAGTAATGGTTTATGAAAGATTTTAATTGGAAAATACTCGGTTCCTATTTCTCCCTGGGATTCATACTTTGAAGTAGGTGAAATTTAGTTGTCTAATGTGTGCAAATTATTTAGAGCTTTTTTAAGGCAGAATCACTGTAATGATTTCCCTTAAGGCACTTGCAAAGCAGTTAGAAAAATATTAGTACTTAACTCCTATTATTATGCTCGCGTAATCACAAGTGAACATAAAAACACATCTGATTTTGGAATGCCTAGGTAATCAGTGATGAATGCAAATTTCCTCAAATGAGTAGCTTCTTGCAAAGAATTTGGGTTGTGACAAAAGTTTAGACAAAAACTGACAGCTGCATAGAGCCCCGTTAAGGTCTTTTTTG
Organism: Loxodonta africana; assembly: GCF_030014295.1. Taxonomy (NCBI): domain Eukaryota; kingdom Metazoa; phylum Chordata; class Mammalia; order Proboscidea; family Elephantidae; genus Loxodonta; species Loxodonta africana. Next base: position 33,942,055 of record NC_087345.1, on the reverse strand, counting down.
TGGTTCACTGGCAGACGCCAGATCTACAGCAAAGACTGAGAAGGTTTACATTGGAAACTTGAGAGTTAACACTTGTCTTCTGCAGCAATGAGTACTTCAAGCTGCTTACTGTCAATTACCAGTAACTTCTTTCATGCAAACCATAAATATAAAAGGTGGCAATGCCTTATATTACTGACTTCTGTCATTCTTATCCATTAACTAACAATATGTACATAGTTGCCATTGTTTATTGAGGAGGCAGTAAATACATAGGTGGCTTCTGTTTTTTTTTTAACCAAGATTACTTTCATTTACATTCTTTTACAGTGTTCAGTATAATCCAGAGAAAATTTTCAGAGCTAAATTGAGGTTTGCTATCACTGCTAACCAAAAGGTTGGTGGTTCGAATCCCCTTGGAAATCCTATTGGGCAGTTCTATTCAGTCCTACAGCATCTCTATGAGTTGGAATTGACTCGAAGGCAGTGTTTTTTTTTTTTTTTAATCACTGCTGTGACAGTGTTTGAAATGAATTAAGATAATGTCCAATTATAAAGTTCTCATTGTAAAAAAAACATGATTTGTAAATTTATGGATATCGTGGAAAGAAAATATGGTCGAATTTAGGTACCTAAAAATCAGTTTATTTTCTTATACACTGCTAAGATGATACATATGCAATAAATTTAATACATGTAGGTCTGAGCCATTTAAAATATTTATTGGCTTCTCTATCTACAGAGTTATTTTATTATTAAAAAAACATGTACTTTAGTAAAAGTAGTCATTATGAGTGTATGGTAAATACATTTAATTGTGTAAAATATTCTTAATATGCAAGTCATGTAAGTAGACTGAGAAAAGAAATGAACAAGATCACATTAGATTTTATATTATAGTACTAGTTAAAAGAAATATATTAGTTATCAAGCCATCTTACTAATGGTCTAAATTTATTATAAATATAGCCTTATAGAATAGCTTAAAATCCAACTTTATGACTGATTTGTCTAATTTGTAGAAGCAGTCATTGTGTTTAACATGATAGACATCTAAATAGATATCAAAATGAAAATGAACCTGTTAGGTCCCTTCCCTTATTTGAATTCCTATCATTAGTTTTCAATGATTAATGTAAAATACATATGAATCAAAATATTTATCAATTTGATATTGATTCTTACCTCCTATATTCCAGGTATTGTGCTAGGCTCTGGAGCTAGAGAGATGAGTAAGATAAATTCTCAGTCTTAAAGGACTTCCCTGTCAAGTGAAAGTGGCAGGAAAATGGATAAATTGCCACATAAGGAGTTAGGATTTAGTTGGAGTCAGTAACTTTCTATGGGGTAACTGGCAAAGGTTTCACTAGAAAAGATGACATTTGAGTTGTTTCCTGAAGGATATAGAGCAAAGACATAGGGGAAAATCATTCTAGACAGGGAAAATAACACATGCAAGGGTATCCCAAAATTATGGTGGGAAACTCAATATGGTAGATCTTTGAGTGTGTATGCATGTGAGGGAAGGAGGTAAACAATGAATTAGAAAGATTAGATGAGACTGGATTGCAATGAGCTTTGAATGCAAAGCAAAGGAATCTGGATTTTTAATCTTGTAGGAAATAGCCAACCAAGATATTTGTTTGTTAGCTGTTTTTTAAATAAGCTTGAGATTTGAAATGCTTTTGTTGTTGTTTCTTTGTTTTTGTTATTTAAAGATGGCTAACTATACAAACCATGGAAAAGTATACATACCGTTATAGAGAGAAAAAAGAGGGCAAAGTCTTAGAAATGTTGATAACTTTCCAGCCCCCCAAATATAAGGAGCTGTTTTTAAGTAGCAGTGATTGGAATGGAGAAGACAGGTGAGATTCAATGAACATTCCTGAGTTAGAATTAATAGGTATTAGTGATTCATTGAATGCGATGGGAGAGAGAGAGAGGAGTCAAGGATGGCATTGAAGGCTCTTGTTTAGAAGGCTGGAATGGATGATGATGCCACTATAATCATGAATACTGGATTTAGAAGTGTTAGTAGAGACCTCCAGAGGTTAAGAACATGGGCCTAGAGCTCAAATGGGTTGTGACTGTTTCATTTTTATTTTATACCTCTTGACATGGGTCAGTGTTTGTTGACTGGAGGAGGTAGTACTTATGTGGTGGTAGAACATCCTTCCCCTTATTCCTTATCTAGGAAAGTGAATGAAAGCATGGAAGAGTACCATAGATAGAAGCTTGGCAAACTAGTTCACATTTAAAGGGTGAGTAGAATGGAAGAGTCTGTCAAAGGGGACAGAATGAAACAAGAGAGACTGAGGAGAGAGTAATGCCATGGAAACCAAGGCAAAAAAGAGTTTTGAGCACGAGGGAGTCAGATCAGTGTCTCATTTCATGCAACTGCTAAGTAGGATGAAGACTAAGCATCAGACTTTAACTGGGAAATAAGGAAGTCTATGATGATTTCAGGAGCCCTGGCAGCAGTTCAAATCCACCGGCCTCTCCTTGGAAACCCGATGGGGCAGTTCTACTCAGTCACATTGGGTCACTATGCATCAGAATAGACCTGATGGCACACAACAGCAACAATATGATGAGTTTAGAAAGGGTAAAGTAGTGGGGATACAAACCATGTTATAATGACAGCAATAATCAATATGACTTGAGGAAGTAAGAGTCAGCTGTCATAAGCAACCTACATTTTCTACAAACTTGATGTTGAAGGAAATATAATGGTAGCTTCAACAGCAGGTAGGATCAAAGGAAGGCTTTTTAGAAGGCAAGAGAGTTGAGCACGTGGTAGGGAAAGATGTTTGTAATGAAAGAGCCAGAAGAGGAGCACATCAACTAATGGAACAATATCTTGGGGCAGGTGGAAGGGAATGCAATCCAGAAACCAGAAAGAGAAGCCTTGGAGAGAAAAATGTGCATGAAGCTGCAAAGGATTGCTGATTGGTAAATTGAAGAGATTTCTTCCCCTTGGACTCTTTTATGTTTTAGGAAGAGGGAAGCAAGGTGGTCAGCTAAGAGTTGTCAACAGAAGGAGAGTAAAGATTTGTAACAGTTGTCTTGAGGATGAGGAAAGGGTGCTGAGTAGGTGGGAATGAAAGACTTACTGAGAAGCTGAGAAACCATCCTTTTGTAGTGCCATCAATCTGCCCAGTTGTGTAACTTTCTCCAACATCATTGGGTGGCTTGGGGGCAGGAATAGAAAAGGTAGATTGATTAATTTACTTAGAGTTGTGGGTTGTTCTAGAGCCTGACAGGATAATAGGATGAAAGGTACAGATGTAGTGTGGCTGAGACTAAGTAGTTATGACTTAGAGCATTGCTTTTTTTTTTTTTTTAATATGAGTTTGGAAATTTAGGCAGAAAGACTTAATTTATTCTCAGGCAGCTTTAAAAGAGACAAATATTTAGATAGGAATCAGCTTCTCTTCTTTACTAGATTCATCATTGTGTGAGGTGGCATAAATGGAGAAAACCTAGACTCATTGGCTTAATTTCCTTGAGGTAGTGTATTAAGATGAATTCTCAGAGTTTATCTTTAGAATAGGGTTTTAACCACGAGACCATCAATACTTTGTCTCAACAGCTATCTTGGTAATTGCTTAAATTCTCACTTGCATTCTAGTTAGTACAGGATAACAAAGATAGATCTTTGGCAAGGGATAATTATAAATTTATTTATAAAGATTCCTTTGTAGGCAAACAGCTGATATTTAGGTTCTTCTGTTCTGTTGGCGTCTAAAGTCAAACCTTTAATTTGCTGTCATTGAAATTTTTTGAAGTCTGTCTTCAAGGATGAAAGGCTTTTTCATTAATATGTTCTATGGGGTGTAACCGGTAGACTATACTGAACCCACAGGCCTGGTTCTCTGCCCTCAACCATTTCAAAACCACATATGTCACTTTACATCTCAGAGCCTCAGTGTAGTCAGCATAAAAATAACTGCTTTCCCCCAAGGATCAGGCTGAGAGCCTATTATATAGGAGAAAGACACCTTAGAATAAAATCCCTTAGATAGGCAGTTAAGATGGTTTCACTTCTTTCCCGAGGGACAATTCAATGTGTTATCACGTACTGAAGGTCAGAATATTCTGGGGACACAAATATGTAAGGTCAGCATCACCTTTCCATCTGTCGCTCTTATCTCTAATGCGGACGCTCTAGCTTGCTCAGGTGCCTTCCCTCTATTCCTAGTGCCACTGGGATTCATTCAGTTGTCCAGTCAGCCGACAAATTATTATTGAGTGTGTACTATATGACAGGCTCCTTTCTGAGTGCCAGCGACCTCTGTGAACTTAAATAAATCTCTACAATGCTATTTTACCTTTTTTTTTATGTTGTAGTTGGAGCCTTATGGTTAAGAGCCTGGCTGCTAACCAGAAGGTTGGCAGTTCAAATCTACCACTTGCCCTTTGGAAACCCTATGGGGCAGTTCAACTCTGACCTATTGCATTGCTATGAGTTGAAATCGGCTTGATGGCAGTTGGTTTGGCTTTTTTTTTTTTGGTTTGATGTTGTGATTTTATGTTAATGTACATGTCTTATCCTGTAGACTGCAGCTACTTGAAGAAAAGAAGTGTGCCTTATTTCTTCAAATTCATATGGCCTAGCATAGTGTTTGGCATATAGCAAGTGGCCAATAAAGGTTTTGTTGGGTATGTTAATTAGTTAATAGATTAATTAATATAAGCACATTTATACTCACAGACTATAATGGAGGAAATGTTTATGAAAGAGATGAGAGCTATCTCTTAAGACATAGTGTGATCTGTCATGTTAAATACAAAGAAAGTACATTTAATTAACTTGATTTGTTCTGTGACCTCAGAAATGAAGCAACTTTGTGATTTTGGTGAGAATTAAACTTCTTTGAGAAACATTTTATGAGAGTGCCAACAATAGAAAAAGGCATTAAATAATCCTGTTTATGAGGGGTAGGTTCAGAGAAAATAAGATCTTTGGTTTTCATTGTTGTCACCTAATAAATGATTTCTATGAGTCACTTATTTATTTTTTAATTGAGCAAGTCACAGAATGAATTGAGCATCCACAGATTTGCTATAGATGGAGATGAAATTTCATGTGCTTTTATTTAATATAAAGTGAATTTTCAAGATAGTTAAAAAGGTTGGTACATTGTGTGGTTATGATGCCCTTATTCAAACAAGGGATTGTTGGGTTTCTTTCTGTAGAATGTTAGTCAACCTATTTGAAAGGAATATTTTCACTAAGGAGGCCCTGGGCAGTGCAAACTGTTAACATTCTTGGCTGCTAACTGAAAGGATTGAGGTTCAAGTTTACCCAGAGGCACCTTGCAGGAAAGGCCTGGTGATCTACTTCCAAAAAATCTGCCATTAAAAACGCCATGGAGCTCAGTTTACTCCAACACACATGGGGTTGCCATGAGTAGGAATTGACTCAATGGCAACTGGTACTGGCATTTTCACCAAACTGGCAGTTGCTTGAATTCATTGGTTAAAGTTGCCTAATCTTTTATCACATTGGGAGTTATTCCCTGAAACCTAATAGGTTGTAAGAACATTTGTTCATTCTACCTGACACCCATCTACCAAAATGGTCAGTTTCTTTTCCTTAATTCAGTTTATCACTGGTCTGTTATGACTCATTCCTGCCAAGCAAGTAAATTGGCTGATTTTTTTTCATGTACAATTTGTTTTTTGTTTTGTTTTTAAGTTTAATTGAGTGATTGTTTTGTCCTTGAGCAAACAAAGTTGAATCACACAGAGTCCATAATTAGGGTCTTTTTTCTACCTTCTAAATTTTTTTATTATTTTTTACCTCCACCAGCTTTATTTATAAGAATGAAAACTCAAAATTTGACTTAAACTTCAAAGTTGAAATTAAAAAAAAATTTTGTTTTTTTTCTCTAAGGCTGTAGAGCAGAGAAGGGAAAGTAAGTGGCTCTCTAGGGAGAAATTATAATTAAATAACTCTTTGGAAAATTATAATTCTCCCCTTCATCAGGGGAAATATAAATTATTCCAGAGTATCTCTCCTTAGAAATTCCTTACCAATATATTTTTTCTCCTTCTGTATTATCTTTTCATTTTCTTAACTGATAGCATGGGATAGTAAAAAGGATATGGTACTTGGGTTCTGAGAAACCTGAAATTGAATTCTGGCCCTGGCATTTAATGACTTGTGACCGAGGGCTGTGCCTTAGTTGTTTTTGGAAGTAAATGACAAGAGTAATTCCTGTTATAATCAGTTATTTCAAAGAGTGAATGAAATAAATGATTTTAACAGGATTAATGGTGGAAAGAATTCTCCTATAGAGGAATGTTTACTTTGTAGTGGAAACTATGGGATATGAAATAACAAAATGACTTTGAACCCATTAAATCCCATAGGCTCACCAGGGCCGTTGGTAAGGTGTGCTTTGTTTGCTGTAACTCCGTAAGCACCAATGTTTTGTTCTGTAGTTAACTACTGCAATAATCTTTATTCTAAAGAAGTTCAGTGCCAATTTCATATTTCCAAATGACAACATTCCTGTAAATTTCTAATGTTTAAAGATTCTTACAATTTTGCCACTCTAAAATTATCTCTCTGTGCTGGTAAATTTTATAGGAAGAAAAAAATGAAACCTCCAATATTTTACTTCTTATCAGGTATCCTCAAGATATTTTATCTTGGTGCGTGGATCTTGTTTTTGTTTGTTAAATTGGTGAGCCCTGGGAGATTTGCCTATCAAAATCCATTTTCTTGTCAGAATTGGAAATGACATGTTATTATAATACCCACATATTAATTTCCATGGTATATCTATATATTTCATCAGCCAACTTTCTGTGAATTTTCTGGATTTCAATTATTGTTGTTTTTTGGTATCACCCAGTCGGTTCCGACTCATAATGACTCCATGTACAACAGAACAAAACACTGCCCAGTCCTGCATCATCCTCACAATTGTTGCTATGTTTGAGCCCATTTTTGCAGCTGCTGTGCCAATCTAGTTCATTGAGGGTCTTCCTCATTTTCTGCTGATCCTCTACTTTACCAAGCATAATGTCCTTCTCCAGGGACTGGTATCTCTTGTCCAAAGTACATGCGACAAAGTCTCACCATCCTCAATTCTTCTAAGACATTTGTTTGTTCTTTTGGCAATTCATGGTATATTCAGTATTCTTCGCCAGCACTGTAATTCAAATGCATCAATTCTTCTTTGGATTTCGATTAGCTTGTCCTAAAATCCTGGCAAGCTAAATTTCTCTAACAGACTTCAATTCATTGCATTAAATGCCTGTTCAGCCCTGGAAGATATATTGATTTTTTTTTTTTTTGTCAGCAAAGTGACAAATACCATTTTCATGACTATAATAGAGATTGATTACATTTTATGGAACACAGAGAGGGCTGATCTTGGTGAGACAAACTTGGGGCTTACAAAAATGAAAAAATCATCTGAATTAATAGTGAAGTTAATGAATTCATGTGTTGCTGATGAAGTAGAAATATCTTGAGAAAAAAGAAAAGAAAGTTCTGAAGCTACACAAGTACTGTGAAGAATTAAGACAGGTCTCAATACTTTGAAGATGCTGGTTTTGTGAAAACTTCTAAAAAGTTAAAGGTCATTGTTTTTGAAGCTAAAGCTATGACATTGACCCCCCCACCCCACCCCCCCGGCAAACCTGGTGAGGGCTGTATGATAGTCATTATATGGTACAACATTTTTCAATTAAGTCAAGACAAAAGTAAACCATGACTGATGAAAACTGACTTTGAAATATTAAGAAGTTTGTGGGGAGCGGTCTACATTTCTGATATGATTTATGCAGCATAAATTTAAAACTTAGCTAGTTTTCATTCTAACCTTCTTACTGATAGGTCTAAACTATACCAAATGTTGGTGTGTTTTTATTATTCGGCTTTACTGTCTAGTAGCCTTTACCTTAAAAGATTTTTTAAGAAAAATACTCATACCTGTCATAGGTTTAATCTATGCCATCTGGGGCCGTCTACTCGATTTCGACTCATAGCGGCCCATGTGACAGAGCAGAACTGTCCTAGAGGTTTTTCTTGGCTGTAATCCTTATGGAAGCAGATCATCTGATCTTTCTCCTAAGGAGCTGCTGGGTGGGTTCGAACCACCAACTTTTTGGTTAACAGCCAAGTGCTTCATCATTTGCACTACCAGGGCTCCTTTTTTAATCTGCATAAAGGGGTTATATTGTGTTTTTTTGAGAGTCCAGAGAAATAAGAAACAAAGGGTAAATATTTTAAGATGTCAGAATAAGCTGTGGTGGAACTGGAAAGTGTTGCTGGGGAGAATATAGAATTACTTTCTTTGAAAAGTCTTTAAAACAAGAAACCCAGCTCCTGTCTGTTTAGGGAACTTACCTATTTGTACCTCTTCTGTCTCCATCACCTAGCTTTGTGTTCAGTATAGTGTCTAGCACAGAGTAGGAGCTCAATAAGTATTTGCTAAATGAATAAGCAAGTTTTCCCAATAGCAGAAAGAAATAAAAATCATCATAACAACCCCTGTTTATTGAGCTGCTAATATGTCGTGGAACTTTACGTATTTTACCTCTAATTCCTAAAATTCTTACGTGGCTACAGGGTGACAGGTCAGGGCACTTGGAGGAACTAGTGTTGCTGAAGCTGAAGAATATGCATATATACTCTGAAAATACGTGTTTATACATTTGGTGTAGTTATGAGGAATAAATGGCCATACCTGAAAGTTTGGAAAACACCAGATAAATTGTTATGGGTATTTTTGTGACCTGCCCTTTTGTTCTATAATTGTACAGCACATACTTACATTATTATTTTTTTTATTGTGGTGAAAATATACATAACAAAACTTACGTCACTTCAACAATTTTTACACCTACAGTTCAGTGACATTGATTACATTCTTCAAATTGTGCAACCATTCTCACTATCCCCTTCCAAATCAGCCCACCACCATCAACATAAACTTAATGCCCCTGAGCAAACCCCTCATTTCCTTCCCTCCAACCCTGGTTACCACTAATAATCTTTGGTTTCTATAAGTTTGCTTATTTCATATAACTGGGATCATACAGTATTTGTCCTTTTGTAGACTGACATATTTTACTCAGCATGATGTTTTCAAGGTTCATCCATGTAGTGGCATGCATCGGGACTTCACTTCTCTTTATGGCCGAGTAGTATTCCACTGTGTGTGTGTGTATATATATATATATAAAATATATATATACATACATATATATACCACATTTTGTTTATCCATTCACCTGTTGATGGGTATTTTGGTTGTTTCCGTCTTTTGGCTATAGTGAAAAGTTCCACAGTGAACATCGGTGAACAGGTTTCTGTTTGCATTCTTGCTTTTATTTCCGCTAGGTTGGAATTACTGGGTCATATGTTAGTTCTGTGTTCAACTTTTTGAGGAATCACCAAACTTTTCCACAGTGGCTGTACCATTTTATGTTTCCACCAGCAAGGATGAGGGTACAGTAACACTATTATTTAAAAAATATTTTTAATTGTTTCACAGGTCTTGTTTCTTTTATAAGCTCCTTGTTGGCATGTATTTTTTTAATCCTTCCTAGATGTTCTCTGTATCAACCTGACTGTAGCTTCAAAAAACTTCTAAAATTCATAGGTCATTGATCCATCCAGAAAAGCAATGAATCTACAGTCGTAACAGATTGTACTTAAATGGCACAGAACATCTTCTAACAGTAGTTAACTCCGTCTTTTTATCAATCATAAATCTGGAGAAAACCTTTTATTATTTTTTCATTTTATTAGACTTTCTAATTTCATATTTAAGGAAAGAATAATTTTGTACAAGAACTTGATGTTTATTCAGATATCCTCAGAGTTTATAAACTATGTGGATGGGAACCTTAGGGAGCAGAGAGTTTAAGATAATGGTAGTGGAAATAATTTGGAAAAGGATAGCGAGAATGGTAGCATAACTTGGAAAATGTGATCAATGTCACTGAATTGTACCTGTAGAAATTATGGAAATGTTGTCTTCTTGGCTGTGTATACTTTCAACAAGATATTAAAAAATAAAAATAAAGAATATCTATGAAATGACAGAAAACCAAAAAAAAAAAAAAAAGGTAATTTAAATGATATAATAGGTGTAAAAAAAAATAGGTGTACGGATCACTAATTGCCATCATAGTCTATGAAACACTGCAGTAAATAGTTGTCTTCTCATTTCTGGTCTGAATAGGCTTGTAAAGCTGCTCCTTTCATTGTAATATATACAGCCAGTAAGAGACACATGTGCACCAGCTCCTTGTTGGCATATGCTTTTAAATATACAAAAAATATGATTTAATTGACACCATAATTATTTTGTATTCTACTTTTCCCCTTTATATTTCTTAAAATTAGAATGAAGTCAGAACTCGGATTTAAACCAATTGCTGCAAAATTGAAAAATGAAATCTGAGAAATACATAAGTCTACCTAACTGTAATGAATTTCATGATGAATTTATAGAGTTTTTTCTATAACGTTTAAAAATTAAAAGAATTTTTCTGACTTTTAGAAAATCATAAATTTTATATTAATAATTTTAGAAATAGCTATGTTGGGTGTAGGAGAAGAAAAACCTTCTTTACCTAGGTATAAAATTAGTGATTTTAAATAGTGTCTGCTGGGGGTCCTTTTGAAAACAAATTGCTATTATACATAAAATAAGTGTCCATATCTAACATTCTCTATACTATGTTACGATATTCTCTGGGAAATAAGTACCCAATCAAAGAATGAGTGAAGGTGGTTTTATGAAAGCTATCTAATGAATGAATTTGCATTTCGAGTAAGTTCCCAGCCGATGCTAATGATTCCACCCAAGATATTCTGAATCGGAATCTATATTTTAGCAACAGTGGCTGGGAACCTGCTGAAAATGCAGATTTCTCAGCAGGGGCTCGAACCAGAATCCAGAATGAACAGGTTGGAAACTCTGGTGCTTGCTCTATGTATCTACCCTTATGCATTTCTGTGATTACTTTTCTAAGCTAGATTATTAGGAGCAAACTTTATTTTTGTTAAAGAGTATAGGCATTTTGAATTTGATCAGGTATTACCAATTTCCCCTCAAAATGGTATATCAGTTTAAACTCCCACAAACAAACATCAATAGTTCTCTTTTCCTAGTACCTTCACCACCACTACATATTATTTATTCTCTTGACTGTTGACCAATATGACTGTCTTCTTGAATGATTTGCTAATTTCTCTAGTGATTACCCAAACTAACTTTTATTTATCGTAATGGTTACAATTGAATGAGACTTTCTGGTAATGGGTACTTGAAGTAGAGTTATCGGAAGTATGATAGTGTACTTTATAAAGGATTTGTAAAAAAATAATAGAAATGTTTTATTAAAACATTTGAACATCAGAGATATTCTTAAAAATATATTGAAATATTGGTATATAGGAAAATTTGGTAAATTTTTGGAGTAAGAACTTCAACTTTTGACAGAAATGAAAATATTGATGTTTATTTGGAGCAAAGGTGATTATTATCATAAACCTGGATTAAAATAAGGAATTCTAATCTAGACTTCGTGTCCAGGGCATTTTCTTGTTTTCTTCCAATGCTCCCTTCCCTAGGTTGGTCTAACATGTCCATCAGCTCACTTCTCCAAAAGTAAAGATCTCTGGTGCTTTGCAAAGATTTAAAAATAATATCTTGTGAGTTTGCTCAAAAATTCAATTTCTCAGGTCTCATCTCCAAAGATTCTGATTCATGATGTCTGATAATCTGAGTTTTCAGTAAGAACGTCGAGTGATTCTTAAGACTACATCTTGAGAAGCACTGGGTTGGGGGAGAGCTAACTCATTTATCTAGTGGTAAAAAAAAAAAAAAAAAAAAAGTGGTAAAGACTCCTTATAATTACCTTTCTTACATATTTGACCTCACAGGAATCTCTCCCAATTCTCTTGCCAGATGGAATCACATGTTCTCCCTCAAAACGGATTCTAGGCTTTTCTATCTCTGTTATGAGTTAGAATCAATTCCATGGCAATGGGTTTTCTTGCCCTCTGGAAAGCTAGTTCCCTCCTCTCCATCTTATCCTTCAAGTCCCAAGTCAACTCCCACCTCTTAAATTAAGTCTTATATTTCTCTATCCCAAAATGACCAATTTCTACAGCATTTATCCACATCGCCCTTTGGCACTTGTGGTTTAGTGTTGTTATTTATGTGTTCACATTTAATTCTTCTCTGTATCCCTCCTAGTGCATTACCCATAATCAGCACTGTAAAAAATGTGTTGTTTGAGTGAGTGAGTGAGTGATCTTGTAATTAGACTACTACGGAGCAGGTCAAAGATTCTGCCTTTCAACCCCATGAAGCCACTTAGCATTTTGTAGCTTGCTCTATTCCAGGGATATTCCACTGCTCTCATTTCAAATTAAGTATTGCTTATTTTGATGAATAAAACATATTCTAATTCTTAGCATTTCCTTGAGTCTGTTAACTGTGGGCTCAAATAGCAGTGATTGTGCAGATGGCGCAGGATCGGGCAGTGTTTCATTCTGTTAGGGTCTCTATGAGTCGGAATCACTCGACGGTACCTAACAACGACAACAATAAACTGCATATTTAAATCACCCTTAAGAAAGTTAATTCATAGCAAATTTAATTTTTAAATTTTGTTTGAAATCTTTTTGTTGTTGATGATGTTTAAAGTAATTTCATGTCTGTATCTACAACATAACATTGTGGTGAGGTCATCAGAATAAATGTACTGTTTGTCATAGGCATAGTATCTTAAGTGTATTTAATATCTGTACTATATTTTTGCTATATAGATCTACATTCTATAATTTAGTGTAGCCATGAATATAATCAGGCAATGTCTTCATAAAAAGTGGGATATTCTTCATACAAATAAAAATGATAAGTTACTGATAATGGGAAATATAACTAGTACATGTTTACGAAGTTATTCAAGATTGTCCCAAGAAAAGCCAAAATTCAATCGTAAAAAGATCAGGAGGTAGGCACCTTCCCAATGCTGTTTCACGACATAGAAAATTTTTCACTCTATTTTTTCTCTGTTTTGAAATGAAATCACTTGTAAGTCACCCTGGAAAAATTGAGACTATTAATTTGTCATTTTTCTGGACTGCAAGCTTCTTGACAAATAAAAAGCCACCCATTGGACATATATTCCTGTTTCCTAAAACTCACAATTTAGTACATTTGTGTAACATCTTTGGCCAGGCTGGTCTCCTGTAGGTTTGACTGTGGAGGAGCAGGTGTGTGGTTCCAAAGTGTCTTTACAAGTGTCTCAGTGGGGCTTCCCCCCAATGCCTCTGCAGGAGACAGCTCATCTGCTTAATCCTTATGTTTTAGTCAACCTTTCTTATTATGCAGACAGGGTTCTGAGGCTCAGCTGGATTTTGACTCTTCGAATGAATTGATGGGGTGCTTTGATCTTCAGTGTGTATTGCATCTGTTTCATCTCTCCTGTTAATGCATAGTGTTCCAAACTCCAACTTTAGCTGATGCTGGTAAAATAAATTAATGTGTATACAAACAAATAAGTAAATAAATATCATCATTTGAAAAGTTCGGGCACTAACCTCACTTTTTATTTTGGATGACTTTTTCTTTTTGGCATGATAAGTTTTTTTGGAAGGTCCTCAAAGCCATCTAATTACTTTACTCTGTGAGGGACCCCCCAGACTTAAGAATATTTCACTGTATATGTATGAGTGTGTATGTGTTTTGTAGGGTCAGCTTTGCATAGAAAATTGCTACTTGTCTTTGCAATTTCATAAACTGTCCGATAGCATAGTATCTTATTAATAGACCATGTGGGAGTAAAAGGTATACAATCTACAATAGAAATATAAAGATTCTGCTGGACAACATTCCTCTTTTTGAGGAGGGTGAGGGGAGGCTGAGTTGCAGAGAAAATCAGAGTCAGACCAAATCCATATGGAAAAATCATTCTATGTTATAGGATGCTAAAGGATCATCACTTTTTTTTTCTTAACCAGTATTTAAAATGAAATATGTAAGTTACCTGTTCTTGTATGGAGCAGAAGGGCAGGGATGTGGAAGAAACAGCATGGAATGTTTACTTACCCACATTCAAGTATATGGAGTTATGATTAATTGAACCAGAAAATATGAAGTTTATATTTGCTAACCTTCGATATTCTAATCTGGTATTTTGGAGACGTGTATTTTTTTTTTCCTAATTCCTCATGAATCTTCATTTGTCTTTAAGTATACCATAATCCTGGGATGATAATGTAGTGTCAAAACTGTCAGAATAATTTCAGCTGAGCAAAAAACTGATGCTTCATAAGAGCCAGAGGCCCTTGAGAGAGTTATCAGATCTCTCTCCAAGAGAAGGAATATCGTGACATATATGACCCTCTAATCTACTAAACATGTACTTTATCCTGCATATATGCACTCAATGTGCAAATAACTTTTAGGAAATTGTGGGAATACCTATTTCCTTTAGAAACATTAAGAAACAAAATGTATGTATAAAGAATTTGACCCCTGATTGTCACTCTATATTGCTGTTTTAAAAACATTCAGCTAACTGTGTTCTATTCAAAAGTATCTTGCAAGCCCCCGCATGGTACCCGACTCTGAGCTGAGGAGGTTTGCATTGCTATTTTTGTACTTCCCATATGGAATCTGAGAATAACTGTGCAGGAAGGAAATATGAAAGGTTATCCAATCCTTCTTCAAGCTGAATGACCCTGAGACCCACTGTAGATAGCTCTACCCACCCTCCCGTACTTGTTTTGTCTATCTTGCTACCAACTGGGGTGCAGTTTTTTAGTTAATGCCTTAATCTGAATGAAAAGATCTAGCAAACCAGCCAAGCAAATCTATATGGTTGCAATGAATTTTATTTGTTTTAGTTTCTTATCTCACACACCTGTTTGCTGTGTTTCCTTTATAAAAATGAAGAGGAATGCCTCTACTCTTAGTCTGTGATGATTCTGTGCTGCTCGAGCTACTAAAATGTCTAATTTGGCCATTCCCACATTAAATGGATCAAAGCACCCCAAAATCTCTCTTTTTACTTTCATGCTCTCTTATGATTTGCAAGTCCCTGAAAGTTCCTTTGGTTTCCTGATATAAACCCCAGGTAAATGCAGCTTATTATATTAGAATTTATTTAAAAGATCACAAATTGCTAGCTGTACATTTCCTTGTGTTTGTCTATTCTGACCAATATTCATTCTTAATTTGCTTTCTTACTATTTTCTGATAGTACTTGGGTAATTCAATTGGCTTCCATTATTGTACATAAATGTGTGAGGTGATTTTCTTACATTATCCTCCAGAGATGGTAGGGGAGAAGAGATTTACATTGGGTGTATTGGAGGAGATGTGGGTTCTGTTAATTGCTACTAAAATGCCCATAAAGGGGCTTTTTCACCGTGCTTTTCGTCCGTGACTATTATGCAGTGGCCTTACTTCTTGATCATCCCTTGTACCCACAGGCTGTCACAGAACTAGTTTTGGATCCCAGGAGTTGCCCAAGGCCTTGTTATTTCCAAACTCATAAGTTTGAATGATTCATTATTAGGTCAGAAAATCAACCAGCATTAAAAAAAGTCAAAGAGAAGAATTAAGAATATCAGAGTGTGTTGTGTATAGTCAGAGAGAGTGTTGTTTCATGAATAAATTTTTTCCAATATATTTTGACTGAATGTTTGGTACAGAGGTGTGTTAGAAATAATTTTTTTTACCATGGATTTCAGTCCAAACAGTCAAAAAAAACCAAAACACTGAATTAGACCATACAGCCTGTATGGAGAAAACCTGGTGGCGTAGTGGCTGAGTGCTACGGCTGCTGACCAAGAGATTAGCAGTTTGAATCCGCCAGGCGCTCCCTGGAAACTCTATGGGGCAGTTCTACTCTGTCCTATAGGGTCGCTATGAGTTGGAATTGACTCAATGGCGGTGGGTTTGGTTTTAGCCTGTACGGCTTTTGTCTGAATGCTGGCTTTTGAATTTCAAGTATTATTTTACCCTATTCATAGTCTGTTAAATTTTCCTAATTATTCTCAAGCAAATCAAAGGAATTAGCTCATTGCAAAGAAAATACTAGTGGGAGTTTAGAAATGCTTCCAGAATTGTAGGCTGTATCGGCTTGCTGCAGGAAAAATATTCTTACTAATGAAACTGTTTACCCTTAAGTAGTTGTAGTAGAAATAGATATGAATATTTAGTTACACATGAGAAGCATACAGATCACAGAAAAGGGATTTTGTTAATACCTTGTTTTGTAGTTGGGCCAAAGAGAATGAATATAAACTATGATTATATACTTGCGTTATGACAAGAAAGGAAGTAAGAGTTATTACTCTTTTAAAGTATCTCAAGGTTAAAACTCTTGCCTTATTATTTATTTATTTATTTAAATAAATGGGACCTTTCCTTTCACTAAGAATGCTACAGCTGTTTTTTCTTGCCTTTGGATTCACCAAAAGTTAACTTGAAGAGAACACTCTAATTGAAGTTTTATTGCACACGTGCGTTTTTTTTTTTCGGTACCCAGGAATGTAAATGCTATTCAGTGAGTTAAGCAAGAGAGAGAGAAGAAAAAAATTACAATTGTGGTTCGTTCCAGAAGTATACAATTCAATATTCACTGGGTTCATTGCCAAGCATGCCATTATTACCTTCTGTGAAGTCCACGGTGGTACAGAACCTTGCAACTTAATACCATCACCATCAGTATCACTTGAAGGCTGTTGGAAACCGAGTGACAGGCCCCCGTGCCCCAGACCTACTGAATCAGAAGCTACAGTGTAAAAGATCCCCATTTGATTTGCATGGACATTAAAGTTGAAAAATTGCTGGTAAGTGGTGCAGTGGTTAAGAGCTTGACTGCTAAACAAAAGGTTGGCAGTTCAAATCCACCAGCTGCTCCTTGGAAACCCTGTGGGGCAGTTCTGCTCTGTCCTATGAGTCACTGAGTCAGAATTGTCTCAATGGCAATGAGTTTTTTTCTTTTTTTTGGTTATGCTTAAAATTACCAGTTGCTGTATAGACCTGTTTCCCTTTGAAAAAGTTTAAAATCAACAAGTGGAAAGACCCAGTGGTTTGTCACACCTTAGAGCTGTATTTGGACATCTGTTGGTATTTAAATGAATGATAGGACAGCGATGGTGCTGCTGATGAGAGCACCTGCTATCAAGTGCTTACCCAGTGTTGGCAATTGTGCCCTAGATATCAGCTAGCCCATTTAACCAGTCTCTTTTCCCTATGAATCTGATGCTGTTTTACACACAAGGTAATTAAGGTTACAGGTGACCTAAGACCACCCCCCTTGCAAAGCCAGACATTATTGATAGCTAACATCAACATCAGGTGCCAACAAGGTGGAGTCTGTGGTTGCTATCTGCATCTTTTAAAATTAGGGAGAAAAGCTGACACTTTAAAGATTACTGTGAAGGTCCCAATTAACATTTGTTTATTTATTTATTTTAATGAGCAGTGGGTTCTCAAAGTTGCATTTTTGAAAAGAAAATTAAAACCTGAAGTTCTAAGCCCCCCGCAGAACTTTAAAGTTGTCAGTTCACAGTGTATCATATACTAGGAGTCTGTGCAGTGTTGCATCTTGTGTTTCGTTAAGAACTCTTAATGCTGGACATTGAGTTGGCAATTTTTTTTTTTTTTTTAGCCTTGAGAGTGAACCCCCTCTGCGAGGACATTTGTACATTTTGACATGAAGAAGGGCCTCCTTACTTGAAAGGACTCTAGAATGGTACAGAATGTAGACATGCAGCTTGTCCTCTCACGTTAAATCTTTTATAAGGAAGACATCCTTTGAGAAGGAGATGCTACAAGAATCCCAACATTTCACCGTTTATGGGGTGAGGAAAATCAATTCATGCAACAGACGCTACTGAAAATACACGGAGAATAACCAAGGGTGGGAAGGAAGAAGTAGCAAGGTCAGGTTATGGTGCAGAAAAACAACGCGTACGCCCTGCTGAGCAACTGGGCAGACATCAGCTGGTGGACCCCGTTCGCTGGCGTGGGGAAGGAGGGGACTTCTGGTCCTTTTTGTAAAGAAGCTGAAATAGACCGCACATTCAAGGTGGGTCAAAATGTAAAACACGTTGTTAAAGTGGTTAATGTTTTAAAAAGAGAGGTACATACACGTGACGTTAATTCATGCAGCAGCAAAGGGCGCAGCGTCCAAGTAGATCTACCTCCCTCCACTCCTGTCCCTACCTCCCAGTTTCCCTGATGAAGCAACCATTGCCAGCAGTTTGCTGTGATCTTTTTTAGAGATATCCTCTAAATGTACAGACATTATATACAAAACCCTACTAAACAAAATAACATATAATACATGATTCTGTGCTTATCTTTTTTGCCTTAAAATGTATCATAGAAATAGCTTTATATCAGTGTTTTTACTATACCTCATTCATTTTAATGGCTGCATGATATTTCACATAACTTATTTAACAAGTTATCTTTGGTGACTTTTTAGATCATTGTCAGTCTTGCTCTTACAATATTGCTGCAACAAGAATCTTTGACCATATATTGTTAAGCATACGTATGAGAGAGTCTGTCTTTCTCTTTAGTTTTATGTATGTGTATATGCACGTATATATACCCAAAAAGCCACTGCCGTTGAGTTGATTCCAGCTCACAGTGACCCTGTAGGACAGAGTAGAACTGCCCCATAGAGTTTCCAAGGAGCGCCTGGTGGATTCAAACTGCTGGCCTTTTGGTTAGCAGCTATAACACTTGACCACCATGCCACCAGGGTTTCCTATGGATATATATAAATGTATAAATACATATCTATGTGTGTGTGTTATATAATATATACATACATATATGAGTCGGAATCGAATCAGTGGCACTGGGTTATATGTAACTATGCTTTATAGGGTTTTCAATGACTGAATTTTCAGAAGATAGCCAGGTCTTTCTTTTGAGACACCTCTGGGTGGACTTGAACCATCAACCTTTCAGTTAGCAGCTGACCACGTTAATCATTTGCACCAACCAGGGATATATATATATATATATAAAAAATATATATATAGTTTCAAGTCTTCACAGTCAAAGTCTTCATTTTATTTTTAGTATATGATAGTTAAGCAATGGGGAAAAAATAACAAATTAGCATAGTAAGCAAAGTAATAATAATATTGAAAGTATTGTTTAAGAGGTAAGTACTTTACGTTAGCTACGCATTTGATTCTTACAACTCTAGGAGAGATACATTATTACTATTACTATTGTTGTTAGTTATTTAAGTGAGAAAGCTCGGGCTTGCTTCACCCAGGAAGCTGGACTCTGGATCCCTTTGCTCCTGATTGCTAGGCTGTCCTGCTTAGTAGTTCTATTGCTCCTTCAGCAACGGCAGAGCATTTATTGGACACTTATTGTACAAAGGAGCCTTGGTGGTGCAACAGTTAAGTGATCTGCTGCTAATCAAAAAAACTTAGCAGTCTGAACCCACCCAGCAGCTCTGCAGGGGAAAGACCTGGCAATTGCTTCCAAAAAGATCACAGACAAGAAAAAAGCAGTTCTACTCTGTCACATGGGTTTGCTATGAGTCAGAATTGACTTGATGCCACTCAACGACAACAAATGTGCCAGTACTACTGACATGCATTATTTAATCTTCACAATAGTGTTACAAAGTTTTGTTATTCTGTTTTTTAACGAAGTTATAATGAGGTTTAATGACTTCCCCAAAGTCCCAGAGCTAGAAAGTGATGAATCAGAAATGGAACGGAAGAAGATGTCTGACTCTTAAGACCACAGCACAGCAGAGAAGGGTATTCTACACCACACAGGTTTGAGGGCAGGGGTGGAGTTAATACACATATGAGATTTAATTAACCATATTCAAGTGATCATAGGGATTAGGAAGGGCTGTAGCAAGGGCTGATGGAAGACTGTTTGCGGCACACCAGTGAAAGTATCTGAAGCAGAGGGTAAGAATCAGTGGCCCGTGAGGATCCAAAATGGATACTTCTCCATGGGCAGTATTGCCAATATTTTTTTTTAATTTTATTGTGCTTTAAATGAAAGTTTACAGTGCAAATTCGTTTCTCGTTCAAAAATTTATACACAAATTGTTTTGTGACATTGGTTCAAGTAAGTATGCATTGTTTTGTCCTCACTGACTGCTTCAACCGTTAAAATATTCCACATGTATGCACTGTATTTATATAATGAACAACCCAATTGTGAAGGGTGGGGCTGACATGTGCAGCCAAGTTGGAATTTGTGGCCACAGGGAGAAGGAAATCAGCAGTTGCTCACATTGGAAATAAAAGTGAGAGAGAAAAGTGAGAGCACAGAGAATCCTCAGGGTTGTCAATTTCTCTTATTCAGTCTCATTTTTCTAGCAGTTCTGCATTTTCATAGGTGTATTGTAAGCGATCATCCTTGTCAGGAATTGCCGTCAAGTCCGACTCTGCCACCCCATGTGTGCAGAGTAGAACTGCTCCGTATTTTCAAGGTTATGACCTCTTGGTAGCGTATCACCAGATCTGTCTTCTGAGAGGCCTCTGGGTGGGTTTGAACCTTCAACCTTTCCTCTAATAGTCTAGTGCTTAACCTTTTGTGCCACTCAGGGAGGGAAGTTACTTATACCTGCAATTATTTCTCTTATTCCTTTGTAAATCACTTTACCCTCTAGGCCATGTACTGGTTCTCTTGTGTTCGAAATTCTGAATTTTCCTTATTTCAGATTGCCTTACTAAATTCAGTGAACTTTTGGTAGTGTTTCATAGAAAAAATAAAAAATGTAATATAGAGAAGACATATCAGGATTATGTATATCATGGTTGTAATAAATAATGACTAAGAAATAGTGACTATTTACTGCAGGTCAAAATATATGCAAAGGGTTTTAAATACACTATCTGGTTTAATGCCACAACCATATCAGATGGGTATGATTATTATTGTTTCCATTTGACATACAGAGTTCTTTTATTCATTTTTTAGATTAACAATTATAATAATGTTAAAACAAGCTTGTGTAAAAGAAGAAAATACCTTTTAATCCCTTAGGACACATTTCCCATTTTGGCATTTCTTCTTCCAGTCTTTGTCCAACTATACCCAGTAATCCATATATGAACAATTTTGTATTCTGATTTTTTTTTTTAATTCAGCAGAGTAACAAGTCGGTTTTCTCAATTCTCACATCACATGATGACTGCATACGAGTAATTGCCATGATTTATTCAATGATTTCTTTCTTTGGGGATGTCAGATTGTTTCCTCTTTCTCTTATAGATGCTATGGCAATGAAAACCTTTGTGTATATAGCACGTATGGTTTGTTCTTTTTTGAATCTCCTAGGAAAAAAGTCCCTTTCTCAGTCAAAGAGTAAAGACAGCTTTTTGATTCATTCTAACTTTCTGAGTTAGAATTGCTTTCACAGGAGTGAACGGTAAGCATTATGGAAACACATTTTGGAATCTTAAGAGAAATGTCTATTTTGAACTCTTTTTAGAGTTCTTTCTTGATATTTTAGAATAAGTATCTTTGATATTTGAAAATGTTACTTTGAATAAATACATGGTAATATAATATGTTTTTTGTTGTTGTTTAATATAATATGAGTGAAATTTTGCATTTTAAAATATATTGTTTTTGTTAGGTGCCATCTAGTAGGTTCCAACTTATAGCGACCCTATGTACAACAGAACAAAATGCTGCCTGGTCCTTCACCATCCTCACAACTGTTGCTATGTTTGAGCCCATTATTGCAGCCACTGTGTCAATCCATCTTGATGAGGGTCTTCCTCTTTTTCATTGACCCTCTACTTTACCAAGCATGATTGATGTACTTCTCCAGGGACTGATTCTTCCTGATAACATGTCCAAAGCAAGTGAGATGAAGTCTCAATATCCTCACTTTTAAGGAGCATTCTGGCTGTACTTCTTCCAAGACTGATTTGTTTGTTCTTGGCAGTCCATGGTATATTCAGTATTCTTCACCCATGCTGTAATTCAAAGGCTTCAATTCTTCTTTGGTCTTCCTTATTCATTGTCCAGCTTTCACATGCATATGAGACAACTGAAAATACTCTGGCTTGGGTCAGGTGCACCTTAGTCCTCAAGGTGACATCGTTGCTTTTTAACACTTTAAAGAGGTCTTTTACAGCAGATTTTGTTTAAATTATAAATATAGGTAAATTGGGCTTTAAAGATGATGGTGTATGCATCTATAGTATTCATTCTTCATCAGCTGTTGATAAAATACTGTGTGCCAGTCCCCATGGTGGTTGCCAAGGCTGGTGGTGAATGTGAAGGTGGCAGCTGCTTTCCAAACAGAGCATTAGCAAAAATCATACCTAAGATTCTTTGCCTTTGATACCGGGTCCTTATATACTCTTTTTCTCTGATATTTCTGACTTCTCTTGTGCTTTTGGTTATGGAACCTGATTCATTTCTTAATATCAGCCCAAGACATGAAGATAAAGAGGATTTTACTCTCAGAAAGATATATACTTTTTTATTTCTAAGAATTCCTGAAGCCGTGTTTTCCCCTCCCATCCCAGCTCAGGAGAGATTTAAGATACTCTTTTGTCGTTCCAGGATGAAAGTATCTTGCTCTGTGGTTTTGGGGTTCCCAAAATCATTTTATCCTCATTTTATGTATATTAGGTTGCATCAAAATACAGTCATATCTTTCTCTTTTTTGCACTTTAGGCTAAGTAAACTAAGTACAAGAATTTTGGACCCTCTGTTACAAGAATGTCCTTATGTGAAAACAAAGTATAAATTCAGGGTACATACCATGATTTATTAATAAAACACACTATAACTGCAGTTTTCACATGTAGAGGTAACCTTTTTGGACCCATTAGGGAGCCACCAAAAAAAATCATATCCGTTACCATCATGTTGATTCTGGCTCATAGGAACCCTATAGAACAAAGTAGAACTGCCCCCATAGGGTTTCCAAGGAGCGGCTGGCAGATTCAAACTTTGAACCTTTTGGTTAGTAGCCAAGCTCTTAACCACTTCACTGCCAGTGCTCTTTTAGGGAGCCAAGTGTATATAAATCTAACGTAAAATGTACTTCACGGTTGCATTTTAACTTTTCGCTAGTCGAATTCCTCCATCTCAGAAAGACCAACTAATTTATTGGTAAATATAACTATATTATCATTTACATGGAAACCCTGGTGGCATAGTGGTGAAGTGCTACGGCTCCTAACCAAAAGGTCAGCAGTTCGAATCCACCAGGAGCTCCTTGGAAACTCTACAGGGCAGTTCTATTCTGTCCTATAGGGTCGCTATGAGTCGGAATTGACTTGATGCCAATGGGTTTTGGGTTTTTTTTAATCACTTACATATACTCTTTTTTATTTTAAACTCTGCAGCTTGATCTTTTTACTTTATTGATGCTTAAACAGTTTAATGAGGGATAACAGTCTTTTAGTAAAATGTAAATCAGTGTAATGTGTACATCAAACTATATACTGATTGATTGTTTCACTTTTAAAAATATTGTTGTTATAGAAATGTTACTGTGCATACTACCTAATATATATCTAAATTTCAGTAAATTTGCTACCTGTGCATATGTCTATGTCTGTATGTTTGTATGCACACACGCACATACACACACGTACACACACAGGCATAGTTATTATGATGTCAGTAGACTGATTTTTTTCAGGGAAAGTTTGTACTAGGATGTAAAGATGTCTGTCCCCCCTCCAAAATTTATAAATTATCTTTAGCTGAGATGTCCCAATTAGTTACTCATATTATTTCACATACATATGATTTGAACTTTTATGCAAGGATAAATTCCCAGAATTGGAATTTACAGAGTGCTTTTCTTGATATTAAAAAAATGGGGGGCGAGGGAGGGGGGCTAGGTAGAGACAACTTCATAATGCCAGAGTACTGATTCATAGGTTGATTCAAGTTAATCCAACTGTGAAGCCAGCTCCCCCAGGTAACAGTCTGCCCACAGTCATTGCCAAGGTAGCACAGAAGCGGAACAGAAAGTATCAAGGATCTGAGAAAGGAAATCTGATAGGTTTTTTTTTTTTAATTCTCCTTAAATTTCTAATATTCTGCAGCCCTTAGATTGGGATCGAAGTCCTCCCTATTGCAACGTTGTGCCTACCCCACTGTCTGATCTCAAAACCCTGGGTACTACAAGTCTGAGATCTGAATGTCTTCTTGGTCCCGAATCAATCTTGTCACTCGCCGGAAAGCAATGCAAGATACTAAGTAGTATTCACCTGATTGCCTTCCTGCTCTGAGACAGCTGATGACGCGTGTCTGCCTGATAACCAGGAGTTTCAGATCTAAGGCGGGGATAAAGGGTAGCTGGGAGCTTGCAGAATCTAAATTTGACAGCCGATGGCTGAGGAGAGGGTCAGAAGGGATAGAATCTGTGACACGTAAGAGAAAGGAACAAAATCTATCTGCTCTGCTTGCAATGATTAGATGTCTCTTTGTCTGGCTTTCTTACAGCGGGTGACTGATCGCACCCACCAGCTGGCTAACACCATAATTAACAAAGTTGCTACTACATCTGCAAAGTTTAATCCAAAAATTTGCCAGCAATATGATGGCATTGTCACTGAGATCACAATGGACACGGAGTCGACTTTTGCTCAAGGTGGAACGGCAAAGCCGTGTTGGCAAGATGAAGAATCGCAAAATTGTTCAGCCAAAGGTACGTTTCTTTCATAATTCCATATTCTTGGTTTTCTGATTAAGATATTTGTTTGGTGGGTAGTAGGTTCTTTTTTTGTTTCATGACCAAAATGATTCATAAACGTTCCATATGCTTTTTAATCATTTACAGCATATTCTGTTAAGCCTTTGTTTTTTCTTCATCCGTATCTGGAAATTCAGAAATATAATTATATTGCTTTCGATACTGAGAACGGAATATAAAGCAACATTTTGCCGGTTGGTGCGTCTTGCTAATGTTTATTAGTTTTCAGAAAAACTCTTTGGTAACGAGTATAAGTTGAGCATTTATATCGTGTAGCATCAGATTTATTTTGCTCAACGATGTAAAAACAGCTTCTGTGCTTTATCCTATTATATCAACCTGGTTATGAGAGCAAAAAAAAAAAAAAAGAGTAGTGAAAGGATATGTAGAGATTGCTCAGACTGTGGGAGGGAGGACTGGGGTCTTGATTTAAGCCAAACAAAATAATTGGGGCTTTTTTGCAACATTTAGAAAGACCAGGATTTCCTGAAATTCTAGGTTATTTCCTAATGCCAATCTGGCCATTGACTCTTCTACCTGAATTTTTTTACTCTGATTTACTTTGCTTTATTGAATATTCAGGCTCTTGGGAGTTTTCCCAAATTATAGCCTTCACATATTGCTAATTAATGAGCGTGAATATTGATGAGGAGAGCCATGTGCCTCCACGTATATGCCTGTGCGCTTCATCTGAATACAAAGAGAGAGGAAGGGGTCTCAAAACATACGCAGAAGGTGAAGTTTGGGTTGTTTACGCCCTGTCACATAACTGCTATGATACCGAGACAATCAATTTGCAATGTAATTGGGGACATACATTAAGGTTCTCTTACCTCTCCTCCGTGGCCATCCAGGCAAAAAGCAGTAATTTGTCTTTTGCTCATTACAATTTGTGTTTTGTGATCATAGCAGTTTTTAAACATCAAGAAACAAAATTTTGAAAATAAATGAAGGCACACCATATGTATTTTTAAGAAGCCCATTTCAGCTTTCTCATAGTTTTTTTTTTTTTTTTCCCGATAATGGAAACATCGGGAAAATAAACATCCTTGATATACTCATTTTAAAATTTGAAAATGAAATTTCATGTTCTTCAACTAAAAAGTGAGTCATTTTATGGGATTACAAGTTTGAAAACCTTTAAGTGTCCAGATAATTTTAAATGCTGCTTATTGAAATTTTGGTTAAAAATTTTGACTTAACACATTCCCAGTCTTCACTAAATTTTAAGGACGTTGATTAAGACAAGCTGAAAGTAAAGGTTTAAATCATCCTTTTCCTATGTCCTGGGCATCATTTTCAGGGTAGAATACCGTTCTCATGATCATGATCCTGACTCTCTTTTTTTGTCTTTGACATTGCATCATCCCCTACCATTACCTGACACATATAGGCACTCAATACGTATTTATCGAGTGACTAAATTAATGGATTTAAGTGTTTCTACAGTCGCTCAAATGTGGTTAACACTTGCTTCCTCCAAATCAATCACTTTTGTACACGCTAAAGATGATGAATAGAAACCAGTGGATTATGAATGGCGTAATCACAGACAATAGGGAGGACGAAGTTCCTAAAATTATATATTGTTGTTTTAACCCAAACCTCCACAAGATTTTGTGTAATTGAGGTTTGATATCGTTCGAACTCCGTTGGAGGAGCAAAGGTCTATGCGGATTAGAAAGGGCTGGGAAAGCAGTTCACAGCTGATGCACCCGTTTTTTTAAACAGGATTATCTCCTGAGAGGTGTAGAAATGAACTCTTGTCAGAGTTTCCAAGGAATTAATATTTTCGGTAAAATGTGCTAATGTAAAGAGTTAGAAGATTAGTGGTGGGTAATGAAAGTAATGCATTCTTTTGCATGGAAATAGAAATATAATAAATGTCCTGCAGGTGATGGGGGCTGTAGCAATTTTATTGAAGATTCAAGTTTGATTGACCTTTGTTAGGGTGATTAACCTTTCTGAAATTAAAAGCCAGAGCTGAATTATTCTGTCCAATTTAAATGCAAACATTGAGGAGGTTGTATGTCATTCAAATAATAAAAATTAAAAAAAAAAAAAAACTCTCCTATTTTAATTTTCATTTTTGCTGGTCTGAATGGGATGCTGCTTTGAAAGGATCATAGCTCTCGCAGAGCATCCCGGTGGCAGCGTAGTTATAGAATAATGTATAGGTAATTGAATGCGCATGGGAAAAAGGTCCCAGGTGCTGCTCCCACCATTCACAACAGCAAAACCACCAGCCCAACAAAAGCCGGATGCCTGAAGCCAATCTGCACAGCCTGAGACTGCATGCGTTCTGTGGAAAAACATAACCTGGGGATGTTCTGAAGAGGTAAGGAATACCTGATATTGGCATCTCTCTTCTCTCTGTCGCCCACCACCTAAACTGCGTATTTCATCCATGTGAAATCTATGTAATGTCTCCTGAAAACGTTGCGCTTTTTGCTACAGTTGCTGATGAAGCAGCTCCTAGATGTCTATTATTTCTGATGTCTGGAATTTTCTTTCCGATGTGGATATAATCAGTCTTTCACTGGGTTCAAAAATGTTATAGGAGAAGCAAACGATAGTCATTTATAATGCTATTCAATGGCCTAGTTTTATTTTTTCTTTGCTAGTTCGTCTTGAAGCCTTTGTGAAAAGTTGCATGTTCACATTACTTCAAAAAAGCTGTATTCCCTTTTTTCCTACCAAGTTAAGTTCCTTTATGACTAAGTCAATGAATGAATATTTTTAGTTTTAAGTCCCACCACATAGTGAAAGAGTCTTCCTTTTATGTGTCTGTGAACTATCAAAATGATAATAAAGGTTCTCTTCATTCTGTATGTAATTTATTTTTCTCTCTTTTCATCAAAGAATTCATGCTGAATGTGCCAAGGTAGAAAAGTCCCAGGCATTATACTGTAAAAATTAAGAAGCCCGAGGTGCTATAGTTTATTTTTGCAGGCTTTTCATGTACTCTTTTAACCCCCTTCTGAAAGATAAGCCCCTACTCCAGACCTAGGAAGAGAGTCAAAGATGAAAAACTTGTGATAGAGGGTCTGAGATTATTCAGCTAGCAAAGCGATTCTGGCATCCTCCAGAGAGCTGGATAATACCTTGAAGCATAGATTAATAATATGTTTAACTAAGATCTGTTTGCTATAAGGATGATTTCCTAATTCTTAATTGCGGGACTAGTGCTCCAACCATAAGTTGTAAACAAATACATTGTTCTATACCTTGCCTGATAAAGCATAGATTATTAGCTTTAGCTTTGGTACATTGAATTGTCATACTTTAAATGCAGCTGCTTCGTGATAATATTTGTTTTCTTATTAAAGATAATTTTTGCTCAAAAATAAACACTACTGCTAAACTAAATCCCTAAAATAGATGCTTTTAATTTTTTCAATACAATTCCAATAACATCCAACTTAGATGAATCTTGTTTTACCTTTTACCAGAACAAAATGAAAATAATTTTCGGTATTAAAATTTCTCATAAATACAACATTAGCTAAACATAGAAAGTTAATGTGCCAAACTATTGACGGCATCCTTCTGTATTTGGATTACCATTCAGTAATCTGCAGTATTTTCCATAAAAGAAAATCATGGCTCCAGAAGGTGAGATTCATATTGTCTTAGTGTCAAAAAAACTGCTGGTGAAAGTGCAAAGGAAAATAAGATTATATTTTGTTGAATCCCAAATCCAATCATTTGTTTTGCTTGAGTGTACTTCAAAGACATTTTTATTTCTTTATGCTGCCTCTGTTTTCTGGCAGTCTGTTCCCCTCTAGTCCACCCAGTCCCAGACCGAGATTTTCTCTTACAGTTGTGAAATAACGTTCTTTGCCACTCACAAGCCAAAATTAATCCAGTTGATATTTTCATGGGCCACATATTTTAGTTGGAGCCCTTCTGCTTGAAAGGCAGACTGTTTAAACAGGAACCAATGCTGTCGTTTTATTTATGGCTTATTGTTTGTGAGTCAACAATTCAATTTAGGCCTACTATGAACAAATTTCCTTTGCTGGGCTAAACAGAGATAATGGGGCAAATTTGAGAATTTTCAGGGTTTTTAAAAAAAAATCATTTATAGCTGAAGTGTAGCCAAGCATAAATTTTCCAACATGCTATTCTCTTTAATAAACAATAATTCTAGCATAAAATTATTTGGTTAATATTGATCAAGTGAATAATTTGTAATATGTTTCACAAATAATAATAGTACTCTGGAAACAATAAATGCTCCAATATTAACTTTCTAGCTAATTGGCATTAGTTTTCCAGTGAATTGGAAGTTTACCTACGTAATATAGCAGTATGTGGCCTCTTTGATTACATTCTGTGCTATCTATTAAAACTAGCACACCACTTCTACACATTACTTTGGAATCTGGAGAACTGTTTAATAAGGTAACTTTGACTAAAGAGCCTTTAACATTTCTGGAGCCATCACTAACTGACCCCTATTCCATTTCAACAAGTATTTATTGAGCACCTCTTATATTCCAGGTGGAGTCCCTGGGTAGTGTAAATAGTAAGCCAATGTGCTGGGCTGCTAATGGAAAAGTTGGCTGTTTGAGTTCACCCAGAGGCACCCCAGGAGTCCTGGGTGGCACAGTGGTTAAGAGCTATGGTTGCTCACCAAAAGATTGGCAGTTTGAATCCACCAGCTGCTCCTTGGAAGCTCTATGGTACAGTTCTACTCTGTCCTATAAGGTCACTATGAGTCAGAATTGATTCGACAGCATCATGTTTCAGCTTAGAGGCATGTAGGAAGAAAGGGCTGGGATGTACTTCCGAAGAAACAGCCACTGAAAACCCTGTGAAGTACAGTTCTACACTGACACACACGGGGTTGCCATGAGTCAGAGCTGACTTGATGGAAACCTGTTTGGTTTTTTTTGGTACGGTCCCAGCCCAGTGAGGTGAGTGTACGAACCATATTTTAGAGACCAGAAACTGAGACTCTGAATGGAAAATAATTTGCTCAAAGTCAGGAGCACAGCCTAGGTTGGAAGCTGGTGCTATATTTCCAGGCCTTCCTTCCCCAGAGTTGCCGTGTAATATTCATAGCAATCCACCTTGTGGAAACTTGTTGAAAGGGTTTTTAGAAGATGAAATTTCAACCTTTTTCCAGACAAGAGAGTTTATTAAAACACAAGAACTATAATTTAAGAATGCCGTGTGGCATCAGTGACTTAATCCTCACCTGATTCACACCAGATGAGGTGACGGAAGTAGTTTAGAGTAGTTTGATTATTCATGGGTGCATCCAAGTATGGACATCCCTCAGTTGACTCATTTCATGGGGACCGGAAATTGTCCTCCCCAAAGACTAATAATTTGATTCATGGAAAACCAGTCACTGAAATTGTCTTTTTATAATTGTCTATAAAATGTTGTCCTTACTTATCTTTTATTAAAAAAAAAATCAAATAACTTCGTTTAGCAAAATCTTAGAGTCAGGTGTGTCTCATCCCACCTCATGCACTTTCATCGGCATAAGTAGTTTAACAAACTGTTGATAAATGTGCCTCTGTATTTTAAAATTTCTGCTCTTGAAACTCAGATTAACACACAGATAGTGTTAGAATTCTATTTCATAGGGAATTCCCAAATTGTTTATGCCAAATGAGTTTAAAAAGCTAGGTGAAAAAAATTTTTTTTGATAAATACAGAAAAATGAACATAGAAATTTCATGGGATTACTGCAATATGAGATAAAGGTATCACACTACTTTGCAAAAAAGTTTTGTTGTCATTTAATGATTCATTATGAGAACAACAGAATTAGTTTCAGTTGCTCAAAAAGTAAACCTCTGCAAAGTTTAGCCAGAAGCTTCCAAAAGTTTGAAATTGACAGATATTTCCACTTGGAGACTTGTTCCACCTTTTAAAAGTTGATTATGTTTGTCTGTAAAACCTAAGATTGACTTGGAGGGATGTGGTCCGTTAAATCCATCTTTACATCCAACCACAGGGCCTAGGAGAGTACCTGATAAATGGTAGGCACGGAGGGAATGTTTGCTAAACTGGATTGAAAGTGACTATTACTATTAAAATAAAGCTAGGGACACTGAACTCAGTGCTTCATTATGAAAGTCTGATGTTTAAGAAGTAAACTGAATCTTCAAAATCTGAAGAAGGAAAGGATATATATGTATATGTGTATATGTATACACATGTATACGCACTGTATTTTTACACAAATGATGCATGCCTTCTGCATTTCTTTGCCAGCTGCTCCCTCTCCCTTTCGAGGTATTTTTGTAACCACACTGTGCTACTTTTTTTTTTTTTACAGCAAAATGTAAGAAAAAAAATTGGCATAGCAGTGCTTGCGAAAATGCTTGCGAAAATGCCTCAACCAGGGAGGGAGTGGTTGGCAAAGAAATGCAGAACACGAGTGTTATTTGCGTAAAAATACAGTATACACATACATACACATACCAGATGCTGTTAAGTCAACTTCAACTCTTAGTGACCCCATGTGTGTCAGAATAGAATTGTGCTGCATAGGGTTTTCAATGACTGAGTTTTGGAAAGTAGATAATCCAGCCTTTCTTTCAAGATGCCTCTGGGTGGACTAGTACCTCCAACCTCGAACTTTCCATCAGTAGGTAGTAAAGCAAACCAACCATTTATACCACCCAAGGACTTCTATATATGTATCTCATGTGGTAATTGCAATTATTCCCATATGAACTTCTGTACAAAGTCAAAATGTTTTTGAAAATGGTCAAATTTTCTCCTTTACATTAACTTTAAATCTATGCCCATCAATTTCCGTCTACCTGAATTGTTAGTCACTAGTTGGCCACTTTTATTACTTAGCAACAGTTAAGCTAGTTTTCAGAACTGATTATAATGCTTTCTCAGAATTATCAGATTGGTTTATATTTGTTTAAAGACAAAAAATTCACGATACTCATTTGAAATAAATTAAAAAGCAACTAAAGGGCTTTGGGTAGAATCAGGGAAGTTTTAAGAGTATTTGCAGGAAAATAAGAAATTAGGATTGTAATTCTAACAGCCAGTTAAAGTACTTTGCAGCAGAGAAAATTTAAGTGTATAATAAATGAGACTTACTGAGAGCTTCTACCCTAAGAGATGCTAGGCAGGATAGAAGAATCAAGTTTGACCAACATTCCTTCTCATCATATAAATACTTGAGAATTCATTAACCATTTGAGTCCTGCTTGATGGTGATTAAACCCTTAGGCAGATGTGAATCAACTTCACTATGTGGAAACATTGAGGAAAACATTTATGAAAAATATGATCCAATTTCTGAAAATACGGGCCAATTAAAGAGTGAGATTTAATTTAGGGATTTTACTCTGTCTGCATGATGTATGTATTAATGAAGATTTCTCGCCCCTCGTTCTTCATTTTTGTGAGGAAAAGGAGATTTTTACTTATTGACATATTACTGAAGAATCTAGCTTTTCTCGAAAATTACACATTTTTTTTGCATAAATGTGCCTAATTACCTGAATTCAGTTTTGATTAGCAGTGTTAATTGATGCAGCTGTGGATGGTATCTGTTTACCTAAATTACCATGTGCAAACAGCAATATGTCTGGAAGTGAATATGCTAAACTGAAAATACTAATTAGCTGAGACAGATTGTTATTCAAGTCACATCTCGGAGCTTTCTAATGAAAGCCTGGATGTGTCAGGGCTTTATGATATTCAGACAGAAATGTCTATATTACATATGATTTCTAAATTTAATTCATAAGAACAGATGGGATGTCATCCAGGGTTCTCCTGCCTTATTCCAGTATTAATGTGAATATTTTACTCAACTGGAGATGCATTCATATGTTTTTTTGTAAGACACTTGTCGTGTGCTTTGACAATGTGTCAGCCCTGTACATCCAGACTCAACTACTTCCTGACCAATGTATTTGCAGCTTCTACCCACTTACTGTCCCAAAGAAGAGAAATAAACCATCTTGCAGGCTTAATCACGTCAGCAGGTTCATTTAATCAAATCCAATAGCAGAAAAGTTAGTTAAACAGAGAGCTTATCCTGTGTAGTATTTTGTGGGTGTTCTCTTTTTGCATCCCAAGTAAATAGTAATAATAATAAAGTTGGATCCCAGGAGTCATCTAAGAATCAGTGAACAATTCACATTGCCTTCATGTTGTCTTGCAGCTTTAAATATTTTAAAATGGGTAGCAAATCAGTGCTTGTTTTCAAGTGGCTGGTTTTATAGTGTTACAGCCTTTTCTGTGTCTTTGGTTTCCATTACCTTTGTCCTAAAGCATAAACTGCTTTTCTTAAGGTTTTTCTCCAAAGGAAGCATTAATCTTTTACCATCTGCTGTGGTACTCAGCTCTCATTAATGGCTTTGTAACTTATAGGTATCCAAAGATTACGGTACAAATCCTGAGCAGCACATAGTGAGGAAATAATGGACCCATCTTCCTTTTCCCAGTAGGCTGAATAACTGCCTTTAATGCATAATAAGTCTCCTCATCCCCAAGGCTGTGAAAAAATAAGGCCTCTTGACTCAACCTTAAGAGCTTAAGATCCCTTATTAGATATTTTAAGATGCTGTGAGCAGAATGGGGATAATTTTCATGATGCAAATTTGAGCATAATTATAGTTTGGCATATTTCATTTAGGTTTAAGTGAGAATTGTAATTACCAAAAATTGAATTATTTCAATTATGCTCATTTCTACCCCCAAAGTTTTGTATAATTTGGGTTCTCTATGACAGGTTTAGAACCTACATAAATACAATGGAATCCAATACTAAAAATAAGAAATATGTGAAAATGACTCTGCTCTAGTTTCATTTTCGCTACCAAATATTAAAGTACTGTTATCTGGCCCAGGAACATGTAAAGAGCATGAAATAGCTTAAATCAAAGTAGGGAAAAAGGACATTATAACAGCTTGGCCCATTTGTGTTGCATTTTCTATATCAATACCAATTGTAACAGATATTGCTGTTTTTGGTTTAATAGATGAAGGGAACCGTAGAATTTTTTAAATAAAAAGCATGTGTAGTATAGTTATGATTAGTCTACAGTATGCTTTGAAAACTCATCTGCAGAATTGTCTTGCCTTCGATAACCATCTCAGCATTAATCCTCCAAAGATGCTTAATACAAAATGCCTTTGTACTTAAGAGATAAAAACTTGGA
The DNA here is from genome assembly GCF_030014295.1 of Loxodonta africana. NCBI lineage: Eukaryota > Metazoa > Chordata > Mammalia > Proboscidea > Elephantidae > Loxodonta > Loxodonta africana. The sequence continues at coordinate 33,908,177 of NC_087345.1, read as the reverse complement.
AGGTTTATTTCCCAATGACTAAAGGTAGCTTGTTGAATGTTCTGTGAACTGTCCAAGACAGTTCATTGTCATGGAACAAAAGTGTGTGTGTATATGTGTACGTGTACATCCATAAAATCGCCCAAACCACGAGTTGAATTTAGATCATATAGTTGACCAACCAGTCAACCAGTTTGAAAGTTGTGTGTGTTTAGTTTTTGTGCTGCTGGGTTCACTCAGAGAACTGCTGAGTAAACTTAAGTCTGTTTTTAAAGCATAACAACAAAGGAAAAAAATCTTCCCTAAAGTGTAAACCTGTCTATAAAGCAATGCTTGGGACACTCTTGGCTTTTCATGAAATTTCCTAAATATTTTAGTTAAAAAAAAATTTTTTTGTAGGGGGGTCTCCATGTGTAGATGTGAACTTGTTATGTATCAGAAGTTTTTCTATTATCCTTGTTGACACATGTGAGCATTTCTATGTGATAACCTTAAAATGAGAAAATGGGTCAGTGAAGTCAAATGAGAAATGAAGCTATGGGGTTTTATCAGCCATTCTGACGAATTGTCTTTAGGCAAATTACTTAACCTCAGTGTGCAAATTAGTTAAATTTAAGAATAAATACAGCAATCTTTCTGACTTATTAAGGATTTATCATTTGTGCCTGAGGTTCAATAGATCTGTAAATGAAGTGTATGAATATCTCCTTTGAACTCTAATTGGCGTGTGGGGGAAGCAGGTCTGACTGAGTTAAAGGCTGAAGGACTTAATCCTTTGAAGACGTTTTGATTTAGTTTTATTACTTCTAAGTACTGCTAATGTAGCTAAGATTCCTTTGACTCTTTGACTGCTTCGTGCATATTGCCTTCTTTTCCAAACGATAGATTGTAGGCCCCCTGAGGGAACTCTCTTTCTCTCATAAACCCTTTCCTCTGCCTTCACACAGCATCATCACATGAGAAATAGTTTGCTCATAGTAGGTTCACTCAGGATGCTCCTTGAGTGACCAGCGGGTACCAGTGAATAAGAACTATGGATAGTAACCCTGCTGATAACTCAGTGACTTGTATCTGAAGACAGTTGGAAAATTTTAAAGCTCCTGAATATCTTGAAAAATTAACATAGTTTTGATCAGTTTCTATTATGGCAGAGGAACCCTAAAATTTCATCAAGGATGGCATTAATTTGATCTTGCTCCCTGAAAACCATCATATATGCTACATTTGAATTAATGCAAATTTCAACTGCATAGGACTTGAATTGGTAAACAAAGCATTATAGTCAGGCAGGGCTAAATTGGGATTTTGCCTCTGTCATTTGCTAGTAGTGTAACCTTGGGACATTTTCTGAATTTCTCTTTGGGCCTTGGTCTACCTACTTGCAGTAACATTAAGATAAAGAAATTCTGTAATATATATAAGTACCTTAACAGGAAGCCTAGCATCAAGTTAACTCTCAGTAAATAATAGGTATGATTACTGTATTAAACACGGTAGCTCTGTATTAAAAACCAGCATCAGAGACGATTAGAGAAATTCTTTAAGCGTGGCATTCATAAACTCAAACTTTCAGGCATTACAGAGATTCAAATATCCCGCCAGTGTACATACAAGCCCATTTTGTCTGGGGTGTATACGTGTGTGTGTGTGTGTGTACATGCATGTATACATACACATATCACTTACTTCAGAACAGAATTAAATGCCTGGCTCCTTGAAAACATATGGTGCATGAACTTGTGGCTTCCTTCTCTCCTAATAATAATTTCTTACAGCTATATAACACTTCATGGCTCACAAATAATTCTGTATACAGTATCATATTTGATTTTCACAGCAACAAGGCAGGACAAGTGACATTATATTCTTTATAAATGAGATAAGCAGAGATGTTAGTGGCTTACCTAATACCTCCCACTGCAGTGAAGGTCAGGGAAAAATCGAAGGTAGGAGAATACACACATGGAGTCCTTTTTTGGGCTGTTTTGACAAAAGAAGTTATAATGCTCTTTCTGTGTGGAATACTGGTGAACAAAATAATGTCCTAAATGAATGTTACTGCATTTACGTATAGAGTCCAGGAATGAGTATGTTATGAGATTCAGGACATCATGCAGGTTTTGATAGGCAGAATGGGATTAGTTTCTCCTCAACAAACATTTATTAAGATATCCTGGCTCATTGCATTGCTCACAATCGTTAAATATTAGCATTTCCACTGTTACTTCTAGGGCTTGGATGGGAATGGGGTTGGCTAAATTTGGAAAAGCTGGGGCCAGGAACTCAGATCTCCTTCAAGTCCAGACAAAGGCTCAGCAGTCTAAACGTGAGAGCATGTCCAGGGTTGTTTTAAGATATTAGCACGTGGTGCTATAGTCCAGAAAAAATCCATCCTTTGTTCATATAAGCAGATAGTCACAGGAGAGGGAAATGGCCCAAGGAAGCCATTTCATCCATTTTTATTTGCTTTGTGGAATAAATACTTCACCGATTCAAAAAATATCTTACAAATACCTTCAATTTGTAAGGTATTATGAAAGGCACGGTAGAGATACAGAAAATACCCGATTCCTGAAATATTCTAAAAAAGTTGTCCTGTCATTATATGCCTATTATTATGACAATGATATGTCTGAAGCAACAGATCCTTTCTCCTTTGTTTCTAAGGAGGTAGTAGAGTACAAATGTGAGCTTTGAAGGCAAGTTGCCTGAGTTTAGATCCTTGGTTCTCCACTAATGAGAGATGGGGAATATTATTTGTGTCCTCAGCTCCCTAATCTGTGAAATTGGGTTGATTGTAATAAGATTGATATGGGGGTTAACAATACCAAAAATGCTTTCTGTAGAGTGCGGTGTCTAGGTTCTAGCCACGGCCTTTGTTCTATACAAGCAGCCTGATGAACAGTTCCCTGGAGATCACTGTTAATTTAGGAAGCTACAACATCTGTGCAATTTAAATAGGACCAGAGCCCAAGTCCAAATACACAGAACATGACTTCCTATTCAGTGTGATTGAATAGGACAACATCCATTGCTGGGCTTTGATTCATGAACTACACGGGCCTAATTGTACTGGGTCGTTACCTTTTCAGATAACACGCATGGTAGAGTCTTGGTATATTTGGACTTGCTCAGGGTTCTTATGTCCAGAAAGTCCAAATTAGATTTTTGTCATCAGCTTGTCAAGCTTGTCTTAAGCCCACTTAATGAGGTCTGCCGTGGAATGTCTTTTATGTTCTGGGGCCTTTATGTTTAGCCTCAGCTACTCTCAACTGAGGCTAAGAAGTTAATGAAGTTACTACAGTGCTCGCCTTGTCTGCTGCTTTGGAAAACATACCTCGTATGTGTTTGGGTATTTAAATTCTGTTTTCTAGCTTTTAGGGTTTATATCCTGGTGGTGCATTCAAGTGCTATGGAAATAAGACCAGATGGATGAGACAACCAGCCATTCAGGAAATTACATACACATTACATCTTAGAAAACCAGTATACATATGTCTATCTGCATGTGTTCATATGCTGACTTATTTTTGTTGCATCCAAATGGTTGGGATTTCAGTGAAACAGTTACCTAGAATGTCAGCATGAGAATTCCATTCAGGGGAAAAGCATGGCCTGTGCTGAGCCATTTTGTCATGCACGGCTGGATTTGGGGACAGAGTAAAGCTACTCTGCATTTCCCTACCTACCTTTAGTTTTCTTCAAAGTACCCATCACTATGGGGCATTATATTATACATTTGTTTATTGTCTATCATCCCCTTAGAATGTAAACTTCACAAGGACAGCAAATATTCTGTATTGGTAATACCGTAGTGCTTGGCACATAGCAAGCAGTCAATATTTGATGAATAAATGAATTAGCTACCAGTGAGATAATGAAATGGTGTTTAATTCCCCCCATGCTGAAGTCAGCATAACAAGGATACTTTCTTTTGTCTCTTAAGCAAGCAGATGATTGTCAGTACTGACAGGATGATCACAACCCCGAGGGTCAGCACTACATAAATTAGTTTACAACGTGCCAACTTCTGTTCTAAATACTTTACATGTTTTAACTCAATTCTCACATATCCCCTTTGATTTGGGGGCTATTATTATTTTTACTTTATGGATGGGGAAACTGAAGCACAGATACTATGTAGCAGAGCCAAGAAGCAAACCCACCAGCCTGCTTGTCAACATCTCATGTGTTATTAAAATGTGGCTTCTGGCATTTGAAAATAAGTTATTTCAGGAATTTATCCACTCTTGCAATTACAAGAAATCATCACATAACCATGATCTGTTAGTTCTGGCCTGTTCTTAAATATGCTATTCAGTTCAACTCAGTGGTGTAAGAAGAATTATTCCCATTTTACACTAAGAAGTAGAAATCTATAGCGGTAATCATTTTCTATTTTGTATTGCTCTCTTCATTGATTTGTCTGCCTACTTGCCCTTCTATGGAAGAGGGAAAGGGAGAGAAGGCTAGATGATAAATGCTGTAAACGAATATCCTAGGTTTCTGTGCTGGTTAAAATATTGCATTAAGAAGCCCAAATGGGAAAATTGGTATTGGGGGTTTTACCTGGGCTTTAGAAAAAGCCAAAATGACTTACTTGTGATTGTTCTTACACAAATGGTGATAGAATAATCAAATGTAGATTTGAAATTAAAACATATTATAGAACTTTTAGCAGTAAACATGCCTGCCCAATTAGGTTGACTAGGCTGATACTGTATACCTCAGCTTGTGTACCTCAGCGTGAGCCCCATATGATGGTGGAGGACTTGTCCAAGATGAGTGCTGGAAGAAGGGGGGAAGCCAAAATAGAATTATAAATCCCCTACAAGTTGGGGAATATAGCTTCCAGATACACAGGGAGTCAGAAAGTAGACTGTATATAGAAGGTAATGGCTGATATGTCTTTGGAAGATTGGCACAATTCTCAGGGATACATTTGTGTATTGGAGGACATGATTTTCTGTAGCCAGAGGGACCATATCTTCTACTAGAATTGGGATTATGTTTAGTATTTGTGCATTTCCCTCAAATCTTTACTATTTTCCATCCACACAACAACATTACTTTACTGTTTCACTTCCCTGCCATCTCCTCTAGTAAGTCCAAATGCCCAAATCAATCTTCTCACATCCCTTCCTCCCCTTAATTAACCCTTGAAATCCCATTCAAAAAAGAAATAGCTTTATTTTGGGTTTACATAACCCTATTTTATCCATTTATATAATATGTGTTTACATGCTGTACAACCTTGATACTACCTAATATAGTGGGATATCGACTCCTGCCCCCACTACTTCAAAAGTTTGTTATGAAATTGCTTAGCAATACTAAACATATGGTAACAAACCCCTATAAATGTCATCTATTATTAGGAATAGAATTATGGTGATCTGTAAATATCTTCACATACATTGGAGAAAGTAAAAAAGAAAAACACTAATATGTATGTTTTCTTGGCAAATGCGCTACTTACTGAGGACACATTTACGATAAGCATGGTTTTTCCTACACAGGGTCAGATAAATAAAATCATATGTTTATATTAAATTATATTCTGGGCCTTGTCATTAAAATCTCTCTAGTCTGCTTTCTCATGCCTTTCCTTTCATATAGCATGAAATCAACTAGTCTTCATCTGACAATCACCACTACCGTGATAACCATATCTCCAAACAATCACTAGTATTTACTGAGTATAGTTTATAAGGCGTATTCTTGTTTGTTTGCTTCTTTCTACAACCCTCTGTGGCTGACATTGTAGATACAGAAGAAACACATCATGGAGCTAGTAAGGGGCAGATCTAAGATTCAGAGTCTGATTCTTCCATTGTACATCAAAATGACAACTGAGAAATTTGCAGAATTATTACTGCTGTAGGGAATTTTTTTTTTTAATCTGCAGGTGCATCCCACCTCCAGAGAACAAATTTTGGAAAAAGCATTAAAAAAAATTTTTTTTTTTTTTACTAGTTATTGAGCCTGACCTTAAGGTATGTGAATATTCTCTCCTGTGTCTCTTCTTCTGTCCTCTTCAGTTAGTGTCTTTGGAAAGGGCTCTCAGACATTGGCTTTCGGCCTGATCCCAAGCTCTTCTAGCAGGCAAAAATGTAAGCATAGGGCTAGAAAGGAATATTTTCTTTTCAGCAGGATTGCAAAATGATGAGGTCAGAAAAGAGGCAGGTCGTGGCATTTGATGAGGACAAAATCCTAAGGATGAACAAGTTCGTTCTGAGGATGAACAAGTTCTACTGAATGTTTCTAATCTTGCAGCATTACCTATGACTCCACATAAATATGTCGAAGAGTATTAGGGCTGAAGAAGAGATAGATGGGGCATGTTTTTTACAAATTACTTACATCATTGAGTGGGATGAGAAATGAGAATGTATCAGTGTCTTATTTAAACAAGAGTTCACCAAGTGACATAAACGTTCCAGATAAAAGGCAAGATTTATCTCTGGTGCAATGCTAGGTGCTTAGTCATCACAGACATGAGAGGAAGTAGGGAGTATAAGAGGATGATTTAAGTAGAACTGAAGGAGAGGTACCTCAATCATTATTGTCAACTAACCCTTGTTGTTTTTTACCATATCTCCCACATGTGGATGCCGTCTTCATGTTTGAAGGGCTTGTATCAGAGGTAGATGACATAGCTATTTTTGTTGCCTCTTAATTTCCCAAAACAAAACAAAAAACAAACCTGATGCCGTTTAGTCGATTCCAACTCATAGCAACCCTATAGGACAGAGTAGAACTGCCCCATTAGGGTTTCCAAGGATCGCCTGGTAGATTTGAACTACCAACCGTTTGGTTAGCAGCCAAACTCTTAACCACTACACCAACAGGATTTCCCTTAATTTCTTAGCCCGTAGAATATTTGAAAAATACTAATTTTTTGTTGTTGTTGATGTTGTGAAGAGGAGATTTAATATTTCACATTTATGCTTTTCATCAAGGAAATATTGGTGTCAGAGTAAATTTTTGTCACTTTGGCTATATTTGTGGAGGTGGAAGGCAAGGTGGAAAAAAAAAACACACACACACACATTTCGACCACATATAAAACAAATGAAGAAAAATCTACCAACTGAATTTAAAAAACAACCAATGGAGGACCACTTCAAAAGATTTATTTTATTCCTTGCAATAGAGGCTTTGTCAAGCTCTAACAGATTATAAGGTCTGAAAGCAGATACTTTGGGAACAAGAACAACAAAGAGAAGATTTTAGAGTTTGGAGGAATACGTCTGCTCTTTCCTTACTAAGTCTAGATGGGTTTAAACTCTGGAAACGACTATAGAACAAATAAGTCTGCGCATCATTGGAATTCAAATGATGCCCTGTAAGAACTCAAAATATCCTCAAGGGAACAAATTGGTAGAGCCTTAAATCCATTATGGATTGCCGAAGAGAACAAGTTTTACCCTACCCTATTTATGACCGGCAAAGCGTTGAGAATACCTTTAGTATACATATGTATTTATTTGATTTGTGAAACGGGCCCTTTCTCTTCATAGCCTGAGGAGCCATTCACAGAAGGCATGCGACAATCAAAATATTTTCAGATCCTGGAAGACAAAGGAACGTTAGTTAGCTTTTGGTTTATTTACTGGGGTGTGTCTTTCTAAATATTTGCTTTTTTAAACTGGCCCCAAAGGACAATAAGAACCTTACCTGTGTCTCTGTTAGGCCTGACTGGTTAAGAGAGATGAGGATTAAGGGTCGTTTGCCAGGATTATCTTGCTGATGGTGTCTGTCTCGGGATGCTTGCTCAACGAGGTGTTGAAATGGTAAACAACACCAATACTCCGTTCCACGCAAGGCAGCCTTACCCTTCTCAGCAACATGCCTACCGCAAATGTGACCTAAGTAGGTAGCATATTTCAGGCATATATATGAAGCTTTTAATTATTTTTTCCACCTGTCCCAATCTCATTACTATGTGTCAGCCTTGTGCTAGGTTATCAATGAGGCAATATAAACATTCAAGTGATCAGTGGATACATTTGGATGGAAATGGAAACCATGCCTTAGAGGCAGGTGTTAGATAATAAAGGTTAGGTTCAAGTGCTGTGCTCCACAGGAAGCGAGCCAAGTGACGTAAACCAAGTTTGATTTTTAAGTCTCCATACCCAAAAAACTCAGTGCCCTCGAGTCGATTCCAGAATTCAATATTTTGTAATGAATGTTTCTCATTCTGTCTTTCAAGAGGCCAAAACACCTGTGTATTAAGTAGTTAGCATCAATCAAAAATTTGAAGTTAAAAATAAATTGAGAAAATCAAAAGGCGCTATTGGCAAAGCACCCTTTCCTAATGTTCCAAAATGATGTAGTGCCAGCTATTAAAAATAACTAAATATTAAAAGGACCAAATAATGTACACAGTGTCCAGATATGGGGACGCATGGGTTTCCTTGGGGAATTTACCTGAATTAGATAATTTAAAGTGTAGTTGACAAATTCTTAATTCCTTTGGGTCACATAACAGATCCATGGGTATGCGTTGTTATAACGCTTAAATTTAAAACTTGTTCTTGCTCTATGAAATGAAATATTTCTGTAGGATCTTTATTGTCTTGACTTTATTATCTCCAGTGCAATCTCTACTACCATCTTCCTAACCTCATGCCACCTTGGATGCAGAACAAAGGATCATATAGTGTGGCATCACCCCTCAATAGATGTTGGGGGGGTATACAGTTATCCACATACATGCACATGTGGAGGTGGGACAGTATTAGGCTTACCACATCCTAAAATTCCGGGACTATGGAGTCTTCACTAAAGCCATTGAAGAAGATGATTATTTGGTGAATAGAGCTACCTTTATTGAACAATTATTATGTTCCAGGTAGTTTACATATATAATCTCAAATTGTCACAACCACCCAGGAAAGTGGACAACATCATCACTATTTTGTAGAAGAGAAAACTGAAACTCATTGTGCTTCACTTTTCCAAGGTTACCCAGGTCAGATTTTTAAACGAGGGCTGACTCCTAAGACCACATTCTGCCTATCATACCACAATATGCCATCTTAGAGAGGCCACACTAATTTCAAATATAAAAAGAAACGAATCAAGGTGTTCATGATCCATGGTTAAAATCTCTAAGCCCTGACCCGCTTTTCAACTGAGGACTACCCTTTGGTAACTGAATTACCAAGCATAGCATTTTTTATGCCCCCAACATATTAGGGAAAAATGGAAAGGTCATAAAGGGTAAAAAGTAAGAAAAAGAGAATGTTATATCTGTTTAGTGGTAGTGGCTCTTAGAAGAAGATACCTTCTTTTTTTTTCTGCTAATATTTTTTTCTGTTTAAAAGAGAATCGGGTGGGGTGGGATGGGATGAAGGGTAAATGGAAAATATCAGTGTGGTGATCATGAGCAAAACAGAGCAAAGGAGAGTTGGCTTGGCGTATCTGCCCATCTCCCTAGTCATTCCGCCTTTAGCTGAATGAGAATATCCTGTTTGGCTTCCAGGCTGGGGTTGTCATGTGAGAAGTATACGCTAATTTCATATTTTCTCACAACTTTCTTTTGGGGATAAGCATTTTGGTTTTCTGCTGTTTATTATTTCAAAGGCATCTATATGCTAATATGTTTTATGCTATTTATTTTCATGTTTGCCCCTTAGGCTATGCTTCAGATCACCCACCAGGGAGGATCAGCTCTCATGAAAACTTTCAAATTTGATTTTGAAAAATTATTCAGAAAAATTTAAGGCATGCTATCTCCTAATGTGAGAAAAAAATACGCTCTGGAGAATCATATAATTCACACAGAATGGACTGGGATAACATTTGGGTTCTCATACTACCAAAACCCTCTTGAGAAGGATAACCAGGTACACAATGCATTTAACATTGTGACATTGAAATGCTGGAAGAATAATTAAAGTAAAAATCTAACAGCAGGCTTTTAAAAATTACAAAATTACTTTGATCCAGAGAGGAGAAAGGAAAGCTATGTCCACTCTCCACAGTGTCCAAGGGTGTTAACTGCATCTATCACTATAAATACTGTATTTTAATTGTATGTCATCATTCCTTCATCGTATCATTTCTAGAAAATAATTCTAATGATATTAATTGCCTGAAGCTGAGTTTGTTCTCACAGAAAGGATCAAGTAAAATAGAAATTTCATATATAATAAGCTAACTTGATGTTTTCTTCCAGTGTTTATTACAGGAATTTTTTTTTTAATTGTAATTTGTTTTGAGAGCAGTTGCTATTAAACAAACAAAAAAAACAAGTTAATCAATTAACCTGCTTTAAAAATATTTTTTGAGATATCTCCTTTGGAAAGTAAGCAAGGCTTAAACACTGATTCCTTGACATGATGTATTCAAACTTCGATTACTGTGGAGAGTATTTTACACTTCTCTCTCGGCTGGGAATTGGACGGCTTTCATCCTTAAGCACTTCAGGAGTGCACAGAAAAGGCCCCATATCACCATCCTCTCTATTCTCTTCCCTACTCTGCGCTTAAGAAAAGCCAGGAAACAGAACCACTAGGGGATTCACGCTCAAGATTTAAGTTCATTTTGTGCGCCACCCTCCTCTTTACTTACCTCTCCCCCCTCTACCTTTCAGTAGCTGCACCTAATGTCTTTTCTATTATTTAAATGCTTTCTCCTTTACACCTCTAACAGCGACTTCATTCTGCAAGAAGTGCAGCCCAGCTGCTGGTATTTCTCCTCTTGGCTCGTTTGAAGAGCTCTTGAACTCCAAGATAGCTTTATCAGTAGCAGAGTTTCCTTTCAGGGCTGGAAGGAAGGTTCTCCTTCTGAAAGGTGACCCAACAAGCAAACTGGGCTCTCTTCCAGACAGAAGGAGATCAGAGTGAGCCTACAAAAGGCAGGTGAAGACAGCTACCTGGAGAACATGTGCTGGGACTACCAACCGGTGTTTCAACACTTGAAGTCATTCCCTCCCTATAAATGGGAACAGCCAAGGATGGGCCTCCATTTGCTAAATGTGTCAGAATAGTCATAAAGAGAATCAACAATCATACCAATGACCATCTTCATGAAGATGGCACAGCAGGCAACATTTCGCTCTGTTATATTTAAGTTTGCCATGAGCCATAGCCTACACAATGGCAACTAACAACAACAACATTAAAATAATGTATGTATTTTTCGGAAACCTGGCTCTTTTGTTTCACATCCTTTTGAAACAAAAGACCTGCAATAGTTTATGTGCTAACACTTTGCAACCCGTCGTTATTTTCTTTTTATTATACTTATTTGTCTCTGACAATAACTAAAGAGCTGCACATTTTCCCTTTTTGAAGTTGTTTGGAAAAGGATTCATTGAACTAACACATTCGAGCTCAATGCCACCTCGGCCAAGAAGAAACTTTCTCTTCTTTCCCCTCTCTGGACATAATTAAGAGATAAAGCAATTTATGTGCAGTTAGGCTCCGACATTTATTAAGTGCAGATGAACCATGCAGCCCACTTGAGGAGGCTCCTATGAATGTATTCTCTTCATGAACTAAGGTCCCTGAGGACAGGGTGGCTACTAGGGTGGCTACTGTCTGTAGACCTTCAGCAAATGTTTGGTGGGTCTGGCTCAGTTTATGCAAACAGTGAAATTTCATTTGGCGAAGCTCCAGGAATGCTGTCTGGGAAGATCAGCATTCCTGGGTCCTGTAATGCTCATAAGGCATGGTTAAAAGCAGACAACTTTGAAGTAATAGGGACAGGAATAGAACAAGCCTGAGCTTGAGTCTCAGCATCTCTGCCTACTAGCTTTCCATCCTAGACGAATCTCTTGCCCTCCCTGAGCCTCATTCTTCTCATGGGTGATAGTGGGGAAAAAATCACATTTACTTTATTTCAGGTGGCTGTGAGGATTAAACTAGATGATGTATTTGCATGGTGCCCATACATGGTAAGAGGTGCTGTGATAGTCCAGTGGTAGAATTCTCACCTTCCATGCAGGAGACCTGGGTTCAATTCCCAGCCAATGCACCTCCTGTCCAGCTAGCTACCCCCCAACTGTCGGGGTGGATTGTGTGTTGCTATGTTGTCAAACAGGTTTCAGCAGAGCTTTCAGGCTAAGATAGACTAGGAAGAAAGGCCTGGTGATATACTTTGGAAAAGAAAATTGGCCAATGAAAACCCTATGGATCACAGCAATCCAATCCTCAACTGATCATGAGGATGGCAGAGGACCAGGCAAGGTTTTGTTCTGTTATGCATTGGATTGCCATGATTTGGGAGCTGACTTGACAGCATCTAACGATGACACGCATAGTAAAAGCTCAAGTAATGGTCTCTACTTCCGTTATTATTATTTTACTAGCAAGAAGAATTTTAGGATTATCATTATTATTATTAATGATTATTTGAATGCTTCAAAATTATTTACCTCACAGAGAACTTAACAGTGGAAATCAAAAGATGAATACATTAGATGCTTTTTCTGCTAGCAATAACCAGGGCCTGTGAGTATAAAGATGTGGAACCTTGAGTTTTAAATGTGCTTCACTAGAGCGGTAAACATCATGGCAGAGTTTTAGTAAACACTTTTTTTCTTATGATAATGCACAGAGTGAAAAACAAAAACAAACAAACAAAAAACACCAATTTTTATTCCTGGTATCCAACCAATGTTAATGTCCATGTACAGAAAAAAAAAAAAAAATCAGTTAACAAACTAGATATTTGTACCCTTGCTCCCAAGAATCCAAATGTCTAGCAATGAACTGGATTTTTCAATTTTCTTTTTGGGTATCTGACATTAAAAAAAGCCATTTTGTGATTGGCTTCTAATGTTGCCAGCTGTGGTGGCCTTGTTGATTGCTGGGTGCAATTCGAAATGCCTGAGTCTCCTCAGGTGTGGAATTGCTCAGAACAAAGGCTTTTCACAGGGAAAGTCATCGTGCTGGTTGAAGAACCCTAGTGATCTATCAGGTCATCTTCTTAAGACCAGAGCATCATATGAAAGTATGCAGCCTGGTCTCAGAGTCATTAAAAAGTTTTAGCCTTCCTGCTAAGATGTCACTTTATGACTCAGGTACCTCTGACCTAAGCCATGGTCTTTTCCACTGCCTCATATGCATGAGGAAGTACAACAATGAAAAAAGAAGACAGAAGAAGAATTGATGCATTCAAATTGTGGTGTTGAAGAGTACTGAATATACTGTCAACTGCCAGAAAAGCAAAGAAATCAGTTTTAGAAGAACTACAACCAGAATTTCCTTAGAAGCGAGGATGATGAGATTTCAACTCACCTACTTTATACATCATCAGGAAAGATGAAATCACTAGAAAAGGACATCATGTTTGGTAAAGCATAGGATGGTGAAAATGAGGGAAACCCTCAATTAGTTGGATTGACGTAATAGCCATAATACCAACGATCATGAAGATGGCACCGGGAAACACTTCATTCTTTTATGCAAAAGGTCACCATGAGTCCTAGCTGACTCAACAACAACTAAGAACAACAACGGCCTTGCTGCTAAAAAAGAGAAGAGTAAATGGGCTTGTGCTTGCATCCAAAAACACATGGCTTCTCATGGAAAGAAAAGTCAGATATTACTTAAGCCTCTGCAAGGTTGGACAGGATAATGCCAGTCTATACTGAAAAATCAGCTTTGACTTGTAACTGGATGCCAAAAAAAAAATTAAGTAAAAATGGCCCACAAATGTATTTGCTAACAAGCGTTCTTATTGTATAAAAGTCACATTTAAAGTAAAAATACAAATCGTCTCTCTTTGTATCTGGAATGGCTCTAATGACAACAAACCCATTGCCGTTAAATTGATTCCGACTCATAGCGACCCTATAGGCCAGAACAGAGCGGCCTCATACGGTTTCCAAGGAGTGGCTGGTGGATTTGAACTCCCAGCCTTCTGGTTAGGAGCTGATCTCTTAACCGCTGTGCCACCAGGGCTCCCTAATGACAATAGAGCCTTCGTTAAGATAATATCTTGAAAGTATATTTATATGTTTTGCTTATTTTCCCCCATTCCTGTGGATTGCCCTCTTTCATGAAGGCATCTATCCCATAAAGGAATGGGGACAATAAATAAATGTCCGTACCCGAGTGTATTTTATAGTGTTTCATTTTAAACATTCACACTTGGATTAAAGTGCAACATCATTTATCTCTTGCAGGGCTTAGTGTGTAGTAGAGGCTAAATAAGTAACAATTAAAAGAAAATAACCTCACAAGAATTGTAGGGATACTTTCCTAGGTTTTGTTTCCATCTGTCAGTCTTCAGCGAAGTTGGTGTGATTTCTCACCAAATGGGAAAGATTTGAAACCGTTCACAGTCATAAGTAAGAGATCAAAATAAGAGAGATTTTCATTTATAAGATTGCCTTTCTCTTATCTCTTGGTCTTGCCTCCCAGACTGTCTGTCTGTCTCTAGAAAGCAAAGTCAATAAAGATGATTAGAGCTGGCATCTCACAAATGTACACCCTTAAACCATGAAGCAGTAATGCTGTGCAGGAAATATTTTTCTGACCTTTTCAAATTGCATCCAACTGTCTTGGGAATTTCTCAGTGACTAGAGGTAATAAGGTTCAATCCGTTTTACTGGCTGGCTTCAAATTTAGTTCTTCCAGAGCTCTAACTTATCTATTCTTTGCATTTTGGCCCTGGCTTCCACTCAGCCTGGAAATCCATGCATCTAATCTTTTTGCCCCTTCTCAGGTTTTGCTAAAGGATCACACTATGGAATCTACAACCATAACAACTCTCCACTTATTGCCCTCCCTTTCAATTACAAAATATTCGAACGGGAAGCTAAGTGGGTATGTTGTCTTTCGAGACGCTTTCCTTGAATCTGATTAGCTTTTAGATTTTATCTCCATCTTACTTGCCAGTTTTTACCTATGTGATTTATGCATCAGTAATCTTCATTATATAAAAGTTTTTTTCAACTTCACTATGCCAGGGGTGCTCTCTAGAATACTAAAGAGGCAAAAATATACACATTTTTTTGTGTTTTAAATTGATTTGGCTTTTTCTTCTGGATACACTCACCCAGTCAAGAAGGAAGTCGTCCAAGTGTGACGCGCTCAAAGGCAGTAGGGCGGCCCCGTTCTTCACCATGTTCCCGAAGGTGAACAGAAAACAGAGTTGGGGACACATTTCTTGACCTCATGGAGGTGTTGGATGTCAGAAAGCCTTGACAAGGAGTTAAAAGCTTGTCTTACTTTTCACATTTAGTGCATCTCCATGCTTAATGTGATTCTGGGCAGATAACCAGTGTTTCCTCATTTGTAGAACACACCAAACTCAGTGGCATACTGTGCTTTGTTGTTCCATCCATGGCCTTTGTACTGCCTTCTGCAGGTAAGATTAGAACCTTGTCTGGAAGCTCTTGTGGTCAGTTGAGCTCAGAACCTCCTTCTGCCATGGAAGTCATGTTCAGAGGCAAAGAGTCATCAGGAGGAGGAAGTCTTTTGGAAGTTGCTTTTTAAGAGTTTGTATTTAAAAAAAAAATTTATTTATTTATTTATTTTTTATTTGCCTGTACATTGATTGTCATGTTTGACCATCTTAAGATATTTGGGTTTATAAAAATGGTATCAGTTCAAGCAACCCTATTCAGAAAAGAGACTTCAGAGGAATAGACATTTTTTATTAGCAGGAGAGTATTTTTTTCTTAAAGAAACTGAGTGTACTTATGTCAATGTTCATCTTCACACTATAGCTTGATTTTCCAATTAGAAATTAGAAATATGGTTTGTGTGAAAGATAAATCAAAATATGTAAAATATGTTTAAGAATGATGAGTTTTTTTTTTAATTTTCTAATTTTGTTGTTTAAAATTCAATCCATCTCAATAGTAAAGTCACAGTCCTGATGTTGCCGCTTTGCAACCTGGGTATGGTTAGCTGGCATTTTGTGTAGTAGAAAGGAGGTATTTTGACAATTTTGTAAAATCAGATTTACCCGATATTCTTAAATGTAGCTTAGTGTTTTCATCACCAGGTGTGGAAGTGTGAAGGTTTTCAGGTGAGATAATTAAAGCATGTCTGCTTCTTAAATCGAGCTATTTTATTCCTGATAGGATGTTAATGTCAGGTGTGCGTATGTCTGCATGGGTGTATGCAGCCACGTGTGAGGGTGCACACAAACTTGAATTTGGGAAAGTAACAACTAAAGCCGAATGGATTTCAATTTATCCCTGAGGCTGTCACTCCTTAGTAAATTGGAAGTTTGTTTAAGCTCATGAACCCTTTCAGACAAGAGAATGGGTTAGCCAACTGGCTCTAATCATTACACTTTGAGTGCCTCCTCTTTCTTCTAAGAAAAATCATCGTCCTACCCTTCAGGACCCGGAGATACAACAAAATCAATGTTCAACCCTTCTTTTGCAAGTGTAAAGAGATTTGACTGGTGGAAGGAAGGAAGGAGCAGTGGCAGGATCCATTTGTGCTTGGGTTACTTTGCTTTGCTGGGTGATCTTTGAATTTCAGGGATGGTTGGGGAATTAATCAAGAGCTTTCAGACAGAGAGGCACAAAGGGAATGAGAAGCCTAATTAGCAGTGCTGTGAATGATAATAGCTGCTCCTTATTGAATAACTACTGTTTACCTGGGGTATCATAGATAATTCAAGTAGCCTCAGTTAATCTTCACAGGACCCCAGTGAGGGAGGTGCACCTATCCTTGATTTACAGGGGAAAAAAGTGAAGTTTTAGAGAAGTTATAAACTGAATTTGCTAGTAAGTGGCAAGGGCATGGTGTGAACTATTTTTACTTGGGAGGAAATAACTAATTTATTAGTTATACTCAATGAATTTTTTACTTTCCCCTTTCTCCTCTTCCTCCTCCTAACTTTATTTCTCCTTCTGTTTTTCTTCTCAAAGAGAAAGGAATGAGGCCAGGTTGTTCAGCCACTGTTCCACTGGATCTTCTTCCACAACACATCTATTCTTCCCTCCATCAGTAGAGTTGCTTTCAGTAGAACTACTTATTTAATTATTGTGAATGTGTAATAAGAGCCAAGAGTTCTGGCTGTTGGCTTACCAGTATATTATTATCTCATTATTTTTTATTACCTTAAAATAATAACACAGGTGGTAGAAGATGGTGATAATATGTTGTCATACAAGCACACAATCAACCCTGCCTAATCAATCTTTTGCCTGTGTCAATAATTTTCCAGGATTAAAGGGAGGGAAAGAATAGATTCACAAAAGCAGATATTCAAAGGTATGTTCTGGGGGATAACCCAGTAGAACCCATGTTTTATAAAAAAGTTAATGTGTTTCTCAATCAGAATATCTAAGAAATTGAGTTCCTTCAAATATACAACTAAGATCTTTTTCTTCCTTTATTTGCTTCACAATATTAATATGACAAAAATAAACATTCATGATTGCCAAAGCAGACTTGTTATTGTGGCATTAGCTCAATGGAGGAGTCGATGCATAGGGATTCAATTTCACTCATATCAGTGCCCCATATACTTCAATTTGTTTCTCAGGGAAGGGGCTTGGTTATTTATTCCAGGTAAACTGGGCTTCTTGTGTTGCCACAGCATCACTCAAGCTCCTGATTCCAAGGCCAGCAACCTAATGGGGCCTCATTTGTTCCTAGGCGTATCAGAAGACATAAAACTGATTCAAATCTAAGGAGATAGGTAGAAGCTCAAAAGCTCTGTCACCACGTTCATTGCATATATATCTCTTCTGAGAGTGAGTGTTCTGAAAACTTGGTTTCAGGGCTTTGAACTGGTTCATTCCGGTTTGAATCCCTGCTGAGGATTTGCATTTCCACCCCAGATATACTGAATCAGAATCTACATTTTCACAGGATCCCCAGGTGATTCTTATATATAATACATTTTGAGAACTACTGTTCTACTAGTGGTTCTCTAGATTGGTCCCTAACCAGCAGCATTAGCATAGCCTGGGAACTTGTTAGAAATGAAAATCCTCAGTGGGAACTGGAACCAAAACAAACTGGTTAGAAGCCCTGCTTGGTCTGCATCTCACTTGTAATGACTATCTCTCTTTAAAAATTTTCAAACAGGACAACACAGGAAAGGCAACATGGTTTTAGATGCAAATATGATTTCAAGGCCTCTCTTTTTAGTGGGTGTTTTTCTTCTCTGTCTCATGCTCATGTATCTTAGGTGGGTCTGGGGGTCTCTTCATGAATATACGTGTTATCCCAGGACAGAGTTCTTCCATAAAAGCCTTTGTGTTTTGCACAAGGCTTCTTTGATTCCCACTCTCATCCTTGTAGGAAATAAACTCAAAATAATAAAACAAACAAAAAAGAGTAAACTGTTCTGAAACTATCCACCACACACAGCTTGTTTTCCATGACTGCTGAAGGAAGGGAAGTGACAGCATCGGCTCTAAATCTGTACATTTAGTAGTGGGGCCCCTGCCTGTACATCTGTGATATACTGGTAATCTCCACTTACTGTCAAGGCTGCAGCAATATTTATTTTTCCTTAATTGGAACCCCACTGATTCCCTGTGGGACTTCCTCCCCTTGGCAAGGCAATATATCCATAAAGACTTTAGAGCACAGCCACCGTGGACTATTGTAATATTATAGCCAGAAATATCAACACTGGGATCAAAATTAAACCAACACCTAGGCTAATGGAATTTCTAGACTGCCTTTCAATATTATTAGGAACTCACCTTTTTTTTTTTTTTTTTTCCGGTGTTTATCTTCAGACTTAAAGCAATGTCAGCACAACCTCAAATTGAATAAGCTTTATCACGATATTTCCTCCTCTGTCTTCAGTCTTCATTTCATTACTTCAAGAAGTGAGGGGACTGACTGATAAAATTACAGACTGTCTACATAAGGGACAAGTCAACTAACACAAGAGGTTTTGGCAGTCTATTTAGACATGTTATTGTTTTATTGTATCTTTTCTTTCTAGGTGAATGAATATAAAATCGGCTTTATAAAAATGCCTGGAAAGTCTTTAATTGTATTAAAACTAAATTAATTAGAACGATATTAACAAATACATTTCCTTTATTTTAACTTTTGTGTCTGAACAGGATCCGTTACCTTAGATATCAGAGAGCGTCTTCCTTGTCTTCATTTATGGTGCAGCATTTGCATTTGCTTTTTCCTTGCGCTATTTTTATTTTCTCATTGGAGTTCATGAAAACTTAATCACTAACCCTCTAATTTTCCAGAAAAAAAAAAAAAAGTTGATTTATTGAACTGGCTGCAGAAAAAGAAGATCAATCTGACATTGTAGGTTAATAGTAGGGAACAAAACACATTCATAATTAGAAGAGAAAGGGACTTTCCTTGTTCATTCCAGTTTATAATAAAAAAGCCCCTCGCCGAAGTGCCTTAGAAAATAATGCATTCAGACTGAGTCGAATTACCGCCTAGCAGATTCTATTTATCTGTAGCTTAAAAAGCAGCTGCGTTTTTGTAAAAAGCAATGAATGTGGCAGTCCTACTTAAAGGTAGAAGAAAAAGGACACCCCTTGTTTTGTAATAAGGGGATTTTCAATTTAAAAGAGAGAGCGAGCCTGTTGTGTGAAGTACGGTTATTACATTCACTGTATTCTATCTCACCCACCAGGAGGCTAATAATGAAGGGGCCAGGGAAGGAGGCCAGTGCTATGAGGGTTATCTCACAGCCTCAGATGCTGGATAAGTCGAGGGAGGCAGAATCGCTTTTGGATGACATTCAGAAAGGCCAGAGTGATTATTTGGAAGAGAAAAGCCTGCCTATTCTTTCCAAGGTAAACAGTTCGTTTCATCTGTCAGCTGCATGTTTCATTATAAAATATGCTTATATAAAGAGATCCATAAAGTTTGCCTTTGAAAAAAATCATTTTAGGTGCGTGAATATCCCCCTGACCCTGCCCATCCAATGATGAATTATTCGAAATCTGCCTTAGACAAAGGATGCGCTCCGAGCCCCACCACACCTAAAGCCGCGCTTTGAAGGATCTGCCAAGCTCACTTTTAATCATGAGAAAGAAATTACCCACATGGAGTCAGCAGAAAATGAGAAAGTAGAGCTCGTGCTGCGAATAATTCCAGCAAGTGCCAAGGGGCTAGTTGAGGAATGGCTTCACGAGGTGAATATCTTTAGCTTGTAGTTAGGGTTTGGTTACCGTGTAATCATTTTCTCTTTTAGGAGCGATGACTATGCTAAAGTATGTTACCTAACTACAGAGTGCTCAAGGCATTTGTCAGGATGTGGACAGATTTAATATCAGTCTCGTCCTTGTTGTTATTTACTATGACTAATTTTACATTTGCAAATATGTAACAATCAATTTGAGTGGTGAGGCTCTCTCTGAGCCAGCGACTATTCATAGCTGTCTGTATTTGTGTGTATCCCTTGTGCGTGCACGTCCGGTAATTTCTGTCTCTGTGTATGTATGTGCCCTCGTTCTTGTCTCTCTGTTGTGAACCCAGGTTGGGAGGCTTGGCCAGCCAATGGGACCTCAGATGTGGGCTGAGACTTTCATTTGATTTTTGGACCAGGAAAAGGAGAATATATCATGTCATGATTAACGGTCAATCTAAATTTTCCATTCGTAGCAAAGGAGGAGGAGGGGGAGATGAGCCCAGAGACAAGATTAACCTTTTCCCTTTGGGAAGAGCATGATTCAAATTAAACATCACTTTCAGTGTGAAATGAGCTTGAAGGCCTCTCTCTTTTTTTTTTTTTTTCTTTGATGCCTGGTTTAACTCCTCCACGGCTGCTTTTTCAGCGAGTATCTCTTCCACCCCAGCTCTGTGCCTGTGTTATTCCCAGTAAGCCATAGTTCCTCTTCCTTTGTTTCATTTTTCTAAAGACCAAGTCCAAGAAAAGAATTTTTTTCTATTCCTAAAGCCTCGTTACTCACAAGAGAAGATTCTCCATAAAACATGTGACTTCTCTGTGTCCCAAACTAATTTCTCCTACAAAAATAAATAAATAAAAGCCGTTCTTTATTTAAGGATAATTTTGCCAGGGAGGAGGGAAAGAAAAAGCAAGAGACCCTTTGGAAAGGCATCTGTGAGTGCCCCGGCTCTGTGCCAGTTCCTCCTGGCCCAGTGAGCCACAGAGGAAGAACGGCAGCAAAGACCCCCAGGTTCTCTGTTGGGCCTCTAGTTTCCCACATCACTGAGTCACAGGATCGCCATGCCAACCTGCAGCAATTTGGGCTTCAAGCAAACGTGTGACTGGACACTTTGAAGCTACCGTTCAGTACTGGTCAAAAGGACTTCAGGCCCAAACTTGTAGAGAGAATCCGCTGTCCAAGACAATGCTAAACTGCTTTCCTGTTTCTACACAGCCTGGTACCACCCTTAAGCATCAGGAGGATTTGATGTGTGATTGATTCTCTTCCTGGAGTTTGGTGACTGTGGGGAAAAGGGAAACTATTGAAAAGATTAAGAAACAGGGTTATTTTTCCAATGTAATTTCGAAGAGAAAATGTTAGGGCTCTTATATTCCTTCCCTAAAGAAGGGAGAGGTGTGGGAGGGGAGGGGAGACAGCTGGGTGCAGCATGGTGAGGGAGGTGAGCCATTGAAGCTGAGGTCTGGTAGGAGGCGAGGCAGCTGGAGGTGGGGGTAGAGGTGGGGTTGGGGAGGTGGAAGGGAGAGGCAGATGAGCAGCTGTGTTTATTTTGATACATATCATTTAACCCTCACCTAAAAACAAGTTGGAGAGGTTTGGGAGTGTATTAATCTGGACCCAATTAGCGTGTCTTTCTCCTTCAAAAGTGCAACCTGAGATTAATGAATATAAACTAGAGTTTCAGATGCAGCGCTTAAATCATTTGCATGTTTCATGCATGATAATTGAATTTGTGTATGCACTTCCTTTCATTTAACTATTTCCAGTCTCCCTCTTGCAAGTCCCATAAACCAAGATTTCATTATAGTTTAGTAACCTTTGGAAACCCTGGTGGCGCAGTGGTTAAGAGCTATGGCTGCTAACCAAAAGGTTGGGAGTTCAAATCCACCAGGTGCTCATTGGAAACCCTATGGGGCAGTTCTACCCTGTCCTATAGGGTCTCTATGAGTCAGAATCCACTCGATCGCAATGGGTTTGGTTTTTTTGGTATTCCCTGGAGAAGGACATCATGCGTGGTAGAGGGTCCCCGAAAAAAGGAAGACACTCAATGAGATGGATTGACACAGTGGTTGCAACAATGGGCTCAAACATAACAATTGTGAGGATGGCACAGGACTGGGCAGTGTTGCGTTCCGTTGTACATAGGGTTGCTATGAGTTGGAACTGACCCCACAGCACCTAACAATAACAGGTTTTACTCCTAATGAGAAACTCAAGTTCCTGTTTCTTTAATTTGAATTTGAATACTACTTTTTTTTTTTTTTAAGGAGAGGGCAGTGGTTAATAGTGTGGGATACTGCTTCAAGAATTGGTAAATGTGTATCCCAAGTTTATTTTTGAAAAACTAGAAAAGCCAGGGAATTTATGACATTGAGTTTTCAGAGATCCTGGAGGATTAGGTTTTAGTGTGGCCAGTTATAAGCATATTAATAATACCAAGAGCTATGTAACTTTAATTCAGCATTAAGAATGTTCTTGGGCTCCAGGCCTGAGTTGTTTATGTTATTGAAGGATCTCAGTGCAGTATTGTTTCTGGCATAGATATTTGCTTCTGTAGATGGGGATGAGGGATGGAGTTAGGCTCTATGAAGGCAAGTACAGTGAGCAGTTAGCACTTGTCGTCCCTTAGTTTGCTGTAGGTTTTCTTTCTTTTGTGTTACTAATGTGCAGAAGGTTTAATGCTTACACAGTACAAGCAGGTGCTAAGGGTCCCCCCTCCGCTCTACCTGCCCCGAAATAAAAAGTTTAAAAGTTGGCAGTGGGAATGTAAGAAAGCTTCCTGGGTAAAAGTAAAGAGAAAGCAAGAGGCTTGAACGTTTCCCCTGGTTTCAGTGATTTGTCTGTCTCCTGTCTTTCCTTATGTGTTTCCAAGTTCAATGTCAAAGTGATGAGCTTTTTTCCAGGAATTCTCCCCAGTGTCCTTTGTTTTTGGTGAATTCAATGGTTGAGTGTTGCTGAGTGTCTACTGGTCTTGTTTCCTGATCCTTGTAGCTGAGAATGTCGTTGAAGGATAAAATCTTGCTAATTTGTGATGTCACAGTTTAAGTGTGCTTCCTGTCACTTATGTGTAGTTTAAAATGTTCCTCAATGTAGCATGAAATGATTGGTTAGTTTTGAAATGGTTGTGAAGTCGTGTGAAGAAAATAAGTTTTGCATCCGACCAAGATAAATTCACTCTAGTGCTTTATGGCTTTTTATTCCTATGTGATAGTAATAAA
This sequence comes from Loxodonta africana, assembly GCF_030014295.1. Taxonomy (NCBI): domain Eukaryota; kingdom Metazoa; phylum Chordata; class Mammalia; order Proboscidea; family Elephantidae; genus Loxodonta; species Loxodonta africana. Next base: position 33,884,921 of record NC_087345.1, on the reverse strand, counting down.
GTCTCATGTAGGGATGGAAGCCATGAAATACATTGTGAAAAATCATCAACTAAGAAGGGGCCATCAGTATAGAAAACGTTAGCGTGTGGAGCTGTAAATGTGATGGAGAAATGATTTAGTGCATATCTCGGCTACATGCTTGGTGTGTCTTTGAGTTTCTTTACTCTTAGGTTTTCACAGATAAGGAATCTAGGTCACAAGAGTTGATTCATCTTTGTAATCATTGACTGACATGCACATTTCTGTGTATCATACATTTTTCTCCGTTTTCTATTAATGAATATGTTCTAGGGAAACTATTCACTGTCCACCAGTCTGGTAGGCAGCATTCAGTCCTCCTATGCCTTCTTTCTCCAACTGGTGTTGTCTTTCTTGTGAAACAAAGAAGAAGTAGACAAATCAGAATTGCCCTCTTGGAATTGTGGTCCAGATTGTTCTACTCCCAAGCTCCAAAAAGGTATATGTTGGGTGGGCAAGATCCACAACTCCTCAGCTCCATAAATCCATTAAGGGTAGTTTTCCAATTAAGGATGTGGTATAGTAGAGAAACACCTGGGTATTGGAGGTAAGAAGGGCTGTAGAGTAGAATTGTGTTCTAATTTTGCTGCTGCTTAAATTATATGACCTGGGGCAAGCCATTTAAACTCTGTGAGCTTCTTCCTTTATCTTTCAAATGGGGTTAAGTAATACCTACTTTGCAGGGCTGTTATGTGGATTCAATGAGGTAATGTGTACAGTGCTTAACAAAGTATTTAGCTTGTATTAAAAAAAACAAACAAACATGAAATATTAGTTTTTCTCCTTTTCTCCCTCTCTTTCTTTCTCTCCCCTTCCTTCAGATGTTAGTTTAAAAATTCTTGGATCCAAGCAGCACCTTTGAGAGAGAAAAGACTTCATCAAGAATATTCCATGTGTGGCTTAAATGCCTAGGTTGGACCAGTAGTCTGTTTTATTTTTTTACTTGAACTGTTTTAATGTTTGCTCCTGACCTATGTTCATTTTAATGTTTTCTGTATATTTCATCTTTGCTTGAAGTGTGTCAACATTGACTACTGACCTATATTTGTTTTTACTGTTTTTCTGTATTTTTTTCAATGAAATTTCTAATAAAAATTATTTCTGTTATCTTTTGCCTCACCGTTTTCTATATACAATGCACTTTTAGCCAGTGAGCTGAAAATGTCTGGGTTGTCCCAGTAAGGTTAAAAAAACCAAAAAAAACCATTGCTGTCACGTAGATTCCGACGACGCAAGGTAAAGGATGCCTTTCCCTTAGAACCCGCCCAGCATTTCTCACCTGCATTTGCCTATCAATGTGCTTGGGGGAATTCATCAATTTAGTTGTAACTTTGATGCTAGTTTAACTTTTAAATATGTAGAAATTATATTTTGACTACCACTCAGATCTGTAGAAGATTTGTGATAAGGAAAGGACTTTGCAAATACACAAATGAGGAAACTTAGAAACACACTTAATCTGTAATTTTTTTAATCAAAAACACAGTGAAAATCCATGACAGCGCATTTCTATCTAAAGTTCTTTAATTAAAATTGAATTTGTCCTTTAAACCCCATGTTTACTTCTGTATCCCCAGTTCATGTGAATAAATAAATGGGAAAAGAAGGGGGAAGGAGGGAGAGAGATAGAGAAAGGAATGGGGAAGGGATGGAAATAAAGAAGTAAAAGGCCATATCACCATAAGAAAAACATTGTACGCTTAGGAAAATAGGGCAAACATATGTACACAGTTCAAGGTCTACTGAAAGAGTAAGGAGACGTTTAAGTCTGCAATAGAGTAAATGTTACTAGGCCATTCATGATAAAAATGTAATATGTGTGGCATAGACAAAAATTACTACTAAGAGAGTGGGGACAGCTCACTAGAATCAGGGACAGATCCATGTCAGGATATAGAACTTCAGCCAAATTTCCATAGGCGTGAGTCAAAGGATTTGAAAATTAATTTGTCAGGGAATTCCTGAAAGGTGAAAGTGAATGGTTCTTGGAAACTTATCCAATACACAAAGTATTCAAATTACCCTGCAGAACATATTTACTTCTAAATATCTTCACAAGTTCCATTAGTAGCAGATAATAGGTTTTAATGGACACACTTTAGATTAATTAATTACTGCCGCATCTCAGTGGGCTGCAATTAGCCATTACCCACGTGGGGTAGGATGAGTCGAAGCTGCCAGCATGCCTGCGGTTCCAAGGATGGCCATGCATTTGCCCAGTTTTACCCCTCCCTTCATTTTGCATGTCTATATTTAAACTCCAATATTTGCTGTAACTCTGAGGCTCAGCATCTCCCAACAACACTGAGTTACTGAATCTGTTCAGCAGGCACTGGCCTTTTCAGGCTTATTGGTTGGCAATAAATAATATCACTGCATATTCCTATATAAAGTACATATAAATGTCTTGTCCAGTGGAGCAGAATGTTGTAATAAAAAGTGACTTCACTCAATAAGTGAATGGGTAAATCTCTAACCTTAACAGTGGACTTGGCATAAGCAGGAGAGACAAGCATCAGAAAAGAGTCAGAATAGAGATATGGGGCAGAACAGGTTTTCTAACTTTGTTTCACTCCCATGTTCTCATCAGAGGTTTCACTAACATTATCTTAATCGATGAGTTTGAACAGCTTAAGAAAAACCACACGTACACTACATATTCAGATCCCCAAATGACACTACGAAACTGTGAGGCCTCCTAAGAAGGTTAAATAAAGCGTTCAGAACTTTCTTCTCATTGTTTGGATGGTACCAGGCACTCTGACTCAGTGGTACAAATATCAAAGCTTGACACTTTTAGTCACCAGTTGGGTCTTGCGTACATGCTGAGTTGAATTTGCACAGACGGGAATGGGCTCATGCCGGCCCATATACTCTCTCTTGCCTATCTTAATCACCAAAGTTACTCTCATCTGCACCTGCGGCAAGACTGAAGGAGCAGTTCAACCTGCAGCTCTGGATCAGAGAGGGTTCTACACTGGAGAGCAAAGTCCGAAACTTCGAGGCGCACCAAATAAGAGGGTCAAATAATCATGCCTTCTCACCATCTCGGCCATGAGCTTCATGTTTGCAATCGCTAAATCAATTCTCAGAATCAGACTTCCCAAGGGTATCTGCTTTAGAAACGGCTACCCCCAACCTGTTCTTATAGACTAGAATACCCTTGGATTTGAGACGCCGGTGGTCCAAAAGCAGAGTGGGATGGAATTTGGGAAAGTTTCTCATGATTCTACATGGCTTTTCTCAAGACCTTCCATAAAAGACACCCCTAGACATGTTAAATCCAGAGATGGGGCCATTGATGCCAGGCCTTTTTTGCCTCTCCTTTCACCTTTAGTACTTTTCAAGAAGAATGTAAAATCAGTTGGTCAGCTAATAATATTAGCCCTTCTGATTCATTCTTTTCTTCCATTAATTTTTCCTCTTTCATGTATTTAATTGAGGATTTGAAAAAAATTTTCTAGGCAAGAGGTAAAAAATATTCTGGGAGTATGTTTAGCATGAAAAAGCTGGGGATATGCAAGCAACTTATTGGCAGCCCAAAGTTAGGTTACACAACGAGGACTCAAATAATGTTGATGACTTACCAGCAAAACTAGTTGCCATTGAGTCGATTGTGGCTCAATGTGTCAGAGTATAGATTGTGCTCTGCAGGGTTTGCGATGGCTGATTTTTCAGAAGTAGATTCCCAGACCTTTCTTCCAAGATGCCTCTTGGTGGACTCAAATCTCCAGCCTTTCAGTTAGCAGCCAAGCCATATTAACCATTTACACCACTCAGGGACTCTACTGATGACTTAATTGTTTGCCGTTTAAGTTCAAAGTCCTTACAGTGATCCACAAGGCCCTCCCCCATCTCTGCAACCTCATTTCCTGCTGCTCTCCCCCTAGTACATTCCACTCCAAGCTCACTGACTTTGTAATATTCCAGAAATATGCCAAACTGGCTTCTGCTTCAGCATCTTTGCACTTGCTATTCCCTCTACCTGGGGTACTCTTCTTGTATATCCACGTGTCTCACTCTCTGAGTGCCCCAAGCCTCTGCTCAAAAGTCCCGTTATCAGTGAGGCCTGCCATGACAATCCTCTATAAACTAAGCCCCTTCCTCCTCAGGATTCCCTACCGCCCTACTCTGAGTCGTTTCTCTCTGTAGCGTTTTCATTATCTGATACGCTATATATTTTAACCTGTTTGTCTGTCTCTCCTCAGTAGAACATAAGCTTCAGGAGGACAGGGGGTGGATCTGTCTTTGTTCACTGCCTTATCCCTAAGGCCTAGAATTTCATTTGCACATAGTAGACACCCAAGTATTTGTTAACTTAATACAGATCTGGGAGCTTCTGGCATTTATGTGTCAAGATCTGATACATCATAACCACAAAGAATCTCTTGTACTTCCTCGCCACATGAATTAACCATTACCTTCTTGCAGAACATACAGCTTTCCTTTCCTGTGGTGTGCATCTTTATCTATTTTTATCCTGATTTCTATTTTTCTTAGGATAGATTTTTAGTAGTGGAATTATTGAATTGGAAGTTGTTGGGCATTTTTTTGTGGCTCTTCATATCTATTGCCAAATTGCTTTCCCCTGTACCAGTAGTCCACACTCCTCTAGTTGTTAGTTGCTGTCAAGTCAGTTCTAACTCATGGCAATCCCAAGAGTGCAGAGTAGAACTGCACTTCATAGGGTTTTCCAGGCTGTGACCTTTCAGAAGCAGATCACCAGGCCTTACTTCTGGGGCATCTCCGGGTGGGTCTGACTGCCGAAAATTCAATTGATAGTCCAGTACTTAATCCTTTGTGCTACCCAGGGACTCCGCACTCCTAGCAGAAAGTAAATAGTTCATCTTAAATTCTAGTTAGAAAATATTGGCTTGACTTTTTCATCATTATTATGTTGATCTCTGTGGAATTCACCAGATTCCCTTGCTATTTGGTTTATTTTGTTTTATTACTTCTGGAAGTGTCTGTCAAATTTTGGTATTTTCATTTACTTTGTCAACTTCAGCTGTAGATACCTAGAATGCAAGGAATTAGTTTAGAAATGGAAAAAACCTAGAAATTTCCCTATTCTACATGTGAGGAAACTGAGTTCCAAGATTACGCTTGTGATTACTGTCAAGGTTAGGAGGGAGGAACTCAGGACTTCTGCCTCCTGAGTTAGCATCTCCAGATATTTGAAAACTAAAACCTGTTGCTGTCCAGTAGATTCCGACTTATGGTGACACACCGCGTATGTCAGAGTAGAGCTGTGCTCCATAGGGTTTTCAATTGCTGGTTTTTCAGAAGTAGATTGCCAGGCCTTTCTTCCAAGGCACCTCTGGATGGATTCAAACCTCCAGCCTTTCAGTTAACAGCCAATCATATTAACCATTTGTGTCAACCAGGGACTCCATTTGAAAACTAGAAATCAGCTAAATTACTTATAGGCATTATATCTCTAAAGAAAATATAAGAGCCCAGGTAAGATAAACAAATGGCCCAAATTGACAGAACTCCAAAGGGAACTAACGAGAGAATTTAATAGCTGTTCACTATAATTGTATGAGGTGGATGTAGCATGAGAGTGTACCTATTTGTTTCAGCTGCACAAATTTATTTTAAATTCTGCAGCAGAAAGACGTGAGGCACACCTGAAAGGAACCAGACTTTGCACAAATAAAAAAGATTTTGTAAATTTTTTTTTCACTTTTAATACGTATTTCTTGGTTACAGTCTATTCCTCTCCAGATTACAGAAAGAACTTTTAGCTCTTCCCTCAGTGTCTTAGTCATCTACTGCTGCTATAACAGCAATACCACAAGTGGATGGCCTTAACACAGAGCAGTTTATTCTCTCACAGCCCGGTAGGCTAGCAGTCCAAATTTGGGGTGCCTCCAGGGGAAGCCTTTCTCTCTCTGTCGGCTCTGGAGGAAGGTCCTCGTCATCAGTCTTGCCTTGATCTGGGAGCATCTCAGCGCAGGAACCTCAGGTCCAAAGGACGTGCTCTGCTCCCAGCACTGCTTTCTTGGTGGTATAAGGTCCCCCTGTCTCTCTGCTCGCTTCTGTCTTTTCTATTTCAAAGATGCTATCTAATCTCGTAGACCTCATCAATATAACTGTCACTAATCCATTTTATTACATCGTAGTGATGCGATTTATAACACATAGGGAAATCACAGCAGAAGATAAAATGGTAGACAATCATGCAAGGGAATCATGACCTAGCCAAGTTCACAGATATTGTGGGGGGACACAATTCAATCCATGACACTCAGTTTTAGCAAATCCAAATATTTAAAAGCCAGCTGGGCTCCCAGCATCTGTCAGTAGTTACAGACTCTCAAGTCTAGAAAATAACCTTTCCTTACAAGGTTTATGGCCTCACTACCTCTCACTCTCATTTCCATGTTGTCTTCCTTTCCAAGATGCATAGGAAGTAAGAAAACAGTAATTCATTGAGAACGTGTTAGGAGCTATGCCCTTTATGTAACTATTTTGATTAATCTTCTCAACAGCCTCACCAGGAAGGCATTGTCCTCCTTTTTTTTTTTTTTTTTTAAGATTTGGAAATGGAGGTTCCAAAAGGTTGTGACACACTGGATCCATTTCACAGTATTCTTATCCTATGTCTGATGTCAGTCCTCAACCTCAAGTATGGCTCATACTAGACGTGCCAGCTATCAAGCTTTTGTTTCTGAGCGTCAAATCCACCTTCTATGCTTTGTACATGACAATACAATAATATTCCTTCGCTTTCTACTTGTCAGATGTTTAAGCTCAAAGGGCAAGTGCCCAACACCACCACTCCATGCCATATACCCTCCACCCCTTTCTTTATTGCCTCTAAGAGTTGAGCTTGCCCAGGAAAGGGAGGAATTGTGGCCCTCTCCCCCTCCACTTATTTCTGTCTGTTCTTGCCAGCCTTTTGCCATAATTCTTGTTAAAGGTCAGAAGGGTTCTGGGAGAGACAGGGCTGGCCCTATCAGGGCAAAGGCCCTCTGAGTACAGAGCACTAAGCTTCCTGCCTCCCATGAGGGGTCCCAAGTATTAAGGGGTCCCTGGATCTCTGCGGAGGTTTTCCAGATCTTGCCTACCACCTGGTGTAGAAAGTGCAGTTAAGGAAGGCCTGCATCATAGCTCTACTAGGGCATGTGACATCATGAATTAAAGAAATTTGAAGAGTCAATATTTCAAGGAGACTTACTCATTCTTTTGCAATCCATGGAAGCTTTTGATACAGAACACTGAGCACATTATCTGGTGAAGTCTGGTGAACAGGACAGTGGAACTCCAGTCAGGAGGTCCAACTCTGCCCCTGGCTAGACGTGTGGCCATAAAATATCACTTACTCTCTTGAAGCCCAGGTTTCTCATCTGTAATCTGTGAAAAATTTCCATCCTACCCATTTTGGGTTGATCTGAGGCTTGGCTCAAAACAGGGTATATCTTTAGAGTTGTTGTAAGGGTGAAATGAATTATTGCTTAAAATAGTATTTGGAACATACTAAATGTCATACGAGTGTAAGCTAACATAACATTATTATGATTATAATCTCTGTCTCTATTTTCTTACCTCCTACTTGCTCTGTATTCACTCTAATTTGCCTTATAACCCATGACTCATATCCGCAAGCAGCTCCGGCTGAGGTCACCGATAAATTCCACAAAGCTAAATCTAATGAACTATTTCAGTCTTCATTTAACTGACTTCTCCACAGCAATCTAAACTGTTGACCAGTCTCTTAAAAAAAAAAAAAAAAAAACTTTGTTTCTATGACACAACAATCTTTTATTTTTCCTTTTACCTCTCTGGCTACAGCTCCACTTCTTTTACAGGATTTTTCACTTCTGCCCAAATATTTAATATGAAGTTACTCAAGATTAGGGCCTGGGCATTTTCCTCTTCTCTTCCTAGGAAAACCCCTCTAGGCCTATGGCTTCAATAATTCTTCCCTGATCTCTTTTATGAGTTCTAAATCAGCACATCCAACTGTCTTCTAGACATCTCCGCTATGGTGTTTCAAAGATGTATCACTTGCAATATGTTCAAAACCAAGCTAGGAAACTTCTACTCTAAACCTGGGCTTCTTCCACAGCTTCTCATCTCAGCAGGTTATACTAGTTGTGTAAAGTAGAAATCTTGGAGTAATCCTTGATATGTTTCTTTTCCCATTTTCACTATAATCTAAGTTATCTTGATTTTTGTCTCTTACATATCTCTTAAGTCCATCCACTTCTCTCTGTCCTCACTGCCACTACAGGTTCAATATAGCCCAGACTACTCAATACTCTATAACATGGCGTTCCTACTCTGCTTTCTACCTTCCCTAGGGCTCCTGTCTCATAGTGCAGCCAGAGATCACTCTTTAAATTTAACTCTCATATGTCAACTTCCTCTCCTTCTCAAAACTCTTTAATAGTTTTCCAGTGTTGTTAGGGTAAAGGCCAGAGTCACCACTGTGACCAGCAAGATGCTATATGACCAGCCTTCTCTGTAACACCCTCCCTATTGTTCTGTGCTCTCTGTTTATCTTAGGCGTGCATCAGTTCCTCAAACATGTTTGCACCCTCCCACCTCTTTATACTCATGGCTCCCTCCCACTGGAAGGTTCTCCAAAACCCACCTCTCTATCTCCCTCTTCCCTGTTAAGGTCTATTCAATCTTCAGACTTTACTCTTCCTACACGCCACCTCCCCAGGTTTTCAGTCCAGGTCAGCTTTATCTATTACATGTTCCCATCAAAATGCACAATATTTTTTCAGGCATTTGACTAAGTTTGTAATAAATTTTTCATTTGTATGACTAATTAATGTCTCCCCAGCTATAAATTATGCTTCATCAAATCAGGAACTGTTTGTGATCTTGCCCCTATTTTTCTCCAGCACTTACCAGACCACCTGGCACATAGAAGGAACTCAACGTTTGTTGGATGAATGAATGATTTTTCCACCCTGCATTAAGTTATCAGAAGATTTCGTATTTCTTTTCTAAAGTCTCAAATCCCCTTTAAAGTTTGATCACACCACGTAATGATCCTAAGAAACAGATTTGAAGATTATAATTGAATATTTAGCTAACACATAGCAAGAATTCCGTTTCAGCAGATGTGGTCTTCACAAAAAAGGGAGATTAATTAAAGCAGAAGTTGAAAGAAGTTGTGTAAACATCCTCAGATAAAATATACAAGATTCTAACAGGAGCATAGCTGTAATTAATTAGAAATCTAAATTGCTTTTTTATATCAACAAAGTTGTAGGAAAATGAATCATTAAATAATTGCTATTGTGACATAGGCTTCATGCTATAGTTGAAGTACTTCACACAGCTGTAACCTCAAACTACCTTGAGTTTTGCCACATTCTTTAATTTTCTGATTGATTAAATGGATTATTTGACATTTTGGCAGAGCATAGAAATCGCTAAATAACAAAGACTTCTTTCATTCCTCATTATTTGCTCTCTTTGAGTTTAATGCAGGTTCTTTAGAAACAAAGGTATGATGTTTCCTTTTCTGTAATTTTATTTCAGTTTTGTATTTTCACTGATAATAGTAGCAGTGCCTACATAAAAATTTCACATTATTAACTCAGTTACCATTCCCTCTAATTAAAATAATGCAAAATAAGACATGAACTTCTTATCACATTTAGACTTTTATATTCCTGTCATTCATACAGAGGATGGCACATTTTTATAATCATGTCTTTGGAACAGAAAATTTAAAAAAAAAAGTATTGATGATGGAGAATTTCTTCAGTTTTAGCTGCCAACGTGCCCTTCAGGAAACTAGATAGTTCAAGGTGTCCAGTTAAATGATGGCTTGGACAGTGTTCACATTGACTAGACTGGCCAGGGGAAGGTGTTGTGGTTTCAAGCTCATTTTTTCTATCTATTCAATATGTGTAATGTTGTCTATTTGTATATTGTCCCTCATTTACAGACCTTTGTTTACTTCCTTTATCCAATCTTTGATTTGCTTAAAGTTCCTTAGGGTAGTCCCTCTAATCAGATTCTCATTCCTACTCAAGAAGAGAGTGTATTTGTTATGGGGCTGATTGACTAGAAAGGTGATCCCCAAGAAGCCTTCACTGAGTTCCTACTAAGTGATAGGAACTTCACTAGACATGAGAAATAGACACTTAAAACACACTGACTTCTCTTTAGCACAAGATACTCAGACTCAGCTGGGGAAAATAATCATGATGTAAGATAGGTAGATAGATAAATGGAAAGATAGATCAATTGATAAATAGATAATAGATGCCATCAAGTAGACTCCGACTCATAGCAACCTCATGTACAGCAAAACGAAACATTGCCCAGTCCTGTGTTATCCTTGTGACCACCGAAATGTTCAAGTTCATCATTGTGGCTAGTGTGCCAATTCATATCCCTGAGGGCCTCCCTCACCCTCATTGGCCGTCTACTTCACCAAACATAATGGCTTCCTCTTATGACTGATCCCTCCTTATGACATGGTCAAAGCAAGCAAGTCAGGAAATGTTCTGTTGTGATCCATAAGGTTTTCATTGGCTAATTTTCAGAAGTGGGCCCCTAGGCATGTTTTTTCCTAGTCTGTCTTAATCTGGAAGCTCCATTGAATTCTGTCCACCATGGGTGATCCTGCCGATATTTGAAATACTGGTAACTTAGCCTCCAGCATCACAGCAACATGCAAGCTACCACAGTATGACAAACTGACAGATCAGTGATGATAATGTACTGTAATAACTGCTATATTTGAAGATTCGTCCATCCTCTACCTAGACTTGGAAAGGAGGGAAGGCTTGTCAAGGAAAGGAGCATCTCAGCTGAAATTTGAAGGATAAGTCGGTGGAATCCCAGTGAAGAGGGGTGGAGGGGGAATGTAGAGTGTTCACAACGAAGAAGCAGCATATGTTAAAGCTTGGAAACATCATCAACCACAGCAAGATTCAAGATACGTAATCACTCAATAAGTCACAAGCTGAGGCTATAGAAAGGGTAGCTAAAAAAGAGATTTAAGTAGATACCTGAAAGGTGCGTCAAAAAAGGAGTCATATTTTATCTTGTATGCAATAGAGAACTACTTAACATTCAGAGAAAGGAAGGCTGTGATCAGCTTTGCTTTTCAGGAAAATCTCTCCAGCTCTAGGGTGTAAGGAAAAGATAAGATGGGGGCCGGAAGACCCATTTGGAGGCTGAGACAGTAATCCACAAGATAATTTATCAGGACCTGAACTATTGTGGTAGCAATGGAGATGGAGATGGAGATAACAGGGGATGGATGAGAAAGTTGTTAAGAAGGAATACTGGGTAAGAGTTTGCAACCAATGGACCACAGGCAGAGAAGGAATAGGCAGGGATGAGGGCAATGCTTAGGCTTCATTGGGGTCTTGCGTGGATGACATTCCAGAAGATAATGCATGCTTCCTGTTGCCTGGACAAATTCCTGGAACCCGGATCTTTTAAGAAGAAGAGAGCTATAGAATTTCTCAACTAGGTAAGAGATTAGAGATTATGGCCTTTTTCCTCCATAGGAAGTCTTCAGTTAGGTGGCCCTTTATGTCCTTATCCCCACCACCACCCCCCTTGGATTTCTGTCTGTTATGACACATATCAGACTGTGTTATAATTGTATCTTGACATAACCATTTTCCCCACCAGACTGTGAACACCTTCAGAGCAGTGATTTTGTCTTAGGAATCATTTCCCAGACGTTCACAAACTTAGCAAAGTACTCAACATTCATAGGGCCTGCTACCTGTTGGTTACTGATTAACTGTATGCTCAGCACTTCACAAAGTGCCTGGAATATGGGAGCTCTTCAATGATTGATGAATTGAATTCAGACAAGCATATAATTCAGTTAGCTACTATTCAAATTTTTTCACCCTGAGGTGAAAAAATCTCAAGGTATAAATTCGTCACAGACAGATTGTCTAGCCTAGCCTTGCTACTCATGAGGTGGTCTGAGAAGGAGCAGCATAAGTATTACCTGGGAACTTATTAGTAATGCAGAATCTCAGCCCTCTCCCCAGACCTGATGGATCAGAATCTGCATTGTAAGAGTCCTAGACGATGTGTGTCCTTGGTAGCATTTGAGAGACCCTGCTCTTGAGAGTCAGTCTGAAGTGCCTTTCCACAGATGAGTATTGTACAAATGGTGATACCCCAGTATTCCCTGATTACTCCACACTGTGCTCCCATATCCAGTCTAAGCTGAACCTTCTTCTTAACTCGTTGTCTCCACTAAACTCTAATCACAAAGGGTCAAGTTTTTATTCTGTCTCGCTTTATCAATCTCTCACCGTTTGGGCCAGGCCACATTTTGGTAGTACCCTATATATAAAGCAATAATGTCTGCTATTTTTCCAGCATAGTATAGGGTTACTATGAATCGAAATCGACTGGAAAGCACTCAACAAGTGGTTCACTATTGTAGTTTGTAATTAGTTCAACCTGGGTTTAAATTCTGACTGTATCTCTGCCCAATGAGATGTACAGCCACTTTATTTCATTCTCTGAACAACTATTTTTTCACCTGTAATATGGAGGTAATAATAGTACCTGCCTCACACCCATAAACTCATTGCCACCTAGTCCATTGCAACTCATAGCAACCCTATAGACAGAGTAGAGTTGTCCCATAGGGTTTCCAAGCCTGTAATCTTTATAGAAGCAGACTGCCATATCTCCTGTGGAGCCTCTGGTGGTTTCCATCCACTTTCAGTTAGCAGTCGATTGCTTTAACCACTGTACCACCAGAGCTGCTGTCACAGGGAATAAATGAGGTATTAAGCGCCTAATTCAGTAATTGACACACAGAGCTCACTAACTTATTGGCATATGACTCCATTTATGGAAATCCTTTTAAACTTTTCACCATTTATTTAATAACACTTGTCAAAGATTTAGGATCTATCAAGCCTCACAGAACAGAGAATACAAAGATGCATACCCCAGACCTAGTAAAGGAGATAAAATAACAAATAGGCAAATAACTATTAAAAAGGAAGCATCTACTACTAAGTGCCACAGGTATGGTTTGCTGCTATAGGTCAGTGGTTCCCAACATGGTTTTTATAAAATATGTATTCCAAACCACATGTCCAGAAATTTTTATTCACTTATTCTGAGGTGGGGCTTAGGCAGCTGATATTTTTTTAAGTACACCTCAGGTGATTCTAAGGTACAGGTTTCAGAACCACCAAACCAAACCAAACCAAACCCATTGCCATCGAGTCGATTACAACTCATAGCAACCCTATAGGACAGTGTAGAACAGCCCCATATGGTTTCCAAGGAGTGCCTGGTGAATTTGAACTGCCAACCATTTGGTTAGCAGCTGAACTCTTAACCCCTGTACCACCAGGCTTTCTTCCATCTTAGAGATGTAAGAAATCCAGTTAAGAAGTAATTAAAATAATTACTTTCACCTGAGTTTTTTGGAGAAAGATTCCTGAAAGAGGTGTATTTTTAAAACTTAATTATGCATACTTTTTACTGTAGAAAAAAAAAGGTTAAGTTTTTTTTTGATAAAAAGGCAAAAACTAACCCCAAGCCACATTTTTCTCTTAAAGCTCTGAATTCATTTCTATGTAGTTTCCTCCCTTTCTTTGTCCATATAGATATATATTTGTCACTCTAAAGCAGTATTGTTCAATAAAAATATGATGCAAGTCCCAAGCACAAGCCACAAATATAATTTTTAATTTTCCAAGATCCATGTCATAAAAAGTAAAAGATACAGGTAAAAGTAACTTAGTAATATATTTTATTTAACCCAATGTATCCAAAATATCATTTCAATATAAAAATATTAACGAGATATAATACATTTTTTCACCTACTAAATCTTTAACACCCCACGTGTATTTCACTTTTATAACACATTGCTGTCCAGTCAATTCTGACTCATAGTAACCCTATAGGACAGAGTGGAACTGCCCTAGAGGGTTTCCAAAGAGCAGCTTGTGGATTCGAACTGCCAACCTTTTGGTTAGGAGCTGCAGCTCCTAACCACTGCTCAGAGCCATATGCGGTAGATGGTTACTATACTGGATAGCACAGTTCTAAAAGGTATGATTTATATAAGAGAAGCTATTCCATATCTTATATGAATCTGTTAGAACTGTGTTGTCCAACATAGTAACCATCAGCCACATGTGGCTCTTGAGCACTTGAAATGTGGTATAAGATATAGAAAGGCTTCAGAACCCCGGGGGTGCAGTGGTCAAGATCTTGGCTGCTAATCAAAAGGTCAGCGGTTCAAATCCACCGCCAATCCCTGGAAACCCTGTGGGCAGTTCTACTCTGTCCTGTTGGGTTGCTATGCTTTGGAATTGATTCAATGGCAGTGGGTTTTGTATGGAAGGGCTTCAGGGACAAACAATATATTTTAATTATTCTTATTTTATTGTTCATGTAGAAATCTGGCAGAAGACATCTCACAAAGATAGAGTCAAACCATAGTATAGATCTCCTTGAATACTTGGTTAAGGAATTTGGATTTTACTTAATGGCCATGGGAAAATGTTGCCAATTTTGAGTAAGAATATTAGTAAAGCTGAGGTAAGTTAGATGAATTGGAAGAAAGGACAGTTGAAGGTGAAGAAACCAATTAGAAGTCCAGGGGAGAGGTAATTATGGCATGGATTACAGCCAAGTCTGGGAAAATGGAAAGGAAAGAACAAATAGGTAACATTCACCAAGACATAGTGATTGGTTTTATTTGGGATGGAGTAGAGAAGCAATAGTCAAAGATGACTCTGGCAGATGGGAAAGTCAAGTGGAAGACATGGTCTGGATGTATAGGAGTGATTCTGTTCAGTTCTGGTCATGCTGACTTTGAGAGCTAAGTAAGATTACCTTCTGATCCAAATGTTTAGCCAGCAATTGAACATGGGCTTGAACTTCACCTAGAGTGAAAGCTGCAGGCAAAAAAGAGAGTAGAGAACATAAAATGATTCGTAAGGGGTACGAAACCTGACTTTCAATACCTAAAGAGCTGACATTTGGGAAAATGGGCACAGTTTGCCAATTCTCCTTCATAAAGCAAAAGAGTACTAGTCGAGAAAGTTATAGGGGGGCAGAATTTAGATGAATATGAAAATAAATGATCTAATAGGTAGAGTAGTCCATACAGGAAACAGTTGTTTTCAAATCTAGTAAATTGCTTGGCTCTTTTTTTAGAGCAAACATTTAGAAATTTAAAAAAGTAT
Organism: Loxodonta africana; assembly: GCF_030014295.1. Classification (NCBI taxonomy): domain Eukaryota; kingdom Metazoa; phylum Chordata; class Mammalia; order Proboscidea; family Elephantidae; genus Loxodonta; species Loxodonta africana. The sequence goes on along the minus strand of NC_087345.1, from coordinate 33,869,718 downwards.
AAAATTAGACAGGCCCATAAAACAAAATGAGACAAAATGCACACACCAGCCCAGGGACAAGGACAAGAAGGCAGAAGGAGACAGGAAAGCTGGTAATGGGGAACCCAAGGTTGAGAACGGGAGAGTGTTGACATGTCATGGACGTGGCAACCAATGTCACAAAACCATATGTGTATTAATAGTTTAACGAGAAACTAATTTGCCCTATAAACCATCAAAAGTACAATTAAAAAAATGTATAATACAGACCAGATGTCTTTCTTCTTTTCTAACCAGATTTCACAGCATTTCTCTAAGAGCCAGTTAAACTCTAATCTTAAACACAAAGCTTGAGTAGACTGATAACCTTTATAAAACTCCCATATTCATAAGTTGCTCAGTTTCATACCCATTTGTCATGTAACCACTGGCAGACAGGTTTCATTGGCTTACCTGGGTTCACCTTTTCTCTGCTTGCTCTCTAAGTCTTTCTAAGTCTTTCTAAGAGAGATGTAATTTTTACCAAAGATTTCTGTTTTCCAGCCAGGGACTCCATCTTCCCTTGGCTTTCTTCTCTCTTACCAAGGTGAATGATTAAGATGGCATGCATATTTTTTTTCTAATTTTATCGTGTTTTAGGTTAAAGTTCACAGCGCAAGTTAGTTTTTCCTTAAAAAATTTATACACAAATTGTTTTGTGACATTGGTTGCAAATCTCCGCAAAGTGTCAGCACTCTCCCCCTTTCCCTTTCCCTTTCCACCCTGGGTTCTCCATGTCCATTCCTCCAGTTTTTCTGTCCCTTCCTGCTTTCTCATCTTTGCTTTTGGGCAGATGTTGCCCATTTGGTCTTTTATACTTGTTTAAACTAAGAAGCATATTCCTTATGTGTGTTACCGTTTGTTTTATAGACCTGTCTAATCTTTGGTTGAAAGGTGGACTTTGGGAGTTGCTCCAGTTCTGAGTTAGCAGGGTGTCTGGGGGTCATAATTTGGGGGTTCCTCCAGTCTTTGTCAGACCTGTAAGTCTGGTCTTTTTTTGTGAATTTAAATTTTGTTCTACATTTTTTTTTCCTGCTCTGTCTAGGACTCTCTGTTGTGTTTCTCATCAGAGTGGTTGGTGGTAGTAGCTGCGCACCATCTAGTTCTGGGCTCAGGCTGGTGGAGGCTTTGGTTCATGTGGTCCATTAGTCCTTTGGACTAATATTTTCCTTGTGACTTTGGTTTTCTTCATTCTCCTTTGCTCTGAATGTGATGGGACCAATAAATGTATCTTAGGTGGTTGCTCCCAAGCTTTTAAGACCTCAGATGCTAATAACCAGAGTAAGATGTAAAACATTTTCTTTATGAACTATGCTATGCCAATTGACCAAGATGTCCCATGAGACCCTGGTCCACAGCCTTCAGCCCAATTAGCTCAGCCCCTCAAGGTGTTTGGATGAGTCTAGGAAGCTTCTATGGCTTTGCCTTGGTCAAGTTGTACCGACTTTCCCTGTATTGTGTGTTAGCTTTCCCTTCACCAAAGTTAACTTGTCTAATATTTAGTTAGTGATTTCTCCTCCCCGTACCTTGCCTCCCTCATAGCCATCAAAGATTGTTTTTCTCTGTTTGTAAACATTTTCTTGAGTTTTTATAATAGTGGTCTCATACAATATTTGTCCTTCTATAACTGACTTATTTCACTAAGCAGAATGTCCTCCAGATTCATACATGTGAAATGTTTTGCAGATTCATCATTATTCTTTATTGATGTGTAGTATTCCATTATATGGATGTGCCATAATTTGTTTATACATTTATCTGTTAATGGGGACTTAGGTTGTTTCCATCTTTTTGCTATTGTGAATAATGCTTCAGTGAACATGGGTGTACATATGTCTATTTGTGTAACAGGTCTTATTTCTCTAGGATATATTCCTAGGAGTGGGAATGCTGGATCATATGGTATTTCTATTTTAAGCTTTTTAAGGAAATGCCATATGGTTTTCCATAGTGGTTGTACCATTTTACACTCCTGCCAGCAGTGCATAAGAGTTCCAATCTCCCTGCAACCTCTCCAACATTTGTTATTTTTTCCATTTTTTTTTTTTTTTTTGATTAGTGGCAGTAAAATTGGGCTGACATGGTATCTCATTGTAGTTTCAATTTGCATTTCTTTAATGGCTAATGATCTTGAGCATTTCCTCACATGTCTGTTAGCCACCCGAATGTCTTCTTTGGTGAAGTGTTTATTCATATCCTTTCTCCATTTTCTAATTGCATTGTCTTTTTGTTGTTGAGGTGTGTTGAAGTATTCTATACATTTCAGAGATTAGACCCTTGTTCGAAAGGTCATAGCCAAAAACTTTTTCCCAGTTTGTAGGTTGTCTTTTTATTCTTTTGATGAATTCTTTGGGTAAGCATAAGTGTTTGATTTTTAGGAGCTCCCATTTATCTAGTTTCTCTTCTGGTGTTTGTGTATTGTTAGTAATGTATTGTGTACTGCTTATGCCATGTATAAGGGCTCCTAGCATTGTCCCTATTTTTTCTTCCATGATCTTTATCATTTTAGATTTTATATTTAGGTCATTGATCCATTTTGAGTTAATTTTTGTGTATAATGTGAGGCATGGGTCCTGTTTCTTTCTTTCTTTTTTTTCTAACAGATAGACATTCAGTTTTGCCAGCAGCATTTGTTAAAAAGGCTATCTTTTCCCCGTTTAATGGACTTCGGTCCTTTGTCAAAGATCAGCTGACCATATGTGGATGGATTTACGTCTGGGTTCTCCATTCTGTTTCATTGGTCTATGTGTTTGTCATACCAGTACCAGGATGCTTTGACTACCCTGGCTGTATAGTAGGTTCTGAGATCACGTAGTGTGAAGCCTACTACTTTGTCCTTTTTCTTCAATAATTCTTTGCTTATCTGTAACCTCTTTCCTTTCCATATGAAGTTGTTCATTAATTTTTCCATCTTATTAAAGGATGCTGTTCAGATTTAGATAGGGGTTGCATTATCTCTGTAGATCCCTTTGGGTAAGATTGACATTTTCACAATGTTGAGTTTTCCAATATTAAGCATAGTATGTTTTTTTCCATTTATGTAGCTGTCTTTTGGTTTCTTGCAATAGTGCTTTTTAGTCTTCTTTGTATAAGCCTTTTATGTTCCAGGTTAGATTTGTTCCTAAGTATTTTATCTTTTTAAGGGTTATTATAAATGGTATTGTTTTCCTGATTTCCTTTTCAAAAGACTCTTTGTTGGTGTATAGGAATCAATCCAACTGATTTTTGTATGTTGATCTTGTATCCTGCAACTCTGCTGAATCTATTAGTTCCAGTAGTTTTCTTGTGGAATCTTTAAGCCTCTCTATGTATGAAAAAATGTATGGGTTTGGAGCCCTGCTGGTGCAGTAGTTAAGCATTTGGTTGCTAACCAAAAGGTCAGCAGTTTGAATCCACGAGCTGCTCCTTGGGAACCCTATGGGGCAGCTCTACTCTGTCCTATAGGGTTGCTATAAGTTGGAATTGACTCAAAGGCAATGAGTTTTTTTTTTTTTTTTTATATGTATAATATCATCTGTGAATAGGGATAGTTTTACTACTTTCTTTCCAATTTGGATGCCCTTTATTTCTTTTCCTTGCCTTATTGCTGTAGCTAGGACTTCCAGCACAATGTCAGATACAATTGGTGATAAAGGGCATCCTTGTCTTTTTCCCATTTTCAGGGGGAATGCTTTCATCCTCTCTCTGTTGAGAGTGATGATGGCTCTTGGTTTTGTATAAAAAAAGTCCTTTAGTATGTTGAGGAATTTCCTTTCTATTCCTATTTTATTGAGAGTTTTTATCAGGAATGGGTGTTGGAATTTACCAAATGCCTTTTCTGTGTTGATTGAGGTGATCATGTGATTCTTTACTTTTGTTCTATTTATGTGGTGAATTACACTGATTGATTTTCTAATGTTGAACCATCCTTGCATACCTGGTATGACTCCCACTTAGTCATGGCATAGCATTTTTTTGATATGATGCTGAATGAATTATACTGGCTAGAATTTTGTTGAGAATTTTTGCATCTGTATTCATGATAGATGTTGGCCTATAATTTTTGTGTTTTAGTGTTTTTTTTTTTTTTTTTATGCCTGGTTTAGTATCAACATTATGCTGGTTTCGGAGAGTGAATTTGGGAGTATCCCTTCCTTTTCTATGCTCTGAAGTAGTTTGAGTAGTTCTGGTGTGAGCTCTTCTCTGGATGTTTGGTAGAATTCTCCAGTGAACTGTCCAGACCAGGGCTTTTATTTTGTTGGAAGTTTTTTTTATTATCTCTTCAATCTCTTCTTTTGTTGTGGATTTGTTCAGATTTTCTGTCTAAGCTTGTATTATTTTAGGAAGATAGTGTGTTCCTGGAAGTTTATCCATTTCCTTTAGGTTCTCAAATTTGTTGGAGTACAATTTTTCAAGGTATTCTGTTATAATCCTTTTTATTTCAGTTGGATCTGTTGTAATGTCTCCAGGGCATGTGTATTTTGGCTTCTAGGGAGAGTTCATGGCTCGCTTGATACCTCCTCCCTCTCCTTAGATTGAGTCAGAACCAAGAAAAATGATATTTATTGAATGATAGGGTTAGAGTTTTGGGTATGATGTGAAAAGAAGAAGAATATGGCATCAGGACTGGAGGAAGACTAATTACAACCTGCAATATGCAGATGACACAATCATGCTTGCTGAAAGTGAAGAGGACTTGAAGCACTTACTGGTGAAGATCAAAGACCACAGCCTTCAGTATGGATTTCACTTCAACATACAGAAAATAAAAATCCTCACAGCTGAATGAATAAGCAACATCATGATAAATGGAGAAGTCGTAAAGGATTTCTTTTTACTCTGACCCACAATCAACACCCATGGAAGCAGCAGTCAAGAAATCAAAATATACATTACATTGGGCAAATCTGCTGCAAAAGACTTTCTTTAAGTGTTAAAAAGCAAAGTTGTCACTTTAAGTATAAAAGTGCGCCTGATCCAAGCCACGGTGTTTTCAATCCGCTTGTATGCATCTGAAAGCTGGATAATGAATAAGAAAGACTGAAGAAGAATTGATGCCTTTGAATTACGATGTCGGCGAAGAACATTGAATATATCATGCACTGCCAGAAGAATGAACAAATCCTTCTTGGAAGAAGTACAGCCAGAATGCTCCATAGAAGCAAGGATGGTAAGACTTAGTCTCACATACTTTGGACATGTTATCAGGAGGGATCAGTCGCTGGAGAAGGGCATCAGGCACGCTTGGTAAAGTAGAGGGTTAGAGAAAAACAGAAAGACCCTCAATGAGATGGACTGACCCAGTTACTGCAACAATGGGCTCAAGCATAACAATTGTGAGGATGGGGCAGGACTGGACAGTGATTTGTTCTGTTTTACATAGAGTCACAACAGATCGTGGTAAGGAAGTTAGATTGTATTCTGAGTAACATGGAAAACCTTTGGAGAAGAGTCAGAGGTGACTGCAAAGTATTTTGCCAATGCAATTGGAATTATATATAAAGCTGTCCCTTTCCAAAGTCAGGGAAGATTTGAGGGAGAAGCAGAATGGGGATGATCAAGAGTTTATTGCTGGGCACATTAAATTTGAGATGCCTATTAAAATTTTAATGGGAAAGTCAAGTAGAAAGTTGAATATATAAATATGGAGTTTGTTGTGGATTCTACTTTACTTGGTAAAGTGGAGGGTCAGCAAAAAAAGAGGAAGGCCCTCGATGAGATGTATTGACACAGAGGCTGCAGCAATGGGCTCAAGTATAACAATAATTTTGAGGATGGTAGAGGATAGGTCAGTTTTTCATTCTGTTGTACATAGGATCACTATGAGTCGGAACTGACTCAACAACACCTAACAACAACATAGATTGAATTCTGTCCCTCCAAAATGTGTGTCAACTTTGCTAAGCCGTGATTCCCAGTGTTTTGTGGTTATCCACCATTTTGTGACCTGATATGGTTATCCTATGTGTTGTAAATCTTAACTTCTGTGATGTTAATGAGGCAGGATTAGAGGCAGTTTTGTTAATGATGCAGGACTTAACTTACATGATTAGGTTGCACCTTGAGTCAGTCTCTTTTGAGATATAAAAGAGAGAATAGATCAGAAAAGAGGGGGACCTCATACCACCAAGAAAAAAGAGCCAGGAACAGAGCACATCCTTTGGATCCAGGGTCCCTGCACTGAGAAGCTCCTAGACCAGGGAAAGATTGATGACAAGGACCTTTCCCCAGAACTGAAAGAGAGAGAAAGCCTTTCCCTGGAGCTGGCACCTTGAATTTGGACTTCTAGCCTCCTAGACTGTAAGAAAATATATTTCTGTTAAAGTCATCCACTTGTGGTATTCTGTTATAGCAGCACTAGATAACTAAGACAGAGTTTGAATGATGCTCTGAGCCCATAGTAGATGATAACTAAGAATTGATCATTAGATTTGATAACACAGAGGTTGTTAGTGACTATTTTGTTCATCTAGTGCTGCTATAACAGAAATACCACAAGTGGATAGCTTTAACAAAGAGAAGCTTATTCTCTCACAGTCTAGTAGCCTAGAAGTCCGAATTCAGGGCGCCAGCTCCAGGGGAAGGCTTTCTCTCTCTGTCAGCTCTGGAGGAAGGTCCTTGTGATGCATCAGCCTTCTCTTGGTCTGGGAGCATCTCAGAGCAGGAACCTCAAGTCCAAAGGATGCAGTCGGCTCCCAGCACAGCTTTCTTGGTGGTATAAGGTCCCCATGTCTCTCTGCTTGCTTCTTTCTTTTATATCTCAAAAGAGATTGGCCTAGACACTATCTAATCTTATAGATCTTGTCAATATAACTGCAACTAATTTATCTCATTACATCATAGTGGTAGGATTTACAACACATAGGGGAATCACATCAGACGACAAAATGGTAGATAATCACACAATACTGGGAATCATGACCTAGGTAAGGTGACAGGTATTTTGGGGGGACACAACTCAATCCATGACAGTTACCTTGGTGAGAATATTTCAGTGAAATGGAGAGGATGAAAACCAGACAGCAGAGAGTTAAAGAGGGAATGGGAAAACTCTTCTTCTGGCTATGATGATTGAGCTTATATCAAGCCAACACCACTGCTGAAATAACTAGAGAAGCTGGATTAAAAAAAAAAAAAAAAAAAAACTATTTAAAGATAACTGAGACAAACTAAGACTGACAAGACTTAATAGGCCAAAATCCAGGAAAGAAGGGAAATGCATCGAAGGGAACCCAAAATATGACGCTGTTTTCTCCCATTAAGCATTTACCTATTCCTAAGTGTTACTGTGAGTAGAAGCTTGGAAGCCAAGCAGAAAGTAATGGCCAAGAAGCCAAGAAGCTGACCAAACCTAAGGACAGTCTAATGGAGCTTCAGAGACAAAAAATTAGAGGGAAGTTTGGTAAATAACTCAGAATTTCACTGGGAACACTGAGGGTTTCATCCTAACAATAAGGGCAACCAGAAATAGACCAACATTCCAAAGAGTAAAACATAGCTTCTACTTATTTCAATCACACACTAGGGGAAGGTTATTTACCCTTATCTAACTGTCCTCCAGAAGCAAAAATAAAGCCTCTAGAGTAGAAATGTTTAAAAGAACTTTCTGTGATGATGAAAACATTATTATCAGTGCTGTCTAATAGGATAGCCACTAGCTCATGTGACTATTGAGCCTCTAAAATGAGACTGGTAAAACAAAGGAACTGAATTTTTAATTGTAATTGATTTTTTTGTTGTTGTTGTTGTTAAATGCTGTCTGGTAGATTTCAACTCATAGTGACCCCATACCACAGAGTAGAAGTGACCCCACAGGGTTTCCTAGGCTGTAATGTTTACAGAAGATTTCCAGGCTTTTCTCCCCTAGAGCCACTGGGTAAGTTCAAATCACCAACCTTTTTTTTAAGCAGATGAGCACTTAACCCTTGTGCCACCAGAGCTCCTTTAATTTACTTTACTTAATTTCAATTTAAATGACCATATTTGGCTAGCTGCTCCTATTTTAGACAATGTAGCTCTGGAGGAAGATAACATCATCCAGAAACTCAAATTATTTCTATAATTTTTCATATATTAAGTCTGTCCCTGTTTTCAATTAAAAATTACATAATGCAAGAACAAATGATGAAAAGATAAGAGAAAAAATTATTAACAGAGCTATAGGTGATTCAGATATATTAATATATTAAAAAAACATTAATGACAAGGTTGAAAATTTCCACAGAGATCTGTTACTTGAAAAATGAAAATACCTGAAAATTCTAGAACAGAAATCAGTTTAATCATAGATTAGAAAAACTGATGAGGGGATTAGTGAACTGGAAATAGAAATGTTAACAGAAAATATCTAGACTGAAGTACAGAGAAAAAAAAGAAAAATATTTTTAAAAGTTTCTACAAGACATATGGAACACAGGGAAAAGATCTAACATACGTGTAATTGGAGTACCAAAGGAGAAAAGAGGATGGGGTATAAAGAATCATTCAAGGTGTAAGAATTTTTCACAACTGATGAAAGCCATCAAGCTAGATTCAAGAAGCTCTACAAATTCTAAGTAAGACAAATGCAAGAGAACTACACTTAGGCACATTAGAGAAAAACTACTGGGAAAACAAAGCAAGACAAACAAAAAATCATATAATAGCCAAAGCATGTAAAACACCCATTACCTTCAAAGGAGCCACAATAAAACTAAGCTGACTTCTAAACTCAAATGATGGAAGTAGGAAGACAATGAAACATCCTTAAAGGGCTGAAAGAAAGTACCTATCTACCTAAAATTCTTTAAATGAAGATATACATTAAAAAGCAAGGAAAAATAATGGTGGTCACACACAAGCTAAAATGAAGACAGTGGACTTTCAAACACAGAAATACTAAAGGAAGTGTTTAGACATGGAAAAAAAAAAAAAAAAAAGATCCCAGATAGAAGCGCTAAAGTGCCAGAAGGAATGAAAATCACTAGAAGGGAAAACAAATTTCAGGGCTCTGAATTAAGACCAATTCTATAATTCCCTTTCATATGCACTGTATCAGTCCCTAAGTGGATCGTAGCACTATATCTCTTAATATTCCAAGCTGGAATAAATCTATGTATAATGCTGGCTCGGTTATCAGGTTACCCCTAAAAACTGAAGTAGGTATGAGAACACCATGGTTAGAAAAATTAAAGTGCTAATATCTTTCATAACAGAGTTATCCACTGAAGAGATTGTAAATAAAAACAAGTAATTATTTTGTATTGAACACCTTACTCTGTACCCTCTTTATCACACTGGAAACTGTGGGCATAAAAAGATGTGCTAATTCAAAATATTTTTTACCACCATTTTGCTTTAAGACAATAGATTGAATCATTTACCTAATGGAATGGATTAAATTGTATCCTCCTCAAAATATGTGTTGTAATCCTAACCCTTATATCTGTGGATGTGATCCTGTTTAGAAATGGGGTTTCATTTGTCATGTTAATTAAGTTATACCTCAGTAAAAAACCAAACCCACTGGCATCGAGTCGATTCCAACTCATAGTAACCCTAAAACAGAGTAGAATTGGCCCATAGAGTTTCCAAGGAGCAGCTGGTGGATTTGAACTGCTGACCTATTGGTTAGCAGCCAAGTTAGCTTTTTAATTGTTCTTTAAGTGAAAGTTTACAAATCAAGTCCGTCTCTCATACAAAAATTTATATACACCTTGCTATATACTCCTAATTGCTCTCCCTCTAATGAGACACCACACTCCTTCCCTCCACTCTCTCTTTTTGTGTCCATTCTGCCTGCTCCTGACCCCCTCTGCCTTCTCATCTCCCCTTCAGAAAGGAGATGCCAACATACTCTCATGTGTCTACTTGATCCAAGAAGCTCATTCTTCACCAGTACCATTTTCTATTCCATTGGTCCGTCCAATCCCTGTCTGAAGAGTTGGCTTTGGGAATGGTTCCTGTCTTGGGCTAACAGAAGGTCTGGGGACCATGACCACCAGGGTCCTTCTAGTCTCAGTCAGACCATTAAGTCTGGTCTTTTAACAAGAATTTAAAGTCTGCGTCCCACAGCTCCCCTGCTCCCTCCTCTCTGTTGTGTTCCCTGTCAGGCAGTCATTGGTTGTAACTGGGCAACATCTAGTTCTGGTCTCAGGCTGATGTAGTCTCTAGTTTATGTGGCCCCTTCTGCCTCCTGGGCTTGTAATTACCTTGTGTCTTTGATGTTCTTCATTCTCCTTTGCTCCAGGGGGGTTGAGACCAATTGAAGAATCTTAGATGGCCGCATGCTAGCGTTAAAGACCCCAGACGCCACTCTCTGAAGTGGGGTGCAGAATGTTTTCTTAATTGATTTTATTATGCCAGTTGACTTAGATGTCCCCTGAAACCATGGTCCCCTAGCCCCCGCCCCTGCTACACTGGCCTTTGAAGCATTCAGTTTATTCAGTTTATTTAGTCCAGTTGTGCTGACCTCTCCTGTATTGTCTATTGTCTTTCCCTTCACCTAAAATTTTTCTTATCTGCTTTTCAGTTAATGAATACTCCTCTCCTACCCCCCCATAACTGTCAAAGAATATTTTCTTCTCTGTTTAAACTATTTCTCGAATTCTTATACTAGTCTTATACGGTATTTGTCCTTTTGCAACTGACTAATTTCACTCAGCATAATGCCTTCCAGATTCCTCCATGTTATGAAATCTTTCACAGATTCATCACTGTTCTTTTTCGATATGTAGTGTTCCATTGTGTGAATATACCACAATTCACTTATCTGATCATCCGCTGATGAGCACCTTGGTTGCTTCCATCTTTTTGCAGTTGTAAACAGTGCTGCAATGAACATGGGTGTGTATATATCTGTTCGTGTAAAGGCTTTTATTTCTCCAGGATATATTCCAAGGAGAGGAATTGCTGGATCATACTGTATTTCCATTTCTAGCTTTTGAAGGAAGCACCAAATCGATTTCCAAAGTTGTTGTACCATTTTACGTTCCCACCAGCAGTGTATAAGTGTTCCAGTCTCTCCACAACCTCTCCAACATTTATTATTTCGTGTTTTTGGATTAATGCCAGCCTTGTAGGAGTGAGATGGAATCTCATTGTAGTTTTGATTTGTATCTCTCTAATGGATAATTTTTTGGTTTAGTGGATAATGATCATGAGCATTTCCTCATGTATCTGTTAGCTACCTGAATGTCTTCATCAGTGAAGTGTCTGTTCATATCTTTTGCCCATTTTTTAATAGGGTTATTTGTTTTTTTTGTAGTTGAATTTTTGCAGTATCATGTAGATTTTAGAGATCAGGCACTGATCGGAAATGCCGGAGCTGAAAACTTTTTCCCAGTCTGTATGTAATGTTTTTACTCTTTTGGTGAAGTCTTTGGGTGAGCACAGGTGTTTGATTATGTTTTGTGTACTGTTTATGCCGTGTATTAGGGTTCCTAATGTTGTCCGTATTTTTTCTTCCATGATCTTATCATTTTAGATTTTATATTTAGGTCTTTGATCCATTTTGAATTAGTTTTTGTGCATGGTGTGAGGTATGGGTCTTGTTTCATTTTTTTTTCGAGATGGATATCCAGTTATGCCAGCACCATTTCTTAAAAAGACTGTCTTTTCCCCATTTAACTGCTTTGGGGCCTTTGTCAATTATCAACTGCTCATATGTGGATGGATTTATGTCTGGATTCTCAATTCTGTTCCATTGGCCTATATATCTGTTCTACCAGTACCAGGCTATTTTGACTACTGTGGCAGGAAATAGGTTCTAACATCAGGTAAAGTGAGGCCTCCCACTTTGTTCTTCTTTTTCAGTAATGCTTTACTTGTCCGGGGTCTCTTTACCTTCCATATGAAGTGGGTGATTTGTTTCTCCATCTCGTTAAAAAATGTTATTGGAATTTGGATTGGAGTTGCATTTTATCTAGAGATGGCTTTTGGTAGAACAGAAATTTTTACAGTGTTAAGTCTTCCTATCCATGAGGAAGGTCTCTTTTGGTTTCTTACAGAAGTATTTTGTAGTTTTCTTTGTATAACTCTTTTACATCTCTGGTAAGATTTATTTCTAAGTATTTTATTTCCTTGAGGGCTACTGTAAATGGTATTGACTTGGTGATTTCCTCTTCGATGTTCTTTTTGTTGGTGTAGAGGAATCCAACTCATTTTTGTATGTTTGTCTTGTAGCCTGATACTCTGCTGAACTCTTCTGTTAGTTTCAGTAGTTTTCTTGAGGATTCCTTACAGTTTTCTGTGTGTAAGATCATGTCATCTGCAAATACAGATACTTTTACTTCTTCCTTGCCAATCTGGATGCCCTTTATTTCTTTATCTAGCTTAATTGCTCTGTCTAGGACCTCGAGCACAATGTTGAATAAGAGTGGTGATAAAGGGCATCCTTGTCTGGTTCCTGATCTCAAGGGGAATGCTTTCAAACTCTCTCCATTTAGGATGATGTTGGCCCTTGGCTTTGTACGAAAGTCCTGTATTATGTTGAGGAATTTTCCTTCTATTCCTATTTTGCTGAGAATTTTTATCAGGAATGGGTATTGAACTTTGTCAAATGCCTTTTCTGCATCAATTGATAAAATCATATGATTCTCATCTTTTGTTTTATTTATGTGTTGGATTACATCGATTGTTTTTCTAATGTTGAGCCATCTCTTCATACCTGGTATGAATCCCACTTGGTCATGGTGAATTATTTTTTTGATATGTTGTTGAATTCTCTTGGCTAGAATTTTGTTGAGGATTTTTGCATCCACATTCATGAGGGATATAGGTCTGTAATTTTCTTTTGTTGTGGTGTCTTTATCTGGTTTTGGTATCAGGGATATGCTGCCTTCATAGAATGAGTTTGGGATTATTCCATTTTTTTCTATGCTCTGAAATACCTTTAGTAGTAGTGGTGTTACCTTTTCTATGAAAGTTTGGTAAAACTCTGCAGTGAACCTGTCTGGGCCACGGCTTTTTTTTTTGGGAGTTTTTTGATTACATTTCAATCTCTTCTTTTGTTGTGGGTCTATTTAGTTGTTCTACCTCTGTTTGTGTTAGCTTAGGTAGGTCGTGTGTTTCAGGAATTCATCCATTTCTTCTAGGTTTTCAGATTTGTTAGAGTACAATTATTCATAGTAATCTGATATGATTCTTTTCATTTCAGTTGGGTCTGTTGTAATATCGCCCATCTCATTTCTCATTTGGGTTATTTGCTTCCTCTCCTGTTTTTCTTTTGTTAGTTTGGCCAATGGTTTATCAGTTTTGTTAATTTTTTTCAAAGAACCACCTTTTGGTCTTATTAATTTTTTCAATAGTTTTTCTGTTTTCTGTTTCATTTAATTCTGCTCTAATTTGTATTATTTGTTTTCTTCTGTGGCTTGAGGGTTTCTTTTGTTGCTCTTTGTCTATTTGTTCAAGTTGTAGGGACAATTCTTTGATTCGGGCCCTTTTTTCTTTTTGTATGTGTGCATTTATTGATATAAATTGACCTCTGAGCACTGCTTTTGCTGTGTCCCAAAGGTTCTGATAGGAAGTGTTTTCATTCTCGTTGGATTCTATGAATTTCTTTATTCCATCCTTAATGTCTTCTATAACTCAGTCTTTTCTGAGCAGGGTATTGTTCAGTTTCCAAGTGTTTGATTTCTTTTCCTGCTTTTTCTGTCATTGATTTCCACTTTGGTCATAAAGCAAGCCTTATGGTCAGAGAAGATGCTTTGTAATATTTCAGCATTTTGGATTCTGCTAAGGCTTGCTTTATGACCTAATATGTTGTCTATTCTAGAGGATGTTTCATGTGCACTAGAAAAGAAAGTATACTTGACTACCGTTGTGTGGAGTGTTCTATATATGTCTATAAGGTCATGTTCGTTGATTGTGGCATTTAGATCTTCTGTGTCTTTCCTGAGCTTCTATCTGGATGTCCTGTCCTTCACCGAAAGTGGTGTGTTGAAGTCTGCTACTCTAATTGTGGTAATGTCTATCTCACTTTTCAATGCTGACAGAGTTTGTTTTATGTATCTTGCAGCCCTGTCACTGGGTGCATAAATATTTAATATGGGTATATCCTCCTGTTATATTGTCCCTTTAGTCATTATATGGTGTCCTTATCCTTTGTGATGGATTTAAATTTAAAATCTATTTTGTCAGAAGTTAATATTGCTTCTCCTGCTGTTTTTTGACTGTTGTTTGCTTGATATATTTTTTTCCATCCTTTGAATTTTAGTTTGTTTGTGTCTTTAAATCTAAAGTGTGTCTCTTGTACTCCTCATATAGGCGGATCATGTTTTTTAATCCACTCTTCCACTCTCTGTCTCTTTATTGGTGAATTTAGTCCATTTACATTCATCGTAATGATGGATAGATAGGAATTTAGTGCTGTCCATTTGATGTCTTTTTTTGTGTTTTGTTTACAGTTTCTTTTTCCAAATCAATTTTTTTGTGCTGAGTAGTTTAGCTTTATATACTGTCTTTTCCTCATATTCATTGTTGTAAATTTTGTTTCTGCTGAGTCTTTATTTTTTTCTCATAATTTATTTTCATGTATAGGATAGTTTGTCTCCTTTGTGGCTACCTTAATATTTACCTCTATTTTTCTAAATTTAAACCTAACATTTATTTCTTTATATTGCCTTGTCTTCCTCTCCTTATGAAAGATCTATGACTATATTTCTTAGTCACTCTTTATGGTTTTATTGTCCTCTTATTTTACAAAAGAACATCGCTGTTTCCCTGTTTGAAGGGGTTTTTTTTTTTTTTTGTCTTGATTTATTTTTGTGATTTCCCTGTCTGGGTTAACATCTGATTGTTCTGTCCAGTGTTCTAGTCTTGGGTTGACACTCGATATTGTTGATTTTCTAAGCAAAGAACTCCCTTTAGTATTTCCTGTAGTTTTGGGTTGTTTTTTATGAATTCCCTCAACTTCTGTTTATCTGGAAGTGTCCTAATTTCACCTTCATATTCGAGAGACAGTTTTGCTGGATATATGATTCATGGCTGGCAGTGTTTTTTCTTTCAATACTTTATATAAGGCATCCCATTGCCTTCTTGCCTGCATGATTTCTGCTGAGTAAAAAAAAAAACCAGTGCTGTCAAGTTGATTCCTAGTCTGAGCTTATTCTTATTGACTCTCCTTGGTAGGTGACTTTTCATTTATCTCCAGCTGCTATTAAAATTCTCTCTTTATCTTTGCTTTTGGCAAGTTCAATAGTAATCTGCCTTGGTGATTTTCTTTAAAAAAAATCTACCTTATGTGGAGTTCGATGAGCATCTTAGAGAGGTATCTTCTTATCTTTCAAGATATCAGGGAAGTTTTCTGCTAAACAAATCTTGAACATTTCTCTTTGTATTTTCTGTTATCCCTCCCTCTTCTGGTACTCCAATCACTTGTAGGTTATTTCTCTTGATAGAGTCCCACGTGATTCTAAAGTTTTCTTCATTTTTTAAAATTCTTTTATCTGATTTTTCTTTAAATTATATTGGTGCAAAGTGCTTTATCTTCAAGTTCACAAATTCTGCCTTATGCTTGCACGATTCTGCTCCTCTGACTTTCTACTGAGTTGTCTAATTCTGTAATTTTATTGTTAATCTTCTGAATTTCTGATTGCTATTTCTCTATGGATTCTTGCAGCTTATTAAATTTTTCATTATGTTCTTGAATAACCTTTTTAATTTCTTTAACTACTTTATCTGTGTGTTCCCTGGCTTGTTTTGCATATTGCCTTAACTCCTTCCTTGTCTCGTTCCTGATGTCTTGAAGAGTTTTGTATATTAATCTTTTGAATTCTGCATCGGCAATTCCAGAAAGGCACCTTCATCCAGAAGATCCATTGATTCTTTGTTTTGAGAGCTTGTGGAGGTGATCATGGTTTGTTTCTTTATGTTACTTGATATTGACTGTGGTCTCCAAGCCATGTGTAAGTTATTGTATTAGTTTATTTTATGTTTCCTTACTGTATCCTAGCTTCTTGCTTTGTATTGTTTTGATATGCCCAAATGGGTTGCTTGAGTGAGCTAGCTTGATTATTTTCACCTTGGAAGCACAGACGTCCTGTCACCAGATGACTAGAGCTGTTATCAGGTATTTCAGTGTAGGAGTCCATTCACTTTTCTTGTATGAATTCAGCTCAGGTTTCCAGGTAGTTAATCATCAAGTGTGTGGTATGGGCTCTGTCCTACAGTCTTAGAGGGGCAGGGGTGATTGGCGTAGGTACCAGTATCTGGTTGAAGCAGGGGGTCAAGCTCTGAACAAGGCAGGGGGCAAGAATCATTCCCCAAGTGTCTCTGAGGAAGGTGCATCCTTCTTCCCTACAGCATACAGGTGGATGGGTTCTGTAGACAGACCATGGGCACCCGATGTTTTTGGTTGTAAGGACTGGGAGGTACCAGTTATCCTTGGACCCCTCTCAGGGGTGGGTGGTTGACCTGAACGGAGCCACCAGTCCTTAGGCCCCTGTTGTGGGTAGGTAAGGACCCTGTTTAATAGGCAAAGCAGTGTCAAACATCAAACACCCACCTCTCCACAGCACAGCTGAAATGGTTGTAGTCTGCCAACAATGGCCTACTCTGAAATAGGCCCACACAGGTCCATGCAGTGGGGAAAGGTATTCAAAGTCCATGGACAGCTTATGCCTGGATGGGAGCCACTTCTGTTCTGAGCTTCCCAGGTTAGTGGACCTGGCAAATTATCTTTTCCCCCAGTTGCGAATTTATTCCTTCTCCAAGGCTGGGAGGATGGTTCCAGGTGCTCAACAGGGTCTATCTCAGGCCCATGGAATTCAACAGCCACAGAAGCGAGCTTGGGGGCAGGGGGAGCACCTTAAAATATACACAAGTACTTAGCTTTTGCAGAGTGCACTGTTCTTCTCTGGTTCCGGAGGTATGGTTAGGCTGTGCAGCTGGCTGCTTCTCCCTGAGGAAACTGCAGCTGAACACTAGTACCAGCCCACCGTAGCCACTCCTGGGAATGCTGCTTGAGGGATCCTGGCGATTCAGGTCCAGCAACTCCTCTCCAGTTCTGAACCGTCTATCCCTCCCCTGCCACTCAGTCCATTTTCTAACTTTGCCTTTGATGTTCAGGGCTCCTAGGTTGTTATAAATATACTCGTTTCACTTGCTTTTTCACGTCTTTGTTGTAAGCAAGAATCATAGGAAACATCTGCCTATTCCGCCATCTTGGCCCCACCTCAGCAGCCAGGCTCTTAACCACTGTGCCACCAGGGTCTGGTGAGTTCTAAATCTAAGCACTTCTGAGTTATAAAGGGAGTAGATTAGACACACAGGCACCCTACATGGGGAGAAGAGAAAAACAAATTACAGAGACAAACTCATCTAAAAGGATTGTTAGAAGTTACTAGAAGCAGAAATAGACAAGGAAGTGTCTCTCCCTTGAGCCAAGCCCTGGATTCAGACTTCAAGCCTCCTGAATTTTGAGAAAATAAATTTCTGTTTTCTAAGCCACCCACTTGTATTGCAGCTGCCTTAAATAACTAAGACACTTAAGAGAAGTCTTCATTCTAGTTCTCTTTTTCATAATAATCAAAAGCACTTAATTTTTAAAAATATTTTTAGATGGAGAGGGTGTGGAGAAGAATAAAAAATAACAAGAAGGAGCAAGACACTTGAAATGGGAACCTTGGAAATGAATAAATGGAATTAAAAAGCCCCTAAATCTTTTTTGGAAACTCTGATTGCATAGTGGTTAAGAGCTATGTCTGTTAACTAAAGGGTCATCGGTTTTAATCCACCAGGTGCTCCCTGGAAACTCTATGGGACTGTTCTACTCTGTCCTATAGGGTTGCTGTGAGTCAGATTTGACTTCATGGCAATGGGTTTTGTTTTGGTTTTTTGGTTTAAAGCTTATTTTGACCAGGCAATTCTGGAGATTTGAAAGAGGGATAGTATATGTAGGTGTCTTAGTTTGCTAGTATTACCATAACAAAAAATATGTCACAAGTAGGGTGACTTTAAAAACAGAAATCTATTTTCTCACAGTTCAGGTGGCTAGAAGTCCGAATTCAAGGTGTCAACGCTTGGGAAGATTCTTCTTTGTTTCCTTCAGTTTCTAGTAGCTGCTGGCAATCCTTGGCATCCCTGGGTTTGTAAATGAATCAGTCTCCATCTTTATATGGTCTCTGTCTTCAGCCCATGGGTGTGTCTCTTCATGTCTGTTTTCCTTTTCATAAGAGACCGCTCAGAAGTGATTAAGTTTAGAATCCACCCATAATGAGATGTGGTATGACCTCATTAATACAACAAAAGAAAAACCTATTCTTAAATGGTCACATCCACAGATATAAGGGTTAGGATTTCAACATATTTTGCGGGGGGGGGGGGGGGGAATGCAAGTCAATCCATAACAGTAGGAGCAAGCAGAGATGGAGTTGCAGAAGTGGTTGGGGCTTTTCCAATTTCCTCCTTTAGCCATAAACGTTCTGGGTGTTCAGTTATAATTTTATTTGAAGGAAGGTTTTCATAGATTACATGGAGGGGGAAATTATCCTTTGCATATTAAATGGCAGCCACCGACCTAGTCCATCCCACTCAGTGAGGAAACTGACTCAGAGAGAAGGCAATGACTAGCAAAGCTTTATGTTACAATATTGTGGAGTTTCATATGTGAAGCATTTCTTTTTCCCAAAGAAAACCTGAAGCTTTTTTCAGTAGGGGTTCTCATGTGTGAAACCTTACATTTATCTAGTTTAGAAAATTACCTGGATAATTTCACCACCAAATAAATCAGTAATCTGAAATGATTTAGCATGAGACTAATGACACTTTATATCATTTTTAATACAGTTAAACCTCTTGATTACAGACACTCTAGAGCCTTAGAAAAATTGTTATAATAATGGCATGTCATTAATTCTAAGGAAACACGGCTTCCTGAGGAACACCTGCTAGGTACATGCAATTGCTAGGTTTGCGTGGAGTATTAGAAATTAATAGTTTAAAAGAAAAAAAAAAAGAAAAAAAATTTTTTTTTTTTTTTTTTGCTTTTAAGCAACAATGAACTCTTGAAGTCTCTACCAGTGATTTCATTTCAATATATTGTGTTTATATGCTTACAGTTCATAACTTTCAGAGGTTGGGAAAATTCAATACAATTATCAGATGTTGGTCATAGTATAGAAGAAGGTGACTCCTCAGAACTGCACATTCTAAAAATAAATCTTTTCAGAGAAGTAATAAGTGCTCAGTGTAAAGTTATACAACAGAAAATAAAAGGTGACACTCCCATATAACTTTTAACTTCCAACTACAAAATTTGAGTAAACAAATGCACTTCATTTTATCACTTCATATGTGTCTGATGGCTAAGAAGCATATTTATGCTCACTTTCTTCAGCCTTCAAATAATCTTTCAGTTCAACTACGAAAGATTTCAGACCTTCTAGTCCTTAGAATTCAGCCAGGGTTTTGCCTTCACAAGCCACAAGTGCTATTGTTATGGAATGAGTTATGTCCCCCCAAAATACGTGTTGTGAATCCTAACCTCTGTGCCTGTGGTTATAATTCCATTTGGGAATGGGTTGTCATTGTTACGTTAATGAGGCTGGATTAGTGTAGAGTGTAACTTGAATCAATCTCTTATGAGATATTAAAGAGAATAAACAAGTAAGGGAGCAAGCAGAGATGGGGGAAGAGAGAAGCCAAGCCACATGAAGACTGCCCAGGAGCAGAAGCTCAGAAGAAGCAAGGACCTTCCCTCAGAGCTGACAGAGAGAGAGAGGGAGTCTTCCCCTAAAGCTGGCACCCTGAATTCAGACTTCTTGCCTCCCATAACTATGAGAAAATAAATTTCTGTTTGTTAAAGCCATCCACTTGTGGTATTTCTGTTATAGCAGTACTAGGTAACTAAGACAGAATTTGGTACTGAAGGAGTGGGGTGCTACTCTAACAGATACCTAAAATGTGGAAGCGTTTTTGGAATTGGGTAATGGGTAGAGCCTGGAAGAATTTTAAGGTACCTAATAGTAAAGGAAACCCCGGTGGCATAGTGGTTAAGAGTTACACGGCTGCTAGCCAAAAGTTCAGCAGTTCGAATCCACCAGGCTCTCCTTGGAAACTCTATGGGAAAGTTCTACTCTGTCCTATAGGGTCGCTTTGAGTCTGAATCTACTCTACAGCAATGGGTTTGTTTTGTTTTTCTTTGTTTGGTAATAGTAAAAGCCCAGATTTCCTTGAGGAGACTGTTGGTAGAATTATAGACATCAACAGCAATTCTAATGAGTGCTCAGAAGGAAGCGAAGAGAGCTATAGAAAAAGTCTCTATTATCTTAGGGAATACATATGGCATCAGCAACAGAAATATTGCTAGAAATGTGGACATTAAAATGCTTCTTGTAAGACTTTAAAGGAAAATGACGAACATGTGATTAGACAGTGGAGGAAGAATGATGCTTTTTATGGGTTGTCAAATATCTTACCTGAATTATGTTCAAATATTTGGTGGAAGGTAGAACTTGTAAGTGATGAACATTAATATCTGGCTGATGAGATTTCTAAGCAAGATCTTAAAGGGGCTGGATGATTACTCCTTGCAGCCTATAGTAAAATGCTAGAGGAAAGAGAGGGACTTAAAAATGAACTGTGCAAAATGAAAACAACTTAAAGATTTGGAAAATTTTGTATAAACTAAGGACACATGTCCCAGAAAGTTCACCAAGGGCATGGCTACACAATCTTTTAATAAGAGATTAAGCCTGTGACTGATGGATCTAATCAACTACCATGGCAGAAAACCCATCAGCTTAGACTGAAGGGGACAGAGAAAGAACGAAAAGAGAGAATGCTGTCTGTCTTTTGGAATTCTACAGGGAGGAAACAGACCAAAGGAGCTACATCTGTTGTCCTCCAAGAGAAGAAAAGACCACCTTTACAGTAGGTTGGAGATCAACAGAACTATTGGAAGGAGCACAGGAAACAGGGCCTTCTCAGTTTCAAAGGGTGGGGCCACAGCCTCCTAGGTTTCAAAGAGTCATATCTTTGCCAACTTGGTCCTGGAGCATGGGACTGCCATTAAGGTGTCCCAGAGGAATGGAGCCACTGCCCAAAGCTGAGGGGGCAGGGCTACCATTCCTAAGGGGCAGAAGAATGGGGCCTTCTGGGGCCAAGTGGTTGGGGTTGCCACTCAAATGAACTAGGAAAATTGGGCCATCCAAAGCTGAGGGAGAAAATCTGCTGTCCCAGTGGGCCTAGAAGGCAGAACTTAAGCCCAGGGCTGAGGGGCCTCCACCCAGATTTCAAAGGACGTGGCCAACACCCAGAGGCTGGAGAGTGGACCCTTTGCCCAGGTGGTCTCAAAGAACAGGGGATCATTTTTAATTTCTTCAAAGCTAATGTAAATTATTCTGCTGGTATTTGGACTTGCTTGGTGCCTGTTATACCTTCTTTCCCTCCAGTTTTTCCCATTCATAATGCAAATGTCTGTCTTGTGCCTGTTCCACCATTGTACTTTGGAAATATAGCTTGTAGTCTAGATTTCACAGGTTTACAGATCAAGAGGAATTTTGCTTCAGGATATAAGATGCCTAAAGTCTCACACATATTTGATTTAGGTGATTCAGAAGATGAGATTTTGGACTTGGAGTTGATTTAAGACTTTTTGGATGATATCATAGGGTGAATGTGTTTTGTATGTGGGAAGACATGAATTTTTGGAGGCTAAGAGGTGGAATGTTATGGATAGAATTGTGTCCCCCCAAAATATGTGTTGTAAATCCCAACTTCTATGCCTGTGGTTATAATCCCATTCAGGAATGAATTGTCTTTATTCTGTTAATGAGGCAGGCAAGATTAGTGCAGGGGATATCTTGAGTCAATTTCTTTTGAGATATAGATTAAACAAGCAAGTGAGCAAACAGAAATGGGGGAAAAGAGATGCACAGAGCAGACAGTGGCCTTCCCCCAGAGCTAACAGAGAGAGAGAAAGCCTGCCCCTAAAGCCAGTGCCCTGAATTCAGACTTCTAGCCCCTTAAACTGTGAGAAAATAAATTTATGTTTGTTAAAGTCATCTACTTGTGGTATTTCTGTTATAGCAGCAGTAGGTAATAATAAGACAGCTATCTTATTATTTAAGAAGGTAATTTCAGCCATACAATGAATCAAAATTCTTAAATACTAGTATGGTAAGAATAAGAGTTACATTAACTGAATACCAACTGCATGAATGGTCATGTTCTTTACACATATCACCTCACTTCATCCATTTATACACACTTTATAGATTCAAAACTTGTTGCTGTTATTGTTGTTAGGTGCCGTCCAGTCAGTTCCAACTCATAGCGACCCTATGTACAACTAAACAAAGTACTGCCCAGTCCTGCCCCAACCTCACAATCGTTATGCTTGAGCCCATTGTTACAGCCACCGTGTCAGTCCATCTTGTTAAGAGTCTACTTTTTTTGTTGACTCCCTACTTTACCAAGCATGATGTCCTTCTCCAGGGACCGGTCCCTCCGATAACATGTACAAAGCATGTGAGATGAAGCCTTGCCATCCTTGCTTCTAATGAGCATTCTGGCTGCACTTCTTCCAAGACAGATTTGTGTATTCTTTTGGCAGTCCATCATATAGTCAATATTCTTTGCCAACACCATAATTCAAAGGCATCAACTCCTCTTCTGTCTTTCTTATTCATTGTACAGCTTTCATGTGCATACGAGGTGATGGAAAACACCATGGCTTGGACCAGGTGCACTTTTATCCTAACGTGAGATCTTTGCTTTTTAACACTAAAAGAAAAATCTTTTGCAGCAGATTTGCCCAATGTTTGATTTCCTGCCTGCTTCTTCCATGGGTGTTGATTATGGATCCAAGTAAGATGAAATCCTTGACAACTTCAACTTTTCTCAGTTTATCATCATGTTGCTTATTTGTCCAGTTGTGAGAATTTTTGTTTTCTTTATGTTGAGGTGTAATCCATACTGAAGGCTATGGTTTTTGAACTTCATCAGTAAGTGCTGTGAGTCCTCTTCACTTTCTGCACCAAGGTTGTGTCATCTGCATAACTGGCTGTTAATGAGTCTTCCTCCAATCCTGATGCCCCATTTTTGTTCATATAGTCCTGCTTCTTGGATTATTTGCTCAGCATATATATTGAATAACTTTGGTGAAAGGATACAATCCCGATGCACACCTTTCCTGACTTTAAACCACGCAGTATACTCTTGTTCTTTTCAAATGACTGCCTCCTTATCTATGTACAAGTTCTGCATGAGCACAATTAAGTGCCCTGGAATTCCCATTCTTCACAACATTATCCATAATTTGTTATGATCCACACAGTCAAATGCCTTTACGTAGTCAATAAAACACAGGTAAACATCTTTCTGGTATGCTCTGCTTTCAGCCAGGATCCATCTGATGTCAGCAAAGATATCCTTCATTTTATGTCCCCTCCTGAATCTGGCTTCAATTTCGGGCAGTTCCGTGTCCATATACTGCTGCAAGCACTTTTGAATGATCTTTGGTAAAATTTTGCATGTGTGTGATATTAATGATATTATTTGATAATTTCTGTATTCTGTTGGATCACCTTTCTTTGGAATAGGCATAAATATGGATCTCTTCCAGTCAGTTGGCCAGGTAGCTGTCTTCCAAATTTCTTGTCATAAACTAGTGAGCACTTCCAAAGCAGCATCCATTTGTTGAAACATCTCTATTGGTATTCCATCAATTCTGGGCCTTGTTTTTTTGCCAACGTCTTAAGCTCAGCTTGGACTTCTTCCTTCAGTACCATCGGTTCTTGATCATAAGCAACCACTTGAAATGGTTGAATGTTGACCAATTCTTTTTGATACAGTGACTCTATGTATTCCTTCCACCTTCTTTTGATGCTTCCTGCACTGTTAAGTATTTTGCCCATAGAATCCTTCACTATTGCAACTCAAGGCTTGGATTTTTTTTCTTCACTTCTTTCAGCTTGAGAAATCTCAGGTGTGTTCTTCCCTTTTGGTTTTCTTACTCCAGGTCTTTGCACATGTTATTATAATACTTTACTTCATCTTCTCAAGCTACCCTTTGAAATTGTGGGGTTCAGAAATTCAAGCTCAGAAAAAAATAAGAAATTGTCCAACGTAACAGAGTTTGTAGGGGGTATGGTAGCCTTGGAATCCTACTTCTTACTCAAAACCCATGCCTAAAAGACTGTGATATTCAACTCTGCTTGTAACATTGTGAGTAGAAAAAATACTATCTCATATTTTAATAATAAAACTGTATAATTTATGAAGTCCTTCACATCACTTTATCATATTTGATTTTCAAATTCTCTAGTGAAGTAGGAAGGTGAAGAACCTAGAAATAAAGGGGTTGTGATATGCCCAATATCCTATATATTTTTTTCACTCGAAATTTCAAGTTCTTTCCACTAAGCCACACTTCCACATCATGCATGAAAATAATTGATAGTAACAATAAAACAATGTAAACATGTTTGAATGTCTACCATGTGCCAAGAGATGTTCCTCTTCTCTGGCATTCTTCTGTGCTTAAAACATCTTAATATTTATTAATATTTTTATGTCTATAGTATTGTTTGTGGGCCCCTAATTGCTTCATCTTTTTTATTTAGAATTATGCTTACATTATGTACTACTTCCACACATCCACACACATTTATTCAGGAACTCCAGAGATCATTCCTTTATACTTTTTTTTGCCATTCTTAATATCATTAACCTAATATGAGATTCCTTTATTTCATACCCGAATAACTATAGCATCACAATCATTTCTTCTTGCCTCCTCCAGTTTATTTATCTTCTTGGTCCTATGCAATGCTTTCCCTCAGCTGCATTCTCTTGAGCAAAATGCCATCTCACAAACCGTTTCCTTCTCTGTAATTAAGCATTTGTGTTAGAAAAAAGTCAGCATTTGTTAATATTCTGATATTCACTAATTCCTAAAGCACAGTTTTACCAAGTCACCTGCCTGCTTAATCTTCCATGGCTCCCCATTACCTGCACGATAAACACCAATATTTTTGAACTCAAAAAAAGTTCTTTCTAAATCTTGTCCCAATTTACCTTTCCAAACCTTTATCTTTTTGTTTTAATTATGGGTTATTCCATGCATGGCAAGTGGATGGCAGGCTGCCCATCAAATTCTTTCTACTCCCATAATCTTTCTCATTAAGCCTTATTATCTTTCTCCACAGAGAGCTTCAGGAAACTATTGCAAGTAGAAGAGTACAGTCTGGGACAATAAAATAAACATGCTAAAATGCTTAAAGAGATAAGGAATGGACTCAACAATAGAAAAATAGAACATTTCAAAAAAATATAACAGGAAGATTTTTTAAAAAAGAACCAAATAGAGTTTCTAAAAATGAAAAACTCAAAGGCCAAGTTAAACCACAGAATAAATACAGTTGGAAGGAGAATCAGTGAACTGGAAGATTGATTTGTAGAAATTAGCTGGAATGAAAACAGAGAGATGAATAAATAGGAAATTTGAGAGAGCATTTAAAAGATGTAAAAGCTGGAATGAGAAATTCCAATTATACATCTCATTGAAGTTTTAAGTAGAGAACAATGAGGTAGCTAGGGAGAAGATTTCAACAAAATAATGGCTGAAAGTTTTTCTTAAATAAAAACCACATAAAACTTTAGGTTGAAGAAACACTGATTAGAAGGCTATACCCGCTTATAGCAGAAAATAAAAATAAATCTATTCTTATGCACATCTTAATGGAGTTGCAGAACATAAAAGTCAAAGAGAAAATATGGTATGAAACAAAACGAAAAGAGAGATTACGTTCATAAGAGTGGGTTAGAATTACAGCATACTTATCCATAACAATAAATACTAGAACCCAAAGGAATAACATCTCTAAACTGTCAACTTAAAATTCTATATCCAGCTAGATGTTCCTATAAGAATATTTGCAAAATAAATACCTGTTCAGAAAACAATAAAATTACATAAAATCATGACTGTCACAGAGAAATCAATAATCTATAAATGTGTCTGTTACCCTTAAGGAATTTGTTTGTTTCTCACTCCTTTTTCTTTTTTTTCCCCACTAATCTATAATCTCATACTACGCTTATTATTGTTGTTGTTATTAGGTGCCATTGAATCAATTCCAACTCAAAGCGAGTGACCTTACGTACAACAGAACAAAACACTGCCCTGTCCTGTATCATCATCGCTATCATTGTGCTTGAGCCCATTTTTGCAGCCACTGTGTTAATCCACCTCCTCTTTTATGCTGACCCTGTACTTTACCAAGCGTGATGTCCTTCTCTGAGGACTGATCCCTCCTGATAACATGTCTGAAATATGTGAGACAAAGTCTCACCATCCTTGCATCTAATGAGCATTCTGGCTGTATTTCTTCCCAAACGAATTTGTCCATTCTTCTGGCAGTCCATGGTATATTCAATATTCAAAGGCATAAGTTCTTCTTCAGTCTTCCCTATTCATTGTCATGCTTTCACATGCATATCAGGTGATTAAAAGCACCATGGCTTGGGTCAGGTACACCTTAGTCCTTAAAGTGACATCTTTGCTTTTTAACACTTTTGCAGCAGATTTGCCCAAAGCAATGTGTCACTTGATTTCTTGACTGCAGCTTCCATGGGCATTGATAACGTGAATCTTTTCTCCATTGATCATGATGTTGCTTATTGGTCCAGTTGTGAGGATTTTTGTTTTCATTATGTTGAGGTGTAATCAATACTGAATGCTGTGGTCTTTGATCTTCATCAGTAAGTGCTTCAAGTCTTCTTCACTTTCAGTGAGCAAGGTTGTGTCATCTGTGTAACGCAGGTTGTTAATGAGTCTTCCTCCAATCCTGATCCCCATTCTTCTTCATATAGTCCACCTTCTAGGATTATTTGCTCAGCATAGAGTTTGAATAAGTATGGTGAAAGGATACAACCCTAATGCACACCTTCATTTTACTAAGTCTCCTGTCTTCTTAATCTTTCATGGCTCACCATTACCTGCATGGTAAACACCAATATTTTTAAACTTAAAGAAATGTTCTTCCTAAATCTTGTCCCAATTTACCTTTCCAAATCTTTATCCTTTTGTTTTAATCAATAGATTGCTAGGCCTATTAGCGTAATTCTTTTTCCATATTGTAGTTTAATTAACATTTCTAAAAATTAGCCTTAACCATACCACTTCTTACTCAAAAACTTTCAAAGATTGGCTGCCTAAATCATCTAAATCAGCGGTCAGAAAACTTTTTTTGGAAAGTGCCAAATAGTAACTAATTTGGCTCCGTGGGCCACATACGGTCTCTGTCCATATTCTTGTTTACAATCCTTTAAAAATGTAAAAAAAAATTCTTTTCTCATGGGTTGTGCAAAAACAGGCCAAAGGCAGGAATTGCTTAGGCAATCCTCTGCAGACCCTTGATCTAAATTCTCAGTTGGTCATTCAACATTCACTACTCTCTTTGCAGATTTTCTTCTTAATACCACATACAGATACACTCTATTCTGGTGTATTTAACAGAATAAAATAGGTTTGCCACAAACAATAGGAGATAAGCATATATTGCCATTCTGCACTTTCCTAAATGCTATAGGTTGACTGGGGTGTGGGGATTCAGTGAAAATGTTCCCCTTTAACAGGATTAGCATTTAAAAGTGAAGCAGTCACCTGGAGGTTTTATCAATTTATATTTATCCTTATACCTATGTTTCTATGCATTGTACCACAAAAATTAATTGTTTTATTTTAAATGTAAACAGTTCGGGTTAACATTCACATTTTGTGAATACCCTGAGCACATCAAACATGGGGCTAATGACTGGGATTGCACAGATAAACAGAACAGTCACTTCCTTGGAGGAGCTTAGAATCTACAAAGGAGAGAATTTAGGAAAACTTTTTTTTTTTTTTTTTAAGCCAGAGAATAATATTTTAGATTCATGATCACCAATTTCAAACTATAGACTGTTATGAGGAAGTCTCAGACAAAGTCTAAAGATCAGTCTTGAATACTTACATGTTGTTTTTCTTGTTTTGTGCCCTGGAGTCGATTCTGACTCTTAGCAACCCCATATGACAGAATAGAAATGCCCCCTAGGGTTTTCTTGACTATAATCTTTATGGAAGCAGATCTCCAGGTCGTTCTCCCATGTGGAGCTGCTGGGTGGGTTCGAACCTACCAAATTACAATTAGCAGCCAAGCACTTCATCATTGAGCCACTAGGGCTCCTTACATAAAAAAAACTACATAAAAAGAAAAATGAGAAAAATACGTACAGAAAAAACACTTGAATAATTGCTTCATGCTTTTCTTTTCCTTTGACTGTCACTTATTACTTGAACAAAAATTTTAAAATATATTTGTCATCTCCTCAGTTTCTTATTTGTTCAGATACATCTTTGTCCTTTTCCTATCAATCAATATGTAGGGAAGCCTTAGATTATATATGAACATAGTGACTCTTGCTTTTTTCAGAGAGTTGTGGCTATCCATGGGTTGTATTGTGTTGTGTGTGTATGCCAGGTGAGGATGGGATTGGGAACATGTACTGCCATAGACAGAGGGATGGAAAAGTATTTTTTAACAAACAAGGCAACTGCTTCCCTTTCTTGATCTTTTAAACCCCCGTGAATTTTATCCTGGTCCCA
Organism: Loxodonta africana; assembly: GCF_030014295.1. Classification (NCBI taxonomy): domain Eukaryota; kingdom Metazoa; phylum Chordata; class Mammalia; order Proboscidea; family Elephantidae; genus Loxodonta; species Loxodonta africana. The sequence continues at coordinate 33,841,151 of NC_087345.1, read as the reverse complement.
ATCATCAATTACATCGTTCAGTCAAAACCCTGGTGCAATCACCTTCCAGCTCCCTACATCGCTGGTTCTATACAACATAACTCCAGCTATCTCCGCTCTAAAGCCACAGCATTAACAGAATATATCAAGTTGCTCGTGAGGCTTCATTCCCAGTAATCAGAAAAAGAAGTCAAGCGGGCACATTTATCATGGTGACCGTGGAGTTTGTAGGTGAGACGCTCCAAAGGGAGGAGATACCTTTGATTAAGTTAAGACAAACTATAATGGATGAGCATTCTGCTGAAGTCCAATAAATCACCAGAGCCTTTCTGGGCTAGCAGGATAGGAATCACTGGTAAATTAAAACTTGCTGCAGCGGCTATGCTGATACCTTTAATGTGGATTTTGCCAGTTCGCCTCTGTAGAGGAAAGCTGGGAAAGGAAGTCTAAATAGACTTGAAAGGATACAAGACGCCTGGCCCAATGGACTTATCCAGGGCTATGCTTCAATAAACCTCGGTTCCTTTTAACTGTGGGATATGGTGAAAGGTCGCTGGGCTCAATTATAACAATCAGTCTGCCACGCTGAAATGGTAAGAATGTTGGCAACACTTTACGTGTATCAAGCATCTCCTTTGTGGGGCTAAGAGTCAAGAGATGTCATTGGAAATAAAAGTGTGAACCTTTTTGTTTGGGTTTTTTTTGTGCCTATAAAATTTTGGATTTTTGTTCCCTGGGATCCTGTGGACACGAATAAAATATGAGTATGTTCCATTTATTTTTCCTTAATGAGAGATTGCCCAGGATGGTAGGAGAGTCCCTGCACAAAGGAAACTACACAGTGGATTTATTAACTCTTAGCAAATGGGTGTTCGATGCTGAGTAATGGGGAAGTTTGCCAGTGTGGCAAGATAAAAGGTTTCCCCACTTTGTGTTTATCCTTTGGGTAATGAAAAAACAAATTGGCAATTTTGCTTTTTTTTTTCTCTTGGAAATTCATAAGGTCACCCAGGAAAAACAGAGAAGGTTAACTGGCATGAACGCTTGTTTGCCTGTAAGCAGGGTGTCAGAAGAGAAAGGTCACAAATGGATGAAAAACCCCAAACCATAACCAGTGCCACTGCAAACGCAGGGCCCAAGGGTGAAAGCAGAGCTGTGGGGATTGCCCTGCCTGCGTGCTGACGAATCCCGTGTTTTCAGCATGCATATATTGAGAGAACCTTTTGGAAAGTCAGTAAAATATCTCCTTTTGAAAGCCTTTCACCTTTTGCTACATTTCATTATCTCCCACTCTTTTTTTTTTCCCTCCCTTTTCCCCATTTGTATTTGGTTCTTACATCCCCTTTCCTCATTCACTTCTCACTGCAGAGAACGGCTACTCGCTAAGGCCAAACGGTAGCAGTAGCAAAGGCTTGGAGAACCTGAAGCTCAGGTGATTGATCGTCTATGCAGAATTCAGAGGATTCAGTCCAGTCATGAGCTTCAGCTGCTAAGTTTTCTTTACAGGCGGCAAGACTGGTCCTTTGTTTCCTTTGTTAGAAACCAACTCATGAGGAACCAGGGAAATGAGATTCCCTGCAAGTTTGCAGAGTATTGCAGCTGGGGGCTTTGCTGCAAAATTACACTGGTCGTTTCCTCTGGATGAATGAGACAGTTTGGTTAAGGATTCTGTTAAGTTAGAGGGCAAAGTCCAGGGTCGTTTCCTGCTAGCAATCTTATTTCTCTGCCTAGAGAAAAATTGCTTTTCTCCATCACTTTCAGAGTCCCTATACTCTCCACAAAAGTGTAGGTTGGTTTAAACTTGACAGAAAACTTTTCTGATTGACAGTTTGCTTTCTCAGAATGCGAAATAATTGTTGTCTTCGATCGAGAGGCAAGTAGCATTTGTCACAAGAGTTATTGTTGTTAGTTGCTGCAGACTCCATTCCAACTCATGGTGACCCCATGTATGAAAGGAAAATGAGAGAAAGAAAGAAGATGGAAAGGAAAAAGAGAAAGTAAGGAAAGGGAAATGGAGAGAAGGAAGCATAAAGGATTGATCTATGAGAAAGGGAGGACAGTAGAAGTGAAAGGAAGAGAGAGATGTCGCTGGGAAGCCCAGAGTTTACAAGTTTTACACGAAATAGGTTCTTTCAGAAAAGAGAATAATGGTGGACTTCAACGTCTGTCTTCTGTGCTTCACAAATGAAAAAATACAGGGTTGTGAATGGAAAAATGCAATCTCTTCATTTGGTATATGGAAGGAAGAGAGGACTAGAAATTGTTCAGAGGAAAAGGCATTGTATGCATGTTAAATCTCAGCATTGAAGCTATGAAGGAAACTATGTGGTCATGGAATCTTCTAGTCGGAAGGCATCATTTAAATCTATCTTGTCTAACTTGTTCATTTTACAGATGAAAAAATCAAGGTCTAGGTTATTGGAAGGGCTTATCCAAGGTCGAGACAGCTTGTTACAGTGATGAAGTTGGGAGGAGAAGCCAAATTTTCTGCCTTTCTGTCATGCAACTTCTATAGCCATTGTAAGAACTGACTGTTTATTTCTCATTGCAGGCAGGTGGCTACTAAAGGTTTCCAGGCAGGGAGTGATGTAATGGAACTGGGTCAGCAGAGGATCATTCTAGTAGCTGAGTGTGGTGAGCAGGTGGAGGGTAAAGAAATCACAACACCATAAGGCCTCGTTAAAGTACCTGCGGGACCATGTACCTCTCGTTTTATGATTCTGAACCACCTCTTCCAGCAGTCATGGCAGTTAATACTACTTAATTGCAGCAGCCTACAGACTATGTTGACGTGCCCACCGTTCATTTCACTCGGTGTCAGCTACACAGGCCCTGAGGTAAATTGGCCACTCCCCAAACAAATCTCTGAAAAATGGCAACACTGGTGGCTTGCTAGAGGCTGGACAATGGGATCCAAATGGGGAAAAGATAGAAGCTCACAAATGTCTGTTTAACTGTGCTGTCTTTGATGAATGAATATTTTCCAAGGTAATAGCCATAAAACACAAAGAATTTACACAGCAAGAGGCTCTACACCAGTCTCCCCAGCCCCAACCAGCTCATAGTAGAATCCCAGGGGTTCTTGCTGAAATAGTTCAGTTCCCAACTGAAGGCAAAGACATAACAGCTAATTCTGTCACTGATAACACTGTCATTATGAAGAAAACCTAACTCCTTAATTATTTCAAATCAGTTGCTCTCTCTTTTTTTTATGTTTTAAAAGGTGTCATTTCAAAGAAAAGACTGTCTCTTGGCAGAACTCATCATTTAGAATCAGGATGATAATAGCCCATTATATGGAGAAAGGGGTCAATAATGAAAGTCTGGGAATTAGTTAGGTCTTTTGTCATATAAGAAGATAGAAGAGCCCCCACACTCCACCCTGTTGAACGAGAAAAAAAAGTTAGGGAGAGAATATTGTTCTAATATTTTCAGAAATGTGTGCATTAATGTTCATAAAGTATTCTCTGAGGTTTGAGAAGTTAATTGCAAATACTGAATTAACTAACAGTTTTAGGATGTTTAGTAAAAACAAAACAAAACAAAAAACCAAACCCACTGCCGTCGAGTTTTCTGACTCGTAGCAACCCGAAGAGTAATGAATGATGTTTAATAAAGACAAGGAAAACTGAAAAAGAATTTACTGTCGAATAATCAAACTTGGATAGACTCATAAATGATGGAAGGAGGAGAAGAAATAACGTCAAGGGAAATGGATTTGTCTGGCAGGGAAGAACTAGGCAAGCATTCAATGCCTACTTACTCAGAGGCACATTAGGCTGTGTTCCCCACTCACTGATCAGACTGAAGAAAGACATGGAATCAGGAGGAGCCATCTTGTTCTGTGCTGGATTTTCTCAAGAGGAATTTACAAGTAAAATCAGTGAATTGGCCATTGCACAAAGCAGAGCTTTTATTTTTATGGTAACCATTCATTAAAGATTGTCATTTATCTTAATTGAGAAGATTTCTGTTTGAGTCCTTGACATGAGCTTGTCTTAGGAGCTAGGCAGCAATATTTAGATGAGTCTAAAAATTTGACTGAACATTAGCAGTGCAGGCACCAGCTCAGTCAAAACAAAACAAAACAAACAAACAAAAGAATAGATAAATAAATAAGCAACCTAAGGTGGGAAATGAAAGAGCCAAAAGAAAGAAGTATTAATTTTTTCAACAAATATTTATTTTGGGATCCTGTGTGCCAGGCGGCCCTGGTGGTGCAGTGGTTAAGTATCCAGCTGCTAACCAAAAGTTTGGCAGTTCAAATTCATCAGCCACTCCTTGGAAACCCTTTGGGGTGGTTCTACGCTGTCCTATAGGGTCACTATGAGTTGGAATTGACTCAACAGCGATGGATTTGGTTTTGGTTTGGTTTTATATGCCAGATACATAGAGCAAGAAACATCATTCTAAAATTTCTAGAACAGTTTTCAGGGGTTTCTTTTGAATATTGCCAGAATGACATTATCTAACAAATGCTTTAAATCATAACTTATTAGAAGTCATATATCTGATTAACAAAGAGAAAATTAAGTGGGGAGTGGCATTGGTGGGTCAGTTGTATAATTCTCATCTTCCATGTGGGAGACCAGGGTTCAATTCCTGGCCAGTGCACCTCATGTGTAGCTGCCACCCATTCATCAGTGGAGGCTAGTGTGTTGCTATGATGCTGAACAGGTTTCAGCGGAGCTTCCAGACTAAGATGGGCTAGGAAGAAGGGCCTGGTGATCTACTTCCAAAAATCAGCCAATAAAAATCCAGTGGATCACAATGGTCTGATCAGTCATGCATGGAGTTGCCATGAGTTAGGGGCTAACTTGACAGCAGCTAACAACAACACACTTTTACTTTCTGTTCCAATTTCTGATAGTCTTATCAACATTGACAAATTTACAGGTTTTTATTGGTAGCATAATTTTTAACAATGTCTCATGACTATGTAGTTTTTAAATGAAGATATTAAACAACTTTACTTTTTCTGTCCACTTCTCATTCCTCCTTCCCCTTCTCAGTTTCTTTCAGATATAAGATATAAAAGTTATATTACCCAAGCTGGTAACATTTACCCTCTGAACTTTAATCATATGGAAATCATCACTTTCAAAATGCTGAAAACTATTTAAGAACATTTGCATTTTTATGACTATGTAAATACTTTTTATTGCAAAGCCAATATTGTGCTCTAATTCCATTTCTTTCTTTACTTTTCTCTTTGCTACTCAAAAATAAAATGTTTCTAGAATCAAGATCAAAAGAGTCTTCATTCTTACATTCTCTAAATTGTCAGGGTCATGTCCCAGTTTACTTTTATATTTGGAAAACAATATTCTTGTTGGTTTTCTGGAGTTTTTGATTATCTCTTTCCTTGAGGAAGGGAAAATATAACTGCTGTTGTTTAGCTCTTAATCACTCTAAACTTTTTGGAATCCATTTTTTTTCTTCTGGAATGCATGCCCATTGGATGACAATAACTTCTTTTTCTAAGTTTAAACAATTTTTTTTTTTTTGACCTGTTGCACAGCTGTTGTCTTAGTCACTTTTTTCACTGGGCCCTTGGTTTAGTTCACCCATTTCTTATACCTGGTATTCTTGCTCTTAACTTTTGTTTTGCTGCAGTACATCTTTAGATAGCTACTTGGAAATAGGGAGAAAAGGTTTGAGATGCCCCACATATTTAAATCTGACTTCAATATTGAATTTGATTTTTAGTTCGGTTAGATACAGACTTCTAGGGTAAAAATCATTTTCTCAGAATTTTGAAGTCTATTTTATTGTTTTCTAACATTCATTATTGATGGTGATATGTTTGATGATGGGTTGCTTCTTTGCTCTTGTACGTTACCTTTTTTTTTCCTCTTTGCTAACTTTGGAGATCTCTTTATCTTTCATATTATGAAATTTTAGAACGATGTTTCTTGTTCTAAACCGGTTGCCATTGAGTTGATGCTGACTCACAGCGACCATGTGGGACAGAGTAGAACTACCTCACAGAGTTTCCAAAGAGCACCTGGTAGATTCAAACTGTCGGCATTTTGGTTAGTAGCTGTAGCACTTAACCACAATGCCATCAGGGTTTCCTGGCACTTGAAAACCTTTTTTAAATAAAGATTCAGCTCAAGGTAGTAGTCAGCATTCCTCATGTTATTTGTTAGATTTTAAAATTTTTATTTAAGCATAATCTATTTAGAGAAAAATATACAAATCATAGAATTTCACTTAATGTTTTTTTCAGAAACCCATGATATCATTGTAATCAGCATTAAGAACAAGAAATATAATGATTCCATCACCCTAGAAGCCTTCCTCAGACTCCTTTCTTTTTTCCCTGCCAAGATAACCACCGTCCTGGTTTCTAATAGGAAGACTAGTTTTGACTATTTTTGTCCTTTATATGCACGGAATCAGTATGTAATTTCTTTACTAATTTCCTTCTGTCTACATTTCTCATACTTCCTCTTGAAGTCCTAGTAGTCAGATGTTGGACCTTCTAGATTAATGCTGGGTCAAGGATGGGCCCACATGGAGAGGGAAAAAGAAAGTATAAGACACAAGTTGTATGCATCACTCCTCACATTAAATAGACTAGAGCTTAGTCACAAGTCACGACTAGCTGCAAAGGAACCTGAAAAAAGTTTTGTCTAGCTGGATGCCACTAGGAAAAAGGGTTGAATGGTTTTTGGAAGGAAAACTAGAGATCTGCCACATCGCTCTGTATTTGTCTTATTGATAAAATATCTTCTCAACTTTCTCTGAAAATAATGTCTCCTTCCTTCCTTCCTTCCTTCCTTCCTTCCTTCCTTCCTTCCTTCCTTCCTTCCTTCCTTCCTTCCTTCCTTCCTTCCTTCCTTCCTTCCTTCCTTCCTCCTTCCTCCCTCCCTCCCTCCCTCCCTCCCTCCTCCCTTTCTGTTTATTTTCTTCCTCCTTTCCTTTCTTTCCTATTTTTTCTTTAAGTCTTTGTTTCCTGAATTATCTCTCTCCATTTCCTTAGGTTCATATGTTTTGGACTATATTATTTCTTCACTTCAGACTTTGGCTTTCCTAAAATGTATAGTGATCCTTGACTATCTGCTCACAGGGTTAAGAATAAATAAATATGAATGTCCCCTGGGAGAACTGTGTACCTGACTAGAATATTGACAGGGAGGCTTTTTCCTAAGGTGAGTGGGCAGTGCACCCATTATTCTGTAATACCTCCCAAATACCAGAATGATGAGAATTTTTATTTTGGAGCACTAACATCCACATACTATCTTTATTTTCTCTAGTTTTTTCTTTAAAGAAGACATTTGTGTTTGTGTTTTTTTTTCTTGTTTTGTATAGAGTTTGTATTGGTCAACTTAGGCTAAGTTATACTATAGTAGCAAGAGAAACAGCTGCCACTGAGTCAACTCGGACTCATGGAGACCTTATATACAACAGAACAAGAGGTTGCCCAGTCCTGTGTCATCCTTACAGTTACCAACATGTTTGAGTCAACTGTTGCAACTATTGTGCCAATCCATCTCACTGAAGGTTTCTCTCACCCTCGTTGGCCCCTTACTTCACAAAACATGATGTCCTCCTCTAGTGATTTATTCCTCCTCATAACATATCCAAAGCAAGAGAGCTGGACAATGTTCTGTTATGATCCATAAAGTTTTCATTGGCTAATTTTAAGAAGTAGATTACCAGGCCTTTCTTTCTAGTCTGTCTTAGTCTGGAAGCTCTGCTGACACCTATCCACCATGGGTGACCCTGATGGTATTTGAAATACCAGTGGCATAGCTTACAGCTTCACAGCAACATGCAAGCTACCACAGTATGACAAACTGACAGATGGGTGGTGGATACTAACAAAGCCCCTTAAATATCTCAGTGGATTACAACATCAAATGTTAACACAAGACTACCATCCATCAGTGGATATTCTGCCCTATGTCACTTCATTCCCTGACCCAAGGTAAAATAGTGGCCACACTCAGGGATATTGGAAATATTGTGACAAAGAGAAAACAGACACTATGGACCATGTGCTAGCTCTTAAAGATCCCACTTGGAAGTGAAACAAGTTACTTCCACTAGCATTTACTGCTAATGCAAGTTAAATGACCTCACTCAAGTTCAACAGGGTAAGGCTGAATAACTCTTAGGTAGAAGGAAGGGAGAGATACCACAGATAGAGGCACCCCAGGAAGGTATGGCAATATTTGGAATAATAATACTATCTATAAATCTGTGGTAGAAAGTATTCAATTCTCTAAAATTCTCTACTCAGCCCTTCTTCAAGATATAAGTATGCTTGGGCTACAGCTTTTTATCCTTTTCTTAATCCATCAACACCCTTCTCTCTTCTTTATTTCTTCCAGAAATTTTTGAAATATATCATCTGTATATGGTTCCCTTTTCTGTTGTCTTTATTGTCATGAGTTTACACCTTTTAAATTTACTTTATTGTGATATTCATGAGATTTCCAGAAGAGAAAGAAAACCTTTGTGCTCAGTCCACTATATTAAATGGAAGAAAAAAATAAAAGTGATCCAAACAGTAAATGTTCTCTCACACACATATGCATACCTTCTTTCTTTAAAAAAAAAAAAAAAAAAGCTCTTAAAAATTAAGAGAAAAAAGTCAGGAAAAATAGTAAGAGGTTGGAATTTTCATTTTCAATTACATGTATCTATTTTAAATATCACCCACTGACCTCCAAACATGAACCTATCCTTTTTCCTACATCAGCTCTCAAGTTTTATTTAATTTATTATTACATTTTGTTGTCAATATTTATAACAATTACATTTGATTCTATATTATTCCACACACTTTTAAATCTTAGTTTATATATGTAAATAGAATCAGTGTTCACCACTACTTCATCCACAAGTTCTTTATTTTGAGTTATCTCCAATTGATTGGATATAGTTATAAGCATTTTCCTCAAGAAGAACTTGGAGAAGACCATGATAATTTATAGAAGTTTTACATGCTTGAGAATTTTTGTCTTTTTTTTAATTTAAGGAAAACTTGATTTGTTTTAAATTCTTAAATCAAACTTCTGCTTTTGGCCAAGATGGAATAACAGGACCAGATTCACCCTCTTGCCTGAAACAAAAAACAATAACAATGACAAAAAAATGGACCAAAATATGAAATAATAGTTTTCAAGACATTGGACATCAAACAACAAATGTCTTTGATTCCTGGGAGACATGAAATAAATGAAATGAACCTTGCAATTGTCCCAGCTTGCAGTTTAGGGAAGGATTCCAGGTTATCGCTCAGGGAGAGGAGAATCCAGACAGAGGGCAGCAACTTCCCTAAGATTAGGAGACAAAGCCAGGATTCTGGAGGCCACAGTGGCTACACTACCCTGTACTCTGAACCTGCCTAACCAAGGTTAAAAGCAAGACCAAAAAGGATTAAACTATTTCCAAGTAACTTAATCACATCCCTAAACAAAGCTCAATTATATTTATAGGCACACAAAAAATGCCCAACATCTGGCAAGAAAAAAATTAAAATGTCTGGAATTCAATAAAAAATTATTGGTCATGAAACTAATCAGAAAAATGCATAAGCAACAAAAGACCAAATAGATAAACAAGATCTCATCAAAATTGAAGACTTCTGTTCATCAAAGGACTTTGTTAACAAATTTGAAGAGACAACCTGCAGGCTGGGAGAAAAATTGTGGGAGCTACATAACAGACAAAGGCCCAATACCCACAATAAATACTCTGACAACTTAACAAGAAAAAGACAATCAAAAGATGGACAAAGGACCTGAGTAGACATTTCACCAAAGAGAATATTCAAATGGCCGATAAACACATGAAAAGATGCTCAACATCTTTAACCATCAGAGAGATGCAAATCAAAACCACAATGAGATACCACTTCATTTCTGGCAGAATGGCAAAGATTAAAAAAATAAAACAAAACAAACAAAAAAGGAAAATAACAAATGTTGGCAAAGATGTGGGGAAATTGCAACAGTTATCCATTGCTAGTAGAAAAGCAGCATGGTACAACTGTTGTGGAAAACCATGTGATAGTTCCTCAAAAAACTAAAAATAGAATTACCATATGGCCCACCAAACATACTCCTAGATATATACCCAAGGGACTTGAAGGCAGTGATACAAACAGACATATATACACCAATGTTCATTGCAGCACTATTCACAATCACCAAAAGGTGGAAACAACATAAATTGTCCATCAATGGGTAAGAAAAATGTGGTACATACATACAATGGATACGTGCTACAAAATGGATCAAACTTGAAGACATTATGCTGAGTGAAATAAGTCACTGACAAAAGGGCAAATATTGTATGATCTCACTTATGTAATATGACAAGAATAAGCAAATATGTAGAGACCAAAGTTTATCAGTGGTTATCAGACCAAAGTTTGTCAGTGGTTATCAAGGGTGGGAAAAAGGGATAAGGGAAGCCACTGTTTGAGAAGCAGCGAGTTTCTGTTTATGATGATGGGAATTTTAGCATCAATTAAAGGTAATGGTAATGGTTGCATAACCAGTTAATGTAATTAATATCACTAAGCTCTACACTTGAAAAATATTGAGTTATATATATATATAAACAACAACAACAAAAAGCAGCTGTTGAAGCTACTTATGTCAGCCAAACACCTCATGGGATTTGTTTTCATGGTTTGGAGATTTGGATTGTGGATTCAAGGAACACCCCAATCAATTGGCCCTATGTTTTTTTGCAGTACTTCTGTTCTACCTCCTAGTTTGCTGCATAGTGACTGGGGTCTTAAAAGCCAGTAAATGTCCATCCAAGGTACAACAATGGTGTCCATTCACCTGAAGCGACAGAGGAAGAAGGAGAGTCAGGAATCAAAGGAGGTAATAGAATACACGACTGGTTGCCTTCATGATCAACTGCCTCCTTTGCCATGAGTCCAGAAGAACTGGGTGTTGCCTGGCTACCATTACTGAACATCCTGATCAAGGATTCTATAGAAGAATTCTGATCAAAAAGGGGGAGGGGAAATGAGGAATAGAATTTCAAATTTTCAAAGGAATCCAGATTTTCTGCAGCCATTGAGACTTGATGAACCTTCAAAATTATTGTCCTGAAATAATCTTTAAACTTTAAACCAAAATCATCCCCTGAAATCTTTGAATGTCTGCTTTGAACATTGTGCTCTTTTATAAAATTGTCTATGTGAGATCAAATTGACAATAGCAACTCAGAAGGTTGAATGGGAAGCTTAGGCAGCGGCGAGTTCAAGATAATGGTAGTGAAATAATTTGAAAAAGGATAGCAAGAATGGTAGCACAATTTGAAGAATGTAATCAATGTCACTTAATTGTACATGTAGAAATTATTGAAACAGTGTATCTTTGGCTGTATATACTTTCAGAAAAAAAAAACTTAAGAACTTCTTTTCATAAGACACTCTTGTTGTTGTTAGGTGTCATTGACTTGGCTCCAACTCGTAGCAACCCTTTATACAACAGAATGAAATACTGCCTGGTCCTGTCCCACCCTACCAATAGTTGCTATGTTTGAGCCCATTGTTGCAGCCACTGTGTCAATCCTTCTCATTGAGGGTCTTCCTCTTTTCCACTGACTCTCTGCTTTGCCAAGCATGACGTTCTTTTCCAGGGAGTGATCCCTACTGATAACACATCAGAGTACTTGAGACAAGTCTGACCATCCTTGCTTCTAAGGAGCATTCTGGCTGTACTTTTCCCAAAACAAATATGTTTGTTCTTCTGGCAGATCATTCAACATTCTTCACTAAAACCGTAATTCAAAGGTGTCAGTTCTTTGGTCTTCCTTATTCATTGTCCAGCTTTCACATGCATATGAGGCAATTGAGACTACCACGGCTTGGGTCACACAATTTAGGAGGCTAGAAGTCTGAATTTATGGTGCCAACTCTAAGGGAAGGCTTTCTGTCTCTGTTGGCTCTGGGCAAAGATCCTTGTCTCCTTTCAACATCTGTGGGCCCAGCATTCCTTGGCGATCTACATGTGCCTTGGCATCAATTTTCCCCTGGGTCTAGAAGGTTCTCAGCACAGGGACACTGGACCCAAAGAACATGCTCTACTCTTGGCTCTTCTTTCAGGTGGTAGTCAGATCCCTCCCTCTCTAGTGGCTTCTCTCTTATCTCTTGTAAGACAAAAGGTGATGCAGGCCACACATCAGGGAAACTCCCCTTACTTTGGGTCAGGGCTGTGACCTGAGTAAGGGTGTTGTATTCCATGCTAATCCTGCCTCATTAACATAACAAACATAACCTAATCCCCTTTAACATAATCTAATCCAAAAAAAAAAAAAAATTTTTTTTTTTTTTAATCCTGCCTCATTAATCACAGACAGATATTAGGATTTATAACACATACGACAATTACATCAGATCACAAAATGGAGGACAACCACACAATACGGGGAATCCTGGCCTAGCGAAGTCCACACACACTTTTTGGGGATGTAATTCATCCATGACATGTATGTTAAAACATTAAATTGTACACCTAACTTTTTTTTTATCCTGACTATATCCCTCGGAACTTTGACAACATTTTAATCTTTAATCATTCAATAGGCCTTAAGAACACTTATCACTTGGCTTTAGGGAAATGTATCTGCTCCCAGATTTCTGATGATATACATTTTGGCTCCTACCTTCCTTTCATATATATGAAAGGAAAGTAGGAGCCTATATAATATTTCACTATATCAGATGTGCTTTATGGTTTTTTTCTTTGGGGTTAAGGTCATGTTGGTCTGTCTTGAATATGATTTTCCCCACTTTTTTAATGTTGTTCTTTTGTTGATTTTATGGGCTCAAGAGAGAAAGTACAGTAAAATGATCAGACATCCCATACATCCACCATATTTAAACTTTTTTCTGGAAGGTATATTTATGGAACATACTTATGCCTGGGGAAAAGATGTGACTGGTGCTGGGTCTACTGAATTAGAATCATCAAGGTAAAATAACGTGGACCTTCCTAGCAGGGTGACAGCAGAACAGCCGGGGCAAAGCTAGATTCTTTCACGTATGTAGTGAAAAATGAAAGAAAAGAGAAAATTGACACCCTAACATTTTAAAAAGTTGGATTTTTTTTTTTTGGTCCTGTAGCTAAAACATCTGCTTGGCCAGCCACAAGCTGAGCAAGACTTGTAACTGACCATAAACTGGATATGAATCAGCAATGTGCTATCGTGAAAAAGCTACCATTATCTTTTATTTTTATTGCTATCGAGTCGTTTCTGAATGATAGCGACCCCATAGGGTTTCCTAGGAGCGCCTGGCGGACTTGAACTGCCGACCATTTGGTTAGCAGCCATAGCACTTAGCCGCTTGGGTCACGTTAAATAAGCATGAGATAGAAGAAATCAGAATTGATTTCTTCACCCATCTCTCTTTGTCAGACCCTGTCTGAAATAAGAATCTAGTTTTTTTTAGAGATATTAATTATGCCTTTCTATCTATTCCAGGCTTTATGCTGAGCACTGGTGATATAGTGGAAGAAAAGACATAGTCCCTGCCTTCGTGGAGCTTACAGTTCAGTGGGAAAGTCAGTTAATTAAACTAATAATTATATTGTAGAGGATAAGGGCAAAAAGCACATAGAACGGGTAACCAATCTATTCTGGGGCAGCTTGGAAATATTTCTCAGAGAAGATAAGGCAGGAAAAGAGGAGAGGTAGGGAGTAGGGAAGTATTGCCTTCAGATTTGGGCAAGTTGAGTCTCTGGATCCCTGCCCCGGGCCCATGCCTCATCTTCCACCCTTCCTGTACCCGCCCCCCGCCAACACTTTAAAGTGCAAAGTTCTCTGGTGCTTGTCTCATGTGGGTCCTGGTGACTGGAAGCACCCTCTTCAAAATTTTCTAGGTTTCCCACTTTAATGCCCTGGACTGTGCATTTTGGGTGAAGTTCTCTGAGCCTGGACTGGGACCCACATGGGCTCATTTTCTTTAGCAGGTGCTCTCCAAACCAGCAACTTGGGTCAATCAGATATCTTAAGGAGATATGTCATTCATGCCCAGACTTGGAACTGTAGTTACTGAGTGTGCCTCACCTGAATTCAGTGTGACCAAGTAGTGGTTGTGGGTGTTTCCCAAAATTTAGTTGGGGGCTCTTAGGACAAATAAAGTTATGCTGGACAGACAAAACAAACAAAACCAACAAACTCAAAACATACACATAGATGTCCACTCTACTTTTTAAGCCTCTTCTGAGGGTTTCTTAGGGTTTAGTCATCTCAGGGTGATGAACCCTGCTGGTCGAATTCATAGATTTTTCTAAATCTTGCTCTCTGATCGTTTGTACCTTCTCTGTCATCCTCCGAAAACCAGTTTTAAGTTTTCCTCCTGTTGAATTTACAGTGAAACACCAAGGCATAAAGAAACTAACTTCTTGGCTGTGGGTCACCCAGCAAAGTGTGTTCCCGTATGTGCTCTGGACTAGAAATACCTCTTGGCAAGAAAATAATGGAGCCGCCTTCATCTTAAACGAGAAGAGCCATTCAAAGCTTACGTTTAAAATAAAAAACCCAGTGTAAAACTTTCAAACAACAGATTGTCCCCAGCAGTGGTGAGCCATGGGCAGTGACTAATGAAGCCTTCTCAGGCTGTCCCCTGTACCATAGTTGTGTTTTGAACTGAGCAGGGCCACAGCTGAGAGTTGCTGAGGCACCATGCCCAGTTAATCCTTAATGCCAAGACTGCCAACAAAGGGCTCCATTGTCCTGGTAAAGTGGGACTATGGATACCAGTATGCTAGGAACTAGTTGGAGACCACCAACTCATTGAGTGAAAAGTTCCCCCACACTCTCTCCCCAAAATGGAAATCAATGTCTGGCGCTTAGCATTCGTGAGCAGTTCAACAACACCAATCTCAATGTGCACATGCTTGTTAGGAAAAAGAAACGAATAAGTTAAAAGCAGGCTTCACTTCCAAACCTCAGAGGGGTTGCAAACATCATTGAGGAAAATCAATTTAGCAAAATTATGGCTGGTCCTGACTGACCTTTTAATTGCATGCTGAGTTTGGTGATGATGTGTCTGATTTTTCTCCTGCATTAATTTTTTTCCTTTTTAAAGAAGAGGTAGAAAGGAAAAGAATGGGAATCAAGAGTACTGGAAATTTCTTTTTAAATTTACAGTCTCAGCACTACTGTGCTGACTCTTCCTCTTTATTCCTTGCTAAATGATCTCACCTTCAATGTTGTTGGTTATTCTCTTGAACCGTTACAGACAGTTTTCTGTTATTACTTTAATTCTCAGTAAGCTGTTGGCAATTGCTACCAAATTGCTTCATGGATCAATTCTTCCCTCACAGCCCATTAAATTTTGCTTTTTTGTCCTGAGTAAGATGTCACAAACACATTTGGTTACATTTGGTCAGTGGGCCATAAGCCCTTTACTCCTTTTTAGAACTTACCACAATAGACTCGCGTTAGGATTTCTGAATGCAGCGCATTTATGAGACTTTTCCATATTCAGCACTATATCATGATAGTATGAAAAGGTTTGTTGGGAGGCATTGTTGTAGTGTGTTTGAATAAGTATTCAAAAAGGTGTATAGGCATACAGGTATAGTTGTATTGGCAAAATTCCAACAATTCTGTTGTAGATTACAAAAGAGTGGTCAGAAATTAGTCCTCTCTCTTTATCATGCTGCTTTGCAATGTGACTTTGCTATTCCTTTTGCCAAGAAGTAGGTATCTCTCCCCACCTCTTAAATCTGGGCTGGCTCTGTGCCTTGCTTTGATCAACAGCACGTGGCAGAAGTCACAACGTACCAGTACCAAATTTGGACTTCAAAAGACTTTGCATACTTCCACTTACTCTCTTGAACCCCACTTCTGCTATGTGAGAAAGACCAGGTTAGTCTGATGGAGGATGAGAGGGCATTGGAGGAGAGCCACAGTGCCTTAGCCTACAATAAACCAGGCTGCAGCTGACCTGGAAGCTGACTACAGACACAGATAAGTCCAGCCCAAATTGCTGAACTATCCTGTTGCTGTTGAGTCTATTCCAACTCGTAGTGACCCCATAGGCAGAATAGAGCTGCTCCATAGAGTTTCCAATGAGCACCTGGTGGATTTGAACCGCCCACCTTTTGGTCAGCAGCATTAGCACTTAACCACTATGCCATCAAGGTTTATTGCGGACCCGCAGAGCTAAGTAAATGGTTATTGTGTTAAGTTACTGAGTTTTTAGGGTGGTTTCTTATATTACAAAAATTAACTGATAGGATCCCCAGTATGTTGGTTCTGGTTGTCCTGTCATTTTACCCTGCAAAGATTCTATCCAAAACTGAGAAATTCTTTGTCGCTGCCTAGTTAGAAGATTAATGGAGATAATAACCTATTGCTAAAATTTTTGTGTCTATTATGATGATGATGTTGCTCCTCTGTTAAAAGACTATAAATAGAGACTGACATCAGCAAACTGGCAGAGTAGGTAGTGCCAAGCTCTCATCCCCATTAAAAAAAAAAAAAAATTGAAAAACAAGGAGAACGGTTTCCATTCAAACAGGGCCAAATTTGTCAGAACTCTTGAAAATAGTCAACGGTTTACAGAAACCAAGAAAATACTAAAGCAAGAAAAGGCAATTTAAAAAGAGAAAGTTGTTTTTGGCAATAGATTCTTAGATATGACACCAAAAGTGAGCACAACCAAAAAAAAAAAAAAAAAAAACCAAACCCATTGCCATCAAGTCGATTCCGACTCGTAGTGACCTTATAGGACAGAGTAGAACTGCTCCATAGAGTTTCCAAGAGTGGCTGGTGGAAAAATAAATCAGATTTCATCAAAATTAAAAACTTAAGATTCGAGAAACATTATCAAGAAAGTGAAAAGACAATCTACAGAATGGGACAAAATATCTGAGAACCATATAGATATAAGGGCTTACTATCTAGATTATAAAAAGAACACCTACATCTCAACAACAAAAAGGCAAACAGTTGAACTAAAAATGGGGAGAAGACTTGAATAGACGTTTATTCTAAGAAGATATCAAATAGACAATAAGCACATGAAAAGATGCTCAACATATTACTTAATAGGGAAATGCAAATTAAAATCATAATAAGATACCACTTCAAAACTACTAGGATGGCTATTATAAAAACAAAAAAGCAAAGGCAGAAAACAGCAAGTATTGACAAGGATTTGGAGAAATTGGAACCATCACCAATTGCTGGTGTGAATGTAAAACTGTACAGCCACCGTGGAAAATAGTTTGGCAATTCCTCAAAAAGTTACACATAGAATTATCATACTACCAATTCTTCTCCTAGGTATATACCCAAAAGACTTAAAAGCTGGAACTCAAACAGGTATTTGTAAACCAGTGTTCATAGTCATGTTAATCACAATAGCCAATAAGTGGAAACAACCCAGGCATCCAACAACAGATGAATGGATAAACAAAATGTAGTATATCCACAATGGAATATTATTCGACTGTAAAGAAAATGATGTTCTTCTGATCCATGCAACCAAATAGATGAACCTTGAAAACATTACACTAAATGAAATAAGCCAGACACAAAAGACAAATACTGTATGAATCCACTTATATGAAATATATAGCATAGGCAAATGCAGAGACAAAAGTTTATTAGTGGTTCTCAGGGGTTGGGGGAAGGAGAAGTATTGCAAAAAAAATGTGGTTAATATTTTTTTATCTTAAATCAGGGGAAAAAAAGGTTCTGTGGGTTTTTACTTGCCCTTGCCCCACATCCTCCTAAGCTCAGCCACAGTCTCAAAGATGGCAGTCAACATACCCAATGTAGGATCCTAGTCCATATTGTGTTTGTATGTTATAGCCTATGTGGGGCCTACCTGAAGGACTGACACAGGACACTCACCTCTGTTTCACCTAACTCAAATTCCTCAGGCTGAAAAAGTGGTGAGCATTGCTCAAATATATTGTAATGGAGGCATGCAGTCACCTGGCACAGAACATCATGATTGAAACATACAAAAGATCACCTAAGGCCTTGGAGGAAAAACTAGAAAGAGGTTCTTTGTGAAATTAAGTCATCCAAAGCACCAGTGTGTATGGGGGAATTTAGAAAGCCAGGCACATGTCTGGGGCAAGATATATGTTAGAAAAAATAGTTGAGAACAGGCACATGTCTGGGGCAAGGTATATGTTAGAAAAAATAGTTGAGAAGACTCTAAGCTTTCACCTTAGACTCATCTCTAGATTAGTGCAAGCCTGAATATGTGTTGAAGGAGTGTTCCAACACAGAGCCAATCTGCAAAGACTGGGAGAGGTGTTTTTTGTTTGTTTTCCATTTGTTTTTTAGTTCCTAGCATTGAAACAAATTTCTGTCAAAACAGTAGCTCAACACAAGCTAAGGAAAAGAGACTTCAGTGATCACACACACCAAGGAATACATTTTTTGAAAAAATAGTTTGGAAAAGTTACTGAATCAATGGGCTATTATAGTCTTCAATAACTAAAAGAAAGAAAGAAAGAGAGAGTGAGAGAGAGTGAGAGACAAGGAAAGAGAGAAAGAAAGAGGAAGGAAGGAAGGAAGGAAGGAAGGAAGGAAGGAAGGAAGGAAGGAAGGAAGGAAGGAAGGAAGGAAGGAAGGAAGGAAGGAAGGAAGGAAGGAAGGAAGGAAGGAAGGAAGGAAGGAAAGAGAGAATGAGAGAAAGAAAGAACAAAAGAGAGAAAGGAAGAAAGAGACAGAAAGAAAACAAACAAAAACCCAGCATATTCTTAGGAAGGGAAAGAATCTTATTTTCAGAGTTACTGCTAGTATACTATTATACTATACATTATACTGTTCAAATATTGTTTTCAACAAAAAATCACAAGACATACAGAGGAAAAGAAAAGAATAGCCCGTTCACAGTAACAAAATAAAGTGACAGAAACCATCCCTGAGGAAGGCCAGACATTTGGATTTAATAGACAAGGACACTGAAACATCTGTCTTAAATATGCTCAAAAAACTAAAGGAAAACATGGACAAAGAACTAAAGAAAATCAGTAATCATTTATGAATGAAATGAGAATATCAACAAAGAGATAGAAAAGAATAAATAGGGAAGTGGAACTGAATAGGAACAGAGTTCTCTTATGCTATCGAAATTAAGTGGGTATCAATTTAAACTAGAGTTTTATAAATTTGGAATACTAAAGGTAGTCTTCATGGTATCCAAGAAAAAAAATATCTAAAATATATATACAAAAGGAAATGAAAAGGGAATCAAAATGATTCACTACCAAAAATCAATTAAACACAACAGAAGCCAATAGTGGAGGAAATGAGGGACAAAAATGTATAAGATAAAGAGAACAAATAGCATATTGACAGAAGTGTTCCCTTATCAGTAATTACTTTAAATGTAAATAGAGTAAATTCTTCCATAAAGAGGTAGATATTGGTAAAATGGACTTAACAAAATACAACATGATTCAACTATATGCTGTCTACAAGAAACTTACTTTAGAGCCAAAGATACAAATAGGTTAAAAGTGAAAGGATTGAAAAATACATCCCATGCAAATGGTAAACAAAAGAGAACTGAAGTGGTTATACTAATATCAGACAAAGCAGACTTTAAGTAAAAAATCTGTTACAAGAGACAAGGAAGGGCATTATTTACTGATAAAGGATTAAATCATCCAGGGGATATAAAAATTGTAAACATATATGCCCCTAACAACAGAGCACAAAATAAAAGAAGCAAACATTGGCAGAACTGAAGGGAGAAGTAAAGAGTTCTACAATAATAGTTGGATACTTCAATACACAACTTTAAATAATAGATAGAACATCTAGGCAGAAGATCAATAAGAAAATAGAAGACTTGAGCATCACTATAAACCAACAAGACATAACAGACATATATAGAACACTCAACCCAACAACAGCAAAATACACATATTAATAGCACAAAGAAAGAAACAAACCAGATCATCTTAATTTATATAAAAAAGGTATTAACAAAATCCAACACCTTTCATCATAAAGACGTTCAGAAAAATAGGAATACAGGGAAATTCCTAAACATGATAAAACGGATTTATGAAACACCTTAGTTAACACACTCAGTGATGAAAAACTGAAAGCTTTCCCCTTTAAGATCAGGAACAAGACAATTATGTTCACTTTCCCCACTGCTATTCACCATTGAGCTGGATGTCCTAGCCAGAGCGCCTAGACAAGAAAAGTAAACAAAAGGCGTCCAAATTGGAAAGGAAGAAGTGAAACTATCTCTCTTCACAGAGACATGATCCCATATATAGATAATCCTAAAGAAACACAACAAAGCTGCTAGAGCTACTAAAGAAATTCAGCAAATTTGCAAGGTACAAAATCGACACACAAAAATCAGTTGTGTTTGTATGTACCAGCAATGAGCAACCAAAAATGAAATTTAAAAAGTAATTCTATTTACAATACTACCTAAAAGAACAAAATATCTGGGAATAAATTTAACCAAAGAAGTGAAACACTTGTATACTAAAAATTACAAAACATCCCTTAAAAGAATTAAAGAAGAACTAAATAAGTGAAATACATCCTGTGTTCATGGATTGGAAGAGTTTATATTGTTAAGATGTTAATATCACCCAAAGCAAAATTCCAACAGCATTTTTTTTTTACAGAAGTGGGAAAGCTGATTCCTGAATGCATATGGAATTGCAAGGGGTACCATTTAGCCAAAAGAGTCTTGCAAAAGAAGAATAAAGTTAGAGGACTGATATGTCCCAATTTCAAAACTACAAAGCTACAGTAATCAAAACAATATGGTACTGGCATAAAGATAGACATATAGACCAGTGGACTAGAATTGATATTCCAGAAATGAACCCATACATCTCTGGCCAATGGATTGTCAACAAGTGTGCCAAGCCTTTACAATGAGGAAAGAATAGTCTTTTCAACAAATTGTGCTCTGACAACTGTATTTCTACAAGCAAAAGAACAAAGCTGGGCCTCCTAACTCACACCATATACAAAAATTAACTCAAAATGGATCAATAACCTAAAATAAGAGCTAAAACCATGCAACACTTAGTAGAAAAAAAAAGTATTAATTTCCTTGGCATCAAAGTATTAGTAATGAAAGAAAAATAATAGATAAACTGCACTTCATCAAAATTAGAAAATTTGATGCATCGAGAAAGTGAAAATACAGCTTGCAGGATGGGAAAAAATATTTGCAAATCATTATTGTCGTTGTTAGCTGCCATCAAGTAGATTTCAACTCAAAGCGACCCCATATGACAGAGTAAAACAGCCCCCTAGGGTTTTCTAAGCTGTAATGTTCACAGGAGCAGATTGTCAGGTCTTTCTCCTGTAGAGCTGCTGAGTGGGTTTGAACAGCCAGGCTTTCAGGTAGCAGTTGAGTGCTTAACCATTGCACCACAAGGACTCCTTATTAGCTCATTTATTTAGTCTTCTTAATTACTGTATCTGGTAAGTGTTATCATTTTCAGTTCTTAGGTGATAAATACCTAAGTAACTGGTCCAAGGTTCTATAATTCCTGAGGGGCACACATGATATCGAACCTAGCCTGGGCTGTCACTCAATCTCTAATAGCTCCCTCACAGCAGGGACACACAGAAGTTGTCAAGCATTGTCTTAGAAAGCATCGTCAGGGCTTTGACCTCACATATTGGTCAAAAGGAAGCTTTGTACTGACTCAGGGGAGTCAACTGAAGGGAAGGTAACTGCTGAGCAGAGACAAAGAGGAAAGGCTGCGTGGGAGTAGCTGGTCAGTACCACTGGGGCCAAATCATCACTTGTTTCTTCACCTGCCTTTGCCTAATCTTGAATGTTCTGAAATATTTTATGAGTTATTATTGCCAGACAGTGACTCACCACTGTAGACAGTTAATAAGCTTCCTGCTGGTTTTCTGCTAATTGTCTGGGAGGTAATAACTTTTTATCCCCTCCTAGTCATAATGAATTTCTATTTGTTTAGTCTATCTTGTCCCTAAGATTGACTTTACTACATTCAGGAAGTTGGCCCAAATTGATTAGATTTCAGTATGGCCACTGCCATTTGGCCCAGATGTTGAAAAGCAGATCAGCAGCAGGGACCCTAAAGTGAAAGGAGGGAAAAGCTGGCTTTGCCTCTCAGGATGTGCAGGCGAACTCCTCTCCTTTGCCAGTGTCTTTATCAAGACCTAGTTTGTCTGTTCTACAAGTCACGAATTACTCTCTCACATCCATCAGAAAAGTGGGAAAATTTCCATATGCTTGTGAATGATTTCCTTCTTAAAATGGTAGGAAACCGGCACAAAAGACATATGATTTGGTGTTATTGACAAGATGTCCTTGTAAACAGAAGCATTTGATTTCTAGTTCTGAATGGCTGAAATGACGAAGCAGCTTTCACAATTTCTTCAGCCTGCTGACCACAGTCTCGGGCACGGTGACCCTGCCGTTAATCATCCATCCTTCTTTTTGGTCACAACATGGCGTCTGTTTGACAGGAAGAGCCCACACCTGGGGCTCAACAATAGGAGAATAGGTGGGCAGTATTTCCTTGAACCCAGGATTTTCAGGATGCAGGCTTCCTGATTAAACCAGCGATCCCACCGAAGTTTCCTAGGAGTCCTGGGTGGTACAAATGGTTAACATGCTTGGCTCCAACTGACAGATTGGAGGTTCCAGTCCACACAGAGGTGGCTTGGAAGAAAGCCTGGGGATCTACTTCTGAAAAATCAGCCATCGAAAATTCTACGAACCACAGTTCTACTCTGACACACACGGAGACTCCATGAGGAGAAACTGACTCCATGGCAACTTGTTTCCTGTCTGAACTACTCCTCTGCCTTGTCAAAACCTTGGGTGTGGCCGCTTGCGTACCTTTGAAGTTACAGCAGGGTTCCATTTCACCTAAATAAATAGCTTTCCACTGAAGAAGTTTCTGGACTACAGATTTTGTTACCACCAAAAAGGCAAGTACTTCATTTGGGAAATGGTGATCTGTGCAATTCATGAGTTCCCTTACTGGCTTCTTGAGTCTGGACCCCAGTAGAGTTGTAGCATATTAGTGCCAAACATGCTCTCAGTTCCATTTGAAACAGCAAAGATCTGTAGACACTAGGAAGACCTGGCTATGCGGTAGGCCCAGAGGCAATTAGGCTTGATTTCTCTTCTCCAGAATCTATTCAAAGAGATGATTTAACTGTGTAACATTAGAGAGAAACAAGGCAGAGAGTTAAAGCTGTGGTACAGAGAGCTTCTGTTTGTTCTTCCATGCCTTTACCCACCAGGATTCATTTGTTTCCTCTTTCATGATGTCGCTTTTAATTTTCAGCTTCTAAAAAAAACAGCAGAGAAAATAGCCAAGTCATGTTTTTTATAGCACATGCTTGCCAATTACTGTGTTCACACTGAACTAATAATCTGCAATTTGAAAAAAGCTGTTACAGGAGGCTCAAGATCTGTACAAAGTAGGTGCACGGTAAATACTTGCTGAGTGGAGAATGGTTTACTCTGCGGAGGCCTAGGACTGGCAGTGGTTTGTTCTGTTGTGCGTAGGATCGCTATGAGTTGGAGCTGACTCTACAGCACCTAACAACAATAGCGCTCCTTATGGAAGCAGATTGCCAGGTCTCTCTCCCGAGGAACCCCTAGGTGGGTTTGAACCACCAAGTCTTCTAGCCCCAGCCTTAGAACTGCATAATTGACTACTACTACCACTGCTACGAGACACAATGCTTAGTGCTTGTCTGTCAACTGAAAGGTTAGTGATTCAAACTCACCCAGCAGCTCCATGGGAAAAATACTTAGCAATCTGTTTCTGTAAAGATTATAGCCATGAAAACCCAATGGGGCAGTTCTACTCTGTCACTGTCAGTTGGAATTGACTCAACAGCACACAACAGCAACAAGCACTGCTACAAGGAGCCCTGGTGGCACAACAGTTATGCGGTCACTGCTAACTGAGAAGTTGGTGGTTTGAACCCACGTGATGGCATTTTTCTGGGGAGAAAGACCTGGTGATTTGCTCCTATAAAGATTATAGCCTAGAAAACCCTATGGGTCAGTTCTTTTCTGTCACACAGGGTCACTATGAGTCAAAATTGACTCAATCTAACAACAACCAATAATAAAAATAAATTAATACTAACAATAGTTACCACTCTTACATGCTTCCTAAAAAAAAAAAATATATATATATATACAGGTACTGTACAAATGTATTTTATCTCATCATGATTTTATGATCTACCTATCTGTTATGGATTGAATTGTGTCCCCCCAAAATATGAGTCAACTTGGTTAGGGCATGATTCCCAGTATTGTGTGGTTGTCCTCCATTTTGTAATTGATGTAATTTTCTGATGTTTTGTAAACCCTAATCTCTGCCTGGGAACCCTGGTGGCACAGGGGTTAAGTGCTACAGCTGCTACCCAAAAGGTCAGCAGTTCAAATCCAGGCACTTCTTGGAAACTCTGTGGGGCAGCTCTACTCTGTCCTATAGGGTTGATATGAGTTGGAACGGACTCGACGGCAACGGGTTGTTTTTAATCTCTGCCTGTGGTTAATGAGGAAAGACTGGGTTATATTAAAGAGGATTCGGGTTGGATAAAGCACCCTTACTCAGCTTACCTCCCTGATCCAATGTACAGGGAGTTTCCCTGGGGTGTGGCCTGCATCACCTTTTATCTTACTAGAGATAAAAGGAAAAAGAAGTGAGCAGAGAGTTGGGGACTTCATATCACCAAGAAAGAAGCTCCGGGAACATAGTGCATCCTTTGGACCCAGGTCCCTGCGCTGAGAAGCTCCTCGACCAGGGGAAGATTGATGACAATGTCCTTCCTCCAGAGCCAACAGAGAAAGAAATCCCTCCCCTGGAGACAGTGCCCTGAATGGGACTTCTAGCCTCCTGGACTCTGAGAGGATAAACTTGTGTTTGTTACAGCCATCCACTTGTGGTATTTCTATTAGTGCTGCAGTAGATAACTAAGATAGTATCCCAATACCCATGTAAGACATGAGGAAATTCAGGACCAGGGAGGCTAGTAGGTGGCAGGGTAGGCATTTAAGTTCAGATTTGTCTGACTTAAAAGCCATTCCTTTATCCTCAAACTACTAGTGGTTAAGTGCCTGCTCTACTTAGGTACTGCGCTGAAAGCCTTGTATGCATTTCTTCACAGAAAGGGTCGACTGTGCCATTACAACATGGGTACTTCTGGCCAACCCTTCATTCTTCTAAGGTGGCCCATGACTGGTGTATCCTCCTATCTCAGTTTGAGCTCCCAGGCTTCCCAGAGAAGCATTCCTGTCTCCTGGAAGTGCCTGTCAGGACTTGGTTGTTGTTGTCAGGTGCCGTCGAGTTAGTTCCTACTCATGGCGACCCTATGCACAACAGAACAAGACACTGTCCAGTCCTGCGCCATCCTTACAATCATTGTTATACTTGAGCCCATTGTTGCAGCCACTGTGTCAATCCACCTTGTTAAGGGTCTTCCTCTTTTCTGCTGACCCTGTACTTTACTAAGCATGATGTCTTTCTCCAGGGACTGATCCTTCCTGACAACATGTCCAAAGTATGTAAGATGCAGCCTCACCATCCTTGCTTCTAAGGAGCATTTTGGTTGTACTTCTTCCAAGACAGATTTGTTCGTTCTCTTGGCAGTCCATGGTATATTCAATATTCTTCGCCAACACCACAATTCAAAGGCATCAACTGGAAACAGCTTAAATTCTACATCACAACTCTATCCCTTCCCTGCTGCCACCTCACCCCACCATACTTACTAAACAAATTTTTGAAAAATTTATCTTCCCCTAAAATATGCAAACCAAACTCCCAATTTTGGCTGACCCAAGTTCCCTGAAAACAGGTGGCAATAAATGCAACTTACACTAAATAACTCGAATTTTAAGTCTCCCAGAAAAAGTTGAAGTCTTAGCAAATGATTTGCCTGAAAAGCCAACCTTAATTATCCATGAGTGGGATATCCATGGCAAATGTTTAATCCCACATGAGGTAACATATGTAAAAGGGTTTTGAAAAGTACAAAATATTCCACAAATGCCAAGTATGATTATTCTTGTCAATGCCACACTCACCTTACCTGTTGTACATGCTCAGGGAATACAAATGATTTTAGGAGTAGCCTGAGCCAAGCATAATTGGGAATGTAAGTTGTATGAGAGTGAGACCTTGTGGTATCAGGAAAATAAACCAATAAACAAACAAAACTCTTTGCTGTTGAGTTGATTGTGACTCATACCAATTCCATGTGTTTCATGATAGAACGTCTCCAAAGGGTTTTCTTGGCTGTAATTTTTTCAAAAGTAGATTGCCAGGTCTTTCTTTCATGGCACTGATGGGTGGGTTTGAACTGCCAACCTTGAAGTTAATAGCTGAACATAAAACATTTGTGCAACCCAGAGACCTGGATTTGAGCCTGACTTTTCCATTAACATGCTGGGGGAGTCTGGAGGAAGCTATTGGCCTTCTCTGAGCTTCAATTAAATAATAATTCCATAATAATAATAACAAACATATATAAAATGCAATTACAACTACTACCAATTGTTGTGTACACACTATAAGCCATGTGCTTTTCTAAGAGCTTTACATATGATATCTCTTTTAACTCTTATGAGGTATTATCATCCCCATTTTATAGACACATAAACAGAGACCCAGAGATGCTAAACCATGTACCACTGGCATCTCAGTAAGTAAGTAGAGAAGGGTGTATTGAGGACAAGTTACATTCTATTTTGCTACTCATTTCAAAACCAAATAGAAATGATTTGGGGGTTATTTGTGCCCTGTTTTTATTTCACTTACAGGGGAGATTGCTATGGTTAGATTTAGAATTTCCATAAGAAGGAGAAAGGATCTCTTTAGAATTTGAGAGAAAACAAGTACACTCCTAACAAGCGAAGCATGTACATGATGGATTATGGCATTTTCTTAATACATGAGCTGTGCTTATCTGCTCTTTCGAAAAGGCTTTTCATACTGAAGGCATTGATACCAGAGGAGCCCACCTTGGGAGAAAATGAAATATTATACTTAATTGCTTGTGTTTCTGCTATCAGTTGAGACTTCTGTCTCTCCTTCTAGACTGTGGATTCTTTGATGAAAGTACTAGGTCTCACCTACATCCTCAGCACAGCTTCCCATGTAGTAGTTCAATGTCCGGTGGCGAAATGAGTGGACATAGTGCTTAAAGAACGAATAAATGTACGAGCGAAGAAATTAGTGAATATCTGGTTCCGTGCCTTTACAATTACTTGTTTCTTTTTAAAATACCAGTTGCCATCAAGTTGATTCCAACTTATGGGTACCCCATGTGTGTTAGAGTAGTGCTCTACAGGGTTTTCAGTGGCTGATTTTTTTTAAAGTAAATCACCAGGCTTTTCTTCCTAGGTGCATCTGAGTGGACCCCAACCTTCACCCTTTCAGTTAGTAGCAGAGTGCATTAACCATTTACACCACCCAGAGACTCCTTGTTCCTTTTTAGTAGAGCTAAATGACTCCTCGGTAGAAATAAATGACTAATTTTGTCGTTTATCACTTGGTGTCTAAGAAACCTAGTTCTATAGCAAACATATTGAGTCAACCTCAGCCCTCACGTTCTTCAGCTGTCATAGGTCTCTGTCTGACTTCTGATAGAACAGTAATGGATATTATTGTTATTCGAGAGTGTACAGACTCTGTTTTACGTTCTTTCAGAGACATCTGTCTCCTACTCTAAGTTCTTGCAGTTTTGATTGGGCTGGCATGCCTTTCTCCCCTACAGGTGGAAGAATGAACACATGGTCCAGGTTTGCAGAATCAGTACATTTCATCTCCTGGCTAGAGTAATTGCTAAGCTCATGGGTGGACACAACATCTACATTGTCCTAATCAATCCCAGGACTTTTGTTGAGCCAATAAGGGGGAAAAAAGCTCTACTTTCCACTAGGGACTCTAAGCTAGTTTAATGTAAGCGTATAGCTGCTAGTGGTCATCTTGCTACCACAAAAGAAAATCCAGCCTGAGAATGAAGCCAACGTAGGAAGAGCCATGCCAAGAGATGGAGAGATAGATGCCTGACAACACAATTTATGAACTATATAAACATTCATCCATGGTTGCAGCCAAATCCGCTATTGAACTTTAAGTTACATAATCCAATAAATCCAACTCTCTCCTTTGTGTGTGTGTGTTTTTTCTGACCACAAGCTTGGACTGTCACATAGCTCATCCCTATCCTTGTCAGGTACCATTATTTAAGGATCTAACCTAACTTGCCCCTGCTACAGTATAGAGACAACTCTTCTGACTAGCGTCTGCCCCATGCTGTCGGTTTTACGTAGTCTCTAAGCCTTTGTTCTCCAAGTGTGGGACTGTCCTATCACTAGCAGAACCCTGGCGTTGCAGTTTTGACACATATTATTGGAAATAACTGATGGTTTTCAGACAAAGATGTAGTACCGTGCACTAATAGTTAAGAGCCTTTGGAGTTAGGGAGAGCTGGGTTTAAATCTCACTTTGACTGCTTAGAAGCTATCTAACTTTAGGCAAGTTGCTTTATCTCCATAAAACTCATCTCTTCTGATTGAAAAATGGAGATAAAAATGTTCGCACTGCAAGATTGTTACAAGAATCATATGAGCAGTTATGGAAAATGCGTAATACTTGCAATATGTATTAAATACTCAAACGGTAGTTATTATTTTCTTTTTAAAAGGCTTAGAAGGCACCTTTCTATGGAAAAAACATCACCTCTGTTACATACCACTGAGGTGGTTCCAACTCATATCAACCTTATGTACAACAGAAGGAAACACTGCCTGGTACTGCGCCATCACCACAATCACTGTTATGCTTAAACCCATTGTTGCAGCCACTGTGTAAATCCATCTTATTGAGGGTCTTTCTCTTTTTCACTGACCATCTAATTTGCCAAGCATGATACACTTCTCAAGGGATTGGTCCTTTCTGGTAATGTGTCCAAAGTATGTGAGAAGAATCTTGCCATCCTTGCTTCTAAGGAGCATTCTGGCTGCACTTCTTCCAAGACAGATTTGTTCATTCTTCTGGCAGTTCATGGTATATTCAATGCTCATCACCTACACCATAATTCAAAGGCATCAATTCTTCTTTGGTTTTCTTTATTCATTGTTCAGCTTTCACATTCGTATGAGGCAATTGAAAACACCATGGCTTGGGTCAGGCACACCTTAGTCCTCAAAGTAACATGTTTCTTTTAACACTTTAAAGAGGTCTTTTGCAGCAGATTTACCCAAAGCAATGCGTCCTTTGGTTTTTTAACTGCTGCTTCTATGGGCATTGATTGTGGATCCAAGTAAAATGAAATCCTTGACAACTTCAATCTTTTCTCCGTTTATCATGATGTTGCAACTTTAGTCCAGTTGTGAGAATTTTTGTTTTATTTATACTGAGGTGTAATCCATACTGAAGGCTGTGGTCTTTGATCTTCATCAGTAAGTGCTTCAAGTCCTCTCCACTTTCAGCAAGCAAGCTTGTGTCATGTGTATGTCATAGGTTGTTAACGAGTCTTCCCTGAATCTTGATGCTGCTTTCTTCTTCACGTAGTTTAGCTTCTTGGATTATTTGCTCAGCATACAGATTGAATAAGTATGGTGAAAGGATACAAACCTGATGCACATCTTTCTTGACGTTAAACCACGCAGTATCCCCTTGTTCTGTTCTAATGACTGCCTCTTGTTCTAAGTATATGTTCCTTAGGAGCACAATTAAGTGTTCTGGAATTCTCATTCTTCGAAATGAGAATCCATTATTCATTAGGATCTGCACAGTCAAATGCCTTTGCATAGTCAATAAAACACAGGTAAACATCTTTCTGGTATTCTCTGCTTTCAGCCAAGATCCACCTGACATCAACAATAGTATCCCTTGATCTATGCCCTCTTCTGAATTCAGCCTGAATTTCTGGCAGTTCCCTATCCCTGTACTGCTGTAACTGCTTTTGAATGATCTTCAGCAAACTTTTACTTGTATGTGATATTAATGACATTGTTTGATAATTTCGGCATATGGTTGCATTACCTTTCTTTGGAATGGGCACAAATATGGATCTCTTCCAGTAGGTTGGCCAGGTAACTGTCTTCTAAATTTCTTGGCGTAGACGAGTGAGCACTTCCAGCACTGCATCTGTTTGTTGAAATGTCTCAATTGGTATTCCGTCAATTCCTGGAGCCTTGTTTTTTTGCCAATGCCTTCAGTGCACCTTAGACTTCTTCCTTCAATATCATTGGTTCTTGTCATATGCTACTCCCTGAAATAGTTGAACACTGACCAATTCTTTTTGGTGTAGTTACTCTGTGTATTCCTTTCATCTTCTTTTGATGCTTCCTGTGTTGTTTAATATTTTCCCCATAGAATCCTTCAGTATTGCACCTCGAGGTTTGAATTTTCTCAATAGTTCTTTCAGCTTGAGAAATGCCTAGCATGTGTGTTCCTTTTGGTGTTCTAACTCCAGGCCTTTGTACATTTCTTTATAATACTTTACTATGTCTTCTCAAGCCACTCTTTGAAATCTTATGTTCAGTTCTTTTGCACCATAATTTCTTCCATTTGCTTTAGTTACTCTACATTCAAGAGAAAGTCTCAGAGTCCCTTCTAACATCCATTTTGTTCTTTTCTTTCTTTCCTGACTTTTTAATGGCCTCTTTCTTTCTTCATATATGATGTCCTTGATGTCATTTCACAATTAGTTTTGCCCTCATTCAGTAGTCAAATCTATTCTTGAGATGGTCTCTAAATTCCAGTGAGATATATTCAAGATTGTACTTTGGCTCTCGTGGACTTGTTCTAATTTTCTTCAGTTTCAACTTGAACTTTCATATGACCAATTGATGGTCTGTTCCACAGTCAGCCCCTGGCCTTGTTCTGACTGATGATTTCGAGCTTTTCTTTTGTCTCTTTCCACAGATGTAACCAATTCGACTTCTATGGTTTCCATCTGGTGAGATCCAAGTGTATAGTCACAGTTTTATGTTGTTGAAAAAAGACATTTGCAATGAGGAAGTCCACCTCAAAGGTGTATGGTGACTGTAGTATGAAACTTACATACCAAGTGCATTTGGAAAGAAAACAGTCTAGGGAGGAATGATCCTCACTATGTATGACTGTATTGTATGATTACTAAGATTGTATAGTTGTGTGATTTCTAAGAACTTCAGAAACTAGAATTGATGAGATACATTCTTGCATGATGCTAACTTCTGAAAGAACACAAAGCACTCTGAGATTTTTTTTTTAATTGAGAGCTCTTAGTTTGAGCAATAAAGATCTTACGATTTATATGGCACCAAATAATTTACACGAATACGAAGGAATATGGGAAGCCATTTTAGATTTCATTAAAAAGGATTAGAGAAATATGGGATGAACGTCATGATATGAAACCAGCTAAATCAAATATCACAAGTAAATATGTGGAGTCCTTTATTACAATAATTTATTTACACATATGTAATGTTATACCATGAATATTTTAAAAGGAAGGCATGCAATGTGGAAGAAGAGAAAAATTGTCTCTGGTCCAATTTTTTGGAATAGAAAAAATAAAGATAAAAAATGAGGCAAAAGAGGGAAAGAATTATGGTAGAAAAGAAATACTAATGAAAAAAGAGTGCAATGTTATGCTGAGAGAGCAATATTTCTAAAGATATTAAGGTTCTTAGAGAAAGAATAAACAATGATCAGCAGAGGCAGAAAACTATAAATTAAGTTACTGATGAACAAGTTCCCTTATTGGGACCCTTGTATTTTCTTGGTGGGAAACTCTGACTTTAAAAAGAGGTTGAGTGGAATGAAAAAAAGAAATTCAGGTTTGAAAGGTGACAAAAGAATAATGAAAGAAACAGTCATATAATAAAGAACATTAAGCCCACAGGGTAAAGTCTGTAGCAGTCAATGGAATGAATGTGAAGAAAATCCAAAAAGGCAAAAGAAATGGGGCAGAGAATAATAAGATGGGGAAGAGTGGGAAGGAATCAAAGACTTAACAAGGAGGTAGTGGTGTAATGACAGGAGGAAGCATCTTTGAGTTAGTCTAGCATTTCCCAAAGACTCTTTTCAGCAGGACACAAGATCAATGGGGTATGTGTAGGTGGTCTGCAAAAAATAAGGATCTATAGTCAGATAAGTTTGGGTTATGTAGGCTAAATGACTTTCTTCATGCAGGACTTGTTCAGAGCCTTTTTGTGTGTTGTATAAATATCTAAAACAGGAATGTGGAATTTGGTATTTCACCAAAGTAGTTTTTCAGGGGAATGGTGTGTGTGTGTGTGTGTGAGAGAGAGAGAGAGACTGAGAGACTGACAGAGAGACAGAGAAAGAACTCATAGTTCTTTTATGAGTTTCTCTCATTTGTCTAGACATGCAGGAGGACTTGGAAATCAAACACACTGTTGAGATGAAATTTCACCCTGGCTACCTTTTTGGCCCCTGAGAAAATATTCCACCATTGACCACAGTATTGTCATGAGACTGTAGAGTACATTGGAAACCCTGGTGGCATAGCGGTTAAGAGCTACAGCTGCTAATCAAAAGGCCAGCAGTTCAAATCCACCAGGTGCTCCTTGGAAACCCTATCGGGCAGTTCTACTCTGTCCTATAGGGTCGCTATGAGTCAGAATTGACTTCACGGCAACAGGTTTGGTAGAGTACATTCTCCACTCTTCTAGTATACCTGGACCTAAACTTCAGAAACACCATTGCCATCAACCATGCTACTGGGACCCTATTTGAAGGTAAACCTAATGCCCAACATACCCCCAGCTTCCCGCTTTGGTACATTAAAACTAGTCATTTCTATACACAGTCCATACTATGTCCTTTTGTTGTCAATATATTTCTATTCTAGCACTGACCCTAGTGAGTGCTCAATTTATTAACAATTTTTAACTAACGTGACCAAATTAAGGCCTCATGGTCTAACACTGCTGCCACCTATAAAACTTCCTTCTTGTGTCTCAGAGTTAGATTTTTCCAAACAATTGATTGCCTTGTGGCGGGGGGGCGGGGGAGGAATAAAAAAGGAGGCACTCCTGGGAGCCCCACTGATTCAAAGATGAGGACTTTGCAATTAAAGCTGGTCTCTTTTTTTTTTTTTCCAAAATGAAGTTGAATTCCATCTCCATTGCCTTTGGCCTTCTCCATCTACCCTTTA
The DNA here is from genome assembly GCF_030014295.1 of Loxodonta africana. Lineage (NCBI taxonomy): Eukaryota > Metazoa > Chordata > Mammalia > Proboscidea > Elephantidae > Loxodonta > Loxodonta africana. The sequence goes on along the minus strand of NC_087345.1, from coordinate 33,808,025 downwards.
AATGTCACATTTGCCTGCATCACTCAATATGTTTTCATGGATTAGGATGTTTCCCCAGCTCAGCTGACAGGAGATGAAGTCTTGGGTACTAAGAATTCATCATCTTTATAGAAGCTGAATGCACTCAATGCTGGAAAGAAAATCCACAAAGAAATGCCTTTAGAAAAGGCTATGTGAAATCCCTTAATCCCAGAAATTTAGTCCTAAGAAACATTTGAATCCTGTCTTGGGGCTTCTTCTCCATCAGAGAAGAGTAACTACTAACTGGTTAGTAAAATTCACGTTAATGTTTTTTTTTTTTTTTAACTCCTGGACTTAAATGTCCATCAGGTGTGCACATCTCATGCTGCAGATACTGATGGGGATCAATCTAGATTATTGGATGGCAGGTCGAATGGTAGTTCTGCTCCTTATCCACTAGGTGAATATTGTTGAATCCATGCAATGCCCCATGTCTGGTGTGCATTTCAGTACGAAAGTTGTCCTTGAATCCTTTCCCATTCCCTCTGAAAAAATTGTAATTGGTGGTTGTGTTTAAATTATAGTCTAAGTTTTGTTTGCTCAGTTAACTCTCCCAGGATATCTATTTTGAACAGAAACAGCAAGAATAGAAGGCGAGTGTTTTGCCTAGAGAATTAATCTAAGAACCCAAACAGAATCCTTTCCAGAGGCAAGAAAATTGACAGAAAATGATGGGTGAGACACAGCTTGCTGTCAGAGTAATCATCTTTAGTTGTGGGAAGGGGGGTGGAGACTGAGAATGATCAGCATTAAATGAAACAGGTATCATGGAGAACACATTTCTGGGAGCACATTTTGATGGAGATGCCTCATCAACCGCTAAATCTCTCAGCAGCTTTGCAAGGATCATTCCGCAAATGGCCATTTCGGTCTGGATTTCATCGTTTCACATTTGCACCTTACAGCTTTTCAGGGCCATTAGAACCTAAAGACTGCCCTATCAAAGCTTGACCTAAAAGGGGTTGTTGCTAGCAGCCAGATAGCCTGTAGAATCTCAGCCTTCGACAGCTCTTAACAGGTAAATACTTTTGCTGATGGGAGAAAACGATGATCTGGAAATGTCGATGCTCTGAACTCTGGCCTCGTCCCCAAGCAGTAGGGAATCTGACACTCCCATAACATCCTATGATAGCGCTGCTGCCCTGTGGAGTAGGCTTGAACATCAGAGACCTATCTTCTGAAAGTTTTGCATAATGTGAGAAATTAAAATTAAGGCTGGTGTTTACTGTTCAGTTTTTACATAGATATTCCCCGATTCACATCAAGATATTATTTCCCTTGGAAATGCTTTCTGACCCTGCCAGTTACTGAATGCAATCAGATAGCTTTGCGTGGGCTAGCATACCAATTAGCGGCCTTGTCTGGGTTATATGTGATGTCTTTCCTCTTAAACTCAGTGGCTAGACTGCTGATTTACAGATACAGAGAGGAGAAAGCCCATTTCCAACAAAATCTCTGAGAATTTCTTTTCTCAAAACTACATGTACACATATACTCAAGGTAGAAGGCAAAATAGCCATGAAGCATGGACAATAAAAGAAGATTAATGAGGGAAGAAATCTGACAAAAATATTTAATTAGAATGCAATGGCCTGGCCCTGTTACCTTATATTATTATACATCTTGTCATTAACCAAATCTGTAGCTAAACTGTGGGCATTTGTCTTCATTATATAGCAAAACGGTATAATGAGCGGGTTCCAAACATGAACTAAATGCCCTGGAATGATCACAAGCCTGGAAAATATGTTTCTGTTTCAATTTAGTGCAGCAGTTTCGTAGTGGGAACTCAGCTCTGCTTTGAAAGGACAAGCAAGAGGAATTCTGTTTAAAATTGTGGGCAGATACATAAAATCAAGGTGTCTTATAGTATGACATCTAATGGGCTTGGGTTTCAGGGACCTAGAGGCCTGTCTATGCACTGAACTAACTCATAATAGACTTTTACAAGTTGTAATTTCTTCATCTGTCACACAAGATGAACCTCTATCATCTCGAAGGTCCCTTCTGGTGTTAATATTCTGTGTTTGAGAAAATGAAGTGAATTGTCAATTCCTGTTTGGGGTTTAGTTTAACTGATATGCAGAAAGCCATTTTTTTATTCATTTTCTTATTCACTAAACATATATTGAGTGTCAATAGGATACCAGACACTACTTTAAGTGTTAATGGTCCAGAGATAAAATTTCTAAGGAGCCTTGATGGCACAGTGGTTAAACACCTGGCTACTAACCAAGAAATTGGTGGCTTGAACCCACAAGCCACTTGCTCTGCAGGAGAAAGCTGTAGCAACCTGCTTCCGTAAAAATTACAGCCTTGGAAACCCTGTGGGAGAATTCTGCTCTGTAGTATAGGGTTGCTATGAGTAGGAATTGACTTGATGGCAATTTCTTTTAAGCCAGTTAGGCAATTCCCAATTCTAGCTGCCCTTTCCCCCCTGTGTCTGTCAGTTTGTGGTACGGTGGGGGCTTGCATGTTGCTGTGCTGCTGGAAGCTATGTCACCAGTATTCAGGTACCAGCACGGTCACCCATGGTGGGCGGGTTTCAGCTGAGCTTCCAGACCAAGACAGATTAGCAAGAGGGACCCGACAGTCTACTTCTGAAAAGAATTAGCCAGTGAATGCCTTATGAATAGCAGCAGAACATTGTCTGATATTGTGCTGGAAGATGAGCCTCCTAGGTTGAAAGGCACTCAAAAGGCAACTGGGTAAGAGGTTCCTCCTCAAAGTAGAAAAAAATATATAAAAATAGTAGAGTGGGCCTTAATGATGTGGATGGAGTCAAGCTTTGGGGACCTTCATTTGCTGATGTAGCATGATTCAAACGAGAACAGCTGCAAACATCCATTAATAATCGGGACCTGGAGTGTATGAAGTATGAATCTAGGAAAACTGGAAATCATAAAAAATGAAATGGAATACAAAAAGGTTGATATCCTAGGCATTAGTGAGCTGAAATGGACTGGTATTGGTCATTTTGAACTGGGAAATCATATGGTCTACTATACTGAGAACAACAACTTGAAGAAGAATGGCGCTGCATTCATTGTCAAAAAGAACATTTCAAGATCTATCCAGAAGTGCAATACTGTCAGTGATAGGATAATATCCATACACCTACAAGGAAGACCAGTTAATACAACTATTATTCAAATTTACGCACCAATCACTGAGGCCAAAGATGAAGAAATTGAAGATTTTTACCAACTTCTGAAGTCTGAAGTCTGAAATCGATTGCACATGCAATCAGCATGCACTGATAATTACTGGTGATTGGAATTCGAAAGTTGGAAACAAAGAAGAAGGTTCAGGAATTGGAAAATATGGTCTTGGTAATAGAAATGATGCCAAAGATCCAATAATAGAATTTTGTAAGACCAACGACTTCTTCATTGCAAATACCTTTTTTCACCAACATAAATGGTGACTTTTATAAACCTGGACCTCACCAGATTGAATACACAGGAATCAAATTGACTACATCCATGGCAAGAGATGATGGAAAAAGTCAATGTGATCAGTCAGAAAAAGGCCGGGGCTGACTGTGGAGCAGACCCTCAATTGCTCATATGCAAGTTCAAGTTGAAACTGAAGAAAATTAGAACAAGTCCACAAGAGCCAAAGTATGACCTTGAGTATATCCCACCTGAATTTAGAGACCATCTCAAGAACAGATTTGATGTGTTGAACACCAATGACTGAAGACCAGACGAGTTGTGGAATGACATCAAGGACATAGCACATGAAGAAAGCAAGAGGTCATTAAAAAGACAGGAGAGAAACAAAAGACCTAAGCGAATGTCAGAAGAGACTCTGAAACTTGCTCTCGAAAGTAGAATAGTTAAAGCGAAAAGAAGAAATGATGAAGTAAAAGAACTGAACAGAAGATTTCAAGGGGAGCCTCGAGAATACAAAGCGAAGTATTATAATAACATGTGCAAAGAGCTAGAGATAGAAAACCAAAAAGGAAGAACACGCTCAGCATTTTTCAAGCTAAAAGAACTGAAGAAAAAATTCAAGCATTGTGTTGCAATAATGAAAGATTCTATGGGGAAAATATTAAATGCTGCAGGAATCATCAAAAGAAGATGGAAGGAATACACAGAGTCACTATACCAAAAAGAATTGGTTGATGTTCAACCATTTCAAGAGGCAGCATATGATCAGGAACCTATGGTACTGAAGGAAGAAGTCCAAGTTGCACTGAAGACACTGGCAAAAAAACAAGGCTCCAGGAATTAACAAAGTATCAATTGAGATGTTTCAACAATTGGAAATGCAGCGCTTGAAGTGCTCACTCATCTATCCCAAGAAATTTGGAAGACAGCTACCTGGCCAACTAACTGGAAGAGATCCATATTTATGCTTGTCCCCAAGAAAGGCGACCCAACTGAATGTGGAAATTATCGAACAGTATCATTAATATCACGTCAGTAAAATTTTGTTGAAGATAATTCAAAAGCAGTTGCAGCAGTATATCGACAGGGAACTGCCAGAAATTCAGGCTGGATTTCAGAAAAAGATGTGGAACCAGGGATACCATTGCTGATGTCAGATGGATTCTGGATGAAAGCAGAGAGTACCAGAAAGATGTTTACCTGTTTTATTGACTATGCAAAGGCATTCGGCTGTGTGGATCATAACAAATTATGGATAACATTGAAAAGAATGGGAATTCCAGAACAATTAATCATGCTTATGATGAACCTGTACACAGATCAAGAGACAGTTGTTTGGACTGAACAAGGGGATACCAGGTAGTTTAAAGTCAGGAAAGGTATGTGACAGGATTGTATCCTTTCACCATACCTGTTCAGTCTGTACGCTGAGTAAATAATCTGAGAACCTGGACTATATGAAGAAGAATGGGGCATCAGGATTGGTGGAAGTCTCATTAACTACCTGTGATATGCAGATGACACAACCTTGCTTGCTGAAACTTAAGAGGATTTGTGGCACTTACGGATGAAGACCAAAGACCACAGCCTTCAGTTTGGATTGCACCTCAGCATGAAGAAAACAAAAATCCTCACAACTGGACCAATAAGCAATATCATGATAAATGGAGAAAAGATTGAAGTTGTCAAGGATTTCATTTTACCTGGATCCATAATCACCACCCACAGAAGCAGCAGTCAAGAAATCAAAAGACGCGTTGCGTTGGGTAAATCTGCTACAAAAGACCTCTTTAAAGTGTTGAAAAGCAAAGATGTCACCTTGAAGACTAAGGTGTGCCTGACCCACGCCATGGTATTTTCAATTGCATCATATGCATGTGAAAAATGGACAATGAATAAGGAAGACAGAAGAAGAACCTACCCCTTTGAATTGTAGTGTTGTGGACGAATATTGACTATAACATGGACTGCCAAAAGAATGAACAAATCTGTCTTGAAAGAAGTACAACCAGAATGCTCCTTAGAAGCAAGGATGGCAAGACTATGTCTTACATACTTTGGACATGTTTTCAGGAGGGATCAGTCCCCGGAGAAGGACATCATGCTTGGTAGAGTACAGGGTCAACAAAAAAAAGGAAGACCCTCATGAGATGGATTGACCCAGTGGCTACAACAATGGGCTCAAGCATAACAATGATCATGGACATGGCGCAGGACTGGGTATGTTTCCTTCTGTTGTACATAGGGTGGCTATGAGTCAGAACCTACTTGATGACACCTAACAATCACACCACCAACAGTCGCCCTTTAGATCACCTGAGCAAATATTTTAAAAGCCAAGTCTGGGCCCTGGCCCTAGATTCTAATTCAATTGGTTTGCAATAGGGCTCCATTCTGAAGTGCAGCCTGGGTTGAGAAACTCCTGGGGTCTCCTGGCCTAGTGGAAGATAAAGGAAGTACTATACCTTATGGAGTAGGGTTAAGTGTGCTTGCTCTTAGAGGAACACTTTCCACTCTCTGAGAGAAGTAACGGGGTATAGAGGAAGCTCTCTTGCAGGAAGTAGCATCTGAGCTCAATTTTGGAGGATGAGGAAGAGTTAAACTGGCAGAGGGAGAGAATAAAAGAATTCAAGAGAGAGAGCGGCAGTCACAGGCACAGAGCCCTGAGGCCACATGTTGAAATCCAGAATCTCAAGCATTGCGATGTTTCTAGAGCCCAGGGAAAAAAGCTCAAGAGGTGAAGTTTAGGAATAAAGCACTCTGACAGACACTGCTAATTGTTCCCTAGTATTCCCGAGCTTTAGGAGGGTACATAGTCACTGAACTAGTGACCACACTCCCCAGCTCCTTGGCCACAAACAATCTTCACATAACTAAGTTCTGGCCAACAGGGATGTGAGTAGCAGTGAAGTGTACACCTTCTAGGTCATATCCTCAGGGGCAATTGCCTGCCTCCCCTTCCTCTTTCTCCCTCCCATGAACTGCAACATAAAAATGGTGCCAGTGACTCAGCTTCAACCGTGCTGGGAACAGAATCGAGGGAATTAGAGATCAACAAAACAGAAGAAATCTCTCTGTGAATGATGTCTGGGATCACCCATCAGCTTGGGCTTATATCCCAAGATAGAAACATAGCTTTTGCCTTGCTTGGGCAACTTTTTGTGACTCTTTGTTACAACGCCATGTCATAACCTGTCCTTTAATTGATATATGGCTTGTTGTTGTTGTAATTAGGAGCTGTCAAGTCAGTTCTGACTCATAGCAACCCTATGCACAACAGAATGAAGCACTGCCCAGTCCGGAGCCATGCTTACAATTGTTGTTATGCTTGAGCTCATTGTTGCAGCCACTGTGTCAATCCACTTCATTGAGGGTCTTCCTCTTTTCCTCTGACCCTGTACTCTGCCAAGTGTGATGTCCTTCTGCAGGGACTGATCCCTCCTGACAACATGTCCAAAGTATGTAAGATGCAGTCTCACCATGATTGCCTCTAAGGAGCATTCTGGTTGTACTTCTAAGACAGATTTGTTCGTTCTTTTGGCAGTCCATGTTATATTCAATATTCTTCACCAGCACCACAATTCAAAGGCATCAATTCTTCTTCGGTCTTCCTTATTCATTGCCCAGTTTTCACATGCTTATTATGAGATTGAAAATACCATGGCTTGGGTCAGGCACACCTTGGTCTTCGAGGTGACATCTTTGCTCTTCAACACTTTAAAGAGGTCCTTTGCAGCAGATTTACCCAATGCAATGCATCTCTTGATTTCTTGACTGCTGCTTCCACGGCTGTTGATTGCAGATCCAAGTAAAATGAAATCCTTGACAACTTTAACCTTTTCTCCATTTATCATGATGTTGCTCATTGGTCCAGTTGTGAGGAGTTTTGTTTTCTTTATGTTGATGTGCAATCCAAACTGAAGGCTGTGGTCTTTGATCGTCATTAGTAAGTGCTTCAAATCCTCCTCACTTTCAGCAAGCAAGATTGTGTCATGTGTATAACACAGATTGTTCATGAGTCTTCCTCCAATCCTGATGCCCCATTCTTCTTCATATAGTCCAGCTTCTCATATTATTTGCTCAGCATACAGATTGAATAGGTATGGTAAAAGAATACAACCCTGATGCACATCTTTCCTGACTTTAAACCAATCAGTATCCCCTTGTTCTGTACTTCGTTCATACAGAATACATGGCTAGAAGGTTATTTTCTAAAAATAAAATAAAAGAATCACTACTTTTGTAGGAGTGGCTTTATATGAATATCTGCTTTTGTGATATTCTGTTGTAGAAAGTATAACATGGGGCGTTTACAAAACCCTAGTAAAGGAAGAAACTCGGAAGGATACTTTTTCACAAACCACTGTGCCCTTTGTTCTCTAGTACAGTTTTAGTGTATTTGACATGTGCTGGTGTTTCTAAATATGTCAAGATTTTAGATAAATATTCTTCATTCAATAGCCAAGTCTGCCTTAGGATGATTAAGGCCCAGTTGTAATTCCTGTATAAAGATCTGTGTTGTTTGGATGGGGCTGGAGTTAGCCTTCGGTTTAATATGCTGGGATATGATTTTCATGTGCAATTCCCAGCATCCAGGGCAGCACAAGCTCTCAGACACTTTAGTGGATTTTGATTGAGAATATTTGCAGGAACAATTTCCAAGGGGAACATTTAGGTGATATGCCTCAGGAGGCTGCAGAGCTAGATGCAATCTAAGGTCCCAAGGGGAGGGAAATCATCAGTGGAAACAGGACAATTACTAGGGAAATAGATCTTCCTGACAGGACATAAATCAGAAGCTCTGACCAGACGTGGTGACAAAAATGCCTTTGGTTGTCCTATGAGACCTGAGGTGTTAACCCTAACATCGTCAGGACAGAAAAACAAAGAATATTTGTTTGACCTCCCTCCTGTTTCATTCCATATCATTCATACACATGCTTGTGAACACCGGAAAATTGATGAAATTGGTCAAGTGTGTTGTGGCGCCTATCTCCCCTATAAATGGTGGTTCATTCCTCCTTGCTCTCATGACTGCACCTAGGCTTGGACTCTGTCCCTATTGTCTCTAAGTCTCCTCTTCCTTTAGTCTCCCTATTACTGCCTTGGTTCTTGTTGGCCATCATCTTTTGTCTGGTCTACTGCAATGATCTGCTCCTGACTAGTCTTTCACCCTCTCTTGGTCCTCTCCACTCTACTTCATTCTACATCCAGAGAGCCTTCAAAAGCATATATCTGATCGTGATACACCCCTGATCCAACCCTGCAATATCTTCCCTTTGCCCCCAAGATCCTTATGGGGCTAGGTCTATCAAATTACGTGTCTGTCAGTTTGCTGTACTGTGGGGGCTTGTGTGTTGCTGTGATGCTGGAAGCTATGCCACCGGTATTCAGAAACCAGCAGGGTCACCCATGGAGGACAGGTTTCAGCTGAGCTTCCAGACTAAAACAGACTAGGAAGAAGGACCCGGCAGTCTACTTCTGAAAACCATTAGCCAGTGAAAACCTTATGAATAGCTCTGATATACTGCTGGAAGATGAGACCCCAGGTTGGCAGACACTCAAAAAATGACTGGGGAAGAGCTGCCTCCTCAAAGTAGAGTCGACTTTAATAACATGGATAGAGTAAAGCTTTCGGGACCTTCATATGATAATGTAGCGTGACTTAAAATGAGAAGAAACAGCTGCAAACATCCATTAATAATCAGAACCTGGAAAGTACAAAGTATGAATCTAGGAAAATTGGAAATCATCAAAAATGAAATGGAATGCATAAACATAGATATCCTAGGCATTAGTGAGCTGAAATGGACTAGTATTAGCCATTTTGAATCAGACAATCATATAGTCTGCTATGCTGGGAATGACAACTTGAAGAGGAATGGTGTTGCATTCTTCGTCAAAAAGAACATTTCAAGATCTATCCTGAAGTACAACCCTGTCAGTGACAGGATAATATCCATACACCTACAAGGAAGACCAGTTAATACGACTATTATTCAAATATACGCACTAACCACTAGGGCCAAAGATGAAGAAATAGAAGATTTTATTCAGCTGCTGCAGTCTGAAATTGATCAAACATCCAATCAAGATGTAATGATAATTACTGGCGATTGGAACGGGAAAATTGGAAACAAAGAAGTAGGATCAGTAGTTGGAAAACATGGACTTGGTGATGGAAACAATGCTGGAGATTGAATGATAGAATTTTGCAAGACCAATGACTTCTTCATTGCAAATACCTTCTTTCACCAACATAAACAGCAACTATACACATGGACCTCAGCAGATGGAACACACAGAAACCAAACTGACTACATCTGTGGAAAGAGATGATGGAAAAGCACAGTATCATCAGTCAGAACAAGGCCAGAGGCCGACTGTGGAACAGATAACCTTTTGCTCATATGCAAGCTCAAGCTGACTGAAGAAAATCGAGTGAGTCCATGAGAGCCAAAATATGGCCTTGAGTATATCCCACCTGAGTTTAGAGACCATCTGAAGAATAGATTTGATGCATTGAACAATGGTGACTGAAGATCAGATGAGTTGTGGAATGACATCAAGGACATCATCCATGAAGAAAGCAAGAGGTCATTGAAAAGAGAGTAAAGAAAGAAAAAACCAAGATGCATCTCAGAGGAGACCCTGAAACTTGCTCTCGAACATCGAGGAGCTAAAGCAAAAGGAAGAATTGATGAAGTAAAAGAACTGAAGATTCTAAAGGGCGTCTTGAGAAGACAAAGTAAAGTATTGTAATGACATGTGCAAAAAGCTGGAGATGGAAAACCAAAAGGGAAGAACAAGCTTGGTGTTTCTCAAGCTGAAAGAACTGAAGAAAAAACTCAAGCCTCAAGTTGCAATAGTGAAGGATTCCATTGGGAAAATATTATACGATGCAGGAAGCACCAAAAGAAGATGGAAGAAATACACAGAGTCATTATACCAAAAAGAATTAGTCGATGTTCAACCATTTCAAGAGATGGCGTATGATCAGGAACTGATGGTACTGAAGGAAGAAGTCCAAGCTGCTCTGAAGGCCTTGGCGAAAAATAAGGCATCAGGAATTGATGGAATATCAATTGAGATGTTTCAAGAAACAGATGCAGCCCTGGAGGTGCTCACTTGTCTGTGCCAAGAAATATGAAAGACAGCTTCCTGGCCAACTGACTGGAAGAGATCCATATTTATGCCTATTCCCAAGAAAGGCAATCCAACCAAACGTGGAAATTATAGAACAATGTTAATATCACACGCAAGCAAAATTTTGCTGAAGATCATTCAAAAATGGCTGCAGCAGTATATTGACAGGGAACTGCCAGAAATTTAGGCCGGTTTCGGAAGAAAACGTGGAACCAGGGATATCATTGCTGATGTCAGATGGATCCTGGCTGAAAGCAGAGAATACCAGAAAGATGTTTACCTGTGTTTTATTGACTATGCAAAGGCATTCGGCTGTATGGATCATAACAAATTATGGATAACATTGCGAAGAATGGGAACTCTGGAACAGTTAATTGTGCTCATGAGGAACCTTTACATAGATCAAGAGGCAGTTGTTCGTACAGAACAAGGGGATACTGATTGGTTTAAAGTTAGGAAAGGTGTAGGTCAGGGTTGTATTCTTTCACCATACCTATTCAATCCGTATGCTGAGCAAATAATCCCAGAAGCTGGACTGTATGAAGAAGAATGGGGCATCAGGATTGGAGGAAGACTCATTAACAACCTGCTTTACACAGATGACACCACTTTGCTTGCTGAAAGTGAAGAGGATTTGAAGCACTTACTAATGAAGATCAAAACCACAGCCTTCAGTTTGGATTGCACATCAACATAAAGAAAACAAAACTCCTCACAACTGGACCAATGAGCAACATCATGATAAACGGAGAAAAGGTTAAAGTTGTCAAGGATTTCATTTTACTTGGATCCACGATCAACAGCCATGGAAGCAGCAGTCAAGAAATCAAGAGATGCGTTGCATTGGGTAAATCTGCTGTAAAGGACCTCTTTAAAGTGTTGAAGAGCAAAGATGTCACCTCGAAGACCAAGGTGTGCCTGACCCAAGCCATGGTATTTTCAATCACATCATATGCATGGGAAAGCTGGACAATGACTAAGGAAGACCGAAGAAGAATTGATGCCTTTGAATTGTGGTGCTGGTGAAGAATATTGAATATACCACGGACTGCCAAAAGAACAAAGAAATCTGTCTTAGAAGAAGTACAACCAGAATGCTCCTTAGAGGTAATCACGGTGAGACTACGTCTTACATACTTTGGACATGTTGTCAGGAGGGATCAGTTCCTGCAGAAGGACATCACACTTGGCAGAGTACAGGGTCAGCAGAAAACAGGAAGACCCTCAATGAGGTGGATTGACACAGTGGCTGCAACAATGAGCTCAAGCATAACAATGACTGTAAGGATGGCGCAGGACCGGGCAGTGTTTCGTTCTGTTGTTCATGGCGTAGCTATGAGTCAGAACCGACTCGACGGCACCTAACAACAACAACTCTTGGTTTTACTTTTGCTCCTCTTCCCCTAGATTGGCAAATACATTGCTTCCCATGTAGCTGGAGTAAGACATTCCAGGCTCTCAGCGCATCTCTGAGTCCAAATTTCCCACCCTGCTCCCGTTTACCTCGCCCTTTGAAGAACAGCATTTATGTGTGCTGGATGCAGCCAAAAAGCTCAATTGCTATTGATATATTTGGAACTGACTTCTTGCCCTCTAAATTGCCTTTGTTTTCTGGGTGAGAATTCAGATGGACTGTGGATAGTTCTTATGACATAATTAGCAAATAGAAGTGAATGCTACTTCACATGTGTGATTCCAAGATGCATTAAGAGGTCTCTTCCCTCCTCCTAATACACATACATGTATCTTTCATTCTTAAGAAGTAAAAGAATGTTTAAAACACCTAGGGCAGGAATAGTGAACAATAGAGTATTGAATGGGGGAGGGGAGATTGCCACAAAAAAAAGATGGGAGAAATGGATCTTTACAGGCAACTATGAGTTAGAATTGACTCAACGGGAACAGGTTTGGTTTTAGGAGCCCTGGTGGTACAGTGGTTAAGAGCTTGGCTGTTATCCAAAAGATTGGCTGTTCGAATCCACTGGAGGCAATTTGGAAACCATATGAGGCAGTTTGGTTGTGTCCAATAGGGTCATTGTGAGTAGGAATCTACTCAGTGGCAAAGGGTTTTGGTTTGAAGAGGCTAAGAGAAACTTTGAAACATCAGATACTTCACAGTTTGTTAAAAGCTGGCTCTAGACCCAAGCATCTGTGGTGTATAGCCAAGGTTGGAAGGGTTTTGGTAGTCTGTGGATCAGTGACTGCCAAGATGCCTAACATTTGTAATAGCCTATGTGAAAACCCTGGAGGGGGTTGGGATGCTTGGTCAGTAGTCCTCTTTCTTTAAATATCTTGAAGAATGAGGAAGCAGAATATTAAAATGCAAAATGCTTTCCCATTTACTACCTGGATGCTCTTGGATATGTCACCTAACCTTCCTGAGCCTCAGTTTACTCAATAGCAAGCATGTGAACACAAGTACCTACTTTACCAAGTTACTGTGGGAGCTCAATGAAATAAGGACATTCAATCATCAGTATTGGGATTGTCACATCCAGTCCATCAACAGATTTCTCATCCCTTCTGAGCACAAACCCCATCTACGCCAAAAGGTAGAAAACCAAAAAAACCAAACCCACTGCCATCAAGTTGATTCTAACTCATAGCGACCCTGTAGAACTGCCCCATAGAGTTTCCAAGGAGTGCCTGGCGGATTCAAACTGCTGCCCTCTTGGTTAGCAGCCGTAGCACTAAACCACTACACCACCAGGGTTTCCAAAAAATAGAAAGGTTATTTGTTTTTATTTCTACTACAGGCCTATGAGGATCTATCACTAAATAATGTACATTGAAAGATCATTGTATATTATAAGGCACTATATATAGGAGTCAGAATAGACTCGATGGCACTGGGTTTATATAATGCAAGAAATGCATTTTTTCTTGATAGCGTTATTGCTATTTTGTTGTATTATTGTTATTATTCTTGTACTAATTATTTATGGGGACCTGAAACTTAACACTCTATTTTTAAAATGTTGATGATCCTTAATATAAGCAATGCAGATATCAGGTTCATAGATGATATGTGTCATTCTTGGGAGTTGGACTGCTCATATTGGAAAAAAAAAGAAAAACAATGTCAGAGAAAGGCATTGCAGTGTCCAGGGGAAGCAAATGAATGGAGACTTAGCGGATTGGAATCTGGTCTTTGCTATACAGTCGCTGGCTCTCAGTATGGCATGAGAAAGCTCAAAACTGCTTTGCTGGAGTGGGGCTGATGGTGAAATATAATCTAGATGTAAGTTTTAATGATGGTAGTCACTACCTGGTGCATTTCTACACATATCTCAAAATTTCAGCTCAAGCATTATCTTTCCTTTTTGGGTTTGGTTCCTTCTCCTCTATGTACCCACAGTTCCTCATATTTACTTTATTAGTGCAGCTCTTACACTACATTATACTCCATCCATACAACCATCCATCTACCCATCCGTCCATCCATTCATCCATTTGCCAGTCTTTCAATAAATATCTATTGAATACTTCCCAAGGGCTGGGCTTTGTGCTAAATGCTGAAGGTATTTACAGTTGGTTCATTCACCTATTTTCGCCACTAGACTGAGAGTTCTGTGACCTTTTAGTCATGCCTGTAACCTCAGGGCTTAGCCCAAGGCCTGGTACATAATAGATACTCAGGAGACAGTATAGTGTAGTTATTAAGAACATGGCAAGTCCTGGGCAAGTTGCTTAAGCCCATGATTTTTCTCATCTATTATAATATCTACCCCTATGTTTATAGTAAGGATAAAAATGAGATACACACATAAAGCATTTAACAAGGGACCTGGAATCTGGTAAGTGCTGTATAAATGAGAGCTATAACCGTAATGAATAAATTACTTGGTCTTATACTTTCAGGAGACTGGCCTGTTGAAATGGATGGGGGAGAGCCCTTTCTTCTTTTTCTCCCTTTCTCTCACCTCACCCTGTCCTCTCCCCGCTACCAGCACCCCCATGACCACATACATACACAGTAGCACCTTCTCAGTCCCTCTTGCCCAGGAGCTCAGCTGGGGTGCAGAATTTGCTATGCTCTCTGACAGGCCTTTCCAGTACCAGGTGTCATCTGTCCAATTCTTTGCAACTTTGTCCCCCTTTCTGTTCTCACATCAAGGAATTGCAGTGTCCCAAGCAGCAAAAACTCATACCCAAGCACAAAACACTTCTGTTTAGAAGCAATACTATAACCATCTGGCCATGAACAATGTCCCTTTCCCCAGGATTAATGTTCACTTTTCATAACTGCTGATCAAATTAAGACTACAATGTGAGAAAGCAGAGAATGGTAGAAAAAAAAAAAACTACAGAGAATAGAAGATTCTTCCCCTCACCACCCCCACCCCTACATAACCAACCAAACCAACCACGCAAGCCTGGAAGATAAAATTAAAGAGAAAGAGAGGGACCAAACTGATTAGGTACTGGTATGCAGTTTAGAAAATCAATTTAACTGAAGTTTAAAAAGAAAAAAAAAAAAGTGCTGTGGTGGTTCCTGTTATTGTATTTAAAAATTCGTTTCTTCAGGTAAGAATCCACTTTGTTACTCAGCTGCCCTTTGTTCTCTTTCCAGGTCATCCTTGGTGCTAGGCTGATTGTCCCTGAATGGGCCCGCTAGCTCCATGGTCAGAGTCAGTGTGATGCTGATAGTGACAGTCGCAATTCTAAGATCACCAGGAAAATTTTTAGCCAAAAACGTGGGCTTTGGGTCACTTAAAATTGGATGTATTTCCATTTCAGATCCATCCCTTTTGATTTATGCAGCTTTGGACAAGTTTTTGAACTTCTCTGAGCATATTTCCCCATCTATAAAATGGGTATAATACCTCAAATGTATTTATGAAGTTTTACATAAAATAATATATGTAAATGCCTAGCATATAGTAAGAACTCCCCAATGGATAGTTCCTTTCTTATTGATGCCTGAAACTCCAAAAATTTTGAATATTTCTTTTGTTTTTGTTTTGGTCTTCTTTAAATGAAAATTGCCATGAAAAGGGTAACTCTTTAATTAAGCTATTATCAGTTAATTGTCATTGAACAAGTTTCAGGTTTTTCTTTTTTTTTGGGACACAAGTTTTTATATAAGAGGTGAATGGCGCATGCAGACTAGCTATGGGATTCTTGGGAGAAAATAACCCTGGAATGTGGGAGAGTTACAGAATCAAGACCCAAGGCAATTATCTTTTCCTTAAGTATTTGGGCAGAAAGGTGAGTCTGATGTGTCTCTTCCTCACCCTTCTGCAGGTGTTGGGCCAGAGACGGCTGAGAGAACTGTTTCCTCACCTATTAAAATGAAGGCAATATACTGAGCTTGCCCATGCTAGTCCTGACGTGGGCAGCAGAGGCACTCATGCCCATTAAGACATGATCACACCAGGCACACCACGGTCTTCAAGGACAGGAGCTCAGGGGAAAACGAATAATTCTCCTCCTCCGTTTGCTTGCTCTCTCTCTTTATTTTAATTTTGGTGTAATTTTTGGGTTGGCTTGTAATTAATGGTGGTTTCATTGTTCAAACAAGTGAGTGAGAGAAGTCCAAAAAAAGTGATCTGTTCCCTAAAGATCGGATTAAAAGTATCCTGGGGTTTCTGTCTCTGTGGGCTGAGCTCTGGTTTGTAGTCTTGGCTATTTTACATGACTTGGCTTCTTGACTCTTTGGGCAAATTTCATATACTAAACAGAGTAACATATGCAAGTAAGCACAAACACATACATAGACACAGACAGACACACTCGCAACACAATGTATAACTCCATTTATTGAGGTCTAGCTATATGCCAGGAACTCTACTAAGTCACTTATATACATTGTAATTTAATTCTCCAAATGTATGTATTAATTAGGTTTATTTCAATTAAAATATTCAGAAATCCAACACAGTCCAATACAAAAAAGAAAATTTATTAACTTATGAAACCAAAAAGTACAGAGCTGCAGCAGGATTCAGGGACTTATATCCATCTCTCTTTTCGGTTTTTCTCATTTAGACTTGTGCTTGGCCAGGCATTCTCCAAGGTTGCTAGTACCTTCAGTTCTAATTCTTGTCAACTCAGTTACTCTAGCACCCAGAGGTCATCTTTTTCAATAACTCCCTGCAAAAGTCTTCAATAGAAGTCTTATTGTTCCCCCATCCCTGACACTTTGGAACAACTCCCATGATGTTCTGATGGTCCCAATAGAGATCACATGTACCTTTCCATGAACCAGGGGTGGAATAACCCTCCAAACCACACGCCTTGTGAGTAAAAAGGGTGTTCCTCTGTTATGGATTAAATTGTAACATTTTGCTCCCCACCCCCTCACAAAAGCACTGAATTCTTGGCCCTTGTGTCTGTGGATATGATCCTGTTTGGAAATAGGATTATTCTTTCATTATGTTAATGATGTCATACCAGTGTAGAATGGATCCTAAACCTAATCATTTCTGAGTTATTAGAAGACCAGAATAGACACAGAGACATTCACACAGGAGAAGGCAGGTGCCATGTGAGGACTGTCTATAAGTCAAGGAACACCGAGGAACCAAAGAATGCCTGGGGATACCAATAAGAAAGGAATCCACATGGCCAAGACCCTGATTTGGACTTTTAGCCTCTAGAACTGAGATAAAATAAATTTATGTTCTTTAAAGCCACCCACTTGTGGTATTTTATTATGACAGCATTCAGTAACTAAGACATTCCCCAAAGATAATTGACATCTATTCACCAAAAGAAGTGAGAATGAATACATAGGCTGGTGAAAATAAGAACTGCCCATTGCAGCATTCTGTTGTTGTTGTTATGTGTTGTCAAGTTGGTTGCAACACATAGTAACCCTTTGCACAACAGAACAGAACAGAACAGAACAGAACATTGCACATTCCTGGTCCATCCTCACAATTGTGGCTGTATTTGAGACCATTGTCACAGCCACTGTGTCAATATATCTCATTGAGGGTCTCCCTCGTTTTGCATTACCAAGTATGATGTCCCCCACATGTCTGTCAGCTTGTCATACTGTGGGGGCTTGTGTGCTGCCGTGATGCTGGAAGCTACGCCACCTGTGTTCAAATACCAGCAGGTGGACAGGTTTCAGCTGAACTTCCAGAAGAAGACAGACTAGGAAGAAGGAAGAATTAGCCAGTGAAAGCCTTAAGAATAGCAGCAGAACCTTGTCTGATATAGTGCCCAAAGATGAGCCCTCAGGTTGGAGGGACTCAAAATACGATTGAGGAAGAGCTGCTTCCTCAAAGTAGAGTTGATCTTAATGACATGGATGGAGTAAAGCTCTCAGGATTTTCATTTGTTGATGTGGTATGACTCAAAATAAGAAGAAGCAGCTGCAAACATCTATTAATAATTGGAACCTGGAATGTACAAAGTATGAATCTAGGAAAATTGGAAATCATCAAAAATGAAACGGGAACATAAAGATCAATATCCTAGGAATTAGTGAGCTGAAATGGACTGGTATTGGTCACTTTGAATTGGACAATCATCTGATCTGCTATGCTGGGAGTGACAACTTGAGGAGGATTGGCATTGCATTCATCGCCAAAAAGAACATTTCAAGATCTATCCTGAAGTACACTATCAGTGATAAGATAATATCCTCACTGGAAGACCAGTTAATATCACTATTCTTCAAACTTATCCACCAACCATTAAGACCAAAAATGAAGAAATAGAAGATTTTTACCAATTTCTGCAATCTGAAATTGATCAAACATCCAATCAGGATGCACTGATAATTACTGGTGATTGGAAAGCAAAAGTTGGAAACAAATGAGAATCGGTAGTTGGAAAATTTGGCTTTGGTGATGGAAATGATGCCAGAGATTACATGATAGAATTTTACAAGACCAATGACTTCTTCATTGCAAATACCTTTTTCACCAACATAAATGGTGATTATACATGTGGACCTTGTCAGGTGGAATACATGGGAATCAAATTGACTACATCTGTGGAAAGAGACAATGGAAAAGCTCAATATTATCAGTCAGAATAAGGCCAGGGGCCAAGTGTGGATCAGACCATCAATTATGCATATGCAAGTTCAAGTTGAAACTGAAGAAAATTAGAACACATCTTTGAGAGCCAAAGTATGACCTTGACTATATCCCACCTGAATTTAGAGACCATTTCAAGAACAGATTTGATGTGTTGAACACTGATGACCAAAGACAAGACAAGTCTTGGAATGACATCAAGGACATCATACACTAAGAAAGCAAGAGGTCATTAAAAACAGGAGAGAAAGAAAAGACCTAAGTGGATGCCAGAAGAGGCTCTGAAAACTTGATCTTGAAAGTTGAGTAGCTAAAGAGAAAGGAAAAAAATGATGAAGTAAAAGAGTTGAACAGAAGACTTCAAAGGGCATCTCAAGGAGACAAAGTATTATGATGACATGTGCAAAGACCTGGAAATATGAAACCAAAAGGGAAGAACATGCCCAGCGTCTCTCAAGCTGAAAGAAGTGAAGGAAAAATTCAAGCCTCGAGTTGTAATACTGAAGGATTCTACAGGGAAAATATTAAAGGACACTGAAAGCATCATAAGAAGACAGAAAGAATACACAGAGTCACTATACCAAAAAGAATTGATCGACGTTCAACCATTTCAGGAGGTAACATATGATCAGAAACCAATGGTACCAAAGGAAGAAGTCCAAGCTGCACTGAAGTCATTGGCAAAATACAAGGCTCTGGGAATTGACTGAATACTAACTGAGATGTTTCAACAATCGGATGCAGCGCTGGAAGTGCTCACTCATCTATTCCAAGAAATTTGGAAGAGAGCTACTGGGCCAACTAACTGGAAGAGATCCATATTTACGGCTATTCCCAAGAAAGGTGATGCAACCAAATGTGGAAACTATTGGACAATGTCATTTATATCACATGCAAACAAAATTTTGCTGAAGATCATTCAAAAGCAGCTGCAGGAGTATATCCACAGGGAATTGCCAGAAATTCAAGCCGAGTTTAGAAGAAGATATGGAACCAGGGATATCATTGCTGATGTCAGATGGATCCTGGCTGAAAGCAGAGAATACCAGAAAGATGTTTACCTATGTTTTATTGACTATGCAAAGGGATTCGACTGTGTGGATCATAATAAATTATGGATAACATTGTGGAGAATGGGAATTCTGAAACACTTAATTGTACTCAAGAGGAATCTGTACATGGATCAAGAGGCAGTCATTAGAATAGAACAAGGAGATATTGCATGGTTTAAAGTCAGGAAAGGTGTGCATCAGGATTGTCCCCTTTCACCATACTTATTCAATCTGTATGCTGAGCAAATAATATGAGAAGCTGGACTCTGTGAAGAAGAACAGGGCATCAGGACTGGAGGAAGTCTCATTGATGACCTGTGATACGCAGATGACACAACCTTGCTTGCTGAAAGTGAAGAGGATTTGTAACACTTACTGAAGAAGATCAAAGACCACAGCCTTCAGTATGGATTACACCTCTACATAAAGAAAAAGAATCTCACAACTGACCAATAAACAACATCATGATAAATGGAGAAAAGATTGAGGTGGTTAAGGATTTCATTTTACTGGGATCCACAACCAACATGCGTGGAAGCAGCAGTCAAGAAAGCAAAAGATACATTGCATTTGGACAAATATGCTGCAAAAGACCTCTTCAAAGTATTGAAAAGCAAAGATGTCACCTTGAGAACTAAGGTGCTCCTGACCCAAGCCATGGTGTTTTTAATTGTCTTGCATCCATGCAAAAGCTGGACAATGAATAAAGAAGACCAAAAAAGAATTGATGACTTTGATTTATGGCGTTGTCAAAGAATATTGAATATACCATGAACTGCCAAAAGAACAAACAAATCTGTCTTTGAAGAAGTACAACCAGAATTCTCCTTAGAAGCAAGGATGGCGAGAATATGTCTCACATATTTTGGACATGTTATCAGGAGGTTCTAGTCTCTGGAGAAGTATATCATTCTTGGTAAAGTGGAAGGTCAACAAAAAAGAGGAAGACCCTCAACGAGATGGATTGACACAGTGGCTGCAACAATGGACTCAAGCGCAGCAACAATTGTGAAGATGGACAAGGACTGGGCAGTGTTTTGTTCTGTTGTGCATAGGGTTGCTATGAGTTGGAACCAACTCAATCGCACTTAACATCAACAATGAGCATGATGTCCTTCTCCAGGGACAAGTCCCTCCTGACAACATGTCCAAAGTATGTAAGATGAAGGCACATCATTCTCCTTTATAAGTAACACTCTAGCTGTACTTCTTCTAAGACATTTGTTTGTTTCTTTGGCAGTCCATGGTATATCTAATATTCTTCACCAACACTGAAATTCAAAGACGTTAATTCTTTGGTCTTTCTTACTTGTTGTCAAGACTTGCATGCATATGAGACAACTGAAAATACCATGACTTGGGTCATGCACATCTTAGTCCCAAAGTGACATCTTTGCTTTTCAACACTTTAAAGAGATCTTTTGCATCAGACTTGCCCAACACGATAATTTGATTTCTTGACTGTTACTTCCATGGGACTTGATTGTGGATCCATGTAAAATGAAATCCTTGGCAACTTCAATCTTTTCTCTTTATCATGATGTCATTTCCTGGTTCACTTGTGAGGATTTTTATTTTCTTTATGTTAAGGTGTAATCCATACTGAAGGCTGTGGTCTTTGATCTTCATCAGTAAGTGCTTCAAGTCCTCTTCGCTTTCAGTAAGCAAGGTTGTTTCATCTGCATATTGTAGGTTGTTAATGAGTCTTCCTCCAATCCTGATGCTGCATTCTTCTTCCCATTGTCAGATGGTTTGCTCAGCATGCGTATTGAATAAGTATGGTGAAAGGATACAACCTTGATGCATACCTTGCCTGATTTTAGACCTCGCAGTATCCCCTTATTCTATTTGAACGACTGCCTCTTGGTCTGTGTACAGGTTCCACATGTGCACAATTCAGTATTCTGCAATTCCCATTCTTGGAAATGGTATCCTTAATTTGTTATGATCCACACAGTTTTATACAAAAAAAAAAATTTTTTTATAGCTTTGCATAATCAATAAAACACAGGTAAACATCTTTCTGGTATTCTTTGCTTTCAGCGAACCATTCTAGGAGGTAGATATTATTGTCCTTGTTTTACAAATAAAGAAATTGAAGATTAAAGAGACTGACTAACCTGCTTGGTTTCACAGCGTGGCAAATGACAGAGCCAGGACTTGAACTGACATCTGCCAATTTCTGAGCTTTCACTTTTAACCAGTTTTATATTGCATGACTTAGAACTTCACACTGAGTGAAGCAGGTTCCCTGGTTAAGTATTAGAAGAGATCTGAAGGTCACTAGATTTAAAAAATGAACTTTGTTTGTTTTTAGAGATAATACAGACTGAATACCCCTTCCCACTCTACTGCCTAGGTCCACCACTCTCTCATTACTTCCCTGTGAACAGATAATGGCTCTTCCTATATGCCCTTCTTTATGTAAATTAGTTCTATTAGTAGATTTGGGGCATATTTGTCTGCTTCCAGCTTTTAAAAAATGGAAGGAAAAATTTCTGCTCAGCAATGTCAGTCTTGTCAAACTTAAATGTGTGGAAATCTAAGTGTGGTAGCCAGGAGTCCATGGTGGGGATAGATTTTTTTTAATTTATTTCTACATTTGTGTTAAGGTCAGTGCATTCATTTCACAGTAGGGAAGGATGAATTTTGACATTTTTATAAGGGTGATTGATTGGTTTGTGTCCATTTGTGAGACTCCACATGGTAAGAGGCCATGACTAATGGAAGAGGGGGAAAAAAAACCCCAAACAACTATTTTTGTCAGAAGTCTGCCTATCGCCATTTTGGAAGGTGCCTGGAAATGTTGAACATGTACACATATCCGAGCAGAAGATACAGAAGTGTTGCCCACACATTAATAATATACAAAGGGGAGCTTATTGTTGGAGGTTTCTATTGAAATATGCACCCCCACTATCTTGAGAAAGAGTTATTCATCTTCCCCAAGTCCCCTACCCCTTGCTGATAAACTTTTTGTTCCTGGAAGCATTACAGAAGGATGACATCCACGCAGAAGCTAAACTACTGGACACTGTGCCTGGAATCCTCTTGCCCACACTTCATAATCTTCATTTAAGGTTGAACTTAAATGAACCTTGTTTTAGAGAGCTTCCTGAGAACCAAGACTAAATCTATATATCCTGACTCTTTAGTCTCCACATGATGATACTCAGAGCACTTGCAATTGCTCACTTAATGGATGTCTTTTTAGCTAGACTCTAACTTTGATGAGGCTGAAAAGCATGTGTATCTGCCCATCACTGTAACTCATGTGCTGATCATAGGTCATAATGTTTAGAACTGGCATTACCAAATATTTTTTGGAAGCATGAATGAATGGCTTTTTAACCTTTTAAATGTCTGCCTTTTGAACTATGATATAGATACCTTTTTCATTTTGATATTACTCAGACAACTGCACCCTGGGACTACGGTAAGGAATCGAGCCCTTATTGAATTGACGTAAGTTTTGAAAAGCCCACAGAATTATGAGTAAATCCTAGCCTGCGCGCTTCTCACTTGGTTAGGTCATAGTCAAAGAAAAAGCAGAAACAATGTGGTTAGCAAGGGTTGTCTACAATGTTGTCATATCACTGCTCTGAACACTGTTTCCTTTCATTCTCGCCAGGGATAAGGACAGGCTTCATTTAAATGCCACGCTTACAGGTTTTTGATAGGGAGCCACAAGTATGTAACTGGGAAGCCTTTCCCATAAAAACAGAATACTGTTCTTTGGTGATTCACCACATTTTTCTGTAATGACCTTACTGACTGTTCAACCACAAGAAAACTTCCATCTTGACTAGAATACTGCATATTCCTGTCATCCATGTGTATTTGGTTTTGTTTTAGACCATTTAAAGTCATAAGACCTGTGTGTAAATATCAACACTGGTCACCCCAAAGTCATAAATGTCTGTTGCTGTAATGGTGGTGGCTAGTGATTTCCCAGGTTTTAGCATTACATGATTCCAGTGATATTTTTGTGAGTTCTGGAGGTGGAAATCACACAGTACTACTGGCTCCACAGATATAGCTCCCAGCATAGTTAATAAATTATGTTGCCCTAGTTTTTTTTTTTTAGGGTTCATTGGGGCCAGTTATACCCTAGATCAAGGGTAACCTTAAATGTTGTATTTTCCTTTTGGAGATCTAGCTTGCATGCTATTGTAAAGGGACATAATGATTAGCTTATGACTATTTCCAGCCCACTTTCTTGCATTTCCCTCCCCCCAAATAAATTCTGGCTTTATGGATCAGTTTCTTTCCCTTTTCTGTTCTAGTAATCCCCAAAGACAAGAGATTTTTATGCCTCAGAATCTGAAGAGTGGTGGGAAATAGAAAGCACTTAAACTAGGAGGTGATTTATAGCAACAGTACGACCTAAATGATCTCCTCAGAGGCTATGGGTTGGGTTGGAGGGTGTTGTGAACTGAATTGGGTCTTTGAAGATATTATCAGTTAGGGTAACACGAGGTCATACTGGAGTAGAGTATGCATCTGAATGGCATCCTATAAAAGAGGAAAAGATGCAGCTACAAGTCAAAAAAAAAAAAAAGCCAAGAAACACCTGGTGCTACCAGAAGTTGGCATACACAAGGAAGGATCTGCCCTTAGAGCCTTCAGAGAGAACATGACTCTGCCAGCACCTTGATTTTGGAGTGCTGGTCTCCAGAACTGGGAGAGTTAAATTTCTATTCTTATAGGTCACTCATTTTGTGGTACTTTGTTATAGCATTCGTACATTCACTCATGCCTTATAGTGCTGGGTGGCGGTGCAAAGAGAGATAAAATGCTGTGAGAGGAAGTGAGTGGAAATTTCCTGGAAATAGCAAGATATTGGAAAAATAGGTGATGACAAAGTCACTAATAACAGCTGTCATCAATTTTGTGCTACTTCTGCTTTATGATTTTCAAGAGACATGAAGATGATTGGAATTTCAATTTAGAATGTGGTCTTTCACTTAGGTCTCTACAAGTGGGTCAGGACCCAAAAAAAAAAGGATCAGGAACCAAAGCATTTCCAAAATTTTCCAAGTCGGTCTTAGAATAGATGGACTTCCTCCACAGCTTGTTTTCAGGTCCCTTCTTAAGGATCCTCTCCCAGTCTTATCACCCTCCCATTCATGTCCCTCTTCTTAACTTCTCACATTTGAACCAGCCCCAGGGTTCACCTCTAGAGGAAACTGACTGTGTAATCAACATTGATGGTGCCCTGTCTGTGTATAATCTTCTTTCACTTTTCTTTGTGAGTATAATTAACATGCAAACCAAGACTTGCTGCACAGGATCAGACTGCTGCTGAACAGCCAAAAGTCCATGTCTGAAAATGTGCATAGTTCTCGTTCTTGATGGCAGCTTCAGATGAACCTCAGTAACTTTACAGTGCTGTCTCCAACTTAATCTAAATTTCTAGGACTGTGCTTTACTACTGTATCCTACAATACCACTTAGAATGAAGAATGTTTCCACTGCACCACATGCCTTGAGCTCTTTTGTTGCGCATGTATTTTTCAAATTTCTAACTCTGCTCTTCTCTTCTTCAAAGAAACAGCTCTTCCTCTTTTCCTAAATTCTGCTTATTTCTTCCTTCATTTTTCATCAATAAACATGGAATTTACCATTCCACGTCTTCCCAGAAGTACTGCCCTAGGCAAAAGGGAAGAGCAAACCAGCTGAGAAACTTCTCTTTCCAAGGTTTAACAACTCAAGTAGTAGTATTTGACACATAGTAGGTGCCTAGTAAATATTTACTGAATTAATGGTTTTGCCTCAAGGTTTCCTGGGACTGTATTCTCACAGTATCAGGTGAAGTGGAGAATTAAATCATCTAAGCAACCCACTTATAAAATGCTCATCATAATATAAAAAAAAAAAAAAATACTAATGGTAATTAGCATAAAATTATCAGGTCCAGTATTGAACAGGGTTTTATTCATTCAAATGATACGAATCCTTCCTAGGTTCCAGGGCAACATCTAGGGCCATGGTCCTATCTTCATGCTTCTTTCAGAGGGATAAAACCTTGGGCTTTGGATAAGCCAAGGACCTTGGTTTAAATCCTGGCTCTATCACATTTTATCTGCTTGAGTTTAGTGAAGTGGTTCAACTTCACAGACTCTTAACCTTTCCATCTGAAAAATGGGAATAATAATATCTTTCTCACAGAGTTATTAAGAGAATGAAATTAAGTAAGAAAGTAGAGTAGTGAGGTCTGGACCTGAATCCTTGGTGAATTTTTGATAAATGATCACTGTTGCTTTTGATTGATTCACTGCTGTGGAAAATTAGAAAGCATTTGAGTAGCTAAGCGAGCATGGGTTTACTTTAAGGAGAAATAAAGTTTATTTTATTTTATTTTCACAAAAAATATTGCTTCCACTTCCCTCTGTAACTCATCAATTCTATACTGAAAAGTCTTGGTTAGAAAATTCAGACTCACTTTACCTAGACAGTGGCTAATTTCTTCTTGAGAAAACAACTTTCACAATCTTCTGTGTAATAACTTCTCATGTGCTTGGAGGCCATTAGTTGACACAAAACTTCCCAAAGTAAAATTTTCATTTCATTTAATGTGTTTGTTGTTTTCCTAGGCATAATAGAAATAGGTCTGTGGTCACAAGTTCTCACATCCTGGGCCATTGCCCATGGAGAAAAACCATCACTAATTAGCACCTTTGCGTAGGCCTGTGGAAGGGCTGCTGTGTTTTGTTTTGTTTTTTTGCTGCTTTCATCCTCTTGGCAAACATCCCTGGAAGGCTAGTCATAAATGCTAATGAAATCAAAATTCCTGTTGGAAAATGCAGTCTCAAATCATTTGAAAGCTCAAAAACTCTCCTTGCTGTGTGTGATGTATTGTCATGTATATTAATAAGGCCTTGAAATCTGCTTTTTAATATATATAATTTAACATCAATATAAAGAGCATTCATGAAAAAGTAAGGCATTGCCTATGGCATGTCTCACTTTTATACTGTCAGCCAGGACAACAACTCATCCTAATCACCTGGCCTGGATAGAGTACATCGGCTTTATCCTTTGAGTGTCAAAGTAGCTTGGTGATAAGAACTACATAAATACATAGGTAGATGGAGTAAACTGTCAGTCTCTCAAGAGAGACATAAATATGAATATCTAAAATAATGATACAACAATTTCAAATGACATGCTTTCTCAGAGCTATGGCTTTGAGAGGATACTGCACCCACCAAAAAGAGGAAAGTGAACCCCAGAAACAACCCACGTAAGAACTGCAACACTCACATTTAATATTAATAATTCCAATTACTCTGACCCCTGGCGAAAATGTCAAAGATATTTTTAAAAATACAATAAAAGCAGCTACTGTAGAGTTAAGTCTGACCCACGGTGACCCCGTGTGTTGCAGAGTAGAGCTGCACTCCTTGGCTGTGGCCTTTCGAAAGCATATCACCAGGCCCTTCTTTCAAGGTGCCTCTGGGTGGGTTTGAACTGCCAACATTTACAGTTAGTAGCCAAGTACTTAACTGTTTGCACTGAGGCAATCAGCAGCCTAAAATTTACATTCCCATCCTAAGATCCCATTCAAGTCCATGTGGAGGAGAGAAATACATACTACGGTTAATAAATGACTAGAACATTGACTGTTCTCCCTGTGAAGACTGAATTTCTCTTGGTTAGTTCTAAATCATTTATAATTCCAGCTTACCAGTCTATTTTAATTTTTGTTGTTGCTGTGTCTTCCACACAGCCCTATTCCCTCACCTTATCAGCGGCTATGCACTGGTGTCTGATGCTTCAATACAGAGTTTTGGGTCTTGACAGTGTTTCCCATCACAGTGTGAGAATTTTCTATTTTCCCAGGCCCTTGAGATCAGCCCTGTCTTTTGTGAGAAGGAGGCTTTTAAAAGACAGCTGAAGCGGATAAGAGCGGTTGCCCTGCTCGCCAAGGAGGAGGCTGCGCTTGAGCTGCCAACCGCGGCATTAGCCCTGCTCCAGCTCAGCTCCGGAATAGCTTGTTCTGAGGGTTTTGGCTTAAGCCTATGGAAACAAAAAGACTTTTCAATTCTACCTGTCCCCAGGACAGGCCAGAGTTATTATTCAGGGCACACAGGGGGCCCCAGACAAGAGGAAAACCAACAAAACATATTTTAATTGTAGCAACAGAGTCCCAGAGCACCGCCATTCTAACAAGTTCAGACAAATGTAGCCCTTCCTTTCCTGGCCCTCTGCTCTTTCCTGTGTTTATTTATATATTCAATAACACCATCAAAGACAATTTGAACTTTTTTCTCCTTGAGATATTGAAGCCCAAGTAGACCTCTGAGGAAGAGTTTCTGTATGTCGGTTAGCAAGATTGTTGTCCTGGTTAAGTAAGAAGAATGTCGTCATGTGTGTAATGCAAGAGAAAACCATTATACAAAAATCAGTATCTCCTTAAGCACAAATTATCCTCATTAGACTGGGACAGTGGAATGACTGATCTGTGGTATGAACTAGCTTATTGCAATAATTATTTATTTTTTCAAAGGTGGGACAAGGTAATTTGGAAGCTTTTCTTCTTAGAGCTGACTTCCATTTACCCCTCTACTCTTCAGGCTATAGCAGAAGACTGATATGTCATAAGAAGTCTTCTAGAGGTGGGATAGACTGGAACTGGAAGTTAGAATTCATAGGAGTTCAGCCAGGCCCTTAAAGTCAGCTCTGAGATGGCATGGGGTATGTGCAAACTGGGGGGGGGGGGGGGGGTGCGGTTGTTGTGTGGCTCTGTGGGAAGCGCTGCAAGGAAGGAACATAGGTATTATTTTTTGGCTTCGGCTGCAGTAAAATTAATCTTCATTTCATCATGCTGAAGATTGCGAGCAAACCTAAATGCCTCTATCGGAAGCATTGCTTTCTACATAATGTCACTTTTGAATAAAAACTTTTTAGCAGAGACGTATTTCCACACAGAGAGATCCTAGAGTTTTTGCCACAGGTAAGAAGCAATCCAATATATGTAATCAAAAATGCAAAAAAAAAAAAAAAATACATTTTAGAGGACCGTTTTCTACCTGCTCTTGCTCATGAAGACAAATCTAATGAAAAGAATATTAATGTCAAAGCCTATATTTAAGCAGAGTTTATAGCTCTGTTCTCCAATGGGAAAAATGAATGTACTTTTAGCTGAAGCCATAACTCACTCAAACATTTAAAGTTCCCCCAAATCCAAAGGAAAATAATGCACGACAGCTCTTTGGCATAATCCTCTGGCTGATGGACTGAAATGTTAGTCAGATTGTATCCTACAGAGTAGAAAAGATGCAAGCATGGTCCATAAGAGCACTGAGTATTTGATCTTAGCCGAGACTAGCATAAGAAGACCAAGAAAGGGATAGGAGACTGAAAGAAGGCTAATGGATATAGGCCATACTTATATTTGAATTGCCTGTGGTAGGCAGCTTCTGAAATGGTCTCTAATTATCTCCACCTCTTGGTTTTTTTGCCCTTGTGTAATCTCTTCCCCTTGAATGTAGCAACTCAATTCTAATGAACAGAATGTGGCAATTAGGATGGAATATTAAAAAAAAAAAAAAAATTTATTACTTCCAAAATTAGTTTACAAAGAGATAGTGACTTCTGTCCCACTTCTACTCTTTCTCTGATGCTTCCCACTTGTTTTGATGAAGTCAGCTATGCTGTTAGCTGCCCCGTGGAGAGGCCCAAGTGGCAAGGAGCTGAGGGTGGCCTCTTGCCAATAGCCAGAACTGAGACCCTCAATCCAACAACTGTTAAGGAATGAAATATTACCAATAACCAAGTGAGTGAACTTGGGATTAGATCCTTCACCAGTAAAGCCCTGAGATGACTGATGCTTTGGCTGACACTTTGCCACCTGTGAGAGCTCCTGAGCCAGAGCACCCAGCTAAGCCATCCTGGATTCCTGATTCACAGACAATGTTAGATGATACATGCTGTTGTTCTCAGCCACTAAGTTTTGCAGTAATTTTTTACACAGGTATGTTGTTGCTGTTAGGTGCCGTTGAGTTGGTTCCAACTCATAGCAACCCTATGCACAACAGAATGAAACACTGCCTGGTCCTGAGCCATCCTCACAATTGTTGGACACACAGCTATAGATAATGAGATTGCTACAGCTGGTAACCAAAAGATCGGCAGTTTGAATCCACCAGGTGCTCCTTGGAAACCTTATGGGGCAGTTCTACCCTGTCCTACAGGTTTTCTATGAGACAGAATCAACCCAATGGCAATCATTTTGGTTTTTATTTTTTGGTATAGAAAATGAATACAATGGAGAGCTGAGAATTTTACCGAATCATGCATCATTTCTAGAATGGTTCAAGTTTCACTGTTCCTTTTTTCAAGGGATAAAAACAAAGCAATAGCTCTCTTGCTTATGGATGAGCATCTCTTTCCTCTTTTTCTAGCCACTGTCAGTCCTCTGCTTGGTTAGGGTTTAGTTCTGACAATTGTGGTGCTGAATTTGATGCTTTCAATTGCCTGGAGTTGTGACAGTTGATAGAACCCATGATCACATGGCTCAGGGTAGAGAAAAGTCACCATAGATGGGAAAGCATCTTGTTCCCAATGCTTTCAAGAATTTAATTTCCATTCCCTAGTGGTAAGGATGAGTGGTAAGGGTCGCTATGAGTCAGAATCTACTCGACGGCACTGGGTTTGGTTTTTTAGTGGTAAGCGTGGGGGTGAGTCCCTGGGTGGTGGAAGTGGTTAAGTGCTTGTCTGCTAACTGAAAGGTTGGAGGTTTTAATCTACCCAGAGATGCCTCAGGAGAAAGGCCTGGTAATATATTTCCAAAAAATCATGAGTTGAAGTTATTTTTGGTTTTGGTGCAAGCATAAGACCTAATCCGTGGAGTTCAACTCAATAATGATAGTCCAACAACTGAGCAAATTCACAGCTGTGCATTTTGTGCTGACCAAATGAAAGTCACTGTGCTAGGTCTCTGAGGAATATAAAAATGACTAAAATACAGACCTGTCCTTTAAGAATTCCCGGTGTAATCAGGGACACAGGAACATCCACAAATAACTCTAATATGAAGGCAGAAAAAACATCTGAGTGAAGTACCCTCTGACTGCTTCTAAGAATTTGATTGAGAGAGAGGAAAGCTTGGGAGTGTTATTTTATTTTATTTTCGGGGGGGGGGGAGGGCCTAAAACTTTGTAACAACAAATAGAGGTATTTTTCATTGTTGGGATTTCAATTTTTTGAGGGAATTTATTAATGGGGAGTGGTTCAAATTTGAGATTTTGTTATATTACAGACACTGTATGGTTTGGGCTGTGCAGTCATGAACACATTGTGTAACTTCCAGAGAACCTGGTTAAATCCCAAAATGGTGGGTATAGTTTGGGCTGGGAAATAGAATGGGAGCTAAATATTGCCCAGCATATAGTATGATCTTGGAGTTAAGTTAATTCATATCCTATTTCTCTCACTTTTAGGAACTTGACAAGTAAAACACCTTTGTCTCTAGTTCTTGAAGCATGAAAAAAAAGTTGCCGTGGAGTTGATTCCAACTCATAGCGACCATGAAAAGGCATAGTAAGATATCATGAGATTCTAACTTCCCCAATATTGCATTGTTTTACTTCTCTAAGACGGCAATGAATTCCCACAGATTAACAGGATGAAAAGATGGTCAATATAAAGGTAAGGGTTAAATTTGTGCCCCTTCTGAGAAAACATGTCTATTCCCTCTTTAATTCTCCACAGGAGGAGAAAATAAAAATTCTATGAGTTGGATCACATTTCTTACATAGTATGTTAATTTTCTGTTAAATTGTCCTGCACCTACCTCAGATCTTCTTCTTTCTTTTTATTTCTCTACCTGGCCATGAGGTAGGTGGGTAGGGATGATGAGCCAGGACAAGCCCCCATGGAATTCCCACTGTCTTCCTTATACTCTTTCCCTCTTGACCTATTTGGGAGGCCTGTTAAAGCTTAATAGGTAGAGGGTAAGAGGTCTTCCTTGGTCCTAGCAACTAAGTCACAAGCTTCAACCAAATATCACCATAGCTCTGAATTGAGGGGAATAAGGCATTGGCCCAAGGACCAATTCAGTGATACCTTCTTTTCCATTTGGCTATTTGTCCCTGTGTATTTAGTTTCCTTCAGAATTTGAAAACTGCTATCATAAAGATGTATAGTTCTGTGGTACTCTAGGGGAATAAGAGATAAATTTTGATGGGGGAATCTTGGAAAACTTCATGAAAATATGAAGTGATTCTTAATAAGTGGATATGAGGGGTCAGGGCACTCCAATCAGATCCAAATTTAAGAAGATAGCTCTGATGTCCGTGTAGAAAGTGTATTAAAGCTGGAGTGATTAGGAGGTAGTTGTAATAGTTCTAGCAGGGGTGAGAGGAACCCTAAAAGATATAAAGAATAATGTCACACAGAGAGTGTGTCATCAGAAATGGCATGGAATGAGTACTTTCTTAAAGTCAAATATGTGACTTTAAGAAAAATCTGAGGCTAAAACCCAAACTCACTGCCATCGAGTCAATTCTGACTCATAGCAACCCAATAGGACAGAGTAGAACTGTTCCATATGGCTCCCAAGGCTGTGAATCTTTACAGAAGTAGGCTGCCACATCTTTCTCCCTTGGAGAGGCAGGTAGGTTCGAACTGATGACTTCTGGGTTAGCAGCCAACCACTTAACCACGGCACCACCAGGGCTCCATAAAATTTTAGGCTAGAAGAACATAATCTGTGTTCAAAACATTGCATCAGACAAAAAGATGCGACAAAAAGGAAATATTTGGAAGTCAAGGAGACTTATGTATAACGTATTCATACAGAAAGGACCAATATGCTCAAAATATTTGAAAATACCTCCAGATTAATTCACCTAGAAATGCTAATGGCTGTGAATCTTCCACTGTCAATTTTAAATTGTGAGGGACAGCATTGATGGGGATGGTGAAGAAGCCAAGGATTAATGTATGGATCTGCTTGAACATGTTCCAAGGCATACAAAAGAAATAATTAGAATTGGTTTAGGTTTAGGTTACTCATTTTTATTCCTAGCATTGTTCTTGCCTCTAAAGATTCAAAGCTAAGTTATAAAGGGTTTCTACCCACATAAGTTTCAGAAGAGACTCTGAAACTGGCTCTTAAACATCAAGTAGCTAAAGCAAAAGGACAAAGTGACAAAGTAAAAGGCCTGAACAGAAGATTTCAAAGGGCAACTGGAGAAGACAAAGTAAAGTATTATGATGACGTGTGCAAAGACCTGGAGATAGAAAACCAAAAGGAAAGAACACACTCTGCATTTCTCAACCTGAAAGAACTGTATAAAAAATTTAAGCCTTGAGTTGCAAAGCTGAAGGATTCTATGGGGGAAAATATTAAACGACACAGGAAACATCAAAAGAAGATGGAAGGAATACACACAGTCACCATACCAAAAAGAATCGATCAGTGTTCAACCATTTCAGGAAGTAACATATGATCAGGAACTGATGGTACTGAAGGAAGAAGTTCAAGCTACACTAAAGGCATTGGCAAAAAACAAGGCTTCGGGAATTGACAACATATCAATTGAGATGTTTCAACAATCAGATGCAGCACTGGACATGCTCACTAGTCTATGCCAAGAAACTTGGAAGACAGCTACCTGGTCAACTGACTGGAAGAAATCCACATTTATACCTATTTCCAAGAAAGGTGATCCAACCAAATGCGGAAACTATCGAACAATATCATTAATATCACATGCAAGTAAAATTTTGCTGAAGATCTTTCAAAAGTGGTTGCAGCAGTATATCACAGAGAACTGCCAGAAATTCTATCCGGATTTAGAAGAGGACATGGAACCAGGGATATCATTGCTGATGTCAGATAGATCTTGGCTGAAAGCAGAGTATACCAGAAAGATGTTTACTTGTGTTTTATTGACTATGCTAAGGCATTTGACTGTGTGGATCATAACAAATTATGGATAACATGGCAGAGAATAGGAATTCCAGGACATGCTTCACACTTGTACTGAGATTTGAGATAATATAATATTTTTATTCTGAGATCAACTTCTCTAAGATCAAGAGTTTTCAAAGGTCAGGAGAGAAATGAAAGGAAATTTGGAAGTCCAGGACTAGGAAGAATACCCTGAGTTAATTACCTCAGGAGGCCTTATTCCGTAATCTGAGAACAACTTGATGAGACTGATTAGGAGTGGGTTACAAAGTTAAAAAAAAAAAAAAAAAAATGCAAGTGGAAGATCAATGAAAGTTTGTAGAAAATCTAGACTGGAGGAGCATAGAGTAAGCAACAGCCAAGATGCCTCTTCTCTTAAATTCATAGTGCTGGAAGAAAAGTGAACACAGATGTTGCTAACTGGCCCATGGTACCTTGTGATCAGTATTTATCTTGTAATCAGTGAGGGGTTGTTGCCTCAGGAAAGGGAGGCCAGGAGAGCTATGGCTGTCATTGTGCCCGGCTGGAAGGTCAGAACAGAGAAGATAGCAATATAAGCAAAATACCACATCTGGGGCTTCTGTTAGTATCGAACAGTGATCAGCAAAGTCATTCTGTAAAGGGTTAGGTTCTGCCTGTGTTTCAAACAATCTCATCTTTTGCAGCGTGAAAGCAACTATACATAAATGAGTGTGATTATGTTCCAATAAAACTTTATTTGGAAAAACAGGCTGTGGGTTGCATTTGGCTCATGGCACACAGTTTGCTAATCCCTGGTATAGAACCACTTACTTATCTTGCTTCTACAATAAATCCAAAAAAATGCAGCCAAGTCAACCCGCAGGTATAAAGTAAGGGAGAGAGTCCAGAATCAGGATCTAAATATCAGGATTGGGCGAGATAACCCAGGAAGCTACTGTGTCCGATCTTCTGGCAGAATTCCTTTTTTTCAGAGTTCATGCAGGCCAAAAGAAGATGGGCAAGGATGGAGACTGGGGGAATTGCCGGACAAACACGTAAGAGGAAAAAGGACTAACTTGGCTCATGGAGAAAACAAGATAGGACCAAACAGACTATAGTGAGCTAACATTAAGTTCCCTTCTTTACAGATGGATAGGGACTAGCAGGTAAGACATTGGCTGGATATTGCCATAACGGAAATTCCACAAGTGGGTGGCTTTAAAGAACAGAAAGTTATTTTCTTGCAGTTCAGAAGGCTAGAAGTTCGAATTCAGGGCATGGCTGAAGGGGGAGGTCCTTCCTTGCTGATTTCAGCTTCTAACAGCTGACAATCCTTGGAATTCCAGAGCTTGTAGATGCATCTGTTGAGTGTGTCTATCTTCATATGGCATCTTTCTCCTGTGTGTCTGTGTCAATTGTGCTTTTTTTGTAACTCAGAAATTATTAGGTTTAGGACTCACCCTACTTTGATATAGTCTATTTAGCATAATAAAAGAAAGCCCTTCTTTCCAAACAGGGTCATATTTACAGGTATAGGTATTAGGATTTCAACATACGTTTTGGGGGAACACAATTCAGTCTATAGCATTGACTCACAAACAAAATAATATTTGTACTAGAACACCCTGCCCATTCTAACAGGCAGTTGTTTCCTGTGGTCTCTACCCCTCTCACCCCTGGTGTACTGTATGTGATTTCAACACCCCCTCCCACTGAAGTGCATTTATTTGATATTCTACATGGTTAATTTGTTTTTACATTTCTTCACAGAATTTAAAGAACAGTTTGATTTGGGACATTCCAATTATGCTTAGAGAATGAAACTGTAATTCATCTTTTATGCCTTCCTGGTCTTACATGCCAAATAAAACACAAATTTTTTCATTGTTCAGAACTAAACACCATCTTGAAGTTGTTTATTCTTATTGTTTAAAATAATTTTGATTCTAGATGGCTCATCTATCTTGGGAAAACAACACACATTTAATAAATTAAAAAGTCAGGTTATTTTTTCCACTGAAATATTTTTCTGTCAGAATATTATTTTGTCAAAAATAGGGATGTCTCAATACTTGCTATAATATTTTTCTCGAATAATGCTAGATGGGGTATTAGCCAGTTGTCCAAAATCAAGGTTCTAGTTTCAACTCTGCCACTTGTTAACCTGCATAACTTTGGAAAAGTTGTCTAATTTCATTTTGTTTTATTTTGCTTTCTTTTCTTTTCTCACTTCTCTTTTTCATTCTTATGGGAAAAATGGATATTAATGCTCTCTAGCAAGATTTTGTAGGGATCCAATGAGTTAACATATGCAAAAGAGTGCTATATATTACAGATTTCTGTAAGAATAGTAGGTATTATTATTCATCAAGCATTTACTTTGTTCTTATTTTGCACAGGTAATGTGTAATGCATAGAAAAATGAATATGACTGGTCTGTGCTCTCCAAAACTCATTGGATCAAATAGTTAATAGTCATAATAGCTTACACTCTCATAGCGTTCACTGTGTTCTAAATACTGTGTTGTTGTTGTTAGGCGCCGTTGAGTAGGTTCCAACTCATAGTGACCATATGTACAGCAGAAAAAAACACTGCCCAGCCCTAAATCATTTCCACAACTGTTGTTATCTTTCAGCCCATTGTTCTAGCCACAGTGTCAATCCATCTCCTTGAGGGTATTCCTGTTTTTTGTTGACTCTGTGCTTTACCAAGCATGATGTCCTCCTCCAGGGACTGATTTCTCCTGACACCATGTCCAAGGGTGTAAGACTTAGTCTTGCCATCCTTGCTTCTAAGGAGCATTCTGGTTGAACTCATACCAACACAGATTTTTTTGTTCTTTTGGCAGTCCATGGTATACTCAGTATTCTTCACCAACATCACGATTCAAAGACGTCATTTCTTCTTCTGTATTCCTTATTCATTGTCCAGCTTTCGCATGCATATGATGCATTTGAAAATACCATGGCTTGGATCAGGCGCACCTTAGTCTTCAAGGTGGCATCATTGCTTTTCAACACTTTAAAATGTTCTTTTGCAGCAGATTTGCACAATGCAATGCGTCTTTTGATTTCTTGACTGCTGCTTCCATAGGTGTTGATCGTAGAACCAAGTAAAATGAAATCCTTGACAACTTCAATCTTTTCCCCACTTATCATGATGTTGCTTATTGGTCCAGTTGTAAGAATTTTTGTTTTCTTTATTTTGAGGTATAATCCATACTGAAGGCTGTGGTCTTTGATCTTCATCAGTAAGTGCTACAAATCCTCTTCACTTTCAGCAAGCAAGGTTGTGTCATCTGCATAACACAGGCTGTTAACAAGTCTTCCAGCAATCCTGATGCCCCATTCTTCATATAGTCCAGGTTCTTGAATTAATTGGTCAGCATACAGATTGAATAGGTATGGTGAAAGGATACAACCCTGACACACACCTTTCCTGACTTTAAACCACCCAGTATCCCCTTGCTCTGTCTGAACAACTACCTCTTTTTCTATGTACTGGATCCTCACGAACACAATTAAATGTCCTGGAATTCCCATTCTTAGCAGTATTATCCATAATTTGTTATAATCCACACGGTGGAATACATTTGCATAGTCAATAAAACAAAGGTAAACATCTTTCTGGTATTCTCTGCTTTCAGGCAAGATCCATCTGACATCAGCAATGATATCCCAGGTTCCACATCCTCTTCTGAAACCGGCCTGGATTTCTGGCAATTCCCTGTCAATATACTGCTGTAACTGCTTTTGAATGATCTTCAGCAAAGTTTCACTTTTGTGTGATATTAATGATATTGTTTGATAATTTCCACATTCAGTTGGATGACCTTTCTTGGGAATAGGCATAAATATGGATCTCTTCCAGTCAGTTGGCCAGGAAGCTGTCTTCCATATTTCTTGGCAAAGACAAGTGAGCACTTCCAGTGCTGCATCTGTTTGTTGAAATATCTCAATTGATATTCCATCAATTCCTGGAGTCTTGTTTTTAGCCGATGCCTATAGTGCAGCTTGGACTTCTTCCTTCATTACCATCAGTTCCTGGTCATATACCACCTCTTGAAATGGTTGAACGTTGACCAATACTTTTTGGTATAATGACTCTGTATACCTTCCATCTTCTTTTGATAATTGCTGCATCATTTAATATTTTCCCCATAGAATCCTTCAGTATTGCAACTCAAGGCTTGAAATTTCTCTTCAGGTCTTTCAGCTTGAGAAACGCTGAACATGTTCTTCCCTTTTGGTTTTCCATCTCCAGCTCTTCGCACACGTCATTATAATACTTTACTTTGTCTTCTCGAGCTTCCCTTTGAAATCTTCTGTTCAGTTCTTTTACTTCATCATTTCTTCTTTTTGCTTTAGCTACTCATTGGTCAAGAGCAACTGTCAGAGTCTCTTCTGACATCCATCTTGGTCTTTTCTTTCTTTCCTGTCTTTTCAATGACATCTTGCTTTCTTCATGTATGATGTCCTTGATGCCATTCCACAACTTGTCTGGTCTGCAGTCATTAGTGTTCAACAGTTAAAATCTATTCTTGAGTTGGTCTCTAAATTCAGGCGGGATATACGCAAGGTCATATTTTGGCTTTTGTGGACTTGCTCTGATTTTCTTCAATTTCAGCTTGAACTTGCATATGAGCAAATGATGGTCTGTTCCACAGTCTGCCCCTGGCCTTGTTCTGACTGATGATATTGAGCTTTTCCATTGTGTCTTTCCACAGATGTAGTCGATTTGATTCCTGTGTATTCCATCTGGTAAGGTCCATGTGTATAGTCGCCGTTCATGTTGGTGAAAAAAGGTATTTGCAATGAAGAAGTCATTGGTCTTGCAAAATTCTATCACTTGATCTCCGGCATTGTCTCTATCACCAAGTCCATATTTTCCAACTACCGATCCTTTTTCTTGTCTCCCTTGTATGTGTATGGTTATTATCCTATCACCGAAAGTGTTGTACTTCAGGATAGATCTTGAAATACTCTAGTTGATGATGAATCCAATGCCATTCCTCTTCAAGTTGTCATTCCTAGCATAGTAGACCATATGATTGTCTGGTTCAGAATGGCCAATACCAGCCCATTTCAGCACACTAATGCCTAGGATATCAATCTTTATGTGTTCCATTTCATTTTTGATGATTTCCAATTTTCCTAGATTCATACTTCATACATTCCAAGTTCCGATTATTAATGGATGTTTACAGTTGTTTCTTCTAATTTTGAGTCAAGCCCCATCACCAAATGAAGGCCCTGAAAGCTTGACTCCATCTACTTCATTAAGGTCTACTCTACTTTGGGGAGGCAGCTCTTCCCCAATCGTCTTTTGAATGCCTTCCAACCTGGGGGACTCATCTTCCGGCACGGTATCAGACAATGCTCTACAGCTATTTGTAAGGTTTTCACTGGCTCATTCCTTTCAGAAGTAGATTGCCGGGTCCTTTTTCCTAGTCTGTCTTAGTCTGGAAGCTCAGTTGAAACCTGTTCACCAGGGGTGACCCTGCTGGTATCCAAATACCGGTGGCATAGCTTCCAGCCTCACAGCAACAATGCAGCCTTTACAGTATGACAAACTGACAGACACATAGGAGCAGAGATCCCCTAGGCATATGAATATCTTGGTACGAAGAGGTTCCCATGTTGCTTGTGGTATCTCAGTTGCTAGTGGCTGGGAATATGGTCTTGGTCAGCTATGACCAATGCAAAAATGCTGGCTAAGGAAGACAATTCACATAGCAATGCAGTAGTGTAGGAGGGTGGATCTCTTTAAGGAGAGAAGGGAGGAGGCAGAGCTCAGAAGGCAATGGTTGAGGCTGGGCTTTTAATTACTACTCGCAAAGAAATAATGTTCTCTAGCAGCAGGGGTTGGGTTAGTTTATGAGCACTGTGTCCTAGCATTCCTAGCAGTTCTCAGTCTTTTTGGTCTCAGGGCCCCTTTACCCCTTAAAAATTATTAAGGTCTCCAAAAAGCTTTTGCTTATGTGAGTGATATCTACCAATACATGAAAATTTGTCTCACATACTTCGGACACGTTATCAGGAAGGATCAGTCCCTTGAGAAGGACATCATTCTTGGTGAAGTAAAGGGTCATGGAAAAGGAGGAAGACCCTCAAGGAGATGGATTGACATAGTGGCTGCAACAATGGGCTCAAGCCTAACCACCAACATGAAGATGGCACAGGACCATTTTGTTCTGTTTTACATAGGGTTGCTATGAGTCGGAACCAATTCAATGGCACCTAACAACAACAGTGGTTAAGTGTTAGAGACGCTAACCAAAGGGTCATCAGTTTTGAAGCCACCAGGCACTCCTTGGAAACTCTATGGGGCAGTTCTACTATGTCCTATAGGGTCGCTATGAGCCGGAATCGACTCAGTGGCACTGGGTTTGGCTTTTTGGTTTGGTAACAACAAACTACTGGTATTTATTTCATTTGAAATAAAAACCAAGAAAGTTAAAAAATATGTATTTATTAATTTGTTTAAAAAGAGCCCTGGTGGTGCAGTGGTTAAGTGCCTGGCTGCTAACCTAAATGTATCCGGTTTGAACCCCTCAGCTACCCCAAGGGAGAAAGACACGGCAGTGTGCTTCTGTAAAGATTACAGGTTTGGAAACAATATATTTATTATGAAAAATATGTATGTTCTCCAAAGTAAGACAAAACTTAGTGAGAAAATGCCATTGTGTTGCATTTTTACAAACTCTTTAATGTTTGGTAGAAATAGGAGACAGTTGGATTGTCGTATCTGTTTTTGCATTCATTCTGTCACAATTTATTTTGGTTGAAGAAAATCTAACCCCACACAGACACATAGTTGGAAAAGGAAGGAGAATTTAATTGCTTTCTCAGATAATTGTGGGTATTCTTCTTTGATAGTCTACCAAAACTCAAAAAAGGTAGTAGTTTCTTAAAGGTTAGTTGCAATGTGAAATCTGAAACCATGTCAACGACCTCTACAAACTTTGCTACATTGAAATTCATTGATCTATCTTGTACTTTAAGTAGATCTTTTATCCATGCAAGACTTTGTAGTATCATGTATTGTGCAGTGGCCATTTGGAAAATATTGTTTTCCCAAATTATTTTATATTTATAAATATATTACATTAATTAACATCTCAGCAGAAAAGTCTTTAAGTTTTGGGAAGCTGTCAAGTTCGTGATGGCCAACACAAGTTTTCCAAAATTCTAATTTTTGCTTGAAATCTTCCAATTTTATCACGGAAAACAAATACTGACTGTGTTTTCCTTAAAATGGCAAGTGCACTTAAGGTGACCAACCATCCCAGTTTGCCCAGGACTAGGAAGATTCCCAGGAAGTAAGACTTTCAGTGCTAAAACCAGGAAACTCCCAAACCCAGATGAGTCATGCTAGGTTCATTCATTTTTGAGAAAATATCCATCAAATAACCAAATCAGAGAAACTAGAGTTGTCTGTCACCCATTTTTTTAAAGTAAAAATGTGTTACACACACACACACACACACACACACACACACAAAGGAACTAGTTTAGCTGGCAACTCAAATAATCACAGGAGTGTTTTTCTCTCAGATAACCATTGTTCTTGATACACAACGGATGTGCTTTGTGGGTATTTTTCATGTCATCCCTCAGAATACTAAAAAGACATGTACTCAAGGGTCAATGTTTAATAACGACATTAATTTGTACTGCTTCATCAAAGACATTCTTAAATGAAACAGGCTTTTTTTAAATGTAAAGCATGTGGCTATGAAGACTATGATGATTCCCAGTATCTGGTTCACTGACTTGATTTGTGCTAAGGCATCTGTAGTTTTACCCATCATTGCATTTGCATCATTAGGTGAATGTCAACATAGTAAAAAATGCAAATAATTTTGTACTGTATTATGAAAATAGTTTTAACCTTGAGGATTCTTGTCCCCAAGTGTTCAGGAACCATTCTTTGAGAAGTCCTGCCCTGGAGCTTAAGCCTTCCTGGAGGCTCTGTGTTAGAATTGGTTCAGACATCTGCCCCCTTGTGAGTCCAGATACAAACAATATTCTCTTTTCCTTTCCCCCAAGGATCTTCCCAGGGCTTAAAATTCTCAAGGCAAAAATATAATAAGTAAATAACAATAATAATAATTATCAGAGCACACAAGCAGAGGTTGAATATATCCTCTGTATGATAATGACCCTAAGCTGACCCTATGCCTACACATGTAAATAAAGTTACTTTCAGTGACTCAAGAGTCCTCTATCTTCGTCCTTCTAAGAGAATTCACCTTTTACGATTCCAACATCATTTTCTGGCCCCTCCTTCTAAAAAAGAGTGAGTACAGAATACACATTTAATCTCTATTGGATCACAACCCTTCTACATATTTTAATACACTTTAATTGCCTAATAGCTATAATTAAGGCAAAAAGACTAGCATTGGTAATAGGTGAAAAATAGAGCCATTTTCAAATTAGTTGAAGTACTCATTTTTATTATTTCACTGCAGATATTAACAGATTTTATTTTTGGCTGTAACATGAACTTAAGATTTGAGATTGATATTTGCTAGGAAAAAATCTCAATTGGAATCATAAAAATAAAAATGACATGTTGTAACCTCAAGGCCTCTGCACAAAAACAAGGTTTTGTAATAGAAAGTAGACATGATTCGACTTCTCCACACCTTAAAGTTTTCCATAAACTTGAAGCTGTCCAGGGTTCTGTTATCTGTCTGGACATCTGCCACAGGCTGATGAATGAAATAAATAGTACAGTGGTGACATTTAGTTACATACAGAGTTTTAAATATATATATATATGTATATATATATATACACGCATGTATAAGGGCTGATGAAAAGAAGTCTGTGATGAGATTGATAGGTAGATGTATTCCCTGGAGACATTTATTGCTGTTCTCTGGAGTCAGAAA
This sequence comes from Loxodonta africana, assembly GCF_030014295.1. NCBI lineage: Eukaryota > Metazoa > Chordata > Mammalia > Proboscidea > Elephantidae > Loxodonta > Loxodonta africana. Next base: position 33,765,623 of record NC_087345.1, on the reverse strand, counting down.
CATAAGCCAGAGTTAATTTGTCTACATAGTTATAGTTTCCACTTATGTGGCATTTAATAGTTAAACATTAAACATGTACTATCTTATTTAAAAAAAAAAAAAAACTTCCCAGCATTTATAAAGTAGGTTTTCTCTTTTTCTTTCCATTTGACCAGAGGAAGCCAAGGCCAAGTGATTTGACCAAGGTCACATTACAGAATGCTCCTTTGAAGCAAGAAAGATGAGACTTTGTCTCACTTACTTTGCAATTGTTATCAGGAGGGACTATCATGCTTGGTGAAGTATATGGTCAATGAAAAAGGGGAAAACCCTCAACAAGATGGAATGGCACAGTGGCAACAATGGGCTCAAACATAGCAAAGATTGTGAGGATGGCACAGAACTGGGCACCATTTTGTTCTGTCGTACATAGGGTCCCTATGAGTAGAAACCAACTCGATGGCACCTAACAACAACAACACATTACAGTAAATATCCAAACCATATTTGTCAAGCCAGAGTGCTATGCTCTATTCTATGGGCATAGTGGCTTCACAGATTCTTGGATGGTGCAGAGGGAAAGAGCAGGGGTTGAAAATTTAAATGTGGCAGAGTGGAATCACTTATTCATTTCTGCTATTTCCTAGTGATGGACTGTTGGCAATTCAGTGTCATCTGCCCTTCCTCTATCCCCCATGCCTCTCCCCTGTAGGACAGTGACTGGAAGCCTGGGAACACATTTCCCAGAGTCCCTTTCTAGTATTTCAGGTTAGGTGGAAGGTAGAAGAGAGGCAGATGTAATTTTATCGATCCTTTGGTTGGAATTTGCAGAGGTGTGAGCTTTAGTGGGTCTGAGGGTTTGCAGCTGCCTGCAGGTGGTTTGCAGTGTTGCACCTGACTCAGCACTGTAAGCATCAGTGATTATTGCTGGTGGTTTCCTGTGGTTCCTACAACTTCCTGACTCTGAAAGCTGAAAGAAAACAAATAGAGACTTCACCTGATCTTTGAAACTCCAACCCTTATAACAGAGTTGTAAACATCTATATTCCCTAAATCAAATTCCTTCCTGCTTAAAACACCTTGAAAGGTTTATGAATAGCTGAACAAACACCAACTGATGAATCCCCCAAAGTCATTAAAATAATAGTAAGAGAAGAAAAGAGGCATAAATTTTCAAGAACAAAGAAAGTATGAGTTAAAACAACAACAGAGACATCAACAAGTTTTTCAAAGATAGAATTCAGATGAGTAAATGGTAACTGACATATCAAAGGGAGGAAAACTGAAACCCAACTAGTGGGAAAATAATGATAAGAAGTAAACTGATTCATACTACAGATTCCTGGAAAGGTTAAGGAAGAGAAAGCGTCATGTGATTTTGAAGTTGGTAGTTCAGGATGAGTTAGGAATAGGTGGGTTGGTTGTAAGTCTGTATACGAAAAGTTTGCTGGTTTGGCAATCTTTTTTTGTAAACACTCGCCTAGTAAATATTTTAGATTTTGTGGGTCATATAGTCTCTGTCACAACTATCCAACTCTACAGTTGTAGTGCGAAAGCAGCCATGGATGATACCTAAATGAATGGGCGTGACTGTGTTCCAGTAAAACTTTATTTACAAATCAAGCAGCAATCCAAATTTGGCTCATGGGCTATAGTTTGCTAAACCCTGTGTTGGACTATCAGAACCCTTAATCAGCTTGCATATGCCCCTTCATCCAGAAAAAGACACAAAATGTGTTCTATGGATAGATTGAAATAAAGAGACTCTATTGTTGCAGACACTAGACATAGTAGGGGTGTGAGTGTGGGCTGAAGAACTGTGCAGAAAACAGAGGAACTGTATGAAAGTCTGCAAGCTAAGTCATGTGACCCACAAAGACTACCTGGTCCGACTCCTAAAAAGCATACTTATTAGAAATAAGGAGGTAAATAATAAAAAGAACACTAAAAGGAAATCTAAAGTGGCTACCTAAGGGAAGAGAGAATCAAACATGAAGCGATCACTCACTTTATAGGTATTATAATAATCATTTGAACTTTAAAAGTGTTGCATGTATTATTTGGATAAAATTAAATTAAGAAAAAAATAAAAGTAGAAGAACTGAAGGTATTGATGCATGTTTCATGACCCAGTGGAGCCAGCAGGGCAGGTATTTTATCATTTGGATTTTCCAGGTGAAGAAGATGAAGGATTAAACTCTAAATGTGACTGACATAAAAGGAAAACTATTGTATTGCAGAAGGGAAATCTATTGGGTTTAGTTAGTAAAAAGTAGAGTGAGTTTTCAGTAAATTAATAGGAGGTAAAAAATTTTTTTTTTTTTTTATTGGTAGAAACTCACAAATAAAAACAGAAAGCACTATAGAGAATTAAGATTTTTGTGACCACAAGGATTGTTCCAGCCAAAAATATAGTTGGGCACCAACAGCTCCAACTGAGTTGAAGATCTTGGCTAAGACTGAGCAATACTGGCACATCTCTCCTAGTTGCTCCAGCTACGAGCTCTCTCCCCATGTTAACGTAATAATGAAAAAAATGCAACTGAAAAAAACAATAATTAGGCTCAGAGTAACACATGGCCTAGCTAACTCCATCTTGGAGGTGGTATTGGAGTGAAATTTGAGGGGTTGGGTGTATGTGCAGTAGATAAAGGGTGAGATGATGAGAAGATAGCCCTGGGTTATAAATAAATGTGGGCTGGAAACTCTCTTGATTAATACTGACATGTTCCACCTCTTTCTGATATCATTGAAGTAGGTGTAGGTTTCTGCCTTATCTGTTCTAACCGGAACCATCATTTTAGGGAAGAAAACTCTAAGACAGGTAGATGCCAGAGCTCATAACCATACCCCATAGCTTTGGAAATTAGCTTGGGTTGCTGCGAATTATCCCAACTGGGCTTCCCCGATTGCTGTCCCCATTTCTTGCCACCATCAAGGAGGATAAAACCTACTCAAATAGGTGTGGGAAGATGGAAGGAGAGGTTAACACGAAACTGTGTTCTAGCAACATAAATAACAATGCTTGGATATTGCATATGCCTCTCATCAGCCAGATGAACTTGGGCTACTGCCTTAGAGCCTCAGTTTCCTCTTCTGTTAAAAAAAATACTTGGGGCATAATAATACCTTCCTCATTCACTTTTCCAAAAAACAATGTTTTATTTACTGTAGTGTTTGACCAATTGTAGGCACATGCGCACACACATGCACACACACACAAAGATAGGCATTATTATTTTCATCACCCTCTGCTTGGAAAAAAACACAAGGAAAAATACAGAAGCCTATACATTGGTTGATTACCCTTCAAGGGTAACCAGGAAAAGGTAGTAGATGAGAGTCTGAATTTGTTTCTGATAGAAACCCTGCTCCCCAGTTGTTAGTTGTGGGATTTTGAACAAGTTACCTAACCTCACATCATCTTGGTTTCCTCATCTATAGAATGGAATCAACAACTTTTTTTTTCATGAATCTGTTTTGGTGATAAGATACGATAACAAAGGTAATCTCTTAATAAACAGTGGCTATTATTTTTTTATTATTTTTAGCAATCACATGAATACTCAGTCACTTAGTTGGTTAATGAGGATGGGGCCCCAATCTAAACTTCCTTTCCAGCGCCAGGACCGCCCACCATGCCCACTCTTTTATAGTCGGAGAATCTTCCCCTGATTTCACTGGGTGAGAAAAGGTTCCTCTGGCTTTGCCTGAACGTGAGTGCACACTCTTCCACATAACCTTCTTCAGCTGCATACTCTTAATGAGTGAAAAGAATGTTTATTTGGCATGAACAGTTTCTTTCTTTCCTCTGGTAACCACTGAGTTAGGGATGTCCCCTAAAGAGAGCCTGCAATCTTCTGTCTTGGGCTCCTTTTTAATTAAAACTCTGAATGGCTTATGAGCAGCCTGCCAGGGGTGAAGTTTGGGTGGGGGCAGTGAATGAGGAAGCTCCTATGGCGTAAGATGCCAATGGCTGCAAAAACCACTGAACACCAGGCATCCAAGATCATTATTCATATTGCTCAACATGATTTCTCGGACTTGGCACTTCTGCATAGGATGTACGCCCACTAAATGCCTTCATCTGTCTGAGGCAGTGATGCAGCACTTCCTTTTCAAATGGGAATGCTTTTCAAGGCTGTATAACCCAAGAAACTTGAACTTCCGCAGGTCAGCAATAAAACCCCAAATCTGTCATCTTGATCAGAGTATTGCACATTTTCTGGAATGTGGGACACAGCTTAACCCAGTTCTGTGCAGTTATCAGGACTGTAAATTTAAACTGCTGACGTTTTGGTTAGTAGCCATAGCACTTAACCACTATGCCACCAAATCTATCCGTAGATTTGATATCCTGATGCAATGAAGGGTAGCTCATATTGCCTTTCCAATTTTGATTACAAAAATGTCCCCTTGACATGTCGCCTGTGGGAAGATGAGTGATTCGAAGATTGGGGAAGCATTTTAAATGATTTTTACCTTTCTCATGTCTTTGTATTTATTTTATAAAAATAATTATATTTTTATATTATAATAAAATAAAGAGTCTAGATCTGTGGCCCTTAATTTCTTTGAGAAGTTGGACAAGGCAGGGCTCACAGACTGTTTTTGAACCCTGTCTTCATGCATGTGAATGTATGCACACTTATATGTACGCACACACACTTCCCACAATTTTATATCAAATTTTCAAGTAATCCATGATCTTTGACTAAGAACCATTGATTTGGGTCAAAGAATGGAAATAGAGTAAGGGGTAATATGTTTAGGGGGTAGAAGAAGGATTCCTGGGACTACAGCCAAATCCTGATACACACCTTCATGCCGCAACTCCTTGAAAAGTCCATCAAAAGTTTTAATTTAGATTTTGGAGGGAGAATGGAAGGAAGAAAACTAGATAGAATAAAAGGAAGGAGGGATGGAGGGAGAAAAGAAGGTAAGAAAGGCCAGTAGGCAGAGACCATCAGAAAAGTTCAACAAATATTCATGTATTATCCACTGTACACCAGGTGGAAACACTAGTAGTATAATGGCTAAGTGCTATGGTTGCTACACTAAAGGCCAGCAGTTCGGATACATCAGGCACTCCTTGGAAACTCCATGGGGCAGTTCTACTCTGTCCTGTGGGGTGGCTATTAGTCGGAATTGACTTGATAGCAATGGGTTTTTATACACCAGGTGTCCCTGGGTGGTTCAAACTGTTATCACATTCAGCTGGTAACCAAAAAGTTGGAGGTTTGGGTCCACTCAGAGGCACCTCAGAAGAAAGGGCTGGTAGCCTGCTTCCAAAAAATCAGCCACTGAAAACACTAGAGAGCACAGTTTGCTCTGATACACATGGAGTTGCCATAAGTCAGAATGAACTCAATGGCAACTAGTTTATACACCAGGCATAACGCCAGAGCAGAGTGTGTAAATATACATAAGCACTGTTTTTGTCCTGGGGGGTTTCATAGAATGAAAGGGGCTCAGACTTGCATCATTCAGCTCTGCCAAGGGGCACACAAAGTGCTCAGAGAGGACAGTGGGGGTCGGTGGGAGCATTCAGGAGAAACTTCAAAGCAGAGATGTTTGAGTTGGGCCTTAAAGCATAATGATGATTTTAGCACACCATGAGAGTTTAAATATTTTTAGACCTCTTGAATGCCTGTGGAGTTGTGCTGGCTGGATGACTCACGCCATTGTTTGGAGCAGCTGGAGTTGTTCGACAGAGACATACTGAGCATCTGCTTCGAGGTGCGTTTGGGGGAGAAACAGAAAAAGCATCATTCTGGGCTGTGTTTTGCAGGAACTTAGAATCTCGGAAGTAAGGTAACTTAATAATGCTGAATACAGACCAAAAAGGGAAGGAGGGAAGGAGGCAGTGAAATAGGAGGTCAGGGCAGGAGCAGACGGAGCGGCCTTGAACAGCAGAGAGGCCTCTTCTGGGTTCAAATTAAGCATCAAGAAAAGAACTGGCAGCTGAACCTAGAGACTGGAGTACACCTGGCTGAAAGTCTAAGCATCTGGGTCTTTCCTAAAAGTGAAATCTTTCAGAAACTTAGGTGATGAGGTATTCTGTCTTTACTTCTTCTTCCCCTATTTTCTCAGCTCTACCATTTTGTGAATAAAAGTTACTTTATTTTTGCTTTTTTGTTTTGTAGTCCCTAGAAACGGTAGACATGTTCACCTGGGATAAGATCCTTGAATCCCAGCCTGCTTCTGGTTAGGTTAGCAGAGGGAATTGCAAATATTTAAAACACATAATTGTGGTTGTTTTATATTTTTAAAAACCTACTTCTGCTGTTTTCCCCATTTTCTGATATATTTTGTTATAAGTGATGCTATCACATTATGCTGTTTCCCATTCTTCTCAGTCCTGGGTTTGACTTCCTTTTATGAGACAGGAATGAACTTCGGTCTCATTAAAAGAATAGTGTATTAGCTTCCTAGGCCCGTCGTAACAAATTATCACACACGGAGTGACGTAAAATAATAAAAATTTATTCTCTTATACTTCCAGAGGCCAGAAGTTTAAAATCAAGATATCAACAGGGTTGGCTAATTCTGGAAACTCTGAGGGAGAATCCATCCCATGACCCTCTCCTAGCTTCTGGCGGCTGCAGGCATTCCTTGGCTTGTAAACATCTCTCCAATTTCTGCCTCCGTTTTCACAAGGCCTTCTCCTCTGTGTTTCTTGTCTTCTTATAAGAACATTCATAATTGGATTTAGAACCCACCCTAATCCAGGATGATCTCATTTCTAAATTCTTAATTACATCTTCAAACACCCTTTTTTCCAAATCAGGTCACATTCACAGGTCTTAAATGGACATATTGGAACATATCAACCCACTAGCAAACCAAAAACCAAACCCATTGCTCTCAAGTTGATTCCAACTCATAGCAACTCTATAGGACAGAGCAGAACTGCTGCATAGGGTTTCCAAGGAATGGCTGGTGGATTCAAACTGCCGGTCTTTTGGTTAGCAGCAGAACGCTTAACCACTGAGTGCAGGCAGCCAAAATAGATGGAATAAGAAAAACCTGTTCCATTTAGATACTATTTTGGCTTTTTCAAGGAATGTATTCATTCATTCATTATTGCCCAAGTTTATTGAGAGCCTATGCTATGCGAAGTTCCTGGGTGGAGCAACCCATTTGCACTTGTCAACTTGCAGGAGGGTTGGAGGCTCAAATTTATCCAGCAGCATGGCTGAAGAAAGTCTTGGCAATCTGCTTTCATATAGACTATAGCCAAGAAAAGCCTACAGAGGGGTTCTACTCTATAACACATGGAATTGGCTCAACAACAGTGGACACACACTGGGCTAGCCACAGATCTAGGCACTGGAGATAATGCGCAGGAGGAAAAACAAACAAACAAAACAAAACCAAGCAATAAGCCCAAATCCCTGCTCTCAGAGAGTGTATATTCCAACTGGGGGAGAAAGACTAAAACCAAAAGAACTAATTAAAACATGTAGTATGCAAACTGATGATAAGCACTTTGAAGAAAAATAAACCAAGGAAGTGGCATAGGCAGTGCTAGGGGTGGGGGTGGTGGCAATTTTAAGTAAAAAGGCCTCATAAATAAAGCAGCCTCTAAGCAAAGACCCGAAAGTGGCAAAGAACCTGCAGAAGGAATTTTCATGAATCTGCAAAGCTCTGTCCTACTCCAAAGAAGGGTTTCTTTGGAGAGGTCTTTTTAACCGAAGATAGCTTACGTTAAGTGAGTCCCTCAGTGGAGCAAATGGTTAATGTGCTCAACTGCTGAAGGAAAAGCTGGAGGTTTGAGTCCACTCAGAGGTGCCTCAAAAAAAAAGACCTGGTGATCTACAGGTAGTTCCAACGATTTCATCTTAAGGTGGTTCTGATATAAGTCAAATAAGTCATTGTTTGCTTTTTCTTTTAGTTTTCATAATTATTGCCATTTATTATCAGTATCTTTATAAATCTGACTTTGTCTTTGGGGTTGGAAACATTACATATAAATTTACAGATACATTTTGATACATACATATGTGCATAAAAATACACAAATCATAAAAATTTACTCCGATAATGTAGAAGATTTGGATGCCATTGGCATAATCCCACTTGTGGAAGGTTCTGGATCATCTGGATTATCCCTGGGAATGGAGATATTGTTTCCAGTCAGAAAGTTAGTGAGAGTTGTCTGAATGGTCCATTTCCTTTTTTCTTCATATAATTTTGCAGTAACATCTCATTGTTTCCAGAATCTCCCTATCAGTTTTAGCAAGGGGATCAATGTTTGGGTCCGTGTTTTCAAGCAACTCAAGCGCCTGACTTAGTTTAGAAAAGACTCCGCTAATTCTTTCACTGTAAAATTTTTTGACAGCTCCTCTCCTTTCTCTTCCTCATTATTTCTTTCTTCTTTAACGTGTCTTTCCTCTTCAAAATCCATTAAGTCCTGATCTGTCAATTTTTCTCCTTTATGATCTATGTGTTGTTCCACATCAGCAATATCAAGTTCTAAATTCAGTGTTCTTGCCACATGGACAATTTTTTCACCAGTCTCTTCCATAATATTATTCTGATCAAATGCTTGGAGTGTGTTCACATAACTCAGTAATTTTTTCTACATCCCCTGCATACATTTTCCTGTAACTTCTCCCAGGAAGATGTACTAACTGTAAGAGGTACCAAAAAAAGGGACGGTCATAAGTGCAGTTCATCATAACTCGATTATGTTGTAAGTTGGGGACTACGTGTACTTCTTAAAAATCAGCCTTTGAAAACTCTGTGGAACACAGTTCTACCCTGACACACAAGGGGTCGCCATGAGTTGGACTTGACTCAATGGCAACTGATGGTTGGAGACTACATAATGCTAAGGAGTGAGGCAAAATAAAAAAGTGATGGAAGAAGAGTGCAGGCTATTATTTGAAAAATTAGATGGTGAAGAGAAGGGGGTAAATAGAGAAGATTTCTTTTATAAATCTGCAAGATGTTTAAGCATATTAGAAGGTAAAAAGTAAGGAAGGAGACAGTAAAACTGATGGATTCAAGGAGGGGGTAATTGATGGGACAAGGTCCCAGAGCGTGGAGTGGGAGCTAGCATGTATAAGGATAAAATCTGTTGAGGTCAAGTCAATTCTGACTCGTAGGGACCCTATAGGACAGAGTAGAACTGCTCCATAGGGTTTCCAAGGACTGGCTGGTAGATTTGAACTGCTGACCTTTTGGCTAGTAGCTGTAGCTTGCCATAGCTCTTAACCACTATGCCACCAGAACTCCATGTATAAGGATATAGTTGGCAATATAAGTCTTGAGAAGGAATGATGGCAAGGAATAACTTCTTTGTCCTATTTAAGAAGGAAAGTGACAAGGAAGAACTCCAGGTTCTCTGTGCCATCCTCAGTGAAGGTGGGAAGTCAATTTAAGATAAATTAAGTCAGTATCTTGAATATATAATTTCTCCTCAATAAAGTCAACATAAGGAGCTCTGGTGGTGCAATGGCTAAGCACTTGACTGTTAACTGAAAGGTTGGCGGTTCGAACCCACCCAACAGTTCTACTGAAGAAAGATCTGGCATTCTGCTTCCATAAAGATTGCAGCCTAGAAAACTGTATGGAGCAGTTGTATTCTGTAGCACATGGGGTTGCCATGACTTGAAACCGACTTGACAACACCTAACAACAACAAAGTCAATGTGTTAGTGAGCAATTATTTATCTTCAAAACAGTCTTAAAGGAAGGCTTAAGCTGATGCCTGTATATTACAAATGTGGAAGCAGATATCTTCTAAAATCCCCTAAATCTTCTGTGCTTCCTGCTTTGCAGGCCATAACATTTCCCAAAGAACAGCTCAGTGTTAATGCTGGTGATGGTGGCATTTTGTTTTTTATAAAGCTATTCTTACAACTATGAGTGTTTGTTCATACAGTGCTCAAGTTTATGCTATGAATATCTATGTTTCGAGATCTAAAGTCAAAAGACCTTAACCAATGATTCCTTCAAAACTAGCTGTGTTAGTTCCCTGGGGCTGGCCATAACAAAGTATCACAAACTGGGTGGCTTATAAGAAATGAAATTTTTTCTCTCACAGTACTTACTGGAGGCTAGGAATCCCAAATCAGAGTATCATGCATGTTGACTCTTTCTGAGGCTTCAAGGGAGAATCTGTTCCATGCCTCTCTCCTATCTTCTGATGACAGCTGATAATCCTTGGTGTTTCTGGACAGTACAATCTCTGCTCTGTCTTCACATGGCTGTCTTCCTTCTGTGTCATTCTCTCTGTCTGTTCTCCTCTTGTATAAGGACACCACTCATATTGGATTGGGATCCACCATTCTCCAGTACAACCTCATATTAACTGACAATACCTTCAAAGACCCTATTTCCAAACAAGGTCACTTTCACAGGTTCAGAGATTAAGACTTTGACATGTATTTTTCGGGGGCACAATTCAATATACAAAACTAGCTTTACATTGTGTTCTGCAAAGAAAGGTTGTCATCAAGTAAATTGAGACATGCTGCATCCTGTATGCCACTTAGAGTTTAGGTGGCCAATGTTGTTGTCATTAGGTGCCGTTGAGTCAATTACCAATCACAGGGACCTTATGTACAACAGAACGAAATACTGCCTGATCCTGCGCCATCCTCACAATAGTTGTTATGCTTGAGCCCATCATTGTGGTCACTCTGTCAATCCATCTCATTGAGGGTCTTCCTCATTTTCTCTTTTTTCACTGACCCTCTACTTTACCAACCATGATGTCCTTCTCCATGGACTGATCCCTCCTGGTAACATGTCCAAAGAATGTGAGACGAATCTCGCCATCCTCACTTCTAAGGAGCATTCTGGCTGTGCTTCCTCCAAGATGGATTTGTTCGTTCTTCCGGCAGTCTACTGTATATTCAATATTCTTCACCAACACCGTAATTCAAAGGTTTCAATTCTTCTTCCATCTTCTTTAGTCATTGGTCAGCTTTTGCATGCATATGAGGTGACTGAAAACACCATGGCTTGGTTCAAGCATACCTTAGTCTTCAAAGTGACATCTTTGCTTTTTAACACTTTAAAGAAGTCTTTTGGAGCAGATTTTCCCAACGCAATACATCGTTTGATTTCTTGACTGTTCCTTCCGTAAGTGCTGATTGTGGATCCAAGTAAAATAAAATTCTTGACAACTTTAATTTTTTCTCCATTTATCATGATGTTGCTTACTGGTCCATTTGTGAAGATTTTTGCTTTCTTTATGTCGAGTTGTAATCCATACCGAAGGCTGTAGTCTTTGGTCTTCATCAGTAAGTGCTTCATGTCTTCTTCACTTTCAGGTGGTCATTATCTTAGTAAAAGACCTGAGAAGTCCTGCAGGAAGAAATCAGTTTAAGTTGATGGCCCATGTTTTAAAATACTCATTTGAGCACAGACGTTTTGTTCTGTGTTAGTACCTATTAACCTTCCAAGGACTGGAATTCCAGAAAACACACTGAGAAATACTGACCTGGATGTACCAATCCCTTCTTTGATGTTTTCCTTTTCTTGTTAGTTTTGTCTCACAAATCTCAGAGGAAAACCTGCTTCGTCTCTGCCAATGTTTTTCTGGCCCCCTTTGCAGATTCTTTGCTCTTTGCTTTTCTCTAGGAAGTGTTTAGAGAGTGACATTTCAATAAATGGCATTCCACAGAATCGAGTTACATACTGAAGACCTTATATATATATATATTTTATTTTGGGCTCAATTTCTTTCTACTGTTCCAATCTCTGACACCCCTGTGGCGGTTTCATGGGCAGAGTTCCATCACATGGGGTTTTCAAACAGAGATAACTCAATGGGAGTGTGGAAATGTGCCTCAGGGGTGTGGAGAAGGCTGTAAATTGAGTCCCATATGAACACACAGCCTAACAGCAAGGTGGCATGGCAGCAGGCTTCTAGCCCATATGTACTTATAGAGAAAGAAGCAGTTGGTTTATAATGAGCTGGTTTACAAACCTATAGCATCTTTTCTGCTGCTGTGATCATGAGCCCCTACTGTAATTATAATGAAGATATTACATAAACATTATTACCATGTATTAAACATATGTGATAGCATCAGATAGTAAGCACCATAATAACAGCAGAATATTAACAAGAACAAATGTTTATGTGTTTGATAAAACATAGCACAAAACTTCTTTAAGCAATGTCTATCCTTTTGAAGGTTGCCAGCAAGTCTGAAACATAAGATTAACATCAGATAAACAACCAAACAAGGAACAATACACTAGGAAATAAAAAATAAACCCTACAAAATATGAACTGGAATTCCAATTTTAAGGGAACATATTGAGTTTCTTTTCCTTAGCCTAGAATCAGAATGACAATGCTAAGTAGGTATCACAATCAAAATTTAGTGTAAAAGAGAAATATACTTGATAGGAAAAGAGTTCTAGCCTGGAGATATTTAGGGGACAGGGAGAGACAGAACCAAAGATCAGATCAATATGAAATGGAAGACATCTAATGAGAGGACATGAGTTTCAATACTATCTTTATAATAGATCTCCTAGGTGTCAAGACAAATGACAATGGAGGAAGAGCATAATCTTCACTGTTACGGGTTTAATTGTATCCCCTCACCCCCTAAAATATGTTGAAGTCTTAACCCCAGTATCTGTGAATGTAACTTTACTTGGAAATAGGATCTTCGAAGATGTTATTAATTAAGTTCACATCAGGTCTTACTGGAAAACGGTGAGCCTTAATTCAATATGACTGATGTCCTCATGAAAAAATAGAGATGCAGACAAACACAGATACACACACAGAGGGAAGACAGCCATGTGAAGATGGAAGCAGAGATTGGATTGATGCATCTACAAGCCAAAGAATGTCAAGGATTGCTGGCGACCACCAGAAGCTAGAAAAGGGCAAGGAAGGATATTCTCCTAGAGTCTTCAGAGAGAGTATGGTCCTGCTGACTCCTTGATTTCAAAGTTCTGGACTCCAGAGCTGTGAAACAATAAATATCTGCTGTTTTCAAACCACCTAGTTTGTGGACTTTGTTATGGCAGTCCTAGGAGACTAATAGATGCATTAAGATAGCAAAATATAGGAAACAAACAGAAATATGCATCCGTAGTAAAATATAGAACTGATGGAAAAACAAATGATCACAAATGAGAAGTCTGTTTCAGAGAATGCATTTGAACTCACTGTGTTGGGCGGTGGAGGTGGGGGGTCATAAACTGGATATTAGGAGACCTGAGTTGTAAGCTGTCCAAAACAAAAACCAAACCTGTTACCGTCAAGTCAATTACAACTTATAGCTACTCTATAGGACAGAGTAGAGCTGCCTCATAGAGTTTCTAAGGAGCAGTTGGTGGACTCCAACTGCCAAACTTTTGGTGTAAGCTGTCCAGAGCAGGCTAATTCATGTAACAAACAACCCCCATATCTGAGTGGATAGCATAATAAAAGTTTATTTCTCAGAGATAATCACAGACCAATGTAGTCAGCAGTGGTCTCTGGATCACAGGGCATTCAGAAACTTGAGGCCCTTCATCCTATTGGCTCCACAAGTCCTGGGGCTTCATAGTCTTCCACTCCACATGTGACCAGGAGAGTAATTAAAAAGCAAGCATGTGGAGGTCAGCACAATTGGACTAAACCAAAAGCAAAGAAGTTTCCTGAATATACTGAATGCTTTGAAGGCCAGCACAGCAGGGGCAGGGTTCTGGGGACCATGGTTTCAGAGGACATCTAAGTCAATTGACATAATAAAATCTATTAAGAAAACATTCTGCATCCCACTTTGAAGAGTGGTGTCTGGGGTCTTAAATGCTAGCAAGCAGCCATCTAAGATGCACCAATTGGTCTCAACCCACCTGGATCAAAGGAGAATGAAGAACACCAAGGACACAAGGTGATTACGAGCCCAAGAGACAGAAAGGGCCACATGAACTAGAGACTACATCATCCTGAGACCAGAAGAACTAGATGGTGCCTGGCTATAACCGATGACTGCCCTGACAGGGAACTCAACAGAGAACCCCTGAGGGAGCAGGAAAGCAGTGGGATGCAGACCCCAAATTCTCATAAAAAGACCAGATTTACTGTTCTGACTGAGACTAGAAGGACACTGGTGGTCATGGCCCCAGACCTTCTGTTGGCCCAGGACAGGAACCATTCCCAAAGCGAACTCTTCAGACAGGGATTGGATTGGACAATGGGTTGGAGAGGGATGCTGGTGAGGAGTGAGCTTCTTGGATCAGGTGGACACTTGATGCTATGTTGGGCATCTCCTGCCTAGAGGGGAGATGAGAGGGTAGAGGGGGCTAGAAGCTGGCGAAATGGACACGAAAAGAGAGAGTGGAGGGAGAGAGCAGGTTGTCTCATTAGGGGGAGAGTAATTGGGAGTGTGTAGCAAGGTGTATATGGGTTTTTGTGTGAGAGACTGACTCGATTTGTAACTTTCACTTAAAGCACAATAAAAATTATTAAAAAAAAAAAAAAAAAAAGCAAGCATGAAGGACTGCATAAGAAGTTTTAGCAGTCAGCCTGGAAGTTGCAAATATTACTTCTCTCCACTTCTACTGGCAGGACCTATTTGCAAGGGATGCTGGAAAATGTAGTTTTCCCCTGTGTCAGTGAGGAAAATGAAATGGGTTTAAACACATAACATTATCTCTGGCACATAAACCTACAACTGAAAATTTTTTGTCTCACTTTTCTCATCAGTGGTTCAGATTTTGAATCAGAACTGGGTTCATAGCCAGGCTTTCCTACTTACTATCTCAAAAAAGTGGGAGGCCCTCAATGAGATGGGTTGACACAATGCATTGCAACAACAGGCTCAAGCATAACAATGATTGTGAGGATGGCACTGGACCAGGCAGTGTTTTTTCTGTTGTACATAGGGTTGCCATTGGTCAGAACAAACTCAACGGCACCTAAAAACAACAACAAGCCCACAGGCATTTTCATTAAAGGAAGGAAGAAGTTTTCAGGGTTGGCAGACACTTGGCAACTGTGTCACCACTCTTCACTCCCATAATCATGATTGTTATTGTTAAGCTGCTGGGGAGTTGACTCTGACTCATGGTGAACTTATGTATTACAGAACAAAATGTTGCCTAGTCCTGTGCTATCTTCATGATCTTGGTATGTTTGAGTCCATCTCATTGAAGGTTTCCTTCACTTTTGCTGACATCTCACTTTACCAAACATGATATCCTTTTCAAATTATTGGTTGGTTCTGATGATGTTTCCAAAGCAAGTGAGCTGAAATATTGCCATCCTTGCTTCTAAGGAGCATTCCGGTTGTATTTCTTCTAAGACTGATTTGTTTGTTCTTCTGGCAGTCCATAGTATATTCAATAATCTTCACTAACACCTCAATTGAAGTGCATCAATTCTTCTCTCTTCCTTTTTCTTTGACCAGTTTTCACATGCATATGAGGTGATAGTAAAGACCATCGTTTGGGCCAGATGCATCTTAGTCACAAAGTGACATCTTTGCTTTTTAAAACTTTAAAAAAATTCTTTTGCAGCAGATTTGCCCAATGCAATAATCATTTTATTTCTTGACTGCTGCTTTCATGTACATTGATTGTTTATTCAAGTAGAATGAAATCATTGACAACTTCCATTTTTTCTCCATTTATCATGATGTTGTTTATTGGCTCAGTTGTGAGAATTTAGCCATTGTTAACTGATAATGATAGTTTTCCCCTTTTAGCTTATTAAGTCCTCAGAGCCTTTATCAGCTCAGCAATCTTGGTAGCCATTTGGGTCAATTAGTGTTAGCATGTATGATACAACTTATCTGCCACTCTTGAATTTAGTTTTCATCCTAATAAGGAGAGCAAAAGCTCTGGGACTGGTTGTACCACATAGGTAACAGGTTTGAATACACAAAAGACCCTGATTTCCAAATTGAATTTAACACCATCCAGAGAGGAGAAGAATGTATTGTAGTGACCAGTCATACAAAATCCAGCCTAGGTGCACAGGAGGCTTTAAAAGAAGAAAGACAATGAGGATTACTGCAACTGATGGAGAGGCTTAATGACCAAATATATACCCAAATCAGAAGCTAAATTAAATAAAATCAGGGATGATGAAAAGCTATTTGGTTTTGGTAGTAAAAGGTTTTCAGCCAGATCTCTGAAGCTATTTGTTTGCTGTGACTATTTCAGAAATGTAGGTGGAAGAGGTGTTACAATTTTATGTGTCTGTAGAAAAGGCAGGCTGAGTTCTGTTTTCAAGAAATGTAGCCAAAGACTCAAGTGAGGAAATTGGCCTATGCTTAGGAAGAAGTTGATGATTAAGAAAGGATTTTTTAAATAATAATAATAAATAATAGGATCACAAAAATGTGCTTAAAACTCTATAGAAAGGAAGAGGCGGGGCCAAGATGGCGGACTAGGTGGACGCTACCACGGATCCCTCTTGCAACAAAGACTCGGAAAAACAAGTGAACAGATCACATACATAACAATCTACGAACTCTGAACAACAAACACAGACTTAGAGACGGAGAACGAACAAATACAGGCAGACAGTGATCGTTTTCAGAACTAAGAGCCAGCGTACCAGGCAGGTGACCTTCGGAGCCCAGGCTGGGGCATAGCCCAGGGGGGCAGACGGCACAGACAAGGGGCCCAGCCCTACCCCCCCAACCCATCCCGGGAGGGAGTCTAGCTGGTTGGCGTGGGTGGGGTAGCGGCGCAGCCGGTGGGAGAAACACCTAGGAGGCAGTGACTGATCTTGGAGCGGGGAGAGCAGTGTCCCAGCCGGGGAGCCGTCCCACTGGGATCTTGGTGAGAGCAGGTGGGGTGTGAGCGCATTCCCCTGAATAGACCCCGGGGCGGGCCCAGCTGTTCGTGAGGGCCACGCCCACCCAGTTTGCGCGAGCGGTGCGGTGAACCGGGGGGAGAAATCCCAGGGAGGAAGTGACTGGTCTTGGAGTGGGGAGAGCAGCATCCCAGCTGGGGAGCCGTCCCGCTGGGATCCTGGCGAGAGCTGGCGGGGTGTGAGCGCATTCCCCTGAATAGACCCTGGGGGTGGACCCAGCTGTTCGTGAGGGCCACGCCCACTCAGTTCGCGCGAGCGGTGCGGCGCATCGGAGGGAGAAATCCCCAGGAGGAAGTGACTGATCTTGGAGCGGGGAGAGTAGCGTCCCAGCGGGGGAGCCGTCCTGCCGGGATTCTGGCGGACAGGGGCGGAGCGTGAACGCGGGGATCAGCTCTATATTCTGTGCTGCTACACGCCTAGCTCTCTGATCCCTCCCCCACCCTCCCTAGGCGGCTCCATTAACATCTGAATACCCTGAGCCAGAAGGAGAATTCACACAGGGATCTGACTGCATTTTTTTTTAGCTGATTACCTGGAAAATCTAGTTTCCCAGGGATGGCTCAGAGACAGCAGTCCATATCAAACCACATAAAGAAACAGACCATGACAGCTTCTCCAACTCCCCAAACAAAAGAATCAAAATCTTTCTCAAATGAAGATACAATCCTGGAATTATCAGATACAGAATATAAAAAACTAATTTACAGAATGCTTAAAGATATCACAAATGAAATTAGGATAACTGCAGAAAAAGCCAAGGAGCACACTGATAAAACTGTTGAAGAACTCAAAAAGGTTATTCAAGAACATAGTGGAAAAATTAATAAGTTGCAAGAATCCATAGAGAGACAGCATGTAGAAATCCAAAAGATTAACAATAAAATTACAGAATTAGACAACGCAATAGAAAGTCAGAGGAGCAGACTCGAGCAATTAGAATGTAGACTGGGACTTCTGGAGGACCAGGGAATCAACTCCAACATAGCTGAAAAAAAATCAGATGAATTAAAAAAAATGAAGAAACCCTAAGAATCATGTGGGACTCTATCAAGAAGGATAACTTGCGAGTGATTGGAGTCCCAGAACAGGGAGGGGGGACAGAAAACACAGAGAAAATAGTTGAAGAACTCCTGACACAAAACTTCCCTGACATCATGAAAGACGAAAGGATATCTATCCAAGATGCTCATCGAACCCCATTTAAGATTGATCCAAAGAGAAAAACACCAAGACATATTATCATCAAACTTGCCAAAACCAAAGACAAACAGAAAATTTTAAAAGAGGCCAGGGATAAAAGAAAGGTTTCCTTCAAGGGAGAATCAATAAGAATAAGTTCAGACTACTCAGCAGAAACCATGCAGGCAAGAAGGGAATGGGACGACGTATACAGAGCACTGAATGAGAAAAACTGCCAACCAAGGATCATATATCCAGCAAAACTCTCTCTGAAATATGAAGGAGAAATTAAGATATTTACAGATAAACACAAGTTTAGAGAATTTGCAAAAACTAAACCAAGACTGCAAGAAATGCTAAAGGAGATTGTTTGGCCGGATGACCAATAATATCAGGTACCAGCACAATACAAGGTCACAAAACAGACCGTCCTGATATCAACACAACTCATATAGGGAAAGCACAAAAACAAACAAATTAAGATTAATTCTAAAAAATAAATAAATAAACAAAATAATACACATAACAGGAAATCATGGAAATCAATAGATAAAAGATCACAATAATCAAAAAGAGGGACTAAATATTGGAGGCATTGAACTGCCAGATGGAGAGTGATACAAGGTGGTATAGAACGATACAAGTTAGGTTTTTACTTAGAAAAATAGGGGTAAATAATAAGGTAACCACAAAAAGGAATATCAATTCCATAACTCAAGAAAAACGTAACGACTCAACAAACATAAAGTTAAACATTATGAAAATGAGGATCTCACAATCTACTAAGAAAAACGTCTCAGCACAAAAAAGTATGTGGAAAAATGAAAAGGCCAACAACACACATGAAAAGGCATCAAAATGACAGCACTAAAAACTTATTTATCTATAATTACGCTGAATGTAAATGGACTAAATGCACCAATAAAGAGACAGAGAGTCACGGACTGGATAAAGAAACACGATCCATCTATATGCTGCCTACAAGAGACACACCTTAGACTTAGAGACACAAACAAACTAAAACTCAAAGGATGGAAAAAAATATATCAAGCAAATAATAAGCAAAAAAGAAGAGGAGTAGCAATATTAATTTCTGACAAAATAGACTTTAGACTTAAATCTGCCACAAAGGATAAAGAAGGACACTATATAATGATAAAAGGGACAATTCATCAGGAAGATATAACCATATTAAATATTTATGCACCCAATGACAGGGCTGCAAGATACATAAATCAAATTTTAACAGAATTGAAAAGCGAGATAGACACCTCCACATTTATAGTAGGAGACTTCAACACACCACTTTCGGAGAAGGACAGGACATCCAGTAAGAAGCTCAATAGAGACACGGAAGACCTACTTACAACAATCAACCAACTTGACCTCATTGACTTATACAGAACTCTCCACCCAACTGCTGCAAAATATACTTTTTTTTCTAGTGTACATGGAACATTCTCTAGAATAGACCACATAGTAGGTCACAAAACAAATCTTGGTAGAATCCAAAACATCGAAATATTACAAAGCATCTTCTCAGACCACAAGGCAATGAAGCTAGAAATCAATAACAGGAAAACTAGGGAAAAGAAATCAAATACTTGGAAAATGAACAATACCCTCCTGAAAAAAAGACTGGGTTATAGAAGACATCAAGGAGGGAATAAGGAAATTCTTAGAAAGCAACGAGAATGAAAATACTTCCTATCAAAACCTCTGGGACACAGCAAAAGCAGTGATCAGAGGCCAATTTATATCGATAAATGCACACGTACAAAAAGAAGAAAGAGACAAAATTAGAGAACTGTCCCGACAACTTGAACAAATAGAAAGTGAGCAACAAAAGAACCCATCGGGCACCAGAAGAAAACAAATAATAAAAATTAGAGCTGAACTAAGTGAATTAGATAACAGAAAAACAATTGAAAAAATTAACAAAGCCAAAAGCTGTTTTTTTGAAAAAATTAACAAAATTGATAAACCATTGGCCAGACTGACTAAAGAAAAACAGGAAAGGAAACAAATAACCCGAATAAGAAACGAGAAGGACCACATCACAACAGAGCCAAATGAAATTAAAAGAATCATTTCAGATTACTACGTAAAATTGTACTCTAACAAATTTGAAAACCTAGAAGAAATGGATAAATTCTTGGAAAAATACTACCTACCTAAACTAACACATTCAGAAGTAGAACAACTAAATAGACCCATAACAAAAAAAGAGATTGAAATGGTAATCAAAAAACTTCCAACAAAAAAAAGTCCTGGCCCAGACGGCTTCACTGCAGAGTTCTACCAAACCTTCAGAGAAGACTTAACACCACTACTACTGAAGGTATTTCAAAGCATAGAACAAGACGGAATACTACCCAACTCATTCTATGAAGCTACCATCTCCCTGATACCAAAACCAGGTAAAGACATTACAAAAAAAGAAAATTATAGACCTATATCCCTCATGAACATAGATGCAAAAATCCTCAACAAAATTCTAGCCAATAGAATCCAACAACACATCAAAAAAATAATTCACCCTGATCAAGTGGGATTTATACCAGGTATGCAAGGCTGGTTTAATATCAGAAAAACCATTAATGTAATCCATCACATAAATAAAACAAAAGATAAAAACCACATGATCTTATCAATAGATGCAGAAAAGGCATTTGACAAAGTTCAACACCCATTTATGATAAAAACTCTTACGAAAATAGGAATTGAAGGAAAATTCCTCAACATAATAAAGGGCATCTATGCAAAGCCAACAGCCAATATCACTCTAAATGGAGAGAACCTGAAAGCATTTCCCCTGAGAACGGGAACCAGACAAGGATGCCCTTTATCACCACTCTTATTCATCATCGTACTTGAAGTCCTAGCCAGGGCAATTAGGCTAGACAAAGAAATAAAGGGTATCCAGACTGGCAAGGAGGAAGTAAAGCTATCACTATTTGCAGATGACATGATCGTATACATGGAAAACCCTAAGGAATCCTCCAGAAAACTACTGAAACTAATAGAAGAGTTTGGAAGAGTCCCTGGTTATAAAATAAACATACAAAAATCACTTGGATTCCTCTACATCAACAAAAAGAACACCGAAGAGGAAATAACCAAATCAATACCATTCACAGTAGCCCCCAAGAAGATAAAATACTTAGGAATAAATCTTACCAAGGATGTAAAAGACCTATACAAAGAAAACTATAAAACTCTGCTACAAGAAATTCAAAAGGACATACTTAAGTGGAAGAACATACCCTGCTCATGGATAGGAAGACTTAACATAGTAAAAATGTCTATTCTACCAAAAGCCATCTATACATATAACGCACTTCCAATCCAAATACCAATGTCATATTTTAAGGGCATAGAGAAACAAATCACCAATTTCATATGGAAGGGAAAGAAGCCCCGGATAAGCAAAGCATTACTGAAAAAGAAGAACAAAGTGGGAGGCCTCACTCTACCTGATTTCAGAACCTATTATACAGCCACAGTAGTCAAAACAGCCTGGTACTGGTACAACAACAGGCACATAGACCAATGGAACAGAATTGAGAACCCAGATATAAATCCATCCATGTATGAGCAGCTGATATTTGACAAAGGACCAGTATCAGTCAATTGGGGAAATGATAGTCTTTTTAACAAATCGTGCTGGCATAACTGGATATCCATTTGCAAAAGAATGAAACAGGACCCATACCTCACACCATGCACAAAAACTAACTCCAAGTGGATCAAAGACCTAAACATAAAGACTGAAACGATAAAGATCATGGAAGAAAAAACAGGGACAACCTTAGGAGCCCTAATACAGGGCATAAACAGAATATAAAACATTACCAAAAATGATGAAGGGAAACCCGATAACTGGGAGCTCCTAAAAATCAAATACCTATGCTCACCTAAAGACTTCACCAAAAGAGTAGAAAGACCACCTACGGACTGGGAAAGAATATTCAGCTATGACATCTCAGACCAGCGTCTGATCTCTAAAATCTACATGATTCTGTCAAAACTCAACCACAAAAAGACAAGCAACCCAATCAAGAAGTGGGCAAAGGATATGAACACACATTTCACTAAAGAAGACATTCAGGCAGCCAACAGATACATGAGAAAATGCTCCCGATCATTAGCCATTAGAGAAATGCAAATTAAAACTACGATGAGATTCCATCTCACACCAACTAGACTGGCATTAATCCAAAAAACACAAAATAATAAATGTTGGAGAGGCTGCGGAGAGATTGGAACTCTCATACACTGCTGGTGGGATTGTAAAATGGTACAACCACTTTGGAAATCCATCTGGCGATATCTTAAACAGTTAGAAATGGAACTACCATACAACCCAGAAATCCCACTCCTCGGAATATACCCTAGAGATACAAGAGCCTTCACACAAACAGACATATGCACACCCATGTTTATTGCAGCTCTGTTTACAATAGCAAAAAGCTGGAAGCAACCAAGATGTCCGTCAACAGATGAATGGGTAAATAAATTGTGGTATATTCACACAATGGAATACTACGCATCGATAAAGAACAGTGACGAATCTCTGAAACATTTCATAACATGGAGGAATCTGGAAGACATTATGCTGAGCGAAATGAGTCAGAGGCAAAAGGACAAATATTGTATAAGACCACTATTATAAGATCTTGAGAAATAGAAAAAACGGAGAAGAACACATACTTTTGTGGTTACAAAGGGGGGAGGGAGGGAGAGGGTTTTTTATTGATCAATCAGTAGATAAGAACTGCTTTGGGTGAAGGGAAAGACAACACTCAATACAAGGAAGGTCAGTCTAATTGGACTGGACTAAAAGCAAAGAGGTTTCCGGGATAAAATGAAAGCTTCAAAGGTCAGAGGAGCAGGGGCTGGGGTCTGGGGAACTTGGTTTGAGGAGACTTCTAAGTCAACAGGCAAAATAATTCTATTATGAAAACATTCTGCATCCCACTTTGAATTGTGGCGCCTGGGGTCCTAAATGCCAACAAGCGGCCATCTAAGATACATCAATTGGTCTCAACCCACCTGGAGCAAAGGCAAAGGAAGAACACCAAGGCTACACGACAACTAAGAACCCAAGAGACAGAAAGGGTCACATGAACCAGAGACCTACATTATCCTGAGACCAGAAGAACTAGTTGGTGCCCGGCCACAATCGATGTCTGCCCTGCTAGGGAGCACAACAGACAACTCCTAAGGGAGCAGGAGACCAATGGGATACAGACCCCAAATTCTCATAAAAAGACCATACCTAATGATATGAATGCAACTAGAGGAATCCCAGAGACAATGCTCCCCAGAACTTCTGATGGCACAGGACAGGAACCATCCCCGAAGACAACTCATCAGGCATGAAAAGGACTGGTCAGCGGCGGGGAGAGAGATGCTGATGAAGAGTGAGCCAATTAAATCAGGTGGACACTGGAGAGTGTGTTGGCAACTCTTGACTGGAGGGGGGATGGGAAGATAGAGAGAGAGGGAAGATGGCAAAATTGGCACGAAACGAGAGACTGAAAGGGCTGACTCAATAGGGGGAGAGCAAGTGGGAGAAGGGAGTAAGATGTATGTAAACCTACATGTGACAGACTGACTGGAATGGTAAATGTTCACTTGAAGCTTAATAAAAATTAATTAAAAAAAAAACTCTATAGAAAGAACCCCAGAGGCCAAAGAAATATTTCATAATAGCATCAGAATGATGGAAAAATCCCAAAGAGAAAACCTGCAGGGCCATAGCTGAGTGAAAAGAAATCAGAGGAAATTAATGAGAAGCCAGACATAGCCCTTGCAAACCAAAGACTCCAAGCGGCAGGAGGAAAAATTGCAAACTTTCTGTAAGTTAGGTATGGTGCAGAAAACCGATGGAAATTTGGGCAAGTGAATCTAAATTGAACTTTTCAAAGTGAGAGTCATATGTTCCATTTTAGATTAGGACAGAGCTGCAACTAAGGAGTCTGTGAGTCATGGCTAGAGACCACCCATACATAGTGGCTCTGCCAGGCCATGTTCTTTAATATCTAGTTCCACCTTTAACCCTAAAATATTTTTTCAAGTCTGCTAATTCCTCTTATACTGTCACCTGCTCTATTCTTCTTCCATGCAACTTAAATTGATGAGAGAAACACAGTGGAATGGACCAGGGTCAACAGTCACACAGCCCAGGGTCTGAGTCTTAACTCCAGTGCTTACTTATTGTTTACAACTACTATTTCCTCACTTGCTAATTGGGAATAATAATATGTATTTCTGAAGATTATTATGAAAATAAAATAAGAAAAGACATATGAAACATCCAGCACTGCCCCTAACACTGTTAGGGCCTCAGTTATTGCTAGCTATTGTTATTAAAAAGTAAAAGAATTACACTCTACAATGCCTTTATAGATTGATACCTAAATATTTTATTGATTGGTTGGCACAGCATTGAAAAAATAAGTTGGGCATCTTCTGCTTCTAGCCATGAGGAGTAATGGGACCAGAATTACTATCTCACCATATATAACTAGGAAACTGGACTGAATATATAAACAACTGCTTTCAGACATTGGACAACAATCAGCACAAGATTCTGATTCTTAAGAAAAGAAAAAAAAAAAAAAAAAAGAAGTGAGCCCTAAGATTGCCCTGTTTCTCCCCCAAACATAATTTCTAGACCTTGCTGTGAGAAAGAACCCAAGGAAATCCCCATAGCCTCTGAGTTGAGGCAACATGTGTCATAGTTTGGGGAAGCTGAGGCAGGTAAAACTTTCAGGGTAGAGTATCAGAAAACAAAACAAAACAAACAAAAAACATGGAGCCATAGAGGAAGATTTCTTGAAATCTGCATAGAGGTCACTTTGAGTTTTGGGTGAAATAACAATCTTCACATAAGTAAAGTGAAACTCCATGAAATCAAACACATAACAACTTCTAGAGAAAGAACAATTAGTGAGAAGTTGTAAACTGAAAAATTCCCAGCACTCACACAGAGCTGAGAATTGTTTTCATTTTCACAAACCAGAGTGGAGAGATCATGTTGAATACAGGGGGCATTTATTAGTGGTTCTAAATTAGCCCCAGACTTACAATTTTTAAGAAGCTTAACTGTCTATCAACATTGTTAAAAGGAACAATAACAAGAAGAAAATAATAATAATGCAGCACTTTATAATGTAAAAATTCGTAATGTCCATTATCCGATAAAAAATTGCTGGACATGAAAAGAAGAAGGAAAATGAGAGCCATAAACAGGTTGAAAAAAATCGGTCAGTACAATCAGAGCCTGGCAAAACAGGGATGAGAGAATTGGTAAACAAGGGTGTTAAATACGCTTAACATGCTCAAGGATTAACAAAAATATATGAATATAATAGTAGAAAAAGAAGAAAAAAGAACCATAAGAAATTTGTAGAAATGAAAAATAAAATATGTAAAATTATACTACATGGGATATACAGCAATTAGACATTACATAAAAAAGATCAATAAAAATGAAAACATGATAGTGAAATGATTCAAAATTAAGCACAATGAGTAAAAATATTGGGAGGAAAGAAATTCAAAGAAAATATTAAGTAGTCTAACACATATATAATTGGAGTCCAAAGCTAGTGGGGAAACATAAAAAAAAAAAAAAAAAAAAACTTCAACAACAATGACAGGACATTTTCCAAATTTGATCAAAATTATAAATCCACAAATTGAAGAAACTCAGGAAATTATAAGCAGGGAAAAAGCGAATACACATACAGGTACACATGCACCTACACCCCAAGACTCATTATAATTGAATTGCTGAAAAACAGAGAAAAAGAAAAAAAATTAAAAGCACCTGAAGGATAAAGGCCAAATATGTACAGAAATACAAAAAAAAAAAAAAAAAGAGAGAGAGAATACCTCAAACTTCTCCATAGAAAAAATTATACAAACAAGGAATCAACAAAATGACATATTTGAAGTGCTGGAAGAAGAAGAAGGAAAACAAACAAACAAAAAAACTGTCACCCTAGAATCCTGTACACAGTGAAAATATCTTCCAACAATATATTAGAAATAAATGTTTTTAGACACACAAAAGCTGATAGAATTTGTTGCTGCAGACCTGAAAATCTGAACTACAAAAAATATTAAAGGAAGGCCTTTGGGCAGAAGGAACAAAACACCAGATGAAAATTTAGATATGAAAAACAGAACGCAGAATAAAGGGAGTGGTCTATATTATGGAAAATATAAAAGATATTTTTTCACTTTTTCAAGTTCTTTGAAGGATGCTTGTTTAAAGTAATAATAATAACAATGTACGATGGGTTTATAAAATGTATGTAGATCTAGATATAAAATGTATGACTGCAATAGCAAAAAATTATGGGAAGGGAAAAATAGAAGGTGCTTATATTTTACATGAAGTGAGATAATATTTTATATAGACAGTGGTTAGTTAAAAATACATGTTGTCAACCCTAGAGAAACCACTAAAACAATAACAAAAAAAAAGTATAGTTGATGAATCAGTCACAGGGAAAATGCAATCATAAAAATTCTCAGTAAATAAAAAAGAATGCAGGAAAAATGAACAAAAACTAAAACAAGTAGAAATCAAATAGCAAGATGTTGTTAGGTGCTGCTGAGCCAATTTCGACTCATAGTGACACTATGTACAACAGAATGAAACACTGCCCTTTCCTGGGCCACTCTCACGATCATTGTTATGCTTGAACCCATTGCTGCAGCAACTGTGTCAATCCCTCTTGTTGCTGATACTCTACCAAGCATGATGTCCTTCTCCAGGGACTGATCCCTCCTGATAACATGTCGAAAGTGTGTGAGAGTTAGACTCGTTATCCTTGCCTCTAAGGAGCATTCTGGTCATATTTCTTCCAACATTTGTTGGTTCTTTTGGCAGTCCATGGTATATTCAATATTCTTCACCAACACCACAATTCAAAGACATCAATTTTTCTTTGATCTTCCTTATTCAATGTCCAGCTTTCACATGCATATGAGGTGATTGGATACACCATGGCTTGGGTCAGGCACACCTTAGTCTTCAAGGTGACATCTTTGCTTTTCAACACTCTAAAGAGGTATTTTGCAGCAGATTTGCAAGATAATAACAGGATAATAAATGCAAATTCAACCACTTTTTAATTACATTAACTATTTGGTCAAATACTCCAATTAATAGAGATAATTTCAGACTGGATTAAAAAAAAAAAAAAGACCCAAATTCACACAGTCTATAAGAAATTGAATTTAAATATAAAGATATTAGTAGTCTGAAAATAAAAAAAAAGGAAAAGATACATAACGCACACAGTGATGATAAGAAAGCTAGAGTGGTTATATTAATATCAGAGAAAGTAGATTAAGAGATATTACCACAGATTTAAAAAAGGTCATAAGGATAAAGCATCAATTAATCAAGAAGACATAATAAACCTAAACATGCAGATACCAAATAGTAGAGTTTCAAAATACATGAAGTTAAAACTGGCAGATATGAAAGGAGAAATAAACAAATTCACAATTACATTTGCAGATTTCAGAACTCTTTTCTTAACAATTGATAGGAGAAACAGACAAAAAAATTAGCAAGGTACAGAAGACTTGAAATTTTTTATCAAGAAACTTGACCTAATTTACATTTATAGAGCACTCCATTCAATAAGAGCAGAATATACATTATGTTTAAATGCACACAGAACATTTATTAAAATATTATATTCTGGTCCATAAAACAATGATCAAGTTGTCAAAGACTCAAGTCATAGAAAGTCTATTTCCTGACCAAAACACAATTAAATTAGGTATCAAAAAAGATATCTTAGAAATCTTCAAATATGTGGAAACTAAGCAGTATACTGCTTAATAACTTATCGGTTGAAAAGAAATCACAAGAGAAATTACAAAATATTTGAACTGGAAGAAAATAAAACACAATTTTTCACACTTAGTGAATGCAATTAAAGCAACAGCTGCTGTTGTTGTTGTTAGGTGCCATTGAGTCAGTTCCAACTCATAGTGACCTATGCACAACAGAACAAAACATCGCCCGGTCCTGAGCCATCCTTACAATCGTTATGCTTGAGCTCATTGTTGCAGCCACTGTGTCAATCCACCTCATTGTGGGTCTTCCTCTTTTCCTCTGACTCTGTACTTTGCCAAGCATGATGTCCCTCTCCAGGGACTGATCCCTCCTGACAACATGTCCAAAGTATGTAAGACGCAGTCTTGCCATCCTTGCTTCTAAGGAGCATTCTGGTTGTACTTCTTCTAAGACAGATTTGTTTGTTCTTTTGGCAGTCCATGGTATATTCAATATTCTTTACCAACACCACAATTCAAAGCAATGGCTGGACAAAGAAATATATACCTTTAAATGTTTATACTTGCAAATAAGAAAAGTCTAAAATAATCTAAGTTGCCATTTTAAGACACTAGGAAAATAAGAGCAAGGTAAAGACAAACTTGAAGTAAGTGGGAGGAAGGAAATAACAAAGACAATAATGGAAATCTGTGAAATAGAAGATGGGCAAACAGCAGAGAAAAATCAATAAAACCAGAAGTTAGTTCTTTCAAATGGTCAATAGAACTAATAACTCTCTTGTCAGGTGCTGTCAAGTTGGTTCTGACTGGTAGTGACCCTACCTGTGATAGAATGAAAAATTGCTCTGTCTTTTGCCATCCTCAAGGTCATTCTTATGCTTGAGCCCATTGTTGTAGCCACTGTGTCAATCAATCCATCTCCTTGAGGGTCTTCCTCTTTTTCAGTGACTGAATAATGAGAGTTAAAGAAAAAGGGCGAGAACACAAATTACTGTTATCAGGAAATGAAAGTGAAGCCATCACTACAGATGCTACAGGTGTTAAAAGATAATAAATATTTTGAACAGTTTTCCACCACCCTTCTGTCAGTTTATCATACTGTGGTGGCTTGCATGTTGCTGTGATACTGGATGCTATGCTACTGAAATTTCAAATATAAGCAAGGTCACCTATGGTGGACAGGTTACAGCTGAATTTCCAGACTAAGACAGACTAGGAAGAAGGACCTGACGGTCTACTTCTGAAAAAATTGGCCAGTGTCTTAGTTATCTGGTTTTGCTATAACAGAAATACCACAAGTGAATGGCTTTAACAAAGAGAAATGAATTCTCTTACAGTCTAGGAGACTAAAAGTTCTAATTCAGGGTACCAGCTCCAGGGGAAGGCTTATCATCAATATTCCCCTGGTCTAGGAGCTTCTCAGCACAGGGACCCTGGATCTGAAGGACATACTCCTCTCCTCGTACTTCATTCTTGGTCATGAGGTCCCCCATCTCACTGCTCATTTCTCTCTTTTATATATCAAAACAGATTGATTCAAAATACAACCTAATGTTAAGTCCTGCCTCTAATTCTGCCTCATGAACATCACAGAGGTAGGATTTAAAACACATAGGAAAATCACAACAGATGACAAAATGGTGGACAATCATTCAATACTGGGAATCAAGGCCTAGCCAAGTTGACACACATTTTGGGGGGACACAATTGAATCCATAACAGCCATGAAAACCTTAGAAAAATGGCAAAATATTGTCTGATACAGAGCCTAAAGATGAGACCTTCAGGTTGGAAGACACTCAAAATGCAAGTGAGGAAGAGCTGTCTCCTGAAACTAGAGTTGACCTTAACTACATGAATGGGGTAAAGCTTTCGGAACTTTCATTTGCTGGTGTGGCATGACTCAAAATGAGAAGAAACAGCTGCAAACATCCATTAATAATCAGAACATGGAATGTACAAAGTATGAATCTAGGAAATTTGGAAGTCATCAAAAATGAAGTGGAAAATGTAATGATCGATATCCTAGGCATTAGTCAGGTGGTGGTACAGTGGTTAAGAACTTGGCTGCTAACCAAAAAGTCGGCAGTTTGAATCCACAAATTGCTCCTTGGAAACCCTATGGGACAGTTCTACTTTGTCCTATAGGGTCCCGTGAGTTGGAATTAACTTGGCGGAGTTGGGTTTGGTTTTCTTTTTTGGAGTGAGCTGGAATGGACTGGTACTGGTCATTTTGAATCAGACAATCATATGGTCTACTATGCCAGGAATGACAACTTGAAGAGGAATGGTGTAGCGTTCATCATCAAAAAGAACATTTCAAGATCTATCCTGAAATGCAGCTCTGTCAGTGATAGGATAATATCCACACATCTACAGGGAAGACCAGTTGATAAAATTATTATTCAAATTTACACACCAATCACTAAAGCCAAAGATGAAGAAATTGAATATTTTACCAGCTTCTGCAGTCTGAAATTGATCAAACATGCAATTAAGGTACCTTGATAATTACCAGTGATTGGAATGTGAAAGTTGGAAACAAAGAAGGATCAATAGTTGGAAAATATGGCCTTGGTAATAGAAAAGACAGCTGAGATAGCATGATAGAATATTGCAAGACCAACTTATTCATTGCAAATACATTTTTTAAACAACATTGATGGTGACTATACATGTGGACCTCACCAGATGGAAAACACAGGATCACATCAACTACATTTGTGAAAAGAGATGATGGAAATGCTCAACATCATCAGTCAGAGTGAAGCCAGGGGCTGCCTGCTGAACAGACCTTCAATTGCTCATATGCAAGTTCAAGTTGAAGCTGAAGAAAATTAAAGTATGTATAAGAGAGCCAAAATATGACCTTGAACATATCTCACCTGAATAGACTGGACACATTAAACACTAATAACCAAAGACCAGATGAGATGTGGGATGACATCAAAGACCTTATACATGAACAAAGGAAGAGGTTGTTAAAAAGAGAGGGAAGAAAGAAGACCAAAATGATGTCTGAAGGGACTCTGAAACTTGCTCTTGAAGGTAGAGCAGCTAAAATGAATGGGAGAAATGATGAAATAAAAGAGCTAAACAGAAGATTTCAAAGGGTGGCTCAAGAAGGCATAGTAAAGTATTATAACGAAATGTGCAAAGACCTGGAGAAAGAAAACCGAAAGAGACGAAAGCACTTGGCCTTTTCCAAGCTGAAAGAACTGAAGAAAAAATTCAAGTCTTGAGTTGCAATTTTGAAAGATTCTAAGGGCAAAATATTCAACAATGTAGGAAGCATGAAAAGAAGATGGAAAGAATACAGAGAGTCACGGTGCCAAAGAGAATCAGTCAACTTTCAACCATTTTACAAGGTTACATATGATCAAGAACCTACAGTATTGAACAAAGAAGTCTAACCTGCATTGAAGGCACTGGCAAAAAATAAGACTACCAGAATTGACTGAATACCAAATCAGAATTTTCAGTTGAATGAAGCACTGGAAGTGATCACTCATCTATGCCAAGAAATTTGGAAGAGAGCAACCTGGACAATGGATTGGAAGAGATCCATATACCTTCTTATTCCAAAGAAAGATGATCTGAAAGAATTCAGAAATTATCAAACCATATCATTAATATTCACTTCGTGTCCTTCAGTTTGTCATATGGTGGGGGCTTGCATGTGGCCATGATGCTGGAAGCTATGCCACAGGTATTCAAATACCAGCAGGGTCACCCACGGTGGACAGATTTCGGCTGAGCTTCCAGGCTAAAACAGACTAGGAAGAAGGACGCAGTGGTCTACTTCTGAAAAGAATTAGCCAGTGAAAACTTTATGAGTATCAGCAGAACATTGACTGATACAGTGCCAGAAGATGAGCTGCTCAGGTTGGAAGATACTCAAAAGACAACGGGGAAAGAGCCGCCTCCTCAAAGTAGAATCAACCGTAATGACACGGATGGAGCCAAGCTTTCAGAATCTTCATTTGCTGATGTGCCATGACCCAAAATGAGAAGAAACAGCTGCAAACATCCATTAATAATAAACACGTGTAATGTACAAAGTATGAATCTAGGAAAATTAGAAATCACCAAAAATGAAATGGAACCCATAAAGATTGATATCCTAGGCATTAGTGAGCAGAAATGGACTGATACTAACCATTTGAATCAGATAATCATATGGGCTACTATGGTGGGAATGACAAATTGAAGAGAAATGGTGTCACATTCATCATCAAAACAAACATTTCAAGATCTATCCTGAAGTACAACACTGGCAGTGATAGGATAATATGCATATGCCTATAAGGAAGACCAGTTAATATGACTATTATTGACATTTACACACCAATCACTAATGCCAAAGATGAAGAAACTGAAGATTTTTACCATCTTCTGCAGTCTAAAATTGATCAAACATGCAGTCACGATTCATTGATAATTACTGGAGATTGGAGTGCAAAAGTTGGAAACAAAAAAGAAGGATCAGTACCTGAAAAATATGGTCTTCCTGATAGAAATCACACTGGAAATCACATGACAGAATTGGACAAGTCCAATGAATCCTTCATTACAAATGCCTTTTTTCAACAACATAAATGACAACTATACATGTGGACCTCACCCAATGGGATACGCAGGAATCGAATCAACTACAGCTGTGGAAAGAGAATGGAAAAGCTCCATAACATCAGTCACAACAAGGACAGGGGCCAGTTGAGGAAAAGGCCATCACTTGCTCATACGCAAGTTCAAGTTGAAGCTGAAGAAAATTAGAACAAGTCCATGAAAGCCAAAGTACAATGTTCAGTATATCCCACCTGAATTTAAAGACTATCTAAAGAATAGATTTGAGGCATTGGACACTAATGACCAAAGACAAGATGAGTTATGGAATGACATCATACATGAAGAAAGCAAGAGGTCATTAAAAAGCAGGAAAGAAAGAACAGACCAAAGTGAATGTCAGAAGAGACTCTGAAACTTGTTCTTGAACGTAGAGTAGTTAAAGCAAAAGGAAGAAATGATGAAGTCAAAGAGCTGAACAGGAGATTTCAAAGGGTGGCTCAAGAAGGAAAAGTAAAGTATTATAATGACTTGTGCAAAGACTTGGAGATAGAAATCCAAAAGAGAAGAACACACTCAGCATTTCTCAAGCTGAAAGAATTCAAGAAAAATTCAAGCCTCGAGTTGCAATATTGAAAGATTCTAAGGGGAAAATACTAAATGACTTAGGAAGCATCTAAAGAAGATGGAAGGAATACACAGAGTCACCTTAACAAAAAGAACTGGTGGGCATTCAACTATTTTAGGAGGTAGCATATGATCGAGAATCAATGGTATTGAAGCAAGAGGTCCAAGCTGCACTGAAGAAATTGGCGAAAAACAAGGCTCCAGGAATTGACAGAATACCAATTGAGATGTTTAAACAAAAGGATGCAACACTGGAAGTGCTCACTCATCTATGCCAAGAAATTAGGAAGACAGTTATCCGGCCAACTGACTGGAAAAGATTCATATTTGTACTCATTCCATAGAAAGGTGATTCAACAGAATTAAGAAATTATCAAACAATATCGTTAATATTACACACAAGTAAAATTTTGCTGAACAGCATTCAAAAGCAGTTGCAACAGTACATCAACAGGAAACTGCCAGAAATTCAAACTAGGTTCAGAAGAGGACATGGAACCAGCGATATCATTGCTGATGTCAGATGGATCCTGGCTGGAAGCAAAGAATACCAGAAAGATGTTTACCTGTGATTTTTGACTATAAAAGGCATTCCTCTGTGTGGATCATAACAAATTATGGATAGCTTGGGAAGAATGAGAAATACAGAACACTTAATTGTGCTAATGAGGAGTCTGTACTTAGACCAAGAAACAGCCATTAGAATAGAAAGGGAACACACAATGTAGGAGAGGTCAGCACAACTGGACTAAACCATTCCTGAATAAACTGAATGCTTCAAAGGCCAGCGTAGCAGGGGCGGGGCTTTGGGGACCATGGTTCCAGGGGACTTCTAAGTCAATTGGCATAATAAAATCTATTAAGAAAACATTCTGCATCCCACTTTGGAGAGTGGTGTCTGGGGTCTTAAACGCTAGCAAGCGGCCATCTAAGATGCATCAATTGGCCTCAATACAGCTGGACCAAAGGAGAATGAAGAACACCAAGGACACAAGGTAATTATGAGCCCAAGAGACAGAAAGGCCACATAAACCAGAGACTACATCATCCTGAGACCAGAAGAACTAGATGGTGCCTGGCTACAACTGATGACTGCCCTGACAGGGAACTCAACAGAGAACCCCTGAGTGAGCGAGAGAGCAGTGGGATGCAGACCCCAAATTCTCATAAAAAGACCAGATTTAATGTTCTGACTGAGACTAGAAGGACCCCAGTGATCATGGCCCCCAGACCTTCTGTTGGCCCAGGACAGGAACCATTCCCAAAGCGAACTCTTCAGACAGGGATTGGACTGGACAATGGGATGGAGAGGGATGCTGGTGAGGAGTGAGCTTCTGGGATCAGGTGGACACTTGAGACTATGTTGGTATCTCCTGTCTGGAGGGGAGTTGAGAGGGTAGAGGGGGTTAGGAGCTGGCGAAATGGACATGAAAAGAGAGAGTAGAGAGAGGGAGCAGACTGTCTCATTAGAGGGAGAGCAACTGGGAGTATGTAACAAAGCGTATATAAGTTTTTGTGTGAGAGACTGACTTGACTTGTAAACTTTCACTTAAAGCACAATAAAAATTAAAAAAAAAAAGAATAGAACAAAGGGATACTGTATGGTTTAAAGTTAGGAAAGGTGTGCATCAGGGCTATATTCTTTCACCATACTTATTCAATCCGTATGCTGAGCAAATAATCCGAGAAGCTGGGCTATGTTTTGAACAGGGCATCAGAATTGACAAAAGACTCATTATCAACATACGATATGCAGATGACACAACCTTGCTTGCTGAAAGTGAAGAGGATTTGAAGCACTTACTGACAATCAAAGACTACATACAGCCCCTAGTATGAATTACATCTCAACATAAACAAAAGAAAAATCCTCACAACTGGACCAGTAAGCATCATCATGATAAACAGAGAAAAGATTGAAGTAGTCAAGGATTTCATTTTACTTGGATCCACAATCAATATCCATGGAAGCTGCAGCCAAGAAATCAAAGAAGCATTGCATTCAGAGAATCTGTGGCAAAAGATCTATTTAAAGTGTTAAAAAACAAAGATCTCACTCTAAAGACTAAGACTGACCCAAGCCATAGTCTTTTCATTCACCTCAGATGCATGTTAAAGCTGGACAATGAATATTGAAGACCAAAGAAGGATTGATGCTTTTGAACTGTGGCGTTGGAGAAGAATATTGAATATATCATGAACCCAGTAAAGCAAACAAATCTGTCTTGGAAGAAGTACATCCAGAATGCTCATTAGAAGGGAGGCTGTCGAGACTTAGTCTCACATACTTTGGACATGTTGTCAGAAGAGACCATTCTCTGGGGAAGGACATCATGCTTGGTGAAGTAGAGGGTCAGTGAAAAAGAGGAAGACCCTCAATGAGGTGGATTGACACAGTGGCTGCAACAATGGGATCAAACATAACAAGGATTATGAGGATGGCTCAGGACCAGCCAGTGCTTTGTTCTGTTGTAGATAGGGTTGCTATGAGTCAGGACTGATTGACGGCACCTAACAACAGCAACATGCTAAATGTCATACTTTGGCTCTTGTAGATTTGTTCTAATTTTCTTCTGGTTCAATGTGAACTTGCATAGGAGCAATTGATGGTCTTATCCACAGTTGGCCCCTGGCCTTGTTCTGATGATATTGTCTTTTCCATGGTCTCTTTCCAAAGATGTAGTCAATTTGATTCCTGTGTATGCCATCAGGCAAGGTCCATGTGTACAGCTGTCATTTATGTTGTTGATAAAAGGTATTTGCAGTGAAGGATTTGTCGGACTTATAAAATTGTGTCATTCTATCATGAAGGCCATGTTTTCCAAGTATCGATCCTTCCCTTTTTTTCCAACTTTTGCATTCTAATCTCCAGTTATTATCAATGCATCTTGATTGTATATTTGATCAATTTCAGACTGCAGAAGTTGGTAAAAATCTTCAATTTCTTCATCTTTGGCCTTAGTGGTTGCTACATAAATTTGAATAATAGTTGTATTAACTGGTCTTCCTTGTAGGTCTATGGGTATTATCCTATCACTGACAGTGTTGTACTTTAGGATAGATCTTGAAATGTTCTTTTTGATGATGAACATGACATAATTCCGCTTCAATTTGTCATTCCCAGCATAGTAGACCATATGATTTTCTGATTCAAAAAGGCCAGTATCAGTCCATTTCAGCTCATTAATGCCTAGGGTACTGATCTTTACGTGTC
The DNA here is from genome assembly GCF_030014295.1 of Loxodonta africana. Taxonomy (NCBI): domain Eukaryota; kingdom Metazoa; phylum Chordata; class Mammalia; order Proboscidea; family Elephantidae; genus Loxodonta; species Loxodonta africana. The sequence continues at coordinate 33,729,429 of NC_087345.1, read as the reverse complement.
CCATTTCATTTTTGGTGATTTCCAATTTTCCTAGAGCCATACTTCGTACATTCCACATTTTTATTATTAATGGTCTTTTGTAGCTGCGGATGAAAACTTGACTCCATCCATGTCATTAAGGTCCACTCTACTTTGAGGAGGCAGCTCTTCCCCAGTTGTCTTTTGAGTGCCTTCTAACCTGAGGGACTCATCTTCTGGAACTGTATCAGACAATGTTCTATTGATATTCATAAGATTTTCACCAGCTAATTCTACGCACAAGGAGACTGCCATGTCTTTCTTCCTAGTATGTCTTAGTCTGGAAGCTTAGCTGTAATCTGTTCACCATGGGTGACCCTGCTAATATTTGAATACCTGTGGCATAGTTTCCAACATCACTGCAACATGCAAGCCCCCACAATATGACAAAATGACAGATGTGTGAGAAAATTTGAGTATATCCTGCCTGAATTTAGAGACCATCTCAGGAATAGATTTGATGCATTAAATACTAATGACTGAAGACAAGTTGTGGAATGACATCAAAGACATCATGTATGAAGAAAGCAAGAGGTCATCAAAGAGGAGGAAAAGAACAAAATGGATGTCAAAAGAGACTTTAAAACTTGCTTTTGAATGTAGAACAGCTAAAACAAATAGAAGAAATGATGAAGTAATAGAGCCGAACAGAAGATTTCAAAGGGCGGCTCAAGAAGGCAAAGTAAAGTATTATAAAGACCTGTGCAAAGAATCAGAGTTAGAAAAACAAAAGGGAAGAACACACTTGATATTTCCCAAGATGAAAGAATAGAAGAAAAAATTCAAGCCTTGAGTTGCAATATTGAAGGTTTCTATGGGCAAAATATTGAATGATGCAGGAAGCATCCAAAGAAGATGGAAGGAATACACAGAGCCACTATACAAAAAAAAAAAAAAAGGTTAATATTCAGTCATTTCAAGAGGTAGCATATGATCAAGAATTCATGGTATTGAAGGACAAAGTCCACGCTGCACTGAAGAAAAAAGCACTGAAGACATTGGCGAAAAACAAGTTTCCGGGATGTGATGGAATACCAGTTAAGGTGTTTCCACAAACTGATGCAGTGCTGGAAGTGCTCATCCACCCATGCCAAGGAATTTGGAGGACAGCTACCTGGCCAACTGACTGGAAGAGCTTCGTGTTTATGCCTACTCCAAAGAAAGTTTATCCAACCAAATGCAGAATTTATCGAACAATATCATCAATATCACATACAAGCAAAATTTTGTTGAAGATCATTCAAAAGTACTTGTAGCAGTACATCGACAGAGAACTGCCAGAAATTCAGGCCAGATTCAGGAGAGGATGTGGAACCAGGAATATCATTGAGGATGTCAAATGGATCCTGGCTGAAACCAGAGAGTACCAGAAAGATGTTTACCTGTGTTTTTTGACTATACGAAGGCATTCTTCTGTGTGGATCATAACAAATTATGGATAGCATTGGAAAGAATTAGAAATCCAGAACACTTAATTGTGCTCATGCAGAACCTGTACATAGATCAAGAGGCAGTCACCCGAACAGAACAAGAGGATAATTTGTGCTTTAAAGTCTGGAAAAGTGTGCGTCAGGGTTGTATCCTTTCGCCATACTTATTCAATCTGTATGCTGAGCAAATATCCAAGAATCCGGGCTATATTAAGAACAGGGCATCAGAATTGAAGGAAGACTCATTATCAGCCTACACGATATGCAGATGACACAACCTTGCTTGCTGAATGTGAAGAGAATTTGAAGCACTTACTGATGAAGATCAAAGACTACCTACAGCATTCAGTGTGGATTACACCTCAACATAAACAAAAGAAAAATCATCACAAATGGACCAATAAGCAACGTCATGATAAATGGAGAAAAGATTGAAGTAGTCAAGGATTTCCTTTTACTTGGATCCGCAATCAATGCCCATGGAAGCAGCAGTTAAGAAATCAAAGAACACATTGCATTCAGAAAATCTGCTGCAAAAGACCTCTTTAAAGAATTAAAAGGTGAAAATGTTCCTTTGAGGACTAAGGTGCACCTTGCCCAAGCCATGGTGTTTTCAATTGCCACATATGTGAAAGCTGGGTGATGAATAAGGAAGACCGAAGAAGAACTGATGCCTTTAAATTATTGTATTGGTGAAGAATATTTTATATACCATGAACTGCCAGAAGAATGAATAAACTTGTCTTAGAAGTACAGCCAGAAAGCTCATTAGAAGGGAAGATGGTGAGACTTCATCTCACATACTTTGAGCATGTTATCAGGAGAGACCTGTCCCTGGAGAAGGACACCATGCTTGGTAAAGAGTCATTGAAAAAGCAGAAGACTCTCAATGAAATGGACTGACACAGTAACTGCAACAATGGGCTCAAGCACAACAGCGATTGTGAGGATGGCTCAGGACTGGGCTGTGTTTCTTTCTGCTATACATTGGGTTGCTATGAGTTGGAACTAACTGGTCAGCACCTGACAGCAACATCATTAATATGACATGCAAGGTAAATTTTGCTGAAGATAACTCAAAAATGGTTGCTGTAGTACATCAACAGGGAACTACAGAAATTCAAGCTAGATTCAGAAGATGTCAGATGGATCATGGCTGAAAGCAGAGAATACCAGAAAGATGTTTATCTGTGTTTTATTAACTATGTAAAGGCATTCAACTGTGTGGATCATAATAAATTATGGATAACATTGGGAAGAACGAGAATTCCAGAACCCTTAATTGTGCTCATGCAAAACCTATACACAGATCAAGAGGTAGACACTTGACAGAACAAGGGGACACTGTGTGAGTGAAAATCAGGAAAGTTGTGCATCAGGGTTGTATTCTTTCACCATACTTACTCAATCTCTGTGTGAGGGAATAATCTGAGAAGCTGGACTATATTAAATATTGTGGCATCAGGATTTGTGAAAAACTCATCAACAACTTTCTATATGCAGATGACACAACCTTTTTTGCTGAAAGCAAACAGGACTTGATACACTTACAGATGAAGATCAAAGAGTGCAGCCTTCAGTGTTAATAACACCTCTACATAAAAAGATAAAAAATCCTTACAACTGGACCCTTAAGGAATATTATGATAAATGGAGGAAATATTGAAGTTGTTAAGGATTTAATTTTACTTGCATTCAGGATCAACCGCCCTTGGAAGTAGCAGTCAAGAAATCAAATGAAATATTGAATTGTGTAAATTTGCTGCAAAATGCCACTTTAGTGTAGAAAAGCAAAGATGGCACATTGAGGACTTAGATGTGCTGGACCCAAGCATGATATTTTCAATCACCTCATATACATGTGAAAGGTGGACAATGAATAAGGAAGACCAAAGAAGAACTGATGCTTTTGAATTATGGTGTTGGTGAAGAATATTGGTTATACCATGGACTGCTGGAAGAACGAACAAATTTGTCTTGGAAGAAGTACAACCAGAATGCTCCTTAGAAACAAGGATGGCAAGACTTCATCTCAAGTTCTTTGTACATGTTATCAGGAAGGAATAGTCCCTGGAGAAGTACACCATGCTTGGTAAGGTAGAGGGTCAGCAAAAAAGAGAGATTCCAATGAGATGGATTTACACAGTGGCTACAACAATGGGCTCAAGCATAGCATAGATAGTGAGGATGACATGGGACTGGGCAGTGTTTCGTTCTGTTGTACAAAGGTTTGCTATGACTTGGAACCACCTCAATGCAATCTAACAATAACACATGAACAATTTTGTGCCAATCAAGTTGACGCCCTAGATAAAATGAATAATTTCTTTAAAACATACAAATTACCATAACAAACTCAAGAAGAAATAGAAAATTTTATATTAAAGTAATTGATAAAATTAAAAAAATTTTTTTTTAATTTTATCAATTACTTTAATTAATATAAAATTTTCTATTTCTTCTTAAGTTTGTAATACATACTTTAAAAATATACTCAAAAGAAAGCTCCAGGTACAGATGGCTTCACTCATGAATTCTATTAAACATTTCAGGAAGACATGATACTAATCATACACAAGGACATTACAGGAAAGAACTACAAACAAATATTCTTCATGAACAGAGAAGGAAAAGTCCTTCACCAAAGTTGGAACAAATCAAATATTGTTAAATAAAATCGGAATACCTCATGATATAAAGTGGGAAGGCAATATTGTTTAACATTTGAGAATGAATTGATGTAATCCATCAAATTAATGGCATAAAGAAACATATTGTAGTCACCTCAATTGTAAAATTCTCTTTATTTTCATGCACATAAAAAAATCCAAAAGAACTTATGAAAAATTTTCTGAAACCCTAATAAGCTATTTTAGCTAAGTTGCTAAAATACACAAAGCATTATATGAAAATCAATTTTGTTCGTACCTAATAACAAAAAACAATTGAGAAATAAAAACTTAAAAACAACATATCATTTAAAACAACATCATGAATGTTCATAACAGCTTTATTCATAATAGTCCGATACAGGAAACAACTCGAATGTGACATATCTATTCAACGGAAGAATTTTCAGCAAAAAATAAATAATACAAAAGAAGGAGAGACCTTAAATATACCTATGTTGAAAGAAGCTAGACACATGAATCTATACTGTTTACTTCAATTTTTATGACACTCTAGAGAAGACAAATATAATGTATAGTGAAAGAAAGCAGGTTAGTGGTTGTCTGAGGCTGAGGGCTGAGGGGTTTTTGACTTGAAAACGTAGTAATTAAACCTCTTGAACTGGTGAAAATGTTCTTTATCTTGATTTTGTTGGTGGTTACAATACATATATTTATAAAAGCTCATTAAACTCTTTAATTAAAATGGGTACATTTAAGTGAGGTATATAAAGTAGAATTAAAAATAAGTAGAAGTTAGCATGCTTTCTCCATTTAGAGTTGCTATGACTCCCTATTGACTCACATCAAGCCGGTGTTGTTTTTTTACAGGGCCAGGGCTAGAATGAGGCAAGTGAAGGAACCAGGGTGTAAAATTTAAGGAGGCATTCACTCTTAGCGTCATGCACGATCCTGCCCCTTTTCGTTACCTGCTGTGCTCTTGAAGGCATTTCTTTTTGAATCTTGACTCAAATCCTTGCAGTCTGGTTTCCTTTCACACTGTTCTCCTGACCTCATCAAACACAACAGACTCCTGAGCCTCTGCTTGCCATTTCTACAACTTTAAACAGTGTTGACTATTCAGTTCATCTGGAATTTTTTTGCTCATTTGTTTTGTTTTCATTAGCCCCCAATTGTTAGTATCTTTGGCTTTAGGTATACTCTCCATTGGCCAGTCCATTCACTGCTGAGGTGGAACTTATCCTACTTTTTACAAATCTTCTGTATCTCCCTTCAAGCCTTGATTTCTAGCCTGACCTAAATGTTCTCCAGCTAGCCTACAGCAATGTGGGAAGTCTCGTATCTACTTTATCCTTTACCATAAAAAAAAAAAAATTTACCATAGAAGCTTGAATTCACCAATTTTGTTCCAAATTACCTTCTGACTTTTTCTCATTTTCCTAGTCACACCACTCCTTTTGCTTAAATGGCCTCCCAACTTCCAATCTCTCCTCCTCCAATCTACCCACCCACTGATGTCAACTTCCTGAAGGGCTGATGTAATGATGTCACACTTCTTTCAAAAATCTTGAATAACTTGCCTTTTCCGCTGAATAAAATCCAGATTCTTACCTATATTCCAGGCTCTCTATTCTTTGGCTCATAGTGATCCTATAGGACAATGCAGAACTACTCCACAGGGTTTCCTAGGTTGTACTGTATATTTTTGCAAATAATGTGTGCCTTCTGGATTTGTTTTCAGGCCTCGCGCTCCTTCCTCACCACCCCATCCCGTGAGGCACCCTCACAAGGGCTGCCAAGCCAATCCTTTTCCACATGTTGCTGTAAAAAATATTAGCATAGCACACTTATGCAAATACCTTGAAAGAGGAGGGCGCAGGTGACAAACAAATGGAGAAGGTGTGACATTATTTGCGTAAAAAATATGGTACTCTTTGTGGTAGCAGATCACCATGAGCTGGAATCCAATTGATGGGACATAACAGCAACAACAACAACAACATTCTTTGGTTTAAATAATCCCTTTTGCTCTTATCTTCCATTCATCCTCTACCCAAACTGTCTAAGGGAAATTTTACTCATTCTTTGAATATGCTTCCCATTATTTTTTCTAATCTTTATTATTGATGCTCATTGACTTGGTATACCTTTATTCCACATTACAATCAATCAAAACCCTGCCTTTCCTCAAAGACCAGATTAAATATCACCTATGTTGAAGATTTTCTCCACTGACAAACCAGATGGGCTCATTCACTATTCTGAGTTGCCGTAACATTTGGTCTGTACATCTGTCAGTATATGAATCGTAGCCATTATGCATTAGAGCTACGGGAGAGCTTTTCCTTTCTTCTACATTGCAATTTCTCTGCAGCCCAGAGAATACATTTTTATTTTTGTAACACCTTTGACTACTAGCATTGTTTCTGGTACAAATAAACATTAGTAATTGAATGTTGTGCCCTGCGATAGGTTTACCTTCAAAATAAGACTTTGGGAGCACAGATGATCCTTTTGTCTCTCTTCCCCACATTTTGCTGATCTACCTCATTAATTCGCTTACAGCATTGATTTTAGATCAAGTACAACATCTTGCTAAGGGTAGTAATATTTTAGGATTTTAGAGTAGACTTTAATCGTGAGAAAGCATGAAGAATATTGTGAGTTGTGACAAGGAAGAGGGTGAAAAAGGAATATACATATTTATTGAGAACTTAATGACGTATACGGCTCTTAGAAACTTTTGCATTTATTTATTCCTCATGGCAATCCTATGAGATAAGCTGTATTTTATCTTACAAAAGAGAAACCTGACACTTGGAGAAGTTCGGTGTCAGGTAGTTAGTGGTGGTTAATGGCACAATCAAACTTTTAACCCAGTCCATTAGATCTTCAGTGCTTGACATGTGACCTCTTTTTATCATACCCATCTGCTGTAGCTTTGGTAGACCTGATAATAACAATATTATATGGTGTTTACTAGGTGAGCACAGTGGTTAGGAGCCATGGATGCTAACCAAAAGGTCAACCATTCAAATTCAGCAGATGCTCCTTGAAAACCCTATGGGGCAGTTCTAATGTGTCCTATAGGGTCCATAAGAGTCGGAATCGACTCCACAACAATGGGTATTAGGTGAGAGGCACTGCTCTAAGTGCCTTAGATATAGCAATTCATTTAACCTTAACAATAGCTCAGTGAATAGGCCCTATATTATTATCACCATTTTATAGATGAGAACTACCCTGGTGGCATAGTGAGTAAGTGCTACGGCTGCTAACCAAAAGGTCGGCAGTTCGAATCTGCCAGGCGCTCCTTGGAAACTCTATGGGGCAGTTCTACTCTGTCCTATAGGGTCACTATGAGTCAGAATCGACTCGACAGCAATGGGTTTGATTTTGTTTTGGTTTACCCATCTGTTACCGTTAGTTGTACTGTGGTGGCTTAAATGTTGCTATGATGCCTGAAGCTATGCCACTGGCATTTCAAACACCAGGAGGGTCACCCATGATGGACAGGTTTCATCAGAGCTTCCAGACTAGGACAGACTAGGAGAAGGGCCTGGCAATCTAATTTCAAAATTAGTATTGGAAAATGAACCCCCTAGGTTGAAAGGCACCCAAAATACATGGTGGCTGCAACAATGGGATCAAGCCTACTAATGATTCTGGAGATACTGCAGGACCAGACAACATTTTGCTTTGTTTTACATGGGATGGCCATGAATTGGAACCAACTCCATAGCAACTAACAGTGAGTGCAACATAGATGAGGAAACTGAGATACAGAGATGTTGAGTAACTCACCTGTGGTGAAAGGGCTAATAAGTAGAAGATTCAGAACGTGACCCAGGCTGATCAGTTCCAGAGCTTCTGCCCTACTGTACTGCTTCTCCACAATGAACCCATATGCCAGGTCCATATGAACCCCAGTTACCCCTAGGTTAGCATTCCCACTCAGACTTCCTGCTCATCAGCTCTCTGATGAACAGCCACTCCAGAGCCAAGCCAGGTGTAGATGGATAAGCCAGTTAAACCTTTCCCAGCTTATTTCTTTATCAAACTTTCCTGGTACTACTAAAACAATTGGCATTGGGCTCTAGCTTTTCACCCTTTGGAAAATATATTTCCCAGATCACATGCCAACACATATACCATCTCAGCCCAAGCTGGGATGACAATTGAGTTTTACTTTTTCTTGGGAAAAGTGAATTTCACTCATCTAGTTGATCTCCATGGGTTGCCTTTTGGTTTTGTTTTTATTTTGACTTTTTTAAAGAAGAACATATAAATTGAGAAGTTTTCTAAAAAAAAAAATCAATTATTTACACTGTATTTCTGGAGACACTTTTCCCAGCTGCTGCTAAAAGGCAAGAAGACATTTTACCAAATGTTTTACCTGTGGCAACTCCCTTCTGTTACCTTTGAAGAAGCAAATTGAAATTTACCATGAGCAATGGGAAGTATATTCTTTGAACCACAGCTTCCTTTCTGGTTTCCTTAAGGGGTGATTGTACCAAAGACTCTCATTATTCATTTTGCCCCTGTGGACCTGAAGTAACTTGCCCAGTTGGTAAATTTGGGAAGAATAAAAAAGAAAAGAAAAAAAAAGAATAGCTGGGCTAAATTCTGTTCCTTTTTTATGCTGTCTTTAACAGCCTTTAGAGCTAAGAGAGGGAACTAACTTCAGATTTGTGTCTGGTTCACAGCTCAAAAGACACTCTCCCCACAGGACTTCATACTGACTTTAGACTTATAAATTCTTTATGAGGAAGAAACCCTTGGGAGGAAGGTCTCTTACCCTTTGCCATTGAGTTGATTATGACTCATGGTAGCCCCATGTGTTACAGAGTAAAACCTCATGAACTCCATAGGGCTTTCTTGGCTGTAATCTTTATGGAAGCAGATTGCCAGGCCTTTCTTCCGTGGCACTGCTGGGTGGGTACCACCTACCTTAAGGTCAGCAACTGACTGCAAACTCAGGGGCCCTTTGAAGGATTTTTAGGCCTAAGCAATTCCATGACAGGAATTAGGGGCAGAGACCACACTGGGATATGAACAAAATGTCTGCTCATAAGATTTTGTGGAGGCAAAAATATTGGATGGAGCTCATTGCCCATAAATGTATCCTTGTAGTGCCAATAACGCAGGGTTCAAAGGAGGAAATGAAAACTAAGAGGTTCTAAATATACTTGTTTTACAAGCAAAGTACCCAATACCAGTGACCGAAGCTGCCATCATTCAAATTTCTACATGTTCTTAGAAGGTAGGAAGATTGCAAGAGACATTCTCTGAGAAAAATCCAGTAAGCAGACAAAGGCTGTTACGGACTGAATTGTGTTGGCCAAAAATAAGTGTTGTAAATCCTAGCCTCTAGGCCTGTAGATATAATCTCATTTGGGAACATGTTATCTTTATTATGTTAATAACAAGATTAGTGTAGGGTATGTTTCAAGTCAATTTCTTTTGAGGTATAAAAGAGATTAAATAAGCAATTAGAAGAATCAGAGATGGGGGAAGACACATGCCAAGCCACATGAAGATCACCAAGAAGCCAAGGAATAAAGACCTTCCCCCCAGAGCCAACAGAGAGAGAAAGACATCTCCTAGAGCTGGTGCCCTGAATTCTGACTTCTAGCCTCCTAAACTGTGAGAAAGATACCCCGGTGGCATAGTGGTTAAGAGCTATGGCTGCTAACCAACAAACAGCTTGGCAGTTTGAATCTACCAGGCACTCCTTGGAAACTCTATGGGGCAGTTCTACTCTGTGATAAATTTTTGTTTGTTAAAGCTATCCACTTGGGGTATTTCTGTTATAGCTGCACTAGATAACTAAGACACATGGTAAATACCAGAGAGCCAAAATTAAGCTCTTGTGGAAACATTTCTGCCAACCGTATTTACATTCATGGATTGAAACTTAAGATCAACTGGCATCTATTAATTGACATCCTGGTGAGACTAAAACTTCTCCTCTTGGTTACAATTAAATTTCTGCTACCATCTCTGACAGCATTAATTCAGTACTAATTCAGGTAAGACAGAAGTCCTGCTGAATGTTGGGGTTTCTTTTCTATCTAACTTCTGAACTATTTGAGAAAATAAAACAGATGAAGAACTAAAATACTGGTAGAGACTAAGTTGAAATGTCTAGACAGGCGTGAAGCTACATGGACTTAAAACTAATGAATTCCGGAATCTATTTTTTTATCTACCTGGTCAGACCAGTGCTGGAGTCAGCAGGCCTTCCCTCTCTCTACCTCTGCAGGAGCTACACAGAAGCCAAGGCAAAATATGCTTCTTGTGGGAAGTTTCCCTCAAAAGGAAGACAGGAGAACTAGGATGAGTATGTCCAGTTATTATTCTTCCCAAATGTAAAGATAGAGAGGCCAAAAACATTCTTAGAGAAAGTCCCTCTTCATGGAAAAATTGCCCTCCACATGGAAACCAAGAGTGGGAAAATGGTGCTTCCATCTAACAGAGTCCAAGGAAAAAATCCCGTTTATTTTCTTTTTTCCCCACTTCAGATCAGCCTGCAAAGCATTTTACTATAACTTATGCCAAGGAGCACTGTGCTTACATTTTAGCATTTCGTACTTTTGCAATATCTGTGATTGCTCAGTGCAGTGGCTTAGAATGGCATTAGTCCATTACAGATTTGCACCAGTAATGAAAGGACCTGCAGTAAGATGAGGTCTTGCCCTTGTAGTTTATGGCTGACCGGAAATAATATGGACACCATTTTCTATTGTTAACATTTCAGCGTAGACCATTATTGCTTGTCACATCAGAAAAGGTGAAAAATGCTTTCTCTTACTATTTGGTTAAGTAAGCTTTTTTTTTTTTTTTTTTTAATATCCCTTGGACCTGGGGATTTGAGCAGGGAATCAAGCACATCACTTTTGACCTTTGCCACCTGGGAAGGGAATTTCCAAATCATCTGATTCCCCCTCATGCTTATCTTTATCTTCCAGGATGTTTTATGTATCTATTCCTCTCCCAACAACCACACATTATTCTAGTTTCTCAATCCCACATGATCTCTTCTACAGCAAGTACAATCTAAAGATCCTCGGAAGCCTATATTTTATCTATATTCCACTTTACGTGCCTTGTTCCCATTATAATTAAAAAAAAATAATTAGAGCTTCTCAAAAGCAGGGGTTGTAGCATCTCAGCTGGTGGCAAACACCTTGACATAGATGAGGTCCTTAACCAGACGTATTATTCATGGTCTCATATTGTAGAGAGCAGAGGTGGTACGTTTTACCTAGATTTATTCTATTTGTGATTTTTTTTTTTTTTACTGTGCTTTCATTGGTGAGTTGATAAGAAAAAATAAGTAATTAACTTTAAAAATAATTCAATTGACACAGGGCTTAAACTCAGAAAAGTGTGTCTGCAGAGCTGTAAAACAATGACCCATTGTTTTCTACTTCTGAGTGACAGACGTGACAGATATGACTAGTAATTGATGTTCCATCTGGACACTTCAACCGTCACATGTGATACTCGCCACAGAATTGGCTGAGCTGATTTGCCAACATTGAAAAGGTAAGCCAATTTGATGGCTGAACTGTTAGTCCTAACTTAGTTTTTCTCAGGTGTACCACATCACCAGGGCTTGGTGAGGATTAACACATGAAAGTTTGAACTTCAGAAAGCATGCCAATTTTTCTCGAGTTATCTAAGAGTTTTTAAGGATTTCTTTTCTAAAAACGTTGTAAGACAGCAGTTCTCAATAAATGTTTATCTTTAATTTTGATCTGAAACTAAGTTTTAGAAATTCCAGTCTACACGGATTTTGTTTTTACAAAACTCATCAAAAAGGCTTACAGAAGACAGTCTCTGATTAAAAAAAAAAAAAGATGATGAAATCACTAGTTCGACTCCAAGAAAGTCTGTAATATTTTATCTATTATGGCCCTGTTTACTGACAAATCTCCAGTTGGTTGAAATCCAATTTAAATATGCATAAATTTCTACACTTTCCAAAAGGAAGGAAAGAAGGAAGGGAAAGAGGGAGGGAGGAAGAGAGAAAGAAAGAAAGAAAAAGACAGAAGACAGAGAGAAGGAAGGAAGGAAAGGAGGGAGAGAGAGAGAAAGAAAGAGAAGGGGCAGGAAGAAAATGTGTTAAATAAAGAAGCTGCTCTGACTTTTGTTAAAAACGTGCCAAACAGTCAAATTATTAACACTAAAAAAAAAAAGAGATTAGAGAAAGACATCGTTATGGATTGGATTGTGTCCCCCTAACCCAACAGTCAAATTATTAACATAAAAAAAGGATTAGAGAAAAACATTGTTATGGATTGCATTGTGTCCCCCCAAAAAGATATGTTGAAGTCGTAATTCCTGTACCAGTGAATGTGACCTTGATTAGAAATAGTGTCTTTGGAGATGTTATCGGTTAACATGAGGCCATACTGGAGTAGAGCAGATCCCAGGAAAAAGGTTCTGTGAAGACAGAGGCAGAGATTGAAGTGATCTACAAGCCAAGGAATGCCAAGGATTGCTGGCTATTGCTAGAAGCTAGAAGAAAAGCATGGAACAGATTCTCCCTCAGAGCTCTCAGAAGGGATTAACATAGCTAATACTCTGATTTTTGACTCCTAGTCTCCAGAACTGTGAAACAATACATTCCTGCTCTTATAAACCAGCCAGTGTATGGTACTCTGTTACAGCAGCTCTGGGATATTAATGCAGTCACTGAGATGGAGTTCTTTGATAAAGACCTAGAAGTTATCTCTCACTCTGGACAGCAACATCAACCACCTCAGTGCAGTCCTCTCCGTTTCACCACGCTGTCTCCTGAATGCTAACTTCTGCCAAGGCCACAGGGCTTGTCCCCTGATCATCCCTGTGGCACCTTTGGAAAGAAATGCACCCTGCAGATGGGAACAAATACAAGTCATGCCTTCCAGACTTCACATGGCCCTCTCGGCTGCTCTCCCATGCTTTTAACTCTCTTTTGTTGGCCCCTAACATGCTTCACAATTCCTTCATACTAAGCCTGGAGGTCAGACCGGAGAGGAAGGACACAGTGTTCAATCAGAACCCAGGGTTTGTCTCCTTTCCCCAGACTGAGTTCTTGGTAAGGATCCTGCTGTCAGTACTTTAGCTGATGAGCCAGTCTGGTGCAATGCAAACAGCTCAGCCTTTAGAACAGGCCTGAGTTCAAAGCTTAGTTCTTGATTTTATAAGCTATATGGCCCACACCATAGTCAGAGTTTTCTTACCAAGATAGGAGATGCCTGCCTTCCTTGGAATTCTTAAGTGGCTCACTACTGCTTTCACATAAAGGCCGAACCTGGTAACCTGGCTTGCAAGGCTCTGCATGTCCTGGGCCTCTGCTCCTTCTTTGGCTTCTCCCCACACCACTCTCCCCACTCACACTCTAAACTCCAGCCCTCTTGATGCTATCCCTGTATTTTGAACTCTTTTATCTTGGCTCTAGAGCAGGATTCAATGTACTTTTCCTGTAAAGGGTGAGCTCGTAAATTTTTTTTGGGCTTTGCAGGCCAAATGGTCTCTGTCACAACTACTCATCTCTGCAATTAGTGTGTCAATGCAGCCATTAAACAAAGCCAAATAAGTTACTGTCAATTCTGAGTCATGGCAACCCCATGTGTGTCAGACTAGAACCGTGTTCCATAGGGTTTTCAATGGCTGATGCTTCAGAATTAGGTCACCAAATGCCTCTGGGTAGACTCGAATCTTCAATTTTTCTGTTAGCAGATCAGCATTTGATCATTTGTGCTATCCAGGGACTCCAAAGCAGCCATAAACAATGGGTAACTGAATGGGTATAGCTGTATGCCAATAAAACTAGCAGATGGAAGAGTCAGGGGCAGTTGGGGGGCGGGAATGTGAATTCTGCCTGTGGGCAATGGTTTGCCAACCACTGCACCACACCTTCATCCATGCTGTTCTCTCTGCCTGGAACACTTTCTACTTGCCCTTCACATGGCAAACCTTTTTTTTTTTTTTTTCACTCTCTTAGCTTAGGTGACAGTCTTTCCATTAATCTTCCCTTATGCTCAAATCTAGGTCATGTGTCCTTTCCCCCACCCTCCACCTGCCATGAGCTTCCAACGTACCTGCACTTTCATCATCCTAGCCTCACTATTATATGTTGTAATTGCCTACTTATGTATTTATATCCCCCTCTTGACTGTAAGTTCCACAGGGCAGGGACCATGTTTGCCTTGTTTACCACTTTACACACAGTACTTGTACCTAGTAAGTATTCAATAAATAGTAGGTCTTTATTGTTATTAATACTATAGCATGATTGTGTTCAATAACTCATTATGGGCTGACCTGAGAGCCTAGTCACTCTTCTATGAGAAAAATCAAACTGAAAGTTTACAAAGAAACAATTTTCCCAAATCAAGGCCGCCCCAAGGTTTGGAAGAAAATGATTTTAACAAGTAGTCTGATATAATCGCTTGATCCCAAAGTTAGTGTTTTGCAGCTGTCGTATACATTGGAATCAGTAATTACTGGTCCCTAGACATCACTCCCTAATTGATCAAGTGGCAGCCTCAGAATGGGAATCTTTAAAGTCTTCCCATGGCCATCTCCTAGGGTTTCCACAACAGACTACTTTTACAAAATGAGTGGCTTAAAACAGCAGAAATTTATTCTCTCACAGGTCTAGAGCCCAGAAGTCTGAAATCAAGGTTTCAGTAGGTGTCACTCCTTCTAGAGGCTCTAGGGGAGAATCCTTCCTTGCTTCCTCCAGTTTCTGGTGGCTATTGGCATTCCTTAGCTTGTGGTCACATCATTCCGATCTCTGCATCCATCTTCACATCGTTTTCTCTTCTGTGTGTCTCTTATAAGGGCATTTGGCATTTAATTTGATGTAAACAGTTAAGTGCTGGGCTACTAACTTAAAGGTGGGCAATTCATACCCACCCAGAGACACCTGGAAGAAAGGCCTGGCAAAATCTGCTTCTGAAAGGTCACAGCCATGAAAACTGTACGGAGCGCAGTTCTACTCTAAAACACATGGTGTCACCATGAGTTGGAATCAATTTGACGGCAACTGGTTTGGCTTTGGTTTTTGTCATTTTGGTTTAAGGCTCACTTGGATAGTCAGGATGATTTTATCTCAAGATTCTTAGTGCAATTACATCTGCAATGACTCTTTTTCCAAATATGGTAAAATTCACAGGGTCTGGAAATCACAGCGTGGACATATCTCTTTGGGGACCAGTATTCAACCCTCTACACCGGGCAATTCTGATTTACAGTCACTACTATAAGTGATATCCACACATCTGTGGGTTAGCCTGACACAGCTACGTCCAGGCTTGTGCAGGGAATATGTTTACCACTTCTTTTGCCAGGTAAGAATGATCATATTGGAGCACTCCTGCCTCACTGAGTGGAACTAATGGTTAGGGATGGATAAGGGCAGAAACTGGCCAGGCAAGAGAGAATAAGTAGATACAAAGCATGAGTTTGGTACTTATTTGCATCTGTTCTCTGCCCTTAACTATTCTTTTTTTTTCAGAATGGTTTTTCTCTATAGGAGAATCTGTACTAGCCAGACTTTTCTATCCTTTTTATCTTTCTCCTGGCTTGATTGAAGCATTCTGGCTTAGACTGAGTATCCATAGTCCTTATCATCAAGTATTGTTTCAAAGACAACAATGACCTTCATTTGGGTCAGACTACTAGCAAATAAGCATGGAAATGTTTTTAGTACATAATTGGGGTATTTGAGACGTTAGTAATCATGATAAAAGAAAGCATTCTCTCCCGTCAGACTGGGTTGAGTGAGGAAAGCAAGATGTGTCCCTCTATTTCAGTGAAACCAGAGTTGCCCCAAAATGAGTTTGAATTCTTTAAAAGCTTACAAGGGAAATGAAACGTGTAGTTCTCATGAAATTAGGCTCCGTCCAGCCTTACTGTTTGCTGTTTAGTTTTCCAGAGTCATTTACTTTAGCTCTTATCAGAAATAAGTTTGCAAATCTAACAGTGATAATTATGTTCTGGGAGGAGGTCTTGACGTTGGTGATAGAATGCTTGGTTACCTTTTGATTTTTCTTCTTTGCCATTTCATGGGACATGCATATCATTAGAAGGTTCAATAATTGCAGTACAAAGAGTACTTTGATGGAAGTCCTTCAGCAACCTCATTGAAGGGAAATGTCTGTTGTTATTAGGTGCTGCCGACCCTGTGTACAACGGAACAAAACACTGCCAGGTCCTGTGCCATCCTCACAATTGTCCATATGCTTGAGCCCATTGTTGCAGCCACTGTCAGTCCATCTTGTTAAGGGTCTTCCTCTTTTTCACCGACCCTCTATTTTACCTAGCATGATGTCCTTCTGCAGGAACTGGTCCCTCCTGATCACATGTCCAAAGTAAGTGAGACAAAGTTTTTCCATCCTTGATTCTAAGGAGCATTATGGCTGTACTTTGTCCAAGACACATTTGTTCATTCTTCTGGCAGTCCATGGTATACTTAATATTCCATAATTCAAAGGCATCAATTCTTCTTCCACCTTCCTTATTCATTGTCCAAATTTCACATACATATGAGGTGATTGAAAATACCATGGCTTGAGTCAAGTGCACCTTAGTCCTCAAAGTAACATATTTGCTTTTTAACGCTTTAAAGAGGCTTTTTTTTGCAGCAGATTTGCCCACTGCAATAAGCTATTTGATTTCGTGACTGCTGCTGTCATGGGTGTTGATTGTGGATCCAAGCAAAATGAAATCCTTGACAACTTCAATATTTTCTCCACTTATCATAATGTTGATTGTTGGTCCAGTTGAGAGGATTTTTGTTTTCTTTATGTTAAGGTATAATCCATACTGAAGGCTGTGGTCTTTGATGTTTATCAGTAAGTGCTTCCAGTCCTCTTCACTTTCAGCAAGCGAGGTTGTATCATCTGCATATCACAGGTTGTTAATTAGTCTTCCTCCAATCCTGATGCTGAGTTCTTCTTCATTTAGTCCAGTCTCTCGAATTATTTGCTTAGTATACAGACTGAGTAAGTGTAGAGAAAAAAAATACGATCCTGATGCACACCTTTCCTAATTTTAAGCCATGCAGTATCCTCTTGCTCTGTTTGAACAATTGCTTCTTGGTCTATGTACAGGTTTCTCATTAACACAATTAAGTGTTCTGGAATTCCCTTTCTTCACAATGATATCCATAATTTGTTATGATCCATACCGTCAAAGGCCTTTGGGTAGTCAATAAAACGTGAGTAAATATCTTTCCAGTATTCTCTACTTTCAGTCAAGGTTCATCTGACATTGGCAAAGATATTTCTTGTCCCAAGTCCTCTTCTGAATCCAGCTTGAATTTCTGGCAGTTCTCTGTCGATGTACTGCTGCAACTGTTTTTGAATTATCTTTGGCATAATTTTACTTGCATGTGATATTAATGATATTGTTTGATAATTTTCAAATTCCATCGGATGACTTTTCTTTGGAGTAAGAATGTATATGGATCTGTTCCAGTCAGTTGGCCGGGTCTTCCAAATTTCTGGGCATAGACGAGTGAGCTCTTCCAACATTGCTTCAGTTTGTTGAAACATCTCATTTGATATTCTGTCAGTTCCTGGAGCTTTGTTTTTCAACAGTGCCTTCAGTGCAGCTTGGACCTCTTCCTTCAGTACCGCTGGTTCTTGATCATATGCTACCTCCTGAAATGCTTGAATGTCGACCAATTCTTTTTGATGCAGTGACTCTGTATAATTTCCATCTTCTTTTGATGTTTTCTGTGTCATTCAAAGTTTCAGGCATAGAATTTTTCCTCTTTCCACTCAAGGCTTGAATTTTTTCTTCAGTTCTTTCAGCTTGAAAAATTCCTAGTAACCTCCTTGAAGGGAAATGCCTAGTCCTAATTTATAATAACATAATTATATGATTTTGAAAGAAAACAGCATGATTGTGGATTTTGTTTTGGCTGAAAAACATAGACACTGCATTTTTTAAAATAGAGGCAGGGGAGTCTTTCAGAGGCCATTTAGGTAAATAGTAAGGAGAAGATACTCATTAATGCATACTGCCTTCTGGGATGTGGGCTAATACCTCTTGCCTGCTGGCACCAACTGTCCTTTGCTGTTTTGTTAAGGGGAAAAAAAAATTCTGTCCATTTTAACTTTATTGTCTCGTTATTATTCTAATCCCCCCAAATAGAAAGGTTAAGGGCCTTTCTGCTGAGCCAAGATTTGTGCTATTTGGAGAAAAAAGTCCCATTTTTCCCTCCCAATTTTGATGAGCTGATGGGCAATTTGGTAGACTAATTCAGGTAACTTTTCAGGTGTTCTTAGTGAAACAAGCATTGCAAAAGCAACGTGAAAAATGCTCACACTTATTGGAAATGCAAATGTGGCATTTGTTCAGCTTAATGTGAATAGCCTTGCCCAGGCAACAACAGAAGAGACAATTAGAATGCAGTCACGGTTCCAAAAATTCACCCTTTCTTCCAACTAATATGTCATTCTTAAAAGAAAGAAAGAAACAGGGGAAATATATGTGGTTTTGCTTCGGTTACCAGCACAAAAATGCCATTTTGGTATGGGCTTTATTTATTTTTTTTATTTTAGCTAAAAAAAAAAAAAAAAAACTGTTATTTTGAAAGTATTGTCAGAACAAAGTAGCAATAAAGGAATTTTATGCCTCCCTTGCCTTTATTATGGCTGGGTTTTAAGAGCTATGGAACGAAGGTCAACCAATGTTAGGAGTGGCAGTGGGCGTTATTCTCCACTGAGGACTACAGCAGAAGAGCCAAGTTTATCGCCCATCATTTTTCAATGATTTTATGCCATCACTTGAGAGATGAATAAAACAACTCCATAGCAGGCAAGCATGTAAATAAACTAAGCATTAAGAACCAGTGAGTTGTAATCATCTTTCTTTGAGAATGTACTAAATAGTTGCAATCAGTGAAATGATTGAAGAATTGCATTAAATTGCAGTTCCAGTTACTGTAGCCTACCAGCTAAAAGAGGACTCGGGGTGTAATGGGGTGTCTGAGGGTAGAGAAAACTGCTATTGTCCTCTGGGCAGGTTTTAACTGCAAACCACACAGGGCAAATAATATATGGGTCATTTTTACCTTCCTAAGTGAAAATATTTGTTATTGGTGAACAAACACCAGTGAATGAAAATTTTAACAATATATTATCATTTCTTCATCTAAGCGTTCAAGTCTTCTAGGCCTGGGAGCTATGACAGAAATAAAACCAGCTGCCCCTTTGTATCATCATGCCTTTTTCCACAATGTTCAAAAGATGATCCTTGAAAAAATGAAGATTGATTGGGAATAAGAGTCAGACTTGATAAAGAAATATGTTCCCCCCCTCCTTTCTTTTAGAACGAAAGGGGGAAGTGGACACAGGAAAGCATTTTCTTCACTTTCCCTGAATTCATGATTGGGATCCAAGGGTATATGTTTTCCAGCATCTTCTCCAAAAGAGAAGAAATTTACCCTCCCAACTTTTTTGACTTACAATTGAATGGGGATATATTTTGCCTCCCTGGGTGTGTGCCTTAGTCTGGAGCTGTCTTTAATCCCTCATATTTCATTCTGATGCACATGAGGCAGTTTATTTTGGGAGAAATCTCAATGAATAGGAAAGACCACGGGCTTCAGTAGTCACCAGACCCTGGTTCATAACCTGGTCCTGCCACTTATAAGCTGTTTCTTTACCTCTCTGAGCAATTTTTTTTTTTCCTCACAGATAAAATGGATATGTCATACTCACTTCATATAAACCTCCTGTTACAACGCCTAGTATATACCCAGTGCCGTCAAGTCAATTCTTAGCCAATTCCTACTCATAGTGACCCTAGTATATAGTATATACCAGTTGCCATATAGTATATAGTATATCATATACATAGTATATAGTATACAGTATTTGCACAATTAATGGATTCTAAAGCTTATAATTCAGAAAACTATTTAATTAATATGCTGTTCTTGACACACAGTGCAGACTGACATACCTAAACCAAACCCATTGTCATTGAGTCAATTCTGACTCACAGTAACCCTAAAGGACAAGTAGAATTGCCCTGTAGGGTTTCCAAGGAACAGCTGGTAGATTCGAACTGCTGACTTTTTGGTTAGCAGCCTAGCTCTTAACCACTGCACTACCAGGGCTCCAGACTGACATACAGCTAATGTTTCTTGAGCTCTTACTATGTGCCAGGTATTCTGGTAGATGCTTTCATACATGCCATCTCATTTATTTTTTACAACAACACTCGAGGTATTTCACTGAATTCCCATTTTGCAGTGGGAAAAAATGAAGCTCAGGGACTTGCTTACCTGCTCAGAGGCTACACAAGTGCTCACTGGCAAGGATAGGCTTTGGATTCAACTCTTCAAATTCCAGGCTAGAGCTCCTCTCCCTCAAATATGTCCTCAATCACATGCACCAGAAAAGATAAGAGATCTCAGTTTAAAACTAGAAATATGAAGCCCTTACCTATGACTCCGCTATGTTATTTATTGGATAATTCATTATGTTACTCAGAATTCTTTACACACAAGTAAGAAAAACCCCAATTGTTCCGGCTTATGCAAAAAGGAGAATTCATAGAGTCGCTATGAGTCTGAACTGACTCAACTGCAATGGGTTGTTGTTGTATTGACTGAAATGATGGAAAAGTTCAGAAAAAACTGATTTTAGGCAGAAGTGGAGAAGACGTTAATTTAGGTAGAGAAAGATTCAGAGAATCAAACAAGTTCAACTGTTGTTAGTTATGATTCTTCCCTCTCTTACTGCTGGCTCCATGCTCAGGCAGAGTCTTCCCTGTCCCAAATTGATGACAATATGACAGCCAGAATTTCCAGACTTACAGCTTCACAGTGAAAATAAGGATGATTTTTTTTTTTTTCCAACAGAAAAAGCTTCAAAACTTGAGTTTCATTCAGCAATTTGGGTCATATCCCCACCTCTGAACCAATCATTCCAACCTGGAGCATGGATAACTAGCCAGAGTTGGGTCACATACATACCACTGGAATTATGGGTAGAGTCAGTCAACCCACAGAGATAAACAGAAGTAAGGGGGATGACTCCCAAGGAAATTGTCTGGAATGCATGCTGAGCGAACCAAGCGATAGTTGTTCTTCTGGAAAGAAACTGAGAAGCAAGTATTTCATCTATAAGCTATGTGACCTTGAACAGACCAAGTATCTCTTTATACCTTAAAAATTAGGGGTCTGGAGCCATGCAGACTAGACAAATTCTAGCTTTAACAGTTTCGAGCTGTGTAATCTTGAGCAGGATATGTTATCTTTGTATACATCTGTTTCTTTATCTATCAAATGAGTCAACACATAAAGTTTGGGGGAAGACTAAGTGGGTTAATTCATGCATAGTGCTGGAAAAGTGTTTGGCATATAGTAAGCTCTCATTAAATATTAGCTACTAACATTTTTAAAATTATTATGCCTCCTAATTTTTTAAAACATTATTATATCCCAATTTCCTCAAGTTTAAAGCAGAACTTTATCTTCCTTGACCAACACACCAAATAAAAATGAAAACATATAAACGACAGCGCTTTGAAAAAAATGTAAGGCATTTTACCACTGTGTAGTGGTTCTGGCCTTGTTACTGTACTTACTACTTAAATCAGATACCCTTCTCTTAGGGCACCTTCTTCAGGTAAAATTTTTCTGGCTGCTTTGAAGTGATAATGTTGGAGTTGTTCTGTGCTCCCGTTTTCCACTGAGTTCCAGCACAACTTCACCAATGAATGTTTAGCTTTTACTCTGGGTGAAGAAAGAAGAGTCACTGAAGGTTTTTAGACAAACCCTCTAGTGGCTTCCTATCTTACTCAGAACAAGATGTCCTCACTACAGCCTAATAAGCCTATGTAATCTACCCTCCTAACTTCTTTCTTTCTTACTTCCCCTCTTTTCTCATGGGCTTCTTCCGTATTGCTTTTCTTGCTCTACCTAGAATAGGAACATGCCAGGTGTATTACTGCCTCAGGGCCTATACATATAGTTTCAACTCTTCCTGACCCATCTCCTCACTTCAGTCAGTTATCTGGGCATATGTCACTTCACTTGCAAAGACGTTTCTAATCCTTCTGACATAAAACACACCCTATCTGACATTCTCAATCCACCTTGCCCTACTTTCATTTTTTATAGCACTCATCTTCACTTAACATTTTATGTAATTATGTATTCATTCATTTACCACTTGTTCTCCCTAACTATAATGAAATCTCCTTAAGGAGTGATTATTTTTTGTGGTTCATGGATCCATCATGGTTCATGGATGTTCATGTTCAGAGCCTAGAAGAGCATGGCCATAGTACTAGACATTGAATATATACTTGCTAAAGGAATGCATAAATAGGACTATAAAAGTGCTTCGTACAAAGCTTAGAACATATCAGCATTCAGTAAAATTGGTTTAAAAATATATTACCAGCTAACCCCTCAGTGAAATGCAGTTTGTAGCTATTGAAAGTTATTGGAGATACAAGCCAGCAATTGTACTCCTAGGTGCCACCTAACTGATTTGACAACTTATATTCACACAAAAACCTGCATGTGAATGTTTATGGGAACTTTATTCATAATCATCAAAAGTGGAAGCAATTAGTTATCCTTCAGTAAATAGGTGAGTGGATAAACAAACTGACACATCTGTACAATGGAATATCATTCAGCAATAAAAAGAGATGAGCTATCAAGCCACGAAAAGACATGATGAATCTTAAATGCCTACTGCTAAGTGAAAGAAGCCAGTAGAAATGTATACAGTGTATGATTTCAATTATATGACAGTCTGGAAAAGACAGAAGTATAGCAATAGTAAAAAAAAAAAAAATCAATGGTTGTGAGGGATCCAGTGGAAGGAAAGGAAGAGGGTTAAAAAGGTGAAGCACAGAGAATTTGGGGGGTGGTGAAACTATTCTGTATGATACTATAATTGTGGATACCTGACACTATGCGTTTATCAAAACCCATTGAATTTTACAGCACAAAGAGTGAACCTTAATATATGCACATTTTTAAAAGAAAATCACTCAGGCGGTCTGGGGAATTACAGAATGGAAAGCAGAATGTGACAAAACAATCTAACTGCATTGCAAAGGTATGAAACAACTTCATAGAAGGGAGTGGAGGGTAAGTTGCTGACCTAATCAATTCTGGAAATAAGCAGAGTCTGTAAAACTAAAGGTAAAAGAAACTGCTCAAAAGTACTGTACTCTAGCTGATAGAGTTGTATTACATAAGGGTTGTTGTTGTTAAGTGCCCTCCAGTTAGTTCCAACTCATAGTGACTCTATGTACAACTGAAGGAAACATTGCCTGGTCCTATATCATCCTCACAAACATTGCTAGGTTTGAGCCCATTGTTAAAGCCACTGTATCAGGTCATCTTGTAGAGGGTCTTCCTCTTTTTTGCTGACCCTCTACTTTACCAAGCATGTTGTTCTTCTCCCGGGACTGGTCCCTCCTGATACCATGTTCAAAATATGTGAGATGAAGTCTCCCATCCCCACTTCTAAAGAGCATGTTAGCTGTGGTTCTTCCAAGATAGATTTGTTTGTTCTTCTGGCAGTCCATGGTATATTCAATATTTTTCGCCAACACCATAATTCAAAGGCATCAATTCTTCTTTGGTCTTCCTTACTTATTGTCCAGCTTTCACATGCATATGAGGTGATTGAAAATACCATGGCTTGGGTCAGGAGCACCTTAGTCCTCAAAGTGACATCTATCCCTTTCAACACTTTAAAGAGGCCTTTTTGCCCAATTCGCGATGACATTTGATTTCTTAACTGCTGCTTCCATGGACGTTGATTGGAGATACAAGTAAAACAAAGTACTTGACAACTTCAATCTTTTCTCAGTTTATCATGATGTTGCTTATTGGTCCAGTTGTGAGAGTTTTTGTTTTCTTTATGTTGAGACGTAATCTATACTTCAGGTTCTCTTCCTTTCCAGTCCTCTTGTACCCACAAGGGTAAAGTTAACAATTTTGATATGCTAGACATGTGTACAGGAATTGAACAATTCAGTAAATGGGTGGTGGGAGCCAGGTTTCTCACAGTTGGAGTGGGAGTTTACATATACTCAAGAAGAGGATGTTCCTCTTCTTGGAATGGTCCATGTGGTGATTGGTTAGAGTAGGAAACACCAGTATGAACTCATGTTTAGCTTAATAAAGCTACATGTGGTTACATATGGAAATACATGTAGATATGCGTGTATCTACAAGTGTATGCACACATATATATTTCCTTGCTCTGGCAGCTGAGAGGCCCTCCAAGCAGCAACATCCCAGTAAAAATGAGCATCTACCTAGTGCCCAGATATTGATTTCTAACATCATTTTCCAATACAAGAAACAAGCACTTCTTGGAGAAATGGCTGAAATGGCTGATTTTAGGACTGTGCAGGAAGTATACAAGATGAACCTGGAGCATCCTGTAGTGTAGAGAAGTGCTAAACACACACACACGTGCACACACAGAACATACAATGATGGGGTAGGTCAAAGGAACACAGGAGCAAACCAAAAGAGCTCCTAATGGCCAAAGTTGGGACAACTTGAGCAACAAAATGAATGAAGCAGTATTGGATTATAACTCAAAATATGAAATAAATATCCATTATATAAGTGATTAAATTCCAAATAATTTATGTAGATATTCTGCCCTCAGGGATGTGAAGTATAACACCCTCTTCCTTAATTCTGGCTATGCACAGTGCAGAAACCTGACAAATGCTAGGTCAGCTAGGTGATTTAGTCCAACACCAGCAGTGATGTCATGTTTATACTAATATACCCTAACATGATATGATGAAAATAACACTTCATCTCTGTGATCTTCCTTGCCATAATCCATAGACCCTGTCTAATCCTGAGGAACACATTAGACAAATCCCAATAGAGGTACATTCTACAAAATACTTGACCAGCACTCCTCAAAATGTCGAGGTCATTGAACATAAGGAAAGCCTGAGAAACTGTCACATCCAAGAGAAGCTTAAGAAGACATCGTGGCTAAAGGCAATGAGATATCTTGGATGGCATCCTGGAACACCAAAAGAACATTGGGTAAAACTAAGAAATTCTGAATAAAATATGAACTTTAGTTAATAATAGTGTATCAATATTGTTTTATTAATTGTGACAAATGTACTAATGTAAGATAATAATAATGGGAGAAACTGGGTTTGGGGATATATGGCAACTCTATGTACTATCTTCACATGTTTTTGTAAATCTAAAACTGTTCTAAAAAATAAAGTTTACGTATATTAAAAATAAGCTACTTAAGAGAGATTCCCTAGGGAAAGAGCACATAGATAAGGGTTTGGTGAACAGAAGTAAGAACGGTGAAGAGTTGGTTACAGGGAGTCAGGGTATCAGAATTTAACTTGGATGAATAGTTTTCTCTTTTTTCGTTGATCCATCTATTCGACATATATTGAGTGTATGTCTGCCACACATCAGGCCTTGTACTAGAAGATGAGTATACATATGGTGAACGCAGAAATGGCATGGCTCCTGTCCTCAGCGAGCCAAATGAATAGGAAGGACAAATATTACTAAGATAGTCATATAAGTGTAAAATTCCAGTTGCAGTTAGTATTACAAAGGCAAGGTACCTGGTTCCATGAGAGCACATAAAGGGGCATCTGAGTCCATCAGAGAAGCTAAGAAATGCGTTCCTGACCCAATATTAAAATCTGACCCAATAGCAAAGTCACAGTGATAACTCATGAATCCCTGTGAGGGGGCAGGGAAATACCTGAGTCATTTACTGCACGAATCACTATTTGAGACGTTTCAGCTTCCTTTTTGTCTATTGCAAACAGATTGACTGTTGTGCAAACAACTTGCATTTTGTTTAGATTCTGATAACTGTCATTTTGTTATAGGCAACTGCTTCTTGTTTGAAGTAAGAAACTAGGTAAGGAAGAATTCAAAAGATTTTAACGCTACCTGACAGAATTGCTTCGGGATAACAAACAGCTATTCCCAATGTTGGGAGTGTGAGACATTAATTCCTCAGGGTTTTTTTTTTTTTTTCCCCCTGTGCTCCTCCACTAATGATTTTCCCCCATAGAAAAGAAATAATTGCTTGTATATTGAGAAATAAAAAGAAAGAATATCCCAAGGTTGCTTTCTTCATATTTTATATTAGTGTGACTAATGTCTATTCTAATCCTTGAGGCATTCTAAAGAAGAGCCAGCATATGAAGAAAAAAAGACTTTAACCCTTTTTCTTTGCTCATTATGTAAATTCTATTTTTTAGCCTTCTCTGTTTTTTCCCTCCAGCCTCATGCTTAGTTACCCCCTCCCCTTTCTCTGAATGAGTTATCTTTTCTTTTGTTTTTTGCTTTTTTTCCATCATAGATGGCATTATTCACATCTTTTTGGGTAGCGGGGGAATATATTAAGCCTGTTAATGTGTATACCTTTTTACCTATTTAGGATATGGGGAAGGACAAGGAAAATAAAATAGGTAAGCAGTGCCTTCTGAATAATGCCATGGAGCTTACGGTGATGACAAAGTCTTTTCTGAGCATTAAGTGGTAATCTGGCTGCTTTGTTAGAGGGAGTAGAGTGTTCAGCATTCTAATCTTTTATATGTAACAACAGCCCAAGTATATTAATTATAACTTGGGAAATCAACATGAGCTTCTAATGCCTAGGCACCATTTTCCTACAGGCAGGATGAAACAGTGTTAGCATAGAAATAAAATAATCCTCGTACTCACTGCTACCCTTTGCCCTCATTTCCATTCCTGGTTTTATGCAGGAGTAACAAAGCAGGTTAATGTCACAGAACTGGCTATGATTATTTTTAGTTTAAACAACAGTGTCTGGCCAAGATAAATGCATGCGTAAGATAGATTTCACCCCTGAGAGCAGTTCATCTTTTCTTCTGCGGGCCATTTTCCCTTTACTGCCCCTCAAATGGATTCTGAACATACAAATGACATTATCACATTAAATGAGGATGGGTAAACTTCAAAGCATTCAGAGTTAAGACGCACCTGGACTTTTAGACTCAGACTTGAAAGCAAGCTCACATTAACTGATCCATGAAGCCATGATGGGGACACCTAATGTCATTGTCAAATTCCCCTAAATAGTTTTTAAACGAGGCAAACTGAATGCAGGACTTCAGGGCTTCTGTGTGATCCTCCCTAAACTGATGCTGCAAAGAAAGAGAACAAAATGATTTCAAATTTTTCTAAGTTCATATAACATAAAACTGTATTTATAACAGTATCCACAGCCAACCTTATTCCTACTTGTGTCCATTAAGTTGTTAAACAAGAAAAATGTGTACAAGGCACAGTTATGGACAAATAGAAACTGTGCTATGTATGTTAGTTGTTGAAACATTTATTTAATAGCTGCAATGATGGACTCAAATATACCAATGATCATGAAAGTGGCACATTTGTTCTGTTATACATAAGGTCATCATGAGTTGGAGCTGACTCAATGGCAACTAACAGCAACATCAACTTATTTACTGGCTAATTTCTTCATTTAATTGTTCAGCATACATACAATGAGCTTCCTTATGTCCAGGCATTATGCAATTAGGTGAATCCATGTGAATGGTTCTAGACAGCAGCTACGAGCTGAGGTGATGTGTCATTTCTGGGCCAAAGATTATCATTGCTTGCGCAAGACTCTCCAGAACATTTTTCCCTTGCTGGGGTGACTTAGAAAGCAGCTCTTGGTGGTACAGTGGTTACACACTCAGTTGCTAACCGAGAGTCAGTAGTTCAAACTCACCAGCTGCTCTGCAGGGGAAAGCTGTGACAGCCTGCTTCTGTAAAGATTTACAGCCTTGGAAACCCCATGAAGCAGTTCCATTCTGGTCTACAGGGTCGCTCTGAGTCAGAACTGACTTGACCGCAGTGGGCTTGGTTTTCATTTGAGGGTGACTGAGAGAGCCACATGTTCCAGAGAGTTTGGTTACCATATGGGGAGACTGTCATATGGGCTCCTGAGTGTGGCCCTCAGCAACACACAATGAACATATAGTATGAGTGAAAAACCAACATTTTGTTGTATTAAGCCATGGGATTTTGTGGTTAATATGTTATTGGAACATAACCAAGCCTATCTTGACTAATAGATTAGGAACTGCTTAACTGGTAATCATGATAAAGATAAAAGTGGCCATTTATTAAGCTGATGACAAAAATCCTGTGAGAAAGCTTTTATCATTCATGCTTTGGAGATGAGGAAACTGAAACTCAGAGGGTTAACTAACTTACTCAAGCCCAGATAGTTTATAAGAGGCAGAGAGAGAAAGGCATTGAGCTAAAGCTCTGTGTCCATGAATATTTCTCCGATGCTCTAAGTCTCATAATTAGGGGTTGTACATAAGAGTGAAGATCTTTCACGATATTAAGAAAATATTTACTAATTCATCTAGTTCGAACTTGTCCAGTACAGATAGTCCCCAACTTACTTACAACAGGGTTTTGTTCCAATGTCGCTGCTGTGAGTTGGTTCTGATGTAAGTTGAACACCTTTTTTTTTTTTTAGTTTTCATTATTGTCTTTTATTATCAGTATCTTTATAAATTCAATCTTTGAACAACTGTAAGTGAATATCTGAGAATGATAACATCAGCAAATTATACACCACAACATTGTAGGTAGTACATATTACTAACGATAAGTTGTACCAAAAAAAACCAAACTGTCATAAGTGTGGTTCATCATAACTCAAATCCTTTGTAAGTCAGGGCCTGCCTGTACTCCAAAACAGAAATACACTTACAGCAGTGCATCCCAAAATGTGTTCTACAGAATTCTGAGTCCCTGGGTGAACAAACAGTTAAGCGCTTGACTACTAGCCAAAAGGCTTGTGGTTCAAATCTGCCCAGAAGCACCTTGGAAAACAGACCTAGTGATCTGCTTCTGAAAAGTCACAGCCTTGAAAACCCTATGGAGCAGTTCTGCTCTGCACACATGGGGTTGTCATGAATTGGAATTGACTCAATGGCCACGAACAACAACAACAAGATATTAATAGAACTTGTGTGACACGGGTTTGTGGTCAAATAATTTTGTGACCGTAAAATGCTATTTTATTTTATGTACCCAATTTATGCACCCATTCAAATTCACTTATGTCTACCTGTATCCCAGTTGCCTCAGCAAGTACTGGGCTTCAGCAATCTCTCTGTCATTCCTACAGCTATGGAATTAGGGCATGGCTCACAAATGTTTCAGCAGGATATGTTTGTGTATAAGAAAATAGATTGCTTATGCATGACAGCCACCCCAGGGGTAAGCCTGGAGCACTCCCAGTGGATAAAGCTGCAGGTAGTATACTACGTTTGGTCACACACTTGGTATGGAGGAGAGGCGATGGGGTATACACTAACTTCTGAGCAGCACAAAAAAATTGGCTGGTTGGTTAAGAAATTGGAAGCAACAAGACTAGAAGATTGGTGACAAAAAGGTCTTGGGAATTGCTGTGGAAATGGACATAGACAAGCCAGCTTTTATAGTTTTAGAGATCAAAGAAGAATTTCTCTAAATAGATCAGAGCAGAGAGAACTACAGTGCAACTCTCCTTGGTACCCAGTGCCCTTCTTCTGACCACCATTATATAACTCTTTCCATAGTTACCTATTCCTTCTTGAGGTCAGTACAGAACTAATCCATATGAATACAAAAAGCCTCTTTGATGTATAATAAAGGGAATATATCACCCTGCCAAAATGGCATTCATATTTTAATAGAAGGCTTAGAAATTCTAAGGTGAAAGAATGAGTCTTGGGAGTGGTTTCTACTATAGCAGTGAAATGGTAGAGGACAAAATTCTGAGCAAGGGGACCTTTGGTGCTTCTTGTATCAGAGATATCAACTTTGCCTGGGGAAGACCAGTTCTTCATGGGTACTTGTATCTCTCACAGATGTACTCATTCTTCCCAATACTCAGATTACTACTCATTGACACTCTGGGAACTCTTGAGACAGTACAACACCATGTAAGGACATAGCAGGAATAATATTTTAGATAAGGGAAGAGGTGGAAGGACAGATGTGCTACTACCAGTGCTTCCTGAATCATAAGCCCTCATAGTTGTATTTATGGGAAGTAAGGGAGTTCCGAAAATATAACAGTTTTTCTGTAGGTAAAATGTTGAAGTCTTCTCAGATGACCTGGCCCTATTTCCTGGTTGTTTTACCTACTTAATAGGTAACCCTGGGGAAACAGTTAAACCTCACTAAGTCTCAGTTATTTTGTCTGCAAAATGGGTTAATAAATATTATCTACTCTGTGCACATCATCAAATTATCAAGAGTTTTAATAAGGTATTGGATCTTCCATTATTTATGTATAATCTAGGACAAATCACTTGAATTTTCTCTGTCTCATTTTCTTCATCTCTATATTAGAGACTTAAGTTAGATAAACGCCAAGGTCTTTCTAATCCTGATGTAGATTTATGCATATGAAAGTGTTAATTGGAAAGTGTTAGAAAAATGTAAATTTGATTACCATTGTGATTTATATTTTCATTAGTGTTATTGTTTTGAATGCAGCAGTACTTGAGGACCAGCTTTCTCTAAAAAAGAGTGTGGCCCTTAACACTCTCCATATGGGACTGCTGTCAGTTCAAGGATGTGTCTCTCTCTAAAGGCCATTGCTAAGAATCATAGAGCCCCTTTGATCCTTGTGCTTGAAATTAATGACCTTTCTAGCTCTAACTACCAGCGGTTGGGGGAATCATCTGTTTCATGTCCTAACTTACACACAGGAGGCTCTAGAGGTAAGTTGGAAATTAATGAACCCAAGGCTTCCAGAAGTCAGAAGCACCAGAATCATCAATTTCTCATTGATTTCAAGGGAGAAGGCTCATCCTTCTCATCTTCTCTCCCCTACTCTCCTTGGAGGACGGATGGTGTATTGCAAAGGAAACCTGGCTTCCAAAAATGCATTTACAATGATGATAGACCACTTATTAAGACTTCCCTGTGTGCTCAGCACTGAGCTATGTTCTTTGCACATATTTTCTTATTTAGTTCTTACAGCCCAATGAGGTAAATGTCACTGTTAAGCCCAGGACACTGACTCTTAGGAAGGATAAATAACTGAGAAGTCAATGAAGTGGAGAGTTAAACCTACATCTGTTTGGCTCCAAAGTAGAAATTTTAAGCCAGCAATTTTCAAACATTTTGTTATCAGAGCTGCTTTATGTTACTCAGATATGTGTGTGTCATATCATTAATATTTATTGTATTAGAAATTAAAGCTGAAAAAATTTAAAGCACAAAAAAATACAAGCAATCATTCCCTTGTCATTAGGGTGATGGCATCATTGCATATTATGTAGCCTCTAGAAAACTCCACTGTACATTCAAGAGGGAATGAGAGTAAAAAAGGCAAATAACATCTTATTATAATTATAAAAACACCCTTACCTTGAGCACCCCCTGAAAGAGTTTTGGAGACTCTTACCAGTACCAGTTGTCATCAAGTCAATTACGACTCATGATGATCACATACACGTTAAAGTAGAACCGTGCTCCTTAAGGTTTTAAGTAGCTAATTTTTTGGAAGTAGATTGCCAAGTCTTTCTTCTGAGATGCCTCTGGGTGGGCTCAAACTGCCAACCTTTAGGTTAGCAGTCTCCCATGTTAACCATTTGTACCAGCCAGTGGGGACCCCTAGGGATTGCCAAACCATACTCAGAGAGCTGCTATTATAAACTATCACACTCTGCTGTATCCTACTATGTTGTTGTTGTTACATGCCATTGAGTCAGTTCCAACCCATAGGACCCTATGTACAACAGAACAAAACACTGTCTGGTCCTGCACCATCCTCACAACCCTTGCTATGTTTGAGCCCACTGTTGCAGCCACTGTACCAATCCATCTTGTTGAGGTTCTTCCTCTTTTTTTGCTGACCCATTACCTTACCAAGCTTGATGTCTTTCTACAGGGACTGATCCCTCCTGATAGCATGTTCAAAGTAAATGAGATGAAGCCTCACCATCCTTGCTTCCAAGAAGCACTCTAGTTGCACTTCTATACCACTATACTCTATGCTAACATGATTTGCATGTCAAACGCAATGCTCAAACTGACCTAAATATATTCTCCAAATAAGAAAGAGCATCTACAATTCTCAAATGCTTTATCTCCATAGTGAAGAATTCATCCTCTCTGTCCCTTTTGAAAGGAGCCCTGATGACACTGTGGTTAAGCATGAGGCTGCTAACGGAGAGGTTAGTGGTTTGATCCCAGCAGCCACTCCATGAGAGAAAGATGTGGCAGGCTGCTTCCATAAAGATTTACATCCTTGGAGACTTGTACACCAATGTTCATTGCAGCACTATTCATAATAGCCAAAAGGTGGAGGCAACCCAAATGCCCATCAACAGATGAATAGATAAAATATGGTAAAAAAAAGAAAATTTTTCTTTTTTTTTTTTTACCACATTTTATAAAATTGAATACTACTCAGCCAGTAGAAGAAATTAAGTTTGGTAACATGCTACAATATGGTTGGAGTGAAACAAGACCATCACAAAAGGACAAATATAATATGACCTCAGGTAAAAAGACAAGAAAAGGTAAATATATGGATAACAAAACTTACTAGTGATTACCAGGGGCAAGAAGGACGAGAAAGGGGGGATTAATGATGATAGAAATATTACATTAATTAAGGGTAGGGTTGCACAACTGATAATTGCAATTGCTGTCAATATGTTGTGTTGTTGTTAGGTGCTGTCCAGTCAGTTCCAACCAGTTGCAGCCCTGTGAACAACAGAAGGAAACACTGCCTCATCCTGCTCCATCCTCACAATCGTTCCTGTGTTTGAACTCATTGTTGCAGCCACCGTATCAATCCATTTCATTGAGGGTCTTCTTTTTCACTGACTCTCTTCTTTACTGAGCATGATGTCGTTCTCCAGGGACTGGTCCCTCCTGATAACCTGTCTAATGTATGTGAGACAAAGTCTCACCACCCTCGCTTCTAAAGAACATTCTGGTTGTCATTCTTCTGAGACATATTTGTTCATTCTTCTGGCAGTCCACAGTATATTCAAAATTCTTCACCAACACCATAATTTAAACGCATCAATTCTTCTTCGATCTTCCTTATTTATTGTCCAGCTTCCACATTCATACCAGATGATTGAAAATACCATGGCTTAGGCCAGATGCACCTTAGTACTCAAAGTGACATTTTTGCTTTTAAACACTTGAAAGAGGTTTTTACAGCAGATTTGCCCAATGCAATACATCGTTTGATTTCTTGACTGCTGCTTCCTTGGGTGTTGATTGGGGATCCAGGTGAAATAAAATCCTTGGCAACTTCTGTCTTTTCTTTGTTTATTATGATGTTGCTTATTGGTCCAGTTGTGAAGATTTTTGTTTTCTTTATGTTGAGGCTTAATCCATACTGAAGTCTGTAGTCTTTGTTCTTCAACAGTAAGTGCTTCAAGTCCTCTTTACTTTCAGCAAACGATGTTGTGTATGTTGTGTCACCTGAGTATTGCAGATTGTTAATCAGTCTTCCACCAATCCTGATGCCATGTTCTTCTTCATATAATCGACCTTCCCAGATTATTTGCTCAGCATACAGATTGAAAAAGTATGGCGAAAGGGTACAACACTGATGCACACCTTTTCTGATTTTAAGCCATGGAGTAATCCCTTGTTCTGTTCAAACAACTGCCTCTTGATCTATGTACAGCTTCCTCATGAGCACAGTTAAGTATTCTAGAATTCTTCACAATGTTATCCATAATTTGTTATGATCCACACATTTGAATGCCTTCAAATAGTCAATAAAACACAGGTAAACATCTTTCTGATGCAGTCTGCTTTCAGCCAAGATCCACCTGACATCAACAATGATATCCCTCATTTCATGTCCTCTTCTGAATCCAGCTTGAACTTCTGGCAGTTCCCTGTTGATTTATTGCTGCAATTGTTTTTGAATTCTCTTCTGCAAAATTTTACTTGTGTGTGACATTAACAATATTGTTCAATAATTTCCACATTCTGTTGGGTTATGTTTCTTTGGAATGGGCACAAATATAGATGTCTTCCAGTCGGTTGGCCAGGTAGCTGTCTTCCAAATTTCTTGGCAGAGACGAGTGAGCACTTGCATCACTGCATCCATTTGTTGAACCAACAACAACAACAACAAAAAGAGTAACTGCTGAGGCTCCTTAGGTACAATCTAAAACATCATGAGATTTGGTTTCTCGGTTTTGAGGTCCAAGAGCATGGTTTCATGGACTGTCTCAGTTAATTGGCCTAATAACATGCTTACTGCTTCTGTTCTACCTCCTAGTTTGTTGCGTAGTGCCTGGGGGTTCTTAAAAGCTTGCAAGAGAGGCCATCCAAGGCACAACAATTGGTCTCTGTTCACCTGGAACAACAGAGGAAGAAGTCAGGAATAAGAGAATGTGGAATGTATGGTTAATTTCCCTCCATTAGCAAATAACTGCCTCTTTTGCCATGAGACCAGAATTAGAAGGTGCCTGGCAACCATTGCTGAACGTTTTGATCAAAGATTCCATAGAAGAATTGTGATCAAAAGTGGGAAAATACAGAATAGAATTTCAAGTTCTCATGGACTCCAGACTTTGTAGAGCCATGAATGTTGAATGGGCCCCTGAAACTATTGCCCTGAGATAATCTTTAATGCTTACACCAAAAATATCCCCTGAAATCTTAAAACCAAACAATAGTTTAGCTTAACTGTTAAAAAATTTGTGCCTAGGGCATTATGCTCTTTTAAGGACTATCTATGTGGGATCAAATTGATAACAGCAACTAGAAAGATTAAATAGAAACCTTAGAGTGCAGTGAATTTATGTTAATGGAGAAGGAAGAACTCAGAAAAGGAGAATGAGAATGGTTGCACAACTTGAAGAATGTAATCAATGTCACTAAATGGTACATGTGGAAACTGCTGAATTGGTGTGTGTTTTGCCATGCATATTCTCAACAGCAACAAAATAAATAAAATTACTTAAAAAAATATTTACAGCCTTGGAAATCCTGTGGGGCAGTTGTACTCTGTCCTGTAGTATAGCTATGAGTCAGAATTTACTCAATGGCAATGGATTTGGTTCAGTTTGATGTGGTCCCTTTTGAATATCAGAGTTAAAGTCTCATTTTTTTTCAAGAAGTAATTATGAAAGGATTATACAAATGAAGGGTGGTATTATTATCATTATTATCAACTTCTCTGTAACCCTCTTTCTTTCTTTAGATATGTTGTTGTTGTTAATTGTCAAGTTAGTTTTCTTTAGGTATGGACTATAGAAATCAAAACATTAACTGGTAACATTTTACTGTCACATCCTATAAAAAGAAATGATGTTTTAAGTGTTTTCTTTTTTACCTTCAAGAAATATATATCTAATACCTACTACTACACGCAAGTCATTCAGGTGGGCCCAAGTTTAACAACAGTGAAGATGACCCAGTTCCTGCTTTCAAGAAATTTAGGTTCTGAGGGAGAGAGAGACAAATCAAAATGTAATTAAAAAAGGAAAAAACAATGTGGTAAGTTAAAGATACCGGAGTACATTTTAAGGATACCTACCTCAGCCTTCGGTGATCAAGGAAGACTAAGCAATACATTAATAATTTTACTGCTTTATTTCAAAAGGCCCATTTTAAATTTAACTCTGTTATCTTACTTGATGTCACTTTCAACACTGACTACCAGTTTTCTCCCCTCTATTTAAATGTTGAAGATTTCTTTTTTTATACTCAGACACATTGCTTTGCATTTTCAAAGTCAAGTCTCATTGTTATTCCTTCTCCAGGTCCTTTTGTATCATTTCCCTGATATCCTTGGTATTCATAATATCTCCCAAATGACTACCATCTGTGAATTTCATCAGTGCACTGTCTGTTCCCTATTCTGGCTTATGAATGAAGCTGTTAAATAAGGAGAGACATTGTAGGGCAGCTGCTTCCTGCAGCATCCCACCAGCAGTCCTCTCAACGTTTATGACACCTCCTCGCTGGCATTCATTACGTTTTGTTTATAGTCCTTCAGGTAGCTTTGAATCCCAAGTGATAAGGATGATGTTCAAACGAATTTAAAGTTTTGTGATTAAAATTTGAGTTAAGATGTGTCTTACTTCCCCTTAAGTTTTAAATTCTGGAAAGCTGTTGCTTAACTTCTTCGCCTCCCTAGTTCCAGCCCAAAATGACTCTAGTATTTGCTGACAAATTTCAAAATCTGCATAGGGGGACAATTTCATCTCAGCGTACAGGATAATACGATGGAAATAGATGCCATATCCTGATGTGAGATGAGAAACCATGATGTGGGATCTTCAAGGGAAGTGATCAGAAATCAGAAGATTCTTAACCCAAAACCCAAAAAACCCAAAAATCCAGTGCCGTCAAGTCGATTTCGACTCATAGCGACCCTACATGACAGAGTAGAACTGCCCCTTAGAGTTTCCAAGGAGCGCCTGGTGGATTTGAACTGCTGACCCTTTGGTTAGCAGCCGTAGCATTTAACCACTACACCACCAGGTTTCCAAAACCCAAAGGAAGGTTGTGTTATTGGAGATTATAGAGAAATTTTTATAGGCAATTGGTTTGTTGTGAGCACCATCCATTCACTAAGGTGAAGGAGAGGTGCTTCCCCCTTCACCTCAAGTCAAGAGAGAGGGAGTTTAAGGAGAACAATCAGAGAGTTCGATGATTATCCTCTAAAGTTTGGGGATTCCATGTATTGGAATCTGACACCCACAGCAACATCTAAAGGCAAGAATGGATGATTGTTCAGTTTGCTCTTCCAGCATTCGTCTGGGGAAAAAAAAAAAAAATGGTTAGATGGATGAATTTATCTCTGACGAAAACAATTTAAACATTGGCCTTCAGTCTAGGCACGCTTTTGAACCTTCTTTTCTAGAAATCTCTAAAAATGGGAAATACCCTTTCTATCTAGGATTAGATATATTTTTTATTCCAAAGAAAAAATAAATTAGGAGGCCTCTTTTAGAATTTTCAGCCCTAGATTTCTCCTCTGAATCATTAATTGTACATTTAAGGAACAGAGAAATGTATAAAATAAACCTGATTCCTTCCATAACTTGGGATCAGCATTTCAGAAGCAAAGGGCTATGCCCTAGAATGCTGTCCTGGCTATTTGTGTTTTATTTTTCTATAATCAGATTCGGGATCTTGATTTGATGACACTCCTCATGCCTCACATTGAGTTTTATTCAATAAGGAAATCTCTTTTTCTTACAGTGATTTACAGTGTTTCTGTAGATCTTCTTTATATTAGAAAAGAGATCTATTTCACAGCAAGTAGTCATGGATCTAGTAACTGGTATTTTAAATCTTGGTTACATTTTGTCAGACAGTACTCCCATCAGTTGCAGGAATCTATTATCCTTTTCTTCATTTGTTCCAGTTTCTCTGTAGCATCCCGAAAGCCACGATAATTTAGAATTTAAGTTTTCAGCACAGACTGCGTAGGTTTAGTTATTGTAAATAGTGTATTTATAAATGGGTGATTGTTTCAGCCTTCGGTGCGTTTTCTTCTTTTTTAACCTGTAACATACTCAGTCAATAAGCCTTGTTGTGGCAGAACTCTATATGAGGGCTATTTAACCCATTTTAGCCCAACTTAGACACCAAAATTGGTACAATAATAGCCATAGGAGAAAGATGTGACAGTCTGCTTCCATAAAGATTTACAGCATTGAAAACCTTATGGGACAGTTTTACTTTGTCCTGTGGGGTCTGTGTAAGTCAGTATTGACTGGATGGCAGTGGTTTTTTTTGTTGCTTTTTTTTTGGAGTGTCCAAACAGGAGTCCCTGGGTGGTGTAAATGGTTAAGTGCTTGACCACTGACAAAAAGGTTGGTGGTTTGAACCCACCCAGAGGTGCCTTGGAAGAAAAGCCTGGCAATCTGTTTTGGAATGCTCACAGCCTTGAAAACCCATTGAAGAGCAGCTCTACTCTGATACACATGGGGTCCCCATGAGTTGGAATCCAGAATCTACTTAATGGCAATTGGTTTCGTTTAGTGACCGTGCAGCTCAGTTACATGCGTCAAGGGTTTACAAAGACAACAGCAGGCATTGAGAATGACTGAAATCTATACTACAGGATAAGAATTACACATGTCTTAAAACAAGTTCTTATATTTAACAAGTTATGAAGACCACATCAGGTTCTGTTCCCCCTGTCATTGAGTCAATTCTGACTCATACCATTCCTATAGGACACAGTAGAACTGCCCCCATAGGGTTTCCAAGGCTATAAATCTTTACTGAAGCAGACTTCCACATCTTTCTCCCGCATGGGTTCTGACTATAAAATAAAATTTCTCATCAATAAGAAACTGGAAGATCTAAAGGAATAATTCAACACCCCTTCTGGATTTTTGTTTGCTGCTGTTGTACTTTAGATGAAGATTTAGAGAACAAACGAGTTTCTCACTAAATAATACACATACTGTTTTACTACACTGGTTAACAACCCCATATGTCAACACTCTCCCTTCCTGACCTTGAGTTCCCTGTTACCAGCTTTTCCGTCTCCTCCTGCCTTCTTGTCCTTGCCCCTGGGCTGGTGTGAGCCTTTAGTCTGGTTTTGTTTTATGGGCCTGTCTAATCTTTGGCTGAAGGGTGGACCTTGGGAATGACTTCATTACTGAGCTAAAATGGTGTCCAGGGGCTATACTGTTGGGGTTTCTCCAGTCTCTGTCAAGCCAGTAAGTCTAGACTTTTTTTGTGAGTTAGAATTTTGTTTTCTACATTGTCTCCACCTCTATTGTGATCCCTGTCAGAGCAGTCAGTGGTGGTAGCCAGGCACCATCTAGTTGTAGTGGAGCCAGTCTGGTGAAGGCCTTGGTAGATGTGGTCCATTAGTCCTCTGGACTAATCTTTCCCTCGTATCTTTAGTCTTCTACATTCTTCCTTGCTCCCTAAGGGGCGAGACTAGTGGAGTATCTTAGATGGCCTCTCACAGGCTTTTAAGACCCCAGATGCTACTCACCAAAGTAGAATGTAGAACGTTTTCTTTATAAAATATATTATGTCAATTGAGCTAGATGTTCCCTGAGACCATGGTCTTGAGCCCTCAGTCCAGCAATTCAGTCCCTCAGGGCGTTTGGATGTGTCTGTGGAGCTTCTATGACCTTGCCTTGTACAAGTTGTGCTGCCTTCCCCAGTGTGTGTGTACTGTCGGGTCCTTCACCAAAGTTACCACTTATCTACTGTATATTTAGTGCTTTTCCCTGCCTACCCCTCCCCTCCCACCTAACCATCAAAGATGGTTTCTTTTTTGTGTGTAAACCTTTTCATGAGTTTTTACGGTAGTGGTCTCATACAATGTTTCTCTTTTCATGATGGACTTACATCACTCAGCATAATGCCCTCCAGATTCATTCATATTATGAGATACTTTGCAGATTCATCATTGTTCTTATAGTTGCATAGTACTCCATTGGGTGCATATACCATAGTTGGTTTATCCATTCATCTGTTGATGGACATCTAGGTTGTTTCCATCTTTTTGCTATTGTGGATAATACTGCAATTAACATGAATGTGCATATGCCTACTCATGTGATGACTCTTATTTCTCTTGGGTATATACCTAGGAGTTGGATTGCTGAATCATGTGGTATTTCTATTTCTAGCTTTCTAAGG
The DNA here is from genome assembly GCF_030014295.1 of Loxodonta africana. NCBI lineage: Eukaryota > Metazoa > Chordata > Mammalia > Proboscidea > Elephantidae > Loxodonta > Loxodonta africana. The sequence continues at coordinate 33,689,674 of NC_087345.1, read as the reverse complement.
GAGTGCCATATTCTTTTCCAAAATGTATCATTTTGCATTCCCATCAGCAATGCATAAGGTTCCGATCCCTCCGCAGCCTCTCCAAAATTTGTTACTTCCTTTTTTTTTTTTTTTTATTTGTGCCAGTAATGCTGGAGTGAGAAAATATCTCATCACAGTTTTGATTTGCATTTTTCTAATGGCTAGTGATTGCGAGCATTTCCTCATGTGTCTGTTGGCCACTTGAATGTCTTCTTTGGTGAAATGCCTGTTCATTTTCTTTGCCCATTTTTTAATTGGATTATTTGTCTTTATGTTGTAGAGGTGTTGGATTTTCTTGTAAATTTTAGACATTAGACCTTAGTCTGATTTTTAATAGGCAAAATTTTTTTCCCAGTTTGTAGGTTCTCTTTTTATTCTCTTAGTGAAATCTTTTGATGAGCATAAGCATTTAATTTTTAGAAGATCTTGGTTATCTAGCTTATCTTCTGGAGTTTGTGTGTTGTTGGTTATGGTTTGTACCCTATTAATGCCATGTATTAGGGCCTCTAGTGTTGGTCCTATTTTTTTTCTTTTATAAACTTTATAGTTTTTGGCATTATATTTGGGTCTTTGATCCATTTTGAATTAGTTTTTGTATATGGTGTGAACTATGGATCTTGTTTCATTTTTTCACAGATGGACATCCAGTTTTGTCAGCACCATTTGTTCAAAAGACTGTCTTTTCCCCATTTGATAGACTTTAGGCCCTTGTCGAACAGCAGGTCACTGTAGGTGTATGGATTTACATTTGGATTCTCAATTCTATTCCATTGATCAATGTATCTGTCGTTGTGCCAGTACCAGGCTGTTTTGACTACCTTAGCTGTACAGTAGATTCTCAGGTTGAGTAGTGCAAGTTCCCCTACTTTATTCTTCTGCTCCAACAGTGCTTTACTTATCTGACTTCTTCCCTTTCCATATAAAGTTAATGATTAGTTTTCCCAGCTCTTTAAAGAATGTTGTTGGTATTTGGATCAGTATTGCATTGTATCTGTAAATTGCTTTGAGTAGAATTGTCATTTTCACAATGTTGAGTCTACCTATCCATGAACATGGTATGTTTTTCCGTTTACGTAGATGTCTTTTGGTTTTTTGCAGTAGTGTTTTGTTGTTTTCTTTGTATAGGTCTTTTACATCCCTGGTTACATTTATTCCTAAGTATTTCATTTTTTTTAGGGACTATATATAAATGATATTGTTTTCCTGATTCGCTTTTCATCATTCTCTTTATTGGTGTGCAAGAATCCAAATGATTTTTGTAAGTTTATCTTATATCCTACTACTCTGCTGAAACTTTCTATTAGTTCCAGTAGTTTTCTCATGGAGTCCTTTGGGTTTTCTATGTATAGTATCATATTGTCCACCAAGAGGGACAGTTTAACTTCTTCATTACCAACTTGAATGCCTTTTATTTCTTTTACTTGCCTAGTGCTCTATGTAGGACTTCCAGCACAATTATAAATAGGAGTTGTGATAAAGGGCATCCTTGTCTTGTTCCTCTTCTCAAAAGCAATGTTTTCAATTTCCATTAAGAATGACGTTGGCCATTGGTTTTGCATAGACGCCCTTTATCATGTTGAGGAATTTCCCTTATATACCTATTTTATTGATAGTTTTTTTTATCAGAAATGGGTGCTGGAACTTGACAAAAGCCTTTTCTGCTTCAGTTGAGATGATTGTGTGATTCCTTGCTTTTATTTATGTGGTGGATTACGTTGGTTTTCTAATGTTGAACCATCCTTGAAAACCTGGTATGAATCTTACTTGGTTGTGGTATATATATATTTTTTATTTGATGCTGAAACTTATTTGCTATAATTTGTTGGGAATTTTTGCATCTATATTCATGAGAGATATTGGTTTGTAATTTTCTTTTTTGTGGTGTCTTTGCCTGGTTTTGGTGCCAGGGTTGTGCTGGCTTCATGGAATGAATTCAGAAGTGTCACTTCCTTTTTTATGTTCCAAAATAGTTTGAGTAGTACTGGTATAAGCTCTTCTCTGAATGTTTGGTAGCATTCTCCAGTGAAACCACCTGGGCCAGGGCTTTTTTTTTGTTGTTGGAAGTTTTTTTTATTACCTTTTCAATCTCTTCTCTTGTTCTGGGTCTGTTCAGATTTTCAACATCATTTTGTGTTAGTTTGGGTAGGTAGTGTGTTCCTAGAAATTTACTCATTTCCTTTAGGTTTTCAAATTTGTTGGAGCATAGCTTTTCATAATACTCTGTTATGATCCTTTTTATTTAGGTTGGGTCTGTTATAATGTCCCCCATTTCATTTCTTATTTGGGTTATTTGCATCCACTCATGTTTTTCTTTTGTCAATTTGGCCTGTGGTTTGTCGATTTTGTCGATCCTTTAAAAGAACCAACTTTTGGCTTTGTTGATTCTATTGTTTTTCTATCCTCTATTTATTTCTGCTCTGATGTTTATTATTTCCTCTCTTCTGGTGGCTGTGGGCTGTTTTTGCAGTTCTCTATTTTTTCAAGTTGTGTAGCTAATGTTTTGATTTTGCCCCTCTCTTCTTTTTTGATGTGTACATCTATTGCTATAAACTGACTTCTGAGGACTGCCTTTGCTGTGTCCCAAAGGTTTTCGTTTTATGTGTTTTCATTCTTACTTTCTTATAGGAATGTTTGACTCCATCTCTGATTTCTTCTATTATCCAGTGGTTTTTAAGCAGGGTGTTGTTCGGTATTCATGTAATTGCCTTTTTTTTTTTTCCTTGCTCTTCTTGTTGTTCTGGAATTCCCCTTCTTCACAGTGTTATCCATAGTTTCTAATGATCCACACAGTCGAATTCCTTTGCATAGTCAATAAAACACAGGTAAATATCCTTCTGGTATTCTCTGCTTTCAGCCAGGATCCATCTGACATCAGCAATGATATCCCTGGTTCCACATACTCTTCTGAAACCAGCCTGAATTTCTGGCAGTTCCCTGTTGATATACTGCTGCAGCCGCTTTTGAATGGGGATCTGCAGCAAAATTTTGCTTGCGTGTGATATTAGTGATATTGTTCTATAATTTCCACATTAGGTTGGATCACCTTTCTTGGGAATAGGCATAAATATGGATCTCTTCCAGTCAGTTGGCCAGGAAGCTGTCTTCCATATTTCTTGGCATAGAAGAGTGAGCACCTCCAGGGCTGCATCTGTTTGTTGAAACATCTCCATTGATATTCCATCAATTCCTGGAGCCTTGTTTTTTGCCAATGCCTTCAGAGCAGTTTGGACTTCTTCCTTCAGTACCATCGGTTCCTGATCATATGCCACCTCTTGAAATGGTTGAATATTGACTAATTCTTTTTGATATAACGACTCTGTGTATTCCTTCCATCTTCTTTTGATGCTTCGTGCGTCATTTAATATTTTCCCCATGGAATCCTTCACTATTGTAAGTCGAGGCTTGAATTTTTGAACACTTAATTGTGTTCATGAGGAACATTTGCATAGATCAAGAGGCAGTTGTTCGGACAGAACAAGGGGATACTGATTGGTTTAAAGTCAGGAAGGGTGTGTGTCAGGATTGTATTCTTTCACCATACCTATTTAATCTGTATGCTGAACAAATAATATGAGAAGATGGACCATATGAAGAAGAACGGGGCATCAGGATTGGAGGAAGAGTCATTAACAACCTGCGTTATGCAGATGACACAACCTTGCTTGCTGAAAGTGAAGAGGACTTGAAGCACTTACTAATGAAGATCAAAGACCACAGCCTTCAGTATGGATTACACCTCAACATAAAGAAGACCAAAATCCTCACAACTGGACCAATGAGCAACATCATGATAAATGGAGAAAAGATTGAAGTTGTCAAGGATTTCATTTTCCTTGGATCCACAATCAACAGCCATGGAAGCAGCAGTCAAGAAATCAAAAGATGCATTGCATTGGGCAAATCTGCTGCAAAGGACCTCTTCGAAGTGTTGAAGAGCAAAGATGTCACCCTGAAGATTAAGGTGCGCCTGACCCAAGCATGGTATTTTCAATCACATCATATGCATGTGAAAGCTGGACAATGAATAAGGAAGACCGAAGAAGAGTTGACGCCTTTGAATTGTGGTGTTGGCGAAGAATATTGAATATACCATGGAGTGCCAAAAGAACAAGCAAATCTGTCTTGGAAGAGGTGAGGCCAGAATGCTCATTAAAGGCAAGGATGGTGAGACTGTGTCTTACAAACTTTGGACATGTTGTCAGGAGGGATCAGTCCCTGGAGAAGGACATCATGCTTGGCAGAGTACAGGGTCAGTGGAAAAGAGGAACACCCTCAATGAGGTGGATTGACACAGTGGCTGCACAATAAGCTCAAGCATAACAACGATTGTAAGGATGATGCAGGACCAGGCACTGTTTCGTTCTGTTGCGCGTAGGGTTGCTATGAGTCGGAACTGACTCGACGGCACCTGAGAACAACAACAACTTCTTGTTATTAATTTCTACCTTGAGGGTGTTGTGATCAGGGAAGGTACTTTGTATTATCTCACTGTTTTGGATTTTGTTGAGAGTTACTCTGTGGCCTAAAATGTGGTCTTTTCTGGAGAATGTTCCATGTGCTCTGGAAAAAAAAATGTGTACTTTGCAGCTATTGGATGAAGTGTTCTATATACGTCTATGAAGTCAGGTTGGCTGATTGTGCCCTTTATCTCTTCTGTATGGTTGTTGAGTTTCTTTCTAGATTTTCTACCCTTTACCGACAGTGGTGTATTGAAGTCTCCTACTATTATTGTGGAACTGTCAATTTCTCTTTTCAGTGAGGTTAGAGTTTGTTTTATGTATTTTGTAGCCCTGTCATTGGGTGCGTAGATGTTTACTATGGTTATGTCTCCATGATGAATTGTTCCTTTAATTGGTGCCCTTCTTTGCTTTTTTATGGAGGATTTTTGTTTTTGTATCTATTTTATCTGAGATTAGTATTGCCACTCCAGCTCTTTTTTGTTAGCTGTTCACGTGATATACTTTTTCTGTCCTTTGATTTTTAATACATTTATGTCTTTGTTTCTAAGGTGTGTCTCTTGTAGACAGTATATTGATGGATCCTGTTTTTTTTATCCATTCTGTCACTATGGTTGCATTTAGACCATTTACATTCAGTGTAATTATTGATAGGTATGAGTTTTTTGCTGTCATTTTGTGGTGCTTTTTTTTTTTTTTTTTTGTGGCGCTGATGTTTTCTTTGTTCCTCTTACTTTCCTGTGCTGGGTTTCTTTTGTTTGTGTTTTTTTTTTTTTTTTTTAACTTTCTTTTGTTTTTACTGAGACTTCATGTTTTTCTCCTTTATTTTGATAAGTAGGTCTTTTAACTTTCTTTGTGATTACCTTTAAATTAGTCCTTATCTTCCTAGGTTTGAACCAGTCTATTATTACTTAGTATCGCTTTGTCTTCCTCTCCATTTGAAAGATCTATACCTACACCCTTTATTCCCTCTTTTATTTTTTCTGACGTTGTTGTCATTTACAATTTAACCTCTCTGGCTTCCTGTTGTAATTCTTTTGGTTTGGGATAGTCCTTGAGAATTTATTTCCTAGGTTGGCATCTGGCTGGTAAAATCTTGCATCCTCAATTCAGGCTGTGGTCTGATGTTGTTTTTTTTCAGGCTGAAGGACTCCCTTTAATAATTCTTGTAAGTTTCGTTTAGTTTTTACATATTCCCTTAATTTCTGTTTATCTGCAAATGTCCTTGTTTCACCATCATATTTGAACAAGAGTTTTGCAGGATATATTATTCTTGGTTGGCAATTTTTTTTCCTTCAAGGTTTCATAAATGTCATCCTATTGCCTTCTTGCCTTCTGCTGAATAATCAGAGCTTAGTCTTATTGTTTCTCCTCTGTATGTGACTTTTGTTTTTCTTGAGCTGCTCTCAGGGTCCTTTCTTTGGATTTAGAGAGTGTGATTAAGATATGCCTTGGTGATTTTCTTTTGGGGTCTATCCTATATGAGGTTTACTGAGCTTCATGGATGGTCAGCTTTTCATCTTTCGCGATGTTAGGAAAGTTTTTTTGTCAGCAATTCTTCAATGATCCTCTCTGTGTTTTCCATTTTCTCCCCTACCCCTTTGGATTTTTGTTACAATCTGTCAATGCCGTTCCCATTGGTTGATATCTCAGAGTAATGTCTATACCTTGCTTTAGGACTTTAATTATTAATCTCAGTTAATATTTAGCTTTGATTATGCCTTTTCTCAAAGCATAGTCTCCAAGTAATCAGTCATCATCAATTAACTTCTATGAAATGTTTCCATCTTTCCAAATCACCCAGGAAAATGGTGCTGGTGCCAGAGGTTGATTTAGCATTTGCCATGAAGATAATGAAGTTAAACTTTAGAACCTTTCAAATGCAGAGACCTCTTCCAAGACTCTGTTGTTATTGTTAGCTGCTGTCAACTTAGCTCTGGCTCATAAAGATTCTGTGTACAACAGAATAAAGCACTGCCCAGTCCTGTGCCATCCTCACAATTTTTGCTATGCTTGAGACCATTGTTGAAGCCACTGTGTCAATCTATCTCATTGAGGATCTTCCTCTTCTTCACTGACCCTCCACTTTACAAAGCATGATGTCCTTCTCCAGGGACTGATCCCCCCTGATAACACGTCTAAAGTATGTGAAACATAGTCTCATCATCCTTGTTTTAAGTAACATTCTGGTTGTACTTCTTCTAAGACAGATTTGTTTGTTCTTTTGGCAGTCCATGGTATATTCAATATTCTTTGCCAACACCATAAATCAAAGACATTGATTTTCCTTTGGTCTTTCTTATTCATTGCCTAGCTTTCGCATGCATGTGAGGTGACCGAAAGCACCATGGTTTGGATTAGGCATACCTTAGTAACTTAAAGGGACATCTTTGCTTTTTAACACTTTAAAGAGATTTTTGCAGCAGATTTGTCCAATGCACTATGTTGTTTGATTTCTTGACTGCTGCTTACCCAGGCATTGGTTGTGGATCCAAGTAAAATGAAACCCTTGACAACTTCAGTATTTTCTGTTTATCATGATGTTGCTTATTGATCCAGTTGTGAGGATTTTTGTTTTCTTTATGTTAAAATGTAATCCATACTGAAGGGTTATAGTCTTTGATCTTCATCAGTATGTGCTTCAAGTCCTCTTCTCTTTCAGCAAGCAAGGCTGTGCCACCTGCATATCACAGGGTGTTAATGAATCTTTTTCCAATCCTTATGTTAAGTTCTTCATCACATTGTCCAGTTTCTCAGATTATTTGCTCAGCATACAGGTTGAATAAGTATGGTGAAATAACACAACCCTGACTCACAGCTTTCCTGATTTTAAACCACAAAAATTCCATTTTTTTTCGAATGACTGCCTCTTGGTCAACTACGGGTTCCTCATGAGCTTTAATTAAGTGTTCAAGGATTCTCATTCTTTGCAATGTTATCCATAATTTGTTATGATCACCCAGTTGAATGTCTTTGTGTAGTCAATAAAACTCAGATAAACATTTTTCTGGTACACTCTGCCTTCAGCCAATATCCATCTGACATCAACAATGATATCACTCATTCCACATCCTCTTCTGAATCCTACTTGAATTACTGGCAGTTCCTGTCAATGTACTGCTACAAACATTTTTGAATTATCTTCAGCAAAATTTTACTTACATATGATATTAATGATATTTCTGCATTCTGTTGGATCACATTTTTTTTGGAATGGGCTCAGATATGGATCTCTTTCTGTTTTTGTTGGATCACCTTTTTTTTGGAATGGGCTCAGATATGGATCTCTTTCTGTCTAGTTGGCCAGATAGCTGTCCTCTAAAATTTCTAGGCATAGATAAGTGAACGCTTCCAACGTTGCATTTATTTGTTGAAACATCTCAGTTGGTGTTCTATCAATTCTTGGAGTCTTGTTTCCTTTCAGTGCCTTCAGTGTGGCTTGGACTTGACCATTGGTACTTGATCATATGCTGCCTCCTGAAATAGTTGAACATTGACCAATACTTTTTCGTACAATGACTGTGTATTCCTTACATCTTCTTTTGATGCTCCTGCATCATTCAGCATTTTGCCCATTGTTTTTGTTGTTGTTGCTGGGTGCCAACACGTTGGTTCTGACTCATAGTGACCCTATGTACCACAGAACAAAACACTGCCCGATCCTGTGCCTTGCCCACAATCTTTCTTATGCTTGAGCCCATTGTTTCAGCCACTGGGTCAATCCATCTCTTTGATGGCCTTCCTCTTTTCTGCTGATTCTGTACTTTACCAAGCATGATGTCCTTCTCCAGGGACTGATCCCTCCTGACAACATGTCCAAAGAATGTAAGATGTCCTCTCACCATCCTTGCTTCTCAGGAGCATTCTGGTTGTATTTCCAAGACAGATTTCTTCATTCTTTTGGTAGTCGATCGTATATTCAATATTCTATGCCAACATCACAATTCAAAGGAGTCAATTCTTCTTCGGTCTTCCTTATTCATTGTCCAGCTTTAGCATTGAATATGATGTGATTGAAAACAGCATGGCTTGGGTCAGGCGCACCTTAGTCCTCAAGGTAACATTTTTGCTTTTTGACACTGTAAAGAGGACCTTTGCAGCAGATTTGCCTAATGCAATGCGTCTTTTGATTTCTTGACTGCTGCTTTCGTGGGTGTTGATTGTGGATCCAAGTAAAATGAAATCCTTAACAACTTCAATTTTTTCTGTTTTTATTATGATATTGCTTATTGGTCCAGTTGTGAGGATTTTTTGTTGTTGTTGTTGTTGCTGTTAGGTGCCATCGAGTCGGTTCCGACTCATAGAGACCCTGTGCACAGCAGAACGAAAAAGTGCTCAGTCCTGCGCCATCCTTACAATCATTGTTATGCTTGAGCTCATTGTTGCAGCCACTGTGTCAATCTACCTTGTTGAGGGTCTTCCTCTTTTCCGCTGACCCTGTACTCTGCCAAGCATGATGTCCTTCTCCAGGGGCTGATCCCTCCTGACAACATGTCCAAAGAATGTAAGATGCAATTTTTCCATCCATGCCTTTAAGGAGCATTCTGGTTGTACTTCTAAGACAGGTTTGTTTGTTCTTTTGGCACTCCATGGCATATTCAATACTCTTCACCAACACCACAATTCAAAGGCGTCAACTCTTCTTCGGTCTTCCTTATTCATTGTCCAGCTTTCACATGCGTATGATGTGATTGAAAATACCATGGCTTGGGTCAGGCAGCCCTTAGTCTTCAGGGTGACATCTTTGCTCTTCAACACTTTGAAGAGGTCCTTTGCAGCAGATTTGCCCAATGCAATGCGTCTTTTGATTTCTTGACTGCTGCTTCCATGGCTGTTGATTGTGGATCCAAGGAAAATGAAATCCTTGACAACTTCAATCTTTTCTCCATTTATCATGATGTTGCTCATTGGTCCAGTTGTGAGGATTTTGGTTTTCTTTATGTTGAGGTGTAATCCATACTGAAGGCTGTGGTCTTTGATCTTCGTTAGTAAGTGCTTCAAGTCCTCTTCAGTTTCAGCAAGCAAGGTTGTGTCATCTGCATGATGCAGGTTGTTAATGAGTCTTCCTCCAATCCTGATGACCCGTTCTTCTTCATATGGTCTTCATATTATTTGTTCAGCATACAGATTAAATAGGTATGGTGAAAAATACAACCCTGCTGCACACCTTTCCCGACTTTAAACCAACCACTATCCCCTTGTTCTGTCCGAACAACTGCCTCTTGATCTATGTAAATGTTCCTCATGAGCACAATTAAGTGTTCTGGAATTCCCATTCTTCACAGCGTTATCCATAGTTTGTTATGATGCACACAGTCAAATGCCTTTGCATAATCAATAAAACACAGGTAAACATCTTTCTGGTATTCTCTGCTTTCAGCCAGGATCCATCTGACATCAGCAATGGTATCCCTGGTTCCAGGTCCTCTTCTGAAACCGGCCTGAATTTCTGGCAGTTCCCTGTCGATATAGTGCTGCAGCCGTTTTTGAATGATCTTCAGGAGAATTTTGCTTGCGTGTCATTTTAATGATATTGTTCTATAATTTCCACATTCGGTTGGGTCACCTTTCTTGGGAATAGGAATAAATACGGATCTCTTCTGGTCAGTTGGCCAGGAAGCTGTCTTCCATATTTCTTGGCATAGATGAATGAGCACCTCCAGGGCTGCATCTGTTTGTTGAAACATCTCCATTGATATTCCATCAATTCCTGGAGCCTTGTTTTTCACCAATGCCTTTGGAGCAGCTTGAACTTCTTCCTTCAGTACTATCGGTTCCTGATCATATGCCACCTCTTGAAATGGTTGAATATCCACTAATTCTTTTTGGTATAATGACTCTGTGTATTCCTTCCATCTTCTTTTGATGCTTCGTGCATCATTTAATATTTTCCCGATGGGATCCTTCACTATTGCAACTCGAGGCTTGAATTTTTTCTTCAGTTCTTTCAGCTTGAGAAACACTGAGCGTGTTCTTCCCTTTTGGTTTTCCATCTCCAGCTCTTTGCACATGTCATTATAATACTTTACTTTGTCTTCTCAAGAGGCCCTTTGAAATCTTCTGCTCAGTTGTTTTACTTCATGAATTCTTCCTTTTGCTTTAGCTGCTCGATGCTCAAGAGCAAGTTTCAGAGTCTCCTCTGACTTCCACCTTGGTCTTTTTTTTCTTTCCTGTCTTTTCAGTGACCTCTTGCTTTCTTCATGGATGATAACTTGTCTGGTCTTCGGTCACTAGTGTTCAGTGCATCAAATCTATTCTTCAGATGGTCTCTAAGTTCAGGTGGAATATACTCAAGGTCATATTTTGGCTCTCATGGACTTGCTTTGATTTTTTTCAGTTTCAGCTTGAACTTGCATATGAGCAATTGATGGTCTGTTCCACAGTCGGCCCCCGGCCTTGTTCTGACTGATGATATCGAGCTTTTCCATTGTTTCTTTCCACAGATGTAGTCAGTTTGATTTCTGTGTGTACCATCTGGTGAGCTCCATGTGTATGGTCGCCGTTTATGCTGGTGAAAGAAGGTATTTGCAATGAAGAAGTCGTTGATCTTGCAAAATTCTATGATTCGATCTCCGGCATTGTTTCTATCACCGAGGCCATATTTTCCAACTACTGGTCCTTCTTCATTTCCAACTTTTGCATTCCAATCACCAGTAATTATCAATGCATCTTGATTGCATGTTCGATCAATTTCAGACTGCAGCAGCTGATGAAAATCTTCTATTTCTTCATCTTTGGCCGTAGTGGTTGGTGCATAAATTTGAATAATAGTTGTATTAACTGGTCTTCTTGTACGCGTATACATATTATCCTATCACTGACAGCGTAGTACTTCAGGATAGATCTTAAAACATTCTTTTTGATGATGAATGCAACACTATTCCTCTTAGAGTTGTCATTCCCAGCATAGTAGACTATATGATTGTCTGATTCAAAATGGCCAATACCAGTCCATTTCAGCTCACTAATGCCTAGGATATTGATGTTTATGCATTCCTTTTCATTTTTGATGATTTCAGTTTTCCTAGATTCATACTTTGTACATTCCAGGTTTTGATTATTAATGGATGTTTTCAGCTGTTTCTTCTCATTTTGAGTCATGCCACATCAGCAAATTAAGGTCCCGAAAGCTTTACTCCATCCATGTCATTAAGGGCGACTCTACTTTGAGGAGGCAGCTCTTCCTCAGTCATCTTTTGAGTGCCTTCCAACCTAGGTGGGGCTCATCTTCCAGCACTATATCAGACAATGTTCTGCTGCTATTCATAAGGTTTTCACTGGCTAATGCTTTTCAGAAGTAGACTGCCGGGTCCTTCTTCCTAGTCTGTCTTAGTCTGGAAGCTCAGCTGAAACCTGTCCTACATGGGTGACCCTGCTGGTATCTGAACATCGGTGGCATAGCTTCCAGCATCACAGCAATACAGAAGCCCCCACAGTATGACAAACTGACAGACACATGGGGGTTTGTTTTCTTTATGAGTTGTAATCCATACTAAAGGCTGTGGTCTTTGGTCTCCATAAGTAAGTGCATCAAGTCTTCTTCACTTTGAGCAAGCCAGGTTGTGTCATCTGCATAATGCAAGTTGTTAATGAGTCTTCCTCCATTCCTGATGTCCACTTCTTCTTCATATGGTCCAGCTTCTTGGGTTATTTGCTCAGCATACAGATTGAATAAGTATGCTGAAAGGATACAACCCTGAAACACATCTTTCCTGACTTTAAACCACCCAGTATCCCCTTGTTCTGTCTGAACAACTGCCTCCTGCTCTGTGAACAGATTCTTCATGAGCACAATTAAGTGTTCTGGAATTCCCATTCTTTGCAATGTTATCCATAAGTTGTTATGATCCACAGAGCTGAATGCCTTTGCATAGTCAATAAAACTCAGGTAAACATCCTTCCGGTATTCTCTGCTTTCAGCCAGGATCCACCTGACATCAGCAATGATATCCCTGGTTCCATGTCCTCTTCTAAATTCAGCCTGAATTTCTTGCAATTCCCTGTTGATATACTGCTGCAGCTGCTTTTGGATGATCTTCAGCAAAATTTTGCTTGCGTTTGATATTAATGATATTGTTCGATAATTTCTGCATTTGGATGTATCACCTTTCTTGGGAATAGGCATCTCTTTCAGTCAGTTGGGCAGGTAGCTGTCTTCCAAATTTCTCGGCATAGATGAATGAACACTTCCAATGCTACATCTGTTTGGTGAAACATCTCAATTGATATTCCATTAGTTCCTGGAGCCTTGTTTTTCACCCGTGCCTTCAGTGCAGCTTGGACTTCTTCCTCCAGCACCACCAGTTCCTGATCATATGCTACCTCTTAAAATGATTTCACCCATAGAATCCTTCAATATTGCAACAAGGGGCTTGAACTTTTTCTTCATTTTTCTTCATCTGAGAAATGTTAAACATGTTCTTCCCTTTTGGCTTTCTAACTCCAGGTCTGTGCACATTTCAGTATAATACCTTACTTTGTCTTCTTGAGTCACCCTTTGAAATCTTCTGTCCAGCTTTTTTATTTCATCATTTGTCTGTAACTTGTCTATCACTGAAACCGCTGGTGGCATAATGGCTAAGAGCTATGGCTGTTACCCAAAAGTTGGCAGTTTGAATCCACCAGGTGCTCCTTGGTAATCCTATGGAGCATTTCTACTCCATCGTGTAGGGTCGCTATGAGTCAGAATCGACTTTATGGCAATGGGGTTTTTGAGTTTTTGTCTATCACTTGTTTGTCAGTTTGTTGTACTATGGTAGTTCAAGTGTTGCTGTTATGCTGGGAACTATGCCAGTGATATTTCAAATACCAGCAGGGTCACCCATGGTGGACAGGTTTCAGAGGAGCTTTCAGGGTAAGACAGAGTGGGAAGGACCTGGTGATCTACTTCTAAAAAAATTGGCCAGTGAAAACCTTATGAATCATATGATTCCCTATAAAGGTGTAAAATTTGTAAAAATTAAATAATTTAACCACAGTTGTTTAAGACCACCATCTACTTCCATGCTAATATCTGCTCTGTCTTACTTCCCTTTAAGTCAGATTGTATTGAAATGGCTACAAATGCTCTTGGGATCTAAGGGGATGTCAAGTTGTTCGTATAAATTTATATTCGTTGTTTGGTGCTGTTAGGTGAATTCTGACTCACTGCAACCTTATAGGACAAAGTAGAACTACCCCACAAGGTTTCCTAGGCTATAGTCTTTACATGGGATCCTGGTGGTACAGTGGCTAGGATCTATGGCTACTAACCAAAAAGGCAGCTAGAATCCACTAGCTGTTTCTTGGAAACCCTGTGGGGCAGTTCTAGTCAGTCCCATAGAGTTGCTATGAGTTGGAATCGACTCAACAGCAATGGGTTTAATATTTATGGGAGTGGATTTTCAGGTCTTTTCTCCAGCAGAGCTGCTGGTGGGTTCAAACAGTGGGCATTTTGGTAAGCAGCTGTGTGCTTAACCATTGCACTACTAGAGCTCCTTAATTTATGTTTGATGAGCTGTAGTTGTGTTGCTTACCGTCTCTTCCATGTGTAGTTCACATATTAATAGACTTCCTGGTGATGAAATGACGTTCAGGCACACTCCAGTCACTTGTTATACTAACTCAGCTAGCTTCATGATACCAAGATTTAGGGCCAGGCCATGCCACAATATGAACATGCCCTATGGCTTTTGGCAAAGAAATTATGTGGGCACTGAAGGAGAAACATGGTTTGAAATGTGTGGAGCCAGAAGCTAGTGTGGAAATTTTTCTAATCAGCAGACATGTTAAATGAAAAATGGAAGGTTCGGTTTTAATTCATGTCTGGTCAGAACAGAATTTCTCTCCTATCAGTAATATATTCTAATTAACACAGTATAAGTAATTACAAATGGACATATATTTTCTTTCTTTATTTTGCTTTAGGTGAAAGGTTACAGCTCAAGTTAGTTTCTCATACAAAAATTTATATACATATTGTTATGTGACCCTAGTTGTAATCACCATAATCTGACAGCACACTCCCCTTTTGCACCCCAGGTTTCCCATGTCCATTCGACCAGCTTCTATCCATTTCTGCCTTCTTATTCTGCATCTGGACAGGAGCTGCCCATTTAGTCTCATATATCTATTTGAACTAACAACCACACTCTTCAGGGGTATGTTTTATAGTCCAGTCTAATCTTTGTCTGAAGAGTTGGCTTCAGGCATGGTTTCAGTTCTGGATTAAAAGAGAGCCTGTCTTCTGGAGTACCCTCTAGTCTCAGTCAGACCATTAAGTCTGGTCTTTTTACGTGAATTTGAGTTCTGCACCCCATTTTTCTCCTGCTCTGTCAGGGACTCCCTGTTGTATTCTGACAGGGAGGTCATTGGTGGTAGCTGGGCACCATCTAATTCTTCTGGTCTCAGGCTGATGGAGCCTCTGGTTTATGTGGCCCTTTTTTTTCTCTTACGATAATGTTTTCCTTATGTCTTTGGTGTTCTTCATTCTCCTTTGTTTCAGGTGGGTTGGGACCAACTGATGTATCTTAGATGGCTACTTGCAAGCTTTTAAGACCCCAGACACCACTCACCAAAGTGGGATGCTGAACATTTTCTTTATAAACCTTGTTATCCCAAATGACCTGCATGTCCCCAGAAACCATGGTCCCGCCCCTGCTACTCTGTCCCTTGAAGTGTTTGGTTTTGTTCAGGAAACTTCTTAGCTTTCGTTTTAGTCCATTTGTGCTGACTTCACCTGAATTGTGTGTTGTCCTTCTCCTGACCTAAGATAATTCTTGTCTACTAACTAGTTAGTGAATTCCCCTCTCGCTACTCTCTTCTGTGTTTAAACCTTTTGTTGAGTTCTTACAATAGTGGTCTCATACAATATTTTTCCTGTTGCAACTGAAGAATTTCACTCAGCATAATGCCTTCCAGATTCATATATATTGTAAGATATTTTGTGGAGTCATCATTTTTCTTTATCATTGCATAGTATTCCATTGTGTGTATATACCATAATTTGTTTATCCATTCATCCGTTGATGGCCACCTAGGTTGTTTCCATCTTTCTGCTATTGTGAACAGTGCTGCAATGAACATGGGTATGAATGTATCTATTCCTGTGAGAGCTCTTATTTCTCTAGGATATATTTCAAGGTGTAGAAGTGCTCAATCATATGATACTTCTATTTTTAGCTTTTTAAAAGAGAGCCAAATTGATTACCAAGGTGGTTGTACCATTTTACATTCCACCGGCAGTGTATAAGTGTCCCAATCTCTCCACAAACTCTCCAACCTTTATTATTTTGTGTTTTTTGGACTAATGCTAGCCTTGTTGGCAGGAGATGGTATCTCATTGTAGTTTTGATCTGCATTTCTCTAATGGCAATGATCTAGAGCATTTACTCATGTATCTGGTAGCTACTTGAATGTCTGCTTTGGTGAAGTGCTTGTTCATATCCTTTCCCATTTCTTAAGTGGGTTGCTTTGTTGTTGTTGAGGTGTTGCAGTGTCTTGTAGATTTTAGAGATTAGACCCTGATGGGATATGTGGTAGCCAAAAATTATTTCCCAGTCCTTAGATTGTCTTTTTCATCTTTTGGTGAAATCTTTTGATGAGAATAAGTGTTTGATTTTTAGCAGCGCCCAATTATGTAGTTTCTTTTTTAGTGTTTGTGCTTTTTTAGATATGGTTTTTATTCTGCTTATGCCATGTATTAGGGCTCCTGGCATTGTCCCTATTTTTTCTTCCATGCTGTTTATCATTTTAGATTTTCTATTAAGGTCTTTAATCCACTTTGAGTTAGTTTTTGTGCACATTGTGAGGTATGGGTCTTGTTTCATTTTTTTTGCATATGGATATCCAGTTACGCCAGCACCATTTGTTAAAGAGACTGTCTTTTCCCCATTTAATGAACTTTGGGCCTTTGCCAAATATCAACTGGATAAATTTACATCTGGATTCTCAATTCTGTTTCATTCGTCCCTGTACCTGTTGTTGTACCAGTGCCAGGCTGTTTTGACTACTCTGGGGGTATAATTGGCTCTAAAATCAGGTAGTGTGAGGCCTTCCACTTTGTTCTCCTTTTTCAGTAACTCTTTACTTATCTGAGGCCTTTTCTCTGTCCACATGAATTTGATGATTTGTTTGTCCATCTCATTGAAAAATGTCAATGGGATTTGGATCAGGATTGCATTGTATCTGTAGATCGCTTTGGGTAGAATTGACGTTTTCATAATGTTGAGTCTTCCTACCCATGAGCAAGGTATGTTTCTCCACTTCTGTAGGTCTCTTTTGGTTTCTTGCGGTAGTGTCTTTTAGTTTTCTTTGCATAGGTCTTTTCCATCTCTGGTTATATTTCTTCCTGAATATTTTATCTTCTTGGGGGCTATTGTAAATGGTATTGATTTGGTGATTTCCTCCTTGAAGTTCTCTTTTTTGGAATCCAGCTGATTTTTTATGTTTATTTTGTATCCTGATACTTTGCTGAAGTCTTCTATTAGTTCCAGTAGTTTTCTTGTAGATTCTTTGGGGTTTTCTGTGTATCAGATCATAAACCCGGAAAAAACTCAGTGCCCTCGAGTCGATTCGGACTCATAGCGACCCTATAGGACGGAGTAGAACTGCCCCATAGAGTTCCATAGATCATATCATCTGCAAATAGGGATACTTTTCCTTACCAACTTGGATGCTCTTTATTTCTTTTTCTAGACTGATTGCTCTGGCTAGGACCTCCAGCACAATGCTTAGTAAGTGTGGTGATAAAGGCATCCTTGTCTGGCTCCCATTCTTAAGAGGAATGCTTTCTGATATTCTCCATTTAGGATGATGTTGGCTGTTGGCTTTGTATAAATGCCCATTATTATGTTGAGGAATTCCCCTTCTATTCCTATTTTGTTGAGAGTTTTTATCATGAATGGGTGTTGAACTTTGTCAAATGCCTTTTCTGCATCAATTGATAAGATCATGTGGTTCTTATCTTTTGTTTGATTTATGTAATGGGTTACAATGATTGTTTTTCTAATGTTGAAACATCCCTGCACACCTGGTGTGAACCCCACTTGGTCCTGGAATTATTTTATTTTGATATATTGCTGAATTCTATTTGCTAGAATTTTGTCAAATTTGTAGAGTTTTGTATCTATGTTCATGAGGGAAATTGGCCTCTAATTTCCTTTTTTTGTGGTGTCTTTACCTGGTTTTGGTATCAGGCTTATGCTGGCTTCCTAGAATAAGTTCAGGAGAATTCCATCGTTTTCTATGCTCTGAAAAACCTTTAGTAGTAGTGGTGTTAACTTTTCTCTGAAAGTTTTGTACTATTCTCAGGGAAGCCGTCAGGACCAGAGCTTTTTTTCTTGGGAGTGTTTTAATTACCTCTTCAATCTCTTCTTTTTTATAGGTTTATTTAGTTTTTCTATCTTGGTTTGTGTTAGTTTAGGTAGGTAGTATGTTTCTAGAAATTTGTCCACTTTCTTTAAGTTTTCAAATTGGTTGGTATACAAGTTTCATAGTATTCTGTTATGATTCTTTTAATTTCAGTTGGGTCTGTCGTGATATTGCTCATCTCATTTCTTATTCAGGTTATTTGCTTCCTCTCCTGTTTTTCTTTTGTCATTTTGGCCTGTGGTTTATCGTTTTTGTTGGTCTTTTCAAAGAACCAGCTTTTCGTCCTGTAAACTCTTTCAATTGTTTTTCTAGTCTCTATTTCATTTATTTCTGCTCTAATTTTTATTATTTCCTTTCTTCTGTTGCCCAAAGGCTTCTTTTGCTGGTTTCTGTTTGTTTGAGTTGTAGGGTTAATGTTTTGACTTTGGTCCGTTCTTCCTTTTGGATATGTGCATTTATTGCTATAAATTGACCCTGAGCACTGCTTTTGCTGTGTCCCAAAGGTTCTGGTAGGATGTGTTTTCATTCTCATCTGATTCTGTGAATTTCTTTATTCCATTCTTGATTTCTTCTATAACCCGGTTTTTTTTGTACATGGTGTTGTTTGGTTTCCATGTGTTTGACTTTTTTCCTTGCTTTTTCTGTTATTGTTTTCTACTCTTATAGCTTTACAGTCAGAAAAGATGCTTTGTAATATTTTGATGTTTTGGATTATGTTAAATCTTCCTTTGTGGCCCAATATGTGGTCTATTCTGGAGAATGTTCCATGTGCACTGGAAAAGAAACTATACTTGGCTGCTGTTGGGTGGAGTGTTCTGCATATGTGTATGAAATCAAATCAATTGATTGTGGCATTTATCTCCTCTGTGTCTTTATTGAGCTTCTTCTTGAATGTTCTGTCCTTCCTCTAAAGTGGTGTGTTGAAGTCTTCCACCATTATTGTAGAGCTGTCTAGCTCTCTTTTCAATGCAGTTAGAGTTTGTTTTATGTGTTTTGGAGGCCTGTTGTTGCGTGCGTAAATATTTATTATGGTTATGTCCTCCTGGTGTATTGACCCTTTAATTATTATATGGTGTCCTTCCTTATCCTTTGTGGTAGATTTAACTCTAAAGTCTATTTTGTCAGAATTTAATATTGCCAGTCCTGCTCTTTTTTGATTATTGTTTGGTTGATATTTTTTTTCTATCCTTTGAGTTTTAGTTTGTTTGTGTCTTGAGTCTAAGGTGTGTCTTTTGTATGCAGCATATAGACAGGCTGTTTTTTTTTTTTTTTTTTTCTCTATTCTGCCGCTCTCTGTCTCTCTTTTGGCACATTTAGTCCATTTACATTCAACATAATTATTGATAGGTATTTTTTTTTTAATGAGTTTAGTGCTGTTATTTTAATGTATTTTTGTGTGTGTGTTTGACAGTTTCTTTGTTCCACTTAATTTTCTATGCTGAGTCATTTTTCTTTATGTTTTTTTCTTTTCATCTTTTTCATTGTTGATTTTGAATTTGCTGAGTCTTTATGTTTTTCTTGTTTTCTATTTGATGTGTAGGATTGTTAATTTCCTTTGCGGTTACCTTAATATTTACCTCTATCTTTCTAAGTTTAAACTATTCTTTCTTGGTATTGCCTTGACTTTCTCTCCATGTGAAAGTTCTACAACTATATAGCTTGGCAATCACTGAAGCTGGACCAGGACCAGGGCAGAGTGGGGCAGGTGAATGGGAGAGAGGTACTTCACAGGGGGAGAAGGGTTTTTTTTTTTTTTTTTTTTTTTTTGATCCTGTGAGGCAAGTTAGATGCTTGCACTTTACTTTTCCAGGTTCAGCATTGCTTCTCCCTGGTTCCAGAGGCTTGTGCAGACTATCTGTCACTCAGTTTCTCCTGGTGTTGAAAACACATCCCAAGTGCTACTGCTTACCTCAGTCCATGCTTGTGGCCAATCCTGCCTGCAGGGTGCTAGCCAGATTAGGTCTGGCAAACCCTTCTTGCTTCTAGACTGTCTTTCCCTCCCCTTGCCACTCAGTCCAACTCCTCAACTTTGTCTTTGATATTCAGGGCTCCTAGATTGTCATACATAATCGATTCGCTTATTTTTTCATGTCTTTGTTGTAAGAGGGGCCACAGAATCCTTCTGATTACATCATCTTTGCCCCACCTACATTTTCTTTTTTGACAAAAAAACAGAATTTACCCGAAATCCTGTGTTGGTAGGGCTCAAAACTCTATCAGCATTATGAGTCATGATACAACTATAATAGCTCATATATAAAAGAAATTTGATAGAGTTTTTTCTAAATTTGACCATTTAAAACATTTGTCTGATATCACCAACAATTAGTGGTACAGGTGAAATATTTTTTTTATAAATTATTGGTAAAAAAAAACAGATATTAATCAGTCATACTAGGACACTGATTATTTTTCTCTTCTCTAGAAAGAATAATATTTCAAAGTTTTTATCATATAAAGGAGCTATGAGAGATTATGTGCTCAAAATGTATTACAGAGATGTGTCAGTTAATTAACAAAAACATTGTTTTTTGTAATGTTTGTGATATTTAACAGCTTTTAAAAATTTGCAATTTTTATTCTCATTCTAAATTAATAGTCATTCTGCTAACTCAGTTGTCATTTAAAATTTTGTATTATTTTTCTTCAAGAGGGCTCCCTAAATGGTAAAACGTCCAGCTTCCCTGAAATTTAAATCTATTTGTGATAGAAGCTTCTTTTCTCTTTCTCTCTCACACATATACATAAACACAGTGTTTAGTGCACTTGATCTGTGTTCATGTATTTTGCTATCTTGTATTTTTTTTTCATCTTTTCCATCACATCAGACTTGCTGATGTTGTAGTTTATAGAGGATATTTTACAGCTATTTCTGCTGTCATTTATTTGGATAGGAAGGTTCTGAGATTGTAAGAGATTTTCCCATGGGTTATTCCATAAGCTTCCTTTTATGGCAAGACATCGGGGTGTTTAATCACTTCACATACATGATCATGTTAGTGACCTTTGCAATCTCTTTCTGTAGTTTATATTATTATTATTAATTCTTAGTCTTTAATGAACTCTTTACATTTACTTTTTATTTTGCTAAAGAGAAAGAAATAAGGGAAATAAATACACCAGAAAAAGTGTTTTCAACACATAAGCAGTCAACCTGCATTCTAGGTGGGGTTACTTTTCCTGTGTAACCAGAGGGTGGTATAGGGCAAATAATAGATATGTTATTGTTAGGTGCCGTCAAGTCAGTTCCAACTCATAGAGATCCTGTATACAACAGAATAAAACATTGCCTGATCCTGTGGCATCCTCACAATCCTTGTTATGCTTGAGCCCATTGTTGCATCCACTGTGTCAATCTATCTCATTGAATATCTTCTTCTTTTTTGCTGACCCTCTACTTTACCAAGAATGATGTCCTTCTCCAGGGACTGGCCCTCCTCATAACATGTCAAAGTACATGAGATTAAGCCTCACCATCCTCATTTCTAAGGAGCATTCTGGCTGTAACTTTTCCAAGACATATTTGTTTGTCCTTCCAGCAGTCCATGGTATATCCAATATTGTTCACTAATGCCATAATTCAAATGCATCAATTCTTCTTCAGTCTTACTTATTCATTGTCTAGCTTTCATATGCATATGATGTGATTAAAAATACCATGGCTTAGATCAAGTACACCTTAGTCCTCAAAGCATCACCTTTGATGAGCCTATTATTAATATTAGGAGAATATTGAAGCCAAGTCATGAGTGATTGGTGGTTGGGGGGAGGGATATTCACATAGACATAAATTCCAATAAGCCCAAGGACAGAGCCCAGGCAGTTTAGAGACACATCTAGAGTTTAAAGTAAAAATAGGAAGAATTAAGTGACGGGGGGATGCAGGATGAGTCCACTGGAAACAGAGATCTGGGTTCAGAACATCCTTGATCAAAACAGGAGACTGATGCAGTATAAGGGATGCAAAACCAAAGTCAAGTGTATCTGGACCATGAATGGCATCCAGGGGAAGGTTATCAGTCCAAAATGTGGCCCCTCTTCTACCACCACCCCATCCCCGCTTCACCAAAAAAAAAAAAAAAAAATTGCCTTCGAGTCAATTCTGACTCATGGTGACTTCATATATTGAAGTGTTTTCAACGCTGTGACCTTTTAGAAGCAGATCATCAGGACTTTCTTCTGAGGCACTTCGGGGTGAGTTCTAACAGCAACACTTTCAGTTAGTAGTTGAACACTTAACCATGTGGACTACTCAGAGACTCTGGTTAGCTGTAGTGTAGTGAAAATAGTGGGGCAACTGCCCCAAATCCACTGCTTCCCACTTTGGAGATAGATCTGGTTGTTGGACTGGCATAACAATGTTATCAAGTCCCTTTCCCTGAGAAGCAGGAAGGACTCAAGCAGATCAGAACCTAAGATGGTTCCAAGAATAGATAGGAAGTTTACAACATCTTCATCAAGGAATGATTCTAATTTCAAAGAGTATAACTGTGGTTCTCTTATGAATAGTTTAATGAAGAAGGTGGCATATCTGGAAGAAGATGAAAGATGAGAGGGTTCAGGGTGCAGTTCATCCCATGACGAAGTCCTTCCATCTAATGACTCTCTCCATTAACTAATAGCAACATCTCTCTAACTATTTTGCAAGTAGTTTTAAAATCATTCATTGATATTAGTGAGGTAAATTTTTAAAACCAGTTCGCTATATTAATAGTATTGGCCTACTTTAGTACTTTTTATATATATGTATATATATTTTTAAGGAATTTAGTGTATACCTTAGATATTAGAGATGTGATTATTAGGAAGAGTAGTAGCATCATCATTTAATTTTACTTATGTATGTCCAACTGAGTGCTATTATGTCCCAGAATCATAGAGGATATTCATAACCTTCTTCAAACTCAAAATAAACCAAGACTTAAGGTTTTCCCCAGGTACCTCTAGCTTTAAATTCAAGTATTATTCCTTCTTGCACCTCCTTCCATTTTGTTCTATCAGGCCTTCCAACTCTAAATATTACTTCAAATCCCTGAAGATTTTGTAAGACTACCCATAAGCTGCATTTAAACAGACTTCCCTCATAATTAATTAGTTGAATGTGTTTAACTATTACTCATGTCCAAATGCAAAATAAAATACCTTTACTTAAATGGACACAACAACTATCTAAAAAGATCACAAGTAATAAAGTTATATATTTGAATTTGTTTCATTTCTCTGGCTAAGATAAAAATAGAATGTTAGCTTCTTGATAATATTTTCTTATACTAAAGAAAGATATAGCACTTTTGATTGCCTATCAACTTTAATATTTGCTGATATGGAAAAGTGCTAGCCTGCTAAATACGGAGAAGTCTTGACCTACTTTATTTGATTTTAACATCTTGCATTTTAAAACGGGGGATCAAGGATTGTAGATTTTTATCATCTTCACTACAATAAAAAAGAATGCAAGGAAATTTTGGAAGGAGATATGATACAGGACTCTTGAGGCCAATTTGATAGAAAGTATTATTTTAAATAAATTCTAAGATGAGGCACATTGAGACTTGAGCAGGGAAAGGCATGGAATTTTCTTCCATAGTATAAAAAATCAGGCATATTTACAATGAATGCTTGGCTTTAAGAAGATTTCATAAGCCAGTGTTTCTCATTTGCCTGTCTTTCTTAAACCTATCAGATACTGATGGGCATGAGCTAGTGGGAATTTTCCTTTGGAGTTAGTGGAAGAGAGTGCTAGTTTTCTAGAGGGACAAGCCTAGTGTTAACTGTCAAATCTGGGGGCTACGGACAGAGTACTCAATAAACACAGTTACTTGAGCAGATCAACCACATCTAGACCAAAGAAGAGAAAGACTATGACATTACTCAGCAGATAGTTGGTTGACACGATGAGGCAGGAACCAGCTTTGCAACTATCAGCAACATCATTAAGAGGCTGCATGAGAAAACTCAACAGCAGACACTGCCACAGGGATCTACAGCAATGGAGAGGGAGAGCTGTGGGCGGAATGAGATGGCTAGGGTAAGTATGCATGGCACCCAGGGAACTTATACAAATAGATACATGAAGGGGATTGGGGACACAGGGGAATTAAGAAGAGAAGTTGGTGTTCCTGCAATCCCAGATGACTGCAGACACAAGAAGATATGGTTTAATAACCTATGTCTACCATCCGTTATAGCATGAACTGGGACAACATGGGATGCACCCAAATAGATCTTTGGAAAAAATCATGGAACTCCAAACACTGCTTCCCTATGGTTTACAATGTCTGGGATTCTAAGCACTGATCTATTACCAAACAATGAAGGAGCTCCTGAAAATTTTCTGGTTTGAATCTGAATGAGTATGACATTAAAATAAAATATTTTATATCTACTCGTCTTAGTTTGAGTTTCTCCCAAAGGAGCCCCTGAGACTAAGACTTCCCAGTATGTATGTCTTCATTCCCCTCCAATCTTGATAAATATTGCAAGAGAACAGTTGGAGAGGCAGTGTAGGGCAACAGTTACAGATAAAGGCTCTTGAGTGAATCTGCTGGTTTAATAGTATGATGCTGCTCGTCATGGATTGAATAGTGTCCTCCAAAAACATGTGTCAATTTGGTTAGACCATGATTCCCAGTATTTTGTGGCTGTCCTCCATTTTGTGATTGTAATTTTATGTTATAGAGAATTAGGAAGGAATTTTAACAACTTACTAAGGTCACATCCCTGATCCAATGTAAAGGGAGTTTCCCTGGAGTGTGGCCTGCACCACTCTTTATCTTACAAGAGATAAAAGGAAAGGCAAGCAAGCAGAGAGTAGGGACCTCATACCACCAAGAAAGAAGCACAGAAGCCTAGTATGTCCTTTGGACCTGGTGGGGTTCCTGCATGGAGAAGCCCCAGGGCAAGATTGATGAGAAGGACCTTCCTCCAGAACCAACAAAGAGAAAAAGCATTTCCCTGGAGCTGATGCCCTGAATTTGGACTTCTAGCCTACTAGACCGTGAGAAAATAAATTTCACTTTGTTAAAACCATCCACTTGTGGTATTTCTGTTACAGCAGCATTAGGTAACTAAGACACTGCTGTTTACTAGTCATGTGGTCTTTGGATAGTTACTTGTCTGTGCCTCGGTGTTCCTATTTAAAAAATGTTGCTAATAGGATCTAAGTTCTAGAATTATTGCAAGTATAAGGTAACCTGATACACATTCCATGCTTAGCATAAAGTCTAGTGCAAAATAAGTGCTCAATAAATGTTTGCTCTTTTACCTTGGATATTTTTCTTCAGCCTTAAACATTCTCCTCAAAAAATGCTCCAGGCAGCCACTGCCAATTAATCAGGGTTGACACAAGTGATGAAACCAATTTGTCTAGTCTCCATCTCCTTTTTTTCCATCTCCATAAAGTGAAGATACAGCTATACAAGAAGAGGGAACCATGTTTCTGGATCTACATGGCTTTAAGACTTCTGAAATCATAGAATCTCAGAGGAGGAAGGGACTGCAAAGTTTAGGCACTCTCACCCCTAACTCTCTCTGGAAATATCTTCTATAACGTGCCCTAGCACGTACTCATGTGGGTCTCTCTTTGGTACTCAAAGCTCAATACATTATTAGATTTTAAGTTTTAGACATTTTTACTTTTATTGACCTCCCTCATTATAACTTCTTCCTATAAGTCACAGTTCTATTACCTGGAGAAAGAGATGAGACTCCTTTCCACATGACAGCTGTCTCAGAATTTAAAACATTTTAGTGCCTTCCCTAGGTCTTCTCGTCTTCCGGGTAAATGTCCCCATTTCTTTCAATAATTTTTCGCCTAGACTTGTAACCATCACATGAACGCTATATCCTTTGTTAATTTCTATATTTAAAAGTGGTGCACACAACTGAAAACGATGTTCCAAATATGATCAGATCAATATAGAATTCAAAGGACTTAGTATCTTCCTTGTTCTTTCAACTATTCTTGCTTTAATGCAGCCTGAAATTGAGTTCATTTTGTTAGTTATTGGATATCAGTTTATAGGCTGTATTTATTCCTCCCCATGTGTGTCCAGTAACTAACTCATTGCCAGATATTTTACGTACTCAATAAGCATAAATTGGATTGAACTGCAGGAGCCCTAGTGGTACAGTGGGTAAGAGCTTGCCTGCTGGCCAAAAAGGTCAGCAGTTCAAATCCACCAGCAACTCCTTGGAAGCCTTATAGGACAGTTCCACTGGGTCCCGTAGGGTCATTATGAGTTGGCAGTGGGTTTGATTTTGGTTATTTTAATTGAACTAGCCTCCACGCTGATGGAGTGCTTCGTTGTCGTGAATCCTATATCACGCTGAATCATCTCCAGTCAGTCCATAGGAGACTCGAAACTAGGCCATTCTGGAATTCTCTTGAGCTTTTTGCATTTACATAGGAATGGCAGTAAGGATCTAGAAAACTGTGGAGAGTAACTGCAATGAACCAACATGGAGAATGTGAGAACGCTTGTACTAAAGAAAGGCTGACAGGGTAGAACTGCCCCATAGGGTTTCCAAGGAATGGCTGGTGGATTCGAACTGTTGACCTTTCGGTTAGCAACCGAGCTCTGTACCACTGCGTGACCAGGACTCCAAGAAAGGCCGAGGATATAATTGTTTTCATCTCTTTCCAGAACTGTGTGGACATAGAGAAAGAGTGAACAAGAGGCCATGCTTCCGTTACGTGTCTTCAGTAATTGCTTTAACATGTGACTTGCCATTTAAGGAATCAATGACATTTATCAAGGGTTTAATATATGTCAGCTGCTATGCCAGGCACTTTCACATTATCCCATTAATCCCCTCAACAGCCCTGTGAGGTTGGTGTAATTATTAGGCCCACTTTGCAGAGAAGTTATGAGGCTTGCCTAATTTTACGTTCTAAAGATAGTTCTTATTTGGCTGCCAAATCCCAAGTGTTTTCTGCACACCTGAGCTACTGAAATTGGGATGTGCCAGAAGACACAGAAAGCCACAGATGAAAATATGGCATGTCATCCTGGGGCATGAATATTCCTGATGGCAGATAAGTTAAATGCCTTGGAAAGGTAGTAAAATATAATGGATAATGGGGGTGGGTGGGAACATTATGGACTCTGGAGTCTGGTTGCTTTGGTCAAATCCTAATTCTTTCACTAACTGAGTGACCTTTGGCAAGTTACTGGACCTCTCTATACCGCCTTCTCCTCATCTGTAAAATAGTAGTAGTTTTACAGTTGTGTGGAAGAGAGAGAGAGGATAAAATTAATTAATACATATCAAGCCTTTAGTTCAGTGCCTAAAACATAGTAAGTGTAATACGTGCATTAACCCTTACTCCTTATTATGACAAGATAACCAAACCCCAAAACCAAATCCTTTCCCTTTGAGTCAATTCTGATTCACATGAAGTAAAATGCAAAATTTCTTTAATTTTAAAGGTAAAACAGATTAAAGAAATGTTTCACTTATAGAAGGCTGCTTCAGTCTCAAATATCCATTCATTCTCCTTTCCTAATAGGGCAGTGGGGTGAAAAGTTTGAGAAGCATGTTCTACCACCACGCATTTGCTGTTCATGGTAAGCAGATTTCTAAGATACTTGTATTTATG
Source organism: Loxodonta africana (assembly GCF_030014295.1). Classification (NCBI taxonomy): domain Eukaryota; kingdom Metazoa; phylum Chordata; class Mammalia; order Proboscidea; family Elephantidae; genus Loxodonta; species Loxodonta africana. The sequence goes on along the minus strand of NC_087345.1, from coordinate 33,662,245 downwards.
CCCTTATGAAATACCTTCTCCTTGAGTGTAGGCTGGACCTAGGGACTCACCTCTAATGAATAAAATATGGAAAAGTGGTGAGATGTCGCTTCTGATATTAACTAAAAAAAAACCCAAACCCATTGCCGTTGAGTCGATTCCAACTCATAGCGACCCTATATTAGGGTCTAAAAAATTGTGACTTACATCTTGCTATTCTCTCTCTCTCATTGTTTTTGCTTGTACTGATGAAGCAAGTTGTCATCTTTTCAAGCTGCCCAAAGAGTTCTATGTCATGAACAACTTAGGCCAGCTTCTGGCCAACAGCCTTCAAAAAATTTGATATCCTCACTTCAGCAGTCTGTCAGAAACTGAATCCTATCAACAGCCACTTGACTGAGCTTGGAAGCTGGTGCTTCCTCAAGAAGCTTCCTCCCTTTTGAGCCTTGGGATGACTCAGCCCCAGTCAGCACCTGGATTGCAGCCTGTGGGAGACAACGAAGCAGAATACCCAGCTGAGCTACGGAATTCCTGACCTACAGAAACTATGAGATTGTGAATGCTGTTTCAAGCCCCTAAGTTTTGGGGCAATTTGTTATGCAGCTATAGATAACTAATACACTCTTTTGGAAGATGTTGTAGAAGAAGAAAGGGCCATCCTAATTTAAGTGGAAAACAAACAAACAACTCATAGAATACAAAGAAGTACAGCGAAGGACTCAAACAGTAGAGAGCAAGAAGGCAGTAGGCTTCAGAAGATCCTGTTTTCCAAGATTTTTCAGTGGTAGAATTCTCACCTTCCATGTGGGAGGCCTAGGTTCAATTACAGGCCAATGCATCTCAGGCAAAGCAACTACCTGTCTGTCAGTGGAGGCTTGCTTACTGCTATTATGCTGAGCAGGTTTCAGCGGAGCTTCTAAACGAAAAAGGACTAGGTAGAAAAGCCTGGTGATCTATTTCCAAAAAAAATCAGCCAGTGAAAACCCTATGGATCACAACAGTTTGATCCGCAACTGATCATAGGGATGGTGCAGGGCTGGGCAGCATTTCATTTCATTGTTCATGAGGTCACCATGAGTCAGGAGTTGACTCCAAGACAGCTAATAACAACAACACCCTGCTCAAGCAGCTTTTCCCCCATCAGCATGTCCAGAAGCAACCCTTCATTGGCCAGCTTGGAATATACTTGCTTTGCATGAGCTGAATTTCAAAGTACTTAAAATTGCTCAACCTGCTACAATATATTTACACCTACTGTTTTCATCATTAATGAGGCATTCAGCTTTTGTAATCTGGAAGATGACCTAAAGATCAGAACTAATTTAATTTAAAATCGATGTACTAAAGAAGAAAGCCTCTGCCTCCAGGATTGATGTTAGGGGGCAAGTTTCTACAAACTCGTCAAAATATACAGAAATATAATGTACATATTGCTTCTAACCAGGTGCCTAAAGGAAGGCATACACATAGTCACAAAGCTCTACCAAAATAGGTTCTGAAAATTGGTACCCATCTGATTTAATACTACTTATTGGAGGATTTTGTTTGATCGAGTGAATTGCAAATCACTTGCTAGATTCTTTACTGAGCCTTAAATCCCACTGAGCAGCTAAGACCAATATCAGTGAATCCTACATCCCTGATATTTTAGGGTGAGTCATTTATGACTGAGATAATCAAAGAGCTTGGATATATGAGCAATGGTTCTTATAAAATGCTTGTGTTTTTAACTGAGTTCTCTTGGCAAAGTGACTTATCTATACTGTGGGAGTTGAGAAAGCTCTGTGATGTAAGGCCTGCAAGTACCTATTTCACACATAGGTCTCATCCCTGATTTGTGAGACTCTGCAGTGAAATGGCTTCACAGTTATTTACTTTCCATTTACTTACTCATTCATTTGTTTATTCATTTAAAAAACTTATCAGATATCTATTCTGTGCCAAGCACCATGTTAGGTCCTGGAGATTAAAACATAAACAACACATTGTAACAGTCAAATAGTCTATGTTTAGCTACAGTAACAAACAAGTTCAAAACCTCAATGGCTTAACACAAGTTTATTTCTTGCTCACAAAACGTCTGCTGAGGAGTCTGCATGATACTCCCATGGCAATCCAGGTGTTTATCTTTGCTGAGACAGGGCAAGACCAGACTGGAAGGCCTGATTTTGGCAACTAAATGCTTCCATCAGAAATTGACATAAGTCACTTCTGTTTGCATGGCCATGTCTGACATCAAGGGGAAATAGAATCCCCCAGTGGTTCCATTAGGAGGAGAAGCAGAAATGTTGGCAAACATACTATTATCTATCATTCACAGACTTTGCCTCATGGGCCCCCGCTCCAGTCTAGTTTTGTTAGCCTGTGCACCCTTGTCACAGACATTCCTATGATTTGTTCAGACCATTACTATGCTAGACATATCTTGGGAGCTCTCATTATTGTTTTAATGGAGAGGTAGGGGAGCAGGGGCTTCATGGTAGAAATGACCCAACCTCTTCCTCCTAAATATATGGCAACTTTTACTGTCCTTTCTTCTCTGCACCAGGTGGGGAGGCCTGGTCACTCCGTGAGAGTAAAGGAATGAATGATAGATGGCATGGCTAAGACCAAGTTTGTTTATTCATTTGTGTAACCGTTTGACTGATAAGTATGTTTTGAACCAAGCCACAGTATTTTCAATCGTCTCATATGCATGTGAAAGCTGGGCAATGAAAAAGGAAGGCTAAACAAAAATGGATACATTAGAATTATGGTGTTAGTGAAGAATATTCAATATTACCATAGACTGCCAGAAGAACAAACAAATCTGTCTTGGAGGAAGTACAGCCGGAATGCTACTTAGAATCAAGGATAGTGAGATTTTGTCTCATTTACTTTGGACATGTGATCGGGAGGGACCAATCCCTGGAGAAGGATATCATGCTCGGTAAAGTAGAAAGTCAACAGAATATAGGAAGACCCTCAGTGAGATGGACTGACACAGTGGCTGCAACAACAGGCTCAAACACAGCCACTATTGTGAGGATGGCACAGGACAAAGCAATATTATGTTCTATTATACATAGGGTCACACTATGAGCTGGGGCTGCCTCAATGGCATCTAACAGCAACTACTATACGCTGTGTGGCAGGAGTGAAATATTTGATTAAAGTAGGCAGGGTTCAAACAGCATAATGAACCAGGTTGTCAAGTACACAGAAAATAACAATATGAAGAGGTAAAAACTACACTACAGAAGTGCAGAGAGCTCCACAGGCACATTACTGGGGTAGGCCTGTAATGGCGGGTGAGGAAAGGCCCCTAGGGTAATTGATGTCCGTGCAGAGTGTAATGCATGTATAGGGTAGACACATAGATAGCTGCTGTTGGGTTGATTCTGACTTATGGTGACATTATGCACAGTAGAAAGAAATGTTGAATGGTCCTGTGTCATCCTCATGATCACTGGCAAGTCTGAGTCCATTGTTGCTATTGCGTCTTCCTCACCTTGCTGGCCCTCTATCTCACCAAACATGATGTCTTCCTCGTGCAATTCATCCCTCATACTGACATGTCAAAAGAAAGCAAGTCGGACAATGTTCTGTTGTTATCCATAGGTTATTGCTCGCTAATTTTTGCAAATAGATTGCCACATCTTTTTTCCTAGTCTGTCTTAGTCTGGAAACTCTGCTGAAACCTGTCTATCATGGGTGAGCTTGCTAGTATTTGAAATACTGGTGACATAGCTTCCAGCATCATAACAACACACAAGCCAGATAAAAAGAATGGTGGTATTTGTCCCAGAAGAAGAACAAGGATGGAGAGGAGAGAAAGAAGCAGAGGGAGAGGGAAAGAAAGGGGGGCGACGGAGCAGTACAGGTAAAGCTTTCCAGAGCACAGTTTTGAAACTGTAGGGAAATTTTGAGAGGTGAGGAGGAGCCAATTCACAAAGGACCTTGTAAGCCAACAACAAGGGTTTGGACTTTTTCCTAAGAGTACTGGGAAGCCATTGAAGGTTTCAAACAGGACGGAGAATGATATGATAGAACTTCAGATTTGAAGTAATGACTGCCCTTTACAAAAGCCTAGCAGTTATTATCTGGCCAAAAAAAAAAAAAAAAACAACTCAAGGCTTGCTCACAGCAGTCCTAGCCTTTGGCTGCTTCCCTAGTAGGACAATTTATAAAGAAGTGAATTGAGAATTTGTACGTTTAGTATTATTAGGAACACCAGGAGAGCCCCAACACAATAATACTTTTTCTACTTTCTGCCATAACACTGAAATCCCGCTCTATTTCTTCATTTTTTCATTTATCCATTCATCAAGAATGCACTGAACACCTGCTATGTAAGTGGAATAGAGCTTGTGCAGCAAAGAAAAAAAAAGATAAGGACAGAATTCTTGCTTTCAAAAGGCTAAAGGTCTAGTAGGGGAGATAAGATGAGTTTAATATTATCGTGTGAGGAAGGAGAACAGAGTTATTCGAGCCCAGAGGAAGAAACGAGCCTTTCAGGCTGTGAGCCCTGGGAAGGCTTTGTGGAATAAATACACCACCATGGCTGGGCCTTGAAAGATGAGTACAATTTTCTCAGTGCTGAGCCATGTTTTCATCAAAAGTCTTTCATTATAAGTGATAGAAATTTAAATAAGCTTAAGCAAAAAGAGGGAGTTTATTGGCTCACTCCCTGGGAAATCCAGAGGTGCAGCTGACATCAAGCACAGCTGGATGGAGGGACTCAGTGATGTGATCAAAGTTCTTTTTTCTTCCCATTCTTAGGAGAGATTACCTCTGGTAGGCAAGATGGCTGCCAGCAAACCCAGTGTATTAGTTTCCTAGGGATGCTGTAACAAATTACCAGAAACTGGGTAGCTTAAAACAACAGAAATTTATTTTCTCACATTTCAGAAGGCTAGAAGTCTGAAATGAAGTTGTCAGCCAGGTTGGTTCCTTCTGAAAGCTCTGAGGAAGAATCTGTTCAATGCCTCTCTCCTAGCTTCCAGTGGTTATTGCAATCCTTGGCATTCCTTGAATTTTAGACACATCTCTCCAATCTTCATCTCCACATTTTCTTCTTCTCTGCATTTCTCCTCTGTGTCTCTGTAACTCAAGTCTTTCTCTCTCTCTTTTTTTTTTTATAATGACACCAGTCATTGTATTTAGGCCTGCCCTAAATCCAGAATGAACTTGACACCTTTAATTCAATCATACCTGCAAAGACCCTTATTCCAAACAAGGTCACATTCTGAAGTTCCACATGGGCATGAATTTTGGGGGGACACTATTCAATTAACTACAGCCAACAAACTATCTTTTGACAAATTCTTTAGAACCATGATGCTTCAGAAGTGAATGGAGTACACAGGCTATTTAGCCTATTGGAGCCCATTCTTTTCTATAGATGAGGAAACAGAAACACAGGGAGTGAGGGATTAAAAGCCCCCCTGTGCCTGGTAGTCAGTGAGAGACATTCTATTGTGGGGGAAGAGCTGCTTGCTCAGAGGACGAGCATCACCTGACCTACGTGTGGAGAGTGGGAGGTACCCAGAGAGCCAAACATACCAGATAGGGGGAGAGAGTTAATGCCAGACAACATGGGTGAATCTTCAAAACACATTTCACAAATGTTCCTGCAGTTATCCCTGACTTAGTAGCCTTAAGTGTTTTACCTAGAGAGCTAAAGTTTAGACCACTGGTTTTCAGCAGTTACATTGCAGACCCATGCTAACCAGTGGTAATGTCTGCATCCATCTACAGTGTAATTAGAAAAATAAGAACAACATAGAACTTTTTCTTAAAGCTAAATCGATTCAATTTAAAAGGCCGTGTTTTGCTCCAGAAATTATATCCTTTCTACTTCTTTGATATTTCTTAAATATCATTTACACAATCATGGTCATAGTAGAAAGTAATTTTTATTTCATTCAGTTTAGTTTTGTCACCCATATTTGGCACATAAAAATGTTGGCATGACCATGTGGGTTTTCCATTTTTTTGGATGAGGCGGAGACTTTACTGGCTCATGAAATCAAATGTCTTGGAACCCTAGACTGAACCAACCACACTATGTTTCACTAGGTATTCCCAGGGCAGAGCAATCTTAGAAATCAGAAGGGAATTTCCTGAACATTCATTTTCCTAAAAACAAAGTGACCTTGGGTTTGAATTGATTTATACTGTTGTGGCCATCTTCTAAGAAAGCTATGTTTTCCTCAGGATGAGATGGTGTTTGTTAGTTGCATTATTGGTTGCTAAGGGATGTGCCTTTCTGAAGTGGAGCATGTATGTGGCACCTCCTTAACACCTGTGGCTTAGAGACCTTACCACCATTATCCCAAGTGCTCAAAAACACAGGACCCACTTGTAGTCAAAGCAGCTGATCTAGTTAAAAGCCCCTGATTCATTTGAAAATCTTTATGGTACTTCTTCAAAAAGAAAAATTAGCTGGGCATTCTTCAGAGTAGTTGACCTGTGAAATTTAGTTTGATTTGTTTATCCACAACATCCGTTATACCAAGTTAGCGATAAGCATGCTTCAACCAATCCTGTGGTTGGTGGCATCTGAGCTGTATACATCAGCATTATACTCTGAGCACTGGTGATCTCCCTCCGAGCAACTACTGCTAGGATAACTGTTCATGGGTAGGGAGGCCATTGTGAGGGTTTACTTAAGGAACCAGTCAGACAGAAAATGATTCTTTCCCGGAAGAGAAGGAAGAGTTATCTTTGCCTAAGCAAGAAACAAAGAGATATTCAAGAGTGGCCTATCCAGCCATACCCTGCATTCTCTGCAGAGATACAAATTTGTTAGGAGGTGGTATTGGATTCACTGTCTTTAGCCCCTCTATCCTTTTTAGATTTAGGTCAGTTTCTGAAGAATGAAGCAGGTAAACAATGCTGAAATGCCAACAAAGAAAAGAAGTAAGGGCGAGCTAGTTGAACTATGCCTTACACTCCAATTCTGAGAACACAGAAGATAGTAAACAATCCCTACCCATTTCTCATTCATTCATTGTCTCATTCACTGATTGGGTGGTCCATTCATTCATTTAAGAATTTCAATCAAGATTTTAGTAGTGCCTATTATAAGTATCCATCCACATCATTAAGGACATCATACACAAAGAAAACGAGAGGTCATTAAAAAGAAAGAAAAGACCAAAATGATGTCAGAAGAGACTCTGAAACTTACTCTTGAATGTCAAGTAGGTAAGCAAAAGGAAGAGAGGTTGAAGTAAAAGAACTGAACGGAAGATTTCAAAGGGCAGCTAGAGAAGACAAAGTAAAGTATTATAATGACATGTGCAAAGAGCTGGAGATAGAAAACTGAAAGGGAAGAACATGATCAGCATTTCTCAATTGAAAGATCTGAAGAAAAAAAAATTAAGCCTCAAGATGCAATAGGATTCTACAGGGAAAATATTAAACAACGCAGGAATCATCAAAAGAAGATGGAAGTAAAGCACAGACTCATTATACCAAAAACAGTTAGTAGATGTTCAACCATTTCAAGAGGTGGCATATGATACAGAAAGAAAAAATCTAAGCATTCACGAAAGATAAGCCCCCAGAAATTGAAGGAATATCAATCGAGATGTTTCAACACACCAATGCAGTGCTGGAAGTGCTCACTGTTCTATGCCAAGAAATTTGGAAGACAGCTACCTGGCCAACCAACTGGAAGAGATCTTTATTTATGCCTATTCCCAAGAAAGATGATCCTACCAAATGTGGAAATTACTGAACAATGTCGTTAATATCACTGGCAAGTAAAATTTTGCTGAAGATCATCCAATAGCGGCTGCAGCAGTATATGGCAGGAAACCGCCAGAAATTCAAGCTGAATTCAGAACAGGATGTAGAATCAGGGATATCATTGCTGATGTCTGTCTCATGGATCCTGGCTGAAAGCAGAGAATACCAGAAAGATGTTTACCTGTGTTTTATTGACTATGCAAAGGCATTCCACTGTGTGGATCATAACAAGTTATGAACAATATTAGGAAGAACGGGAATTCCAGAACACTCAATCATGCTCATGAGGAACATGTACACAGATCAAAATGCAGCTGTTTGAACGGAACAAGAAAATACTGCATGGTTTAAAGTTAGAAAAGGTGTGCATCGGGGTCGTATCCTTCCATCATACTTATTCAAACTCCATGCTGAGCAAATAAATCAAGAAGCTGGACTGTATGAAGGATGGGGCATCAGGATTGGAGGAGGAGCCATTAACACCCTGAGATATGCAGATGACACAACTTTGCTTGCTGAAAGTGAAGAGGACTAGAAGCACTTACTGATGAATATTGAAGACTGCAGCCTTCAGTACAGATTACGCCTCGACATAAAGAAAACAAAAATCCTCACACCTGGACCAATAAACAGCACCATGATAAATGGAAAAATATTGAAGTTGCCAAGGATTTCATTTAACTTGGATCTGCAACCAATGCCCATAGAAGCAGCATTCAAGAAATCAAACAACGTATTGCGTTGGGCAAATCTGCTGCAGAAGATCTCTTGAAAGTGTTAAAAACCAAAGATGTCACCTTGAAGATTAAGGTGTGACTGACCCAAGCCACTGTGTTTTCAATCACCTCATATGCGTGCAAAAGCTAGACAATGAATAAGGAAGACCAAAGAAGAACCAATGACTTTGAATTATGGTGTTGGTGAAGAACATTGAATATATCATGGACTGCCAGAAGAACCAACAAGCCTCTCTTGGAAGACGTACAGCCAGAATGCTTGTTAGCAGCGAGGGTGGAGAGACTTCATCTCGCATACTTTGGGTATGTTATCAGGAGGCATCAGTCCCTGGAGAAGGACATCATGCTTGGTAGATTAGAGGATTAGGGAAAAAGAGGAAGACCCTCAACAAGATGGATTGACACAGTTGCTACAACAATGGCCCCAAGCATAACAATGATTGTGAGGATGGCGCAGGACCAGGCTGTGTTTCTTTCTCTTGTACATAAGGTCACTATGAATTGGGACTGACTCGACAGCCGCTAACAACAACAACATTTTACTCTACTATTGAGGATGTCATTGGTATTCTGAGGGCTCTTGAGTATACTGTCAGCCTCAAGAGAGTTGAGTAGGTTCCAGGCTTCTTTTTTTTTTAGAAGAGAGGAAGCAGTTTTAACTAGCTGTTTCTGGCTTGCTCCAGGCCTAATATTTAAAGGAAGATAAGAGAACACAACCTCGATGTTTCCTTCCCAGTGGCCAGTCAGTTCCCCAGGGAAGGGAGCAGACAAGGATATAGGGTATAAGTCTGTTCAGGAGGAGTGGGTGTGTCTCCAGAAACCTAGACCCAGAAGAAAGTACATTGGGAAAGGAGGAAAAATGGACCAGTCACTGGAGATCCTGACTGGCCCTTAACAAAATTCATACTTATTAATATTAATAATTATTATTGATTACTAGGTATTAATAACCAATTCAAGCACAGGATTAGTGCCTACTCTTATGTCTGGCACTGGAATGGAGCTATGGAAAGATGAAACTCAGCCTTTACCCTGAAGGAGTTTATTACCCACTCAAGGAGGAAGACTGGTAAAGAAAAATAAGGCAGACCCTTGTTTTCAGTTGAGTTCATGAAACACAAAATGTGATACATAATTTTTTTCTCCTTCTGGAATCTCAGTGGAGGACTGGTTCTACCCTAATGGAAACAATAACAGCCACATTGTGTGAATAACACTTGAACCCTGTTCTCAAGGACTTAATAGTCAAATAGTGGAGATAGGCCATTTGAAAAATGTAAGCAGTATAGCCAGAGTGCTCCTTGGAAACGAAGATGGCGAGACTTCTTCTCATGTGCTATGCCCATGTTATCAGGAGGGACCAGTCCCTGGAGAAGGACATCATCCTTGGTAAAGTAGACGGTCATCGAAAAAGAGGAAGGCCCTCAAGGAGATGGATTGACGCGGTGGCTGCAACAATGGGCTCAAGCATAACAACGATCGTGAGGATGGCACAGGGCCTGGAAGCATTTTGTTCTGTTGTACGTAGGGTAGCCATGAGTCGGAACCAACTCGACGGCACTTAACAACAACAATGTAGGTTGATTGACGTCGTGATGTGCCTGACAATAAGGTTTAGAGGACGGTGGAGGCAAGAAGAAAGAAATGATCAGAGGCAGCCTCAGTTTGGGCTTAAGCCTTTAGTCTCTAGGATAAAAAATACAGGAGTCTGATCATTACACACAGCAAACAAAACTGTGGCTGTGACTTCCATACTTGAGTCCTTGGTAATCTTTTTTCCCCTTTTCTGCAAAGAAGCTTGTCTGGAGTAGCAGGTCATACCTCGATCTGCATGTTTGTGCAACTGCCTGTAGCATCTTCTCATTGATGTGGGGATGAATCCGAAACCTATCAAGAAAGAATGTGCAAATAAGCTTTACTTCACAAAGGTTAACACCTTAAAGTCTAACGCTGTCATGTTGCTGTGAATAAAGGGACACTTGCTAAAATCCCCAGCTAAAGCCATGATCAAGCTCACTTGCTCTTTCTCTCTTTCTCTCTCATGCACTAAAGAACGATTCATCTTTTAACTTAGCCTTAATTCACAGTTTCACAATTAATTAAACATCAGCCTAATCATTATACCCACAAAGCATTTAAACTGATGTTGGGAGAATGATGGGGAAATGAATAAAGCTTTGAAGGTCCATTTTGAATTACTTATTTGATTAATGAATATTCCACAAGGGCATTTGTATGATGACCTCGGTTGATGACTTAAAGAAAGACACGTCTGTTTAGATAATGAGAAGACAAAGCGAGCTTGAGTTATCTCTAGGTGTACGTTGTGTAGAATTACAAGGATTAATCTATACAAAATGTATTACTTTTCCTGTGGCTTGCTGGAGATAACATAGAATTGTAAGATCAGTAAATAAAGTTTGGCATTTCAAAGATACCGCTTGATGATAAACTGTGCAATGTGTACCCCAGACTGCCAGCCATGGTGGCTCCGAGCACACGCCGTCCACCAGAGACTGATGAAAGAAAGCTGAGCTTGTTCCTGATAAGGCTGGCAGTGGGGCCGGCTGTTTGCCTCAGAAACTCGCCATAATCCCTCCTAAGACCTGACCTTTCGATTTCTTAGATGTAGAAAAAGAAAATTGGTTGTCACCAGCTTCCTGTATATTCAAACAAATAAGAAACCGCTTACCTTATTTTGTGGCTTAGAAGGAGGCTTTTCCCAGCGGTTTCATGAACAAAAGCACATATTGCAAAAGGGAATCACATATAGGTCAAAGAGGCTGACTGCAGCGCCTGATAAGAGTAGGACAGTGGAGCAGGAGCTGGTTCAATCAGGATCAGCCTGTCTCCTTCAGTCAGGGACACTTATCACAAACTCCAAATCATGATCTGGGACAGTTAAGTTGCTTTTTGTTCTTAATTATGCTAAATCTTAGAACAATCAAAGCCAAATAAAAAAAATGACGGCCCTCTGGGTCCCCAAAGGATTTGAGTTGCTTGAACATGCTAGAGAAGATTTCTTTTTTATGGTTAACAAAAGAGCACTTATTTCCCCCCTGAGCTGAATTTTCCTTTAAGCCACAGTAATGACTCTCTGAAAGAAGAATTTGTATATTGGTTCCGTAAATAACGAATAATCCAGAGCCTCCTGGTGCTAAATCACTTCCTGGTGGCAAGTGGACAGCTTGAACTCCCACGAGCCCTAGAGGACCATCGGATGCCCAGCACAGACAGTGTAAGCAGAGAATCTAATTATGCACAGGGAGAGCTTGTTGGGTAGGGCTGTCGGTGTCTGCCTCCTTCCCGATATATAAAAGATGAGCTAACATTTTCCGCCACCACCTGTCTCTAAGTTTGTCAGACTGTGGTAACTTGTATGTTGCTGTGATGCTGGAAGCTATGCCACTGGTGTTTCAAATACCAACAAGGTCAGCCATGATCAACAGCAGAGCTTCCGGAATAAGATGGACTAGGAAGAAAAACCTGGTCATCTACTTCTGGAAAAAAAAAAAAAGAGTTTTTCTGAAAATTAGCCAATGAAAACCCAATGGATCACAACAGAATATCGTTCACTATAGTGCTAGAAGAAGAACCCCCTAGGTTGGAAGACAACAATAGACTGAGGCATATCTGCGATTATGAGGATGGCACAGGACCGGGCAGTGTTTCGCTCTGTCGTACTTGGGGTCTCCATGAAGCCGAGCCCACTTGATGGCAACTAACAACAGCAAACATTTCCTAAAATCATCTATTAAGCAGTTCTGAGTGAGATTATTTGTCACGGAAGAAAGATGGAGTATTTCTTTAGAAACAGGAGACTTGGAGGTATGGTTTGGACTTTGAGACTTCAATTTGGGACAAGATCCAGTATGGCATTGAAACCCATTGAGCTTGGTGCAAGTCACTTAGTTTCCCCCTCTGAAAATTGAAGAACTTTGATCAGCAAAAATTTTTCCTTCCAGCTCAAAACCTCTCTTCTTCTAAATGTTATTTCATTCATGTGGGTGAAAAAAATTGGAAATTATGGCCTTGAATTTTTTTGTATGAGTCATTATTGCATGACCATTAGGAAAATAACTTTTTTTAAAAGCATTTTTGGTAGTTGTTCCTTTGAATTTGAGTACGCAGTGTTCGTTTTTGAAACGTAGTCAACATAATTCACCTATCAGAAATTTATTTATTACGTGCTGCATTTATTTGCACTTCCTTCCAAAAATTACTTGAGGTATAGATTTCTAACATTATCTGTAGTATTGCAGGATAATTCTGGCTTTAAAAAAATTTTTTTGCATATGATCCTTTGAGACTTAAATATTGCATAATTTCTGAGGCGATTGGCCAGGAAAAGCCTTTGCTTTTATTTGGCCTTAAAAAGAATGATATGTCAATGATATCTCCCAGATAACCTTCCTCCAGGAGACCACTTAAAAGTCAAACAACAAGAGTGGCTTTCATTCTCCCTTTTTACATCCAGAAAACTTGCTCAGAATATTTGGCATCCTTCTCTTCGGCAAAGCAGCAAGACGAGGATTACCTGGGATGACAAGCGTTTCTTGGTTTCATGTCTCTTGAGCTCAGTCTTCTCACATATGGAAGTATCTTTGTCTGTAGAATCAATTCAGACTTGAGGTCAAGGGATTTGAGTAAGTCTAGTACCTCTCTTTGGGCCCTGGCATTATGTCATCCTCAATATGCCTTTAGTTTGGACTTAGAGTTTAGAGTCCAAAGAATGGGTTTCTGCCCTTGTCCCTTTTTGGTAATTTCTATGGAATCCCCAATTCTGAGAACAATGATGTCCTAATTATTGAACCTGGGTCTAATGACTGGCACTTTGACATTCGCTGAATGTTTTCCATGATGACAGCCACTTGCCTGACTTTACCAAGAAATATTAGAAGTTGTTTGGTTCAGCACAAGGACAGATGACCACCAGTACTCCAGAGACCTGACCAATTCTTATTTGTAGCTAGCTCTATACTGTTTTGACCAACTTTTGAATTCTTAACTCTAGTCCAATCATAACTGAATCTTGACTTTAATAATGTCTTAGGTAATTCCATCCTAAGCAGTGTGTATTATGATTTTAACAATGTACAAAATTGTTTGTCAACTAATGTCAGCATTTTCGTTATTAGAAATTTATCAATGTAAAAATTATTTTGCTTACTATTTGTTGAAAACCTAACACACAGGGAACTAGATTTAACAACCCCAAAAAACAATCCAAATCCACTGCGTGGAGTTGATTCTGACTCACAGCGACCCTATAGGACAGAGTAGAACTGCCCCATAGGGTTTCCAAGGCTGCAAATCTTTATAGAAGCAGACTGCCACATCTTTCTCCCACGGAACAGCTGATGGGTTCTAACCTTCCAGTTAACAGCTGTGTGCTTTAACCACTGCACCAAAAGGGATCCTTAACAACCCCAAACATATCTGTAATATCACAGTTGCAGGTTGGAGTCTTATAAATGCAACTGTTGGACTACTGAATTGGCCATCACCACGTCTGGTGCTTCAATTTCCTACCCGAGGAACTCCTCTTATCGACAACCTCACCCTGTGTGGGGTAAGGTATGAAATTAAGGAACAATATTAGGTGCTGCTTTGACATCTGAAATGAGAGCGTGTTGAATAATCCAACTGCAAGTTCCCCTTCCCACTCTGCACCTGTGAATAAGGTCTTCTAGCCAAAGAACCTGTGCTTATTGAGGAGACCAAACACAGGTCTTGCTTATGCCTAATGGGGAGGTTTAGGTCCCTGCCAACCCATGGAAATATTCAAACAAGCCAATCACATCCTCCTGTGGAAATTATGGGGCACTTCACTCTTTTGATATTACAAAGCCTGCCTCCCATAAGCCCTGATTGTTCACTTTGTTCCCATAGTGGAACCCTGTGTGGTCCTGTGTGGCATGTGGTATCTTCCTTCCCAGGGTTTATGTGACTAGTAAACTACTGTCCAGTGTTCAGAGTTGTGTGTTCAGCCATCCCCATACACCTAGAGTAAAATCCCTCCCACACCAATGCGGTAAAAAGGAGACAATCAAAACATCCTGTTAGGAATTTCTGGTCTGTTGTTTTAGGGTCTTCTCCTTCCTGCCATTTACAATCCATGTTTATCCACATACAAATAAAACCAATAAACCTGGTGGTGTAACAGATTGACATTAAAGCAGCCTTGCTAACAGGAAATGCACTATTGCTAAGAAATTTCATTGTAGCAGTGTCTTCCCTTTTCTCCCCATCTTTCCCACCTTTTGTCTTTCATCACTGGTGCTACCTTCTCATTAGTACCCCAGTAGGAGAGAGCCTTCACAGAAAAAGCAGGCTGAAGCTGTCCTTGTGGAAATGTGTTCCCCCTGCTTGCATTTTTAAGACCGAAACCTGTGGTTATATTTGCTACCTACCCTTTATCACCCGGGCTTTCACGAAAGAAAAGGAATTTGAGAAGCAAATGTGATAGGAATCTAAACAGACCAGAAAGTGTACTTAAGGACTGGATCTCCAACAGAGCCGAGGTGTTTGGGAGAGTAGTTGCAATCTTTATTCAGAAATGGACCCAATTTAGAGGGCTTTTATTGCAGTAAAGTCATGCCCTTGATAGTCATCAGACATGATTTTTACATCGAGCTGCCATTATGGAGTTCAATTTTAAGACACTAAACTTATTTTCCCCACTCTTTAAAAGTTCAAAATCAGGGCTATTGTGAGTGTATCATACCTTAAAAATCTGTTTTTTTTTTTTTTTTTTTTCCTATTCTCTAAGGCAAAAGGCATTTTCGTACGAATACACACCAAGAGTTCCTAGGATATTGGCATATGGCAAATGTTAAATTTGGCCTGTGGAGTGACACGTCCTGAGAAAAAGAAAAGTGTGGAGAAGCTTTACTGTGTATTGTTTTCAGTGCAAACTTGAAATTTAAATGCTGGGTGCATGATGACCGTGGGTAGAAATCTTATTTTGTCTCATCTCAGATCCATTTTTTGTGGATTATCAGAAGCCTGGTACTCCTTGAGCTTGGATGGAAAGATGATGAGGCAATCTCCAGCATTCATAGGACCCTAGATTGTAAGTATTGTGATTTAGCAATTCTTTTTGACTTGGACAGGCTCTTAGGATTTGAGGGCATCAGTGAAAATGGAAAAGTTGAGCAAGACACAAATCCAGTGGTGTCCACCTCACATTTGTGGGTTACCTTCAAGCCATCATTTATTTTTCAAACAGCCTCAGCCCTCTCATAGCAGGAAAAGAATACAGATACCCTCTTACATTAAGGCGCCATTGGAAGGAATGGTTGGCGCACATTTCATTGGAAAGAATGGAAACCTTTCTAAATTAACCAAATACACAGAAGGAGCTCATGGGACTCATTTGAAGGAGGGTCATGTCATTCTTTGAATTGTGTCTCCCCAGAAACGTGTGTATCAATTTGGTTGGGCCATGATTCCCTGGTATTGTGTGATTTTCCTATATGTTGTAAATCTTACATGTATGATGTTAATGAGGGAGGATGGGTGACAGTAGTATTAGTTAGGCAGGACTCCATCTACAAGATTGGATTGTGTCTTGAGGCAATCTCTTGAGATATAAAAGAAAGAAGCTAGCAGAGAGACAGGGGGACTTCATACCCCCAAGAAAGCAGTGCCAGGAGCAGAGCATTTCCTTTGGACCCTGGGGTTATTGCACGAAGAAACTCCTAGCCTGGGGGAAGTTTGATGAGAAGGCCGACAGAGAAAGCCTTCCTCTGGAGCTGACACACTGAATTTGGACTTTAGCCTACTTTACTGTGAGGAAATAAACTCCTCTTTGTTAAAGCCATCCACTTCTGGTATTTCTGTTACACCAGCACTAGACGGCTAAGATAGTCATCTGGGCCTTATATGGCTGGCTGTAGGCACTGGACTATCAAGACTTAAAGACATTCTATAAATTGGCCTTTTCCATGGTCCAAGATAACCTTCGTCTTTCTGTGTTCCCATAAAGAAAATTCAATTCATTCTGCTCAATTTTGGAAGCGTTTCCAGTATCAACCCCTGGTGTAAACAGCACTAGCCAGGAAAGCGCAGAGTCACAAGTGGAGCAATAGCTATAAAAAACCAAAAAACCAAACCAGTGCCGTCAAGTCGATTCCGACTCATAGGGTCCCAAAAAAGTTGAGGGTGGAGTTATTTCTGAGAGAGAGGAATGTGGATATGAGGGACTCCAAACGCTGTCAACTACCCTGACTTCATGGTTCAGCCTTTTCAGAAGAATCGTGTCCTAAAAGAAGATATCCAGAAAAGGACTGGAAAAAAAATATATATATATATATATATAAAGCTTTATTAGTGTAGAAAACATTTTTGCACATCCGAGCTCTAAAACAAAATGCAAAGGGATACTCTCCTATCTACTCACTAGTCATTCTGCCTCAGGCTTTCTTTCTTGGCCTCTCTGAGGAAGGACAGACATGGCTACCTCTTCCTGTACCCCCAGTAAACAAAATACAAGGTAGAGGTCCTTACGTTAATGAACTGTTATTCCCATTCTTCATTCAAGTCTATTTTTGTTTTCTTTGAGACCATTGCTTATTTGATATTTTGAGTAGAGATTTTGTGATTTAATTCTCTATTTCACTTAAACATTATTTGATTCACATATTCATTAATTCAGGAAAAATATTGAGTGCCCATCATATGCTCATGACCATGGTAGGTACTAGACTTACAAAACCAAAAAAAAACAAAAAGCAGTAGTTGTCAGGTTAATTCTGACTCATGGTGACCCCAGGTATGTCAGACTAGAGCTGTTTTCCCTCAGGTTTTCAACAGCTGATTTTTCTGAAGTATAAAGCCAGACCTTTCTTAGAAGGTGCCTCTGGATGGACTTGAACCGCCGATCCTTCAGTTAGCAGCCAAGCACTGTAACTGTTTACACCACCTAGGAGCTTCCTAGGCATACAAGAGTCCTTTAAACTTTTATTTTGTTTACTTTTTAATTATTAATTTTTTTTAGTTAAAAGACTACGTTAGCAAAAATCAAATGATTTCACAACCCCCGCCTTTAATTCCCCCCCAAAGGAAGTTCTTACATATTTTTCTCCAATCCCAAACTTATAACCAGAGATTTAAAAGGGCCAACCAGATTCTCTCTCCTATGATTTGAAATTGATATCTTATGGCTGTTTTAATTTCCATTTCATCCATCCAAAGTTTTGACCTCAAAGAAATGTAAGTCCTGATTCAAGGAAGTCAACTTTTAAACACAACGCCTAGAATGCTGTAGATGCTTCGTAAACATTTGTTGGATGAATAACTCTCTACACAGACACTTTGGCTCCAAGAGCATCTAATGCTCCCAGAGAAACTTTTATATTTACTTTGCCATCAATGCCAGTTCCTTCATCTGACCTAAATTGTGTAAAAAATGCACCCTGGTATCTATATTTTCCATACTACTTGGTTATTCTTGTTCTATGAGTACCTCACGTTTCTCAACTAGAAAAAAAACTTCTTAAGAGTTCAAGAGTGCAACTCATTTCGTTAAAAGACTGCAATATGTCAAAATTTGGACCAGATGCTGGGGACATGAAAATAACAGCTAATATTTATGAACACTTACTATGAGCCACACACTTCATTAAGCTTTCAAGGTAAATTAACTCATTTAGTCCTCATTAGAACTCCACAGGATTCACTAGGTAGTGCTAAGTTAATATGTTCAGCTGCTAACCATAAAGTTGGAGGTTCAAATCTACCCAGAGGCACCTTGGAAGAAAGGCCTGGTAATCTACTTTCAAAAAATCAGTCATTGAAAACCCTGTAAAACGCAGTTCTATTCTAGCACTCATGAGACTCTATGAGTCAGAATCCATTTAGATGGCAACATTTTTTTTAAGAGCTCTATATAAGCAGTGTTATTATCAGCAACATTTGACTGATGAGGAAACTGAGGCACAGAGAAACTAAGTAGCATGTTTAAGGTTGCCTAACCAGTAAGTAACAAAGCCAGATTTCAAACCCATGAAGTCCAACTCCAGCCTCCGTGCTGCCACTGAGTACTCTACTTTTTAGCTTGACTCATAAAAAAAAAAAAAAAAAATTTGACTCATACTAACCAATAAATATTTCCTAGTTAATTAATTTGAATATATGGGAAGATAAAATTTTCCACCATTCATTCAATCTTAAAAGAATCCTATTGCAGGACATAGGTTGGCAAGCTTGCCATCTTTTTAGCTGGTTTGCTTGAAGAGATGCCTGCTGTTCTGGAAATAACTTCAGCATGACACTGTGTGTTGCCAGCCTCCCAGCTAACTTTAAATCGTGTGGGTCAAAACTATAAACACTCTGTCCTTTTTCTTGTAGGGATTTTGAATTTTCAGAGCTTACATAAGTAGATGCTGTTAAGACAAGGATGAGAGATGATTTGATTTGGGTATATTTGCTCACAAGGGAAGTGCAATAGAGAATTAGCCCTGAGGGAAAGGACTTCTGATACCAGTTTTTCATTTTCCAGAAAATTCACTGTGCCCCTAAGCAAGTCATTTTACTTCGATCTGCCTGATTATCCTTCTCTAAAATGTGAGAGATAATTCCTTTGCCTCCCGGAAACAGATAAAGAGGCTAGATTATTTAAATACCAGAAGAAAATAGGATAAAAAATTCTGTGATTACATGCTGTTGTTATACTAAACAACAGCGGATTCACAGAAAGTTTAAATGACTCAATGCCGCAATGCAGCAGGTAGCACACCTACCAGATTAAGCTTTGTTAGCAGCGCTGAAGGAAGGCTTGCTTTCCTGCTTATGCCCACCCACTTGGAATCCCTGAAGTTTAGCTGAAATAGCCTTTGAGGGTCTATTTTAGAGGAATAGATATAAAATGTTACCAGGAGGGTCTTTAACTCCTTTAGGAAGACAAAAGAAATTGTTCAGAAAGACACTAACACACACAATAAGCAGACTTGAGCATTATTACACAGTTATGCAAATGATAAAGTCTATGCACATTAGCTTCTGAGATAATTGACAATTGGTACTCACTGAAAAAGGGATGACAACCTTTCCAGTGGGGTCAAAAGTCTCTGTTCTCATCTACTCTGGATTCTTTGTTTTTTCAGATTCTCCTGGTTTTGCATGTGTGTTCCTCATTATCTGTCCTGAGGTTGGTACATCTTTGTATTAGTCTTTATTACCTTTTTCAGATGGTCCTGAGTCTCTGCATAGGTCTTGCCATAAAGTTCACTGAAAGTGGCCTTTATCAACTGATAGCAGTTTTGTGACTCTCAAAAAGGCCTTCAAAAACACCTGTAGCCACTACCTATTAATCCTGGACTAGTGTATCCAACCCACTGTTTTCTGCCCTTTCTACTATGCTGTGAGGTGAGCAGACATATTTACTTAACTGGATGGGATTCAAGCTGAAGACAAAGCCTCATTGTTCACAACCATGAAAATTCCACTACTCAAAACAGCTCTGGACTTGCAAACAAAAGCAAAACAAAAACTTTTCTGCCTAAAATCATTATGTCTTCATGTTCAGGGGCACCTTGGCTTTCTCTTCTCTTAGTTTCTTTGTCTCTCTTTTTCTCTCTCTCCCTTCCTCCTTTGTTCCTTCCCTTTCTTTTCTCCATCTACCGCTCCCTCCCTCCTTTCTTTCCTTCCTTCTTTCTTTCCTTTCTTCTGCTTGGTTTTCTTTTGGATGTTGTTATTGTTGTTGTTAAGTGCCGTCAAGTCTGTTCCGACTGATAGTGACCCTATGAACAACAGAACGAATCACTATCCGGTCCTGTCCCATCCTCACAATCATTGCTATGCTTGAGCTCATTGTTGCATCCACTGTGCCAATCCATCTTATTGAGTCTCTTCCTCTTTTTCACTGGCCCTCTACTTGCCAAGCGCGATGTCCTTCTCCAGGGACTGATCCCTCCTGATAACATGTCCGAAGAATGTGAGATGTAATATCATCATCTTTGCTTCTAAGGAGAATTCTGGTTGTACCTCTTCCAAGAGAGCTTTGTTCTTTTAGCATTCCATGGTATATTCAATATTCTTCACCAACACCACAATTCGAAGGTGTCAATTCTTCTTCGGTCTTCCTTACTCATCTTTCAGCTTTCACATTGCATATTAGGTAACTGAAAACACCATGGCTTGGGTCAGGCGCGCTCTAGTCAATGTGACATTTTTGCTTTTCAACACTTCAAAGAGATCTTTTGAAGCAGATTTGCCCAATGCAATGCATCTTTTTGATTTCTTGACTACTGCTTCCAGGGGTGTTGACGGTGGATCCAAGTAAACTGAAACCCTTGACAACTTCAATCTTTTCTCCATTTATCATAAGGTTGCTTATTGGTCCAGTTGTGAGGATTTTTGTTTTATTTATGTTGAGGCTTAATCCATACTGAAGGCTGTAGTATTCGATCTTCATTAGTAAGTGCTTTAAGTCCTCCTCACTTTCAGCTAGCAAAATCGTGTCACCAGTGTTACACAGGTTGCTAATGAGTCTTCCTCCAATCTTGATGCCCTGTTTTTCATAGAGTCCAGCTTCTCTGATTATTTGCTCAGCATATGGATTGAATAGGTATGGCGAAAGGATACAACCCTGACACACACCTTTCCTGACTTTAAACCATGCAATATCCCCTTGTTCTGTTCAAACTACTGCCTCTTGATCTATGTAAAGGTTCCTCATGAGCACAATTAAGTGGTCTGGAATTCCCATTCTTCACAATGTTATCCATAATTTGCTATGATGCACACAGTCAAATGCCTTTGCCTAGTCAATAAAACACAGTTAAACATCTTTTGGATAAAGGAATATAAAACCTGTTGCGTGGGTGAGAAACGGATGGAGTAGAGGAATAGAATTGCTGAAGAAATAACTTCAGCAAATGAAAGAGAAGAAATGTGTACTGAGCATCACTTCTTGTTTTGCACTAGGGTTGTGGTGAGATGTTTTTATCTTCACCTTCCTTTTGAGGAAATACATATTTGGCATGTGCCTTTAGTTCAGGCAATTATTTTAGTTACTTCTATTCCCAATCCAATGGTTCTATCTTTTCATGGCTATCGGGGACTGTTTGGAAGATAGGAATAAGGGAATGATTCCACATTTGAAATTCTGTGCAATAAGGGGTGGGTTAAGTAAGGAAGAGACTCACGAAGTCTTACAACATGTCTTTCAGATTAGGCCACACTATATATTTCTGTTGTGAAAATGATTAACACGCTTGGTTGCTAACTAAAAGACTGGCAGTTTGAGTACACTCAGAGGTGCCTCAGAAGAAAGGCCTGGCGATCTACCTCTGAAAAATCAGAATACCCTCTGGAGGGTTTGAAAACCCTCTGGAATTCAGTTCTGCTTTGAAACACAGGAAGTCGCTATGAGTCAGAATTGACTTGACAGCGACAGTTTTTGTTTCTTTTTTTTTACTGATTTATATTTCAAAGTACACCATGTATGCAACTACGCTTCGTAAATGATGAAGTTAGCTGTTGTGTTGTAAGAAGAGGTGGGATGTTTGCACGCGCTTTGGTATTTGGATATATTAGTAGTGGTCAGTTAGGTTCAGAAGCGTAGATATGGAGCTAAAACAGGTCTTTTTCTAGCCAGTGAACAATGTTGTTATTGTTGTTAGGTGCCGTTGAGCTGGTTCTAACTCATAGCCGCTCTGTGTACAACAGAACGAGATACTGCCCAGTCCTGCACCATCTTCACAATCGTTGCTATGTTTCAGCCCACTGTTGCAGCCTCTGTGTCAATCCATTTCATTAGCTGACCCTCTATTTTACCAAGCACGATGTCCTTCTCCAGGAACAGGGCCCTCC
This sequence comes from Loxodonta africana, assembly GCF_030014295.1. NCBI lineage: Eukaryota > Metazoa > Chordata > Mammalia > Proboscidea > Elephantidae > Loxodonta > Loxodonta africana. Next base: position 33,639,974 of record NC_087345.1, on the reverse strand, counting down.
TGATATCATGTCCAAAGTATGTGAGACGAGGTCTCACCATCATTGCTTCTAAGGAGCATTCTGGCTGTACTTTTATCAAAGCAGATTTGGTCCTTCTTTTAGCAGTCAATATTCTTTGCCAACACCGTAATTCAAAGGCATCAATTCTTCTTCAGTCTTCCTTATTCTTTGTTCAACTTTTGCGTGCATATGAAGCGATATAGAATACCATGACTTGGTCAGGTGCAGCTTAGCCCTCAACGTGACATCCTTGCTTTTTAACGTTTTAAAGAGGTCTTTTGTAGCAGATTTGCCCAATGCAATATGTCATTTGATTTCTTCACTGCTGCTTCCATAGACATTGATTGTGGATCCAAGTAAAATGAAATCCTTGACAAAGTCAGTGTTTTCTCCATTTACCACGATGTTGCTTATTGGCCCAGTTTGAGGGTTTTTGTTTTCTTTATGTTGAAGTGCAATCTGTACTGAAAGCTGTAGTCTTTGATCTTCATCAAAAAGTGCTTCAAGTCCTTTTCACTTTCAGCAAGCAAAGTTGTGTCATCTGCATATCACAGGTTGTTAATGAGTCTTCCTCCAGTCCTGATACAGCACTCTTCTTCTGATTATTTGCTCAGCATACATATTGAATAAGTATGGTGAAAGGATACAACCCGGATGCACACCTTTCCTGACTTTAATCCATACAGTAACTCCTTGTTGTTTTCAAAAGACTGCCTCTTGGTCTAAGTTTAGGTTCCTCATGAGCACAATTAAGTGTTCTGAAATTCCCATTCTTCGCAATGTTACCTGTAATTTGTTATGATCCACACAGTTGGATGGCTTTGCATAGTCAATAAAACACAAGTAAACATCTTTCTGGTATTCTCTGCTTTTAGCCAAGATCCGTCTGACAGCAGCCATGATATCCCTTATTCCAAGTCCTCTTCTGATTCAGCACTGAATTTCTGGCTTACCAATTGAGATGTTTCAACAAAAGGATTAAATGTTGGAAGCTCACACTCGTTTATGCCAAGAAATTGGGAAGACAGCTACCTGGCCAATGGATAGAAGAGATCCATATTTATGCCATTCAAAGAAAGATGATCTAACAGAATGCAGAAATTACCAAACAATATCATTAATATCACACGAAAATAAAATTTTGCTGAAGATAATTCAAATACAGTTGTAGCAATACGTCGACAAGGAACTACTAGAAATTCTAGCAAGATTCAGCGTGCAATGCAAGTCCATTTTCCATTTGATTTGGGCCATTCTTTCTAATGTACACTTTGATAGAGCTCAGGTTTGTTTGCCAGGCAACACCTTCAAATGATCACTACTGAGGACACACACAGTGACAGTATTTGTGGCAGATATTTGGGGAATTTGTTTTGCGTGGTTTGTGATGTGGTAAGACAAGATAGTTCTGGAATCTGATCAAGTCATCATTGCCCATATCATTTCATTCCTCCCACAGTTGAGAGGCCGCCCCATCTTGGGAAAAGGTGAGTTCTTGATCCTACTTTTTTTCGCAATATTCCACAGAGCAGTGAGAGACTGAGTCCGTAAAGGATCCTTTAACCTTTGTAAATAGAGTTGGAAGGTTCAGCGGTAGAATCCTTGCATTCCATGTGGGAGACCCAGGTGTGGTTCACAGCCAATGCACCTCATGCGCAGCTACCACCCATCTGTCAGTGGAGGCTTGCCTGTTACTACGATGCTGAGCAGGTTTTTACCACAGCTCCCAGACTAAGGTGCACTAGAAAGAAAGGCCTGGTAATCTTCACAAAATCAGCCAGTGAAAACCCTATAAATCACACCATTCTAATCTGCAACCAATTACGGGGATGGTGCAGGACCAGACGGTGTTACATTCCACTGTGCATGGGGTCATCATGATTCGAAGGCCGAGTCAATGGCAGCTGAAACAATAGACTGGAACTAGAGTTTCTCTTTTAATCAGCTTTGGTGTAGCTGTAGTTATAGCAGGATGCCCCGGCCTGCGTCTATGCAACTGCTATGTGATGAATGGAGCAAGCTCTCTATTGATCCCTGATATGGATGGGATGCTATAGTGGAGAAACAGAGCTATCTTTGGAGTTAAATTTTGGTTCCTCTGCTTCTCATCTGTGTGAACATGGACAGATTACATAAACTCTCATAACTTTGGTTTCCTCACTATCTTAGTCATCTAGTGCTGCTATAACAGAAATGCACAAGTGGATGGGTTCAACAAAGAGAAGCCTATTTTCTCACAGTCCAGTAGGCCAGAAGTCTGAATTCAGGGCACCAGCTCCAGGGGAAGGCCTTCTCTCTCCGTCTTCCCTTGGTCTGGAAGCATATCAGTGCAGGAACCTCAGGTCCAAAGGATGCGCTCCGCTCTCGCACTGCTTTCTTGGTGGTATGAGGTCCGCCTGTCTCTCTGCTTGCTTCTGTCTTTTATATCTCAAAGAGATTGGTTTAAGACACTATCTAATCTTGTATATCTCATCAACATAACTGCCACTAATCCATCTCATTTCATTATAGTGATAGGATTTACAACACATAGGGAAATCACATAAAATGGTGGACAATCACACAAAACCGAGACTCATGTCCCAGCTAAGTTGACAGATATTTGCGGGGGGGGGGGGGCACAATTCAATCCATGACACTTACCTACCAAAAGGGGATAATAATACTCGGTTCATGGGTTTGTTATCAGGATTTTAAGAGACAAAATGAGCACATAGTTGGTGTTTAACCAACGCAAGGTTCTTTTCCCTTTTCCCTTTGTTATGAACTAAATTGTGTCCCCCCAAAAGATATGTTAAAATCCTAACCCCTGTACCAGTGAATGTAACCCTGTTTAGAAATAAGTTCTTTGAAGACGTTATCAGTTAAGTTATCATGAGGTCATACTGGAGTAGGGTGGATCCTAATCCTATATGACTGGTGTCCTTACAACAGAGAAGAGACACAGTCAGGGAGCTAGAAGAAGGATGCCATGCGACACTTCAGCTTTAAGCCAAAGAACGCCTGGAGCTACCAGAAGCTAGGACAGAGACACAGAACAATTCTGTTTCAGAGGAAATGAACATGGTGATACCCTGATTTGGATCTCTAGTCTCCAGAACTGAGACAATATGTTTCTGTTCTTATAAATCACCCAGTTTGTGGTATTTTGTCACGGCAGCCCTTGGAAACCGATATACCCTCCCTTGCAACAATGCCCTTGTGTTCCTTTGTGTTATATAATCATGTTGTTGTTGGGGCCATCTAGTTGATTTTGACTCATAGTGACCTCATGTGAGAGAGTAGAACTGCATCATAGGTTTTTTTAGGCTGTAATCTTTACAGAAGCAAATCGCAAGGCCTGCCTCGTGCAGAGCTGATGGATGGGTTCAAACTGCCATCCTTTCAGTTAAAAGCCCAGCACCTAACCACTGTACCACCAGGGCTCCTTATATCATGCTACTGGCATGAATAAATATTATTTGAGTTTAGTTTTTGGTAGATCCAATTTTTCGCTGACCAAAAGTAGGCACATTTTTCCCATTCTGGCTATGGAATTAAAATACCATGTCTTAAAATAAGAAAACAAATAAACAACCATTTAGCCTATATTTTATTACAATAAAACTTTTAAATCGATGAGTAAAATTATAGGCACATAAATGCTTTTCACACCATAAAAATAGGTTTGACTTGCTACCTATAATTTCATCCTGAAAACCAAACATTTCACTTAGTCCTCATTGTACAGCATGTTCATTTAGTGAGGCTGCTCGGAAGTTATTTTTAAACTCAGCCACTTAAATCATCATGTCTCTCATACTGTCTAGAAAATGTGATGTTTCATTATCAAACAGAAACGTTATGTACTGTGGCATATGAGTCACTAAAGGAACAGCAGATACGTTGTCATTCCCAAATAATAAGGCGTGTTACTATTATTGATTATATGTCTTTATAGAACATCTTATCTGAGAATCTCAAAGACCATCATAATTAAACTACACAAAATTCCAATAATGCAGATATTCTGAAGGATTTTTGTAGCCACACCCCATTGTTTCATTTTTTTAACATTTATTGATCATCTACCATGGGCTAGATACAGTGCTAGATCCTGGGGATTCAAAAATGAATAAGGCCAAGACAAAACCTTATGCAACTCAGTGAATATTAGATACATTTAGTTAGAAACTGTTTTAAAGTTTGGTTTACTTGATCCTGCAGAGTAATCTCTATATTTTCTAGAACCTCTCTGTCCTGTGGAATTGAAAACAGACCCTGTTGACATGCAGATTTCAAAAGAAAAGAACGAAGGTGATTTCTGGAAACCATGTCTTTTGGAAGAAACCAAGAGCCTATTCAAAATCTTCGTTAGTTCTGATTAAATGTATTTTTAGTTTAAGGTATTTGAATTTAAGGGAGGAAGTTGAGGGGTATCTCAAATTGAATTTTTTGTGGGGTGGGGGGAGTATCTTAAAAACTGCCAAGAAAACTATATTTGAAAAAACAAAGACCATTGTGAGGTTTATATTTGGACCAGTGATTCACACTGTACGTGTTGTCATTTCTCTATTTCAGCTGAGAGGAAAGGGAAGAGGCAGAATGTCAAAGGACTATTACTAAGACTTAATCTGTTTCTTCTGATAAATGTGTAAGTAATTAGATTTTTTCCCCCTGCTAGAGAGAGAGAGAATCCCTTTAAAATGATTTTATTATATAAAGCTCTGAAACCTCAAAGTACTAAAAAAAATTTTTTTTTTTTTTTACTAGGAACGTATATTTCTATCTCTATCTCTTTCTCTGTCTCTTTGTCTCTGTCTCTATCTCTATAGTTATATCTATACAGGGTATGCATGTGTGTGTGAGTCTTAGTTATCTGGAGCTGCTATAACAGAAATACCACAAGTGGGTAGCTTTAACAAACAGAAATTTATTTTCTCACAGTACAGGAGGCTAGAAGTTTGAATTCAGGGTGCCGGCTTTAGAGGAAGTCTTTCTCTCTCTGTGGGCTCTGGAGGAAGCTTCTTGTCTATTTTCAGCTTCTGCTTCTTGTTTTCTTGGGGATCTCATGTGGCATGGCCTCTGTCTTGCCCCATCTGTGCTTGCTTGCTTCCTTGCCTAATTCTACTCTTTCATATCGCAAAAGAGATTGATTTAAAACACACGTTACTCTAATACTGCCTCATTAAAATAGCAAAGAAAACTGACACCAAAATGGGATTATAATCAAAGGCATAGGGGTTAGGATTTATACCACATATTTTTGGGGGACACAATTCAATCCATAACAGTGTGTGTGTGTGTGTGTGTGTTTGGCTTTTTTTTTTTTTAAATTATGCTTTAGGTGAAAGTTTACAGCTCAAGTTAATTTCTCACCCAAAAATTTATACATGTGTTGTTATGTGACACTAGTAGCAATCCCTATAATGTGAAAGCATACTCCCCCTTTCTATCCTGGGTTTCCTGTATCCATCTAACCAGCTCCTGTTCCATTCTGCCTCTCACTCTGTCTCCAAACAGGAGCCCCACATTTAGTTTCATGTATCTATTTGAACTAAGAAGCACGATCTCCATGAATATCATTTTATGTTTTATAGTTCAGTCTAATCTTTGTCTGAAGAGTAGGCTTCAGGAATGGTTTCAGTTCTGGATTAACAGAGCATCTGGGAGCCATGGCTTTGAGGGTTCCTCCACTCTCGTTCAGACCATTAAGTCTGGTCTTTTTACGTGAATTCGAGTTCTGCACCACACATTTCTCCTGCTCCACCAGGGACTCTCTGTTGTATTCCCTGTCCTGGCCATCACTGGTGGTAGCCAGGCATCATCAGGTTCTTCTGGTCTCAGGCTGATGGAGTCTCTGTTTATGTGGCCCTTTTGTCTCTTGGGCTAATATTTTCCTTGTATCTTTGGTGTTCTTCATTCTCCCTGGCTCCAAGTGGGTTGGGACCAATTAATGCATCTTAGATGGCCACTCACAAGATTTCAAGACCCCAGATGCCACTCACCAAAGGGAGATGCAGAATATTTTCTTAATAAACTTTGTTGTGCCAACTGACCTAGATGTCCCCCGGAAACATGGTCCCCAGAACCCAGCCTCTGCTATTCTGTCCCTCAAATTGTTTAGTTGTGTTCAGGAGACTTCTTAGCTTTTGGTTAAGTCTAGTTGTGCTGATTTCCCTTGTATTGTGTGCGAATTCCCCTCTCACTCCCTCCCACCCTCATAACCATCAAAGAATGTTTTCGTCTGTGTTTAAACATTTCTTGAGTTTTTATAATAGTGGTCTCATACAATATTTGTCCTTTTGCAACTGACTAATTTCACTCAACATCATATCCTCCAGATTCATCCATATTGTGAGATGTTTTGCTGATTCATCATTGTTCTTTATCATTTCATAATATTCCATTGTGTGTATATACCATAATTTAACCATTTATTTGTTGGTGGGCACCTAGGTTGTTTCCATCTTTTTGCTATTGCACGCAGTGCTGCAATGAACATGGTGCGCACATGTCTATTCGTGTGAAGGCTCTTATCTCTCTAGGCTATATTCCAAGGAGTGGAATTGCTGGATCTTATGGTACTTCTATTTCCTAGCTTTTTAAGGTAGCACCAAATTGATTTCCAAAGTGGTTGTACCATTTTACATTCCCACTAGCAGTATATAAGTGTTCCTGTCTCTCTACAACCTCTCCAACATTTACCATTTTGTGTTTTTTGGATTAATGCCAGCCTTGTTGGAGTGAGATGGAATCCTGTTGTAGTTTTGATTTGCACTTCTCTAATGGTAAATGATCGTGACCACTTCCTGTACCTGTTAGCTCCCTGAATGTCTTCTTTGGTGAAATGCATGTTCATATCCTTTGCCCATTTTCTAATTGGGCTATATGTCTTTTTGTTGTTGAGGTTTTGCAGTATCTTGTAGATTTTAGAGATTAGACCCTGATGTGATAAGTTGTAGTCAAAATTTTTTTCCCAATCTGTAGGTTATCTTTTTACTCTTTTGGTGAAGTCTTTGGATGAGCATAAGTACTTGATTTTTAGGAGCTCCCAGTGATCTAGTTTCTCTTCTAGTGTTTATACATTATTAAAAATGTTTTATATTCTGTATATGCCATGTGTTAGGGCTCCTAGCATTGTCTCTATTTTTTCTTTCTTGATTTTTATCATTTTAGATTTTATATTTAGGTCTTTGATCCATTTTGAGTTAGTTTTTGTGCATGGTGTGAGGTATGGGTCTTGCTTCATTTTTTTGCAGATGCATATCCAGTTATGCCAGCCTCATTTGTTAAAGAGACTGTCTTTTCCCCATTTAATGGACTTTGGGCCTTTGTGAAATATTAGCTGTTCATAAGTGCATGAATTTACGTCTGGATTCTCAATTAACAATATCTTTTGTTATATCAGTACTAGGCTGCTTTGACTATTGTAGCAGTATAACAGGTTCTAAAATCAGGCAGTGTGAGGCTTCCCACTTTGTTCTTCTTCTTCAATTGCAAGACCAACGACTTCTTCATTGCAAATACCTTCTTTCACCAACATAAATGGTGACTATACACATGGACCTCACCAGATGGAACACACAAAAATCAAATTGACTACATCTGTGGAAAGAGACGGTGGAAAAGCTCAATACCATCAGTCAGAACATGGCCAGGGGCCGACTGTGGAACAGACCATCAATTGCTCATATGCAAGTTCAAGCTGAAACTGAAGAAAACCAGAGCAAGTCCATGAGAGCCAAAATATCACCTTGAGTATATCCCACCTGAATTTAGAGACCATCTGAAGAATAGGTTTAACGCATTGAACACTAGTGACTGAAGACCAGAGGAGTTGTGGAATGACATCAGGGACATCATCCATGAAGAAAGCAAGGGGTCACTGAAAAGATAGGAAAAAAGAAAAGACCAAGACAGATGTCAGAGGAGACTCTGAAACTGGCTCTTGAGCGTTGAGCAGCTAAAGCAAAAGGAAGAATTGATGAAGTAAAAGAACTGAACAGAAGATTCCAAAGGGCCTTTTGAGAAGACAAAATAAAGTATTATAATGACATGTGCAAAGAGCTGGAGATGGAAAACCAAAAGGGAAGAACATGCTCGGTGTTTCTCAAGCTGAAAGAACTGAAGAAAAAATTCAAGCCTCGAGTTGGAATAGTGAAAGATTCCATGGGGAAAATATTAAATGACGCAGGAAGCATCAAAAGAAGATGGAAGGAATACACACAGTCATTATACCAAAAAGAATTAGTCAATATTCAACCATTTCAAGAGGTGGCATATGATCAAGAACCGATGGTACTGAAGGAAGAAGTCCAAGCTGCTCTGAAGGCATTTGCAAAAAACAAGGCTCCAGGAATTGATGGAATATCAATCGAGATGTTTCAACAAATAGATGCAGTGCTGGAGGTGCTCAGTCATCTATTCCAAGAAATATAGAAGCCAGCTTCCTGGCCGACTGACTAGAAGAGATCCATTTTTATGCCTATTCCCAAGAAAGGTGATCCAACTGAATGTGGAAATTATAGAACAATATCATTACTATCACACGCAAGCAAAATCTTGCTGAAGATCATTCAAAAACGACTGCAGCAGTATATCGACAGGGAACTGCCAGAAATTTAGGCCGGTTTCAGAAGAGGACATGGAACCAGGGATATCATTGCTGATGTCAGATGGATCCTGGTTGAATCCAGAGAATACCAGAAGGATGTTTACCTGTGCTTTATTGACTATGCAAAGGCATTCAACTGTGTGGATCATAAGAAACTATGGATAACACTGCAAAGAATGGGAATTCCAGAACACTTAATTGTACTCATGAGGAACATTTACATGGATCAAGAGGCAGTTGTTTGGACAAAACAAGGGGATACTGATTGGTTTAAAGTCAGGTAAGGTGTGGGTCAGGGTTGCATTCTTTCACCATACCTTTTTAATCTGTATGCTGAACAAATAATACGAGAAGCTGGACTATATGAAGAAGAACGGGGCATCAGGATTGGAGGAAGACTCATTAACAACCTGCATTATGCAGATGACACAACCTTGCTTGCTGAAAGTGAAGAGGACTTGAAGCACTTACTAATGAAAATCAAAGACCACAGCCCTCAGTATGGATTACACCTCAACATAAAGAAAACCAAAATCCTCACAACTGGACCAATGAGCAACATCATGATAAACGGAGAAAAGATTGACGTTGTTAAGGATTTCATTTTACTTAAATCCACAATCAACAGCCATGGAAGCAGCAGTCAAGAAATCAAAAGACGCACTGCATTGGTCAAATCTGCTGCAAAGGACCTCTTCAAAGTGTTGAGGAGCAAAGATGTCACTGAAGACTAAGGAGCGCCTGACCCAAGCTATGGTATTTTCAGTCGCATCATATGCATGCTAAAACTAGACAATGAATAAGGAAGACCGAAGAAGAGTTGGCACCTTTGAATTGTGATGTTGGCAAAGAATATTGAATATACCACGGACTGCCAAAAGAAAGAACAAATCTGTCTTGGAAGAAGTGCCGCCAGAATGCTCCTTAGAAGCAAGGATGGCGAGACTGTGTCTTATATACTTTGGACATGTTGTCAGAGGGGATGAGTCCCTGGAGAAGGACATCATGCTTGGGAGAATACAGGGTCAATGGAAAAGAAGAAGACCCTCAACAAGGTGGATCGACACAGTGGCTGCAACAATGAGCTCAAGCATAACAACGATTGTAAGCATGGCGCTGGACAAGGCAGTGTTTCGTTCTGTTGTGCATAGGGTCACTATGAGTCAGAACCAACTCGATGGCACCTAACAACAACAAAAATGCTTTACTTATCCCAGGCCTCTTCCCTTTCCGTATGAAGTTGGTGATTTGTTTCTCCATCTCGCTAAAAAATGTTATGGGAATTTGGATCGGGGTTGCATTGTATCTGTAGATCCCTTTGGGTAGAATAGACATTTTCACAATGTTGAGTCTTCCTACTCGTGACCAAGGTACATTTTCCACTTTTGTAGGTCTCTTTCAGTTTCTTGCAGAAGTGTCTTGTAGTTTTCTTTGTATAGGTCTTTTACTTCTCTGGTTAAATTTATTCCTAAGTATTTTATCTTCTTGGGGGCTATTGAAATGTTATTAATTTGGTGATTTCCTCTTCGAAGTTCTCTTTGTTGATGTAGAGGAACACAACTGGTTTTTGTATGTTTATCTTGTATCCTGATACTTTGCAGAACTCTTCTATTAGTTCCAATAGTTTTCTTGTGGATTCTTTGGGGTTTTCTGTGTATAAGATCATATCATCTGTAAACAGGGATATTTTTACTTCTTCCTTACCACTTTGGATGGCCTTTATTTCTTTTTCTTGCCTTATTTCTCTGGCTAGGACCTCCAGCACAATGTTGAATAAAAGTTGTTACAAAGGGCATCCTTGTCTGGTTCCCATTCTCAGGGAAAATGCTTTCAGACTCTCTCCATTTAGGATGATGTTCGCTGTTGGCTTTATATAAATGCCCTTTATTCTGTTGAGGAATTTCCCTTCTATTAATATTTTGCTGAGAGTTTTTATCATGAATGGATGTTGGACTTTGTCAAATGCGTTTTCAGCATCAATTGATAAGCTCATGTGGTTCTTATCTTTTTTTTTTATTTATGTGATGGATCACGTTGATTGTTTTTCTAATGTAGAACCATCCCTGCATACCTGGTATGAACCCCTTTTGGTCATGGTGAATTATTTTTTTGATATGTTGTTGAATTCTATTTACTAGAATTTTGTTGAGGATTTTTGCATCTTTGTTCATGAGGGATATTGGTCTGTAGTTGTCTTTTTACTGTGGTGTCTTTACCTGGTTTTGGTATCAGGGTTTTGCTGGCTTCATAGAATGAGTTTGGGAGTATTCCATCCTCTTCCATGCTCTGAAATACCTTTAGTCAACTGGTGTTAACTCCTCTCTGAAATCTTGGTTGAATTCTCCTGTGAAGCCAGGGTTTTTTTTTGTGGTTGTTGTTGGGATTTTTTAATTACTTTTACAATCCCTTTTTCATTTATAAAAATTTTTTTGTTAATCTTTGGATTTCTGTTTTTGGTCTCTGTATGGATTCTTGCAGCCTGTTAAATTTTTTATTTTGCTCTTGTATACCCTTCTGAAGTTCCTCTATTGCTTTGTCTGTGTAGTTTGCATTTTAACTGATCTCCTTCCTGATTTCTTTAAGAGCTCTGTATATTAATCTTTTGAATTCTACTTCTGGTAATTCTAAGGCTTTATCTTCTTCTGGGAGGTTTCCTGGTTTGTTTTGTTCACTTGCTGAAACCATCATGGTCTGCCTCTTTATGTGATTTGATATTGACTGTTGTGTCTGAGACATTGATAAGTTATATTTATGCATTTTATGTTTGCTCCTGTGTCCTAGCTTCTTATTTTGCTTTGATATGTCCAAATAAGCTGGTTATGTGAGCTACTTTGATTATTGGCATCTTTGAAGCCCGCACATCCTGTCACCAAGTGGTTAGAGCTGCTACTAGATATGTGAGCTCAGGAGTCTGTTTATTTTCTTGTGTAGATTCAACTCAGGTGTCCAGGTCATCAGTCACCAAGTGTGTGGTGCAGGCTCTCACCTACAGTCCTAGACAGGCAGGTCTACCTAGGGGTGATTAGAGCAGGCACAGGTATCTGGCTGCAGTAGGGGTTACCTGATGAGCAAGGTAGAGGGCTGACGGTGGCCCCTGAGTGCCTGGGTGGAAGGTGTGTCACTGTTCATTAAAGCATGTAGGTGGGTGGACTTTGCAGCTGATTTTTGGGCACCCACTGCTGTTGGGTATAAGGCCTGGGAGGTACCACTTACTCTCAGACCCCTGTTGTGGGGGGCTAGGTGGAGTAGATGGAGCCGCCAACTCTCAGGCCCCTGATGCAAGTAGGTGAGGACCCTGCTTAATGGGTAGGATGGTGTCAAATATCATGAATTTGCCACTCCCTCTTTTTTTTTTCTTAGCTGTTGCCGTTGGCAATAGGCTCCACGTATATATTCTGTTGTACTATGCTAATGTGGGCCTACACTATTTAAATGGGCCCACACAGGTCTAGGCAGGGGTGAAAGATGCAAAGTCTGTAGACTTATGTCTGTGCCTAGGCTAAGGGGCAGTGCCTGTCCTGAGGTCCCCACTTAGGGGAGCTGACAGATTGTTTTTTTCTTGTTTGTTATTTGTTTATTTGTTCCCTCTTCAAAGCCAGGAGACAGGTTCAGGTGTGTGTGACAGGTCGCACTTCTAGCCTAGGGGGCTTGGCAATTGCTGAAGCCAGACCAGGACTGGAGAAGAGTGAAGAGGGTGTGGGTGAAGGGGAGAGAAGCACTTCCCAGAAGTGGAAAGTTATTTCAACCCATGTGGTAGGTTAGATGCTTGCACTTAGCTTTTGCAGGTCTAGCACCGTTGCCTTCTAGCTCCGTAGGCTTGTGCAGGCTCTCTGCTGCTCTGTTTCTCCCCATGCGGAAAACAAATCCCAAGCTTTACTGCTTGCCTCAGCCTGCATGTGCCAATCAATCCAACCTGCAGGATGTTTGGCCAGGTCAGTTCTGGTAAATCTAGATGCTTCTGAACAGTCTCTCCCTCTGCCTGCCTCTCAGTCCAACCCCTCAACTTTCTCTGTGATGTTTAGGGCTCCTAGATTGTCATATATAATCAACTCACTTGTTTTTTTGAGTCTTTGTTGTAAGAGGAACCACAGGAAGCTTCTGACTATTCCACTATCTTGGCCCCAATTCTCCTTGTTTTGGTTTTTATTGTTAAGATATGATTCATGGCACTGCAGAATATTGTCTCTGTGTATTTGAGAATCTAAATTAAATGAAAGAATCTTCAGAAAATGAGCAATTGAATAAAAAAAAAACTGAAAACAATTGAATAAGTACCTTTTTTTTTATAGATTTCTTATTTGTAATGTTTTTCTTAATTGTGTCTAACACTTGAAAATGTTGATTTATTTTCAAGTAATATATTTTATTCATAGATATTGCATGTGAGGTCTAATTTGCAGTGGAAAGATGATATGTGAATAGAAAATTACATTGCCTAATGTCATCATCATTAATCACACATTTGGAAAACCCAGCAATAAGCATCATGAGACTAAAGCTGGGGCATTATTTTCTACTTGATGGATACTTACCCGAAGTTCAGATCTAGGACCAGGGAGAAAACGTACATTCTCAGAGCATCTCAATCAACAAAAATATTTTACATGTTAATATAAAAAACATTTATTAAAGGCCTATTATATGTAAGCACAATGATGACCAAGAATTCACTGTTTGCCAAGGAAGATACGCAAAACACATACTATGATAAAACCCAACAGAATATCTGCCAGTGTGTGAGACTTCATGTCAACCCTTACTCATCCATACAGGGCTCATGAGAACATTCTCTTTGCCTGGAATATCCCTTTCTTCCTTTCCTGAACTAGTGATGCTTAATCACACTTCAGATCTCACTTTAAACAATACTACTCCAGGGAAACTTTCTCTGACTCTGCAGACAAAGATAGGTCCATCTGTTTTGTATTTCTATAGCATGCTACACTTTTTATCATAGTACCTTGCTGTTATTTTTTTGATGACTGTCTTTCCAGCTAAACCTGGTGTGCCATAAAGGCAGAGCCTGTGTCTATTTTGTTTACTACTGTACCTCAGCATCTAGAACAGAGATTTCTGCATTGTAGACCCTTGGAGGAGAGCATCAGAGAGAATCTGAGTAGATGTAAACTCACTGAGTCATTTGAATTTACCCGTTTTTGTTGAACTTTGAGATATCACCCTTAGCCTGCCTGTCTGCTTGTGGTCTACTGTCTGCTTGTGGTCTACTGTCTGCTTGTCATCTTGAAACCGATCCTAGACTGCTTGCCTGTAGAGTTCATCCAATTTCTTCTCTTTAGTTCTAAGAGGCATTGTGATGGTTAATTTTATGTGTCAACTTGGCCAGTCTATGGTGTCTCGTTGTTTGGTCAATTAGTTTGGATGTTGTTGTGAAGGTATTACATGTGTTGACTTAAGTAAAGCAGATTACCTTCCATAATGTGGAAGGGCTTTGTTCAATCAGTGAAAGGTTTTAAGAGAAAAAACTGAGGTTTCCCAAAGGAGAAAGATTCTGTCTCAAGATTGCGAATAGATATCTTGCTGGAGTTTCCAGCCTGTCAACAGATCTACATGTTTTGGACTTGCCAGCCCCTATGATCACGTGAGCCAATTCTCTAAAATCAATCAACCAATCTATCTCACTGTCATAAGATTTAGTGGTCAAATAAACTTGGTGTATGTTGTTGTTCTTGTTTGGTTCTGTCAAGTCAGTTCTGACTCATAGCGACCCTATGTACAATAGAACGAAACAATGCCTGGTCCTGTGCCATCTTCACAATCGTTGCTATGTTTGAGCCTACTGTTGCAGCCCTGTCAGTCCATCTTATTGAGGTCTTCCTCTTTTTCACTGACCCTCTACTTAACAAGCATGATGTTCTTCTCCAGGGACTGATCCCTCCTGATAACATGTCCAAAGTACGTGAGATGCAGTCTCGCCATCCTTGCTCCTAAGGAGTATCCTGGTTGTACTTCTTCCAAGACACATTTCTTTGTTCTTTTGACAGTCTATGAACTTGGTGTAGAGTGAATATAATCCAGTTTCTGTCGAGTCAATTCTGACTCATGGCAACTGCAGGTGTGCAGAGTAGAAGTGTACTTCGTAGGATTCTCGTGACTGTGACCTTTCAGAAACAGATCTCCAGGCTTTCATCCATGGCACCTCGGGGTGGGTTCAAACTACTAACCTTTCAGTTAGTAGTCAAAGGTTTAACTGTTTGTGTCACTCAGGGACTTCTCTCATATATATAGGATATGGATCTTATCAGTTTACTTTCTCTGGAGACCCCTGACAAAAGAAGGCACTTTGTATCTAAATTTTTTTCCCAGTTTGGACCCAAGCGACTCACAAATCCGTCTGCAGAATAGTTGGTCTCCCAGTTGTCACCCATGTTTGCATCACACTGTCTTCTAGAGACCTAGGTTGAGTTCTAGTCAATAATTTCCTGTCAGACTTGATGGTTTTGTCAATCTCCAGTGCTGACAGCAAGCCTGGCAAACACAGATCGTAGAGAGACACCCTACATCAAAAGCTTTGTGCTTGAAATTTTGTCTCTTGTTAATATTTAGGTTTAAATATTAGTGAAATTGGTATCTGTACAAATTAAATGAGAAAACAAGGAGAGAAAAGTGCTTACCGGATCCCACGAGACAAACTATGCAAGAGTATGCTTCCTTCCACAACAAAACGCGATTTGAATTTAACCCCTCATAAATATTTAAAGTCTAGCAGCAGTTATTTCTGCCAAGGATGACCAGATTTTTACAATGGGGAAAAAAAAAAAAAAAGAATACTTTGGCAATCTAACAGGATTCCTGAGTCCAATGGAAAAGTACTAAAACCATAATAATTCCATCAAAATGTAACAACCAGTAGAACACATTTAGGAATCATGCATATTAGCTCTATAACTACATTAAATATGATCTCTACTCTAAATTCCTTTTGTAAGCTATCATTTATTTTCAAAAGTATCCATAAGGGGCATATTTCAGGATACACATTATAATCCTTACTCTCAAAAGGGTTTTTATCTGAGGAAAAGGTTTTTCTGCCCCTTTCTCACTGTCTTCATTTCCTAGCACTGCTGTAACAGAAATACCACAAGTGGGTGGCTTTTAATGAACAGAATTTACTTTCTCACAGTTCAAGAGGCTAGAAGTCCAAATTCTGGTGTGGCTTTAGGGAGAGGTCCTTCTTCGTCTACTTCAGCTTCTTAGTAGCCAACAATACTTAATGTTCCTGGATTTGTGGATTAATCTGCATCTGTCATTATTAGAGTCTGCCGTCTCCCTGTATGTGCTTGGTTCTATGTCTAATCTGCTCTTTTATAACTCAGAAATGATTAGGTTTAGGACACACCCTACACTGATATGGCCTCATTATCACAACAAAGAAAACCTTATTCCCAAATGGGATTACATCCATAGGTATGAAAGTTGGGATTCCAACACATATTTTAGGTAGAGATAATTCAATCCAGAACACTCACCCACAGTTAGGATTGTCTCAGAATTGGGTAGAGACCCAGGCTATATCACTAAAAGGGGAAGATGTTGTTGACTGGAAAAGACCCATATTTACGCCTATTCCCAAGAAAGGTGATCCTACTGAATGCAGAAATTATCAAATAACATCACTAATATCACATGCAAGTAAAATTTTGCTGAAGAAAAAAGAGCCATAGTAGTATCTTGACAGGGAACTCTCAGAAATTTAAGACAGATTCTGAAGAGGATGTGTAACTAAGGATGTCATTGCTGATGTCAGATGGATCCTGGCTAAAAGCAGAGAATACCAGAAAGATGTTTACCTGTGCTTTATTGACTATGCAAAGGCATTCGACTGTATGGATCATAACAAATCATGGACAATATTGCAACGAATGGGAATTCCAGAACACTTGCTTGTGCTCATGAGGAACCTGTACATAGATCAAGAGGCAGTTGTTTGAACAGAACAAAATACTGAGTGGTTTGAAGTTAGAGAGGTGTGTATCAGGGTTGTATCCTTTCACCATACCTATTCAATCTGTATGCTGAGCAAATAATCCGAGAAGCTGGACCATATGAAGAAGAATGGAGGCATCAGGATTGAAGGAAGGCCAATTAACAACCTGCATTATGCAGATGACACAACCTTGCTTTCTGAAAGCAAAGAGGACTTCAAGCACTTACTGATGAAGATCAAAGACAACAGCCTTCAGTATGGATTATGTCTCAACATAAAGAAAACAAAAATCCTTGCAACTGGACCAGTAAGCAACGTCTTGAAAAACCGAGAAAAGATTGAAGTTGTCAAGGGTTTCATTTTACTTGGATCCATAGTCAACACCCATGGAAACAGCAGTCAAGACATCAAAAGATGCATTGTATTGGGCAAATCAGCTACAAAAGACCCCCTTAAAGTCTTAAAAAACAAAGATGTCACCTTGAAGACTAAGGTGGGCCTGGCCCAAGCCATGTTGTTTTCGATCACGTCATATGCGTGAAAAGCTGGGCAATGAATAAGGGAGACCGAAGAAGAATTGATGCCTTTGAATTGTGGTGTTGGAAAAGAATATTAAATATACCATGGACTGCCAAAAGAAGGAACAAATCTGTCTTGGAAAGGGCACAACCCGAATGCTCCTTAGGAGCAAGGATGGTGAGGCTGCATCTCACATACTTTGGACATGTTATCAGGAGGGATCAGTCCCTAGAGAAGGACATCGTACTTGGTAAAGTGTAGGGTCAGCAAAAAAGAGGAAGACCCTCAATGAGATGACTTGACACAGTGGCTGCAACAATGAGCTTAAGCATAACAACAATTTTGAGGATGGTGGAGGACCCGGCAGTGTTTCGTTCTGTGGGACATAGGGTCTCTATGAGTCGAAACTGACTCTACGGCACCTAACAACAACAACAACATATTGATAAATATAAATTAGAATAATAATACTAGTCACCTAGTAGAGTTGTAGTAAGAATTAGATATTGCATGTAATGTTTAGCTCAGTATCTGACAAGCAATAAGTTTCAGTATATTTAGACTATTATTGCTATTATTACAGATTATAGAGAAGGAAACACGAACATCCAGAGAATGCTGATCTTTGATAAGAAAATGGCAACCCTTGTTGATTTAAACATACGAATTCTTAGAAATTAGGTATAGAAAGAAGTGTCTTTAATATGATAAAGAATAATTGAAACCAGTTGCTGTAGAATCAATTCCAACTCATGTGAACCCTCTGTTTGCAGAGCAGATCTGTTTCATAGGAATTTCAAGGCTGTGACCTTTCAGAAGTAGATTGTCATGCCTTTCTTCCTAGGTTCCTCTGGGTGGGTTTGAAGCACTAGTCTTTCAATTTGTACCCACCAGCTTTTCAGTTAGTAGTCAACTGCTTTACCGTTTACACCACCCGCCTAGAAGAGCTGTACAATAATAGCAGGGTACATCATATCGAATGATAAAATGCTGGCAAAACAAAAAAAACCCCACTGCCATTGAGTTAATTCCAACTCATAGCGGCCCTGTGTGACAGAGTAGAACTGCCCCATAGGTTTTCCAAGGAGTGGCTGGTGGATGCGAACTGCTTGACTATTTGCCATCTTCAATATAATTGAATATAATTGAACATTATTCTAGGAACTGTTGTTAATGCAATAAATCAAGAAAGGCATATGAGATACAAATATCTGAAAAGAGTGAAATAATTTATTTGGTTATAATTCATTTTTTTAACGTAGAAAACCAAAGAGAAGCAACTGAAAAATGAGTTCAGTACGAAACATCAGTAGCTTTTCCTCTCCACCAGTAATGGCCAGCTAGAGATTGGAATAAAATAAGAGCTTTTATTTACAGAACAAGAAAAAACACTGCAGTAATAAACTTAACGAGCAACGTTCATGGTTTACGTGAAAGAAAGAATATGATGCTATTGAGATTTAAGAAGACAATTTAAATACTTGAAGAAAAATATTATCTGTCTAGATAGGAATAATGTACCTTATGAAGATGTTAATTTTATACAAATAAAATAATAAATTTAGTGAAACTCCAAGAGAACTTCTGGGGAAATTATGGATCCATTAAAAACCATCGTTAAAAGAATATTTTATTATATGGGAATATTTTCTCAACACAATATGAAGTAAAGAAAGCAGAATACAAAATTATATATACCATGTGATTCTGTTGTAAAAGTTAAAAATACAGGGGTAATACCTACAAAATATTTGAAAAAATACCACAGAATCTTAACACTGGGATGGGCTAATCTGGTTGGGGATTGCTGGTAATATTTTTCTGTATTTTTTAAATTTTACACTATGAGAATATATTACTTTCTGTACTTTTTTTAAAGTCATGCCACAGGAGTAAAATCTAATAAAATGGTTTTATCAGTGTTAAATAGGCTGACAATAACATTTGTTTTTTGTCATTCACACATAGGCCCTGCAAAAACATAATTACCCACACTGTCATTTTTTTTGTCCAATAGATAATAAGATAATATATTTAATAATTAACTCCACAGTATGTGGACATTTTGCTTCAATATGACAATTTTCTATTATCTACATTTTATTTCACATAATAGATCTCAGTACTGTGTTTCGGAACCTAGTATAATTAGTTAATGGGGTTATATTCATGAAGACTTGGTCCAACAGAGAATTATGCTCTTTTTAAGACCTCCCATTCCTTTTGAAATTACACACTCTGCAGTGCCTGAGCCTCTGTCCCTCTCTCTCTCACACACAAATCCACCCCCACACTCACACACACTAACTTACCTTTCATTCAGATGATTCTAATTTATGACTGGCAAAGAGTGCTTTGAATTTTAATTTTTAACTTATGGTACAAAATGTCAGTAGATTGAAGGTCAGGTAAGGTTTAGAGATATTATTAAAGCTGTTTATTAAATATAAATATTGTTTGTCTAGAATTTGGTAAAAGACAACTATTCCCTCCTAGAAAAATAACGTATAACAAATTAAGGAAATGCATATTTACGTATGCTAACGTAAACACACTGTATTCACGTATATAAACAAAAACCAAAACCATTGCAGTTGATTTGATTCTGACTAATAGTGACACTATATTGTATATAAAACAATATATAGTATTGTATCATATGTTCATAATGCAATACTATGTAAATGAATATATGATACAATACTATATATTTATTTATATATATATAATATTGCATTATATGGCATGATAGAGAATCCATCCAAATATATTCACCATACAAGAAAAAAAATCTAATTCCTATCATTTTGGTCTAATGAATGCTTCATTTTATATTAAAAGGCATTAAAAGACTGTCTCTTGTTAGAGTAGGATTGAAAAATCCTTGTTGGTCGTTGATATGGAAACTTCTTTTACATGTTGGCATAACAGGATGTTCATATTTGGAAGCCAAATAAACCATACTGAAATACTTTCTAATACAGCTTATTTCTGTCCCGGTACTTTCCCATATACTATTGCAAAAATTTCACAATATTTTGTAAGTTTGATGTTATTATCCCAATGTTACAGAAAAAGAAAACTTAACTTAAAAATGTTAAGTAATTTTCCAAGTGCTAAAGAGAATAGCAGAATTGAGGCTCTAGACCCAAACATTCTCCTTATTATAAGGATATTTTTTATTTCTATAGAATAGACTATGAGTGTCTGTAATGTTTCTTCTGAATTTATCACAATGTTAGTTATCTCTACGTTTTCAGGTGTTTACATTCACCAAACTCAAATGTTACATCATTTATACCCCTGGGAAGGGAAAAGTTTGTCTTTCCCCTTTGCAGGTGAGGAGATACCCAGTCTAAAACCTGGGGATTGCCTTTGGCTCCTTTCTTTCCTTCGTGCTTCACCTCTAGACCTTTAGCAAACCCTATCAGTTCTGTTCCAAAAGTACCTCACATCCATCCATTTCCCTCCATTACCATTGAGCCCACTTCAAGTCAATGCCAAATCCCCCTACCTAGACCACTACAGCATTTCCTAACTGATCTCTCCCTTCTGCTTTTGACCCCAGAAGACATTCTCTGCACAGTAACCAGAATAATCGTGTCAAGTTTGCATCAGTTCATATGGCCCCTCACTCTCCCTAGCTTCCTAG
The DNA here is from genome assembly GCF_030014295.1 of Loxodonta africana. NCBI lineage: Eukaryota > Metazoa > Chordata > Mammalia > Proboscidea > Elephantidae > Loxodonta > Loxodonta africana. The sequence continues at coordinate 33,619,262 of NC_087345.1, read as the reverse complement.
TGTTCACAGAATAAAATAATAACATCCAGATTCTTTACCATGTTTGCAGGGCTTGCATCGTCATGTCCTGAGCTAGCTCTTCAGTCTCCACTTGTAGCACCCATTTCTTGTTCTCCATCCTCCACCCATGTGGTCCTCTGCTGATGTCCAGAACATCGCAACTCTTGGCTGCCTTTGGACCATTGTACTTGGTGTTACCTCTGTCTGGATCATTCATCAGATGGCTGCTTTCTGATTCTTCAGGTCTCATCTTAAATACCACTAACTGATAAAGGTCTTCCTTACACATTAAATCTAATTAAGTTCAAACCTTTTAATCTTTTCCAAAACATCCCGTTTATTTATTTTTTCTTAAACTCAACACAATCAAGAATACTTTCACGTGTTTGTTTAGTCATTTGGTACCTCTCTCCCACCATTAGAATATTAGCTCAGTTGGGATAGGGGCTTTTCGTGTCTCATTCATCATTGTACATACTGTTCTGGCGCAGTATTTGGAACATCGTAGGCACTCAGCAAATACTGAGAGAATAATTTTTTTTTTTTGCATGATAAACACATGAAGGCTATATAAAAACCTTTAGACCCATTCTTTCAAATATTCCTAAATTCTCCTTGTGAGTTTCAGTAATACAGAAAATATATTATGACCCTTAAGATAAGACAGTATTCTACATTTCTCTAGGACTAGTTTATGAAAATTGGCTTATAAAATATTCAAAGAAAAGCAAAATTTTACTTAATGTAATTCAGAAGGAAATCTGACATCAGTTTAATTGGTGTAATTGTAGTGAATGTCACTTAAAAAAAATACCTTGGTGAAATGGCTATTGTTAACATTAATACAATGTTTTCTTTTGATAATTAGTTTCTTGAAGCCTGAGGTTGTGGAATCTTTCAGTTTTCTAATTAGTTTTGTTTTGTTTTTTTCTTTTCTTTTCCTGAAGAAAAGAGTTAATTGCATTTCACAGTATTTAGGGCAGACAGTACTTAATCTCTTGTACCCAGCTTTAGATTTAACTTCTTTGTATTTGGATCTTTGTTATCCTTGGCTGACTTCTCCTTTGGGTTGTTTCAAACTGTACAAATAAAAAATAGAGAAAATGTAGCATACAGAAAGTTTAGTACTTTATTCTTAGTAGTCTTAGGAACAGGAATTTATCCTGCTTCCACTGTATGCTTGCTTCTTCAGAGAGTAAAAATAATGCGCGTGGCTGCAGGGAAATCACATCTGTTACATCCTACTATTTTTTAATAGGCATCTTCACAGAGATAACCCCCCTAAGAAGAGTTTATCTAACCTGAGTTGCAAACATAAAGAGATTGCTTGTAAATGGACTCCCTTGCCTTGAAGTTGATATATCAGGATTAATTATTAAAATGTCCTTTTACTTACAAAACTTTGTAAGTTAAATTACTCCAGAGTAAATAGAGAGAAGTGAAGCCAGGCAGCTTGCCACAAAAAAAAAAAAAAAAAAGGTGTGAGCAACATCTTTCTGCCTTGTCTTTTACACGATTATTCAAAAACCTGAGACACAGGCTTTGCTCACAGGCCAACAGTAAATACATTGCTGATAACGTCAATGAACTTTAAAGCAAGCTCACCAAAATGGAACACATTATTCTTTGAGGCACATCACTATTGGCATATGGTACATTCATTCCATGACTTTTCACAGCGTAAGTGGATTATATTTCTCGAAATGATTCTATTTTTTCTATGCCTAAACAAGCATGCATTTTTATTTGCTGCAGGTCTGAGAAGCTTTGTGTGGAGCTTCTGTCCTTGGTGACAAGCTAATAGATATTATACCAGGGAATTTGGTACGGGTTGATTTCTGTTTGTGGGTAAGAATAATACTGGCATGTTTATTCTTCTATAATGTTCAATGTTCAAGGGGACCAAAAAAAAAAAAAAAGTTGGGTTTTTGGAGTGGTCCTGATTGCAAACAGATTACAGCATTGACGTTCGTTCTATGATAGTAATGGAGAAGAATATCCTTCAATTGTACAGAGATGAAGAATGGTAGATTAGGGACCGGTGAACTGGTGAATAAACCAGAGGCAAGAGTGATCAGCAGGGAGATACCTTCGGGTCAAGTTTTCCTAAACTGTGGGGCAAGCTGAAGTCAAGGCAATCATCAGAAGAATTCTCTGCTGGCTTCAGGACCTGGGATGGATCCGAATCGGCAGATCATCTCAGTGGGAACACAATGGAGGTATATTTTCTCAGAAGGGAATGTGTACTTCTGTAAGACAAAAACAGTTGGAAAATAACATTTGTTTTGGTCATAGGAAATGCATAAAACATATAGAAATGTCCTTTCTCTTTTTCATCTTGGAACCAGGTCATCAACAAACATGTTTTGTTTGTTTGTTTTCCATTCCATGAGCAAAACAATAAAAACTCGACATGAACCTAATCAAGCAGCACCAGGCATATAAGGGAAGAGGTGAGAAGGTAACACAAACAAGTGCACGTTTTAGCTACGAATCGGAATTGACTCGACGGCAACAGGTTTGGCTTTTTGTTGTTATTTGGACATCATGCATTATTTTTCCTCGTAGAAATATTAATTTTCTCAATGAGAAAGTGGGGTAGGACTAAATAAAGCCTATTTCTTTTTTTTTTTTTATTACATTTTAAAGGGCTGTCTTGTTCTCTTTTGAAATTACTTATGACAGAAATCATTCCAAATCTTTTCTTGCCCCTCTTTCCTCGAGGGATCCAAACCTCATCCTTAGAGAAAGGTACTATTTATAGTCCCACATTTCTACTTATATTGATTTATTTACACCATGGTAAAATATATATATAACAAAAAAATTGTCACTCCAACATTTTTTACGTGTACAATTCAGTGGCGTCAATTACGTGCACCATGTTGGGCATCCATCACCACTACTTGTTTCCAAATTTCTTCATCCCCTTTAACAGAAACTCACTGTCCCTGAAGTGATAACTCTCCATCTGCCCCTGGTAGCTGCTAACAAACTTTGGTCTCCATACATGTTCCTATTCTAAATAGTTCACATAAATGGGATCATGAAATACCGGCCCTTTTGTGTCTGACCTATTTCAGTCAGCACAGTGTTTTCAAGGTTCATCCATGTTATAGATGTAGCGGAACTTCATGACTGAGTAGCATTCCACTGGATTTATGTACCATTCATCTGTTACTGGGTGTTGGGTTGTTCTCACCTTTTGGCTATTTTGAATAATGCTGCAACGAACATTGCTGTACAACTAGCTGTTTGCATCCCTGCTTTCAAGTCATTTAGTTATATACCTAGGATTGGAATTTCTCGTGGCGTAGTGGTTAAGTGCTATGGCTGCTAACCAAAAGTTCGGCAGTTCGAATCCGCCAGGCGCTCCTTGGAAACTCTATGGGGCAGTTCTACTCTTGTCCTATAGGGTCGCTGTGAGTCGGAATCGACTCGACGGCACTGGGTTTGGTTTTGGTTTTTTATGGTAATTCTGTGTTTAACATGTTTTTCGAAACCACTAAACTGTTTTCCACGGAGGACTTATACTATTTTACAATCCCATTCACAATGGAGGCTTAATTTATTTTTTAAATTACTAATATTTGACGTTTTTCATTAGGTCCCTGACTACTCAGCAACTTACTTATGGAGCTCACACTGGAGACTCAGCCTTCGCCCCAAACTCCTGTTTTGTTTTTGTTTATTTGTATGTTTTATGACCAAGCCTAATTTAGCAAAATAGGAGGGCAAACTTAGGACCAAAGTTTTAAATTATTAACTTCACAAGTAGCCCTTTTTCTCTCCCCCTTAATAAGTTAATACATAATTAAGGGAAAACAGAAGCTAAAAAAGAAAAAGGTTAAAATGAAATTGTGGCTTACATTTAAGAATAAGTCAGCTACCAGTTTGTAGCGGAGCTTGTCCATGGTGCCCATGCTTCCACGGTTCCCTTCCTGGGGAAGGTTTATGACTTCTGGTGACTCTTCTGAACTAATAAAATTGTCTGAATTCTGCAAATATTAAAAACTTCAATCACCACAATTTCCCATGGATTGAAACTCTAGTAAAGTGAATGCTCCTAAGTTCAATGATTATATATTAGTAGGTCTATCTATGTGAACATTCCCGTAACAGTAGGCCAAAGATAAAAATAAATCATTCCATAATTCCACTCTATAATGAAGTAATGACAACTATAAGAGCTAATATTTGTTGCCTTTATATAAAATGCAGCAGGTAGGCATTTTATATTCATGGTCTCTGTCTTAGGCATCCGGTGCTGCTATAATAGAAATATAAGTGGATGGCTTCAACAAAGAGAAGTTTATTCTCTCAGAGGCTAGTAGGCTAGAAGCCCGAATTCAGGGCGCAAGCTCCAGGGGAAGGCTCTCTCTCTGTGTCGGCCTTGGAGGAAGGTCCTTGTCAACAGTCTCCCCTTGGTCTGGGAGCATCTCAGCACAGGAACCCCAGGTCCAAGGACACTCTCTGTTCCTGGCTCAGGTTTCTTGGTGGTATGAGGTTCCCCTGACTCTCTGCTTGCTTCTCTCTTTTATATCTCAAAGAGATTGGCTTAAGACACTAGCTAATATTGTATACTTCATCAATATAACTGCTACTAATCCATTTTATTACATCATAATGATAGGATTTACAACATATAGGGAAATCACATCAGAAGATAAAATGGTAGACCATCATGCAATCATACAAGGGATTCATGATCTAGCCAAGTTGACAGGTATTTTGGGGGGACACAATTCAATCCATGACAAACTCTTTTAATTTTCTTAGCAATGCTATGAAGTGGGTTGAACAAGCAGGACTTATGTAGTATAATCATAAACATCTTTGTCTCCCATTGTTCCTTTCAAAATTGTACAGTGAGAAAATTCTTTCCTGACTCAGACAGAAATGTGGTCAGGCTCCACGATTTCCCTGAATTCTTTTAAGAAAACGAAACTCCTAATGGCACTTGAAGCCACAAAACACATTTTCAGTTTTAGTATACAGATTTACTAGGGCTATTGGAGGTAAAAGCCACTTCCTCCTGAGTACAAAGAATTCTTTGGTTCACATTCAGCTTTTCTACTCAGGCCTATATGTGCATCTAGACCGTCCTACAGTATAGGATATAAAAAGACCGCCATGCCTGGAAGCACCCATTGTTGTTGTCAGCTGCCATGAGTTGGCCCCCGACTCATGGTGACCCCATGTACAACAGAACAAAACGCTGCCGGATCCTGCATCGTCCCCACAATGATCTGTTGCATAGCTGACCATTGTGATCCATAGAGTTTTCATTGGCTGATTTATGGAAGTAGATCACTGGGCCTTTCTTCCTAGTCTCTTAGTCTGAAAGGTGTACTGAAGCCTGTTCAATATCATAGCAACGGGCAAGCCCCCACTGACAGATGGGTGGTGACTGTGCAGGAGGCGCATTGGCTGGGAATCAAACCTGAGTTTCCCGCATGGAAGGGGAGAATTTACCACTGAACCACCAATGCCTCAGAAACATTCATACCTTCTTTTAAAAAATAGATTAGGTTCAGTATTTATTAGATATAAGAGGATATTTATAAGGTAAGCATAAGGTACAAAGAATAATAGCACAAGGAACCCAGGAACCCCCACATGTACAACATCCAGGTCAAGAACTAGAACATTCAGTGTGCCCTTCCTAATTCCATTATGCCAGTGCATCCTGGTGCTGTGTAGCTGTAGCTCATTCATTTCCACTACGGTATTCCACTATATGAATTTATCATCCACTTTACTACTGACAGACATTATGGTTTTTAGCTGCGTTTCCAAGATTACCGATGAGATTGAGCATCTTCTCATGTATTTACTGCTTGGTCCTATTACTGCCTCCTCTGTCTTGTGCATACTTTTCTGTCGAATTGTTTGTCCTTTTCTTACTGATTTGCAGGAGATCTTTATATATATCTTTGTTCCTAATCCATTGATGTCTATAATTGTTTGTATTTTCCAAAACTGTGTAGCCTGTCTCATTTTTCTTAGGGTCATTTTTGAAGAAGTTCTTAAACTGAATGCAATCAACTCTATCAAACATTTCCCTTATATTTTTGTGTTTCTGAAGTTTTAAGAACTCTTCTTCATCCCAAGATTACTAACCTACTTTCTTGTATTATCTCCTAAAAGTATTATAGTTTAGCCATCTATATTTGAGTCTGTAATCCACCTGCAATTGATTTTTGCATATGGTATGATATAAAAATTAAATGTCATTTTTCTCCATGTAAATGACTCTCCCAGAAACAATTATTACGTCGTTCATCTTTTCCCTACTTTTCTGCAGTGCCAGTTCTGTCCTGGGTTAGATTTCCACATGCCCGTGAGTCTGTTTGGGGACTTTTATATTCTGCTCTGTTGACCAGTTTGTCTATTCTTGAAATAATGGTACTCTGCCTTAATTACTATGGAGCCCTGGTGGCACAGTGGTAAAGAGTTCAACTGCTAACCAAAAGGTCAGCAGTTCACCTCCACCAGCTGCTCCTTAGAAACTCTATGGGCAGTTCTACTCTGTCCTATAGGGTCGCTATGAGTCAAAATCGACTCTATGGCTATGGGTTGTCGTCAAGTTGATTCTGACTCATATAGGTTCACACTAAATTTGACATTTCATAGACTATTTCACTATGTAGCTTTACTTCTTTAGGAATATTTTGGCTATTCTAGGCTACTTCATCTCCTATATTAACTGTAGAATCAACCTGTCACTGCCATATAAAACAAAATAAAACACTTGGTTGGGATTGGGACTGTGATACCCTTAAATCCATATATTAAGTCAGTGTCATGGATTGAATAGTGCCCCTTCCCCCCAAAAAACTGAGTCAACTTGGCTAGGCCATGATTCCCAGTATTGTGTGTTTCTCCTCCATTTTGTGATCTGATGTAATTGTCCTATGTATTGTAAATCCTAGGTTATAATCCCATTTAGGAGTGAACTGTCTGTTATGTTAATAAGGAAGGATTAGAGTCAGTTATGTTAAGGAGGCAGGACACAATCTACAGGATTAAGTTGTATCTTGAGTCAATCTCTTTTGAGATACACGGCAAAGAAGTGAGCAGAGGGGAAATGGACCTCATACCACATAGGAGAGACGGGAGCAGAGTGCATCCTTTGGACCTTGGGTCCCTGCACTGAGAAATGCCTAGACCCAAGGGAAGATTGATGACAAGGCCTTCCCCTAGAGCTGGTGTCCTGAATTTAGACTTCTAGCCTCCTAGACTGTGAGAGAATAAATTTCTGTTATAGCAGCATGAGATAACTAAGACTGTCAGGAAGCATTAATATCTTCACGTGGCTTCACAGTATGCCTACACATCAATGGAACAAGTCCTTTCTACTTAACTGTGTTGGTGGACGTTTATTTTTCCATGTAAATTTTAGACTAAGGTAATTTATATGCTGAAAAATTCCACTGGGACTTTATTGGGGTTGCATATGTGTGGATTAATTTGGGGGAGAATTAACACCTTCCTATTAGGTGATTCCATCCGAGAGCATAAATTATTTCCTTTATGCAGATCATCTTCTCTCTCCTTTTTTTAAAGTTTTAAGATTCCCCCCATGTAAGTGCTGTGTATTCCTATTTAAGTTAGGATTCTCGGAATTTTGTTGATGTTGTGGATGGTACTTAAATTTCATTCAGTTTTCTGGGTGCTTATTGTTTTTGTAGAAAATTGCTTTTGATTTTTAGACTTTGGTCTTGTATTTGGTCACCTTGGTAAGCTCTCTTATTGGTTCTAATAGCTTGTCAGGATTTGTTTTTTGTTTTATTTTGTCTTTCCTTCCAATCATCATTTCTTTTTCTTACCTCACAACATTGACAAGGACCTTCAGTTCTATATTAAATAGTGACCCTATAAGTCAGAGTAGAACTGCCCCAAAGAGTTTCCAAGGAGCACCTGGCGGATTTCAACTGCCGACCTCTTGGTTAGCAGCCGTAGCACTTAACCACTATGCCACCAGGGTTTCCCCTATATTAAATAGTAACAGTGATATTAGTCACATATCAAGAACTCCAAGTTCTGTTAAAGCCCTTTTCACTAGGCTTGAGGTACAGGGGATGAAGTAGGGAAACCCACAGAGCATCAGTAGCTCTCTGTAAGGACATATAGCTTGTAATAGTTGGAGCTGTGACACAGACCTGCATCATTTAATTCCAAGGACATTGGTCTTTATGCAGATGCATCATATTTAGAATTAACACTAGATTTAATTCAATTTATTAAGTATTTATTAATTATATATTGGTATAAAACAAATACCATATTGTCATTTATGGTTGCTGTCTGAATTTTTTTTATAATTTCAAAGGAAACACAAGGTGTATTTATAAAAAGAAAACAATATATCATCACATTAGGCCTCATCAATCCCATCAAAAAATCTTAAAAAAGCAAACCCTTGGAATATTATCAGTGAGGTGACACCTCAAATTGATTCATTAACCAGAAGATGGAATAAGAACACTGCCATTTTTCATAGCATTGAATTACCCAGGTGGAATCACAAGATCAGTTTTATAAAAGGAATATTTTACTCTTCACTTGAGTAAAAAAAAAAGAGTAGTGAACCTTAAAAGGTAAGTTAGTCATTTCAAGTTTGCTCTTCTTTCAAAGTGGTGTTTGATTATTCATGAGAAGGCAGTGCCTTTGAAAGTAGACTATAAGAGAAAATAGACCTTTTTTTTTTCCTTTTCCTAGTGACTGCACAAATGAAAGACATAATTAATCTCAATGACTCCACTGAAAAGTTGACTCGAGAGCCTATCACCATGCAATTGTCATTTTTGCCCCCTGTGATCTATGTCAGTTTCATACATTTTCAAAACAAGTATTATCCCCCTCACCCAATGGAGAATCTAATTATTTGTGTTCAAGGATTTGAAAAGTTTTGTAAGAGAAAAGCACATTCGACGAACATTAATTAAGGACTAGCTATGTCTCTTTTTTTTTTTTTTTATGTCTCAGGAATTGTACAAGGCTCTCAGGACATGGAGAAAGATGCAGTCATAAGAGCTGTAATCAAGTTCTGTCCGGACCTTAGGAGAACACAGATGGATAATATGTTAGAAGAAATATTGCTGCCTAACAATTTTACCATCAATTTAGCAGCTTAAGACAATGAACATTTATGACCTCAAAGTTTCCGTGGATCAGGGGTTTGGGCAGGCCTTGCCTGGGTCCTGTGCTCCAGGGTTTCATAAGACTGCAGTTAACATGTCGGTCGGGTGGGGCTGTGGTCTCATCTGAGGCTCAATGGGAAGGATCGGGAGAGATTACTCAATAAACAAGGTAAGCACAATGTGGTAAAACCCATGAGAAATTGTTCACTACAGATTAGTAAGCAAGCACAAGTAAGCCAGTACTTACTTTGCTTACTGGGGGATCTCTCCCTGTCAGGGATTGTAAATGTGAATAGAGGCTTTAGTTCTGTAGAAAGGTGCTGTGGGGTTAGGAGAGAGACAGATTCTAGCCATATCTAGATGCAGAATCTTTGATGTGGTAAAAAAGTGTGAAATTGTTCACTACAGATTAGTAAGTAAACACAAGTAAGCCTGTGCTTTCCTTGTTTATTGGTTAATCCTACACTGGAAAGGATCTTCTTCCAAATTCACGTGATTGTTGTCAGCTCTTAGTTCTTTACAGGCTGCTGTACTGAAGGCCTCGGTTTCTTGTTCCTACTGCCTATTGTCCGCAATGGCTGTTCCCAACATCCAGATCACTCTTCCCCAGGACTTCTACATGGGTCTCTCTGACTTCATATGGTTTTCTCTTTTAAATATCACCTTCTCAGAGCGGCTTTCCTTAACCCCCTACCTAAGATACCACCTCTTCTCACTATCTATTCCCTTACCGAATTTTATTTTTTCTTAGCAATTATCACTGTTAGACATTATATTATATACTAATTGTCTATTTTCTGTCTCTTGACCCTTTGCAAGCGTCAAGAGTACAGGGACTTTACAATATTTTTTTATTAAGTAATTCTGGCACATGGTTCAAAAACCAAACAATTTTCATGTATAGTCAAAAGCCTTGTGGTCTCCCATCCATTCATTCCTCCCTCCCCAGTAAATAACCAGGTTTATTAAATTATTTTGTATTTTTCCAGGTTCATCATGTAAATGTAAGCAAATAAGACTATAGAGCCTTAGCTTTATTATGCCTTTTGACAGAAAAAAACACATATTATTAGCCTCCTTGCTGTTCTCAAAATCCATTTAATTTTTGTTTTGGGGATTTGGACTTTTGGGATTGCTGGATTTGCAGTCACATGATATTCTGTATATAACTACACCACAGTTTATTTAACTAGGCCCCTATTGATGGACATTTGGGTGTTTTCTAATTATTTTTTATTAAATCAATATTAACATTGTGTATATATTATTTTACCTATGGAATAAATTCTCTGAAGTGGGTCAAAAGCTACACACATTTATAATTTTGATAGATATTGCCAAATTGCTCTCCATACGGATTGTACCAATTTATAAGCCTATCAGCTATGTGTAAAAATGCCTGTTTCCCTACAGTCTTCCCAAAGGTGGATTTTTGTTTTGTTTTTCAATTTGAAAGGTGAAAAAAGGTATCTCGATATAATTTTTTGTTTGCATTTTCTGATTATGGGTGAAGTTGAACTTCCTTCTTATGTAAAGAGATTTTATATATTTATTTGCGTTTTCTTTCCTGTGAACTGTCTGTTCTTGTCTTTTAGGGAAAGTTTTTGTCCATCTCACCATTATATCCTCATCATCTAAAACAGTACCTGGTTTATAATAGGCTCTTTAGATATTTGCTGAATGAATGAACGAATAAAAGCAATAAGGGTGAAAAACTGGGTTAATGGAAGTGAGGGAAGAAGAGGTGGGAGAAGGAAGGGGAAACACAAAGCTTGTGCTTGTGGAGCTCGAACAGTGAAATGATGGTGCACTCTTCAAGAGGTCATGGCCATAAAACCCTTGCAAATGAGAAATGCTGGGCTAGGGGATGAGAATGGTCATCAGAACACACTGTGAGTGGTTCTGGGCAGAATGTGCATCCATGAGCCTGCAAAAGGATGCAGGTATAATTACCCAGACTTGTTTCTAGAAGAGCTTCTGGGCACTAGGCCTGCCTGTTCTGGGTCTAACTCACTCCTCAGGCTCCCACTGACCTGTTGTTTTTCAATCTGTCTTTGACTTGGCTACCTTGGTATCAGCTCCTCTGGCCTTGGTTCTGCTCATCCACCAATGTCTCTTCCTCTTCTGCTTATTGTTGTTCTTAACCCTCTCTCATCAACTCTCTTGGACTCAGAGTTCTGGAAGCTGCCCCTCTCCTCTGCCTTTAGCCCCAGAGAGTTGGGTGTTGGATACAGAAAATAAATGTGTTTTTCTTTCCTGCTCTTGTCTTTTAGCAGCAAATGGAATCATTTGTAATTACCAAAGCCACATCTTGGCAAATTCTTCTCTTTCAAAAATACTAACAGCTGTCGTGGAAAATTATTTCCTAAATTTGGAAGACTCTCTAACAGATTGGGGGGCAACAATCATTAAAACGAGAGCATATCTTTCAAATCTTTGTGGAGCAACTTGTAATCTGTTTATGAACTTTTGCTACAGTGTCACTGTGTTGCTTAGTTGATATTTCTTTGATTCATTCTTTATATTGTGGAGAACAATCCTATTACTTCAAATTCTAATAAATGTGGTAAGAATTTATTGAGCACCTACTAATGTTCCTAGCATTGTGCTAGAGTTGTGGGAAAATAGATGAAGTATATGCTATACCCTTGCCCTGGAGGAATATAGGATTTTAGCAAGAAGCAATATGTATGCAAATTACGCAATTAGCCTGGAAACCCACAGAGTGCAAATATGGAAAATTGGGGAATACAATAAGTCAACTTGATATAAATTATGCTCCAAACACACTGGAGTATTTATCTGTACTGCACAGGCCAAACTTGCCCCTTCCTTAGCACTTCTGCCCAGAAAGCACTACTTCTAACCCAAGATATGGCTGGCTTTTTCTGATTATGCAGGACTCAATAAGGCCTTCCATGTCCACCTATCTAAATTACCATATTATCTCCAGTCCCCATCACACTTTCTCTTTTTTATTTCTAGCGTTTATCAGTCTCTGAAAATATCTGGTTTGTAGACTTGTTTACTTGCTCATTTTCTGCCCTTCTTCACCAAATGTAAACCACACAGAGCAAGGACTTTGTTCTGTTCCCTGCCATTTTCCCAGCAACTACTCCAGTGTCTGACATATGGCAGGGGCTCAATAAGTACTTGAATTAAAGAAACAAATGGGCGAAATGGAGGAGATTGACACTAATCAAGAGGAGGAAAAACCCAAGACTGCTGGGTTGCTGCGTATGGCTTCATGGACATGGCGGGACTTTAGGTAGACCCAGAAAAATGGATGGCATTTCAATTGAGAGAAAAAGAAGGATACTGACTTAGTTGGTAGGTGTCTTGTGGAGAAAAGATTTAGTAGGCTTTTAGAATTATTTCTTCTCACCATAGAGATATGTCGAAAATGACATGATCCACTTCCAAGGGGGACAGCTGTGCTTTTTAAATCACTGTACATTGAAGAGTTTCCTGAACTGGGAGGGGAAAAGGGCTCCTGTGGCCACAGATAATCCATAAACACTCATCAGAATGCTCAGTTTTTGTCAATGACAGAACCTCCTTCAGGGCTCAAGGGTATACTTAATATTGTTGAAGGACCTTAGTCCAAAAAGAGACTTCAAGACTTTGAAACAAAACATTTGAGGGAAATTAAATGTAGTGTCTTGGGGCACAACGTAGCAATGTAACTGAGTGTATTTTCTGGAACTAATTTTCAAAGAGAAAGAAGCTCTTATTGTTGTTTACTTCCATCTAGTTGATTCTGACTCATGGAGACCCGTGTGTGCCAGAGTGTAACTTTAGAGACACTGTTGTTCTCCCTTTTCCCTCCAATACAGTCTATCATCAAATATGACCAATCCATCATCTTATAGATCACTTGAATCTGTACCCTTTCCCTTCTTCCCAATGCTACCTACTTTCTTTGTGCAGTCCTCTATTCCACTTACCTGGCTGGCTGCCGTAGCCTTTAACAGGATTCCCTGCCCCTGCCCTGACTCTTTGAATCCAACCTCCTCATTGCAGCAGAATGGCTTCTGAGGAGCAAATTTGACCTTATCATTTCTCTCCTTAAAATCTGTTAAGGTCTCCCTATTATCTAGTGCATAAATTCCAAACTCCAAAATATGATATTCAAGCTGTTAATGAGGTATTTATTTTCTCCCTCTCCAATCTCATCTCTCAATAGTATCCAAAACCTTTCCCCATTTCCAGCCACTTGTACTCTATATTATAGACATATGGAACTTCTTGTAGGTCTCTAAACTAGCAGCGCCATTTCCTGGTTCTGAGCATAAATTATGACCCCTACCCCACAAATTCACTTACGCTTTTACACAACCAGCTCTTCCTTGTCATTGATGATGCGTCTTGGAGGCCCAGTTGCTGGAAAGCTATTCTTTACAGACCCCTCTATCCATCGAATATCAGCTTCTCACAGTGCCTCCCTCTTCTGTGCTCTCAAACCAAAAAGCAAAAACCAAACCCATTGTTGTCAAGTCTATTTCAACTCAAAGTGACCCTATAGGCCAGGGTAGAACTGCCCCATAGGGTTTCCAAGGAGCAGCTGGTGGATTTGAACTGTCAGCCTTTTGGTTTGCAGCCTGAGCTCTTAACCACTGTACCACCAGGGCTCCCTCTTAATGATTATTTTATTCCTCTCTTCTCCCAACAACCTGGGAGTTTCTAAACATCAGGGTAAACAGTATATGGATTATTCCTCTTTGCAGCCACAGCATCTCACTTAGTCTGGCACAGTTCTAATGATCAACCAATAAATATTTATTGACTTCTAAAATAGCATGCGCATCAAAAAAAGTAAGAAAAAGAATCCATTAGAAAAGTCATGTTTGCCAGAGACTAATAGTCACTGTCTTGCAATATCAGTCAAGAGAGTGCAGGGGGGAGTAGAGAGGATGGGGTTGGGTTGTAAGCGTAATGCTGCAAAGGAACTGAAGACTTGGCCGAGAATGGTTTGAAGTTCTTATTTTCCCAGCAAGACAGCAGCTGGTGCCTGGCAGAAGCGGAATAGTTTTGCCATGTCACTGAACAGCAGTCTTGGAGTGGCCACCGAGTCAGCAGCCTAAACACTCCAGAATGGGGCTGCAGGGAAAAGATGGCAGCACAGCAAGCGCCAGCTGGAGAAAGCAGCAGAGGCTGTGGTGTCATACCGGCAGGGGAACTTATCCAGGCGAGCCCTGTTAATGAAGACTAATAGGGCACGAGGCCAGTCTGCAGTGCTAAATACCCAAATTTCATAATGTAGCTAAAAAAATGCTATTTATAAAATCTCCCATGCTAAGAGCTTCAATAATATCCTTCCTAGCCTTCCCACCACCGACATCTCGCCCATCACCAAATCTTGGTGATCATATGTAACGAATGTCTGAAGACTTTGCCTCTCTCCACCACTCTCTGCCACAGCCTTTTCAAGTCTTCATAACTAAACCAGATTATCTCTAACAGTATCTTTAACAGCAAAGAGTATGGTATCATAGATTGCCAAAAGAACAAACAAATCAGTCTTAAAAGAAATACAATCAAAATGCTCCTTAGAAATGAGGATGGTGAGACCTTGACTTGCTTACCTTGGACACATCAACAGGAAAAATCAATTTTCAGAAAAGAACATAATGTTTGCTAAAGTAGAGGGCAAATGAAAATGAAGGAAATACTCAATGAGATGTTTGACACAATAGCTGCAAATATATCAACTATCACGAAGATGTCCCAGGACCAGGCAATGTTTCATTTTGTTAATACATAAGTTTGCAATGAGTTGGAGCTGACTTGATGGCAGCTAACAACAGCTTTAACAGCCTACCAGCAGGTTTTTTTCAATCCATCCTTCGTATTCTTGAAACTTATATTTCTATAGAAGCTGAACAGGATCATGTCAGTCCCCTTAAGAATATTTATGAGCTTCTTGTTGCCTACAGAGTAAAGGTCAACTGCTCAGCATTTTCAAGAAATTGTACTTTGGTTTTCTTATTTATACAATGGGATTATGGTACCTACTTCACTGAACTCTTGCAATGATTGAAAGATTTATTATGTGTAAAGCTTTAGAATACTGTCTGGCACAATATAAGGACTATGTAAGTATTGTTGTTGTTTGGTGCCATCGAGTCAGCTCTGACCATAAAGACCTTAAGTACGACAGAACAAAACACTGCCTGAACATGCTTGAGCCCATTGTTGTAGCCACTGTTTCCCAGTCATATTTTGAGTGCCTTCCTACCTCAGGGGCTCATCTTCTGGCAGTATATCAGACAATGTTTGGCTACTATTCATAAGGTTTTCACTAGCCAATTTTTTTCAGAAAATAGACCACTAGGCTCTTCCTAGTCTGTCTTAGTCTGGAGGTTCCACCGAAGGCTGTCCACCACAGGTGACCCTGATGGTATTTGAAATACTGGTGGCATAGCTTCTAGCATCACAGCAACACACAAGCCACTACGGTACAACAAACTGACAGACGCGTGGCAGATGTAAGTATTACTTATTATTAATACTATTATTTTTTTAGAGTGCTCTCCAAGATTCCTTATGATCTGATTTAATCTAACTGGAGAAACAGGAGAGAATATATTAGTGCGGATACAGGAGACAGACTGATCTGGATTCAAATCCAGACACTTACTAGTTGTGTAACCTTAAGCAAGATACCTCTCTAAGCTCTAATTTCCTCATATGTAAAACAGAGATAATAGCAGTTGCGGCTTCAATTTGGTTTTTTTTGTTTTTTTTCACTACAAAATTTTTCTTCTTTTTTTATTGTAGTAAGTATATATGTAACAAATCATTTTCCTTTTCTACATTCTTCACATGTACAATTCAGTGTCGTTAGTTATGTTTATCACATAGTTCTTTTGATAAACATAATCCAGAAAGGAGGGGTGGCAAAGAAGAGCAATAGAAGATGTTTAAAAGTTAGGAGGAGAACCAGGATGGAATATTCTTCCAAACACCAAAGAAAGTGCATTTGAAGGAGAATGCTGTTGAAAGTTTTAAATGCTTCAGAAGAGTTAAGCTCTACGAGGTTTGAAAGGAACCGTGGAACTTAGCAATTAAGAAGCTAGCAATGACTTCAACAAAAGCAGAATCAGAAAAGCGATGGGGAGGAAAGCAATTGCAATGGCTCGGGGAAGTGGGAGAGTACCAGAGAGTATATCTGAAAAAAGGACTCTGAAGCCAAATTTCCCTGAGATTCTTTTGAGCCTCTACCATCTCTGAAAAGATGGGTAATATAATAGTTGAGTCGTAGAGTCACAAGCTCTAGATTTGCCTTTGCCTAAGAGACACGAGTGATATTAATCATAACAACACATGTTATGTATAGCATGTGCAAGCCCTGCTTTAAGTGCTTTTAATATATTTTAATTATTTAACCTTCCCAACACCATTTTAAAGATGAAGAAGCCAAATCTAATTAGAGGCAGAGCTAGGATGCAAAACCAGCCAATCTGGCTCCACATGTAATGTACCTATACTTTTAGGTTACACTGCTAAGGGCTTATACACCTTGATTTAATTCAATTTAACAAATATTTTTTTGCATGTATATCTAGTGCCAGTCACTGTTCAAGGCTCTTGAGGATGCATCAGAGAATAAAGAAGACAAAGACGTATTTTGCAGACATGAAAACTTTAAAAATGCACCTGGCCTAAAGGTTTCAATCTACTCCCTCGTATTTTCTGTGTCTTGTCAGAGACAGTCAAATTCTGTGTACACTGGGCACTGGCAACATATCATGAACATGCCATCATGGATGTATTAGGTTCCCAGGGCTGCCATGACGAAGTATCAGAAATCATGATGTCAACTGTGTTGATTCCTTCTGAGGGTTTGAGGGAGAATCTGTTCCTTGTTTCTCTTTCTCCTATCTTCTGATAGCTCCAGGCATTCCTTGGCTTGCAGCCGCAAGTCAGTGTCACTTTGAGTTTCTTCATCTGTCTCTCTGTGTCTCCACTAGACAGGATTTGGACCCCCCCCACTCCAGTATGACTTCATATTAACTTAACTGACTACATCTTCAAAGACCCTATTTCCAAACTTGGTCACATTCACAGGCATGGTGGTTAGAACTTCAGCGTATCCTTTTGGAAGACACAATTAAGTCCATAATAATACGTAAGGTTGGTCAACTTTCAGTTTTCCTCAACTATCAAAAAAACTTTGAATGGCAAGGTCTTCCTAAGAAGCTGTATTGGAGTGACAGACCACCAAGTTTTAGAATGATCCCCAAATGCCAGCATCCATTGGTAAACCTGTTATTTCACTTGTTGCCTAAGACATAGCTATGTGCTATAAATGGTTCCCAGATATATGGGGGACAGTTACAGGGGTAAGTGTCTTTCTGCTCCATGGATTAAAATCAGGAAAGGTATGGGTCATGGTTATATCCTTTCACTATAACTATTCAGTACATATACTGAGCAAATAATCCCAAAGGCTGGACTCTATGAAGAAGAATGTGGCATTAGGATTAGAGGAAGACTCATTAACAACCTATGATGTGCCGATGACACACCTTGCTTGCTGAAACCCAAGAGGACTTGGAGCTCTTCCTGATGAAGATCAAATACTACAGCCTTTAGTTTGGATTATACCGCAACATAAATTAAACAAAAATTCTCACAACTGGACTAATAAGCAACATCATTATAAATGGAGACAAGATTGATGTTGTCAAGGATTTCATTTAACTTGTATCCACAAGCAATGCCCATGGAAGCAACAGTCAAGAAATCAATCGACATATTGCATTGGGCAAATCTGCTGCAAAAGACCTCTTTGAAGTGTTGAAAAGCAAAGATGTCCCCTTGAGGACTAAGGTGCACCTGACCCAAACCATGGTATTTTCAATCAAGCTGAACAATAAATAAGGAAGGCCAAAGAAGAAGAATTGATGCCTTTGAATTATGGCAACAGCAAAGAATAATGAATATATTGTGGACTGCTAATATAACAAACAAGTCAGCTTGGAAGAAGTACAGCCAGAGTGCTCCTTGGAAGTAAGAATGATGAGATTTCATCTTTGTGTCTCACTTACTTTGGACATGTTGTCAGGAGAGACCAGTCCCTGGAGAAGGGCATCATGCTTGGTAGAGGGTTAGCAAAAAAGATAAAAACCCTCAGTGAGACGAATTGACACACTACAGCAATAGATTCAAACACAGCTATGATTTAGGGGATGGCTCAGGACTGGGCAACGTTTTGTTCTGTTGTACATTGGGTTGCTATGAGTCAGAACTGACTCACTGGTATCTAACAACAACAATAGCAGGGTTATTTCTGAGGAAAATTCCTTCCCTGATTGTATCACTTCCTGTGCCTTGTATCTGAGTCTGCACTTCTGCTCCAGTGAATGGCATAACTTTTCTGCTGGAGGAGTAGCTTGATCATTCAAGAGCAAGTTCACTTTAAGCTTTTGATCTTTCCCTGCTGAAGTCTGAAACCTTAATTTTCTTAGTTACCAGAAACCTGTCTGTTTTCAAAACTCTTTATGAAGGCTGCCCTCATCTCTTTCCACAGCCAGGAAATAGTGTTCACTTTCGTCTCTGGATCTCCACAGTACCTTTTCATTGAGCTTATATAGGGTAGTCTTTTGATCCCTGGAACCTAGAAGAGCAAATGACACGTAGTAGTTTCTTAGTGTTCAATAAATTATAAAGGACCTCAAATAGTGCCCATCACATCATAGTTCTCACTAAATGGTTACTCTCGGGTATATGAATAAATGACTACCAGAATGAATGAATGAACAAACGTAGATATTAGATGTCCTCATCAGGGACTAAAGTGCAAGAGCTGCTAGGCTGCTAGTGGGTGGTGTGTTTCAAAATCGATAGTAGGAAGTGGTTCTTTTTGATGTTTAGAAGAAAAGAGAAAATAGCTTGAAAAGCAACTACTTTGCATAATGATTTTTTTAATTTGATGAGTGATGCTGGGTCCCATTTGTTGTAAAATGACAACCATTCCACAAGAATTGCTTGGAGCCAGTTTGGGGATAAAAAGTGCTCCTTTTTAATGTCTGCTTTTATGTACCATCCACAAGGGCAAGGGAGAGACAAAGAGCTAACATGTATTCCATTTGCAAGAATCAGTCCATTATTAGATACTCCAGTCTTTTTCTCTCTCTGAAAGCCTTGAGGCAATGGATCTTCCACAATGAATAATCTACAACCGGCCGAAAGTTAAAATGCCTCCTGAGGAGAAATCTGTGAAAACCATAGGAAGGCAAAAGGGAGAAGTCATGATCACGGTGGAAAAAAGCACAGCTGCATGGTGTCACCAAATACATGCGAGGACCCAAAGAACTAGGGAAGGGACACCTATATTGTGAAGGGAAATTGTAGGTCAAAGGCAGTTTCAGCCATAATAAAACCAAAGCAGTTGCTATCAAGTCAACTTCAACTTATGGAGACCCCGTGTGTGAGAGAGTAGAACTGCGATCCATAGAGCTTTCGATGGCTGATCTTTTGAAAGATCACCAGGCCATTCTTCCGAGGTGTCTCTGAGTGGACTCAGACCTCCAACCTTTTATTTAGCAGCAAGGGCATTAACCATTTATAAGCATTCAGCAGCAAGGGCGTTAACCATAGCCATAACAGCCCAGAAAAATCTTGCCTTTGCCTTTTAGCACCTTTTCTCTGACTCTTAGGGTCTTATCTTCAGAATCCATTTTCTTTTCTTTTTTTCTTTACTTAATTTGGCTACCTGACTCTCAGTTTTGCAATTCCCTTCTTGACCTACGACTCTAGCCCCTAGCCAATCTCTGGCTAATTGGTCCTTGCTCTCGGAACTCAGATACTGGCTTCACCTCTCTTGCTTTAGCTGGTTTCGGGCCATCTGCTATCCCACACTGCTCTCTCCCTGCCTTAGACCTCATCTGGAGCTTCACACTAAAGGCAAGCAATTTAAGCATGTCCTTTCCCTCTACTCCTAATTGTTTACTTTCTGTCAGGAAAAATAATCTTCAAGCTAGAGAAGGCAGAACTTACACTGAGAAGAGGAAAATGACTGAAGCCCAGGGTAAGTAAAGGAATGTAAAAGAGGCAGTAGAAGATATAAAAATAATATTTTCATTAATTAGTTTCTTTATACCTTTTCATGAAAACAGATTTAAAGACATTTTCACATACAAAAGCACATACCGAAGTTTAAAAAAAAAAAAATAGGCAAAGAAAATAGAGGTTAGAAAATTGATCTCAAGTTATCAAAAGGAATGATGTACAAAACATATAAGGTTCTGTAAACTTGCCAGATTTAGCTTTCAGCTTATTCTAATATATTTTTTATTCTGCCATTTTTTTTTTTACTTTAACTTACAACAAATTTATCATTTTATTACATTGTCTGTAATAGAATGGTTTAAAGACGCATTGTGTTCCATTGTATGGTGTTAGGAGCACAAACCTCACTTTTTCTTTCTTTCCACTTCTTTCTTAATTATTCGTGGAATAATATAAAAGAAACTGACTGAATAAATGTAAGTAATTTTTAGCAAGGCAATGTCCAGTTCAAGCATGATTCAGTGAGAGAAACGTTCACCAAGACTGTTTGTCTTAGCCCCAGTAACACAGGCTGTTCCTTGTTTCTACTTCTTTCCATTACCATGGAAACCCATGTAATTAAATGGAGGAAAGAATTCTGAAACTATCATCTTCTGGCACCTTCATGCATTCTTTGTGATTCCAAGATTTCCAGTGGTACCAACATTTTCAGCTTTGTGTTTTGAACATCTCAAATTACGTACAGTTTATATATCAGTGAAAATGTTTGCCTATGAGAAAAAACAGGAGTCGAAAAATAGTTGAGACTCCATAAAGAACCAAAGTAAAAGCAGAAAAAGATTGCAAAAATCCCACCAGTCAGCTCTGCTCTGCCTGGAGGAGATATTGGCAGGTACCTGCAGACATGGTGCTGGGGAATATGCGATGGTTGTCACTGAGCTTCTAACTGATTGTTGAGATTCCTCAAGACTTAAAGGCACTCGCATTTACATAACATCCTTCTGTGGCTAAATGGCTAGGCATGTGTTATTGTTGTTGTATAACATCAGGTCAGTTCCAACTCATGTGGCCTCTGAAATTCTGCTCTTACAAATACATCTACAACGGACAATTTTACTCTTGGAAGGTTTTTTGCATTAAGATATTTTCGTCATGAAAGAACCCTGAAATGTAATGAAAAGCTTCAACTATGGAGTTAAAGTTTCTGCTTTCAAACCTTAGCACCACCATTCACTAGCTGTGGAACGTTAGAATAACTTTACCTCTCTCTGCCACAAGCTTCCTCCTTTAGAAAAGGAGGCATGATAGTGGCTATGCCGGGAGGTAGGTTGTGAACTTTAGTTGAGATAATATATATAAAGTGCTTAGGAAAGTGCCTTATGCATAATAAATGCTAACTATTATTATTATTTCCTACTCCTGGGAGTTACAACATAAGCCTCCATTTGTTTGTAAACTTCTTCCTTGCAGATGCTGTGCCTTGATTAAATTTGCACCTTCAGAGCCCAGAACAGTGCCTGGTCTATAGTAGGTACACAATGTAGGGCAAAGACTGACTATTGTGTTGACCACTGAATGTCCACAGCCTATAACAGTACTTGGCACTCAAATGGCACTCATTACATTTTTGGTGAATACATAGCTATTTAGAGAAATAAAAGTAAGTCATTTGAAACCCATTAGGATCTGAACAGGGACAAGTTTATTACATTTGCCTTTGTTTCCTGGAATGGCTCAACGTATGAGACAAGGAAGAGGTAAATGGTATATGTGTGTGGGGCAGGGATGGAGAAATAGGGAAGACACCTTATATAAGCATGGGAATGTGAGCTGGAGACCGAAGAAAGAGGCCAGGACACGTCCAAAGAAAAGTAGGGGGCAGGCTTGCATTAGGAACCACAGTGGGAGCCCAGCAGACACCAAACTCTTGGAGACAGGCTATATGTGTGGGGGGGGGGGAGGGAAGCATAGAAAAGAGGGAGGCAAGGATGAAGGAAAGTAGAGGTGCCAGAAAAATAGATTTTGCTTCTTTCAACTAAAATAGCTATAAGAAAGGAATAAAGTTCTCCAGAAGAGTTGCTAACATGGTCAATCTGTGGAAACGTTGAATTAGATCTTTTTATTAAAACAAAGGATAGAGGCTCTGGTGGTGCAGTGGTTAAGAGATAGGGCTCCTAACCAAGAGGTCAGCAGTTTGAATCCACCAGCTACTCCTTGGAAACCCCACAAGGCAGTTCTCCTGTGTCTTATAGGGTTGCTATGAGTCGGAAGCCACTCCACCGCATCAGGTTTGGTTTTGGTATAGTACCGTGGAAAGAATGGAGGGTTTAGAGTAAATAGGCCTGATTTGCAATTCTGCCTCCTCCACTCGTTAAAATGTATCTAACTGAGCCTCAGTTTCCTGATCTGCAAAATGGAGCCAATACAGTGCTGCCTAATTTATAGGGCTTGGATGTGTAAGACCCCTCAGTGTAGTGCCTGGCACCTAATGGGCCTTTAACGAATGGTAGCTGGTAGTATTAAAATTAATCACAGGAATCAGGCCTCACAATAAAAACTGACATCCAGTTTATCAAATACATTCTCCCAACCACATGAAAGAAACATGAGAGCAAGCCCAAATTAGCTTCCTAGTAGAGGAGACTGTGGAAGGTCACAGCAGCCATCACATAGGGAAAGAAAATGACATAGAACTCTGGGTCCCTGCTTATCAGCAGTGAATGCCCACCCAATTAAACAGATTAAACATTCACTCCTGGTGATGAAAAAGCCCCGTGCAGCTGAGCTAGGCCGCCTTCTCAGCTTCCTCGTCCAGAGCTGCTATCTGTTAAATCACCCTGCCTTTCCTTTCCACATTCAGGAAATAATTGGCACTTGTTTAATGCCAAATTTACATTTGTTTTGCATGGGAACAAAATTTGCTTGCAAACAGCTATGCGTGCAAGCAAATGGGCATTTGTGCTGGTAAATAAAATAGACATGCAGTTTTCCAGTTTGCGGATGTATTATTCAACAAAACTAGCAGCAATAGCCTTTAATTTTCAGTTAGTCCTAAGTACTTAGGCACAGACTGTAGCCAGAAATGCATTTTTTTTTTCCACTTACGCCTGTCCCTGAGGTTTTCACATTTGTCCCAGATGCATATGTTATCAGAACTTTTGGATTGAATCTCCTCAGTGAAGCAATTTATAGATTTAACAAATAATTTGCTGAGCTCCTACTATGTGCTGGTTGGTGGAGATTCAGAGATGAACTCATGATGCCTGCCTTCGGGGGGTCTTGCAAGCCATGGGGACCCATTGGTAAATGGAATAAGACCATAAAATAAAAGAACTACCTTAAGAGAGGTCTAGGTGACAAGGCAGGGAGCAAAAATCCCTCCCCCAAAATACTTCTGCTTTGCTTTGGATTTAATTGTGTCCCCTGCAAATGATATGTTGAAGTCCTAACCTCTATACCTGTGAATGTTACCTTGTTTGAAAATAGTCTTTCTTTGAGTTTCAAATCACAGTTATCAGTTAAGTTAAGAAGGTCATACTAGAATTGAGTAGGTCTTAACCCCTCCTGAGTGGTGTCTTATAAAAGGGGAAAGGAGATGTGGGAACAGAGACAGAGTCACTCAAGGGGAAGACATCATGTGAAGATACATCTACAGGCAGCAAAGGAATGCCAAGGGCTGCCAGCAGAAACCAGAAGTTAGGAGAGTTTTCCTCTCAGAGCCCTCAGAAGAAATAGACATGGATGATACCCTGATGTGGACTTCTAGGCTCCAAAACTGTGACAATAAATTTCTGTTATTTAATGCCACCTACTCTGTGGCTTTGTGTTACGGTAGCCCAAGAGAGGAATCCCTGGGTGGTGCAAGTGTTTAATGCAGTCAGCAGCTAACCAAAATGTTGGAGGTTCAAGTCCACCCAGAGGCATCTTGGAAGAAAGGCCTGGCAATCTACTTCTGGGGGGAAAAAAACCACCCATTGAAAACTCTGTGGAGCACAGTTCTATGCTGACACAAACAGGGCCACCAGGAGTCAAAACTGACTTGAAGACAACTGGTTTTGGAGCCTTAGGAAACCAAGATGTGCCTGCACAGTTTGATGAAATGATATTTGATGTGAACATTGAAGAAAGACAAAAAACAGACATTACAGACTGAGGGAAAAACATGGAGAGGTGTGAGGACACAGGGTTCATTGAAAGTATTTGGTGAGAAAACTCAGTGTGAGTATAGAGGGATAGTGGGAGGATATGAAGCTTAAGGGGCAATCTGGAACAATATTTTGAAGGATATAAATGCCATTTCCAGCGTTTGGACTTTATCAATACTTCTCTAACTTTAATAAGCCTAGGAATCACCTGAGTGTGTCAGTAAAATGTCGATTTTGATTCAACAGATTCTAGCGAGGGGGAAGGAACATTTGCCAATTTCCATGGTGTAAATATTTCCACCATGGTCTATTTCAAGCTTTTAACATGGCATCACTAAACATAGAGTTGGATAAGAGATGTACATAATCAGTTCTTTCAAGCCTGTACAAGTTGGCTCCAGCCCATCATGTGTCTTAGGTAATGCCCAGTACTGGTGGTCCAAGGACCACCCTTTGAGTAGCAAAGCATTAATACAGTGATTCCCAACCTTGCCTGTACATTACAATTACTTGGAGGAATTTTTTAAGCTAGGACGGAGAAAAAAATAAAACAAGCTCCTCCTAACCCCATTAATACATTTAAAAAGGAGTTCAGGAATCAAACACAAAGTGATCAGAATTTATATTTTCCAACCTCTTTTTTTCTGTTTCTTCTTAATGTTTCCATTCCTTCCTTCAACGTGCCTAGAGCTAGTATCTGGCTCCTCATTTTACAGGCAAAATTGGTCTTCCTTCCTCTTCTAACAGTTGAAAATCCTATTTTCCTTAAGGCTTTCTCAATTTCCAGTCACCTTAAGAAAAAGAAAACCTTTGTTCCTTTATCTCAGGCTGTCGCTCTTCATTGGCCAGATGTACAGCAATCAACTCCTAATGAGCTGTTAATGACCTAGAGCCCCTTTACCTTTCCTTGGGATACTTAAATTTTAAGAGCAAATGCTTGTTAAGCCAAATGATTACCCAGTTGGTGGAGATTTTTGCACATCTTATATCAGCATTTATCATTTTTTCAATTCAACAAACATCAGAGTATTGTTATGCACCAGGCAGAGTAATAGAAGCTGGAAATGAGTGAGGTGTATTAGGAAGAGGGAGCAATGGAGAAAGAATGAATATGACACAAGTTTGGTCATCCCGTGCCTTGCTGTTTAATGGGGAAGACTGACATGTAAATAGCGACCTGGAAGGGAAAGCAGAATACATCCAAGCCTAGAGAATCTAGACGAATATTTAACAAGTAATCCCTGTGGGATGGCTACTGTCTCAGCTCATCTTCGACAGGAGCTGTGTGGCAGACAATTAAAAGTAAAAAAATCACTCACAAGCCCCAGAAATGCAGATTTTCTGTGGTGTTGATTGAAAGGAAAATCAGGCCAGCCCTACAAGTAGCAAGATGGGTGTTTTTGCTCTGAAAATTAAAAAGTTTAATTTGTAATCTTGTATACCCCTTTCTCAGCTTAAGAGTTCGATGCTAGAATGCTTGGGAGCAGGTTGGGTCAGTTAGAATGCATTGGCAGAAGGCAACAGAAAAACTGCCTCATAGTGGTTTAAACTATAAAAAATATTTATTGGTTACTTATCAAGAAGTCCAAAGATAGGTGATCTCAGAGTTGTTTTGTATTTGTGATAGATGGAAAAAATGGCCACAATTCTTCATAACTCCTCCCATCAAGAAGCTGAGCTTGTTTTTCCATCCCATGTATCTAAGCCGTCTTGGCATTTTCTTGGGCCATTAAAATGTGGCAAAAACAATGCTGTAAAAGTTCCAAGTCTAGCTTCAAGGAACTTCGTACACTTTTACTCTCAGTCTTGAATTGTAACTAACCACTTCATGAATAATCTCTGACTAGTCCAACAGTCTACTTGACCACCTATCCCTAGCCCTTATCTGTCAGTTTGTCATACTGTGGTGGCTTGTATGTTGTTATGATACTGGAAGCTATGCCACTGGTATTTCAAATCAGCAGGGTCATCAATGGTGGACAGTTTTCAGCAGAGTTTCCAGGCTAAGACAGACTAGGAACAAAGGCCTGACAATAAACTTTTGAATTAGCCCATAAAAGCCCTGTGGATCAAAGCAGAATATCATACAATATAGTGCTGGAAGATGAGCCCCTAGTTTGGAAGGCACTCAAAATACACAGTGGTGGTAAAAGTGGACTCAAGCATACCAATAATCGTGAAGATGGTGCAGGACTAGGCTCTATTTTGTTCTATTAAACATAGGGTTGTCATGAGTCAGAGCCAACTCGATGGCAGCTAACAACAACAATCTACTGGAGGATGAGAGACTATGTGGAGTAGAAATGGGCCATCTAGCTGCACACTCCCTACAACCCTCATGCCAACCAACTCCCAGCTGACTCAGCAGCTGACCATGACAGATGAGTCCAGAAGATCCAACCATATGAGCCTGACACAAATTCCAAACCGGTAGAATCAGGAGTTAAATAAACAGTTGTTATTTTAAACCTTTAGGTTTTGGGTCAATTTGTTACTCAGCATGAGCTAGCAGATATTGCAGTGATTCATCAGAAACTAGTCTTTCTGTCTTACTTTTCACCCGTCAACACTGTGTTAGCAATGATTGCCATCATGGTTGAGGGATGGCCATTGTGGCTCCAAACTTCACATCCTTACACTATATACCACAAGTAGAAAAGAAGGGGAAGAGGTAAAAAAGGCCCTCACATTGCTCCAGCCTTGAAGCAATAACCTTTCTCAGACAACGCTTCTTGTTGTTAGCAGCCATCAAGTCAGTTCTGACTCATAGGGACCCTATGTATGCTAGAAGGAAACACTGCCTGGTCCTGCGCCATCCTCACAATCGTTGTTATGCTTAAGTCTATTGTTATAGTCACTGTGTCAATTCATCTCATTGAGGGTCTTCCTCTTTTTTGCTGACCCTCTACTTTACCAAGCTTGATGTCTGTCTCTAGGAACTTCCTGATAACATGTCCAAAGTATGTGAGACATGGTCTTGACATCCTTGCTTCTGGTTGTACTTCTTCCAAGACAGATTTGTTCATTCTTTTGACAGTCCGTGGTATATTCAATATACACCACAATTCGAATTCATCTATACTGCTTCAGTCTTTTTTATTCATCATCCAGCTTTTGCATGCATAGGAGGTGATTGAGAACACCCTAGCTTGGGTCAGGCTCTCCTTAGTCTTCAAGGTGACATCTTTGCTTTTCAACACTTTAAAGAGGTCTTTTGCAGATTTGCCCAATGCAACGCATCTTTTGACTTCTTGACTGCTGCCACCATGGGTGCTGATTGTGGATCCAAGTGAAATGAAATCCTTGACAACCTCAATCTTTTCCCCATTTATCATGATGTTGCTTATTGGTTGTTGTGAGGATTTTTGTTTTCTTTATGTTGAGGTGTAATTCATACTGAAGGCCATGGTCTTTGATCTTCATTAGAAGAGCTTCAAGGGCTCTTTATTTCTAGCAAGCCAGATTGTGTCATCTGCATATTGCAGGTTGTTAATGAGTCTTCCTCCAATCCTGATGCCCGTTCTTCTTCATATACTCCAGCTTCTCAGATTATTTGCTCAGCATACAGATTGAATAAGTGTGGTGAAAGGATACAACCATGACGCACACCTTTCTTGACTTTAAACCACCCAGTATCCGCTTGTTCTGTTCCTCATGAGCACAGTTAAGTGTTCTGGCATTTCCATTCTTGGCAATGTTATCTATGATTTGTTATGATCCACAAAGTCTGATACCTTTGCATAGTCAATAAAACACAGGTAAACATCTTTCTGATATTCTCTGCTTTCAGCCAGGATCCAGCTGACATAAGCAATGACATCCCTGGTCCCTCGTCTTCTTCTGAATCCAGCTTGAATTTCTGGCAGTTCCCTGTTAATCACTTCTGAATGATCTTTAGCAAAATCAGACATCTCCTAGCTACTTCAACTTTGTGTCTCTCTCGCTGTGACTGATTCACACGGCCTCATCTGGCAATCCCTGGCAAAAAGAAATGAGAGAGTGCATATAAAATCACTATATGTTCTAAGATATTTGAAGTACCATGATTTCATTACTTTCGTCTGTTTTTGCTTTGCCTCACCTCTGGCGCAGTCTTTCATCCACCAGTTTCAGCACAGGGCAAGTTAGTCTTAGAAAGTTACAAGATGAGGTGAGTTTTGAAGGAGGGAAGAGAAGCTATTTGGTAAATTGGCTATCAGTGAGACAAAGGCCTTCTGATGTTAAACCAAAACAAAACAAACCCACTGCTGTCAAGTTGATTCCAACTATAGTGACCCTGTAGGACAGAGTAGAGCAGCCCCATAGAATTTTCAAGGCTATAATCTTTATGGAAGCAGACTGCCAAGTCTTTCTCCCACAGAGCAGCTGGTGGGTTTGAACTACTAACCTTTTGGTTGGCAGTTGAGTGCTTTAACCACTGTGCAACCAGGGCTCCTTCTTCTGATGTTAGAGGCAGAGAAGTATTGGCTGTGAACATATGCACAATCAAAGCAAATTGATCGTAAACTTAAGAACAATTATGTATAACGAAAATCAAGCAAGAAGAGCAGCAGCCAGAAAGTTGAGAGAGCTGGAACATAATTTTATATATGATCGGAATTTAATTTCAAAATAAGAACACATTAACTGGTAGTAGAATTTCTATACATGTTAAATCAAGTTAACCCAGGCATCAGAGTCAAGCATTTGACAATGTAAAAGGGGCCCCAAGTAATTGATTTCTGCTGGTATCTAGGGAGAAAATCTGGAATCAGAAAGTTTAGAGAAAGGACACCTCATATGATAAGCAATAGAATAAGGAAAATCCTACAATTTCATTAACGCCTTTAAGGTTATCATTCTGATAATAGAAAATCTAAACAATAACAACACACAGCTGCTTGTTTTATTATAGTAATATCTCTGGAAGCTGAACAATCTGAGCAAGGCAAAAATGGAGCATTACTAAAAGACAATCTATAATTAGAATTCCAATAGCTGGCAAGTGAGGTGTTGTCACCTTCTGTAAGAAGCTGTCAAAACAAGGAGTTTCGTGTCACCTGTGGAGCAAAACCACGTATTTGGAGGCAATGGAAGGTTGCAAGAGCATACATCATATCTTGTTTGCATTGAAATGAATATACTCCACTGAATGCTTTTAGACTTCCTGCCACCCCTAAAATGAATTGGTTTGAAATTAAAAAAAGAGAGAGAGAGAGAGAGTTTCACTGTTGAGAAGACTTAGTGGGGTCACGATGATGATGAGTCTCCAGTACTTGAACTGCAAGTGAAGCAAGATTAAGCTCATTATATTCTCAATGCCCAGAGCTTGTTTGAAGGAATGATGGAGGAAGGGGAAGTGGGGGAAAGAGAAAGGTAGCTAAAGGGAGGGTGAAAGGAACAAGAAAATACAAAACTAAGTGTGGGCCTGGAAGTCAAAACAAAGTTTCAAGAGAACGGATTGAGGCTTCATGTAAGGAATAACTTAATAGCATTTCAGTCTTGACCTCAGTGGGAATGAGTTGCCTTGGGAAGTCAGGAGACATTTGTCACTTGAAGTGCTCAAGGAGAGGTAGATAGTCGTGCAATAGATAAGGAGTAGACAATGTGATATCTAATATCCTTTCTAAATCTGAGATGATCAGAGCTATAATATATACAATTTTGATTTTACTAAATTAACAGGTTTAGATCTCATCAAAATTATGAAGTTTGACAATTTGTTTTCAAAATCCCTGTGACTTCCTTACTCTGTATCAGTTATTTTATTTTAGTATTATCTTTTCTCTACATACCAATTCTTTCTTTCCCCCATCCCATACCAATTTTGTCACAGCAACCACTGTCTCCAAAGCAAGAAAGAAAAGTGATCCAACTATAGATCTGCCTTTATAAATTGGGAACCAGATATATTCCCATTCTAAAAGGACCACAGAAGAAAAGCAATGTTTAGAGCAAAGGAATGAAGAAATCACTGAGCATGGCTTTCTAGCCATCAGCCATGTTTCTCTGCTTGCAAAAGATACTCCTATTCCATCCCTCAAATCTTATGGTTAACTACTCCACATGAATCAGCTCTGTCGGTAAGAGGAATATTTGCAATCACATGGAAGCTGCTGCTGATGAGAAATTTTTGAGTTTGGTTTTTCAAATGGGGTTAATAGCTTAATTATCTCCCCTGCTTCCCATTTCAGATAAACAATTATCACTCCAGTATCCATTTGTATAGGCAGTTTGTGCTTGATTTATATTTGCTGACACAAGAAATAAATAGTATAAGAATCCAGATGCCACCTGGCTTCTTGGAAAAGTAGCATTTATTTAGTTTCTTTGTAGATCATGTGCCCACATAGAAATGGTAAACTTTGCCCAAATATTCATGACCACACATGAGAAGAATACATCTTTTCTTGGGAATATATATACAAAAGTCTTCGTTCAGATCTCCTTATCTCTTGGCTGGATTCACTAACACCATAATTCAAAGGCATCAACTCTTCTTTGGCCTTCCTTATTCATTGTCTGCTTTCACAGGCATATAAGGTGATTGAAAACACCATGGCTTGGGTCAGTAACACCTTAGTCCTTAACGTGACATCTTTGCTTTTTAAGACTTTTAAGAGTTCTTTTGCAGCAGATTCACCCAATTCAATGTGTCCTTTGATTTTTTGACTGCTGCTTCCATGGGTGTTGATTGTGGATCCAAGTAAAATGAAATCCTTTAATCTTTTCTCCATTTATCATGATATTGCTTATTGGTCTAGTTGTATTTTTGTTTTCTTTATGTTGAGGTGTTAATCTATACTCAAGGTTGTGGACTTTGATCTTCATCAATAAGTGCTTCAAGTCCTCTTCACTTTCAACAAGCAAGGTTGTGTCACCTGTATATCGTAGGTTGTTAGTGAGTCTTCCTCCAACCCTGATGCCCTGTTCTTCTTCATAAAGTCCAGCTTCTCAGATTATTTGCTCAGCATACAGATTGAATCAGTATGGTGAAATGATACAATCCTGACATACACTTTTCTTAACTTTAGACCACACAGCATCCCCTCGTTCTGTTGAAATGACTACCTCTTGGTCTATGCACAGGTAGCTCATGAGCACAATAAAGTATTCTAAAATTTCCATTCTTCACAGTGTTATCCAAAATCTGCTGTTTACAAGCAATGGTTTCTACTTGCCTATGAAATCAAGTCCAGACCCTCTACCCTCATACACATAAGGTTATCACAGAAGTAATATTTTCCAGAGAGTCACAATTTTAAAACATTCTGTCCATTGCCTATCCTGTAATTTATGACAAGTTCTCAGAAATGTCAACATCAGCCTGACAGTCTCTCTCTCATGCAGCAGCACACACACAAAAATCCTTCGTTAAACTACGTGTCCCCATTATTTTTGGAAAGTATGACTATAGTATTAAAGAAAAGGCCTTTATAGTTAACTCCTTTCACATTTTCTCTTAAACACCAATCCTTTCACCTACATATTATACCCAATGGTGTTGCAACAGGCAACTAGCACTCTTTCTTACATAAGTCATGTTTTTTGTTTGTTTGCTTCTATTTGAATGATGTAAAGGGTGATAAATAGAAATTTCTACTTCTTAGCTATGAACTATTATGGACTATTTTTCTGCACTTTGCAGTCAGTGAAGTACACTTAGTCATCCATTAAATCACCTCTTTATAATATAGGTTAAATACTAATAATGCTTTTGAAAGAGCCCTGGAGCCCTGGTGGTGCAGTGGTTAAGAGCTTGGCTGTTAACCAAAAGGTCGGCAGTTCAAATCCACCAGCTGTTCCTTGGAAATTCTATGGGGCAGCTCTACCCTGTCCTGTAGGGTTGCTAAGGAGAATGAATTGACTCAATAGCAATGGGTTTGCTTTTTTGGTTTAATAAGAAGAAGAATATTAAGAGATTATAGAAAGAAAAAGTTTAACTATTAGTGATATTGGCAATCAAAGAATATTAATTTCAGAAACGTGTTGTGGATGATTATAAGCATGAGTCAGCAAGCTTTTTCTCTAAAAAGTCAAATAGCAAATAATTTAGGCTTTGCACGCCATTGGGACTCTGTCACAGTACAGTAATATTTTGCTGTTATAGTGCAAAAACACCATACTGTGACCGTGTTCCAATAAGACTTCATTAAAAAAAAACAGATTTGGCCATGGGCTATAGTTTGTCAACCCCTGGTTATATGTATTATAGATCTTTTTACCCTATGCCTATCTACTTGGACTTTCTATTAACATTGTTTGCAGTTTTATTTATTTTTTATTATATGAAAGACTTTCTTTTGGGTGTTGTCCAATTATCAAGACTCTTTTACTGGTTTATGTTTTTCTCTTAAAAAAAAAAAACGTGTTATTCCTTAGTTGCTTATGATGTTGCTATTTCCTTTGTAAACACCTTCCAGCTCAAATTCTATGCAAATCATTTTGATTTTTACTTCTGGTGTATATCTTGAACCAATATACATTTTTTTCCATCTCTTGTGCTATGACCCTAATCCAAGAAACCATTATAACATATAATATTACTTCCTCATCTACTAACTAGCCTCTCTCCATCTGCTTTTTCCCCATCTGGTTCTTCTTACAGTAGCCAAATACAGCTTTTAAATGTAAATATCATCATGTCACTCCCCTGCAGGAAAAAAAAAAAAAGCAAAGCATGAAATTCTTATTGCACTTGGGATAAAATCCTAAAAATTTAATGTCCTTTGGGGTCTTGCATGATCTATTTACTTTCCACCTCTCCATTCTATCCTCAGACTAACCAGGGTTCCAACCACACTGATCGAACCATCCATATTCTGGAACATGTTCTCCCAGTCTAGGCCAGGCTATTTCTAACCATCCTTCAAATCTCAGGTTAAGTACCGCTTCCTCGGAGCTGTCTTCTCTGCTCTCCATTTAGACTCCCTGTAGTTTTTCTTGGAAGCACTAATTATGATTTAGAATTCTAAAGGTATTGTGATTATTTGTGCTTATCTCTTCCTCTGTGAGGACACTGCTCTATACTCAATTTGCAACACCGAGTAGAAACCAATATAGATTTTTGAATAAACAAATTAACGGATGCTGAAGAGTGATCCATAATTCAAAGCTGGCATCGTGCAGCCCATTTCTTGTGTTTCTTGATTTGGATAAACTCTAGCTATTGTTAAAATTGGATCCCAGGACCCAAAAAATGTACCATAAAATCTTTCTTAAAACTGAAGGGCAAATTCTCAGAGAAATTGCAGGGTTCCCCCATACCTTAACAGCCTAATTACCTAATGAATTAATTAAAAAGTTTTCCTCAACAAGTCATCCATTAAATCACCTCTTTATAATATTGTTTTTAATACTAATAATGCTTTTGAAAGTCAGTTTTTGCAGTTACATATAAAAAGAATTCAAATTGTTCATACTTTTGATATGTTTGAGTTTTGTGTTTTAATAAATCACACGGCAAATCCCAGGTATATTCTGGAAATTTTATTGAGACAGTAGAGTGCCTTGTGTTCGTTCTCTAATGGATAGAATCAGGAGGGGAGGAAAACGAGTAATTGGCACTCTGATAACCTCCACCAGTGGTACAGAGATTATAACAGCTACCTCATAGTGTTGTGAAGATTAATTAAAGTAATATTGAAAATACCTGGCAAATACTAGTCCATATAGGCACATAATAAATAGTAGCTACTATTATTATTGTTATCATTTATTATTATATCATCATCTCTCTTAAAACCATACGGAAATAGTATTAGTATAGCATTAATAGCCAAAGAGCCATCGATGATGTTACTGGGATGGTCATTTTTGTGCAGCTGCAAAAACTTGCAGTGCTTCAGTGACTTCCCATTGCCAATTGGATAAAGTCCCGGTTCCTTGCAGGGCTTTCAAAATCCTTCACAAACAATGGCCAAAGAACAGGAAGACAGAAGAGGAAATGTAAAAGGTCAATAAACCTTGAAATAATATTTTGCGTCCCTGGTACTCAAAGAAATACAATTAAAACAATGGCATGCTGTGTTTCACTCTCACAGTAGTAATGCTTTCTTTCTTTTTTTTTTTTTAAATAATATTTACTGTGGGTGAAGACACAATGAAAGATGACTCTTATGGATCCCTTTCAGAAGTGTAAATCATTTTTAAAAATTTGAAAAAAATTAATAATGTGTATCAGGAACCTTAAATTTATCCTTACTTTTTACCCGCTGGTTCCACTTATAACAATACCAATAGCTAATATTGGAGACAAGTATTATGCTAAGCACTTCGCATACATTATATGATAAATATAACCAAGGGAAATAATCCAAAAATTAGGACGTATTTATGCAGAAAATGGTCATCAGATTTTCCATAATGTCAAAAACTTTAAAAAAATATTTAAAAAATCCACCAATTAAGGAGCAGTTGCATACATTGTGATAGATTATGGTGTGACCATTGAAATTATGAAGAAGAGGTAGCAGGTATTTGTAAAAACAAAAAAAAAGGAATATACAGAATCATGTATGTGATTTGATTTCAACTAAAGCAGGAAAGAAAAAAAAAGTGTAGAAGGGCTGGAAAGAAGCACACCAAAATGTCATCAATAATTTTCCTTACATGGTAGGATTATAAATGATTTAACTTTTTTTGCTTTATGCTTTTCTAAATTTTTAATGTCCTACAATAAATATATATTATTGCCTTTACAGTCAGAAAAAAATTCATAAAATTCCACAAACAAAACACACTCCTTCACCATTCATCTTAGGCCACTTTTCTAGGCTCATCTCATGCCAAACCCTCATATCAAGTAATCTTGCATTAGGTGTCATGTTCATGCACACCACTGTGCCTTTGTGAAGTGTAAAATTTCTTCCTCTTCTTCCCTTTGTCCCATTCCCTTTAGATCTCAAGTATCTCCTCAAAGAAACCTTCTTACCCACAGAAAAACTAGGTTCTTCTCCTCAGATCTCATTGGTAATTGAAGACACCTCCAGGATAGCATTTGTTACTCCATCCTGTGCTACAATCTGTTGTCTACCTCACAATAATCTCCTCATGGCTTCCTAGCACACAGCACAGTGCTAGCCATGTTTGTTGGACAGATAGATAGATGGAAGTACAAATAGATAATAAAGTTATCTTAAGTAGCTCAAAACCATTTCTACAATGCAGAGACTGACTGGAGAAAGAGTCAGGAGGCCTTTGAAATAAGAATGAGGAATATATAAAGCATCTAACACTCCTTGGTTAAATAACATCAACACCAAGTTTGACCAAAATAAAATGGAAATATCTAAGACATAAATTCCTTCCATTAAAAAATCAGAATAAATTTTAAAAAATCATGGGGAAATAAAACATTAGCACCAAATTATTTTTATTGGTGGCCTGAGTTGAAAGTCAGTTTCCTAGGTTATCTTTTGGATAGGACTCACTGATTTCCATTGGTTTTTGTTTTGAGTTTTGAAACTATTTAAGGGGCTTTCAGCCAAAGCTGATCATGAAATACCTTCTGACTCAAGAGCTGGGAGATAGAGCATTTCTTTGAGTATGAGACAGACAGCAATACTTCTCATAGTGTCTAAATATAATTTTTCAACAAACCTGTAGAAAACTTGCAACCTGTCCTAATTTTTACCAATGAATCTAATAGACCTGGATTAAACTGCAGGGAAGATGAGAATATAAATTTCATTCCTTGTAATATTAGGGTTTGTATTCTTTCCAGCTGTAATAACCTCTAGACTTCAACAAAATTGAAAACCTTTAAATAGCCTTTCACAACCTTTCAGTGGAGTAATGAAGTTTTAAGTGCTCACCAGGGATTTTTCAGTTCAGAAAAATCTAAGCAGCAGTAGATATTAAAATCTAATGTTTACTTCAACTCTTTTACAGCCTAATAGGTTTTTCTGACAGTGTAATTTTTAAAAGGTTGGGTTTCATTTATTAATACAGCGTACTCATGCTGGAAACCTTTCTTCTTGAAGGCCTCTGATGGGAGTCTTATGGTTAAACCTTGGTTAAAAGCCAGAGGGATCAGTAGGGACAGGAAAACAGCGACCTGCAACAGGACTTGCTAAAGCTGCAGCCGAGCAGGTTGTTTTGGGTTTAGAAAATGGGAAAAAAGTCCTCTCTTTATGATTTAAACGCTACAGGGGGTGAAAAAACAAACGCAGGACATGAAGCCCCTGTGTGCACTTAGCTATGAGTATGTGAGCCACTGGAGTTGACACAGTTGCTCACCAACCAAAAGGTCTGCCTAGGAAATCCAGCTGTTTGCTAAGCTGATGGGAGTGATACTGTTCTCTGGAGCTGTTCTCCCAAGAGCCAGTGGGTGGGTATTTGGAAACCAAGGAGAAATTGCAGGGTGAGCAACAGGCAGACCCATGCCTAAGCAGAGAGAGGATGTGATTTGGAAAGATTCCATTTTACATATTGTGTTGCTGAAACCCAGGAAAAGCCTGAGTGAGCTCCAACCAAGTGGTAAAAAAAAAAAAAAAAAAAAAGAATGCAATTTCTCATATCCATAATGCCTCCATGTAGTTAACGGAGATTTGCAAGATAAGTACACTAGAGTGGAAAGGGGCAGGATTTATTTCCATTGACTATGATGTAGTAAATTTATTCTCAGGTATATACATTATCTAGCATGCTATTTTAAATTAAAAGTGCCACATGAGGACATAAATGAAAATAATACAGTAAAGTAAAGGAGCTTGATGGTCATAAAGGATGAATAGCTTGGCATCATTTTCATCTTCACACTTGACAAATAGATGGTTTTCTTCTCATGTGTATATATGTAGCTCCAAAATTGGCATCTTGCCCTAATGGAGAAATGCAATTTCAGAAAATGTGGAATATGTACTAAATTATCCCCTTAACAATTTTATAACTGTATCGGGATTAATTATTACTACTTGAAAGACATTTACAGTTTTTTAGAGGATTTAGAAAATTCAGATAAGCAAAACCAAAGCTAAAATCCTATAATCCCAAAATCCATAGAAAAAAATCACTACTCAGAATATGACCTTTCAGTGGGTTTCATTTAACATTATGTCTTGAAGATTTTTTTTCATGTCATTATGTCTTCTATAACATAATGATTACATAATATTTCATTGGTTGTCTTACTGTAAAATGTTAATAAGGACCCAAATAAGAGTCATTATAAACTATTTTTCATTCTGTTCAAAAAGCTCCTGATCAACTCTGATCCTGACTTCTCAACCAAGAGTCTGTCCATTTTCTCCAGCTGCCTTGGGGAATCTCCAGTTTGGGCTACCATCATCCTGACATGCCTCAAAGAAAGCTCATCATCTATCCTCTTTCCAATTTTCCATGTCCATTCATGGCAGATTCTCAGCATTTTACATCTTTTTACTTATTTTCCTCATCCAACCCCTGCAGTCCATCTGTTACTGAGCACGGAACATTCAGTTCTAAACATCTCTACCACTGGTGCCTACATCTACTCTAGGCACTTATCCTGTCGTGCCCAGTCTATTGTCATTAACCACTGGATCTCCTGTCTCTTCTCTCGAAATTCCAGATCACATTATCCCTCGATGCCTAAGTGGTTGATTAATTAATTCGCATCACCAGCCACTCAACAAATATTTCCTTCATGCTGACTATGTGCCATGCAATGTGCTAGACACTGGAGATGTGAAAATATAATTGCATAGTTTTTTCCTCGAGGATGTTACAGTCTACTGGGAAATGAGACTCTGGAACCAACAATCACAAAATAATAACTATTTGCTATGTATTCAAAGTGCAGTGGGAACTTAGCACAAGGGCCATGGAGTCTTTTCTGAAAGACTCAGGAAAAGTTCCAACTTTCTAAAATAACTATATTTTTATGTCACATTCGTATCAAGAAAAATTTCTAACTGCCTTCTATAGCATAAAGTGCAAACCCCCCAGTCTGGCTTCATAAGGCTTTTTAAAATCAACACCTTCCAAGCTGCCTAATCTTCTCTCTAGCTTCTTCATGTGCGCTTTTTACTTTAACCCACCTCCCATCTCTAACTCTGTCGCTGATCATGCTCTTTCCTCACCCAGATGAAACTTCCCACTTCCTTTTGCCTCTCCAATGCTAACCTTCCATCAGGTCCCATCTTTTTCAAACAGTCTCCCCTGACATGCCAGCTGATATTCATCTTCCCTTGCTCTGGCTATGAAAGGCAATTACTATAATGTTTCTCATTTTGCTCTACTATTTTATGTGCATTTCATACTTCCCTAAGTAGACTGCTCAATTCTGGAGAAATGATTTCTTTGTATCCTTAGTTCATGGCACAGTCTTATACCTGTCAGATAATCTAGACAAATACTTGTTCACCAAAAGAGTGAATAAATAATTGTATGAATTTATATATATACATATATAAACCAAAAACCTGTTGCCATCGAGTTGATTCTGACTCATAGCGACCCTATAGGACAGACTAGAACTGCTCCATAGAGTTTCCAAGGAGCGCCTGGT
Source organism: Loxodonta africana (assembly GCF_030014295.1). Classification (NCBI taxonomy): domain Eukaryota; kingdom Metazoa; phylum Chordata; class Mammalia; order Proboscidea; family Elephantidae; genus Loxodonta; species Loxodonta africana. The sequence continues at coordinate 33,580,485 of NC_087345.1, read as the reverse complement.
GGATTCGAACTGCGGAACTTTTAGTTAGCAGCCGTAGCACTTAACCACTACTCCACCAGCGTTTCCCTATAAATATATTATTTTATATATATATATTCTTCACTTCTGCTCAGAGAGACTCTTAGATCCTTACAGGCAAGGAGCATACCTTGAATTCATTTATCATTCAACAAGTATAAAATGAGTATCTACTGAGGAGTGGCAGATACTATACTAAGTAACTAAGTATTTGGGGAGTCTCTGGGCCAAGACTGTCATGACTCCTGCCCTCCTTGGGCTTATATTCTCAGGCAGAGGTGTGATAAATGTTCCATCCAGAGAGATGTTCGGTACTAAGGGAATACATGACAGCAGAATATATAACATAACCTAGAAAGTCACTGGCCAGAGGTAAGGACTTTTGAAATAAATCCCAAATGATGAGTTGATGCCAGCAAATTAAAGAGAAAATGGCAGAGGAAACAGCAAGTACAAAGACTGGAAGGCAAAATGAGCATGTCATAATTGAGGATCTAGAAAAAAAATTCAATATGGTTCAAACGTAACATGAGAGGAATGAAAGATAGAGCTGGGGAAGTAGGTGAGGGTCATATCCTGTTAAAGAATTTGAACTTGACCCTAAGGATAATGAAGAACCATTGAAATATTTTAAAGCAAGTGGATGGCATAAGCAGATCTGTATTTAGAATGTTACCTCGGGCAAAGTGAAGAATGGAATGAAGGAGAGCAAGAGAGGAATGAAGGAGAAATGTTAGGAGGCTATTGCTACAGTCCAGGAGGAAGATGATGACAGCCTATAGCAGACGGATGAAATGAAGACAAATAGAAATTAAAGAACTATTAGGAGAAAGAATGGCCAGAACATGGTGTAAGGACGTAAAACCACTTACTAATTGGACTTGGAAAACACAAAGCTTTTGGAATAAGACAGACTTGGTTCAAGTGTTGGTTCTGCCTTTTGCTTGCTGGATGATATGAGCTATGTTATTCAGCCCTTTTTAGGCTAATATGGTGATTATATCTGGCTCACAGAATTTAGGGAGAGGGTGCACTTCCTATATAGATAAATGGAATATAGATAAATCTACTTCACATACTATTTAGTGCATAGGAGGTGCTCGGATATTATTAGTAAATTTTCTTGCTTCTTTTCCTACACATGAGAGCACAACAGGGCTGGTATACATTTTCTAGGAAAATCACAACATCATATGGGCTTTTATCGGAAGTCTTTCCAGGGTAGCGCTTTAGCTCTTTTCTATATAATATCTACCTGAATGATGGGCAGCGACTTATGAACAGTTAATCTGGCCAAGTGGTATCAACAGATGCATTGGCAAAAGGCAGGAGAAAATGGTGGAAGAGACAGAAGGAAGCAAAGAAAGGAGACAGAAAGATAGGAAAACAGAAAGAAAACACATGGGCCTACATGGTGCATAAAAGTTGTCTCCTACTTTCCCCAATTCAATCATAAATGTAAACAAGGTAATTTGCTATGGGGAAGAACGAAAAGGTGCAAAGGTGGAAGTTTCCAGCAACTTGGAAAGAAAAACGTTCTCTCAGTGCAACTGGTAGATGGCCTAACTCAGTTGGAGCATATGTTTACATTTGAGGAGTTATTGCCAACATTTATTTATCACACCAGTGGAATGTTAATCCTGAATAAGTTTTTGAGTTTCAGATGAATAATTTAAATCTTGTGGAAAAATAGTGACATTATCAGAATGACCACATTAATCTTTTATTCCAGTGAATGACTCCTTAGGAGTTTTACCAGAACCATGAGAAAAATGCTCTCATTTTTACGGGATTACAAACTGAAAAGACAAGTCAACTACAAGAAGAGTTTCCTGCCTGAGATTTAAAGCAATAGAGAGCAAAGCAGAGCAGAGAAATAGAGAACAAGATAAAGCTCTAATGATATTCTTTGAGCACCTGGATCCAGATGCACCTAAATCCATCAGCCCCTCCTATGACTCAGTTATATGAGCCAATTGATAGCTGCCATTATGTTGACTCTGATTCATGGTGATTCTATATACAACAAAATAAAACATTGCCTGCTCCTGTATCATCCTTACGATCATCATCATGTTTGGGTCCATATTTGTGGCTTTTGTGCCAATCCATATCACCAAAGGTTTCCTTTACCTTTGTAGGCCCTCTAGTTCACCAAACATAATGTTCTTTAGTGATTGATCCTTCCTAATGATGTGTCCAAAGCAAGTGAGTCGAACAGTGTTCTGTTGTGACCCATAGAGTTTTCACTGGCTAAATTTCAGCAGTGTGTCAGAAAGCCTTTCTTCCTGGTCTGTCCTTGTCTGGATAATCCCCTGAGATCTGCCCACCATGGGTGACCCTGCTGGTATTTGAAATACCAATGGCATAGCTGCCAGCATCATAGCAACACACAAGCCACCACAGTAGGACAAACTGACAGATGGGTGGTGGTATGAATCAATAAGCTCTTTTATTTTTTGCTTAAGCTTCTTTGAGTTGACTTTTAGTCACAACCAAACACAACCTGACATCACTTTTGTGTTCAAGAATATCTAAATGCTTCCAAATTGATTTAAAATATTTGCTCAGAGCTATCTAGAAATATTTTTTTTGTTGAAATTCTATCTATATCTGCTCTTTATTCCATTTTATATCATATCTTTCCAGAAAAGTCAATATTACAGAATTTCAAATAAAGCAACCCAACATAAGCTATAGGCATTTACAAAAGAATCTTTGTTACATTATAGATTAAAGATGTTGAGAAAGCAGTATTGCTTATTGGAAAAACATACACTTTGAAGTAAGTCCTGGAGTAATATCCCACGTCAACCACTTAATAGCTGTATCATTTTTTCAAAAAGTTAACAGCTAACCAGAGCCTCAAAATTCTCATCAATAAAACAGAAGTGATACTGCTTTTTTACTTTTGTGAAGATTCAATGAAATCACATTTATAAAATACTGTCTTCTTGAGGGTAAGGAATCTGTCTTGTTCACTGCTGTATCCCTAGCTCCTAGAGCAGTGCCTGTCACACATTCAGTCCTTATTATCTATTTGGGCAAACAGAAATGCCTAGCACACAGTGCATGTTCAATATGTGGCTACCATGATGGTGATGATGGTGATCATGATCGTGATGATGACCATGGGCACATGGGCTACTGAACTGTGTTACTCATGAGAAATAAAGTGGCCTGGTAACCTTGTGGGAGAATTGCTGAAGATATTTCCCCTTCCAAACCTATTCCTGACATTGTGAAGGTTGACAAATATATTATAGATTGAATGTGGTGCCCTCCCAAAATATGTATTAGAATCCTCACCCCTATTCCTGTAGACATAATCCTATTTAGAAATAGGGTTTTGTTATGTTAATTAGATCAACCTGAGAAGGCTGGGTTTTAAATCTAATCACTTCATAGCTATAAAAAGAGCTGATTAGACATAGAACTACCATGAACGATGGAGAAGACAGTGCTATATGAGGATCATCTACAAGCCAAGAAACCAAGAAGCAACAAGGACATCCTATAAGGAAGGAATCTACATGACTGAGACCCTACTTTCAACTTTAACCTCTGGAACTGTAAGAAGATAAATTTCGGTCCTTTAAAGCTACCCACTCATGGTATTTCCGTTACAGTAACACTAGGAAAGTAAGACAGTGGCTTGCTAGGGTATTTCTTTGCAATCCCAGCATACAAATGAGAATCATTACTTATTAATTTTAATGACCAGTAAGGGAACAAGTCTAAGCTGCTCTGAAGGCATTGGCAAAATACAAGGCTGCAGGAATTCCCAGAACATCAATTGAGGTGTTTCAACAAACAGATGAAGTACTGGAAGTGCTCATTCATCTATGCTAAGAAATTTGGAAGACAGCTACCTGACCATCCAACTGGAGGAGATCCATATTTATGCCTGTTCTCAAGAAAGGTGATCTGGAGAGGTGGGACCAAGATGGCAGAATAGCCAGATGCTTCTGGGGATCCCTGTTACAAACAAAGGCCCAAAAAATCAAGTGAAATGAGTATATTTATGACAAGCTAGGAGCTCTGAACATCAAAGGCAAGGTTAGAAAACAGACTGAGTAGAAGGGGGAGGGAGATACGGTTCAGAAGTGGAGAGGAGCTACCAGACCTGAATCAGGGGGATCCTCAGGGAGAAGAAGCCAGCCACACAGCCTACTCACATCTCCAGAACCTGAGGAGAATGGCACTCTTGGCAAAAGCTAAGTACTTGGGTATATTTTACCGCATCGCCCCACCCCCTAGCAGGCTTCAGTGGCTGAATTCCCTGGACCTGAGATAGGCCCATTTCAGTGCCCTGAGCCATGCTCCAGGACTCGGAGAAGGAATAAATTCACAACAACAGGAAAAGATAATTTGCCAGCTCCACTAACCTGGCGAGCTCAGGACAGAAGCAGCTCCTGTCCAGGCATAAATGGTCCGTGGACTTTGAATACCTTTTCCCCATACATGGACCTGCGTGGACCTACTTCAGGAGAATATGCCCTTGCTGGTAGACTCCAACCGTTTCAGCTGTATGGTGGAGAGGTGGGTGTTTGCTTTTTGACACCACTTTGCCTATTAAAAAGGGCCCTCACCTACCCACATCGGGGGCATAAGGACTGGTGGCTCCACTCAGGTCACCCAGCCACCTACAACAGGGGTCCAAGGATAACTGGTACCTCCTAGTCCTTAAAACCAAAAGCAATGGGTGCCCATGGTCCATCTGCAGAACTCACCCACTGTACACTCTAGGGAACAGGGACACACTTTCCTCAGAGACACTCGGGGGATGGTTCTCAGCCCCTTGCCTTGTTCAGAGCATGACCCCCTGCTGCAACCAGATACCAGTACCTACACCAAACACCCCTGCCCCTCTAAGACCATAAGAAAGATGATCCAATGGAATGTGGAAATTATCAAACAATATCATTAATATCACATGCAAGTAAAAATTTGCTGAAGATCATTCAAAAGCAGCTGTGGCAGTATATCTACAGGGAACTGCCGGAAATTCAGGCTGGATTGAGAAGAGGACGTGGGACTGGGAATATCATTGCTGATGTCAGATGGATCCTAGATGAAAGCAGAGAATACCAGAAAGATGTTTACTCGTGTTTTATTGCCTGTGCAAAGGCATTCGATGGTGTGGATCATAAATCATGGATAACATTGCGAAGGATGGGAATTCCAGAGCACTTAATTGTACACAGATCAAGAGGGAGTTGTTCGAACCCATGGAAGCAGCAGTCAAAACACCAAAAGACGTATTGCATCGGGCAAATCTGCTGCAAAAGACCTCTTTAAAGTGTTGAAAAGCAAAGATGTCACCTTGAAGACTAGGCACACCTGACCCAAGCCATGGTATTTTCAGTTGCCTTATCTGCATGTGAAAGCTGGACAATGAATAAGGAAGACAGAAGAAGAATTGATGCCTTTGAATTGTGGTGTTGGTGAAGAATATTGACTATACATGGACCTCCAAAGGAATGAATGAATCTGCCTTGGAAGAAGTACAACCAGGGTGCTCCTCAGAAGCAAGGATGGCGAAACTATGTCTTACATACTTTGGACACGTAGTCAGGAGAGATCAGTCCCTGGAGAAGGACATCATGCTTGGTAAAGTAGAGGGTCAGCAAAAAAGAGGAAGATGCTCAATGAGATGGATTGACATTGTAGCTGTAACAATGGGCTCAAGCATAACAATGGATTGTGAGGACTGTGCAGTGCCAGGCAGTGTTTCGTTCTGTAGTACATTGGGTCGCTATGAGTTGGACCTGACTCGATGGCACCTAAGAACAATAACAACAACAGGGAGCATGTAGTGAGCACTGTGCTAGATCTAGGAATACAATGAGGAGCAGCAATAGTCATAATAATGCTAATAGTAATAGTAAAGATTTCCTGAGTATTTTGCTAGACACTCATCGAAGTACTTTATGTGTTTTAGCTCATTAATTCCCACAAAAGTTCTTTGTGAATATTGTTACTCTCGGGCGCCACTGAGTCAACCCCCAACTCATAGTGACCCCATGCACAACAGAATGATATGGGCTGCCCAACTCTGTGCCATCTCCATGATTGGTTGCAGATAGGACCATTGTGATCCTTTCTTCCTAGTCCGTCTTAGTCTGGAAGGTCCACTCAGATTTGTTTGGCATCATAAGAAGACACAAGCCTCCACTGACAGATGGGTAGCTGGGTGGTGGCTGTGTATGAGGGACACTGACCAGGAATTGAACCCAGGTCCCTGTAATTCATTAAAAGTTCAGGGTTGGTATTTTTGAGCAAATGAGTTTTGATGTAAAACTAAATATTGAAAAAAAGTCAGCCATGTGAAGATCAAAGAATTCCAAGAAGAGAACACAGCAAGCATCCCCAATGTTCAAATGTGATCCATTCCCAAAAGCGTAGCTCAGATACAAACTCAGCCTGACACCCTCTCTTATCTTCCTATGTGAATTCCCAGTCTGTGGTACTCTATCTCTCTCATGGTGCCTACCAATTTATACATTGGATGTTAGCTATTTATGCACATTTTAATATAATTTTCAATTCTTGAAGATCTGTTCTTCTTTGTATCACTTATGGTGCTTAGTCCAATGCCTATTATCTTAATTTCTGATGACACAGTTGCTAAGAGCTTGGCTGCTAACTGAAAGATCGGTAGTTGAATCCATCCATTCCTCCTTGGAAATCCTATGTAACAGTTCTACCCTGTCCTATAGGGTCACTATGAGTCTGCATCAACTCAATGACAATGAGTTTGGTTACTCTTTGGTGTCATAACAAAATGTCACAAAGTGGGTGGCTTTCAAGAAGAAAAATTTATTGGCTCACAGTTCTGGAGGCGAGAAGTTCAAATTCAAGGCTTCAACAAGACCACAGTTTTTCTCTGTTCTAGGGCAAGATTCTTCCTTGTCTCTTCAAGCTTCTGGTAGCTCTGGGCATTTCTTGGCATTTCTTGGTTTCTAGATTTATCTTCATATGGTATCTTCCCCTGTGTGCCTGGGTCTCAGTGTCTGTTCTCTCTTTTTCTGATTCACCACTCAGAATGGATTTGGACTCACCTTACTACAGGATGACCTCCTTAATGTACTTATAACATCTACAAAAAAAAAAAAAAAAACTATTTTCCCAAACAAGATCACATTCACAGGTACAGGGGTTAGGACTTCAACATATCTTTTTTGGGGACACAGTTCAATCTATAATACCTATCTTAATATAGACACTCAAATATTTCTTTAATGAGAAGATGAAGAAATGAAAGAGTGAATGAACAAATGAAAAATGGTGGCATTTTATTTCACTTTTGACAGGGAGGGGGAAGACAGATATTGGGGATTGAGTCCTGGAGAGCCTCAGACAGTGCCACTAAGCGTATGAATGAGGCTGATTCTCCTCAAGGAGAATAGAATTCACTAATTTCTAGTTGGCCCACTTTGGAGGATAAAGTCCTAAATAAAATTTTTTTTCCAATGATTTGTTTCAAGCTTCTGTCTTTCACTGGGCATGTTGTGTTGTTCTGATGGGGCAGACTACAAAGCCATAGGGAAATTCTTCAAAGGTCTAGCACAGTCTGGAGCCTGGGCATGCTTTGATGAATTTAATTGTACAGAGCTGGTATTGTAGTACCAGTTTCTAAGTAAAGTTGGTATTCAATGGAAGTGACAAGCCTGACAGCTTCATTAACATCATTGACACTAAGCAACATTAACTGTGTCTTACAGTTAAATAAGGAAGGCAAAATTACAATTTTGGTATATTTTAATTAAACTCTTTCGGTAGTCTGTGTGAGATCTGCCCTTGTTATTTTGTGTGCTGTTTTTTCAGTGTGTTCCTCCTTTAGACGTTGCTGGGGAGATTTCCCTCCTCAGCCTTCTCTGCAGAATAGCTGAGGGAGGTTGGGAAGGAGATGCTGCATATTATTCAGGACAGATTACCTGTGAGTTCTCTCTAGCATGCAACCTGCCACTCACGGTGTCCGACAGACAGTTGGTAACTTTCATCTATGGAATGCTCACCGCCAGGGAAAGATGTCCTAATGCAGTGTTTATTACTTTTCTAGAACTGCTTCTGCCTTCAGATATTTTCTAGCAGATGAAATGTCTTTGTTCTTGACTGAGAAGGGATCCTGAATAGAGAATTAATTTCCCTTCTCCAATTAACCCACAAGAGTAAATATAGCAGGAGTAAATATAAGACACATTTGTAGCGTCATGTCTCAGCAACAAATGCGGTCCATGGTTTGAGAAAAATAGTTGAATTCGATTTGCATGTCTTGTTGAAATCACGTCTTTTTGAAGTAGTGCAAATATAAGTCTTTTGAAATACTGTAAGGGATTTTTCAATTTCTCCATTTCCTGTATTTATGCTATGTTTATAACAATAACAAATCATCATTTTGACACCTTCCCTTTGAAAAGTCTCTATTTCATACATTTTATTTCTTTGTCAACCTTTTGAAGAAATTATCCATTTGAGTGTATTCTTGAAGAGGTTGTGTGTGTGTGTGGTGTTTAACAAACAGCTAGCTGATAAGTAACATTGTAAAATAATCTGACATTCAGAGTTAATTTTTGACATTTCCCAATAAAATTTATGTAGTTTTAAATTTTATAGTTCCTTTACTATCCCTTTAGCAACCCGACATTTTTTTTTTCCAACACATCAGTAAACTTTGACATCGAGCCTGTCTGAGCCAGATCACATGACCAAGATTGGTAGTGATGAATCTAATTCTTAGGTACAGCTGAGCTGTCACTTAATTTCCTTGAGACATGATGTTAGAGGGATAATGCCAACATGTCCACAATGACATAGTTGGGTCTGCTGTATTGGGATATGATAAATTTTTAAGACTGTCCATGTCAAAAGGACAGTATTTGGCTCCCATCAAGGATAGATATGCTCCTATGCAAAATATAAATTTTCTGTTCAAATAAAACACGTGAGAAAGAAAAAGTCTGTGTGAAATCTCTTTTTGCCTTTGTGCATTTTTCCTCTTACCCTCTGAAGAGTTCCCACAGGATCAACGCTAAGCTTCTCTTCATTAGAACCCAGATTTCAATTTAAATTTTAATTAGAATAGATGACTAGAATACTTACCATTCTCTGTAGTTTCTGCATAAAGCTAATCAGCAACTAGAAGCATGTCCCCTGTTTTCATAAAAAGATTAGGATCTTATTCCACAAAGATTTACTGCTATCTGTAAAATTATTTTTTATCTTCCTATACCACTATTTTTGTGGCTGACTCAGTGTTGGAAGGAAAAAAAAAAGATATTTTTCCACTTATATAGTAACAAAATGCTGCTGAAAACTTAATTTTCATGAGGTCATAACTGTATTAATAAACATTCTGTAGACCCTTGGACTCCCCTCCCAGCATTTCAAGTGTAATACTTTCTGTGAACAAAAGTGAAATGTCAGTGATCATACAAGAGCTGTTCTATAGCCCAGACTGGTTCCATGTTTAATAAATATAGATCTGAATAATCATTTTTAACGACTTGTTGTTGTTAAGTGCCATTGAATCAGTTCCAATTCATAGAACCCTATGTGCAGCAGAACAAAACGCTGTCCAGTCCTACAGCATCTTTACAATCATTGATATGCTTGAGCCCATCATTGCAGCCATTGTGTCAATCCATCTCGTGGAGGGTCTTCCTTTCGTTCATTGACCCTCTACTTACCAAACATGATGTCCTTCTCCAGGAACTGGTCCCTTCTGATAATATGTCCAAAGTGCTTGAGACAAAGTCTCATCATCCTTGCTTCTAAGACGATTCTGGCTGTACTTCTTCCAAGACAGATTGGTTCATTTTTCTAGAAGTTCATGGTATATTCCATATTCTTCACCAACACCATAATTAAAAGAAATAAATTCTTCTTCAGTCTTCCTGATTTATTGTCCAACTTTCACATGCATATGTGGTAATTGAAAATACCATGGCTTGGGTCAGGGGCGTTTAGCCCTCAAAATGATGTCTTTGGTTTTCAACACTTTAAAGAGGTCTTTTGCAGAAGATTTGCCCAATGTGATAAGTTGTCTGATTTCTTGACTGTTGCTTCCATGGGTGTTGATTGTGGATCCAAATAAAAAGAAATCCTTGACAACTTCAATCTTTTCTCCGTTTATCATGATGTTGCTTATTGGTCCAGTTGTGAGGATTTTTGTTTTCTGTATGTTGAGGCGTAATCCATACCGAAGGTTTTAATGACTACATAATCAACGTCCAAATTTTTGGTACTTTAGAGCTTACAAATCAATTGTACTTGGTCATTCATTCATTCAGTATGAAAATACTATCTATTGAGCTGAATTCTATGCTAGGGACTGTTCTAGATTGGGAGTGGGATGGGGAGGGGCATCCAGCAGTGAATAATTCAATAAGATCTGACCACAGTGGGCTTACGTTTTCTCAGTTAGTTAGGAATAGAAGGAAAGATAGTATTATCCAGTTTTATACACTGCAGGAACTCAGGTTCAGGGAAGCTACAAGGCTAGCCAGTATCTCTATGTTCCTTGCACCATTATCCCACACCTTTAATACCTTTTCTACAATATTCCCAGGTTCCCATTTGTACATATTAGAAAAATTATACAGTTCTTTTGGACTATAGCATACTTCTTCCTGGGTCATACTTTGTACTTTACCTTTTGGGGCTCACTGGGAATAAAGTCTAGCTATAAAAAAAAAAAAAAATTTTTTTTTTTTTTATATAGGTCTATAAGCCAAAATGGGTGGCGGGGAAATGTTTTAATAATACTCAGCATTGTTTTGTAAGGCGTCTGCCTTAGTCTATGCCCAAGGCAATGACTCAGGCAAAGGTTTTTTAAATACAGTTTGGTTATTCTCATCAGATGGGGGTGGAGGGACTAATGTTTTTACTGGGGAAGGTGGCTTAACAGGCAAAGATAATTTCCTCATTTGGCAGTAAGAAGGCTGGTTCTGTTGGCAGGAGTGATTCAACAGAATTTAGGGGCTCAGTGTCCCCAGCTTCCTCATTATCTTCCAGTATGTCCCCATCCCAAGTTTCAAGATTCCATTTCTTCCCAGTCAATACCCTCACTTTAACTTCAGAAACCACTGGAGTTTGGGAATTTAGTTGACATTGTAATTCAGCTGAACTCACTCTTACAATAAGACTCTGGGTTTGATTTTCAGCGATATCAGCTCTGTTACTACAAGAAATAAGGCTTTCTTTCAAGGTATAAGTAGAAAGTTTGAGGTCGTTTATGTGGCACTTGAGCTTTAACTCTGAAGTTCTGAGCTTGTCTACATCTTTTGCTACTTTTTCTAGCAAAAGTGAGATCAACAAACCAGCTCCCTTATACTTCTCATTATGACAAAATGGTAGAAAAGAATCAAACATGTGATCACCCAGAGCCTCGTCTTTCACCAATACCTGATCTATTGGTGATATTTTACATATTTCTATTGCAACCACACACCATGGATTAGCAGTGCCCTTTTTACTACTAGAAGAGGAGTCATCAACATCCTTAAGACTAACCAGACTTGAAAACAAATTTACGAAACTAATCTTTACAATTTTGTTTCTCTAGAACCATTCTCTGTATCAAATATCTTAGGCTGGGTTCTCTAGAGAAATAAAACTAGTAAAGTGTTAAATATGCATAGAGAGAGATTTATATTAAGGAAATAGCTTACAAGGTTGCAGGTCTGGAATGTCCCAAGTCCATGGGTCAGGCTGCAGGTTTCTCCTGATTCATATAGCCACAGGAGCTGGCAACCCAAGATTGGCAAGTCAGATAGCAGAGCTCTGGCTTACAGGCTATGAAGACCAACAAATTCTAAGATGGCAGGAAAGCTGATAGCTCAAGTCCCAAGAATGGGAGATCATACAAACAAGATCCAGCTACAGGATCCAGTGTGAGCAAAAGCCCAGGAGCATTGCCAGAATGTCCACCTATATTGCATGCAGGCTACACTCCCAAAGAAACTCCCTTTCAACTGATTGGCTACTCACAGCAGATTCCTTTACAGAGGTGATCACATTATATCAAATCTCATCATGGAAATGATCACATCATATGCCTGCCAAACCACTGAGAACCATGGCCTAGACAAGTTGACACATATCCTTAGTGATCATACCTACAATGATTGCATAGCTGATGAGTGGCCAAGCTGACACTCACACCTACAGTGTCCTCACTCCAAGTCCAAATTATTAGATAATAGTACAAATAAGTAGGAAATCCCCCACATGTCTGTCAGTTTGTCATACTGTGGGGGCTTTTGTGTTGCTATGATGCTGGAAGCTATGCCGCTGATATTCAGATCCCAGCAGGGTCACCCATGGAGGACAGGTTTCAGCTGAGCTTCCAGACTAAGATAGACTAGGAAGAAGGACCCGGCAGTCTACTTCTGAAAAGCATTAGCCAGTGAAAACTTTATGAATAACAGTGGAACAGTCTGATATAGTGCTGGAAGATGAGCCCCCCAGGTTGGAAGGCACTCAAGAGATGACTGGGGAAGAGCTGCCTCCTCAAAATAGAGTGGACCTTAACGACATGGATGGAATAAAGCTTTTGGGACCTTCATTTGCTGATGTGGCACGACTCAGAATGAGAAGAAACAGCTGCAAACGTCCATTAATAATCAGAACCTGGAATGTATGAAGTAAGAATCTAGGAAAATTGGAAATCGTCAAAAATGAAATGGAGTGCATAAACATCGATATCCTAGGTATTAGTGAGCTGAAATGGACTGGTATTGGCCATTTTGAATCAGACAATCATTTAGTCTACTATGCTGGGAAGAGCAACTCAAAGAGGCATGGTGTTGCATTCATCCTCAAAAAGAATGTTTCAAGACCTATCCTGAAGTACAACGCCATCAGTGATAGGATAACATCCACATGCCTACAAGGAAGACCAGTTAATAAGGCTATTATTCAAATTTATGCACCAACCACTGGGGCCAAAGATGAAGAAATAGAAGATTTTTATCAGCCTCTGCAGTCTGAAATTGATCGAACATGCAATCAAGATGCATTGATAATCACTGGCAATTGGAATGCAAAAGTTGGAAACAAAGAAGAAGGATCAGTACTTGGAAAATATGGCCTTGGTGATAGAAACAATGCCGGAGATCGAATGATAGAATTTTGCAAGACCAATGACTTCTTCATCGCAAATGCCTTCTTTCACCAACATAAACGGTGACTATACACATGGACGTCGCCAGAAGGAACACACAGAAATCAAATTGACTACATCTGTGGAAAGAGAAGATGGAAAAGCTCAATATCATCAGTCAGAATAAAGCCAGGGACCGACTGTGGAACAGTCCATCAATTGTTCATATGCAAGTTCAAACTGAAACTGAAGAAAATCAGAGCAAGTCCATGACAGCCAAAATATGACTTGAATATATCCCACCTGAATTTAGAGACCATCTCAAGAATAGATTTGACGCACTGAACACTAGTGACTGAAGACCAGAGGAGTTGTGGAATGATATCAAGAACATCATCCATGAAGAAAGCAAGAGGTCACTGAAAAGACAGGAAAGAAAGAAAAGACCAAGACGGATGTCAGAGGAGACTCTGAAACTTGCTCTTGAGCATTGAGCAGCTAAAGCAAAAGGAAGAATTGATGAAGTAAAAGAACTGAACAGAAGACTTCAAAGGGCCTCTCTAGAAGACAAAGTAAAGTATTATAATGACATGTGCAAAGAGCTGGAGATGGAAAACCAAAAGCGAAGAACACGCTCTGTGTTTCTCAAGCTGAAAGAACTGAAGAAAAAATTCAAGCCTCTAGTTGCAATACTGAAGGATTCCATGGGGGAAAATATTAAATGATGCAAGAAGCATCAAAAGAAGATGGAAGGAATACACACAGTCATTATACCAAAAAGAATTAGTTGATATTCAACCATTTCAAGAGGTGGCATATGATCAAGAACCGATGGTACTGAAGGAAGAAGTCCAAGCTGCTCTGAAGGCATTGGTGAAAAACAAGGCTCCAGGAATTGATGGAATATCAATTGAGATATTTCAATGAACAGATGCAGCGCTGGAGGTGCTCACTCATCTATGCCAAGAAATATGGAATACAGCTTCCTGGCCAACTGATTGGAAGATATCCATATTTATGTCTATTCCCAAGAAAGGTGATCCAACCGAATGTGGAAATTATAGAACAATATCATTAATATTGCATTCAAGCAAAATTCTGCTGAAGATCATTCAAAAACAGCTGCAGCAGTATATCCACAGGGAACTACCAGAAATTCAGGCTGGTTTCAGAAGAGGCCGTGGAACCAGGGATATCATTGCTGATGTCAGATGGATCCTGGCTGAAAGCAGAGAATACCAGAAGGATGTTTACCTGTGTTTTATTGATTATGCAAAGGCATTTGACTGTGTGAATCATAACAAACTATGGATAACACTGCAAAGAATGGGAATTCTGGACCACTTAATTGTGCTCATGAGGAACCTTTACATAGATCGAGGCAGCTGTTCAGACGGAACAAGGGGATAGTGATTGGTTTAAAGTCAAGTAAGGTGTGCGTCAGGGTTGTATTCTTTCACCATACCTATTTAATCTGTATGTTGAACAAATAATATGAGAAGCTGGACTATATGAAGAAGAACGGGGCATCAAGATTGGAGGAAGACTCATTAACAACCTGCGTTATGCAGATGACACAACCTTGCTTGCAGAAAGTGAAGAGTACTTGAAGCACTTACTAATGAAGATCAAAGATCCCAGCCTTCAGTATGGATTACACCTCAACATAAAGAAAACCAAAATCCTCACAACTGGACCAATGAGCAACATCGTGATAAATGGAGAAAAGATTGAAGTTGTCAAGGATTTCATTTTCCTTGGATCCACAATCAACAGCCACGGAAGCATCAGTCACGAAATCAAAAGACACATTGCATTGGTCAAATCTGTTGTCAAGGACCTCTTCAAAGTGTTGAAGAGCAAAGATGTCACCCTGAAGACTAAGGTGTGCCTGACCCAAGCCATGGTATTTTCAATCACATCATAAGCATGTGAAAACTGGACAATGAATAAAGAAGACCGAAGAAGAGTTGACGCCCTTGAATTGTGGTGGTGGCAAAGAATATTGGATATACCACGGACTGCCAAAAGAACGAACTAATTTGTCTTAGAAGTACAACCAGAATGCTCCTTAGAAGCAAGGATGGCGAGACTGCGTGTTACATACTTTGGACATGTTGTCAGGAGGGATCAGTTCCTGGAGAAGGACATCATGCTTGGCAGAGTACAGGGTCAGTGGAAAAGAGGAAGACCCTCAAAGAGGTGGATTGACACAGGGGCTGCAACGATGAGCTCAAGCATAACAAGGATTGTAAGGATGGCGCAGGGCCGGGCAGTGTTTCGTTCTGTTGTGCATAGGGTCGCTATGCGTCGGACTCAACAGCGCCTAATGACAAGTAAGAAATAAAAAGTCTTCTTCAAGATAGTTCTTTTTTCTTACATGATTACTGTAGGATAAATTCACCCTAAAATCATCACAGCGAGTACTGACAGGAACTCAAACAAAAACAAAACATGGCCATTTCCTGGCACACATATCTCTCTCTCAAGTAGTTTTGTTTCCTCAAAAATGAAATAGTTTTGTCATTTGTTTTCATTATAAATATTGTGCACGCTGTTATAAAGAAAAATTAAACTGAAAAGAATGAAGGAAAAAAGTAACAGTCACACAATGTCATCATCCACAGACAACCATTACTGTTCTGAGTATGTATATAATACACATATTTATTTATTCATTCATTCCAACGTAATCACATTCCACTTGCTGTTCTATAACCCAAATGCATTCCATGTTGATGAATATAGATACAAATGATCATTTTTAATAACTGAACAGCATTCCATTCTGAGTATACATCATAATTTATCAAACCAATTTTTTCATGGTTATTTAATTAGTTTCCATTTTAACTAACAAAACAAAATTACCATCCTTGCATAAAGATCTTTTCCTACTTGTCCACTTATCACCTTAGGATAAATTCTTAGGAGTGGAATTTCTTGGGTATAAAAAAAAAAAAAATTTTTTTTTTAAATTAGCAATAATGTGAGACTTGTTTCCAGCTGTAATAGACTAGTTTGTATTAGACTAACACTTTGCTAAAAGAATTCAAAATAAAACTGTGTAAATTTAAATGTTTTTTACCCACTAATGAAGTAGAATATTGTTATTATTTTGCTAGATGCAAGCAATAATTTTACATTTAATTTTAATTTTCCCACATAATGCATATACATTATTTAAAAAGTCGAATGACTACAATACTTATAATGAAAAACATCATTTTCCTTCTTCGTCTCTTTTCATCCTTAAGCCTGGCTTCCCAGACAAAAACCAAATTGAACTGCTTTATATTATTTTATTTTTATCGTGATTTAAGTGAAAGTTTACAAATCAAGTCAGCCTCTCACATAAAAACTTATCTACACCTTGCTGCGTACTCCCAGTTGCTCTCCCCCTAATGAGACAGCCCTGTCCCTCCCTCCACTCTCCCTTTTCCTGTCCATTTCGCCAGCTTCTAAGGCCCTCTACCTTCTCATCTCCCCTCCAGGCAGGAGATGCCAACATAGTCTCAAGTGTCCATCTGATCCAAGAAGCTCACTCTTCACCAGCATCCCTCTCCAACCCATTGTCTAGTCCAATCCCTGTCTGAAGAGTTGGCTTCAGGAATGGTTCCTTTCCTGGGCCAACAGAAGATCTCGGGGCCATGACCACTGGGGTCCTTCTAGTCTCGATCAGACCACTAAGTCTGGTGTTTTTATAAGAATTTGGGGTCTGTATCCCACTGCTCCCCTGATCCCTCAGGGTTTCTCTGTTGTGTTCCCTGTCAGGGCAGTCATCGGTTGTAGCAGGGCACCATCTAGTTCATCTGGTCTCAGGCTGACGTAGTCTCTGGTTCATGTGGTCCTTTCTGTCTCTTGGGCTGGTAATTACCTTGTGTCCTTGGTGTTCTTCATTCTCCTTTGCTCCAGGTGGGTTGAGACCAATTGATGCATCTTAGATGGCCGCTTGCTAGTGTTCAAGACCCCAGACGCCACTCTTCAAAGTGGGATGCAGAATGTTTTCTTAATAGATTTTATTACGCCAATCGACTTAGATGTCTCCTGAAACCATGGTCCCCAAACCCTTGCCCCTGCTAAGCTGGCCTTTGAAACATTCAGTTTATTCCGGAAACTTCTTTGCTTTTGGTTTAGTCCAGTTGTTCCAGTTGTGCTGACCACCCCTGTATTGTGTGTTGTCTTTCCCTTCACCTAAAGTAGTTCTTATCTACTATCTGATTAGTGAATACCTCCCTCCCACCCTCCTTCCCTCCCCCCTCTTGTAACCACAAGAGTGCTTTCTTCTCAGTTTAAACTATTTCTCAAGTTCGTACAATAGTGGTCTTATACAATATTTGTCCTTTTACCACTGACTAATTTCACTCAGCATAATGCCTTCCAGGTTCCTTCATGTTATGAAATGTTTCACAGATTCATCACTGTTCTTTATCGTTGTGTAGTATTCCATTGTGAATATACCATAATTTATTTATCCATTCATCCATTGATGGGCACCTTGGTTGCTTCCATCTTTTTGTTATTGTAAACAGAGCTGCAATAAACATGGGTGTGCGTGTATCTGTTTGTGTAAAGGGTTTTATTTCTCTAGGATATATTCCGAGGAGTGGGATTGCTGGATCGTATGGTAGTTCTATTTCTTTTGGGGGGGGGGAGCGTTTTATGGTAGTTCTATTTCTAGCTTTTTAAGGAAGCGCCAAATCTATTTCCAAAGTGGTTGTACCATTTGACATTCCCACCAGCAGTGTATAAGTGTTCCAGTGTCTCCACAGCCTCTCCAACATTTGTTATTTTGTGTTTTTTGGATGAATGCCAGCCTTGCTGGAATGGGATGAAACCTCATTGTAGTTTTCATTTGCATTTCTCTAATGGCTAATGATCGTGTGCATTTCCTCATGTATCTGTTAGCTAACTGAATGTCTTCTTTAGTGAAGTGTCTATTCATATCTTTTGCCCATTTTTTAGTGGAGTTATTTGTCTTTTTATAGTTGAGCTTTTGCAGTATCATGTAGATTTTAGAGATCAGGCAGTGATCGGAAATGTCATAGCTAAAAATTTTTTCCCAGTCTATAGGTAGTCTTTTTACTCATTTGGCGAAGTCTTTGGATGAGCATAGGTGTTTGATTTTTAGGAGCTCTCTGTTATCTAGTTTTTCTTCTGCATTGTTAGTAATGTTTTCCACATTGTTTATGCCATTTATTAGGGCTCCTACCATTGTCCCTATTTTTTCTTCCATGATCTTTATCATTTTAGATTTTATATTTAGGTCTTTGATCCATTTTGAGCTCGTTTTTGTGCATGGAGTGAGGTATGGGTCTTGTTTCATTTTTTTTTCAGATGGATATCCAGTTATGCAGCACCATTTGTTAAAATGACTGTCTTTCCCCCATTTAACTGTTTCGGGGCCTTTGTCAAATATCAACTGCTCATATGTGGATGGATTTATGTCTGGATTCTCAATTCTGTTCCATTGGTCTATGTGTCAGTTGTTGTACCAGTACCAGGCTGTTTTGACTACTGTGGCAGTATAATAGGTTCTAAAATCAGGTAGAGTAAGGCCTCCCACTTTGTTCATTTTCAGTAATGCTTTGCTTATCAGGGGCTTTTTCCCTTCCGTATGAAGTTGGTGATTTGTTTCTCCATCTCATTGAAGAATGTCATTGGAATTTGGATCGGAATTGCATTAAATGTATAGATTGCTTTTGGTAGAAGAGACATTTTTATAATGTTAAATCTTCCTATCCATGAGCAAGGTATGTTTTTTCACTTATGTAGGTCTCTTTTCATTTCTTGCAGAAGTGTACTGTAGTTTTCTTTGTATAAGTCTTTTACATCTCTGGTAAGATTTATTCCTAAGTATTTTATCTTTTGGGGGGCTACTGTTAATGGTATTGACTTGGTGATTTCCTCTTCGATGTTTTTTTTGTTGGTGTAGAGGAATCCAGCTGAGTTTTGTATGTTTATCTTTTATCCCAATACTCTGCTGAATGCTTCTATTAGTTTCAGTAGTTTTTTTGAGGAATTCTTAGGTTTTCCTGTGTATAAGATCTTGTCTGCAAATAGAGAAAATTTTACTTCTTCCTTGCCAATCTTTATGCCTTTTATTTCTAGCCTAATTGCTCCGGGTAGGACCTCCAGCACAATGTGGAATAAGAGCGGTGATAAAGTGCATCCTTGTCTGGCTCCCGTTCTCAAGGGAAATGCTTTCAGGCTCCCTTCGTTTAGGATGATGTTGGCTGTTGGCTTTGTATAAATGCCCTTTATTATGCTGAGGAATTTTCCTTCTATTCCTATTTTGCTGAGAGTTTTTATCATGAACGGGTTTTGAACTTTGTCAAATGCCTTTTCTGCATCAATTGATAAAATCATGTGATTCTTGTCTTTTGTTTTATTTTTGTGATGGATTACATTAATTGTTTTTCAAATGTTGAACCATCCCTGCATACCTGGTGTGAATCCCAGTTGGTCATGGTGAATTATTTTTTTGATATGTTGTTGAATTCTATTGGCTAGAATTTTGTTGACGATTTTTGCGTCTACGTTCATGAGGAATACAGGTCTATAATTTTCTTTTTTTGTTATGTCTTTACCTGGTTTTGGTATCAGAGATATGCTGGCTTCATAGAATGAGTTTAGGAGTATTCCATCCTTTTCTATGCTCTGAAATATCTTTAGTAGTAGTGGTGTTAACTCTTCTCTGGTAGAACTCTGCGGTGAAGCGCCCTGGACCAGGGCTTTTTTTTTGTTGGGAGTGTTTTGGTTACCTTTTCAATCTCTTCTTTTGTTATGGGTCTATGTAGTTGTTTTACCTCTGTTTGTGTTAGTTTAGGTAGGTAGTGTGTTTCTAGGAAATCATCCATTTCTTCTAGGTTTTCAAATTTGTTAGAGTACAATTTTTCATAGTAATCTGAAACGATTCTTTTAATTTCAGTTGGGTCTGTTGTAATATTGCCCCTCTCATTTCTTATTCGGGTTATTTGCTTCCTCTCCTGTTTTTCTTTTGTCAGTTTTGCCAATGGTTTATCAATTTTTTTTAATTTTTTTCAAAGAACCAGCTTTTGGTCTTGTTAATTCTTTCAATATTTTTTTTGTTTTCTATTTCATTTATTTCTGCTCTAATTTGTATTATTTTTTTTCTTCTGGTGCCTGAGGATTTCTTTTCTGGCTCTCTATTTGTTCAAGTTATAGGGATAATTCTTTTATTTTGTTCCTCTCTTCTTTTTGGATGTGTGCATTTATTGGTATAAACTGACCTCTGAGCACTGCTTTCGCTGTGTCCCAAAGGTTTGATAAGAAGTGTTTTCATTCTCATTGTATTCTATGAATTTCTTTATTCCATCCTTAATGTCTCCCATAATCCAGTCTTTTTTGAGCAGGGTATTGTTCAGTTTCCAAGTGATTGGTTTCTTTTCCCTGCTTTTCCAGTTATTGATTTCCACTTTTATGGCCTTATGGTCAGAGAAGATGCTTTGTAATATTTTAACATTTTGGATTCTTCTAAGGCTTGCTTTATGACCTAATCTGTGGTCTACTGTAGAGAATGTTCCATGTGCAGTAAAAAAGAAAGTATACTTGGTTGCCGTTGAGTGGAGTGTTCTGTATATGTCTGTGAGGTCAAGTTGGTTGATTGTGGCATTTACATCTTCTGTGTCTTCATTGAGCTTCTTTCTGGATGTCCTGTGCTTAACTGATAGTTGTGTGTTGAAGCTTCCTACTATTATTGTGGAGCTGTCTATCTCACATTTTAATGGTGATAGTTTGTTTTATGTATCTTGCAGCCCTGTCCTTGGGTGCATAAATATTTAATACGGTTATATCTTCTTGGTATATTGTCCCTTTTATCATTATATAGTGTCCTTCCTTATCCTTTATGATGGATTTAAAGTCTATTTTGTCAGAAATTAATATTGCTACTCCTGCTCTTTTTTGATAGTTGTTTGCTTGATATTTTTTTTTTCCATCCTTTGAGTTTTAGTTTGTGTCTCTAAGTCTAAGGTGTGTCTCTTGTAGGCAGCATAGAGATGGATCGTGTTTTTTAATCCATTCTGCCACTGTCTGTCTCTTTATTGGTTCATCGAATCCATTTACATTCAGAGTAATTATGCATAGGTGTGAATTTATGAATTTAGTGCTATCATTTTGATGTCTTTTTTGTGTGTTGTTGACAGTTTCTTTTACTTAATTTTATCTTCTGAGTAGATTATATATTGTCCTTTCCTCATATTCGTTGTTGTTGATTTTATTTCTGCTGAGTCTCTATTTTTGTATTTTATTTTATTTTATTTTATTTTGGTGAGTAGGATAGTTTGTCTCCTTTGTGGTTACCTTATTATTTACCCCTATTTTTCTAAATTTAAACCTAGCTTTTTTGTTTGTTTGTTTCCTTGTATCACCATATCTTCCTGTCCATACAGAGGATCTATGATTACATTTCTTAGTCTCTCTTTATTGCTTTAATGTTGTTTTCTTTTATTTAATAACATCGCTGTTAACCTGTTTTGAGCTTTTTTTTTATAATCTTGCTTTGTTTTTTTGATGTCCCTGTCTGGGTTGACCTCTGATTGCTTTGCCCAGCATTCTAGTCTTGAGTTGATATCTGCTATTATTGATTTTCTAACCAAAGAGCTCCCTTCGTATTTCTTGTAGTTTTGGTTTGGTTTTTATGAATTCCCTAAACTTCTGTTTATATGGAAATGTCCTAATTTCACCTTCATATTTAAGAGACAGTTTTGCTGGATATATGATTCTTGGCAGGCAATTTTTTTCCTTCGATTTTTTAAATATGTCATCCCATTGCCTCCTGGCCTGTGTGGTTTCTGCCGAGTAGTCCGAGCTTATTCTTATTGGCCCTCCTTTGTAGGTGACTTTTCATTTATCCCTAGCTGCTCTTAAAATTTTATCTTTGGTTTTGGCAAGTTTGATTATAGTATGTCTTGGTGACTTTCTTTTAACATCTACCTTATGTGGAGCTCGATGAACATCTTGGATAGATATCTTCTCATCTTCCACGTTATCAGGGAAGTTCTCTGCCAACAATTCTCTCTGTATTTTCTGTTATCCATCCCTGTTCTGGTGCTCCAATCCCATGTAGGTTATTTCTCTTGATAGAGTCCCACATGAGTCTTAAGGTTTCTTTATTTATTTTTTTGATTCTTTTATCTGATTTTCTTCAAATATATTAGTGCCAACTGATTTATCTTTGAGTTCAGAAATTCTGGCTTCTACTTTCTTAATTCTGTTCCTCTGACATTCTATTGAGTTGTCTACTTCTGTAATTTTATTTTTAATCTTCTGAATTTCTGATTGCTGTCTGCCTATGGATTTTTCCAGCTTATTAAACTTTTTATTATGTTCCTGAATAATCTTTCTAATTTCTTCAATTGCTTTATCTGTGCGTTCCTTGGATTGTTCTGCGTATTGCCTCATTTCCTTCCTGATGTCTTGAAGGGTTCTGTATATTAATCTTTTATGTTCTCACTCTAGTAATTCCAGGAATGCACTTTTATCTAGAAGATCCCTGGATTCTTTGTTTTGAGAGCGTGTTGAGGTGATCATGGTTTGTTTCTTTATGTGACTTGATATTGACTCTTGTCTCCAAGCCATCTATAAGTTATTGTATTAGTTTATGCTTGCTTACTGTATCTTAACTTCTTGCTTTGTTTAGTTTTGATATACCCAAATGGGTTGCTTGAGTGAGCTAGCTTGATTATTTTCACCTTTGAGCTCTGACATCCTATCCCCAGATGGCTAGAGCTGATATCAGGTATATCATTCTAGGAGTCCATTCACTTTTCTTGTATGAATTCAGCTCAGGTTTCCAGGTAGCAGATCATCAAGTGTGTGGTATAGGCTCTCTCCTACAGTTTCAGAGGGGCAGGGGTGATTGGTGTATGTACCAGTATCTGATTTCAACAGGAGGTCACACTCTGAACAAGGCAGGGGGGTGAGGACTGACCTGAGTGTCTCTGAGAAAAGCATGTCCCTGTTCCCTAGAGCATGCAGGTGGGTGGGTTCTGCAGACAGACCATTGGCACCCAAAGTTTTTGGTTGTAAGGACTGGGAGGTATCAGTTATCCTTGGTCCCCTGTCACGGGTGGCTGGGCGACCTGAGTGGAGCTACCAGTCCTTAGGTCCCTGATGTGGATAGGTGAGGTCCTTGTTTAATAGGCCAAGCAATGTCAAACACCAAACACCAACCTCTCCACCGCACAGCTGAAATGGTTGGAGTCTGCCAACAAGGGTCTATTCTCCCAAAATAGGCCCACACAGGACCATGCAGAAGGGAAAGCTTCTCAAAGTCCATGGACCATTTATGCCTGGACAGGGTCTGCTTCTGTCCTGAGCTACCGTGGTTAGTGGAGCTTGCAAATTATCTTTTCCCCCAATTGCAATTTTTTTCCTTCTCCAAGGCCAGGAGAATGGCTCTAGATGCTCAACAGGGCCTGTCTCAGACCCAGGGAATTCAGCCACTGAAGCCAGCTTGGGGGTGGGGGGATGCAGTAAAATATACACAAGTACTTAGGTTTTGCCGAGTATGCCGTTCTTCTCTGGTTCTGGAGGTGTGATTCTGCTGTGTGGCTGGCTGCTTCTCCCTGAGGAAACTGCGGCCAAACAGGAGTGCCAGCCTGCTGCTGCTGCTCCAGGAATGGTACCTGAGGGCTCCCTGCGCTTCAAGTCCTGTAACTCCTCTCCACTTCTGAACAGTCTCTTCCTCCCCTGTCCTTCAATTTTTTTTCTAACCTTGCCTTTGATGCTCAGGGCTCCTAGCTTGTCATAAATATACTCATTTCACTTTTTTGGGGGGGTCTTTGTTGTAAAGAGAGCTCACTGGAAGAGTCTGTCTATTCTGCCATCTTGGCTCCACCTCCAGCTTCCACTTGCTTGATTTCCTAACTTATTTTTATAGACACATCTCCAGTAGCTTCCTGAAAAGGATACATAGGAGGTACATGTTTTGCAAACTTACAGGTTAGAAATCATTTTCTTTTTGAATCCTGAAGCTGTTGTTCTGCTTTTCTGTTTTACGATGTTGCTATTGCGAAGTCCAAATCCATTCGCATTCTGGATCGTCTTAATTCCCAGTGTTCCTAAACTCTATCATGATGTGACTTCATGTACGTGTATGTGTTTTTTTCCATTTTCTGACCTTGGTACTCAGTTGGCTCTTTAAATATGTATACACATGTCTTTCAATTTCTGGAAAAATTCATGGTTTCCTCCCCTCCATTTCTGTTCTTGCATTCTAAAATTCCTATTCACAAAAGTTGAACCTAGTAGTTTGTGCTTTGTTTTACTTCTTTGAAAATTTATTGAGCTTTATCTTCAATCTTGACTTGTGTTTATTTTCTTCTTGGGAGATCTTCTAACTTTATTTTCAACTCTCCTTTTATTTCTTTTTTACATGGTTTGCTATTATTTTTTAATTTCCAAAAGCTCTTTCTATTTTCTAATGTTTTTAATTGCATCCTGCTCTTCTTATATTTATTCAAAGAGATCATCTATAACTTTTTACTTTGTGTCCTACATTTTCTTTTTTTCCTCCAAATCCCCTTTTATCTTGCTTGCTTATTTTGACCTCTACGTAATTTAAAGAATTTTCTTAAAATCTGATCATCATTGGATCACTATTCATATTTAAGAGTGAAGCACTAAAAATCTGTATATTCATAAACCAGTTTGATGACTAGTGGGTTTCACTACAAGGTTACTGAGGGTAGGTAGTACTGGGTGACCCTCAGACAGCAAAGTCTATAGGTTTTTACTTTTGGGTGATTTTGTTTCCTCAAAAAGGAATCCTCCGTTTTCTTGCCTCTGTGGTATAATCCTTGAAACAAAGATTCTGAAAACTTGAGCTTAGGAAGGTATTGCTGTTCTCACCACTGAATATGTATTCATTTGCTTTCCCAGTTTTCAACTCCTTAACTCACCAGGTTCTCTGTGCCTGTATCTCTTAGAACTGAGCCATGAACTAAACATTAAATGTCTTTCCTAGGTAGGAAGAAAAAGTGTAGGGACCTGGCTGGTGGTGTGAGTAAATCTGGAGAATCTAACTGATCCTTTTACAACCACTCCTAGTATTTTTCAGTCCCACCTTTAACTCCCACCTTTAGAAGTAATTGCTGTCTCCAATTCCCCAGTCTTTGTAGGGATTGGAGACACTAATAGGTTACTTCTTTTGCCTTTCTCCCCTGAAGGTAGATAGGTTTCTGTTTTCTCCATTCTACTAAATCAATTCCCACTTGTCCATTTGCTTTCTGTCTTTCAAAATTGTTTACCCTCTCAAATGGTGCTGTCTTGAGTGTTTTCTCTGTCTTTGGTGGTATAAATCTTTTTTATTCATTTATAAATCTGAAAAAATCAGTATCTAGTAGCTCAAAAAGAGATGCTTATGACGATTTTGAAAGTCACCTTAGGCATCGTGTCCTCTCCTGCCACCTGTTTCCCCAGGACTCACAGAAGTTATATCAATTCAGCTTTTCCACTCACTAATTCTGTGACATTGGGCAAGTCAATCTGAGCTTCAGTTTCCTTCTTAACAAAAAGGAGTAACAATTTCTATCTCATACAGTATGAGAGAATTAAATGAGATAATGCATATATAATATTTAACACATATGGATGGATGGATGGATGGATAGATAGGTAGGTAGATAGATAGCTGTTGTTGAGTTGACTCCAACTCATGGCAACTTTATGTACAACAAGGAGAAACGTTGACCAGTCCTTTATCATCCTCATGGTTGCCAGCATCTTTGAGTCCATTGTTGCAGCTATTGTGCCAATCTATTTCACCAAGGGTCTTCCTTGCCCTCACTGGCCCTATGCTTCACTGGTCCTCTTCCAGCGACTGATCTCTCCTGATGATGTATCCAAAGCAAGTGAATTGAGCAATGTTCTGTTGTGATCCCTAAGGTTTTCATTGGCTAATTTTCTGAAGTAGATCATCAGGCCTTCTTCCTAGTCTGTTTTAGTTTGGAAGCTCTGTGAAACCTACCTTGGGAGACTCCGCTGATATTTCAATACCAGTGGCATAGCTTTCAGCATCACAGCAATACTTAAGCCACCACAATATGACAAACTGATGGATAGGTGACGGTAACACATATAGCAAGCTCAATAAATGTTCTTGCAGTTATCATTATAATTATTAGTATTATAATGACATTAGCATAATTATTATCAATTAATACTATAATTGATATAATTAGTTATCATTATGATCAACTGCACAATAACAATAATCCTCTTGGATTTAATTTCACATCTCCTTGCAAAGCAACTTGCTGTAATGGTTGAAATGGGGAAAGAGTAAGAATAGAAAAAAAAAAAATCATTGTTTATTTTAAAATGCCTTATCTGAGTCTACATGGAGGAACCATTCAAGTCATTCATAAGACCAACACTTGACAAACTTTTTCCTTTAAAGGGCCAGATATAAATATTTTAGAATTTATGGGACATAGATTCTCTGCCACAACTACTCACCTTTGCCATTGTAGTGTGAAAGCAGTCATGAACTATTCATAAACAAATGGACATGACTGTGTCCCAAATAAAACTTTATTTACAAAAACAGGGGCTGACTGAATTTGGCTTGAGGGTTGTAGTTTGCACACCCTAGATATTAAAAATGCTTATTGTTGAAAATATTAGTAATTGGGTTAATTGACACTATTTGTATAACAAACAACCCCAAGTTCTCAATGGCTTAACACAATCATTGTTTATTTCTTACACACAGTTTGGTGAGCAGCTTTACAGTGATAAGTTGGGAATCCTAATTTCTTACATCTTGAAGCAATTCCATTTTCGAGTGTTTCTTGGAGTCCCTGGTTGGATACTTTGCATCAAGTCAGTCCTTGAGTGAAAAGTGACAATGAGAAGGGTCATGTGAAATTTCTCAAGGCCAGGACACTCTTAAACCCACATTTCATTGACCAGAGCCTAACTACAAGAAAAGCTGAGAAACAGAGCAATTTCCTGTAAAAGTGCCCAGTAAAAAAATGGGGATTAACAGATACCTATTTAATCGCTACCAAAACATGGACAGGCAATTTGAAAAAGGAGTCACTCAGCAAGCCTGGCAGCTATCTTTTCCCTCCAAAGATCTGAACCAACAACTGCATAATTTTCTGGCCCAATGCAAAATGAAAATGTGAGACCTCTTGCTCAAAAATTAGGAAAAAAAAAATCTTTTGCCTTTCTTCTTCAGTGTCTCTCAACCTGTCATGATGGTTTTTTTATTTGCAATTTGGCCTAGCATTCCCCTGGCTGTAGGGATGTTCCCAGGGTGAGGGCATACTTTCACAGGCACCTGGGACCTACCTGTAATTTATAAATGGGGGGTGGACTATGGACCCTAACCCTCCCTGTGTTTGCATCCAAGATCCTCCCACCTTCCATCAGGATGGGAGGGCGCCAGTGGCCAAGAGTCAATCTGAGAAATATGATACTGTATGTGAGCTCAGCCTCCAAATCCCCAACACATGCTCCATTCTCCCATCAGACTTCACTTACACTGGTCTTACCATGTTTTCCAACATCCTGAAGCAACTGGCTTGATAGAATGATGAAATGGCCTTCTGAAGAAGCAATTACAGCACCAGCTAGGTGGTAATACCTTGCAGGGTTGGGGCGATGTCCTTGAGGAGGCTGTATATCCTCTAAACCAGTGTCCAATATTTGGCACTGTTTCTCTCGCAGACAGGATTTATGGGTCCAGGAATCAAGTAATGGAAATGGGAGGTATCACTCACTATTACCCCTAATGACCCACTCACAAAAGTTTTGCTTCCTGTCCCTGCAACCCTATGTTCTGTGGGTCTAGAGGCCTTAGTTCCAAAGGGAGGAATGCTCCCACCTGGAGATACATCACTGATTCCATTGAACTGGACATTAAGAATGCCAGCTGGCTACTTTGGGCTCTTATGCCTCTGCATTAACAGGCAAAGAAGGTGGTTACCATACTGGCTGGTGCGATTAATCCCGATTACCAAAAGAAAGTTGGATTGATCTTACGTAATGGAGGTAAAGAAGAATATGTCTGGAATGCAGGCGATCCCTTAGAGTGCCTCTTAGTAATGTCCTGTGATCAAAGTCAATGGAAAACTACAGCAACCCAATTCCGACATGACTACTAATGGCCCAGATCCTTTAGGGATGAAGGTTTGGGCCATCCCACCAGGCAAAGAACTATAACTAGCTGAGGTACTTTCTGAGGGTAAAGGGAATATGGAATGGATGGTGAAAGAAGGTAGTTCTAAATACCAGCTACAACCACATGCTCGGTTGCAGAAAAGAGGACTGTGATTTTTAATAGTATTTCTTCCTTGTGTGTGTGCAACAAATATTTTTGTTTTCTTCACTTATATAAGATGCAAACAGGGCTAGTACATTTTCAGTTCTACACGTTAGTTGTATCATGTTAAGCGTAAGTATGACTTTATAATTGTCTTTATTTAGAGATTATGTATGATTAAAGGATATGTGTACAGTTGCCAAGTTGACAAGGGGTGGACTCTGGTAGTTAAGGTTGTGTGCAATTTGGCTGGGCCATGGTCTCAGTGGTTTGGCAATTATGATATAGTTTGGCAATTATGTAATGATATAATCACCCCCATGATGAGATCTGATATAATAATGTAACCTTCTCTGTGATGAGATCTGCTTTGAGCAGCCAATCAGTTGAACAGGAGTTTGGGGATATGGCCTGCATCCTATGTATATGGACTTTCTGACAAAGCTCACTGACTTTTGATCTGCTCTGGATACTGCATTCACTTCCTCATAACCTGAACTCCATTTCTTGGGACTTGAGCCAGTAGCCTACCATCTTACCTGCTGATCTTGGATTTGTCAGCCTCCACAGCCTGTGAGCAAGCAGCCTACTGTCTGACCTGCCAATCTTGGATTCTTCAGTCCCTGCAGCTCCGTGAATCAGGAGAAGCCCCCAGCCTGACACCTGTCCCACAAACTTGGGACTTTTCAGCCTCTACAACCGTGTAATCCATTTCCTTGATATAAATCAATCTCTCTCTGTGTGTGTGTGTGTGTATACATATATACATTTCACTGGTTTTGCTTCTCTGGAGAACCCAGCATAAGGCAGCTAGTAAGACATCAAATCCTTGATGGCAAGCCTAGTGTCCTTCTGACTGCTCTTCCCCAGTATTTTCCAATCTTCTTCTCCAAAAAAAGACATTGCACTGGACTGTTGTACAAATTAGAAAAAGATTTAATTGTTCTTCAACAGGAAAACCCTTAGCTCTAGCTTGTCTAAATTATTGTGTGTTAAGGAAATGCTAATAAACTTAGTGCTCCAACATTGAATCATTCTAATTTTTTTCATAAACAACACTTATTCCTATTTTACAAATCAGGTAAATGAATCTCAGGAAGTTAGCCATCCATTCATTTATTCTGTGTTACTAATACTTTGAGGGGCGATGCAGACTCATGGTGAGCAGTTCTTTGTGGGTGACTTCCAATTTAGCCCCCAAATTTACTAGTTTTAAGGCCTTGGGCAATATTCTGTGCATCTATAAGCCTCTGTTTCATCATCTGTAAAATGGGTTTGATAATATGCACCTCACAGTATTATGATGAAGGAGCCCTGGTGGCACATAGATTAAGCACTAGGCTGCTCACTGAAAGATCAGTGGTCTGAACCCACCAGCCACTCCACAGGAGAAAGATATGGCAGTCGGCTTCTTTAAAGATTACAGCCTTGGAAACCCCATGGGGAATTTCTACCCTGTCCTTTAGGGTCACTGTGAATCAGAATCGACTTGGCTTAATGGGTTAGTGTTATGGTGAGGATGACAAATAGACAACATGTGTACAGAACTTGACACATAGTAAGCATTCAAAACGTGGAAGCCATTATTACTATGTATTAGTAACAGTACCAGTCATATTACTGGGAGGTGGAGAAAAAAAAATTGCAGACATGATCCTTAAGCTCTGGAAGATTTCAAGTTCATAGGTAGAATGAGTTCTAAACAAAAATTGCAAAGCCAGGCAATAAACACTTAGAGCCCCAAAAGCAAGACAGATCGTGTGCATTATAGGAGAAATAATGGTGCAGCTATAGCAGCGTCTCATTTGGATTGGGAGACACTTGTCAGAGAATATTTCCAGGGTATTTTTGAGTTTACTGGTTTTAAAGGTGGACCCTTCTACATAATTTTCTTTGGTGGGGGGGCTACAATTTGAATGTATGGCCATTTGGTGGCTTAGGAATTTACAATGGGACTATTATCCATGAAATGTGGGTGCAAGTAAAAAATATGGTGCAAGTAAAAAATATGATGCAAGTACCCAAGAGTAAATAATAAAAATCCAGAAATGTGAGTGGCTTCTGGATATTACCTTTAATGCTTCAATTCAGACAGCATTAGTTATATGCCGTAAGCTCAACTGAGAAGAGCAAGCATCCTCATAAAATAAACATTTGTCTGCAAATTTTCCAGTTGAAGAATAGGTTAGATCTTAAGACTGCAGCCTCCACTGCACACGATGATTGGACATTAGTGAATCACATAGCCTGGGTTAGCCTAAAATTGTCCTATAATGAAATTGAGATATAATAGGAAGTTGTGCTATTTTTGTATTTCCGAAGAACAAAGCCTCTCAGACAGCTGTGCTCACGCATTGAAAAGTGACCCTGAAAACAAGAAAATGATACAGGACAATCTAAACTCTGACATTAAAAAAGCAACAAGACAATCTTATTTCTGCTTCATAAAGGATGTTCTTGCGATAGAAATACTTCTATGTTACTTGTAATAAAAAAAGATCAAATCAATCAGCTTTCCCTAAACTTTGGTGATCTTACACATAATTTTAAATATGGGACTCCTACTTACTCATCGGGTTGGTTTTATTTTTGACTTCAGAAATATCTAACTATTCTTAGAGGGTCTGCATATAAAAATATAGAGTCTGCTCAGTTCTACAATGTCCTAGCAGAGTCCTGGAATTTCATTTAAATTTAGAAGACTGGAAAGAATAAAACTCGCAAATCTTTTGGTGAATCACGGACCTGCTATATGTTTAAGGATACTGGTATATTTATATTTCACCATGCAATATATATATTTACCTTATATTTTCCCTCATGGTGTCATTATGAGTACAAATCAACTCAACAGCAATGGGTTTTGTCCCTAGGAACCTGACTAAATATGTCTTGTTTCTTATCAAAAGAGGGTATCATTATTTTAATAAAAGTGTGTATGCCAAAGTTCTATTTGCAGATTTCAGAAATTTAATTCTCTGGCCGTATTAGTTTCCTATGGCTGCTGTAACAAATTTCCATAAACTTGTTCTTAGTTGCAGTCCAGTTGATTTCAATGTGTGCAGAGTAGAACTATGCTCCATAGGGTTTTCAAGGCTGAAACCTTTTGGAATCAGATTGCCAGAACTGTTTTCTGAAGCACCTCTGAGTGGGGGTTAGAAACACCAACTCTTCAGCTAGTAGTCTAGTGCTTACATATTTGTGCCACACAGGGACTCCAGCACAAATTTGTTGTTGTTAGGTGCCATCGAGTCGGTTCCCACGCACAGCTACCTTATGTACAAAAGAATGAAACACTACCTGGTACTGCACCATCCTCACAACCATTGATATGCTTGAGACCATTGTTGCAGCCACTGTGTCAATCGATCTTATTAAGAGATTTCCTTCTTCTTGATGACCCTCTACTTTACCAAGCATGATGTGCTTTCTCCAGGAACTGGTCCCTCCTGATAACATGTCCAAAGAATGTGAGATGAAGTCTTGCCATCCTTGCTTCTAAGGAGCATCCTTACTGTCCTTCTTCCAAGATAGATTTGTTTGTCCTGGTAATCCATGGTATAATCAATATTCTTTGCCAACATCACAATTCAAAGGCATCAATTCTTCAGTCTTCCTTATTCATTGTCCAGCTTTTGCCTGCATATGAGGCCATTGAAAATAGCACAGCTTGGGTCAGGTGCACCTTAGTCCTCAAAGTGACGTCTTCGCTTTTTAACTCTTCAAAGAGGTCTTTTGCAGCAGATTTGCCCAATGCAATGTGTCGTGTGATTTCCTGAGTGTTACTTCTGTGTACATTGATTGTGGATCCAAGTTAAATGAAATCCTTGACAATGTCAATCTTTTCTCTGTTTATCATGATGTTAATTATTGGTCCAATTGTGAGGATTTTTATTTTCTTTATGTTGAGGAGTAATCCATACTGAAGGCTATATATAGTCTTTGATCTTCATCAGTAAGTGCTTCAAGTCCTCTTTGCTTTCCACAAGCAAGGTTGTGTCATGTGCATATTACAGGTTGTTAATGAGTATTCCTCCAACCCTGATACCCCGTTCTTCTTCATGCAGTCCAAATTTTTGGATTATTTGCTCAGCATACAGGTTGAACAAGCATGATGAAAAGATACAATCTTGACACACACTTTTCCTGACTTTAAACCACGAAGTATCCCCTTGTTCTGTTCCGATGACTGCCTCCTGGTCCAAGTACAGGTTCCTTATGAGTGCAATTAAGTATTCTGGAATTGCCATTCTTCTCAATGTTATCCATAATTTGTTCTTGTCCACACAGTTGAATGCTTTTGAGTAGTCAATAAAACACAGATAAATGTTTTTCTGGTAGTCTCTGCTTTTAACCAGAATCCATCTGACCTCAGCCATGATATCCCTTGTTCCATATCTTCTTCTGAATCCAGCTTGAATTTCTCAGAGTTTCCTATTGATGTACTGTTGCAACCACTTTTGAATGATCTTCAACAACATTTCACTTGTGTTTGATATTTATGATATTGTTTAATAATTTCTGCAGACAGTTGGATCACCTTTCTTTGGAATGGGCACAAATATGTATCTCTGTTGGTTGGCCAGGAAATTTCTTGGCATAGATGAGTGAGCACATCCACTGCTGCATACCTTTGTTGAAATACCTCAGTTGATATTCCATCAATTCCTGGAGCCTTGTTTTTTGCCAATGCCTTCAGTGCAGCTTGGACTTCTTCCTTCAGTACCATTGGTTCTTCATCATATTATGCCTCCTGAAATGGTTGAATGTCGACAAATTTTTTTTCGTATGGTGACTGTTTATTCCTTCAATATACTTTTTTTCTTTTAATAATTTTTATTGAGCTTTAAGTGAACGTTTACAAATCAAGTCAGTCTGTCACATATAAGCTTATATACACCTTACTCCATACTCCCACTTACTCTCCCCCTAATGAGTCAGCCCTTCCAGTCTCTCCTTTTGTGACAATTTTGCCAGTTTCTAACCCTCTCTACCCTCCTATTTCCCCTCCAGACAGGAGATGCCAACAGAGTCTCAAGTGTCCACCTGATACAAGTAGCTTACTCTTCATCAGCATCTCTCTCCAACCCATTGTCCAGTCCCTTCCATGTCTGATGAGTTGTCTTCGGGAACGGTTCCTGTGCTGGGCCAACAGAAGGTTTGGGGACCATGACCGCAGGGATTCCTCTAGTCTCAGTCAGACCATTAAGTCTGGTCTTTTTATGAGGATTTGGGGTCTGCATCCCACTGATCTCCTGCTCCCTCAGGGGTTCTCTGTTGCACTCCCTGTCAGGGCAGTCATCAGTTGTGGCTGGGCACCATCTAGTTCTTCTGGTCTCAGGATGATGTAAGACTCTGGTTCATGTGGCCCTTTCTGTCTCTTGGGCTCATAGTTTCCGTGTGACCTTGGTGTTCTTGTTCTTCATTCTCCTTTGATCCAGGTGGGTTGAGACCCATTGATGCACCTAGATGGCCGCTTGTTAGCCTTTAGGACCCCAGATGCCACATTTCAAAGTGGGATGCAGAATGTTTTCATAATTTTGCCAATTGACTTAGAAGTTCTCTTAAGCCATAGTCCCCAAACTCCCGCCCTTGCTCCGCTGACCTTTGAAGCATTCAGTTTATCCTGGAAACTTCTTTGCTTTTGGTCCAGTCCATTTGAGCTGACCTTCCGTGTATTGAGTATTGTCCTTCCCTTCACCTAAAATAGTTCTTATCTACTAACTAATCAGTAAATAACCCTCTCCCACCCTCCCTCCCCCCCTGTAACCACAAAAGTATGTGTTCTTCTCAGTTTATACTATTTCTCAAGATCTTATAATAGTGGTCTTATACAATATTTGTCCTTTTGCCTCTGACTAATTTCACTCAGCATAATGCCTTCCAGGTTCCTCCATGTTATGAAATGTTTCACAGATTCGTCACTGTTCTTTATCGATGCGTAGTATTCCATTGTGTGAATATACCACAATTTATTTAACCATTCATCTGTTGATGGACACCTTGGTTGCTTCCAGCTTTTTGCTATTGTAAACAGAGCTGCAATAAACATGGGTGTGCATATATCTGTTCGTGTGAAGGCTCTTATTTCTCTAGGGTATATTCCAAGGAGTAGGATTTCTGGATTGTGTGGTAGTTCTATTTCTAACTTTTTAAGAAAACGCCAGATAGATTTCCAAAGTGGTTGTACCATTTTACATTCCCACCAGCAGTGTATAAGAGTTCCAATCTCTCCACAGCCTCTCCAACATTTATTATTTTGTGTTTTTTGGATTAATGCCAGCCTTGTTGGAGTGAGATGGAATCTCATCGTAGTTTTAATTTACATTTCTCTAATGGCTAATGATCGAGAGCATTTTCTCATGTATCTGTTAGCTGCCTGAATATCTTCTTTAGTGAGGTGCGTGTTCATATCCTTTGCCCACTTCTTGATTGGGTTGTTTGTCTTTTTGTGGTTGAGTTTTGACAGAATCATATAGATTTTAGAGATCAGGCGCTGGTCAGAGATGTCATAGCTGAAAATTCTTTCCCAATCTGTAGGTGGTCTTTTTACTCTTTTGGTGAAGTCTTTAGATGAGCATAGGTGTTTGATTTTTAGGAGCTCCCAGTTATCTGGTTTCTCTTCGTCATTTTTAGTAATGTTTTGTATTCTGTTTATGCCTTGTATTAGGGCTCCTAAGATTGTCCCTATTTTTTCTTCCATGATCTTTATCGTTTTAGTCTTTATGTTTAGGTCTTTGATCCACTTGGAGTTAGTTTTTGTGCATGGTGTGAGGTATGGGTCCTGTTTCATTTTTTTGCAAATGGATATCCAGTTATGCCAGCACCATTTGTTAAAAAGACTATCTTTTCCCCAATTAACTGACACTGGTCCTTTGTCAAATATCAGCTGCTCATATGTGGATGGATTTATATCTGGGTTCTCAATTCTGTTCCATTGGTCTATGTGCCTGTTGTTGTACCAGTACCAGGCTGTTTTGACTACTGTGGCTGTATAATAGGTTCTAAAATCAGGTAGAGTGAGGCCTCCCACTTTCTTCTTCTTTTTCAGTAATGCTTTACTTATCTGAGGCTTCTTTCCCTTCTATATGAAGTTGGAGATTTGTTTTTCTATCATATTAAAAAATGTCATTGGAATTTGGATCGGAAGTGCATTGTATGTATAGATGGCTTTTGGTAGAACAGACATTTTTACTATGTTAAGTCTTCCTATCCATGAGCAAGGTATATTTTTCCACTTAAGTAGGTCCTTTTTAGTTTCTTGCACTAGGACTTTGTAGTTTTCTTTGTATAGGTCTTTTACATATTTGGTAAGATTTATTCCTAAGTATTTTATCTTCTTGGGGGCTACTGTGAATGGTATTGATTTGGTTATTTCCTCTTCGATGTTCTTTTTGTTGATGTAGAGGAATCCAAGTGATTTTTGTATGTTTATCTTATAACCTGAGACTCTGCCAAACTCTTCTATTAGTTTCAGTGGTTTTCTGGAGGGTTCCTTAGAGTTTTCTGTGTATAAGATCATGTCATCTGCAAATAGAGATAATTTTACTTCCTCCTTGCCAATCCGGATGCCCTTTATTTCTTTGTCTCGCGTAATTGCTCTGGCTAGAACCTCTAGCACAATGTTGAATAAGAGCAGTGATAAAGGGCATCCTTGTCTGGTTCCCGTTCTCAAGGGAAATGCTTTCAGGCTCTCTCCATTTAGAGTGATGTTGGCTGTTGGCTTTGTATAAATTGTATAGATGCCCTTTATTATGTTGAGGAATTTTCCTTCAATTCCTATTTTGGTAAGAGTTTTTATCATGAATGGGTGTTGGACTTTGTCAAATGCCTTTTCTGCATCAATTGATAAGATCATGTGGTTTTTGTCTTTTGTTTTATTTATATGGTGGATTACATTAATGGTTTTTCTAATATTAAACCAACCTTGCATACCTGGTATAAATCCCACTTGGTAGTGGTGGATTATTTTTTTGATATGTTGTTGGATTCTATTGGCTAGAATTTTGTTGAGGATTTTCGCATCTATGTGCATGAGGGATATAGGTCTGTGATTTTCTTTTTTTGTAATGTCTTTACCTGGTTTTGGTATCAGGGATATGGTGGCTTCATAGAATGAGTTAGGTAGTATTCCACCATTTTCTATGCTTTGAAATACCTTTAGTAGTAGTAGTGTTAACTCTTCTCTGAAAGTTTGGTAGAACTCTGCAGTAAAGCCGTCCGGGTCAGGGCTTTTTTTTGTTGGGAGTTTTTTGATTACCGTTTCAATCTCTTTTTTTGTTATGGGTCTATTTGGTTGTTCTACTTCTGATTGTGTTAGTTTAGGTAGGTAGTGTTTTTCTAGGAATTCATCCATTTCTTCTAGGTTTGCAAATTTGTTAGAGTACAAATTTTCGTAATAATCTGATATGATTCTGTTAATTTCAGTTGGGGCTGTTGTGATGTGGCCCATCTCGTTTCTTATTCGGGTTATTTGTTTCCTTTCCTGTATTTCTTTTGTCAGTCTGGCCAATGGTTTATCAATTTTGTTAATTTTTTCAAAAACCCAGCTTTTGGCTTTGTTAATTCTTACAATTGTTTTTCTGTTCTCTAATTCATTTAGTTCAGCTCTAATTTTTATTATTTGTTTTCTTCTGGTGCCTGATGGATTCTTTTGTTGCTCACTTTCTATTTGTTCAAGCTGTAGGGACAGTTCTCTGATTTTGGCTCTTTCTTCTTTTTGTACGTGTGCATTTATCGATATAAATTGGCCTCTGAGCACTGCTTTTGCTGTGTCCCAGAGGTTTTGAAAGGAAGTGTTTTCATTCTCGTTGCATTCTATGAATTTCCTTATTCCCTCCTTAATGTCTTCTATAACCCAGTCTTTTTTCAGGAGGGTATTGTTCAGTTTCCAAGTATTTGCTTTCTTTTCCCTAACTTTCCTGTTATTGATTTCCACTTTTATGGCCTTGTGGTCTGAGAAGATGCTTTGTAATATTTTGATGTTTTGGATTCTGCAGAGGTTTGTTTTATGACCTAATATGTGGTCTATTCTGGAGAATGTTCCATGTGCGCTAGAAAAAAAAAGTATACTTTGCAGCAGTTGGGTGGAGTGTTCTGTATAAGTCAATGAGGTCAAGTTGGTTGATTGTAGCAATTAGGTCTTCCGTGTCTCTGTTGAGCTTCTTACTGGATGTCCTGTCCTTCTCCGAAAGTGGTGTGTTGAAGTCTCCTACTATAATTGTGGAGGTGTCTATCTCATTTTCAGTTCTGTTAAAGTTTGTTTTGTGTATCTTGCAGCCCTGTCATTGGGTGCGTAAATATTTAATATGGTTATATCTTCCTGGTCAATTGTCCCTTTAATCATTATGTAGTGTCCTTCTTTATCCTTTGTGGTGGATTTAAGTTTAAAGTCTATTTTGTCAGAAATTAATATTGCTACTCCTGCTCTTTTTTGCTTATTGTTTGCTTGATATATTTTTTTCCATCCTTTGAGTTTTAGTTTGTTTGTGTCTCTAGGTCTAAGGTGTGTCTCTTGTAGGCAGCATATAGACAGATCGTGTTTCTTTATCCAGTCTGAGACTCTCTGTCTCTTTATTGGTGCATTTAGTCCATTTACATTCAGCGTAATTATAGATAAGTATGTGTTTAGTGCTTGCATTTTGATGCCTTTTTATGTGTGTTCTTGACAATTTCATTTTTCCAGTTACTTTTTTGTGCTGAGACGTTTTTCTTTGTAAATTGTGTGTTCCTCATTTTCATAGTATTTGACTTTGTGTTTGCTGAGTCATTATGTTTTTCTTGGTTTTTATTTTGAGCTATGGAGTTGTTACACCTCTTTGTGGTTACCTTAATATTTACCCCTACTTTTCTAAGTACAAATCTAACTTGTATTGTCCTATATCGCCTTGTATCTCTCTCCATATGGCAGTTCTGTGCCTCCTGTATTTAGTCCCTCTTTTTGATTATTGTGATGTTTTACATATTGACTTCAATGATTCCCTGTTTTGAGCGTTTTTTTCTTTTTAAAATTAATCTTAATTTGTTTTTGTGATTTCCCTATATGAGTTGGTATCAGGATGTTCTGTTCTGTGACCTTGTGTTGTGCTGGTATCTGATGTTATTGGTTTTCTGACCAAACAATTTCCTTTAGTATTTCTTGTAGCTTTGGTTTGGTTTTTGCAAATTCTCTAAGCTTGTGTTTATCTGTAAATATTTTAATTTCGCCTTCATATTTGAGAGAGAGTTTTGCTGGATA
The DNA here is from genome assembly GCF_030014295.1 of Loxodonta africana. Taxonomy (NCBI): domain Eukaryota; kingdom Metazoa; phylum Chordata; class Mammalia; order Proboscidea; family Elephantidae; genus Loxodonta; species Loxodonta africana. The sequence continues at coordinate 33,541,824 of NC_087345.1, read as the reverse complement.
TATGATCCTTGGCTGGCAGTTTTTCTCCTTCAGTGCTCTGTATATGTCATCCCATTGCCTTCTTGACTGCATGGTTTCTGCTGAGTAGTCTGAACTTATTGATTCTCCTTTGTAGAAGACCTTTCTTTTATCCCTGGCTGCTTTTAAAATTTTCTGTTTATCTTTGGTTTTTGGCAAATTTGATGATAGTATGTCTTGGTGATTTTCTTTTTGGATCAATCTTAAATGGGGTTCGATGAGCATCTTGGATAGATATCCTTTTGTCTTTCATGATGTCAGGGAAGTTTTCTGCCAACAGACCTTCAACTATTCTCTCTGTGTTTTCTGTTATTCCTCCCTGTTCTGGGACTCTAATCACATGCAAGTTATTCTTCTTGATAGAGTCCCACATGATTCTTAGGTTTCTTCATTTTTTTAAATTCTTTTATCTGATTTTTTTTCAGCTATATTGGTGTTGATTCCCTGGTCCTCCAGATTTCCCACTCTGCATTCCAATTGCTCGAGTCTGCTCCTCTGACTTCCTATTACGTTGTCTAATTCTGTAATTTTATTGTTAATCTTTTGGATTTCTGAATGCTGTCTCTCTATGGATTCTTGCAACTTATTAATTTTTCCACTGTGTCCTTGAATAATCTTTTTGAGTTCTTCAACTGCTTTATCAGTGTGTTCCTTGGCTTTTTCTGTAGATTGCCTTATTTCATTTCTGAGGTCATCCCTGATGTCTTGAAGCATTCTGTAAATTAGTTTTTTATATTCTGCTTCTGGCAATTCCAGGATTGTATCTTCATTTGGGAAAGATTTTGATTCTTTAGATTGGGGAGCTGTAGAGGCGATCATGGTCTGCTTCTTTATGTGGTTTGATATCGACTCCTGTCTCCGAGCCATCACTAAGATATTGTAGTGATTTATTCTATATTTGCTCACTGAGTCTTATCTTGTTTTGTTTTCTTTCAATATACGTAGATGGGCTACTAGATTGCGCTGTCTTGATTGTTGTAGCCCTTGAGTCACTTATGTCCTATTACCAGCTGGTTTGGGCTGTTACCAGATATATAAGCCTAAGAGTCCATTCACTATTCTTGAGTAGAATCTGATTTTGGGTCATCAAGTGTGTGGTACAGACTGTCACCTATCCACCTAGAGAAGTAGTGGTGATAGTTGTGTTCACCAGATTCTAGTACCAGCAGGGTTTCACACTTTAGGGGGGACAGGATGCTGACAGGCTTCCCCCAAGTGCCAGTGAGGTAGGTGTGTCTCTATTCCTAAAGCACTTTGGTGGGTGGGCTCTGCAGCTGTACCGTAGGCCCCCAGTGCAAGTGCCTCTACAGATTGGTAGGTGTCACCCTCCTTAGACTCCTAAGGCAGGAGGCTAGGTGGTCTGGGGGGAGCTTCAGCCCTCAGTTCCCTGTTGTGGGTCAGTGAGAGCTCTGTTGAATATGCAGAGATATCAGACCTGGGAAACTTGTCTTTCCAGTAGTCTGCTAAAACATTTACAGTCAGATCCCTATCAGAAATGCCTTTGCGTTATAATAGCCACCTTGTTCCCTGTAGGGATGAAAGCCCAAGACTGTGGATCACATATACTTGGGTGGAGCTGGTTCTGTGTTTTTCGTCCAATTAGGGAAGGATTTTTGGTCCCTGGGTTTTTTGTAGCTGCTTCTCTCAGGCCAGGAGAATGGGTTAGGAAAAGCCAAAAAAAAAAAAGAAAGAAAGAAAAACCACAGAGCAGTTTACTCTCTGGCTCAGGAAATTTCAATGTTAACGAAGCTGCCTGGGAAGGGGAGGGGAGGGTTCAGATAAATAGGAGAGAGTAGCACCCCAGTATGTAGACAAAGTTACTTATCTTGCTTGGGATGACTGTTTTATCTGAGATTCCCGAGGGGCGCGTGGACCGTGTGCGCTGGCTGGGTAGAGATTGCCCCTGAGGGTCAGGCCTGCGACCTGTGCTTGCGCTGTCTCAGAAGTTAGTTCCTCCGCTCCCAGTCCAAAGCTCAGTGCCAAGGTTCCCCAGCTGGGACGCCACACTCCCAGCTCCAAAACCAGTCGCTGCCTCCCAGTGACTTCTCCTCCTGTCAGCCGCGTCTCTGTGCTGCCTGTGTGCACTGGCTGGGCTTCCCCCGAGGTCACTTCTGGGGGGTAGGGCTGCGTCCCATGTTTGCGCTCTCTCAGGATGCCGTGCTCAGCTCCCCTGCGCCCAGCCCAAAGCCCGGCGCCAAGGTTTCCTGACTGGGATGCTGGCTCCAGGCTCCGAAAACAGTCGCTGCTTCCCCGTGGTTGTTCATTCTCAGTCTCTGTCACTCAGGTCAACTCTTTAGATCGGTGTTTGATGGTCAGGGTTCATAGATTGTCATGTATGTGATCGATTCACTTGTTTTTCTGAGTCGTTGTTGCAAGAGGGATCTGAGGTAGCTTCTACCTACTCAGTCATCTTGGCCCCCATCTCCTTCCATATTCTTTTGATGCTCCCTACATCGTTCAGTTTTTTTGTCCATAGAACCCTTCAGTATTGCAATTCGAAGACTGAATTTTCAGTTCTTTCAGTTTGAGAAATGCCAAATGTGTTCTACTCTGGTTTTCTCACTCCAGGTCTTGCCCAGGATGACTATGACCTCTGGAGGTCCCTTTCCTCCAACTTGCCGTTCTTTTCATTTATCTCAGCTAGAAACTCTTTTTCTTAACTATCTTTCTCTTTGAATTCCACCCACCAGTCAGTGTAAAGAAGGGTTAAAGACAGTTTAGTATTTCAAGTAACATCTCACCACTGTCCTAGAGAACAACTCCTTCTGCCTTCCCCGATTTAGCTGCTTCCCCATATGGCTCCAAAGCTCTCTAGGTTTTATTTTTTCTTTCTGAGAATAAGATTTAAAAAAAAAAGAAAAAATCCTCATAATCTCTTCCCCTTTTTTGGTCTGTGTTTCAGGACTGTGGCCATTCCTTCGTTTTTTACCATCATCATTGTTCTTCATCGTTGCATGGTATTCCATTGCATGCATGCACCATAACTTGTTTATTCATTCATCTGTTGATGGGCACTTAGGTTGTTTCCACATTTTTGCTATTGTGAATAACATTGCAATGAACACAGGTATGCATATGTCTATTCATGTGATGTCTTTTAATCCTCTGGCGTATATGCTTAGGAGTGGAATTGGTGGATCATGTGGTATTTCTATTTTTAGTTTTTGAAGGATGCACCATATTATTTTCTACAGTGGTTGTACCATTTTACATGCCCACCTGCAGTGCATAAAAGTTCCAATCTCCATGCAACCTATCCAACATTTATTATTTTATTTTATTGTTATTGTGCTTTAGGTAAAAGTTTACAGCTCAAGTAAATTTCTAATTCAAATATTAATACACATATTGTTTTGTGACGTTGGTTGCAATCCCTATAATATGACAGCACGCTGTCCCTTTCCACTCTGGGTTCTCTGTTGCTGACCCTTCCTACCTTCTCAGCTTGCTTTTGGACAGAAGTTGCCCATTTGGTCTCGTATGTTTGATTGAACTGAGAAGCATGTTCATCACATGTGTTAATTTTTGTTTTATAGGCCTGTCTAATCTTTGCCTGAAAAGGGGGCTTTTGGAATGTTTTCAGTTCTGGGTTAACAGAGTGTCCTGAGGCCAATGTTCCAGGGGCTTCTCCAGCCTCTGTCAGACCAGTAAGTCTGGTCTTTTTTTGTGGATTTGTATTCTGTACTACACTTTTCTCCCACTCCATCTGGGACTCTCTATTGTGTTCCCTATCAGGACAGTCAGTGGTGGTAGCCAGGCACCATTTGCTTCTTCAGGTCTTAGGATGGTGATGTCCCTGGTTCATTTGGGCTAGTATTTTCCTTATGTCTTTGGTTTTCTTCATTTTCCTTTGCTCCGAGTGAGATGGGACCAACAGATGCATCTTAGATGGCCACTTGCAAGCTTTTAAGATCCCAGGGGCTACACACCAAAGTGGGACGAAAATAGAACATTTTCTGTACGAACTATGTTATGCCAGTTGACTAAATGTCCCCTGAGACTATGGTCCCCAGCCCCCAGCCCCAGCTTCTCAGTCCCTAAAAGTGTTTGGATCTATCTAGGAAAACTCTATGCTTTTGCTCTAGTCCAGTTGTGCTGACTTCACCTATATTGTGTGTTGTACTTCCCTTCACCAAAGTTGACAGTTGTCTACTATCTAGTTAGTGGTTCCCCCTTCTCGTCCCTCCCCATATTGGGAAAATTTTAAGGAACAACTTGGCAATGTGACTCTATATTTCCAACTACTAATTCTATAAAATCTAAATACAGATCAAGCTTTCCCAATAAAACTGTAGTGTTCTTATTGAGGTGTGTTATGAGTGTAAAATGCACCAGATTTAAAAACTTCTTATCAAAGATATAAAATATCTTATCGATAATCTATATTGATTTAATACTGAAATACTATTTTACATGTATTGGGTTAAATAGAATATGTTATTCAAGTTAAGTTCATTGATTTCTTTTTAGTTTTGTTAAGGTGGCCACTAAAAGTTTTTAATAACACATGTGGCTCACATTATATTTCTATTGAGCAGCACGGCTCTAGATCAACTTTGGGAATATGGAGAAATAAATGCTTTCCAAACCATCACATTCAGGTTGCTATTGAGGGAACTAACCTCAATAAATGACTTACCATGCTCCAGAAATTATTCTAGGCTCCCTATATTCACTTATTTATATTTACGGCAACTCTATGACGGAGACATAACTGTGGCTTACAAAGGTTAAACACCTGGCCTCAAATCACACAGCTAAGAAGTGGCACATCTAGGTTTGAAAAGGTTCTGGCTTAAAAATGATAATACTGTTTTCATGCTGTCATAGAAGATTTTTGTATCTTTTCTCATTTAATCATAAAATTAATCTCATTGCATTTCAATTGTACCTACCTCATAGAGAGGCTGTGAGTATGATCTGAGGGAATGGGTGTGAAGTGCTGAGCAGTGTCTAGTACATGTTAACTTTTACTATTTTTTAGATGAGAAAATTACAATGCTACCTTATCTGATTCCACAGGCAAACGATTTCCACTTTATCATACTGCTTTTTATCTCAGAATATTTATGATACAAATTACCATAAATTTGCATCCATTTTTTCCTGGTCAATGTCACTTTGTTTTTCCAGGTCAATGTCACTTTATTTCTCTCTCTCCTTTTTTTTTTTTTTTTTTTAACTTAAAGTTATATCTACCACTCTGCGTTTTCTTGATCTTTTAGTTAATTCACACATGGCATTATTCCCCCAATTATTAATTTCAATTTAATCTTCAACCAAAATCCAATTTTGTTTCCTCTTATGTAGCAGATGGGAGAATTTAACTTTAACCTTATAGCCCTATTTTCTTATCATCAGAAATTAATTTGAACTAATTTTTAGCTAAGTTTAGCACATGTACCCCTCCCCCCAAACAAAACAAAACCCTTTCTGTTGAGTCAATTCCGGCTTATAGAAACCCTTAGAACAGAGAGAAACTGCCCCATAGGGTTTCCAAGGAATGGCTGGTGGTTTCGAACTGCTGACCTTTTGATTAGCAGCCAAACACTTAACCACTGTGCCACCAGGACTCCTTAGCACATGTAGGCAGTACAAAAAACAAACAAACCTCTCAGTGAGTCTTCCAATTCTGACTTTCAAATTATGTTATTCTCTGACCCAGATAAACATGTACAAAACAGGAGCTTTGTATAGGGACTTAACCTTTAGTATAGAGACTCAGACTCAAAACCATGGGACACCTGAAACAAGTCAACCAAAACATACCCTGCTGTTAATAACAGTATGTTTACAAGGTCCTAGTAAAATTGTTGAGAAGAAATGTCATAGACATAATCAATTCTTATTATTCACAGACTTTGTATTTGCAAATTCACCTGTTGTTGTTAGTTGATGCTGAGTTGATTCCAAGTCACAGTTACCCCATATGTCACAGGGTAGAATGGCTCCGTAGAGTTTTCTTTGCTGTAATCTTAAGGAAGCAGATCACCAGGCTTTTACTTCCATGGTACTGCTGAGTGGGGTCAAAGCACCACCCTTTAGGTTAGCAGTCAAATGTCAACTGTACTTGTTAAAATTTATTTTTAACCCCAAATCAATACTCAGAGCACTTTCACAGTTATTCACAGATAATCTCACAGTGATGAAAAGTTGAAGTCGAGCAAGGTGACGTTCTGCCTTCTTGCTTCAGTTCTTTTACTGTAAACAAATGTTTTTTTGGTGTGTGTGTGTGATCTATTTTGTGCCATGTTTTTTGCATTTTTGAGTTTTTTGTTTGTGATTTTGCTGTTTAAAGTGGCCCCTATGTGAAGTGCTGAAGTGCTGTGTAGGGTTCCTAAGCACAAGAAGGCTATAATCTGTTACAGAGAAAATATGTGTGACAGGTAAGCTTCATTCAGGCATGAGTTATAGTGCTGTTGGCATGAGTTCAATGTTAATGAATCACAATATTTATTAGATAATATGTCTTTAAACTGAAATACACATAAAACAAGGTTATGTATTGATCAATTGGTGAGAATGCTGGGACAAGAAGCTTGCAGGAACCTAACTCTATTTCCCCAAAAGCAATATTTCAGTACTTTCCACTTCACTGTTTGTGGTGACTTTATGGAACATAACTACTGCACATGTGAGAATTGACTGTATTTGGTTTGGGCTCCTCTCCTTCCATCCTTTATGGCCCTTTGTAAATTGGGAATCAATTTCACTAATATCAACAAGAAAACCTTAGTGGGCTATGGATATCTGAAAAAAAAAAAAAATGAACATGTTGCCGTTGAGTCGATTCCACCTCGTGGCAACTGTATGTGCCTCAGAGAAGAACTGCACTCCATAGGGCTTTCAAGTAGGTGATGGAAAAATGGTAACTAATTCTGCATTTTATTTTTTTATAGTTTTACAATTTACAAGGTGCATTCACATACATTATCTTATCCGAGCCTCACAACCACACTGTGAGAGAATGTTTGAAGACACATATCTGCGGTTGTGGTCATTTCATTTTTTTTTTTTTTCTTTGCTGCATCCTCCCACTAGAAAGTAAACTCCAAAAAGTGCAGGAAATTTTCTCTGTTCTGTTTAGTGCTGTGCCCCAGCACCTATCCCAGTGCCTGGTCATCCAACAGGTGCTCAATAAATAGTTGACTGCATAAGTTTCCTAGACAATCTAGAAAATTGAGAAGAAGCATAAGCAAACAGCCCACAAAGCAATGACAAGCCATGGACAAAGCAAAGGTGAGAATGCTGGGCTCACCTCACCTGCCTGCTCCTGAGCTGCTTTCCTCGTGACGAACAATGAACATAGTTCTTTACGCTTGAGATGCATCCACTTCTCTCCTAATTTCTTTTACTTTTATTGTGCTTTAGGTGAAAGTTTACAGTTCAAGTTAATTTCTCATGCAAAAGTTTATACACATTTTGTTATGTGACAATAGTTGCAATCACTATAATGTGACAGCACACTCCCCATTTCCACCCTGGGTTTCCCCTGTCCATCCAACCAGCTCCTGTCCCTCTCTTATCCTGCCTCCAAACAGGAGCTGCCCATTTAGTCTCCTGTATCTGCTTGAACTAAGAAGCACACTCTTCACAAGAATTATTTTATATTTTATGTCCAGTCTAATCTTTGTCTGCAGAGTGGGGTTCAGGAATGGTTTTAGTTCTGGGTTAACAGAGCATTTGAGGGCCATGACTTTGAGGGTTCCTCCAGTCTCAGTCAGATCGTTAAGTCTGGTCTTTTTACATGAATTTGAGTTCTGCACCAAACTTTTCTCCTGCTGCATCAGGGACTCTTGCTGTGTTCCCTGTCAGGGTGGTCATTTTTGGTAGCCAGGCATCAATTAGTCTTCTGGTCTCAGGCCAATGGAGTCTCTAGTTTATGTGGCCATTTTGTCTCTTGGGCTAATATTTTCCTTGTGTCGTTGGTGTCCTTCATTCTCCTTTGCTCCAGGTGGTTTGGGATCAAGTGATGCGTCTTAGATGGCTGCTCACAAGCTTTTAAGACCCCAGATGCCACTGACCAAAGTGGGATGCAAAGCATTCTCTTAATAAGCCTTGTTATGCCAGTTGACTGAGATGTCCCCTGAAACCATGGTCCCCAGAACCCAGCCCCTGCTATTCTGTCACTCGAACTGTTTGGTTATGTTCAGGAAACTTCTTAGCTTTTAGTTTAGTCCAGTGTTGCTGACTTCCCCTGTATTGTATGTTGTCCTTCCCTTCACCTAAGATAATTCTTGTCTACTATCTAGTTAGTGAATTCACCTCTCCCTCCCTCCCCACCCTCATAACCATCAAAGAATGTTTTCTTTTGTTCCACCCTTTTCTTGAGTTCTTATAATAGTGGCTTGTTTGTTGTTGTTGTTGTTATGTGCCGTCCAGTCGGTTCCTACTCATAGCGACCCTACACACTACAGAACGAAACGCTGCCCAGTCCTGCGCCATCCTTACAATCTTTGTTATGCTTGAGCTCATTGTTGCAGCCACTGTCAATCCATCTCGTTGAGGGTCTTCTCTTTTCCGCTGACCCTGTACTCTACCAAGCATGATGTCCTTCTCCAGGGACTGATCCCTCCTGAAAACATGTCCGAAGTATGAAAGAGGCAGTCTTGCTATCCTTGCTTCTAAGGAGCATTCTGGTTGTACTTCTTCTAAGACAGATATGTTCATTCTTTTGGCAGTTCATGGTATATTCAATATTCTTTGCCAACACCACAATTCAAAGGCGTCAATTCTTCTTCGGTCTTCCTTATTCATTGTCCAGCTTTCACATGCATATGATGCAATTGAAAATACCATGGCTTGGATCAGGCACACCTTAGTCTTCAAGGTGACATCTTTGCTCTTCAACATTTTAAAGAGGCCCTTTGCAGCAGATTTACCCATTGCGATGTATCTCTTGTTTTCTTGACTGCTGCTTCCACGGCTGTTGATTGTGGATCCAAGTAAAATGAAATCCTTGACAACTTCAGTCTTTTCTCGGTTTATCATGATGTTGCTCATTGGCCCAGTTGTGAGGATTTTTGTTTCCTTAACATTGACGTGTAATCCATACTGAAGGCTTTGGTCTTTGATCTTCATTAGTAAGTGCTTCAAGTCCTTTCCACTTTCAGCAAGCAAGGTTGTGTCATCTGCATAAAGCAGGTCGTTAATGAGTCCTCCTCCAATCCTGATGCCGTGTCCTTCTTCATATAGTCCAGCTTCTCATATTATTTGTTCAGCATACAGATTGAATAGGTATGGTGAAAGAATACAACCCTGACGCACACCTTTCCTGGCTTTAAACCAGTCAGTATCCCCTTGTTCTGTCTGAACAACTGCCTCTTGATCTATGTAAAGGTTCCTCATGAGCAGAATTAAGTGTTCTGGAATTCCCATCCTTCTCAATGTTAGCCATAATTTGTTATGATCCACACAGTTGAATGCCTTTGCATAGTCAATAAAATGCAGGTAAGCATCCTTCTGGCTTTCTCTGCTCTCAGCCAGGATCCATCTGACATCAGCAGTGATATCCCTGTTTCCACATCCTCTTCTGAAACTGGCCTGAATTTCTGGCAGTTCCCTGTCAATACACTGCTGTAGCCATTACAGTGTTTGTCCTTTTGCGACTGACTGATTTCACTAAGCATAATACCCTCCAGATTTATCCACTTTGGGAGATGTTTCGTGGATTCATCATTGTTCTTTATCATTGTGTAGTATTCCACTGTGTGTATGTACCATAATTTGTTTATCCATTCATCTGTTAATGGGCAGCTAGGTTGTTTCCATCTTTTTGCTATTCTGCACGGTGCTGCAATGAACATAGACGTGCGTATATCTGCCTGTATGATAGCTCTTATTTCTCTAGGATATATTCCAAGGAGTGGGATTGCTGGATTGTATGGTACTTCTATTTCTAGCTTTTAAGGAAGTGACAAGCCAATTTCCAAAGTGGTTGTACCATTTTACATTCCCACCAGCAGCGTATAAGTATTCCAGTGTCTCCACAACCTCTCCAGCATTTCTTATTTTGTGTTTTTTGGATTAGTGCTAGCCTTGTTGGGGTTTTTGTTGTTGTTGTTGTTGTTGGGTAAGACTGTATTTCATTGTAGTTTTGATTTGAGTTTCTCTATTTTTTTTTTTTTTAGTAGCTAATGATTGTGAGCATTTCTCCTGTATCTGTTAGCTGCCTGAGTGTCTTCTTTGGTGAAGTGTCTGTTCATATCCTTTGCCCATTTTTTAATTGGGTTATTTGTCTTTTTGTTGTTAAGGTGTTGCAGTGTCTTGTAGATATTAGAGTTTAGACTCTGACAGGATATGTCATAGCCAAAATTTTTTTCCCAGTCCATAAGTTGTCTTTTTACTCTTTTGGTGAAGTCTTTAGATGATCAGAAGTGTTTGATTTTTAGGACCTCCTATTTTTTTTTTTTTTACTTATCTAGTTTCTCTTCTGGTGTTTGTGCATTATTAGTTATGGTTTGTATACTGTTTATGCCAAGTACTAGGGCTCTTAGTGTTGTTTTTTTTTTTTTTTTCTTCCATGATCTTTATCGTTTTAGATTTTATATTTAGGTCTTTGACCCATTTTGAGTTAGTTTTTGTACATGGTGTGAGGCCTGGGTCTTATTTCACTTTTTTACAGATGGGTATCCAGTTATGCCAGCACCATTTGTTAAAGAGACTGTCTTTTCCCCATTTAATGGACTTTGGGCCTTTGTCAAATATTAGTTCCTAGTAGGTGGATGAATTTACATCTGAATTCTCAATTCTGTTCCATTGGTCTATGTATCTGTTGTTGTTCCAGTACCAGGCTGTTTTGACTACTGTGGCAGTATAATTGGTTCTAAAATCAGGTAGTGTGAGGCCTCCCACTTTGTTCTTCTTCTTCAGTAATGCTTTACTTATCCAGGGCCTCTTTTCTTTCCATATGAAGTTGGTGATTTGTTTCTCCATCTCGTTAAAAATGTCACGGGGATTTGGATCAGGATTGCATTTTATCTGTAGATCACTTTGGGAAAAATTGACATTTTCACAGTGTTGAATCTTCCTCTCGATGACAAAGGTATGGTTTTCCACTTACGTAGTTCTCTTGATTTCTTGCAGTAGTGTCTTATAGTTTTCTTTGTATGTTTCTGGTTAGATTTATTTCTAAGCATTTTTTTTTTTTTTGATATGTTGTTGAATTCTATTGGCTAGAATTTTGTGGAGGATATTTGTGTCTATGTGCATGAGGAATATTGGTCTGCAATATTCCTTTTTTGTGCTGTCACTGCCTGATTTTAGTATCAGGGCTATGTTGGCTTCATAGAATGACTTTGGGAATATTCCATGCTATTCTGTGCTCTGAAACACTTTCAGCAGTACTGGAGTTAACTCTTCTGTGAAATTTGGTGGAATTCCCCAACGAAGCCGTCAGGGCCAGGGCTTTTTTTTTGTTTGGAGTTTTTTAATTACCTCTTCAATCTCTTTTTTTGTTATAGGTTTAGTTATTTTTCTTCCTTATTTTGCGTTAACTTAGACAGGTAGTATGTTTCTAGAAATTTGTCCATTTCTTCTAGGTTTTCAAATTTGCTGGAGTACAGTTTTTCATATTCTGTTACGATTCTTTTAATTTCAGTTGGGTCTGCTAGGATATTGTCCATTTCATTTCTTATGCAGGTTATTTGCTTCCTCCTCTGTTTTTCTTTTGTCAGTTTGGCCAATGTTTATCGATTTTCTTGATCTTTTCAAAAAAACAGCTTTTGGTTTTGTTAACTCAGTTGTTTTTCCATTTTGTATTTCATTTAGTTCTGCTGTAATTTTTGTTATTCCCTTTCTTCTCGTGCCCACAGGCTTCTTTTTCTGATCTGTTTCTATTTGTTTGAGTTGTAGGGTTAATGTTTTGATTTTGGCCCTTTCTTCTTTTTGAATGTGTGCATTTATTGCTATAAATTGACCTCTGAAACTGCTTTTGCCGTGTCCCAAAGGTTCTTGTAGGGTGTGTTTTCATTCTTATTTGATTCTGTGAATTTTTTTATTCTGCCCTTGATTTCTTCTATAACCCAGTAGTTTTTGAGCTATGGGTTGGTCAGTTTCCATGTATTTGATTTTCTTTTTCCTTGATTTTTCTGTTATTAATTTCTACTTTTATGGCTTTATGGTCAGAAAAGATACTTTGCAATATTTTGATGTTTTATGTTCTGTTAAGCCTTGCTTTGTGGGCTAACATGTGGACAATTCTGGAGAATGTTCGATGTTCATTGGAAAAGAAACTATAATTGGCTGCTCTTGGGTGGAGTGTTCTGTATATGTCTACGAGATCAAGTTGGTTGATTCTGGCATTTACATCTTCAGTGCCTTTATTCAGCTTCTTTCTAGATGTTCTGTCCTTCACCAAAAGTGGTATTTTAAAGTCTCCTATTATGATTTTGGAGTCATCTATTTCTCTTTTCAATGCTGTTAGAATTTGTTTTATGTATTTCAGAGCTCTGTCATTGGGTGTGAAATATTTATTATGGTTATGTCCTCCTGGCGCATTGACCCTTTAGCCATTATACAGTATCCTTCCTTATTCTTAGTGGTGAATTTTGCTTTAAAGTCTATTTTGTCAGGGATTAATATTGCCACTCCTGCTCTTTTTTGATCATTGCTTGTTTGCTATATTTTTTTTCCATCCTTTAAGTTTCAGTTTGTGTCTTTGAGCCTAAGGTGTGTACTATGCTAATGAGGGTCTATGCTATTGAAATGGGCTCACACAGCTCTAGGCAAGTGTAAAAGGCATTTTAAGTCCGTGGGCCCCTAATGCCTGTGCCTAGGCAAAAGGGCTGTGTCTGCCCTGAGTTCCCATCTTAGGGGAGCTGGCAGATTATTTTTTCCTATTTGTTGTTTGTTTACTTGTTCCCTCTCCAAAGCTGGGAGATTGGCCCTGAGCGTGTGACAAGTTCCACTTCTAGCCCAGGGCACATGGCAATCACTGAAGCCAGACAGGGACTGGAGCTAAGCGTGATGGACGTGGGTTAAGGGGAGAGAGGCACTTCCAGAGGGGGAAGGGTTGTTTTGATCCCATGCAGTGGGTAAGAGGCTTACACTTAGCTTTCTTAGATACAGCACTGCTTCCCCCGGCTCCAGAGGCTTGGGCAGGCTTTCTGCTGCTCAGTTTCCCCCAGTGTGGAAAACACATCCCAAGCGCTACTGCTTGCCTCAGCCCGCACGCCCCAGCCAATCCAGTCTGCAGGGTGCTGGCCAGGTCAGGTTTGGTAAATCCTCGCTGCTTCTGAACTGTACCTCCCTCCCCTGCTGTTCATCCTGACTCCTCTACTTTGATGCTCAGGGCTCCTAGTTTGTCATATATAATAGATTCACTTGTTTTTTAGGGCACTTGTTATAAGAGGGACCACAGGAAGCATCTGACTATTCCACCATCTTGGTCCTGCCTCCCTCCCCTAATTTCTGAGACTGACTCTTTGAATGGATGAAAATGAGGTTCCAGAGAATATCAAACCTAAGCAAAGACCACAGTTAGTAAGTCAGCCTGCACCAGTTAGAGTCAACAGGTAAAGAAGCTAATTATGAAACCGCATGGCTGGACTTTCAGGGCTTGGGTTCAAGGTCTCCTTCATCATGCAGTGGAAATATCACACAATTGGAAAAACACATTACAGTGAGTATGCCTCCAACTCCACACTGAATTATGCCACAGCTGAACATTTGCACACAGCTTAAAAAGAAAAAAGAAAAAAAAGGAGGGGTAGGGTAGGTATAGAATAGCTGTCTAGATGGTGGTCACACATGGTGTTGAATACAGCACTTTTAGGGTGCACGCAGGCACTGCCTTGCTGTGAGAGTTGGGAAGGACTCGTACAAAAGGAAGGTTAAACCCCAGGAAGCAAGGAAAGGCATGAACATCTAATTTCTTTTGATTTGGTATGATGCTAAATAAAACCCAGCAAGAGCCAGAGTGTTCAGGACACACAGACAGCAGGTGAGGGCAAGGCAGGGTCCAATGTTCATAAGCAAGTGCCTTTCAGAAAGTCAAACTTTGTTTCTTAACACTTTAGAGTCAAGCCACTGAAATGTTTAGTTCTTATTTATTTTTCCACTCATCTATCCATTCATTTGTTTGCTTAACAAGTACAGACTATATGCCATGCACCAGGCAAGGTATGGAGGTAATAAGTGACTAAGACATGCTTCCTATCCTCAAGGAACTTCATTCTATTACACTGGGGAGACAGGCACGAATACATATATATACGTAATTCTGAAAGCTTAATTTTCTAGGGATGCTGTAGTAAGTTACCACAAACTTACCATCTTAAAACAACAGAAATTTATTCTCTCACAGTTACGGAGGCCAGAAGTCCAAAATGAAGGTGTTAGCAGGGCCATATTCCTGTAAGACTCTAGGGCAGAATCCTTCATTGCCTCTTCCAGCCTCTCAGGGCTCCAGGTTTTCCTTGCTCTTGGCTGCATCACTTCAATCTCAGCTTACATCATCACATGGCATTCTACTCTTTTCCACCTGTCTCTCCACTGCCTTTCTCTTATAAGAACACTTGTCACTGATCCACTCGGATTACCCAGGATGATCTCTTCTTATGAGCCTTAACTAAATTACATTCGCAAAGACCTTTTTTCCAAGTAAGGGAACATTCACAGGTTCTGAAATGTGGGTATATCTTCCAAGGGGGCATTGTTCAACCCACTACAGGGAGTATAAAAGAATAAAAGCAGTTACTGTCAAGTTTACTCTGACTCTTGATGACCTCATGTGTGTCAGAGTAGAACTGTCCTCCACAGGGTTTTCAATGAATGATTTTTTGAATATAGATTACCAGGCCTTTCTTCTCAGGTCTTCTGGGTGGACTCAAACCTCCAAATTTTTGGTTTGTAGCTGAGCATATTAACTGTTTACAATAATATGGGTATTATCAGGAAATAATTCCTGATGAAGGTAGCACTTGAGTTGCACTTGAAACAATGTGCAGAAAATGTAGGAGATATATTGGCAGGGTTGGCGTAGTGGGTTGTCATCCAAAGCAGAGGGGATAGCATGAGCTAAAGCATAAAGACATAGTGGGTGAGCATAAAGCAACAGCAAGCTTCTCAGAGTGTCTGAAAGGAAATGTGAGTGAAGAAGAGCAGTGAAAGACTTGACTGGAGACTGCACAGCAGCCAGACCATGAACAACTCGTATGCCATGCTATAGAGCTTACAATCTATCCTGTTGGTCAACAGTTCTTAACTGGCATGCCATGACATATTGGTGGCTCTCCAATCTATCTTGCTTGTTGTTGTTAGGTGCCATCAAGTCTATTCCTACTCATGGCAACCATATGTACAACAGAACAAAACACTGCCCAGTCCTCCGCCATCCTCACATCTTTATTATACTTGAACCCACTGTTACAGTCACTGTGACAATTCATCTTGTTGAGGGTCTTCCTTTTTTTTTTTTTTTGCTGACCCTCTACTTTACCAAGCACGAGGTCCTTCTCCTGGGACTGATCCCTCCTGACAATATGTGTAAGGTATGTGAGATGTAGTCTCGCCATCCTCGCTTCTAAGGGGCATTCTGGCTGTATTTCTTCCAAGACAGATTTGTTTGATCATTTGGCAGTTCATGGTATATTCAATATTCTTTGCCAACACCACAATTCACAATCGTCTTCTTCTTTGGTCTTCCTTATTCATTGCCCAGCTTTCACATGCATATGAGGTGATTGAAAACACCATGGCTTGGGCTACGCACCTTAATCTTCAAGGTGATGTCTTTGCTTTTCAACACTTTAAAGAGGTCCTTTGCGGTAGATTTGCCCAATGCAATGCATCCTTTGATTTCTTGAATGCTGCCTCCATGGGTGTTGATTGTGGATCCAAGTAAAATGAAATCCTTGACAACTTCAATCTTTTCTCCGTTTATCATGATGTTGCTCATTGGTCCAGTTGTGAGGGTTTCTGTTTTCTTTATGTGGAGGTGTAATCCACACTGAAGGCTGTGATCTTTGATCTTCATTAGTAAGTGTTTCAAGTCCTCTTCACTTTCAGCAAGCAAGGTTGTGTCATCTGCATAACACAGGTTGTTGAGTCTTCCTCCAATCTTGATGCCCCATTCCTCTTCATATAGTCCAGATTCTCAGATTATTTGCTCAGCATACAGATTGAATAGGTATGGTGAAAGGATACAATCCTGAGGCACATCTTTCCGGACTCTAAACCAATCAGTATCCTCTTGTTCTGTCCGAACAACTGCCTCTTGATCTATGTAAAGGTTCCTCATGAGCACAATTAAGTGCTCTGGAATTCCCATTCCTCACAATGTTATCCATAACTTGTTATGACCCACACAGTCGAATGCCTTTGCATAGTCAATAGAACACAGGTAAACATCCTGCTGGTATTCTCTGCTTTCAGCCAGGTGTTTCTCAAGCTGAAAGAACTGAAGAAAAAATTCAAGCCCTGAGTTGCAATAGCAAAGGATTCTATGGGGAAAATATTAAACAACACAGGAAGCATCAAAAGAAGATGGAAGGAATACACAGAGTCATTATACCAAAAAGAATTAGTCGATGTTTAACCATTTCTTGAGGTAGCGTATGATCAGAAACCCATGGTACTGAAGGAAGAAGTCCAAGCTGCTCTGAAGGCATTGGCAAAAAACAAGGCTTCAGGAATTGATGGAATATCAATTGAGATGTTTCAATGAACAGATGCAGCGCTGGAGGTGCTCACTCATCTATGCCAAGAAATATGGAAGACAGCTTCCTGGCCAACTGACTGGAAGAGATCCATATTTATGCCTATTCCCAAGAAAGGTGATCCAACTGAATGTGGAAATTAGAGAACAATATCATTAATATCAAACACAAGCAAAATTTTGCTGCAGATCCCCATTCAAAAGCAGCTGCAGCAGTATATTGACAGGGAACTGCCAGAAATTCAGGCTAGTTTCAGAAGAGGAAGTGGAACCAGGGATATCATTGCTGATGTCAGATGGATCCTGGTTGAAAGCAGAGAAAGCAGTGTTGTTTACCTATACATGCATTTAAATGTAACCTTTTCAATTGTGATGGTAGGTAAATTCCAGGTTAAATTGTGTTAACTAATTGCCCTACACATTGATGAAAATGGAAGAAAAACTTTTTTTGTTAAAGATTTAACTTTCCATTTTTTTCCAGCTCCCCTCATAGGATCTGAGTGTTGTAACATGTTGACAATTTTGTGGGTGATGTGTAAGGCTGAGCTGAACTAAGTTTTCTCATCTTCAGTTGTTGAGTCTAAAGAAGTGCTGACAAGCAGGGGCAAAAGGGAAACAAAGGTTGGCACTTTTTTAGCAAGCTATTTGACATGTGGGACAGTTATTATTTTAGAAAGCAAAATGGCTTCCTGTGACAGACCCAATTCTCTCCCCACCACCACATATACACTTAAGATTATTACCTTGCCTGGGGTACTGAAACCATCTAATAAGAGAGAACTGAGTCCTAGAACTGCTTGAGTCTTCATATTGTAGTTTTAAAGTACAAAAGGGAAAAGGTCTTTCTAACATTAGAATCTGATCCTGCTTCCTCAAGGAAGCAGGACCTAAGTGACATGTCATAGCACTGTATTTTCCTGTCAGAGGCCTGATGCCACTACACTGTAATACTCTATTCGTTTTCACCAGCAGACTGTGTGTTCTATGAAGGCAGAAATTGTTTCTGTCTTTGTGCCTAGACATCCCCAAAACTTTTACAGAGCTTGGTGCATAATATATGCCCAATAAATATTATTGGAATTAAGTCAATTCCACTATCACACCTTTCAGGGAACATATGAGGGTCAACATAACTGGGGGCTTGGAGAGAGGAAGCCCTGACAGTCTACTGCTGAAAATAATTAATCAGTGAAAACCTTATGAATAGCAGCAGAACATTGTCTGATACAGTGTTGGAAGATAAGCCACCCAGGTTGGAAGGCACACAAAGGTGACGGAGGAAGAGCTACCTCCTCAAAGTAGAATCCACCTTAATGACATGGATGGAGTCAAGCTTTCGGGACCTTCATTTGCTGATGTGGCATGACTCAAAATGAGAAGAAACAACTGCAAACATCCGTTAATAATGGGAGCCTGGGATTATGAAGTATGAATCTAAAAAAATTGAAATCATCAGAAATGAAATGGAATTCTCGAAGATAGATATCCTAGCCATTAGTGAGATGAAATCAACTGGTACTGGTCATTTTGAATCAGACAATCATATGACCTAGTAGGCTGGGAATGACAACTTGAAGAGGTGTAGTGTTGCATTCATCGTCAAAGAGAACATTTCAAGATCTATCCTGAAGTACAACCCTGTCAGTGATAGGATAATATCCATAAGCCTACAAGGAAGACCAGTTAATATGACTATTATTCAAATTTACCCACCAACCACTAAGGCCAAAGAGGAAGAAATTGAAGATTTTTACCATTTCTGCAGTCTGAAATTGATCAAATGTGCAACCAGGATTCATTGATAATTACTGGTGATTGGAATGGGAAAGTTGGAAACAAAGAAGAAGGATCGGTAGTTGGAGGACATGGCCTTGGTGATAGAAACAATGCCGGAGATCACATGATAGAATTTGCAGGACCGATGACTTCATTGCAAATACCTTTTTTTACCAACATAAAGGGCAACTATACACATGGATCTCACTAGTTGAATACACAGGTGTCAAATCGACTACATCTGTGGAAAGAGAAGATGGAAAAGCTCAATATCATCAGTCAGAACAAGGCCAGGGGCCTACTGCAAATCAGACCATCAATTGCTCGTATACAAGTTCAAGTTGAAACTGAAGAAAATTAGAACAAGTCCACGAGAGCCAAAGTATGCCCTTGAGTATATCCCACCTGAATTTAGAGACCATCTCTAGAATAGATTTGATGCTTTGAACACTAATGACCAAAGACCAGGTGAGCTCTGGAAAGACATCAAGGACCTCACACATGAAGAAAGCAAGAGGTCATTAAAAAGACAGAAAAGAAAGAAAAGCCAAAATGGATGTCAGAAGAAACTCTGAAAATTGCTTTTGAGCGTCAAGCAGCTAAACCAAAAGGAAGAAATGATGAAGTAAAAAAACTGAACAGAAGATTTCAAAAGGCGGCTCGAGAAGACAAAGTATTATAAAGACATGTCCAAAAAGCTGGAGATAGAAAACTGAAAACGAAGAACAAGCTCGGCATTTCTCGAGCTGAAAGAACTGAAGAAAAAATTCAAACCTCAAGTTGCAATAGTGAAGGGTTCTATGGGAGAAATGTTAAACAACGCTGGAAGCATCAAAAGAAGATAGAAGAAATACAAAGTGTCATTATTCCAAAAAGAATTGGCAAATATTCGACCATTTCAAGAGGTAGCATATATCAGGAACCCATGGTACTGAAGGGAAGAAGTCCAAGCTGCTCTGAAGGTATTGGTGAAAAACAAGGTTCCAGGAATTGACGGAATATCAATTGAGATGTTTCTACAAATGGATGCAGCACTGGGAGTGTTCACTCATCTATGCCAAAAAATTTGGAAGACAGCTACCTGGCCAACCAACTGGAAGGGATACTGTCTTAGTCATCTAGTGCTGCTGTAACAGAAATACCACAAATGAATGGCTTTAACGAAGAGAAATGTATTGTCTCACAGTCTAGTCAGTTAAAGTTCAAATTCAGGGTGTCAGCTCCAGGGGACAGCTTTTTCTCTGTTGGCTCTGGAGGAAGACTCCTTGTCATCAATCTTCCCCCGGTCGAGGAACTTCTCAGGCACGGGGACCCCAGGTCCAAAGGACGTGCTCTGCTCCTGGTGCTGCTATCTTGGTGGTATAAGGTCTCCCTGTGTCTCTGCTCACTTCTATCTTTTATATCTCAAAATATTCTCTCAAGACAAAATCCAACCTTGTAAGTTGAGTCCTTTCTCACTAACACAACTGCTGCCCATCCTCCCTCATTAACATCATAGAGGCAGAATTTACAACATATGGGAAAATCACATAGCACTGGGAATCATGGCCCAGCCCAAATGATACATTTTTGAGGGGACATAATTCAGTCCATGACTGATCCATATTTATGACTGTTCCCAAGAAAGTGGATCCAACTGAATGAGGAAATTATCGAACAACGTCATTAATATCACAGGCAAGTAAAATTTTGCTGAAGAGCATTCAAAAGTGGCTGCAGCAGTACATCGACAGGGAACTGCCAGAAATTCAGACCAGATTTAGAAGTGGACGTGGAACCAGGGATATCATTGTTTATGTCAGATAGATCCTGGCTGAAACAGAGGATACCAGAAGGATATTTACCTGTGTTTTATCGACTGTGCGGATCATACAAATTATGGATGACATTGTGAAGAATGGGAATTCCAGAAAACTTAATTGTGCTCATGAGGAAACTGCAGATAGATCAAGAAGCAGTTGTTCAAGTCAAGAAAGGTATGCCTCAGGGTTGCATCCTTTCACTATACCTATTCAAGTTGTATGCTGAGCAAATAATCCAAGAAGGTGGACTATATGAAGAAGAACAGGGCATCAAGATTGGAGGAAGACTCATTAACAACCTGCATTATGCAGATGACACAACCTTCCTTGCTGAAAGTGAAGAGGGCTTGAAGCACTTACTGATGAAGGTCAAAGACCACAGCCTTCAGTATAGACTACCTCAACATAAAGAAAACAGAAGTCCTCAAAACTGGACAATAAGCAACACCATGATAAATGGAGAAAAAATTGAAGTTGTCGAGGATTTCATTTTACTTGGATCCACAGTCAACACCCATGGAAGCAGCAGTCAAAAAATCAAAAGACACATTGCATTGGGAAAATCTGCTGCAAAAGATTTCCTTTAAGTGTTGAAATGCAAAGACGTCACCTTGAAGACTAAGGTGAACCTGACCCAAGCCATGGTATCTTCAATTGAGTCACATGCATGGGAAAGCCAGACAATAAATAAGGAAGACAGAAGATGAATTGAAGCCTTTGAATTGTGGTGTTTGCGAAGAATATTGAATATACTAAAGACTGCCAAAAGAACAGACAAATCTGTCTTGAAAGAAGTACAACCAGGATGCTCCTTAGAAACAAGGACGGTGAGACTGTGTCTTGCACACTTTGGACATGTTGCTAGGAGGGATCAGTACCTGGAGAAGGACATCATGCTTGGTAAAGTAGAGGGTCAGGGAAAAGAAGAAAACCCCCAACGAGATGGACTGTCACAGTGACTGCAACAATGGGCTGAAGCATAACAATGATTGTGAGCACGATGCAGCACGGGCGGTATTTCATTCTGTGGTACGTACGTAGGGTCACTATAAGTCGGGACGGACTCAAGGGCATCTAACAATAACAACAAAGAGAGAGTCGAGATTAAGGAAAGAGTGGATTAACAGAAAGATAAAATTGTTGAATAAAAACATAATGAAATGTGAATTTCAGCCCAGTGAAATCTTGGTCTTCACAATCAGGTGACTTCTGTTTATAAACTATTTTTAAAACATGCATGTATTTCTTTAGCACTCAAACCACATAAAGGAGTCTAAACAATTTAAGTAGTCGTCGTTGAAGATGAGACTGATTTGAGTCAGTGTCGTTCCTGGCTTCACATGAAACAGTAAAAAGTAAAAGTTGGTTGTCATAGAAATTAGGAAATGATTCAGATTCTTATAGAAGCTTGATTAGAATTTGGAATCAAACTGCAATTCAATATATTTTTAGTTGGTGTTGTAGCCAAGCTCAAAAAGAAATCATCTATCAGTTAATTAAGTGTGCAGAAGAGTTTTTAATTAGATTTCATCAAAACAATTGTTGTGATGAAATGATGGTAACCTATTTATCACATTTGCTCCAAATGTCTATTCTCATACCGCATTCTATTCCATCTTCTTCTAACCCTTCATACAAAACCAAAACAACTTTATAAGTAGATTGGAGTACTTCATGCAGGGCGCTAGAGTTTCTTCTGAGAAGGTAGTGATTTGGGATAGAGAGTGGGCTGGAGAGTAGGGGCCAGAAAAGATACAGTTTAAGGTTCTGAGTTGTACATTCAGTGAACGCACGTGATTTGGAATAAATAGTCCTTTAAATGTGTATGTCCCTACTCCAACTATCAGGGTTTGGATCCTGAAATTCTATGTGGTGACTACGTGAAAGCTGAGTAACTCAGCATTTACATTTCTATAAATATATAAATTATGAGTATACATATTCATAAATCTATAAATATAAGGCTAAGGGAGAAATGTCAGGAGTAACCTTAAGGAAATCTCATGTTTTTACTCCCAAAAAAATGAAAACATAAAGGGAATACACTTTGTAAGGAGAATATCCTGATCCCTTATATATTTTTTCTTATATATATTATATATATAAATATATATATATATTATATATATATAATATATATTAAATGAGTAATTACACATAATCTGATTTTAGTTTATATTTACAACTTCCTCTTCACTAGATACTTTCAATATAATAATGGCTAATATCTAGTAAGGCTTTACTATGCACACGATGGAGTCCCTGGGTGGTGTAAATTAAGTATGTAGAGGAGTTTTTCTACACATTAAATGGTTAAAGTGCTTGGCTGCTAACCCAAAGGGTGGTGGTTCTAGTCCACCCAGAGGCATCTTAGAAAAAAGGCCTGGCAATTTACTTCCAAACAATCAACCGTTGAAAACCCTACGGAGCATAGTTCTACTTTGACACACGTGGAATCACCGTGAGCAGGACTCAATGGTATTTGTTTTTCGTTGTTGTTTAACGCACACAGTGCCATGTTAAGTGTCTATGTACATTGTGGCATTTAATCCTCCCAACAAGTCTAAGAGAAAAGATGTTATTATGATCTCTATTTTGCTCATAAAGACATTCAGCATAGAGAGAATAACTTTCCAAGTAAATGGCAAACTCCATCATCCTTTCCCTAGAGTTTAAGAAAATTTGTTTGTTTGATTTGATTGCAGATAATATGCCTAATAAGGAGTTGTTTTGTGTCTTTTCAATGACAACTGACTTTGTGATTTTAGGACTTTTAGAATTATCCACATCAGACTATGGCTCCTACTTCTGTCATTTTGCCCCATTTTTATCCTTGGTGGCCTGGGTAATTGTTTTAAAAGTCAGATTTACCTGCTCACGACATCCTGGTGGAAAGACCTTTAGTTCCTTCTCTATCATCCATTTGCCTCCTTTTGCCATCCTTGCTAGAAAAATGACCCCAAAGGAAAGATTCATAATAGCTGTACATAAGAACAAGAAGAAGGAATCCTCCCATGGGTCCAAAACTAGATGGAATCAGCCTAAGAGTAGCCAGAGGTTGGTTAGGGATCAGGCAAAATACAGTTTAAGGTTTTGAGTTGTACATTGAATGACGGCATCTGGCTAGTTCCTACTCTGAATTAAGCAACAATTTGAAAAATTATATAAACTTGTTTTCTATTTGTAGCTGAATGGATGGAGGATGGTGTACAGATCCAGAATTCCCAGTTTATTTTGGTTGAGTCACTGGATGTGCTACACAATGTCACCAGTCAGCACGATGTTCCTTAGTCTCCGGTGTGATGGTTTTCCATCTGGATTTATCTATGGACTGAAAAACAAACAAACAAAAAAGCTATAAGCAATGAAAGAACTGTTCTGAGTCATCTAACAGAGCCAAAAAAAAAAATGTAAAATGAGAATTCAGAAATGCAACCACTTCCCAATATTTCCTTTTATTGTGACAGACTTCAGTAGGATTTGGAAAATATGGGCAGTACAGTCAAGGCTTTGCCCTGACCACATTGGACATGAAAATTAGGAAGACTTACTTTCTAAATAATTCTCCCCTTTTTTTAAGCACATAGCTGAGGTCACTTTTTAAATAAATATAACACAACTTGGCAAACAGCAATTTGAGCTAGAGGATTTGAAGAGGGTACTAATGGACTTGCAGACAATCACACTTGAGTAAGTCAGGCCAACTTGAAAAAGATAACTGTCATATTTCAAAAGATCTTGCAAAGGGATTTCGGAGCCTGCAGACTCTCTATCCCATGTTAAAAACTCTCACCAACAGGAAATGGTGCTTTTTTTTTTTCCTATTGAATGAAGAAAAACCCTGGTGGCATAATGGTTAAGTGCTACGGCTGCTAACCAAAAGGACAGCAGTTCGAATCCACCAGGTGCTTCTTGGAAACTTCCTGGGGTAGTTTTACTCTGCCCTATAGGGTGGCTATGAGTCAGAATCGACTCGACAGCAATGGGTTTGGTTTTTTATTCAATGAAGAGGTTCCTGGTGGCACAATTGATTTCTGCTCAACTACTAACCTGAAGGCTAGTGATTCGCACCCGCCCAGCAGCACAGTGGAAGAAAGACCTGGAGATCTGCTTTCGTAAAGATTACAGCCAAGAAAACCATATGGAGCATTTCTACTCCGTCACATCGTGTCGACATGGGTCAGAATCGACTCAATATCAACAAGTTTGGGTTTTTGCTTTTTTTTTTTTTTAATTCAGTGAAGACTTCCATACAGTGCTTTGCATTGGATCCTTATTTTCTTATAAATTGTAAGCATTTTTTAAGTAAATGAAGGTAGAGAACAATGTGTCTCCTTCTCTTGGCCAAAACAGCTTCTAAAATTGAAGATTTTTAGTTTAATTTTTCTATTGATTTTCTCTCCTTTGAGCTAAAAATTCCCCAGTCCATTTATTTATTTATTTTGCTCTTTGATTTTTTTTTTTTTTTTTCACTTTGGATACTATAACAAGTAGATCAGGAAGTAAAATTTAGATTTAAATGCCTTAGCTTGATGTGCCTTCACTAAAATGCCCTCCATTTCAGCAAACACTTTTGGATTTTATTTATATTTGAACACCCTTGTAAGTTAAGTATTTTTCCTAAAAGGTCTTAAACCTTTTGTATCATAAAATGCAGATCTTTTGATTAGATACTCAGTCTAATATATTAAAAATGAGCTTCCGATAAAAGCAATTTCAAAGAAGCTTTCCTAGGCTGTAACTATAAAAAATCCATTTTCCTATTTAGTCTGCCATTGCTGAATGAGAGAAAGACATAAATGTCATTGAAAGACAGATTATTTATTATATTTTCCCATCTGCTTACTACATTGGTTATTTGAGTCTCTACTGGGTGTAAAATGCTTTACATTAATGAATTCAAATGATTGTTTGTTGTCCTATACACAGATGTCATTTTTGCAGCTTGAACTTAAGTTTACAAAATTAAAAAACGTATATATCAATGTAAATTTTGAATTGACATAGAGACAAATTACAGTAAGAATGAAAAGTGCGTGTTCAAATTGTATACATTCACTGAACAATACAATACAACCTTTCAATTCATCACTAACCCCAACTACATAAAACATTTTAAAAATTTTTCTTAGATATGATGGGACCAAATGTAATATTTCCTATAGACCCTCACAAATATAATAACATCATTCACAGAGGATTGGACTCATAACCACAGTGAAATTTGTGTTTTTCATTGGTTTTTTAATAAAAATTGAAATAAGCTAAGGCATTGGTACACAGAACAACTGGCCATCTATCTATTCTCAACCTTTTGTCTCACAATGACCGAAACAGTGATTCCACCAGGAAATGAGAAGGTTGACTGGACCAATCAACATAGCCTAAAAGGTACTTTGAGGACATGGGTCTCAGCTTCTGTTTTCAAAGCAATATATAATAATAATACTTCAGTATGACTGCAGGGAAACTTTAATATCAGACACTGGCCTGGCCTAGGAATCTAGCTTAAAGCAGGCCTCCATTTCTGTGAGACTCATATTTGACACATTTCAGCTCATTTTCAGGAGCCGTGTTCAGCAGCCAGAAACAAGCAGCATATTGGAAGACCACACCTCTTTTCTCAGAGGACCGCAATGTTATCACTTGACTCTCCTGGAAAGTGATAATGATTTACTGAGCCCTTACCATATGCTAACAATTGGAGTAAATACTTTTTACTGTTAAATCTATGTAACAACCATTGATGTTGTTAGTTGCCATTAGGTTGATTCTGATTCAGAGCGACCCCATGTGTGCAGAGTAGAACGGTTCCATAGGGTTTTAGGGCTGTAACCTTTTGGAAACAGATCACCAGGCCTGTCTTCCAAGGGACCTCTGGGAGGGTTTGGACCACCAATTCTTCAGCTAGTAGTTGAGCACTTAACCGTTTGTGCCGTTCAGGGACTCTATAACAACCCTATGAGATAAATATATTGTTACTGTTGTTAGGCACTATCACAAGACAGCTCCAACTCATAGTGACCCTATGTACAACACAACAAAACACTGCCTGGTCCTGTGCCATCCTCACAATCATTGTTATTCTTAAGCCCATTGTTGCAGTCACTGTGTCAATCCATCTCGTTGAGGGTCTTCCTCTTTTCCCCTGACCCTCTACTTTACCAAACATGATTTCCTTCTCCACGGACTTCCTGATAACATGTCCAAGGTATATGAGACGTAGTCTTGCCATCCTTGCTTCTAAGGAGCATTCTGGTTGTGCTTCTTCCAAGACAGATTTGTTCATTCTTTTGGCAGTCCATGGTATATTCAATATTCTTCTCCAACACCACAATTCAAAGACATCAGTTCTCCTTCAGTCTTCTTTACTCATCGTCCAGCTTTCACATTCATAGGAGGGAATTGAAAACACCATGGCTTGGGTCAGGCACACATTAGTCTTCAAGGTGACATCTTTGCTGTTTAACACTTTAAAGAGGTCTTTTGCAGCAGATTTGCCCAATGCAATGAGACCTTTGATGTCTTGACCGCTGTATCCATGGATGTTGACTGTGGATCCAAGTAAAATGAAATCTTTGACAATTTCAATCTTTTTTCTGTTTATCATGATGTTGCTTATTGGTCCAGTTGTGAGGATTTTTGTTTACTTTATGTTGAGGGGGAAACCCTCACGGTGTAGTGGTTAAGTGCTACGGCTGCTAACCAAGAAGTCAGCAGTTCAAATCTGCCAGGTGCTCCTTGGAAACTCTATGGGGCAGTTCTACTCTGTCCTATAGGGTCTCTATGAGTCGGAATTGACTCGACAGCAGTGGGTTTTACGTTGAGGTGTAATCCATGCTGAAGACCGTAGTCTGTGATCTTCATCAGTAAGTGCTTTAAGTCCTTTTCACTTTCAGCAAGAAAGGTTGAGATAAATAAGAGATTATTATTATTATTATTATCTCCATTTGACAGATGAGAAAATGGAAGCTAGAAAAGATTAACTAGCCTCATGTGAGATTATGTTTCAATTAAATGACAGAGTCAGAACTCCAAGCCACACTTGGCTGAGTCCAAAATGTATACCCCTAAGTTATATTGATTTTTACTATTGATGGAATCCAAATTCATTGGGTCTAGTGTTTAAGGACATATTTTTCTGTTTTATTCGAGACTCATCTATCCTTTCTTGATATAACTAACAAAAGGCTGTCTAAGTCAAAACCTGTATTGTTACTGAGCTTTTTGGAGTTATATGTTTTGAAATTAAAGGAAAGATAAATCCTAGTTGTCTCTTGGGTTTACTGTAGAACTTGAGAGTCATCAACCTTTCTGCCAGAATATTTATCATCTTGGCATCTCTAGAGGAGATGATTTTGCCTTCAACAAATAAGATTTTTCTCAAAGCTAAGCACTAAATGTCTTCGGTATCTTCAGTATCATTAAGGTATCTTTTGGCATAGTTGGGCTTATGTAAGAAAGCAGAGTTCAGAAGTTGTCTTCTGCATTGGCTGAGGCCCTGGACAAAACTGGAACCCAGTCATATCTCACCTCCCCAGTTTCTGGCATCGAAGCCTTCATTCTATACTCAGATGTTTGTAGCCCTCCACTACTGCAGCCTTCTTAAACATAAAGTATCTCTGCTGTAGCTTTATTTAACCTTTTTCACCTTGAAACTATAACTGGCATTATATACTCTTAGATCTCTTCTTGATATTAAGTTATGGAATTCCAAATTTCAGAACTGATTAGGAGTATAAATATCATCTCTCCAGAATCCTCTGGAGGCAGATAAGAGACCTGAGTCTAGACATTTGCCCAGATCACACTGTTGGTGAGTGGCAATGGTGGGAAAATTCTAATCTCTGCTGACTCCCAGTCCAGTGCTCTTTGCACTCCACCATGCCATCTCCCCCACACCATGCTATCAGTCAGTAACCTAAAAAAATCATCTACAACTAAGACTCCCACGAACAACACTCCCCCTTCTTTCCAGTTACCTTATTTATTTCAGCAGGGGATACTTTTAGAGACAAAGACTAATGAGTAACTTCAGTGATTTAAGGAGATTCCGGTCTCAGCAGCCCAGTTAGACAGAGAGCCTTCTGGGCAAGCAGGACTTACATTCATTGTTGAGACACATTTATCAAGTTGCCTGTGGTTAGGCCCAATCAAAACTCTGAAGAAACCTTGGAAAGCCACAGCTAATCATAGGATGAATTATGAGACAGAAAGTGGAGCCTGCAAGAAGAAGGCTTACAAAATTTAGGATTACTTTGCCTGAGAAGAAGAAAAAACTGAAAGCTACTTTCAGAATTGCCTTCTGGTTAAAGGGATTCATAATACCAAGAGAAGTGACTTGTCTTCCATATAAAGGATGTACAAAGAGAAATTGGGCTTAAATTTTAACAAGATAAGTGGGTGGTCCCACTGAGAGGCAGTGTGGTCAATTAGGTGGCCACAAGAGACTTTCTGTAGCATTACTATAAGAGATAAACTTGACCTGGCGCCATTTTAGTCGAGGCAACAGAAGAGAGGTATTGCGTCATGATGGTCAATTCAGGTTGCTTGCTGAAGGCAGAGGTGTGCACTGCACTAGGCCTTGAGTTTCCTCACAATCACATTATCCTAGAGTTGATTTAGTTTGCTTTATAACTGCCCAGAAATTCTGAAGAATCACCTACCACACACAAGCTTCTATCATGTGGGCAATGAACCCTCTATTGTCATTGACAAAAGGATCAAATTTCATCCTGTCTCAAAAACAGCATCCAATTTTGGACCATAATTTCGTAAAAACTGCTCTCTGCAAACAGGTTTCTAAATCAGTTTCCTTACTAGCACAGTGGGTAAGGACTGCAGTTCTCTTTGAATTACTCTGACTGTGCTATGAGAAGCACAAAGTCAATCTTCATTGTTACCAAATTCTGAAGGTTAAGTTTGCAGGCAGGAACAGAGGTGGTTTGGAAGCCATGATCCATCAGTGATGTCAGCCCACCAGAAATAGCTTAACACGGCGGAGACACCAGACGTTCTGGTTGAAGGCTTCTTTTTTTCTTATTCCTGAGAATCTGACATTGAGTCACTGTATTTATTTTAATTCATTGGAAGAAAGATGCAGCGGAAGAGAATTTATGATCTCCAGACAATAAAATGCCCTTTTCATTACTATCATTGTTGATTTCTTGTACATCAGTCCTACTACACTTTCACAAATTCTTTTGAGAACTCAGAGGCTAATAGTGAGGGTGACGGGAATACATGTAAATCACCAAGTGAATGTTTCTTACTGAGAGATAAACTCCCTTTTCAAGGTAGGAGGAAGTTCTTTCATGACTAATTCCAAATGTGAATTTTATCCTCACTTTGATCTTAAAACGAAAGTTACCTTTTCAACTCCTAATCCCTTGTAGGTAGGCTATCAATGTTCAGGTTGATAGGAAAGCGTGTTATCCTCTTCAGCAAAGCCTCTTGTTTTTGTGTGAAATGGGGAGAGGATGGGGGTAGGTATTTAGATATAGCACGCCTAGTGCTTAAAAATACCCTTTCTTACTGAAAATCCAAAGTTAGGCAATCTGAACCATGTAGAGTGAATTATATTTGCAGTGGGAAAGAGGACAAAGAAAGGGATTGAACAGTGGGGGAGACTCCTTTTAAGAGATGATCCTAAGTAGAAAAGAGGTAAATTCATGTTATCAAGTTTTCATCCAAATACTTGTCTTCCACTGAATGTCTGTTACATTTGGAAACAAAAGCAGTGGTTTAGTTGATGATATTCTCCAAATATTACCTGGCTTCTGTGACAGGAAAACCAGAATTTAACTAAACTGTGTCATCATACTCAATAAAAGCTATGCCTAGGCAAATCTTCCTTTTGTACTTTCCGGCTCTTTTAGGAGTCCTTCAAAAATTCACCTCCTTCATTCCTGGAGCAAAATCTTCCAGTGTCCTCTCAGCCATGACTGCATCAATCCAGGTGGTTCCAGTTCTCTTCTCTTCCTGTCTCCCCCATCCAATTGCCGATTCTCACTGAGGAGGTCAGAAAGGGGCAGTGTGCATGGTCAAATGAGCAATAAAAAAAAATAGTGTGGCATTTTGTGTCATCCTGGGGAAATATCTCTCCTTCTTCTTGTACATCTCTGTCGCCTGTCTTGTATAATCTCTGATCTACTCACTGCAGCTCATCAAGTACAAGAATCCCAAGGCCTTAGCAACTAGAGAGAGAAGGAATCTGATTGTGCTTTACATGGGTAAAGTGCCTCATGATTTATGATGCTTTCATATACAACAATTTGTGTGAACCCCACTTTTATAAGATACTATTACCTCCATTTCACAAATGAGAAAATTAAGATCAAAGAGTTGAAATCTCTTGCCTAAGGACCATGGAAGGTAAACAGCAGATTCAGGACCCAAGATGAGTCCTCTTGATCACATCCAGTGCCCACCATGACGTCATAGTTATCTATCATAGAAGAAGATTCTATGGTCAGGAAGATGAGACAAACAAATGTGGTTTGAAAATACTTTCTCCACAATCTTTGCCTTTATGGTACAATCAACTTCTTGATGCCCAATTATTCTGAAATGCTTATAAAAAATAAAATCTAGTACAATTTTGTAACTGAAATTAAATAAAGGAACGCATACATGTATTTTTTAAAAAGGTAACCAAACCAAACCCAGTGCTGTCGAGTCGATTCTGGCTCATAGAGACCCTATAGGACAGAGTAGAACTGCCCCAAAGAGTTTTCAAGGAGCACCTAGCAGATTCAAACTGCCAACCCTTAGGTTAGCAGCCGTAGCACTTAACCACTATACCACCAGGGTTTCCTAAAAAGGTAAAGAATACCAAATATCCTATTGAGATATATGTATTTCTCAATCTTTTCCTTTTTTTTTTTTTTTTATTATTCAGCTGCCTCTGAAGAGAAACATTCATTTTTTGAGTCCCTACTAGGTTCCTTGGAAACCCTGGTGGCGTAGTGGCTAGGTGCTACAGCTGCTAACCAAAGGGTCAGTGGTTCAAATCTGCCAGGTGCTCCTTGGAAACTCTATGGGGCAGCTCTACTCTGTCCTATAAGGTCGCTATGAGTCAGAATCGACTCGACAGTGCTGGGTTTGGTTTTGGGTTTTTTTTTTACTAGGTTCCTTGCACTATGCTGTATCCCACGTGAGAATCACAGGGTACTAGTCAAGGACATGCTGTTTGAAACTGAACAAAACTTGGTCCCAAACCTGTTTAGTCATGTGGCCACTTAGCCATTTAACCTTGAACTGGTTGATCTACCTTTGTAAGCCTCAGCTTCCCTATCCGTTAAACTGGAATAAAAATAACAGCTGGAGTGATTGAAAGGATTAAATAAAATAACACATGTAAAGTACTCAGCACAGTATCTGGTATGCAGTAAACACTACCAACTAGCACTATTGTGGGTATCATTTATTGTTCAAACGATAAACAAGACATAGAAGGCACAATATAATGGAAAAATAGCAACAGGCTTAAACAACGCCAGTGCAGGCAGATTTTGGAAAGGAAGTGAAGCAGAGAGAGACACAGGTCTTCCTTCTGTGACTCTCTCTGTACTAATTCTCAAATGCCATAATTCTGTCATTCTAAGACTTAGAAAAATCCTGACTGATTTAAACCCCAGTATTTTCTTCCCCCTGAAGGATAGAAATCTGAACGCATGCAAGTAGGCCTAAAGAAATGGTAAGCATATGGGGTAAAAACCCAAAGCAAAAAAAAGTATAACAGCTTAGGGCTCCAGCTTGATGTAGTGTTGCAATTCACAGCCTTGTCAGTCTGTTTTATAACACCATTGCTCAGATTTGTGACAAAGTTCCAGCCCCAGAATCCTAGAATGAAGAAACTTGGCATGGGGTAGACTCATTTACATTTTCTTCTTCTGAGCATTTTCATTTAGAAGTTTCTTCAGTTGGTATTTCTGGAGTGGTTGTTGTTAATTGCTGTTGAGTTGATTCTGACTCCTGGTGACCCCAGACTAGAACTGCTTCTTAGGGTTTTCAGAAGCAGATTGCCAGGCCTGTCTTCCAAGGCACTTCTGGGTAGGTTCAAACTGCCAGCCTTTTGGCGAGTAGTTTCTAGGGTAGTCACCTCTAATCATAGGGAGAGAAACAAAAATGTCAATACTCAGTGAAGCAGAAATTAAGTTGTACACAGATGATGCTCACCCAACCCACCCTGTGTGGCTGCCTTTCTCACATGTTCACTAACACATAAAACAAGCACAACTGGCTTACCAGGCATAGTTATTTTTCTTTATTTATCGTATACTTCTCATGGGCCAAGGGTTGTTTCAAGTAATTTACAAATATTGACTCATTAAGTCTTCATAATAGCTCTATGTGGTGAATATTTTTATTATTCTCAATTTAGACATGTGGAAACTGAGTCACAAAGAGATTAAGTAATTTACCTAAAGTCACAGAGGCAGCAAATAGTGGGGCTTGGATTTTAAACTTAAGTAGGCTCCAGAATCCATACTTTTGACAGTTGTACTAGTTATTTTTGGGGAGGAGGGAGTGCTGGTTTTTTACTCTGTGACCACATGCAACTTATGAAACCAGCATTAGAGCTACAGATGGTGACTGTGAACACAGTTTGGACCTCTCCAGGGCTACCAGACCTGTGGACTTTGGGAGATCAAATGTCCCGTCTCAAGATTAACCTAATTCTTGCACATTGGTTCATAAGAATTTGGCCTCTCCTACCTGGAAACCCTGGTGGCATAGAGGTTGTATGCTACAGCTGCTAACTGAAAGGTCAGCAGCACAAATCCACCAGGTGCTCCTTGGAAATTCTATGCGGTAGTTCTACTTTGTCCTATAGGGTCGCTATGAGTCAGAATCGACTTGATGGCAATGGGTTTTGGTTTGGTTTACCTGGATACTGATAGATTTATATACCTAAATTTTTCCAGAACATAAATTCTACTGAAAGTGGGTAGTGGTAATTTTTACTCAGCCTATAATTTATGATCTTAAATTGTAGTCTTAAGGATGTGGTAGGAGCAGAGAGCATCAGATATAGAACATATGGCTTTTTTTTAAACCAATTTAAATTGGACTTTTATATAATTTTTCATTTCTCAAATCTCTTTTTCACACTCAAATTGCAGAGCCAAATTCTGCTTTAAATCAGATTATAAGTGGACAGATAAGATATTACAGCTTTTTTTTTTTTTTTTTTTTGACATTTGTTAGAGGGTTATATATTCAAAGCCTTCCTTCTTCTGCCTTCATGAAATAACTTGACTAAAGTCAACTCAGTAATTAAGATGCATTGAGATTCTATTGTTGTTGTGTGCCATCTAGTAGTTTCCAACTCAGAATGACACTACAGGACAGAGCAGAACTGCCCCACAGGGTTTCCTAGGCTGTAATCTTTACAGGAGCAGATCACTGGATCATTTCTCCCTCCAAGCAGCTGCTGGGTTCGAACAACCAACCTTTCAATTAGCAGACGAGCGCTTACACCAAGGCTTCTTGAAACTCTATTATGTAGTGGAAAATATGTCCATTGCTTGGCTAGTGACTAATACTTAGTAGATACTCAATAAATAGTCGATTAATGAGTGATCCCAGAGATTTAAGACGCGTAAAATTCTTCCCTGATTTCCAATGGTTTATATCTACTAAGAGGCAGTCATGCAAACTAACAGCTAAAATACAATGTGATCAATTTCGGGAACGATGCAGGTATATGTGTACTGCAACAACTACTTGGCAGTAGTAACATTAAAAACAGAAGCCCTTCAGAATGAGGCAACCGCAATTGTTCTTTCTTTCTTAAACTCATTAGATTTTTCAACTTGTAAAAATAATATATGATTTTATAAAATAAAATGAACAATGCACAGATACATTAATAAAAAAAGTAATAATCTCCCCTCTCCACCTTTAATCTCAGCATCCTGAGGTAATAAAAATTAATGGTTTACTCTCTATACTTCTATATATAGGGTTTATTTGTTTCCTAATAATAACAAGGGAGTACAAAAAAAATTTTCTTTTTTTTATACTGCTCATATCACTTTGAAATTTTACAAAATATTACAGATATACCTCCAGATCAATAATATGAAGGTAACTCTTTTTTTTTTAATTGTCTCTTTAAGTGAAAGTTTACAGCTCAAGTTAGTTTCTCATACAAAAATTTATACACACATTGTTATGTGACCCTAGTTGCTCTCTTCTATCCCTATAATGTGGCAGTACACCCCTCCTTCCCCCTCCAGATTTCCCATGTCCGTTCAACCAGCTTCTATTCCTTTCTGCCTTTTCATCTTGCCTCAGGACAGTAGCTACCCATTTAGTCTCGTGCATCTGCTTAAACTAAGAAGCACACTCTTCGCAAATATCATTTTATGTCTTACAGTCCAGTCTAAACTTTGCCTGAAGAGTTGGATTTGGGAATGGTTTTAGTTCTGGGTTAACAGAGACCAAAAAAAAAAAAAAACCCAGTGCCGTCAAGTCGATCCTCTGGAGTTCCTCCAGTCTCAGTCAGACCATTAAGTCTGGTCTTTTTACATGAATTTGAGCTCTACACCCAACTTTTCTCCTGCTTTGGTAGGGAGCCTCTGTTGTGTTCCTTGTCAGGGAAATCATTGGTGGTAGCCAGGTACCATGTAGTTCTTCTGGTTTCAGGCTGATGGAGTCTCTGGTTTATATGGCCTCTTTTGTCACTTGGGCTAATATTTTCCTTGTATCTTTGATGGTCTCGATTCTCCTTTACTCCAGGTGGGTTGGGACCAATTGATGCATCTTAGATGGCCCCTCGCTAGCTTTTAAGACCCCAGATGCCACTCACCAAAGTGGGATGCAGAACATTTTCTTAATAAGTTTTGTTATGGCAGTTGACCTAGATGTCCCCTGAAACCATGGTCCCCAGACCTCTACCCCTGGTCCTCTGTCCCTCGAAGTGTTTGATTGTACCCAGGAAACTTCTTAGCTTTTGGTTTAGTTCAGTGGTGCTGACTTCTCCTGAAGTTTCTTCCCTTCACCTAAGATAATTCGTATCTACTATCTAGTGAATTTCCCTCTCCCTCCCTCCTCACTCTTGTAACCATCAAAGAATGTTTTCTTCTGTGTTTAAATCTTTTCTTGAGTTTGTATAATAGTGGTCTCATACAATATTTGTCCTTTTGCAACTGACTAATTTCACTCAACATAATGCCTTCCAGATTCATCCATGTTAGGAGATGTTTCTCAGATTCATTGTGATTCATTATTGTTCTTTATCTTTGTGTAGTATTCCATTGTGTGAATATACCATAATTTGTTTATCCATTCATCTGCTGATGGGCACCTAGGTTGTTTCCATCTTTCTGCTATTGTGAACAGTGCTGCAATGAACATGGGTGTGCATGTATCTATTCATATGAGAGCTCTTATTTCTCTAGGATATATTCCAAGGAGTGGGCTTGCTGGATCATATAGTATTTCTATTTCTAGCTTTTTAAGGAAACGCCATATCAATTTCCAAAGTAGCTGTACCATTTTACATCCCAGAAGCAGTGTGTAAGTGTTCCAGACTCTCCACAACCTCTCCAACATTTATTAATTTGAATGTCTTTTACCCCTACATAGACCTGTGTAGGCCCATTTCAACACCGTAGACTCTCAATAGCACAGTACAACAGGGTATGTACCTGAAGCCTATTTTCATCTGTATCAGCTATAAGGATGAGTGGCAATCTGAGAAACATTTCATAACATGGGTGAATCTGGGGCAGGTAAATGGGAGAGAGATACTTGCCAAAAGAGTTTTGTTTTGTTTTTTAATCTGTGTGGTAGATTAGTCATTTGTACTTATCTTTCTCAGACTGAGCACGATTTCTCACTGGTTCTCAAGGCTTGAGCAGGCTTTCCACCACTCTGTCTCTACCAATGTGGAAAACGAGTCCCGAGCCGAGCTCCACTGCTTCCCTCACCTCTTGAGCACCAGCACATCCAGCCTGTGAGGTGCTAGTTCTTGCCAAGTCAGGTCTGGCAACTCCTCACTGCTTCTGAGCCATCTCTCCCTCCCTCTGCCACTCACTGTGATTCCTTAACTTTGTCTGTGATGTTCAGGGCTCCTAGATTGTCATATATAATCAATTCACTTGTTTTTTCAGGTCTTTGTCATGAGAGGAACCACAGGAAGCCTCTGACTGCTCCCCTATCTTGGCCCACCCTCCTGAATGTAACTCTTAAAGAAAAAGAAAACTTAAAAATAACATAATGTTGTGTATATTGAATGTACCTTAATGTTCTCAATGATTCATTTTGAATGGATAATCATAGCCTTGGTTTTGGTTTGGAATTTATAGATTGATTTGGTGAAAGTGACAACTTGATCATATTGAGTCTTTCAATTCATGATATCTATATAGAAAAGGTTTCTTCTTTTTTAATGTCTGTCTAGTTTTGATATCAGGATTATACTGGCCAAATAAAGTGAATTGGGAAGGGATACCACATCTTCTATTTTCTAGAAGAGTGTGTGTAAACTGGTATTATTTCTTCCTGAAATGCTTAATAGAGCCCACCCGGGTCTGGAGTTTCTTTGAGGGAAAGTTTTAAATATGAATAAAAAAAAATATGAATATTATCTCTTTAATAGATACAGAGCTGTTAAGTTTATCTATTTTTTTCTTAGGTGAGCTTGGTAGTTTTTTTTTTCAAGGAATTTGTCCATTTTATCTAAGGCTGTCAAATTTATTGGCATAAATTGTTTATACTTTTTAGTGATTATTCTTCAATGTTTACAGAATCAGTAATGTTCTTCCTTCTTTAATTCTTGATTTTGGTAATTTATGTCTTCTCTTTTTTTTCTAGGTTAGTCTAGCTAAAGTTTTAAAATTATATTGATTTTTCAAACAACCAGCTTTTGGTTTCATTTATTTTCTCTTCTGTTCTCTGCTGCCTAATATCTATTTCATTGTTTTGGTTCTTATTATTTCCTTCATCCTGCTTTCTTTGGGTCTAATTTTTTTTGTTTGTTTTTTAGTTTCTTATGGTGAAAGCCTAGATAATTTATTTGAGAACTTTTTTCTTTTATAATGTAAGTTTTGAATGTTACAATTTCACTAACTGCATCCAAAGAATTTTAATGTTTTATATTTTCATTTTCATTTAGTTCCATAATTTCTAATCATTCTTATGATTTCTTTTTAGACTCAGGTTAAATATGTTGTTCGATTTCCAAATATTTAGTGATATTCCTGATATTTTTCTTTTGTTAATTTCTAAATTAATTTATTTACTTATAGAATATATTCTATGATTTCAATCCATTTAAGAGTATTAAAGACTTGTTTTATGGTCTAGAATATGATCTTTTGCTGGTTTTTTTCCTTTTTTTTTTTTTCTGTAGAATAGATACCAAAAGTGAGATTTCTATGTCAAAGAATATGATCATTTTTATCTTTAATATATATTGCATAATTGTTTTCCATAAATACATAACAATTTATACTGCCAATTTTTCCATAACTTTAGGATGTTATAAAAATATTCCATTTTCCCATATACTTACTGAAAATTGGTAATTTAAAAAATTTTTTTTACATCTTTCCACCAACCAGTGAGCTTGAAGAATTTTTCATAAGCTCTGTCCATTTTCATTTCTTCTGTTTATGAATTGCTTTTTCATGTTCCTTGTTCAATTCTTTAATTTAAACATAGAAATTTTCAAGAATGTTCTTATTTTGAGCTGAATTTGGTTATATTTTTAATGGAAATGATGTACTTTCACTCTTAATGTATCTTTGTATAGTAGATAAAAATAAGTCAAGGCCCTCAACGAGTTGAAATGACACAGTGGCTGCAACATAGCAACCATTGTGAGGATGGTGTAGGACCAGACAGTGTTTTCTTCTGTTGTACATAGGGTTGCTATGAGTCAGAACTGACTGGAGGGCTCCTAAAAACAACCACGACTACTTATCCACTGCCTATATGAGCCAGGTACTTTACATAAACCCACACATCTGTCAGTCTGTCATACTGTGGTGGCTTGCATGTTGCTGTGATGCTGGAAGCCATGCCACTGGTATTTCAAAAAGCAGCTGGGTCACCCATGGTGGGTAGGTTTCAACTGAGCTTCCAGATTAAGACAGACTAGGAAGGGCCTGGCAGTCTACTTCTGAAAAAATCAGCCAGTTAAAATCTTAGGAATAGCAGCAGAACATTGTCTGATACAGTACCAGAATATGAGCCCTGCAGGACGGAAGGCACTCAAAAGACACCAGGGGAAGAGCTGCCCCTTCAAAGTAGAGTCAACCTTAATGACATGTGTGGAGTCAAGCTTTCAGGATCTTCATTTGCTGGTGTGGCATGACTCAAAATGAGAAGAAACAGCTGCAAACATCCATTAATAACAGGAATGTGGAATGTACAAGGTATGAATCTAGGAAAATTAGAAGTCATCAAAAATGAAATGGAACACATAAACATCAACATCCTAGTCATTAGTGAGCTGAAATGAACAGCTATTGGCTATCTTGAATCAGACAATCGTACGGTCTACTAGGCCAGGAATGACAACTTGAGGAGGTATAGCATTGCATTCATCATCAAAAAGAGCATTTCAAGATCTATTCTGAAGTACAACCCTGTCAGTGATAGGCTAATATCCATATGCCTACAAGGAAGACCAGTTAATATGACTAATATTCAAATTTACCTGCCAGCCACTAAGGCCAGAGAGGAAGAAACTGAAGATTTTTATCAACTTCTGCAATCTGAAATTGATCGATCATGCAATCAGGATCCATTAATAATTACTAGTGATTGGAATGTGAAAGTTGGAAACAAAGAAAAAGGATCGGTAGTTGAAAAATATGGCCTTGGTGATAGAAACGATGCCAGAGATGGCATGATAGAATTTTGCAAGACCAAAGACTTCTTCATTGTAAATAACTTTTTCCAGCAACATGAACAGTGACCTTACATGTGTACCTTGCCAGATGGAATACACAGGAATCAAATAGACTATATCTGTGGAAAAAGATGATGGAAAAGCTCAATATGATCAATCAGAACAAGGTTAGGGGCTGACTGTGGAACAGACCATCAATTTCTCCTATGCAAGTTCAAGTTGAAGCTGAAGAAAATTAGAACAAGTCAATGGGAGCCGAAGCACGACCTTGAGTATATCCCACCTGAATTTAGAGACGATCTCAAGAATAGATCTGATGCATTGAATACTAATGACCATAGACCAGTCAGATTGTGGGATGACATCAAAGACATTATACAAGAAGAAACCAAGAGGTCATTAAAAAGACAGAAAAGAAAGACCAAAATGGATGTCAGAAGAGACTCCAAAACTTGCTCCTGAACGTGGAGTAGTCAATGTGAAAGGAAGAAATGATGAAGTAAATAAGCTGAGCAGAAGATTTCAAAGGCAGATTGAGAAGACAAAGTTAAGTATTATAATGAAGTATGAAAAGACCTGGAGTCAGAAAACCAAAAAGGAAGAACATGCTCAGCATTCCTCAAGTTAGAAAAATTCGAGCCTCAAGTTGCAAGATTGAAGGACTCTATGGGGACAATATTAAGGCACAGAAAGCATCAAAAGAAGATGGAAAGAATACACAGTCATTGTACCAAAAAGGATTGATCAACCTTCAACCATTTCAACAGATCAAGAACCAGTGGTACTGAAGGAAGAAGTCTAAGCTGCACTGAAGGCATTGGGAAAAAACAAGGTTTCAGGAATTGATCAAAACCAATTGAGATGTTTCAACAAACAGATGCAGCGCTGGAAGGACTCATTCGTCTATGCCAAGAAACTTGAAAGACAGCTACCCGGCCAACTGACTGGAATATATCCACATTTGTGCCCATTCCAAAGAAAGGTGATACAACAGAATGGGAAAAGTATCATACAATATCATTAATATCACACACAAGAAAAATTTTGCTGAAGATCATTCAAATGTGTTTGCAGCAGTACATAGGAAGGGAACTGCCAGAGATTCAAGCTTGATTAAGGAAAGGACCTGGAAGAGGACCGGCTGATGTCAGATGGATCTTGGCTGAAAGCAGAGAATACCAGAAAGATGTTTACCTGTGTTTTATTGATTATGCAAAGGCATTTGACTGTGTGCGCCATAACAAACTGCAGATAACATTGTGAAGAATGAGAATTTCAGACACTCAAATTGGCTCATATGGAACCTCTGCATACACCAAGAGGCAGTGGTTCTAACAGAACAAGAGGCTACTTCATGGTTTTAAGTCAGGAAAGTGTGTGTCAGCGTTGTATCCTTTCACCATACTTAGTCAATCTGTATGCTGAGCATATAATTTGAGACACTGGACAATATTAAGAAGAATGGGGCATCAGGATTGGAGGAAGACTCATTAACAACCTACAATATGCAGATGATACAACCTTGCTTGCTGAAAGTGAAGAGAAATGGTAAAGATCACATCCTTCAATATGGATTACACTTCAACATAAAGAAAAGAGAAATCTCCACAACTAGACCAATAAGCAATGTCAGGATAAATGGAGAAAAGATTGAAGTTGTCATGAATTTCATTTATGCCCATGGGAGCATAAGAAATCAAAGGACACATTGCATTGGGCAAATCTGCTGCAAACGACCTCTTTAAAGTGACAAAAAGCAAAGATGTCACTTTAAGGAGTAAGGTGTGCCTAACCCAAATCATGGTGTTTTCAATTGCCTCATATGCATATGAAAGCTGGACTGAAGAATTGATGCCTTTGAATTATGGTATTGACAAAGAATATTGAGTATACCACAGACTGCCAGAAGAATGAACAATTCTGTCTTTGGAGAAGTACAGCCAGAATGCTCCTTAGAAGCAAGGATGGTGAGACTTCATCTCACATACTTTGGACATGTTGTCAGGAGGGACCAGTCACTGGAAAAGGACATCATGCTTGGTAGAGAGTCAGAGAAAAAGAGGAAGACCCTCAACAAGATAGACGGACACAGTGGCTGCAATAATGGGCACAAACATAACAATGATTGTGAGCCTGTAACACACTAGGCAGTGTTTGGTTCTGTTGTACATAGGTTCTTTATGAGTTAGAACCAAATAGACAGCACCTAACAAGAACTAACAACCCTTTACATGCATGTTCTCTAATTTTTTAAACAATTGCCAGAGGCATATATTACTTTATTTAAATATATATATGAATATATATCATCAGTATGTGCCTGCTACTAATAGCTTTGAAGCACAGTTGAGGAAACTGAACTAACTGAAGTTACTTGCTAATATTTACAAAAGAAGTAAATTGCAGAGCTTGGATTTGAACCCAGGCCTATCTGCCTAAAACCAGGTCCTTATCACTAAAACATCTAGTTTTCCCTTGAAAGAAAAAAAAGTTCAAAGTCTCAGTGGCCTTTTTTGTTGCTACTGTAATTTTATACTAGGAAAATGAAAAGCCATTTATATATGAATTTTGAAGTTATAGCACTATAGGAATCATGGAATTCTAGTCAAGAAGTAATGCCATAGACTCTCAAGTATTCAGA
Organism: Loxodonta africana; assembly: GCF_030014295.1. Lineage (NCBI taxonomy): Eukaryota > Metazoa > Chordata > Mammalia > Proboscidea > Elephantidae > Loxodonta > Loxodonta africana. The sequence goes on along the minus strand of NC_087345.1, from coordinate 33,500,059 downwards.
GCCTAATTCTGTCTTCCCATCACTGGCCAAAAATCACTCTTAATCTGTCCCATCCATGGTGTACATTTTCTCCCTCTGTGGACTCAAAAACTTACTAACCACCACACAGATATTTTCCTTCAAATTCTAGTTACAACTTCAGTAGTGAAATTCCATTGTTTCCTCTACAAGTTCAAGGTACAAGAGCTTGGGCTGATTTATGAAACATTCAATCACAGTTTCTACCACAGGCCATGATCTGTGTCCATTTAGATAAGGTACAGGAGTCAGAGAGTTGAGGAATCCCATTTGGCAGATTGGCAATAACCCTTCAAAATGCTTTGCACGTAATCACCATTATCTTAAATTCTGGAAACAAGGAGTGAGTAAGAGAAATGCTTTCCCCATTATCCTTATTATCTCCATAGAAGCAATTTGTGCTGGATTGTCATTTTGTAAGATGATGCATTGCAAATACATCTAGCCACTGCTATTGCTCCTCCATTATGCAATGGCAGCTGACCTCTGCTGATGTTGACATCCTTCCTCCACAATCTTTCCACCATGTTAGGGCAGGCATTGGAAGATAAACTTGCAGCCTCTCTGATTGTTTGAGTCTGATCATATAATTCGTCCTGGTAAAGAGTTTTATTTCTTCCCTCAGGTTGTTGCTACTAGTTAAAATAACACCAAACTTGTTGCCTTCTAGTTGATTGTAACTCATGGCGACCCTATAGGACAGAGTAGAACTGCCCCATAGGGTTTCCAAGGCTGTAATCTTTATGGAAGCAGACTGCCATATCTTTCTTCTGCAGAGTGGCTGGTGGCTTCCAAGCGCCGGCCTTTTGGTTAGCATCCAAGCACTTAACCACTGCACCACCAGGGCTCCCTGTTGCTACCAGTAGGAATAGTTAATAGTTTTGACTAAAAATTCAGCATCATCCTTGGCTCTGAGGAGAAAACATAAATAACAGGGCATGCCTTGTAAAGATCCGTTAAGTGACATAAACCAGTCTCTGAGAACTTCTTCATTGTAAATTCATGGAAGGGATTGTTGTAGGCTTTAGGATACAAGAGTGAACAAAACAGAGAAAAATCCCTACCACCATGGAGCTTATATTCTAGAGGGAAATAAATGTATACATTTAAAAAATGGCTCCCAGCTCTCATTTACAAGTTATGTGACTAAATTCTGTAAACTCCCATTTTTCTCATCTGGGAATGAATGATTATACCTAGGATTGTAATAAAGGTAAAAGGAGGTAGTACAGGTTTCAATGTTTTAATACAGGACCTAGCATATAATAAACCCTCAATATAAATGAGATTTCTTCCCTCCTCCTCCTACTTCTCCTCTTCCTACTGTTCTCCTTTTTATGACATTTCTGTTCATCCTATTTTTAGTAACCTTATACACATTCTTTTAAAAATGCATTTCTGTGAGCTCAACACAATCAGCCTGTGGCCCACAGTCTGATTCTGTTGTAATCTTTGTATTACACCTGGCAAAATTCTAATGCTGTTTCTCCTACCCCATATAACCTGTATTCAACCATACTACATTATCTGCATTTCCTTCAAGGCCCCATTAACTTAAAATGGGCCAGAAATGTCCTCCCAAATCCAATTTGTTCGGCCCAGAGTTAACTCTGCCTGTATATAAAGTAGGTCTCACAAGAGAAGGATGCTGATATATTGGCTGATTCATGGGGACTGAATGATCGACAGTGTTATGGAGACTTTTGCAGACAAATAGACCAGGGTTTTGAACTGGTTCATTCTGGTTCAAACGCTTGCTGTGTATTTGCATTTCTTACAAGTTCCCCGATGCGAATTTGCATTTCCACCCCAGATATACAGAATCAGAATGTACATTTTAACAAGATCCCCAGAAGCTTATGTATAACTTCTAGGGAACTTGTTAGAAATGTAAATTCTCAGCAGGGGTTGGAACAAGAACGAACAGTTAAGACCTCAGGCTGCTAACCAAAAGGTAGGCAGTTCGAATCTACCAGCAGCTCCTTGGAAATCCTATGTGACAGTTCTACTCTGTCCTATAGGGTCACTATGAGTCGGAATTGACTCAACGGTAAGAGGTTTTTTTTGGAAAGCAGAATGTTAAGGAACAAGTCAACTCAAAAACATTGACTCTCACTTCTACTGCATGGGGAAATGAATGGCAAAAACAAGCGAACAAAATAATCCAATATGCAAAAATGCTAATTTGAAACAAGATGCAGATATGTGTGTAGGGGATAAAGTGGGGGTGGTCTTAAAAGCATTGAACTCAAATTAAGAGATTCGGTATTATAGTCTTCCCTGTGCTCCTAACCTGCTGCATGGTACTGAAAAGTCATGTACGTTCTCTCTAAGCTTCTTATCTGTAAAATCAGGCCATACCAATGTAATGTTCTTTGTTGCTCTTAAATTGCTGTTTTAATCTCTGCTGCATAATTATTTTTTAATTAGAAGCCAATCAGAGTAGCACTATTTAAAGAAAATTTCTTTCCTTCTTCATCTATAAAATGAGGGAGAAAAAGACCTGTCTAAAAGGGTTACTGTGAAGATTAAATTGGAAAGTACATGCAGAGCACTAGCATAATGTCTGAGATGTGTAAGATTACCGGTAGAAATCAGAGTATGACCCTGTCATGCATTGAATTTTGTCCTCCCCAAAATCTGTCACCTTGGCCAGGTCATGATTCCCTTGTATGACTGTATGATTGCCTACCATTTTATCATCTCCTGTGATTTCCCTAGGTGTTGTAAATCCTATCACAATGATATAATAACGTGGATTAGTAGCAGTTATAGTGATGAGATCTATGGTGTCTGAAACCAATCTCTTTTGAGATATAAAAGAGAGAAATGAGCAAGAGACATGGGGACCTCATACCACCAAGAAAGCAGTGCCAGGAGCAAAGCGCATCCTTTGGACCTGAGGTTCCTGAGCTGAGAAGCTCTCAGACCAGGGAAGACTGATGCATCACAAGGACCTTCCTCCAGAGTCAACAGAGAGAGAAAGTCTTCCCCTGGAGCCATCACCCTGAATTCAGACTTCTAGCCTACTGGGCTGTGAGAGAATAAACTTATTTTTGTTAAAGCCATCCACTTGTGGTATTTCTGTTATAGCAGCACTAGATGACTAAGACAGACCCTGACAATGTAAAAGGAGCAAATAAATAAACAAAATAAAGTACCTTACGGGGAGAAGGAAGTAACAAAAGTAGAAATAGGTATATTTGTTTCCTATTACTGCTGTAACATAATTACCACAAATGTTCATCCAGTAAGCTCTGAGTCATGGCAACCTCATGAATAACAGAACAAAACATTGTCTGGTCCTATGCCACCTTCATGATCGTTGGTATGTTTGAGTCCATCAATGTGACCACGGCCTCAGTCCATCATTAACTTTATATAGAAAGGGGAGAAGCCCCGGATAAGTAAAGCACTACTGAAGAAGAAGGATAAAGTAGAAGGATTCCCAGTACCTGACCTGAGAACCTACTACAGCTATGGTAGTCGACACAGCCTGGTACTGGTACAATGACAGTTACTCTGACCAATGGAACAGGACTGAGAACCCAGATGTAAACCCACCCACCTACGGTTACCTGATCTTCGACAAGGACCGAAGGTCCATCAAATGGGGAAAACACTGTCTTTTTAACAAATGGTGCTGGCAAAACTGAATGTCCATCTGCAAAAACATGAAACAGGACCCATAGCTCACACCATACACAATAACTAACTCAAAATGGATCAAAGACATAAATATAAAGCCAAAAACTATAAAGTTCATAGAAAAAAAAATAGGATCAATGCCAGAGGCCCCAATACATGGCATTAACAGGATACAAACTGTAACCAACAACACACAAACTCCAGAAGATAAGCTAGATAACTGGGATCTTCCAAAAATTAAACACCTCTGCTCATCTAAAGACTTCACCAAAAGAGTAAAAAGAGAAAGTACAGACTGGGAAAAATTTTTTGACTATGACAAATCCAACAAAGGCCTAATCTCTAAAATCTACAGGAAAATCCAACACCTCTACAACAAAAAGACAAATAATGCAATTAAAAAGTGGGCAAAGGAAATGAACAGACACTTCACCAAAGAAGACATTAAAGCAGCCAACAGACACATGAGGAAAAGCTCTTGATCACTAGCCATTAGAGAAATGCAAATGAAAACCACAATGAGATACTATCTCACCCATGAATTACTGGCAAGAATCAAAAAACAGGAAATAACAAATGTTGGAGAAGCTGCAGGAAGATCAGAACTCTTATGCACTATTGGTGGGAAAAGCAATATGGTGCTTCCTTAGAAAGCTAGAAATAGAAATATATGATCCAGCAATCCCACTCCTAGGAATATATCCTAGAGAAATAAGGGTCGTCACACAAAGAGACATAGGCACACCCATGTTCACTGCAGCATTGTTCACAATAGCTAAAAGATGGACACAGCCTAGATGCCCATCAATGGATGAATGGACAAAAAAACTGTGGTACATACACATGATGGAGCATTACACAACAAAAAAGAAGAATAATGAACCTGCAAAGCCTCTCATAACATGGAATAATCTGGAGGGCATTATGTTGAGTGAAATAAGTCAATCACAAAAGGACAAATATTGTAAGAGACCACAACTGTAAAAACTTATGAAAATGTTTACACACAAAAAGAAACAATCTTTGATGGTTACAAGGGAGGGGAGGAGAGGGGCGGGGATTGAAAAACACTAAATAGACAATAGATGAGTGGTAACTTTGGTGACAGATAAGACAGCACACAATACTGGAGAAGCCAGCACAACTTGTACAAGGTAGGGTCATGGAAGCTCCATAGACATATCCAAACTCCCTGAGGGACCGAATTGCTGGGGTGAGGGCTGTGAGGACCATGGTCTCAGGAAGCATCTAGTTCAATTGGCATAAATAGTTTATAAAGAAAATGTTCTACATTCTAATTTTGTGAGTAGTGTCGGGGTCTTAAAAGCCTGTATGTAAGCTGCCATCTAAGATGCTCCATTGGTCTCACCCCTTTGGGAGCAAGGGAGAATGAAGAAAACTAAAGATACAAGGGAAAGATTAGTCCAAAGGACTAATGGACCAATCTACCACAGCCTCCACCAGACTGAGTCCAGTATAACTATATGGTGCCTGGCTATCACCACTGACTGCTCTGACAGAGATTATAATAGAGGGCCCCAGACAGAGCTGGAGAAAAATGTAGTACAAAATTCTAACTCACAGAAAAAGACCAGACTTACTGGCATATCAGAAACTGGAGAAACCCTGACAGTATGGCCCCTGGGCACCCTTTTAGCTCAGCAATGAAGTCACTCCTGAGGTTCACCCTTCAGCCAAAGATTAGACAGGTCTATTTATTTTTTTATAAAACAAAACAAGACTAAAGGGGCACACCAGCCCAGGGGCAAGGACTAGAAGGCATGAGGGGACAGGAAACCTGGTAATGGGGAACCCAAGGTTGAGAAGGGAGAGTGTTGACATGTCTTGGAGTTGTTAACCAGTGTCATAAAACAATATGCGTACTAAGTGTTTATGAGAAACAAATTTGTTCTGTAAATCTTCATTTAAGTACAGTAAAAAAAAAGTGTTAAAAAGAAAAAAAAGTCACTTCTTTTACTGGATAAGTTCTGCCCTTTTTTGGGGGGAGGGAATCAACGCATTGCAATGGGCAAATCTGCTGCAAAAGACCTCTTTAAACTGTTAAAAAGCAAAGATGTCACTTTGAGGTGACACTTTGAGGACTAAGGTGTGCCCAATCCAAGCCATGGTATTTTCAATTGCCTCATATGCATGTGAAAGCTGGACAGTGAATAAGGAAGACTGAAGAAGAATTGATGCCTTTGAATTATGCTGTTGGCAAAGAATATTAAATATACCATGGACTTCCAGAAGAACAACCAAGTCTGTCTTGGAAGAAACACATCCAGAATGCTCTTTGGAAGTGAGGATGCGAGACTTTGTCTCATGTACTTTGGACATATTGTCATGAGGAACCAGTCCCTGGAGAAGGACATCATGCTTGGTACAGTAAAGGGTCAGCAAAAAAAACGAAGACCCTCAATGAGCTGGATTGACACAGTGGCTGCAAAAATGGGCTCAAACATAGCAACGATTGTGAGGATGACGCAGGACAGGGCAGTGTTTCGTTCTGTTGTAGGTAGAGTTGCTAAGAATCAGAACCAACTCAACCGCACCTGACAATAACAAGACAAACATTTGACTAACTGGCGCAAAATAAGAACCATACATTCCTATTCCGACTTACCTACAAATTCAACTTAAAGACAGACTTGGGAACAGATCTTGTTTGTACTTGCATATCTTGCCTTATTGTCTCTTTCTCCATCTTCAAAGCCAGCAGCATAGCACCTTGAACTTTCTCTAAACTTCTGTCTTACTATCAACTTCTATCTCTCTGATCTCCTATCTCTCTCTTATAAGGACTCCTGCAAGTACATTATAGGGTAGCTGAGTCAGAATCAACTCGACGGGAATGGGAATGGGCAAGTGCATTGGGGTATTCATGATTAATTCAGGATAATCTCCCAATTTCAAGGTCATAACTAAATCACATCTGTAAAGTCCCTATTCCAAATAAGAAAACATATTCACAGGTTCTGGAGGATTAGATGGTGGACATTTTGGGAGGCCATTAATACCATGGACTGCCATAAGAATGAGCATATCTGTCTTGGAAGAAGTACAACCAGAATGCTCCTTAGAAGCAAGGATCGGAAGACTGCATCTTGCATACTTTGGACATGTTGTCAGGAGGGATCAGTCCCTGGAGAAGGACATCATGCTTGGTAAAGTATATGGTCAATGGAAAAGAAGAAGACCCTCAATGAGATGGATTGACACAGTGGCTGCAACAATGGGCTCAAGCATAACGACAATTGTATGGGTGGCACAGGACTGGGCAGTGTTTCATTCTGTGGTACTTAGCGTCATTATGAGTAGGAACTGACTCAATGGCACCTAACAGCAACAAAAACAACCACACATAGTTAATTTTGGGGTGGTGTGATTATGTGACATAGTCCTGGTGGCACAATTGTTAAGTGTTCAGCTGCTAACCAAAAGGTAAGTGGTTCAAATCCACCAACATCCCTATGAAGAAAGATGTGATAGTCTGCTTCTGTAAAGATTGTTGTAGTTGTTAGGTGTGATGGTGTCAGTTCCCACTCATAGTGACCCTATACACAACAGAAGGAAATACTGCCTGGTCCTACACCATCCTACAATCTTTGTTATTCTTGAGCCCATTGTTGCAGTCACTGTGTCAATCCACCTCCTTTAGGGTCTTTCTCTTTTATGCTGACTGTGTACTTTGCCAAGCATGATGGCCTTCTCCAGGGACTGATCCCTCCTGGTAACATGTCAAAAGTATGTGAGACAAAGTCTAACCATCCTTGCTTCTAAGGAGCGTTTTGGTTGTATTTCTTCTAAGACAGATTTTTGTGTTCTTTCAGCAGTCCATGGTATATTCAATACTCTTCTCCAACACCACAATTCAAACGCATCAAATTCTTCTGCAGTCTTCCTTATTCATTGTCCACCTTTTGCATGCATGTCAGGCTGTTGAAAACACCATGGCTTGGGTCAGGCCCACCTTTGTCTTCAAGGTGCTTTTTAAGACTTTAAAGAGGCCTTTTGCAGCAGATTTGCCCAAAGCAATGTGTCATTTATTTCGTGACTGGTGCTTCCATGGGTGTTGATTGTGGATCCAAGTAAAACGAAATCTTTAACGGCTTCATTTTTTTCTCTGTTTATCATGGTGTTGCTTATCTGTTCCATTGTGAAATTTTTTGCTTTCTTTATGTTGAGGTGTAATCCATACTGAAGGCTGTAGCCTTCCATCTTCGTCAGTAAGTGCTTCAAGTCCTCTTCACTTTCTGCATAATGCAGGTTGTTAATGAGTCTTCCTCCAATCCTGATGCCCTGTTCTTCTTAATATTGTCCAGTTTCTCAGGTTATTTATTTAGCATACAGATTGAATAAGCATGGTGAAAGGATACAACCCCGACGAACATCTTTCCTGACTTTAAGCCATGCGGTATCCTCTTGTTCTTGTAGAACCAGTGTCTCTTAGTGTATTTACAGGTTCCTCATGAGCAAAATTAAGTGTTCTGGAATTCCCATTCTTCACAATGTTATTCATAGTTTGTTATGATCCACACAGTCGAATGCCTTTGCATATTCAATAAAACACAGGTAAGCATATGTATGGTATTCTCTGCTTTCAGCCAAGATCCATCTAACATCAGCAGTGACATCCCTTCTTCCATGTCCTCTTCTGAACCCAGAGTGAATTCCTGGCAGTTCCCTGCCGATGTTCTGCTGCAACAGCTTTTGAATGATCTTCAGCAAAATTTTATTTGTTTCTGGTATTAATGATCTTGTTCAATAACTTCTGAATTTGGTTGGATCACCTTTCCTTGGAATGGGCACAAATATGGATCTCTTCCAGTCCTTTGTCCAGGTAGCTGTCTTCAAATTTCTTTGCTTAGATGAGTGAGCACTTCCAGTGCTGCATCGGTTTTTGAAACAATTGGTACTCCATCAATTCCTGAAGCAAGTTTTTCACCAATGCCTTCAGTGCAGCTTGGGCTTCTTCTTTCAGTACTATCAGTTCTTGATCATATGCTACCTCCTGAAATGGTTGAACATCGACCAATTCTTTACAGTGACTCTGTGTATTCCTTCCCTCTTGTTTTAATGCTTCCTGCATAGTTTAATATTTTCCCTGTAGAATTCTTCAATATAGCAACTCGAGGCTTGAATTTTTTTCTTCAGTTATTTTACCTTGAGAAATGCTGAGCATGTTCTTCCCTTTGGGTTTTCTAATTCCATGACTTTACACATACCATTTTAATACTTTTACTTTGTCTTCTTGAGCCACTCTTTAAAACCTTCTGTTCAGCTCTTTTACTTCATCATTTCTTCCTTTTGCTTTAGCTACTGTATGTTCAAGAGCAAGTTTCAGAGTCTTTTCTAACATCCATTTTGATCTTTACTTTCCTGTCTTTTTAATGACCTCTTGCTTTCTTCATATATGATGTTCTCGATGTCTATAAAGATTACGGCCTTGGAAACCCCATTGGGAAGTCCTACCCTGTCCTATAGGGTTGCTATAAGTCAGAATAATCAACTTGACAGCAGCCAGGGGAGAGGATTATAGATATTTTTATATAAATTTGTGGGTGAAATTATCAGTATCTTCTGCATAATTACTTATACCAAGAAGAGAAGGAAGAGAGAATCCATCTAAACAGTGATGTTTGTTTGCTTTCCTTAATTCTTATTTTCCAGAATAACTGTGAATTGAGTCTTTAGCCAAAGGACTATTAAATGCTATAATAAAATGCTCACAACATTTTTTCCCCTGCCTTTTCAAAAATTGCCCATTTTGACACTACTTAGAGCAATATTAGTGTTTTCAGGAAAATGCTACTGGGCGCATGCATGTAATTTTGCTTACCACTTTAAAAATTATTCTTATAGCTTGTTGTTGTTATTGTTGTTGTTGTTAGGTGCCATCGAGTTGGTTTCAACTCATAGTGACCCTATGCACAACAGAATGAAACACTGCCAGGTCCTGAGCCATCCTTACAACCGTTATGCTTGAGCTCATTGTTGCAGCCACTGTGTCAATCCACCTCGTTGAGGGTCTTCCTCTTTTCTGCTGACCCTGTACTTTGCCAAGCATGATGTCCTTCTCCAGGGACTGACCCTTCCTGACAGCATGTCCAAAGTATGTAAGATGCAGTCTCGCCATCCTTGTTCCTGAGGAACACTCTGGTTGTACTTCTTCTAAGACAGATTGGTTCGTTCTTTTGGCAGTCCATGATATATTCAATATTCTTCACCAACACCACAATTCAAAGGCATCAATTCTTCTTCAGTCTTCCTTATTCATTGTCCAGCTTTCCCATGCATATGATGTGATTGAAAATACCATGGCTTGGGTCACGCACACCTTAGTCTTCATGGTGACATCTTATATGCAAAAAAAAAAAAAAAAATCTTATACCTTAAAAAAAAAATTGCTTAGGATCTGTTAAAATTATGGCTTGGCCTTTTCTTTAAGGAATGTGTGATGATTAATGTTGTGTGTCAGTTTGGCTAGGCCATGATTCCCAGTATTATGTAATTATCCTCTATTTTGTAACCTCCATTTTATATCCTCCATTTTGTAAATTCTAAGCTCTATATGTTGATGAGGCAGGATTAGTGCGGGGTGTATCTTGATTCACAACCTTACCCAGCTTCTGCAGCCTGCCAATTCTGGGATTCACCAGTTTCCGAAACTCCCTGAGCCAAGAGCCTACCATCTGACCTGGTGATTTGGGGTTCATGAGCCCCTGCAACCATGTGAGTCAGGAAAGACCTGCAGCCTGGTGCCTGACCCATGGATTTGGGACTTGCCAGACTCCACAACCATGTGAGCCATTTCCTTGAGATAGATCTCTCTATATGGCATAGTGGTTAAGTGCTACAGCTGTTAACCAAGGGGTCAGCAGTTTGAATCTGCCAGGTGCTCCTTGGAAACTCTATAGGACAGTTCTACTCTGTCCTATAGGGTCGCTATGAGTCAGAATTGACTCGATAGCAATAGGATATAAATTTATATATATGTGTGTATATATATGTATATGTGTATATACATATACGTACATATGTATACGTATACATATATATATATACTTCACTGGTTTTTCCTCTCTAGAGGACCCAGGCTAAGACAGAATAAAAAAAATGTTATAGTAGAAAAACTACAGGTTTATTTTTACCTTAAGCATTTTAAGCTTGAGAGAGAAAATGAATGTATTTGTTATTTTGACCTCTATAGAGCTGTTTACCTTGCAGGTTGCATTAGAAATACTTCAACAGCTACTAAAATTGCTAGTAGTTATGTGTGTGAGAAAACCATTTCTCATCCATTTCTTTTTTCTGATCCTTTATGAGGGAGACATCCCAATTTTCTGGTTCAAAATATTTAGCATCAATTGGGGTAACTATTTTTAGTGTCACCAAGTAAATATCCGTTCAGTAAAATAAGAAGAATGGCTGCCTTTTATTGAATAGTTCACTGGACATCCTGCTGGACGAGTTGCATCTATTATTTATAAATTCACAACAATCTTGCAATGCAGATATTATTATACCCACTTTAGAGATAAGAAAATTGAGGACCAGAGCATCTAAGATGCTTGACTGAGATCACACAGCTAGCAAGTTATAGAAAAAAAAAAACCAAACCCGTTGACGTCAAGTCAGTTCTGAGTCATAGTAACCCTATAGGACCAAATAGAACTTCTCCATGGGGTTTCCAAGGAGGAGCTGGTGGATTTGATCTGCCAACTTTTTGGTTAGCAGGGGTAGCTCTTAATCACTTCACCACCAGGGCTCCTGCAGTTATAGATCCTGAATGAAAAAAGCCATGCTCATGTTCTCTCCAATTCATCATAAGTTAATAAGCCATTTTATAATCAAATAAAACAGAGCCATGCAGAAAAATATAATTGATATGGAAGTTTCCAATGAATGTTGATTCTATTCCCATGTTTCTGTATTTAGAAGGAGTCAACAGAATAGAGAAGAAATAACCTGAACTTTGGAATCTAGTAGACCTGGGTTCAAAACCAACTCCACCACTTAGCACACACATGGCTTTGGAGAAGTTACGTAATATCTATAACCCCACCTCATAAAGTTTGGAGGATTAAATAAGATAAAGCTTGTAAGTACCGAGCACATAACCCTGCACATTACTGGACTTAGTAAGTGGTATATCTCTTTGTTGTTGTTGTGTGCTGTCAAGTCAATTCCAACTCAGGGGCCCCATGTGACAGAGTAGAACTGTCCCATATGGTTTTTTAGGCTGTAATCTTTATGGGGGCAGATTTCCTGTTTTTTTCTTCCAATTAGCTGTTCGTGGGTTCTAACCAAAGATCTTTCAGTTAGCGGCCAAGCACTTTAACCATTGCACTACCAAGGTCCCTCATATCTCTTTAGTCTATTTTAAAAAAGAAGAACATGCATTTTACACCACCTAAATAAATAAATAATATTCAAAAGTAGTCGTCCCAGGAATTCCTAACATCACAATTATCTGTGTTTCTTTTGTTTTGTCACTTATCAGCAGGGACATAAACCCTCTTACAGAGAATTTGCAGGATTTGTAAGAGAAGTTGCTTCCCCGGTGTATGTGTGAGAAGGAGAAATTCTTTTTTACCACCCGAAAACTAAAGGCCGTTTTCTTTCCTCAAATGCAGATTTCTATTACGTGAAAGCTGATTAAATGAGAGTCCAAAAAGATTTGGCACAGGGTCTAATAGACAGTGAAATGGAACTAGGATTCAACATGATTTATCACAGTGATTTTTATAAGCACCAAAATGGAAAACTTTTTTGGTGTTGGAATGAAAAGGTGAATTGACTGTCCCATTAAAAATTGGTTAGTACTTTTCATAGGCCGTTTGAACTGAACCAAAGGATGTTAAAAGGGCTTGAAATACAGATGTCTCTAGCTACTAAACAAAGTCAGGAAAACACTCATGAATGTAATGGGCTAAGGTAGCAGTTGCTTTGAATAGCAGACAGTTGCTCTTCTAAAAGATCATGGAAAATTTTGTTAACCAGGCAGAAAGAGACGGCAGTTGACTTAACTCAGTGTTCATGAGAGAGAAGATTCAGCAGGGTTGAATGGATAAATAGGCTGAGAGCCAAGTGTTAACTGTAGGGAAGGCTCTCCAGGGAGTAGTCACTGGTCTCAACCAAATGGAAAAGCTCATGGAAAACCCTTTCTTTTATCATAACTAAGTTTTGTAATGACATTGTTCTCATGTGCCTCCCATGGTAGTAGTTTTTCAATCATGACTGACTTTAAGAAACTCGATGCCACTAGGACATGAAATCTACCTGAGATCTAACTAGGCATTTGTATACAATGCCCATGAAGTTGCATAAATGCAAGATTGCTCCAGCCAGATGCTGTATCAGAATGATAATGATACAAAAAAAAACAGTGCCATCAAGTCAATTCTGACTCATAGCAACCCTATAGGGCAGAGTAGAGCTGCCCCACAGAGTTTCCAAGGAGCACCTTGTGGATTCGAACTGCCGACCCTTTGGTTAGCAGCCATAGCACTTAACCACTATGCCACCAGGACCCTCACAATTCCCTTAGAGTTTCAAAGAACTCTCCACACAAGCAAGAAAGAGGGAGAATATTTTACTGGGTGCATATGATGTGTGAAGTTCTATGCTAAGTATTCCTTTTAAACTTCACCACTACTGGTAAAATAATTATCATCTACATTCTTCAGTTGAGAAAACATTTTCAGAGAGGTTTGACAGCCTGTTCAAACCACACAGCTAAAAAATGGTAAATTCTGATCTGGACTCCAGTTCTTTTGAATCTAAGCCCAGAGCTCTTTCTACTTCTTCAAGAAGATGAAATCCAAAAGGTAAATTGAAGAGAGAATATACGGAACTTGAAGTCCAGATAAGGAATTTAGACTTCAGCAAGAAGTCCCTGGGTGGCACTAACGGTTAAACACTTGAGTGTTAATGCAAAGGTTGGCAGTTCCAGTCCACCCAGAGGCACCTCAGAAGAAAGTCCTGTTGTGTGCTGAAAAATCACAGTTGTTGAAAACTCTGTGGAGCACAGTTCTACTCTGACACACGGGATCACCATGAGTTTGAATCGACTCAACAGCAAATGGTTTGATATTTATTTATTTAGTAAGGTCTCTGGGTGATGCAAATGGTTTCTTGCTGTCTACTAACCTAAAGGTTGGAGGTTCAAACCTACACAGTGGTGCTATGGAAGGAAGGCCTAGAGATCTGCTTCCATAAAGATTACAGTCAAGTAAACCCTATGGGGGACAGGGCCAAGATGGCTGAGTAGTCAGACACTTCCACTGAACCCTCTTACAACCAAGACCCACAAAAACAAGTGAAAAGACTACATTTATGACAACCTAACCTAGAAGCCCTGAACATAAAAGGCAAAGTTAGAAAATGGACTGAGTGGCATGGGGAGGGAGAGACGGTTCAGAAGTGTAGTTGTCATACCTGAATTGCCAGGAACTCTCAGGCACCATTCCTGGGGCCAGCTGCAGAGGGCTGGTGGTAGCATTTGGCCACAGTTTCCTCAGGGAGAAACAACCAACTGCACAGCCTACTCACAACTCCAGAACCAGAGAAGAACAGCGCTCTTAGCAAAAGCTAAGTACTTGCGTATATTTTACTGTGCCGCCCGCCCCCAAGGCAGCTTCAGTGACTGTATTTCCCTGGGGCTGAGATAGGTCCTGTTGTGCGATCTGAGCCATTCTCCCAGCCTTAGAGAAGGAAAATTTCACTATTGGGGAAAAGATAATCTGCCAGCTCCATTAACCTAGGGAGCTCAGGACAGAAGTGGCTCCTGTCCAGATATACATGGTCCATGGACTTTGAATACCTTTCCCACCTGCATGGACCTGTGCAGGCTTATTTTAGGAAAATAGGCCTTTGTTGGCAGACTGCAGCTGTTTTAACTGTGCGGTGGAGAGGTGGGTGTTTGATGTTTAACACCACTTTGCCTATTAAACAGGGTGCTCATATACCCACAACAGGGGCCTAAGGACTGGTGGCTCCACTCAGGTCAACCAGCCACACATGAATGGAGTTCAAGATAACTGGTACCTCCCAGTCCTTACAACTGAAAGCTTCGGGTGCCCAACGTCCATCTGCAGAACCCACCCACTTGTGTGCTCTAGGGAACAGCAACACGCTTTCCTCACAGACACTTGGAGAATGGTTGTCAGTCCCCTGCTTTGTTCAGAGCATGACTCCCTGCTGCAACCAGATACTGGTATCTACACCAATCACCCCTGCCCCCCTAAGACTGTAGGACAGCGCCTATACAACACACTTGATGACCAACTACCTGGACACCTGAGCTGAATCCATACTATAGAAGTGAATGGACTCCTAGGCTCATACACATGGTAACAAATCTAGCCATCTGGTGACAGGACATTAGAGCTTCAAAGGTGAAAATAATTAAGCAAAAGATTTGGGTATATCAAAACAAAACAAAGCAAGAAGCTAGGATATAGCAAGTAAACGTAAAATAAACGAATACAATAACTTACAGATGGCTTGGAGACAACAGTCAATATCAAGTAACATAAAGAAACAGACCGTGATTGCCTCGACAAGCTCTCAAAACAAAGAATCAATGGATCTTCTAGATGAAGGTGCCTTCCTGGAATTACCGGATGCAGAATTCAAAAGATTAATATACAGAACTCTTCAAGACATCAGGAATGAGATTAGGAAGGAGATAAGGAAATATGCAGAACAAGCCAAGGAACACACCAGTAAAGTAGTTGAAGAAATTAAAAAGGTTATTCAAGAATATAATGAAAAATTTAATAAGCTGCAAGAATCCGTAGAGAGACAGCAATCAGAAATTCCAAAGATTAACAATTAAATTACAGAATTAGACAACTCAATAGTTCAGAGGAGCAGAATTGAGGAAGTGGAAGGCCGAATTGGTGAACTTGAACATAAAGCATTTGGTACCAGTACATTTGAAAAAAAAAAAAAACAGATAAAAGAATTTTAAAAAATGAAGAAATCTTAAGAATCATGTGGGAATGTATCAAGAGAAATAACCTACGAGTAATTGGAGTATCAGAACAGGGAGGGATAACAGAAAATACAGAGAGAATTGCTGAGGATTTGATGGCAGAAAACTGCCCTGATATCATGAAAGATGAGAAGATATCTATCCAAGATGCTCACCGAACTCCACACAAGGTAGATTTTAAAAGAAAGTCACCAAGACATATTATAATCAAACTTGCCAAAACCAAAGACAAAGAGAGAATTTTAAGAACAACCAGGGATAAATGAAAAGTCACCTACAGAGGACAGTCAATAAGAATAAGCTCGGACTACTTGGCAGGAACCATGCAGGCAAGAAGGCAATGGGATGGCATTTACAAAGTATTGAAGGAAAAAAATTGCTAGCCAAGAATCATATATCCAGCAAAACTGGCTCTGAAATATGAAGGTAAAATTAGGACATTTCCAGATAAACAGAAGTTGAGGGAATTTGTAAAAACCAAACCAAAACTACAAGAAATACTATAGGGAGTTCTTTGGTTAGAAAATCAATAATATTAGGTACCAACCCAAGACTAGAACACTGGACAGAACAATCAGATGTCACCCCAGGCAGGGAAATCACAAAAATAAACCAAGATTTAAAAAACGCTCAAAACAGGGAAACAGCAATGTTATGTAAAAGAAGACAACATTAAAACAATAAAGAGGGACTAAGAAATGCAGTTATAGATCTTTCATATGGAAAGGAAGACAAGGTGATATAAAGAAATAAAAGTAAGGTTTAAACTTAGAAAAATAGGGGTAAATATTAAGGTAACCACATAGGAGACTAACAATCCTACACATCAAAATAAAATACAAGGAATACAAAAAGGCTCAGCAGAAACAAAATCACCTACAAGGAATAAGAGGAAAAGACAATATATAAAGATAAGATATACAGCATAAAAAATTAAGTGCGAAAAAGAAACTGTCAACAACACACAAAAAAAAAGACATCAAAATGACAGCACTAAACTCAAAAAAAAAAAAAAACAACTCATACCTACCCATAATTACGCTGAATGTAAATGGACTAAATACACTAATAAAGAGACAGAGAATGGCAGAATGAATTTAAAAAAAAAATCTTTATGCTGCCTACAAGAGACAAACCTTAGACTTGCAGACACAAACAAACTAAAACTCAAAGGATGGAAGAAAATATATCAAGCAAACAACAATCAAAAATGAGCAGGAGTGGCAATATTAATTTCTCACAAAATAGACTTGAAAGTTAAATCCACCACAAAGGATAAGGAAGAACACTATATAATGATTAAACGGACAATATACCAGGAGGATACAACCATATTAAATATTTATACACTCAATGACAGGGCTGACAGATACATAAAACAGACTCTAATGGCATTGAAAAGTGAGATAGACAGCTCCACAATAATAGTAGGAGACCTTAACACACCACGTTCGGTGAAGGACAGAACATCCAGAAAGAAGCTCAATAAAGACACAGAACATCTAAATGCCACAATCAAACAACTTGATCTCATAGACACATACAGAACACTCCACCCAACAGCAGCCAAGTATACTTTCTTTTCCATCGCACATGGAACATTCTCTAGAACATTCCATAAAGCAAGCCTTAGAAGAATCCAAAACACTGAAATATTACAAAGCACCTTCTCTAACCATAAGGCCACAAAAGTAGAAATCAATAACAGAAAAAGCAGGGAAAAGAAATCAAACACTTAACAATTAACCTGCTCAAAACTAAACAATTAACCTGCTCAAAAAAGACTGGGTTATAGAAGGCATCAAGGATGGAAAAAAGAAATTCATTGAATACAATGAGAATGAAAATACATCCTATCAGAACCTTTGGGACACAGTGAAAGCAGTGCTCAGAGGTCAATTTATATCAACAAACACACACATACAAAAAGAAGAAAGGGCCAAAATCAAAGAATTATCCCTACAACTTGAACAAATAGAAAGAGAGCAACAAAAGAAACCCTCAGGCAAAAGAAGAAAGCAAATAATAAAAATTGGAGCAGAATTAAATGAAATAGAGAACAGAAAAAACAGTTAAAAGAATTAACAAGACCAAAAACTGGTTCTTTGAAAACATTAACAAAATTGATAAACTGACAAAAGAAAAACAGGAGAGGAAGCAAATAACCCGAATAAGAAATGAGATGGGTGATATTACAAAAGACCCAAGTGAAATTAAAAGAATCATATCAGATTACTCCCCCATGTGTCTGTCAGTTTGTCCTACTGTGGGGGCTTGTGTGTTGCTGTGATGCTGGAAACTATGCCACCAGTATTCAGATACCAGCAGGGTCACCCATGGAAGACAGGTTTCAGCTGAGCTTCCAGACTAAGACAGTCTAGGAAGAAGGACCCAGAAGTCTACTTCTGAAAAGTATTAGCCAGTGAAAATCTTATGAATAACAGCAGAACATTGTCTGATAAAGCACTAGAAGATTAGCCCCCCAGGTTGGAAGGCACTCAAAAGATGACTGGGGAACAGCTGCCTCCTCAAAGTAGAGTCGACCTTAATGATGTGGATGGAGTAAAGCTTTTGGGACCTTCATTTGCTGATGTGGCATGACTCAAAGTGAGAAGAAACAGCTGAAAACATCCGTTAATAATCAGAACCTGGAATGTACGAAGTATGAAGGAAAATTGGAAATTGTCAAAAATGAAATGGAATGCATAAAGATCAATATCCTAGATATTAGGGAGCTGAAATGGACTGATATTGGACATTTTGAATAGGATAATCATATAGTCTACTATGCCGGGAATGACAACTTGAAGAGGAATGGCATTGCATTCATCGTCAAAAAGAACATTTCAAGATCTATCCTGAAGTACAGTGCTGTCAGTGATAGAATAATATCCACATGCCTACAAGGAAGACCAGTTAATACGACTATTATTCAAATATACGCACCAACCACTGAAGAAATAGAAGATTTTTATCAGCTGCTGCAGTCTGAAATTGATCGAACGTGCAACCGAGATGCATTGATAATTACTGATTTTAATGGGAAAGTTGGAAACAAAGAAGAAGGATCAGTAGTTGGAAAATGTGGCCTTTGATATAGAAACAATGCCATACATCGAATGATAGACTTTTGCAAGACCAATGACTTCTTCATTGCAAATACCTTCTTTCACCAAAATAAACGGCAACTATATGCATGGACCTTGCCAGATGGAGCACACAGAAATGAAATTGACCACATCTGTGGAAAGAGACGATGGAAAAGCTCAATATCGTCAGTCAGAACAAGGCCAGGGGCCGACTGTGGAACAGACCATCAATTGCTCATATGTAAGTACAAGCTGAAACTGAAAACCAGAGCAAGTCCACGAGAGCCAAAGTATGACCTTGAGTATACCCCACCTGAATTTAGAGACCATCTGAAGAATAGATTTGGCGCATTGAACACTGGTGAACAAAGACCGGACGAGTTGTGGAATGACATCAGGGACTTCATACACGAAGAAAGCAAGAGGTCGTTGAAAAGACAGGAAAGAAAGAAAAGACCAAGATGGATGTCAGAGGAGACTCTGAAATACGCTTTCGAACGTCGAGCAGCTAAAGCAAAAGGAAGAATTGATGAAGTAAAAGAACTGAACAGAAGATTTCAAAGGGTGGCTCGAAAAGACAAAGTAAAGTATTATAATGACATGTGCAAAGAGCTGGAAATGGAAAACCAGAAGGGAAGAACACGCTCGGTGTTTCTCAAGCCGAAAGAACTGAAGAAAAATTTTAAGCCTCAAGTTGCAATAGTGAAGGATTCTATGGGGAAAATATTAAACAACACAGGAAGCATCAAAAGAAGATGGAAGGAATACACAGAGTCATTATACCAAAAAGAATTAGTCGATGTTCAACCATTTCAAGAGGTAGCATATGATCAGGAACCAATGGTGCTGAAGGAAGAAGTCCAAGGTGCTCTGAAGGCATTAGCGAAAAACAAGGCTCCAGGAATTGAAGGAATATCAACTGAGATGTTTCAACAAACAGATGCAGCGCTGGAGGTGCTCACTCGTCTATGCCAAGAAATATGGAAGACAGCTTCCTGGCCAACTGACTGGAAGAGATCTATATTTGTGCCTATGCCCAAGAAAGGTGATCCAACCGAATGTGGAAATTATAGAACAATATCATTAATATCACACGCAAGCAAAATTTTGCTGAAGATCATTCAAAAACGGCTGCAACAGTATATCGACAGAGAACTGCCAGAAATTCAGGCCGGTTTCAGAAAAGGACAGGGAACCAGTGATATCATTGCTGATGTGAGATGGATCCTGGCTGAAAGCAGAGAATACCAGAAGGATGTTTACCTGTGTTTTATTCACTATGCAAAGGCATTTGACTGTGTATATGATAACAAATTATGGATAACATTGCAAAGAATGGGAATTCCAGAACACTTAATTGTGCACATGACGAACATTTGCATAGATCAAGAGGCAGTTGTTCACACAGAACAAGGGGGTACTGATTGGTTTAAAGTCAGGAAAGGTGTGGGTCAGGGTTGTATTCTTTCACCATACCTATTAAATCTGTATGCTGAGCAAATAATCTGAGAAGTTGGACTATATGAAGAAGAACCGGACATCAGGATGGGTGGAAGACTCATTAACAACCTGCATTATGCAGATGATACAACCTTGCTTGCTGAAAATGAAGAGGACTTGAAGCACTTACTAATGATGATTAAAGACCACAGCCTTCAGCATGGATTGCACCTCAACATAAAGAAAACAAAAATCCTCAAAATTGGACCAATGAGCAACATTGTGATAAATGGAGAAAAGATTGAAGTTGTCAAGGATTTCATTTTACTTGGATCCACAATCAACAGCCATGGAAGCAGCAGTCAAGAAATCAAAAGATGCATTGCATTGGGTAAATCTGCCACAAAGGACCTCTTTAAAGTGTTGAAGAGCAAAGACGTCACCTGGAAGACTAAGGTGTGCCTGACTCAAGCCACGGTATTTTCAACTCCATCATATGCATGTGAAAGCTGGACAATGAATAAGGAAGACCGAGGAAGAATGGATGCCTTTGAATTGTGGTGTTGGCGAAGAGTTTTGAATATACCATGGACTGTCAGAAGAATGAATAAATCTGTCTTGGAGGAAGTACAACCAGAATGCTCCTTACAAGCAAGGATGGCAAGACTGAGTCTTACATACTTCGGACATGTTGTCAGGAGGGATTAGTCTCTGGAGAAGGACATCATGCTTGGCAAAGTACAGGGCCAGTGGAAAAGAGGAAGACCCTCAATGAGATGGATTGACACAGTGGCTGCAACAATGGGCTCAAGCATAACAACGATTGTGAGGATGGCGCAGGACCGGGCAGTGTTTTGTTCTGTTGTGCATATAGTCGCTATGAGTCGGAACAGACTCGACAGCACCTAACAACAACAACAATCAGATTACTATGAAAAATCTTATTCCAACAAATTTGAACACCTAAAATAAATGGATGAACTTCTAGAAACACACTACCTACCTAAACTAACACAAACAGAGGTAGAAAAACTAAATCAACCCATAACAAAAGAAGAGATTGAAAAGGTAATTTAAAAACTCCCAACAAAAAAAAATCCCTTACCCGGATGGCTTCACTGCAGTATTCTACCAAACTTTCAGAGAAGAGTTAACACCACTACTACTAAAGATACTTCAGAGCATAGAAAAGGATGGAATACTCCCAAACTCATTCTATGAAGCCAGCATATCCCTGATACTAAAACCAGGTAAAGACACCACAAAAAAAGAAAATTACAGACCTATATCCCTCATGAACTTTGGTGCAAAAATCCTCAACAAAATTCTAGCCAATAGAATTCAAAACATGTCAAAAAAATAATTCACCGTGACCAAGTAGGATTCATACCAGGTATGCAAGGATGGTTCAACATTAGAAAAACAATTAATATAATCCATCATATAAATAAAACAAAATACAAGAACCACATGATCTTATCAATTGTTGCAGAAAAGGCATTTAACAAAGTTCATTGCTCATTCATGATAAAAATTTTCAGCAAAATAGGAATAGAAGGAAAATTT
Organism: Loxodonta africana; assembly: GCF_030014295.1. Taxonomy (NCBI): domain Eukaryota; kingdom Metazoa; phylum Chordata; class Mammalia; order Proboscidea; family Elephantidae; genus Loxodonta; species Loxodonta africana. Next base: position 33,478,294 of record NC_087345.1, on the reverse strand, counting down.
CTCAACATAGTAAAGGGCATTTATACAACAGTCAACATCATCCTAAATGTAGAGTCTGAAAGCATTCCCCTTGAGATTGGGAACCAGACAAGGATGCCTTTTATCACCACTCTTATTCAACATTGTGCTGGAAGTCCTAGCCAGAGCAATTAGGCTAGATAAAGAAATAAAGGGCAACCAGATTGGTAAGGAAGAAGTATCTCTATTTGCAGATGACATGATCTTATACACAGATTACCCTAGAGAATCCTCAAGAAAACTACTGAAACTAATAGAAGTGTTCAGCAAAGAATCAGGATACAAGATAAACATACAAAAATCAGTTGGACTCCTCTACACAAACAAAAAGAACATCGAAGAGGAAATCACCAAATCAATACCATTTACAGTAGCCCCCAAGAAGATAAAATACTCTAGGAATAAATCTTACCAGACACATAAAAGAACTGTACGAATAAAACTGCAAGAAACCAAAAGAGACTTACATAAGTGGAAAAACATACCTTGTTCATGGATAGGAAGACCTAGCTTTGTAAAAATGTCTGTTCTACCAAAAGTAATCTGTAGATACAATGCAGTTCTCATCCAAATTCCAATGGCATTCTTTAATGAGACGGAGAAACAAATTGCCAACTTCATATGGAATGGAAAGAGGCCCCGGATAAGTAAAGCTTTACTGAAAAAGAAGAACAAAGTGGGAGGCCTCACACTACCTGGTTTTAGAACCTATTATACTGCCACAGTAGTCAAAACAGCCTGGTACTGGTACAACAAGAGATACATAGATCAATGGAGCAGAATTGAGACTCCAAACACATATGAGCAGCTGATATTTGACAAAGGCCCAAAGTCTGTTACAGTCTCTTTAACAAATGGTGCTGGCAGAACTGGATATCCATCTGCAAAAAAATGAAACAAGACCCATACCTTACACCATGCACAAAAGGTAACTCAAAATGTATCAAAGACCTAAACGTAAAATCTAAAACGATAAAGATCATGGGAGAAAAAATATGGAGAATGCTAGGAGCCCTAATACATGGCATAAACAGTATACAAAACATTACTAACAATGCAAAAGGGAACCTAGATAACTAAAAAAACTAGGAGCTCCTAAAATCAAACAGCTATGCTCATCCAAAGTCTTCACCAAAAGAGTAAAAAGATTACCTAGAGACTGGGAAAAATTTCTAACTCTGACGTTTCCAATCAGCATCTCATCTCTAAAATTTACATGATACTGTAAAAACTCAACTACAAAAAGGCAAATAATCCAAAAAAATGGGCAAAGGATATGAACAGGTACTTCACTAAAGAAGACAACCAGATAGCTAACAGATACATGAGGAAATGCTCAAGATCATTAGCCGTTAGAGAAATGAAAATTAAAACTATAATGAGATTCCATCTCACCCCAACAAGGCTGGCATTAATCCAAAAAATACAAAATAAGAAATGTAGAGATTGTGGAGAGACTGGAACACTTACATACTGCTGGTGCAAATGTAAAATGGTACGGTCACTTTGGAAATTGATTTGGCACTTCCTTGAAAAGCTAAATATAGAACTACCATATGATCCTGCAATCCCACTCCTTGGAACATATCCTAGAGAAACAAGAGCCTTTACACAAACATATATGCACACCCATGTTCATTGCAGCATTGTTTACAATAGCAAAAAGATGGAAGCAACCAAGGTGCCCATCAAAGGATGAATGGATAAATAAATTATGGTGTATTCACAGAATGGAATACTACGCATCGATAAAGAACAACGATGAATCTGTGAAACATTTCATAATGCGGAGGAACCTGGAAGGCATTACGCTGAGTGAAATTAAACCAAAAACCATTGCCGTCGAGGAGTGAAATTAGTCAGTTGCAAAAGGAAAAATATTGTATGAGACCACTATTATAAAAACTCAAAAAATAATTTAAAAAGAGAAGAAAATCTTTGATGGTCACCAGAGTGGGGAGGGAGGGAGAGAAGGAGGGAGAGCGGTTTTCACTAATAAGATAGTAAAAAATAAGATAGTAGATAAGAACTATTTTAGGTGAAGGGAAGGACAACACAATACAGGAGAGATCAACACAACTGGACTAAACCAAAAGCAAAGAAGTTTCCTGAATAAACTGAATGCTTCAAAGGCCAGTGTAGCAGGTGCGGGGGTTTGGGGGCCATGGTTTCAGGGGACATCTAAGTCAATTGACATAATAAAATCTGTTATGAAAACATTCTGTATCCCACCTTGGAAAGTGGCATCTAGGTTCTTAAATGCTAGCAAACAGCCATATAAGACGGATCAATTGTTCTCAAACCACCTGGAGCAAAGGAGAATAAAGAACACCAAAGATACAAGGTAATTATGAGCTCAAGAGACAGAAAGGGCCATGTAAACCAGAGACTACATCAACCTGAGACCAGAAGAACTAGGTGGTGCCCGGCTACAACCGATGACTGCCCTGACAGGGAACAAAACAGAGAACCCCTGAGGGAGCAGGAGAGCAGTGGGATGCAGACCCCAAATTCTTGTAATGGCCCGACTGAGACTAGAAGGACGCTTGTGGTCATGGTCCCCAGACCTTCTGTTAGCCCAAGTCAGCCAACTCTTCAGACAGGGATTGAACTGGCCAATGGGATAGAAAATGATAGTGGTTAAGAGTGAACTCCCTGGATCATGTAGACACATGAGACTATGTGGGTAGCTCCTGTCTGGAGAAGAGATGATAGGGCAGAGGGGGTCAGAAGCTGGCCAAATGGACACGAAAGTAGAGTGGAGGGAAGGAGTATGCTGTCTCATTAGGGGGAGAGCAAGTAGGAGTATATAGCAAGGTGTATATAAATTTTTGTATGAGAGACTGACTTGGTTTGTAAACTTTCACTTAAAGCACAACAAAAATTAAAAAAAAAAAGAAAACCCTATGGAGCACTTCTACTCAAATACGTGGGTCACTATGAATCAGAATCGACTTGACGGAAAGGGATTTGTTTTTGATTTTTGTAGGTGAGAGAAAACTATTCAAGGCTATAAGCAAAGAAATGCCATGAGTCTTTTTTGCCTTCCCACTCTCAACTCTGGATGCCCTTCCTTTTTCTTTATTAGGTTCATCTCTATCAACATTCCCTGTCATTTCATCAGTTTATACTCTTCTGTCTTATGAGGGAAGGAGACCTGGTGGTGCAGTGGTTAAGTGCTTAGATGCTAACCGAAAGTTCAGTGGTTCCAACCCACTAGCTGCTCAGCAGGTTAAAGATGTGGCAATCTGCTTCCATAAAAATTAGTCTTGGGAACCCTAAGGGGCAGTTCTACTCTGTCCTATAGGGTCACTATGAGTCGGAATTGACTCAACAGCAATGAGCTTGGTTTGGTTTTGGTCTTATGAGGAAGATTCTCTTAATAACTCCATTTTACAGAACAGCAAGTGGAGACTCAGAGAGGTAAAGAAATTTGATCAAGGCTGGGGCCAAGCAAAGCCACGGTTGCAACTTGGTCTTTCTGGCTTCATGCTTAATCACAGTGCTTGTATCCATGCAGCCATGTAGATAAATATGGGGGGTAATAAGTATTTGAATATATGAGGTCATATAAAACTCCAGCTCACTTGTGGATGTCACAAGTAAAACAAAAAGAGGTTTCAAAACCCTTATACATTCAGGCACAGACTATCCAAAATGCAGTAATGACCTATAACATGAAGAAAACAGCAAACGCTAAGGAATACAAACAACTCCTGCAATAGCAAAGCTGAAGTCATGAGATGTTAAAGGTTACTGAACTCCTTCACAATATATAAGGAATGACTGTATTGATGCTGACTAGTCATCATTTTTTCTCAGCTCATATTATCGTTGCACAGAATATCATGAAACTTAGGAACAAAGAAAATGGTTCTAGAATCCTCTACGAGAAAAAAAAGAAAGTACATTTCAAGGAGAAATGGATTTTTTCCACTTCTTTTTGCTTTACCATGGCACATTAACTTGATGAAAATTTCCCTAGTGGATATGAGGAATCATTGTGACCCTAAGTACTTGCATGTTTATTTTGGTAGTTCTAAATTTAGTAAAGCATTATTGTCATAATTGATCGTAGGGAATTATTCACCTGCTAGTGATTCAATAGCTGCATGGGTTTATGGTATCATGAGGGATATTGACTGTCAACTTTACTTACAGTAATTGATGACTTTTTAATTGTTCTCTGTTCCTATTCCTAAAATAACTAAGCTATGATGATCATAGCACTGGACGAAGAGAAGACTCCTAAGCCAGAGGGGAAAGGGCTTCACATTGTATATACTTAAAGAAAAATGGAAAATGCCTAAAGAACCCATAGAATCATTCTAAAAAAGGTGAACGCCTAAGCAGCCCTTGTAGCCAAATGAGCTGCCATCTCAGAAGCCAAATGAACTGCTGTCTTCCACAAGAAGTATCCCCTGCCATTCTTGGGTGAAGCGGCTCACTCTCTCCTTTATGTCTCCAGCCCGAATTACCTTTTGCAACCTCTCTTAGTTATCTAGTGCTGCTGTAACAGAAATACCACAAGTGGATGGCTTTAATCAAGAGAAATTTATTCTCTCACAGTCTAGTAGGCTGCAAGTCCAAATTCAGGGTGTCAGCTCCAGGGGAAGGCTTTCTCTGTCAGCTCTGGAGGAAGGTCCTTGTCATCAATCTTCCCCTGGACAAGGAGCTTCTTCTCACAGGAACCCCGAGTCCAAAAGATGCACTTTACTGCCGGCACTGCTTTCTTGGTGGTATGAAGTCCCCAACTCTCAGCTTGCTTCCCTTTCCTTTTATCTCATAAGATAAAAAAGTGGTGCAGGCTAGACCCCAGGGAAATTTCCTTTACATCGGATCAGGGTTGTGACCTTAGTAAGAGTGTTACAATTCTCTTAGTCCTCTTTAACATAATCTAATCTTGCCTCATCAACCGCAGTCAGAGATTAGGATTTATAACACATAGGAAAACTACAATCACAAACTCAAGGACAACCACATAATACCGGGAATCATGGCCTAACCAAATTGACACATATTTTGGGGGAACACAATTCAATCCATGACACTATCTTTTACCATGGTGACTTTTCTCCCCTACAGTAGTGCCTGATATAGTGTGTACCCCGCCCCCCAAAAAAAAACATACTCTGAATTACTGAATTTGTTTGAGTCTGCATTCCCAGAGCCTTACTTTCTGCCTAGACCTTCACACATGGCTAGCGGATATTCAGCGAGAGACAGTGTGTGCAGTAGTAAGTCAGACTTTGGAGCCCGTCTGCCTGTGTTCAAATCTGGCCTCTGCTATTTACTAGCTCTGTAACCTTGGTTTAGATTATTAATGTCTAGATTCCTCAGTTTCCTCACCTATAAAATGGGATAATAACAGAATACTTATCTCATAAAGTACCTGTGAGGTTTAAGTGAGATTCTATATGCAATCTGTTAAAACCAGAATAATGGTAAGAATATTAATCATGGTAATTAATAATAGTTGCTGGAACAACCCTAAATTCCAGTGGCTGAATAAAGTAAAAGCTTATTTTTCAAATGCAGATGGTCTTTGTCATGTGGCTGTTCTCCAGATAATAACTCAGGAATCTAGCTCCTTCTATTTGTAATGCCCACAAATCCACCACCGTTGAGTCGATCCCGACTCATAGTAACCCTATAGGACAGAGAAGAACTGCCCCTAGAGCTTCCAAGGAGCACCTGGCAGATTCGAACTGCCGACCTTTTGGTTAGCAGCCATAGTACTTAACCACTGTGTCACCAGGGTTTCCATTTGTAATGCCATCATCTTCAAACCATGGTGCCCAGAATGCAATGGAAGGGAAAGAGAAAGAAGGGTTATGTATGGAAGGCTACTAAAAGGGCCAGGCCTTATAAAGGCATCCACCATCTCCCCTCAGAAGCAGTAACAGACGCCACCTAGATGCAAGGGGCTGACCAATGTAGCCTTCATTGTGCCCACAGATGCACAAGGAACCAGCATGGTGAATGCACAGTATTATCTCTGCCACCACAAAGGACTAAGTAAATGTTAGCTATAATTTATAAAATTAAAAGCTCTAAAAAACTGTAAATAGATTTATATGCTGGGTAGTTTAGTTTCCATTGCTTAAATATCACTGCTTTAATTTTAAACGAACAAATCTGTCTTGGAAGGAGTACAACCAGAATGCTCCTTTGGAAGCAGGGATGGCGAGACTATGTCTCACATACTTGGGACATACTATCAGGAGGGATCAGTACCTGGAGAAGGACATCGTGCTTAGTAGAGGGTCAGCAGAAAAAAGGAAGACCCTCATTAAGATGGATTGACACAGTGGCTGCAACAATGGGCTCAAGCATAACGATGATTGTGAGAATGGCGCAGGACCTGGCAGTGTTTTGTTTTGCTGTACATAGGGTTGCTATGAGTCGGAATCAACTCGACAGCACCTAACGACAACAAACAATTTTAAATACTTTTGTTTTCTGTATGTCTCTCTGTGTGATCCTGGCTCCACTCTTGTACTCGATGCTACCGGCCCACCTAGAACTTTTAAACTAAGTGTCATGAGGCAGGTGATCTAAATGAAGAAGGCATCCTGGGTGGGTGGGGTCTTCAGGGCTTTGGGAAGCAGCACCTGCCCACAAAAGGGCTCAGTTGTCCATCAATGTGTCAAAATGGTAGTTAGCAAGAATACCAACCCAAACTTGCCTATATCCTCCAAAATTCTTCAAGAAAAGCCAGAAGCCTTAATTGTTTTTAACTGTTGTAAAAATATAAAGAACATGTTGTTGTTGTTAGGTGCCATCCAGTCAGTTCCAACTCATAGAGACCCTATGTACCACAGAACGAAACACCGCCCAGTCCTGTGCCATTCTTACAATACAATGTTCAATTCAATAAAACCAATTGCATCTATCATGTTATACAAACATCACCAATATTCATTGCCAAATTTTCCATCTCCCGAAACAAAAGTCTATGATACTTAAATAATGATTCCCCCAGAAATCTAGATTTTTGAATATGAAGTTTCCCAAATTTAAAATGTCAGCAACTACTTCAAATATTTTTAAAACACTGGGTGGGTAAAACATAGGTCTGTCAAAAGAAGAAGAGCCTTTCCAAAGACATGTTAAGACAATATATTAAAGTATATGTGGATTAGAGTTAAGCCTGTGATAAAAGGATGCTTGAAAAAACTGTGTGAAAGCATGACCATGAGATGCATAAATAGGTAGTCAAATGGACCCTTGTTTTCTATGTCAGCTCCTTTATCAACCCAGAGCACGGGCCCTGGGCTCTGGCCTCACTCTGTCACCCCATCCCCAGCATGTGATCTTCTTAATTTTAGGATGTGGTCGCTGTAATAACATGGTGCTTAAGCACGTGATTTCTGAAGCCAGACTAAATACATTAGAAACCTGATTCTACAACTTAACCAGCCACTCAATAGTTCTCCCATTTTGCAAGCTGAGGATACTAGGACTATAAATCTTAAAGAATTTTTGAGTGGATCAGTGAGTGCATATGTGTAAAATATTTAGAACATGCCTCACTACATGTATGTACTAAGTATTTAATAAATATTACCCATTACTTTTATTATTACCTCTGGCCTATGGGCTGAATTTGACCTGTGGATCTTCAGTTTGCAATTTTTGCTTTAAAGCACGGCAACTCAGACTCACCTCAGGAAGCATTTACATCCACTAAAACCAAGCTTTAGGTACTAGGCTCTCATTCCTGGGGAATGCCTAGAGGCTTCTTGTTTGCTTTTCCCTACCCTCACTCTCTCTTCCTACCCCATTCCTGCTTCTACCTGGCTCTTGATCTTTGTGGCTTTATCTCCAGTTTTCAACTTCATTTGTGTCTTTTGTATTGACAGTAGTGTCTCTCTTGCTTTGAACTCAATTCTCCCTATATAAGACTTACCGTTCACCTTGGGCTCCGACCACTACTACACATCACTGACTTGGCCATGCTGAAGCTCCCAGAAGAAACGAGGTTAAGCAATTCATCAAAGGTCACACAGCCAATAAGACAAGGAGCCAGGATCTGAACCAGGGCCTTTGACTCTACAGACAGAGATCCCAAACTTTAAACCATACCGCTGTAAATCTTTATTTGGCTGAAGCAGAAACTCGAATTTCAGGCGATTTTCAAGCTAGCTTATGAGAACAAAACACTTAGCTAGGAAGTCAGCCTAACCCAGGAATCATATCTCAATGGGCCCTTGCTGTTCTTGGCTCATTATTGAGGCATGCAGAATCCCCATGAGGTGATAAAAGCTTTGTTTCTTTATGACAAATGACCATACAGTGAAAGATCAAATTTTAGTGAAAGTTCAAAATGTAGTTAGCTATCAGCAAAAGATCTGCCCTGGAAGTTGGTAAATCTCAAAAACATTAAGAAGATATTCATAAAAATCTGGGACATTTCTCTCAACGAAATCAAAGATCTACCCACAGGGTCATAAAATGATGGCCCACAAGCTAAATCTCATGATTTGGTGTAGAGGGGGCAGGATGTCATCATACAGGACATGTACTCCCTAGTATGCCTCAGTTACCAGAACCTATTATCGGAATTTTGGCTCTCAGTCCAATATATGAGTATGAAGAATAAATGAGTATGAAGAATAAATGAGTATGAAGAATTCAGTTTCTATACATAACATTTTGTATTTCCCACCTAGTTCTCTCTTAATGATGCTGCCTGTTATGGACTGAATTGTGTTCCCCAAAAGATATATTGAAATCCAAATCCCTGGTACCTGTTAACATGGACTATGTTGGAAATAGAATCTTTGAAGATGTTGTCAGTTAAGTTAGCATAGGTCTTACTGGAGTAGAGTGGGTCCTAATCAAATCTTAGTGGTGTCCTCATAGAAGAGAAGAAGAAAGACAGATGGAAGAACAAAGGTCATTTGATGACGCATTTACAAGCCAAGGAATCCCTGTGGCTACCAGAATCTGGGAGAGACAAGAAAGGATCTTCCTCTAGAGACTTCAGAGGGAGCATGGCCAGGCCAACACGTTGATTTGGACTTCTATCCTCCAGCACTGTGAGATAATGAAATTTCTGTTCTTCGAAGCCATCCAGCTTTTTTACAGTATTTTGTTTTGGTAGCCCTAGGAAATTAATATACTGCCCTATTGCTTAAACAACACAAAAGAGTCATTTGAAACATTTTTAACAAAATGCTTCTTTTTCATGCATTTATAAATGATTCAAGAAAGACATGGCCCTGCAAGCATGCTGTCTGAGGATCAATAAAGCATCTTATTTGTTCAGACTAAGTTTACCCTATAGAGTTTGCCCAGTGCATGCCAGGCCCAGTGCTAAGAACTTTCATACACATTTTATTTATTCTTCACAATAACCCAAAGCATTATAGTAACATTATTCCCATTTTACAGTTTGGGAAGCTTTGATTCAAATAAGGTTAGTAACTTGCTGGATATCACACAACTGGAAAATAGTTGATGTGTATTCTGACTTAAATTTAGTGCCCTTCCACCCACTGGTGTAATTAAACCCTTGGAAAAAACTAGAAAAAAAAAAGTAGCTTAGAAAATTATCCATCCATTAAAATTGATTCCATTACCCCTCTTATGCTCCTTGTCATGGCTGTGATGGAGGTGAGCATCAGTTGTTTGAAATATTTAGTAACAATCCTTGGATAGTAGTTCTAATTCTAGCTTTCTGTGGACCCTGTTTCTTCAGGCAATGAATAATTTGCATGGCAAGTTTACTTCTGAGCAAGACATTAGAGTTGAAACCAAGGACACTTAGAATAGTTTCATAAGAAAACAGTTTTAGAACTGCATTAAAACTTCTAAAGATTCCTCATTGATAGTACACCATTGATTATGTGCTTAATCTTTTTATAGTTTTAGCACCTATTAAATTCTACTTCAGCACAATAGCCATTTATATTTCCATAAGACTAATGATAAGACACTGATTTTTTAAAACTCATTTAAAATTGTATTTTTATTTCTGGCAATAGCCTTTGTCACTTCTAGGCCATTCTCTCCTCCAAAACAAAAAAAAGCAAAAAAAAAAAAAACAAACACCTGTTGCTGTTGAGCTGATTCAACTCATAGTGACCCTGTAAGACAGAGTAGAACCGTCCCATAGGACTTCCAAGGAGCACCTGGTGGACTCAAACTGCCAACCTTTCGGTTAGCAGCTGTAGCTCTTAACCACTGTGCCACCAGAGTTTCCATTCTCCCTCCAGACTCCCCAAAAAATATTTTTTTAAAGGGGGGAGGGACCCAGAACCCAGATTTTAATCTCATACCATCAGACTATTCCATCCACTACCCTGTTTGGGAAACCCTGGTGGAGTAGTGGTTAAGTGCTATGGCTGCTAACCAAAAGGTCAGCAGTTCGAACTACCAGGTGCTCCTTGGAAACCCTATGTGGCAGTTCTACTCTGTCCTACAAGGTTGCTATGAGTTGGAACTGACTCAACAGCACCTAACAACAACAACAACCCTCATTGGTGCAATCAACTGCTGACTTTACTTTCCCTAAATTTTATGAAGATTTCAGCTTCTAATTCACTGTCACTCTCTCCAACACTATTTTATAAAAATTCTTGGTGAGTTCTGTAGACCAGAGTGTCTTAGTCATCTACTGCTGCTATAACAGAAATACCGCAAGTTAAAGGCTTTAACAAAGAGAAATTTATTCTTACAGTCTAGTAGGCTAGAAGCCCAAATTCAGGGTACCAGTTCTAGGAGAAAGCTTTCTCTCTTTGTCAGCTCTGGAAGAAGGTCTTTCTCATCAGACTTCCCCTGGACTAGTTGCTTTACCACACAGGAACCCTGGGTCCAAAGGACACGCTATGCTCCCTGCACAGCTTTCTTGGTGGTATGAGGTTTCCCTTCTCCCACCACCCCACTTGCTTCCTTTTTGTTTTATCTCTTGTAAGATAAAAGGTGGTGCAGTCCACACCCCAGGGAAACTCCCTTTACATTGGATCAGGGATGTGACCTAGGTAAGTGTGTTACATCCCACCCTAATCCACTTCAACATAATCCAATCTTGCCTCATTAACCACAGGCAGGGATTAGGATTTACAACACATAGGAAAATTATATCAATCACAAAATGGAGGACAACCACACAGTATTGAGAATCATGGCCTAACCAAATTGACATATATTTTGGGGGAACACAATTCAACCTATGACATAGGTGTTGGCTAGATTGTAAATATTTTAAGCTTCATGGGGCAAGGAACAAAAATAGAGGATAGTATGTAGGTACTCATATAACAAGGTAGAAAACTTCTGCCCAGTCTCACCTACCCCATTTTCTTGGAGTGCTGCCATGTTCAGCTTTGTCCTCTGCCCTGGTGACCCAGGTCTCAGAGTGCTCTTTCCTCCTGGACAGCTCAGCCACCTCAACTTGGGAAGCTGCTGGAGGTGAGGTGACTCCCTGAATCACTGACTCCTGGACTGAGATTCCACAGTGTAGTCCCTGGCAGTTGCCAACAGCAAGTCCCCAGTGGGTAGGTGATGACTAGTATGGGTCTTGGGCAGTGGTGAGGGGCAACCACCAGCGGGGGAGACTGACACTCAGAGTAGAGGTGGGCACAGGTGTGGAGAGAATGCAATAGCTTGGTTTCCACGGCTCACGGTACTAGCCAGCTCCACAGATGTCCACAAGCCAATACAAAACCCAGTGGTGGGCCATATTTGGCTGTAGTTGCAAAACCCCTATTTTAGATTATCATTCCAATACCTTGGCTTCTCAATCTCTTGTTCTCACCCTACATCACCCATGGTTACACCTTGGCATTACCAAAAACTGCAACCCTTCCCCATAAATTCAATTTCAAATGCCTTCTTACTTGCACCACCTTCTATCTTTCTGGGCATTTCCTTTAGTCCTCCAACTTCAACAACTCTTCAGCTCCACTAAGTGTAACAATCCATTGATCCTACCTCCTTTTCAGTGACTTTCACTTCCTTCAGGTCCCTTTACCTGGCTTACAATCCATAGGAATCACTGCCATCACTCCTTTCCATATAGCTCCAACTCTCTTGCCATCCTCTGACTGCATCATAATACCTGACTAAACCCTATCTCTGCCTAAACACAATTCTCTGCCCACTCCGTACTACACCCACATAGTTTAACAAGGCTGAAGAAAAACACAGCCATACTGGTTATTTTCACTTCAAGTTCATAACCTCTAGTCTCAGGTGGCCTTCATGTTGCCTAGTAACACCACATTCACTCATTTTCCTAGATAACTATTTTATATCTACTCCTCTATCCTCCAAGCTCTATTATCTTCTCATTATCAGCTGATAAACTTGCTCCCTAGGTGACTGAAAAAATTAAAACAATCAAATTCCCACAAGCTCAGACTGAGTGTCTCCTTTCAGGTTTCTAAAAGGTTTTTAAACTTAGTATGTCCAGGGACTTGCATTTCTGGGATTAAGGTTATGTGGGTACCTGGGTCAATCTTCCTGCTGAAAATAACTAACTACTCCTGAGTTGAAAACAAAAAATATTAAAAATAGCATCAATTTTCTGATAATAATGTAAGACCAGGCACTCAGATGAAGCAAAAATTCTAAAAGATTTTACAGAGCACTGAAGCTCACATTTCTGCTCAGATAATTTGCTCAGCAGAACAAGTATGAGGTTTAATTTTCGTGGTACATGGAAAAGGCGAAAAGCCCTGGCCCTGCCCAACATGAGAAGTCTAATAGGCAATCTTTTCGCCATAAAACTGGCATCCCAAATGGTTGCACCATCATTGTATAGGCAACCTACAAATAAACCTCCTCCCAACCACCAGATGACTTCTGTTGAGTAGAAAAGGGAAAATATAATCCCCCCCAAAATGCATAACAACAAATCACCTCTTATGTGATTTGCAGCCTGAATACATAATACCTGCATGGTTTTACAAATCACAAGCAGAGAAATTAATTTAGGGTGACTGTAGACTGATAGTGCCTCCAGCACCTAACAGATGCAAAAGCAAATCTTCTCAGGAGGAAAGCACCTTCATCCTCGATTTCAAAGGATTCTCACAAATAAAATTCCAAGGGAAATAAAGGGATTACAGTTAAAAATATACAAAAAACAAACAGACAAAAAATACTAAACGTTTAAGGAAGCAAGTTACCATAAGCAGGAACCAGCAGAATCAGCAATTAATAGAAGTTCCATTTCCATTCAGAAAATGGAATTCATCAGACACAAACTATAAACTGTATGTGTTTGATACGTTTAAATGAAAAAAAAAAAAAGAAAAGACAACCTTAAAGATATGCACAGGGTATAAGAAACCACAAAGAATAACTAATAGCATCTTTTAAAGAACCGAACAGAACTTCTAGAAATATATAAACCCATAACCGGTTGAAAATTTAACAGATGTGTTTATGAGATGATTAAACAGAGTTAAAGAGAATCTAAATGAACTAAAAGATAAATTCAAATAAATTATAAAAATATGGCACAAAGAGACAAGGAAAAAGAAAATACAAGAGAAAGTTAACACACAGAGATTGAATATGAAAGTCTAACATTTATCCAATCAGAGTGACAGAATGAGAATAAGAGAGAATTGGGGTAGAAGCAGGCAATATTTTCAAGAATAATATCGGTAGTTCAAATCAAAACCATTGCCGTTGAGTGAATTCCAACCCATAGCAACCCTACAGGACAGAGTAGAGCTGCCCCATAGGGTTACCAAGGAGTGGCTGGTGGATTCGAACTGCCAACATTTTGGTTAGCAGCTGAGCTCTTACCCACTGTGTCACCAGGGCTCCCTAGTCCAGAATTTATAAAAGGCCCCAATCCACAAATTAAAAGAGTTCAATCAATTACAAGAAACATAAATAAAAATGAATCCACATTTAAGCATACCATATGCAGTATACCCAAGACAGAAGATCCTGGAGTCAGAGACACAGGACAGATTCCTTACAATGAGTGACAATTAGATTTATAGCTGATTTCTCAATAGCAGCAATAGAAGCCAGGAGGCAAAGGTAGGATAACATCAATGTGCTGAAACAAATTTATAATATCCAAAACTGAACTTCAGATCTTGCCACCTCCATAAACCTGTTATTTCCAATCTTTACAATTTCAGCTAATGGAATCCCAACTTTCTAGTCGCTCAAGTCAAAAGCCTTGAAGTCAACTTTGATGCCTTTCTTCTCTCACATCCTGAATCAAATCCCCACAAATTCTACAGGCTGTGTTTTCAAAATATATTTAGATTCTAACTGTTTACCACATCTATATTTACCACCCTATTCCAGGTCACCATCATCTCACACCTAGATTGTTGCAATAGGCCCCTAAATGTTCTCCCTGATTCTGTCCTTGCTCCTCCACACAGAGATGGAGTGATCCTTTAAAATTTCAGTTTCCATCTCTCATTCTACATTAGCAGCTTTCGAAAGCTCTTATACTCTATCTACCCTCCTTCTCTGATGACTCTCAAATTCTTAGCTCTGATTCTGACTTGATTGATGAGTGAGCTCAGCATCAATGTTTCCTACTAACACTTTCTTGGCATTTTCTCTGGGATATTCCACCCACAGCTCAAATTCAGTGGGGCCAAAATGGAAGTTTACATTGCTCCACCTACCTCTCAACCCACTCACCCCCGTATTTGTGCATGACCCTCCATGGTGGCACAGTGGTTAAGCACTCAGCTGTTAACCAAAAGGTCAGTGGTTCAAACCCACCAGCCACTCTGTGGGAGAAAAATGTGGCAGTCTGTTTCTGTAAAGATTACAGACTTGGGAACCCTATGGGCCGGTTCTACTCTATCCTATAGGATTGTTCTGAGTCAGAATAGACTCAACAGCAATGATTTTTGGTGCTGGGCTGGTAGGAAAAGGGAGGAATTGGAACTGGCAGAACAGGAGCTAAAGGAGCAAACTCAACTGTCAGGACTATCCAAACATTTAAGGCAAAATCATGACTGAAATGACATATACAAGAGAACCTAATATAGCAGGCAATAGGGGTCAGCTAGAGCAACAAGGATGTTAGGTGGGAAGGAGTATATTGCTCTGAGTCTCTCCCATGGTTAGAAATACAGTTTCATTCAGGGGTTGGGGATAAAGGAGAAGAGATTCCAGGAATACAGAGTTGGCAAAAGCTTGTCAGCATTCCAAGGTCTAGGTCAGCTAAAGACTTGAAACTCACGGAAGTTTTCTGATCAATGATAGAACGAAGTACAAGTTGAAAAGGAAGACTTGAGTTGGGTCACAATAGGACTAGCGTAGCAGGAATGAGATGAAGATTCTTTGGATGCCAGCTTTGTGAAATCCAGAGTAATTGAACCAAATTTATTCTCTCAACAAATTTTTATTGGGCACTTACTACGTGCAGATCAATACTAAGCTGGGTACTGGGAATACAGGTGTAAATAAAAAGAAATTCACACCATACAGTTCTTTTTCTCATAGACATTCTGGGGGGAGCTATAAAATAGTAAAGAGCCATTTACAATATGGGGGAGTGGCGAGAAAGGGTAAGATGATAAATGGGGAATTGCAGTGTGCTGAGGGGCACCTAATTCAGAGTTATAGAACCAGGAAATGTGTGATGAATGTTTGTCATGTTAGCTAGTAGCCCAGCATCTTTGAGCCTTTTTTGAATCCATGGGAAATTTCCAGCTTTATGGATTCCATCTCCTCAAAGTAAAACACAGAAATCTTGCCTCCCCAGCCTCTTTTGCAAGTGGGGCACAGGTATGGTCCCTAAGCTACAGGCTTATATACGAGCTACTTTAATTTAGAATTAAGAAAGCAGAATATAGAAAGTCCCACATGGAAACATTTGGCCTTCAAACCACCTGCTTCAGCAGCTACATTGGTTGAAAATTCGATTCCTGGCTCGATGGTAGCAGCACTGATGCTGGCGGCAGTAGCGGTTTCAGATATATCGGGTTCCTGGCCGAGGTCTATACCTAGCACCTGATGCAAGTGACAGCAGTAGTGGCCGTTTCCTCTTTGGGCCAGTCCTGCAATGTGGCTTGGGGCATTATTCCTGGAAGTGAGCCTTAAGTTTGATTCTCCAGCACGCTCCAAAATTTTATGAGCTGTGTTAATATCCTTTTCTGCTTAATAAGCCAGATTTAGTTTCTAAAACCCCAAAGCATGCCAAAGGCTTCCCAGAGGAAGTGATATCTAAATCGAGATGTGAAAGAGGAGTGAGTGTTGGCTGGGGAAAGGGGAAAGGGAAAATGTTTGGGGCAGAAGGAACAATATGCTCCAGTAGAGAGAGGAGAGCATTGTGTACTTAAGGGACTAGAAAAAGTTAAATGGGAGGTGCTGAGTGGTGAGAAATGAAACTGAACAGGTAAGCAGGAGCCTGGCCACACAGGCTCTCACAGACCATTTAGGAAGACCATTATCAAGACTGACTCAGCAAATAAGCAGAATTGAGGTTGCGGGTTGAAGATATCAGTACTAAGAACTAAGAGGCTTGGAAGACTCAAGCAGATCTCATTATTATCCTAATCCTATTTGCTGCCTCCAGGAATGATGTCTCCCCAAAACTCTTTAGCCTAGACTGTCTCATTACCTTTATCTCCAAATTTGACATTTCGAAAAAAAGCATCTAGAGCAAGGTGTCTATCATGAAATACTTTCCAATATGGACCAGAAAACTACCTAAAGAAGTTCATACAACAGAGGTCCAGGGAATGGACTTTCAATCTAGCACAAAAGTATAAGAAAAACTTTTTGTAGTGCCATTTACTCAGTATCTCTGTCTCAATGCATTTTTCCAGGGAACCCCATTCACGTTCAGTACACCACGCCTGAGATGCACTGTTTATTCCAGACACAGCAAATCAGAACACCACCGCCCAAATATCAATTTATGAGGTGGATATGAAAGACTGTCACAAATGTGTGTCACTGGCCTCAATGGACCAATGACTATTTGGCACTTGAAGACCTTAGGGCAGTATGTTCCCAGGATATTAATAGTTATAGCAAGAAAAATAGTTCTAAGATCAAATAAGATTGAGAAACACTGATTGAAACAGAGCTGATGTGCTGAGGGACTTTTCTGAATGTTTAATGCACCCTGAAACCTCAGAGATGGGGAAGAGTAGGAAGGGTGTTCCAAATGTATTTGATTACTATCTTGCAGAGTCTTTGTCAGGATACGTCATCCACAAAACTCATCTTAGGTCATTGTTTCTTCTTAATACGACCTGCAAGTCATGGGAAGTTAAGTCTCACATCAGTGTTTACCTGAGGGAGAAAGAAACTAACAAAAAGAAACAACTCAGAGCATGTCACTTCTCCAATAGCTTCCCATTTCACTCAGGTTAAAAAGCCAGTGTCATTACAATCACCCAAAAGGTCCAGTGGTATATCTTCCCTTGACACCCTCCATTTTCTCACCCCCATCCACCATCCCCATACCTCTCCGATCTAGCAGATTACTCTCCCCTTTACCTGGTATGCTTCAACCTCCTAGCTATCCTTGAACACCTGCTGTACCCTCTGCGTGGCGTCCTCTTCTCTTGGTTCCTACATGGCTCCTCCCTCACCTTCTTTAGGTCTTTATTCAAATACTGCCTTCCCTGAAACCCCTATTTAAAACTACAAGCCCATTATCTCCAGCACTCTATCTTGCCCCCACTTTGTCTCCGTAATATGTGTTACCATTTCACGAACCAGAAGGTTAACTCATTTATTTCTTTATTATCTTTCTCCCTCCACTCAATGTAAACTTCACGAGGACATTGACCTTTGTCTGTCTTGGTTACAGCAGTATACTCAGAGCCGAGGCTGGTGCCTTCAATAAATATTTACCGAATGGAGGAAAGAATGAATGGAAAGAGTATGTGCATATTGTTCTTTAGCTTGTCTGAATTTTTGTTTTGTACACAATTCAGAAATGCCCAATTCTTAGCATTTCAGGACCAAAATCTCTCTGTAAGATGTTTATCATGGGAAGTATTTTTGCCTATTCAAAGAAGGGGCGTATTAGGTAAGGTGTCTACTAAAAACAATGTTTTAACCTCAGCATCATCTTCTTTACTATGCTTCATACATTCAATCAGTCCCATGTCTGGAATGCGTCTTAAATTCTTCTCTTTCTCCCTCTACTCACGGTCATCATCAAATTTCTAGATGTCCTCTGTTCAATACGGTAGACACTAAAACCAAATCAAAACCAAACCCATTGCCTTTGAGTCAATTCCAACTCATAGCAATCCTATAAAACACAGTCAAACTGCCCCGTAGGGTTTCCAAGGAGTGGTTTGTGGATTCAAACTGCCAACTTTTTGGTTAGCAGCCAATCCCTTAACCACTGCACCAAAAAACCTGTTGCTGTTGAGTCGATACTGACTCACAGTGACCCTATAGGACAGAGTAGAACTGCCCCATGAGGTTTCCAAGGAGTGGCTGGTAGATTTGAACAGCCAGCCTTTTGGTTAGCAGCCATAACTCTTAACCACTGTGCCATCAGGACTCCACTAGCCACATAGAGTTATTTACATTTCAATATAAATTAATTAAACCCAACAACAAAAAAATACAGTTCCTTGGTGGTACCACCCGTATTTCAATATGGTGAGCATGTTGTTGTTCTTGTTAGGTGCCGTCGAGTTGGTTCCGACTCATAGCGACACTATGCACAACAGAACGAAACACTGCCTGGTCCTGCGCCATCCTTACAGTCATTGTTATGCTTGAGCTCATTGTTGCAGCCACTGTGTCAATCCACCTTGTTGAGGGTCTTCCTCTTTTCCGCTGACCCTGTACTCTGCCAAGCGTGATGTCCTTCCCCGGGGACTGATCCCTCCTGACAACATGGCCAAAGTATGTAAGACGCAGTTTCGCCATCCTTGCCTCTAAGGAGCATTTTGGTCACACTTCCTCCAAGACAGATTTGTTCGTTCTTTTGGCACTCCACGGTATATTCAATATTCTTCGCCAACACCACAATTCAAAGGAGTCAGCTCTTCTTCTGTCTTCCTTATTGTCCACCTTTCACATGCATATGATGAGATTGAAAATACCATGGCTTGGGTCAGGCGCACCTTAGTCTTCAGGGTGACATCTTTGCTCTTCAACACCTTGAAGAGGTCCTCTGCAGCAGACTTGCCCAATGCAATGCGTCTTTTGAATTCTTGAGTGCTGCTTCCATGGCTGTTGATTGTGGATCCAAGTAAAAAGAAATCTTTGACAACTTCAATCTTTTCTCCATTTATCATGATGTTGCTCATTGGTCCAGTTGTGAGGATTTTTGTTTTCTTTATGTTGAGGTGTAATCCATACTGAAGGCTGTGGTCTTTGACCTTCATTAGTAAGTGCTACAAGTCCTCTTCATTTTCAGCAAGCAAGGTTGTGTCATCTGCATAACGCAGGTTGTTAATGACTCTTCCTCCAATCTTAATGCCCCGTTCTTCTTCATATAGTCCAGCTTCTCGTAATATTTGTTCAGCATACAGTTTAAATAGGTATGGCGAAAGAATACATCCCTGATGCATACCTTTCCTGACTTTAAACCAATCAGTATCCCCTTGCTCTGTTCGAACATCTGCCTCTTGGTCTATGTAAAGGCTCCTCATGAGCACAATTAAGTATTCTGAAATTCCCATTCTTCGCAGTGTTATCCACAGTTTGTTATGATCCACACAGTCGAATGCCTTTGCATAGTCAATAAAACACAGGTAAACATCCTTCTGGTATTCTCTGCTTTCAGCCAGGATCCATCTCACATCAGCAATGATATCCCTGGTTCCACGTCCTCTTCTGAAACCAGCCTGAATTCCTGGCAGTTCCCTGTCAATGTACTACTGCAGCCATCTTTGAATGATCTTCAGCAGAATTTTGCTTGTGTGTTTTTTGTGATATTAATGATATTGTTCTATAATTTCCACATTCAGTTGGACCACCTTTCTTGGGAATAGGTATAAATATGGATCTCTTCCAGTCAGTTGGCCAGGAAGCTGGCTTCCATATTTCTTGGCATAGACAAGTGAGCACCTCCAGCGCTGCATCTGTTTGTTGGAACATCTCAATTGATATTCCTTCAATTCCTGGAGCCTTGTTTTTTGCCAATGCCTTCAGAGCAGCTTGGACTTCTTCCTTCAGCACCATTAGTTCCTGATCATATGCCACCTCTTAAAATGGTTGAATATCGACTAATTGTTTTTGGTATAATGACTCTGTGTATTCCTTCCACGTTCTTTTGATGCTTCCTGCATCATTTAATATTTTCCTCCATGGAATCTTTCACTATTCCAACTCGAAGCTTGAATTTTTTCTTCAGTTCTTTCAGCTTGAGAAACGCCGAGCATGTTCTTCCCTTTTGGTTTTCCATCTCCAGCTCTTTGCACATGTTATTACAATACTTTATTTTGTCTTCTCGAGAGGCCCTTTGAAATCTTCTGTTCAGTTCTTTTACTTCATCAATTCTTCCTTTTGCTTTAGCTGCTCGATGCTCAAGAGCAAGATTCAGAGTCTCCTCTGACATCCATCTTGGTCTTTTCTTTCTTTCCTGTCTTTTCAGTGACCTCTTGCTTTCTTCATGGATGATGTCCTTGACGTCATTCCACAACTCTTCTGGTCTTCGGTCACTAGTGTTCAGTGCATCAAATCTATCCTTCAGATGGTCTCTAAATTCAGGTGAGATATATTCAAGGTTATATTTTGGCTCTCATGGACTTGTTATGATTTTCTTCAGTTTCAGCTTGAACTTGCATATAAGCAATTGATGGTCTGTTCCACAGTCGGCCCCTGGCCTTGTTCTGACTGATGATATTGAGCTTTTCCATAGTCTCTTTCCACAGATGTAGTGAATTTGATTTCTGTGTGTTCCATCTGGCGAGGTCCATGTGTATAGTCGCCTTTTATGTTGGTGAAAGAAGGTATTTGCAATGAAGAAGTCGTTGGTCTTGCAAATTCTATCATTCAATCTCCGGCATTGTTTCTATCACCAAGGCCATATTTTCCAACTACTGATCCTTCTTCTTTGTTTCCAACTTTTGCATTCCAATTGCCAGTAATTATCAATGCATCTTGATTGCATATTCGATCAATTTCAGGCTGTAGCAGCTGATAAAAATCTTCAACTTCTTCATCTTTTGCCCTAGTGGTTGGTGCGTAAATTTGAATAATAGTCATATTAACTGGTTGTCAAGGTCTTCCTTGTAGGCGTATGGATATTATCCTATCCCTGAGAGTGTTGTACTTCAGGATACATCTTGAAATGTTCTTTTTGATGATGTATGCAACACCATTCCTCCTCAAGTTGTCATTCCCAGCATAGTGGACTATATGATTGTCTGATTCAAAATGGCCAACACCAGTCCATTTCAGCTCACTAATGCCTAGGATATTGATGCTTATGTGTTCCATTTCTTTTTTGATGGTTTCCAATTTTCCTAGATTCATACTTCGTACATTCCAGGTTCCAATCATTAGTGGATGTTTGCGGCTGTTTCTTCTCATTTTGAGTTGTGCCACATCAGCAAATGAAGGTCCCCAAAACTTTACTCCATCCACGTCATTAAGGTCGACTCTAATTTGAGGAGGCAGCTCTTCCCCAGTCATCTTTTGAGTGCCTTCCAACCTGGGGGGCTCATCTTCCAGCACTATATCAGACAATATTCCGCTGCTATTCATAAGGTTTTCACTGGCTAAAGCTTTTCAGAAGTAGACTTCTGGGTCCTTCTTCCTAGTCTGTCTTAGTCTGGAAACTCAGCTGAAACCTGTCCTCCATGGGTGACCCTGCGGGTATCTGAATACCTTTAGCATAGCTTCCAGCATCGCAGCAACACACAAGCCCCCACAGTATGACAAACTGAGAGACACATGGGGGTTGGTGAGCATATTGGACAGAATTTCCTATCATCACAGAAAGTTCTATTGGAGAGTGCTACACTTCTAGATGCTTATAATATGTCTGTTGTTGTGTACCATCAGGTTGATTCTGACTCACAGCGACCCTCTATGACAGAGTAGAACTTCCGCATAGGGTTTCCTAGGCTGAAATCTTTATGAGAGTAGATTGCCAGGTCTTTTTTCTTACAGAGCTGCTGATGGGTTCAAACTACTGACCCTTTGGTTAGCAGCCAAGCACTTAAACATTGTACCACCAGGGCTCCTTACAGTAAGTCTAGACTCTTATAAAAGGCTCTCAGCCGGTCTCTCCAATCTTATGCCCCTCTCCCCTAGCCCATTGTTCATGCTGCCCTCCCTCTGTCCTCCAGCAGAGTGTCTGCTTAAAGCAGAGCTATAATGTCAGCACTGGCCTCCTCAGGGCCTCAGGGAATCCTGCTGTCCAGTCAAAGCTCTGGCCTGCCCTGCTATGACTGTAGGACACCTCTACCTGTAACCTCAGCCCACCTTAAACCCAACTAGTGAGCCCCACCCTATAGGCACCTTGTAAATAAGACATAAAATACGTTGTGGGGAAATGGACAGCCTTTCACACCGTAACTTATAATCCTCGAAGGCTCCCAGAATTCATCAAGATAAAATCTGGACCCCTTAGTATGGCATACTAGACCTTTCTTGAGCTGGTTCCTGCTTTCTTGTCCAATCACTTTCTCATCATCTCATGCCTTCCATCTCCTACACTTAAGGGAAACTGAACCACTTGCCATTCTCACACTGTGTCTTTCTCTCTCATTCCTCTGTGCTTTTACCCAAATTGTTTGTAGAACAATTCCAATGCTCTTTCCACATCTTCTTCTGGCTAACGCCTTCATTCAGAACTCAACGCAGGCATCGCTGAGACTCCATTCTGCTTCCCTGATTTCCCAGCCTCAGTTTCTCTCCTCTTACCCTAAACCTCCACCTCTGGGCTGACCTCAAGACCATGAGCTAGCCTGACAGTATGGCCCCCAACACCCTTTCAGCTCAGTAATGAGGTCACTCCTTAGGTTCACCCTTCAGCCAAAGATTAGACAAGCCCATGCAACAAAACAAGACTAAAGGGGTGTACCAGCCCTGGCGCAGGGACTGCAAGGCAGGAGAGCTGGTAATAGGGAACCCATGGTTGAGAAGGAAGAGTGTTGACATGTTGTGGGGTTGTTAACCAATGTCATGGAACAATGTGTGTACTAACTGTTTGATGAGAAACTACTTTGTTCTGTAAACCTTCATCTAAAATACAAAAAAAAAAAAAAAAAGAGCTATTCGAACTATAGCCTTTCCTTTCCATCTTTATGTTTCCATGGCACAACACAGCACTGGATACAAAACATGTTACTGATTGTCTAATTCACTGATTTACTAAAAAAGTGGGAAGGAGCAAGAAAATTTAAATAGAGGAGCTCATGATAAGAGCTTTAAAAAAATTCATACGCAAGTGGGGAAAGAGCAAAAAAGGTCATCTAAAACTTAAAACCACCTGAGTTTTAATGAATGACTTACAGAACAAAAGTTATGTCCTTGCTTTCCAGTTTCAGATAGAAGTGCAAATACTAAGAATCTCAGAAGCTTCTTAAGTATTTTGAATTCTCTTTTGAGGTTTTGGAGTGAACTGAGCCAAATCTCCAATTTTGTGAAGTTTGCCTGCTGAATTTCTCTCCTAGAAATAACAACCCTGAGAAATTGTGAACCATTTTTTTCTATGGGTTTGATCCTATTGGACATGGAAAGTATACAAAGGATCTCTTTCTATCAAGGCTAACTCTTGTAGGGTACCAGTGAACCAATGAGTCACTGAAAGAGTTAATCAAGTGACAAGGTGAGCAATCAATTTCTTGAAAGGGCTGTGGTTTGATAGAAAAACATTGGTTGAAATTCATTGGATCTGGGTTCAAACACTGGCTTTTCTACTTACCAGCTGTGCTATCTTGAAAAAATTCTTTAACCTTGCTGAGGCTCAGTTTCCTTATTTATAAAATAGAGATAACACCATAATTACTTAGCATTGTTGAGAGGATTAAATGTATTTAATATGCTAAAAGCAATAGCTAACACTAGTATATTTACCCAGATATGGGGTCTCAGTAGATGGTGTTTTACTTTTTATGAGAAAGACCTAGTTTTACATTTCTAACATTTTCCTTTTTCACTGGAATTTTTACTTCTTTTGTTTTTATTACTAACTTCTACCCTGTGGTGTTGGTCTCCCTCTGTCTTGTGGCGAACGTTGCTTTATTAAGGTCATCTGGAAAATCTACACTTCCCAGGATCCAAGCAGATTTTCACATCCTAACGGTGGGTCTGACACATTTCCCAATTAAGAAACACACAGTTAAATATAAACAAAACCAAGACCTGGAGGGGGGTGAGGCAAAGTTTCTTAATGAGGTAATCTGTTTTAAAAGGCAGATGATTTGAATCAAAAATTAAAAAGCTCAGGGACCAAAGATCAATTATAAATCAGTGTGGGGTAGGCAGTGAGGACAGAAATCTCAGACTCTTAAAATGCTATAAATCTGCAGCTTGAATAGAGAGAATCTATTTCCTATTTTTGGCTTTCCCAGCACAGGGAAACAAATCTGATTTACATTTACCTTGTAATGTGAGGCTTGCAGAACCCCAGACAAACATAAGAGCTTCTCAGAACCTTCTACATTTTGCCTAACCCAGTAGTTCTCAAACTTTAACTGAGCTCACAATCAACCAACGACTTAAAGCTCAGGTGGTTCGGCCCTACCCACTTTGTATTCAGTAGCTCTGGGATGCGGCCTGTCTTAGACAGGGTTCTCTAGAGAAACATTACCAATGAGATAGATAGATGATAGATAGACAGAGATATACATACACGCAAAATCACGTACACAGAGAGAGAGAAAGGGAGGCAGGCAGAGAGAGAGAGGAAAAGGGAGAGATTTACTTCAAGTAATTGGCTCACATGATTATAGGCGGCTGGTAAGTCTAAAATCCATAGGGCAGGCAACAGGCTTGAAAGTCCCGCTGGCTTCTGCAGTTATGGGGTGGGTGGGTGGGGGGTGCTGAAAAGTCCAAACTCTGTAGATAAGGCAACAGACTGGAGAATCCTGCAGTCTTGTGTCCTCTGTAGGCCAAAAAAAAAACGAAGCAAAATATCTATTTATAGTTTGGAGGCAGAACACACCCTAGGGAAACTCCCTTTTCAACTGATTGATTATATCAGTTTAGATTACATTACGGAACGTAATTACATTACATTATATTATATTACATGCAAGGTAATTATACTACATTACATTATGAAAGGTAATCTGCTTTACTTAAGGCCAACTGACTTATAACATGTAAATACTCCATAACAGTAACTAGACTAGTGCTCAGTCAAACAACTGACAGCCATAGCCTAGCTAATTGACACATAAAATTAACCACCGCAGGGCCCCCATACAGGTGTTTCTATCATGTTCCCAGGCAATGCTGATGCTGTTGTTGCAGGAACATTTTGAATCAAGCCTAAACAATAGCAACCTATAGCCTGGGGGCCAATCTCATAGTGCTCCTGAAGAAGCACCTTTTTTTACTCATTGTAAAAGAAACCTATAGCAAAATGCTTAAAGAGAACAGACATTTGGGTCAGAGGGCCACTGGGTTCAATCCTGATACGCCACTGAGGGCCTGAAACAAATTGCTTGCCTGATATTGGGATCTATAAGCCTCAATGTACTGCTTTGCAGCAAAGGTTGGAATTTTGCCACCATGCAAAAATTTCCAGAAGGCCTTCCTAACCCATTACTAATTGTAAAATAATTAGGCCTCTAACTGAGATGAGAGTCACTGAGTGGTGCAAAGACTTAACACACTTGGCTGCTAACTACAACATTGGAGGTTCGAGTCCATGCAGAGGTGCCTGAGAAGAAAGGCCTGGTGATTTACTGCTGAAAAAAATCATTCACTGTAAACCCTTTGGAACACAGTTTCCCTCCGATAAACATGGGACCACCCTGAGTTGGCGACAGGTTAAATGACAGCAGATATGCCCCTCCCAGCTCCCAACAGGCCTGGTTCTAACCCTCTGTAATGCGCGTGGTGCTCTGTACTCATACTTCTTAGAATTTTACGCATTTGTAATCATGTCGTGAATTATTCGTAATCATTTTTTAATGTGTGTTTTCTCTTGTCTAATATGCTTTTCATGAGATGATTGTGTCTACAATATTCTCACTGTCCTCCCTAGAATAGAACCTGCAACATAGAAGGCCTATAGTAAATATTCGATGAGGCACAGACCAAATGATCAAATACCCAAGAATTTTGAACAGCAGAGCAAGAAAAGCAATTTTTTATTTTTTTGTGCATGTTGGTGATGTTTTTGTTTTCATTGTTAGTTGCTGTCAGGTCAGCCTGGCTCATGGCAACTTCACGTATAACAAAAAGAAATATTTCCCAGTCCTGCACCATCTTCACAGTCTTTAGTAAGTCTGAGTCCCTTGTGTGGCTGTTGTGCCAATCCTTGAATTTTGGGATTCCCTCATTTTTGTTGACCCTCTATTTTACCAAATATGATGTTCCTGTCTAGCAATTGGCTTTACCTAAAGACATGCCCAAAGCAAATGAGTCAAAGACTCACCATCTTTGCTTTTAAGGAACATTGTGGCTTGTATTTCTTCTAAGACTGATTTGTTCACTACCACCTGTCAGTTTGTCATAATGTGGCTTGCATGTTGCTGTGATGCTGGAAGCTATGCCACTGGTATTTCAAATACTAGCAGGGTCACCCCCTGTAGACAGATTTTAGCAGAGTTTCCTGACTAACTGAGAATAGGAAGAAAGCCCTGGCTATCTGCTTTCAAAAACTGGCCAATGAAAACCCTATGAAAAATCCTTTTGTGCGTGTACTAAGCAGAATATTTCAGGTATGTGTACATTTGTCAGGAACAAATTAGATATGATTCCTTTAACATGTTTTTGGTGATTAGTTCTTGGAACTTTACACCAAATTAAGGACTCTATGAATCTAGTTTAAGAGACAAAATCAAGAACCTATAATAACAGAATTTTTACTTAAGAAGAAAAAAACGAGGCTTTCGGATTTTACACACGTTGGCAAGTCAAATAGTGGTAAAGCATCCACAAAGTATTTGGCAAAATTCATTCAAATCAGTTGTAATTTTTTTCTTTCTAAAACACTGTCGTTTTTCCTTATTATTTGCTTGGTTTATGCCCTCCAATATGGATATAAATGTAAATGCATCTCAGGACCTTTGCTTTTCTGTCTCATTTTAAATTACCTCTCCACTTCACCACAAAAATGTATATTTGGAGTTCCATTTGTGGCCAAAATGCAATTGTTTAATTGTGCAATATGTAATATGTAATATAATTTTTTTTTATAATATAATATAATTATGCTGGCCAAATTATTTCCTGGGCTGCTCAGTTACTACGATTACATTTGTTAAGTTTACAAGCCACAGGCTATTATTCTCCCCTCTCTCTGGCTGGTAAATAGTTTTATTTTGCTTTTAGTTCTTAGGTTCAGGGCTTTGAGTGGGTGTCATAAAAAGGGGGAGTGAAATTTAATATCTTGTTTTCTACCATTACAGCCACACTTGTGTTAATGAAGATGGGAGCTGAGGCTTTTACAACTTTTACTCTTAAACTCAATACTTAGAAAGACAGATTGATGATAGTCCATTTCAAATTCATCTTTCAGAACATTCCATCTCTACTGGGGGAAAAAAAGAATATTACATCTCACATGGTGGAAATGGCTAACATTTATCAGGTGCTTTCTATGTGTCAGGCATTACACTAAGCACTTTACATTCAGATACATGTTCATCTTTGGAACCAATCTGTGTGGTCAATACTATAATTATCACTGTGTCTTTGTCTAGGTTCTTCTAAAACCAGAGCCTGTAACAAGGGCCTGTGTGCAGGTAGTCTGTTTTTGGAAGTGATCCCAAACAAAAGGAGTAGGGAATGGGGAGAGGGAAGGGTGGCAAGTGTACCCAAGGATGTGTTACCTGGCCGATTCATTCTGTGGGCAACTGAAGCTCTAAGTGGTGTGGAGTTATGCAGAACATATCTCAGAATTGTCTGAGACTATGAAGCGGGCAATATTTTTTCCTTGGATCTTTTCCCTCCTTGGTCAAGGGTTGTCCCATAGGGTGTTAAAGTTATAAAACTTCCAAGGTTGCAATGCCTGTGAGTAGTGAGTCCTTTAGGTGTCCCACCTGGCTGCAACAAGAAGTCCTGGGACAGACAGTAAGACATGCCCCACGCAGCTGGGGGGAGCTGCCATCAGTTACACCTGGGGTACAATGGTGGGCCCAGATGACATGAAGTGGGGGCACAGAAGGTATCCTATACACACTGGTTTTTTTAAGTATGAAAACTGAGGCTCGGAGAGGTGGACCAATGATATAGAGCTAATATCTGCTGGAGTTCATCACCATGTTCTTAGGATTCCAGCCTGTATGGCCTTCCTCAGACTGCTGTAACAAATTGCCATAAACTGAGTGACTTAGAACAATAGAAATTATTCTTTCACAGTTCTGGAGAGTACAAATCTGAAATTAAGGTGTCATCAAAGCCATGCTCCCTCCAAGGACTCTAAGGAGGAATCCTTGTCTGCCCTTCCAGCTTTTGGTGGTTGCTGACAATCTTTGGCATTCTTTGGCTATGGCAGTATAACTCCAACTTCTGCCTCTGTCTTCACATGGCCTCTTACCCTCTGTGTCTCTGGGTCTGAATTTCCTCCTCTTATAAGAGCAGTCCTACTGGCTTTAGGGCCTACCCTAAGGGTTTTTTTTCTAATTCAGTATGCCTTCATCTTAACTTGATTACATCTGCAAAGAACCTATCTCCAAATAAGTTCATATTCACAGGCTCCAGGTGGGCATGAATGGGGGCAGGAGAGTAGGGAGAGGACACACTATTCAAGCCACTATTTCTGTCCTTTGGAATATGTTCAAACTGTTTGTTTTTAATTCATACACAGATCTTTTTCATTAGGTGAACACTGGGGACATCTGAATACCCATTCCCTAGTGGAGTCAGGTGTTGGTTTTCTGTTAAAGAAGTCTCTTTATCTTACCTGCCTCCAGCTTTCTAAGATGTCTCTCCAAGGAGAGGAGTCTACTAGCTGGTCAGGAGCCTTTGTACCACTGCCATGTTTTAGTGTTAATCCAGTCTTAGCCAGAGTTCATCTTGAACCCATGACTTTTGCAAGAGTGTTTAAAGTTAATGTCCAGTACAGACAAGCAGGCATTGGAGAAACACCCAGACCTTTGCATTGTACTCATCAATCTGAGAAAACTCATTTTGTTTTTTGTCATCTCCTGGTAAGTTTGGTTGCTTTGAGAAATTGATGGGATTTCCACTGGCATGTTACTCATATCGGAGGTGATCATGTTCAGTTTGAACAATTTTCCATCTTGTTTGAGTATAATAGATGCAGTGTTGAAGGTATTTTATAAAGCTATGGTTAGACATTGCTCCTCAATCTTTGTATATATATGTTAAATATAATTCTTATAACACCGCTGTTGAGATAGTTAATAGTAAACCTATTGTACAGAAAAGAAAACTGAGGCTGAAAAAAGATAAGAAATTTACACAAGGTCACAGTCAATAATTGGCAAAGCTAGGGACTGGAACCAGGTTTTTATGACTCCAGGACCTGGAATATTCTCGTACATCAAGTTCTTTCTGAAACAGTCTTTACACCTTGTCCATAGGGATCAAATGCTTTCAACCACGTTATTGAACCCTCACTATTTCTTGCTCTCAAAAAAGTTTATATGAAAATATATAGAAAATTATGAACCAGTGTAATCATAACTACCAAGTCCCTTGAGTTTAAGTTTCCTTCTACATGTCAACCTTTTTATACAAATGAGGTTGGACTGTGTTCCCTGCCGTAATGAAATCAAAAGTCAGGGAGTTTAAGTTACTTATCTGAGTAGATCATAACAGTGATAAATGCTGAACAAGAATTCAACCCAAGTCTTTTCTTGCTTACTCTTTATTGAATAAAAGCAAATCATTGAAGCATGTGTCAAATAACAGGGCAAATGTAGGCAGAAATTCATTCACATCTGGCACCAACTTCCTAATTGGCTTCCAAGTCAACTTCCCCCAGCTCAGCACTCCATTTTGGATGCTTTCTTGGAGCACCCACTGAGGACAAGGGAGGAGTCAGTTCTACAGATTAAAAAAATAATAATAATAATAAACAAAGTAATACCAATGCAACCAACTCAAATGCTGCTTGGTGAATGAGAACATGTTTGATAGCATTGAGTGGAAATCAGGAGAGGCAATGAATATCGTCCTAACGGCAGAGACACATGTGCTAGCCTTGAAAATAAGTAGGAATGTAACACAGAAAGAAGGCAAGAGAAAGCATTCTAGCAAAGTGACGAGTATGGACAAAATATGAAGGTAAAATGATGTGTGACATATTTAGGGGATAGCAAGTGGTTCTAAGAGCTAAGGGTCAGGGGAAGGGCTTGAGAAGAAGGGGCTAATGTGTTTGGGGTCAGACTGTAAAGACTCATTGGATGACATTCTAGTCAAACGTCCTGTAACCAACAAAATGTACCACCACACTTGCCAGTTGGAATGTATATATAAAATCTCTCATCTCTCTCTCTGTTTCTGTCTCTCCCACACACACACACACACACACACACACACACACAATCTTGTAATGCTGTTTCTCATCTTAATGTTGCAAATTCCTCCTCATCTGTACCTGAGGGGGAAGAGAAGTGAGAAAGAGAAAGGTTATGTGGATAATCGTTCCCAAATGCAGCTAAAGATAGCTCTGAACAGGTGGATCTCAGTGACGGCAGCTTTTGCAATTCAGAGCATAATTTCTTTCCCATTGTCATCAAGACCACCCAGTCACCAGTCTTTACCCCTTCAATTCATCCTAACATCACTGCCTGCCAGATTTATCTTCTGGGAAAAATCAAGTATATATCACATTGCTCCCTTGTTAAAATTTTTTCTGTAGTTTTCTAAGCCCATCAAGGAGTGCCTGCTGTTCTCAATAACTACAGAGCCCACCAGAGGGTAAAATTCTATAAGGGGAAAAACTCCCTCTTAAAAATTTAAGAGGAGTCAGAAATATAAAAGGAAGGGAACCGAGTGAATATATTCACCTGGGTATGAGTCACAAAACATTCATGGATAAGATCCACATGCTTGATTGTTTCTGTCCTAGTGATTTGGGATGTTGGCTTGGGAGAGAGTTGTCTATCAATACTATCATTTAATATGTTTGTTGTTTTGGAAGATGGCATGTGGGAGGAAACCTGAGCCAGGTGGTTGCACTATATTTACACGTTGCTGCTGTTGTTCCTTCATAATCAAAAGTGACTCTCCCAACAATAACTGCTATCTTCCGGTGCAGGTGTGAGTGAAAAGACAGCTTTGAAACCAACAGTCCCCACGCGTGCTGCTTGCCCATAAAGATGGAACCTCGATTTATGACAGTATAGCCATTGCTGTCTACAGCAGCACTATCCAGTAGGACTTTCTGCAGTGATGGGAAGGTTCTATATGTGTGCTGTCTCATTTGGTAACTAGTAGCCACATGTTGCTATTGAGCACTTGAATTGTGCCTAGTGCAACTGAGGAAATGAATTTTTAATTTTAATTAGTATAAACTGTAATGGTGACATGTGGCTAGTGACTACTGTATTGAACAACAAGTTCTAGACCTACTGATATCCCCTCCCCTAGCCCTGGGTCTCCCCTTTGCGTGTTTTATTCCAGCACCAGAAGGAGTCTTGGTGGTGCAGTGGTTATACACTCAGCTGCGATCTGAAAGGTCAGTGGTTTGAACCCAACAGCTGCTCTGAGGGAAAAGGATGTGGCAGTCTGCTTCTGTAAAGATTACAGCCTGGGAAACTCTATGGGGCAGTTTTACTCTAACCCACAGGGCCATTATGAGACAGAATCAACTCAACAGCAATGGGTGCATTTATTTATTTATGGTATTCCACCACCTTCATCCACAACATGTCCTCTCTCAGGCCTATGGTAATGTGCTGATTCAGGCTTGCAGAGGGACACAAAGCCCTTTCCCAGACAGCACTCTGCATGCTTACATCTACGTTATCCAAAACTATATGTACCCCTTCCCCCCAACCAAATCCCTTCTTCCTGTTATAGCCTTCCAAGTTTTATACACTGAGCCACTTTGACTTCTTCCTTGTAGCTTAACCCTTACATTTAGTCACTTTCTAACATTTCAGTTGCTTTCCAGTATTAGCGGTGACTCCTTTCTTGAGACCAGACTTCTTTTTTCTTTAAAAAGAAGCAATAGAACAGAAGTCTCAGGACGCTATGAGAGTATTCAAAGAGTTCCTGTACTGCCTTGTTTAACATCTTTTATTCAGAACAACATTAAATAATATTCAGGTAATATTTAGCCTTGTTTTAGACATCTGCCTGCAAGATTTCTTCTCAGGTGTCTGAGGACATATGGCCACTTCCTGCCACCTTTTGTGTGGAGGGGCAGCCACAGACACTGGGAGATTGTGCCTCAAAGGAGGGACAGCTCCCCAACTCCTTTCCTAATCCCATTGGAGTAGAAGCCATTGGCAGGGTGGAAATTCAGAATAACCCCAATATCTCATTTGAGGCTGGTTTAACAGGCAGGTTGGCTCTGTTCTTTCATAGCAACTCTATATTTAGCAAGCTGGCACAATTTTTAGACAGAGATTTCTCACAAGAATTTGGCAAACATTCCATGTTTCCATTGCTGCATATGTAGAATTTATATTTCTGACAAAAATTGCTCACACATCTTAGTGTGACTTGCTTAGTAGTCACAGTTTGTTAATTTTATCTTTTTCCCAAGTGAAAGGAAAAATGATTAATGGTAAGGTGTTGGGGACTGGGAGTGGGATTTGAACACACATCTCCCGTAAAACCAAGACCTTTCAACTCTTCCTTCACGAGTTGTCTCATTACCATGCCTCCCCATCTAACCATCCATCCCATTCCTGGATCATAGCCACATTACCTACCAGAGACATCAGAATTGAAATGTCCCCTACTGGCCTCTCTGCCCTGGAATTATACCTTTCAATCCATTCTTCACCCCTTTGTCACCACACAAGGCAACCAAATATTCACATCAGTATGTGTGTGTATGCATGGCCAGCGGTGGCGGGGGGGGGTGTTCCTTAGTGACCAATATATTATGTTTCTGTATTTAGGTTTACCTATGAAATATTTATTAAGTAATTTCAATTAAATCAATAGACAATATAAACCAAAACCAAACCCATTGTCATTGAATCAATTCCAACTCATAGTGACCCTATAGGGTTTCCAAGGAGTGGCTTGTGGATTCAAACTGAAGATCTTTTGGTTAGAAGCTGAGATCTTAACCACCGCACCACCAGGGCTCTAGTAGACAATATAAAAATATAGTAAGCCTTAAATACTATTTTTAGAAGACTATAACCACTCCCTCAAACATAATTTTAAAAATTAAATTGATAAACAAAAACTTATTTAAAAAAAAATTTTAAATCTTAAAGTTCCCACAAATTCCAAAATCCCTTGCCTGAAGTCAAGATTTCTATGGCCTCACTTCCTCCTCCCATTATAACTCTTATCTCCCATCTCTTTTCTTTATAAACTATTCTAGTCTTACATTATTATAAAAAAAAAACAGGTACCACTTATTGAGTATCAATAACATTACATATTTTATCTTATTTAATCTTTAAAACTATTCTCTTAGATAGGTGTTATTTTTCCCATTTTACAGATGAGAAAACTGAGGTTCAGAAAAGTAGAGAGGCTTTTTGCCCAAAATCAAACAACTGGTAAGAGACAGGGCTGGAATATGAATGCATTTTGTTTGACATCAAAGTCTACATTCTTAACCTAAGCACAATGCCTGGAACAATGGTGGTCCTTAAAAACCAGTAGTTATTATTAAGCATAATAATTCATAATCACAATCTGTTTCCCCCTGCTTCCCTGCCTTGAAAGGTCCTCTCTGGAGGACTTTAATGGTCATTAAATGAACTCTCCTGTTCCAAAAGTTCCAAAACCCATTGCTGTTGAGTTGATTCTGACTCATAGCAACCCTATAAGACAGTGTAGAACTGCCCCATAGAGTTTCCAAGGAGCAGCTGGTGGATTCTAACTGCCGATCTTTTGATTAGCAGCCAAGCTCTTAACCAGTGTCCACAAGGGCTCCAAATGAGCTGTACCACTCTGAAAGTCAGTGGCAGGTATTCTTCTGGTTGCTATTGCTGTGTAACAAATTACTCCAAAATCTAGCATCTTAAAACAGTCATTTTATAATATGCACAAATTCTAAGTGTTAGGAATTCAGACAGGGCAGAGTGAGCATGACTTGTCTCTGCTCAGTGATGTTTGAGGCCCTAGGTGGGAAGACTAAAAAGCAGTGGGGGTAGCTTGATGGCTGGTGGATGGAATCATCTGAAAACACAACCGAGCTAGATGTCCAAAATGGCTTACTACCATACTGGCTGTCAGCTGGGGAATTCACTGGGTTGATCGACTAGAGCACCTGCACATGACCTCTTCAGCATAGCTGTCTCAGAGTAGTTTGGCTTCTTACATGGAGGATAGCCTTCCCCAGAGTGAACATCCCAAGAAAACCAGGCAATAGTATGGTCTTCTCTAATCTAGCCTTAGAAGTCTTACCGTGTCTCATACAGCTGAATTCTATTGGTTAATACAGAGTCACTAAGGACAACTGAATTCAAAAAAAGTGGACGTAGACCCCACTTTTGATTGGAGGGGTGTCAAAGAATGTGTGGACATGATTTAAAATCATGACATCAGTATTATCTATCATGAATGACAATGTCAAAAGGAAATTTATAGCTGTAAAAACCTATATTAAAAATTAAGGTCTAAAATCAATAACCTAACTATACACCTTGAGGAACTAGAAAAAGAAGAGCAAACTAAGCCTCAGGCTATCAGAAGGAAGGAAATAACGAAGATCAGAGCAGAAATAAATATGATAGAAAATAATAAAAACAATAAAGATGATCAACAAAACAGAAGTTAGTTCTTTGAAAAAATCAGCAAATTTGATAAGCCATTAAAGCTACGCTAAATTCTAAAAAATTCTAAACGGAATACTAACAAACTGAACCCAAAAACCACACTAAATGGATTATACACCACGACCAAGTGAAAGAAAAAGAGAGAAGATGCAAATAACATAAAATGAAAGTTGGGACATTACAACTGACCCTACAAAAATAAAAAAGATCGTAAGAGAATACTATGAACAACTGTATGCCAACATAAGTCATTACATAACTTAGAGGAAATGAACAAATTCCTAGAAACACATAAAGTGCCTAAACTGGCTCAAGACAAAACAGAAAATCTCAACAGACCCATAACAAGTGAACAGATTGAATCAGTAACTAAAAAAAAAAAAACTTCCCAACAAGAACAACAAAAGTCCTGGTCCAGATGTCTTCACTGGGGAATTATACCAAACGTTTAAAAAAGAATTTGCACCAACCCTGTTTAAACTCTTCCAAAAAACAAAAGAGGAGGAAACATTTCCTAAATCATTCTATGATGCCAGCATCACCCTGATACTAAAGCCAGACAAAGATACCAAGAGAAAAGAAGACTACAGACCAACATCTCTTTTGAATATAGATGTAAAAATTCTAAACAGAATACTAACAAACTGAATCCAAAAACCACACTAAATGGATTATACACCACAACCAACTGAGATTATTTCAGGAATGCAAGAGTGGTTCAACATCAGAAACTTAATCTTTATAATACACCACATTAATATAACCACACGATCATCTCACTTAAAGCGGAAAAGGCATTTGACAGAATTCAGCACCTTTCATGATAAAAACACTCAACCAACTAGGAATGGAAGGAAAATTTCTCAGTCATAAAGGCCAATATTGAAAAAAACCACAGCTTTGGTTTCTCAGTGGAGTCTTTCTCAATGGTGAAAGACCGAGGGTTGTCCCCTTAAAATCTGCAATAAGACTAGGATGCCTACTCTGATCACTGTGGTTCAATATTGTACGAGAAGTCTTAGACAGAGCAATTAGGCAAGAAAAAGAAATAATAGGTATACAAATCAGGAAGGATGAAGTAAAATTATCCATATTCACAGGTGACATGATCCCATATATAGGAAATCCCAAAGAATTCACATGAAAGCTACTAGAGCTACTAAATAAACTTAGCAAAGATGCAGTGTACAAAGCCAATAGTAGTCCAGCTTCTCTGATTATTTGCTCAGCATACAGATTGAATAAGTATGGTGAAAGAACACAAACCTGATGCACACCTTTCCTGATTTTAAACCAGGCAGCATCCTCTTGTTCGTTCAAACGACTGCTTCTTGATCTATGCATAAGCTCTTCACGAGCACAATTAAGTGTTCTGGAATTCCCGTTTTTGTAAAGTTATCCATAATTTGTTATGATCCACACAGTTGAATTCCTTTGCAAAGTCAATAAAATACAGGTAATCAACTTTCTGGTGTTCTGCTTTCATTCAAGATCCATCTGACATCAGCAATGATATCCCTTGTTCCACACCCTCTTCTGAATCCAGCTTAAACTTCTGGCAGTTCCCTATCCCTGTATTGCCACAACCTCTTTTGAATGATCTTCAGCAAAATTTTACTTGCATGTGATATTAATGATATTGTTTGATAATTTCTGCATTCTGTTGGATCACTTTTTTTTCAAATAGGCACAAATATTTATTTCTTCCAGTCGGTTGGCCAGGCAGCTGTCTTCCAAATTTCTTGGCATAGACCATAGACGAGTGAGCACTCCCAGCGTTGCATCCATTTGTTGAAACACCTCAATTGTTATTCTGTCAGTTCCTGGAGCCTTGTTTTTCATCCCCATGCCTTCAGTGCAGCTTGGACATCTTCCTTCAGTACCATCAGTTCTTGATCATATGCTTCCTCTTGAAATGGTTGAACGTCAACCAATTCTTCTTGATACAGTGACTCTGTGTATTCCTTGCATCTTCTTTCGATGTTTCCTGCATCATTTAATATTTTCCCCACAGGATCCTTCAACATTACAACTCGAGGCTTGAATTTTCTTCAGTTCTTTCAGCTTGAGACATGTTCAGCGTATTCTTCCTTTTTGGTTTTCTAACTCCAGATCTTTGCACATTTCATTATAATACTTTGTCTTCTTGAGCTGCCCTTTGAAATCTTTCGTTTAGCTCTTTTACTTCATTATTTCTTCCTTTTGCTTTAGCTACTGTACTTTCAAGAGCAAGTATCAGAGTCTCTTCTGACATCTGTTATGGTCTTTCATTGACTAATTTTCTCAGAAGTGAACCACCAGGTCCTTCTTCCTAGTCTGTCTTAGTCTGGAAGCTCAGGGTAAACTTGTCCACCTTGGGTGACCCTGCTGGTATTTGAAATACTGGTGGCGTAGCTTCCAGCATCACAGCAACATGCAAGCCACCACAGTACAACAAACTGACAGATGCAAGAGGCATTAATCATTAGGTAAATGTAAATCAAAACCACAATGAGATACCAGTTCATCCCTACTGGGACGGCTTCTATCACAAAAATGTGAAATAACAAGTGGTGATGGTTAAACAACATGATGAATATAATTTATGTCCCTGAGTTGTACACATAAACATAGTTGAAGTGGCAAATGTCTTCTTATATATGTTTAACACAATAAAATTTAAAAAGAGAAGTGTGAACTCACTAATCTGTAAGGCCTCTTCCAGTGCTGAGATCCTAATTTTCTACCCCCAATGTTTTATAGGAAACCCTGGTGGCATTGTAGTTAAGAGCTAAGGCTGCTAACCAAAGGTCTGCAGTTCAAATCCACCAGGTGTTCCTTGGAAACTCTATGCGGCAGTTCTACGCTGTCCTGCAGGATCAGAGTAGACTCGTCCTCAATGGGTTTTTTTTTTTAATATTTTATAACTTGTCATATCTTTCCTGTCATTGTGACTATCCTATTTTGTCTCCCCAAATGGGTTGTTGACAGTAGGGATCTTGTTCACTTTGTCTTTATATTTTACCTTATCAGTAAATATTTGAGGATAAAAGCAGTGTCCAGTACTCTTCAAAGCCATGTAGCTTTCTTTATGAGACAAATCTGGTTTTCTCCCAGTGTCTCTGCAAAATGATAGATGAAAAGGAGTCGCCATCATTGTTTCCCTGTTTATTGAGCACCCTCCATGTGCTCCATGCTATTGTGGGATCCAAGAAAAATGTAAGTGCCATTGGCATAAACAACTCTTAAAAAGAACAGGTGAGCACATGCAACCCCATGCTGTATCTTTAGCTAGGAGCAGCTGTGTTTTCTACACTGTATTCCAGAGAGATGTAGCTAGACAATGGCCTGGACACACTGGATCATAGATTTATTTTTATCTCTGCCGCTTGAGTTAATGGATGACTGAAAGAGGGTAATTGACACAGAGAGAAGTGATGAAAGAGGAAAGGAAGACATGGGAAGCTGTGAAATTTCCTTTTATGGTGTAAAATAAACCACAAATTTAATTAACATTTAGACTTGGCAAACTTGTCATTATTCAAGGGATTTTTAGTTACATATTCTATGTTTTTTAACCTACTAGAGCTTCTTTCCAGTTGGCCAGTTTCCTATGAAATTCAAATAGAAATGATAAGATAGAGTAGATGCTCATTAAATATAATTGAACACAGAGAGTTTAAAATTTATTATTACAATTTCTAAAAAGTATAAACACAGTTGTATAGAGAGATTACAGAGTCATATAATCTCAAAGTCAGAAAGGAAATCCCTCCCAGTGTTTGGATTCCCTCTACAAACAGTCTTGCCATATCATCATCCAGTGATACTTGAGCCTTTCCAATGATGGGAAGCTCATTACTTCTCAGGGCAGTTCATTCTATCTCTAGGACCCTGTGATTACTAGAGAATTCTTCCTTATATTAAATATATGACTCTCTGAAGCTTCTACTTAGTTGATTTGCTAAACTATAGAGCAAATGTAATCTTTTTCCTCATAACAATATTTTAATTTGGGGCAATAGAAAGTATGACCCTTCTGAGTCCTCTTACTATCATGATCATTTTGATATAAATGGGTCCTTTCTATATTTCCCTTAATGTACAGTACTCACAACTAGACAAAATTCTTTTGTGAGCAAATAAGAGATTTTCTCCTCTTGCTTCTGAAATACTATGTAGTTGTAGCTGGTATGTTGACAAGGTACGATTTGTGGTACATCAAAATGCAAAATTATTTTGTGTCCTATTTTCCCTTTAGAATGTAATCAGAGGGGTAAACATTCTCTCCCCATAAATGGAAATCATGATATTTTTCTAATTTTAGGTAATGGACATTCCTAAGGTCACTTCAGGTAATAAACATAGACTCAATTCAGTAATTAAAATTCCCTGTCCAGGATATTAATCAAAATTATTAACTTAATGTAGCATTCTATCTTCTCCACTTCCCCGGCCTGGGTCAGATCCAGGCTGGAAGCCTGCAGTAAGAAAAGTGTGATTGTGGTGTGTGTGTGTATTAGAAAGTGAGAAGGTGGCTTGCTATTTGTTTCTTTGCTTGCTAGGTAGTTTCAGGATGTTTCTAGTTTCTTTGCCTTCAGTTATAAGATGCATCTCCCAGCTTTCCTTGCAGCTAGGTACGGCCATGTTATTAAATTCTCACCAATAAAATGTGAGTAGAAGTGAAGTATGTACCTGTCACTTCGTGTGTTTAAGGGGAAATCACAAGGTTCAGTTCTGGTTAAGATGGAGTACACACACCCCATGCTATTTCTCTCACTTATTACAACTAGAAAGTCTGGGCAAAATAGATAAACTGTCAGAAGGCTCTGAAAAGTAGATAATAACAGGGATATTGGGTAGGGAGCCCAGGACTGGAAGGCAGTCCAGCAGCGTTGTCGTTGTTGTTGTTTGTTATTTGTGCCTTCAATATATGTCAGTTGGGAGCTGGAGCATTCCCAAACTGGAACTGCAAAGGAAAAGATCCAAGAGAAGTCCATTCATTCTGGCTAGAGAACTGAGAGTGGCGGTTACAAAAATCTATGCATGTGTTTAAACTCATAGGACTGTGCTGTATACTTCAAAAAAATCAAATTTGTGTATGTAAATTTAAAAAATAATTAAAAAGGAAAAAGAAAATCACTTCCTTGGACATTCTTCTTCCAACACTCTAGAATATTGGCATAAAACTGGGTTATTTTGATCATGAAGATAAGCTTAACATTCTAAAGGGCAACAGAGCAATAGTACTTAGAACACAATGGCCCCAGCCATCTGGACTACTATCTGTGGGGATCTACTTTTATTTTTTTTTTAATCACCTTCACCTCTACCTTAACTAATAAAACCTCTAAGGCTTCTTCACATGGCTACTACAAAGATATGTCTGCCCTATCTAACATGGATGCAAGCAGCTGCTTAAACTTGGTAGGGTCTTGCATACTCACTCCTGTTAGGGCCAACTTATCATCCAAGTTGGCCTAGATTTTATTGAATCTGTATTCTGTTATCCAACATATTTACCATTCCTCCAAGCCTAGTGCCATCTGGAAATTTAATATTGATAATGTTGATAAATATGTTAAGAATAAGGTGAGAACCACAGGGTACAGCTGATATTTACTTTAAGGAGAAAAGAGGAAGATGGAAAACATTTACCAAAATATGGAGAACTTATTTACTAAAACATGGAGAGATTTTTTGAGTGGAATTACTATTTACCTGGTAGCACCTGCTTTAATTGTTAAACCAATTATTAATCCATCTAATTATGTCAGGTCTAGCTTATTCTTATCCATTTTATCCATAAGAAAATAATGGGAAATTTTTTAATCAATGATTTGTTGAAATGCAGAGGTACTCTGTCTCACGTTTCTCAGACATCTAGTTTTCAATCAGGCAAAGAAGTGATTTATTTAGTCCAACACAGCTTGTTCTTAGTACACTCATGTTCGGTCTTGGTGGTAAACTTTCTCTAGTAGGCAGACACAGCCTGTATTGATAAATCCTAAAATCTTTTCTATTTGCTTTGCTGTTGAATCTCCAACACTTCCATCAATACCCGGTAGACGGAAGACCCTTAGTACCTATGTATTGAATGAATTAATTAATTAATTAGGTAATGAACAAATGAATTCTGATATGAAGACACTAAAACTACAGTTGGATAAAGAGTTTATGAGACAGACAACTCCGGTAGTCCAAAGGTGGTTTTGACAGAAAATCTCAAGTCTCAGGTTTTTTTGTACCTGTGATTTACCCTGTTTTGAAAATCAGAATGATGTTTTTATGGTTGTAATGTTCTGGCACATCTTTTCTTCTCCTTGATTCCTCAATAATAATCAACAGCAATTCAGTGACCTGACTTTCAAGTTC
This sequence comes from Loxodonta africana, assembly GCF_030014295.1. Classification (NCBI taxonomy): domain Eukaryota; kingdom Metazoa; phylum Chordata; class Mammalia; order Proboscidea; family Elephantidae; genus Loxodonta; species Loxodonta africana. The sequence continues at coordinate 33,436,976 of NC_087345.1, read as the reverse complement.
TTCACAACCATGAGAAATAATTAGTCTAGGCTCCCGGGCAAAAAAAAAAAAAAAAATCATTTGAAGTACCTGAGTTGTCTGTCTCATAAACTTTTTACCCAACTGTAGTTTCCCTTTCTTTATATCATAATTCATTTGTTCATCACCTCATTCATTCATTCACTCAACACATATGTACTGAGATCCTTTTCATTTGTTCATCACCTCATTCATTCATTCATTGAACACATATGTACTGAGATCCACCCTATGCCAGACATTGATGGACACACTGGAGATTCAACAGTGAACTGAAAGGACAAAAATCCCTCAAGCAGCTTACATTTACTCAAATAAAAGCACAAAATTATGAAGTGTCAGATGGTGATAAGCTATATGGCTATAAATACTTTAGGGAAGGCTAAAGAGGAAGATAGTATGGATGTAAAATTGAAATTTAAAAGAGAATTGTCGGCATAGGACTCACTGGAAAAAAAAGGTTCATTTGAGCAGTTAATTGAAGAAAGTAAAGGAGCAAATCATGCAGATTCTTAGGGTAACAGGGTTCCAGGCAAAAGGTACCATAAGTACAAGAGCTCCGAGGCAGAATCATGCCTAGCATGGTTGGTGAACAGTAAGAGGTATTGCTGGAGTAGAATGAATGAGGAGAAGACAAGGAGAAGAAGAGGACAGAGAGGTGCTGGGGTAAAGTCTACATAGGGGAAGGTAGATCACCAAGAAGGTCTGCATGTACTTTATCCTCATTGGGAATTTCTGAGCAATTAAAATATTATTGGCATATAGCATTACTCTACCACTCTTCTGAGAAGTCTCTGTGTTTTAATTTATTGATTTATCAAATATGTATTGAGCACTTAAAGTGTGCCAGGCACCATTGTAGGCACTGTATACAGTCTAATGAGAAATAAAGCCTTTGTAGCACATGGTAAGGAGATTAGCTTTCATTTTGAGTGAAAAAGCAAGCCACTGGTTTGAGAAAAATGGTGTTTTGACTGACTCATATTTTAAGAGGATCACTCTGACTGCCATGCTAAAATAGATTCTAGTGAGGCAGGAAAGAAATAGGGAAAACAATTAGAAGGATATTGAAATAATCCAGGCAACTGAGATGATAATGCTTCTTCTAGGATAGAGTAAAAAAAAAAAAAAAAAAGTAGTAGTGTTATATTGCCAGATTCTGTATAGATTATAAAAGCAGAGCCCACAGGATGTGGGTGGTGAAAGATAGAAGTCAAGGATGGATCCCAGTTTCCAAGGTTTTTTGTTCCTTCTGAATAATCACGGAGTTACCATTTTATGAGCTGGACAGACAGTGGAGGAGGAGATTTGAGAGAAAAAAAAAATCAGGAGTTTAAGTTTGGACATTTTAATTTTGAAATGTTTATTACATATCCAAGTGGAAATGTTGAATAGCCAAGACTTGAAAAAAGGTTCATGCTGGAGATATAAATCTGGGAGTCAAAAACATATAGAAGAAAGTTAAAACCAAGAGGCTATACAAAGACATCATGGTTGGTGAAGTACAGGATAAGTGAAAAAGAGGAAGACCCTCAACGAGATGGATTGACACAGTGGCTGGAACAATGGGCTTGATCAAAACAACAATTGTGAGCATGATACAGGACCGGGCAGTGTTTCGTTCTATGATACATAAGGTCGCTATGAGTCGGAACCGATTTGACGTCACCTAAAAATAACAACAACATACAAATCACTAGGGAGTAAGTGAAGATAGAAAAGATGAGTTCCAAGCTCTGAGTTCTGGGGCACTGTAACACTTAGAGTTCAGGGAGATGAGAAGAAACAAGCAAAGAGGACTGGAGAAGAACAAGTCCAGGAGGTAGAAGAAGTAGCCAGAAGTGTGAGGTGTATTAGAAGCCAAGTAAAAAAGCATATCAGGAAGGAGAGAGTGATCTAGAGCTACTGACAGGAAAAGTTAGACAAGAACTAAAGACTAATTATGGCATTTAGCAGCATGCAAGTCCTGTGTGGCCCTCACAACAGCAGTTTTGGTGTTGTGGTGGTTTTGAAAGCCTGACTAGGCGGAATTTCCAAAATAATTGGAAAAGAGGGATCGGGCATCAAAGATAGACAAGCGTTAAGGTAAACTTTGTTCTGCAGTGGAGCAGAGAAATAGCTAGAAAGAAATGTGGTATCAAATTATTTTTTGTTTGTTTATTTTTTCTTTTAAGAAGGAAAAATTGCAGTATGTTTGCATAATAGTGGGAATGATCCCGTAGAGCATGAAAAATGTGTGATTTGGGAGATAAAAAGAGAAGTTTCTTGAATAGTGCCTTTGAGTAAGCGAGGAGATGTGGATCCAGTGGACAGGTGAAGCATCCGACTTTAGATAAAAGCACAGGATGCCGTGTGTACTATTTCCAGCTCCATTTTTTCTAATTATCAGGCCCCTGTTATGTTTTTTGGACACCATGGTGGCGTAGTGGTTAAGTGCTATGGCTGCTAACCAAAAGGTCGGCAGTTCGAATCCACTGGACGCTCCTTGGAAACTCTATGGGGCAGTTTATTCTGTCCTATAGGGTCGCTATGAGTCAGAATTGACTCAATGGCAACGGGTTTGGTTTGGTTTATTAAGTTTTTATTACTCTTTCACATTATACTTGCTGTAGCTCCTTGTAAACAAGATTCAGGGGCTTATTCCCCATAGCCCCTTTAATTGATAAGATCAATGTTTGATCAAATCAGCACACCTGCTGGATAAGTTTGTATTCATTCCTCTTCATTGAGCCTCCCCATTTTTCCAGGCCTGCCCTAGCAAAGCAGTAGTAAACAAGACAGAAAAGGCTCTGTATTCATAGAGCTCACATTGACAGTAGGAGGATTCTGTCAATGTGCCTACAAATGCATGGTAGATACGCAAATAAAGACGATACTTTCAGATGCTCAGATGGTGATGAAAGCAGTGACACAACTACAGGTGGAATAGGCTGGGCTGGTGTGGGTGGGGGCCAAAGAAAGCCTTGAACTCTTGAGTTGACCTGAATTTTGTGAAAGAACACATTGTGAGAAAATAACAGGAGTAGGGGTGAGGGTGGAAGAAATGGGGGTGATACAGGAGAACAGATAGAAGGAATAAAGAGAAGTCCAATTTGACTGGAATATAGTGAGCAAATCTTCTATATCGAAAAATATCAAAATTGTCAAGAATTTCATTTTACTTAGATTCACAATCAACACCCATGGAAGCAGCAGTTGAGAAATCAAAGGACACATTGCATTGGGCAAATCTGTGGCAAAAGAAAGTGTTAAAAAGCAAAGATGTCACTTTGAGGACCAAGGTGCACCTGACCTAAGCCATGGTATTTTCAATCGCCTCATAATGCATGCGAAAAGCTGGACAATGAATAAGGAAGACCAAAGAAAATTGATGCCTTTGAATTACGGAGTTGACAAAGAATAGTGAAAATACTATAGACTGTGGAAGAATGAACAAAACAGCCCCAAAAGAAATACAAACAGAGTGCTCTTTGGAAGCGAGGATGTCGAGCCTTCATCTCACGTATAATGGACATATTGTCAGGAGGGACCTGTCCCTGGAGAAGGACACTATGCTTGGTAAGCTAGAGGGTCAGCAAAATAGAGGAAGACCCTTGACTAGATGGATTGATACAGCAGCTGCAACAATGGGCTCAAAGATAGCAATGATTATGAAGATGATGCAAGACTGGGCAGTGTTTCATTTTGTTGTATATAGGGTTGCTATTTTTTTTTTATGAGTCAGAACCAACTCTCTGGCACCTAACAATAACACAGTGAGCAAGGAGCCTCTGGGTAGAACAAATGGTTAATGTACTTGGCTAATAATCAAAAGGTCAGAGGTTTGAGTCTACTCATAGGCACCTCAGAAGAAAAGCTGGCAACATGCTTCCAAAAACTCAGCCATTGAAAACCATACGGAGCACAGTTCTAATCTGATGCACATAGGATCACCATGAGTTGGTGTCAACTCATCAGCAACTGGAGAGGAAAGCAAAACAATGAACAAGGGAGAGGGTAGTCTTGGAGGAAGTTAGGTTGTGACTGGCTTGGGCTTCCTACTCCATGGGAAGGAGGTTAGATTTTATGCTATAAAAAACCCATAACCAAACCCATTGCCGATGAGTCAATTCCAACTCATAGTGACCCTATAGGACAGAGAAGAACTGCCCCATAGAGTTTCCAAGGAGTCCCTGGTAGATTCCAACTGCCTACCTTTCTTGGTTAGCAGCCATAGCACTTAGCTACTACGCCACCAGGTTTCCCATTTTTTTGCTATATGCATTGGCAAATCATAAGTGAGTCATAAGTATGGCCCCTATTTACATTTTAAAGAGATTGGTCTGGTCACTGTGAGGAATTGATTTTAATGGAAGAGTGGAAGCAGAGAGATCAGGTTAAAGGCTACAACAGTCTTCCAGGCATGAGATGGTGGGGCTTTCCTTATACAAGAAGAGTGGCAGTAAAGATGAAGAGAGGAGAATGGATTTGTTTTCTATTTTAGAGGTCTGACTAGAATGACTTGCTGATAAATTGGATTTGAAGAGTAAAAGACAAAGAAGACTCAGCAATGATCTCTAAGCTTTTGGTCTGAGTCACAAGGTCAAGTTATTACAAAGGTGGAAAAACAACACAGGGGAGACTAGTTTGAGAGAACAATAAAATCTATTTTAATTTCATTTTGAGCTTAATTTGGAGATACCTATCAAACATTCAAGTGGAAATCGTTAATAGGCAAATACCTATAATAACTAATAACAACTGATATTTCTATGTGCTGTAAGCTAGCATGATTCGAAAGCACTTTACAAATATTAAATCAACATGGATTGCATTTAAGTACTTGGGACTGAATGAGCTCACCTAGACAGAAAGGACAGCTAGAGAAGGAAGCTCAGGACTAAGCTCTGAGCACACTAGCATTTAGAGGTCAGTTAAATGCCTTCATTCCCCAGATCCTTAGGTAAAGCTGCTGGTTACAAGCTTTTACATAATAGATCAGGATTCCAAATCCTATCTGTTGACAACATCTGCACAGACAGCTGCTTACCTCCTATCTCTTCGTCTGTGTTCCAAAGTCCCAGGCATCAGTGGGAGGAATTCATGAAAATACCAGCTGTATGCATAAAGCCTTCTGTTTTCTCTCTAAAAAATGGTTATCTCTAAGGATCCTTCCCCAATCTTTTCAGAGGTTGTTTATCCCTATTTGAATACCCCCAAAATAGACTTCGGTAAGAAACTTATTTAGTTTTAGCAGGATGTCCATCACATCTTGGGTACATTCTTCAGGATATCTATCTCAACTGGCCTTTCTGGAGAGAAATTCAGCTGCCTTCAACATTAAATTTCTTGGCTAATTTCTTCGTGCCTGGATAAGTTTTCACCTACTTCACTTTCCAGTAAGTAACCATCTCAAGTGAATACCTAGCACTGATATATATCATTCATGTTTCCTCCACTTGGGAAGTTAGGGGAGGAAGTTATAAATTCCTCTTAGAGGAAAAACTGGAACTAATACCATCAGTCTCAAGGGAGACTGGGTTAGGGAGGGTTAGTGGCTGGCTCATTGTATGCCATCGACACTCCTGGGAAAATAACCATTTTCCCTATTACTGTCGGACCAGCACTTGCATCTACATAGATCCCTACTTCACAAATTCTACTGTAATGCATTCTATGTTGTTAGCCACCATGGAGTCCAACTCACGGTGATCCCCTGCGCAATGTAACAAAATGCTGCCCAGTCCCCACAGTTGGTTGGGATTGGCCTCACTTCCTAATGCATTCTTAGAACTAATGTAACAACACTTATTTGAACCACTCTTAGTGATGTGATCCAAGTGCTTAAATGGTAGGGTGCATTATCTTTTTTTCCACTATTTTATCATTTGGGAGAGATCAGGCTTGGTTTCTCCTTGTGATCAGCTCCAAGAAACTTAAAAGAGACTTTGATTCCAAAGTATATACATAAATCGTGGGTTTTCCTTTTCCTTTGCAGATGATGAAAGGCCAATATTTTTCTTTTATGTTTCAACACTCAACAGAAGCCCTTCTGAAAATTTTTAAAAGAGCAGTTCTTGTTAATTACAAGTGAAGGCTTAAAGAGGGTTTAAATAAGAGGAACCAAAATGATCATGTTGGTGGCAGTACTGCGTGCATTATTTCTTATATTGTACTCCCTTGCATGAGAATTCTCTCTCTCATTGTTTCCAATTTTCAGTCCTTGTCCCATGGCATTTCTCTCTTTGATAGCATCGTTTCGGAACTCTTCCCTGGGGTTGTCCTGCCGACTCCTCACCATGGCATCCAGGATGTATCCAACTGGGAAATCATACTGAAAACGAATCTGCAAGTAAGCCTCTGGTTCATTGAGGAGCTAATATGAATCAGAAAACGTCTCATCCAATTCTCTGCCTCCTGCCTTATAATCTGCCTTAAAATATCGAACCTCTGATTTTAAATCAGCACCCGAAATGAATTCAAGATATAGATATTTAAATAGAAATCTTTAAGGGTTTTCCTCCCCCATATAAAATTAGTATCTTGATATTCCGCCAGTTTGATATATGGATTTTGGATATGCTGATGAATCAATTTCTTAGACAAGCACTATGGAAATAAACTACCACGGTATGCCCTTATTTGGGAAAAACAGCTTCTAATTAGAAACCTGCTTCATTATTATTTATAACATGTTATAAATTAGGCCTGTGCTATGGTCTCTTAGCCTAATATTTTACAAATCCTCCTCAATATTTTTAGGTATAAATATAATATGCAGAGTTACATTTTATGAAAAAAGCAACCGGTCCCCCGGGTTAAGTATTTTAACATCTTAAGTAAGTACAAGATTTTAAAACAGACCTAGGGTGCTACATAGACATAGTTTTATGTTGATAGAAAACCCTCAAGGGTATAAAAGCTCTATTTTGAAGAAAATGATCTAGAATTTGGGAACAGCTGGAGGCAGAAGGCCTAATGGATGAACATGGAGCGTGTTTTCACCGATCCCAAACCTATCAGGACAGGACAGCTGTAGAACAGATTGAATGCAACCTCACGTGAATGGAGGGAGGGTAGGCATTTTAAAAAGCAGAAGGAAACTCCTGTAGAGAAAATACTAAGCAACGTAATCACAGTTTCACATTTAACTACTTCGTTCAACCAGTTTTCTTAATAGGCGGCCCATATGATTTCTAGAAGACAAGCGTTGTTCCTTTTTAAGTAAGAAATTTAATATAAAAATCTCTCTGATAGCCTGTTCTGATTCTCCTAAGAAAAGTATTGGCATCCCTTCTCTGTAGGGCTTACAGGCAGGAGAATTATTCTGATTATGCTAGAGCTCCCTGTTATCAGCTTAAAAACCAAAAACCAAAAACCAAACTTACTGCCATCAAGTCAATTCCGACTCATAGAGACCCTACAGGACAGAGTAGAATTTCCCCATAGGGTTTCCAAGGAGCAGCTGGTGGATTCAAACTGCCTACCATTTGGTTAGTAGCCAAGCTCTTAACCACTGCTGCACCAGGGCTCCATTACCAGCTTAGCACACTTGATTTTTCCTTTTTCATACTTACAAGTAATTCAACATTTGGCACTTTTTGTTCAGTGGACATCTTCCTCACTGAACTCTTCTGGGAATTCAGGAGCCATGTCTGTCTTGTTCACTTCTCTTATATAAGAACATAGCAGGACACGCAGTCAAGATTCAAGAAATACTTGTTGAATGAAAAAATGAGCATGCTGTTTAATAGACACAGACCCCAAAGAAGTTGGGAAGTTGAGAATGGAGTCCACATGAGAATAGTAATTCAATAACAACAACAATGGCATCGACCTTTTATTTAGCAGTCCTTCTGAGCATTGTTATATAGTGGTTAAGAGCAGAGGCTCAGCAGTTAGTCAGCCTGTGTGACTTTGAGCAAGTTGCATAAGCTCGCTCGCTCTCTCTCTCTCTGTCTCAGTGTTCCTATCTGTAAAACATGGATTCGTATGTTATTTTACTTATTAGGGGTGTTGTAGGCATTAACTGAAGGAATCCCTGGGAAGGGCTTAGCACAAATCAGTCCTCAAGGGTAGTGTGTGCCAAACACTGGGCCAGGGCTTAGCAAATCCTACTTTACCTGCCCCTTACAACCATGGTCTTTTCAATCACCTCAGATGTGTGCAAAACTGGACAATGAAAAAGGAAGGCAAAAGAATTAATGCATTCAAACTTAGTGTTAGAGAAGAATATTGAATATACTGTGGACTGCCAAAAGAATGAATAAATCAGTCTTACAAGAAACACAACCAGAATGTTCCTTAAAAGTGTGGTTGCCAAGACTTCAACTTGCTTATTTTGGACATGTCATCAGGAAAGACCAATGGCTAGAAAAGGACATCATATTTGGTAAAGTAGAGGTCAGTGAAAACAAGAGAAACACTTGATAAAATGGATTGACACAATAGCTGCAACAATGTACTGAAACATACCAACGATCACGAGGACGACACAGGACCAAGCAACGTTTCATTCTCTTACACATAAGGTCACCAGGAGTCTGAGCCGACTAGATGGCAACTAACAACAACACAGCAATAGGTGTTATTAACCCCTTTGGAGAAGACAGACCTGAGACTCGGTGGACTCGATCCCTTGTCCTAGGTCACCCAGTTGGTAAATCATGCAGCAGGGATGATTCCAGGGTGTGACTAATTCCCAAAGGTATAGGTTCACTGCCTCAGAGACAGTTGCTCATCAAGAAGCTACTACCATAGTTCAAACAAAACCCAAACCCATTGCTGTCAAGTCGATTCTGACTCATAACAACTCCACGGGACAGAGTAGAACTGTCCCATAGGGTTTCCAAGCAGCTCCTAGTAGATTCAAACTGCCGAGCTTTTGTTTAGCAGCCATAGCTCTTAACCACTGCGCCACCAGGGTTCAGATTCAGTTAATAAGGAGGACAAATCCCCCAGCTGGGGAGGTAAGAGCGAGGCATGACCACACAAACAGGAATTCAGCCCAGTGTTGGAACACAAAATATGTCCTGAAACTCCAGCTAGCTGGCCTACCAGGAACATGATGATGAAAGCCCTTGTTTGCTGTTGAGTTGGTCATCAGGTATATCTCTACTTAGCTACAGAGGGCTGTCTTAAAGATTTCACCCCATCACCCCAGCCTCTAGAACTGGTTGGGGATCAATTAATTGTACAACCAACAAGATGCCAATTGATTAATAAGTGATTTAAGGCATCAAGGAGCCTGGGCTGGATTAAATAAAATAAGAATAGACCATCTGAAATGCAGTTATCCTTCACTCAACTAGGGAAAGGACTGGAGTGAATTAGTGAAGTTTTAGAAATATAGAATATACATTACATGCAGATAAATTATTAAGCAAGATGTCTCATAGTTCAAACTAAGGTAAGGCATGGCTGTCTCCGCTTTATAGTCAGTCCGCCTGAGCCACTTAATCTTCAAATATTACTATTGTGTTGGGCTGAAGGTGTAAGTGCTAGGAGGCTGTCAATGATCCCAAATGTGCAAATCTAAGTCTGGGTTATTCAGGAAGTTGGTGATGTTTCTTGTACAAAATACAAGGGTAATAGAGATAGCCAACCAAAAATGGGTTTGAATTCAGACTCTAGCATGGACTGACTTGGGAAGGGCCTTCAATATTTTTGAGCCTTAATTTCCAATAAGATGAGGATGTGCTTTTATAGTGTCATTGTGCAGATTAAATGGGATAGCGTATGTCGTACTTAGTACTAAGAAAGGTAAGCATTCCCTGACAATGTACATAACATTTTTAGGCACCTTAGATCTATAGAGATAGATAGCTGTCATCCAGTCAGCTCCAACTCATGGCAGCCTTAGGTACAATGGAACAAAATGTTGCCCAGTCCTGTGTCATTCTCATGATTCCTGGCATGTTTGAGTCCATTATTGCAGCTACTGTGCCAATCCATCTCACCGAGGGTCTCCCCCATCCTTGTTGACCCTCTACTTCACCACACATGATGTCCTCCTCCAGCATTTGATCCCTCCTGATGACATCCTTAAAACAAGTAAATCTGACAATGTTCTGTTGTGATCCATAAGGTTTTTATTGATTAATTTTTGGTAATAGATTGTCAGGTACGTTACTTACAAGTTATTTTACGTAATTATTATAGTGACCCCATATGGTACAGATTAGTATCTCCATTTATAAAATGTGGAAAATGAATTTCAGACAGGTTTGCTAATTGCCAAAATTCACCCCATAGATAAGTGGAAGAGCCAAGATTTGAACTCAGGACTTTCTGACTCCAAAATCTGCCCACTTCAGTGGCCCTGTGATCGATGGAGGTGACCTTCCTTCATGACAGTGAGAAAGGAGATACATAATGTGCTTATCACACAGAGCCCCTTTGTTCCTGAATCCTTCAAATATGAATCCCTCTGAGCTCTTGTATTCAATGTCGCCCTTCCTTTCCTGGAAGAGCAGCTGGGTTAGGTCCTGTCACTGCCGTCACATGAAAGCATCACTGGATCAGAAGTAGCATGCTCATGTTGAATAAGTTCTCTCCCTCATCAAAGCTTTACTGAAGATCTACTATGTGCCAGTCTCATTCTACCTGAGACTATGGCAATGACCACCTTATGATGCTGACACTCTAGTACAATGAGTCAGAAAAATAAACAGACAAAAAAGGATATCAGCAGTATGACTATCAGTCAGAATATGGTAGGAAACAAATGGCACATTCAAAAGATTTGATTAAAGAGAGTTTAATAAAAGGACCTTTGATAAAGGTGTGGGCAGGATATGAGAACACGAAAGGTGATAAAACACTTGGGAACTTGCAACAGTAGGAAGCCAGTCCCACTCTAGGCTTGAAGGGGTAGGAGGAGGAAGTAGGGATAACAAAACCCAGGGATAGCTGAAGACATGGAAGAGGACATCAACAGGAGCTTGGCCGTAGAGGAGAATAGCCACTTTCAGAGCCACAGCAATACAGGAGAGAAGCAAAGGGAATATATTCCTGGACTTCTCTTACCTCTCACTCACTCTTCAATTGCTTGCCAGTTCCTCCCATTGGCCAAATCCAACCAGAAGCCAAAGGACAAGGGAGCCTGGGTAATGCATTCCATAGAGGTCAACCTCTGAATACAGAGAAAGGTTAAGAATGGATCCAGGGGTGGAATAGGGACGGTGAGAATACTTGATATGAGACGATTTGGTGATGTGTATTAGAGGAAAACAAAACTGAATAAATGGAATAGGGAGTGCTGAAGCCGAGGAAGAGGGCATAGTTGTTATTTTATGAAGGTGATAAAAGAAGATAACATGGACTTGAGCAGAAATCTTATTAAAAGCAACAAGTCAGGCTGGGAGACATCTGAGGAAGAAGCCATTCTGGTGTGTCTGCTGAACACAAGTAGGCTGGTGTGGCAGAAGCAGAGTTCACAGGGACAAAATAGTAAGTTAGGTCAGAGAGGGGGCAGGGGCCAGAGTGTTGAGAGCTTTTTAGGACATTATACTTTTACTTCCAGAGCTTTTCCTTGTAGCAAGTTAGGAAGTCATGGAGGAGCTTTGAACAGAAGAGTAACATAGCCTGATTTCCATTTTAAAAGGATCACTATGTAAAACAGTTTGGAGAGTCCTCCAAAATTAGACAAAGAATTACGACATGACCCTAAGGAGTCTCTGGGTGGTACAAACAGTTAAAGGCTTGACTACTAGCCAAAAGTTTGGCAGTTCAAACCCTCACAGAGGCACTCAGAAGACAGGCCTGACAATCTACTTCTGAAAGATCAACAGCTTTGAAAACCCTGTAGAATAGTTCCACTCGGCACATATAGGATCGCCATGAGTTGGAATTGATTTGACAGCAACTAGCAACAACCATGTAACCAAGCAATTTCACTCCTAGGTATATACCCAAAAGACTTGAAAGCAACTCAGATAAATATTTGTACACCAATGCTCATTGCAGCATTATTCATAATAGCTAAAGGTAGAAACAATCCAAGTGTCCTTCAACAGATGAATAAATAAAGAAAATGTGGCACATACATACAATGCAGTATGTATTCTCATTCAGCCAAAATGAGAAATTAAGTTCTGACACATGCTATAAACATGGATGAACCTTAAAATATTATACTGAGTGAAATACATTAGACAAATGTTGTATGATCCCACTTGTATGAAATATCTAGAATAGGCAAGTGCATAGAGACAAACGTAGGTAAGTAGGGGTGATGAGCATACTTAAGGGTCTACTTAATGCCTTTGGATTTAAATCATGGTCATGTGTTTTTTTCAGTGATGGTCAGCTATACAGGTGTAGGCATGGAACAGGTAGAGAGTATAATTTGGCCAGGCTCCCGATTTTTTCCAGTGAGTGTTATAGAGGAGGGGGCCCCTGTGTCTGAGTGGTTAAGACCTTAGGCTGTTAACCAAAATGTTGGCAGTTGGAATACACCAGCCACTCCTTGGAAACCCCATGGGGCAGTTAGTTCTGCTTTGTCCTCTAGGGTTGCTATGAGTCAGAATTGATTCAATGGCAACAGGTTTCAATGGTTTTATTACAGAAGAAGAAAAGGACTAGGATGCTGAAGTTATGCCTAAGGAAGAGCTTCAGGAATGATTATAGTGATGGACTATGGTAAGAAGTAAAGTCAGGACATGAGGAATGAGGGATAGTGAAAGACAATGGGGTCAACTGATTAAAGGTCTTAATGGGATCAAAGAATTGTTGGAGCAGTAGTAAACAGAGAGATCTGGAAAGGTGGTGGACATCAGAAAAGATGGGTAATAGAAGTATGTATTATGGAGATGGTGCAGTTTTTAGAAATGAGAAAATCTGGGCATGACCATGAGGCTTAGGTATCTTAGAAGATAAGACCAACTAAGGAGAAGGGGTTGAAATGCTAAGAGGCCAAAATCTCGGAACCAACATCTATGTTTATACTGAAATCTTCAAAAATTTTGTCAGGATGAGTATTGGAGAGAATGAAAAGGAGTGATGAGTTAAAACCTTCACACATTCTGAGGGTCTCTTGATAACTACAATAAGAAGGAAGTGATACAATGTGATGACATGTTGGGTCAAAGCTGGGTGTTTTTAGGGAGTATGGAAGAATAATGGTCTGGGAGTAGCAGTGTTGAGCAAGGAGGACACTACCCCACCTCCAAGCCCAAAAGAGAAGCCAAGTCCTCAGAAGACAGCCAGATTCAAGTCAGAACAAGAGGTTGAAGAGAACATTCAGAAAAGAGATTGTGGATTTAGGGGAGATTGCGAGGTTCAGATGGCACTAAGGACAGATTTTGGAGGTTGAGAAAGGATGGGAAATGGAATTAGATACAGAGACATATGAGGATGAGAACCCAGGGGATAGATGATGACCTGGGAGTCTTGAGTTTCTTATAATGCTGGATATAAACAGGGGTATATTTTTTTTAAATAAGGTGACCATACAAATTATTGCTCAAACTGGGACATTTGGGGAAAGGAAAGTGGTACCAGTCTTAGGCAAACCAGGGTATCTCATTCCCTTTGGGATAAAGGTTATGATAAGGTTGATTTTGATAATTTCTTTGGCAGATTGTGATGTGAGCCTTGGGGATTAGAGTGGGAATCTTTCCAGGAATGCAAAGATTTTAGCAATCCTAATTTTATTTCTGTCAAGTGCAGTTAGGAGGCCAGGAAAGGAGCCTATATAACTGGGTGCGCCAGACTTCCAAGCTGCCTTAGTCACCTACAAATTAAGAATGCTAATAGAAAAGACTTATTTTTTACTGTTAAGTGTTTTCAGTGTAAAACTATCCAATGACAATAAAAATATTTTTGAAACATTGTCAGTAAGCAAAATACTCAAAATGCTCACACAGATACATACCCAAGAAGCAGCTGGGGCTCAGTGAAAACTTGTCACCTACTACTCAAGTTGGAACAAGTTTGTGTTCTACTACTTGAGTCCAAATCAACTCAACAGCAATAGATTTGTGTTTGGGGGCGGGGGGAGGAATTTTGATGGGAAGAAATCAATGAGGACCTCTGGCGGCCAGAATGTCTCCAGATAACTAATTATAGTATCATAGAACAACTGAACTGGAAAGAAATGCAAGCAATCATCTGGTCCAGACACTTGCCTAAGCTAAGTAAATATATATACAAGGGTCAGGATTGTACACACCACAGGTGCCTTAAAAGTTGGGATCAACCTTAAGATTGAACTAGAGGTTCAATCTTATCCAAGAGATACTATTGCCCTGGACACTGCCACTGGAGAGCACACCCACTATCTTCTCCTTGCCCTCCTCCACTCATACACACACACAACCTCTCCCCAGTACCAAGTGCAGAATCTGGCGAGGAATAGATGGGAGCCAGACCATTTAAACCTCATAGATGGGGTTAAAAATCTTGGTCTTTATCTAAGAGCAATGGGAAGTCACTGAAATATTTTAAAGCCAGTGATGGTGAGTGTAGTGTTATGTTCAGACGTGCATTTCAAAAAGATTGCTCTGGCTGCAGGCTGAAGAACAGGGGGGTCGGAGTGGATTCAGGGATATCAGTTTAGAAATTATTGCATTCGTACAGATGAGAGATAGCATCACCATCTTTAATGTGATAGTGGTAGTGGTGGAGATGGATCAAAGACAACAGATTCAAGTGATACTAAGGAGTAGAATCAACCATGTACTTCACATGAAGGATGAAGCAGAGGGAAGGGTCAAGGATGACACTAGGTTTAGGATGTGCAATATTCATGGAGATGGGCAACACTGAAGGAGACACAGGCTGAAATGTAGTGAAGCCAGAGCATGAGTTCGATTGTAGATATATTTAATCGGTATTGCCTTTGACTCATAAAGATACTCTGCAGGCAATTAAGTGTACTGATCAGGAGCACAGAGGAGAGGCCTGGGCTGGAGTAAGAATATAGTAAGTCATTTGCATAGTACTCTATATTCTATTTTTTTAATCTCTCCATAGAAAATAATGGTTCCCCGTCCCCCCCCCCTCCTTTTTTTTTTACTGGAAAAGAAGCCCTTTCCTAAGTGCACTCTGATCCCATTTTAGCGAACTGTGTCCAGCCTCCCATTACGGAAGACAAAGTCCATGGGGTGGGCTGTGACTTAGGCTCACCTTATAGAACACTCTCTGCCAACGCTCGTCAGCGGCCCGAGGTTGTGCAACCAGTTGGAGGTTATTTATCAGCCCGGTAGCAACAAGGTGGTCTTGAGTCCATTCTGTTTCTACTTTATAATCTTTGCTGTAACTCCTGATTCCTAGCATTTGGTTCCTGCCTATTATCCAAACCTCCCATTGAGTCTGTGAGCCTCCCATATTGTCACAAAAGTTGCCTTTTTTTTTTTTTTTTTGCTTAAATTGAGCAGAGTCAGTTTCTTGAAATTGAAAACCCTGACTGACACCTCTGTGTTTCACTTTCTATTTATATTTCTTTCTTTCTTCTTTGCCAATTTCTCTAACTTTTCACTTTACCTATCCCTACATCCTTCTTTCTGACTGGCTATCTCCATTTCAGCATTATCCTTCCTACACTCCATCTTTCTCTTTACTTTTTCCTCTACTTACCTCTGTTCTCCTAACTGGTCATAATATCGAACTAGGGATGAAGGGCTGGAAGGTAGAGTGAATGCACCAACTTCATAAAAACCAAGAGTTTTAAAACTTCTAACAGGTTGGAAAGAGAAGCTGAAACTGATGACATAAAACTTAATAGGAATAAATGTAATTCCCGAACTTAGATCCTAAAATGAAGTATAGAAGAGGAACAAAAAATGGTTAAACTGAAAATTATATTTTTAAAAAAACCTCAAATAAGGTTGCCATATAAAATACATGGAACATACTTATTCTAAAAGAAACTATCTACCATTTATGTAAAATTCAAATTTAACTGGGCATCCTCTATGTTTATTTGCTAAATTTGGCAACTCCACCCTTTAGTTTCTAGTTTGTTGCAGCTCAATATAGACCTTCAGACATGTCTTAAAAGCAAGTCAATTTTGTGCTGTATGAATGGAAGAATGATAAATAGATGAAAGAAAAAAAAATCTTAGGATTCATTAGCTCAGCAGACCATGTCCTCATTGCAGCATGCCTTTGCAGGCCCCACTCTTGGTGATATGCTGGTAACCTAGGACACTATCTGAGGTGGACAGTGAGGATGGTGGCATGGCAGGAAACTACATCTCAAGAGGAGGTTGAAAGAATCTGAGAAGAGAAAATCTGTGTCTCCTGCTGTAAAGACCACCAGAGTGACTCAGAGAACTGTCTTTTTTTCTGGACCTTGTTCTTTAGCCTTCTCTTCAATTCTGTGAGGGAAAATAAATTACTTTCTTCCTTAGGTTTGCCAGAGTCAATTCCTGTTGATTGCAACCCAAGTCCCAAATGGTACAATGGCTTTTTGCCCATATCTAAAAGAACATTTTGTAGAAGCAAATTTGGTCATATTTAAAGAGCAAAGCTAGAACCCAAGGATAGAAATTAGGTTTTAAGTTAACATGGAAAATAACTTTCTTATAATCATAACAACTGTGAATTTTAAAGAATTTGAAGAGGTTCAAGAAGAGGGAGGATGACCAACAAATACAGACAGGATTCCTGACCTAGGTAGGAAAACAGACTGGATCAAGTACTTTATAATGACTTCTTTTCATTTATTTATTTATATATATATATTTTTAACTTAGAACACTTTATTCAAATGAAATCTCAAACGGTATTGAAAACAAAATATCCAAAAGCTGAACACCTATGGCAGTTGTAGGTGGGAACCCAAGCTTCCTCTGCTTTTACTTCCCCTAAACTTATAAGGCCCCCACACATCTGTGATTTTGCCATAGTGTGGGAGCTTGTATGTTGCTGTGATGCTGAAATTTATGCCATCAGTATTCAAATACCAACAGGGTCACCCATGGTGGATAGGTTTCAGCTGAGCTCCCAGACTAAGATAAATTAGTACAAAGAGCCTGGAGGTCTACTTCTGAAAAAAATTAGCCAGTAAAAACCTTGAACAGCAGCAGAACATTGTCTGATATAGTGCCAGAAGATGAGCCCCTCAGGCTGGAAGGCACTCAAAATACATTTGGGGAAGAGCTGCCTCCTCAGAGAAGAGTCAACCTTAATGATGTGGGTGGAGTCAAGCTTCCGGGGCCTTCATTTGCTGATGTGACACAACTCAAAATGAGAAGAAACAGCTGCAAACATCCATTAATAATCAAAACCTGGAATGTACGAAGTATGAATCTAGGAAAATTGGAGATAGTCAAAAATGAAATGAAACACATAAAGACCGATATATTAGGTATTAGTAAGCTGAAAAGGATCGGTATTGGCCATTTTGAATTTGAGAATTCTATGGTCTACAATCCCAGGAATGGCAACTTAAAGAGGAATGACATTGCGTTCATCCTTAAAAAGAGCATTTCAAGATCTATCCAGAAGTACAATGCTGTCAGTGATAGGATAATATCCATACGCCTACAAGGAAGATCAGTTAATACAACTACTATTCAAATTTACTCACCAAACGCTAAGGCCAAAGAGGAAGAAATGGAATATTTTTAACAACTCCTGCAATCTGAAATTAATCAAACATGCAATCAAGATGAAGTAATAATTACTGGTGATTGGAATGCAAAAGTTGGAAATAAAGAAGGATTGGTAGTTGGAATATACAGCCTTGGTAATAGAAGTGATACTAGATATCACATGATAGAATTTTGCATGACCAACAACTTCTTCATTGCAAACACCTTTTTTCAATAACATAAATGGCAATTACACACATGAGCTTCGCCAGATGGAAAACACAGGAATCAAATTGAGTACATCTGTGGAAAGAGGTAATGGAAAAGCTCAATATCAACAGTCAGAACAAGATGAGGGGCCAACTGCAGAACAATCAGAAAAGCTTACTGATGAAGATCAAAGACCACAGCCTTCTGTATGGATTACACCTCAATGTAAAGAAAACAAAAATCCTGGTGAAGCCAAGATGGCGGAACAGACATATGCTTCCCTCGAACCCTCTTTACAACAAAGACCTGAAAAAAACAAGTGAAACAAGTATATTGTGACAAGCTGGGAGCCCTGAGCATCAAAGGCAAGCTTAGACAACAAACTGAGGGGCAGGGGAAGGAAGAGGCCCTTCAGAAGCAGAGAGGAGTTACTGGACCTGAATTGTGGGGAATCGTGGGGAGCCCTCAGGCACCATTCCCGGAGCGGCAGTGGCAGCGGCAGGCTGGTTCTAGCATTCGGCCGCAGTTTCCTCAGGGAGAAGCAGCCAGCCACACAGCCCACTCACACCCCCGGAACCTGAGGAGAACGGCACTCTTGGCACAAGCTAAGTACTTGGGTATATTTACCGCGCCCTACTACCCCCAAGCCGGCTTCAGCGACTGAATTCCTGGGCCTGAGATAGACCCTGGTGAACACCTTAAGCCATCCTCCCAGCCTTAGGGAAGGAAAAAAATTGCAACTGGGGGGAAAAGATAATTTGCTGGCTCCATTAGCCAGGGAGCTCAGGACAGAAGTGGCTCTTGTCCAGGCATAAACCGTCTGTGGACCTTCAGCACCTTTCCCTTCGGCAAGGACCTGTGTGGGCCTATTTCGGGAGAATAGGCCCTTGTTGGCAAACTCCAACCATTTCAGTGGTGAGTTGGAAAGGTGGGTGTTTGACGTTTGACATTGCTTTGCCTATTAAACAAGGTCCTCACCTACCCACATCAAGGACCTAAGGACTGGTAGCTCCATTCAGCTCACCCAGCCACCCGTGACGGGTCCAAAGATAACTGGTACCTCCTAGTTCTTACAGCCAAAAACTTTGGGTGCCCGTTGTCCACCTGCAGAACCCACCCACCAGCACGCTTTAGGGAACAAAGATGCATTTTCCTCAGAGACATTTGGGGGTTGGTTCTCAGCCCCCTGCCTTGTTCAGAGCGTGACCCCCTGCTGCAATCAGATACCAGTATATATGCCAATCACCCCTGCCCCTCTAAGACTGTAGGGCAGAACCTGTACCACACACTTGATATCAGCTACCTGGAAACCTGAGCTGAATTCATACATGAAAACTGAATGGACTCCTAGACTGATATACCTGATAACAGCTCTAGCCAGCTTGGGACAGCACACCAGAGCTCCAAAGGTGGAAATAATCAAGCTAGCTCACTCAAGCAACGCATAGGGGTATACCAAAACAAAACAAAGCAAGCAGCTACGACACGGTAAGCAAGCATAAACTAAACACAATAACTTATAGATGGCTCAGAGACAAGAGTCAGTATCAAGTCACATAAAGAAACAGTCCATGATCACCTCAACAGGCTCTCAAAACAAAGAATCCAGGGATCTTCTAGGTGGAAGTGCATTCCTGGAATTACCAGATGCAGAATACAAAAGTTTAAGATACAGAACCCTTCAAGACATCAGGAAGGAAATGAGGCAATACGCAGAACAAGCCAAGGAACACACAGATAAAGCAACTGAAGAAATTAGAAAGATTATTCAGGAACGTAATAAAAAGTTTAATAAGCTGGAAAAATCCATAGATAGACAGCAATTAGAAATTCAGAAGATTAACACTAAAATTACAGAATTAGATACCTCAATAGAAAGTCAGAGGAGCAGGGCTGAGCAAGTAGAAGCTAGAATTTTTGAACTCGAATATAAATCACTTGGGACTAATATATTTGAAGAAAAATCAGATAAAAGAATTAAAAAAATGAAGAAACCTTAAGAATCATGTGGGACTCTATCAAGAGAAATAACCTACAAGTGATTGGAGAACCAGAACAGGGAAGGATAACAGAAAATACAGAGAAAATTATTAAGGATTTGTTGGCAGAAAACTTCCCTGATATGGTGAAAGATAAGAAGATATCTATCCAAGATTCTCAGCGAACTCCACGTAAGGTAGATCTTAAAAGAAAGTCACCAAGACATATTATAATCAAGCTTGCCAAAACCAAAGATAAACAGAGACTTATAAGAGCAGTGAGAGATAAACGAAAAGTCACCTACAAGGAGAGCCAATAAGAATAAGCTTGGACTACTTGGCAGAAACCATGTAGGCAAGAAGGCAATGGGATGACATATTTAAAAAATGAAGGAAAAAAATTGCCTGCCAAGAATCATATATCCATCAAAACTGTCTCTTAAATATGAAGGTGAAATTAAGACATTTCCAGATAAACACAAGTTGAGGGAATTCATAAAAACCATACCAAAACTACAAGAAATACTAAAGGGAGTTCTTTGGTTAGAAAATCAATAATATCAGGTATCAACCCAAGACTAGAACACTGGGCGGAGCAACCAGAAGTCAACCCAGACAGGGAAATCCAAAAAAACAAAGCAAGATTTTAAAAAAGCCCAACACAGGGTAAAGGCAATGTTATTACATAAAAGAAGACAACATTAAAACAATAACGAGGGACTAAGAAATGTAATCATAGATCCTCCGTATAGACAGGAAGATACGGCGATACACAGAAACAAAAGCTAGGTTTAAATTTAGAAAAATAGGGGTAAATAATAAGGCAACCACAAAGGGGACAAACTATCCTACTCATCAAAATAAAATACAAGGGAAAAATAGAGACTCAGCAGAAACAAAACCAACGACAACAAATATGAGGAAAGGACAATATATAAAGAAAATCTACTCAGCACATAAAATCAAGTGGGAAAAAGAAAATCCACACACAAAAAAAGACATCAAAATGATAGCACTAAATTCATACCTATCCATAATTATACTGAATGTAATTGGACCAAATGCACCAATAAGAAACAGAGAGTGGCAGAATGGATTAAAAAACAAGATCCATCTCTATGTTGCCTACAAGAGACACACCTTAGACTTAGAGACACAAACTAAAAAAGGATGGAAAAAAAATATATCAAGCAAACAACAATCAAAAAAGAGCAGGAGTGGCAATATTAATTTCTGACAAAATAGACTTTAAAGTTAAATCCATTAGAAAGGATAAGGAAGAACACTATATAATGATTAAAGAGACAATACACCAAGAAGATATAACCATATTAAATATTTATGCACCCAGCGACAGGGCTGCAAGATACACAAAACAAACTATCAGCATTGAAAAGTGAGATAGACAGCTCCACAATAATAGTAGGAGACTTCAACACACCACTTTCGGTGAAGGACAGGACATCCAGAAAGAAGCTCAGTAAAGACACGGAAGATCTAAATGCCACAATCAACCAACCTGACATCGTAGACATATATAGAACACTCCACCCAACAGCAACCAAGTATACTTTCTTTTCAAGTGCACATGGAACATTCTGTAGAATATTCCACATATTAGGTCATAAAGCAAGCCTTAGCAGAATCCAAAACATTGAAATATTACAAAGCATCTTCTCTGACCATAAGACCATAAAAGTGGAAATCAATAACAGGAAAAGCAGGGAAAAGAAATCAAACACTTGGAAAATGAACAATACCCTGCTCAAAAAAGACTGGATTATAGAAGACATTAAGGATGGAATAAAGAAATTCAGAGAATCCAATGAGAATGAAAACACTTCCTATCAGAACCTCTGGGACACAGCAAAAGCGGTGCTCAGAGGCCAATTTATATCAATAAATGCACACATCCAAAAAGAAGAAAGGGCCAAAATCAAAGAATTATCCCTACAACTTGAACAAATAGAAAGAGAACAACAAAAGAAACCCACAGGCAACAGAAGAAAACAAATAATAAAAATTAGAGCTGAATTAAATTAAATAGAAAACAGAAAAACAATTGAACAAATTAACAAGACCAAAAGCTGGGTTTTTGAAAAAAATCAACAAAATTGATAAACCACTGCCCAAACTGAAAAAGGAAAAACAGGAGAGGAAGCAAATAACCCAAATATGAAATGAGATGAGTGATATTACAACAGACCCAACTGAAATCAAAAGAATCTTATCAGATTACTATGAAAAACTACACTCAAATAAATTTGGAAACCTAGAAGAAATGCATGAATTCCTAGAAACACACTACCTACCTAAACTAACATAAACAGAGGTAGAACAACTAAATAGGCCCATAACAAAAGAAGAGATTGAAAAGGTAACCAAAAACCTCCCCCCCAAAAAAGCCCTGGCCCAGATGGCTTCACTGCAGAGTTTTACCAAACTTTCAGAGAAGAGTTAACACCACTACTACTAAAGGTATTTCAGAGCATAGAAAAGGACAGAATACTACCAAACTCATTCTATGAAGCCACCATATCCCTGACACCAAAACCAGGTAAAGACACCACAAGAAAATTATAGACCTATATCCCTCATGAATGTAGATGCAAAAATCCTCAACAAAATTCTAGCCAATAGAATTCAACAATATATTAAAAAAATAATTCACCATGACCAAGTGGGATTCATACCAGGTATGCAGGGATGGTTCAACATTAGAAAAGCAATTAATGTAATCTACCACATAAATAAAACAAAAGACAAGATTCACATGATTTTATCAATTGATGCAGAAAAGGCATTTGACAAAGTTCAACACTCATTCATGATAAAAACTCTCAGCAAAATAGGAATAGAAGGAAAATTCCTCAACATAATAAAGGGCATTTATACAAAGCCAACAGCCAACATCACCCTAAATGTTCACGATCATTAGCCATTAGAGAAATGCAGATCAAAACTACAATGAGATTTCATCTCACTCCAACAAGGCTGGTATTAATCAAAAAAACACAGAAGAATAAATGTTGGAGAGGCTGTGGAGAGATTGGTACACTTATACACTGCTGGTGGGAATGTCAAATGGTACAACCACTTTGGAAATCGATTTGGCGCTTCCTTAAAAAGCTAGAAATAGAACTACCATTCTATCCAGCAATCCCACTCCTTGGAATATATCCTAGAGAAATAAGAGCCTT
Source organism: Loxodonta africana (assembly GCF_030014295.1). NCBI lineage: Eukaryota > Metazoa > Chordata > Mammalia > Proboscidea > Elephantidae > Loxodonta > Loxodonta africana. The sequence continues at coordinate 33,414,050 of NC_087345.1, read as the reverse complement.
TACACGAACAGATATATGCACACCCATGTTTATTGCAGCACTGTTTACAATAACAAAAAGATGGAAGCAACCAAAGTGCCCATCAAATGATGAATGGATAAATGAATTATGGTATATTCACACAATGGAATACTACATGTGGATAAAGAACAGTGAGGAATCTGTGAAACATTTCATAACATGGAGGAACCTGGAAGGCATTATGCTGAGTGAAATTAGTCAGTTGCAAAATGACAAATATTGTATAAGACCACTATTATAAGAACTCAAGAAATAGTTTAAACAGAGAAAATATTCTTTGATGGTTGCAGGGGGAGGGAGGGAGGGAGGGAGGGAAGGAGGGAGTTTACACTAATTAGGTAGTAGATAAGAACTACTTTAGGTGAAGGGAAAGGTAACACACAATATAGGCGAGGTCAGTCCAACTGGACTAAACCAAAAGCAAAGAAGTTTCCTGAACAAACGGAATGCTTCGAAGACCAGTGTAGCAGCGGTAGGGGTTTGAGGACCATGTTTTGAGGGGACTTCTAAGTCAATTGGCATAATAAAATCTATTAAGAAAATATTCTGCATCCCACTTTGGAGAAAGGCGTCTGGGGTCTTAAATGCAAGCAAGTGGCCAACTAAGATGTATCAATTGGTCTCAACCCACCTGGAGCAAAGGAGAATGAAGAACACCAAGGACACAAGGTAATTATGAGCCCAACAGACAGAAAGGGCCACAGAAACCAGAGGCTACATCAACCTGAGACCAGAAGAACAACATGGCGCCCGGCTACAACCGATTACTGCCCTGACAAGGAACACAGCAGAGAACCCCTGAGGGAGCAGGAGAGCAGTGGGATGCAGATCTCAAATTCTCGTAAAAAGACCAGACTTAGTGGTCTGACTGAGACTAGAAGGACCCCGGTGGTCATGGCCCCCTGGCCTTCTGTTGGCCCAGGACAGGAAGCATTCCTGAAGCCAACTCTTCAGACATAGATTGGACTGGACAATGGGTTGGAGAGGGATGCTGGTGAGAAGTGAGCTTCTTGGGTCAGGTGGACACTTGAGACTATGTTGGCATCTCCTACCTGGAGGGGAGATGAGAGGGTGAAGGGGGTTAGAAACTGGAGAAATGGACATGAAAAGAGAGAGTTAGAGGGAGAGAGAGGGCAGTCTCATCAGGGGGAGAGTAATTGGGAGTGTGTAGGAAGGTGTATATGGGTTTTTGTGTGAGAGACTGACTTGATTTGTAAACTTTCACTTAAAGCACGATAAAAATTAAAAAATATATAAAAGAAAATCCTTACAACTGTACCGATTGACCACATCATAATAAACAGAGAAAGACTGAATTTGACAAGTTCAGGCTGAAGTTGAAAAAAATGAAAACAAGTCCACAAGAGCCAAAGTATGACCTTCATTATTTTAGAGACCATCTTCAAGAATATATCTGATGCATTGAACACTAATGACCAAAGACCAGATGAGTTGTAGAATGACATCACACATAAAGAAAGCAAGAGGTTATTAAAAAGACAGGAAAGAGAGAAAAGATCAAAATGGATATCCGAAAAGATTCTAAAACTTGCTCTTAAATGTCGAGTAGCTAAAGCAAAAGGAAGAAATGATGAAGTAAAAGAGCCGAACAAAAGATTTCAAAGGGCGGCTCAAGAAGACAAAGTAAAGTGTTATAATGCCATGTGCAAAGACCTAGAGTGAGAAGACCAAAAGAGAAGAACACACTCGGCATTTCTCAAGCTAAAAGAACAAAAGAAAATTCAAGCCTTGAGTTGCAATATTGAAGGATTCTATGATCAAAATATTGAAGGATGCAGGAAGCATCAAAAACAGATGAAAGGAAGGCACAGAGTCATTGTACCAAAAAGAATTGGCTGATGTTCAAACATTTCAGGAAGCAGCATATGTTCGAGAACTGATGGTACTAAAGGAAGAAACCCACGCTGCACTGAAGACATTGGTGAAAAACAAGGCTCCAGGAATTGATGAAATAACAATTGAGATGGTTCAACAAATGGATGCAGTGCTGTAAGTGCTCACTCATCTAAGCCATGAAATTTGGAAGACAACTACTACCTGGCCAACCAACTAGAAGAGGTCCGTATTTATGCCTATTCCCAAGAAAGGTGATCCAACCGAATGTGGAAATTATCAAACAATAACATCACAAGAAAGTAAAATTTTGCTGAAGATCACTCAAAAGTGGCTGCTGCAGTACATCGACAGGGAACTGCCAGAAATTCAAGGCAGATTCAGAAGACAATGTGTAATGCGGGATATCATTGCTGATGTCAGAAGGATTTTGAAAGCAGAGAACCCCAGAACGATGTTTACCTGAGTTTTATCGAAGATTCAAAGGTATTTGACTGTGTGGATCATAACAAACAATGTATAAGATTGCAAAGAATGGGAATTCCAGAACACTTAATTGTGCTCGTGAGTAAACTGTACATAGATCAAGAGGCAGTCGTTTGAACAGAACAAGGGGATACTGATTGGTTTAAAGTCAGGAAAGGTGTGCATCAGGGTTATATCCTTTCGCCATACCTATTCTATCTTTATACTGAACAAATAATCGGAGAAGCTGGACTATATGAAGAAGAGCAGGGCATCAGGATTGGAGGAACACTCATTAACAACCTGCGATATGGAGATGACACAATCTTGCTTGCTGAAAGTGAAGAGAACTTGAAACACTTACTGATGAAGATCAAAGACCACAGCCTTCAGTATGGATTACACCTCATCATAAAGAAAATCAATATCCTCACAACTGGACCAATGAGCAACATCATGATAAACGGAGAAAAGATTGAAGTTGTCAAGGATTTCATTTTACTTGGATCCACAATCAACAGTCATGGAAGCAGCAGTCGAGAAATCAAAAGACGCATTGCACTGGGCAAATCTGCTCCAAAAGATCTCTTTTAAGTGTTAAAAAGCAAAGATGTCACCTTGAAGACTAAGGTGTGCCTGACCCAAGCCATGGTGTTTTCAATCGCATCATATGCATGTGAAAGCTGAGCAATGGATAAGGAAGACTGAAGAAGAATTGACACCTTGGAATTACGGTGTTGAATGTTGAGTATACCATGGACTGGCAAAAGAAGAGGCAATTCTGTCTTTGAAGAAGTACAGCCAAAATGCTCCTGAGAACCAAGGATGCCAAGACTTTACCTCACATACTTTGGACATGTTATGGGCGGGGGGGGTTAGTCACTGGAGAAGGACATTATGCTTGTAAAGTAGAGGGTCAGTGAAAAAGAAGAATACCCTCAAGAAGACAGATTGACACAGTGGATACCACAATGGGCTCAAGCGTAACAACAATTGTGAGGATGGTGCAGGAGTGGGTAGTGTTTTGTTCTATTGTACACAGGGTTGCTATAAGTCAGAACAGCCTGGACGACACCTAACAACAACTACAAATTTATAGGTGCCCCAGATGGAACTCATTGAACCTAGGGCTCCTTGGAGAATAGTTTAAAAACCGTTGATTGGACTAACCAATAATAGCTAACATTTACTGAGCATTTTCAATGTCTCAGACACTCTGCTAAGCACTTTTAATGTATTATCTCATTTAATCCTCCCCAAAACTACATGAAGTAAGTAGCATTATTAGCCCTATTTTACAATTAAGGAAATGGAAACATAGAGATAGTAATCAATTTGCTCAAGATCACACAGCTATTAGGCAGGAGACCTAAGACTCAAATACAGGTGATCTGGCTATTACGCATAAATTGCTCTGCTATTTTGTTTTTGAGATCATATGGCTGAGTTACATTTGATTTTCAGTGCTTATCGTTTCTGCTGGGTTCTGTGTTCCCATCACTTATTCATCATCAGGTTAATTTAAGCATTCTCAGACTTTTCTAAAATAGCACTAACTCAAATGAGTTTAATTTGTTTTCCATGACCCTCCGTTCACACTCTTCCCTTTAGCTGGTTTTCCTCATTAGTGTTTTTTTTAAAGTGGCTTCACGTTCCTCTCTAAACTAGTTGCCTTAAGGTGTCTTCTGTTTTGGTTGTCTGTAAAAGCCCGTGGTAGCTACTGGGTTCAGCATCCAGTCAGTTTGGGTATGGATTGTGCTTCCTTTTATCTTTTCACAGTCAAACAAAGGTGTGGGGGCCGGGGGGCATGGGGAGGAGAGATTGTCTGCCCGACTTTATTTGACCAAAGGAGGACAAAGGTTTCTCCCGTGATCTTAGCCTGGAGAGGGAGGCAGGCAGTGGAAAAAGCAATACCTCACACTAATTGTCCCAGTGTTCTCAGCGACCTCTCTTGCCTCCTGTCAGGGAGCTTCAGACAGGTAGGTTTGAGCCTGCAAGAGCAGTCTGACCTAATCAAACGCTGTACCGAGCGCTCCTAGGGAAGCAGCCAGCTGCGCTAACAGGGGTCAGTGGACTGTGTGAGCAGTTTTGCTGTCACCCATTCTCCTCAGCTCAGTGTGATCTTGACTATTCCATTCTGTGAACTCTGTCCTACCATTCTTTCTCTCCATGCGAGAACACAGACTTCTACAGGCACAGAGCACATGAAGACTAGGCCCTGCATTGGCGGTCTGGGTTCATGATAAGGGGTACGGGGAAGCAGCCTCCCTCCCTTGTGCACTCATGGTTCCTCTCCCCACAGGTGGCCCATTTGTCACCCAGTAAAGCCATCCCTTCTCATCCCACTACTCACCGTCACTAAGAGGCTGTCATCGTCTCCCTTTTCTCTTTGTGAGGCGCTCACGAACACTGTTTGTCTAACGTCTCCTGTGAACCCCTGAGGCGTGAACCATTATTCCATATTTTATAAAGGACTGTGTAAGTTCAGCACTCCATAAATATAAAATGGTGAATAGCAAATTTTCCCCATACCGAAGCCATTTCATTTTCTTCAGCAAAATGACTTCTTTTACTTCCATGCAGAAAGCCCAGAGAGGGGAATTTCTTCATTGCTCCGACAGCTACAAAATGTGATCACATTTTTTCCCCACAGCTAATGTGCTCTTATGTATAAAATTTAAATTTGAGAGTCTAAGCAGATGGCCTATAAAGCTCTTGTTTTCCCTCTGAATTTAATTTCTTCCTGCTTACGGTGGGATTTTTTTAATCATTTGAAGAAGAACAGTAAAATGTCTCTATAAATTGTAATAATCATTATCTTGATGATTGTCGTCTCCTAAAGGTATCCAGAAGAGAGGTTGGACATGTGGTGTTGAATGTGGAAGCTTACCTGCCCTGTCATCCTCACAAACATGAATCAACACCACAAAACCTTACCAGTTGGACCCTGCTCATTTTGGAATTGGTGATCATTCTTACTTAGACTAGGTAGAAGTTCACCTTTACCTTAGGAAAAAAATAAAAAAGGTCCGGGGAGGAAATGACCTAAGCAAATTAGCCACATACAAGAACACAGATGAAATGTTTGGGCTCTCGTAAAAAAAATATTATTTTCAAGTGCTTTAAGAGCACTTATTTTCATTCAGAGCCATTAATGAGCTAATTATCTTTTTTGTAAAGGAGGCCCACAGGACTTCAATCTAGTAATTTTTAGCTCGTCATCAGTTTTGGTGATTATAGCTAACAAAATTGTATTGTTTTTCAAACTACTCTGTAACTCATTAGTCTGTATTGACTAGATGTGGTCTCGGCTTTATACAAGACAAGTATCTCTGGTCAAACGTGTTCTGCCATTTACTACATTTGAATGTACCTATTTGTAGATAGGAAACACTGAGGCCATAGTGGTTAAGAGTTTGGCTGCTAACCAAAATGTCAGCAGTTCGAATCCACCAGGCGCTCCTTGGAAACCCTATAGAGCAGTTCTACTCTGTCATATAGGGTCACTAGGAGTCAGAATGAACTCGACTGCAATGGGTTTGGTTTTTTTTGGTTTATTTGTAGATAAGTTAAATATGTTAATAAAATGTAGTAATTGCCATCGTCTATCATCCCAACACCATTTTGGAAGTTGAATTCATTGACGTCAGCCTGCCCTTAAAATTTGTGGAGTTCAGGGGCAACAGTACAAATGGAAACCCATCTACTATATGTCCATATAAGAAAAAGCTATTGATCTATCTAACATATGTGAAACAAAGTACATCCTATTGTCCTACTTTATCAAATAGTCCAAGTGTGGTCTGAAAACTTTGAAGGCCAGGTTCAGATTTAGAACACTCAAACTCATCATAATATTGCAGCTGAACATGGCACCACAGGGAGAATGTGTCCAGCCTGCGCCATCTACCTTCCCTCCCCATCACCAACTCTATCCTGCACTGTGAGGGTCATCATGCATTCACATGTGGATTCCTGGCTTATGTTTCAAAACTCCATCCCACCCTTTCCCTTCCTTCTGAGCAAACAGCTGCCCTTGACCACCCTCCAGGCCAAAGGGTACAAATATGAGCAACATAGTCTTCCTTTGGGAGAATAGAGCCATGGAAAAGGCCCAAGAAGATTCTGGAAATGGGCCAGGGTGATTAGGGTGGAAAATCCAGGGTCCTGGATATAAAGAATGTGGTTTAGAAGGTATGGAGGGCAGAAGAGTCAAGGTAGTAGAACTATCTATCATGTCATATTTATAGTCATTCAGTTGACGTAATGAAACATTGGACTTTTTGTCCCATGATGGTAGGGATATGAGATGGAGAAGGGCCACAGCAGAGGCCCCTCTAAGGGCAGACAACATTAGTGGTTGTCTTCACATTATGAGAAAACCCTGGTGGCGTAGTGGTTAAGTGCTCCAGCTGCTAACCAAAAAGACTGGCAGTTCGAATCCACCAGGTGCTCCTTGGAAACTCTATGGAGCAGCTCTACTCTGTTCCATAGGGTTGCTATGAGCTGGAATTGACAGCAATGGGGTTTTCACGCTATGAACCATGCCACCTGAACTGGTTTTGCAGACATTTACCAGGCACTGATAAGTGACACGGGCAAGGTATCCTACTAAGTGCCATTTGAAGACAAACATCTATGAGATTTGGTTCCTGACCTCAAGGAGCTTACAGTCTAGTTGAAAAGATCAGAAACACAGAAATAGTGGTGCTACAGAGATGAAAGTCCTAAGTGTCAAAAAAGAGGTAAAAGTCAAGACAATGCTTTGTTCTCCCCCAAAAGTAGTTAGGGACTAATAAGCAAATAAGTCTTTTATAACCACCTAGATAAAATGTTTATCTACCTTCATGACAACTCCTTGAAAGAAGGTTAGTATCATCCTATGGAACACTCTGGAAATGAACAGGTTAAGATTTTGGCTTCCATCCCTGAGCAAATCTGAAGCAGCCAAGATTAGAAGTAGAAAGGTTTAGCTCCCAGTTCATATATTGTGTGCCAACCCATCTGCCCACATTAATGTCTATTTAAAAGTGAAGCCAGTCAGACGAGCCCCATCTTCACCTGTCCTATTGATCACCCATGCCAAGGGAGGGACACAAAGCCCACAAGTTGGTCTGCAAAATTGAGCCTCTGTACAATTTCCAGTCATGTGTCTGCTGTGAGGCACATAGCCAACAAAGCCATCAATCTGGCAGTTTTTTAACATTGACCCAGTACATATTTGCTAGGCCATTTGTGCCATCTGCCATGCAAATGTCAGTTAAGGAAATAACACAGAGTTGTGGGGATACCAGGGTTAAAATGCCATTGAGCAGGAATGCACCAGTTCCAGCAGCAACTGCCCACAGGAGGACAAAGAGCTGGGAGAGCCAAAGGCAATAAAAAGAGAACAGAGGTGTAACAGACCAAGGCTCCTGAGCTTGCTTTTCCTCCACTCCAGCTTACTGTCTTATTATGGCATCTTCAGAGAGATGAGCCTTACCAACAAAGACACTGTATTATTCCATTAAATTAAAATGCTCACGTAGCAATTATACATACATACATATAGAGAGAGACAGAATTTTTTTTTAAGAGGGGAAACCATCATTCATTGTTCTATCTCCACAGCATAGCTTCCTGCCTCCTGAACACTGCCTTCTGGTTTTGGTCCATATGTTAGCATTACCTGTAACCATCTACTGAGTCCTTACCTGAACATGCTGGGTGCTTTTTTTTTGTTATTGTTATTAACTGCTGTCCAGTCAGCTCTGACTCATGGTCATTCCACGTACAGTAGAGCAAAACACTACCCAGTCATCTTCACAATCACTGGTATGCTCAAGTCCATATTTGTGTTCACTGTGTATTTTGAGTCCCTTCCAAACTAGGGGGTTCATCTTCCAGCACTATACTGAGCAATATTCTGTTGTGATCCATAGGGTTTTCACTGGCTAGTATTCAAAAATAGATTGCCAGGCCTTTCTTTCTAGTCTGTCTTAGCCTGGAAACTCTACTAAAACCTGTTCAACATGGGTGACCCTGCTGGTATTTGAAATACCGGTGACATAGCTTCCAGTATTATAACAACATGTATGCCACTACAGTATGACAAGCTGACAAACTGGTTGTGGCTGGGTATAGCTGCTATATATTCCTCTAATGATCACATTAACACTAGAAGTTGAGATTTTCTTCTAATTTTATAGATGCAGCAAACGAGGCTCAGGGAAGTTTTTTTTATAATAGCTTGTAAATGAAAAGACCCAGACTTCAGATCAGTCCATCCTGCTCCAATCCCCATATCCCTTGCATTGTAAGCCCCACTCTGTGATATGCACACGTGTTTATACATGTATGAGATTTCAGAATATATAGTATTTTGTGTTCAGCGTTGTTCAGTTAACAGTACATCATATTTTTCATGTTTTTACATAGGCTTCATGCTTATCACTTTTAATAGCTTGACAATAATCCGTCTAATAATTTGTATTAATTTATTAAGTGTTGTTTCTAAACATTTAAGCAATCTCTCTCTGTCTCTCTCTCATTCTCACTCTTTCTAATTAATTAGTACTACAACGAGCAGTCTGGTATATATATCGCTAATTAATACCACAACAAGCCTGCTCGTATATATATTGCTTTTTGCTTCTGTTGTATTATTTCTTTAGCATAAGTTTCCAGGAGTCAAAGAGTATGACCATTTTTATGACACTTGGTACATATTTTCATATTGATTTTCAAGAGTATTCCATCAGAATCACATGAGTGTTTCAACTTACAACAGCTTCACCAGCATTGGGTGTTTCATTAAAATTTCTTTTTGCAAATTTATGAAATTCTAAATGGCACCTCAAGCACGCTTTGTTTTGCTTTTTTTTTGTTCCAAGTGGTGATGGATATTTCCCTCATCTACTTTCTACTATGTCCTATAGGGTCACTGAGTCGGAATCGACTCAACGGCAGTGGTCTGTCTGGCCTGTCTACTTGTTTACTACTCTTAAGTCATCTCGGATAGCTGTTCCCTCTCCCTTACCTATTTCTCTCAAGGTGCTTTGTAAAATCTACATGTACTCTTTATATGCAGGAACTATTAACCTTTTGCTTTATTTTCTTTATTCTGGAGGAAATAACTGAAAAGGAAATGTTAACTTGATATATAAAATGTCAGTGACAAATCCTCCTCTAGAATGATTCCTGAAACTGAAATAATCAGGAGGTAGTGTGTGAGCACATTATTTAGAGCTATGTAGGTAAATAGCAAGAGAAACTACTGAAACAACTTTAAAGTGGAGGCCTCTGGGGGGCATGCATGGTGGGGGCCAAGGTAGAGAGCTGCTCTTTTTCATAAGTCTTGCGTAACTATTTGACTTTTTATAGGGCCGTTATACGTAATGAAAAAGTAATATTAAACTTCTAACTTCTTCTCAACAAATGAATTAGAGGCAAACATAAAGCTCAGTGCCCCAGCTTGAGGAAAATCTTCCAATTAAGCTTTATTCTCTTTAAAAAAATTATGTTTTGCATATTCTTCTCACTGCTCACAGCCATCGGATGCTAAAAGGAAGGGACCAAAATCTGGCCAAATTGTGTTCAAGGTGCTAGCAGAGTCACGTCTTTCTGAATTCCAGATTCTCATTATTTCCCTTTTTCATGTACTTTGCATAGATTTAATTAAAGCTCCTACATGGCAATGGGGATCCGGAACAGGAGGGAGTCCTCTCTCCAGAGAAAAATTGATGCTCATGAACAAAGGAGGAATGGATCTCCAAATTAATTTTATCCTGGGAACCTAGGACTCAAATACATGTGAGTAGTGGGCTGTCATTCTATTCTCGTATAGGAGAAAATCAAAATGGCCCAAGATGAATTGCTTCCCTTAAAGCCAGGCTGATTTCTAGGTTCAGACCACCTAAGTTGAGCTCTCTCGCTGCCACTTTTAAGGTGTGCAACCTTGGACAAATTCTTTAACCTTTCTTTGCCTCCATTTTCTTATCTATAAAGTAGATAATAATAATAATACCTGCCCTTTGTAGTTTTTGTGGGAATTTCATGAGCGAATACATCTAAAGTTGTTAGGATAATACCTGTCACACAATAAGAATGCAAAAAATGTTATTGATTAGCATTATCATTGTTATTATTCTCATTTTGACAATTCATCCTAGTGTGTAGGAAATTTTGTTCATGATCATGTAGCGTGGCATAATTATGAATAGACAATAGAATTGAATTAGAAATCAGACAGATTTAGATACTAACTTTGACTCTGTTACTTATCAGCTGCATAATTCTGTGCAAGACAGTTTCCTCAGTTATGTAATGGATTATGATACCTAGTTCACCGGGTTGACTAAGACCAAAAGAGGTAATATGTCTGAAATATGGTTTTCTCATTTTTGCCATGGATATGGTATTCAAAGGGGTAAACATGGCAGGGTCACAGGGAGAGTACGCAGAATGGGTTGCCTGAGGTGGTTGGAACTGAACCATCTGCTGCTGCCTAATGGCTCCAGTTGCAGGTGATTGGTGGGAGAGCTGTGGGTACAGTGAGGGCTATTAAATATGTGTTTATTATTTAACACACAATTATTGTTGATCCAGGTGCTGTGCTAGGAGATAAATCTAGTCATTGCCGTTAATAAGCTAGTGCAGAACAGAAACAAAGACAAATAGATAACTAGAATACTGGGCCCTAAGTATAAGAATATAGCTCTATAGATGGTTGCATAAAGGAGAGGCACTTGGGGTATAGGGAGGCTGCTCGGAAGAGAGGTGTGTTAGTAACCTACTGCTGTACAAAGAATCATCCCCAAATTTAGCCACTTGAAGAAACACACATAGATTATCACATAATTTCTACAGGCCAGGAACCTGGGCATGACTTACCTGGATCCTCTTCATGGTCTCTCACAAGGCTGCAATCAATGTGTTAGCCCATGTACGCTGACTTGTTTGAACTCTGGTAGGGAAGGATCAACTTCCAAGATCTTGAAGTTGTTGACAGAATTCATTTTTACGTGGGCTATTGGATGGAGGACATCAGTTCATCGCTATTAGCCAGAGGCTGCCTTCCAGTCCTTGCTATGTTGATCCCTCCATTATGGCAGCTTGTTTCATCAAAGCATGCACAGCTAGAAGGCAAAGAGAGAGTTGCTCATGAGATACACATCACAATCTTTTGAAAACCTATTATCGGTTTTGCTATATTCTATTTATTGAAAAAGGAGCCCTGGTGGCGCAATGGTTAAGTGCTTGGCTGGTAACCGAAAGGCTGGCAGTTCAAACCTACCCAGCAGCTCCATGAAAAAAAGACCCGGAGATCTGTTCCCATAAAGATTATATATTATCCCATAAAGATTACAGCCTAGGAAACCCTATGGGGCAGTTTTACTCTGCCACATGGGGGTGCTATGAGTTGGAATCAATTTGAAGGCACCTAACAACAGCAACTACAACATTCATTAGAAAGGAGCCCTGGTGTCACAATGGTTAAGCACTTGGCTGCTGACCAAAAAGTTGGAATTTCAAACCCTCCCACCAAGTGGCTCCACAAGAGAAAGACCTAGTGATCTGCTTCCATAAAGACTTCATTAGAAGTCAACCACTAGGTTCGTCCCAGCCTCAAAGGGAAGAATTACACAAAAGCATGACTAATGGGAGGTAGGAATCTTTGGTGATCCTCTTAGAAGTCTAACTCCCACAGAAGGACTCCTGAGCTGATTCTTAAAACAGGAGAATGTAATACAAGTCTACTGAGAGGAAAGTAGGGGAACATGGAGGAAACAGGACAAGAAAAGAAGAGAGAAGATAAATTAGATGTTATCTTATTCCTTGAGGTATTATCTATGAGGAAAAGAATTGGGAAAAAAATGTTTTTCAAATGACGGAAGGAAATGAGACAATTGATATAGATGAGGGAAGAATAGGGGTGAATTTTGAAGGGGAAAACAAAGACTGTCAGCCTTGCCTGTGGAGTGGTTTGAAAACCACAATGCTGATGAGAGCTATTTTTCTGAATTGGTGAGCAGATACAAGGTCAGTGTGACAAAAGAGTGCATGTATGTGTGATGATGGCTGAAGTAACCATGGGAGCCAAGTCTGCTTCCCTGGCTTTTTATTTTTAATTTATTTACTCAGTAAATAAATAGACCCCTTCTTGAGACTATATTCTATGGTGGCGATCTGAATTAATTAATTAATCAAGTAATGCCAATCATGATACTTTCTCGTGTCTTTCTGTTTTTTAATGTACCCCATGTTCTCATGTACTTGTTGTTTCCTTTATGTGCTTGTAAAAAAAATTACTGCAAAGAATAACTGTCATTATATTGAATATTTCAGCCTAGAATCTGGCATTCTCACTTGTCCTCATTATTCAAGCCAAGCAAGCAAATAGTCTAAGCATATTATATTATATTATAATGAGAAGGAATGATTAGTGCTGTCCTTGGACTTGAAGTTCCAATTTGGTCACTCTCTCTCTTCTGCCTCAATGCCTTTAGCTATAAGATGGAAATAAAAGGACCCATCTCCTCTATCTTTTAGGGTTGTCAGTATCAAGACAGATAATACAGTAATGGCAGCTTGAAAATTATAAATATACATATAATACACAAGAAAGTGATTCATTCCACAAGTGGTTATTGAATGCACTGCACAAGGCACAGTGGAAAGTGACTAGACTAGAACCCAGTTGTGATGGGTAAGTTTATATGTCAACCTGGCTAGGCTATAGTGCCTAGTTCAGTTGTTTAGTCTAGATGTTGCTATGAAGGTATCTACATGTGATTAACATTTTTAAATCTGCTGGCCTTAAGTAAAGCAAATTGCTTTCCATAATGTGGATGGGCCTCATCCAATCAGTTGAAGGCCTTAAGAGCAAAAACAGATTTCATGAAGGAAAAAGAATTCTGCCTAAAGACTAAAACAGGGATATCTTGCCAGAGTTTCCAGCTGGCTTGGCCTATGTAATTCAGACTCAAGACTTCTGGAGTTTCCAGCCTACTGCCTGTCCTGTGAATTTAGGACTTGAACATGGCAACCCCTACTATCACGTGAACCAATTCCTTAAAAGAAATAAATATATGTATCTTGTTAGTTCTGTTTCTCTGGAAAACCTTGACTAATATACTAGTTCCTACCCTTAAATGACTCAAGGGTAGTAGGAAAGGAAGATGTGCCTTTTAGAATAGAGTTTCCTAAATGTGATAATGGAGAGTTATACAAAGACCATTAAAGCTACTGACAAATTCATCACATCATATTTTAAGTATTCATCCTATTTTTGTGAAGTCACACAACCACATTCAACAAATATTATTGAGCACCCTGTTTTTTTGTTTTGTTTTGTTTTTTGCTTTTGATGTGACTTAGTATGGTGGCTAAGCACATGTTCTCTGGGGCCAGCCTGCCTGAGTTGAAATTCTGGCTCTGACACTTACTAATTGTGTAAAATATGGATAATAATAATACTCATCTCATAGGGGTGTTGTGAGGATTAAATAAATTAATGTAAGTGAAACTCTTTAAACAGTGCCTGGCATGTAAGTAAACACAGTACAAGTGTTTACTTTTGTAACTATGGGCAAAGCATGGTGCCAGGCACTAAGGATGCAGCAATGAACAAGAAAAAATATAGTTCCTGTTCTCCAGGAAGTTAGAGCTTAATCAATAAAGTAATAAAGAACGGTCAGATGATAAAGAAATTAACCCATTGCATTAGTTTCCTAGGGTTACCATAACAGAGTTCCACAAACTGGGTGACTTAAAAATGGAAATTTATTCTTTCATACTTCTGGAGACTGTAAGTTTATATCTACATGCCAACTCGGCCATGCTCCCACCAAATCCTCTAGGGGAGGACCTTTCTTGTCTCTTCCAGCTTCTGGTAGCCCCAGACGTTCCTTGGCTTGTGACAGCTTCATTCCAAATATCTGCCTCCATCATCACATAGCCATCTTCCCTCTGTGTCTGTCTGTGTCTCTTTTCTTCTTATAAGTACACCAGCCATATTAGATTTGGGCCCACCCTAATGACCTTATCATAACTTCATTACATCTGAAAAGACCCTATTTCCATATAAGCTCACATTAACAGGTATGGGGGTTAAGACTTCAATGTATCTTTTTGGGAGATACAAATCAACCCACGACTGTCACCAATGATTATTATCTGCCCAGTATTTTCTTGAGTCCCTCTTCTTCAACCCTTCTATCTCATTGGAGCCATACAAAGCTGTTGTTCATTCCCTACATGCTTACTTATCTGTCTGTTCCTCCCATTTCTCTCGTCACCGCATGTGACAACAAACCCTAAGGTGATTCCCAATGATTCCCTTCTCCTGGTTTTCGTGCCTTTATGTAATCCCCTCCTCTTGCATGCAGGCAGGACCTGTGACTTGTGTCTAACCAATAGAATATGGCACAATGAGGGACGTCACTCCCATGATTTCATTACATTATGTAAGACTTTGCCTTGGCAGACTGGAAAGTCTCCTTGTTGATTTGATGAAGTAAGTGGCCATGTTGGACAAGCCCACATGGTAAGGAACTATAGGCAGCCTCTAGAACCTAAGGATAACATCCATCCAACAGTCAGCAAAAAGCTAGGACCCACAGTCATACAACCACAAGGAAATGAAGTCTGCCACCAACTCAAATGAGTTTAGAAGTGATTCTTCTCCAGTCAAATCTGCAGATGAGAGCGCACCCCATCCACCACTTCATTGTAGTTTTATGAGGCCCTGAGCAGAGAATCCAGCTAACCTGTACTTATATTCCTGAATCATGAAAACTGTGAAATAGTAAATGTGTGTTGTTTTAAGCGACTAAGTTTGTGGTAATTTTTTACACAGGAATAGAAAATCAATACACCCCCAACTCTAACCACATGGTGAACTCCCACTCAAACTTCTCCTTAAGTGTCACCTCATCTCTGAAACCTCCCCTCATGCTCCCTGGCACAGATGGGCTCTCCATCCTTATATCTTCATTGCACTTCTCACATCCTTCCATAAAAGAAATGATTGCATTGCATTGTTATGGTTTATTAACCTCTAGATAAGGATAGAAACTATGTTTTATTCATATTTGAATTCTCAGTTTCTGAAATACGGTGCCAGTTTTATAGGCAAGGGGGAGGAAGAGAATGAAAAAGAAGAAAACATAAAAAGAGAGGATAGCCTAGAGTAGGAAAAAGGAGAGGTAGGAGAGCCTAGAGGATCCATTCATTCAACAAATATGTATTGATCTAGCTGGGGTTCTAGGCACTGGGAATACAGCAGTGAAGAAGAGGGACAAAATCCTGCATTGTGAGACTTAAACATTAGTGGTAGGAGGGGTCAGATGATAAAGAAATAAACAAATAGACATGTAACGTACTGTCAGGTAATTATAACTGCCTGGGGTTGGGGCAGATGTCTTAGTTAGAGTAGTCCCAGAAGGCTTCTCTAAGAAGGTGGCATTTGAGCAGAGTCCTGGAGGAAGGGAGTCCCATAGATATCTGGGCGAGTTGCTCCAAAGTAGGTAAAATGGTAAGAACACAAGATCCCAAGGACGAATTTGAGTTTGTATGTCCTAGAAAGGAATTGTAAAGAGAGGTCACAGCAGAGACTTGTCAAAAGAGGAAAAACTTGGTAAAGGCTGGAACAGAGTATTTAGGAGTAGGACCGTCTCAACACTGGTATTGTTCCGACAAAATACTCAGATATTTTGAACTGTATTTTTTGGAAATTCATTCCTTTGCTGATGTCATACATCTGCAACAAAAGCAACAATACCAAAGACTGAGAGCAGCCCCAGACCAGACAGTATTTAAATCATCTCCATATCCCATGTACACAGCACAGTGCCTGGCAACTAAACGCTCAATAAATGTCTGGTGATAAGTGAATGAACAAACAGTATTTTGATTATTTTCTTCTCCGGTCTATTGATTCTTCAGAGAGGCTTTCATTTCACTCTGATAAGCATCTCAGATATTGAAGTTATCATCATAATAGAAGATTGAATTATCGCTAACTCAAATTTCAAGCCAAAAATGAAAATAGCATTGAGAAAATTATGCTACCCCAAGAAAAATGGTTTTATTTACTTTTATTTGTAAAAGAAAGCTTTGGCAGAATAAGGTCCAATTATTAGATTAAGATATGATGGGGGTAATATTCTCAGTATCCAGAGTACTTGAAATGCATGTTGATAATAGACCAATTGATAGGAAACATGAATAAAGCTCAACCAACTTGGGGAAGATATAATTTAATAGAAATAAATAGTAGAATAACTGGCAGATTTTCAATTTGTCAAGCTTTTTAAGAAAAAAGAAATTTAAGCTTTTTTTTTTTTTTTGAGGAAAAGTTAACATACCAGTTCTTCCTTCGTAGGGTACTTGTCACTCTGGAGTACATGAGAAAATCTATAAGAGGGACTGTCTTTGACTGTAGGCACATTGTACTATCAAGTTGATTGGTTATCATTGTGCAGATTTGTTTACTGTGTTATTTTGTAACCAAGAAGAAATAAAAGCAGAAGCCCACTGTACATGAAAAATCGTTGTTGTTAGTTACTGTCGAGTTGGCTCCAACTCATGGTGACCCTGTGTGCAACAGAATGAAACACTTCCTCCTCCTGCACCATCTTCATGATCATTGGTATGCTCAAGTACATTGTTGCTGTCACTGTGTATTTTGAGTGCTTTCCAGATTATGGGGCTCATCTTTCAGCACTATATCAGACAAATATTCTTTTGTGATCCATAAGGTTTTCATAGGCTAATTTTCAGAAGTAGAGCACCAGGTCTTTCTAGCCTGTCTTAGTCTGGAAGCTCCACTTAAACCTGTCCACCATGGGTTACCCTGCTGATATTTGCAATATTGGTGTGACAGCTCCCAGCAGCATAGCGGCATACAAACCACCACAGTATGACAAACTGACAGGTAGTGGAAAAAAATATTAGACTTAGAGAAAGCATGATTGAGCCACAAGTAAAGGCTGGATTTTTCTTAGTGTCTGCTTTCTGTAGATAAGGGCCACAGCAGACAGGCAAATGATGAAAAATCCAGCTGCTGAAATGAAATGAAATGATGAATGGGTATGTGGACTGGCACATCTGATAATATTCAATAACAATTGTTGCCTTACAATGTTAGGGTAGTTGCTGAATGGAATAAGGTAGGTATTAACTTCTAACAGTAATAGTATTCCACATTGCACTTGTGTTCAGCAGCTCCACCATTAACCCAGTGTGTTACTTGAGGAGATGGGCCAAATGTTACACAAGTAGCAACTGGTGCCTGGCACATAGTTGGGATACATTAATATTAACTGAGCAGAAATTTGAATCTCTGCTCGAAAATTGTTCCCTGTGTTTGGAACTGACCGGCAGGACCTGTACTTAATTTCGGTGATACCCTGGTCTGGTAGACTAACCATTGAGCATTTAATAATGAGACCCTAGACAAGATAGGAATTTTTTTAAACTTATACTTGCACACTTCAAATAAGGAAAAACAAAAATTAAAATAAAAACATTGCATTTTATTATGATATTTTGGATTCAAGCAAAAAAAAAAAAAAAAAGGCTCACGAACTAGAGAAAAGACAACTAACTAAATTAGTTGCTTTGATCAGAGTGGCCAGTGGGCTGTGTTGATCCAGTTTGTGTAACCTAGGGGCCTCCCATCTTGGTTCACCCTGTGCCTACTAAATAAGGGTAAGAATTGTATTAGTTTCCTATCACTGCTGTAACAAATTACTACACACAGTGGCTTAAAGCAGCACAAATTTATTCTCTATCAGTTCTGGAGGCCAGAAGTCCAAAATCAGTCTCTCACTGGGCTAAAGTCAAGGTGTCAGCAGAGCTGGTTCTTTCTGGAGGCTGTCAGAGGAAATTCTTATCCTTATCTTTTTTAGCTTCTAGTGGCCACCTGTATTCCTTGGCTTGTGATCCCTTCTTTCATCTTCAAAGCACATCATTCCAATCTCTTTCATCACATCTCCTTCTATTCTTATAAAGACTTGTGATTATATCAGGCCCACTTGGACAATCGAAGATAATCTCCCATCCCAGGGCCTTTAACTTAATCGCATATGCTAACTCCCTTTTGCCTTATAAGGTGACAGAGATTAGAAAGTGGACATTTTGGGAGGCCATTATTCAGTCAAGTCGATAGAATATTCAGCGTTAAATTAAAAAATGCAAATGTAGAGTCAAAACCAAATCTTGGACAAAATGCCCTTTAAGTGTAAATAAGACAGATTGCTTTCATTTCTCCACCCGGCAATTTATCAACCTATTTTCTTTCTACGGGACAGGCTAGCATGCCTGAACTTCTCATCAATAAAGATTGCTCCCTATGCTCCCCACAGTGTTTCCTGGCTGAGAACCATTGTTTTTAGCCCTATAGGGATTCACCGTGTCCTGGGATTAGTAACGGACTAACTTTTGCTCTGAGGATTCTCTCTTGGTTCCCTCTTTGGTCCCTTAGTGACCTGAGTATGTGGATTTATTTCTGACTGTGCTTAACAAACTCAGAGGGAACTTCACTCTGTCAGCATAAAAATGTTCCCACGTCTGCTTTCTCCAGACTAGCTTCATTTCCTTTCTCAAGCTCAGCCAACGCAAAATAAAATCAGCATCTGAGTTTTTTGCCCTGTGACTTGTGCGTATCAGGCCTTATTGTGGCCAGCGGGGTGGGTAAAAATTGGGAGCTAGGGGATACTGCGCCGGGCTGAGCGTGATGCATTTGCCCCTGGCTTATTTGGCTCCTGGATATTGTCAAAGACCAGTGTTCTATGATCTGTCCTATGTTAGAGCAGGGCAGACTTGCCAGCTGGGAGCGCCCCTGCAATACAGCTGAGTAAAGTTTGACTTGCCAATCTCGTGCCCCATCAGATCATCCATGGGCAAGGATTGTCTCCACTTAATTAGAACCTCTCTTTGCTGGCTCACCAGGCCCTGGGAGCCCAAAGATGCTCCTACATAGCAGTCTTCTTTTTCACCCCCTCCTGCTTTGGCACAGCCTTGTCAACAGGTGTGATCAACGGTAAGGAAGCATGCAGTGCCAGAGCTCCCATTCTGGTCCAGGATGAGAACCCACTCCTGAAAAGATAGCACTCACAGCATTAGGCGGGCTGCCACGAAACCATCGTTCCTTGGCACGGGTGCCCGTGGCAAGCGTCTAGGCAACTTTTAATTGGGCACCATGCCCTTCAAACAGATGGGTATGAATGTAGGCAGGCAAGAGACCATTTATTTATATCAACTGTATTTGCAGAGGGCAGGGTTCCCAGCTGGGAACATCAAAACAGCTCTTTGTCCCGGCCGTCTGCAGCTCTGATGGAGGTGACGCGGCCTTGTAAATTCAGCTGGATTAATTTTTGAAAAATAAGAACAATGTTTCTATGGACACCAGGGGACATTTTTGGCTCCCTTCAATGGTTCAAAGTACAGAGCAGGCTGGGCCCAAGTCATTTTAATAAAATCTCCCGTCCCTGTTTGGATTTGATGGGAAAGAGCCAAGAAAGCTTTCCAAATTAGGCCAAATTTAGGTGAACAGAGTTAGCCCCACATGGAAGCCAGTTTTGTGAGTCTGGTCACATACAATGGCTAGTGCCTCCCAAAGAAAATTAAGCTGAAGTCACACAGACTCAGGAGCAAGGGAGGCATTCTGGTTGAGCTCACCACTGCACTGTTTTTCTAGCCACCGATTAACCTTCATGTTGTCCCTCTTGTAAGTGATGAATGGGATCAACGTGGGCTGAAAGCACAAGGGTAGACATCGGGGCTGACTTTAGTAAGCGCTCCACTTGGCTTTAAGGGTAAACAGATAAAATGTTCAAAAAATAATTATTATCTACATTTAGAAATCTGAGCAATTTTAGAGGTCTCCAAGGGCTACAGCTTTATTAATATTAGTATTAATTACTAAAATATATTGCTTGCTTATCACTCTCATGGCATTGTCTTAAGCAGTTTACATGCAACCTTTTAATTAATTTTCACAATAGCTCTATAGGGAAGTTACTGTTTGTCTTAGTTATCCAGTGCTGCTATAACAGAAATACCACAAAGGGGTGGCTTTAATGAACAAAAATTTATTTTCACACAGTTTACCCATAACCTGTTGCCATTGAGCCGATTCTGACTCAAAGCAACCCTATAAGACAGAGTAAAACTGCCCCATAGAGTTTCCAAGGAGCACCTGGTGGATTCTACCTGCCTACTTTTTGGTTAGCAGCTGTAGCACTTAACCACTACGCCACTAGGGTTTCCTCTTATAGTTTAGGAGTCTAGAAGCCTGAAGTTAGGGTGCCAACTCTAGGAGAAGTCTTTCTTTCTCTGTTAACTCTGGAGGAAGGTCCTTGACTCTTTGACCTTCTGCTCCTGGGTGGTCTTCATGTGGCTTGGTATCTCTCTTTCCCCATTTCTGCTTACTCACTTGCTTGTTTACTCTCTTTTATATATCAAAAGAGATTGACTCAAGAAACTTCCTATACTAATCCAGCCTCATTAACATAATAAAGACAATCCATTTCCAAATGAGATTATAACCACAGGCATAGAGGTTAGGATTTATAACACATATTTTTAGGAGACACAACTCAATCCATAACACTATTATTAGTCTCATCACACAGATGAGCAAACTGAACTTTAGGGAGACTTGCCATAGGTCATACAGCTAATGACTGCGGTAACTGAGATTTGAGGTATTGGTGGTTCAGTGGTAGAATTCTCACATTCCATGTAGGAGGCCCAGGCTCCGCCCCTCGCCAACTCGCCTCACGCACAGCTACCACCCTCTGTCATTCAAGGCCTGTGTGTTGCTCTGATGCTGAATAGGTTTCACTGGAGCTTCCTAACTAAGACAGGACTAGGAAACAAGGCAGGGTGGTCTAATTCCAAATCAGTCAGTGAAAACCCTATGAATCACAATGGTCTGATCCACAACTGATCATGGGAATGGCACAGGACCTAGAGGCATTTCATTCCGTTTTGCATAGGGAAACCTCGAGTCAGAGGGCCAACTCAATGACAACTAACAACAACAACTAGGGTTCAAACCCAGGACTGCCTGACAACAAAGCCCACGACTGTACCCCACTTCCTCTAGAAATAGTGGAAGCCACTGCCAATCTTTTTAGTAATCGGCTCACCGAACTTGAGGATGTTTCATAGAATGGTGGTTTAGGTCAACTGTCTCTCAATGTGCCTACAAATCACTAGTGAATTTTGCTAAAGTACAGATTCTCATTCAGTGTATCTGGGGTGGAACCTGAGATTTCTCCATTTCTAACAAAACCGTGCTGCTGGTCCCTGGAGACATTAAAAGTAACCACGTCTTAGGTTAGAGCAGTGGGTCTCAACCTTGACTGCACATTAGTATGACCTGGAGAGCTTTAAAAAAATACCAGTGCTCATGTTTCACCCCCCAGAGATTCTGATTTACCTGGCTGACAACCCCTGGTTTAGAGATTCCCATACTTACCAACATTCCATTATTTATTTGAGACAGGAATGGTGAATTTTACAAGATGCCCCTGGTTGCATTCCATGCAGATGGAAAATAAGAGAATGGATGAAGATGTGCTGTTGGGTGGCCCTCACAGTTCCTCGTCAGTTCCTTTTCCTGATGTTGATTATTTCTAACAATGCTGGAGGCAGGTGATGGGGTGGACTTGTTGCTCACACAGTCATCTTCAATGTGAACAGCTGGGAGCAAGAGCCTCTCAAGATCAGCCAATACTATTGCAATCATTTAAGAGTGGAGTGTGACAAAATGTATGTTGATGGAGGTGACAAGAAATTACAATCAGAAACACCATTGCATAGGTTTTGTTGATTGCTATTTTTTGGTTGAGAAGAGCTGAATAGGAAAACCTGGGGCCATTGAAATTTTGACTGTGTCGAACCCTTAATCAATTACACATAACAAGCAACAGTATGGATCAGGTGTTCAATGATTGCATTAATTAGAGAGGAGTAATTGATTCCATGTTGGCAGATATGTGGCCATGGCTCTTCTTGGGGTTTCCTGCTAAGTGTGATCAAACCAAATGGACTACAGATTATTAAATCTGAATCAATATTTTTGCTGGCAAAAGCAAAGCGTTCGGTGAGGACAGAAAAAAAAAAAAGTATCCTCTTTTCAGAAGATCTCAGGCTTATGTATTATTGATGCAAAGATGATCAGATAAAAACTGGAACTTGGCAAGCTGTCAAATAAAAAAATGCAGAGTGAATCAAAAATTTATAAAACAGTATTGAGTTATTACAATTCTATTATAGACACCAGTAATCATTTTTACAGAAACAGATCCCTGATATGACTGTACATCTGAGATGTCAGCGTATGAGGACTTAGGACTCGACCTCATTTTGGGGGGAAAAATTAAAAATTAAATGTAAAGACTAAATGGTTTAGTCACAGTTCAGTGGCAGATTGAATAAAAACAATAGAGTTAAAAAAAATAATGGGAGTGTTTTCCTTCTTGGGTTACGTTTTGCTGACTTCCTTGAAAAATTACTGGCATTAGATTCAGAGCAGGACGAATTGCTTTACAGAATCTGTAAACTTAATTTGTGCATGTGCTTGGCTCATGCACAAGGCAAGACGTTGGGGAGGAAAAATGACTTGCTGAGATATTTTGTCACTTATGGATTTTCTTTTATAGAAAAAAAAACCCAACCCTATAGTTTTATTAGCTTTCTTATCTTGTGTAGGAGCCTTCTCTCTCCCTTTTTGGGGCTGAAGCACTGACATTGACAGAAATATATTTGAGAATGAAGAGATGGCTGTCACCATCCCTAAATATTCAGAAGATAATTGCCAACCAAAGTTGGAGCATCTTGACATAAAATATCCTTCCAGCTCCCAAGCCGACTTGCCTATCCAAGATCAAATAAATAGCTATAATTATAAAATCAGGCAAGTCCTGATGTATAGTCAGCCTTAGGAAAATGACATCGACAAAGTTTGACAGTAAGGACTGCTTTGTATCCTTGGCTTTTCCTTGGTGCCTAGGCAGAGAACAAAGAGGGCACCTGGAAGCGGAAAATGTCTCTGCAGCAAGGAGAGTTACAAGAACAACCAGAAGCATCAGCCTCAGGTTTTCCCACTTTAGGGCTGAATCTGAAACTTGACATTATTACAATGATTTCAATGTGCAAGTACTTTGCCTTTAAGAAACCGAATTGACTCCACTTAAATAGACTTTAATCTCAAGGCGGAAATGCTTTGCTTAATCATACCCAGAGCTGTGCTACCTTGTGCCATGATTAATTTCAGTTCTCCTGGGGGAGTGGAGAGTGTGGTAAACCGTAACTGAGCTTTGATAGGCAAAACCTTAATGTGAATTACATTTGCCAATTAGCCTTAATATCGCGCACTGGACACTGCACCTAAAATGCAGATGCCTAGAAAACCTACAGGGCTCATAAATCCCTATGCATGAAAGAGTGCAAGAAACTCAGATTCTCTGCCATGACCTATGAATTATGTTGAATCATTATTTTTGACTTGATGTTTCATTCATGTCACTGGGACTGTTTTCAAGAATGTAGGGAAAGTGTGAATGCAAAGGGAATTTTAATTTCCCACCTAGAATAAACTTTAAAGGGCCTCTGTGAAATTTGCATTTGTCTTAGGTATTTAGTCGTGTGCTCTGTTGTGCTCATCACATCGAGACTGTTAGCTGTCATTGAGTTGGCCCCCAACTCATGACAACCTCATGCACAATGAAACAAAGTGCTGCCCAGTCCTGTGCCATTCCCATGATCAGTTGCAGATCGAACCATTGTGATTCAGAGGGTTTCCATTGCTGATTTTCAGCAGTAGGTCACCAGGCCTTTCTTCTTAGTCTGTGTTAGTCCAGAAGCCCCTACTGTGCTTGAGGTGCATTGGTCAGTATGAAAGTTGTGAATTCTGCCATTGAACCACCCTACTCTCACCCCAAGACTAGAAGTTAATTACTTAGGGTAGGTCCTTTCAGTCACTCGTCTAGGAAACCAAGCATATTAGGACTGGAGAGTCAGTAAGCTGTGACATTGAAAGGGAAAAATGAACTCGTTGTCTGAAATAGTCCTGCTGTCATGCAACCTACCACAGTCAGGGTCCAGCGGGGAAAGCCAAAACCACACTAGGTATTTCATACAGAAGGGATTTAGTACAAGGATTTGGTTACATGAGTATAAATAAGGGGCACAGGCCCTTCTGGACAAAGTATAGACAAAAATCTCTAGGGTGAATTACTCCATAAGTACACAGGAGTTTGGTAGGTTTAGCCAAACACCCTGGTACAAATTGCATTTCAGCCGTTTGGATTGCCTGACTTCTATCGGGAAGTATAAAACCTTTTCTCATTTCCTGCCATCAATTGCAGCATAGAGTGGCTGGAAATTGTTCAAGCAATTATTGTGTTTCACCAACCGGGTGCCTTTGGCCATCAGGAGCCTTTTGGGTTTGCAATAGCTCTGCTGTCATTTCCCTTCTTTGACTGATCTCAGTATAAATTGCTAATGGCTCCAAGAGTGTGGTCACCCTGCTCACCGGGGGGAAGTCAGGTTCCTGTAAAAACACACTGTACTTATATGGGTGTAGTGATGGTGGGAGTGGAAGGGAGGTGGCAGCAGGGGGAATAGGGACAGGGAAGATTATTCAGCCCCAACCCTAATCAACACCACCAAGTCCAATTAATTCTACCTCCTAATTATCTCTCAAATCCATCCCCTTCTCGCTTATATGGCTACTATGTTCCTCCAGACCATTTCATCTCTCAGATTAAGTACTACAACAGCCTCCTAACTGGTTCCTCTACCTTCTAACCAGCCCTCTTCGTATCCGGCATTCTTCAAAAACATGGTTCTTAACCAGAGGCATACTGCTCTCATTCCCACCAGCAGGCACTGAGAAATGTGTAAGAGTGTTTTGGGGTTATCACAATAACTTGGGGCATGCTGGCATTAAGAGGGCAGGAACCAAGGATGTTGCAATGGGTGGTGTATTCGTTTTCTATTACCACAATAACGAATTACCACTAAATTAGCACCTTAAAACAACGCTCATTTATTATCTCACAGTTTTGTAGGTCAGAAGTCTGACAGAGGTCTAAGTCAGCTAAAATTGAAGTTTTGGTAAAGCTGCACTCCTTACTGGAGGCTCTGTGGGAGAATCTGCTTCCAAGCTCATCAGGGTTTTGAAAGAATTTAGTTCCGTGTGATTATAGGACTGAGGTCCCAGTTTCCCTGTTGGCTGTCAGAGAAGAGTCATTCTCAGGTTCTACAGGCCTCCTGTGTTTTCTTGGCTTATGGCCCCCTTCACTTTCAAAGCCAGCAATGGTGGATCAAATCCTTCTCATGCCTTACCTCTCCTGCCTTCTCTTCTCCTGTATTTCTCTTCGACTCTTCTGTCTTCCTCTTCCACTTTTAGGGTCCATGTCATTAGGTTGAGCCAATCCTGGTAGCCCAGGATAATCTCCCTGTTTGAAGGTCCATAACCTTCATTCTACCTGCAAAAACCATTTTGCCATGTAATGTAACATATTCACAAGTTCCAGAGATTATGAGGTGGACATCTTAGGGAGTTGGGGGGAGGGTGGTCATTAATCTGTCTACCACACTTGTTAAAATCTCCACAACATTGTCCCAACTAAAATATCAATAGCAGTCTCCTTGAGAAATACTTGGTGGGTGATCTTTCTAAAATGTAAACATAATTGTGTCTCTTTATTGCTTTAAAATCATTCAGGGAATCCTCATTGCCCTCTAGATAAAATCTAGGGTAAAACTTGCAAGTAGGCTTACAAGTTCATTATGATCAAGCATCTTTTCAGCTCTCCAACTCATATCTCTTTATTCTGCTTCCAACTCATGACTCCAGCCATACTGAACAATTTCCTGGCCATCCTATTCATTCTTTTACCTCTCAGTCTTTGTAAAGACTCATTCCTCCACCTAGAACACTATTCTCTCAACCTCTCACCCACATCCTTTAACCTAACTCCAACTTTTAGGTTTCATCTTAGTTTTTACTTCCTTGTGAAAGCCTTTCATGGCCCTACAAGTCTGAGCTAGGCACCACTCCTACATACTCACAGAGTACCCTACAATCCCACCCATCCCATTAATCACACTGCATTGTAATTTCTTATCTGCCGATTGGTTACCCCCAATATCTGTAAGGTCTAAGAATGCAGTGGTCATGTCTGTCTTGTTTGCCATTTTATCTATATAACTCAGCTCTCTCCTAGCATACATTCACCCTCATTGAATGTTTATTCATTTAATTAATTACTTAGTCACATATACATCAATATAAAGAGTGTAGTATATATAATTCCAGCCCCTCTGCAATAAACAATCTTAACTATAGTCATGTATCGAACATTGACAGTCAGTTTTTAATCTGATCTCCATATCAACTGCATGAAGTTGGAATTATTATTATTATTAGACCAGTGCGATAGAGGAGAAAACCAACACTTAAAAAGGGTAAATAACTACTCCCAAAAATTATGGTCAGCAAGTGGCAGAGTTCACACCCAAGTCTAGCTTCTGATTCCAAGCCAATGCTTTGTCCACTATGCTATGTTATCTTTCTGAATCAACAAAAAGCGCCTTATTGCTTATAAGACACTATGTCACAGAGTCCTTAGAATGTCACTATAAGATCAAAATGTTCATCCTTTTTTTCTTAATATGAGGAAAGAGACTCATCAAGGTTAAGTGCGTTGGCCCAAGGTCACCCAGCTAATATGCGGCAAATTCAGAACTAGCAATCAGATCTTTTGATTCCATTCCTCTTATTCTAATTGTGCCACCTATGAACTGGGAAGAGGCCAGAACTTGGAGAGT
This sequence comes from Loxodonta africana, assembly GCF_030014295.1. Classification (NCBI taxonomy): domain Eukaryota; kingdom Metazoa; phylum Chordata; class Mammalia; order Proboscidea; family Elephantidae; genus Loxodonta; species Loxodonta africana. Next base: position 33,386,876 of record NC_087345.1, on the reverse strand, counting down.
GGAGGAAAATATCTTGTCAATTTATTCTCAACTTCTTCATGCCCTCATCTCATACTTCCCTGCACAAGCACAGCCAGCAAGGAAAATACACAATCTATGGACAAAATATTTTCCCAGACAAAAAAGAAAGCCCTATATTCATGAGTCATTTATATAAAAAATATGTATGTGACAAAAAAAAAAGAGAAAAATACATTATGTGAGTTTAATCTTCAAAAGGATGACAGGTGATAAAGAATAGCAGTTAGCTTAAGAATAAATACTGATTACTATAGTGACCAGAAGACCTATGTGGTAGAAAAATCTGCTGCCGCGAACTCACAGGACCCTTGGTTCTGTGATGAAGAGCCTCCAAGATGGCCTGCAATGGTCTTTACCTCTTGGTATTTGCACCCTTGTATATTCCCCTCTGTCTTAGCCATCTAGTGCTGCTATAACAGAAATACCACAAGTAGGTGGCTTTAATGAAGAGAAATTTATTTCTTCACAGTAAAGTAGGCTAAAAGTCCCAATTCAGGGTGTCAGCTCCAGGGGAAGGCCTTCTCTCTCTGTTGGCCTTTTCATTGATCTTTCCCTGGACTAGGAGCTTCTCTGTGCAGGGATCCTGGGTCCAAAGGACGCGTTCTGCTCCCAGTGCTTCTTTCTTGGTGGTATGACGTCCCCCTGTCTCTCTGCTCGCCCCTTTTGTATCTCAAGAGATTGCCTCAAGACACAATCCAATCTTGTAGATTGAGTCGTGCCTCACTAACACAACTGCTGTCCATCCTCCCTCATTAACATCATAGAGGCAGTATTTATAACATAAAGGAAAATCACACAATACTGGGAGTCACAACCCAACTAAATTGTAACACACATTTCTGGGGGGAAATAATTCAATCCATGACACCCTCCTATAATTAACCAGGGCTGACCTGTGTAAATAATAGAATACTGAAGAAGTGATAGTGTGTGACTTTCACGGCTAGGTCAGAAGGGGCATTTGTGGCTCCTGTCTTGAACTCTTAGATCACTTTAAACCTCCCTCCAGCAGCCAGCACCAACTTTCCACCAGGTACGTGAGCCACTTTGGAAGTAGATCCTTCAGCCCACTCAAGCTTTCACATGATTGTAGCTCCAACCAATATCTGAATGAACATCATGAGAAATCTCAAGTCAAAATGACCCAACCAAGCTGTTCCTGAATTTCTGACTCACCTAAACTGTGAGGAATATTAATGTGCATTGTTGTCTTAATTCGCTAAGTTTTGAGGTAGTTTATTGCACAGCAATAGATAACGAAACAGACTACAAGGGACAAAAACCCAATTTGAACTAGCTTTAAGCAGATGTAACTACAGGAAGGTCTAGGAGCATATGTCTTCAGGGACAATGGAACCAGGAACCCAAAGGTGCCAGAAGTTTTTTTACCTCTCATCTCTGCTTTTCTCTGTACATATATTTCATTCTTTCAGACAGGCTTCCTCCATATGGCAGAAAACATGGCCACCAACATGACCAGGCACTGCATCTCCCTTTCTCCCATCCCAATTTCTAAAAGTCTTGAAAGTGTTCCAGTCGGCCTAACACAGATCATGTGTCCATCCTAGACCAATCGGCAGCAGCCAAGTAGATGGGACCTATAAAAATATGTCACATCCCATCCAAACCACATGGTTAGGGTGAGAAAAGGAGCATTTCTTAGAAGTGGAATTAGGTAGGCAGAATTTCTTTGGAAGGAAAACAAGAGGCGCACTACCCACTGTATATTTGCCTAAGGGTGTGAGGATGCACAGGTATGCGTGCTCAAGGGGTTGTTTTATGCTAATCCTATGGCGACAGCTGATGTAATTATTTTCATGTAACATTTTACCACCTGGCCCAAGGATAAGCCTCTCCACATGTGGCCAAGAGACCACATCTGTCAGGTTTACAATGAGAAACAAATTTTGTTTTTCAAAAGGGAAGAGAATAAAGAATTAGCTCAAAGCAATCCAAGACTCTAAAATACATTAAAAGTGCTCTGCCTAGTATCTAGGGCCTAGATGATGACAGAAAGGAATAATAATAATTAATGATTATAAGTACCATCTATGGAGGACATGTCAGGCATATGAGGTTTCTGGAAATTACATAACTCAGATCACACAGCTGATAATGCCGGAGTCACGACCACACTGGTTTTGTCTTCCACTAAAGCCCAAGCTCTTAAACACTGTGTAAAATAGCAGAGAAAGGATCACAGGATCCCAGGATTCAACCAAGCCCACATTCAGCAACCAAACTAAAGAGAGGCAGAGCAAGCTAGACTCAGCTCAGGATTTATTCTCCTGCCAATTCTACATCTAGCTTGACCTCACCTCTGCACTCCCCTGAGCTCCAGGTGGGAGAATTGAACTCCACCACACTTCTGCTGCTGTTGCCTATGAAGCAAAGCACGGCCTGGTGCAAAGATTTTCAGAGTTTTGTTATAGGAAAGGCTCTGCTTTTTATTATCCTCAGAAATAAGCTTTTTAAACCATTTCTGTCTTTACTTGACTGTCAGAGGGAGTTGCACAAAAAGAAAACCCACATGACTCATTGCAGCTAGGAGTGGGCCACTTTGCTCTCTTGGAACAAAGGACTTTGAGTGTTCAAGGTAGGCATGACATCATCACTGACAAGTCAGGCAGATCTGCAGTTGAGAACTCTATCTGTTTTATGTCAACTGTGTCTTACAGAAGTTAATCTCTCCAAGTCATGTTTTCTTTGTCTGAAAAATGGGTATATACCACATATTCTGTAGAGTAATTGTAAAGACCAAATGAAATAAGGTATGTGGAAACACCTAGCACAGTACTTAATAAATATTTGTAGAATTTGTCTTTGATTATCTGAGCTTTGTTTTGTCCTCTGTTCCTGTGCTTGGGACTTTTGTCCCCAAGGAAATTATAAATTCCTGTATCAGAGACTCTTTCTTATTCCTGTTCTGTACCACGTACATCACCTATGAGGTGATGTAGAGCTCACTGTGCTAATATAGTGGGCTATATAGGGCTCCATAGGGCCCAAATTAATTAAAGCAGCAGAGACCATTCATTCTGATATGCTGTAATACACCTTCATCCCACCCAGGTAACAATAATGTGGATGAACACTTAAAAGGCTGGGCAGATAGATACCCAAGCTAACAGATTTCAGGGACTAAGAGATAAACCAACGGACATTAATAAAAATTTCAATCCTACATGCCAAGAATAGTGTTAATGGGTATAAGAGGTCAGTTACAGTTAAGGTACTTCTCCACTACCTTATGTGGGCAACCATGTACTCTCTACAACCCAGTTGACAAGAAAACTCCAACTTAGCCATATTGCGAACCACTTAATCTCTTTAGCTTTATTCAGATGCACAGCTGAATGTAACAGAAGCAACAATTTATGAAGCACCTAGACACAGAATGATGAACTGGACCAATCAGGTTCCTTCTCTTGGGAATGTGAACTTAGAAATACTGAGAGAATGAAGCCGTGCAAGGTAAGAGTTAAGACTGAAACTGTAGGAATATATCCTAGAGAAAGAAGAGCCTTTGTACAAACAGATACATGCACACCCATGTTCATTGCAGCACTGTTTACAATAGCAAAAAGACAGAAGCAACTAAGGTGCCCATCAATGGAAGAATGGATAAATAAACTATGGCATAGTCACACAATGGAATACTATGCATCGATAAAGAACAGTGATGAATCTAATGAAACGTTTCATAACATGGAAGAACCTAGAAGGCATTATGCTGAGTGAAATTAGTCAGCTGCAAAATGACAAATATCGTATGATACCACTATTATAAGAACTCGAGAAATGGTTTAAACAGAGAAGAAAACATTCTTTGATGGTTACAAGAGGGAAGAGAGAGGAAGGGTGGGAGAGGGGTCTTCACTAATTAGATAGTAGATAAGAACTACTTTAGGTGAAGTGAAAAACAACACACAATACAGGTGAGGTCAGCACAACTGGACTAAACCAAAAGCAAAGAAGTTTCCTGAATAAACTGAATGCTTTAAAGGCCAGCATAGCAGTGTTGGGGGTTTGGGGACCATGGTTTCAGGGGACTTCTAAGTCAATTGGCATAATAAAATCTATTAAGAAAACATTCTGCATCCCACTTTGGAGAGTGGCGTCTCGGGTCTTAAATGCTAGCAAGTGGCCATCTAAGATGTATCAATTGGTCTCAACCCACCTGGAGCAAAGGAGAATGAAGAACACCAAGGACACAAGGTAATTATGAGCCCAACAGACAGAAAGGGCCACAGAAACCGGAGACTACATCAACCTGAGACCAGAAGAACTAGATGGTGCCCGGCTACAACCAATGACTGCCCTGACAGGGAATACAACAGAGAACCCCCGAGGGAGCAGGAGAGCAATGGGATGCAGACCTCAAATTCTCATAAAAAGACCAGACTTAATGGTCTGACTGAGACTAGAAGGACCCTGGTGGTCGTGGCCCCCAGACCTTCCGTTGGCCCAGGACAGGAACCATTCCCAAAGCCAATTCTTCAGACAGGGATTGGACAGGACAATGGGTTGGAGAGGGATGCTGGTGAGGAGTAAGCTTCTTGGATCTGGTGGACACTTGAGACTATGTTGGCATCTCCTGCCTGGATGGAGATGAGAGGGCGGAGGGGGTTAGAAGCTAGTGAAATGGACATGAAAAGAGAGAGTGAAGGGAGGGAGCCGCTGTCTCATTAGGAGGAGAGCAAGTAGGAGTATATAGCAAGGTGTATATAAATTTTTGTATGAGAGACTGACTTGATTCATAAACTTTCACTTAAAGCACAATAAAAATTAAAAAAAAAAAAAAACTGAAACAGTACCATTAGAAGACAGACTAAAATAGGAGAAAAGACTGGAGCCAGATGGCCTGGATTCATGTACCAGCTCTGTCAGTTCCTACCTATGTGATCTTGGGCAAATACTTTACCTATCTGCATCTCAGGGTCCTTATCTGTAAAATAGAGACAATAGTAGATTAGAACTTGCCTCACTGGGTTATCGTAAGGATTAAAAGAATAAATGTATATGAAAAGCACTTGGAATGATGGCTGACAAGTAATTAGTGCCATGTAAGTGATGGTTGTTATTATCAGGTAGACTTCAAGACCAAGGCAAGCCCAAGGCATGTGCAGGCAGTGGTGAGAAAGCATAGAAGGCTGGTCAATACTGAGAAGAGACGGGGTGTGTGCGGGGATAAACCATGAGTTCCAAGACCCCCTAACCCATGTGCATAGTTTCCAAGGTCTGCTGTATCAAAATACCACAAACTGGGTGGCTTTTACAAATAGAAATTTATTGTCTCACAGATTTGGAGGCTAGGAGTCTGAAATCAGGGCATCAGCTCTCTCTGTCAACTTTAGGGAAGATTGTTTCTAGTCTCTTCCAGCATCTGGTATTCCCAGGCATTTATTAGTATTCCTTGGCTTGTAGATGCATATTCACATGGCCATCATCCCCTTCTATCTCTCTATGTCTATTCTCCTCTTTTATAAGTCCAGCACTCAGATTGGATTAGGACTCACCCTACTCCAGTAAGACCTCATGCTAACTGATAATATCTTCAAAGACATTCTTTCCAAAGAAGGTCATGTTCATAAGTACTAGGGGTTAAGACTTTAACACATCTTTTGGGGGAACACAATTCAATCCATAAAACCATATATGAGAGACACACAGGGCATAACCTGTCTTCAAGCTGACCTTGTTCCAATCTCCATAAAATAAACTCCCTGTTAGGAGCTCTGGTGGTACAGTGGTTAAGTGCTCAGCTGCTAACCGAAAAGTCATTGGTTCAAACCTACCAGTGGCTGTGGGAAAGAAAGGTGCTGCAATCTGCAACTGTAAAGATTAAAAAAAAAAAAAAAATACCAAACCTGTTGCCATCGAGTGGATTCCGACTCATAGCAACCCTATAGGACAGAGTAGAACTGCCCCACAGAGTTCCCAAGAAACGCCTGGTGGATTCAAACTGCCAACCTTTGGTTAGCAGCTGTAGCACTTAACCACTATGCCACCAGGGTTTCCCCGTAAAGACACTCTGTGTGGCAGTTCTACTTTGCCCCAAAGGGTCAATATGAATCAAAATTGACTCGACGGCACACAAAACACACACACACACAGGGTGGATCACCCTGCCTGGTTCTTTGAGCTGGGCAACCTGAAAGGCTCAATATTTGGCACAAGAAATACCTAAGCAAGCAGAAGAATTGTGTCTTTGCTGCTAGGTAGTCTACAAAGTCTTCATTGAGATGATGCACCCCAATTTTTCAGTAAAGGAATAAAAAATGAGACTCTGATAAAACACCATCAGTACGCCCCTTACCTTGTCATGAATTTTTGACATGAAAGCCTCAGGCTGGGACACAGGAGCTTTCTACATCTAGCAAAGTGGTAACCCTTATCAAAGAGGCAGAGTCTGAAGCAAAGAATGTCTTGCAGCACCGATAAGCTCCAAGGCGCTGGGCCGGGGTAATGGACCATAGGAGATGGAGCGGGGTCTGCCAAGCTCAATAATACGGCATTGCTGCTGTATAGGAAAATGTTTTAATTTACATTTTCAAGCGCAAAATATTTGCCCCTTATGCTTTGGCTAAATTAGGTAGTTAAATTCTGTGAAGTGGCAGTAATTGGAAACAATGGATTTTATATTTGACTTTTATTATTTTAGTGGAATCTGTTTTACATTTACATCAAACATCCAAGGACCCCTGCAGAAGTTTCTTTTGCTACTGCATTACCATTTAGCTCTAATAATGTACTTTGAATCCCCAATTCTCAAATTATAATTGTATCATTTCAGATGGTGTAAGAGATGGGGTAGAGATAAAACTTCAGCGGAAATTTTACCCTGTACTTTCCTCCTTTTTGTTGAACTTTCATTAGTTGATAATTTGCTCAATATATTTTTACCCTAATCCTTTACAGTTTCATATTGTTCTCTAATTTGCTTTCTATATTTTGAACTTTCTTTGCCAAAAGGCTATTTAAGGGCAGAGATCATGTTTTATGCCCCCCTCTTTTTTTTTTTTTATACAGGGTAGTGGAAACGCTGGTGGCATAGTGGTTAAGAACTATGGCTGCTAACCAAAAAGTCAGCCGTTTGAATTCACCAGCTGCTCCTTAGAAAGTCTATGGGGCAGTTCTACTCTGTCCTACAGGGTCTCTATGAGCTGTAATCAACTCAACGGCAACAGGTTTGTTTTTTTGTTTTTGCTTTTTTTTCTTATACAGGGTGGCTATGAGTCGGAATCAATTTGACGGCAACAGGTTTGTTTTTTTTTTTTTTTTTTTGGTTTTTACCACTGGCTGTGGCCCCAAGCACACAGTCAGCAATCAAGGAATGTTTGGTTGACTGTTCAAAAGAGATTTGTTGTTGTTGTTATTAGTTGCCATGGATTCTGACTCATGGAAACTCCATGTGTGCAGAGTAGAACTGCTCCATAGGGTTTTCAAGGCTGTGAACTTTCAGAAGCAGATGGCCAGGCCTGAGTCCAAAGGTACCTTTGGGAGGGTTTGAACCGCAAACCTTTCAGCTAATAGTACAGTGCTTAACCTTTTGCACCACCTAGGGACTCCTGAAAAGAGATTAGTAGTATTTTGTAGGAAACAGAGTGTAGAGTCCAGAGGAGGCCATTAGAAAAACAATATTCCAATTTGATGTCAGGAGAAACTTTCTTACAGAGCTACTCTAAAATGGAATAGGCTGATTCAGGAAGTGGTGAGTCCTTGTCCCCAGAAGCATTCAAATAGAAACTCAGTTGAGGAGGAAATAAACCAAGGATTAAGACTTCGAGGTCAGAAAAAAATTGGGTTTGGCTCTTAGCTCTACACCTTAAAACTGTGCAACCATAGGCAAATAACTTAATCTTTCTAGCCTCAGTTCCCTCGTCTTTCACTGGGAGTAATAATCTACCTTCTTATGAGAAGTAGAAGGGGAAGAAGGGTTCAGTGGCAGAATTCTCACCTTCCTACAGGAGACCTGGGTTCAATTCCCAGCCAACGCACCTCAAGCACAGCCATAACGCATCTGTCAGTGGAGGCGTGTGTGTTGCTGTGATGCTGAACAGGTTTCAGCAGAGCTTCCAGGCTGAGACAGACTAGGAAGAAAGGCTTGGCAATCTACCCCCGAAAAATCAGCCTATGAAAACCCTATGGATCACGATAGCTGATCCCATTGTGCATGGGGTCACCCCGAGTCAGGAACAGACCAGAGAGCAGCTAACAACAACAATGAAAAGAAAATTGGAAAACATACCCATGTAATGAACCAGATGTTCTGAAGAGTCTTCAATATTCAGGGGTCCTTTCCCCCCTAAAACAGCCCTGCATCTTTTACAGTGTGGGAAGATCAAAAAACATCATTTCATTCTTGACTTTGGGAATTAGAGTAATATCAGTTCGTCAAAGCTTAAAAACAGTCACTAGAAATAAAAACAGGATGTTTACTTTCCAAATCACTGGAGAAACTGAAAATTTCAGAGAGCAAAGGGAGAAAAAAGGAAATCTAAGAAAATAGGAGCTAAAAAAAAAGATTACTAAATAAAAATAACCAATATTTCTTAATGCAAATTAAAGTGTTAGTGCCAAGAGCTGTGATAAGGACTTCAGATACTTTATAAACTTTACATTTAGCTCTTACAATGTTTTAGATGTTGGTTCTATTTTTATACCTATTTTACAGGTGAGAAAACTGAGGCTTAGAGAAGCAGAAATTTGCTAAATTTACTCAAGGGCTTGTAAATTTGGACCCAGGCAATCTAAGTACAGAGCGTATACTTGTAACCACTACGTGATCCTTCAGGAACAAAAGGAGGTGTGTATGTCTATATACTCATATTTATATTTGTAGGAGAAAAATGATTGTAAATAAATGAAAATATTAAACTATATTATCTCTAGGGAGTGAGATTATGAGAAGTCTTAATTTTCTTTTTTTATAGTTTTCTGCCTTTTCCAGTCATTCTGCAATTTGCATGTATTTTTCTAATCAGAGAAAATGCTGTAAAAATTATATTCCCTGTCTTCCTGTTACACCAAGAAGCCTTTAGTCATGGTATGAAATTATTCAGATTTTCCTGGAATTTATGCTTCCTGAGGGAACATATTTCCAAAGTGTTCTCCTCTGTTCTTCCATTGGACCCAGCATTAAAGCTAGAAAATGAAGCTGTTTGTTTTCTTGTCTTTAGTGATTTCTATAAAGATAAAAAAACAGAGGGTTTTCACTCAGAGGAAAATTCAAGTAATTCCTCGTGCTACATTCTAATTTGACTCAAAATTAAATTTTTAAAACACAGTTTTCTGAAGTTTTATGGATACTTCTGGACCTTGGCTGGCAGTCTGATGAAATGAATATCTTAGGATTTCTGAGAACACCTCCAGACCCAGGAAAAGACACCACTCTAAAAGTAGTATGTAAGAGTACGTCTTTGCACACACTGGTGTAGCTAACAACAGCCATGCAGTCACATATCAACACAGTCTTCCCCAAAATTATTTCCATTCCACTCAGCTGCAGAAATCGCCAGAAAGGATCCTAGTGTTAAGCTCAGCCCTTTTCTTTATAGGTGAGGCAACTGAGATGCTGAAAAGGCTGTGTCACTTTCTCTCCACCATTACCTCCCTAGGCCAAACGGTGATTATAACTCATCTGAATTCCTGCACCAGCCTTCCAACTGATCCGGTTCACATCCACTCCACCAGCCAGTTACCGTCGAGTTGACTCCAAGTCATGGCAACCCCATGTGTGTCAGAGTAAAATTGTGCTCCATAGGATTTTCAGTGGCTGATTTTTCAAAAATAGACTGCCAGGCCTTTCTTCTGAGGTTCTTTTCGGTGAACTTGAACCTCCAATCTTTCAGTTAGCTGGCCAGCATATTAACCCTTTGCACCACCCAGAGACTCTACACCCACTCCAGCCCCCTGTAATCCACTCACCGTGGCTGATCACCCCATCTCTCCCACTTGTGGTTTCTTGTTCTAAAAATAGAGAACAACAATGTTCTTCACATGTTTTACAAGGCCCTGAACAATCTGAGCCCTATCACTCCTGAATTATCTCAAGCCACTCTCTTCTTTAGTTCTCTGAGCTCCAGCTGCACTACCCTTCTTCTGTTTTCCAAACTTGTCATTCTCCCTTCCACGAAAGGATCTTTGCGCGTGCTCTTTTCCTTTCCCTGCTCATCAGCCCTGTCCCCTCTACCTGCCATTCACCTAGTTACTGTCCACTCAGAAGCCTCCTCAGGTCCTGGTCCAAGTTAGATACCTCTCACCCATCATGCCCATGTTCTTAGCTCACATCACAGTTGCAACTTAACATTTCTGTAGGTGTCTTCCCCACTAGACTGTAGACTCCAAGAGGCAGAAACATGTCTCTTTTATGCGCCATTTCATGACCAATGCTCAGCACAGTGCCTGTCACATAGTAGGACTTCATCAACACTTGTTGGATGGATGAATGCATGATACACAGTGAGTCAATGACAGAGCAAGGCCCATACTTCACCCTGTACTATATCTTTTACACTTTGGGGGAGAAGAAAGGAATACCTGGAAGCCCAGGAAATTGCTCTCCTTGCTTTATCTAACATGGTTTATTTTGTTCCCACCCATCTTAGAAACAGTTTTAGACCCAGTTGAAGTCTCAGATTTCAGATAACCCAAGCTGGTCATTCTACAGTCAAAGGAACATGGACCCAGAGAGGTTACATGGTTTTCTCAAGGACACATAACTGATTGGCAATAGAGTCAGGACCAAAATCTGGGTTGCTAGCACTGTTTCCTGGACAGCTCAAGGTATCTTTCACACAGGGCTGCATTTTTGCCCATGAGCTATAGCTTGTTTTTCTTTCAGATTTTAATTCCCAGACCTGGTCCCTCTGACTTCTCTTAAAGTCCTTCTTTTCCACCTCCAATCCTGAGTCCTCACTGAATTCCTTAATCTTACTTCAAGTTTTAAAATTACTTGCTTGTGTTTGTCTCAACACATTTCCCTGTCATTCTGAACTCTAAATAAATCAGCCAGTGACAAAGGTGTATTCAATCCCTCCTGTATTCCAGAACTAAGCTGGTTGCTACGGGAAATAAAAGGAAGGCAGAAATGTTCCTCCAACTCTTTGAAACAAAAAAAAAAATCTATTTGAAGGAGTAGACTTTGCACACCCAACAGTGTTAGGTGCCATCTAGTATATTCTGACTCATACAGACTCCGTGTGACAGAGCAGAACTGCCCATAGGGTTTTCTAGGCTGTAATCTTTACAGAAGCAGATAGCCAGGTCTTTCTCCCTTGAAGTGGCTGAGTGGGTTCTACCTGCCAACCTTTCAGTTAGCAGCCAAGTGCTTAACTGCTTGGGCCACCAGGCCTCCTTATACTACTGGAAAAAAAGAAAAAGAGCACTAATAGTAGTAATAATCAAGTTGGTGGGAATATAGCCTCTTAGTGATTCAGAAATTTAACCAAAGAGAGATGAAAAAGGCTTTACCTGAAAGGTAGAAACTGATCTGGACTTTGAAGAAAGGGAAGCGCTGGGATCAGTAGAGAGAAAGGAGCAAAAGTGATTGAAATCACCACCTTCCAACAGGTGAAAATGTCACAGGAAGCACCACCAATAACTTTTGTTGTGCATCAACTCAATAGAGCACAAGGTCAGATAACGGAGATGTAAAGAGAAATGAAAGTATAAGGTCATGTCCCAAATCTCAAGACAATGTCGATAGGTAAGCTAGGAAAGTTTGAAAGGACGGTGCAACTGCCAAGCCTTGCTATGATCTCTCTACTGCGCAAATGTCAATATTAATAACCCAACCCAGTGCCATCGAGTTGATTCCGACTCATAGCGACCCTATAGGACAGGGTAGAACTGCCCCACAGAGTTTCCAAGGAGCGGCTGGCGGATTCAAACTGCCGACGCTTTGGTTAGCAGCCTTAGCTTTATTAAGCTTGAACTACATGCCAGATGCTGCACTCGGTGCTTTGCATATATTATTTCATGCATTCTCACTTAATCCTCACAATAATCTTAAGTGGGTAAGTAGCATTATTATTCTCATTTTACCTAGGAGGAAACTGAGGCTTTTACAGTGTAAATAATTTTCCCCAGAAGATTACATAGCTGGGTTACAAAGAGCCCAGAACTGAACTTAAACTCTTTGACTTCAGAGCCTGAGCAAAAATAAAAATCGCTGGGAAATTTTCGATGCTGTTTTTGAAAACCTAAATAATAGCACAGAGTATGAACTCAGAAGACTGTCCGCTCTACACTTTATAGTCTTAAGGAATTTTACTGAGTCATACAGGAATACAGAGATGCAAAGAGGTTAGATCTCAGAACTTTATGGTATTAAAATTTCATACGCTCAGAGCCATTAAATCACAAATAAGAGAGAAAAAGGTGCAGTGTATTCAGAGTTGGTGACCCAAAAATTACACAAATTCCCCTCCACTCTTCCCATGCCACTGAATTTTTCCTTCTAGTTACAATAACAGCGTTGTAACCCAGCCACCACTTGCAGCAGAGATAGGCAGGTGGTATAAATCCCAGCATCCCAATACTAGGAAGGGAGGAAAGACTGAGAAGAAGGAGAGAGGGAGGGAGGGAAGGAGGAAGTGAGAAAGGAAGAGAAGGAATGAGGGAGAGAAGAAGGGAGGGAGGGAACAAAGGAAGGACCCTGAAAAAATGTGTCCTGTTGTTGTGAAATGATGCCAGCCACAGCCTCATTTCTTCCCTCTGCCCGGGGTAATGCTGGCTGACAACAGTGACACCTCCTGGTGGAAATGAACTTGACCTTCTGCAGGATTTCATTTTGCTCACTCACCGCAAATTACTCTTGACTCTTCTTGTTGCCTCCAGGTGCAATTTTCTTTTCCTTATCTGGAAGAGTGTACACTAACCCGGTCCATCCTCACCCTTAGAAACTCAATAACCCAGCGCTGACCTGGCCACCCAACTCTGTTATGCAAAGCCCCTGGAGTTTCATCCTAAACACATCAGCATGATTAGCCCAGAGACCCAATTCACCGGCTTCCTACTTACAGCTACATTAAATATAAATAAAGCAAACTAAATACCAGCTACTGAAGAATAGTTCAATTAAATTCTACAATGAGAGTGCCTCTTGATTTTAATGTGTTTAATCCCCTGGGAAACATAGTTAGTGTATGCCTTCCTTGTCTTGTAGTTTTTTTTTTTTTTTTTTGGTCTCAGATATGTGTAAATTGTACAGTCACTAAAAAGGCTAAAAGCTGTTGGTATTACTGTTACTCAAAAAAAGTAAAAGATTTGTTTAATGAATGTGGAAGATATTGTTTTACCTCATTTGCGGAACATTCTTGGGTGTGAACCCCATGGTTACTCTGCCTTGAGGATAATATGTTAGTGAATTACAGTAAGGTGTTTTGTCCCTGCTTTGAAAGCAGTCCAGCATTTTGTTTGTTAGACAAGGCCACTGAACAAGCATAATTAAAGAGAGAGGAGCTGGCCAATCACAGCAGAGAATGGAGAGCCCAGGCCCCACAGGATTTTTCTTTTCTCGAATTCTATAAAATAGCTGAGGGCTTCTGTTGTTCTCTCTGGATGGAACGCATTCAGTGGTTTAACGCATAAAGAATTTACCCCGAGTCTGGTTTGCTTCTATTCCAATCACAGTCTTCAGAAAGAAAAGCCTCTGGTTGGCCCACTAAACCACATAAGTTTACTGGTTGAAAAATGTCTAAAAACTTTCCCTTAGTTATACTTTTATTTTGAAAAGGTTCCTGTTGGAGATTTGCACGTTAATTCTCAGGTGAACCTGCATCCCAAATTAATAAAAATTCAAAACCTTGCTCCTTCCCACATCTAGTGATTCTTTTGGCAAATAAATCTTGGAGATTAGATTATGTCTTTGCTATGCATGAACAGAAAACACTTGTATCAGAGAGAACAAAAGCCCTTCAAACTGGGCAAAAAAAAGAAAAAGCAGTTGAGTTGTGAAAGCCACATTTTTGTTTCTGTTTTGTTTTTTCATAGAAACTGTGGTTGAAATTTCAACTTCTTCCTGACACTGTGAAAATTCCAAACATGGGTGTCATAGATTGAATCGTGTCCCCCCAAATTATCTGTCAACTTAGCTGGGCCAAGATTCTCAGTATCGTGTGATCGTGTCACCATTTTATGTGCTTGTCTACCATTTTATGTGATTTTCCTATATGTTGCAAATCCTATCATTATGATGTAATACGATGGATTAGCGGCAATTATATTGATGAGGTCTACAAAATTAGGTATGTCTTAAGCCAATCTCTTTTGAAATACAAAAGAAAGTAGTGAGCAGAAAGACAGGGGGACCTCATACCACCAAGAAAGCAGTGCCAGGAGCAGAGCTCGTCCTTTGGACCTGAGGTTCCTGCGCTGAGATGCTCCCAGACCAACAGAAGACTGATGACAAGCACCTTCCTTCAGAGCTGACAGACAGAGAAAGTCTTCCCCTGGAGCTGATGCCCTGAATTTGAACTCGTAGCCTACTCAACTGTGAGAGAATAAATTTCTCTTTGTTAAAGCCATCCTCTTGTGGTACTTCTATTATAGCAGCACTAGATGACTAAGACAATGGGCATTTCAAGCCATCGATGCAAAAGCAAGTGGAGGTGGAGGTGGTCAATATCTAAATCCTCAGCTTGCTTTAGGACACACATGAACGACAGACAATGGAGCTAGAATAGCATGCTTCGTGATGACCGCAGCACCAAAATTATAGGTCTGGAACATGTCAGTGCACAATAAGCAACTAAAGCAAATACATTTGGACTTCATGATGTAGTTCAATCATTTAGTTAGCAAATATTTATTGAGTTTGTACAGCAGGCTAGGCAAAATACTAGGTCCTGGGAAATAATGATAACCCCTGCTCTCAGGTAAGGGAAGTCTAGTAGGAAGAAGGTAGGGCTGCATGGTACGTACTTATGCTAAAAAGTTATTGTTTGTCTGAAATTCAAACTTTATTGAGTTGTCCTTTTTTTTATGTGTTAAATCTGGCAATCCTAAACCCATTGCTGTCGAGTGGATTCCAATTCATAGTAACCCTGTTGTTGTTAGGTCCTGTCCAATCGAATCGACTCAAAGCGACCCTATGCACAACAGAACAAAACACTGCCCAGTCCTGTGCCATCTTCACAATCATTGCTATGTTTGAGCCCATTGTTGCAGCCACTATGTCAATTCATCTTATTGAATGCCTTCCTCTTTTTCCTTGACTCTCTACTTTACCAAGCCTGATGTCCTTCTCCAAGGACTGGTCCCTCCTGATAACTTGTCCAAAGTATGGGAGATGAATTTTCACCATCTTTGCTTCAGATGAGCATTGTGGCTGTGCTTCCTCCAAGACAGATTTGTTTGTTCTTCTGGCAGTCCAGGGTATATTCAATATTCTTTGCCAACATCATAAATCAAATGCATCAATTGTTCTTCAGTCTTATTCATTGTACAGCTTTCATATGCATATGAGGCGATTGAAAATACCATGGCTTGGGTCAGGGACACGTTAGTCCTTAAAGTGGCATCTTTACAAGAGATAGTAACCTTAGAAGATAAATGGGCAATTTTAACACTGTTTGAACTGCTAAGAGTCATCTGAGTGCTAAAGGAGTACATAGGAGGTACCTGTAACCCAGACTTGGGAACTAGGATCTGAAAGATGAATAGGAGCTACCAAGGAAAAGAGAAAGAGGTAAGGGATTTCTGGAAGAAACTCAAGTACAAAGTCCACAACAGCTTTGAAAGGGACAGGCATATGCCTAAGACTGCGGTTCATAATGACTGGGCGTGGAGTGATGAGGCTAGAGACCATGACACTATAGATGCCCTATGAAGACATTTGGACTCCATTTTTAAACAATGGAAAGTTGTTGGAAGTTTCTAAGCAGTGGAGTTACACAATCAGATACATGATTTAGGAAGATTATTCTGGATTAAAGGTGGAAAACGGATTAAAGTCTAGCAAGATGAGAGGCAAGGAAATCAGTTAAAAGACTATTGAAATAATTTTCCTAAGAAACACAAGTGGCTTAAACTAAAATCTTAGTAGTGGAGATGTAAGAAGTGGGGGCATTAGAAAGACATTTGTAGTAGAGGTTGATTAGCAGATAGGAACAAGAAGATTTGGAGATCAACTTGTTGTGAGGTTGATGAAAAGGAAAGAATCAAATATAATAATAGATAATAAACTGAGTGTTTATTATCTATCAGTCACACATATGTAAAATCCTCACAAGTCTATGAAGTAGGCACTATCATCCATGTTTTAGAAATGAGGAAGCTGAGATTTAGATAGAATGGTAAGTAATTAGCCTATGAAGCTAGAAAGTGGTGCAGCTAGGATGATATCCAGATGTGGGTGAGGGACCAGGGGTTGAAGGATGGTGCCACTGAGGAAGACTGGAAATACAGGAAGAGGTGCAAATTTGTGGGACAAATGGTGAATTTCTTTTAGACTTATTGAGGCTATGGTGCCTGTGGACTATTTCTGGGGGTTTAGAACCCAGCAGAGGGACTGGACTAGATACAGGAATTGGGGAATCATCAGTCTAGTGATTATAACTGAAACTACAGGAGTAAATAAGATGACCTAGTAATGGTATGAAGAGTGAGACCAGAAAGATACCTAGGAAAAAATCCAGAGAAACATCAATATTTAGCAGTCAGAGGAGTGGCCAGAGAAGACCAGGAGAATGTGCTGTCAAAGATAAAAAAAAAGAACATCCAAGATGTAGGAAGGAAACCTGGTGGCATAGTGGTTAAGATCTACAGCTGACAGTTTGAATCCACCAGCCGCTCCTTGGAAACTCTATGGGGCAGTTCTACCCTATCTTATAGTGTCGCTATGATTCGGAATCAACTTGACGGCAATGGGTGGGTTTTTAAGACGTAGGAAGTGTCAGCACTGTAATATAAATTATGTGAGAGGTGTTAATAAGAGAAGAAATTCCAAGGATCAATCTCTTGCATACAGGAGGAGAGAAAAGTTCCAAAACTAGATTAAAAAAAAAAAAGAAGAAGTTAGAAAATTTAGGGGCAAAGCACGCTGGTGTGCACAAGGTGCTATGTTTTCTCACCACCCCAGCAGGAATATAGTGGAAGCATTACCAGGTCAGGTTAAGGTTACTTTCAATAACAATTACACTGTGTTGCAATAAAGACCAAACCTATGCCTGGTTGACCTATTCACGGGCATCTCTACTTCATGCTGATGGTATTATTGTGAAAAAAACAAACATGAAGTTGAAGCCACATACTAATATAGTCAAGTTTGCTTGGCGTTAAGGGAGAAACTTTGTATGCCGCAGGGAAAGATGCAATCATAAGGATGAGAATTTCAGCTCTCTATAAAGGGTCGCTGGTGGTGCAAACAATTAATGTCTTTGGCTGCTAAAGGAAAGGTTGGTAGTTCAAGTACCCAAGATGCCTCAGAAGAAAGGCCTGCAAATCTACTTCCAGAAAAAAAAAAAAAAAAGCCATTGAAAACTCTATGGAACACAGGTTTACTATGACATAAATGAGATTACCACATGTCAAAGCTAATTCACGGCCAATTGGTTTATAAAGGGGTTAAAAAGAGTCTACCTGCTGGAGAGATTCTAGATACAACATTAGCTTTAGTTCTCACAGTGTCTTTGACCAAGCCGTGTGACATTATTTTATGTTGTATTATTAAGAGAGGAAAAACTCTCTTGCATAAAGCTGGAAAGATAAATGAGAAATCCACCACACAGTAAAGCGCAGTGAACAGTGAATGTAGTAACATTGTCATTAGGTGGGGAGAAGGTTAAAAATTCTCCACTAGAGTTTAAGTTCACATCATCAGAGTGGCCAAAAAAACTAAAAAAAAAAAAAACTCAAACAGAGAATATATTTCAAAGTGGTTTCAGGTTAATAGCAGACTCAAGTGACTTCCAGGAAGAACTTGATGCAAATCAAAGCTAAAAGTGATTTGAAACACCATGGATTTTAAATGATGTTATAATGGGGTGGGGGGGAGGGTAGTGTCCTAGAATCTATGAAATATTGTAGTTATTTTGCCTTTCTACCAATTGGCCTGGAAAGAACCTTGTGTTCTCCTGATGACCCATGAGGCCAGCTTAGGATAAGAACATAAGTAGGTTGGTCTGGGATCAAAACTTACATTGTTTGTACTACCTTATTCTTATCCAGTAGCACTGGCCTGTCCAGAAAAGATACTAGACAGAGAACATGGAGTCAGTGGCTTGGATCAATGATCACGGTGACAGGAGGCTTCAGGCTGTAATTTTCCCAGTCCACCAGAATGCTCAGGGCAGATGGCAAGCTGTGTCGCTGGGTTCATTTCAAAGACCAGATCATGCCCTTCTTCCAAGAAGCCAAATAATATGAGGATTAAAACAGTCCAACGAGTTCAGCAAGTATATCACTGTTCCTCTTTGCAAGAGCAGTTTTGATGAAGCGGAGGAGAGAGACGAAAAATTACATTGAGTTGAAGCTGGAAAGAAAGTGAATAAACAGAGGACGTAGTTGGAAATAATGTTTATAATAAGCTCAGTGCTAACTAGGAGGACCGAGATATTAATCCCCAAACACGGTATCTGTCCATTTTCTCTATTACTGAAGGTCAGAATAATACATTCTTGCAATATTACAGGGTTTTTTTCCAATGAGGGAATCTACTCTAAAATCAGTAAGTATATTCAACCAAGGGCTCTTTAAATGAAGAAATTTTTCATGAACATCCACCCAAGTTTGATAAATTAGGCCACTGAAGAGGCATAACAAATTTTTGCATGCTAAATGACTTTTATGTTGTTGATCCAGTGTGAGAGAATGTAGTCCTATTCTAAGCTGTTGTTAGGTGCAGTCAAGTTGGTTCAGACTCATAGCAACGCTATGAACAACAAAATAAAACATTGCCAGGTTCTGTGCCATCCTCACAATCGTTGCTCTGCTTGAGCCCATCGTTGTAGCCATTGTGTCAATCCACCTCATTGAGGGACTTCCTCTTTTCACTGACCCTCTACTTTACCAAACATGACTTCCTTCATCAGGGATTGGTCCCTCCTGATAACCTGTCCAAAGCACGTGAGATGAAATCTTGCTCTAAGGAGCATCCAGTCTTTACTTCTTCCAAGACAGGTTTGTTATTTCTTATGGCTTCTTGTTATTGTTGTTAGATGCCGTCGAGTTGGTTCCGACTCCTAGTAACCCTGCACACAACAAAACGAAACACTGCCCAGTCCTGTGCCATCCTTACAATCGTTGTTATGCTTGAGCTCATTGTTGCAGCCCCTGTGTCAATCCACCTCATTGAGGGTCTTCCTCTTTTCCACTGACCCTGTACTTTGCCAAACATAATGTCCTTCTCCAGGGACTGATGCCTCCTGACAAAATGTCCAAAGTATGTAAGATGCAGTCTCACCATCCTCGCTTCTAAGGAGCATTCTGGTTGTACTTCTTTTAATACAGATTCGTTCATTCTTTTGGCACTCCATGGTATATTCAGTATTCTTCCCCAACACCACAATTCAAAGGAGTCAATTCTTCGGTCTTCCTTATTCATTGTCCAGCTTTCACACGCATATGATGTGATTGAAAATACCATGGCTTGGGTCAGGCACACCTTAGTCTTCAAGGTGACATTTTTGCTCTTCAACACTTTAAAGAGGTCCTTTGCAGCAGATTTACCCAATGCAATGCGTCTTTTGATTTCTTGACTGCTGCTTCCATGACTGTTGATTGTGGATCCAAATAAAATGAAATCCTTGACAACATCAATCTTTTCTCCGTTTATCATGATGTTGCTCATTGGTCCAATTGTGAGGATTTTTGTTTTCTTTATGTTTGCCCAGATGATCCTCAGTGGTCTGGGGTGTAGGCTTCAAGCCTATAGCTGTCTAGTGACAGAGTGGTTCAATTCCACCTTTCAGGTGACAGATTCACACCTTTGTAGACAAGGTGGCCGAGTGGTTAAGGCGATGGACTGCTAATCCATTGTGTTCTGGACACGTGGGTTCAAATCCCATCCTCGTTGTTCTGCAGGTACCACTGGTTACATCAGTTTTTTTTGCACCTCAACATAAAGAAAACAAAAAAATTTCTCTGGCAGTCCATGGTACATCTGATATTTTTTGCCAAAACCATAGTTCAAAGGTATCAATTCTTCTATGGTCTTCCTTATTCATTGTGAGCTTTCACATGCATATGAGGCAACTGAAAATACTATGGCTTGGGCCAGGTGCACCTTAGTCCTTAAAGTGGCATGTTAGCTTTTTATACTTCAAAGAGGCCTTTTGCAGCAGATTTGCCCAATGCAATGCATCATTTGATTTCTTGATTCCTACTTCCATGGGGGTTGATTGTGGATCCACATGAAATGTAATCCTTGACAACTTCAATACTTTCTCCATTTATCACGATGTTGTTTATTGTTCCAGTTGTAAGGATTTTTGTTTTCTTTATGTTGAGGTGTAATCCGTACTGAAGGCTATAGTCTTTGATCTTCAGTAAGTGCTTCAAGTACTCTTTGCTTTCAGCAAGCAAGTTTGAGTCATCTTCTTATCACAGATTTTTGATGCGTCTTCCTCCAATTCTGATGGTGTGTTCTTCTTCGTAAAGTCCAACTTCTCTGATTATTTCCTCAGCACACAGATTGACTAAGTGTAGTGAAAAGATACAACCCTGAAGCACACCTTTCCTGATTTTAAACCATGCAGTATCCCCTTGTTCTGTTCAAATGACTGCCTGTTGATCTATGCACAGGTTCTTCATGAGCACAATTAAATGTTCCAGAACTCCCATTCATTGCAATGTTATCCATAATTTGTTGTGATCCACACAGTCAAATGCCCTTGAAGAGTCAATAAAACACAGGAAACATCTTTCTGGTATTCTCTGCTTTCAGCCAAGGTTCACCTGATAGCAACAATGATATCGTTCATTTCATATCCTCTTCTGAATCCAGCTTGAATTTCTGGCAGTCCTCTGTTGATGATATGGTGCATCCACTTTTGAATTATCTTCAGCAAAATTCTATTTGTGTATGGTATTAATGATATTGTTTGATAATTTCTATATTCTATTGGTCACTTTTCTTTGGAATGGGCACTAATACGGATCTCTTCCAGTCAGTTGGCCAGGTAGCTGTCTTCAAAATTTCTTCACATAGAGAAGTGAGCACTTCCAGCATTGCATCCATTTGTTGAAACATCTCAATTGATATTCTGTCAATTCCTGGAGGCCTGTTTTTCGGCAAAGCCTTCAGTGCATCTTGGACTTCTTCTTTCAATACCATTGGTTTTTGATCATATTTACCTCCTAAAATGGTTGAAAGTCAATTAATTATTTTTGGTACAATGACGCTGTGTATTTCTTAAATCTTCTCTTGATGCTTCCTGCATTGTTCAATATTTTACCCGTTAAAAAAAAATTACCATCGAGTGAATTTTGACTCATAGAGACCCTATAGGATGGAGTACAACTGCCCCATAGGGTTTCCAAGGAGCACCTGGTGGATTGCAACTGCCAACATTTTGATTAACAGCCTAACACTTAACCATTGTGCTACCAGGGCTCTATTTTACTCATAGAATTCTTCAATGTTGCAATTCAAGGCTTCAATTTTTTCTTCAGTTCTTTCAGCTTGAAAAATACAAAGCGTGTTCTTCCCTTTTGATCTTCTAACTCCAGGTGTTTGTGCATTTTATTATAATAATTTACTTTGTTTTCTCAAGCTGCTCTTTGAAATCTCCTGTTCATATTTTACTTCATCATTTCTTCCTTTCGCTTTAGCTACTCTACTTTCAAGAGCAAGTTTCAGAGTCTGTTCTGACATCTATTTTGGTCTTTTCTTTCTTTCTTGTCTTTCTAATGGCCTTTTTCTTTCTTCATGTATGATGTTCTTGATGTCATTCCACAACTCGTCTGATCTTCAGTCGTTAGTGTTCAATGGGTCAAAGCTATTCTTGAGAAGGTCTTTAAATTCACAGGTGATGTACCCAAGGTTGTATTTTGGCACTCGTGGCCTTGTTTTAATTTTTTTCAGCCTCAGCTTGAACTTGCATATGAGCAATTGATGCTCCGTTCTGCAGTCAGCCCCCGTTCTTGTTCTGACAGATGGTATTGACCTTCTCCATTATCTCTTTCTGCAGATATAGTTGGTTTGATTTCTGTGTATTGCATCCTGGAATGGCACCATTAATGTCGTGTATAGGCACTGTTAATGTCAGTGAAAAAAAGGTATCTGCAATGAAGAAGTTGTTGGTCTTGCAAAATTCTATCATGATCTCCAGCATCATTTCTACCACCAAGGTCATATTTTCCAACTACCAACCCTTCTTTGTTTCCAACTTTCACATTATAATCACCACTAATTATCAATGCATCTTGATTGCCTATTTGATCAATTTCAGACTGCAGAAGTTGGTAAAAATCTTCAATTTCTTCATCTTTGGCATTAGTGGTTGGTGCATAAATTTGAATATTAGTCATATTATCTGCTTTTCCTTGTAGGCATATGGATATTATCCTATCACTGACAGCGTTGTACTTCAGAATAGATCATCAGATGTCCTTTTTGACTATGAACGTGACACCATTCCTCTTTAATTTGTCATTCTGGCAAAGCAGGCCCTATGACTGTCCAATTCAGAATGGCCAGTACCAGTCCATTTCAGCTCACTAATGCCTGGGCTATTGATCTTTATGCATTCCATTTCATTTCTGGTGACTTCCAATTTTCTTAGGTTCATACGTCATATATTCCATGTTCCAGTTATTAATGGATGTTTGCAGCTAAACCACACATAATTTAAATATATCAAATCCTTAAAGTCTTAAAATGTCATGTTGGTGAAGAATCCATGCAAGATGGTGTGGTGGAGGAAATTAAGGCGGGGGGGCGTGCCTTAGGTGAAAACATAACCTTGGGGCCTACTACAAACGAGCCCAGAGTAATCCGGAACCTCAAAGACAGAGAGGACAAAATCAAAAGGAAGTTTTTGCTTTTTTGTTTCCATCTTTTATTTCCACTATTTTCTCTCCTACATTAAATATTTTCTAGTCCTATAATAAATTTAGTGGTCTGAGTGGGTGTGGTAAGAGACATTTGGGGATTTAACAGACAGCACCCAATGGAGCAATACACTTGCACACACACAGGCACACACCCATACAGAGCTCGGGAGGACACCCACATGGCGCACCAAAGGTAAAGCGACACATGACGTTAAATCGCCCCAACAGTCTCTAATTCCAGCTCATCAGAGATTTAAATTGCACAGTAAGAAAATGACTTGGATAACTTCCAGAGTTTGTCTTAAAATTTAATTGCAGTGAACCCAACACTTTTATAAAACATATACGTTTTACTTAGTTTCTTAGTCAAAATATTCTCCTAACCTTTTTTTCTTTTTAGTAAGTGACAAAACTGTTCTTGTTGTAATTAATGGAGTACAAAAATATTGGGGAAACATGCTCAAAGGCTTAAACTATAATTCTATTACTAATATATTCCCTTGGCTTGCCTTTTGAACTCTGCTGCTTCTTGCCTTGCAGCTGTGTTTAATGAGAGGAGAGATTATTCAAATGAGCCCACAGCAGAGCGTTATTTCTGAGGCACTAGCCATCTTGAGCAGGCATCTTCTCTTACAATCAGGCAGTGAAAGCAATCATCACTATTTAGTTACCTGGCTGCATATGTGGTAATATAACTCCGTAGACACTAGATCACATTCCTAGATTTGGAGAGAAGCTGCTAATGATCCTGTAACCAAACAAAAGGACAGCAGAAACAGCCTCCAAGGTGAAAAAAAATGAGAAGGCACCTACACCAGCCTCTTCTGTGCTTCAGCTTTCAATTTGTCACTATCTGTCAGCAATGGAGACCGTTAGTGTCTGATAATGAAAATATGCAGCCATACAAAATGCCCTCTTTAAAACCCTGTTTGCGGGCATGTGGCCTTTGCCTCAACCGACAGTGAGACGGAATGCATTCCAAATGGGTAGGCTAGTGTTTAAAGACTTTTAGAATGTGAAAATGAGTTTCTACTCATGATAGATTTGAAAGTAAGAATACCTCTCTAGGGGAGAAAACCCAGAGACAGTTTCAAAGTTGCCAAGAAAATTTAATAAGCACTAATTTTGAACTGACAAACATCCAATCCAATATGGTGGATTTAAGCAATAAGAATTCGTCCTGTGAATTTACAAAGAGATAAGCATCTCATGAATAAGTAAACTCTGGAACATGAGGCAATGGTCTTTATTGATTTTGAGATCATTTGTTTGAGAGATTGCCCTTGAGGAAAAAAAAACTATTATGGCTGATAATATAATAGTTATATTCAGAGACAGCCCACTCATGTGGCTGGTGGAAGAACAGAAAGATTACTCACCCAGTAGAATAGGTATAAGTAAAATTTTTATCTACATAGCCTATTCATTCTTATAATCGTCCATGTCCTAATTCCTAGAAGTTAATTTTCAGATATATATGCAAAAGTGAAAAGTAAGTAAAAAATTAAATAATCAGGGTCCTCAATTCACTAAATACTTTCTACAACTGAAATTGAGGAATTGTTTTCAAAAAATGCTGTCTCTGGGACATCCTAAGGCTTATACCCATTCAAGCCAATCCCTTACACTATCTGTATCCACCTCTGCAATTCAGAATAATTACAATTGAAGCTCCATAGGCACTTCAAAATTTTCAAAACAAAATGTCATTTTCTATTTACCAATCTTATTGAAGCAAAAAAAAAAAAAAGGCAGGAAAATAGAATGAGTTTTAACAAAGGTGGAAGCTTAAAGAGTTCTCTGGTGAATTCTGAATTAGTAAAAAAATTTCATTACATCACCTTATGATTTCTAATAATTGGCCGAGTGTGTTTTGTTTTTGTTTTTCCCTAAATATTCCTGCTAAAGAAAGTCTCCCAGTTTCCACTTTTCTTAACTGCCATCCAGCATAAAGTGAGGTAACAGGAAGCAATTTAGTTGTCTTTAAAGACTCAACTTATATAAAAATATGGTCTTCCATGACTTGATGACTCAGTATTGGGTTACAGACTAGTGGTGAAATGCCCATCCTTTCCTGCTTATCTCTAGTCTCTGAGAAAGAATAAGCTCTTCTCCTCAGGGCAAACCCTCACAGTCTCTCCGCTCAATTCCATCCCTTTTTGTCTCTTCCTGCACCTCATTCCATCAATTATGTCCTCGTCTATGTTTAATCTTCCCTATTCTGTTGGCTTTTCTTCCTCAGCATACTAACATGCTCAAGTGACCCCACTTGATTAAAAATTAAGAACCTATCCTCTCAAGTTACCAACTCATCTCCATCTATACATTACCTGTCAAATTCTTGATTAATTACACACTGGTTTCCACACAGTCACTCCACATACTGCCTCAAATCCTTCAATCCATCTTCCACTAGTACCAAGTCACTGAAATAACTCTGAGGCCTCACTCTTGCTCATCTTCCTCAGCTTCTCCTCAACGTTTGATGCTACTCCTCCCCCTCTCAATCCTCTCTTTGCTTTCTATGACCCTGCAGTCTCTTGGCTTCTCTGCTCCTCCTGTCAGCTCTTCTTGCTGGGCTCTGAGCATGAAAAGCCTTCCCATCTTCTACTTCTAAGAAAACGCTACACATCCTTTAAGGCAAAGCTAACATGCCACATTGTCTGTGGAAACTTCCCTGAACTCTTCCAAAAAAACTTAACAATTCATCTACACTTTGTACGTACTCTTATAATAGCTCTTATCACATACAATGCAGCTTCCATTCATTACTTCATTCACCAAACATTGAGCATCTTGTTGATGACAGGCACTGTTATAAACACTTGGGACATCTCAATGAACAAACTCAAGGCTCCTGCATTTAAGGAGTTGCATTCCAGTGGGAAGAGAGTGCTTATAAACAATAATCTTGAAATATAAGAATATTGCATGCTATATTAGAAGGTGAAAAGCTCTATGAAAGAAAAATAAAAAGTATACCAGGGTAAGAGGAATCAGAAGTGTCACGGTGGAGCAGCACAGCAGTTGTGAGATTAAATTGCACAAAGATCTCTGCTGCTGGACTGTGATCTTCTTGAAGGCAAGACTCATGTCTTATACATTCTTCTATAACCAGGCTTAGCCCAGTGCCTGGCACATGTTATATTTTCATTTATTCATCTGTTCATTTGGCAAGCATTGATTGAGGAGCTACTCTGCCCCAAGGATTGTGCTAGGCGCTATGAACAATAACACAGCAACATTTATTCATACCATGTACTTCCATTTCATAGAAGAAAAAAAATTGAAAATCTAAAAATTTTACTAGTAAAGTCATAAAGCTAACAATTGACCAAGCCGGGAATTGAACCCAGTGAATCTGACTCCAAGCCCAATGATCATATCTACCATGCTACACTGCCTCTATAGCTCCTGTCTTCAAGTTGTTAAAGCTACTATAAAAACCAAAACCAAACCAATTGCTGTTGAGTCGATTCTGACTCATAGAAACCCTACAGGACAGAATAGGCCTGCCCCACAGGGTTTCCAAAGGAGGAGCTGGTGGATTCAAACTATCAGTCTTTTGGTTAGCAGACAGACTCTTAACCACTGAGTCACCAGGTCCCCAAAACTAGTATACAGGACTAGTAATAACATATACTTCTCGGGTGATGAAATGTCCTATTTTGACAGGACTGTCCTGGAAGGTGTCCTGAAGATGGCATAGGACCAGGCAACATTTCATTCTGTTATATATAATGCCATCAGGAGTACAAACTAACTCGATAGCAACTAAAAACATCCTGGGTTTAGTACAGAGTCCTACATCCTGGGAATTCCCTTAGGCAAATTGAAACCGTTGGTCACTTCTGTCTCTGTACACTTTTTTTCTCAATTAGGCCTACTCTAACCATCTTATTTAAAATTGTAACTGCCCCCGCTCCACTCCCAATCTCCCATAGCTTGAGCTACTTTTTCTATCACACTTGTCAACTTATAATAAACTATATAATTTACTTATTTATTATGTTTAGTGTTTATTGTCTGTCTCCCCAATTAGAGTGTAACCAAAGCAACCAGAACAGTATCCGGCTCTCAGTAACCAGCTGTTGATTGAAAAATGAGCAACGCAGCATAGTAAGTGCAAGAAAAGAAATATACCTCTGGTTTTATGGAGTCACAAAGGAAGATGTTATGGATTGAATTGTGCCCTCCAAAAATATGTATTGACTAACAATGCAGAAGAAAAACTAGATAACTGGGAGCTCCTAAAAATCAAACACCTATGCTCATCGAAACACTTCACCAAAAGAGTAAAAAGATTACCTATAGACTAGGAAAAAGTTTTTAGCTATGACATTTCTGATCAGCATCTGATCTCTAAAATCTACATGATACTGCAAAAACTGAACTACAAAAAGACAAATAACCCAATTAAAAAATGGGCAAAAGATATGAACAGGCACTTCACTAAAGAACACATTCAGGTAGCTAACAGATACATAAGGAAATGCTCACGATCATTAGCCACTAGAGAAATGCAAACCAAAACTACAATGAGATTCCATTTCACTCCAACAAGGTTGGCATTAATCCAAAAAACACAAAATAATAAATGTTGGAAAGGTTGTGGAGAGATTGGAACACTTATACACTGCTGGTGGGAATGTAAAATGGAACAACGACTTTGGAAATCAATTTGGCGCTTCCTTAAAAAGCTAGAAATAGAACTACCATAGGATCCAGCAACCCCACTCCTTAGAATATATCCTAGAGAACTAAGAGCCTTTACAAGAACAGATAAATGAATACCCACGTTCATTGCAAAAAGATGGAAGCAACCAAGGTGCCCATCAAAGGATGAATGGATAAATAAATTATGGTATATTCACACAATGGAATACTATGCATGGATAAAGAACAGTGAGGAATCTGTGAAACATTTCATAACATGGAGGAACCTGGAAGGCATTAATACTGGGTGAAATTAGTCAGTTGCAAAAGGACAAATATTGTATAAGACTACTATTATAAGAACTTGAGAAATAGCTTAAACAGAGAAAATATTCTTTGATGGTTAAGAGAGGAGGGAGGGAGGGAGAGAGTTTTCACTAATTAGATAGTAGATAAGAACTACTTTAGGTGAAGGGAAAAACAACACACAATACAGGTGAGGTCAGCACAACTGGACTAAACCAAAAGCAAAGAAGTTTCCTGAATAAACTGAATGCTTCAGAGACCAGTGTAGCAGGGGTAGGGGTTTGAGGACCATGTTTTGAGGGGACATTTAAGTCAATTGGCATAATAAAATCTATTAAGAAAATATTCTGCATCCCACTTTGGAGAGAGGTGTCTGGGGTCTTAAATGAAAACAAGCGGCCATCTAAGATGTATCAATTGGTCTCAACCCACCTGGACCAAAGGAGAATGAAGAACACCAAGGACACAAGGTAATTACGAGCCCAAGAGACAGAAAGGGCCACATAAACCAGAGACTATATCAGCCCGAGATCAGAAGAACTAGATGGTGCCTGGTTACAACCAATGACTACCCTGACAGGGAACACAACAGAGAACCCCTGAGGGAGCAGGAGAGCAGTGGGATGCAGACCTCAAATTCTCATAGAAAGACCAGACTTAATGATCTGACTGAGACTAGAAGGACCCCGGTGGTCATGGCCCCTAGGCCTTCTGTTAGCCCAGGACAGGAACCATTCCCAAAGCCAACTCTTCAGATGGGGATTGGACTGGACAATGGGATAGAAAAAGATGCTGGTGAAGATAAGCTTCTTGGATCAAGTAGACACTTGAGACTATGTTGGCATTTCCTATCTGGAGGGGAGATGAGGAGGAAGAGGGGGTTAAAAGCTGGCAGAATGGGCACAAAAAAAGAGAGTAGAGGGAAGGAGCAGACTGTCTCATTAGGGGGAGAGCAAGTAGGAGTATATAGCAAGGTGTATATAAATTTTTGTATGAGAGACTGACTTGATTTGTAAACTTTCACTTAAAGCACAATAAAAATTAAAAAAGAAAAAAAAAAAAGGTGTTGAAGTCCTAACTCCTATACCTATAAATATAACCATGTTTGGAAATAGGAGTTTTCCTTTGTTATGTTAATGATGTCATACCCGAGTAGGGTGGCTTCTAAACCTAATCATTTCCAAGTGGTGTCTTATAAAAACAGCAGAATCCACCCAGAGACACACCAGGGGAAGGAGGAAATCAGAGGACAGAAATAGACACATCTGTAAGCCCAGAAATATCGAGGATTGCTGGTAGTTACTAGAAGCTGAAATAGATAAGAAAGGACCCCCCTCTAGAGCCACGCCCTGAATTCATCTTCAAGCAAGCCACCTCAACTGTGAGAAAATAAATTTCTGTTCTTTAAAGCCACCCAGTTGTGGAATTTCTGTTATGGCAGCACTACGTAACTAGAACAGAAGGTCAGGAAAACATTCCTGGAAGATAGACTAGTTGACAGGAGTAGCTGATGGGGTAGAAGGCAGCCATTCCAAACAGAAGGGATAATAATCGCAAAAGCCCAATGTCAAGGACCAGCATGCAAATTATGTGTTTATGAGGAGGTGGGGTGGTTAGGAGCAGTTTGAAGTTGCTGGAGTATGAGGAGTGAGACAGGAATTGGCCAGAGATAAGGCTGAAGACCCACTCACCCCATTGTTGTCAAGTCAATTCCGACTCAAAGCAACTGTATCGGAGAGAATAGAACTGCTCCACGGGGTTTCCAAAGAGCAGCTGATGGATTCAAACTAATGACATTTTGGTTAGCAGCCCAGCTCTTAACCGCTGCACCAAGTAGGCAGAAAATACATTTGAGTTTCCCTTCGACTAGGGATAAACTCTCTAACATACAATGTTCTTTATTATCCCAACCTTAGTAGCTCCCATGACTGCTTCATACATCCCTTATTCTAGTCAAGATAAACAAGTTGCTATTCTCTCTTCGTGCCCCACATTGTCCTGCCTTTATGTCTTTGCAGGAAGTGATCCCACTACTTAAGATGCTATTCCCTTCCAACTTTTCAGGTGCTGTCCTTCAAGGTAAAATTCAAAGTCACCATTTCATGAGCACCAAACACCCCACCCAAGCAACATGCTTTGTCTCCAAATACTCAGAAACATTAATTTACCTCTCTAGTCTTAATTAAATAGCAATATTAAGTGCTAGGCTGCTAACAAAAAGGTCAGCAGTTCAAACCCACCAGCCACTCAGCAGGAGAAAAGATCTGGCAATCTGCTGCCATAAAGATTACAGTTCTACTCTGTATTACCAGGTTGCTAGGAGTAGGAAACTCCTTAACAGCATACAACAGCAACAAGTCTCGATCCCTTTTTTTTCTCTCTGTCAAGGTTATATTTATGCAGAATCTTTATCTCCAGGCCATTTCTTGACCTCATGTCTGACCTACCACCCTGTCTGAGGACATCAACTTCTGTTCGATCATGTCAGTGGCTTGTTCCTATCTCAAGACTTCAACCTCTGGTGTTCTTTCTGCCCAGGACTGGCTCCCTTCAGATCTTCATGTGGCCTTCTCCTTCACATCATTCAGATGCCCTGCTCAAAGAATCCATCCCAGGACTTCCTCCCTATCCTGGTCATTCTCTGTATTCATTTCTTTATGGCACTCATCACTACCTATTTTTTTTTTTCAATTTTTTTCCTTGAATGTAACCTCAGTGACAACAAGGACCTTGTTTGCTTTGCTCACTGCTGACTTCCCAATGTGTATAACAATGATTGACACATAATAAGTCTCGGTAAAGATTGAAGTTGGCAAGGATTTCATTTTACTTGGATCCACAATCAACAGCCATGGAAGCAGCAGTCAAGAAATCAAAAGACAGGTTGCACTGGGCAAATCTGCTGCAAAAGACCTCTTTGAAGTGTTGAAAAGCAAAGATGTCACCTTGAAGACTACAGTGCGCTTGACCCAAGCCATGATATTTTCAACTGCATCGTAGGCATGCAAAAGTTGGACAATGAATAAGGAAGACTGAAGAAGAATTGATGTCTTTGAATTGTGGTATTGGCGAAGAATATTGAATATACCATGGACTACCAGAAGAATGAATAAATCTGTCTCGGAAGAAGTACAACCAGAATGCTCCTTAGAAGCAAGGATGGCGAGACTCCATCTTACATACTTTGGACATGTTATCAGAAGGGATCAGTCCCTGGAGAAGGACGTCATGCTTGGTAAAGTAGAGGGTCAGCAGAAAAGAGGAAGACCCTCAATGAGATGAATTGACACGGTGGCTGCAACAAGGAGCTCGAGCATAACAATGATTGTGAGCATGGTGCAGGATTGGGCAGTGTTTCATTCTGTTGTACCTAGGGTCACTATGTGTCCCAACTGACTCAACGGCACCTAACAACAACAAGACTTGGTAAATACATGTTGAATGACTGAAAACTTCCTGACCTCTATTAACTTACCAGCTACTTTAGGAACCTTTGAATCCCCTATGGGACATAGTCCCTTTCCTGATAGATATTAGTCATTCAAATATTTATTGAATGAATGAGCAAACAAATAAACAATGGGCTCTTTGAATGTATTCTGACAGTAAAAACCCTGTAAACCACTAGCTTTCAACCCTTTCTACACATTAGGATCATCTGGAGAGCTTTTGGAAACCCTGGTGGCATAGTGGTTAAATGCTACAGCTGCTAACCAAAGGGTCGGCAGTTTGAATCCGCCAGGCAGTCCTTGGAAACTCTATGGGCAGTTCTACTCTGTCCTATAGGGTCGCTATGAGTCAGAATCGACTCGACACCACTAGGTTTGGTTTGGTTTTTTTGGGAGAGGTTTTAAAAAACTTCATTGCCCTCATCCCACCCCTAGAGATTCTGATTTAATTGGCCTGGAAAGGGGCTTGAGCATCAATATTTTTTTAAAGCTCCCCAGATAATGCTAATGGGCAGCCAAGGATCAATGCTGTAAACCCTACAGAACACCAGGCTCAAATAAAACGATGAATTCCAAACAAGCTTCATGACATGACCATTGATTTAATTCTTGAGTTGCTCTTCATGAGGAATTGTGAGCAAGTACCCTCTTTTGCAAAGACCTACTAAAAGAGACCACTTTGAAGAGAGAGAGAAAAAAAAATTACTTTGGTGCCATACACTGAAGGAGGTGGCCTTTCAAAGCAAACACGACTTAGACACATCTGCTGTTCACAATATTTTTCTCTGAGAAAATCATTGGCTATATAGCACACGAAGGCTTCCACAAGTCAGAGCAGGAGAATGTGTACTGGGTCATAAAGGCATTTAGTATCACTTTTGGAGAGATTTGGAGCCCATATGTGAAGGGGTGGATTATACCTCCTATGATGGTATTAATATGAATGGCTCGGGTCTATTGTGTTCAGGATTCAATAGAGCTGCAAAGATTTAGGCAAAAGGGGTGTTTGCAAAGCAGAAGAAAGCCTGCCTAATTAGAAAACAAGGAATGGGAAAATAAATAAAGTGGTTGAACAAAGTCAGCTCCGGCTCTAATTTGCCTGGAGACATCCTAACACTTACTGCAAAATAAATCGAATTTTTGCTGTATACATTCAATATTTGTTAATAAGCTTCCAGCTAGCGATTTCCTGTATTTCCTGCAGAAGCAGAGAATGGTTTGAATATTGTCAGGCTGACACACGCAAAGAGCCACATGGAGGTAACTCTCAGTCTTTGGAGGAACAGCCTGGGCTCAAGAGAAGACTACCCTCAACTTGCAAGCCAGGGAGGAAAAAAGATAGCCCAGGTGAGGTCCATGGGCTTTCCATATTGTCTAAAAAAAACAAAATCATCTAGGGGAGGAAAATAATGATTTTTAGAGGCAATTTGACAAGGAATTTCTACCCTGCTAGTCTGGGTTAGCATTTCTGAATGTGATAAATAACTGCACTCTCGGACAGCCCATTTTTTCTTTATTTTGATACCCTTACAGCAGTAATCATGCCTCTTGTCAGGTGTTACAAAGATAAAGACAAATGTTCCCTATTGATATTCTATCAATGTAGATCAGCCCCAGCCAAAGAAAGGCACCCCTGCTGGATGTGTGGGGTGTACCGTTTGTCTTGTCTCCAACACAGATTGAGGCACATCCTGTCCCAACAGGATCCTCAGGTCAGAAAAACAGAAATCCGCCACCGATAGTGTTGATGCTGGCTTTGCCTGTTCCAGAAACCAGCGCCCCTTGCATGTTCCCTCCACCCACACACCAAGATTTATTTTCCTTTTCTGGGACTATTGATTAGACTGTGCAACATATCCGTAAGGTCAAATAGCAAAACAATTCTTTTGTCAAATAAGATGGGTTTGGGCATCAGCGATTTTTTTTTTCTTTTAATCAGAGAGATTCCACATAGGCATTTATCGATGGTAGCAATATCTGAAAAACATGAAATGATTTCCAAAGATGTGGTTCAGGGACTCATCTGAAAAATTGTTTATGCCAAAACAGATGGAGTTTGGCTTAATTGTTGAAATAAATTGCCATATGGAACAAAACACAGCTGATTATTGCATTAACACAAATTTTAATAGGCCTCATCATCCTGTTGTCATTGTAGCTACAGTTGTCACTGTACTTTAATCAATATGTTTATAAGGGAACTCCCATTGTGGAATTTGTGATCCAAAGGAAATTTCAGATCCTACCTACACATTTTACCGATAAAGATGCTGAGGCCCACGGAGGGTAAGAGGCTTGTGTAAAGGTATATCAAGAAAGACCAGCTGCTAGAAAGGGACGTCATGTTTGACAAAGCAGAGGGTCAGCAAAAATGAGGGAAACCCTCAATGAGATGGACTGACGCAGTGGCCGCAACAATCGGCTCAAGCATAACAATGATTGTGAGGATGGCTCAGGACCAAGAAACGTTTCATTCTTTAATACAGAAGGTCGTCATGAGTCAAAGCCAACTTGATGGCAGCTAACAGCAGCAGCAACAAAAAAAAACTTTACAACTTGAAAATGAAAGACATTCCGAATACGTAGTGTACATATGGACAAGGTATTCGTAAAAAGCAAGATCATTATAATCCAATATGGAAACACCACCACTGCAGTATGGAAACACCATCATTGCAGATGGTCTGAGAGAAGATTTGGTGCAATTAGGTGAAATTGGAAGGACTGCCTAATTTGACAAGATCCTTTTTCATGCTTAGCATCTCTTAGTTAACACCCAAGATATTATTTTTATTCTTCCTCAACTTTTGCAATGATTTCTCCCCTACTAGTTTCTCCCCAGATATTCTCAATACAATGTAAAAGGCATTGTGGATGATAGAGGGAAAACACAAATAAGCTACAGGAGATGGTGAGGGAAAGAAAGTGGGACAAGAAACAAAGAGATATCTTTCATTTCCCAATGTGGTGAGTGGAGTTTTTTCCTCTTAGTTTTTCTCATAACTGTTGATCCTTCTCACCTCCTCTCTTCTCGCTAAAGTGGGAAATGAATGGGAATTGATCTGAAAAGCTATTTCAAAAAGTTATTACAGGATTGTCAGTAATCCTTCTAAACCTAACCTCCACCCCTACTGTCATCCCTACACCTGACATAAAAAACGCTTTGAAAAGCTAGTGTTGGAAGTCTGAAGTGAGAAAACAGTAAGCCAGTGCCCACCCCCTACCCTTGGCCCAGCTCAAGGCCAGTGACCCAGAAACAGGTGAAGGGAGGCCTCCAAATGCTGTTAAAGTAATTGTACAGGTTCACTGAATGGATGTTCCATTTCATGATTTATGCTATATCCCACCGTAGCAAACATTTAAGAGATGTCCAAATCCTTTCATTTTCTCTGTTACAGAACCCTTCACTTTCCCTTTTCTTGTGCATTTTTTCTGCCTTTTCCTACATGACAGCTTCTGGCAAAAGAGCAACAACAACAATAATAAAAACTCATTTTAATCACCTGTACAACTCTGTGCCTAACACACTGTAGGTGTTCAGAAAGTGCTTATTGAGTGAATGCATGAATCCAACATTTATTCAGCTCCTGAGTTTTAAGTGCTATGTTAGGCAGCATGTGTTTATGTGTGTGTGTCTGTGTGTGAGTATGAGCTAGAGTAAAGGTCAAGCTGTTGTAACAAAGACCCCTGAAAATATAGTGCCTTACTTAAAATAAAAATGTGTTTTTCTCACACAAGACAGACCACGAGTTGGTGAGCAGTCTAGGATGGGTAAGTTGTTCTGCTTTACCAGGTCATCCTGAGACCAGAGCTGGGTTACCTCTGCCATCCTCAACATATAGCTTCTATTGCTGGGTCAAAGGTAACTCCTGTGGTCATTATCTTTCACCCAGGGAAAATGGTGAGGAAAATGAGAAGGGGAAAAGAGGGTGGAGCACAAGGAGCTTTCTTGTCACCCATTTCCTCCACTCACATCCCATTGGCCAAAATTTTGTAACATGTCTACATCTTAGCTGCAATGGAAGCTAGGAAATTTAGTCTCAAGCTGAACAGCCCTGCGTCCAGTTAAAACTTAAGTGTGTTTGTGTCTGTCAAGGAGGCAGTAGAGGTCTATTATTTAAAAGAAAAAAGCAAAAATGAGTATCAGGGGACTAGTCTCTACCATAGAGTGCTTTGGAGGAAGAAGTGAAAAGAAAATATATTTTGGGCTTTGCAAAGTGTAAACAATTAATAAGGATCTATTAATTGTTTTGCTGCCCCAAACTTACAACTTAAAACGTACATTTGCTCATGATTCTGTGGATCAATAAACTGGTCTGGGCTCAGCAAGGATGGCTCATCTCTGATTGACATGGTGTTGGCTGGGCTCAATCATGTATTTGTGGTCATCTGGCTGACAATAGCCTCACTCATACATCTGTCGTTTGCTGGCTATTGACAAGGACAATGGATGTAACTGGCCACATGTTGCTTATCATCCAGCAATTTAGCCTGAGCTTGTTCACGTGTTAGTGGTCACAGGGTTACAAGAGCAGCATGAAATGGTGAGCTCTAATACTTAAGTACTTTTCAAGGCCCTACTTGCATCGTATGTGCTAATGTCCCATTGGCCAGTGTGAGCCGCATGGCCAAGCCCAGATTCAAGTTGTAGAGAAATAGACCCAACCTCTTGATGGGAGTTACTAGAAAGTCACATCACAAAGAAGCATGGATACAGGGTGAGGAAGAATTTATGACCATATTTGCCATCTACCATAAAAGCTAGAGTCAAAATACACCAAAACATATCACAGGAACATAGAGATGACAAAAATAACTCAGTTTCTGGGAAATGAGAGTGATGGTACCCAGGATAGTTACCTTTTTAACTTAGTGAATAAAATTAGGTTAGTCCTAAAGAAACTTGGAAACATCCTGCACATCCCATCA
Organism: Loxodonta africana; assembly: GCF_030014295.1. Classification (NCBI taxonomy): domain Eukaryota; kingdom Metazoa; phylum Chordata; class Mammalia; order Proboscidea; family Elephantidae; genus Loxodonta; species Loxodonta africana. Next base: position 33,350,514 of record NC_087345.1, on the reverse strand, counting down.
TTTTACTTTTATTGGGTACCTACTATGTGCTAGGAGCCCTGATGGTACAGTGGTTAAGAGCTTTGCTGCTAAATAAAAGGTCAGCTGTTCAAATCTACCAACAACTCCTTGGAAACCCTATGGGGCAGTTCTACTCTGTCCTATAGGGTCACTATGAGTCAGAATTGACTCGATGGCAATGGGCAACCATGTGCTAAGCCCTGTGGCTGTGTTTAGACAAAATCAGAAAAAAACAAACTCGTTGCTGTTGTGTCAATTCCGACTCATAGCAAACCTATAGGACAAAGTAGAACTGCCCCATAGGGTTTCCAAGGCTGTAAGTCTTTACAGAAGCAGGCTGTTGCATTTTTCTCCCATGAAGTAGCTGGCAGTTTTGAACCACAAACCTTTTGGTTAGCAGCTGAGCATTTAACCATTGTGCCACCAGTGCTCCATTGTGGAAAGACAAGGGATATTATAATATCATGAGTTTGGAAACAGATTTTTATTTATATTTTTCTTATTAAATAAATTAAGTTCGATGACAGAATTCCCACTTTTTTGTAAAGGAGCTGAGTGAGCACGGTGCCTTAGTGAAGCTATCCAAGGATACAGTGGTGGGACTCAGCACAGAACATAGAACTGCCTTTGCTGTGTGCTGAGGCACTGCTGATGAAGAGAAAGCAAACAAGGTAGGAGGGGATGAGATTGGGGAATCTCTTATTTTAGGAGCTTATAAATGGAACAAAAGGATTATGAAGAATAAGATGCAAGTTATAGAATTAGCTCTATGTGGCTAATATAAACATATCAATATGCTTCTAGAGGCTCCCATCTCACTCAAAATAAAGTCCAAGTTCTTACCGCGCACTACAGGAACCTGCAAGACCTAAAAGTTCCTCTGAGCCCATCTCCTACCATTTCCTCTCCTTTCCCTGCTCCAGCCCCCATTGCCTATTGCTGTCCCTCGAAAACACCGAGACATCGCACCTCAGGGCTTCATACTTTCTGTCCTCCCTAGCTGAACTGCTCTTCCTTCCCAGAGCTCTCCAAGGCCTTCTTCAAATCTCGGCTGAAACATCACCTTACTAGAGAGACCCTTCCTAAACATACTATGTAAAGCACAACCCTCCCTGTACCTTTCATTCTCTGTCCCCTTAATATGCTTACTATTTTTTATTTTAAGCCCTTATCATTACATGATTTGATATATATTTATTGTCAGTCTCTCCTATTTGAGTATGAACTCTTTGGGACAGAGACTTGACCTGGTTTTGTTCACTATTTTATCCTCAGCACCTGGGACCATGTTCAGCATATAAGGGTTCAACAAACATCTGTTGAATTAATATTCCCTATTTACTTATATGCATGTATTAAGTTATGTCTATCTATATATGTATGGAAGTCCATGGGTGGCACAAACAGTTAAGTGCTTGACTACTAACTGAAAGGTTGGCAGTTTGAACCTACGAGAGGTACCTCAGAAGAAAGGCCTGGTGATCTAGTTCCAAAAGGTCACAGCCTTAAAACCCTATGGAGTATAGTTCTACCCTGCACGCATGGGGTTGCTATGAGTTGAAATCAACTTGACGGCAGCTGGTTTGGTGTGTGGTTTTCTTTTTTGGGGTTTATATATTCATGCATATATACGGATTCCCTGGGTGGTACCAACAATGTGCTTGGCTGCTAACCAAAAGGTTGGAGGTTAGAGTCCACCCAGAGATGCCTCAGAAGAAAGGCCTGGTGATTTCCATCTGAAAAATCAACCATTGAAAATCCTGTGGATCACAGTTTACAGTGACACACATGGCGTTAGCATGAGTCAAGTTAACTCAACAGCAACTGGTTATATGTATATATATACACATACATGCTCGTATATGACAAATAAAAATAATTGCTACTGCATGATTTGGGGCTTAATTAATAATCTCTTCTCTAGGGCATCAGTATTACTTTAAGATTATTAACCTTGTGTTTCTACCTGGTTCTGATTCTCTCCTTGTGTCACTCTGTTGCATTAGTGTTCACTGATTGGTTTCTGATCTGTATTTTTCACACAGATCATGAACTTCACCTTTTCTTGGCAGACCAGTTATAACTACTCAAAGAGAATCCTCATGGCCTGCAATTGCTGAGAATGTGCTGCTCTTTCAAGTAAAGAGATCTGCCTTGCAATATACATAGATGTCATGTACAATAGCTATTTCTATTGATCTAGATGTTGCTTTTCTATCTTTTTAGTTGTATTTGTTTGTTTTTTATAATCTGTAATTTCCCATTGCATAAACCCAGGTAATGAAGAAAGCCGGTGCTTTCTGTACTGCAGGAAAAAAAAAAAAAAAACCCACTGCTGTCGAGTCGATTCCGAATCATAAGTATTGCAGAATCTGCACTAAAAAATGCCCCCCACAAAATTCCTGCTAAACAACATCTGTCAGCAGCTGTATAACAAACAATTTTAATGCAACTCCCAATCAATTGGCTTCCTGTGAGAAAAGGAAATATTTCAAACTAATTACTGCTTGGAAGCCTCCCCACTATTAAACAAATGCTATTTGTTCTGCGATTATTTTTCACCTCTAACATATCCCCCACCTTAAACAAGTGAGAGTAAAAGCCGTTGGCTTCCAAGCTTATTTAACCCTTTCATGCTTAGATACATGACTGTTAACAAAAGTACAGGTGGATCACCATAGAGGGAACTCCAGAGAGTCTGGGAAGGTAGCAGGGAGTAAAAAGCACAATGAGGAGGCGGGGCCAAGATGGCTGACTAGGTAGAAGCTACCTCGGATCTCTCTGGCAACAAAGACTCGGAAAAACAAGCGAATCGATCACATACATGACAATCTACGAACCCTGACCATCAAACACAGATCTAAAGAGTTGACCTGAGTGACAGAGACTGAGAGCGAACAACCACAGGGAAGCAGTGACTGTTTTCAGAGCCTGAAGTTGTCATCCCAGTCAGGAAACCTTGGCGCCGGGGTTTGGGCTGGGCGCAGGGGAGCTGAGCACGGCATGCTGAGAGGGCACAAACATGGGACGCGGCCCTACCCCCCAGAAGTGACCTCGGGGGAAGCCCAGCCAGTGCACGCATCCAGCACAGCGACGCGGCTGACAGGAGGTGAAGTCACCGGGAGGCAGCGACTGGTTTTGGAGCCGGGAGTGCGGCGTCCCAGCTGGGGAACCTTGGTGCTGGGCTTTGGACTGGGAGCGGAGGAACTAACCGCGGCTTCTGAGACAGCGCAAGCAGAGAACGCGGGCCTGACCCTCGGGGCAATCTCTACCCAGCCAGCGCACACAGTCGATGCACCCCTTGGGAATCTCAGATAAAACAGTCATCCCAAGCAAGATAAGTAACTTTGTCTATATACCGGGGTGCTACTCTCTCCTATTTATCTGAACTCTCCCCTCCCCTTCCCAGGCGGCTTCATTAACATTGGAATTTCCTGAGCCAGAGAGTAAACTGCTCTGTGGTTTTTCTTTCTTTCTTTTTTTTTTGGTCTTTTCCTAACCCATTCTTCTGACCTGAGAGAAGCAGCTACAAAAAACCCAGGGCCCAAAAATCCTCCCCTAATTGGATGAAAAACACAGAACCAGCTCCACCCAAGCATATGTGATCCACAGTCTTGGGCTGTCATCCCTACAGGGAACAAGGTGGCTATTATAATGCAAAGGCATTTCTGATAGGGATCTGACTGTAAATGTTTTAGCCGATTACTGGAAAGACAAGTTTCCCAGATCTCATACCTCTGCATATTCAACAGAGCTCTCACTGACCCGCAACAGGGAACTGAGGGCTGAAGCTCCCCCCCAGACCACCTAGCCCCCTGCCTTAGGGGACTAAGGAGGGTGACACCTGCCAATCTGTAGAGGTACTTGCACTGGGGGCCTACGGTACAGCTGCAGAGCCCACCCACCAAAGTGCTTTAGGAATAGAGACACACCTACCTCACTGGCACTTGGGGGAAGCCTGTCAGCATCCTGCCCCCCCTGGAGTGTGAAACCCTGCTGGTACTAGAATCTGGTGCACACAACTATCACCACTACTTCTCTAGGTGGATAGGTGACAGTCTGCACCACACACTTGATGACCCAAAATCAGATTCTACTCAAGAATAGTGAATGGACTCTTAGGCTTATATATCTGGTAACAGCCCAAACCAGCTGGTAATAGGACATAAGTGATTCAAGGGCTACAACAATGAAGACAGCGCAATCTAGTAGCCCATCTACGTATATTGAAAGAAAACAAAACAAGATAAGACTCAGCGAGCAAACATAGAATAAATCACTACAATATCTTAGTGATAGCTCAGAGACAGCACTCGATATCAAACCACATAAAGAAGCAGACCATGATTGTTTCTACAACTCCCCAAACTAAAGAATCAAAATCTTTCCCAAATGAAGATACAATCCTGGAATTGCCAGATACAAAATATAAAAAACTAATTTACAGAATGCTTCAAGACATCAGGGATGACCTCAGAAATGAAATAAGGCAGTCTACAGAAAAAGCCAAAGAACACACTGATAAAGCAGTTGAAGAACTCAAAAAGATTATTCAAGAACACAGTGGAAAAATTAATAAGTTGCAAGGATCCATAGAGAGACAGCATTCAGAAATCCAAAAGGTTAACAATAAAATTACAGAATTAGACAACGTAATAGGAAGTCAGAGGAGCAGACTCGAGCAATTGGAATGCAGACTGGGAGATCTGGAGGACCAGGGAATTGACACCAATATAGAGGGAAAAAAAAAATCAGATAAAAGAATTTAAAGAAATGAAGAAACCCTAAGAATCATGTGGGACTCTATCAAGAAGAATAACTTGCGTGTGATTAGAGTCCCAGAACAGGGAGGGATAACAGAAAACACAGACAGAATAGTTGAAGATCTGTCGGCAGAAAACTTCCCTGACTTCGTGAAAGACGAAAGGATATCTATCCAAGATGCTCATCGAACCCCATTTAAGACTGATCCAAAGAGAAAATCACCAAGACATATTATCATCAAACTTGACAAAATCAAAGATAAAGAGAAAAATTTAAAAGCAGCCAGGGATAAAAGAAAGGTCTCCTACAAAGGAGAATCAATAAGAATAAGTTCAGACTACTCAGCAGAAACCCTGCAGTCAAGAAGACAATGGGATGACATATATAGAGCACTGAAGGAGAAAAACTGCCAGCCAAGGATCATATATCCAGCAAAACTCTCTCTCAAATATGAAGGTGAAATTAAAACATTTACAGATAAACACAAGCTTAGAGAATTTGCAAAAACCAAACCAAAGCTACAAGAAATACTAAAGGAAATTGGTCAGAAAATCAATAATATCAGATAGCAGCACAACACAAGGTCACAGAACAGAACATCCTGATATCAACTCAAATAGGGAAATCACAAAAACAAATTAAGATTAATTTTAAAAAGAAAAAAAAAACGCTCAAAACAGGGAATCACTGAAGTCAATATGTAAAAGATCACAATAATCAAAAAGAGGGACTAAATACAGGTGGCATAGAACTGCCATATGGAGAGGGATACAAGGCGATATAGGACTATACAAGTTAGGTTTTTACTTAGATAAGTAGGGGTAAATATTAAGGTAACCACAAAGAGGTATAACAACTCCATAACTCAAAATAAAAACCAAGAAAAACATAACGACTCAGCAAACATAAAGTCAAATACTATGAAGATGCGGAACACAGAATTTACAAAGAAAAACGTCTCAGCACAAAAAAGTAAGTGGAAAAATGAAATTGTCAACAACACACATAAAAAGGCATCAAAATGACAAAACTAAACACATACTTATCTATAATTACGCTGAATGTAAATGGACTAAACACACCAATAAAGAGACAGAGAGTCTCAGACTGGATAAAGAAACACGATCCATCTATATGCTGCCTACAAGAGACACACCTTAGACTTAGAGACACAAACAAACTAAAACTCAAAGGATGGAAAAAATATATCAAGCAAACAATAAGCAAAAGAGAAGAGGAGTAGCAATATTAATTTCTGACAAAATACACTTTAAAGTAAAATCCACCACAAAGGATAAAGAAGGACACTACATAATGATTAAAGGGACAATTGACCAGGAAGATATAACCATATTAAATATTTATGCACCCAATGACAGGGCTGCAAGATACACAAAACAAACTTTAACAGAACTGAAAAGTGAGATAGATACCTCCACAATTACAGTAGGAGACTTCAACACACCACTTTCGGAGAAGGACAGGACATCCAGTAAGAAGCTCAATAGAGACACAGAAGACCTAATTACTACAATCAACCAACTTGACCTCATTGACTTATACAGAACACTCCACCCAACTGCTGCAAAGTATACTTTTTTTTCTAGCGCACATGGAACATTCTCTAGAATAGGCCACATATTAGGTCATAAAACAAACCTTTTCAGAATCCAAAACATCGAAATATTACAAAGCATCTTCTCAGACCATAAGGCCATAAAAGTGGAAATCAATAACAGAAAAATTAGGGAAAAGAAAGCAAATACTTGGAAACTGAACAATACCCTGCTGAAAAAAGACTGGGTTATAGAAGACATTAAGGAGGGAATAAAGAAATTCATAGAATGCAACAAGAATGAAAACACTTCCTATCAAAACCTCTGGGACACAGAAAAGCAGTGCTCAGAGGTCAATTTATATCGATAAATGCACACATACAAAAAGAAGAAAGAGCCAAAATCAGAGAACTGTCCCTACAACTTGAACAAATAGAAAGTGAGCAACAAAAGAATCCATCAGGCACCAGAAGAAAACAAATAATAAAAATTAGAGCTGAACTAAATGAATTAGAGAACAGAAAAATAATTCAAAGAATTAACAAAGCCAAAAGCTGGTTCTTTGAAAAAAATTAACAAAATTGATAAACCATTGGCCAGACTGACTAAAGAAATACAGGAAAGGAAACAAATAACCCGAATAAGAGACAAGATGGGCCATATCACAACAGACCCAACTGAAATTAAAAGAATCATATCAGATTATTATGAAAAATTGTACTCTAACAAATTTGCAAACCTAGAAGAAATGGATGAATTCCTAGAAAAACACTACCTACCTAAACTAACACAATCAGAAGTAGAACTAAATAGACCCATAACAAAAAAAGAGATTGAAACGGTAATCAAAAAACTCCCAACAAAAAAAAGCCCTGGCCCGGATGGCTTTACTGCAGAGTTCTACCAAACTTTCAGAGAAGAGTTAACACCACTACTACTAAAGGTATTTCAAAGCATAGAAAATGGCGGAATACTACCTAACTCATTCTATGAAGCCACCATCTCCCTGATACCAAAACCAGGTAAAGCCATCACAAAAAAAAGAAAATCACAGACCTATATCCCTCATGAACATAGATGCAAAAATCCTCAACAAAATTCTAGCCAGTAGAATTCAACAACATATCAAAAAAATAATCCACCACGACCAAGTGGGATTTATACCAGGTATGTAAGAGGCTGGTTTAATATTAGAAAAACCATTAATGTAATCCACCATGTAAATAAAACAAAAGCCACATGATCTTATCAATTGATGCAGAAAAGGCATTTGACAAAGTCCAACACCCATTTATGATAAAAACTCTCACCAAAATAGGAATTGAAGGAAAATTCCTCAACATAATAAAGGGCATCTATACAAAGCCAACAGCCAACATCACTCTAAATGGAGGGAGCCTGAAAGCATTTCCCTTGAGAATGGGAACCAGACAAGGATGCCCTTTATCACCGCTCTTATTCAACATTGTGCTAGAGGTCCTAGCCAGAGCAATTAGGCTAGACAAAGAAATAAAGGGCATCCAGATTGGCAAGGAGGAAGTAAAATTATCTCTATTTGCAGATGACATGATCTTATACACAGAAAACCCTAAGGAATCCTCCAGAAAACTACTGAAACTAATAGAAGAGTTTGGCAGAGTCTCAGGTTATAAGATAAACATACAAAAATCACTTGGATTCCTCTACATCAACAAAAAGAACATCGAAGAGGAAATCACCAAATCAATACCATTCACAGTAGCCCCCAAGAAGATAAAATACTTAGGAATAAATCTTACCAAAGGTGTCAAAGACCTATACAAAGAAAACTACAAAATACTAATGCAAGAAACTAAAAAGGACCTACTTAAGTGGAAAAACATACCTTGCTCATGGATAGGAAGATTTAACATCGTAAAAATGTCTATTCTACCAAAAGCCATCTATACATACAATGCACTTCCGATCCAAATTCCAATGACATTTTTTAATGTGATGGAGAAACAAATCACCAACTTCATATGGAATGGAAAGAAGCCTCGGATAAGCAAGCATTACTGAAAAAGAAGAAGAAAATGGGAGGCCTCACTCTACCTGATTTTAGAACCTATTATACAGCCACAGTAGTCAAAACAAACTGGTACTGGTACAATAACAGGTACATAGACCAATGGACAGAATTGAGAACCCAGATATAAATCCATCCACATATGAGCAGCTGATATTTGACAAAGGCCCAGTGTCAGTCAATTGGGGAAAAGTTAGTCTTTTTAATAAATGGTGCTGGCATAACTGGATATCCATTTGCAAAAAAATGAAACAAGACCCATACCTCACACCATGCACAAAAACCAACTCCAAGTGGATCAAAGACCTAAACATAAAGACTAAAACGACAAAGATCATGGAAGAAAAAATAGGGACAACGTTAGGAGCCCCAATACAAGGCATAAACAGAATACAAAATATTACCAAAAATGACAAAGAGAAACCAGATAACTGGGAGCTCCTAAAAATCAAACACCTATGCTCATCTAAAGACTTCACCAAAAGGGTAAAAATACCACCTACAGATTGGGAAAGAATTTTCAGCTATGACATCTCTGACCAGCGCCTGATCTCTAAAATCTATATGATTCTGTCAAAACTCAACCACAAAAAGACAAACAACCTAATTAAGAAGTAGGCAAAGGATATGAACATGCACTTCACTAAAGAAGATATTCAGGCAGGTAACAGATACATGCGAAAATGCTCTCGATCATTAGCCATTAGAGAAATGCAAATGAAAACTACGATGAGATTCCATCTCACTCCAACAAGGCTGGCATTAATCAAAAAAACACCAAATAATAAATGTTGGAGAGGCTGTGGAGAGATTGGAACTCTTATACACTGCTGGTGGGAATGTAAAATGGTACAACCACTTTGGAAATCTATCTGGCGTTATCTGAAACAGTTAGAAATAGAACTACCATACAACCCAGAAATCCCACTCCTCGGAATATACCCTAGAGAAGTAAGAGCCTTCACAGGAACAGATATATGCACATCCATGTTTATTGCAGCTCTGTTTACAATAGCAAAAAGCTGGAAGCAACCAAGGTGTCCATCAACAGATGAATGGTTAAATAAAGTGTGGTATATTCATACAATGGAATACTACGCATCGATAAAGAACAGTGACGAATCTGTGAAACATTTCATAACATGGAGGAACCTGGAAGGCGTTATGCTGAGTGAAATTAGTCAGAGGCAAAAGGACCAATATTGTATAAGACCACTATTATAAGATCTTGAGAAATAGTATAAACTGAGAAGAACACATACTTTTGTGGTTACGAGGGGGGGAGGGAGGGAAGGTGGGAGAGGGTTATTTACTGATTAGTTAGTAGATAAGAACTACTTTAGGTGAAGGGAAGGACAATACTCAATACACGGAAGGTCAGCTCAACTGGACTGAACCAAAAGCAAAGAAGTTTCTGCGATGAACTGAATGCTTCAAAGGTCAGCGGAGCAAGGGCGGGGGTTTGGGGACTATGGCTTAAGGGGACTTCTAAGTCAATTGGCAAAATAATACTATTACGAAAACATTCTGCATCCCACTTTGAAATGTGGCGTCTGGGGTCTTAAATGCTAACAAGCGGCCATCTAAGATGCATCAATTGGTCTCAACCCACCTGGATCAAAGGAGAATGAAGAACACCAAGGTCACATGATAACTATGAGCCCAAGAGACAGAAAGGGCCACATGAACCAGAGACTTACATCATCCTGTGACCAGAAGAACTAGATGGTGCCCGGCCACAACCGATGACTGCCCTGACAGGGAGCACAACTGAGAACCCCTGAGGGAGCAGGAGATCAGTGGGATGCAGACCACAAATTCTCATAAAAAGACCAGACTTAATGGTCTGACTGAGACTAGAGGAATCCCGGTGGTCATGGTCCCCAAACCTTCTGTTGGCCCAGGACAGGAATCATTCCCGCAGACAACTCATCAGACATGGAAGGGACTGGACAATGGGTTGGAGAGAGATGCTGATGAAGAGTGAGCTACTTGTATCAGGTGGACACTTGAGACTGTGTTGGCATCTCCTGGCTGGAGGGGAGATAGGAGGGTAGAAGGGGTTGGAAGCTGGCAAAATTGTCACAAAAGGAGAGACTGGAAGGGCTGACTCATTAGGGGGGGAATAAGTGGGAGTATGGAGTAAGGTGTATATAAGCTTATATGTGACAGACTGACTTGATTTGTAAACATTCACTTAAAGCTCAATAAAAATTATTTAAAAAAAAAAAAAAGCACAATGAGCAGTTAGGAGAATTCACAAGTCACGATCTACCTTTCCAGCCTTCTGCTCTGAGCCTCTTTCTCCATCTCGACTACTACTTCTCTGGTTTGGACCCTTATCATCACTTACCTAGACTATTCCAGTGGCTCTCTAACTGTTCTTCCTGACTCCAATTTCTCTCTTGTCTAATTTCTCCTTGGTGCAACCACTGAGTCTTTTTCCTAAATCACAAATGGGATCATATCGCTCCAACAACTGTAAAAATGATGTGGGGGAAGTGTCTGATCTTCTCTAACCCCACATAGGGGAAGGAGAACCAAGATCAACAGCCCTAGGCTGATTCCTAGGGGGTGGTGGTCAAACAAGCTTCTTCTATCCACCATCTCTACCAATTCTGACACCAACTGTCCCTCCCACAGCATTCTCCACTGGGCTCAATAATTCATTGCATACTCACAGACCATACTCACAATTATGGGGTTTATTAGAGAAGTAACAGTTAGAGAGTCCAGGCTCAAGAACACTCAGGATACAGTTCTTCCATCAGGATAGCCTCTCCCCAGCTGTGCTCACAGGCACACCTCTCCCTGGCCCTTGGTCTCTGCCCAAAGTCACTCAGCTTTCTCTCTCCAGGGGCCAGGAAGCCCACCATGCTGTCTCCTGCTGCCAAGCCTCTGCTGCTGGGTCTCTCCTGCTGGTCTCTCCTTCTTTGCAGGTGGTGGGCTCCTCTCTTTTAAGGCAAAACTGGCCAATCCCTGTGGTGGGCCACAATTATCTTATTTGAACAGCCTCACCGAATCACCTGAGTGGGAGTTACAAGGCCATGGCGAGAAAGGCCATACTAAGTAATTCATCACACTGTAACAACTTTCAGTGTTCCCTATTGCTCATAGAATCCAGTTCATACCCCTTAGCCAGTTACAGAAGTCCTTTCAAATCTAGTCCCAGGCTGCGCTCCAGCTCTCACTTATCTCAATATTCCAGCCAAAGAAAGCTACATATCAGGTCCTCTCTGTATTCTCCCACCTGGCTCCTTTTGTTTTCTTCACCAAGAGTCACCTCACTTCAACTTCCTCCATTGATACCCAGCTCACTTCTCAATGTCCATACCATAGCCTGCCTCTTTCATGGGACCTCTCCTGGTTCTTGCAGTTGGAATGACTTGCTCCTTCTCTGTGCTCCACCAAGCTCTGTAGTGTCTCTTCTATTAAATACATATCTTACTCTGCCTTGTTATTGGTATATGTTTTTTATCTCCTCCACTAAATTGCCAGCTCCTAAAAAAATGCATCCATCTCTGTGTCCTAAGCATGATTTCAAATGTTACAGGTGTGTTGGTAATTTTTTTTTTAATTCTTACAACAACACTATGAAGTAGGATACTTTTATCCCTATGATATAGATAGGTAGACTAAGCTACAGGCAAGTTAGGCATTTTTTTTCCAGGTTCACAGAGCAATAAGTACTGCAGCCAGTCAAGCTGACCCCAGAGTCCGTATACTTAAATACTATGTCATATATTTAAATTTGTCCACAGAAAAGCATTTCAATAGTTCCAAAGACTGAGAGAAAATTCTATAAAAAGCAAATGACAGAAATATTATAGAGCAACTCAGACTAAAACCCAGAGAAGTTAAGCAGCTTACCCGAGTTCACACAGTGAGTTACTGGCAGAGACACAATAAAATCTGGACTCCCAAGGCTGGCCTCGTGCTCTTTACACTAAATCATGGCTGCTGTGTGGCTCCTACAGAGCGATTGAGGAAGAAAAGAGATGAAAACTGTATTTGAGTTTCATGTAATTGTAAGAAGTAATGAAGAATTCAAGCAAGGATGGGTCTCAAGACACTGCAAGCTCACTCCCTGATAAACACATCACTGCAGATAAACTTTCTTTGACTGTAAAATGTAAAAAGTTAAACCCGTGTATCCAAGTAAAAACCTGCATAAAAATGCAAATAGACCGAACCTAAAAAACAATAGCAAACCCTTTCCTCCATACTTAATGTGTTCTAGGAATTGTGTTAAAACTTGATTTAATTTAGTCCTCACAACCCCTGTTTATTATCATTAGCTTCATTTCACAAAGAACAGTCTCAGAGAACTTGAGTAACTTTGCCAATGCCACAAAGCAGATAAGCAATAGAGCTGAAACACATATTCCAAATGAGTAAATATTTCAGATAACAGAAGTTTATTCCTTGAAGAACTAAGACCTCTTAAAAACTTCTCATCATTTTCAACTTTAGCACTCTCATATGGAGTACACACTGCCCTGTCTTACAAAAGGGGGAACTGAAATATACTTTAATTTTTTATTTGAAGCTCAAAGTCCTCTTTATGTATGTTCCTATGCAACAACAACAACAAAAAACCCATTGCCATCAAGTCAATTCTGACTTGTAGCAACCCTACAGGACAGAGTAGATCTGTCCCCATAAAGTTTCCAAGGAGCAGCTGGTGAATTTGAACTGTTGACCTTTGGTTAGCAGCTTAATGCTTAATCAATGTACCACCAGGGCCCCCATTATCCACCTAAAACCCATTGCCATCAAGTCAATTCTGGCTCATAGTGACCCTACAGGACAGAGTAGAACTGCCCCATAGGGTTTCCAAGGAGCACCTGGTAGATTCGAACTGCCAACCTTTTGGTTAGCAGCTGTAGCTCTTAACCACTACACCACTAGGGTTTCCCCCTTATGCACCAGCTCCTTAGAAAATGATGGTCAAGATGCAATTATGATACAACAATGCTTTACTGAGGCAGGATATCCAGTGTCTAACAATAAATGGTCCCTTAAATATTGTTTTCTTAGTCCTTTTGCCTGCTTTTATAGTTTTCCCATCCTTTCCCTCACCAAAACACAGCAGTTGTTATTTTCTGCAGTTATGTGTCTTCATCACCTCCATCTCTTTCTGTCATGGGCTGGGAAATCATACAACTTGCATTGTTATAATTTGGTTGAAATTCAGAGTTGTTATTATTTGAGTGAGGGGCTGAGATACTACAACAGGAAAAAGTGTCTCAGTGAAAGTGAAGCCCTGTCTTCCCTTTTAACTGGCCAGGATCCCTTTCTTTAGCTGTATTCCTGATTATTTAAACAACAAACAAATGTAAGAGTACCTTGCATCTTGGTTATCAGCGCTGTTACAATAGAAATATTACAAGTGGATGGTTTTAACAAAGAGAAGTTTATTCTCTCTCACAGTCTAATAGGCTAATGGTCCAAACTCAGGGTGTCAGCTCCAGGGGAAGGCTTTCTCTCTCTGTTGGCCCTCATCAGTCTTCCCCCAGACTAGGAGCTTCTCTGCACAGAAACCCCAGGTCCAAAGGATGCACTCTGCTCCCTCCACTGTTTTCTTGGTGGTATGAGGTCCCCAACTCTCTGCTTACTTCCTTTTCCTTTTATCCTTTGTAAAATAAAAGGTGGTGCATGCCACACCCTAGGGAAACTCCCTTTACATTGGTTCAGGGATGTGACCTTAGTAAGGGTGTTACAATCCCACCCTAATCCTCTTTAACATAAAACACAATCACAAAATGGAGGACAACCACACAATACTGGGAATCATGGCTTAACCAAGTTAACACATATTTTGGGGGGGACACAATTCAATCCATGACAGCAACTATTTAAAAGAAAAAAAAATAGAATATTTAATAAGATCAGATTGTAAAAATTCAAGTGTTACTTTTTAATCTTTATTAAATGTTTAGTGAGATGATGTAGTGAGATGTAACAGCCTGGACATTAGACCTAGACATACCTAAATTATAATCTCTCTCTACTGCTTTCTGACAAATGACTTAGGGCAAGTAACTTAATTTCTCTGAGCCTCCAATTTTTTTGTTTTTTCCATATCTTAAAATGTGGATAATGGTAAAACCTGTCTCATAAAGTATGTAAAGTACTGACACAATTAAAAAAAAAAATAGTTAGCTTTAAAATCCCGTATAATAGAGTTGAGATCATATTTTTATCACTTGAACTTAGCACATGCTTAGTCTCTAAGTTAGACTCGTGTCCTAGAATTTACAGTTCATAATTATATAGAAAAAAAAAGATAAAGAATTAATGTTGTCTTTTTTTTAGAAGCTCTAAAGCTAACAGAGTTTTATCTTCAGGGTGTTTGTTTGGCTTAAATTTACCAATTATTCTTTAATCCTGATGCCTTTAAATTTAGGTTTTTTTGTTTGTTTTGTTTTTGCTAAATATTTATTGGATGGATGGATGGACAGATGGACAGATGCATGGATGCATGGCATTGGTTGATGGAGGGATGGCTGGGTAAATGGATGGTAAGAAGTACCCTTGGACACAAAGTGAATATTTATAGAAAATGAGTTTATGGATGGCTGTATATATGGAATCCATTCCTGCTAAGAAAACTCTTCTAACAGGATTAGAGCCATCATTTAATACAAGAAGATCAATATGGCAATATTCACTGGGATTGAGCTTGAATTAGGCGGGGACTTCAGCAACATGGAACTGAACTGAAAGTAAAGTGAGAGAAACCATACGGGGTAAGAATAGAGGCGGGAATAGTGTGGGATCTGACCCAGCTACAGGCAGGGAAAGGCACCAGCAAGGCCTAATGTTTACTATCCAAGGGGTATAGCAAACTCAACATGATTCAGGAAGCTCTTACTCCTGGGTGAGTTGATCTGACAGATATAATGCATAGCAATGGCAAATTCAAAAAGGAGGATGGCAAGAACGCTCAAGAAATGGGAGGAACTGAGGCCTGCATCCTGAGGTACCAGGATGACTCCCTAGCCCTCAAGAAAGCTGATGGGAAGGGGTCAAACAGACTAATGTTTGGGGCCAGAGGGCCAGAGGAAGTAGGAAGAGAGAGATGGCTAACAAAAGAGAAGGTACCAAGACAGAAGCCCAGGGCAGGGGAGATGACAGGCCAGGTAAGAAGATTAAGTAGCAGATACTATACTCTTTAAAATCTTAAAAAGCAAAGAAGGCATTTTGATGACTAATGTGTGCCTGGCCTAAGCCATGGTCTTTTGGATCATCTCATATGCGTGCAAAGGCTGGACAATGAAAAAGGAAGACCAAGAAAAACTGACGTATTTGAATTGTGGTGTTGCTGAAGAATATTGAATTTCTCTTTTGTCAGGAAAAAAATCAAATTAGTTTTGGAGGAAGTACAACCAGAATGCTCCTTAGAAGTAAGGATGGCGAGACTCCGTCTCACTTTGGATATGTCCTCAGGAGCGACATCATGCTTGGTAAAGTAGGGGGTCAGCAAACAGTGGGAGTCCCTCAATGAAATGGATTGACACGGTGCCTGTAACAATGGGCTCAAACATAGCAATGATAGTGAGGACGGCACAGGACTGGGCAATGTTCCACTTTTTTTGTATATAAGGTTGCTATGAGTCAGAGTCAACTTAATGATACCTAACAGCAGCAAAAAAGCCCTGCTACAAAACAGTGCCCACCTGAAGTCTAACTGTCAGTGAAGTGACAGTTGCCCAGCACTCATGGCTGGGCACTGGGTCCTGGATCCCAGTCAATGAATGAGGCTCATTTTCAAGTCCTCCCTGAATAGTGAACATGAGGTTGTATTTGTGCCTCATCAGGACACACCTGATGCTGGGTAGAAGAATCAAAAGCCCCAGTTATGAGAAATGAGAAAAGAAGAAGCAGGAGAAATAAAACTGACGGTGCCGTTTTTATGTAAACATGTTTTGAAAAGCTTCTTGCCTTGAAGGCAGGAACCAAGTCATCTTTACCCACTTAGACCATATAACACTGGGTACCTAGATAGCACAAAATGGTTTGCACTCAACTACTAACCTAAAGGTTGCCAGTTCAAATCCACCAAGCCACACCACGAAAGACAGGCCTGGCAATCTGTTTCCATAAAGATTACAGCTAAGAAAACCCTATGGAGCTGTCTACTCTGCAATACATGGGGTTGCTATGAGTTGGAATTGACTCAATGGCAGCAAGTTTGTTTTTTGCTTTTTTTTTTTTTTAACACCATGTCTTGCATAGGTAGGCCCTATAGCTAAACCTTAGCAAAAGTTAAAAGGGTACATATTAAGTACTACAGTCACTACTTAACCGTTACAAACACCATTTACCTTTTCTCTCCTGAGTATCTATAAACAAGGATATCCTGTCATACTCTGCTTGCTACTTAAAAATATTGTCATAGCTTCTGGCATTATCTCTTTCTATCTGTTCCCTGTCTGCTTTTCAGAAGAAAGTGCTAATTATTTCCATAGCATTTATCTGTCATTCTTGAATCTTCTTATCAAAGACATTTTGACCGATACAGATTAGAGCTTTGAGTGTCTGCATAATTTTTTTCTTGATAATAGTGCTAAATTGAATTAAACAAACATCTGTTTAGTAACAACTATGTTTATTCGGTGCAAAGGGTGCAAAGGAATAAAAGGTATTTGAAACAAATATGATTCTGACCCTGTCCTCAGGAAGCTTCACAAGTAGGCAAAAAAGCAAACATAAATAGCGAAGTACGCTACAGTAGAATGAACCAAATTCCTCAAGGGGAGACAAAGAACATGGAAGAGGAAACAATTAATTCCCATTCAAAGTGTATGTTACTAATCTCAATATCACCTCCTTTGTGTATCTCTTGGGCCTTCCAACAAAATCATTTGGTCCCTTCTCTGAAACTCTATAGTATTCATTTCAATCTTTCTGAAGGGATTTAGACTTTAGGATCACAGTATGTGTCTCCTCCTTCCCAGTAGGCTGAGAGCTAATGGAAGATTTTTGTTTTCTTTGGCACAGATTCTTGGACATAGCTGTTGCTGTCGAATGGATTCAGATTCATGGCGGCCCCATGTGTTACAGAGTAGAACAGCTCCATAGTGTTTTCTTGGATATGATCTTTATAGACATAGGGTTGCTATGAGTCAAAATCAATTTACAATCTTTACAGAAGTAGATCACCAGGTGTTTCTTCCATAGTGCCACTGGGTAGGCTTGAACTGCCAACCTTTGTGTTAGTAGTCAAGCCACAAACTGTTTGAGCCAGCCAGGGACCTGGCACAAATTCTTGGACATAGCAGGCACTTAATCTCCATTACTTGAGCTAAACAGAAACACATACACACAATAAACACCCATTTTTTGAGGAGATAATAATTATTCTTAATACTTTGATTCTGAAATATTCCCCCCGAGCATCCATGATTAACGTGTTGAATTAGAGATGGTTCATCTCCCACTAGTTTCAAAACAACTGCTTCAGCTATTTTTAATAAAGAAAATTACAAAGTCATTATTAAGTTTCCTAAAGTAGCAACACAAATAATTTGGGAAAAAATCCAAACAAATCACTACTTTAACAGTTACAATGTATAACATCTATCAAATAAAATTGTAGCTATGTCTAGACATTAAGAACATTCAATAAATTTATGAAAAAATTAAAAAACACACTCTTTGCAGAAGTCAGTAACTATACATATACCTAAACCTAGTGCCATCGAGTCGATTCCGACTCATAGCGACCCTATAGGACAGAGTAGAACTGCCCCATAGAGTTTCCAAGGAGCGCCTGGCAGATTTGAACTGCTGACCCTTGGGTTAGCAGCTGTACCACTTAACCACTACGCCACCAGGGTTTCCCAAATAGTCACCTGTTTTACTGGTTTAGACCAATATGTAAAATTACTAAAAAAGTCAATGATGAACATCATCTGTATTAATTAGGAAAAATTAAAATCTTGACCTTGGGGCCAAATCCAGAATATGGAACACTAAAGTCTACAAACGTATAATTTCCACCAAAGTAAACTCAAATGTTGGTGATTTGAACCCACCCGTAGGCACCTTGGGAGAAAGGTCTGGCAAACTGTTTTCAAAAGGTCACAGATATGAAAACCCCATGGAATACAGTTCTACTGAGAAACTTGAATTAACGCAATGGTAGCTAGTTTGTTTTTTTTTGGTTATTTCCTCTAAGTCACAGAACATGAAAGATTTTTGAGGTAGACATTCTATTATAAAACAACTTTGTCTGATCCTTAGCAAGGCGAACCTCTCTCCCAGGCCACACTTTCCACTGAGGATCAGAGGGCTGGCATTCAGAGTCCACATTTAAAGTTCCTAGATCTTCAGTCTTTGAAAGTTATTTCCCCAAAGAGTTTGATAAACAAAGAAGGCTGGATAAATTGTTTTCTCTTAAGATGGCTGTGACTGTTAGAGGCCCTAATGAACATGTGATGGAAGAACAAAGAAGGAAGTGAGAGAGGGAGGGAGGAAGGAAGGAAGGAAGGAAGGAAGGAAGGAAGGAAGGAAGGAAGGAAGGAAGGAAGGAAGGAAGGGAGGGAGGGAGGGAGGGAGGGAGGGAGGGAGGGAGGGAGGGAGGGAGGGAGGAGAAATTTAAGCAAGAAGAGAAGAAGGGAGGGAGTGAGAGAGGGAGGATGGATTCCATTTTACCCAGTGGATGTGTTCTTGAAAAGCCCAAAATTTTTTCATTGCATGTTTTATATGTGTAAAAACAATTTACCTTATAATGGCATTTTGTGATAAATCTCTTAGTAAATGGAATAATCACCACTGCTTTATCTTCTATGTCAATCAGAGGTTTATATAGTGCAGTGAATTTGAGTTATACTCGAATAGTTAAGTAACTTTAAAATAACTAGGATACAATTTTTATCTTTGATTAATTTGATCCTAAAGTTATAATTTATTTTAGGATAATGTACCTATCATTTCTTTGCCATTAATTAGGAATTAGACGTGATTTAATTCTGTACCATTAAAACCTAGACTCTGGTACTAAAGTAAAACAAAATTCTGTTTAAAATGATTGGGATCTCTATCAAATGCCTGAGAGTGGGACCCCAGCAAAAGGAATGACTCAGATGAGGCAGATACTTGGAAATGGAGTGTTCAGCATCTACCCAGTCCTGGAAAGGTCCCATCTCTGTGGCTACCTATACATCAATTTGGAAACTTTTTGGAATACAGAAGAAATAGCATCTACCCATGGAAGCTAAATTCCCCATTGCAGAGAAATATGTTGTGGGAGGTCCCATGAGCCCCTTCACAAAATTCACACACACACACACACACACACACAATTAGAAAGCAAGGCTGGAACGCTGCCACAGTGAGGGCATCAAACATTGGTTTGCCTTAGTTGGACAAGCTGAAATAACTTATTAAAACACATTAACATGACCCCCCACTTACATTAAAAAGACAATTATTCATTTCCTTATTTCATTAATCCCTCTTCCCAAATCTAGAAAAGGAAATAGGAGGAGACATGAAAAAGTAGATTTCATGACCCTCTCCATTCAGGTCTCTCAAGGCACAAGTTGAGTCTGAGGGGAAAGGTGCATGGTGGGGGTGATGAGAAGATGAGATGAAACTCAAGTTTGAGGAGAAGGGCTTCCAGAATGGAGGTGTAAGGATGAATCTACTAAATCTCTGCAAAGAACAGTAAGAATCCACACATAGGAATAATGATAATTAGCCTACCTGCTGACTAATATTTTTATAAGGATCAGATGAGTTAGAAAATGCAGAATATGTAGAAAAAAACATAAAGCCAGTATGCTAAAGCTCTTGTTTAACCTCTCTGTATGCTTCATTCAGTGAGAAACTGAATTTACAACAATTAACAACCCACACATCCCCTAACAACCCCAACTCGCACCTACCCCGGCCCAAGTCAAAAAAGTTATCATCCATTTGTGATGCGAAAAAGGATTTTGTCTACTCTTCAGGAGAATATTGCTGTGTTAAAGCAAGGGTAATAATTCATATACATTCCACTGTTAGCATTTCTAAAGTCTTCCAAGTTAGAACTAGGGAATTTACTGCACCTTTAGGCGATGCTGAAGGTACCCCACAGCCGTAATTGATGTCCTGGAAAGCAAGCACATGGGAAAAAGAAATCTGAATTATTTCAAGCTGCTTCTGTTCGAATATTGATAGAAAATATAAATAGGTATTAATGCTGTTTTAGTAAAGATTCGGTCTAGTGGAGACGAGCATAATTTATCTCCAGCCTGCAAGATTAACACTGGAGTTGCCACCGATTCTGTTTTAATAGCTGGAGACGCGTTACGCCAGTCTCTGTGCTTCATGTTCCTCATGCAGGAAAGGAGCACTGAACCGCTGTGTATCTCTGCTGAGGACACTTCTGTAGAATTGCCCTGACCACAAAACCATGGGCCAGAGACTGTCCTATTTCCACTGTTTTCCTGGTGCCTGTCTGTGTCAGTCAGGGATTTGCATTTGGTTGTGAGTCTTAAAAAAAAACCCAACTGACAGGGCTTAAACACAGATTCAAGCAAGACTTCATACTTCAGTTTCATTAGCCAGAATGGCGTTACCTAGCCAACCCTAGCTTCAAGACAATCTGAAAATGTGAGCTTGTAGCTTTGCGGCGTCTAAAGGAGGCAAGGAAAAGAGAATTGCAACGAATACTGAGAGCTAACACACAGTATCTGATCCATAACACTCAATGTTTCACAGATGAATGAGGCAGTCAGAATTAATTGCTGCCCTCTGAAATCCAGTAGAGATTCTAGTACTTTTGTCAGACCCAAGTTAGCATTCCCCAAATGAAACTATAACAGCAAGTCAATAATATAGATAGTATCCTGACAGAAAACTCAAATACATATAAATATATACATACATAAATATATGCATATGTTTGTGTATTTGCTGTTGTTATTGTTGCTGTTGATAGGTGTCACTAAGTCAGTTTCAACTCATAACGACCCTGCGTACAACAGAACAAAACACTGCCCGGTCCTGAGGGTGTCCTCACAACCATCCTCACAACCACTGCTGTTTGAGCCCATTATTGCAGCCACTGTGTCAATCCGTTTAACATTTTTTGGTAGTTCACTTGGCATTTCTAAACCTCTCATCCTCACCCCACCCACCCACCTCCACACAAACATACACACACGCCAAATATACATCACATTGACAGTATAAAGGAAACACAAGTGGAAGAAATATATGCAGACCCAACACATACCCCCCAAACCTTGTGTGTGTGTATATATATTTGGGGAAGGGGTACAAAATAGTGGGAAGATCAATATTAACCAGAAAACTTTGCTCTAGAATGTGATGGATACCTTATAGCCACAAAGGTAAGAGGACTGTGGGGCCTGGGTCCCTTTCCTACACCTTTCATTGCCTACTTCCCCTCCCTCCCCTCCCTGCTCCAACTTACCACCTTACACTTAGAAGGCCAAGCAGGAGGTCAGGCAGAGACGGTGTGCCCAGAACATGGGGCAGAGCTCAGCCTGAGTAGGTGAACATCAAGTACTGCTCTTCTACCGCTCAGTATCTCTCGGAGCCGCTGATTCCGTTCACACTGGCACTGCCCTGGTTCATGTCTTCTCAATCACTTCAAGGGCTGCCTATTAATTGGTCTCTTTCCTCCAGTCCTTGATACACATTGGTCATCTTACATTCATTTAAAATACATATATATATATACAAATATACACATATTTATAGATATATAGATATCCCATTAATCCATTGCCGTAGAGTTGATTTCGACTCATAGCAACCCTGTAAGACAGAGTAGAACTGCCCCCTAGAGTTTTCAAGGAGCATCTGGTAGATTCGAACTGCCAACCTTTTGGTTAGCAGCTGTAGCTTTTAACAATTATGCCAGCAGGGTTTCCATATATAGATATACATATATAAGTTGTTGTTGTTAGTCCCGTCAAGTCAAATCCAATTCATGGCGACCCCATGTGTGTCAGAGTAGAACTACTCCATAGGATTTTCAAGGCTGTGACCTTTCAGAGGCAAAGGCCAGGCCTGTCTTCTGAGGTGCCTCTGAGTGGGTTTGAACCACCAACCTTTTGCCTAGTGGTCAAGAGCTTAACCATTTGTGCCATCCCCCAGGGAGCCTTGTTGTTGTTGTTGGGTGTTGTTGAGTGCATTCTGATTCACAGTAACCCCATGTGACAGAGTAGAACTGCCCCATAGGATTTTCTTGGCTGTAATCTTTATGGAAGCAGATTGCCAGCTTTTTCTCCCACAGAGCCACTGGATAGGTTCAAAAACCACTAACCTTTATGCTAGCAGCCAAGCACTTAACCTTTGCTCACCAGGGCTCCTTAGGGGGCCTTACATATACATATATATGTATGTAACATTGTATATATATGTACTTTATATATTTATATATACTTTGTATATATACATATAATAAACATATATGTATATAATATTGTGTGCGTGTGTGTGTGTGTACCCAATTAAAAAAAATCAAATAGGAACAAAAAGCATCCCCTTCCCTCCACACACCTCTCACTCCCCATCCCACTTTCTAGAAGCAACCATTTCATACTCTTTTAGCTACTTCTTTAGGTAGTTGGTTCCATATTGCTAAGTAGCATGCTTATGATGTTCTTTTGTGACCTGTCAATTGAGCATTATCTGTTTCTATTGTGATCTTCCTTAGGCACCAGCTATCAGGGCTCTCCATCACAACCCTCGGCTGTGCAAGCTGGGCTCTGCCAGTCACCAGAAGGCACTTTTCACTTTGTTACTTCCTGGGGGTGTATGACATGGAGGCCCTATCCTCCCCCTAGATTGTAAGATGTCTGAGAGCTGTCAGTAACCTGGGCCAGGCCTGCCACATTCAGTCTCTTCTGAGCCACAATCATAGTTTCAGGATAACTGCTCATGTCTGATGCCTGAGATGAACCACAGGTTGTAGTAAGCAATTGCATAAGAATTTGAGTATTGGATCTGGGTGACATGCCAGTGGTACAATAGGTTTAGTAAGGCCCTGTGATGGGTTGAATTGTGTACCCCCCTGAAAATGTGTGTATCAATTTGGCTGGGCCTTGATTTCTAGTATTGTGTGGTTGTCCTCCATTTTGTGATACTAGTTTTATGTTAAAGGGGGTTAGGGTGGGATACCCACGTCACATTTTTGATCCAATATAAATGGAGTTTACCTGGGATATGGCCTGCACCACCTTTTATCTCTCAAGAGATAAAAGGAAAGGGAAGAAGGCAGAGAGTGGGGAACCTTCTACCACCAAGAAAGCAGTGCCAGGAGCAGAGTGCATCCTTTGGACCCAAGGTTCTTGCCCTGAGGTGCCCCCAGAGCAAGGGAAGACTGATGCATCACAAGCACCTTCCTCGAGAGCCGACAGAGAGAGAAAGCCTTCTCCTGAAGCTGATACACTGAATTTGGACTGGTAGCCTACTAGACAGTGAGAATAAATTTCTCTTCGTTAAAGCCATCCACTTGTATTTCTGTTACAGCAGCACTAGATGACTAAGACAGCCTCTCTCAGGGCTTTCCAGCATCCAAGAACATGTGTATATACGGTCTGCCCAAATTTATCTTCCCTTTTGTTCCCAGAAATTTCATCATTAGAGATTCAGTCCTTGGCCATACATGTTGCCCACTCCCTACATTTAAGATGTAGCTATTTCTGCCTCCATTCTTAACATGTAGGCCATCAGTCACCATGCCATCACATCCCCCATGAAGGAGTTGGGGCAAGGGGGGGACTCTAGAAGCCTTGCTCACCCAAATGCCCCCAAGCTGGAAGCCATCTTGTGTTCTTTGTTGAAAACTCTGCCACTCGTGCTAAACTCAGTAAGTAAGGCATAAATAATTTGCATGAAGTATATGTCAGAGTGTGGGACATCTTCAGGACGAGGCACATGCCTGTCTTGTTGATTGAAGTGGGTCTTGCTCTGAGCTAGTGCTTAGAGGTTACAGAGTAGACCCTGATTCTATATAGAAGTCATAAAAACTTGGCCTCTGCCCCTGCCTCTTTAACGGAAACCTTGCCCATTCCCCAAGAAACTGTGTCCTACCTCTGTGAAATCAGACAAGAATCTGGGGACACACAGAGTTAGTTCTTTTCTTTGTTTTTTCAAATATATATTTGCTTTGTGTACCCATAAAATTTATCTGTGAGCTGGGCCTGCTCCAAGAAAATGGGAATCTCTGATGTAAGCAAATGAGAAAAACTTCAATCAAAATGTACAAATCATTATCTATTGTTGCTGTTGTTGTTGTTCGTAGGTGCTGTTGAGTCAATTCCTACTCCTAGTCACCCTACGTACCACAGAACGAAACACTACCCAGTCCTGCACCATCTTTACAATCGTTGTTATCCCTGAGCCCATTATTGTAGCCACTGTGTCAATCCATCTCATTGAGGGTCTTCCTCATTTTCACTGGCCATGTACTTTACCAAGCATGATGTCCGTCTCCAGGGACTGATCCCTCCTGATAACATGTCCAAAGTGTATAAGACAGAGTCTTGCCATCCTTGCTTCTAAGGAGCATCCTGGTTATACTTCTTCCAAAACAGATTCGTTCATTCTTTTGGCAGTCCAGGGTATATTCAATATTCTTCACCAACGCCACAATTCAAAGGCGTCAGTTCTTCAGTCTTCCTTATTCATTGTCCTGCTTTCACATGCATAGAATGTGACAGAAAATACCATGGCTTGGGTCAGGTGTGCCTTAGTCTTCAAGGTGACATCTTTGCTTTTCAGTGCTTTAAAGAGGTCCTTTGCAGCAGTTTTGCCCAATGCAATGTGTCATTTGATTTTTTGACTGCTGCTTCCATGGGTGTTGATTATGTATCCAAGTAAAATGAAATCCTTGACAACTCAATCTTTTCTCCGTTTATCATGATGTTGCTCATTGGTCCAGTTGTGAGGATTTTTGTTTTCTTTATGTTGAGGTGTAATGCATACTGAAGGCTGTGGTCCTTGATCTTCATCAGTAAGTGTTTTAAGTCCTCTTCACTTTCAGCAAGCAAGGTTGTGTCATCTGCATAACACAGGTTGTTAATGAGTCTTCCTCCAATCTTGACGCCTCGTTCTTCATATAGTCCAGTTTCTCGGATTATTCGCTCAGCATACAGATTGAATAGGTGTGGTGAAAGGATACAACTCTGACACACACCTTTCCTGATTTTAAACTGCTCCCAAAACCAACCCAATGCCATCGAGTCGATTTATACCCTTGTTCTGTCTGAAAGCTGTCTCTTGATCTATGTAAAGGTTCCTCGTGAGCACAATTAAGTGTTCTGGAATTCCCATTCTTCGCAATGTTATCCATAATTTGTTATGATCTACACAGTAGAATGTCTTTGCATAGTCAATAAAACACAGGTAAACATCCTTCTGGTATTCTCTGCTTTCAGCCAGGATCCACCTGACATGAACAACGATATCCCTAGTTCTGTGTCCTCTTCTGAATCCAGCCTGAATTTCTGGCAGTTCCTTGTTGATATACTGCTGCAGCTGCTTTTGAATGATCTTCAGCAAAATTTTGCTTGCGTGTGATATTAATGATATTATTCTATAATTTCCACATTCAGTTGGATTACCTTTCTTGAGAAGAGGCATAAATATGGATCTCTTCCAGCCCTTTGGTCAGGTAGCTGTCTTCCATATTTCTTTGCATAGTTGAGTGAACACTTCCAGCACTGCATCCATTTGTTGAAACATCTCAGTTGATATCCCATCTTTTTCTGGAGGCTCATTTTTGGCCAAAGCCTTCAAGTGCAGCTTGGGCTTCTTCCTTCGGTACTATCAGTTCCAGATCATATACTACCTCTCGAAATGGTTGAACGCCGACCAGGTTTTTTTTTGGTACAGTGGCTCTGTGTATTCCTTACATCTTCTTTTGATGCTTCCTGCGGCATTTAATATTTTCCCCATAGGATCCTTCACTGTTGCAACGCGAGTCTTGAATTTTTTCTTCAGTTTTTTCAGCTTAAGAAATGCCAAGTGTGTTCTTCTCTTTTGGTTTTCTATCTCCAGCTGTTTGCACATGTCATTATAATACTTCACTTTGTCTTTTCGAGCCACCCTTTGAAATCTTTTCAGTTCTTTTACTTCATCATTTCTTACTTTTGCTTTAGCTGCTCAACATTCAAGAGCAAGTTTCAGAGTCTCTTTTGACAACCATTTTGGCCTTTTCTTTCTTTCCTGTCTTTTCAATGAGCTCTTGCTTTCTTCATGTATGATGTCCTTAATGTCATTCCACAGCTCGTCTGGTTTTCAGTCATTAGTGTTCAATGTGTCAAATCTATTCTTGAGATGGTCTCTAAGTTCAGGTTGGATATATTCAAGGTCGTATTTTGGCTCTTGTGGACTTGCTCTAATTTTCTTCAGTTTCAGCATGAACTTGCATTTGAGCAATTGATGGCCTGTTCCACAGTCGGCCCCTGGCCTTGTTCTGACTGATGATATTGAGCTTTTCCATCGTCTTTTTCCACAGCTGTAGTCGATTTGATTCCTTTGTATTCCATCTGGCGACGTCCATATGTATAGTTACCATTTATGTTGGTGAAAAGAGGTATTTGCAATGAAGTCATTGGTCTTGCAAAATGCTATTGTTTGATCTCCAGCATTGTTTCTATCACAAAGGCCATATTTTCCAACTACTGATCCTTCTTCTTTTTTTCGCATTCCAATCACCAGTGATTATCAATGCATCCTGATTGCATGTTTGATCAATTTCAGACAGCAGAAGCTGATAAAAATCTTCAGTTTCTTCATCTTTGGCCTTAGTAGTTGGTGCATAAATTTGAATACTACTCTTACTAACTGGTCTTCCTTGTAGGTGTGTGGATATTATCCTATCACTGACAGCACTGTACTTCAGGACAGATCTTGAAATATTCTTTTTGATGATGAATGCAACACCATTCCTCTCCAAGTTGTCATTCCCAACATAGTAGACTATGATTGTCTGATTCAAAATGGCCAGTATCGGTCCATTTGAGCTCACTAATGCCTAGAATATTGATGTTTATGCATAAACTTTTTTAAAATAATTTTTATTGAGCTTTAAGTGGACGTTTACGAATCAAGTCAGTCTGTCACATATAAGCTTATATACACCTTACTCCATACTCCCACTTACTCTCCCCCTAATGAGTCAGCCCTTCCAGTCTCTCCTTTCGTGACAATTTTGCCAGCTTCCAACCCTCTCTACCCTCCTATCTCCCCTCCAGCCAGGAGATGCCAACACAGTCTCAAGTGTCCACCTGATACAAGTAGCTCACTCTACATCAGCATCTCTCTCCAACCCATTGTCCAGTCCCTTCCATGTCTGATGAGTTGTCTGCGGGAATGTTTCCTGTCCTGGGCCAACAGAAGGTTTGGGGACCATGACCACCGGGATTCCTCTAGTCTCAGTCAGACCATTAAGTCTGGTCTTTTTATGAGAATTTGTGGTCTGCATCCCACTGATCTCCTGCTCCCTCAGGGGTTCTCAGTTGTGCTCCCTGTCAGGGCAGTCATTGGTTGTGGCCGGGCACCATCTAGTTCTTCTGGTCTCAGGATGATGTAGCATAAACATTTTTGATGATTTCCAATTTTCCTAGATTCATACTTCGCACATTCCAGTTTCTGATTATTAATGGATGTTTGCAGCTGTTTCTTCTCATTTTAAGTCATGCCATGCCAACAAACGAAGGTCCCGAAAGCTTGACTCCATCCACGTCATTAAGGTCAGTTCTACTTTGAGGAGGCAGCTCTTCCCCAGTTGTCTTTCTAGTGCCTTCCAACCTAGGTGGGGCTCATCTTCTGGCACTATATCAGACAATGTTCTGCTACTATTCATAAGGTTTTCACTGGCTGATTCTTTTCAGAAGTAGGCTGTTGGGTCCTTTTTCCTAGTCTGTCTTAGTCTAGAAGCTCAGCTGAAACCTGTTCTCCATGGGTGACCCTGCTGATATTTGAATACCGGTGGCATAGCTTCCAGTATCGCAGCAACACACAAGCCCCCACAGTGGGGGAAAGCATTATCTAGTCTCTATAAAATAATGAAAATATATGCTATTTCTTGCCCATAAAATCTCAGTGGGTTAGAATTTTTGAATCAGCTATTCAACAATATCCTTGGTTAGATAAAGCTTTTCTTGGCAATAAGTAACTCGTTGCTGTAAGAACTTTGGTCAAAAACAAAAAGTCAGTAAGTTCCCAGGATAGAAGATGAATGGCACCGCGGTTAAAAGCTCAGACTGCTAGCCAAAATGTCAGCAGTTCGAATCCACCAGCCACTCCTTGGAAACCCTATGGGGCAGTTCTACTGTGTCTTACAGGGTGGCTATGAGTCACAATCAACTCAACAGCAATGGGTTTGGGGTTTGATGTCATTTATGCCGTAAAGGCAGCAGTAATACGGAGCACATAACAGAGAGGGCCTCAAGCAAAACTCAAGGAAATGGTGTCCGTATGCTCTGCCCCAATTTCTTGGTCCTTTTGAAATTTTGTCAGGAAAATCCACCATTAGAAACTCAGCTCTTTGGTGTACACCTCGCCTACTATCTGCATTTAAGATGTAGCTATTTCTGAAAGAATTAACATATTAAATGTCTAAGAAAGTACGAGCATACTAAGAGTGAGATAGAAATGGGAAGGGAAATGCAACAAAGACTCTTCCCCAAGGGTTGTGTTCTTTAATTAAGTTTCATTTTTTCAAAAATGAAAAGTAATTAAAACAAGTTCAATAAAGGCTCCCATCAAATATTTTAAAAAATGAAAAAAAAAAATTGAGGATTCACAGTGATATTTGATTAGCATTTTCATTACCAAGTTTCCTTTATCCTTGTCTACATATGTCAGCATATAAACTGGGACTGCTTGGTTCTGCTTTCTCTCATAGCTCCATGTTTTAAGCCCAGAAAATCTGGCCATTAGAAATTTATTTTTAAATGGATTAAGTGCTCTCCCTGGAGCAACCTTTAAACTTTTCCATCTATATTTTGATAAAACTTCACATGAAGTCAATAACAAATTAGAACATAAATATTTAAGCAGCTCAAAGATAAAATGAGAGCTTCTCTCTTTCTCTCTTTTTTTGTGTTGCTGGTGATGTGCCAAACAGAGAGGAATTAACGGCCTCGGAGAATATGTCAAAAGCCTTTGCTTGTGCAAATAAGAAACACCACAAAAAAAACTCACTAATCCAAGAGAGGATGGTGTCACCTTGGAGTTGATCTCATTGACTGCAAGAATCTCTGCTTCTTTGAGACCTTCTCCCCATCTCCTTCTAGAAGCATTTTTTTTTTCTTTAATACAGGAGGAAGTACGCTGATCACTTTCCCATGGGGCTTTTGCTTTTAATGAAGGCACGTTATTAGAAGTTCGTTTTTTTTTTTTTTTTTTTTCCCAGGTATACGGGAAATTCTATTTATTTTCAAAGGACACCTGAAAAAGAAAAAGGACTCTTGGCTTCAAAAGCAAATCAGATGAAATGAGGAGCAGACCGTATTCTTCATCAAAAGAAACAAAGAAATTGGTAAGATGAAAATAAACCAGGAATATGCTAATATATGCAAAGACTATTTCAGAAAGAATGAACTTAAACAGATAAACCCCTGGATAAGCCACCCATCTGCAAAAAAAAAGCACTCTGAAAAGACTGTTTGCTGTGATCACCTGTGCATGGACCACGTCTATCAAGGACTGAATCTTATCTCGTCTGTGTGGGGATAACATCTCCTGCCGGGGAGGATTTTTCTGGGGCTTTGATGATAATTTTAGGTATTTGATTGTAAATCAGAATGTTTGTTCTACCTAATGAACAAGAGCACTGGATTAGTCAGAGCTGGTATGAAAAGTTGTCTTTGTTTACAGCCTGGTTTAGACTTTAATGTTCTCTGAGTACTCAAAGAACATTCTCAAATGTCATATTTGTATCACACACAAATAGTTCCCACTTTGAGAGAGCTGGAAACTATCAAATTAAATCCCCACCTGCCCTTGACTAACTGGAGAGTCTCTACGCTGTGCTTGGCCTAATAGGCAAGTATTGGGGATGGTGCAGGAGGCAGCGGTTTGTTCTGATTCACTTTTATTTCATTAAGGACGGGAGAAGGCATTTGGCGCCATGTTATTAAAGGTGTACTTTCAGAGGGGACTTAATGTTGTTTCATCTAGCTGAAGGATTATAATACAAGGGATGTTGAATGGGGGAGTCTAGCCAATCTCCCTCTCCATAGGAAGGCAGGACTAGAATACATTCATTCATTCATCCATTCATTCATCCATTCATTCATCCATTCATTCATTCAACCAACAAATATTGATTAGCACGTGCCAGGAACTGTGTTCCTCGATGTGGGAGATGTAACAATGAGTAACAGGAACATTCCCTGACCACTTCCTCCCCGCCCATACCTGAGCTTACATTGACTACTGCATGAAACTGAAGCAAAAACTAACATAAAGGCAACATAAAGTTCTTATCTCCAGTAGTAAATTATTAGCAAAGTAGGGAGTTCATATCTGCCTCAAGAAAACCATAATGTTAGCACCAAGAGAAAGAATTAGGACTACCTCTTTGTTAGGAGAGGGGCCTTAGTGGTCAGTGGTGGAATTCCACGGAGAAGACACAGATTCGACTCCTGGCCAATGCGCTCATGACTCCTGCACAGCCACCACCTGTCTCTCAGTGGAGGCTTGCATGTTGCTACGATTTTGAACAGGTTTCAGAGGTGCTTCCAGACTAAGATGGACTAGGAAGAAAGGCCTGGCAAACTACTTCTGAAAAATCAGCCAGTAGAAACTCTATGGATCACAATCGTTTGACTGGCAATCTGTTATGGGGATGGCACAGGACCAGGTAGCATTCCATTCTGCTGTACACGGGGTCACCATGAGTCAGGGGCCAACTCAATGGCAGTTAACAAGTTTGTTACTGGAGGCGATGAAATAGGATCAAAGGTTAAAAGATCGTGATGAGATATTTAGTGGTAAAGTCGGGAGTGGAACTCAGACTTTCTACTCTTCATCTGTAGTTTCTATAACATCCCATAAGTCTCCTTCTCCCCACCACCATCCAAGTTTGCTTCAGAAACAGAGAAAATCTAATTTTTGAATGATGGCTACATAAGATTACACCACGATGTGGTTAATGATAAAAGCAAGTCTTCAGCAAGCGCATACTTTAAATAACACATTAGGTTTACCACTGATGATATCTGTAATGACGCCAAGGCAGAACTGAAGATGGTCTAATGGGAAATACAGATTACTTGTTAAAATTATTAACAGAGTTAATGTGCTTACATTTGTTTATGTGTTCTGGAATCAGCTCAAATATTTGACTGCAATGACAATATGTGTAAAGATCAATTAAAAGTCATAGAGATGAGATATTGGATTTCCAGGCCTTAATAGGATTTCATCTGCACTTGCTAGATTATGTTATACAATTATAATTGAGCTTCCATCAAACCGCAGAATCCGTCACCTCACCAATTTATTTCCCAAGCACTAATGAAACTTATTTCCTGTCAAGAAGGCTTTTAAAAGCATAACCCTGAGAAAAGGGGGTGGCGCAAGGGACGATAGGCTTCTATTTACTTAGCAAACCTAAGGAAAAACTTGGGCATCAGTAAAATGAACTTGACAGCTTTAGTAGGGTCCTTAGTAGCCATTTGTTCCTATTATAAAGAGCACGTCAGTGCTCTCAAAAGAAATTGTAAACAGCACGTGTAACTCATGCTCACTTTGAGCCCGAACGTCACATTGATCCTCTGCCTCTTCGTTGGTAGGTAGTCAAGCTAGAGGCAGTGTTGATAGAATATTTTTCCTCTAAACTTTTCTTAATTTTTTTCCCTAAATTGAAAGCATGCATTGAGTTATAAAATGGGCTTCTCTGAAAAAGAATGTATCGAGGTAGCTTTCACTTGATAAAACGTCAATTTTTGTTCCGATCGTGTTCTGCGAATCAGAGACAATATCGCGAAACTATAGTGTTAGTACATCTTAGTGCTGTTTGCTGCTGTCCAGTCAGCTCCGGATTCCTAACAGCCCCATGCACAAGGGGACAAAACACTGGCCGGTTCTGCACAATCCCGGTGATTGCTTGTGGACCAGATTGTTGTGATCTTTAAGGTTTCCCTGGGCCGATTTTTGGAAGGAGATCACCAGGCCTCTCTTCCTGGTTCATTTTAGTCTGGAAGCTCTACTGAAACCTGTTCAGCATCATAGAAAAACGCAAGCCTCCACTGACGGATGGTGACTGCACATAAGATGCGTTAGCTAGGAAGTGAACCCAGCTGTCCCACGTAGGATGCTAACCAAAAGGTGGGCCGTTCAAATCCACCAGCCACTCCTTGGAAACCTTAGGAGGCAGTTCTACTGTTCCTCCAGAGTCGCTATGGGTCAGAATCAACTAAACGGCAGTGGGCTTGGGTTTTTTGTTTTGTTCTGTTTTTTAATGATCCCACATGGACGACAAGAATTCTACCACTGAGCCACCACTCCGTAATACATCTACAAGGTGACAAATGTCTGTAATGTCAGACCAATAATACTCTTTGAAAGACTCTAAGTTCCTGTAATAATAATCTTGTATTCCTCATGCTGACCTCTGATGGTGTAGCCATGAGTGACATATGCAATTCCCTAGAGACTCATTTATTCACAAGTTGAAGGGACAGTAGGTATCACGTGATGCTGTCCTCAGCAGGAAACCCAGGCCTGACAGACATGACCAGAAGGCTTCCAGAAATAAGGAGTTCACCTCGTTGAAACAATTGCAAGTCATTTACTGGAGAGCTCAATTGTTAGACAGCTCTTCCTTGAGCCTTACTGACTTCCCTCTAGTTTTAGTCCTGCCCTCTGACATCTCACACATTCACTTCAGTTCAAGAAGCACCAAAAGCTGGAGTTCGGCTGCTCTTTTCTTCAGTAGCCCAACTCCTCTTCCTCCCTCGTGGGCTTGTGGTGGAGAATATTTGGATTGGAAAATATTCTCAGGTTTCTCACAACTCATACATGCAATGCATGTGTTTATAGAACAGATTTACTTAGCTAATTTAATTGTTGTTGTTCTTAGCTGCCATTGAGTAAGCTGTCAACTCATGGTGACCCCATGCACAACAGAATGAAACCCTGTCCAGTCCAATGCCATCCTCATCATCGGTTGTAGATCGGAGTATTGGGATCCATAGGGAGCATTGCTGGTTCAGTGGTAGAACTCTTGACTCCCATGTGGGAGACCTGGTTTTGATTCCTGGTCAGTGCTCCTCATGTGCAGCCACCACCCATCTGTCCAGGGAGGCTTTCACGTTGCTGTGATGCCGAGCAGGCTTTCAGTGGAGCTTTCAGACTAAAACAGACTGGGAAGAAAGGCCTAGTGACCTACTTCCAAAAATCATCCAGTAAAAACCCTATGGATCACAATATTTTAATAGCTGTACTCTTATCTGGTCACCCTTTCAGAGAGAATCAATAAAATTAATGACATCATTTTTAAAACTATGCTACATGATTTGAAAATATCTCTCATGTCTACTCTTTACCTCTCCAGACCAGATAACCTCAAGTCTCTTAATTTTTTTTCATAGGAGAGAATTTCCTGAGGGTCTGTGTCTCTGGCACCCCTCACATGCAATCGGTCACCAGGTCCTACTGGTCATACCACCTAGGTACCTTGTCATCCTCTAGCCCCACATGGTCCAGGCCATGGCCATCTCTTGCCTGGCCACTACAGCAGCTTCCTCACATACTTCTGTGCTTCTGTCCTTGTTTCCTTCTGATTACTGATTTAAAATGTCAACAGAGTGCTCTTTCCAAAGTGTAAATCTCATCCTGCCACCTTCCTGCTAAAACCCTCAGTAGCTGCCCTTGCTCTGAGCATGGATTTCAAACCCTTTATTATCTCCCACATAAACTTTTTATAATCTTATCTCTTCTTACCTCTCCCTTCTCATCTTTCTCTGATCTCCCCCTTGGAAATATTTAGCCTTCAGCATAAAAAACTTCTTTCAGTTTCTACAACACATCACAGTCTGTGTCACCTTTAGGCCTTTGCCGGTGCTGTTCCTGTGCCTGAATCACTCACTTCTAAGTCTCCCCTGACACC
Organism: Loxodonta africana; assembly: GCF_030014295.1. Taxonomy (NCBI): domain Eukaryota; kingdom Metazoa; phylum Chordata; class Mammalia; order Proboscidea; family Elephantidae; genus Loxodonta; species Loxodonta africana. The sequence goes on along the minus strand of NC_087345.1, from coordinate 33,316,046 downwards.
TCCGTCACCTGGCTGACTTCCATTCATGCTTCAAGTCCTGGCTTAGATAGCGCTTCCACAAAGGCATCTTTCCTGACTCTCAGGACCCCCAGCCATGTACTCCATAGCGCCCTGCAATTCTCCAGGCCTAATGCCGTTGGGTAACATTGCGAAGAATGGGAATTTCAGAACATTTCATTGTGCTCATGAGGAACCTGTACATAGATCAAGAGGCAGTTGTTTGAAAAGAACAAGGGAATATTGCATGGTTTAAAGTCAGGAAAGGTGTGTGTCAGGGCTGTACCCTTTCACCATAACTATTCAATCTGTATGTGAGCAAATAATGAGAAGCTGGACTATATGAAGAAAAACGAGTCATCAGGATTGGAGGAAGACTCATTAACAACCTGTGTTATGCAGATGACACAATCTTGCTTGCTGAGGATGAAGAGGACTTGAAACACTACTGATGAAGATCAAAGACTACAGCCTTCAGTATGGATTACACCTTACATAAAGAAAACAGAAATCCTCACAACTGAACCAATAAACAATATCATGATAAATGGAGAAAAGATTGAAGTTGTCAAGGATTTCATTTTACTTGGATCCACAATCAACATCCACGGAAGCAGCAGTCAAGAAATCAAAAGACACATTGCACTGGGCAAATCTGCTGCAAAAGACCTCTTTAAAGTGTTGAAAAGCGAAGATGTCACCTTAAAGAATAAGTTGTGTCTGACCCAAGCCATGGTGTTTTCATTCACCTTATATGCATGCGAAAGCTGGACAATGAATAAAGAAGATGGAGGAAGAATTGATGCCTTTGAATTGTGGTGTTGGAGAAGATATTGAGTATACCATGGACTGCCAAAAGAACAAACAAATCTGTCTTGGAAGAAGTACAACCAGAACGCTCCTTACAAGGGAGGATGGTGATTACATACTTTGGGCATGTAATCAGGAGGGACTGGTCCCTGGAGAAGGACATCATGCTGGGTAAAATAGAAGGTCAGCGAAAAAAAGGAAGACTCTCAAAAAGATGGACTGGCACAGTGGCTGCAATAATGGGCTCAAGCATAACACTGAATGTGAGGATGGTGCAGGACCGGGCCGTGTTTTGTTCTATTGTACATAAACCCTATGGTAGCTAGGAGTCAGAACAAACTCGACAGCAACTAACAACAAAGACAATAATGCCATTGCATATTTTTTATATTATATGTACCAAAATTATGTATAATATAATGTATTATATTGCCTCTCTTCCTCACTGAAACATTAGCTCTCTGAGTGCAAAACACCAATGTCTGTCTCATTCATTACTGAATCCTCAAAACTTAGCACAGTGCCTGACACTTTCGTTGTGTTGTTAATTGTTAGTTCCTGTTGAATAGATTCCCAAAGTCATGGCAACCCCATGTATGCAGATTATAACTGCTCCATAGGGTTTTCAAGGCTGTGACCTTTGGAAAGTAGATTGCCAGGCCTTATTTCCTAGGTGCCTCTGGGTGGATTTGAACCACTAATCTTTTGATTAGTAATCCAGCATTTAACCATCTGTGTCACCCAGTGACTCCTTACTTGACACATTAATCCAAAAAAAAACCCCAATACCTGACACATTAGTACATATTTAATAAATATTCCAGAAAGGAGGGATGAAATGAAGAAGGTAAAAGGGAGGGAGAGAGGGAGAAAGGAGAAATGTCCTGTGCTGTTTAAAACACTTCACACAGAACTAGGTATGTAGTCTAAATGGAATCTGATCAGATGTGAGAAAGTGAGGTCAGACAATTCTCTCCTGGCATCTGATGGTGCTGTCTCCAGGAGACACAATGTCCTAAGCAAGCTTTATTCCTTCACTTGACAAAAAGTTATTAGGCATTATATTGTACAAATATTTCATATCATAAATATAGTTTAGAATTACGGTATAGATTCCAGAGGCAGAATGCTTAAGTCCAAATCAGAGTCCCAGCACTTGCTGTGTGGCATTGGGCATGTTCCTTAACCTTTCCCTCTTGGGCCTCACTTTTCCCATCTTTAAAATGGAAATGGAGTCACTGGGTGACACATACAGTTAAACGCTAGACTACAAGCTGAAAGGTTGGCAGTTTGAACCCATCTGGAGGTGCTTCGGGAGACAGTCCTGGCGATCTGCTTCTGCAAGGTCACAGCCTTGAAAGCCCTATGGAGCCGTTCCACTCTGCACACCTAGGGTTGCCATGACTTCGGGGTCACCTCAACGGCAGCTAACGACAACACCAAAATGGAAATCATAACAAGACCTTCCTAAGAAGTGTGATGGTTAAATTAATTCATATTTGTAAGAATGTAGAATGGTCCCTGGTTCATAGTAAAGTGCTTTATAAGTGTGTGGTTTTAGTGCTAGAGAGTACCCTGCACAGTGCCAAGCCTATAAGTGCCCTCAATCAGCAGCAGATGTTTTCTTTTAAAAAGCAGTATCGCTAAGTTAAATTATTGAGTACAGAGCCTGCTCTATGGTCTGTACTCTATAAATTACATCTATTATTATTATATATGTAATGTAAAATCTAAGTTGAATATTATTACCATCTTATTTATTCCTTGAAACGATTTTCTGAGACCAGCTCAGGAGGCATTATCATTCTTGGTTTATAAGTGAAGAAACCTAGACTCAAAACTTGAGTGATCCAAGACTCTAGCACCAATAAATGGCCCCAAATTCCATGCTCCTTTCACTCTATGTCATGACACAAGCAAGACACTGTGCTCAACTGGCTGAGAAGTCTCTCGCTGAATTCTCACAACCACTCTGAGAGGCGGGCCTACCTGCTACCATTTCACAACATGACCTTGCCCAAGGTTAGCCCCCAGGCCAACTGCAGAGCTGTGCTCTCAATCTCTCACTTTGTCAGTGGTTCCCAGTGCTAGCCAAGCATTAGAATCCCTTAGGGAGCTTAAGAACCTCCCCAATTCCCAGACATGCCAATTCAGGTCTAGCATGCAACCCAGGGGCCCAATTACCCTGAGTCAGTGATTAGGAACCACTAGGCTCCTGCTTCAATACTGTGGGCCTGCTCCAGTGGGGTCTCAAGTATCCAAAGAACAGAGAACAAGGGACAGAGGCAATGCCAAAGACCAACTTGGCTTTCCTCATCATTTCCCCCGGGCCAACACTGGCTGCTTCCTGTACCTGTATTGAGCTGCAATTCTTTCAAGTTGAATTGTCAGTGAGAATTCAAGTGTTATCTATTGAATTTCAGCAGCACTTAATTCCCCTGACATGCACTGTTTATTTAGGTTAGTTTATCCTTCCCTCTCTTTTAATCTATTAACCAAAGCATCTTCAGAAAAGAAACATCACTGATAACTAAGGCTGCTGCTTGCTCTAACATTTTCCCTCCAAAGTTCGAATACAGGTATGCTTTCCCTGGTTGCTGAAAATATCATAATACGTGTTTCATGGAGTAGGGGGAAATACCGGTTACCATATTTCTATGGTGAACTTAAAATGTTGAAGTGGTGTGGGATGCATTGTCATGGAAATTGCTCTCTGGCCTCCAATGCCTTGGACTAAATCGGGACAGAGGACTATGAGATTTAATAATACCGTGGTTACAAACCCATAAACCACAAATGCGTGTCTGACCAGAAATAAAAAGGATCTGAGTGTTACATCCTCCTAAGTGGATTCTTCCATAGAGTTATGTTGGAGAAGAGTCTAGCCCCAAGTGCTTAACTTTGCAATTCAAAAGAGTTGTGACTTAGACTCCCTTATGTAACATGGGCAGCTTTTCATTATGTTTATTTGATGCAGTGTTATTGAGGCAATATTTCATATGAATAATTCATTTCTACTCCAACTTTATCTAGCAAAGTCAAAAGCAGAATCCTAAATTTCAAAACAGATCAAAGAGTTCCTTAAATAAAATGGAAATGCCTTGAGTTGTCCGCTTTCTGAATCTCCCCGTGTTGTCTATGCATTAAGCAAGCACGTACTATGGGAGGTTGGATACTGAAGTTATTAAGTGTTCACAGCTCTTCCTGCATTTCCTTCAGTGAAGATGAGTTTTAGTGCCCCAGTTTTGCACTGTTTCCTCTTGTTCTAATGCTGAAATTGAGTTCTATAACAGCAAATCACTTCCAAGTAATTTTTTACATATTTTAACTTTGGTTGTGTGTGCCTGACTTTCCAAGGCTGCCTTGGCCCTGATTACCTTCTGTTCCAATGGGCAGTCTGATGAACACAGTGGGCAGGCTGTGGTGAATAAAATAGAGCAATTACATTTTGATGTTCAAGATTGCCAGCTGCCTTGGGACGCCCCACCACAGCCTCTCCATTGTGGTTATCCTCCTTTCAAATCTTACCAACTCATGCAAGAAAGTCACCCTTCAAAATGATTGACACCCAAAGAATTGCCCTGGCTTTATCCAGCCACGGATGCTGCAAACAAGAGTGGAGTAGTCAGAGAGAAAAATTAAACATGGAAGAAAAAAAGTATTCAGAGTCGCTGAGTCATACCTAAGCACACTTCTAAAGAAAATGATTTTAAGTCAATGGGAGAAAAATAAAAACAACTAAAAGATTTCTAAAGCCATCAAAGAATGCTCATTTCATAGATGATTATGTTAGAAAGGGCTTCAGATTCAGTAACTTGGCCATCTTACTGCCTCTGAGAAGACCATTTCTCCTGGCTGGTGCAGGTGGGCATTTCAGGAGAAGTGTGGAGGAGAAGAAAGAACACAGCACAGGAGACAGGAAACCTATGTTCCTATCCTAACTCAGCCCCTTCCTAGCTGAATGACCTTTTGCAACTTTCTGAACATTTTGAGATCTCCGCAATAAGGGACTAATGCTACCTATTTCTGAGATATTGTTGTAAAAATGTAAAATAAATTTGTTTATCAAGTGTCTAGTGCATAATAGCAAGTGGTTAACTCTTATTCAGTAACCTGGATTAAGAGTTCATTCTTGAAATTTATATAAAGATACTCTTCTAGTGTTGTTTAGTGTTGCCTGGTCAACACTACCCGTTGAAGAAGAATGAAAACACTTGGTTTAACAATATATTCATTTAGTTTCTTGATCCCTGCAGTAGATGTCATTTAGTTGTCTACCCAACACTTCATCCTATATCGCTGCTTCCTATGGGCAGAACCTACTGCTGTGATGGAGTCTTGAAATGACATGTGCTCATTTCCCAACATTCCTTCTCGCTACTATGATCAAGTCACACAATTCTAGCCAATGAGGTGTAAACAAAATTCTCTGGGATCTTCTAGGAAGTGTTCTCTGATAAAAGAAAGAAGAATATTAGAAGAGAACCTTTTCCACTCCTCACTCTTCCAGTCATCCTTCAAGCTGCTGCAGCCATCTTGAACAGTCAGGAAAAGGCCAAAAGAATTGCAGACTCTGACATTGCTCACTAACATTGTTGAGCTACTGAAATAACATAGAAATGACCTAGCACCAGACTTCTTGTTGCATGAGATAATTAAGTGATTTTATTATTTAAATCACTGTTATTACTTATAACTGAATAAATTTAGCTCTTGTCTTCTTGTCTTCCCCAGCACACCAAAAAACTCTTTCCATTTTGTGCTTATGTAGGAATACACAGATGTTATCCAACATAGGTTCATCTTTGTGAACAACAATAATTAACTTTCAAAGACGATGACTAACTCATCTGATGTCACACAGCCAAGAAGTGACACTAAGGGATTGTGACCTAAGCCAGCTATCTCAAAGACCAATTTCTTCATCACCCAATTACCACAAAGGAGCCAATGGCCTCTATCATAGGAAATATTTTAAGTAGGTGAAGTTCCTCTTCTAACTTTCCTCTCGGTTTATTTTCTGAGCTTCGCTACCCCTCAACCCCCAACCTTTGACCTCCCTAAGAAACCTTACACTCTGAAACCTTGCTTTCTTTTTCCTCCTTCCCACCCAAACTTGCCTGCTCTGGGTTCCGTTCCCCCAGGAAGCCAATATACTTTACAAGCTTAAAGCTAAATAATCAGTTAAGCAAATTTGTTTTAATGGGATACTAGTTTGGAGAATAGCTTCAATGGTCGTTTTTCAATACCTTAGTGGACCAGAAGATGCGACGGTCCTTTCATATCATAGGATCAAAGACCCTCCTCATGCACAAAGGGCCAGTTCTGCAACAAAAGTTAACTGGGGCCTGGAGCAGGTTTATAATAATTTATTCCTTAAGGAAGTAGTTATTAAGTACCTCACTTACTATGTCTGACAGTGTTCTAGATGCAAAAAAAAAAAAAAAAACCCTTCTTCTGTGAAACTTGAGGAGATAATTAACAAATAAGTACTCAAGATTTCAGGTGCTAGAAAATGCTATAAAAATATAAAACAGGGTAAAAAGGATAACTGGGTGGGAGTGGACTGTCTCATCAAGAATGATCGGAACACTTTATATAAAGGATGTAAATGTTAACAAAACAGTGTAAAAGTGTAGCCACATGTGCAGTGGAAAGGCAAATCAGAGAGGAAAGCTGAAGGAAACCTATAAAAAAGCTAATACCCTCTTCTTACAAAGTGGGGAGTCAAAAAATACTGCTGAAATTTGATGGAATGAAAAAGAGAGATTTAATTATATTATTTACAGTTGCAAAAGTGACTGGCAGAAGAACCAAAATTCTGGGAGGAGAAGGGGTAGGAGGAAAAAAAGTATAAGTGAGCCAAGTCCGCATTTTTTTTTTATTTCCAGGAGTCAGTGGTTGCTACCGTTAGTTGCCATCACGTAGGCTCTTACTCATGGCAACCTTATGTCTACCAGAATAAAACATTGCCCAGTCCTGTGCCATCTTCGTGATCATTGGTATGTTTGAATCCACTGTTGCTGCTATTGCCTAGTGCCTTCCTCCTTAAGGGGCTCATCTTCCAGCAGTGTACTGGACAATATTTTCTAGGAGTCAGTAGAAACTGTTTCATGTGGCAAATAGTCTTTATCTCACATGTTAACTTTCACCAATGGGGTGGTGGCCACCTAAGGCACTCCTGAGTAGAACTCTGCATACACAACCCAGCTCATTGAGAAAGTGTGCTGTGATCAATTAATGCTGTCTGCCATGGGCGCAGGAGGGGTAAATAACAGTGCTCATGCCAACATTAAGGAGCCCTGGTGGTGCAGTGGTTAAGTGCTTGGCTGGTAACCAAAAGGTCAATAGTTCAAAACCACCAGCTGCTCCAAGGGAGAAAGATGTGGCAGTCAGCTCCTGTAAAGATTTCAGCCTTAGGCAGTTCTAATCTGGCCTATAGTTGCTGAGTCAGAATTGACTCAACAGCAACAGGTTTGGGTTTTTTTTTTTTGGTTTTATGCCAAGAATTATCATCTCATTTGGAGCGACACTGGGTCATCTGGATATGGACTGGCCAAGGACAAGAAGAAAACAATAGCAGCTGTAGGGATGGATTATATCAGAATATAGAGAGAGAAACCTGATGGTAAGGGGATTAGTAATATGATAGACTCAGTATCATAATTTTGGTTTGGACTGGCAACATTCTGAAACATACAAAGGAGATAAACTATAGAAAAGGCTGGCAAGAAAGGGTTAGCTTTATATCTCTAATGTGAGAGTTGGGCTTCTCAGTTTTTAAACCAGCGTTTTCCAAGTCTCACAGCAGAAGGTAAGCAACAGAGTTTCCAAGACATGTGCTTTCGCTGGCTGGATTGTATCCAGTGACTCATTTTAAAGATGGTGAAATGTATTTTGGACGTTGGGAAGCTTCAGTCGAGAAAACTTACCGTTGGTCCAATAAAAGCCCTCCCTGCTGTACCAATTACCTAAACAGAGAAAGTGGAGATACCAGGGTCCCAGCTGTACCATCACACCAAATCCTGGGAACACAAACAAAGCTTGAAATCTTGTCTCTAATTAAATCATGTGGAGCCTGGTGACTTTTCTGGCCTCCTGCTCAGCAGCAAACCATGTGAAACCCTGAGCAGGCTCCCTTGGTGGCTAATGTCTCTAATAAAGACACGACCCCCAGCCTGTGTCTGTGCTCCCCAGGACTGGCACCAAATAAAGAGGACAGGAACATTTGCAGTTATCAGAAGGGCACAGTTAGAAAGCTGCCTGCTCACTAAATGAATCAACAGTGAAGCTTCATGTTCCTCCTGCACCCTCGGTCCCTTTCTACCTTGGCCAGAAGCAGCATCTAGAGATGAGAGGTTATGGCAAAGGGCCCTGCACTAGAGTTCTTATTCATGTCCCAACTCTCACACCTCCATTTATTTATTCAAAAAGTATTTTTCCCTGCCCTGTGCTAAGTTATGGATGACCCATTTACTCTCATCCCAGTACCTTAGGCTCCACCAGGAGCCAGAGCACCTCACTCTGCAGTGCTAATTCCAACAGGCATGGATTGTTTCTGGTGTGGGACAAGCTGCCCTGTGTTGAGGGTCTCTTTGCTCAGGATTAGAGGAATGGTTAGAGCAGCCGTGTTCCAAATATCTCTCCTACTCCACCCAGGAACCCTGAAATTTCAAAATTAGAGACTCATTCCTTTAGGTTCCCTATTAAAATGCCATATAGAAAGGACTCAGTGAAGTTATCAGCCATTAACACCTTAATGTGACATGTTTCCAGGTGAGAGCCTACTGTGTGACCAGAACTATGCTAGGTGCCTTAAATAGACTCTATTCTCTAAAATACCTGGCAAGATCTAACCATTATGTATGTGTACGTGTTTGTGTGTATGTGTGTGTATAAGCCAGTTGCCATCTAGTCGATTCTGACTCACAGCAACCTCATGTATTTCAGAGTAGAACTCTGCTCCATAGGGTTTTCAGTGGCTTATTTTTTGGAAGTAGATCACCAGGCCTTTCTTTCAAGACATTTCTAGGTAGACTCAAACCTCCAGACTTTTGTTTAGCAGTCGAGTGTGTTAACCATTTGCACCACACGGGGTCTTGTTTGTGTGTGTGTGCACCTACTATGTACAGGGCCTTATGCTCAGCTGCTGAGCAGTCAGAGAGTGGTTTGGCATGTGATAGATAAAGGCATATTATATATGGCCTTGAGCTCCATCTGGTAGGAGCAGCAAGACGCATACATAAAAAATATGATACATGGTACACAGTAAGGTTGTTGCCATGACAAAGGTATAAAGTATTATGTTTGAGATCTAGAGCTGATAAACAGTAGGAAGGGTCTTCCAGACTGGTACATAGCCATTCATTCAACATACATTTATTGAGCAGGAATGGACCCACTTATACTTGAGGCTATGTTAAACCAAAAATTTAAGGTAAGAAAGAATGGGATACGGGCAATATACGTACGGAGGTGAGGGGAAAAGAAGGCATGTGTGTAGAGCTTCATCAGCAAATCAGTTACGAAGGGATGCGTTCAAGGAAGAGATGGTATACAAAACTAGAAAGATCAAGGGAGCCAGATCAGGGAAGTTTTGTCTATCACATTACAGAATTTAGGCCTTATTCTGTAATCAATAGGGAGCCAGAGAAGGTTTAGAGCTGCAAGTCAATGTAATGAAGGCTCTGCTTTATAAAGACTAACAAGGCAACAATGTATGGAAGCAATTAAACTAAGCATAAACAAAGTAGGAGACCATGTAGGAAATTACTAAGTGTCCTAAGTGAGAGGAAATCAGGGCATGAGCTGTGACACTTCAAGTGAAAATTTGGAGGGAGGATAATTGAGAAAGCAGAAATTGGCACCACAATCTCCTAAACTCACGTCCTGGGTCTTACGCCTACCAAGTACATTGTACAGGTACCTGGCACAGAGTACGCACTGGATAAAAGCCAACTGGTAGATAAAAGAATGTATGGGGGAGAAGAAGGAATTAAAGATGGCTTTTTTTTTATGTTTGGGGCCTAGATGTCTAGGGACATCTTGGAACAGATTTGAGAAAATGGCACATCATAGACCATGTTATTGACTGAGGGAGGTGGGGGGTAGAAAATGTCTAGAACATGGGGTTTGGAGACAGCAGGACAGGCAAGGGCAGAATGCAGGAAAGGAGAAAAGGAAGGGGTTGCTCCCAGAACAGGGTGTGCATACTTGATATTCCACAGTTTTGAGGGATAGCCAATCCCTCTGAAGACTTTCAGGTGAAACGAAATGTCTTAGTTTGCTAGGGCTGCTATAACAAAACACTACAAGTGGGTGGCTTTGAAGAACAGAAGTGTATTTTGTCACAATTCAGGAGTCTAGAATTTAGAGTGTTGGCTCTAGGTAAAGGTCTTCCTTTGTTTCTTTCAGCCTCTAGTAGCTGCCAGCAGTTCTTGGCAATCCTGGGCTTGTAGACATATCTGCTTCCATTATCACATGGCGTCTTTCCCCTACATGTGTCTCTCTCTGTGTGTGTTCTATGCTTTATAAGACACCACCCAAAGGGATTAAGTTCAGAACCAATTTAGTCAAGTATGACCTCATTAATATAGCAAAAGAGAAGTCCTATTCCAAACAGGATCACATTCACAGTACAGGGGTTAGGACTTCAACATACATATTAGAAAAAAAAAACCTACTGCCATCGAGTTGACTCCAACTTATAGCAACCCTATAGGACAGAGTAGAACTTCCCCATAGGGTTTCCAAGGAGCAGCTGGTGGATTCGAGCTGCTGACCTTTTGGTTAGCAGCCTAACGCTTAACAACTGTGCCACCAGGGCTCCAACGTATATATTAGGGGGACACAAGTCAATCTATAACAAGAAAGTTGATACACGTTGTACCAGTACAAGTCCCAGAATGAAGCACTGGTTACAGATATGGGATCTGCAGTCTGACAGAGTTCCAGCGGGCCTGTGTAGGAATTCAGATACATACTAGCCATGACCACATTATGAGAGTTCTCTAGGTCTTGATTTCTTCGTCCATAAATGGAGATAATCCTACCAAGTAGGGTTATTCAGAGAATGGCGGAGATGGGTACTCCCTTCCACAGTAAATTATTACTGGGAAAAAGCTGCTCAGCCAGGGGATGCATTTTCCAGCTTCCCATGTAGCCGGGTGCTGGTTTTGGACAATGGAATGTGAGCAGAAATGACACGTGGCTCTTCTGGTCTAGACCGAGTAGTTGATCCTTCTCTACGAGCTCTTTCTCAACCAGTAGATGGATTCAGAGAACACTGGGGTGCAAGGGGATGGGGGAACCACACAGTAGAAGGGGCGTATGTAGAAAACTATCATGTGGAGGAAAACTACCCTGGTACCAGAGCACTAGCGTCAGACTCACTATTGCGTGAGCAAGAAATAAGCTTCTATGGTGTTGAACCAGCGCTCAGATGGTGCAAATGGTTAATGTGTTTGCTGCTGATTGAAAGGTTGGAGGTTTGAGTCCAACCAGAGTCTACTTGGAAGAAAGACCTCGCAATCTGCTTCCAAAAATCATACGTCAGAAACTGTATAGAGCACAGTTCTACTCCGATACACGTGGGGTAGCCAAGAGTCTGAGCTGACTCAACGGCAACTGGTTTGAGTTTTGTTTTTGGCTTTGAACCACTGAAATGTTGTGGTTTATTTGTTCTGTCAGGAAGTGTTACACTAACAAATGTAGCTAGGAGTTAAAGATATAACAGGTAGAGTATTTAGCTCTGTGCCTGACTCATGCTAAGTAGCCAAAAAACGTTAGCCAGAAAAAAATAAAGAAAAGAAACAGAACTTGTGACAATGAGCAGAGAAAGAGGCTCACAGCCTTCCAGGGAGCTGTACGCTCCATGGGATCTGACTTCTATGTCTTGTCTTTGGGATCTGAAACACAGGTCTTAATCTATTAGGAATAAGGATAACGTCGAGAAGCTAAAAAGAGGAACACTCTCACAGAAGAAAAAAAAAAATTTTAACTAAAACAACATAAGGGAGTTCATGAGCCTCCTGAACCCTATCCTTGTGCACCCCCTCCCCAGCACACACACACACATCTCTCACCCATCTTCCCACCCCCAAGTCAGGTTAAGAATCCTTGGCTTAGAAATCAGAGATCCTGACAGCCTCCCACCTCTTGGCCCTGGAGTACTGGCCAGGACTTTCCACTCTGGTGTCAGAATAATGACCCCTAAAGATCTCCACATCCTACTCCTCAGAACTTACATCACCTTATATGGCAAAAGGGGTTTTGCAGATGTGATTAAATTAAGGATTTTGAGACGAGATTATCCTGGGTTATCAGGGAACCAAAAAACCAAACCAAACCTTTTGCCATCGAGTCAATTCTGACTCACAGTGACCCTAAAGGACAGAGGAGGGCTGCTCCATAGGGTTTCGAAGGCTATAAATCTTTACGGAAGCAAACTGACACATCTTTCTTCCATGGACCAGCTGGGGGGTTTGAACCACTGATCTTTGGCTTAGCAGCTGAGCACTTAATCGCTGTGCTACCAGGGCTCTCACAAGGTCCTTATAAGTGACAGAGGGAAGCAGGAAGGTCAGAGTAAGAAAGGAAATAGAATGATGAAAGCGGAAGTGAGAATATCAGAGAGAGATTTGAGGCTGTTACACTGCTGACTCTGTAGATGGGGGAAGGGACAATGAGTCAAGGAATTCAGACTGCCTCTAGAAGCTGGAAGAGGCAAGGAAGAAGATTCTCCCCTAGAGCCTCCAGAAGGAAGCAACCCTGCTAACAGCTTTAGCCCCAGGAGACTGCTTTGGGACTTCTGACCTCCAGAAATGTAAGAGAGTAGATGTGTGTGATGTTTTAGCCACTTAAGGTTATGGTGGGCCCCTGGTAGCACATTGGTTAAGAGTTAAGCTGCTAACCAAAACGTCAGCAGTTCAAATCTACCAGTTGCTCCTCGGAAACCCTATTGGGCAGTTTTACTCTATTGGAATCAACTTGAAGGAAACGGGTTTGGTTATGAAAGGTTATGGTATTTGTTACAGCAGCAGTAGTAAACTAATACACCTCCAGGCTGCTAGCCTCCTCCCTACCTTGGCTTGCTACACAGCCACACAGAAATAAGAAGCCACTTCTGGGCTCGAAAGCTCTAGTCCCTAGAGCTAAGAAGCACGTCCAACTACTGATGTGCAGAGCCCTTCAAGATACAGCTGGCCTACTCTGTGATCAGCCATTATCCATCTCAGTCCAAACAAACCATGACAGCGCACTAGAAAACTACCAGCTCTGTTAAGCTGGGAAATGACTTCTCGGCAACCTAAAGGGTTTCACAGTCATTGGAATGCTAATCCATTACTGGGAAGGCTTGAAATTTTTTCTTAAATTCTTTACCAGGTAGCCAATTAAGAAGAGGACATCGTAAGATAATATTTTATTGCAATCTCTACATTGGCTAGATTTGTTTCCTGTGTTAAACAATATAATAGGTGAGTTGATAATTTAGCTTCAGATTTTAAAAGCTTATAGTGAGCCCAAAAATGGTACCTGGACCCATATAACACCTCCTCATGTGGAATCAGGCCCTCCTTGTCTCCCGTCCATTGTTAAACTAAGGGTGGCAGAGTAAGGGGGTGATCTTTCTCAGCACCCTAGAAATTACACTTAAGATTTCTCTATTAGGTGACTAACTGGAATTAATGTACTGAGGTCTTGTTTCTAATATAGTCAACTCTTTTATAAAACAGCAAATTGGTATCTTATATTCTGTTCATTGCACCAACTAATTAGGTGAAAAGAACATTTATCAAGTTCTCTCCTATACCCCAGAAACTAATAGGCTCTTTACATCTGTTATCTCATTTAATCCTTGCAAGAGGCATTGTTATTTCTTTTAAAAAAAAAGAAGAAAAAACAAAACAACAGTAATACTAATAAAAAACAGATGAGGAAACTAAGGCTCAAAACAGTTAAATAATCCCCCAAGCCCACATGAATAATATGTGTAATTAAAATTCCGCTGTACATGGCTCTCAAGTTCATAGCTTCTCCAAAAATTTTGCACAACCTTTTTCAGACCGTGGCACATTACCCTCGGACCGCAAGGGGTGCAAGCTCCAAAGGAGGTACAAAGTAGAAGCCCTGTTTCCTCTTAAGTCCTCCGTCTATTTCTGGGGAGTGGGTTCAGAGCAGTAAGAAGCTGAGAAAACAAGACAGCACCCTTCTCCTTAGGAAGCAAAAATCTGGCTGCCTCTGGAGAGGGTGTGTGCTTCCTTTCCCCTCCCCTGGTAACGCTGCTGATGCCGCAGGAGCTTCGAGAGTGCGAAAAACAAGCTGTTAATATATTAGCGCCAGCAGTTGCAGAGGGCGCCTATAGCTGGCAGAATTCCTGAGAAATGGTTTTTATGGCCCTGATCTCCTTGGAGACCTTGAACAACAGCTTAAAATGTATGGTACAGAGATCACGGGGTTTATTACTTTAGTTTCAGCCTGGCGTTCTGCAATTTATAGTTTTCCTGATAAATCGGGATCCATTCAGCTGGTAGGTATTATGTGGGACTGTGGAATTGTCTCTTCTGCACTGAAGGATTAGAAAATGGGCAGAAGCCTTGATTATTTAATGACAGTGCAGGCCAAGCTGTGCACGTCAGACAGGGCTCGAGCTGCTAGGCTGGGCTCAAATTAAAGAGGAATGGGCTCCCAAAGTAGGGCTGTCCCCTTCCTTGGTGGTCTAATACTTTCTCATCTCAAAGGAGCCAGGAGCTGAAGTTACCGTATTTCCTGCTTTCATCAGAGCGCAGCTAAAGGCAAACAAAGGCACAAGTGCAATACACCACACTTCTTTTAGAGAGGAGGGGGTGGTCTCCCCCAAAACAGGCAAATTAAAATTTCACTTTGAAAGTCAGCATGAGAGACATGACTTTTTAATACGGAACCTAGGAGAACAGTGTTCCCTATTTTCCACGGGCTAAGTTAAAATAAAATCTGCTTTTAGTGGCTGGGGTTGCTCTATGTACACCTAATTAATTTGATATTGTTAGAAATCAGATTTTACAGGCTGTGAACACAAAATGTTTGAGGGAGGGCTATGAGCTTATGTTCCTGGGTTTTCAGCCAGTTTATCAGAATCTGTTGCCTTAAAAAATAATAATAATGGTGATGATGAAAAGGGACATCAATTGAATTTTGTTGTTGTTGTTATTGTTCTAGTAGAAAACAAAACGAAAGAAAAAAACAAGCTAGTATGCAGGAGCAGTAGCTTTCTGTCAGCTGCAAGTCTGATATAGATTTTAGCGTTTGGACTTTGAAGCCCTTTCAGATCCCATCTGGCTGTTAATCTGCAAAGGATGAAGGATTTGTACAAAGGGCCTCAACTCTGAAGTGTCATTAAGTTCTATTGGGTCAATAATTCCTGAAAATGAATTTAAACAACAAAGTTCAATAATTCTATAGACATTGTTAGCCTGTTTCTTTGAAGGAAAAAAAAAAAAAGTAGTAGAAAAGAAAAGAAATGGGCTTGGTACAAAAAATTGGAAAATGGTTTGGAAAAGAAGAAACTCCTCCATGAATTCCGAATCTTCCGTTCTGCTCAGCAGGAGCCCAGTTTTCTGGTGTAACAAATGTTTTCCAGAATGCACACTGCAGCTCACTCCTGAGTGACCAACGAGCATTCTTCCTAATGGGTCTGGTGCCATCCTTTTACGATGCCACAGGGCAAATGATTGAAGGGAGATCCATCCTTAGGAGATAGTTGTCATATCCCAAGTCTGAGTACCCATTCGAGCCAGTTCTGTCGAAGGCCCAGGCCTGGCCAGGTACAAGGTCATGAGCGTCTTGTTGTTGTTGTTAGGTGCCATTGAGTCGGTACAACTGAATCCAACACCGCCCAGTCCTACTCCATCCCCACAATTGTTATGTTTAAGTCCATTGTTCCAGCCAGTGTGTCAGTCCACCTCACTGAGGGTCTTCCTCTTTTTCTCTGACCCTCTACTTTACCACGCATGATGTCCTTGTCCAAGGACTGATCCCTCCTGACAACATGTCCAAATTATGTGAGAAGTAGTCTCGGCATCCTTACTTCTAAGGAACATTCTGGTTGTACTTCTTCCAAGACAGATTTGCTCATTCTTTTGGCAGTCCATGGTATGTACGTTCAATATTCTTTGCCAACACCCCAATCCAAAGGCATCAAGTCTTCAGTGTTCCTTATTCATTGTCCAGCTTTCACGTGCATAGGAGGTCATCGAAAGCACCACGGCTTGGGTCAGGCCCACCTTAGTCTTCAAGGTGACATCTTTACTTTTCAGCACTTTAAAGAGGTCTTTTGCAGCCAATTTGCCCAATGCAAAGTGTCTTTTGACTTCGTGACTGCTGCTTCCATGGCTGTTGATTGTGGATCCAATTAAAATGAAACCCTCGACAACTTCAATCTTTTCTCCATTTATCATGACATTGCTTATTGGTCCAGTTATGAGGACTTTTGTTTTCTTTATGTTGAGGTATAATCCATACTGAAGGCTATAGTCTTTGATCTTCAGCAGTAAGTGCTTCAAGTCCTCTTCACTTTCAACAAGCAAGGTTGTGTCATCTGCATAACACAGATTGTTAAGGAGGCTTCCTCCAATCCTGATGCCACATTCTTCTGCATATAGTCCATCTTCTCGGATTATTTGCTTAGCATACAGATTGAATAAGTATGGTGAAAGGATACAACCCTGACATAAGCCTTTCCTGACTTTAAACCAAACAGTATCCCCTTGTTCTGTTTGAACGACTGCCTCTTGATCTATGTACAAGTTCCCCATGAACACAATGAAGTGGTCTGGAATTCCCATTCTCCGCAATGTTATCCATAATTTGTTATGATCCACACAGTCAAACGCCTTTGCATAGTCAATAAAACACAGATAAACATTCTTCTGGTATTCTCTGCTTTCAATCAGGATCTATCTGACATCAGCAATGATATCCCTGGTTCTGCTTCCTCTTCTGAATCCAGCTTGAATTTCTGGCGGTTCCCTGTCAATATACCGCTGCAGCCACTTTTCAATGATCTGCAGCAAAATTTTGCTTGCATGTGATATTAATAATATTGTTTAATAATTTCCACATTCAGTGGTATCACCTTTCTTGGGAATAGACATAAATATGGATCTCTTCCAGTCTGTTGGCCAGGTAGCTGTCTTCCAGATTTCTTGGCAGAGACAAGTAAGTATTTCCAGTGCTGCATCTGTTTGTTAAAACACCGGAATTGTTATTCTATCAATTCCTGGAGCCTTGTTTTTTCCCAATGCCTTCAGTGAAGCTTGGACTTCTTCCTTCAGTACCATTGGTTCCTGCTCATGTGGTACCTCCTGAAATGGCTGAATGTCGACCAATTCTTTTTCTTAGAGTGACTCTGTACGTTCCCCCACGTGTTTAACGGTTTGTCGTACTGTGGTGGCTTACGTGTTGCTGTGATGCTGGAAGGTTGGCCACCAGTATTCAAATACCAGCAGAGTCACCCATGGCAGACAGATTTCAGCTGAACTTCCAGACTAAGACAGACTAGGAAGAAGGACCCAGTGGTTTACTTCTGAAAAGATTAAGCCAGTGAAAATCTTATGAATAGCAGCAGAGCATTGTTCGATATTCAAAGGGTGGCTCCAGAAGACAAAGTAAAGTATTATAATGACATGTGCAAAGACCTGGAGATGGAAAACCAGAAGGGAAGAACACGTTCTGCATTTCTCAAGCTGAAAGAACTCTAGAAAAAAATTTGAGCCTCGAGTTCCAATACCAAAGGATTCTATAGGGAAAATATTAAACGATTCAGGAAGCATCAAAAAAAGATGGAAGGACTACACCAACTCACCATGAGCATCTTAGTAGGGGTTTATCAAGGATCAAGCTGCCTACTCTTGATGAGTGGAGTGAAAATTCAGGTTTCTTACTGTTTTATAACTTATAGAAAGATTCTCAATGGTCTTATAACTAATACAGGATTCTCAATGGTCTTATCTCCTAGAACAGATGCACTCTGGAAATGACTCCTCTGAATGCAAAAGTAGAACAGGAGAGAGAGAGGGATGACCACATAGGGACAGAGGAATGCAGTGATTGATCCAAAGAGGCTGTCCTGAGTGCCAGCCAGGAAGCACTTCTCCTGGATTGCCTCCTTCCCGCAATAACTCCACAAGGTAAGAACCACTACTGTTATTGTTAGATGTCATCAACTTGGTTCCAACTCACAGTTACCGTATGTACAACAGAAGGAACCGCTGCCTGGTCCTAAACCAACCTCACAATAATTGCTATGTTTAAGCTCATTGTTGCAGCCACTGTGTCCATCCAATTCGTTGAAGGTTTTCCTCTTTTTACCTGACCCTCTACTTTACCAAGCATGATATCCTTCTCCATGGACTGGCCCCTCTTGATAACATATCCAAAGTACTTAAGACGAAATCTCGCCATCCTTACTTCTAAGGAGCATTCTGGGCATATTTCTTCCAAGACAGGTTTGTTCACTCTTCTGGCAGTCCATGATATATTCAATATTCTTTGCCCAATGCAACACGTCCTTTGATTTTTCAATTGCTGCTTCCATGAGTGTTGGTTGTGGATCCAAGTAAAATGAAATCCTTGACAACTTCAGTCTTTTCTCCATTTACCATAATATTGCTTAGTGGTCCCGTTGTAAGGATTTTTGTTTTCTTTCTCTTGAGGTGTAACCCATACTGAAGGATATAGTCTTTGACCTTCATCAGTAAGTCTTCAAGTCCTCTTCACTTTCAGCAAGCAAGGTTGTGTCATCTGTGTATCACAGGTTGTTAATGAGTCTTCTGCTAATCCTAATACCATATTCTTCTTCATACAGTCTAGCTTCTCGGATTATTTGCCCAGTATACAGGTTGAATAAGTATGGTGAAAGAATACAACCCTGACGCACATGTTTTCTGATTTTAAACAGCATCCTGTTCTATTTGATCAACTGCCTCTTGGTCTATGTACCAGTTCCACGTGAGTACAATTAAATGTTCTTGAATT
Organism: Loxodonta africana; assembly: GCF_030014295.1. Taxonomy (NCBI): domain Eukaryota; kingdom Metazoa; phylum Chordata; class Mammalia; order Proboscidea; family Elephantidae; genus Loxodonta; species Loxodonta africana. Next base: position 33,297,227 of record NC_087345.1, on the reverse strand, counting down.
CCCATTCTTCTCAATGTTATCCACAGTTTGTTTGATTCACACAGTCAAATGCCTTTGCATTTTCAATAAAACACAGGTAAACATCCTTCTGGCATTCTCTGCTTTCAGCCAAGATCCATCTGACTTCAGTAATGATATCCCACATTCTACATCCTCTTTTGAATCTGGCTTGAATTTCTGGCAGTTCCTTATCAATGTACTGCTGCAATCACTTTTGAATGATATTCAGCAAAATTTTATTTGCATGTGATATTAATGATATTGTTCAATAGTTTCTGCACACTGTTGGATCACCTTTCTTTGGAATGGGCACAAATATGGATCTCTTCCAGTCAGTTGGCCAGGTAGATATCTTCCAAATTTCTTGGCATAGATGAGTGAGCACTTCAAGTGTTGCATTTTTTGTTGAAACATCTCAACTGGTATTCCATCAATCCCTGGAGCCTTGTTTTTCACCAAGCCTTCAGTGCTGCTTGAACTTCTTCCTTCAATACTATTGTTTTCTTGATTATATGCTACCACCTGAAATGGTTGAATGTTAACAAATCCTTTTTTTGGTACAGTGACTCTATATTTCTTTCATGTTCTTTTGATGCTTGTGTTATTCAATATTTTGTCCATAGAATCCTACAATATTAGAACTCAAGGCTTAAATTTTTTCTTCAGTTCTTTCAGCTTGAGAAACGCCATGTGTGTTCTTCCCTTTTGGTTTTCTAACTCCAGGTCTTTGCACACTTCATTGTAATACTTTACTTTGTCCTCTTGAGCTGCCTTTTGAAATCTTCTGTTCAGCTCTTTTACTTCAACATTTCTTCCATTTGCTTTAGCTACTCAACATTCAAAAGTAAGTTTCAGAGTCTCTTCTGACATCCATTTTCTTATTTTCTTTCTCTCCTGTCTTTTTAATAACCTTTTTTTTTTTTTTTGCTTTCTTCACGTATGATGCCCTTGATGTCCTCCCACAACTCCTCTAGTCTTTTTTCATTAGTGTTCAATGTATCAGATCTATTTATGAGATTCTCTTCTTCCCACAATAACCCCACAAGGTAAGAACTACTACTGTTATTCCCATTTTACTGATGAGGAAACTGGTACTTAGACAACATGACTCATTCTGAGATTCACAGGTGGTAAGTGATGGAAGCAGATATGAAATCAGGAACTCTACCTCCACAGTGCATGTTTTAAGCACTAGGTTATATCCTTCAGTGAAGAAACCTGGGTTTACTAAAATTCTCAAACCAACTTGACCCAATTTTGGGACCAAAATTTTGGAAGCACATTATTAGGGACTGCCTATAGAGTACCTGTGTTTCAGTGGTAGAATTCTTACTTTCCATGCAGAAGACCAAGATTCAATTCTAGACCAATGCACCTCATGCACACCCACCACCTGTCTATCAATGGAGGCTTGCATGTCACTATGGTACTGTACAGGTTTCAGCAGAGCTTTCAGACTAAGGTAAGCTAAGGACGGCCTGGTGATCTACTTCCTATAATCAGCCAGTGAAAACCCTATGGATCACAGCAGTCCAGTCTGCAACCAATCATGGGGATGGCAGTGTTTTGTTACGTTGTGCATGGGGTCGCCATAAGCCAGGGGCTGACTCAATAGCAGCTAACAACAGCAACATAGAGTACATGTGATTAAAAACAAATTCAGACATCTAGATCTAAGGATTTATCTACACACAGGAAAATACTGACCCAAAGTTCATGCATCTTACTGCCAACAGCTAGATGATTTACAGAGGACATTTTAACTTCGCTGTGGGACCATCAAAACTGGAGTCACTGCCACAGTGTTCCTCACAAATGATAGCTGTTGATAGCTAACACCCTCACCTCTGATGTTTTTAATAACCTTCCTATTCCTCCTTTGACCCCACTGCCCTCATTTATTCCATAATGGCTAACCCCTTCCTCCTGACACTGGTTCCTATCACCCTGAACATTTCCAATTACTGGGTTGATAACTGGAATAAAACCACCTAACAAACCCTTTGGGGTTAAGTCCAGAGAAATGGCCATCATAGCTGCAAATGAGAGATGGCCTCTACTTAAAAGAGAACAAATAAAAAACATGCAGGCCTCCCATCCTGATTACTTCTCAGAGGAGAACCAGTCATCCATTGGAGTAATTCTATTCTTTTTTTCTTTCAAGTAAAACTTCCAGCCACGCTCATAGAGACAGATAAGTACAGCCAGAAAAACCATCAGAATTGCAACCAACTGCTTTAAGAATTAAGGGTCCTTCTCAAGGTTCCTTCCAGCTCTTGAGGTGATGTAAAGTAGCCACTTCATGATGAAGAGACAATAAGAGGCTTCTGTGACAAGAAGGAAAGAAGATGCTACCCACGTTCATTAAGCCGCCATTCTTACCTTGTCTTCAAATGCCATGCTTACCTGTCAGTGGAAAGTCTTGTGGGGAAGGGCTACATTAAGATCTTTGTGGTTGGAGAGCTTGCTCAGAGATCAAGGCACTCCCATACCCGTTTTCCTGTGATAAACTAGTTTCTCTATCCAGAGAAGAATGTTAGTTTGGAAGGCCAGTTAACTCCCTCTTGTGTTCGAATGGTAGAGATGGCCAGAGACCCACCCAAAGGTAAGCCCACCATCCTGACATTCTCCCATCAGCTGATCCCACCGAGGGCCCTGATACCCTCTTGCGATTTCCTTACAGGAACAGTGTGAGACAGCCCTCCTAGCCTCTGGAGATGACACTCATGTGTATTCAGAATATTTATAAATCCCTTTGGCAAAGATTTATATGAAGCATCTGTGATGTACCAGGTTGTTGCTATTTCACTCACAACAGTGTGTACATGGGCATTTCATAAAAACTCGATTGAATTTAAATAACAGCAAGATATTTTCATCCATGAGATGGGTTGTTTTTAGATGCCTTTGGGTCATTTTTAACTCAGGGTGAGCCCATGTGACAGAGTAGACTTGCCCCATAGGGTTTTCTAGGCTGTAATCTTTACAGGAGCAGATTGCCAGGTCTTTCTTCCATAGAGACACTGGGTGGGTTTGAACTGCCAGCCTTTTGGTTAGCAGCCAAGCACTTAACCACTGCTCCACCAGGGTTCCTTATGAGATGGGTAAAATGCATAAAATTCAGATAACATTAAGCATTGCTAAGGATATGGGAAAATTATTCTTCTTTTACATCCTGTTGAATGTACTTAAACCTATTTGGAGAGTACTTGGCTCAGCAATTCCACCTCTTGGTATCTACCCTAGAGAGACATGTACATGCCCAAAGAGGCATGTATGAGAGTAGCATGAGCTGTAATTATTTGTACCATACGAATATATTGTCCATGTAAGCTCCATAAACATAGTGAGTTTTTTGCTTTTCGTTTTTTTCTGTTGATTCCCCAGTATAGTTCCAGTAATTGGGACAGTGCCAACAGTCTAGTAGTCTCCTGATAAATATTTCTTGAATAAATAGAATTTGAGTAAAAAGCATATTACATAATCTGTACAGTATGATATTTATATATGGTGACAACTTTTATTTTAACAAAGCAAAACAACGGTAGTATGCATTTTCTATGAGTACAACATGTATATGTGTTAATGCTTAAGAAAAGATATGGAAGGATACAACCAGCCTGGGAATTTATTGGGGAAGAGGGGGAAGCCGACAGAGACTCGAGCCTTAACTTCAGTGCTTTGGTTCTTACAAGGAAAATATTCACATATTACTTGGCTAATAAAAAATTAATTTTAACTTTTTTTTAAATGCGTGATTAAAACTATAGTACTAGCTCCTGAGGGGGCAGAAAACAATTAGCCCAGTGCTCTTTACTTTTCCCTTGTCTAGAAATAGGATGAGTCCCAGAACTCAAAGACAGAACTGAAGTTGTAGGTACAGGAGAATAGGAGTCTACAAGGGCAAGTGCAGGAAGGCTTTTGCAGGACTAGAGTAGTGTCTATGGATATGAGGAGGAGGAGATGGATCTCAGAAATTTTTGTTTGGGAAAAAATAAAGGCAGGACATACAGAGGGATTTTAAAAAATGGGATGTTGTTGTTGCTGTTAAGTGCCATCAAGTCAGTTCTGACTCATAGCAACCATATGTACAATAGAACAGAACACCGCCCAGTCCTGCTCCATCCTCAGAATCATCATTATGCTTGAGCCCATCATTGCAGCCACTGTGTCAGTTCATCTTGTTGAGGGGTTTATTCTCTTTCACTGACCTTCAACATACTACAAACATGATACCCTTCTCCAGGGACTGGTCCTTCCTGATAACGTGTTCAAAGTAAGTGAGATGAAGTCTCACCATCCTTACTTCTAAGGAACATACTGGCTATACTTCTTCCAAGACAGATTTGTTCTTTCTTCCGGCAGTCTATGGTATATGTAATATTCTTTCCCAACACCATAATTCAAAGGCATCAGTTCTTCTACAGTTTTCCTTATTCATTGTCCAACTTTCACATGCATATGAGTGGGTTGAAAATACCAGGGCTTGGGTCAGGTGCATCTCAGTCCTTTAAGTGACATCTTTTTTAACACTTTAAAAAGGTCTTTTGTGGCAGATTTGCCCAGTGCAACACATCGTTTGATTTCCTGACCGCTACTCCCATGGGCGATGATTATGGATCTAAGTAAAACGAAATTCTTGACAACTTCAGTCTTTTCTCCATTTATCATGATGTTGCTTGTTGGTCTAGTTGTGAGGACTTTTGTTTTCTTTATGTTGAGATGCAATCCATACTGAAGGTTGTAGTCTTCAATCTTCCTCAGTAAGTGTTTCAAGTCCTTTTTGCATTCAGCAAGCAAGGCTGTATCATCTCCATATCGCAGGTTATTAATTCATCTTCCTCCAATCCTGATACCACATTCTTCTTCATATAGTCCAGCTTCTCAGATTATTTGCTCAGCATACAGAGTGAATTAGTATGATGAAAGTGTACAGCCCTGATGTACACTTTTCCTGATTTTAAACCACACAGTATCCCCTTGCTCTGTTTGGATGACTTCCTCTTTGTCTATGTACAGGTTCCTCAGGAGCATAATTAAGTATTCTGGAATTTCCATTCTTTGAACTGTTATCCATAATTCGTTATGATCCACACAGCCATACGACTTTGCATATTCAATAAACGTAGGTAAATATCTTTCTGGTATTCTCTGCTTTCAGCCAAGATCCATCTAGCATCAGCAATGATATCCCTTGCTCCACCCCCTCTTCTGAATCTTCCTTGAATTTCTGGCAGTTCCCAGTCGATGTCCTGCTTCAACTGTTTTTGAATTGTCTTCAGCAAAACTTTACTTGCATGTGATAGTAATGATATTGTTCAATAATTTCTACTTTCTGTTGGATCACTTTTACTTTGGAATGGGCACAAATATGTATCTCTCCCAGTTGGGTGGCCAGGTAGCTGTCTTTCGAATTTCTTGGCATAGATGAATGACCACTTCCAGTGCTGCACCCATTTGTTGAAGCAACTCAGTTGGTTTCAAAAAAAGGATAAAGGACTCCCAAGTTTAAAGTAAGGATGACTAGGGTTGTTGACTTACCAGCAAATGAACTGTTTTGGAGAAAAAGTTTGCTCTGGGGGAGGCAATTTATTTTGGAAATTCTGGGCTTGAAGTTATTGTGAAATGTCCAGTTGGAAATATCCAGTAGGCAGGGGCTATTTGTGGAAATGGACCAGGGATGATGCAAGTTCAAAAGTTATTTGTAGAGAAGGGATAATAAATTGATGGAAATTGAATGAGTTCTACATAGGGGAAAGTATGAGGAGAAAGAGCAAGGGACAGGTATCTGACAGCCATCTCCAGTTCAGAGAATGCCCAAGTATGGTGCTTTCCTAGCAGTTCCTCTGTCACATCACTTAAAAGGTCATGCACTCAGACAGTAACGCCAACAACTGAACTTGGCACAGTGTGAGTCAAGAAGAATCATCTATTAGCAAATTCAGTAACAGGAGTGCTGTTTATATCTCTATTGTCAATTGCAATCAATTGTCTGGACAGGAATGTCCTCAGTTGGTAGGTCATCCCTGCCTGTAAGACTTACAGCTTATGTGAAATGCATTGTCAAGGATTGAATTGTGTTCCCCCAAAATATGTATCAACTTGGTTAGGCCAGGATTCCCAGTATTGTGTAGTTGTTCTCCATTTTGTGATCTAATAATCATATGTGTCGTAAATCCTAACCTTTATGATGTAATGAAGCAGGATTAGAGGCAATTATATTATTGAAGCAGGACTCAATCTACAGGATTAAGTTGTATCTTGAGTCAATCTTTTTTGAGACATAAGAGAGAGAATCGAGGAGAGAGGGCCTCGTACCACCAAGAACAGAAGGCATCCTTAGGACCTGGGGTCCCTGTGCTGAAAAGCTCCTAGATTAGGGGAAGATTGATGACAAGGACCTTCCTCCAGAACCAACAGAGAAAGAAAGCCTTACTCTGGAGTTGGCACCCTGAATTCAGACTTCTAGCCTCCTCAACTATGAGATAATAAATTTGCTTGTTAAAGCTACACACTCATGGTAGTTCTGTTATAGCAGCACTAGATAACTAAGACATGCACCAATCTTGTATTTCCTGGAAGGGGCTTCTTGCCCTTTATGTAGTACAATACTCATTCATGGACTACACTACCAGGGCAGATTACCCACAGAAGAACATCAAGTTACTGCTTCTGTGTCATCATTTTGGGAAGAATATTCCTGAAAAGAAGCATCCCCTCTTTCAGATTGATGCCTAAAACTCTACTGAAACACTCAGTTCCTTACATGTAACCCCCTGTTCTCAGTTAAAGCGTTATGTACACCTATGTTCATTGCAATACAATGCTAAAAGCTGAGAACAACCCAAGAGCATATCAACAGATGAATGGATAAACAAAATGTGGTACATGCATACAATAAAATATTACTCAGCTTTAAAGAAAAATGAATTCCTGATGCATGCTACGACATGAATGAACCTCGAAGACATTAAGCTGAGTAAAATAAGTCAATCACAAAAGGGCAAATATTGTATGAACTCACTTATATGAAATGACAAGAATAGGAAAAATAGAGACTAATGGTTATTAGTGGTTACCAGTGGCAGGAGGGGGGAAGGAGAGAAGGAATCAATTTCTGGGAAGTAGCGAAATTTTGTTTATGGTGATGGGAAAACCGGCATTGACTAAGTGGGATGGTTACACACCTTGAAAATATAACTGAAATCACTAAGATGTATACCAGAAAAAGGGTGAAATAGCAAATACAGTATTATATACAATTTTGCAACAACAGCAGGCAAGAAATAATAATAAATTTAAAAAGAGGCAGCAGTTCTTGATACTACATTGTTGTTGTTCTTAGGTGCCATCGAGTCGGTTCCAACTCATAGTGATCCTATGTACCACGGCACAAAACACTGCCTGGTCCTGTGCCATCCTCACAATCCTTGTTATGCTTGAGCCCATCGTTGCAGCCACTGTGTCAATCCATCTCATTGAGGGTCTTCCTCTTTTTCACTGATCCACTACTTTACCAAGCATGATGTCCTTCTCCAGGGACTGATCCCTCCTGACAACATGTCCAAATTATGTTAGATGCAGTCTCACCATCCTTGCTACTAAGGAGCCTTCTGGTTGTACTTCTTCCAAGATAGATTTGTTCGTTCTTTTGGCAGTCCATGGTATATTCAATATTCTTCAACAACACCACAATTCAAAGACATCAATTCTTCTTTGGTCTTCCTTGTTCATTGTTCAGCTTTCACATGCATGTGATGCAATTGAAAATACCATGGCTTAGTCAGGCCCACCTTAGTCTTCAAGGTGACATTTTTGCTTTTCAACACTTTAAAGGTCCTTTGCAATAGATTTCCCCAACGCAATGCATCCTTTGATTTCTCAACTGCTGTTTCCATGGGTGTTGATTGTGGATCCAAGTAAAATGAAATCCTTAACATCTTTTCTCCATTTATCATGATGTGGCTTACTGGTCCAGTTTTGAGGATTTTTGTTTTCTTTATGTTGAGACATAATCATACTGAAGGCTGTAGTCTTCAATCTTCGTCAGTAAGTGCTTCAAGTCCTCTTCTCTTTCGGCAAGCAAGGTTGTGTCATCTGCATAACACAGGTTGTTAATGAGTCTTCCTCCAATCCTGATGTCCCATTCTTTTTCATGTAGTTCAGCTGCTTGGATTATTTGCTTGACATACAGATTGAATAGGTATGGTGAAATGATACAACCCTGATGCACATCTTTCCTGACTTTAAAACACACAGTATCCCCTTGTTCTGTCTGAACAACTGCCAGGGACGAGTTCCTCATGAGCACAATTAAACGTTCTGGAATTCCCATTCTCCACAATGTTATCCGTAATTTGTTATGATCCACACAATGAAATGCCTTTGCATAGTCAATAAAACACAAGTAAACATCTTTCTGGTATTCTCTGCTTTCAGCCAGGATCCATCTGACATCAGCGATGATGTCCCTGGTTTCATGTCCTCTTCTAAATCTGGCTTGAATTTCTGACAGTTCCCTGTCGATATACTGAGGCAGCCACTTTTGAATGATCGTCAGGAAAATTTTACTTGCATGTGATATTAATGATACTGTTCCAATAATTTCCACATTTGTTTGGATCACCTTTCTTGGGAATAGGCATAAATATGAATCCCTTCCAGCCAGTTGGCCAGGTTGCTGTCTTCCAAATTTCTTGGCAAAGATGAGTGAGTACTTCCGGTGCTGCATCTGTTTGTTGAAACATCTCAATTAGTACTCCTTCAATTTCTGGTGCCTTGTTTTTCGCCAATGCCTTCAGTGCAGCTCGCTCAGACTTCGTTCAGTACCATCAGTTCCTGATCATGTTACCTCCCGAAATGGTTGAACGTTGACCAATTCTTTTTGATATAGTGACTCTGTGTATTCCTTCCATCTTCTTTTGATGCTTCCTGTGTCATTTAATATTTTCCCTGTAGAATCCTTCGCTATTGCAACTCGAGGTTTGAATTTTTTCTTCAGTTCTTTCAGCTTGTGAAATGCTGAGCATGTTCTTCCCTTTTGGTTTTCTGTCTTGAGGTCTTTGCCCACGTCATCGTAATACTTTATTTTATCTTCTCAAGATGCCCTTTAAAATCTCCTGCTCAGCTCTTTTAGTTCATCGTTTTTTCCTTTTGCTTTAGCTACTCAACTTTCAAGAGCACGTTTCAGAGTCTCTTCTGACATCCATTTAGGTCTTCTCTTTCTCTCCTGTCATGTTAAAGACCCCTTTCTTTCTTCATGTGTGATGTCCTTGATGTCATCCCACAACTCATCTGGTCTTTGATCATTAGAGTTCAAGGTGTCAAATCTATTCTTGAGATGATCTCTAAATTCAGGTGGGATATACTCAAGGTCATACTTTGGCTCTCGTTGCCTTTTTCTAATTTTCTTCAGTTTCAACTTGAACTTGCATATGAGTAATTAATGATCTGACTTACAGATCTGGCCTTGTTCTGACTGATGATATCGAGCTTTTCTATCAACTCTTTGTACAGATGGAGTTGATTTGATTCCTGTGTATTTCATCTGGTAAAGTCCACGTGTATAGTCATTGTTTATGTTGGTTAAAAAAGGTATTTGCAATGAGGAAGTCATTGGTCTTGCAAAATTCAATCATGGGATCTCTGGCATCATTTTTATCACCAAGGCCATATTATCTAACCACTATTCTTCTTCTTCGTTTCCAACTTTCGTATTCCAATCACCAGTAAATATCAGTGCATCCTGATTTTATGTTCAATCAATTTCAGACTGTAGAAGTTGGTAAAAATATTCGATTTCTTCATCTTTGGCCTTAGTGGTTGGTGCGTAAATTTGAATAATAATCATATTAACTGTATGGATATTATCTTAAAACTGACAGCATTGCATTTCAGGATTGATCTTGAAATATTCTTTTTAATGGTGAATGTAACACCATTCCTCTTCAAATTGTCATTCCCAGCATAGTAGGCCATACGATTGTCTGATTCAGAATGAGCAATGCCAGTCCATTTCAGCTCACTAATGCCTAGGATATTGGCCTTTATGCATTCCATTTCATTTTTGACGATTTCCAATTTTCCCTAGAGTCATACTTCATACATTCCAGGTTCTGATTATTAATGGATGTTTGCAGTTGTTTCTTCTCATCTTGAGTCGTGCCACATCAGCAAACGAAGGTCCAGAAAGCTTCACTCCATCCACGTCATTAAGGTCGACTCTACTTTGAGGAGGCAGCTCTTCCCCACTAGTATTTTGAGTGCCTTCCAACCTAAGGAGCTCATCTTCCAGCACTATGTCAGACAATGTTCTGCTGTTATTCATAAGATTTTCACTGGTTAATTCTTTTCAGAAGTAGACCACCAGGTCCTTCTTCCTGATCTTAGTCTGGAAGCTCAGCTGAAACCTGTCCACCATGGGTGACCCTGCTGGCATTAAATTACCAGTGGCATAGCTTCCAGAATTACAGCAACACACAAGCCCCTACAGTATGATAAACTGACAGACGTGTGGGTGGTTCGTGTTATATATAAGTTAAAAGTGGGGAGAGTAGTTGAAAAGGTATATATGCATTAAAATGTCCAGAAGCATGTTAAAGTGTTTAAAACTGTTTCTCGCTGGATGATGGAAATACATGCTTTTATGTTTTCGACTTTCTAAGATAAAAACAGTCAACCTTACATTATTTAGAGAAGATTCTAAATAACGTCACAAATAAAAGCTTCAAACTGAGCAGGGTTCTGGTCAGTTCTGGTCATGCATCAATCAGAGCTTCTTCCAAACATATACCATGTTTCGGGTATGGAAATGGGACTGTATGATATCAGCTTCTCCACACAACTTAATTATTTTTCATCAAGCCTGATTTAGGAGTGCACCTGGAGCATGATCTGTTTTGTATTAGAAAATATCTGTGTGGTTTCAAGTAACAGAAACCCTATTTAAAGCAACCAAGCCTCAAGTAATGGAAAGTGCAGGAACAGAGCCTGGCTCAGGTAAGGCTGGATCCAAGTGCTCCAACAATACCTGCATAGTGTCATTATTTCTCTCCACCTCTTGGACAGACTCCTTCTCTTGCCCAGCAGAAAGAGCTCTGACAGAAAAACCAGGACTCTGATTGGTCTGACTTAGGTCACATGCCCATCTCTGAACCAATCACAGAAACCAAGGGGGTAGGTATTTTAAAAAGTGAGACATATGGCAGGGTTAGCCTCACCTGAGCCATGTGGAAGAGCTTCCCTAGGGGAAATAAGGCTTCTGTTGACAGAAGAGGGAAGGAGATGCTGGGCGGGAAAAATAAGAGCTATCTAGTCAGAAGACCTGTGCAGGGCCCAGGCTCAACACAGAAGGCTGGTTGACAAGGATCCAGAGTCTATTTCTAAATCCGAGGCCCTGTGCTTCCAATGGAAGCTCATACTCCTAAGGGTTGCTGATATCTTCCTCACCTCCAGGCACTGCATGGGCCATCGCCACTATCTGCTCCATAGCCCTTGTGCTTCACCATGTCTGAAAAAAATGTCTGAAGCTTCAGGAAAATTCCTGTCACTTTTGAGGAACACCATCCAGCGTCACATTAAAAATGATTCACGGCTTTATCAAAGGCTAAATCTTTTGGTTCCTCTTAACCCAGAATGAGTTCTCTGTCTCTCTAGACCAGTGTCTGGCTCATGGCAGGAAGTCAGTAAATATTTGTTGAGTGAATGGAGGTTTCTGACTTCTGAAGTTGGGATAAATATTTCCTTTTTTTTTTTTTTTTCAGTTCTTAACCTCATTATTACAGGATCCTTACTGCCAACCCTAACATCTTCTTCACTGAGACACCCAGGAAGTAGAGGCAGCTGCTACGTTCCATGATTTTCTGAGAGTTCCTACAAGATCATTCAGATTATGCTCCCATCAAACCTTACAATAACCAAATCTACCATATTTAACAACAACAACAAAAAGTTGCTGTCAAGATGATTCTGACTCACGGCAACCTCATGTGTTTCAGGGTAGAATTGAACTCCATAGAGTTTTCAATGGATGTGATCTTTCAGAAGTAGGTCTCCAGGCCTTTCTCCCAACGACACTTCTGGGTGGACTTGAACCACCAACCTTTCAGTTAGTAGCCTAGCACTTAACTGTTGGTGTCACCCAGGAACTCACAACTATTATCATGAATTGTCTAATCTTCTACAAAAGGGAAACTTTCTGTTTTTCCACCTCTCTTCCTCCTACATAATCCTCAGTTGTTAGATATGGTTGGGGAATTTTGAAGAAAATTTTTTTTAAAGATATCGTAAATTCTTACCAGTCTTTGAGGGTTCAGGCAGAGTCCCCAGGAGAGACTGGGGCATCTTTCAGGTGTCCTTTTAGGCATTCTGATTTTCCAGTCTTAGTTACGTTTCTTTATAAGCATGATTATATTTCTGGATATTCTCTGCTATCAGGAGAATTGGGCATTATGGGACCTAATAATTATGGTGGTTAAAAAAAAAAAAAACAGGAGAAAATGAAGAGCTGAAGGTTTATAGTATGGTATGCATGTTGGATAATGACCTGCCCTGCTGTGGAGAGTAGGGCTGGGTGATCTCTGGTTCCTCCCACCTAGAAATTCTCTGCTTCTAATGTTCTGCAAAAAGTTTTTTTCTTTAAATGTTCTGCAGGGATCTTCATGCAAAATCTTTTCTTACTGGCAGCAATTGTCTTACACTATCTGGAACACTCTTGACAAATACTCTTGAGTGCACGAAAGGGCCCAGAAATCAGAGGCAGTGTGTACTTTCAGATTATTACTCATTCCTTGAATTCTCTTTGGGAGGTACTTGCTAGATAATTAGCAGAACAAATCACTGAGTGACTGGAAGACCCACAAGGCAAAGGCTGTCCCTAGGCAGAACAGTGAAGAAGGCAAAGCTGTTGTTGGCTGCATTTGTCTTGTTCTACTCCACTCCTACTTCTGATGGCTTGCTGGTGATCTTGCTACCCCCAGCTCTCTAGAATCACCAGCTGTGCACCCGACTAAAGCACACTCTAGTCTTGCCCTAATCTCTTTCCTCGTAAACACGGATTCAGCCCTTAGATATCCTTGAATGATAGCTCTTTTTGAGTGACAATTAACTCATCTGGCCAACATACCTTCACTGGTGAATTTGTGTTTTCCACATCATTTGCAGGTTAGCAGGGCTCTCTGGAGATAAGTTGGGTTTTGTTGTTGTTGGTGGTGGTGGTGGTTATTTTATTCTATAGCTACTGGACTTTCAAAAATTACCAGCAATCTCCTATTCACCAGGTCCTCTTTGTCAAGCCTATTTGACCTGTCCATAGCAGTAGACACTGCTTCCTACTTGAAACTTCAGCCTCGTGGGTACTTGGCTGGTTCTATTTCTCCTTCTTCGATGAAATCTTTATTTTATTTATTTATTTATTTTATTCCTTTGTTTAAACCCTTAAAACTGGGGCTTCCACAGCATCACTTTGACTTCTCTCTCCTGCTCTCTAACCCATCTAGCTGATCATAAAATCCTCAGCCCAGTGTCTTCCAGGTCCCAACCCTGTTGCTAATGCTTTAATTATTTGATCTCTCATCACTTTTCCTTGAACTTTTACAATAGTTTCCTAACTGATCTTCCTGTCGCTAGTCTGCTCCCCTGAAAGTTCATCTGAAACACAACTTGAATTATCCAGTTTTGCTATCCCCACTATACCTCAAATGTTTTCAGGTTCCTCCACTCCCATTCAAAGAGGTTGCTACATTGTTTGTCCCTTGCCTGACTTTGAAGTCCTATTCTTTAACTATTCTCTTCCCCTGAATTCCTCCCCTCTGATAAACACCACTCAAGAGAGAGCCAGGTGGGCCCCTCCATAGTCCATTCCTGAAAACATTTCCTGTATCAGTTTTGTGGGGCTGCTGTAACAAATTACCACAAACTTAGTGGCTTAAAACAACAGAAATTTATTCTCTCACTGTTCTGGCGGCCAGAGTTTAAAATCAAGGTGTCAGCACAACACGCTCCCTTCAAAGGCTCTAGGGGAGAAGGCTTCCTTGATTTCCAGCTTTTGGTGGCTCCTGGCATTACATGGTTTGTGGCAGCATAACTCCAATCTTTGCCTTCATCTTCACATGGCCTTCTTACCTGTATCTCTGTGTGTCTTCTCCATTTCTGTTTCTTATAAGGACACTGTCATTGGGTTTAGGGGCCACCCTAAATCCAGGGTGATCTCATCTTGATATTTTTAATTTAATTACTTCTTCAAAAACCTTATTTCCAAATAAAGTCACATTCAGAGGTATCAGGGTTTAGAACTTGGTTACATCTTTTTGGGGAGACAGTATTCAACTCGTTACACCTTCCTTCTTCTTAATTTATTCCTTTATAATAATAACCCTTCCTCCTGGAATAATATCCCTGCCAATTCAACTTGTCAAAATCCAGCCCAGTTTTAGAACCTAGCTCAAGTCTCAATTCCTCCAAGGAGGTTGCCCAAAGTTGCTTAGACTTACTCTTTTACAAACCTCCGGAGTCCTTGTATCTCTCCAGCAGAACTTCACCAAAATACGCCTTGAGGTAGAATTATTTATGAACCTATTTATCTTTCTTCTCCATGAGACTGTCAGTTTTTGAGAACAAGACCATCTTTCTAGCCCTCCGCCAGAGACTTCCAGGACTGCAAAGGCATGGCTCTACTGTTGAGGATTGCATGTACTTGGGTGGACAGTGGGAATCTCTGTGGGCTAACGGGACTGTGGTTTCTTCTGTGTTACCCAGTTAGGAGCTTTTGGGACAGGGGTCCAGTTTAAACAAGGCAAAGCAACTAAGCAAGCCCCATTAAATCTTGAAAGAAAAGGTAAAAAGTCAAAAGAAGGAGCCTTTTAACTCCGTGCCATGTTAATTTTTGTTGCTGTTGCTGTTGACAAAATTGAGCAGACTTATAATTCATAGATTGCTAGGCACTATAGGAGCTTAGCAGTCTTTCAGTCCAGCCATAAAGATGAATGTGTGACTTGCCCAAAGCTGCTCCGTGGCAGAGCCAAGAGTGGAGAGTTGAGATCTTCTCATTCAAAATAGAAAAACATAGTTTCTCCTCCTATTTTCTGTTTTAAATATTGTCAATTTAATCTCCTTCCCACTCTAATTAATTCCAAGGATGACAAAATTTGCTTTGTTTTAAAGAACCTTTGGATTCTTAAACGCCTTTTGCATGGATATTCTAAATTGGAAAATAGAAGGTACAAATAACACTGAGACATATTTCTCATATTTTAAATGTAGAAAATAGCCTGTTTGTTTTTCCTCTCATCTTTTCACATTCTCACTAATAAGCAAAAGTCAGTAGATCATGTGTTCATTGGGTCTTGTGGTCATTAGTGTGAATCAGAAAGGTTTTACTCTAATTGCTTACGCTCTGGGTAAAGCACTCTGTGGACCAAGGTGCAAACCATCTTCCTCGGTGACAAAGTGAATCTCTAGGTCAAAAGCCCTCACTTCATTTTTTGTAATTCTTAAATGTGTTGTTACCAACACAAGAATCATTAGAACCTATTCTTTTAAAATTACATATACTTGTTATGGGCATTTTCCAAATGAAAGATAAAGACCAAAAGATTTGTGCCTGATTTATAAAATTATGTATTTGGAAATCATATACTGGTACAAAAATTAAATTCCATTTACCTATGTATTTAGCAAATCCAAGTATTTCATGAAAAAGAATAAAATTGGGTTATCCAAGAAAATCTGGGATATGTGGTCCCTGTGCTGTGTTTGATCAGAGTTACTAAACGCCTTATGTATATAAGCATACTCAAGAATTTCTTGAAAATGAGGGTTAAGTCATAGAATTAAGTGAGGCCATGGAATGATTGATGAGAAGGACAGTTGGAGATATTACTCAGGGTGTAGGAACTGGATGGTCTCTTATGATCCTGCACAGTCTCATGATATTAAACTGCTGTTGATAATAGTAATAACAACAACGATAACATCAGTTAGTATTTACCGAGCTCTAACTGCATGCCTGTGTCTTAGTCATCTAGTGCTGCTGCAACAGAAATACCACAAGTGGATGGCTTTAACAGAGATAAGCTTATTCTCTCACAGTCTAGGAGGCTAGAAGTCCAAATTCAGGGTACCAGCTCCAGATGAAAGCTTCTTCTTTCTGTTGGCTCTGCAAGAAGGTCCTTGTCATCCATCTTTCCCTAGTGTAGGAACTTCTCAGTACAGGAACTTCAGGACCAAAGAATGTGCTCTGCTCCAGGTGTTGCCTTCTTGGTGGTATGACGTCCCCCTGTCTCTCTGCTTGCTTCTCTCTTTTATATCTCAAAAGACATTAGATTAAAATACAACCTAATGTTGTTGATTGAGTCCTGCCTCATCAACATAACTGCTGCTAATTCCATCTCATTAACTTCATAGACACAGGATTTACAACACAGAAAAATCACATCAGATGACAAAATGGTAGACAATCACACAATATTGGGAATCATGTCCTAGCCAAATTGACACACATATTTTTGGGAAACACAGTTCAACCCATGGCAGGCTGCTTAATGCTATTATATTAGTAGAGTCAACTGTACTAAGCACTTTAGCCTATTTACTTATTTAATAGTTAGAATAAGTTTATGAAGTAGCTACTAATATTTACAGTTTACCATTTTGCAGATGAGGACACTGAAGCATAGAGAAATCAACCAACATGGCCAAAGTCACACAGCAAAGCAGGGATTGGACTGTGAAATTTTGATTCCAGAACCCACTCTCTTAACCCCTGTGTCATCATCAAAATTTTCTCAAGATTGCCATGTATTTGGCAACATACAATTTTAAAAAATTTTTTAACAGGCTTGGGAGCATTGGTTAAAGTGTTTCTGAAATAGTGTGTGTATGTGACCTAGGATGTGTATGTTGTTTCTGGCTAGGGGTTATTGGGAAAAGTACACAAGGATGGAACCCTTTTCTTTCCCCTCTCTTCTTTTTTTATTTATTTTCAGCCCTCTAGGATGAGTGGGCCTATTAGGCAGCCAAGACTGCAGATACAACAAGAAAAGTTCAGGCGATCGTGCAGGCCCTCGGCACCACGGAGATGGAACATTCTCCAGTCTGAACTGTGCTGCTGTGCAGCCAGGTGCTCTGATATCGTGCTGGGCACGGTAAGACAGCAGACCCTGGGTTCCTGGCTGCACGCTGCACACTGTTCCTGCTGCTCCTCTTGCCTTGCTAACTCCGTTCCACTTCCAGCATGTGCCCTGAGTGGTCCCATCATGGAGAGTAGCAGGAGAAGTCAAGTGGCTTCACGTTAAAATGCAAAATGGTGGATATTTGTGACTGTCTTCTTTCAGGAAGAATTCTTCAACCTCTTTTTCCTCCTCCTCTTCTCACACCTAGGGTTCTAGGAACAGGACTTATGACACTGCTCATTTTATGTACGTTTTTCTTAGAGTCAGACAGGGTGAATTTTTATACAGGATAAGCTTTGGCGATGTACAAGACCCAGATGAGCATAGACCTACCTCATCAAGTATTAGTTCTCAGTAGTCACCCTTTAGAGTTATGTGGGGTTCTCTGGTGAAGCTAATCAGTGCAGCAGGTCAGGTATTCCCCTGTCACCCTTAGCCTTCTAGAATTGTCTCCCTTTCTTCCTTCAGAGAGGAGATGGGAGAAAGAGGAACTTCTATCTATTCTGAGGCTATTATGTACCATGTGGTTGATGTATACCATTTTCTTTATTTCTTATAACAACTTTATCAGGCATTATTACCCTACTTCACAGATGTGGAAATGAAGGTTTAGAGAGTCAAGTTCAAAGAGCTCAAACATGATAAATTTGGGATTTGGCTCTCAGCTAGGCTGGCTGCAAGATCAGGTCCTTTCCATGGTGCCACTATGATGAGTGTTACATGCATGGGCAGTACCAACAGTTAACACATGTGACTACTAACCAAAAGTTGGGGGGTTCAAGTTTACCCAGAGGGACCTTGGAAGAAAGGCCTGGCAATCTACTTCTGAAAAATCAGCTATTAAAAACTCTGTGGAGCACAGTTCAACTCTGACACACATGGGGTTGCCATGAGTCAGAATAGACTTTACGGGAACTTTTTTAAATGTATGAAATAACTTGATTTTATTATAATCCATGATAAAGCACATGGATAAATTATACTGATGCCTTCTCTAAATAGATTCTTGCAGCTAGTGTCACAATTCCAATACTTCTTTGCCTTTGAACTCTTCAGAACACTTGGATGTTTATTATCCCATGCAATTTCTCTAACAGTTTATCTACTTCTCTTCACCCATGGAACCTGGTTAGAGTCCCAGCTCTGGCACTTAGTATGCTGAGTCAATTAACCACAGTAAATATCTTGTGCTATTTCCTTCAAGCCTTTGTTTATGCAGTTTTCTTTTTTTTTTTTGATCTTTGGTAAAAATATACATAACAAAGCATACACCCATTCAACATTTTTTGCATGTACAATTCAACAAAATTTGTTACATCCTTTGCTTCAGTCACCATTCTTGCTATCTCTACCCATAATGTTTCATCACCATTAACTTAGACCCTCTGTCTCCTAAACATTTCTGTATTAAAGACTACTGTTGTCAATTTGATTTTCTATAGATAATTCCTTAAAAGAGTGCAATGTTTAAAGCTGACATTCTTGATTAATAGAGCTAAACCATTTGTTTAGGTTAAAGATGACTTCATGGGATCAGGCTTAAGATTATTTCAGGGCAATAGATCCGGATGTTTCCCCAGTCTCAATGGGTCCATTAAGTTTGGCTTCTATAAAAATCAAATTCTGTTCCACATTTTTCCTTTCTTTGATCAGGATTCATCTCTTGGATCCTTGATCAAAACATTCATTAATGGTACCTGGGCACCATGCAGTTCTTCTGGTCTCATGGCAATGTAGGTAAGTATTTCATGGAGGCATTTAGACCCTCAGCCCATTTCCTTCTCTGATCCCTGGGTCTCCTTCCTCTGCTGTTCCAAGTGAATAGAGATAAATTGTTGTATCTTGGATGGCTGCTTGCCAGCTTTTGAGACCCCAGGCATTACTCATCAAACTAGGAGGTACAACAGAGACTCTGAAAACAATATGAGGCCAATTGCCTGGAAAGACCCTTGGAACCATAACCATAAACCTTCAAACAAAGAAAACTCATCCTATGTGGTATTTTGTTGTACTTAAATAGTAGCAGTATGGTCTTGAGTATATCCCACCTGAACTTAGAGACCATCTCAAGAATAGATTTGACGCCTTGAACACTAATGACTGAAGACCAGATGAGTTGTGGAATGACATTAAGGACATCATACATGAAGAAAGCAAGAGGTCATTAAAAAGACAGGAAAGAAAGAAAAGACCAAAATGGATGTCAGAAGAGACTCTGAAATTTGCTCTGAACATTGAGCAGCTAAAGTGAAAGGAAGAAATGATGAAGAAAAAGAGCTGAATAGAATATTTCAAAGGGCAGCTTAAGAAGACAGAATAAAGTATTAAAATGACACGTGCAAAGAGCTGGAGATAGAAAACCAAAAGGGAAGAACACACTCTGCATTTCTCAAGCTGAAAGAACTGAAGAAAAAATTCAAACCTCGAGTTGCAGTATTGAATGATTCTACAGGGAAATATTAAAAGACTCAGGAAACATCAAAAGAATACACAGAGTCACTATAACAAAAAGAATTGGTCGACATTCAACCATTTCAAGAGGTACCGTATGAGCAGGAACCAACGGTACTGAAGGAAGGTCCAAGCTGCACTGAAGGCATTGACAAAAAACAAGGCTCCAGGAATTGGTGGAATACCAATTGAGATGTTTCAACAAATCGATACAGTGCAGGAAGTTCTCACTCATCTATGCCAAGAAATTTGGAAGACAGCTACCTGGCCAACCAACTGAAAGAGATCCACATTTATGCCTATTCCCAAGAAAGGCTATCCCACCAAATGCAGAAATTATCAAACAATATCATTAACATCACACCCAAGTAAAATTTTGCTGAAGATCATTCAAAAGTGGCTGCAGCAGTATATCAACAGGGAACTGCCAGAAACTCAAGCCAGATTCAGACGAGGACACAAAACCAGGGATATCATTGCTGATGTCAGATGGATCCTGGCTGAAAGCAGAGAATACCAGAAGGATGTTCACCTGTGTTTTATTGACCATGCAAATGCATTCAGTTGGGTGGATCATAACAAACTATGGATGACATTGTGAAGAATGGGAATTCCAGAGCACTTACTTGTGCTCATGAGGAACCCGCACATGGATCAAGAGACAGTTGTTCAGACAGAACAAGGAAATGCTGCATGGTTTAAAGTCAGGACAGGTGTGCGTCAGGGTTGTATTCTTTTACCATACCTATTCAATCTGTATGCTGAGCAAATAACCTGAAAATCTTGACTATATGAAGAAGAAAAGGGCATCAAGATTGGAGGAAGACTCATTAACGACCTGCTTCATGCAAATGAGACCACTTTGCTTGCTGAAAGTGAAGAGGACTTGAAACACTTACTGATGAAATCAAAAACCTCAGCCTTCAGTATGGTTTACACCTCAACATAAAGAAAACAAAAATCCTCACAACTGGGCAAATAAGCAACATCATGATAAACAGGAAAGATTGACGTCAAGGAGTTCATTTTAGTCAACACTCATGGAAGCAGCAGTCAAAAAAATCAAAAGATGCAAGTCTGCTGCAAAAGACTTCTTTAAAGTGTTGAAAAGGAAAGATGTCAGCTTGAAGACTAAGGTGTGCCTGACTCAGCTATTGTGTTTTCACTCACCTCCTGTGAATGTGAAAGCTGGATGATGAGTAAGGAAAACCAAAGAATTGATGCCTTTGAATTGTGGTGTTGGAGAAGAATATGGAATATACCACAGACTGCTAAAAGAATGAACAAATCTGTCTTGGAAGAAGTACAACCAGAATGCTCCTAGAAGCAAGGATGGAGAGACTGCATCTTACATACTTTGGACATGTTGTCAGTAGGGATCAGTCTCTGGAGGAGGATATCATGCTTGGCAAAGTAGAGGGTCAGTGAAAAAGAGGAAGACCCTCAATGAGATGGATTGACACAGTGGCTGCAACAATGGGCTTAAACATAACAAGGATTGTGAGGATGGTGCAGGACCAGGAAGTGTTTCGTTCTGTTGTGCATAGGGTTGCTACGAGTGGGAACCAACTCGATGGCACCTAACAACAACAACATAACAAAAACATTTTCCCAGATCCTTCAATAATTTTACATGACATATTATTAGTAGAAGCATTTTTTTTCCAGTGGCCATCAAGTTGATTACCACTCAGTGCGGCCTCATGTGTGTCAGAGTAGGCTGTGCTCCATAGGGTTTTCAGTGATGGATTTTAGGAAACAGACATTCCATAGTTTATTTAACCTGAACCCTATCACCAAAATTCTAGGTTGTATAAATAGCCTCTAAACATTACAAACATTTACATACATCTTCATCCTTAAAACATATGTCTGGAAATGTAATTGTTTGTGAAGGGTGTGAAGGTTTTCAAAGTATTTGATAAATCACAGTGGGATTTTTAAAAGACAACCAAAGATGTTCTCTCTTTGCCTTTTCTTTTGCCAGTAGGAAAGAAGTTTCGCCACTAAGCTACATTCCTAAAATAAAAAAAAAAAAATTTCAGTATGTAATCCCTGGGTGGTAAAAACAGTTAATGTGTTTGGTGGCTAATCAAAAGGTTGGAGATTCAAATTCCCCCAGAGGTGTCTTGGAAGAAAGACCTGGCAATCCACTTCTGAAAAATCAGCCATTGACAACACTGTGAAGCATAGTTCTCCTCTGAAACACATGGGGTGGGGTTTTTAAAAATATTATTATTATTCTCCTATTGCTGTAGTAACAAAATACCACAAACTTAGCAGCTTACAATACTCATTTATCCTGTAGGTCAGAAGTCAGATAGGTTTGACTGGGTTCTCTAGTTAAGGTTTCACAAGGCTGAAATCAAGGTGTCAGTCAGCCTGGGCTGTTATCTGGAGGTTCTGGGGAAGGATCTATTTCCTGGCTCATCCAGGTTGCTGGCAGAATTCATTTCCTTCTCAAGTTTCCACATGACTCCCTCCATCCTCAAGCCAACAACTGAGGTCAAATCCTCCCACCCTTTGAACGTCTCTGACTCCTTCTTTTGCCCCATCTCTCTGACTATAGCCAAAGAAAGTTCTCTGCTTTTAAGGGTTCATGTGGTTAGGCTGGCCCTCCTGTGTAGTTCAGAATAATTTCTGTATCTTAAGGTCCATAACCTTAATTACATCTGCAAAGTCTCTTTAGTCATGTGATGTAGCATATTCACAGGTTCCAGGGATTAGAGTGGAATGAACTCCTTTGAAGTTCCCTGAGTAGTACAAGAGGTTTACTCTCAATTACTAACCTAAAGGTTCATAGTTCAAACTCACCCAGCAATGCCAGGGTAGAAAGTCCTGCTGGTCTGCTTCTGTAAATATTACAGCCAAGAAAACTCTATTGAGTACAGTTCTACTCTACATACACGGAGTCGCTATGATTTGGAATCATTGACTCAATGGCAACAGGTTTGGTTTTTGTTGTTGCTGTTTTTCTTTTTGGACACCTTTTGGGGGCCATTCTGCCTACCGTGGGGTAGAACCACAAAAGTCCATCAAGTAACCCTAACATATGCAATCACCTGACCGACCATCTTTCATCCCAGGACAATGTTTGGGGCACTATTTGAGTCTTTTCAAGCACACTATGGATAATTGTTCTTTTCACACCTACTGCCCACACCCCAGCAAGTTCTCAGTTGGTCAAAAGGATTGTTTTGCAAAACTTTCCAACATCTTCCGTTGCTAGGAAACCATGTTCCCCATCTCCTCAGGGTCAAGCTTCCCTTCAGATTTATTTCCAGTGCTGTACCATTGCAATAAACAACATTGCGTCGTGTGCTCAGGCTGTGACCAGTCAAAAAAGGATGCAAAAATTCAAGTAATTTTACACGCAGATATAGGCCTATGGATGTAACTACGCCTCAGACACATGTGTAGGTGTCTACATACATCTAAATGTTTTTGTGACCTGCTAACTTGTTTTTTCCCTTGAATCTAACTCATTTCTTCCTTATTAGTTTTCTGCATAGGTTTTCTTCTCCATGGCTAATTTCGAAGGAAATACTGTGAGTTTTCAGCAAAAGCAGTTTCCATGGTTACAGTGTAGTCTTACTAAAAATAGTACATGATGTAATCAGCAAAACTTTAGCTACTAAAGTAACTAGACAAAATGGATCTGCATTTCCGTATGAAGTTTGTTCTCTTGTTCAAGCTGTGTCTATGACGCATAAGCAAATGATCTGTGAATTATTTTTATTGCCCCCAGATTCCAGCTCCTCAAACACTTTTGAGGGCAGTTCACAAACTGCTTAGGCTCTGGAATTATTTCTAACACTGTGTAAGGAGAAAGGGAGAAAGAGACAGGGAAGAAGAGAAGGGAAAAAGAGAAAGGAAGGAAAGAAGATTAAGCCCTTACCTTATCCTGAGTTAGGACTTAGGCTTTCTTTGTCCTTCGTTTCTCCCTATGAGATAACATCTCCCTTTTCTCCAACAGCCCTTGGAAACTCATTATGAAAACTCTGGTGGTGTAGTGGTTAAGAGCTAAGGCTGCTAACCAAAAAGGTTGGCAGTTTGAATCCCCCAGACGGTCCTTGGAAACTCTATGGGGCAGTTCTACTCCGTCCTATAGGGTCACTATGACTCGGAATCAACTCGACAGCAGTGGGTTTGGTTTTTTGGTTTATACAAGTCTAGTTGCCATCGAGTCAATTCCGACTCACTGCAGCCTCATGTGTGTCAGAGCAGAATTGTGCTTCACAGGTTTTCAATGGCTGAGTTTTCAGAAGTAGGTCACCAGACCTTTCTTTTCCAAGGCACCTCTGAATGGACTCAAACCTCCAACCTTTTGCTTAATAGCCAAGCCCTTTGCGCTTTAACCTTTTGCATCACCCAGAGACTCCTAAACTCACTATAGTGCTGTATAAGGTAAGGAAAATTGTTACTGTGTATCTGATTAGTCTACACCCTCTAAATTCTACAGCTAGCTATGTACCCTTTCTTTTTTACTTTGTCTTGTGGGTCTTCCCCTTGAGAAATTGATTCAAGGTTTTGCATCAGAAAGAACTACAAGAGGGAGACCCATTCATGTTATTATTTCTCTTCCATTATTTCACTCTCTCTTTTATATAGCCATGGAAGAGTGCAGACACCTGAGATTAAAACATCTTCCCTTTCGTGTTTGGTGTTCTTTGTCCTCATTGTGTTTGAACTGTCACTAGGCACAGCTGGGTCTCTGTTTCCAATGTCCTTTTCCCACATTTCATATAATTAGAAAAGAGAATCAAGAACAGCAGTGCCACCTGCTTCCAAGGCCATTCCTCCACCCCACCCCCCACCCCCAAATCTTTGAAGCTGAAGCCAAAGAGGTGGATCATCTTTCCCCTCTTGAGCACCACACTCAGCTTCATCTTCTCTCTGACTGCAAAGCCAACTCTAACCAAGGAGATTACCTGTTTGTTATTTCTGCCACTTCGTGTCTCTCTAATGCCATTCTCTCTCCCTTCTTCCTACAGTTGTTCAAGGAGCACTCTCAAAATGAAATTCAATATCAATACCAAGTGCTTTCTCCTTGGTCTCTGTACTAGAAAAATCCTAGAAATATTCCTGGCTTCTTTTTGGAACCAAAATAACAGCGTTTATTTCTTGTGCATTTGGGGACTCAGCAGGCCCCTCTCGAAAGAACTCCATCGTTTTATTTAGTCTACAGCACTGGAGAGAGAAGGTTGGAAATGTTTTTTAAAACGCTAGGGTTATTGCATGTGTTAGCAATTTCTTAAATGTATGTTTATATCGGAGCTGTTGTTAACAATGGTAGGGCCAGAACAATTTTAAAATCTATAAATTACTGCTAGCCTGAACTAACTTGACAGTGTTCCTTTATAAACGGTGCCTTCTTAAGTAACCGGCTGTAGAAGGGCATTTGGAGCTAACATTTTTAAGTGGCTTTTTATGGCATACCTTTAAGATTCATTTGTTTCTCATTACCTTCTATGGAACACTAACTCCTGAATATAGTCTCAGAGATGGTTCTGTATCTGGCCCAGGAGCTCACAAAGTAATACAGTATAGACAGTATAATTCAAATACAAAGCACATCAAGTGAGGAGACTTGGTGAGTTGCATGTATTACATTCCCACAGTTTTATTTATTTAATTAGTTTCTTGAACGTAGACATTCAATGAAGGGTTCTTATCTGAAGTCCTAATTAAAGAAATCGATTTTGAAAAGGAATGGAGGCAGAGGAGAAAAGATAAGTGAGGGCTGAAGGCCAATGTTACACAGTAACAGTAGTCCAGGCGTTCCAAGTGGGTGGATCAGAGATGGAAAGGGCTTCTTCCTGCAGGAGATATTTGTATTGACAGTAGGAGTTGAGTAGAGAAGTTGACAGATATCTTTATTGAGCCCCTCCAGACGTACTCTGCACCTGTTGTTCACCCCGCTCTCTGCCCCAGGAAGGCACCTTCTCTGGGTAGTATGGAGCACAGCAGTGGGGTCTTACACCCTCTGGCTTCCAGCCAGGTCAGCCAATGGGAAGTCCTGAAAGGAGATGTGGGGTTGGGAATGGCGGGAGAGTGAGGTCAGAATATTCCCTGGTTTCTTGACTATGGGGTCTTCTTGTGCTGATTTCAATAATTGCTATCTCCCCGGTCCCTTCAAACCTTGGGGTTTTAACAGAATCACTGGTAGTGCTCCCATGTTATGGGTTGAATTATGTCCCACAAAAATGTTTGTCAGTTTGGCTAGGCCATAATTCCCAGTGTTGTGTGATTGTCCACCATTTCATGATCTGATGTCATTTTCCTCTGTGTTGTAAATCCTACCTCTGTGATGTTGATGAGGATTATAGGATGAGAGACAGTTATGTTAATGAGACAGGACTCAATCTACAAGACTAGGTTGTGTCTTAAGTCAATCTCTTTTGAGATATAAAAGACTGAATCAAGCAGAGAGACAGGGAACCTCATGACACCAATAAACTAGAGCCAGGAGAATAGCATATCATTTGGACCTGGGGTCCCAGTGCTGAGAAGCTACTCAACTGGGGAAGATTGATGACAACAGCTTCCACCAGAGCCAACAGAAGGAGAAAGCCTTCCCCTGGCTGGGGCTGGTACCCTGAATTCAGACTTCTAGCCTCCTAGACTGTGAGAGAATAAATTTGTCTTTGTTAAAGCCATCTGGTTGTGGTATTTCTGTTATAGCAGCACTAGATAACTAAGACATCCCAGATACTGCACTATTTCTTTTAGTTCCTACACTGTACTCCCCTCCTTGTAAATAATCCTTTTGTAAATAAACCTTCCTCCATTTCTCCTAATGTACATGTGCCATCTGTTTCTTGTTAGGGTTCTGATACCAGAATCTTCAGAAAATAAACCATTGGCCATCTAATTTCTGGAGATTGTCTTCTGTGAGAGTTGGAAAGGAGGAAAAACTGCTTCAGCATAAGGAATCACATGGTGGGACCTAAAAGTGATCTTTAGAGAGGGACACAAAGGTAACTAACAAAACCCAAAACCCGTTGAGTCAATTCTGACTCATAACAATCCTATGATATAACAATCCTATAGGTAACAACAACAAAAAAAATAAACTAAATAGGTAACTAAAAGCACCTGGAAATAAGTAATGAGGATAACGACAGGGTAGAATTCAGTAGGATTCATTGAACTTGATGTGAAATACAAATAATTGGTTAAAGCATACAGAAGGAGAATGAAGTAATCTGAACGTTCGTTGTTGTTCCTCTTGTTAGGTGCTGTAGAGTCGCTCCAACTCATAGCGACCCTATGCACAACAGAATGAAACGCTGCCCAGTCCTACGCCATCCTTACAATCGTTGTTATGCTTGAGCTCATTGTTGCAGCCACTGTGTCAATCCACCTCGTTGAGGGTCTTCCTCTTTTCCGCTGACCTTATACTTTACCAAGCATGATGTCCTTCTCTAGGGACTGATCCCTCCTGACAACATGTCCAAATTATGTAAGACGCAGTCTCCCCATCCTTGCTTCTAAGGAGCATTCTGGTTGTACTTCTTCCAAGACAGGTTTGTTCATTCTTTTGGCAGTCCATGGTATATTCAACATTCTCCGCCAACAGCACAATTCAAAGGCATGAATTCTTTGGTCTTCCTTATTCATTGCTCTTGTTTCACATGCATATGATGCAATTGAAAATACCATGGCTTGGGTCAGGCACACCTTAGTCTTCAAGGTGACATCTTTGCTCTTCAACACTTTAAAGAGGTCCTTTGCAGCAGATTTACCCAATGCATTGCGTCATTTGATTTCTTGGCTGCTGCTTCCATGGCTGTTGATTGTGGATCCAAGTAAAATGAAGTCCTTGACAACTTCAATCTTTTCTCCATTTATCATGATGTTGCTCATTGGTCCAGTTGTGAGGATTTTTGTTTCCTTTATGTTGATATGCAATCCATACTGAGGGCTGTGGTCTTGGATCTTCACTAGCAAGTGCTTCGAGTCCTCTTCTCTTTCAGCAAGCAAGGTTCTGTCATCTGCATAATGTGGGTTGTTAAAGAGTCTTGCTCCAATCCTGATGCCCCATTCTTCTCCATAGAGTACAGCTTCTCAGATTATTTGCTCGGCATACAAATTGAATAGGTATGGGGAAAGGATACAAGCCTGGCGCACACCTTTCCTGAATTTAAACCAATCAGTATCCCCTTGTTCTTTCACAACACCTTCCTCTTGATCTATGTAAAGGATCCTCACAAGCACAATTAAGTGTTCTGGAATTCCCACTCTTCACAATGTTATCCATAATTTGTTATGATCCACAAAGTCAAATGCCTTTGCATAGTCAATAAAACGCAGGTAAACATCCTTCTGGTATTCTCTGCTTTCAGTCAGGATCCATCTGACATCAGCAATGATATCCCTCGTTCCACATCCTCCTCTGAAACCAGCCTGAATTTTGGCAGTTCCCTATCAATACACTGCTCCAGCCATTTTTGAATGATCTTCAGCAAAATTTTACCTGTATGTGATGCTAGTGATATTGTTAAATAATTTGTATGTTTAGTTGAATCACATTTCTTTAGAATAGGTATAAAGCTGAACCTCTTCCAGTCAGCTGACCAGGCAGCTGTCTTCCAAATTTCTTGGCATAGAGGAGTGAGCACTTCCAGCTCCGTATCCATTTGTTGAAATATCTCAATTGGTATTCCATTAATTCCTGGAGCCTCATTTTTTGCTAATGTCTTCAGCGCAGCTTGGACTTCTTTCTTCAGTATCATTGGTTCTTGATCATACCCTACCTCCTGAAATGGTTGAATGTCAACCAGTTCTTTTTGGTGCAGTGACTCTCTGTATTCCTTCCATCTTCTTTTGATGCTTTCTGCATCATTATTTTGCCTATAGAATGCTTCACTACCGCCACTCAAGGCTTGGATTTTTTCTTAAGTTCTTTCAGCTTGAGAAACGCTGAGCATGTTCTTCCCTTTTGGTTTTCCATCTCTAGCTCTTCGCACACGTCATTATAATACTTTACTTTGTCTTCTCGAGCTGCCCTTTGAAATCTTCTGTTCAGTTCTTTTACTTCATCATTTCTTCCTTTTGCTTTAGCTGCTCAATGTTCGTGAGCAAGTTTCAGAATCTCCTCTGACATCTATCTTGGTCTTTTCTTTCTTTCCTGTCTTTTCAATGACCTCTTGCTTTCTTCATGTATGATGTCCTTGATATCATTCCACAACTCGTCTGGTCTTTGGTCACTAGTGTTCAATGCATCAAATCTATTCTTGAGATGGTCTCTAAATTCAGGTGGGATATATTCAAGGTCATCTGAATGTTTAAACAGTATTATTTCATGACTAATTTAATATCGATGTTAAGCTCAACTGCTCACTACATATTATTGTTTGTCGTTTTTGAAGAAAGTTATTCCTAGCATGTTTTTCCTTAAAAAAAAAATAGTTCACATTTTGAGACACTCTGATACAGTGCTATTTATCCTGCTGATGATAATAATAAATAGCAAAATTGTTATTCCAGCTGCCAACCACTGCAGTCTTATTCTGCTCAATATGCTGGGCTAAGCTCTACATTCATTAGTCCTCACAACAACCCTTGAGATAGGCATTACCATTATCCTCACTGTCCAGGAAAGGGAAGCTGACAAAGGTTGCAAGCTATTTCATGTAAGTGAAGAACTGAGATTCCAACACAGTTACAGTTGTCTTCTAGTCATCTTCCACCCTCCTCATTCACTACCCAAGGAGCTAAATGTGGCTAGAGAAAAACACACAGCTCTGCTAACATGTGTTACTTTCAATAATCACAAATCTCAGAGGTTCATCATCATCACCCAGCCAGAAATTCATTCTCTCCTACTCTACAAAATACACTCACAGCTTTCATCCACCTAAAATTCTGGTCTCAGATATCTAACTGCCTTTAAATATCTCCACCTGGATCTCTAATAGGCAAATTTAACACATCCAAAATTTCTCTCAATTGCCCCACTCCCCAAAATTTCTTCCTTAATAGTCTCCTATTTCTGTGTGGTAATGTAGGAGTATTTACCCAGTTGCTCAAGAGTAAAACCTAGGACATACCCTTCATTTCTCTCCTTCCCCTTTGCCTCCTCCATTAAAAAAAAAAAAAGAAAAAAACCCTTTGCCATCGAGTCAATTCCGACTTATAGCAGCCCTATAAGACAGAGTAGAACTGCCCAATATGGTTTCCAAGGAGCACCTGGTGGATTCAAACTGCCAAAGTTTTTGTTGGCAGCCATAGCTCTTAACCATTATGCCACCAGAGTTTCCTGCCTCCTCCATACAGCCATAGAACGTTCTTCTTTTATCTTATTTTTTCTGACGTTGTTGTTGAGAACATACACAGCAAAACGTATGCCAATTCAACAGTTTTTACACATACAATTCAGTGACATTGATTGCATTCTTCAAGATGTGTAACCGTTCTTACCCTCTTTTTCTAAGTTGTTCCTCCCTCATTAACAAGCACACTGCCCCATAAGGTTCCTATCTAATCAGAAAGTCCTTCTTAATCTGATCTTACTGCCTCCATGGCTCCACCATAGTCTAAGCCATCACTACCTGTTGTTTGCATTACTACAAGAACTTTTTGACTGGTCTTATCCCTTCCATTCTTCCCTTCTCAAAGGTACACAGTAGGCAGAATAATCTCTTTAAAATGTTAATCAGATCAGTCATTCCTTTGATCAAAACCTTCTATACCACGCCCCCCCCCCCCCCAGAATCGACTCCATGTTCTACAAGACCCAAGATGACCTGGCTACTGCTGCCTCACTGTCCTCATCTCATACTACTTTCTGCCTCATTCAATTCGTTCTAGACACTCTGACCTTATTACTATTTCTCCAAAATGCCGAATTCCTTCTGACACCATGGTGTTAGTCCTTGCTGTTCCTTCTTCCTAGAATGCTTGTCTCTGAGATTCTGCACTTCATGCAGGTCTTTCCTCAATAGCCATCTCCTTAGAATGGCCTTCCCCAGCCACTATCAAAAATTGTCACACATTTCCAACCTCCGTTACTCTCTACTCTCTTTCCCTACTTTTCTTCCCTTCATGGCATTTTTATTTACCACCTGACAGTCTATCACATGTGTATTTATTTGTTTATTGTCTATATACTCCACTGAAATGTAAGCTCCAAAAGGGCAGAGACTTGGTTGGTTAAGTTCTCTACTGTGTCCCCAGAACTTAGAAGAGTGCTGCACCCATAGAAGTACTCATAAATATTCTTTTAAGGAATCAAAGAAGGAAGAAAAAGGGAGGGAGGGAAGAAATAAGGGAGGGAGAGAAAGGAAGGAAGAACTCTCAAGCCTGTTGTGGTGAGCAGGATAACGACCCCTCAAAGATGCCCACATACTAGTCCCTGGAACCTGTGAATATGTTACCTTACATGGCAAAGAGGAATTAAGGTTACAGATGGAATTAAGGTTGCTAATAAACTGACGTTAAAATATAGGGGGATTTTTCTGGATTAATAAGTAGACCCAAAGTAATTACAAGGGCCTTTAAAAGTGGAAGAAGGAAGCAGAAAAGGAGGAGCAAGTCAAAGGGATGTGCTGTGAGAATGATTCGAGCCATATATACGTGAAAGAGATCATTTATTTTGAGGAACCGGCTTATGTTATTGAAGGAACTGACAAGTCTAAAATCCGTAGGTCAGACTTATGTCCCTAATCAGTAGGTCAGGTGGCGGGTGAGAGAGAAGAGTTCTGACAGAATGTCTTTTTAGAGTCTGGAGGCAGAATTCTCCCTTGGAAAACCTCTGGTTTTGTTCTTAAAGCCTTCCACTGAATGAATGAGGCTCACCCACATTATGAAAGGTAACCTGCTTTACATAAGGCCAACTGATTTAAATGCTAATCACATTTAAATACTTCATAGAAACATGTAGACTAGTGTTTGGCCAAATAACTGGGCAATAAAGCTTAGCCAGGAGCCAAGGAATGCAGATGACCTCTAAAAAAAAAAAAAAGATGCTGCAAAAGACAAGAAAACAGATTCTCCCTTAGAGGCTTCGGAAGGGAACACAGCCCTGCCAGTTTGATTTTAGCCAGTAAGACCCATGCCAGACTCCTAACCTACAGAATTCTAAGATAATAAATGTGTGTTGTTTTAAATCACTGAGTTTGTGAAAATTTGTTACAGCTGTGGTAGAAAACTAATACACCTATATTCTGTATTCTAGGTTATACCACTTCTCCTGACCTTCCCTGTTGCTGTTTTGATGATTTGGGGCCATTCCTTTGTCAATATAATTATATTTTTCACTTTCCCAGCACACAAAAGACATACCCTCCACCTCCTGTCTATATATGGACTATTAAAACTGATAGCCATATACTTTTAATCAAAAATAGGACACTAAAATTAAAAATGTCTGTTCCTTAGCTGTGTGATTTTGGGCAAATTACCTAACTTTTCTGTGCCTCTGTTTCCTTACCTGTAAAATTTGTATTCTAATAGTTAACTGTCTCTTGGACACTTAGAAGATGGTAAATAATAAATGTTCAATAAATAAATAAATATATATATATATATATATTAGCTACTAATTTTATTAATGCATCCAATAGGAAAGAGTACTGAAGTCAAGCCTGCTTTGGAAAACCTAAGAAGCATAGTTCCTACACTGTTAAGCCATGTTACCAAAATATTCTATACTTTGCAGAGATAATTGTAAATACTTTGAAGTCAAAAGCTTTCTTGTGCTTTAAGAATGAGTTAAGCTGGCTGTCTCATTCGGGGGAGAGCAATTAGGAGTATATGGCAAGGTGTATATAAATTTTCGCATGAGAGACTGACTTGATTTGTAAACTTTCACTTAAAGCACAATAAAAAAAAAAGAATGAGCTAACCTACCACACAATCAAAGATTTTCGTTTGACAATACTCATTGTGGGCAAAGGTATGGGGAAAGGAACACTGTCATGCTCTTTTGGCCTAAGGGTTAGACATAAGCCAACTAACAACCTTATTTTTATTTTTCTGTCTTGCTCATCTTTTTACAATAATTATAAACCATATTTAGCATAAATATATAAAAACTTTTTTACTTTGAACCAAACAAAAACAACATAGCTTCACCAGTAAAAGTTGCATAATTGTCTCTTAGCCTTCTTTGGAGTGTATTTTCTGCAAAGAAGCTATAACCATGGCACATTCAATGTTCTTGCTCTCAACCCAAACCAAGGACTAGTGTAGAGCACAAAAAAAAAAAAAAAAAAAAAAAAAACTTTGACAGCTAGAGGCTGTGAACATGTATGGAGAAGTAATGAACTCTATTGTATTTTTCCCACAAAGAATAAGGTTGTTACAAAACTTAGAAAAGTGGTTCTTTCTTGAGTGGTACAAAGAGCTCATGGGTTGCACTGTGACAATGAAAAAAGACAGCATCAAAAAGAGCTAGATATGTGGTTCAATTGTTTGAGTGAACTCACCTCTTTTGAGTAAACCAAATTCATTAGCATGTATTATGAGAATATGCAAATTCTACAGCTGCCTCCCGCATTTCAAAGTTGACACTGGATAGTGCTTCTGACAGGTTTCTGATGAGTTCTTCTAGCTTTGGAAAATTAAAAATCACCTTCTATCACTATTCTATTATCGTTAAAAGGAATGGGATTAGGGGTGATGAATTGGTCAGCAGGAAGATGTTAAATATTTCACTGTATCGTTGAACTGAAAGGTAAAGAATGAGATTTTTCTATTTGTTGATTTATTATTTTTTCATTCATTCACTCATTCAAAGGATGTTTGTGGGCCTAACATTGAGTTAAAAATCCATTTCCATCAAGTTGCTTCTAACCCATAAGGACCTTGTAAGACAGAGTAGAACTTCCTGATAGGGTGTCCAAGGAGCATTTGGTGAATTTGAACTTCTGACCTTTTGGTTCACAGCCAAGCTCTTAACCACTGCACCACCAGGGCTCCAACACTGACTTAGGAGTTATCAATTAGTCAATAGGCAAGATGGACATGGTGCCTCTCTTCATGTAGAAATAGAAAGGAAAAATAAATTATGTATAATATAAATAAAAAGTGGAAAGGAAGAATCAAAATTAAATTGCTCTGCAAACTTAATGACAAAAAGTAGTGAAAATCCACAGTCCACATTCAAATCTTCCTATTTCTGTCAACTTCGTTAAGAAAGGAGACCTGAATACTTCTTCCCAAAAGGACAATATGGATATGTGAAAAAATGCAATGAAAAGAGACCAGAGTCTGGTATTTTATCTATTTATTAATCATCCACTCTTTCATCAACAACAATAAAAACTTGTTCGGACCACCTACTATGTGTCAGGTACTTTTCTAGCTGCTTGGGATACATCTGTGAGTAAAGCAGATAACATTTCCATCCTACCGAAGCTTAACACTCTGGGGAGGAGGGTTAACTATTTACATTCAGGAAGATTAAATATTAACATTTAATAAAATAGTTAAAAATCAGAAAAATAGGTCTCTGAGTCTCCTCCCTATATTTTTCCCTGTTGAAATACTGCCCTTCTGTTAAAACATCTTAAATGCCAAACTGGACAGTTTTCCTCTAGATTCAGAAAAGGACATGGAATGAAGCATGTCATTGCTGATGGCAGGTGAATCTGAGATGAAAGCAGAGAACACCAGAAAGATGTTTACCTGGGTTTTATTGACTATGCAAAGGCATTCAACTGTGTGGATCATAACAAATTACAGATAACATTGAAAAGAATGGGAATTCCAGAACACTTACTTGTGCTCATGTGGAGTCTGTACAAAGACCAAGAGGCAGTGGTTCAAACAGGAAGAGGGGATACTGCATAGTTTAAAGTCAGGAACAGTGTGTGTTGAAGTTATATCCTTTCACCATGCTTATTCAATCTGTATGCAAAGCAGATAATCTGAGAAGCTGGATTGTATGAAGAAGAACGCAGTATCAGGACTGGAGAAAGACTCATTAACAGCCTGTGATATGTAGATGACACAACCTTTCTTGCTGAAAGTAAAGAGGACTTGAAGCACTTACTGAGGAAAATCAAAGACTTCATCCTTCAGTACAGATTACAATTCAACATAAAGAAAACAAAAATCCTCATAGCTGGACCAATAGGTAACATCAAGATAAACAGAGAAAAGATTGAAGTTGTAAAGGATTTTATTTTATTTGAATCCATGATCAATGTCCAGGGAAGCAGCAGTCAAGAAATCAAATAACGAAAGAAGGGCCAACATGGTGCCATAGACAGAAGCACCATGCTATCCCTTTACAGCTAAGACCCAAAAAATTGAGTAAAACAGAGACAAACATCAATCCTGGAATTTTAAGCATCAAATGAAGGGTTAAAGAACTCAACCAAGCACTGAATGGAACAAGAAACTGACATGGAACAGAGAGCAAGGTGAGGTACAGAGTAGAGGCCCCCTATCAGCTAACAGGGCATGGATTCACCATCTTGAACGCCTCAGCCACCAAGAACGGCGAACAAAGAGTATGCGAAGGCAGCTTCACTGAGCTCCCAGCAGAAGACAATGCAGCTGGTAACTAGTAATATATGCTTTCCCACCTTCCACCTTTCTTCCCCTCCTTGGCCTCTGCTACTTTCCATCAGGCCATGGTCACTTGGCTGGGGAGATGCTGGCTTCTTGCCACTTGGATTCACCCTGCCCACACTGGCTGGTCCTTCAGAGCCATTTTTTTTTTTTGTCACAGTTGTTGCTTTTCTTTTCTTTCTTTCTTTCTTTTTTTTTGGCTTCTTTTGGTTCCTTCTCTCTTTCTCACCTCCTTACTTTGCTTTCTTTCAAGCATTTGGCTCCGTGTTCCATCTCTACTTCTTCTTGACACTCTGTGCAATACCACTTGGCTGGGGAGCCACTTCCCTGATCTGAGCTGCCATACCGGTAGGCTCCCTGTGGGAAATTTTTTCTTTTTTGTTTTTCTTGGTTTCTTGTCTCTCTCTGCCTTCCTTTTTTCCCTTTCTCCCAAATACCACTCCTTCTAGACAGGCCGTGAAGTGCCACTCAACGGGGGAGCCCCTTCCGCAGTCCATACAACCAAGCCAGAGAGCTCCCTTGGGGCATTTTTTTTTTCTCGGTTTCTTGCCTCTCTCTACCTTTTTTCCTTATCCTTCTCCTGAACCTCTGGTGCTGTGTGCCATCTCTGCTCCCTCTTGATGGGCTGTGCAATGCTGCTAGGCTGGGGACCCACTTCCTAGAGTCTCCCTTGGGGCATTTTTTCCTCTTTTTTACTCAGTTTCTTGTCTCTCTCTGCCTTCCTTCCTCCCAACCACCTGGCATCTTTCCCGCTCCTCCCCCTTGGTTTCTTGTCTCTCTCTAAGTTCCTTTCTTTCCTTTCTCCTGATCGCCTGGCCACCTGTGCCTTTCTCTGTCGTTTTTTTTTTTTTTAATCTAGTTTCTTATTTCTCTCTCTCTCTCCCTTCCTTCCTTTCCTTTCTCCAGCCCATCTAGCTGTGTGTGCTTTATCTGTCCCTTCTTGAGGGGCTATACCATACCACCTGGCTAGAAAGCCACTGGCACACAGCTTCCCCAGATCTGTGCCACTTCAATGGCAGCCTCCCTCAGCACTCTTTTTTTTGGGGGGGAGGGAGGAAGTTTCTCTTTCTCTCTCCTTTTTCTCTTCTTTCCCACACCCACTTGGCTCCACACATCCCACCCTCCCCACTCTCTTCTGCCGATCTGCACCATGTGCTGAGCATTGCACCCCTGAATGGCACAGGCACAGTCTACCAGAACCTGCCCTGCATTGCCCCCAGCCCCACCCAATCTGTCCCAGTATATGCCACAAACCACCCATCCCAGCCCCTACCTCTCCATTGGACGTGCCCTGCTGCACCATAGCTGAGCAACTGACCCTGCCCATTGGACAAGGTGATTAGACGTATCACTTCTATAGATAAGCAAACAACAAAGAACATCTAGCATGCCTGCTCAAGACATAACCAAATGAAACAAAAAAGCAGGGCAAAGCAAACAAATCTACAATCAATAAATAAAGAAAATAATTACTGAATGTCCCAAAGACAGCAGACAATATCAAAACATTAAAAAAAAAAAAAAAAAGAGACAGGATGGTTCCAGTAGACGTCCAAAATAAAACACCAAATGACCTTCCAGGAGAAGAAAAGGCACTGGAACTACATGATAGGAATTCAAATCTCTAATATTCAGTGCTATTCAAGAGATAAGGAAAAAGCAGACAAAAATGAGGAAAAATAGACAAAATCACGGAAAAGACAGACAAAATCATGGAAAAGACAGACAAAACAATGGAAGAATTCAGAAAAATAATACAAGAACTAAATATGAAAATGAATTCACTACTAGAAATCATGTGAAAACAGCAATTAGAAATCTAAAAGATAACAAAATTTCAGAAACAGACAGTGTCCTAGAAGGTTTGAGGAGCAGGGCT
Organism: Loxodonta africana; assembly: GCF_030014295.1. Classification (NCBI taxonomy): domain Eukaryota; kingdom Metazoa; phylum Chordata; class Mammalia; order Proboscidea; family Elephantidae; genus Loxodonta; species Loxodonta africana. The sequence goes on along the minus strand of NC_087345.1, from coordinate 33,260,204 downwards.
GAAACAATGGAAGACAGGACTGGTGAAATTGAAGAGAAATTCTTGGACACCACTTTGAAGAAAAATTAGAAAAAAGAATGAAGAAAACCTGAGAACCATGTGGGATACAATCAAAAGCAAAAATTTGCATGTCATCACAGTTCCAGAACAGGGGGAGAAAACAGAAAACACAGAGGATCACTGAAAAATTCCTGACAGAAAACTTCCCTAATATCACGAAAGATGAAAATCTGACTATCCAAGAAGCTCAATGAATGTCATATAGGATAGACCCCAAAAGAAAATCACCAAGGCAAGTTATAATGACACTCACTAAAACCAAAGGCAAAAGAAATATCCTGAGAGTAGCTCAAGAAAAAAAAAGTCACATACAGAGGTGAAACAGTAAGACTAAGCTCTGATTACTCAGCAGAAACCATGCAGGAAGGAAGGCAATAGGATGAAATATATATATAACCTTGAAAGAAAAAAAAAATTGCCAACCAAGAATAATATACCCTACAAAACTCTCATTTACATATGATGGTGAAATTAGGGCATTTCCACATATACAGAAATTAAGAGAATATGTAAAAAACAAACTTATAAGAATTATTAAAGGGAGTCCTTCAGTTAGAGGACCAACAACACCAGACAACAGCCTGAATCTAGGACACAAGACTGCATCAGACAGATACCAACATGGGTAATGAATTTTCAAGAATAAAACAAAACCAAAAATTTCTCAGTTATAAAAATTTACAACAGAGAACCAGAGAGGTTAATCTCTAAACGACAACAGCACCAGAACAACGAAAGATAATAAATGGTGTAGGTATAGAACTTTCAAATGGAGAGGAAGTCAAGGCAATGCCAACTAATAAAAGACTGGGGAAACTTAGGAAGATAGGGGTAAATTTTAAGGTTATCACAAAGAAAGTTAGCAAACCTGTTCATCAAAATAAAGAAGAAAAACTGAAATTTTCAGTAAACATAAAATCTACAAAAACAAAAGAAACAAACAACAGAAAAAAATCCACACAAAAAAGGGAATTCGGTACAGGAGAGTAGCAGGAACAAAGAAAATTTCAGCACAAAGAAAAAAAAAGCACTACAAAATGACAGCAAGAAACTCTCACATATCAATAATTACACTGAACATAAATGGCCTAAATGTACCCATAAAGAGACAGAGATGGACAAAATGGATAAAAAAGAAAAATAGGACCCATCAACATGCTGCCTACAGGACACACCTTAGAAACAGACATAAATTCATTAAAAATCAAAGGATGGAAAAATATATCAAGCAAACAGCTACCAAAAAAGAGTAAGAGTAGCAATACTAATCTCAGATAAAATAGACTTTAAAATAAAACTCACCATAAAAGACAAAAAAGGGCATTGTATAATGATTAAATGGACAATCCATCATGAAGACATAACCATAATAAATATCTACATACCCAATGACAAGGCTCCAAAATACATAAAACAAACTCTAATAGCACTGAAAGGAGAAACAAACAGTTCCACAATAATAGTAGGAGACTTCAACAAACCACTCTCGGTAAAGGACAGAATATCTAGAAAGAAACTCAGCAAAGATACAGAAGATCTAAAGGCCACAACCAACCAACTGGACCTCATAGACATATATAGGACATTCCACCCAACAGCTGCAAAGTACATATTCTTATTACAACGCACATATCATGTTCTCCAGAGTAGACCACATCTCAGGCCACAAGTTAACCCTCGACAAAATCCAAAACATTGAGATAATACAAAGTATCTTCTCTGATCACAATGCCATCAAAGTAGAAATTAACAACATGAAGAAAAAGGAAAAAAAAAATCAAATACATGGAAACTGAATAACACCCTTCTTAAAAACCACTGGGTAATAGAAGAAATAAAGGATGGAACCAAAAAATTCCTAGAATCAAATGAGAATGAAAACGCAGTATACCAAAACTTTGGGACACAGCAAAGGCAGCGCTCAGGGGCCGATTTATAGCAGTAGGTACACACGTCAAAAAAGAAGAAAGGGACAAAATCAAAACATTATCTGCACAACTCAAACAAATAGAAAGAGAACAGCAAAAGAAGCCCATAGCCACCAGAAGAAAAGAAATAATAAAGATCAGAGCAGAAATAAATGAAATTGAGAATAGAAAAACAATGGAAAGAATCAACAAAACCAAAAGTTGGTTCTTTGAAAGGATCAACAGGATCGACAAACCACTGGCCAACCTGACAAAAGAAAAACAGAAGAGGACAGAAATAGCCCAAATAAGAAATGAAATGGGGGACAGTACAACAGACCCAACCGGAATAAAAAGGATCATAACAGAGTATTATGAAAAATTATACTTTAACAAATTTGAAAACCTAGAGGAAATGGACAAATTTCTGGAAACACACTACCTACCCAAATTAACACAAACTGAAGTAAAAAATCTGAACAGACCCATAATAAGAGATTGAAAAGGCAGTAAAAAAAAAAAAAAAAAAAAAAACTCCCAACAACAACAACAACAAAAAAGCCCTGGCCGAGATGACTTCACTGGAGAATTCTACCAAATGTTCAGAGAAGAGTTTACAACAATAATTCCCAAACTATTTCAGAACACAGAAGAAGAAGGGATACTTCTGAAATCATTCTATGAAGCCAGCATAATACCAATACCTAATACCAAAACCAGGCAAAGATACAGAAAATTACAGACCAATACCTCTACTGAATATAGATGCAAAAGTTCTCAACAAAATTCTCGCCAATAGAATTCAGCATCATACCAAAAAAACAGTATACCACAACCAATAGAATTCATACCAGGTATGCAAGAATGGTTCAACATTAAAAATTCAATCAACATAAAAACATTAAAAAATCAATCAACGTAATCCACCACATAAACAAAAGAAAGTAATCACATAATCATCTCAATAGGCTCAGAAAAGGCATTCGACAAGGTCCAACACCCATTTCTGATAAAAAGCTCTCAATAAAATAGGCATAGAAAGGAAATTCCTCAACATAATAAAGGGTATCTATAAAAAACCAACAGCCAACATCATTCTTAATGCAGAGAGGCTGAAACCATTACCCTTGAGAGCAGGAACAAGACAAGGATGCCCTTTACCACCACTCCTATTTAACATTGTGCTGGAAGTCCTAGCTAGAGCAATAAACCAAGAAAAAGAAATAAAAGGTACCTAAATTGGTAACAAAGAAGTAAAACTGTCCCTATTTGTGGATGATATGATACCAAAAATAGAAAACCCAAAAGACTCCATGAGAAAACTACTGGAAATAATAGATTCAGCAGAGTAGCAGGATATAAAAGAAACATACAAAAATCAGTTGGATTCCTATACACCAATAAAGAGACTGATGAAAAGGAAATCAGGAAAACAATATCTTTTATAATAGCCTCTAAAAAAAAAAAAAAAATACATAGGAATAAACCTAACCAGGGATGTAAAAGACCTGTACAAAGAAAACTACACAACACTACTGCAAGAAGCTAAAAGAGATCTACATAAATGGAAAAACATACCATGCTCATGGATAGGAAGACTCAACATGGTGAAAATGTCAATTCTACCCAAAGCAATCTACAAATACAATGCAATCCTGATCCAAATACCAACAACATTCTTCAAAGAGATGGAAAAACTAATCATTAACTTTATATGGAAAGGAAAGAGGGCCGAGATAAGTAAAGCACTATTGAAGAAGAAGAATAAAGTAGGAGGACTCAAACTACCTGATCTCAGAACCTACTATACAACTACGGTAGTCAAAACAGCCTGGTACTGGTACAATGACAGGTAGATTTACCAATGGAACAGAATTGAGAACCCAGGTGTAAACCCGTCCAGCTATGGTCGCCTGATCTTCAACAAGGGCCAAAAGTCCATCAAGTAGGAAAAGACAGCCTTTTTAACAATGGTGCTACCAAAACTGATGTCCATCTGCAAAAAAACAAAACAGGACCCATACCTCAGACTATATAAAAAATTAATTCAAAATGGATCAAAGACCTACATATAAAGCCAAAAACTATAAAGATCATAGAAGAAAAAATAGAATCAACGTTAGAGGCCCTAACATATGGTATTAACAAGATACAAACCATAACTAACAACACACAAACTCCAGAAGATAAGCTAGATAACTGGGATCTTCTAAAAATTAAACACTTATGTTCATCAAAAGACATCACCAAAAGAGTAAAACAGAACCTACAGACTAGAAAAAAATATTTGGCTATGACCAATCCAACAAAGGTCTAATCTCTAAAATCTATAGGAAAATTCAACACCTCTATAATAAAAAGACAAATAGTCACTAAAGAAGACATTCGGGCAGCTAACAGACACATGAGGAAATGCTCAAGATCACTAGCCATTAGAGAAATACAAGTCAAAACCACAATGAGATACCATCTCGCCACGACAGTACTGGCACAAACCAAAAAAACAGAAAATAACAAATGTTGGAGAGGCTACAGGGAGATTGGAACTCTTATGCACTGCTGGTGATAATGTAAAATGACACAACTATTTTGGAAAACGATATTCTGCCTTCTTAAAAAGCTAGAAATAGAAATATTATATGATCCAGCAATCCCACTCCTAGGAATACATCCTAGAGAAATAAGAGCCGTCACACGAATGAACATATGTACACTCATATGCTCATTGCAGCATTGTTCTCAATAGCAAAAAGATGGAAACAACCCAGATGCCCATCAACAGATGAATGGATAAACAAACTATGGTACTTACACACAATGGAATACTACCCAACAATAAAGAACAATGATGAATCTGTGAAGCCTCTTACAACATGGATGAATCTGAAGGGCATTATGCTGAGCGAAATAAGTCAATTCCAAAAGAACAAATATTGTAGGAGACCACTACTATAAAAACTTATGAAAAGGTTTACACACAAAAAGAAACAATCTTTGATGGTTACGAGGGAGGGAAGAGGTGGGAATGAAAAAACACTAAACAGACAATAGGTAAGTGGTAACTTTGGTGAAGGGCAAGACAGTACACAATACTGAGCAAGCCAACAAAATCTGTCCAAGGCAAGGTCATGGAAGCTCCATAGACACGTCCAAACTCCCTGAGGGACCAAATTACTGGGCTGAGGGCTGTGGAGACCCTGGTCTCAGGCAACAATTGGTATAACGTAGTTTATAAAGAAAATGTCCTACCTTCTACTTTGGTGAGTAGCGTCTGGGGTCTTAAAAGCTTGTGAGTGGCCATTTAAGACACTGCATTGGTCTCACCCCTTCTAGAGTAAGGCAGAATAAAAAAAAACCAAAGACACAAAGGAAAGATTAATCCAAAGGACTAATGGACCACAACTACCAGAGCCTCCTTCAGACTGAGTCTAGCACAACTAGATGGTGCCCTGCTACTATCACTGACTGCTCTGACAGAGATCACAATAGAGGGTCCCGGACAGAGCTGAAGAAAAATGTAAAACAAAATTCTAACTCACAAAAAAAGATCAGACATAACGGGGCCTGACAGAGATTGCAGAAGCCCTGAGAGTATGGCCCCTGGACACCCTTTTAGCTCAGTAATGAAGTCACTCCTGAAGTTCACTCTTCAGCCAAAGATTAAACAGGCCCATGTAACAGAATGAGACCAAATGGGCACACCAGCCCAGGAGCGAGGTGGAGAGGGCGGGATGGGACAGGAAAGCTGATAATAGGGAACCCAAGGTGGGAAAGGAGAGAGTGTTGACATGTCGTGGGGCTGGCAACCGATGCCACAAAACAATATGCATACTAATTGTTTCATGAAATGCTAGTTTGTTCTGTAAACCTTCATCTAAAGTACAATAAAAATAAAATAAACCAAATGAAATATTGCATTGGGAAAATCTGCTGCAAAAGACCTCTTTAAAGTGTTAAAAAGCAAATACATCACTTTGAGGACTAAGGTGTGCCTGACTGAAGCCATGGTATTTTCAATAGCCTCATATGCATGTGAAAGCTGCACAATGAATAAGGAAGACCGAAGAATTGATGCATTTAAATTATGGTTTTGGAGAAGAATATTGAATATTGAATACACTATGGACGGCCAGTAGAGCGAACAAATGTGTCTTAGAAGTACAGCCAGAATGCTCCTCAGAAGCAAGAATGGTGAGACTCTGTCTCAATTACTTTGCACATGTTTATCAGGAGGGACCAGTCCCTGGAAAAGGACATTATGTTTGGTAAGGTAGAATGTCAGCAAAGAAAAGGAAGACCCTTAATGAGATGGATTGACACAGTGGCTGCAACAATGGGCTCAAACATAGCAGTGATTGTAAGGCTGGCACATGACCAGGCAGTTTTTCCTTCTGTTGTATGTACGGTCGCAATGAGGGGGAACCAACTTGATGGCACCTAACGACTACAAAATATACCTTTTGTACCTCGCTGATTCATAGCTCTTTTCGCCTTGTGTTTTGTTTATTTTTTAAGCCCATTATAGGTTACAAAGGGGCATTGGTGGTTCAGTGGCAGAATTCTCTGCCTCCATGTGGGAGAGCCAGGTTCTATTCCCGGCCAACACACCTCATGCGCAGCCACGACCCGCCTGTAAGTAGAGGCTTATGTGCTGCTATGATGCTGAACAGTTTTCAGTGGAGCTTCCAGACTAAGACAGTAGAAAGAAAGGCCTGGAGATCTACTTCTGAAAATCAGCCAGTGAAAACCCTGCAGACCACAACAGTCCCATGTGCAACTTATCATGGGATGGCACAGGACCAGGTGGCATTTTGTTCCATTGTGTATGGGGTCACAATGAGTCAGAGGCCAAGTCAGTGGCAGCTAACAACATAGATTACAAACTCCTTGTCATGTCCCTCTCCTGACATATAGTGCCTAGTATACGGCTGATCTCAATAAATTCTCTTTCAATTAAAAAAAAAATTTTTTTAAGCAGATATAAATAAAAGGATAAATAAATATCAAAATGGTTACAGATATTTCTTCCTTTACTAAAGGAAGGGCATATCAGGTTAATATTCCTCCAGTTCTTATATAAAATTATTTTTGTAAAGAAAGTTTCAGTCTATTTTCTAAATAGTAATATTGGTGTCAGTTATATTTGACAAGTCTGCACAAATCCAAACTTAACTTATTACCACTTTGCTTCAAAACTTCACTTCCCCTGTTGCTTTCCTTATGTATCAATTAATGACACTGACATCTTACTAGATGTTCAAATTAGAAACTTCAGGGTTTTTTGGTTCATCAAGCCCTTAAAAAAAAAAAAAACTCTCCAATACTTCACCAATTCCTCTTTATTCTCCCACATAAGAATTAATTCCAGCATTTAAATCTTTTTCCTCCTCTGTGTATCCATTGCCGCTGCTTTAGCAAGCCTTAATTATCCCTTGCTTGACTACTGAAGGAGCTTCCAATAATCTCCCTGTCAACACCATCCTCAGTTTTATCCTTCACGCTCTCATTTGAAGTTATCCTTTAAAACATACATTTTAGGTTGCCTTCTTATAAATATTTTCAATAACTTCCAAATTGCATTATGAGGAAGTTATTTCACTGAAAAAAATGTTCTATGGTCAAACAATTTGGGACATTGGTCTAAATGCATTTAGACAGGTTTCTTTGCTGCAGGACTTCTCAGAGCATTTGATACCCTGCTTTGTATGGTGAGAATACAGGAGGAAGCAAGCATTTCCCAAATATATCTGATTAGAGACCATTTTTTCATGGAGAACTGAATCTGATATAGTAAGTTGGCTCGCTCATCATCCATGTCAACCTTTTCTTCTGTATCTTCCTTTATTACAGAAATAAAAATACTAATTTCCTAGCATCCTGGCTGCCAAGTGTGACCAAGTGACAGTTCTGGTGAATTTGATGTGGACAGAAATCCTGGGGAGTGCTTCTTTTCCCTTCTTCCTGCCTGGAATAGTGATGCAATACTAGAGGTGCAACAACCATCTTACTCCCTTGCCAAGAATGGCAGGACAGACCTGACCCCCTAATAAAATATTCGCACCTTGAACTGACCCTGGACTGCCAACAAGAAAATCAAACCCCTTTATCATGTAAGTTACTCTGTTTGGGGTTTTCTGATACTTGCAGCTGAATGCAATCCTAATGGGTATAAACATCACACAGATCATGCAGAGAGTTAGAAAAATAATTAAATACAAAATAAAGTTTAAACTTCTAGGTATGGCAACAACCCACTGTTTCTCTCCCACTTCCAACCCTTCAAAAACTTCAAAGACACTAAAATTCTTAATATTCCCAAATGTCTCTATGACTTTATATAATGTGTATAATAGGTAGCATGTCACTTACCAGGTCACCAGAATTCTCACTTCAGTCATTAGTTACGTCTTCTGGACCAAATACCTCTCTTCAATAACACCTGTTAAAAAAAAAACAAAAAAGTTGCTGTAGAGTAGATTCTAACTCATAGTGACCCTATAGGACAGAGTAGCACTGCCCATACAGTTTCTAAGGAGTGGCTGGTGGATTCAACCTGCCGACCTTTTGGTTAGCAGTTGAGCTCTTAACGACTCACTACACCACACCTGTAAGTACTGTTTACTGAACTAACTGTACCATGCCCGTTTCTGTTAGTGACTTCACAGATCAGTGCACATTTGGGAACTTCAGGAAATTCATCCCTCCTTTACTGCTAACTCTGACAATTATGCCTGCTACAACTGCAGAGAAAGACCTTCTATTCCTTCCTGAGTTAGAAGTTTTGTTACCCATTCAAACTCTGCAACCATAGACCCTTCTGGGCTGAGCACTGTTTCAGCCATAACCTCCATAGACCCAATCTCTTAGGTGTACTGTCAAACTACCCTATTGGCTATAGTGACCCACATTTTTATGTTCAGTTGTTTTTACCCATTAGCTCTTTCCCTCGCTCTGACTTATCCCTTTTTTAAAATTCTACCTGGTAAATGCCTCCTCATCCTAAAAAAAAATCAACTGAAATTTCGCCTCCCCTGTGAAGCTTTTCCCACATCCATTGTTTGTTTCTCCAGCCTATGTGCTCCATAGCATGTTGAACACACCTCTGTTAAAGTATTTGTCACAGTGTAATGTAGTTCTCCTCTTTATGAGACTCTCCAGCTTAATAATCTGTACGTTCCTTAAGAAAAGACAATGCGATCTTTATAATCGAAACACTGGCATTTTACATAGCGCCTCATATTTGCTACCAATTGCTGTGGGCTCAGTTTTGACTCATGGCAGCCCTATGTGTGTCAGAGCAGAACTGTGTTCCATAGGGTTTTCGGTGGCTGATTTTTCAGAAGTGGAATACCGTGACTTTCTTCCAAAGTCCTTCTGAGTGGACTTGAACCTCTAACCATTTGGTTAGCAGCTGAGTGCGTTAACCATTTGCACCATCAAGGGACTCATCATGCATGCTAGGTGTTCAATAAATGCTTACTCAATAAATACATGAATGCCTCAGTCAATGAATAATGTGTACTTGGCAACAGTAGGGTACCTTCAAAGGACAAAGGTGAGTTCCCTTCCTTGTCAATATTGTGTTAATCACCAAGAAGATCAAGTGAAAGGATAGAACCTAATTTTAAACCGACTACATATTCACAGTTTTATCATTATAAATTAGGCCACACATTATTTTCATGAATTACCTATAAAATATTTGAATTATACTGTGATGGTTATAAATACATAAAAAGCTTCTACATACTTGAAAGAATATGTAAGTAAATTATCAGCTGAAATATAACCTCCAAATGTTAAATGTCACTGGTAAGATGCTCCAAAAAATAACAGTACAAGTAAAACCACATCTCTTTCATTCTTGCAAATAATCACTTAAGTTTCCTCCTTCCATACAGGTAGGAAGTCCAACATTTTTCTGACGAGTTCCCCCCCGTCAATTGTTTGAGAACTCCTGAGAGCTTCCAAAGGTAAATCACTTCTAGTCCTTTTCCAGGTACACAGAGAACTCTGCAGCTCACCACTACCACTATTCCTGCCCACTACATGGTGCCAATGTTAACACTCCTGGGTACATAGCCCCACAGACCCAGATTCTATGGTCCCATTCTCTCAGTGCTCCAAGGATATATAACTCTAGTGCACAGCTTTTTCAGTTTACATAACACTCACTTTCTAGGGCACAAGTTGGCATAAGGGCACCTAAAACCAACTCTTCCTTCCAAGGCTATGAGGCTTAAACCATCTCTATATATAAAACCCTCCCTATACCTCCCAAAGGATGAAGCTTCTTCCCTCGTCACTCAAAACACAAGAAGTCTTTTTATACCCTTTTTTCCTGATCATTCAAGCTACTTTTCCCACATCGAGTCCCTGTTGTTGTTAAGTACTATTAAGTCGGTTCTGACTCATAGCAACCCTATGTACAACAGAATGAAGCACTGCCCAGGCTGGCACCATCATCACAATTATTGTTATGCTTAAGCCCATTGTTGCAGCCACTGTGTCAATCCATCTCATTGAGAGCCTTCCTCTTCACTGAGCCTCTACTTTACCAAGCGTGTTGTCCTTCTCCAGGGACTGGTCCCTCCTGATAACATGGAGTCCCTAAGTGGTACAAATGTTAAGGTACTCATCTCCTAACTGAAACATTGGCTGTTTGAGTCTACCCTGAGGTGCCTGGGAAGAAAGCCCAAGTAATCTACATCCAAAATCTCAGCCATTAAAAACCCTACAGAGCATAGTTCTACTGTAACGTATGAGGTCACCATGAATCAGAATCAACTCTACGGCACCTCGGTTTTTTTCCCACATAACCCTACCAAGAAAAGATACTGTGGTTTCTAAGGTTTCGAAAGCTACTTTTCTGAGAAAAGCTAAAATTAGCAATTCCAGTGTGATGTGATATTTAGCCGTTGCATAGGCTGGACCGTAACAAAAGAAGAACGAGAAGGGTCATACATTTACTCTCAGGCATGACATTCCCCACATAAGACATTGAGGCAACCATGTTTTTGTTCCATGGTAGACAAGAGAAAGAGAAAGAAGTGTTTAAGAGATGGTGTCCAGGCCAAGCAGATGAGTCTTTTCCACAGTGCGGTACATGAATGTGTGAACACATGAAGCGACGCATTAACTTTGGACAATGTTCCTGCCTAATTATACTTTAATGACTATGCCTCTTTGGAGAGATGAGGTCAAGCTCATTGTTTAAAAACACTGACTAATATTCTCATCAGCATTTAGTTTTCCCTTCTCAAATCTGATTTAAACTGTCTAGAAACAGAGAGATAGTACAGTGAAATGGTGATATATGTCACTATATGCAGTTTGCTTGTCAAATGTTTTTGCTTGGAAAATAGAATCTTTTAGATAGTAAGACACAGAATGGACTTGCCAATATTTCAGCCCCTGAAAAACATTGATGATTTTACTATCCACGAATAGATTCATCAAGATAGATGCCTTTGGGTGACTGAAATCCCTCTGTATGAAATGTTATTTACTGGCTGAAGGATGTTCAAACTGATTCTGTTGTTAGAGTCCCTCACAGGTAAGCCAACACCCAGAAGCTATAAACTGTGAATGGGCGTCTTTCTTATTCTTCTAATAATGTTCTACACAGTAGCAAGATGCATTTGCCAGAGGGAGACTCTTTCCAGCAAATCTTCACAAATAGTTCTGGAAAAAAAAAAAATTAAGACACATAATGATGTCCACTTTCTCTTCTCTGTTCTCTTTCTTCCTGTTCTTCTCCTCTTCCTCTTCCACCTTCTTTTTTTCTCTCTCTCTTCTTCTTAACTGCTCCCACCTTTCTTTTCTCTCTTTCTTCTCTCTGTTATTTTCTTTTTAGAAAAAGTTAAAATCTCCTGTCAAGTCCTTTAAACTTTGAAATGCTATAGAAATTGCCTGTGGCAGTAAAAGATGTAATTCCAAGCAGGTTTTTAGTACAGGTATTTAGTAGAGTTAATCCTGGCAAACTGAAGGCTTTCAGAATACTCTAGAGAAACTCTAGTTGAATTGTATTCTCCTTGAGGGCTGTGACTGCATTTGTACAAGACTTTTCTTTGCCACTCAGAATCAAGTTCTATACTTTCAGTTCTAATTTCTTTATTTGATAGGCTTCTTTGGTTTCAAGAAACAGACATCAACTGTAGCTAATTTAAGTAAGCGGGATTTTATTTAAGGTTAATGGGGGCACTTGCAGATGAAGGTCTTGGCTTGGAACGGCAAGAAGCTCTGGAAGGGTAGAACTAACTGAGAACTAACACTTCAGGCCACCATCACCAGAGATGAATCAGCTCCAGCCATTTTCAGGCTTTTTGTTATCTCATTCAAGACTGGATGTTTCCAAAGAGAAAACATCCCACTGGCCGTGCTTTGGCCATGTGTCCACTCTTTAAAAGCAAAATGAAGAAGCCTCAATTGACAATCCTTTCATGTTAGAGCCAACTGGTAAATTACAGTTACTCATAATAAAGAAAGAGATACTGTTAGTACAAAAAGGAAAGAAGGATGCTGGGCAACAAAAGGGGACCAAGGTAAATGGACAGGCTCCAGGTGACATGAATGACTCTTGAGAGGCATTACTATGTCATCTTTCTCCAATGTTCCCCAGAGCTAGTCTCAAAGGAAGTGCACATAGCGAAAGCTGCATACATACTTTATTGATTGGTTCCCATCACCACTCATAACACTATTACCTCCATGAAAGTAGGGGACTTCTGTACTACTATATCCTACATGCCTAGCTGAGTGTCTAGATCAGTAAAAAACCAGTTGCCATCAAGTCGATTTCGACTCCTAGCAACCTTATAGGACAGAGTAGGACTGCCCCACAGAGTTTCCAAGGAGTGGCTGGTGGATCCGAACTGCTGACCTTTTGGTTAGCAGCCATAGCACTTAACCACCAGGGTTTCCTCTAGAACAATGGGCTCTTAGTAAATATTTGAAAAATTAATAAATGCTTTTTTAAAGCCATTCCAAGTATTTAGATCAGTTCACTTTCTTTGCTCTTTTTTTTTTTTCTTTTTTCCACCTTTCCTTATTTGTTTTTCTCTTTTATGCATTTTTTTTTTCTTCTTAGCTTTTGCCTGGGGCCAGTTTTTGCATCAGAGTCATAAACACTCATAAGTGTCCAACTTTCAGAAACAAGAAAATCCTCAAGGCTAAAAAGCTTTAACATAAATATTGTGTTGGCGGCCGTATGGATTATTCAATCAAATGTCCTACTAGTTGAGGGAAAGAAAGTCTGGAATAGTAACTTTTTTTAATAAAATTTAGCTTGTAAGCAAATTGGAGGTCCCTAACAAAGATCTGCTCTCAGCAGTCAGCGTTCTCCAGATGCTTCCAACAACCACAGGATTCAGAAAAGCTGCTTACTGTAGGGAAACCCTTTTTATTGGAGAAACCTCAAGCCAGGAATGCCATATAGATCAGATATCTGAATTCGGCCTTTAACGTAGCCCAACTTTGTAAAAAAAAAAAAAAAAAAAATCCAGAAATGGCAATAATTGTGTTTTTGACAATTCATTTAACAGTTCAAATGTTAATGAAATTTTGTCATTTGGAAAGATACACATTCCCAGGGAATGTGTTCTGCCTGTATCTTTTAGTCCACCTTCCAATCACAATGAGCCTAACTAACGTTTTGTACAACTAATCAATTTCAGTAGATGCCATCGCTGCCACGTATAGTGGTCTCTGTGTTTTGACAGTGCAATATCTATTTATGATTAGACTTCCTAACACACAGGGTGAAATCTTAGGGAGCAGGTTGGGGAAAAGCTTCATTAGATAGCCTCCCGCCTTTGTCTTCCTTCTTTTAAAGAAAATATATTTGCCAGATAATATGGGCCTTAATTCTCTTTGCAATTTTACTGCATGGTGGATTTGGGAGGGAGAGGTGAAAATTTTAATAACTCCAAAAGACAAAGGACCAGGCATACTCTATATTACTGCTTTTCCAACTTTAAAGTGCATGCAAATCACCTGAGGATTTTGTTTAAAACGCAGACCCTGGTTCAGTGGAGTGGGCCAAAGAGTCTGCATTTTTAACAGGCTCCCACGCTGTGCTGTTGCTACTGGTCCAAGAACTACAATTTGAGTAACAAGAACCTGAATAATGAGTTCTAATCCGCCCAAAGCATTATAAATTGGTCTATTTAGCACATTCTTCACCTTTCTTGCTAAAACTTTTGACACATGTTCCTCTTTGTTGTTGTTAGGTGCTGTCAAGAAAGAAACACTGCCTAGTCCTGCGCCATGCTCACAGTCTTTGTTATGCTTGAACCCATTGTTGCAGCCAGTGTGTCAATCTATCTTGTTGAGGGTCCTCCTCTTTTTCGCTGACCCTCTGCTTTACCAAGCATGATGTCCTTTTGCAGGGACTGATCTCTCCTGACAACATGTTCAAAGTATGTGAGACACAGTCTCGCCAACCTTGGTTCTAAGGAACATTCTGGTTGTACTTCTTCCAAGACAGATTTGTTCGTTCAGTTGTTCCTCATACACCCCAATTCTTCCTAATATTTTGAACTATGAAAACCAGCCAACAGAAAACCAGGAGCCACTGAGTCAATTCCAACTCATGGCAACCCTATCTGTGTCAGAGTAGAACTGTGCTCTATAGGGCTTTCAGTGGCTAATTTTTTTTGGAAGTAGATTGCCAGGTCTTTCTCCCAAGATACTTCTGGGTAGACTCGAACCTCAAACCTTTCTGTTAGCAGCCAAATTAGTTTGCATCATCCAGGGACTCCTGTGAAAATTATCAGGTACAAAGAATTTCCTCTTCAATCCACCATCCCCACATTTTTTTCTTCCTGGGTTTCACATCCCACCCTCATTTTGGATGGGCCATGAACTTAATGCTACATAATTCCAATTTGCCTCACACCTCAAATTTAAAACAAATTTGCAATTCTTCATGAAAGTGTAGTAATACTTTCTTCTTTCATAAATTCTTTCCTACTGACATTTTCTTCACTTCTTTTAAGGATAAGGGGCACTCTCAGATATACATAAGGTATTGTTTAAAGTATTTTCCCTTCTGTTTAAAAATAAAAGTGCAGGAATAATCAACCTGCCTCAGGAGAAGAGCCACGGCAGTTTGATTATTTTTAAACTTCAACCCATACCCAATGAGGGTGATAGAATTTCTCCTTAATTTTTAGTTCTCCCATCTTTTATGCCTCACTGTTATGCAGCGGTACTTTTTCATCTCTGTTTAGAAATGGAGATGGCATTCCATCCATGGTGAACTTCTTTCCACAATGCAAAGAAGTCACTTCAAAGAGGCTCATTAGCTACTGCCAGGCTCTGTGCTAATGGTGGCCAAGACAGAAAACTCCACCGAACTGCAGCCGTATCAGCTTACAGAACGTCCTTTGGAGATTTCACCCAAGTCCTTCTGGGGCCAGAATAGTTAACAACTGCTTCTGCCCACTCTACCATAATAGATTGATGGTACACTGCTTTTTTCTCTTCCAAGTTGACGTTTGTCACCAGACAGGGGGATCAGAATTGTAATCCTTCTTAGACTCTGTTGAATTGAAATTTACTGCTTTGACCTTTGCAATGATACATATTTTTTTGAACGACTGCATGTTCCATTACTTCAGGGGATTTGAAGTGATGGGGCCAGGGAGCTAGAGGGGAGGGGAAGGACGCTGGGAGAGAGATCTAGAGTGATGGTGATGTGGTTTTTGACCTTCTAGACCAGAGATTTGTACCCTTGTGACTGAAGATCTCCTGTGGCTATACAGATTAACATCGCAGAGGTTAAATGGCAAACCTGAATTGCATGTAGCAAGAAACTAGGAAATTTTTCAAGTCTTACCAAGCACTGTATTGAGGACAATCGTATCATCTATAATGGCTGTCTGGCACTCACCGTCAGCACAGCCTATTTTTCTCCATTTTATACCCTCTGCCCTAATAGTCATACCGAGCTCCACCACATGCCAGGATGGGATGCTATTTCATCAGATTTGGAATCCGTCAAATAGCAGCAGAGATTGAGCAGGGGGTAGGCATGCTGCCCATGGACGTTTTTGTTATTATGACTGTGACCATAAGCCAAGCTGGAAAATGTAAAGCCACAACATAGCACCACTAGCTACGTAGCTCTTCTTATACCTCTTGAGTGCTTAGATTAGAAGTGTAAAAACACGACCATCCAGATTCAAGGAACTTTCGTCAGGGGTCACTCTGTGCCTAGCACTCTGTGGGCCCCAAGAGGTCTGACAGCATTTGGGGTAAGAGTGTAGGCTCTGCAGCCAGGCAGCCCAGATTTCGCTCACAGCTCTACCTGGATGGCATGGTCTTGGACAATTGCTAAACTGGGTTCCCTTGTCTATTAAATGAAGAAGACGATTGCTACCTCACATGGGTATTGTGAGGATTGCATATATAACCAAAACCAAACCCAGTGCCGTCGAGTGAATTCCAACTCATAGCGACCCTATAGGACAGAGTAGAACTGCCCCAATATACACACATATATACACACACATATGTAGGTACCTTAGAATATATATAAATATATCTAGATAGATAGGTAGATATAGATATTTGCTGTTGTTAGCTGCTGGTGAGTTGGCCCCCAACTCACGGCAACCCCATGTACAACAGAACAAAAGGCTGCCTGGTCTTCCATCATCCCCATAACCAGATGCGGATCAAACCGTTGTGATCCATGGGATTTTCACTGATTTTTTTTAAGTAGATTGCCAGACCTTTCTTCCTAGTTGTCTTAGCCTGGAAGCTTCTCTGAAACCTGTTCAGCATCATAGCAACATACAAGCCTTCCATGACAGATGCATGGTGCCTTCACATGAAGTAGATTGGCTGGGAATCAAACCTAGGTCTCCCGCATGGAAGACAATAATTCCACCCCTGAACCATCATTGCCTTCAGTATATATATATAAACAGATATATAATTAAAGAGTACATGTAGGGGTGTATACTCATTTAATGCTCACAACAACTCTGAGAAAATCCAACCAAACCTATATATCTTACAGTAGTGGTGCCTGGTACATGGTAAACATTTACTAAATGTGAACTGCATTATAAATAATGCATTAATTCTTACAATACTGAAGGTAGAATTTGTTGTGCCCATTTTACAAATGAGAAAACTGAGACACAGAGAGATATTGATAGAGAATCGTATAAACTCTTTCAAGCCATTTGATACCCCGGATTAGTAAATCCCAAAGAAAAGGGAGGGGCCCAAAAGGAACAAAGGATTTCACAAGGCTGCCAGAAGTTGCTGAATAGTCCAGGTCCCAGGCTACATGATATTCTATAAAACTTCCCTCTCATAGGCCATGTGCAGCTTCTGCTACTCACTCAGTGTAATGTAGCATGATGAATTGTCTAAATTCGTGAGAGAGAAGAATTAGATCAGCTTTCTATCAGGGTAGCCCTTGGAGCAAAAATGCTCCCTGCCACTGCAGTTATTGATCAAGATTTTGGACAGTTCTGGGCCTCCAGGGCCTCTCTGCCATCAGCCTGTCTGCAGGAGGCCTCTCTGCCACTACTGGCCCAATTCACAGCCAGCATAGCAGCTCCCTCAACTCTCTTAGCAGCAGCTCTTTCTCGGCTAACTGGACCAGCTCATAACCCGCAACTCTCTCGGCTGCAGCTTTTTCAGCTTACCAGCTTAGCTCTTAGCTGGAAGCTCTCTCAGCTGCAGCTTTTTTTTTTTTTTTTAACCAGTCCTGGGAGGGTTTTAAGCACAAGGCCTCCAAGTCCAAAGGTCACACTCTTCTCCTGGCTTCTGTCAACCAGTAGGCCTTGGAAAGCTCTGCATTTCAGCCCTTTATATATACCAGTCCTCATCAGTTATGAGACGGGGCCTTCCTCATCAGACAAGAGTTCAGCCAATCCTCAATTACCCATGAGATGTCAATCAACTCAAGTTTTGGGTAAAAGTAATATCCTCTGACTGGCTAACCCTCTGGGGTAGAAAGCAGCCTGGGATGTCCCCCTAGTTGCTTCTCCAAGGAACTAGGGCAAAGGTAAGAACTCCTGTGGCTTAGGGAAAAAATCTTCCAAGCTGTTTATCCAAAGAACCAAGGCAAAAGACCACATGAAGGAACTCATTTTACCACACTAAGGCTTGGTTAACTTGAGGAATTTACCAAATTAAAGGAATAACTTGTGTGTTAACATCACAGGTGTCACCCACCTACGTCTTGATACCTGGGCCGTTGTTCTCTGGTGTTCAAAAACTCCCAGAGAGAAGTTACTCAGAGAAAGAGCTAGAATGTGTGACAATGATAAGCCCGAATAGGATCTGATCTAATTGGGTTTTGTTTTTTGTTTATTTGTTTTTCTTATCCTGCTCAGAGATTAAGTACTGGCTTTACTGAGGATTTCTATGCTTGCAAAGTAAATACACAATCGCAAGATAAGTCTTGGATGGCTGGTTAGATAAATAAACCTTTAGAAACTTGTAAAAGTTATGAAGAAGACATACATTATTTAAAGGAATATTTTGTTTTTGTTTTCTTTTTTTTTTTTCTGGCTAAAAACTCCTGTTGGATTATAAACAGCAAAGCAAGAGGTAAGGTTAAGAATCCAGGACCACCTCCAAGGCTTGGGATTATGAAATAAGACTGGGCCAGGAGTCTGTAGGCTAGTTTCTATTGCTTCATTCAACAGATGATTACTGAGCACGTACTCTGGAGTGCTGTGCTGGGTGTGTACTCAGGGCATAGAGATGAATAAGACACCGCCCTCAATTTTCTTGAAAGGGAGTAACCTCTTACCCACATAATTGTAATAAAATGGGGTTCTATCCTTTCACCTCATCTCCCACACGAACCAAGCCAATTCTTCTATCTAGTACACGACGCTGGTGTTGACACTGCCTGAGCTAGCATGCTGACTTTGCAGTTCACTAGCTGTGTCACTGTAAGCAACCTTCTTAATCTCACTGGATTTCCATTTCCTCATCTGAAAAATGGGATTTTTAACACTCACTTCTTCAGAAGATTACTGTGAGCATTAAAGGTAGTTTATGTAGGACAATGCCAGACATATACTAAATGAATGGCCAATGCATGGCACACTTATTAATATAGTCATTGTAGTCAGGCTTTCCAGTTATTAGCAATAACAAAAACCATTAACGTTTCCTGCAAGAAACACTCAGTCCACATTACGAAAATGGGAATACAGACTGTATTCATTCCTGTGCCTCCATTAGCCCCAAGCCCAGTGCTTTAGGCAAGTAGCACATTACACAAATGGCAGCATGCATGGTGGTAAACAGCACTGGGCCTAGGATTAGCCTGCCTAGGTTTGAATCTCTGCTCCTCCACTCATAAGCTGGTCTGCCATAACAAAAAACATCACAAAGGGGGTGGCATTAAAGAACAGAGATTTATTTTCTCACAGTTCTAGAAGTTTGAAGTCCAAATTCAAGGTGTCAATAGGTCCATGCTCTCTCTCTGTTGGCTCTACGGGAAGATTCTTCCTTGTCTTCTCCAGTTCCTGGTAGCTCCAGGCGTTTCTTGGAGTTCCTTGGCTTGTCAATATATCTTCATATGTGTCTGTCTCCCCGCTGTGTGTACTCTCCTTTTATAAGATACCACTAAGAAGGGAGTAGGATTAAGACCCACCGTACTCTGGTATGATTTAAGTGATATACTTCCAACAAAAGACCTTATTTCCCCAAATAATGTCACATTCACAGGTGTAGGGGTTAGGATTTTAACGTATCTTTTGGGGAGGACACAATTCAATCCGTAACACTGGGGGACCTTGAACACATTGCAGAGCCTCTCTGTGCCTCAGTTTCCTCAACTGTAACGTATGGTTAATAACAGGCCTTGTCTCGCTGGAGTGCTGGGAGGATACAGTGACATCATTGTGTAAAGGGCTCATCACCTAACACTCAGCCAAGAGTACATGCTTAATCAAATTGCCTATTATAAAATTTTATGAAATTGTGTCGAATGGAATAATAAGGGGTTGGAAGTGAAAAACTCCAACATGGAAGTATATACCAAGTGTCCTGCAGAGTCAAAGGTGGCAAAAGGCATGTGCGGCTGGAAAGACCACAGTCTTTTTTTTTTTCCCCCCCTGCTTTAATCTTACCATCTGTGAATTACTAGGCCAGTTTTTTTTTTTGGATAAGAAAGTCTCCAAAGGCCCACAAACAGCCCAGTTTGCTATGATTTCATGAAATGTCCTGGAAGAGCATATGCTTTTTAGACTCTCAAGTGGGAAAATCTCGGTTAGGATGGGTGGAGAGCAGGGTTGTGGTGGGGATGAGGGAGAGGGGCCATGCTAGCGACCCCTGCTGACCCCACTCCAGCCAGCACAGCTCACACCAGTCAGCATCCTCATTGGAGTTCTGGTCATTACTTTGCAAAAATAAGCTGAAACACCCTTCTAGCCAAAATATGGAGTTCTGTGATATTCTACGGAAGCAAGACAATTTATCACCCTTTTTTTTTAAGTTACTGTGGCCAAATTTTGCCGGGGTTTGAGTTTTTTTTTTTTTTTTTGTAGTTACGATGCAGAAAAAGCACAGGCCACGTGGAAATCAGCAGTTGTAAGTCAACCCCTGGTCAGGTAACATAAAAACAAATGGCTAATAGCAGAGATTCTGGCCCGTTCCTGAAGTACAAGGTCCTCACAGAGGCAGGAACGCAAGCCCTACCACAGAGGCCTCCCCTGGGTGACCAGCACCAGCTTGCAGTTCATAATCTCTGCCTCAGCCACCCTCTCCAGGTATTTGGGGATGATTTTACTTTTATTGTGATCTGAAATGATTCCATGACTCAACTCTATTATTGTTCTGTGTACAATGAGTAATGAAACATTTTTTAACGGCATTTTTCAGGCACCTTTTCCTTTGATTTTTCCAGCATAATAGCATTATTGGGAGGGCTTCGGGGACTGTTATGCAGATGCACTTCCTGGCGAAGTTGCTGCTTCAGGAGAAGTCATTATTTTTGTGGGCCCCACAGGCTCTGGAGAGGCTGCTCTTACAAACGGCTTCCTGCGACAGTTACCTCATGAAAAATATGTTACGTGTCAAATTAACTTCGCAGTGCAGACCTCATCTAAGCAGACCCAGGACATCTCCCTAACGGAACTTGAAAGGTACCCAGAGTTTTAATTAAAATCAAGAATGTAATTGTGCTCAGTTTACTCCTCAGAGATTATCCACAAAATAATATGAAGCACTCGCCTTCAGCTTCTGACAGAATAAATGAAACTTGATTTGTTCCTCCCTGTAATGTTTATTACCGGGGAAACTACATTTTAATTGTTGTTGACAAATATTCTGATTTATGGGGTGCATAAAATGGAACATAGTCTAGATAGCATGTATCTGCTTAACTTTTTCTTTGCAAAACTTTGCTTCAGGAGGCTGTGCTAGCTGTCTGTCACGGGCCTTCATTAGTCCAAAGCATATTAAAGTAAATCACCAGATTGGATCTTGACTAGCAAAAAGAACCATCTGTTAGGGAAAAATGTGAGCAGTGGGCAACAGAGTGGGTACTTGCCAACACAGGGAGGGCACGAAGATCAACTGGAAGAATGGCAGTGTCCAGGGGATTCTATCCAGAACCTGGTTAGCTTTCCAGCATCCAAATTATGCATTTTTAATTCATCACATGGCAAAAAGACAAGTCAGACACTAATTGGCACCATAAAAGAAAATTTGCACCATACCAGGAACTGTTCAGTCAGGGGGATATTGCATCGCATTGCACACAGGCCATTTTGTATTCTGTTTAAAGTTGAGAACTGAAACCTGAGGGCTGAGAGGGGTTTAAAGAATCCACTTAAGTCACAGATTCCATTCATAATGCTAGTTCATTACTAGAAAAAGATTGAAGGCAAATATGCACATGACCTTTTTCCAAACTATTAAGTAACTGGAACATATGGGGTATTTATATACATGTAGGTATACATATATATAGGCGCTCCTTGGAAACTCTATGGGGCAGCTCTACTCTGTGCTATAAGGTCACTATGAGTCGGAATTGACTCGATGGCACTGGGTTTGGTTTTTTTGTTGTTGTTGTTTTTTAGGCATACATACTCCCTGGGTGGTAAATGGCTAATGCACAAGGGTGCTAAGTAAAAGTTTGGAAGTTTGAGTCCATCCAGAGGCACCTTGGAAGAAAAGCCTGGCAATCTACTTCTGAAAAATCAGCCAGTGAAAACCTTATGGAACACAGTTCTACTCTTACACACATGGGGTCACCATGAGTCAAAACCAACTTTGTGGCAATTGGATTGGATTTATATGTGTGTGTGTGTATGTGTGTGTGTATATATATATATATATATGTATATACATATACGCACATATATATAGTATATATACCCCTGGATGGCACAAACTCTACTACTAACCTAAGTTGTAGTTGGCAGTTCAAACCCATCCAATGGCACCATGGAAGAAAGGCATGGCAATCTGTTTCCATAAAGATTACAGTCAAGAAAACCCTATGAAGCTCAGTTCTGCTCTGTAACACATGGGGTCGCCATGAGTCAGAATTGGCTTAACAACAACAGGTTTGGTTTTGGGGATATACATACCTGTATATCTATAGATAAATGCGTAGATATACACCCATAAACAGGTGTGTTCACGTGTGTGTATATAAAATTTTTCAGGTATCACTGACAAAACATTTTCTACCATATCACCAATGAGTTGGTTCTGATAGTGGGCATTTTTTATGTCTGACTTTAAGGAAACCAGAATGAATATTGATTAATTTTAAGTCTATTTGTTAAAATATACGTTAATATATTTGAGAACTATTAAGTAGAACAGTCTTAAGAACCACAGTGTTTCTGTCCACTAAGGATTCTTAAGTTTCAATAATATACAAAATTACTTTTCTATTCTTTCAGTTTCTTGACCTAGAAAAAGCAACATGGATGTTAATGAAGGGTATTCATGACCTTGATATGGCTGCTGGGTCGTTACACATTTTGCATACTCAGGTTTCCAGATTTTTCTTTGGGCTACTTTTTCAAACTTACATACCAACACAGTCTCCTTTGCCACATTTTTAGCTCAAACTGCTCTTTCAGGCATAATTAAATCATGTAATGTTCCTGAGACTTACTTCCCTTCTTAAGCAATGCAATTTCATGTCATTTATTTGAGCTCCTATTAGTGTTTCTGCCTTAGAATATACCTGTCTGTATAAAGTTCCTGAGATTTCTGGAACTTTAGGAAGTTAACACAATACTTCCCCACAGCAGATGGGCAGGGTCAGATCACTAGAGCCCACTAATGCACTTTCTTTGGTAAATTTTGAGACTAGCATCATTGTGGGGACTTGGCATTCATCTCAGCCAAGTTCTCCAACCCTGTGTCTACAGGAGAGAACAAAATGACAATCAAGCCTTTCATTATAGTTGCCATTTGCAGAGTTCAGATAGAAAAATGGACTGTCTCTTCTTCTTTGGCCACGAAATTCTTCAAATCTAGTGGCAAGTCTGGAAAAGATTTAAGGAAGTTTTGATCATGAAGGCATGAAAGAAGTTGGGTCTCAGGAGGCATCCTGTGCAGAACCTGGAGGAGAATTTCAATATAACTGCTCAAATTTGCAGCTTTACCAAAAAGGAAGTGGTATCATAAACAGCTGCAAAGGCTCTTAATTAAGGAGGGAGCATCCAGTGAACAAAAAAATTGATTACGCATGCCCAAGGTACGTATTCTGATGCCCACTGCCTATCAAGATGCCCACTGGGCAAAGTAGGTAAACAAAGACCCAACTTTTGGACTTGAAGTATTTTCTTTTCCTTGCCTGAAAGAGCTACCTAAAAATCTCTGAGACTCCAGCCCAAGACAATATCTTGAAGAAACAGAAAGAATCAAGAAATGGATAATCAAAGCTAAATAACTATTCACAGGATGTTCCTGGTTAATCCAACCTCGAAATCATTCTAATCCCAGAACTAGGGCATTAGACAAATGTTCCCACAGCACCCCTAGACCATGAGTTCCTTAGAGGCAGGGATTCCATGTCATACATACCTTTGTGTCCCTAATGCCCAGCAAAGGCCTGACAGATCTGGGGGAATGTGGATGTTTCCAGAACAGAAGCAAAGCCTTTGTTAGCAGAGCAAATGAGAGACTGTGGAGAGCCTTGAGTCCTGCTGATTTCATTACATTACGTGGAACTATCTGGTGTTTCTCTCAAATTAGAGCTTTTTCTGCCAGAGTGGTATTTGAAATAGGATGTGTGTCAACTGTGAATAAAATGAAGAATTTGCTTTAAAATTCAATATATTCATGCCTAGTGTTTACTCAGAAAGTATTTGCAGAACATATTAAGGCATTAAAAGTTTCAGAGGCATTAATAGCCCTGTTGGAACCAAAAAAAAAAAAAAAAAGCATTCATGGAGTGTCAGGGGCTCCAGAGGAATGTTCTAAATATTTCCCAAATGCTCTCATCAAATTTTATTTCACTGTTATTTTTTTTAATTTGCATCCTTTCTTAGAGAAACTTATGACATACTTTTTATTCTCCCACTTCTATGTTTCTTTACAACTGAACCAGATGGAAAGTCCTTATTTTCCCCTGATAGGTTTTCTTAAACACCAACCATTCTGCCAACTCACTCTCAGATAATAAATATTTTTTATTAGTGAACTCTGCTAACAGACTACAAAAACTTGGATAAACCATTTAATGTCTTCCTGGATGAATTTCTCCCAGAATATCACTCCCATGAATCTGGGTGCCATACTTCTATTAATATAATGAGGATTGTAGCAGTTTTGCTTTTATTTTTTGTTGTGTTTAGTCAGGAATAGTTGTGGCCATTGTGGTAACAATCTCAAAGTCTCCATGGCTTGACCCATTAATGATTTATTTCTTGCTGACATCCCAGGTGACATGAAGTCACAGGTTGGGAGGTGAGGTTAAGGAGGGGCTCGGTTCCACACAGTCTTTTGTGGACCCAGACTTCATCACCTCCTAGGGCCTCTGAACCCTCTAGATCCAGCTGTAAGTTAAGGGGAAAATGAAAGCGTGGAGAAGGCTAACTACTCTTAGCTACCTTGGCTCAGAGGTGATGCACATCAATTCTCCTGTCCAAAAGCAGTCACAACGGTTGTGGGGAAATGTAGTCGAGATGGGTGTTCAACAAGAAGAGAGAAACATGGATCAGGTTGATTACAGCAGTGTCTGTTAGAGTTTTTTTGGTAGCTGTCACTCACCATGGTCTTATATTGAACTCACTATCAATTTAAACCCTAAATCTCTTACAAAAAGCCACATGCATTGCACTGTCAGAAATTTGTACAGTTGGTTTATTAAACTCAAGAGTGGGACTTTCTGCTGATCTTTTAAAATTTTTAACTGATTAGATTCAGGCCGTTTGGGTTTTACTATTTTTTTTCCAATCTTTATTTAGTTACAGATTATGTTTACTATCACTTTTAGGTTCATATCATGAATATTTGCATATGTAATACAATTGCTCTTACAGCCACATCTAAGACATTAGTTGAGATGTTAAGCTACCTGGGGTAAAAGACAGAATCCTGTGGTCCACTACTAGAACACCCCTTCCAAGGTGACAGCAATCAGCATCTTTCATATTTAGTCATTCACAATTATTAAACCATTCATATATACTACATATACACACATATATGTGTGTGTGGGAAACCCTGGTGGCACAGGGATTAAGAGCTACAGCTGCTAACCAAAAGGTAGGCCGTTCGAATCCATCAGGAGCTCCTTGGAAACTCTATGGAGCAGCTGTACTCTGTCCTATAGAGTTGCTGTAAGTCAGAATCGACTCGATGGCAATGGGTTTTTTTTTTTTTTTTTTGATGGGTGAGTGTGTATACACACATATATATAGTGACCTTACTAAAATGTGTATCTCTTCATCATTCTTTTGCTGAAAATCCATCTTTCATTTATTTGTTGAACAAGTCACCTTTATTATTACTAGGCTTTGGATACACTTCTCTTTAATCCTCACAATTATCTACAAAGTGTTAAAAAGCAAAGTGTCACCTTGAGGACTAAGGTGCATCTGACCCAAGCCATGGTATTTTCAGTCACCTCATATGTGTGCAAAAGCTGGATAATGAATAAGGAAGACTGAAAAAGAATTGATGCCTTTGAATTACGGTGTAGGCGAAGAATATTGAATGTACCATGGACTGCCAGAAGAAAGAACATATCTGTCTTGGAAGAAGTACAACCAGAATTCTCCCTAGAAGCAAAATAGCGAGACTTCGTCTCATACTTTGGACATGTTATCAGGAAAGACCAGTCCCTGTAGAAGGACATCATGCTGGTAAAGTAGAGGGTCAGCAAAAAAGAGGAAGACCCTCAATGAGATGGACTGATGCAGTGACTGGACAATAGGCTCAAACATAGCAACCATTGTAAGGACGGTGCAGAGCCAGGCAGTGTTTCATTCTGTTGTATACAGGTTCACTTTGAGTCAGAACCAACTCAGTGGTACCTGATGACAACAATAACAACCTATAAAGTATGCTCATTTTGTAGATAAAAATAGTAAGTCTTGCAAGTTACAATTTAAATTCTGAGTGTCTGCCTCTAAAGCCTGCATTTGCACTGTGCTTCACTACCTTTCCTGCATCAGTTGATCCCCTTCTCTGTTCTTCTCCCTCTCTGGGCCCTAAGAGGATAAGAATGGGGTTGGAAAAAGAGAGAACCTCCATATGAACACTACTCACGTATACATCAGAGTCTGAGGATCACCTTTCTATCCCCTACTCTTCACCATCCTGTCAGTTTTACCTCATAACTGTCCTGACATTTATTTATTCTTTCCATCTTTACCACTTCCCTCCAATCCAGTCCCTTTGTACTATCACTTCTGAAATAGCCTCCTGCCTGGTCTGCCCACCTCCATCCTGATGTCCTGACCATCCACCGTCCACACTGCAACCAGAGGGATCTTGACAGAACCTAAATCTAATTACATCATTTCCTGCTTTAAACCCCAGAATGGCTCCCCATTTTTTTCTCTCACCTCTAGCCACACTGACCTTTTCTTGGTCCCCCTTAGCTGCCATGTTCCTTCCTGCCACAGGGCATTTGCATATGATGTTCCTTCTGCCTGGAATTCCCATTCCCATGACCAACCCCACACCTTATCTGAGTTAAATCATGTTTCTGCTTTAATCTCAGAGCAAACACCACTTCCTAGGTTTATTGTTTTCTTAGGGCTGTGGTAACAAAGTATCACAAATTGGGTGGTTTATAAAAGAACAGAAGTTTATTGTCTCACAGTTATGGAGGCTATAGGAATTCTAAATCACAGTGTCAGCCATGTTGATTTCCCCCTGAGGGCGCTGAAGAAGAATCTGTCTCATACCTCTCTCCTAGATTCTGGTAACAGTCAACAATCCTTGACATTTCTTGGCTGATAGATGTAACACTCCAAATCCCAGCCTCCATCTTCACACGGCCATCCTCCCTCTGTGTCTTTCTCTGTGTCTCTTCTCCCCTTTTATAACAACACCACTCATACTGAATACTCCAGTATGACCTTTTGTTAACAAGTAATATCTTCAAAGACCCTATTTCCAAACAGGGTCATAGTCACAGGTTCTGAAGGTTAGGACTTTAACATATTTTGGGGAGCACACAATTCAGTTCAATAACACCAGGGAAGAGTTTCCTGATTTCCCTGACTAGGTTAGTTTCTCTCTCATATGCTCACACTTACCTGCACACCTTTTTCCTTTCTTTTGTAAGCATTATCACAGTAGCAATTTTACATTTACTCTGGTGATTCTGTGATTAACGTCTATCTTCCTCACTAGATCATAAGTTCCATGAGGGCAAGGCCCACGTCTCTTTTGATACCCAGTGCTTGGTAGAGTGCCCAGCACATTCCTGCTGAATGAATAAATGACCCAATCCACACTCTAATCATTTGATTCCCAGCAAAGTGTGCTTAATTAATTTGGGACTACTCAATTTGAGTAGATTGGAGCCAATATTCCACCTAACCAGGAGAAGCAGACTCATTCATGTGCATGAAATCTACCATATTACCACACGGTGCACGATGAAACATAAACTCCAATGCTGGAATGTTTTCCAGTCATGAGCTATTAATAATTTAACAAAATTAATTCAAAACACTTCACTCAACAGTGAAACAGAGATGAGGAGGAAATGATCCGTGCACCAGTTTTCTAGGGTGGAATTAAACACAGCAAACCAGCAAAAGGAAAAGGCAGCTGACCTTGTTCAGAGTGCCAGTTCCTGTTCAGAATTTAAAACAAATTTTATGTTTTTCTAAAGATATTTTTAAAAAGAACATCACAGACATAAATAAAAATCTTCGCTTTACACAGGTGAATGATTTAACATGGTAATAGTCATTTGTCGGTCCTAAGAAAAGAAAAATTGAAGGGATTTTTTTTTTTTCCTTTGGCACGAAGCAGTAATCAAGGCAAAGAAAAGTGCTCAGTAATTATTATTATTATTAGGAGCAATCATAGGAGTAAAAAGTGAGGCAGACAATCTACAGGGCATAGAATTAGCCTCTACCCAGAGGATCCTACAATTTTCACTAAAGCAGCGAGAAGGAAGAGGAGACGATGATTAGAAACAGGTGAGTGTAGTACAGCTAAGTTCCCCAGTCGAAATATTACTTTGGCTAGTGAAGCCAATTGAATTCTCTAACCCAGGTACCAAGAGTGAGAGAAAGTCTATAGTCAAGCTGCTATTATCATATCCAGGAGAAGAGGAGGTGGACAGATTACCCAATAAGCAAGGTACACACGGGTATACTTGTGCTTACTTGCCAATCTGTAGTACACAATGTCAAAGATGTGGTGAAACCCATGTGAAATTGTGCACTACGGATTTGTAAGTTAACACAAGTAAGCCCAGGCCTACCTTGCGTAACGTAAGCCTGCGTGTACCTTGCTTACTGTTTAATCCGCCCCTGGTGGAGTGCAAAATAGATGTGGGGCAGTCAAAATGAAATTCTCAAGTCGATGAGAAGCATGGGTGCATAGACCAGTGGGTCCCAAACTTCGGAGCATCAGAATCACCTGAAGGCCAGTTAAAATGCAAGTACCTTGGCTCCATCCCCAGAATTTCTAACTCTGTAAGTCTGGGTGGATCTGAAAAATTTGCATTTCTAACACGTTCCCAGGTGATGTAGATACTGCTGTTCTGAGGGCCAGGCCTTCCAGAACCATATCCAAAACTCCTTATTAGTGCTTACTATGTACCTGGCTTTGTGTTAAGGGTTCTACATTTGTCACCTGGAGGAAAAAATATCTCCATCTTATAGATAACTCATACCAAACGGGTTTGGTTTGGGTTTTTATTATAGATGAGGAAACTGAGGGTAAGAGACATTAGCTGACTGTCAAACCAGATGAATAGAAAAAAAAAAAAAAAACACATTGCTGCCATCAATTCTGACTCATGGCAACCCCATGTGACACAGTAGAACTGCTCCATAGGGTTTTCTTGGCTGTAATCTCTACAGAAGGATATCAGCAGGCCTTCCTTCTGCAGCACTGCTAGATGGACTTGAACCACCAACCTCTAGGTTAGTAGGGAAGGGCAAGCTGTTTGCACCACCTAGGGACCTGAGGAGTAGAAAGATCTAATTTTAAAGCCCAGTGATCTTAACTGCCATGCAGTACAGTTTTCTTCTGGGTATTCGTCTTGGTTTTAGTAGCCTGATTTCAAACTAGGGCACTATTAACTCCAAAGAAGTCATCATCGTCGCCCTTTCCCACCCACCCCCACTCCCCGGCAAAAAAAACAAGAATTGTTACATTGGTTTTCAAAGTCTATGGCGGTGGTAAGTCTACAAACACACTTTAGTGTGGTTGTGTGGTTAAACATATTGCACAAATGCATTGTGAAAGAGTTCAGTAAAGTCTCTGCAGGCAGCAACAGCTGTGTATGTTGGGTCCATCAATAAAGGAGAGAACAATCAATGACTGGAGCAGAAGGATCTGATCATGAACAGGAACAGGGAAGGCAAATGAGAAGCAATCAAGGGCCCAGAAGAGAAGATGGTCATGATCACATGCCACAAAAACCAATAAAAAGGAACTGGTATTGACTCTAAGAGATTGGGCCGGGGCGAACACTGCCGAGCCAAAACAGTGGGTCCAGCAGGAGCCAGGGAATGAGCGATAGAGAAGGAGCTGTTGTTGTTGTTAGTTGCTGTTGAGTCAATTCCAACTCATGGCAACCCCACAAGTGAGAGCAGAACTGTGCACCACTGGGTTTGCAGGGCTGTGACCTTTTGGAAGCAGATTTCCGGGCCTGTCTTCTGAGGAGCCTCTGGGTGGTTTCAAACTGCCAACCTTTCAGCTAGTAGTGGAGTACTGAACTATTGGAGCTACCCAGGGACTCCTTTTAGGGAGAGAATAAAACTGCTAATTTCTCATATAAATGAATTCTTCTCACATACTACCCAAAACACAAACCCATTGCTGTCCAGTCAATTCCGACTTATAGCAACCCTATAGAACAGAGTAGAACTGCCCCAAAATGTTTCCAAGGAGGGGCTGGTGGATTTGAACTGCCAACCTTTTGGTTAAGCTCTTAGCCACTGCACCCCAGGGCTCCACATACTACCTATTACCCTCCAAAGAGGCCCAGATCCTAAAAAGGGGGATAATTGGGAGAACAGCTCTAGAATTTAATAGTCAGTAGCTGTGTGGTCTTGGTCAAGTTGCAAAACCGCTCTCTATCTCAATTCCTTACCTGTTCAATAGAAACTAGTAATTGCTACCTCAAAGAGTTGTAAGAATTAAATGAGATAATGTGTGTAAAGCACTTGGTACCTGGGGCGTCAGACAAGCTCAGACTATGCCGGCCTTTTTATTATTATGGCTATTATGGCTCTGTTGTTATCATCATTCGTATCATCCTCAAGGGGGGAGCAGTTATTTCAAAGGAAAAATATAGTGACCTAGATAATCTTCAGGGAAAAGTTCGTGGGTATTCCTTCTGTTAATCAAAAGCTGGGCAGGTCTGGTTGTGGACGGTCTAGGGACACAAGCGCTACTGATAGAATTAGCAAAAAGTAAAATATAAAATAAATAAAGCCACATTTGGTGCTCCACTTTTCTCCAGGGAGGCTTACATGTTCTCCCAATTAAATTTTTGAGTCAACTTAGTCCCCCAGCCGTTCTGGGCTTGCTCAGGTGTACTACAGAATGACCTGCAGCCTCGATATAAACCTCTCCACTCCAGGTGCCAAACTCCTTGCTGTAGGTGCAATACCAGAATTCATTTATTATTTCACCCTGCTTAATTCATTCCATTGCCAGCTACCTGTTGATGACAGAGTTCAGTTGACATGGCTGAACAAAGTTTTCAGCCAAGTAGTTTTAATAACTTGTGTACTGCTGGGTGGTCTGCCACCTCTGATTAAATGTTATGTGGATTTATAAGCATCTTCTCCCCTACATGTCTGCAACCTTTAAGGGAGATGTCTGATAAAAAGCAAAAGCCGTGGGCTCCAAAAGCCCTCATTCTAATAAATGTGTTAGACAGCTGACTCCGGACATGCAGCGGTTTCTTACCCTTTCTTCACCCTCCCTCATGATTTTTTTTTCACAACAATCCCCAACAAGGATAAAAATTAACACGAATAGAATTAATGGTTTCATTTCACAAGAGAAAGGAGAGGGTTTATGATGCCTTGCTGGGGAAAGGGGCTTCTGTCTTTGCTGATGACCCAAACGTGTCTGCCAAGGAGAAATATGGTGTCCAGTCTCCCATTGAACTGCCACAGGAATGGATTGGCCATGGCTACTGGCTTGACAGGTGCAATAAATATTAATTAGTGTGCTTGCCTACAGAGGGAGTAATGATATACACAGCTTCTCTGAAGCGTTAAATTGTAGTGTTAGTCTTGATAAGGCCTCATCTCCTCCATCACGGCAGGCAAACATTTTGAGTTACATGCGCCCCCATAGAGGGAAAGGAATAAAGGTTTATCTGTTGCAGGGTATTACAGGTACAAAAAGGGGGCGGAGGGGCTGAGACTGATTGTGCCTCAGGCACTTGGCATTTCCCATGTGCTTGCTTGTTTGCTTTTCCACCGACATTTCAGGTGGCTCGAACCAATTTCTGAAATGTTTGCTGCTGTTAAAGGAATAAGCTGAAGTATTTTCCTTTTGTCAAGATACTTGATGGCATCGGAAATGGATTTAAAAACTGTCTTAAACAGCCCCCAGGAATCTGCATTAAATATCAGAGGAAGAGTTCTCATTAGATTATGGGTGAGTTGGTGGGTTTATGGAGTTGCACTGAATTGTGTTCTTGGGGTGTTCCCCAGTGTTTTGCTGGTAAGTATCTACAGCAGCCTGGGAACTGGAGATGGTTGTATTTGGGAACTGAAGACACAATTGCTCTTAAAATTCGGCTCTAATCAGAAACAAACAAACAAAAAAAAATGCAAGAAAGCCTGGATAATTGTTATCACAGATACTAGGCCTGCTACAAAACACACTTTGAAATGGGCATATTTCGCTGTTTATACCTGAAGTTACAGCAAAACACAGCATTTCACCAGGAGGCTCTAATTAAATACTGATATTTTCCAAATCCTTAATTATAATGGCTTACAGTTCTGCCTTAGGCTTTCTCTAGAAGCTCATTTGCTGGAATATTACCATTTACACTTTTTCATTTGTTGAAGATCTTGCTCCCTCGCGAATTGCCTTTTTTTAGTTTGTTGTGACTTCATTTGGCGTTCTCTTTCTGGGAATGCTTCCCTACCCCTCTGTAGGATAGACTAGCAAAAAACTTGGCAAACAAAGTTTCATTCTAGGTGGAATTCTTCCCCCTCCTACATGGCTGAAATGTGTTGATATCTGTTTCTGTACTACAGATGCAAAGAAATCGTTTTTGGCAGTGTGAATGCACACATATTTTTTTATTCTCTCCTGGAGCCTTGGGTTCTAGCAACGTTTCCCCGACCAAGTGCTTCTGGAGCTGCAGAGAGCAGAGGGAAGCACCACTCAGTAGGCACTGAAATATTAACTGATGAGTTGCCCTGAATCAAACAGCAGGTGGCTAGGGCTGGGGTTGGACCATTTTTGCAAAGTAAGCCAAGCAATCTCCCAGGACACCACCCTCTCCAGTCAGTGGGAATGCTGTTGCCTATTCTCTCCTCCCCGACAGCCTTCCCATCTGCTTTCCTGGAGAAGAATGGGGTGCATCTTCCCCTCAGGCCATTAGAAATGGCTTGTCCACCCTCTGAAGATTGGCTTTAAAATTACTGTCCTCTCTATATCCTGCCAGGAGTCCCTGGGTGGTGTAAACAATTAAGTGCTTGGCTACTAACCAAAAGGCTGGTGGTTCAAATAGACCCAGGGGCATCTTAGGAAAAGCCTCGGTAATCTACTTACAAAAGATCACAGTTATGGAAAACACTGTGGGGTACAGTTCTACTCTGAAACACATGGGGTCGCCATGAGTTGGAATCGACTTGACAGGAACTGGTTTGGTTTTTACATCTCCTGCCTACAAGATCTTTAAACACAAGGTCCACTGTGTAGGCAGCTGATGAGGGGAAGGGACAAAAATGTGAATAGTCACCTCTTCTCCCCAGCATGGGATAGGGTCCCTAGAACTTTACCCTTGGCAGAGTAGACCAAAAGGTAAAGGGAAGCGAATGCCAATCAGATAAGAGCAGGTGGTACTCTCTTGCCTCAAGTAAAAGTGTGTTCCTGTACAATTCCCTGGGCTAGAATGTTCTTTCCAGCTGTTAAGAAACAATTCATAGAAATGACTACGCTTATAACTTGCAAAATACAGGTAATTAATGAGACCCATGAAGGAGATTAGAACATGGATGCTATGGCCCCACTATCAAACACTGTCTGACTGATGTGTGGTTCCTACCCACTTTGAAACAATTTCAAAGTTCAATACCCTCAACAAAAATAAGGCATATGCCAAGGCAAAAGAGATAGTATTCAGGAATATATTGGTCCCATAAAAACTGCAAGTTCACCAACTAAATATTAAGAAAATTATATTAAAAACTGAGCAATATTTGATTCTCTCCTTTGAGCTCTCTTTCATATATGACATGCCATACCAGCTCTAGACCTGGGCTATGGGCTAATGGCAGGAATTGTTAGGCTTCCCTCAGGCATGGTTGAGAGACTCCACAGAAAAATACCCACTCATATGTAATTATGCTTTTCCCCATAAGAACAGAGATATCCCTATTGAAACCGCTGGGGGAAAAAATCTTAAAAATATGTAATTCAAAATAAAAATGCTAGTGGAATTTGGAATCAGATCTGTGTTCAAATATCGATTTGCCAAGAAATGTGTTGTCTTGGGTAAGTCACCTGAACTCTGGAGCCTCAGTTTCCTCATCTGTAAATTCAGTATAGCGGCTCTTATCTCAAAGGACTATTGTTGCTAGGTGCCATCAAGTAGACTCTGACTTATGATGGCCTCATGTACAACAGAACAAAACTTTCTTGATCCTGTACTGTCTTCATGATCATTGGTGTGTTTTTTGAGTCCTTTGTTGCAGCCATGTGAAGCCATCTCACTGAGGATTTCTCTTGCCTTAGATGGCTATTTTAACTAATGTGATGTCCTTCTCCAGCAATCAGTCCGTCCTGATGACACATCCAAAGTAAACAAGTCAAAGTATCAAACAATATTATGTGATCCATAGGATTTTTACTGGCTAATTTTTAGAAGCAGGTCACCAGGCCTTTCTTCTTAGTCTGTGTTAGCCTGGAAGCTCCTCTGAACACCATCCATCCTGGGTGATTCTGCCGTTATTTGAAACACCAGTGGCATAGTTTCCAGTAGCATAGCAATACACAAGCCACCAAAGTACAACGAACTTGTACAGATGGGTGGAGGAAAAAGCTATTAGTAGGATGAAATGAAACTCTGTTTATAATGTTTGGCAGAGTGCTGAGTGTTAATAAATGGATGTTATATGTAGTAGTTAAATAATAATAGTAATTATGATAATTGTGGCCATTTAATTAAATTCTAAAACTTCTACCGTGACCCGTAAGGCGCTGCAGCCCTGCATCATCTGATTCCTCTCCACAGTCATTGCACCATGTGATAGGCAGAATTATGGTCTCCAAGAAGATTCCACAACCTAATCCTCAAGCGCTTTGAATCTGACAAGATATCGCATCTATGAACATGTTATAGTGAATATGTTTAAGAGATTAATTAAAACCTGAAAATAGGGAGACTGTCCTGCATGATCTAGGCCTGCCCGATGTAATTATGTGCTCTCTGAAAAGCACAGGCAGGAGACGTGGTCAGAGAAATGAGTCAGAAGGGGAAGCCAGAGAGATCTGAAACCTGAGATGGACTTGACCTGCTTTTGCTGGCCTGAAGATGGAGAGGGCCAAGTGGATAGCATGAAAAAAAAAAAAAAAAAAAAACTTTTTAAGAAATTCTGCCAATAGCCAGGGAACTTCGAAGAGGGCCGCATACTCGACCCTGAGAACTTCGACCTGTCCAGTGCCTTCATTTCAGCCTTGGAAGACCCAAAGCAGAGAGTCCAGCTGAGCCGCGCTGTGCCTTGACTTCTAACCATGGAAACTGTGAGATAATAAATGGGCGTTATTTCAGGCTGTTATATTTGCAGTACTTTTTATGGAAGCAATAGAAAACTAATACAGCCTTGTTGTTGTTATTAGGTGCCATCGAGTCAGTTTTGATTCATAGCAACCCTATGTACAATAAAACAAAACACTGTCTGGTCCTGTGCCATCCTCACAATCCTCGCTATGTTTGAGCCCATTGTTGTAATCACTGTGACAATCCATCTTATTGAGGGTCTCCCTCTTTTTCACTGACCCTCTACTTTACCAAGCATGATATCTTTCCCCAGGGAATGGTCCCTCCTGTTAACATGTCCGAAGTAAGTGAGATAAAGTCTTGCTATCTTTACTTCTAAGGAGCATTCTAGCTACACTTCTTCCAAAACAGATTTGTTCATTCTTCTGACAGCCCATGGTATAGTCAATATTCTTTGCCAACACCATAATTCAAAGGCATGAATCCTTCTTCAGTCTTTCTTATTCATTGTCCAGCTTCTGCATGCATATGAGAGGATTGAAAACACCATGGCTTGGGTCAGGCACACTGTTATGGATTGAACCGTGTCCCTCCAAAATGTGTATTAACTTGGCTAGGCCATGATTTCCAGCAGTGCGTGCTTGTCCACCATTTTGTGATCTCATGTGATTAACCTATGTGTTCTAAATCCTACCCTCTATGTTGTTAATTAGGAAGGTTTAGAGATAGTTTTGTTAATGAGGCAGGACTCAACCAATAGGATTAGGTTGTATTTTGCATCAAGCTCTTTTGAGATATAAAAGAGAGAATCGAGCAGAGAGGAGAGGGACCTCATTACTATCAAGCAAGAGGAGCCAGGAGTGGGACATGCCCTTCGGTACTGGGGTCCCTGCACTAAGAAGCTCCTAGATCAGAGA
This sequence comes from Loxodonta africana, assembly GCF_030014295.1. Classification (NCBI taxonomy): domain Eukaryota; kingdom Metazoa; phylum Chordata; class Mammalia; order Proboscidea; family Elephantidae; genus Loxodonta; species Loxodonta africana. The sequence goes on along the minus strand of NC_087345.1, from coordinate 33,223,737 downwards.
AAGATTGATGACAAGGACCTTCCTCCAGATTCAACAGAGAGAAAAAGCCTTCCCCTGGAGCTGGCACACTGAATTTGGACTTCTAGCCTCCTAAACTCTGAGAGAATAAATTTGTTTGTTAAAGCCATCAGCTTGTGGTATTTCTGTCATAACAGCACTCGATAACTCAGACAGGCACCTTAGTCCTCAAAGTGCCATCTTTGCTTTTTCATACTTTAAAGAGTTCTTTTGCAGCAGATTTGCCCAATATATCATTTCATTTCTTGACTGTTACTTCCGTGGGTGCTGATTTTGAATCCAAGTAAAATGAAATTCTTGACAACCTCAATCTTTTCTCCGTTTATCACAATGTTGCTTATTGGTCCAGTTGTGAGGATTTTTGCTTTTTTTTTATGTTGAGGTGCAATCCATACTGAAGGCTGTGGTCTTTGATTTTCCTCAGTAGGTGTTTCAAGTCTCTTCACTTTAAGCAAGCAAGTCTGTGTCATCTGTACATCACAGGTTGTTAATGAGTCCTCCTCCAATCCTTATGCCACATCCTTCTTCATACAGTCCAGCTTCTTGGACTATTTACTCAGCATACGATTGAATTAGTACAGTAAAATGATACAACCCCAAGACACACCTTTCCTGATTTTAAGCCACGCAGTATCACCTTGTTCTGTTCAAATGACTGCCTCTTGGTCTATGTACAAGTTCCTAATGAGCACAATTAAGTGTTCTGGTATTCCCAATCGTCACAATATTATCTGTAGTTCTTTATGATCCACACGGTCAAATTCTTTTGCATAGTCCATAAAACACAGGTAAATATCTTTATGGTATTCTCTGCTTTCAGCTAAGGTCCATCTGACTTGAGCAATTATATCCCTTGTTCCATGTCTTCTTCTGAATTCAGAATTGAATTTCTGGCAGGTCCCTGTTGATATCCTACTGCAACTGTTTTTAAATTATCTTCAGCAAAATTTTACTTGCTTGTTATATAAATGATACTGTGATAATTTCCACATTCTATTGGATCACCTTTCTTTGGGATGGGGACAAATACAGATTCTTCCAGTTGGTTGCCCGGGTAGCTGTCTTCCAAATTTCTTAGCATAGATGAGTGAGCTCTTCCAGCATTGCATCTACTCGATTGAACATCTCAACTGGCATTTCGTCAACGTCTGGAGCCTTGTTTTTCACCAATGCTTTCAGTAGAGCTTGGAAATCTTCCAAGACGATTTTTGAATTGCCATGTTCTTTCTACCTCAGGGCCTTTGCACAGATTTCTCCCTCTATTTATGATCTCTTCCCTCACTCTTCGTCTATATAATGCTTGTTCTTTTTTGTGTGTATGTCTGTGTCAGCACAGATATCACCTCTTCGTAGAGGCAGTCATTGAATTTCTTATCTCAAGTGAGTATCCCAATTTATTCTCTCTCTTTCAGGATCCTGTTGGACTCTTCCAGAGTTTTTGTCAGAGTTTCTAAATTTTATCTCTTTTCTTGCTGAGTTTTCCCTACTTAACTATAAGTGCAGCGCATATCATGACTCAATGAATAGTTGTTGAATGACATGAATCAATGCACTGGCACTACCACGCTCAACCCTTATAACTGCCCTGTGAGATAGGTACTATTATCATCCTTGTTTTAAAGATGAGGAAGTTGACTGAATTCATTCTGTGAAGCCAGCATAACCCTGATACAAAAACCAGGCAAAGATACCACAAAAAAAAAAAAAAAAAATTACAGACCAGTATCTCTCATGAATATAGATGTAAAAATTCTCAACAAAATTCTAGCCAAATGAATTCAACATCATATCAAAAAAATAATACACCACAACCAAGAAGGATTCATACCAGGTACCCAAGGGTGGTTCAACATTAGAAAATCAATCAATATAATCTACCACATAAACAAAAGGAAAGAAAAGAATCACATGATCATCTCAATCAACACAGAAAAGGCATTCAACAAGGTCCAACACCCATTCCTGATAAAAACTCTCAATAAAATAGGTATAGAAGGGAAATATCTCAACATAATAAAAGGCATCTATAAAAAAAAAAAAAGCCAACATCATTCTTAATGGAGAGAGGCTGAAACCATTGCTCTTGAAAACAGGAACAACACAAGGATACCCTCAATCACAACTCCTATTTAAAATTGTGCTAGAAGCCCTAGCTAGAGCAACAAGGCAAGAAAAAGAAATAAAGGGCACCCAAATTGGTAATGAAGAAGTTAAACTGTCCCTATTTGCAGGTAATATGATAATACATACAGAAACCCAAAAGACTCGATGAGAAAACTACTGGAACTAATAGAAAGATTCAGCAGAGTGGCAGGATACAAGATAAACATATAAAAATCAGTTGGATTCCTATACACCAATAAAGAGAACAATGAAGAGGAAGTCAGGAAAACAATTACCATTTCTAATAACACCTAAAAAAGTAAAATACTTAGGAATAAATCTAACCAGGGATGTAAAAGACCTATACAAAGAAAAATAAAAAAACCCTACTGCAAGAAACCAAAAGAGAACAACATAAATGGAAAAACATACCATGCTCATGGACAGGTAGACTCAACATTGTGAAAATGAAAATTCTACCTAAAGCAATTTACAAACACAATGCAATTCTGATCCAAATACCAAAAACTTTCTTTAAAGAAATGGAAAAACTAATCATTACCTTGATATGGAAAGGGTAGAAGCCCCGAATAAGTAAAGCACTATTGAAAAAGGAGAATAAAGTAGGAGGACTCACACTACCTGACCTAAGAACCTGCTATACAGCTACGGTAGCCCAAACAGCCTGGTACTGCTACAGTGACCAGTACATTGACCAATGGAACAGAATTGAGAACCTGGATGTAAATCCCTCCACTTCCTATCACCCGATCTTTGACAAGGGCCCAAAGTCCACCAAATGGGGAAAAGACAGTCTTTTTAACAAATGGGGCTAGCAAAACTGGATGTCCATCTGCAAAAAAATGAAACAGGACCTCACACCATAACATAGAAACTAATTCAAAATGGATCAATGACCTAAATATAAAATCTAAAACGATAAAGTTCATAGAAGAAAAAATAGGATCAATGATAGAGTCCCTAATACACAGCATTAACAGGATACAAACCATAACCAACAACACACAAATTTCAGAAGACAAGTTAGATAACTGGGATCATCTAAAAATTAAACACTTACGCTCATCTAAAGACTTCACCAAATGTGTAAAAAGGAAACCTACAGAATGGGAAAAAAATTTTGGCTATTACAAATCAGACAAAGGTCAAATCTCTAAAGTCTACAGGAAAATTCAACACCTCTACAACAAAAAGACAAATAATCCAATTAAAAAATGGGCAAAGGAAATGAACAAACACTTCACCAAAGAAGGCATTAAGGCAGCCAACAGACAAATGAGGAAATGCTCTCAATCACTAGCCATTACAGAAATGCGAATCAAAACCACAATGACATACCATCTCACCCTGGCATTACTGGCACAAATCAAAAAAACAGGAAATAACAAATGCTGGAGAGGCTGTGGGGAGATTGGAACTTTTATGCACTGCTGGTGGGAATGCAAAATGATACAACCATTTTGGAAAATGATATGGTGCTTCCTTAGAAAGCTAGAAATAGAAATACCATTTGATCCAGCAATCACACTCCTAGGAATATATCATAGAGAAATAAGAGTCGTCACACGCATAGACATACACACACCATGTCCATTGCAGCATTATTCCCAACAGCAAAAAGATGGAAACAACCTAGGTGCCCATCAACAGATGAATGGATAAACAAACTATGGTACATACGCAAAATGGACTACTACCCAATAATAAAGAACAATGATGAATCTGTGAAGCATCTCACAATGTGGATGAATCTGGAGGGCATTATGCTGAATGAAATAAGTCAACCCTACAGGGACAAATATTGTATGAGACCACTACTATAAAAACTCATGAGAAGGTTTACACACAGAAAGAAACAATCTTTGATGGCTACAACAGACTGGAGAGGCGGGGATGGAAAAACACTAAATAGACAATAGATAAGTGGTAAATTTGGTGAAGTGTAAGACAGTACATAGTACTGGGGAAGCCAGCACAACTTGTACAAGGCAAGGTCATGGAAGCTCCAGAGAGACATCCAAATTCCCTAAGGGACCAAATTGCTGGGCTGAGGGCTATAGGAACCGTGGTCTGGGGAACACCTTGCTCAGTTGGCATAGCATAGTTTGTAAAGAAAATGTTCTACATTTTACTTTGGTGAGTAGCATCTGGGGTCTTAAAAGCCTGTGAAAGGCCATCTAAGAAACTCCACTGGTCTCACCCCTTTGGGAGCAAGGAATAATGATGAAAACTATGGATACGAGGGAAAGATTAGTCCAAAGGACTATTAGACCACATCTACCACAACTTCCATCAGGCTGAGTCCAGTGCGGATAAATGGTGCCCAGCTACCACCACTGATTGCTCTGACAAGAATCACAATAGAGGGTCCTGGACGGAGCTGGAGAATAATGTAGAACAAAATTCTAACTCATGAGAAAAGACCAGACTTACTGGCCTGACAGAGACTGGAGAAACCCTGAGAGTATGGCCTTCAGAGGACACCCTTTTATAGCTCATTAATGAAGTCACTCCCAAGGTTCACACTTCAGCCAAAGATAGACAGGCCTATAAAACAAAACGAGACTAAAGGGGCACAACAGCCTAGGGGCAAGGACTAGAAGGCAGGAGAAGACAGGAAAGCTGATAATAGGGAACCTAAGGTCGAGAAGAGGGAGTTCTGACATGTCGTGGGGTTGTTAACCAGTGTCATAAAACAATATGTGTACTGTTTAATGAGAAGCTAGTTTGTTCTGTAAACCTTAAAATACAATTAAAAAAAAACATAAATAAAAATAAGGATGAGGAAATTGAAATTTAAAGAGATGAAGTAACTTTTCTGTAATCACACAGACCCTAAATGATTGAGGCCAAGCATGACCCCAAAGTTCATGTTCTCAGTCTCTGAGCTGTCACACTTCTGTCGTGTACGTTCAATAGGTAGGAAAATCAACCTCAGAGCCTGTACTCCCCCAAATTCAGGTAGTTGGAGCACTCTAAGATGTGGGTGGTTCAGTGGTAGAATTCATCCCTTCCAAGAGAGAGACCCAGGTTTGATTCCCAGACAACACACCTCACCCACAGACACCATCCCAAAGCGGCAGCATGTGTGCTGCTATGATGCTGAACAGGTTTCAGCGAAGCTTCCAGACTAAGACAAAGTAGGAGGAAAGGCTTAACAATCTACTTCCATAAATCAGCCAGTGAAAATCCTATGAATCATAACGGTCTGATCCTCAGCTAATCATGGAATGGTGCAGGGCGGGGCAGTGTTTTGTACTATTTTACATAGGGTTGCCATGACTCAGGGGCCAATTCCATTGTAGCGAACAACAAGATGTAATAGACCCTTAAATTCAAAACTTTGCCTCATGCCACACAGGTTGAGGCAAAATCTCCAACCCACAATATGTGATTTAGATGCTTATCAGCATGAGATGTTGTAGTGTGATGGATTGCTTTTATATGGCCTTTCTTGCCATGGTCTTGTATTTCCCACCAAATGACTGGGTGGGGCTATATATATGCGGTGCTTGTGGCCCACCAAGGGGACTGGATAGTTTGCTAAAAATGCAAATAAGGTGTATGGTACCTTTATGTGGGTACCCTTATGTGGGTAAAAAAAAAATACATATATATATATGGGTAAAAGAACCATGCAAATAAGGTGTATGGAACCCTAACAAGGGGACTGGTCAGTTTTTCCATCCCACTAGGTTTAAAATGAGCCATCTCAGAGGCAGACAGGGGGATCTCACTACCACCAAGAAAGAAGAAATGGGAATGAAGTGTGTCACTTGGATGCAGGGCCCCTGAACTGAGAAACTCCTAGACCCAGGAGACAGAGAGGGAGAGAGCTGTAACACCACAGATGGTGCAAGACAGCGAGAAGTGGTGGCAAAGAAACATCAGCAGCAGAACCAGGAGACCAGTGCAAGACAGCACAGTGGCCTTCCCAGCCTATGGAATGAGGCAGTTACAGTGGGTGTGCCAACCCACAGAGCAAGAAAGCTGAGTGCCTTTGGGCAGGAGGCTTGCTGGCGGAGTGGGGTGCTTCTGGGCAATTGTAGACGGAGCCAGGTTTGCCAGCCTACGGACCGAGATAGCTGAGCGACTTCAGGCCAAGGCTTACTGACGGAGTGAGGTACCTTCAGGCACTTATTGGTGGAGCTAAAGAGCTTTGTAAAACTTGCCTAAGCAGGGCAGAGGCCAGGCTTAGGGGCCAAGGGCCAGAGAGAGGTCTGCCTGTGGGCATGGCTGAAAAGAGGCTGTCCTGATCAAAGAACTGTATCCTGAGTCAGTTCTCATCCTGAATCTGTTACTTCCCTAATAAACCTCATAACCAAAGTATGGCCTGTGAGTTCTGTGTGGCCATTGCAATGAATTATTGAACCCAGCAGAGAAGTAGAGAGCACTGTGGGAGGGACGACTGGTGTCAGAATTGGTAAAAAGGTTGGAGAGAGGAGGCATGTCTGACCACTGCCTCACAAGAATCAGCGTTAGGCTGTAGATCTTGATTCTCCCCCCTTGTGAAGTTAGACAAAGGAAAGATAATGACTCTGTTGCCACGCCAATTTTTTTTTACAGATTTGTTCTGTATGTCCCCGTTGGTCCTGCTCCTCTCTCTGCTGATGTGTGGCTTCTTGTTACCAGAGTAGACCAGTGCAGCTAAGGTCAGAGGCTGCCCCTGCTGCCGTGGTGGCTGTGGCATGAGGGAGCAATTAGAGAAAAGGCTTGTTTTCGAAAGCCCAGCTCTGTGTCCTCATTACTTTCTCTCTCACTTCCTGCTTCATCCTTCCTCTCTACCCAGGCTCTTGGGTGGTCATTTAGGGGAAAGCACATGATAGGCATATATAACTGTGAAAGTGTGATCGCTTTCTTGAACGTTTGATTTTGCAAATGATATTTTCACAATAACATCTGCAGAAATCCAGTTGATTCTTCTCCTGATGGCTCTAACTAGAGACAAAAATAGAATCACATACAGCAACCACCAAAATTAATGTAGCCAGATTATTAAAACACTAAAATACCCGCTCCTGACTCTGCAGCCAGTCACGACTCCTATACGTTTTATTGTACTAGCAAGAGACCACTGCACAGCTTGAAGCGTGACTTTGAGGTCACTAAACACAGGGAATTCTCCAACTGTTTCACAGCTACCACAGGGTATGTGTGGAGCTTGCATATTTGCAGAGGAAAAAGAAAAATCTGGATTTTAAAATTAGCCAGTCAAATATTTCCTATAATAGAAAATTTAAGATACACCCCATAAAATATGCTTTAGAGCGTCCACTACTATAGGAACAAAGGACCTCTGGCTTTGAGTGAAATATGTGTTGTGTTCCTTGAGCTGTTTGTTCCCTCTCATCTCAGCCCTCCCTCTAGCTCACTGGCACAAAGAGGAAAGCAATAAAAATAAAACATTCTAACATCTGAACCATGTTGCTTTTCATGAACCCCTGCCATTCTGGTTGGCGAGTTCCACAACAATAATTAGGCTACGAAACATACAAAATTGGTATGGCTTGGGCAGGGATACATGAGAAGAGGCTCTGACCTTGGCAGTGCAGTGGCAAGTATTAATCCTCTAGTACCTAATCTTGGGGGAGGGGGAAGGGTGGACAGAGTAGAAAGGGGCACTCAGGGACACTGGCCCATGGCTGCTTACCAATTGATTCATCATATCAGTACGAACGAGGTAAAGACCAACACTGTAAATATTTATGCCCCAAAGTTCACCTTTAACATAGCAAAATTATGGAGGTACAACTTACCTTAAAGATAAAGCCAGTTGCCATCAAGTCAGTCCCGACTCATGGTGACCCCAAGTGTGTCATAGTAGAACTGTGCTCCATATGGTTTTCAATGGCTGTGACTTTTCAGAAGTAGACTGTCAGACCTTTCTTCTGAGGTGCCTCTGGGTGGATTCGAACTGCCAACCTTTTTGTTAGCCAAGTGGTTACCCATTTGTGTCACTGTATGGGTAGGTTATTTTCTTTGTGTTAAGTTTTGAGTTCTCACAGATGTCTCTTGCTACAGTTCCTCAGGATCTTTTTAAGCCAGTGGGGTGTGACATTGTTTTACAGGGACCTTAGTGGTTCTTGTGAGGAGGGTCCCGCTGAGTCAAAGGCATCCTCGTGTCACTAGATAGTTAGCCCTCACTCCCAAAGTGTAACATTTGCCCAGACTTTAACAACACAGGTAGCAACATTTTTATGGGAAACAGATATATTCAAAGACATTCGTATGAACAGATTATCAGCTCAACAAATGGTGCTTACTTGGAATTTAGCTTCGAATGTCCCCTAGGTAATTTCCTATTACTCTCTGTGATGTAGCTGTCACAGGTCAAGGTAGAATAATGGCTAATTCCGATAGCAAGGAAAGAACAATTGGAAAATCCATAAATTGTTTATGTTTAGCTCAGAGGAGGCAAGTTGATGGCCACTAGAATAATCCATATTCTACAGGACTAGTTGTCAGCAATTAAAACTCAAATTTCACATTTAAATGAAATCTGGATTTCCAGCTTTTTTAAAAAAATCAATGATCTGACCACTCTGAGCCTGCCTTTCTGTATCATAGCAGTCAAAGCAAGGAGAGGTTGACGCAATGGGTGACCCCAAAGCATCCTAAATCTTCAATTCACCACAACCAACCCCCCCAGCTTGACTAATTTCCATTACCTGCCCGGCCCCTATGTGCATTTGAGCTTCTGACCCTTGATTATGTCTGTCTATTGCTGAGGCCAGTTTCTCTCTGTAAGGAAGGCCTCTGTTTGATTAACAGTTTCCAGGATGTTAACCTGAATTTTTTTAGTCCTGGTCACTGCATGTGAAATCCAATACTCAAACTATCCCAAAATCTCTTTAATTGCTATTCAAGTCAGGTGTATTTACTTAAACGAGCAATTAGCCTTGGCAATAGAAAACTGAAAAAAAAATTAAGTTCATAAACCTGCTACTTGTTCTTTCCTAGCTGCTGCCATTAGTCAGTGTCCAAGTGTCGCTACGTAGCAAATATAGTGCTAGTTTCGGTACTGAGGAGATTAGAGATTGGAATGTCTAATGTCATAGAATCCTCAAAGGGGCAGCAGGTGGGATTGGCTGAGAAATGGTAAATGAATTTACCAAATGTCTGTTGTGCGTATAGCACTCTGCCAGGCAAGCTGCGGGTTTTGAGGGGCTGAAGACTGAGAGGATGCTGTTGTTGTTGTGTGCCATTAAGTCAATTCCAACTCATAGTGACCCTATAGAACACAGTAGAACTGCCCCATAGAGTTTCTAGGCTGAGATCTTTATAGGAGCAGATCACTAGGTGTTTTCTCCTGCAGAACAGCTGGTGGGTTTGAATAGCTGACCTTTCAGTTAGCAGCTGAGCGCTTAACCTTTGTGCCACCAGAGCTTCTAATTGAGAGAATACCAGAAAATCAAAAACCAAACCCATTGCCGTCAAGCTTTTTCTGAATAGACCCCTAAAATTATGTGTTTGTGTGTTGTTGTTGTTAGTCAGTTAGTTGCTGTCAAATTAGCTCCTACTTACGGTGACCTTCGCTATAACAGAACAAAACTTTGCCCTGTCCTCCGGGGCGTCCTTGTGATCATCGCTGCTTGAGCCCATTGTTTTGGCTATTGTGTTAGTTCATATCATTGAGGGTTTCCCTTGTTTTCCATGACCCTCTGCTTTACCAATCATGAGGTCATTTTCTAGTGATTTGTTTTTCCTAATGACGTTCAAATATATATCTCACACTTGCCTCTGGCTGGGAAATCAAAATAACTGAAAAACACATCTGCCAATCAGTAACTACTATTTAAGGTCCAGGCAGATCTTAAATATTATACAGCTTAAATATTTTATAAGAAAAACAAATTTACTGTGTTACCTAAAGAGTCTCTTTACAAAAGATTCATAAACTGTCAAACAGGTACATAAAAGGCACATACATTCTGGAAAAAAAAAAAAATTTAGTCAGGCTGAGCATTGCCCCTTCCCTCAGCCCACATCACCTTGTTCTTTTTAAAACCAGCCATTCCTACAAATTTCTAGGGAAAAAAACAAAAGAGGTCTGTGGTCCTAGAGGGACATGCATTTCACCTACAGATTTCATAAACCAATAGGAATTTTTTTAAATGTATCAATGACTTCTGTCCAGATAAGCTACCACTGTAATTTTTTCTTTAGACCTTTAAGTTACTGTAATTTTAAAAATAACCTTGGCTATTTTACATTTATATTAAGACTTTTTTTTTACATTATGATTTCATCAGGAAAAAACCATGACTCAAATAAATTTTAGATATGATTTCAAAAAGGTTACTGAGTTTATAAATGTGATTTTATTGGATTGGGATGACAAAAAGTTTCTACAGAAACATATGTACAATTTTATGTTGCAAGTATATGGAAAAGCAGAGAGGCCATATACCAAAATTGACTCCACAGACTTCTCTTGGGAATATATCTACTATAAAAGTGTAGGTTGACTCTAGGGTGAATCGAGTGTAGAATTACTAAGGAGCCTTTGGAATAATTACATCTAGTCAGGCCAGTCATATTCGTTGGTGGGACGGAGTTCAAATTGGGTTTTGAGAATACGAGAGACGTGGGTTCAATGAGAAGAGATAACGACAAAGCAGAAGCACTGGCCAGGGAGATAGGTCCATTATGCACAGCATGATTAGCAGATGTTTGCAACTGGAATAAAGAGTCAAAAACAAACAAACAAAAAAAAAAAAAAACAGCTGCTGTTGAGTTGATTGCAACTCGTGGTGACTCCATATATCTCAGAGTAGAACTGTGCTCCATAGGGTTTTCAAGGCTGTGAACTTTTAGAAGCAGATTGCCAAACCTTTCTTCCAAGACACCCCTGGCTAGGTTTGAACTGCCGACCTTTCAGTTAGTAGTTGAGAGCTTAATCATTTGCACCATCCTGGGACTCCAATAATCAAGTGAGAATAAAATCCTGAGACCATTGAGAGTTCCCTGAAAAGAAAACTCATTAACTTAGTCTTTAAGGCCTTCCTGGTCCTGTCCCTTTTCCTCTCTAAGCTTCTGCCCCCCTACTCTAACTGGATGGGCCTATTCCATTATTCTATCAACTGGCCAAACTTCAGAACCAGGGTTGGCATAGGCAAAGATGAAGGGGGTAGACTGTAGAGTAGCAGTCTCAACACTAGCTGTGAGTTAACATCACCTGTGAAGTTTTGTCAGCGTTGTTATTTGTTTTTAATATATCTGTCCTCCCTCTCCAAAAGAGAGAGGACAGATATATTAAATTTCTTAGCATCAGAGCCCAAGTCTAAAGTAAGTTTGTGGAGATAACAGTGAAGAAAACAACATTTGTTTGAAGGGTTATTTTAATGAGTCCAATAATGATTGACACCTCCCTACAGAAACATGATACACAGGTCACAGAGAGAGTTACACATTTCTTCTCCTGGTGGCAGATTAATGACTTTCCGAAAGCTTCCATTTTCAAGAAGCTGTAAGAAGTACCCTAGCCTGAGGTCACGTAAGAATAAAAGTCAGTGAATCTCTCCCAACCTTTCAGTGTCTTGCAGAGAAGCTGCTGGGGCTGTGACTCAGTTACATTCTATGTGGAGACAGGCTCCAGAAGAGAGATTTTAGGCTCCTGTTGTTCCGCATTTTAAAGTGACTGGCATGAGAACGGTCTTGTAAGCAGGGCAAAACAGAGTTTGGTTGCCAAGTCCTCTGAGCGTCCAGTAATGAGTTGCCTTTGAATCAAGTCCAACTCATGGCAACCCCATGTGTGTCAGAGTAGAACTGTGCTCCACAGGGTTTTCAGTGGCTGATATTTAAGAAGTAGATTGCCAGGACTTTGTTCCAATGTACCTCTGGGTAGACTCAAACCTCCAGCCTTTCAGGTAGCCCCAGAGTATGTTAACCATTTACACCACCCAGAGACTCCAGTCTGAGTGTAGGTTCTGTTTACTGGAGTTGCTGGGTGAGAACGAAGACAATCCCTCCCACTGGAAGGAGGGGAAGCCCCTTTCATAGCCAACTTGTTATAAGGCAATTCGGAGTACACTGTCAAGGTTGTTCCCTGGACAATCCTGCTTATCTTTTCATGAGAGGAATAAACCTCTGCTCTAAGGATCCTCACATTTCTTTTTCTTATGGTGAAAGCCAAAACTGAAAATTTACTATACATAGCTTTGAATTCTCCATTTTATGTGTTATAAAACACGATACATTGCAATCCCACACATTATAATAGAAGAACATAATGTATATGCTAGAAAACTGTAGTGAAAACTCAAGTCTTTCAACATTTTCTATGCTAATTAACCTTCTGCTAAACATTTTGAAAAGTCAAGAAATAGGCTTTAGCCTTGAAATAGTCTTTAACTCAGTATTATCTTTCATTTTTCTTCTTTACACTTGGGTATCAGATATTTGTTTAAAATATCAGAAGTATCCTGTGCTGAACTTCTGCAAGCCCTCAAAATGCAAGCCAAAGCATCTTAAAACAATGTTCCTAAAAAGAGACTAATACAATGTATATAAAAACAGGGCCCTAAATCTCTACTTACACCCTGTCTGTGAAATATCCGTTGTTGTTGTTGATGATGATGAAGAGGGATTATCCAAAACTCTAAAGACCTTTATCCATCTTCTTGCTGCCTACTTTAAAGTATTTGCATATGAGATTTGTGCTCTTTGATCCAGGTTGGTATATTTGCGTCTGTATATAATGTTTTCTCCAAAGGGCAACAGCAGCTTCCAGAAATACTAAGAATTTTTTTTTTCATGGGTTGAGAGGAAAACAATCTGCAATACTCAGTGGGCTGAGCAAAGATTGGAAGGCTGCTTTGAACCTGATACTCTCCCACACTGTACCCAAGCACGTGCCAAGTTTGTACAGGTGTACACCACATGAACAGATGAACGAATGTGATTATAAGAGCTGTCAGGATGCACCTGAGCCCATAATGCATTTCTCCCAAAGTGGCCTTGTACATCTGTTATGTACTTGAAGTATTTGTTTACTTGCTAGCAAAAAGCCACTTAAACTCCTAAGCTTCTACCCTTTTAGGCCATATGGTTCCAAAAAAAAAAAAGGACTTGATGAGATAATATGACAAGGGGTCGTGGTGTGCTCAATGGGAAGAAGTGTAGAGACCAGCAGAAGAGGCACGGGATTCCAGGTGTCCTAACTCTCTGAACATTATGGTGGTTGTAATGTTGTCCTTTTGGGCTACAAATGCATTGTTACTTGGGAGGAATGTTGAGTTGTAAAGGTAATTTAATTTGGCTTTTGTAATAAGATTTACTGAAAGCAAAAAAATATATAGGTTCATTTGGAAAATTAAATATGGGAAGAATGTTCCCCTCTCAAGACCCTAGATAGTCTTAAAGATGTTCTCTTCTTATAGTTCTTATCCTCCCATGGCCTAGATTCCTTCTCCCCTCCCTACTTTTCAGTTTCCCATATGTGGAAAAGCAAGATGTCACTTTGAGGACTAAGGTACACCTGACCCAAGCCACGATATTTTCAATTGCCTCATACACTTGCGAAAGCCAAACAATGAATAAGGAAGACCGGAGAAAAATTGATGCCTTTGAATTATGGTGCTGGGGAAGAATATTGAATATACCGTAGACTACCCAAAGAAAGCTTGGAAGAAGTACAGCCAGAGTGGTCCTTGGAAGTGAGGATGGTGAGACTTCATCTCTCATACTTTGGACATGTTATCAGGAGGGGCCAGTTCCTAGAGAAGGACATCATGCTTGCTAAGGTAGAAGGTCAGCAAGAAAGAGGAAGACCCTCAACAAGATGGATTGACACAGTGGCTGCAACGATGGGCTCAAACACAGCAATGATTGTGAGGATAGTGCAGGACTGAGCAGTGTTTCATTCTGTTGTACACAGGGTCACTATGAATCAGAACAGACTCGATGGCACCCAACAACAACAACATAACATTTATATCCTGATTTTTTAAACATACTCCTCCTCCTTTCATTCACTTGACAAATAGTTTTTAGTGCTCACTCAATCAGTCCCTGCCCCCATGGAGCTTAAATTCCAAGTGGGGCAAAACAGACCATTAACATAATAGATATTCAAATTAAGTAGTGTGTTAGAAGGTGATGAGTGCTCTAAAGAAAAAGAAAATAGGATGAAGGGTTGAGAAGTGACAGAGAATTTAATCAAAACTTTCCCTTCTGATGTTCATCTGTTTTCCTGTATACTTCCTAGCTATTCCGATGTAACAGTTCAGCTTAATTTGTTACTGAGAGAAAGCAAATACTATTCCTTTCTCCCTTGCCTTCCCACTAGTGTGCACAACGTGCCATTAATAACTAACATTTGGACAGAGCCTTCACGTGCATTATTTCTTTTAATCCTCGAAACAACTCAATTAAGGTCAAATAGTCACTTAAACAACCAAAGATGAATCTTGAACTCAGATTCTCTGAATCCAGTTCCCATGGACTTTTGTACAATTGCCACTCCCACTCTTGATACCCAAAAGAAAAACCAAAGGTATGAATGTCAGGCCCATTGGAGGAGAGACATGGTTCAGGCGAAGTGGCAGAAGAATGGTTCATGAGGGAAGTAGGTAAACCGTTTCGGTACACGCCACAGGGGCTCAAGCAATCATTCGACAAATGCATACTTAGTGTCTATCACGTGCTAGGTGCTGAGAGTCATCAGCTACTTTATCTGCAAAGAGGTTGAGTCAGATTCAAATCAATGTACAGTGGCAGGCTGAGGAATAAGTGTTTTAAACTGAGAACAGTAATCATGTTATTAATTATAATCATTAATTATTGTCTCTGAGGTCTATTAACTTTAATAGCGGTCTAGAAAAAAAGTTACTAATATATGGAGACGGAGAACAAATAAAGGAACATAGGAGGTTTAAATAAACAAAATTTAGAAGCAAGGGCAAAACTGAGTGTTAAAGGAAAACCAGAAAACCAAACCAGTTGCTGTCGAGTTGATTTCGAGTCATAGTGACCCTATGTGACAGAGAAGAACTGCCCCATGGGGTTTCCAAGGAGCAGCTGGTAGATTCGAACTGCTGACCTTTTGGTTAGCAGCCAAGCCCTTAATCACTATGCCACCAGGGCTCCAAATTTTTAAAAGGTGCTCACCATCACCTTAATGATGGGTGAGAGGTAGGGTAAAGTAAGGCAATAGCATTAATCACTGTAAAGTCCTCCTAGAAAAACTTAAAGAGAGGCATCATGAGGAGGCAGTATGGTGTAATGGACCAAGCACAAGACTTAATAGGTTCCAATCCTAACTCTGTCACTTAGCAGTTTTGTGACCTTTATCCAGAAAATGAGTTTAATAATCTTACCAGCAGGACTGGAATTGTATAAGGTCACACATTTGAATACAGCATCAAGTGAGTGTTTTTGTCAGGGCTCTTACAACTGCAGGGGCGAGAAATACAGCTAGAAAAGTTATTTATCAGCTTGCATAAAGAAAAATGCTGGGCTAGCACTTTAGATATGGCTAGAGGCAAGAGTTCAACATATGTCACCTGGAACCCATCTCTTGGCACTGCTCTCATTTGTGTTAACTCTGTTCTCAGATTGGCTCTTGCCTTGAGGGAACAAAATGGTGGCTGGCAGCTCCGGACTCAAATCTTCACAGTTACAGTGTTCTTTCCCTGTAATTCCACCCTGGATTTGGTCACAGGTCTACCCCTGAACCAGCCATTGTAGACAAAGGTGATTCTCCAGAGAAAACCCAGAATATTGTTATGAGAAGGGGAAATGAAGGATAGCAAAAGCAAACAAAATCTACCAGCACAGGGGTTTGATTAGTACTGGTTGTACCTGGATATGTTAGAATTGAATGCCGTATCTCTGTACAGATCAGAAATATAGAATCTATGTGAATAGGTTAACTTAGAGTAACCATATTTTTTTAAATAATGTTTTTTCTGCAGGATCATGTAATAATAACACTGCTTTCTCTGAGCACTGAGAGCCCACTCAAATAGCCTTGTGGTTCAGACAAAAAACCTCATCACTACAGAAAATGCTTTTTTTGCTTGGCTCATGAGCTGGGAAGAGGATATTGTAATATTAATATTTAGTGCATGTACCTAGAGATGACCCTGTATGCATAAATATTCCTTACTATCTCCATTTATACCTACATCAAGGAAAAAATTCAATTCTGATACACTGCTGTGAAGAAATGCAATGAAACACCAGACATATATTTAACTTAAAGAATAGAAATGAACCCACAACACAAGATAATTTGGAATCTCACATACTCCGCTTTCCTTAATATGCATCTCTGTGCTTTCTTGTCCGTTCCTATTGACTAGTTGTGAATTTGGTGATATATAAAATTAATGGCTTTTTATCTTTCCCTTTGACTAAAGTACTTCATAAAGCAAGTCACCTCTAAAGTTGGACATACTTCTCTTTTTACCAATTTCTCTTTTCTTCACACCCACAGTTTTAGAAAGGGCAGTCTACATTATTGGTTTCTACTTTCTCACCCCCCATTCACATACAAGCCCATGAAAACCTAGTTTCTTTCTCTCCCACATGGAAACTGCCCTCACTAATGAGCTTTTTCCAAGTTCAACAGGTCTTTTTCAGTCTGTAACTATGTCTGTAGCATTCTCTGCTTCTGGAAACTCTCCTTTCTTGATTTCCATTCACCGGTCTCTCCTGGTTTGCCCTCTACTTCTTCAAATGCTCCATTACTGCCTCCTCTTTCCCCACCCAGGCTTTAAATGTGGCTTCTCTGGGTTTTTTTTTCTCTGGATTCTTACTCTACATGTTCCCCCCAACCTATGTCTCCATCTGCCCCTTATATGCTGATGGCTCCCAAACCTTTATCTCTAACTCAGACCCTTAGGTAAACTATTGCTGTTGTGTGCTGTTGAGTCAATTCGAACTCACAGCGACCCTGTATGACAGGGTACAACTGCCCCACAGGGTTTCTCAGGCTGTAATCTTTGTGTGTGTGTGTGTGTGTGTGTATTCTAGGTGAAAGTTTACAGTACAAATTAGTTTCTCATTCAAAAATTTATACAGAAATCATTTTGTGTTATTGGGTGCAATCCCCGTGATGTGTCAGTACTCTCCCCTCTTTCTCTTTCCATCCTGGGTTCTCTACGTCCATTCATCCAGTTTTCCTCTCCCTTCTTGCCTTCTCGTCTTTGTTTTTGGGCAGGTGTTGCCCATTTGGTCTTATATACTTGATTGAACTAAGAAGCACATTCCTCAAGTGTGTTCTTGTCTGTTTTATAGGCTGAAAGGTGAACTTTGGGAGTGGTTTCAGTTCTGAGTTAGCAGTGTGTCCAGAGGGCCATAGTCTCAGGTGTTCCTCCAGTCTCTGACCAACCAGTAAGCCTGGTCTTTTTGTGAATTTGAATTTGTTCTATGTTTTTCTCTCACTGTGTCTGGGACCTTCTATTGTGATCCCTGTCAGAGCAATTGGTGCTGGTAGCCAGGCACCATTTAGTTCTTCTGGGCTCAGGCTGGTGAAGGCTGTGGTTCACGTGGTCCATTAGTCCTTGTATCTCTGGTTTTCTTCATTCTCCTTTGCTCTAAATGTGATGGGACCAATAGGTGTATCTTAGATGGCTGCTCACAAGCTTCTAAGACTACAGGCACTACTCACCAAAGTAGGATGTAGAATATTTTCTTTATGAACTGTGTTATGCCAGGCTGTGATCTTTACATGAGCAGATTGCCAGGTTTTTCTGTCAGCACTTCCTCCTGTATTTACTGCCACTGGTTATCTCCACTGGACAGTCCCATGGCTGCATGGATGATATAGAAAGGAAAGAGGGCCAGGAAAAGAGTGCTGGGAAACAGCAATATCTAAAAGATGTGTGGAGGAAGAACACTGAGAGGGGCCAGAGATGTGTAACAAAAACCAGGAGTGAGTAGAGTCCTGGCTGCCAAAGCAAGAGAGACATTTTTTTAAATGAAAAGAGGGCTCACAAGGATTACATGCTATAACAAGATCAACTGACATAAGGACTGAAGATTGTCTTGTTAATTAACAACTAGAAGCTCCTCAGTGACCTTGGCAAAGACTGTGGGGAGTTAAGGAGTAAATAAGAAGCAGGGAAATTGATGTAGAGTAGGTGAACCATTCTTTTAAGGACTTGACTAAGGATGGAAAACAGGAAAATGCAAATGTAGGGTGAGGGAATGTTTGTTTATTTGGTTGGTTGGATGGATGGTAGTTTTTAAGCTGGGAGAAAGTTGAGGCTGTTTATTAAAGGGTTAAAAATAGTATATAGTTAGAAATAGGACATCCTTATAGAAGGGAGAGGGGATATTAATGGTGGGTAAATTTACGACTACCACTACTATGTTCAATCAAAAACATGGCTTTGCATGTGCTTCACCCCCTTCATTTCTAAAGCCTTCAATAATCCTTTATTAAACACCCCAGTGCCATCGAGTCGATTAGGTACAGGTTAAAATTTAATCTTCATTCTTCCATTCAAATGATCTCCTCAAAGTTTGATCTCATCTCTTCTGTATTATGTTCTACAAGTCCTACTCACACTTATGCTGGAAGCCTTTCCTTTTCTCTTCTCTCTGCTTGTTTAAACTTGATCCAATTCTGAAGACTTAGTTCAAGTTTTATTTTCTCCAAGTTTTTCCCAATTACCTCGATTGTCAGCAATTACTCCCTTTGCAGAACTTCTGTAGCATACATATGGTTCTCGATTTCTTATTCATTTCATCGTGTACATGATCCTGCTTCCTAACTTATGAAGAGCTTTGCCCTACCACCACCCCCAGCACCTAGCAGGATCCCTAGCTTAGATTATAATATTAGGACCACCTGCAATAGAGTGGTCTTGTAAGCATTAGAAAAGATGAAATTTCTTCTATGGAGGTCATTGGTGACTTTGTGAGAGTAATTGGCAGGTAGGGTAAGGAGCAGGGGGAACCAGATGCAATGGGTTGATGAATGACCAAGAAATGAGGAAGTGGAGACTTTTCTCAAACTGTGAAATTTGCATGAGAACATGAGCCAAAACATAGGACAGCTAAAGAAAGCACAATTCTGGAAGGGTTCAAGTCATTCAATAAATATTATTGACCAGCTACTATGCATGAAGCATGTCCTAGACATGAAAAACACAGCAGTGAACAAATCAGACCAGGTCGAATCTTCCATAAAGCTTTCAGTCTAGAAAAGCGAGCAGACATTAAACCTGTAATCTCAAATGTGATAGGTAAAAGAAAAAGGAAAGAGGACTATGAGAGAGAATTGTAGCTTGACTATCCTAATAGTTTGAATGCATAGCAGGCATACGGCACAGAGTAGGCACTCCCTGTCTGAAAGGAAAGGAGAAAAACAGAAAGAAAAGAAGGCGAGAGGAAGAAAATGGAAGGAAAAAGAAGGCAGGAGAAGGGCCATTAATTATGAGTCTGAATAGACCTCATATGCTATTGATGGTATCGATAGAAACTGCGAAGTTAAAAAGAGGTTCAACTGATTCATTCACAAAGCACATTTATTAAGTACCTACTGTATGATACAGAGAAATCCTGGTGCCATAGTGGTTAAGAGTTCAGCTGCTAACTAAAAGGTCCACAGTTCGAATCCACAGGCGCTCCTTGGAAACCCTATGGGACAGTTCTACTCTGTCTTATCCCGTTGCTATCAGTCAGAATCAACTCAACGGCAACGGGTTTTATATGCAAGATACTGAGGTGGGGGAGCGGACATAATTCCTGCTTCGAGAAACCTCGGTCTATGATATTCTATTTATTGAAATGAACTGAAATTGCAGGTAAGACATCTAACCAAATAAGATTTTAGATTGCTGTAAAAAGAAAAGGCAGCTTTTGAATCTGGTGATTTATAAGGCCTCTTGCTTCCTTCTCTAAAATTCTGGACCTCTACCATCAACCCTGCTTAAGAGGGTTCTACACACATCAGATGTGCGCCGACATTTATTGCGTTGAGGTGATAACATCATAAATGAACCAGATGTGTTGTGGCCACTTGCTGACTTCAGTGCGCATGTGTGTGAGAGAGAGGGACAGAGACAAAGGGGTATACTTCTTCCTCTCTTGTTTCTAAAACAAAACCAGAATTTGGGATATTACTGAATATCCAAATCCTGAGAAAGGAAAGGTTGGTGAGAGACATCTTCAACTGAGCAGCTGTTGGTAAACAGTCAGCTATCATATCAACAAATGAAACTGTGTCCTGTGTCACATTATTTGTCATTTTAATGCAGTAATATAACGACAAGATTACAAAGTTAAATTTATGTAAATCATGTTTTGGCAATTATTGGAGCAGACTGTGGGGGCTGTTTGTATTCAATCTGCTAATGAAAGAACCCATTTTACCAAGCGAAAATCAAATGAAGGGAAAATTTTCTGCGCTTCCTTTGGTCTCTTTTGAAGATATAAAGATTCTATTAAGAATCCACCCCCCAAAAGGCTTTATTTTGTAAGAGATGGGAAGGAAAGAGAAGTCTCTGTTCATCCATTGTTAAAGAGACCTCCTTGGGAACCGTGGAATGTTCCCTTTGGTTTATTGTCTATTCAGCAAGGCTGGTGGTATTTTTGCTCCCAACTGATTAATCTGCCAACCCCGCAATGTTTTCAAGGAACCATAGGCTACTCGGGCAATCCTTATGAGAATGAGGTTCCTGCATTATGAATCTAACATTCTTTTTCATAGATGGCAGTATGACTAATGATGATGCCTTGCATTTCTATAACAATTTAGAGTTTCTAGACCACTTTCACATTCATCATCTCATTTATTCTCGCGGCAACCCTGTGAGGTCTGGAGGGCAGGAATTATTGTCTTTATATTTCAAATAAGGAAGATGAACCCAAATCTCAGAGGAGAAAGCTCAGAGGGGATGTCATCTCCACAACCTAGTAAGTAGTGAACACACGACTCTAATGTAAACCTTCTGATACTGATTTCAATGTTCTTTCCATAGACAATTTCACAAAATTTGTTCAGAAGAATCATGAGCTGGTGAGTTATGCCATGAAAACAAAAGCATTTCTCAGCCAATTGGGATTGTGTATTTGTATATATAATTAAGTATTTATGTATACACATAGTCAACGAGATGAACTGACACAGCGACTGCAACAATGGGCTCAAGCATAACAACGATTGTAAGGATGGCCCAGGACCAGGCAGTGTTTCGTTCTGTGGTACATAGGGTTGCTGTGAGTCAGAACTGATTCGATGGCACCTAATAACAACAACATATACACATACTATATATCCATTGTATCATTTGGAGATTAGTGCAGGAGACAGAAACCACTGTTTCATGCAGAAAGGAATTTAATGCAGGGAATTTGATGTTTAATAAAAGGTGACAGGGCTGGAGGAGAAATCAGGGGCTGCCCCAGGTTATTGAGTTCAAGATTCCACAGAAGCCTGAAGGTTCCCACTATCACCACTGACAAAGCCAAAACTGCCTCTGAACAATCACATCCCTCAGATTTCGCTTACCGGCCGTCAACAGCAGGAAAATTGCCTCCATCTCACTTCTGTTTTCCAAATGTCATGCGAATGCATGCAACTTGCAGAACTGAATTCTCATTAAGAATCCTAGTTGCTAGGGAGTCTGGGAAACGTATTTTTTAGATGGAATGGTGCTGAGAGTGCCGATCACACTATCATATCCTTTTTAAAAATGCATGATGCTCATTTGCATTTGAAGGTTATAAAAAACTCCTGCAGTAAAAGAAACTATTAAACTTTAACCTTGCTAAACTCAGCTTTTTCCAAAATCACTTGACCATAGAACTCTTTATCCAGGAGCCTCTCATCAAGCAGAACACACTCGGAGGAAAGCTGCAATGCAGTAAGCTAGGGGAAACCATAGTGCAACAAACACCCATGTGCACTGATATGTCGATCAGGCAACCTATAAACAGAAAAGCAGTGAACACCTGATGCAAGCACACTGATAGGCACTAGGGCAGCTCCATAGGTCAATTCCATTTAATGCAATAAACACTTGAGGCAAAATCCCTTTCTTTGTGGGTGATTATGGCATAGTTGAGAAAACACCTATAGGCATACCAATGCTATAGAGTCAACTCTGACTCATGGAGACTCATGTGTGTCAGAATAGAACTGTGCTCCATAGAGTTTTCTATGGATGGTTTTTTGGAAGTAGATTACCAAGCAGTTCTTCCAAGGCACCTATGGGTGAACTCGAACTTCCAACCTTTCGGTTAGCAGTAGAGCAAATTAACTGTTGCCACCACCCAGGGCCTCCACGTACAGACCTACCTGTTGCCATTGAGTCAATTCCAACTCATAGCAACCCCGTAGAACAGAGTAGAACTGCCACATAGGGTTTCCAAAGCCATAAATCTTTACTGTCACATCTTTTTCCCACAGAGTGGCTGGTAGGTTCGAACAGCCGACCTTTTTGTTAGCAGCCAAGCACTTAACCACTACATCACCAGAGCTCCTTCCTAAAAGTCTTAAAACCCATTGCAGTCAAATCAGTTCCAACTCATGGCAACCCTATAGGACAGAGTAGAACTGCCCCATAGGGTTTCCAAGGAGCGGCTGGTAAATTTGAACCGCCAAGCTTTTGGTTAGTAGCCGAGCCCTTAACCACTGCACCACCAGGGCTCCCCTATAGACTTAGGCCTCTGAAATTTAAGAAGCCAGAATTAATACTAAGTGGAAATGAAAATTAAGCCTAGTAACTGTTGTAGGATAGAAATCATAATCTGACAGTTAAAGGCCAAATCCACCCAGCAATTGAATTTTTAAAACAATCGAGTATGGTTGGATGAGTTGAACACTCTGTTGACAGACCTCACCAATCTCTATTGTCTCCTATCTCCCCTAATTACGTCATTATGTCTCCCTCTGACACCTGTAGGCATTTGGGTTGGAAACACACAGGTGGACACCTGTAGGCTGAGATGATTTTCTGGGAAAAGCAGAATTTGCACTGAGCTTAGAAGGCTGAATGGGACAGGATCCTCAGTAGTTTTTCTCCTGGACTTCTGAGAGAATATTTATGTTAGCTACATTCGTGGGTGTGATACATTAGAGGGTGAGCCCTGATTCCCCCACCTAGCTCTCACTGACTGCGCTGAAAATGCGCCCTTTTGTAGTGGAGAAAAGTGTAATGCGAAAGCTGGTCTAGCAGAAAGGACATTGAGTACTTAGGAGAACATTTGAGGCAGGTCTCACCGTGAGTTAGGGAAGAGTATATCTTTCCCTACAGCAAACAGGGGTACAGAAGTGGACCCCAATATATACACCTTTCATTTATTAGAAAGCATAATATATAATGGTTTTTACATTTCATTGTTCTAATAAGGCTTCTACCATGAAAGAAGCAATCTTTTCATTGGACTCAATTTATAAGCTGCTTAAGTAGAACGTTTAAAATAGAATTCCTCATACATCCAAATTAGAAGATCCTATCCTATAACAAGGAGCCCTGGTGGCACATTGGTTTAGAGTGTTTGGTTAACAACCAAAAGGTCAGTGGTTCGAATCCACCAGCCACTCCTTGGAAAACCCTATGGGGCAGTTTTACTCTGTCCTATAGGGTCACTATGAGTTAGAATTGATGTGATAGAAGTGAGTTTAGTTTTATGGTTTATCCTATAACAATTTAGGATTTTTTTTCTCCTCCCTTTCTTGCATTGAAGAAACCTTACACTTGCAGACTTAAAAAAAAAAAAAAAAGCTTTCAAAGAAAAATGCACCTTTCAGGAGGATTTTTAAAAGCCATACTGAGCATTAATTAGGGAATATGAAAATCAAAGTTTTTAAAGACAGAAAGATTACTCCAAGGAGCCCTGGTATGGCAACAGTTAAGTGCTCAGCTGCTGACTGAAAGGTTGGCAGTTTGAACCCACTCAGCAGCTCTGCAGGAGAAAGACCTGGCAATCTGCTCCTGTAAAAATTATAGCCAAGAAAACCCTATGGGGCAGTTCTACTCTGTCACATGGTTTCATTGTGAGTCAGAATCAATTTGAGAGCACCCAACAACAAAAAGGAGATTACCCCAGGACATAAGAACTGGTTTTTGGAAACTGTAGAATTGGGATGGATGCAGACTGTATTCCTACCATAGTTTTAGAATTATTTTCAAGGAGATCACCATGGAACAGAAAAGTACTCACTGTCAATGTTGTGTAGTTGGTTTTATATCATAAACATCGCTGGTGAGGCAACTGAACTATGTGAAAACTGATCATGGCATTCTTTGTCTTCAAAAATGGTTAGCTTGTATTCTGTAAAATATACACCTTTCACCTGCTTCCTGGAAGCTGGATCAATACTGCCCCCCTCTTACACAAATATGCACCCTTGTCTGTCATTAGCAAACAGCTCTCCCAAGGCACTCAGCAAGTGAAGGGCACAGTTGGGTCCAAGATATAGAGCTCTGACTTCCTGGGCCTATGAGGAATAATTCATCAAAAAGCTCTTTATTCATTCAGCAAATATTTACTGTGCATCTACTATGCACCAGGCAGTTAGGTGGGTGCTGGGGATACAATAGCAAGTAAGAAACATGGACTTTACAATCTAGTGGGGAAGTCAGACAAGAAGTAAACAGACAAATGAAGATATCATTTTAAGAGGTGGAGAAAAATGGGGAAAGACAATTCCATTAAGTAAGAGTTGTCAAGGATGGCATCTCTGAGGAGCTAACATTTGAGCCGAGAGCTAAATGACTGAACAATCCAAGAAGAAGCCACAGCAAGGTTGAAGGCACTACAATGGGAAAGAGTTTAGCACACTTGAAGGCCTAAAATGAAGCCAGTGGGTGGGAAGCAGAGAGGAAAGGGAGGTGGTGGAGCCAGAGGGGCCTAAAACGAAGAGCCTGGATTTCATTCTGAGTGTGACGGGAAGCCACTGAAAGGCCTCAGGCAGGGAAATGACATTATCTGATTTACATTCTTAAAAGGTTACTTTGGCTATTATATGAAGAGTGGCTTGTAAGAAAAAAGAGAAGCAGAGAGACCAGGAGTCCTGAACAGAGAGAACAATGACTTAGACCAAGGTTGTAGTGATGTACAGAAAAGAAAAAGAAAGTGGGAAAAATAGGTAATCAGATAGCACATATCCCCTCCCCACCCCAAAAAAGTGCTTGTTTAATATTTATAAAGAAGAAACAAGATCTGGTGGGTTGAAAAGGAAAGGTGGGGCAGGAGGTATCTTCGATTATGCATCTTTAAGTGACTTGTTGAAGCAATATCAGTAAGTCATTGGAGGAGATGGACAACCTACATGGGTCCCGTATAGTAACGCTACAGAATTGTTTTGATCATTAGCTCGCTTTCTGTGTTCGTGTGATACGTAGTCATGAGGGATTCCAGGAAGGTTACAAGACTGAGTTAAGATGGGCAATTCAACATACAAATGCTTATTGTAATATGTATTAGTTTCCTATTGCTGTGTACCAAATTACCACTTGTATACTATCCCATGGTTTCCATAGAAAAGAAGTCCAGGCATGACTCAACTGGGGCCTCTTTTCAGGGTCTCATAAGACCTGTACCCCACAGGTGCATTTCATGATCAGGTTTTCAAATATCATCATATTCATAACATCGCTTCCCTGTTTACAATCTTCTAGCGGATGTCTATGACTTCAAGTCCCTGGTAAGAGAAGGAGAATTCAAAACTCTAAGTCCCTCCATTACTTGAGCTTAATGTGCGTGCAGACCTTTTGTTTTCATACTCTCCCATTTTTAATTCTCCTGAACACAACTTGCTGACTCTCTCCTTCTTGCCTTTCTCACACTGTTCTCTCTGCCTGAAATGCCCCTTTGTCTTTACAAGTATAAAATCAATTCATTCTGCAGAATCCAGTTCTAACTCTTCTGCTTTCATAAAGTTATGCCCAAAGTCTAGACCTTTCTTCCCTCTCAACCTCTGGAAGAACAGTTCTTAAAGAGTTATTGTACAAGGACTTCTGGGGTCCCAACAGCCTTTCAGACAGTCCATGAGGCTCTCATTTTCCAACTACATAGCTACGTGAGGCCCGATTTTCTTCACATACTTCAACCGATGCAACATACCACAACAGATGGAATGCAGAAGCAGATACGAACCCAGACGCTAAAGAGATTTGCAAAAATGTGAAACAATGGCATGCTTTTCATTATTTTTTTGTTTTGAAAAACATAGTTATTTTTCATTATAATGCATTAGCGCTCACGTGTAATGGGTTATTATTGTTGTTTTGAAATAAATGAACAAATAATTTTAAATGTCTCTAAACGCTACATGGTAAATATCAGTAGATCTAACCCACATAAACAGAAGCTCTCTGGGGTCCTAAATAATTTTTAAGAGTGTAAAGGGGTCCTGAGACCACAATGTTCAAGAACCACTGCTCTAAATCACATATAACTATACCCAGTAATCACAGAACAACGATGTGACTTAGGAATCATTTAGTTCAGTTCTTTCAGGTTATCAATGAAGAAATTGAAACTTAGGGAGACTACATGACTTGTCCAAGGTTGCAGTTAATAAAAAGCAGCACTAAGATTAAAATACTGATCTCCTCATTCCTAATCCTGTTTACTCTACTATAGCTATTTTCATTTTTCAGATGTGTGTGTCTATTTTGTACCCAACCTTCGAAGGCAAGTCTCAGTCTTACACTTCATTCATATCCTTCAGAGCACCCAGAACACACCCCTAACTGTCACATGATGGGTGCTCAAAATCCTTGTTGAATGAATGAACATACAAGTGAATGAATGATACCTTCACAGACCCACAGTCATTAGAACCACTGAGCTCTTCCAACAGCAACCACACCTATAGCATTGTACACACATTAATCTTTAGGTATTTATTTCCAGATTTCTGGTGCTGCTTCAAGTCTAAGAGAAACTCCCAGGATATTTCTGAAAAATTTACTCTGTAGCCTGAGATAGCCAAAGGAAGATTCACAGAAGTTGTGTGGCTCATCGCCAACCTGATGTGCACAGCTCACCCCTGGGTCGCAGCAGGAACATCGCTGAAGCTTTTCTCTGTCCCACTTTGCTGCCCACGCCCTGTGGTTTCATGGCCTGAGACCTGCGGTGGTTCAATTGGACAAGAGGCAGAAGGGAGACAGAGCAGCATGTCACTGCAAAGAAGAGAGCCAGTCAGGGAGCAATGGTGCAGAGCAACAGAGGGGAGCCGGGTCAGAAGAATAAATGGTCACCACTAGAAAAGCCTGTTTTTAAGCAACAAAAGAAACATGAAAGACTATCGATCTTTTAAGAACAAAAGCTAGGAAATAATTGGGGGAGAATCATTTCTTAAGGAAGGAAAACCACCCCTTCCTTACATTAAGGAACATACTCTTACACAGGGTTTTAGTCAGATTTTGTTCTGTAGTCCTAGGATAAATATCCAGACCTGAGCTTTAGAAATTAGAATGTAAAGGTGGGAGTCTGTGGGTGCAGTAATATTGGCTGTACTCTAATTGTGGACCACTTCACGACCACTAATGAGGGCTTCAGGGCACTCTGGTGGTGCGTAGGAGGTGATCTGATGGTCATTTGTTTTCCTTAGTCAAGTCTGTGCCTGCTAAATTTGGCCAGAGATCAATTAATTCTGCTGTGGGTGCTGGGAAACTCTGCATACGGCTTGCAAACATTTCTCATTTCCCAACTCTCTCCACTGAGTTCATACAGGACCCCACAAACTATCTAAAAATCCAACCATTTTGCTCTTCCTCCATTGCTATTGCCCAGCACCCAAACCACCATTGTTGCTCCTCGTATCAGGTAAGGTCCAGTCAGAAAATAAATTTCAAGCTCTGATTGGCTAGATAGAGAGAGAAAGAGATGCCATCGAGTCGACGCCAACTCATGGAAACCTTAACAACATCGGAATGAAATGTTGCCTAGTCCCATGTCATCCTCATGACTGCCAATATGTTTGAGTCCATCTTTGTAGCTATTTTGCCAATCCACCTCACTGAGGGTCTCTCTTGCCCTTTTTGGTTCCCTATTTCACCAAGCATGATGTCTTCCTCCAGCAGTTGATCCCTTCTGATGACGTGTTCAAAGCAAGTAGTCAGACAGCATTCTGTTGTAATCTATAAGGCTTTCATTGGCTCATTTTCAGAAATAGGTAGCCACAACTTTCTTCCTAGTCTTAGTCTGGAAGCTCCACTGAAACTTGTTCACCATGGGTGACCCTGCTGGTATTTGAAATACCAGTGGCATGGGTTCCAGCATCACACCAACATGCAAGCCACCACAGTATGACAAAACTGATAGATGGTGGTGGAAGCTGATTAGAGAGAATTTAATAAAGGATGCCAGTTACAAAAGTGTTGGAAAAGCTAAACAGACAATGATGATGTAACCCAGAGATTAGCAACAGCAGAAAGCCACTATCACCTCCATGGCTGGAGAAACCAAAAAAAGGAGATGGTATTCCTACAGTTTAAGAAGTGGGGCAGCCAAGTGGAAATGGAAACCATAGAGAAGAGTGCCCGGCAGAAGCTGAGCCCACAAACAATTACAACCGTCCAGTGGGGCTGTCTGGGAGCCGCTGGAACCAAAGAGGATCAGCATTGCCAGCAGTGCCAGACAAAGCAGAGATAGGAAGAACCTTGGCTTCTCCCTTCCTCTAAGCCCTCCATTGTCCCCCCACTGCCTCCCATTGGCCCAGCCCACACAAGTGCAAGCTGGCAAGAAAAAAAAAAGAAAGAACTTTTTTTTTTTTTTTAGTTGGGAAAATGTAAGTTTGCAGAGGAAGGGTGGAACATGGATTTGAAAACCAGCAGGCCAGTGACCATCACACTCATCAACCCCATGGAAATTTGTTCCCAACTAATCTCCTGGCTTTTATCCTTGCCACTCTCCCTTGTTCTCTTTTAACTGAGATCTCTTTAAATTGATTCACATCACTTCCCTCCTGATTCCTTTAGGCGGCTTTTTACTGCTTCCAGGATAAAATCTAAACTCCTTACCTCAGTTTATAGGACCCTGTGTGGTCTTGCCTCTGCTGATCATCCCAGCCTCATTTCAAGTCACTCTCCCCCACATTCAGCGAACTCCAACCCCAAGGGCTGTCTTTCAGTGCCTCCAATGTGTCAAACTGCAGAGCCTTCACACCTGGCCTCCCATCTGTCTGGAAAGATCTATCTGCCCTGCTCTGGTTAAATCCTACTCATCTTATAGATCTCAGCTTAAATGTCATTTCATCAGGGAGGCTTTACCGAGCCCCCCCCCCCCAATCTCAATTAGGTGGGACTTTTGTGGTCTTAAAAATCCCTGTACTTTTCCTTCATAGCACTCAACACAATTTATAGGTATTTATTTACTGGTGTGACTATTTTTTAAATATCCGTACCCCATATCTGTCTCATCTGTCTGACCTCAGCAATGATGGAGGTCTTGCCAAGCATCATCCCAGGGTGGGGGTCCTGCATCTTGCACCATGCGGGGCACAGAGGGCTGCCCATTAAACCATGGTAGAGGATGAATGGCGAGAGAAGATGTGACGGGAACACATTCTTTAATTCATGTGCTTGTCTGGGGCCCATCTTTTACAAACCTAGGAACTAACCATTTCTGAATAAAGTCTCCTGGATGGTAAATAGATTTGCAAACACGCTGTTGTTAAACTGAACTTCAAAGATACATTTTTTTGACTTCCATGTTTCGAAGGACAAAAAAGTTCATTGTGTCCTTTGGAGAATAACTCTTGCTGAGAAAACCAGAGAATTCTGAAGCTGCCAGTTACCTTTTCGTGACAACATCTGAAAAAGCTTCTCCCTTTTTATTTCCAGTCAACATTGTAGCTTGTCCTTATTTCTGCGTGTGTGTTTGCCTGTGACTGTCATGCTTTGTAATGTTTATTTAATAATATAAGGATATCACAGTATGTTTATATTACTCACAAAAGACCATACCATTCTTTCTGAATGTGTAGCACATTTTTTAAAAAGCTCTTTTAAGTCGGTTTTGTTTTTCATGGAGAAAAGGCTACCGGTATAATACAAGTCAAGGACATACCCATGGTTGTAACCATGGCCCCTCCTTGTGGCAAAACACATGCAATGACTCCAAATGCCGTCTTTATTTTTTTCCTCTCGATCTAAGCTTTACCAGCAAACCAACAGAGGAATACAATAATACCCAGACACACTTTGTCTGGGATTTTAGCCGTGGCCTTGCCACAATCCTCAAAGCTTCCTTACTACACTACCCGAAACATTTTCTTAGCAGGGTGGCCCTCAAATCTTTTTCATTCCGGCTCATTATTTTTCGTCTTCATTTCTCATTATTTCTTATCTCAGCTAAATGTGTTATTAATAACAACAGCAACAACAAAAATTAAATATGGTGTGCACACTAATCTGAAATTTTGAGTTGGCAATTAGTTGGAGGAAAATGCAATTAGATGTTTTCCTTCAAGTCCTAATTTACATACCGGAAAATACGGGCAGCCTCCATGAGTAATTGCAAAAATAAGCCGTGCTTTCTTTGTTTGTGTGCAAATACAAAGCTTCCAAGCACACCTGCCTTTGCCTAAATAGACCAGAGTCCCAGGGGTCTTCCTCCCTTATGATCATTGAGATATACAGCAGAAAAGAAACTGATCAGCCTTTAGGAAAAAATGCGTTTTCTCTCCAGAACAGAAGCTTGTTGTTAATTGGCATTGACTTCATCTGTGTAGAGCTGACGTGTATGAACGAAGTCTGACGGTATCTCCATGTAACCCCATGAGGTGAATTAAGGCCCTTTGGAGTTCCAGCACCTCTTTTTTGTGCACTCACAGTAATAACTAATACAATTCGATCTGTTAAGCATTTCATGAGCATCTACCCTATGCAAGACTACTAGGAGCCCTGGGGGATACAAGCTGAATGAGGTACTGTTGTCATCTTTAAGATGTTACAGTCTAGTAAAGGAGCTGAGACACATACCATCTTGGGATGGGCCCCAGGGTGTTGGGGATGAAGTGTCTGAGCTGTAAGGCCCCTGATGGCTGCTGCCCCAGTGTGTCCTGAGTAATGATGAGATGAAGTCAGAACAGCCTGAGCTACCATGTCAGTGTTCTCCAGGAGAACCCGATTTCCATTCAGATCCCAATGAAGAAGTTAACACTTGTAATAAAAAAGTAGGAGACAGACTTCCCACCTCGGCAGAAAAACAAAGTACACAAAGGGGAAGGTCAGGTGATTTTGCAGAACATAATAGCAAATGAAGAATCAAGGACTATGGGTGTTCTGCAAATAGCTTTATGGGCTCTGATACAAGAGAGCAACATCTCAGTGCAAGTGTGGGATCAAAACAGCAAAAAGCACACAGAAAGAACCAAAGAACAGATAGAACCTGGAGGATGCAATGAGAAAAAAAAAAATCCAGCACATAACAGAAACCGTTCTGTTGGCCACACAGCTGAACAGTTTACCAGTTCCTTCCAAGGTCAAAGCCCAATGCTGTCAAGTCAACTCCAGCTCATAGCAACCCTACAGGACAGAGTAGACGCGGCCATACGGTTTCTAATAGCAGCCCTATAGGACAGAGTAGACGCAGCCATACGGTTTCTAAGGCTGTAAGCTTTACAGAAGCAGACGGCCACATCTTTCTCCTGTGGAGCGGCTGAGGGGCTCAAACTGTCGACCTTCCTGTTAGCAGCCAAGTGCTTCACCACTGCACCTCCGGGGCTCCTCACCAGTTCCTTAAAAAAAAAAGGGAGGGGAATATTGGCTAACACCATCAGAACTTCCCAGATATAAAGCATAGTCCTTTATTGAGAAATAATTTTGCCTGCTAGCACCACATAGTTCTCATTGCACAGTATAGATTCAGTTATGATTTACTTATTTATAGCTCTATATTGGAGCCCTAGTGCTCTAGTGGTTAAGAGCTCAGCTGCTCACCATAAAGGTCAGCAGTTCAAATCCCACAGGCACTCCTTGGAAACCGTATGGGGCAGTTCTACTATGTCCTATAGGTCACTACACGTCAGAATTGACTCGACGGCACCTAACAACAACAACCTTCATATTGTTTTGAAATAATTTAAGATAGCTGATTTTTTTTTTATTATTATCTTCATAATGTCCCAAGATAAAGAACCTCTTTAGATATTGTCATATACTCAGAAATCTAAACTGGATGGTCTCTGTCTGACTGCAGTGATCAAGATTCTAATGCTCAAAGCTTGTAAAATCACACAAGCAGCCCACTTAGAGAGTTTTGCAGTGGTAAATTTTTGCTGTGCCAGAGTGTGCTATAGATTACAAAAATGCAGTGTTGCTAGGTGTTGCAGTCAAGATATAAACAAAGAAAAGATGCAATTCCAGCTGGAGGGACTGGGGAGAGCTTCATAGGGGGAACAAGCATTTGAAGGATGGACAGGAGGTTAGGAAGAGAAGAATTTAGGCATGGGAACCAGAACGTGCAAAGACATGGAGGTAGAAAAGTACCTGGCTGTATATACCACAGAAAAGCAGAGAACAGAGAAATGCTTCCCCATTTATATTTTATTTTTTAAAGTCTTTGCTCTTTTGACGTGTAGAAAATACTCAGGGTACCAAAGATGGCACAATACCTAGTTCCTTATGAAAGATGAGATGCTAATACAGCCACTTTCATATTCAATGGAGAGGTACTGTCTTTATAGGGTTATGGGTTATGGAAAGATTTCCAAGAAAACATTCTTCTTAAAACTATCTTCATACCCATGTACTCAGTTCACCTTACATTTCTCCAGTAAAAGCAAAATTATCCATTTTACCCTTGGGAATAGTGGCTTTAAAGGCAAATATGTATAAGAGGCCACGGAACAACTATTATTCACATGGAAGTGTAGATGATTTCTGTCCAGCTCTGTCTAGCCATCTAAGCAGGGGAGGGGAGAGGAAGACAATTTAATGAAACTGCAGACCTGAAACAGGGAGAAGTTAGAATCCGGTCTGAGTTAGGAAGCAAGCAGGGGAAAAATGTCCAAAAGAAGTAGGTCAGTAGTAAGAATGGGAAAATGGGGCCAACTTCATGATATGTGAGAAACATTTCAAGGTGTAGAAACGGCCCCCACATACCTGATTGTGCAAATTAGGGCAAATTCAGCTGTTGTGTTTCCATATGCCCTTCTACCAATCATAACTTTCATCAAAGTCCAGCATAAAGACTTCAGAGAATCTCAGAATTCATTCTATGTTCCTTGTTGCCATTCCAGGTTGAATAAGATCTTTTCATTCTACTACGAATACCAAAGCTATGGACTGCTGAGCCATTATTTAAAGAAGAAACACAGATTTTTAAACATGGGCTTATTTTAATTTTATTTTTTTAATATGTAAAGCTCATGCACGCTGAGATTTGGAGGAGGGCAAAGTGCCCTAAGGATAAAGAAATTGAAAGAATGCCAGCACAGGAGGGGCTTCTAAACAAGAGGGCTATGACTGAGGAGGTGCTCACTTTTCACAGAAGAGGAAATACAGGTTGGATAAGACCAAGAGCTGCTTTTCTAAAAGGAGCATCACAAAATGGGAAGGGGAGTGTGGGAGCTGTCAACTAGAGTCCCACACTCTGCAGGAGACATAAGAAGGGATCACAGGTGACTAGAAGTGTTTTGAGCTAACTGATTCTCCCAGGTAAGGTTAAGCTTAGCAAGAAGACCCCTGCCAGACTATCACTCCATCTTTGATCTGCACTCAGTAAGCCCCTGGCATCCTGACCCTTTATCAAAAGCATGTACGAGTGGATGAAAATACAAAGTAGAAGACAGTAGTTAAGAAGTATCCAGGTGTCCATGGTTAATTGCATTAAGCCTCACTTATTCATCTGTGCATTGTGTGGGGGTCCTTTCTTCTTTGTGTATAGGTATCATAGAAACAGAGCAAATGCCAGGTAGCTACTAGCTCCCCACCATCTTCCTCAGGGATCTGGAGATTTACTTCCAAGCATCAACTGTCTTAGTACCTCGTCACCATATCTTTTTATGTTCCCTGTTGGGAATGATTTTTTAAATTGAGCTACTATTCTAATGGAAACCGTGGTGAAGTAGTGGTTGAGAGCTACAGCTTCTAACCAAAAGGTCAGCAGTTTGAATCCATCAGGTGCTCCTTGGAAACCCTATGAGACAATTCATTCTGTCCGATAGTGTCGCTATGAGTCAGAATCGACTCAATGGCAACAGTTTTTGTTTTTTTTGGTTTTTATTCTAATAGGATGATTGCTGGTTTGTTTTAATGTCATTCAAATTGACAAGGAGGTAAGAAATGGCAAGGGTTTGAATCAGAGTAATGGTAGAAAGGATAGATAATTCCAAGAAAAATACATGGGAGTTAAAATCCAAAGGACTGGTCATTAATTGGATTTGGTTAAGTACTAAGGGAATGTGAATTGGATGACTGAATAAAGAATGGTGCCAACAAGTGAGGTGAAAAATCGACTTACATGCAGAGCTCCAGGTGTCTGATGGACACGGTATTAATAAAGGTCAAGATTTGTTGTAGTGACAATTAGCCCCAGAATCTCAGCAACTTAACAAATAAACTTTTATTTCCCACTCAGTGCAGTTTGAGCAACTCACCTGGGAAGCTCTCCTCCAAAGAGCAACTCAGGAGTCCAGGGTCTTCCCATATTGTGAGTCTGCCATCTTGGAAAACTTTGCTTCCAGCCCTGTGAACAGGAGAGTGAGTGTGTGGGGAACTGGTATGCTACATTTCCACTTACTACAGTCCAGGGGCCAGAACCCATTCATATGGTCCTAAAATAAATGCACGAGAGGATAGAAAATACAGTCTTCTTGTGTGCCCAGGAAAAGAAACAGGGTTGGATGAGTATCTAGCCTGTCTCTGCCACAAACATCCAAGTGACAATAACCAGTCAAGGGCTTGGGGGAAGTGTCCTGGAGGCACAAGTATTATGTACTTGGCTGCTAACTCAAAGGCTGGCAGTTGGAACCCATGAGTCTCCATGGAAGAAAAGAGTTAGAAATCTGTTCCCACAAAGACTGCAGCCTAAGAAACCCTATAGGGTAGTTCTACTGTGTCCTATAGGGTAACTATGAGTCAGAATTGACTCAACCCCACACAACAACAACAGGGCTTAGGAAGATGGAGATTTGAATGTGGTCAACTATTTAAATCTATATGAGATCAACCAAGGAAGGCATATATCATAAAATAAGAAGGAAAATATGAGGAAACCCACTTTTAAAGAGCCAGAGAAGGAAGAGACACTGAGAAAGAAGGCCAATGTGGAAATTCACCAGGGACAGGATGGGGAATACAGAAAGTATAATAAAGAAATTATCTTCTGCCAATTAAGAGATGCATTCCACTTTCTTTGACATGAAACTGGCTAATATTGAAGTGATTCATATTTACAGAGTTTAAAATGTTAACTCATTCTGATGAAGAATTTTTATTCCCTCTGGGTAATATAAGAGTCTGGAATTCATGGTTTGGATGCTGGAAAAATAGAAATTCTAAGATTTGTCAGTGGATTAATAGAGGCAATATTGGGATTACAAGAAAATGCATCGAGAATCTTGGCACCTATGTAATGGAAGATGAGTTGGTTTAGGAGCCAGAAAAAGTGAGTTCTAGCTCTGGTTGGTCATGAGGAAGTCAGCTAACTTCTGTGGACTTCAGGCTCCAAGTCTATGAATGTGGCGGTTACACTTCCAATAATAGTAGTAATGGCTGACCTTCATTGAGTGTTCATGGTGTATCAGATCCTATGTTAAGCTCTTTTCACAGATTATCTCACTTATTCAATCCTATTCACCTTAATCTTATGAAGCAGATGCTATTAAAAAAATTCCATTTTACAGATGGAAAAACAGACTGATAGAAGTTAAGTAAGTTGCCCATGATCACACATCTAGATTACACACCAAATCAGGGGCAGGAAGACAGAAGCCTAGCCTCAAAAAGGTCAGGAGCCTCACCCCAGATACTACTGCCAAGATTTCCTTCATTTACTCAATAAATACATAATAAGTGCTTCAGAAACATTGTCCCTGCTCTCATGGAGCATTTTTCCAAGAAATGGGAAACTAAGCACAGAGGCCCAGGCTGGGGAGTTAGGCAGAAACCATGCTCTCCTCAGCACATGCCGCCTCTCACCTAAGCCCTAAGTGGAAAAAATTTCAAGTACACAGTTTGATGGGTCCTCGATACCCTTGAAAACTACTTTTCCATTTTAGAGAAGGTGATTGCCCCATGATTGTTAGCTGAGCAGTTTAGTAATTATGTTCTTTATCACTTTGTCAAAATGGAGCAAGAAGAGCTAAACAAAGCTAGACTTCAATGACCTGTATTCCATCAATATGAAGAAAATGCATAAAGTGACCCAATTTTTAAATCTCTTTCAAGGAAAAGAACTCAACCTTCTTCCAGCCCACCCAAAAGAGTATTTTTCTTTTAAATCTATCAATTTGCATAGTATAGTATAATGTTCTTATGATAGTAAACCATAGAATTTAATGTATTCTATGAGATTATGAATATGCTCATGTAATGCAAAATATAGGAGAGAAACTACAATATCATAATAAACTAAACTGGCTTACTATTTTACTTCTTAATTTCAATTTAAGTGCATTCCTTTTTCTCTTATAATTGCCAGTAAAATTAAATTCTCTTTTCCAATTAGACTATAATCAAAATGTTTAGCTGTTGAGCCTATCTGAGCTCTTTATAAATCTCCTTTAACAGGTAAAATAAAAGCCATATTTGGCACCCTATCAGTCTCCAACAGTGTTATTACGCATTGTACACAATAAAAAGATAGTGAATTTTTTTTTTAATTTGCAAAGCCCAACTCCACCGAAGATGCCCTACTAACGATGATTTTGTTTTTCTGTTATTACCCATAAACCTATGAAGCCATTTCTTTTTACTACTATACTAACTCTGGATCATAATATATTTAGTTGTTGAATCATTTGAACAAATAAGAGCATATTACGCACTAAAGATACAGCAGTGATCAATACATATAAGGTCCCTGCTTTCAAGAATCTTACATTTAAGTGGTAATAAGTGATAGAAAATGAACCAGCAGACAAATAAATAAAATAATCTATTCTGGCAAAAGATCATAACTACTAATACATTTTTATCAAAAATATGTGTACCCACCCCCCCCACCATTGCCATCCAGCCAATTCCAACTCATAGCAACCCCAAAGGACAGAGTAGAACTGCCCCACAGGATTTCCAAGATTGTAATCTTTATGGAAACAGACCGCCACAACTTTCTCCTGCGGAGGGGCTGGTAAGTTAGAACTGCTGACTTTTTCGTTAACAGCCCAGCACTTACCCACCGCAGCACCATGGCTCCTATCCAATGAAAGTCATCCTCTAATCAAATGAACAGCTTCTGGAAAAATGAGAATGGTGTGATAGAAGTAGACATTCCACCAGCCAAATTTGTCTCTTCAAGGCTGGTGTTTCACCTTGATCAACCTTGCATTCGCTCTTGCATCTGTTAGTTTGTCATACTGTGAGGGCTTGCGTATTGCTGCATGCTGGAAGCTATGCCACTGGTATACAAATACCAGCAAGGTCACCCAAGGAGGACAGGTTTCAGCTGAGCTTCCAGACTAAGACAGACTAGGAAGAAGAAATTGGAGTCTACTCCTGAAAAGAATTAGCCAGTTAATACCTTATGAATAGCAGCAAAACATTGTCTGATATAGTGCTGGAAGACGAACCCCTCAGGTGGGAAGGCACTCAAATTATGACTGGGGAAGAATTGCCTCCTCAAAGTAGAGTCGACCTTAATGATGCAGATGGAGTCAAGTTTTTGGGACCTTCATTTTGCTGATGTGGCATGACTCAAATGAGAAGAAACAGCTGCAAATATCCCTTAAATAATAGGAACATGGAATGTACAAAGTATGAATCTAGGAAAAATGGAAATCATCAAAAACAAAGTAGAATGTATAAACATTGATATCTTCAGGATTAGGGAGCTGAAATGGACGGGTGTTGGCCATTTTAAATTGAATAATCGTATGACCTACTATACCAAGAATAACAAATTGAAGAGAAATGGCATTGCATTCATCGTCAAAAAGAACTTTTCAAGATCTATCCTGAAGTACAATGCTGTTAGTGATAGCACAATACCCATACACCTACAAGGAAGGCCTCCATGTGAAAGCTGAACAATGAATAAGGAAGACTGAAGAAGAATTGATGCCTTGGAATCGTGGTGTTGGCGAAGATTATTGAATATACCATGGACTGCCAAAAGAATGAACAAATCTGTCTTGCAAGAAGTACAACCAGAATGCTCCTTAGAAGCAAGGATGGCGAGACTGTGTCTTACATACTTTGGACATGTTGTCAGGAGGGGTCAGTCCCTGGAGAAGGACATCATGCTTGGCAGAGTACAGGGTCAGCAAAAAAGAGGAAGACCCTCAACAAGGTGGATTGACAGAGTGGCTGCAACAATGAGCTCAAGCATAACAACGATTGTAAGGATGGCTCAGGACCAGGCAGTGTTTTGTTCTGTTGTGCATGGGGTCGCTATGATTCAGAACCGACTTAACGGCACATAACAACAACAACAACACAAGGAAGACCAGTTAATAAGACTATTATTCAAATTTACATGCCAATCACTAAGGCCAAAGATGAAGAAATTGAAGAGTTTTACTGACTTCTGCAGTTTGAAATTGATTGAAAATGCAATCAGGATGCATTGATAATTACTAGTGATTGGAATGTGAAAATTGGAAACAAGAAAGAATCAGTAGCTAGAAAATATGGCCCTGGTGATAGAAACGATGGCGGAGATCACATTTTTGCAAGAGCAATGACTTCTTCATTGCAAAACACTTTTTTCGACAACATAAATGGAAACTACACATGTGAACTGTGCCAGAAAGGATAAACAGGAATCAAATAGACTAAATCTGTTGAAAAAGATGATGGAAAAGCTCAATATCATCGATCAAAACAAGGCCAGGAGCTGACTGTGAAACAGGTCATCAATTGTTCATATGAAAGTTGAAGCTGAAGAAAATTAGAAAAAGTCTATGAGAGCCGAACTGTGACCTTGAGTATATCCCACCTGAATTTAGAGACCATCTCAGGAATAGATTTGATGCATTGAACACTGATGACCAAAGACCAGATGAGTTGTCAAATGACATCATACATGAAGAAAGCAAGAGGCCATTAAAAAAAAAAAAGAAAAGATCAAAATGGACTTCAGAAGAGACTCTGCAACTTGCTCTTGAATGTTGAGAAGCTAAAGTGAAAGGAAGAAATGATGAAGTAAATGTGCAGAATAGAATAGTTCAAAAGGTAGCTCGAGAAGACAAAGCAAAGTATTATAACGTGTGTGAAGACCTGAATTTAGAAAACCAAAAGGGAAGAACATGCTCAGCATTTCTCAAGCTGAAAGAACTGAAGAAAAATTCAAGCTTCAAGTGGCAATTCTATAGGCAAAATAATGATGCAGAAAGCATCAAAAGAAGATGGAAGGAATACACAGAGTCACTGCACCAAAAAGAACTGGTCGATACTCGACCATTTCAGGAAGTAGCATATGATCAAGGACCAATGATACTGAAGGAAGAAGTCCAAGCTGCACTGAAGACATTAGCAAAAAACTAGGCTCCAGGAATTAATGGAATACCGATTGAGATGTTTCAACAAATGGATACCAAGCTGGAAGTGCTCACCCATCTACGCCAAGAAATGTGACTGGAAGAGGTTCATCTTTATACCTATTCCAAAGAAAGATGATCCAACTGAATGTGCATATTATGGAACAATATCATTAATATTACACACAGGTAAAATTTTGCTGAAGATCATTCAAAAACAATTGCAGCAGTACATCAACAAGGAACTGCCAGAAATTCAAGCTAGATTCAGAAGAGTACATGGAATAAGGTATATCACTGCTAATGTCAGATGGATCATGGCTGAAAATACAAGAAAGATGTTTACCTGTGTTTTGTTGACTATGCAGACATTTGACTGTGTGGATGATAACAAATTCTGGATAACATTGCGAAGAATGGGAATTCCAGAACACTTAATTGTGCTCGTGTGGAATTTGTACACAGACCAAGAGAAGGTTGTTCAAACAGAACAAGGGGATACTTTGTGGTTTAAAGTCAGGAAAGATGTGTGTCAGGGTTATATCCTTTCATCAAATTTATTCAATCCGTGTGCTGAGCAAATAATCCGAGAAGTTGGACCATATGAAGAAGAACAGGGCTTCAGGATTGGAGGAAGACTCATTAACAACCTGCAATATGCTGATGACACAACCTTGCTTGCTGGAATCAAAGAGGACTTGAAGTACTTACCAATGAAGATCAAAGACCACAGCCTTCCATATGGATTATACCTCAACATAAAGAAAACAAAAATCCTCACAGCTGGACCAATAAGCAACATCATGATAAACGGAGAAAAGATTGAAGTTGTCAAGGATTTC
This sequence comes from Loxodonta africana, assembly GCF_030014295.1. Classification (NCBI taxonomy): domain Eukaryota; kingdom Metazoa; phylum Chordata; class Mammalia; order Proboscidea; family Elephantidae; genus Loxodonta; species Loxodonta africana. The sequence continues at coordinate 33,183,195 of NC_087345.1, read as the reverse complement.
ATTTTACTTGGATCTACAGTCAACACCCAGGGAAGCAGCGGTCAAGAAATCAAACGACACATTGCATCAGGCAAATCTGCTGCAAAAGACCTCTTTAAAGTGCTAAAATCGAAGATGTCACTTTAAGGACTGAGGTATACCTGACCCAAGTCATAGTGTTCTCAATCACCTCATATGCATGCAAAAGCTTGGCAATGAATACCGAAGACCAAAGAAGAATTTACACCTTTGAATTATGACATTGGCAGAGAATATTGACTATACCACAGACAGGCAAAAGAACGAACAAATCTGTCTTGGAAGAAGTACTGCTAGAACGCTCCTTAGAAGCAAGGATGGTAAGACTTTGTCTCACATACTTTGGACATGTTATCAGGAGGTGTCATTCCCTGGAGAAGGACATCACACTTGGTAAAGTAGAGGGTGAGCAAAAAAGAGGAAAACCCTCAACCAGAGGGATTGACGCAGTGACTCCAACAACGGGCTCAAGCATAACAGTAATTGTGAAGATGGTGCAGGACCAGGCAGTTTCATTTTGTTATACATAGGGTCTCTATGAGTCGGAAGTGAATGGCCGATACCTAACAACAACCACCTTGCATTCCGTTCCCTTAATAAACAGATGCTACACGCCACTCCCTGGAAGCAATGGTGATTCAGTGGTAGAATTCTTGCCCTCCATGTAGGAGACCAGGGTTCAATTCCTAGCCAATGTATCTCATGAGCAGCTACTACCCATTTATCATTAGAAGCTTGTGTGTTGCTATGATTTTGAACAAGTTTCAGCAGAGCTTCCAGACTAAGACCAACTAGGAAAAAAGCCCTGGCTACTTCCAAACAATCAGCCACAGAAAACCCTATGGAACTTAGATCTACTCTGGTAAATACGGAGTCCCCATGAGCTGGAATCAACTTGATGGCAACTGGTTTTTATAGATGTAAAAGTTAGAATGTTGTTCTAGATTAACCCTATGCATGCCCATCTCAAATGTTCTACACACATAGTTTTGATATGTCTCCACTGGGCTGAAGGTAAACACAGGTGTCTGAGGCAAAATTAATATCAAGACAAGTCTATCTTTGATGATAACCTCTATCAAAAATTTTGTCCAAACTGGATTAAACTAAAAGCAAAGAAGCTTACTGAATAAACTGAATGCTTCAAAGGCCAGCCTAGCAGGGGTGGGGGGTTGGAGACCATCATTTCAGGGGACGTCTAAGTCAATTGGCATAATAAAATCTATTAAGAAAACATTCTGCATCCCACTTTGGAGAGTGCTGTCTGGGGTCTTAACTGCTAGCAAGCAGCCATCTAAGATGCACCAATTGGTCTCAACCCGCCTAGAGCAAAGGAGAATGAAGAACACCAAAGACACAAGGTAATTATTATCCCAAGAGACAGAAAGGGCCACATAAACCAGAGACTACATCAGCCTGAGACCAGAACTAGATGGTGCCTGGCTACAACCGATGACTACCCTGACAGGGAACACAACAGAGAACCCCTGAGGAAGCGGGAGAGCAGTGGGATGCAGAGCCCAAATCCTTGTAAAAAGACCAGACTTAATGGCCCATCTGTGACTAGAAGGACCCCAGAGGTCATGGTCCCCAGACCTTCTGTTAGCCCAAGACAGGAACCACCCCCAAAGCCAACTCTTCAGGCAGGGATTGGACTGGACTATGGGATAGAAAATGATACTGGTGAGGAGTGAGCTTCTTGGATCAAGTAGACACATAAGACTACATGGGCACCTCCTGACTGGAGAAGAGATGAGAAGGCAGAGGGAGTCAGAAGCTGGCCAAATGGACATGAAAATAGAGAGTGGATGGAAGGAGTGTGCTCTCACATTAGAGGGAGAGCAACTAGGAGTATATAACAAGGTGTATATAAGTTTTTTGTATGAGAGACTGACTTGGTTTGTAAACTTTCACTTAAAGCACAATAAAAAAATTAAAAAAAAAAAATTCTCTCCAAAATTTCTTGGCCTAAGAAATTCTAGCTTCAAAAGCAAATTTCTAAAATGTAAGCCTTTCTTGGCACATAAGCAAAGTTTTTACAGTTCCATGGAAAATATTTACTCTAAAAAATATCATTTGGTATTCAAAAATAAAAAAGAAAAGCTAATATTCAGCACTGAGAGAACTGTGTTAAGCAGTTCTTCTGTCTGTCTCTTCTCCTCTTTATAATAATATCAGTCATATTGGAATAGGACCCATCCTGCTTCAACCAAAAGTCAAGGATAATACAATAATTTATCCCAATCTTTGTTTTTCATTGCCATTTGTGCAGGTCTAGATACCTTGGGACTTCCCTCTCACACTCTTTCCAAGTCCCAGTAGTCTGTAGTTTGCTTAGGGACAACAGGTAGCAATATTACTTATTACAGTAGCATAAGATCTGCAGTCTACCCTCTCACACTTAAGAACTGACAAAGTCATACATTCCTTTGAGTAATTTATAGTAGTCTTTAATTTTAAAAATAAAATTAAACTTTGAAGGGAAAATATTTTAACTGTAATAAAACAAAATACAGTTTACAGTCTACATCTTTCCAGCACCAAAACCTGTTCTTTTTCTCCATTTTTATTTGTAATAAGTACTGGGGCTTCCCAATTCACTTTGAAGCTATGCCCATGTTGGCATTCCCTACCTTTACAAACACCTATGGGCAGTGTTTTGTACTGTTGTACACAGGGTCACTATAAGTCAGAACAATCTCAACAGCACCTAACAACAACATGTCACCTTTGCTTCAAGATCTGCACAAAGAACCTGACTCTCTTCAGATGATACTTGGGCCTGCCTGGCTAAGACTATACTTCAGAAGCAAAGGCTCCTTGGGGGCCTTTACACTCCCATCCGTTCTTCTAAATCAAAATAAAGTGGATGGCATCTCATCAGCCCTTTTTAGTGCCTTGATTATTTATTATCCCCAGAAGATAGGTTATGCATTAAAGCAGAAGATTGATTTTACAACTTTCACTTAGTTGCTTCTGTTTTCCTTGCCTTTGGAGCATTCGTACATAAGGAAGTGTACTTCTTTTCTGCTTAACTATATTCAGGATAAATTTTCAAAGAAGAAAGTGGCGCTCAGACTTTTTGATCCGAGTCCTATTTTGCAGAGCAAAAATACTCCAGTACCTTCCTGTCCTTACCGTTTCCAAAAAAGAACAATGAACATGAAGAATTAGGACAGATCCAAGAGATATTAAAAATGAAAACAATACAGGAATTTTCCAATAACAAAATTACTCATCAAAGTAAAGCCTAAAGGAAGCCTACCAACTCATTCATTTATGTAATAGCAGTAACTGGACACCATGACTCATCTAAGACCACGCTTGTGAAGCACTGATAACAAAGCATCTTGTCCACTATATGCAGAAATTCTACCCAACTGCCTGTTTGTATAAAAGACTAGACTTTTGTAACAATGGTAAATATCATGTAACTACTAGTGTTTCTTCTTATTGTTATTATGTCAAGCAACAGAAACAAATTTTGGATAGTTTAAACACAAACTGAAGACAAAAACTAATTTCAAATGAATCAAAGATCTAAATATAAAACCAAAACTATAAAGACCATAGAAGAAAAAACAGGATCAACACCAGAGGCCCTAACACGTGGCATAAATAGGATACAAATCACAACTCCAGAAGATAAGCTAGATAACTAGGATCTTCTAAAAATTAAACACTTAAGCTCATCAAAAGACTTCACCAAAAGAGGAAAAAGAGAACCTACAGACTGGGAAAAAAAATTTGGCTATGACAAACCTGACAAAGGCCTAATCTCTAAAATCTACAGGACAATCCAATACCTCTACAACAAAAAGACAAACAATCCAACTTAAAAAACAGGAAAGGATATGAACAGACACTTCACCAAAGAAGACATTCAAGGGGCCAACAGACATGAGGAAATGCTCTCAATCATTACCCATTAGAGAAATGCAAATCAAAGCTACAATGAGATACCATCTTACCCCGACATTACCGACACAAATCAAAAAAACAGAAAATAACAAATGTTGGAAAGGCCACGGGGAGATTGGAACTCTGATGCACTGCTGGTGGGAATATGAAATGGTACAACCATTTTGGAAAATGATATGGTGCTTCCTTAAAAAGCTAGAAGCACAAATGCTATATGACCCAGCAATTCCACTCCTAGGAATATATCCTAGAGAAATAAGAGCCATCACATGAATAGACATATGTACACCCATGTTCACTGCAGCATTATTCACAATAGCAAAAAGATGGAAACAATCTAATTGACCATCAACAGATGAATGGATAAACAAAATATGGTACATACACACAATGGAATATTATGCAACAATAAAGAACAATGATGAATCTACAAAACATCTCACAACATGGATGAATCTAGAGGGCATTATGCTAAGTGAAATAAGTCAATCACAAAAGGACAAATACTATATGAGACCACTACCATAAAAACTCATGAAAAGGTTTACACTTACACACAGAAAGAAACAATCTTTAATGGCTATGAGGGAGGGGTAGGGAGGAAAACACACTAACTAGACAATAGACAAATGGTAATTGTGGTGAAGGGCAAGACAGAACACAATACTGGGGAAGTCACCACAACTTGATCCAGGCAAGATCAAGGAAGCACCATAGACACATCCAAACTCCCTAAGCGGCCAAACTACCGGCTGAGGGCTGGGGGGATGATGGTCTCATGGGACATCTAGCTCAACTGGCATAAGATAGTTTATACGAAAATGTTCTACATCTTACTTTTGTAAGTAGCGTCTAGAGTCTTATATCTTGAGAGGGCCATCTAAGATACCCCACTGCTCCCACCCCATCTGGAGCAAACAAGAATGAAAAAAATGAAGACACAATGGAAAGATTAGTCCAAAGGACTTATGGACCACAATTACCACAGCCTCCACCAGACTGAGTCCAGAACAACTAGATGGTACCTGGCTACCACCACTGCCTGTTCTGACAGGGATCACAACAGAGGGTCCCAGACAGAGCTGGAGAAAAACATAGAACAATATTCTAACTCACGAAAAAAGATCAGACTTACTGGTCTGACAGAGACTGGAGAAACCCTGAGAGTATGGCTCCCAGGCACCCTTTTAATTTGTTGCCAAATTCACTCCTGAGGTTTACCCTTCAGCCAAAGATTAGACAAGCCCATAAAATAAACAATAATTCACATACCTCAACCATGTAGAGGAGACTAAATGGGCACACCAGCCCAGCATCAAGTATGAAAAGGTAGGAGTGGACAAGGCCGAGAAGGAGAGAGTGTTGACTCACTGCAGGGTTGGCAACCAATGCTACGAAACAATATGTATATTAATTGTTCAAAGAGAAACTAATATGCTCTGTAAACCTTCATCAAAAGCACAATAATGAATAAATAAAACAAAACAAACAAAAACACTGAAGAGAAGACCAGCCTCTTCTGATCACACTGTGGCCCTGACAGCCTCCCAGAGGGTTGCAGACCATGCCTTGGGGAGCTACTCCAAGAAAGCATGTTCAGTCAACCTGACTTCCTGCTGGCAACTGTTCCAACCCTGCTTGCCTTTAAAGCACTGCACATCTTATAAACTAAATGAAATGAATTTTTCAACAATTACCATTAGAGTCATTTTCCTCAATGATGCTCACAGCCTAAGTGAACCGTTCACAGCCAGGATGTGTTATATGCATTAATTTAATTCCATTTAGCAAACAAATATCAAATGATGCTGATTGCTATACACTTTACTTGCCTCTGATAAGGCAGAGAAAAATGAGATCTAATCCCTGACCTCAAGGAGCTCAGAGTGTAATGGAAGAGACAATGTGAAGACAAATAACTAAAATTCACTTTAATAATATTTATATAAGGTATTGGGGCCCTGGTGGCACAGCGGTTAAGAGCTGCAGCATGCTTCAGCTGCTAAACAAAAGATTGGCAATTCATATCCACCAAGCCTATGGGGCAGTTCTACTCTGTCCTGTAGCGTCACTATGAGTCAGAATCAACTCGATGGCAATGGTTATATAAAGTTATTATAGCACCATGTTTTACAAACTGCAGTACAATATTATTATTCTACAAGGGTACAAGAAATGATACTAGGAAATACTCAAATCCATATGGTAAACATGGTTTATTATCCCCCAACATCGATTGTATTTGAAAACTTGGGGCCTAAACTATGGTATTTAACTGGTAAATAATGTTATTTTTTACAATTTAGCCTACAATACCAAATTCAAGGTGGGATAGAAGGCCCCAGAAGCTGACACCATTTACTTTGTCTTGATATTGGGGCTACTTGGATAGAAATTTTGGAAGAAACACTGAAAGAGACCCAATATCTTCATTCCACACCCTCTTCACTTCTCTCTTTTTACTGATAATGTAAAATGAGTGCTTTTATTATTATACTTATTAATAGTTACATGCTCCTTAATCTTTGCGTAGTTAAAATGTGTATAGTACTAAGTTGGTTTTTTAATGATGTTATCCTCAATTGATTTTTTTTCTGTGATTCAATGTCTCTCGAAAGAAACAGGAAAAAAAAATCCTCTTGCTCTACTACATCAAGGCCCCCAAAAGAATATTAAAAATACATATGAGATAAACATTCAAGTCCCACTGAAAATATGCAGAAACTTCTTTGCAGAGTTTAGTTTTTAATAGTGAAAAAATCCTCTCAATATAGATGTCTGTCTTATTTATAAAGATACATTTCCAGTAAGCATTTCATCCACCAAGATAAAATGAATTTGGCTAACATCTAAATGCTATCTTCACAGGCCAAGGACAAGTAGAAAATTATTTAAAAGGAAGTGACTAACAGAATGTGCTATCTAAAGTTCGTACTTCTGTCGTATTTATAAAATCTCTTCAAAGTACACAATAAACTAGATCAAAGCTAGTTTCAAAAGAATATAAAAGAAGCCAAACAGAACAAGAAGAGACTCTCTTTTTTGAGCTTTCTCTTCCATTGTGCATAATCCCCTGTTGATCTTAATGATATTCTACATTTCCAAGTCAGTCAATAGGGAGATATTTATTAAGTACCAACTGGGTACAGAGGCCAGTTCTGAGACCAGTGAGAGATAAGAAAAGCAATAGAAGACATGGCCCCAGCCCTACGAGAGGCTCTGTGGGAAAGGCAAAACTTACCCTCTGCTTCTTAGAGTCTCTAATGGAAAAATTCCTTTTAAGTTGCCTCAACATGAGATCCTATCTTTGACTCTCACAACAGAAAACAGGTTAATGGAGTTTTAGATTGCCAATAGAGAGACAAATGTGAGAAAACCAAAGGGTTACAGTTGACATGACCTCAACCCCCAAATTCCTTTAAGAACAAATATAGTTCCATTAACCAGTTTAGGGGAAAAGATATATCAGTTTATATTTTTATAAACTGTGCATTATGTATTGAATTAACCAGGAAATCATCCCAGAAACTCTCCTTTGTGGATGTAGAACAGCACTGAGAGTAACTTCCATCTTTACATTATTCTTATTTGTTATTCTTATTTTCATCTTTGTTTTTTCCCTAGCTTACTTTTCTAGCACCATCTAACATTGTTTTCTCCTGCAATAAATACCAAAGGAAGCTGAGCAACTGAAAAACACAAAGGAAAAAATAGAAGCTGACAATGTGAGAGATTCCTTAAAAATGAACCCAATACACCTGGGTACCATTTGGCTATATGACATAGGCAATGGGAACTTTTTTTGCTATGATATGCACCAATTGGTGCTTTTTTCAGAAAAACACTGGCACAAAATTCATTAAATAAGTTAATGTTCCAATCTTTATTGGTTCATTTGATGGGAAAAAATAAGTTGTACAATGTTTGTGAGTGTGTGTGTGTTTTGTTTTTTGGTGTATATGTGTTATATTGTATTGTTAGCTTATTTTATATGTAATATTGTAGATTATAAGGTTGAACCAATATATGACTGTGGAATTAGGGAAGAGGAGGAAGTATAAGAAGAGAAAAATAAGAAATGAGCCATGATTTTTAAGGCCAAATATTAATATTTGAGACAGCATGTTCTCCACGACATATTACTTCATGAAGATTCTCCTAGGAGGCAAGACATATTTGGAAAGGGGATATTATCATAACTTTAAAGAAACAATAAACTTTGATGTGGGAAACTGCCCTTTTATTCATTGACAACATGGCTGTCCTAACCTATGCATAATTTTATGTCATTTTTGTACAATATGAAAATTAATTTAGTAGATTTATCGGGGGCAACTGTACTAACAGATCCACAGATCACAGCTTTTACAGGAGTAGAACAAAAATCAAGAATTTAGAGTGAAAATTGTGAAATATTTTCCAGAGTTCACTGTCTTCCTCTAAAAACACCCACTTATTTGGAGCACTTATAGCAACAGTATTACGCAGCATGACTGTCTGGGTTTGATCCTTGGCTCGGCCAAGATGACTGTTGGGTAATCTTGGGCCAGTTACTTAACATCATAGGGTTTTTTTGGTGAAGATTAAATAATGTATTGTCTTAGTTTTCTAGGGCTACAATAAAAAAAAATCACAAAGTCAGTGGTTTTAAAGAACAGAAATGTATTGTCTCACATGTCTGGAGACTAGAAGTATGCCATGGATTAAATTGTGTCCCCAGAAAATATGTGTATCAATTTGGCTAGGCCATGGTTCCCAGTATTGTGTGATTGTCCACCATTTTGTCATCTGGTGAGATTTTCCTATGTGTTGTAAATTCCTGCCACTATGTTTTTTTTTTTTTTTAAAGATGTTAATGGGATTAGTGGCAGTTACGTTGATAAAACAGGACTCAATCTACAAGATTAGATTGTGTCTTAAACCAATCGCTTTTGAAATGTAAAAGAGAGAAGCTAGCAGAGAGACAGGGTACTTCAAACCACCAAGAAACAAGAGCCAGGAAAATAGCACATCCTTTGGACATGGGGTCTTTGCACTGAAAAGCTCCTTGATCAGGGGAAGACTGACAACAAGGACTTCCCTCCAGAGCCAACAAAGAAAGAAAGCCTTCCCCTGGAGGTGACCTCCTGAATTTGGACTTGTAGCCTACTAGACTACAAGAGAATAAACTTCTGTTTGTTGAAGCCATCCACTTGTGGTATGTTCATTATAATAGCACTAGATAACTAAGACGAAGCCCAAGTTAAAATATCAGTCACGTCAGTTCCTTCTGAAGGCTCTAAGAACTGTTGCATCCTCTCACCCATCTTCTGGAACCCTTGGCACAATTTTACTGCTTGTAGATGTATCTTCACACTGCATCTTACCCCTGTGTGTGTGCCTCTCTCTGTTTGTCCTCCTTTTTTATAAGATGCCAGTTATATAAGATTAAGACCTATCTTACTTCATTATGACATCATTAACTGATAATAACTTCAAAAAAAGACCATATTTCTCCAAGCAAAGTCCCATTCACAGGTACAGGAGTTAAGGCTTCAGCATATCTTTTTGGGGGACACAATTCAATCCATAACAGATATGGTATATTAAGTACCTAACAAACAATAATTGCTCAATAAATGTTTCAGAGAGAGAGAGAGATGATAGATTAGATAGATAAGATGGATGATAGATAGGTAGGTAGGTACATAGGTAGATAGGTAGGTAGATAGGTGATGATAGACAGACAGATAGACAGGTAGATAGATAGATGATAGGTAGGTAGGTAGGTAGATGATAGGTAGTTGGGTAGGTAGATAGGTAGGTAGGTAGATAGGTAGGTAGATAGCAGACAGACAGATAAAATAGATGACAGAGAAAGAATCACTCATCTACTGATGCTCATGCTCAAAGAGGAGAAAAGCCTAACTAAAAACCAATTTATCTTAGTGGTGGGAAATTAAAAGAAATAAAAGTTTTATGTCTCAGCTTTTTAAATCAAGAATTAGCGTGTATAAAGATATGAAATAGTACGAACTATAAGCTTCAATTTGAAAAGGTTAAAGAGAGAAAAGTAGGAAGTTTTAAAAGGTTTTCTGTTTCTGCTATTCAATAGAATTGAGGCCAGTCAAGGACTGTAAATTATCATCTGTTCTCACAAATCTTTGGAATGGTGATGAGACTTTCACCTTCTAGACCTTTCTCATCTTTCAGTATTCAGTGTTTACTTTTGAAATACAGGCTTGTATTACATGAAATCACAAAGGTGTTGCCACATGTGTGGAGTCATAGTTTAAATTTGGGGAATTTAATTTCAAACCTTAGAGGTATTGGTTAACTTACTAGTTATGCCTGACAATCCTGTTGACATGAAAATGCTGCTTGATTGGCTTCTTTGTTCTTAGGTCAGGGCAGCCTCAGTCTACAGTAATCAAAACTTGCAATTTGAAATCAGCATCTTTCAGTGCTCTGAGAATTTATTTTTCAAATTAAGTTCACTTTTTGGTTGAGTTGTTTCCTTGCAGTGATATTAGACAAAGTCCAGATATATGAAAACTGTCAGAAAAAATAATAATAATTTGTATACGATTTAGAGCAAAGAACTCTAGATGGATTAGATAGATTTCTGCTTCAAACCATTACAGAATAACTAGTACCTGATTTGTCCTTCTGCTAAACACAACTCTAAAACTGGACAAAATACATAAGGCAACCCTTTTAAGACATTGAACAGCTAACAGCACAGGACTATTTTCTTGGAGAGAAGGGAAATACAGTAAGTGAGGCCAAGTGGAGATTGGTGATCTCATGGAGCAGCAGAGGCAACAAGATGGCTGAAATAACTGGAATTGGTGAAAAGGGTACGGAAAGAGGGAGCTGAATAGATGGACTGAGATTCACAAGTAAGGTGCAGAACCATTGTGGGTTCTTGGCCAAGGTCTAGGTTGTACAGGAAAAGACTTCATGAGGCCTAGAAGAGTTTGCCTGATGAGAGACTGAAACCTTGACAGTGATAATAGAGGTCATGTAGGACTGAGAAATGTTACACTTCTGACTCAGCTAGAATGGGGAGATGTTGCTGAGAACTTGGGCACTCAGTTTAAACCCTAGAAAGGCCATGCATTAGGAGTAAGCATCGGACTCTAGAACAAGGGCCACATCCTAGGACTAAGTCTAAAACTAAAACAAACTTGACTTAACGAAGAATAAAACTCAGCCTGATAAGGTCAAAAGGATCAACCAGTAATTTAACTGCCTTCCAGAACAGAACTCAACATGTACTAAAGGAAAACATTATCATCCAGATGCCCTAAAATGTATCATCCATAACTCCTGATGTCTTAGTTTCCTAGTGCTGCCATAACAAAAATACCACAAATGGGTGGCTTTAAAGAACAGAAATTTATTTTCCAACAGATTTGGACCTTAGAAGTCCAAATCAGGGTATCATTCATGTTAATTCCTTCTGAGGCTTTGAGAGAGAATCTGGTCCTTGCTTCTATCCTAACTTCTATAGCTGCCAGCAATCCTGGGCTTATAGATTGATCTGCCTCCATAGTTATGTGGCTGTCCTCCTCTGTGTATGGCTCTCTGTGTCTATTCTGCTCTTTTTATGAGACACTGCTCAGAAGGAACTGGATAATGAAAAACTCTATTTCCAAAGAGAGCCGCTTTCACGGGCACAGGTGTTAGGATGTCAACATATCTTTTGGAGGGATACAATCCAATCCATAACATTTGGCATACAATCAAACCTTATTAACATGAAAAAAATAGGAAAATATGACCCATAATAAAGGGGGAAAATTTAGTCAGTAGAAATAGATCACAAGATAACCCAAATGTTGGAATTAGCAGACATGAACTTTAAAGAAGCTACTGGTTTGGGTTTTACTATAAATATATTCAAGGGCTTTAAGGAAAATATGACTATAATCAGTGACAAGATAAGGAATCTTGAAAGAGAAGTGTGAACTATTTAAAAAAAAAAAAGGAGAAATTCTAGAAGTGAAAAGTATAGTATCTGAAATTAAAAATTCACTGAATGGGCTTAAGAGAAAATTGGAGCTTTTAGAAGAAAGAGTTAGTGAACTTGAAGACAGACAGATAGAATTTATACAATCTGAATAACAGAGACTGAGGGTTGGGGGAGTGATGAAACAGATTCAGTTATCTGTTGGGCAGTATCAAGAAATTCAGCATATATATAATTGAAGTCCCAGAAGAAGAGATATCAAATGGTGCAGAAAAAATAATGTCCAAGAATTTCCCAAATATTACTAAAAACATCTACTTATTTTTATAGATACAAGAAACTCAGGTCCTACTGTTGAGTAAATTTTGAACCTCTTTTTATATCTAGCCCTGCTAAGGTTCAATTAGTTTTATTTAAAATTTTATATTATTCTAGAACATAAAGATGCCTTTTTTAAACTATGGGATGTTTAGAATAATTTTCAGAGTACTTAAAAACTTTCCTTTTGTATCATTTCTCAGTACTTTAAATTCTAGAACAAAGCTCTCTATGTAAAATATAAATCACTGTAAAAACATAAATGATGGGAGCCTCTGTGACATCCATCCCAGTATTAGCAAGCAGACATAAGAAAACCATCCTGCAGCTATTATGAAATGCAAAGTCATTAGAATGTTGAAGTGTTACCTTCTTCAAGGTAACTAACAGCAATGAGAAATTCACTCTTCTTCATACCACACATTTTCAGCAAGACAGGAGGGAAACAAACTCCCTCTAGTCTTCCTACTATGATTTAATTTCAAGAGATCTCTCTCTGTGTCCCCCAAAAAACAAAATATATCCACAAAATTTCTCTTATTTCCTAAAAAAAAAAAAAACTAATTTATTTATTGTCAATGGCAGAGAAGACTCCATCTTACCCACTATTGACACCACCCGACTTTATAAAAACATTAATACAGCACGTCTTCACACCAATTATAAAGTTTACTTCTGTAAGTAAATTTTTATGTATTAAGCTAAGTTTTGATGACTTTTTTTCATTCAAATATCATTGTGCCATCCAACTAAAAGTATCTTCTAAAGACTTTGTTGTTGTTAGGTGCCGTCCAGTCGGTTCCGACTCACAGCGATCCTACGCGCACCAGAACAAACACTGCCCAGTCCTGAGCCATCCTTACAATCGTTGTTATGCTTGAGCTCATTGTTGCAGCCACTGTGTCAATCCACCTTGTTGAGGGTCTTCCTCTTTTCCGCTGACCCTGTACTCTGCCAGGCATGTATGTAGACAAAATACAAGTTCACAAAACCAGTGAGATTTGAAAATATTATTTTAGGCATAATATATAAACAGTCGGATTTATATTATATATTCTCAACTTAAAGGACAAGAAAGAACCCAGACTTCCCAAGTAGCCTGAGTTCCTTCCTAACTCAGGAGAATGTGAGAGGATGGGAGTGCACTCCAGTAATACGGCGTCTCTTAAACTTGCCATATATGCCTTCATAGCACCACATACTTTCCTTCTTTGCATTTTTATCACAGTTTCAACTTTACCTTTATTGACGGTTATTTTTTAAAAGTCTTTCTCACTTACCAGACTGTAAATTTTGTGCTTGATTTTTCTCTCCATTTTACCCCGAATATGTAGCACAGTGCCTGTGCAAGGAAGGCACTCAGGAAACATTTGCTGAATGAATAAACGAATGATTGAATGCAGCACACTTAACATATTCTCAAGAATTCTTCCCTTATTCAATTCCTCAACCGAGTTCGTGGGCCTCCACCATGACTCCTCCATGCAGGGAGATAAAGTTATTACAGGCCAGACAACTATCCAGACACAACAGGAGGTAAACAACTTAGAAAGCCCTTTCACCCACATTTTACCTTACATACTGGACCTTATTGTGATACCCATTTTAGAGATGAGGAACTTGAGGCTCAGAGAGATTTAAGGAAGTTCTAGCAGACTCATAACTAGAACTCCAGTCTTAACGTTTTCAAGTCAGTTCTCTAGTTACAACACTACGGTTTTGGGTTGAGGAAAAACAATGGAATTAGTGACCTGGGCTAATGGAATCGGAAGGGGGTCTCACTTGTGGACAGATCATTAAAATGTAGTTGTAAGCAGTGGCTGGGATGCCCTAGATGGACTCTGTTGGGGGAGAAAATGGACTTGGTATTTCAGACACATGACGCGATCCCACATCTAGGAACCAAAGGGCCCTCTTTTCTTTCAAAATTCATTTAAACTTTTCTACGTAGTAACGACTTGCCTTTAAAAGCCATTATATGTGTTAATTTCTCAACTTGCATAAATTAGAGGAAGAATTTATGATATACTTCCTTTTGAATTTCAGGATTATCCTAAGCCAGGGCAAAGGATGTAAAACTTTATCATGTCTGGTTGAGTTTTAAAGATTTCAAGAGCGTGTTCCCTGGAATTTGCCTGGCTATGCACTCCCATGCTTCATTAATACTCTTGTGTCATTATTGTACAAATTATTGATTTTGAAAGATTCATATTCTCTGCAATTTCTCATTGATTAGTTCAAAGCTGATTTTATTGAAGCTTAAACAAGGACCTCCAGGAACTGAAGAAGCTCAAAAATTGATGCAATTCTGAATTTCTTTGTCTCTATTGAACCTTGTGTAGTAACTTTGCAAGTATTCAAGAGTGGAACTTCCTAAGTACCACCACAAAACTGGGAAGCTTCTGGCAATTTTAAGAAAGATTTTTTAAGTTCAATAATAAAAGTTTATTGAAAGCACCTCTGAATTTCTTTCCCTGCCCTTTTTTATGGGCTTGGTTCTTTTGCTAAACTAGGTTTGAGGTTCACTCGCTTTGTTATAGCACCACGTTAATGAGGCCAAAATGTCAGGCTCCATCTCCATATTGACAAACTGCACACTTAACCTCAGGGGGCTCCCTGGTAGATGAGAGCAGGAAGGACGTTTGAATTTGCATGAACCCATCTCACAGCACTGGACAATTTTAGGGTCTGAGCAAGTGAGAGGGCCTTACCTTCATTTATACAAAACAGGGAATTGCTCACTGCAGTTGAAAAGAAAACCCCAAAGGAAATTATTAATGTCATACAAGGAACAAGGTGACAATAACAATAAAAATTAGAAGGTCCAAAAATGATTAACAGAGTCCCACACCCACAGCTTGGAAGATGGAAATTTTCAGCCATTTGGCTTGAGATGCCCCAGTGATTACTTTGCATGGATGTGCTAAACAGTCCAGGTTGCACATCAAGTAATTAAAATCTGATTAATTCTTATCGAGTTAGCAAAGGGTGCTGATTTTTACCCCCCATACAAATTGGCAGTGCACCTGAACACTAAATTTAATTTGTCATTTTGCACATTTCACTGGCTCCATTGAATATACTTAGACGCACATTTGCCACTCTGTCCTTTTCTTTGACATCAGACCTCCCTATACTACAAAAAAAAAACAAACCCAGCACCATCGAGTCAATTCTGAATCAGACCTTCCCTATACTACTAAAATTTTATGACAAAGTGCTTTTAAAATTCTCTCATTTAAGAACATCACAATGAAGTAGTTGTGATTCAAGATATCAGCGTGGCCTCTTGGCAGTTGCAGACAACAGAAAATCATGCGATGTGAGTGAACAAATCACTGTTTAAACAGCAATACTTTCCATAATTAGCAAATATATTGAGGGGAAAATCTGAAAAGGGGGGAAAAAAGGGACTTAAATTTAAATAGAATTTCTTTTAATGTTTCCCCATTGTGAAAAGGTCTATCTTTAATTCATATTACAGTGAGTAATTTGTAATGCTGTGTCAAAATAAATATGCAAAAAGGATATGTATTTGAATTTTAAATCCCATCCCCAAGTTTGAATTTAATACAGCGCCCTGAGTCCTGTATGTGGAATAAGAATGTGAATCTGTTTTGAATGTCATAAGGATCAGCAATCATGCATAGTGTTATCATTGTTCATTATCTACCGTGACTGGTGAAAGGAACATGAAATGGCATTAATCACTATTTTCTGCTACTAATAATATACTTTCAATGCAAATTTCACCATTTTCTACATATCTAATGGAAGGAAATTCTTCTCCCTCATCAGACACGCAAACCACCCCCTCTCCTTTATTCTTGATTTGCAGCTGGAAGCCTTCATGACTGTTGTTTGTGATAAAATACATTGCCCTAAAGGGAAAATTTAGACCTTCAGACATTCAAGAAAAATTGAACTCCTAACCCCAAGCCCAAATACCTAGAATCATAAAACCCTTGATCCCCAAGGGACATCCAAACCCAGTGCCCAGTGCCGTCTTCAGAAGTCATCTAATCCAGTTCTTCATTTGTCAGATGGGGAAGTAAAGTCCTGTGTTGGTAAACTGGCTTGCCCAAGTTACCCAAGTTATTAAGGGCAGATGGAAACCAAAACTCCTGACTTCAGGTTGAGTGTTCTTTCCAACTCCTTAGAATCAAGGGCTTTGGGATCATACAGACCTGAATTTGAATACTGTTTCTGCCAATCATTTGCTTTAATTTCTTCATCTGAAAAATGTGTAACCTAATGGTATGTACATCATCATGTCATTGTGAGGATTAAATGATATAATGCACACTAAGTACTTGGCACTAGGCCTGGTATAGTGGGTTGAATAATGTCCCCACAAAATTCATGTCCACCTGGAACATCAGAATGTGACCTTATTTGGAAGTAGGGTCTTTGAAAATATAATTCACTGAGATGAGGTCATACTGGATTAGGGTGGGCCCAAAATCCAATCACCGATGTCCTTATAAGAAGACGAGAGTACGCACAGAGAGGAAGACCATGTGAAAACAGAGGCAGACATTGGAGTTATGCTGCCACAGCCAAGGAATGTCTGGGGCTACCAGAAGCTGGAAGAGGCAAGGAAGAATCCTACAATCTTCAGAGGAACATGCCTCTGCTGTCACCTTGATTTCAGACTTCTAGCCTCGAGAAGTGCAAGAGAATAAATTTCTGTTGCTTTAAGCCACCCAGTTTGTAGTATTATGTTATGGCAGCTCTAGGAAACTAACAGAAGGTAACATTCAATAAATATTAATGATGGATATTATTATTAACCAATGTTGCCTACACAAGCATTTTTGTCCATATAACTAAATTATATCTCCCCTTTTCCACATGCTCTCCTTGGAAACTCTGTGGGGCAATTCTACTCTGTCCTATAGGGTCGCTATGAGTCGGAATCAACTCAACGGCACTGGGTTTGGTTTTCCACATAAAAAATGTATGTATGTACTATATATATATACACACACACACATATATACATATACATGTTGTTGTTAGGTGCCATCTAGTTGGTTCCAACTCATAGCTACCCTGTGTACAACAGAAATAAACACTGCCCAGTCCTGAATCATCCTCACAATCACTGTTATGCTTGAGCCCATTGTAGCAGCCACTGTGTCAACCCATCTCATTGAGGGACTTCCCCTTTTTCGCTGACCCTCTACTTTACCAAGCATGATGTCCTTCTTCAGGGACTGATCCCTCCTGATAACATGTTCAAAGTATGGGGGACAAAGTCTCACCATCCTCTCTTCTAATGAGCATTCTGGCTGTATTTTTTCCAAGACAGATTTGCTCATTCTTCTGGCAATCCATGGTATATTCAATATTCTTCACCAACACCACAATTCAAAGGTATCAATTCTTCTTTAGTCTTCCGTATTTATTCTCCAACTTTCACATGCATATGAGGTGGCTGAAAACACCCTGGCTTGGGTCAGGGGCACCTTAGTGACGTCTTTCCTTTTTAACACTTTAAAGAGGCCTTTGCAGCAGATTTGCCCAATGCAATGCATTGTTTGATTTCTTGACTGCTGATTCCACCAGCATTGATTGTAGATCCAAGTAAAATGAAATCCTTGACAACTTCAATCTTTCCTCCATTTATCATGATGTTGTTTATTGGTCCAGTTGTAAGGATTTTTGTTTTTTTTAGGTTGAAGTGTAAGCCATACTGAAGGCTGGGATCTTTGATCATCAGTAAGTGCTTCTAGTCCTCTTCACTTTGAGCAAGCAAGGTTGTGTCATCTGTATATTGCAGGTTGTTAATGAGTCTTCCTCCAGTCCTGCTGCCAAGTTCTTCTTCAGACAGCCCAGCTTCTTGGATTATTTGCTTAGCATATATATTGAAAAAGTTTGGTGAAAGGATACAACCCTGAGGTATACGATTCCTGACTTTAAACCACGTTCTGTTGGAACGACTGCCTCTTGGACTATGTACAGGTTCCTCGTGAGCACAATTAAGTGCTCCGGAATTCCCATTCTTTTCAATGTTATCCATAATTTGTTTTGATCCACACAGTTGAATGTCTTTGTGTAGTCAATAAAACACAGATAAACATCTTCCTGGTATTTTCAGCCATGATCCATTTTACATCAGCAGTGATATCCCTTGTTCCATGTCCTCTTCTAAACCAGCTTATATTTCTGGCAGTTCCCTGTCGTACTGCTGCAACTGCTTTCGAATGATCTTTAGCAAAATTTTTCTTGTAATATTAATGATATTGTTCAATAATTTCCACATTCTGTTGGATCACCTTTCTTTGAAATGAGCACAAACGTGGATCTCTTCCAATCAATTGGCCAGGTAGCTCTTTTCCAAATTTCTTGGCTCAGATGAGGTAGCTCCTCTAGCTCTGCATCCATTTGTTGAAACATCTCAGTTGGTATTTCATCATTTCCTGGAGACTTGTTTTTCACCAGTGACTTCAGTGCAGCTTGGACATCTTCCTTCAGTACCATTGGTTCTTGATCATATTCTACCTCCTAAAGTGGTTGAACATCAACCAATTCTTTTTGGTACAGTGACTCTGTGTATTCCTTGCATCTTCTTTGGATGCTTCTTGCATCGTTAACTATTTCCCCGTTAGAATTCTTCAATATTGTAACTCAAGGCTTGAATTTTCCTTCAGCTTTTTCAGCTTGAGAAATGCTGAGCATGTTCTTCCCTTTTGGTTTTCTAACCTCAGGTCTTTTCATATTTCATTATAATACTTTACCTTGTCTTCTCAACCTGCCCTTTGAAATCTTCTGTTCAGCTTTCTTATTTCATCATCTCTTCCCTTCACTTTTGCTACTCTACATTCAGGAGCAAGTTTCAGAGTCTCTTTTGACATCCATTTTGGTCTTTTCTTCTTTTTCTGTCTTTTTAAAGACCTCTTGCTTTCTTCATGCATGATGTCCTTGATACCATCTCACAACTCGTCTGGTCTATGGTCATTAGTGTTCAATGCATCAAATCTATTCTTGAGATGGTCTCTAAATTCAGATGGGATATACTCAAGGTTGTATTTTGGCTCTCGTGGACTTGCTCTAATTTTCTTCAACTTTAACTTGAATTTACATATGAGCAATTGATATTTTGTTCTATAGTCAGCACCTGGCCTTGTTGTAACTGATCATATTGAGCTTCTCCAATGTCTCTTTCCACAGATTCCTGACTATTCTATCTAGCGAGGTCTGTGTGTATAGTCTCCATTTATGTTGTTGAAAAAAGATATTTGCAACAAAGAAGTTGTTAGTCTTGCAACATTCTATCATGTGATTTCTGGTGTCATTTCTATCACCAAGGCCATATTTTCCAATTACCAATCCTTCTTTGTTTCCAACTTTCGTATTCTAATCACCAGTAATTATCAATGTACTTTGATTGCATAGTTGATCAATTTCAGACTGCATAAGTTGGTAAAAACCTTCAATTTTTTCATCTTTGGCATTGATGGTTGGTGTGTAAATTTGAATAATAATCATATTAGCTGGTCTTCCTTGTAAGCATATGGATATTATCGCTGACAGTGTTGTGCTTCAGGATAGATCTTGAAATGTTCTTTTTGATGATGAATGTGATGCCATTCCTTTTCAATTTGTCATTCCCAGCATAGTGGGGTGGTGGGAGGAAACTGAGGCACTTAAAAATTAAGTAACTCAGCCAAGGTCACCAGCCAGTGCATGAAAAAGCCAAGATTTGAAGTCATGCAATCTGATTCCTAAGCCCATGCTCCTACCCACAATGCTATGCTATGCAGAGTAAAGCAAGCCAAGTTAAATCTCTTGAAATAATAGAGGGGAGACTAGGAGTTACCATCAGGGGTCCTCAACTTCCAATCTTCCTACAGCTCTAAATAAATGTTGAATAAATATTTGATGTTATCGGTGTGAAGATTTGTCCAAAAATTCTCCTGCCCAGAACACCAATTTTTTTGCCTTCCCAGGGCACTTGTGTGTCTTGATCCAACTTTGAGTAGAGTCAGAAGAAAGAACCTAGAGCAAGTCAAGAAACAGGTCCTCTCTATTGGCTTACAACCCCAAAGTCCTGACACAAATTACCTCAGCACTTGACAGTCCCATGGCCCTATTGTCAGCCAGTTTTTTGGAATAATGGAACCCAGAAGCCTCTTTATCTGTCTAGTTTCATCTGTAGCTCTAAAATCCAGCAGGGAAATCACTCCACACAACTGAGAGGGTATGCTCCAACAGTGAATCATATTAACTCAAAAATCTTTCTATTAACAAACAACAAAAATTTAATCTCAGAGAAGAGGGGAAAAAAAAAGAGGAGGGGGTTCTTGTAGACTCTATTTTTAAAGCAAAGAATTTCTAATTACAGTTATGCAAAAGGAACTTTTACATTCTGGTTGTGTAGATGCAGAGTGCTACTTGGCAACTTTAACACAAGTATTTTTAAATATATTTGCCCATGTTTTCTTGCTCATTTCTAAATTAGACCTGAATAAGTAGCTGATAGATAAGTGATACAAAACAGCTTGTTTTTAGCAAGAAAATTGTTCAATCTATCTCCTTTATAACTGAGCCTCAACAGTCTTGATTTATTGTGTTGTTCAGGAAATTTGTCCCACATAGAGTTATAGGGAATCAGTTTCATTTGTACGCTAACTGCTTTTGATTTTTTTTTTTTTTTTTTTAGCTTCATCAGTGGCCTTGCTGATTGATTTTCAGTCTAGCTAAACCAGGTCGTGTTACACATATTCCCCAGTAGGAAAAAGATTAGCTTAGCAGACAGTACACTTCATGGCACAAAGAAAGTTCTGGTTCATTCCATTGACATTTGAAAGTTTTCAAGGAATATGCCACATGAACGAGGCTTCTGGGCTTTTGAAGGAAAGGTTATAACAACAAAAAAAAATGGTAATTCTTTATTAAAATGGCAAACATACCTACATAAAAGTATTATAATAACTAAATAATTAGTAAAATAGTTGAGAACTCTGGGATTCTGGGGCTAAAACGCTGGAATATGAATCCTGGTTCCACCACTACCAGTTATATGACTGTAGGGAAGTTGCTTAACCTATCTAAGCCTCCATTTCTGTACCCATAAATCAGAGCCACTAACTGTATCAACAACATTGAGTTGTTTGAGGATTAAATAACATCACGCATGGATAACACATCTAGCATAGTTTTTCACTCATTGGAATGCCCACTGGCATCAAGTTGATTGCAACTCATGGCCACCCCACGTGTGTCAGAGTAGAACTGTGCTCCATAGTGTTTTTAGTGGCTGACTTTGGGGAAGCAGATCACCAGGGCTTTCCTCTGAGGTGCCTTCAGAGGTGACTCCATCCTCTAACCTGTCACTTAGCAGCTGAGGGAGTTAACCATTTGTCTCACTGAGGGACTTCTGTTTCATAGGAAACCCTCAATAAATATTAGATGTTGTTTTTAAAGTTGTTAAGATAAACACATAGATACCACCCTGGTCACTAAATACCTAACAACATAAGGCATACCAAATCATCCAGACATGGTCTACAATGTCCTCTTAGACCATTGTGATTTTTCTGCACATGGGCTAGAATTTCTTCTTCTGATTATGCTAAATCCACGTGTGTCACAATGCTCTAATCAAGGTATGAGGTGGGATCATTATGTCAAGCTGCTTTCAGTTAGTTCAGCAGTAAATTTTTATCCATTTGAGTTTCCTTTCCTAACCCATATAAAAGAGGCCCTTGTCCTATACATTTCTCTATCTTTCACCACCCAGAACGCCACCAATTCTTTCAAAAGACTAGGAGCATTATTAATTGGCAGAATCCAACGGTGGACTTGAAATCTCACTTAATGCAGGCACAGGACAGAGTGCATTTCCAGGCCTTGTTCCCCAGCCACTCTGACTTCTAGTCCAGGGTCTCTCTCACTCATGCACACAGTTACAGTGAGGCTGTCAGTTAAGGAATTAAGGAGCCCTGCCTCTCCTGGACAAGGAACAGACATGTGACTCAAGACAGGCCAACCCATCCCTCTCTCCCTGCAAAGCCAATGAACTGAAACCCTTCACAGCACATCTATTCCACCAGCAGGAATCCTAAAGGGACTTCCCAGTAGTTCCTATTATCTACATCCCAAAAAGTGCCCTACTCCCCTACTTGACATGGCCAGGCTATTCTGAGTCTCCCTCAATGCTGCACTTACCCAGTATCCTGTCAAAGAATTCCCATGTAGCTCAACCAGCCAGAAACGGGTTCTGCTACTAGAAACCAAAGAAGTCTGACTGGTATAGTCTACAATGTCTGAAGCACTGAAGCACTGAAATGTAGAAAAAAGAACAGATGTCAAGATCCTCTTTTCCACTTTTCTACTCACTAAATATTCCTCTAGTCGCAATTCCTTCACCCATCTCACTTAGAAGATTTTTATTTCTGGAAACTTCACCTGCTGTGCATAGTAATTTCTCTAGAAGTTTTTAAAAGTTTATGCAAGTATGTAGGTGCTAGTTCTTGGCATCTTTCCAAATCCTGAAAATGCTGACAGACTGACTCAACTAAGAAGTTATCTTATAATCCTAGGGCCGACTCATTAAATTCTACACATTGACATTTTTTGGCAAAAAAAAATGATAGCTACACTAATTAGCCAGTTAGAAAATGTTCATATCTCATTGTGCCAAATGAGAGGGGATTCCTTACAATTGTTCCTACAGGATTACAAGTGACTGCTGTGGACACGATTTAATTGCAGGAAAAGTCCCATCACCCCACTTAACTACCACAGAGGTTCCCACTTGGAACAGTGAGGAGGAGTCAAAGCTGGATCAGCTCCCCAAAATCACAGCTCATTACCACTGTGCTCCAAAGTTGTTAGGAACATAATGAGTTTGTGAAAGAGAAATGGATGTGGCCTCTGACTTCCTACTGGAATCTCAGGACACAGGAAGACAAAATGCTACCAAACTAGTACAAAGAGTGAACAATTAAAACATAATGAAACTTGTAAGACGATGTAGCATCTATACTTCATGTTCATGAAGAACATTTGGAACTTTATGAAAAGCTTCTTTTTTTTTTTTTTAATCTCTAAGGACTCAGTAAATATCAGACAGTGAAATTAAAATGTCAGTATATGGCAGAGCACAGAATTAATAACATGAAACCAAATTATTCAATTTGATAAAATGTAGCAAATCTTTGTGGATACTACGTGTCACGCACTGTGGTAGGCCCAGCAGATGATACAAAGATGATCTAGAAAAGGCTCTGGCCCCCAAAGAGTTACAAGTAAAGAGGGTAACATACCAACAATCATGAAGATGACTCAGGGCTGGAAACTTTTTGTTCTTTTATACATAAGATCACTAGTAGTCAAAGCTGACTTGATATTAACTAACAACAACAACAACAAAAGAGGGTAAGAGAATAATACAAATTCTAAAAACACAAGAAAAATATATAAGCGCTATAAGAAAGCAACAAATAAGTGCTAAAGAGGAAAAGGTTACATCTGTTACAGGGATCAGGGAAGGATTTCAGAGAAAGTAAAAATAGGAATTGTCCTTGACAAATACGTAGAAATGTATAGGTAGAGGGTCAACACAAGCAAAAGCAGAGAGATAGAAAAACCCATGATATATTCAGAGGGGAGAGATTAGTTCGGCTTTTCTGAGGTACAGGGTTCAGCCAAGAGGGAGATGTGGCTGGAAAAGTAGGTTGAAGCTACCCCAAGAAGGACCTTAAACCAAAAAAACCAAACCTGTTGCAGTGGAGTTGATTCTGACTCATAGGGACCCAATAGGGCAGAATAGAACTGCCGCATAGGGTTTCCAAGGAGTGACTGGTGAATTCAAACTGCAACTGAGTTCTTAACCACTTCTCCACCAGGCATTCAAGAAGGGCCTTAAATGGTGGAAGACTTATTGTACTTATGAAGCACAATGAGGAGTCATTGAAGGTATTTGCAAGGGAGCAGTGTGTTTAGAGCGGGCTCTAGAAATTAATCTGGAGCCAATGTGCACAATAAACAGGATCCAGAGAAGTCAATCAATTAGGAGTTTGACTCAATTTTAAGAGGGAGAGCTTGGAAGTAAAGCAGGTAGGAGGGCAGGGAGACACATGTGCAAAAGACAGAATAAAGTACAAACCCGGAGTAGAAGTTCTCAGCCCTGGCTGCATGTTAAAATCTCCTAAGCAGCTTTAATAAAATACTGACTCCTAAGTCTCAACCCAGACCACTTAAATCAGGATCTCTGCAGCAGGGCCCAGACATAGGTAGTTTTGAAAAACTTCCCACATGATTCCAAATGCAGACATCTTTGAGACTCTTACTCTTCAAAGCCTGATGCAAGGACCAACAACTTCGCATAATGAGGGAGCGTGTTAGAAATGCAGAATCTTGCACCACTTCATCTGAATATGCATATTAAAAAGATGCCCAGGTGATTTTCAGGCACATTTAATTTAAAGAAGCACAAACAAGTGCTTCTGTGTGATCCTTGAGATTCCGCATACTGGTTCACAGACCACACTTGAGAACTTCTTAGAAAGGCAAATTCATGGGCTCCACACCATCCCCCATCCCCCCCCAAAAAAATCCAAACCCACTGCTGTCAAATTGATTGACTCATAGCAACCCTATAGGACCAAGTAGAACTGCCCTATAGGGTTTCCAAGGAGCAGCTGGTGGATTCAAACTGCCATCTATTTGGTTAGCAGCCGAGCTTTTAACCACTGTGCCACCAGGGCTCTACCCCAGACCTACTAAATTAATAAACAATAGGAGTAGGGTCCAACAATCTATGTTTTAACAAGTCTCCTAGACAATTCTGATACACATTCAATGTTTGAGATCCCTGGTATAAAGCAGTTTCCCACGCAATGTTGTGGCTGCTGGGAAAAGAACCACATTTTAAGAATTACTGACCCAGAGAAATGAGCATTTCATGGAGTGGGGTGAGAGAAGGAAAGAAAGTGACCCTAGACTTTTATCATTACACTCTTAAACCCTGCAAGTGGCCAATAACACTAAGCTCTGGCTTCTTGCCAGTCACCAGGAAGAGTCATCATCATTTTGAGGCTTGTGCCCTGGTACTGACCAACGCTCTTTGACTTGTTACCTTTCACTGACTTGTTACCTTTCACTGGACAGGGACCCAGCTGAGCATGCTAATAGATAATCTTGGTTGTTTGTGTGCCTGGAAGACATATTCAGCATTAAATATGCTTGGGCAAAAGTCTCCAGTGTGGAAGGAAGAAGAAAGCAGTGTGGACCAGTGATGTCACATAGTATGTGGAGATAGGGAAAGGTCCCTCAGACTCAGCAAACATGGGCACAGCCTGTGGAGGGTCTCATGCTTCACCCCAGTGCTGACATTGACACTGACTTTGGTATGTGTTTTTGCTAGCAATGGTCAATGAGACCACGAGAGTCAAGTATTTGTAAAAGAGTAGGCTCTTCACTTAGTAGCCTTAGCTCCCAGCCTCTCCCGTCTCTGGCTAATGCCTAAGCGTAATCCTGGAGAGGCAGCCACTGAAAGATCATGGGTTTTAGAAGTAGGCATACATGAGTCTTCATCCTGGCACTAAAACTAACTTACTAGTTGCTGAGACTTTGGGCAAGCTGCTAAACTTTTCAGAGCCTTACTTTCCCCATCTGTAAAGTATCTCCCTGTATGATTATCATAGATTAGTTGGGTGCTACACACAAAGTACCTGGCAAATAGTAATTATAGCTAATACTTCTTAAGTGCTGCCTCAATAAGAAAACCACTAATCTAAGCACTTTATATGTATTAACTCACTTAGTCCTTACAAACGTTCTGTAAGGTGGATTATTATTATTTAACTCATTCTATGGATGAGGAACCTGAGGTATGAAGAGTTTAAGTGACTTACCTCAGGACACACAGATAAAAAGTGGTAGAGCCAAGATTTAAAGCCAGGCAGTCTGGAACAGCAGAGGACAAAAGAGACCCAGGAGCCAGAGAAGGAAATGAACTGCAGGTTAATTGCCACCATAAACTACTACCTCCATTACCATGAGATGAGAAGAAATGGATGGTGCCCAGCTACCAATACCAAACATTTTGATCAAGTACCCAACAGATGGATCCTGATCAAAAGGAGGAAAAGTGGAACAGAACTTAAGAAATATATGCAAACCAGACTTATTGGATCTGGGAGAACCCCCAAATCTAATGCCTGGAAATAATCTTCAAAACTTGAACCTAAGTTATCCCATAAAGCCATTTTTAAACTAAACAACAGTTTAGCCCAATTAATACAGAATGTTCATCTTGAGCATTATAAAGAATTGTCTAACTGAGTTTAAGTGAGAACAGTCCAGTTCAAGCACAGATGAGAACTTTAAGGGGGCAGAGAGCCTAAGTTAATGGTGATGAAACAATATGGGTAGAGATAGTGAGAATGATTTCACAATGTGAGCTATGTAACCAATGTTACTAAATTGTTCATGTAGAAATTATGAATGGATGCATATTTGATTGTATATACTGTCACAAAAATAAATAAAATATTAATTAATAAATAAAACCAGGCAATCAGTCTCATGATCTGGCTCTTACATCTCCAGTAAAATATAGCTATTATTTTCCTATTTTTATAGAAATAGTGTCTTGAGCCCTCATACAACTTAACCAAAAAAACCAAAACCCACTGCTGTTGAGTCCATTCCGACTTACAGTAACCCCATAGGTTTCCAAGGCTATAAACTCCTATGGAAGCAGACTGCCACATCTTTCTCCCATGGAGTGGCTGGTGAGTTCGAATGGTCAACCTTTCCGTTAGCAGCCGAGTACTTTAACCACTGCACTACGAGGGCTCCTTATAGTAATGTTAGATGTTAATAGGAGAAACTGGGTGAGGAGGTAAGTAGGAAATCTCTGCACTTTCTGCACAATTTTTCTACACATCTAAAACTGCTCTGAAAAACAAAATGTATTAAAAAACTTAATTTCCACTTAGAATGTGACCTTATTTGGAAATAGGGTAGCTGCAGACATAACTAGTTAAGATGAAGTCATACTGGATTAGGGTGAGCCCTAACTTCAATATGACTGGTGTCCTTATAAGAAGAAACAACACAGAGACATAGACACACAAGGAGGGTGCCACGTGATGACAATGGCAGAGATTAGAGTGATGTGTCTACAAGTCAAGGAATGCCAAGGATTGCCAGGAGCCACCAGAAGCTGGAACACGCAAGGAACGATTCTCCCCTACAGCCTTCAGAAAGAGCATGGCCCTGTCAACACCTTGATTTCTGACTTCTAGCCTTCAGATGGGAATTCTAGAACACTTAATTGTGCTTATGAGGAGCTTGTACGTAGACAGAGGCAACCATTTGAACAGAACAACAGGCTACTGTGTAGTTTAAAATCAAGAAAGGTATGCAACACCTTTCACCATATTTATTCAATCTGTGTGCTGAGCAAATAATCCAAGAAGCTGAACTATCTGAAGAAGAACGTGACATCAGGATTAGTGGAACACTCGTTAACAACCTGCGGTATGCAAATGACACAACCTTGCTTGCTGGAAGTGAAGAGGACTTAAAGAACTTACTAAGATCAAAGACTACGGTCTTCAGTATGGATTTTGCCTCAACATAAAGAAAACAAAAGTCCTTCAACTGGACCACTAAGCAACATCATGATAAAATGGAGGAAATATCAAAGTTGTCAAGGATTTCATTTTCTTGGATCCACAATCAACACTCATGGAAGCAGCAATCAAGAAACCACATGACTCATTGCATTGGGCAAATCCACTACAAAAGACCTCTTTAAAGTGTTGAAAAATCAAAGATGTCTCTTTGAGGACTAAGGTGTGCCTGATCCACTCTATGATATTTTCAATCACCTTGTATGCATGCAAAAGGTAGACAATGGATAAGGAAGACCAAAGAAGAATTGATGCCTTTGAATTAAGGTGTTGGCAAAGAATATTGAATACACCGTGGACTGCCAGAAGAACAAACAAGTTTGTCTCGGAAGAAGTACAGCCAGAGTGTTCCTTAGAAGTCAGGATGGTGAGACTTTGTCTCACGTACTATGGACATGTTAGCAAGAGGGACCAGTCTCTGGAGAAAGACACCATGTTTGGCAAAGTAGAGGGACAGTGAAAAGAGGAAGACTCTATGAGATGGACTAACACAGTGGCTGCAACCATAGGCTCAAACATAGCTACGGCTGTGAGGATGGCACAGGACTGGGCAGTGTTTCATTCTGTTGTACATAGAGTCACTACGAGTTGGAACTGACTCAATGGCACCTAACAACAACAACAAGCCTTCAGAACTGTGAGAGAATAAATTTCTGCTGTTTTAAGCCACCAATTCCATGACACTTTGTTATGGCAGTCTTAGAAAGTGAATACAGAAGACTAGAAAAAATGCTTGGGCACCGCAGGGTTTTTTTTCTTATCACTCAGTCCTTGCAGGATGATCTGCTTTAGTCATATTGCCCCTGAGGACATGCCCCCTGCTAGTCTCAGCTCACCACTGGGCCAGTAAGTTCAGGGCTAGAAGTTCATAAACATTCCCAAGCCCAATAAGCATAAACAGCCTTCCTGTGCAATACTTGTGTCTGGCCCTCAGATCTCTGATGTGGGAACCCGACTCCAGATTCCCCACAGTTCTCATGGGTTTGGAGGCAAGACCTAACATTAACCCAGCTGACCCTTCCTCCCCCCATATAGCTTCTCAACATCTCATACCCTGGCACTAGACTCTGCCTCTAAAACATCATGCTGAACTCTCTCTAATCTATTCCTTCCACGTAAGGCCAGTCCTCTCACTGGGTCTTCTATCCTGTTCCTGAGGTCCAGTTTCCTCCCCTTCACTCCACTTCCTGGTGTCAGTGCTCAACCTCATCCATGCACCCAACACCAGCTTTTACAATTCTCAAGAACAACACCACCACCACTGGTTAGCTGGGGCCCTGGGTCTCCTGCCTCTGGTCCCTGGCTTTAGACATTGTTTCTGGATTCCACCTATCCTCATAAATGGTCCTCCCTGGGCTTCCACCTGAACTCATACCAACACTAAGGAGACCAGACAGAGTCTTTAGTGCACTTGGATACATCAAGACAGAACACTTGGCCTTTGACCCCAGTCCCCGAGGCACTTGTGTTGTCAAATTCCCTTCCATTTAGTGTGGGACTACTGCCTCTCTGCCAAGAACACCTGCCTGTCCATTTCACCCAAAACGGTCCTATATTGGCCCAAGTTCATTGCTCCCACCACCCAGAGGACATTTGCAACAGACAGAATCCCAGCATTTGTGGCATTATCAAAAAAACTCACATTCAACAAACCAACACTTCTAAGGGCAAGAGGCAAAAAGTCCATTTAGGACACTGTCAATGTGTGTCCTGAAGTCTAGAACCTATGAGACCTGAAATGGCCAATATGAATGAAGTGAAAATATAAGTCCTTCCCTGCGTAC
This sequence comes from Loxodonta africana, assembly GCF_030014295.1. Classification (NCBI taxonomy): domain Eukaryota; kingdom Metazoa; phylum Chordata; class Mammalia; order Proboscidea; family Elephantidae; genus Loxodonta; species Loxodonta africana. The sequence continues at coordinate 33,153,544 of NC_087345.1, read as the reverse complement.
CCTCTTCTTGAAACCAAGAGGGTCCAGCTTGACATTCGGTGTGACAGCAAATTGTTCTGGGCAGATTTTCCAGAGTAATCCAAGATCTCCAAGTCTCTCTACATAAATTTTCTACTTTGGAGACTTAATTTCATGTTTTTAGTTTTAAGAAGGAGGGATTTGGATAAATGTTCTAATGCAGTAATTAGCAGTTACATTAATAGCATTGATTTCCCATTATGTTGTCCCATTATTCTAATTATATTTCTCTTTAAACAATTTTTCAGACTGTAATCTTCTACTTAGATGAGCCTGATATTCTGTATAACCTCCTTTCTTCATTGTGCGCCCTGAATTGGTAATGAGTCCTATGCTGTTTAATCTCACATCACACATTTTTTAAAATCACTCCAAAGAGCCCTGGGTAAATGTCCTTTCTTGGGCAATTCTCTCCAGGACCCAGAACCAACATTGCAGTAATCAAAGCAGGTGGTCATTTGGCATGGCTTTCTACACAGATAGCTCTTTGACATCCCATTAATATGCCTAAAATCCTACCCATGAAGAACCCTCTTGGGAGATCTTCAAGATACTCCAGATTCAAGCATTGCTGGAAAGAATAACATATTAAGCCATACCAAGCCATAAGTGGATAAAATACTACTTATCGAGAGAGTATAATATTCACCCCACCACCCATCTGCCAATTTATCACACTATGTTGGCTTGTGTATTGCTATTGATGCTGGAAGCTATGCCACCAGTATTTCAAATACCAGCCGGGTCATCCATGGTGCACAGGTTTCATTGGAACTTCCAGATTAAGATAAACTAGGAAAGTCTTAGGAATCTACTTCTAAAAATTAGCCATAAAAATCCTGTGGATCACAACAGAGCATTGTCTGTGAAAGATGAGCCCCGAGGTTGGAAACCCACCCTCCCCAAAAAGGGGGTGGGTTTCCAACCTAGGGGTCAAAATACACTGTGACCACAACAATGGACTCAAGCATACCAACGATTGTGAAGATGGCACAGGACTGGGCAACGTTCCATTCTGTTGCACATGGGGTCACCATGAGTTGGAGCTGACTTGATGGCAACTAACAACAGCATAATAAATCAAAACCAAACCCAATCCCATCAAGTTGATTTCAACTCATATTGACCCCACAGGACAGAGTAGAACTGCCACATGGGGTTTCCAAGGCTATAATCCTTATGGAAGCAGACTGCCACATCTTTCTCCCATGGAGCAGCTGGTGGCTCATACTGCCGACTTTTAGGTTAGCAGCCAAGTGCTTAAGCAGTGAGCCACCACGGCTACAACAACATAATATTCCCTAGATATTCTGGAATTAGAGATGATACATATATTACTCACTGTATGTTTCAGGCACTATTCTATTTCCCCCCCCCAAACCCCTGTGAGGTAGATAATATTACCATCCTCACATTACAGATGCAGAAACTGAAACTCATCCAAAATCATTTAGCAAATGAGGGGCACACCCTGGATTCAAAACCAAGCAATCTGGATCTAAGATCTGTGCTCTTAACTTTTGCTCTTCTGCTCTCTGGTACATTTTTTTTTTTTTTTTTTTTTTTTTTTTACCAATTATCTCATGAGGCAAGTATTTTATCTCAGTTTTGAGAGATGAAGAAACTGATGGCCAGAGAGATTAAGTAATATTCCCAAAGGCACACACCTAATAAGTGCCCCAGTTATGATGTAAATCCAGGTGTGTCTAACTCCAGAGACTTGCCCTGTTTTTCAAACAGAGATCAAAAGAAATGCAAAGTGTTCAGCTAAGAAGAACCATAAAGATTAGAAAAGACACCTGCTTCAGGCCCCGAACATAAAAGTTAATAGTGTAACAACAGCTTCTCAGATTAAACTAGACTGACACAGATTTGTAGAAGAGCTCCGATTAAGGTTGCAGTCGTCCTACCGAAACACTTTGTTTCATATGGTTTCTAGTAACCATTATTAAATTGAGCATGTGCATGCAAAAAAATGTTGTTGTTACCTGCCGTTGAATTGATTTCAACTCATAGTAACCTTATGTACAACTGAACGAAATGCAACCTTGTCCTGTGCCATTCTCATAATCGTTGCTGTGTTTGAACCCATTGTTACAGCCACTGTGTCAATCCATTTCGTTGAGGGTCTTCCTCTTTTTCACCGACCCTCTACTTTGCCAAGCTTGATGTCCTTCTCCAGGGACTGGTCCCTTCTAATAACATGTCCAAAGTACATGAGACAAAGTCTGCCATCTTGCTCCTAAGGAGATTTCTAGATGTTCTTTCAGGAGAGATTTGTTCATTCTGACAGTCTGTGGTATATTCAAAATGCATCAATTCTTCTTCAGTCTTTTTTGTTCATTGTCCAAATTTCATATGCATATGAGGTGATTGAAAATATCATGGTTTGGGTCAGGCATGCCTTAGTACTGAAAGTGCCATCTTAGCTATTTAACACTTTAAAGAGGTCTTTTGCAGCAGATTTGCCCAATGCAATATGTCATTGATTTCTTGATTGCTGCTTCCGTGGGGGTTGATTGTAGATCCAAGTAAAATGAAATCCTTGACAATTTCAATCTTTTCTCCGTTTGTCATGATGTTCCTCATTGGTCCAGTTGTAAAGATTTTTGTTTTCTTTATGTTGAGGTGTAATTTATGCTGAAGGTTATAGTCTTTGATCTTCATCAGTAAGTTCTTCAAGTCCTCTTCAGTTTCAGCAAGCAAGTTTGGGTCATCCGTATATCGCAGGTTGTTAATGAATATTCCTCCAATCCTGATCCTGTGTCCTTCTTCATATAGTCCAACTTCTTGGATTATTTGCTCAGAATACAGATTGAATAAGCAGGGTGAAAACATACGACAGTGACACACACTTTTTCAGATTTTAAACCATACAGTATGCCCTTGTTCTGTTCGAACAACTGCCCCTTGCTCTATGTACAGGTTCCACTAGAGCACAATTAAGTGTTCTGGAATTCCCATTCTTTGTGATGTTATCCATAATTTGTTATGATCCACACAGTGGAATGTCTTTGCATAGTAAATAAAATACAGGTAAACATCTTTCTGGTATTTTCTGCTTTCAACCAAGATCCATCTGACATCAATCAGCAACATCATTTCATGTCCTCTTCTGAATCTTGAATTTCTGGCAGATTCCTGTTGATGTCACAAGTATTTTTGAATTCACCAAAATTTTACTTGATGTGGTATCAATGATGTTATTCAATGGTTTCCTCATTCTGTTGGATTACCTTTCTTTGGAATGGACATATATATAGACCTCTTCCAGTCAGTTGGCCAGTTAGCTTTCTTCCAAATTTCTTGACATAGACAAGTGAGCGCTTCCAGTATTGCATCCATTTGTTGAAACATCTCAGTAGGTATCCCGTCAATTCCTGGAGCCTTGTATTTTGCCAGTGCTTTCAGTTCAGCTTGGACTTCTTCCTTCAGTACCACGGGTTCTTGATCATATGCTACCTCCTGAAATGGTTGAACATCAACCAATTATTTTTGTTACAGTGACTCTGTGTATTCCTTTCACCTTCTTTTGATGCTTCTTGCGTTGTTTAATATTTCATCCACAGAATCCTTCAACATTGCCCCTCAAAGCTTTCATTTTTTCTTCAATTCTTTCAGCCTGAGAAATGCCAAGCATGTTCTTTCCTTTTGGTTTTCTATCTCCAGGTCTTTGAGCCACTCTTTGAAATCTTCTGTTCAGGTCTTTTATTTCATCATTTCTTCCATTTGCTTTAGCTATATTTTCCATTGAAGAGCAAGTTTCAGAGTCTTTTCTGACATTTATTTTGGTCTTTTCTTTCTTTCTTGTCTTTTTTAATGACCTTTTGGTTTCTTCATGTATGATGTCCTCGATATCATCTCACAACTTGTCTGGTCTTTGGTCATTACTGTCCAATGCATCAAATCTATTCTTGAGATGGTCTCTAAATTCAGGTGGGATATGCATAAGGTTGCATTTTGACTCTCTTGGATTTGTTTTAATTTTCTTCAGCTTCAGCTTGAACTTTCACATGAGCAATTGATGATCTGTTTCACAGTTGGCCCCAGCCTTGTTCTGACCAATGATATTGAGTTTCTCCATTGCTTCTTTCCACAGAAGTAGTCGATTTGATTCCTGTTTATTCTATTTGATGAGGTCCACATTGTAGCTGCCATTTGTATTCTTGAAAAAAGACATTTGCAAAAAAAGAAGCTGTTGTCTTGCAATATTCTATCTTGTGATCTCCAGAATTATTTCTATCACTAAGGCCATATTTTCCATCAACTGGTCCTTTGTCTTTGTTTCCGACTGTCACATTCCAATCACCAGTAATTATCAATGCATCTTGACTGCATGTTTGATCAATTTCAGACTGCAGAAGCTGGGAAAATCTTCAGGTCCTTCATCTTTGGGATTAGCGGTTGGTGCGTAAATTTGAATAATAGCCGTATTAACTGGTCTTCCTTGTAGGCATATGGATATTATCCTATCACTGACAGCTTTCAAGACAAATCTTGAAATGTTCTTTTTGAATACGAATGTGACACCATTCTTCTTCAATTTGTCATTCCCAGCATAGTAGACCATATGACTGTCCAATTCAAAATGTTCAATAGCAGTCCGTTTCAGCTGGCTAATTTCTATGATATCTACCCTTAAGTGTTCCATTTCATTTTTTAAAATATCCAATTTTCCTTGATTCATACTTCATACATTCCATTTTTCCATTACTAATGAATGTTTGCAGCTATTTCTTCTCATTTTGAGTCAGGTCATATCAGCAAATAAAGGCCCTGAAAGCTTTTACTCCATCTATGTCACTAAAGTCGACTCTAGTTGAGGAGGCAGCTCTTCTCTAGTCACACTTTGAGTGCCTTCCAACCTGAGGGGCTCATCTTCCAGCACTATATTAGAAAATGCTCTGCTGCTATCCATCAGGTTTTCACTGGACAATTTTTTTCAGATGTAGATCTCCATGTCCTTCCTCTCAGTCCATCTTAGTCTAGAAGCTCTGTTGAAACTTATAACCATGGGTGACCCTGCTGGTATTTGAAATACCAGTGACATAGTTTCCAGCATCATAGCAACATGCAAGCCACCACAGTATGACAAACTGACAGACAAGTGGTGGGTGCAAAGAAATAAGAAGGCTTAAGAACTCTGTCTAGGAAACAACTTTGGGTTTGGTTACTGGCACCTGAAACTGAATGGATGCAAAAGAGAGGATTATATTGCCAAAAACGTTATAAGATGATCCTAATAATAATAATTAGACATTTTAAAATCCTGTGACTTTCGGCAAATCTTAAAGCATCCCCCAGACCCTCAAACTTCTGTGAGCATGAAGCAGGCTGCAAAAGCTGTGCAACCCCTGAAAAGAACACTCTCCTATACCCACTTCAGAAGGTGCTGATGTGCAGTGTAAAAGGAAGAACCTCCCAGAAGGAAGAGCGAGGGGACTCAGAAAGCAATGGACAAATGATGTTTTATCAAGAAACTTATCTAATCACACCAGGTGGGGGTAGAAGTCTCCTTCACAAAGCCTGCCTCACAGGGATTCATAACTGCTTTGGACTAGTGACTACTGTGTGTCTTCCATTTTTAATTTTCTGACTGGGACCCCCTTTGGAATCCAGCCTCTTTCACTGATGCTCTGAATGAAGACGATGATCAAGGACCCAGAGAACAGGGGATCCACAAGGTGAAAGGATCCTGGGTCATTTAATGACTTTGTAGAAGACCCCTTGAGCAGAAACACCTGGATTAGACTAGGATATGAAAAGGAAACAAACCACTTTTTGTGTTAAACCATTGAGATTTGGGGGTCTTTCAATGTTACTGGCTAGTTTTAGCTCAAAAATACAATAGGCAATTAGGAAACCCATTCTCACCTATGAAAATGCAATTGTCTAAATTTTGCTCTCACTTCCCGTCCTTAAAAAGAGCACGGTACAGACATTTCCACCACACTTTCTGGACTGAAGTATCTACTAACATATTTAACAGGTCTTGGACAAGTGTTCAGTGTGAGTTCCAAAAAATTGTTGTAGATATGCCCCCACAAATAATCTTCCTGCTACATGAACAAAGTTTGCAGGAAGTATTCCTTCTTGAAGAGAAAAGCACTTTTCAAATGGAAAACTAACAAGACCAGGGATTGGTTAAGGGTCTCATTCATTCAATTTATATTTTTGGAGCACCTTCAATGGGCCAGGCTCCACTCTGAACAAAATACACAAGGACCTCTGCCCTCATGAAGCTTACATCTACTGGGGAAGCATAAGACAATAAACTACAAACACCATAAACAAACAAATGATGTGATATGTTAAACACTAATGCAGAAAGAAAAAGCAGAGAACGGTAAGGGTGAGTTGTTGAAGACCAGGACCGTGGGTACCACATTAAGTAAGGTGGTCAGGATTCACTTCACCGAAAGGGTGAAATTTGAACAAAGACTTGAAGGAGGTGACAGAGTTAGCCAAGTGGCTCTCTGAGGGAAGAGCACTCCAGGCAGAGGGACCAGCTGGAGCAAAGGCCCTCAGAGGGGAGTGTGCCAGGAAAGTTTGAGCAAAAGCAAGGAGGCCAGTGAGCAAAAGAGAAGAATAGGAGATAAGTCCACCAAGATGGCAGGGGGCAGATAAAGTCAGGACTTGAGGGCCACTATAAGGTCTTTGACTTTTACTCCGAATGAAATTGGCTGCCCATTGGAGGTTTTGAGTAGCAAAGTGAAATGCTGTGACTTTATTAAAAGGATAACTCTGGCTGCTGTGCTGAAGAGAGACCAAGGGTCAAGGGTGGAAGCAGAGTGACTAGTAAAAGGCCGCTTCTACTGACAACAAAGAGAGAATTATTGAGTTGAAGAGCCTCCTGCTGTGGCCCCATGATGCTTGGTTCCACCTAAGGAATGTTGCTGGGCCACCAGGCTAGTCAATGGAATTACCATGCCTTCTAGAGAGCACCACTGATTGCAATTAACGACTTATTTCCAAAACAAGCTGAATATGAAGAAAAGGCATGTATCACAGTGTTCGAATTTGTTCTCTTTGTGAAAATTTCCTTTTATGTGATCTGACCATTAGATTTGCAGTAAAAAGAATTTCCACAGATGTCCAATTTGTTTACAGGGTTCTTAAAGACCCAATTTTGTTACCTGCAGAATTTTGACTTCTCTAAATTTTAGATGCATCAAAATGTAAACGATCCTTTTGCAGGGGCTGGGTGATTTATACTTCATCTCCCTGAGACAGTCGCACACAGTTCACTTCTCACATTAAAACCCCCCAGGGCATACCCATGAAGCCCATGGAACCAGGCAGTGGGAAAAGCCACCTTTACTGCTTCTTTAGGAACAATATTTAAAGTCTTTCTATCTCAACCCTCAAGGAAGCCCAGAAAAGATGCTGCTGTATTGATGCACTGCATCTATTTGCCAGTAAAAAATGGCTAAATCATATTTATTTTATCTTTGCCTATGTTTCCTAATATTAAAAATATTACATAGTAGTAAAATCCTAAGAGATCTGCAGGGCTGGGAATAGGATGTTTGAAAGACCATAAAGAAGTAGAAATTCTAAAAGGACATACTTAAGTGGGAAAACATACCTTGCTCATGGATAGGAAGACTTAACATAGTAAAAATGTCTCTTCTACCAAAAGCCATCTATACATACAATGCACTTCAGATCCAAATTCCAATGTCATTTTTTAATGTGATAGAGAAACAAATCACCAACTTCATATGGAAGGGAAAGAAGCCTCAGATAAGTAAAGCATTACTGAAAAAGAAGAAGAAACTGAGAGGCCTCACTCTACCTGATTTCAGAACCTATTATACAGCCACAGTAGTCAAAACAGCCTGGTACTGGTACAACAACAGACACATAGACCAATGGAACAGAATGGAGAACCCAGATATAAATCCATCCACATATGAGCAGCTGATATTTGACAAAGGCCCAGTGTCAATTAATTGGGGAAAAGATAGTCTTTTTAACAAATGGTACTGGCATAACTGGATATCCATTTGCAAAAAAATGAAACAGGACCCATACCTCACACCATGCACAAAAACTAACTCCAAGTGGATCAAAGACCTAAACATAAAGACTAAAATGATAAAGATCATGGAAGAAAAAATAGGGACAACCTTAGGAGCCCTAATACAAGGCATAAACAGAATACAAAACATTACCAAAAATGACGAAGAGAAACCCGATAACTGGGAGCTCCTAAAAATCAAACACCTATGCTCATCTAAAGACTTCACCAAAAGAGTAAAAAGACCACCTACAGATTGGGAAAGAATTTTCAGCTATGACATCTCCGACCAGCGCCTGATCTCTAAAATCTATATGATTCTGTCAAAACTCAACCACAAAAAGACAAACAACCCAATCAAGAAGTGGGCAAAGGATATGAACACACACTTCACTAAAGAAGATATTCAGGCAGCTAACAGATACATGAGAAAATGCTCTCGATCATTAGCCATTAGAGAAATGCAAATTAAAACTACGATGAGATTCCATCTCACTCCAACAAGGCTGGCATTAATCAAAAAAACACAAAATAATAAATGTTGGAGAGGCTGCGGAGAGATTGGAACTCTTATACACTGCTGGTGGGAATGTAAAATGGTACAACCACTTTGGAAATCTATCTGGCATTATCTTAAACAGTTAGAAATAGAACTACCATACAACCCAGAAATCCCACTCCTCGGAATATACCCTAGAGAAATAAGAGCCTTCACACGAACAGATATATGCACACCCATGTTTATTGCAGCTCTGTTTACCATAGCAAAAAGCTGGAAGCAACCAAGGTGTCCATCAATGGATGAATGGTTAAATAAATTGTGATATATTCACACAATGGAATACTACGCATCGATAAAGAACAGTGATGAATCTGTGAAACATTTCATAACATGGAGGAACCTGGAAGGCATTATGCTGAGCAAAATTAGTCAGAGGCAAAAGGACAAATATTGTATAAGACCACTATTATAAGATCTTGAGAAATAGTATAAACTGAGAAGAATACATACTTTTGTGGTTACGAGGCGGGGAGGGAGGGAGGGTGGGAGAGGGTTTTTTACTTATTACTTAGTAGATAAGAACTGCTTTAGGTGAAGGGAAAGACAATACTCAATACATGGAAGGTCAGCTCAACTGGACTGGACCAAAAGCAAAGAAGTTTCTGGGATAAACTGAATGATTCAAAGGTCAGCAGAGCAAGGGCGGGGGTTTGGGGACCATGGTTTAAGGGGACTTCTAAGTCAATTGACAAAATAATTCTATTATGAAAACATTCTGCATCCCACTTTGAAATGTGGCGTCTGGGGTCTTAAATGTTAACAAGCGGCCATCTAAGATGCATCAATTGGTCTCAACCCACCTGGAGCAAAGGAGAATGAAGAACACCAAGGTCACACGATAACTATGAGCCCAAGAGACAGAAAGGGCCACATGAACCAGAGACCTGTATCATCCTGAGACCAGAAGAATTAGTTGGTGCCCGGCCACAACCGATGACTGCCCTGACAGGGAGCGCAACAGAGAACCCCTGAGGGAGCAGGAGATCAGTGGGATGCAGACCCCAAATTCTCACAAAAAGACCAGACTTAATGGTCTGACTGAGACTAGAGGAATCCCGGCAGTCATGGTCCCCAAACCTTCTGTTGGCCCAGGACAGGAACCATTCCCAAAGACAACTCATCAGACATGAAAGGGACTGGACAGTGCGTAGGAGAGAGATGCTGATGAAGAGTGAGCTATTTATATCAGGTGGACACTTGAGACTGTGTTGGCATCTCCTGTCTGGAGGGGGGATGGGAGGATAGAGAGATTTGGAAGCTGGCAAAATTGTCACGAAAGGAGAGACTGGAAGGGCTGACTCATTAGAGGGAGAGCAAGTGGGAGTACGGAGTAAGGTGTATATAAACTTATATGTGACAGTCTGACTTGATTTGTAAACGTTCACTTGAAGCTCAATAAAAGTTAATTAAAAAAAAAAGAAGAAGTAGAAATTCTAGCAAACAGTGTTTGTTATTAGCCACTGTCGAATCGGCCCAATTCTTGGCAACCCTACTCACAATGAATCTCAGCACTGTGAATCCTAAGCCATCCCCATGATTAATTTCAGATCAATGTCCCATTTTCATTGGCTGGTTTTCAGAAGCAGATCACCAGGCCTTTCTTCCTACTCCATCTCAGTCTGGAAGCTCTACTGAAACCTGTTCAGCATCCAGGCAACACACAAGCCCACCATTAAGAATCGGGTGGTGGCTGTACATGAGGTACATTGGCTGAGAATCAAACCCAGGTCTCCCACGTGGGAGGTAAAAATTTTACCAGTGAACCACCAATGCCTCACCAAAAAGTGTTTATTCGTCACTTATACCCAAATTGATGATTTAACTATAACACTTCAAGCGGTGCTTGATTGCCAGTTCCTAAGGGGTCAGCTCATTTGTCTACAACTTGTTTCTAATCCTGGTCATCACTGACACATCTTAGACGCTCAGGCTTTTGTGGTGGGGCTGCTTGAGAGTTTTTAAAAACTGAGGTGGATGGCAGGATCCTGGGTGGTGCAAACAGTTCGCTCCCAACTATTAACCTAAAGGTTGGCGTTTCAAACCCACCCGGTGGCACTGTGTAAGAAAGCCCTGGCGATCTGCTTCTGTTAAGATTACAGCCAAGAAAACCCTCTGGAGCAGTTCTATTGTGTAACACATGAGTCAGAATCAACTTGACACCAACAAGTTTGGTTGGTTTTTGAGGGGGGGTGTAATGGTTAAGTGCTACGCCTGCTAACCAAAAGGGTGGCAGTTCAAATCCACCAGGCGCTCCTTGGAAACTCCATGGGGCAGTTTTTCTCTGTCCTGTAGTGTCGCTATGAGTTGAAATCGACTCGACGGCTGTGGGTTGTGGTGGGCCAGGAGATAAAAGAGGGAGGGAAGAAGGACTCTCCCCCCAAGTCAGTATTCAGATACCGTGTGCAGATATCGAATGACGAAATGACCCCTAGAAGGGGCTGAGAAGGAAAAGGCAAAATGGGACACCTACTGTTTTCCTGTTTGCTAAACACCGTTCAAAGGTAGTGTTAGCCGGTGTTGAAATAACTTAAACTGTGAAGAAAATACCAAAATAAGCCTATTACGCTAGGACCCAACCATTACAGCCAAGGAAATAATACAATAAATCCTTTGAAATGAAGAAATACAGCAAGAGGCACTTGAACACTGAGAGGTGTTTTGTCACTAAATTGCAGCATTAATAGTACTTTGACGCTCCTTCCTAAATTGTATATTTCTGACACTCCAAATGAGGATTAGGAAAATCATACTTATTTTACACAACTTGTTAGTAGAAAAGGAAGAAAATAAGATGATGTTTTAAAACCATAAATCTCCTTTATAACTAACCATGACTCTGATAATATTGGAAGAAAGAAGTAAATCGAAAGGGATAGCATGATTTGAAACTGCGTTTATAATCTGGGCTGTAAATGAACTATTGTCTCATCAGCAGAGGATGAGACCTATTTGGCAGACTAAATAGGATGCTGCATGCTGGCGACATTCCTTCTCCGATAATGATAGGAAACTAGGAATCACGAAAGAAGTTATTTCTTTTTTTATTACCAGCAGGACCCTAGTGTCATTTCTGCATGCGTGTGTTTTTTTTTGTTGTTGTTGTTGTTTACCAATTTTTCTCCCCCACAGATAGACCCATTTATCCCAGCTAATGAAATACCAATTGAGTTTACTCTGTTTAATAAATACGACAAATTTGAAGAAAGAGTCAGAAAGAAATGGATACCTGCAGGCAGGGCCTAGCTGATCACCTGCCCTATTTTCAGACTCTCGTTAAAATGCTTGCCTGGTATTCTAGCTGTCTGTTTACCCAATCACATTTTAATTTGCTAAAGGAAGTTGAAATCATGACTCAGCTATAATGTGGCAGCATTTGAGTATGAAACAAAAATGCGAATCCAGCAGTACAATCCTAATGAGATGTTGCAACCTCATTTTTCTTCATATCATTTCTAATTCAGTCTCATTTGTTTTGGGGGGCATTTATGTAGCACATAAATGTTTAAACTTTATTTTATTACTCCTAAGCTACTCCCACATTATTAGTCAACTTGAAGGCCTAATTCTGAAGTCTATCAGCTTAGAGACTTGTGTAAACACTTGGGAAAATATTTTTTTCCACTCATACTGAAAAGAGAAAAATGTCTGTGTCCAAAAGCAATACATAAGTTTCACGGTTCCCGGTGTCTTCTGACATCTGCGATGAGTTTTTCTAATCTATCTTAATTTTTCATTCTGAATACCACATAATTCTGTCATTACTCAGCAGAAGGAAGACCTCCCAAAGGGTACACAGTTGTCTTAGTTTGGGTCTTTCAAAAACAGAGCCTAAGACAAGGTCTTGGGTGAAGGTAATATTTGGGAGTTGATCCCAGGAAGCACCTGAGCAGATGAGAGGGGGAAGGAGAGAGGAAAGGAAAGAAGATCAACTAAGGGTAGAGTAATAAGGGGTCACACTGTGGGCAACTGGGATTCTATCCCACTGGAGACCCTCTGAGAGATTGTGAAGAAAACATTCAGAATTGCTGAGCGGCAAGGAAACAGGGTTATTTATCTTTCAGTGTCTAAACCTCAGGGGTTGAGGGCTGTTTCTGGGACTGCTAACTCCTCACTGTTGGCCTGCCTTGTCTTCTAGCTGAACACACTCCAGGAGCCAGAGAACACCCTCAGGCAGAGACACAGGGAGGCATCCCTTGGTGAAGGAGTTTCTATGCAGATGTTACCCAACAGGTCCAAGAGGGAATATGGGTGGGACTGCCAGCAAATGCTACAGTTCTGTGAGAGCAGAACCATGACAGACTTGGATTTGAATCCTGGCTTCCCTCTTACTCACTGTGTGACTAAGACAATTTACTCAAGATCGCTGAACCTCACGTTTCTATAAAATGAAGTTCATAAGGGCTCAACATACTAATGTGATATTGTGTATAAACTCCTAGCATGTCATTCAGCATACAATAAGTGTTCAATGAACAAGAGTTACTTTGATTGTGATGATTATAAACTTTATTAGTTATAATGCACAATCTCCTCCAAACCACAGCACCTCCTGGGGACAGTCCTCCCCAGGCTCTGCCTCACCCCCACGATGGGCTAGCATAGGAAGCAGCAGGACTATTTTAGACATCACTGCATCACTTCTTAGCACGTGTCTTGGACATAGCCAATTTTACAATATTGCGGACTAGACACAGACCAGCAATTCTCCGAGAAACCCCAGCTGCAGAACAGGGCAAGCAGCAGAAAAAATACCCCCCTCCACACACACACGTACACACACTCCTCATATGAAATCCCCCAGAATCCCTTGGCACACCCCATATTACAAAGTCAGGGAATGAAGTCTCTGGACCACGGATATTGACGTTACCTTAGGGAGATGCTGACTCTGATTTCTATTAACCTTCAAGTTGAGACCTTCTCTGGCCTCTTTCCCTCCAGCAAAGCTCTGATCCTCTTGGGTACCCTCTTAAGTACCACCAGCCCTAATCACACCAATCGTCTTTGTCCCAATCCCTAGACCATTAACCAGGTGAAAGAGACATAACATTAGCGTCATCAGGTAGTTCTAAACCAAAAACCTGTTGCCATTGAGTCGATTGTGACTCATAACAAGCCTATAAGGCAGAGTAAAACGGCCCCATAGGGTTTCCAAGACTTTACGGAAGTCGACTGCCACATCTTTCTTCCTTGGAGCAGTTGGTGGATTCAAACAGCTGACCTTTCTGTTAGCAGTCGAGCACTTTAACCACTGCCCCACCAGAGCTCCTTTCAGGTAGTTCTAATGGCTATTAAATACAAGGGAAACTGTTTCTAAGTTCTAGTCAATGTCTGTCTGTCTGTCTGTTGTTTGTTTTTTATAGTGCCTCTTGCTCTTGTTAGGAGCCTTCGAGTTGGTTCTGACTCATAGCGACCCTATGTACAACATTGCCTGGTCCTTTGCCATCTTCACAATCATTGTTAAGCTTAAGCCCATTGTTGCACCCACTGTGTCAATCCATCTCATTGAGAGTCTTCCTCTTTTTCACTCACCCTCTGCTTTACCAAGCATGATGTCCTTCTCCAGGAGACTGGTCCCTCCCGAAAACAGGTCCTAAGTATGTGAGACGAAGTTCTCGCCATCTTCACTTTTAAGGAGCATTCTAGCTGTACTTCTTCCAAAACAGATTTGTTCATTCTTCTGGCAGCCCATGATACATTCAGTATTCTTCACCAACACCATAACTCAAATGCATTGACTCTTCTTCAGTTTGCCTTATTCATTGTCCAGCTTTTGTATGCATATGAGGCAATTGAAAAGACCATGGCCTGAGTTAGGTGCACCTTAGTACTCAGAGTGACATCCTTGCTTTTCAACACTTTAAAGGTCTTTTGCAGCAGATTTGCCCAATGTGATACATCTTTTAATTTCTTGACTGCTGCTTCCGTGGGCGTTGCATCTGTTTGTTGAAATATCTCAGTAGGTATTCTGTCAATTCCTGGACACTTATTTTTCGCCAATGCCTTCAGTGCACCTTGGTCATCTTCAATCAGTAACATCGGTTCTTGATCATATGCTACCTCCTGAAATGGTGGAACGTCGACTAATTCTTTTTGGTACAGTGACTCTGTGCATTCCTTCCATCTTCTTTTGATGCTTCCTGTATCATTCAGTGCTTCACCCATACCCAAACAAAACAACCCCAGTGCCATCGAGTCGATTCTGGCTCATAGCAACCCTATACAGAGTAAAACTGCCCCATAGAGTTTCCAAGAAGCCCCTGGTGGATTTGAACTGCCGACCCTTTGGTTAGCAGCCGTAGCACTTAAGCCACTACGCCACCAGGGTTTCCCCATAGGACCCTTCAATATAGCTACTCAAGGCTCATACTTTTTCTTCAATTCTTTTAGCTTGAGAAATGCCAAGCTTGTTCTCTTTTGCTTTTCTAACTGCAGGTCTTTTCACATTTCATTATAACATTTTACTTTGTCATTTAGAGCCACCCTTTGGAATCTTCTATTTAGCTCTTTTACTTTAGCATTTCTTCCATTCGCTTTAGCTATTCTACATTCAAGAGCAAGTTTCAGAGTCACTTTTGACAGCCATTTTGTTTGTTTTGTTTTGTTTTTCTGGGTTTTTGATGACCTATTATCCTATCACTGACAGCATTGTATTTCAAGATATACCTTGAAAAAAATTTTTTTTCCTTAACAATGAATGCAATGCCATTTCTCTTCAATTTTTCATTCCCAGAACAGAAGGCCATAGGTTTTTGTGATTCAAAATGGCCAATACCAGTCCATTCCAGCTAATGCCTAGAATATCGATCTTTATGCATTCCATTTCATTTTTGAGGACTTCCAATTTTCCTGGATTCGCACTTCATACCTTGCACATTCCAATTATAAATGGGTGTTTGCAGGTGTTTCTTCTCATTTTGAGTTTTGCCACATCAGTAAATGAAGGTCCCGGAAGCTTGACTCCATGTACTTCATTAAGGCCGACTCTACTTTGAGGAAGCAGATCTTCCTCAGTCATATTTTGAGTGCCTTCAAACCCGAGGGGCTCATCTTCCAGCATCATATCAGACAATATTCTGCTACTACCCATAAGGTTTTTTTCTGGCCAGTTTTTTTCAGGAGCAGATCGCCAGGTCCTTCTTCCCAGTCCATCTTAGACTGGAAGCTCCGCTGAAACGTGTCCACCATGGGTGACCCCGCTGGTATTTGAAATAACAGTGGAATAGATTCCAGCTTCACAGCAACAAGTAAGCCACCACAGTATGACAAACTGACAGCCTAGCTTTTTATAGTTTAGTCCTACGTGCTTTGTTTCCCCCTCTATGTTAAAAGGGGTGGAGGGTAGGGGCAGAAAGAACGAACGAACTCAAGTCGCAAGATTCCTTTTTAGTAAAATGTTTCCCTGTGTCTAGGCTCTTTACCATTGCAAAGCGTCAATAAAGCCCTGCTCTCCACAGACCATGACAGATACAGTTCTTGTTCTTATAGGTATACATGGCTAAATATCCCGCAACTACTCCTCCCAACTCTGTACATACAAATAAGTGTCTCAGAAAAGAAAAGAGGAAGCTGTCTTCCATCCCTGTGTGAGCTATCCTCCTGACATTTCAGAAGAACCGAAGGATTGCAGGACGGAGAGGAAAGAGGACAGGGCTTGGGGAATCACATCCTCCATGGGATTATTTTACATTTACTTGCGTTAGAGGCAATCATTTTTCTGTACTTGGTTTCCTTTATAGCACACTCACTTATACTCATTTTTTTTACATAGGAAGACGTAGGTGAAAGTATTATTTGTATGGCCATCAAGTTTATAAAAGGAAATGAATGGTTAATGAAAATCTATCCACTTTGCAAATTTTCATATCTCATTCTGATATGGCCACATGTCTGAATGGTAGGCTGAATTATAAATAGTTGATACTCTGGTCTGATGCTGCATGTCTAGTGAATTGTTGCCTCCATAAACTTTTTATGTATTGCACTGTAGAAGTGAAGCAATTAAAAATTTTTTGCCAGTTGGAATCTTCTGTATAAAGTATCTTCTGCAAGGAAATAAATGTCTTTGTTGTCTTTGACTGCTTGGTGAGCTAAAACTTTATTCAAATTGACTTTGTAATATCTTTAAATATACATAGATATTACTTGGTAATATCTATGATGTTTTGTTCTCACATTTGTACTAAATGAGTATTTGGACATCATTAAACAAAAACAACTTGCTGAACTTTTTTGCTCCCTGCTTTGTAAAATGAAATTGCAAGGCAGACTTTTTAATTTGTTTTGGATCTCCTTTTATTAAACTTGTTTGCATCTCGAACAATTCTATCCTGACCTCCCTGGCATCATTGTGAAGAAATGCTTTAAGAAAAAGCTGATAGTTATGTTTCATGGAAGCCAAAGTTCTTCGTGCAAATTAAAATTACATTCCACTTTGCTGAACACTAAGAAAATCGGCTTTTGGAAAATTACTTCAGCCTTAAAGACTGGGCTGCCACTTACCAGTCAAACTCTGTTCCTCTGATGTGCGTCTGTGAGCATACATGCTTGGCTCTGACTCACACTGGACTAAACAAAATCTCCTTAATAGACTTGGCCTAAAGAAGCACTTGAAAAGACAGCTAATCATGTTCTACATGATGGGAAATGTCACACAAACTCAGAACGGAGATGAATTTTTGGACAAGTACTTCCATCAGAGGACTGCATCCTCTTCCGAGAAATAGTTTAGAATGTGTCAGCACTGGTCTTCCAACCGTTCCCAGCACTCAACTCAGATTATTAACAAGTCATTTTTAGACGAGGACAAGAACAGAAAAGAAAGAGGGGAAGTTGTCAACATGCAACAGAGCAAAGAGAGCAATAACAATTGTCTTGGCACTACCCTGGGGTGACAGATGTGGATGGGAAACAACCTTGCCTTCCAGAAACTTACAGTTTAGAGGGAGAGTGATCAACAAGTTGAAAGAAAACAAAAAAGCAATTACAAAATAGTAAAAGCGTTGTTTAAATTGAGATTTAAGCGAACAGAGAAGTTCTAAAGTCAGCTCTTGGGAGTAAAAGTCTTACAGAGGAATAACATTTGAGTTGCAAGTTCAAGAACGAGTGATTCAAGAGACAAATGTGGGAAGGGCACAGAAATACCACAAGTAGATGGCTTTAACAAAGAGAAATTTATTTTCTCATAGTCTAGTAGGTTACAAGTCCAAATTAAGGGCGTCAGCTCCAGGAGAAGGCTTTCTCTCTCTGTTGGCTCTGGAGGAAGATCTTTTCTCATCAATCTTCCCCTGGACTAGAAGTTTCTCTGCGCAGGAACCCCCAGTCTAAAGGACATGCTCTGCTCCTGGTGCTTCTTTCTTGGTGGTATGAGGTCCCCAACTCTGCTTTCTTCCCTTTCAACTCTTGAGAGATAAAATGTAGTACAGGCCACACCCCAGGGATACTCCCTTTACCTTGGATCAGGGAGGTAACCTGAGTAAGGGTGGTGTTACAATCCCACGCTAATCCTCTCAACAGAAAATTACAATCACAAAATGGAGGACAACCACAGAATACTGGGGATCAGGGCCTAACCAAGTTGATACACACATTTTAGGGGGACGTAATTCATTCCACGACAGGCACTGAAGGCTTTTTTTAAAAGCATGGCATACTCATTATTGCTGGAGCAGAAGTTCAGAAGTTTAGAGGAAGGAGGTAAGCCTACGTAGGTAACCTGAGGCGGCTTCAAGAAGGATCTGAGTGCCTTGAAGAGAAACTTGGGTTTGGTCCTGCAGTTAATTAAGAGCCAGTGAAGATTATCGTGTAGGGTAATAACGTAATTACACCTGATTCTTAGAAAAATCCTTCTACTCACAGTACGGAGGAGAGATTTGAGGGTTACAAGAATACAGTCAAGCCACCACTGGGAAGGGTAGGATCCTACCACAAATAAACATTGTCCTTCATGAAGTCATATCTTTTAACATTCCCCAATAGATATCTATGGCAAGACAGTAAACCCAGCTCAGTAAAAAAGCCAATTTCACAAGGAGGCCAACTGGTCTAGGTACAAGGCTAAATGATGGCCCAGGTTAAATCTAAGAGTACATTGTAAAATTTAGACTCTGTCAACTGTCATAAACATTTCTTTTTAAGTCAAGTTTTTGAAAAATTTCAGATCTTTGTAAATCGGAGTTAAGAAGATCCATGATAGTTAACACAGATGTTACATTTACTAAGTCTTCCTTACTCAGGTTGTCTTGTTAGTCTGCCTAGTAACATAATGCCTAGGATGTTAGGTGGGTTATGTGCAGTAGCTGTGTAGAAACAGATGCTCAGGGAGGTAAATTAGTACCTTTCAAGCAGCAGAGCTAGAATTCTAGCCTTGATCTTCCTAATGTTAAAGTCTGAGACATTCCACTAGGCCATCCTGCCATCTTGGAAGCAATGCTCCTTCTTAATTCGATGTTGGCTTACCCTCGAGAATATAACTAAATTTAATCAAAAAAGTGAGCAAAGAATGGATTCACATTCCCCACTCCCAAGTTCCTCAAGTTTGGAAACACACCGAGCTTTTAGTGTTCCTACATCTCATACTTTTTCTCAGTCTTTTTCTGTTTTCCTAGGTAGCAAGTCAATTCTTATAATTCCACTTTTTTATTTAAAGAATCGAGCTTTGTATGTTTTATGCCAGTTAAATATTCCATCTTCTTATAACTAAATATAAAAATGAATAAATAGTGGTTTGAATTTTCACAATTCCACATGAGAATGCATCTGTCTTTGGTTTCATCAATTTATATGTGATTATTTCTTATCATAAATAGGTATTGAGCTGTCAAGGTGATTCTTTGCACATTTCCCAAACAAAAATTTTGCACAAAGCTATCTATACCCCAGGAAGCGTGAAAAATATAGGTTTCCTGACAAGGAAGAAAACATGATAATTGATGACTGAGATAAGCTGCCCTTCTCTGGAAGTTTTTAATTACCACCTTTCATTTACATAATACTGAAGTTCTTCCAAGAGCTTTCAGGTACATTATCACATTTGTTCCTCAGTACAACCCTGTAAGAAGAGAGAGCAAATATTACAATCATCACTTTAAAGAAAAAGCCTCGAAGACTGAGGGAGGTGAAGTGATTCCATAAGGTCACACAGCTAACTGGGCATGGAGCTGGTGCTAGAAGTTAGGACACTTAACTCTTAATTTAGCATCCTTTCCACCACACCTGCCATAGTTCCACTGGCTAGAGAGATTTGAGAATGGCTCCTCCTGAAGCCCAGTGAAGTATGTAGCTGATGACAAAATTAGTATCTTAATTTCTTTTATAAGTTTTTATCATCTTTCCACAGGATACATCAAAAAATCTATGGTTTTCTTAAAAAAGAGACAAAGGGTGGGGTCATAGGCTGTTATTCCAGAAAAGCCTGCTGGCTCTGGAGTCAGACAGCCTTGGAGTCAACTCATCCTTGTCAAGCTATGAGACCTTGGACCTCATTTTCCTTAGCTACAAAATAAGGGTGATAATAGCACCTACCTCATGGAGTTATTGTGAGAATTGGAAATAATAATGCATATAAAGCACTTAGCACCGTGCCTGGTACATAGGAAGTGCACAATAAATGATCACTCTGTTTTTACAATGTTTATTACTGTTGTTATTGTCATCGTCATTATTATTATTATGAGTTATGGAGATTGTAAATTCTGAGCTCTGTGGGTAAGAAGCTCCAAATATTGCCAAGGCATCTTTTGTGGGTTGGATTGCCCTGTACTTTTCTGACCCTGACTCAAATAATGAGGTTTGCAGTTTCATTGACTGGGAATGCTAATTAGAAGCTTTTTAAAGATTTCTCTTGCCCATTGAGGTTACTAAATAACCTCCACATGGGTCAAGCTCTGTAATCACCCCATTGCCTCATTGATTTTACAAGTCAGCAGTTGGAGCCACAATGGAAGAATATCTATGGTGAACAGAGTGAAAAGAGTCTAAAGGCCTGAAATTGAGCTTGTCTCTGGGCTGGTTCATTCTTTCACTAAACCCAAAACTCAACTTTTATCTGCATGATAATTAAATACTAGCACATTTTCTTAACCGGCATCCTGCCCATTTTTAAATACATCTTTTATTAGATGGTAGAGCTTATAAAATATTCATCAACACAAGCTACTGCAGCTTTTTTTTTTTTTTCCTGCTGACCTAACCTCAGAGCTGCTCAAGTGGAAATTAGATTTTTTTGTTGTTGTTAACTCGCTGAAACTGTCTGCATTTGCTAGATTTCCTCAAGAGCAGGAAAAAAGTAATTCCATTGGATTAATAAGGGCAACGTACATTCTTATTCCAAAAAGACATACAAAAAGGGAGCAGAAGTGCTATTCAGTGAGGATAATTGATACTGTAGCACAGCACTCTGCCTAAGCTCATTGTGTTTTGAATTAGTGCACAGGTTCTTTGAATCCCTATCTAGAATAGCTTGTGTGTCTCTTACGTCTTACCTTGAATTAAGGAAGATTTTTAGGGACCTTGTGAAATGTAAGCTGCTTGTGATGTTAATCAGCAAAAACAGACATCTGATTGTGCTTTCAGAAAGAATGAGAGAGATTTTATGGTTTTATAGATTTTTGCTCCCAACATAAAAGTCGGAAATCCTAATAACTTCTTTTTAACTGTATTACGCTCAACTCATGCACATATTCTCTATTTCTCTCCATTCTTTCATCTCCTCTCAGAATCTTTTTCTCCTTTATTTCTCTCTCTTAATTAAAAAGTTTGAAGTTTCAGAAGATTATGGACTTGTTATTGAAAGTCTTCCTTATTCTTTTGTAGCTGTTGTAATACCAGGACCTCAAAGGGCCCCCTCCATAATCCCACGTCTTACCTTGGTGTCCTGGTTTTGAAGTAAACTTTGCTACAGATATTTGGAGACCCTTTTCACAACAATGTTCATCAAAACACTGCAGTTTCTAAGACTTTCAGTGTTTACAGAAGCAGACTGCCACATCATCCCGAGGAGAAAGATGTCAGCAACTGAGTGCTTAACCACTGTTACCACCAGGGCTTCTTCATCAAAATACTAAACATAGGTTAAAATACTGAAACTCTCAACATCACCAAACGTCTGACTCCTCTACAGCAAAAAAGCTGCCCATCCCTGCCCCAGCACCCATTTTATATGCCAAATGTCTAAACCATGTCATAAGCCCAAGTTAAGTTTCCCTATTTTAATAAGGTTTAAATTTCTCTCATTAGAAAAGAAGAAAACCAGCTCAGCTTTTAAATTGCTGAAGGGAAGACAAATTTAGCTACACAGTAGAGCTTGAAGCTCTCCTTTATGTTAACAATTATTATATCAACATTTTCTTGCAATGAGGTGTGTTTCCTGCCCACTCAGACACTAATTTTATGATAATTGAAATTTACGCTATTGATTATTAAGAAAATTGAACGATGCAAACTGAAAATGTAATAGAGTATGATTCTAATGGTTAAGTTTTCTGTTTGTAGTTTAAGGTCCTTGAGGGCACATACCAATAATCTGCTACAACTTTTCTATCTCTGAAGTAACCTTAGCAACAGGATAGTGTCAAAAGAGTGATATTTCCACTGACAAAATTTCCATTTGGTTAAAATATTTGTATTATGTTTGAGATAAAATGTAACTAGTAGTAACTGCCAGGCCCTCTTGGTAAAGCTTTCTCATTTCATCCTCCTGTTCTCATGTTACTTTCCTACCCTCTATTCTTTGGTCAAGGCCCTACAGGAAATCCTATAGAGTCGATATGAGTCGGAATCAACTCGACAGCAACTGTTTTATTCTCTGGTAGCCCTGGTGGTACAATGGTTAAGAGTTCTGCTGCTAAACAAAAAGTCAGCTGTTCAAATCCACCAGTTGCTTCTTGGAAACTTTATGGGGCAGTTCTACTCTGTCCTACATATAGGGCCTTTACGAGTCGGAATCAAGTTGATGGTACCTAAAAACAACATGAGTCGGAATTAACTTGACAGCAACAGGTTTGGTTAGGTTTGGTTTGGTATCTTCAGAAATAGAGAATCTGTGATACAAGCAGGGGGCATCAGTGGTTCAGTGGCAGAATTCTTGCCTCCCATAGTGGGAGACCCAGGTTCAATTCCTGGCCAATGCACTTCATTTCACAGCTATCACCTATCTGTCAGTGGAGGCGTGCGTGTTGCTATGATGATGAACATGTTTCAGTGGAGTTTACAGACTAAGACAGGACTACTTCTAAAAATCTACCAGTGAAAGCCCTATGGATCAAACTAATCCAGTCCACAAGCAACCATGGGAGTGGTGCAGGACCAAGAAGCGTTTTGTTCAGTTGTACATGGGGTCATCGTGAGCGGGGGGCCAAATCAAAGGAAGCTAACAACAAACCACAAGCCTTGGGGAAAGCCTCAGACTCACCACAATGGGTTGAAAATCCTATGCCTTCCAAGCCTTAGGTCAGTTTTCTCATCATAATCAACCTAAAGCAGTTAAGCCTGCAAAAATTAAGCCCTTCGGTTTTCTAAATGGGGCTGAAGAGATAACCCCGTGTCTGAAAAATGACTAGAATCCTAGAGAGCTTGCCCTGCTCTGATGAATAGTAGCAAAGCAAGGGGACACCTTAATAGGACAGTAAGACCTCTGAACTTGACACATTCATCTGATTCAGATGATTTTTTAAGACCCAACCCAAGACCCAGGGCTGTTAATCTCCATGTTCAAAAGGAAATTCTAACCTCCTCTCCACCATCAGGCACATCTTCCCAACATATATGTTGAATGCAGTATTTCTTTCTTTTCCAAAATACTATTAAATCAAGAAGTTCCTTATAATCTATGGTACTGTAGAATCAATGAAATTAGGTCATTCCTCTAGCTAAGTTTGGAGCCATCTGTATCAACACCCAAAGGTCTGCTTGTCTCTCAGCCTTTATACAAACCCTCCAAGCTTCTATGATGAAGCCACCCAACCACTCTAAATTCAATCTCACTTTTGGACTCTGTACCCAATCCAGCCCCTCCAGTACCAAAAATCTTAGCAAATACAGGCCTTCCTTACATCCCAGTTATGGTAACCGAGCTCTTGTTTCCTTTGGCAAAGTTCTCCCCCCACCACTTCCTCTTTCTGTGGTCACAGGAAGTCAAGAAATGCACCCATCTCTACCGCGTATTCATCAGATGCCAGGTGTTCTGTTAGGGGTTTTCAGGCGCAGAAAATATCAGAACTTTATTGAACTTCTTTGTACTTCTTTTCGGTGTTTTCCTTTGTTTTTATTCTGAATTGATATGGTGGTGTGGAGGGGCATTATAATCTCTTCAGCACTTATATCATCTCAAGAATATAAGTCTTAGCCTTCATTTTTTGTCAGCTGCCTGATCTTCATAACATCCCAAGCTACTGGTCTCTCAGAGCATTCACCATTACCTGCATCTTGACAATGACAGCCCTCACTGGCCTCCTGCTTGGGCTTTCTCCTACTTCCTGTTAATGATCACTACCCCATCCTTTGTTTTGCTCTTGGGAGATCTGCTTGGTTTCCAGCACCCAAGCTGGCCATCCCACACTGGGAAGCCTTGGTTACGAGGGTTACTCATTGTTTGACGTGTAGGCTGAGGGAGGGAGCTCAGTAAAGAGTTGAAATCACTGATGTGGTGTCACAGGGGTGTGGCTGTCCTTGAGTAAGCTACTTACTTTCTCTGAACTTCAATTTCTCAATGCGTAAAGTGGGGATAGTAGTAGTACCTACCACCAAAGTTGTATAAATTAAATGAGGAAATGTATGTAAACTACTGACTACAGTATTCCATAATCGTAGTGATTATTAACAATTATTATTAGATGATTAACCAAAAGCAGACAGTAAGTGGGTGACTAAATTCTAAGCCACTAACCTGCCTTGTTTCATTTGCAAAGTAACCTAGAGGTGTTGATCTATTTCCCAAAGTAGGAAGCTCTCATTCTGGGAGCCCTTTGATTATCATGGTACAACAGGGACTTTGGAGGGGCCAACTCTGAATATTCCTTCTCTTTCTCAGGAGAAACATTCTCATGTAGACAGTAATTAAGCTTACTTTGTATTGGTCAAAACTTGGGTCAATTGGAGGGAGAGGAAGAGTAACTCAAAAAAAGAAAGTTCTAATCATCTGTGCTATATGACAATGGAACAGATCCTAAAATGGCAAATCCCCATCACTGAATGTGTTTACGCTAGGTTGGTGTTGTAGAGGGATTAAACACTGGACTGCTTAATCTTTAAACTTTTTTCCATCCCTGAAATTCTAGCATTTGGGAAGCAAGGCAGCCTTCCGAAGTTGGTCCATTCATTCATTTATTCATTCACTCATTCAACATTAATCTGTCAACATTAATCTGTCACCACTCCAGGTGATGATGTGATTTGGAGATGTCAAAAGCACTTAAAAAAAAATTTTAAAAAACACTGCAGAGAGGATGCCATGAAGAGGGTGTCTGTCTCAAACACTAAAAATTAAACTAAGGTTTGTATAGTGTTAAAGAGCAAAAGGGCTTTTCTCTCAATGGTCAAAGAATTAAAAAGCTTGTAAATTCATTGTTCATTTATTTATTTCTGAAGTGATTAACCATAAATTCAATTTATGAACTACAGCTATTTCCATATTAGCCTTGTTGTGTGACTTTACATCATTATCTAAGTCAGACACAGTTCACAAAACTTGATGTCTATACAGATTCTTCAGGTGGATAAGGACAGGCTCTGTAGTAAAACAACTTAACATGATATTTCATCTCTTTTTACAGTGCATAGTAGGAAATATAAAAGATAAAAATGTCAATTATGATAGAGGCGAAAAAGAGTTAATCCCACCTGGCTCATTCTCTTAGTCAACAGGTCAGGCTGGCAGGGCTTTTTGTTTAGTTCATTGCATCGTAAACACAGCTTCTACAACAGAACAAGAAAAAATGTTCAGCATATTTCCCACAAATTAAGTACTTTTATGTCTGAGAGATTTGCATTGTGGTTTTCTTTTAACTGAAAGCTTATTTCATTATTAAAAGAGAATCTGGTTTCGTATTTTCCTTTTTCAATAAAAGGAGTTTCTGGTACAGGCTGTTATGGTCCTCCAAGACCCCATCTCCACTTTTTCCATTAGGACAAGAATCCATGAGCTTTTTCTGAGTTCTTGGCCACGAAGACTGAGACTCATTTTCCAGCCTTTCTTGCAGCAAGATATGACCATGTGACTAATCCCAGCTAATACGATTTGAGATGAAATGATGTACTCATCTTCCAAGTTGTGCCTTGAAGGAATAGGTCATTTTCACCACTTCTTCTTTCTCCTCTTGCCACTGGCTAGAATGTCAGGAGCTAGAGCAGCCGTCTGAGACAACAAGATGCAAGCCATGAGGAAAAGAGCATGGCAACAAGTCAAAGTCTCTATAATGGCCTACAAAATCGTAGCTGGGATCTGGCCTTGAATTCTTCTCTGGCCTCCACTCCTGCTACTCTCCAATTGATCACCCTGTTCCAGCCACACTGGCCTCTTTGCTGTGTTCAGACAGGCCAGGTACACGTCTGCCACAAAGCCTTCGCACTTGCTGAACACCCTTTCCCCAGGTATTCACATGGCTCACTCCCTCACCTTTCCAGGTCTTTAGACAAAAAGCATTTTCCTAGTGAGATATTCCCTGAACCCATTCCCTAAAATATCAATAACATCCATTCCCCCCAACTTTACCTACTTCCACTTTGCTTTATTTTTCCACATACCACTTATCACTATATAACATGTTGTATATATTTTTATCATGTTCAACTGCCTGTCTGTCTCTTCCACTAGAATATAAGTTCTTGACGGTGGGGATTTCTTCTGTCTTGTTTATTGTTGTGTCCTCAATGCCTGGAACAGAGCCTGGAATGTAGTAAGTACTTAATAAGTATGTGCTGGATGAAGAAATAAGAAAGAAAGCACCTAGGTCCCTGAAATTGTTGGAGCAGCTATATATATATATATACATACCCACACACACATATGCTCCAAGAGAAACCACTTTTTATTTAAGTTCACTATTATATTCTCCTATGTTAGCGCAACTGTACCTTACTTAACTAATAAAGATGCATTCAAATTGTGGTGTTGATGAAGAATATTGAATATACCATGGACTGCCAGAAGCATGATCAAATCACCCCTAGAAGAAATACAACCAGAATGCTCCTTAGAAGCAAGGATGGCAAGACTTTGGCTCACTAACTTTAGACACGTCATCAGGAAGGATCAATTGCTAGACAAGAATATAACGTTTGATAAAGCAGGTCAGTGAAAATAAGTGAAACCCTCAATGAGATGGATTGACACAATAGCCATAACAGTGGACTCAAACAGACCAACAATCATAAAGATGGCAGAGGACCAGGCAATGTTTCATTCTGTTATACGTAAAGTTGCCATGAATCTGAGCCAACTGGATGGCAGCTAACAACAGCAATCCTGCAGTGCTATAGAATGAGTGTTATTATTCCCTTTGCAGAAGACAATGCCGACTCAATGGCAACTAACAACAATAACAATTATGTATGTAATTATGCTCAACGTCCAGGTTGTGCTCTGCAGAAAGGGAATGAACTTGTGAGCTAAGACAGGTAAGCCTTGCCCCCCAAAAATTTACATTTTAATGATGAAAAAAAAAAGTTTTTTTTTTTTTAGATGATATTAATCACATAATTGCATGAACAAATATCACGTTGCAAGTGAGACAAAGGACACGTGGCAATTAGAATCTATAATGGGGAGATCTGACTTAGTCAGGGAACTTCAAGGAAAAAATACTTGGGCTGATATTTGCAATATTTGCAGGACAAGAAAGCCTTACCTAGGGGAAGAGGAGCGGGAAAAATCTTCCAAGCAGAGGAAACCAACTCTGACTCAGAACGACCCCCATGTATGTCAGAGCAGATCTGTGGTCCACAGGGTTTTCAATGGATGATTATTTGGAAGTAGATCACCAGGCCTTTCTTCCTGGGCACCTCTAGGTACACTCAAACCACCAACCTTTCAGTTAGCCCAAGTGTGTTAACCATTTGTACCACACAGAGACTCCACATGGGAAACAGCATATGCCAAATCCCTGTGGTGGGAGGAAGCACGGCAAATACAAGAGACCCAGGGAGATCTGTGTTGGAGCAGAGAAAAGGAGTGAGCTGTCTAAAGAAACCAGAGATAAGAGGTAAGAAGTGTTGACTTTTTCTCACAAACAATGAGAGCCCAAGAAGTGTTTTAAGCAGGAAGGTGACATGAGTGCCATCTACCTCCTGGCATTCAGAAACATTTCTGGAAACTTAGTGCCTCTCTCCAGTAGAGTTGCCCCTGTCCTTGTCCCCTTCCTTCTCCCCTGAGATGAGAAAAGACTGGAAACCTTCAATGGGAGTTTTGCTACATTACAGCTCTTTTATTCAGTGCCTCACAAATTTGTTGCAAGAACTTGCCCCGAGACAAGGAAATGCAAATGCAAACGACATGGAATTGTAATAACATAAACATTATGAAACAATGCAAACCAGTTGGGCCCCCTGTGGAGAAATAATCCCAATACTCCTTTACCAATTGTCTTTATGGAGATTTCATAAAATTTGCCATTATTAAAACAGTTGCAATGATTTCCCCTTTCTTTGGTTCATCAGTTGTGAGGAAAAAATTATGTTCTTCTTTTCTGGAGTTCATCAGACAGCAATAAGGCAACACGGATTGACAGGACTGGGGCCTCTGCTGAAGGAAAGAAGGCAGGAGAACTTGTGGGGCCGTTGTCACAGATGTGGCTTTGGAGGTGGAAACGGTTAAGAAAGTGGTAGCGGCAGATGCGGCCTCGGCTAACAAGTGTGCTCAGGAAGCCAAAGTCATTACGGTGTGTTGACATAACATTTGCCAGCTTCACAGGGGCCATCACTGCAAATTAGATTTAATATTGATCAAGTTGTTCACAATCAGGGCCAGGAGAAAATTGGACACAGAGTTCTTAGTCAAAATTGGCTCTTAAGATTCTGCTTTCTAATTAACATAGAAGAACAGAAAGCCAGGGCCCCTCAGGCTGACCCAGCATGCATAACCGCTTTCCCTGCTCCCTGAGGGCAGTGGGGAAGTGAAAGTAATTTCCACTGTTCTTCTAGGTTCTCTCCCAGGCCAGGGCCTCTGTGCAGCTCCATAGGAGAGAGAAAGGGTGAAAGGTGCATTGTAGCAAAGGGGATGGGAGTTTTCAGAGTACAGATGGCTACATTTCTCTTCCCAAGCTAAATTTTGGAAAGCCGAGAAACTTTTAAAGAAATTTGGTTTGTCCTTAGTTTGGTTTTTCAATAAGAAATTAAAAAAAAAAAATCAGTCAGTGTTAGCAGCTTGGCGAAGTTAAGCCTTCCATCAGCTACTGTCCTAGATAAGACCCCCTTGAAGCAGCACGGTGGTCAGTGTGGTGGTTTAAACTCTCGCACTCACAGTTGTCTGACCTTTGGCAAATTACTTGACATCTCTGAACTTCAATTTCTTCTTCTATAAAATGGAAACAATAACAGTTCCTACCTCAAAGTGTTGCCATGAGGACTAACTAGAATAATGCATTTATTATATAGTCAATATAAACATCAGGTTTACTTATCAGCATGATAGTATGCTTGTTATTACCATATGATGATATGTTTGGGCCTGTTGTGTTATAATAATTAGAACAACAACAGGAGCATGGCATTTATTTTTTACTTTAAAAACAATAACTGGCTAGAGCAACTCCAATGCAAGCATCAGAAATGGCCCCCAGGCTGTTTTAGACATCTCCACCAACTGCAGCCCCAATCCTGAGCCTTGAAGAATCCTTGAACTTCAAGTTGCCCTTTTTTACATCTTTTCCCTGTGAGCTTCAGGTAGACCTAACCTTTCTCAAGGCTTTTCCTGACTTCCCATGCACTTCCATGACTAGGATCGGAGACCATGTCTCATTTATCTTTGGATCCCAGACATCTTACAGAACTTGGCCCTTGGACTTGGGACTCCGGTGAGACGATGGAAGCTCCTAAGACACAAAAGTTAAAAAGTCGCTGTCATATGCCAACCCTGCACTTACATGACTCTGAGAGTGAGTGTCTCCTTGAATTTGTGCCCTAAGCATCTAGCTTGCCTCACCCTATTCCTTATCCTGCTTAAAGGGGATCCTTAGAAGGACTGACATGAATAAATGAGTGCAGGAAAAAAAGGTTCCCTAACTGTTCTCTTATCCAAGCTTCCTACCTCCAGATGCTACTTCTACCTTTACCAGCGCACATACACATGGGAAGTGAAGATTTTGGAAACAAGAAAGGTTTTAGGGATCTACTTTCCCAACAAACACACACACACACACACACACGTCATTTTTTTTAAAAATCTAACCAGTAGTCTCAGGTTTATCTCACCTGCAAAAAGTTCTTCCTCTAAGCATCATGACATTATTAGTCTTCAAAACTAATTGCAAAACTCAAGTCCAAACAGAAACATCTGCTGCCCTTAAGTAAAAGGCTAACCAGGGAACTGAAAGTAAACAGGTCCCAGGGCTCAGCTCCCTGTTTATTAATTTACAAAGCCTTCTCCTACCTCCCTGACATGCCTCCCAGGAAGGATTAGATACGTCTTTGTTCCTGCAGGATTTATTCTGTCTCCCAACAACCATTTCTTGTGCAATAGACACTTTACCTAGTTTAAAAAAAAAAAAAAATTACTTCCCTCTGACCATCCGTAATCCCTCATTTAATTCCAGCCTCCTCCTTCAACTCCAAAAGCTTTCTTCCCTGGGAGCCACAGACCTCCAACCCATGACTCCTATTCCCCACTGTAGTAGACTTAGCCATCCTTGGATACCAAGCAGCAACTATGCAATTTGTTTACAGAATAAGACCATGCTATAAAAATGTGCAGCATTTCATCATCAGCATAATGCATGTGATAAAATATGCATAAAACAAAAAGCATCCAAAAGATGATAAACAAAAAAAAATCACAAGCATTTCCTGCACATTTACTATGTGTTAAACCTTGTTGCTGTTGTTAGGTGCCATCAAGTCAGTTCCGACTCATAGCGACCCTATGCACAACAGAACGAAATATTGCCCGGTCCTGCGCCATGTTTACAATCGTTATGCTTGAGCTCATTGATGCAGCCACTGTGTCAATCCATCTCGTTGAGGGTCTTCCTCTTTTCCGCTGACCCTGTACTCTACCAAGCATGATGTCCTTCTCCAGGGACTGATCCCTCCTGACAATATGTCCAAAGTATGTAAGATGCAGTTTCGCCATCCTCGTCTCTAAGGAACGTTCTGGTCGCGCTTCTTGCAAGACAGATTTGTTCGTTCTTTTGGCAGTCCATGGCATATTCAATATTCTTCGCCAACACTACAATTCAAAGGCGTCGACTCTTCTTCAGTCTTCCTTATTCATTGTCCAAATTTCACATGTATATGATGCAATTGAAAATACCATGGCTTGGGTCAGGTGCACCTTGGTCTTCAGGGTGACATCTTTGCTCTTCAACACTTTGAAGAGGTCCTTTGTAGCAGATTTACCCAATGCAATGCGTCTTTTGATTTCTTGACTGCTGCTTCCATGGCTGTTGATTGTGGATCCAAGTAAAATGAAATCCTTGACATCTTCAATCTTTTCTCCTTTTATCATGATATTGCTCTTTGGTCCAGTTGTGAGGATTTTTGTTTTCTTTATGTTGAGGTACAATCCATACTGAAGGCTGTGGTCTTTGATCTTCATTAGTAAGTACTTCAAGTCCTCTTCACTTTCAGCAAGCAAGCCTGTGTCATCTGCATAACGCAGGTTGTTAACGAGTCTTCCTCCAATCCTGATACCCCGTTCTTCTTCATATGGTCCAGCTTCTCGTATTATTTGCTCAGCATACAGATTAAATACGTATGGTGAAAGAATACAACCCTGACGCACACCTTCCCTGACTTTAAGCCAATCAGTGTTCCCTTGTTCTGTCCAAACAACTGCCTCTTGATCTTTGTAAAGGTTTCTCATGAGCACAATTAAGTGTTCTGGAATTCCTATTCTTCGCAATGTTATCCATAGTGTATTCTGATCCACACAGTCGAATGCCTTTGCATAGTCTATAAAACACAGGTAAACATCCTTCTGGTATTCTCTGCTTTCAGCCAGGATCCATCTGACATCAGCAATGATGTTCCTGGTTCCACATCCTCTTCTGAAACCAGCCTGAATTTCTGGCAGTTCCCTGTCGATATACTGCTGCAGCCCTTTTTAAATGATCTTCAGCAGAATTTTGCTCGCGTGTGATATTAATGATATTGTTCCATAATTTCCACATTCAGTTGGATCACCTTTCCTGGGGATAGGCATAAATATGGGATCTCTTCCAGTGAGTTGGCCAGGAAGCTGTCTTCCATATTTCTTGGCATAGATGAGTGAGCACCTCCAGCAATGCATCTGTTTGTTGAAACATCTCAATTGATATTCCATCAATTTCTGGAGCCTTGTTTTTCACCAGTGCCTTCAGAGCAGCTTGGACTTCTTCCTTCAGTACCATCAATTCCTGATCATATGCCACCTCTTGAAATGGTTGAACATCGACTAATTATTTTTGGTATAATGACTCTGTGTATTCCTTCTATCTTCTTTTGATGCTTCCTGCGACGTTTAATATTTTCCCCATGGAATCCTTCACTATTGCAACTCAAGGCTTGAATTTGTTCATCAGTTCTTTCAGCTTGAGAAACACTGAGCCTTGTTCTTCCCTTTTGGTTTTCCATCTCCAGCTCTTTGCACATGTCATTACAATGCTTTACTTTGTCTTCTCGAGAGGCCCTTTGAAATCTTCTGTTCAGTTCTTTTACTTCATCAATTCTTCCTTTTGCTTTAGCTGCTCAGTGCTCAAGAGCAAGTTTCAGGGTCTCCTCTGACATCCATCTTGGTCTTTTGTTTCTTTCCTATCTGTTCAGTGACCTCTTGCTTTCTTCATGTATGAAGTCCTTGATGTCATTCCACAACTTGTCTGCTCTTCAGTCACTAGTGTTCAGTGCGTCAAATCTATTCTTCAGATGGTCTCTAAATTCAGGTGAGGTATACTCAAGGTCATATTTTGGCTCTCCTGGACTTGCTCTGATTTTAAACCTTATTGTTAAACCTTTTATTCTGCCACTAATTTACTCAGTTTCCTCTCCTCTAAAATGTGCTGTGTGAACTGGATAGATGATATGTGAAGGCAAACACTGTAGGGCTATTCTAGTTACTGATCCTCTGAGGAGCCCAGGGCCAGACTTTGTTATTACACATTGGAATGGATATCTGCCTTTTCCTGCCCAGCAGCCATCCTCAATTTTTTTTTTTTTTTGAGACCATATCTCCCCCTCTCATGTACACTAGGTAGGACTAACTCCATTGTGTTTTCAGAGATGGGTATAGATCCTAGATCCGTCCCATCAGAATGGAACCAGGTCTTCCTAGGCCCTGTGATTGCCCAAGTGTGGGCTCATAGTTGAAGCCAGAATGATAGGAAGCAAGGATGTAGGTCATTAGCTAGAATTATTAGAAAAGTGAATGCTTTTCTGAGCAGAATGACTATAAGCTGGGAGTTGCTGAATGGCCACTTCAGCATCATGAAGGAAAAGCCTGCCTACAGAAAAGACATCTGAGGCTAGAGGGAAAAAGATTCCTGAACACCTTGTTCTGGAATTTATGCCATCTATGCCGGAGTTGTACTTTTTAAACATATAGGCCATCTTTTTTTTTTTTTTCCTTAAGCCAAGATATATTAACTGTTGGTTTATCACACCATGATGGCTTACATGTTGCTGTGATACTGGAGCTTACCACTGGTATTGCAAATACCAGCAAGGTCACCCTTGGTGGGCAGGTTTCAGCAGAGCTTTCAGACTAAGACAGGCAGGGAAGAAGGACCTGGTGATCTACTTCTGAAAAAACTGGCCAGTGAAAACCCTATGGATAGCAGTGGAACAATGTCTGATATAGAGCCTGAAGATGAGTCTCTTGGGTTGAAAGGTACTCAAAATACAACTAGGGAAGAGGTACCTCTTAAAGTTGAGTCGACCTAAATGACATGTATGGACTTAAGCTTTAAGGACATTCATTTGCTGATGTGGCATGGCTCAAAATGAGAAGAAACAGCTGCAAACATCCATTAATAATTGGAATGCAGAATGCACAAAGTATGAATCTAGGAAAATTTGAAGTCATCAAAAATAAAATGGACACATAAACATCAATATCCTAGACATTAGTGAGCTGAAATGGCATGGTATTGGTCATTTTGAATCAGACAATTGTATCATCTACTATGCCAGGAATGATAAATTGAAGATGAACAGCTTTACATTCATCATCAAAAAGAACATTTCAAGATCTGTCCTGAAGTACAACCCTGTCAGTGATAGGATAACATCCATACGCCTACGAGGAAGACTAGTTAATACAACACCAACCACTAATGCCAAAGAAGGAGAAACTGAAGATTTTTACCAACTTCTGCAGTCTGGATTTGATCAAACATGCAATCAAGATGCATTGATAATTACTGGTGATTGGAACGCAAAAGTTGGAAACAAAGAGGAAGGATAGGTA
The DNA here is from genome assembly GCF_030014295.1 of Loxodonta africana. Lineage (NCBI taxonomy): Eukaryota > Metazoa > Chordata > Mammalia > Proboscidea > Elephantidae > Loxodonta > Loxodonta africana. Next base: position 33,119,353 of record NC_087345.1, on the reverse strand, counting down.
GTTGGAAAATATGGCCTCGTAGATAGAAAAGACTCTGGAGATCGAATGATAGAGTTTTGCAAGACCAATGACTTCTTCATTGCAAATATCTTTTTTCAACAATATAAATGGCAACCATACACATGGAACTCACCAGATAGAAAACACAAGAATCAAATCAACTACATCTGTGGAAAGAGATCAAGGAAAAGCTCGGTATCATCAGTCAGAATAAAGCCAGGGCCAAGCGTGGAACAGACCATCAATTAGTCATATGCAAGCTCAAGTTGAAAGTGAAGAAAATTAAAACAAGTCCATGAGAGCCAAAATATGACCTGAATTTGAAGTCCATCTCAAGAATAGAGTTGATGCATTGAACACTTATGACTGAAGACCAGATGAGTTGTAGAATAGCGTCAAGGACATCACACATGAAGAAAGCAAGAGGTCATTAAAAAGACAGGAAATAAAAGACCAGAATGGATGTGAGAAGAGACTCTGAAACTTGTGTATGAGTATCCAGGAGCTAAAGCAAAAGGAAAAAATGATGAAGTAAAAGAGCTGAACAGAAGATTTCAAAGGGCAGCATGGGAAGACAAAGTAAAATGTAAAGACAAAGTAAATGTGCAAATGACATGGAGTCAGAAAGCCCAAAGGGAAGAACACACTCAGCATTTCTCAAGCTGAAAGAACTGAAGAAAAAATGCAAGCCTCAAGTTGCAACTCTGAAGGATTCTGTGAACAAAATATTGAATGACACAGGAAAGCATCAAAACAAGATGGAAGGAATACACAGAGTTACTATACCAAAAAGAGTTGGTCAACATTCAACCATTTCAGGAGGTAGCATATGATCAAGAACTAATACTATTGAAGGAAGAGAGTTCAAGCTGCCCTGAAGGCATTGTCAAAAAACAAGGCTCCAGGAATTGACAGACTAACAGTTGAGATGTTTCAACAAAGGGATGCAGCACTGGACATGTTCACTTGTCTGTGTCAAGAAATTCGGAACACAGCTACCTGGCCAAGTGACTGGAAGAGATCTGTATTTGTGCCCATTCCAGAGAAAGGTGATCCAACAGAATGCAGAAATTATCAAACAGTAACGTTAATATCACATGCAAGTAAAATTCTGCTAAAGATATTTCAAAAATGATTGCAGCAGTACATCAACAGGGAACTACTGGAAATTCAAGCCAAATTCAGAGCGGAAGTGGAACAAGGGATATCATTGCTGATGACAGATGGATCTTGGCTGAAAGCAGAGAATACCAGAAATATGTTTAACTGTGTTTCATTGACTATGCAAAGGCATTTGAGTGTGTGGATCATAACAAATTATGGGTAATACTGTAAAGAATGGGAATTCCAGAACACTTAATTGTGCTCATGTGGAACCTGTACATAGACTAAGAGGTAGTCATTCGAGCAGGGCAAGGGGATACTGCATGGTTTAAAATCAAGAAAGGTGTGCATCAGGGTTGCATCCTTGCACTATACTTATTCAGTCTGAGCAAATAATCTGAGAAGTTGGACTATATGAAGAAGAATGTGGCATCAGGATCGGTGGAAGATTCATTAACAACCTTTGATATGCAGTTGACTCAACCTTGCTTCCTGAAAGCTAAGAGGAATTGAAGCACTTACTGATAAAGATCAAAGACTACAGCTTTCAGTATGGATTACACCTCAACATAAAGAAAACAAAAATCCTCACAACTGGACTAATAAGCAACACCATGATAAATGAACAAAAGATTGACGTCAAGGATTTCATTTTACTTGGATCCATAACCAACCCTGTGGAAGCAGCAGTCAGGAAATCAAAAGACATATTGCACTGCACAAATCTGCTGAAAAAGGCCTCTTTAAAATGTTAAAAAGCAGAGGTGTCACTTTGAGGACTAAGGTGCTCCTGACCCAATTCATGATATTTTCAATTGCCTGATGCGTATGTGAAAGCTGGACAATGAATAAGGAAGACCAAAGAAGAATTGATGCCTTTGAATTACGGTGTTGGTAAAGAATATTGAATGTACCATGAGCTGCCAGAAGAAAGAACAAGTCTGTCTTGGAAGAAATACAGTCAGAGCACTCCTTGGAAGTGAGGATGGTGACACTTCATCTCACATACTTTGGGCATATTATCAGGAGGGACCAGTCCCTAGAGAAGGACATCATGCTTAGTAAAGTGGAGGGTGAGCAAAAAAAGGAAGACCCTCAATGAGATGGATTGATACAATGGCTGCAACAGTGGGCTCAAAGAAAGTAACTATTATGAGGATGGTTCAAGGACTTGCAGTGTTTCATTCTGTTGTTCATAGTGTTACTGTAGTTGGAACCAACTCGGCAGCACCCAACAACTGCAAGCCAATATATCATTTACGCTGCTCTCATCCACAGTAGTCACTGAAGCAATGAATTAAATCAATCAAAGAGTAGTAGTTACTGCCATAGAAACCCAACAACTTGGCCCAGACCAGTTACTGCCACTGTCTTCACAATTAAATCTATCCCACAAGCACCAAGTGATCAGTGCAAGCTGACTCCAAAACATTCCACTGCATATTATCCTAAGTGCATGGGGGTTCCTTAGATGGCACCAACAGTTAAGCACTTGACTACTAACTGAAATATTGGTGGTTCGAATCCACCCAGAGGCATCTTGGAAGACAGGCCTGGTGATCTGCTACAAAAGGTCACAGACATGAAAACCCTATGGAGCACAATTCTACTCTGCATACATGGGGTCACCATGAGTCGGAATCAACTTAATGGCAACCAACAACAGCACTGTGGGTGTGGGGTGGGGTAGGGTAGGTGGGGTGGAGTAGATCCCATACCCTTTCATAGAGAGAAACTTCAGGGCAGAGAACATCAGGTCTTGGTGATTCCCTCCTGATGGGACAGGACTGCAAATAGAAACCAAGTTTTTCAGCCTCTAGTTAAATACTTGAGTGGCAAGACTGGGGGCTCAAATACAAGGGTGTTTTATTTTGCACTCCAGAATGGTGGAGATTAGGTGAGCTGCACCTTCACACCCAGGAGCTGCAGAGGCTAATGAAAGCTGAAATGAGCCAAGAGCTGGCGTGCTGGGCAAGGGGAAATGGACAGACCTGGGAGAGCAGTTGCTGCAGGAAGCCTCTCACAGGCAGCCATCTCTAATTGTATGAGCAATAATGCTGACACCATGGGGGCCTGGAGGCTTGGCAGAAGTTGAATGTTTCCTAAATGGGACAGTACCGGATTTTTAAGCTTCTTGCTTGGTCAATAAGACCTGACTGGTTCAAGGAGAGGGGCAATGCTAAAACAGCATTTCCATAAATCCTCAGCATCACAGAAAAGATTCCATTAAAAAGTTCCAGATGCACGGTGATAGCTAAGGGCACAATGGCACTCCTAAAGGACCTGCAGGCAGTTGTAGCTCAACCTTCTATATTTTCCATATTTCCAGCTCTAGTTTAGTCTTCCTCTAAATGTATGTCTTTCCTTTCTCTTTGCTTCTTTCATATGAGGCATCTCCTGCTGAAAAGCGTTAGCAAGAGGCAACGCTGGATCAAGTAACACATTTTTAATGATGTGAAACAAAACTTTAATCATCATAGTTATTTACAAAATTATGTCTTCTTTGCGTTGAGTTTAATAGCACTTTGCCCACAGTTTTCATCAAAACAACTACCCATCTGACTTATTGGAAGATTATATTAAATGTCAGAAGATCTCACCAGACTCATAAAGTGCTTCCTTGCCAATCAGGATTTTAATTTTGGATGGGGAAATAATAAATACAATAATTATTGAACACTGTGACATTAACTGATGAAGATACCTGCTTTCCTTGAATTATCAATTTCACATTGGCATAAAAAATAGATTAGTGACAGTTTAATCCCACATCTGGTGACCTTTAAGTAATGTTGTAATGCTTCACAGTTTTGTCATTAGAATGTCATCAGCCTTCTCTCTCAAAAAACAAAAATGGATACCTAAATCCTTCATTTTAGACTTGTCTCCAAACTTTGCTAATGTTTATTATCTGGCAACAAATCTAAGAGAGTGTAAAAGACCCAGATGTGCCAGGCAACTTTGCCAGCAGTAATTTTTTAAATAATTCTATGCCAGCATTCCCCACCCATCTGTCAGTTTGTTATACTACGTGACTCCTGTGTTGCTGAGATGCTGGAAGCTATGCCACCAGTATTTCAAATACCAGGTTTTAGTAGTACTAGTACTAGAAGTAGTGATATACTTCTGAAAGTTAGCCATTGAAAACTCTATGAAGCACAACAGAATATTGCCCAAAACTGTTTTGGAAGATGAGTCCTGTAGGAAGAAGATGCTCAAAATATGCAGTAGCCGCAACAATGGACTTGAGCATACCAATGCTGGTGAAGAGAGCTCAGGACTAAGCAATGTTTTCCTTCCATTACACATGGAGTCATCATGAGTAGGAACCAACTCGATGGCAACTAACATCATAATTTACCATGTGAGAGAGGTGATGGTAGAGTCAAAAACTCTTACAACAATAATATACTTTGTGTCCATGGGGCCAATGATCACTTTCATCCCTTCTTGATAGTCAGGTATATTGGTATTAACTCTGGAGAAGTCAGTTGGATGAATCCATCAAGACTTAAAATGCATGTCTCTTTCTGCTTAGCAATTCTAGAATCCTATCCTATAGAAATATCTATAAAATACATGGCACAAAAGGTTGTTCATCACAGCATTGTTTATATCAAATGAAAAAACAATATTCTTGACCCCACTTCCCTCACCACCTACCACATCCTTTTGCCTTTGTTCTCTTTAGAAGCAAACTCTTTGAAACATATGTCTGTACTCACTGGCTCCAATTCCTCTCCAAAGCCCACTGCAATCCAGTTTTCTGCTTATACTCCACTAGATATGTGTCAATTCTCAGTCCTCATCTTTCTTGACCTGTCAACATTTGACCAAGGGTCACCCCATTCTCTTTCATACATTTTTCTCACCTGGCTTCCAGGACCACACACATTCTTAGTTTTTCTCCTACTTCACTGCTTGCTCCTTTTGTTTCCTTTGCTTGTTCCTCCTCTTCTTCTTGTCTACTCAAAGTTGAAGTGCCCTGAATCTCAGTTCTCTTCTTCAGCTACGCTCACTCCCTTGATGATCCCATCCAATCTCAGAGTTTTGAGATACCACGTATAAACCAACAATTCCCAGATGTATATCTCCAGCCCAGGAATCTCCCCTGAACTCCTGACTCAAATTCTCAACTTCACTTGGATAGGCATTTCAATATCAACACGTCTAAAACCGAACTGCAGATATTCCCCCACAAATGCTGCTCCACCCCATTTTTTCTGTTCTCAATTGACGGCAGTTCAAAAACTTGGAGTCCTCAGTGATGTATCTCCTTTTTTATCTCCACATTTAACCTATCAGAGAATCTTCTTGGACTCTTTTCAAATTATGAACAGAAATCAACCACTGCTCACCCCACATCCCTTGTCATCATTCTTATTCAAGTCACTACTATCTCTCACCTGAATGGTTGCAATAGCTTCCTAATGGGTCTCTTGCTTCTACCTTTTCTCCATAAAGTCTCTTTTTGACACAGCAGCCAAAATGATCTTCTCAAATGTTAAGCCAGATCGAGTCTCGTCTTTGCTCAAAACTTCATGGTGACTCCCATTTTACTCAACGTAAAAGCCAAAGCCCTTAAAACAGAGGTCTTGTGTGATTGGCCCCTTGTGATGGTTAATTTTATGTATCAACATGGCTGGGCTATGGCACCTAGTTGTTTGGTCAGCTCCAAAGAGAGATTTTGCTGTGAAGGTATTTTGTAAATGTGATTGACATTTATAATCAGTTGACTTTAAGTAAAGGAGATTCACTTTAAGGACTAAGGTGGGCCTGACCCAAGCCAGGGTGTTTTCAATTGCCTCATATGCATGTGAAATTTGGACAATGAATAAGGAAGATAGAAGAAGAATTGATGCATTTGAATTACGGTGTTCATAAAGAATATTGAGTAGACGATGGACTTCCAGAAGAATGAACAAATCTGTCTTGAAAGAAGTACAGCCAGAATGCTCCTAGAAGGGAAGATGGCCAGACTTCATCCCGGATACTTTGGACATGTCATCAGGAGGCACCCATCCCTAAAGAAGGATATCATGCTTGGTAAAGTAGAGGGTCAGCAAAAAAAGAGGAAGACCCTCAATGAGATGCATTGACACAGTGGCTGCAACAATAGGTTCAAGCATAGCAACGATTGTGAGGAGGGCAAAGAACCAGGCAGTGTTGCGTTCTGTGGTACGTAGGGTCACTATGAGTCAGAACTGACTCACAGCATCTAACAACAACAACAAAGGAGATTACTTCAGTAATGTGTGTGAGTCTAATCCAATCAGTTGAAGACCTTAAGAGTGAAAACTGAAGTTTCCAAAAGATGACAGAATTCTGCCTCAAGACTATAACAGAAATCCTGCCTGACTTTCCAGCTTGCTGGTCTACCCTACAGATTTCAGACTTGTTAGCCACCAGTAGAAGGTCAGCAAAAAAAGAGGAACACCCGCAATGAGGTGCACTGATACAGTGGCTACAACAATGGGCTCAAATATAGCAATGATTGTGAGGATGGTGAAGGACCGGACAGTGTTTTGTTCTGTCATACATAGGGTCACTATGAGTCAGAACTGATTCAACGGCACCTACAAGCCACTACGACAACGTAAGCCAATTCCTTAAAATAATCTCCCTTCTCCTCCACCTTCCTAATTACCTCTCTGACTATACATTCCTCTACCCACCCACCTGACCCTCACTCTAGCCTAACTGACCCTTGCTATATTCCACATAGTATTTATTATCTACTAATCTACATAATTTACTTATTTACTATATGAGTTGTTTATTGTCTATATCCATGCCTCCCCTACCACTAGTATGTAAAGACAAGGGCAGGAATTTTTGTCTGTTTTGTTCACTGATGTGTCCCAAGGCCCTTGAACAATACTTGCCACATAGTAGATGCTCAATAACTCTTTGTTGAATAAATGAATATGAATGAACATAATAAAATTAGCTATGATTTATTTGGCACTAATCTTGTTACATGCACTAAGCTAAGCACGTCACAAATATTCTCTCAGTTAATCCTTACATCAGTGCTAGGGGGAACAGGAAGAGCCAGAGATAAGAGGAGGTATTTTAATTCCCTTTCTCTAGCTAAAGAAAACTGAAAACCAAAAGGTTAATAACTTGCCCAAGGTCACATTCTGGTAAGCAGGAGAATGGGGAAGAGGGAGTAGAATGGCAGTCTGTCTACCTGCTAAGCAGGAGATCTTAACCACAGTGCCCTCCTGCTTCTTTTAATGCAATTCAACCAGTTAAAAAGCTGCATATTCACTTACCCTCCTTCTTCATTCTTTTATTGGATTTCCACATACCAACGATTTAGGCGTATGTCACTAAATGAGTGCTGCTTTAAACTTACACTCATAACAATTAAGTGTGGTCCTGAGTAAAATGATGGATGAGGTCTTAAGTCTTTAAGTTTCCTTCAAGCATTGTGACTTTATTATTAAGTTCTAAATAACCTTTTTCTTCTGGGAGTGGTGTTTCAGATTGTTTATCTTCACTGTGAGGGATTATATCTCTCCCTCTTGCCCAATTTATTAGCTTTAGTCATAAACAGCAATCAGTGAAACATGAGTTTTTTTTTTATGAGAGATAGTTTATTCCAGTTTAGAACTCTTTAGTATTTTGGAAAATTTTTAATGTCAGCATATTTGCTTTTGGATCTTAGAATACTATTTAGTTCTGGTAATTGTCACTTTATATGTGAGATTAATTTTAGTTAGGACTTTGCTAAAAAGAACAGACTATCTTATATTTAGTACAATAGGTCAAGAAAGGATTTCTCTTTCATAAGCTGAACAAGCTCTGATTCAAAAAAAAAACTGGTGAAGTATCTAGGATCTAGGTGGTAAAATTAAATTGGAATGTTTTAAAAAAAAAAAAACTGCCGATTTTTAGAGCTTTTCTAGGATCAGTGATGTTAAACCCACAACACACAATACTGATTTGGTGATTTCACTGCTTCAAATGCTTGGGAGATGAAGCAGGTTCTGTGGGAGGCCCACCCATATCCTTCAGAGTAGTATCACTTCATACATGCCAGGCTGATTTCTAACTGCCAGAATCTATATTCTTTGCCTGAGAACTATCTTTGGTCAACCAGTCTCTTCTGTCCAAGTACATAAGCCAGAAGTATCAGGAAACTAATGCCCCCAGGAAGCAGCCCTCAACTAAGGATTGATGAGAATTGGTATAAATACCCCAGCTCCCTCCCTCCGTGGAATAACTCTAAGGGGCATGTTCCATGCGGGCTTCTAGTATACCCAGTTAAGTTCCAGTTTACAGCAGTGGTAACTTGCTTGACAATACACCCTTTGTAGCTGCTTTCCTTTCCCATCTCAGCTCTCCACTCTTGCCAGTGTTTCACAGCATCACCTCCCAAGTAATCTACTTGCATTTGAATCCTTATGTCAGGATCTGCTTCTAGGGGAACCCAAACTAAGACAGCTGTCTTCATTTGAGGCTTAGCTGTTGGTCAGGCAAGATTATTATTATTCATTCCTTCTTCAGCAGGTATTTATTGATCATTTATTATGTTCCACACATTGTTCTGGGCCAATAAGCAACATCATGATAAATGGGGAAAAGATTGAAGTTGTCAAGGATTTCATTTTACTTGGATCCACAATCAATACCCATGGAAGCAGCAGTCGAGAAATCAAACAACTCATTGCATTGGGCAAATCTGCTGCAAAGGGCCTCTTTAAAGTGTTGAAAAGCAAAGATGTCACCTTGAAGACTAAAGTGCGCCTGACCCAAGCCATGGTATTTTTAGTTGCATTGTATGCATGCAAAAGCTGGACAATGAATAACAAAGACAGAAGAAGAATTGATGCCTTTGAATTGTGGTGTTGACAAAGAATATTGACTATACCATGGACTGCCAAAAGAACGAACAAATCTGTCTTGGAAGAAGTACAACCCGAATGCTCCTCAGAAGCAAGGATGGCAAGACTACATCTTATAAACTTTGGACACAATGTCAAGAGGGATCAGTCCCTGGAGAAGGACATCATGCTTGATAAAGTACAGGGTCAGTGGAAAAAAGGAAGACCCTCAACGAGATGGATTGACACAGTGGCTGCAACAATGGGCTCGAGCATAACAACGATTGTGAGCATGGCACAGAACCAGGCAGCGTTTTGTTCTGTGGTACATGGGGTTGCTATCAGTTGAAACCGACTGGATGGCACCTAACAACAACAGACATTGTTCTTGTCATTGGCGATCCACCAAATAAACAAAAACCTTCGTCCTCACGGAGCTTACATTCTTGTGGGGGAAGCCAATACAAAAAATGAAGATATATCATTAAGCTGATTATGATAAGTGCTAGAGAAGAAAATAAAGCCAGGGGTGCAATACGGAATGCTGGAGACTGAGGTGTGTAATTGTAAGTAGGTGGTCAACAAAGGCCTCACCAGGAAGTAAGAACAACAGTTTAGGCAGCAGAAAACAAGTACAAAGGCCCTGCAGGGGACAGGGCCTGGAATGTTCCAGAACCAGCAGGGCCACCAGGGCAGGAGCAGAGCCAGAAAGGAGGAAGGTGACAGAAACAAGATGGGTCATTTCTGTTATCTTTATTATCATTATCATTACCTGTACTACTGTTTAACATGTTTCTTTTGTTTCAACATTTTATTATGAAAATTACAGAAAAGCTGAAAGAATTTTACAGTGAATATGTGTATGCCCACCCCTTAGATTCTATCATTTTACTACACTTGCTTTTTTACATATCTATTCCTTTATCCATCCCTCTATCAATCTATCAAGCCATTTTTGTATGCATTTCAAAATAATTGCAGATATTTAACACAGTTAGTCATTATATAGCTATTGTTTCTAAACCTGACAACAACCTTGAAAGGTAAGTGCTATATCTTCACTTTACAGATGAGGAAAATGAGACTCAGAGAGGTTGAATAACTCAGCTAAGGCTGTAACACAAATGTGTGACTGAGTGGAGATTCCAGTCCAGATTTGCTCAATGTCAACACTCATATACTTTTCACTATAGGCACACCCTTGCTCTTGGCTAACAGATTAATGTTGAAGAACAGACAAGGATTTGGCCAAAAGCTATGCCCTTCTCTCAAGGGAGTCGTTTCCCTTCATTGCTCTGCATCGGAGAGGTAGAAATCCAGCAGTGTTCTGGTAAAAGTTTACCAACCCGCCTTTCAGTTGGGGGGTGGTAGAGGAAGAAGGAAGAAAGGGAGCCCTGATCTGTAACATTTGCCATTTTCTGTAGTGTAAATGGGGCCCTGGGGGCACAGGGATTAAGCATTTGACTGCTAACCAAATACTCCTACCATGGCTGATACCAACCTGATGTGAAGTTGCAAGCTGTTGAAAGCTCTTACAAACTGGTGCAGGCTGGCTCCAGCACACCACTGAGGAATTTTCAGTCAGATACGATGGATAACAAGTATCATTGTCCCTTACAACCAACACTAGATTCAGGATCAATACCCAGAGCCCTGTACCCAGTGAGTGCTCAGTAAACATGGGTGGTGGTGGTGGCGGTGGCGATAGTTAGGATGAAGATTTCCACTTTTCCATGTGTGCCCAGATCCACACCCAGCATCAAATATCTGCTTACACATATATACACACACTTCCCAGGGTGAATGGCAATAAATTTAAATAATGAATACAGGACACTATAGACACAAGACATTTGTATAAAGCAAACTTCTCCACGAATACAAAATAAACTCCTTCCTCCATGTAAGTTCTAGCCCTTGGTCCATTGTTCTTGCTTCCCTTTTCCCTCTCACCATGTCTGCACCTCCCACACTATTGACCATGCCTTTCTGGAGCAAGAACATTCATGGCATCCTCCAATACCAGATAACATTATATTTTACATAGGTTGAGATTTTGAATCATATAATAGATGCCCTGCCTTGAAAAGCTCACTTTTCCTCCTCTTCCTTGAGCGTCCCTCTTTAGTTTAAGTGTTGTCTCTCCTTTAGGTTTCTCAGTGCTGATCCTGACCAGGTTCTGCCTGTTCCTTTCCATCTTGCCATACAAGAACTACCTAAAGGCTCAATTCTTTATATTTTTCTTTCCTGACTGCTTTCTGCCTCCTTCACCCAAATTTTCCTCTGTATCCTCTGTCCCAGGGACCTCACATGCCTGAGATATCATCCCTGATCCCATCACCCAAAGCCCTCTCTGTCTTCCAGGATTGGCTGAGGCCATTTGCATTGGTTTTGGGTAGGAGGTTCTAGGTTCAGCTTTGCAAAGACAAGATTATCTGAGTTATGTCCTGTGTTCCTTTCCTCCTTCCCCATCATATCTCATCTCTGTTGCCTCCATATTGTTGCCCGATGCAGGGCACATCCCCAGCAGTTCTGTAGAGCAAATAACAATCATCTTTAACAGATTTGGCATGAACAAAGCCTGACACTTGGGGCTTTAAAGCATTTTTTATAGTACGGCAAATCCCATTACCATGCAACAAAGAACAGCTAATTGTTAAGAATTACTAATGAGAAATAAGTATAGATAATGGTTTAGCTGACACCGTCATATTTTAGTACAATATGTTCTGAAATATTTGCTCCTTTGGGTTGTGAATGTGCTATTTTCGTCTCTAATAGGCCTATAGAAGCCTAGTGGAAATGAGAAGTTTTCTCAAAGAAAGTTATGTATCCTGAGATTTCTCTGATAAGGGGACAGGGTCAATGTGCCTGTAGTTTCTGTGCTTCATTAAAATTCTGCTTCCATCCTGTATAATGCGAGTAATATTAATTTTCTAAACATTGGTGTACAGCAGCTGCTAACTAATTTCCATAACAGTGTTCCTATTCTGCAGACATTTTAAAAAGGGGAAAGGAGATAACTGTTGTCTGCCAAAAAGAAAGCCCATCCTAACCCAGTTCTGAAGCATTCCAGACCAAAAAGAGGAAAACATTAAGAGTGCTAATGCCCTACTCCTGACAGGAGGGATCAGTCCCTGGAGAAGGACATCATGCTTGGCAGAGTACAGGGTCAGTGGAAAAGAGGAAGACCCTCAATGAGGTAGATTGACACAGTGGCTGCAACAATGAGCTCAGGCATAACAACGACTGTAAGGATGGCGCAGGACTGGGCAGTGTTTCGTTCTGTTGTGCATAGGGTTGCTATGAATCAGAGCCGACTTGATGGTACCTAACAACAACAACAACAAACAACAATGCCCTACTCACGGCAATGCCTGGAATTGAATGCACTGCCTTTGACCCAGGAGCTGGCCTACCTGCAATAAGCTGTGGGCAGCCACATGCTCACTGGGTTACATCTTTCTTCAAAACAGCTTCGTGGTGGCCCCAGTCACGCGGCCCAGACTTGCAAACAATCTACGTATTTTCTCAGCCCCATTTTCCCAGCCTCAGTTGTGCTGGGTACCAGCTGCTTCCCCTTCCCTCCTGATCTATGCCACTGGAAACCCAACAAGATTTGCAGTCATACCTACCCAAGGTGTTTCAGAAGGAGCAGCATAGCTGGGCCACTGTGGACCCCTTTCATTTCAGAGGCTTTATCTCAGGGCATCTGCTATCCACCCTTCTCAGGAAAACATTGGGATGCCAAGGCTCACAATCAGGATATAATTCCTGATATTTTATACATAGATATAGTACATAGGGTTGCTAAGAGTCAGAACTAACTCAGTGGCACCTAACAACATCCACAGGCTGGACTTCTATCTTCAGCCAAGATGAAGACCAACTAGTGCCCTGAACTTGAATAATATTAAATCTCCCTTTAACTCTCCCCAGCAGTCCTGTCCTTTTGGCTATATTTTCCAATTTAAAATTTATTCACATTCGCAATCCGTCGTCTTTACCTTTCTTTGTTTTTGGCTCTTAGAATACAAGAGCCTGTGTTTTATCCATCTTTACAAGCACTGTGCTTGTAACATTGTAGGCACTCAATAAACTCTTATCGAATGGAATTTATCCTCAGATAGGCCACAGAAAGTATATGTAAAAATAAGTGGCCATAAATTTTGTCAGCTCTTATATATCCATAATTAGGGTCAGCTTTTTTAGGTAAAACTAAGTAAACTTTGGTCCTATTTGTGAGTTCCCCATCTGAATAACAGCTATTGTTTACTGATCATTTGCCACTTACATAGATTTAGCAAATGCTTTACATAAATTGGAGCCCTGGTGGTGCAGTGGTTAAGAGCTCAGATACTAACCAAAAAGTTGGCAGTTCGAATCCACAAGCCGCTCTTTGGAAACCCTATGGGGCAGTTGTACTCTGTCCTGTAGGGTTGCTTTGAGTTGGAATTGACTTGAAGGTACCAGGTTTGGGTTTTTTGGTTACATAAGTTAATGTTAATCCTAACCAACAAATCTAAAGATGGGTACTATTACTATTGTGTCCATTTTACAGATTAAGAAGTGAAAAATAAGAGAGGTAAAGCCATTTGTCCTAAGTCACACAGCTAGTGAGTGGCAGAGCTGGGAACTCAACCTAGGTCCTAAGGCTCTCAAGTCCATGGATTTCCATCCTACCTGCCAAAATGGCATGAAAAGACTACCTCTGCTATCTCACTTCACAAAGCAGTCCAAAGAAAAGATCAGGAAAACAGCTAGGATAGGGGCTGCTCCATTTTACATTCTTCTCCCCACCCCATTCCCCACGTGATATGCTTCTCTGGGGAGTGAGGACACAACTACAATAAAAAAAAAAAGTCGAATGAACATTGCTGCTGCAGAAAGGTCGTAACAGAGGTTCATGGCAGGCTCAGTGGGCCCCCAGGAGAAGTTTCACCTACTTTCATGCTTGGCTTGTTTTCCTGGGCTCTTCTCTCCTCTGTCTTCCTGACTCCTTCTCCACCCTCACACTCTGGCCCCACTACCCTCATGCCACTCCCTGTCATCGTGGAGTTTTTCCTTCTCTCTTTCATATTTCAAAACTCACACTGCCAGTCCCCAGAGCCACTGCTTCCTCAAGCTGTCAAAATTGTCCAAGATGAAAAATTCAAATGATAAATGAAAGCGAATGCAACCTAATAGTGAAAACTCCACCTGCGAAAAATAGTCAAGAATGCAAAATTACTGTTCTTGGGTCTGTTAGACTTGAAGATTCTATGTCTCAATTTTTTTGCCATTACTCTGAGTGTGGTGTGAGCCTCAGCACATCCTAACACAATTCTCGAGGAGATTCTGCACATAATCTCCCTTGGAGGTCAACTAAGGAATTGAGGACGTGTTGATACTAACATCGAGCTTCAAATTCATCAGTCAAGTCACAACAAGACTTGGTCCTTTATAATAAAAGTAAGAGATATGCTTCATGATTCAGTTAGCAAACTCTCCATCAGTCTCAGCTGCTAACTAAGGTGTGATGGATTATTTTACTTTTTAATTGACTGCCTCTTTTTAATACATAGGATTTAAATATCCTTCCATGGAGCACTGAGAGAGTGAGTGGGAAGGGTCGGGAGCTGAGAACTGGGGTCTTTCAAACAGCTAGACCAAAAAGATTTGACTGGCCAAGCATTTGACCGGCCAAGAAGAGTGCTTGAAGGATAGATGGGTAGACTTGGTGTAGACTGTTAAGGAAATCAGTCCAGGGATTCCGGAAAGTCTGTCCTCAACGCATAAAGTTTTCCCCAGCAACTGGCACAGAGTAGGTACTTGATATATACTTAGTGAAAGAACAAATGACTTTGGGATGAAAAAAATAATATCATTAAGTATACAAAATATTACGTGTATAAAATGTGATATTTTTCATTTTTCAAATGGTTGCAGGGAAGTTCATGAAGCATGCCTGAATACTGTAGCATCACATTGGTACAATATCAGACAGAAGCAACACTGAGATGACAGCTGAAAGATTGTTTAAATTCCACTCAACAACAGGCTTCTGAGAATATATCATGTTCTCAGGGCTGTACACATGACTCCAGGGGATACCAAGGCAAGCTGGAAGAGGTCCTTGTCAACCAGTTGACCATCTGATGATGGTCTCTCAAACAGCACAGAAATCTCTGAGTAACCAGAGAACAGCTCCTACCCAAAACTATATCTCCATTATCCCTCACAGAGCCTTAAATTACACCATTAATGATTAATTCCTTCAGGTCCTAAAGGTTAATTGAGTCTCTTCACAAAGGTCAGATACTCCTGGGATGGTTACCTTCTTAACCCATTATCACCTGCAATTGGACCCAAGGATTAGATCACAGCTGGCAGAGAGCATCCTAGAAAGGACAGAGCAGCAATGGAGGAAGGGGTGTTCAGGCTGAAGGAGTCAGGAAAGGAGGCACTATGAACATCACTGATTCACTTTATTTTCAATCTTCTTCATTTTTCCCATGCCCTCCCCCTTTGACATGGACACTGAACACCTATACAAGACCACATCAGCATCCCCCACACGGCCTCTGAAATGCCTTTCTATCCTGCCTCTGGTTCCTGAGCCAGTTCTAACAGTAATGCAGCAGTCATTAAGCACTTAGTCTAGGTGAGACAGTATCCTGAGAGCTTTGCAGGCTTTATCTCATTTAAGCCTCACAACAGTTCTATTCCCATTTTACAAATGAGAAAACTGTGGCTCAGAGAAGTTAAATAACTTGACCCATATGTCACCTAGATTTAAACTGCAGAGCCAGGATTTGAATTTATTTAGTCAACTCTTGCTTTTAATTCAGTGATGCCCCATAGCTCTGGGTGAAATCATGACAATAGCCCTATTAAGCTGATCTAGGAAGCAATGGTCCCATTCTAACCTGAGTTCAAGGTCCAGTTCAACTGTGCGACCTTAATGCTTAGAGTCTTCAGCTATAAAATAGAGGTAATAAAATCTGCCTCATAGGGTTGTGTGAGGATAAGGTACATTAACGAAGTAAGGAATTTGGCACAGAGTAATTATTCCACAAATAGTAGCTATAAACTGTAAGCTCCCTGCCATGCACAGCTTCTGTCTGGTAATATTTCTGTTGGACTCTAGGGGTCGCTCAAGCCTCCACCTCCTCCTTCTCACACTATCCAGTCAGTGTTTTTGTTTTTTGTTTTGTTTGTTTGACTGTTTTAATATTTCACTGTGTTTTCAGTGAACGTTTACACGACAGTTTAGGTCCCCATTCAACAATTTCTACACAAGTTTTTCAGTGACATGGGTTACATTCTTCACAATGCATGAATAATCTTGTTTCCATTCTGGTTATTCCATTTTGTCAGTGGTTCTTAACCTGACTGTGCATTAAAATTGCTTGGAGATTAAAAACAATAATAATAAATAAACAGATTTTATATAGATAGATAGATCATCCCAGTCCAATTGAATCAGGATTTCTTGGAGTGGACCCTGGACATCTATTTTTTAAAGCTTCATAAGTGACTTTAAGGTGTAGCAAAGTTGAAAACCACTGCAAAGAACTGCAAAAAAGAAAGAAAGAAAAGAAAAGGTGGAGGGAGGGAGGGAGGGGCAAAGGCCAAGGACTTTTTGGGATCATGCAGCTAGGAAATGGATGTCTCTCAGTGACAAGCAAAGTGACAAAGTCTCTTGGGCATGCGAGTTTGGAATCTGTTCTTTGGGATCTCCCATTTTGGATTCACCTTTTTTATAGAAGCCTTCTCTTGGCTTATTAGTAAGAATCCTGGCCAGATTTAGGCCCCTAAACTCCTAACTTGGCTCCACCCCAGTGGCCACCTCCTGCAGCCTAAATTCCCTGACTTCAGGCCCTGATTACCTGTGGGGACATATTCTTGTCCCTGATGCTGTCTTCAGCCAGCCCTGGTGGGAGGCTGGGGTAACCTTCAGATGTCCCGCCTTTGCCCACCTGTTTGGCCTTCCAGCCTCAGCCCCAGCATATGAGGCAGATCTCCCGCATCTACCCACCCCACAAACATGACAAGCTTGGTTTTGATTCAAGTGAAAAAAAAAAGCAGTTGTTGTGGAGTCAAACTCCAACTCATGGCAACCACATGTGTGTCAGAGCAAAATTGTGCTCCATAGAGTTTTCAATGGCTGATTTTGGTAAGATTGCCAGGCCTTTATTCCAAGGCACCTCTGAGTAGACTTGAAACTCCAACCTTTTGGTTAGCAGCCAAGTGCATTAACCATTTGTACTACCCAGGGACTCCACATCAAGTAAAAATCAAAAAAAACCCATTGCCGTCGAGTCAATTCCAACTTGTAGAGACCCTACGGGACAGAGTAGGGCTGCCCCATAGGGTTTCCATGGAGCCACCAGTGGATTCGAACTGCTGACCTTTTGGTTAGCAGCCATAGCTGTTAACCACTGCACCACCAGGGTTCCACTTCCAGTCAAGTGCCTTATAAACCCTGAGCTGAAACAAGGTACCCAGAACCAGGACTTCTTTCCCCCAAAACAAAAATAAACGTATATTAGGCTGTTACAGGCTGATCACATACTCACAATTCAAAATCCTGTCCTTATCTACACTGAGCTCAGCTGGCAAGGCCATTAGCCTGCCCAGGATGGGTCTGCTGCCCTCATAGTGAACAGGATTGAAGCATTCCCTCTCCTCTCCCCTATTCTTGTTCTTAGTTTCAGTTCTCCATTCATTATTTTCCCAAAGACAAGCATGCTCATTATCACCTCTGCCCTGATTTGAGAGTCCGAGCAGTTAATAAATTATCTGGATGCAAATAAGTCTTATCGTGTTTTTTGTTTTTAATAAGAGGTGAAATGCTCGCATTTATTCACAGACTTGTCACTCAAAGGAGGCTGCCTATATATTCACCAAACTTGGCAGCATTTCACTCTGAGACTGTAAACAAACATGATAAATTTCTCCTCCAAAGATAATTTTGGTGATGTGTATAGGCCACTGAAAATGAGAATGTTATGACTTTAGTGCTGTGATAATATATGGTAGTAATTATATTAACAAGGGAAATTACATCCCTCTTTCAGCAATTTCAGCTCATACCACCCACATGAATAGTGGGCAGCAGCAAAAGTGCTGAAATGGTGCTAGTAAAACAGGGGGAACAATATTTGCTGAATTTAGAACCTACTAGCACTTACTTGGAAACCCTGGTGGTGTAGTAAGTTAAGTGCTATAGCTGCTAACCAAAAGGTAGCTGGTTCGAATCCACTAGGCACCCCCTGGAAACTCTATGGGGCAGTTCTACACTGTCCTATAGGGTCACTATGAGTTGGAATTGACTCGAAAGCAATGGGTTTGGTTTGGGTTTTTTTTGGTCTCCACCTACTTGGAAACCCTGGTGGCATAGTGGTTAAGTGCTACAGCTGCTAACCAGAGGTCAGCAGTTCAAATCCACCAGGTGCTCCTTGGAAACTCTATGGGGCAGTTCTACTCTGTCTATAGGGTCGCTATGAGTCGGAATCGACTTGATGGCAACAGGTACGGAGCACCTACTTAAGGATCTCTGGTGGCACAGTGGTTAAAGCACTTGGCTGCTAACCAAAAGGTCAGTGGTTCGAACCCACTAGCTGTGCTCCCTGGGAGAAAGATGTGGCAGTATGCTTCTGTAAAGATTTACAGCCTTGGAAACACTATGGGGCAGTTCTACTCTATCCTATAATGTCACTATGAGTTGGAATCAAGCTTAAAACCAAAAAGCCAAACCCACTGCCGTCAAGTCAATTCCAACTCATAGCGACCCATCACGTTTTTAAGATATATTGTGTTCCTACTATGTGTCAGATAGGAGTCTCTGAGTGGTGCAAGCATTTGCACTCAACTACTAACCTAAAGGGTGCTAGTTCAAACACATTCAGCAACACCACGGAAGTAAGGCCTGGTGATCTATTTCCATAAAGATTAACCAAACCAAATCACACTTATTGCCATCAAATCAATGCTGACTCCTAGCTGCCCTATAGGACAGGGTAGAACTGCCCCACAGGATTTCCAAGGCTGTAATCTTTACAGAAGCAGGCTGCCATATCTTTCTCCTGTGGAGCGGCTGGTGGGTTCAAACCACTGATCTTTCAGTTAGCAGCTAAGCACTTAATCACTGTGCCACCAAGACTCCTGGCCATAAAGATTACAGCCAAGAAAATCGTATGGAACAGTTCTACTCTGTAATGCATGGGGTCGCCACGAGTCAGAATCGACTATATGGCAATGGGTTATGTGCCAGGTACCATGTGAGCATAGTGGGAGATAAGAAGATGAATCAGACAGGGCCTCTCACCTTAAGGTGCTCACTAGTAATAAAAAAATAAATAAACAAGGCATACACATAAATCATTGTACTATCAGGCAGTTAGTGAGGAGTGAGAAAAGAAGAGGTAAGGATAGAATGCACCTATCTATCATTTCTAGATGAGACTATGATGAAGCTCTGTCCTGCCCAGAAAGCAATCGGGCACCCAGGAGGCAATGGATAACCAACACTCCACAGTTTCCCAGCATTGAGATATGCTGCAGCCAATTAACACGGGAAATTCTGCCCACTGACCTGCCCCAGAGAATGTCTACCCAGTGCTCCGTAGCTGGATGACCGTGAAAGCAAACCCCATATTCCATGGCTTCAGAAATCCTTCTGAAAAGTATTTTGCCAAGAAATTATAAATGTGTGGGTTAATGAACTATAAATAGGGATTAAATGCATGAGCAAAACTCCATAATTCATTTTGATGTGTTACTGGAACCAAATTTGAGATACTCACTTATTTCACATGTCTATTCAATCAGCCTTTGTTTCATTCCTTCCATGTGCAAGAAGATACAGAGAATTCCAAGAGAAATAAGACAGGTCAGACTCTGAAGGAGCGTGCAATTTCATAGAGGAAAAGGAGACAGGTACAAAACAATTGTAAGGATGATCTGCTGTTTTATCAACGTGATCTGGTGGCAGAGAGTATATGATTTGAAGTCAAACAGACTAGGACTGAATTCCTACCTTACCACCTAGCCTGCCTGTTCTCTCTAGGCTTCCATTCCTTCATCTGTAGGAAGTGAAAATCATATGGCTGTGATGAGGATTAAATGAGATAATATCATGGAATCATTTTGTCCAAGACCTACAAATGTCTAATGAGTCTTCTGAATAATATGTCAGAAAACTAGTGTGTCATAAAAGAGTTATAAAGAAAAGCATTAAGTTATGCTCAAAGAAAGAGATCACTTGGAGTTGGCGAGACCCAGTAAGGCTTCCTGAAGGAGGTGTCATTTGAACAGGACCTTGAAGGACAGGTAAGGGTTTGTCAGTGTGTGGTCTACTTTGGCTTGCAGGGCTGTGTGAGCAGGGCTGTGGTGAGATATAACACTGAATTCTTAGAAGGCTAAAATTTTTACATGGCAAAGTATTTGACTGGCTGATTTACTCTAGGTAAATCAGAAATTTAACACACAAAGCCCCAAAATATCAAACCACATAAACAAAAATCCAATGGCACCCAGGGCAAAGAACACTAAACAAGACATAGAAGGGCAATTCTTCCAGAACATAGAAAACGGATAGCTTCTAAAGAGCTACTATAATGTTAAAACCATGATTTTTTGAAAAAAACACAAAAATTTAAAACACAAGGCCAATCCTTCCTATTAATGCAAAAACACTATGATATATTGGGAAACAGAATTAGAAGCATAATAAAGAAATAAAATTCCACAATCAAATGGAGGTTACTCTGGAATTGCAAGAAATTCTAGGGTGAAATATTAGGATATCTATTATTATTAAAATTAACTTAATTTACAGATAAAAAGAACAGATAAGAAAAGAAACATATTACCATCTCCATGGGTACTAGAAAATTATGATAAAACTTAATATTTATTATTGATTTTAAAAGAAAAATCTTGATAAAATATTAATAGATATGTCATTAATATGATAAATACATAAACATGTGCATCAATCCAAAAACTAACATCACAATTAATGGGGAAATACTAGACTATTACCATGAAAGTCAGGAACGAGGTACAGATGTTCACTTGTGCCACTGATAGTTCATATTGCCCTGAAGCATCTAGCTAGCCAATGCCGGTAGGTAAATAGAGAAGAATAATTATAAATGTTAAAGTAAAATTATCATGATTTTCAAATCAGATGATTGCCTGAAACCCAAGAAAATCAAATAAAAAATATTACAAACAATAAGAGAGTTCAAAACAGTAGTGCTCAAAAACTAATACACAGAAATCAATGGCCTCATGTGCAGGCAGCCCCCGGTTAGGAACACCGAACTTACAGACAAATCATACTTGCCCTTTAATGTTGCGTAAATTTGCCCACACTTTGAAAAGGATTGAACCAACCCCTATTTGTGACAAAATTTTCATCACAGTAACCTTTACTTGCTGCATATGCAGATTTTAAATCATCGAAAAGACTTTGAGCCTTTTCTTGTGCTAAAATGAGGTTAAATAAGAACCTGTTCTGACTTAACCTACAAATTCAACTTAAAGACACAGGGAACAGAATCCCTTCATAACCCTGGGGATGCCTGTATACACATAACAACGAGAATGAAAGGAAAGAACCCCTATTTACAAAATCAACAAAAAATATAAAATACCAAGGGATAAACTTAACAAGAAATGTGCAGGAGATGTACAAAACAACGTTTTAATTTAATTAATTGCTAAAATGTTAAAAAAAAAAAAGATGACTTTAGCTAAAGGAAATACATACCATGTTCTTGAAAGAAAGTCTTACCACCATGAAGATGTTAATTCTGATCAAGTTAATTAAAAACCTTACACTAACACAAAAATGTGTCTAGGGAATTTTTTTTTTAACTAACGTAACTGATTATAAAGCTGACAAAGAAAGAAAAAAAGCAAAAGTAGTAGAAAGTTCTGGAGGAAAAAAAAGAATTATGACGTGAAACTGTTGTTTTCCTTAGGTGACGCCAAGTCAGTTCCGACTCGTAGAGACCCTATGTACAACAGAACGAAACACTGCCCAGTCCTGTGCCATCCTCACAATTGTTATGCTTGAGCCCATTATTGCAGCCACTCTGTCAATCCATCTCTTTGAGGGTTTTCCTCTTTTTTGCTGACCCTCTGCTTTACCAAGCATGAAGTCCTTCTTCACGGACCGATCCCTCCTGATAACATGACCAAAGTATGTGAGACGTGGTCTTGACATCCTTGCTTCTAAGAAGCATTCTGGTTGTACTTCTTCCAAGACAGATTTATTTGTTCTTTTGGCAGTCCACGGCATATTCCATATTCTTCACCAACACAATTTATAGGCATCAATTCTTCTTCTATCTTATTAATTGTCCAGAATTGCATGCATGTAAGATGTTTGAAAACCCCATGGCTTGGGTCAGGCGCACCGTAGTCTTTAGAAAAGAACAAAAACAAAGTCGAAAAACAACCTAGGAAAAACTTCTGCAACTCAAAACAAAACAGAGGGATAATTTTCCTGATATATAAAAAGCATCCATGAATCAATAAGAAACAGATTAATAATTCAATAGAAAAATAGACAAAGGTTAGAAAGAGGTCATTTACTAGAGAGAAAATCCCACTCACTGCCATCAAGTCAATTCCAACTCATAGCAACCCTATAGGACAGAGTGGAACTGCCCCATAGAGTTTCCAAGAAGTGCCTGGCAGATTCGAACTGCAGACCTCTTGGTTAGCAGCCATAGATAGCACTTAACCACTATGCCACCAGGGCTTCCAGAGAGAAAATATAAATGGCAGTTTAAACATAGGAAAAATTGTTCACCTAAAAAAAACACATAACAAAAACCAAACCAAAACCGAACCCATTGCCGTTGAGTCAGTTTCTACTCATAGCGACCCAATAGGATATAGTAGAACAGCCCCCATAGGGTTTCCAAGGAGTGCCTGGTGGATTCGAACTGCCAACATTTTGGCTAGCAGCTGTAGCTCTTAACCACTACATCAGCAAGGTTTCCATAACAAGAGAAATGCAAATTTTTACTGCAAC
Organism: Loxodonta africana; assembly: GCF_030014295.1. NCBI lineage: Eukaryota > Metazoa > Chordata > Mammalia > Proboscidea > Elephantidae > Loxodonta > Loxodonta africana. The sequence goes on along the minus strand of NC_087345.1, from coordinate 33,096,379 downwards.
TCAATATTATTTTTCACCTTACAGACTGACAAATATCAATAATGTTTAACAAAACACTGTGTTAATGAGGATGTGGGGATGCTACTATTCTCTTTATATTTCTAATGAGAACAATTTGGCAATCTCTATTAAAAATTAAAAGGCCCATACCCTTTTATACGACAATTGGATTTCTAAGGAATTGATCCTGTAGGCACTATAAATAAAATGCCATAAATTCAGAGACAGTACCATTTCTTTGACCTGTGCAGCATAAATTGAAACCCCAAATATCTGTTCACATCCCTATTACCACCCAGGTCCCAGGAAAAATCTTCTCCACATTTTTCACCAAATATGTTCAAAATGAAACACAAACCTTCCCAAATACTGTTGAAATTTTTAGGTTGTGCCACTGTCAGCAACAGAAATGATCACTACTTTGGAAGCACGTACATAAGAGCTGGATGCTGTGAGGCTGGGAGCTATGCCACCAGTATTTCAAATACCAGCAGGTCACCCATGACAGACAGGTTTCAACAGAGCTTCTAGACTAAGACAGACTAGAAGAAGGACCTGGCACGCTACCGCTAAAAAAAAAAAAAAAAATTCGCCTGTGAAAACTTCATGAATAGCAGGAGAACATTGCCTGACAAGGTGCCGGAAGATGAACCCCTCAGGTTGGAAGGGACTTAAAATACAACTGGGGAAGAGCTGCTTTTTCAAAATAGAGTTGACCTTAATGACAAAGTATGAATCTAGGAAAATTCCAAGTAGTCAAAGATAAAGTGGAACGCTTAAAGACAGATATCCTAAGCATTAGTGAGCTGAAATGGACTGGTTTGGCGTTTGAGAATTGGACAATCATATGGTTTACTGGAGCCCTGGTGGTGTAGTGGTTAAGAGCTACGGCTGCTAACCAAATGGTCAGCAGTTTGAACCTACCAGCTGCTCCTTGGAAGCCCTGTGGGGCAGTTCTACTCTGTTCTGTAGGGTCACTATGAGTTGGAATTAGCTCGATGGTAATAGGTTTGGTTTTTTATGGCCTACTGTGCCAAGATTGACAAACTGAAAAGGAACAGCATCATGTTCATCGTCAAAAAAAATTTCAAGATCTATCATGAAGTACCGGCTAACCGATTATTAACCAAATTTATGTACCAATCACTAATGCCCAAGATGGAGAAATTGAAGATTTTTACCAACTTCTACAGTCTGAAATTGATCAAACATGAAATCAAGATGCATTGATAATTACTGGTTATTGGAATGCAAAAGCTGGAAACAAAGAAAGATGAGTAGTTGGAAAATATGGACTTGGTGATACAAACAACTCCAGAGATTGAATGATAGAATTTTGGAAGACCAATAACGTATTCACTGGAAACTTCTTTTTCAAAAATATAAGTGGCAATTATACACCTGGACTATATGTACCTTGCCATATGGAAAACACAGGAATCACACTGACTACATATATGAAAAGAGATGATGGAAGAGATGATGGAGAAGCTCAATATCATCAGTCAGATCAAGAGCAGGGGTCCCACTGGAAAACAGACCATCAATTGCTTATATACAAGTTCAAGTTGAAGCTGAAGAAAATCAGAACAAGTCCACAAGAACCAAAGTACGAATTTGAGTATATCCCACCTGAATTTAGAGGCCATCTCAAGAATAGATTTGATGCACTGAACACTAATGACTGAAGGCCAGATGAGTCACAGGATGACATAAAGGACCATCATACATACATAAAGCAAAAGGTCATTAAACAGACAGGAAGTAAAGAAAAGACCAAAATGGATGTCAGAAGAGACTCTGAAGAGGCACTTGGACTTAGAGCAGTTGAAGTGAATGGAAAAAAATGATGAAGTAAAAGAGATGAACAGGAGATTTCAAAGGCTGTGTGTCAGCTTGACTGGGCCATGATTCTCAGTGGTTTGGCAGTCATATGACATTGTGATCACTTCCATGATGAGATCTGATATAATGTGATCACCTCCATGATGCCATCTGCTGTGAGAAGTCAATAGGTTAAAAAGGAGTTTTCTTGGGCATGTGGCCTGCATCGAGTATAAGTGGACATTCCAGCAAGGCTCATGCGATTTTGCTCACTCTGGATACTGCAGTAGGCTCCTGTTTGGCTGAGCTCTGATTCTTGGGACTTGAGCTAGCAGCTTACCTGTGGTCTTGCCTGTTGATCTTCACAGCCATTGAGGAAAAGCCCTGCTCTTCGACCTGCCAGTCTTGGGTTCACCAGCCCCTGCAGCTATGTGAATCAGAAGAAACTTCTATCCAGACCCACTGACTTGGAATGTTCCACTCTTTCAATGCTGTGAGCCATTTCCTTGCTGTAAATCTCCATGTATATATATTTATATACTTTACTGGATTTGCTTCTGTAGAGAACTCAGCCTAAGACATTTTGTACTGAGAGTGGTCTAGAGAAACAAAATTGTAAGGATGAGTTTTCTAAATTGGTTCTCAAGTCTGGTTAGCCATTTACAAGAATGGCTGTTCATTTGCTTCCACTAGTAAGGAAGGCATTGCTAATCCATGGTGTAAGGCGGCAATACGAATACACAAAATATCACTACCAACAGATATTAGTAAAGGCAAGGCTCTGGGTGATTGCATGTGTGATACCTTTCTACAATTTTGTCATAATGAGAAGTATAAAGAAGCTGGTTGGTTGGTCCGACTTTCACTAGACAAACTAGTATAAGAGATGAGATCAGGGCTTCAGAGTCAAAGCTCAAGTGCCACATAAATGACCTAAAAGTTGCCACTTGTGCATTGAAAGAAAACCTTATTACTTGTAGTAACAGAGCTGATATTGCTGAAAACTAAACCCAGAGTCTTATTGTAAGAGTCGCTGAATTACAATGCCAACTCAATTGCCAAGCTTGAGAGGTGTCTGAAGTTAAAGTGAAGACATTGATTGGGGAGAAATGGGATCCTGAAACTCAGGATGGGGACATATGGGCAGATAATGAGGAAGCTGGAGACACTGACCCTCTATATTCTATTGAATCACTCCTGCCAAAGAACCAGTCCTTTCGCTCCCATCTGAAGAGATTACTCCATGTTTGTCTGCTAAACCAACCACCCCAGTAAAGCCATTAGTCACTCCACGCCCATCTAACCCAGCTGCCTCTAAAGAGCCCTTGCCTTTTTCATTGCCTGGGGATCGCCTGAGGCAGATGCTTTACAAGACAATGCTGAATGTCCTCAAAACACTTCCCCACTACCAACTTTGGCTTATAAACCTATAACTAGACATAAGTCCCAGCAAACCCCAAAAGGTGAAGTACAAAACATGACCCACAAGGACGTATGCTACACTCCAAAAGAACTGCTCGGCTTTTCTAACATGTACAAACAGAAACCTAGGGAATATATGTAGGAATAGCTATTAAGAGTGTGGGATAATTGTGCAAGGAACATAAAGATGGAGCTGTCTGAGTTTATTAATATGGGCCCACTAAGCACAGATTCTTCACTCAATGTTTCAGCTCAAGAAGTTAGGAAAGGATCTAATAGTTTATTTGCTTGCGTCACTGAAGCATGGATTATGCAGTGACCTACACTGAGAATCAAGTTGAAGTGCCAGACCTGCCTTGGAAAACTGTAGAAGAAAGCATCCAAAGGCTGAGGGAAATTGGCATCCTAGAGTCTATTTATCAGGTTAGACCCACAGACTCACACATGGAGTGCCCGGAGGACACAGCTTTTACCACAACTGTGAGAAACAAATTTGTGAAGGGAGCCCCAGCGTCCTTGAAGGCTGCTGTAATTATTATTTTATGTAAGTCAGATTTGACAGTGAAAACTCCCCTAACTGAATTAAGGCACCTAAATACAATGAGGTTGATTGGATCCTGCAGTAAGACAAGGTGGGCGTGCTTACCATAATGGACAGTGGAGTCAAAGCAGTAATTAGACTAGTCTGACTCATATGGACTTATGGCATTGGCTATTAATCATGGCCCTGGTGGTGTAGTGGTTAAGTGCTACGGCTGCTAACCAAAGGGTCAGCGGTTCGAATCTGCCAGGTGCTCCTTGGAAACTCTGTGGGGCAATTCTACTCAGTCGTATAAGGTTGCTATGAGTCAGAATCAACTCGACAGCACTGGGCTTGGTTATTAGTCATGGTGTCCCTAGGAGTGAAATAGATACGAAATCTACTAAATATTTACTTGATCTGTACAAGCGGATGAATTCTAGGTCAAGCAAATAGCAGTCTAACTCAAATCACTAGAATAGAGAGTCATGGCCCCTCAATCAATTCCCAGAGTTAAGCAGGTTTACACACTTACAATCCTTGAATGAAGGGGACGCCTGGTCTGCTTGGAGAAGGACTCGAATACACTGCCAAAAACATATACTGTTAGTCTTTCTCCCAGCCTTCCCCAAAGGGATCTAAAGCCTTTTATAAGAACAACTGTTCATTGGGGAAAAGGAAATAGTCAGACTCTTCAAGGATTACTGAATAGTGGCTCTGAATTGACACTAATTACCAGAGACCCAAAATGTTACTGTAGCCCACCAGTGAGAGTAGGAGCATATGAAAGTCAGGTTATTAATGGAGTCCTAGCTCATGTCTGTCTCATAGTAGGTCCAGTGGGTCCCTGAACCTACCCTGTAGTGATTTCCCCAGTTCCAGAATGCATAATTGGAATAGATATACTCAGCAACTGGCAGAACCCCCACATTGGATCTCTGACAATTGAAGTAAGGGATATCGTGGTAGGAAAAGCCAAGTGGAAGCCATTAGAACTGCCCCTACCTAGGAAAATAGCAAACCAAAAGCAATACCACATTTCTGGAGGGATTGCAGAGATTACTGCCACCATCAAGGACTTGAAGAATGCAAGTGTGGTGATTCTCACCACATCCTCATTCAACCTGCCTATTTGGCTTGTGCAAAAAACAGATGGATCTTGAAAATGACGCTGGATTATCAAAAACTTAACCAGGTGGTGACTCCAATTGTGGCTACTGTCCCAGATGTGGTTTCATTGCTTGAGAAAATTCATACATCTCCTGGTACCTGGTATGCAGCTACTGATATGGCTAATGCCTTTTTCTTCATACCTGTTTCAAAGGACCTTCAGAAGCAGTTTGCTTTCAGCTGGAAAGGCCAGCAATAGACTTTCAGTTGCTATCTCAGAGCTACATCAACTCTCCGCGCTATGTCATAATTTAATCTGCAGGGTTCTTGATCGCCTTTCCCTTCCACAAGATGTGACACTGGTCCATTACATTGATGACATTATGCTGATTGGACCTAGTAAACAAGAAGTGTCAATGACTGTGGACTTATCAATAAAACATTTCCAGGCTAAGGCCACTAAAAAAAAAAAAAAAAAAAGCCACTAGAGGGTGGGAAATTAATACCACAAAAATTCAGTTGACTTCCACCTCAGTGAAATTTCTAGGGGGCCCAGTGGTGTACAGCATGTCAAGATATATCTTCTAAAGTGAAGGATAAGGTATTGCAACCGACTCCTCTCAATACCAAATAGGAGACACAATGCCTAGTGTGCCTTGTTGGATTTTAGAGGCAATATATTCCTCATCTGGGTGTACTGCTACAGCCTATTTATCAAGTGACTTGAAAAGCTGCTAGTTATGAGTAGGTTCCAGAATAAGAGAAGGCTCTTGTCCTGGAATGAATTGTGTCCCTCAAAAATATCTGTTGAAGGGCTGCAAGATACATAAAACAAACTCTACCAGCATTGAAAAGTGAGATAGACAGCTCCACAATAATAGTAGGAGACTTCAATACACCACTTTCGGTGAAGGACAGGACATCCAGAAAGAAGCTCAATAAAGACACGGAAGATCTAAATGCCAAAATCAACCAACTTGACCTCATAGACATATACAGAACACTCCACCCAACAGCAACCAACTATACTTTCTTTTCTAGTGCACATGGAACATTCTCTAGAATAGACCACATATTAGGTCATAAAGCAAGCCTTAGCAGAATCCAAAACATTGAAATATTGCAAAGCATCTTCTCTGACCATAAGGCCATAAAAGTGGAAATCAATAACAGGAAAAGCAGGGGAAAGAAATCAAACATTCGGAAACTGAATAATACCCTGCTCAAAAAAGACTGGATTACACAAGACATTAAGGATGGAATAAAGAAATTCATAGAATCCAATGAGAAGGAAAACACTTCCTATCAGGACCTTTGGGACACAGCAAAAGCACTGCTCAGAGGCTAACTTATAGCAATAAATGCACACATCCAAACAGAAGAAAGGGCCAAAATCAAAGAATTATCCCTACAACTTGAACAATTAAAGAGAGCAACAAAAGAAACCCAAAGGCACCAGAAGAAAACAAATAATAAAAATTAGAGCTGAACTAAATGAAATAAAATAGAAAACAGAAAAACAATTGAAAGAAATAACAAGACCAAAAGCTGGTTTTTTGAAAAAATCAACAAAATTGATAAACCACTGGCCAAACTGACGAAAGAAAAACAAGAGAGGAAGCAAATAACCTGAATAAAGAATGCGAGGTGTGAAATTACAACCCACCCAACTGAAATTAAAAGAATCATATCATTACTATGAGAAATTGTATTCTAACCAATTTAAAAACCTAGAAGAAATGGATGAATTCCTAGAAACACACTACCTACCTAAACTAACACAAACAGAGGTAGAACAACTAAATAGACCCATAACAAAAGAAGAGATTGAAAAGTTAATCAAAAAACTTCCCCCCCCGCCCCAAAAAAAGCCCTGGTCCGGACGGCATCACTGCAGAGTTCTACCAAACTTTCAGAGAAGAGTTACCACCACTACTACTAAAGATATTTCAGAGCATAGAAAAGGACGGAATACTACCAAACTCATTCTATGAAGCCACCATATCCCTGATACCAAAACCAGGTAAAGACACCAGAAGAAAAGGAAATTATAGACCTATATCCCTCATGAATGTAGATGCAAAAATCCTCAACAAAATTCTAGCCAATAGAATTCAACAATATATCCAAAAAAATAATTCACCATGACCAACTGGGATTCATACCAGGTATGCAGGGATGGTTCAACATTAGAAAGACAATTAATGTAATCCACCACATAAATAAAAGATAAGAATCAATGATTTTATCAATTGATGCGGAAAAGACATTGACAAAGTTCAACACCCATTCGTGATAAAAATTCTCAGCAAAATAAGAATAGAAGAAAAAATTCCTCAACATAATAAAGGCATTTATACAAAGCCAACAGCCAACATCACCCTAAATGGAGAGACTCTGAAAGCATTCCCATCGAGATCAGGAACCAGACAAGGATGCCCTTTATCACCACCCATATTCAACATTGTGTTAGAGGTCCTAGCCAGAGAAATTAGGCTAGATAAAGAAATAAAGGGCATCCAGATTGGTAAGGAAGAAGTAAAAGTATCTCTGTTTGCAGACGACATGATCTTATACACAGAAAACCCTAAGGAATCCTCAAGAAAACTACTGAAACTAATAAAAGAGTTCAGCAGAGTATCAGGATACAAGATAAACATACAAAAATCAGTTGGATTCCTCTACACCAACAAAAAGAACATTGAAGAGGAAATCGCCAAATCAATGCCATTTACAATAGCCCCCAATAAGATTAAATACTTAGGAATAAATCCTACCAGAGATATAAAAGACTTATGCAAAGAAAACTACAGTACACTTCTGCAAGAAACCAAAAGAGACTTACATAAGTGGAAAAACATACCTTGCTCATGGATAGGAAGACTTAACATTAGTAAAATGTCTATTCTACCAAAAGTGATCTATACATTTAATGCAATTCTGATGCAAATCCCAACGACATTCTTTAATGAGATGGAGAAACAAATCACCAACTTCATATGGAAGGGAAGGGGGCCCCAGATAAATAAGGCATTACTGAAAAAGAAGAACAAAGTGGGAGGCCTTACTTTACCTGATTTTAGAACCTATTATACCGCCACAGTAGTCAAAACAGTCTGGTCCTGATACAACAACAGATACATAGATCAAAGGAACAGAATTGAGAGTCCAGTCATAAATCCATCCACACAGGAGCAGTTGATACTTGACAAAGGCCCCAAAACAGTTAAATGTGGAAAAGACAGTCTTTTTAACAAATGGTGCTGGCATAACTGGATATCCATCTGCAAAAAAATGAAACAAGACCCATACCTCACTCCATGCACAAAAATGAGCTCAAAATGGGTCAAAGAACTAAATATAAAATCTACAATGATAAAGATCATGGAAGAAAAAATAAGGACAACATTAGGAGCCCTAATACATGGCATAAACAGTATGCAAAACATTATTAAGAATGCAGAAGAAAAACCAGATAACTGGGAGCTCCTAAAAATCAAACACCTATGCTCATCCAAAGACTTCACCAAAAGAGTAAAAAGAGTACCTACAGACTGGGAAAAAGTTTTTAGCTATGACATTTCCGTTCAGCGCCTGATCTCTAAAATCTACATGTTACTGCAAAAACTCAACTACAAAAAAGACAAATAATCCAATTAAAAAATGTGCAAAAGATAGGAACAGACAGTTCACTAAAGAAGACATTCCGGTAGCTAACAGATAACATGAGGAAACATTCACAATCATCAGCCATTAGAGAACGGCAAATCAAAACTACAATGAGATTCCATCTCACTCTAACAAGGCTGGCATTAATCCAAAAAACACAAACTAATAAATGTTGGAGAGGTTGTGGAGAGACTGGAACACTTATACACTGCTGGTGTGAATGTAAAATGGTACAACTACCTTGGAAATCGATTTGGTGCTTCCATAAAAAGCTAGAAATAGAACTATCATATGATCCAGCAGTCCCACTCCTTGGAATAGATCCTAGAGAAATAAGAGCCTTTACACAAACAGATATATGCACACCCATGTTCACTGCAGCACTGTTTACAACAGCAAAAAGATGGAAGCAACCAAGGTGCCCATCAATGGATGAATTGATAAATAAATTATGGTATATTCACACAATGGAATACTACGCATCGATAAAGAACCGTGATGAATTTGTGAAACATCTCATAACATGGAGGAATCTGGAAGGCATTATGCTGAGAGAAATTAGTTGCAAAAGGGCAAATGTTGTATAAGACCACTATTATAAGAAGTCGAGAAATAGTTTAAGCAGAGAAGAAAATATTCTTTGACGGTTATGAGAGGGGGGAGGGAGGGAGGGAGGGGGGTTTTCACTAGATAGTAGATAAGAATTACTTTAGGTGAAGGGAAAGACAACACACAATACAGGCAAGGCGAGGTCAACACAACTGGACTAAACCCAAAGCAGTTTCCTGAATAAACTGAATGCCTGGAAGACCAGCGTAGCAGGGGCGGGGGTTTGAGGACTATGGTTTCAGGGGACATCTAAGTCAATTGGCATAATAAAATCTATTAAGAAAACATTCTGCATCCCACTTTGGAGAGCGCTTCTGGGGTCTTAAACGTTAGCAAGCAGCCATCTAAGATGCATCAATTGTTCTCAACCCACCTGGACCAAAGGAAAGTGAAAAAAGACACAAGGTAAAGCCCAAGAGACAGAAAGGGCCACATAAGCCAGCCACTACATCAGCCTGAGACCAGAAGAACTAGATGGTGCCCAGCTATAACCGATGGCTACCCTGACAGGGAACACAACAGAGAATCCCCGAGGGAGCAGGAGAGAAGTGGGATGCAGATTTCAAATTCTTGTAAAAAGACCAGACTTAATGGTCTAACTGAGACTAGAAGGATCCTGGTGGTCATGGCCCCCAGACCTTCTGTTAGCCCAGGACAGGAAACATTCCCAAAGCCAATTCTTCAGACAGGGATTGGACTGGACAATGGGATAGAAAAAAGATGCTGGTGAAGAATGAGCTTCTTGGATCAAGTAGACATTTGAGAGTATGTCGGCATTTCCTATCTGGAGGGGAGATGAGAGGGCAGAGGGGGTTAGAAGCCAGAGGAATAGACATGAAAAGAAAGAGTGGAGGGAAGGAGTGGGCTGTCTCATTAGGATGAGAGCAATTAGGAGTATATTAAAAAAAAATTTTTTTTTAGTATATAGCAAGGTGTATATAAATTATTGTATGAGAGACTGTCTTGATTTGTAAACTTTCCCTTAAAGCACAATAAAAATTTAAAAAAAAAAATCTGTGGACTTGCCTAAGTCATGATTCCCAGTATTGTGATTATCCACAATTTTGTCATCTGATGTGATTTTTCTACTTGTAAATCCTATCTCTACGATGTTAATGAGATGGGATTAGTGGCAGGTATGTTAATGAGGCAGGACTTAATCTACAATTAAGTTTTGTCTTAAATTAATCTCTTTTAAGTTATAAAAGAGAGAAGTGAGCTGAGAGACATGTGGACCTCATACCACCAAGAAAGTAGCCCGGAAGCAGAGCACATCCTTTGGACCTGGGATCACTGTGCACTGAGCTCCCAGACCAAGGGAAGATTGATGACAAGGACCTTCCTCCAGAGCCAACAAAGAGAAAAAGCCATCCCCTGGAACTGGCTCCCTGAATTCAGACTTCTACCCTACTAGAATGTGAGAGAATAAATTTCTCTTTGTTAAAGCCATCCATTTGTGGTATTTCTGTTATTGCAGCACTTGGTGACTAAGACAGCTCTGCAACAGGTTCAGGCTGCCATGCTAGCCATTCTGCCCTTGGGCCATAGTATTCAGCTGATCCAATGGTGCTTGAAGTAACAGTGACAGAGACGCTGTTTGGAATCTTTGGCAGGCCCCTATTGCTGAATCACAGCACACACCCTTAGGATTTTGGAGCAAAGCCCTTCCATTCTCTGCAGATAACTACTCTCCTTTTCAGAAACACCTTTTTGCTTGTTACTGGGCCCTAGTAGAGATTGAATGCTTAACCATGAAACACCAAGTCACCATGAGGCTTGAGTTGGCCAGCATGAACTGGGTGTTGTCTGACCCACAGAGTCATAAAGTTGGGCTTGCACAGCAGCACTCCATCATTAAGTGAAAGTGGTATATACAAGATTGGGCCTGAGAAGGACCTGAAGGCACAAGTAAGTTGCATGAGGAAGTGGTCCAAATGCCCATGGTCTCCACTTCTGTCACATTACCTTCTGTCTCCCAGTCTGCACCTATGGCCTCATGGGAAGTTCCTTATGATCAGCTGACTGAGGAAGAGAAAATTCTTGCCTAGTTTACAGATGGTTCTGCACGGTATGCAGGCAGCACTCAAAAGTGGGCAGCAGCAGCTCTACAGTCCCTTTCTGGGACCTCCATGAAGGACATGGTAAAGGGAAATTCTCCCAATGCGCAGAACTTTGAGAAGTGCATCTGGTTGTTCACTTTGCTTAGAAGGAAAAATGGCCAGATATGCAGTTGTATACCGATTCGTAGCCTATAGCCAATGGTTTGGCTGGATGGTCAGGGACATGGAAGGAACATGATTAGAAAATTGGAGACAAGGAGGTACATGGAAGAGGTATGTGGATAGACCTCTCTGAATGGGCAAAACAAGTGAAGATATTTGTGTCCCATGTGAATGTTCACCAAAGGGTGACCTCAGCAGAGGAGGATTTTAACAACCAAGTGGATAGGATGATGCATTCTGTGGAAACCAGTCATCCTCTTTCCCCAGCTACTCCTGTCATTGCTCAATGGGCTCAGGAACAAAGTGGGCCATGGTGATAGGGATGGATGTTATGCATGGGCTCAGCAATAAGGACTTCCACTCACCAAGGCTGACACGGCTACAGCCACTGTTGAGCGCCCTCTCTGCCAGCAGCAGCGACCGGCACCAAGTCCCTGATACGGCACCATCCCTCGAGGTGATCATCCAGCTGCCTGGTGGCAAGCTGATTACATTGGACCACTTCCATCACGGAAAGGGCAGCATTTTTTTCTTACTGGAATAGACACTTACTCTGGATATGGATTTGCCTTCCCTGTACACAATGCTTCTGCCAAAACTACCACCAGTGGACTTATAGAATGCCTTACCCACCATCATAGTATCCCACACAGCATTGCCTCAGATCAAGGTACTTACTTCACAGCAAATGAAGTGTGGCAATGGGCCCATGCTCACAGAATTCACTGGTCTAGCCATGTTTCCTATCATCCTGAAGCAGCTGGTTTGATAGAACAATGGGATGGCCTTCTAAAGACACAATTACGGCACAAGCTAGGTGGCAATCAATACCTTGCAGGGTTGGGGCAATGTTCTCCAGGAGGCCATATATGCTGTAAACCAGCACTCAATATATGGTGCTATTTCTCCCATTGCCAGGATTCATGGGTCCAGGAATCAAGGGGTGAGAATGGGAGTTGTACTACTCACTATTACCCCTACTGACCCACTTGCAAGATTTTTGCTTCCTGTCCCCATGACCCTATGCTCTGCAGTTCTAGAGGTCTTAGTTCAAAAGGGAGGAATGCTCCCACCTGGAGACACATCACTGATTCCATTGAACTGGAAGCTAAGAATGCCACCTGGCCACTTTGGGGTCCTTATGCCTCTGTATCAACAGGTAAAGAAGGGAGTCACCATATTGGCTGGTGTGATTGATCCTGATTACCAAGAGGAAATCAAATTGACATTATATATTGGAGGTAAAGAAGAGTATGTCTGGAACGCAGAAGATCCCTTAGTGCATCTCTTAGTATTAACATGCCCTGTGATTAAAGTCAATAGAAAACTACATCAACCCAATTCCAACATGATCCAGATCCTTCTAAGATGAAGGTTTGGGTCACCTCACCAGACAACGAGCCATGACCAGCTGAGGTGCTTGGTGAGGGCAAAGGGAATATGGAATGAGTGGTAGAAGAAGGTAGTTCTAAACACCAGTTACGACCACATGACCAGTTGCAGAAACAAATACTGTAATTATTATGAGTATTCATATTTTGTATGTGTGCCTCAAATATTTTTGTTTTCTTCATTTATAAAATATAAGATATAAATAGGGCTAGTACAGTTTTGGTTATATGTGTGTTTGTTGTATCATGTTAGATTCAAGTATGACTTTATAATTGTCTTTATCCAGAAATTATGTATGGTTTAAAGAGATGTCTACAGATGCCAAGTTGACAAGGGGTAGACTGTGATGGTTAAGATTATGTGTCAACTTGGCTGGGCCATGATTCTCAGCGCCTGGGCAGTTGTATGATGTTGTGATCACTTCCATGATGAGATTCGATATAATTTGATCATCTCCATGATGCAATCTTCTGTGAGTAGCCAATCAGTTGAAAGGGCGTTTCCTTGAGGGTGTGGCCTGCATCAAATATAAGTGGACATTCTGGCCAGGCTCTTGGGCTTTTGCTCACTCTGGATCCTGCATCTGGCTCCTATTTGCCTGACTTCAGTTTCTTGGGACTTGAGCTAGCAGCTTACCTGCAATCTTGCCTGCCAACCCTGGGATTCATTGATCTTCGCAGCCTGTGAGCAAGAGCCCTGCTCTCTGACCTACCTATCTTGTGTTCACCATGCCCTGCAGCTATGTCAGTCAGGAGAAACTTCTATCCTGACCCATGGACTTGGGATGTTCCAGCCTCTACAACTGCTGTGAGCCATTTCCTTGATATAAATCTCCATATATATATACACAGTTTACTGATTTTGCTTCTGTAGAGAAGCCAGCCTAGGACACAATCAAATTTTCCTAACCGTGAATTTTACTATTCAATGTCCTGATATTGGAATTATCAGTGGACTTATATACATTATAACATAGCACTACCTTACATATGTCTAGCTGTGTATAGTTGACCACATTCCTGCATAGGTACAGTGTAGTTCATTTGAGATAGAGAAGATATCATTTCTCTAATTTATAGATGAATAATCTGCCCAGTTTGACACAATTTGTGCTGAATTCTGTTTACTTTCTATAACCTACACCACTGTTGTAACATCACATTCATGGTTGACTGTTTACATTGCTCTGAGAAGACAGCTTTGTTTTGTGGCATAGACGTTTGACTCCCTTCATCTTTAAATGGCCAGCATCCAGTAATGTTATCGTGTCCACTAAAGTTTAAAGTTAGTGGGCAGTTCCAAATTTGCACTTTACTGAGAGGAAGAGGAAATGTATTTTGTCTTTTCTATTGTTTAAATATTTTTATGATGTCTTATGTTTAGTAACAAATTTCGTTACATAATTATAGTAAAATGCACTCGGTTTTCTTGAAAACTCTTCTCTTTGAGATGAAACTTTCCAAAAAGAAAAAAAAAACCCTTTCCACATTTTTAATTTTTTTTTCCTTTTTAATCCACTTTATTTTTATTTAAAACATTTCTCTTTTTTAAAAAATTACATTAACACATTTTTCTTAATTCTAAAACCTTTTCAACTCCCTCGCCCTTTATGCAATGTGCTTTTGTATCCTTTTATTTTCAAGTCCTTTTCATGTTTTCTCCCTTTTGTTTTATTTCCATGGGAGCTTTTATTGTCCTCTTAGTCTTTATTTTTAGGCTTCTATTTTTTTTTTTTTTTTTACTCTGCGGCCTGACCTAAGATCAAAGAAATGCGAAGAAAAAGTACTACAGCCACATTTCAGGAGAAGTGGCAGACAGGTGCAAAGAAGCAAAATCATTTAAAAGGAAAACGACTGGCCTAGGGCCTGATTATTTTTTAGTCTCCATCATATAATATCTTTGAAGGTGAAAAATAATGACATTTACACAGGCACCTCCTATATAAAAATGTGACTTGCAGAACATAGAGATGCAGAAAAAACAGGTTCCTTTCATTAGTGTCATGGTTCAATGTCCAATAGACTGAGTCAAATTTACTTGGAAGGCATGAGTGAGAGTACCGCTTTGTAGGAGGCCAAACTTGACAAATTACGTAACTCTGTCTCTATCTTGAAACCAACTCACTGTTAAGTGAAATTCAGAATTCCACTTTGAAGTTTGTTAATGTTGATTTAGATGAAGCAAGCCCACATCCCTCAAAGATCTCCAAAGCAAGATATCTAGTCTATAAATCAGTAAAAATGGCCACAGTATGATTCTCAGGCAGAAAGATCAACAATCAATACTCGAAATTTTAACAAATTGTTGTTCCTATCTCTGTTCAGTAGGCATTTCGTGTTTCAGATCCAGCTGCTTACTCACTCTCTTACCTTGGAGCTGATTCTGGCTTCATTTATCTTTTACCTGTCTGTCTCCCCATAGGCTTTGCCTGACTCTTTAGTCCATCTGTAATTCTAGCCTCAAGCATCAGCCCTAGAGCATCTGCAGATCAAATATGAATAATTAAGATAAGAAACGGGTTTCTCCTGAATGGGAACATGTATAATTTTATAAAGCTTTTTTGTTGTTGTTGTTGCCTTTGCAGTGAACCAAACAAAGCTGAAATACTCATCGCACAAAAACTTTAAGAGAAAATATGAAAGCAGTTGTGTGAATGAGAGTGGGTGGGTACTATATATGTGTGTGAGTACGTGCTGGAGTGTATCTGTGAGTATGTGAAGGTGTGAGTTAATGTGTGTGAGAGTGTGTATAAATGTGTGAGTGAGTGTATGTCTGTGTCAGTTGTGTGGGTGTGCCATGAGAGGTAAAACCAAAAAAAAAAAAAAGCAAACCCAATGCTGTCCCATCGATTCCGACTTACAGCAACCCCACAGAATTTCCAAGGTTGTAAATCTCTACAGAAGCAGACTGCCACATCTTTTTCCCCGTTTCGAACCGCCCACCTTTCGGTTAGCAGTGGGTCGTTGTGCCACCAGAGCTCCTGTAATGAGAAGGTAAAGGGGAGGAAAATCAGTAAATCAGAGTTTTTTTTTAATCTCACCGGCACTAAATGTCTTGTGATTTGCAAATAACTATGATTGGATTTTTTCTTTCAAAAAAATGAAAATTGGATGTTGAGCATATACAGTAAATGTGAATGACTTTCTCTTTGTCCCAAATGCTCTTTTCTGTTTACTTTTCTCTTTCCTTGTCTGCCAACTTTCACCCTCATTTTCCTTTTTCCTATGTGATATTTCCTCGATGTTCTGTTCAGTTTAATTTATCCAAATGTCATACCCACTAAGTGGCTGGATTTCTACTCCATTCCTGCTGAACTATTGTATTACTTTTAAACAACTTGCATCTGCTCTTGATTCCCCCATCTGTTTCTCATCTTCTTTACTTTCTCATCATGAAGCCTGGCTCTAGGAAAGGGATCGTGGCCAGGCACTCCTGATTTTCCATATGTAAGTCACAGAAAAAAGTTAGTCATCCTTTCCAAATTGCTCTAGAAAAGCTGGCCCTATGCCAATTTGTCAAGTAGTTCAGAGGTACAAGTGCCACCACACTCACTTTTAGTGCTTTCTCATTTACTTTGTCACCCTTTACAGAGGTGCCCCATACTCTGGACCCACCTGGTTTTCTCCCTTTAACTTCCATCCTTCAAAACTTACATGTCCAATGTCCCTTTTTCCGTGGCATAACTGCTAGGAGAAATCTGATAGGAAAATTCCACCAAAATATTACTCTTAGTTATTATTGTCATTGTTGCTAGTTGCTGTTATACAGGCTCTAACTCATGATGACCTTACATGTTATAGACTGAAACAATGCCCTATCCTGCGCCATCTTCATGATCATTGGTTTGTTTCAGTCCATTGTTGTGGCTATTATGTAGTGCCTTCCCACCTAGGAGTCTGGCTCATCTTACAGCACTATATGGGACAATATTCTGTAGTGATCCAAAAGGTTTTCATTGGCTAATTTTCAGAAGTAGACTACCAGGCCTTTCTTCCTAGTCTGTTTTAGTCTGTCAGCTCCACTGAAACGTATCCACCACTGGTGGCCCTTCCGGTATTTGAAATACTGATGGCATAGGTTCCAGCATCATAGCAGGATGCAAGTCACTACAGTATGACAAACTGACAAATGGGTGGTAGCTTAGTTACCTAGTGCTGCCATAATAGAAATACCACAAGTGAGTGGCTTTAAAGGACAGGAATTTATTGTCTTACATTTTTGGAGGCTAAAAGTCCAAATCAGGGCATTGGCTCTAGGGGAAGGTACCTTCTTGTTGGTTGCACCAGGAGTTCCTTGACATTCCTTGGCACTCCTTGATGTCTCCTTCCCTCTGTGTGTGTGTCTCTGTGTCTATTCTGCTCTTTTTATAAGACATCTCTCAGAAGTGATTGGGTTTAGGATGCACTCTACTCTGATATGACTTCATTAACATAACAAGAGAAAACCTGTATTTCCAAATAGGGCGTATTTACAGGTACAGGGGTTAGGACTTCAACACATATTTTGGGCACATAATTTAATCCATAATGTACTCATAAAACCAAACTGAAACCATTGTCATCGAGTTAATTCTGACTTGGCTGATAGTGACTCTGTACACTCATAGACAATAAAAATGTAATATTTCTCTACGAAATGGATCTCACGGTTTATGTTTTCCATGTTCTGATGTTAATACAGGCATGTGGAGGAGCATCAGAAAAGTATGCAACTGTAACTGACTGGAGTCACTTGTAAGTAGATTTGGCTGCTCTCTTAAACTTTATAATTTGATAACATTTTAAAAAAGAAAGCAAACTGACATTTCCTAAATTTTTAGTTTGTGCCAGATACAAGCTGTTATGTTTATTTTAACTAATGAAAAGCTATAGTTGCCCAAGGTGAAAAGATCATATGGCTATAAGAACTACAGATGGGATCAGGACCCAGGTATAGCCCAGCAGCCAAGCCCACTGCTCTGCACACTACACTGCCCTGTTGCTTGGGCCTAGGGCCACTGTATACTGGCTTGTCTCTAGTTTCTAATCATTCAACACACAGTAAGTAAGCACCTTTCATGTGTCAAGACAAAGAAATAGAAGTGAGAAAGTTTGGGATAGATAGTGAACTGCTGCTGGAAACTAAAACCTAGAGAAGAAAAAATATGATCCAAGAAATTTCAGCTGCGACACCTACTGGAAGGCTTTGTAGTACAGACTACAGACCTCAGAGTTGACACCAAAGACATTAGACAGCCCTTGTAGGTTCTAAGGAGTCCCTGAGTAGTACAAAAGGTTAACACGCTCAGCTGCTAACCAAAAGGATGGAGGTTTGAGTCCACTCAGAGGCACCTTAGAAGAAAGGCCTGTTGATCTGCTTCTGAAAACTCACCCGTTGAAAACCCTATGAAGAATGGTTCTACTCTGACAAACACGGGGTCACCATGAGTCAGAGTCAACTTGAGGGCAGCTGATTGGAAGGTTCTCAACAAAGGAGCCCTGGTGGAGCAGTGGTTAAGAGCTCAGGCTCTAACCAAAAGGTTGGCAGTTCCAATCCACCAGCCACTCCTTGGAAACCTTATGGGGCAATTCTACTCTGTCCTATAGGGTCACTATGAGTCAGAATCGACTTGATGGCAACAGGAAAAAAGGAAGAAAATGAGTAGATTTTGGTTCTAGAGTCATCATTCTAGAGGCGGGATACAGACTTTGAGAGGGTCAACCCTCAAGTTGGGTGACAAGTTGAGAAGATAAATTACTGTTACCCAGGCAAGAGATGATAGTAGGTTCAAGTAAGGCAATGGATGGGGGAAAAACCGTATTTAGGAGGTAAAATCAGTAGGACATAGTGATCATTTGGATAGAAGGGGATAGGAAAGAGGAAGGAATCAAAGATAGACATTTTTCCTTTGTATTTGTTCTCAAATTCAACATCCTTTTCCTAACTCAAATGAAACTATTGTAACAAACTGGGATGTCTTAGAGCAGATGCCTATGCTGAATTTATTAATATTTAGAGCTTGCAAATTTATGCCTACCTTGACCAATGATGTACTTGGTAAGCATAACACAAAAGCCCTCTTTAAAGTGTTAAAAAGCAAAAATGTCACTTTAAGGACTAAGATGTGCCTGACCCAAGCCATGCTATTTTCAATTGCCTCATGTGCATGTGAAAGCTGAAGAATGAATAAAGAAGACTGAAGAAGAATCAATGCCTTTGAATTATGGCACTGGTGAAGAATAATGAATATACCATGGACTGCCAGAAAAACAAACAAGTCTCTCTTGGAAGAAGTACAGCCAGAATGCTCATTAGAAGCAAGGATGATGAGACTTTGTCTCACATACTTTGGACATGTTATCAGAAGGGACCAGTCCCTGGTGAAGGGCATCATGCTTGGTAGGGCGGAGGGTCAGCAAAAGAGAAGAAGACCCTCAACGAGATGGATTGACACAGTGGCTGCAACAATGGGCTCAAGCATAACAATGATTGTGTGAATGGTGCAGGATCAGGCAGTGTTTTGTACTGCTGTACATAGGGTCGTTATGAGTCAGAACCGACTCAATAGCACCTAACAATAAAAACAACAACAACGTTTTACCAGAAAATGATTGCACCCACACAATTAAGGTATAATTTAGTCCTAAAAACGGGCTAGAAATCTAGATGTTATTTGGAAACGAGTCTTTTCCTACCTCCAGAGGTATTACTGACAGAGACAGTCTTTATAATTCTCTGTTATGTTTACAGCAATTTGATTTTAAGAATCATTCTAAAGACAGATATTTCCATAGTCAATATTCCCAGCTGCCGTCTTCAGAAGGGGTAATTTGATTAACTGGTACTGCGTTGAATTGCTTTATAACTGGTTTCTTCAACTTATGTCTTCTACCTACTTAAAGAAAAAAACAACAGAAATCATAAACTAATGTCTAGGTTATTTGCTTTGCTCAAAAGTGATGGCAGGATAGGGTTAACAAATATTTATGGGGTGATAACAGGGAGTGATGAGCTCTCAAGTTTTGATGTTGATTAAAGAGTCTATTGGAATCTCGTAGAGCAGTAACAAATGATCTAATAAAATAAATAAGATTAAGCAGTTCCAGTGAACAAAATTACAATAAAACTCCAGAAGAGTAGAAGCCAACCATTTCTTTTTTTTTTTTTTAATTCCTTCAAAAATCATGTTAGTATTTCCAAATCTTATAAACAGTTTTAGAATCGGGAGCCTGTTTGGGCATGAGCATAGCACTGTTCGAATTGTGTTTTGTAATAGTCCTGAATTCATTAAATGGACTCTTTGGTCACAATAGCAAAATTTTTAGAGGAAAATAACTTCCTGGCATGGAATAAGGGAAAGTTCACTGAAAGCTGATCAGCAAATAAGCAGTGTATCCTGACACGTTTTGTTGGAAAATAAAAACCAAGTTAACAAGCTTCAGTTGAAGAGAAGAGTTAGAAAAAGCTAACTTCCTGAAGGAAGAAAAGCTTGCTGAAAGAAGTTATTGGACCATCTGAGATGTTACCCAGTAGCCTCCTTCCTTGCTGATCTTTCTAAAGGGAGAGGATGGCTGCAGAGCAAATGTAGGCAAACAGGGCCACGTGCGGCCTCCAGAGATGTTCAGATCTAACAGTGCCTAGAAGCAATAGAATGATTCCTGCATCCAAAACAAGATACGAGTAATAGAACAGCCAGCCTGAAAGAATGAGATGGACAGGAACAAGGGACATCTTAGCAGCAAACACATGGATCCATGTCATCATGGGACCACAGACATCTCAGTGAGCTCTTCTCTGCACAGGTAAAATTAGAGACCAAACATTCCCTAATACTTTTGTGTTATGTAAAACTTCCCTCATTCCCAAATTTAGGAGGCGATAACATTGTATTAACTGATCCTGAGTTTCCACCACGCTGACAGAATGGGGACTTGGAGCTAAGTTGGAATCGACTCGACAGCAATGGGTTTGTTTTTTGTTTTAATACAAAAATAAATTCTATTTCTTGTCCCTCTAAATAGTGGAATGAGATTTATGCCTGCTTGGTGCAAACAGTTAACACACTCAGCTGCTAACTGAAAGGTTATAGGTTTGAGTTTACTCAGAGGCACCTCAAAGAAATTCCTGGTGACCTACTTCCGAAAAATCAGCCGTCGAAACCCCTTTGGAGCACAGTTCTATTCTGACACACATGGGGTCACCATGAGTTGGCACTGACTCAGTAGCAATTGGTTTTGTTTTCCCTGTGGGAATCTTTGTGCAAACACTCTGGTCTTACAGGTGGGGCAAACAAAGACTTAGACAAGGTTTCTAACACCTATGCATTCAGAGATTGAGATTTAAATTTTATCTTTGGGCTTCCTGGCACCCAAAAGAAATAAGAAATATGAGTAAATTATGAGACTTGCATCTTTTGAAAAAAGGATACATACTAGTTCTTCCAGACAAATTAAAAATAAAAAATTAAAGATATATATTTTCTTGTCTTATACCATTCAAAAGTGGCTGCAGCAGTATATTGAAAAGGAACTGCCAGCAATTCAAGCCAGATTCAGAGGAGGACGTGGAACCAGGGATATCGTTTCTGATGTCAGATGGATCCTGGCTGAAAACAAAGAATACCAGAAAGATATTTATCTGTGCTTTATTGACCATGCAAAGGCATT
The DNA here is from genome assembly GCF_030014295.1 of Loxodonta africana. Classification (NCBI taxonomy): domain Eukaryota; kingdom Metazoa; phylum Chordata; class Mammalia; order Proboscidea; family Elephantidae; genus Loxodonta; species Loxodonta africana. The sequence goes on along the minus strand of NC_087345.1, from coordinate 33,074,966 downwards.
TGACTATGTGAATCATAATAAATTATGAATAACATTGTGAAGAATGAGAATTCCAGAACACTTAATTGTGCTCATGAGGAATCTGTACACAGATCAAGACACAGTTGTTCAAACAGAACGAGGGGATACTGTGTGGTTTAAACTCAGGAAAGGTGTGTGTGTAAGGTTTGTATCCTTCACCATACCTATTCAGTCTGTACATACATACCCGTTCATAGCAAGCCTACAGGACAGAGTAGAACTGCCCCCATAGAGTTTCCAAGGAGCACCTGGTTAGCAGTTGTAGCACTTAACCACTACACTACCAAAGTTTCTGATCTGTATGCTGAGCAAATAATCTGAGAAGCTGGACTACGTGAAGAAGAACAGGGCATCAGAATTGGAGGAAGACTTATTAACAACCCACAGTATGCAGATGACACAACTTTACTTGCTGACAATGAAGAGGACTTGAAGCACTTACTGATAAAGATCAAAGACCACAGCCTTCATTACGGACTACACCTCAGCATAAAGGAAACAGAAATCCTCACAAATGGACCAATAAGCAACATGGTGATAAACGGAGAAAAGATTAAAGTTGTCAAGGACTTCATTTTACATGGATCCACCATCAACACCCATGGAAGCAGCAGTAAAGAAATCAAAAGATGCATTGCATTGAGCACATCTGCTGTAAAAGACCTCTTTAAAGTGTTGAAAATCAAAGATGTCACCTTGAAAACTAAGGGGCACCTGACCAAAGCCATGATATTTTCAACCACCTCATATGCATGCGAAAGCTGGACAATGAAAAAGGAAGACCAAAGAAGAATTGACGCCTTCGAATTATGATGTTGGCGAAGAATGTTGACTATACCTTGGACTGCCAAAAGAGCAAACAAATCTGTCTTGGAAGAAGAACAACCAGAATGTTCCTTAGAAATAAGGATGGTGAGACTGTGTGTCTCACATACTTTGGACATGTTATCAGGAGGGACCAGTCCTTGGAGAAGAACATCATGCTTGGTAACGTAGAGGGTCAGAGAAAAAGAGGAACGCCCTGGATGAGATGGGCTGACACAACGGCTACAACAATGAGCTCAAGCATAACAGTGATTGTGAGGATGGCACAGGACTGGGCAGTGTTTCGTTCTTTTGTACATAGGGTCACTATGAGTCAGAACTGATTCGACGGCACGTGACAACAATAACAACCCTATCCCATGGACACTGCTCAACGTAAGACACAATGCTCAGTATGACACTTTTGCAAAAGATAAAGGTGAGTTTCCATGACTTTTTCTTGATTCAACCCTTTAATAAAACCCTAGATCTCAATATTGCCATCCATCTGTGTTATATTATTGTCATGGATTAAATTTTGTCCCCCAAAAATATGCGTATCAATTTAGCTGGGCCATGATTCTCAGTATTGTGTGATTGTCCACCATTTTGTCATCCGATGTGATTTTCCAAAGGGTTGTAAATCGTATCTCTAGGATGTCAATGAGACGGGATTAGTGGCAGTTATGTTAATGAGGTGGACTCACCCTACAAGATCAGATCGAGCCTTAAGCCAATGGCTTTTGAAATATAGAAGTGAGCAGAGAGACAAGGAGGCCTCATACCACCAAGAAAGCAGCACCAGGAGCAGACGGCATCCTTTGGACCTTGGGCTCCTGCACAGAGAAGCTCCTAGTTCAGGGGAAGATTGATGCCAAGCACCTTCCTCCTGCGCTGACAGAGAAAGAAAACCCACCTCTGGAGCTGATGCCCTGAAATTGGACTTTTAGACTTCGAGACTGTGAGAGAATAAATTTCCCATTGTTAAATCATCCACTTGTGGTATTTCTGTTATAGCAGCACTAGGTAATGACAGAGAAAGAAAACCTACTTCTGGAGCTGATGCCCTGAATTTGGACTTTTAGACTTCGAGACTGTGAGAGAATAAATTTCCCATTGTTAAATCATCCACTTGTGGTATTTCTGTTATAGCAGCACTAGGTAACTAAGACAGTCAGATACCCAACTTTTCCTATAGGTTATGTATTCTGCTGGGATAGAGTCTGATTTATTACAGACACCAAGTTTCTAGCACAGTAGCATATATTAGGGCTTCACAAACGTGTGTTTAATCAACAATAAGTAATTCAGGGGAATTACTTTCGATGGAGAGAGGGTGCAGACCTAAACTGATAAAGTCCAGATATGTAAACGTTAGAGATCTAACTAGTACTACTGAAAAATCTGAAACACCTGGAGTCTTCTGTGCCGATAGCGTCCTTAACACACGATGAACGAGAGCTTATGATATCTGCAATTTCTTCTCTAGATATACAGAAATACTTTCTTACTTTGCGCTAGGGGTATGAGAGTCTCCCTACATTCCTAAATTTGTTTGGTTTTAATGGTGAATCTTTGGTTCATTTACAAAATAAGATTTGTTGTGTCAGAGAAAAGGCATTATGAGTCGGAATTGACTTGACGGCACTGGGGTGGGTTCTTCTTAGAAATAATGCCCAATCACAAATCCAGTGTTTGAATGTGTAAAAGAATCCACAATCCATTTTCCAGCTTTTGCCAGTTGCACAGCGTGGACACCAACTGATCAGAATGGATGTCAGCTATAAACAAGTGCTATGATCATCCCGGTGTATAGCAGGGGGATATTGGTGGGTTATCAATAGGTTTCAAACCCAAAGTGCTCAATAGAAGTTTACTGGATGACACTGAGTGAAACACCCTATGTCATATTATAATGCATCCTAAAGGCAGAGGCTGGGTTTTATTAATTTGGTATCACTCCTATTGCCTAGTATTGTTGTTGTTCTTAGCTGCCGTCAAGTCATTTCCCACTCATAATGACCCTATGTACAACAGTACATAGTGGAAAAAAAAACAAAACAAAACTTCATTGGTCACTATTGGAGGTTTGCTAAAGCTACTAACTCATTACTCTGAAAATTGACAAAGCACCGCCCAGTTCTGCACCATCCTCACGATCATCCAACCTGAGGGGCTCATCTTCTGGCACTATATCAAACAATGCTCTGCAGCTATTCATAAGGTTTTCCCGGGCCAATTTTTTCCAGAAGTAGATCACCAGGTCCTTCTTCCCAGTTTTTCTTAGCCTGGAAGCTCTGCTGAACATTGGCTGCCATCAGTGACCCTGCTAGTATTAGAAATACCAATGGCATCACAGCAACACATAAGCCACCACACTATGACAAACAGACAAGTGGTGGACTGCGTAGTACGGCACATAGCAAATATGAATAAATAAACTTTGATTCATATGTGGCTTTCTAGGAGTGGTAGCTATAAAAATATTCCTGTGATAAACTGAGGTCTTTGCGCAAGTAAAAATTGCCTTTTTTTTTTTCCGCATTGCCACCACCTAGACAACAAATTCATATGTGTAATTTGAACCTATAAAGGGCATTCAGATTTTCCCAATGTTATTAAATGTTGGGACTAATGAGGCAGTGACAATATTTTCCTTATACAGTTTTTCAATTATATAGGACAGTGGCATCTAATGACTGCTACCAACGCAAAACCACTGGGCGGCCAGCTTCTATTTTATGCAGCAAGGTTAGCAATTATTCTGTAACACTTAATTTCCTGTTACTAATGCTTTCCCAGAAGCACTTAAGCATGATGGCCTTATGAATACAGTTATTAGTGGAACAGCGCTCAGTGTTTGGATTCCTTTGAAAATCTGATAAAGATAATATTCCTCCAAAGGTTACTGTCCAGACAACAAGTCATTTTATCAGTGGGCCTGAGTTTCAGCCAGCTGCCATTAAGAGTATCTCGTTAGCTAGTGAAGGGCTTTGTAGCTGGGTCAGGGCCATTGAAGTCTGGGGCAAGGTTGCTAAGGTAACAAGTCTGTCCAAAGACTTCTCTCAGCATCAACCTTTCGTCTTGTTAAGTTTATATAAGCAAAGCACTGTGAGAGAATGCTAATATAGCAAATGACAGAAACAACTGCATGAAGATATTTTTAAGCTTGATAGGTTTGTATTGCAGCTCCTTTATACAGATACAACAGTATGAGTAGGTTTAGAAATGTTCATGGAAATAAGCTAAATTACCCTGGGTCCACATATTGTTTATATTAGCATTTGAAATATGTGGCTCTACAAAGCAGGATTTAATTCAACAGTACACATTGATTGAGGGCCTGCTTGGTACCTGAATTCATTTTTCAGGGCAATATTTGAGTCTGAGAATAATTAAAGTCTAAGGAAACTGAAGCTTAACATGTCTGCCAAAGAGCCCAGCTTCAATGAGGTAGAGTAACTTCAATTCTTGCATTAAGGAGTGATGGCTAGGTGGAGTGAGGCTGTTAAATTAAAAACATATATAGGATATCAAAGACTAATAGGGTCATGTCAAAAGGATACAGAGCCAACTTGAAGGGCTCCCTGAGGCCTAAGATGGGACAATTCGAACATCAAAAAGAATAATGATAGCAATGGATCAAAACACGCCAAATATATAAAAATCCATGTGCTCATACTAAAAAAAAAAAACTTCATTGGTCATTCCTGGAAGTTTGCTAAGGCCACCAACTCATTACTCTGAAAACTGACAAATAATGGGAAAGAATGAAGCACATATCTTGGCTTTCCTTAATGATTTTTTTTTTTTTTTACATAACCAAATAATTGATAAGAATAAGTAATTTAAAAACATCATTGCTGATGTCAAATGGATCCTGGCTGAAAGCAGAGAATACCAGAATGATGTTTACCTGTGTTTTATTGACTATGCAAAGGCATCCAACTGTGTGGATCATAACAAATAATTGATAACATTGCAAAGAATGGGAATTCCAAAACACTTAATTGTGTTCATGAGGAACCTGTACATGGATCAAGAGGCAGTCATTCAAATAGAACAAGGGGATACTGCATGGTTCAAACTAAGGCAAGTTGTGTGTCAGGGTTGTATCCTTTCATCATACTTATTCAATCTGTATGCTGAGCAAATAATCTGAGAACCTGGACTATATGAAGAAGAACAGGGCATCCGGATTGGAAGAAGACTCATTAATAACCTGCATTATGCAGATGACACAGCCTTGCTTGCTGAAAGTGAAAAGGACTTGAAGCACTTACTGATGAAGATCAAAGACCACAGCCTTCAGTACAGATCACACTTCAACGTAAAGAAGACAAAAATCCTCACAACTGGACCAATAAGCAACATCATGATAAACGGAGAGAAAATTGAAGTTGTCAAGGGTTTCATTGTACTTGGATCCACCATCAACAGCCATGGAAGCAGCAGTCAAGAAATCAGATGATGCATTGCATTGGTCAAATCTGCTGCAAAAGACCTCTTTAAAGTGTTGAAAAGCAAAGATGTCACATTGAAGACTAAGGGGCCCCTGACCCAAGCCATGGTGTTTTCAATCACCTCAAATGAATGAGAAAGCTGGACAATGAATAAGGAAGATTTAAGAAGACTGACACCTTTGAATTGTGGTGTTGTCAAAGAGTACTGAATATACCATGGATGTCAAAAGAACAAATTCTGTCTTGGAAGAAGTACAGCCAGAATGTTCCTTAGAAATAAGGATGGTGAGACTGTGTGTCTCACATACTTTGGACATGTTATCAGGAGGGATCAGTCCCTGAACAAAGACATCATTCTTGGTAAAGTAGAGAGTCAGCAAAAAAGAAGAGCCTTGATTAAATGGATTGACACAATGGCTGCAACAATGGAAGACGGCACAAGACTGGGCAGTGTTTCATTCTGTTACACATAGGGTCGTTATGGGTTGAAACCGACTTGACCACACTGAACAATAGCAAATAATTGATGAGAATAAGTACTTTAAAAATAATTCCAGATAATAATTGCAGAAGAAAATCATAGGATTTAAAAATCACCATTTTGCAACTCTTAATTGCAATAATGAATCTAGACAACATCTGTCCCTAAAATGACATCTTTGCTTTCTAGCCCTTTAAAGAGGTCTTTTGCAGCAGATTACCCAATGCAATGTGTTGTTTGATTTCTTGACTGCTGCTTCCATGGGTGTTGATTGTGGATCCAAGTAAAATGAAATCCTTGACAACTTCAATCTTTTCTACTTTAGATGATAAACGTTGTGTTAGGTGTAGGACTATAAGGTTCTTATCAGTTAGAATTGCTACTAAAATATTAAAATGGTTTCAGAGACTTGCTTTAAGATACCGGGGGAAAAATGGGGAAGCTGGGTAAAACAAAGGTGGTAAAAAGCTGACAACTGTCAAAGCTAATAGATGGTTATAAGAGGATTGAATTATACTAGTCTGAGTGCAAACCCTGGTGGTATAGTGGTTAAGAGCTACGGCTGGTAACCAAAAAGGTCACAGTTCAAATCTACCAAGTGCTCCTTGGAAACTCTATGGGGCAGGTCTCCTCTGTTCTATAGGATCATTGTGAGTAGAAATTGACTCAATGGCAACAGGTTTGGTTTTTTTGGTTATTGTCTCTACTTTTGTTTATGTTTGCAATTTTCCGTAATAAAAGTAAAAGATCTATATATATGCATGTAATACATATGTACATATACTATTCTGAAGACCAAATCGCAGTGTAGGAATTGCCTACCAAATATCTTTTGGGAGAAGCAGCAGCACCTGCTCATTGCTTATGTAAAATATACTTCTGGCAAGAGTCTATGTTGAATGGAATCAGCCAAAACACCATGTGAAAAAAAGCTTATAGTTATCCTGGCCTTTACTCTGAAAGAAGACAGGTCAGTTCTTAAGGATACGCTGATCTCTGAAACTTGTCCTTATCTGAAAATGTGAACAAAGGAAGAATTCGATAGGCTGAAAGATCACCATCCTCAGATAAGGTTAAACAATTTAGTAACTCAGAGGTACATGCCATCTAACCACCAGCAGTGACCTCTGAGGACCCTTAACTTTCTGCTAGTTTTGCTACTACTGATCAACCAAGACTGCTTCCTTGCCATGTCAGACATTCAGGTTTTTGTGAACACCACAGAGAACTAAAAGGATGAAAAATTAGAACTATATGACCACTCTTCTTAATAAGGTGAACAGAAATCACTGAATAAATATTCATGAGATATTATTTGAGAACAAAACCAAAAACAAACAAACAAACAAAAAAAAACCAAGCCCATTGCCACTGAGTCAATTCAACTCATAGTAACCCTATAGGACAGAGTAGAGCTTCCCCATAGAGCTTCTGAGGAGCAGCTGGTAAATTCAAACTGCCAACTTTTTGGTTAGCAGCCAAACTCTTAAAAGAACTTTCAAAGTAAGAATTAAAGAGCTTATTTACAACAGGACAGTGAAAATATAGAAAGAGTTCTTACAAATCAATAAAAAGATAAACACCCCAATAGAAAAATTGGCAAAAGACACAAAATCAATTCATGAGAGAAATATAAATGGCCAATAAACATTTAAAAAATCATTTAAAAACATTTTAAAATCTGCTTCAATAATAATCAATGAATGTAAATTGAGACAAAGAAATACCATTTTTTCTATCAAATTTGCAAATGTTTTAAATGATAAAAAGTATTGACTTTTTTAGGAAAAAAAAAGTATTGACTTTTTTTAGGAAGCAGTAATAAAAATTGGCTCAACATTTCTGAAGGTCAAGTTAGCAAAATCTATCAAAATCATTATCTTTGAAACAACAATTCTACTTCCTAGAACTAACTGAAAGGAAATAATTATGTATATGGACAAAAATTTAGGTAGAAGAAAATTCATTCCAGTGCTGTTTATAATAGTAAAAATTGAAAATAACCTACATGTCCAACAAGAGGAACTGCTTAAATAAAGTATGACATACACATGAAATAGGAGCCTTGGTGGCACAGTGGTTAAGTGTTGGGGTGCTAACCAAAAGGTTGGCAGTTCAAATCCACTAGCTGCTCCTTGGAAACCCTATGGGGCAGTTCTACTCTGTCCTGTAGGGTCACTGTGAGTCAGAATTGACTCAATGGCTACAGGTTTGGTTTTTGCTGTATGTGAAATAAGACACCATGTTGCCATTAAAGCCACATAAATCAATATGCCATGATTCCAAAATATGATTATATTATACTGTGAAGTATTAAAATAAGGTTATAGAATAGTAGTATCATGTGTGTTTATATGTAAGCATATGCAAAATATTTACATGCCAAAAAAAATGGTAACTGGTACTCTCTTTAGTTAATGGGATTGTAATTATTTTTATTTTCCTTTTTGTCTATGTTCTCTAAAGTTTCTACAGTGAACAAGAAAAAATAAGAGCTACTTTTTTTAAGAGTGAAAAGAAAAGAACTTTCCAAGTACTAACTTCCACTGCTCCAACTGTGCTCAATTGTTCTCTTACTCAATCTGGGTTTATTGTACCCTATTTCCTCACTGATGGAACATAAGCGGGAAGTCACAGCCCTGCCATTTCTACCTGCTGGCCCCACCAAGAGGCCTGGGGAGGAGACTTGCTGGTAGCTGGCCACTAAGCCTGGAAAGCCTTTATCACTCAAGTTGCTATACTTAGCCTTTCATTTTACCTCAAGTCTGTTCTGACAGTGTCAGCCCCTCTATCTTTACTCCCTGGCTAAAACTAAAAAAAAACAACCTGGAGCCCCCGTGCTCTTTTCTTCCCTGCCAGTGGTCCCCTATCAGAAATATCCTGCCACCGAAAGACTCATCCATCCAGCCTGGACTCCATTCCAATAAATGTTTAATCTACTGGTTACAATTTTTCCATAACCTTCGTCTCCTATTTCCAGGGCAAATAGATATTACTTCTTAGCTGCATCCATTAGGGGCTCTTAATGGTATCACATCTTTTTTCCCTTTTGGTAAACTTGTTTTAAACATAGGAATTTAATAAACTGGTTTGAAACATAGAAAAACATAGTTTTAAAGCTCTATCCTTGTAATTAAAAAGTTATAAGGTTGTAGAAGTGAGTTAAGTTGGACTTTGTACAAAGCAGACAAAGGAGGTTTAATCACTTCTTTCTGGGACCTTATAATTTTAGGCAAATCATTTCACATTTGTTGTTGTTGTTATGTGCTGCCAAGTCAGTTCCAAGCCATAGCGACCCTATAGTAATTCACAATTTCGTATATTTATTCTACAAGCATTTGTTGAGTTTCTACTACTGGCCAAAGACAGCCCTTCCACTCAAGTCCCAGGGGTACAACTATGAACAGATGTGAACACTGTTGGAGGAGCTCACGAATTAGTCAGGGAGATAGACATGTAGGCAAGCAAGCATAAGCCAATGGATGAGAGCAATAATGGGGCTATATACAGGGTGGTGCAAACAGTTAACGCTCAGCTGCTAGCCAATGATTCTAGTCCACTCAGAGACACCTCAGTAGAAAGGCCTGGTGATCTACTTCCAAAAAATCAGCCACTGAAAACACTACAGAGCACAGTTCTACTCTGACGCATATGGGGTTGAAATCGACATGACAGCAACTGGTTTTGTTTTGTTTTTCGTAAGTAGTCACTGAATACAGGCAGTCCCCGGGTTATAAGTCATTGGCCTTGCAAAATTCTATCATGCCACCTCCAGTATTGTTTCTGTTACCAAGGTCATATTTTCCAGCTACCAATCCTTCTTCTTTGTTTCCAACTTTGGCATTCCAATCACCAGCAATTATCGATGCATCTTGATTACATGTTTGATCAATATCAGACTGCAAAAGTTGGTAAAAATCTTCAGTTTCCTTACCTTTGGCATTAGTGGCTGTTGGATAAATTTGAATAATAATCATATTAACTGGTCTTCCTTGTATGTATGTGGATATTATCCTATCATTGACAGCATTGTACTTCAGGATAGACCTTGAAATGTTCTTTTTGATGATGAATAAGACACTGTTCCTCTTCAATTTGTCATTCCTGGCATAGTACACCATATGATGGTCTGATTCAAAATGGCAAATACCAGTCCATTTTAGCTCACTAATGCCTAGGATATTGATCTTTATGCAGTCCATTCCATTTATGATGACTTCCAAATTTTCTAGATTCATACTTTGTACATTCCATGTTCTGGTTATTAATGAATGTTTGCAGCTGTTTCTTCTCATTTTGAGCTTACTACATCACCAAATGAAGGTCCCAAAGCTTGATTCCAGCCACGTCATTAAGATCTACCCTTCTTTGAGGAGGCAGCTCTTCCCCAGTCCTAATTTGAGTGCCTTCCAACCTGAGGGACTCATCTTCTGGCACTGTACCACACAATGTTCCACTGCTGTTCTTAAGATTTTCATAAGGTGTACAGTATTACTCAAACTTATTGACCACAGAACCCTTTCTTTATGGGTCACCTTGCTCAAGTCCTTTAGAGTTTACAAAGTGCTTTTACATGATTTGTGATTTCATCTGCCCAAGGCTGTGAGCTTCTTGTGGGTAGGAGCTGAAGACATCTGTGAGATCAGGGACATATCTTACCCATCTCCATATCTCCAAAGTCCAGCATAGTATTCTACACGTAACAGATGCTCAATAAATGGTTGATAAATTTGTGATTGAGTGCCATGCTCGTTCGAGCCACCACAACCTGGGGGAGTGGTCCAAGCATGTGTTGTCTTTAATCAAAGATGAGGAAATGCAGTCCAAGGACATTAAGTGACTCAACCAAGTCCATATAGTGAGCTAGTGACACAATAAGAATTGGAAACCAGATCCACTCCCAAGCCCAGTGCTCCTTTTCTTACACTTGTAGTGATCATATAGCCAGATTTCCTTGATGGCCTTAATTTCATATATTCTGTCCCACTTTTAAATCAGGCTGGGCATTTTGTTCAAAACATCCTGGTGTTTTGTTCAAAAAATGTTCTGCATAACCACAACTGTTCATGTTATCTAAACATAAAAAAAATGTTGACTATCCACCTAACAAATGTGGAAACATAAGATACACTTATAATAAAGTAAAATCCACATGATATGGGGTTAAAGTGATTAAACAATTATGACCCTGAGCTATTTCTCGATTATATTGGGAGAGAAAGGTGTTTACAGTAATGGAAATGTCCATTTTCAGTTCAGAAAGAGCCACAATCTGGCAAAGATGTTGGGAGGTGCCTCCTGCACAGACAATACCCAGAGAGAGAGGATGCACACTGGAGTTGGATGTGGGTTCCTCAGAATTACCATACACACCGAAGGCTAAAGTATAGCCCTGTCATTAACAAGGCTGGTGGAACCCCAAGACTGCATGTCCAGGAAGCATATAAACAAAGACAAAACAGAGATGGAGTAACAAATATCCTGAAGCAAGAAGTCCCCTAAGCAGCACAGGCTTCATGGGATAAAGCCAACATAAGCCCTCTAGAACACAGTCCACACAGCGCGAGCATCAGGACTATTTGCTTAGCCACACAGGTTTAAGGGTTGTCACTGACCCCTTAGTGAGGAGAATAGAGGCAGCAATCAGAACATCCTCGGTTCTCAAATCAGAGACTTCCTGAGTTAGAATCCTGCCTCTTCTGTGATTCCTTGGCCAAGTGAATTTCTCTATGAACCTTCACTTCTAAAATGGGAAAAGTAATTTTAGCTTCCTCATAAGATTATTGTGATTTAAATGAGATAAATGGGTCAAGTGCTTACCAGAAGACCTAGAACATAGTGAATGTTCAATATTTTTATTATAAAAAAATATTAATTTGGTAAGTTAATAATTCTATTATCCTGACCTGTAACAGATAGTAGGCTATGCAATAGTTCTCATTACTGAGTATACCTTAGTCATTCTCAGTAAGCCTTTTTTCCTTCTTTATAGTCTCGAATTCAAGAACCTTTCCAAGAATCTTAGAACAAAACTCAAATTCTTAAGAAAGACCAGACTTACTGAACCAGAAGAGACCAGAGGAACTCCCAAGACTGTTGCCCTGAGATGCCATTTAAGCCTGGAACTGAAACTACTCCCAGAGATCGCCTCTCGGTTAAATAACAGGTGATCTCATAAAATAAACAAAATCACCTGTGAGCACTATGCTCTTTAAAAAAAAAAAAAAAAAAACTATATGAGACCAGGCTATCAACATTTATCCTAAAGCAGAGAGGGTAAGAGCAGCAGGGAAGCTAGAATAATGGAAAGAGAAAAACCAGAGTAGAAATAATGAGAATGTTGGCACATTGTGAAAAATATAACCAATGTTGCTGAACAGTATGCATAGAAATTGTTAGATGGGAGCTTAATTGCTACATAAACTTTCAGCAAAAACACAATAAAATATTGTTTTAAAAAGACCCTTTCTAGGAGTCAATAAACAGAGCTAGTAAAAGTAAGTGGACCCTGTCTAAACATACACAGTCATCACTCAAGGGTCTGGAATTGGTGGAACTATGGAAGTAGTCTCCTTACAGAATGCCATTTCAACATGCTTTAGCTCTGTGTAGGAATTCCAACTGTCACTGGTCCAAATAACCAAGACCTCAAAGAGATGGGGGACGGCATAGGAGGATAAAGCAAAAGGCCACTCTCTGCTAATTCCCCTCAGTCAAGAGCATCTTGCTCTTAGAGCAAAACCTGAACCTGAGCTGCCATTCACAGGGATACAACTACAATAAACAATAAAAAAAAAAAAAAAGTGGGTTGTTTCTAGGGCTAGGACCACTACACATGTTTCTTGGAACACAAGGCTTTGTCTTACCTTGTTGTTGTGTGCCGTCCAGTAAATTCCAATTCACAGCAACCCCATGTGACAGAGTAGAACAGCCCTATATGGTTTTCTAGGCTGTAATCTTTACGGAAGCAGATTGCCAAGTCTTTTCTCCCACAGAGCTGCTGAGTGGGTTCGAACCGCCAACCTTTTTGGTTATCAGCCACACACTTAACCATTGTACTACCAAGTCTCCTTTATCTTACCTTAAACACATTATTTCCTTATTTTAGTTTCCTTATCTGAATAGAACTCAAAAAAAAAAAAAAAAAAACTAACAGGTTGACAAGCATAGCCTTGATCTGTCAGTATATAATTCCATCTGGGTCACTTAAATCTAAGTCATGTATTGACTAATAAGCACCCCCCTTCTGTCATATGCAGTGACTTGTGTTCATCACAGAGTTATTTGCAAGTTAATATCTATTAAAATCACATACACCCACACACGTTATTTCTGTGTCAGGCGACCTCAAGAGAGAATACATCCATCTTCATCTGTGACAGTGTATGCACCCATAGTTCATAAATGGTGATAAATGAATTGTCATACTGTCCCAATGGTATAACACACTTATCCCCTATTCTTGCCATATTAATACATGTTCATTTCAGCACCAGCCAAATCTTTAAAATGAGCGATCCAACATTCACATCCCATGGAAGCCACAGAAGAGTGTTAATTTCACCTCTTAACACCCAGTATAATTTGTTTGGAATGTAAATCAACAGCAAAATAGAGGAATTGAAACAGTGACAATAATTTTGACCCATTATAGTTCTCCGACATGCTAAGATAAATTGAGATGGAAAATTCTTACTGGGCTTATATTTTAGTAAATCCAGGAAGAGATAGCCCTCAGTATCTGACCCACCCTAATGTGGGCCAACACAGTGGAGAGGGAGGGCAAAGCAGGGAAAAGTTTGATAAATGTGCCTATGAACTATTTTTAAATCAGTTTAATTTACGTGTTTATCACTTTAGCATCTGCCTTGTATTAAGTGATTATTCATTAATAATTACTATCCTTGCATAGTGGTTAAGAGCTCGGCTGCTAACCAAAAGGTTGGCAGTTTGAATCCACTAGGCGCTTCTTGGAAACCCTGTGGGACAGTTCTACTCTGTCATATAGAGTTGCTATGAGTCAAAATCGACTTAATGGCAATGGATTTGTTTTGTTTTTTGGCTTTTTTTTTTTTTTTTTTTTTGGTTTATCTTTGCCTTGCCTTTTATAGCCAACTCTCAATTTTTCAGAGGCTAATGTAACTGAACCTTACCTTTAGCTTCTTCTAGAGAGTGTACTACATTTCAGCCACTGCATAGCCCTTCAGCACCTGCACCTTCTGATGGCTGGCAAAAAGGAGGAAAAGAAAAAGCCTGGTGTCACCGAATCTCAACACTGAAAGGGAAGTTAGAGGTTGGGGACTTCATCCTGCCCCTCTGTCATCTCTAACACTTCTCCCCAATGCCTTCTCATGTGCTCAGCCTCCCTCACCTCTCTGCCTCTCCCTTCCTTCCATCCCTCAAAGCTTTTCATTGTTTGGCTGTTAAATGTATCTGGGACTAAAGAGATGGAAATAAACAGTTAAAATGAGGTGTTGCATTAAGTGGATCTCATTAACTAGTCCTCGCTATTAAAGCTGATTCAGCACAAATCACTTCTTTCCAAATACTTCTTTTTTTTTTTTTTTTCCTGTGTTACCTTCACAGTCTTTAGTGTGCTCCAGTTCACTGTGTGTTTTGAGTGCCTTTCAACCTAGGGAGCTCATCTTCCAGCACCATATAGGACAACATTCTGCTGTGATCCACAGAGTTTTCATTGGCCAATATTCTGAACTAAATCACCAGGCCTTTCTTCCTAGTCTGTCTGAGCCTGGAAGCTCCACTGAAACCTGTCTACCATGGGTGACCCTGCCGGTATTTGAAGTATCAGTGGCCTAGCTTCCAGCATTGCAGCAACATGAAAGCCCGCACAGTATGACACCCTGAAGGACAGGTGTTGGCTGATATGATAGATGAAATCTAGTAAAGCAGGGGTTGCTGTAGTGTATTAATGCTGTGTTTCTCCATTTCTTTTGTTGTTGTTGTTGTCGTCTTATTCATCTAGTGCTGCTATAACAGAAATACCACAAGCGGATGGCTTTAACAAAGAGAAATTTATTTCCTCACAGAAAAGTAGTCTAGAAGTCCAAATTCAGGGCATCAGCTCCAGGGGAAGGCTTTTTCTCTCTGTCTGTCTCTGTTGGATCTGGGGGAAGACCCTTCTCATCAGGCTTTCCCTGGACCAGGAGCTTCTCTGCATGGGAAGCCCGGGTCCAGATGACGCACTTGGCTCCCAGCACTGTTTTCTTGGTGGTAGGTGGTCCCCCTCTCTGCTTGCTTCCGTTTCCTTTTATCCCCTGTAAGATAAAAGGTGGTGCAGGCCACGGTCCAGGGAAACTCCCTTTACTTTGAAACAGGGATGTGACCTTAGTAAGGGTGCTACAATTCCACCATAGTCCTCTTTAACATAATCTAATCTTGCAGTACAACCAGAATGTTCCTGAGAAGCAAGATGGTGAGACTGCATCTTACATGCTTTGGACATGTTGTCAGGATCAGTCCCTGAGAAGGACATCATGCTTGGTAAAGTTCAGGGTCAGTGGAAAAGAGGAAGGCCCTCAATGAGAGGGACTGACACAGTGGCTACAACAATGGGCTCAAGCAGAACAATGATTGTAAGGATGGCGCAGGACCCAGCAGTGTTTCGTTCTATGGTACACAGGGTCACTGTGAGTTGGAACCGACTCGACAGCACCTAACAACAACAACAGCAACAATCTTTCCTCATTAACCACAAGCAGAGATTAGGATTTACAACACATAGGAAAATTACAATCACAAAATGGAGGACAACCACACAATACTGGAAATCATGGCCTAGCCAAACTGATACACGTATTTTTGGAGGACACAATTCAACCCATGACAACTGTACTTTAAATGAAGGTTTACAGAACAAATTACCTTCTCATTGAACAACTAGTACACACATTGTTTTGTGACATTGATTACCAATCCCATGACATGTCAACACTCTTCTTTCCAAATATTTCTGATTGTGCACCCTAAAAAGTATGGGGCATGCCTCATACCTATAAATAAATTCTACACAGATAGGATTATCCTCATACATTGTGTACATTTAAAACAGATACCAAAAGGACATAAAAATTGACATGGAACTTCTCAGTTTTCCTTACATATGTGCCCAGGTGAGCCACTCCCCAACAGCGTTTCCCAGATCCTGAACTGTACAGTTTGTCACCTGGGTGGTATTCTTTCTGGTGGCGTCTTGGAAAGGAGACACTTGGACGCACTTCTCCTTGGTAGAGTTCTGCAGACCTTGAATGAGCTTTGTTTAATCCTTTGTTTGCCTGGACTTTGCGTTCTAAGGCAATGTTCTGTTTTTAGTGAATACAGGAGCAAAACAGTTGGAAAACAAGAGTGAAACCTTCCAGAATTATGTATACATTAAAAATGAACGTTTTCTCAATCTCCTCTCTATCTGGGACTAACAGGTGGTCCTGGGACATAGCCATTGCTGACATGAGGCTTCAGTCAAAACCAAACAAAGAACAGGTGAGGCTTCTCAAAGGGGTGGTCTCCCGGGCTGCTGTCTGCACAACTCTCCAAGAAAAGAATGCTGGAGGAAAACACTGAACTGACAGTGTCAGTGATTTATAATCTCTCATTCCCATAAAATGACTCTTGTTATTCTGGGGAGCTTAGATTCTGAAGCGAGTTGTAATGGGCCACTGGGCTAAAAATGAAGTGCAGATTTATTTCTATAATCACAACCAGCCAAACCTTTCCCTGGGAATAACTAACTTGGCTTTTAAAGTGCTGAGATACCTTTAGAATGCTTGAGATTTATCTCTGGGATTGAGGGCTTGTGTTGCTCTGGGAAATTCTATTTGAGTTGTAGATGCCCCCGATCAGTGTACTGGGGACTGTTGGAAAGACAACAGAGACGTGAGCTCTGCTTCCCTTTCACACTCAGTTCTGAGAAAATCCTTGTGCATAAGGGACGGTAAGTAAACAACAATTACAAATACATTAAATACTGGGCTGAGAGACTCCCAGATACAGCTGCTGTCCAGGAGACTGAGTAAGTTCAGCCTCAAAATTTAAATTCTGAAATTGAATTTGACTCCTGGTAGCCCCCCACACTCACAGCTCTTGGCTGCTGACAGGCTGAAGGCAGGGTGCTTCTCTTGCTGTTTAAAGAATCATAGGATCTAGAAAATGTTCAGGTATAATTTTATACCATGAATCTCAAGAGTTAAGGTAAAAGATACATACAAAAAGTAAAGTAAATAACTAAATAATTAAGAACCACAGGATCCCTAGCAGAATTCTAGCTCTAAGTACATCATATAATACTGCCCTTGCTCCGGCACACAGGTGATCAAGCAGCCGTTGCCGTTCTCACTAATGCTTCTTGGCAGATGTCTTAACTCATAACAAGTCCATTTATCGCCTATGTGCATGCAAATATCCTCTTCCTGACTTTCTTCTGCCTCACGTTTAATAAATCTTTCCAACTCTTCCCTTTGTACAATGGCAAGGGGTACTCTGGGCAGCCTCTGAAACGGAAAACTACAAAGCTGCGTTTCCAGAATTATTACATTCAGAGTTCAAAAACTAGAGAATTTGAGAACTGAAAAGATTCTGGAGGAATCTTTTATATACTCTTTTATATACAAAGAAGTCCCTGGATGGTGCTAATGGTTAAGTGCTCAGTTGATAACCAGAAAAGGCTGGAGGTTCAAATCCACCCAGAGGTGCCTCAAAAGAAAGGTCTGGCAATCTACTTTTGAAAAATCAGCCACTGAAAGCCCCACAGAGCACAGTTCTACTCTGACACACATGGGTTTGCCATCAGTCGGAATCAACTCAACGGCAATTTGTTTCATAGACAAAAGCGTTCAAACCCAGTGGGAATGAGTGAGTTATCCACGGACACCAAGTGAATCAGCTGGCAGTAAAATCCAGTTCTAGTTCTGCCATGATGCCCCTTTAAAATACTTTAAAGGATTAAAGACCCTGAGAAATGACAGGATAAGAAAGACGTTTCTTTGTTTTGAATGGGTCAGAGGTCTGAGTCCGTAGGTCAGAAACGGTTTCTGACTTCTAGAGCTTTCACCCATAACCAGATAGACTACCAGTATTTGCTCTAGAATGGCCTTTTCTCTCACTGGTCAATTAATTTTTTTTTAATGATTTATGATGATTCTCAAAGAAAATGCTTTTCCTGCAAGAGGAATTAATATGCTGAACTTAAAATATTTGCACTAACGACTAAAGGTCAAGATGGGATTGTTCAAAAACATAAATCAAAGGGAATAGGAATGCACTGGACAAATAGCGTGAACCTGGAAGATTCTAATCAAAATACTGAGAGAGGTTCACGTTGTTGCTTAGCGGTTGCAAACTGGAACAAGGGCATCTCCCTTAAGTCTACCGTACAGCCAGCGTTACTAGCAAATAATAGCCATGATATCATATTCCTCAGTGGCTATGTAGGCCCTTAAGAGAAACTCCAAAGTCAGTTATTAACATGGTAGGCAAGGTTAATAAAAACCTGACCCTGTTATCTTCATCTCTTCTCACCATTGTTTTCTTCTGTCCCTCCACACTGGCCTTCTTTCAGTCCCTCAAACTTCCCATGCCTCCTTTAGAGCTGCCCACCTGCTGTTGACTTGCCTAGAATGTTTCCTCCCTTGCCTATTCCACCAGCCCTCTTCATCTGGATAAATCGTACTCATCCTTTAGGTCTCATTAGGTGCTTATGCTCAGGGTACCCTTGTGGGAAGTTCCATCACTCATTCCTACTGTTCACCTTTTACTATATATATATCCGTATACTTTGTCCTGAGACTTTACGGATCCTCCCACGAATGAGTAAGAGAATATTTCCCACCCCTGAAGTTCGGGTTAACCTATGTGACTTGGTTTGGCCAATAGAATGAAACAAAAATAACAACGTGCCAGTTCTGAGCCTAGGCCTTAAGATGCCTTGTATATTTCCACTCGCCTTCTTTGCTAGTGCCATAGCCATGAGAAGAACATACCTGGGCCAGCCTGCTGATCCCAGGAGGAAGATAAGAGTTATATAGAGCAGAGCCATCCCAGGAGACCTCCACCCCGCAAGCCCAGGCCAAATCAGCTGTTCCCAGCTGACTCACAGACACTGAACATGTCCAGCCAAGATCAGCAGAGCTGACCTACCTAGGTCAGCCAACCTGCAGATACTTGAACAATTATAAATGATTGCTGTTTAAGTCGTTTCACTTTAGGGTGATTTGCTATACAGCAATGGTACTTTCCCCGTCATAGCAGTTATCAAACCTTATTATAATTATTGAATTCATTTTCTCTCTCTTAAGGACTATATTGTAATGCAATACAATTGAAACTATAACTATCTTGCTCACCATATTATTGCAAGTTTTAGCACAATTCTTGTTACATGGTACCAACAACAACAAAAAAGCCATTGCTGTTGAGTTGATTCCAACTCATAGCAACTCTATAGGACAGAGTAGAACTGTCCTGTAAGGTTTCCAAGGTGTAAATCTTTATGGAAGCAGACTGCCACATCTTTCTCCTTCAGAGTGGCTGGTGGGTTCCAACTGTCAACCTTTTGGTTAGCAACTGAGCGCTTAGCCACTGCACCAACAGAGCTCCTTGTTACACAGTGGACATCCAGTAAATAAGTGGCTACAGAATGAGTACTTTATCATTGTAAAACATTTTACATTATTCATTCTTCGGGGTCTTTAGCCCTGACAGCCAACTGCCTACTTACACTTTTCATAGCCCCCCCACCACAGCAGAAAGTAGCATTTTACCTGAAGACAGTAGATACAGTATTTTAACCTGACAACAACCTGCAAGTAGATTATGCTTATTTGATCACGTGCTAGACAGGATGTGAGTACAAAACCCTCTTTTTTTCATCTACTGCTGTTTATCTCATCATGGTTTTACAGTCAGTACTAAACGGATGGATGAGCATTTACAAATAAAGTATATTCTTATATTTGGCATCTCATTCTCTGTTCCTCCAAATCTCTCCAACCTATATAAATTAAATTCAAAGTCAGTTTTTGAATACAGGCAAAACCTGTTCGGAATTAAGATCCTGTTCTGCTGTAAATTGTTATTGGAAACTTGAATACAGTAGTGAAAATTGTGCTTAAAGTCATCAAAGAACCCATACCATGCACCTGTTTCTGCATGGTGCTTTGGCAAAGGGGGAGATACAGAAAGCTGAACAATCCCTGCCTTTGTATCAAATCCCAACACTTCAGTTGCATTGAAGGTTCATAGTTGTAAGGATTTGGCATTGTTGGGAGCTCAGCTTCTATGAACTAAGAGAAAATAGAGATTTGATCCATTTAGTCCCATTTTGCTGCTATGTGATCCCAACTTGTATGTCCTTTAAGATAAGAAAAAATAGATATGTTTGAGAGGAAAACTACTGGTCTCCAGCACTAGAGAGCATACTTTCTTCTCATCTATAGTCTGCTTCCCACAGGATAGAGGAGTGGTAGAAAAGTGCCCTTTGTGCTCCTTGTGCTAGAACATTCCAGTCAACCATGGTGGGTAAAACTTTCTTGATATAAGCACCACAAATGAGCTGAAGAAAAAAAACATTAACAGATCACCCCATGAGTCAGCCCTCATTAAAAGATCAACACGTCTTTATCATTCATTGAAAAGTACTTCATTTCTGAAAATTATTGTTGCAAGGCCTAGAATCTTATTAAAAATTACAGAATGCATGATAGATTGTTAGAACACATAAGTGGGTCTAAAAGGGAGATAAAATTCCACCTTTTGGGGAAATATCAGCCCCTCTTGAACTCTCTGGGCTGGTTCTTTTAGCAAATGGCCAATGAGAGCTCAACAAAATTTATCAATCAGGAATGAGCTTTCCCACATGCTCAGTTCTTGCCAGATTCGGGGGGTTCTCAACATTTGGTATGCTCCAGAATAACCTGCAGAGTTTGTTTTTTGTTTTTTAATTTTGTTTTGTTGTTGTTGAGAATATACACCAATTCAACAGTTTTTACCTGTACAATTTAGTGACATCGATAATTGATAACATTCTTTGAGTTATGCAACCATGCTCAACCCACCTTTTCTGAATTGTTCCTCCCCTACTAACATAAACTCACTGCCCCTACAATCTTTGTCTAACCTTTCAAGTCACTTTGTCAATTCGTGACATATAGGCAGTTCTTAAGAAGTATAATGCTCAAGGCAGACATTTTTTACTAGTTAAGCTAAACAGTTTTAAAAGAGACTCAATCTATCCTGGGCCCTGTTGTTGTTGTTGTTAGTTGTTATTGAGCTGTCTCCTACTCATAGCGACCCTACATACAACGGAACAAAACACTGCTGGGTTCTGTGCCATTCTCACAATTGTCGTTACGTTTAAGGCCATTGTTGCAGCCACTGTCATCCATCTCATTGAGGGTCTTCCTCATTTTTGTTGACCATCTACTTTACCAAGCATGATGTCCTTCTCCAGGGACTGATCCCTCCTGACAACATGTCCAAAGTATGTGAGTCTCACCATCCTTGCTTCTAAGTATTCTGGTTGTACTTCTTCTGGGCCCAAGATCTGCATTTTAACAAAACTCCAAGTGGCACAAATGTTGAAAGTCTGTATACAGTGCTTTAGAAATAGTTCTACCTCTTTCTTGAAACCAAAATGAACCAGATACAAAAGGAAACTTCTCTCCCAACCTCCACGTGATTTTCATGTGGAATTTGGAAATTTATGTCATAATGCTATTGTGAGGATTAGACAAGAGGACCCATGTAAAGACTCCAAAAATTGCCAGGCCTACGGAAGGTTCTTGTTAATATTGGCTATTATTCAGCCTTTTATGCATGGTTTATTTCTGAGCTACAAACAACCTTAATGGTAAAAAAAAAAAACTTGAACTTAAATTCAGATCTGTTTCCCTCTAGGTGAAATGCCTTTTCTCCCTCCTTTTCCTTGTGAACTCCTGTACTTCTAGATTCTTTTCAAATAGTGCCTCCTGGGAGGGGTGTCCCCAGCTCCCACAGAGCTACCTCCTCCTCTCACTGAGGTGACTTGAGCACTCACACTTACCTCCATCACAGCACTTGTTCCGTGATACTGGAATACTTTGCTGACTCGTCTGTTTCCCCATGTGCTTGTAATTAGCTCTAGGATAGGGTCTACATCTTTTATTTCTAGATATTGACTTACACCTCCCAGGCACCTAGTACACTGCCTGTGACCTATAGGTGGTCACAAAGTGGTTGGAGAACAAGTGAAGGAACAAAAAAGGACACTTAGACTAGGAACAGTGGACATGACAACGGGTCTGGAATGCCAGAGAGAGCAAACGAAAAGTTTGAGCGCGGGAGCTGAAGCCTGCGTCCAGAACTAAAGAAGAATATGAACCCACAGTGGGTCTCAGTGTACAGGTGGTAGTGTTGTTGTTATTGTTAAAAATAGGTGCCGTTGAGTCAGTTCTGACTCATACAGACCCTATGTACCACAGAACGAAACACTGCCCAGTCCTGCACCATGCTCACAATCATTGTTATGCTTGAGCCCATTGTTGCAGCCACTGTGCCAGTCCAGCTCTTTGAGGGTCTTCCTCTTTTCCGCTGACCCTGTACTTTACCAAGCATGACGTCCTTCTCCAGGGACTGATCCCTCCTGACAACATAAGTATGTTGTCAGTTGTCTGGCAACTTTAGTTCTGTCCAAAATAAGTAAGACATAGTCTTGCCATCTTTGCTTCTAAGGAGCATTCTGGCATACTTCTTCCAAGACAGATTGGTTCATTCTTTTGGCAGTCCATGGTATAGTCAATATTCTTCTTCAAATCCGTAATTCAAAGGGGTCAATTCTTCTTTGGTCTTCCCTATTCATTGTCCAGCTTTCCCATGTACATGATGTAATTGAAAATACCATGGCTTGGGTCAAGCGTGGAAACCCTGGTGGTGTAGTCGTTAAGTGCTACGGCTGCTAAGCAAGAGGTCAGCAGTTCAAATCTGCCAGGCACTCCTTGGAAACTCTATGGGGCAGTTCTACTCTGTACTATAAGGTTGCTATGAGTCAGAATCGACTCGACGGCAATAGGTTTGGTTTAGTTTTTGGTTTGGGTCAAGCACACCTTAGTCTTCAAGGTGGCATCTTTGCTTTTCAACACTTTAAAGAGGTCTTTTGCAGGTGGTGTAGCACAGTGGTAAAAGTGTAGGCTCTGGAAACAACTACTGAACTTGAATCTAGGCTCCACCCCTTACCAGCTGTGTGGCCTTGGACAAGTTAGTCTCATCACTGAGCCTCAGTTTCTTCGTTTATATAATGGGAACAATAACATGGTCCTCATAGCATTCATGTGAGCATTAAACAAATTAAAGAATAATAGAAAGTGCCTTGCACATGGTTAAAAAAAAAAAAAGTTAAGTGTTCAATAAATGTTAACTGTTGTTGTTGCTGTTGTTATTATTGTCAACATTGTTGTTACTAATGGTTAAAGTTACAGGCTTTGGAGTCAGACAGAGCTGAGTTTAAACCCACCTTCCACCACTTACTAGTTTATATGACCTTGGGCAAATTAAGTTTTGAAAACCTAACTTTCTTCATCTATCATTTGGCAATAATACCTGGATCAGGAAAATGATATGTAAAAAATGGTTAGCACCATGATGACTGGTACCTATTAAGTTCTCCATAAATGATCATTATCATTAAGGCAGGAGTCACCAAGCAAAGTTCAAAATGGGGAAGGGACAAAGAATAGAGTCCAGATAGAACTTGAAGCAGTATCATGGGATCGGGCCAAAGCAAAGGTATCACAGGTCTATTGACTGAGGCCAGGTTGTTTAATGCATGTGGACGAGGACCTCTAGGTGACTGCTACATGCCAGAGTGAGGCAGGACTCTCCAGGGACCTGACATCCTCCCATGTATCCCAGGCTGGGCATCCTTTGTGCTTCCATAGCTCATGGTGTTTCCTCCATTTTAGTCCTTGTTCTCCCGAGGTCAAATGTATCTACTTGGGCATCAGCCTTCCCCATTAGACTGCAAGTTCTCCCTGCAGGTACCAGGTCTCATTTCCCTTGCAATTCCTACTCCCTGGCACATTTAAGGAACATAATAATGTTCACTGAATTGGCATTGACAGTTGAACAGCACTAATAGAATTCTGGTTGCTCTAAAAGAGTTTCAATCCCAACACATAGCAACGATAGCCTTCAATTTAACTCTTCCTCCAATACTCTCTTGCACTATTTCTATTGCTCAAAGTGTTTGGGGATTATCTCTTTCAATTACAAAGTAAACTCAGATCCCAGATCCTCATTTCAAGTCCTCAGCCTTAGACTGTATAAAATTTCTGAGATCCACCAATCTTGAGAGAGATCAAACTGCCTTCTATTCCCTGCCTCCCAACAAAAGTTTGCACCAAATTTCACTGGTAGCTAATCATCTATTATAAATAGACTGTTTTTTCCATAAAGTTTTATAGTCAATTTCGCAAAATGGGCGGGGGGGAAGCAAACACAGTGTTTCATAATCCTATATACATACACACTAGGAAAACTTAGTTCCTGTTAGGGAAGTCGGTCTCTGTGTGTTTGCAAAAACTCAATTTGCAGCCAGGAAAGTGATATTTATTTGAAGGAGCTTATTGCCAAAGTGAATCCTAAATCTACAGGCTGTTGAGACTTCAAGGTGGGAAGAACAGAAGCAATTATTAATCTGCATGTTCCACTGGCAATATGAAATCTTTGTCTTTCAAAGCATTTGTTTAAGTAAGAAAAAGTTTGCCCAGTCTGGAGAACGTTCTATTGTGGGAAATGAAACTTCTGAAACCTCCAAAGCTTATTTATATATTTGCTAGGCTTCTCTCTGCCAACTTTCTCCTCTCCCAGAGCGTCCGTTAATGCTAAGAAAAGCCTCTGAAAAGCACATATTATAAGCAGAGAAAAATCTTAATGAATGTAATATATTCAGCAAATCTGTTTTATCTACCAAGGAGATTTCCTTCCTCTCTTCATCGCTCATCTCTTTTCTTTCTCCTTTTTTTTTTTTTTTTTGATGTTTTTCTCCTTGATACAACCTATGCAGTTTATTTTTTTCTCCTCCCAAAAATAAAAATAGAAACCCAATCTCTTGACTTTCATCCTCTTACTGTCATTTGGTGTTTCTTCCTACCTGCTCAATTTTATTCTTTTTTGGAAACTTTTTCTAGAGGGGGACCATAAAAGCCCCTTATTTATGTCCCTTCTTGAGCTTAAGCAAAGAAGCATCTGATGCAAAACCCAGTTCCCAACTATGCCCATGTGGGCTGTACACTTTGGAGATTGTCCTTGGCCAACATGCACGCCAAGCTCGCCTCCCTCTGCCGCCCAGCATGCTCCTTCCCACGGCTGGTATATGCTCAGGAATTGCTAAGCCATCTTAATATAGGCCTTAGCAGCCCAACATCAGCTGTAGAAAGAGATTTTTTTTGTCATACAAGTCATTCTACATCGAGCTCCAAAAGATTCAGGAGTTGTCTGAATTATTTCCTCCTGTAATAATGAAGCTAAGTGAGAATTGAATGTGTTTGTATATCTTCATATATAATTTGATTTTCCTGTTTTGAATCTGTGCTAGCTGAGAGCACTCCTGTGACCTGAGATTCTCTTAACACCTTGCTAATCAGAGCATGGTGCCCAGGCCAGTAGCACTGCCATCACCTGTGAGTTTGTTAGAAATGTATCATCTCAAGCCCAATCCCCAGACCTACCAAATCAGAAACTTCATTTTAACAAGATCTCCAGGTTGCTCACATGCACATCAGGGTTCGAGAAGAGCTGCTAATCCCAAGTGCATAGGAGGCACCCGGGGTTTGGGTTCAGGAAGAGAGGGGCCGCACCAGCTAAGCTTACTGCTTCTGCTTTGCTGCACCCTAGGCAGGGTGGCTTGGTAGCTCTGGGGTGTCACCAGACCCCCGTCCCCGCCACCTCTTCCCCATTTCTAATCGTCTTCATCTTTCAATCTGTTGGCTACACTGACTGCCAGGGCCCTGGTTTCAGTAGCTACAGGTGACTTTTGTGCTCAAGCCAGATGTACTCTTCCCTCCCCACCGAGTCTGCCCAGACCTGTGTGAGCTGTTATCACAGAGACTGATGACTTGACATTTACAGCTCTTTTCCCAGGGAAAATCACAAGACATTTCACAAAACCTACACATAATCCTCCTCGATCCCCTGGAGAATGGGGAGGGGACATGCATTTTAAAATAACTCCATTTTATTCATCCCACCCATGTAATATTCTCTCCCCTCCTCGTATAGAAGGAAAACAAAGAACAAAAGACTCACTGCCCTTGGGAAGTTCGTGTGTGTGTGTGTGTGTGTGTGTGTGTGTGTGTGGCAATATTTCTGAGTTTTTTTTTTTTTTTTTTAAGAAAAGGTTTCTAGGTTGAAGCAACTTCTTAAACGTCTTCAGATTCTTCATAGAATTTCTCCTGACCCTACAACCAGTTCCAGTTGTTATCAAGTTGACTCTGACTCATAACAACCCCATAAGTGTCAGGGTAGCACTGTGCTCCATAGGGTTTTCAACGGCTGATCTTTTGGAATTAGGTCCACCAGGACTTTTTTCCAAGGCATCCCTGATTTGACTCGAACCTCCAGCCTTTTGCTTAGCAACTGGGCATGTTAACTGTTTGCACCACCCAGGGTCTCCAGCCCTATGACAGGAGACACTTATTTAGGCATTGTGTTTCCCCACACCTCAAACCCTGGCTGCCTCCCAGAACCCTGTAACCCGAACACCCCTATTTCTAGAGGGACAAAAGTTGGAGATAGTGTATAATGAATGGGTCACTCTGTCTCAACTTCTCACTGAAAACACAAACCCAAACCACATCTTTAGCCTCTGAGCCAACATTCTCCATGCCAAGGCAGTGTAAACACCTCTCCAAATGCATGCCCATGTACTTTGGTTCCTCTTTTTCTCTGTTTCTCATACTCCCAAGCACCCTCTAGTGTTAGATAACTAGCTTGGAATCATGAGCTCTTCCTTTCTTTTCCTTTACACAGACAAGAACATGGCAGGTCAACATCTGGCTGATTCGAAGCAGATTGAGCTTCCCTCAAACATCAGGGTTTGCACTCAGTTCATTGTGATTTCCTCCCCTGACTAACCCCACAAGGTGGTCTTCTCCTCTGGACATGGTCCCCAGAGTCCACAATTCATCTGCTTGATGCTCAGCACCTTGGCCCAATGGGAACAGGTCTAGAGGCTACCAAAGGGCTCCTATCTCCTTTGGGCCATTGTTGGGTCATCACACATCCTCCTGGGGCACTTGTAAGAGATGTCAGAGTGGGTGGTTCCTGATAGGTGGTGCCAGGCTTAGGGTTTTCTAAATGCCTCCAAAAACAAAAACAAAGCCATATTCTCTCCTTCTCCCCTTCTACCTTATCACAGCCACAGACACCATTTTATGCTGACCTCCTAGAAGAGCAGGAGCAAAAGAGATAGAAATGGGCAGCTGAGGATAGGGTTAGACTTCTCACAAAGGTTTCACCACTTAGTATTTATTGAATGGAGAAGTATGTGGCCCTCTGAAAGCCTCTGGGGTAGCTTCTTAAAGAACACAGCAGGGCCCCCTAAACTCACTGCTGAGCTATGTAACATTTGCAGTAGCCTAGGGTTCCTGCACCTCCCAGGTACCTCCTACCCTTTCGCCAGATTGAGAAAACTCTTTCCTTTGCGCCACCAAAATGAAATGTTGCCTCTCTAAAATCAAACTTTTTATCTAAGATTCCACTTAGTTCAAACCCAATTAATTTAGCTGAAACAGAGACCACAGGGATGTGTTACAAACAAGGAGGAATACCCTGTTGTACTAAGATCCAGCTGGGAGACGAACTTGGACTGTGGCCTAGGGTGTTATTCTTCTGTGAGCCTTGGGGCTTTGAAAAACATTCCAATTAGAATATTTTAAAATTCTTGGAAGAATTTGGTTGATAATAAGCAATGGCTTGCTTCCCACAGATTAAATCAAATATGAAACTGGATCAATCTGAATAACCCCTATCCATATTTCTTTTTTTATATTTCTGGAATAGTTCCAAAATTGAATGTCCTCTCACAGTGCATTTTCTAACACCATTCTTTACTAAAAAAAAAAAAAGGACAAAGTCTAAGAACGTACCGCATTTTAGTCAACACTTTCCACATTTAGAAGCTGAGAGATTGGTCAGTATTAAATCTTAGATTATCACTATCTCAATTCTGTTCAACATATACTTGCTGACCCTATTAAGTGCTTGGAGACACCATAGAGGATACCAGAGTGTGACACTCAGTTTACTACACAAGGCTGTAATTCACATAAAACCAGGCTGGCTCTTTTCCACCTAGAAATCAGCCTCGGGCTGGAGTCTCCTTCAAATAAATATAGCCAAAAATAACGAAGAAGCAATTTATATCTTTATTGAAATATACTGAAAATTGTCCAAAGAGATTCCACTCATAACACACACAGCAAAACTGATTGAAACCACCTTTTTCTTCACTTTCCATTTACACAAATATTTTATTTTTGTGTGTATATACATAGATAGATACAGATATAGATGCTATAGATATGTACTCATATGTATTGCATCTTCCCCTAAAGACTTTCTTCACCCTCTCCAAGCTCCCAAAATCTCCCAAACTCGACCCACACAAGATTTCTTCTCTTCCTTCCCAATATCTGTATCTACTGCTTTTGTCTGTAACCAAGCCAGTTGCCATCAAGTCATGGCAACTCCTGTGTGTTATAGTAGAACTGTGTTCCATAGGATTTTCAATGGCTGGTTTTTCAGAAGGAAATCACCAGGCCTTTCTTCCAAGGCATCTCTGGGTGGATTTAAACCGCCAACCTTTTAGTTAGCAGCTGAGTACCTTAACCATATTCACTCTCTTTATTTCCAGCATATTCCTGGTTGGTCTCTCCCAACTTCTCCATGTCTCCCCTTCACTCACAATTATGATTGGCTCAGGATCTCACCTGGAAAGACACAGTTCTCCTGGGGGAGGCATGAGGGCGTACAGGTTGCCTCTCTTTAGCAAGCAGAGGAAGAGAAAAGCTATGACTATTTCAGTGCTATTCTTTCTCTGTCAGGAGATAATTTAATGCTTATTTTATGAGCTAAGGGCTAACAAATATAAATGTTTTTTGATAACATAGACATGGTCCCTGCCCTCAAGGAGCTTACTGTCTAGGGAAGGCAATGAATGACTATTTCTGTGATGAGTCCTGCATTCATGATCAAGGCATGACTTTAATCCAGATTCCTCTTAAAATGTAGGATAAAGTGGTCAAATCTCACTCCATATCCAGTGGAAAGTCTAGAGCGTTTTTCAAGGTGTCTACAAAATTCCTAAGGAGAGAATGGAAGAATGTGTTAAATCCTCCTGCCTCTTCTGAATTCTCTCCCATTTGCTCTCTCTGCTGAATTCTTGTTCTTTGCTCTGTGCCTTGAGGTCAATCCTTTATCTCCCTGATTTCCTACTCAAGCAACAAGGGAACAAAGCCTCTGATGTGTAGCAAAACTTTTGCTAAAGTTTTCTAGGTCACTGCCAAGAATTACATTTCTATATGACACAGCAAATAACTTAAAACTATGTATCAGTCATCTCTGATCTTAAAAGTCCTTTTGGCCACCATGACATGGGGATTTCTAACTGGTCTCCCTACTCCACCTAGCACCCAATCTTTGACCATCTTGCTATTTTATATACACTCTTGCGCATACATACATACAGACTCTCCTGGAAATTCCAAGTTTCTCTCACTCAGTTAGGCACACAAATTCAGCTCTCTCCAACCCCTATGCCCAAGCTCAGCTCCAGGCCCAACCCTGGATATCTAAAACCCTCAGGTGTCCAGATGAACAAAAAACCCAAAACCCACTGCCAAAGAGTCAATTTCAACTCATAGCAACCCTATAGGACAGAGTAGCGCTGTCCCACGGGGTTTCCAAGGAGTGCCTGGTGGATTCGAGCTGCCAACCTTTTGGTTAGCAGCCATAGCTCTTAACCACTACACCACCAGGGTTTCCAACAGGTGAACAAAGGCGCTTGCTATATATTAAAAAACAAAAAGAACCAGAAATTTATAGCCTCCTTTACTGATCCAAAAAAAAAAAAAAAAATAGAATTATACCAATACTAAGATATATAAAAGTTATCTCTATTTGTATAATAATAATAAGATTAAACTAAATACTACGAGCCACTAGACTATAAGCTCAAAAAGAAGAGGCACAATGTCTGTCTTCTTCTCTGCTGTATATCCGATATCTTGCACAGTGGTATTTTTCTCAACCAGTCAATAGTCTCTTGAATAAGTATTTGAAATCCCCTTCAGTGCTGACATTCTGTGATTTTTAATATATGAAACTCTTTTATCCATTTTTATTTTTTATTGTGATGCTTATCTCACATTTGGCGGACGTGTAGGAGAAATAAGTTATGGAGTCGAATGAGTTACTACATTAAATCTGTTTCAGTACCATATCCGGAAAACCTGTTGCAGTCTAGTCAGTTCCAACTCACTATCAATCCTGTAGCACAGAGTAGAATTGCCCCGTAGGGTTTCTAAGGAGTGGCTGGTGGACTTAAACTGCCAACATTTTGGTTAGCAGCAGAACTCTTAACCGCTGTGTCACCAGGGTTCCCATGCCATATCATTCAGGTTTATTTTGGCTATGAATAATTGAAGATCCAACTCAAAATGGCTTAAACAATGTGGAGATTTATTACTTCACAGAACACAAAGTCCAAAGATGGGGTGTTCCCTGGGTTAATTAAGTCAGCAGCTCCGTAACATTATCAGCGCCTGATTCTTTTCATCTTTCTACTCTACCATCCTCAGTGAGGTCCTCAAGAATGGCTGTAAAATGGCCGTAGCTGCTCCAAACATTATATCACACAAAACATCCCTGCATTCTTCATTAGTGCAGTGCAACGGCTCACTTTCGTATGGGCTTTCCTTGCTATGGTCTTATAACTCCCACCAAAAGACTGAGTGCGACTACGCAAATGAGGCATTTGTGGCTCACCAAGGGGATTGGATAGCTTGCTAATAACGTAAATAAAGTGTATGGCATCCTTGTGGGGGTGGGACCATACAAATAAGGTGTATGGAACCATGCCAGGGGATTGGTCAGTTTTGCCATCCCACTAGGCTTAAAAGAGGGCCAATTCCAGAGCAGAGGGGGGACCTCACAGCCACCAAGAAAGAAGAGCCAGGAGTGGAGTGCATCCTTTGGACCCAAGGTCCCTGCACTGAGGATCTCCTAGAACCAAGAGACAGAGAGAGAGAGCTGTAACACTGGAAATGGTGAGAAATGGTGACAACCAACAGCAGAGAAACAGTGGCAGCAGAGGCAGCAGACCATGAAACTGGTAGAAGACAGCAGAGGTAAAAGAGTTTTATAATACTTGCCTGAGCAGGACAGAGGCTAATGGGCCAGAGAGAGACGTGCCTGCTGACATGGCTGACAAGAGGCTATCCTGATCAAAGAACTATATCCTGAGTGTTTCTGAACCTGAATGAGAGCAAGTTCAAGAGAGCCATAATACAACCTTGAGTATATGCCACCTGAATTTAGAGACTATCTCAAGAATAAATTTGGTAACAATGAGCTAAAGCATAACAATGATTGTGAGGATGGTGCAGGACTGGGCAGTGTTTCATTCTGTAGTATATAGGGTCGCTTTGAGTCAGAACTGACTCAATGGCATCTAACAACAACAACTTCCCTAATAAACCCCTTAATCATGTGTATTGCCTGTGAGTTCTTTGTGGCCATTGTAATGAATTAGCAAACACAGAAGAGGAGTAGAGACAGCCAAGTAGAGAAAGCCGTGAGAGGAAAGGTTGGTGTCAGAACTGATTAAAAGTTTGGAGAGTGGAGGCATGTCTGACCTCCACCTCATAGGAATTTGCCTTGGGCTGTTGATCTTGATTCTCCTTCCTCCTTGTGAAGTTAGAGGAAGTCAGATGCCCCCACCAAGCTATTTTTACAATTAGGAACAAAAATAATCTTCCCAGAAGCACTCCAAAGTCTTTATCTCACATTTCTTTGGCCAAAGTTATGTCACATGCTCAATCTTAAATTAATCAATAGCAAGGAGAATTAAATGACCACACCTGGCTACAACTAATCATAATTCAGCTCTTGGATTCGGACCCCAAGTTCCCGAAGAGCCCAAAGTCCGTGACGAACATCGCCACTCAATACCTTAACAAAATTGGGGTTCTGTTAGCAATAATAAAGGAAAAAAATATTTGCTGGGGAGTTGATGGACAGAAAATGCCATAATTACTATTATGTAAAAAAGCAATTCCAAATGTGACACGAATCATTTTGAGTGGAGGAGCTAATTACAAACAAAAGAGATGATTTTGGGTTGGGTCACTGATTAATGCAGAATTGTCAGTATTAATGCAATGATCACTTTCTCAAACACTTAACCACATTCTGCTTCCAAAGTAATTGAGAGATTTAGAAATAAATATCATCAATGTCTTCCTTACTTTGATCATTTAGGATTCTTGTGTTAATTGAAAACTTTTCAGGGAACTCTATTCCCTTCCATGATATTCCATATCATGATGCTGAGACAAACAAAAGCCACATGCAGTGGAATACACCAAATTCTAAGAAGCTGTTATTTATTTCAAATGCTTTATAGCCCAGAATATTAAAAGTATTCAGTATCTTGTGGAAGTTTCCCTCCTGGATACCAAAAGAGAACTCAAAAGAGCTAATCAACAACAGTGAGCAACAAACAGTGCCAGACACAGAGGTTACAAATACAAAGCATCAGGTCGTGTGGTAGAGATCCAACGAGGAATAAAACACAGTCCTTCTCCATCTCCACTGCCTTTAGCAATTCAAAGACTCTTCTGGATGCAAGTGACAAAAATCCAACTCAAACAATCTTAAACAAAACAAAACTTTTATTGACATATCAGGATATCTTCTGTGATCCTCCATAGAAAGGAAACTTCTTTCTAACTTAAATCTTTAGTCAAATTTTCTTTCAAGATTTTTTTGGGGAAAGAGCAAAACTTTCAACGATTCTGCACATGCTTCCCAAATAGCACAGTATGCTAAATACCACAGCACCCAAATTACCGTCAGCAGGTCCCAGTAGCTCGCATCTGTTTGTGGAGTTCCCTTTACAGTCAATCAAGTGTATTGAAAAGATCTTTGTGATGCAAAAGGGAACAAAAGTCACCTGTGTTTCTCAGTTTACTCTAATTTGTACACAAGATATAATTTGCTACACCACAGGTCTCTTACTCAAAGAAATGCAAAACAACAAAAACAAAAATAATCACTACTACTCTGAGAGTGATGTAAGTGATAGGGAATCTACCTATGATCTGCTTGGACTTATATTAAACCTAAACCATATACAGGAGCAAAGATTTTCCGTGGAGGAAAAGGCCTTAAAGTTTATTCACTGTAACCCCCTCTTTCTTAGATGAAGAAATGAGGCAATGGCCTTATAGTTAACATAGCAAATTGGATACCCAAATTGATTCCCACTCCCTCCCAAAACACAAAGTGACTAAAAGTAAAGGAATATCAAAGGTGTAAATGTAAACCCACAAGGTAAAAGAGAATAGAAAGATAGACAATAGTAGATGAGAGTCTACAGATGGATAGATGAGTGATGGTCACTGACTCAGCTGACAGAGAAAACTGGAAACTAAGTGCCTCACAAGGGAATTGCCAAAAGTGAGCAAGGCTGTTTGTGCCTCTGAATCTCAGAAAGGTGAAGGAATTTGGAGAATTCAGGTACCTCTGAGTGGGTGAGGAATGGGGAAGAAGACCCAGAGTATTGGTTAAAAGTCTGGGTAAACAGCACATAGATCCCCTAACTCATTAAAACCAAACTCATTGCCATCTAGTCAATTCCAAAGTTCCTCTAATATCAGTTCTGAGGTTAACTGCAGTATCTATTCTATTTCTGACCCTAACTACCCAGAGTTAGGTCAGATTTCACAGGTTAAATGGCACAGTGCCCCAGACTTCCAAATCTGCCCAAGACATCAGACCCCAACCACAAGTTTAAGGGTTCCTGAGCCACCCATACTTCTGACCAACTACCCCATCGGGTCCAATAATTCATTAGAATGACTCACAGAACTCAGGAAAGTACTATACTTACAGTTACAGTTTTATTATAGAAAAAAAGGATACCAAAGAAGAGATGTATAGGACAAGATCTGGAACGGTCTCAAATGCAGAGCTTCCATGCCCACAGGAACACATAAGCCTCTTGGTGCCTCAGTGCACAAACCAGGATGTACACCCCAGCTTCGGCATCCAGAGTTTTTACTGGGGCTTCATTACGTAGGCATGACTGATTGAATCTATGCCCGCTTGGTTGAACTCAATCTCCAGGCCCTCCCCACCCCAGAGGTTGGGCTGATATCATGTGATGGGTCTTTCTATAGCAAGTCCCCACCCTAAGTCATAGCATAAACTGTCAGGTGTGGTTTGGTGCCCTCCATGAATAACAAAGATGTTCCATTCACTCAGTATATTCCAAGGATTTAAAGATTGTTTTCCAGGAACCAGGGACAAGGACCAAACTCTTTGGATAAAATAATTCTTTACCGCAGAGTCACCTTTCCAACTCTGTTCGGCCTTGACCAGGGGAAGATTGATGACAAGGGCCTTCCTCCAGAGCCAACAGAGAGGGAACGCCTTCCCCTGGAGCTGAAACCCTGAATTTGGGCTTGTAGCCTACCAGACTGTGAGAGAGTAAATTTCTCTTTGTTAAAGCCATCCACTTGTGGTACTCTGCTATAACAGCACTAAATAACTGGGACGAATGGATTATTTGGCTGGTTGCTCATATGCAATTCTATGGATCTAAAAAGTTGAGTGAAAGCGCTGGGTGCTTAGTCAGTGTCTTAGTTGTAAGTCTGTCCTGGGAGAAGTAGAGCCAGAGTGCTCCTTGGAAGTGAGAATGGTGAGACTTCATCTCACATACTTTGGACATGTTTTCAGGAGGGACAAGTCCCTGAAGAAGGACCTCATGCTTGGTGAGGTTGAGGGTCAGCAAAAAAGAGGAAGAGCCTGGACAATATGGACTGACACAGTGGCTGCAACAGTGGGCTCAAACATAGCAATGATTACAACTTAGTCATCTAGTGCTGCCATAACAGAAATACCACAAGTGGATGGCTTTAATAAAGAGAAGTTTATTTTCTCAAAGTCTAGTAGGTTACAAGTCCAAATTCAGGGCATCAGATCCAGGGGAAGCCTTTCTCTCTCTGTCGTCTCTGGAGGAAGGTCTTTGTCCTCAATCTTCTCCTGGTCGAGCAGCTTCTCAGGCACAGGGACCCAGTGTCCAAAGGACACGCTCTGCTCCTGGTGCTGCTTTCTTGGTAGTGTGAGGTACCCAACTCTCTGCTTGCTTCCTTTTCCTCTTCTCTCTTAAGAGAGAAAAGGTGGTATAGGCCACACCCCAGGGCAACTCCCTTTACCTTGGATCCAGGGAGGTGACCTGAGTAAGGGTGTTACAATCCCACCCTAATCCTCTCAAGATAAAATTACAATCACAAAATGGAAGACAATCACAGAATACTGGGAATCAAGGCCTAACCAAGTTGACACATATTTTGGGGGGGACACAATTCAATCCATGACATCCCACACTTTGGCCCCCAAACATGCAACACGCAAAACATATTCACCCCATAATATCATAGCAAAAGTCTTAACTCCAAGTTCAAAATCCAAAAATACCTCCTCATCTGTGAAATCTAGAACACAAGTTATCTGTTTCCAAAGGTACAATGGCAGAACAGGCACAAACTAGGCATTTCCATTACAAATGGAAGAAACTGGAGCAAAAGAAGGGATAATAGGCACCAAGCAAGTCAGCAGCACACGTTACATTAGCCCTCTAAGCTTTGAAAATAATCCTCTGTTCTCTGAGACAATTTACACAATAACCCTGCCCTCCAGCCCCTAGGTATTGACCACAATTTCTGGATAGGCTCTGGGCTTCAGGTCTGCCTTCCAGGCCCACTGGGACAGCAACTCTGCTCCCTCAACTTTAGGTGCACCATTATGCTCCTCCATATGAGTGGCAACTCCACTCTTAGAAACACTAGAAGCCATGACTCCACCCTTTGAAACCCCTGAGGTCGTGGCCATACCATTTGAGACTCAGGCAGCTGGGCTTCTTGTGTTGTCTCTTCAGCTCCTGCTTCCTGGTCTCTTGGCCTCTCAGCTCCTTGGGCCGCACACCCACATCAGCCCAGCTGGGACAAGTGTTCCAAAGCTCAGTAGCTCCACCGGTAAGTGCCCAGAGGGACTCCACTCCCACAGGAAGCCTCCTGCGCACAGGCACTCAGCTTTCTTGCTCTGTGGGTCGGCTCCAGTCCCGTCTTGCACTGCTCTTCTGGTTCTGCAGCTGTTGGTTCTCTGCTGCTACTGCTTCTTTGCCACTACAGGTTCTCTGCTGCTGGTCCTCTGCCACTGTCGCAACTCCATCCATTCACAGTTTCAAAACCACTTCCACGTTTTAGGTATCTGTTAGAGCAGCACCCCACTCTCTCAGTACCAAATTCTGTCTTAGGCTGGGTTCTCTAGAGAAGCAAAACCAGTAAGGTGTGTAAATATAGAGAGATTTATATTAAGGAAACAACTCACATGATTGTAGGGTTGGAATGTCCCAAGTCCTTGGATCAGGATAGAGTCGTTTCCCAATTCACAGAGCTGCAAAAGCTGGTGAACCCAAGATGAGCAGATTGGAGAGCAGGGATCCGGCTCACAGGTTGTGAGGGTCGCAGAATCCCCAAGGTTGACAGGAAAGACCGCAAGGTTTCTCCTGAGTCACTTAGCTGCAGGGGTTGACGAACCCAAGATAGACAGGACAAGAAGCAGAACTCTTGCTCACAGGCCGTGTAGATCAGCGAATCCCAAGATGGACAGGTAAGCTGCTAGCTCAAGTCCCAAGAACCAGAGGTCAGACAAGAGACAGCCGCTGGAACCAGAAGAAGCCAACAAGGCGAGCAGGAAGGAAGTAGGCAGTGGAAGGCAGAAAGATGAAGGCTGAGGGGGCGGTGAGCTGCCACAGGCCCCACCCTCGCTGGTACCACTCAGCAGATTCCATCATGGGGGTGATCGCATATCAGATTTCAACAGAGAAGTGATCACAACCTTATACAACTGCCAAAACACTCAGAATCATGGCCCAGCCAAGGTGAAACACAATCTTAAGCATCACAGACTATGAGGATGGTGCAGGACTGGGCAGTGTTTCATTCTGTTGTACATAGGATGACTATGAATCAGAACTTACTCTATGGCACGTAGAAACAGCAATAATCTTTATGGCAGCAGACCTCTAGGTCTTTTCTCTCACTGAACCACTGGTGGGTTCCAACCGCTGACCTTTTGGTTAGCAGCCAAGAGCTTAACCATTGCTCCACCAGGGCTTCTTGAAAAAAAAAAAGCAGAGAAGAAAATATTCTTTGATGGTTATGAGAGTGGGAGGGGGGGTTTCACTAATTAGATAGTAGATAGGAACTATTTTAGGCGAAGGGAAAGACAACACACAATACAGAAGAGGTCAGCACAACTGGACTAAACCAAAAGCAAAGAAGTTTCCTGAATACACTGAATGCTTTGAAGGCCAGCATAGCAGGGACGGGGGTTTGGGGACCATGGTTTCAGGGGACATCTAAGTCAATTGGCATAATAAAATCTATTAAGAAAACATTCTGCATCCCACTTTGGAAAGTGCCATCTAGGGTCTTAAACGCTAGCAAGCAGCCATCTAAGATGCATCAATTGGTCTAAACCCACCTGGTGCAAAGGAGAATGAAGAACACCAAAGACACAAGGTAATTATTAGCCCAAGAGACAGAAAGGGCCACATAAACCAGAGACTACATCAGTCTGAGATCAGAAGAACTAACTGGTACCCGGCTACAACAAATGACTGCCCTGACAGGGAACATAGCAGAGAACCCCTGAGAGAGCAGGAGAGCAGTGGCATGCAGACCCCAAATTCTTGTAAAAAGACCAGACTTAATGGTCCATCTGCGACTAGAAGGACCCCAAGGTCATGGTTCCCAGACCTTCTGTTAACCCAAGACAGGAACCATTCCCAAAGCCAACTCTTCAGACAGGGATTGGACTGGACTATGGGACAGAAAATGATACTGGTGAAGAGTGAGCTCCTTAGGTCAAGTAGACACATGAGACTATGTGGGCAGCTCCTGTCTGGAGAATAGATGAGAGGGCAGAGGGGAGCAGAAGCTGGCTGAATGGACACGAAAATAGAAAGTAGAGGGAAAGAGTGTGCTGTCTCATTACAGGGAGAGGAACTAGGAGTATATAGCAAGGTATATATAAGTTTTTGTATGAAAGACTGACTTGGTTTGGTTTTTAAACTTTCACTTAATACACAATAAAAATTAAAAAAAAAAAAAAAAAAAAGACCAATACCCCTGTGAGGAGCCTGGTGGCACAATGGCCAAAGTGCTTGACTGCTAATAGAAAGGTGGGTGGTTTGAAACCACCACGAGCTCTGCAGAAGAAAGATGTGACAGTTTGCTTCTGTAAAAATTTACAGCCTTGGCCAGCCCAAATTACTGGGCTGAGGTCTGTGGGAACTATGGCCTCAGGGAATATCTACCTCATTTGGAGTAACAGTTTATAAAGAAAATGTTCTACATTCTACTTTAGTGCGTAGCATCTGAGATCTTAAAATCTTGTGAGTGGCCACCTAAGATACTCCACTGGTCTCACCTCATCTGGTGCAAGGGAGAATGAAGAAAACCAAAGACACAAGGGAAATATTAGTCCAAAGGACTAACGGACCACAATTACCACAGCCTCCACCAGACTGAGTCCAACACAACTAGATGGTGACCAACTACTACCACTGACTGCTCTGACAGGGATCACAAAAGAGGGTCCTGGGCAGAGTTAGAAAAAAATGTAGAACAAAATTCTAACTCACACACACACACACAAAAAAAAGACCCGATTTACTGGTCTGACAGAGACTGGAGAAACCCCGAGAGTATGGCCCCCCAGATACCCTTTTAGCTCAATAGTGAAGCAGCTCCTGAGGTTCACCCTTCAGCCACACATGAGACAGTCCCATAAATCAAAACAAGACTAAATGGGCACCCCAGCCCGGGTGCAAGGATGAGAATGCAGGAGAGGACAGGAAAGCTGGTAAGGGGGAGCCCAAGGTTGAGAAAGGGAGAGTGTTGACATGTTGTGGGGTTGGCAACCAAAGTCACAAAACAATATGTGTATTAATTGTTTAGTGAGAAACTAGCTTGCTCTGTAAACCTTCGTCCTAAAAAAAAAAAAAGTAGAGGATGCCATTTTAAAAGAAGAAAAAAAAAAGAGAAGACATTTTTTAAATGACACCAGATACCAAAACTTACATAGAATTGGAAAGTAAAGTTGAAGAGATTACAACCAAAAAATAAATTAATAAAAAGTAAATAAACAAATGAAAATAGATATGAAAACTAAACAATTAATCTAAGATGCCCTATGTCTTATTAATAGGAGTCTTATGAAGAGGAGGAAGAAAAGAAAGAACAGGTGGAGGAGGAAGAGGACAAGGAGAACTGACAGATGACATGATGTGTTTGTATTGGGGAAAGTTTTACAGCACTGTCAGAGTTTGGCGAGGGGTGAGAAGTGGGAATGGATTAATATTAGGAACTTTTTTTTTTTAAGAAGGTAACTATTAACTTCAGGAAAAAACAAACTGTTACACAAAAAAGGAAATGTGATCATAAGACACCAAAGAAACCAAACCAGTGCCACTGAGTCAATTTCAATTCGTAGTGACCCTATAGGACGGAGCTGAACTGCCCCATAGGGTTTCCAAGGAGTGGCTGGTGGATTCGAACTGCCTACTCTCTGGTTAGCAGCCATACAAACGTTTAACCACTGTGCCATCATGGCTCATAAGACACCATATGGCTCAATGGTAATCAATACCAAAATCATACCAATAAAATCCAGATTTTCTGACTCCAAGCACATATTTATTCCATTACACTGAACCACTTTTCTACAGAACAATCTATGGAACAATAATCCAATAATTTTGCTTAAATACAATATATTATTTTAAGGACCAATTTTAGACTTTAATTTTTTTAACATACTCGAGACAATTTTATTTTTACAAAGACTTAATTCTACAATGTTAGCAGAGTCATGAGTTCCTTAATTAAAATTCAAAATTAGCTATGGATTCTACTGTACTTATATCTGTAAGAGATCTTATCTACAAAATAATGTCCAGACACCTAAGTTTATTATTCAAGGTGTATTATTTATTTGGACTGGCCCTAACCTGTCCTCCAACCTTATCTCTCGCTATTTTCCCCCTTCTGCCTCTTAAACTAGTGTCAACAGAACTACAATTTCTATATTTATCCTGCAACTTAGTCTATCAAGGAAACTCTGGTTGCGTGGTGGTTAAGTGACATGATTGCTAACCAAAAGGTCAGCAGTTCAAATCCACCAGGAGCTCCTTGGAAACTCTATGGGGCAGCTCTACTCGGTCTTATAGGGTTTCTAAGAGTAGGAATCCATGTGACGGCAATGGCAATGGCAACGGATATAGTCTATAAAAGATGGGTATTAAATGATTTAATAACTATGCCCCTGATATTCCAATGCCAGTGGGACAATTTAAGATGTTGCACAGGAAGCAGTATGGTGTTGCACAATGACATTTTCAACTGACTTAAATAGGAAGTAGCATTTCCACCAAAGGGAAAGGGCTGTGGCCCAGCCAACTGACAAAACACAGCAAAACTCTCATTATAGCAGAGAATACAGACCCAGGGCAGAACTTTCACAGAAAGAGAGCACTGCATTACCAAGTGGGTAACAGTTATCCCCAGAGTTAAGAAAGGAAGAAGGCTACAAACTATATTAGACAGAGCCTGCTCCCTTGGCACACTACTTCACAGAAGGGATCAATAGTTTTAAAAATGATGTGGCAGCAGTGTTGTCCGACCTCCTTGTCTACTTCACAAGGGTGGAGGAGAATCATTACCAGCATCAGTAGCCTCAGGCTGATTCCTACGAGGTGGAGGTTGGACTTGCCTCCTCTCTCCCACCTTTTTACCATTTCTGACACCAGCTGTCCCTCCCGTGGCACTCTCTACTTCTCTGTTGGGTTCGATAATTCATTGCAGTGGCCACAGAGAACTCACAGACCATACTCACAGTTATGGGGTTTATTAAGGACATAACAGGTTACAATTCAGGATTAGGATCTACTCAAAAGTAACAGGAGCAACTCAGGATACAGTTCTTCACTCAGGACAGCCTCTTCTCAGCCATGCCCGCAGGCAGGCCTCTCTCTGGCCCTCAGCCTCTTGGCCCTCAGTCCCTCAACCCTTGGGCCGGCCAGCCTCTGCCTTGCTCAGGCAAGTGTACAGAGCTCTTTGCCTCCACTGATAAGTGGCCAGAGGCATCCCACTCTGCTAGTAACCTCAGACTGAAGGTGCTCAGCTCTCTCATTCCATGGGTTGACACACCCACTATTATGGCCTCGTACCATTGACCAGTAAGCCCACTGCGCCATCTCATGCCAGTCTCCTGGTTCTGTTGCCACCATTTCT
Source organism: Loxodonta africana (assembly GCF_030014295.1). Lineage (NCBI taxonomy): Eukaryota > Metazoa > Chordata > Mammalia > Proboscidea > Elephantidae > Loxodonta > Loxodonta africana. The sequence goes on along the minus strand of NC_087345.1, from coordinate 33,033,570 downwards.
CTGCCACCACTTCTTGCCATTTTGCACCATCTCCAGTGTTTAAGTTCTCTCTCTGTCTCCTGGGTCTAGGAGGTTCTCAGAGCAGGGACTCCAAAGGACACACTCCACTCCCATCTCTTCCTCTTGGTGGTAGTGAGTTTCCCTGTCCGTCTCTGAGATGGCTCATTTGGGTGGGATGGCAAAACTGACCAATCTCTTCATTAGGGCTCCATATACCTTATTTAATGGTCCCACCCCCACAAGTGTGCCATATACCCTATTTGCATTATTAGCATGCTATCCAATCCCTTTGGTGGGCCACAGGCACCTCACTTGCCCAGTCCTACCCAGTCATATGGTGGGAGTTATAAGATCATAGTGAGAAAGGCCATATAGAAGCAATTTATTGCATCACAACAGTTTATATGATACTTCCACTATTTAACCTGTATAGATATTAGTTATATTGTCCATAAATCATTACAAAATATATATGGTTCTCTATTCTAGAAGGTTGAGTCATTCTCAAATAATCTGCTTGATCCTCCAAAAAGACACTGACATGTACAGATACAGTGTGGTATAATGGATTGCTTTTTGTGTGGCCTTTCTAGCCATGGTCTTGTAACTCCCACCTAGGTGACTGGGCAGGATTGTGTGATAGTGTAATTTTGGCCCACCAAGGGGATTGGTCAGTTTTGCCATCCTTCTGTGCTTGAAATGAGCCACTTCAGAGGTTGGTAAAAGAAGAGCTTACCACCACCAAGGTAGAAGAGACCAGCAGGAGAGATCCACAGGTAAGACCCAAAGGAGAGACCAGCAGAAGTCGGTGCAGTGGACTTCTCAGCCCATGGAACGAGCAAGCTGAGTGCCTTTGGGCAGAGACTGAGGACCAGGGAGAAGCCTATACCTGACCCATGAATTTGGGACTTGCCAGCCTCCACAACCCATGTGAGTCATTTCCTTTATATGGCTCATGAGTTCTGTGAGACATTGCAGCAGATTAGGCAACCCAAAGACCGGCGGGAGAGTACTGAGGGGAGAGGGAGTAGGTGATGTCAGAGATGACGAAGTGGTACAGCAGCTTCGAAAAGTTGGACATTTGGGACATCTTCAACCTCCACCTCTTAGGAACCAGCTTTGTGCTGATCTGTGTAAAAGAAACTATTTATTTATGTGGGAAATATGAGGGCCCTATCTGACCATTGAGTCAAAATCCAGGCATCTACAGTGGGCCAAGTCAGATAAGCAGCATGCCTTGCCTAATACACCCTTAAGATGAAAAAGAAAGGTAATTCTGAATAGCAATAACCCATATGTAGTATCATATTACATTATTTAACAATATACCATAACAGGAGTCTCTGGGTGGCACAAATGGTTGAGCACTTGGCTATTAGCTTAAAAGTTGGTGGTGTGAACCTACCTAGAGGCACACCGGAAGACAGGCCTGGTGATCTGCTTCTGAAAGGTCACAACTTTGAAAACTCTGTGGAACAGTTCTATTCTGCACACATGGGGTCACCGTGAGTCAGAATTGACTCTAAGGCAACTAATAACCACTACAGAGTGGAAATGGGCATTGTATCCAAAACTAAAAATCTACCATACCTCCTTTGTCAGGAGACCAGAAGAAGCGGATGGTGCACGGCTACATAACTGAACATTTTGATCAAAGTTTCCATAGAAGAATCCTGATCAAAAGGGGGAAAATGCAGAACAGAATTTCAAATTATCATAGACTCCAGACATCCTGGAGCCACGAAAGTTGGATCAACTCTTGAAATTATTTCCCTGACATAATCATTAAACTTTAAACTAAAAATATCCCCTGAAGTCTTCTTAAAACTAAACAATAGTTTAGCTTAACTAGTAAAAAATGTCTCCCTTGAGCATTATGCTCTTTTAAGAACTATCTACATGGGACTGAATTGACAGCAGCAGCTCAAAAGATTAGATAGGAACATTAGGGGGCAATGAATGTATGTTAATAGGGGAGGAACAATTCAGAAAAGGAGGGTGAGGATGGTTACCTAACTCAAAGAATGTAATCGATGTCATTGACTTGTACGTGTAGAAACTGTTAAAAATATGTATACATATACCATAATAACAACAGATGAACCTTGTTTAACACTTATGTTCACAACCAGAAGTTAAGTTTGTTCCTTTACAAGCCAAGGTGAAAAAAAGAATGGCAACCAGTAAAATGAGTTTCATGAGAAAAACTACTGGATATGCTTGTCAAGATGGAAAAATAAATCAGGAAGTAATTGGAAGAATCTTGAGAAACAGCCATGGTTGGATGCATACAAATTCACTGACTAAAATGGAAAGCTCACGTGGAATGAACAACATATGGAATGATTCAGAGGCAGGTAATAACATCTAGTACACAAAAGTGAAGAGCTCTAGGGGGATTTGAGGCTGAAAACTTACACTAAGCTGAAGATTTATAAAAGAGTGAAAATGCTTTGTAAAAGGCGGAGGGGATGGGTTTTCTTTATACTTGACAGCTACACAGGAGGTGGTACATTGACTGGAAAGAGGCCCCCAAATTTGCTAATCTGGAAACAATTTAGGGTCAGAAGTGGTACCAAAAAGGGTCCTCCAATCAACAGGACCACCTGTCTCCAAATGAACCAGATAGACCAGACCAGAAGATAGAGAGTATATTTTTTTAACTAAAACACATTCTCAGAATTGCTGCTCTCACTGCTGATTGACTTATCAATGTATTTCTTCAGAAAGAGATTGCTATCCCTGAGAAAAATTCTGTTGCATGAAATTTCCTGCACTTAGTTTACTAATTTCATTGGAACATCAATGTTTTGCATGGCATACACCATCCTGAATACCTACTGTGTGCGAGGAACTGTGCTTGGTGCTAGAATACAAAGATCAATAAAATACCATTTCCTTCCTGAAGTTGCTCACAGTGACCTCTGAACCTTGAAGCTCGTTTCTTCCAGCCCCAGTTAGAAAGTCCAGTGTTTATTTCACTGCAACAGGCCACCTCTACTTCACAAAAAAAAAAAAAAAATTTTTTTCTGTTCAATTTTACTTAGCTCTTTGCTTCATTTTTAAACGCATGTGATAGATATAATTATGGATTTATGAAATCCCAGAAAAGAGGCCGATTGATTCCTACTTTTTACTTTTGAGCTTACTGCACAAAAAGAAAGCAAAATTATGCTATTACTCAGGGACGGATTAACCAGTACGCACGTTATGAACCGGCTTGGTTTGAGCAAGGTATGCGGGGGCTTAGTTGTATTTCCTTGCTAATCTGTGGTGAGCAATTTCACACCGGCTTTGCCACATTGTTGACGTGGCGGCAGAGAGGTGAAACTGTGCACTCCAGATTGGTGGCAAGACACAAGTTGGGCCCTTGTGTACCTTGCTTATTGGGTAATCTGGCCCTGCTCTTACTCAAACATTATTGCTGTGTTGATTTCTGTCTTTCCAAAAAATGAATAATTTTTGTTGTTCTACCACAGTCATCAAAAGAAATAGAAGATCTGATCTGCAGAAACGTTATTGCCGCAATGAAAGCTCCTAGAGGACAATTGGGCTATTGACATTCTCTCCTCCATCCGGAAACTGTCTCGGGAGATCCATGCGAAACACAGAATCACAGCAAAGGCTGGAAAACAAATTGATAAAATCAGAGCCGGCAGCAGATCCGAAAATAGCTTTTCACGCTTTTGCCGTTAAAGTTTATAGTTTAGTTTTGCAAATTGATGGGGGAAAAAAAGTCTAGTTTTATTTCAGTGTTTTACTTTTCCATTAAAGACTGAAGAGTAAGTTTTTGCATGCAAAATGATTCCTTATGGTTGCTTTGTTTAAAATCATAGGGCGCCTTGATTTTTTTTCCCCCAAAAGATTTTTCCCCTTCCCTTAAATGGCAACGTTGGGAGCAAGCTCCAAAGAGAATGTGTGCCCTTCTTTATACAGAGGTTTTAATGTTTTTGTGAAGACCCTCTATTCTGCTCTTTCAGCATTTGCCTTTCATTTTGTTTTACTGAATTAGGCTGCAAAGCACTGGAGCATGAAGCTCTTTGTCATCTCTAACCAGGCTTACATTGATTCTACCTATCCATATGCCTAGACTGGGTTTATTAATCTATTAATAAACATCAATTCCCCTGAAAAAAGACAACTATCTAATTTATTGTGTAAAAGGCTCAACCACCTCCATAGTCCATTTGCATGCAGGTATGCTTATAAGTAGATTTGTTTCCTCAGACTTAGAGTTGGCTCCTTTAGTGGCATTAAACTAAGGGAAAAATGAAATTATATTATGATTTTTCATGGTGGATTATACTGCAACCATGACAAAAGCAGGCCAATATTTCAGTTCTTATTTCTTTAACTATAAATGCGTTTTCGTAGGAAGAACTCTAGACCCGGTATAAGCAAGACCCTGAACACACACACCTCAAAAGATACAAATCAAGCTATTAACTCACCACCTGATGCTCATTTGAGTCAGAAGCCCCACAGCTGAAATAGAGGATTTGCTGGGGTGGTAGCGGTAAAGGGCTTTAGCCAAGTGGCCAAAAAATTGTTTTCTTCCTAATTATTACCCTTCTCGAATATTGAGAAGTGTATAAAATATGCAACAAAATGATCAAGAATTTCAGTCAGAAGATCTTAGTTGTTATTTATAACATATCATCAGTTCAACCTTTCTTTAATGTTCTTGCATCTGAAGCATAATAATTAATTAATATGCACTCAGGACCCTACCCTTAGACACAAAAAGCTTTTAGATATCTTTTTAAACTTCTCTTTCACCTTACCCTGATTCTGAGATCATCTTCTAAGAAGGACAGGTACTTGGTCCATCCATTCTACAAATATTTCTCATGTGCCTCCTCTGTGTCAGGCACTGTTCTGGATGCTGAGGGTATAGTGAGGAGCAAGTCAGATAAGATCCCTGCTCTCATGGAAGATGGACTGCAAGTAAATGAATGAATTAGAAAATTCCAAAGCATCAAGTGCTAGGAAGAAAATTTGATATGACTATATGAAGACATTGGCTGATAGAGCAGCATTAGGTGAGGTGGCCAGCAAAGGCTGAGCTGAGATCTGAACGACAAGAGTCAATCATATGAAGTCGGGGAAAGAGTAATCTAGGCAAAGTAACAGCAAATACAAAGGTCTGAGCTAGAAATAAGACCCAAGGCTCGTTCTTCCAGCTGGAACAAGAAGGCAGTTTATCCTTCATTTACTAAGACTCTCATTGGGAGGACCCAGGAATACAGAGGTGAAAATATCAGTTTTTATCCTCAAAGAGCTTAGTCTAGTGGGAAAGACAGGTAAACAATTAGAATATATTGTGATAAGTGCTGTGACAGCAATATGCACATGGTGCCATGGGACAAGAGACAGAGATTGTAAAAGGGCTGTGGAACCAGTCACAAATTAGGTGCCAGCAATGTTGGCTTTCATCCTGGATGCAATATCAATAGCATGAACCTTGGCAGGTGAAAGTTATTCATATATTCCTGAACTCAGTCAATTGGTCAACAAACATTGACTGAATAGCCATAATAATGCAGGACAATGCTAGGTATACCAAAAACCAACCAGTTGCTTTCGACTCAATTATTCGGATTATTCAGAAGTAGATCACCAGGCCTTTCTTCCAAGGCACTTCTGGGTAGACTCAAATGCCCAACTTTTTGGTTAGCAGCCAAGCATGTTAACCATTTGCACCACCCAGGACTCCATGCTAGGTGTAGGGAAACTATAATAGTCAGGGTGCGTTTGGTGGCTAGTAACAGAAACTTAATTCAAAAATCTCAAAATGGCTTAAACAAAAGAGGAGATTTGTTGATAAACATACAGTAGTCCTCCCCTTACCTGCTGGGGATACATTCTAAGAACCCCTGTGGATGCCTGAAACCGAGGATAGTACTGAACCGTATAGATACTGTTTTGACCTATGCTAAGTTTATGTGTAGTAAACATACATATTTATGATAAAGTTTAATTTATAATTTAGGCATAATAAGTGATGAACAACAATAATTAATAATAAAATAGAACAATTATAACAATATACTGTAATAAAAGTTATGTGAATGTGGTCCCTGGGTAGGGACCAGGAATGGGAACGGGAGGGTACTAGATGTCATCACGATACTTATCCAATATTTTCTGATCACAGAGAAGCGGGGGCTACTGAATTTGAGGTAGGCCACTGTGATGGCTAAGATTGTGGGTCATCTTGGCTGGGCCATGATTCTCAGTGTTTTGGCAGTCATATAATATTGTAACCACTTTCACATTGAGATTTGATATGCGATCAACCCTATGATGGGATCTGCTGTGAGTAGTCAATCAGTTAAAAGGGAGTTTCCTTGGGCTCGTGGCCTGCATCCAAATATAAGCGGACATTTTGGCTTTTCCCTGCTCTGGATCCTGCAGCTGGCTCCTGTTCTTCTGACCTCTGGTTCTTGATGCTTTAGCTAGCAGCTTACCTTCGGTCTTGCCTGCCAATCTTGGAATTCATCCATCTTCACAGCCTATGAGCAAGAGCCTTGCTCTCCAACCTGCTGGTCTTGGGTTAGCCAGCCCCTGTGACTACATGAATCAAGAGAAGTCTCTATCCTGATCCATGACTTGGGATGTTCCGGCCTTTCAGCCTCTATAACTCTGTGAGCCATATCCTTGATATATATATAGAGAGAGAGAGAGAACCCCACCTAAGATAGCCACATGTCATAGAGAGAAGCCATCAGCTGTAGAGTTGGCAATAAAGCTCTAAAAGCCACCTTTTCTGGCAGAGTTTTGAACATAACCAGCACTTCAGAAGGATGAGGTATGAACCATAAATTGAGGAAGACTTCTCCACGAGCAGACAGCACACAACGTGGCCTTGGCTGCAAACTCCTAAGGTCAGCCTTGAGGTCTTCCTTGGAATCCCTCAACCGTTTCTTTTCTTGTGGTTGCCCTATCATGAAAAAGGTATTCCTGACAGTAGGAAAATCTTCCAGCAGGGTTCTTAGGCTATTGCAGTGTGCCATGATCTGACCTCAAAGAGCATAGTGAGACATACGGTGGTTAAACCAAAAAAGTCAAGAAAAGAGATGGTGTCTCCTGAAGGGGAAGCCGGGTTGTTCCATAGCTCACTGAAGTTCCAGGATCTATTTCCCTGGAGAATTTTTAAAAGAGAATAAAGCAGCTCCATCAACTGGACCAATGAGCAACATCATGATAAGCAGAGAAAAGATTAAAGTTGTCAAGTATTTCATTGTACTTGAATCCACAATCAACACACACAGAAGCAGCGGTCAAGAAATCAGACAACGTGTGTTGTTGTTGTTGTTAGGTGCCACCGAGTCGGTTCTAACTCATAGTAACCCCGTGCATGCACAACAGAACGAAACACTGCCCGGTCCTGTGCCATCCTCACAATTGTTGCTATGCTTGTGCCCCTTGTTGCAGCCACTGTGTCAATCCATCTCACTGAGGGTCTTTCTCTTTTTCACTGACCTTCTACCAAGCATGATGTCCTTCTCCAGTAACTGAACCCTTCTGATAACATGTCTAAAGTATGTGAGGTGTAGTTTCACCATCCTTGCTTCTAAGAATTCTGGTTGTACTTCTTCTAAGACAGAATTGTTTGTTCTTTTGGCAGTCTGTGGTATATTAAATATTGTTTGCCAACACCACAATTCAAAGCCATAAATTCTCCTTCAGTCTTCCTTATTCATTGACCAGCTTTCACAAGCATATGAGGTGATTGAAAACACTATGGCTCTTTCTCTAAATCTTTTTAATCTAACATTAAAGAATACATTGGTTGAAATCAAGAAATTTATTCTTCCTTGAATTTTTCAAAAATTTGAGCTTAAATTACAACCATGTCATCCTATTCCACGGTCAAAAACTGAGTAACAGTTTTTGTTTTTGTTTTTCCCCTTTACCCATGGTATGTATAGATGAGGACTTGCTTCCCTTGCTTACATTTTGCACATAATTAAAATTTTCCTGCTCTTTGCAATTGTGTTCCATCTCTCAGTTTGATTAATTTGATTTCCTTAAAACATCTTAAAGGGGCTCTGTTCAATATTTGGTATTTGATAGATCCCATGGGTCCTTGTTGATGATAGTGGTGTTGTTGTCTCTAAGTCTGGTTTATAGTCAGATGCATATGTGTCCCTAATTGCTTTTATTGTTAATGTAAATTTGATGAGGAAGGTTCTCAAATTTTCTAAAATATTCGTCATAAGATAAGCCCCTGTCCCAAAAATGTGCTTAAAACTAAGTCAATTTAAGATAGGTTGACTAGGGTATGGGTTTTGTCCATCCCAGTATTGCTGAATAAAAAAATCAATAACGCCACCTCTCTGCATATTTATTTAATGTAATAATCAGTACCAATACCTTTCCTGATATTTACTTAATATAATAATCAATAATAATACTGTTTGTTTATTTGATGCCATTGACCAGGGAAGAAGACCAAATCTGTATGTTTTCCCCACCTTGTGAACATTCAGACTGTGCCATCTACTGCTAACATCTCCCTTCTTTCTTCTACTTTCCACTCTCCACACCTGAAAACGGTACCCTTCCTCTCCTTGCTTTGGAAGATATGGTCAGTAAATTATCATTTTTGATGAGGCATCTAACATTGATTAAACTCTCTCCTTATTATGCTGTGAAGGAAACAAAAAAAATATGATAGGATTTACCCCTATATTTGTTAGGATAATACTACCTGCTACAATACAGAAGCCCCAAGGTCCCAGTGGCATAATACATGGTAAGTTGGCAAGTCATTTTCTTACCATGTAACACGTGGTTGATGGAACACTTCCAGATAATATCTCAGAGACCCAGACTCCTTCCACCTTATAGATTTAGCTTCTCCTGGAATCTCAAAATCCTCTGCAATTAGCCAGCATATTGGATAAGAGCATAAAAGACCATATGTAGGACTGATAGGGATGGGTTACTCCATAAGCAAGGTACACCCAGGCTTGCTTGTGCTTACTTAAGCTATTTCACAGTATACAATTTCATCTGTTTTTCACCACATCAAAGATGTTGTGAAACCCATGTGAAATCGTACACTCCAGATTAGTAAGGAAACACAATTAAGCACATGCATGCCTTGCTTACTATAAGCTGGTGCATACCATGCTTACTAGATATTGTAATAACTCAAACCTGGAAATAGTGTTCATCACTTCTACATATATTTCTTTGGCTAGATCTCAGCCATATGGGCACATCTAACTGAAGGCAAGTTGGGAATGTGGCCTAGCTATACGCCCAAGAAGAATGAATTGGATTTGATAAATAGCTGGCCAGTTTCTGACACGGTCTCTAATCTTAAGTTGCTTATAACACAAGGAAAGAGAAAAGATGAAACAAGTGAAGTATTATATGCATCAGAAGGGAAAGATTATTAGGGATTATATCATAAGGGAAACTCTGGCTGTGTGGTGGTTAACAGCTGTGGCTGCTAACAAAAAGGTCAGCAACTCCAATCCATTAGGTGCTCCTTAGAAACCTTATGGGGCAGTTCTACTCTGTCTTGTAGGGTTACTATGAGTTGGAATCAACTCGATGCAAAGGTTTTTTTGTTTGTTTTGGGTTTTTTTTTTTTTTCAGTTTTATGTTAGCAAGGGAAGACTTTTTAAGAAGAGACTTTAAAAATGGATAGAGAGTTGAGATAAACCTGAAGAGCAATCCTTGGATATAAAACAATACAGTACAAGCAAATGCAAAAGGCAGGCGTTGGGTAGATAAATGAGAAGAGCCCATTCTGATGCTACCACTGTCTATTCTGAGTTGTAGAAAACCATATATTTGAAACCACTTTGACTAGCACCACTAACTTAGCCACCTTGATGTTTGCATTGCCCTAGGATTCCCCCGGCCCATCCAAAAAGCCCAGTACTTTACCACTTTTTTCTAAGTAATCTCTAAATCTCAGCTGACATTTCAAGTTCGAGTGGAAAATGTTGGCATTATCCAGAGGGTATCCCTCGCTGATTTCAAGTTTCTCAAAGAACAAAGGAAAAACCAATAGCAAACTAAGAGGCCATTATTAACCTAAGTAACTATCTCACTTGTGAGTTAAACCACAATCACTGTGATATAACAAATCTAAAAAGTCATTAAGAATCAGCCACTCCATGTCTGGGGTCTTAAACGCTAGCAAGCAGCCATCTAAGATGCATCAATTGGTCTCTACCTACGTGGAGCAAAGGAGAATGAAGAATACCAAAGACATATGATAAAGATGAGCCCAGAAGACAGAAAAGGGCCATATAAACCAGAGACTACATCAGACTGAGACCAGGAGAACTAGATGGTGCCCAGCTACCACCAGTGATGGCCCTGACAGGGAACACAACAGAGAATTCCTGATGGAGCAGGAGAACAGTGGGATGCAAATCTCAAATTCACGTAAAAAGACCAGACTTAATGGTCTGACTGAGACTAGGAGGACTCTGTAGGCCACGGTCCCCGGACCCTTTGTTAGCCCCAGACTGGAACCATTCCTGAAGCCAACTCTTCAGACAAGGATTGGACTGGACTATAAGATAGATAATGATACTGATGAGGAGTGAGCTTCTTGGCTCAAATAGACACGTGAGACTATGTGGGCAACTCCTGTCTGGAGGTGAGATGAGAAGGAAGAGGGGGACAGGAGCTGGTTGAATGGACACGGGTAATAGAGAGTGGAGAAGAGGAATGTGCTGTCTCATTAGGGGGATAGCAGCTAGGAATACATAGCAAGGTGTGTGTAACTTTTTGTGTGAGAGTCACTTGATTTGTAAATTTTCACTTAAAGCACAATAAATAAATAAATAAATAAAAGAATCAGCCACTCCAAATGAGGAGACATAAAACAAAACAAAACCCGTGCCGTCAAGTTGATTCCAAATCATGGCGACCCTATAGGACAGAGTAAAACTGCTCCATAGGGTTTCCAAGAAATGGCTGGTGGATTCGAACTGCTGACCTTTTGGTTAGCAGCTGAGCTCTTCACCGCTGTACCACCAGGGTTCCTGAGGAGACATAGGAGTAGATAATGTCCCATGACCAGGGACAAGGATTTACAACAAATAGAATAGAAATTAACAACAAGTAGTGATCTCTTTTGTCCAAGCCCTAAAAATCCACAGAATTTAGGGGACCATATTCCCATTAACATCTTCCTTATAAGCTAGGAAGTTCCTAAAGGTTAACTTACATTTAGTCCCAATAGAAGTCCTCACAGGTGTGTGTGCTTCTGAGCCTTCTCAGGTGGAATCTCTGGTTGCCATAGAAACATACCTGTGCCCCATCTGTTTTGATACTTGCTCCAGTTCTCCAGTATACTCCAACACTCACCTTGTTGAATAGGAACGAACTCCAATGTGTTTTTTACTCTACCATACAGGGCATAAATCTGGGCTGTCTTGTGCCCTTATAGAAATTTTAGGGCAGTGGTTATTTACCTCTGGGTGATCTTGAACAATTTTAAATATCCAAAGGAAGCTAAGGTTTTTGTCCTCCATAAAATTTTATATAATCATATAGGAGGGATTTCCTTATATGCAAGGGAAGCATTCCCAAGAAGCTCTCATAATTTAAAATCCCTATTTTTTTTTTTAACCCCAAAGGAACACCATAGACTACCACAGGGTAGCACAGCACACTGATGAAGACTATCTGCTTCCTATAACAGTTCTTAAATTTCCCCATTTTAGAGATGAAAAAATGATGCATATAGAGGGTAAGCAACTTGTCATCATCACCCACCTCTAGGAACTGGCAGAAAAGGCCTAGAAGCCATGTAGTCTACCTCCAAAGACCTTGCACATACATATCACCATAGTGAGATGCTGCCTCAGCTCTCCACCCCTGTTCTCATAATATATCCCTTTTATTTAATTTTTCAAACCTTCTTCTAGCCAAGTTTCTGACGTTAGCCCTCAAGGGGTTGAGTTTATACAGTAGTACTCTACCCCTCCCTCATGGTCTTTGACTGGGTTACCAAAGAAGTTCACTTCCACACATCCTTATGGCGAGTTCTTCCTTTCAAAAACTCAGGCAGAGGTGTGACCAAACACTGTGTCTTCTCTTTCCTAAACTCAAGCTAGGATACATGGTTTCTTGTTACGCTAATTATTAAAGCATCAATACAGAGGAAACCCTGGTGGCATAGTGGTTAAGTGCTACCACTGCTAACCAAAGGGTCAGCAGTTCAAATCCACCAGGTGCTCCTTGGAAACTCTATGGGGCAGTTCTACTCTGTCCTATAGGGTCGCTATGAGTCGGAATCGACTCAACAGCAACGGGTTTGGTTTTTGGGGGTTTTCAATACAGAGGTCCCATTATTACTTTCTTTTTAATCTCACTGAGTTTCAGGCCATACATCAAAACAAAGTTCTTCTGACCTAGGATTGTTTTACACTTACCAGACACTGTCACAAGAACAGCAGCGTCCACCTCTTAATTTGCTACAACTCTGGAGCCCCTAAGGTTTGCAGTTATAGACATCCTACTGGTCAGAAGAAGAAAAACCCAGTCAAAGCTGTTTCAGTCCAAGCTAAGAAAAATCTTTTTTAGTTTTTCAATTTAAATTTTCTCTGCTTGGTTTTATATGAGGCTAAAGATCAGGATCATATCAAGCTAAATGGGGACACTTAAATATTTTGATTGATTTGCTTATTTTCTGCAATCTTAAACAATCTAACACTTCACACTTAAGTTAACTGTGTCGTAGTTCACAAGAAATCTTAACACTTTTTCATTTAATCCAGGTGCATAGGTTTCAAAAGATATGTTTATCAAACCTTTCTCACCCCAGCTCTCCAGAGAGGCATTGTGGCTGATAGGCACTGTCTTAGTTTCTTAGTGCTGCTATAACAGAAACACCCAAAGTGCGTAGCTTAACCAACAGAAATTTACTTACAGTTTAGAAGGCTAAATGTCTGAGTTAAGGAGCTAGCTCTAGGGGAAGGCTTTCTCTCTCTGTCAGCTCCAGGGGAAGGTCCTGTTCTTTTTTCAGCTTCTGTTCATTGGTTCCTTGGCGATCTTCATGAGGCATGGCATCTTTCTTCCCACATCTCTGATTCCTTTTTGATAGGCTAATCTGCTCTTTTATATCTCAAAACTAACTGGCTTAAAGATTAAACAGGCTCATAAGACAAACAATAATACACATACCTCAACCATGTATATGAGACTAAATGGGCACACTAGGCCAGGGGCAAGGATGAGAAGGCAGGAGGGGACAGGAAAGCTGGACAAATGAAAATGGAGAAACTAAGATCCAGAAGCAGAGAGTGTTGACAAGTCATGGGGCCAGTAACCAATGCCACAAAACAAAATGTATATTAATCGTTGAATGAGAAACTAATTTGCTCTGTAAACCTTCATCTTAAGCACAGTAAAACTATAGTAATAAAAAAAATTGATTGGCTTAAAACGCACCCTACACTGACATTGCCTAATTAACATAACAAAAGAAACCCTATTCCCAAATGGGATTATATCAAGAGGTATAGTGGTTAAGACTTACCATACATATTTGGGGGAACACAATTCAATCCAAACAGGTGACTTTACATAATTCTAGATTGGATATCTAGCTCCAACCTGGGCCAAGCATAAGGAAAAGTTTGAGATTATTTTCACCCCACTATTATCTCTGTCAGAACCTTCCAATCCACTCCAAATAAACACATAGTCTAAGTAAAAACAGCCTTCTCACTGTTTAGCACAATTTAAACATTATTATTAAATTTTCATCAACCTATCCCTGGGTGATGCAACCAGTTAAGCATTTGACTACTAGCAGAAAGGTTGGCATTTGGAACCCACCCAGAGATGCCTGCTTCAGAAGGCTGGCCTGACACACTGCTTCAAAAAGGTCACAGCCTTGAAAACCCTATGGAGTAGTTCTACTCTGCACACATGGACTCAGCTGGACAGCAACCAACAACATCCCCAAGCTATTTCAAATAAACATGCAAATCTAGTAAAAGCATTGTGTTTGATATGAAAATGTAATTTAAAGACAAATTCCTTAGCCAGCTCTACCACCCTTTCAGATGGAAATTTTGAAGCTCCCATTGACACCAAGCACACTTAATAGCAACTCTATGGCTTAATTTCACATTTTTCTGACCAAAAGTATTGAATGTGGAACCTGAATTCACACTACTTAAGTAAAAACTGCTTTAGAGCCACTGAGAAAACAAAGGACCTTAGAAAAAGCTTAGGTGAAAGTACCTCATAGAGGTGCCTCCTCAACCCAAAGGTCAAACAAGCCTTCCCCAGGAGACAAACACAACCAAAGACGGCCTCCTAGTCCAAACCTGTAAAACACACAGGGAAAGCCACCACACTTAGAGGCAAAAAAAGCGCCATAAATGGGGGGATTTACAGCTGGGAAGAATTAAAATAATAGAGCAATCTAAAATGAAGTCTTCCGGGGAAGTTTGTCACTAATGCTTTACAAGCTAAAGGAAAAGCAGTAACAAAACAAGACCAAGATGCTATGAAAAAAGAGCAGTCAGATTTGAAAAAGAAAAAAAAATTCTAGGAATGAAAAACCGTAGTCATTGAAATAATCAATTGATGGCTTAAACATAACTGAAAAGGAAATTAGTGACCCAGAAGGTAGAGAGATAAGACAATCACCCAGAATATGAAAAAAAACGGTTAAGAAACACAAAGGATAGAATGAGAAGTTTCAGCACACATTTAATCAGGGGTTTCAGAAAGAGGGAAAAGGTAATTGTAGACAGGCAATATTCAAAGAAATAACAGTGAAGTCATTTCCTCAAAAAAGCATGAGTCTTTGGATTATAGAGGGCATAGTAAGTTCTTAGCAGAACTTTTTAAAAAGACATACATCATAGTGAAACTGCAGAACATCAAACACAGAGACTAATTTTAAAGCTACCTGGGAGAAATGACAGTTTATCTACAAATAAACAACAATCAGACTTACAGCAGAGTTGTCGTCAGCAGAAACAAATGCCAGAATACAAAGAAAAATATTTCCCATGTTCTGAGTTAAATGACTGTCAGCCTAGAATTCTCTACCCAGTGAAACTAACATTCAAAATAATAAGAGTAAATTAAAGACATTTTCAGGCATACACAAAATAAGGTAGTTTGGTATCATAGACAACTCCTGCCCCACTGAAAGTACCACTAAAAACTGAATTTGCACAAAAGGCAAAAAAGCAAAGATGGAGTAAAACAGAAGAAACAATGGTGAAAAAAAAATTGGGTTTTCATTTGTAAATCTAAATAAATATAGACTACAAAATAATAATAATCATAGTAACTAATTTGGGGGATAGTCTAAAAACACAGTGGAGCTAAAATGTGAGAACAATAACATGGAAGATTGGGTAGGGTTCAGAAGAAAATCAAAGCCTCCTAAGGTTCTTGCTTTTTTTGTGTGTGGGGGGGGGGAGATGATAGAGGCAAAAATAAACCAAATAGCACATGTCATAGTTGTGTTTGCATTACAGGTGAGGGAAAAGTAGTTTTTGTTTGTTTGTTTTTGTTTGTTTTTCCCTAAAGATTCTGACAATAAGATTATGCCCTTCTCAAATAAAATCAGTATCAATTGCTTTAAAGGTATTTTTCAAATACTTTTTCTCTGATTAGAAGGGATTAACACATTTTCAAGACACTGAAAGAGAATTGCTTATGTCCAGAAATGAGAAAAGTTAACCTGTTTCTTTCTTGCCCTGTTTGTGAGCCACTTGACACGGAATCAAGTTTTTTAATCTCAGTAATTTCATATCATTTACAAATTAAAAAGAAAAATATATATTCACCCTCAGAATTAAAAGTCCAAAAAGCTCTCAAGAATGACACCTCTTCTATTCACCTACAAGATTCTGTCCAGTATCCCTTTCGTCTTTCCTGGAGAATAGGGGGAAGGAGCTCCTGAAATAACAGTTGTTAAATTAAATACAATTATTAATTATTATTTATGAATTAAAAAATTCATCAGGATCAGCGCTGCCCTGTCACTAAGGAAGTCACTTAGAAAGCCACATGCTGAGCTTACTTTCGCCTGAGGAGAAAGTGTGCATTGTAAAATGATATTGTAGGCGTTCATTGTACTAACTGTGAGGCACTGGTTCAGCGGTAGAATCCTCACCTTCCATGTGGGAGGCCCAGGTCCCACTCCTGCCTAGTGCACCTCAAGCGCAGCCACCACCCATCCGTCAGCTATGAAGTTGAACATGTTTCAGCTGAGCTTCCAGGCTCAGCTAGATGAGGAAAAAATGCCTGACGATCTACTTCAGAAAATGAGTCAATGAAAACACTATGGACCACAACAGTCCTATCCACAACCGGTCATGGGGATGGCTCAGGAATGGTACACCAACAGCAGAGTTTCGTTCTACTTTGCCTATGGTAGTCTTGACTCAGGGTCAACTTGTCGGCAACTAACAATCACACTGCACTAACTAGCCACTGATGCCGCAAAGAATCATTTTTACTTGAGCACAGATAGTTAAAAACTTAACTTTGCTTTTTTACTTGGTGCTTTTGAGAGACTAAATTGCAACTCACAAAGGCAGTTATTAAGGTCTGAAAATCATGCTCACATTCAGGAATCATTGTAATCAGTCCATTAAACAGCAACATTGCAGTGGGGTCTGTATTTTCTATTTGCATCATTACTTAAAACTAAATAGCTGTTATTAGTTACATTCCAGTAGTTAAAGATTTCTAGTTTACATTGTTGATGTTGACATTTAGCTTTGTATCAACTCACAGACAATTTCTTCTATCATTTAATATTGATTAAGTGATAGATGGTGGTAGCTTAGCTGAATTCTCTGCTTTTATATCAGGAGAGTAAGAAAGATTCCAATGAGAAAGGTGCTTATACTAGTCAAAACAGAATGGATTACGAACAATAACAAATAATCCCAAATTCTCAATCACAGTCACGAGGGTCTATTTCTTCCTCATGCTACATATCCATTGCTGGTTGGTAGTAGATCTGCTCCATGTCATCTTCACTCTAGGACCCATAAAACCAAACCAAACCCACTGCGAGTCGATTCTGACTCCCAGAGACCCTATAGGACAGAGTAGAACTGCCCAATAGGGTTTCCAAGCAGCGCCTGGTGGATTTGAACTGCCGAGCTTTTGGTTAGCAGCTGTACTTCTTAACCACTATACCACCAGTGCTTCCATCTGGAATGATACAAGTATCCATATCAGGGAGAGAGAAAAAAAGAAAAAAGATGTGCCAAATCATGAAATGGCTCTACAAGCCTCTTTTAGAAGTGACGTATGGCTTATGCTCTTACCTCATTGGCCAAAACAAGTCACATAACCATGCCCAAGCTCAACAGGCAAGAAATGTATAATCTTCTTACAAGGAGAGACACCACAAGGTGGGTACCAAAATATATGGTATGAAGCCATACGATATACCACAGTGACCATGTCAACATTTTTCATAAAGTTGAGGAAAGAATCATTTCAATATACTATTTATTTTATTTTCCAGGGGAAAAAGTTGTCCTGTTTCTTCAATGACTCGTTTACAAAAAAAATTTTTCAGATAAATTGAACTTATTATTTAGTGTTTCAAACAGTGTGACAATGAGTGAAAAATGTTATTCTTACATGAAAAGCAACTTTTGGTTCAAGATTACAAAAAATAAACTGTCCTATAGCTTCCTATTTAACCAAGAATGAGAGGAAAGAGAAAGCCCACTGTAGTTGAGAACTTTAAAGGATATGATCATTTATGAAAAAGAAATTTTTCTAGAGACATCTTCTAAGGGCATTTCAGGGAAAGAAGCTTAAATTTCAATTTCATTTTGCATAAGGGATGGAGAATATGCCTAAGCGGTGCGGGCTAAAAAAAGTGAAGTTTAAACTAATTTTGACAATTTAACACTGCCAAAATCAATTGCCACCTCCGGCATCCTTATGATTTCTACTTGAATCTTGAGAGATTTTAGAAAGCGTATTAACTCTAAATCTTAAAAAATATCTTAATGTTGTGGGCAACATGAAGAAACTTCCAAATTTTAGAACAAATTGTCAGTATTTAAGAATCTTTTCATCTTTATTCAAGGAAGTAAATTTCATCACAGCAGCTACTTGATGTGATTATTGGAGCAAGGTCACAAATTAGAAGCCACATGAAGCCATACCCTTGGTTTGTGTAAATGTCAGTAATTCTTTGCCACAAGGAGCTTTGTAAATTTGGTGACCACTGAGACCCTGTCGACTTTATGACTACATGCCAAACCCAAAATTAAAATGGCATGAGCCCCAGAGGGCTTCCTAATGTTCGGATTCATAAGAATATATAGAAACATTTAGTACTGTAATCACAACGAAGAGCAGGAATTAAAATGAGTTCAAATGTGTAGCTCACCCTCAAGAGCATTCATTCAATAAATATTGTTTGTGTCCCCGTTAGTAAGCAATTCTGTTTATTCTTCTAAGAAATTTAACATAAGCTACATCAGCTTTTCCCAGAGTACATCCTGTAAATTGGGGGTTCTGTGGGATTTAATTGATGGTTATGTGACAAAAAGATTCTGCAACCAAATAAATTTGGGAAACACTGGGCTAAACAAAATAAAATAAGTTTATTTAGTGAAAACTTCTCAAAGCTATTAAAAGACCAATGTACATCGTGAATCTCCAAGAGAGAGCCATAGCATGCAATACTTCTCAAACTTGTTTGAGTACTGAATCCTTTTTTTTTTTTTGCTTTGGTTCCCCACCCCCCCCCCCCATTTAGGACATCAAGTAGGACTGTTGTTCCATGAAATACACTTAGAAAAGTGTTGAATTAGACTCTTCCAGATAATGTTGATTAATAGCACTAAAGTTCTTTAATCCAAGTAATATCATTAATATCACGCACAAGCAAAATTTTGCTGAAGATCATTCAAAAGCAGCTGCAGCAGTACATGGACAGGGGACTGGCAGAAATTCAAGCCAGGTTTAGAGGAGGACGTGAAATCAGGGATATCATTGTTGTTGTTAGATGGATTTTGGCTGAAAGCAGGGAATACCAGAAAGAGGTTTACCTGTGTTATACTGACTATGGTAAGGCATTTGGCTGTGTGGATCATAACAAATTATGGACAACATTACCAAAAACGGGAATTCCAGAACACTTAATTGTGCTCATGAGGAATCTGTATGTGGATCAACAGGCAGTCATTTGAACAGAACAAGGGGATACTGCATGGTTTAAAGTCAGGAAAGGTGTTCATCGGGGTTGTATCCTTTTGCCATATCTAGTCACTCTGTATGCTGAGCAAATAATCTGAGAAGCTGGACTATATGAAGAAGAACAGGGTGTCAGGATTAGAGGAAGACTCATTAATAACCTTCGTTATGCAGATGACACAACCTTGCTTGCTGAAAGTGAAGAGGACTTGAAGCACTTACTGATGAAGATCAAAGACCACAGCCTTCAGTATGGATTATACCTCAACATAAAGAAAACAAAAGTTCTCACAACTGGACCAATAAGCAACATTATGATAAACAGAGAAAAGATTGAAGCTGTCAAGGATTTCATTTTACTTGGATCCACAATCAACACCCATGGAAGCAGCAGTCAAGAAATCACAAGATGCATTACATTGGGCAAATCCACTGCAAAGGACCTCTTTAAAGTGCTGAGAAGCAAAGATATCAACTTGAGGACTAAGGTTCTTTTCCAAGCCATGCCGTTTTCAATCACTCCATATGCATGCAAAAGCTGGACAATGAATAAAGAAGATTGAAGAAGAGGTGCTGCCTTTGAATTGTGGTGTTGACAAAGAATATTGAATATACCATGGGCTGCCAAAAGAATGAACAAATCTGTCTTGGAAGAAGTACAACCAGAATGCTCCTTAGAAGTAAAATGGTGAGACTATGTCTTACATACTTTGGACACATTATCTGGAGGGATCAGTCCCTGGAGAAGAACATCATGGTTGGTAAAGTAGAGGGTCAGCAAAAAACAGGAAGACTATCAATGAGATGGATTGACACAGTGGCTGCAATGATAGGCACAAGCATAGGAACAATTGTGAGGATGGCACAGGACTGGGCACTGTATCTTTCTGTTGTGCATAGGGTTGCTATGAGTTGGAGCTGACTCGACAACATCTAACAACAACATATAATGTTCATATTAGGTTATTTTTGTAAATATTTTCTAAAGTTGAGGCTTGAGTTACACCTGTACAAAAGTATTAAATAAATGAAATTAATTCTATTTAGACAGAAAATGACCGATTCCCATTGCACAGTTGATTCAACCATGATACCGCAGACTTCGTTATTCTCTACCATCATAAGATGAAATGTAAAGAGCTGTTTGATATTGTGATCAATTGCTCCATTATCAGGAATTTACAAAGAGAGGGGGAAAGGGAGAAGGACAAATTAATCAGTGAATGTTTTCATTACCATGTTGGATTTTACCATCCTATTATATAGACCAGAAATCCTGGTTGCATAGTGGTTAAGTGCTACGGCTGCTAACTGAAGCGTTGGGAGTTCGAATCCGCCAGGCGCTCCTTGGAAACTCTATGGGGCAGTTCTACTCTGTCCTATAGGGTCGCCATGAGTCGGAATCTACTCGACGGAACTGGGTTTCATTTTCTTTGGCATCATATAGACCCAGTCAATAAAAATCCTACCCCAAGGGTCTCTTCAATAACACTGAAACAATATATATAAATGACAAGAAGTAGCAGTTTTCTCAGAAAACCAATCTGGCTAGAGCAGGGGTTGCTATCATTTTGTGAGAAAGAGCCAATCTTGATTTCCCTTCAAAGGGCAGGGAAGTCAGTGGGGTTAAGATGCTGACAGAGAGGAATATGAAAGTGAACTGAGCATCAGTAACTCTCTTATCTCAGTTAGAAAAAAGGAACTGATGTCAACTGGCTTACTGTCTTTGCTGGGAATCCCAGTGGACGGTATGGTATAAAAAGGAAAGGTGACAGCATGTGCCCCTAGTTAACGATATTGTGAAATTATCAAGACCTGTCGACCCCCAGACCAAAATACCATCTTAAAAAGGTCTACTCTGATCACCCCATTAATACTATAAACTGCCCCTTCCCTGCATCATTCCTATCCTGTCCCTGGAACTCCCCACCCACTTTATCCTATTCTACATTTTTCTATAGCCCTTGTCACATCCTAACATGTATAATTTATTTATTT
This sequence comes from Loxodonta africana, assembly GCF_030014295.1. Classification (NCBI taxonomy): domain Eukaryota; kingdom Metazoa; phylum Chordata; class Mammalia; order Proboscidea; family Elephantidae; genus Loxodonta; species Loxodonta africana. Next base: position 33,012,378 of record NC_087345.1, on the reverse strand, counting down.
ATGATGTTTAATGTTTATTGTCTATTTTCCCACCACTAATTTAAGCTACACAATGGCTACACAAATATTTGTTGAATTAATGAAGAAAAATAAATGCTCATAATTTTGGTCCCAGGGATATTTCTCCTATAGGACTTCTGAAGATGCCCATCCCAAAACAGCCGGCCTATGCTTGTACATCCTTTCAGGAGGAAAAGGAAGGATGAGGAGAGAGCTGAGCTGATCCCCCAGCCCACTCACCAGTTCTGAAGCCATTGTCTGCTACTACACTTCCTTTTCTGTTACTTACCCTATTTAATCAAAGAGAATTAGAAAGACAAGGGGGAAGAAGTTCTTCTTCTGACAGTTTTCTCTAATCACCTGTGAAGACGGAGGACATAGTTGGAGAAGCTTCATATCTGGACTTCCTGCATCCCCCACCCTGTTGCTTTATCTCCCTTCATCAATTTTCTACACAGCAGCAAGAGTGTCCCTTTTAACACATAAGTCAAATCACATCACTTTTCAGCTCAAATGGACCCCTATTTCCCTCAAAGTAAAAACCAATGGCCTTATATGATCTGATCATTTCCTCTCAGACCTCGTTTCCATTTTCTCTCCTCACTTTACTCCACTACATCCTTCTCACTGTTTCTCAAACATGCCAGGCATGCTCCCACCCCAGGTACTTTGCACCAGCTGTTCCCTCAACTATGATTGCTCTACTCTCAGAAGATATCCACATGACTCACACCATTCCCTCCTTTAAAGTTTTGTTCAAACGCCACCTGTCAGAGAGGCCTTCCCTGATGTCCCTATTTTATACTGCAAACTTGTCCACCCACTTGACCCCATTATGTGTCTGACCCATTTTACTCTACACATCACTTTCTAACAGACCACATAAATTATGTACTTATAACATTTATTGTCTATCTACCCCACTAAATTAAAAAATGAGAGCAAAGAATCTTGTGGTTTTTGTTCATTTTGTATTATCAATGCCTGGGATAATACATAGCAAGTGATGAGGACTCAATAAATATTTGTTGAATGAATCAAGAGTAGTTAAAATAATACATTATGGAAATGCACACTGGATTTAAATTCCAGCTCTACCATTTATTAGCATCTGTGTAATCTTTGGTAAATTCCAGAAGCTCTCTACTTCCAATTTCCTCATCTGTGAAATGAGACTAACAAAAACTAACTTATAGAGTGCAATGCCTAATATATTCCATAAATAAAGACCATCATTATGCAATACAGGGACCTCTGGAAACAGCATATGGGAGTAAATGACTAGACATCACTTTGGGATCTGACACTGGGAGATGGGAAATAAAGAGCAAATGTACCCAAGTTCCCAGGCATCTCTGAGTAAGTACATGTAAAACCAACATATATTGGGAATCCATCTACAAAGCAGGTCAGCTACACAGTTGATTCTATGAATCATGCAGACAGTAATTAAGACAGCTGATTGATCTAATGGTTTGAAGGTGAGGGAATTGCTTTATAGACTTTATAAAATATTGTTGGCATGTGCTGTAAAGTATTTTTCTTTATAATGCTTCAGAATCAATATCTGTATGATATCTCAAGGTCATTCAGGTCATCTCCATTTCATGAATGCTAGAACGTCATTCCTGACTTTGCACTTGCCATTCTTGGCAGCATGGAAAAGCCATATGGTGTCCATCCATAAGGGTAGGCTGGCTGGGTTTTAGAATCTTATTCCCTATTGATGTTACTGTTGTGTGAACAGAATAACTTATATTGAAGAGTAGAAGATGTGGGATTACAGCCTTTCGTATCATATTAGTTAGAAAATACATCAAACTATAAGTAACAGATGAAGCCTTGGTGGCACAGTGGTTAAGAGCTTCGCTGCTAACCAAAAGGTCAGCAGTTCAAATCCACTAGCTGCTCCTTGGAAATGCTATGGGGCAGTTCTACTCTGTCCTATAGGGTCACTATGAATATAATATTTTGGAAACCCTGGTGGCATAATGGTTAAGACCTACGGCTGCTAACCAAAAGGTCAGCAGTTCGAATCTACCAGGCGCTCCTTGGAAACCCTATGGGACAGTTCTACTCTATCCTGTAGGGTCGCTATGAGTCGGAATCGACATGATGGCAGCTTTTTTTTTTTTTTAATAAGTAACAGAAACCTAAAAAATGGATTAAACAAATTAGATATGGTATGGTGGTCCCACAACCTCATCATGGACCTTCTGTCATTCTCCTCTACCGTCTCTGGTTTTCCTTCCTCAAAGCTATCTCGTATTCACAAAGTGGCTACTAGAACTCTAGCCAGTATTTCCTGATTCCAGGCAGGAAAAAAGGAAAAGACAAGAAACAAAGGGTGCATGCTTGCTGAATCATTGCCCCTTTTTAAGGATCTTTACCAGAAGGTCCACCTAGTAACCTTGGCTCACATCTCCTTGGCTAGAATTTAGTTACATATACCTCTCATCTTTAAGGGAGCCTGGGAAACACAGTATTTTTTAGCTAAGCACAGTGTGCCCCAATAAAATTGAGATTCTGTAAAAGCCAGAAGGGGAGTATAGATGCTGAGCAGGTACCTAGCAGTCTCTTGTTCAAAGAATCCAACATAATTCTTGCAGTATACAGAGGAGTCAGTATACAGTATACAGTCTTAGGAGAGAATCCTTCTTGCTAATGGTTTTCTAATTATTTTTGCACCAACCTAGAAATTAAAATTCTCCCTACCTTTAGTTCCCTAAATGGTGGCTTACAGAGATTATATTATATGAAAGACAATCTTTATACTGGTGTCTACCCCCAGACTCCAGTGCAACTTTTGCTGACCAGGTATCCATTTGGCTAACTACAGAAGTGATTCCAATTATTCCTAACTGGGCTCTATAGAAGGAAACACTTCTCAGAACCTCATCATTGGAATTATCATTGCTGCTGCAAGACACCAGGATCAGAAACCCCCTTGTGTGACCAAGAACCCTGCCTGCATCTTGCCTGTACATAATACATACTGACGGTCGAATTGAGATTTGGGGAGCCATGTTTGTTTTGTACTTAGGAAACTCTAAGAATGCTTTAAGCACTCATTAGCTTTTCCAGGTCATCAGGGAACGATTTTGGCACGTTTCACCCTAGCTTACACCTTCTGTGGGTAGCAGTCCAAGGACTAATTTACAAAATGGTCCCTCAGTTGCCTGAAAGTGTCACACAGCTATAGAAAGTATCTCACTTACACCCAGGCAGTGGTCCATCGACACAGAAAAGCTGGCTTCACAAAAACATTATCAAATTCTTGCTGTTGCTAATTATTTTCCAACACGAATTGAGAAATGGGAAACCATGAAAGTCAACAATTTGTTCTAAAGACCAAAAGCATAACCATTTAGGAACAGCCATGTAAACACACGTGCACACACACTAACACATAGCCCACATCCTTTCCTCCCTCCCAAGTCTGATGATTTCCTTTGGTTCTCTAAGCAAAATAGACCTTGAACCCACTTTGAGTAAGACAAACCTTTGATTTTTGGTCTGAATTTTTTCCCTCCTTCATGAAGATGGCTCCATGAGGCTTTCAACTTGTCAGATATAATTTGTTCTGGCCACACAGTCTTGAGAGGATGACAAGCACAGAATCTGTGTTGCCAGGATAAAATGGCGTACAATGCAAAGGCATCACAGAGCTGATGAACATGGAGTTCTCCCTCCCTGAAAAGGAATAAACAAGGTGCCAAACCTGGAAGGAGCAGTTTCAACAAATGACATGAGCCTCTGTGGACAGAGTGCAGCTCAGAGCCTCAGCTGGGCGTGTGGACAATTCCCAAAGGCTGCGTGTCCTTAAGTCTCTTGTCACTCCCACTGCGAAAGGAAGGCTGAATTGCCCTTCATCAGGATATGCTGATTCAGACAGACAGTTAAGCCGAAGTGGCTTTGGTGAACACATTCTATGGGATGAAATGAGTTCCCCTGTGGTCTGCTGCCCTGTTGCTGTTAAACTGAAACCAGAGGAGCTCAGAGTTGCTAAGAGATTGTCACATTGCTAAGGGAAGAATTTCTACAATTGGCACCCTCAGGCAAGTAGGACTGAATCTGTCAGTATCCAAGACAGTGTAATTTTTTCAGCTATTTCTTCATTCTAGTCTATGTGGAGCACAGCCTTCTCTCTGCACTTACGAAGTGGGCATTTACAGCACCACCATTTCTAAGCAAGAGCAAAGATTGGCTACCAGAGGTGTGGGTTCAAAAGCTGACCCCAGGGCAAAACTAGGAAGAAGGTAACTGTCAGCACTGGCGCTGTGGACAGAAATAGAGAAGAAAAAAAATCTTGTAGGAGGAGAGCCAAGGCAATGGTAGAAATGAGGAAGTCTCCCTAGAAACTGGTAGTCACAACAGAACTAGGTTCTGAAACACGCTGAGCAGTGCAAGGGTGGGTTTGCACTAGGACTAAAGATCAGGGTTAAATGACAGGGCAGAGCCAAGGTATAGCATGTATGTTCCTCAGTTTGTCCTTCTCCAGGCTGCTAGTCAACTAAGGGAGCAGGGGGGCATATGATCTCACATACCTTTGCCACAGCTCATCAAACCAGAGGACCATTTGACTCAAACACAGCCAATTCATCAGTTGACCAGTGACCCATCTGGTTTTGCCTATTGAGAATTTAAAATAAAAGATGCAGCAATTACAGCTAGTCAGATAGCTCTGGACACTAAATCTCTACAGTCATAGAGTGTTGAAGGCAGAGTCAATGCCACATGTAATCTAGCTGCAATCTGGCATTATTGGACCTCGTCTAACTTCAGGAGGAGAGAGGAGAATCAACATCAGCAACAGCCCGAGACTGATTCCTATGAGGTGGAGGTCGGAATACCTCTACTCTCCTTTTTTTTTTTTTTTTTTTTTTACCAATTCTGACACCTGCTGTCCCTCCCATGGGTTTGATAATTCATCGCAATGGCTACACAGAACCCGCAGGCCATACTTAAAATTATGGGGCTTATTAGGGAAGTAACAGGTTACAATTCAGGATCAGGATCTACTTAGAAGTAACAGGAACAACTCAGGATACAGTTCATCAAACAAGACAGCTTTTTCTTAGCTTGTGCCACCAGGCCCGACTCAGGAAAGTGTTACAGGTCTTTAGCTTGCCATTAAGTACCTGGAGGCACCACACTCTGCCAGGAAGCCTCCTGCCCGATGGGGATCAGCTCTGTCACTCCATGTGTTGGCAAACCCTGTAGCCAACCTGCCAGTCCTGTGCCACTGTTATCTCATGCTGCTGCCGTCTTATGCCACTGCTGCCTCCAGTATTACAGCTACCCAGTGTTACAACTCTCCAACAACATCATATATAAGACCTTAACCCTCCCTCTCAAAGATTAATTTCTAAAACCAGAAATTCAGAGAGTATACCAAGCTAGAATTTGGGAGCAGGGAGGTCTTTAACGCTTTGGAAAACAGCCAGGGTTTTAGTTCAACTGGGAAGGGCAAGGAAAGAGAAGGGTAGTGTGGAGGCTAATGCTTATTGAGCACTTACTACAACCCACCAAGTTAATTAACTTGTAATCCAAGTTAATCTCATGACAATTTTGTGATGTCCATATTATTACACCCATTCTACTTATGAAAAAAGTGGTGACTTAGTTAAATCAAGTTTAATTAAGTTGTTCAAGGTAACACATCTAATGCTGACACCAAAAATTGAGCCTACCTCTAGCAAATTCCAATGCATCAAACCACCTCGCAAAAATTAAATTTGAGACCTTGAGACACCGAAACATTATAAGCCCTAGTTTCCCCTAAAATAAATGTGAATAGTAACTTGTCTGTCATAAAAAGTGAAGTTATTCTGGTCATTTCTTCCATATTATCAGTTTCTCAGCTTATACCAAGCAGAGATGTAGAAAATGAGCTTAACTAGATGCTGCTTCTTGGAGCATTTCTCAGGGTCCTCATGTAGGAGCCGTCTGAATTTGCCATGTAATTTGAAAATGAGATTTTTTAAGGCAATTAAAGAAAACATCTGAGGAGTGTGGTTAGCATGAGGAAAACTGCATAAAATGCTGAAAAGTGTTTGGAACTAATTTCCTATCAGCTGAGTCAAAAGAGAATATTCCTATTGATACCAGATTAGTTAATTAGAGAGATATGTAAAACTCTGACAAATATCATCACAGCTCAAATCTCTGCTAGCTTTAATGAGATTTGACTTGCATCAACTTGTTCCAAAGCGTGAAAGCGGAGAAGAGTTGATTTTGCTGGGAAGGTTGTAATACGATTGGGCTTTCCCAATAGTTATAAAGTCCTCGTGTACTGCCGAAGGAAAGGCACTCTGGATCAAAAAAAAAAAAAGGAAAAAGTATCTTGAAATAAGATCACTTGTAAGACTTTTTTCACTGCTGTATGTTATCAACCACCAGGCATCTGTCAGTTTGTCATACTGTGGTGGCTTGTGTGTTGTTGTGATGCTGGAAGCTATGCCACCAGTATTTCAAATATCATCAGGGTCGCCCATAGTGCACAGGGTTCAGCAGAGCTTCCAGGCTACGACAGTCTAGAAGAACGATCTGGCAATCCACTTCTAAAAAATTGGCCAGTAAAACTTTACGGAAAGCAGCAGGACGTTGTCTGAGATATAGTGCCAGAAAATGAGCTCCTCAAGTTGGAAGGCACTCAAAATAAGACTGGGGAAGAGCTGCCTCCTCAAAGTAGAGTCGACCCTAATGACATGGATGGAGTAAAAACTTTCAGGACTTTCATTTGCTGAAATGAAACTTGACACTAGAAGAAACAGCTGCAAACATTCATTAATGTACAAAGTATCAATCTAGAAAAATGGGTGTTTGTCAAAACTGAAATGTAGATTGATATCCTAGGCATTGGTGAGCTGAAATGGACTGGTATAGGTCATCACGAATCAGACAAACATATGATCTACTATGCCAGGAAAGACAGATTGAAGAGGAAGAATGTCTCATTCATTGTAAAAAGAACATTTCAAGACTTACCTGAAGTGCATTGCTGTCAGTGGTAGGGTAATATCCATAAGCCTACAAGGAACACCAATTAATATGATTAGTATTCAAATTTATGCACCAATCACTAATGCCAACAATATGAAATTTAAGGTTTTTAACCAACTTCTGCAGTCCGAAATTGATGAAACATGCAATCAAATGTATTGATAATTACTGGTTATTGGAATGCAAAAGTTGGAAACAAAGAACGAGGGTCAGTAGTTGGAAAACATGGCCTTGGTGATAGAAATAATGCCTGAGAGCACACGATAGAATTTTGCAAGACCAACTACTTATTCATTGCAAATACCTTTTTTCAACAACATAAACAACTATACACATGCAAATTGCTGGATGGAGTACACAAAAATCAAATCAAATACATTTGTGGAACAAGACAATGGAGAAGCTCTATATCATCAGTCAGAACAAGGCCAGGGCCAACTGCTCATATGCATGTTCAAATTGAAGCTGAAGAAAATTAAAACAAGCTCACAACAGCCAAACTACAACCTTGAGTATATCCCACCTGAATTTAGAGACCATCTCAAGAATAGATTTGATGCACTGAACACTAATGACCAAAGACCAGAAGAGTTGTAGGATGACATCATGGATATTATACATGAAAAAAGCAAAAAAGACAGGAAAGAAAGAAAAACAACACTGATGTCAGAAGAGACTCTGAAACTTGCTCTTGAACACAGAGTAGTTAAAGTGAATGGAAGAAATGATGAAGTAAAAGAGCTGAACGGAAGATTCCAAAGGGTGGCTCGAGAAGACAAAGTAAAATATTATAATGAGATGTGCAAAGATGTGGAGTTAGAAAACCAAAAGGAAAGAACATGCTCAGTATTTCTCAAGCTGAAAGAACTGAAGAAAAAATTCAGACCTTGAGTTGCAACATTTAAGGTTCTGCGGGCAAAAAACTGAATGACGCAGGAAGCGTCAAAAGAAGACAGAAGAAATATAGAGTCACTGTACCAAAAAGAATTGGTCTACGTTCAACTATTTCAGGAGATGGCATATGATCCAGAGCCGACGGTATTGAAGGAAGAAGTCCAAGCTGCACTGAAGGAACTGACAAAAAATAAGGCACCAGAAATTGACTGAATACCAGTCGAGACATTTCAACAAACAGTTGCAATGCTCCAAGCTCTCACTCATCTATACCAAGAAATTTGGAAGATAGCTACCTAAGCAACTGACTGGAAGAGATCCAAATTTGTGCCCATTCTAAAGAAAGGTGACCCAACAGAATACATAAATTATTGAGCAAAATCATTATCACACACAAGTAAAATTTTACTAAAGATAATTCAAAAATGGTTGAAAGAGTACATTGACAGTACTACCAGAAATTCAAGCCAGATTTAGAAGAGGACATGGAACCAGGGGTTCACTGCTAATGACGGATCTTGGCTGAAAGCAAATAAAACCAGAAAGATATTTACCCATGTTTTATTGACTATGTGTGAAGGCATGCAACTGTGTGCATCATAATAATTATGAATAACATTTCAAAGAATGAGAATTCCGGAACACTCAACTGTTCTTATGAGGAACCTGTACTTAGACCAAAAGGCAGTCATTAGAACAAAGCAAGGGGACAGACACTGTGAGGTTTAAAATCAGGATATGCGTACATCTGGGCCGTATCCTTTCACCATACTTATTCAACCTGTATGTTGAACAAATAACCAGAAACACTGGACTATGTGAAGAAGAACGCAGCATCAGGATTGGTGGAAAATTCATTAACAACCTGTGATACGCAGATGAGAACCTTGCAGGCTGAAAGTGAAGAGGACTTGAAGTACTTACTGATGAAGATCAAAGACTACAGCCTTTAGTATGGAATACACCACAACATAAAGAGAACAAAAATCCCCACATCTGGGTCAATAAGCAGCATCGTGATAAACAGAGAAAAGATTGACGTTGTCAAGAATTTCATTTTACTTAGATTCACAATCAACGCCCATGGAAGCAGCAGTCAAGAATCAAATGACACATTGCATTGGGCAAATCTGCTGCAAAAGATCTCTTTAAAGTGCTAAAATGAAAAGATATCACTTTAAGGACTAAGGTGTGCCTGAACCAAGCCATGGTATTTTCAATCACTTCATATGCAAGCAAAAGCTTGTTCTTGTTGTTGTTGTTAGGTGCTGTCGAGTCGGTTCCGACTCCTAGCGACCCTATGCACAACAGAACGAAACACTGCACTGTCCTGAGCCATCCTTACAATCGTTGTTATGCTTGAGCTCATTGTTGCAGCCACTATGTCAATCCACCTCGTTGAGGGTCTTGGAAGCAAAAGCTAGACAAGGAATAATGAAGGATGAAGAAGAATTAATGCCTTTGAATTTTGGTGTTGTTAAAGAACACTGAATATACCATGGGCTGCCAGAAGGATAATAAATCTGCGTTGGAAGAAGTACAGCCAGAAGGCTTCTTGGAAGCGAGGATGGTGAGACTTAAGCTCATGTACTTTGCACGCATTATCAGGAGGGACCAGCTCCAAGAGAAGGACATCATATTTGGTAAAGTAGAGGGTCGGCAAAAAAGAGGAAGACCCTCAATGAGATGAATTGACACAGTGGCTGCAACAAAGAACTTAAATATAACAACAATTGTGAGCATGGTGCAGGACCAGGCAGTGTTTCATTTTGTTCTGCATAGGGTCGCTATGAGTTGGAAGTGACTCAACGGCACCTAACAACAACAACATGTTAGCAAAATTCATTTACAGCTTAACTTTAAAAGAATGTCAGAAAACACAAAAACAACATGGAAAATAATATCGTATTCATGATATATTTCATCTCTGCCTCAGATAACAATCATACATTTGGACTAAATTACTTTGGAGGAACCCCCTTGAAGAGACTGCAATTAGAATATCCTTCTGAAATAGAAAGTGTCTTTTTATCCTAAACTCTCTCTTGAAACAAGAGAGCTTCATAACTACATATTTTCAAAATGCTAAAATTAACATTTAGGCCTGTGTCCTTACCATACTTAAAATTTGAGAAGTGAGGAAATGGAAGATTAGAGCTTGATGATGATAGGAACTTTCTTTAAGATTTGAATGTTTGGGTTCAATACATAAATGACCAAAACCCTTTGCTGTTGAGTCGATTCCGACTCCTAGCAACCCTGTAAGACAGAGTAGAATTGCCCCATGGGGTTTCCAAGGAGCACCTTGGTGGATTTGAACTGCCAACCTTTTGGTTAGCAGCTGTAGCTCTTAACCACTATGCCACCAGGGTTCCCCAGTACATAGATAAAAAACCAAAACCAAACCCGCTGCTGTCAAGTCGATTCTGACTCATAGCGACCCTATAGAGCAGAGTAGAACTGCCCCATAGAGTTTCCAAGGAGAGCCTGTCGGATTCAAACTGCTGACTTTTTGGTCAGCAGCCATAGCACTTAACTACTACGCCACCAGGGTTTCCAGTACATAAATAAAATGAGTAAATTCGTTTAATGTAAAAGGAAAACAGGATCCCTTTGTCCCAAATAAGTAGCTGGTGTATCTCTTCCAGAACTTGCGGGGTTCTTTACATCTCAAAGCTACAATTGGAACCAGTGTTTTAAAACACTTAGGGTCTTTATTCTTCAGTTTCTTCCATTAGGAGGGAAATACAATCTTTTTTCATGTTGTGTAGCTGAGAACAAAAACTGGCTAGCACAAGAATGCCCCGCTGAATTCACAGTCCACTTTGCAGAACTGAATTGTATAAAAATAAATGCAACTACTTACTGTCTCCCTGAATTATAGATTTTAGAAGACTGTTTAATAAGGAGGAAAACACTTAAAAAAATCTATTGAATTTGCACACACAGAAAACTAGCAGGAAACAGGATCTGATAACAGAATTTGTTGTGAAAGTTGAATTATCATTTTATGATCTTTTAGAAGCCTAGGTACCGTCACGAGAATAAACCCCACAATCACCTGTATGTTAATAATCTTGAAAATGTGCATAATTATATTTTTAATGGTCAAATCTCTCTTTACCTATAACTTTAGATTAAAAGGAGCCCTGGTGGTGCAGTGTTTAAGAGCTCAGCTGCTAACCAAAAAGTCGGCAGTTCAATCCACCAGCGGCTCCTTGGGCACCCTATGGGGCGGTTCTACTCTGTCCTACAGGGTCACTATGAGTCGGAATCGACTCAACAGAAACGGGTTTGGTTTTTTCCTTTTTTTTAGATTAAAAATTTTTGATACTCCTATATTCTTCATTCAGCTTCTGTATCTATGGAAAATAATAAATGCTCCAAATTTTTGCCACTTCCCTCTCCTTCCATTGTTCAATCGTTCAGAAGACTGGGCTATCATCAGAATCACTGGATGTAAGTTCCTCAGGAGACGGTGACGTTCTTAAGACTTGTCTTAAAATTTGTTCATCTCTGTATCTACCAGGGCACTTAGTAAAAAACAGGCACAGAGCAGGCCCTCGGTAAATGTTTTCTCTATTTGTTTGAACTTATATGGTAAACCCAAAGGCTCACAAGAATTGGTATGTTTGTTATCTTTACATTTTTCGTTCATGTATATTTACTGCTAGCCCACCAAATGTCAGCCCCTCTGCTAAACGATTACTGTGAACTGGGTACTGTCCTCATGCCAAAGCAGCTTCCAGTCTAGTGTGAACCAAATAAGTAAACAGGAAATCATAACATTGTGTGATAAGCACCGAATGTGATGGAGGCATAAGGGAGAAGCACCTAACTAGTTCAGAGGAAGATTCAGAGACAGCATCTGATGAAAGGTATCGTCTAAGCTACAACTGGAAACACATGTAGTGAAAAGAAAGAGGGAAGGAGATTCCAGGCAGAGGGAAAAGCATATTTCAAAGGTCAAGACTTAAAAGAAAGAACCATGTGTTGGGAAACTGCAAAGAGCTGAGTAAGGCTGTAGCATACAGTGTGAGGTAAATAAGGGCAAAGACAAGACAGGAACCATGCGCAGCGGTGGACTTTGGAGGGCTTCGAGCACCATACTAACTCTCTCTTTATATACAACTTTAGGACACAAACCTTGGATGCCTCTATGTTCTTTTCCATTGCCAAGCATTTGGAATTTTCCTAGTCCTCAATACAGTGCCATTAGTAGGACAAAGAGAAACAAAAGAGAGTGTGTTTTTAAATCAGGTGAAATAATTCAGCAGTTATTCTTTGAGTTCCAATGGTTTTATCACATGGACATAAACACTTTATACAGTTGTAATATTACATATTTCTTTTCCTACTTTCGCTCTTCTTTCTCCTCTTTTAATCTTTGGTATGTTTTGATTTTGTACATATAAAGTCATCCTATGAAATAGCAGTTTGGGTTTGCAGGTCCCGAACTACTTGCTTTTCAAGTTCCCCTCTAGACCAATGGGTCAATAAAAGAAAACAAAGCAGAGGGGGATGTGCTTTTTATGTCTTTTTGTTTTTGTTTTTCTGCCAATTTAAACATGATCCAATAGATAACTGTAAGTTTCTAGAGACACTGTAAGATGCCAGTGGGCTGGATATAAGAAGATACTGATTTTTAAAAGGTAATTGTGGGGACACTATGCATGGGCAACTATCTTTATGAGCCTCCAAACTATTAAAAAATAGTTACCTCTTTATATCCTATGTGCTGAATCTACATAGAACTAATGTTCGAATAAGATTTTGCCGAATTATAAAATGTAAACATTAACAATATTGCTTTTTGATACAAATGAATATATCCAAAACGGGTTTTTGCTGTTGAGCAAAGAAAATGACCTAACCTTTCTGGTGAGCGATTTAGCAAAACATATCCAAAATTTACGTTTTTTTGCCCTCTTTGATCCCAATTTTTTATTTCTAGGATGATAACCTTAAGAAATAAATAAGTACATGTGCAAAGACAAGGCTATAAGGGTGTTCATCAAATAATGTTTATAACTGAGAAAAACAGAAGGAATTTAAATGTGCAGTAGTAAGTGATAGTTTATTAAATGTATGGCTCTGTAGTTTAAAGTGATACTGTAAATTAGTATTTATTGACATGGAAATAAATGCATGTTAAGTTTTTGTAAAGGTTACAAAATGGTTTGTACCATATGATCCCATTTTTAAAAAAATAAATGTATATGGACATATAAACCAAGTATCTGCTACCTATATTTTTTCAAGTCCTTTAACCCTTATCGTCAATTTTCTTTCCAAACAGCTTTAAAATCTTTATCAGTCAGGCTAGTTTAGATAAGTGGTTTCCAAATTTTAGTGTGCATAAGAATCGCCTGGAGAGCATGTTAAAACACAGATTGCTGGGCTCCACTCTCAGAGGAGTTCAAAAGTTCTGGGATGTGTTTGCCAGCATAAAGTACATTGTCTTGACAAACAGAGAAAAGACTGAAGTTGTCAAAGATTTCGTTTTACTTGGATCCACAATCAACACCCATGGAAGCAACAGTCAAGAAATCAAATGAAGCATTGCATTGGGCAAATCTGCTGCAAAAGACCTCTTTAAAGTGTTAAAAAGCAAAGATGTCACCCTGAAGACTAAGGTGTGCCTGACTCAAGCCACGGTGTTTTCAATCCCCTCATATGTGTGCAAAAGCTGGACAATGAATACAGAAGAAGAATTGACACCTTTGAATGGTGGTGTTGGCGAAGAATATTGAGTATACCACGGACTGCCGAAAGATCGAACAAATCCATCTTGGAAGAAGACAGCCAGAATTTTCCTTAGAACCAAGGGTGGCAAGACTTTGTCTCACATACTTTGGACATGTTATCAGGAGGACTCAGTCTCTGGAGAAGGACATTATGCTTGGTAAAGAAGAGGGTCAGTGAAAAAGCAGAAAACCCTCATGAGCTGGGTTGACACAGTGGCTACAACAATGGGCTCAAGCATAACAACGACTATGAGGATGGCGCAAGACAGGGCAATATTTTGTTCTATTGTACACAGGGTCACTATGAGTTGGAATCTACTCAACAGCACCTAACACCATAACAACAGCTAGGAGTAGAACCCAGGTCTCCCACATGGAAGGGGAGAGTTCTACTACTAAACCACAAATGTAGGTCTAGGGTAGGAACTAAGAAGTATTTTAACAAGTTCCTGGGCAATGTTGATGCTACTTGTCTGGCAACCAGGGGTGGATTATCCAATAGGCAAGGTAAGCACAGTGCTTTCCTTGCTTACCAGATTCTGTAGTGAACAACTTCACTACAGATTACTAAGTAAGCACAAAGCACAAATAAGCCTGTGCTTACCTTGCTTACTGGGTCATCTTCCCCTATCAGGAATTGTAGATTTGAAAAGAGGCTTTGATTCTTAGCAAGGTACTGTGGGGTTGGGAGAGAGATAGATACTGCCATACCTAGGAGCAGAGTCTTTGATGTTTTGAAAAAATGTGAAAATGTTCACTACAATCATTGTTATGCTTGAGCCCATTGTTGCAGCCACTGTGTCAACCCATCTCATTGAGGGTCCTCCTCTCTTTTGCTGACCCTTTGCTTTACGAAGCATGATGTCCTTCTCCAGGGACTGGTCCCTACTGATAACATGTCCAAAGTACATAAGATGACATCTCACCATCCTCACTTCTGAGGAACATTCTAGCTGTACTTCTTCTAAGACAGACTTGTTCATTCTTCAGGTAGTCCATGGTATATTCAATATTCTTTGCCCATACCATAATATAATATACATACATAAAAAATAAATAATTGCTGGGAAATGGGTTTAGGAATTTTTTATTTTCTTCCTGTTTGTATTTTCTAATTGTCCATAATAAACATGGGTTGCTTTTATAAGAAAAAAAAATCATTTTTCTGTTTACTGTGTTTATATACGTATATATTGTTTTTCACTGCATAATCCCTGCAAACTCTTTTTATCTCGACCCTAAAATAAAGCAGAGGCAGAATAAAGAAACATTGGATTATCGGTTTTCTGCTCACCCCCAGCACCTGTTGCAAGCTTCCTTTACCTTCTATGTCTCTTTCATTTTGTCTTATAAAACTTACTTGGCATTGACTGGGAAGCTTAATTAGAATCTAGATATTTTCATACATTCCCCTCTACTTCAAATACCGCAGCCCCCTCAAGATCACTGTGCCTCAGGCAAGCCTGATTAATGCCTTCCAAACTCCTCCCACGGCCACGGGTTAATGTCAAAAAATGGAAATACAGAAATTATTTAAGGAAAGTATTTCATCCCAATTCCCTCCATTAAATTGTCTGAAGAAGAAAAATACTTTAATGAAAAAATTTGGTAGTCAATTCTTTGATTTTCATTTTCCATCTCATTTCCATGGTCTGAAATTTAATCCTCAGGGTACATAAGAAGGTTTTCTCCATCTATGAAAACCCAGGGGCAGGGAAGATTGCTCAACTGGAAAAAAAAAAAAAAAATGCCCTAAATGAGCAATGTGCGTGAGTGTACTTATAAAATCTAAGGCTCTAAATAAATATCAGGTATTATTACTACATTGTAGTATATCCAATATTCATTTGTACTTAGTATGCATGAGTTTCTAGAGAGAGATGTTACTTTGTGCACATACTTCTATTTATTTTACTACCATCCTTCAGCATAATGCATTTGTTATTGATGGCCTTTAGTACTGGAATAATAAAGATTTGCATCTACATTTTTAATCTGGAATATGTTTATTCCAATTGGTCTTAATTGTTTACTTGTAATGCAAGTTAATTTTCAAAGTGAATTTTAAAATAGCAAATGCATAAATCCAAATTAGTCTGTTGAAGGTAAAAATAAAGAATGGGGACAAATTTATAAACATTTTAGAGGATGTTTGACACAACTTTATTACCACCGCGATATTCCCCTACATATCAGCTAACATATCCCAGCACTGGGTGTTTTGTGAGATAATGGAGGAATATTCATTGAATTGAAAAGAGCTAGAGTATGACATTCGATTACAACTTTTATATCCAGGAGAAGTACATCATAGCAATGCCTTTTCTTCTCTTTATCTGCTTCCCCTTTCCCTTCAGGCAAAAATATAAATGAAAAATACCTTCCACCTTCAATCAAATACCAAAGATAAAATGCCGATTGCTTGCTTGGCTGCTTACAATGGAGGTATAACAAATGTTAATCTATTTCTGCGACCAACAGAGAGGGGAGGCTGAAAAGGGGAGAAAGGGATTAGAAGAGCTTTTCCTTCGTGGCATTTTTTGAGACTTCAAAATGCTCTTAGAAGCTACTTAACAACAAAATCAGTTGATCCCACTGTTGCAGCTCAGAATTCTGTCTCAGTATACAACAGCCTGAATGAGGAGGCCAAGGTGTTTCAAGTGGCATTAGTGCATTGCCCATGGATATTTCCAAAGACTTTTAATTATAACACTTTTAAGTACCCTTACGAAAATCTTCTAGCCTGCCATAAGACCTGTGTTTCCTGGGGCCAGGCCCACTATGGGGAAAATCAAAGACCAGGTCATATCTCAGAGAATCCCACCAAGTTTTGTTTCTGGAACTTCAACTCTGCCCAGCTTCTGTCCACTCACCCATGCTCTGGTTTCAACTCTCCTCTATGGTGGAGGGGAGGGGAGTGTGGGTTGGCAATCCTCTCCCCTAGCTCACGGGTTCCTTATGGCTCCCAGTTTTACTGCTACATTTTCTGGTCTCAGTCCTTTGCTGTAGCAACTAACAACACCCAGTGGGTCAGCTGTGACCTACCACTGCTGCCATTAAAGTTTCAGATCCTGCTCAGCTGCTGCAGGGGATGAGGGGGAGAGGAGGAATGTGAGAGACAGCCTTCTCCCACACCCACCCTCACCCCTACCCCAGCAGCCAATGTTTTTCCCTCCTGACATAACCACCCATAGGGCCTGAAAGGTGGGCTTGTTCACTCAGAATCCCATTCTTCTCAGTCAAAGAATCATCCAGCCCCTCAAGGTATGGGTTGTGAGGCCCAATCACCCAGCTCTACTCTGAGCTGTTTTCAGGGTCTTTTCCACTGACCCACAAAATAAGATTTGAAAGGAAATTGGCAGGTAGCAAGTGAACCCTCCCTTCTCCCCAGGTCGCTGCCTCAGACCCAGACACCAGGGGACTTTGGCTCCTCTCCCAACCCAAGAGGTTGCTTTCCTTCTCTCTCTCCCCTTGGTCACTTCTCCTGAGGAAAAATGTCTCTTCTGCTTAGTGAGAACATGCCATTCAACAGACAATCAAATCAGTGGGTGGATCACCTCTAGACATGTGTTTTTATCTACCATATGCTTCATATGGATTGGTCCTCAATACAGTTTTCCTCAAGTTTCCTATAAGGAGACATCACCTTTGGGCATTATAAGACCAACTATGCATAGTTCCAGTTCTCCGTTTGCCAGGATGGTACAAGGAACAGGAGTTTGGATTAAAGAGTACATTTCCTGGATCTACCTTGAAGCTTTCGTTCTTTCTGGCTCTTTAGGCTGGGCACTGTCTTATTCTCTGCAGGCATAAATCAAACTAAATGAAGATGATACTTCATGTCGTACATTCCTCATTAGTATCTCAGATTCATGACTCTCCAAGCTTAGTGAATCTTCCTGATTCATGCCCTTTCCATGTGACCTATATATGTATTATCACCATTTATCATCTTTCATCTCTCAAGGATCAAACCCAGTTTCTCATATGTTTTCTTCCTCATATTTCCCCTTTCACTCTGGGCTATTTTCCTTTTCTTTGTTTAGTCTGCCACCAAAATGGACTTGACCTGAATTATCCCAACAATTGCATTTTCCATCTGGTTCACATTTTCCCTATAGCCCAAAACTTTTCTTCTCCATTCACTATATTCTAGTTTCTTTTATACCATGAGTTCAAGGACAAACTGGGAAAGCTTAAATTACAAGTAGCAAATTGGGTTATCTACCTCATCTATATTTACTAGCTCTTTGAACATAAACAGGGCAGTAAGAGTCTCTGGGAAATCAGGTCAGCTACTCCCACGATACAAGAAAGAAATTGTTTAAGTTTCCCTGAGTTTCAAAGCAGGGCTTCAAACCAGCTCTTCCCAGTTCAATCATTGTTAAGGAAGCAACACTGTAACAGACCTGAATTTTTAAAACTTGGGCGAACTGGAAGCATAACCAAAATGGGAAAAATTACAGGTAAAAGCACTGCTAGAAACGTAACCTCCCCTTAGAAAACAAGGGCAGCATATGCTTTGCATAGCAGCCACACCTCTTGCCTGTCAGACTTTGCACAGAGTTGGAAACAGCAGTACCCCACTCAAAAATGGTGGCCAACCACAATGCTTTGAATGTGTGTTGCTTTTCTGAGTTTTGGCAAAAATCCACCCTCACACATCAGGCTTCTGAAAGGGGTCACTACACCTCTTCTGAGTCTCCCATTCCAGGGCTTCTACCATAACTTTTTCCCATTCTGGTTATGGTTCCAGATCACCCAAATTTTAAAAATATGGGTCTGTTCTGGTTTTGCTTCATCAGCCATGACTGAACTGGTTTGAACCAGTTCAAAGCCCTGATTTAAAGCTATCTTCATAGTAACTGGGAAATAACCAAACACAAGAGCTCCATGGAGGCCCAAGACTCAATTAATTACCACTGCTTAATTAAGCCAACCAGAATGCTCCTTGGAAGCAAGGATGGCGAGACCAGGTCTCACATACTTTGGACAGGTTGTCAAGAGGTATCAGACCCTGGAGAAGGACATCATGTTTGGTAAATTAGAGGGTCAGTGAAAAAGATGGAGACCCTCAGTGAGATGGATTGACACAGTGGCTGTAACAATGGGCTTAAATGTAACAACTCTGAGGATGGTGAAGGACCAACCCGTGTTTCATTCTGTTGTACATAGAGTCACTATAAGTCAGAATAAACTTGATGGCACCTAACAACAACAACAATTAAGCCAAGAGACTCTATAACTGAATGCCCGTCTGGGTGTGAAAATAATCACTGAATAACCAAAAGGTCTTCCAGAAACCAGGATAACAGCACTTTGGCCTGCCTGTAAAGGTACAGATTTAATTTCCCCCTTCTTGCTGCCTTCTTTAGTTCACTGGAAAGACAGCTATCCCAAGGGAGAAAGAGAAGGAAAAGGATCTCTGCAAAATGGAACTCCACATAGAAATGAGCTTTCCCTAGATAGTGGGCCACACTTCTGGAGAAGACACAGCAACCCATGAATCACAAAACACAAATATGATCTCCAGGTAACTAGTAAGTTCCTTGGGGAAGGAAAAGATATGCTGAGTAATTCCCCTGGTGAAGTGTATGGAGATGTCCTCCATGGAGGCTAAAAGTGAAAATTATTGTCTTTTCAGCAATGCAAAAAAAAAATTTTTTAATGTGAGATTTAGAAATGACCTGAGTTTGAATCTTAACTCACCAAATACTAAATGTGTGATCTTGCTAAACTGACCTCAGTCTTGGTGTCCTCATCTGTAAAGTGGGAGTCATAAGATCGTGGTGAAGATTAAACAGGATAATCTGAATTTAGGCTTTAACTAAATATTCGTACATGCTAAATGCTCTATAAATGTGACAATTGGATGTTATGTGTGGGATCCCATTGACAGTTAGCCCACGCACCATCCACTCCCAACTCCTACTGAGTAATTTGGAAAACAATGGCACCATCAGAAAAATCCTTGGATTTTGAGATACTTCTCAAGGACTGGACACGAAATGGAAGGAACTGGTGAGACATTAGTGTTTTTATTCCAGATAGTGGTAAGAAATTTGAGAGATGAAAGAGAAATGACAGTCCAGGAAGTGAACAGCTGGTATTACTAGATGATGTCAGAGAATGAGATTTGGCTTCCTGAATGACTGTTTAAGGTCGCAGAACAACAGACACCTGGCTAGGGATAAGACTGGTATGTGGAAGAACCCACTGTCCACCAGCAGAAGAATGAATAAACAAATCGTGTATTCCAGCAATGGAATGCTACTCACAAAAAAAAAAAAACAAGTACTAAAAACACAACAAACTGAATGAGTCTCAAAAACACTGTCAGAGAAGCCATCATACTGTGATTCCATTTCTATGCAGTTCTAGAACAGGCAAAAACTTCTCTAATTGTGATAGAAACAGAAGAGTAATTCTCTTGGGGAGGCACAAGGGAATTTTCTGGAGTGATGGAAATGTCCTACATCTTGTCTTGGGTGGTGGTTTGTCAAAATTCATTGAACTGAACTATGTGTACTTTAATTATAGGTCAATTTATTTTTTAATAGTGAAGGGAAAATAAAGACCTTTCAGACTAACAAAGATTGTCATTGAATGAATTCGCCACTCACAGGCCACCTTTGAAAAATGACTAAAGTATGTTCTTCTGGAAGAAAGGAATTGAACCGACCATGAAGGAATGAGAGTAAAGAAGTAAAGAAACTGGGGAAGCACTGACTGTTTTAAACACTGCCAAATATATTGGATGATCTTGTGGGTGTTTCAAAAGGTGAAGCTAAAGCTAAATACTATATAATAATAACGAGAAAAGAGCAAAGATATTGATTAAATCTAAATTTTTTAGGTCACGCATGCACACTAAAAATGTAGTTGTGATACCTAAATAAGTGGAATAGTGTACAACTTCTGGAGTGGGGAGGATGGAAAGGTAGATAGGGATAAAGAAAGTTCAAGGAATCTAATAAACCCCAGCCAAACTGAAAAGAGAGAGAGAGAGGGCAGAGAATCAAAGAAATGTATGGTAATTATAAAGTACAAAATAAGATGGTACAAATAAATAGAGACATCAGTAATCACACTTAAATATACAGACTAAGCTCACTAGTCTTACATGGGTTTTGAGTATGCACACTCTCCAATTACAGACTGATTACAAGAGACACACTTCAAACATAATGGCAAAATGGGTGATAATAAAGAGATGAAAAAGACATAATGGGAAAAACCAAAAGAAAATTGATACATTCATATTAAATCAGGCAAAAATAGATTTTAGGAGAGAACATTAAGTGAGTAAAAATATCACTACGTAATGCAAAAAGGGATAATTTGTCAAAAAGATATAATTCTGATTCTGTATATACTTAATAACATAGCCTCAAAATACATAAAGCAAAAACAAATTCACAGCAAGAAATGAACAAATTCACAACCACTGGGAGAGGCTTCTAACACACTTCTTATAGCAATTGCTGAAGAAAAAGCAATAAGGAAATAAACAATTGAACAGCATAATTAATAAACTTCACCAAAAAGACTTCAACTCATATCCTGCACCAAAAACTAACAATGTATATTAGTTTCAAAAACACATGAATAGTATACCAAAAATTGATAGCTACTTACCTACAAAGCAAGATTCAATAAATTCAAAACATTCCATAGCATACCAACTACATTCTGTGATCAAAGTACTATAAAATTAGAAACCAATAGCTACAAAATAGACCCCCAAAACCAGGTATGCTTGGGAATTTTTACATCTTGTAAATAATTTATGGAACCACAAATAAATGAAGATTATCGATATCCAGACCTGAATGGTAAGAAAAATATTACATATCAAAACTGATGTATGCAACTTACTCAGTACTTAGGGGCAATTGTAGCCTTAAATGCATATGTTAGATAAGAAGAAAGATCACCAAGTAATAAACTCAGCAGCTAATTCAAATAGCTGGAAAAACAGTAAACCCAAATGAAGGAGTAGAAGAAAGGACATGAAAAATATAAAAGCAGAAATTCATCATATAGAAACAAAGGGAAAAAAGCAAAGGTTGGATCTTTGCAAAGACAAAAAACAAGTTAATCTTCTGACAAGACTGAATAAGAAAAAATTAAGGTATAAATTATCCGTATTAGACAGGAAAGATATATAATCACAGATAACATTAGAAATTTAAAGCACCATGAAAGAATACTGTGAAGAACTTGATGCCAATAAATTAGAAACCTAGAAAAGCATAAATTTTCCCCCCAAAAAATCTCCATTACTGAAACGCTCATAAAAAAAAAAAAAAATAGAAAACTTGATCAGATTTACAATCAGTAAAAAATTAAACCAATTATTTAAAACCTAAGCTCCTCCCCATCCACAGAAGAAGGATCAAATGACTGTACAGGTAGATTCCAAACCTCCAAGGAACAAGTATTTCCAGCTTGTGCAAACTGTTGCAGAGTATATAGAAATAGGAAAAACTCCTCAGTTCACTTTATAAAACCAGTGTAACTAACCTTAATGCCCAAACCAGAGAAGGACAGTATAAAAAGAGAAAGTTACAGGTCAAGCTCACTCAGGAACATACCTGTAGAAACCCTTAAAAATTTATTAGCAACCAAGTACAATGAGTTTTTTTTTTTTTTTTAATCCCATGGAAAACTTCTCTCAGAAATGTAGATGATTTAACATTAGAAAACCAACAAAGGTAATACAAAATCCTCATAGATAAATGAGAAAACCCATGTGATAAACTCAAAAAATCCAGGAAAACGGTTGAATTCAACATCCACTCATAGTAAAAATAAAAACCCTTGGCAACCAGGACTAGAGGGGAATGTTCTTTACTTGATAAAGGGTCCTGCCAAAACTTTTAGCAATTACGCTCAATAGTGAAATGTTTAAAGCATTTCATTTTAAGGAATAAGGATACCCTTTAGCACTACTTGTATTCAGTATTTTCCTGGATGACTTAAAAAAAAAAAATTAGCTAAAGCAAAAAGAGCAAGGTGGGAAAAAACTATATATATACACACATAGATAAACACTGGAGAGGAAAAATCAAAACTGTCATTATTTACAGGTGATATGATTGTCTACCTGGAAAAACCCATGAGAATATATAAAGAAACTATTAAAAAGCAATAAGAGCTTGGTGAATACAGAGTGCATACAAAATTACATGCAAAAATCAATAACTTCTCTATACATCAGCAGTATTCAATTAAAAAGTAAATACAATTTAAAAATTGTATCAGTGATAGTAGCACCAAAAATATAAGGTACGTAAGAATATATCAAGGAGTCCTGGTAGCACAGTGGTTAAAGCACTCAGCTGGTAATCGAAAGGTCAAGGTTCGAACCCACCAACCACACCACAGGAGAAAGATGTGGCAGTGTGCTTTCATAAAGATCACAGCCTTGGAAACACCATGGGGCGGTTCTACTCTGTCCTATAGAGTTGCTATGAGTGGGAATAGACTCAATGGCAATGGGTTTTAAGAATATATCTGAAAAAAGATATGCATTAATATTATGGAAACAGTATAAAATTTTACTGAAGGATGTAAATTTTAAAAACCTGAAAAAAAAAAGGGGAGGGGGAATGCAGCAGCATGTTCCTGGGTAAGGGGCACTCAATATTTTAAAGACAGTAATTCTCTCCAAATTAATCCACAAAGTCAGTGCATTCCAGTCAAGTTCTGCTAGAAGGTTTTTCATAGAATTTGTCAAGTCGATGCTAAAATTCCTATAGAATAACAAAGGGCAAAGAATAATCAGGATTATTTTGAAGAAGAAAAGTGAAGGTACACTTACCCTAGCAGATATCAAGATTTACTATAAAGTTATAGCACACAGCAAGGTTAGACAGTGGACAACAGAAACAGGATAAAGTACGGGCAAACAGACCCAGGTTTACATATTGGAACTTAGTATATGAGAAAAGTAGCCTTAAAAATTAATGGGGAAAGTATAGTTTATTTTTTCACAATCTAAATAAAATATTTTTTAAATGGTGTCTTAGTTATCTCATGCAGCTATAACAAATACCTCAAATGGGTGGCTTTAACAAACAAATTTATTTTCTCACAGTTTAGGAGGCTAGAAGTCTGAATTTAGGGTGCCAGCTATATGGAAGGTTTCTCTCTCTGTCATCTCTGGAGGAAGGTCCTTGTCTCTTCTGAACTTCTGCTACTGAGCAATCTTCATACAGCTTGCCCTTTCTCTTCTCCCATCTCTGCTTGCTTGCTTGTGGTTAATCTCTTTTATATTTCAGACAAGATTTACTCAGGATACACCCTACACTAATTGTGTCCATTAATATAACACAGAAAACCCATTCCTCCAGTGGGATTACAACCACAAGCGTGTTGTTGTTGTTAGGTGCTCTAGAGTAGGTTCCGACTCATAGTGACCCTATGTGCAACTGAACGAAACACTGCCTGGTCCCGCACCATCCTCACGCTCGTTGTTATGACTGAGCCCACTGTTGCAGCCACAGTGTCAGTCCATCTTGTTGAGGGTCCTCCTCTTTTTCAATGACCCACTACTTCACCAAGCATGATGTCCTTCTCCAGGGACATAAAAAAATGAGATCAACTAAAGAATCAGTCATTTGCTTAAAAAAAAAGTAAAAAGGAAATTAGAAAGGATTTTCTTTATGGATAAACACTTCCAAGATGCTCCTACTCCCGTAATTTCCTTTGAAAATTGTAGGTTGAGGTATTATAGGGGTAATTATGTTAAACTCAGGAATTCTTGGTGCCACAATGGTTAGGAGCTACAGCAAGCTATGGCTGCTTACCAAAGTGTCGGCAGTTCAAATTCACCAGCTGCTCCTTGGAAACCCTATGTGGCACTTCTACTCTGTCCTATAGGGTCGCTATGAGTCAGAATTGACTCGACAGCAATGTTTTTTGTTTTTTTTAATGTTAGACCCATAGGCTATACCAAAAAACCAAACCCAGTGCCATCAAGTCGATTTCGACTCACAGTGACCCTATAGGACAGAGTAGAACTGCCCCACAGAGTTTCCAAGGAGTGCCTGGCGGACTGGAACTGCTGACCCTTTGGTTAGTAGCCCTAGCCCTTAACTACTACGCCACCAGGGTTTCCAGTGGGTTTCCAATAGGGTCGCTATGAGTCGGAATCGATTTGACAGCACTGGGTCTGGTGGGGTCCTGAAAAAAAAAAAGAACAGAATATACAAGACCTAATTAACGAATTAACGAACTGGAAATAAACAGTTTATATGGAGTAGATCTCTACGACCTACTAGCTGTGTGACCTTGAATAACTGACTTCCCCTCTCTAACCCTGGTTTACTTATGTAACATGAAAGGACTTGCTGTGCTTTTCCCGCAAAACTCTGACATTCAATGAGAACACACATAAACTGCTTAGCTCAGAGCCTAGCTCTGAGTAAGTGCTCAGTAAATCTTAGTAATTATTATTTTCTTTAAAAGAAATTCATACAAGAAGAATATTTAAGAGTTCTTTAAATGAATAAATGAGACTGAGAACAGGGTATTACCCATAGTCATGTTTGTCAGGTCTGGCCTTGCACCTTTGATGCAGCTGACCTGCCTGACTCCCTACCATGCAGCCAATACCCAATAAGAGCACATCCATATCTCTTTGGGATTGTTCCCAGTGGTTTTGAATTTTGCAAAAATGAGTTATAATTTGTCATTAATATATTAATGTGAATTTAATAATTGTTAGAAAAAATAAATAAGTAAATAATTGTTGTTAGCTGAGGTTGAGTTGATTCCAACTCCTGGCAACCTTATGTGTGCAGAGTAGGTCTGCTCCATAGGGTTTTCAAAGCAGATCATCAGGCCTGTCTTCCCAGACACCTCTGGGTGGGTTTGAACTCCAACCTTTCATTAGTAGTCCATTGCTTAAACATTTGCCCCACCCAGGGACTCCTAAATTTAATAATAAGACACCTCTGGGTGGGTTTGAACTCCAACCTTTCATTAGTAGTCCACTGCTTAAACATTTGCCCCACCCAGGGACTCCTAAATTTAATAATAGTGTATTAATAATCATTATTAACAAGTATCTTGGTTATCCTCTATATACTGTTATGCCAGACCTTCCCTGTATTATATGCTTACAATAACACTGTAAGGTCGATAGTTCAATATGGAAGAAGGAATAAAGGATTCTTTTAACAGCTGTCATCGTAGTGCCTTTTATGGAGGAGACTGCCTTACTTATACGCCACCTCCATAAAAGAGCTAAGGCATACTCTTTTCCCCATTCTTCTCTTCCTTTCCCCCCTCTCCTGCTTGAAGCTTGGAGTAACGTCTGGGACTCCATTTGGGACCATGAGGACAAGGGTCATACCCTAGAGATGATGGGGGGAAAGAAAGCTGGAAGCAACCTGAGTCCTATACGTCAGTACTGATCTGCCCATCATTGGACCTTACCAGAAGAGAGAAATAAGATCCTCTCTTTTTAAGCTAGCATTTTTGAGTCTCCATTATTTATAGCCAATCCAAACCCTAACTGGTAGGAGAGAGCGTTGGGCTTTACGTGGAAGTCAATCTCAATTAGGGTCAAAAATAGGATGACTTTAGCTGACATCTGGGTCACAACTATTTTAAAGATGAAGAAGCAGAGTGCTCTGTCCAAAGTATTAAATGACAGGTTACATGATCTGCCAAAAACTAGATAAATGACAGAACTGGAATTTGAGCCAACATCTACCTAGCTCAAACCCTGCATTCTTTTTGTTACCCTGTATTCCAACGTATTCCTTCTCTCTTACCTTCCCTCCTGATTGCTACCTCTCCCTTGGATCTGACACTAAAATGGCTTTTTGGGTATTGAATCTGTCTCCCTTCTCTCCTGTAGTCTGTATGCTCATCCTCTCTCCCTCCAGTAGTAGCCGACCTGCAGGTCCAGGAGAAAACAGACCTCCTCGCATTCCAGTTGAGACTAGATCCCTCAGCTCTACCCCAGGGTAAACTCACAGGACCAGTATCCCTGCTGGATCTTTCACACACACACAAAAAAAAAACCAAACCCAGTGCCATCGAGTCAATTCCGACTCATAGCAATCATAGGACAGAGTAGAACTGCCCCATAGAGTTTCCAAGGAGCAGCTGGTGAATTTGAACTGACAACCTTTTGGCTAGCAACCAAGCTCTTAAACACTGTACCACCAGGACTCCCCAGTAACAGGGAATTAGACATTAATTCAGTTATACTTTCCGTAAGACTTTGATTAAAATTAGGCACAAATGCCTTTTTTTCTTCAAGTTGAGTCACAGTGAGATTTAAGAATTTCTAAAAATATGAGGCCAATACATTCAAATCCATTATTAAAGGAAGCTAGAGGTGTTTAGGGTATGCCCTTCAACCTTGTAAGATTGATATTGGGGGAAAAACATACCCTTTCAAAAAAGATTCTAGAATGCCACTGTGGGAGAGAATGCTAAGCTGGCCTGACCCTTTTGGCATTTCTTCAGATCATGTCTAATAAATTCTTTCTTAAAATAATTTTTCTCTACTATGAAAGTAGTTCAGGCTCATTATAGAATAATTTTAAGGTGGAGATTCTAACTCAGTAAGAATGGCTACTCATATTTTGGTGTTTTCTTCTTGCAGTCGTTTTGCTTCAAAAATATTTTACATCATTGTGATCATATGCCATATAAAAAACTTACACAAAGTGATTGTTAACAATAACAATGTGTATTTTTCAAGTTCTGAATACAGATTGTAAGAAATCTGGAAAATAGAAAGGAGTATGAAAAAATTAAATCACCCATAATGCCAATGCCCAGATAAAATTGTACTAAAATTATTATAATAATAAATGTATTTTTACAAGATTTAGATCAAATTGGAAAGGTTAAACTTTAAGTAAATGCAATATTAAAACATCCAGATTCTGTATAAAAGATATTACAAAAAGTCTTTCCCTTGGAAACCCATGTCTAAAGCCGATAGGATGAATTTTAAAGAAGCAGAAAATCATCGCACAAGTTTTTGGCAAAGAAAATGGCTAATGTATTGCTCTTTGCAACTCTGATTTTGTAGAAGGAAAAAGTATGATTTGTTTACTAATTTTTCTGGCACAGTATCCCCTGCATGCAGTTTTGCCATTCTTAGTAAGTGCCTGCACGAAAACATCAATTATTGTTTCAAGTGGTTTTCAAACACGGTAATAACGTCCATCTGAATTATGGTGGGAAGAACGGGGCAAAAAAAAAAAAAACATATTTTCTGGAGCTGGAAAATGAGCAGAAATTAAAAACGAAGAGCTAAACAGAGAGATGCGATAGTGCTAGCTTTGAAGATGCAGGAAGCTACCACAAGCTAAGAAATGTAAAGGAGGTCTAGAAGCTAGAAAGAGTGAGGAAACGAATTCTCTCCTAGAGTCTACAGAGAGAAATGCAGCCCTTGACTTTAGCTGATCGAGACCATGTTATAACTTTCACCCATAAAATTGTAAGATAATAAATCTGCGTTGTTTAAAAAAAAAAAAAAATGAAGATCTAAGAGATCCACTTCCGTGTTTTTCATCTCAGACTGTTGGCTTTCCTCCTCATCTTTTCTTCTCTTACTACTGTCTACTGCGGCCCTGGTGGTGCAGTGATAAAGCGTTTGGCTACTAAACAAAAGGTCAGCAGTTGGAATCCACCAGTGGCTCTGTCTGCTAATACACCTGTTCTCTTCATTTATAGGGACTATGACAGACCCCCATGTGTCTGTCAGTTTGTCGTTTTGTGGGGGTTTGTGTGTTGCTGTGATGCTGGAAGCTATCCCACTGGTATTCAGATACCAGCAGGGTCACCCATGAAGGACAGGTTTCAGCTGAGTTTCCAGACTAAGACAGACTAGGAAGAAGGACCCAGCAGTCTACTTCGGAAAAGCATTAGCCAGTGAAAACCTTATGAATAGCAGTGGAACACTGTCTGATATGGTGCTGGAAGATGAGCCCCCCAGGTTGGAAGGCACTCAAAAGATGACTGGGGAAGAGCTGCCTTCTCAAAGTAGAGTTAATCTTAATGACGTGGATGGAGTAAAGCTTTTGGGACCTTCATTTGCTGATGTGGCACGACTCAAAATGAGAAGAAACAGCTGTAAACATCCATTAATAATCGGAACCTGGAATGTACGAAATCATCAAAAATGAAATGGAAAGCATAAACATCGATATCCTAGGCGTTAGTGAGCTGAAATGGACTGGTATTGGCCATTTTGAATCTGACAATCATATAGTCTAGGCTGGGAATGACAACTCGAAAAGGAATGGTGTTTCATTCATCGTCAAAAAGAACGTTTCAAGATCTATCCTGAAGTATAACGCTTTCAGTGATAGCATAATATCCATAGCCTGCAAGGAAGACCAGTTAATACAACTATTATTCAAATTTATAAACCAACCACTAGGGCCAAAGATGAAGAAATAGAACATTTTTATCAGCTGCTGTAGTCTGAAATTGATCGAACAGGCAATCAAGATACATTGATAATTACTGGCAATTGGAATGCAAAAGTTGGAAACAAAGAAGAAAGATCAGTAGTTGGAAAATATGGCCTTGGTGATAGAAACAACGCCAGAGATCAAATGATAGAATTTTGCAAGACCAACGACTTCTTCATTGCAAATACCTTCTTTCACCAACATAAACGGCGATTATACACATAGACCTCGCCAGAAGGAACACACAGAAATCAAATTGACTACATCTGTGGAAAGACAATGGAAAAGCTCAATATCATCAGTCAGAACAAGGCCAAGGGCTGACTGTGGAACAGACCATCAATTGCTCATATGCAAGTTCAAGCTGAAACTGAAGAAAATCTGAGCAAGTCCACGAGAGCCAAAATATGACCTTGAATACATCCCACCTGAATTTAGAGACCATCTCAAGAATAGATTTGACAAACTAAACACTGGTGACCGAAGACCAGACGAGCTGTGGAATGACATCAAGGACATCATTCATGAAGAAAGCAAGAAGTCACTGAAAAGACAGGAAAGAAACAAAAGACCAAGGTGTATGTCAGACGAGACTCTGAAACTCGCTTTTGAGCGTCGAGCTGCTAGAGCAAAAGGAAGAATTCATGAAGTAAAAGAACTGAACAGAAGGTTTCAAAGGGCCTCTCGAGAAGACAAACTGAAGTATTATAATGACATGTGCAAAGAGTTGGAGATGGAAAACCAAAAGGGAAAAACATGCTCGGCGCTTCTCAAGCTCAAAGAACTGAAGAAAAAATTCAAGCCTGGAGTTGCGATAGTGAAGGATTCCATGGGGAAAATATCAAACGATGCAGGAAGCATCAAAAGAAGATGGAAGAAATACAGAGTCATTATACCAAAAAGAATTAGTCGATATTCAACCATTTCAAGAGGTGGCATATGATCAGGAACCGAGGGTACTGAAGGAAGAAGTCCAGGCTGCTTTGAAGGCATTGGCAAAAAACAAGGCTCCAGGAATCGATGGAATATCAATTGAGCTGTTTCAACAAACAGATGCAGCGCTGGAGGTGCTCACTCATCTCTGCCAAGAAATATGGAAGGCAGCTTCCTGGCCAACTGACTGGAAGAGATCCATATTTATGCCTATTCCCAAGAAAGGTGGTCCAACCGAATGTGGAAATTATAGAACAATATCATTAATATCACACCCAAGCAAAATTTTGCTGAAGATCATTCAAAAATGGCTGCAGCAGTATATCGACAGGGAACTGCCAGAAATTCAGGCCGGTTTCAGAAGAGGACGTGGAACCAGGGATATCATTGCTGATGTCAGATGGATCCTGGCTGAAAGCAGAGAATATCAGAAGGATGTTTACCTGTGTTTTATTGATTATGCAAAGGCATTTGACTGTGTGGATCGTAACAAACTATGGATAACACTGCGAAGAATGGGAATTCCAGAACCCTTCATTGTGCTCATGAGGAACATTTACATAGTTCAAGAGGCAGTTGTTCGGACAGAACAAGGGGATACTGATTGGTTTAAAGTCAGGAAAGGTGTGCATCAGGGTTGTATTCTTTCACCGTACCTATTTAATCTGTATGCTGAACAAATAATACGAGAAGCTGGACTATATGAAGAAGAACAGGGCATCAAGATTGGAGGAAGACTCACTAACAACCCGCGTTATGCAGATGACACAACCTTGCTTGCTGAAAGTGAAGAGGACTTGAAGCACTTGCTAATGAAGGTCAAAGACCACAGCCTTCAGTATGGATTACACCTCAACATAAAGAAAAGAAAAATCCTCACAAATGGACCAATGAGCAACATCATGATAAATGGAGAAAAGATTGAAGTTGTCAAGGATTTCATTTTACTTGGATCCACAATCAACAGCCATGGAAGAAGCAGTCGAGAAATCAAAAGACGCATTGCATTGGGCAAATGTGCTGCAAAGGACCTCTTCAAAGTGTTGAAGAGCAAAGATGTCACCCTGAAGACTAAGGTGTGCCTGACCCAAGCCATGGTATTTTTAATCGCATCATATGCATGTGATAGCTGGACAATGAATAAGGAAGACTGAAGAACAGCTGACGCTTTTGAATTGTGGTGTTGGAAAAGAATATTGAATATACCATGGACTGCCAAAAGAACGAACAAATCTGTCTTAGAAGAAGTACAACCAGAATGCTCCTTAGAAGCAAGGATAGCGAGACTGTGTCTTACATACTTTGGACATGTTGTTAGAAGGGATCAGTCCCTGGAGAAGGACATCATGCTTGGCAGAGTACAGGGTCAGCAGAAAAGAGGAAGACCCTCAACAAGGTGGATTGACACAGTGGCTGCAACAATGAAGCTCAAGCATAACAACAATTGTAAGGATGGCACAGGACCGGGCAATGTTTCATTCTGTTGTGCATAGGGTCGCTATGAGTTGGAACTGACTCGATAGCACCTAACAACAACAACAACATGACTTCTTGCTTTATTTGTGTTCCCTCCTTCCCACTTCCTGCTCTCACAGTTTTCTGGGGACTGCCTCCTCTGAATAAATGAAGACAGATGGGAAGGTAGTGGTTCATATTGTGGACCTATACAGAGGTGCAACTAAAACCCTGGCGCAAGGACTCTCAGAGTGCCACAACGCCAGAATTACATTTGGGATAAAATGAATCCAAAAAGAATTGGAAGCAGGAACATAAATATATGTACACCGATGTTCACTGCAGCACTATCCACAATAGCCAAAAGGTGGAAACAACCTAAATGTCCATCAGCAGATGAATGGATAAATAAAATGTGGTACATACATACAATGAAATATTACTCAATCATAAGAGAAATGAAGCCCTCATAAGTGCTACAACATGAACCTTGAAAATATCATACTGGGTGATATAAACCAGTCACAAAAGGACAAATATTTTATGATCCCACTTGTAGGAAATATCTAGGACAGGCAAGTGTATACAGACCTAAGTTTATTAGTGGTTACCAGAGGTGGGTGGGAAGGAGGTGGAAAGGAGGACTCCTTGCTTGGGGGACGATGAGCTTCTGTTAAGGGTGATGGGAAAATTTGGAAACAGGTAATGGCGATGGTTGCCCAACATGATGAACACAACTAATGTCACTGAGTTGTGCACGTGAAGAATGTTGAAATGGCAAACGTTTTGTTGCATGTACATTTACCACAATTTAAAAAAAAAAAAAAGGCCATGTGATCACTGTATGCCCTGTAGGGTCAGCCATTATAATCACAATGTATAAAAAGCCCTATATGACAACTTCAGGGCAGCACAGTGTTTAAAGAAGCATAGCCCAGGAGCTTCTAGTCTTCACTCTTGCATTCTTCAAATATTAAATAATATCCACAGGAACTCATTAAAACTTCCAGGCATGCCTTTCTCTGCTTTCCCAAAATATCCCTATCTCTATCACCCAGCCCTACCAGCCTGGTACCTCAATGGCCTCTACCCTCCTTGGTCTCAAAGAAAAAGCTGTTGGGACCTCTGCCTCCCACTTGGCCCCAGGGTAATCGCAGTTCTTCTAGGCTTTCTGTTTTGTTCAGGAGACTCCATATGAGTGTTTGATCCTTTCTTGGGAGGGGAAAGGAAGAAGGCAAGTGGGGGGTGGGTGAAAGAAAGCTGTGGTTTTCATCTCACCATATAGTCCAGAATTGAGTGGAATAGGAGGAATGGGGTGTTGAAGTTTATGGAAAAGAAACTCAGGAGACTAGAGCACAAAGCATTATTACTGTGGGGACACAGTAGAGTGCAAAGTACTCTTCTAAAACATGTCTTCCTTCTCAAGTTCCAAAACTCTTGCAGAGACCCTAGGTTCCCACTGGGGGTGTCATAGATTGAATTATGTCCCCCAAAAATATGTATATTAACTTGGTTAGGCCATGATTCCCAGTATTGTGTGGTTGTCCTCCATTTTGTGATTGTAATTTTATGTTAAAGATGACTAGGGTGAGATTGTCACACCCTTACCAGGTCACATCCCTGATCCAATGTAAAGGGAGTTTCCCTGGGGTGTGGCCTGCACCACTGTTTATCTCTCAAGAGATAAAAGGAAAGGGAAGCTAGCAGAGAGGGGGGATCTCATACCACCAAGAAAGAAGCACCAGGAGCAGAGCAGATCCTTTGTACCTGAGATTCCTGCGCAGAGAAACTCCTAGTCCAGGGGAAGATAGAGGAGAAGGGCCTTCCTCCAGAGACGACAGAGAGAGAAAGCTTTTTTTTGGAGCTGATGCCCTGAATTTGGACTTCTGGCCTACGAGACTGTGAGAGAATAAATTTCTCTTTGTTAAAGCCATCCACTTGTATTTCTGTTATAGCAGCACTAGATGACTAAGACAGGGGGACAAACTCATCTTGTGTGCAAGAGTTCGCATAGAGGGTATCTAGAGCATATGTCACATTGCAGATATGACACTAACAACCTCCACACCTCCACCTCTTCCACAGCTGCCACCAGCCATCAGCACCACTTGCACAGCAGCTTGGGTGCAAGTTATTCTCTTTCCTTCTGGAAAAAATAATCGTAAATACAAAAAATGTATAGAACAACCTGACAGGGAACACAACAGAGAACCCCTGAGGGAGCAGGAGAGCAGTGGGTTGCAGACCCCAAATTCTCATAAAAAGACCAGACTTAATGGTCTGACTGAGACTAGAAGGACCCCGGTGGTCATGGCCCCCAGACCTTCTGTTGGCCCAGGACAGAAGCCATCCCCGAAGCCAACTCTTCAGACAGGGATAGGACTGGACAATGGGTTGGAGAGGGATGCTGGTGAGGAGTGAGCTTCTTGGACCAGGTGGACACTTGAGACTATGTTGCCATCTCCTGCCTGGAGGGGAGATGAAAGGGTAGAGGGGGTTAGAAGCTGGCAACATGGACATGAAAAGAGAGAGTGGAAGGAGGGAGCAGCCTGTCTCATTAGAGGGAGAGCAATCGGGAGTATGTAGCAAGGTGTATATAAGTTGATTTGTAAACTTTCACTTAAAGCACAATAAAAATTATAAAATATAGAGAGAGAGAATAAAATTAACACTAAAAATGGGTAATTTTTAGCATTTTGTCTTGTGATTTAGTCTTTTTTATGATTTTATTGAGTCAGGAAGACATTTGCATGGTTCAAAATATATTGAATATCTCCCTGTCACTGCTATTGCCCAGACACCCAGTTCCTTGTCCCAGAGGCTACCATGTTACAAGTATTTTTGAAATAAAACAATACAGACATAGTTGAAGTCTCCTTTCTCCCCATCCCCCCCTTCCCTGTTCCCTAGAGGCAACCACTATCATGAATTTGATATTGCTCCAATGCCTTTTTATGGCTTTTACATACTTAAGTATGAATTGATGAACAATACAGAGTACTGTACTGTGTTCTTTTGGTAATATC
The DNA here is from genome assembly GCF_030014295.1 of Loxodonta africana. NCBI lineage: Eukaryota > Metazoa > Chordata > Mammalia > Proboscidea > Elephantidae > Loxodonta > Loxodonta africana. Next base: position 32,977,863 of record NC_087345.1, on the reverse strand, counting down.
CATCAACGGTATCATACCTTTAAGCACTATGCTATGCTGCCAGGTCATTCCTTTTAACTGCTATATGATATTCTATTCTATAGCTGTGCTGTTTTATTCACCCATTTTCCTGTTAGTGGACACATGAATTCTTTCCAATTTTTCAGTAATATGAACAATGGCACCACTATGCTGTTTCCTACATTAAAAATAACTTTTAGGGCCATTTCTTCCTAGATTAACCTATAAATTCAAAATAATCCAATCAAAACCTATTGGGATATTTTATGAAAATTGGCAAATTAATTCTAAAGTTTATCTGGAGGAGAAAGTAAGAATTGGCAACAATTTCTTGAAAGAAATGCAAGGAAGCGTGCCCTTCAGTTTTATAATCTGCCTATTTTCACATAGTGTATTATGCATGGGGGAGGAAGGATCAGCCAGGAGCTTCTGGGAAAGAGGAGGTGATTCTTCTTTCCCTGGACTTTTTTCTATCCAGACGTTAGAAATGCTGCAGCCACCTTACTACCGGCCTGAGAATGTGGCCAGCACATGAATGTCCAAACAAGAAGAATCAAGAGAAGCCAGGCTAAACCCAAAAACCAAACCCATTGCCATCGAGTTGATTCCGACTCATAGTGACCCTATAGGACAGAGTAGAGCTGCCCCATAGAGTTTCCAAGGAGTGGCTGGTGGATTCAAACCACTGACTTTTTGGTTAGCAGCCGAGCTCTTAGCCACTGTGCCACCAGATCGGGAAATACCACATCCAGAGCCAGTCTTACCTATGGACTTGTTATTTGGAAAACAAACATCCTCGATTGTATAATCCAGTTTAAAGGTGGGGAAGGAGTGCAGGAAGCCTTGTCATATTACTTGCAGCCAAAATCATCCTAATACAATGTCCTATAATAACATTGGTTTAATTGGCCCTCTACTGTTGAGGTTTTAACATTTCTTCTTACATCCTCCCAAACAAAATGCTGCAAGGAACATCCTTGTTGCTAAATCTCTATGCAAGGCTATGATTGTGTTCTTAGGACAGATTCCTAAATAATTCCTATACAAGTAGAACTTTGAGATTACTCAACACAGAATACGGAAGGAAAAAAAAAAGATTTGTCCGATAGGAAACAGTGTAAAAAAATACTAACTCTGCAGGGAAAATATAGAAAATCAAAATCATCTCTGATCCCTAATCCCAGACCCAACATCTCCTGCTTCACATAGAGCCTCCAGAGGGCTGGCATATCTTTCTGCCTTGGGCCCCAAGTCCT